>NC_141008.1:61362216-66579739 GCF_052327205.1 Somniosus microcephalus
AAGAACGGGGGGGAAGAACGGGGGGGGGGGGGAAGAACGGGGGGGGGGGGGGAAGAACGGGGGGGGGGGGGAAGAACGGGGGGGGGGGGGGGAAGAACGGGGGGGGGGGGGAAGAACGGGGGGGGGGGGGGGGGGGAGAACGGGGGGGGGGGGGGAGAACGGGGGGGGGGGGGAGAACGGGGGGGGGGAAGAACGGGGGGGGGGGGAAGAACGGGGGGGGGGGGGAGAACGGGGGGGGGGGGAAGAACGGGGGGGGGGAAAGAACGGGGGGGGGGAAAGAACGGGGGGGGGGGGAAGAACGGGGGGGGGGGGAAAGAACGGGGGGGGGGAAGAACGGGGGGGGGGAAGAACGGGGGGGGGGGGAAGAACGGGGGGGGGGGAAGAACGGGGGGGGGGGGAAGAACGGGGGGGGGGGGGAAGAACGGGGGGGGGGGGAAGAACGGGGGGGGGGGGGAAGAACGGGGGGGGGGGGGAAGAACGGGGGGGGGGGGAAGAACGGGGGGGGGGGGAAGAACGGGGGGGGGGGGAAGAACGGGGGGGGGGGGAAGAACGGGGGGGGGGGAAGAACGGGGGGGGGGGGAAGAACGGGGGGGGGGGGGAAGAACGGGGGGGGGGGGGGAAGAACGGGGGGGGGGGGAAGAACGGGGGGGGGGGAGAATTGGGGGGGGAGAATTGGGGGAGGGAGGGAGAATTGGGGGGGGGAGGGAGAATTGGGGGGGGAGGGAGAATTGAGGGGGGGGAGGAAGAATGGTGGGGGGGGAGGAAGAAGTCGGAGGGGGGGGGGGTTGAACACTATCCTGACCCACGGTGATGAATCCCATTCACAGGCATTTCAACACCGCTCCTGTTTAACGAGCTCTGCCATCAGAAACAAGAATGGGAGATCCAGGCACCGGGGGAAGGGGGGCAACAGGAAGCAGGTAAACAAGATGAATTCCCCCCCAACCCCCCAAATGGAAAATCCACTCGTTAAGCAAGTTAAGGAACAAGGGCGAGAGTGAGCTTGACGGAAAGCCCAATAAACTTTAATCTTGGCCCCGCGTTCAACATTCCCTTGCACTCTCGATACAATCCGACACATAGTAACACATGTGGTCAATGATTCCTGCTGAACGGGATCCCATTTAAATCTGGTTTTCAGCAGAAGGCTGGTTTTCAGCGCGGAGACCCCCAGACCGAAGCCTCCAGTCCCCGTCCGCCCCCCCCCCCCCCCGGGTTGTCTCTCCGATCCCCGGTTGCAGCCGCGACCGACACGGGAGGCCGATTTTTTAAAAATTAAATCCAGCCAGCCCGATCCTCACGGGGGTTTCAATCGCCCCCTGAACAAACCCCCCGGCCCCCGCATCCTATTGCAAGCGGAGTGGGAGAGGCAGCGAGAGCCCCGGAGCCGCTCCGCTCCGCTGGCTGACTGACAAAGCGCCGATTGTCCCAGCTCCACTGGCCAAGAGCCCCCCGTCTGACTCACCGGCAAAGGCGAGCGTCCACTCAATCCCTCCGAGTCCAACGCCAAGCCTTTCCAAGAACAACAGCAATAACCCCCTCCAGCCGCCGCACCTGGCTTCCTTTTTTTTTTGCGCTGTTTGCAAAGTAGTCAACAGCCACTCCGGGCAAGTTTGTCGAAGAAATGTTCTTTCCTCCTCTTCTCTCTCTCTCTCTCTCTCTCTCCAGCGTCGAGGTCACCATATGGAAATGGAGCTGGGAAGGATTCGGAGAGGTGTTGGCGGCACAGACACACACACACAGACAGACAGAGCAATGCAGCTTCCTAGTGGCGAGGCGGGAGAAATGCAGCTGCTGTCTCAATAATTTAACCAGCCCGGGTTAGCACTGTAAAAACTCTGGTTTATTTAACACGACAAAAGCCCATGTTTATTTAGCATATGTCTCCTATAACAAGTTGCAGCTCTTTAAAATTATATTTCAAAAGGTACATCCGCTTTATTAAATCTCCCAATTGTTTGTTCAGAAACAATTTTCCTACAATAGTCAGTATTGTACTTGCTCCATTGACCGCCTTTTGTGTGTTTCTCAAAAGACCTGATAAGGTGATATCAGTTCAAGGCTTATCTTTAAATATTGCTTGTTAATATTTATTTATACCTTTTATGTAAAGGGAAATGCAAGTGTAAGTGGGCCAAGAGAGCCTGGAACCCACAATTTCTTTGCAAGAAATGAAGAAAAATCCTGAATTTTTTGGCAAAGCCTTCTGCTGTTTTCTAGGTAACATTAAACCAATCAGAGTTCAATTCCCAGTCTGTACTGAGTTAGGCAGTTCACCTCAGTACCCCTGCCCCATAGAGGGGAGGGGAGGAGGCAAATCAGCCAGTGTTCACATTTCTCTCTCCCTCCCTTCTTAGACAATGGAGCAACATTTGCAATTTTCCAATCCAAAAGGAACAGTTCCTGAATCTAGAGAGCTTTGGAAAATTATGACTAACACACATGTCTTTTTTTCATGGAGTATTTGGATATTCAGTTTCATGTAATATTAAATTGTTTAACCCAATTTGTTTGTACTTTCTCTCCACTCCTCCGATACCAACTCACGCTGGGGTGCATTTCCAGCTGCCCTCAGGTACCTTGTTCAAGTGGGCATTTTTCACTTGTGAGCCTATACAGTGAGTATCAGCAGGCTAAACGAGCATGGACAATGTCCACACACATGCAGTCCAGGTAACTACAGACCTTTCAGTTTAACATGAGTTGTGGGGAAGTTACTGGAATCCATCATCAGAGACAGAGTGGCTGAGCACTTGGACAAGAATAAACAGATCAAAGAGAGTCAGCATGGATTCGTGAAGGGTAGGTCACATCTGGCTAATCCAGTTGAAGTTTTTGAGGAGGTCACTAGCATGCTGCATAGGAGAGTGCCTATTGATGTTGTCTATATGGATTTCCAGAAGACGTTTGATAATGTTCTGCACAAGAGATTATTAGCTAAAATAAAAGCATGTGGAATTGGGGTAAATGGGTGATGCGAGTTGGTAATTGTTTGGGAGGTCGGAGACAAATAGTTGGGATAAAGGGAACATTCCCTGATTGGTGGGAATGTGACAAGTGGTGTTCCCTAGGGATCTATACAGGGGCCTCAGCTTTTCACCATATATATATTAATGGCTTGGATTAAGAAATAGAGATGTGTATCCATATTAGGAGGCACAGTAAATTGTATAGATAGGAGCAGGAAGTTACAAAGGGACATAAACAGACAGTGCGTGCAAAAACTATGGCAGATGGAGTTCAATATGTGGAAGTGTGAGGTCATCCACTTTTGGATCTGAGACACACAAATTGGAATATTTTCTTAATGAAAGAAAGATTAGGAGCTCTGGAGGAGCAAATGGCTTTAGGTGTCCATGTACACAAATCACTAAACACTAGTGTACAGGTACAAAAAGTTATCAAAAAGCCAAATGGAATGTTGTCCTTTATCTCACTGGTGTTGGAATACAAAAATAAGGAAGTGATGCTTCAGTTGTACAGAGCACATCTGGAGTACGGGGTACAGTTTTGGGCACCGAAGAATATATTGGTTTCAGTGGCGAGACCATGAGAATCCTCCCTTGAACAAAGCTACTTCGAGGGGGTACAGTGCAGAATGATACCAGGGGTTAAAGGGTTGAATTAGGAGGACAGGTTGCATAAACTTGGTTTGTATTCCCTTGAGTTTAGAAGGATGAGGAGTGATCTAATCTAGGTGTTTAAAATGATAAAGGGATTCAATAGTGTAGATGCAAATAAACTATTTCCTCTGGTGCAGGAACCCAGAACAAGGGGACAGTAATCTTAAAATTAGAGTTCGGCCATTTAGGAGCAAAATCAGGAATCACTTTTTTCTGGAAATCTGGAACTCTCACCTCCAAAAGGCTGTAGATGCTGGGTCAATTGACATTTTCCAGGTCTGGCACCATACCCAAATAAGAGTCAGCGACTGCTAGGAGGAGAGAAATTTGGAAATAAAAAATAGTTCTGAGGCACGTGTCAGTCAGTCTCTGTGACCCATTGACAGATCACAAGGTTTTATGGATTTTGAGAGTGTCTCGATTACATTTTCTGCAAGGAACATTCAGTAAATATAATTTTTAAAAATTACTTAATAATTATTGCCTTACCATTTTTGTAATTTTCTTCCTCTTGTGATCCACAGTTCTATTATCTTTCATTCTGCTGTGACTCAATGTTCCACAGTATATTCCCTATGAATCAATCTTTCAACAAATGTTCTCAATTTTCCTTTTGCATGAATGGCAACTTATTTGATCGATATCCTTAGCAGATTACTGGGGCCACTTTGTAGTCACTATTGTAATGTACAGAAACACAGCAGCCAATTTGCTCACAGCAAGATCCCCAAGACAGCAATGAGATCAATCTTTTTGGCCAGGACACCAGAACAACTCCCTTTCTCTTCTTTGAATAAGAACATAAGAAGTAGGAGCAGGAGTAGGCCATACGGCCCCTCGGGCCTGCTCCGCCATTCAGAGGATCATGGCTGATCTGAATCTAGACTCACGTCCACTTCCCTGCCCTCTCCCCGTAACCCCTAATTCCCTTATCTGCTAGGACAATGTCGATCTCCATTTTAAATTTATTTAATGTTGCAGCTTCCACAGCTCTCTGGGGTAGCAAATTCCATAGATTTACTACCCTCTGAGTGAAGAAGTTTCTCCTCATCTCAGTTTTGAAAGGGCAGCCCCTTATTCTAAGATTATGCCCCCTAGTTCTAGTCTCACCCATCAGTGGAAACATCCTCACCGCATCCACCCGATCAAGCCCCCTCACAATCTTATATGTTTCGATAAGATCGCCTCTCATTCTTCTGAACTCCAATGAGTAGAGTCCCAACCTATTCAACCTTTCCTCATACGTCAACCCCCTCATCTCTGGAATCAACCGAGTGAACCTTCTCTGAACCGCCTCGAGAGCAAGTATATCTTTTCTTAAATATGGAAACCAAAACTGCACGCAGTATTCTAGGTGTGGCCTCATCAATACCCTGTATAACTGCAGCAAGACTTCCCTGTTTTTATACTCCATCCCCCTTGCAATAAAAGCCAAGATTCCATTGGCCTTCCTGATCACCTGCATACTAACTTTTTGTGTTTCATGCACCAGGACCCCCAGATCCCTTTGTACTGTAGCACTTTGCAGTTTCTCTCCATTTAGATAATAACTTGCTCTTTGATTTTTTCTGCCAAAGTGCATAACCTCACACTTTCCAACATTATATTGCATCTGCCAAATCTCTGCCCACTCACTTAGCCTGTCTATGTCCTTCTGCAGGTTTTTTATGTCCTCCTCACTCACTGCTTTCCCTCCCATCTTTGTATCGTCGGCAAACTTGGATATGTTGTACTCGGTCCCTTCCTCCAAATCGTTAATATAGATTGTAAAGAGTTGGGGTCCCAGCACTGATCCCTGTGGGACACCACTAGTTACTGATTGCCAGCCCGAGAACGAACCATTTATCCCAACTCTTTGTTTTCTGTTAGATAGCCAATCTTCCACCCATGCCAGTATATTACCCCCAATCTTGTGATTTCTTATCTTGATCAGTAATCTTTTGTGTGGAACCTTGTCAAATGCCTTTTGGAAGTCCAAATACACTACATCTACTGGTTCCCCTTTATCCACCCTGTATGTTACATCCTCAAAGAATTCGAGCAAATTTGTCAAACATGACTTCCCCTTCATAAAACCATGCTGACTGTCCTATTAAATTATGTTTATCCAAATGCTCCGATACTGTTTCCTTAATAATGGACTCCAACATTTTGCCAACCACAGATGTTAGGCTAACTGGTCTATAGTTTCCAGCTTTTTGTCTACTTCCCTTGCCACTTCAATAATGCCATGGAATATTTTACATTTACCCAAGAGGACATACATTACATGGCCTCAGTTTAACGCCTCATCCAAAAGGCACAGCTCTCACAGGGCAGCCTTACCTCTTGCTGGCATGTCCCTGGAACAAGGGGAGTTGGCAGTGGATGCTTCTCAGGCACAGGAATCTGCTTTATTTAGTTACAACTCTGAAATGGTCTTTTCAGCCAACCATCCGTGCTTTGATAGTCAACAATGATGCTGCTTCCCTTTGTTTCACCTGCACAGTTTACACTTCAAGATTTCGCTACTCCCTTGGTGTCAGTTGGTAAGTGGACTGCAGTTGAAATCATTATTTCAAAGAAGCACCCACCCGTACTTCAACATTTCCCTGCTCTAGTGTTCTTGGCTGCTACTTTGGCATCTACAACCACTTGCTCTTCACCAACATTCACGTACCTAGTGCTGTGCAGAAGGATTTTTAATCATTTTGTCTCTGGGGTAATACCCCAACTTCAGGGACATTCCTTTGATTCTCACACAACCTCTCAGTGTCTCCAGCCAACTGTGCCTTAACTGATTCTCTTTCACCACAAGTTCAATCAAATGGTCACACCCTCCAAACATAAGTGATAGATTGTTGTTAGGCAAGGGGATGAAGGGTTACAGAACCAAGGTGGGTAGATGAAGTTAAGATACAGATCAACCATGAATGGCCTACTCCTGTTCTATGAGTGATGAATATGCTATAGTTTGTGGAAATGTCCCAGCATTGGGCAGAATTATGTACTGACATTTAACATTAGCCCCTGTCTTAAGCACCATCTTGCAGTTGAATACATTTTTTTATTTTTTATTCGTTCACGGGACGTGGGCTAGCTTTTATTGCCCATCCCTAATTGCCCTCGAGTGGCTTGCTAGGCCATTTCAGAGGGCAGTTAAGAGTCAACCACATTGGAGTCTGGAGTCACATATAGGCCAGACCAGATAAGGATGGCAGATTTCCTTCCCTTAGTGAACCAGATGTTTTTTTTTATTTTTTTAACAACAATCCGGTAGTTTCAGTGTCTGGTTTCATAGTTTCACAGATACTAGCTTTTTATTCCAGATTTATTTAATTAACTGAATTTAAATTCCCCAGCTGCCGTGGTGGGATTTGAACTTATGCCACCGGATTATTAGTCCAGGCCTCTGATAAGGATATTAGTCAATTTTTAACCTTCATCCAGAGCATCTTGATATGAACTAGTAACTTTTTTTCCCTCATTAAATAAAACAGATCACCATTTCCTAACTCTTCTCTCCCCCCTCCCCTTTAAGCCCCATTTTGTGATCCTTAGCTTGGTTCCAATGATTACCTTTTAAACTTTCAATCTTAGTCAAGCTAAAGAAACCATCTAATGCCTCCTCCAAACTATCTGCAGAATTGGCCATCCAGCTCTTGAAACTGTGCCTGCTTCACGTACTATTGCTATGATTTACTCACCATCTCGTGGAATCCTTCTATTTTGAATGATGTTATCAATGCATGTAAACAATTTTCAACAATGGTGTTTGACAACCTCAGACTGTTTGCTTTTTCAGTATTAAAAAGAAAATCATTTTGGTTTTCAGAAAAGTAAATGGAAAATGTGTCAATTTTTCACAACCAGTTTTTTCACTAGCTGAACATTGTTCCATTATTACTGTTAATGAAAGGTTGCCTTACACTTCCCCGCACTGTCCATACTTGCTTTATAATAGTTTTGCAGAACACAGCCATTGAACACACCTCAGCCTGATCATGTCTTTTAATTCAAAGGCAAAATACCACGGATGCGGGAATCTCAGGTCTATACATTTCAATTCTTCATGGTCACTGAAATTGTATGGTTTTAATGGGTTTGTAAATATTTGCTTAAGTGTAACATTTTAACCTGCATAACTGGAGAAACTTCATTAAATTTTAAGGATTTATAATTACATGCAATTTGAAGCAGTTTATTGATTCATAAACTCATACTGAATTGTATTTATTCATGGGGATTCGCTGAATAGGCTGAAACATAGCAAAAACAAAACATGACTAAAATTGAAAAGCAGATACTGTGCCGTGCACTGTTTTTTAAATTGAAACCCCAAGTCCCTGAATGCTGGAACAGCAAGTGAACTTATTAGGTTCCTAAATAGGTTTCTTGCCCAATGCCTCAGTGTATAAATGCTCAGTTTGGTACAATATTGAGCCATGTCGACCAAAGATGCTTTGTGTTCAATCCCTGTTCAGTGCTAGATCATCCGCGGCTTCTCTAGGAGCACTACTTGGTCTTGACATCCACCAGACCAACAAGGGGGGGGAAATATCAGCCGGTGTTCCTCCTGATTCTTACTATCCAGTGACACCTGCTGGAAAGTGAGAGTCAATTTACATTGAGTGAGGGTAGGATCAGGCGTGGCTAGAAGGCCGCTCCACCCACTCAATCGACAAGCCAGCCAACACTCACTGTACAGGATCAAATGTGAAGGATGGTCCCTTAGGCAAGGTATTGGAGAGCTGACAATGTCGATTAAAATATATCCAGCAAAGGTCACCATTCTTAAGAGGGGTAAGGAGTAACATTTCTGATGCAATGTGTCCTTTTATTTTCAGCCCAATCTTGCTCCTCTTACATCTGCAGTTGAGAAGCAAGCAGATAACTTGCTGCTGGGCATGTGGTGCCGATACTTTTTGAGTTGCACTTTAAAATGAGATTTGGTCTTTATCAACCTTCCTAACATCTGACCTCTCTCACTCACTATATGTAGACTGAACTACTTGATAATTATGGGCTCTGACTGCAGAAAGCTCGATGGGAGGGATAGCTTTTTCTTGCTCCAGATTCTCTATATGTTGTAAAATCAGTCCTGGATCATTAAGACCCTACTTCTCACCAATAATGATTTGGACATCTGTCAGTATAACCCAGACTCACTTCTTGAATCCCTCACCCCTCCTCCACCAATTCAATCCTACCTTGTTAGAACAAAAAATAAAGTTTCTTCAAACATTTTTAAACTTGATTTTGCTTCTAGCAAGCCAGGATGGGACAGTGGCAGTGGAAGCAGGTGCAAGTTACTTTTCAGAAAATGGGACATGTCCATTGGAACCAGAGGCTTTAAATCTCAATGCCAGATTATAGCACTGAGTCTCTGCATACAACAAACCAGTCATTGCTTGTCAAAATTCTCAACTGCAGGGAGAAAAGCTTACGATTTTCCCATTGACAACAAAAAATCCATTCTGATTGTAGTAAACATCGTGGTGGAAGATTTAAAAAGAAAATTCATGAATAGATTCAGCAGAATCCTTATGCATTGTGGTGAAGTCACTACTGGAGCTAGTAACAGCTCCCAAGACTTTGCGGCATCATTTTTCACCATGGAAACGACAACTACTGCAATATTATTGGAGAGAACTGTGGCTGAGCACTTGCAACCATGGGGAAGCATTGAGTCACCATGTCGTCCAGCAGTTTTAAAGAAATTGCTGTTTCCTGTCTGTCCTCTGAGCTGCAGAATAGTGCATGATGCACAATTTTAAATCACTCAACCATTGGCGGCCATGCCTTCAGCTGCCAAGGCCCTAAGCTCTGGAATTCCCGGCCTAGACCTCTCCGCCTCGCTCTCCTCCTTTAAGACGCTCCTTAAAACCTACCTCTTTGACCAAGCGTTTGGTCATCTGTCCTAATTTCTCCTTATGTGGCTCGGTGTCAAATTTTGTTTGATAACGCTCCTGTGAAGCCCCTTGGGACGTTTTACTAATTATATACATACATACACACACAAGTTGTTGATGTTGAGCATGTGCACACTGCATGGTAACCCAGACTGAAAAAGAATACAGCAAAAGGAGAGAGGACAATATTAGGACAAAAACTGCCTATTATATAGCTTATCAATGTAAGAATATTAAACACTCATGTCCATATACCATCAAAATGTAATTTCGACCATCCATTATTAAAGACAAACTCATTTAACAATTAAAACCCATGAAGGCAACACATTCCGAGCACATCAATCCACAATTTTGACTATTGAAGTAATAACTGAATATGATAAACTCAGGAGTACTCCAGACTTCGGCTTATTGCTTCTATATTCTGACTTTGGTTTCATTTTACAGACCATTATTTTTGTGTGTTAATTGTCACTGGCGCCTGTTCCTAAACCCGCCAGGCCTTGAACTTACGTTGTGGGATATCAGCGCGGGGACGCTTAATAAATGTGTGTGAAATTCCTTTGTCTGCTATTTCAAGGGAAGAGTTAAACTACTTATTTTTATTTATTTATTTTTAATTTTAGTTTCAGTGTCTTTATTCTTGCCCATTTCTATTCATATTCTTCTTTAACATCCTCGTTGGGCTAGAACATAACATAAGAAATAGGAGCAGTAGGCCATACGGCCCCTCGGGCCTGCTCCGCCATTCAATAGAATCATGGCTGATCCGAATCTAGACTCACGTCCACTTTCCTGCCCTCTCCCCGTAACCCCTAATTCCCTTATCTGCTAGGAAAATGTCTATCTCCATTTTAAATTTATTTAATGTTGCAGCTTCCACAGCTCTCTGGGGTAGCAAATTCCATAGATTTACTACCCTCTGAGTGAAGAAGTTTCTCTTCATCTCAGTTTTGAAAGGGCAGCCCCTTATTCTAAGATTATGCCCCCTAGTTCTAGCCTCACCCATCAGTGGAAACATCCTCACCGCATCCACCCGATCAAGCCCCCTCACAATTTTATATGTTTCGATAAGATCGCCTCTCATTCTTCTGAACTCCAATGAGTAGAGTCCCAACCTACTCAACCTTTCCTCATACGTCAACCCCCTCATCTCTGGAATCAACCGAGTGAACCTTCTCTGAACCGCCTCGAGAACAAGTATATCTTTTCTTAAATATGGAAACCAAAACTGTACGCAGTATTCCAGGTGCTTCATTGGCTGTAAGGCACTTTGGGGCATCCTGAGGTTGTGAAAGGCGCTACGTAAATGTAAGTCTGCTTTACTTTTCTCTACCTAGTTACACATTCCTCCTCTTGAACTCCATCCACCTCCATTGTTTGTTTTATTACCACACTGAAGGAGGGCAGTTGTTTATTTCCAATATTCTTTGAGTTTTATCAAACTTGCTCATCCTTTTTGTAAAAGTTAACTTACTTTCCGTGTGCTTCAAGTTATCCTGCATCATGCACGGTTCTCCAGCTCAGAGGGCAGACAGGAAACAGCAATTTCTTTAAAACTGCTGGAGGACATGACGACTCAATGCTTCACCCTGGTTGCAAGTGCCCAGCCACAGTTCTCTAAATAACACAGTTAAACAATTAAAAAAATACTTCACTGGTTTTCTGCAGGGCTCCAGCCAACTCGTCTGGCCTGGACCCCCAAGTGGGGTCCACATGTACCTATTGCCAGCCTGCTATACCTGGTCTTCAAAATTCTCAGCCTTGTTTTCAAATCCCTCCATGGCCTCGCCCCTTTCTATCTCTGTAATCTCCTTCAGCCCCCCCCCCCCACCCCAAAATATCTGCACTCCTCTAATTCTTCCCTCTTGAGCATCCCCGATTATAATCACTCAACCTTTGGTGGCCGTGCCTTCTGTTGCCTGGGCCCTAAGCTCTGGAATTCCTTGTCTAAACTTCTCCACCTCGCTACCTCTCTTTCCTCCTTTAAGAAGCTCCTTAAAACCTACCTCTTTGACCAAGTTTTTGGTCACCTGCCCTAATTTATCCTTATGTGGATCGGTGTCAAATTTTTTTTTTGTCTTAAAATACTCCTGTGCAGCGCCTTGGGACGTTTTACTACGTTAAAGGCGCTATATAAATACAAGTTGTTGTTGTTGTCTTACCAGGCGATCCTGCCCCCACCAACAGGAGGCCAGGGAGATGGAAGTTCCGACATTGGAAGTCCCCAACCCACCCCCTCCCCTGTGCTGTTGGCCTTGTAAAGGGTTGGCGGAGGGTCCTGTGGCATCCTCGACGTCAGGCCAGGACCCCAAGTATTTTCAGGCACTTTCTGCACACCCCTGCCGGAATGGCCACGGGTACTCAGCCACTTCATTTCCAAAGATTTTTTTTTCTTGGAAATGCCAGTGCTGGCAATCTGAAATAAAAACAGGAAATACTGGAAGGACACAGCAGGTCAGGTGAGCATCTGAAAGAAAAAAGGTAAATGTTCTGAATGGGACCTTTCATCAAAATTACTAAAGTCAACCAGGTGAAGCCTCTTTGATAAGGATTGATAAAGATAATTCAGGACGTGCCCAAGAAGATAAAAAGTTAAGAGTATAAGGTAGAAATCCAAAATTTCTATGGAAAATACGCATTGACTTTATTTATAGCAATTAATATTCCTTTAAATATGCAGTTTTGTCTCTCTTACACTCTCCAACTGTAAATTAATCCGGCCTTCGTGTCCCCTTTGTAAATGTTAATCTGTTAATTGTTCATTTAAATAGGTCAGTCCAACACGTCATTAGTCACTAAAATCTAGGCTGACATTTCTAAGTACTGCATTATCAGACGTGTTGCCCTTTGGGTCTAACGTTAAAACGAGACACTGTCTGCCTGTTCCAGTAGGTTCAGGTGGATGTTAAAAGATCCCATGGCACTACTTGAAGAGGAGCATGGCGTTGTCCCAGTGCCACGACCAACATTCATATTTCATTAAACAACAAATATAGATTAACTGATCATTCACCTCTTGGCTTTTTGAGAGACTTTGCTGTGTACAAAATGACCGCCGTTTGTTTAAATAGTTCCTTCACTTCAAAGCACTTTGGGGCATCCCGAGGACGTAAAATACACTATCTAAATACTTTTCTTTACTCCATGTAAATGTATTTCAATTCCTTTTGTATTGTATAAATCAACATTTCCTAAATAAATCTGTACTGCACCACACTATGTATTTTCCTCTTTGTATGCCCTGCATATGTTTTGTGTGTGTTAAAACAGGGCTCGACTTGAAGACTTGCATTTATGTAGCACCTTTCTCAACCTCAGGCCCCAAAGCGCTTTACAGTAGTTTTGAAGTATTGTCACTGTTGTAATGTAGGAAACGCGGCAGCAATTTGCACACAGCAAGCTCCCACAAACAGCATAAGAACATAAGAAATAGGAGCAGGAGTAGGCCAATCGGCCCCTCGAGCCTGCTCCACCATTCAATAAGATCATGGCTGATCTGATCCTAACCTCAAATCTTCTATCACTCTCCATCCCACCCGAACCCATGTGATCTCCCGGGAGAGGCGAAAAACCAGATAAAAAACCCAATGGCCAATTTGGGAGAAAAAATCTGGGAAATTCCTCTCCGACCCATCTAGGCGATCAAAACTCTTCCAGGAGCTCACTCTGTCCCTATATTTTCTACAGTACTTACCTTCTGTAAAGGCGATCTCCACCCCAGCCAGGAACAGGAATAAAACCATCTCCTGAAATCTAACACAGAATTAGAACACAAGAAGTAGGAGCAGAACCAGGCTACACGGCCCCTGGGCCCGCTCCACTACCCACAGGGCCATGACCATTCCGAACCTAGACTCGTGTCCAATTTCCTGCCCGCTCCCCGTAACCCTTAATTTCCTTTACTTCTAGGAAACTATCTATTTCTGTTTTAAATTTATTTAATGATGTAGCTGCCACAGCTTTCTGGGGCAGCAAATTCCACAAACCTACCACCCTCTGAGTGAAGAAGTTTCTCCTCATCTCAGTTTTGAAAGAGCAGCCCCTTATTTTAAGATTATGCCCCCTAGTTCTAGTTTCACCCATCATTGGGAACATCCTCACTGCATCCACCCGATCAAGCCCCTTCACAATCTTATATGTTTCAATAAGATCGCCTCATGAGATAAATGACCAGATAACTTGTTTTAGGCATTGGTTCAGGGATAAATGTTGACCCGGACACCAGGGAGAACTCTCCTTCGAATAGTGCGTTGGGATCTTTTACGTCCACCTGAGGGCAGACGGGGTCTCGGTTTAACCGCTCATCCAAAACACAGCACCTCCGACAGTGCAGCACTCCCTCAGCACTGCACAGAAGTGCCAGCCTAGTTCATGTGCTCAAGTCTCTAGAGTGGGGCTTGAACCCACCACCTTCTGACTCGGAGATGACAGTGCAACCACTGAACCAAATCTGAAAAAATCAGCTCTCCACATAACAGGTTACACAACATGTGTTTAAACATCACTTTGAACTGTGTTGTTTCAGTCACGTTAGCTTTATTCCTCCGGGTGGCTGCCTGCAGAGCTTTACTGACAGTGGTTATGGGACCCAGACCATCCTGTCCTCCCAGGAATAAAGATAGGGGCAAAAAAGCAGGAATAAATACATTTATACACAAAGAGAACATGACATTAATGTTCTTCTAAAGGAAGTCAGTGTAAAGAAGTCACAATTACCCATCTCCGGTCTGTCAACAATTTTTAAACTAAACAGCATTGTTCCAAAATCATCTTAATAAGTGACAGGTGGTGAGCTAGAAAATGTAGCATATCCTTAAATTCTGTCTTAAACACTGGGTTTCTAATTTCCTTAAAATCTTTTCCCTTTTCTAAACACAAGTAATCAAAGTGGGCAATGAACATGACACTTCAATCCATTTGATCTCATCTTTCCAGAAAACCAACCCTACTGTCTTCCCATTATAGCACCCATTCCAATGTCCTGGCCTCACTGGTCAGTGAGTTGACAAGTTGATCAAATGCCTCGATTGAATATAGGACTGTCTGAGCTGTCAGCATCAGAAATCACTTGCCTGAATTACTGCCTTAAACTCACTTCCAGCCATTTTTAACTCTCTCTCTCTCTCCCCCCCCCCCCCCACTTGCCAACCCCAATTTAACCCCTTCCCTGCTGAGGGTGATGTTCCTCATTGGGCTATGGCCCCATAGGTGGTGGCAGCCCTCCAGTGTTCAGTCAAGTGACCATTCTTCACATGCGAGACTAGAGGGGGAGTTGATCCGACTGCAGACTGGATCAAACCCAGCTTAATCCTGTCTTCACCCAACATCTACTTTCTAGCTGGGGCACAGCATAACAATGAAGATTAGACAACCCGGCTGATTTTTTTTTGCCCCCCACCCCCTTCCTATTGTAGGAACACTAAGCACAATTGTAGAGTCCTCACGTACATCATTCCAGATGAGATTGGCCAAGGTTAGTATGCAGGTGCAGCAAGTGATTAAGAAGGCCAATGGAATGTTGGCTTTCATTGCTAGGGGGATAGAATATAAAAATAGGGAGGTATTGCTTCAGTTGTACAAGGTATTGGTGAGACCGCACCTGGAATACTGCATACAGTTTTGGTGTCCATACTTAAGAAAGGACATACTTGCTCTCGAGTCAGTACAAAGAAGGTTCACTCGGTTAATCCCGGGGATGGACATATGAGGAGAGGTTGAGTAGATTGGGACTATACTCATTGGAGTTCAGAAGAATGAGAGGCGATCTTATTGAAACATATAAGATTGTGAAGGGGTTGGATCGGGTGGATGCGGGGAAGATGTTTCCGATGATGGGTGAAACTAGAACTAGGGGGCATAGTCTTAAAATAAGGGGCTGCTCTTTCAAAACTGAGATGAGGAGGAACTACTTCACTCAGAGGGTGGTAGGTCCATGGAATATGCTGCCCCAAAAAGCTGTAGAAGCTACATCATTACATAAATTTAAAACAGAAATAGACAGTTTCCTAGAAGGGAATTAAGGGTTACGGGGAGCGGGCAGGAATTTGGACATGAGTCTAGGTTCGGATCGGTCATGGCCCTGTGGGTAGCGGAGCGGGCCCAGGGGCCGTGTAGCCTGATCCTGCTCCTATTTCGTGTGTCTAATTCTGTTAGATTCAGGAGATGGTTCTGAGATAGTGGATTGGCGGTTAGGATCAGATCAGCCATGATCTTATTGAATGGCGGAGCAGGCTCGAGGGGCCGATTGGCCTACTCCTGCTCCTATTTCTTATGTTATGTTCTAATTGTACTTGCATACAGACTATTTTAAATAGCATTCATTTTTATCATTACAAATGATGACAAATGAAAGAGCAATAGAGTGGCATATGCATTACATGATTGAGATTATAAAAAATATTAAAACTTCTTTAAGCGCATTAGATTATCGAAGTGAAACAATTTCACACTGCTTTCTGATAAGCATTAGCCTGTTAAATATCAGAGAAACAAGGGTCAGGGGAAATGAAAAACAATGAACATATTATAATCAAATCAACGAGGAGCTCAATTATATATGAATTCCTTATCTGGACCAGAAAAACAAACCATTTTTGTTTTTGGTGGTGGGGGGTTGAATTCCCCCCCAGTCACTAATCAGTACAGTTTGGAGTTATCAATAAATCCCGATTACACAAGCACTGCTCTGAGTAATTGGATGAATTTTCATTCCAGTCACATCACTTCCAGGATTTGAATCATTAAAACAGCCAAGGCTGAAAACCTTAGGGGTTGGAAGAGGTGGAACTGGAAACAAGAAAAAAAGGCAGCAATAAACCCTGGCAAGATTTTATATTTTGGATCTTCAGTCAGTTTGTAACAAAGCTATAAATATCCAGTGAAGTATTAATAGGATTCTGGGGCCAAGGTCACAGCTCAACAGTAGATTCAAATTGACAAAATTGGAATTGGGTTACTAAAGCAATGTAGAGAATGAAGTAGCAACTTTTGCTTAAAACAATATCTACATGGGGATTCTTTGAGGAATACATTTTCTTGGCCATTTTGTCTCCTCCATTTCCTCTCCTGAAGGTCATCTCCTTCACCGAGGCAAAGCCACACTGATGGTAATTACCCTCTGGTACCTTGCCCAGGCGGCCATTGTTCACGTGTGAACCTCGACAGTATCAACAGGTTACTGCACTGTAAAGGACATCGCAACCGAGTTCAGTCCTGCCCTCACCTGCTTACGTACACATATGCTATTCTAGCAGGGGGTTGCTACCTCGCGACCAGGAGCAGGAACCCTGGCTGATTTTCTATTCCCTAACCCACAGCGATTGCATATATAACAAGAAATCTCTCTACTAACTGAAAGTGGGTAATCTTGTTCTTCGATAAAACAGAAGGGCTGATTTCTGATCATATTATTTCCGGCCTAACAAGTCAATAAAATCTCTTTGGAGCAATGAACAATTCTGCAATGCAGAACTGCAGGATTTCCAACATCCAGTTACCTAAGGACAGCCTTCAGTTGATGAAGGCTTTAAGTTCCCTTTTGGGTTACGATTTAATACCTCTATTTAAATTGGCATCAAATTTCAGACGGTACCAAAGAATTAATAAATGAATTATATTTTTTCTGTGCTGAATGTCTCCTTTTCATCGAACTCCAGGATACTACTGAAATATTCCCATATAACAGATCAGGGCAACAAATGAAAAGCTGCAGTACTGTGTTCACATACACCATTAGCATTTAAAGGATCAAACCTACAAGTTGTCATCTACTGTAACTGATTTTTAAACAAATCTATTCCCCTTGTAGGTTCCACCGACAGCCTCTCACTCACTAGAGGAATCCTTTCAGCTTCGAGATTGCATCTGTTCCTGCCATTATTGATCCCGTGAAAATCTTGTCACACCTCCTGAAGGTTAATGGCGCATCAGGGTTGGTCATGCCGAGTATCATCTCTCCCTGGAAATTAAACCCTTTGCTTTATCTGGTAGTCCTGGTCAGAACTGGTCGACGACGCCAGGCTTCAAATAAAAGTTAAAAGCTATGACTTAAAATGCAACTTCATGGATTACATGTCAGATTATGTGGAAGTGCTCCTCCATTCTACACCCAATGACTGAATCAATTGATGCTAAACCACTGCCCCAGGATTATTTATCGGGTCCCCCAGCTTGCCTATCTTTCCTGGTCTCTTCAGATGCTGTACAGAATGTACCATGCCAGGTTTGTACCCGGCCAGCCTCACCTGCAGGGCAGAAACAAGAGGGGGGAAAATGGAAGCAAGAGAGTCAGTTCTGGCCAGTCTCACACACCATCTAGTGGCTGGTTACTGAGGAGCAGAGCCCTATAGTAAATAACCTGCTAGCACACTCTGCTCCAGTATTGGAATGGCAGAGATACCCAGAGAGATGAGAAAGACACTTGTGGCTTTTCAATTTAGTACTACTAGTTATGTTACAGTAAAAAAAAAAAAAATCCTCTTTCTTGGACTTCAGCTGGTTCTTGATAGTAGTTACACTCATCTAAAGATACGGGTCTAGGTTTTCCAATCATAAACATCACTGACAATGTTAAAATCTAGGTCGTGATGTCCATGCTAACGAGTGAATTTTTTCCACTCAGTAACTGCATCAAGTCGTCCTGAATCAGCGGAGATTAGAGATGTATCGCTGATTGGAGGAAAGCCGTGAGCGGTGTAGATCGATCTATGATTCAGATTCCATGAACACTTCCCATAGATACTCGCCCATGAGCCTACCCAGAATGAACGGGCAGATATTTCAGCTAAGTCATTTAAATAGAAAAAGTGAATCACATCTAATAACAAAAAAATTTATTCAAAGTTTCAATAATACATACTGAACAGGTTATCTACAAATCTATGGTCAGGTAACATTTTCTTCCTGCTAAAAGTTACACTGAATATACAGCACAAGATATATAAAAAGCAAAATGTTATCAGAACACAAGAATATAACAGGAAATCATTTTTATCGTGACACAATTTTGTACTATACGCAAATACTAGGCAGAGCAGTAGACACAAAAGGTAGTTTTAAGAATTTAATACAAGCAGACAGAAAGTATGGCAGCAGGTGTCTTCACTGCACAGTGTGGCTTGATAGTCAGCAAAACACAGTAAATCTAGTATGTTCAAAAACCTGATAATCATTAAAAAATACATGTTAAAAAAACTGTAGGCAATGACTGAAAAAAAGCACTGAATACAAGGGCTGACGATCCCATGAGTGATGCCATATATGTTCCAACAGTGCAGCAACCAATCACAACTGGTTCTCCACAGTTGTTACCGTAGAAAGTTCCAAAGAGAACGCTGCTGAAAATATATATTTCAGGAATTCACATTCACCCCATCCCACCTCCCCTCCCCCCCCTCAAAGGTCCTGGTAGGGGTCAGAAATAAATAGAGAATAACGAATATCTGGAAGTGATTTATAAAGACTGTAATCTAATCAGGGAGGTCACAGGACAATTGGCTACAAAAGTAAACCCTTGAAACCACTTCCAGGCATCTATTATTTTGTATTATATATGCAGATTACAATTTTTGTTTAAGGTTAGGAATTATTTCTTACAGTTGTTGGGAGAGCTCCACAGTCTCGGTGCTGTGACATTCATATCCCTTTGTAACATTACTGCATTAGAACCAACAAAAAAAGTAGTAGCAGACAACAGAAATTCTATATACAGTGCAAATATTAAACTGTCCTTGTTATAATCAGGTTGAGAATTGTTTTTGTAAATTAGCATCTTGTTTTGAGATGTAACGCTTCACAAGTTAAACTATATATCACCTGTCCCTTACAAATGGTAAACTCCATGGTGTGGAGCGTACAATCCTTCAATTAGTGTCCAAGATTTCATGTTGTGGGACGGGAAGGGCTTGCTGATATCATGCACTGAAATGGAGGTGTACCATACCTATTCACTATAACCTCGTGAAAGGTCAGTGTCTAGGGCTATTTAGTAAAATTCATTGGAAATTAAAAACACACTAAAACCCAGTTTTCCACAATAGCTGCTGCACGTTTTCCTAATATTTTATGACAGGATTTCAGTACAATGTTTTAAAGTGATGTTTTCAACATGCCTTATTATACATAATGGTAGAAGCCTATTCTAGTTGGGTACAATTTCTAGCTGAATTGTGTCTTGGCATCGTTCGTGAAACTGGCCAGGAGTCCAAAAGAGCAGAGAGAATGCATTTGGCTAAACTCAGCCCTCTATCAGCGAGCCAAATTTTGGCACAGGAGTGTGGTTAACGGGCAACACACAAAAACCAAAACCCATGGTAAAAATCACTAAATATGCTGATTTTTGTACTGCAAGGTCATAATTCTTGGCTCAACTAAAGAGACAAAGCTGATGCCAGATACTGGGAACTCACATACACCAATTCTAGAATCCTTTCTGAAAACCGATTCAAAGGCAGATTTGCACTCTTTAGCGATCAAGTTCCTCGTAATAAAAACTGGAAAATGTCAATTTTTCTCCATAATTAATGACCCACTAATACAATTACAATATTCCACGCTTATGGAGAAAAAGTCAGGCAATTGGCAGTTTTCCTTAAAAGGAATTTCATTCAAATCAGAAGCAATAAGAATGAATGTACTATACGACAATGTTGCTTAGTAACCTAGCTCCTTGCAACAGCACCTCGAAAACAGCATTACCGCACATAGAGACAACTTCCAGGTTCATTTTAAAATCACCTACACATTGTATTTAGTACAGAATGGAACAGATATTCGGCCCTGAAAGTACTCTCCACTTTCAGCAGACTTTCCCCCAGAACAGCGCTCACAAGCAAAGACAGACAAGTTAAAAATGCAGATTGCAGTACAAGAGTGGATTTCCCCCCCATGGTTTTTTAAAGTCTATCATTTTTGATTTCCACAAATGACTCCATATAATCTCAGACCAAGTTTACGGTTTCAAACGAGAAATTAAGAATTATTTTACATTTTTAACTCAAGGGGAAAGCATACCCTAAATGAAAGGCAGAGTTATAGCATAACATTAACACTGAAACAAACAGATACAAGAACATGGAATGTGCTGCAATGTTATGCCTTTTCTGACAAACAGAAGGTCCAAAGTCTTTATATATACACACGATTTTTTTAAACTCCTGCCGCCCCCCACCCCAAGGAGTTTAATTAGGAGACGGTTGTTGCAATGTTTGTACATATGTCCATACCTCAAACAGTGCAAGTACTTTTAGCAGAGGTTGGTCAATGGAGAAGTGTAATGTTAAAATACTCCATGCTGCTTCATAGTTGCTAGTTTGCAAGTCGGTTGAAATGTCTGCAAACTACAGCTCAATAACAAGATGTATTTCAATTCCCGATCATTCTTCAATAATTATTGATATTTTGCTGCGATTGTGGCCCCAAACAAAACCTCTGTATATGGACGCAGGATCAGCCCCTTGTGCCTGCTCTGCCATTCAATCAGATCCTGGCTGATCTGTACCTCAACTCCGTATCCCTGGATATCCTTATCTATCAATCTCAGCCTTTAAAGCTCCAATTGTCCCAGCAGCCTCAGCCTTTTAGCGGAGATAATTCCAGGTTTCTACTACCCTTTGGGTGGGAAAAAGTGCTTCCTGGTTTCCCTCCTGAATGGCCTAGTTCCAACTTTACTCTCTCGTGAAAGGTCACCATCAGATAAAGCTTTTATTGTGGCACTCCGCTGGTGGTGTAGGTATTTACAGGATCATCATTACAGGGGAAAGACAATTTTGTCAGTGCAATTAGGTTTAATTTATGTTAACTAGTTATAATTACATACTTTAATTTTCATAACTAGGAATTATCAGAAGCCCATATTGCACATGTAAATTACATTGACAGATGCAAAGCAAAGCTCCTTCGCCTGTACCCCAATGTACCTCTACTCCTAACTTCAGATCACGTGGAATAGCACATAAAATCCCTTTTAGCAGAGGGGAAAAAATGCCGAGTTTCATAAAGGTACCATCACAGTTGGTTTGAGCTAGTAACAAAAATCTGCCAACGCCTCTTCTTTTCCCCTCCCTACGAACACCTGCTTGCTTCTTTTTCTATTCTTGGGATGTGGGCATTGCAGGCAAGGCTGTCAGTCATTTATTACCCAGCCCTAGTTGCCCTGAGGGCATTAAGAGTCAACCCTGTGGTGTGGGACTAGAGTCAGACGTAGGCCAGACCGGGTAGGGGTGGCATGTTCCCTTCCCTGAAGAACATTCGTGAACCAGTTAGGTTTTTTTAAAACAATTTTCAGTCACTTTTATCTGGTGTCAGCCCACAAATCACCAGATTTTTTTTTAATGAATTCCATTTCCCAACTTGCCATGGTGGGATTTGAACTCAACTTCTGAATTGCTTGTCCAGTACCACAATCACTAGGAAACCATACCCATTTCTTTCCCTTGTTTCAGCTGGTTAAAAAAGCTATAGATAATAGAATTATACCATGCATCCTAAGCAGGTGATTAGTGACTAACTGTAAAATATAACTCATATATACAAGTACTATCTTTGAAAACTCTTCTACCAGATTTGTTAGTTTCGTTGAATCCATCACGGGGAGGATAAACCAAAAAAAAATCCATCTCTCCCTCTGTATACCTCCTGGCAGCCACAGAGGGGGCTGGGAGCAGGTTGGCTGCCCATTCTCTTTAATGGAACAGGGAAAGAAAATAAAGACAACTAGACAAGGGAAAAAAACACACTACGGATAAAATCATTGTGGTGCCAGCTTTCCACACTTGAACTGTAACTCCTAATTACTATCAGTTTAAAAAGAAAGGCTACAAGGTAAGACTGTTCGATCTTAAGGCGATAGTAAAATGTGGCAATGGAATTCGAAGATGTCTGATTAGGTAGATAGGAACTCATGGAAGCACATTCCTGTTTTTCCATCAAAGTCAACAGAACTAACAACAGTTAAGAACCAATTGAGAATTCCTAATACTATGTTTTGCTCTCACATCCCACCTACATTTGTTTTTTCAACACAAAAAGGAGCCAGTAAAAGGTTAATTGTTTTCCCACTGTATTTATGCTCCAACCCGAACCTATCAAAGCGTACTTACTGCGGACACCATTTTGGTTTAGAATGTTGAAGCCCTAACACGCTATGCTATTGGCAATAGGATACGGGCTTGGACTTGCAATATTGTACACATTTTAATTTTCAAAATTTGCCTTTAGTACATTAGGTGACGAGGTACTGAGTGGAGATAAAGAACTTTCCACAGTGAGGGTGATGAACAATAAATGGATATTAGGCTACTCTTGTCCAGCTTCTACCAGTCAGTTTCAGAGCAGTATTGTTCTCAGAGGGTTGTGAATCTTTGGCATTCTCTACCCCAAATTGCTGGGGATGCTGAATTGTTGTATATTCAAGGTTGAGATCGCTAAGTCTTGGACTCTAGGGAAATCAAGTGATATGGGGACCGGGCAGAAAAATAGAGTTGGGGTTGAAGATCAGCCATGACCTTACTGAATGGCGGAGCAGGCTCGAGGGCTGTTTGGCCTACTCCTGCTCCTATTTCTTATGTACTGGTAGAGAAGTCTGAGCAGATCAGGTGTCCATGGATTGCACATTCCACAGGGAAAATAAAAGTGTTTTTATATTTATAAATGAAAAAAGCCCTTAGTGGGAAGCCATTTATAGTACAGGTAGTCACTGTGCCACACACAAGTTTTTTCATTCTCTCTACTTCCGGACCGTGCAGCATCTTTTACGATTCCCCAATAAGCATCCATCTACACGAGACAAACTATCTAAATCCTCGGAATCGTAACTAGTCGACAACTGTTGAGCACTGGAGTAGGGCACAATGTGACCAGTTACTCTCAATCAACCCATGTCAAACCCCTGCTTGGCAAATGAACTTCCATCTTGAGATGTTATTGCCCACACATTAATGGAAGGTTTTTACAACAGTGCCATACGTAATGAACTGCACAAACAGTGCAACAACCCGCTACAAGTGAGGCACGTTCAGTTATTTAACTGCCGTCGTAAATTTTAAAAATATTTTTCATGTCTAGGTGATGTAGAACAGGATTTAGGTTCCCTATAAAAACTGACAATTCTTTTTTTTTTTTAAAGAAGCCAGAGGACCCAAAGGTGATACTTTCAATTGTGCAAACAAGACAATATCTTGCACACTTACAAAAACAGCAAAGTATTCATTTTTTGAGTCCATGATTAAGGTTGTAAAAGCAAGGTTATAAGGAAAAACAAAAAAATGCTTAACCAATGCATTAGAAATATACACAATGCATAATTTTAACAAAACTAATAAGTCTGTGAAAACATTTTTAATTTACAATAGGGTGCATAATTCTTCAACAACTTTCAAAAGTGTACAATGGGTTATTTCCCAACAAGGAAAGTGAAAAGGTTGCTGAGGTAGTAAGCAGCACTACTGCACAGAGCACAGTTGTAAACAGTTTTTAAACATGCATGTGTGGAGAGCAATGATACTGGGGAAACTGAACTTTTTCTCTATTTCACAATCTTTGATTGCATGAAGGACTTGGAGATGTGGCAGAACTTTCAGTTTTCAATTCTAAAAAAAGGTTACAGTGAGAACATTAACTTGTCTCTTCTCGTTACACATGCGAACGGTCAGGCTGCGCATTTCCAGCAGTTTGTGTTTTTGCTTTAGATTTCCAACCTTTGCCAGGTTTTCTTTTTTTGTTATTGGTTCTCCCCATACGTCAATTCTTAAAAAAAGACAGACCCTTCATTTGAACCCAGGACATATCCAGTTCCTTCATACAGGTTGATCGAATTTGTATTTTTCCCCACAAGAGGGATACTTTTAAAAGGAGCAATGTGTTTCAATTGTACTTCATCCCTCCATAGAGCATTTTCCAAAAGTAAAAGTTAATATTTGATTTCATGCAACTATAATCTGCTTAGTCCTGTATTAGGAATTGGGAAGAGGGCCAAAGTTGGAGGAAGGCAGGTACGCCTTGCTTAGGCTAGAAAAACAGATTCAGAATATACTGTAAAATGCCAATCAAGGAATTGTGGTCTTTAAAATACACTAATATAGCTGTATTTTGATAAATATACTTTGAGCCCGGGGTATTCAAAAAGTAGTAGAAAGGATAGAAAGGGATAAGTAAACTGAAGACATTACTTGTACACTTGTGAGAATGTTTAATTATGGACCATCCCATAAATGCAAATGCCGATCATAAAACATTTGAGGCAGACCAGTCCTCCTCCATATGAGTATTGCAAGGTTCATGAATATAGGACACTTTAGATGTTAGAATATTCGATACCAGGACTGTAACCACACGCATTGGTGTATAATTAAACTACAGCCTAATACTGTACCTCACTAAAAATATTACTGAACAGTTAAAAACAAAGTAAAAGACCAAACTATGAAACCAGAATCACAGAGTTACAATAAACTGTGTTTTAGAAATTTAAAGTTAGGAAATCATTTCCAAAATGCTGAACATTTAAGAGTCAAAAGGAACAGAAAGTTAGGTCTAGCTTTAGACACCACAGGTTGGTTGTTAAACTTCTACTGGTAAAAACCTGGGCAGGTGCTTTTCTTACGGTTGGCATACCGTACACATGGCAGAATGACGAGGATCATTTTTCAATCAATCAGTTATGAAAAAAAATTGAGCAACTCACAGAATAACGTGCACAATTCAATCAATAATTCTCCTCTAATAAAAATTCTCACGAGAAAGACACCTGCTGCCATACTGTTGCAGGCAACAGCATCCATTCGGTACCTCCCCGAATTGTCCATTTTTCATGCATGGCCCTAGACAATGAGCACTGGCTGGCTGTTCTACCACATGGGGTATCTTGTCATCATTCCCAAGCCCAATTTTGTCATCAATCCCAGTCCACACACACACACACATTTCCCAGCAAAGGTAACTGGGTAGCAATCAGGAGTGGGAACGCTGCCTAATCTCTCACCCTTCCCTAACATGGGTCCTTCCTGGTTTGCAGGGCTCTGTCCAGTTACCCACTGAGCCCTCAAAACATCTTAAACATAGTTACTACGTTATCTGTTTCTGGAAGTTTTTGGAGGGTACTGCAAGTGTCACCATGAAGCAAAATAGCAACCCAACACAATGAAAGCATGCAGCATATAGAGGGAAAGATTCTGTATAGCCAGAAAGATGGGTCCATCTCATTTTAAAAGATTTAAAATAAAGTTGCTTTTTTGTAATAGTCATGATTCTGTAAGTTTCAATAAAGTAAAATTCTGGGGAATTGTACAAACTGTTACTTTAGAGCACCTGCAAGGTAGTTGCTTTCATTTGCCTTGATATCATTAATTATTTCAGGAGAAATAAAGCTAAAACCATGTAGATCCTTTCTTAAAAAAATACCAGTTCATGACCTGGATTGAAGGGGCACATTTCCAGTACTCCATTCTTACCGCCAGAGTGTTAATGCTACAGTAGCAGAATGGAGAATGATATTGTGAACTACCATACGTCTGTGGGCTCTGCAGGAACATGGTCTGCTGGTTGGATCCAAAATCAACAGCTCGTGGACACTGGACAAGTAGAATTTTTCATACCTGTATGCCACCAGAGAAACAAAGTCCCAATACTAGTAGATATAAAATGGTCAAATTCCATATTTGAAGATCAAAAAAAGCACAAGGTGGATAAAATTTCTAAAACGATCCAACTTAAGAGCAAAATCAAATGACTGCAGTCACAAAGGAAACTGTACAGGAAAAAACAGCACCTTCTTGTATTTGATGCCCATTTTCAAGCCCTCATTAATATAGGGGAACGTCTTATACACCAGTGCAATGCAACACCAATGTGATTCAGAGCATTCTTTAAAACAAGGTTGCAACTTTACACTCGTTTATATAGTAAAATGATGATTTACAAGAATGCAGATTTTAAGAAAAGTGCAGGTACTATATAACATTTAAAACACCTGCACATTCCAGGCTTTCCACCTGTGTGGTTTTTTTTCTTGCTGTCTGTCCTTCCCCAGTGTAATCAGTTCAACTTGTATAATTAGATGCAACATTGAGCAGTGGTGACAATATACAACCAAATTAAGTGAAAAACAATTCCTTAGCCTTCCATCAATTAAAATTAATTTCTTGTTCTGGCAGAACAGGATCCATTAGTAGAATTGCTTTGTGTATGTACATATTTTAGACATTAGTACGTGTGTCCATTTTTCAGCACAAATCACCAACCTATTCCCAGATGGAGGTACAGGAATGATACAGACAGATGTATAGCCTACCTTTTAACTAGTCAATAAATCCAGAGCCTGGACATTAGACCACAATTTTACATAGTCGGAAAAACCACAAAACTGATTTTTTTTCTCTCCCTGGAGAAAGACATTTCAACATCTCCTCATCTTCTTGATAGAATTAACTGAAGATCCTGGGTTTAATTCATTTTAGGTACCAGCATACCTGCTGGTTAATAAGGTTCTAATTCAGCCATCAATACCGTGGCACTTCCTTTCAATATTTTTCACCAGGGTGGAGACGATGGCAAGACCTGGGACAGAAAAGGCACACTCTCCACAGGCCTAACTGTTATATTCACTGGACTTGCAGCAGGAGCTGGAGTGTGGCAAACCTCACCGGTGTCTGGAAGAATAAAGGATTGTGAGGGAGGAAGGTGGAAAAAAGAAAGTTCATTAGCAAACAAATACTCTTTAAAAAAGTTAAGCTTTTAACATTACAAAAAAAAACACGTTTCCTCAATTTAAAGATGGTGTTTTCTTTCTCCATCCCAAATCAATGAAGAAAAACAGAGGTTCCTGTTTTTGGAGTTTGGTTTCTGGTAACAATACACGAGGCCTATTGCTTAATATCTTCATTAGTAATGCTGTGTTAACTGACTAGTATCAACGTGTTTAAGATGTGGGAATATATTAATTAGCTGTGTGGATACTCAAAGACTGACAGGAAACCAAGTGATTACAGACATTATGTGCACATTTCCAATGACAAAGTTTCTATCTTAAAAAAAATTCTGCTCACATCCACTGAACATAATTTCAATTCGAAATGTCTTCAGGAATTGGTCACTGCAGAGCTATGCACAAAAAAAGGTCCATTCAGATACAGTGTACATAACAATTGGAAATCAGTATCACGTATTTGTACAAGAAAGTGATCATTAGCACAAAGTGCCAGTTAACAATAGGGGGCGATGAAATATTAACCTTATATTCATCAATATGGTTTTACCATTTATAAACCATTACCAAATAGCTAGTTATGAGATGAAAACGGTTTTCATACTTCAAAATGAAGCTGTAACATCAAAACATTATGGTAGGGTGAGCAATGTGACATCCCATGTTATATTTTTTTAAATATAGGAAACCGGTAATATTGCTATATATCAGAAAGGGATAGATACACAAACTATAACCTTCAGAAGGAGATAAAGCAATATTCACTTAGAAAACAAATTAAGTGGAGTGGTAGGTCGTGTATTTGCAAACACAAAACCCTTCATGGAGAGGTCTCGAGCCAGGCTATGCATTTTTTTGGGGAGCGGGGGGGGGAGGGGGGGTGAAGAGAAGAGGCAGATAGGGAGAAGGAGAGGTGTCAAGCAAAGGCCAAACTGTTTCCCATTAGGGGCAAAATAAAAAGTAGCCAAGTTAGCTATTCCCACACACTCAAACAGCTGGATCAAACCAACGTACACAAAAAGCTTGGGAACTCACCCCCTTGGCCAGCTAGGAACAAAATTGGAGCGGCAATGGAGCAGGAGCTCAAAAAGGCACCATGTTGGATGTAAGCAAAAGAATTGCAAGGGCAACCAACATTGGTTACCAGATAAGAAAAAAGGCTTTTTCCTGCTCTACTTTTTCCCTCCTGTAGTAACTTCATTTATCCCCAATACTGAAATTCATCTGGGACCCCAAAAGGAACACCAGCAAAGATATGAAACACCCAATAGTTTGAGAGAATGACAGCAGCAGTTAACTTCAATGGAGTTCCATTAGCAGGCACACAGCTGAGTTTATTTTCAGTCACTAGTGGACCTCCTATGGTGTTGCCCACAGAAAGTCATCACAAAGCAAATTTTCCTCAGAGTGCATTAGTGCTGCTGTAGGTATCGGTATGGGGATCTGTAGCTTTTTGGAGCTTACGAAAGTCCACCTAAAGGCAGAAGTACACAGCTGCCCGTGTGATTGTGTCACAGAACAATGATGCCCAAATAAGGAACATTCAACATGCATATAAAATTTAATACATCCATGATATATTAAAAATCTTACATCTGCACACACTTCCCATCAACTTTTTCCATAATAAATGCCGTCGGCCATATTTATAACAAAACTGCCAATGTAAACTTGTCACAGTATAATTACACTCTTGCATCAATGTGGGCATGCAGCACCAACAATTTATAATGGAAATATCAAAATAAAGGATAGAATGGATGACTTAAAATGGTGACCCATGTCATTTACCTCTGCTTCACCTGAAGACTTGGTCTTGACTACCCGTGTGCAACTAGTTATACAAATTTTTATCTTTTATTTTATCAATAGCTGGGCAAAATTGAGTAAATCAGAACTATTAGGCAGATTTGTAACTGATTATCAAACTAACTAAAATCAAAATTGTGGCAAAAAAAATCTTCACCAGATTACTCAAAAATGTAAAAATCAATATTCAGCGATTCACAAAATGGGCACAGGGATCCCCTCAAACTAAAATGCTGGGGGGAAAACCATCTCAGTTAATGTAAACAACCAGCAGTTTCCCCCAAATGAATTACATGCCACTGAAATGCACCCACGTCATCAAGCAGTATGTAGCAGGAACACCGCCAGGTACAACCCCTCACGCTCTTTCTACAAGTCCACTCCCTCCCCTAAAAAAAATACCACAGGCAACCCAACAAGCCTTGCAAACAAAGCTCGCAAGTTCGAGTCCCAAGGCTGCCTGTCACTCCAACTCACTTGCCTCAGTTTGGTAAGTTTGGTCAGTTCTCAACTGGGCTGCTAGATGAAGCGCCACGCAGTACCAAGGCATTCCATGTCAGGTGGGGTGAGGTGGCAGGAAAGCAGGCAGAATCCAACTCGCCCCATTTCAATTGCGCTTCCTGCTGGCCAATTGTGGAGTGGCATTGACAGTAGCTGTAGTGAAGTCCTCCCCTGAAGGGGGATGCGAGGGGAAAAGTGGCATCCATGGGAGGAAAATCTAAATTAAAAAAGCAAACTCAGGCAGTTGAAACTATTAAAAGTTCGTCATAACACTAACAAAATAATAAGCAGTGTCAATTTTTCATTTCTAATGTCTAACTCTGGTTAGTGGATTGAAAATGGAAATTTAGAGTTAGAGTTTAAAATTTACTGGACAGCATTTTAGGAAACGTGTATGAAATAAAATGTGCCAATCCCAAAACACAGCAATCGTTAACTTATAATAAAGGCTTCCATGCAATACAGTAGTTACCAGATATAAAAACAAAAGCATTCTACGGAAAAATAAAATACATAGACAGACATTAGTATACAACATATTCAAAGCTACCAGGACAACGCTGCCACTCCCAGGACACTTTTAAAGCCTTGTATTAAAAATCGCCAAATGTACCCCAAAATCTTTAACACTTTACAGTCTAAATCAGTCGAAGAGCATCAACACATACTGTACAGATTACGCGAATGGGTTTAAATTTTTTAAGCCACAGGTAGTCCCCAATTATTAAAAAATCTATCCACAGTTCAGCTTTTACCCCTAGAGGGCTTTGTGAGTTAGCCACTGATGTCAGGGAATAGACAGCAGTCTAGACAGATTCTAATGTCACCTTTTTAACCAATTGCAAAAATTAGCCAGGTTTTAGTAAAATCATGAATAGCAAAATTGAAATTTAAAGAGTGAATCTCAGCAACAGGCCACACTTTCAAATAGTCAGTTGTAGCATTTGCGCCCCATAGACTCGGCTAACTACCAGCACCATGGCCTATAGTCATCAACATGCTCAAAAAGTAGCTGACCCCCACAATTTCTCTTCCTCTAATCCTCTTCTACAGGTGCACAGCCTGAAACTGTAGTAAGATTGTTACTTTAAAGAGCTGCAATTTTAAATGTTGCACTGAACAAAATGGCTGACCTCTTATTTTCAGCTCCCTGCATGAAGCACTCCCAAGTCAGAGACAGCATGGCCATATACAGAATAAGGTTCCTCCTACTCTGTCTCAACTTCAGAAGAGTACCCTCTGACCAAGATTGCCAATTTTTGTGTCAAATTCTTAGACCCACAAGGAACCAGGATGAGACTGCCCAAATTCATTTCATGTTGGACCCTTATGACCATCCGAGAGAGAGAGCCTTTCATCACATCAGCCCAGGCTGGAATTCAAAATCTGGTCCCAGAGGTGAAAGCACAATGTGCAAATCCAACACACCATCCAGTCCCATCAGACGATTTATATTAAAAAGAACATTTCTCTAAGCAACTTCAACAGCCATGGTATAAGTCAGCAATCGTCCCCAGCCCTCCTGCTGCTCTATCAGCGGCCATTAAGTGCAAGACAACTGCCTAAGTAGCACTCCTGTGTGTGGAAAGCCTGTTCTCAACTCAACATTTCTTGAAGAAAGGATAGCGGAGATTGGTAACACACCACAAGGGGAATGATGAGTGTAAACCAGCATCCAAGCACTCTATGGTACTGTATGTTGGAGCTCTAATGTAGTGCACCTTAGCACTATTGGGTGTTCTGAATTTTAACAAAAATATAGCAACAGGGCAGATGAACAGCAGACAGTATTTTAATACTAAGAAAAGCAATACGCATTTTTGCCAAAGATTAGGTATAGTTATACAACAAAAAGAAATAGGACGATAGTTGATAAAGCTGCTTAAAAAAAGCACAAGGTGTAAGGAGGTGTGTGTGTGTGCGTGAAAGAGTGAGGAGGGGCAGGGGAAGAAATCAGCCAGGCTTCTGGCTTGTAACCACTATCTAGCCACTCGTGGTGGAAAGTTAGTGTGAGAAGGGGAGTGGTGATGCTGCTACAGTGGAATAGCCCATCAACACTCAGAATTTAGGCTCACATATGATAAAAAGCCACTTGAGCAAGGTACCAGACATTGGAACTATACCAGACATTGTGGAACTATACCAATGCAAGAATAGACCCTTCGAGATAAGTCCCAATCAGTTGTACAGGCACTTTTACAAATCACTGTTGAGATCACATGGAGCATTGTGTCAGTGTTAATCATTGTGAGGCACAAGTATTGGCAAGAGTTCAAAGGGCAAAGATGGTACCCACTTTTAAACCAATAAGCTAGGAGGAGAGGCCAACATTCATTTCCTTCTTCAAAATTTGTATCAGAACAACAAAAGCACTGGATCAGGAGATGGTTTGATTTGCTGGATGTATTTGATAATTTTGGATTTTGGTACAAAAGCAATGGACAAAAGGGTAACTTCTCCCCAACAGCAAATGTGAATCACTTGGTTGCATCTAATTTTTATTACAGTCCTTTTCTACAGATTTTCTCACTTTCCCACAAAGGCATCGATTCTTTGTTAAATTGGCATTTTTCAGTATAGTGCTTTGCTCAAGTGGCCATACTTTGTGTATCAACTTAGTCAGAGTGTTAGCAGGCTATCTACCCATAGGGGCGTAACACCCAAGCCCAATCACATTCTTACCCAGTGTTCAGAGGCAAACTCTTACAGCAGATGCTTCAGAAAGGATACAGCCACTTCCCCTTCCTCAAAAAAGCATTTCTAAAAATAGCTCAGTTCTGGGTCTTAAAAATTGTGGGGACCTGTAGCTTTGAGCTTGAACCACCACAATACAACTGTTAACTGACAATTAAAATGAGATGATATTCGACTGTGTCACTTTAAAATCTTAATCTCACAATTTCAGAAAAATCTGCCACCTGATCAAGGTAATCAATTACTACCACCAAGCCCCAAGGATGTCTGGCGTTTCCGGTTGAAAAATAATTTATGTAGCGCCTCACTACATCTCTCAGAAATGTCCCAAAGTGCTTCACAGACAATGCACTACCTAAAAATGCAATCATTGCTGTTACACAGATAAACATGGCAGTCATTTTGCACACAGCTAAATTCCACCAAAGGTAGTGAGATAACTGATCAGTGGTGTTGGTTGAGAGAGAAATGTTGGCCAAGACACTAGGAGAACTCCTGCGCTTCTTTGAATAGTGCCACGTGATCTTTAGCATCCACCTGAATGAGCAAGACAGGCAGGAAGGGACTTGGTATAACACCTCACTTGAAGGATGACAATGCCAACAATACAATCATTCCTTCAAAGGATCAGCCTAGATTACGTGCTCCAGTCCTGGAGTGGGACTTGAGTTCATGACCTTTTATCTCAATGTTGTAAGTGCTACCAACTGAGCCAGGCTTAACTGAAAATCGTGACACACACACATCTTCAGTGACTCAATGTGAATCAGCATCCTTTCATTCCAGAATCTTAATCTTAAATGGCAGTTAAGTAAATCAGTACCAGCCAAATAGGAAGAACGAATTCGCATCTATATAGTGCTTTATCATGTCCTCAGAACATCCCAAGTAACTTTACAATCAGATTACTTTTGAAGTACAGTCCCTTTTGTGTTGGCAAATGCGGCAACCAACTTGCACACAGCAAGGTCCCACAAACGCAAATAAATGAATGACGACAATCTGTTTTTGGTGACAGGTGAAGGAGCAACGTTGGCCAGGATGTCTGGTGAACTCCCTCCTCCTCTTTGTATTGTTTTTTTTAAATTCATTGATGGGATGTGGGCGTCACTGGCTAGGCCTGCATTTAGTGCCCATCCCTAATTGCCCTTGAGAAGATGGTGGTGAGCCGCCTTCTTGAACCGCTGTAGTCCATATGGTGTAGGTACACCCACAATGCTGTTGTGCCTGATGATCTTTTATGTTGCACTTGAGAAAGTAAACTTGGCCTGCGATTAACATCTCATTCAAAAGATAGACACTGCACCACTCCCTCAGTACTGTACTGAAGTCTCAGTGTATATATTATATAATGAAGTGTATAGTGGTACTTGGGCAATACTAATTTAATAACTACTTTGGATTAGCTTTCAGGAATGAAAGGACACTGATCCTTATTGAGTCAATTGCTGACTGAAAAAGTAATGTCATCAACTAAGTGCATCACAGAGCTCTACCCTACCTAAAACAGCCAGTGTTCCTTGGTGGTGCTTGCAACAATACAGGTAATTAATTTAAACCAGTAGTATTTCCATAAACCTAATGCGGAGACATAAAAGGGATCAGCACTTGGTATTGAAAATGCTTTTCCATTGATCATCTTGAAGCTGTGCTGCTTTCAAGCAATCACCAGTTTATTATAACCCAAGTTAGCAAGACTGTATATCATTTTAAATTCAAGACTGTAAAGGGTTAATTATAAAATCTGAGATACAGGGTATTTAAATCCCCATTAAATTGTAATGTTCATCAGTTCTGAAATTACTGCTCCATATAAACAGAAGGGTTAGTTTCATCATTTGCAAGTTTATCTCAAAGGAATGATAGATAATTTGACATTGAAAAGAATTTTTGCAATCCGATCCTTTTGATCAGTGCCAAAAAAATTAGAAAGGCAACATCAAGCTTAAATGGTTTTTGAATTTTACATGATAATTAGGTACAAATGATGATTGAAAAACTTTTCTTTCCCTGTGGCCCCAGCAAAAAAAAAAGTAATTTTCAGATCAGTATCTCTCCAATTACATCAAAATGAAATCCCCCTTTAGAAAAGGGTTGCCTTTAGACCCGTATCGCCAGAATTGCATATTTAAACACATGAACTCCCCTGCCCCCGCCCCCACCCCAATCTCCCCACAACACAAGAATCCCAATAGAAGGGCAGACTTCAGTTACAAAATGACCTGGTAGGAGTGGAGCATTCTCCAGGTGCAGGTTAAGGAGATGCTTGCCTTTTAAAGCCACGGCTGCCACAGAGGGGGCACTGGAAGTTGGGGTCTCTCCCATGTGACTTTTCTTGTGGCCAATCAGGTGGTTGTGGGACTGACACTGCAGGCCGCACTGCTCACACACAAATCTTTGAGACTTGTAATGGACACCGTGGTGATTTCGAGCATGGACCCGAAGGTAGGCAGCCGTGGTGAAACCTACACAAAAATAGGGATTTCAGGTGATAAAAAAATACGCACAGACACCTTTACATCCACAACTATTGGGACATTTAAAAGTCTGATTTTTTTTTTAACCAATGACTTTGTTCAGATAAAATCATACATGTTAACACTTTTCATCATGACAAGACATTTCAAGATTACAGTAATGAACCTTGCTATATTGTATTACAATTTGAGATATAAAATTCTGTGCAACATTCCTTTAGACTCCTTATACAAATGCCTGCATCAATGACATTCTGATCTACTGTTACCAAAGATTTCCTTCAGTAAATTGCCCCCTCGCTGCATAAAAACGCACAATGCAACACTACAATCATTTTGATGCAAAATGGCACCTGTGTGAGTAACCTTATTAGAAAGGCATTTAAAATTTACAATACTTATGCATGCTACAACTGGACTCAGCGACCCAGGGCTAGGAAAAGAGGATGGGGCGGAGGGAAAAATGGCTAGGAATCCCATTCTTGATGGCTAGCTCGTGACCTCTTCTGCCAGTTGTCTGTGTATGGATGCCAGGTGAAGACAGAGTTGGGCTTGGGCATGATGCCCGGCATCACTGAATAGCCTGCCAAGGCACTCAAATTCTGAGCTCACAAGTGACGAACAACTACTTGGAAAATGTATCGGACGGCACCCATGGAATTGTACCCCAGTTAAGAGTCAATACCATCTGGTGAGTAAGGCAGAAACTTGAACACAAAAACTGTAAAATACAAATAGCTAATGAACAGCATTCTTGTTAACCTTGTAGGAGGTATTACAATATAGGGGGGGGAAAAATCCACTAACTGGGAACTCAGTGGATGCCACGGTATGAACTATGTGCAAGGGAATCTAAAAACAAATCAAATCAATGGGAGGTACTTAGTGGATTTAATACAAGTAAAAAAAAAGGTAATGGAGAAAATAATGAGACTCAAGGTTGACAAATCTCCAGGACCTGATGGTTTCCACCCTAGGGTATTAAAAGAAACAGGTGGGAAAATTGCAAATGCATTTATAATGATGTTCCAAAGCTCTCTAATCAGGAATTGTGCCCTTAAATTGGAAAATTGCTCCATTATTTAAGACTGGAGGGAGAAACCAGGAAACAACAGACCTGTCAGTTTAACGTCAGTTGTAGGGAAGTTACTGGAATGTATCAGGGACTGCGTATGTAAATAAGTATGAGCTAATCAGAGAGTCAACATGATGGGCATATGACTCCACAAGTGCCAGCAGCCCTTCAGTGGCTCATCCAAGTGCCCATTCGGCAAGCTTTAATGCAGACAAGTGAATATGGACAGGCTATTAAACTGCGATCGGTCCTTACTTGATGTCCGTACATGCACTTCACAGCACAGGGCACTGAATAGCAATCAAGAGCAAGAACCCTGGCTGATACATTTTCCCCCCTCTTTCCTAGGTTAAGGCACTTTAAGACCAATTGCAGTGCACCTACCAACACCCCACCGGAGATTAGTTAATTCAGTAATGAGCTGGGTTAACATTTAGGGCTTTCTTGATCTGTATGCCTCAGTATCATATCAGGCAGTGTGCTTACCCACAGCCATGATAGGAGCTGCAAACATATCCTATTGCCATGAGGGAGCAGCACTGGTAGAAGGATTCTGTGGACTGGGTTTTTATGCTCAATGAATTTGAGATTACAAAAGAAGCTCAAGCAGCAAGAATTTTTCTTTGTTGGGTGGTGGTGGGGGGAAGGGAAGAGACTTTCTTTTTTTTTAAAAACTCTTTTCTCCTCGCACAATGTTCAGCGCCACTGATCCTTCATAATATGGGAGAGGACATTTTAGTCTAGATTTCAACTCTCTGCAATCATCAAAAATTTTAATTTACAATCAGGTTGGCATGGAACACAATTTAAGCTAAGATAAGCCAGGCAATGTCAGAGTGTTTCTTCTCAAACATGGAAGTCAAAACTTGCAGGCTTTAATTGAGAAGCATCAACAGAACTCCAACCTGGAACCTTCATGTCAACAGCTATGCAATCCACCACCCACAACAGCAGGCTGGAATTTTGGGGGGGGGGGGGCTGGGCTGGGGAAGGAATTGGAGGAAGGGGACAATTTTTTTAAAAATACGTGTAACTTATTTCTAATTACACTGTATTTAATACATAAAAAGGCACTTGCCACCACAGCACCACTGTTGATCAAACTTCTTCCAACTGCTTTCCAATTTTACCAACACCTGCCTGGAGGATGACATGGAACTGGTGAATAATGAAACAGGCCAATACCTGACTATTGAGGTCAATAAGTGGCAATGTTAGAAGAACCAAGTTTGAAAAGTTGTGTGTTTTTCAATCTTGCCATTTCACATCTTCCTAAATTATACTTGCACGGCACAGTTTAAAATAACTCAATTGGCATGATCATTGACTAAAAGTTCCCTAGATCAATTAAAGTATGCTTAGTGGCACCCAGTTTGCTTAAAGAAAGACCTTCATTAAAAGCTGAAAATACAGGTGATGGTTTAGAGAAAAAAAATTATGGGCTAAAGTTAATCCCCGCTTACTCTGCTGGAGTTCAATAAGCTGCTTAAACCTAGAAAACTGATGTGAAGAAAGCTCTACTACAATACATTCACCATGAGGTACAGAAATCTTTTGCTCAACTCCACAAACAGGGAAAAAGTGACTTTAACACCAACTAGGAATTATTTCTGCGACATATTTTCACATCACATTTTTCCAGACTGAACTACGTTATGTACTAATCAGCCTTTTTCTGTATTTAAGGCTATCCAGGAATTCTGCAGAAATATACTCTACCTTTGTTACAGACGTTGCAGTTGTGATTTTGGTTGTGATTGTGCATTTTGATGTGGTTGGAGATGTAAGCTGCACTCAGCAGTTTACCACAGATGTGGCAAGACACCTTTCCCTCGTGGCGTATCATGTGTGAACGCAGGCGGTCTTTGGTGGCAAAAGCTGCATCACAAGTCTATAAGGACACAAGTCAGGCATTAACATTTTACGTTCTTACAAACTATTAGAACAGTCTTCCTTTCAAATTAAGCTACCGACTATTTAAAAAGGTCAGAATATTTAACAGTTTGACACCATTAAATAATTAAATTATTAAAATTATTTTCTAAAGCAATTCTTCTATATCTTAGAAACAAAATCTAACTCCAGAAATGTCAATATATTCCATAGATATTCTTTAGTATTTGGCCAATAGGACATAAAAAAAATGAACCTTCCATAACATATACAGGAAACTTTCTGGTATCCGGCACGGACGGGACCGACGTGGTGCCGGTTCAGCAACAATGCCGGATAACCGAACGCTATAGTAAAAGATACGGAGCTCAGAGCTCCGTATAAAGCAACAAACCCTGTTGCAGCTTCAAAACAATGGGCACAAGTTGCAAGCGTCTCTGTAGCTTAGCAACAGCTTCAGCTACACCGTTGCACAGCAACAAATGAAGTAAAAAAAAAGTTACCTGAACCGACTCCTGAATTTTGCCGGTGGATAGAGCGTTCCGATTATTTAGGGGCCGGTTAATCGAAAGTTTCCTGTACAAAAATATTTGATCCACATATTGTATAACAGATATGTAGAATATATTGGCCTTAAATTTGTGGTTGGAGGCTTCCCGTGGGGAAATGCCTCCGATCCACAAATAAAATGCCCGTGTACCTGGTGGTCCGGGAGGTACGGAGACTCACGGTCCTGGACTTCTCTGGGTACCCGCGGGTAGAGGCCCACGTATCCCAGGGGCGCAACCACCCTTGGGATCACATGGGCTGGTCCAACGAATGAAAGAAAAGGATCCCCATTCATGCTTATGGGGGTTTCATAAGTACGGAAACCCCGTAAGCATGAATGGGAATACCCCAAAAAATACATGTACACATCAAATAAATAAAAAAAATTACATTTAAATTGAATTAAAATGCCATTTAATTAAATATTTAAAACACAAATTTGATTTTTTGAAAAATAAATGTAAATGTTTTAAAGGGGCTAAAAATAACCGTACCTTAATGTACAGGATTTTTAATGTTGAAATGATTGAAAAAAAATAATTTTTATGTTCATTTAAACTCTTACGCTGGTAAAAGCAGGCGCAAGGCCTGCTTTTACCAGCGTAAGAGTTTAATTGAACATAAAAAAAAAAAATTTTCCCAATCATTTCAACATTAAAAAACCTGTACAGGCGCAAGAATTACACAGGCATTCCCTGGGCTTCTCCCAGGGATGTGTTGGATCTGTCAAGAAGATTCTTGAAAATCGCAAGTTCCAGGTTTTCACGCATGAGCTTCGCGCGCAAAAACCCGGAACCTGCGTGGCCCCTACGAGCGCGTACGCACCTCGTACACACCCGTTGGGAGCATCAAAATATGGGCTATTATACAGAGAACACACAGGTAGGCAACTAGAGCACCAATGCTCTGTGCTACAAACTGGCAGGACACAGTTCCATGCCTGCAATTCCCCATAAGGCGAGCTCCTGATCTCAGTCGCACTGTCGGGGAAAAACTGAGCAGATGCAAGACATTTTCCTGCAGAGAGAAGTGAAAATGAGGGCGAGCCACCATGGGCCACTCTCTGACAACCCCAATGGCTGGTTGGAGTGGCACTGGCAGAACCCTGGGAGCAGGGAGCCTGCTTGATTGGTTAGTTGGGAAATGGTACACAACATGAAATGAAAAAGGACATGAAGTCTCATGCATGTTTTTAAAAAATTGTATCTTATTAAAACCAAGCTGACACTTCACAACCATGAGGTTGTTAATATAAACTTCACCTGTATGAATAAAGTTGAAAATATCTGATACAGTATTAAGAAAAAATGACTGGGTTGTTAGGAGATATTTGATGATTTATTTATTTTCTCTTAAAAATGGCACCTGCCATTTTGGGTCTCTGCACTCTTTCAGAACTCAGCTGAAGACAGATATAAGACCGACAGTCAGCCAGTGCCACCTCAGTACGAACATAGGAACATAGCAACAGGAGTAAGCCATTCAGCCCCTCCAGCCTGTTCTGCCGTTCAATTATGTCATGGCTGATCTGTTTCGTAACTCCATTTGCCCGCCTTGGTTCCATAACCTTTAATACATTTATCTAACAAAAATCTAAATCTCAGCTTAGAAATTTTCAATTGACCTAGCCTCAACAGATTTTTGGGGGAAGTGTTTTCCAGATTTCCACTACTGTGTGTGAAGAAGCACTTTCCGATATCACTCCTGAACGGCATAGCTCTATTTATAAGGTTATGCCCCTTGTTCTGGATGCCCCCACTGATGAGTTATCATTTCCATTCCTGATGGCAATCAGGGAAACTTTAGTGCAGGAAACTCTCTTTTTACCAGCACCTAAATATCCGGAAATCTCTCTTAACCGGCAAAATTCAGGAGTAGGTTCAGGTAAGTTTTACTATATATTAGTGGCCGTGTAACCGAGGCTCCTGCACCCGTGGCCGTGTAACCGGGGCTCCTGCACCCGTGGCCGTGTAACCGGGGCTCCTGCACCCGTGGCCGTGTAACCGGGGCTCCTGCACCCGTGGCCGTGTAACCGGGGCTCCTGCACCCGTGGCCGTGTAACCGGGGCTCCTGCACCCGTGGCCGTGTAACCGGGGCTCCTGCACCCGTGGCCGTGTAACCGGGGCTCCTGCACCCGTGGCCGTGTAACCGGGGCTCCTGTACCCGTGGCCGTGTAAACGGGGCTCCTGCACCCGTGGCCGTGTAACCGGGGCTCCTGCACCCGTGGCCGTGTAACCGGGGCTCCTGGACCCGTGGCCGTGTAACCGGGGCTCCTGCACCCGTGGCCGTGTAACCGGGGCTCTCGTACCTTGGTAAGTATACCTCTCTGTAATCCGGACTTTTTGATCAACCGGCACCATGCCGGTCCAGTCGGTGCCGGATAAAAAAGGTTTCCTTGTACCAGTCAAGGACAAAGCCACCCAAAACAGAAACAATGCCCTTCAGCTCACTCACTGACGTTCCTAGAATGAATGCCAGCTCAGTGGCTCCCTGATCAGTGTGGAAACCTGAAAAAAAAGGTGCCGAATGGGGAGGAGAAATAAAATAGAAGTACAGGAAACTTTGTGATATCCGGCACCGACGGGACCGAGCTGTTGCCGTTCCCTCAAAACTGCCGGACACTCCAGCTCTAATGTTGAAGCATACGGAGGTTTTCATCTCCGTATCTGACAACAAACACTGTTGCTTAGCAACAACTTCTAAACAGTCGGCTGCAGCTGCAAGCGTCTCTAGCTGAAGCTGTTGCTATAGCTACAGACCTTGCAGTGCCTGACTGGGAAAAAAAAAAGCAACAAAAAGAAAAAAAACGGCTCCTGATTTTTGCCGGTGGCTCGAGCTTGCCAGACATTTAGCCTCCGGATAACACAAAGTTTCCTGTATATTCCAATAATGTCTAAAAAAAATGTTTTGATGTTACCAGGTAGTGTAGTACTTAACACTGTTCTTTCGCCCCTCTCCCATACACATATATACCTTTCTCCTTTGTGCAATACAGCCTGGACAATCACATTCACAGCTGCCCATTTTTCCTCCTCTCTATAATTCAACCCAACCTCTCAAAAAAAAAAATCTTAGGGCTTCAGAATCAGGGGAAAAAGTAATTCTCAAAATGTCCCTTGCCTACCAATTCAAAAAAAAATTCCAGCTACTCTATTTTTCTCTCTTTAAAGCTCGGAAGATTGCTTGACCAAGGCTATCATCTTTGTGGCAATTCCAAGGGACACTTTGTTTAGTCTCAGTTTATAGCAACTTCCCCACACTACACAAAGCTGTTATCAGAGAAATTTGGAGTAACATAGCTCACAAACCCAATTTAAAGATGGGCAGCTTTGTTTAATTTTTCCTCAAACGGGAAGTACAGTACATTAATTAGACACCAGAAAGCAAAGTGAGCAACGGTGATTCCGAGTGAACAATTGGAAGACCCAAATTGATAGTCGCATCTCAACTTGAATTTGGACTTGGGGGGTAGTTTGCCAGTCTCCCCAAGGAGGGGGGAACTGGGGGGCGAAGTGGGAGCCGTGAACCTTTCCTGCACCCCTCAAATGCACTGGCAGGTCACCCAAGGAGCTGCCCTGGTAGCACTTGGCAATGGACCACTCCACCCTCTTCTACTGGAGATAGCAAAGACGTGCAGGAAGAAAATTACAAAAAAGTAGTTTTACTTAAAAGGAGAACAGTTCTGGAACTTTGAACAACCTTTTGAAATTGACAATCTTTGAACATTTCTTTATCCATTCGGACAATACCCCTTAACTGGCTTTAAAACAGAAAAATAGAAAGTTACTTGGCATTTGAAGGGTCGCTCTGTAGAATGAACATGTTTGACATGACAGCTCAGATGATCGGGCCTGGAGAAGAAAGAAAGGCCATGGGTTAGATTGAAACAGAATGAATGTTTTCATTTTAAAATCAATAACCAAAAGCTCCCCTTGATGGCTTCATAAGCACATCCAGGACAATACTGATCCACACAACCCAGGAAGCTCCAAATCGTCAGCCTGTGCTGTGAGCCGATTTCGGCCAGGACAGCAGTAGGAGTTGCTATAATTGGCTTCAGTGCCTCTAGACCAGGGAGGAAAGTCAGTCTTCAGCTTCGGATCATTGTCCAGAAACAATTCAGATAAAAGCCAGTTTAGACACAGTTAGAAATGAAAAGGTTAAACTAACCCAAAGATGTCCAATCGTGTGTCTTTGTGGGCCACGTATCATGGAGCCTTGGCGACCATATTAAGTTTACATTCATTTTCCTATTCATTTACATATACTTCAACTTACTGATATTAATGGATATTTATTACAAGCTACGCCTTCAAAACTCCCCTCTTGAATTTGGCAGGCTCATAAAATTCAAATAGTAAAAGCCAGTGTGCAAGAAACATAGGTGCAAACAGAACTGAGCTGCCTGGACTCGGGGTCGGATTGCCAGGGCCCAAAGACTGCATGTAACGCTAGAGCTTTAGCTTTGACACCCGTGAACTAAGCAATTCTTTTGCAGCCAGAGGTACAAACGTTCTTCTAGGGAAGAGAAGAGTACCAGTAACCAGCTGGGACATGGCCTGTGTACAACAACAAAAAATGCACACACACAGAACAAGCCCGAGGCAACAACTCTCAAGTCACAATCAAGAGTCAAGTATAGCTGGAATGGAATAAAACAGTGGGATTAAATGATGGTAGTAGGACTACAATCTGACTGTGCTCACAGTAAATGCACAGGCACGGTTGCTGCTTTCAAGTGAAGGTACAACGATATCACATGACAAGCACGGCAATGAAAGCAAATATTGCTATTTGATATATAATAGGATTAGATATTTTCCTATAATTGACTGAATATGCACTTGTCACAGTGACAAGCAATTAGGATTTCATCCAGAATATTTTTGCTTATCCTAATAGGTATGAAGGTGAGCTAAAAGTTTAGATTTAGCAACAAATTCCTATTATGTTGCTGGCAGTCGATTACGTTATCAAACTTCCAAAGTCTACAGCCAAAACATTTTCTACATCTTGCTTGCAATACCAATTTTTTTTTTTTAATATAAACATGAGCAGTGAAAAGCTACTAAGAACACATCTTAATTTTCCCAATGAACACATCCAAGTTTGCGCAATTTCCCCAAATCGATTTGGCTTACATCACATATGCATGCTAGAATGTTGTCAGCAACATAACAGAACAAATCCCTCAAAAAATATACAAATTTAATGCTCGTACTTTTCCTCATCCCACATGTAATGACCCCACCTACCTCTCTCCTCTTTGCTACTTGCCCTTACCCACCACCTCCCAAACCCAGTTATAATTTACCTGGAGAATCCCTTTCCGCAAAGGCTGCAGATGTAGGGTTTGTTGATGCCCCCTTCGTGGGACCGCACGTGATAACTCATGCGGTCCTTCCTCTTGAAACGCTGCTGGCAAACTGGACACTCGAATGGCTTTTCATCAGAGTGAGAAAGTTTGTGCCGGTTGAGGTGGTAAACGTCACGGAAAGCTTTCCCGCACAGTTCGCAGCCGTGATTCTTCTTCACTCGTCGGTTTGCGTTCTTGCTGGCCGTGACTGCCGAGGCGCTGCTGGTGACGGTCGAGGTGGAAGCAGCGGTCGACGTCAGCATCCCGGCAACGGTCGACACCAGCGTTGCCGTGCCACCAACGCCAGGCGCCGATGACATCAGCGAAACCATGGTCGGCACTTTCCTTGGCCGTGAAACCAACTTGATTCCTGTGTGGCATGACTCGTGTCGCCGGAGGTGATAACTGTCTCTGAATGCCTTGCTGCAGTAACTGCAAATCACGGGTGTTCGGGTTTTCTCCTTCTTCTCTACTACCACTGGAGGTTTCGGCGTTTCTTTGGGATCGGGGGTTTTCTGAACCGTGGGCAGCGTTGTCACGGGCGCTTGCTCACGTGGCTCGCTTGCTGAATGCAGTATTGGCAGGAGGCTATTCTGCACATGCTGCTGGTGTTGCTGCTGAGACACATCGGTTGCCTACAAAACAGAAGACGCGAGAATCAGCCAAACACCGTTACACTTCACTATAGACCCTTCCTGTGAACTTAACCCTCCTTCCTCATCTTGTGAACTTGACTCTCATGTTCAAGGCCTCTCACGTTAGCTCCAGTTACACAGACTTTAAGTTTTCCTCACCTGTATATTCAACAACCATAAGAAAGGTTACATTAAAAATAGCTGGATGGGTTTGTGCAATCTAAATTTGTAACCATTGGAATACTATGACAGTGAAATATTACTACTTTGGTCACACGCAGACATATTAGGGAAAGAATGGACTTGTATTTCTACAACACCTCTCTCATCCTCAGGATGTGTCGAAGCATGGCGTAAGCAATGAAGTACTTTTGAAGTGCAGTCACAGTTTTGTAGGGAATCACAGCAGCCAATTTGCCCACAGCAAGTTCCATTAAACATTAAAACAGCTGAATAACAAGGTAATCTGTTTCGGTGTTGGTTGAGGAATGAATGTTGGCCAGGATACCAGCTTTTCATCTTCACAAAATCTTTTACATCTACCTGAATAGACAGATGGGGTCGCAGTTTAATATCTCATCTGAATGAAAGTTATGACTTGGGATTCGCAATACAGAATAGCAATTTTATTTGCAACTTCAGTAGCTTAAAAATCTTCTTGTCTAATTGGCTGGCAAAGCAGCTTGTTCCATTTTAGGAGCATTTTCATAATTTTTGCATTGCAAAAGTTAACAGTACTCTCACATTTCCAGTAGCATGACTTAAACGCCATTCAAATCCAATCTGCTTTAGTTGTAACAAGTTAAAGTTAAAGTTTTAATATTTCTCACCTATTTATACTGCCATTCAGCTTTAGATAAAGCATCCTAGTAATAATCACGGAGTACAGGTAGACTATCCTTTATCCGAACTTCCGAAAACCTCTGAAAACCTAAAGTTTTTTCGTTCAGCGTAAGTCGTGTGCACAACATGACCCGAGTGGCGCAAAACATGACAGGAGTGGTCCTCCGGGGCCCAGAACAAGAATTCCTGCAGATTGTCGACACGCCGGCCTTCGCTCGCGATGTTAAGTGTGACTGAGGGAGCTCTGCCTTTCCCTGTGAGCAGGGCAGAGGGTCACAGAGTTCCCTCCTGGGTAGGGGATTGCAGGCCGAGCCGGGCAGTGTGAAGGAGGTACCGGGAGAGTGAACCCAACAATACAGCGGCCCGTCCGATATGCTGCCATTCTATCCAAACTTCCGGATAGACCAGCACTAATGTTGTCAGATACGAAGGTTTTCATCTCCGTATCTGACACTGTTGCTCAGCAACAGCTTGTAAACACTCGGCCCTGTGGCTTGGAAGCGTCTCTGAAGCTGTTGCTAAGCTACAGAGACGCTTTCCAGAGCCTGCCGTATCTGACAACAAACACTGTTGCTCAGCAACAGCTTGTAAACACTCGGCCCAGTAGCTTGGAAGCGTCTCTGAAGCTGTTGCTAAGCTACAGAGACGCTTTCCAGAGCCTGCCTGTGAAAAGAATGCTAGGAGTTTCTCAGTCTGAAATAATACCTTCTGAAATCCGAAAATTTCCGAAAACCGAAACACAGCTGGTCCCAAGGTTTTCGGATAAGGGATAGTCAACCTGTATAAGCTTTTGGACAAGAGGCTGCAAGCAACAGTGCCCCAACATATCTTTAAAATAATTTCTGAGGATGTGGGCAATGCTGGCAACGCCACATGTACTGTCCATCCCTAACTGCTCTCGGGAGTCTTCTCCTTGAACCATTGCAGTCCTTGTGGTGATGGTGCTCCACATTGGTGGTTAGGTAAGAAACTCCAGAATACTGGCCCAACAACAATGAAGGAGCAACATGTGTCCAAGTCAGGATGATGTTCCCATGACATTACTGCTCTTCTCCCTCTCAGTGATAGACATCAGAGGGGAGGGAGGTACTGTTGGCGTTAACCTTGGCGAGTTGCTGCAGTGCACCCTCTAGATTACACATACAGCAGCCACAGTATGGTGGTGATGGAGTGGGTGGATATTGAGTACCAATCACACAAACTGCTGTATGGTGTCAAGCATCTTGAGTGTAGCTGATGCTTCACTCATCCTGGTGATTGGCGAGTATTCCATCACACTCCTGCCTGCAGCATTGTAGATGGTGGAAAGGCTTTCAGGGGTCAGGGAGTGAGAATCAGCCTCTGCCCTGTTTTTGTAGCCAGTGTTATTAAGCTGATCCAGTTAAGCTTTTGGTCAAAAGTGACCTCCAAGTTGTCGATAGTGGGGAATTTGATGATAGTGGTGCCATTGAAGATCGAGAGAAGACCATGCACACATCCAGGAGAACTCCTGTAATGAGATCCTGGGGCGGCAATGACCGTCTTCCAGAGAACCACATTATCTTCATTTGTGTCAGGTATGACTCCAGCCACTGAGGGTTTTGCTTTGATTCCCCATTGACTTCAGCTTTGCTAGGACTCTTTGGTTCCATACATGGTTGAATGCTACCTCGATGTTGAAGGCAGTTGTTCTCACCTCTTCTCTGGCATTCAGCTCTTGCGTCCATATCTGGACCAAGACTGTGAGGATGTCTGGAACTGAATGGTATTCACGGAACCCGAACTGAGCATTGGTGAGGACGTTCTTGGTGAGTAGATGTTGCTTGATCACGCTATCAATGACTCCTTTCATCACCTTACTGATGGAGGAGAGGTCATTGGGCAGGTTATATTTAACCTGTTTTTGTGGATAGGACATACCTTGGTAATCTTTCACATTGCTGGGTGGATGCCAGTGTTATTGTTGTACTGGAACAGCTTGGCTAGGGAAGCGACTAGCTCTGGTGCACAGGTCTTCAGCACCACAGCCTGGTTGTCGAGTCCATAGTCTTTGCTGTGTTCAGTATACTCAGCCACTTATTGTCATGTGGAGTGAGCCAAATAGGCTGGATTGTAGCACGTATGGTGGTGGGGACCCAGAGAGGAGGCCAAGTACAATCATCCACTCGGCCCTTTCAGCTGATGGCACGAACAAACACTTCAGCCTTGTTCCTTATGCTCATGTGCTACACTCCACCATGGTTGAAGATGGTGATGTTACCTGGTTGTCCACCACCATTCTCAATTGCCAGCGTTTATGCTCCACTCGAGCCTCCTCCTGTCTTTCCTCATCTAAATCTATCAGTGTAACCCTCGATTCCCTGCTCCCTCATATGCTTGTCCAGCCTCCCCTTAAATGTATCTATACTATTCGCTTCAACCACTCCCTGTGGCAGCAAGTTCCACATTCTCACCACTCTCTGGGTATAGAAGTTTCTTCTGAATTCCCTATTGGATTTCTTGGTGACTATCTTATATTGATGGCCTCTAGTTTTGCTCTTCCCCACAAGTGGAAACATTCTCTCTGTATCCACTCTATCAAAACCTTTCATAATTTTAAAGACCTCCATTAGGTCACCCCCCAGCCTTCTTTTTTCCCCAAAAAGAGAGACCCAGCCTGTTCAATCCTTTCCTGATGTTTACCCTCACATTTCTGGTATCATCCTTGTAAATCTTCTCTGCACCCTCTCCAGTCCCTTTATATCCTTTTCATAATATACCAACCAGAACTGCACACAGTACTCCAAGTGTGGTCTAACCAAGGTTCGATACAGGTTTAGCATAACTTCCCAATTCTATCCCTCTCGAAATAAACCCGTGTGCTTGGCTTGCTTTTTTTATGGCCTTGCTAACCTGTGGCGCAACTTTTAGTAATTTGTGTATTTGTACTCCAAGATCCCTTTGCTCCTCTACCCCACCCAGACTTGCACCCTCCAAGTGATAGGCGACCTCCCTATTCTTACCAAAATGTAATACCTCACATTTATCTGTGTTGAACTTCATTTGCCAATTATTTGCCCATTCTGCAAGTTTATTAATGTCCTGCTGTAATTTGTTGCAGTCCTCCTCAGTACTGATTATTCCCCACAATTTGATTATCATCTGCAATTTTAGAAATTGTGTTTTTGATTCCAAAGTCTAAATCATTAATGTAAATTGTGAACGGCAGTGGGCCCAGCATTGATCCTTATGGAACACCGCTACCCACCTTCTGCCACTGTGAATAGCTACCCTTTACCCCATCTCTCTGCTTTCTGTCTTGAGGCTGCTAGATCTGTTCTTAGTCTGCCCCACAATAGAGGATGTCCTCACAGTGCCGAGGACTATGCAGTGGTCACTTCTACCAATCCTGTTGTGGACAGATGGGTCTGCAATGGTAGGAATAAAGCAAGTGGTTCCTTCGCAGTGTTGGTTCCTTCACCAGCTGGCCCAGGTTCAGTCTGGCAGCTATGTTCTTCATGACACAGCCAGTGGTTGTACCACCAAGCCACTCTGTGTGGTGGACACTCAAGTCCCCCACCCAGAGTACATTCTCTGCCCTTGCTTCCCTCAGAGCTTCCAGCAAGTGATGTTCAACATGGAAGAGAACAGATTTGTCAGTTGAGTGGTGGTGGGAAGAAATCAGCAGGTGGTTTCCTTGACCTGAAACATGGAACTTCACGTGGTCCAAAGGCAATGCTGATGACGCCCAGCGTCACTCCTACCGTAATGTATACCACTGTAGGTCTGTCAGTGGATCTTTTTGCATTGGAGGGCAGGAAGTTGCTGTTTACTAGTATTGCTTACAGCACAAGATGCCGATGTTGGGAGTCGATGGCACTGCAGTAATGTAAACACTACCCATAACATAACCAAGAAAGATGTTAGCTGATGAATATGATTCTGTAAGTACAACTATGTCAGGATATTGCCCAGCATAGTTTACCATCCAAAAGGAGAGGAAAGCAAAAGATGATCAAGGTGGACTGTGGAAAACAGAGGGACTCACAGCATTAAAAATAGTGTGTCAATGCACGGACTACCTTACCTACAATGACTACTTTCGGCAGCAGAGTACAACATTAACCTTTTGAGCAGTTGAAGTAACCTACAATCTTTAATCTTTTCTAACAAAACACAGCCAGAATGAAAGAGTGGCAGTAGCAGCAATTAAAATCACCTCGGGGTAAAGGCAATTAAATAACATTTTCTTCATTAATAATTAAAAGAGACCGTGTTGCTGCAGGGTGCAAGTTCAGTTTCTAGCGGTGCAGTGTAGTCTGTTGCAACAATGCAAGATCTCTTTTTATTGAAAATACATAGAACTGATTTTATTGAATACATACTGTTTTTATTAAAAAAAAGGTGCTTGTCCAGTCTTTGTTGTGGTGCTGCAATTTTCTTCAGTACCTTTGGGCTGGTTGGGGGGGGGGGGGGGAATCCCAGTAGCCAGGGCTTTGACTCATTATTATCCACATGAGGGAGAGGGAGAGGGTGAGCTTTATAGCCAATGATGTACTTTTTGAAGTGTAGTCACTGTTGTAATGTAGGAAACTCGGCAGTCAGTTTGCACACAGCAAGCTCCCACAAACAGCAATGTGATAATGACCAGAGAATCTGTTTTAGTGATGTTTATTGAGGGATAAATATTGGCCAGGACACCGGGGAGAACTCCCCTGCTCTTCGAAATAGTGCCAGAGGATCTTTTACGTCCACCCGAGAACGCAGAGGGGACCTCGGTTTAACGTCTCATCTGAAAGACGGCACCGTAGCACTCCCTCAGCACTGCACTGGAGTGTCAGCCTAGCTTTTTGTGCTCAGGTCCCTGGAGTGGGGCTTGAACCCACAACCTTCTGACTCAGGAGGCGAGGGTGCTTCCAACTGAGCCACGACTGACACTGTCAAGTGTAAAGACAGACTGGACTTAGCTGTGATGCATTCGTGTTGAATAACTTGACTCACATTCACCGTCTAGGCTGATGGGCTATTTGGACGAGAAGCAATTGGTTGCCAGCTCTCGTGGAAACATACCATAGCAACAGTTACTATGTTGAGAAGAGATGGCAAGAAGATTGCATAGAGAAAAGACCAGTAGGTGTTTAAGATTACTGATTACGTCACTATGCTCAAGCATGCCAAGCGTCATCTAAACCATGCCAACACCACACCTATAAAGCAGGCTTCTTGTGTGGATTATAACATGATCATAATAAAGGTTGCAACAGTTTTTAAAGAAAAATGAGCTATGCACAGTTCTGCCTCCACAGGTGAGCAAGCCAGTTCCTCTTACTTGTGCCAAGACATTCTATCCAATTTAAGGTGCACTGTCCGAGTTTGGGCTTCAGGAGAGCAGCCGACATGCACCACTCTCCTGCATTTGTGCAGTGAACTGGTTCTGGCCTCTACGTGGGTGGGCTCTGAAAACGATAGCCCACTGTTCCACACACGTGCAGATCCCTTATGCTGGTGCTGTGAGCTTCTCAACATCGTGCATGCATGAAGAGAGAAAAGAAATTGGTATTGCGCCAGTTTCATCCATCGGTGTCCTTGTGTCACACACCAAATTAGATCAGCACATTTACACGGCCAACGAGAGCTGGGATTCTGGAGTCATACTGCGAGACGCACCAGAAAAGGGTCTTTTTGCATTGGAGGCCAGTAGGTTTCTGTTTACTAGTGTTGCTGGCTGCGTGAGATGTGTACATTGCGAGCCGACTGCACTGCAGTAATGAAAATACTGTTCATTTACATGCCTGATGTAGAAGAGTTAACTATCCAAATATGTTTTTTTCTTCCCCCCAAAAATGCAGTAAATCAATTTTTATCACTTGTCAGTGGATGGTTCATTGGACAGAGCATCGGGGACAGTCAACATGGCGGTGAAATTAAGGCAGGGCTAGGCCACAGGTGGGCAGGAATTCCGAAATTTCCAAACAGTAGTCTTGACAAACTGAACACTAATAAAATTGCAATTTTAGGGTTTCAAAACATCAACGATGCCAACCGAGGAACACTGTTCCTTTAGGAGAAATAAACTTCAATACAGCTGAATGAAAGCAATTCCAATATATACAGCAGAACTGATTCAAAATTAATATTCCGAGACTTGCTTTCACAGACTGGGCAGCCAGCTCACAGCAGTACGGAGAGCGCTAGCGACCAGTTATATACCTGGTGCCTTGGCTACAGTTGATATGAAGGCTGGGGGTAACCAGCAAGAACAAACAGAAGGAGTTGAACAAATGGAGGGGGAAAAAGCATCATTTTTTTTGGGACACTTTTTGTAGCTGCTGCTGTGAAAAAGCAGAGAGCGACTCTCCTTCTAAATCACCTGGCATATGCTCCCAACAGCACAGCTGGATGCGTTGGGGGTGGGGGGGAAACAAAATTCAAACTTGCATCGGAGAACTCCCCAGCTTCATTGCTAGTGCCCTCAACAGGCCCTAAGAAATATAAGCTTTACTCAACCACGATTACAAATGATCAGTTTGAAGCAATTCAAATACCGACACAATCTGAGAATATGAAAAATAAGCCTCAACTAAACAGAGTCTCGCCATTCGTGTTTGAAACAAAGTAGGTATATTTTTGAACCCTCCCAACAAGTTTTTGAAGTATGATCCACCAGTACCACAGCACTGAAACAGCTCGAATCAAAGTCACAACAACATCCTCTGTGATCGTGTGGCCTCTCGGCAGACTTTAACGGCGCCAACCACACCACCTTCCTCCTCCACTTCATTGTCCAGCTCAGTAGGACTCCCTTATTTGGTTGCACGCTTACTTATCCAATCAGAGCCACAGCGCCTCCAGCTATGGCTTTTCTTCTCGCCTCCGCACCATTACCTCTGAAGTCTCCCAAGGATCTATCTTTGGTCCCCTTCTCTTCCTCATCTACATGCTGCTCCTTGGCAACAGTGTCCAAAAAGAGGGGGTCAACTTCCACACATACGCTGACAACACCTAACTCCACCTCTTTTGACACCTTCACTGCCTCTGTGTTGTCAAGACATCCAGTCTTGGATTAACTGCAACTTCCCCCAGTTACGCATTGTCTTTGGGTCCCGTCACAAGTACTGCATGTACCTGTGACATCAATTACAAACCCCACCCCGACCATCGCCTCAGGCTGAATCAGACTGTTTACATCCTCAAAGTCCTATTTGACCCCGAGCTGAGCTTCCACCTCTAGCATTGCCCACCTAGCCGCAGTGTCAGCTCAGCGTCTGTTGAAAGCCTGGTCCATGCAGGTCACCACCAGGCTGGACAATTGCAATGCTCTCCTGGGCAGCTTCCCACACTCCATTCTCTATAAACTTCAGCTCATCCAAAACTCTGCTGCCTCGAATCTGCACCTCATTCTTGCTGATCTACATGGGCTCCCAGTCTCCCAACTCCTCCAATTTAAAATCCTCATGCTCCTGTTCAAGTCCCTTCGTGGCCTTGCCAGACGTCTCCGTTCCTCCAGCTTTGGCCTCTTGTGCACACCACATTTCCCTTCAGCTCAATGGTGGCCGTGCCAATGGCCGTCTGGGCCCCATCCTCTAGACATTCCCTCCCTAAACCCCTCCACCTTTTGCACCTCTTTAAAACCAATCTCTGAGCAAGCTTTTGGGCATCTTTCCCAACATGTTCTACAGCTCAGTGTCTAGTTTTGTCTGACTATGCCTCCGAAGCACCTTGGGACGGTTTTCTACGTTAAAGACACAATATAAATGCAAGTTGTTTTTTGTAGGAATGCAGCACTCGCAAAGTAGCTTACCAGATTTGCACGCTCCTGGTAATGGGTCAACAGCCTGTTAACTGTCAAAATTCTTATCAGTATGCATCTCCACAACTTTAACTGCCCAAAATGACAATACTGTGCACTGCTTTCTAGAGCAACTGCCAATGTCAATCCCACAGCAAATGCAAAAACAAAGTTCTATCTGTTAAAGCAAAATTGCGACAAGTGCTCAGTCTCTGAAGTGTTGGAAGCTCACAGCACAACTCAAATTTCAAGTGTTTCAATTCACCAGAATTAGTGCTAGAAAAATGCAAAAATGTGGAAAGTACATAAATAATGGTTATCAAGGAAGCATTTTATGATTACAATTTAATTAAGGTGTTGTGAGGAGATTAAATTGAGAGATTGAAGTTCAAGCTTTTATGACTTTCAACAGAACATCTCTCAAAAGACTGAACTGCAGCCATTTCTGTGCTATTTCTTTCATTTTACTCTTTGCCTTCCTATACTGAAGGTGCTGACTCATGCAGCTGTACAGCTCCACTGCTGCAGCACCTTGCCCAAGTGGGTCATTCTTCACTCAGGCAGCAAGGTACTCAACCAGAGACATCACACAGTCAAGCCCAAACCTTTCTCACCCAACACAAGCACTTTCCAAGAATCACTGGCCAATTTTTCTCTCATCTGAGGCCAGTTGAAGTATCGCTTCCGCTCAGCCCTGGCTGAGATCAGCAGAGACCAGTGGCTGTACCTAGGATCTATCTGGTTGGTGTGTCTTGGTACCACAATAGACAGTCACCCACTGAACCATCAGGGAGCTCATCACATTACTGTAGAACGTGTTATTTTCACAAGTAATTCACTTTTCACTGCATGTATGTGACTGCAACATACCCAAACTATTATATATGCTGCTTATTATATTTTTTGCCAATGTCACTGCACTGCAGTGCAGCACTGGGAATCGCTGCTTTGCTAAAGGTGCTGTCCTTCAAATAAAATGTAAAGCCAACACCACCAAATAAACATTAAATGGTGATTTATCTCACTGCTGTTTGTGTGACCTCGCTGTGTGTGAAATGGCTGCCACATTTGCCTACATACAAAGCTACAGGCGCTGCACTTCAAAACAACTCGTTATATCTGAAATGTTGGGACCGAATAAATGGTACAGTATAAATGCAAAACTCCTTTTCACCCCCTCCTTACCAGAGTGCCAATATTCGATCTCATCCTACTTATCTCATCATGGAGTGACCAGTTGCTGTTAAACTCAACACTTATAATTCTCGTTTTAAACAGGAGTATGTTTAAAGCACCAGCAAGCAGAGTGCATATTGATTTAACAGTAGCTGGTTACTGTAAGCAGCTAATAACCGGAGCAAGGCACTGCATCCGGACTCGGACAGGAAAAGGCAACATTAGGTGCAAGACAGGCCGAGAGACACAGCAGCAACAGGACTGGCACAGGCACAGAAATGCAGCAGAACCAGGAATCAGCTTATATTTTGTGACAGCACTGTACAGTTTGTCGCACAATACTTAAAAGGAATACATTGGGATAGTCGGTGTGGCGTGGTCACGTTGGGAACAGCATGCCGTTTGAGCTCAGGATAATTGGACGACAGTCTCTGGGGTTCAGTTGCATCAGGTAATAAAGAATCTTGCATATACGGTGATGGGCCCTGTAGGGTTAGATGTTGTTCTTTGCAGAGGGCGAGGAGAGGGCTCATTAGTGTGCGGCTCAATTACGCTTTTCTAACCTGGTGATCTATGCCCATGTGGGAGTTGCCTGGGTTGTGTGGCCTTTCCGGAATGTGCTCCAGACTGCCCAGTATTTGCCGACTTCCAGACTGAATCCAAATATATCTTTTCCAACTAGCATACGTTCTACAGAAGTTTCACTCGTACTTAATAAGGGGACTGCAGCAGAGTGGGGTTCTACCATTGTGCAGTTGCATCAGCCTCTATGTTGTGCTAGACTACATGTTCCAGCTGAGGAGTTGCTCACGAGTGGATTGGTACAGGCTAAGGCCTGTAGTGATTGTGAGGTGTGCTCTGTGCCTTCCGCACTGCTGCCCCGTGTAGTTAAATTCCACAAGCGAGGCGTGGAATGTGTGGGCCATTTGTAGGGTGCAGTGGTCCTGGGAAAGGGTCTGCAGCTCCTTCAGAATGCGTCTGCACCATTTGGCTCTTTCCCCAAAATCTGGTACAATGGGGAATGGATTCACCACAAGTGGCTTCCTAACCCGGCACAAGAACGGCATCGGCAGATTAGACCAACTCCAACAGACATCAGGTTCGGCCTTTTTATAAGCGGCAGAAAAATTCCACCACACCCAGAAAATTGCACCTCAGTAGGCTACCTTCAAACTAAACACTGCCTTCAGGATCCAATGACACTGCAAAAATGTCAACATGAGCCAAACTTCTTGGATCTCTACCATCACTCCCTGGTAAATCCCCACAAACACATGTCCATCCTCTACACATTGTTTGCTCCTAGGTCAAAAAGACAACACAGGAAGTCTGAAAGCCTGGCAGCGATAACAAGGGGGCTCGACAACAGAGGAGGAAACAGAGAGAAGAATGGAAGCTTATCGGCACACTTACCAGCTGTAGCCGAATGCACAAGGGCCAGCCAAGGTATTACATTAACGGTCAGCAAATCATTAATCCTTCAGTGTGAATATCACCATGCAGTGACACAAAGCAACCCCAGTCAGAAACTTAGCAATTACAAAAACCATCTTGAATTCTAAAAAGAATAAAACTATCCCTGAAGTAACCTAGACTTTTAGTTCAGCATTCAATTTGAAACTGCAGGAGTGTCACTATGAACCACCATTCAATAGGGATTTCTGGTTTGAAATCACTTCCAAGTATTCATTACTCTGAAAATTACCTGTCCACATTACATACATCAAATTTTTAAAAAATAATTCCCCAATGGTTTGGTAGGTAAATGCAGTACATGGCATGACACCGAGCCACAAATAGCAGTGCAGTCCCAGGTTTGATCTGTGGGGTCAATTGTTAAGGATAACAGACCCGTTACTGGTGGATAGGATTCTTCCCACTCAGCTGCAGTCAACTCTGCTGGGCAGTGCCCCAAAGGACAGAATGATCCTAGCTAAACAATCAAACTTACCAGTGCTCGGTGCTGGCAAGCTGTGCAGCTTTAGTTGGTTAAACTTCAGCAGTGCCCTCTTACATCCTCGAGAATGTCCAAGTCTTGGCTCTTGCCAACCTTCATCTATGTTCTCAGTTTATGGAAGTAAAGTGCGGCCTTTCTGGGAGGGCTGCAAGGGAAGTGTTTGCTGTGCATATCAGGCAAACAGAATCTCTACTTAGGTGGATTTCTCAGTAGCTCGGTTCTAAAAATATTCAAGCACTGGAATTGGGTGGCAGTGTGCATTAGCTTTTCATCTCTGGGACTTGGGTTCAAATCCTGATTGAATGAAAGTACTTCTGCTGGCTAGAAAGTGCCTGTATGAAATTAAGTTTGTGCAACCTTGATCCAATGCCTGGGTGGGCAGGAACCTACAGCACAAAATTACCCCCATTTCGGCAAGAAATGGCAACGTCGGACATGCCTAGGGATTGTCGATTGGGAAATGGAACAAAATGCCATATTATTGCAGTGGGGGTGGTCTGGAGCTTGAAGGTGTGAGGTACATTGTTGGAGCAAAGAGGCGAACTCTATCTCTAAAATAAAAACAGAAAATGCTGGAAATACTCAGCAGGTCAGGCAGCATCTGTGGAGAGAGAAACAGGGTTAACGTTTCAGGTCGATGACCCTTCGCCAGAACTCTATACCTAGCTGTGCTATACCTGATCTGGGAATACTTGACACTGGGTGTCTGAAATAGAAACAACTTGCCTTTAAAGAAGTGTTCCATTCTCCCTACACTAACATCCCACACTTGAGCACAAAAATCCCCCACCCAGGTTAAACAGCTTACCAGCATTCACTATCTAGAGTCATACATGAAGAATTGCCAACTTGGACACAATACTAGAGAGCTGAAGGCTACCAAAAAACAAGTCACCACTTTCAGGACAGTGAAAATTGCAGGGGGTGGGGTGAAGACTTTGTATTTCTACAATTTAATCCCTATAACTATACAGAGAATTTTCTTCAACAGATTAAATGTTTATAAACATTGAATTTTGCTGTAAGTTTTGAAGAAAAGAAATCTAATTGTAATTTATTTCCCATCCATTCCTGAATTTGAATTAAACAACAAGTGCTAATGACGTTGGCAGAAAACCACTCTCCTGGAGGAGTTACCGAGCCACACTATATAAGAACATAAGAAATAGGAGCAGGAGTAGACCAATTGGCCCCTCAAGCCTGCTCCGCCATTCAATAAGATCATGGCTGATCTGATCCTAACTGCCAATCCACTATCACAGCTAACGATCAGTGGATACAATCCACTGGTCCAAGGTACTTCAGCAACTTTGTATTATTTCAAACCAGCATGGTGGCTCCTCCCTCACACCGTCAGACTCGGTCACTCCAGTGAGGTCAATGACACTGAACGAGAACATTCAGATTCAAAAAAGCAGAAAAATGAGGATGATCAAATTAGTCTTGCCTTTTCAGTTTAATTTCAACAAATAAGAGGCTTCCTCTTTAATTACTTTTGTGACAAGTTAAGCAAACTGTTGACTTGATCGATTAAAAAGGGAGAAACATCAAGAACGTCCCAGGTTTAGATGTTTACTAAAATTGGCCAGCACTGCAGTAGGGGTCCTACAATTGTCCTCAACAAACCTAGACTAGGGAGGGACGGGGGGCGGGGGGGGGAGCCAGGATTCCTGCTCCTGATTTCTTAATGACACCCGCTGGAAAATGTCCCGATAGTTGGCAAGCATAGGTTCAGGCATGGTGAGGCTGACTACCAGGCTCAGGTGAAGAATGGTACTTTGATGAGATACCAGAAGGTGGACAGCTCCCATGAAACCATACCCCAGCAAGAGTCACTAGCTTTAGAAGACAAGACAAAACTGGACAATAAATAAGTGGAACACACCATATCCTTAAATGAAAATTCGTAATGCTATTGCCAAAAGTATGCAATCTAGTTGCTTTCTGCAGCCGAAAACCAAGTAACTTGTCACTTTAACACAGCAGGCAAGATACATTTACAAAGGACCACTTTTGTGTTTTCTTAATGCAGTAATCAACTTCTCAAACACCCTCACCAGCCTCCTAAAGTCTCTGTACAAAGTTCAATTTCTCCAAAACTGTGCCACCTGCATCCTGTGCCACATTAGGTCTCATTCACCCATCATGCCCACTCTTGCTAACCTCCACCAAATTTAATATCCCTTCATAGCCTCAACTACCCTCTGTGGTTCTCCAGCTCTGGGCTCCTGTGCATCCCTTTTCAGTGTTCCTTACCTGGCGGCTGAACTTTCAGCCCCACCCTCGAGTCCTCTACCGAAACTTTGATCATGTTACTTCCCACCCTGCCTTTAGAAATCTCAAAACCTACTTTATCCAGCCAACTCTCCTCACTCCTCGCCCCATCTCTCTCTCCCCCCCCCCCCCCGCTACTTGTCCCGTCTCTCTCTTAGCTGTACCACTTTTTGCCCCGTCTCTCCTAAATCCTCTACCTGTTTGGCTCATCTCTTGCCTATGTGAAACATTGGGATGATTCATGTTAAAAGGGCACTACACAAATGCAAGTTGTTTTTGCTGTTACACATAGAAAAATAGGAAAAGGAGTAGGCCATTAAGCCCCTCGAGCCTGTTCCACCATTCAATGAGATCATGGCTGATCTGTGACCAAACACCAAATACCCACCTTAGCCCCATATCCTTTAATATTTTTGGTTAACAAAAATCTATCAATTTCAGATTTAAAATCAACAATTTACTTAGCATAAACTGCCGTTTACAGAAGAGCGTTCCAAACTTCTACCACCCTTTGTGTGCAGAAGTGTTTCCTAACTTCACTCCTAAAAAGCCTGGCTCTAACTTTTAGGCTATGTCCCCTAGTCCTAGACTCCCCAACCAGCAGAAATAGTTTCTCGCTCTCTACCCTATCAGTTCCCCTTAACAGATCTAGAAAAATGCAATCAAATCACCAATTAACCGTATAAATTCCAGGGACTACAACCCTAGTTTGTATAATCTCTCCTCGTAATTTAATCCTTGGAGTCCAGGTATCATTCTGCTATATTTACACTGCACTCCCTCCAAGGCCAATACATCCGACATAAGAACATAACAAACAGGAGCAAGATTAGGCCATTCGGCCCCTCGAGCCTGCTCCGCCATTCAATAAGATCATGGCTGATCTTCTACCTCAACTCCACTTTCCTGCACTATCCCCATATCCCTTGATTCCCTTAATATCCAAAAATCTATCAATCTCTGTCTTGAATATACTCAACGACTGAGCCTCCACAGCCCTCTGGGGTAGAGAATTCCAAAGATTCACCAGCCTCCGAGTGAAGAAACTTCTCCTCATCTCAGTCCTAAATGGCCGACCCCTTATTCTGAGACTGTGACCCCTAGTTCTAGACTCCCCCGCCAGGGAAACATCCTCCCTGCATCTACCGTCAATCCCTGTAAGAATTTTGTATGTTTCAATGAGATCACCTCTCATTCTTCTAAACTCTAGAGAATATCGGCCTAGTCTACTCAATCTCTCCTCATTAGGACAATCCCCCATCCCAGGAATCAGTCTGGTGAACCTTCATTGCACTCCCTCTATGGCAAGTATATCCTTCCTTAGGTAAGATCAAAACTGTACACAATACTCCAGGTGTGGTCTCACCAGGACCCTATATAATTGCAGTAAGACATCGTTACTCTTATACTCAAATCCTCTTGTAATAAAGGCCAACATACCATTTGCTTGCTTAATTGCTTGCTGTACCTGCATGTTAACTTTCAGTGATTCATGTACAAGGACACCCAGGTTCCTCTGAACACCAACATTTCCCAATCTCACCATTTAAAAAATACTCTGCTTTTCTATTTTCCTACCAAAGTGGATAACTTCACATTTCTCCACATATTCCATTTGCCATGTTTTTGCCCACTCACTTAGCCTGTCTATATCCCCTTGAAGCCTCTTTGCATCCTCCTCACAACTTACATTTCGACCCAGCTTTGTATCATCAGCAAACTTGAATCTATGACATTTGGTTCCCTCATCCAAATCATTGATATAGATTGTGAATAGCTGCAGCCCAAGCACTGATCCTTGCTACTCTGCTCTAGAGCCTTGACATTTCTCTCGCTGCTTTTAAATTTGCTCTTTCCTGAATCCTCCCACCCATTCCCCCTTTATTAGTTTAAAGCCCTGTCCACTGCCCTAGTTATTCAGTTCGCCAGGACACTGGTCCCAGCCCGGTTTAAGTGGAGCCCGTCCCAACGGAACAGCTCCCTCTTTCCCCAGTACTGGTGCCAGTGACCCATGAGCTGAAACCCCTTCCTCCCACACCACTCTGAGCCACACATTTAAACCTCTAATCGGTTTGTTCCTATGCCAATTTGCACATGGCTCAGGTAACAATCCAGAGATTATTAACTTTGAGGTTCTGTTTTTTAATTTGGATTCTAGCTCCTCAAACTCCCTCAGCAGGACCTCATTCCTAGCTCTACCTATGTAGTTGGTTCTTACATGGACCACGACAACTGGATCCTCCCCCTCCCAATACAAGTTCTCCTCCAGCCGCGAGATGTCGTCTTTAACCCTGGCACCGGGCAGGCAACACAACCTTCGGAACTCTCGGTCGCAGCTGCAGAGAACAGTACCTATCCCCCTGACTATACTGTCCCCAACCACAACTACATTCCCTTTCACTCCCCCCACTTGAATGGCCTCCTGCACCAAGGTGCCATGGTCAGCTTGCTCATCCATCCTGCAGGCTTTCCCTCATCCACACAGGCAGCAAGAACCTCATAGCTGTTGGACAAGGGCAAAGGCTGAGGCTCCTCCAGCACAGCATCCTGCCAAAGGTGTGGTGCCCAGAACTGAACACAACTTCTAACAACACACTGAAAGCACATAACTCACGAGCACTTTATTTTCTCCCTCCCCTCTTGAATATTTGACCCCGAGACGTTTCCGCTAACAGCCGCGTCATCACCGAGACCGCCTATTTCCAACTCCGTAACATTGCCCGACTCCACCCCTGCCTCAGCTCATCTGCTGCTGAACCCTCATCTATGCCTTGGTTATCTCTAGACTCGACTATTCCAATGCATTCCTGGACGGCCTCCCACTTTCTACCCTCTGTAAACTTGAGGCCATCCAAACTCTGCTGCCCGTGTCCTAACTCGTACCAAGTCTCGTTCACCCATCGCCCCTGTGCTCACTGACCTACATTGGCTCCCAGTTAAGCAACGCCTCAATTTTAAAATTCTCATCCTTGTTTTCAAATCCCTCCATGGCTTCGCCTCGCCCCTCCCTATCTCTGCAATCTCCTCCAGCCCTACAACCCTCCGAGATATCTGCACTCCTCCAATTCGGGCCTCTTGAGCAGCCCCAATTTTAATCACTCCACCATTGGCGGCCGTGCCTTCAGCTGTCTCGGCCCTAAGCTTTGAAGTTCCCTCCATAAACCTTTACACCCCTCTACCACCCTTTCCTCCTTTAAGATGCTCCTTAAAACCTACCTTTGACCAAGCTTTGGGTCATCTGTCCTAATATCTCATGTGGCTCAGTGTCAAATTTTGTTTGATAACGCTCCTGTGAAGCGCCTTGGGACATTTTGCTACATTAAAGGCGCTATATAAATGCAAGTTGTAATTGATGAATGTTTAAATTCTTGCTGGGATATGGTTCCACAAGAGTCCTCCTGCACCTCACCAAATTATTATTCATCTACGGCCACAAAAGGGAGTCATCAAGCTATTTAATCATAAGGAAAATCAATACCAAGCCCAATTCTGTCCTCACTCTGCATACACTCACACACTCGTAACAGGAATTGCTGGATAGCATTTAACAGAAACCCTGGACAGTTTTCTCCTCCCTAACGCAACAGCACTGAGACCCAATTGTTTCTACTCCCACTCCAGCTGAAATCAGCGGACTTAGCAAAGACCAGGGATTGAAACTGGGATCTTCTGGTCAAACACGAGTAAGGCAGCACTCAAATCTACTCAGAAATAGCCATTTTCACCGTCTCCAGAACTTTGCGCCAAACTGCAGTAGCCAGGCACCAACTTGTGCCATGCGTACTAAAAGTGTAGAAGTGTGCCAGATTTGTCATGGGATGTTGTACTGGCACAAGCTATCGACACTAAACATGCACGTTTGTGGACTTCCTTGTGATAAATAAAAGCTCAGTATCACGTGGCACAATATTGGCTCAGGATTTCTCTTGGGTTTTTAATATATAATTCACAGTTTCAGTAGTACACAATACAGTTGAGAAGCAATGTTAACTTCTGAATAGGTCTGCTTCAAATCACCAACACTGGAAATTAGGACATTTAACACTTCCAGTGCACAAATCTCAGCAGCGATTTTTTTTAAAGTGATGTTGAAGTGACATTTCCGACATTACAACAGGGACTACACTTCAAAAAGTATTTACTTGGCTGTAAAGCACTTTGAGATATCGTGGTTGTGAAAGGTGTTATATAAATGCAAGTCTTTTTTTTTACAAATCTCAACAGAGGGCAAGCAGGCTTGCAGCTAAGAAAACTAATTTGCAAGACCATCACATTTTCTTTTGAAAAATACTAAAAGCCACACATTCAAGTACAGGAAACCTGCTTTTTGGAAAATCTATGTATTTTGGGCAGCTTTCGCTGAAAACAAAGACCTAAAAACTAAGTGACTTAAAGAATACATATCTGTAAATTAACCACTATTTCCTTGTTTGGTAGCGTAGACCCAAACTATAACATTGTATGTCCTATACTAAATATATAAAACAAGTTGCAAAAAATTAAATAGTTTAATTGCATAGTGGATGAAACAATTAAAAAACATAAATCGCATGCAAGAAACATTTTTTTTTTTTTTAAACGCAGAAGAGCACAATAATCAAATGTTGACGGAGGATGGGGAGGGAGGTTGGGTCCCACTTGCTCAGCTGACTGTTTCTGCAACTTACTGTATATTACATGTATTTAAATTGGGGGGGCACTAAATTAAATTCCAAATTCCCTTGATTGATGCAACTTATTGCAGATTACATATATTTAAACGGGGTGGGGGAAAGAGACCTGAACAGTAACTTAAACTCCTAATTTCCCCTGATTGATGCAACTTAGTGCATATTACATATATTTAAATGGGGGGGGGGGGGGGGGGAAACCTCAACAGTAAATTAAATTTCAAATTCCCTTTTTGATTCCAAGGTTGTTAATTTGTTGGCTGCAATATTTTTTTTAATGTTGGCTGCATTCTTATTCTTTTGTGCTTTTTTTTTTAAGTGGTTTCTTTAGTGAGTGATGCACTACCGGGTTAGAAAGCAGCTGGATGCCTGAGCATGATAATGGTGCTTGGCTGGGCTTGTCTTCAGCTAAGCCCTGGGAGAGAGGCTGCAAGCGGAAAAAAAAAACTTCCTCGACCCTTTACTTCATAAATGCCGAGCCGGGCTTCGAATCCCAACGCCTTATTCCGGGCCCACGTCGCTGCCGGCTCCCCGCAGAAGCCTCACCTGAAATATAAAGGCGCCCCAGGTCGCTTCCATCTCGCCTCCAGACGGCTGGTAAACACGGAGCAGAAGCCACAACAAAGCTGCTGCAAACACAGCGCTGGGGCCAACATGGCCGCCGCCGCTGCCACTTCCTGTCACCTCTCACCCTCCCTGACTTGGGTGCAACCAAGTGCCGGGGAGGGAGAGAGGGGAGTCTGGGTGGGGAGTCCCACCTTGCAGCCTCTTCAGGGTGCCACTCTGCACATGCATTCGTCAAGCTGTCCTTTTGTTTGGCATGACCTCAAGACTTTAAAACCATAAAATAAAGCTCGCACGTTGTTCCACACGCACCAAGTTGTCAAGTACAAAGGCCAGTTTCACCCTTTTGTCCCCAATCTCGAAGCCTCGAGTTATTTAATTAATTTTTGCAAAGGCATAACTGAGTGATGTAACACAGATACTCTTTGCACCAAAACTCAGATTTAAAAGGAGTCGCCTTTTACGCAAATTGAATCCACCCTAAATTTTATGTCCCCAGGGCTGTTAAAAAAGAGACGACTTTGAAGCCGGTCTAGCTAAAATTACAAAAGGAAATTGAGAAAATAGATCCAGGCAAATTGATCACTGTTCAAATACCAGGGGACACAAGTTAAAAAATAGAAAGTTAGGAGTGAGAAGCAAAGTCAGATGGAATGTCTTTTCCCATCAAACGATAATAGTTGTGACTTGTGAAATAAGTTACCAGAAGTAGGTACTTGAAGCATACAGTATACATGTATTGAAGATACAAATGGATGTGTTCCTGGAGAGAGAAACAGTCAAACGATGAGCCCAGAATTCCTGTTGGTTATATCAGTGGATGAACACTTAATCCTCTGTCTGCTATTTTAACTCTGCTAGAACAATTCAAAACTAATCCCACTGTCTCACGCTCTCCCCATAACTGTACCTTCCTCTTGATTCAAATATTTATCCAATGTTCCCTTAAAAGGTGCAAGTGTCTCTGCCTCAACCAGTCCTTACTGCAAAGTACTCCCTGCTCCAACAACTCTGAACTAATACAATTCTCCTAACCTCGCTCCTCACTTTCAGTGACAGTTTCCAATTGATGACCCCTCATTCCGGCCCCCATGCATTTAAATAGATTTGTGATCTGTGTAACTCTTGCAAATCATGAATGTCAATCCTAACATTTTTCTGTTGACACACAAGAGCACAACAATCAGGAATGAAAACTTTGTGACAACGGTTTTGGGACAATACTATCCCCTGTCCCATTCCCTCCATCTCTTTAACCCCACAGTCAGTAATAGGACATGTAATTATTAGCGTGTGGGCTGTTTAATCTTTCATTACCGTATAGCAGGAAGTGAAAATGTATCTTTTTGGTAAACCAAGTATCTGACACAGGCATAAACCCATTTCCCATCCTTCAGAGTCTCCAAAACAAGTTACTGAGAAATTAAATAAATAAGGCTAAAGGGATCAAAGGATATGGGGAGAAAGGGACAGGGTACTGAATTTGGATGATCAGCCATGATCGCATTGAATGGCGGAGCAGGCTCGAGGGGCCGAATGGCTTACTCCTGCTCCTATCTTCTGTGTTTCTATGACATTACTGACTGCCTGATGCAATGTGCCTCTTCACATAAGCACATACCCCACTTGCTTAAGGCAACATTTTAGGGATCCTACATGTGTTTAAGGGTATTGCTTAAGTTTAACCAGCTAAAACCACACAGCTTACTAGTACAGATAAGCTTCTTGTCCAGTTAGGACCACTCTAACCATTATGCCAGAATTACCCGGAGCCAAATGAATAAAATCCCAACTCTTTGGGTGCGGAGAGGTGGACCTTCCACTATTAATAGGTCAGGCTGGATGCCAGAGCATGTAATGGTACTTGGATAGTCATCAGCAAGAGCATCCTGGAGTAATAAAAACTTACATTTATATAGCACCTTTAATGTAGAAAATATCTCAAGGCACTCTCTGGGGTGGGGGGGGGGGGGGGGGAGGAATAAATAGGAATGGGTAAGGGAATGGTTGCTGAACCATGGAGGGAGAGATAGGATGTCCGAAAGCTTGCTCGAAAAGACTCCTTTTAAATCTGAGCCTTAGAGAGGCAGAGGGTGTTAGGGAGTTCCAGAGATTAGGGTTGAGGCAGCTGAAGGTTCTACCACCAATAGTTGGAGGGCCAAAGAATATAGGAAAAGATGCAAGGCTGAAGGATAGAGTGAGGCAAGGCCTTGGAAGGATTTGAGGATGAGGATTTTAAAGTGAATGCATTGGGGACCACTAGCCAAGTATTACAGACTTGCTTGGCTCAGTCATCAGATTAGCAAGTCTACCACAGAGGATCAAATCAGTTCTGATCTCCCATCGCCAAGCCGATCTTTACCCACCCTCCAAGGAGAATCATCAATAATTGGTTATGAGACAATGACAAGTAAAGGTTTAAACCCATTCCAGATGGACGTACTGGAAACCCCTCCCAATCAACATGGTAAGCAGCGTAACTCACTATAGAATACGTGAGTGCGTTGCCATCATCCTCCTGACCGCAGCATGGAAACAATACCCACCAGTTAGAGGTGTGGAGATTCAGTAAAAACTACTTGCCTCTCTGCTACCCAATATCAGCCATGAACCATACATACACACACACATATAATAGGGCAAGGGCAGCAGGCGCATGGGAACACCATCACCTCCAAGTTCCCACACCATCCTGACTTAGAAATATATCGTCGTTCCTTCATCATCGCTGGGTCAAAATCCTGGAACTCCCTCCCTAACAGCACTGTGGGAGTACCCTCACCACACGGACTGCAGCGGTTCAAGGCGGCGGCTCATCACCACCTTCAAGGGCAATTAGGGATGGGCAATAAATGCTGGCCTTGCCAGCGACGCCCCCCCCCATCCCACGAATGAATATAAAAAAAATATGCACATGCGTTCATATATGCAATCTCCAGATAACCTTTTCAGGCAGCCGTCTACCTACACTTCAGTGCTTCCTCATGAGCTGTGGACATTTGCCACCAGCATGGTAAAAGGATCCTCACAGGATATATTGCAACATGCCAACTGCCTTGATGTTCTGGACATCCATGGCTAATGCAGTGTGCCAGGCTTACTCGTCGCCAACCGCTTAATTCAGGTGATCATCATGTAGGGGACTTTGGGAAAGCGACATGTCTGACATGAGACTGACTCCTCCTGCAGAGTGCGGAGCAACAGGTCAGTTCTTCATCCCTGTAACTGTTTTCTCTTTTCACCACAAATCCATCTCTTTGATCCCACATATGGACCGAAGAAAGATCTTCTGGTGAAGAACACATGCCCGGGGCTTTGTCCTAGACCTAACTTGATGATGTCTTGAAACATGAATGGCTATTCTGACTAGGATGAGGTGTGAACATTTACTTATGAAGTGACTATGCTCTCCCATCTTAGAACTTGACTGATCAACAGTTCTTTGGTCAGAGGTCTCTTGGTCTGTGAAAAATGCCAGACTACTGTATCTTCAGTTCAGTTTTGGTGGAGTCTAAAGCAACAGCAGAGAAGTGCATTAGCTCACCCACATGCAAATTTCTCATTAGATAGTTTACTAAAGCCAGTGCCCTCCACAGATGTTGCTGTTTGTTGAACTGAGCAACAAATAATCTCCAAAGGTATATTTTAAACTTTTGTGGACTGGTTCAATCGTTTTTGTTTTATAAGCATTTGTACAAATAATATTTTGCTGATTTCTTTTGCCACTGTATAATCTTAAATCTCCTAAATAAATCCAATATTTAGTTTTAATCTGTATGTGGTCCAACAGAGTGGAACTTGCTGCCCAGAAAGAGCAGGTGAGGCCATGCAACTTCTAATAATTGTAGGGATAATCGTTACTCCTGTGGCACACGACACCCATTCATGACCAGTCTTATTGATAATTATTAAAGACCATTTTTTTTCTATTTCTTTACGGAAATTTGCAGCTGGCCAACAAGTTACTACTTTAGTTTAACTTCTGGTTAGAAACAGACTTGCTAAGTGAATATCTATAATGCAGCGTGCCATACTAACATTATTTTAATGGGGGGGAATGAATCATGTCTGGCCACATAAATAACTTAAAATGATCGTTGAATCCATGTAAGTGGCAGAAACACTTACTGTTGTTCAGCTGTTTTTATTTCTCAGCTACATAATCAGTAGTGAGCATTTGTCCCATTAGGGGTCATGAAAGTAAGGCTCTCACAGCTTGGCTTTGTCCTGGAAGGGAGTAGATGGGTGGAAACAGGTTTCTGGGAAACAGCCTGATGAACCCCGTGATGAGTAATAGCTATATTCAACTGTGAAAGACACCTTTTTGATAGTCCTTTATCTCAGTTTGGATTTCAAATACAGAAAGTTGGTATAACTGTTATATGAATCAAGGTACTTTAGTGGATTTCTGCAGTGCCAAGTAGAGAACACTTTAAAACCGGATTTCACATCTAAATTTCAGAGTATAGTCACTGGTTCATGTTAAGTATCACTATGGAACACCTCCAGGGCTTTGAAATATCTTAAATAACAACAGAAAATGCTGGAAAAACTCAGCAGGCCAGGCAACATCCGTGGAGAGAGAAATAGAGTCAACGTTTCAGGTCGAAACCCTTTGTCAAGACTGAAAAAGCTCAGGAAATGAAACAGATTAAAAGGCCAGTTTGGGGGCTGGGAAATGGGGTTGAAAGAACAAAAGAGAAGTGAAGAGACATTAAGAGGTATTCAAAACCAGACGAGATGGTGATAGGACTAGTGGAGACAAAAGACGGCTCCAGATTAGGTGTGAAATGCGCTGGCAGAATGAGAGACAGCTGCCATGTGGGAGAGAGAAAAAGGGGGAAGGGCACAAAACAAAGGTGTGGATAAAAAATAAGAAAAAAAAGTAAAAATGTAATGGGGGCCAAGGTTATGATCTGAAATTGTTGAACTCGATAGAGTCCGGAAGGCTGTAAAGTGCCCAATCGGAAGATGAGGTGCTGTTCCTCGAGCTTACGCTGAGCTTCCGTGGAACAATGCAAGAGCCCGAGTACAGTGAGGTCTGAGTGGGAATGGGGCGGTGAATTAAAGTGACAGGCCACCGGAAATATCTTTGTTGTTTTGGAATTATTCAGGGATTATAATTTTAAGTAATTTTTGCAATCCAGTGAAATCTGCTGTTTGCTTTTACTAATTCTACTTACCTGCTTTGTACTGTAGCCTGAAAATATGGACATCCAAGTGTTATTTGTCCATCCACCAGAGAGTGCAAGAGATCTTGTACAATCAGCATCACAAGGGATTAGTCATTCACCATCATGCATTAGGTCAGATTTCAGTTCAGGAAGTATGGGCTGGCCTGTGGAAGTTCTCCTGTATGTTGGGTATGAGACAAAGTATCTGGAATGTATCCAAACTGTAACAATGTTAACAACTTACATTTATATAACGACTTAACATAGTAGAAACGACCCAAACGTTAACCAGAGCGTTATCAACAAAAAATATTTTTGACACCGAGCCACAAAAGGAACTATCAGGACAGATGACCAAAAGCTTGATCGGAGAGGTAGGTTTTAAGGAGCACCTTAAAAGAGGGAGAGAGCAATGTTTCCTTTAAGCTGTGCGGCCGTGCAGCACTCCAGGGAACTCGCGCAGTCGGCTTACCGACTTTCCATTGCAAAAACTGCACGTGCGCGGTATTTTGAAAGGACCGTGTGGTGCCAAAAGAAATCACATGAAACATTGATAAAGAGGTGGAGGGGTTTAGGGAAGGAATTCCAGAGCTTAGGGCCAAGGCAGCTGGAAACACGGCCGCCAATGGTGGAGCTATTAAAAATCAGGGATGCACAAGAGGCCAGAGTTGCAAGAGCGCAGAGATCTTGAAGGCTTGCAGGGCTGGAGGAGATAGAGAGGAGGCGAGGACATGGAAGGATTTGAAAACAAGGTTGAGAATTTAAAAATTGATGCTTTGTGGGACCGGGAGCCAGTGGTGATAGGTGAATGAGATTTGGAGCAAATTAAGATATGGGCCAGAGTTTTGGATGAGCACAAGTTTATGTAGGGTGGAAGATGGGAGGCTGGCCAGGAGAACATTGGAATAGTCGAGTCTGGAGGTATCAAAGGCATGGATGAGGGTTTCAGCAGCAGATGAGCTGAGGCAGGGTCGGTGTCGAGCGATGTTACGGAGGTTTAAGTAGGCAGTCTTGGTGGAGCAGATATGTGGTCGGAAACTGTTCTCAGGGTCAAACACAACACCAAGGTTGCAAACAATCTTACTCATCTTAAGACAGTTCCCAGGGATGGAAACAATGGTCAGGAAATGGAGTTTGTGGCAGGAACCAAAGGCAATGGCTTCAGCTTCCCAATATTTAGTTGGAGGAAATTTCTGCTCATCCAATATTGGTTGTCGGACAAGCAGTGTGACAAATGAGAGACATAAGAGGGGTCCAAAGAGGTGGTGGTGAGATAGAGCAGAGTGTCATTGGCCTACACGTGGAACCTGACGTCGTGTTTTCGGATGGTCTCGCAGAGGGGCAAAATGTAGATGAGAAATAGAAGGGGGCCAAGGATAGATCCTTGGGGGACTCGAAGTAACGGTGTGCGAGTGGGACGAGAAGCCACTGCAGGCGACTCTGTGATTAGATAGATAATGCATAATGTTGCAAGTTTCAGATCATAGGTGATGCCAGTCTACTTATGAAAACTGCAATTTGCTGTGAACATAAATAAAACAAAATGGAGGTGGAGTTCCAACAATAACCTTTTTTTCTAAAAATTACCTCAAATTTGAAATTTTATGCTTTCTTGTTTTTCACAAAAATATTCTTTCACTATCCCAAAAATGGTTTCCCAGGACATTTCAATTTCAATCATTTTCCATTAATGCACCAGAATGAGAAGGGCAAGGACTTACAAACAGTAACTTCTGGCATAACAGCAACAAATGCTGGAAGCACTCAGCAGGCCAGGCAGCATCCGTGGAGAAAGAAACAAGAGTTAACGTTTCAGGTCTGGGACCCTTCATCAGAACTGGAAAAAGGTTAGAGATGTAACAAGTTTTAAGCAGGTGCAGAGGCAGGAAAAGGGAGGGGAGTGGAGGAAGGAACTGAAGGAATAGTCTGTGCTAGGGTAGGAGGCAGGAGAAATTAAATATTGCCGAGTGCTTCCAGCATTTTCTGTTGTTATTTCAGATTTCCAGCATCTGCAGTATTTTGCTATTGTAACTTCTGGCATACTCTGGCCACTTTTGCCACCAATCACAAGTTTCCAAAGGTTGGACACACATGTGCATGATGGGATCTGTAGCCTACTTACATAAGTCTCTTCAGGAACGGTCTTGGTCTGGGAAACTGCATAAACTCAAGGTTCAAGGTTCTGTCATAGGCATAGACCACAGATGGAAAATACTGTTGCACAAGTTCTAAAAGTTTAATAATTTAGTTGTAAAAGTTACAAATGTTTAATTGCCAACAAGGCTGGCAATTCACAGAATATGCCATAACTGGGAGCTGTAGGCTGCTGTCCTAGTTATTCTCTTCAGCTAATAGGGATAGGTTTGGGAACCTCCATGAACTCAAGACTCGGCCTTCTCACATAAGCACAGGCCTATGATGGGAAACATTATGAAAGAAATTTCTAACAAAAAATGCTTTTATAAAGTATAATGTTATGCAAAAGCTCTCCCCCACCCACCCCAACCTTCTGAATTGGGCCAATTGGCTAAAATTAACATGTTAAAAATGAAAAATTATCAAATTCAAATTGGCTCAACCCTGCTTATGTGCTGGGATTAAAAGATAAACCCCTGCACTAAATCAGAAATATAACAATTCTTTATAATCTGGACCAGCAAAATAATTTTAAAAAACTTATTGAATTTTTAAAGCCTGGAGTGATTTAAAAGAATTGTGTGTTTGTACAATCCTACTTCTGGTTTGGAACTGACACTGCATATGTGCAAACAAAGCTCAATTAAAAAATAACCACCAAACTGCAGAAGCCAAATTTATGGTAAAAATCAATGTAAAATATTGATTCCCACCCTGCTGGCTACAAAATAACACAGGCAGTAAAGCTCAACTGAACACCAAAAGCTGCAGCAACTTTTGCAAACCCAGGAGGGGGTCTTAAAGAAATTATGTTCCAGAAATTTGCAATACCATACAGCCAATTCTATTGGAAAGAACAAAGCATTTTATGCAGAATTGTTTACATTTTTAAAGGATTATGTAATAAATATTACTTTCACTGGCAAATTTTAAGTTAAGTTGGAAGAAAATGTCAAAATAATGGCTTGAACTAACTTTCTTGACTGATTTCATTGGCTACATTCTGCTACTGTACTCACTCATTGGGACTTACTGACCGAATCTAAATGCTTTCAATTCATTCACATTTAAGTCAATTGGGTATCTGATTAGTAACTTAATAGTTAAGTTCTCATTTCAACGTTCACTATTTATTCCCTCTAGACACACTATACCCTCAAGTGACACTTTCAGGTGAGACAGGTTTGTAAACTTATTAGAAATACAATAAACAGAGGTGCAGCACATATTAGCTCTCCTATGATTCCTCTACAAAGGCACAGCATAGAAATCTAGGGAAAGTCGCCCTTGTCTGGTTTCTCTCACCTTCTCGTGACTAGTTACACAGCTGTAGCAACGCAGGGCTCGACAGGTTTTTTTTTTGCCCTCTCCACCATGGTAGATGATACAAAGCAGCCTTGGAGGGGGTGGAAAATGGAAGAAAACAAGTAGCTTTCCAAGAAGGAAATATCTTTCTGTAAAGATAACTGGAAACAGTGCTAGCAGAAAACTGGCCCAAATTAAAAATCACCCTCTCAAAAGTATGAGGGTAGAGTTGTTTTTTTTTTTTTAAAAACCACTTTCCCCCTCCCTTTGCAATGGTGCTGTAACTGCATTTTAAACAAAGACCGAACCACATAACCTAGGAAATCCAAGGTTATACTCCTATACTTCCTTTGGGTTGATAGTATGGACTCTACACCTGGTCTAGGGAGGAGGGGTTGAAAATATTTACCAGGGAACCCACTCCGAATTGCCATATAGCAGACCTTGTTCAAAAATGTGTGTGTTTGCAGACAGTGGATGAGGATAAGTAGCGCTGATACTCTCAACATTTAAATATTCTGACAGCATTCACTGTCTAAGAAAGACTTGCATTTATATAGCGCCTTTCATGACCACCGGACGTCTCAAAGTGCTTTACAGCCAATGAAGTACTTTTTTGGAGTGTAGTCACTGTTGTTAATAACATATCAAGCCAGTATCTTTTTGTCTACCTGTTGGTGGAAAGGGATGCATAATCATAGCAGTAGATATGCTGGTGTGAGAAAATAGCTTTTTGTCAGTGTTGAATGTTTAGCTTGTGCATATTAGGAACAGTATACACTGCGTTAATTGTGGCTGTGAACTGGTTTCTGCAAGGCATAGAAGATGCACATTATGTTAAGATAAAGTTCAATTAATATGCATCAGAATGGTGGTTTCCCATGAAACAAAATATATTTTCATGTTAATGTAAGCTGATTGCAAAGGCTTTTAGTTCTATTTATCATAGATGGATCAAATGGGGGGACAAACATCCATACCATTATCAAAGGATGACGGTTGATCTAATTAGAGGTCAATCATGCAGTTGCCTATCATTTCACTATAATTTAAAAAGGGGTTCCGATTACATTTCTATGGGTAAACTTGTCTGAGAAAGTGGCTGAATCCATTTTCAGCTTTGCAGCCAGCAGTAAGCTTGGTGCCAACCAGCAGAAAAACTAGAAATAAAAACAGAAAATGCTGGAAACACTTAGATCAGACAGCATCTGTGGAGCAAGAAAGTTAATATTTCAGGTTGATGACCTTCAGATTTCCAACATCTGCAGTATTTTGCTTTTGTAACAGAAACTAGGTTAGTTTGAGATGATAGTGTTTCACAGCGCAAGAAGGGAGTTTCTGTTGGAGGTCTATAGCGAGTGGTGTCTATTATTTTATGTATTGAGGATTGTGAACTGTATGATTCACTGTTTTGTACAGTATACTGTTCATTTGTCTTATTTAAATAAACCATGTTATTTACAGTGTCAGCCATGGCTCAGTTCGTAGCACCCTAGCCTCTGAGTCAGAAGCTTGTGGGTTCAAGTCCCACTCCAGAGACTCAAGTACAAAAATCTAGGCCAACACTCCAGTGCATCACTGAGGGCGTACTGTACTGTTGGAGGTGTCGTCTTTCAGATGAGATATTAAACAGAGGCCCCATCTGCTCAGGTGTACGTAAAATATCTAATGGCACTATTTTGAAGAATAGCAGCAGAGTTATCCCTCAATCAACGTTACTAAAACATATCTGTTCATTATTGCTATTTGTAGGAGCTTGCTGTGTGCAAATTGTCTGTAAAGCACTTTGGGATGTCCGGTAGTCATGAAAGGCACTATATAAATGCAATTTTTTTTTCCTTTTGTCTGTTTCAGTTTTAAGTATATTAAGTCTATTTTCAAAGAGAGCAGAATTTTCTAGAGGAATAGAATTGAAAAGCAGATAAGTTATGTTAAATTTGTATAGAATCTTGGTTAGACCACACCGAGTACGGTGTAGTTATGGCCTCCATATTTTAAAAAGGAAATAGAGGTATTGGAGAAGGTGCAAAACAGATTTACAAGGATACCAGAACTGAGAGGTTATAACTATCAAGAAGGACTGAGCAGGCTGGGGCTCTTTTCTCTAAAAAAAGGCCAAGAGATGACTTAAGAGGTCTTTACATCTACCCTATCAAACCCCATCATAATTTTACCCCATCAAAATTTTACCCTATCAAACCCCATCATAATTTTACCCCATCAAACCCCATCATAATTTTAAAGAAAATGTTTCTGCTTGAGGGAATCCAGAACTAGGGGTCATAAATATAAGTCACTAATAAAGACAATAGGTAATTCAGGAGAAACTTCTTTACCCAGAGTGGTTGGAATGTGGAACTTGCTATCACATGGAGTAGTTGATGCAACTAAGGGGTAGCTAGATAAGTACATGAGGGAGAAATGAATAAAAAGTTATGCTGATAAGATTAGATGAAGTCACTGGTGTAGACTGGTTAGGTCGAATGGCCTGTGTCTCTGCTGTACATTCTATGTAATTCTATGAATCAGCTGGTGGACATGACACTTTGCAGTAGCCACTGTACAGATGAAGGGTTCTCATGATCCTTAGGTTTCACTTTAATTTACCTGTAACTTGAGCAGGTTAACATATGCTGTTTTGTATGGAACACATGGTCCACTTGAGTGGCTGACGATGCAGGACCAGAGAAAAATAGAACCTGAAAATATGACAGCTAGGTTATCATTACAAAGTTTTGAGATTGCGTGACTGAAAGCTTCTTAGTCATAAACTGGAAAAATAACTTACATTGAAAGTCTGAAACTGCAGGTCGGTCTCCAGATAACACATACAAGAAATATAGCTAACTACCTTCTTTTATTACTGGCTAAAACTGATCATGCACTACAAGGTAATTTTACCACAGAACCACAATGGGAACATTGGCAGCTACAAGGCAACAGATGGTGCTGCTCTTCACGAAGCTAGCAAACCCAAAATTTAACTTAAAAAAAAAACATGCTGCATTTAAAAATGTGAATTATATGCTGCAAGTCAATGTATAAGACATATAAATGGAACTTAAGCAGTCATGTTTTCTTACAAAATATTAGGACTGTGCAGTGACTTGAGAAAAAGTTACATTGCTCATTTCCCTATACCCCTTGAGATTTACAAATTCTTTTGCAAATGTTACACAGCATATGCACATATTTGGAAAGCTGTGTCTGAGTACTTGAAATATCTACTTAAACTTAATAGTAAATGATATGGGACAGAATATTTAGCGATTGTCCCTTGCGTTCTTGGAACAAAGTCAAACTGCTGCGTCTGACTGTTTCAAACCCAAAACCCAATAGCCAGGTGCCCTTGTTATACAATTTGGATCTGCTGTAGATACACTCATGGACTCTGCATCAGTCACTCCCTCAATACTCCACTGAAGGGGTAGCCTAGATGATGTGCTCAAGTTCTGGGGTGGGATTTCACTCAGAGGTGGGAGTGCTACCACTGAACCAAGGTTGACACCCAATACAAGTGACTATACTGCAAAAGTACTTAGTTGGCTGCGAATCACTTTAGGGTGTCCTGACGTAACAAAAAGCGCTATATAAATGCATGTTCTTTCTTTAATGGCTTATCGATAGGAGAGTTGACCCACACTGCTCTGTATCTACTTGTACAATAGCATAAACCAAGGATGCAACATCAGCATTCTTTTGTGATAGAAGACAGACCAAGTAAACACTTGGCGATGCAACACTTGATACAAGTTGTTAAACTACTTTATTTCACACAAGATGAACATACAGAGCAACAATTATTACCGGTTTCATTTATTTCAATCAATACAACTTGTATCTATGTAATAATAAATGTGAACAAGCATCAGTAAGTCACTTAACTTAAATGAAGTACTGCTCCACATTCTGGCCACAGCTCAGGCTGGATCTCCTGTCTTTTGCCACAAAAAGCTGTTTTGGGGAATTTTTTCTTCTTCAAAAGATCAGTCTTTTCCAACACACAGTGTGAGGTATCTACCCTCCCCATTACCTAGACGAGCTACTGAATTACCCTTCAACTAGGATCCTTTTCTCCAAAACTTGAGAACAGATTTCTTCCACAAAAACATTGAATGCAACTCCATTTCAAATCCTTTGTGGAGTCAGAACGTCCTTTGACATGAGTCATCACATCTTGACATTAATATTTGAAAGGTTTGTGTATAGGTGAATGTTACATGTATGTATATATAAATCTGTACTAAAAATCTTACATCTGCACACTTGTGATATACATCGCTTGACTTCTTGGTGTCCTCTTTCCATTATAAATTCATATGTACACATTTATAATGAAAATGCATCTGAAAACTTGTCACTGCACACTTCGGCCAATGCCAATGGTTTCACATAATTCTTTCAAAATGTTTTCTGAATTTTTTCAATGACATTTCTAATGGATAGAATAAGGGTGTAAACAAAATAAAAAATCATAACAAATAAATTTGTCCATCTAATTGTCTTTTGAGCCTTTAAGGTCTTCAGGGCCCGAGTCTCTCCAAAGGTTTCCGCACAAGAGATTAGTTAAAATAAAAGCGCACGGAATTGGAGGTAACTTTGTGATATGGGTCAATAATTGATTGGGTGGTAGGTGATATGAATATAAGGGAATGTTCTGTGATTGGCATGATGTTGCAAGTGGTGTTCCCCAGGGATCTGTACTGGGACCTCAGCTTTTTTTTTATACCATGTATACACTAATGACTTGAATGAAGACAGATTTGTATATCCAAGTTTGCAGGTAACACGAAGTTGAGAGGCACAGTAATTTGCGCAATAAAAACAGAAAATGCTGGAAATACTCAGCAAGCCAGGCAGCATCTGTGGAGAGAGAGACAGAGTTAATGTTTCAGGTTGATGACCTTATATCAGAATTGGAAGAAGTTGGAGATTTAACTGTTCTTAAGCAAATACAGAGGCAGGGAAAAGGGAGGGGGGGGGGGAAAGAAAGAGGGGAACAAACAAAAGGGAAGGTCTGTGCTAAGGTGGAAGGCAGGAGTGATAAAAATGACAAAAGAGATGGACAGTGCAAAGCAATAAAATGGCGGTAATGAGACAAGTATCGAAACAAAAAAGATGGGTCTAAAGGAACGGCAACAGCACCATTACCAGCTGTTGGGACAAAACTGGAGCATTGGTTATGATTTGAAGTTATTGAAATCAATGTTGAGTCTGGAAGGTTGTAAAGTGCCTAATCAAAAGAGGAGGTGCTGCTCCTCAAGCTTCATTGGAACTGTGGCAGGCCAAGGACAGAGGGGTCAGCGTGGGAGTGGGACAGGAATTAAAATGGCAAGCGAACAGAAGCTCAGTGTCACGCTTGCGGACTGAATGGAGGCGTTCAGCAAAGTGATCACCCAATCTGCGTTTGGTCTCCCTAACGTAGAGGAGCTCGTGAGCAGCAAATACAATATACTAAATAAGTACAAGTAAATCGCTGTTTCACCTGGAAGGAGTGTTTGGAGCCCTGGACGTTAACAGTGAGATCCCTAAAATGGTCATTAATGAAGGCATCATCTTTTCAAAATAAAAGTGAGCAAAGTGGTTTGAAAAATAATTAAAAACTATAAAAGCTAATCCTGGATGACCAATCAGGAATCTTACCCATTCAAAGCAAACACACAAGTTTTCTTCCTCTCCACCCCCACCCAACCTGTAAATTCAAATATTCAAAATAAGCTTTAAAACATAAAAATGACATGCTTCATGGCAACATTATTGAACTTAACCAAAATGTTGTCACGTGTCTAAGTAACTTAACTGTTTCCCTTCTGGCATTTCCTCCACAGATCTCTCATCCTTTAAATACTCTCTCAAAGTTCATCTCTAACACCAATCTTTCAGTATTTCCCCTTCTGGCTCAGTATCCATACACCCATCTATGAAGCTGCTTGGTATGTTTTACATTAAAGGCACTAAATAATTGGAAGCTGTTTGTACTTGAAGGTCTTAGCATCTCCCCAAAGCCTTAACTATTGATCAAGTCCATGACACTGGTGCACACAGACCTTGCAATCTGAGCATGTGCAGTCTGCACAATTTCTCATTATGCAGCAGCAGCATTTTATGTGCCGAACTGGTACGATACTGCTCTTCAATTCCAAACAGTATGTTTGGCTGTTTTTCAACATTTGAAGTTACAGTGCAAATTCCAAAAGCTTTTCTGCAGCTAAGTTTCATGTGTTTCTGCAAGATCTATTTAAAATATGACAAGTATTAGGAGTAGGCCACATGGCCCTTCGAGTCTGCTCCACCATTCAATAAGATCTTTGACCTCAACTCCACTTTCCCACCCGACCCCCATATCCCTCGATTCCCCTAAAGTCCAAAATTCTATCTATCTCAGCCTTGAATATGCTCAATGACTGTGCATCCACAGCCCTTTAGGGTAGAGAATTCCAAAGATTCACAACCCCCAGTGAAGAAATTCTTCCTCATCTCAGTCCTAAATGGCCAACCCCTTAACCTGAGACTATGCCCCACAGTTCTACTCTCCAGCCAGGGGAAACATCCGCTTGGCATCTGTCCTGTCAATCCCCCTCAGAATCTTATGCTTCAATGAGATTACCCCTCATTTCTTCTAAACTCGAGTATAGGCCCAATCTCTCATCGGACAACCCTCTCAACCCAGGAATCAATCTACTGAACCTTCACTGCACCACCTCTAAGACAAGTATGTCCATCCGCAGATAAGGAGACTAAAACTGTACACAGTACTCCAGGTGTGGACTCACCAAAGCCCTGTATAATTGTCATAAGACTTCCTTACTCTTGTATTCCAACCCCCTTGCAATAAAGACCAACATGCCATTTGTCTTCCTAATCGCTCGCTGTACCTGCATGCTGTTTGTTGTACAAGGGCACCTAAACCTCTCTGAACACCAACATTTAATAGTTTCCTCACCATTTCAGTTCTTCCTACCAAAGCAAATAACCTCACATTTCCCCACATTATGCTCTGCCACCTATTGTCTACTCACTTAACCGGTGTCCTCCTCACAGCTTACTTTCTCACCTAGCTTTGCATCAGCAAACATTACACTCGGTCCCTTCATCCAAGTCACCTTGCTAATCTACACACCTGTGGCAGCTTTCATCTTTAAATTCCAATTTATTTTTCTCAAAATTGTGTTTGTGGATAAATGATAATGGTTTTAAGAAAACTAAATAGAAACTACTTAATTTCATAAAGCTGCCAAGCTGAAAAACTCACATTTAAAATTCAGAAACAAATCTCATTTATTCAGTTGCTGTGGTGTTGAAACTAGTAGCTGTGCAAGGTGTTTTTATATAGTAATGTAAGCCATTATGTTCTCTGGATTTTATCCAAAAAAACATAGCAACTCTTATCGCTGGTGAAAGCTTTCTGATGCATTTGCTGGAAGTGTTTCTGATTCGAGTAGTTGAGGCGAATAGCATAGACGCATTCAAGAGGAAGCTAGATAACCCCATGCGGGAGAAAGGATATGTTGATGGGGTTAGATGAAGAGGGGTGGGAAGAGGCTGGTGTGGAGCATAAACACTGGCAGGGATCTGTTGGACCGAATAGCCTGTTTCTGTGCTGTAAATACTTTGACAGGCAGAATGCTCTTTGAGGGGGATGGTGGCTACAAGCTCTAACCCCAATCATATACTTTGCGAGAGATGCAAAAATTGCTGATATAGAAATTCATTTTCAAGTAAAAGAGCAGTGTGTTCATTTACCAATCCAGAGGCAGAGACACAGCAAGTTGAATCTGTTTAAGGAACTCAGTATTTTTTCAGGAACCAATCACTAAACAATTCACTCATTTCCAGAGATTAGAAATTTACCAGACCCCAGCACCCTCCCGCTGCAAGAATCCAGCAATGAGCCAAACTCCACATTCCATCCCCGTTCTTCCAAACCCAAGATTACATCTCCACCGTGACGCTAAACTACAGGGCCGTCTTCCCCAAATGCTACCAGACCCTACCCAAGACACCACTCCTACCAAATCTCAGGACTATCGCCTAGTGCGATCAAAACTTATGACTTGACTTACCCTTCCTCCTTAGTGTTGCTATGCACCAGGTACCTACCTCCAACTGACACATCTTGCATGTATCCTCAGATTTAAATAAAGGTAAAGGATAAAAAAGTTATATGCAAGGAAAAATATTTTTAAAAGCCCATTTTATCAATGTAATAAAGGAAATTAATCTTGTTCACAGAAAAATGAACATTCCTACAGTACAATCCCAAAAAGTTAAAAAATCCCCAACACAATGAACAGAATTATTCAGTCACCGTAGCTTCCCTGGTAATAGTGTTTCATGCATAATAACCGTAGCATTACAAAACAGTATATCCCTTAACTCATTACACCGAGATAACTGCTAGTAATGCTGTAATATTCAGTTTTATGTACAGCAGGGACTGTGTGTTTATAAAGGTGACATCACATCAATTTTGTTGTGTCTGGCTATTGGGTTGAAGGTGGTTTAAATTTCCCACATATTTATCTCAAGTTCTCCTAGATTTGAATCTCCCAGGCAGATGGCACTATTGGCCACAGTATCATCCCCTTTCACACAGATCACCTCCCCTGCCAGCCTGCAGCCCTAGCAACCACCCTCCCTACCCAACACAGCCACTTGCAGCTTCAAAGGTAACTGCTACCCGCTGGCCTCCAGCCCTGTCCAGATCCTTTCCTAGATTGATTGCCAAAACATTTCCCTACCCACCAATTGCTGCTTGAAAAACTTCCCTAACACTCCACACCTACCACTGACATATTAAGGGGGTGGGGGAAAAAAAACCGTAACAGGAAAGATAAACACACAACCAGGAAAAACAGCAGCAAAGGACAAGAAGTGGAGCACTTGGATTTGAAAGTGAGCAGCAACACTGGCTTGTAATAATTCCTTCATTTGTATAGCAGCTCATCATACTGAAATATCCCAATGCTTCACAAAATGAAAATTTACATTTAAGCTTTGTTTTATTGCCGAGACTTGAGTCTACAGCATGTTCTATTTGGGCATCGAGTACAACTAAAAGGGTACCCAATCTCAGTTAAACATGAAACGGCCCTCTTTATGCCAGCTGATGATAGTAGATACGGCACTTCGTAGTAATGACCTCTACTGGTAACTAAAACAGCCTCTGAAAAAACTATGTTCACAAAACAAATGTAACATTAAGGTCTGTGGCCAGTAGTCATCTGTAAGACAGTGTATTTTCACTCAGAATTGATTTCACTTTCTCCAGCAATGTTAGCTGTACAAGTGCATTTCAAATACTGTAGTGATTCGTGCACTTTTTCCTCAGTTCTGAGTGGCAACCCCGATTATAGGCATGCCCAAGCATCGACTTGAAATGTGACAACTGCATTCCATGGAGCCTCAAGGGCCACATCTTAAATTTAAATCCATGTTTACCGGTTACATCTGTAACTGCTTATGCTGTGTTCAGATGATTAATCTACTAATGGCAGCCCTTTTAAAAGGCCCCAAATTAAAACAGGACAAACCAGCAAGTAAACACAAGTTCAAAGGCCCAAGTTTGTAGGCTTTTTATTGCTAGGGTTTGGAGGCTGCAGTTTGGACACTCCTGCCCTACTACTGGATAACTCTCACCCTACTCTTCATTACAGATTCAGTTCACAATCAAACTGCTTACAAGCCGCAAATCTTCAACACCCTTATAAATTGAACTCCTCCAGCATCGTTGTTTAAAAGCGTGGGCGATCCAGTACACCTGGCACCAGTCTACAGCAGAACAGTGTGCAGATTTTATTTCTTGGAACACGAGTTTGTTTGTATTAGAATTGGAAGGAATGGGAGTCTATGTAATGGAAGAGCAAAGATTAATCACAAAAATTAAGATCAAGTGATAATAGGAAATGAAACATTTCAACTATACATCAGTAATCCAGTCAAGGGCTTCAGTTGTCATAACCTCCCACAAGTTAATGCTGAGTCCAGAAATTAGATTATACTTCAGAGGTATTGATACTTGTGACTTGTTTCTTCTCAGAAATCACTTACCTTCACATTGTACCTGTTGCTATTAAAGTATGCAATAACAGGAAATGTATTGTCAATACTGAGTGAAAAGCCACTATATAAAATCTCATTTAGGCACGTTTATGCCCAGTCTCGAGACATCCAAATTATTTCACTGTGTAGGGTCACACGAGAAACCAAATATCATGGCAAAATTGATGGTTGCTGATGCCCACAGAACCATACCGCTGCCTACAGCAGAGTAAAATTCGGGTACAATGAAACTCTGTAGACTTGAAATGCAGCATTTCACAAGAACAGTAATTATGATTGCAGAATATATAGTTCATATACAATACAATGGATATTAAAATCTAATCCGCTACTGAAAAGTGAGTGTGCATGTGACTGTTAATTGTTCTCACTTGTGAATGTTGCTTCAGCAATACTATCGTGTTTCAGTTTAACATTTAACAAGGGATCCAAGAATTCAGTAGCATCGAGGCTAAATCTTGCAGCAACTCCATACACATTCTGCAGCGTATCTGTCCATGTTTGGGACACCACTATATTTTGCCAAAAAAAGTACTGCTTAACCAGTTTACAGTGCTAGCTGCCACTTAACCAGCTGTTTCACCTAGCCAGAAGATAAATTGCAGCAGTTTGCAAATAAAAAGACTTCATCCCCATTGCAGCTTAAGCTTGCACTTCTAATATTTTTTTTATTTTTTTTTCGGGATCAGTGAAGTCAACAGGATTACACTTCCCATTTTAATTGTAGGCAGCGTGCAATGACTCAAATACCCTGACACTAAACTGTCAGGGATTAGAAGATTAAGGGCATCACCTCACATTACGTGTAATTAGAACACTCTGTATTGGTACACGTGGTATTTGTCCCAACGAGTACAATGCAAAAAGAAAATAGGCAAAGGGAAAATTGCCCAGCTTACAGCTAATTCCCAATAAAATGGTCTTTTGCATTAAGTTTTGCAAGTCTTTAGCCTCTCCCAGGCAATTTTGACAATATGTCAACTCCTGCAATTCTTAAAAATGTATATGACCCTCCTGCAAGCATACCATACTTAATTGGATTCTTCCAAAAAGGTCAAGGAATCTTGAAATTTTGATTGTAAAAGCTCAAAATTTAACAGATGTCACACGAGTTAAATTCTGCAATTAATCTCAGGGTTCAGGCAATGTTTAAAAATGTTCATTCATCAGGTCATCTGAACCAAGAGATTATGTATCAGGCTAACTCACTACTAGGTATCCATTCTAGGTGTATGTGCTTCATTTCCTGGCAAGCAACTGCTGATTATCACTCAAACTTGCAGTAATCTTGTCATAATTGTTAATCCTTCAGTGTTGACGTCATCGCGCATCAACTACATGGAGCATAATGGCCATCACCATCCATGACACCTGCAAAAAAAAGTCCCAAGACAGAGTAAAACCACAGTATGCTTTATGTACTAAAATACCCATACTGGAACAATTCAAAGGCAACAATCTCAAATTGAAAAGCCAGTTATAAACCCTTAAGATTACTGCTTTGTAATCACTGCCAGTTGTTCATTATTTACCTTAACCCCCCCCACTCCCCAACATACTGTACACGCACTTAATTGTGTTCCATATATAGAACAAAATAAGTCAAGCGTGTCCCACCACCAGCATTAGTACTGGTCAGACGGCTTGGAGTTAAGAAAAAGCACAAAATTGTATACGGTTCAAAACAACCCCAAGGTGAAACTGCTCACTTATTTTTCATTTAGGATCCCAACAGCCAAGAAAAAGGCTTTTTATTCCATCAGCCAAATGCTAGAGTTGAAAGAACTGCTAACTCACTGCCATCTAAAAAGTCAGATTTTTCAGACTATGGGGAGATGTTACAATATAGTTAATGAACCCATACCCTCTCTCCAATGGGACATATTTCATTTCCACTTTTCTTCCAAACTTCAACAGGTGCTTAGAAAGTTTCTATAACAAAACTGCTCTAGTAACTAGTTGTTCTTGCACTGGAGACTTGAAACACCAATTTAACATCCTCCTCTTCAGTCCAGTCATACCCCTCCACAGGAAGCAATAAAGGAAAATGCACTTCCACATCATAAAGTCTTCACGCCAAATTCTTTCTATCTAAACACCAAGTAATTATAAACCATCCTGACTGGAGGTTGGGGATGTTTTTGTTTGAACAGTTACAAGGTGATTTGTTGTATAAAATGATGAAGTAAAAGCAGAGCATTCCCTGGTTGAAGGGTCTAGAACAAGGGGGCATTGATACAAGATTAAATGCAAGAGGTTTAGGCCACAGCAGGAAAAACTTTTTTTTTTTTTTAATAAATACAAGGACTGTGCAATGCAGAGGGCATGCCAACATTTTAAAGCACATTATATAGGTGGTTAAAAGGAGAATAAAGGGATAATGTAACAGTGCACACATATGGGCTTAGGAACACTGCTCATATGGAGCAAACAGACAATGGGCCATACAAGCCTGTTGTAATTTGTGCAATTCATCTCTGCTGGAACAAAGTGCTGCAATTCCCTACCTATTATGAAAACATTGTCACAAGGACTAGTGGATCAACATTGCCCACCACCACAATCTAATGCTAACAAGGGATGGGCAAGTGAAGAAAGGGCAAGGTTTCCAACTGAATGCTTGGAATAGCATAAAGAATGGAACTGGCATTATGTGACAATAATGGACCGAACAGATCACAGGTCCAAGTGCTTTATTTCCCAGATGCTCACAATGCACTAATGCGACAGGGCAGGATTTTAGATGCTTGAATACCAGTAAGAATTTGGACGGAGCAGTGGGCAAACCTCATGCCTGAGCTTCCATACTAGGACAAGATTCTATGCCTGTATCTACATTCCAAATGCAACACAGCCATGGAGTAATTCAGTAACTGTCAGGATCAAGATACTGCTGCGACATATGGGATCACAATAGCCATGTATTTTAAGTGGATAGGATATGTTGGGGATCACGTGACTGAGGCAATTCGGTTGTCATGTTCTCTGCTATACAGATGGTCACAAGAGACTGAGGAATCTGTTCCACTAGCTCATCCACATTAGTGATAATGTACATTCTAATAACCTCAATTTCTTTCCCAGGTTCATTTACTGTATGGGCTTTCCCAAGGAAGGGGGAAAAAAGTCAAATTAGGGTAGTCAAACTACAATTCACTTCTCACGTCAAATACTGGACTCAAAAGATTGAAAAGTTACAGTAAAATGTTACATAAATATATTTGGACACCCCAGCCATTTGGAGCACTACAGAAATTCACACCTCATTTTGTGGGTTTGACCTCAGTACCATTATGTTCATCTGAAAAATCCACCTCTTACAATTGTAGAGTTTGATCATGTGTTGCATGTGCAATAAAATACAACACTTGGCTATACGTTTTTAAAAGTCACCTGAAACAAAATTAGAGGCATATAAACTGATGACAAAAATCACCAATACATCCCATCCGCTTAAAATAGACAACCAGTGATCCCTTGCTGTTTGCACAGCTCTCTCTGGGTCACTAGTTGTGCAAGGTTACAAAAATTTAAATACCTGGATTTACCTTAGATTACGGTTAGGATTTCTCCTTGCACCTAAATGCCCAATGTGTGGGAGAGGTTCATAACAGCCCCGCAAACCATGAGAAAAGCATAAACATATAGGTGAGCAAGGTGTCCTTCTGTAATGAACCAGACATTTAACAAGTTATTTCACAGCACTGCCAGATGCAGGCTCAGAATTAATGAACACTAGCCTCTAACCAAGATAATTTTGACCTAGAAAACCTAACTGCAGGCACAGGGACGACAGAACAGAGTACTGATGTGACATCATCTCTAGCCTTGCCACAATTAGAGCAGCACTGAAAGCTCAGACAAGTCTATGCTATGAACTGAAGAACTAGATGGACAAACACAAAAGGGGGGGAAAATGAGAAATTAAACTTTCAGCACTTTAGGTTGAGGAATAAATGATTAAGAAAATGAAGCACTGCATATCTAGGCTGTGCAATGGTGCATGAATTGCTGATCCCATCTAGAGGCTAAAACATTCAATAACATGCTGCTGCTTTAGCGAAGTGGTGTATAGTCCAGCTGTGTTACTCGACATTAAACAGGCACTTGCTTTTGGGCACTACCAACCAGTTTAGAGAGTACTACAGATTACCTCATGGCTTTGTGCAGTCAGTCAGGGATGGTATACAGCCTAGGAAGGCCACAATTTTTCCCCCCATATTTGTACATAAATGTCAGTACCCAGTTAAAGTTTACAAATTACTGTATTCTATTCACTTACCAGAATATTCAGGCTACCAAAATCTGCTATGCAAATTAAGTCACAAATGCCATGGATCAATGTGCAAACTTGTGTTTCAAACAGCAATGAAAGACCAAGGTCCAGAGCAGAAGTGGTGGAACTTGTTAAATGTCATCTCTACTAGGGGAAGAATGTGCCATTTTGCAATACTTGACTTGGGAAATGTGTAGATCAAGATCAGAGGATAGAAAATACTTCACTGCAATGAAATGTAGAAAAAAAACAACAAAGGCTTTGTTGATCCTTTATTAAAATTCACAACATTCTTCGTCTCACTGTGCTTAGTCATTACACTCATCAGGTACGTGCTATCTAATGTCTCAAGTCGAGTGTTGGAAAAATATAGAAATGCCTGCACTGTCGAACATACAAAATACACCAAATGATGCTAACCACAAGATGTCCCTACAGTACTTCAAGTAAGTGCTTTAGGGACAACTAGTGGCAACACATCACATTCTACTTTTCCTTCCTTTTAACAAAAGTAACCATTTTCTGGAGCAAAAAAAATGAAAGTCAACCCAAATAAATCCTAAAACTAGCACCCTGTCTTTAGTTTTAGAAACCAGCATCCATCTGGCAATAGATCGGTGTGAAAGACAAAGTAGGAATATGCTAAGTCAGTATACTTGAGGTAAACAGCATTAGAATTTTTTTTTTTTTTTTTAAATATAAAAGGTTGACAATTTAGTTATGGAATTATACAACGCTAATGTGGATTATCTTGATTTTTCTGTTAGTTCTGCCACTTCAATTCTGTCCTAACTAAAAAGCCAATCAGGAAACTACTGGCAGATACTAGTATGACCAGCTTAAGAGCAAAACATCATTACATATGGAGAACCCTAGTAAATTAACCAACAAAATTTAGGATATAGGAATTTGCATAAGCAATGTGGCAATACAACTTGTAAATGAATGGGAATATATAAAATGCATATCATTTACAGCATTTTGTTGTGAACAGTTTTAAGATTACTTAAGATTCCTGACAAATTACACAAAATGGAAACCAAACACCTGTTCACAAAATAATCACAAACTCAAACATACAATTAAAAAAGAATTTATTGTCAAAATGGAGGTTAAACATTAAAGCTATGTGTAGAAAGTAACCTTTTGGGCCAAAAATTAATCAATTTTATCTATTCTCTTAATTTTAGTATGCACAGCCAATTCAGATTTATTTTTAACAAAATACCCCATAATAAAAGTTACAAAAAGTTAAGATATCACCCTCCTTAAATTGTTACCAAATCCTGAATGCCGAATCCATCCAAGGAGATTGCTCCAGCGTACCTCTCCCGGTCCTGGCTTCACTCCGTTTACGAAAAAAAAGGCCAAAAAAATAGCCAATCCCACGGGGCATCCATTGGACTCCAACTGACAAAAATAAAGGGAAGGTTTTTTGGAATAGCCAATTGTGGGTATGAGGGGGAAAAACAAAAAAGAGAACACAATAAAAGAAAAACAAAAAAATCCACAAATACACGGTTTGATTGGGGCAGGAATCCACTCCTACAGCTCCTGGTATTATGATCCCGCTCCATGAATCCATGTTATGATCCTCCCTATCCTATCCTCACAATGAATTGAATCCAAAGATCCAGCTCCAAGGATTGGGATCCATTGAGCCCTCTCCAATCCAAACCTTTAATAACCAGCAAAACCAAAAAAGGAGGCAAACGTTAGATACAACAAACAACAAGGTTTATATGGGATGGGACAGTTATAACTGTCATCTGGCCAATATTTACAGATGTTTTGACAGATGAACAGCATAAACTGCATCCACACCCCCACAGTCAATGTGAACGTTTACATATTTTAAACAAGAATGTTTATTCCACAATACCATTAAAAATGACAACTTACTATTGTAGTTAAGTATTCACTAACCCAACATCATAGCAGTCCACTAACGGACACAATGACAGAAGCCATACATTCAGCATACTTAACTACATTAAAGTATGTCCGTAGATACTGCTTAGTTTATTTAGGATGTACATGAAAGAAGGAACAAGATGTTGGACTAGTGGATATCAATTCAAGCCCTGATAGCATTACTACACACGCACTTCAGTTAGCACAAAATTTACTGGTGCAGTATTTACTTTCATTGACACCTTCATTTCTAGTTACCATGTGAAATCTAGTAAATGAGTTGTACTGTACATGTAATTCACCACTTAACTGCATTACAAACTAGATTGATGAATTTTTGATCCAGGTAACCAAACTGTGCTGAAAGACAGCCATTTTACTTTTTATTCTTTTAAAAGTGTTTTTTTTTAAGTTTTAATCAATAGGACTTCTGTTCAAAATGGTGAAAACCAATGCCAGACTAGTCACACAGAACATGCAAGCTCAGCAGTATTGATGCCGCACAGAACTTCGTAACGCGGCACAGTAACACCATAGTTTATGGATTATACAACCATTTGTACAAAAGAGAAGCACAACTTCAATACTGCCAAGTTTAATTGTGACAATAGCACTTGGAGTCATACCATTGCCTCCATAAATGATCAGATTCCTCCTCCTCCTCCAATTAGACACGATTTGACATTCCTAATATGACTGAAATGAGCTCCACAATCCTTTAATCCAAAGAATGCTTAATCCATCCTCAGTTGAGATATGTCTATAGGAAGATACATGAAAAGGTAAGATAAGGTACAACACAAGGTTTTCACAAAAATGTTTCACAACAGTCCTATCTACATAGCCTCCTACAATTCTTACATTAGGATTTATTCAATTGAAATGAAGTCAACTATAAACATTAACAAATTACTGCAACAGTTTACTGTTACTCCAAGTCATGTTGACACCATTTTGAAAGCTTTCCAAACTCCAAACCTACTCTGTCTATACAATTATCAGACCTCAGCAATGACATAGGAGGGAATGTTAACAATGAAGAGAAGCAACCCTCTTTATGGATATCAATTTATATTGTGTACTAAACTTGAATAAAACAAGTTAACGTGGATTTAAAAATAAAGAATCCGTTCTATTTAAGGAAGAGTGGTGGTGCACTACAAGAAATTCCAGCAATGGATTTACGATCTAGCTACGCGAGCGTGATCTGCTATGACGGGGCGAGTAGCGGGGAGATCCTCTGCTTCGTCTGGGAGAGTAACTACGGCTTCTGCTGCGACTTCGGCTACGGCTTCGGGTTCGACTGCGGCTACGTGAACGAGATCTTCCATAGCTTGGACTTCTTGGACCATCAACTTTCACACGGATATATGCTGTTTCTCCCTATTGAATACGTGAAGAGAAATGTTCACTACTTTCAAATGTTATTCAGGAAAGCCACTGAATAAGGCTAATACTACGTTAGTTTCTTTTCTGCTGAAAAAGATTATCTCCTTAGGTCATTCAATGGTGAATTTTCAATCAGAATCGTTTCTCTTGCAATATATGGTACAATAAAGATTTTTTGGATTATAATTACTAACTTTCTTCTTTAAGGCAGAAAATGTAGTTTAACTGTAAAACTCAGTAGTATATTCACCCAAACAAAGTTTAAAAATTAAAATGGACCTTTACCCACCCTTCAGATAGTGTCTTAAGGTATTAGCCATAAACAGAAACCAATTTGTTTGAGCCATTCCTTTCAGTCAATTTCTTGACCACTTTGCCTTACCTGAAGTTCCAAATGAATAGTTAAGTTATGGCTCTTAGTCATCATCTCTAAGGTTTTCAGAATTAGGTAACATACCTCGTGAGATCGAAATTTTGTGTTATCCAGTTTTCGCACTGCATAGCTCATATCTTCTTTGCGAACAAACTCCACGACACCAGTTCCATCACGGAAAACATCAGCGTAACATACATCACCTGCTTCCCGCATGTGATCTTTCAAATCCTGCCAACTACCACTTGGAGGAAGCCCTGAAAAAGGTCATTTTATATAATTTATAAGACCTTCAAATGTGATTCCAAAAACAAAAAAATCAGAAGTGAAAAATCACCATTGCGCTTTTGGCCTTACCTGAAACCACCACTCTGTATTCCGAGCGCCTAGAGGGGGGGCCGTATCTTCCCCTGGGTGTTTGCCCACCGCCTCCACCACCGCCACCTCCCCCTCGTCCAGTCCCTCGCCCACTCCGTGGAAATTCAACACGCAGACGGTAGCCATCGTAATCGTAACCATCTCGCCCGTACACAGCGTCCTCTGCATCTCTGAAAGCACAAGAAAATGTTAAAATCCACGTGGAATTTCACACAACGGGTAGTGTTAGAATCGAAATAACAGAAAATGCTGGAAAAACTCAGCAAGTCAGGCAACATCCGTGGAGAGAAATTTGAGTTGACGTTTCGGGTTTGACCCTTCTTACAGTTAGAATCGAACTGTTTTAAAAAAGGGGGGGGGGGGGTGGAAATAATGACTATATCCAAAATGTTAACGCCGTAACACAAGTTCCGCTATTAATACGACCTTTGTACGCATTGAAACCGACTAATGTATTTTTGGGGCCATGTGTTGTACAACGTGTTCTGGTAAGTCGAGGATCACAGCGTGTACACGATCCAAAAATACAACATACCAACAAATTGAAGCTGCGTGCCTCTGAATTCACTTTTAATTTTGAGTTTTGTCCCCCAAAATCATGCGGTCCTCTCCTCTCCTGCTTACATGGCTCTGCAGCAAAAAACCCGCCAAACAAAGGGCTTGCGTGGCGTCCTTTCCCTTTTTGCAGCAAAATGGCGATCAGATAGATGCCTTTAATATATGCACACCATCAGTTTGTTAAAATTCAAAAAAACAAGCTTGTGCACCGCGAATTATTATTTTTAAAAACTGAGTGCATTAAAGAAGCCGCGCTTTTATTTTAAAATCTGCAAATCTATCCCAAATGCAGAAAATCCCCAAAACCCACCGTGCAGAAAATCTGCCCCAAATTCAAAACTGAAGTCTGTGCAAAGAATTATATATTTTTAAAGTGCAATGCATCGAAGCAGCCTCAGTTTTTTTTTAAACTTAAATACAGAAAATCTCAAAACCAGCGTGCAGAAAATCTGCTGCCCCCCCCCCAACCACACATACAAATTAACAGGTCAATCAACCCTCTCTCCAATCGATTAAACGTTTACAACTTAAAAACAAAAGCACCAAAAATAAAAATAACCTCTCTCTTCTCCACCCACCCCCCCAAAAAAAAAGTTAAACGGCGCCCAAAGTTGCACCGAATGCAATCAATCCATCCCCACCCCCCCCAACCACGCGGTGACACTGAATCCAGGGAGTGAAAAGTGGCCGCGCGCCTGAGCCTGGGCCCGGGGACGGCGCGCTGTGTGTGAGAGGCGGACGGCGCGCTGTGTGTGTGAGGGGGGGAGGCCATGTCCCCCCCCCGGTCCCCTTCCAATCCCTTACCTCGGGTCTTCGAACTCGACGAAGGCGAAGGGCGGGCCGCCGCGGCGGTTCTTCAGGTCGATGTCCCTGATGCTGCCGTACTTGTAGAAGACGTCCTCGATGTCTTTGGTGCGGATGTCGGGCGGCAGGTTGCCCACGTAAATGCGGCAGTCGTTGTTCCCCGCCGGGCCCCGGATCACGCCGCTGTGGTTCTGCATCCCGTTCCCCTCCAGCCCGGCGGTTGGTGTGACTTCAAATATAGAGGTAAAAAAAAAATACAAGTAGAGAGAGAGAGGGGGGGTAAAGGAGGGGGGAAGCAGTCGGTTTGCGCAACTTTAAACAAGAGTTGATTGTTGTAGACGATTATTTTTTTTAAAAACGCGCTGAATAATTTCTGTTTGAAATGGGCCACAAAGTCTCAGTCTCGCTGACAACCGCCGTCCGCCCCTTTCCGAGATCACCATAAAATGGCGGCCGCTCCACTCGGCTCATTGCACGGAGGGCAAGGCCAGCAAGTAGTGCCGGGCCCGGCGGAGGCCTATGCTTGGCTATATTAAAAAAGAGTACTCTTCTTCCAACGAACCACAGCCCAGTTATATATATTTTTTAAAACGTGGCTGAGATGGGTGCACGTCGCCTTTTTTTTAAATGCCATCTTAGTCAATAATTTTTTTTTAAAGTCTTTTTTTCTCTTACTTCCCAGCCCAGGCTTGCGCAATGTTACTGGCAACCTGCCGGGTCGTTATGCAGCGGTGACGTCACGGTTGGGTTGGCGCGCTTGGCGGCCTATTGCGCTTTTTTTTCCCTCGGAGGCGATTCCTTTTTTTTGAGTCAAACATATTTATTTAAATATGGTAGTACTTGTTACAACTCATCAATTACATGATAAATCCATTACATTCATTAGCTGCAATAAAACAAAGCCTTAAAAACAGCTTTTTTTTGAGTCAAACATATTATTTAAATATGGTAGTGCTTGTTTTTTTTTAAACATAGAACAAGGAGCAGGAGTAGGCCATTCGGCCCCTCGAACCTGCTCCACCATTCAATGAAATCATGGCTGATCATCCAAATTCAGTACCCTGTTCCTGACTTCTCTCCATATCCCTTGATCCCTTTAGCCTTAAGAAATATATCCAACTCCTTCTTGAATATATTTAATGAATTGGCTTCTACTGCCTTCTTTGGCAGAGAATTCCACAGGTTCACCACTCTCTGGGTGAAGAAATTCCTCCTCATCTCTGTCCTAAATGGCTTACCCCTTATCTTTAGACTGTGACCCCTGGTTCTGGACTCCCCCACCATCGGGAACATCCTGCATCTAGTCTGTCTTGTCCTGTTAGAATTTTATAAGTTTCAATGAGATCCCCTCTCATTCTTCTAAACTCCAGCGAGTACAAGCCCAATCGACCCAATCTCTCCTCATACGTCATTCCTGCCATCCCAGGTATCAGCCTGGTGAATCTTCGCTGTACTCCCTCTATGGCAAGAACATCCTTCCTCAGATAAGGCGACCAAAACTGCACACAATACTCAAGGTGCGGTCTCACCAAGGCCCTGTACAACTGCAGCAAGACATCCTTGTTCCTGTACTCAAACCCTCTCACTACGAAGGCCAACATACCATTTGCCTTCTTAACCACCTGCTGCACCTGCATGCTTACTTTCAGCGACTGGTGCACAAGGACGCCCAGGTCTCGTTGCACTTCCCCTTCTCCCAATCTATTGAGTCAAACATATTTATTTAAATATGGTAGGACTTGTTACAACTCATCAATTACATAATAAATCCATTACATTCATTAGCCGCAATAAAACAAAGCCTTAAAAAACAGCTTTAGGGTTAACAGTATAAATGCAGTGGTAAATTTTACAGATAACCCAATAATATTAACAGTACAGGTACCCATAGTGAAAAACAATTTTACGCCAGTCCTATTGGCAATCTAGTAACTCTTCATTTTTGCTTGGTATTTCGGAGGCACTTCTTTGATGGTCATCTCTCCCCTCCCTCGTTAGCCCACTCCTCCCATCATATCTACCAACTTTACTCAACTGGGAAGAGTGTACAGAGTGAAATTGAGTTAATGCAGGACGAACGATCCACGTAGAGCCGTGCTAAGTTACTAAAAGCGTAGAAACAGGCTCGGTATTGCCAATAATGTTTTTTTTTAATTTAAAAACAAAACTAGGCTCAGGCAGCAGAGCTGTCCAAAGTGAAAGCGATGCTACAGGAGGGTGATTAATTATAAAAAGAAAAGACTTGCATTTGATATAACACCTTTCGCGCGACCACCGTACCTTCCCAAAGAGCTTCACAGCCAATTAAGTACATTTTTTGAAGTGTAGTCTACAAAAGAAAGACTTGCATTTATATAGCGCCTTTCGTGACCACCGGATGTTCCCAAAGCGCTTTACAACCAATGACGTACTTTTGAAGTGGAGTCATTGTTGTAATGTGTTCTCCAAACGAGTGAGATAGATTAAAATGGGTTATTTTTTTTAAAAACAAAGAGTGAATCTCAATCCCAAACAGGTGGCACTTGATACAAAAAGCTAAATACTGGTGGAAATCTGAACTAGAAACAGAAAATGCTAGAAATACTCAGCAGGTCAGGCAGCATCTGTGGAGAGAGAAACAGTTAACGTTTCAGGTCGATGACCTTTCGTCAGAACTGGAAAAAGTTAAGAGACGTAACAGATTTTAAACTGGTGCAGAGACAGGGAAAGGGAGGAAAGAACAAAAGGGATGATAGTATAAAGCAAAAAGAGATGGTAATGGGACAAGAAAATAAACAAAAGATGAGCCTAGAAGAGGTGTACATGAGAATGGCAGAAACATCAACAGCTGCAATGTGAAAAAAATAGGGGCCCTAAATTTGCGGTCAGAGGCTTCTCACAGGAAATGCTCCAATCCACAAATAAAATGCCCGTGTACCTGGTGGTCCGGGAGGTACGGAGACTTGCGGTCCCGGGACTCTCCGGGAACCCGCGGGTAGAGGCCCACGTATCTCAGGGGCGCATGCGGTTCGCAAGCGCCCCTTGGATCACGTGGGCTGGCCCAACGAATGAAAGAAGGGGATTCCCATTCATGCTTATGGGGATTTCGTATGTACGGAAACCCCATAAGCATGAATGGGAATACCCCAAAAAATACACGTGCCCATCAAATAAAACATTTTTAAAATTAATTAAAATGCCATTTAATTAAACAAAAATGTATTTTTTGAAAAATAAATTTATATGTTTTAAAGGGGCTAAAAATAAACTTACCTTATTGTACAGGTTTTTTAACGTATAAATGATTGATAAAAATTTATTTTAACTTTTTTTAAACTCTTAGGCGTAAGGCCTGCTTTTACCAGGTGTAAGAGTTTCATGGGCATTCGCTGGGCAGAAGTTGCCCAACTCTCCGCCTGCGGATGCCCATTTCCTGGGGATGCGGATGATCTGTCAAGAAGATTCTTGACAGATCGCAAGTTCCAGGTTTTCGCGCATGCACTTCGCAGGCTTAAACCCGGAACTTGTGCGGCCCTTATGGGCGCACCCTTAGGGGCCACAAATTATGGCCCAGGGCACTTGATAAGTTGATATATTAGTTTTTACAGCCACATCCCACTAGCTAGACCAGAATTATATATTGTTTGCCAAACATTGCCAGGAATTGGCATTTTACGAGCAAGATTTTTACATGTGATTAAAAATAGGCACCTTTATAGAAAGAGAAAGACTTGCATTTATATAGCGCCTTTCACGACCACTGGACGTCGCAAAGCGCTTTATAGCCAATTAAGTACTTTTTGAAGTATAGTCACTGTTGTAATGTGGGAATTTATCAATTTTCATCGGCATTTTGTGAAGCTGCATCATTTCAGATGCTGAATGTTAAATCTTATCAACCTTTAAAAATGATTCCACATTTGCAGACCCTACTTTACCTAGCAAAATAACAGATTGTGTCTTGGCCCGGATTTTGCTGTAATAATAATGGCGAGGCTCTCAGCGCTCGCCGTTATTTCAGGGTAAATCTGACAGCAACTTCTGGTGTCCACACATGCGCAGTTAAACATGGAAATCCAGAAGTTGCTTGCAGGGATACCCTGCTTCTCTACAGGGTGCGCTGTTGCAGCCCTTGCTGATAGACTCGGCATTGAAATCACTGTAATGGTGTGAACTTGGGGTACTTACCCACTAGTTCCACACTAAAAACAGCTGAAAAAGTTAGGGCTGGTACATTTAAATGTAAATGAGTTTTTAACAGCATAATAAGTGATAATTACTGCTGAACAACCTCTCTGGCCCTGAAAAATTAATTTTATAAGTGTTGAGTCTCATTCCCTCAATAGAAAATTAATGTTGCAGATTTTTAAAAGTGTAAAAATTACAATAATTTTTTGTTTTACTTTTTCTGTTTGTTTCTTTTATCTCTCTCCCTTAATCCCATCTGTATTTCCCAATCTTTATTTTGTTTCCTGTACATGATTTAAATGTAATTTATATTTCCTGTTTTTTATTTCTTGGTTTAGACTCTGCGGCCTAGAAATTCAGTATAGCCACTTTTGGGGCGGTAAAGTCGGGCGGGCGCTAAAGTTTGCGCCCGCCGGAAAGTGGAGGCCACTTCGCCGATATTCAGTAGCTTTGGCCAAGGAGTTTGCTCGAGCGCTAAAACTGGCGTTGCACCCCTATCTTTAGGCGCTAAGCCGGCGGTGCAGACTGATACCGCCGAGGCCGGGCGCAGCACAGGTGCGGTCATGTTTTGATTGACAGCAGACACCCTGGCGCCAGCCAGCTCTTAAAGGGGGAAGGGTCGACTTGGTCTGCTGCCACGCCCTGGATACTGCAGCCCTCCAGCTAGGCCTAAACACTGCTGCTGGAGAGGAATAGCGCCAGCAAGGATGCAGAGGGCCCGTGAGCGAGCGCAGCGCTTCTCTGCCCATGATTTGAAGGTGCTGGTTAGGGCTTTGGAGAAGAGAAGAGATATCTTGTTCCCGGACAGTGGCAAGAAGGCTCCCAAGAGGCTGTACAGGGGAGCCTGGAGGGAAATCGGCCAGAGGGTCACAGCCAACAGCGATGTCCCCAGGACTGGTGACCAATGCCGGAAAAAGTTTAACGACCTCACTCGGTTGGTCAGGGTGAGTACCCTTTCCAGTGTCCTCCTCATCCTTGCATGTGCACCTCACATTATGGGCAAAGGGACCTCAAAGGCCTAATGGCCAGCCCTCCTCCAGCAGCTATGGCACTGGCATGAACATCAATAGCACTTTCTGCACTTTACACACAAGCTATTCGACCATGGGAGGCAGTGCACACAACAACAGGGCACCACACTGGCCAAGCTATTCCACCATGGGAGGCAGTGCACACAACAACAGGGCACCACACTGTACTTAGAAGCCATCCTTTCTCTTGCAGGCCAAGCTGGCCGAGAATCTGAAGAGCCGGACTGTCACCGGGGGAGGCCGTGCCCAGTTCCAGGAGCTCAGTGACCTGGAAGAGCGCGTGGGTCGACTCATGGGTGCCCGGGTGATTGGCCCCGTTGCAATTGGAGATGCCGACCCTGTGCTGGGCCCCAATGGTAAGGACATGACCGTTTGGACCTCTCTCGTTCCCCTTGCGCTTCAGATCTACATCCTTTGCCACTGTCCGACCAATGCGCATAATGCCACCACTCATGCCTCCCTCGCTGACGCCCTGTCCTCACTCTAAAGCTACTCTTGTGCCTTCCTGCTTTCAGCTGGTGAGGAGGAGGTCCCTGAAGCTGCGAGTGTCAGTCCCTCGGAAGAGGAGGACGACGAGGAGCAAGAGGAAGGCGGCACATCGGGGGAACCCTCATCCGCGCCAGGGGATGGCAATGGAGGGGACACGTCTTGCCTGGAGGAGAGCCAGGGGGAAGTGTTGCAGGGGGGTGTAGCTCCTGTGCCCAGTGGCGTCCAGCCACGCGGGAAGGGTCGGGCAGCACGGCTGCCTTCTCCCCAGAGGGGGGAAGTGTTGCAGAGGAGTGTAGCTCCTGTGCCCAGTGGCATCCTGCCACGCGGGAAGGGTCGGACAGCTCGGCGGCCTTCTCCCCAGAGGGGGGAAGTGTTGCAGGGGAGTGCAGTTGCTGGGCCCAGTGGCGTCCAGCCACGCGGGAAGGGTCGGGCAGCTCGGCGGCCTTCTCCCCAGAGGGAGAGTCCGGCCTCCAGTCCGGAGACGGTCCTCGCCCAGGAGGTGCGCCTCCTTGATCAAATGTCCGCGGACTCGGATCGTCGCCACACCGAGTTCATGGGGGTTGTGGCACGGTTGCCTGAGGCCATTGAGTCCCTGGCTCATAGTGTGGCCGATTTCGGGGCCTCACAGGCCAGGGGTTTTGAACAACTCGCGGCAGCACAGGCCAGGGGTCTCGAACAATTCGGGGCATCACAGGACGCGAGTCGGGCAGAATTCAGGGCATCACAGGACGCGAGTTGGTCCGAATTCAGGGCAGCACAGGCAGCGAGTGGAGAGTTGACGAGTGGTGCCGTGCAGTCACTGGCTGGTCTGATGCGGGCACAGACCAGGGCAGTACGGGCACTCACTTCTGCCACACTCGCTGTGTCACGCACGCATCGCCAGGGCACCCACCGCGCTGCTGCAGCACAGCGGTCTGGCCTTCACCAGATTGCTGCGCTTGCTGCAGTGCCAGCCCGGCCGACTGCCAGTGTCTCTGGCGACCAGCGAGCGCCTGGCATCAGCCAGCTTGCCCCCATTGCTGCAGCCGCCACTGCCACTCCCCCAGCAAAGCTGCGACGAGCTGCTGGAGAGACTGATGCTGCCCAGCCACAGCTGCAGCAGTCAGCAGTCGGCCCCTCCAGGGCCGGAGCTCGTCTAGGCCGACCCCCAAGGGCATCTGCCGTCACGCATTGTGCCCCTCAGGAGCCTTCCCCCAGCCTTGCAACACCCACAGGGCCCAGGTTGAGGCGGAGCAGCAGGTCGGCCAGGGGCCGGAAAAGCCTGGACAAGGACTCGCCCTCTCGGCACACAAAGTAGAGTGTGTTGCCAAATGTTTTTTTATATGGGGGTTTTTGTGTTCTGTATGGGGGGGGTTTATTTTGGTAAGGCCGAAGATGAAGGCAAATGTTTTTTTATATGGGGGTGTTTGTGTTCTGTATGGGGGGGTTTGTCTTGGTAAGGCCGAGGATGAAGGCCATTTGGATGGACAAGTTTTGTTATTCCTCCCCAGGTTGTGGGAGTGAGATATGTTTTTGACTGTTTTTTGGGGGTCTTGTCTGTTTTTGGGTTTCATGTGGGAAGGGCCCTGAGTTTGTTCAATAAAGCTTTTTATTTATTCAGCTTGTCCATGTGTGATATTTCAAGTGGTTGTTGCGTTAACCGGCTGAGGGCTTGCGGAGCGGCTGCATTCATGTGCCTTCATTGCCACAAGCCATTCCCTGACAGGGGGCCTAGAAGTGTCGTTCAATAAGCCGCCGACGGACGGCCCTTGGACCTTGTGGCTCCCTCCTGGGCTGGTACTCCTCCTCCTCCTCCTCATGGTCCTCCTGCTCGTCCTCCTGAGGTGGTGGTCCAACGTGAGGTGGCAGTGCCTGAGTCCTGCGGATAGCCAGGTTGTGCAGCATGCAGCAAACGACGACGAACTGGGAGACTCTATCCGGCGAATACTGTAGAGATCCGCCGGAACGATCCAGGCAGCGGAACCGTTGCTTGAGGACGCCAATCGTTTGCTCTATGATGTTCCTTGTGGCTTGATGGCTTTCGTTGTATGCCTCCTCAGCAGGGGTCCTGGGCGCGTGGAGCGGGGTCATGAGCCATGTACACAAAGGATAGCCTTTGTCCCCGATAAGCCATCCTCTTGGGGGAGGCTGTGCCTGGAACATGTCAGCCACAGTAGTCTGGCGCAGGATAAATGCATCGTGGCTGCTGCCTGGAAAGCGGGCATTGACAGCTAGGATGCGCTGCCTGTGGTCACACACCAGCTGTACATTGAGGGAATGGTAGCCCTTCCGGTTGCGGTAATCCTCGGCATTGTCGATAGGTGCCCGCATAGCCACATGCGTGCAGTCAATGGCGCCCTGCACCGTGGGGAAGTTGGAGATCCTCGCAAATCCGACTGCACGCTGCTCCTGCCTCTCTAGGGTCATGGGGAAGGAGATGAATTGGTGTCTCCTTGCGAAAAGGGCATCGGTGACCTGCCGGATGCAGCGATGCACGGCGAACTGGGAGATGTTCGCTATGTCCCCAGCAGCGGCTTGGAAGGAGCCGCTTGCATAAAAGTTCAGAGCCACCGTGACCTTCACTTCCACCGACAGAGACGTCCTGCACATCAGCTGTGGACGCAGATCTCTGTGAAGCAGCTGGCAGATCTCTGCAACCACCTCCCTTCTGAAGCGCAGCCTCTTAACACAATGCGCGGCAGTCATGGTGAGATAGGACACCTGCTGGCGGTATTCCCTGAGTGGGTAAGGCCTACGTTGCCGACGCCTGATGGCCCCTCTGCGTCTAGGCATGGCTGCCCCTCTCACACAGCGTCTGCGAGCCCTTCGCACATAATGCTGGAACTGAGGGTTGGAACCCCATGCAGCCCCCATAATATACTTGCAAACAGTGAAATCACAATGAGTCAAATTTCCAAGCTCTGGCCAGAAGCCAAAAATACCTCTCCTATGTTGGCCCAAATCAGTAAGGTCTCTTCCTTGGTCTCTGTCCAGAAATCCGTAGCACTAAAGTCATTGCAGCAAACTGGCTGGCCTTTATAGTTCAGTCTAAGTGCCCTTTAATTAGCACTCCCCGAGGCCCGCAGGGCCTCTGCTGCGTTCCACTTCACAGTTCTTAACAGCGCCACGCCCACATTGGGCGGGCGCCACTGAAGTTCCGGTTTGGGGCGCACAAACGGCGTTGCACGACGAAATGACGTCATAAGCTGTGCGCGCAGCTGAGCGCGCGCAAACACTTTGCGCCGGCGCTAAATGTCAACTGAAGTTGGGCGTAGGCGCAGATCGGTCTGCGCCCGGGCGCTAAGTGCCTAGCGCTCGAGATCTACTCCTCTTATGGCGCTAACGGCTGGCGAACGCAACTGAATTTCTAGGCCTGCGTGTCTCAGTGAGGATACTTCAATCTGTTTGGTTGAAGAGCCTTGCTGTTGCTTTTCCTGTTCACAGATGCCATAGAACCCTTGTAGAGGGTGCAGCACTGGAACAGACATGGATTAGTAGAAATCTCCGCTGACAAGCCCACAAAAAGTTTGTGGCCAATTGTATGCGTGGTGAATGGCGAAAGCTAAGAGCAAAATCCAGGCCAATATGCTTTCACTTGAAGAACCTTCTGAGTCTATAACAAAGGAAGTGACATATAATCAAATGTTAATGGAGCTTGCCAGGTTCCACAGTCTTGTGAGTAACCAGCAAATTGAAAACTGGTTGTTTATTAATGCTCTCGGGCTCACAGTCATAGGAAGTCCTACACTGCATGAGATTCCAACATAAAGCTTTCTGACAGCTCAGGGTAAATGCACCGCCCGGTGTTATACTGAGCCAGTCAGATCCCAGATTTGATCCTCAGTCCATTCTGACCTAACTGACCTTTGCTGGGCAGGCAGTGGACAGTGCTAGATTGGCCTCAGTGTCCTAGTGAGGGAAAAAAATCAGCTAGGGTTACCACTCCTGATTCCTGTCCTCTGCTGGAAAGTGCATCTTAGTGGACATCACCTTAGGACAGGATTGGATCTGCTGTGATGCTTTTCATGGTGTATTGAAGGGCTGTAGCCGCCTATGGAACTGTACCCCAACATACCTTTTTAGTTGAACAATAAGGGTCACACTAGGTTCCCCTAGTGTCATCAACAGAGAAATAAATGCACAAGTGCCCCCTCATGAGGAGGCACAACTAATATAATAATTCCAACATAAAGTCTAATTTGAACAAAACCAAAAGGAAACATAACCTAAATCACATTTTTATTTGTGTCTATCAGGCAATATATTCCCTGCAGTGCCCACCAGTTGTGGAAGGCCCCATGCTCCCTCTCCCGGGCCACCCAGGCATGGACAAGGCTGCGGAAGAGAGGCAGACAGCCACAGCAACCCTCCCCGCAGGATGCGCTTGTAGCCCAACATGAGGAGAGGAGAAAATTGGGAAACTTAGCTGGACATCAAGTGCGATCAGGACTGAGCTTGCATAAGCTGTACTCCATGGTCAGTAGTCTGCTGAAAATCATCATGTAGGGTCACATATAAAGAATGGACATGATCGAAGTCCCACAGTTCCACCAGTAATAAGTCAATACCTTCAGGTGAGGAGAGGAGAAGCTCCTTGGAGTTGCTTAGCAGCAAATGCTGTGTCTTGTTTTTGTGATAGAGACAGTAATGGTGTATTCAGCTGTTGGGGAGTGAAGTTTGCAAATGATACAGGTGATAGGATATACACATTAGAACATGGTATTCATATGGACTAGTGGTCATTGGTGGTCCTCGGCAAATGCTGCTCCATGTGACAATGGGCGTCCATTCACAGCCTGACCATCTGCGAGATGTTGACTGAGATAGGAGTCAATGCCGGTCACTCTCCTTTTCTTACTTCCATACAGCAAGTGAAAGATCTGTGTTAAAATAGACAGATTTCATAGAACTATTAGTCATATCATTTTAACCATCTCTTCCTATGGAAACATGCCTGGCCTCCACTCGATAACTGCCCACTGTGGCATTATTAGAATCAGGAGCTGTATACGGCAAAATCACATCCTATCACCCTATGGTGCAGTGTGTTTGGGCATTCTTCGGAATGGCTCTTAACAAAAAGGTCATTAGTAACACAGCATAAAAGTGATGTTGAACTGGAAAGTTTACAGTGGCATATAACTGGTACAATAATACCAGACAAATTGTGGCAGAAAGTTACAGAAAAGAAAAGCCATATATAACCATCACATACCCGACAAGTGTTTGGATTATCCCAAGACTTTATGCTTGGGAGTTCACAGCTGTCATGTATTGCTGTCTGAGCTGCTACGTTTGTGTGTCCTCAACACCATCTGTCAGCCACTCATTTTTTGTTGTGTGATAAGGAGTGAACAGACAAGAAGGGAGACAAAACACACAGCCCCTAATCTTACTTAAGCGTCTATAGTATTTTCTTTTTTTGGTGGTGGGGGGGAGGAGGTCTGTGTGGTACTTTTTTGAGGGTCTTACACACTAGATGACATTTTTACATGAAGTAGCATCTGACCAATCAAAAAAGTAAATGCTTTCAGTCACTAGCCTTCTTGCTGCTCTTTTCCGTCCCGGACTATCACATTATTACTGCTGTCAGCCCCCCGTCTCAATCTGTCTCTCAAGTTCCACACTGACCTTCGCCAGTGTACACCTCAACACATCAACAGCCACACTCCAACTGAGAAAGGATCTTCATCAAGACCTTCCAAGTCTTGTTTCACACAATATAAAAATACATGGTTACTCTGCTTCCTTAATAATATACTTAGGTTGACAGAATTTGCTTAGTAATAATTATTTTTTAAATATTGAGGAAATGTTTTAAGAATCAGCAATTGGTGACATACAACAAAAGCAGCACTTGTGTTGATTCTGACATAACCACACTGTACTTGTTGCACTTGTCAAATGTGAATCCCGTGCTATTTTGTTACTATTTGTCTGTTTTCTCGCTCCCTTTCAGTGTGTAATGCCAGGAGCCAGTCAGGCTTAACAGGCAAGTGAGCAGGCACTTGGAGCGAGTGGATAGGAGATTTTTACAACCTGGCCTGCTTTGTCTGGAGCTGCTGCTGGTCTGCTCCGGCCCTTTTCATGATCATCCAATGATCTGCTTATGTTCTACCCAGTCTGAAAGGATGAATAGCGAGCATGCAAGCAGTTATAGGCGTCAAAGTGAATTACTGAAGAAACATGCCAGATTTCTATGAGTAAAAGGAAGCCTATCCCATTGGTAGCCACCAAGATGGAGGTGTAACTTCGGAAACAGTGTTTAAGAGGTACTATGTGGAGCCAATACTTTGCAAACTATATTGCTGATGTGGCAGCATACTGTAGACTGAGTGCTTGGTGTGTGCATAGTCCAGGCGTTCCCTTGCTTTCAGTAGCACCTTTTAGCCTTCCCTATTTTATTCATAGAAACATAGAAGATAGGAGCAGGAGTAGGCCATTCGGCCCTTCGAGCCTGCTCCGCCATTCAATGCGATCATGGCTGATCATCCAAATTCAGTACCCTGTCCCTGCCTTCGCCCCATATCCCTTGATCCCTTTAGCCTTAAGAAATATATCTAACTCCTTCTTGAATATATTTAATGAACTGGCCTCCACCGCCCTCTGTGGCAGAGAATTCCACAGGTTCACCACTCTCTGGGTGAAGAAATTCCTCCTCATTTCAGTCCTAAATGGCTTACCCCTTATCCTTAGACTATGACCCCTGGTTCTGGACTCCCCGGCCATCGGAAACATCCTTCCTGCATCTAGTCTGTCCAGGCCTGACAGAATTTTATAGGTTTCGATGAGATCCCCTCTCAATCTTCTAAACTCCAGTAAGTATAAGCCCAATCGACACAATCTCTCCTCATACGTCATTCCTGCCATCCCAGGTATCAGCCTGGTGAATCTTCGCTGCACTCCTTCCATGGCAAGAACGTCCTTCCTCAGATAAGGCGACCAAAACTGCACACAATACTCAAGGTGTGGTCTCACCAAGGCCCTGTACAACTGCAGCAAGACATCCTTGTTCCTGTACTCGAACCCTCTCGCTATGAAGGCCAACATACCATTTGCCTTCTTAACCGCCTGCTGCACCTGCATGCTTACCTTCAGCGACTGGTGCACAAGAACACCCAGGTCTCTTTGCACTTCCCCTTCTCCCAATCTATTGCCATTCAAATAGTAATCTGCCTTCCTGTTTTTGCCACCAAAGTTGATAACCTCACATTTATCCACATTATACTGCATTTGCCATGTTTCTGCCCAATCACCCAACCTGTCCAAATCGTACTGGAGTTTCACGACATCCTCCTCACAGCATACCCTCCCACCCAGTTCCTGGAGAAATCCTTTTCTCTTTGCTTCCATTAGCAATGTACAAAGGACACAGTATTTATTTGATTGACTACCTCCTGCTCCAAAGATTGCCAATTTTCTCAGGGTAGTCTGATCCAAATAAACCTCCAGGCTCTGCTTAATGAATAGGACCATTCTGGGAGTTCCTTCAGCAATATTGTGCAGTAATACTTAGCCTCCAATAAAAGAAAACAACTGCATTCCTTTAAGTGTAGCAGCCCTTTACGAGCTGCTGTAGTGCTGATTCCCCTTTCTTCTTCTGAATGTGCAATCTGGCCATTAGTTTCTCGCAAATTGTTCAAAATGCTTTCTGATTTTTTTTCATTGAGCACAGAGCAGTTTATTTGACTGGTGTCCCTGCCACGGGACTCCATGGCCTGGATTTTCAGGGGTCTGTGACCGTGTACGCTGCCGTAAATGCCCCGTAAGTTACGGGTTTCCGCATGCGATGTTCATACGCGAAAACCCGGAACTTGTGATCTGTCAAGTTTCAGCTTGACAGATCATAGGAATCCGCGGGAAACGGACATTCGCTGGCGGAGAGTTGGGCTATTTCACAGAATCACAGAAACCCCACAGTGCAGATAGAGGCCATTTCGGCCCATCGAGCCTGCACCGACACATATCCCACCCGATCCCCGTAACCCCTACACCAACACATATCCCACCCTATCCCCGTAACCCCACGTATTTAATCCCCCTAACACTAAGGGTCAATTTATCATAGCCAATCAACCTAACCCGCACATCTTTGGACTGTGGGAGGAAACCGGAGCACCCGGAGGAAACCCACGCAAACACGGGGAGAATGTGCAAACTCCACACAGACAGTCACCCGAGGCCGGATTCGAACCCAGGTCCCTGGCGCTGTGAGGCAACAGTGCTAACCACTATGCCACCGTGCTTGTCCAACTACTGCTCAGCGAATGCCCACAAAACTCTTATGCCTGGTAAAAGCAGGCGTAGGGCCTTCTTTTACCAGCGTAAGGGCTTAAAGAAATATTTTTTTAATATCATTTAAACTTTAAAAAAAACCTTTAAAATTAGTTCAGGTTATTTTGGACCCTTTAAAAATGTTTACATTTATTTTTCAAAAAATTAAATTTTTGTTTTAAATGTTTAATTACATTGTATTTTAATTAATTTTGATCATGTAATGATTTATTTTTATTTAAGTTGTGTGAAATTTGTGTTTTTTATGTTATTCTTATGAAACTTATGGGGATTCCGTATGTAAATAGAATCTCCATAAGCATAATGGGGATTCCCCTTTCTCATTAGTTGGGCTGGGCCACATGATCCCAGGGATGCAGGGATGCTCCTTGGATACGTGGGCCTTTACGCAGGTGTACGCCTGCATGCCCAGGAGCGCGATTCTTCGTAGGTACGGGACCATCAGGTAGGTTCGTACTTTTATTGCAGTTCGAAGGCATTTGCCTGCAGGAAGCCTCCGACTGCAAATTCAGGCCCAATATCTACCTCTTCCACCACCGGCGCATTGCAGCAGTATGTACAATTCACAGAATGCGCTGCAGCAAACTATCGAGGGTACACCAACAGCACCTCCCTCCCCTGAAACCTCTACTACCGAGAAGGACAAAACCAATGACATCATGGGAACATCATCACCTCCAGGTTCACGGGGTGCTACAGGGAGTCGAGAACCAGGGGTCACAGTCTAAGGATAAGGGATAAGCCATTTAGGACAGAGATAAGGAGGAATTTCTTCACCCAGAGAGTGGTGAACCTGTGGAATTCTCTACCACAGAAGGCAGTTGAGGCCAATTCATTAAATATATTCAAGAAGAAGTTAGATATATTTCTTAAGGCTAAAGGGATCAAGGGATATGGGGAGAAAGCAGGGACAGGGTACTGAATTTGGATGATCAGCCATGATCTCATTGAATGGTGGAGCAGGCTTGAGGGGCCGAATGGCCTACTCCTGCTCCTATCGTCTATGTTTCTATGTATGTTTCTATGTTCACCTCCAAGTTAACTTCCTGTTGTCACAATGTTTGAGTAACACTTTAAGTCAACATTTCTGTTAATATTTCATCTGGAGCTCTAATCCTCACCTGACCCCTGCTCTGCAAGTACTGTGGGCCACACCCCAAGTGATTTACTGGTATACTCTAATTGTTTGAGGTCTTAATAATCATCAAATGCTGTAACATTTGCCCACTGAGCAATTTGGAAGCTCATAAATAAATATCAGTCACATGGTCAATTAAACAAATGCTGATTGCAATGTTCAGGGCATAATAATCCAAAAGTGACCCTGTGTTGGAATAATGTCTTCAGCCTTTTTATTTAGCAAACGGAACCCTATCTAAATTGCTTCTGTAACAATTGCAGCCAAAGTTCACCACTGCCGCCCTAAATTGCACTCATTATTATTGCATAATCAGCTACAAATTATTTAAAACAATACTGACTTCAATTCAAAAGTAATGAAAGTGTTTTGGAATGTCCTGAGAAAGTGCAAGTCATTATCCAAATGCAAGCTCTTTTTTTACAAAAGTAGAAAGATAATGTGCTTTACAATATAGATTGTTGTTAGGCACAGGTATTAAGTGTTATGGAACCAAGGCGGGTAGATGGAGTTAAGCTACAGATCAGCCATGATCTAACTGAATGTTGAAACAGGCTTGAGAGGCTGAATGGCCTACTCGTGTTCCTGTTCCTGCGGCGAGCGGGGAGGGGGCGCTGTTGCCTCACAGCGCCAGGGACCCGGGTTCGAATCTGGCCTTGGGTGACTGTCTGTGTGGAGTTTGCACATTCTCCCCGTGTTTGCATGGGTTTCCTCCGGGTGCTCCGGTTTTCTCCCACAGTCCAAAGATGTGCAGGTTAGGTTGATTGGCTATGATAAATTGACCCTTAGTGTTAGGGGGATTAAATACGTGGGGTTACGGGGATAGGGTGGGATATGTGTTGGTGTAGGTGTTACGAGGATCGGGTGGGATATGTGTCGGTGCAGGCTCGATGGGCCGAAATGGCCTCTATCTGCACTGTGGGGTTTCTGTGATTCTGTGATTTTGTGGGCGAAGAATCCATAGAGCAACATCTCATTGTTGTAGCAATGATTCCATGTGCCAGCTCTGTAATGACATTTTTATAACATAATACCACATTTCTTTGTGAATTATGTCATTGCATTCTGTGTTCATAAATACAGGAATAAAAGACTGCCAAATACCTTTTTAAACTGATGACAAGTCTATTCAGGACCATAATAATCATACATTATATAATCTGATAATGTACTCTAATTGTTTATGATCCTAATAATCATCATACATTTAAACATTTGGACACTGCTCCCATTTTCTAAAGGTTAATAATAATCAAATTGCTAAAAATTACTTTGAACATTTTATATTTAAGGAAAAAAATTCTATTTAAGAACACTATAATTATTCACTCATTTATTGGTGACATTCTTCTATCGATAAAAATTGCAGGAGTATAATCTTTTTATATCTTAAACTTTTTATAGGGCAAATATACTGTTTTTTTTACTTTTCAACCCTATGTGAGACAGCGAATGACCGAGTAACACTCTGTCAATAACAATCCACCCAAATACTCAGAGCACCTGCCCATCACATGACATCATGGCACTGCTATCTCACAGAGAAGCCTGACCATATCCTGTCAGCACTGTCATGTGCCACAGTTCTACAAATAAATGTCTGCAGTACAGTGTTATATAAAGTAACAAACAGCAAGGAGAGAGTTAAGGGTGAGCCTCCTTGCAGCTAAAGACCCTGGCCTTCTAACTAGTAACCCTGTACAAGTGTGAAGAACTATATTACTGTCTGGTCTCTTAATGTATGTATTTGCAAGCAACATGTGTCCCTGGGACCAGCTAGATAAAGCATAATGGTCTTTTCCAGTCTTGTATGTTCCTATGCAGCCTACAATACAACACGTACACTGTTATTCTGTATTCTATCATGACCTGAGAAAGTGTACATTTTATACAATTCTTATAATAACTAAATAAAGTTATTTTTTTTTAAATGACAATATAATCTCAGCATATAGTAAAACCACTTAAGGCCTTGATGTCACAGCTTATGATGTCATCTAAGAATGCGTCAATTCTGTCAGTCATTCTGCTCTGTTTTAATTTTCAAATAACATTCAGAGGCACTTACTTCCACAATGAGATACTTCCTCCTGGATGTGGTTGTCACACTGTGCTACGTGAGAAAATAAAGTTGAGAGAAGCTTGCAGGAACAGTGCCCCGTAAAATTGCCTGAAGGGATGCCTTCAAGATTTGAGATATAGGGACTAAAGGGCTAAAGGGATCAAGGGATATGGGGAGAAGGCAGGGACAGGGTACTGAGTTTGGATGATCAGCCATGATCTCATTGAATGGCGGAGCAGGCTCGAGGGGCCCAATGGCCTACTCCTGCTCCTATATTAACTGCCTGAGGATGCCAATACAACATGGAGTTCAACTGTTCAACTGAGTGCTGGGAAATGAATAGTTAATACAGGCTTTTAAGCAATTAAGTCGTAAAGTCATTATGCTTGGAAACAGGTCACCTCCCTTCATATTGAGATAATAAAGGGACTAAAGGGCTAAAGAGATCAAGGGATATGGGGAGAAGGCAGGGACAGGGTACTGAGTTTGGATGATCAGCCATGATCTCATTGAATGGCGGAGCAGGCTCGAGGGGCCGAATGGCCTACTCCTGCTCCTATCTTCTATGTTTCTATTTGTAAGGGAACTACCCTGTAAACTGCCTGAGGATGCCAATACAACATGGAGTTCAACTGTTCAACTGAGTGCTGGGAAATGAATAGTTAATACAGGCTTTTAAGCAATTATGTCATAAAGTCATTTTGCTTGGAAACAGGTCACCACCCTTCATATTTGAGTGGGTCCCTTTGTTGAAAGTAAGGGAGGGGTGGTTGTAAAAATGGAGCCGACCTGTCTGTAGTTCCATGCTTCAGAATGGACTCGTTGGCGATGATTGACACAAAAAGGGCGAGCCCTGCTGACACATGGGTCACTCAGAAGCAGAGTTTTTCTTTGTCTTTAATAAAAGTAATAGTCTTTCTTAGTCTCTCCCTGTTAACCGGAAAAATACTTTTTATTTCCTCTTTTCTTCTTCTGTAAGAACTTTAACCTAACAGGTGTAAGATGTATCGGGAGCCGCAAGCCTACATTTCGTTGTACTGCACTTGTGCACTAACAATGACAATAAAAGTTGATTTGATTTGATGTATCTTTACCAGTACAGCATGTTAAGGACAAAGTGTCAGAGGTCAGAAGCTAAATTGTGGTAACATCTTCTTCTTCTTCTTAGGCAGTCCCTCGGAACCGAGGATGACTTGCTTCCACATTAAAAATGAGCTCGCAGGTGACTGATGAGTCCAATGCAGGACCAACAGTCTCTGTCACAGGTGGGGCAGATGGTGGTTGAAGGGGCGGGTGGGCGGGGTGCTTGGGTTGACTTGCGCTGCCTGCGCTTGGCTTCCGCTTGCTCCCAGCGAATAGACTCGAGGTGTTCGGCGCCTTCCCGGATGCTTCTCCTCCACTTTGTGCGGTCTTGGGCCAGGGATTCCCAGGTGTCGGTGGGGATGTTACACTTTTTGAAGGAGGCTTTGAGGGTGTCCTTGAAGCGTTTCCTCTGCCCACCTGGGGCTCTCTTGCCGTGCCGGAGCTCCGAGTAGAGCGCTTGTTTTGGGAGTCTCGCATCAGGCATGCGGACAATGTGACCCGTCCATCGGAGCTGATTGAGCGTGGTCAGAGCTTCGATGCTGGGGATGTTGGCCTGAGCAAGAACACTGACGTTGGTGCGCCTATCTTGCCAATGGATTTGCAGGATCTTGCGGAGGCAGCGTTGGTGGTACCTCTCCAGTGCTTTGAGGTGCCTGCTGTACATGGTCCATGTCTCTGAGGCATACAGCAGGGCAGGTATCACTGCTGCCCTGTAGACCATGAGCTTAGTGCCGGGTTTGAGGTCCTGGTCTTCAAACACTCTCTTCCTCAGGTGACCGAAGGCTGCACTGGCACACTGAAGGCGGTGTTGGACTTCGTCGTCGACGTCTGCCCTTGTTGACAGTAGGCTCCCGAGGTATGGAAAGTGGTCCACGTTGTCCAAGGCCTTGTCGTAGATTTTGATAATCGGGGGGCAGCACTGTGTGGCGGGAGGCAGGTTGGTAGAGGACCTTTGTCTTACAGATGCTTAGTGTAAGGCCCATGCTCTCGTACGCTTCAGTGAAGGTGTTTACGATGGTTTGGAGTTCGACCTCCGAGTGAGCGCAGACGCAAGCATCGTCTGCATACTGTAATTCGATGACAGAGGATGGGACGACCTTGGATCTGGACTGGAGGCGACGGAGGTTGAACAGTTTCCCATTTGTTCTGTAAACCAACTCCTAACAGGCAGAGCTAAGAGTGTTAATTAATTGTGAGTAGTCTGAGATCGAGAAAGGCAAGTGACAAGCCAGCTCAGGTATTGTCACTCGTGCGTAAGGTGGATTCAGTCAGAACCGAAGATCCGAGTGAAAAATCTAACTCCACCGTGAAGGGATTTGGCAACTCAGCACTCCAGAAGCTAACACCTGTATCCAGGGAAGGATGGAGATTGACTTAATCACACTGCTCATGAGGATGAGGTTGTGTAAGCTCTGAACGTTGTTAATCACACATGTACACTTGAGATATTTGATAGTCTGGCTATTGAAAGCTGTTAACTTGTCAGCTTTCTAAGGAATTACTCTTAAAGTAATCTCCTAAATCGACTCTGGTTACCGCTATAGTTACTGCTCAGCACATGTTAGTGCTCATTTAGTGATACACTGAATTGCCTGTGCAAGCTTTACTACTCATTTTGTTAACAAACACAATGACTTGCATTTATATAGCGCCTTTAATGTAGTAAAACATCCCAAAGTGCTTCACAGGAATGTAATCATACAAATATTGACACAGAGTCAAAGAAGGAGACATTAGGGCAGGTGACAAAAAGCTTGCTCAAAGCGTTAAGTTGTAAGTAGTCGTAATAACAACAACTTGCATTTATACAGCGTATATAATAACTGTCTACTATTGATTAGCTACTAAACGGCTATGTAACTCTGATTACATTTATGCATGTCTATTAAGCATTCATGTACCCAACTTTAACTTTAAGCTGTAATTTGTAACCAATAAATTGTGTTTAGTGCATGACTTGTGGTTTGTCTTCTGACTTGATGATTTGGCGAGAAAGAGTTCATTGGCTCACTCAGCAGCTCGAGGGTTCGTAAATTAAATTAATTTCGATCTAAACTGGTTAGTGTAAGACGGTTCGGAAGCTCATTCCTCGACCTACGCTGGGAAGTAAAACCTCAGACCCAAACCCCAATAAGGATTTGTCTGGTTCCTTGGCATACAGTCATCAGGATACCGAAACCCAGATTTCTTACAAACTACTTTTTCTTTCCCATTTTCTCCCTTCCTCTCCTGAAAGAAAGAAATAACTTGCATTTGCATAAACCTTTCACGCCCTCAGGATATCCCATAGCATTTTACAGCCAATTAAGTACTTTTGAAGTGTGCTCGCTGCTGCAATGTAGGCAAAGGTGTTGACTCAGATAGGTGCATTTCTGTGTATACTGACCGCCTCTTGTATTTCATCCAAGTGGGTGTTCTTCATGTGTGAATCTGAGCAGAGATGGTCTGAACTTCCTTTCTGTGTTAGAGCTAACATATGTGCTTAGTATGTAAATGTACAGTAATTTTGTGTTTTATTAGTAACAGAGCATTTGCTGATTTTGTCCGGGTTCCTAAAATTCCTCTGGGGTGTAATCTAGTTTAATGGATGTTAATGCACGGACCTGGCATGAAAGTTTCTTTGACTTGTTAAGCACTAATCAAAAGTAAGAAGTCACACAACACCAGGTTATAGTCCAACAGTTTTATTTGAAATCACAAGCTTTCGGAGCGCTGCTCCTTCGTCAGGTGAAGTGGAGAGATGCATAAAGACACAGCTTATATAGTCAGAGAATAATGCCAGATGATTACAGGTAATCTTTCTAACTGCCATTTATCACACCTTGGCAGAGAGATAATCACAGCGATCAAAGGTGTGAATGGTGTCCAAACAGGTTAGTCAGGAAAACATTACATCAAAGAACAATGAGGTGGGGTCACAAGGGGTCAAATGTTGCAGATGTAGACACAGCTTATCTAGTCAGAGAATAATGCCAGATGATTACAGGTAATCTTTCTAACTGCCATTTATCACACCTCGGCAGAGAGATAATCACAGCGATCAAAGGTGTGAATGGTGTCCAAACAGGTTAGTCAGGAAAACATTATCCTGGTGTTGTGTGACTTCTTACATTTGTCCACCCCAGTCCAACTCCAGCATCTCCACACCACCACTAATCAAAAGGAAATGTATAAATTTGCTCATGCTTGCCTTCCAGCCAACACTGCACTAACGACGCTGAGTATAAAGATGATGTTAAGGCACCAGAGAGAGTCAGCACAGGTTCAGCATGAAGCAGACCAGAAGAAATTGTAAGGAGCGACTCAAATGCAGGAAGTATTAGAGAGTTCTGAGACTATAGGAGAAGCACCACCAAGACTGCAGGTGGGTTCACCAAGGTGCAGAATGTGAGGAGGCTGATGTTCACTCAAAGAAGCCATTGATAACTGTGCCACCATGTGGAAGGAGACTTGCAATAGTAGTAAAAGTGATGGTGGCACTCAAGAGTTTTTGCCACAGTCTTCCTTCCAGGCAGTGACAGGAGCTTTGTCAGGGTTTAGCCACTTTGGTGTTCATTTGTCTATTGTCCCGCTCACGGATGCCCAGGGTTAGATGCCAGGAGGTTTTCCTTTTTGCAGAAGATCATCAACGTTTAGAACAAGTTGCTGGCTCATGCAGTGAGTGCAGGTTCGCTGCAAGGATTGAAAAGGGAGCTGGATAAAACATATACCATTTGGAGGTTAATTGAAAATTGCAAAATTGTTGGGTAATGATATCTAGGGTTTTGGAAGAATGGCAGGTAAACGGAGTTGAGCTGCAGATCAGCCATGGTCTAATTGAATGGAGGAAAAGGCTGAGGAGCTGAATGACCTACTCGTGTTCCTGTTCTTCTTAGGCAGTCACTCGGAACCGAGGATGACTTGCTTCCACATTAAAAATGAGTTCTCAGGTGACTGATGAGTCCAATGCGGGACCTACAGTCTCTGTCACAGGTGGGGCAGACGGTGGTTGAAGGGACGGGTGGGTGGGGTGCTTGAGTTGCCGTGTGCTCCTTGCGTTGCCTGTGCTTGGCTTCCGCCTGCTCCCGGCGAAGAGACTCGAGGTGTTCGGCACCTTCCCGGATGCTTCTCCACTTTGTGCGGTCTTGGGCCAGGGATTCCCAGGTGTCGGTAGGGATGTTACACTTTTTCAAGGAGGCTTTGAGGGTGTCCTTGAAGCATTTCCTCTGCCCACCTGGGGCTCTCTTGCCGTGTCGGAGCTTGGAGTAGAGTGCTTGTTTTGGGAGTCTCGTATCGGGCATGCGGACGATGTGGCCCGTCCATCGGAGCTGATCGAGCGTGGTCAAAGCTTTGATGCTGGGGACGTTGGCCTGAGTGAGAACACTGACGTTGGTGCGCCTATCCTGCCAATGGATTTGCAGGATCTTGCGGAGGCAGCGTTGGTGGTACCTCTCCAGTGCTTTGAGGTGCCTGCTGTACATGGTCCATGTCTCTGAGGCATACAGGAGGGCGGGTATCACTGCTGCTCTGTAGACGATGAGCTTAGTGCCGGGTTTGAGGTCCTGGACTTCAAACACTCTCTTCCTCAGGTGACTGAAGGCTGCACTGGCACACAAAGCGGTGTTGGACTTCGTCATCGACGTCTGCCCTTGTTGACAGTAGGCTCCCGAGGTATGGAAAGTGGTCCATGTTGTCCAAGGCCTTGTCATGGATTTTGATAATCGGGGGGCAGTACTGTGTGGCGGGGGCAGGTTGGTAGAGGACCTTTGTCTTACGGATGTTTAGTGTAAGGCCCATGCTCTCGTACGCTTCGGTGACAGCGTTGACGATGGTTTGGAGTTCGACCTCCGAATGAGCGCAGACGCAAGCGTCATCTGCATACTGTAATTCGACAACAGAGGATGGGATGACCTTGGATCTGGACTGGAGGCGACGGAGCTTCTTGAAGATACAGCAGTAGATTAAAAGACGCCCATGGAAATTACAGTTTTGTTATGAGCAATTAATAAGCAAATGGGTGCTGAATTATATTGCTAATTCAGTGGAGTTTAAGATAGAAGTTGGCATGGTAAAATTATACAGAGCTTTGGTCAGACCACAAGATCAGTACTGTTTCCAGTTTTGGGTCCCAAAACACAAGGGCCTAGAAATTGGGTTGGGGCGCCAAAGTGGCGCAAAAGTCGGCTGAGCGCAGGATTTAGCGCAGCGATCGGAGTGATACTGATCGCCAGAAATTCAGTTTCAGTGCCCCTCGAGGGAGACGGGGCGAGGCTCGAGGCGCTCCGCATCCCTCTTAGGGCGCTGAAACTGATTATCGCAGTGCAACGTGCCGCAGCGCCACATGCTGCGGCACGGCACGCTGCGGTACTGCAGGCCTTCCTCCCACTGTTAAGGGGGAGGTGCCTGCAACAGCGCGATCCCCGATCGCGAGTGCCGGCAAATGAGCCCGGCACCAAGGAGAAGTGCCGGGCTCTCGGGAAACAGCCGGCAATGCCGCGGGGGTGGGGGGGGTTAGGAGGCCGGGGATGGAGGTGCTGGCAGGCGGCTGCCGAAAAAGCGGCCGCCCCGCACCTCCACCTTAACTTGCACCGCTGCCGGCACAGTAAGGCCCCGTGAACCGGGCGCGGGTAGCGAGCGGCGCAACTGCGGCGTTCGCTACCAAATATCGCGAACGGGGCACGAATGGGGCGCTGCGCACACCGATGACGTCATCGGTGGCGGCGCAGCGCAAATGCCTAACGCCACCATTAGCGCCCCTACTGAATATCGCCGGAGACGCAGCCAGTGGCGCTACAGCCACTGACTGCCTCTTTAAGCGCTAACAGGTGGCGCTACTCACCCAATTTCTCCCCCAAGGGATGTTGTTCAGAGAAGAGCCACAAGGGAGATGCCTAGCATCAGGGGACTGAGTGTAGATTTGAGAAGCTGGCACTTTTTAGCATTGGAAGAAGTGATTGAGGAGGACATTATAGAATATATAAATTATTAAACCTTATAGAACAGGTAAATCCAGATCATTACTTCATGATAAACCATGGCAGTAGGGGAAGGGAGAATAGATTCTAACTGGTGAAAGGAAAATATATCCGGGCAAATTTCTTTTGACAGCACCTCCCAAACCCACGACCTCTACCACCTAGAAGGACAAGGGCAGCAGGCACATGGGAACCCCATCACCTGCAAGTTCCCCTCCAAGTTACACACCTGACTTGGAAATATATCGCCGTTCCTTCATCGTCGCTGGGTCAAAATCCTGGAACTCCCTCCCTAACAGCACTGAGGGAGTACCTTCACCACACGGACTGCAGCGGTTCAAGAAGGCAGCTCACCACCATCTTCTCAAGGGCAACTAGAGATGGGCAATAAATGCTGGCCTTGCCAGCGACACCCACATCCCAGGAATGAATAATAAAAAAATTCTTCACACAGAGTAATCAATGCTTACAACAACAACTTATATTTATATAGCACCTTTAACATAGTAAAACGTCCCAAGGCGTTTCACAGGAGTATTAAAAGACAAAAAGTTTGACACCGAGCCACATAAGGAGAAATTAGGGCAGGTGACCAAAAGCTTGGTCAAAGAGGTAGGTTTTAAGGAGCGTCTTAAAGGAGGAAGGAGAGGTAGCGAGGCGGACAGGTTTAGGGAGGGAATTCCAGAGCTTAGGGCCCAGGCAACAGAAGGCACGTTCACCAGTGGTTGAGCGATTATAATCAGGGATGCTTAAGAGGGCAGAATTAGAGGAGCGCAGCTATATTGGGGGGGGGGGGTGTTGTGGGACTGAAGGAGATTACAGAGATAGGGAGGGGCGAGGCCATGGAGGGATTTGAAAACAAGGATGAGAATTTTGAAATCGAGGCGTTGCTTAACCAGGAGCCAATGTACGTCAGCGAGCACAGGGGTGATGGGCGAACGGGACTTGGTGTGAGTTAGGACACGGGCAGCCGAGTTTTGAATCACTTCAAGTTTACGTAGGGTAGAATGTGGGAGGCCAGCCAGGAGTACGTTGGAATAGTCAAGTCTAGAGGCTACAAAGGCATGGATGAGGGTTTCTGCAGCGGATGAGCTGAGGCAAGGGTGGAGACGGGCGATGTTACGGAGGTGGAAATAGGCGGTTTTAGTTATGCTGCGGATATGTAGTCGGAAGCTCATTTCAGGGTCAAATTTGACACCAAGGTTGCGAACAGTGTTGTTCAGCCTCAGACAGATGTTAGGGAGAGGGATGGAGTCAGTGGCTAGGGAACGGAGTTTGTGGCGGGGACCGAAAACAATGGCTTTGGTCTTCCCAATATTTAATTGGAGAAAATTTCTGCTCATCCAGAACTGGATGTCGGACAAGCAGTCTGACAATTTAGAGACCCTGGAGGGGTCGAGAGAAGTGGTAGTAAGGTGAAGCTGGGTGTCGCCAGCGTACATGTGGAAACTGACGCTGTGTTTTCGGATGAAGGAGGGGGCCAAGGATAGATCCTTGGGGGACACCAGAGGGAACGTTGCAGGAGTGGGAAGAGAAGCCATTGCAGGTGATTCTCTGGCTACGATTAGATAGATAAGAATGGAACCAGGCGAGTGCAGTCCCACCCAGCTGGACAACGGTGGAGAGGCGTTGGAGAAGGATGGAGTGGTCAACCATGTCAAAGGCTGCAGACAGGTCGAGAAGGACGAGGAGGGATAATTTACCTGTCACAGTCACATAGGATGTCATTTGCGACTTTGATGAGAGCCGTTTCAGTACTGTGGCAAGGGCGGAAACCTGATTAGAGGGATTCAAACATGGAATTGCGGGAAAGATGTGCACAGATTTGGGAGGCAACAAGACGTTCAAGGACTTTGGAGAGGATGCTAGCCAGTGATGCCTTACTGCAAAGTGCACATTTATGGTCTTGATAAGGCTTGATTATGATGCTCTTCACATTAAATAGCCTGTAACATCATTATCTAAGGCTACACATGACAAATGGCCAGTTGGACAATGGTACTAGAGTGTTGCTATTGCCTGAAAGATACAGTCACAGATACAGACACCGCCAGTTAATGCCTGCAAGAGAAAGGGGAGAAAGGCATTGTCTTGTTTGAAAGGCAGGATGAATACCTGGGTGTTTCTTTTGTTCCAATAATATTACATGTGATGATGTTTTGACAACATGACAATGTGTTTCAACACTATTTGTCACGTTGCACTGTAGTCTTTGTACAAAGACAACACCTCTTTAATATAGTAATTTCTGAATTGGTGCATCCATTTTTGAGACTTAATTCCTGCAAACTCATTCCAGTAATCCAGGCCAGAAGTTAGTGAGATTCAAGTTGTGGTAATCCAACTTCCTTTTTAGTGGTGTTTAACGGGGTTGCTGTGAGCAGACACTTCCGACACCAAAATGGGTTCAGTTTGATGGGAAGCAGGCTAATATCTTTTATTGCATATACTACATTGTGCAAGTAGGACCTGATTACTGGGCTTATCTAAAACACACGTAGGTGAGTTCTCCCAGTATCTTGGCCAACATTTATACCTCAACCAACACCTCAAACAGATTAACAACAAGAAACGCTGGAGAAACTCAGCAGACCAGGGCAGCATCGGTGGAGAGAGAAAAACAGAGTCAACGTTTCAGGTCGATGACCTTTCGTCAGAACTGGAAAAAAAAGCAGGAAATGGAAAGCAAGTTTGGGGGCTGGGAAAAGGGGGAGGGGATGAAAGAACAAAAGGGAAGGTCAGTGATAGGATAGAAAGCAGGAGAGATTAAGAGACATTGAGAGACATTAAGAGATATTCAAGGCGAGAGGAGGTGGAAATGGGACAGGTTGAGGAACAAAGGATGGCTCGAGATGGGGTGTGAATTGCGCTGGCAGAATGAAGGACAGCTGAAGGGAGGGAAGGAAAAACAAAAAGTGTGGATAAAAAAAAGAAGAAAATATATATATGTGATAGGGGCCAAGGTTATGATCTGAAATTGTTGAACTCTATGTTGAGTCCAGAGGGCCTAAAACAGATTATCTGGTCACTTAATTAATTGCTGTTTGTGGGAGCTTGCTGTGCGCAAATTGGCTGCCGCATTTCCTACTTTACAACAGTGACTACACTTCAAAAGTACTTCACTGGTTGTAAAGCGCCTTGGGTCGTCCTGAGGTTGTGAAAGGTGCTATATAAATGCAAGTCTTTTTTTCTTTTTAGGATTCTGCCTGCTTTGCCATAATTCACCCAGGGATCCAGCACTGCCTTTGTGCAGACAGGAGGGAGTGCATTATATATGGCGGATTTCTTAATCTGTCCTTCTTTCAGTCTGTTACAAGTGGAGATTGTATGTGCTGTTTCACAGAATACTTCCCAGTTATTTATCCTTTTTTCGAAATCTCTTTCCCAGACTCAGTTTGCTACATTTGTATTTCCTGGACATGTTAGTTACGATTACGTGTCTGCATGAGACGAGGTTTCCAAAGCCTTCTTTAAAAATGTAACATTAAGGCTCCACCAATGGCTCAGCAAGTTTATCAAGCGACAGCTGACCTTGACAGACTGGAAAGGTCCCAGTTAAGTCAGCTGATCCCAGCCTGGGTGGTGGGAGTGGCAATTGGCCTCAACTCCCTCAAGGGTTAAGGAGAGAGGCAAATCAGCCAGCATTCTTGCTCCTGATCACAGTTGCCCTCCTGATTGCTTCCTGTTGGAAATATATATGCGTGGACATGGAGGAAGAATAGGATGGAGCTTGGCTATAATGGCACCATCATCGAACAGCCTGCTGACCTTTACTGTCAATGTTCACAGGCGAAGGGCGGTTACTTTTGCAAAGTGTCGAGGCTTCCTGTGGAACCATGTACCAGCCAGCAAGGGTTCAACACATTCAGGAGAAGAGGGGAGGGACGATAACTGATGGAGAAAAATAATTTTAAAAGGGGAAACATTAGTGTAGAGATTTTAAAAAGGAGCTGCTGTTTTATTTAAAATTTTAAACTTTGCTCCTGTTGAATTTTGCCATTATTTTTTGCTAAGGTTTTAAACTAAGATAACAATCCATGATCAGCATGTATACACAACTCAATGTCGGTTCGTGGATACTTTCCTGGTTCCAACTCAATAAATTGGAATATATCGGATTTTCATCAGCTTACCTACAGTGGATGACTTTGGAACTTAGTGAAAGAGTCATTAAACTGGGCAAACTTTTGAAAACTGTAGGTCTTGTTTAAAAAATACCATTGCAGGATTGATTATTTATGCTGCTTGCGTTCATAGGATTACATTACATTGGATTACATAGGATATACGGCACAGAAACAGGCCATTCGGCCCACCCAGTCCATGCCAGTGTTTATGCTCCACTCGAGCCTCCTCCCATCTTTCCTCATCTAAATCTATCAGCGTAACCCTCGATTCCCTTCTCCCTCATATGCTTGTCTAGCCTCCCCTTAAATGCATCAATACTATTCACCTCAACCACTTCCTGTGGTAGCAAGTTTCACATTCTCACCACTCTCTGGGTAAAGAAGTTTCTTCTGAATTCCCCATTTGATTTCTTGGGGGCTATCTTATATTGATGGCCTCTAGTTATGCTCTTCCCCACAAGTGGAAACATTCTCTCTGTATCCACTCTATCAAAACCTTTCATAATTTTAAAGGCCTCTATTAGGTCACCCCTCAGCCTTCATTTTTCAAGAGAAAAGAGACCCAGCCTGTTCATCCTTTCCTATATATATACCCTCGCATTTCTGGTATCATCCTTGTAAATCTTCTCTGCACCCTCTCCAGTGCCTCTATATCCTTTTTATAATATGGCGACCAGAACTGCATGCAGTACTCCAAGTGTGCACGTAGTGCTCCAAGTGTGGTCTAACCAAGGTTCGATACCGGTTTAGCATAACTTCCCTACTTTTCAATTCTATCCCTCTAGAAATAAACTCTAGTGCTTGGTTTACATTTTTAATGGCCTTGCTAACCGGTGGCGCAACTTTTAGTGATTTGTGTATTGTTTCAAACTATTACAAAACAGGGAGAAAGTACTTCACAAAGTACTTACCCTACACACACTAATGTGTTTAACTGCATGGGTGACAATCTCCTCTGTTTATAAACACATTGGCCTGGAATTTCCTCTGTGGGTGTTAGAGGGGTAAATGTCCCCTTTCCCAAGCCCATTCTGCCGATGACAAGTTACGCTCAACTTTCCTGAGAATCTCACTAGAATACTCCTGAAGGTAAAATGCGTGTTAATGTGCTTAATTGCCCAGTGTGGTTCGAATGTAATTGGAACAGAGCCAATGGAACCTCAAGGTACTAGGGTGGAAAACTGTAAAAGTGAGAGAGAAAAACCCTTCCTTCAGAGTGAGGCTGGGGAGTGCAAGATAAGCAACACACAGCTTTCTGTCTTAAAGATTTTTCATTAATTCATTTAAATTGCACTGTAGAGAGTTTCAGTTGTCTCTAATCTTTCCCTTCTCAGCAGGGTGCCCCTTGTAGAGTCACAGAAGGAGGCCATTTGGCCCATCGAGTCCGTGCCAGCTCTCTGTAGAGCAATCCAGTCAGTCCCATTCCCCCGCTCTATCCCCGTACCCCTGCAAGTTTATTTCCCTCAAGTGCCCATCCAGTCTCCCCTTGAAAACATTGAGGCCTAGAAATTCATTAAGGCGCTGCCAGCTTTGCGCCCAGTTACCGCCTAAAGAGGGCTTCTGCGCCAAAAATGAGTTTGCGCTGATATTCAGCGCAGTGGTATTGGCGGCGGTAGCCGTTAGCGCTGCGCCGGCACCGATGACGTCATCGGTGTGCGCAGTGCCCCGGTTCCGCCCCGAAACCGGCCCGATCCCCATATTTAGTAGCGGCCGCCTCCTCCGAAGCGGCCGCAAACAGCGACCAGAAAACGGGGCCGTGCTGTAGCCTTAGTGGGGTGCTTTAAAGGGGAAGGTGCGGCCGGCCGCTTTTTCGGCGGCCGCCTGCCCGCACCTCCTTCCCCGGCCTCCTCCACCCCCCCCCCCCGCGGCATTGCCGGCTGCTTTCCGCGAACCCGGCACTTCTCCGTGGTGCCGGGCTCATTTGCCGGCACTCTCCAGCGGTGATCTCCCCGTTGCAGGCAGCTCCCCCTTAAGAGAAGGAGGAGGCCTGCAGTACCGCAGCCTGCCGCTCCGCAGCGGCTGGCGCAGCGGCACCAAGAGCGCTGAAATTCAGTGTCAGCGCCCCAAGCGGAGGTGGGCACATCCTGCTATAGCGCCCGGTTCCGAATTGGGGCGCAAACACTGAATATCTGACGATCGCTAATGGCTCCCCGCCCAGTGCTAACTTTTGGGCGCGAGCGAGCTGGCCGCCCCAAAGTGAATTTCTAGGCCTGAGTGTCTCCGTTTCCACCACTTCCGTCGGCAGCGAGTTCCAGGTCCTCACCACTTGCTGTGTAAAAACGTTTTTCCTCACATCCCCCCCTCTATCTCTTGCCCAAAAACTTAAATCTGTGTCCCCTTGTCCTTGTACCATCAACTAGTTTCTCCTTATGTGGTTCGGTGTCAAATGATGTCTGATTGTACAGAGCAGGCTGCATGGGGCAGCTCCGGATCTCCATCCTGGGATGCAGGCAGCAGCAGCCCTGGTGCAGGAGCACATGGCCGTCAGCATGGACTGACCACAGGCCCACGACTCACCAGCTTGGCATCTTTCCACCATGCCACCTTTCCGAGCTTGATTTCACTGGGAAATGGTGCAGGGAGCAGCTGGCTGAAGGGCTCGTCTAGGTGAGGGGTGCCTTGAGGGGTAGGGTGGTCAATACCTCTTTAGAGAGTAGTCGAAGCCATGCGTTGTTAGAAAGAGTATCAACGTTTTATTAAGCACATAAACAAGTTAAACTTACAAGAGTTGCAGGAGCCAGTGCTGAGCTCCACGAGTCTACAGCCCAAACTACGCACACTCTCACACACACACACACACACACACACACACAGCACAGAGTCACATACAAGACATGTGACCATGACACAGACACCACGCACATACAGCAAATGAGCGCCCTGCGTCACATGGGGGAATTTAATTCCTGTCTCTACTACCCCCTCTTTCTCCTCCTTTGTCGAGAAGCTGCCTGGCTGGAAGACTGTGACCGTCACTGTCATGTCCCGTTTGTTTTTATTTGATGTGTTATTGCAGCCAATTAAAAATTTATTTTTTCAAGGAGTTAAATCTTTATTTAAATTGTTCAAAGTTTGCAAAAAGTTATAACAATTTCTGAAAGTTTACATTAGCTTAACTCAAGTTTCCAGTTATTTGTAACGTTTCTCATTGTTGATTAAAGGTATATTCTTGTAAATAGCTGTTCAAATTTCTAAAGGGAGTTTAACATTGCAACAAAACACTGTTTGTAATTAAATATGTTTCTCAGGGTCTAGTTAACAATTATTTGAAATTTCTAAGTATGGTTTAACTTTTTCAGGCAACATTTGTATTTATTTGTAACAATTTGCACTTAACGTTATGAAACATTCTGTAATAAAACAGTCTTTGAAGTTAAAGAGAGCCATGTCTGACCTTTCTTCTGGCTGTGACCTCTGTGCAGTTGCTCACTCAGTAAGTAAAAGCCCGCGCCCTGCCCTCTCGAAGCGATGCCTCCTGCGGTCGTGCTACGTCCAGGATCTTTTCCTTCGATTGGCGATAGCTGCGCAGGACGCAGATACAACGACTATCCTCGCTGCCCTCTCTGGGGAGTATTGGAGGGCACCCCCAGACCTGTCCAAGCAGCTGTTCAGCACCCAGATGGTCCTCTCAACGATCAGCCTGGTGTACGCATGTACCTGATTGCACCTCTCCTCCGCTTTGTTGTGGGGGACGTGACATGGCAGCAAGGGTGTAAGCCTTGTCACCAAGGATCCATCCTTTCACTCGTCCCCCGGCCCCAAGCATGGGTGTGATGACACTGAATGCATCATGACTCCCAATATCCTGTCATAGCTTTGGTGGAAGATCGTCGGAAGCTCCAGAGAAATGACATACAAATCAGAGTGGACACAGACTGCAGTTCAATTTTTTTTTTAATGTATTCCTGGCATATGGGCGTCACTGGCAAGGCCAGCATTTATTGCTCATCCCTGGTTGCCCTTTGGTGAGCCATCCTCTTGAACTGCTACACTCACATAGTGCTGTTGGGTGGGGAGTTCCAGGATTTTGACCCAGCGACGATGAAGGAACGATGATAACTGACTGGAGAGTCTAGAACTAGGGGGCATCATCTCAGGATAAGGGGTTGGCCATTTAGGTCTAAGATGAGGAGAAATTTCTTCACTCAGATTTGTGAATCTTTGTCATTCCCTGCTCCTTGAGGGCTGTGGATGCTCAGTCGTTGTGTAAATTCAGGGCTGAGATCAATAGATTTTTGAACTCTAAGGGAATCAAGGGATATGGGAATCGGGCGGGAAAGTGGAGAGGTCAAAGATCAGCCATGATCATATTGGTTCGAGTGGCCGTATGGCCTACTCCTGCTCCTATTTCTTATGTTCTTGTGACAGGCACTGGCATGCTACGTGTTCATGTGCAAGATGTGCAGCCGGGCACTGCAGACCACCTGGACGTTGAGGGAAGTGGAAGCCCTTTCTGCTCATGTAGCTTTGTGTGTTCTGAAGTGCGTCATGTGCTCCATTGAGCGCACCCAGCCCTCTGGGGAAGCCAACAACCCTGTAGAAACTTAATACCCTCTGCCTTTACTCCACTGTGGACATTCCAAATCTAAGGAACTCCCCAGCTCTACGGAACAGGGCGTCAGTCACTTGCCAATACAGCCCCTCACTGCACCTTGACTAATGCTGCACAGGTCCCATAAAAGTTAAGGGCCGTGGTCACCTTCATTTATACACTGAAGGCTCTGCTGCATGTGGACCGGGGCTTTAAGTCATCCCTGAGCAAGTTGCAGAGTCAGCCGATGGCCTCCTTTGTAAAGTGCAGACGGTCGGTGCACATTCATTTCCTCAGACATCTCCTGGAACGTCAGTCGAGGCCTATACACTCTCCAGGCCGGGTTTTTGCATGTGGGCTGCTGTCTTTGCGTGTGGTGCTTGTGGGCCCCCTGCCTCTGGTTCTCCTCCTCCACCATTATAATATAATGATGTGGAGATGCCGGTGTTGGACTGGGGTGGACAAATGTAGGAAGTCACACAACACCAGGTTATAGTCCAACAGCTTTATTTGAAATCACAAGCTTTCGGGGCGCTGCTCCTTCGTCAGGTGAAGTGAAGAGATGCATATAGGCACAGCATATATAGTCAGAGAATACTGCCAGATGATTACAGGTAATCTTTCTAACTGCCCTTTATCACACCTCGGCAGAGAGATAATCACAGCAATTATAATATAAAGCAGAGGTGGAGCCATTTTTGTTTCTAACGTCCAGTGTAAAATGGTTGTCTCTAGTAACAAAAATTGAGAATGGCTTCAATGTTTCCTGGCTCAGCTGACCACATGTCACATGACACGTGCTTCAGGGGACCACATGTGCGCCTGAAAATCTGATCGCAATTTGAAGAAAACCTCCAAACAAGCTCAATTGGAGCAACCTTGCAGGGGCAGGGCCAGTATAATGGGTAGAGAAGCATTTGGGCGGAGCGATCGATAGATGATGGTATAAGATTGAGGAGATCTGGGTGTATTGTACTTACTCGTGTTACTCACTTGCACCCCAAATATAGCAATCTTTTAGGCCGCGTATTTGCTTTGCGCCCCAATTGCGCGTGACTCTGGGTGCAGATACTCGGGAAATTCAAGGCCACATTATGATTTCAATACAGCAGGAGCATTGTAGAAATCTTTGCCTCAGAAATGTATTGTTGGCTGATGTTAAACAGAGACAACACAATGGCCTTGACAATTTCTGGATTTTGAAAACTTTTTTTTGTGCCTATTGAGGGAAGTTATTGCGGGGGAATGGAATACTTTCCCCGCTGCGCATTTTGGCATTTCAATTACTCCCAGGTCTCAGAAAAACGGCTCCTACTTACCCGTCTTTCAGATGAGATGTTAAACCGAGGCCCCGTCTGCGCTCTCAGGTGGATGTAAATGATCCCGCAATACTATTTCGAAGAAGGGTAGGAGCATTATCCCCAGTGTCCTGGCCAATATTTATCCCTCAACCAACATAACAAAAACAGATTATCTGGTCATTATCGCATTGCTGTTTGTGGGACCTTGCTGTGTGCAAATTGGCTGCCGCGTTTCCCACATCACAACAGTGGCTCCACTTCAAAAGTACTTCATTGACTGTAAAGCGCTTTGAGACGTCTGGTGGTCATGAAAGGCGCTATATAAATGCAAGTCTTTCTTTCTTTTTTTCCTTCTGTCTGACAAGTTTCCCTCTTTCACAACAGCCAGCCACCCTGTGGCTTATTATAAGATCAAATTTGGGGCAGTTGGTGCCATGCCTTGTCTACTAGGAACTGCATTGAGATTTTCCACTCATTTTCACATGGGACCTTTGCAGCCAGTGTACAAAGGGGACTTTCATCCTGGATGGGATGGATTTGAACCGACAAGTGAAAGGCCAGTATCTAATCAGGAGGACATTAATAACCTTGCAGAATGGGCATATAATTGGCAAATGAAGTTCAACACAGATAAATGTGTGGTATTACATTTTGGTAGGAAGAATAGGGAGCTCACTTATCACTTGGAGGGTGCGAGTCTAGGTGGAGTAGAGGAACAAAGGGATCTCGAAGTACAAATACACAAATCACTAAAAGTTGCAACACAGGTTAGCAAAGCCACTAAAAAAGCAAACCAAGCACTCGGGTTTATTTCTAGAAGGACAGAATTGAAATGTAGGCAAGTTATGCTAAACCTGTATCGAACCTTGGTTAGACCACACTTAGAGTACTGCGTGCAGTTCTGGTGTCGCCATATTATAAAAAGGATATAGAGACACTGGAGAGGGTGAAGAGAAGATTTACAAGGATGATACCAGAAATGCGAGGGTATACATATGCGGATAGGATGAACAGGCTGGGTCTCTTTTCCCTTGAATAAAGAAGACTGAGGGGTGAACTAATGGAGGTCTTTAAAATCATGAAAGGTTTTGATAGAGTGGATACAGAGAGAGTGTTTCCACTTGTGGGGAAGAGCATAACTAGAGGCCATCAATATAAGATAGTCACCAAGAAATCCAATAGGGAATTCAGAAGAAACTTCTTTACCCAGAGAGTGGTGAGAATGTGGAACTCGCTACCACAGGGAGTGGTTGAGGCGAATAGTATTGATGCATTTAAGGGGAAGCTAGACAAGCATCTGAGGGAGAAGGGAATAGAGGGTTATACTGATAGATTTAGATGAAGAAAGACAGGAGGGGGCTCGTGTGGAGCCGGTGCACGCCGGTGTGGAGCATAAACACCGGCATGGACTGGTTGGGCCGAATGGCCTGTTTCTATGCCATATAAATGGGTCTTTTTCCGAGTGGCAGGCAGTGACTAGTGGGGTACCGCAGGGATCGGTGCTAGGACCCCAGCTATTCACAATATATATTAATGATCTAGACGAGGGAACTAGATGTAATATCTCCAAGTTTGCAGATGACACAAAGCTGGGTGGGCGTGTGTGCTGTGAGGAGGATGCAGAGAAACTCCAGTATGATTTGGACAGGTTGGGTGATTGGGCAGATGCATGGCAGATGCAGTGTAATGTGGATAAATGCGAGATTATCCACTTTGGTGGCAAAAACAGGAAGACAGATTATTATCTGAACGGCAATAGATTGGGAAAAGGGGAAGTGCAACGAGACCTGGGTGTCCTTGTGCACCAGTCGCTGAAGGTAAGCATGCAGGTGCAGCAGGCGGTTAAGAAGACAAATGGTATGTTGGCCTTCATAGCGAGAGGATTCGAGTACAGGAGCAAGGATGTCTTGCTGCAGTTGTACAGGGCCTTGGTGAGATCACACCTTGAGTATTGTGTGCAGTTTTGGTCGCCTTATCTGAGGAAGGATGTTCTTGCCATGGAGGGAGTGCAGCGAAGATTCACCAGACTGATACCTGGGATGGCAGGAATGACGTATGAAGAGAGATTGGGTCGATTAGGCTTATATTCGCTAGAGTTTAGAAGAATGAGAGGGGATCTCATTGAAACTTATAAAATTCTAACAGGACTAGACAGACTAGATGCAAGAAGGATGTTCCCGATGGTGGGGGAGTCCAGAACCAGGGGTCACAGTCTAAGGATAAGGGGTAAGCCATTTAGGACTGAGATGAGGAGGAATTTCTTCACCCAGAGAGTGGTGAACCTGTGGAATTCTCTACCACAGAAGGCAGTTGAGGCCAATTCATTAAATATATTCAAGAAGGAGTTAGATATATTTCTTAAGGCTAAAGGGATCAAGGGATATGGGGAGAAAGCAGGGACAGGGTACTGAATTTGGATAATCAGCCATGATCTCATTAAATGGCAGAACAGTCTGGAGGGGCCGAATGGCCGACTCCTGCTCCTATCTTCTATGTTGCTATGTTTCTATATCCAATGTAATCCTATGTAATCCACTTGCAATTTCTTGATTCACACACACTAGATAACCAGGTAATATTTTGTAATGCTTTGTTTGCCTATCAAGTGGACATATATTTTCAGGCCCTTTACATTATAATTTTAAATCGTTTTTCATTCATGTCTTCCGCCCTCAGGGCACCCACTGCATAAAGATATACAGAAAGCTGAGTTAAGCATTTGATCATTTTTATACTATAAACTCCAAGCAGTGATTAGGACAGTAATTCAATGTCAGGGTTTTGCTGACCTCCATAAACTGTGCAAACTTTGCTTCTGTGATCTACATTGTCATCAGATTGAATTACTGCCTTGTTACGCACTGCCAGATATCTGTTAATCTATTTATAATCGTTTGCTTATTCTCATGTATTTGTCATTTCATATAAAAATAACAATTTCAAGGAAATCTTCCCCCCATATGTATAAATGGACTTTGTTGCATCGGGTGACATGAAAGGACCTGTCGTATTATCAGGTTATATCTACTAGATTACAGCGATATTAACTGTTATATTATTCCTTTCAAGTTCACATGAAAATAAAATAAAACGAAGACTTGCATTTATATAATGCTTTTCACGACGTCCCTATGCACCTTACAGCCAATTAAGTAATTTTGAAATGTCGTCACTGTTGTAATGTAGGAAAACATGGCGGCCAATTTGTGCACAGCAAGGTCCCACAAACAGCAACGAGATAACGACCAGATACTCTGTGTTAGTGATGTTGGTTGAGGGATAAATATTCGCCAGGGCACCGGGGAGAATTCCCTTGCTCTTCTTCGAATAGTGCCATGGGATCTTTTATGTCCACCTGAGAGGGCAGACGGTGGGGGAGGGGAGGGGGGGCGGAGGCAGAGGAATCAATAGATGATTGTAAAAGATCGGGGGGGGGGGTGGAGGTGATGCAAAAGGATATTATAGCTTATCGTGACATTCAACCATAAGGTTTACATTATGATGTGCCAGGTATTGTGAAAAGCACAGTGGATGCCAAGTAACTCTGAGTGAACTACAGGACAGTAATCTAATCTTATAGAAACCATTCGGTTTTCTTAACATTGGTGTGTTATTTAGTGATCTGTTTTACATAGAATTTTTTTCTGATTCCGTTTGAAAATGTATAATGTAGAACAAAGGTTCTTACTTATTAAGTAGAAAGATTTCCTCTGTATGCTATCTGTACAAAAAACATCGTAAACCTATTTTTTATGCTGTGGATTATGATTTCATTACATTTAAGGTCTAATTCCATGATCCTGCATTCCCAGTGGGGAGCCTGAATCATAGGAAGCACAGCTCTGAAAATTGGGACTACAGTATTGTAGTCCTATTTCTGACCTCTCTTCGAGTGCAGCTTCCCCACTAGGGGCGTGGGATTATCTCTATGGTACACATAGAAATCACTTCATATGTTTTAAACAGGATTTGAAGGTATATTGCATAACATGAACGCATGTGTGGTATTATCAGGTTGTGCCTAATAGATTTCAGAGATATTGAAAAGCTTATATCTATGATTTTTTTCCCCCTCAGCATTTCAATAGTTTATATTACTCAGTTTATAGAGTGCTGTAATAGAAATTAAATAAGTGAATACCTGACAGGTGATTAGTTATTTGAAGACAGCAGTTATACTGCTACCTTTGCATCAATGCAAGTGGATTTGGGTCCACATTATAAAGAAAGACTTGCATTTATATAGCACCTTTCATGACGACCTGGCGACCCAAAGCACTTTACAACCAATGAAGTACTTTTGAATTGTAGTCACTTTCGTAATGTGGGAAACGCGGCAGCCAATTTGCGCACAGCAAGATCCCACAAACAGCCATGTGATAATGACCAGAGAATCTGTGTTTTTTTTAGTGATGTTGATTGAGGGTTAAATATTGGCAAGAACACCGTGGATAACTCCCCTGCTCGTCTTCAAAATAGTGCCATGGGATCCTTTACATCCACCTGGGAGAACAGACAGGGCCAATGGCTTAATGTCTCATCCAAACACAGCATCTCGGACAGTACTGCACTGGAGTGTCAGCTCAGGTCTCTGGAGTGGGACTTGAACCCACAACCTTCCATGAATTCCAGAGGCGAGGGTGCTACCCACTGAGCCACAGCTGACACTGTAGATGAAAGTAGTAGTATAACTCTGGATTTAGTTTGATAATCTGACTTCTGAGCGTATTAAAGCAAGTGATGTCATAGCGCCATAGAGTCATAACGGCACAGAAGGAGGCCATTCGGCCCATCGAGTCCGTGCCGGCTCTCTGTAGAGTAATCCAGTCAGTCCCATTCCCCCGCTCTATCCCCGTAGCCCTGCAAGTTTATTTCCCTCAAGTGCCTATCCAGTCTCCCCTTGAAAACATTCAGTGTCTCCGCTTCCACCACTTCCGTCGGCAGCGAGGTCCAGTGAGTTCCACTCGCTGTGTAAAAAAGTTTTTCCTCACGTCCCCCCTGTATCTCTTGCCCAAAACCTTAAATCTGTGTCCCCTAGTCCTTGTACCATCAACTAGTGGGAACAGCCTTTCCCTGTCTAGCCTATCCAAACCTGTCATAATCTTGTACACCTCTATCAAATCACCCCGCAACCTCCTTTGCTCTAATGAAAACAAATCCAACTTCTCCAACCTGTCCTTGTAGCTAAGATCCCCCATCCCCGGAACCATTCTGTAGCTGGGAGCTTCAAACCGCTTTGGAGTTCAAACCTAATGGTGAACAACAGCACACACAAGGAGCACTGGCCAGGAAATTGGGAGCCTGTAGTGCCTCATTTTCCATCCTTTTAAGTTACTGGATAGAATATCAAGCACTGTGGGCCGGTGAGTTCCTGACCAGTGCTGCCTGCCCACACTCCCATATCAGGAAGTAGCCACTCGGAGTGGTGCTCTGTGCATGCATTCAAATATGTGTGCGCAGAGCCTCTTTGTTGCTAAGTCCAGCGTAAGATGCAGTCAGTGCCATAAACTGGGTCTTCCAGCTGTATACTGCTCTCTCCAGTTAACGGCCTCAGATAGGCAGCTGAAGTATAACTGCAGCCTGAGTGAATAGAAACTAAAAATCCAAGAAAGACTTGTATTTACAGTATATAGAACCTTTCACATTTTCAACGTGCTTTCAAGATGTCTCAAAAATGCTCCACACCCATGAAGTTACTTTTAAAGTGTAATCACTGTTGTTATACAGAGAAATGCAGCAGCCAATTTTGCACACAGCAAGGTCCAACAAACAGCAAATGAGATAAATGGTAAATGAATCGGTTTGTGGTGGTGTTGGTTGAGGGATAAATGTAGGTGAGGAAAACTCCCCTGCTCATCATTGAATAACACTATGGGATTTTTAAAATTCACCTAAACAGGCAAATGGGGCCTCGGTTTTACATCTCAACTGAAAGATGGAACCTCTGACAATTCAGCATTTCCTTAAAACTGCACTGAAGAACCAGAGGCATTTTCAATCGATGACAACTGCACAGATTCCATTCACTGAATTGTTTTCTTTTTTTGCCCAGATTAAGCTTTACAGAAGTGCCGAGTGGATGATCCATATCGGCCTACTCCTGAGGTCCCAACCATCACAGAAGCCAGTCTTCAGCCAATTCGATTCACTCCACATGATATCAAGAAACGGCTGAGCGCACTGGATACAGCAAAGTCTATGGGCCCTGACAGCATCCCGGCTATCGTGCTGTAGCCTTGTGCTCCAGAACTAGCCGTGCCTCTAGCCAAGCTGTTCCAGTACAGCTACAACACTGGCATCTAGCCGACAATGTGGAAAACTGCCCAGGTATGTCCTGTCCACAAAAAGCAGGACAAATCCAACCTGGCCAATTACCACCCATTCAGTCTACTCTCAATCATCAGCAAAGTGATGGAAGGTGTCATCGACAGTGCTATCACGTGGCACTTACTCACCAATAACCTGCTCACTGATGCCCAGTTTGGGTTCCGGTAAGACCACTCGGCTCCCGACCTCATTACAGCCTTGGTCCAAACATAGACAAAGGAGCTGAATTCCAGAGGTGAGGTGAGAGTGACTGCCCTTGACATCAAGGCAGCATTTGACCGAGTGTGACATCAATGCCCACATCCCATAAACGAATAAAAAAAAACACTAAATTCAGATTACGTCATTGTTCCTTATTCAAATCCATCACATTACGACAAAAGTACCAGCATCAAATATTTTGCATTTCAATCATTCATTACAATTGAAAGCTTGCAAGAAACTGTTGTAGAATTTGTTTCTCTTAATCAGCTCAGTACCTTTATCCAGTGAGCAGCTGACGACACAGATCAAGAGGTCACAGGCTCAATCCCTGGAGTTAGCTGGTCTCAGTGGGGTGACGGTAGAGTTGGTACAGTAGGCCTTAGCATCCCCGGGTTAGAGAGTGGAAAATCTGCCGTTGTCTGGTGGCCGTTGTGGTAAGTATACGTGAATGGACATCAGACGTGGATAGGATCAGGCTTAGCTGTGTAGCTTCACACGGGCAAATGATCAGAACACGTGGAGTCAGGGGACAAGCAGCAGAATGGAGAGCGAGCTGGCTACAAAACAGAATTAAAGGTAGTTACTCAGACTGACAAAAGGTGGTAAGTGGGGTTCCACAAGGATTGGTGCTGCCTGGGACCACTGTGGTTCACCATTTACATAAACAATTTGGACTCAGGAATCAGAAGTACAATTTCAAAATTTGCGGATGACACACAATTGGGGTATAGTTAATACAGAGGAGCACTGCGATAAAATACAAGAAGACTTGCAGAATGGCTGTGTAATTGGCAAATGAACTTCAATATAGATAAGTGTGAGGCGGTACATTTTGGTAGAAAGAATAAGGCCACATACTCCTTGGAAACCAGTCTCTAAATGCGGTAGAGGAGCAGAGGGATCTGGGGGTACAGATACACAAATCACTAAAAGTAGTGACGCGGGTTAATAAGGCCATAAAAAAAGCAAACAAAGCACTGGGGTTCATTTCTAGAGGGATAGAATTGAAAAGCAGTGACGTTATTTTAAACTTGTAAAGAACCTTGGCTAGACCACACTTGGAGTTACTGTGAACAGTTCTGGTCACCAAATTATTAAAAGGATATAGCGGCACTGGAGAAGGTGCAGAAGAGATTTACTAGAATGATACCAGAACTGAGAGGTTATACCCATCAGGAAAGATTGAACAGGCTGGGGGGTCTTTTCTCTAGAAAAGAGAAGACTGAGGGGTGTCCTGACAGAGGTCTTCAAGATTATGAAAGGGTTCGATAAATTAGATGTAGAGAAAATGTTTCCACTTGCTCACGTCGGCTTGTCCTTCCATGGGATCTCTGACTTTGATCCTGGTCTCCCTACTATTGTCCCCAACCTATACCCTGCTACCAGGAAATATGTATTCCATTAATTATTACATTTAAACAGGCCTACGTAACCTGAGCTTTTCCCACATCCATTCTTGTGCGCACTTTGGCTGCCACTCCCGACCCGAGCCATTCCACTTTTTCCCCCTATTTTCCATTTCTCTCTATCCCTCCCTGACCGCACCCTCCTGTCGCCATGCCTCCTTTCATTTCTCCTCTCTTGGATACTCTGCCCTCCCAAATCCCTACCCCGATCCTTCATTACTCTTCGACCTTCCTACTCTCCTACCGCCATCCCAGGCTTCACTCCTTCTTAGATAAGCCCACATCTTCCCTCTGTGCCTCTCTAGGCATCCTATGACGGGCCCATCGAGGCACTCGTCGCTGCCGCCTTACGAGCAGCAACCCCAACTGCCCCATCCTACTCCTCGCCGACCTTCCCACCCAGCGCGCCCACTGGGGGCAAATCTTGCCAATCTCCTCCCCATCCAACTCATCCCCCCCAGCGCTGACCCTGTGGACGCTGGCAGTGGGGCAGCCATCACCAACCCTCTCCGCATCTCCCTCCAGAATGTCCGTTCACTTGCAAACAAGGCCCTTGCCATCTATGAGCTTGTTGTGGATGACTGCATCGATATCATGGCCCTGACGGAAACTTGGTTGAGGGGTGATGACACCTTACCCTTAAATGAAGTCACCCCGTCTGGTTATACCTTCCACCACTTGCCCCGCTCAGACCGCCGTGCTGGCGGTGTGGCTCTCATCACCAAATCACACCTTGGTTTGTCCCCCTATTCCTTCAGCAGTTTCTCCTCCTTTGAGCATCTCACCTTATTCCACGCCTCTCACCTCTCATTTAAAATTCTTGTTCTCTACTGCCCACCCAAGTACCATAAAAACTTTATTACTGAGATATCTTCACTGTTCTTCTCCCTCAGCACTGAACTACTTCTCATCCTCGGTGATTTCAACCTCCATCTCAATTCATCATGCTCTCTCTCCTCTGAGTTCACTAGCCTCCTATCCTCCCTGAATCTCTCCCTCCATGTAAACTCCCCACCCCATATTCACGGCCACCCCCTCGACCTTGCCATCTCTCGTGGCCTCGCTACACCCATCGTCTCAATTGCAGATAAGGCCATCTCTGACTATTTCCTCGTATCGCTCTCCACCCATCCCCCCAACCCTACTTCTTTCTGTGCCCGCCCCTGGAAAAAACTCTCTCCCAACTCTGTTACAACTGCACTTATGAAATCCCAACTGTCCAGCCTCTGGCCCTGCATTCACCATGACATTTCTGCCCGATCTGCTCAACCGCACCCTCACCCCCACCGTTGATGCCCTAGTCCTTACTAAAACAATTACCCTCTCTCACCCTGGCCATTCCCCCTGGCATGGCTCTCATCTTCGCTCCCTTAAGTCCAAGGGACGCAGACTTGAACGGATATGGTGGACAACTGGTTTAGCCATTCACCGCCAGATCTGGCTGGACCACATAAAGCATTATCGGGTCCTGCTCTCGTCTGCCAAAACTGCTCACTATCCCAGAATCATTCTGGAATGCAAAGATCAACCCCGGCTCCTATTCTCTGCTGCTAACCGTCTTCTTAAACCCCTCTCCCTTGTCTCCTCCACCCTCACCTCCGATAACAAGTGTGAGGAGCTCATGGACTTCTTTGTCTCTAAGATTGAGGCCATCCGTTCAGCTGCCTCTGCCACTTCCCTTCTTTCCCCTAGCCCACCAGGCCAAACTTCCTCTAAGGTTCCCCCCTGCCCTAGCCCTGAACTCACATCTTTCTCCAGTTTCTCTCCGATCTCCCCTCATGACCTCTCTGCACTCATCTTGTCTGAGACCCACCTCCTGCTCCCTCGACCCTATTCTCACCAAACTGCTGACCACCCAACCTCCTTTTCTGGCTCCCATGTTATCTGATATTGTGAACAGTTCTCTCTCCTCAGGTACTATCCCCCTCTCCCTTAAATCTGCCGTCATCACCCCCTCCTCAAAAAACCAACCCTTGATCCCTCCGTCCTTGCAAACTACCTCCCCATCTCCAACCTCCCTTTCCTCTCCAAAGTCCTTAAACGTGTTGTCGCCTCCCAAATCCGTGCCCATCTTTCCTGCAACTCCATGTTTGAATCCCTCCAATCAGGTTTCCGCCCTTGCCACAGTACCGAAACGGCTCTCATCAAAGTCACAAACGACATCCTTTGTGACTGTGACAAAGATAAACTATCCCCCTTTGTCCTTCTTGACTTGTCTGCAGCCTTTGACACGGTTGACCACTCCATCCTTCTCCAACGCCTCTCCACCGTCGTCCAGCTGGGTGGGACTGCACTCGCCTGGTGCCATTCTTATCTATCTAATCGTAGCCAGAGAATCACTTGCAACGGCTTCTCTTCCCGCCCCCGCATCGTTACCTCTGGTGTCCCCCAAGGATCTATCCTTGGCCCCCTATTTCTCATCTACATGTTGCCCCTTGGTGACATCATCCGAAAACACAGCGTCAGTTTCCACATGTACACTGATGATACCCAGCTCTACCTCACTACCTCTTCTCTCGAGCCCTCCACAGTGTCTACATTTTCAGACTGCTTGTCCGACATCCAGTTCTGGATGAGCAGAAATTTTCTCCAATTAAATATTGGGAAGACCGAAGCCATTGTTTTCAGTCCCCGCCACAAACTCCGTTCCCTAGCCACTGACTCCATCCCTCTCCCTAACATCTGTTTGAGGCTGAACCACACTGTTCGCAACCTTGGTGTCATATTTGACCCTGAAATGAGCTTCCAACCACATATCCGCAGCATAACAACTTCCCTCTCCATAACATCGCCTGTCTCCGCCCTTGCCTCAGCTCATCCGCTGCTGAAACCCTCATCCATGCCTTTGTTACCTCTAGACTCGACTATTCTAATGCACTCCTGGCTGGCCTCCCACATTCCACCCTACGTAAATTTGAGGTCATCCAAAACTCGGCTGCCCGTGTCCTAACTTGCACCAAGTCCCGTTCGCCCATCACCCCTGTGCTCGCTGACCTACATTGGCTCCCGGTTAAGCAACGCCTCGATTTCAAAATTCTCATCCTTGTTTTCAAATTCCTCCATGGCCTCACCCCTTCCTGTCTCTGTAATCTCCTTCAGCCCCACAACCCCCCACCCCCCCAATATATCTGCGCTCCTCTAAATCTGCCCTCTTGAGCATCCCTGATTATAATCGCTCAACCTTTGGTGGCCGTGCCTTCTGTTGCCTCGGCCCTAAGCTCTGGAATTCCCTGTCTAAACCTCTCCGCCTCGCTACCTCTCTTTCCTCCTTTAAGATGCTCCTTAAAACCTACCTCTTTGACCAAGCTTTTGGTCACCTGCCCTAATTTATCCTTATGTGGATCGGTGTCAACTGTTTTGTCTTAAAATACTCCTGTGCAGCGCCTTGAGATGTTTTACTACGTTAAAGGCGCTATATAAATACAATTGTTGTTGTTGTGGGCAAGAACTGAATGAGGGGCCATAAATACAAGATAGTCACCAATAACTCCAATAGCGAATTCAGGAGAATCTTCTTTCCCCAGAGAGTGGTTGGAATGTGGAACCCACTACCACAAGGAGTAGCTGAGGCGAATAGCATGGATGCATTTAAGGGGAAGCCAGATAAACATATGAGGGAGCAAGATATAGAAGATATATGTTGATGGGTTAGATGATGAAGGGTGGGAGGAGGCTCTTGTGGAGCATAAACACCAGCTTGGACCTATTGGGCCGAATGGCCTGTTTCTGTGCTGTAAATACTTTGTAAAACTGTAAATAGCTTGTCAAGACTCACTGTTTAGGCTTACAGACGAGCAGGGGCATTCTCCCCAGTGTCCTGGTCAATATTGATCCCTCAGCCAACATTACAACAAGTGACTTCATTTCAAAAGTACATCATTGGCTGTGAAGTGCTTTGGGATGTCATGAAGTAGTGAAAGGCGCTATAGAAATGCAAGTCTTTCTCAAATAAATAATGACCATTTGAGTGAGGGAAATAGAGTGTGCAACCAGCCAAATCGTATCCCAATGTCTTTGAGACAGAGGGGAGCAATCGCTGAAAAAAATGGGGGAGGGGGACATTTGTGGAATGTGAATCTATTTTTCCCCACTGAACAGAAATTGATTTCGGGAAATCAAATGAAAGTGGCAACACTGGCGTGTCGAATTTCATTACCTCACTTGCAAGGATAGACTGCGGTTCAGCTGTTAGTTTTACAAGGGGCGCCGCTCGTTGCAAAACACATCCAACAACTGGCATTAACAAAACGATCACACAGTTCCCTCGCTGCAGAGCTCTTAAAGCTACAGGAGCGGTGCTGCCACACGGTCAACCTCAGCTGATGAATGGTTGGCACCAAATGTTGCTGGCCCCTCGCTGAACGGCGATCCTTTTATTCAATCGATTGCCAGTAGACTCAACACAAATATCCAAGCTATATATATATATATTTATATTAATCAGAATTTTGAACAACAATAATCCAAGTTATATATATATTTATATTAATCAGAAATTTGAACAATAATCCAAGTTATATATATATTTATATAATCAGAAATTTGAACAATAATCCAAGTTATATATATATTTATATTAATCAGAAATTTGAACAATAATCCAAGTTATATATATATATTTATATTAATCAGAAATTTGAACAATAATCCAAGTTATATATATATTTATATAATCAGAAATGTGAACAATAATCCAAGTTATATATATATTTATATTAATCAGAATTTTGAACAATAATCCAAGTATATATATATTTATATTAATCAGAATTTTGAACAATAATCCAAGTATATATATATTTATATTAATCAGAATTTTGAACAATAATCCAAGTTATATATATATTTATATAATCAGAAATTTGAACAATAATCCAAGTATATATATATTTATATATAATCAGAAATTTGAACAATAATCCAAGTTATATATATATTTATATTAATCAGAATTTTGAACAATAATCCAAGTATATATATATTTATATTAATCCGAATTTTGAACAATAATCCAAGTATATATATATTTATATTAATCAGAATTTTGAACAATAATCCAAGTTATATATATATTTATATAATCAGAAATTTGAACAATAATCCAAGTATATATATATTTATATATAATCAGAAATTTGAACAATAATCCAAGTTATATATATATTTATATTAATCAGAATTTTGAACAATAATCCAAGTATATATATATTTATATTAATCCGAATTTTGAACAATAATCCAAGTATATATATATTTATATTAATCAGAATTTTGAACAATAATCCAAGTTATATATATATTTATATTAATCAGAATTTTGAACAATAATCCAAGTATATATATATTTATATTAATCAGAATTTTGAACAATAATCCAAGTATATATATATTTATATTAATCAGAATTTTGAACAATAATCCAAGTTATATATATATTTATATAATCAGAAATTTGAACAATAATCCAAGTATATATATATTTATATATAATCAGAAATTTGAACAATAATCCAAGTTATATATATATTTATATTAATCAGAATTTTGAACAATAATCCAAGTATATATATATTTATATTAATCCGAATTTTGAACAATAATCCAAGTATATATATATTTATATTAATCAGAATTTTGAACAATAATCCAAGTTATATATATATTTATATTAATCAGAATTTTGAACAATAATCCAAGTTATATATATATTTATATTAATCAGAAATTTGAACAACAATAATCCAAGTTATATATATATATAAATCAGAATTTTGAAACCAAATAAAATCACGCTGCCCCAAAGTACTTTTCTTTCTGTTGCAAGCTGTGATTTTGTTGGTGTGTGTGTGTTACAACACACGAACGAGTCAATTTCATGAGCAGTTTCCCTGATCTCATTGCATTGTGGGATGAAATAAGATGTGGGAATACTTCGGCAAGGGGAAATTGCAGGGATCGAGAGGACAAGCCTGCTCTCAGCCAATGGGCGCGGCAGGCAGCTCAGCCATTGCGGAGGGACGGGGCGGTATTTCAGGCAGGCAGGGAGGGGAGGGGTGTCGCCCAACAGCAGATCGCATCGGTGGAAAGCAAGCTACGGGGGGAAGAGAGAGAGGAAAAAAAAAAGAGCTTTGCTGGAGAGATTGGCAGATTAGTACCGGGAAGGTGAGATCATCTCCCGCAAGGCATGTGTGTGTGGTTCATGTTTGTTTTTTTTTCTTTATTTCCTGGTGTTTTAAAGAAATTCTATTTGGCAACCTCATGATTTACCTTAACAAATGACCTAAGCTGTGTTTTTTAAAAAAGAGGCTGCGTTTCCAAGGTGTCATTGCTAATGCACGTATTTACTGCAGTTTTTCGATTCGGGAGGGGAAAGCTACAGAAATTGCATAATCTTTTGTTAGGACGTGTTGGAGACCCGTTATGTTCTAATTCTGAAGCATGTTTATCGCACTTTTTTTTTGCATTACGTTAACCTGCAGCACTTGTTTTTTTTGGGGGGGGAAATAGTATAAATTTGGAGCTCGATTAGATTCATTAGTATCGATTCGTTAATTTCAAGTGCATAATCAGACATTAAAATTTAAATTCTGGTTTGTAGATTTTTGTTTTTTTTTAAGGGGAGGGGGAGGGCCGGTCGTTGGTCCTCTGCAGAACTAAGAGGAGGGCTCCACCTTCAAATCCAATAGACCAATCTCAAGAATTCTGTCGCCGTTTGATTGAACGCGTGCACCTCTTGGATAACGATGAGGAGCCAGGGATTACCACAAGCAATCCTGGAATGCAATGCAGTACCTTTCAAAAAAAATTCTCTTCTGGCCTTTCCTACCCTAAGTGATGTACCTCCGCCCCCCCTCTCGTGTGTGCGCTTTTTTCCCCCAGCTCCTCCCAGTAAAATTTGCATCGAGACGCACCAATTTGTGACTCGTGCAATTTTTTTTTAAAGCTTAAAACGCCAGGCTTTCCAGAAGTCCCGGAACTGCACTGTTTTCTTGCATGCCATTGTCAAGCCTTTTTGCAAATGGAGGTTCGCCCGTCTCGTCTTGCGTGAGTGATGGGGAGGGGGCGCTGTAAACTCCTACTCATCTGGACGAATGAGCTGCATTTGTGCCGAGTGCTTGCCTTTTTTTTTAAATAATAGAAACCAGGAGCAGGAAGTTTGAAAGGAGTCTGTGTCGGGACGTCATCGTGGTTAGCTCAAGGGTTAATGTGGGAGTTCAGCAATGATCAAACCTTTTATCACTCTTGGCGTTTTGTTTTCAGTAGGTGGTTTGTAGACTAGCGCCGCGTCCGCATGTTCTCCCCTTGATGTGGACGCACTGTTTGTTTAGTCACGGTGTCTTGCGTTTTTTCCCCCGTGACAGGCACCATGTCCGACAGGAAGGCTGTGATCAAAAATGCTGACATGTCTGAAGATATGCAGCAAGATGCAGTAGACTGTGCAACCCAAGCGATGGAGAAATACAACATTGAAAAGGACATTGCTGCCTTTATCAAAAAGGTACATTGCAGGTCACCCGTGATCTATTTTAACACGCAGTTTCTGCTGGGTGGGTGGATAGGTAGGTTATCAGTTAAAACTGTAGAAATCTAAAAGGACACCACTATCCAGTTAACCATTCCCATTTATAAGATGCATTATAATAGAATGAGACAATATTCCAACACCAAGTGTTCTCATTGCACCTATTTTTTGTATTTATACAACACTTGGGTCCCTGAAGACTTTAAAGGAAACTGACTTTGGTACCCCAAGTTATAAAAGACCAGACCTGCTCATGCTAACTTAAAATAACCATGCCTGTCATATCTGGACTTTTGCAGATAGTATAAATATTGTGCAGCTATCACAGCCCTGATCCTCCCTGTCTAGTACCAGGCAATGTTTAAAATGGTTTCAAGGTCCCAAGTGAAATTATTCACAACTAGAAATGTTGCCACCACAGTAATGCTGTTGGACCAGAGTGTCTGTCTACTCCAAGGAATGCAAGGCACACTTGATTGGTCTTGGTTCATGACAACAACATCACCTTGAATTATGTATTGTGATGCTTGGGGGCAGATGTGAACAAATGTCCAGTGTATTAAATGCCCAGAGCATGGCGTTTGGAGTGCCCAGACTGGGTGGAAGGGAAATAAAAAATAATCTTGGTGATCAGTTATAACAGCTGCAACACTTCTCTATGCTTATGTCTGAAGCCATTGGTTCTTGTGAGTTTGGTTCCATGAGGGCTGGCAGCTCATTGGAAACTTGCTCAATTGGCACATTATTTGTGCCCGCCAAGGTTATTTTCCCATTGGGGCAACATAGCCAAGCCTGATCCTTTTTTTCCTGCTCCACTAATCTCCATATACTGGTATTTCAACCCCTCTCCAATCCAGGGACACTGGATAATTGTAGTCTGTTTCCTCCTTTCTTTTCCCCCCACCCCCCTCCTTACGGGCACTCTACTAGCTTGAGAAGTAGTCAATTTTGGGACCTTGTGGTCTGCATGCCTTTGTACTACACCGGGTCCTGTCTTTACCCACGGAACTGAGAGCTTTCGCTGTAGCCATTATATCACTTGTACCTTTTTATTATTCTGGGTTGAGCTATATTGGTAACCTGCATGTAGTGGTGGTGAGGGGGGTGAGATTGTGTGGACTGGTAGATGTGATTATGATAGATCTTGTCTTTTTTTGCCCCTTCTTGCAGGAGTTTGACAAGAAATACAATCCAACTTGGCACTGCATTGTTGGCAGAAACTTTGGCAGTTACGTCACACACGAGACAAAACATTTCATCTATTTTTACCTGGGTCAGGTTGCAATTCTTCTATTCAAGTCTGGCTAAAAAAGAGGAAGGGGGGGGGGAAAAAATGAACTAATGCACTGACGGCTGGAGCCACAGTCCCTTTAATGGCTAAACAGCTGCATGGACTTTATCTTCTGTGTATATGTAGCAGTAAACTTGCTTTAGTTGCCCAAAAGGCGCTTTGTTTTTTTTTGTATTGCACTGAAATGGATAAATGCTTAAACAGTGGCCTTTAAAAGAATAAACTGGAATGGTTCTACCTGAAGACTGGATTACTGGACTTCGCTACAGAAGCGAGCGCTTTTTTTTTTTCTTTCTGTTCAATTCAGAAACCCAATTTTTTTGTTTTTGTTTCCCCCCTCACCTCTGCATCAAATTGTTTCTACTTGGAAGAGAGGGCAGTTGTACTGCAGATGTTGGGTGTAAAAATACTTACTGGCTTTCTTTAAAGCTGTATTTCTTAATAGCAGAAAATTGCTATTGCAGTGAATCCCATCGGCAACTTTTTTCCTTTTTTAAATAAAGGTAACTGAATTTGATTCACCACTGTTCTGATGAGGCAAAGTAAGACTTTCTTTTAAAAATCCGCTACATAGAAACATGAAATGGCTGGCCTACCAGAATGTCATGAGGATGGTTTGATTGCACCTTAAGCAGGGCAAAACAAACTTTTTTTTTTCCCCTTGTGCTGCAATCGGCCAAGAGTGGAGAAACCTTCAATACTTGTAATTCTGTGCGAGGTCATATTGTCAAACTAGCAACAGTCGAGGTTGCTCTAACTTGCTATAAATGTACAGTTGCTACCAGGCAGTTTGTACATTGTCCTAAGTTTTTTTTTCTGTTTGCATGTTCAGGAAGTTGTTCACCGAGCTGTCTGTGATGTGTTGTCTTTTTCAAAAATAAAAACCCTTCTCTTGATGCATTGCTCCATTTTAAAGGTTCTAAGCTGATCCTCTTTAATATAAGCAAACTATATACTTTATTAAAGGTGCTTATATTGATTTCCAGTCTTCCCAAGTGATGTGTCTAAAACAAATTTAAACTGCTGAGAATTTTTTTTTTACCCCCTTCCCCATCCTGATATTTGTGTATGTACATAGACTACATAGCTTGTGATTAAAGCATGGAGAAGCTTCAATCCTGGTTCATATTTGTCGATGAGCTAACTGTTAATGTAATTGCCAATAAATGGAAAGTGTCAGACCTCGTCAGTTATGGAAGTTGTCTTGATGTCTGTTTTCTTTTAACCAATAGTATCTTAAGACTGAGGTTAACCAAATTGGCATTTTGACTGTCATTGTGGCTATCTGTGTGTATAGGTTTCTTTTATCCTGCCTCTTTCTTTTTTCCCCCCCCCCGGTTATGTTAGTGGACATGTTACTGGACTAATAATCCAGTATATTCAAGAAAGAGTTGGATATATTTCTTTAAGGATATGGGGAGAAGGCAGGGACCGGCTACTGAATTGGATGATCAGCCATGATCTCATTGAATGGCGGAGCAGGGCCGAATGGCCTGCTCCTATCTTCTATGTAATCCAGCGGTCTGCACTAATGAGCTGGAGCCACAAGTTCAAATCCCACTACAACAGCTGGCGAATTCAGTTAAATAAATCTGGAATGAAAAGCTAGTATCGGTAATGGTGAAACTACTAGATTGTCGTCATAGCCCATCTGGTTCACTAATTTCCTTGTTTTAGAGAAGGAAACCAGTCTTCCTTACCTGGTCTGGCCTGTATGTGACTCCAAACCCACACCAATCTGGTTGACTCTTAACTGCCCTCTGAAATGGCCGAGCAAGTCACTCTGTTGCACCAAACCACTACAAAGAAATATCACCACACAGACTGCAGCGGTTCAAGGCGGCAGCTCACCACCACCTTCTCCACAGCAATTAATGATGGGCAAGAACTGCTAGCCTTACCAGCATCGCCCACATCTCATGAACAAAAAAATAATAGATCACTTATTGCTGTTTTGTAAAACACTTGTGAAAGGTCTGCACTAATGTAACCTATGATCTTTGGAGATAACTATAGTGTAGCTGGAAACCATTGTTGGAAATAAGCTCTCTGAGGACTTCCCTCAAATCTATGCATTGTAGCAACTCACTTAGGCATCTATCTTGAGTTAACTCCTAATTGAGCAAGGGGGATGTTTTGCATACATACAATTTAGATAATTGTATATGTAGCATATTTTCTATCTCTTGTGCTTCATATTGTCTTTCATAGGTTACTTTTGATCAAGAACTAATACCTTAATATACACACTCTAATAACATTAAAGTCCATTTGCTACTTAAGTTCAGTTTCCACAGCCTCTTTTGTATTAAGCTCTGTGACATGATTTATTTACTTGGGATTGTCCTTTGATTTTTTTTTAGTTGTCTGACATATGATCCCATTATCAAAGCTGTTTATGTATATGAGGGAGAGCAGTGGATGTAGGGCTGCCCCCTGTGGAACTCTCCTAGTTACTGCTTCCCCAATGCATAAGTGTTCATTTATAGTAATTTTTCTCAAATTTCAACTTGTCACATTCATGAACTATTCTGTAAAAGTAATCATTAGGGTCCAATCAATATGCACAGAAAAACAAATGGCATACAAGAAAATCTCATAGCTTTAGGTCAAGGAAAAATATGAACACCAACCCTTTTCCCTGCCACCCCAGCACCCAATATTCTAAATCACAGCTGCCTCTTAAATGCCCTTAATAAATGGCACCTTTGTCTGCAATGCCCACAGCCTGAGAATGGATGAAACTTGGACAATACCACTTTCTTCCCTCTACTAAAAGGATTTTATGTGCTATGCCATGTGATCTGAAGTTTGGAGTAGAGATACATTGTTGGGGTACAGGAGAAGGAGCGTTGCATCTGGCAATGTAATGTGCATCTGCAATATGGGTTTCCTATAGTTTCTAGTTATGAAAATTAAAGCATGTAATTATAACCAGCTAACAAATTAAACCTAATTGCACAAACAAAGTTGTCTTTCCCCTGTAATGATCTGTAAATACCTACACCACCAGCGGAGTGCCACAATAAAAGCTTTATCTGATGGTGACCTTTCCTAAGAGAGTAAAATTGGAACTAGGCCATTTAGGAGGGAAACCAGGAAGCACTTTTTCCCACCCAAAGGGTAGTAGAAACCTGGAATTATCTCCGCTAAAAGGCTGAGGCTGCTGGGACAAATGGAACTTTCAAGATTGAGATTGATAGATTTTTGTCAGGTAAGGATATCCAGGGATATGGAATTGAGGTACAGATCAGCCAGGATCTAATTAAATGGCAGAGCAGGCATGAGGGGCTGAATGGCCTGTTCCTGTCCCTATGCCCATATAAAAAGTATTCTTCCATGTTGAGTGAAACAAGAGTGCAGAATATACACTAGGTGGGGGACTTAAATATTCAACACTAAGAATGGTTCAGTAGTACCACTGCTGGCCAAGTCTTCAAGGACATGGTTGCCAGACTCAGTCTGCATAAATTGCTGAAGGAATAAATGTGAGTGATAACATGCCCATTGTGAGGACATTGTCCAGTGTAGCACTACCACTGTACTGAGTGGAACAGACCAAGTACAGATCTTGCAGCCCAAAACTGGACATCCAGTTGTGGTGGACTATCAGCAGCAGAACTGTATACCACCACAATCTGTAGCATAATGGCCTGGTACATTCCTGCTTCTGCTTATCATCAAGACAGGAGACTAAACCTGGTTTAGTGTAGAAGGGCATGCCAGGACTAGCGCCAGGTATACTTAGAATGACCTATCAATCTTGTACAGGGCTATCTGCCTGCTAAGCACCAAAAGCAGCATGCTATAGCAGAACTAAATGATCCCACAGCCCAATAGATCAGAGTAAAGCTCTTTGGTTGAATTACATCTAGTTGAGAATGGCAGTGGGCAATCAGACATCGAACAGGATGCCCATGAATATTCAAACCCTCAACCAATGTGGAACCCGGAATGAAAGTGCAAAAGACAAGGCTGAAGTGATTGAAACTGTCTTCAACCAAAAGGACTCCCTGTATGATCCCATTTGGCCTCTTCCCAAGGACCCCACCATCATAAACACCAATGTCCAGCTAACTCTGTTCACTCCATATGACACTAAGAAGCGGTGTGTGCACCAGACATAGCAAAGACTATAGGCCCTAACAACATCCTGGTTCTAACGCTGAAGATCTGTGCATCAGAACTAGCCACTCTCCTAGCTAAACTGTTCTAGTACAGCTACGACACTGACATTAGACTGACAATGTGGAAGATTGCCTAGGTATATCCTATTCTCAAAAAAAACAAGATCAACCTGACCATGCCAATTACTGCCCTATCAGCCAATAAGAAAAGGAGTCATCACTAACGTGCTTACCGATGCTGAACTCAGGTTCTGCAAGAACTACTCAGCTCTAGACCTCATCACAGCCTTGATCCAGATATGGACACGAACTGAATGCCAGAAGAGAGGTGCGAGTAACTGCCCTTGACATCAAGGCAGCATTCAACCGAATACGGCACCAAGCAGTCCTAGCAAAACAGGCCTTCAATGGCGGGATCAGACCTGACAAAGAGGAAGATGGTCTTGATTGTTGGATGCCAGTTATTGCAGTCCTAGACCACTATTGCAGGGTTTCCACAGGGAAACGTCCATCTACCCAATCATCTCGAGCTGCTTCATCAATGGCCTTCCCTCAGTTATAAGGTCAGGAGTGGTGCTGCTTGCTGACGATTCCAATGTTCAGCTCCATTCACAACTCCTCCGATAATGAAGCAACCCCTGCCAGACTACAGCAGGACTTGGCTAATATGTCAAACAAGAGAATGCCCAGCCATTTCTCCATGACCTTCAATGGCACCACCATCGCCGAGTCCTCCACTATCAACATCTCAGGGATCGCCAGAGGCTGGGTACTCTGCAATGAGTGATTCACCTCCTGACCTCTGAAAGCCTAACCAGCAGTCACCGCCCACCTGGATGACTGCAGCCGCAACAAAATTGAAGACGCTTGACACTGTTCAGTTCACTTGATTGTGCCCCGTCACCTGGATCAATATCTGTCCCCTTCATCACCAGGGTACTGTGGCAGTAGTTTATACGATCGACAAGATTTACTGCAGCAACTCATCAAGGCTCCTTTGACTGTATCTCCCTCTCCTGCGACCTCTATTACCGAGAAGAAGAGCAGCAAAGTCATGGGAACACCATAACCTCTTGAGTTCCCCTCCAAGTCACATACCATCCAGAACTGGACATATATTACTATCCCTTCATCGTCACTGGGTCAATATCCCGGAATTTCCTACCTAACACCATTGGAGGAGCATCATCACCCTAAGGGCTGCAGTAGCTTGAGAAGAAGGCCCACCCACAGCTTCTTAGGACAACTTGGGATGGGCAACGAATGTGGCCTTGCCAGTGTTATCCAGATACCAAGAACTTAAAAAAGACAAAAATAGGATGTTTAAAATTATTCAGGAACTCCCTGATGCTTTAGTGCAAAGCTCCAGCACCAAGTATAGTAGTGAGCTACACAGACCAGGTAGGTTAACAGCAAAATACTGCGGATGTTGGGAATCTGAAATCAAACGAGAAGTTGCTGGTAATACTCAGCAGGTCAGGCAGCATCTGTGAAGAGAGAAACAGAGTTAACGGTTCAGTTCGATGACATTTCGTCAGAACCAGACCAGGTAGGTTCTAGGTTCAATCACCATTCTCTGCTGAGTTATCTGTCATCAGCTGGGTGGGTGGGAGGTGGGGGGGGGGGGCGAGCAGGACTGCTATACTTGGCTTCAGCACCCCTGAGCTGTGGAGTGGAGAGAAAAAAATAATCCGTCAGGCTTTCTCATCTCTATCCAATGATCCCTGTTGGAAAACATGGACAATGAATGAGGTCAAGATTGAGCTCACGTTTGAACTTGCGCAATGTACCAGAGGATGGATGATGCCAATGGAACCATGTCCCAGCAAGATTCAAGGCCTTCAGCACAGGAGAGGAGAAAAGGGAAGAAAATTGTGTTTTTCTATGCCAATTTTCTCCATCAAGGTTTCTCCTCTTCTCTTCTGCAGTTATTGACTCACTGCTGGGCTACAGTGCAGTGGGTGTGGAATCTGATCACCCTCTAGTACCTCACCCTCTAGTACCCCACGCTGTTCTTCAAAATGTGAGCATTAATAGTGAGTGTGTCAGTGACTATTAGTAGGATATTCAATAGTGAATGTATCATAGCAAAACCAGATTTTGTTCTAATTCAATGCCCACAACTGTGTACTTCTAGCAATAGATTCTTGGATAGCAATAAGGAATAAAAACCGTGGCCAATTTTTCCCTCCCAGGTGCGATCAGCTAGTGCAGCAGAGATCAGGAATCAATATTGGGCCGTTGCTGGTCTGTTTGGCTCAACTACCCAGTGTATAAACTCGCTGAGCTATCGACGAGCCTGTTTTGGATACGATTTGACACAAAATTACACTGTAAATTCTAGTAGGTTGTAGAGCCACTTCTAGTGACCAAGGTCTCCAAAACCGGAAACACATTAGCCGGTTTGAACTCAACAACCTTCGTATGTTTCCAGCACCAGAGCATGTCAGGATGATTTAATGAAATTAAATTTAATTAAATGAAATCACCACTGATTTCCATTTAATGCAGAAAAATGGATGGAATTGCAAAACACTGGTAAAAATCTTGGTATCCCATGCAATATAACACCATAAATCAATGGTCCTGGTTATAAATTCATCTCTACATATTAAAAATTGTACTGTTTTGGGGTAAAACAATAACTTTACTCAGGTGCTGAGAAGATTCTTTGCTCCCACAGTTTTCTCCTCTCAGTGCTCCTCTCTGAAGGAGGCGACGCATTCTGCGGTACGTTACCATAGCTGTCAGCAGCACTCCAGTACTTAACCCAAAAATGGTCATTCAGCGTGTGAGCCTAGTCAATGAACATCACTGAACTATGGGGGAATATCACAGCTAAACCCAATCCTGCCCTCAGCCATTGCCCATTGTATACAATGGGGTACTGGTTGGCACTCAGGAGTGGGAACACATTCCCTCGCCTTACAGGGGAGAGAGATACTGAGCAAACTGTAGTTGACTCACCAGTGTCCCAGCTGAGGAAAATGATTTTGATGCCTGAATGCAAGTTTTGCCAAGGTAATTGGTAAATGCATAGCTGTTTGATTTTTTGAAAACATTGTCCTTCGGATGTGGGTGATGCTGGCAAGGCCCTGAGACAGTAGCTGTGGTCCTTCTCCTTGAAGTCCTTGTGCTGATGGTGTTCCCATGATGGCGTTAGGTTGGATGAATGGCAGTATGTATCCAAGTCAGGATGATGAAACATCATATACTAATGTTATGAATGAAAGACAAACTTACAAAAAAAATACTACAATTGCTGGAAATTTGACACAACAGAAAATGCTGGTCCATCAACATCTGTAAAGATAAAAGACAGGTTAACATTTTGGGTATACATCTTTGACAGAACTGAAAACTGAAAGATAAGCAAGCCCCTTAGAAGACAATATGAACTTGCAATGTGGAATAAGACACTATGGAAAATAGCCAAATCTGCGAAAATCATGTACTTTCCAACGCTGAATCAGGAGTAGTTCTTCAAAATCTGGCCCCTGTTTCCAGTCTACTACCAGCAGCTTATGGGCACATCAAAAGCTGCCCCACATATGTCACTTGCCAAGCACCTGGACACACTCCATCTCTTCTGTAACAGGGTAACAGTCAGAACCCTGGTAGCATAACCCAAAACTACCAGGCCTGGTACAGTGTAACAGTGAGCGAGCACAATACACAATAACACCACACTGTCTCCACCTGGAGTCCCCAGAATCATCCACAACCCCAGCCACCCAGTAAAGCTCACTCGCTACCACCATGTATCACGATGTACATACGGTGTACACTATGAATGTAACTATGTCAACTTGTTGTAACCAAAGAACAATTGCAATAAAAAAAGACCATATATATTTATGTGAAATAAAACTTGAATGGGTTAAAAAAAATGCAGCAAGACCTTTATGTTCAACTGAGAACAGTAATGATGTTAAACTGATAACCCTTGTCACTGGCTCCCAACCAGAGAAAACTCTCTATTCACACTACCAAAAGCCTTCATAATCTTAAAAAAAGCTTTCATTAGATCCCCTCTTTGTGGAAGTGAAAATAGTCCCAGTATTTCAAATCTCAGTGCAGCATTTACTTTTTAATCCTTCCCCCCATCCCCATCAATATCTCAGTTGGCAACCTGCTGCCAAGGGGAGTCCGTGTTCCACATCTATGTAGAGTGTGAGAGGTTGCAGCCCCTCTTCCACTATTTGAAGGGGCTGCTCCTCGATTTCTGGCTGCACTTCAGCCCCACGCTCCTGATCGTTGGTCACCCGGTGCGGAGGGGAGTGGGCAGGTCGGGGGACCTCCTCGTAGGACTGCCAAAGTGGCCATTAACTGGTCCAGGCAGCGGGCGGTCGAGGGGGTTGTTCGGCCCGACTGCCTGCCTCTCTTCCGCAGCCGCGTTCGCGCCAGGGCGGCCCTGGAGACGGAGCACGCGGTGTCCGCCGGCACGCTCGAGGCCTTACGCGACCGGTGGGCACCGCAGGGACCGGAGTACATCATCACCATAAGGAACAGTACTTTAATTTAGAAAATGCTGGAAATACTCAGCAGGCCAGGCAGCATCTGTGGAGAGAGAAACAGAGTTAACGTTTCAGGTCGATGACCCTTCGTTCTGATGGAGGGTCATCGATCTGAAACGTTAATATAATAGCAAAATACTGCGGATGCTGGAAATCTGAAATAACAACAGAAAATGCTGGAAATACTCAGCAGGCCAGGCAGCATCCGTGGAGAGAGAAACAGAGTTAACGTTTCAGGTCTGGGACCCTTCATCAGATGATGAAGGGTCCCAGACCTGAAACGTTAACTCTGTTTCTCTCTCCACGAATGCTGCCTGGCCTGCTGAGTATTTCCAGCATTTTCTGTTGTTATTTTAGACCTGAAACGTTAACTCTGTTTCTCTCTCCACGGATGCTGCCTGACCTGCTGAGTATTTCCAGCATTTTCTGTTTTCATTTCAGATTTCCAGCATCCGCAGTATTTTGCTTTTGTACTTCGATCTAATTTGTTCCTCTTTTGATAGGACCAGTCAAAAATAAACAAATAGACTGTAACTAATAAAACTTTAAATAATCCTTCGCAAATCAAATTAAAATTTGGTTATCCAATCCAATTATGCGCTCCAGTCCCCGCGGCGCCATCCAATCCAATTATGCGCTCCAGTCCCCGCGGCGCCCACCGGTCACGGAAGTGCGATCTAATTTGTTAAGTTTCCTTTGAACCTTTTCTTTACATTACAGTCTTTATTGGTTGTGCCCCTTTAAAAGAGCGGGCACATGATCACACAATCATAAGAACCTGCTGCCAAGGGGAGTTTATTATTTTCAAAGACTCAGTTTAGTGCCACAAAGCTTGAGCCAGAAAAAAGAGGACAAAACTTTGGGAAAAAACCACGTGCTGCTGTTTGGCCTGCCCTTTAACCCGGAGGAAGTCGTCGGCTGTGTGGCGTGTTACCATAGAGAGACGCTCAGGTTGAAGGAAGTGAGTCAGTGGGGAGAAGAGCCATGGCTGCTGAGGAAGGGCATCCCCATTCACAGTGCGACTTCCACCGCTTCTACACCAAGCTGCTCACCATCGGGGTGGCCGACGACGAGAACTTCAAAACCGAGGTTAACCTGGTGTTCGATCAGCTCATCTCCGAAAATTATCTCAGCGATTCCAGCATCAGCCGTGAGGTAGGGGAAGCGGGCGTTGGGTGGGTGGGATCGAAAAGTCCTCCCCTTTGCTCTATCACAAGGCCACTTTGGAACAGTTGCTAAATATAGTCACACCGCACCGGCTGTCGGTCGCTTCCCTGCTGCAACTCGTTTAATCGGAGAAGCGACTGCTACATTAGAAACATAGCAGATAGGAGCAGGAGTCGGCCATTCGGCCCCTCGAGCCTGCTCCGCCATTCAATGAGATCATGGCTGATCATCCAAATTCATTACCCTGTCCCTGCCTTCTCCCCATATCCCTTGATCCCTTTAGACTTAAGAAATATATCCAACTCCTTCTTGAATATATTTAATGAATTGGCCTCAACTGCCTTCTGTGGTAGAGAATTCCACAGGTTCACCACTCTCTGGGTGAAGAAATTCCTCCTCATCTCAGTCCTAAATGTCTTACCCCTTATCCTTAGACTGTGACCCCTGGTTCTGGACTCCCCCGACCATCGGGAACATCCTTCCAGCATCTAGTCTGTCCAGTCCTGTTAGAATTTTATAAGTTTCAATGAGATCCCCTCTCATTCTTCTAAACTCCAGCGAGTATAAGCCCAATCGACCCAATCTCTCCTCGTATGTCATTCCTGCCATCCCAGGTATCAGTCTGGTGAATCTTTGCTGCACTCCCTCCATGGCAAGAACATCCTTCCTCAGATAAGGTGACCAAAACTGCACACAATACTCACGGTGTGGCCTCACCAAGGCCCTGTACAACTGCAGTAAGACATCCTTGCTCCTGTACTTGAATCCTCTTGCTATGAAGGCCAACATACCATTTGTCTTCTTAACCGCCTGCTGCACCTGCATGCTTACCTTCAGCGACTGGTGCACAAGGACACCCAGGTCTCGGTGCACTTCCCCTTCTCCCAATCTATTGCCGTTCAGATAATAATCTGCCTTCCTGTTTTTGCCACCAAAGTGGATAATCTCGCATTTATCCACATTGGGCAGATGCATGGCAGATGCAGTATAATCACCCAACCTGTCCAAATCATACTGGAGTTTCTCAGCATCCTCCTCACAGCACATTCACCCACCCAGCTTTGTGTCGTCTGCAAACTTAGAGATATTACATCTAGTTCCCTCGTCTAGATCATTAATATATATTGTGAATAGCTGGGGTCCTAGCACCGATCCCTGCGGTACCCCACTAGTCACTGTCTGCCACTTGGAAAAAGACCCATTTATTCCAACTCTTTGCTTCCTGTCTGCCAACCAGTTCTCTATCCAAGTCAGTACCTTACCCCCAATCCCATTGTTAAAATGTAGTTGTGTTAGGGATGGTAACAGTCATTTGCTAAAGCAAAATATATCTCTTATTGGCTGGTATATTTAAATGGGCACGGTCTTGTAATTCCTCCCCCCCAATCCTAACTCATCCTCTTGAAGGTGGGGTTTCTGACTGAGCTCATGTTCCAATAGCTGTGGCTGAATGGGTAGCACGCTGGCCTCTGAGTCAGAAGGTTGTGGGTTCAAAGTCCCACTCCAGACACTGGAGCACAAAAAACTACAAGGCTGACACTCCAGTGCAGTACTGAGGGAGTGCTGGACTGTCAGAGGTGCTGTCTTTCGGATGAGACGTTAAACCGAGGCCCCATCTGCGCTCTCAGGTGGACATAAACAATCCTATGGTACTATTTCGAAGAAGAGCAGGGGAGTTATCCCCGGTGTCCTGGCCAATATTTATCCCTCAATCAACATCTAAAACTGATTATCTGGCCATTATCACATTACTGTTTGTGGGAGCTTGCTGTGTGCAAATTGGCTGCCACGTTTCCTACACTACAACAGTGACTACTGTAAAGCGCTCTGGGACATCCAGTGGTCGTGAAAGGTGCTATATAAATGCAAGTCTTTTTTAGACAGCGAGTGTTGTCAGAATATTTAAATGTTGAGAGCATCAGCGCTACTTATCCTCATCCGCCGTCTGCAAACACACACATTTTCAAACAAGGACTACTATATGGCAATTAGGAGTGGGTTCCCTGCTAAATATTTTCATCCCCTCCTCCCTAGACCAGGTGTAGAGTCCGTACTATCAACCCAAACTTAGTATAAACTGGAGATTGAGCCTTGGATTTCCTAGGTTATGTGGTTTGGTACCTCACCACACAGAAGACTTACCGATTCAATAATTCATTGCCAATTATTTGTTTGTTCATTTTGGAAAACACATAATGCTACAATGAAGCTTCTGTGGATTTGTCAAAAAACGTCAACTGCTGGTGACTCAGTGGGTAAACGAAATGAAGAATGACAACTTCGGCAAGTTATTGGAGGGTAGCCAGCACCCAGGGAATTGTACCTTGGCACCTTAAGGGATACAGCTAGTGAATTGCGCATTCTCCATTTGAATTCTGGAGCTGGCCAGATGGATCAAAATGGTCTCTTCTAGTCCTGCGTGCCTATAGGCTGCTGCATTTGCCTACATAACAACAGTGACTCCTTCTTAGGCAGTCCCTCGGAACCGAGGATGACTTGCTTCCACATTAAAAATGAGTAAGCAGGTGACTGATGAGTCCAATGCGGCACCTAAAGTCTCTGTCACAGGTGGGGCAGACGGTGGTTGAAGGGGCGGGTGGGTGGGGTGCTTGGCTTGACGTGCGCTCCTTGTGCTGCCTGCGCTTGGCTTCCGGCGAAGAGACTCAAGGTGTTTGGCGCCTTCCCGGATGCTTCTCCTCCACTTTGTGCAGTCTTGGGCCAGGGATTCCCAGGTGTCAGTGGGGATGTTACACTTTTTCAAGGAGGCTTTGAGGGTGTCCTTGAAGTGTTTCTTCTGCCCACCTGGGGCTCTCTTGCCATGCCAGAGCGCCGAGTAGAGCGCTTGTTTTGAGAGTATCAGGTATGCGGACAATGTGACCCGTCCATCGGAGCTAATCGAGCGTGGTCAAAGCTTCGATGCTGGGGATGTTGGCCTGAGCAAGAACACCGACTACACTTAAATTCAACAACAACAATTATATAGCACCTTTAACATAGTAAAATGTTCCAGGGCGCTGTGATTCGTTGGGTGTGAAGTGGAGAACATGAGGGGCACTATGTCAATGCAAGTTAGTTCATTCTTTCTATGTCAGGAGAGATGGGGAGAGTCATTGTGACACACATGATGTGCAGCTGCCTTATTTTCCCCCCTCATTGACTTCCTTCAAAATTAGGGCCAAACTAATGAAGTCTTTTTAAAAAAAAAAAAAACAGGGGTTGTAGAATTATTTGTATAGAAATGGGCCTGAAGGTTCTAGGGATATATGTGAGTGAATAATTTACGGAGCACGAAGAGGCACGCACTCCAGGACAGTGATATTATCTGGAGCAAATTAAGACTTTTGTCTTCTTGACATTTTTGTTTTTGTTTAATCACTGCCCTCAGAAAATTTTAACAGGAGGTTATGACAGTGCAATTTGGAGGCAACAGTCTCGACAGGCCTGATGGGCTTGTCCTGTTCTACACTTCACATTCTTAATGGCAAAATAGACGGTGCCCATTTAAATATGTTTCTAGTTTTAACTTTCCAAGCAGATTCCGATCATAAGCATTCCAATGTTTTCATTGCTCTTTTAAAAGGAAGTTTCTTCGATCTAGCACAATGCAAAAACATTGCAGGAAATATCCAGTAGCTTCTAACACTTCAAGGCTATATTTACGCTATGATTGTACTGTGCCTTTGGTAGGATATGCGAAATGGGACTGTTGTACTTGTGTGCATTATGTGCGTCAGGCCACAGAAGAACTTGGAACAAAATGTGACTGGGAAAGAACAATTGATCTTTGCCTGACTGGATTGTCATATCTTTTAATGGCTGCAGTGCTCGCCACACTTGCATCACTCGATTGTGTATTTCTGTCTATCTCCCTCTTTTTAAAAAAAATTCTCTTTCCTTTCTGACTCGCTTGCACTCCTGAGTTCCAGTGTGTTATTTTGATGCTTTTTTGCTCCCAGCCCTCCATGACTCTCTGCTCTCCAGCTCTGCTGCAATCCATATTCTTTGCGTGGACACAAATCTAGGCTGACGCTCCAGTGCAGTGCTGAGGGAGTGCTGCACTGCCGGAGGCGCCGTCTTTCGAACGAGATGTTAAACCGAGGCCCTGTCTGCCCCCTCAGGTGGGCGTAAAAGATCCCATGGCACTATTTCGCAGAAGAGCAGGGGCGCTATCCCCAGTGTCCTGGCCAATATTTATCCCTCAATCAACATCACTTAGAAAAAAAATGATCTGGTCATTATCATATTGCTCTTTGTGGGAGCTTGCTGTGCGCAAATTGGCTGCTGCGTTTCCTACATTACAACAGTGACAACATTCCAAAAGTACTTCATTGAATGTTAAACGCTTTGGGACGTCCTGAGGTTGTTAAAGGCGCTATGTAAATGCAAGTTTGTTCTTTCCAATAGACCAGACAGTATTTGTTCATATACACAAGGCAGTGCATGCTCCTATAGAGGAGGAGCAATAATGACTGAAACCCTCGATACTCCCTTTTCAGAGGCGGCTTCACCCCTCAAAGCTCCTAACTGTAGTATGATTCTTCTGAGTGTTAGCCGTGGCTCAGTGGTAGCACCGTCGCCTCTGAATCAGAAGGTTGTGGGTTTGAGTCCCATTCTCCGGAGACTTGAGCACAAAAATCTAGGCTAACACTCCAGTGCAGTACTGAGGGAGTGCTGCACTGTTGGAGGTGCCGTCTTTTGGATGAGACATTAAACCGAGGCCCCTTCTACCCTCAGATGGAGGTAAAAGATCCCAGGGTACTATTTCGAAGAAGAGCAGGGGCACTATCGCTGGTGTCCTGACCAATATTTATCTCTCAATAAACATTACTTAAAAAAAACACATTATCTGGTCATTACCACATCTGTGGGAGCTTGCTGTGCGCAAATTGGCTGCTGCGTTTCCTACATTACAACAGTGACTGCATTCCAAAAGCTGTAAAACGCTTTGGGACATCCAGTGGTCGTGGAAGGCGCTATATAAATGCAAGTCTTTTTTTCATTAATACTCACTCCTCCAAGCGCTATTGCCACTATCCCCTGAGTTTGCTGAATAATTGAACTTTTTTTAAGTGACTGCCTCCCCCCCCCCCCCCACCCTGTGACCAAGATAAGCATTGAAAATCATCAACAACAAATTGCAAAAAAAAAACAGAAGCTCTAATCAGCATCACTCTATATTTTTAAAAAATTCTAAAATTCGTTGAATGCCACAGGCTTGCAGGAGACGCATGGAGGAACCTCAAAATGGTGGCAAGGAAGAAAATTGAATTGAATTCTCAAAGGTCTAAAGCAAACAGAAGAGGCACCTCTTTTTAAAAACAAAAACATTCATGTGGCCCGAGGAGATGACCGCTGAGCTGTTCAAAAGCCTCCATGAAGGAGCGAGAGAGTTCATCACTGGAGTTCCTGCTGCTTGGTAAGTGTAAAATGTAGCTTGTTTTCTGAATAATTTCTCTGTTGCAACAAAAATGATTGGAAAATACTGTGCATGCCTACCCAAATCAGTTTCCGAATACCATTCTGTTTTTTAAAAAAAATAACGAAATACTTTCGGGATGTGGTCTTCGCTGGCCTATCCCTGATTGCCTTGAGAAAGTTTGAGACAACTGGGTGGCTTTTTAGGCCACTTCAGAGGGCAGTTAAGAGTCAACCACATTGGCCAAGTCACATATAGGCCAGACCAGGTAAGGATGACAGGTTTCCTTCCCTAAAGGGCATTAGTGAACCAGTTGGGTTTTTATGACAATCCCACGGTTTTATGGTCACCTTTACTGACATCAGATTTTCATTTAGAGATTTTTCAAACTGAATTCAAATTCTTGAACTCGCTTTCTCTGAAATATTACTCCAAGCTTCATGATTACTAGCCCAGTAACATCATTACTACATCAACTTCTCCAAATATTGTAAATACAGGAAACTTTTTTTAATCCGGCACGGATGGGACCAACGTGGTGCCGGTTCATCAAAAATTCCGGATAACCGAAAGCTATAGTAAAAGATACGGAGCTGAGAGCTCCGTATAAAGCAACAAACCCTGTTGCTTAGCAACAGGTTCAGAACAATGGCCACAAGTTGCAAGCGTCTCTGTAGCTTAGCAACAGCTGCAGCCACACCCTTGCACAGCAACAGATGGAGGAAGGCAAGTAATAAAAGTTACCTGAACCTACTCCTGAATTTTGCCGGTTAACTGAGATTTCCGGTTATTTAGGTGCTGGTAAATCGAAAGTTTCCTGTACTGAATGCAGATGTAGGGAGTCCCTTTGTGAATATTCCACAACTTCATCTGACCTGCATATATTTTTCTCTGAATGGCATCTGCAGCAGCTTTCCTCCATGTGTGATCTCAAGGTCTACGTTGTATGTTTTTCTTCGCCCTGCGGATGAGTTGTCGCCATCCAGCTGCACTGCATTTCAGAGCCCGCAATCATCTCGAAGGAAAGTGATGAGACCCGGGAGTTCAAAATGGTCTCTGACACTTATCGTTGGGAAGGGTTAGCCATAGTGTGCTGCTGAGCAACAGGAAGACTCGCTGCCTGTCACTGGGTCCTTTGCAGGCCCTTCTGAACATGCACGAGGGTCTCCTGCAATCGGCTACTTGCAGATGTTGGCCCATCGCCCCCACTCGCCACCGTCTAGGGTCTTGCAGAGGAGTGTATTTATTTGCATAATCAGGCCACTGGGCAGTATCCATGCCGGTGTGCAATGCAGGAACACTTAGATACACACTGACATGGTCAGATTGGAATGGGCACAATTAACAGGGCTGGTTGGCGATCCAGTCAATTGGTGCTTCAGTCAACTGGCGCACCGCACTGTGGCGAAAAACTGACAACCCTGCCCCATGATCTCCTTCCCCAATCTTCCTCCAGCCTGGCCATGGGACGACCACCCATTTCATCTTGTGATTGAGGTGGCTCCGGCCCAGAATATCACCCAGTGCAACATTCCTTAAATGGACTGATTGTACCAGAGCTTGGCAGCCAGTTGTTAAACCTGTAAATAGAAATGTGTAACCAATACAGACCTATTCTAGATACTGTATGAAGTTATCACCGCTCGGAACTTTCATCACAGTTTTTTGTTTGTACAGATTGGCAAAGTATCACATTGTGTGGAGAAATTCAAATTAATTGTATTTACCATCAAGTCATTTCAGGTTGCTGCCTCAGATTGTAGTGAAGATAGCTACAGCCAAATATATATTTGCTTCAAAAGCTGTCGGTATTGAGTTTGCATGTAATATTTTCCTTTTTTTTAAGTAAAAGGTTGATGCCTGTGGAGCTGTCTATTACTTCCCCAATAGCATGACATTCACTTCATGTATACAATGGAAAGAAAGGTGGCTGTTCACCCTCCTGGGTGTACTCTTTTGAGCAACCCATAAACAAATAGATTGTAACTAAACTTAAAACATTAAATGAAACTTAACAAATTAAATTAAAATTTGGTTGGCCAGGGGTGATGATGCACTCCAGTCCCTGCGGTGCCCAGTGGTTGCGGAAGGCCTCGAGCGTGCCGGCGGACACCGCGTGCTCCATCTCCAGGGCCACCCGGGCGCGAAAGTGGCTGCGGAAGAGAGGCAGGCAGTCGGGCCGAACGACCCCCTCGACCGCCCGCTGCCTGGACCAGTTGATGGCCACTTTGGCCAGGCCCAGGAGCAGTCCTTCGAGGAGGTCCCCCGACCTGCCCGCTCCCCTTCGCCACCGGGTGACCAAAGATCAGGAGCGTGGGACTGAAGTGCAGCCAAAAAAATCGAGGAGCAGCCCCTTCAAATAGTGAAATAGGGGCTGCAACCTCTCGCATTCCATATATACACGGAACACGGACTCCTCCAGGCCACAAAAAAGGCAGGCGGCCCTCCTGAGTGTAAGTGGAAAGAGAACCCGAACTGAATGGCCATGGTCGAGACTGCAGATTGAAACGACTGGGAGAGAATTAGGAGGGCCATGGATTCGAGCTCAAAAGAGGGATGATAAACTACTTTACATTGCGAGTGGTGAATTTATCGAACAGAGTGTTTGGGGAGGGAGTGAAAACAAATAGTTGCAAGACAGAACTGGATGGATATTGGGAAGAGATTGAGGGAGATTGAATAATGTATTTTTTTCAAAGTTTGGGGATCAGTCAGATGCACTGTAATGGTCTCTGCCCCATTACATTCATAAATGAAGTAGTGTTTTAAGTGAAGCCAAGCTTGTGTTGTGAAAGCCTCTTGATTTTTAATTAAAAAAAATATTTGTTCTTGGGATGTGAGTGACACTTGGCCATTCCTAGTTGCCTTGAGAGCATTAAGATTCAACCGTGTAGTGTGGGACTGGAGTCGAGTGTAGGCTAAATCAGGTCGGGTGGCAGATTCCTTTCCCTGAAGGACATTTGTGAACCTGTCTGGTTTTTAACAACAACTATCTTTTTTTTACCAGGGTGGGGGGGCGAGGGGGAGGGGGGAGGTGGCAGAATATCCACAAATTTTCAGCTTTATTGAATTTAATTTCGCAACTTGCCATGGTAGGATTTGAACTCATAGCTTCTGGTTTGCTACTCCAGCACCATAAGGCCAGTGGACAATCTTACCGTAATTGCAGGAACTGTCCCCTTTTGTTCGGTTACGATTAATGTATTCATGCCAAGCATGCTTTGGCTTCCCCAGTTCCAACCGAAGACTTATTTTCCTCTGTCCATGCATCCATTGAGAATGGGTATGTTCATAACTGCACTAATATAAGAATCCAAAACACAGAAGGCTCGCTGCAAATGTACGCACCAACTTGGAGCAAATTCTAACTGCCCCCCCAGACCCACATGATATACACACTCCTCTTGGCTGACCGTTTTGTACTTGCTTTTCTCTGTCAGCCTTCTAGACCAAGTGTGAATTCTATCCTGGTCCAGTTGTGAGTTATAACTCCAATAGAGCATGGTAATATAACTATTTGGAATTGCCTATATGATGTTTTTATCGACCCAGATTTACTGCCAGGTCTAATCGCTGCTGGTTTTTATGAATGGGTGTAGCCCTTGCCCAAGTAACCACTACTTTCTGTATATGGCAATAAATCAGCCTTAAAGTTAGGTTACCACTGGGTAGAATATCATTACCCCGCAGTTATTGCGGTAAGAACTCTGTACTAATTCTTACTGTCCTCATAGATTACCAAGCATGACAGGAGGTCTTGTTTAAATTTCACTGAGTCAGTGCGGTGCCAGACCTTGTGTAGTTTATCATGTTGTCCCATACTTGCTGGCCTATAAGATTGATTCAGCTTACAGGTGCAAAAACGAGGTCTTGCTCCTCAGAGAATAGCATCTGGTATTTACGTAACATTAGTGCAGTACATTTGCAGCTTTGCAAACTTATCGTAAGGTTTTTGCAAAAGAAAGTGTTAAATATTCTTTCGAATAACCCCTGCATGTCAGTCTCCTCTAATTACAGCCAACTGAGGACTGATCTCCAAACTTGGGGTTATTTATTTTCCCGTCTCCCAATTTTCTCCCTCCCCCCTTTGCTTTCCTGAAGATGCTGACTCATGCCCTTGTGCATTCCATAGGTGACTCCCATTCTTCATATCTGACCCTCTAAATCGAGTGCCAGCTGGCTGTTCGACCATGAGCCAGCACACGCACATTGAGTGGCTATCGGGAGTGGGAATTCTGCATTTTATTCTTTTTCACCCCTCCAGTCTAGGGTGATGAGGGCAATTGTACTTCTTGGTGTCACTCCAGCTCCGATCAGTTAAATAGGCACAGACCAGGGCTCAATCATATGTCCTTCCTGTTCTGCAGGGCACAGCTCAACACTGGACAGTGAATTTACCAACTGAGCCATTGAGAGAGTTGGGCTGCTTTATGCAGGACTGTTAGAAAATGGGCCATTATATAATTTGGATTCTCGGGAGCAATAATGGTTCAGTGATCCATGACTCAATTATACAAAGATTCTTTGAAAAACGAATTTTAATCTCCTTTTCAAGAAATGTTCAAACCAGCCTGCACATCTAGAAAAGCCCCCTGTACCAGTTTTTGGTTCAGTTTTGTGCTTGTCAAGGTAAGGAAGGATACGTGGCTTTATAACAAAAGGCGTGCTGTCATTGCCAAAGCGAACGTAACAATTCTTCTACTTTTTGCATTCAGCGCCAGGCACTCGAGTATGGGTTAAGTGCAGAGTGAGGCATCCTCCACCTGTTGAGAGCAACTCGCTACGCTGTATAACATTGCAGCTTTTTGCAGCAGCCAGCCTCATCTTTTAACAATCGGCGATAATTAAAAGGAATAAGTCCAAGATACAATGGTTGATCTGGAACAACAGGCACCATAAGGTTAAGGCAACCTTCATATTAATCGTGCAGCCAAAGTAGCTTTACCACCTGGATATGTTTGGACTGATAGTCTGTTTTTTTGAGTGGGCTGTCTGTAAATGAATAAAGTGAATGTAGACACCAAAAGTTTGTTTTTAACATTTTTACCCTTCTGTGTCTTATGTTGTGGACAATTTAGTTTTTAAGGATTTCAGATAATTTTCAATATTGGCAAAACAAACGTCCCGTACTGAAGTCACAATTCCGCCCCCCACCCCTTCCCTCTCGTGCCCCCGGTGTCATCCCTGCACCTCCTGTCCTACCCCTTTAACTCCGGTCCTGCTTTTGATTTTAGGTGGTAATTTTAAGCCAGAGTTCTGATAAACAGATGGTGGCAAGCTGGGTAATTGCACAGAGGGAGACCTTCAGATCAGCATATGATTCAAGGCTTCTCATTATTTGCTCCAGTACACATCAGTACTGAGATTTTTACCATGCAGTCAGTGTGGTGCGATTTTTAGGCATCATATAAATGTCTGAGAAATTAAAAGAAAAAGAATTTTAGTTTGTTTCTGCCTGTCTTCCTTTTAAGGACTGCAACCGATACACAGTTGTATGATTTCACCATCCGTGACCTCCTAGCACGTTTTACATAACTGAGAGATAAAGACTACTATCGTGCGGGTAAAGCTATCTATCTCGGGTGTTGCTTGTATGTGTTTCTGTCTTTCGATGATTACTGGAATGGTCCAATTTTTTTCGGAGGGGGTGTTTAATTTTCACCGTGCCTGTTTTTGTTGGTATGTGGACGTTTTTTTTTCCCCCCTCCCCTTTTTTTTTTTTACATCCTGAGCTCCCCTCATGCCACACACCTTCCCCGTGGAGAGGGTGGGCTGGAGACCCACTTGCAGGCCTCGGCCAGAACCGCTATGTATCCAGCCAGGGACCTAGGCCAGGAGTACTGATCCCGATTGTCTTATTTACTTGTGTTCCCTTCTTGGTCTGTACTTCCCATAAACGTGTTGTTGACATCGAGAGCTACTGGGTGTAGATTCTCAACAGCAACTTGTATTTATATAGCGCCTTTAGCGTAGTAAAACACACAAACCTGAGCTTTATCACTCGGGTGTGCTGCATTGTTGCTTCAATTCACTGCCAGCTTGCCAATATTAATCTTTTGTATCCTAATATCTTGTTCTTTGGCTCAGCATTCACTTTTTGATTATGCTCTTGTGACAATTTTCTACATTTAAAGGCACAATATAAATAAAAAGAAAGACTTGCATTTCTATGGCACCTTTTATGACCACCGGATGTCCCAAAGCGCTTTTTGAAGTGTAGTCACTGTTGTAATGTGGGAAATGCGGCAGCTAATTTGCACACAGCAAGCTCCCACAAACAGCAATGTGATAATGACCAGATAATCTGTTTTAGTGATGTTGATTGAGGGATTGACCAGGACACCGGGGGTAACAGCCCTGCTCTTCTTCGAAATAGTGCCGTGGGATCTTTTACGTCCACCTGAGAGCAGATGGGGCCTCGGTTTAACATCTCATCCGAAAGACGGCACCTCCGACAGCGCAGCACTCCCTCAGCACTGTACTGGAGTGTCGACCTAGATTTTTGTGCTCAAGTCCCACTCCACAAAAAACCCACAGCCTTCTGACTCGGAGGCGAGGGTGCTACCAACTGAGCCTCGGCTGACACACAATGCAAGCAGTTGTTGTTATTGTTGAACATTGTTCCGCTGTAATGTGTTTACGATCTCCCATCACTGCAACCTTTGACAGGTCTCATCCGCTCGTTGTCTGTACCTGACCTGCAGTCTTGGTGCCACCAGTTCCATAGAGCCTGCTGAGATCTCACAAGGCATCCAATCACTGGTTGACTCATTGGAGAGTTGGGGTCCAGTTCCAGTGTTCTAGTAAGAGTGTGTGTGTATTTGCCCTGAGGAAGAGGGTGCACTGCAGGGAGCAGGCTTGCATCCAAGCATGCTTAGTTTTAGCTCTCACCTTTTCAAAAACCTGCATTATGGGCCTTCCTAAAGCCCAAACTAAAACGTGGATGCTTTCATTTCAGAGATTTTACGACATTATTAGGCTGGATGATTAGCTTGCATTTATATAATGCCTTTCATGTCAAAATATTTCAAAGCATTTGTGCAACAAATACATTTGGGCAAAGATGGAAGCCGTTTACACCAGCAACATCTTACGGACAGCAGTGAGATAAATGACCAGTTAATCTCTCTCTTTGGTGATGTTCACCAGGGCATGAATGATCTGTTTTTGGTGATAGTCATCAGCACTAACTCTGCTTCCCTCCAGTGTCGGATTAGGCCCTGACTCCAGACATGGGTTGCACTGGCATTTTATCTGCAGCATTAATGTGAAGCAAAAACCGTGACTAGGTACTTGCTCCACGGGGAATTGGTTGCAAACCTATACCCTACCACGCTGGCACAACACGTTGGTATGCTTGCATGCTGCCCGTCTCTTTTCCTTGTACCCAAGGAGCAGGTACTACATCACTAATAAATCAAGAATTATGAAAAATCAATTATAGGCTTACTGTAAGGTATAGGTTTTAAAACTGGGCTTTGGGATCCCCATGAGAGTTTCACGGGGTTACCAGGTCTGGTATTGGATATATCGCGAGCGGGCAGCACTGCATCTTGAGTATTCTGTACTTGCTAACTCACGAGCTATTTCTGTTAGTGTATGCTGATTTATATAATAAAACACTGCACTGAAAGCATCGTTTCCCTTTGGGTAGCTGACTTTTGAGAATGTGTCAAGACTCTCTGTGTAGGGGCTCTCACACAGTAAATCAGGTTTAAAGTGAAATCAGAATAACGTGCGCCGGGAGTCCCTTTTCTCCCTCGTTTCGACAAATAAAGAGTTCGATACGTACTGTGTGCGCTTATCGGTGTGGCAAAAAATGTCTGACCTGGTTGCATATCCTGTCTAAATCCTGCAAAGTTTTACTTTTCATTAATATAAGGTGCTAGAATCTAGTGCTAATGGATTACTAACTGTCTAGTTATTAAACTCAAGTGCCAGTGTCATAGTCAGCAGGGTATTCAATTAGAGTTACGCTGAGCAGAGGCCAACACCTTATTTATAAAAGTGGGGTTATTATTAGGACTTTTCAACCATATATAAGTGACACACAATGTACAGGTTTTGTACACAATGCTGGGAACATGAATGCTTTCACTAGGAATTCAGTAAAGTGGAATGGTGAGCAAGTGAACTCTTTATACTGCTTCTGGGGGACACACTCACTAGAAAGAGACGCACTATAAGGAGGACGGGGCCCAGGGGTGAGGACGGGGCCCAGGGGCGAGGACAAGCCCAGGGGCGAGGTCGAGGCCCAGGAGTGGCGCAGCATGGACCAGCAGCGGGGTCGGGAGGGCCACACTGCAGCCTATGAAACCCAGGCAGAGAGGACCTGCGGGAAGGAGGGAGGAGGACAGTAGGAATATGTTTGTGTGTGTGTGCTAGGCCGATGTAGCAGAGCCTGGTCTCCAATTGTCTTGGATCCTCTTGCCATTGGACCAAGACCTTGCTCTGTCAAGCCCGTGTGGTAGCTGGTGTGCAACGGCCACCCCCACGTTAAAAGAATTCACGCACCGGCATCAGAATAGGGATATACTGCTTCTCCATTCAACTGTGGAAAAAAATTCAACAGTACAGTTACAGATTTTGTACTTCTTGGGTTGTGCCTGGAGTGCACGGTTTGCGCTGTATAACACTAGGGTTCAGGACTGACGGTCTCGGGCCTGCCGCTGGAGATGCTGTAAAGGGAGCCAATTGAGGCGCAGTTGCAAAACAGCCCTGATTGTGTTAAACTAATTATTGATTTTACACTCTTACCGAGACAGAAAGAAGAGAGAATATTTTCACTCTTGGCTCACACACATTAAAACAATAGTGTAAAATCAAAACAGTAGATTAACAAAATCACGCCTGCTAGGAGCGCTGTTGTGATGAATTGAGAACATCACACACGAAAGGCATTGCGCAACATTAAATTCCACTGGCTTAGGTCTGGGTTTTTTTTCCTCCAGCGTTTTGACACGAGTACACTAACTAAGCCTGGCGACCTCACTGAATAACTTCCATTAAAAATACAAAAAAAAACTTCACATCTATTTCTGGTCTTCATTTATTATTAAGAGCACTTTTATATTTAACTGGGTTTGGAGCGGGTGATGCCAAACCTTCACCTGTGAGTCACTGTCCCTCCCTGTCTGGTACCAGTGTTCCACTGAAGCCTGGTCAGAGGTGGTCAATTTGGAAAATGTAAATCCAGTCTTCTACACACATACGGTCCAGTGTATAGGCGCATAATATGCTGCCTGGTGTACAGGAGCATATACTGTCTGGTCTACAGGAGCACATACTGTACAGAGCATATGAAAGAAAAGAAAGAAAGACAGACTTGCATTTCTATAGCGCCTTTCACGACCTCAGGATGTCCCAAAGTGTTTTACAGCCAATGAAATACTTCTGAAGTGTAGTCACTGTTGTAATATAGGAAACGGGGCAGCCAATCCACACACAAGATCCCACAAATAGCAATGTGATAATGACCAGATAAACTCTTTTTAGTGATGTTGATTGAGGGATAAATATTGGCCAGGACACTGGGGAGAACTCCTGAGCATATACTGTCTGGTGTCTTTGTTTTGCTGTAGACACATACGATGTCAATTTAGAAAACGGAGAGTCAACTTTCGATACACGTACGGGAGACTAGATCTCTGTTTTTCGAATTGACCTCCTCCAGTCGGCCCATATTGAAACATTGGAAGCACTGGCTGGGATGTTCCTCTTCTGCTGTAGAGGAAAGTGAACATTTCTTGCATTTCCAAAAAAAAAAAAAAAAATTCCTAGCCTGAGGAGGGAACATGCACTTGCGTGATGATGCAAACTTGCATCACAACATCAGAACACTGAGCGAACTCAGGGCATTTAGAAGGCCAAGGGGTATCAGTGGCAGATCTGGAGACTCAGCAGAATGTGGGTTGTCACTGCTGCTGGCTAAACGGAAGCCAGTAAATGTTACATTCTAAATGTCATTGCAGTACAAGAGCTGTGTGTCATGGGAGGTGATTAACTGGATGCCTTCTAGAAGTATATAAGATAGTACCTGATGTAGAAGTGTAAAATCAGAAAACTACAATTTAAATTTTGACATGTGGACATAGGTTCAAGCTGCTAAAAGGCAAATAATGTGAACTATCTCAAAATATACTGCCAACAAAAATGTAATCTGAAGGGGCAAGAAGCCCTTCATTGCACAGGACAGGTAGATTAATCAGGCCTTATCGCTATTGCAGTGGGTTTCTGAATCTGTATATGTGCAAATTATAAATGACCCATCAACCGTGAGAATGAATGAATTGAGTGTTCTGTCAGCTGAAGCCTGTCGTGGTCTCATCTTTCCCTGCTCTCCTTCCCAATTGCAGGATGTGTGTTCCTTACTCGTCCAAGCCTGTCGACTCGTCCAGTTGAACCAGGAGCACCTCGTAAGCAAAATGTGTCAACTAATCCACCATCTGCTCAACCGCTTGCAAGTATGAACTTCAATGAAACCTGTGGCTGCTATTTACAACCTAATCCGGAACCCCCTTTTTTGCGTTTAACTGTTTTGTAACTCCCTGCCAACCGCCCTCTTCTCAATTACCTATACTCAGATATATTGTTGAATTGACTGAAGACCGACTAAAAGATGTTTGTTTTGTTGGAGTCCGAGTAACTGCTAATATTGTTCAGTTGACAGGAATGAATGGAATGGATATAGATATATAAAATCCTGAAGGGTCTTGACAAGGTGGATGTGGAGAGGATGTTTCCTCTTGTGGGAGAATCTAGAACTAGGGGTCACTGTTTAAAAATAAGGGGCCGCCCATTTAAGACAGAGATGAGGAGAAATTTTTTCTCAGAGGGTCGTGAGTCTTTGGAACTCTCTTCCTCAGAGGGCAGTGGAAGCAGAGTCTTTGAATATTTTTAAGGCAGAGGTAGATAGATTCTTGGTGAGCAAGGGGGTGAAAGGTTATCGGGGGTAGGCGGGAATGTGGAGTAATCAGATCAGCCATGATCTTATTGAATGGCGGAGCAGGCTCGAGGGGCCGAGTGGCCTACTCCTGCTCCTAATTCGTATGTTCGTATGTATATCCAAGGGTATAAAGAAATATGGAGCCAAGGCAGGAGGATGGAGTTAGGGTACGAATTCGCCATGATCTCACTTAATGGCAGAACAGGCCCGAGGGGCTGAATGGCCTGCTCCTGTTCTTATGTTCCCACGATAGGAAATGGTGTTAGAGGGCTACCCTGATGGCTTAGTTGGTAAATACACAACGCAGTGGAACTGAACCATCCTGATATGCAAAGCCACAGATTCAATCCCCACCATGTGCTAAGTTGGCTGGTGGTGGTATGGGTTTTACGATTGGACCCCGGAGAAGGAAAAAATTCAGCCAGGCTTCTGCTCTTGTGAACCCTGCTGGAAAGTGTCTGTGCGTGGACATTGGGTAAGACATGATGGGGCCCTGCCGTGGTGCCTTTCGCCTATCCCCCCCACCCCAACCCCCCACCCCCCGCACCTCGCCAATAGCTTGTGCTTGAACGTGGCCACTTGGTGGAAGTACCTATGAGGAGGATATCTGTGGAACCATATTCCAGCACGAGTTAATGCTTTCAGGAGGGAGATGTTCAACTCTTGGAGGTGCTGCGGGAAGGAGTTATGAGGCTGCTTCTCAACTTCCAACAAAGGCTGGAGAAACTTGGGCTTTTCAATCTTACATAAAGGCCACTGGGAGGGAATCTCTCAGAATCGTATAAGATATAGCAAATGGCATAGAAAAATAAATGCAGAACACTACGTCAAAGGATTAGGTCAGTAATCCCGCACTTCCAGATTGGAGAATTGAGGCTACAGTGAATAAGATCTGTAACTGTAAGCAAGCTACTCGCCTTTATTGTACCTTTTAGAAAGTCTTTATGCTTCTGAGAGTTGTTGCATTTAAAAGCATTGTCTATTCTGTTCAAAATGATGAGGGGTTTTGATAAAGGAAATTGGGAAAAACCATTACAACTGGTCGGTGAGTCATAGGAACAGCAGTAGGCCATTCATCCCCTCGTGTCTGTTCCACCATTCAGTTAGATCATAGCTGATCTGTATCTCAATTCCATTTACCCACCTAGGTTTCATATCCTTTAATACCCTTGCCTAACAAAAAACTATCAATTTCAGTTTTGAAATTTTCACTTGACCACCCCCAACACATTAATTATATCACCCCTTAATCTTCTATACTCGAGGGAATACAGGCCTAGTCTGTGCAACCTGTCCTCAGAATTTAACCCCGTTAGGCCCAGTATCATTCTGGTGAATCTGCGCTCCAGGGCCAGTTTATCCTTCCTGAGGGGCGGTGCCCAGAACTGAACACTACTTCAGATGCTGTCTGATATACCTATCAATTCATCCAATGAAAAGCGACGAGTTAAGAAAGTAACTATAGGTTTTTATTGGCTAAATAACAGAGCCCACCCTCGTGGGTGATCGGATCCAACAAGGAGGAATACCAGCCAGTCGACCACCTTTATACCTGGGCAGGTAGGTGGAGCCATGGGCGGAGTCAGCAGTGGTCAGCCCAGGTATAACAGTGTGACAAGAGGCGACCTCATATAGTGATACAACAGTGTGAACAGTGATAACCATAGAGTAACGATATAACAGTGATAATTATAGTGTAACGATAGTGAACGATAAAAGTGGTTTACCACATTCACCCCTTGTTTAGATTTGAGTCCAGCGGGGTGAAGTGTACTACCAGTTCTGGTATGTCAGTCTGTCCGGAGGCCTCGTAAGCCTTTCTGATCGTCGCAGTGGCGGTGTTGCATTATCCGGTGTTAATGCTGGTGTCTGCGTGGTCGGCGGAGGCTCGTGGGGTTCCGGCATGCCGTCTACCTCGGGTGGCATTGGGGGGGTGGTGGGGTTAACGGTGGTGTCTCAGGAGTGCCCGAGGGTGCGAGGTCTCGTAAGGAGACTGTGTCCTCCCGCCCGTCTGTGTATGCCACATAGGCGTACTGGGGGTTGGCGTGCAGGAGGTCCACCCTCTCGACCAGGGGGTCCGTTTTATGGGCCCTCGCGTGCTTTCGCAGCAAGACTGGCCCCGGAGAGGTCAGCCAGGTTGGTAGAGTGGTTCCCATAGTCGACTTCCTGGGGAAAACAAACATTCGTTCATGGGGGGTGGCGTTAATGGCAGTGCAAAGTAGTGACCGGATGGAATGCAGCGCTGCCGGGAGGACTTCCTGCCAGCGGGAGGTTGGGAGGCCCTTAGACTTTAAGGCTAAGAGGACGGCCTTCCATACCGTCGCGTTCTCTCTTTCCACCTGGCCGTTCCCTCGGGGGTTGTAGCTGGTGGTCCTGCTTGCGGCAATACCTCTCGCTAGTAGGAACTGACGGAGTTCCTCGCTCATGAAGGAGGCGCCCCGGTCACTATGTATATAGTTTGGGAACCCGAACAAGGCGAAGAGGTCGTTCAGGCATTTAATGACCGTGGTACTGGTCATGTCTGGGCAGGGGAAGGCAAAAGGGAAACTGGAGTACTCATCAACAATGTTGAGGAAGTACACATTGCGGTCAGAGGACGGGAGGGGCCCCTTAAAGTCGATGCTCAGGCGCTCGAAGGGGCGGGTAGCCTTGATCAGGCTTGCTCTGTCCGGCCTAAAGAAGTGCGGTTTGCACTCAGCACAGGTCTGGCAGTTCCTGGTCATGGTCCTGACCTCCTCGATGGAGTAGGGCAGGTTGCGGGCCTTAATGAAGTGGTAAAGTCTGGTGACCCCGGGGTGGCAGAGGTCGTTGTGGAGGGTCTGAAGTCTATCACTTTGCGTGCTGGCGCATGTAATTCGTGACAGAGCATCAGGGGGTTCGTTCAGCTTACCTGGCCGGTACAAGATATCATAATCGTAGGTGGAGAGCTCGATTCTCCACCTCAAGATCTTGTCATTCTTGATTTTGCCCCTCAGCTTGTTATTAAACATAAAAGCGACCGAACGCTGGTCGGTGAGGAGGGTAAATCGTTTGCCTGCCAGGTAATGCCTCCAGCGTCGTACCGCCTCCACAATTGCCTGGGCCTCCTTCTCGACCGACGAGTGTCGGATCTCAGGGCCCTGTAGGGTCCTTGAGAAGAAGGCCACTGGTCTCCCCTCCTGGTTAAGGGTAGCGGCTAGGGCGAAGTCGGATGCATCGCTCTCCACTTGGAAGGGGATGGACTCATCCACTGCGTGCATTGTGGCCTTGGCAATGTCTCCCTTAATGAGGGAGAAGGCTGCGCACGCTTCCTCCGTAAGGGGGAAGGATGTGGACTTCATGAGGGGTCTGGCTTTGTCTGCATAATTGGGCACCCATTGGGCATAGTAGGCGAAGAGCCCCAGGGTTCTCTTCAGAGCCTTTGGACAGTGGGGGAGGGGTAGCTCCATGAGGGGACGCATTCTTTCGGGGTCGGGGCCGATGACTCCGTTCTCTACTACACAGCCGAGGATGGCAAGGCGCGAGGTGTTAAACACACATTTCTCCTTATTGTAGGTGAGGTTCAGCCGTTGGGCCGTACGGAGGAATCTCTCCAGATTAACGTCATGGTCCTGCCGGTCGCGGCCGCAGATGGTGACGTTATCTAGGTAGGGGAACGTGGCGTGCAGCCCGTTCTGGTCAACCATCCGGTCCATCTCCCTTTGGAAGACCGAAACCCCGTTGGTGACGCCGAAGGGAACCCTAAGGAAGTGGTAGAGGCGGCCATTCGCCTTGAAGGCGGTATACTGGCGGTCCTCAGGGCGGATAGGGAGTTGGTGGTAGGCCGACTTAAGGTCGATGGTAGAGAATACTCGGTATTGTGCGATCTGATTGACCATATCAGATATGCGGGGAAGGGGGTATGCGTCCAGCTGGGTGTACCTGTTTATGGTCTGGCTGTAGTCGATGACCAGGCAGTTTTTATTGCCGGTCTTAACGACCACGACCTGGGCACGCCAGGGGCTGGTGCTCCCTTCGATGATGCCCTCCTTCAGGAGACGCTGCACCTCCGAGCTAATGAAAGCTCTGTCCCCGGCACTGTACCGCCTGCTCTTGGTAGCGACGGGTTTGCAGTCGGGGGTGAGGTTAGCGAACAGGGAAGGTGGCGGGACCTTGAGGGTGGATAGGCCGCAGGTGTTACGCGGTGGGCGGTTTAAAATCTGCTGGTTGTCGACTGTGAGTGGGGGGAGGGGTCCGCCGTATGCTAGCGTGACGCTTTGGAGGTGGGATTGGAAGTCTAGCCCTAGTAGGACGGCAGCGCATAGCTGGGGCAGGACGAGGAGTTTAAAATTTTTATACTCCGTACCCTTAACCGACAGGGTCACAACACAGTAGCCGCTGATGTCTGTGGCGTGGGACCTCGATGCCATCGAGATCCGGTTGCGCGTTGGTTGGACAGGGAGGGAGTAGTGGCTCACCGTGTCTGGGTGGATGAAACTCTCCGTGCTTCCGCTGTCGAACAGGCAGGTCGTGGCGTGGCCGTTTACTTTGATGTCCATCATGGACTTGGACAGGTGATGCAGGCGGGCTTGGTCCAGTGTGACGGAGGCTAGTGTATAGCTGAGCGAGTTGCTGTAGTCTGCGGGTGAGGCGGTAGTCAGGTCTAGAGGCACGGTGGCGGTCGAGCGTGGTGGGTAAAATGGCGTCTCCCACGAGGTTGGACAAAATGGCGGAGAAGATGGCTGCCCCCGTAACTCACATGAGGCACTGCTGGTGTCGGTTGCCTGGATCAAAGATGGCCGCCCCATGACTCACATGTGGGGATGCTGGCCTCTGTTGCCTTGATGGAAGATGGCCGCCCCCACAGCTCGCATGAGGCACTGCTGGCCTCTGTTGATCCCCCTCTGCAGGCCTTTGCGAAGTGGCCTTTCTTCAAGCAGGTCGAGCAGGTCGCGTTTTTGGCAGGGCAGCGCGACCTCGGGTGTTTCGCCTGGCTGCAGAAGAAGCAGCCGGCGGCCCGATCGCGGGGGTCCGATGTCGGAGCCGGTACCGGGGGTGGCGGTCTCGATCGGGTCCGGGACGCCGACGCTGAGGTAGGTCCCAGGGGGGTTGCTGCGGGGGGTATTGCGGTCGGGGTCGGTCCCATGTCCCAGGGTCGCGAGTTACAGTACCTTGAGTATGCCTCGAGGTCCCGATGGGCCACTTCTAGAGAGCGAGCGAGGGCTGCAGCTTTGTCCAGGTCGAGGTCCTTTGCTTCCAGTAGTCTTTGCCGTGAGTAGTCGGACCGCAGGCCTTTCACGAAGGCATCGCGGACATTGTCTTCAGTATTTTCTGCCGCCGTTACCGCTTTAAAGTTACAGTCTCTGCCGAGTGCTTGTAGCACCCGTAGAAATTCATCCACGGGCTCTCCTGGCTGTTGCGGGCGGGACCTTAGGAGGTGTCTGGCATACATGGAATTTACCGGGCTCTGGTACTGTCTTTTCAGCCGGTTGATGGCGTCCTCGTATGTTTTAAGGTCCCGGATGAGTGCGAATACTTTAGGGCTCAGTTGGGCGGTCAGAACTCTTAGCTTGGATCTCTGAGGCACGCCGGATTCTCCCAGGTAGGACTCGAAACAGCTCAGCCAGTGTTCGAAGTCGAGGGCTGAGTTTGCTGCCTGTGGGTTTAGATCCAGGTACGGTGGTCGGAGGGCTCGCAGCCAAGCTGGCTGCTGTGGCTGTTGTAGCTCGGCGTCTGGCTGGTCGTTTTGCTGCTCGCTTTGCTGCTCAGGGAACGACATTTTAAAATTTAGCCAATAAAATTGATATACCTATCAATTCATCCAATGAAAAGCGACGAGTTAAGAAAGTAACTATAGGTTTTTATTGGCTAAATAACAGAGCCCACCCTCGTGGGTGATCGGATCCAACAAGGAGGAATACCAGCCAGTCGACCACCTTTATACCTGGGCAGGTAGGTGGAGCCATGGGCGGAGTCAGCAGTGGTCAGCCCAGGTATAACAGCGTGACAAGAGGCGACCTCATATAGTGATACAACAGTGTGAACAGTGATAACCATAGAGTAACGATATAACAGTGATAACTATAGTGTAACGATAGTGAACGATAAAAGAGGTTTACCACACTGTCTAACCAGAGCTTTATACAACTGCAGCATAACTTCCACCCCTTTGTGTTCCAGCCCCCGAGAGATGAAGGCCAACATTCCGTTAGCCTTTTAAATTATTTTTTGTACCTGTCCACTAACTTTTAGTGATTTCTATACATGGACCCCGAAATCTCTCTGCTCACTCCAAGTTCCTAGCTTCTCACCATTTAGAAAATACCTTGATCTATCTTTCTTGGGTCCAAAGTCGATGACTGCGCACTTCCCCACGTTGAACTCCATCTGCCACAGTTTTGCCCACTCACTTAATCTGTCAGTGTCCCTTTGCAACTTTCTGCTGCCATTTACACTATTTACTGTGCCACCTAACCGTGTCGTCAGCAAACTCCGATATACTGCTCTCTATTCCTTCATCTACGTTATTGATAAATACAATGAAAAGCTGAGGCCCTGGTATAGATCCCCTGGGGACACCGCCAGTGTTCCCTCTTTTATTTTTTTGGTGCGCGGTCCCTTTAAGTGGCTGCGCGGCTCATTTCACATTTTCGTGCACGCGCGGTTTCTCCCATATAAAAGCCGGCGAGCGGCCTGCGCGGAACTTCCAGACCGCTGCGCAGCTTAGCGGGAACTTTGGCCACCGCTAGTCACATCCTGCCAATTGGAGTACGTACCCATTATCCCTACTTCCTGCCTCCGAACGAATTCTCTACCCATGTCAGTAGGATGTCTCCTGTTCCATGCACTTTCATTTTTGCTAACGTCTCTTGTGTGGAACCTTGTCGAATGCCTTCTGGAAGTCCATATGAATAACATCCATGGATGCTCCCTTATCTACCATGTTAGTAACCTCCTCAAAAAATTCATCTAGGCTAGTTAGACATGACTTACCTTTACAACTCGATACTGGCTCTCTCTGATCAGTTCATATTTGTCCAAGTGATAACGGTAACTAGAGAACATCAATTTAAGATCTTCCCCAACAGAACAAGGGGAGAAGCCAGAAGATTTTTTCCTGTAGCGGGCTGTTAAGACAACGACAACAACAACAACTTGTATTTATATAGCGCCTTTAACGTAGTAAAACGTCCCAATGCTCTGCACAGGAGTATTTTAAAGGCAAAAAATTTGACACCGAGCCACATAAGGATAAATTGGGGCAGGTGACCAAAAGCTTGGTCAAAGAGGTAGGTTTTAAGGAGCGTCTTAAAGGAAGAAAGAGAGGTAGCAAGGCGGAGAGGTTTAGGCAGGGAATTCCAGACCTTAGGGTCTAGGCAACAGAAGGCACGGCCGCCAATGGTTGAGCGATTATAATCAGGGATGCGCAAGAGGGCAGAATTAGAGGAGCGCAGATATCTCGGCGGGGGGGGGAAGGGGGGCTGTGTGGCTGAAGGAGATTACATGGAATGTCCTACTCGAAACAATGCTGGAAGAATAACCCCTAATAGCTATTAAAAGGGAAGTGGATAAATACTTAACATTTTTTTTAAAGGGGATTAAGTGGCTCGCTCTTTGAGAGAGCTGTCGGGTGAGCAGCCAATCTGTTTTCAGTGCAGTTGGTTGAGGGAGGAATCTTGGCCAAGACACTTGGAGAACTCATTACTTTTTGCTGTGTCCCAAGGTGACGGTGGATGAGCAGAGCTTGGAGCTTCTTCTCTCCTACTGCATCCGAGCGCTGCAGCAGTGCAACTCCTGGACTCACGTGGAAATACTGCAGGCGGTGGCTGCTCTCGTCTATGGCAATGGGCCACGGTGTCAGAAGGTACGTTTGGGTTTTTTTTTTGTTTAAGAGGAAAGCTGTGTTGCAGGCCTCCTCTGCTGGCTAAGACGGTGTGGAGCAGAGCTATGCAGACCAGGGTGGGGGGGGTGGGGTTTGAATCCTGGTCTGTGCTCGGTTAAATGAGTAAACGAACCAGAGGGGGAGATGATCTTGCGCAGCGAGGTGTTGTAATCTGGGCTGCGCTGCCTGAAAGTGCGGTGGAAGCAGATTCACTAGTAACTTTCAAAAGGGAACTGGATATGTAATTGAAAAGGGGAAAAAAAATCGCAGGGGTATGGGGATCGAGCAGGGAGCGGGACTAATCGGATAACACTTTCTAAAGAGCCGGCGCAGGCACGATGGGCCGAATGGCCTCCTCCAGTGCTGTGTGGTTCTATGAACACGTTCGGGAGAAGAGGAGAGGGGAGAAATTCGACCCAAGTAAAAAAATAAAAAATAAATAAATAAATAAATAAAATTCAGATGCCGAGATTTTGGTTTACCTGTTCATATTAATAATGAATGCTATTGAACTCCTGTCGAACCAGTTTTATGTGTTGCCATGGAGATGGATTTTTTTTTTGAAAATCCGCAGCAGGTCTGTCAGCATCTGAAAAAAGAAGTCCGCTTACTGTTTCGGGCAGAGACCATTTATCTGAACTGGGCCTAATCAGACCAAGGTACCCAGAACTCTCGTGGCTCGGTCGTGCCGCCTGAAGTGCGGCCGGGTGGAACCTCCGTCCACCGCTACGTTCCCATGGTGACACCATCCCAAATCCTGGGGATGGTGTCAATTTAGCTAAAAGGGCAGGTTCCCGGGCCTCTTGCCCTGTGAAGGCAGCAGAAACTCAGACCCGACACACTGGTACTCCGAGAGGGGAAGCCATAGGATTGGATCGGTAGGAATTTTTTTTTCTTTTACATTTTCCCCCCCGAAGGAACAGAAGGACCCTTTGAGAAACGGTGCAATATTGGAGCCCTCGGCAGACATACTCCTGCTGGTGTGATTCTGGTAGCAGTCACAGGGAAGCCCAGCACACTCCCAAAACTGTTGCCGGCACATGAGGAGGGACAAGTGGAAGAAGAAAGCACATCCCTAATTTGGATTTTCTGTGCAATTTAAATAGGGCGGAAATGCTCCCCCAAATTCTTCCACAAGTCTGGCAGAGTTCGTTTGCCCCCCCCCCTGCTTTCAGGGCCAGATTTTCTACTTTGGGCCTCCAGCTAAAATGGCATCCTGCAAATTTCTCCTTGCAAATGCTGACAGGCCTGCTGCCTATTTCCTGCATTTCCCAGTTTTATGTCTGCATTACTGTGGTCCAAAGTAGATTTATTTTTTGTTGCCTTGCAGGCCTTTTGAACACGGTGCCGAGAGGCACACAGATCTGTAACTCGATTCAGTTAAGGTTGCTGACAGATCCCAGATGTGATTTTGTATTTTGTGTTTTTCTTCCAGTTCCTTCCAGACCTGCTTGGAAAAAATGGAATCTTGCTGCAGCTCAGCGCACCGACCCAGCCAGATGTGGACCTGCGGCGGGCCGCTGTGTACTGCATGGCCAATCTCTGTCTTGGGTAGACTTTCAAATCTTAAGTACTTTGACGGGGGTTAATTCAGAATTCAACAAACATCAAACCCTCAAATCCCTTATTTTCCTCACTGGCCTGTGCAATTTTAAGCAATGGAAGGGTAGAAGGAAGGAAGGGAGTGATAGAATTTAGGGAAGTTCTTCTCCAAAGACCACCATCAAAGGTTCTCCATGGTTGGCTGGCAAGAGATGAGTTTGCACAGAATGAAACAGCCTGTTTACCACAGAGAAGCACTGCGATGCTCCATCTAGTGGTCAAGCTGGAGAATTGTTTGAACTCACAGCCAATATTCCTCTAAATTGTTTTTGTGTGCGCGGTACCTTTATGTGCGGTATCTTAGAGGGAACAGCTCGTGTGTGACCTGCATGGTACCTTCCCGACTGCTGCGCATCTACACACGTGCGCAACTTAGAGGGAACATTGCCCACAGCCCTGTTACTGTGAATTTTGCATTAAATTTTCTGACTATGAAATCATGCCTGGTTTTGTAGTTACTGGGCATGGCAGTGCAGTTTTGTATTTTTTATTTTATTTATTCATTCACGGGATGTGGGTGTCGCTGGCGAGGCCAGCATTTATTGCCCATCCCTAGTTGCCCTTGAGAAGGTGGTGGTGAGCTGCCTTCTTGAACAGCTGCAGTCCGTGTGGTGAAGGTACTCCCACAGTGCTGTTAGGGAGGGAGTTCCAGGATTTTGACCCAGCGAAGATGAAGGAACGGTAATATATTTCCAAGTCAGGATGGTGTGTGACATGGAGGGGATCTTGGAGGTGGTGGTGTTCCCATGTGCCTGCTGCCCTTGTCCTTCTAGGTGGTAGAGGTCACGGGTTTGGGAGGTGCTGCCGAAGAAGCCTTGGTGAGTTGCTGCAGTGCATCTTGTAGCTGGTACACACTGCAGCCACGGTACGCCGGTGGTGGAGGGAGATTTCACTGGTATGCAACGGGGGGGGGGTTAGCGGATGCACTCGTAGCAAGCAATATTGATCATCATTCCTTCAAAATTCAGTTCAATTCTGCTTATGTAAAGGGATGCAGATCAGGTGGGACACGTACCTGTCCCATATTCCAACCCTACCCACCCCCCCCCCCCCCCCAACCTGACCCGCTATAGAAACAGCCTTCAAGCCCGAGGAACCTTGGGCCCTGTGTGTTCGTGGCAGCTGGCCATAGCAAATTTGGCAGGTTTATCTCGCCTGCCGTTGCCAGCTGCATGCACCTCGCACATAAGTTGTCAGCAACACGAGCATAATATAAAAGCATTTTAAACGATTCTCCTACTTTAGAAAGGGAGGAATAAATTCACACCTCATTGACTGCAGTAGGTTTATTATAAATTGAGAATCTATATCCGTGATATGTGCAGGCTGTTGGGGTGCACTAACAATCTTCATGAATTGCTTCATTTTCTTGCTGATAGTGTACCTGGACAGCCTTACCTGGAGGAACAGTACAAAGCTGTGTCTCTGCAGACCTTTCTCATTGTGATGAGGAACCCGAAGGCTCCTGAAGTTGATGATGTTACGGTTTGTAAGGTAAATCGCCAGTACGTATCTAGGGGCGCAGTTACACATTTATTTTTGAGTTGCTGCAATGCAGTTTGGCTTCTGCTGCTAAGTAGCTGATTGCTGAGAGGTGCATTTTAAACAGCCAGGATGACATGCCCTCTTGCCTTTCCCTCCTGTCCGGCAGGGAGGTACCTGGCCTCCACTTGATGCCTCACCATGACGGCAAGGTTGTGGGGTCAAGTCCCACTCCAGAGACTTGAGCACAAAACACTAGGCTGACACTCCAGTGCGGTGCTGCGGGAGTGCTGCACTGTCGGAGGTGCCGTCTTTCCGATGAGGCATCAAACCGAGGCCCCGTCTGCTCTCTCAGATGGACGTAAAAGATCCCATGGCATTATTCAAAGAAGAGCAGGGGAGTTCTCCCAGTGTCCTGGCCAACATTTATCCCTCAACCAACACCTAAAACAGATGATCTGTTCATTTATTTCATTGCTGTTTGTGGGAGTTTGCTTTGCACAAATTGGCTGTTTTGATTCCTACATTACAACAGTAAGTGTACTTCATTAGTTGTAAAGCGTTTTGGGAAATCCTGAGGTCAAGAAAGGCACTATATATCAATTTTTACGAGCTCTCCGTGTGAGGAATCACCGACACGAGCCAGCAATGGAAGCTCATGTCTGTGCTCTGAAGACATTCACAATTTAATGGTCAGAAGCACTGCTCTTGACGCCTAGATTATGATTCATAACCAGGGACAGCCTGCTTTATAACATGGGTGTTGCTAGCTGTGCATTGTATTCTGCAGCTGTCAGTCTCAGGCCAGTAGCACCACATAAATGGTTAAGCTTCTCGCCCCGCTTTCTTGCCTCTCTCCCTGCCCCTAGACCACTGACACAGACCAAGTGGCTGACTGCTGGGAGGTGCAGTTGACTGGCTGGACCTCTGATTATTCCCTCTGTTCCAGTGGGGATGTTACCTGACCTCCACTTGTTTCCTCGCTACGAGAACTTTGCTTTGATTGTGAGCTCACCCTGTGAGAAATCGTGGTTATTGAGCCGGCCATTGCAGTGCCTCCAATTTGCTCTCTCAACAGCCAGAACTTTTCTAAGTTAACTCCCTTGCTTTGTATTCACTTCCACTCAGCAAGCGGGTCACAATGTTTCCGTTCACATAGATTGAGGGAAGTGCCCGTGATGCGATGAAAAGCCTCTAATGTACAATAATGTTCCAAAGTGTATCATGTGGGATGCTGATATGCACAAGGACTCTAACTACAGAATTTGTTATTAAACAAAGTCATGCTCTATGGGTTGACGGAGAAAATAACTTTTCGAGGAGTGAGCAGTCATAGGGGGATAAATTGGGTGGCGCCCATTTTGAGGCGCTAACGTCACTGTGGCGCTAATTTTAGCACCCCGAAAAAGTTAGCGCCTCTCCGCCGTAAATTCAGTAGTAGCGCCCCAAGCAGGAGGTGGGGCACTACTGGAAAGCACGCCACCTCCTGCTTGCGAGCGCTACTACTGAATTTCACGGTGCTACGTGCAGTAGCGCCGCGATATTACAGGCCCCCTCCCCTGATGAGCGGGGTGCCGGCTTAGCGATCGCGGCCGGCACCCCGCATAAAAAAAGTGAAAGGGGGCAGGTGCTGGCAGTCGGCCAAAATAAAAATGGCCGCCCAACACCTACGCTTTAAGTAGCGCCGCTGCCGCTGCAAAACAACCCCCCCTGATCCTGTCCGACATATCGTCCGGCGATAGGTCAGGGGGGCGCAAGGGAAGTTTACTGCCGGGGCGCTGTGCGCGGCGATGAGATCAGCGGCGCCGGGCGCTACCGGCTGCCGCTAACCTTCCCGCTGAATTTCGCGGGAGGTGTTAGCGGCGCCGCGCCCGGGTGCTAGGGGATTTGCGCCCCGTTAGCGCCCTCCAGGGGCACTAACGAGAGGTGCAAACCAACCCAATTTTTCCCCCATAAAGTCACGACTGGGTTAAGTTGATCCTCACAGTTGACTGTGCACTCAACCTGTTGTGCATGAAGCAGTTTGAGAAAGAACACAGTTGTAATCGTGCCACCAATCTTTTTTGAGTGCACTTGCCAAATTTTCACTGCCTGTGAAGAGCAGCTTAGTTGAGCGCCACCAAAGGCTTAGCTGGTTAAGGTTTGGAATAACAAGAGGCACACAGATGGATAAAGTCCCAGTGCGTGTGTGTGTGTGTGTGTGTGTGTGTGTGTCTCTCACAGAGAACAGCAACTTGGGACAAGAAACTGGCAGGTATCTGGTACCAATTGAGCTGCATCCAGCAGGGAGTCGGTGCCTTCTGGAGAGGAACAGAGAAAGGGAAGCTTAGCAGAGTTAATGATGGCTGTTAGTAACCCAATATTCTCCACTAACTTTGCGATCTGAAGTTCCATGGACAACTACCGGAATTGAAAGAGATAAAAATGGAGTCTGAGTTTACACCATTTTACCTTCTGAAAAAGAGTAGCAGTTATCAAAGGTTGTGTGAGTCTGATCCTGATCCGTCTTTCGGATGAGCCTAAACTGAGGTCCCATCTGCCCTCTAAGGTGGACGTAAAAGATCCCATGGCACTATTTCGAAAAAGAGCAGGGGTGTTATCCCTGGTGTCCTGGGGCCAATACTTAACCCCAAACCAACACCACTAAAAAACAGATTATCTGGCCATTATCACATTGCTGTTTGTGGGAGCTTGCTGTGCGCAGATTGGCTGCCGCGTTCCCTACGTTACAACAGTGACTCCACTTCAGGAGTACTTCATTGGCGGTGAAGTGCTTTGGGACGTCCCGGGGTCGTGAAAGGCGCTATATAAATGCAAGTCTTTTTCTTTCGGTCCTCGCCCAACATCCGCAATATGTGCACTTTCCAAGAGGTGTCGCTGGATAGCGACCAGGAGCCGAAAGCATGGCGCTTTTTTTGTTGTTGTCCCTCCCTAGTCTGAGCTTATATGGACCAGTACCACAGCAGGTGATGCATCTACCCATTGAGGCACTAAAGGGAGCCTGAAAGCATTTCTATCGAGACTTTTTAAGCAGGGGATCTTTGTGCATTTGTTTTGCATTTTGGTTTTTTTCTGTCTGCAGTACTTGGGTCTCTGACATGGTCCCAGAGAGTGGTGGCCTGGGGCTGATTCTTGCTCTGATTTTTATGGTGAGGTTCCTGGCCTCCTTACAACAGTATAGCTAAGATTTGGCATGTAGTAATGTTGGCACTGACTGTTTCCCAGTGCCCTGGCACCATGTGTTAGTGCCCCAACTCACCATACCACTGTACTCCATAGTGTCAGCTGTGGCTCAGTGGGTAGCACCCTCGCCTCTGAGTCAGATGGTTGTGGGTTCAAGGCCCACTCCAGAGACTTGAGCACATAAAGCTAGGCTGACACTCCAGTGCAGTGCTGAGGGAGTGCTGCACTGTCTGAGGTGCCGTCTTTCGGATGAGACGTTAAACTGGCGCCCTGTCTGCTCTCAGTGGATGTAAAAGATCCCATGGCACTACAGGAAACTTTGGTTTATCCGGAGGTTGTATGTCTGGAATACTCGATCTAATGGCAAAAATCAGGAGCCGTTTTTTTAGATCTCGTTCTTTTTTTTTCCCAGTCAGCCACTGCAAGGTCTGTAGCTATAGCAACAGCTTCAGCTAGAGACGCTTGCAGCTGCAGCCGAGTCTATAGAAGCTGTTGCTAAGCAACAGTGTTTGTTGTCAGATACGGAGATGAAAACCTCCGTATGCTTCAACATTAACTTTGTATGTCCGGCAGTTTTGATAGATCGGCAACACGCCGGCCCCGTCGCTGCCGGATATCACAAAGTTTCCTGTATTTCGAAGAAGAGCAGGGGCATTATCCCTGGTGTCCTGGCCAATACTTATCCCTCAACCACCATCACTAAAAAACCAGATTATCTGGTCATTATCACATTGCTGTTTGTGGGAGCTTGCTGTGCGCAAATTGGCTGCTGCGTTTCCTACATTACAACAGTGACTGCACCTCAAAGTACTTCATTGGCTGTAAAGCGCTTTGGGCTGTCCGGTGGTCGTGAAAGGTGCTATATAAATGCAAGTCTTTCTTTCATTTTAACCTCTTATATCTTAATATCACCATGGAGATTCTGAATCCTATATATTCTTTGGTAGACAAATAATTTGGTTGCAATTCTTGTTTCAGTTGTTGCAAAATGCACTGAAGGGCATCCATTCCATTCTGAATGCAGGAAGAATGAATGTGGCACAAACTGACCTACTGGGGACTATCCTGGCAGTTTTAAAGGTAAATGGATGTAAATTAACAACAGATTAATATTGTATTCATGGCCTGACTCTGGTTGAGCAATTTCTTTGTTAATAGAGAAACTAGATCTATAGAGAAGAATCATTGCTGGCCAGTACTTAACCCACACAACACGTCCTTGGTTTAATTATATGATTTAAACAGGAGCCTTGTATCCACAATGGAACTGACACATTGGAGTGAACCAGGGTAAGATGAACCCCTGCAGTGTGCCCACTCTGAAGTGTTGCGGCTGGAGTTTGCAGTCTCCCGAGAGACTGTGATGATGGGGCGGTCTGTTTTACCTCCAACCTCCATTGCATGTTAGCCAAAGTGAGGGTTAGCTTGATGTGCAGACTACAGTTACTGTATCTCCTAACCAAGTGTCTTATTTTTTCTTCTGTCCGTTTCGTCCCAGACATACATGTTCTACGGTTTTCCAGGCGTGAACATTGAAGTCCCTGCGGTTCTTTACCCAGCCCCTCTGCCTCAGTATGAAGCCAGCTCGCCCACTAAGGATCAAGCAGGAGGGGCTACAAACTCTTCAAAGCAAGTGGGGGTAATGACATATTTTCAATAACACAAAGCTTGCTGTTGCGTGGATTTCGGGATGAAAGACATCACAAATCTCGAGATGCCTTTGTTAGTCTAACCAAGTGGCGCTTGCTGCACTGGAGCTCCGTGTTAGAAAGCAGTAACCCATCAAGAGGGGTAATTCTAACTACGGGCGATGGTGTAACATGGCCGCCTATTCTAAACCCAGCCCGATTTTTCTCTTCCGTTTCAATCCGGTTGGGATGTATAATGGGCAGCTAAGACGACATTGCCCATTTTTTAACACCGTCGCCCGTTTAGTTAAAATGACTCCCAAAGTGTTCAGCTGCTGTCTTAGACCATGAGGGTGAAGCCTGAAACATCCCACCAAAGAAAAAGATTAAGTGGTCCGTCATCTCGGTGCTGATTGTGAGATCTTGCTGTGTGCAAGATGGCTGCTGTGTGTGCCTACATAATAAGGCACAGCACTTTAAAGTTACGTGTTGTATGTGAAGCACTCATTTCTGAGAAACATGATCAGGTGCTCTATAAATATCAGTATTTATTTTCTCATTTCCTGGACCCCGGTTGCGTTATGTGGAATCGGTGGGGTGTTTTACAAGTTTATTTTCCATTGGTTTAACATAAGAACATAAGAAATAGGAGCAGGAGTAGGCCATTTGGCCCCTCGAGCCTGCTCCGCCATTCAATGAGATCATGGCCGATCTGATCTTGGCCTCAACTCCACTCTCCCCACAACCCTTGCCTCCCATGCTCAAAAATCTGTCTATCTCCACCTTGAATATATTCAATGACCCAGCCTCCACACTCTCTGGGGTAGAGAATTCCAAAGATTCACGACCCTCTGAGAAGAAATTCCTCCTCCTCTCCGTTCCAAATGGGCGGCCCCTTATTCCGAAACCATGGCCCCCAGTTCTAGATCTCCCCACGAGGGGAAACATCCTCCCTGCATCCACCCTGTCAAGTCCCCCCCCAGAATCCCATGTTTCAATAAGATCACCTCTCATTCCTCCAAACTCCAATGAGTATAGGCCCAACCGGCTCAACCCTTCCTCATAAGACAACCCCTTCATCTCAGGAATCAACCTAGTGAACCTTCTCTGAACTGCCTCCAAACTGCACGCAGTATTCTAGATGCGGTCCCACCAGCGCCCTGTACAGTTGTAGCAAGACCTCCCCTCTTTTATACTCCAGCCCCCTTGCAACAAAGGCCAACATTCCATCTGCCTTCCTAATTACTTGCTGTACCTGCATGCTAACTTTTTGTGTTTCATGTACGAGGACCCCCAGATCCCTCTGTACCGCAGCATTCTGTAGTCTCTCTCCATTTAAAAAATAATTTGCTTTTTTATTCTTCCTACCAAAGTGGATAACCTCACATTATACACCATCTGCCAGATCAGGTACATAGAAACATAGAAGATAGGAGCAGGAGTAGGCCATTCGGCCCTTCGAGCCTGCTCCGCCATTCAACGAGATCATGGCTGATCATCCAAACCCTAGCACCCGGTCCCTACACTGCCAGCCATCCCACCCAAGCCGTAACCCCGTAACCCCACGTATTTAATCCCCCCTAACCAGTCTGTTGCAGGACAATGGAGAGCAGGGTCCCGCAATTGAATCCTGTATTTTCAACCAATGTCGTGCCTGGTTTTACTTCGCTGGGGAGCTGCTTCCCCTATACCAGTGTTACTAAAAGGCCACTGGTGGCTGTAAAGGGCCATGTTTTGGACAGACGTCAGGAAATGTCTCTTTACACAGCGGGCGAACAGCTGGGCGAAGTTGTCAGGATGGTTGGTTGGACTCATTTAAGATACAGTGAGATGCTGTTGTAGGAAGATGGCAGGGTGAGCCGGAAGGATGAGATCAAATGGACCAAAGAACCTTTTTTAAAAAAAATCAAAACCTATCTTGAGGTGAAGCACAGGTGGGCTCCAAGTGGCCCTAGGCCATATTATGAGTATCAGTGCTGTCTACTTTTTGTTTTATTTCAACAGGAAGTGATCTTTCAGTTTCCTTACAGGCAGAAGTAAGTTGGCTTCCTTCACTTACCTCATCCATCAGTTTTCATTATGCAAATAACTGGAAGGATTGTAGGCTGTCGGCTTCGATTTTCTCCCTCAGTGATTTGATTTTCTGATTAGTGAAGTCTAACTGCACTGACAGCAACTGCGTCTACTATTTAAGATGTCTGTCGGAAGAATTATGGAGTGGAAATTGATTAAATTAGAACAGCATGTTCACACACACGCACACACATGAAATTGGAGCTGAAGTCGTTGTTACTGAATAATTCTGCTCCAAAGGTGATGATAGAGCTCCCCCAATGATTCAGTGGGTAAGTGCACCAGCAAGTGCTCAACTGAACAATACAGACGTGGAAGATCCCAGGTCTGTGTGACATTAACTGATCTCAACCCAAGGCTTGTTGATAAGGGCACTAGAAATTGGCTTTGAAAAGCCTGGGCGAGGGAGGAGGAAAGTCGGCCAGGGTTCTCGCTCAGGAGGCGGTCCAGCTATGAATCCCACAGAGTTGAAGAGGCCCCTGATACTTGCTGTCAGCTCTCATAAATGAAGAATGGCCACTTGGAGGGTTGCTTGCACCCACAAAACCATTCTCCAGCCTCCAAGGAAGGAGGGATGAGAGGTAGGAAAAAAAACACAAGTGGCCTATACATTCAAGCTGAAGTATAGATTAGGAAATATGTTGAAGGAAAGTAGGTCAATCAGAAACAGAAAGTGTTGCTGGTTTTTTTTTTTTTAAAGTATATATTTTTAATTTTCTGCTCTTAAAAAGCATAAGAAAAAGAAATCTCGATCCAAAAACAAGAAGGAACAATTGGAGGAACAAAAGGAAGACCAGAGAGACACCGCACAGCCAGAACTGCTCCATGGACCAGAGAGTGGGAGGCAGAGAGGAGGCGAGTCAACTCTCGGCCTCCTCCAGGGACCAAAGACCTATTCTAACAGGACAGTGCCTTCCTTGGGTGAAAAAGATCCTTCGAATTCCTTCTATCCTAACTGGAAAAAAATAAATAGTTCTGACTCTGAGTATTCAGATACTGAAGGAGGAATCCAGAGCAAACTGAGGTGAGTGTTCTATTGATCTGTTTGGTATTTATTAAAATCTAAAATGTTCTTGTATTGAACGTCCTACTTTGGTTTCAACATACAAATAAGTCAAATGCTGTCGCTTCTATATAAAACATCTGTAATGTTTCTGGGACTAAACATCAGACAGAATTAGAAGCGTACAAAGTGCTGTCACGCGCAAGCTCAAAGTGAAGGCAACCTTCTCATTATGAATATTTAGCATAAAAATGCATTGCATTGTTCTGCCCAATTAAAGTCAGTCACAGGCCATTACACTGGAACCTTTATTACTGAGTGCTAGTTGCTGAATTTGGAGTGCTCCCCACAGCTAATGATTAAGATCAATAGGACCATTTTTCATCTTTGCGTTCCTGACGAGGAGCCATGCCTGCTGAAAGCACATATCAAAAAGATTTAGTGCATTGTGCCCCTGAATTCCCAACATGTGCTCCACGGGGCTATCCAGCAGTCAGTATCTTTTTAGGAGAGGAGGAGGTGCAAGGGGAAATATTAGAAGGGAGACGGAAATAAAAGAAGTATATTCCTACAATTTTTCCTCCTGATTTATAGATCATTTCAAGGGAAAGTCCGCCAGGGGGCTTTAGCCTGCTTCCTTTCAACTATAAAATCAATAGAGAAGAAAGTTCTGTATGGCTACTGGTCATCATTCATTGCAGATGCTCCTGGCATTGGAAGCCCACAAGCGGTGTCCTTGATGACCATTGCTCTGAAAGATCCATCACCAAAGGTAAGGGATCTGCACGTCTTTCCGTTGGACAGCAACGTGATTTGTTTTGGAATTTATTTTCTTATTTTCTGCGTTGCCTTTACACCCTGTAGTTTGAATCCAGTCCCAAATTAGATCCCAAGCTATGAAGAAACAATGAGGGAGGAATTCACCTTGCTGTGCTGACCTGAGGCCCAAGCCAGGAGATCACTGGATAATGATCAGGAGTGGGAACCTGGACTGATCTTTCTCCTCTAGCCCAGGGCGTGCCACTACTGCCACACTGACCCGAGATCAGTTAGCTCAGAACAAACCAAGAATCGAGCCTGGGGCTTTCCTGACCTGCATGGTTTCTAGTTTGTGTCCCCCGAGCCCTGGCAATCTGGCCTTCAAAGGCCAGACAGCGTAGTCCCTCTTACTTGCTGGTTTGTCCTCTTTGAATTTTGTGGGTCTGCAAATTTGGGATCTGTTAACTTTAGCACTGTTGCTTCATTATTGGATAAATTCTAAATCAGAACGTCAAAACCTGTTCGTATCCGCAACTTGATGGGAATGTTGATTTAAACATTATATGTGGCCCGAGGGCATGTGTAACAATTCTATGTGGCTTGCAGGTAAAAGCTTGGACTCCGCAGAACTAAGTTTAAAGGGATGAGCTACTGAAGTGTAATTTTTATGTTTGTCAGGTCCGTGCTGGTGCCCTCCAAGTTTTATCGGCCATCTTGGAAGGATCGAAGCAGTTCCTGTCTGTCGCAGAAGACACCAACGATCACCGAAGAGCCTTCACACCTTTCTCTGCAATCTTGGCTTCCAGCATCCGGGAGCTTCATCGATGCCTGCTGCTTGCCCTAGTGGCGGAATCCTCCCCACAGACACTCACACAGATAATCAAGGTAAAGCAGAGCTATTCCTTCTACAACCAGGAGCACTTACTCTTTTTAGTCGTCTTCAGCACTTGACTTCACAAATGCCCAAGCTGGTTTTGACTGTAGTGAATAGTGGCAGATGTCTCATTTGCACCGTTTGGCTTTCCGAAACACTCCTGTGATTTAAGGATCGGTATTTTGCCTATTGATGTGTGCTGATGTTTGTGTTTTGGTCCAGTATACATTGGCGCTTTCATTATCTACCAGCATTTTCATATGACAGAGCCTTGTGAAGATGTTGGTAATTGCGCATCCTACCAACAGACACACACCTACTTGCCAGTATTTCATCCTATTTTTTGGTGAATAAGTGTCGGCTTAGCTCGTCAATATGCTCGCTTCCGAGTCAAAAGGTTGTGGGTTCAAGTCCGACTCTAGGACTTGAGCACATAATCTAGGGTTCAGTGTGGTAACGAGAGTGCTGCATTGTTGGAGGTGCCATCTTTCAGATGAAATGTGTAGCTGAGGCCTTATTATTCAGTTGAATGTTTTGATCTCCAAATTTTTTTCTGTTCTTTTTTGAATCAGTGCCTTGCTAATTTGGTAACCAATGTGCCATACAATCGCCTCAAACCAGGACTCCTTACCCGTGTTTGGAACCACATTAAACCGTACAACCGCCGCAGAGGTTTGTGTATCTGATTTATTTATTACTTTATTTATTGATTTATATGCTTACTAGTAGATCTCCACAGTGTTGCTCGTTGGCCAAGTAGTAGAAGCTTGGAGGCAAGTAGGAATGATGGACTGAGGCAGGAAGGAAAGAAAGAACTTGTATTTATGTAGTGCTTTTCAGGACATCACAAACTGCTTCACAGCCAATGAAGTACTTTTGAAGTGTAGTCACTGTTTTAATGTAGGAGAGGCAGGCAGGCGCTCCGACCCTTTCCGGGACAGGAGGCGCGTGGAGTGAAAGGTCGGTCGGGAAGGAGAGGTGGAAAATGAGAGAGCCGGCAGATCAGGTGTGGAATTAAGTTCGGATCTTTAACTTGTGTCTTGTCTTTTTCTACATTCCCCTGGGTGTAAGTGGGGAACTATTCTGGTGGCTGAAAGGGAGGTTTTTTTTTCAATCCTCGTAGTATCTGGTTGTTTTATCACAGTAGAAACAGTGAGACAGTCAGAAAACTGGGACATGAACCTACACTGAACCAATCAGGAAGTTCACTTCAGACACAGAAAAATATTACATAGACAGACAAAAGAAATTAATGTAGACTCCCCCTGCCCATCACCACCAACTACCATATGTATTTCTTGTTATTTTAGATTTTATCCTTATTATTTTTCTCACTCACTTAATGTTCTGCGTCGTTCCCTGGCTGAGATAGTGGGCGGGTGATCTACTCCCAGGCCTCTACCAGTCCAGCTCTCTAACTGACTGCTGGAACCTGAGAGCATCCATGAGTTGTTTTCATTTAAAAAAAAAAAAATCTCCCTCTGTATCCTTCATACAGTTTGCACCGGCTGTATTCAGGGCAGCCCAATTTTGAAAAGGGGTCTCAAACAGGCCCCCTATTTGCATATGCAAATCACCTAATGCCTGTTGCAGGCACGGACACTGGACGCCTCATGTTCTGCCTTTACCAATATGGCGGGTGGCGCACTTCCGCCACATAATCGTGCGCGCCCCACCGCCATATTGGATGCTTGGGTGCCCATTTTGCACCTGGAAAACCGTGAGCGGCACCGTCGAATTTCTAGGCCGCTGACTCTTGCCATGGTATGGTTCCATGGACACCAGGTGACCTAAGTGACCGTTCTTCATGTGAGTCTAGACATTAAGGGGGTAATTTTAACGTGGGGCAGTGGGTGGGATTGGGTGCGGGTGGGGGTTAAATGGGCAAAAAATGAAAGCGTGTCCGGAAGCCGGCTCCAACCCGTCGACTTGCGGCTTTTACTCAGGTGGGACAAGGGGCGGGCAGCCAACCCGTTTCCAGAAGGCGGGTTGGCATTTTAAACATGTTAATGAGGCTGGACGCCTCGAAATTAACCTGCTTTGTAGGTTTAATAGTGGACGGCCGGGTTTCCCGGGCCTCGGGGAAACCTGGCAGCTGCAGCGAGGCGAGGATAGCCTTGGGGAACGCTCCTTGTGGGCCAGGAGGAGTAGGAGTGTTTCCTCCCACCCGCCCAAGATCACCCACCACACCCTCAGGATCGGACCACCCCCAGGATCGGGGAACTGACTCCCACCCCCACCCCCCCCCCCCCCCCCCCAACCCGAGATCGGGGAACAGACCCGCCCCCCCCCCCCCCCCCCCACCCCCCTTGGGAGTAGACCTTTTCCCTCTTTCCCCCGGTGTCGGGGATCAGACCTACCTGGTCCTGCGGCCTCGTCGCCAGCGTTCCAAGCCTGACTGGAAGCCAAACCTGTCAATCAGACCGACTTCCGGGCGGGGAACCTATTGGCAACGAAAGACGCACGCTGTGGAGTTTAAATCCACAGATTTCCCGGTTTCCCACACGCTACTGAGACACCCTGCTTCCAGCCCGTTAAAATTTTCCCCTAAGGGTCAGCAGATGATTTGATCATGGGGCACTTCACAGATGCAGTTCCCGCTTTCGTGCACATTTCCAGCAGAAGTCTCTGGATAATGATCAGAATGGGAACCTTGACTTAATTTTCTTTTAGGTCCTCCCTAGTCCAGGTACAGGAAACTTTCGATTTACCGGCACCTAAATAACCGGAAATCTCGGTTAACCGGCAAAATTCAGGAGTAGGTTCATACTTCATATTACTTGCCTTCCTCCATCTGTTGCTGTGCAAGGGTGTGACTGCAGCTGTTGCTAAGCTACAGAGACGCTTGTAACTTGTGGCCATTGTTCTGAACCTGTTGCTAAGCAACAGGGTTTGTTGCTTTATACGGAGCTCTCAGCTCTCGTATCACAGATCACAGAATCCCCACAGTGCAGATAGAGGCCATTTCGGCCCATCGAGCCTGCACCGACACACATTCCACCCTATCCCCGTAACCCCACGTATTTAATCCCCTAACACTAAGGGTCAATTTATCATAGCCAAATCAACCTAACCCGCACATCTTTGGACTGTGGGAGGAAACCGGAGCACCCGGAGGAAACCCACGCAGACACAGGGAGAATGTGCAAACTCCACACAGACAGTCGCCCGAGGCCGGATTTGAACCCGGGTCCCTGGCGCTGTGAGGCAACAGTGCTAACCACTATGCCACTATAGCGCGGTGATCCGGATTATTTGATGAACCAGCACCACGTCGGTGCCGGATTAAAAAAAAGTTTCCTGTACACAGAAGCCAAATGTTGTTGTGTCCCTACCACCGGCTTGGTCTGGACTGCAGAGGCAAAACCCCCGCAAATCAGCCGGGGTTTCTGCTAATGCTCCCTATCTAATGGCTCCTACTGGGAAGTGCACGTGTGTATATGTTGGACACAGTCGGGCTCTGCTGTGATTTCTCTCTTGGCCAAATGGCCTGCCAGCACTCACTATCCAGGCTTGCACAATGTCAATGGTCACTTATGCGAGGTACCAGAAATTTGACTTGGAACCTGCCTGGTCTGGATGGGTCAGTACCACACTGGGTGGTGCATTTACCCACTGAATCATCAGAGAGCTGGCACTGCCCAAGTTATCATTTGTATATCAGACAATTTCAGTTGTACAATCAGTCACAAACTTTGATTCTGTCTCCAATTTTGGGAAAGCTGATTGATTGTCCGTGTTTTTAAATCTTCAGAACTATTGTGCTTTTTTTCCCCCCTTAAACTTCAGATGTCAATGTGCGTGTGTGCAGCCTGACTTTGCTTGGGGCTATCGTTTCTGTCCAGGCTCCTCTTCCCGAGGTATATCTGCTCTTGCAGCAGCCCAGCTCTTCAGGCCTCTCGAACAGCGGCTCAGGGACACCCCACCGCCTCAGCGACACCGAGTCCTGGCGAAAACCCCAACAAACTGGAAGCCGTGATGGAGATATGGAGAGCCCAGTGTTTGAGCTCTGCTGGCTGATTCAGTTGTGCATTTCCATCATTACCTTACCAAAGCAGGAACCGTATTCCGATAGTGACACCAATACAGGGGCAGCGAGTAGCTTGTATGAACCCTCTCCAGTGCGAGTCGAAGCACTGCAGGTGAGGCCTTACCTCTTGGTGCGTTGATTGCAGAACTGGCTTTTATTTTTAAATCTAAGCTCTTTATAATTTGTTTATTCCTTGCTCGCTCTTCTCCGATTTTCCTTTGCTCTAGTCTCCCTTTCCCAAACTTGAGTTCTGAATGGGGCTCCTGAGGCCTGATCCAAGCTGGAGTTTTGAGGTGGCTCCACTTCAGTCCCCTTTCAAGATTACCGCTTGGGCACTGCTCCATTTGAGAATTACAAGTGTTGGCAACACTGCGACCGGTCGGTTAAAGGTGCAAATGATGGGTCTGAGGGAGACGCTTCCTGCACCTATTTATTTAGCTTCTTCCCATCGGGCAGGGCCTACCTATATTCAATGCCTGCCCTGCCTGTACAGTACCAGAGCTGCGACTGGTTATTCACTCAGTGGGGGTGGGGATTGTGCCGTCCTGCCACTCCGTGACGCATTTAACTTACTAATTTTAAATATAAATGTACGCTTTATGGTATTGAATGAAGCTGCTCTGCTAATCTGTTCCACAATGAGTCCACTTTGTGACTGAAAATATAGGATTCCAGTCATTTTTTTTTTTTTAGAGAGAACAAATTTTTGACACAAGTTAAGTCCTCTTGTGGCTAAAAACGAGTAACAATTCGAAACCTTTTTGAGAACAGAAATAACAGTAGAGCCTAAAGTGCTATCCAGCAGAGGTAACGCAGTCTTTGTCGTTTCTGCAGTGTCACTCCGAGGCTCCATTTGTTAGGAATATGAATGGGATTTGACTGCTTTCTCCCTGCTGTTTGTCCTGCAGGTGTTGGCGCTGCTTGTCAAAGGGTACTTCACAATGGGCCAGACTAGCCTGCTGGAGCTGGGAGAAGTAGCTTGCAAATGTATGGAGGAACCGGATCCATCTATTCAACTACATGGAGCCAGGGTAAGGAGAACACACAGGCTAGTTTGGCTTATAAATGTGGTTTTTTTTTTATGCCTTTTGTTCGTAACAAGGTGAGGGATGATAGAGCCGGGAAATGAAGCACACAACTGGAATTTCTGTGGGGGGTTCTCCCGATCTACTACTGTAACTTTGAAGGAAACTCCCCGAGAAGTGGCTTATAAAAAAAAAAAAGGTAGTTTGCATTATTTCTCTGCGGGTTTTGCCGATCTGCCACAGAGGATCAGGGAACCCGTGCCCCCCCCCCAAGGAAATTCAGCACCACCTTTTTGGCACCAGGCTCCAGCATTAATTTTTGCTAGGTCAGATGTCCCAACGACATGCCGCTACTCCCAATTCGTCTTTCCAACACCAGACATCTTTGTGGCCTCTTTGCGTGTGATCGGTAGTTTTGAGCAGCGCCCTTGCCCACTAGGAACTGATTGAGAGTAGGTTATGTAAAAGTCGGATAGCCAGGTGGTGAAGGATAGAATACTAGAGCCTAGTCTTCAGTCGCTTACAAGCCTTTATTTAAATTACATACCGTGCACCCCCAAGATCAGCCCGAGCCTGCTCCCATATATATGAACACAAGACCCAGTTAATACCACCACCTGAAAACAATTAACACCCTTTTGACCTGAATACTATTACAGGAAACTCTTTTTTATCCGGCACCGACGGGACTGGCGTGGTGCCGGTTTATCAAAAAGTCCGGTTTACAGAGAGTTATAGTTAAAAGGTACGAGAGCGCCGTACACAGCCACAAATCCAGGCTTCCCCAGGTGCAAGAAGCCCGGCCACAGACCAAGCATCCCTGTTGCTTAGCAACAAGTGCAGGAACCCCCGACTACACAGCCAAGAATCAAGAAACGGCCACTAATATAAAGAAAAACTTAACTGAACCTACTCCTGCATTTTGCCAGTTAACCGAGATTTCCGGTTGTTTGGGTGCTGGTAAATCGAGAGTTTCCTGTAACAGGTTAAACTCTCATTTCAGGTGGGCCCCTTAATGACAGCAAACCACTTTCATCCCAGTAGTTTTCACTGACTTACTGCAGTTCAGCTCCATGTCTTATTTGTACCAAGACTCGGTGGCATAATCCAGACCCTGAACAGGAACCTGCGCATACAGCTTGAGTGGAGCTGTCCAGTTTTAAGTTTTTTTCTCCTCTCCCATTTTCTCCCACCTCTCCTGAGGGCACAGACTCATGGACGCCTGTTAGTTCCTCGCGTAATGGCCACTGCTTATGTGTGATCCCGAGAGGGTGACCGTTTTGACCATGAGGGAACCACCGATGAATCTGATCTTGTCTTCACCAGACACATTATCCAGCTGGAGTCAATGAGCAGTAAGGTCGCTGCCTGATTTATTTCATTGTCCTGTCCCTAGACCAGAGGTTGTGCTGCCAATTGTCGCCCTCCCATTGCTGTTCTGGGTGAGATCAGATTTAACAACGGAACTTGGTACAGGAAACTTTCTTTTATCCGGCACGGACGGGACCGACGTGCCGGTTCATCAAAAATTCCGGATAACCGAACGCTATGGTAAAAGATAGGGAGAGCTGACAGCTCCGTATAAAGCAATAAACCCTGTTGCTTAGCAACAACTGTAGAACAATGAACACACGTTTCAAGCGTCTCTGTAGCTTAGCAACAGCTGCAGCCACACCCTTGCACAGCACAGATGGAAGAAGGCAAATAAATATGAAGTAAAACCTACTCCTGAATTTTGCCGGTTAACCGACATTTCCGGTTATTTAGGTGCCGGTAAATCGAAAGTTTCCTGTATCTTCCTGGCATGTGTTGGCCAATTATTAACATCATTGGCTTTGAAGATGGTGCCCCCTCTCTTCTATAATCTGTGGACATAAAAGTCTTGCATCTGCCGTGTGTCCTTCATACTTCAGATGTCAAAGTGTCAGATGTATTTAATTTAAAAAAAAGGCAGTCTTTTCATGCTGGTTTCTTCTGACCTGGAGGCAGGAATTTAAGAGCAGCCGTCAATGTACAAAGTTCCCTTACCAACAGCATTTCACCTTTAATTGAATTCCAAATTGTGCCTATTTACTGCAGTTTAGAAAGTTTAACGTAATTCTACCCCCGGCGCAGAATAATGTGTGTTATGTGGTATGCTGTTCATTTTGCTACAAAACAGTCCACGAGCGACGCCAGAGCAGACTTGGCTGTGTTGTATCGAGTTTCTTTTCTGTTAGCAATACGCATACATTTGTGCACAAGGCGTTGCTGGAATTTAAAACAAACTTGAAGCAGATGCAGCATTGCAGTAGTGTGAGGGGGTGCAGAATGGGAGGAATTCAGTCTTGATTTGATCTTTAGCAGATGGGTCTGAATCAACAACAGCCTGAAACTTGCCCGTGCGATGTCGCCTGATTTAAAAATGGACTGGCAGGGAGTTTCCCAGGTGTAGCTCCTGGTCTGTGCTGCATTAGCTGGGGCAACGATTCTAAAATTGGTCACAGCACCCTGGATTAGGGAAGAGGAAATGGACCACAATTCCCACTCTTGATTGCTAAGCAGCGATCCCTCGCTTGGAAGTGTGCTCTGCTAAGGAAAGGACAGCGTCAGGCTCGGCTGTGATGTTCTCCTTAGTCAGATATCCCACCAACACTCGCTGTTGAGGCTCACAGATGAACAATGGCGAAGCACTAGAAAGTGACCACTTCCCATGAACTGTATCTCAGCGAGGGAATCAGCATCTTCAGGACCACAGAGCGAATACTAGAGAGTAAAAGGATCAAATTGGAGAGAAATAATGCACCTTTTCTTCAAAGTGTGTTCCCATCTATTTCTCTCTGATCCTGCCTCCTTCAGACCATGCACCCCCCCTCCTGCGGAGAGAGCCACATCCAACCCTGCTATCGGTTGGCTTATGGGAGCATGTAGTTTGGTGATAACTATGTTGTCTGTTTTCAGCTGGTGGAGGAGATCGGTTCAGGGATTGTCCAACAACATAAACTGGACTCCCCCACACCCCTCAGTCAAAGAGTACCCGTCAGCCAGGTATGTTCTCTTTCTCTCACTGGTCCTGTTTCTGTCATGGATAAGTCTGCTCATTTCATGATTGATCTCATTTGCTTTACTGCTTTTTAAATAGTTGTTGCCAGGTAACCATTTTGCCTTGATAACTTGCTGTGACACTTCAATAGAGAGTTAGAATAAATAGACACCAGTTAAAATGTATTTTTCCCCTATTGAATAATTTTTTTTCCTAATGGTATTGTTTCCCCCAACCCCAAGTTTTCTGGACTAATCGTCTCCCCACCGCCCCCTAACAGTTCTGACTCCCCTACATGGGGGAAAAAGTCCACAGGATCCAAGCCCTCCAGATCAGCACATCTGAAAATTATTTTTATGTGCACCTTGATAGTCGCAGGGCTATTTGACCGTGCAGGGCATCGCAGCCTTGCCTGATCCTGTTCACCTGACAACCCACACAAATGCCCACTTCCATTTGATTAATGAGCAGGATTGGGAATTCTGGCTGATTTTTCCTTTTTCTAAATTGCTCCCACAAATTACAGCATCTCTGCAGCTATCTCAGACCAACTAGCTCAGCATCGACCATGGACTGAACCGAATAGTATTTATCTCTGCACAGCTGCTACGAGAGGCGCGAAGTTAGCTTGGGATATGTCTGCCTCTGGCGCTGCCTCGCTCTGTTAAGGTGGGGCAGCGCCGAGCTGCTGCCCTAAAATGGCATGGCCGAGATCACAAAGTCACTGTGTGGGCAATGGTGGCTGAGAACCAGTTTAACAAAACAGAGACATTATTATTGTAGAACCTGTAAAGAAACGAGAGAGCGCACGCATCATTATCGGGCCCTGAACAGAATCTGAATAATACAACTTTTGATCAGAGATATGTGAGGACCAAAACTCTTCATTCACAGCTTTTACCGCAGGTCGTCTTCTTAGGCAGTCCCTCGGAACCGAGGATGACTTGCTTCCACATTAAAAACGAGTTCTCAGGTGACTGATGAGTCCAATGTGGGACCTACAGTCTCTGTCACAGGTGGGGCAGACGGTGGTTGAAGAGGCAGGTGGCAGGGGTGCTTGGGTTGACGGGCGCTCCTTCCGCTGCTTGCTCTTGGTTTCCGCTTGCTCCCGGCGAAGAGAGTCGAGGTGTTCAGCGCCTTCCCGGATGCTTCTCCTCCATTTTGTGCGGTCTTGGGCCAGGGATTCCCAGGTGTCGGTGGGGATGTTGCACTTTTTCAAGGAGGCTTTGAGTGTGTCCTTGAAGCGTTTCCTCTGGCCCACCTGGGGCGCTCTTGCCGTGTCGGAGCTCCGAGTAGAGCGCTTGTTTTGGGAGTCTTGTATCGGGCATGCGGACAATGTGACCCGTCCATCGGAGCTGATTGAGCAGGAAAGAAAGTGCCTGTTAACTGTAGGTTTCCCAACTCCGCTGTATTTGTCAGATCGTTCAGCGTAAGTACAAGATTTTCCTGGCTATTTTGTCGCACTGAGTTTAGATAATCTCTCCCAACGCAGGTCGTGACCTTTTGGTCCAGGATGTTGAACGGTCCTTTGCCACGGGCGTTACAGAATGACGAGCATTCTACGCTCCAGACCAGCACCTGTGATGCTGTTTCCTCGATTTTACCAGAGGCTTTTAACAGTCTGCCGGTAAGAATGGCTGAGAAATACAATCGGCTACATTCCCTTCCTTGCTGTATTTAGTCTTTACTGTGTTGGGGTAAGACGTGTTCGGTGGTAAAGGCTTGTTGTATCTCCTATTAAAGAAAAAAAAACACATGGTATTTATAATTGTGTCAACACATCTCTCGGAAATGTAACTTTCGATTAAGCTCTCTACAGCCCTCTGGACTCAACATAGAGTTCAACAATTTCAGATCATAACCTGGCCCCTATCACACATATACATATATATATAATTTTTCCCCCCCTCCCACACAGCAGCTGTCCTTCATTCTGCCAGCGCAATTCACACCCCATCTAGAGCCATCCTTTGTTCCTTGTCCTGTCCCATTACCACCTCCTCTCGCCTTGAATATCTCTTAACGTCTCTCAATGTCTCTTAATCTCTCCTGCTTTCTATCCTATCACTGACCTTCCCTTTTGTTCTTTCATCCCCTCCCCCTTTTTCCAGCCCCTAAGCCTGTTCCATTTCCTGCTTTTTTTCCAGTTCTGACGAAAGGTCATCGACCTGAAATGTTATCTCTGTTTCTCTCTCTCCACGGATGCTGCCTGGCCTGCTGAGTTTTTCCAGTGTTTTCTGTTGTTATCTCGGAAATGTGAATTGGTCTGAAGTGCAGTGACTACTGTTATGTAGGTAAATACAGTAGCCATTTTGCACACAGCAAGATTCCACAAACAGCAAGAGATGAATTAACATGTTAACCGTGTTTTTGGTGGTGTTTGTTGAGGGGAGGGTGTTGGCCAGGATATTGGGAGAACTGACTGCTCTTCTCCAACCTGAGCCAGCAGAACAGGCATTGATTTAATGTCTCCTCCAAGGGATTGATGTCTGGCACTCCCTCAGTCCTGCACATGGAGCACTAGCCCAGACTATGAGCTCAAGTCCGAGAGTGGCATATGAACTCACAACTTTGTGATCCAGAGCAGAGTGCTGCCAACTCTGCCCAACTGATGCTGCTACCCTCTCAAAGCAACAAACTTTGTTTCTTTTTTTAGTTCCAGTAGGAACAAGGCTGGGTGAGCTGTTTGTAGTTTAGATGATTGCTCAGTTCCCTTTCGCCTTCACCTGTTTAGCCAGGCTTCAAATGAAACTATTGTAAGAAGTCACACAACACCAGGTTATAGTCCAACAGCTTTATTTGAAATCACAAGCTTTCGGAGCACTGCTCCTTCGTCAGGTGAAGTGGAGAAATGCATAAAGACACAGCTTATATAGTCAGAGAATACTGTCGGATGTTTACAGGTAATCTTTCCAACTGCCATTTATCACACCTCGGCAGAGAGATAATCTCTGATAGGATCTGGAATGCAATGCCTGAGAGGGTGGTGGAGGTAGACTCAATGTGGCTTTCAAAAGAGAATCGGATAAGTACCTGAAGAGAGAAATTTGCAGGGCTACGGGGTGTGATAAATGGCAGTTGGAAAGATTACCTGTAAACATCTGACATTATTCTCTGACTATATAAGCTGTGGCTTTATGCATTTCTCCACTTCACCTGATGAAGGCGCAGCGCTCCGAAAGCTTGTGATTTCCACACCATCAAATGAAACTGGTGAAGTATGAAAAACTGAGTGCGCAGATATGAAATTTCCTATTTTGCTATTTTGGGAAAATTTACACACAAAGGGTATAAGGATAAACCCAGCAACTACAGGCAAGTCAGTTTAACCTTGGTAGTGGGGAAGCTTTTAGAAACGATAATCCGGGACAAAATTAACAGTCACTCGGCCCAGTGTGGATTAATTAAGGAAAGCCAGCAAGGATTTGTTAAAGGCAAATCATGTTTAACTAACTTGAGTTTTTTGATGAGGTAAGAGAGAGGGTTGATGAGGGCAATGAGGTTGATGTGGTGTACATGGACTTCCAAAAGGCATTTGATGAGGTGCCACATAATAGGCTTGCCAGCAAAGTTGAAGCCCATGGAATAAAAGGGTGCAGGGATAGCATGGATACGAAATTGGCTGAGTGACGGGAAAGAGAGAGTAGTGGTGAACGGTTTGTTTTTCGGATTGCAGGAAGGTACACAGTGGTGTTCCCCAGGGGTCGGTACTAGGACCACTGCTTTTCTTGATACATATTAATGACTTAGACTTGGGTGTACAGGGCACAATTTCAAAATTTGCAGATGACACAAAACTTGGAAGTATAGTGAACAGTGAGGAGGATAGTGATCGACTTCAAGAGGACATAGACAGGCTGGTGGAATGGGTGGACATGTGGCAGATGAAATTTAACGCAAAAAGTGCAAAGTGATACATTTTGGTAGGAAGAACAAGGAGAGGCAATATAAACTAAAGGGTACAATCCTAGAGGGAGTGCACGAACAGAGAGACCTGGGGGTATGTGTGCACAAATCGTTGAATGTGGCAGGGCAGGTTGAGAAAGCGGTTAAAAAAGCATACGGGATCCTGGGCTTCATAAATAGAGGCAGAGGAGAAAAACAAGGAAGTTATGGTGAGCCTTTATAAAATAATGGTTCAGGCTCAACTCAAGTATTGTATCCAATTCTAGGCACTACAGTTTAGGAAGGATGTGTGAGAGCCTTGGAGAGGGTGCAGAAAAGATTTACGAGAATGGTTCCAGGGATGAGGGACTTCAGTTACGTGGACAGACCGGTGAAGCTGGGGTTGTTCTCCTTGGAGCAGAGAAGGCTGAGAGGAGATTTGATAAAGGTGTTCAAAATCATGAGGGGTCTAGACAGAGTAGATAGAGAGAAGGGTCGAGAACCAGAGGACACAGATTGGCAGAAGAACCAAAGGCGACATGAGGAAAAACCTTTTTACGCAGCGAGTGGTTAGGATCTGGAATGCACTGCCCGAGAGGGTGGTGGAGGTAGACTCAATCGTGGCTTTCAAAAGGGAATCGGATAAGTACCTGAAGAGAAAAATTTGCAGGGCTACGGGGAAAGGGCGGGGGAGTGGGACTAGCTGGAGTGCTCTTGCAGAGAGCTGGCACGGGCTTGATGGGCCGAATGGTCTCCTGTGCTGTAACCATTCTATGATTCATTGCCCGGGGCTGTTCTTTTGCACCTCCGTCACCAGTGATCACACGGATGTTGTAGCGTCTGTTTCCGGAGTGACGTAGCAGAGATCTGGGAGTACTTCCCTGCCCTGGTGTGTGGCACAGAGGAACTTGAAGGATGAAGGAGGGGGAGGGACTATGACCACCATGGGCACTCCCAGGGCCAGCAACACCCACATGCAAAGGGCTCAACATGGCCACGTAGGTAGACAACAGAATTAAGCATAAATGATTACTGTTCCATTTGCCATTGTAGTGTGCGCTGGGGAGATAGCAGTTTTGCACTTGGACTGTTTACTGTCCAAATTTGCACCGCTATGTTGGCGACTCTACAGCTGGCCAATGTGCTCATGCACTAGGGAGGGTAAATAACAGCCCGCGTTCCTGGTCGCTGTCTAGTGACCCTGCTGTAACGTGCATGTTTGTTGATGTTGGGGGAAATGACCGGATTGTCTTCACTTGAGGAGTCCCCTGTGGTTGAATAGTCTTTCGACACTCACTGTCTAGGCTCACGCACGTAGAACGACCACTTGGGCAAGCTGTAAGAGGGCTGGCGGCCCCTATGGAGCTTTGCCCCAGCATAGCCCAATGCCTTTAGGGAAGAGAACATTGGAAGACTTGCACTGAAACAAGAGAAGAGAAAATTGAGGACTGGTGTTAGTGAAGAAACTCTGGGCTTACAGATAAGCGCGGGCGCGTGTAACTGAGCGCGCTGTTCTGCTGCAGGTTTTAACTTTGATGTAATGAAATGTTTTTGTTAGCATGAAAAGCAGATCCTGTGCATTACTGTGCTGCTCGGACTCAATCACAGCGAGCATCCCCTGGTCAAGGCAGCTGCCGTGCGAGCACTGGGCGTTTACATCCTCTTCCCTTCGCTCCGACAGGTCAGTACACCCTACACTTACACAGTTCATCCTGTCGAATGTTTGATGCACAATCTGCTGTACTCGCCGTGGAGAAGTCCTCTTTGTTCAGCAGGTTACAGGGTGATCGGCTGTGTGTCCACCTGACACCAAAAGGTGCAGAAATAAATCTGTCTCCTGATATTTGGTGCTCCAAATGAATCAGTATAGAGGCAAGAGCCTGAGCAGAGAAACGGCAAGTGCTGAAAATACAGCTGTTGAGATGCTCACGTTAATAATGGATGCATGGGTGAAGAACTGGGGAGAGACTGCTGCTCATGGAATTGTTCCCCTTCAGGAAAAGGGGTGGAAATTAGGGAGCGAGAGAGAGATTAAAAAAAAAATCCCAATGCCTGACAAGTAAAATGTAATATTATGGGCCAGGAGCATTACAGGGATTCTACATAAAATATCTGCTGGTGTACAGCCATTAGTGATCAGCTCCAAACATTGTACTAATAATAGATTTCTGCTGTGCGTTCCCTGCCAGTTATGCATTCCACAGCCCTTGCAGCACATGTTTGACTTTTCAATGTGTTTTTGTACAGTCAGGGATAAACTGTCGGTGTTTCTATGACACACACTTGCAGATATTGAAATGGGAATTAATGAGAGCCACAATTTGCCTTTTGAAAGTACAGATATTGTTTTATTATTTTTCTTTTTTACAATATATTGTTAAAATAAGTTTTGGTAAAATGTCAACACTTGATCTATTCCTTGCCTCCTGTATGATGCTGTATCTATTATGACCTGTTCTGCCAAGTGCAAAGCTGAAATTAAACCAATAATCTGTACACTAGACTGCAATGTCCTTGACCTCTGAATTGATCTTTGACCCATGTAAGCTTAAATGAGATTCTCACCTCCTTCTTTCCTTACATTGTAATTCCTCCTCCCTATTCTTGTTGAAGTCTTGCCTGTTGCCCCTTCTCTCCAGATTGACCTTTTCTGTGGGCACTCCCTGATCCACATGGCTGTCCTGTCGTCGGTGGGCGTGGCTGTGCTCTGTGCAGGGAAGATTGCAGTAAAATGTTTTGACTAACTCGAGCTGAAAGCTTGCCGTAAGAAGTGATTAGAGAGACCAAATGGGGCAGTAGGCTAGACATTGTCCTTTTACCTCTGAGATCTGGGTTTGGATGGGATGAAAGTCTCTCGCTAAAGGAAATGAGTTTGGACTCTCTCAACCCAATTCCTAGTGGATTTGAGTCGATAGCAAAGAAAGAATTTGCATTTACATAGCACCTTTCACAACCTCAGGGTGTCCCAAAGCCCTTTACAGCCAATTAAGTACTTTTTGAATTGTAGTCACTGTTGTAATGTAGGAAACGTGGCAGCCAATTTGCACACAGCAAGCTCCCACAAACAGCAATGTGATAACGACCAGATAATCTGTTTTTAGTGATGTTGGTTGAGGGATAAATATTGGCCAGGACACCGGGGATAACTCCCCTGCTGTTCTTCGAAATAGTGGCCGTGAGATCTTTCACATCTACCTGGGAGAGCAGACAGGGCCTCAGTTTAACATCTCATCCAAAAGACGACACCTCTGACAGCGCAGCACTCCCTCAGCACTGCACTGGAGTGTCGATCTAGATTTTGTGCTCGAGTCTCTGGAGTGGGACTTGAACCCACAACCTTCTGACTCGGAGGAGAGAGAGTGCTACTCACTGAGCCACGGCTAACAAATCGACCCATCATTTGGCACAAATTGAGATACAATGGCAGTCACACTGACAAAGGAAACAACGGTGGCTGATACTCGAGATAGAAAAATTCTTACAGGCATGCTTTTCTGAGTTTGGAATAGGGGGAGCTTCACTCTGCAAATTCAGAAAAGCAATGGATTCCTCATTAAAATGAAATGGTTGCATTTTTTAGTATATGGGCCTGTTGGCTGGAATTTCCTTCAGATTTGCTTTAAGAGGCACTGAACTTTTACTTTCTTCACGTAACAGGATGTGATGTTTGTGGCTGACACTGCGAATGCCATCCTGACTTCCTTGGATGACAAGTCCTTAAATGTCCGTACCAAGGCAGCCTGGTCACTGGGCAACCTCACCGACACCCTGATTGCTAACATGTACGTATCTGTTGTTCCCTTATGTTTGTATCCTGTAACTGCACTGAGCTGGCATGAGTGGCTGAGATTTGTTGATGGACAGAAATTAAGCCTTGACGCAGGACAGCACGGAGGCACAGTGTGTTGGAGCTGCCAGTAGGTACCATGCTACGGATGTGGGTTCACGCCAGCCATGCCCTACACAGTGAGTTTACTGAATTAAGCAATGGTGTCATGCGAAGGCAGAGGCCCAAGTGCTGGTCTGCCACTCGAGGAGGGAAATCAAATTGAAGGGCCTGCCACTAGTCACACTGCCACTACTGCTGTTCGCTTGCTGGTACCTGGTTGTGGTGTGTCCTGGACACTCGCCAGCAGGTTGCCCATGTTCTCAGAGCTCAGGCTGGTATCTGTTAAGGGAGACCAAAGAACCTAGAGAAAAGGGAGGGCAAAAGTTAAGAAAAACAGGAGAGCCTGGGATGATAGTGGAACCTTTATTTTCCTGCTGGTGGATAACGGAAATTGGTGGATAATCGGGAATCGCCAAAATTAGATAGAAACATAGAAAAAATAGGAGCAGGAGTCGGCCATTCGGCCCTTCGAGCCTCCTCCGCCATTCAATATGATCATCGCTGATCCTCTATCTCAATACCATATTCCCGCTCTCCCCCCCCCCCCCCCCCCCCCCCCATACCCCTTGAGGCCTTTTGTGTCTAGAAATCTATCTATCTCCTTCTTAAATATATTCAGTGACTTGGCCTCCACAGCCTTCTGTGGTAGAGAATTCCACAGGTTCACCACCCTCTGAGTGAAGAAATTTCTCCTCATCTCTGCCCTAAATGTCCTACCCCATACCCTGAGACTGTGACCCCTCGTTCTAGACCTCCCAGCCAGGGGAAACATCCTCCCTGCATCCAATCTGTCTAGCCCTGTCAACATTTTATACGTTTCAATGAGATCCCCTCTCATTCTTCGAAACTCTAGTGAATTGCCTGTAGGATACAGTAAGACCCAAGGTGTGGAAATTAAGACAAATATAATACAAAAAATATGTTGTTTTATTTGCTGAATAAAGGAGATTGAAATACAAATAGTAAAACAAACTGTGCAGTGAGGGTACAACTCCCGTGAGGCTTTGTCTTGTGAAAATTTTGGTGGATAATCAGGAAGGCAGATACTTAAGGTTCTACTGTGTTGGTCAGTGATTCACCTGTGTTATCTTTTGCCCCCTCAGGGAGTCCATGGGCCTAGGCTTCCAGGAGGAGTTCTCAGACGTTCTGCTACTCAAGATGTTGAAATCAGCAACTCATGCGTCCAGTGATAAAGACAAGGTGTGAGACTGAGGAACAATAGCCTTTCATTCTTTGTGTGTTTTCCATCTATCGATCCTTCCTTCCTTGTGCATAGTGTGCACTTCCTGTCTCACATTTACTTCCTCCATTGCACTCTTGATATCATTCCTATTGTTATGAACCAGCACTTGCTCCAGCTCACCATGCTCAATGCCATGGGAAATCTGCCAGTGGTGCATTAAAATTGATTGGTCAGCGAGCTCCGTGATTAAACTGCAGATGTCATCCCTTGTTACAGATGCAAAATAATCTTAAAGTGCTGTGTAATTCTCAGCTGCTGCCTGAAACTGACCAGCACGTTACACATTTGCAAAGTTCCCTGATCAAACATAGCTAAAGGCTGAATGAGCTGAGTTTCTGTTCACCTAACAATTAGACTTTGTTTCCGGAAAGGGATATCGTGCCTTCTTACCAGCAAGATTTACAATACATGGTATAGCACATCTGTCTTTATAATACAGCCCCACATCTGACTTGCTCTAAACAACGCCCCAGGAAATATGGTAGTCTATATACAGAAACATAGAAAAATAGGAGCAGGAGTAGGCCATTCAGCCCTTCGCGCCTGCTCCGCCATTCAATATGATCATGGCTGATCCTCTATCTCAATACCATATTCCTGCCCTCTCCCCATACCCCTTGATGCCTTTTGTGTCTAGAAATCTATCTGTCTCCTTCTTAAATATATTCAGTGACTTGGCCTCCACAGCCTTCTGCGGTAGAGAATTCCACAGGTTCACCACCCTCAGTAAAGAAATTTCTCCTCATCTCAGTCCTAAATGTCCTACCCCGTATCCTGAGACTGTGACCCCTCATTCTAGACCCCCCAGCCAGGGGAAACATCCTCCCTGCATCCAGTCTGTCTAGCCCTGTCAGAATTTTATACGTTTCAATGAGATCCCCTCTCATTTTTCTAAACTCTAGTGAATACAGGTATCTATCTTTAATATATTAATTTTTTTACCCTCCTGCCAGGGGCAGTGCTGTAGCTCATCACGTTTGCATCTAATGACAACGTTACAAATTTACAACGGCAGTTTCCATTATAAATGTGGACAAATAAATTTATATTGGAAATATATACAAATAAGGACAAAATGTATGACTTTAAAATGCATGCACTGATCCAAATATTCCCCGCCCTCTAAACCCCGCTTCATCTGAAGATTATACTTAATCTTGATTCACTGTATGCAATACTATAGGAGATTGACTAGTAGATATATATATAAATGTCTTGCATCCAAGTGTCAAAGTGCAAGAAAAAGAGAAAGTCAGAGATTTCCTGCTGTTTTTTTTTTGATCTTGGGAACCTGGCCTCACCCCAGAGCAGGAACCAGCGATTTACATGTGGCTGCCAACCTACAGACATTTCTCTCAACAATTAACCTTGAGTTGACCCTGGGAATGTGTCTCATCTGGGAGGTTGGTGGCCTTGAAGGGACAGGCCAGATTAAATAGAGCTAAACATCATATCTGTGCCCCAAGAACATAAGAATTAGGAGCAGGAGTCGGCCATATGGCCCCTCGAGCCTGCTCCGCCATTCAGTAAGATCATGGCTGATCTTCGACCTCAGCTCCACTTTGGTTGAAGTCATATGGAACATATGTATCACATTTTGTAACACTGACATTAATTATGTTGGACTGAACATTAATATATATTAATGATCTGCACGAGGGAATTGGATGTAATATCTCCAAATTTGCAGATGACACAAAGCTGGGTGGGAGGGTATGCTGTGAGGAGGATGTCGTGAAACTCCAGTACGATTTGGACAGGTTGGGTGATTGGGCAGAAACATGGCAAATGCACTATAATGTGGATAAATGTGAGGTTATCCACTTTAGTGACAAAAACAGGAAGGCAGATTATTATTTGAATGGCAATAGATTGGGAGAAGGGGAAGTGCAAAGAGACCTGGGTGTTCTTGTGCACCAGTCGCTGAAGGTAAGCATGCAGGTGCAGCAAGCAGGCGGTTAAGAAGGCAAATGGTATGTTGGCCTTCGTAGCAAGAGGGTTCGAGTACAGGAACAAGGATGTCTTGCTGCAGTTGTACAGGGCCTTGGTGAGACCGCACCTTGAGTATTGTGTGCAGTTTTGGTCGCCTTATCTGAGGCAGGACATTCTTGCCATGGAAGGAGTTCAGCGAAGATTCACCAGGCTGATACCTGGGATGGCAGGAATGACGTATGGGGAGAGATTGTGTCGATTGGGCTTATACTCACTGGAGTTTAGAAGATTGAGAGGGGATCTCATCGAAACCTATAAAATTCTGTCAGGCCTGGACAGACTAGATGCAGGAAGGATGTTCCCGATGGCCGGGAGTCCAGAACCAGGGGTCATAGTCTAAGGATAAGGGGTAAGCCATTTAGGACTGAGATGAGGAGGAATTTCTTCACCCAGAGAGTGGTGAACCTGTGGAATTCTCTACCACAGAAGGCAGTAGAGGCCAATACATTAAATATATTCAAGAAGGAGTTGGATATATTTCTTAAGGCTAAAGGGATCAAGGGATATGGGGAGAAGGCAGGAACAGGGTACAGAATTTTGATGATCAGCCATGATTTCATTGAATGGCGGAGCAGGCTCGAGGGGCCGAATGGCCTACTCCTGCTCCTATCTTCTATGTTTCTATGTTTACTACTGACTGTGGTGCAACCTAAAATAAATAAAGCCGATCCCCATATCCCTTGATTCCCCTAAAGTCCAAAAATCTATTGATATCAGCCTTGAATATACTCCGCCTCCACAGCCCTCTGGGGTAGAGAATTCCAAAGATTCACAACCCTCTGTGTGAAGAAATTCCTCTTCATCTCAGTCTTAAATGGCCGACCCCTTATCCTGAGACTGTGCCCCCTAGTTCTAGACAGTCCAGCCAGGGGAAACAACCTCTCAGCATCTACCCTGTCAATCTTCCTCAAAATCTTAAATGTTTCAATGAGATCACTCATTCTTCTAAATTCCAGAGAGTATCGGCCCAATCTACTCGATCTCTCCTCACAGGACAACCCTCTCATCCCAGGGATCAATCTAGTGAACCTTTGTTGCACCGCCTCTAAGGCATGTATGTCCCTTCTCCGATAAGGAGAACAACACTGTGCACAGTACTCCAGGTATGGTCTTACCAAAGCCCTGTACAATTGGAGCCCTATACTACCTGTAAACAATGGTTTTATTTGATGAACAAAATTTATTTTAGGTTGCACCGCAGTCAGTAGTGTAATCAAACTGGTGTCCACTCCAACATAATTAATGTCTGTCACAAAATGTGATCCATATGTTCCATATGACTTCAACCAAAGCCTTATATTCTCAGCCCAGCCATGCAACCCAGTTAGTAGATGAGTAGAAGACCCTGTTCATTCCTTCCCAGCAGTAGCTGCCACATGGGGATTAGCTGTTGAAACAACCGCACAAGAGGAAGTCTTTGCTCTTGGAAAAGTATTCCGTATCTCACTACAGATTTAGAAGAAAATTGAATTACATGTAGCCATCTGAACATCGCTGTTCAACGTGTTTCTCTAAAGTATTAGCTCATAAATGCAGACATGTTTTGAATATAGACAACTATAATGAGAACATAGTCTAGATACTCAGGGTATCTATTTATAACGAGATGAAAGAGGGGAAATTCCAACACTGCTTTATTTACAACCATAATTCTGAAATACTGCTATGCATTAAAATACTGAAAGCGGGTGTAGTGCGGTTCACATACACAAATCTTTGAAAGTGGCAGGACAAGTTGATAAGGCTGTTAAAGAAGCAATCTTGGTTCTGCGCTTTTTCAATAGAAGCATAGAGTACAAAAGCAAGGAGGCTATGGTAAACCTTTATAAATCACTGGTTAGGCCTCAGCTGGAGTATTGTGTCCAATTCTGGGCACCGCACTTTAGGAAGGATGTCAAGGCCTTGGAGGGGGTTCAGAGAGGATTTACTAGAATGGTACCAGGGATGAGGGACTTCAGTTAAGTGGAGACACTAGAGAAACTGGGATTGTTCTCCTTAGAGCAGAGAAGGTTAAGGGGAGATTTAATAAAGGTGTTCAAAATTATGAAGGGTTTTGATACAGTAGCTAGGGAGAATTGTTTCACTGGCAGGAGGGTTGATAACCAGAGGACACATATTTAAGATAATTGACAAATAAACCAGGGGGGAGATGAGAATTTGTTTTATGCAGCGAGTTATGATGATTTGGCATGCACTGCCTGAAACAGTGTTAGTACAAGTTTCAATAGTAACTTTCAAAAGGGAATTGGATACATACTTGAAAAGGAAAAATTTGCAGGGCTACGGGGAAAGAGCAGAGGACTGGGACTAATTGGTCAGCTCCTTCAAAGAGCCGGCACAGGCACGATGACCCGAATGGCCTCCTTCTGTGCTGTAATATTCTATGATTCTAAGAGATGGAGGGGGAAGGGAAAGACTAGGATGGGAAAAATTGGGTTGCTTTGTGCCCCTGGGGGGGCGGCGCTAACGGGGCGCAAAGCCCCTAGTGCCTGGGCGCGGTGCTGCTAACATCTCCCGCAAAATTCAGTGGGAGGTTGCGGCGGCGGTAGCCGGTAATGCCCCGCAGCGCTGCTCCGTCATCGCTGTGTGCAGCATCCCGGCCACAAACTTCAGTTGCGCCCCCTGACCTACTGCCAGACGCTATGTCCGACAGGGTCAGGGTGACGTTTTTGCAGCCGCGACGGCACAAATTAAAGGGTAGGTGCAGGTCGACCATCTTTTTTTTGGGCTGCCTGCCAGCACCCTGCCTCCTTTCGCTTTCTGATGCGGGGTGCCGGCTGCCATCGGTCAGCCCGGCACTCCACTTGAGCAGGGCCCCGGTGTGCTCTGTGCTAGGCCCCTCCCCTTTAATCAGGGGAGGGAGGGCTATAATACCGCGGCGCTACGTGCCGACGCTCGTGGCGCTGTTACACGTAGCGCCGCGATATTGAATGGTAGCTCCCCAGGAAGGAGGGGGAGCGCTTCCAGTAACACCCTGCTTCCTGCTTTGGGCGCTACCACTGAATTTATGGTACGGGGGCGCTAACTTTTTCGGGGCGCTAAAAGTAACGAAGTTAGCGCCCCAAAGGAGGCGCGACCGAAATTTTCCCCCTAGGATTCCAAAGCGAACAAAATTGAACCTCTGAAGTGACTGGAAGAAAATTCTGCTGCAGTTTAAAGTAAGTATCTCTGCACATTGACTCATACAGTGTGTCTCAAGAATATTCACAGAAAGAAAGGAATTGTGTTCTTTTGAAAAATATCTTCAAGTTTCCATATAGATTACTTTCACGAGATTAATTCTTAAGATTGTCATCGATGCAGCAGAAACTACTTGAATATTGAACTGACATCTGTCTCGTCAGTGCAGGTCACTTAGAATTGACACTACAGAAACTGAGTAGTGAGCCACCATTTAAATATATTTTCCACTGCTCCTCACTGTACAGCTCGTGCCCATCTAAGCAAGCTTTTTAACCAATTCAATATTTGGCATTTTTTCAGTGACCACGGGGACCCCTGATACGGCCGGTTTTATTTTCGGTGGCTGACTCAGCTTTGCACTCCAGAGCAGTCCCCAGTGGACTCCACAGCTTGCAGAGGCCTGTGTAGATTTTCTCTCCCTTCCTATAGCTCTTCCCTGCGTGAGGCACAGTAGGGAAAGTGTGATTTGCCATGAGGTGACATCCCATGAATTTCTACACTGACTGCATGTAGCGTGATTCTCTGCCCGAGTCCCACAATTCTACATAAAAAGCTTTGCGGTGTATCTGAGCGATTTTTAATAAATCAATTGCCCTCTGCTTGACTGTGGCTAATCTCTGCTCCAAGGTCTCCGTCAAGGCTGCTGTGACATTGGGTGCCAGGAAATGTGTGAGAATGGCCGGGAGGGGTGACTTTCCCTCCAATATTCTCCCCACCCCAATGTTCTCTGTGAAGGGCTTTGTTCGGTGTTTCCACAGCTGTGAACCTGCATCCGACCACTCGGGCACAGCACTCTGCCACTCTGTGCCCAGTTTGGTTTGGTTTGTTACGTCTGATCCCAATTGCGTTTTCGTTGTACTGAATATCATTTTGTCTCTATCATTCTGGTCAGCCGTGGATCAGTGGGTAGCACCTTCACCTCTGAGTCAGAAGGTTGTGGGTTCAAAGCCCACTCCAGAGACTTGAGCACAAAAATCTAGGCTGACACTCCAGTGCAGTACTGAGGGAGTGCTGCACTGACGGAGGTGACGTTAAAACCCAAGGCCCCGTCTGTCCTGTCAGGTGGATGTAAAAGAACCCATGGTGCTATTCCGAAGAAGAGCAGTGGAGTTATCCCCGGTGTCCTGGCCAATATTTATCCCTCAATTAACATCACTTAAAAAAAATTAAAAAAAACAGATTATCTGGTCATTATCACATTGCTGTATGTGGGAGCTTGCTGTGCGCAAATTGGCTGCTACGTTTCCTACATTACAACAGTGACGACACTTCGAATGTACTTCATTGGCTGTGAAGCGTTTTTGAGATGTGTGGTGGTTGTGAAAGGCGCTATATAAATGCAAGTCTTTCTTTCTCTGTCCCAGGTGAAGAGCAATGCAGTGCGAGCTTTAGGAAACCTCCTACACTTCCTGCAGCCTCACCACATCTCCAAGCCCCAGTTCAAGCCAGGAATTGAGGAGTCAATCCAAGCCTTAATCCGCACCGTTCAGAGCGAGGCGACCATGAAGGTGCGGTGGAATGCGTGCTACGCGCTGGGAAATATGTTCAAAAACCCGGCTATTCCACTCGGTATGTACTCTCACTGATCTGGGCCAGCTTCTGGGTCCATTAACTGACCCTTGGAGCTCTTCATCTGTTTTAACCCATTACACCTGAGAATTGCTTGACATTGTCTTCAGTGGGACGTGGCCGGCAGGCTTTGGTTTGTCTCTTGCAGCAAGGATATGTGTCAGTGGAGCAAACCGTATCATAGAATCATAGGTAGAATGATACAGCACAGAAGGAGACCATTCAGCCCATCGTGCCTGTGCCGGCTCCAGTTAGTCCCACTCCCCTGCATTTTCCCACAGCCCTGCAGTTGTTTTCCCTTCAAGTATTTATCCAATTCCCTTTTGAAAGTTACTATTGAATCTGCTTCCACCGCCCTACCAGGCAGTACATTCCAGATCATAAAAACTCGTTGCGAAGAGAAAACAAATTCGCAAGTGACATTCTTCACATGTAAGGTTGGGTAGTGGGCAATGTTCCATCTCATTTTTTGGGGGGCCGCGTGGCCCATTCAGAATTCCGCGCATGCGCGGTTTTTCCATTTAAAAGCAACCACGCAGCTTAAAGGGAATATAGGTAGTGAGTGTTTGCGGGCGATTTGACTGCAGAGGGGATGACACCTGAGTTTTATCCTGCCCTACCCTGCTGCCCACACTCTCACACCCGCTCTTTCCATCAGTGTGTCGCTGAATGGTGATCAGTGGCTAGTTTGTCCCCATCAAAACCCGGGAACACCTGAGAGGCCCATTGCCGTACTCCATCACTGCCTCGATTGAGATCAGCTAACTCGGCACAGACCTGGGATTAAATCTGGGCTCTTCCTAGTCTTTTCTTTATACGTTCTCGGGATCTGGGCCTCGCAAGCCCAGTATCTATTGCTCATCCCTAGAGTACCAGGCCATGCAGTACATTCACCTACTGAGCCATTGAAGGGAGCAGAAATAAATGTTTTATTTTAAAAATCATTATTTAGTCCTTTTAAATGGCTTTTCTCCTTTTATAATTTTTTTTTAAGATGAGGATGCAAACTTTGGGCCTTCAAATTCGAAGTGACCTTGAGGCATGCTTCATGCGGCCTGGCAGTTCTTGGACCGCAATATTCCACCTCACTCGAACTGATTTTATGTTTTACATGTCACATTTGTATTCCCCTTGCACCCGAGCGTCAGCCTTGGTTCGGTTGGTAGCACTCTTGCCTCTGAGTCAGAAAGTCGTAGGTTCAAGCCCCACTACCAGGATTTGAGTAAATAATGTAGGCTTGACTACATCAGAGCAGTACTGAGGCGTGCTGCACTATCAGAGGTGACGACCTTCAGATGAGACGTTAATCCAAGGCCACATCTGCCTCTCCTGCTGGTTCAGGTGGCCGTTGAGGATTCCATGACACTATTCAAAGAACAGGGGGTACTGCCCAATTTTCTTGCCACCATTCCTCCCTCAACCTGTACCATTAAATTTCATCTCATTGCTGTTTGTGGGACGTTGCCACGTGCAAAAATGCTGCATAGCAACAGTGACTTGATTTCAAGGAGATTCATTGTATGTGAAGGGATTTGGTAACTTTCTGAGAGATTTGAAAGGTGCTGTAGTGTCCGCCGTGGTCCAGTGGGCAGCACCCTCGCCTCTGAGTCAGAAGGTTGTAGGTTCAAGTCCCACTCCAGGCACTTGAGCACAAAAATCCAGGCTGACACGCCCAGTGCAGTGCTGAGGGAGTGCTGCACTGTCGGAGGTGCCGTCTCTCGGATGAAACGTTAAACCGAGGTCTGCCTTCTCAGGTGGACGTAAAAGATCCCGTGGCACTATTTATAAGAGATGGGGAAATATCCCCGGTGTCCTGGGCCAATATTTATCCCTCAACCAACATCACTAAAACCAATTCTCTGGTCATTATCACGTTGCCGTTTGTGGGAGCTTGCTGTGCACAAATTGGCTGCCGCATTGCCTATATTACAACAGTGACTACACTTCACAAAAAAAAAAGACTTCATTGGCTGTAAAGTGCTTTGGGACGTCCAGTGGTGGTGCAAGGCGCTATATAAATGCAAGTCTTTTTTCAAAAATGTGTTTTCTTTCCCTGTCGGGAGTTGACTACCATGTTCTGCGCCACCCAATGGTGTACTCAAAAGTTACCAAATTCCTTCGCATACAATGAATCTCCTTGAAATCAAGTCACTGTTGCTATGCAGCATTTTTGCACGTGGCAACGTCCCACAAACAGCAATGAGATGAAACTTAATGGTGCAGGTTGAGGGAGGAACGTTGGTAAGAAAATTGGGCAGTACCCCCTGTTCTTTGAATAGTGTCATGGAATCTTTAATGCCCATTTGAAGTGATAATTATAAATAATACTGTCTGTGGCCACTTGCAAGACATGCTGGTCAGTGGACCTCCAGCTAGGCCTTTATTCGCAGCTCACCCGGCTGTGGGACATTGGCCCCCACAGGATTCTCTATTCCTTGCTCTTCAGCTAATGTAGGCAATGGAATGCTAGTAGGAGGCAGGGCTATCCCAGAATCTGGAGAAAGCAAAAGCAGCCTGTTAAAAATAGGGGACTTGTAGTTTTCAGAGAACTACTGGGCTCATGTGTTTTTTCCCCTTCTTCCAAGTACTATGTTTGTATTCAGCAACTGCCCGTAGATGCATGATTGGAACCAAGAGTTCATTGTGTGCGGAATAGTGGACGAAGATTCACATGCCATCACTCTGTGGTGCAGCATGTTCGGACTTTGCTGAGAGTGTGCCTTGATATTGTGACCCTTAATAAAAGGTCAGGAGGCCCATGTTCGAACGCCACTTGAGGCTGGGGTTGAAGTCTGGGGTCCTGCAGTTTTGGAGTCCAGACTTTGGATTGCCCAAAGGCATTTTTTCCAAATGGTTCCCAGTGAAATAAAGATGTAATGTGTTGGTGTAGCTTTCCTGTGTCTTATTGCGACTGTTCTTTTCAGACTCTGCTCCTTGGGCGGCACAGGCTTTCAGTGCCTTGACTTCAGTGGTGAAAACCTGCAAGAACTTCAAAGTGCGCATCAAATCGGCCACGGCGCTTTCGATCCCGAACACCCGCGAGCGCTACGGGGACAGTAAACAGTTCTGCGAGATTTGGAGCGCGCTGGTGCTGGCCTTGGAAAAGAGCGAAGAGACGGAGGACTTCCTGGAGTTCAAATACTGCGCCAGTTTGCGGACTCAGATCTGTCGGACGCTGCTCCACCTCCTCCACCTCGTCACCGCCGAAGACCACTCCTGCATCAGCAAAACCGTTTCAGAGAAAGGCAACTTAATCCGAACCTTTGTCCAACGCTTTCTGACTTCGGGGGTGGAGGCCGATGAAACGGTGACTCGGACGGACCCACAGGATAGGATCAGGATGTTGCAGAAGGCCTTTCAGCATGTACACAGCCTTCAGGAGGTGCCAATAGATGAACGAGAGCTGGTTGTCAAATATCTGGATGAAATCTTGAAACATTGTGTGGAATCCACAGAACCACAGAGTGGCCTGAAAGATGCTCAGGAGTGAAGAGTTTTTTTTTTTGAAGGACCATACCCGCTTCTGCATGTCTTATGCTGGATGTCATTTGCAACTGAACATTTCAACAGCTACGTCTGTTTAAGGTTTTATCACCGCTTATTTTAAGATTGTGTGCTCCAACGGTTTAGACACTTCCCTTCCACCTCCTGAGACTTTGGGATCGTATTTGGCACAGGCCAATGGGTTGAAAGCCCCATCTGTCTGCGGGCGCTAAGGGTCCTACAGCAAAAGAATCTGCGCAGTTTCGATCCAGGTTCCAGTGGGCATGGGTTATCGAAAAACGTCACACTGCTGCAGTTATGGGGCTTTTCTGAAGTTATAAACCGAGTACAGGGAGCTTCACTTTGTCTAACCTGATGTGGGAGTGCATGATGGAGACACAGGGTGCCTGAGATGGAAAGGGCAATGTTCGTCAGCACTAACATCCTCTCTTGACAAATGTTTTTTTTTAAAGTGTGGGTGGAATACTGAATAAACTGAAATGCCATACACACCACAATATATTCAGTGCAAGTGGGTGGCAGTGCTGTGGAGTGGAATATTTTCCTTATGTATCTAATGACTGCACTGATTACCCTCAGGCTGTAGGTCAGTTAGCAATTCCATTTGTGTTTTGTTTTGATAAACCTTGTCACACCAACACAACACTTCCACTCCTTCAACACCATAATCTCCGTGCTGGAGAAAGCTGGAGAGTGTTGTGATGGCGATCGGATCCCCAGGGAGTTGGATTCAGGCCGCAGTAATGCTGCACAAAGGGAACCGAGAGTGATTCACTCTCAAGTTAAACATAGAAACATAGACGATAGGAGCAGGAGTAGGCCATTCGGCCCCTCAAGCCTGTTCTGCCATTTAATGAGATCATGGCTGATCATCCAAATTCAGTACCCTGTCCCTGCTTTCTCCCCATATCCCTTGATCCCTTTAGCCTTAAGAAATATATCCAACTCCTTCTTGAATATATTTAATAAGTTGGCCTCAACTGCCTTCTGTGGTAGAGAATTCCACAGGTTCACCACTCTCTGGGTGAAGAAATTCCTCCTCATCTCTGTCCTAAATGGCTTACCCCTTATCCTTAGACTGTGCCCCCTGGTTCTGGACTCCCCCGCCATCGGGAACAGCCTTCCTGCATCTAGTCTGTCTAGTCCTGTTAGAATTTTATAAGTTTCAATGAGATCCCCTCTCATTCTTCTAAACTCTAGCGAATATAAGCCTAATCGACCCAGTCTCTCTTCATACGTCATTCCTGGCATCCCAGGTATCAGTCTGGTGAATCTTTGCTGCACTCCCTCCATGGCAAGAACATCCTTCCTCAGATAAGGCGACCAAAACTGCACACAATACTCAAGGTGCGGTCTCACCAAGGCCCTGTACAACTGCAGCAAGACATCCTTGCTCCTGTACTCGAATCCTCTCGCTATGAAGGCCTTCTTAACCGCCTGCTGCACCTGCATGCTTACCTTCAGCGACTGGTGCACAAGGACACCCAGGTCTTGTTGCACTTCCCCTTTTCCCAATCTATTGCCGTTCAGATAATAATCTGCCTTCCTGTTTTTGCCACCAAAGTGGATAACCTTGCATTTATCCATATTATAATGCATCTGCCCAATCGCCCAACCTGTCCAAGTCATACTGGAGTTTCTCTGCATCCTCCTCACAGCACACACGCCCACCCAGCTTTGTGTCATCTGCAAACTTGGAGATATTACATCTAGTTCCCTCGTCTAGATCATTAATATATATTGTGAATACACACGTTACAGAGAGCGCATTTATCCTGGCATTCCACGTTTTTGCTCCTGGCCGTTATTCAGAAGCAGGTTTTCAGGTCCACTCGTGTTCCTGACGTCGGCAGGTTAAAATCACACATGCTGTGCATTTAAGCAGGTTTCAGCTGGAGATCTGATCTCCTAAAGACCTGATTGACACTCTGCAAAGTGATTTGCGCTCTCCACCGGGGCCCCCCGTAAGCTGCTGGAGGCTTCACTCTTTGATTTTGAACGTGCCGATGGTCGCTGATCCGATTTCCATGTTTGCATTCCAGCATTAGTGTTAGAAAGTTGGAGCGCAAAAGCACACTAAGACCACCGGCAGCTCCTTTCAGTGATTGGTCAGTCCCAATCTTGGACTCGTAGCAGCCACTCAAATCCATTCTTGGGGTTAACAGCCGCCGAGAGTTGAGGGACAGGACAGAGAGCGGGAAGCATTTTCACCGGTATACTGCTGCTGGACCTGTAAGAGACGAGACGAATAATTCCTTCTACCCACCTGTAGCAACCATCTGCTTGTCATTGCACTTGTGTTCCCGAGAGGAACAAGGTTTTTTTTTGGGGGGGGGGGGGTCACTTTCTCTGAGTTGACAGAGTAAAACTTTTGTAATTTTCCCTGCCCCCTGCTTCAAAACTGCTTGCTACTAGATAGTCTGGGCTGATGTTACTTCATCAGAAACTACAGGGTAGCTTTAAACGGTCCCCCGATGTCAAAACATCTGTTTGGTTGGGCTAAGCTGTGCACTATGGCAAGTGTTGGGTGATACTCTCACCCTGCTTGAGAGAGCAGGCAGGTTCTCAGTCCTCCACCAGTGCTGCTGTCTGATTGATTGGTCACCAGAAGGCACACTAGATCCCTTCATGCTTGTATTTACCTTCCCTCAGATAAGGCGCCCGGTCTTTGTTTCCTGTCTCCCCTGAGGAACCCTGCATTCTGCTATACAGAGACTCTGGGACAATGGTTACTTCATCAAAAAACGGTGCAACACCAATTTCAATCATTCTGAGCTGAATTTAGAATTATGGCTAGTTCCAAGTGATGCAGTGCTGTATCATTCAATGGTGTGCACCGCTGAGGTACCTGACCTAATACTCTGAGATTGCAACTTATAATTTTTTATTTGTTGCAGAATCTTCAAGAATTGCTGTGCAACTTACTGTAAGACCTGCAGTCATAGATTATTGTGGATAGGTGCAACAAGTTGCAGCAGAGAAGGGGGCCATTTGGCCCACTACACCTGTGCCAGCACTAGCTCCTCTCTTCGTTTTGGATTCTTTTTAAATACTTATCCGTTTCCCTTTTAAATGATGTGTTAAAGCATTCCATGGTCTAGTAACCCTGTGTGAAAATATTGTTCTAACACCGCTGTGATTTTTCTCGTGTTAACGCCGAGTTTAAGTCACCTTGTTACCAATTTGTCAACCAGTGAAACCAATTGTTTCACTTTACACTCTCAAACCCTTTCATAATTCTGAAAATCTCTATTAGATCCCGTACTTAACTTTCTCTGTGGAAAAAGCCCCACTTTTATATGCCACTAGCTGAAGTGCCCGGCGGTGCCGAGGCTTTTTCGAGGGAATGTTGTTGTTGGAAGAGAGAGAGAGAGCGACTGGGGGGAAGAGAGAGAGCGACTGGGGGGAAGAGAGAGAGCGACTGGGGGGAAGAGAGAGAGCGACTGGGGGGAAGAGAGAGAGCGACTGGGGGGAAGAGAGAGAGCGACTGGGGGGGAAGAGAGAGAGCGACTGGGGGGGAAGAGAGAGAGCGACTGGGGGGAAGAGAGAGAGCGACTGGGGGGAAGAGAGAGAGAGAGGGAGGGGAGGGGTGGGGGGAAGGGAGGGGTGGGGGGAAGGGAGGAGGGGAGGGGTGGGGGGAAGGGAGGAGGGGGGAAGGGAGGAGGGGGGAGGGAGGGCGGGCGCGGGAGGAGGGATGGAGGGCGGAGGGGAGGGAGGGCGGCGGGCGCCGAGGGTCGCGACCCCCCCCCCCCCCGGAGGTGAAGACCGCCGATTGCGCGCGCAGCAGGAGCTGAGACGCGGCGTCTCTCTCGGCCGGCGGGCCCGGTTGCCAGGGCACCCGTGACGCTGACCAAGCCAGAGAGAGAGACGCCGCGTCTCAGCTGCTCCTGCTGCGCGCGCGGCCCCCCCCCCCCCCCCGAGGGTCGCGGCCCCCCCCCCCCTTGAGGGTCGCGGCCGCCGCCCCCCCCGAGGTGAAGACCGCCGATTGCGCCCGTTGCCAGGGTAACGCTGGACGCTCAGCAAGCCCCGGCAGAGAGAGACGTCTCCGCTCCTGCTGCGTGCGCACCCTAGCGGCGCTGGGCTGAGGCTCGGCCCTCCAGCCTTAGAGTGGGGCCGGGAGGTGCCTAGCTCGGGCGTGGGTGCGGAGGAGACGCCGAGGCTTCTAGGCCTACCTGGAAAAACGGGGAAAGGTAGGAAAATTAATGAGATTAGATAAGTTAATTACTTTCTAAATCATTTTTTAAAAAAACAATATGTGTTTTAAAAGCAACGTTTTTTTTTAAGACGCAGAAAGCGGGAAAAAGAAAGGAAAAGTTTGGAATCAAGATGGCGGCGACTCACCTCGGTTCAGAACGATAAAGCCCGGCCACACGCGCACCGATTGGCCCGGCGGCACACGCCAGCAACCCGGCGTACGATTGGTCGAGCTCGAGGTCACTCTGTCGCTAATGAGCGGATAATGAGATGCTAATGAGCGGAATGTTGAAGGTTTTTGGGATACCGCGGGCGCAATTTTAGCCCGGCCGAAACGTAAATACGCTTAAAACCGTCTCAGAAGCGTAAGCTTTCTTTGGAGGTAACGCGCGCATAGGTACGCCCTGTAACTTTCGAGTGCATACCCGCAACGCACACGCGATGATAGACAGATAGACAAGATAGACAAGATAGACAGACAGACTGACAGAAGTACCGATTTATATATATATATAGATGATGATGGATGCAGGATTTCCTCCGGGCATCATCAAGCCATGACAGCAAGGGTCCTATGATGGCTGCAGTATGGGATAACATTACCATCATTTTGTAGTCACTCCTGGTGTTTAGAATAACACGAGTATTGCATGACACATGATTGTATCTCTGCTTCAGTGTTTGCAACATACATGTATAATTTGGGCTTGAGGCAGAGTCCCAAACTGTGTGGCTACTCTGCACAATTTATAATGTCACTTGTGATTTTTAGTAAGCTTTACAGGCCATTTTCCTGGCCAATATTTATCCCCCAAAGGTAAATTAATTAATTCTACCAAAGGATATACCAACTGGTTCACTGCTTTTTAAATAACGTCTCGGCCTATTGAAGATCAAACTATTTGCATAAAAATGTTGCATTCATCAGTTGGAACCAGTGAGGGTATAATAAGTCTGCTTTCTGGGACTATAACCAGATTCCTAATTCTGCCTGATTACTGGATATATGACCAAGTTTCGCTTGGTGTAGTCTGGATAGTGACCAGGAGAAGCAACCCAGACTGTTTGTCTTTCACCCTAATATACTTCGGCTAATTATAGTGCTCAGTTTCTGCCCTGGCAGAGATTATCCAACTCTGCGCAGGTCAGGGATCGGAAATGGGACTTTCCTGGTCTGTATGACCATAACACCTGGTGCACTTAAAACCACTGAGGCACAGGGGAGCCGCCTTTTAAGATTTTAGGGGTGATTGTGTGATTGGGGGCTCCCAGTGGGGAACAGCTCATGATTTACCTCCTGTTATTAGTGGGCAGAAAACCAAGGCTGTGCATTCACAGCTCTCTGCTGGAAAAGCCAGATCACAGAATCACCCCTTTTATTTCTTCACTGCTTCGAAAAATAGCGTAACAGCTTCCTTGTTTCCAAACTCCTCATGGTTCAATGATCAAGGACACACTGGAAAAATACAAGGGGCCGTATTTTCCGATCGGAGGCCTCGTGAGTCTGGAGGCCTCCGATCTGGAAAAATCTACGAACTTACCCGAGGCACCTATATTTCCAATCCTGGGCCTCCCCAAACTCCCAAGTGCGCAGGGCCCACGTATCCCAGAGGCGCAGGCAGTTCGCAAGTGTCCCTGAGATCACGTGGGCCATGGGGAACCAATAGGAGAAGGGAATCTCCCTTCATATACTTGATAAGATAGACCTGTCAAATATATGAATGGAGATCACCCCAAAAACATAGTAAAACTTTAAATAAATAAAAAATCACCTTTTTAAAATTAGTTGAAATTACAATAAATTAAATATTTTAAACAAAAATTTAATTTTTTGAAAAAAGTAGTAAGTTTTTTATGGGGCTAAAAATAAACTGCCCTTTTTTAAAAAGTATTTTTAAATGATAAATGAGTGGAAAAAATGTTTTAAAAAACTTTTTTCAACTCTTATGCAGGTAAAAGCAGGCCTTACTCCAGCTTTTACCAGGCGTAAGATTTCTAAGTGTTTTCAGCGGCGGAGGTTCTGCAGAAACCGGAACTCTCTGCCCGTGGAGGCCCTTCTCCAAGCGTTCTTGACAGATTAGAAATGCTGGTTTTCAGCGCATGCGCCGTACATGCCTGAAACCGGCATTTGCGAGGTTCCTCCAGGTGGGGACACAGCGCGTACACACCTGTAGGCATCGGAATATCTGCCCCAAGGTAAAAAGTACGGGAAAGCTTGTTTATGATCTGACAATTGTGGCGATGGTCGGGACACAAGTTTGAAGTTTGACTTTAAAGTTGCTTTTCCTCCTAACGCCACTGGGTGGACTATCAGACCACCTCTATCACAGAGCTGGTTTCTTCCGAGAGCATAGGGACAGGAGGAGGCTGTTTAGCCCCTCAAGCCGGTTCCGCCATTTAATGAGATCACAGAAACCCCACAGTGCAGATAGAGGCCATTTCGGCCCATCGAGCCTGCACCGACACATATCCCACCCGATCCCCGTAACCCCTACACCAACACATATCCCACCCTATCCCCGTAACCCCACGTACTTAATCCCCCTAACACTAAAGGTCAATTTATCATAGCCAATCATCCTAACCCGCACATCTTTGGACTGTGGGAGGAAACCGGAGCACCCGGAGGAAACCCATGCAAACACGGGGAGAATGTGCAAACTCCACACAGTCACCCGAGGCCGGATTCGAACCCGGGCCCCTGGCGCTGTGAGGCAACAGTGCTAACCACTATGCCACCGTGGCTGATCTGCGACCTAACTCCATATACCCGCGCTTGCCCCATATCCCTTAATACCTTTGGTTAACAAAAATCTATCAATCTCAGATTTAAAATTAACAGTTGCCCCAGCATCAACTGCTGTTTGCGAAAGGGAGTTCCAAACTTCTACCACCCTTTGCGTGTAAAAGAGTAACAGGGAAGAACTGAGCCATTACTCCATAGAGAGTACAGGTAGACTACCCTTTATCCGAACTTCTGAAAACCGAAACCCTCTAAAAACCGAAGGTTTTTTCGTTCAGCGTAAGTCCAGCGTAAGTCGTGCGCACGACCCCCCCGCGGACCCCCGCCGACTTATGGTCGGGGCCGGCGGGGGTCCGCGGGGGGGTCGGCGCCGGCGGGGGTCCGCGGGGGGGTCGGGGCCGGGGCCGGCGGGGGGGGTCGGCGGGGGGTCGTGCGCACGACTTACGCTGCGCGTTAGCGTAAGTCGTGCGCCTGACCCCCCCCCCCCCCCCCCCGCGGACCCCCGCCGACCCACCTTCCGAAATCCGAAATTCTCTGAAAACCGAAACACGGCTGGTCCTGAGGTTTTCGGATAAAGGATAGTCTACCTGTAGTACATTTCTTGTTTGTAGAGGTAAACTATTAATGGGTTTACTTTTTGAAGGTTCTCCCCTCTTCTGAAAGCCTGAACCACACGCTGCAGTGCGATTTCTATGGCTGCCAGTATGGAACCATATCGCAGTTACTTTCGCTACCTTGCTCCACCGACCATTTTTCATTTCTCTCAGTTGGTGGAGTGATGGGCGGCATAATCATCTTCCGTTTCCCCCGGGTAAGGGATGAGGGAAAAAAAAAAATCAATCCATGGTTCCCAGTCTTGTTCACTGTACGGTGTGTATGTATGAGTGTTGGTTGAGGAGAAGATCAAGCTTGATTGTGATACCCCACACGGGAGACACCAGCAGATCAGTCACCAGTCAACAATTTGCTGGTTCTCAGTTTATTCACACACACACACACACACAGAAACCCCACAGTGCAGATAGAGGCCATTTCGGCCCATCGAGCCTGCACCGACACATATCCCACCCAATCCCCGCAACCCCCACACCAACACATATCCCACCCTATCCCTGTAACCCCACGTATTTAATCCCCCTAACACTAAGGGTCAATTTATCATAGTCAATCAACCTAACCCGCACATCTTTGGACTGTGGGAGGAAACCGGAGCACCCGGAGAAAACCCACGCAAACATGGGGAGAATGTGCAAACTCCACACAGACAGTCGCCCGAGGCCAGATTTGAACCTGGGTCTCTGGCGCTGTGAGGCAACAGTGCTAACCACTATGCCACCATGCTGCTATTGTTTGATAAATTGAGTCTAATCTTCAGTTGTTAAGTGTATAAGACTTTCATTGGTACAATATTTTATGCTTAATTATGCTACAATTTTTACTCTTTTTTTCTAAGATTTTGTTGGTTTTGTTCCTAATTTTCTTCCCCCCCCTCTCTTGAAGGTGTTGAATCTTGCTGCAGCGCGACTCCGTGGGTACCAGGCACCCCTCCAGTGATTCACCAAGGTGACCAATCTTCATGTGGGAAAAGTAAAAATGTCAGCAGGCTATTAAACCATGAAGGGCATCACCGGAGAACCTAATCCTGCCCTTATCTGATGTTCACAAATGTAATTTTCAGCAGCAGTCACTGGATAGTGATCAGGAACAGGAATGTCTGTTTGATCTTCCCTCCTTACTCTAGAGATCCTGAGGCCAACTGCAGCACTGCAGCTGTCACCAGGCTGCCCAATACCACACCTGGCGGTGCATTTATTCATTTGGGGGGGGGGGGGAGGGGAAAGAGAGAGAGAGAGGAGCTAAAAGTAAACAAATAAGATATCTGCACATACCTTTTGATTGCTCAATATTTGGATGGTTCAGTAAGAGGAAAGCAAAATATCTTGTTTGTCCTTGTCTCAGGGATATTTTAGTCCTGTATGAACCAAGAGGGATCAATGACGTTGAAGTTTGAGTATTTATTGCTGTTTGTTCCATATTCTGCTTTGAGATCAGTGTGTTTACCGCAGTAAACACAGAGGCAAGACTTATCTCTGAAGAATGCTGTGCTTGTAGAAATGCATTTATAAACGGGGTGTTGTCTCTTTTCTTCAGTCTTGTGACTTGCTGCAGAATTGATTTTGTTTCGCAAATGTAATTCCAAACTGATTTCCTAACTGGTTCAAAATCCACTCGATGCTTAAAAAAAAATAATTCTGAGGTTGAGGCTGATTGGGGTGGAGTAGAGGAAGCCTTGCACTGCATTTAACTGCTGTATCTGGGCATGCTTGATGCCGGGGTCAGGAGCTTACTGTGTCGTGAATTGTGCCCCTAAACCTTTTGGCACACCACGCCAATATGCGGTGCCAGTACGGTGCTCTCTTGGGTACTTGCTCACTTGGCAGCAAACTCTTTTGAGGTTGCTGGACTCATCTGGTTACAACTGGACAATCCAGTGCTCAGTCCTGGGGATTGAGCTCACCGTGACTTTGGGTGCGAAGTGCGGGCCATGACCGCTGCAATTTAGTTTGGATGGCACTTGTTGCTTTTCCTCTTTAATTCGGTCCCTCTTCAGATCCCTGCAGGGCTAAAATTTAAAAAAAAATTGGCCAAAGATCAAATTGCTCATACTTTATATAAAAAATTTTTTTTTTTAAATGTTGATACAAAATTCAGCCATTGTTCTCTTGCCCCCCCCCCCCCCCCCCCAATGAAATTTCTCCTCTGTTGCTTTTTAAAATTGTTAAGCACATGTTTGGGGAATGAGTTAGGCACTGGATTTTTGTTACCTCTGGGACCCAGGTATAAATCCCCTGCAGACTAATGGAAAAATGTCCTCTGTGTGATGGTTGTAAGGATCTCCTCTGTCTCCTGGATGGTGTGGGATTAAAAACAATGTGACATTGGTGCAATAGGGTTCATCTGAGGTTGATGACTGGGAAGAGTAAGGGAGCTTAACTCTGCATTCAGCTGTGCTATATCTGACCTTTTTTTTCATTTGTGCGTCGCTGGCAAGGCCAGCATTTAATATTGCCCATCCCTAGTTGCCCTTGAGAAGGTGGTGGTGAGCTGCCTTCTTGAACCGCTGCAGTCCGTGTGGTGATGGTACTCCTACAGTGCTGTTATGGAGGGAGTTCCAGGATTTTGACCCAGCAACGATTAAGGAACGGCCGATATACTTCCAAGTCAGGATGGTGTGTGACTTGGAGGGGAACTTGGAGGTGGCGGTGTTCCCTTGCACCTGCTGCCCTTCTAGGTGGTAGAGGTCACGGGTTTGGGAGGTGCTGCCGAAGAAGCCTTGGCGAGTTGCTGCAGTGCATCTTGTAGATGGTACACACTGCAGCCGCGGTACGCCGGTGGTGGAGGGAGTGAATATTTAAGGTGGTGGATAGGGTGCCAATCAAGCGGGCTGCTTTGTCCTGGATGGGGTCAAGCTTCTTTGAGTGTTGTTGGAGCTGCACTCATCCAGGCAAATGGAGAGTATTCCATCACACTGGGACTGCTTGGTGCCAGAAATGGATAGTGTTCTATTCTCCAGTACGAACATACTTCACCTTGATCAGCTCAACAATTCACAAAAGAAAATGATGTAAGAAAGTTTAACCTTTTTATCCCTCTAAACTTGCTCATGTGGGCAACAGGTCCTGATTGCTAACCAGCGACTCTTACTGGAAAATGCACGTGTGCAGGTAAGGGTAAGAGCAGGCTTTACTACGATGCCCTCCACAGTCAAGCAGCCTGCCGACACTCGCCGTCTGGGCTCACACATGAAGAATGACTACTTGGGGTGAGGTACAATGTCTGTGGAACAACACTCATGAGGAGTCAGTGCCATGAGCAGACAGAGCGGGAAGAAAAGTGGGACAAATATTTAAAAAAATCTAGGGAAGAAGTCTACTGAGATGAAATGAGCTGATTGGCAATGAGGGTCTCACAGTAGAAATCCCTTTAATTGGCCTTAGAAACATGTCTTATCTAATCGATGCAACAAAGTAGAGTGAAGGCAATAAATTGAGATTTTTGCTTCTTTCACCAGCTTTGAGATTGTCCTTGTGTGAGGTATTATTTGTTGTTGCCCAATGTCTCTCAATAGGGTTAATGGAAAACTGAAATGATATGAAGTTGTGGGGGCTGTGCATTGTAGCTACAGCAGTGAGTGTGCGGTGCCCCTGCCATATAGCACACACAACACCAACAACATCGAATAACACCTGTACATTTATTAACAAAGTGGAATATAAAATGGAAACAGCTAGCTCAGATCGCAGCATAAAGCAAAAACCTGCATTTAATTAGCACCCGATCCCCTTTTGGGTCATCCCAAACCCCGTCAAACACAATGAATTACTTGGATGTACAGTCACAGTTGCTATGGCGATGAACATGGCAGTCATTTAGCACTCAGCAAGATCCCACAAACATCAATGAGATGAATGACAAGTTTGTTCACTATTTTGGCAGTGTTGGCTTGGAGACCAGGAGATTTCCCGGCTCTTCATCAAATAGTCATTTGGGGGGGGGGGAATTGGGTTGCTTTGCGCCTCCTGTTAGCGGGCGCTAAGGGGCGCAAAGCACCTCGTGCCCGGGCGCGGCGCCGCTAACGCCTCCCACGAAATTCAACGGGAGGTTAGCGGTAGCCAGTAGTGCCCTGCTGCATTGCGCCTCCGGCGATGACGTCATCACCGTGTGCAGCGCCCCTGCTGCAAACTTCGCTTGCGCCCCCTGACCTATCGCCGGATGCTATGTCTGATAGGGTCAGGGTGCTGTGTTTGTGGTTGCGGTAGCGCAAAATAAAGGGCAGGGGCTGGGTGGCCATTTTTTTTGAGCTGCCTGCCTCCACCTGCAGGGTGCCAGCCGCGATCGGTCAGCCCGGCACTCCTCGCTGGCACCCCGTTCCCTGGTGATCCAACAGGGCCCCTGGTGCGCGCTGCGCTAGTTTCCTCCCCTTCAATCAGGGGAGGGAGGCCTGTAATACTGCGGCACTTCGTGCTGACGCTCATGGCGCTGCTGTACATAACACCGCGATGTTGAATAGTAGCGCCCCAAGAGAGAAGGGGAATGCTTCCAGTAGCGCTAAAAGTAGCGCCCCGGCGAAGTTAGTGCCCCAAAGGGGGCGCGACCCAATTTTTCCCCCTAAATCTTTAACAACAGGCAGGTGAGGCTCTCATTTAGTGTCGCACCCGAAGGACAGTACCTCCAGCAATGCAGCACTCCTTCAGTCCTGCACTGGAGCGTGACTCCGTTATGAGCTTAAGTTCTGGAGTAGGACTTGAACACATCTCCATCTGACTCCGAGGTGACAGTACTACTGACTGAGCCAAGCTGATACAAACACTCGTATTATTCCCCTGTTTGAATCCCCTGATTGCTACTCAGCTACAGAACCCTCCTCTGCAGTAACCTCTTGACAATTCAGAAGGGCACAAGTTGCCTTTTTTTATCTCGTGGCTTCTAATATCCGCAGCAAGGATTATTTGCTCACGGGCCAACATGCGCCTTCCACGGGCAGGGACTGCCACCAGCTAGTCAGCATCAGCAGCTTTCGAACAAGGTCAGTTGTTTTGAATTGGAGCCAGGTGCTGTAGAAATCACTGCAATGCAAGTGGGATGTTTTTAACAGGATCTGAGAGCTGGGCTATTGCAGAACCATTTAGGAAGCTCTTCTGTGATCTAAACTGCTGTAAGTCTATCACTCTTCAGATGAGTAAAGGCACTTTTTAAGCTGTTTTCACTTTACACCAGACCCATGATAGTGCCCCAATTCTTGACATTCAGATCTTGCACAGCCAACAGCAATAGCCCAGCACTTAACGCAATGTAAAATGAGTTTTAGACTGAAGCTATGCACTTTATAATGTAAGGAACCCAACAGCATCAGAGACCCACAATTTAGTGGGTCTTGCAAGCTGTTGTTGGGTACTCCACTCAACAAACGTTCTGAGTAAGATTCCCTCTCTTATAGCCATGGGAATTGTGGGTATCTGGTCCCTAATGTGCTTTGATTGGAGCAGTAGCAGGAAATAAATAAGGCACAGGTGTGCAAGGAGGTCTCAAGTATCCATCTGAGCACCACTTTACTGCAATCCTTTTATGACAATGTAAAAGTGCCTTAAATGGAACACCAGCATCCTGGCATGTATCTGGGACCTGTTGATTCACCTTCTCAGTAAAACTTGCAGAGGCAACTGGTGTAGCACCAAGAAAGCTGAAAATGATGCAAAATGTGGTGGAACTAGGCTCCTGGCAATAGTTCCAACATTGAGATTGCTGACAACTGTAATATCCATAAATGTGAGTGAATAATTCATAGATCTCTCACATATAATTTGTTTTTTTTTTGGAGCTCATGAAAGTGAGGGTGGGAAATAGAACAGCCAGTGTCAGTATCGAGCACTCGGAGGCCATGTACAGGACAGCTAGATACAGAGTAAAAACTTTGCATTCTGCCGCTGTCTCAGAAGGGCATCCCCAACTGCACCAGCAGGAGTTCCTCTATTTCCCAAATAACTGTTGTTATTTCGGATTTCCAACATCTGCAGTATTTTGCTATCGTACTAGTGTTTGGTTCACTGCCACACCTCTTCTAGGAATGCCTACCTTGAAGAAGTTCTGCTCTTCTCTGCGACGGGATCTCCGTTTGGCTCTTCAACCTTGTTCATCTTCATTACTTTCAGTTTCCCTTCTCGTGTTTGATCAGGTATCTGCCAAGACTCGGTTTCACAGCCACATCATTTTCCTCAGCAACTGTCTCCGGTTCCGACTTACTCCACGTGGATTCCAACTAAACTTCCACCCTTCGTGCTTCGGATCCACCCAGGATTACAAATATCTCCAAGATATTCATCGTTCCTCGAACTACTGCTCTCGCCGCATCCTGAGATCCACGCTCAACGCCATGCGGCGCCACATGAACACACTCGACTTCTCTCTTCAGCAACACCGGCGCACTCTATCTCAAAGCTGTCCGGGTCCTCAGTTCCACCTCATCCTTCGACTCATCCGACGCTTCAACAAAAAACTTTTCTTCTTCCTTTCCGATGTCAAGGATCGCAAGCTTCATCAACTCTTGGACACCAACGCCCCTCCGGAACCTTCTTCCCCTTCACTTTCCTCTGACCCCCCCTTCTCCCAATCTCACCCCCTGCCGTGTGTTCACTATCCCCTCTGACCTTCCACTCTCTGACCCTGAACGATCAGTCCTCAGCAAAGGCCTGAGCTTCATCCCCTTACGCCCCCACCTCAATGAATTTCGAGCTCGGCACGATGCTGAGCTCTTTTTCCACCGCCTTCGTCTCCGTGCCCACTTCTTTGGCCAGGAGTCCTCCCCCCGCACAACTGACCCTTTCTCCCGCTTGCAGAATTCCCATTCTACCTGGACCCCTCCCCCTGGCCTCTTACCCTCTCTAGATCTTTTCATCGCTAACTGCCGCCGTGACATCGGCCGTCTCCATTTCTCTGCTCCCCTCACTCACTCCAACCTACCTCCCTCTGAACTTGCAGCACTCCATTCTCTTAGATCCAACCCTGACATTGTCATTAAACCCGCTGACAAGGGTGGTGCTGTTGTTGTTTGGCGTACTGACCTCTACCTAGCGGAAGCTGAACGCCAACTCTCCGACACCTGCTCCTACCTCCACCTGGACCATGACCCCACTACCGAACATCAAACCACCGTTTCCAAGACTGTCACTGACCTCATCTCCTCTGGAGATCTTCCCCCCGCTGCCACCAACCTCATAGTTCCCCAACCCCGCACAGCCCGCTTCTACCTCCTTCCCAAGATCCACAAACAGGACTGCCCTGGTAGACCCATCGTTTCAGCCTGTTCTTGCCCTACGGAACTTATCTCTTCCTATCTTGACTCTATCTTTTCTCCCCTTGTCCAGTCTCTTCCCACCTACATCCGCGACTCTTCGGACGCCCTCCGCCACTTTAACAGTTTCCAGTTTCCTGGCCCCAACCGCTTCCTTTTCACCATGGACGTACAATCCCTCTACACCTCCATCCCCCACCCGGATGGCCTGAGGGCACTCCGCTTCTTCCTCGAACAGAGGCCCGACCAGTCCCCATCCACCACGACCCTCCTCCGCCTGGCTGAACTTGTTCTCACATTGAACAACTTCTCCTTTAACTCCACTCATTTCCTCCAAATCAAAGGTGTTGCCATGGGTACCCGCATGGGTCCTAGCTATGCCTGCCTTTTCGTGGGCTATGTGGAACAATCTTTGTTCCAGTCCTACTCGGGTCCCCTCCCTCACCTCTTTTTCCGATACATTGATGACTGTATCGGTGCCGTTTCCTGCTCTCGCCCCGAACTTGACAATTTCATTCACTTTGCCTCCAATTTCCACCCTTCCCTCACCTTCACATGGTCCATCTCTGACTCTTCCCTTCCCTTCCTCGACTTCTCCGTCTCCATCTCTGGGGATAGGTTATCGACCAATATTTACTACAAGCCCACTGACTCCCACAGCTACCTGGACTACACTTCCTCCCACCCCGCTTCCTGTAAGGACTCTATTCCATTCTCCCAGTTTCTCCGCCTCCGCCGTGTCTGCTCCGACGATGCCACCTTCCACACCAGTGCTTCAGACATGTCTTCCTTTTTCCGCAACCGAGGATTCCCCTCTACCGTGGTTGACACTGCCCTCGACCGTGGTTGACACTGCCCTCGACCGTGTCAGTTCTATCTCCCGCACCTCTGCCCTCACCCCTGCCCCTCCCTCCCGGAACCACGATAGGGTTCCCCTTGTCCTCACCTTTCACCCCACCAGCCTCCACATTCAACGGATCATCCTCCGGCATTTCCGCTACCTCCAAAGTGATCCCACCACCAAACGTATCTTCCCCTCCCCTCCCCTTTCAGCATTCCGCAGGGACCGCTCTCTCCGAGACACCCTAGTCCACTCCTCTATCACCCCAAACAGCCCTTCCCCTTCGCCTGGCACCTTCCCGTGCAAGCGGAGGAGATGTAACACCTGCCCCTATACCTCCCCCCTCCCCACTGTCCAGGGCCCCAAACACCCCTTCCAGGTGAAACAGCGATTTACTTGTACTTCTCGCAATCTAGTATACTGTATTCGCTGCTCACGATGCGGTCTCCTCTACATTGGGGAGACCAAACGCAGACTGGGTGACCGCTTTGCGGAACACCTCCGTTCAGTCCGTAAGGGTGACCCCGAGCTTCCGGTCGCCTGTCATTTCAATTCACCGCTCCATTCCCACTCGGACCTCACCGTCCTTGGCCTCTTGTACTGTTCCACGGAAGCTCAACGTAAACTCGAGGAACAGCACCTCATCTTCCGATTAGGCACTCTGCAGCCTTCCGGTCTCAATATCGAGTTCAACAATTTCAGATCATAACCTCGGCCCCCATTTCATTTTCACTTATATTTTTCCACTCCTTTCCTTTTCCCCCCCCCCCCCCTCTTTCCTTTTGTTTCTCCCTCACACCTGGCAGCTATCTTTTGCCCTGCCAGTACACTTTACACCTAATCACAGCCTATTACCATCTCGTCTAGCTTCTAATCTCTTTTACTTCTGTTGGTTCTTTTATTCTTTTGTCCGATCGCAGCCCTGCCTTCGATCTAGTTCCTTTTCTCTCCAGTTTTGAAGAAGGGTCAAACCCGAAACGTCAACTCAAATTTCTCTCCACGGATGTTGCCTGACTTGCTGAGTTTTTCCAGCATTTCCTGTTGTTATTTCGGATTTCCAACATCTGCAGTATTTTGCTATCGTATTCCTCTATTTCCCATTAGCCATTTATGTGCTTTCTCTGAATGAGACTGACAATTAGTGCTGAATTGCAGGCAGTTTTGTATTATAGGGCTGTGCTGATTAGAAGAGTTGACACTGGCCTAAATTCATTTCACCTAGAACCCCTCTAGCCAGCAGAGAAGGAAAATTTGCATTTTAGCAATCTGGGCTGGATTCAAATCCAGGTCATGGAGGTCAAAAGACTGTGTGGTAATCTGTTCCCTGCATGTGAGATGAGTTGTATATAAATCATCCGAAATAGGTCAAAAGTACTTAATTTTATCATAGTCCCAGCTTGTAAAATGTTGAAATGGAGGTGACCTGTGATGGAAGGTTTGAACACGTGTGTCAGCCGTGGCCCAGTTGGTACCACCCTCGCCTCTGAGTCAGAAGGTTGTGGGTTCAAGACCCACTCCATCGACTCGAGCACAAAAGTCTAGACTGACACGCCAGTGCTGCACTGTCGGAGGTGCCGTCTTTCGGATGAGACGTTAAACCAAGGCCCCATCTGCGCTCTCAGGTGGACGTAAAAGATCCAATTTCAAAGAAGAGCAGGGAGTTATCCCTGGTGTCCTGGCCAATATTTATTCCTCAATTAACATCACTAAAAAAACAGACTATCTGGTCATTGCTGTTTGTGGGAGCTTGCTGTGTGCAAATTGGCTGCCGTGTTTCCTACATTATAACTGACTGCACTTCAAAAAGTACTTAATTGGCTTTGGGACGTCTGGTGGTCGTGAAAGGCGCTATATAAATGCAAGTCTTTTTTCTTTTTAGATCAGGTCTGGCTGGGATGTCCTATTTGAGCCTCACTGTCTGGGCTCACACCTGAAGAATGGCCACGGGTCAGGTATCAGAGGGCTCCTTCCATTGGTGGGTCAGCATGAATTCAGGGCAGGTGGGGAGACGACTGGGGAAATAAAACAAAAGAAAAATAGCAGTGCAGTACTTGCAAATCGTTACCTGATAATGGCTCTATCACAGCCTGGTAGGGGGCAGGCCACCAGCAGAAAGACTCCCTCCTAACAGCCATTTAAAAGGTGGCACTGCGTAGAAGTATGGTGTGTGGCGCAGGGTAAACCAATTGGGAGAGGAGGGAAATAAAATTGGAAAAATTAAAAATAAAACAAAGATGGCTCCAGCTTAATGCACCCCGGTCGGTAGCTGTGCAGACATGAAGGGAACCAGAAACCGGCAATTACAAATGATTAATATTGTGCTTGCATGAGGTAATGAGTAGATGTTGCTGTTATTTGTTAACCAGGTGATTACACCTTTAAACTTTTTTTATTGATTCTACACCGGCAAGGTCTTGAAATCTTTGTGACTGACGTGACAAGTTTAGAAGAAAGTGTCTGCCCTGGGCTTCACTCCACATAGCAACTGCTGGACACTGGCGTGCGAAAAGGTTCTGGATTTATAGGAGGTAAGGTATATGATCTGTGTCACCAAACCTGTGGAATGTAGAAAATCTAGGTCACTTTTACAATGTTTAAATAATATTTGGATGTTTAGATAGTTGGCAGATAAAATATATATATACATTTTCCAATGTACAGTATTAGCCATTGTGAATTATGTTGTTGGGACTGTGGAACTCAACTGGTCAGGGTTGACTAATGTTGGTTATCATGTTAGCCTGATGTATTGGAGTTCTGGAGGGGCAGGGAGAAATTTCAGAGCTTTATCTTCTTGGAATTTTTCCCCTGTGGTGAGTCACCTCCCTCAGGAGAGCAAGTGAGTTGGGTAGAAACCATGCTGGTGCCTGTGGCAGGAATGATATCGATGGGTTGAAAGGCCCCTTTCTGGTTGGGTGTTTTCTTATGTTGTGTAAATGTAGCACAATTCTCCGAGTCGCAGCTCTTCTGGTAGTTTTCCGTATCACGAGTTATTAGATTGCAGGGCTGGTTGGAAGTAAGATTATGGATAAATCGAATTTCTCTAAGGAGAAGGAATGGAAAAGTGTCAGACTTGGGTAGTTGATGGAGCTATCAACGGGTGTTTGTGATAGTGAAGTGACAATACTCAACTTTCAGTATTCATAATAAAAAGGAGGATGAGAATGGGAGAAGGGCAAAACAATTAGGTAAAACCAAACTGCTGAACAAGACTGTTGTGGGACCCCAGAATCCTTTCTCACCATCACTTTGTGAAAGGTTTTTTCACTTGTTTTTATTTCTTAACTTTGCATCAAAGTCTATTTAAAGAGAAAGAAATGATATCATCCCAGGAGTCACATCTGTAAAATTTGAAGCCCAAGAATCCTTGAATTGCTTCCCTTCCATCGCTCTGGTGTGTGGATTAACAACAAGCCCCGGACTAAACTTCAGTTCAAAATCCTGACAGTAGAGAAACCCTATCGGATTTTAAATATAGCGTCCAATTGAATGATTGGTGTCTTGCGTCTCTCCATTTGACTGGCTTTGTAGCCATTTAAACCTTTATTGGATGATCAGATCTGAATACTCCCACAGGGTGAGTCATCCCAGGAAGTACATTTATACACAGCTTGTTTTTAAAGATTTTTATTACAGTTTTTTTTAATGATACTTATGCTATTGTATTTGGGTGGCGGTGTACATCTTGTTTACTTGCGGGAGCATATACTGTTACAATGGATCTGTTGACAGTTGTGTGCACTTGATTGGTGTGGCAAACATCAGGGTGTTTGTTGATTTGGACCATGGGGGATACTGTGAGGAACATTCAAGGGCTGCCATATTTGGCTTGGGGAGGAGCTAGGCAGGATCATGTTCTTGCAATGCCTATTTATGTAGAGGAGATCATACTCCCACATTGCCTCTTGCACCAGCCTGTAGCTCCCTGCATCGGGATGTGCTGCAGTCCCCAATTACAGTGGAGGGACTAGTTAGCAGTGCAGAGCACAGACTCAGCAAGTACTCCCCCGAGTTTGGATTTGGGCTGAGTAGCGCACAAAAAATGTGGCATAGGGGCTAGCACTCTCCGTATAGCCAGGAACAAAAGACGCAAAGGTAAGCTCCAACCACCTCTCACCCAGCAACAAGAAGTGATCGGTTGACTTAGCACCAGCTATTCAAGAATAATGGAGGGAGCATTATTACCCCTGAAGGTTGTGGGCTCAAGCCCCACTGAAGGACTTAACCAGATTATCTAGGCTGAGACTTTAGTACAGTTTTGAGGGAGTGCCGTCCTTCAGGTGAGACGCTAAATCAAGGCCCTGTCTGCTGGTTCGGGTTGATGTTAAAGATCCCATTGCACTATTAGAAGAAGAGCAAGGAGCTCTCTTGGTGTTTTGGCCAACATTCCTCCCTCAACCAACACCACCGAAAAAAGATTGACTAGTCACGTCTCATTCAGTTTCCGGGACTTTGCTGTTTATAAAATGCTTGCTATGTCTACCTACACAATAGTAGTAATTGCACAATGCCACTCATTCTATGTGAAGCATTTGGATGTTTCTGAGAGATGTGATAAGTTCTTTCTTTCAAAGGTCTCTGTGAAGCTGAATGCAGGTTGTTTGGGTGGAAGTCCTTTTTTGACACTGCTTACTCACAAAGGAGCCCCACCAAGTAACTCATGGGGAGGGAGTGGCATCAATAGGTTGGCTAGGGACCATGCAGTTCATCGGACTTTGATCCACTCTTACTATTGTGAAAAGCTCAATCAGGATTCCTCTGTTATACAAAAAGATCAGCACGCAGAGTTAACTGCTCTTCAGTTTGATTGTGGACAGTGGGACAAGGCAGTAGACATGGTTCGATTAGCCCATCCTGAAAGAAACAAGAGTCAGTAGTGGGGGTAATTTTGACTTTTTTTTATTTGTTCATGGGATGTGGGCGTCGCTGGCAAGGCCAGCATTTATTGCCCATCCCTAGTTGCCCTTGAGAAGATGGTGGTGAGCCGCCTTCTTGAACCGCTGCAGTCCGTGTGGTGATGGTACTCCCACAGTGCTGTTAGGGAGCTAGTTCCAGGATTTTGACCCAGCGACGATGAAGGATCAGCGATATACTTCCAAGTCAGGATGGTGTGTGACTTGGAGGGGAAGTTGGAGGTGGCGGTGTTCCCATGCGCCTGCTGCCCTTGTCCTTCTAGGTGGAAGAGGTCGTGGGTTTGGGAGGCGCTGCCAAAGAAGCCTTGGCCGATCTCGATGGTGTAAAACAGGTGTAGCGAATTGGCAGCCCGTTTTACATCTCCCCCGACTATTCTTCCTATTGAAGTCAAAGAAAATAAAAACCAGGAGAGATGTAAAATGGGCTGCTGATTCGCTATTGCCCGTTTTACATTATCGTACAAAGCCAAAATTGCCCCCCCCCCCGTGTGCTTCCCCCTCTCTCACCACGTGATCTAAATGAGAGAAAGCAGTCAATTGCTACCCAGCAAAAACTACTGTGGCCTATCGTTCTGGTTCCACTGTTGTGCTCAACTAGCACAACTTGCGAGTGAGTAGGAGACTTATGACTGTGTTACCCAGCAACTTGGAAAATCCACAAGTGGGTCCTGGCCTCTGTAAAAAGGGGGGTGTTGGAAGCTTGGGTCTTAATGCTTGGAATCACCAATCGGTTTGTTTACAGGGAGCTGGGTTTGTATTTTGTAACATCTCCTGAACAGATTTTTAGTTGAAAGGCTTGATGGGCGGTCAATGTGACGGTAGGTCGTTCAAGAAAAAGAGACAACTTGCATTTATATAGTCACAGAAAATGCTGGAGATACTCAGCAGGTCAGGCAGCATCTGTGAAGAGAGAAACAGAGTTAACGTTTCAGTTCGATGACCTTCTGTCAGAACTGGAAAAAAGCAGGAAATGGAACAGATTTTTAAGGAAGTTTAGGGGCTGGGAAAGGGGGGAGGGGATGAAAGAACAAAAGGGAAGGTCTGTGATCGGATAGAAGGCGGGAGAGGTTAAGAGACATTAAGAGATATTCAAGGCAAAAGGAGATGGTAATGGGACAGGTTACGAAACAAAGGATGGCTCTAGATGAAGTGTGAATTGCACTGGCAGAATGAAAGACAGCTGCTGAAAGGTGAAACGACCTGAAACGTTAACTCTGTTTCTCTCTTCACAGATGCTGCCTGACTGGCTGAGTATCTCCAGCATTTTCTGTTTCTATTTCAGATTTCCAGCATCTGCAGTATTTTCTTTTTGTACATTTATATAGCGCCTTCTCTCTGAAACGTCCCAAAGTGTTTCACGTAGAACAAGTTGCATTGTAAGGTTATGTAAGCAGAGCGTTCGGCACTGTAGGAGTCTCAGACACTTTGTAAAGAGGAATAGGGGATTTTGACTGAGGAAATAACGCACGGAATGATTGCAGAGTATGTGTGAAAGTAAGGTGGGGGGGGGGGGGGGCGGGGGGGAGTCCATCATTGCTCCATTCAATACTGAAGGGTAAGTATTGCTAACTACTGGAGCCAGGCCTGACCATGTGTCCTCAACCTTACTTATGTAGGAGGAAGTTTTCCACTGTTCACTATTGATAGCTGAGTTGTAAACATTTTTTTATACACACGGTTATGATTTCCCTATCAATAGCATATAGTGACTTGCGGCCCTGACTAATATGTATAAGGTATTGCTCGTTAGCTCATTTGTCTCGATGCACATGCAATTAGAGAACCTTAAGGACCCCGCCTAAGCTTCAGACGAATGCTCGGTCTGTCTGCCTGGAAAGCTGACTGCAGCGTTAAGAAACTCCGCTTGATTCTAAAGGTTTGGACAGTAACGACAGTCTGAATCTTAAGCTCAGACTCACTCTAGTCTCCAACCCATGTCTCGGATGTGCTGGAGTTTGATTCTCCTCAGTACTCCTGATAAGTGAATGCATCAATTGGCAAACAGATCAATCAATTCCAGGAACTGACTATAACTTACACACCTCAAAGTTTATATCTGCCAATACAGTGTTTCCCAGTGACAGGCATTTACTTATTAACCAATTTATTTTTTACTGAATTTTGATGGATTTCCAATAGAAATTAACCTGTAACTAAGCATCCTGTGGGTAAAATCTCCTTAATTTGACATAATTGAGAGAGAAATGTCTTTCTCTACAGCAATGGAACTGTCTGCTTGAATCATTTTGCTTCTGTGGTGATAAATTTGTATAAATTAAAGGCTTTATTAATCTACCGGACTTGTATTTTATAGTAATAGGTGATATAGCCAAAACAGTAGCATATCAGTCAGCGCAGGTAATGATCACCGTTTATAGTGCTCGGGTCGGACTGCACCTTGAATACTGCACCCAATTCTGGTCTCCAAGAAATGAGAGAGACATTTAAGCACTGGAGGCAGTGCAGAGAAGAAGCCCAAGACTGATCCCAGTGCCAGGGGGCCGGAGTTATCAGGACAGACTGGAGAAACTCGGGCTTTTCAACCTAGAAAGGAGGTGCCTGAGAGGCGATCTTATGGAGGGTGCATAAAATAGTTAAGAGTATGGAAAACGCTAACCTGGAATATTACTTTCAATTAAACTGCGGGAGTAGAACTCGGGGGACATGGGCTCAAAGAAGCAAATGGTCATTTTAGGACTGATATCAGGAAATTCTTCTTCATACAAAGTGTGGAATAAATGTCCAGTGGAGGCCAAAACCCTGGAATCATTTAAGAAACAACTTGATGCTACAATGTGGAGGGAGAGGGTGGGGTGGCATTAGAATCTCTCTGGATTAAGAAGGGCCGAATGGCCACCCTCATCTGTAATTATCCTGTGATTTTGTGAAGCGAGGGAAGTGGGGTACTGGACCCACACCCCTTCCTCGTTGTGGTGGTGCGCACTGGTACTTTACGGACTGGTGGTTCAAATTGAGCTGTGACAGAGTGGGTGCAGAAGTGCTTCAACCTGACCCAGTGTCTATGAGGGTGCTCAATGTTGCTGGGTAGAGAAAGTTTTGGCACGGCCATCTCTCGCCCTGGTCATCGCACGCATGCAAAAATAAATCTTTCGGCGAGGAACTCTTTTAACGTACAGGTAGTTTGTGCTGTGGCCACTAGGAGTGCTGGTACTCCAGGGACGATTAAAAAGACATTTCTGTCACTCACTCATTCTTGGGATTGTACGCAAATCTGGCTTGGAGCACCGACTTTTCCAAGATCATGCAAAGGTTTAAATGCACTGCTCGGTGTGTGGGCCTATGCTATACAGATGGGACGGTACCAGGATTGATCTCCAGTCTCCCCTGACCAGATTTCCTGTGCCATTTTTTTTTTTGAGAAACATTATATAGATACACGGTCCAATATTGCTGAGTGTCACGTGATGCTTTGAGAAGGTTGATTGCCTCCAGAAAGTGCTTGCCTGTCGCACCACACCCAAAGGTGAACTTTTATAGTACAATCTTCTGTTCCTGTATAATGCAAGGCATTCCAAACAGCACTGTGTAGTAGCCGTGTTCAAGGAGAAGATAATTATCTTATCAAAAGGCTGATTTATTGCTGATAAACCGATAGGAGAGCCAGGGTACTCTTTAGTCTTAAGCTGCACTTTATAGCCTAGCTACACTCCTACACTCAGCTACTCAAGAATTTCTCCACTCTTTAACCCCCCCCCCCTTTTCCCCCTCACTTTTGTGTCTGAGATATTGGAGGAATTATTTCTTGATATTTTCAATGAACTTTCATTATTAACAAAAAAAAAGCATCAGCACTCAAGCCGCCTTCCACCCCTTGTTTGGTTTTTGGATCTGGAAATAGTGGCAACTTTAGGCCTGAAACAAGACCTAATACAAGTGGTATTGTGATATAGCACGTAGGTACTCTACCACACTGTGCCATGGATGTAGGCTCCTGCCTATAAATCACCTTATGGTGAGTTTCTAAGCTTACTAATTTGGGCTGCTGTTCTGTACCTCATAGCATGCTCAAGGGCTATTGGCCGAATGTCATGCCAAAGGCAACTGATTTAAGATGTACAATGCTGACAAACAGGTGGCAACCAGGGAATGGTGCACAGCCAGGAGAGGTTCATAAAAATGCACAAATGGGGATTTGAAGATAATTCTAATTTAATGCCTGTAGAAATATCAGACCTGTTTGAATGTTAAAAGCCAAATTGTGACAGTAATGAACCATCTGAATCAAAATTTAACATTTACAGTGTAATGCTCATAGCTGAACGCTGCATATTCCTCAGAGATCCACTTTATCAAAGCAAATGATGAAGGTCTTCTCAACGATAGGACGCTACAGTCATAAGGACATCACAAAGCACGGAACAAGAAAAGGCGATTTGGTCCATCAAAGCTATTCCTTCCACAGACCACGCGCAACCTGCTCTGTCATGGGCTCTTCTCAACGGCACGGTGGCATAGTGGTTAGCACTGTTGCCTCACAGCGCCAGGGACCCGGGTTCGAATCCGGCCTCGGGTGACTGTGTGGAGTTTGCACATTCTCCCCGTGTTTGCGTGGGTTTTCTCCGGGTGCTCCGGTTTCCTCCCACATTCCAAAGATGTGCAGGTTAGGTTGATTGGCTATAATAAATTGACCCTTAGTGTTAGGGGGATTAAATATATGGGGATAGGGTGGGATATGTGTTGGTGCAGGGGTTACGGGGATCGGGTGGAATATGTGTCGGTGCAGGCTCGATGGGCCAAAAATGGCCTTTATCTGCACTGTGGGGTTTCTGTGATTTCTGTGAATCTCCCGAGGAAAGCTCCTGCCCTAAAAGGGAAATCAAGATAAGGGTAAAACTCAGAAGGTTAGGAACCTTCTGTGTGCAGCATTATGCAGCCTGGCCAGTTGTCCTCATTAGCATGACACTTCCATGGTTCCAAAAAGTAAAGAAAGGATATGTTGTGTCAGCTGTGGCTCAGTGGCCTCTGAGTCAGAAGGTTGTGGGTTCAAATCCCACTCCAGGGACTTGAGCCCATAAAGCTAAGCTGACACTCCAGTGCAGTGCTGAGGGAGTGCTGCACTGTCGGAGGTGCCCTCTTTCGGATGAGACGTTAAACCGAGGCCCCGTCTGCCCTCTCAGGTGGATGTAAAAGATCCCATGGCGCTATTTTGAAGAAGAGCAGGGGAGTTATCCCCGGTGTCCTGGCCAATATCACTAAAACAGATTATCTGGTCATTATCACATTGCTGTTTGTGGGACCTTGCTGTGTGCAAATTGGCTGCCAAGTTTCCCACATTACAACAGTGACTACACTCCAAAAGTACTTCATTGGCTGTAAAGCGCTTTGAGACATCCGGTGATCATGAAAGGCGCTACATAAATGCAAGTCTTTTTTTCTATACTCTCTGGAGTTTAGAAGAATGAGAGGTGATCTCATTGAAACATATAAGATTCTGAGGGCGATTGACAGGGTAGATGCTGAGAGGTTGTTTCCCCTGGCTGGAGAGCCTAGAACTAGGGGGCATAGTCTCAGGATAAGGGGTCGGCCATTTGTGATTGAGATGAGGAGGAATTTCTTCACTCAGAGGGTTGTGAATCTTTGGAATTCTCTGCCACAGAGGGCTGTGGATGCTCAGTCGTTGAGTATATTCAAGGCTGAGATCGATAGATTTTTGGACTCCAGAGGAATTAAGGGATCTGGGGAATCGGACAGGAAAGTGGAGTTGAGGTCGATGATCAGCCATGATCTTATTGAATGGTGGAGCAGGCTTGAGGGGCCGTATGGTCTACTCCTGCTCCTAATTCTTATGTTCCATATCTATCTGCATCTTTTATCTGTCGCGACACCATTGGATTGGTATTCGGTCGGCATGGGCTCAGCGTTCACGCCTATGCCGCTGATGCTGAGCTCTGCCGCTCCACCCCTTCTCTCAACCCTTTGGCTGTCTCTGTGCGAGCAGACCATTTTACATTGTAATGGTCTTTTGCATTTTCCTCCGAGATCCACCTTATCAGAGCAAACGGTAAAGGCTTGCTCCGAGATAGGATCGTGGAATGAGAAAGGGCCATTCGGCCCATCAAATCTGTTCCTTCCACTGACCATGCATTATCTGCTTCCTCCATGGTTCTATCCAATTGACATGGGAGGAGATTTTCAACTCCCGACGGGCCCCTTTCTTGCCTGAGAAACATGTGACTGGAAGATAAAAATCTGGAGGGGACCTTATGCACCCGTTTGCCTGGCAGAATCAACTTTCAGGCAGGCCTTTAAATGAGCACTCCAGCCCAAAACAGACGGGAAACTGTTTAAATATGCAAATCAACATATTATGTAGGACCTCGATTGTAACTTTCAAGGAGAAATGGGTAAAGAATGCACGGCACATGCCAGTACCACCTTCTCCAGGCACCGAGAAGTCTAACCAATGGTCCTTAAAGAGACTACTGGAGGCCTGTCCTAAAGGGGACATGTGGGTGGTGGGGATATAAGCAAGTGGTTGGACAGCGCTTTATCAGTGATTTGGGATTATGGGCGGTCACAGGAGACGGTGAGTCGACGGGGTGGCCATGAATATGGGCGCAGCCATCAGCAGCCTCAGTCCCACTCTCTGGAACTCCCCTCCCTTGACTTTGCTGCATCGCCACCTTTTAGAAACCTTCTCAAAATGCATCTCCTCAACCAAGTTTTTGGTCCCCATTCCTAACCTCTCCCTTCCAAGGTTGTTGCCTGTATCCTTTTATGTCTATTTGTGAAGCGCCTTTGGGAGGTTTATTTACATTAAAGGAATAATATGCATGCGAGTTGTTGTTGTCGTCGAGGGACAGCGGGCCTGATTGCCTTTAATTCAGCATCTGGCCTTGTGATTTGCACAACACGTCTTGGCATGATGCCAAACTTGATGATGGATTTGAAAACCTGCTATCTTTGTATTACTTCAGAAATGATATGAGATAACATTGTAAAATGGAATATTACAGAATAAGACCTTATATTGTTTCAATGGAAGAACTACTGTTGTAATCTTTAGGGCTGGAGTAGACAGCTGTCAATAAGTCTGTGATTTGGTTATCTCTTTAGATAGCCCAGGTCTTGTGATAATGCAGTAGATAAAGGTTTCAAAGATGAAATACTTGGCCAACGAAGGTAGAAGATGTCACTTTTTTTGGTTTTGTGTAAAGCAAAATACCTGGCCCGCAAAGCAGCTTTAAGATTCAGGATTCTAATGTGTCATGGAGGATGCAGATGACGGGTACCATGTGGCTGAAAATCCACAGGTTGCGATCCAGGCCTAACCGCACCTCCAGCACTGATGCCATTGGAGTTTACGGGGTCAAGGGGAGGGCTTATAATTATTGTGGGACTGGCTAGTGCAAGCTCCACACTGGGCCTATCTCAGGCACCCACCTGCCCATGCCTAACTTCCAGAGAGAGAGGGGTTGACCAGGCCGCCCCAACCCTCGCCATGGTTGCCGTCGGTCCTTTACAAGGGGGCCGATCTGTTGTTTATATTTTTTTAAAATCCTCCTCTCTTTTTGGAGGTGCAGTCCACATACTTGCCCTGAACACCACCGGAGGGGCCCACATGAGCATTTGTTGAAACATAGAAACATATGTAATACCCACTGGAAATGTTATGTACGCTAAGTATGGTTATCAATCTTTAACTTAGACACTATTATCATTGTTATAAATCCCTGGGTTAAAGTTGCCCATGTGAAGGTACGGCAAGAACTTTTAAGGACACAATGTGACTAAGAGCAGACTTTCCATAATTCTGCACCAGTATCAACTGTTGCAGACAGTGAGGCTGCGCAGTCTCCAGGCAGAAACCCCAGGAGGAAGGGGTGGAGTCGGGGTTTTCGAGCGGGAAAAAGAGCGACTGGAAGAGAAGAGGGCAGGAGCTCTGAAAAGAGGGCTCAGGAGGCAAATGGCTGCCGCATCCCGTCCCGGGCTTCCAAACTCGGCCGCCGCCCTTCGTATTAGTAGCTCTGCATCCAGAACTCAAAGTGGGATTCAGTGATCGTGAAGAGAATTCAACGAAGGGGTTCGGAGTCGTAAGTCTTGCAGACATTATACATACCATGAGCTCCAACTTAAGCGCGCCAACGAAAGAGTGCACTCGAATTTGGACACGGACAGATTCTCCTTTGAATCCATATAAATGGAGAATGTATGTTTATTATGTCTAGATTCATTCTAATGTATGCAAATGTCTAATTTAGGTCATTGACCCGTAATCTTCTTATACTGTCTGATGTTAAAACTATAAAGTAAGATAATTAGAATTAAGCCATTGTAGTAGTGATCTCCTTACTGGACTATAGAATACTGTCTACAACAGAGACCACATCTCACATATATCTAGAGAACCGTGAAGGGGTTACACATAGAAGATAGGAGCAGGAGTAGGCCATTCGGCCCCTCGAGCCTGCTCCGCCGTTCAATGAGCTCATGGCTGACCATCCAAATTCAGTACCCAGTTCCTGCCTTCTCGCCATATCCCTTGATCCCTTTAGCCTTAAGAAATATATCCAACTCCTTCTTGAATATATTTAATGAATTGGCCTCTACTGCCTTCTTTGAAGCTCATGCAACTTAGCTCACTCATTGGACAGGCCAGGTCTTCAATCGAGCTTAAGGATTGGATCTCCTGGTGAAGGGAGACTCTGCCCATTGGCTTCCATTTGCCTTGTAAGGGGTGGAGGAGGCAGGTTTTGCCCCTCACAAGGCCGCCAGGAAACTCCTGGATTCGGCGGAGACCCTGTACAACTGGGTGTCTTGCTATTTTCCTGAGTGTTTCACCAGTCTCCTGCTGGAGATACAGCTCAACCTCTGAGGAATTGAGCCATGGTCAAACAGGAAGGTGCCAGGTGAAAGCTGGAGCGTCTCTGTGCAGGAGGAGCGGAGGAAGCAACATTGGATAAGGTTGTTGTTGCCTGGTTGCTATTGTGTGTGTCTCTAAGCAGCTGGTCAAATCGGACACTACCAGAGAGTTGGTTCTGTGCCGTTCACATTCCCTGTTAACACTGCTGAAGTAACCTGGAATAACCCTAAAAATACATTGTGAGAAAATTGAAGGTACTCTTGATTTGAGAGTAAATACCTTACAAAATGTGAAGGATACAGCAAAATGACTTTAATTCGACTTTGTTGGAAAATTATTGGCACAATCTTCGGGCCAGAAATTCTTGTGCCGGTTTTAGGGGGCGCAGGAAGGAATGGAGGTGGAGCAGAAATTCTGCCTGCCCACTGCCTACATCCTGACCATCGCCAAATTCACAGGATCAGGCTTATTTCAGTAATTTGGCTCCGTGTTGTTCCAGCACAACTGGGGCACCCATCCCAGTGGACGGGAGAGGGATCCCATCCCAGTGGACGGGAGAGGGATCCCATCCCAGTGGACGGGAGGTGGGGGGATCCCATCCCAGTGGACGGGAGGTGGGGGGGGATCCCATCCCAGTGGACGGGAGGGGGGGGGATCCCATCCCAGTGGACGGGAGGGGGGGGGGATCCCATCCCAGTGGACGGGAGGGGGGGGGATCCCATCCCAGTGGACGGGAGGGGGGGGGATCCCATCCCAGTGGACGGGAGGGGGGGGGATCCCATCCCAGTGGACGGGAGGGGGGGGGATCCCATCCCAGTGGACGGGAGGGGGGGGGATCCCATCCCAGTGGACGGGAGGGGGGGGGATCCCATCCCAGTGGACGGGAGGGGGGGGATCCCATCCCAGTGGACGGGAGGGGGGGGGATCCCATCCCAGTGTACGGGAAGGGGGGGGGGATCCCATCCCAGTGTACGGGAAGGGGGGGGATCCCATCCCAGTGTACGGGAAGGGGGGGGATCCCATCCCAGTGTACGGGAGGGGGGGGGGATCCCATCCCAGTGAGCGGGAGGGGGGGGGGATCCCATCCCAGTGAGCGGGAGGTGCGATGATCCCATCCCAGTGGGCGGGAGGGGGGGGGATCCCATCCCAGTGGGCGGGAGGGGGGGGGGATCCCATCCCAGTGAGCGGGAGAGGGGGATCCCATCCCAGTGAGCAGGAGAGGTGGATCCCATCCCAGTGGACGGGAGAGGGAGGAATTTTGCCTTCGGACAAAAGAAAAAGAAAAAGGGCGGGGAGCCCCTCAATCTTAATTTGCCGCTTTTCCAGTGGCACTCAATGAACCATAGTTTAGGAAACAGCTGGTGTTCTTCCACCAAGGTCTAGTGCTGGTGTGCACTGTACGCTTGCTTCATGGACGTGCAACCAGTGCCCACTCCCACGTCTAGCAGAATTTCAGAATGGCAAAAAAAAAGGGGGCAGAGGGCAGGCACACCTGGTCCTGTGCTAAATTCTGACCCGAATGCCTACTTTCAAATGCCCTGCCATCCTTTAATTCCCTCTCCCCCCCCCCCCCAATGCCCCCCCCTCCCCTCCCCCCCCCCCCCCCCCCCCCCAATGCCGCACCCTCCCCTCCCCCTCCCCCTCCCCCATCCCCCATCCCAGGAATTTTAGGCCCTTGGTGTTTAGAAACAACAGAAATGATTATTGCACCTATTGAGCACAATACCATTGAGTGACAAAAATGATACCCAGCTCTTCTGGGTTTTGTTCTAAACAAACAGTAATTACTACCCCCCCCACCACCCACCCCCAATTGAAACACCATCAGAGTTTTATATATTGATTCTAACCCAAGGTAGTGCATAACAACCCAGGTAGTGCAGAACCTAGGCATGTCGAGAACTTTGTGGACAGCCCTTGAAAGGTTAAAAGGTCACTGAATCCCTGCATTTGATCAGTTCAAAGGTCATATTTCAGATAGTAAAGTCTTCCATGTTATTAGTGAAGAGCAAACAGTGTTTTAACACTTCCTATTTAAGTAAAGATATGACAGAACCAATTACATTTTATTGCTTTTCTTAAGGTGATTAATTGTACACAAAGACGGAGGTGTTACAGATAATAAATACGTTCTTTCTCATAATATAGAATTCTTAAAATGGATTAGAAAGATAGGTTTGGGTTAGAAGCTAAGCCTTGTTGCATCATTAAAATTGTACAGCTTATCTGTTTACTGCCCATCCCCGGTCACCAGCCTTTTTTGAAAGGGTGTAGTTGGGGTTTGTATCCTTTCTACATCTACCATGACTTCAGGTATTTTTAATAAAACCTTTTACGTCATAGGGCCCTGATTTTGGTTTGTAGGGGGCACAGTGGATGGAGGGATGAAAACTGCAAGGAATAGAGCAACTTATCAAATCTTTCCCACTGAATTGGTGACTTTTATAGAGGATCAGATAGGTTACGTTCGATAGAGTCTACGGGGTATAAATCCGTCTCGGGCAGTAGTGCAAACGGGTGATAGTGAATCAGCAAAGCCAATGGAAGAAGAAAATTGGGCAGAGTGCAAAACGGGCAGCCGATTCACTACTGCCCAAGACAAGACACATTTATACCCCATCTCTACAAAGTGGCATTGCACCACTTTACTGCACAGGCCAGGCTCTAGAACTGCCCTGCTCACTAACACTGGGCCACAGAGGGAAGGACAAATCAAAGGGGCCACCACTCCTGGTCATTGCCATGCGTCAGAATCCTAAAGGCCCATTTTAACCCCTTTCGGATGGGCGGGGGATGGGCGGGCAGTTCAAATCGCCACAGCGACTTGCCTGCTGCGATCCCGTTGCCTTCCTGCGGGTTGCAAGTTTAATTTGCTCTTTTGAGCTGATGAGTGGGACACCTGCTGGAAGGCAGCGGGGCCCTGCTTTAAACATGTGGATTGTACCTCAATGATATGGTTTCACTGCCAGGCCAACCGGCCAGCAAATAGGAGCGGGGCCAGGAGAGGCCCAGAAAAGTAAGGACATGTATTTTCGTTCCTGGGATGTGGGCGTCGCTGGCAAGGCCAGCATTTATTGCCCATCCCTAGTTGCCCATGAGAAGGTGGTGGTGAGCCGCCTTCTTGAACCGCTGCTCCCACAGTGCTGTTAGGGAGGGAGTTCCAAGATTTTGGCCCAGCGAATATTTTATTTTATTTGGTTTCCTTGTGGGGCCAGGAGTGCTCCTTCAAGCCCCACGAGGAAACATTGAGGCCTCCCCTGCTCCGGGTTGCCTCCCCCTCCGCAGATTGGGCTGGCCGTTCTTTCCTAACCGCTGGTGACCGCTCCATCGGGTCCCCGGTGCTGGCCTCACGCCTCTCAAAATCCCACTGGAGTTGAGGTGCCGACAGATCAGCCATGATCTGATTGAATGGTGTAACAGGCTCAAGATGCTGAAAGGCCTACTGCTGTTCCTGTGTTCACATTAGTATGATGGGGGAGGGGCGCTGAGGTAGGGTCAGCATGATGTGACTTGCACATCTGCCAGACTTGATGTGACTTGCACATCTGCCAGACTGTAAAAATAACACCATTTTAAAAATGTGTTATATTTTGCCTGCCAGGCCACCGTAAGAATTAGTTTTGCGCAATTCACAATCTGCAATGGAGGTAACGCCCTTATGAAACCGTGGTTGCAGTGTGTACCATCTACAAGATGCACTGCAGCAACTCGTCAAGGCTTCTTCGGCAGCACCTCCCAAACCCGCGACCTCTTCCACCTAGAAGGACAAGGGCAGCAGGCGCATGGGAACACCGCCACCTCCAAGTTCCCCTCCAAGTCACACCATCCTGACTTGGAAATATATCGGCCGATCCTTCATCGTCGCTGGGTCAAAATCCTGGAACTCCCTCCCTAATAGCACTGTGGGAGTACCTTCACCACACGGACTGCAGCGGTTCAAGAAGACGGCTCACCACCAGCTTCTCGGGCAATTAGGGATGGGCAATAAATGCTGGCCTTGCCAACGACGCCCACATCCCATGAACGAATAAAAAAAAAAATCTAGGATCCAACTCTGAGTTAAGAGGACAGCCTGTTAACCCAGTATGCCACCCAGTTACCCTTGGATTTTTGGGTTTCAAAATGTAATTTATTTGAAGCTTTTGTTCAATTTTGTAGGCCAGAAAAGCAGCGCAATGCATTGTGAGCAGTGAGGTGTCATCACACAGCCACTATAACATAGCATCTGTGCAAGTACCGTGACGATAGTATACGAATGTGACTAGAAGAACCCATTCCTCACTTGCAGCACTGCACCATTGCTTGAACTGGAAATCGGGCCAGAGCTATTCGACGCAAAATGCCTGTTCACTGTTTAGTAGGAGTAACAATAGCAAAATCCCATAACGTTTGTTGGAAACAAACTGTCACGGAAACACTATTCAAAGACAGGCCAGCTGGCGTCTGAGGCTGTGTGACCCAGTGCGTAACGTGCTGAAGCTCCACTGAGTTTTTGCAAATTCATGTCCCTTGTCAAAAGGGCAGACAGATAACCTTCTCCAGGCCTCCTTCAGTGTTGCTCTTCAACCGTCGCAACAAGGCGGGGGGGGGGGCAGTGCCCGGGAGTAGCTGCTTGTCTGCATTTTCTTTCTGTTCTGTTCTGTGGGGAGCTGCTTACTTTGCCCTTGGAACCTGCCCTATTGGCTCCATTGAGATGGAAACACAAGTCTTCATGCTGCCAGTCTGTGATGCTCTGGCCTCAATTTTTAAAATGGCCTGTCGATTGACGAGCGTTAAATGCTTTTTATGTCATTGTCTTCTTTAATTTAAAAGGATATTTCACTGCAAACACAATGGAGCCTTTTTGCAAAAGCATTTAAATTTTTTAAATTAGTTTATGGGATGTGGGCGTTGCCGGCAAGGCCAGCATTTATTGCCCATCCCTAATTGCCCTTGAGAAGGTGGTGGTGAGCCACCGCCTTGAACGGCTGCAGTCCGTGTGGTGATGGTACTCCCATGTTTCGTAGTGGTTTGTTACAACTGAGTGACTTGCTAGGCCATTTCAGAGTCAACCACATTGCTGTGGGTCTGGAGTCACATATCGGCCAGACCGGGTAAGGGCGGCAGATTTCCTTCCCTAAAGGGCATTAATGAACCAGATGGGTTTTTACGACAATCCGATAGTTTCATGGTCACCATTACTGATACTAGCTTTTTAGGATGTTACCTGGGATGGAGCGCCTCAGCTATGAAGAGAGGCTGGACAGGCTGGGGTTGTTTTCCTTGGAGCAAAGAAGGCTGAGGGGGGACCTGATTGAGGTGTACAAAATGATGAGGGGCATAGATAGGGTAGATAAAGAGGAACTTTTCCCCTTAGTAGGGGGGTCAATAACAAGGGGGCATAGATTCAGGGTAAGGGGCAGGAGATTTAGAGGGGATTTGAGGAGGAACTTTTTCACCCAGAGGGTGGTTGGAATGTGGAACTCAATGCCTGAAAGGGTGGTAGAGGCAGGAACCCTCACAACATTCAAGAAGCATTTGGATGAGCACTTGAAATGCCATTGCATACAAGGCTATGGACCAAATGCTGGAAAATGGGATTAGACTGGACAGGGATGGATGGGCGGCGCAGACACGATGGGCCGAAGGGCCTCTTTCTGTGCTGTAAAACTCTATGACTATGACTATTGCAGATTTATTTAACTAACTGAATTTAACTTCCCCAGCTGCCGTGGGATTTGAACTCACGTCTCTGGATTATTAGCCCAGTGACATTACCACTACGCTACCAAGCAGTGTTGAAATGCTAATAGGCGCACAGTGGCCATATATAAAATAAAGACTTGCATTTATTTAGCGCCTTTAACAACCTCAGGATGTCTCAAAGTACTTTACTTTTGAAGTGCAGTCACTGTTGTAATGTGGGAAACGCAGCAGCCTATTTGCGCGCAGCAAGCTCCCACGAACAGCAACGTGATAATGACCAGATAATCTGTTTTTTTAGTGATGTTGGTTGAGGGATAAATATTGGGAAGGTCACCGGGGAGAACTCCCCTGCCCTTCTTCGAAATAGTGCCACTGGATCTTTTACATCCACCTGAGAGAGCAGACAGGACCTCAGTTTTAACGTCTCATCTGAAAGAGAGTGCAGCACTCCCTCAGTACTGCACTGGAGTGTCAGCCTAGATTTTGTGCTAAAGTCTCTGGAGTGGGACCTGAATTCACAACCTTCTGACTCCGAGGTGAGAGTGCTACCCACTGAGCTAATGTAGAACTCCGCCACCCAAAGCAGGGAAGTCCCAGGTTTGGTTAGTGATCTGAGTTAGCTCATCTCAACTAGGGTGCGCGGTACGGGTGCTGCAACTGACCTTGGTCTCGCTGTGCGTCAGTTATTTCTGTGGGAGTTCTCCTGATCATCTGCCGTAACTTCGGTGGAAATCCTGGAGAAACGAGTAATCAGTGGGAAATTGTGGAATCCCTCCCACCCCCCAGTAGAAATTCTACCCCAATATTCTTTAAGATGGGATTTCCGCTGCTGAACTCTACCTAGTGACCCCTGCTGGATGTGCACATTGAGCGAGGCCAGGGCCAGGTTCCACTGTGATGCCCTACCTTGTTATCGAATATCTTGCTGTTGATCACTGTTAATCAACGTTCGCACATAAAGAATGGCCCACTTACGGCGAGGCACTGGAAAGCTCTCGGCAAACAAAGGAAGCTTTAGAAAAAAAATGCTGGAACGTGACATTTTTATTGGTGCCGCAGATTTATGCTTTGGTTACTTTTTGCTGGGTTTCTTTGGTCCTGTTTATATTCCTGGGCTGTTGCAATGGTGCTGCTCAGACGTCTCCCGGTAACACTGCACCAGGGACTGATGGGGCACAGGTCCACACCCACCGTTCCCCACATGTTGAATTGGCGATCTCGGATGTACCTACTTGGTGGAGTGACCGAGTATAGGCCTACAGGGAGGGAGAGTCATGAACCTTCCAGTGGTTGGCTATAGAGTAACACTTTCAAGAGGCTTGGGAGCAGGTTGCTTGCTACCCTTTTAGTCTGACGTGTTGTTTGGTGCAAATGGGTTAAAAACTAATACCTTGAAATTGGAAATCTGACCACTAGTAAAGATATTCTATTATCTACACCCTGATTAAACAAGTTTTCAACTTAAATCATTGTATTGTTTTATTTCATGGAGCTCACACTATAGTTCATTTTATTTTGATGTGCCCTGAAGTTGTTTTGTATATCATTGTGCATAGGAACCTTAATATAGAAACATAGAAACATAGAAGATAGGAGCAGGAGTCGGCCATTCGGCCCCTCGAGCCTGTTCTGCCATTTAATGAGATCATGGCTGATCATCCAAATTCAGTACCCTGTCCCTGCCTTCTCCCCATATCCCTTGATCCCTTTAGCCTTAAGAAATATATCTAACTCCTTCTTGAATATATTTAATGAATTAGCCTCAACTGCCTTCTGTGGTAGAGAATTCCACAGGCTCACCACTCTCTGGGTGAAGAAATTCCTCCTCATCTCAGTCCTAAATGGCTTACCCCTTATCCTTAGACTGTGACCCCTGGTTCTGGACTCCCCCACCATCGGGAACATCCTTCCTGCATCTAGTCTGTCTAGTCCTGTTAGAATTTTATAAGTTTCAATGAGATCCCCTCTCATTCTTCTAAACTCTAGCGAATATAAGCCCAATTGGCCCAATCTCTCTTTATACGTCCTTATTGCCACCCCAGGTATCAGTCTGGTGAATCTTCGCTGTACTCCCTCTATGGCAAGAACATCCTTCCTCAGATAAGGTGACCAAAAACTGCACACAATACTCAAGGTGTGGTCTCACCAAGGCGCTGTACAACTGCAGCAAGACATCCTCCTTCCTGTACTCAAATCCTCTCGCTACGAAGGCCAACATACCATTTGCCTTCTTAATGACCTTTAATCCAAAGTGTCTGATGCTTTGACACCTGAAAGAGGAGAGTTAGATCATTGAAAGGGACAGTAGTTCACAGTCAGAATTTACAGAAAAAAAAGTGTGAAAATAGAAGATTGTATGGGACATTCATTATTTTAACGCTTGGATTTGCTTCAATCCTTTGCAGTTTATGGATTACCAAAACTAAATACGAAATCAGTGTTGTGTAGTATTTCCTGATTTAAAAAAAAAACAAGCCTTTTAAGACCTATTTAGTAGCACGCTGTCTCTTTAAATAAAACCTTATCATTTTTAGTTAATTATAAATGCGGTCGTAAAGATGAGCAGGAGAATGCATCATGTCTGGGTAATCATCAAGCATGAAATGTGTTTGTGCGGTTCAGAGTCCAAACACTGAGGGGGTCTGATGCGGATCTGCTGAGCTGCACACAGCTGAACCTCTCCAGCCATTCATCCTAAACCTAGGACCATAAACTGGGAGCTGCCTGGCACAGTGCGATTCTGCAGGGTAGACAGAGTCACTGAGCTGGAAAAGTCAAAAAGCCACGGCCTGGACAAATCCAGTTTAGTCCTGGCAGAATGGTTTTTTTTCTTCTTCTATTTTAGATAGGCTGGGAGTCATATAATCACTGTCCAAAAAGTTATCCGGAACGTGTGTTTTTTCCTGGAATAATAAGAAAGTATGCAGTTGAGTATGATCTCCCATTTACAGTCCGTGAAGTATTTATGTTGGCTTGTACAAAGTAGGATGTGGTTGGCGATGGGGTGGCGTAGCCTGTTTTGCCCTGATTGTTATGCCACGTTATGGTTAGAATATGGCCTTGTACCGACTATTCACCTGGTTTTAAAGTTCTTGCAAACCCTTTGCGACTGGTTACAGTGTGTTACTGGCTGAAGTCTGGGAACTGCTTTATAACTGTTAGCTGAACCCAGAAATAGGAGGGTGTGTGTTATTGCTAAGCATACAGACTGTTAATATTCAGCTTTGGACTTTTATCTTCTTCACAAGGTAGGTTTGACTGAGGCGCCTCTTTGGCCATTTGATCTCATCCTTCCAGAATGACAACTTGTATTCCCATTATAACACTGAGCAGTTTCTTCAACAAATCTGGCGTCTTGGCTTCAACCACTGGTTGATCACCCTCTTTACAAACATATACTGCCTGGCATATGTCCTAAACACGCCTTACACAATCATGACCTTATGGCCTCTTGTCTTGGGGCGTTGGTGTATTTGAAAGTATTACTCCAGGTTAATTTTCTTAATTCTGTTAAATATTGTATATAGTTTCATAAGGTCCCATCTTGGTGCATCTCTTTTCAAGATTGAAGAGTCCCACCTTATCTAATCTTTCATCGTAGTTCATCCCTCTATCACTGGGGCCCATCCCTCTATCACTGGGGCCCATCCCTCTATCACTGGGGCCCATCCCTCTATCACTGGGGCCCATCCCTCTATCACTGGGGCCCATCCCTCTATCACTGGGGCCCATCCCTCTATCACTGGGGCCCATCCCTCTATCACTGGGGCCCATCCCTCGAACATGAGGCTCAGCCTAGTTACTGTCCTCTGCTCTGCTTCTGCAGCTTGGATGCACTCTTATGTCACAGCGACAAGAATTGTATGCAGTTAACTGTATCTCTCATTGTGGACGCCTATGGCCAGTTTGTACTGCACTGCTGATGTACGATAATGTCCACACTGAGTGTTACTGATCTTGGTGTAATCACTTAGCGGTTGAATTTCCATGAGTAGAACCTCCACAGAAATTCAACCCCTGAGTGTTAAGCTTGCATGGACTGCACCAGCTATCAATGTCAGCCATGACATCTATAGCGGGGAACTAAAACCTGGAGTGAAAATGGATTAAAACTGTCAGTGAGTTGTCATAATCGTGGCTGGTGGTAGATGCCACAATCCCTCAACATTGCACTCTCCCCTCCTCCAGTTTCTGCAGCTATCTGCCTGTTTCTATTCAGCTCTTTCTTTGCAGAGTTCCACCATCTCAGCTTTGGCCTTGGTCTTTTTGCAGTAGCACTGACCTTCTGTGGTACGTGCCGGGTCCATCGGAACCTTCTCGCAGGTACGCAATATGTTAGCACACACAGACCACCCCTCGTTACTTCAGTCACAGTCTGGTCACTGTATCCAGCTGATAAAGAAAAGAAGAAAAGACTTGCATTTATATAGCGCCTTTCATGATCTCACGACGTCCCAAAATGCTTTACAGCCAACAAAGTACTTCTGAAGCGTAGTCACTGTTGTAATGCAGGCAATGATTTGCGCACAGCAAGCTCCCACAAACAGCAATGTGATAATGACAAAAGAATCTGTTTTTGTGATGTTGGTTGAGAGATAAATATTGGCCAGGACACCGGGGAGAACTCCCCCTGCTCCTCTTCGAAATAGTGCCATGGGAACTTCTACCTCCATCTGAGAGGTGCAAAATTCCGGGTGCATGTGGTTCTGAGGAGGATGAGACGTTAAACCACCCCAGTTTAACGTCTCATCCAAAAGACGGCACCTCTGACAGAGCAGCGCTCTGCACTGAAGTTTCAGCCTAGATTTTGTGCTCGGGGTCTCTGGAATGGGACTTGAACCCACGCAACCTTCTGCCTCAGAGGCAAGCGTGCTACCCACTGACAAACCTTCCTTTCACAGCATGTTCGAAAAACATTCAGTCTCTGCTTCTGTGCTTCATGGTCCGGTTGCCAGCACCACACGAATGTCTCCATTGGGTGCTGCTACTATTACAACAACAACTTAGAGACTCCAATGTAGAAAAACAAGGCGCTTCGCAGAGGTGCAATCTAAAAGAACCTGCTGCGTTTCACCTGATCTGAATCCCGAGGAGTCGTTTTCTGTTTTATAATTACAGGAAACTTTCGATTTACCGGCACCTAAATAACCGGAAATCTCGGTTAACCGGCAAGGTTGTACAAGGTATTGGTGAGACCGCACCTGGAATACTGCATACAGTTTTGGTGTCCATACTTAAGAAAAGACATACTTGCTCTCGAGTCAGTACAAAGAAGGTTCACTCGATTAATCCCGGGGATGAGGGGATGGACATATGAGGAGAGGTTGAGTAGATTGGGACTCTACTCATTGGAGTTCAGAAGAATGAGAGGCGATCTTATTGAAACATATAAGATTATGAAGGGGTTGGATCGGGTGGATGCAGGGAGGATGTTCCAGATGATGGGTGAAACTAGAACTAGGGGGCATAGTCTTAGAATAAGGGGCTGCTCTTTCAAAACTGAGATGAGGAGGAACTACTTCACTCAGAGGGTGGTAGGTCCATGGAATATGCTGCCCCAAAAAGCTGTCGAAGCTACATCATTACATAAATTTAAAACAGAAATAGACAGTTTCCTAGTAGAAAAGGGAATTAAGGGTTACGGGGAGCGGGCAGGAATTTGGACATGAGTCTAGGTTCGGATAGGTCATGGCCCTGTGGGTAGCGGAGCGGGCCCAGGGGCCGTGTAGCCTGATCCTGCTCCTGTTTTCGTGTGTCTAATGCTGTTAGATTCAGGAGATAGTCCTGTCATAGTGGATTGGCGGTTAGGATCAGATCAGCCATGATCTTATTGAATGGCGGAGCAGGCTCGAGGGGCCAATTGGCCTACTCCTGCTCCTATTTCTTATGTTCTTATGTTCTTAAAATTCAGGAGTAGGTTTTACTTCATATTGACTTGCGTTCCTCCATCTGTTGCTGTGCAAGGGTGTGGCTGCAGCTGTTGCTAAGCTACAGAGACGCTTGCAACTTGTGGCCATTCTGAACTTGTTGCTAAGCAACAGGGTTTGTTGCTTTATACGGAGCTCTCAGCTCTCCCTATCTTTTACTATAGCTTTCGGTTATCTGGAATTTTTGATGAACCGGCACCACGTCGGTCCCGTCCGTGCCGGATAAAAAAAAAGTTTCCTGTATGTACTGTAATTAAACATGAACATTGCTGGTGAGGAGGAGATGTGGGCGACATGTTTCTAGACCTGGGAAGTTGCCTGGGGATAGAGATATGGGAAGAGGTGAAAAAGTCACAGTACTTCAGCTGGAAGCATTGGCAGGGAGCTGGAAACAAGTTACCTGCGTGTTCATTTGCCCGGAGGTAACGTGTGTTTTAAAAAATTTATTCGCTTATGGGATGTTGCATCGCTGGCAAGGCCAGCATTTATTGCCCATCCCTAGTTGCCCTCGAGAAGGTGGTGGTGAGCCGCCGCCTTGAACCGCTGCAGTCCGTGTGGTGAAGGTACTCCCACAGTGCTCTTAGGGAGGGAGTTCCAGGATTTTGACCCAGCGACGATGAAGGATCGGCAATATACTTCCAAGTCAGGGTGGTGTGTGACTTGGAGGGGAACTTGGAGGTGGTGGTGTTCCCATGCGCCTGTTGCCCTTGTCCTTCTAGGTGGAAGAGGTCGCGGGTTTGGGAGGTGCTGCCGAAGAAGCCTTGGCAAGTTGCTGCAGTGCATCTTGTAGATGGTACACACTGCAGCCACGGTGCGCCGGTGGTGGAGGGAGTGAATGTTTAAGGTGGTGGATGGGGTGCCAATCAAGCGGGCTGCTTTGTCCTGGATGGTGTCGAGCTGTGTGAGACACAGGGTACATCAAGAAACTGGAAGAGGAGAATATACCTTATAAAGAGAGTGATTCTTATCCTGAACAAAAAGGAAAGCAAAACCCTACAAATCAATGCAGACTTGGACACCCATTGCCATTTTCCAACCTGTCACGTTCTTTTCCAATGCATGGATTTCTGGTTTGCAAGCCTGCAATTGATGCACCATTAGTTATCAGAACAGTGCAGTTTATCTGACAAAAAGTACTGTATCTATTCACAGAATCATAGAATGATACAGCACCGAAAGAGGCCATTCGGCCCATCGTGCCTGTGCCGGCTCTTTGAAAGAGCAATCCAATTAGTCCCACTTCCCCCTGCTCTTTTCCCACAGCCCTGCAAATGTTTCCCCTTCAAGTATTTATCCAATTCCCGTTTGAATGTTACTATTGAATCTGCTTCCACCGCCCTTTCAGACAGAGCGATCCAGATCACAACAACTTGCTGAGTAATTTTTATTTCTCCTCATGTCGTCTCTGGTTCTTTTACTTTAAATCTGTGCCCTTCCGCCACTGGAAACCATTTCTCCTTATTTACTCTAACAAATCCATTCATGATTTTGAACACCTCTAGCAAATCTCCCCTTAACCTCATTGTAAGAAACCGTCACAAAAACATCATAATTATGTGAAGGTGCATTTCTCGTGAAAAGTTCCTTTAACCAGATGAGTCTTAAAGTGGCAGCTTTTCCAATCAGTTTATCATTCCAGTTATCCATTAACAGTTTAAAATGCACATTCCTAGCAATAATTCAATTCCTATCAGTACGAGATTTCTGCTACTACTGTAGTTTATAACTGGGGCACTAGGTTCCCCACAGCACACTGTCATTACTCGAGTAAATCAATGCAGTAGTTTTTACGCATTTTATTAAGTTCCGCATATTAAGTTTAATATATTTGTTTTTGTGATCGACTCCATTTCTTAGTAACAAGTAAACATCGATGTGAGGCTTGTAGTAACGGACTCGTTGGTTCAATCAGGCTGGTGGATACATCCTTCGTGCCTTACAATATTAACCTTTTGAGGACTGCTGCAATGGCAAAGAGGGAGTACAACAGGGTTTCCTTATATCATGTACTGATGAACTTAACTGTGCGTCCAGTGATACGTTTAATGGACAATGCTAGCATTCAGAGGCATTTAGACCAATTAAGTAAATGAACTAAGGAATGGCAAATGGGTTTTAATGTGGATAGCTGAAGTGTTCTTGCAGAGAGCCGGCACGGGCTCGATGGGCCGAATGGCCTCCTTCTGTGCTGTAACCGTTCTATGATTCTATAAATGAAAGGCTCCGCGGAGGGTCAGAGAGAGAGAGAGAGCGCCAGTAGACACGATCCCAATGTTACCGCCAGGATCACAACCCAATGAATTTCAGCCCAAATATCTTTCCCATGGCCTTGCTGGATGGTTGGTCCAAGAAAATAGAATGTTTTTCAGCTGTGTCGTAAAATGATGGGTGGACATGAATGACCCACATCACACTGCCACAGGTAGTGGGAAGACTGCATTACAGTGTTACCTATTAAAAGTAATAGAAGTAGGCATTATCATTATATTTTAGGCATTACACAAAAGCATTATTAAATTGTGACAACAGGACACAGGTGTGACAGACAGGAAGTCTGAAGAATTTTTTTTTGTGTGTGTCCTGGCCAATATTTATCCCTCAAACAGTATCACTAAAAAAAACGCAGATTATCTGGTCATTTAACTCATTGCTGTTAGCGGGACCTTGCTGTGCACAAGTTGGCTGCCACATTTGCCTACATTACGCAATTGACAATACTTCAAGAGTATTTCATTGGCTGCCGAAGCGCTCTGGGGCGTCCCTAGGCTGTGCAAGGTTGCTTTAGGATACCTACAGACGCTGAAAGACGCCCTCATAAGAACGGGATATGACGCTTGACTCGTCGATTGACAGTTCCGACGGGCCACAGCAAAAAATCGCATAGACCTCCTCAGAAGACAAACACGGGACACAACCAACAGAGTACCCTTCGTCGTCCAGTACTTCCCCGGAGCGGAGAAACTATGCCATGTTCTTCGCAGCCTTCAACATGTCATCGATGATGACGAACACCTCGCTAAGGCCATCCCCACGCCTCCACTACTCGCCTTCAAACAGCCGCCTAACCTCAAACAGACCATCGTTCGCAGCAAATTACCCAGCTTTCAGGAGAACAGCGACCACGACACCACACAACCCTGCCACGGCAACCTCTGCAAGACATGCCAGATCATCAATACAGATACCATCATCACACGTGAGGACACCACCCACCAGGTACATGGTACATACTCATGTGACTCGGCCAACGTTGTCTACCTCATACATTGCAGGAAAGGATGCCCTGGAGCATGGTACATCGGTGAGACCATGCAGACACTGCGACAATGGATGAACGGACACCGCGCAACAATCGCCAGGCAGGAGTGTTCCCTCCCAGTCGGGGAACACTTCAGCAGTCAAGGACATTCAGCCTCCGATCTTCAGGAATGCATTCTCAAAGGCGGCCTTCGAGACACACGACAATGCAAAATCGTCGAGCAGAAACTGATCGCCAAGTTCCGCACTCATGAGGACGGCCTCAACCGCGATCTTGGGTTCATGTCACGCTACATGTAACCCCACCTGACGTAGGGTCACCCAGACTCGAGTCGTCGTTGGCTTGTTCTCTCTATACAGATGCGGCCGGACCTGCTGTGATTTCCAGCAAAAAAAAATGTTTTTTTTCTGTTTTTTGTTTTTCATACAGACCCCAGCATTTGCAACATTTGACCCCTTGTGAACCCACCTCATTGTTCTTTGATGTAATGTTTTCCTGACTAACCGGTTTGGACACCATTCACACCTTTGATCGCTGTGATTATCTCTCTGCCGAGGTGTGATAAAGGGCAGTTAGAAAGATTACCTGTAATCATCTGGCATTATTCTCTGACTATATAAGCTGTGTCTTTATGCATCTCTCCACTTCACCTGACGAAGGAGCAGCGCTCCGAAAGCTTGTGATTTCAAATAAAACTGTTGGACTATAACCTGGTGTGTGACTTCTTACATTTATAAATGCAGATTCTTTCTCTTTCTTATATCTGGGTTATCTGCATTATTTCTCAGTAATCAATAACGGATTCAATTCCAGCAAACTTGCAACTGATTGTGTGGGAATGGTGAGCCTTTCAGTGATGCCAGCCTGGCTGCCAGTGAATGAAAGTGACCCCTGGCACTGAGCGAACAAAAGGTTGAAAGGAACTAAAGAAAATAAATCTAGCCCCATACAGCTTGAAGTTCTATATTGTAAAAAGTGATGAGCACATGTGTGTAATCAACCAGACATTAGTCTTGTCTCGGGGTACAGATGACGGTTATCAAGGTCTATGGCAATATGTAAATCCTCTGATGGGATTACTGCCAGGTAATCATTTCCAGCTCTCCATTGTTCCCTATGTAATACAAAAAAAATATTAAAGGGATACTTCAAATATGCCTAGGCCAATCGAAAATTTCAAAACTGAGATTGCTAGATTTTTGCTAGGTAAGGGTTACGGAAACAAGCGGGTAGATGGAGTTAAGATACTGATCAGCCAAGATCTAATTGAATAGCAGAAGAGGCTCATTGGGCGGAATGGTCTGCTCCTGTTCCTAGCCTTCCCAGGGATGAGGAGACTGTATCTCCGCTGCAGCCTGACCTCATTGGCACAGTGCCCGACGTTACAACTGTCTGTCCCTTCAGTTGGTGTGAAGGAAGACAGGGTAAAGCTAGATTAGTTACATTACAAATGAAAGAAAATACGTGCTCAGTGGCTGAACGCCTCTCTCTCACATTTGCCTGGCAATGTTCAGCATTAAAAATGAGCAGAAAATCCCTGTTCACCATTGTTCGGGGCCACTATGGAAACTTCCAGAATCTTATTTTTCTGAACAGTATCAAAGGGGGGAATTTTCCGGCGGGGGGGGGGGGTCAACGGGCGTGATCAATGGCGGGTCGGATGGGAAAGTGTCTTTTTTTTGACAGCGGGTCGGTACCCCGCTGTCAACCCGCCGCCACGCGCCTTTACCAAATGTCGGGTCTGTCAACGCTGAGCAGACCCGACATGCAGTGGCGGGGGAGGCAATTCAGGTCATTATGACCTTGTTAACAGAGGATTAACAACAATTTTCAGCACACCTTTAGAATTTACCAGCTCTCCAACGGGGTCCACGCTGCTCGGGGATCACGTTTGTTAAGCTGGGTGGGAGTTAAGTGGCCATGGAATCATCTCATTACTTGACAGCTTGAAATGTGCTATAAAAGCTCCCATCTCACAGCTGTTCACTTTCCAAGCTCAAAAGCTATTGCTTACTGCATTTGGAAGACAGATTGAGCTTTATGCAGGTTGCAAGTGTTTGGAGCAAACTCTCTAGCCAGTGTCACCTCATTAGAACAACCTCTCTCACCATTTACAGATCGCTTCTGTCATCTCAAGTTCACCTGTCATCTATTCCATCAGCATGGGTACGATTTATACTCTCTCATCTTGGTCCTCAGAATTGGACTACGATCAGCCGCCGCACCAACAACCACACCAACCTCCTCCACAATCACCTGATGCTGCACCGGACAGAGGGCATCAGCACCCGAGCATATTGCTGCCCGGGAGGCCAAGGATGGCCTCACCATGGCCAGATTTACTTCACTTGATGCTGCACACCCTGGCTGCCCCATGATACACCAGGTTGGCACCACCCCACACCAGCACCATAAAGCATCCCGACAATGTCCAAGCCATTCCTTTCACACTCACAACGGTATCCCCACAATGGTGGTATCTCACCATTCACTGCAACTCACTAAGACACTTCCAAAGGTGCACACAAATCTGTCCAAGAACGCAAAGTGTTGAAAATAAAGATTTCAATGATTGAAACAATATTAACAGAAACTTTACATGAACATTGACTAAAATACACAAGTGCCTACCCTTGTGTGGTGTTAGTTGGTATGATTGGACTAGGATGAGGGTGAGTGTGAGGGGTGGCTAGTGAGATGGGGAAGTGATAATGTAGATGGAGAGGGATGGGTGGAGCTGCAAGGTAAGTTGGTGTGAGTGAAAATGTGCAGGAGTAGGGCAGGGAAGGCAGAGTGATGGGGATGTGATGAGTGGCACAGCAGGATGAGGTTCCTCTTTTGGTAAGTTGGTTCCTCTTTTGGTGCAGGATGAGGTTAAGTGTGGCTTTGCAGTAACGTTTCGTGATCTAATGAGATCATTGAAAGGTTTGCGGCACTGCAGCCTGGTCCTCCTGACGACATCCCTGCTTGTGCCCTCCTGTGCAATGTGCAACCAGGCTGTGTTGGTCTCCTGGGGAGGTCTCTTCCGCCCATTGGAAGGGAAGAGAACTTCCCTGCGTGCTGTGACTCCCTCCATAAGCATATGGAGGGAGTCATGGGAGAGCCTGTGTGCAGCTGTGCACCTCGTGCTTGTCAGTGTTTGCAGCACCTCATTGCTGCAAAATACTGACGGCACAACTGTCAAAGTAAATTTGCGCATGGTCCCTTTAAGGAAACTGGCTGATGACGCGTCATCAAATGACGTCATCAGACCCGCTTTCTCTAAATGGACCGGGAAACTCGCTGAGCGGGGCTTAACAGGCCCAATCAGGGGAAAGTCATGTCGGCGGCTGGGATGGAGTCAGCAGCGAGGCCGCGACCCGCCACAGACCCGCCGAGGTAGGGAAAATCGCGGCCAAAGGTACTACGCAGATGTTCAGGATGTTAAATTGATTCAAACTTTTTTTTTATTATTGTGAGGCCTCAGTGAAAAGAAAAAAAGACGCATTTATATAGCGCCTTTCACAACCTCAGGATGTCCCCAAAGCGCTTTACAGCCAATGAAGTACTTTTTTGAAGTGGAGTCACTTGTAATGAAGGGCCTGTGATACAAGACGGCACCGAGGCTCAAAAACACGAGTCTAAATCATGAGGTAATAATGAAGGTGTCGCCAGAGGGCTTTGCTGCCATAACTTCGACGCAAACCCCGTTTATGGGCGTAAATGGGATTTCTGCTGAGGTTAAGGGATGGAACGGGAGAAGTCCCGAGGAATTTCACCCACCGAGTCTTGTTTTCACAGGCTGAAGATTGTCGGAGGAAGGGAAGAATGAGGGAGGTAATGAGTGCCGTAGTTTTTTGAGAGTTTGGTAAAGAGTAGGAGTCAGTGCAACGAGTTTAGATTTCAGCATAGCGAGGCGTAGGGAGAAGGAGGTGCATAGCGAATGACATATTTATAACTTAGGAGCAAGGGAATAAAATTGAAGTACTGACCATAGTAGTATCAATGAAATAGAGAGAGAGAGACAAGGAGACTTACCTTAAAGGAAATGTATTTTTAAAAAAGGACTTTTGAATTTCAACATACTACAGGTCAACTATCCCTTATCCGCAATTCCGAAATTCGAAAAGCTCTGAAAACCGAAAGTTTTTTCGTGGAGCGTCTCTCGGTATTTCCAGTGTAAAAGCTTGAGCAGCTTGCACGGGAGTTTGCAGATTACTGCGTGGCCGTGTGCAACTTTGAGGAAACATTGCTGTTAACTATTTCTTTATAGTAATCTGGTTACCTAGCCAGGTTTGCATCCATCACTAGTGGTGTAGTTGTAGGGTAAACCCGACTGCTGCCTCTTGTCCATTTATAAGCATCATCCGTTCTGAATTCCGAATTCCAAAACACATCTGGCCCCAAGGGTTTCGGATAAGGGATAGTGCACCTCTATTTCATTTGCAACACAGAATTATCTGTGAGAATTTTTTTTAATTGTACAAGAAGGAATAGTTAACAGTATAATTCTATCCAGCCCAACATGTATAATATTGGTGCCATAAAGTGTGGTATTCGGATAAATTGCAACTAGCACCCAAATAATCTATTAAACAGAAACAAACATAAAAAGGCAGGTACACTTTGCTGTCTCCCATGACTGGTCCAGGAACACCCCCCACCCCCGCCCTCCCGTCCCATCCTCGCTCCCTTCTGTTCCCTGAGCCATGGAGTGGCTGGGTTCTAAATAACAATGAAGAAGTCTCCCACCCGCAGCATAGGAACTCCACGTCTCACTCCAAGGACCTTCCTTCTCAAGCCATGTCGCCACTAGGTGGCCCTGTGCATCAGGTTATAAAGCTGGTTATGACTTCTCACCTCCAGCGTTCATTCTCGATTGAAATGGATTTTAGAGGACTCATAACCGTGACGTTCACTTGTAAGCTTGTTTGAACAGTCTATATCCTCAGCCTCTTTTATTTTGTTTTATATCATATCTAAAATCTGTTTATTTTTGTGACACCTTAAACGGATGATCTGGTCATTTATTTCATTGCTATTTGTGGGACTTTTGACAGCCGGGTTTCCTACATTATAACAGTGACTAGACTTCAAAAGTACTTCATGGGCTGTAAAGCACTTTGCGACATCCTGAGGTCGTGAAAGGCGCTATGTAAATGCAAGTCTTTCTTTCGTATTCCCATACTCTCATCGGTTGCCACGACAAATAAGAAGCTTCTCTGTGCAGCTCACGTTGTTTGATGGGAAAGGGGGCATTTGACAAAATAAAATAAAATGTGTGATGAACAGTTTTTTTGGCATGTTACTTTGTATTTTCTCCCCCTCCCTTTTGCGAGGCCCCTCCTGCACTCTCGTGCTTCCTCAGAAGTTTTGCTTCATTACCTTTGGTGTCTGGGAGAAATTTGCAGAACTGTCCCTCAGGAGGTTAAGTATGTGGGATAGAGTCCGCGGTGGGACAGATTGTACTTGTTCTCTGGGAGAAGTGGGCTTAAAGGGCCTTTTCTCATTCCAGGCTCCTTATGTCACAATTCTCACACAACTCAGGTACTGAGGTTTATTTTTTGATGCTTATTACTGAATCGTTGAGAGCTTTTCAGAATCATATTCATCTTCGGGGAGGCCCAATCCTGTCTTCACCTGATAGCCACACGCATATTCCCACTTTCCCTCTGCTCCACTAGTGTTGGCTTCAACCAACACAGCCCTGCTCTCTGGAACTTCCTCCCTCAACCTCTTCACCTTCTCTCCCTGCCTTTATAAGCCTCAGAGCTACCCTTTTGACTGTTTTCAGTCACCTCATCCAACTCTTCCACCATTGCTTGGTATCTGCCTCCCCTCCGTGAAGCGCCTCGAGACTTTTACTATGTTAAGGCGCTGAAAAAAGTGTTGTTGCTGTTGATGATGGTGCCAATGAACTCCCCTATCTATCCACTCTATCAAAACCCCTCATAGTTTTGAACACCTCTATTAAATCTACCCTTAACCTTCTCTGCGCTAAGGAGAACAATCCCAGCTTCTTACATAACTGCACATGACTGAAGTCCCTCATCCCTGGTACCATTCTAGTAAATATCAGGGGAAATTCAGCATTTCTTTTATCATTCTACGTAATGGAACTGGATAGTGTAGTTCCAGTATGAGGATCTTAAGTGAAATGGTTGTGGCTAACATGGAGATTTGAGAGCCACATATAAAATTTTAATACACGTTGCCATTAATTTGCAGACATAACAACAACAACTTATATTGATATAGCTCCTTTAATGTAGTAAAACATCCCAAGGGCCTTCACAGAGTGTTATCAAACAAAATTTGATACCAGGCCATATAAGGAGATATTAGGGCAGGTGACCAAAAGCTTGGTCAGAGAGGTAGGTTTTAAGGAGCGTCTTAAAGGAGGAAAGAGAGGTGGGGAGGCGGGGAGGCGGGGAGGGAATTCCAGGGCTTGGGGCCCAGGCAGCTAAAGGCACGGCCACCAAAGGTGGAGCGATTAAAATCGAGGATGCACAGAGGCCAGAATAGGAGGAGCGCAGAGATCTCAAGTTGATGATGCTAACACATCTTGGTGTTCTGATTTAGGATTTATCCACCTCTGAGGCAACACTGTCATCAGCCCTTTCCGACCACTGGGCCTACAATTATGAAAAGGACAAGCCGGTGAATAAGCAATAATAAGTGCAAGAAGAACTGAGTTACCTTTGCTTCAAGGACTTGGAGCCACAGAAATGACCCCCTCGCCCTACCCATCCAGGTTTGATTCTTGATCTATGCTGAGTTGGCTGATCTCAGTCAAGGGGCAATACTTGGAAGGCTACAATTGGTCTAAGGAAAGGAAAAAGAATCAGGAAGGGATCCCGCCCTTGATCACCATCCACTAACCCCCCCCTCTCCCACCCCCCCCATTTGCTGGAAACCGTGAGGGCGCAGAATCAGGTCAGGAAAGCGTTGAGCTGGGCTGTGATGCCCTCCTTGGTCAAATAGTCTGAAGACGCACATGGTCTAGGGTCGAAGGAGAAAGAATGGGCACTTCGGAAAGGAACAGCTGGCCTTCCGGCAGCCGTGGAACGGTACTCCAGTTAGAGTCAGCACCTTCAATAGGGGAGATTAGATAAACGGAAAGGAGGGGGTAGGTTTCCCCAGTCCTCGCTAGTGTCCATTGGAAAATCGTGGGTGATGCGCCAAGACACGCTGATGACAGGTGAGGACCTCAGTGTATCCCAACAGGTGGGGGACCCATGCTGCTTTGCATGTGGAGAGAAGTCCTCAGGACAGAGAACACACGTCTGTAAATGACTCCTTGACCAGCCGGTACTCTAAGCAAAACCCCAGGGCTCGATTTCTGGCCTGGTAAGTGTGCGAGAAGTGCATCATCAGTTCTACGCCGTGATACTTTTACAAAGTTCTCTTTTTTGCAAAAATGGGAGTCAGTGTGTGCGTATAAAGAGATTTTTTTTTTGTGGTTTGTTTCCTTTCTTGCTCAGGGCGTTTTTTTTTGTAATTATCTGCTGCACTTTTCAACATTTAGCAACTTGAGGCTGCGTAAGGTTTTCAGATTGTCAGGGGGCAAAGTTCGGCCATTAAGACTGTAGAAGCTGAAGAGCCTGGAGTGTGTTTACTCAGGTATTATACCACCACAAAGAAAGCCTGATAAATCAGCGCTGTGGTATTCAGTGGGTTGTCATATTTAATGCCAGCGATATACACATCTTTTTATTGTAACATTTCCTTTACCTTACGAAATGCTTCAAAGGCTCGTTGATCAAAGAGCTGTTGTGGTGCAAAGGTGGTTTCAACAGCGTCAGAGAGAGAGAGAGAGAAAAAAAAACCACTTAAGTACTAACTGGTTTTAGGTTATTGAAGCACCAGTTCCCCGATTTCAATTTCCCGACTTGTCTTGGGTCAGGTGACTCTGGATTGGCAGTCATGCTGCTTTTTAACTGCTGTCGTCTGACTTTCCCAGCAGAGCCATTTCCTGCCATACCTGGAACCTATATCATCAGAAGGGTGGTATTGTGTGAGAGGGCACCCGTTAGGTTACCCGGGAGCTTGGAGGGTTAAATTGTGAGGACAGGTTAACAATAAACTCAGCTTGTATTCCCTTGAGTACAGAAAACTAAAGGGTGATCTGATTGAGGTGTTTAAAATGTTAAGAGGATTCGATAAGGATGGAAGAGCAAGGAAGTTATGCTAAATCTTTATAAATCACTGGTTAGGCCCCAGCTGGAGCATTGTGGCCAATTCTGGGCACCGCACTTTAGGAAGGATGTCATAGAAACATAGAAACATAGAAGATAGGAGCAGGAGTAGGCCATTCGGCCCCTCAAGCCTGCTCCGCCATTCAATGCGATCATAGCTGATCATCCAAATTCAGTACCCTGTCCCTGCTTTCCCACCATACCCCTTGATCCCTTTAGCCTTAAGAAATATATCCAACTCCTTCTTGAATATATTTAATGTATTGGCCTCTACTGCCTTCTGTGGTAGAGAATTCCACAGGTTCACCACTCTCTGGGTGAAGAAATTCCTCCTCATTTCTGTCCTAAATGGCCTACCCCTTATCCGTAGACTGTGACCCCTGGTTCTGGACTCCCCGACCATCGGGAACATCCTTCCTGCATCTAGTCTGTCCAGTCCTGTCAGAATTTTATAAGTTTCAATGAGATCCCCTCTCATTCTTCTAAACTCCAGCGAGTATAAGCCCCATCGACCCAATCTCTCCTCATACGTCATTCCTGCCATCCCAGGTATCAGCCTGGTGAATCTTCGCTGAACTCCTTCCATGGCAAGAACATCCTTCCTCAGATAAGGCGACCAAAACTGCACACAATACTCAAGATGTGGTCTCACCAAGGCCCTGTACAACTGCAGCAAGACATCCTTGTTCCTGTACTCAAACCCTCTCGCTACGAAGGCCAACATGCCATTTGCCTTCTTAACCGCCTGCTGCACCTGTCAAGGCCTTAGAGCGGGTGCAGAGGAGGTTTACTGGAATGGTACCAGAGATGAAAGACATCAGTTATCTTAAGAGACTGGAGAAGCTGGGGTTCTTCTCCTTAGAGCAGAGAAGGTTAAGGGGAGATTTGATAGAGGTGTTCAAAATCATGAATGGTTTTGATTGAGTAAATAAGGAGAAACTGTTTCCTGTGGCAGAAGGGTCAGTAACCAAAGGACACAGATTTAAAGTAATTGGCAGAGGCGACATGAGGAAAATATTTTTCACACAGCGAGTTGTTGTGATCTGGAATGCACGGCCTGAAAGGGCGGTGGAAGAAGATTCAATAGTAACACTCGAAAGGGAATTGGATAAATACTTGAAGGGGAAAAATTTGCAGGGCTACGGGGAAAGAGCAGGGGGAGTGGGAATAATTGGATAGTTCGACCAAAGAGCTGGCACAGGCACGATGGGCCGAATGGACATTCTATGATTCTGAAGTAGATACAGAGAAGCTACTTCCACTGATGGTGGAATCAAGAACGAGGGGACATAATTTTAAAATTAGAGCTAGGCTGATCAGGTGTGAATTCAGGAAGCACTTTTTCACACAAAGGGTAATAAAAATCTGGAATTCTCTCCCCCAAAAGGCTGTGGTTGCTGGGACAATTAGAGCTTTCAAGCCTGTGATTGAAAGATTTTTGTTAGGTAAGGGTATCGAGGGATATGGAGCTAAGGCATGTAAATGGAGATAAGCTACAGATCAGCCATGATCTCATTGAATGGCGGCGCAGGCTCGAGGGGCTGAGTGGCCCGCTCCTGCTCCTATGTTAGTAACAGACTGGCTCAGAAATACACCGAACCCTTCCTTACCCAGGGGCGTTGGAAGCCAGTTGTAGCAACCCCACTGCTGCCCCCATTGCAATGCAGGGATCGAATACACGAGCATCTTGAGCTATGTGACTCAGTACCATATTAGGTGGTGCACTTTACCCACTGAACACTGGGGGAGCTATTGAGCTTCGGCCATGCAAAAGGGAAGGTCACCAGGAGTCTTGCTGGAGGCTGCACTGAGTTTCCAGTGAGGACCTGAGCTACAATTTTAAGAACATCATAATATAAAAGGTTACAGTTTGGCTCATACAGTTTTGATATACATAGAAATAAAATCTTTTTGCTCTTCGGCTTTCTTGCCTTTGACCCCCCCCGCCCCCCTCATAAGGCACTGACCATTGCTGGGCTATGGTCCCTGCAGGGGCCACTGAATAGTGGGGCAGGTGCAGGAATTCTGGCTGATCTTGAACTTTCCTTCGCCGGAGGTACTGAAACTCCAGATGAATTTAGGTAATTAAGCAGAGGCGATGGATTGAACTGGGACCTTCCTGCTGTGTCTGTCTGTCTGTCAAACCACAAGGATGCCGCCCCTCCCCCTGCCAAAATCTAAACTATAACTTACTTTTCACTTCCAATTTCCCCATCCCAGATCCTTGGCCCAGCCGCGACATATCACCGCAGATGGTAACAACTGTTTTCTGGTTGCTCCTATAGACAGTCACCTCGCCCCCGCACCACGCACCCCCCCAACCCCTTCTTAACCCCTACTCCCCCACCACAAACTAACCATCCAGCCAAGTTCGGTGACTCTCACCTTCTTAGAGGATGTCGGCACCACCTTTGGGCTGCAATTGTGGAGGGACAACTACAACAACAACATGTATATAGCGCCTTTAACGTAGTAAAACGTCCCAAGGCGCTGCACAGGTGTATTATAAGACAAAAAATTTGACACCGAACCACATAAGGAGAAATTAGGGCAGGTGACCAAAAGCTTGGTCAAAGAGGTAAGTTTTAAGGAGCGTCTTCAAGGAGGAAGGCGGTGGGGAGGTTTAGGCAGGGAATTCCAGAGCTTAGGGCCCAGGCAACAGAAGGCACGGCCACCAAAAGTTGAGCGATTATAATCAGGGATGCTCATGAGGGCAGAATTAGAGGAGCGCAGATATCTCCGGGGGGGCGGGGTGGGGGGAGGCGGGGAGTTGTGGGGTTGAAGGAGATTACAGAGATAGGAAGGGGTGAGACCATGGAGGGAGTTGAAAACAAGGATGAGAGTTTTGAAATCGAGGCGCTGCTTAACCAGTCAACTCCGTGGACTCGCACATGAGGTAGTGCCATTTGGGTGAAGTACTGGAATACTGTTGGTGCCTGTACAAGTGTAGCCCACCAAGACTTAACGTGGAAAGAGATTTTGGGGTTGGAATTCATCGTGGGCGGTAGAGCAAACCAGGCTATATTGCATAAGCCACGTGCTATATTCCCCACCTGATAATCAGTTCCATCGAAGTCCATGGAACTGAATATCAGCCGGCACGTATAATGGCCGCCTAATGCGACACTGCCCGCTTTGCACTACCAACCAAGACGCATGTCTACCCCATAGTTTCTACAAAGTTTATTGACGCGCTATATATCACAAAGAAATCATTGTGGACTTCAGGAAGTCTAAAGGCGGAAGTCACACCCCCATCCACATCAATGGGGCTGTGGTGGAAAGGGTGGACAGCTTTAAGTTCCTCGGAGTCCACATCACGGAAGACCTCTCCTGGTCCCTCAATACCTCCTCTCTGGTGAAGAAGGCCCAGCAGCGCCTATATTTCCTAAGGAGGCTGAAGGGATGTAACCTGTCACCCCTGATCCCCTCTAACTTTTACCGCTGCACAATAGAGGGCATCCTGACGAACTGTATCACAGTATGGTATGGCAGCTGTAGCTACTATGACCGGAAAGCCCTGCAGCGGGTAGTCAAAACTGCCCAATGCATTACCGGCACCCGGCTACCGACCATAGAGCACATATACCAGAAACGCTGTTTACGGAGGTCACGGTCCATCATCAAAGACCCTACCCACCCCAGCCACAGTCTATTCGCCCTCCTGCCATCTGGGAGACGCTACAGATGCATTCGCACCCGTACGACCAGATTTAGGAACAGCTTCTTTCCCAGGGCTGTCATCCTACTGAACTCCACAAATAAACTCTAAAGCCTGCACATCTGCCAATGCACTTTATTATGGTTATGTTTATGTTAATGTATTACAAGCCAAATGTATGTGGAATGTTTAAATGTCTTAATCTAAATGTACACTCTCGGGAGCCGCAAGCCTACATTTCGTTGTACTGCACTTGTGCACTAACAATGACAATAAAGTTGATTTGATTTGATTTGCTAGATTTCCAGTCTGAAGTCCCTGGTTCAAATTCGGCCTGCAGTAGCCGTGTGGACTTCACCTGGTAGGAGAAAGGGAGGGGAAAGCAGGTAGGAATAGGCATTAGGATTTTGGGGATACCCAAGCCCTACCTGCTGTGCAGGATATCTACCCCGAGAGGTGCCGGGGGAAGGCCCTGAGAATCATCAAAGACGCGAGCCACCCCAGCCACAACCTCTTCGCCCTGCTCCCGTCCGGTAAGAGATACTGAAGCATGCGGTCTCGTACCAGCAGGTTTCGAAACAGCTTCTACCCCCAGGCCATAAGACTCATGAACGAATAATTTATTATTATTTATTACTATTTTATTTATTATTACTGTATTTCTATTAGTATTTTTATCATTGCTATGCCATATTTATTCCAATGTTGGGAGGACTCGTAAAAATCAACATTTCATTGTGCAGTACACATGTTTGCTGCATATATGACATAAAATTGAATTGAATTGATTTTGGGGACCCCTCTTCCCCCCCCCCCCCCACCACCGGTCACCTTGTGTAGAGTGACGCCCATCTCGGATCAGTCTCCGTGTGATGCCCTCCCTGGTACTCCCGCTGAAGGAGAGCAAGGTGGAGGCAGGAAGGTTAATGTGACTGGGGAGGGAGAAGGGAAATTCACAACGGCGGATATTTTTCTTTAATTATTCTGCGTGCTGGAAAAAGAACATCTCAGAGGTGACAAAGAATAGTGGTTCCGTGCAATTTATTTGTTTTGTTTATCGATCAAATTGGACGCAGCCATCAATCGCCACTGAGCAAAGTCCACTCGTGACAAGAGTTCTGCCCTTTTCATATACAATTACCAGCTTGGGCCTGGAAAACTCCAAAACAGTGTTAAATGCAACTCGCAAGAACTTCTTCTTCATGCGGAACTTTCTCAGTGAAACATTCCATTTCACAAGCTTTTTAATGGCTTGGGTTCTGTGCCTGTGCATTAATGAGGTTCCAGCCCGGCCTAATCAGGAGGAAGCCAAGCAGATAATTGTTTCAATTTTTAATTCAGAGTTATGATAGGGAATCAAAGTCACACTGCAGTTGCTGAGCCTGTCTAGTTCCAGGCCATTGAACTTTGAAATTTTCCTTTGAATTTTCTGGTGGCCTCTCTGAGACCTCACTGGTATTGGGGGCCTCAGGCCCAGACTGGGAAGTTTCACAGTGCAGCGTGCACCTGTTGCTCTAGGTTCTGGGAGAGTGGATCTGTCTGCAGCCTCCATTTTTTCTTCAATGTGCACCTTCTGAACGAAAATAGACGATTTATTTTGTTTCCATTTTTCGTGCCGACTTTCGCCGTTCTGTCCTCTCTCTCTCTGTTTAGCTCCTCCCCTTTCGGCTGTTGCCGTCCATGGGCGGAGCCAGGATTCAGTGGATCGGGAGGCACAGGGGCAGCGATTTAGTTAAAAGCCGGGTAAACAAATCAATTTAATGGATTGAGGGCGAATTAGTTTCAGCAGCTGGGATATTGTCTGTTCCCCCCCCGTCCCCCGCACCTCCTCTCCCTCTCCCCACTCTCGACGCATTGTCCCGTCCGAATATTCCCCAGATCATGCAGATAGCTCCGGAGCGTTGGTAGTAACCTTACTGCATGGACGAGCATACTTAAATGATACTGCGGATGCTGGAAATCCGAAATAACAACAGAAAATGCTGGAAAAACTCAGCAGGCCAGGCAACATCCGTGGAGAGAGAAATAGAGTCAACGTTTCAGGTCGAAACCCTTCGTCTTGACGAAGGGTTTTGACCTGAAACGTTGACTCTATTTCTCTCTCCACGGATGTTGCCTGGCCTGCTGAGTTTTTCCAGCATTTTCTGTTGTTATTTCGAGCATACTTAAAAGTCAATTCATCAGCTCTCTCTCTCCTAGCGGGATTTTTAAAAATTATATTTTTATTATGGGGGGGTAAGGCTTTAAAAACAGAACGATAGAGCCCCCCACCACATGAAAAGGGCTCAGGTGGAGCCCTGCAGACTAGGAAAGCTCCAGGTTCAAACACCAGGTTCAATCCAGGGCTCCTGCTCCCCATCGCAACCCAGGATTCCCTGCTGCAGTGTGGACGTTGGATGAGGACAGGATCAGGCTCAGTTGTGATGCCCCACAAAGTTGAACAGTCTCCCAACACTCGACGTCTATAGTCACACGTGATGAATGCCACTTGACCATGCACTGGTGGTCACCTGGAATGTGTGGACGGAAGCATATCCCGGCAAGATTCAACACCTTCGGGAGGGAGGGGGGGTGGTTAGAGACAGGGAGAATGGGGGAGGAAAGAGAGTGATTGGACCAGTGAAAGCCTGGTGATTAATTTGGTGATTTCCTAACTCGATCCTTGTTGGTTGAGTTTTGGGGCCCTGTCTCCCCAATCTGCCTCCTACTTTCTAGAATCATAGAAAGTTACAGCACGGAAGGAGACCATTTCGGCCCATCGTGTCCGCGCCGGCCAACAAAGAGCTATCCAGCCTAATTCCACTTCCCAGCTCTTGGTCCGTAGCCCTGCAGGTTAGAGCATCCTAAGTGCACATCCAAGTACTTTTTAAATGTGGTTAGGGTTCCTGCCTCTACCACCCTTTCAGGCAATGAGTTCCAGACCCCCACAACCCTCTAGGTGAAGAAATTTCCCCTCACATCCCCTCTAATGTCAGGCATTGGCCATATTGCGGCATTGAAATGCTCACAACAGCAGAATGTGTTTTGCTTTGAGGGAATGGAAAAATTGACACCGTTTCCACCTTACACCAATTAAGCAGGTAAGTATTATTGGCAAGACATACAGAGTCCTTTGGCACCTAATACCTTGCCCTGTGAAGGGAAAATGAACAAAAAAAACCACGTTAAATTTCAGTCAGGTCCATTGGAATCACAGTTCAAACACACCTTGTGCACTGCAGCAGCTGTGGGATCAAGTCCCAAGGATTCCTATCTGACTTTTGTATCTGAACGGGGTAATGGTGGTGAGCAATTAAGTAGGAAAGCTGAGCGACTGTGACTATTAAGACAGCAAGCGTACCACCTTTCAAACGAGCACAGGGCGCATTTACCTTGCAGTCGGGTCTTGTTAATTGCTTTTTCATTAAAAAAAAACTGTTATTGATAAAAGAGGCTTTTTAAAAAATTGAGAGGCTTAGATGAAGGATCCAAGATCCACATTGCACACGTTGCCAAGCTTGAACAGAGTAGGAGAGAAGGTGAAGTAAATCAGGGAGCAGTGATTAGGTTACACCAAGTTTGAGTTTGAGAAGCCTGTAGATTATAGGAAGAAGGAATGCTAAGGAACTGTGTGGCTCTGAAGGACTGGGGTGTTATATCTGGTGAATACACTGTCGCGGTGAATACTGAATGCACTGTCATAAGAACATAAGAAATAGGAGCAGGAGTTGGCCATTCGGCCCTTCGAGCCTCAACTCCACTCCACTTCTGCCTCAACTCCATTCACCGGCCCTATCGCCATATCCCTTGATGCCTTTACTAGTCAGAAATCTGTCGACTTGTGTTTTTAATATACCCAATGACTGAGCCTCCACAGCCCTCTGGGGTAGAGAATTCCAAAGATTCACCACCCTCTGTGTGAAGAAATTTCTTCTCATCTCCGTCCTGAATGGCTTACCCTTTATCCTGAGGCTGTGGCCCCTGGTTCGAGACTCCCCAGCCAAGGGAAACATTCTCCCAGCGTCCACCCTATCCAGCCCTGTCATTTCATCTCTGAATCCAAACAAATCATGTCTCTCAGTCCATTTTGATAGGGACCATACACACACACACCTTTCACACACACGTACCTTTATGGCACAGAACACTCACAAAAACTCTGCACCATCTGTTGTCAGTGAGATTTTAGGGTCCCTGACTGATGAGGGCTATTTTGTTTTTGCTACAGTGCCCAGTGCAGACCCTTTAATCACTCCACACGGGCTGCTATGTTCATCCAACATCAAACCGAGTTACAGCAGGATTATGAGATTGTTTTACAGGGGCAGTGAAGATGTGACAACTAATGTTGGCCTAATTTATTCCCGTGTACTTGAACGTACTCCACGAGAGATAAAAGTAGCAAATTGTAGGAGTCTCTGCACTCCTAGCAAAGAATCTATAAACTCACTAGTAGTTAACAAACTGAGTTTAATGTAGTAAAACTTTACAAAACAAGAAAATGCAGGAGAAGCTCTAAACAGGTCTATTCACTATCACTCCACACGAGGACTGGCTGGTAACGCCCTCTACCTCTGACGTCATGACGTCATCACGTTTCCCGCCGTTGGGACGTCACATGACCCACGTGATGACGTCATCGCGTCAGATCGCGATTTTGTCGATCTAGCTCTGTTTAACCAGAGCCAACATTAAAAGGTAATAAACATGATTAAAGGCAATTGTACAAGTCACTGTGAGAGTCTCTTAGTGGCTTTGCCACAAAATGGCTTTGGGGGAACCTCAACATTGTACAGTGTTGAGAAACCCCTGCAAAGGAACCTTTTAAACAAAAAATCTGTTCTGGGGATGTGGGCAACATTGGCAGGATTTATTGGCCATCCCCCTTTGCCTGGGGGCATTGAGAGCCAATCAGGTGGGGTGGGACTGGAGTCATATGTAAGCAAGGCCAGTTAGGAGTGGTAGGCTCCCATCCCTGAAGGGGATTAATGAATCAGTTGGGGTTTTTACGACAATCTGACAGCCCCAGAAATGAGCAGGTTTGTTGAATTAAATTTACATGGTGGGATTTGAACTTGTGACCTCTGGGTTGCTAGCCCAGTCCCATTATAACTAAGTTACTGTACCCTGTATTACCATGTTATAAAACACTAGCTAGGCAATCTTTCTTTCAATTTATCTATAAGAAGATGAGTATGCTGAATGATACACTAGTGTGTACTTATCATGGGGGAGGGATTCCTCATCTCCGGTTTGTGTTGAGGTGAATTGTCAGGGCATTGTTTAAGGAGTGCTACAGTGCAACTGAGCCTTGCCATAGTTGCTGCACCCATGAGTACAAAAACTAATTTTAAAGAAGCCCCATTTACCAGCATTATCATTTCTTATCTTGAGGACAACATTATCAGTTTTTAAGTATGTGATCGTTTAGATTTCTATCTATATGTTAAAAAAAATTGCATTAGTCGTGCACTTTCTGTGAGTGTAACACTTACTTCCTGTAACGCTTCCCTGTCACGCTTTTTCTGCCCAGCACTTTCCATCGCACTTGTCTGTCACACTTTGTTGATTGGCTCAAAGTAACACTTAGAAAATTAGAACTGAGGAGATAGCAACACACAAATCAAAAGCAAGGAACTCAGCCAGAAAGCTACCAATGAGAAACTATGAAGGATTTATAAAAACGAATCCTGAATGGCCAATTAGGAAAATCAACCAATCAAATAAAAAAGGGGGAAAACTGATCAAATTGCTCAAAACAATATTTACATTTTTTTTCCTGCTGTATTTTTTTTAGTTCTAAGTCTAGAAAGTATGGGCTAAAAATAAACACTAGGGCTTTCCTTGGAACTTCTCCCACTCCATCAGCGGAACCTTGGTGGAAACCTCATTTACGCGCATAAATGAACTGAAGCCATCATCTTCAGCCCCCGCCACAAACTCTGTACCCTGTCACTGATTCCATCCCCCCAACCCCCAGCCATTGTCTCAGGCCGAACCAGACTGCTCGCAATCTCCGTGTTCTATTTGAACCCGAACTGAACTTCCGGCCCCATATCCTCCCCATCAAAAAGACCGCCTAACTTCCACCTTCGTAACCTTGCCCCGGTTCCGCCCCTGCCTAAGCCCACCTGCTGCGGAAACCCTCATCCATGCGTTTGTCACCTCCAGACTTGACTATTCCAATGTCCTCCTGGCTGGCTTCCCATACTCCACCCTCCATAAACCTGAGCTGATGCCAAGCTCTGCTGCCCGTATCCTAACTTACGCGGATCCGCTGACCCATCACCCCTGTCCTCACTGTACTGCTTTGGCACCCAGTCCCACAATGCCTCTAATTCATCCTTGCATTTAAATGCCTTCATGGCCTTGCCTCTCCCCATCACTATAACCCCCTTCAACCCCCTCCTGAAGTCTCTGTTCCTCTGATTCTGGCCTTTTGTGCATCTCCCTCTTTGCCCTACCATTGGCAGCTGTGCCTTTCTCCATCGGACAGCACAGGCTAAAATCCATGATCAACATCGTGGGAGAGCCGCCACTTTGCAGATGTGTCAGTCATGGCTCAGGTGCGAACGCTTTAACACACTCAAATTTCCTGGTCGCATTTAAAAGTATGGGTTTTTTAAAAAAAAAGAAAGCCAGTAATTTCTTGCTGGTTTCAGAGAAACATCCCCAGTCTGTAAAAACCCTCTAATTGACCTCAAGATGTACTTGGGAGCAATTAGCTTTGTGACTTCAGGGAATCCCTGAATAAGACCTCAGGGGCAATTTTCAACTGTCGGCTGCCCGTTTCTCGCTTGAAAGACAAGCAGCCAACAATTGGAAATTGGGGGAGAGGCACCTCAACCACCCCATTGGCGCCCAATGCCCGCCTGATGCAATTTTCAGTGGGTGGGGGGATGGGGGAGCTGTAAATGGGTGTCCAGCCCACCCACCTGAAACTATACAAATCAGGGTCCTACACTGGTTTTGGGACCCCGATTGCAATTTTCAGGTACAAATGGGTGGAGTGTGTGCCCAGGTAGACTGCCGGTTTGTACGAGGTGTTGAACCGAAAGAGACCGCTGATGGTCGCACAAAAAGAAGGCCCAGGAAACGTCTCATTCTTCTGGGGTTGTCAGGTAGAGCAGTTGCTCTCCTCCTGGCCCCCCCCCCACACCCCCCAAAAAAACCCAGCGAGACGCTATTGGCCCGTCTGAGGCCCCCCCTCCCTCAGGATCGGAGTGGGAGCTGGCCGATTTCCCGCAACCGGCGAACTGCAGCGGTGGTGCCTGCTTGCTGACCATAGCTTGGCGGCGGCCTGTGAATGAGGTCTGGTTCTCAAAATGGCTTGAGCTGCACGCTGGCACCGATAGGTGGACGGCGCAGCTGCTCCGTCGACTTTGCACCCGTCTTGGGCGGAAATCTAGACATTGCGCCCCTTGTGTCCTGACGATAAGAGGCCAGATTATACAGCTCCCCTCGAGCAGCCGAATAATACATTGTACGTGACAAGGTATAATGCTCCTGTCATTAGGAATAGGTCATTGTCTGACTTGTCTGTGAGGAATGCCACAGGATATCCGCCTGTACGTTTTTCAATTTTAGAGAAACGATTCAGTCTGGACAAACCACATTGGATAAACATCCATGTTTGTGTCTGGTAGCCGAGTGGTTATGGAACTGGACTAGCAATTCAGAGGTTGCGAGTTCAAATCCCACCATGGCAAGTTGAGAAATTGAATCCATTAAATTTAACGACTTATGGGCTGGCACCAGTTAAAATGACCATGAAAGCTGCTGGATTGTCATTAAAAATCCAACTGGTTCACTAATGTCCTTCAGCGAAGGGAACCTGCCTCTACCTGACCTGACCTACACGTGACTCCAGTCCCACACTACATGGTTGACTCTTAATGCCCTCAGGACAACGAACGTTACCCCCGTCCTGAGAACAAATATAAAAAAAAACAGACTAAACATTAGTTTAGAATTATAGCCACACAAATTGTAACGCAAGGGCAGGGGGATTAAATAATGAGAGAATTTTCAGGCTTTTAAAATCCAAGCTTCTTGATTGTCCCCCTACTCTTTTCAAACTTGGTCCAGTACCATGGGCCTTGAGTCATCACCTGGCTTCAATTTAAAAAAATGTACCTCAGTTACGTGGGAATACTGAACCCGAGCAAGGTCAGAGCACCCCGGTCGTGGTTTAATATATGTGGAACTCTTGCGTGGTGCATTGATTAAACACTACCTGCATTTTGTTTTTCCAGTTTTGATCATTTTTTGCTATCGTCGGTTCAAGGCCACGTTCTCTCCCAAAGCGACATCAAAAGGTTCATCGACAAAAACGGCCAATCTGTACCATCCAGTCAAATGTATTACCTGTTTCCAACTTCTTTTGATTTCACACCAAAAAAAAGCATCAACAAAGTGTGCACTATAACTAACAAAAATAAAATTGTTCCGATTGAATAATTAGCAAACATGAAATATTTCCTGGAATAGAAGCGTCTGTCACTTCCGGTGCTGCAGGACAGAATAGGAAAGTACCACATATTTTGTGCTTGAATAGCTGGTGACAGAAAATGATGTAATGTAGGCTAAACAACATTAACTGCATGATTAATTAAATTCGACCTTCCCCCTTTTTTTCTGGGAATGGAATGCGCATTCACCTTGCAGAGATGTTGATGTAAGGCAACCTTGTTCCCCTTGGTCTATGACATAGAGCAACATTGAGGCGTGGGTGGACAAATCATATTCTGTGCAAGATTTTCCCCGTTGCTTTCATTAGCTGGGTTTGACCAGTGAAGGGTACAGACGGTGGTTGCAGTCAGAATGGCACTACATTATTAGTCACTTGCATATTAACTACTTGTATTTTAGCGACTGAGTGAGTCACTGCTATAGTAAGAGGTCACTGCTGCCTCCTAAGGTAACTGAGACAAATTTATGAGTCGTTCAATGGCCCACATGTGACTCCAGTCCCCCACACACTGCATGGTTGAACACTCAGAGTTCTGGGTCACACTTAAAGTTTCTAAAGAAAGAAAGACTTGCATTTCTATAGCACCTTTCACGACCACCAGACATACCTAAAGTGCTTTACAACCAATGAAGTACTTTTGAAGTGTAGTCACTGTTGTAATGTAGGAAACGCGGCAGCCAATTTGCGCACAGCAAGCTCCCACAAACAGCAATGTGACAATGACCAGATAAGCTGTTTTAGTGATGTTGATTGAGGGATAAATATTGGCCAGGACACCGGGGATAATTCCTCTGCTCGTTTTTGAAATAGTGTCGTGGGATCTTTTACGTCCACCTGAGAGGGCAGACGGGGCCTCGGTTTAACGTCTCATCCAAAAGATATAAAGAAAGCCAGTCATTTCTTGCCGGTTTCAGAGAAACCTCCCCAGCCATTGAAAATACCCTCTAATTGACCTCTAGCAGTACCTAGGAGCGATTAGCTTTGTGGCTTCAGGGTGTTCTTACCTGAGCATAGCTGTGAGACAGACTGTTGTTCATGGTGATGTAATTATGTCAGTCGGGATGCCATACATAATTGCATGGGCTAAAACCGCCATTGCACCAATCTGTGCATGTGGTGTCATAGCAACGCTGCTGTCATTTTGACAAGGCTGGGTTATTGCAGTAATGCTGCAGGAGAGACAGCCCCGCCCCTCGCCATCTCCCAACCAAGCAGCACCAATGCTCCTTTAACAGTTTCTTTTTCAGTCAGCCTAAGAGTTTCCATACCAAACTATTGAATTTTCCACATAAGTAGTACTGTATTTCTGCTTGCCTGATTATGGCTTGTGATGTAAAAAGACTACTGAGCACTTGGCTTGAGTATAAAACAAGGCTTTAATCAACTGTTTTACAACCATGAGATTCTAGTTACATCACTAGTTCCTGGTTACAGAAACATCCTGAGCAAGCTGGGCCCACGCCCGAGTATTTATACTCCTTGGACGGTGCCACCAGCTGGCCGCCCAGTGTTACTTCATGAGTCATTTCTTCATGAATGATAAGATTCATGACAGCTTGCACACTCTCTTACACTACTTATCTGGCCCCAAATATCCTTGGCTGTTCTGGTCTACGTCCGCCATAACTTCAGCATGAGTACGCTGGAAGGGCCAGGACGCAGATATGACAGGTCTTGTCCTTGTCCTGAACCTCCTTCAAGTGTCTGTGGGGAGGGAGCGCTTCTGCGCACCTCAACTATGTCCCTCAACGACGGGGCACAGTGGGGGAGTTCCCAAAGCCCGGGCTTTCAATGGGAACTGGCGTACAGTTGGCAGAAGTACACTTGATCAGGCTAGATGTACAGGAAGAGGTGGCACATTATATGATGTCCTAAACCTGATGCTCAAAAAATCACAAGTATGTGGGCAGAAATGGATTCTCTTAGGATGCAGTAATACTGCCACTGGGCATTGATACACAGCAGCTCTGATGTGAAACATTGCAGCATAACTCAGATGTCCTAATCCAGTCTGATGCCCAAGCACACTGAAGCCAAGCAGTGGGAGACCCTTTCCAAGAGGGTGTCTACATCACTTCGGATTTGTACCAGAAGAGTTATAACCCCAGGACGATGTGAAACTACATTTCAAAAGTACCTGGATCTGCTGCAAATGTTTAAAATTTTGGATTGATTGTTTGGGGACAACGTGACTGCTCCTCTCGCTCTCTTAACATTAAATATTTGCTGCCAGGGAAACAGAGATCTACACCTTTGCTGAAGTGCATGTGCTTAGAACTTTGTTGGTGCACTTAGGTGCAGACGAGGCTCAGGTCACTGTGTCTGGTTATAACAAGATACTGGTTTCAGATCATTGGGTGCAATCGAACTATAACCTTAGTCTACAGGGTGCTAGAGGGCTGAAGGAGACAGGGATTCTTTTGAGGTGATGAGGAAGCTGGGACATGCTGGAGGAGATTGGGGGATGAAGAATGCTAGTGGATGAGGGAGTTGAGCATGTTCCAGGCAAAAGGGCTTCTTGAAAGGACGAGAGAATAAAGAGTCATGAATGATGTGTTCCTTGAACACAATTCACCCTTCCTTGCTAGTTTGCTCCTGCCCTGAAGGTACTGGCTCATGTTGGGGTATTGTTCAACAGGAGACCTCTGATATCCTGTCCAGGAGTCTTCATGGGTGATCTTAGAAAGTGAGTGATTATTCCAATGCTCTCCTAGGCCGCTTCCCACCTTCCACCATCCGAAAATTTGAGCTCCTCCAAAACTCTGTTGCCCGTATCCTAACTCGTACCAAATCCCGTTCACCCACCACCGCTGACCTACATTGGCTCTCAGTCCAGCAACGCCTCGATTCTAAAATTCCCATCCCTGTGTTCAAATCCTTCCATGGCCTCGCCCCTCCCTATCCCAGTAATCTATCCAGCCCCACTACCCCCCTGAGAACGCAGCATTCCTCCAATTCTGGCCTCTTTGCATCCCTGACTTCCTTCACCGGGCCATTGGCAGCCGTGCCTTCAACTATCTAGGCCCTAAGTTGTGGAATTCCCTCACTAACATCTCCGCCTCTCTCTCCTCCTTTAAGGTGCTGCTTTAAAACCTACCTCTTTGACCAAGCTTTTGGTCACCTGTCCTAATATCTCCTTAAGTGTGGCTCGATGTCAATTTTTGTCTGATAACGCTCCTGTGCAGCGCCTTGGGACGTTTTACTAAGTTAAAGGCGCTAGATAAATGCAAATTGTTGTTGTTGGCAGGCTATTGGATCCAAGGTATTACAACCAAGGCTGATCCCGTGCTTATCAAATATCCATATACGTGCATTCTTCAACAGGGCTCACTGAGGCCAGTTGAAACGTCCCATCCACTGGCCTGGCTGAGAGCAGCTAACTCGGCGTAGACCCGCAATCTAACCGAGGACCTTCCTGATCCGTGTGCCGCTAACTCTGCTGAGTGGCTGACAGTGATAAAATTAGCATTTTAAAGTGCATTTTTGAAATGTTCATTTAGACTCTTGTCGCTAATCTGCAATCAGATTCCCATTGTACTTATTCATTCTGTTTGGGAACAATCACCGTCTTCGCTGCTCCCTTAACTCTGATGAAACGTTTTGGTCTTAGAGCTACAGTTTTCTTGTATGCAGATGGTTTGATCACTGATAAAAGAATAACAATGAAGCAATCCATTAAAATACTGAAAGGTTATTGTTAAAAATATGTCTGGCACAAGAGGGTGAGCAGTCCCCGGCCAAGATGTTTTGTTTTCACAGATTGTGATACTTTCCAGCGAGACCACTGACATTCCTGGTTTTGTAATGTCAATTGATTTTTTTTTCCCCCCGTGCGCCTTGCTAAACATTTTCATCTACGCTGAGACTTGGAGCTATGTGCCCTCTGTAGAATAGTGCGCTGCTTGAACATAGCACGGGTAAAACCATACCACCATTGGCCTGGTTGAGGCCTGAGGCATAATGCTAATCAGTTTGAGCGTGTCGTTATTCTTCTTGCCGTGTAACAGGGAGGGTTGCTTTTGTTTTGTACTTCCCCCCACCCCCCCTCCAATTACCTCGTCCCCTTCTCCTTGGAGGCGATGATTTCTGCTGGGGTGTGGTCCCTTGGGTGCTGGCCACCTTCCAATACAAGTTCAAGTCGCCATGGTTGACAGGCGAGCCGAGACGGTGAGCATCAGTAAACTGTTTGACCACAGGGGTCCTCACAACCAACCAAAAACCTGTCTCTTCATTGCTTTCTGTCTCCCTTCTCGTGTTTGATCTCTTAATGTCTCTTAACCTCTCCTGCCTTCTATCCTATCACAGACCTTTCCTTTTGTTCGTTCATCCCCTCCCCCCTTTCCCAGCCCCTGCACTTGCTTAAAAACCTGTTCCATTTCCTGCTTTTTTCCAGTTCTGACGAAAGGTCATCGACCTGAAACGTTAACTCTGTTTCTCTCTTCACAGATGCTGCCTGACCGGCTGAGTATCTCCAGCATTTTCTGTTTTTATTTCAGAAAAACCTGTCCTGTCTTGACATCCTATTCCTCCCGCTCAGTGATCAGTGGCAGCCAATCTAGATCGCAGAGTTACAGCCTCAAACAGATGTTATGTGGGGGCGGGCGGGGGAGAGGGGGGTGGGGGGCGGTGTAAGGGGAGAGACAGTACCTCACTTTCCAATACCAAACTGTCTGATTCCACAGGCATATTCTGCATTGTGCTTCCGCATCAGCTACAAGAATCTAAATGAACAATTCAGGAATGCACTTCAAAATTGCTTATTTTATCACTGTCAGCACTCAACGGAGTTAACAGCATAGAGATCAGGAAGGTCCTCGGTTAGATTGCGGGTCTACGCTGAGTTTGCTGCTCTCAGCCAGGCCAGTGGATGGGACGCTTCGATTGGCCTCAGTGAACCCTGTTGATGAATGAATGCCTATGGACCTCTGATAAACATGGGATCAGGGCTTGGCCGTTTTGCCCCAAGAACCAATAGCCTGCTCTTTTTTTTTAGTAGACAGGCATATCTTTTTCCTCTCTCTCTTTAACACAACTAGGCCTGTAAGTCAGGTGGGTTGGCCAAAACAGCTTTAATTCAGCCACAGAGGTGGTTTCATCGAGGCTAGACCAACACTTCCCCAATCACAAATAGCGAATCAGCAGAATATTTCATTGGGTTAGGGGATGGATTTTCATAATCAGGGCCAAAATTTATAAAACGTAAGAAAGGATTAACCTAAGTTGTATCCTTCCTTTTTTTTTTAAACCAAATGTCCCTCCAGGAATACTTAGTGATTCCAAAAGGGTTCTGCAATATATAACGTGTTTAAATTTCAGAGTTTTATTCAGAACGCTTCTTGAATAATGGCACGGGATTTCTCTCCTTTAGGTTAACCCTTTTTCTGCTGTTCTTGTTTGGGTTCTTCTTTTGCAACCTGCCCCAACCACACAGAAGACATTGCAAAATAGACAAACAGTGGCAACATTTCAGGTGCAAAGTTTCATTTGTCACCCATGCACAATTTCCAGCAGGGATCACTGGCTAGCGATCAGAGCGGGGAGCCCTGGCTGACATTTCCCTCCCTAACCCTGAGCATTAAAACCAAAATGATACCATTGGGCTGAGAGCAGGATCAAATCAATCTTCCTGGTTGGGACATTTTGCAAGAAAGACTTGCATTTATAAGAACATAAGAACATAAGAAATAGGAGCAGGAGCAGGCCAATCGGCCCCTCGAGCCTGCTCCGCCATTCAATAAGATCATGGCTGATCTGATCCTAACCGCCAATCCACTATCACAGAAGGTCGTGAAAGGCGCCATATTATATGGCGCCTTTCACGACCACCGGACGTCTCAAAGCGCCTTACAGCTAATGAAGTACTTTTTGAAGTGTAGTCACTGTTGTAATGTGGGAAACGCAGCAGCCAATTTGCGCACAGCAGGATCCCACAAACAGCAACGTGATAATGACCAGATAAACTGTTTTTGTTATGTTGATTCAGGGATAAATATTGGCCCAGGACACTGGGGATAACTCCCCTGCTCTTCTTCGAAATAGTGCCATGGGATCTTTTACGTCTACCCGAGAGAGCAGACGGGATCTCGGTTTAACGTCTCATCTGGACTGTCAGCCTAGCTTTATGTCCTCAAGTCCCTGGAGTGGGACTGTGAACCCACAACCTTCTGACTCTGAGACGAGTGTGCTACCCACTGAGCCACAGCTGACACTGGGGGGGAGAAAGTGTTTGTTTTGTTTTGTGTTTCCAAACCGGACTGTAACCTGGACCTGGGCTGTAACAGCACCAGCTGACAGGAAGGAGTGTTTCAGTTGAAGGAAAATACTTTCTCTCTTACTATGTTCTTTCTTGCAAGCTGCTCCTGTCTCAACAGCACTCAAAGTGGCTTGACACAAATGTGTGGCGCACGTATGTTGGTAAGTAAATATCTGACAATATTCGGGGATCATGGGCACCTCATCTCTCTGACTAAATGTTTACCAACCTCACACCGAGACTCAGCAGACTTCATTCACGTAAGATCCTTTTCCAGCCACAGTTTCCTTTGAGCTCCACTTTGAGATCAAACGCAGGTCATATTTAATAAAGGTGGTTGGTGACTATTACGTCACCTGAATCACATTTCACAGTCAGATGGTCAGGCTTGTTCAGGAGGGCAGCTAGAATGCAGCTTGTGAAATTGGTTTTTTTTGAGTCAGTTTCGGTCATCATAAGGTCAACATGTGACACAGCTACAGTGCCTGTCAGGCATTTATGCCACTAACTCATTAGATATTTGGGTAGTTTGCCCCGGAGGAGTGATTAGCAACATCATTATACACGTAGAGATGGTGATAGGTGTTACTGTTTGTTGATGGGGTAGATTACATAGGATATATAGCACAGAAACAGGCCATTCGGCCCAACCAGTCCATGCCGGCTTTTATGCTCCAACCAAGCCTCCTCCTGTCTTTCCTCAGCTAACACTAGCAGCATAACCCTCTATTCCTCCCTCATATGCATATCTAGCTTTCCCTTAAATGCATTGGTACTATTTTCTTAAACTACTCCCTGTGGTAGTGAGTTCCACATTCTCACCACTCTCTGGGTGTGGAAGTTGTCATGAATCTTATCATGACTCATGAAGTAACACTGGGCGGCCAGCTGGTGGCGCCGTCCAAGGAGTATAGATACTCTGGCGTGGGCCCAGCTTGCTCAGGATGTTTCTGTAACCAGGAACTAGTGATGTAACTAGAATCTCATGGTTTTGAAACAGTTGATTAAAGCCTTGTTTTATACTCAAACCAAGCACTCCGTAGTCTTTTTACATCAGAAGTTTCTTCTGAATTTCCTATCATAAGTATTACAAGTTACATGTGATGTGAATGTCATTAAGAAGAAAAATTACAAGGGACATTGAGTTGGGAAAGCCCCATGAGGTGTGGGCCCTTGCTCTGCGGACCCACCCACCCCTGACAATCCTCCTGACTTCCCCTTGGTATCGTCAGCTCACTAGGGAGAAACCAGCCCTTCACACTGCCCACATCAATGCTCCCTCACTTCTCCTCTTCTCCCAGACCCGTTGGTGCGTGGCCATTCTTAATGTGTTGGGCTGGGTAGTGAGAGTGGGGGCATCAAAGCTAAGGGCAGCAAGGGCTCTTCAATCTTTATAATGGTTCCTATTATAATTGATCATTTTCTTGTAACATTTTTAAAGATAATCATAAGCAGAAGTTATGAGAGAATGATTTAGCCAGCGGTGAAGCATGATTTCGATCCTACTCGTGAAGCTGAATATAACTTGACTGCTAAGTGCCAGCACTTGTGGCTTCAAGCCCCACTCCAGGGCTTGAGCCTATAACCTAGGCTGATGCTTCACTGCAGTACACAGGGAGTGCCGCATGTGTCAGAGGGGCCGTCTTTCAGATGAATCGTTAAACAGAGGGCCCCCTCTGCCTGTTCAGGTGGATGTAACGATCCCATGGCTCTGTTGGAACAGCAAGGGAGTCCTGCTGGAGCCCTGACCAACATTCATCCCTCAATCAACAACCGATCATTCACCTCACTGCTGTTTGTGGGACCTTTCTGTGAGCAAATGTATTAACTGATCATTCACCTCACTGCTGTTTGTAGGACCTTTCTGTGAGCGAATGGATTAACCGATCATTCATCTCACTGCTGCTTGTGGGACCTTTCTGTGAGCAAATGGATTAACTGATCATTCACCTCACTGCTGTTTGTGGGACCTTTCTGTGAGCGAATGGGCTGCTGCGTTAGCTTACAAAAGAACAGTGACTTCACTTCAAACGTAATTTACAGTTCTCATCCCCAGCCTTAAATCCCCTCCATGGCCTCGCCCCTCCCTATCTCTGCAATCTTCTCCAGCCCTTCAATCATCTGAGAACTCTGCGTTCCTCCAACACTGGCCTTTTGTGCATCCTCCACTCCCTCTGTCGCCAGATGTGCTGAGCGCATGCTCTTGTAAAAGGATCGCAAACTTATAACAGAGGTGGTGAATACAAGAAAAAGGGAACACAGTCAGTTGGGTCGAGAGATAGAGGGTCCTATGTGCAGATGGCTGCTGCACTGTACCAGTATTAGATTCTATAAACAAGAGGCAACCATTTTGAAATTAGCAGGAAAAGGGAGTCCAAATTGAATTGATTCAGTGGTTCACATTTTATTTTCCTCTAAACACTGAAAAGTCTGGTAGCCTTTGAATCATTATAATAACATTGAGAATGAATCTGTATCGCAACCTGCAGACTTAGCACAGCAGAGGGGTGGCCAACTTTTCAAAATTCCCTCCTCCCTCTTGCTTCCCATTCCTTCTTTCATTCCTTTTCTTGCTCTCATTTCCTCGTTCTCATAATCACCATTTCTCTCGTAATCTCAATCATTACCTGTCAAATATTTTTCATTTCATAGTTGTTTTAAACCTGTACTGATCTCTTTCATTCCCTTTGTTGTTGACTTTGTCATTCCTTCTCTGTGTCTATCTCTCCCTCTCTCATTTCCTCCCTCCTTGTCTCTCTCATTCCGTTTTTATCATTCCTCTCTCTGTTTCTTTCTCTCATTATCTCTTCTTTTACCTCATTCTTTCTCTCTCTCTCATTTATTTTATTTTCTCTCCTTCCTCTCATTTAATCTCTTTTTGCCTTTCTCTGCCATCGCTCAGTTGGTAGCACTCTTAGCCTCTGAGTCAGAAGGTTGTGGGTTCAAGTCCCTCTCCAGAGACTCGAATGCAAAAATCTAGGCTGATATTCCAGTGCAGTACCGAGGGAATGCTGCACTGTCGGAGGTGCCATCTTTCAGATTCGACGCCTTTCAGATGAAACGTTAAACCGAGGCCCCGTCTGCTCTCTCAGGTGGACGTAAAAGATCCCATGGCAGTATTTTGAAGAAGAGAAGGGAAATTACCCCCCATGTCCTGGCCAATATTTATCCCTCAATCAACCTCACAAAAAAACAGGTTATCTGGTCATTATCACATTGCTGTTTGTGGGAGCTTGCTGTGTGCAAATTGACTGCTGCGTCTCCTACATTACAACAGTGACTACACTTCAAAAAGTGCTTCATTGGCTGTAAAGTGCTTTGAGACGAACTGAGGTTGTGAAAGGCGCTATATAAATGCAAGTCTTTTTTTAATCTTTTGTTTCTTCTCTCAGTCCCTCTTTATCTCATCCCATCTCTTCTTGCCTCTCATTCACTTTCTCCCCTCTCACGTAATCCCTCCACTCTCATGCAGTTATCAGCAGCATCTCTTTGTCTCCTAAATCCAATTAACGTCGTCTAGTTTCTTTTCTTTGCAGAGGCCAGAAGCACTGAAGGTCTGTGCTTGTGGCAATGGCTAGAGTTGTAGTTCACCTACTTATTTGCCAGGTTCCAGATCCATTGACTGTTTAAGATCTGAATCTGCAGCCCACAGGATATGGTAGTACGTTTAGTCTAACCTTCTCCTTCTTTCTTCTTAGGCAGTCCCTCGGAACCGAGGAGGACTTGCTTCCACATTAAAAATGAGTTTGCAGATGACTGATGAGTCTAACTGTAGATGAATCAAATACAAACAGATAAACTAGTTAATCCAATGACAGGTCCACTGCAGAATCATTGCTAGTTAAAAAATAAAACCATGTGCATTTCTATCGGGAGCTTGTGGATTTTCAGCGCTGAGTGATGCTCCATTAATAAAAGTCCATTTATCTTCAACTGTTATCACAACATAAGCAGCCGAACAAGCCCTACGTCACATGAATGAACATTTGGGAGACTCCCATTTTTCCAAGGGAATCTCCAATTCTGCCAAAAGGTAGTCCTAATACACATTTTAGCCACACTTTCGAACTTCAGCCAATTCTATTTTCCCGCATTTCCCACATTACAACAGCGACTACACTTCAAAATTACTTCATTGGCTGTAAAGCTCTTTCGGTCGTCTGTGACAGGCGCTATAGAAATGCAAGTCTTTCTTTGTGGCTAATTTTCTTACATACTGATTTGTCCCATTTGGATTTTGAGGTTACAGAAGGGCTGTTTGTAATGCTATTGCCTCACTGGTGGATAAATCCGAAATCAGGACACTAACATCTGTTTGTGCCAGCAACTTAAAATGTATGCAATGAATGGATTTAAACTTAACACATGGTTCCCGAGACAACATAGTACGCTCCGATGCGGCACATAAAGACAAAAAGCTGGACATCGCCATAGTGCATGATAAGGGAGAATACGAAGAGATTAGGAGAGAAGTCAAAAAAACAATTAGGAAGGCAAAGAGGAACTCTGAAATTAAATTATCAAGGAACATAAAACAAAATAGTAAAATATTTTACAGGCACATCAATAAAAAAAAGGAAGGTTGGGATGGGAATAGGGTCATTAAGGGATAGACAGGACAATGCCACAGGTAACGATAGAGAGATGGCAGGAATATTAAATAATTATTTTGCTTCGGTATTTACCAGGGAGATAGAACAGGTGGACATGACATTGGATGATGAGATTAGTAATGAGATAAGTTCATTTAAAATAAAAAGAGGGGATATATTAAATAAACTAATCAAACTCAAAGAGGATAAAACCCCTGGTCCGGATGGATTGCATCCACGCATTTTAAAAGAATCTAGGGAAGAGATAGCAGAGGTATTATTACAAATATTTAATAATTCGTTAGAAAAAGGTGTGGTGCCAGAGGACTGGTGGATAGCTAACGTAATACCGATATTTAAGAAGGGGGATAGAACATGTCCAGGGAACTATAGATCAGTCAGCTTAACATCGGTGGTAGGAAAAATAATGGAATCCCTACTAAAGGAGAAAATAGAAGAACATCTAGAAACCAAAAATATAATAAGGAATCATCAGCGTGGATTTCAAAAGGGAAAGTTTTGCTTGACCAACCTCATTGAATTTTTTGAAGAGGTAACAGAGAGAGTAGACAAGGGTAATGCAGTAGATGTAATTTATCTAGATTTTCAAAAGGCCTTCGATAAGATACCCCATAATAGACTGATGAACAAGGTCAGAGAATGCGGAGTCAGGGGACAAGTAGCAGAATGGATAGCTAGCTGGCTACAAGACAGAAAGCAGAGAGTAGGGGTGAAAGGTAGTTATTCACAGTGGCAGAATGTGGGTACTGGTGTTCCAAAAGGATCAGTGCTGGGACCACTGTTATTCACAATTTATATTAATGATTTAGACTTTGGAATCAAAAACACAATTTCTAAACTTGCGGATGACACCAAATTGGGTGGATAGTCAATACTGAGGAGGACTACAACAAATTACAGGAGGACATGAATAAACTTGCAGAATGGGCATATAATTGGCAAATGAAGTTCAACACAGATAAATGTGAGGTATTACAGTTTGGTAGGAAGAATAGGGAGGTCACTTATCACTTGGAGGGTGCGAGTCTGGGTGGGGTAGAGGAACAAAGGGATCTCGGAGTACAAATACACAAATCACTATAAGTTGCGACACAGGTTAGCAAGGCCATAAAAAAAGCAAACCAAGCACTAGGGTTTATTTCTAGAGGGATAGAATTGAAAAGTAGGGAAGTTATGTTAAACCTGTATCGAACCTTGGTTAGACCACACTTGAAGTACTGCGTACAGTTCTGGTTGCCATATTATAAAAAGGATATAAAAGAAAGAAAGTCCTGACGAAGGGTTTCGACCTGAAACGTTAACTCTCTTTCTCTCCACAGATGTTGCCTGGCCTGCCGAGTTTTTCCAGCATTTTCTGTTGTTATTTCGGATTTCCAGCATCCGCAGTATTTTGCTATCATATAAAAGAAAGACTTGCATTTATATAGCCTTTCACAACCACTGGACATCTCAAAGTGCTTTACAGTCAATGTTGTAAACACAGCAGCCAATTTGCACACAGCAAGCTCCCACAAACAGCAATGTGACAATGACCAGATAATCTGTTTTTGTTATGTTGGTTGAGGGATAAATATTGTCCAGGACACCAGGGATAACTCTCCTGCTCTTCTTCGAAATAGTGCCATGGGATCTTTTACGTTCACCTGAGAGAGCAGACAGGGCCTCGGTTTAACGTCTCATCCGAAAGGCGGCACCTCCAACAGTGCGGCACTCCCTCAGCATTGCACTGGAGTGTCAGCCTAGATTTATGTGCTCAAGTACCTGGAGTGGGACTTGAACCCACAACCTTCTGACCCAGGGGCAAGTGTGCTACCAACTGAGCCACAGCTGACACATATAGAGGTACAGCAGAGGGTGCAGAGAAGATTTACAAGGATGATACCAGAAACGCGAGGGTATACATATGCGGATAGGATGAACAGGCTGGGTCTCTTTTCTCTTGAAAAAAGAAGGCTGAGGGGTGACCTAATAGAGGTCTTTAAAATTATTAAAGGTTTTGATAGAGTGGATACAGAGAGAGTGTTTCCACTTGTGGGGAAGAGCAAAACTAGAGGCCATCAATATAAGATAGTCACCAAGAAATCCAATAGGGAATTCAGAAGAAACCTCTTTACCCAAAGAGTGGTGAGAATGTGGAACGCGCTACCACAGGGAGTAGTTGAGGCCAATAGTATAGATGCTTTTAAGGGGAGGCTGACCAAGCATATGAGGGAGAAGGGAATAGAGGGTTATACTGATAGATTTAGATGAGGAAAGACGGGAGGAGGCTCGAGTGGAGAATAAATGCCGGCATGGACTGGGTGGGCCGAATGGCCTGTTTCTGTGCAGTATATCCTATGCATGCAATCCTATGTATGTAATCCCTGTCCTAGATCAGAACCGAGAAAGCACAACCTATTGCCAAACTCATTCATGAACATTAAAGTTTAATAGCTGGACACTGGATGTTATAAATGTATTAATGCTATCCCCAAGAAAGAATCTATTTAAAAGAGCTTTTTGCACATAGTTTATCTTGCCCCAGCCTACAAGTAATTCAAGCAACTTAGCTGAAATCAGAAAAATAACAGACGGTGTATATCTGAGATAAAAGTATTGTCATTAATACATCAGCTTCCTCTTACCATGGGTGAGAGATGATTAAAAGGCACTTGAAGGGGTAGATCTTGTCAATTAGAAAACCTGGCAGAGCTTTGGGTGATGGTTGTGCACATCAGGAACTGGGCTGTGGATATGCGCTCCGGTTCCCTGAAGCTTTCCAGTGTGAGCATTAATTTGTAAAATGTGACCCGCCCTGCAAAACTCCACGCTGAGAGCGCTCATTTGTAAAATGGTCACTAATGTCTATATGTCGCCTCGGAGTCAGAAGGTTGTGGGTTCAAGTCCCACTGCAGAGACTTGAGCACAAAAATCTAGTCTGACACTCCAGTGGAGCGCTGCACTGTCAGAGGTGCCGTCTTTCGGATAAGACGTTAAACCGAGGCCCCGTCTGCCCTCTCAGGTGGACGTAAAAGATCCCATGGCACTATTTCGAAGAAGAGCAGGGGGCGTTCTCCCTGGTGTCCTGACTAATATTTATCCCTCAACCAACATCACTTAAAAAAAAAGCAAATGATCTGTTTATTGCTGTTTGTGGGTCCTGGCTGCTGTGTTTCTGACATTACAACAGTGACTGCATTTCACAAAGTATTTCATTGGCTGTAAAGCTCATTGGCTGTAAGCCTCCCGAGGTTGTGAAAGGTGCAACATAAATGCAAGTTCTTCTTTTCTGCATATGGTTAATATAGTGCAATAAATTAAAAATATATAGATTACCCAGGTCAGGGGGGGAGGAAGGCTGCCTGCTTTCTATGTTTTGTTATTTTGTATCTCTAACATCAAGGTGGGCATCTGGGTAGGATGGCTGAACAAAGAAGTCAAAGAGCCTCACTTCAGCCACAGAAGAGCTATGTGCAGCTCGCGAGATGCCAGTTGGCCACACTAACATAGTGGGGGCGATTTTGCCAGCCCTGGGGAGGCAGGACTGCCGTGAAAATGGCAGAATCTGGGGGCGCCCCCAACCCGCCTCCATGCCATCTTCCCAGGAGGCGGGTACCCGACCCACGCTGGGAGCCGCCTCCTCGAGGCGGGAAGGGGATTAGTGCCAATTAACTGCCTGTTAACAGGTAGTTTACAGGCAGTTTTTTGGATAATCCCTATTTTGAGCCCTGAAGTGCAGCTTCCCGACAGCTCTGAACCTCGCCAGGGTCAGCGAGGTGAGCCGTGGGTCTGCGGGGGTCGGAGGGGCCGAGATGTACGGCGTGCAGGTGAGTGATGGGTGCATGTGTGCAGAGGTAAGTGTGTGAGGTGAGTCTTAAGTGTTTTAAAAGCTTTACTGTGGGAGACTACAGTCTCCCGCGTAAAGAAATAGGCAACACAGCGAGCTACAAGAAATAGGTCTTTACTCCAACTCTCACAATACAGTACTGAATTCGTGAAGCCCGCGAGCCTGTGATGACTCACGGGTTGGTCACCTGCTGGAACCTGATTGATTGGTTTTCCTTTTCCTTCTCTCAGCAGCAGGCAAGTCTGAACATGCCTTATTCCTCTCAGCTTGCAACTGTCTTGCGGGGGGAGGGGAATACAGCAGTTAAAAGGGGATTATACAGGTTTATCTACATACACACAGTGTTTCCCCAATGTGGCAACGCCACATACGCCCCCCCAGAATCCTCGTTAACTGTAAAAGTCAGTCTCTGCGGAGGTTTGACCAAACGGCCGTAGCGGCTGTAATAGCCATCTGGTGTGTGAGGAGGGCTGTCTGGGAGGTCGGCTGGTTGGTTCGTCGGCTGGTCTGGCGGCTGGTCTGCCGGTGGGCTGGCTGGACGGGCTGCCGGCGAAGGTGGGGCGGCGGCCGGGAAGTAAGGTTCTGGCGTGTCTTGGTCCTCTTGTGGGGCCGCCGCCAACGCGGGAGGTCTGCCCCGCCGTGGGGGAAGAGCCGGACAAAACGGGAAGCTGAGGTCCAGGTGCGCTGGTTTGAGGCGGTCTACTGAAATAAGGTCCGGCTTCCCGCCGACGTCGATAAGAAAAGCTTTGTCTCCCATCTCCAATACTGAGAAGGGGCCGGTGTATGGTGCCTGCAGCGGGCCGCCTCCGTGCGCGTCCCGGTGCACGAAGACGAACTCCGCATGTCGTAAGTCCCGAGGCACGTAGGATGGCTGCGGGCCGTGTTGCGAAGTGGGCACTGGACGGAATTGCTGGGCCGCGTCCTGGTGCAGGGAAAGCTGTCTGGCGGCCGACCACGGCTCCGTTGTCAGGGGGAGGAAGTCGCCTGGTACTCTGAGCGGTTGGCCGTAGACCATCTCGGCCGCGGAGGCGCGAAGGTCCTCTTTGGGCGCGGTGCGCAATCCCAGGAGGACCCAGGGTAGTTTGTCGATCCAGCTGGTGTCGGCCAGGCTGGCGCGGAGGGAGGCTTTCAAGGAACGATGAAAGCGCTCGCAGAGCCCGTTGGCCTGCGGGTGGTAGGCTGTTGTCCTGTGCAACTTGGTGCCGAGGCTGGCGGTGATGGCATTCCACAAGTGGGAGGTGAACTGGGGGCCTCTGTCCGAGGATATGTCGGTCGGCACGCCGAACCAGGCCACCCATGTCGAGACGAATGCTCGCGCGACGTCGGTCGTGGTGGTGGAGGCGAGGGGAACCGCCTCGGGCCATCTGGTGGTGTGGTCGACGATCGTGAGCAGGTGTGTGAAACCGTGTGACGGCGGCAAGGGGCCTACCAGATCGACGTGGACGTGGTCGAAACGCCTCTCGGGCACCGGGAAACACTCCAATGGCGCCTTGGTGTGCTGCTGGACCTTAGCGCGCTGACACGCCACGCATGTGTTGGTCCAGTCTCTCACATCCTTGTGGAGTCCAGGCCAGACGAACTTGGCGGACATGAGTTTCTGAGACGCACGCGTCCCTGGATGTGAGAGGCCGTGGATGATGTCGAAAACTCGCTTGCGCCAGGCGGATGGGATGACCGGCCTAGGCGAGGGGACTGAGACGTCGCACAGGAGGGTTGTGCCGGCTGCGTGGAAGTGGATGTCAGCCAGAGTGAGGCTGGTGGTTGACGTCCTGAGGGCCTGGATCTCCGTGTCGGCGGCCTGGTCTCTCGCCATGCTGGCGTAGTCGACGCCCAGGTGCACTGCGTGGAGCGAGGGTCTTGAGAGGCAGTCGGCCACCAAATTGTCCTTGCCGGCGACGTGGCGGATGTCCGTGGTGAACTCCGAGATGAAGTTGAGTTGGCGCTGTTGGCGCGTGGACCAGGGTTCGGTTACTTTGGCCATGGCGAAAGTGAGCGGCTTGTGGTCCACGAATGCGGTGAACGGCCGGCCTTCCAGGAGGAAACGGAAGTGCCGGATTGCCAGGAACAGGGCCAGGAGCTCTCTGTCGAACGTGCTGTAGGCCTGCTCGTTCTTGCGCAGCTGTCGGCTGAAAAATGCCAGTGGCTGCCACGCGCCTTCGACCCACTGTTGCTGGACAGCGCCGACGGTGTAATCCGAGGCGTCCGTGGTGAGGGCCAAGGCGCTTTTGGTCTGGTGGAAGGCTGTCGCCATCTCGCTGGACCAGGTGAGTTGCTCTTTGCCCGTTTTGCCCCTGGTGGCTTCGTAGAGGGGGCGCATGAGTGAGGCGGCCTTGGGCACGAAACGGTGATAGAAATTGACCATCCCCAAAAATTCCTGCAGCGCCTTGACCGAGGTGGGCTGGGGAAAGTCCGCCACCGCCTGCACCTTGGAAGGTAGGGGAATGGCTCCCCTTGGCGAGATTCTGTGGCCGAGAAAGTCAATTTGGCCGGGTTGACGATTAGCCCGTGTTGGCTGAGGCGCTGGAAAAGAGAGCGCAAATGCGCGATGTGCTCGGCCTTGCTGGTGCTGGCCACGAGGATATCATCCAGATAGACAAACAGGAAGCTCAGGTCCCGTAGGACGGAGTCCATGAGCCGTTGGAAGGCCTGTGCGGCGTTCTTGAGCCCGAAGGGCATGCGCAGGAACTCGAACAGTCCGAAGGGGGTGATGACCACCGTCTTCTGGACGTCTGCGTGGTGGACGGGGTCCTGATGGTAGCCGCGAATCAGGTCGACCTTGGAAAAGACGGACTTTCCTGCTAGGTGTGCTGAGAAGTCTTGGATGTGCGGAATGGGGTATCTATCAGGCGTGGTGGCGTCGTTGAGCCGTCTGTAGTTGCCGCAGGGGCGCCAGCCACCGCCCGGCTTGGGCACAATGTGGAGGGGGGACGACCAGGGGCTGTTCGAGCGGCAGATGATGCCCAGTTTCTCCATCGTGGTGAATTCTTCCTTGGCCACCGCCATCTTGGCTGGGTCCAGGCGTCTGGCTCGGGCGAACACTGGTGGTCCCGTAGTGACGATGTGGTGCTCGACACCATGCTTGGCTGCCGTGGCTGAGAAGGTCGGTTGTGTGAGCCTCGGGAAATCTGCGAGTAGGCGGGCGTAGTCGTCATCCGCCGGGGCAGAGCAGGACCCGACGAGGGCCGGGCTGTTGCTCTGCTGGCAGGCCAGTGAAGCGAAAGTTGCTGCGTCGATCAGGCGCCTGTTGCGGACGTCGACCAGGAGTCCGTGGGCGCAAAGAAAATCGGCGCCCAGCAAGGGATGTGCCACCGAGGCCATCACGAAATCCCACGTAAATCGCTAGCCGTTGCAACAAACCTCGGCCCGTCGCTTTCCAAAAGTAGCGATGGCTGCGCCATTTGCCGCCACGAGGGGTGGGCCGCTGCAGCCTGCCTGGATGTCGAGCTGGGAGGCAGGAATTATGCTGCATTGCGCTCCGCTGTCGCAAAGGAATCTGCGCCCTGAAAGGGAGTCGGTTATGTACAGCAGTTTACCTGCGGTGCCGATGGCCATCGTGGTGGCGGGGGTGCGGTCGAGCGGGCCTAGACGGCGGCGCGGGGCTGGCGCATTGGGCTGGGCGGCCATCTTGGTTTGATCGAAAGAGCAGGGTGCTCTGCAGCGTTGGGCCTTGTGGCCGAAACGCGCGTGGTAGTAGCATAGCTCTGCGGCCTGGCGTGGCGGTGCGCGCTCGGTGGTGTCGGGGAGCCTCGCGGCTGCACAGCCGAGTTGGGTGACGGCGAAGACTTTGTCCGCGGCGGCTGCCAGTTGTACGCAGTCCGTGATCGGGGACCCCGCGAGGGCAGTCTGTACCTGCTGAGGAAGCAGGCTGAGGAAAAGTGCCCGAAACAAGAAGCACTGCGGTTCAGAGCCCAGGAGCGCAAGCATCCGGCTCATCAACTGGGTCGGGGTAGAGTCGCCGAGGCCTGGTAGTGAAAGAAGCCTACGGGCCCTCTCCTCCCTGGACAGGCCGTAAGCCTGCAGCAAGCGGCCCTTAATGGTTGAGCACTTGCCGGTCTGTGGTGGGTTCCCCAGCAGGTCGAGAACTTCGGCGGCGGTGGAGCTTGCTAGTGCTGAGACTACGTGGAGGTACCTTTCTTCATCGTCTTGAAGCCTGCGAAGGGTGAATTGGGCCTCCGTGTGCGCGAACCAAGCTGGTGCTTGGTGTTCCCAGAAGGTGGGGAGCTTCAAGGACGCGGCGCCGGCCGACATCGGGCTGCTGCTGGTTGCCGTCGGGTCGATGCTGGCCTCTGTAGGGCTACGTGAGTCGGGGGCTTCGGCCGCCGACATTCGGGGTCACCAATGTGGGAGACTACAGTCTCCCGCGTAAAGAAATAGGCAACACAGCGAGCTACAAGAAATAGGTCTTTACTCCAACTCTCACAATACAGTACTGAATTCGTGAAGCCCACGAGCCTGTGATGACTCACGGGTTGGTGCTGGAACCTGATTGGTTTTCCTTCTCTCAGCAGCAGGCAAGTCTGAACATGCCTTATTCCTCTCAGCTTGCAACTGTCTTGCGGGGGGAGGGGAATACAGCAGTTAAAAGGGGATTATACAGGTTTATCTACATACACACAGTGTTTCCCCAATTACTTACCTTTGTTTCTTCCTCCAGGCTTCAACCCTTCAGGTCTCGGAAGTCCTTCATCTCACCGGCAGAGAAAGCAGAATGGCCGCTGAACTGTCAAAAGCTGCAGCTTTCTGCTTTCTGCTCAGGACAGATCTCTAAGTGAGCCTGTGTCCCAGGACTCAACTTAGAAGACAGATTGTCAGTGTTTGACAGCATCACAGAGTTGTCAGACGATGACAATTCATCTGTCAAAAGTTTTTGACAGATGAAACGTCACTCGCTGACGTCACCTGTAACCGGCTTTCCCTTAATTGGCCTGCTAAGCCCGCTGGGCGGGGTTAACAAGGTCAATCAAGGAAAAATAGCGTGGGTTGGCCGGACGTCGATAGAGGCGGGACTAAAACCCAACAAGCAGCAGTCCCACCTCCATCACGTCCCCATTGGCAAAATCACCCCCAGTATGTCTGAGAGCTATACGAGTTCACCGGCATTGACCTGTTGGGCCAAATGTTTTTTGTGCTGATGTAATGATGTGCTGATGTTCGATGTAATGAAGTTGTATTTATTATTTTTGAAAATAATGTATTTTGTTTCTTTTCTCACCAACCTTCTCCCAAAGGTGTTGACTCCTTTCTGGGGTACAGTTCCACGGGCACTGGTTGGCTTCCTGGCACCTGGCCCAAGTGACCATTATTGCTGGGTGAGCTTTGATGGTGAATGTTGGCAAGCCACCGAGATATCCCAGCCAGTCTCATCCTGTTGTCTTCTAGTGTCCGTACAAATGTACCTCCAGCGAAAGGTAGTGATCGTGAACAGGATTCCTGGCCAATTCTCCCTCAGGGATAAAAACAAAATGCTGGAGAAACTCAGCAGGTCAGGCAGCATCTATGAGGAGAGAAACAGAGTTAACGTTTCAGGTCGATGACCTGTCATCAGAACTGGAAAAAAGCAGGAAATGGAACAGATTTTTAAGCAAGTGTAGGGGCTGGGAAAGGGGGGGAGGGGATGAACGAACAAAAGGGAAGGTCTGTGATAGGATAGAAGGTGGAAGAGGTTAAGCGATATTAAGAGATATTCAAGGCAAAAGGAGACTGAAGTCAATTGTAGTGTCTCTAACACTGACCGAATCAAGATCAGCTGAGAGCGGGTATCAAACCTGCAATCTTGCTGGGTTGGTATGGCTCAGCCACTCATTGGATGAATTAGTTGAGCCATGAATCAAGGTTGCTTAAAATCTAACACACCTGATTATATTTGATACCTTGTTGGAAATAGACTAGTGAAGGAGGAAGTGAGCTGGCGGGCGGGGGTGAATAATGGCCAGGTCACCAAGGTAGATCTGGATGAACCTTGCCAGCTCAGCTCCTAAAGAGCAGAGACACATTATAAATAAGAGAAAATTGAAAAATAAAACACTGCCTTGGTCTCACCTGTTTCACCTGAATTCTGCCTCCTGCTGGCTGAGCACCGAATAGCACCAATACTCACTGAGAAGCCAACAGTCCAAAGATGTGATAAAATATACGACATCCTTTCCTACTGGGCTGTATCAAGCAAAGTTAAAATCTGTCATGAATCTGTTAATAAAGGAAGGAATCACTATAATACAGAGAAATGATATTGGGTCAAAGGAGCAGGATAGTGAAACAGTTTGGGTGGAGATAAGGAATAATAAGGGGAAAAAAACACTAGTGGGCGTAGTCTATAGGCCTCCGAACAGTTGTAACTCTGTTGGACGGAGTATTAATCAGGAAATAGTTGAGGCTTGTAATAAGGGAACAGCTATAATTATGGGGGATTTTAACTATCATATTAACTGGACAAATCAAATTGGGCAGAACAGCCTTGAGGATGAGTTCATTGAGTGTAATAGGGATGGGTTTCTTGAGCAGTATGTAACTGAACCGACCAGGGGGCAAGCAACCTTAGATTTGGTCCTGTGTAATGAGACAGGATTAATTAAAAATGTCCTAGTAAAGGATCCCCTTGGAATGAGTGACCACAACATGGTTGAATTCCATATTCAAGTAGAGGGTGAGAAGGTTGGATCTCAAACAAGCGTGCTGAGCTTGAATAAAGGAGACTATGAAGGTATGAGAGCGGAATTGATTAGAGTGGACTGGGAAAATAGATTAAAGGGTAAGACGGTACATGATCAGTGGTGTACATTTAAGGAGTTATTTTACAACTTCCAAAAAATATATATTCCACTGAGGAAAAAAGGGTGTAAAAGAAAAGATAGCCATCCGTGGCTAAGTAAAGTAATTAAGGATAGTATCCGACTAAAAACAAGGGCATATAAGGTAGCCAAATCTAGTGGGAGGATAGAAGATTGGGAAGTCTTTAAAAGACAGCAAAAAATAACTAAAAGATTGATTAAGAAAGGGAAGATAGATTATGAAAGTAAATTAGCAAAAAATATAAAAACAGATAGCAAAAGTTTCTATAGTTATCTAAAATGAAAAAGGGTGGCTAAAGTAAATGTTGGTCCCTTAGAGGATGAGACCGGGAAATTAATGGTGGGAAACATGGAGATGGCAAAAACGCTGAACAAATATTTTGTATCAGTCTTTACGGTAGAGGACACTAAGAATATCCCAACACTGGACAAACAGGGGGCTCTAGGGGGAGAGGAGCTAAATACGATTAAAATCACTAAGGAAGTGGTACTTGGAAAAATAATGGGACTCAAGCCGGATAAATACCCTGGACCTGATGGCTTACATCCTAGGGTCTTGAGGGAAGTGGCGGTAGGGATTGTGGATGCATTGGTAATAATTTTCCAAAACTCCCTGGACTCAGCAAAGGTCCCAGTAGATTGGAAAACTGCTAATGTAACACCCTTATTTAAAAAGGGTAGTAGGCAGAAGGCTGGAAACTATAGACCTGTTAGCCTAACATCTGTGGTTGGTAAAATGTTAGAGTCCATTATTAAGGAGACAGTAATGGGACATTTGGATAAACATAATTTAATAGGACAAACTCAGCATGGTTTCATGAAGGGGAAGTCATGTTTGACAAATTTGCTTGAGTTCTTTGAGGAAGTAACATACAGGGTGGATAAAGGAGAACCAGTGGACGTAGTGTATTTAGACTTCCAAAAGGCATTTGACAAGGTGCCACACAAAAGATTATTGCTCAAGATAAAAAATCACGGGATTGGGGGTAATATTCTGGCGTGGGTGGGGGATTGGCTCTCTAACAGAAAGCAGAGAGTTGGGATAAATGGTTCATTCTCAGACTGGCAATCAGTAACTAGTGGTGTTCCGCAGGGGTCAGTGCTGGGTCCCCAACTCTTTACAATCTATATTAACGATTTGGAGGAGAGGACCGAGTGTAACATATCAAAGTTTGCAGATGATACAAAGATGGGAGGGAAAGTAGTGAGTGAGGAGGACATAAAAAACCTGCAAAGTGACATAGACAGGCTAAGTAAGTGGGCAGAGATTTGGCAGATGGAATACAATACTGGAAAGTGTGAGGTTATGCACTTTGGCAGGAAAAATCATAGAGCAAGTTATTATCTTAATGGCAAGAAACTGGAAAGTACTGCAGTACAAAGGGATCTGGGGGTCCTGGTGCACGAAACTCAAAAAGTTAGTATGCAGGTGCAGCAAGTGATCAAGAAGGCCAATGGAATGTTGGCTTTTGTTGCTAGGGGGATAGAATATAAAAACAGGGAGGTATTGCTGCAGTTATACAAGGTATTGGTGAGACCGCACCTGGAATACTGCATACAGTTTTGGTGTCCATACTTAAGAAAAGACATACTTGGTCTCGAGTCAGTACAAAGAAGGTTAACTAGGTTAATCCCGGGGATGGGGGGGTGGTCATATGAGGAGAGGTTGAGTAGATTGGGACTCTACTCATTGGAGTTCAGAAGAATGAGAGGCGATCTTATTGAAACATATAAGATTGTGAAGGGGCTTGATCGGGTGGATGCAGTGAGGATGTTCCCAATGATGGGTGAAACTAGAACTAGGGGGTATAATCTTAGAATAAGGGGCTGCTCTTTCAAAGCTGAGATGAGGAGAAACTTCTTCACTCAGAGGGTGGTAGGTTTGTGGAATTTGCTGCCCCAGAAAGCTGTGGAAGCTACATCATTAAATAAATTTAAAACAGAAATAGATAGTTTCCTAGAAGTAAAGGGAATTAAGGGTTACGGGGAGCGGGCAGGAAATTGGACATGAGTCTAGGTTCGGAATGGTCATGGCCCTGTGGGTAGTGGAGCGGGCCCAGGGGCCGTGTAGCCTGGTTGTGCTCCTACTTCTTGTGTTCTAATTCTGTGTTAGATTTCAGGAGATTGTTTTATTCCTGTTCCTGGCTGGGGTGGAGATCGCCTTTACAGAAGGTAAGTACTGTAGAAAATATAGGGACAGAGTGATCTCCTGGACGAGTTTCGATTGCCTAGATGGGTCGGAGAGGAATTTCCCAGATTTTTTCTCCCAAATTGGCCATTGGGTTTTTTATCTGGTTTTTTGCCTCTCCCGGGAGATCACATGGGTTCGGGTGGGATGGAGAATGATAGAAGATTTGAGGTTAGGATCAGATCAGCCATGATCTTATTGAATGGTGGAGCAGGCTCGAGGGGCCGATTGGCCTACTCCTGCTCCTATTTCTTATGTTCTTATGTTCTTAAAAACAAAACATTCTCTCTCTCTCTCTATTTTTATATATATATATATATATAATATTCATATACACACGTAAAAAGAAAGACTTGCATTTCTATAGCGTCTTTCACAACCTCAGGAGGTCTCAAAGCGCTTTACAGCCAATGAAGTACTTTTGAAGTGTAGTCACTGTTGTAATGTAGGAAATCTATACATTGTATTTTTAAAATTTGCTTATGGTATCTGGGCATCGCTAGCAAGGCCAGCATTTATTGCCCATCCCTATATATATATATAGATATATATATATTTACTTATATATATATATATAAAAGGATACATCTGTCTGTCTGTCATTCCGTCTGTCTGTATTGTATAAAGTCGAAAGTTATAGAGCGTACCTACACGTGTGTTACATCGAAAGAAAGCTTACGATTCCAGAACCGTCATAAGCGTATTTACGTTTCGGCGACACAAAAATTGCGCCCGCGGTATCCAAAACATTTTCAACATTCCGCTCATTATCCGCTCATTAGCATCGAGTGACGTCGAGGTCGACCAATTGTACGGTCAAGCGACCTGATGGTCGACCAATCGCTGCGTGGCGGGGGCGGGTTCCTGGCGCTTGCGGGCGAGCCCTCCTAGAGTCGAGTGACGGGACGATTGACCAATCCTACGCTTCGGTGACCTGATGGTCGACCAATCGGTGCGTGTGTGGGCGGGCCTTATCGTTCTGAACCGAGGTGAGTCGCCGCCATCTTGATTCCAAACTTTTCATTTCTTTTTCCCGCTTTCTGTGTCTTTAAAAAAAAAAGTTGCTTTTAAAACACATATTGTATTAAAAAAAAGTTAATTACTTTCTAAATCTTTTATCTAATCTCATTAATTTTCCTACCTTTCCCCGTTTTTGCAGGTAGGCCTCGAAGCCTGGGCGTCTGTTGCCAGCCATGCTGGACCCTAGGCAATTGTTTTGTGGCAAGCTCCTCCCACCCACCCCCCCCCCCCCGCAGGGCCCGATTCCGAACCAGCGGCCAGCCATCTTGGTAAAGGCTGGCTGGGCTCACTGCAACCTCCTCGCGCTTCATTCGGGGGGGCGGGGCGGGGCTCGGGAGGGGAGGGGGAGTGGAGAGGGTTACCCCGGCAACTGGGCTCGCCAGCCGCAATCGGCCGCTCAGGCCCAGGCCCAGGCCCGGAGATCGGGACGCAGAGAGGGGAGGAGGGTTACCAAGGCAACCGGGCCTGGCCAGCCGCAATCGGCCGTCTCAGGCCCAGGCCCGGAGATCGGGAGGCGGAGAGGGGAGGAGGGTTACCAAGGCAACCAGGCCCGGCCAGCCGCAATCGGCCGTCTCAGGCCCGGTCTCGGGAGGGCGGGGCTCGGGCTCACCGGGGCGCTGCGCTCGGCATGTCAGTGCGTGGGGCGGCATGGAGCTCAGCAGAGCCATCGCCTGCAGTGGGGAGAGGGTCTGCTGGCTCCCCCACTCCCTTTCTCCTCCCCTCCTTCCCCCACCACCTCCACCCCTCCCCTCTCCCCCACCCCTCCCCTCTCCCCCAGCCCTCCCCTCTCCCCTCCCCTCCCCTCTCCCCTCCCCTCCTCTCCCACTCCCCCCTCCCCTCCCCTTCCCTCTCTCCCCCCTCCCCTTCCTACCCCCCTCCCCTCCCTCCCCCCCTCCTCCCCCTCCTCCCCCTCCCCTCCCCTTCCTCCCCATCTCCTCTCCCCTCCCCCCCTCCCCTCTCCCCTCCCCTTCCCCTCCCCCTCCCCTCCCCCTCCCCTTCCCCTTCCCCCCAGTTGCGCTCTCTCTCCCCCCTTCCCCTTCCCCCCTCCTTCCCCCTTCCCCTTCCCCCTCCCCCTCCTTCCCCCCTCCTTCCCCCCCTCCTTCCCCCCTCCGCCTTCCCCCCTCCTTCCCCCCTTCCCAGTCGCTCTCTCTCTTCCCCCCCAGTCGCTCTCTCTCTTCCCCCCCAGTCGCTCTCTCTCTTCCCCCCCAGTCGCTCTCTCTCTTCCCCCCCAGTCGCTCTCTCTCTTCCCCCCAAGTCGCTCTCTCTCGTCCCCCCCAGTCACTCTCTCTCTTCCAACAACAACATGCCCTCGAAAAAGCCTCGGCACCACCGGGCACTCCAGCTAGTTTATTTTATATATATAAATGGATCTGTCCATCTGTCTGTCTGTGTGTATGTCCGCACTTAACTCAAAAGTTATAGAGCGTACCTACACATATGTTATATCAAAAGAAAGCTTATGATTAGGGGAGTGTCATAGGCATATTTACTTTTTGGTCAGACAAAAATTGCTCGGACAGTATACAAAAAACATTCAAAAAACGGACAAAATCCCTGTGTGTATGTCCGCGGTAAACTCATAAATTATAGAGCGTGCCTACACATATGTTATATCAAAAGAAAGCTTATGATTAGGGGAGTGTCATAGGTGTATTTACGTTTTGGTCAGACAAAAATTGTTCGGACAGTATACAAAAAACGTCCAAGAAACGGTAAAAATCTGCTCATTAGCGTTGAGTGACGTGATGGTTGACCAATCCTACGGGGGAAGCGCGGTGCATCACGGGGGGGGATTTCATGGTGTGTGTGGGCGGGGCCTAATCCTGCAGCCTGCCGTTAGTGCGGGAGCGGGAAAACAGATACACAGACAGAGACTGAGACAACCACGCGGCCCGAGACCCCGAGAGACATCAAGCATACACCGACAGAGACAGATACAACGCGCGGCCCGAGAGCCCGAGCAACAGCGAGCAGGGGAGCGGCGGCGTCGGTCCGGAGCGGGAGCCGCCGCGCACGGGGGCTCCGGGTCGCCAAGGCTGGGCTCTGAGTCCTTCCCCTTCCCCGCGGTGTCTTCCTCTCTTTATCTCCTTCCCACACTCTCTCCTTCCCTCTCCTCTTCCCTCTCTCTCTCTCCTTCCCTCTCTCTCTCACTCTTCTTCCCCCCTTCTCTCTCTCTCTCTCCTTCCCCTCTCTCTCTTTCTCCTTCCCCCTCTCTCTCTCTCTCTCCTTCCCCCTCTCTCTCTCTCTCCTTCCCCCTTTCTCTCTCTCTCCTTCCCCCTCTCTCTCCTTACCCCCTCTCTCCTTCCCCCTCTCCTATGTATCTACACAGAGAGAACTGTGCGGCCCGAGAGACAGTAAGCGGGGGAGCGGCGGTGGCGGGCTGGAGCAGGAGCTCAGCTGAGGTGAGTCAGGCCGGGCCTCAGGCGCTAGGCCGCGCACGGGGGCTCCGGGTCAACGCGGCCGGGCTCGGAGTCCAACCCCTTCCCCGGGGTGTCTTCCTCTCTTCTCTATCTCCTTCCCTAACTCCTTCCCTCTCTCTCTCTGTCTCTCTCTCCTTCCCTCTCTCTCTCTCTCTCTCTCCTTCCCTCTCTCTCCTTCCCCCTCTCTCTCTCTCTCCTTCCCCCTCTCTCTCTCTCTCCTTCCCCCTCTCTCTCTCTCTCCTTCCCCCTCTCTCTCTCTCCTTCCCCCTCTCTCTCTCTCCTTCCCCCCCTCTCTCTCTCTCTCTCTCCTTCCCCCCCTCTCTCTCTCCTTCCCCCTCTCTCTCTCTCTCTCTCTCTCTCCTTCCCCCTCTCTCTCTCTCTCTCTCCCCTTCCCCCCTCTCTCTCTCTCCTTCCCCCTCTCTCTCTCTCCTTCCCCCCTCCCTCTCTCTCTCTCTCTCTCTCCTAACCACACTTGGAGTTACTGTGAACGGTTCCGGTCTCCATCTATTTCATTCTGCCCTGCAGCTGCCCGTCAACCTGCTCGCAGGAGGGAGAGAGAGCGGGAGGGAGGGAGAAAGTGAAGGGGAGGGAGTGAGAGAGAGGGGGGAGGGGGAGAGAGGGGGGGAGGGAGGGAGAGAGTGAAGGGGAGGGAGTGAGGTGGAGGGAGAGAGAGGTGGAGGGAGAGGAAGGGAGGGAGGGAGAGAGGGTGAGGGAGGGAGAGGGAGGGGGGAGTCAGAGACTCCTGACCAGACTCAAGCATGGCAAGCTGTTGACCAGGCGAGACATACCCAAGCCAAAGCCTCAGAGACTCCTGACCAAACTCAGGCACGGCAAGCTGTTGACCAGGCGAGACATACCCAAAACTGTAAAACCTAGAGTATATGGCCACTGGCGATCCCCATTAACAAAAAATGAAGTTAAAGAACCACCTCCTGGGTGCTTAGGAAGAGTTCTTCAATCCCAACAGTTTTATAAACAGTTTTATAAACATGGCAGAGGGTTCTTCAGTTCCCTCGGCAACGCTGGGTACTCCAGCTAGTATATATTTATTTATTTATTTATGTATTCCATAACTGTCGAATTTCCTGCAAACAACATTTCTGCAGCAAAGTAACATAGAGTTTAGATGCATTTTTTTTTCCCCACAGATATTTGGAAACCCATTAATTTGTAACAACAGCCAATGTCAAAAGGCCTAACAGATCTTCTGATATCACAGAATCACAGAAACCCCACAGTGCAGATAGAGGCCATTTCAGCCCATCGAGCCTGCACCGACACATATCCCACCCGATCCCTGTAACCCCTACACCAACACATATCCCACCCTATCCCTGTAACCCCTACACCAACACATATCCCACCCTATCCCCGTAACCCCACGTATTTAATCCCCCTAACACTAAGGGTCAATTTATCATAGCCAATCAACCTAACCCGCACATCTTTGGACTGTGGGAGGAAACCGGAGCACCCGGAGAAAACCCACGCAAACACGGGGAGAATGTGCAAACTCCACACAGACAGTCACCCGAGGCCGGATTCGAACCCGGGTCTCTGGCGCTGTGAGGCAACAGTGCTAACCACTATGCCACCGTGCTCTTTCAGAGCGAGCTCTCGCTCACGGTTGCTGTGCCGCGACCATTGCTGGGTGGTGCGCCTGTAAGGAGGACAGGATTGGGATTCAGCCTTGACTCCTCCAGTCCCTCACCCAAGCAACTAGTGGCCAAGCAGCCCCGCCAACATCCACTGTTTTGGGTTTCACACAGTGAAATATGGCCCCCTTGGGCAAGACACTGAAGGTTGGCCTGTGGAGCAGAGTAAGGAAGCATCTGAAGAGCAAATGAAAAAGAAATAATGGCATTTCGATTGTAGGCCACTGGAAGCTGTAAAAGCCAAGCAATCAATTGAAGCTAATTTTTTATATGAATCTCCTTCACAGAAGTTATGCGAGGCCTTGTAACCGAGTCAGCAGTTATTGTGATGCGATCCTGCCCTTTTATTTCCACAGCATTGCGATGTGAAAGGTTAATGCCTTCTGTGTGTGTTTTTTTAAGACTGTCGCTGCTGCCAGAGGTTTCACCTCGGGATCAGATCCGTGAAAAGAGCTTCTGGGAAAATGTGTATCCATTAGCTCCCTGAAGACAGCTGCCCAGTTTCCTGACCGAAGCATCCTAACCCATCCGCTGAAAGAAATTAATGGCGCGTGAGGGATAGTGATGGGAAAAGGCCAGTCGGGAGGCCGCCCAGCCAACCAGAGGAGCTGAAGAGCAGCAGCGGAGGGGAGATGGAGCAGCAAGCAACACCGAGGGAAGTCAATTAGCTGGCTCGTTCGAAATGTGTGGAAACAGAGCAAGGTCCGGATCACACAGTGTGACGGTGCTTGTTATGCAGTGCCACAAAGTTTTGGCTTTGTCATGCCATCAAATCTGACAGTTTCGGATCAGGTCATCGATTCTTTAAACTTCAATTAAATTTCTTAACTGGGCAGGCTGTGCTCCATGGTGGCGAAGGGCAGGTGACGCTATCAACTTTTACGATGCACCTTTGTTTGCAAAGCCGTCGAGGTTTAAATAAACATTAGTGCGCGGCACATGAAATTAAAAGCTACGTCGCTTTGACAGCCCTTAACCCAAAATCCTCAATGTGCCAAAAATGGAGGGCAGTAGTGAACATGCGTTTTTAAATTCCTAATCTCGAACAGCAAGAGACAGAACATAAAAAAATAAGACGCCAAAAGCAAGCTTGCAGTTCTCGACTGTCAGCAGACAAAAGGGAGAACAAAATGTCTCACTTAAATGAAACGTAAAAATTGCTCATCCTCAACTATATTAATGGCTGTAGTGAGTCAATGATTCAACAGGTTCTATGTGAGAATGGAGGCACCGGGGCTAATTAAAGCAGCTTGCTCTCACCCCAGCCTTTAATTAATCATCTGTCCTTTCTTCCACCATAAAACTTGCTGGACCCCTCCACCGTAGCTTATTTAAAACAGTGCAGATTTTTTAAAAGTATGAGTGAAATGAAAAATACTTGGACAATATCAACCCCCTCTCCCTTCCTTTAATTACCCCCTCCCCCCTCACTGGGAGATGTAGGTTGGCAGTACTGATTTTTCTATGTGATGGGATGGTAGCCTTCTCTTCTAAACGAACGGTGACCACAGAAAGGATCGCGCCACTCTGCCCTGCTGGGGTGGCAAAGAGGGAAATCATTCAGGAGAAAATGAAGAGCACAAAAAAACCAAACAGTAGTGAGCTAAGATGGGGGAACGTGCTACCTAGAACCAGGAGTAGGTCAATCAGCCCATCGAGCCTGTTCCATGGCTGCCCCACTCCAGGGACTTGAGCACAAATCCTAGGCTGACACGCCAGTGCAGTACTGAGGGAGCGCTGCACTGTCGGAGGTGCCATCTTTCAGATGAAACATTAAACCGAGGCCCCGTCTGCTCTCTCAGCTGGACGTAAAAGAACCTGCGGCACTATTTCGAAGAAGAGCAGGGGAGTTATCCCCGGTGCCCTGGCCAATATTTATCCCTCAATCAACATCACAAAAACAGATTATCTGGTCATTATCGCATTGCGGTTTGTGGGAGCTTGCTGTGCGCAAATTGGCTGCCGCGTTTCCTATGTTACAACAGTGACTACACTCCAAAAGTACTTCATTGGCTGTAAAGCGCTTTGAGACGTCCGGTGGTCGTGAAAGGCACTATATAAATGCAAGTCTTTTTCTTTCTTTATCTGTATCGTAACTCCATTTACCCGCCTTGGTTACCCAACAAAAATCTATCAATCTCAGTTTTGAAATCTTCAAATCACCGCCCCCCCCGCCCCGCCCCCTGCCCCCGACCCCCGGCTCAACAGTGTTTTGGGGGAGAGAGTTCCAGATTTCCACTCCCCTTTGTGTGAAGAAGTGCTTCCTGACATCACCCCTGAATGGCCTGGCTCTAATTTTAAGGTCATGCCCCCTTGTTCTGAACTCCCCCACCAGAGAAAATAGTTTCTCTCTCTACCCTACCAAATCCTTTAATCATCTTAAACACCTCAGTTAGAACATCCCTTAATCTTCGACACTCAATCTCCTCATAAATGAACCCTTTTAGCCTCGGTAGCGTTCTGGTGAATCTGCGTTGAACCGATACTCCCGCTCGGCAGTGCGGCCGCGCAGCAATGGGAAAAGGTCCCGCGCCGGCCGCTCACCAGCTTTTCCACTGTAAACACCGCACACGCACAGCCGTTTAAAGGGACCGCGCAGTAAAAGAAACAGGCCACGCAGAGCGAAGCGCAGCTGACAGGGAACATCGGCTGCTACTCCTCCTGAGGTGCGCTGCCCAGAACTGACCGCAGTACTCCAGACCGGGGGGGGGGGGGGGCGGGTGTCTAACCAGGGCTCCGCATAACTTCCACTGAGCCAAAACAGAGGAAAAAGGCCTCAGGTCCCGGTCTGCGATCAGTTAGGAAGCTACTGTTGGCTGTCGAGAGCAGGGGAGGGAGCTCCTGTTCAGCATCCCCCGCTGGAAAGTGGATGTCGGACAGGATCACAGTTAAATAGCTGGCCGCCTGTCACTGGCTAGGCTCACACATGAAGAACAGTCACTTGGATGAGGCTGGTGGTGCCTGAGGAATTAGTACCCAATGTGAGGCAGCGCAGTTGGCGAGAAAACTAGGTAAAGATTTAAAACAGAGAAACAGTAGCGAGGGGGAGAGTAAAACTTGTTGGTGACTAACATGTGACAGGATTAATTCTTGTGGTCAATCAAAGCTGAATTTAAAGTGATAACCAATTCGTAAATGCCTGAATAAAACCCGAGATTTTGATTTACAGGCCAGTCACCTCTAATTAATTTAAAAGCCTGGAAACCTTCAGCGACTAAAGTCAAAATCATGAAAAGAAAGCTGTCGTCGTTTTATTAAAATGATAGCTGATCTGCCATGGCGTTGGTTGCGAGTTTAACCTGGAGCTAAGTTTAACGGGGCCTCTCCCTTTAAAGCCACTCTTCAGGTGTTCCCTGTTGGGTTGCGGTCTAAATAGGCACATCTTGAGGACAAATAGTGGTTCATTGCTGAGGGAAGTTTCCGCAGGTTGGCAGCTGCTTGTAAATCCCTGGCTGCTGGCCTTGAGAAGAGGCCAGGTTAAACAGATCAGGAGATCCAACTTTTATTTGCATTTGACACTTTTGAAGTATGACAGATGTAAGTCTTTCATATAGATTAGCAGATCTCGTGTTGTTCATGATAAATTGTTTTATAAGGATGGGTATTTTATGGAAATTATAACCCATCATTTCTTAAAATGAACCTGTGACCCTTGGGGGTAGCAACATCTGACTGCTATTAAGTAAATACAAGCTCTGGTCACTCAGAGTTTAATTGTTTTTTGGTCAGAGAGCTTAGAAAATTGTAAGAAATACTCAGCATTAAATAAATGATATTTTTCTATTTTGTATTTAAAAATTGTCTTGCAACTTTAACAAAATGTGGTGTCTGAAATATGCTGATGTATCATTTAAAATATATTAATTATAGATAAAGATGCACTGATTGCCACTCACTAGCCAACATGACACCTCCCATGAAAATTGGGCCAACATTTTTATTGTCATTTCCCAGCATGCTTAGCACGTTGTTAGCTTGATTGCACTGGCATATCTGTGGGGAGCAAACACCATCCTGACTTGGAAGTACATCGCTGTTCCTTCATTGTCGCTGGGTCAAAATCCTGGAACTCCCTCCCTAACAGCACTATGGGAGTACCTTCACCACACGGACTGCAGCGGTTCAAGAAGGTGGCTCGCCTCAACCTTCTCAAGGGCAACTAGGGATGGGCAATAAATACTGGCCTTGCCCCCACATCCCAGCAATGAATTAAAAAAACCACAGAAGACTCCTGTATGACCTAACTGAATATGTTGCTAACTGAATCACATTTCTTACTCACAAAATACCTGCTTCTAGCTTTGAATGAAGGATTGCTTACAGGAATGGAAAAGGATACAGTTTAAACATTGATGGATGTTTATGTAAAGGACTGCTGTGAACTTCAGGTAGGTAGGAGAGTCTAGAACCAGGGGGCATAGTCTCCGGATAAGGGGTCGGCCATTTAGGACTGAGATGAGAAATTTCTTCACTCAGAGGGTGGTGAATCTTTGGAATTCTCTACCCCAGAGGGCTGTGGATGCTCAGTCGTTGAGTATATTCAAGACTGAGACCAATGGCATAGTGGTTAGCACTGTTGCCTCAGCGCCCGGGACCTGGGTTCGAATCTGGCCTCGGGTGACTGTCTGTGTGGAGTTTGCACATTCTCCCCGTGTTTGCGTGGGTTTGCTCCGGTTTCCTCCCACAGTCCAAAGATGTGCGGGTTAGGATGATTGGCTATGATAAATTGACTGTTAGGGGGATTAAATACGTGGGGTTACGGGGATAGGGTGGGATATGTGTTGGTGTAGGGGTTACGGGGATCGCATGGGATATGTGTCAGTGCAGGCTCGATGGGCCGAAATGGCCTCTATCATTTCTGTGATGTATTTTTGGGAACTAAGGGAATCAAGGGATATGAGGATCGGGTGGGAAAGTGGAGTTGATGTAAAAGTTCAGCCATGATCATATTGAATGGCGGAGCAGGCTCGAGGAGCCGTACGGCCGACTCCTGCTCCTAATTCTTATGTTTTAGTATTGTGATTTCTGAATTGTGAGCTTGGGGTTTGCATTCAAACAGTCAACAGCAGAAGAAAATAAGCAAGAATGAGGAATTATTTCCACTGCCCCTCTAGAAAAAACAAATATCTGAACCCCCTAAACAAAAAGACAAAACAAAGATTCAAACCCATATGGCGATTTTAACCCTACCCACCCAGTGGCCATCAGGCCAGCTGAGCAGTTAAAACCGCTCCAGGCTGGCGGGGGTCTTTTTATACTCGATGACATCGGGACCAACTGCAGTTTTAACTGGACGGCCTGAGCTGCAGGAATGCTCCTCCAAGCCCCCACAAAGAAAGCTTAGGCCTCTCCTTTCCGATCGCAAGACCCCTGCGTGATTCTCTGATGCTTCCTGCCTAGAGTGGGTGGGGAGTTGGCCAGCGCCATTTAAATGAGGCTTGGGTGTTAAAATAGTCCGGGCCTCATCGCTGGAGCAGTGGGAGAGTTTCTAACTCTCACTACTAACCCAAGTGCCTGGATTGCCTGAAACATTTGCTAATTGCTAAATGGACTCTATTCTGGACAGAGAACTTTAAAGGTGCATGGTCTTCGTGTCAAACTTTTACAATTTAATATTTAAACTAAACTGAAGTGAAATATGCAGTGGATTAAGTTTCTCTGGGCCCTGGGATAGGGCAGTGAATTCAACAACTGCTTTGGGTCACGGGGAGTGAAATCATCCTAGTTAATTTTTACTGGACCCTGGGATTGTGGGGGGGGGGAATCAATTCATTCTGGGGCGGGAGAAGCAAAATTTTTCTGGATCCCTGGACGGTGAAGTGAATTTTTCCTTGGCCCTGGAATGAGCTCTCAGTTCCTTCCCTGATTTGTGCTGGGGCAGAGGTCGGGATGCTATAAAAGACTACAGTGCCCCCATGGTAGTGTAGGAGAAGAGATGTTAAAAAGCAGCATTTCTTCTCTGATTGCGATCCCGTGACCCCGTACCCCACTCCCTGTTTGAAATGTGCATGCGTACGAGTGCTGGCTAAAGATAGGATCGGGGTCTGCTATGATGCCACTTGCAGTCAAATAGCCTGAGAACATTCATTCTCTAGGAACTGCGAGGAAGCAGCTCCCCCAGGAGAGGGATAGAAGGAAAAGAAAATATAATTGAAACAAGAGTAGAAGGTACAATTTGTGTGCATGTATTTATTTACAACCCCTTGTAGGGTGGCTCCCCCTTCAGAAATGAACTCCTGCAATTACTATAACTGCAGTGTCAGAATGTTCCGACCTCACCTACTTAATTTTAAACTTTAACCGCTACATGTATTATTGCTCTGGTGGAGGAGCGCGTAGCTCTCGTGTTGCAGGATCTGGGCACAGGGTGAATGGCTTTCTGCAGAGTCAGCTTCCTTTACACAGTGCATGGGGTCAGAGACCAACAAGCCCATTCGAAAAGCCGACAACTTTCATTTATAACTTGATCCAACGGACGTAACGCAGACGCAGACTTTCAGTAAGTAGGGAGCTGGCTGTGCAGACATTAGAGAAAGAGCAAAACTGTCCCGCCATGCAGGTCATCAGGCATCAATGCTGTTTGGGTCTCTCTCACACACTCACACTCACACTCACTCACACTCTTCTTAGGCAGTCCCTCGGAATCGAGGATGACTTCCACACTAAAAATGAGTTCTCAGGTGACTGATGAGTCCAATGCGGGACCTACAGTCTCTGTCACAGGTGGGGCAGACAGTGGTTGAAGGGGCGGGTGGGTGGGGTGCTTGGGTTGACGTGCGCTCCTTGCGCTTGGCTTCCGCCTGCTCCCGGCGAAGAGTCTCGAGGTGTTCGGCGCCTTCCCGGATGCTTCTCCTCCACTTTGTGCGGTCTTGGGCCAGGGATTCCCAGGTGTCGGTGGGGATGTTACACTTTTTCAAGGAGGCTTTGAGGGTGTCCTTGAAGTGTTTCCTCTGCCCACCTGGGGCTCTCTTGCCGTGCCGGAGCTCCGAGTAGAGCGCTTGTTTTGGGAGTCTCGTATCGGGCATGCGGACAATGTGACCCATCCATCGGAGTTGATTGAGCGTGGTCAAAGCTTCGATGCTGGGGATATTGGCCTGAGCAAGAACACTGACGCTCACACTCACTCACACTCACACTCACTCACACTCACACTCACGGGTTGACTACCACCATCACCAACACCTTTATGGCCATTCTCGCCCTGAACCCTTTCTCTGGTGGTTAGCAGTCCGCCCCTACACCACCTCCACTGCACTCTCAGATGTGTCATCATCGTACTGCCAGCCTCCTCTTCTCATCCTGAGCCTCCTTACCAATCTCCCCATCCATGTACCCACAATTTATCAATGCAGCCCACCCTTCTACCTAATGTATCTGTATCCAGCCACCACTTCTGCCCATCTCAGTAACACAGTGGGGTTCCCAGGGGGTCAGTGTTATGACCACTACAGCGTTCTAATTTTATATCAATGAATTGGGTTTAGAAACTTGAATGCAAAGTGGTTACAGAAGGAGTTGGATAAAATATCTAAACGCGCACAATAGTGGCAGATGAAATTGAATGCAGACAAGTGTAAAGTACTTCGCATAGGAAGGAAAAAATAAGCAACATGTGTACTTCATGAATAGTGTTGAAGGTGAAAATGAAAGAGAGGCAGGAGTCTTGGTAGACTTGACACTCAACATAAGAACATAAGAATTAGGCGCAGGAGGAGGCCATGTGGCCCCTCGAGCCTGCTCCGCCATTCAATAAGACATGGCTGATCATCGACCTGAACTCCACTTTCCCGCCCGATCTCCATATCCCTTGATTCCCCTAGAGTCCAAAAATCTATCTATCTCAGCCTTGAATATACTCAAAGACTCAGCATTCACAGCCCTCTGGGACAGAGAATTACAAAGATTCACAACCCTCTGAGTGAAGAAATTCCTCCTCATCTCAGTCCTAAATGGCCGACCCCTTATCCTGAGACTATGCCCCCTAGTTCTAGAAACTCCAGCCAGGGGAAACAGCCTCTCAGCATCTACCCTGTCAAGCCTTCTAAGGATGTTATACATTTCAATGAGATCACCTCTCATTCTCCTAAACTCCAGAGAGTATCGGCCCATTCTACACGATCTCTCATCATAGGACAGCCCTCTCATCCCAGGAATCAATCTAGTGAACCTTCGTTGCACCGCCTCCAAGGCAAGTATATCCTTTCTTAGATAAGGAGACCAAAACTGTTCACAGTACTCCAGGTGTGGTCTCACTAAGGCCCTGGACAATTGTAGCAAGACTTCCTTACTCTTACACTCCAACCCGCTTGCAATAAAGGCCAACATGCCATTTGCCTTCCTTCTTGCTTGCTGTACCTGCATGCTAGCTTTCTGTGTTTCTTGCACGAGGACACCCAAATCTCTCTGAAGATTTGGGTGTCCTGAAAATATCCAATCAATGCAGAGCAGCAAACAACAAAGCCAATAGAATGTTCATCTACATAGCCAGATGGCTAGAGTACAAGCCAGAGACATAATGATCAAACTGTGAAGTGCTCTGGGAGACCAAACCTTGAGTACTGAAGTATTGTGTCCAATTCTGGGCACCGCACTTTAGGAAGGATGTGAAGGCCTTAGAGAGGGTGCAGAAAAGATTTACGAGAATGGTTCCAGGGATGAGGGACTTCAGTTGTGTGGATAGACTGAATAAGTTGGGGTTGTTCTCCTTTAGAGCAGAGAAAGTTGAGAGGAGATTTGATCGAGTTGTTCAAAATCATGTGGGTCTAGACAGAATAGAGAGAGAGAAACTGTTCCCATTGGCGGAATGGCTGAGAACTAGAGGACACAGATTTAAGGTGATTGGTAGAAGAACCAAACACAACATGAGGAAAAACTTTTTTACGCAGCGAGTGGTCAGGATCTGGAATGCACTGTCTGAAAGGGTGGTGGAGGCAGATTCAATCATGGCTTTCAAAAGGGAATTGGCTAAGTACCCGAAGGAAAAACATTTGCAGGGCTACTGAGAAAGGGCGGGGGAGTGGGACTAGCTGAAGTGCTCTTGCAGGGAGCCGGCACGGGCTCGACGGGCTGAATGGCCTCCTTCTGTGCTGTAACCATTCTATGATTCCATGATTCTATGCTGTGCCCAGTTCTGGACACAAATAAGACATTCAAGTGCTAGAGGCAATACAGAGAAGAGCGACAAGGCTGATCTCTAGTGTCAAAGATCTGACTCAAGATGATAGACTGGAGACATTTAGGGCAGAATCTTACCTTCCAGGCCGAGTTCGAGGTGGAACTGCTAGTTTTCGGGTTCCAGTCCCACCCCCAGTGATGTCTGACAAACAGACGCTATTTTGCCCTGATTGGCCTTGTCCCTCCCTGCGAGCTTGCCGGCCAATTAAGGGAACGCCGGTGTCAGATGACATCAGTTGATGATGCTTCATCTGCCAGTTTTCTTAAAGGCATATGCACCACACTTGTTTGACAGATTTGAGCTGCTGTCAAACACCGACAATCACTGTCCAAAGGTGAGCCCTTGCACCCAGGCTCTCCAATGATTCCTTAGGATAAAACAGATGGCAGCTGCAGCTGAGATTGCAGAAGCCATCTGTCACTTCTCCCAATGAGATGAGGCTACACAAACACTTCACAGCTTGTCACCCGCAGAAACATCTAACCACATTAAAAATTACTTTCACAACATTTCCTTACCTCTGATACTAACCAGTGTCCCAATGCATCCTTCACACCACTTCTGCAGCTGTCATCCAAACACCAACATAACAGACCCACAGCACACCTCACTTACCCTGGCGGGGTTCCCTGACGTTGCGAAGCCCGCAGCAGCAGTCTAAAAATGGGAAAATCCTCTTAACTGCCTGTTAACTACCTAAGGCAAGCAACCTTAGGTCTGGTCCTGTGTAACGAGACAGGATTAATTAAAAATGTCCTAGTAAAGGATCCCCTTGGAATGAGTGACCATAACATGGTTGAATTCCATATTCAATTAGAGGGTGAGAAGGTTGGATCTCAAACAAGCATGCTAAGCTTGAATAAAGGAGACTATGAAGGTATGAGAGCGGAATTGAGTAGAGTGGATTGGGAAAATAGATTAAAGGGTAAGACGATACATGATCAGTGGTGTACATTTAAGGAGTTATTTTACAACTTCCAAAAAAAATATATTCCACTGAGAAGAAAAGGGTGTAAAAGAAAAGACAGCCATCCGTGGCTAAGTAAAGAAATTAAGGATAGTATTCGACTAAAAACAAGGGCATATAAGGTAGCCAAATCTAGTGGGAGGATAGAGGATTGGGAAAACTTTAAAAGACAGCAAAAAATAACAAAAAGATTGATTAAGAAAGGGAAGATAGATTATGAAAGTAAATTAGCAAAAAATATAAAAACAGATAGTAAGAGTTTTTATAGTTATATAAAAAGAAAAAGGGTGGCTAAAGTAAATGTTGGTCCCTTAGAGGATGAGACCGGGAAATTAATGGTGGGAAATATGGAGATGGCAAAAACACTGAATGAATATTTTATATCAGTCTTTACAGTAGAAGACACTAAGAATATCCCAACACTGGACAAACAGGGGGCTAAAAGGGGGGAGGAGCTAAACATGATCAAAATCACAAAGGAAGTGGTACTCGGTAAAATAATGGGACTCAAGGCGGATAAATCACCTGGACCTGATGGCTTACATCCTAGGGTCTTGAGGGAAGTGGCGGTAGGGATTGTGGATGCATTGGTAATAATTTTCCAAAACTCCCTGGACTCGGCAATGGTCCCGGCAGACTGGAAAACTGCTAATGTAACACCCTTATTTAAAAAGGGCAGTAGACAGAAGGCTGGAAACTATAGACCGGTTAGCCTAACATCTGTGGTAGGTAAACTTTTGGAGTCCATTATTAAGGAGACAGTAACAGGACATTTGGATAATCATAATTTAATAGGACAAAGTCAGCATGGTTTTATGAAGGGGAAGTCATGTTTGACAAATTTGCTGGAGTTCTTTGAGGAAGTAATATATAGGGTGGATAAAGGGGAACCAGTGGACGTAGTGTATTTAGACTTCCAAAAGGCATTTGACAAGGTGCCACACAAAAGATTATTGCTTAAGATAAAAAATCACGGGATTGGGGGTAATATTCTGGCATGGATAGAGGATTGGCTATCTAACAGAAGGCAGAGAGTTGGGATAAATGGTTCATTCTCAGACTGGCAATCAGTAACTAGTGGTGTTCCGCAGGGGTCAGTGCTGGGTCCCCAACTCTTTACAATCTATATTAACGATTTGGAGGAGGGGACCAAGTGTAACATATCAAAGTTTGCAGATGATACTAAGATGGGAGGGAAAGTAGTGAGTGAGGAGGACATAAAAAACCTGCAAGGGTACATAGACAGGCTAAGTAAGTGGGCAGAGATTTGGCAGATGGAATACAATACTGGAAAGTGTGAGGTTATGCACTTTGGCAGGAAAAATCGTAGAGCAAGTTATTATCTTAATGGCAAGAAACTGGAAAGTACTGAAGTACAAAGGGATCTGGGGGTCCTGGTGCACGAAACTCAAAAGGTTAGTATGCAGGTGCAGCAAGTGATTAAGAAGGCCAATGGAATGTTGGCTTTCATTGCTAGGGGGATAGAATATAAAAATAGGGAGGTATTGCTTCAGTTGTACAAGGTATTGGTGAGACCGCACCTGGAATACTGCATACAGTTTTGGTGTCCATACTTAAGAAAGGACATACTTGCTCTCGAGTCAGTACAAAGAAGGTTCACTCGGTTAATCCCGGGGATGAGGGGATGGACATATGAGGAGAGGTTGAGTAGATTGGGACTCTACTCTTTGGAGTTCAGAAGAATGAGAGGCGATCTTATTGAAACATATAAGATTGTGAAGGGGTTGGATCGGGTGGATGCGGGGAGGATGTTCCCGATGATGGGTGAAACTAGAACTAGGGGGCATAGTCTTAGAATAAGGGGCTGCTCTTTCAAAACTGAGATGAGGAGGAACTACTTCACTCAGAGGGTGGTAGGTCCATGGAATATGCTGCCCCAAAAAGTTGTAGAAGCTACATCATTACATAAATTTAAAACAGAAATAGACAGTTTCCTAGAAGTAAAGGGAATTAAGGGTTACGGGGAGCGGGCAGGAATTTGGACATGAGTCTAGGTTCGGATCGGTCATGGCCCTGTGGGTAGCGGAGCGGGTCCAGGGGCCGTGTAGCCTGATCCTGCTCCTATTTCGTGTGTCTAATTCTGTTAGATTCAGGAGATGGTTCTGTGATAGTAGATTGGCGGTTAGGATCAGATCAGCCATGATCTTATTGAATGGCGGAGCAGGCTCGAGGGGCCGATTGGCCTACTCCTGCTCCTATTTCTTATGTTCTTATGTTCTTATGTTCTTATAATCCTCTTCCCGCCGCCAGGAGTTGGGTCCCTGTGCAAATCGGGGGCCCGACTCCCGGGAAGATTGGTTGGAGGCGGGTTGGGAGCGGGTTTGTGACCCAACCCCATTTTTGGGGATTTTCCCAGCAGTACTGCCTCCAGACCCGCCTCCTCAGGGCTGGTAAAATCCAGCTCTTGGGGTTTTCACCCACGAGTGGAGGCGTCTGAGACAATTTTAGAGGTATATAAAATAGTTATGGGATTGGAAAAGGTAAATCTGGAATATTACTTTAATGTAGAACAAAGGGACACGGGTTCAAATTAATAAAAAAATAAATTTAGGACTGATATTTGGAAATTATTCTTCATGCAGAGAGTAATTATTACATAGGATAGAATTCCAGGAACAGAAATGGAGGGAAAACCCTGGGGTCTTACTAGAAACAACTGATACTGCAAGAGAGGGGATTTTAGGATCTTTTTGGATGAAACATATTCAATTCAATTTTTTATTTGCCATATGCAACCAGTACAAGTACAATTACAATGGAATGCTTACTCCCCGTAGGGACGCGTCAGCTATTCATACAGCGCCGCGTTATTCATACAGCGCCACATTATTCATACAGCGCCACGTTATTCATACAGCGCCGCGTGTATAGAAAGATAGAAGATAGGAGCAGGAGTAGGCCATTCGGCCCCTCGAGCCTGCTCCGCCATTCAATGAGATCATGGCTGATCATTCAAATTCAGTACCCTGTCCCTGCCTTCTCCCGATATCCCTTGATCCCTTTAGCCTTAAGAAATATATCTAACTCCTTCTTGAATATATTTAATGAATTGGCCTCAACTGCCTTTTGTGGTAGAGAATTCCACAGGTTCACCACTCTCTGGGTGAAGAAATTCCTCCTCATCTCTGTCCTAAATGGCTTACCCGTTATCCTTAGACTGTGACCCCTGGTTCTGCACTCCCCGGCCATCGGGAACATCCTTCCTGGATGAATGAATTAAGATGGGCTGAAAGGCCTTCTTTAACCTGTAACTATCCTGTGGTTTGTTTCCTCTAACTCTAGCTCTCAGGGAAACACACCAACATCATTCACTGTTTACCCACCCTAATCATAACACCATACCTGATCTCAGATTGGAGACAATTATCCGGCTGGTACTCCAAGATCTGCAATGAGTTTCCACAGTTTGTGTCAGTCACCTTCCCCTCCCTTGCCCGTCTCCAACAGCTCCTCGTCTGCTGCCCTCTTTCACAGACCTTTTTTTTGGTTGCCTCCTTTTGACCTGTGCCACTTGCTGCTGCACCGTATCCTTGACAACCACCAATACCTGTGTGGTAAACCACTTTTATCGTTCACTATCGTTACACTATGGTTATCACTGTTATATCGTTACACTATGGTTATCACTGTTTACACTGTTATATCACTACACGAGGTCACCTCTTGTCACGCTGTTATACCTGGGCTGACCACTGCTGACTCCGCCCATGGCTCCACCTACTTGCCCAGGTATAAAGGTGGTCGACTGGCTGGTATTCCTCCTTGTTGGATCCGATCACCCACGAGGGTGGGCTCTGTTATTTAGCCAATAAAAACCTATAGTTACTGTCTTAACTCGTCGCTTTTCATTGGATGAATTGATAGGTATATCAATTTTATTGGCTAAATTTTGAAATGTCTTTAATGGAGCAGCCAAACGACCAGTCAGACGCCCAGCTACAACAGCCACAGCAGCCGGCCTGGCTGCGAGCCCTCCGACCGCCGTACCTGGATCTAAACCCACAGGCAGCAAACTCAGCCCTCGACTTCAAACACTGGCTGAGCTGTTTCGAATCCTACCTGAGAGAATCCGGCGTGCCTCAGAGGTCCAAACTAAGAGTTCTGACCGCCCAAGTGAGCCCTAAAGTATTTGCACTCATCCAGGACCTTATTACATACAAGGCCGCCCTCAGCCTGCTGAAAGAGCAGTACCGGAGCCCGGTAAATTCTATGTATGCCAGACATCTCCTAAGATCCCGCCCGCAACAGCCAGGAGAGTCTGTAGATGAATTTTTACGGGCGCTACAAACACTCGGCAGGGACTGTGACTTTAAAGCTGTAACGGCTGCAGAAAATACTGAAGAGAATATCCGCGATGCCTTCGTGAAAGGCCTTCGGTCCGACTACTCACGGCAAAGACTGCTGGAATCAAAGGACCTCGACCTGAACACGGCTGCAGCCCTCGCTCGCTCTCTGGAAGTGGCCCATCGGGACCTCGAGGCGTATTCCAGGTACTGTGCTGCGCGACCCTGGGACTCGGGCCCGACCCCGATCGCAATACCCCTCGCACCGCCGCCTCTGGGACCTACCTCAGCGTCGGCGTCCCGGACCCGATCGGGACTGCCACCCCCGGTACCGGCTGCGACATCGGAGCCCCGCGATCGGGCCGCCGGCTGCTTTTTCTGTGGCCAGGCGAAACACCCGAGGGCGCGCTGCCCTGTAAGAAACGCGACCTGCTCCGACTGCCACAAGAAAGGCCACTTCGCGAAGGCCTGCAGGGGGAAAGCCACAGACGCCAGCAGTGCCTCATGCGAGTTGTGGGGGCGGCCATCTTTCATCAAGGCCACAGATGTCAGTATCCCCTCGTGTGAGTCGTGGGGCGGCCATCTTTGATCAAGGCCACCGACACCGGCAGTGCCTCATGTGAGTTGTGGGGGCGGCCATCTTCTCCGCCATTTTATGCAACGTCGTGGGCACCGCCATTTTGTTCACCACACTCGACCGCCACCTTGTCTCCAGACCCGACCACAGCCTCACCCGCAGACTACAGCAGCGCGCTCAGCCATACACTAGCCTCCGTCACACTGGACGAAGCTCGCCCGCATCACCTGTCCAAGTCCATGATGGACATCAAAGTAAACGGCCACGCCACGACCTGCCTGTTCGACAGTGGAAGCACGGAGAGTTTCATCCATCCAGACACGGTGAGCCACTACTCCCTCACTGTCCAGCCAATGCGCAACCGGATCTCGATGGTGTCGAGGTCCCATTCAACAGATATCAGCGGATACTGTGTTGTGACCCTGTCGGTTAGGGGCACGGAGTATAAAAATTTTAAACTTCTCGTCCTGCCCCAACTCTGCGCTGCCATCCTACTAGGGCTGGATTTCCAATCCCACCTTCAAAGTGTCACTTTGGCATACGGTGGACCCCTCGCCCCACTCACAGTCGACAACCAACAGCCTTTAAACTGCTCACCGCGTACCACCTGCGGCCTATCCACCCTCAGGGTTCCGCCCCCCTCCCTGTTCGCCAACCTCACCCGCGACTGTAAACCCGTCGCTACCAAGAGCAGGCGGTACAGCGCCGGGGACAGAGCTTTTATTAGCTCTGAGGTGCAGCGTCTCCTGAAAGAGGGCATCATCGAGAGGAGCAACAGCCCCTGGCGTGCCCAGGTCGTAGTCGTTAAGACCGGCGATAAAAACCGCCTAGTCATCAACTACAGCCAAACCATAAACCGGTACACCCAGCTGGACGCATACCCCCTTCCCCGCATATCTGATATGGTCAATCAGATTGCACAGTACCGAGTATTCTCTACCATCGACCTTAAGTCGGCCTACCACCAACTCCCTATCCGCTCTGAGGACCGCCAGTATACCGCCTTCGAGGCAAATGGCCGCCTCTACCACTTCCTTAGGGTTCCCTTCGGCGTCACCAACGGGGTTTCGGTCTTCCAAAGGGAGATGGACCGGATGGTTGACCAGAACGGGCTGCAAGCCACGTTCCCCTATCTAGATAACGTCACCATCTGCGGCCGCGACCAGCAGGACCATGATGTTAATCTGGAGAGATTCCTCCGTACGGCCCAACGGCTGAACCTCACCTACAATAAGGAGAAATGTGTGTTTAACACCTCGCGCCTTGCCATCCTCGGCTGCGTAGTAGAGAACGGAGTCATCGGCCCCGACCCCGAAAGAATGCGCCCCCTCATGGAGCTTCCCCTCCCCCACTGTCCAAAGGCGCTGAAGAGGACCCTGGGGCTCTTCGCCTACTATGCCCAATTGGTGCCGAATTATGCGGACAAAGCCAGACCCCTCATGAAGTCCGCCTCCTTCCCCCTGACGGCAGAAGCGTGCGCAGCCTTCTCCCTCATTAAGGGAGACATTGCTAAGGCCACAATGCACGCGGTGGATGAGTCTATCCCTTTCCAAGTGGAGAGCGATGCATCCGACTTCGCCCTAGCCGCAACCCTTAACCAGGAGGGGAGACCGGTGGCCTTCTTCTCAAGGACCCTCCAGGGCCCTGAGATCCGACACTCCTCGGTCGAGAAGGAGGCCCAGGCGATCGTGGAGGCTGTACGACGCTGGAGGCATTACCTGGCAGGCAAACGATTTACCCTCCTCACCGACCAGCGTTCGGTCGCTTTTATGTTTAATAACAAGCTGAGGGGCAAAATCAAGAATGACAAGATCTTGAGGTGGAGAATCGAGCTCTCCACCTATGATTATGAGATCTTGTACCGGCCTGGTAAACTGAACGAACCCCCAGATGCTCTATCACGAAGTACATGCGCCAACGCGCAAATTGATAGACTGCAGACCCTCCACAACGACCTCTGCCACCCCGGAGTCACCAGACTTTACCACTTCATTAAGGCCCGCAACCTGCCCTACTCCATCGAGGAGGTCAGGACCATGACCAGGAACTGCCAAACCTGTGCCGAATGCAAACCGCATTTCTTTAGGCCGGACAGAGCAAGCCTGATCAAGGCCACCCGCCCCTTCGAGCGCTTGAGCATCGATTTTAAGGGGCCCCTCCTGTCCTCTGACCGTAATGTGTACTTCCTCAACATCATTGACGAGTACTCCCGTTTCCCCTTTGCCTTCCCCTGCCCAGACATGACCAGTACCACGGTCATCAAATGCCTGAACGACCTCTTCGCCGTGTTCGGGTTCCCGAACTATATACATAGCGACCGGGGCTCCTCCTTCATGAGCGAGGAACTTCGCCAGTTCCTACTAGCGAGAGGTATTGCTGCAAGCAGGACCACCAGCTACAACCCCCGAGGGAACGGCCAGGTGGAAAGAGAGAACGCGACTGTCTGGAAGGCCGTTCTCTTAGCCTTAAAGTCCAAGGACCTCCCAACCTCTCGCTGGCAGGAAGTCCTCCCGACAGCGCTGCATTCCATCCGGTCACTGCTTTGCACTGCCATTAACGCCACTCCCCATGAACGAATGTTTGTTTTCCCCAGGAAGTCGACTACAGGAACCACGCTACCAACTTGGCTGACCTCTCCGGGGCCCGTCTTGCTGCGAAAGCACGCGAGGGCCCATAAAATGGACCCCCTGGTCGAGAGGGTGGACCTCCTGCACGCCAACCCCCAGTACGCCTATGTGGCATACCCAGACGGGCGGGAGGACACAGTCTCCTTACGAGACCTCGCACCCTCGGGCATCCCTGAGACACCACCGTTACCCCCCACCACCCCCCCAAATCCAGCCCAGGTAGACGGCATGCCGGAACCCCACGAGCCTTCGCCGACCACGCAGACACCAGCATTAACATCGGATACTGCATCACCGCCGCCGCTGCTGCGACGATCGGAAAGGCTTACGAGGCCTCCGGACAGACTGACATACCCGAACTGGTAGTACACTTCACCCTGCCGGACTCAAATCTAAACAAGGGGTGAATGTGGTAAACCACTTTTATCGTTCACTATCGTTACACTATGGTTATCACTGTTATATCGTTACACTATGGTTATCACTGTTTACACTGTTGTATCACTACACGAGGTCGCCTCTTGTCACGCTGTTATACCTGGGCTGACCACTGCTGACTCCGCCCATGGCTCCACCTACTTGCCCAGGTATAAAGGTGGTCGACTGGCTGGTATTCCTCCTTGTTGGATCCGATCACCCACGAGGGTGGGCTCTGTTATTTAGCCAATAAAAACCTATAGTTACTGTCTTAACTCGTCGCTTTTCATTGGATGAATTGATAGGTATATCAACCTGATTGTGTTGCCATGTGTTTATCCTCAGCGAAATGCTGCAGGCCAACAGGGTGTAATCCAAATTGGCCACAACTTGCCCGTATCTGTGAGAAATATTTGCCGGCTTTAAAGATTAGCAGAAAATACGAACGTTCACCCCCTTTTAAAAGGAAAGATAACTGCAGGGAGACATAAATTATTATCACTGCATTGGTGGATGGTGTCATTATCGACAATTGAATATCACATAGTCAGTCCATGTATACAGAGAGATGGCTTTTTGTTAAAGCCCTTACCAACCAAGCTTTGCAGTTTTTACAGCTAACCAATGGCCTTAAGATGAAAAATGTTTACCTATGCCTGTAAGGTACTCAAGATAGAAAGTGGAAAGAAACCTGTATTTATATAGCACCTTTCATGACCTCGCAACACCCCAACGAGCTTTACAACCAATTAAGTACTTTTTTTTTAATGTGTAGTCTCTGTTGTAATGTAGGAAACGCGGCAGCCAATTTGCGCACTGTAAGGTCCCACAAACAGCAATGAGGTCGTGACCAGATAATCTCTTTTAAGGATAGCAAAATACTGCGGATGCTGGAAATCCGAAATAACAACAGAAAACGCTGGAAAAACTCAGCAGGCCAGGGCAGCATCCGTGGAGAGAGAAACAGAGTTAACGTTTCAGGTCTTTAGATGTTGGTTGAGGGATAAATATTTGCCAAGGCACCGGGGAGAACTCCCCTGCTCTTCTTCGAAATGGTGGCATGGGATCTTTTACGTCCACCTGAGAGGGCCTCTGTTTAAGGTCTCATCTGAAAGACGGCACCTCCGACAGTGCAGCACTCCACTGGAGTGTCAGCCCGGATTATGTCCCTAGAATGTGACTTGAACCTGCAACTAGCTGATGCAGAAGTAAGAGTGCCATAGGGTGACGCTAGCCCTTTAAATGATAATGAGTTTACACTTCACCCTCCATGAGATAGCGTCCAAGAAAACCTTGAACTCACTTGTTGGCCGTTTTTTTTTGGTGTGATAAAATATAAACACAGCAGGGTTAAGATGTTCACACATAGTTTTCCACGCTTGACGAGTCGCCCTTTCAAAACACAGCGGCCAGCTCGCCAAAAGGCCGTGCTCTTTGTTTTTCTTTGTGTTAATCTTTGACTGGCAAACGTTCTACATAAGGCAAGATGCCCCTTTAATATTGGGAAATCTTTGCCCAGGATTACGGGGCAATTTTAGACGCATCATCGAAACATGCGGCGGAAGAGCTGGCTCATAGAACCATGCAGAAAATTGTTCCGCCACCTGATCCTTATGCTCAGCAAAAATGGATAATGTGATCATTACTTTTACAATGTTAAATTAGTGAATACAAATATAAAATCACGCACGCTCCTGGTGGTTCATTCGCGAAACACTCTGTCCAGTGTAGAACGGAGCCATACAACAACAACTTGCATTTATATAGCGCCTTTAACATAGCAAAAACGCTTCACCGGAACGTTAGCAGACAAAACTTGACACCGAGCCACATCAGGAGATGTTGGGACAGGTGACCACAAGCTTGGTCAAAGAGGTAGGCTTTAAGGAGCGTCTTAAAGGAGCAAAGAGAGGCGGAGAGGTTTAGGGAGGGAGTTCCAGAGCTTGGGGCCTTGGCAGCTGAAGGCACGGCCGCCAATGGTGGAGCGATTTACAATCAGGGACGTGCAAGGGGCCAGAACTGGAGGAGCGCTGTGATCTCGAGGGTCGTCGGGCTGGAGGAGGTTACGGAGATAGGGAGGGGGGGCGAGGCCACGGAGGGGTTTGAAAACAAGGATGCGAGTTTTAAAATTGAGACATGGTCCGACCGGGAGCTAATGTAGGTCAGGATAGGTTCCCCAGGTTCAATTCCTCTATCCGTGCTGGGTGGGCTGATCTGAGCCAGGTCAATGGAAGGTTCGATACAACTGATCCTGAACTAGGGAGAGCAGAAAAGAAAAAAGCAGCCAGAGTTCCTACTGCTGATTATTATCTGGTGATTCCTGCCGGAAATTCATGTGTGTGGATGCTGAGTGAGGACAGGATGATGCCCACTGTGGAGTATTGGCCTGACAACACTTCTGCTTAAACCTTTTGGTTTGGAAATGGGGGGGGGGGGAAGAGACATCCACCTGCCCTGGAATTGGCCTCATGAACACCCCGCTGTGTTTTTAGCCCTGGGATTATTTGCTATAGGTGAGCTCACCACTTGCACCGAGGAATTTTGCCAGAGTTGGGGCTGAAATTAGTAGCTGTAGGCCTGGGAGGCCCATCACTGCGTTGGCATGCCAACAGCCTCAGGTTGCTGGTAAAAGGGTGAAAAAACAACTCAAAACCCTCTTCTGGCGGTCCCTTACATCCGGCATTCAAGCTGGGCAAAGATGAAGGCCGCATTTCCTTCATTATTGACTGATTTATATGTGGTGACCGGAACTGACCTCTGCAATAGGGCAAGAGGTGGTGATGTTGCGGAGCTTGTCCCCGAGCAACTATCCACCCCCATTCGCCACCCCCCCCACCGCCCCGATAGGACCATAGAAGTTTACAGCACAGAAAGAGGCCATTTGGCCCATTGCGTCCGTGCCGGATGAAAAATAGCCATCCAACCTAATCCCACTTTTCAGCTCTTGGTCTGTAGCACTGTAGGTTACGGCACTTCAAGTGCATATCCAAGTATTTTTTAAATGTGATGAGGGTCTCTGCCTCTACCGCCCTTTGAGGCAGTGATTTCCAGACCCCCACCACCCTCTGGGTGAAAAAAATTCTCCTCAACTCCACTCTAAACCTCCAACCAATCACTTTAAAGCTATGCCCACTGGTTATTGGCCTCTCTGCTAAGGGAAATGGGTCCTTCCTAGCCATTCTATCTGGGCCCCTCATAATTTTACACACTTCAATCAAGTTACCCCTCAGCCTTCTCTGTTCCAAAGAAAACAACCCCAGCCTATCCAATCTTTCCTCATAGCTAAAATTCTCCAATCCTGGCAACATCCTCGTAAATCTCCTCTGTACCCTCTCTAGTGCAATCACATCTTTCCTGTAATGTGGTGACCAGAACTGTACGCAGTATTCTAGCTGTGGCCTAACTAGTGTTTTATACAGTTCTAGCATAACCTCCCTGCTCTTACATTCTACGCCACGGCCAATAAAGGAAAGTATCCCATATGCCTTCTTAACTACCTTATCTACCTGCCCTGCTATCTTCAGGGATCTGTGGACATGCACTCCAAGGTCCCTTTGTTCCTCTACACTTCTCAGTATCCTACCATTTATTGTGTGTTCCCTTGCCTTGTTAGCCTTCCCCAAATGCATTACCTCACACTTCTCCAGATTGAATTCCATTTGCCACTTTTCTGCCCACCTGACCAGTCCATTGATATCTTCCTGCAATCTACAGCTTACTTCCTCACTATCAACCACACAGCCATTTTTTGTCTGCAAACTTCTTCATCATCCCCCTACATTGACGTCTAAATCATTGACGGATACCACAAAAAGCGAGGGACCGAGTACTGAGCTCTGCGGAATTCCACTTGTAACAACCTTCCAGTCACCAAAAGACCCGTCAACAAATTATCCTTTGCTTCCTGCCACTGAGCCAATTTTGGATCCAACTTGCCACTTTCCATTGGATCCCATGGGCTTTTAACTTTCTAACCAGACTGCCATGCGGGACCTTGACAAAAGTCTTGCTAAAATCCATGTAGACTACATCAAATGTGCTACCCTCATCGACCCTCCTTGTTACCTCCTCAAAAATTCAATCAAGTTAGTCCCTTAACAAATCCATGCTGACTGTCCTTGATTAATCCGTGCCTTTCTAAATGACAATTAATACTATCCCTCAGAATTTTTTCCAATAATTTGCCCACCACCGAGTGGCCTGTAATTACTCGGTGATGTAAGAAAACCACTAGGCACTTGGTCTAAGCGTTAAACAAAGCTTTAATCAACTGTTTTACAACATGGAGACCTAGTTGTGTCCTTCACTAGTTCCTGTTAAGAATGCCCTGCGCAAGCTGGGCCTATGCCCGAGTATTTATACACTCCCTGGACAGCGCCACCTGCAGGCCGTGCAGTATTATTTCATAAGTCTTTCTTTCATGAATGACTGATTCATGTCACTCGGTCTATCCCTTTCTCCCTTTTTAAACAATGGTACAACATTAACAGTCCTCCAGTCCTCCGGCACCACGCCTATAGTCAGAGAGGATTGGCAAAGGATGGTCAGAGCCTCTGCTATTTCCTTCCTTGCTTCTCTTAACAGCCTGGGATACATTCAATCCGGGCCTGGCGATTTATCTAAAGTACTTTCAAAGATGCTAAACCCCTTAATATTTCCTCTCTCACTATGTTTATCTCATCTAATATTTCACACTCCTCCTTAACTACAATATCTGTGTCGTTCCTCTCTTTTTGTGAAGACAGATGCAAAGTATTCGTGAAGAACCAGACCCACATCTTCCGCCTCCACACACAGGTTAACTTTTTAGTCTCTAATAGGCCCTACTCTTTCCTTAGTTATCCTCTTGCTTGTTACGTATTTATAAAACATCTTTGGGATTTCCTTGATTTAACTTGCCAATATTTTTTCATGCCCTCTCTTTGAGTTCCTAAGCTAAAATCTGCCAGGAAAGTGGAAGGATGGGGCCAGAAAGCCGAAGCTTCACTATCCAGGCTCATAAGTGAAAAATGGCTACTTCAGTGAGGTGCTGGAGCATTGCTGTCACTTGTGCGGTCGTATCCCAACATAAGTCAGAAGAGGAGATGGATGGTGGGGCAAAACCAGGAGATATATATTTTTTTCTATTTGTTCTAAATGTATTTTGTGCTGTTTCAGGTGTGTGAGGTTCCACTCTCCCCAAAACGCTATCAAATTGTTCAATTACTACAAAGCCTGCAATAACAATTCAGTCTATAACAGCGCATGGTAGTGCATTTGTTCTATAGATCAACAGTGCCAATCCAACAGGGCAGCGTGTTTATTTGTTTGAATTCAACACTGCGCGTTATTTTTGATAAGGGTTGTCTCTGGTTAGACTATTCATGAAAATTGTTTTGGATGGAGGTTTTCCCGTTAACGAGATCTCCAGACTTTGCCACTTTACCCTTGAAGATAGAGCCTGACTTGCATCAGTGCTCAAATTCCGTCATTTCCCAGCGATATTCTAATGAGCAGGCAGCATTCTTCTACCCAGAAGGCAGGCAGGCAGGCCAAGATTTTCCAATTGGCATTACTTTAATGCCGGCATCAACTCGTTTAAAATAAATTGGATAATGGTAGCGTTAAGAAAACACCAATCAGACCATTTCCCACTAAACATGGGGAACGGCTGCAGGGAAAACAACAGATTGGTTCTTCTTCTGCACCACACCCATTTTGTTGTAGCCAGCCCTAATTTTCCAAACGGTTACATCAGTGTAGTGTTATTGGCAGGACTTATCACATAATGACAAGAGAATTATGGATGAGGAAGAGCATTCGGCCCGTATTAGTTCATCCATCCCAGAGTACCCGACAGTCTCACCTTCGCAGTATCTAATTGTTTCTTAATGCGTCCATGGATTTTGACTCCATCATTCTGTCTGGAAGTCCATTCCAAGTGTTGATCACTCTGAGTGAAGAAGAGCTTCTGATACCATTTCTAAAGTTGCCTTCTACTATTTTGAACCTTGTCCCCTTATCCTACTACCACAATTTAACTGAATAATACTTCGGAATCTCCTTTTCCATTTCATTAATATTTTATATACTCTATACACGTTCACCTCTCCGATGTTTCTTTTCCAATCTCTCTAGACTTTCCTTAAATCTCAGATGCCTGACATCTGGAATCAGCCTCATGGCTCTTCTCTGCAGTGTTTCCAGTGCTTGACTATCTCTCCTTGTGTCTTGGTAACCAGAACTGGATGCAATACTCAAGGGATGGTCTGACCAGCATTCTGTACAGTTTGAACATGACTTCCTCCAAATTTTGACTATGTAGTTCAACGTTCTATTGACCTTGTTGATTGTTACTTTTGTATTAGTTGGGGACATGTTTACCATAGTCTAGTAAGACTCCTAGAGCTCTTTCCACTTCATCCTTGGCTGATTCAGTACCATTCATGCCATGAGTCTGTTGCTTTTCCATCCAATGTGCAGTTCTTTGTACTTGTCTGCATTCAATTTAATCTATTATTCATCTGCCCACATACACGTGTTGTCCAACTCACTCTGTCATTTTGGAGCTGTTTCCATTGCCTTGCTCAGTTTGGCATCATTACCAAATCTGACCACTTTGCATTGAGTTTTTGCGTCTAGGTCATTTATGTAAATGAGAAACAATAGTCGTCCCAACATTGAGCCTTGGACACCCTGCTCAATACTCCCCCTTCTCACCCTAACTCTTCTAATGAGTACTCATTGCTTTCTACCCTTCAACCAGTTTTTTATACATTTCCAGGCTCCATGCCACAAACTATTCCTGTGGTGACTTTTTGATTAATATACATTCCCCCCTCCCCCTTTGCCCATGGAATCAATGAGGTAGATTGTGGAACAGTTATTTTTTAAACCGTTGTGAACTTGCAATCATTGCACCAGTATCATTTTACACACAGTACCTTCCTCTTACCTCAGCAGTAATACTTTTTCCCATTTTTTTTCAGTTTTGCTCAATTTTTCATCCCCCTCTGGTTTGTATCCTCAGCAGCTGTCCTCAGACACTTTTCAACTTTTTGTTGTGCTATAAGCAGCTTGCTGTCAATAGAGTACAAAAATGTGGAAATTATGAAGAACCTGTGTAAAACACTAGTTCGGCCCAAACTGGAGTACGGTGTCCAATTCTGGGCACCACACTTTAGGAAGGATGTGAAGGCCTTAGAGAAGGTGCAGATAAAATTTACGAGAATGGTTCCAGGGATGAGGGACTTCAGTTACGTGGATAGACTGGAGAAGCTGGGGTTGTTCTCCCTAAAGCAGAAAAGATTGAGAGGAGATTTGATCGAGGTGTTCAAAATCATGAGGGGTCTGGACAGAGTAAATAGAGAGAAACTGTTCCCATTGGCAGAAGGGTCGAGAACCAGAGGGCACAGATTTAAGGTGATTGGCAAAAGAACCAAAGGCGACATGAGGAAAAACTTTTTTACGCAGCGAGTGGTTAAGATCTGGAAGGGTGAAAGGGTGGAGGAGGCAGACTCAATCTTATCTTTCAAAAGGGAGTTGGATAAGTATCTGAAGGAAAGAAATTTGCAGGGCTACAGGGAGAGGGCAGGGGAGTGGGACTAGCTGAGAGTCGGCACGGACTCGATGAGCCAAATGGCCTTCTTCCGTACTGTAACCATTCTATGATTCTATAATATCCTCCAGCGCAGGAGGAGGTGAAAATACCACATGTTTCCTGCATGCTTATTGTACGGTTCATGTAGAACCAGCTCACATTATGACTGTTGTACTACGTTTGGTGTGATTAGGAACAGCTCTAGAAACATAGACAGCAATGCACACAACTGCAGTTCACTGATACTTGGATTAAACGTCACTTATACCATAAAACCCAGAGACTCCTTAAACTGGCAGTAGGAATGTGACAATGTAGTAATTTCATTGAATAACATTAGGTCTGACATGCTAGTCAATAATGTAACATATTTAACATTAAAAAAAATCCCAATGTGCGTTAGAGTGAAAAAGTAAAACAAAAATATTAACAGTCACCAAGGCATAGTGGAAGAATTCGGAGAGGTGGCTGAAAGCTTATCAAATAAAACAAAGCCTTTTAAAAGCGGGGAGAGGAGTAGACCGGTGGAGTGGATTTGGGAGAGAGATCCAGAGAGTAGGGCTGAGGTGGCTAAAGGTTTGACCACCAATGGTGGGCCTAAGAGAGAGGCAAATGCACAGGCCAGAGTTGGAGGACTGAAGGGTATGGAAAGAGGGGAAAGACTGGAGAAGGTAGCAAAGATAGGGCGGGGTTCGGCCATGGAGGGATTTAAAGAGGAGGACAAGGAGTTTAAATTGAGCGCATTGTGGGACAGGGAGCCATTGTAGGTCAGCAAGGGTGGGCAAGCAAGATTTTATATTGGACAAGGTATGGACAATTGACTTTAAAAAAAAGTGGAATTTATGGAAGGAGGAGGATGAAGGTCAGCAAGGAGGACTTTGGAGATCTCAAGTCTAGAGGTGACAAGAGGATGGACAAGCATTCCGGTGACAATGGGCGTGAGTTGGGGCAAAGATGGTAAAGATTGTAAAGGTTGAAGTCTTGGTGATGAATGGGGTTTGAATCTCAGCACTGGGTTAAACAAGATGCAAAGGATTTGCGTGGCCCGATTCAAAGTTTCAGGGGATGGAATCTGTGGCAAAGGAGTGGTATGGGGCAAGAAAAAATGGCTTCAGTTTTCCCAGTGTTCAGTTGGGGGAAATTTTTGACTCATCCATAACTTAATGCCACTCAGGTAGTTGCGGGTCGAGGGAACTGATGGAGAAGTACAGCTGAGTGTCAGCGGTACGTATGGGAACTGATCTCGTGCCTGCAGATCACGTCTTCATTGAACTACGTACCTCAAGGTGAATTCAATTTTAAAAATTGACTTTGAATGGTGGTGTTATGTCTCCTATGAGACTTTCGTATTGTGTTTTTGTCTCCCCCTAGTGTTCTACTACTTACCTCCTTATTGTTGATTTATGTCATGTGATATTATTAGAAAGTGAAAGTAAAACAGAACCACAAGGGAGTTCTTGAATTCATGGCTGGTGATGTCTACAGTATCTAACGCCATCCTTCTCAGTTTCCCCCTTGGTTGGCATTGTCTGTAAGTAGCCTTTTATCAGATGTTCTTTACGTTTGATCTATGTCACCATTTTTTGATATTTGTGGCCAGATGAGTTAATATATTGCACTTTGTGGAGCTCCGTGGTAGCTAGCTACTAGTCTTTCCCCGGGCATTCTTGTGTTAGACTTTTGATTGTTGTATCATACTTATCTCAAATTGTAATAGAACCATTGAGTTATAGTAGTAACGTTTCATTCTACTATCCTAGGTTTATTTTGTGTATTCAGATTGTGATTGTGATACCAATCAGCCTCATTTGATGTTGTAATTTCTTGTTCCCTCTGTAGTTTCACCCTGTGTCATCACAGAAATCACAGAAACCCCACAGAAACGCCTCCTGTTTGGTGATGAGGGTTTAGCTGTCTGTCGAATCATAGTCATGAGGAGGACAGAATAGTAAAAAGACACCTTTCCCATGGGCGAATCTACTAAAGGTACAGATACTCTACGTCATCATCCTGGGTACATACTCAACACCAACACAAGTCAATGCATCTCCGAAGCCACACATTCCAGACACCAGTCCCACAAGCTAGAATGGAGGAACAGTCACCATTGAAACAAGCAGAGGAGACCAGATCTCACTGTTCTGGCTCCTCCAGGCATTCAAGTAGGTCTGTTACTGGTGCAGCAGCAGCGGTGGCCAGAGCCAAGGTCGAAGCAGCCAAAGCAAAGATGTCCTTTGCTCAAAAGGAAATGGACATAAAAATGGAAAAGGCACGTATTGAAGCAACATTAGCCGTATTGGATATGGAAAAAGAGGCAGCAGCAGCTCTAGCGGAGGCAGAAGTCCTTGAAGCAGCTGTTGAAGGTGAAGCAACAGGCAGCAACCTTAACCTTCATCTCCCTCATCAAGATCCAGTGCAACGCACCACAGAATACATACAAAGCCACTCCAGGTCACAAGCTGTTAACTCTTCAATGCCCGACATGGAGCCTGTTCCAGAGTTAATACACGAACGGGAAGAGCCCGGCCATGCATCTCAGCGCCGTTGTGAGCTCAACAAAAACACTGTGGAAGAGGACGAACACAAGTTCCAACCAGAAGACCAAAGGCTAACCCATCATTATCGTTCACAACATCTGCAGACCTATCACAGTCCAGCTGCTCTACCTCACCACGAACAGACCCAAGGCATGTCAGATTTCGTGAGGTTCTTCGCACGTCGTGAACTCGTCACCACCGGGCTGCTACAGTTCAACGACCAACCTGAAGACTACAGAGCATGGAGGTCTACTTTTTGGAACACCATAAGAGGGTTAGACCTGTCAGCAAGCGAAGAAATCGACCTACTTGCTAAATGGCTGGGTAAGGAATCCTCTGAGCATGCCAAGAGAATTCGAGCTGTGCACATTAACCTCCCGGAAAGGGGGTTGAAGATGATATGGGATCGTCTGGACGAGAGCTATGGCTCCCCGGAGTTGGTTGAGAATTCACTGTTTAAGAAGCTGGAGAACTTTCCCCAGATCCTCAATCGAGACCACCTGAAGCTCAGAGAGTTAGGTGACGTTCTAATGGAAATTGACTCAGCGAAAACTGAGGGAAGTCTGCCAGGTCTTCTGTACCTTGACACGGCACGCGGGATAAATCCCATTGTTGAAAAGTTACCATTCAACTTGCAGGAAAAATGGATAACTCAGGGATCAAAGTATAAGGAAGATCACAACGTTCCCTTCCCACCTTTCTCCTTTTTTGCCAAGTTTATCTGCCAGCACGCTAAAACAAGAAATGACCCAAGCTTCTTCTTCTCCACTCAAAGCCCTGGGCCACCGAAGACAGCACAGTCTGCTACAAGGTACAGCCAGAGAACTCCAGTGTCAGTTCATAAAACTGAAATGTCACTGTCCACCACCTCCTCCAGCGATGACACAGATGGGAAAACGGATGACCCCGTCAAGCAATACCCCATTCAAAACAAGTCGCACCCGCTCAGGAGGTGTCGGAGCTTCAGAGAACGGACTTTGGAGGATCGCAAATCGTTCTTAAAGGAATGTGGCATCTGTTATAAATGCTGTTCCTCTTCAATTCACCTGGCACGGGACTGTAACACGGCCGTCAAATGCGCAGAATGCAATAGCGAAGGCCACAACACAGCACTCCACCCAGGTCCAGCCCCCTGGGTCTCAACGGCCTCTACTGCCGCAGCAGAGCACGGCGGGGAGAAAGAGGAAGACATTCTGACACCTGAAGTAGCCTCACATTGCACCAAGGTCTGCGGGGCACACATCAGCGGCAAATCCTGTTCCAAAATCTGTCTTGTGACGGTCTACCCTGAAGGACAGCAAGAGAAAGCCATAAAGATATACGCCATGCTGGATGATCAGAGTAACAGATCACTCGCCAAGTCTCAGTTCTTTGACCACTTCAACATAGAAGGAAACAGCTCCCCATATTCACTGAAAACTTGTGCCGGCCTAGTGGAGACATCAGGAAGGAGGGCCAGTGGTTTCGTAGTGGAGACCTTGATGGAAAGACGAGCCTGCCTCTGCCCACACTAATAGAGTGTAACCAGGTGCCTGATAACAGGTCAGAGATCCCTACACCTGAAGCAGCGCTTCATCATGCTCATCTCAAACCAGTGGCTTACCAGATTCCACCGTTGAACCCTCAAGCTCCCATCCTGCTTCTACTAGGCAGAGACATATTGAGAATCCACAAGGTACGTGAACAGATAAATGGTCCACACGACTCACCTTATGCTCAGAGACTTGACCTAGGGTGGGTCATCATCGGTGATGTTTGTCTGGGAAACGCCCACAGACCTGCCAAAGTGAACACATTCCATACAAATGTGCTGGAGAATGGTCGCCCCTCTTTGATCCGTGCCCCAACAGCTTTCAAGTGAAAGAAAGATACGGCATACAGGTTCCAAGCTCTCTCTCTGATGATCCTACTGAGCAACCAGAACACGGAAAGCAAGAGGATCATCTTGGCCAGGCAGTCTTCAAAAGGACGAGTGACAATGACAAGTTAGCTCCTTCCATTGAGGACAAACTCTTTATAAAGAACATGGATGAAGAGGTCTTCATGGACAGTAGAAATAACTGGGTCGCTCCTCTACCGTTTAGAACTCCAAGACGACGGCTTCCTAACAACCGAGGACAAGCACTCAATCGACTCATCTCTCTCCGCCGCACGCTGGAAAGAAAGCTGGATACAAAGGACCACTTCGTTTCATTCATGCAGAAAGTGTTTGACAACGGGCACGCAGAAGTAGCTCTGCCCTTAAAAGAAGGTGAAGAATGCTGGTACTTACCTACGTTTGGAGTGTACCATCCTAAGAAGCCCGGTCAGATCAGAGTCGTCTTTGACTCAAGTGCGAAACATGATGATGTCTCTCTCAATGATGTCCTTCTGTCAGGACCAGACCTTAACAACAGTCTGCTTGGGGTCCTCATGCGTTTCAGGAGGGAATCCGTTGCCATCACAGCCGACATCCAGCAAATGTTTCACTGTTTCGTTGTCAGAGAGAGTGACAGGAACTTCCTCAGGTTCCTCTGGTACAAAGATAATGGCCTAGAAATTCAGTGGGCCTTGCGCCCACTTAGCGCCTAAAGAGGTCTTTTGCGCCGGCGGGGTGGTAGCGCGGAAATTGAGTGCAGCGGTATTGGCGGCGGTAGCCGTTAGCGCTGCGCCGGGACCGATGACGTCATCGGTGTGCGCGGTGGCCCGTAACGCCCCGAAACTGCGCCGATCCCCATATTTATTTGCGGCTGCCTCCTCCGAAGCGGGCGCAAACAGCGACCAGAAAACGGGGCCGTCCTGCTGCCATAGTGGGGCGCTTTAAAGCGGAAGGTGCGGCCGGCCGCTTTTTCGGCGGCCGCCTGCCCGCACCTCCTTCCCCGGCCTCCTCCACCTCCCCCGCGACATTGCCGGCTGGTTTCCGTGGAACCTGGCACTTCTCCGTTGTGCCGGGCTCTTTTGCCGGCACTCGCGATCAGGGCTCCAGCCGTTGCAGGCACCTCCCCCTTAAGAGAAGGAGGAGGCCTGCAGTACCGCAGCCTGCCGCACCGCATCGGGTGGCGCTGCGGCAACTAGCGCGCCGATATTCAGTTGCAGCGCCCCAAACGGAGGCGGGCACACCCTGGTATAGCGCCCGCTTCCGAATTGGGGCGCAGAAGATGAATATACGGCGTGCACTAATGCCTCCCCACCCAGCGCTAACTTTTGGGCGCAAGCGAGCTGCCCGCGCCCAAGTGAATTTCTAGGCCAATGACCTTGACAAAGAGATTGTGGAGTACAGGATGAAAGTACACGTCTTCAGGAACAGTCCGTCTCCAGCAGTTGCTACCTACGGCCTTCGACGTGCAGCTCAAGAAGGAGAACAGGACTACGGCACTGATGTAAGACAATTTGTGGAAAGAGACTTCTACGTTGATGACGGACTGAAGTCATTACCACTGCAGAAGCCGCCATCAGCCTGCTCAAAAGGACTCAAGAGATGCTTGCCTGTTCCAACCTGAAGCTACATAAAATAGCATCAAACAGCAATTCAGTGATGAAAGCCTTTGCCTCAGAAGACCACGCCAATGACCTAAAGGACCTGGACCTTGGAGTTGACTTACCTCCTCTACAGCGCAGCCTTGGGCTCAGTTGGGACCTGAATATGGATACCTTTACCTTCCAAGTTGAAGACAGCGAAAAGCCCTTCACTCGTCGTGGTGTCCTTTCTACGGTGAATGGCCTGTTCGACCCCCTTGGCTTTGTGGCACCAGTCATCATCCAAGGAAAAGCTCTGCTTAGAGACCTCACGGCAGACACAAATGATTGGGATTCACCACTACCTCGAGAAAAGGAGAGATCTTGGCACACATGGAGAAACTCTCTCCAAGACCTCAGAAAGCCTCCTTCACCTATGTCAGATTAGATGTCTTTGGGCCTTGGACCATCATCTCACGAAGGACAAGGGGAGGCCAGGCAAACAGCAAGCGTTGGGCAGTATTATTCACATGCATGAGCGTCAGAGCAGTACACATCGAGGTGATTGAATCTATGGATACCTCAAGCTTCATCAACGCCCTGAGAAGGTTATTCTCCATACGTGGACCGGCCAAGCAGCTTCGATCTGACTGTGGTACCAACTTCATCGGAGCCTGCAAGGAGCTCAACATTCCTTCCTCTAATGATGACAACACAGTTAAGAGATACCTCGCAGACCAAGGTTGCACCTGGATCTTCAATCCGCCACTTTCCTCACATATGGGAGGTTCATGGGAACGAATGATCGGCATCACACGCCGCATATTGGATGCAGTGCTTCTGGAACATGGATCTTCCAGACTCACTCATGAAGTCCTCACCACATTCATGGCTGAAGTGGTAGCCATCATCAATGCAAGACCACTCGTCCCTCCGTCATCAGATGCAGAGTTCCCATTCATCCTGACGCCTGCCACCCTCCTCACTCAGAAAGGAGAAGTCATTCCTACACCTCCAGGAGAGTTCGGCAGCAAGGACCTCTACAGACGTCAGTGGAAGCAGGTACAGAGTCTGGCCAACACCTTCTGGAGCCGTTGGTGACGCGAGTACCTGTCAACTCTCCAAGCATGTAGCAAATGGCAGTCATCAAAGACCAACGTCCAGACGGGGAACATAGTTCTAATGAAGGACAGTCAGAACAAAAGAAGTGAATGGCCGATGGGGATCATCTCAAAGGTTTTCCCCAGCAAAGATGGTAGAGTTCAGAAGGTAGAGGTCAAGATCCCAAGCGGTGATGGGACAAAGCTCTTCTTCAGGCCAATCACAGAGATTGTGCTTCTTCTCTCCAAGGGTTAACCCTAAATTCCATTTCTAGCTATGTATTCATCTAGCTCTTCTTTGAAAGGATTTGTGTACAGGAGCAAGGATGTCTTACTACAGTTGTACAGGGCCTTGGTGAGACCACACCTGGAGCACTTAGGTCTCCTTACCTAAGAAAGGATATACTTGCCATAGAGGGAGTGCAGCGAAGGTTCACCAGACTGATTCCAGGGATGGCAGGACTGTCGTATGAGGAGAGATTGAGTCGACTAGGCCTGTATTCACTAGAGTTTAGAAGAATGAGAGGGGATCTCATTGAAACGTATAAAATCCTGACAGGGCTAGACAGACTGGATGCAGGGAGGATGTTTCCCCTGGCTGGGGGGTCTAGAACGAGGGGTCACAGTCTCAGGATGCGGGGTTAGGACATTTAGGACTGAGATGAGGAGAAATTTCTTCACTCAGAGGGTGGTGAACCTGTGGAATTCTCTACCACAGAAGGCTGTGGAGGCCAATTCACTGAATATATTTAAGTAGGAGATAGATAGATTTCTAGACACAAAAGGCCTCAAGGGTATGGGGAGAGAGTGGGAATATGGTATTGAGATAGAGGATCAGCCATGATCATATTGAATGGCGGAGCAGGCTCGAAGGGCCGAATGGCCGACTCCTGCTCCTATTTTTCTATGTTTCTATGTTTCTAAAGATGTTAATCTCAAGCTCTGAACTTTTTCTGGACTTTGGAATGTTTTGGGAGCTGTTGACTGTACTCATGTGTGCAGTTATGTATCCCTGGAGAGCAGGGTCTTGGCTGAATCTTACCATTTAATGAATATGTCAGTTGCATGACATCATATGTATCATTCATCACCAATGTGGTGAGCAAATATCGAGGACTCCAACAATCAAGCCAATTCTGTCCAGGCAGACGAGTTCAATAACAATTGTATATTTGGAGGGTGGCCCACTTTAAGTAGGTGTGCTTCTGCATGTGAGAAGGTAATTTCAGATACAGATAATGGCGATCACACAGAGTTCTGTAGATTTGAGTGCCATTAGTTGTTGATTGGATTGAGATCTATTCTTGAGCTTGGGTTTGAAGAAGACTTGGTGCATCAAATGTGCTTAATAATGCATTTATGATGTGGAGCCATGATGGACAAACCCTGAGCACAAGTGTGTCACCTTATATATGTTCTGTGTCCCTCCTGCATCAGCCATAGTGCTGAAGATTGGAGAGATTGCAATTTTCCTTCTTGCTAGTTGTACTGGTGGCTTTGTCAATGTTTAAAGAATCTCCCTGGGTAAGAGTCTGCGGAATCCATGGAGCCCGATACCTTTTTAAAAGAAAAACTACTGCATATTCTCAGGTCATGGAATACTACAGAATGCATACAACAATTTACATGGTAGTTGAAAATAACAAATAATGGAGATCTTAGACAGTTATGTACATTTTAGTGGCATTAGGTGGGTTAGCAGGAAGTTTAAATCAGAAGGGAACATTGGGGATGAACAGAATAACAGTTCTCATGGGTGTTTAGGAGGGCAATTGCAATCTGGTGTTCTCCAGAGATAGGGAATTCCTCCTATTGAGTAGTATTTTGCTCTCAGGTATGATATCATTTGAGAAGATGAGGCCAATCCATATCGGAATAGGGATTTTTTTTAATGCAAGGTCAGCATTTATTGCCCATCCCTAATTGCTCTTGAGAAGATGGTGATGGTGAACCACTTTGTCGATCATTTCTAGGTCATTTAAGAGACAACCACATTGCTGTGGGTCTGGAGTTACATTATAAGGTCATTAGTGAACCAGATGTTTTTTTTTACAACAATCTGGTAGTTTCATGGTCACTGACATGAGTCAGTCATTCATGAAAGAAAGACATGAAATAATACTGAGCGGTCTGCGGGTGGCGCTGTCCAGGGAGAGTATAAATACTCAGGCACGGGCCCAGCTTGCACAGGACATTCGTAACAGGAACTAGTGAAGGACACAACTAGACCTCCATGTTGTAAAACAGTTGATTAAAGCTTTGTTTAACGCTTAGACCAAGTGCCTAGTAGTTTTCTTACGTCAGTCACCATTGCTGATACTAGCCTTTCAGTCTGGAATTTAATTTCCCCAGCTGCCGTGGTGGGATTTGAAGTCATGTCTGCGGATCATTAGTCCAGGCCTCTGGATTACTAGTCCAGTAATGTAACCACTTCGCTACCGTACCCCTTATTGATTATAGATGATGGTGGCCTCTACACTTAGATTGCTATATTGGTTTTGGATAGATGCTTGCTGTGTCTCTCCTGCTTTGGTGAATAGTTTGATTACTGTGGGAGAGAGACACAAGTAGTAACTATTTGTGTTATTATTGGACAACAGGTAACACATTTACCAAATCTTGACTCTTGTATTTAATGGGCTGTCCGCCCATCTATGCAATGTAATACAATGGCCGTGTACAAAATGTTGCTATTCTAAATTCCCCTCTCTTCATAGATAAAGACCTCTCTATTCAGGGGAAGATATGAAAAGGTTTGCATCTGAGACAGGGAAGGGGCTTTGGGAAGACAACACTGAAAGGATAACAGCATAAATGGTGGGCAATAAGATCAGCAGACTGTTTTAAGTACCAACAGATGAGGCACATGATTTGATGTACAAGTCTGAAAGAACATCCAGTGCTATTCAAATATATACTTGGATACAAAACAGAAACACAGCCAATAATAATGTCAAAGAATGGGGCAGTGCGCTTACCATTTTGACAATAAAAGAAGGACTTGCATTTAGATAGCGCCTTTCACGACCTCAGGACATCCCAAATTACAGCCAATGAAGTACTTTTTTGAAGTGTAGTCACTGGTGTAATGTAGAACTAAGTGGACTGAATGTGGCAAAAAGAATTTCAAATTACAAAATAGGTTCAGTTTATTGATTAAGTAGGTGACAATATATGCTCGTACCCTTCTATGGCACACCTGGTGTCGAAGGAGTGTAAAGTTAAACCTACTTTGGGAGAGATTACTAGCCATGGGGTCTTTGGAGCTGTTGTCAAGGCATTAGTTTGAAGAACTGTAACCTGGATTTCTGTGCAGATTTTCCATTGACCATCTTATATCCGATTCATGGCAAAATCAGCTCCCTAGGATGACCATAAGACTGTGCGGAACAAGTGCTGGCTGCTTCTAGAACTGAAAGGTGCCATTGCCTCCAATAACAACAACAACTTGTATTCATATAGCGCCTTTAACATAGTAAAATGTCCCAAGGCGCTTCACAGGAGTATTATAAGACAAAAACTTTGACACCACCAGAGTTTCAGGGAACTCATTCTGTACAGTTTGTGCTTCTTGTATAGCTAGGTGTCTCACCCACACTTATGATGAGGGCATATTGCTGCCCAACTTCTCTCTGGTGCACGTTCTTACGTCCTACGGGTGCTTTTTGAGATTCCCTGGTGTCTCCTTGGCAGTTAGACATTATGTTATTTATTCACTACTACATTTTTTAATTTGTTTCTTTTAGTACATATAATTCTAGATTCCTCATATCAAAAAGTTAGCTCTCATCAGCAATCAGCAAACAGATAGGCGTTTCTGTGGCCGTAGACGTGAATCCAGGATGGTTTGTTGCCTCCCTGGTGCCAGGGTCAAGGATGTCACTGAGCGGCTGCAGGGCATTCTGGAGGGGGAGGGAGAACAGCCAGTGGTCGTGGTCCACATTAGTACCAACGACATAGGTAAAAAGAGGGATGAGGTCCTGCAGCAAGAATTTAGGGAGCTAGGTGAAGGATTAAGGAGCAGGACCTCAAAGGTTGTAATCTCTGGATTACTCCCGGTGCCACGTGCTAGTAAGTATAGGAATAGGAAGATAGAACAGATGAATGCGTGGCTAAAGGGATGGTGCAGGGGGGAGGGCTTTAGTTTCCTGGATCACTGGGTCTGCTTCTGGGAAAGGTGGGACTTGTACAAGTCGGACGGTTTACACCTGAACCAGGGGGGAACCAATATCCTTGCGGGGAGGTTTGCTAGCACTGCTGGGGAGGGTTTAAACTAACTTGGCAGGGGGTTGGGGTACAGAGTGGAGCTATAGTAGGGGGTGATTTACGGCCAAATACAGAGGGAAAAACAAGTCAGCTGGGAAGGCAGAGCAAATATGTGAAGGCAAAAGAGAATATGGCAGGGCTGGAAGGCATTTATTTTAATGCAAGGAGTCTTGCAAATAAGGTGGATGAACTGAAGTTGTTGTTGAACACATGGGAGTACGATATTGTTGCTATCACGGAGACATGGTTGAGGGAGGGTCAGGACTGGCAGCTCAATATTCCGGGGTATAGAATCTTCAGGCGAGACAGAGGGGGGTGTAAAAGGGGAGGGGGTGTTGCAATATTAATTAAGGAGTCAATTACTGCTGTAAGGAGGGATGATATATTAGCGGGTTCCTCTAATGAGGCCATATGGGTAGAACTTAAAAACAAAAAGGGGGCAAGCACTTTGCTGGGAGTGTACTATAGGCCCCCAAACAGTCAGGGGGAGATAGAGGAACAGATATGTAGGCAAATCTCAGAGAAGTGCGAAAATAATAGGGTAATAATAGTGGGGGATTTCAACTTCCCCAATATAAATTGGGACAGTCAGAGTGTGAAAGGCTTAGAGGGTGCAGAATTCTTAAAGTGCATCCAGGAGAGCTTTTTGAGCCAACATGTAGAAAGTCCTACAAGAGAGGGGGCGGTACTGGACCTAATTCTGGGGAATGTAGCCGGGCAAGTGGTGGAAGTGTCAGTAGGAGAGCATTTTGGCGACAGTGACCATAATTCGGTGAGATTTAAGGTGGTCATGGAAAAAGACAAAGACGGCCCGGAAATAAGGGTTCTAAATTGGGGGAAGGCCGATTTTAATATGATAAGGCAGGATCTGGCCAAAGTGGACTGGGAGCAGCTGCTTATAGGAAAATCCACATCAAAACAGTGGGAGACTTTCAGAAGGGAAATAGAGAGAGTACAACGCCAACATGTTCCTGTAAAGGTCAAGGGTGGGACCAACAAGCAAAGGGAACCTTGGATGACAAGGGATATACAAAAATGCATTAGAAATAAAAGGGGGGCTTTTGGCAGTTACAAAAGACTAAAGACAGAAGAAGCCCTAGAGGAGTATAAAAAGTGCAGGGGCATACTTAAAAAAGAAATTAGGAGGGCGAGGAGGGGCCATGAAATAACACTGGCGAGCAAAATAAAGGAAAATCCTAAGATGTTTTATAAGTATATTAAGGGCAAGAGGATAACCAGGGAAAGGGTAGGGCCCATTAGGGACCAAAGTGGCAATCTGTGTGTAGAGCCAGAGGATGTAGGCGGGGTTTTAAATGAATTTTTTGCATCTGTGTTCACTATGGAGAAAGACGATGCAGACATAGAAATCGGGCAAGGGGACTGTGACATACTTGAACATATTAGCATCGAGAGGGAGGAGGTGCTAGCGGTTTTAGCGGGCCAAAAAGTGGATAAATCCCCAGGCCCGGACGAGATGTATCCCAGGCTGCTGTGGGAGGCAAGGGAGGAGATTGCAGGGGCTCTGACACTAATTTTCAGAACCTCTCTGGCCACAGGGGATGTACCAGAGGACTGGAGAACAGCTAACGTAGTACCATTATTCAAGAAGGGTAGCAGGGATAAACCAGGGAATTACAGGCCAGTGAGTCTAACATCTGTGGTGGGGAAATTATTGGAAAAAATTCTGAGGAAAAAAATTAATCTCCACTTGGAGAGGCAAGGATTAATCGGGGATAGTCAGCATGGCTTTGTCAAGGGTAAATCATGTCTAACAAATCTGATCGAATTTTTCGAGGGGGTGACTAGTGGGGTGGATGAGGGAAATGCTGTGGATGTGGTTTACATGGACTTCAGTAAAGCTTTTGACAAAGTCCCGCATAGGAGACTGGTCAAGAAGGTAAGAGCCCATGGGATCCAGGGTGCCTTGGCGCGTTGGATCCTAAACTGGCTGAGTGGCAGGAGGCAGAGGGTGATGGTCGAAGGTTGCTTTTGTGACTGGAAGCCTGTGTCCAGTGGGGTACCTCAGGGATCGGTGCTGGGTCCCTTATTGTTTGTGATCTACATAAATGATTTGGATGAGAATGTAAAAGGTATGATCAGTAAGTTCGCAGATGACACGAAAATTGGTGGGGTGGTAAATTGCGAGGAGGAAAGCCTCCGGCTACAGGACGATATAAACGGGTTGGTCAGATGGGCGGAAAAGTGGCAAATGGAATTTAACCCTGAAAAGTGCGAGGTGATGCATTTTGGACGGACAAATAAGGCAAGGGAATACACAATGAGTGGTAGGACCCTAGGAAGTACAGAGGGTCAGAGGGACCTTGGTGTACATGTACATAGATCCCTGAAGGCAGCGGAGCAGGTAGATAAGGTGGTTAAAAAGGCATATGGGATACTTGCCTTCATTAGCCGAGGCATAGAATATAAGAGCAGGGAGGTTATGATGGAGCTGTACAAAACGCTGGTGAGGCCACAGCTGGAGTACTGTGTGCAGTTCTGGTCGCCTCACTATAGGAAAGATGTGATTGCTTTGGAGAGGGTGCAGAGAAGATTCACCAGGATGTTACCTGGGATGGAGCGCCTCAGCTATGAAGAGAGGCTGGACAGGCTGGAGTTGTTTTCCTTGGAGCAGAGAAGGCTGAGGGGGGACCTGATTGAGGTGTACAAAATAATGAGGGGCATAGATAGGGTAGATAAAGAGGAACTTTTCCCCTTAGTGGGGGGGTCAATAACAAGGGGGCATAGATTCAGGGTAAGGGGCAGGAGATTTAGAGGGGATTTGAGGAGGAACTTTTTCACCCAGAGGGTGGTTGGAATGTGGAACTCAATGCCTGAAAGGGTGGTGGAGGCAGGAACCCTCACAACATTCAAGAAGCATTTGGATGAGCACTTGAAATGCCATTGCATACAAGGCTATGGACCAAATGCTGGAAAATGGGATTAGACTGGACAGGGATGGATGGGCGGCGCAGACACGATGGGCCGAAGGGCCTCTTTCTGTGCTGTAAAACTCTATGACTCTATGACCTCTTAGATTTGTGCCTTGTGCTAATATGGTTTACTCTTTAGCCATTTTTATTCCGGTTTTCGCCTTTGTCTCCTGAAGCACTGACTCTTGTTCAATTCCACAGATACCATACTCTTACTACTACTCCTGACTACTATCCAAATGGTACCTTTACCCACTGAGCCATCAAGGAAGCCACGTGGACATGTCCTCTTAGCTGCATGCCTTAATTTTCACTCCACTCCTGAAGCACTGACTCTAGCTGGGCTCTGTTGATACTGGTTATATAAACCGAACACGTGCCGAATCTATTCTCTTTCCATATGCTTCATTGGACGTTTCATACTTTAGTTCTGTTGACTACAAGCCCAAGTGGCCATTCAGCATCCATGAGTCTAGACAATAAGCGTCAACAGGCCGTATGATCATGGAAACTGTCACAGCCATCAAGGGGGTCACCTGGACATGTTCTGTTAGCTGCATGCCATAATTTTCACTCCACTCCTGAACCACTGACTATAGATGGGCTATGTTCCATGGGCACTGATGGACTCCCGGTATCTTGCCTATGTGGCCATTCTTCATGTCTGACTACAGGCGTTTAGTGTTATCAGGCTACTTTACCAGAGAGGACATCACAGCTGAGTCCAGTCCTGTTCTCCCCAAGCGGGGACACACTTTCCAGCAAAAGTCACCAGATAGCGTCAGAGCTGGGGACTCTGGCTGATTTTTCCCTCCCTAGCCCAGAGGCACTGAAGCCAATTTTGACATCCCAGGTATTGCCAACAGCACAGAGCAAAGACTTAACCTATGACTTCTGGTATGCATGGTTTAATGCAGTGTTGTCCAATGCATTAGCCACTAGCCACATGTAATTGGTGAATAAAAAGTGCGTAACAGACACCATCATTGGGCACATCATCTCAATATTCACATGGCGTACGCATGTGTACTTTAGCCTTTTTGGATCATTGTGTGTGCTTTACTCCTTTGGTTACTGTTTATTGGTTATCTACTAAAATGGCATGTAACATGCATGAAAATGCCAAGCCTCGGCACCATGGAAACACCAGCGACATTGTATGGAGAGGGGAGCCGTCATCATGGTCAACTCAACCAACTGGAATAACCGCTCCAGGGCAGCAGCAGAAGAAAGTAAGGCCAACCTGGAGCAAGCAGCTACAATAGGGCACATCATGGCAAAGGGCAAGCAGCATGCAGTGGCGTTGTGGATGGAGAATGGGGGCGGGACTGTCGCATCTTGTTGTGCGATTCAACACTCCCAGCAAGCACTCTGATGAGGTCAAAGTGCCGCTCGCAACTGTTGGATAAATACCTAGCAGATGCACGAAGATGAGCTGCGGCTGATAAATTCATGCCAGAGTTCCAAACTTTGGTGAAAGAGAAAGATGGCAAAGTTTTGTATTGTTAACTAAATATACATGTGAAGTACATTTACCTGCATTGTGTGTAAGAACATAAGAACATAAGAAATAGGAGCAGGAGTCGGCCAATCAGCCCCTCGAGCCTGCTCCGCCATTCAATAAGATCATGGCTGATCTGATCCTAACTGCCAATCCACTATGACAGGACTATCTCCTGAATCTAACAGAATTAGACACACGAAACAGGAGCAGGATCAGGCTACACGGCCCCTGGGCCCGCTCCGCTACCCACCGGGCCATGACCGATCCGAACCTAGACTCATGTCCAAATTCCTGCCCGCTCCCCGTAACCCTTAATTCCCTTTTCTTCTAGGAAACTGTCTATTTCTGTTTTAAATTTATGTAATGATGTAGCTTCGACAGCTTTTTGGGGCAGCATATTCCATGGACCTACCACCCTCTGAGTGAAGTAGTTCCTCCTCATCTCAGTTTTGAAAGAGCAGCCCCTTATTCTAAGACTATGCCCCCTAGTTCTAGTTTCACCCATCATCGGGAACATCCTCCCCGCATCCACCCGATCCAACCCCTTCACAATCTTATATGTTTCAATAAGATCGCCTCTCATTCTTCTGAACTCCAATGAGTAGAGTCCCAATCTACTCAACCTCTCCTCATATGTCCATCCCCTCATCCCTGGGATTAACCGAGTGAACCTTCTTTGTACTGACTCGAGAGCAAGTATGTCTTTTCTTAAGTATGGACACCAAAACTGTATGCAGTATTCCAGGTGCGGTCTCACCAATACCTTGTACAACTGAAGCAATACCTCCCTATTTTTATATTCTATCCCCCTAGCAATGAAAGCCAACATTCCATTGGCCTTCTTAATCACTTGCTGCACCTGCATACTAACCTTTTGAGTTTCGTGCACCAGGACCCCCAGATCCCTTTGTACTTCAGTACTTTCCAGTTTCTTGCCATTAAGATAATAACTTGCTCTACGATTTTTCCTGCCAAAGTGCATAACCTCACACTTTCCAGTATTGTATTCCATCTGCCAAATCTCTGCCCACTTACTTAGCCTGTCTATGTCCCCTTGCAGGTTTTTTATGTCCTCCTCACTCACTACTTTCCCTCCCATCTTAGTATCATCTGCAAACTTTGATATGTTACACTCGGTCCCCTCCTCCAAATCGTTACTATAGATTGTAAAGAGTTGGGGACCCAGCACTGACCCCTGCGGAACACCACTGGTTACTGATTGCCAGTCTGAGAATGAACCATTTATCCCAACTCTCTGCCTTCTGTTAGATAGCCAATCCTCTATCCATGCCAGAATATTACCCCCAATCCCGTGATTTTTTATCTTAAGCAATAATCTTTTGTGTGGCACCTTGTCAAATGCCTTTTGGAAGTCTAAATACACTACGTCCACTGGTTCACCTTTATCCACCCTATATGTTACTTCCTCAAAAAACTCCAGCAAATTTGTCAAACATGACTTCCCCTTCATAAAACCATGCTGACTTTGTCTTATTAAATTATGATTTTCCAAATGTCCTGTTACTGTCTCCTTAATAATGGACTCCAAAATTTTACCTACCATAGATGTTAAGCTAACCGGTCTATAGTTTCCAGTCTTCTGTCTACTGCCCTTTTTAAATAAGGGTGTTACATTAGCAGTTTTCCAGTCTGCCGGGACCTTTGCTGAGTCCAGGGAGTTTTGGAAGATTATTACCAATGCATCCACAATCCCTACCGCCACTTCCCTCAATACCCTAGGATGTAAGCCATCAGGTCCAGATGATTTATCTGCCTTGAGTCCCATTATTTTACCGAGTACCACTTCCTTAGTGATTTTGATCGTGTTTATCTCCTCCCCCCCTATAGCCCCCTGCTTGTCCAGTGTTGGGATATTCTTGGTGTCCTCTACTGTAAAGACTGATACAAAATATTCATTCAGTGTTTTTGCCATCTCCATATTTCCCACCATTAATTTTCCGGTCTCATCCTCTAAGGGACCAACATTTACTTTAGCCACCCTTTTTCTTTTTATATAACTATAAAAACTCTTACTATCTGTTTTTATATTTTTTGCTAATTTACTTTCATAATCTATCTTCCCTTTCTTAATCAATCTTTTTGTTATTTTTTGCTGTCTTTTAAAGTTTTCCCAATCCTCTATCCTCCCACTAGATTTGGCTACCTTATATGCCCTTGTTTTTAGTTGAATACTATCCTTAATTTCTTTACTTAGCCACGGATGGCTGTCTTTTCTTTTACACCCTTTTCTTCTCAGTGGAATATACTTTTTTTGGAAGTTGTAAAATAACTCCTTAAATGTACACCACTGATCATGTATCGTCTTACCCTTTAATCTATTTTCCCAATCCACTTTACTCAATTCCGCTCTCATACCTTCATAGTCTCCTTTATTCAAGCTTAGCATGCTTGTTTGAGATCCAACCTCCTCACCCTCTAATTGAATGTGGAATTCAACCATGTTATGGTCACTCATTCCAAGGGGATCCTTTACTAGGACATTTTTAATTAATCCTGTCTCGTTACACAGGACCAGATCTAAGGTTGCTTGCCCCCTGGTCGGTTCAGTTACATACTGCTCAAGAAACCCATCCCTAATACACTCAATGAACTCATCCTCAAGGCAGCCCTGCCCAATTTGATTTGTCCAATTAATATGATAGTTAAAATCCCCCATAATTATAGATGTTCCCTTATTACAAGCCTCAACTATTTCCTGATTGATACTCCGTCCAACCGAGTTGCAACTGTTCGGAGGCCTATAGACTACGCCCACTAGTGTTTTTTTCCCCTTATTATTCCTTACCTCCACCCAAACTGTTTCATTATCCTGATCTTTTGACCCAATATCATTTCTCTGTATTACAGTGATTCCTTCCTTTATTAACATAGCCACCCCACCTCCCCTTCCTTCCTGCCTGTCGCTCCTGATTGTTAAATAACCTGGTATGTTTAATTCCCAGGCATTGTCACCCTGCAGCCATGTTTCTGTAATGGCCACAAGATCATACCCATATGTAGCTATTTGTGCCATTAACTTGTCTATTTTGTTACGAATGCTACGTGCATTCAGATAGAGAACTTTCAAATGTGTTTTGTGACACTTAGTTCCTGCTTTTGCCCTTTTTATTACTTTACCTTTTACTCCATACCTTCTGCCCCTTCCTGACATGCTCTTGTTTTTAATTTCCCCACTGCTACCTAAGTCTATGACCTTCTCTGTTGTCATTTTTATTATTTGTTCTCTAGGAACCTCCCCCCCACTAGTTAGTTTAAAGCCCTCTCTACAGCCCTAGTTATATGATCCGCCAGGACTCTAGTCCCAGCACTGGCCAAGTGAAGCCCGTCCCAACGGAACAGCTCCCTCCTGCCCCAGTACTGGCGCCAGTGTCCCAGGAAGCAAAACCCATTTCTCCCACACCAGTCTTTGAGCCACGCATTTAACTCTCTTATTTTATTTGTCCTAGCCAAATTCGCTCGTGGCTCAGGTAATAATCCAGAGATTATTACCCTTGAGGTTTTGTTTTTTAATTTGACCCCTAGCTGCTCATACTCCTTTAACAGAACCGGCTTCCTAGTCCTATCTATGTCGTTTGTACCAACATGGACCACGACGACTGGATCCACCCCCTCCCACTGCAAGTTTCTTTCCAGCCCAGAGGAGATGTCCTTAACCCTGGCACCGGGTAGGCAACACAGCCTACGGGACTCTTGCTCTTGGCTGCAGAGAACTCTATCTATCCCCCTAATAATACTATCCCCTACCACTACAACATTTCTATTTACTCCCCCCTCTTGAATGGCCCCCCGTTCCACGGTGCTGTGGCCAGGTTGCTCATCCTCCCTGCAGCCCCTGCTCCCGTCCCCACAGGGAGTAAGAACCTCGAACCTGTTGGACAAGAGCAAGGGCTGCGGCTCCTCCAACACTACCTCTTGGATCCCTGTACCTGCCTCGCTCGTAGTCACATCGTCCTGTCCCTGACCATGGGCTACATCTGAATTAATTAACTTCATAGGTGTGACCACCTTCTGACACACAGAGTCCAGGTACTTCTCCCCCTCCCTGATGTGTCGCAGTGTCTGAAGCTCAGACTCCAGCTCATCAACACGGAGCTGGAGATCCTGTAGCAGCAGACACTTGTCACAGATGTAATCACCGTTAGCCTCAATGGTGTAAGGTGTTCTGTACTAAGATTAATGCGTGCGGCTAAAATGGTGTCATCATAGCCACAGCTGTGGCCTGGTGCCATTCTTATCTATCTAATCGTAGCCAGAGAATCACCTGCAATGGCTTCTCTTCCCGCTCCTGCATCGTTACCTCTGGTGTCCTCCAAAGATCTATCCTTGGCCCCTTCCTATTTCTCATCTATATGCAGCCCCTCAGCGGCATCATCTGAAAACACAGCGTCAGTTTCCACATGAACGCTGACGACACCCAGCTCTACCTCACTACCACTTCTCTCGACCTCTCCACGGTCTCTAAATTGTCAGAATGCTTCTCCAACATCCAGTTCTGCATGAGCGGTCTCTGCCACATACTCTGTTCCCTAGCCAGTGACTCCAACCCTCGCCCTAACATCTGTCTGAGGCTGAACCACACTGTTCGCAACCTTGGTGTCATATTTGACCCTGAAATGAGCTTCCAACCACATATCCGCAGCATAACTAAGACCGCCTATTTCTACCTCAGTAACATCGCCCATCTCCGCCCTTGCCTCAGCTCATCCGCTGCTGAAACCCTCATCCATGCCCTTGTTACCTCTAGACTTGACTATTCCAACGCACTCCTGGCTGGCCTCCCACATTCTACCCTACGTAAACTTGAGGTCATCCAAAACTCGGCTACCCCTGCCCTAACTCGCACCAAGTCCCGTTTGCCCATCACCCCTGTGCTCACTGACCTACATTGGCTCTCAGTTAAGCAGTGCCTCGATTTCAAAATTCTCATCCTTGTTTTCAAATCCCTCCATGGCCTCGCCCCTCCCTATCTCTGTAATCTCCTCCAGCCCCACAACCCCCTGGGATATCTGCGCTCCTCTAATTCTGCCCTCTTGAGCATCCCTGATTATAATCGCTCAACCATTGCCTCCTGTTGCCTGGGCCCTAATCTCTGGAATTCCCTGCCTAAACTTCTCCGCCTTGCTACCTCTCTTTCCTCCTTTAAGACGCTCCTTAAAACCTACCTATTAGACCAAGCTTTTGGTCACCTTCCCTAATTTCTCCTTAGGAAGATGGTTGTGGTGGTTGAAGGTCAATCATCACAGCCCCAGGACATTGCTGCAGGAGTTCCTCAGGGCAGTGTCCTCGGCCCAACCATCTTCAGCTGCTTCATCAATGACCTTCCCTCCATCATAAGGTCAGAAGTGGAGATGTTCGCTAATGACTGCACAGTGCTCAGTGCCATTCGCAACTCCTCAGATAATGAAGCAGTCCATGCCCGCATGCAGCAAGACCTGGACAACATTCAGGCTTGGGCTGATAAGTGGCAGGTAACATTCGCGCCACACAAGTGCTAGGCAATGACTATCTCCAACAAGCGAATGTCTAACCACCGCCACTTGACATTCAATGGCATTACCATCGCCGAATCCCCCACCATCAATATCCTGGGGGTCACCATTGATCAGAAACTTAACTGGACCAGCCACATAAGTACTGCGGCAACAAGAGCAGGTCAGAGGCTGGGTATTCTGTGGTGAGTGTTTCACCTCCTGACTCCCCAAAGCCTTTCCACCATCTACAAGGCACAAGTCAAGAGTGTGATGGAATACTCTCCGCTTGCCTGGATGAGTGCAGCTCCAACAACACTCAAGAAGCTCGACATCACCCAAACAAAGCAGCCCACTTGATTGGCACCCCATCAACCACCTTAAACATTCACTCCCTCCACCACCAGCGTACCGTGGCTGCAGTGTGTACCATCTACAAGACGCACTGCAGCAACTTGCCAAGGCTTCTTCAGCAGCACCTCCCAAACCCGCGACCTCTTCCACCTAGAAGGACAAGGGCAGCAGGTGCATGGGAACACCACCACCTCCAAGTTCCCCTCCAATTCACACATCATCCTGACTTGGAAGTATGTCGCCATTCCTTCATCGTCGCTGGGTCAAAATCCTGGAACTCCCTCTTTTACAGCACTGTGGGAGTACCATCACCACACGGACTGCAGCGGTTCAAGGCAGCGGCTCACCACCACCTTCTCGAGGGCAACTAGGGATGGGCAATAAATGCCGGCCTTGTCAGCAACGCCCACATCCCACGAACGAATTAAAAAAAGTGTGGCTCAGTGTGAAATTTTTTGTCTTATAACACTCATGTGAAGTGCCTTGGGACGTTTTACTACATTAAAGACGCTATATAAATACAAGATGTTGTTGTTGCTAGTCATTGATTTCTGTTGGACAATACTGGTTTAGTGCTGCACGGGACAGTGCCTTCACCCACCAGGCTATCAGGGGAGCTACTCTCAGCCATTAGTACTGATGTCTTAAGATGATGGATTGGCGTGAATTCAGTATGTGTATGAATTCTGATTCTACTCATTGCCATTCTTTATTAAAAAAATCACAAATCTTTCAAAATACCAAACTTACATAATTCCACACCTTTGACTGCAGACCAAGGTGGCATTATGGGATGTATCTTAATCTTTGGTAAATAGAGCCCCCTTAGATCAGTGCCAGGAGTTCACCTTCTAGAACAGGGAATGGTGTTCAATAAATGTGGTTAATTTGTGGACTGGCTCAAGGAGTCATAAAGAGAAAGGGTCTTTCTTGTGGTTAGGATCATGCAGAGTGGGCAATAAAGTCTTTTTATACGAGAACATTGTGAAGACTTATTTGATGTGTTTGGCTTCAAGACAGTTTAGGCAATGCCAGGAAAAGGTTAATTTTCACTTTGCGGAGACTCCTCTCTGTGTAACTGAGACTGCCTTTGAGGCGGTGTGGTTAATTTTTAGTAAATTTTTTGGAGGGCAGCCGGTCTCACACAGCAGCAGAAAGATGACCCCTGTGAGGTACTTCAGGCCAAGGTAGGAGAAGGCCAAAAAGGCCAACTAGTAGCGTGATGAGATGAATAAGCAATTGGAATGATAGCCCAGTGATTCTAGAGGTTGTGAGTTCATAATTCCACCATTGCAAGTTGTTTAGAAATTGAATTCAATAAATGTGGTTAATTTGTGAACTGGCACCTGAAAATGACTATTTAAAAAGCTACTGCTTTTGTCATAAAAGCTTGTTCACTAATGTCCTTTGGGGGTGGTAACCAGTCACCCCAACTGGTCTGGCCTAGATGTGATTCCTGTCTCTTAATGCCCTCCGACTAACCAGAGATGGGCAATAAATGCTGCTTGCCAGTCGCCCACGTCCCAATAATAAATACGTTTTTAAAAGGGGGAGATTTTGGGAGGTGGGATATAAGAGCGTGCAGCTAATAAAACTCGTCATGTGTTGATAAAGGACACGTCACCCTTGAAAAGAGATGACCGAGAGGGGGCTTCATAGATGTACACAAGATTGTAAACAGTGTAGAAAAGGTAAACTTAGATCACTATTTCAGGTTCAAATGTGATGGTATCTTAACCTAATAACCATTGGGAGAGATTAAAAGAGGATGCTTTATCACCAATTATTCAGACAGGATCTGGCCAATAAATAACTAACATTTTGGTGATTTTGACTATGATCTGAAAACAATATCAACGATTTGAATTTCTAAGGAGCTGTTAACGTAGCAAATGTCCCAAAGTGGGAGGGGTGGGAAGAAAAAAAATAGGTAAAAAAAGAGAAAAGAACAGACATATAATGGGAGTGTTTGAAGAGGTGACTGAAAAAATGAGTTATGAGAAAGTTTTTAAAGGCGGAGGGTTTGGGGAAAGAGTTCCAGAGGAAAGGCCTGAGGCAACTGAAGGTTCTGCTACCAACGGTGGGGCAAAATTAGAGGGGTTGAACAGAAAGTCACGGAGGACTGGAGGATGCGGAACGAGACATGAGGCTAGAAAAGGTTGCAGAGTAGGCTGAAGGGAGGCATGGAGAGATTTGAATTTAAGGATGAGAATTTTAAATTTAATGTACAGGTAGACTACCCTTTATCCGAACTTCCGAAAACCGAAACCCTCTAAAAACCGAAGGTTTTTTCATTCAGCGTAAGTCGTGCGCACGACATGACCAGAGTGGCGCACGACTTACGCTGAGCAGGGCAGAGGGTCACTGAGTTCCCTCCTGGGTAGGAGATTGCAGGCCGAGCCGGGCAGTGTGAAGGAGGTATACCGGGAGAGTGAACCCAACAATACAGCGGCCCGTCCGATAGCTGCAGCGGCCTGTCCGATATTCTTTTCTCCCCCCCCCCGACCCCCGACCCCCCGCCGACCCCCACCCTTTCGGATAAGGGATAGTGTATCCTTTATCCGCACTTCCGAAAACCGAAATCCTCTGAAAACCGAAAGTGTTTTCATTCAGCGTAAGTCGTGCGCACGACCTCGACCCCCGCCGACCCCCACCCCCGACCCCCCGCCGACCCCGACCCCCCACCGACCCCGACCCCCCTGCCGACCCCGACCCCCACCCCCGACAAATTTCCCAGTCTTATAAAATACCTTCCGAAATCCGAAATTTTCCGAAAACCGAAACACGGCTGGTCCCGAGGTTTTCGGATAAAGGATAGTCTACCTGTATTAGGAAGGAGGAAGGCAATATAGGTCAGTGAGGAACGACTTTTTGGCGAGTGGGACAGAATTTGTCAGCTGTGTTTTGGACAATTTGGAGTTTATGGAATGTGGAACTTGGCAGCCCAGCAACGAGGACATTGGAGATATCTGTGATAAATGGTGGATAATCAGCAGTGGTGGGTGATGTAGGGTAGAGATGAGCCATGTTACAGAGGTAGAAGTTTTGGTGATGGATAGGATTTGGGGTTTGAAGCTCAACTCTGAATAAATGCCATGGTTTCTCACGGCCTGAGTGAGTAGCTAGGGAGAAGATGGAATCTGTGGCAAGGGCATGAAGTTAATGACGTGGACCAAAAATGGTGGCTTCAGTCTTCCTAATGTTCAACCGGAGGAAATTTTGATTCATCGATGACTTAATGCCCGTGAGGCAATCTGACAGCCCAGACGTGGCTGCGGAGACAAAGGTTGTGATGAAGAGGTTGAACTGGATGTCGTCAGCGTACTTATGGAAGTTGACCCCATGCCTGCAGATGAAGTCACTGAGGGGCAGCATGTAGATGAGCAAGAGGAGAGAGCCAAGGATGGGTCTTTGGAGGTGACTGTGTAGGGACAGGAAGAGAAGCCACTGCTGTAGATACGTTGGCTACATTGGGGCAGGTATGAGTGGAACCACATGAAGCTAAGGCAGTTGGTGTGGTCAGCCTTGTCAAATGTTGCAGAGAGGTCAAGGGGGAACCAGGAAGCTAATTTGTTACAATTGATACAGTTGTTGCAACAATTAGTTTGTCTGATGTCTGAGGAAGGAGCCAAGTCATTCAATTCAAATATAAACATCTTGTGGGATTTGTTCAAATTTGAATTTGATTGGCAGTTTTTTTCTGAATTTAACAGACAGTTATTTAAATCTGCTTGGCCCCGGTCATCTTTGAACGTATTTACCAGCTGATATACCTATCAATTCATCCAATGAAAAGCGACGAGTTAAGAAAGTAACTATAGGTTTTTATTGGCTAAATAACAGAGCCCACCCTCGTGGGTGATCGGATCCAACAAGGAGGAATACCAGCCAGTCGACCACCTTTATACCTGGGCAAGTAGGTGGAGCCATGGGCGGAGTCAGCAGTGGTCAGCCCAGGTATAACAGCATGACAAGAGGCGACCTCGTGTAGTGATACAACAGTGTAAACAGTGATAACCATAGTGTAACGATATAACAGTGATAACCATAGTGTAACGATAGTGAACGATAAAAGTGGTTTACCACATTCACCCCTTGTTTAGATTTGAGTCCGGCGGGGTGAAGTGTACTACCGGTTCGGGTATGTCAGTCTGTCCGGAGGCCTCGTAAGCCTTTCCGATTGTCGCAGCAGCGGCGGCGGTGATGCAGTATCCAATGTTAATGCTGGTGTCTGCGTGGTCGGCAAAGGCTCGTGGGGTTCCGGCATGCCGTCTACCTGGGCTGGATTTGGGGGGGTGGTGGGGGGTAACGGTGGTGTCTCAGGGATGCCCGAGGGTGCGAGGTCTCGTAAGGAGACTGTGCCCTCCCACCCGTCTGGGTATGCCACATAGGTGTACTGGGGGTTGGCGTGCAGGAGGTCCACCCTCTCGACCAGGGGGTCCGTTTTATGGGCCCTCGCGTGCTTTCGCAGCAAGACGGGCCCCGGAGAGGTCAGCCAAGTTGGTAGCGTGGTTCCCGTAGTCGACTTCCTGGGGAAAACAAACATTCGTTCATGGGGGGTGGCGTTAATGGCAGTGCAAAGCAGTGACCGGATGGAATGCAGCGCTGCCGGAAGGACTTCCTGCCAGCGAGAGGTTGGGAGGCCCTTGGACTTTAAGGCTAAGAGAACGGCCTTCCAGACAGTCGCGTTCTCTCTTTCCACCTGGCCGTTCCCTCGGGGGTTGTAGCTGGTGGTCCTGCTTGCAGCAATACCTCTCGCTAGTAGGAACTGGCAAAGTTCCTCGCTCATGAAGGAGGAGCCCCGGTCGCTATGTATATAGTTCGGGAACCCGAACATGGCGAAGAGGTCGTTCAGGCATTTGATGACCGTGGTACTGGTCATGTCTGGGCAGGGGAAGGCAAAGGGGAAACGGGAGTACTCGTCAATGATGTTGAGGAAGTACACATTACGGTCAGAGGACGGGAGGGGCCCCTTAAAATCGATGCTCAAGCGCTCGAAGGGGCGGGTGGCCTTGATCAGGCTTGCTCTGTCCGGCCTAAAGAAATGCGGTTTGCATTCGGCACAGGTTTGGCAGTTCCTGGTCATGGTCCTGACCTCCTCGATGGAGTAGGGCAGGTTGCGGGCCTTAATGAAGTGGTAAAGTCTGGTGAGTCCGGGGTGGCAGAGGTCGTTGTGGAGGGTCTGCAGTCTATCAATTTGCGCGTTGGCGCATGTACTTCGTGATAGAGCATCTGGGGGTTCGTTCAGTTTACCAGGCCGGTACAAGATCTCATAATCATAGGTGGAGAGCTCGATTCTCCACCTCAAGATCTTGTCGTTCTTGATTTTGCCCCTCAGCTTGTTATTAAACATAAAAGCGACCGAACGCTGGTCGGTGAGGAGGGTAAATCGTTTGTCTGCCAGGTAATGCCTCCAGCGTCGTACAGCCTCCACGATCGCCTGGGCCTCCTTCTCGACCGAGGAGTGTCGGATCTCAGGGCCCTGGAGGGTCCTTGAGAAGAAGGCCACCGGTCTCCCCTCCTGGTTAAGGGTTGCGGCTAGGGCGAAGTCGGATGCATCGCTCTCCACTTGGAAAGGGATAGACTCATCCACCGCGTGCATTGTGGCCTTAGCAATGTCTCCCTTAATGAGGGAGAAGGCTGCGCACGCTTCTGCCGTCAGGGGGAAGGAGGCGGACTTCATGAGGGGTCTGGCTTTGTCCGCATAATTCGGCACCCATTGGGCATAGTAGGCGAAGAGCCCCAGGGTCCTCTTCAGCGCCTTTGGACAGTGGGGGAGGGGAAGCTCCATGAGGGTGCGCATTCTTTCGGGGTCGGGGCCGATGACTCCGTTCTCTACTACGCAGCCGAGGATGGCAAGGCGCGAGGTGTTAAACACAAATTTCTCCTTATTGTAGGTGAGGTTCAGCCGTTGGGCCGTACGGAGGAATCTCTCCAGATTAACATCATGGTCCTGCCGGTCGCGGCCGCAGATGGTGACGTTATCTAGATAGGGGAACGTGGCTTGCAGCCCGTTCTGGTCAACCATCCGGTCCATCTCCCTTTGGAAGACCGAAACCCCGTTGGTGATGCCGAAGGGAACCCTAAGGAAGTGGTAGAGGCGGCCATTCGCCTCGAAGGCGGTATACTGGCGGTCCTCAGGGCGGATAGGGAGTTGGTGGTAGGCCGACTTAAGGTCGATGGTAGAGAATACTCGGTACTGTGCAATCTGATTGACCATATCAGATATGCGGGGAAGGGGGTATGCGTCCAGCTGGGTGTACCGGTTTATGGTTTGGCTGTAGTCGATGACTAGGCGGTTTTTATCGCCGGTCTTAACGACTACGACCTGGGCACGCCAGGGGCTGTTGCTCCTCTCGATGATGCCCTCTTTCAGGAGACGCTGCACCTCAGAGCTAATAAAAGCTCTGTCCCCGGCGCTGTACCGCCTGCTCTTGGTAGCGGCGGGTTTACAGTCGCGGGTGAGGTTGGCGAACAGGGAGGGGGGCGGAACCCTGAGGGTGGATAGGCCGCAGGTGGTACGCGGTGGGCGGTTTAAAGGCTGTTGGTTGTCGACTGTGAGTGGGGGGAGGGGTCCGCCGTATGTCAAAGTGACACTTTGAAGGTGGGATTGGAAATCCAGCCCTAGTAGGACGGCAGCGCAGAGTTGGGGCAGGACGAGAAGTTTAAAATTTTTATACTCCGTGCCCCTAACCGACAGGGTCACAACACAGTATCCGCTGATGTCTGTTGAATGGGACCTCGACGCCATCGAGATCCGGTTGCGCGTTGGCTGGACAGTGAGGGAGTAGTGGCTCACCGTGTCTGGATGGATGAAACTCTCCGTGCTTCCGCTGACGAACAGGCAGGTCGTGGCGTGGCCGTTTACTTTGATGTCCATCATGGACTTGGACAGGTGATGCGGACGAGCTTGGTCCAGTGTGACGGAGGCTAGTGTATGGCTGAGCGAGCTGCTGTAGTCTGCGGGTGAGGCTGTGGTCGGGTCTGGAGACAAGGTGGCGGTCGAGTGTGGTGAACAAAATGGCGGTGCCCACGACGTTGCATAAAATGGCGGAGAAGATGGCCGCCCCCACAACTCACATGAGGCACTGCCGGTGGCCTTGATCAAAGATGGCCGCCCCCACGACTCACACGAGGGGATACTGGCATCTGTGGCCTTGATGAAAGATGGCCGCCCCCACAACTCGCATGAGGCACTGCTGGCGTCTGTGGCTTTCCCCCTGCAGGCCTTCGCGAAGTGGCCTTTCTTGCGGCAGTCGGAGCAGGTCGCGTTTCTTGCAGGGCAGCGCGCCCTCGGGTGTTTCGCCTGGCCACAGAAAAAGCAGCCGGCGGCCCGATCGCGGGGCTCCGATGTCGCAGCCGGTACCGGGGGTGGCGGTCCCGATCGGGTCCGGGACACCGACGCTGAGGTAGGTCCCAGAGGCGGCGGTGCGAGGGGTATTGCAGTCGGGGTCGGGCCCGAGTCCCCGGGTCACGCAGCACAGTACCTGGAATACGCCTCGAGGTCCCGATGGGCCACTTCCAGAGAGCGAGCGAGGGCTGCAGCTGTGTTCAGGTCGAGGTCCTTTGATTCGAGCAGTCTTTGCCGTGAGTAGTCGGACCGAAGGCCTTTCACGAAGGCATCGCGGATATTCTCCAGTATTTTCTGCAGCCGTTACAGCTTTAAAGTCACAGTCCCTGCCGAGTGTTTGTAGCGCCCGTAAAAATTCATCTACAGACTCTCCTGGCTGTTGCGGGCGGGATCTTAGGAGATGTCTGGCATACATAGAATTTACCGGGCTCCGGTACTGCTCTTTCAGCAGGTTGAGGGCGGCCTCGTATGTAGTAAGGCCCTGGATGAGTGCAAATACTTTAGGGCTCACTTGGGCGGTCAGAACTCTTAGTTTGGATCTCTGAGGCACGCCGGATTCTCCCAGGTAGGATTCGAAACAGCTCAGCCAGTGTTTGAAGTCGAGGGCTGAGTTTGCTGCCTGTGGGTTTAGATCCAGGTACGGCGGTCGGAGGGCTCGCAGCCAGGCCGGCTGCTGTGGCTGTTGTAGCTGGGCGTCTGACTGGTCGTTTGGCTGCTCCGTTAAAGACATTTCAAAATTTAGCCAATAAAATTGATATACCTATCAATTCATCCAATGAAAAGCGATGAGTTAAGACAGTAACTATAGGTTTTTATTGGCTAAATAACAGAGCCCACCCTCGTGGGTGATCGGATCCATCAAGGAGGAATACCAGCCAGTCGACCACCTTTATACCTGGGCAAGTAGGTGGAGCCATGGGCGGAGTCAGCAGTGGTCAGCCCAGGTATAACAGCGTGACAAGAGGCGACCTCGTGTAGTGATACAACAGTGTAAACAGTGATAACCATAGTGTAACGATATAACAGTGATAACCATAGTGTAACGATAGTGAACGATAAAAGTGGTTTACCACACCAGCCTATTTTTTTTAACAAGCCGGTGAGTTTAAAGAGAGAGAGAGAGCCTGGCCAGATAGTTTCTGTAGATGTTGAGAAAAAGGAAAGTGTAGGAGTCTCTACACTCCTAACAAAGAATCTATAACTTACTGGAAGTTAACAAACTGAATTTATTGTCTAAGAACTTTACAAAACAAGAAACTACAGGAGAAACTCAAAACAGGTCTTTTCTCTTTCAATCCACACGAGGACTGGCTGGTCCCGCCCTCTACCTCTGACGTCATGACGTCATCACGTTTCCTGCCGAAGGGGATGTCACGTGACCCACGTGATGACGTCATCGCGTCAGATCGCGATGTTGTCGATCTAGCTCTGTTTAACCAGAGCCAACTTGAAAGGTAATAACATTGGTTACAGACAATTAATGCTAGAGGTAATAACATTGGTTACAGACAATTATGTAAGTCACTTAGTGGTTTTGCCACATACGCCCCCCCAGAATTGTCTTTAACGAAAAGAGTCCAAAGGCGGAAGTCACTCCCCCATCCACATCAATGGGGCGGAGGTGGAAAGGGTGGCCAGCTTTAAGTTCCTCGGAGTCCACATCACGGAAGACCTCTCCTGGTCCCTCAACACCTCCTCTCTGGTGAAGAAGGCCCAGCAGCGCCTATATTTCTTGAGGAGGCTGAAGGGATGTAATCTGTCACCCCTGATCCTCTCTAACTTCTACCGCTGCACTATAGAGAGCATCCTGACAAACTGTATCACGGTATGGTACGGCAGCTGTAGCTCCCATGACCGGAAAGCCCTGCAGCGGGTAGTCAAAACTGCCCAACGCATTACCGGCACCCGGCTACCGACCATAGAACATATATATCAGAAACGCTGCCTACGGAGGGCACGGTCCATCATCAAAGACCCTACCCACCCCAGCCACAGTCTGTTCGCCCTCCTACCATCTGGAAGATGCTACAGATGCATTCGCACCCGTACGACCAGATTTAGGAACAGCTTCTTTCCCAGGGCTGTCATCCTACTGAACTCCACAAATAAACACTAAAGCCTGCACATCTGCCGATGCACTTTATTATGGTCATATTTATGCTAATATATATGTACAAATGTATGTTGAAATGTTTAAGTGTCCTAATCCAAATTGTACACTCTCGGGAGCCGCAAGCCTACATTTCGTTGTACTGCACTTGTGCACTAACAATGACAATAAAAGTTGATTTGATTTGATTTGATTTGAGTCAATCGCTGAGGAGGTCAGACAAGTCTGTTGGACCGACTCCGAAATTCCCGGAGGGGAAAACGCTGAGCAGGCGGCGAACTGGTAGGTGGTACGGTGGTGTCAGGTGTGGTAGCGGCCGGCGGCCGGCCGCCGGCCGCGGCGCGGAGGCTGTGCCAGCTCGATCAGTCGTTCGAGGTCCAGGTGCGCAGGCTTGAGGCGATCGACAGAGATGTGATCCGGTTTGCCCCCGACGTCAATCACGAAACTCTTGTCCCCTGCCTGCAAAACCTTGAAGGGTCCGGCATACGATGGTGCGAGCGGGGTACGATGGCCGTCCTGGCGCACAAACATGAACTTGGCTTTCGAAAGCTCCCCCGGGACGTTGGGCGAAAGCAAACCATGCCGTGAGGTCGGAACTGGGCGGAAACAGCGGACCGCATCCCGGAGGGTCGCTTTTTGTGTGGCCGCGGACCATGGTCGCGTAGGTAACGGCAGGAATTCACCTGGGATTCGAAGCGGTTGCCTGTAAACCATCTTCGCCGCCGCCGACTGGAGATCTTCCTTCGGCGCCGTGCAGAGTCCTAACATCACCCACGGTAGTTTTGTCGACCCAGGATGCATCCAGCAGGCTGGCCCTGAGCGACGCCTTCAAGGAGCGGTGGAACCGCTCGCACAAGCCGTTCGCCTGTGGGTGATAGGCCGTAGTACGGTGGAGTTTAACGCCCAACACGGAAATCACCTCGTTCCACAGTTCGGACGAAAATTGCGGCCCCCGATCCGACGAAATGTCCGCAGGGACACCAAAACGGGCTACCCAGGATGAAACGAAAGCTCGAGCAACGTCCGCAGATGTGGTGGACGTCAGGGGAACTGCCTCCGGCCACCTCGTGGTGCGATCCACCATCGTCAAAAGGCACGTAAAGCCCTGGGAAGGTGGGAGTGGTCCCACTAAGTCAATGTGAATATGATCATATCGCCGTTCCGGGACCTCGAAGGTGGCGAGCGGGGCTCTGACATGGCGCTGCACCTTGGACCGTTGGCAAACAACACAAGTGTTCGCCCAGTCCCTGATGTCCTTGCGTATTCCCCTCCATACGAATTTGGAGACCAGCAGTTTTTGCGATGCCCGCACCCCAGGGTGCGATAGGCCGTGTAAGGCATCGAAAATCGTACGACGCCATTTAGACGGGACGATCGGACGGGGTGCACCCAGCGAAACGTCGCAGAGCAGAGTGGTACCTGCGGAATGGAAAGGCACATCCCTCGGCTGGAGGCTGTTTGGAACCGAACGAAAACCCTGGGTCTCCGGGTCGTCCGCTTGGTCAACCGCCATCTGTGTGTAGTCAATGCCCAATTGGACGGCCTGGACGGCGGCGCGGGATAGGCAATCGGCGACGATGTTGTCCTTACCGGCCACATGTCGGATGTCGGTGGTGAACTCCGATATGTACATCAGCTGCCGTTGCTGCCGAGCCGACCATGGTTCCGCAGACTTGGCCATTGCGAACAGCAATGGCTTGTGGTCGACAAACGCGATGAAGCGTCGTCCTTCGAGGAGGAAACGGAAATGGCGGATGGCCAAAAACAAAGCCAACAGCTCTCGATCGAAAGTACTGTACCGGCGTTCATGCCGTTGTAGCTGGTGGCTAAAAAAGGCCAGGGGTTGCCATGCGCCGTTGACCCACTGCTCCTGGACGGCCCCCACCGCGTAGTCTGACGCGTCCGTCGTGAGAGCGATGGTGGCTCCCGGCAGGGGGTGTGCTAACATGGTCGCATTGGTGAGTGCGGCTTTCGTCTCCTCGAAAGCACGATCCATGTCCTGTGACCATACCACAGGGTCCTTTCCCGGCGAGTCTCTGAGGGCCTCATATAGAGGACGCATGAGCTGTGCAGCCCTGGGGATGAAACGATGATAGAAGTTAACCATCCCCAGGAACTCCTGTAAAGCTTTCACGGATTTCGGTTTCGGGAACGCCGCAATTGCTTCCACCTTGACCCGAAGTGGCGTTGCCCCCGTGGGGGTTATGCAGTGGCCCAGGAAATCCAGTTGCGATAGGCCGAAACGGCATTTGTCCGAGTTAACGATGAGGCCGTGCTGCTGAAGCCGTCTGACAAGGACCCGAAGGTGCCCGAGGTGTTCCTCCTTGGAGGTGCTGGCAACCAGAATATCGTCCAAATAAACAAACAGAAAGTCAAGGCGAGCGCGACGCAGTCTGCGGTTTCTGCTCGGGCGAGGGACGCCTGTACTTGCTCAGGAAGTTGAGTAAGGAACAGTTCGCGAAACAGAAAGCACTGGGGCTCAGACCCCAGGAGAGTCAGCATATGACTCATCATTTCCGAGGGTTTGGAGTCTCCTAACCCTGGTAGAGCCAGTAAACGGCGAGCGCGCTCCGCTTTGGTGAGACCAAATACCTGCAGCAATCGTGTCTTGATGGCGACGTACTTGTCAGCAGTCGGAGGGCAGCACGGTGGCATAGTGGTTAGCACTGTTGCCTCACAGCGCCAGGGACCCGGGTTCGAATCCGGCCTCGGTTGACTGTCTGTGTGGAGTTTGCACATTCTCCCCGTGTTTGCGTGGGTTTCCTCCGGGTGCTCCGGTTTCCTCCCACAGTCCAAAGATGTGCGGGTTAGGTTGATTGGCTATGATAAATTGACCCTTAGTGTTAGGGGGATTAAATACGTGGGGTTACGGGGATAGGGTGGGATATGTGTTGGTGTAGGGGTTACGGGGATCGGGTGGGATATGTGTCGGTGCAGGCTCGATGGGCCGAAATGGCCTCTATCTGCACTGTGGGGTTTCTGTGATTCTGTGATTCTGTGACTCTCCAGCAGGCTGATGATTCTCGACGCCGTCGATCCTGAACGATGTTGTGGAGCTCAAATTGCCCCTCGGCTTGCACAAACCAAGAGGCTGCCTGTTGTTCCCAGAATTGGGGGAGCTTCAAGGCCACTGCATTGGCCTCCATCACTGGCCTGTGTTCGGCGTTCACCGCGAAAAACGATCGCGAGGAATCGGGGTCACCAATGTAGGAGTCTCTGCACTCCTAACAAAGAATCTATAACTTACTGGAAGTTAACAAACTGAATTTATTGTCTAAGAACTTTACAAAACAAGAAACTACAGGAGAAGCTCAAAACAGATCTTTTCTCTTTCAATCCACACGAGGACTGGCTGGCCCCGCCCTCTACCTCTGACGTCATGACGGCATCACGTTTCCTGCCGAAGGGGACGTCACGTGACCCACGTGATGACGTCATCGCGTCAGATCGCGATGTTGTCGATCTAGCTCTGTTTAACCAGAGCCAACTTGAAAGGTAATAACATTGGTTACAGACAATTAATGCTAGAGGTAATAACATTGGTTACAGACAATTATGTAAGTCACTTAGTGGTTTTGCCACAAAAGGAACTATGTAAGAAGATTACTCACCATATTTTAGTGCAGCAGTTGTTTGCTATTTAATATTTTCCGTTAAGGCAAAAAGCAAGAGACTGGGCACCGCAGGCGGGCACCAAGGTGCTCATTTGTTTGCAGGGAAATCTTTATTTTCACATTTGCATCAGACTAAATATCTTTATTCCTCCTGTTTGGTAAGAGTGTTACTTTTTTTTCTACACCTTTTGAAATTAATTTAATTCCTTTCTTTGTAGTAAAACCACAGAATGGAACTTTTACTAAAAGAATGAGCTTTTATTGACCTCTGTGTTACAACATCAACAACTTGTATTTATATAGCGCCTATTGACATGAATCTTGCCATTCATGTGGAAATGACTTATGAAATGATACTGGGCGGCCTGCTGGTGGCGCTGTCCAGGGAGAGTATAAATACTCGGGCATGGGCCCAGCTTGCTCAGGACATTCTTTAACAGGAACTAGTGAAGGACACAACTAGATCTCCATGTTGTAAAACAGTTGATTAAAGCCTTGTTTAATACTTAGACCAAGTGCCTAGTAGTTTTTTTACGCCACCTATAATGTAGTAAGATGTCCCAAGGCGCGTTACAGGAGCGTTATCAAACAAAATTTGACACCAAGCCACAGAAGGAGATATTAGGGCAGGTGACCAAAAAGCTTGGCCAAAGAGGTAGGTTTATAAGGAGTGTCTTAAAGGAGAAAAGAGAGGTAGAGGGGTGGAAAGATTTAGGGAGGGAATTCCTTAGGGCCTAGGCAGCTGAAGGCACGGTCACCAATGGTTGAGCGATTAAAATCGGGGGTGCGCAGGAGGCCAGAATTGGAGGACTGCAGATATCTGGGAGGCTTGTAGGGCTGGAGGAGGTTACAGAGATAGGAAGGGGGCGAGGCCATGGAGGAATCTGAAAACAAGGATGAGAATTTTAAAATCGAGGCGTTGCTCAACCGAGAGCCAATGTAGGTCTGTGAGCACAGCGGTGATGGGTGAATGGGACTTGCTGCAAGTTAGGACACGGGCAGCAGAGTTTTGGATGAGCGCAAGTTTATGGAGGGTGGGAGATGGGAGGCCGGCAGGAGGTGTCAACATAATGTCCATATGAACAATCCCTCAAGACGTCCATGTGCTTATAAGTACTCTTGTAAATTGTTTATTTCTGTGTGAGGGGTAGCTAGGTTCTCGCTTACTCTGATCTACATGATCCCTCAGATGAGAGGCCAGAACTTGGGAGAGCTGATGTTGATGGGTTCTGTCTGACTTGACTATTCCCAACATCCCTTTATCAGTGACGGGAAAATCCTAGACTTCAGTCACTGAGCTCTTCCTGCTTTCAGGGGTACCTCTGGAAGCCAGTTGGTTAGGGCTTGTTGCCGGACAGACCACATGTTAACATTTTAGTCAATTTGGCTTCTCCGGTGATCACAGGCTGTGTTGGAGGGTTTCCTCTCAAAACTCACACAGCCACTCATTAGGCAAACTCATCCGCCAAAGGAGTGTAAGTGGTGGAGGCTCCTGAATCCCTCCCTGATGGATGTCAGTAACCCTTTGATGGATTCCATGGCATGGGCTATTGCAGTTGTGAATTTTGGTGGTGCCTCACCAATAGCAGACTCCATGCACAATGACCATCATTCCAACCTTCCCGTTACCCGTGTTTACTTAGCTTCTTTTGGACTGCAGGTAGAATTAAGAACTCCAGCATCAAGAGTCTTAGCAGGGACAGCTTATACCATTATAAAACACTGGTTCAGCCTCAACTGGAGTATTGTGTCCAATTCTGGGCACCGCACTTTAGGAAGGATGTGAAAGCCTTAGAGAGGATGCAGAACAGATTTACAAGAATGGGTCCATGGGGTGAGGGACTTCAGTTACGTGGATACTCTGGAGAAGCTGGGGTTGCTCTCCTTAGAGCAGAGAAGGTTGAGAGGAAAATCATGAGAGGTCTAGACAGAATAGATAGAGAGAAACTGTTCCCATTGGCGGAAGGGACGAGAACCAGAGGACACAGATTTAAGGTGGTTGGCAGAAGAACCAAAGGCGACATGAGGAAAAACTTATTTACACAGCGAGTGGTTAGGATCTGGAATGCACTGCTTGAAAGGGTGGTGGAGTCAGATTCAATCGTGGCTTTCAAAAGGGAATTGGATAAGGACCTGAAGGAAAAAAATTTGCAGGGCTATGGGGAAAGGGCGGGGGAGCGGGACTCGCTGAAGTGCTCTTGCAGAGAGCCGGCATGGGCTTGATGGGCCGAATGGCCTCCTTCTGCGCTGTAACCGTTCTATGATTCTATGATTCAAAAGCTCCCTACGCTGCACCTTCAGCCCCATAACCAGCCCCCACCTCTTCATACTTTCTACCTGTTCTATCACTGTGCTGTGCAATATTATTACTTCATTCTGCCCCTTCATAACCATAAATCCCAAGACGCTGGTGTACGCGATGTACTGTGCCTCTCTGGTGCTATCTGCATCCCACAGCATCCTGCACCACTATCTGTAAAGAAAGTGGAAGGTAAGTTAAACCATTACAATTTGCTGATTCATCATTATCTTTACAAGTAATGAAGCAGATAACTGATATTCTCCATGTTGAGTGCTGAATTCATCTTAGCTAATCTGCAAATCAGGAGAACGTAGCATGAATGTAGATATACCAGCTGGTACAAGTCTCCCTCCCACCGCCTCGACAGTAGTGTCTTGCAGCAACTCCGTACCGTTGCAGGCCAGTATCCTTCGTTCAAAGGTTGGCGAGAGCTTTATTGTGGTACTACTCCCACCAGTACCACCGCAGAGCCTGTTGTTGTACACCACCTTTTCTCTGTCAAGTTACAATAGACGGTATTGGCAGGCCGTGTTCAGCAAGACTCGTGTAATGCTACAATTACTTTTCCTGCTCTATCACGACGCGCAAAATGCACATGTTATGAGACCCCTTTTAAAGAGCACCATGACTTCCGTTGTGACATCTTTAACTGTGTCAGGTATTGCTTCCAATGACAATGTTGGGAATACTTTTAAACAATTGGATTAAAATAGTAATGTGGCGCACAATAACGATCTGCAGCATTTGCGGTTCCATTTCTCCATTGGCTGTCCTCAAGTCGTGCTACTTTCTGTGTCACGTCCTTCCATCCCTCTGGCTCCGTACTCCCCATCCAGGCATCCTGGACCTCAGCTTGGTTAATGGCTCCTCCTCTGCTCCCAAAAGCTCAACTTATGGGCCATTAAAAAGACTGAGCTTCTGTGTAGAAAATAGAGGGGCAGATTTTGACTGTGCGACAGTGAATCGTAATCTGCTTTTGCCTCTCTCCCGATTTTTAAGTCAATGGAAGTAAAAATCTGGAGAGACATAAAATGATACCTGGGATGGCAGGAATGACGTATGAGGAGAGATTGGGTTGATTGGGCTTATACTCGCTGGAGTTTAGAAGAATGAGAGGGGATCTCATTGAAGCTTATAAAATTCTGACAGGACTAGACAGACTAGATGCAGGAAGGATGTTCCCGATGGTCGGGGAGTCCAGAACCAGGGGTCACAGTCTAAGGATAAGGGGTAGGCCATTTAGGACAGAGATGAGGAGGAATTTCTTCACCCAGAGAGTGGTGAACCTGTGGAATTCTCTACCACAGAAGACAGTTGAGGCCAATTCATTAAATATATTCAAGAAGGAGTTAGATATATTTCTTAAGGCTAAAGGGATCAAGGGATATGGGGAGAAAGCAGGGACCGGGTACTGAATTTGGATGATCAGCCATGATCACATTGAATGGCGGAGCAGGCTTGAGGGGCCGAATGGCCTACTCTTGCTCCTATCTTCTATGTTTCTATGTTTCTATAAAATAGGCTGCCAACTCGCTCTCGCCCGTTTTACACAATCGCACAGAGTCAAGATCTACTCCAGGGACTTTATGGATATGGCAAACATCCATTGCCTGTGCACTCTGATTTCCTCCCTGCCCAACCGTATTTACATGGGCGGGTGACTAAACAACTCGTTAACTGCTTGCGAACAGTGTGAATGAGCATCGGCGCAGTTCCACACTGATTGGCTGGTTTCTGCTGGGCAATATCTATTGAGTTTGTACGACCTGATTGTGATAGGAGGAAACACAGGCAGTTTGACTGACAGGAAATACTCACAAACACAAGATGGTGAAATTTAATCATCTCTTAAGGAGTAAAATATAGGCCATAGATTGTGTACGAATGACTGGTGTCAGAACTGGAAAATGCTTCACGAATGTTAGAAGACATGGGAATTTCACTCGACATCTAACCCATTCTGGAAGTACTCAATGCTGCGTTGGATGAAAAAAGTAGATAAAATGTTTCCAGCACCAACAACCATCTCACTGGCCAAAAAAACCCAACTCTTAAAAGGACGGTCGTAGACAGAATGTATTTATTTTCTTATTCCAAACAGCTCAGAAAAACATTATTACACATAAAATCCAAAGGCTGGCTTCTATTTAGGTAGGACCTTCAGGAATTGGCCTATCACGGTTTCACTCCCTATAATTTATGAGAGTGGGGTCACGTTGTTCTAATAAAATTCATATCATATTCCCATCAGAGCCCTGTTTGTTCTTTTTCTCCCAGTTAAATATAAATATAACATTTGTATATGGTGTCAAGATGTGCTGGTTGTTATTTGCATCAGAAACCCTGCTATATTTTGGTTATTTGAACCTGTGTTTGTCCTGGTAGGAAGTTTAGTGTGCAATAGTAAAGATAGTGACATACCAATCTTGCCAGCTCAGATCTTACATTAAACGGTGTTTTAGTGCTGTTTATTGTGAAACAGACTCAATCTGTACGCTGCCGTCACACTGTAAATAAACGTGCTGCCAAGACCTGGTGTGTGCTTTGTTTCCTAATATCTGCTTTCTTCCTGTCAGCTGAGCGAGTAGACAGCTTTGGTAATCGGATGTTGTTCAACTATCCACAGGAATGAATTATTTTAGGGGACTGGATGGCACAATGGGTTAGCACACTTCCCTGTTACCCTAGATTCTGGATTTGAATCCAGCCCACATTAAGAACAACAACTTGTATTTATATAGCGCCTTTAACGTAGTAAAACGTCCCAAGGCGCTTCACAGGAGTATTAAAGGACAAAAAAATATGACTATTTCGAAGAAGAGCAGGGGCGTTATCCCCGGTGTCCTGGGGCCAATTTTTATCCCTCAATCAACATCACTAAAACAGATTATCCGGTCATTATCACATTGCTGTTTGTGGGAGCTTGCTGTGCATGTATTTGCTGCCGCGTTTCCTACATTACAACAGTGACTGCACTTCAAAAGTATTTCACAGGCTATAAACCACTTTGGGACTTCCTGAGGTTGTGAATGGCGCTATATAAATGCAAGTTGGTCTTTTTATTCTTTTATTTTATTTCCTTTGGTGATTGCTACTCTTCTGCAATGTTTGAACATGGTGAGCTTCAAGTCTACGAATATCTCCAGATCGCTTTGAAATTCACCATTTACTAATTCCTGCAGCACTTATGGTACCCATTTGTTTTTTCCTAAGTGCAATATTTACGTTTGTCTTTATATTATATTTATTCTGCCATTGTTCTGCCCCCTCGCATATCGAATGTAAGTCATTTTGCAGTTTTCAGGCTGCCTCCTCAGATTCAACTGCCCCTCAAATACTGCCAGTGAAACATTAATGGGATGAAAGGCACTTGTCCACTGTCAAAACTAAGGACTCGAAATAATATATATTGGGGCAGTCTCAATCCACTTCCAAATTATTGCCCGTCCCTACCATAAATCTTCATTAAGTTAGACATTCAGCTCAGATCAGAAGGTTAAAAAACTGTCACACTGGGCAACACCTCTGCTTGACTGATCCAAGCTGATGGAACTTTACTCTGTATCTGGCCTATACGACACCTGAAAGAAAAAGGTAATAAATACTTTTGTTTATATAGCACCTTTCCCAACCTCAGGAATGTCCCAAAGTGCTTCACAGCCAACGAAGTACTTTTTTGAAGTGTAGTCACTGTGGTAATGTAGGAAACGCGGCAGCCAATTTGCGCACAGCAAGCTCCCACAAACAGCAATGTGAACCTGCCCTGGAAATACTCAGTGCTGACACTGAGTGCCAAAAGTAGGAAAATGGAACTTCCCTGACATTGACATCCCCCACTTGGATGAAGAGTATTTAAAAAAAATTATCTTTTACAAATATCTAATTTTTAAAGTACAGGGTAAATTTAATGCCCCTGTGCTCTGTGAGAAGCTGTGCTCAAAGGAAGCATATGTTGGACATAGGGCTACCACACTTTAACACTGATTCTCTGACTCGTGCTCCCTTTGAGCGTGGCTCTTGTGTCGGAGCGCTGAATTTAGCTTATTCTTTTTCACCTTTTTTTTAAATTATGTCTTTCCCTTGTCTACCCTTTCTCCCATTTCTATTGCAGCTTTTCGCGTACTTCAGCCTGAGGGCAGCTGTATAAATCTCTCCCTAGCTCACAGTGTGTGTTGCTCACTGCCCAATGAAGAGAAAAGTGTAGTGTATGTACTTTGCAGAAGGAACTATATTCTGCAGCCCCTGTATACTGCAGTACCAGTAGTGACCACCCCTGTATATAAGCCTGTGTAGTAACTTTTGCATAGTAGTTCCAGGTTGTCTCCACTCAGTAAAGACTTGTTATAACCAACTCCTGCAGTCCGTGTCTTAATTATACACAGACATAATACTGGCGACGAACAGATCCGAACTTACCTACAGTCTGCACCACCTCATGGGGATCCATCCCTGAAGCGAAGTTGTCAGAGGTCGAGGCCAGAAGGAAGAAAGAAAAAAAAAAGAATAAACGAACAGAAGAAACGGGCGTCGACCGTGGGCATCCGCCTCTGATTCATCGGAGTTGAAGATTTGCAGGAGAGGCTGTCGAGAGCGGGGCTTGGTTATCCTGTCGATGGTGTTTCAGCTAATCGGGCTGGTGGCAGGTAGTACACTGATCCTTCCTGGGCTGTGGCGGTCTAGAGCTCGATCGGGTGGCTTTTCAACGGGGCCGAGCAGCGTTGTCAGGAAGAGGAGAGAGGGTGGAGCACACAGGACGCGGCCGGTGCTACGAAGCCGGGCAGCGTACAGACCCGAGAAGAGGGAGACAAGTGTCCCACAGGGTTGCTCCGACGACGGGGAAATAATAAAAATTAGAAGCGCAGAAAGCCGCGAGGAGCTGCAGTTTGCCACAGGAACCGCGGAGAGCGGCATTAGCAGCAGCGCGGGGGGAAGTGCGCGAAGACCATAGGGCGTCGCCATCAAGGCATAAAATGCCAGCAACAGCGCTAGCAGCAGCGGAGAAGACAGAAAGCGTGGGAGGCGCCATCTTAATCCAGCGGGGAAGAAGGCAAAGCACGGGAGGCGCCATTTTGTTAAATCGGGGAAGAAGGCAAAGCGCGGGAGGCGCCATCTTAGATTTCCAAGATGCCGAAGACTGGCAATATCACTGCCTTCGATAATGCAATAGAAGACTGGACCACGTATGTGGAAAGAGTCGAGGTATATTGCGAGGCAAACGAAGTAGCCAATGAGAAAAAGGCATCGGTACTACTAAACTTAATGGGCGCAAGAACGTACGGCCTATTGCGGAACCTGATTACTCCAGCCAAACCGAAGGCGAAGAGTTTTAACGAAATTGTTGATATCCTACAGGAACACCTAAATCCTACACCGCTGCTGATAGCAGAAAGATTTAAATTCCACAGGAGAAATCAGCATAAAGATGAGAGCAATGCTGATTACCTTACGGAACTACGCAAGCTATCAAAGCACTGCCAGTTCGGAGCAGGACTGGCAGATACCCTACGGGACAAATTTGTCTGTGGACTCCTGAGTGAAGGAACCCAGAAGAGGTTACTCTCAGAGAAAGAGCTGACGCTAGACAAGGCTTTCAGCGTGGCAGTATCGTACGAAGCAGCAGCAAGGGGAGCTGCGGAAATACAGCAAAAGCCACAGGAATACGGCACCCACGAAATGACACGGGGATTTGAAAAATGTTATCGCTGTGGCAGAACAACCCATGACCAGAAGGACTGCTGGTCCAAGGACAAAATATGCAGGCAATGCGGAAAGATGGGACACATTGCACGAGTTTGCAGGTCTGGGAAGAAGACTAATGACAACAAAAAGGCTACTAAGGAACAGTACAGGAAAGTACAAAAGATGACGGACAGTAGTTCCGAAGACCAGATGAGCGATAGTGAATCCAGGAACAAGAGTCTAAGCTGTCTCAAACTTCACAACGTAATCGCAAAAGAGGATCACTGAACCATTTGGGTCACCCTCACGATAGCAGGGTCCCAAGTCAAAATGGAATTGGATACCAGATCAGCTCTGACCGTCATGAATCGACGAGACTACGAGCAGCTATTCTCACACATACCCTTGAAAGAGACATCCATTGTCTTGAAGACGTATACGGGGCAAAAAGTATACCCCAGAGGAAAAATAAGGGTGCCTGTCGAATACAACGGCAAGGAAATACAGAAATTGTATCTGTACATACTGCAAGATGGTGGACCACCGTTATTGGGACGTGAATGGATCAGAAAGATAAGTTTAGACTGGCACTCCATTCAGGCACTGACGGTGGCTGATAAAAAGGATGACGACGTCACTCCTGGACGATTGTCAACAATCTTAGCTAACGCCAAAGAGGTATTTCAACAAGAACTGGGAACTCTTAAAGGCGTAACCGCCTCGCTAAAAATAGAAGAGAATGCAATTCCCAAGTTTTTCAAAGCAAGACCGGTACCATATGCAATTCGCCCAGCCGTCGAGGCAGAGCTGGAGAATCTGGAGAATGCAGGCGTGTTATCTAAGGTAGACTGGAGCGAGTGGGCGACACCCATCGTTCCTGTCATGAAGAAAACGTTAAACAATAAGTCTGAGGAGCCAAGGAAGGTTCGCATCTGTGGGGACTTCAAGGTGACGGTGAACCCTGTCCTTCACACAGTACAATATCCTCTCCCGAGGATAGAAGATATTTTCGCCTCACTATCTGGAGGGAAGCGTTTTACAAAAATTGACCGAGCACAAGCATATTTGCAGATGGAGGTTGAAGAATCCTCTAGGAAGTATCTCACGATAAACACTCACAAAGGTCTTTACCAGTATAATCGACTGGTATTCGGAGTAGCATCAGCTCCGGCGATATGGCAAAGAGCGATGGAACAAGTCCTGCAAGGGATTCCGGGGACTCAGTGTTACTTGGACGACATCCTAGTGACAGGTGAAGATGACAGTGAACACCTTGCCAACCTAGAGCAAGTGCTCACTAGACTAAGAGAACATGGGCTACGAGCCAATCGCCCCAAGTGCGAGTTTTTTAAGAAACAGATATCGTATTGTGGCCACGTGATTGATGAAGAGGGGTTACATAAGACCCCTGACAAAATTGAAATGGTAGTTAAGGCTCCAGCGCCTGAAAATGTGTCGCAACTGAGGTCATCCCTTGGATTGGTGAATTACTACCATAAGTTTTTGCCGAATTTGTCCACAATTCTGCACCCACTGAACGCCCTACTACAAACGGGAGTAGCATGGAAATGGAGCGATGAATGTAAGCGGGCCTTTCAGAAGAGTAAGGATCTAATCACTTCAAGAGAAGTATTGGCTCACTACAACCCATCACTACTGATAAGACTGGCGTGTGATGCGTCTCCCTACGGCATTGGAGCGGTACTGTCACATAAATTCCATGATGGTTCAGAGAGGCCGATAGCTTTTGCATCACGCTCGTTAACTTCAGCCGAGCGTAACTACGCCCAGATTGACAGAGAGGCCCTCAGCCTGGTGTGGGGGGTGAAGAAGTTCAATCACTACCTGCACGGTCAGAAATTTACTCTACTAACTGATCATCAACCTCTTGTCTCCATTTTCAACCCTCAGAAGGCGTACCGATAATGACAGCACAACGGCTACAGAGGTGGTCCCTTTTCCTAGGGGCACACCAATATGACATCAAGTACAAAGGAACTAAACAGCATGGGAATGCTGATGGATTGTCGCGCCTACCGTTGCCGACGGTGGAAGAAGCACCTGCAGTGGATCCAGTGGAGATATTCCACTCGACCATAGTCGAATGTCCCCCTGTGATGAATGCAAACATAGAAAAGGAAACACGAAATGACCCGACACTCTCCTGGGTCTATGATTTAATGGTGAAGGGGTGGCCAGCACATGGCGAACCACTGCTGCCAGCATTCTTGCTGAGAAGAGAACAGCTGTCAGTGTGCAGAGGAACCTTGACGTGTGGATCCAGAGTAGTAATTCCACCCAAATTGAAGGATAGAGTGCTCAATGAGCTTCATGAGGGTCATCTGGGAGGGGTAAAAATGAAGAACTTAGCCAGAGTGTTTGTGTGGTGGCCGGGAATCAATAGAGAAATCGAAGAGATGACCAAGAGCTGTACAGGATGCCAGAAGGTCCAAAACGCCCCACCACAAGCCCCTCTACATCCATGGGAGTGGCCCTCATCTCCACGGCAAAGGGTGCACATTGATTTTGCTGGCCCCTTCATGGACTCGATGTTTTTAATTGCGGTGGATGCACATTCAAAGTGGCCAGAGGTAATAAAAATGTCCTCAACCACCACAGAAAAAACTATCACAGTCTTACGAACCATATTCGCCAGAAATGGGCTGCCTGAACAGATTTGCTCCGACAATGGACCATAGTTTGTGTCTGAAGAGTTCCGGAGGTTCTTAAAGAACAATGGTGTTAAGCATTACACATCCGCCCCATATCATCCAGCCACCAATGGATTGGCTGAGAGGTTCGTTCAAACATTCAAGAAGGCTATCAAGGCAATGTGTAATTAAGACATACCCCTACAACACAAGGTGGTAACTTCTTGTTTGCCTACACATGCGGTTACCAACCAAACTCCAGCCATGATGTTCTTCAATCGAAGACTACGATGCCGCCTGGATTTGGTTAAGCCAAACATCAGAAGAGATGTGGAGAACAGGCAGTTTCAGAGTATGAATGAAAGGCCGACCAGGAGTTTTAAGATAGGTCAACCAGTTTTGGCCCGGGACTACCGCACAGAGAAATGGCAGCCAGGAACGATCTGCACACGGCAAGGACCTCTAATGTATACCGTGGACGTTGGCGAGAGCATTGTAAGATGCCATGCTGACCAGATTCTAGAGTCACTGGAAAACGTCAATTCCACACCACGATCCGATACACCTGGTGATGAAACCGAAGTACCAATTGCATCTACCTCAGAATTGGTGATATTGGAAGCAGACGAACCAAACAACGACGTTGATCCTGAATCAACTTTGCCAGAAGAACCTGATACCCCTAAGAGGCGTTATCCAGACAGAATCAGGAAGCCTCCTCAAAGACTGAACTTATAATTGCTTAACTTCAACTAATGTATCTAGCAACTTTAATTGTAAATATGTTATTTAATTATTAATCGAATGTTATGTACTGTTCAGCTAAAAGAGGAGGAATTGTAGTGTATGTACTTTGCAGAAGGAACTATATTCTGCAGCCCCTGTATACTGCAGTACCAGTAGTGACCACCCCTGTATATAAGCCTGTGTAGTAACTTTTGCATAGTAGTTCCAGGTTGTCTCCACTCAGTAAAGACCTGTTATAACCAACTCCTGTAGTCCGTGTCTCAATTATACACGGACATAATAAATGCGACACATGCGGTTACCAACCAAACTCCAGCCATGATGTTCTTCAATCGAAGACTACGATGCCGCCTGGATTTGGTTAAGCCAAACATCAGAAGAGATGTGGAGAACAGGCAGTTTCAGAATATGAATGAAAGGCCGACCAGGAGTTTTAAGATAGGTCAACCAGTTTTGGCCCGGGACTACCGCACAGAGAAATGGCAGCCAGGAACGATCTGTACACAGCAAGGACCTGTAATGTATACCGTGGACATTGGAGAGAGCATTGTAAGACACCATGCTGACCAGATTCTAGAGTCACTGGAAAACGACAATTCCACACCACGATCCCATACACCTGGTGATGAACCCGAAGTACCAATTGCATCTACCTCCGAATCGGTGATATTGGAAGCAGACGAACCAAACAACGACGTTGATCCCGAATCAACTTTGCCAGAAGAACCTGATACCCCAAAGAGGCGTTATCCAGACAGAATCAGGAAGCCTCCTCAAAGACTGAACTTATAATTGCATAACTTCAACTAATGTATCTAGCAACTGTAATTGTAAATATGTTATTTAATTATTAATCGAATGTTATGTACTGTTTAGCTAAAAGGGGAGGAATTGTAGTGTATGTACTTTGCAGAAGGAACTATATTCTGCAGCCCCTGTATACTGCAGTACCAGTAGTGACCACCCCTGTATATAAGCCTGTGTAGTAACTTTTGCATAGTAGTTCCAGGTTGTCTCCACTCAGTAAAGACCTGTTATAACCAACTCCTGCAGTCCGTGTCTTAATTATACACGGACATAATAAAAAGGTCTTGAAAATGTTATTACAAAGGGATTGATTCTGTCAAGGGCTAAAATAGAGCTGTAAAACCACTAGCATATTTACCTCAGAGAGCAGCAATATCCTCTTATCCAAGTTAACCTGCTTTTAAGCTGTTGATCCTAACAGTCACTTTAAAACTCTGTTGAATTGCAGAGAGGGAGAGACTTTCATTCATATAACGCCGTACCACACCTCCTAGAAATACTTTAAACTCCTTCACGTACTTTTTAAGAGTATTGACTGTTATGTAGGCAAACATGGCAGCCATTTTGTGCACAGTAAGATCCCAGAAAGAGGCTTGTGGTTGATAGAATTTCCTGCTCTTATTTGAGTAGTTCTCTTATGTTCTTATGCAAGATAAGGGAGTGAAGGGTTATGGGGAGCGGGCGGGGAAGTGGCTTTGAGCCCAAGATCAGCCATGGTCTTATTGAATGGCGGAGCAGGCTCGAGGGGCCAAGTGGCCTATTTCTGCTCCTATTTCTTATGTTCTTATGCTCTTAACATCCACTAGAAGCACTGGAACTGGCAGGAGCCCCTCAGTTTAACATGTCATGTGAAAGACAGCACCTCTGGCAATGAAGAACTCCCTTAGTACAGCTCTGGAGTGTCAAAAATGTTGCAATAAGCTTCCATTGCATTTCATCATTCCCTAAGTAACAGTCTAAAAGAAATAACAGCAATTAGGAACGTAAAGTTTGTGAAACTCTTATTGCGTGAATCTGAGAGTTAATGCTCACAGAAATGACTGGTTAATTTTATAAACAATTATACAGCAGATTGGGCTAAGAGTTCCTCTGGAGACTATGTGTCGCGATAGCCTAAATGTGTCTGTGAAGATTTCCTCTGTTCAGTACTTCGGGAGAGATTGTGAAGGTGTATTCTTTAAGAAGCCACCTTGGTAAATCATTGTGTACAAATGGCCATGACAAATTTTAACAGGATTACTAATATCGCCACCTTTTTCATGGTAAAAATGCAAAGAAATAAAAAAAAAGCTCATTCTGTGGTACCTTTCCCCAGGTTGTGCTAAACCCTGTCCTATACTATGCACTTTGCTCTGAATGTATGCTATAACATTCACTCGAGTTCCAGTGCATGCGACCAATTAACAATTATGTTTTAAATTGATTTTTCCCTCCCTGCTTTGCTGCTCCAGTTAACCACGAGTTGCCAGACAAATGCCAACTCTCTGTAACGAGCCTCTGTAATGTAGCTGAGAACAGCTCAAGGTGATTCACCTTCCCGATTACCTCCCCGTCCCTCCCAATGTGAAAACACGCATGCTCCACACATCCATGATAATCAGGCTATAAATTTGTTATGTGAGATATTATTATAAATATACATCTGTGACCTATTCAGCTCTAGCCCAACATGTTAGAACAATGTATTTAAATTATAACAGATTTGAGTGCCAAATGGCCTCATTTTAGTATTGATCTGTTCCATCTCGTACTAATATGATCATCAAAAAACTCAACAAATTATTGAAGGTTGAAGATCATTTGAAAGGACTCTACACACCAGGCAAGAACATAAGAAATAGGAGCAGAAGTAGGCCATTCGGCCCCTCGAGCCTGCTCGGCCATTCAATAAGATCATGGCTGATCTTCTACCTCAACTCCACTTTCCTGCACTATCCCCATATCCCTTAATATCCAAAAATCTATCGATCTCTGTCTTGAATATACTCAATGACTGAGCCGTCACAGCCCTCTGGGGTAGAGAATTCCAAAGATTCACGACCCTCTGAGTGAAGAAATTTCTCCTCATCTCAGTCCTAAATGGCCGACCCCTTATTCTGAGACTGTGACCCCTGGTTCTAGACTCCCCAGCCAGGGGAAACATCCTCCCTGCATATACCCTATCAAGCCCTATAAGAATTTTGTATGTTTCAATGAGATCACCTCTCATTCTTCTGAACTCCAGAGAATATAGGCCTAGTCTACTCAATCTCTCCTCATAGGACAATCCCCCCATCCCAGGAATCAGTCTGGTGAACCTTTGTTGCACTCCCTCTATGGTAAGTATATCCTTCCTTAGGTAAGGAGACCAAAACTGTACACAATACTCCAGGTGTGGTCTCACCAGGGCCCTATATAATTGCAGTAAGACGTCTTTACTCTTATACTCAAATCTTCTTGTAATAAAGGCCAACATACCATTTGCTTTCCTAATTGCTTGCAGTACCTGCATGTTAACTTTCAGTGATTCGTGTACAAGGACACCCAGGTCCCTCTGAACACCAACATTTCCCAATCCCTCACCATTTAAAAAATACACTGCTTTTCTATTTTTCCTTCCAAAGTGGATAACTTCACATTTCCCCACATTATATTCCATTTGCCATGCTCTTGCTCACTCACTTAGCCTGTCTATATCTCCTTGAAGCCTCTTTGCATCCTCCTCACAACTTACATTCCTACCCAGCCTTGTATCATCAGCAAACTTGGATAGAAACATAGAAACATCGAAACATAGAAGATAGGAGCAGGAGTAGGCCATTCGGCCCCTCGGGCCTGCTCCACCATTCAATGCGATCATGGCTGATCATCTAAATTCAGTACCCGGTCCCTGCTTTCTCCCCATACCCCTTGATCCCCTTAGCCTTAAGAAATATATCCAACTCCTTCTTGAATATATTTAATGTATTGGCCTCTACTGCCTTCTGTGGTAGAGAATTCCACAGGTTCACCACTCTCTGGGTGAAGAAATTCCTCCTCATTTCTGTCCTAAATGGCCTACCCCTTATCCTTAGACTGTGACTCCTGGTTCTGGACTCCCCGACCATCGGGAACATCCTTCCTGCATCTAGTCTGTCCAGTCCTGTCAGAATGTTATAAGTTTCAATGAGATCCCCTCTCATTCTTCTAAACTCCAGTGAGTACAAGCCCAATCGACCCAATCTCTCCTCATACGTCATTCCTGCCATCCCAGGTATCAGCCTGGTGAATCTTCGCTGAACTCCTTCCATGGCAAGAACATCCTTCCTCAGATAAGGCGACCAAAACTGCACACAATACTCAAGGTGTGGTCTCACCAAGGCCCTGTATAACTGCAGCAAGACATCTTTGCTCCTGTACTCAAACCCTCTCGCTACGAAGGCCAACATGCCATTTGCCTTCTTAACCGCCTGCTGCACCTGCATGCTTACCTTCAGCGACTGGTGCACAAGGACACCCAGGTCTCGTTGCACTTCCCCCTTCTCCCAATCTATTGCCATTCAGATAATAATCTGCCTTCCTGTTTTTGCCACCAAAGTGGATAACCTCACATTTATCCACGTTATATTGCATCTGCCATGCTTTTGCCCAATCACCCAACCTGTCCAAATCATCCTGGAGTTTCTCGGCATCCTCCTCACAGCACACGCGCCCACCCAGCTTTGTGTTGTCTGCAAATTTGGAGATATTACATCTAGTTCCCTTGTCTAGATCATTAATATATATTGTGACTAGCTGGGGTCCAAGGACCGATCCCTGCGGTACCCCACTAGTCACTGCCTGCCACTCGGAAAAAGACCCGTTTATTCCTACTCTCTGTTTTCTGTCCGTTAACCAATCCTCAATCCATGCTAGTATATTACCCCCAATCCCATGAACCCTAAATTTGTTTAATAACCTCCTGTGTGGCACCTTATCAAATGCCTTCTGAAAATCCAAATACACCACATCCACTGGTTCCCCCTTATCTATTCTGCCAGTTACAACCTCAAAAAACTCTAACAGATTTGTCAAACATGACTTCCCTCTGATGAATCCGTGTTGACTCTGCCCAATCCTATTAGTATTTTCTACATCCTTAATAATAGATTCTAGCATTTTACCTACTACTGATGTCAGGCTAATTGGTCTGTAGTTTCCCATTTACTCTCTCCCTCCTTTCTTAAGTAGTGGGGTTACATTTGCTACCTTCCAATCTGCGGGATCCATTCTAGAATCTATGGAATTTTGGAAAATGACAACCAAAGCATCCACTGTCCCTATACCCACCTCTTTCAAAACCCTAGGATGTAGGCCATCAGGTCCAGGGGATTTATAAGCTTTCAGTCCCATTAATTTCTCCAGTACTATTTTTTTACTAATGCTAATTTCTTTCAGTTCCTCATTCTCGTGAGATCCTTGGTTCTCCACTATTTCCGGGAAGTTTTTTGCGTCTTCTTCCGTAAAGATATACACAATAAAAATGTCTCTGCCATTTCCTTATTCCCCATTATAATTTCCCCTGTCTCAGCCTGTAAGGGACCCACATTTACTTTTGCTAATCTTTTCCTTTTTACATACCTATAGAAGCTTTTACAGTCTGTTTTTATGTCTCTCGCTAGTTTACTCTCATATTCTATTTTCCATTTCTTTATCAATTTCTTGGTCCTGCTTTGCTGAATTCTAAAATCTTCCCAATCCTCAGGCTTACTACTCTTTTTAGCAACATTATAAGCCTCTTCCTTTGATCTAATATTATCTTTAACTTCTCTTGTTAGCCACTTTTCCTGTGGGGTTTTTGTGCCTTAAAGGAATGTATATTTGTTGTAAATTATGTATTAATTCTTTAAATGCTAGTCATTGCTTCTCTACCATCATACCTTTTAATGTAGTTTCCCAATCTACCGTAGCCAACTCGCCCCTCATACCTACGTAGTTTGCTTTGTTTAGATTTAAGACACTAGTTTCGGATTTAATTAAATCACTTTTAAACTCAATATAAAATTCTATCATATTATGGTCACTCTTCCCTAAAGGCCCCTTGACTACAAGGCTATTAATTAGCCCTTTCTCATTGCACAATACTAGATCTAAAATAGCCTGTTCCCTAGTTGGCTCCTCAACATACTGATCTAGAAAACTATCTTGCTTACATTTCATGAATTTGTCCTCCACACTATTTCTGCAAATTTGGTTTGCCCAGTTTATATGTAGATTAAATTTCCCCCATGATTACTGTATTACCTTTGCTACATGCGCCTCTAATTTCCTGATTTATACTCTGCCCTACTTTACAACTGTTGTTTTGGGGCCTAGAAACAACTCCCACCAATGTTTTCTGCCCCTTGCTGTTTCTTAACTCCACCCAAACTGATTCTATTTCTTGATTTTCGCAGCTAAGATCCTTTCTCTGTACTGTCTTTATCCCATTCTTTATTATCAGGACTACCCTCCTGACCCACTCTGCTTATTTTTACCCAAAACTCTACTCTGCTCTAGAGCCTTGACATTTCTCTCGCTGCTTTTAAATTGACTCTTTCCTGAATCCTCCCACCCGCCCTTCATTAGTTTAAAGCCCTGTCTACTGCCCTAGTTATTCAGTTCGCCAGGACACTGGTCCCAGCCCGGTTTAAGTGGAGCTCGTCCCAGCGGAACAGCTCCCTCTTTCCCCAGTACTGGTGCCAGTGCCCCATGAACTGAAACCCCTTCCTCCCACACCACTCTTTGAGCCACGCATTTAAACCTCTAATCTGTTTGTCCCTATGCCAATTTGCGCGTGGCTCAGGTAACAATCCAGAGATAATTACCTTTGAGGTTCTGCTTTTTAATTTGGATCCTAGCTCCTCAAACTCCCTCAGCAGAACCTCATTCCTAGTTCTACCTATATCGTTGGTTCCTACGTGGACCACGACAACTGGATCCTCCCCCTCCCACTCCAAGTTCTCCTCCAGCCATGAGGAGATGTCTTTAACCCTGGCACCAGGCAGGCAACTCAACCTTCGGAACTCTCGGTTTTTTGTTCCCTCTTATTGGCCCTGGTGGGTTTTTTTTCTATTTTTTTTTGTGTCTTCCAGTGGATTACATGGCTGTGGGGGTAGGAAGTACTTGTCATGATACTCCGGGAGTGTGGGGCAGGCTTGATGGACCAGCTAGTCTTTTCCTACCCATCATTTTCCCATGTTCGCATCTTCCAGGACATCCATCCTACTACGCTGGTGGGCCTGTTACGCTGGAGGATTGACATGTTCACAGGTTTCAGTAGATGTGAGCAGAGTTTCTGTAGTGAACTGGTGCAGATTCAATATTATTACTCCAGATTAAGGCAACCGATCTGTGCATGAGTTGGATTTTCAGGAGTGGTGTAAGGTAGCCTCACTCCACTTCTGCTTCATCCTGCTTGCGGTAGAATTTTAACACGTGCAAAGGGGACTTTCTAACTTTAAAATTCAAACTCCAAGAGGAACTGACCCTAAATTTCCAATGTTAGTAAAGAGATAAGAGAATAATCAGCGTTGTTGTTAATATTAAAAATTCACTGAACGGAGCTCCAGGCTGCTTGCTTGCATGGACCTCGATGTGCCTGAGCACAGCATGCTGCGAGTGGGGCAGTATAACTTGGTGCTGCCTGCTGACAAACATACCTGTCTGAAACCAGCGTGAACGTTGGCTTCAATTCATGTCATGCTTGTGGCATGTTCGAACTGTAGACCCACGTCCACTGGGAGTTGCACTGAGATTTCCCTCAAAGAAAGAAAGACTTGCATTTAAAGAACATAAGAACATAAGAAATAGGAGCAGGAGTAGGCCAATCGGCCCCTCGAGCCTGCTCCGCCATTCAATAAGATCATGGCTGATCTGATCCTAACCTCAAATCTACTTTCACTCTCCATCCCACCCGAACCCATGTGATCTCCCGGGAGAGGCGAAAAACCCTATTTCTATAGCGCCTTTCATGACCACCGGACAACTCAAAGTGCTTTACAGCCAATGATGTACTTTTGAAGTGCAGTCACTGTTGTAATGTGGGAAACGCGGCAGCCAATTTGCGCACAGCACGCTCCCACAAACAGCAATGTGATAATGACCAGATAATCTGTTTTTGTTATGTGGGTTGAGGGATAAATATTGGCCAGGACACCGGGGATAACTCCCCTGCTCATCTTCGAAATAGTGCCATGGGATCTTTTACGCCCACCCGAGAGAGCAGACGGGGCCTCGGTTTATCGTCTCATCCGAAAGACAGCACCTCCGACAGTGCAGCACTCCCTCAGCACTGCACTGGGAGAGTCAGCCTAGCTTTATGTGCTCAAGTCCCTGGAGTTGGGACTTGAACCCACAACATTCTGACTCAGAGGCGAATGTGCTACCAACTGAACCACATCTGACGGTCAAACACATTTCCCTTAAAACTCTTACAGAAACCAGACAGAGAGACACTGATCCAATTTGTCTGGGTTAGATTTGAACCCGGCTTCTATAGATGAATGGAAGAGTGCGTTAAGACCCTGAGCTATTCAATCCCAATTTAGTTCAGTCATAATCTACAGCAGCAAAGTACACTGTCTCCATCTGGATCTAAGGGACTCTGGATGTGCTTATCACTTGACACTTAAAAGCTAATGAACAGAAAAGATAATAATACAGAATTGTCGAGTAGCAGGAATCAGCATCAGGACCATTTTAAAGCTAGAACAGTTGGAGGTAATGATGATAAGCTGTGTTTGGAATATGTTTGTTTAAATAGTGACATCCTCAGAGGAATTGAATCATGATTATTATTAGACATAAGTCAGCAGAATAAGCACTGTGATTATATGTTAAATGCAGATTTCCTCTATCCAGTATTTCTAGCAAAATTATAAACATGTTCTTTCTGTTTGCTAGCACTAAAAAGGAGGAAATCTTTACAAACACATTTATAATGCCACACAACACTTAGTGACCAGAGGATTTTTTGTCTTCACAGCATTTTATCTGTTAGTTCAGTTTCCTCACACTCTGCTGCCCATATCCTAACTCGCACCAAGTCCCGTTCACCCATATCCCCTGTGCTCGTCGACCTACATTGGCTCCCAGTCCAGCAACACCCTAAATTTAAAATTCTCATCCTTGTGTTCAAATTCCTCCGTGGCCTCCCCCTTCCCTATCTCTGTAACTCTACGACCAATGTTCCCTCTAAGCTGCATGGCTGGGCGGGCACTCGGCTCTCTGCTGGTCCTGCACAGCCCCTTAAAGGGGCCGCGCACCCCAAAATAAATTAGGGGAACATTGCCTGTGACCCTCCAACAATTCTGCATTCCTCCAATTCTGCTCTTCTGTGCAACCCTGCTTTCCTTTGCCCTACCATTGTCTTTTTAAAAGGAGCACTCCTGGAGAGACTGGCCCTTTAAGACAACAGATGTGGACATAGTGCAATTCTTCAGTGGACCTGCTGACATCATTCCATTACAAAACAAACACTGAAATGTACTTTCAGTCTTAAGTTTATTAACTGGGCAGCTGGCACACGCAGAGAATGGTAACCAAATCAGTTATAAAACTGTGAGCTTGTTTCTTTGTGCTGTCACGTTGTAACAGGTTGGTTGTTCTACACCTTGCGTTGATGCAAGGCAGTTGCAGACTTGCACTGTTGCAGTATAGCTTAGGATTGAAGCCCTTTGCCAGATTTAATTCTGGCAAGTGGGGTGAGACCACCTCAACAACAAGAACAACAATTTGCACTTATCTAGCACCTTTAACGTAATAAAACGTCCCAAGGCGCTTCACAGGAACGTTGTCAGACAAAATTTGACACCGAGCCACATAAGGAGTGGCCCAGAAATTCGGGTCGGAGGCTTCCCGCTGGTGCAAGCCTCCGACCTGCACTTACCTAGCGCGCCGGCCGTTGAGCTGTGGCCCGCGTGGGATTCCGATCCTGGGCCTCCTCCAACTGCCGGCGCGCAGTGCTCGCATATCCCAGGGGCACAGTTAGTTCAATGCGCCCCCTGGGATCACGTGGGCCATGGAGAGCCAATGGTAGCAGGGAAATGCCCATTCATAAAATTGACAGGAAGAGCTGTCAAAACCATAAATACTATAAGCCCCAAAAATCACTAAAATTTCAAATAATTTTATTTTTTTAATCACATTTTAAAAATAACTATAAATTACATAAAATAACTATTTTAAACAATAATTTAAATTTTTGAAAAAATTAATTACATTTTCTAACGCAGCTAAAAATAAACTTACCTTTCTTTAAAGTATTTAAAAATAATAAACCTGTGGAAAAAATGTTTTAATTTTAATTAATTCACCACTTACCTTGTTAAAAGCAGGCCTTGCGCCTGCTTTTTAAAAGTGTAACTGCTGGAGACTTACCCTCCCGGAGAAACCTGCAAAAAAAACGTAAGTTCCAGGCGTACGCGCTGCCTCTCCGGCGCACGCGTTCGACCTCTGAACCCTTTCCTTTAAGGGAACAGAAGTTCTGGTTTCCCGCGCATGCGCAGTGCATGCACGAAACCGGCACTTCCATTGGGCCTACAGGTGAGTACCCCGTGCGTACTCACCTGTGGAGACTCGAATTTCTGGGCCAAGTCAAAGAGATAGGTTTTAAGGAGCGTCTTAAAGAAGGAGAGAGAGGTAGAGAGGTTTAGGGAGGGAATTTCAGAGCTTAGGTCCTCGGCAGCTGAAAGCACGGCCACCAGCGGTGGAGCGATGAAAATCGGGGATGCTCAAGAGACCAGAATTGAAGGAGCGCAGAGATCTCAGAGGGTTGCAGGGCTGGAGGAGGTTACAGGGATAGGGAGGGGTGAGGCCAGGGAGGGATTTGAAAACAAGGATGAGAATTTTAAAATCGAGACGTTGCTGGACCGGTAATCTCGCATTGTTTCAGGATTGCAAACACCTGCAGTATTTGTGCAACAACCGAACTCCCCAATTGGACGCCCCTGGTACATGTGCTAGCTTAAGGTGAATCCATTTGTTAGCTGAGAGTCTGAGTTAGCTGTCCACTGAATGCTACCTGCCACTTGTATAGCAGTGAGCGGCACTCTGCGCACGCGCATGCACTGATCGGGACGCAACGCAGAGCCAGCAGTATAACTCAGCACTGCAGGTACTGCTCTCAAACCGGTGGGATAACAGTATGACGGGGGGGGGGGGGGGGGGGAGTCCAAACACCGCATTAAGGATTTTAGAAAATATTTTAAATACTAAACCGAAATAGCAAATTTAGAGAGACTTAAGCGAGTCAGGGTTGTTAGATAGTTTAAAGGGATTCCGCTTACAGACCCGAGCGTGCATTTACACTGCAACTTTAGTATCACTGCAAAATCCAGAGTCTGTGGCGAGAGGCGGTGCGGGACCCCCAGCAGAAAGCAGTCTGACACACCGAATGACACAGCAAAACTCCGGTGGAATGCCAAACAGGGTTTAGAAAGTGACATGGGGCGTGGGTGGGGGGTCTCTTGGTCACACTTTAAACCGATCCTGCAGTTAAGGTCAATGTTTCCAGAGTTGAGGCCAATGCCACATGCAATCTATAGACACATTTGAACTACTGGGGAGATCCTGCGCATAGCTCGCTCCCGGACAGGAGATCCAGACAATCAGGGTAAATGGGGTACCAGAGGGCAGGGACTCATTCTGCAGCCAGCAGTCTCTTAAGTCTGGTAACTAACTGCGGCATTAATAGTACATTTACAGTGAAACCACCAAACTCACCAATAGAGCTGCCATCTATTAAGAAATGAATTCACACCAAGTTATTAACCCCATCCTGACCCTCACTCCACACTGACTTTAGGAGACGTAGATTGTCATTAAAATAGCCCACATGGTTTGACGTTGATTTCTCTTGCTTTTTGACAGTGCTTTGACAATTAAGATTTTAAATATTCTTCACTGCTGTAAAAAAAAAGTAAGAATACAAAGATAAATATCTGAGCATAAAATAGTGCATCATTTACAAAAAAAACGGAGAGGTTTGGGATATTTTCAGTAAGATTGCGAGAACAGAGCGAAATCAATAAGAATTACCAAATTTGCCAAACTTGAGTAATCTGCTCAGCGTTCTGTGTAGCCGAGAGACACCAAAACATTTCTGAAAGCGTGAAATCCGCGCCAAATACCGTTTCTCTCTCTCTCTCTCTAAAATCTTCCTGTGTCTGTATAAATGTGTCCACTTGTTTCATAAACGTAGTGTCAGATTTTAAAACAATCAACTAAAGGAAGCCCCTAAACTCCGTGGTGTTGTTTATTATATGCATTATATGCGAATTTAACTCCCCATTTTAAACGGATTTCTTTAAAGCCCTAAATATCCCTTTATAAGGAATACGCTAGCAACGAATGGTCAAATAGTTTTTAAATTAAAAAGATTGTTCGATTCTTGCACAGCAAGTCTTGCAATTGAAAACAGTGACATTTGTATTTAATGATCAGCGGTTGCAATATATTTTGTTTACAATTTCTACAACAGTCTCTCTCTACGAAAATCCCTCTTGAAATTAATTCCGGACGAACCCCCTCATTGGACCGAGCCCTGTTTCGTCCCATGAAATATCTGAAAGGCAAATGACAGAAGTCCTTTAATAATAGCGGCCCCTTCATTAACCTCCTTCGATCACTCGGTAATAATGAGGCTAAAAGGCTGTAAAGGGAAAATCTGGCGATTATTTGCGAGCTAACCCTATAAACTCCTCCCAAAGTTAACAGCTGTATGATTATGACAATTTAAAAAACAAAAGTTTTAAACCATTATACTCCGACCCCCTTCAGAAACGAATTGGTATCCGCGAGTCAGTCCCTTGATAACAGCCCAGTATAAAGCATTAACTGCAGAACCAGGATAAGCTGCCTCGTCATTGTCACATTTAGACTTAGACGTGTTAAAATAACGTGTTAAAATAACATATTTGAAATTGCACTTTTTTGGGGGGCCGGGACGGTGTTGTTTATATAATCAGACCTTAATCAATTGCACAAACTCTTATGTACTTAACGGGGAGGACAGTAGACACAATGTTTGGAAAATGTTGGTAAACTTGGGTCCATCCTATTTACTGTTTATTAAAAGACCATCTGGATACGAAAATGAAGGATCTATATATAAAAACGCTATGAACGGTGTGTTGAGATTACCCGCAGGAATTACCTCTCTGCTGTTCTGCGTTGCGGGGCTATTTTTGGAAAGTTACAAGATTATCCCGAGTGATAACATTTGATGTGACAATGGGCTTCATTCAGGGTCCCTTCTCTCTGGAGATTGATTACATATGCTGCATTATGCATTAGGAGGCGAAAACTTAATTTAAAGGCGCAGCGTCCATTTTATTCGGCCGAATTATCAAAAGGCCAAATCTATGCAAATTAGTTTTACGGCGACATGCATGATGCGAAATATATATATATTTTCCTTGTGACCTTCCTTTCCTCCCACCTTTCCCCGCCCGCCCTTTTGGCAAGCTCTCTGTTTGCAGCATTGATCAGTGTAAAGTTTACAGAAGGTACTAACACTTATTGGCAAGTCGCGTCTGCTCTGCTTATACTGTCATTGTAACAGGGGAAAAAACATAAAGTAAAATAAATCTAAAGTAATAGTAATATTTTACTAGAAAGTTTGATAGCGAAAGATTCCGAGTTTCCCATAATTTTATTTAAGGGTATCAATATATTCGAATAGCATATCTTGTAGTTATATATTTACAACCGAGCTGCAATATGGCGATGTGCTAGAATTCAGCACACTTACTTTGTAGTTATTTCTGTTTAATGACAGTTACACAACCACAGAAAGCGACCCGCCATCTCCTACAGACGATACGATTTTGTGTATTTTGCCTTCATAACAGGTAGTTGGTGAATAGGTGCCGAAAGGGCTGGTGCAGATTTGAAATGTGCAGTGGGGTAGCATGTTCTCTGCAAACTAAAATAGCACAATTAAAAACGAATGCCACGTCTAAATGTAAACGTACAGTGACAAGCCCTAGGCTGGGAGAAATGACTGTAAATCTCCTCAGGGGCTGTGATGAAGGCACGTTCTTCTACCGAGGACTTTGGAGGTCAGTGGTTCCAGTGGGACATAAAGTGGCCCTTACATATCCCACCCACTCGCAGAGCGCAGTGTGTTTATTGAACATGTGGAGCCCAAGGGACAATAAGCGCATAGATTTCCCGGCTCGGAATGGGCAATGCACCGAATAAAAATCTATTTGGATTTCAATCCGCGTGGCTCTTAATCTAAGGTCTACCTTTAGAAATGACTTGTAGCTTCCATTACAGGCCCGACTCTCTCTCTTCCCCCCACCCCCGACCACAGGTTTTATTTCCCTGTTCTAGGGAAGACTTTCCCCAACTGTTTGTACAACTGTCCCACTAAGGAGCCGTTTCAGTGTCAACAAACGTGAGGCCCCTCCCGTGCAGAGATGGGTTATGTACACAAAAATATTGATTTATCCGCCAGTGTCGTTGACCTGTTTCATCAATCTTTCTGTTTTGTTGTAATACATTTTTTAAAATTCCAAGCGATTTTCTTGCGTGAAATTCCCAAACAATTTTCGTGTACTGAGCTTGTGTTCACGGCTTCCGTTCTTAAATGGCCGTTGTATCTCTGATACGCCAATAACCCAACTCAATCCATATTCCCCAATTCCCAATTTGTCTCCTTTCTAAATGAAATGTTAAAAATTTAAATTAAAAAATGTAAACAAAAAAAACGAATAAAACCTTGTAATCTTTTAATTATTCGACCGTCTGTTGCTAGAATTTGCATGAATTAACCTTCAGCTTCTAGTTTCAACAGCAGAATTGAAGGGTAGGAGGAAAATGTGTTAATCGTCAGTAATGAACTAGGGGCATCTTTTAGTCAACTATTTGGAGATTAAAGCGGCCATGTTGGGCCAATATGTGATCCAGACACAACACGGGAGCTACAAGCAGCCTCCACCACATATATATCTTCATTAAAGCTCGTGTTTTGTCTCAGATCCCTCAGTGACGGAATGGATATCAGACGGACAGTAAGTGACACTTTACTATTAACTGAAAGCAAACCGAACTCCCCATAAGCTGGGAATGTAAGACGGTGATCAGTGCACACTCACACTAGAATAGGACATTCTGAAATAGCCCTCACTGACTGTCCATTAGTAACAACATGTTCAGCTCGGAGAGAGAGAGAGAAAGCCCGTGCATTTCCCCTTGTACTGACACTGTACTCTTTCCCAACACACGAACACAAATGATCACCCTTCTGTCCATTTTTAAAGCTCCTATTCTTTTATTTTCGTTTTTTATACCCCCAGGAAATACATATATATTTTTAACATTAGCAGAACTTGATTTAATTTAATTTCTACCCCACCCAGGACCAAATTCTTGATAAGCAAAGACTCAAAGGGAGAGCCTATTGCAGCGGCCACACATCGACGCTGGCCTGTTAGTGCGAGCGTTTGATTTTCAGGGGAGAATATGAGTTTTCTCTGAGCATTTATTGCACTGAAAACTGCTTCATTTAAAAAAAAAAGAACTCATCATGAGAACAAAGTTGCACACCATTAAACGGGGAATTAAAGAAAATGTTATTTTTAAGCGCGGTTGCAGGTGAAAAGCGCCCGGGCAGGTGTCTGGATCAACCCATCGCCACAGATTCTCTGCACGGATTTCAGGAACTGTTCTCGCCCCTAACTTGCTGGGAAGCCAGGCCCGCAGAATGAGCCATTCGATGGCAGGCCTCTGGTATAGCGAAACAAATTCTGAACGGGTTGTCTGAAGGCGAGCATTTAACAGCACCCGGGCAATAAAACGGCAGTAAAGTGTCGCCCAGGACCTGTTGCACCCCACCGAGACATTAGCGCCCTCCTGGAGGGATATTGTTTTAGAAATCCGTTTGAACTATTATTCCGAAAAAGACCCAGCGAAGCTCAGTTCGAAATTGACGATAAATACACTTCCATTTTTTTTTATATTATGAAGTGTAAGAAACATTTTTACTCGCTTCCTCGTTGTTGTAGTTTTATTTTTTTTATTCATAGTTTCAAAATGAATGGCACCATTTATCTTAAACAAACGAACTTCACATTACACACTTCCAACTTGTTGCATTTACTAATTTCAAGTGGATTTTATAGACGCAAGAAACTACATGAAGATTGTGCATGTGTTAACCAAATGTTGAACTTCTGACTAGTTATAAATGATGTATGTTTTCACCTCCCTAATACGTTTTCCAGCTCACAATACAATTCAAAACTTGAATTTATCCCCTCCACCCTCCCAAACTGCATAAATCTACAGTCCTGTATAAATTCCTTCTTATATTTTTGGAAATATGGGGACTGAGCAAACGGTGTTAAGAGTCTGACCGAGACTAAAAACAGGCACCCTTTAAACTGCCCCCCCCCACCTTTGTTTCCAATCGGAGCTGAAATCCAGCCCTGTGCAATTGACACGAATTTGTGAAACGTGTTCATTTCACCCAGAAGTGAAGTTAAGGGATTCCAATCTAAATCTGATTGTTTCATTCTGAATAAAACAACAATGGATTTGACGTGTTAACCAAGTTTGTTCAAAACAATATCAATTAAATCTCTCATTCCCAAATATTATTGGGAATTTTTACATCCGACTCTTATTTATCCAGAATAATTTCAGTACTGTTATTTCGTAGCATTTAAACACCCAACGCCTAGATGTCCAATTCCCAACCGCAGGCCTGTTCTCCTTCAGTTCTTATTTTATACATTTAATCAGAGCTATCACTCATTTATTTTTGTAATTCTATATTTGAGATGCACAGTACATTCTGCGAAAAAAAATTCAACCAACTTTTATTTGCTTAAAACAAAGAGTCCAACGCTTGATTTTCCTCTCCTAGCTGTTTCAAGTTTTGTGTTAACGTGCCCTTAAAAAGTCCAGTATATCCATATTGCCATTTTTCTCCTTTAATATAATGGAGCCTGGTGTATTTTTTTTTAAACACCATGGCTTTTGCAGTGTATCCATTCGGCTGGCGCAGCGGCGGACTCTGGACTTTGCGCCTCGCCGGTCCAAAGTTCAGAGTTTTGTAGGTGCGGAACGATAAATAGCGGCCAATAAAATGTGCCAGTCTCAAATGTAAACACAATGAGCTGAGCTCACATTGTCCCAGCTCCTCCAACGCACTCTCTTGCTGCCTCGCTGCATTTGCATATTGCTAAGACTTTTTTTCCCCCCACAAAGACTTCCCGCCGATTTGCATATTCTTATATTCTCTTCCCAAAGAAAGATCATGGCAGTTTAGAGCAAGCGGCGCCTGCAGGAAACGGCTTCTCCGGATTGTGTGGTTTTTAAAAAAAATTGTTTTTCCCTTTTTTTTAAATATTATTTTTGGTGCACAAGAGGAGCGAGTGGATCCGATTGATCTGTGTGTGTATATATTTTCTAAAAAAAAAAGTTTGATTTATTTAAAAAAATGGTGTCCAAATTGACATCTCTCCAACAGGAGCTACTGAACGCTTTGCTGAGCTCCGGACTCTCCAAAGATGTTCTGATTCAGGCGCTGGAGGATTTGGAGCCCACTCCCAGCTTCGAGGTGAAGTTGGAGAACCTGCCCGTCTCCCCCTTGAAGATGAACGGCTCCGGCTCGGAGAGCAAAGCCGTCTTCCACACTCTGACCAACGGGCACAGCAAAGGCAAACTGTCCGGGGACGAGGGGTCCGAGGACGGCGACGATTACGACACCCCTCCGATCCTCAAGGAGCTGGAATCTCTCAACACGGAGGAGGCGGCCGAGCAGCGAGCCGAGGTGGACAGAATGCTGAGGTGACCGATCTCCAGAATATTTACCTTTTTAAAAAAAAAAAATGATTTTTACATAATCTGAATTATTGAGCGGCCAGCTTGTCAATTTAAGGGGAAAAAAACAAGGGCGCTAGATTCTCCAGTGCCCGTGGGCTAGTTACTAATTATCTAAACAGTTTACTGTTTAGTTTCTTTAATTAGGAAAATATAAACTAAATGCAAGCGCGCAAGAGCGGTGTGGCTATGACCGAGATGCCTTGCCTATATTAAAGCGTTTTTCCTCCCGTATATATTACACACATATATTTCTAAAGCCAGGACGCTTCTAGCAAGGACGGAAATAGCTTTTTGCAGCGCTATTTACTGGGAGCGTTATTCGGACAGGTTGTCAGTTTCACTCGGTTATTTTGTCAGTTTCACTCGGTTATTTTGTCAGTTTCACTCGGTTATTTTGTCAGTTTCACTCGGTTATTTTGTCAGTTTCACTCGGTTATTTTGTCAGTTTCACTCGGTTAGTTTGTCACTTTCACGCCGCCAAGTTGAATTTCAAGCTGTCCTATTTTTGCCAGGACCGCTCTCGCAACAAAACATCACCCGAATCTATAAAATAGGCTGAAAATCCATAATAATCAATTTAAGTTGCCCTTTTCTGAAGTAACCAATAAGAAGACACCGGGTTTGCCCCACTGTCATCAACCAAAAACCCAAACAAAAAGTGCCCCCGTTTTTTAAGAGAGGTACAGCTAATAAAGAAAATAACCATAAAAACAACATTTAAGCTGTGTCCGTTCGCTGGGATCTTTAAAGGGTTTGTGGCGTCTTCGAAGCAGCGTTAATATCGAATAATTTAATAGATGATAAAACCTATTCTGACAGCTGGACTGCGGAACAACTTGAAGCAGAAATTAAGGCCATTTTATCTGAAGCCCGGTTGCTCTTTTGACATCGAATAAACAAACCAGCTAATTTACAGCAGAGTAATTGCGTCCTTGTGTATTGAGAACACTGAGCGTTGCTGGAAACATTAACACTGCCAGCAAGCGACAGCTCTGTTTAAGGCTGGCTTTTCGCGATTTATTTCAAACACAGCCACCCGATTGGCTTTATTTCCAAGTCATAAACACCCATAAATCGTAAGGTTTTTTTTTTGACGCTTTACGGGGGAGAGAGAGCGAGGGAACCCCGTTAGACAGGGACTCGGAGCACACGCTGAGTGTGAAACTTGTACAGTGTAGCTCAGAGAAACCTCCTCGGACCGAGGTCGCACTGTAAACCGAGAAGTTGTTCACATTCGTTTAAGCTCCGTGACACAAATTAACACGGAGGAAGCCTGATTTATCACCGTGTTAAATTGTAATAGTGTATTTTCCCCATTTATTATAAACGCCAGTCTGAAGTCTTTCTGACTGTGTGTGTGTAATAATGTTATAACTTTATATATTATATCCATAACTCTATCTATATACACACACACACATATATATATAGAAACCTTTTCAATACATGTTGAAAATACATAGTAAAGTCTAATGGAAACCACGCCAATATTGGAAGCACATTGCTGCCTCTTTTTGTTTGGGTGAGAGGCGAGGATCGGACCCGCAGCCTTTTATTGTCTTGTAACAGTTTGTAAATATAAATGTGACCCAAGATTCTGGAACACGTGGCGCTGACGTTTGTGCCGAGTGCTATTAATTTATTATAAATCATCAACCCCGAATGTACAGAAAAGTGGAACACACTTTGATTAGGTGAATGGGTAACCTGGTTACTCATTGGCAAAGCCCAAGTTGTAAAGAGACTCGAATCCAAATGCGGGCATTATCCTAAACAAACAGCTCTGTGTTTGGGTTTGCCGCGCACGATAACTTACTAAATATGAGCTGAAAATTGCAATCGTCAAATCAGCTTCGAATATAAACCGATAAAAGCACACGAGTCTCTGGAGTGGGTTCCAGTGTCGGGGCAGAGAGCGCAGGACAAGCCCCATTGGGCTCCTTATAAAACTTGCCATGCTGCCATTTCACTGTTAATTTCAGCGACACGTTTAAACGGATGGGTGTCTCCCAGTTTGTTATCCTATTTCCTATTTGAAATAAATATATTTTTTGGACGGTTGTTTATTTGATGACCGTTTCATTTCTGGTTTATAAGCGCTACTGTGATGCATTAAAGGGGTCAATAAATGTTCCATAGGACGGAAATGCAACCGGAGAGTGTGCCTGGGGCTGGTGTGATGGCTCGGTTAACGGGGAGACGTTTTTAATTCCGATTTTAGCCCATCTTTTGAACGACTTTTAAAAATATATATAAATGTTGCCAAACTGCGCTTTGAATTCTTCCGCTTAACGAAAACACAACGAAATGTTATTCGTTCAAATGGTCTACAATACTGTCCCCAGTAACCAGATAACCCATTATTGTTTCGTAATATATAAGGAAGAAAACATTATACCGCGAATAAAAATGAGCAGCTTGTAGTTCTGTCGTATGAAAAGTTATCAAACGGGGAGAATTCTCAATTCCACCCCACCCGCCCCCCAGATAATATCAGCTAGACAATACACAGATTTTAATCATTTCAAAATATACCAATTGATTTACAGCAAAGATATCTGAGCATCAATCAAACTAGCCGACCTGAGAATTTTTATTTTGGGGTTTCGCTACATTTTAATTGCAGATTTTAAACTTGCGTGTTGACCATCAGCTGGGAGTGTTTAAAATTTACACCGCTTGCACGGTGGGAGTGGACAGATCGGAAAATAGCTACACAAATCAGAATGGATTTGGTGATGTGGGGGGAGGTCGGGGGGCAATGCATCGAGTCTCCCTGGGCCCAGATCAGTTCACAGCAGAATGGGCTGTGAGAGTGGAAACCCGCCCGTGGTCTCACCAAACTTTCCGTGCAGGGAGGGTTGGTGAGTTTAACTGAATTATCAACAAGCAATGAATGTGGACAACATGTAACATCTTTCAAAAATTAACACAAACTAACTGGGAAGGAAAGCTCACCCGGTGGAAAATACCTGGTCAAGATTCTCTGGAGTGTTGCTGAAAATGTTAACGGAATAGATCTCCCTCTCCCATGTAAGGTCAGTTTCCAAAGTGTCGAAGCTGTTTCGAGTCGGTGTTGGATAGCAAGTTTTAATAATAGCCAGCATCATTTAGTTGGGTGAAAATTCATCTGAATCAAGGTTGGTCTTTTGGCTGCGTGTTGCGTTCTGTATGTACAGTGGAGATCGAGGCTAGAATCACAAAAAACTCAACGTTAACTTAATAGTGGGAGGCAACAGAATGCACAGTATCCAGCCCCAGTAACCCGAGGGAGAGCCCTTCTTATCGATACCTACTTAGTACAAACGCAAAGTACAAATCTGTGCATTTCCCTGCAATTTCGATTAAAAAAATAGTGTCTTTCTCTACAAGTGCATGGATGGATACGAGTGAGTTGCTTTAAAAAAATGCAGTAATTCCCAGCTTTCGCTTGTTGTGGATTCCCCCCTCCCCCCTTTGCAGGGAAGTCTCAGATTTTCATAAGAACTTAAGAAGTAAGAGCAGGAGTAGGCCCTTTCCGTTGCAATCTCTTGTTCAGGACGGTGGAGGTGCTTGTTGTAAGTGTAATGTGTGTATTTGATGACTTGGTAGGGAAGACCCATGGCGAGCGGCGAAGATGATCAAAGGTTACATGCAACAGCACAACATTCCCCAGAGGGAGGTGGTGGATGTGACGGGCCTCAATCAGTCTCACCTCTCGCAGCACCTGAACAAGGGCACCCCGATGAAAAACCAGAAGCGTGCCGCTCTCTACACCTGGTACATTAGGAAACAGCAGGAGATTCAGAGACGTAAGTGCGGTCACCCCGAAGGGGATGCGGGGCGGGAGCGTCACTGAAGTTGTACATTCTTCTCAAATATCCTCACAGCGAGCAGTCAATGATCTGATAGAGAGAAAAAAAGTATATGTGAAGGGTTTACCCATTCTCTAAAATAACCGTTTTACTTTCCAGTTATATTACAATGCTTTCACTTCCAGCTGTTGTTATACATTCGGGTGTATGTTAACATTAAACTGACATTTCTTGTGTATACGCCAAGTAATTTCTCCCAGCCATTCAGAAACCGACATTTTCACTACATCTGGGACCCTTTTCATACAGGATTGCAATACTGGGGCAGTAAATCGTGCTACATGTGGTAAATAGAGAAATTCAGACGACTTGCCATTTCAAATCACTTGCCCAGTTTACATATGCTGTATTTAGGAATGAAAGGAAGTGTAGAAAGCTATAGGGAAAGGTCACTTGCCCAACACTCCTGCCCCTTTCTGCTTGATGGCCTCCCACGTTCTACCCTACATAAACTTGAGGTCATCCAAAACTCGTCTGCCCGTGTCCTAACTCGCACCAAGTCCCGTTCGCCCATCACCCCTGTGCTCGCTGACCTTCATTGGCTCCCAGTTAAGCAACGTCTCAAATTTAAAATTGTCATCCCTGTTTTCAAATCCCTCCATGGCCCCACTCCATCTATCTCTGTAAACTCCTCCAGACCCACAAATACCCCCCCCCCCCCAATATCTGAGCTCCTCTAATTCTGGCCTCTTGAGTATCCCTGATTTTAATCACTCAACCATTGGCGCCGTGCCTTTAGCTGCGAGGCCCTAAACCTCTCCGCCTCTCTACCTCTCTTTCCTCCTTTAAGACGCTCCTTAAAACCGACCTCTTTGACCAAGCTTTTGGTCACCTGCCCTAATATCTCCTTATGTGGCTCAGGGTCAAAATTTGTTTGATAACGCTCCTGTGAAGCCCCTTGGGACATTTTACTATGTTAAAGGTGCTATATAAATACAAGTTGTTGTTGTTGATCTCAGACACATCTTCCTGCCTTCTCACCGCATCCTTCAATCCTATCCTTCTCCAGAAACACATCTAGTTCTCTCTTGCCAAAGTAGGATGAAGGGACACAGGTTTAGTTAAAGGCAATTTAGGACTGATACCAGGAAGTTCTTTATCATACAGAGAGTGACCCTGGATAGAGTCATGAACGTAGAAACCTGGAATCATTGAGGAGCCAAATTGGAATGGGGGGACTTTAAGGTAATTCTGGATGGATTGACGAAGATGGCCTTCCTCATCTGTTTAAATGTGATGAGGGTTTCTGTCTCTACCACCATTTTGGGGGTCTGGAACTCACTGCCTGAAAGGGTGGTAGAGGCAGAAACCCTCATCACATTTAACAAGTACTTGAATATGCACTTGAAGTGCTGTAACCTACAGGGCTACGGACCAAGAGCTGGAAAGTGGGATTAGGCCGGGCAGCTCTTTTTCGGCCGGCACAGATACGGTGGGCCGAATGACCCCCTTCTGTGCCATAAACTTCTGTGATTCTATAATCTGTAATTGTCTTGTCATCTTGTGAACCATTTTTCACCATGTACTTTATGTACTTCGATGGTTTCCCCATAGTAACATAGGAAATATGAGTAACAGGAAAGACCATTTGAAAACCCATAACTTTGGGACAATCTACTGAAATAAATATACAGTATCCACTTTATTGGTTTAGAAAGACAGACTAATTTATTGAACTGATATCCTCAGTCACTCTCTCTGTCCCCTCACATGCATGTATAGAAAAGTCTATCTTAATGAGCCGAAACACAGTTCATAAGATAATTTCTCTGCTATTATCACAGTAGCTCTGGGAAAAACAATACAAGATATTTTAAAAACAATACAGTACCTGTAATCTTTTTGATGCAGTTGAACTGTTGTGATGTGGTGTGCAGTTTATTCGCCAGTAATCTATTGTCCGGGAAGAAATGGAATAGCATATTAACATAATAAATTTAAGGTCTGCAACACACAAGGCAACAAGCTTGGTATTGTAATAGGTCAAACAACATGGTACAATAGCATTTCAGATCACACCATTTAAATGTGGAGCTTGCCATCTGTTACTCTCTACCATGATGTCCACTGCTAACAAAAACAGCATGGAAAATGAAACAAAAGGTTGTGGGAACTGAACTTGTGTATATCATGTAGAATATCACAGGTTATAGTGTATTTGAAAGGCATACAACACCTTGGAGTTAAGGTGGTGCAATAAACACAGGATCCAAATGGATCTGGTATTAAATAATGGTCACAGGACCTAAAATGGTCGACAATATCACTTCACTTCCCTTAGTCTTCCTTCTATAGTTTACATGCTTTTAAAACACAGGCTTGACATCCTGTAACCGCTACTTATTGATTGACCTCATCTTCTTTTTAGTCTTGGTACTTTTTTGCACAATTGAACGGAACTTTTAAATAATAAACAATTGTTATCAGCTCTTAGATTGTTCTCACCTTTGTTCTTTTTTCACATGTATACCATTTCCACCATACACTTGCTGAATAGCATTTCTTAATTAACATTTAAAAAAAGAAATACTGATTATATATATGAAAAACAACCGGCAGCCAATTTAAGACACTAACTCAATCTTGGACTTCTGCTAACAGAAGCCATTTATAATGTGGTTAGTACCACTTGACTGAATATGAAACTCGTTTCTCGCTGCCAGATAGCTATTATCCTCCCATATAAAGTATGAGATTAAAACAATTGAACTCAACACATTGGATAATGAAAAAAATAGTAAAACAGAGATGGTATTTTTAAATGTAGCTTTAGATTTTCAGTCATCTAGAAATACTCTTCCATCTAACAAGCCAACGGCATTGGGAATACCTCGTCTAATCTTTCCAATAATGCTACTTATGCCATTATTATGGTTTAAGTGGCAACAATATCAGAGAAAGAACATTTATATTTAAATACTAAAATGAGACTTTATTAATCATTCTACCAATGTTTCCTTATTTTTCTATCCATGTAGTTTTTCTCTAAGAACATCCATATAAAGTTCTCGATCATTAAACTTTCTCATCAAGGTTTAGTCTCTGAAGATATCTAGACACACTACGACTATATTATTGCATTTACAGGCAATTCCTGGATTAGACGTACTGGCCTATGTTAAGATACCCGCTGCACAATTCCTATTCCACTCCATACTCTCCACTCTAACAGATCTTGTATAGTCAATAACTGATGACACGCCATTTCCTTGTTCTACAATAAAATAGATTTAGCATTAGGCACCATTAGTAAGATCTATATTCATAATGGTTATACAGTGTATGGAAACTGATTGGACTTTAATCCACTCAGCATGGAAACGTTGCATTACAGCGTTTGAAAATGTATATTTATAGACACAGGAGATCTTTAGTGGCAAATATTAAAAGGACAGTGAAGAGGGACTAGTTATCACCCTGCCTTATGGAAGGGCCTTTCAGAAATAGTTTTGAGAAATATCCCAGGTTATGGCAAAACTGTTCATGACTCTACATCTTTTGGCTCTAAAACCGCATTCTCACTAAGAGAGGCCAGAGGGATGGCTGGTGTGAAAAGTGCCCTGGTTCAGCTGAGGGTGCTCTTCTGAGTTTGGGCTACGGCAGAGTATGGTTAAAATTGCCCTGTGCGACATCACAGTGAATTGATCACAAAAAGAAGTGCCGCTTATAAAGGGCAATGAAATGATCACTTCATTAATATTGTACTACAGGTCACTTCCTGTGACAACACTATTGGTTGCTATTGGAAACTGTAGAATTGTATCTGTAGCTGTAGAACCATAGACTTAGAGAAGATGTTTCCACTTGTGGGGAGTCCAGAACTAGGGGCCATGAATATAAGATGGTCACTAATAAATTCAATAAGGAATTCAGGCGAAACTTCTTTACCCAGAGAGTGGCCAGAATGTGGAACGTTACCACAAGGAGTGGTTGAGGCGAATGGCATAGATACATTTCAGGGCAAAAGGAATAGAAGGGAATGCAGATGAGGTTAGATTAAGTAGGGTGGGAGGAGGTTCGTGTGGAGCATAAACCAGCAAAGACCAGTTGGGCCGAATGGCCTGTTTCTGTGCTGTAAATTCTATGTCATTCTATGTCTCTTCCTTCAGCCTAGTGAGACACTAGCTTTGAAATGTTACTGAATTTGGTTCCAGCCTAGAGCTAATAATTCCCCCATGTTATATTGCTTTACTATAAGGTAATGTAATACCCAATAACAAACCACAAGCTGCAGAGAGCAACAGAAGGCAGTGCTGTGTTTCCACATTAAGTTTTTATTCTGTAGCCTTTGTCGATGAGAGTTGATTGTGACTATTTTTGATATCTTGTCATGAAATTTTTTTTAGAAAAAGAATATATAAATCAGATATGCCTGTTGTGTATAGGCTGGGTCAAATCTACCCTTTCTCTTTCAGAATTCAACCAGACTATCCAGAATACTGGAAACAATATGACAGACAAAAGCAGGCCAGATCAGCTGCTGTTTCTCTTTCCAGAGTTCAATCAGCAAGACCAGGCCTCGGGGCAGGCTGAGGAGGTGGGACCTGAACCTGCCAACAAGAAGATGCGTCGCAACAGGTTTAAGTGGGGACCAGCATCCCAGCAAATATTGTACCAGGCTTATGAGAGGCAAAAGAACCCCAGCAAGGAGGAACGAGAGGCACTAGTGGAGGAGTGCAACAGGTAAGCAGTGATTAACATATATACACAGGTATCCTTGGTATCTCGGTTGGTAAGCGCATTGCCTAGTGTGGGAGGATCCAGGTTCGAACCCTGACCAGTTGAGTCAGTTGATCGTAGCCATGATCACAGTAGGGGTGTCAGCCGTGGCTCAGTGGGTAGCACCCTCCCCTTCCAGTCAGAAGGTTGTGGGTTCAAGCCCCACTCCAGAAACCTGAGCAGAAAAATTTAGGCTGATACTCCCAGTGCAGTGCTGAGGGAGCGCTGCACTGTCGGAGGTGCCGTCTTTCAGATGAGACGTTAAATTGAGGCTGCTCTCTCAGGTGGACGTAAAAGATCCCACGGCACTATTTTGAAGAAGAGCAGGGGAGTTATCCCCAGTGTCCCGGCCAATATGTATCCCTCAATCAGCATCACTAAAAGACAGATTATCTGGTTATTATCACATTGCGGTTCGTGGGCAAATTGGCTGCCGCGTTTCCTACATTACAACAGTGACTCCACTTCAAAAGTACTTCATTGGCTGTGAAGCGCTTTGGCGTGTCCGAGGGTTGTGAGAGGTGCTATATAAATGCAAATCTTTCTTTCTTTTTACCTTTGGCCTGAGCGCTCCAGGAGTGGGGGGAGGGGATAAATCAGCCTGCATTCCCACTCCAGGAGTGGGGGAGGAGAGAAATCAGCTTGCATTCCCACTCCAGGAGTGGGGCAGGGGAGAAATCAGCCTGCATTCTCACTCCTGATCCAGTGAGTCCATCAGGTGGGGACAGGATCAGTCTCGGCTGTGATGCTGTCCATGGTGCATTAGCTCACCATGCACTCACTACTGGGCTCACAAATGAAGAATGGCCACCTAAGCAAGGTGTCGGAGGGTAGCCAGCCCTGCGAACTGTACCGTGCTATGAGGCAGCACACTCAGGAGAAGGAGGGAGAAAATTAGAAGGGGCAGAAAATGAATACAGGCAGAGTGGAGTTACATAACAACACAGACCAATGCAATTGACTTCAAAGACTCAATACAATCTTTATAAAACCAACATTTTGCTTGTTAGCATTGGCCTCTGTGCAGTTGTCGCTACTTTGTCCTAGTTTTGATCAAACAATGTGAATGTAATCATGATATTGTCAAACCAAAATTATTGTTTCAGACAATGCAATTTCCGTTGCGAGCTAAATATGCTACTTTAGATTTCTCTATAATTTTTAATAGAATTTAGTCACTGACACACTCTCTCTGGGCAAAATTGAGTCGATGTGATTAACGGTTCAGGAGTTCAATATTAGAATAATTAATTGAAGCTGTATATGTCAGTATCAGTGTTACTTTTCAAGATCAAATAATGACAAAGTCTTATCATTAACTTTTAACTCTCTTTGTATATTTCTGTTTCCTATTGTGTTTTTTTGGGGGGGAGGGGACAGACAGTATTTTTGTTTAAGCAGTGAGTGCTGATGATATATTTGGGGCGAGTTATTGAGCCCAACATTGTAAAGGAGTTCAGTTACTATCAGGAGATGTACAGTTATTAAGTAAGAGGGTGTATTCTACGTGTGGACGAATTGGCTTTACAATCTGCTTGTTGCTATTTCTGACTGATTCACCTGTTAATAGTGAAGGACCGTAATGTTTTCTGTTGAATTAATCCAGTGTTAAGTCGGAAAATGCAGCTTTCATATTTTCTTTTGGGGGGGTGGGGGAATTTTGCAAGGGGTATCAGGAAATGTAGTTTTTAATAAATCTCTAGAGAAATTCCCAGCAAACTTGTTTTAAATTATTAAAACTATAAAGAGACAAATTTTGCCTTTCATTCCTTTGGATGCCTCCTCTGGTATGACTGTTCATCTCCCTCATGTGACACTGTCAGGTTCAGTAACTCATTTCAGCCAGTTCCACCAATGATACCATCTGTGCTTACTGTTAAGGAAAAATGACCGGGTTTGTCTCTCCTGCATTCACCAGCCTTCAAGTGTCCATTCACTTCAACAGACGGGCAATCTGGGGCTGTGAACGCAGGAGCAGCAAATCTTTCTTCGGCAGCACCTCCCAAACCCGCGACCTCTACCCCCTAGAACACAAGGGCAGCAGGCGCATGGGAACACCACCACCTCCAAGTTCCCCTCCAAGTCACACACCATCCTGACTTGGAAATATTCCTTCATCGTCACTGGGTCAAAATCCTGGAACTCCCTCCCTAACATCACTGTGGGACCACCTTCACCACACGGACTGCAGCGGTTCAAGGCGGAGGCTCACCACCACCTTCTCAAGGGCAATTGGGGATGGGCAATAAATGCTGGCCTTGCCAGCGATGCCCACATCCCATGAATGAATAAAAAAAAATCTCGGCCAGTGTCTTTAAAGAACCAGAAGGACAGAAACAAGCAGAAAGATGTTTAGTTTAAACATATTTCTTCCCCTCAGTTTCATACTTGAGATTTGAAAGAAATCTTGATTGTGAGCTCATTCCTCACTATCCAAATTCTTTTGGATGGTGAAAATGTCTTGTATCCAAAAATGTTTTTATCAACAAGTCTGTATTATGTCTTAATCCATATTTATGTTAAGTGAAATTTTATATTCATGTAATCAAATGCATTTTTATATGAATGAAATGGAGTAAGTGACAGTATGCGATATAATTGAGAAATTAATTTTAATGGTAAAATTACATTCCAGAGAGCACGGATAAACTATTTAAAGCATTACTATCACTTCTCACCTCAGAGCTGAATGCATACAACGTGGGGTCTCCCCTTCTAAAGCACACGGACTGGGATCAAATCTGGTTACAGAAGTCAGAGTGTATAACTGGTTTGCCAACCGAAGGAAGGAAGAAGCTTTCCGTCAGAAACTTGCCATGGACGCGTACAGTGTTCAGCCACACAGCATGAACCCGCTGCTGTCTCACAGCTCTCCGCACCACCCGCAGCCAAACTCCTCCCCCTCAAGTAAGCACGGTAAGCTGTTGCCCATTCTTTTATGCCAATGCGCCCTCTAAACGTGCAGCGTGTCGCAAAGGTGGAATTCAGGCTGGCACTTGGGGGCGAGAAATACGATTTGCCGTAAAACTGCTCCGGGGGCAGCTTTAACCCAACCCGCCTGTTGGGAAACTGTCGGGATCTGGTGCAACACCGATTTTACACCCCGTCCGATTTAACTTTCCATTGAAGTCACTGGAGAGTAATATTGGGCAGGGTGTGAATCCCGTGGGATTCCTGCCTGATGAGTTATGTTAAAATTACCCCCCCCTCCACCCCCCCGGAGAGTCAGCGGAGTTTATCAGTTTGGGAATCTTATTAACTTGTGTTTCTTTTAAATTTTGGGGCTCACTAGTTAAAATGGAGTGGTTGAGAGGTGCAGGGTTTGATAGTAGTCACAGGGAGGGAAAATGTTGTTTTCAATCTCACCATTCAGAGCCAGTTAAAAACTTAACGCATTAACACTTGTGCTTCCTAGACCTCTTGCAAACCTTTCTTTCGCAAAAAGTATACATATCTCTCTCAGTTTGGATTTCTACATGGATTCCATCATTTTCTTGTTAAAACGAAGTTTGATGGCGATGATTGCGCAGTGGGAGTTTAAATCGGTACACATACCAATTCTGAGTTAATCTCAAGTAGAGCAGAAACTCAGCAAGTGTATGGAATAAGATTCTAAGGATATAGGTCCTTTTCCGACCTGTGGTGTGTCAAAATGTGACATCCTATGCTATTCTAAGCAAAGATGCAAATTGTCCTTTGTGAGGGGCCGTGGAGGTCAGGTACTTTTCCATAGGGATGGAGTGAAAATTAAACAATGGGTCATCGACAGAATGAAGCGTCTAGCAGCATATATCAGGTGCAGCACAAGCTACTTCAATGAAGCTTTGTAGAGTTCTGGTTATTTTTGATTGAAGTACTGTATAGCAATATTAGTGGCAGACATAATTGGTGACTAAAAGTGTTTTGGCATTGTCACTACAAGGAAGGCAGTATACCTTTAAATCCACAACACGATGATGACCATATTTACGGGATCCTAGTCCTTTATCCTATAAGTGTTAGGCCCCTGGTTCTTAAGTGGAATTCCAATATAGTTTTAAGAGGAAATTACAGCATTAAAAAGATAGAGCGACCTTTTCGAGGTGACCAGCGTCCCATTGACACTGCAAATACTATTGTGGGTGAAAAGACAGTTTCAATTCTGAAGCCTCCCAATGTATTTCTGGCCACAAATGTTATATACATAGAAACATAGAAGATAGGAGCAGGAGTAGGCCATTCGGCACCTCGCGCCTGCTCTGCCATTCAATGAGATCATGGCTGATCATCCAAATTCAGTACCCTGTCCCTGCCTTCTCACCATATCCCTTGATCCCTTTAGCCTTAAGAAATATATCCAACTCCTTCTTGAATATATTTAATGAACTGGCCTCCACCGCCTTCTGTGGCAGAGAATTCCACAGGTTCACCACTCTCTGGGTGAAGAAATTCCTCCTCATCTCAGTCCTAAATGGCTTACCCCTTATCCTTAGACTATGACCCCTGGTTCTGGACTCCCGGCCATCGGGAACATCCTTCCTGCATCTAGTCTGTCCAGGCCTGACAGAATTTTATAGGTTTCGATGAGATCCCCTCTCAATCTTCTAAACTCCAGTGAGTATAAGCCCAATCGACACAATCTCTCCTCATACGTCATTCCTGCCATCCCAGGTATCAGCCTGGTGAATCTTCGCTGCACTCCTTCCATGGCAAGAACATCCTTCCTCAGATAAGGCGACCAAAACTGCACACAATACTCAAGGTGCGGTCTCACCAAGGCCCTGTACAACTGCAGCAAGACATCCTTGTTCCTGTACTCGAACCCTCTTACAACGAAGGCCAACATACCATTTGCCTTCTCAACCGCCTGCTGCACCTGCATGCTTACCTTCAGCGACTGGTGCACAAGAACACCCAGGTCTCTTTGCACTTCCCCTTCTCCCAATCTATTGCCATTCAAATAATAATCTGCCTTCCTGTTTTTGCCACCAAAGTGGATAACCTCACATTTATCCACATTATAGTGCATTTGCCATGTTTCTGCCCAATCACTCAACCTGTCCAAATCGTACTGGAGTTTCACGACATCCTCCTCACAGCATACCCTCCCACCCAGCTTTGTGTCGTCTGCAAATTTGGAGATATTACATCCAATTCCCTCGTCCAGATCATTAATATATATTGTGAACAGCTGGGGTCCTAGGACCGGCCCTTGCGGTACCCCACTAGTCACTGCCTGCCACTCGGAAAACGACCCATTTATTCCAACTCTTTGCTTTCTATCTGCCAACCAGTTCTCTATCCAAGTCAATACCTTGCCCCCAATCCCATGTGCCTTAATTTTGCATGCTAATCTCTTATGCGGGACCTTATCGAAAGCCTTCTGAAAGTCCAAATACACCACATCCACTGGTTCTCCTTTATCTATTTTACCAGTTACATCCTCAAAAAATTCCAGTAGATTAGTCTAGCACGGTGTTCTGGTGTTAGATCAAGGGGCTGTGGTTTGATATTGGGCCCCAATGCAATTCCCAACAACCTTTGTTGCTCCCAGCTGATTGAGATGTATGTATGTGACATCTTCCACTTCTCAATGACAGTTGAAGACCTCAGCTTGCTTGCATTCTGAGTATAAAAGGAAGAAAGACTTATATAGCGCCTTTCACAACCTCACGGCGCTCCAAAGCCAATGAAGTACTTTTGAAGTGTAATCACTGTTGTAATGTAGGAAATACGGTAATTTGTGTTCAGCAAGATCCCACAAACAGCAATGAAATAATGAGCAGATAATCTGTTTTATTTTTACTGATGTTGGCTGAGGAATAAATATTGGCCAGGGCAAGAAAAAAATGTCTAAAATGTTCCTTGTTATTCATTTTGTAACCTGCCCAGCTAGATGCCCGAGACTCCAGTGCTCTGGTGTAGAGTGTGAGTAGGAGTCTTCGACCTTTGTCAATGTCTTTCTCAACCCAATAGGAGATCTTGTAATGTAAGTAGGGTGGTGCAGATCATTCAATTGCGAGACCCAGATATAAAGGGTATCGAAGTTGCTCAGAGAAACAGCAGTAATGGAATTTTAATGAATGAGAAATAGATTTGCGATGGTGATGGGCAATGGTGCTGAAACACGTTGCACCACAGAGTGGCAGGATACAGGTTCATGCTGTTTATTCTTCATTCTTCACATAAGGGCTTGAACAGAGTCCAGGTGCTTCCCATAACTAGGGACACTTTTCAACACATCCTGGCATTTTTTACAAATTGAGCAATTGGGAGGGGTGGGAGTGGGGGTGGGGGGGGGGGGCGCGGGGGGGCGGAAATCACTTACCCGCAGAGTGCAACTTCAGAGATTTAAAGGAAGAGAAAATGAAACCTTAAAATGAGGTGTACACCCCAAATGGGTCAGCAAGTAAATGCACCGTGGTATAGTATTGATCGCACCATGGTATGGTCTTGATCGCACCATGGTATAGTACTGATTGCACCATGGTATAGTATTGATAGCACCATGATATAGTATTGATAGCACCATGGTATAGTACTGATAGCACCATGGTATAGTATTGATAGCACCATGATATAGTATTGATAGCACCATGGTATAGTATTGATAGCACCATGATATAGTATTGATAGCACCATGGTATAGTACTGATAGCACCATGGTATAGTATTGATAGCACCATGGTATAGTATTGATAGCACCATGATATAGTATTGATAGCACCATGGTATAGTATTGATAGCACCATGGTATAGTATTGATAGCACCATGGTATAGTATTGATAGCACCATGATATAGTTCTGTATTGATAGCACCATGGTATAGTATTGATAGCACCATGGTATAGTCCTGTATTGATAGCACCATGGTATAGTATTGATAGCGCCATGATGTAGTCTTGATAGCACCATGGTATAGTATTGATAGCACCATGGTATAGTATTGATAGCGCCATGATGTAGCATTGAACCATGCAGACTAGAATGATCCCAGTGGTTTGATTCATTTCAACAAGGCAGCAATTGGGGGATGCTACAAATGGTTTCAGTGTCCCTTGGTTGGAGATGGTTGAAAATCAGCCTGATTGCTACCCAGTGACTCTTACTGGGGAAGGTGTCTGTTTGTGGATGTTGGGTGAAGACAGTAGCAGGCTCAGCTGTGATGCCACTCTCGGTTGAATAGCTCTAACAGGTGTATCCAGAATTTTAGCAAGAGCCCCACAAAACGTATTTTATGTTTGCCATGATCATAATAAAGCATAATAATGTTTATCATCTATCTGATGAGATATTAAATGGAAAATGCATAGTGGTCAGGGCTATACTTAAGTTAATACCATACCACTAATGTCCTCTCACATTAGTCAACTGGATGTGAAGAAAACCAAATGCATATTCATTGTTTTAAATACTCCCAGCTGCTGTGGTGCACAAGCTTTCTTGGTCATACTGTGAACATTGGCTAGCTCGGCCTGATTGAGCTTCTTTACAGCTCTAATGTCCCAGTAAAGCGCCCCTCCCACCCAGAACCTCCGGCCCCTTTGACCCAATCCTGAGCCAAGCACCCCGTCCAATCCAGCCCAGTTTAGACTGTGCTTTGCTGCGCATAGACTCCCAGCGCCAGTTGCCGGGGGCAGCCACTCTGCTCGGGGTGTTTCCAGCAGTTGGCAGCTTGTGGCCCTGATGTGAGAACCTGTCCAAGTTGCTGCAAACTCTTGTGTCCCCAGCTCCCTGTAGCGCACCTGTCATGGCTTATTGGACACGGAGGAAGCTTTATCCTCTCTCAATGTAATAAACAAAATGATAGCCCCGATTTGAACCTGGAGTGGGTTTGGTACGGGTGGAGTAGATGGGTGGGGGGAGGGTGGGGTGGGGGGGGGGTTGGTGGGGTAGGCACGTGGGGGAGTGGGTGGGGGATTGGTGGGGCAGGTAAGTGGGGGTATGGGTGGGGGGTGGTTGTGGGGTATGGGTGGGGGGTGGTTGTGGGGTATGGGTGGGGAGTGGGTGTGGAGCATGGGTGGGGTGTTGGTGGGGGTGGGGGTGTGGGTGGGGTAGGCACGTGGGGGAGTGGGTGATGGGTTGGTGGGGTAGGTGCGTGGGTGGGGGGTGGGTGTGGGGTTAGTGTGGTAGATGGGTGGGGGGGTGGGTGGGGTGTAGGTGGTTGGCATAGGTAGGTGGGGGGAGGGGGATGGTGGCAGTCCCCCACAGACTCTTCAGCACGAGGCCTTGGGCTATTTTAACTCCCGGGCCTCATTTTAATGCAGCAGATCGGTCTCCCTCCTGAGGTGAATGGCAATGACGTCAAGGCTAGTGGGCGGGAGTGGGAATTGGGGTGGGAGCCAGATATTGCTGGGGACCCAATGGAACAATTCCTGGGCAGGGCTTTGTATGGATGATGCCGGTCGGGGGAAGGGAGAGCCTAGACCTTGGCAAGGGAGGCCCAAGGACTCCTTGAGTGGGCTCGGAGGAGCTCCCAAGGGATCCTTCCAAGAATGAACTTACCACAGCCTCTGCTGGCCACAGTGCTGCCTCGCGACAGGTTTCAATGGCAGCTTTGGTGCTGTGCCGGCCTCACGCGATTTGATGTTAGAACTGCGGCGCCAATTAATTCGACTCCCGGACCAGTCCATGACGGGCGGCCTCCATGCTGCCAGAATCCCGGCCGTTAAAACAGCATGGTGGCGGGGTGCACGGCAACGCAGCGCTTCCCGCCCATCCGCCATTTTAATCCCCCCACCACCCGCACTGTTCCCACCCGGCAGGCGGGACTGATGTGTTTGGAGTTGCTGGTCTGAGCCCCTCTCGCATGCCGGGGCGGAGTCAGTAATGAGGCGAGGAGCCAGGTCTGAAGGGGGTGGAAGAGCGTGAGCAGGAACCATATAACTTCAACCTTCACTGTTCATCTTCATTGCTTTCAGTTTCCCTTCTCGTGTTTGATATCTGTTACATCTCCAGCTTTTTCCAGTTCTGATGAAGGGTCCCAGACCTGAAACGTTAACTCTGTCTCTCTCTCCACGGATGCTACCTGGCCTGCTGAGTTTTTCCAGTGTTTTCTGTTGTCATTTCAGATTTTCAGCATCCGCAGTATTTTGCTATTGTATTAGTGTTTGGATCACTGCCACCTCTCTTCTAGAAATGCCCACCTTGAAGAAGTTCTGCTCTTCTCTCTGACGGGATTTCCCCTTGTCTCTTCAACCTTGTTCACCTTCATTGCTTTCAGGTTCCCTTCTCGTGTTTGATATCTGTTACATCTCCAGCTTTTTCCAGTTCTGATGAAGGGTCCCAGACCTGAAAATTTTCTCTCCACGGATGCTGCCTGGCCTGCTGAGTTTTTTCAGCGTTTTCTGTTGTTATTACTGTATAATAATGGGCAGCACGGTGGCATAGTGGTTAGCACTGTTGCCTCACAGCGCCAGGGACCCGGGTTCGAATCTGGCCTCGGGTGACTGTCTGTGTGGAGTTTGCACATTCTCCCCGTGTTTGCGTGGGTTTTCTCCGGGTGCTCCGGTTTCCTCCCACAGTCCAAAGATGTGCGGGTTAGGTTGATTGGCTATGATAAATTGACCCTTAGTGTTAGGGGCATTAAATACGTGGGGTTACGGGGATAGGGTGGGATATGTGTTGGTGTAGGGGTTACGGGGATCGGGTGGGATATGTGTCGGTGCAGGCTCGATGGGCCGAAATGGCCTCTATCTGCACTGTGGGGTTTCTGTGTTCTGTGTCTGTGTGAACCTAACCCTGGGAGCTTGCAGGAGTGTGTGCAGGGCCCTGAGCTCAGGTGTGATGAATGGCCATTAGGACAAAGTACTGAATGGCTACTTGTGGCCACCATACTGTACCTCAGCATGAGCGAGCACTTTCTGGAGAAGAAGGAAGAATGGGGGAGAAAATTGGGGCACGGGTGGGGTGGGAGGGGGAGCCGAGTTGCAAAAATAAAATTAGTAAAGAACAATTGAATTTAAAAAAAAAGACAGTATGGAAAACATAGCGTAGGATCGAACCAATAAAAGCTGAGTGAGTGATAGTGCAAATGTCATTGTGATTCTGAGGAGATCGGAAAACAATCCATATTGTTCTTGTACCTGCAATCTACACACTAAAGTCAGCAAGCCACTGATCCGAACAAAGGAACCTGACAAGCCGTGGGGTCGTGGGGAGGTCAACGTGAGGTCGCTGTCCCAATATGAGGGGGGGTGAGGGGGGTGCGGTGTGGGGGGAGCTCGTTCTGCTGATCCCGGCTAGCTGAGCTGCAGCCCTAGTGTCATAGGCCACTCACTTACAAGATGCCCCACAAGCACATTGTCAGCAAAATCAGCTGTTTTCAGTATCGCACTCAGGCTAAAATAATGCAACAGCATGCGGTCAGTGTTGTCATGGCATTGTGTCCATTATGCATGCTTAATTGAAAATTAAGCAAGCTCTTTGAATGAGCCATGTTCTCCTTTGATCTCTCCTATCCTTCCAGTGTGTACTCAGTCACTGCATGACATCCTTTGTTTTTTTATATTAGGAGACTGCATTTGTAGAATTGTATCCATGTCCATTTATCTTTTTTTTCTGCAAGGCGGTTAAGGGCTGCCCCTTTATGTTCCTAGCTCCAGACTCAGCCAGCAGGAGCTGTCCAGTCTATGGGACGCGATGACAGCCCATTCTGCGGTCTCCTTTGCCAGCCAGGAATGATGGTCCTTCCTTAATGCAGTCTGTGAATTGGGATAGGGGTCTCGAAAGGTCAGGCGTGTCGGAGGCGAGAATTGGTGAATTTGCTGGGGACTGGTGCTGATATTGATTAGGTCTCGAAAAAGGAGGAAATTAGCTCAGGAAATGAATAATGCAGGACAGGGGAGTGCATGAATAAGTCAATGAACTCGAGCCTTTTTAACCTTTCCCGGGGCACACAGGTACAGAGTATCTTTGCGTATTAACGTTTTTTGTAACTCGACACCGATGCGATCCTTCTTTAAAATGTATAAACTGTACACGACAGGGCAAACTATCACTCACCTTAATTATAACTCTTCAGATTACAAAGTTTCCTTTGCAACTAGCAATAGGTCTTGGATCATTTAACTTCCCCATGAGCTGTGTGGTAGAAATGGTTAATAATTGTTGGCAAGGGAGTGACTTTGTTGCAGTAAGTACGGTACTATTTATTAAGCTCCTTTTAGAACGCAGTTATACTGCACGGCTGGTCTGCTAATGGTGGCTGCCGAGTGCGAAAGCCCAGCCAAGCAACTCTCGTGTGCTATTGCAGGCTGCGTCTGGCCGCAAACTCCACACTACCCACTCCCCCCGCCAGCTATTTATTCCACTTGAGTAGAGCAGGTGGGAGTACCCGCTTCTAATACTGAAAAATAATTCTTAATGTGAGTTTACAAAGTACACAGTGAAACTATTCATAATGCACGGCAGCAGAAAAAGGCTCAGTGGTCAAAGTATCCATGTAGAACAGAAAGTGCTGGAAATACACAGCTGGGAAAAAGGCAACGACGGGTTAACCCTTTGGCGTCGTTCCCTCTGTTAGAACTGGAAAGTGGGAGATAAGCGAGCCTCTTTTTAGGACTGAACAAAATGAAGCGCAGAGCACCATTATCTTTGGCTCATTTCATGGCTGTATGACCGACCAGGTAGCGCTAACATGTCCAAAAGAAAACATTCTGTTTGTGAGAAGCACTTTTTTTTAAAGTGGGAGCCCTGGCGAAGGTCCAAAGTACAAGGCATCAGTGAGGTTGCAAAGACTCGGAGGGAAGAGGAGATAAATGCAGACGCTGTGATTAGGTGACACCGAGGTTTGGATTTAAAACCCGAGGAAATGAGATCATTGGGAGAATGCAGTTCTGGTTTCATCAGCCTGTCCGCACCTTAATTAATTAGTGATATCTGGCAGATTTTTGGTGACAGAGTTGTCATATTTGTGATTCTTCCACTAACTCATCTTGTGGAAGCCACGGTTTATCCAAAGTGGCATTACTGCCTAAAGTCAGGGATTTCCAACCTGTGGCCCTACAATCAGACGCACCCCCTAAGCCCTGGAAATCTGTCCCTCGAAGCCCAGGAAATTCACTCCGGTTTGCGCTTTAATTTCTTATTTGCAGGTTCGTCCTCTTAGAATTTTATAAGTCTTGAGAAAAGAAAGAAAGAGTTGCATTTATATAGCACCTTTCATGACCACTGGACGTCCCAAAGCGCTTTACAGCCAATGAAGTACTTTTGAAGTGTAGTCACTGTTGTAATGTAGGAAACGCGGCAGCCAATTTGCACACAGCAAGCTCCCACAAACAGCAATGTGATAATGACCGGATAATCTTGTTTTATTGATGTTGATTGAGGGATAAGTATTGGCCAGGACACTGGGGATAACTCCCCTGCTCTTCTTCGAAATAGTGCCGCGGGATCTTTTACGTCCACCTGCGAGAGCAGACGGGGCCTCGGTTTAACGTCTCATCCGAAAGGTGGCACCTTTGACAGTGCAGCACTCCCTCAGCACTGCACTGGAGTGTCAGCCTAGATTTTTGTATTCAAGTGTGTGGAGTGGGACTACGAACCCACAACCTTCTGACTCAGAGGCACGGGTGCTACCAACTGAGACACGGCTGGAGGTTTGTAAAGGTCTCTTTTTTGTGCTGTTGCCTCATTGATGAATAAATCCTAAATCGAAATTAAGATATAAGAAAGAAAGACTTACATTTATATAGCGCCTTTCACGACCACCGGACGTCCCAAAGCGCTTTACAGCCAATGAAGTACTTTTTGAAGTGTAGTTACTGTTGTAATGTAGAATATATGCAATGCAGGAATATATGGAATATAAATGTTGTAATATATGCAAACTAAGAGGAACTTTATATGTGATCCTGATACTCCATGGTAAGTGTAGCCTAAAGATAAAAGCTTGGAGACCTCTGACCTAAGTTGTTGATAGAGCTTTCTGAGCGCTGTTTACTAACGCATAGTGTGATGATGTCAATGCAACAGCAAGGCAGCATTCACGCCGTTACATCGCTTGCATGTAACGTTATCTTGTCTTACAACGAGAATGCTGCTTGTTTCCTTCCAAAACCAGTGACTTATTGCTACCTCTGACAACTGGTGAAGGTTCCCCTTTAAAGTTAAGACTATTATGTCGAAGATGCACAGCTGATGGCCAATGGCCTGCAAATTTTATACCAGAACCTAGCCAGAAAACCAAAGTGGCAAGTTGGTTATGACGTTCAGACCAGGAAGATTCCAGGCCGCTCCAGCAATGGGCCTAAGCTGTAGAGGAGTGGGGATCCTCATTAGTGTGACACAGGAATCTTAGGCAACTGAATTTGAATGATTTTTTTTACCATTAAATTCCCAAAATCTAAACATAGCACCATCTTCAGATTGGTAAATAAGTCCGGCGTGTCATCTACTTCTTAAGCATATTGTACTCTACGTTCCCCGCAGCCAACATGGCCAACTCCGAGAGATTGTTACGGTTTGGCGGAGTTCATCATATTAATTTCATTGGGATAGTAAGTACTTGGCTGATGGATAAATGGATTTTTTTTTTTTAAATGGCTCGTTTTCCTCTTAGAGAGAACTAACTCATGGTTATGTGTTTGAACAGACAGACACACCTGTAAAAGTCAGTGCAGTTGAAAGGATGGTTACAAAGCCCGTTCCCTGAGAGTTTGATCATTATCTTGTCATGTAATAGTCGCAATCCCATAGTTTTAGGGACTTTCAAGCACAATAGAGACACAAATCAAGCTGCCTCTTGGGGCAGACAAATAAAATATGACAGGAGTTACAAACCTCCAGGTTAAAGGGCTAGCGGAGACTGATAGTCACACTAACTGCATTGTTTTAAGCCATAAAGGTTTCATTAAACAATCGCAGTGTCTCCTAATGGTGCTTAAATCTGTCAGCACTCAATCAACTTTCAAAGTGCTTTCCACTTTTCTTTAATTCAGAGCTGTTTTCCTGCAAATGTAGTTCTAGAAACTATAATTAAATACCAATGGGTGTTGGGGTGGACTTTCTGCTGGAGTTATGCTGGGGAACTGGTATAACTCCAGTATTGTTGGGGTGGATTTTCTGCTGGAGGTACGCTGGGAAGTCAGTGACTCTAAGTTTCTTTGTTGGCGACTATACTTTTTAATTTAACATTTTGCACGCAGAGCCCCACTAATGATTTAGCTCAGTCTGGGGTACAGCTGTGGGTCATAACACGAACCCCAACTATCCTGCCCATGAAGTCAAGGCAACTCAATTCCTTACATTTCTTACTCAGCTGGTTTCTCCTTTATGAATTTCTTCAGCTTGGAGGTTTGGACTAATCTGTTCCCAGCACCGTCCTTCATCCTAATTTCAACACCAAGATCTGCTATTCTGAGGTACTTGCAGCTTAATGGCAACTTTTCAATTAAACTATATTGGTGGCCAGTGGGGTATTATTAGAATGCACCTAAGTAGCCCAGAATGACACTAAGTATGAGCACTCCTGGTTTATCTGGGAAATGCGCTCCTCAGTGTGGAATTGAGCCGTCCAGGTTAGTTGTGTATTATCTGATGAGACGGCTGATATCAGTTGGACTAGGGACTCTACAATAGGCTTAAGTGTCAGTGGGAAAAAAAGAAGCTCCTGATTGCTATCTAAAGACTCTTGTTGGATAGTGTGTGGATGCGGACGTTGGGTGCGATGGCCTGCACGATGAAATATCTTCATTGTCTAGGTTGACATATGAGGAGTGGCCATTTGGGTGCCTGTAGAACTGCATCTGGTGTTGGAAGACTGGGAAGAAATAAAAATGAGCATGTGGGTGGTGAAGGCATGCAAGTGCCATGAAGCAATATGCCTGTGTCTCTGGTACATCCTATGTGACCAGTCCCTGACCTCAGCCCTCACTGTGAGGAGACATACACCAAGGCTCCTCCTTAAACCAAGTGATGTACAAATTTCAGGGAGATTGTTACACACCTTCCAGTGGCCATTTACAGAGGACCCTGGACAAGGAGTCATGGAGCAGGTTACCTGCCTGCACTCTGGGCCATGTATGGATGCGTGAGGTTCTGTAGAAAGGGAAACGGGTAGCTTATGAGAGCTTTGCATGTAAAAGGAAATGATTGAACACTTTGCAGATCACATAGACGATAATGGATAACTGGCCGTGACTTTTGTACTGATCTTTAAGTCTGATTCCAGATGCCTGGCATCTGTTAGTTGGCTCCTGGAATTTTTGATGACAAGTCTCATTTTCAGAGCTTAGCTGCAGATCTGCAGACCTGAGTGAAACTAGGTCCGCAACTGTGATGGGGGTCTAAGCAAACCCGACTTAAAGACATAAACACTGGGAGCCGGCCCCTAGAATCAGATGTGGAGAAGGGTGGTTTACAAGGCAGTAATCTCATCGAGAGATTCAGGTGGCACCTTTAAACCATCAGAATCAACCGTGGGAAGTTTCTTTTCAGCATCTGAACGCCAAGATTAATTACTGATTCTAATTCATTAACAACAATCTCTTTCCGTTTGAATGACGATGATACAGGATGGAGTGCATGTGGTGTGGGGGGGGGGGGTGGGGGCGGTTACCTGCGCTTGGTAACAAGTTAATAACAACAGAAAACGCTGGAAAAACTCAGCAGGCCAGGGCAGCATCCGTGGAGAGAGAAACAGAGTCAATGTTTCAGGTCAAAGACCTTTCGTCAGAACTGAGAAAAAAGCAGGAAATGGAACAGATTTTAAAGCAAGTTTAGGGGCTAGGAAAGGGGGAGGGGATGAAAGAACAAAAGGGATGGTCAGTGATAGGATAGAAAGCGGGAGCGATTGAGAGACATTGAGAGACATTAAGAGATATTCAAGGTGAGAGGAGGCGGTAATGGGACAGGTTAAGGAACAAAGGATGGCTCTAGATGAGGTGTGAATTGCGCTGGCAGAATGAAGGACAGCTGCCCTGTGGGAGGGAAGAAAAAAGGCCAAACAAAAAGTGTGAATAAAAAAAAAGAAAATATATATATGTGATAGGGGCCGAGGTTGTGATCTGAAATTGATGAACTCTATATTGAGTCCAGAAGGCTGTAAAGTGCCTAATCGAAAGATGAGCTGCTGTTCCTCGAGCTTCCGCTGAGCTTCAGTGGAACAATGCAAGAGGCCGAGAACGGTGAGGTCAGAGTGGGAGTGGAGCGGTGAATTAAAGTGACAGGCGATCGGAAGCTCGGGGTCCCCCTTACGGACTGAACGGAGGTGTTCCGCAAAGCGGTCACCCAATCTGCGTTTGGTCTCCCCAATGTAGAGGAGTTAATTTGGTTTTATATGAAAGTGGTACAGGTAGACTATTCTTTATCCGAAAACCTCGGCACCAGCTGTGTTTCGGTTTTCGGAAAATTTCGGATTTCGGAAGGTATTTTATAAGACTGGGAAATTTGTCGGGGGGGGGGTCGGCGGGGGGTCGGGGGTGGGGGTCGTCGGGGTCGGCGGGGGGTCGGCGGGGGTCGGGGTCCGCGGGGGGGTCGGCGGGAGTCGGGGTCGGCGGGGGTCCGCGGGGGGGTCGGCAGGGGGGTCGGCGGGGGTCCGCGGGGGGCTCCGCAGGGGGTCGTCGGCGGGGGTCGGGGTCGTGCGCACGACTTACGCTGACCCTCTGCTCAGCGTAAGTCGTGCGCCACTCTGGTCATGTCGTGCGCACGACTTACGCTGAACGAAAAAACCTTCGGTTTTTAGAGGGTTTCGGTTTTCGGAAGTTCGGATAAAAGGTAGTCTACCTGTAGTCATACAAAATTGTTGTAGTTTGCATGATATTTTTTGCAATGATCTGTGCAGCACCAGTGAGTACTGCTCGCAGACCTACATTGGCTTGCAGGTAAGCAACGCCTCGATTTTAAAATTCTCATCTTTGTTTTCAAAGCCCTCCATGGCCTCGCCCCTTCTGATCTCTGTAATCTCCTCCAGCCCCACAACCCCCCGAGATATCTGCGCTCCTCTAATTCTGGCCTCATGCGCGTCCCCGATTTTTAATCGCTCCACCATTGGTGGCCGTGCCTTCAGCTGCCTAGGGCCCTAAGCTCTGGAATTCCCTGCCTAAACCTCTCTGCCCCTTTACCTCTCGTTCCCCCTTTAAGACACTCCTTAAAACCTACCTCTTTGACCAAGCTTTTGTTCACCTGCCCTAATCTCTCCTTATGTGGCTCAGTGTCAAGTTTTGTTTTATGAGGCTCCTGTGGCGTTTTACTACATTAAAGGTGCTATATAAATACAAGTTGTCGTTGTTGCTGATTCTGTAGGATTTCTCACTGCCCTGATGAGCGTGTTGTCATGATCACAGCAAGGGCTTGCTGGGGATGATGGAGTGTGCGTAGCTATTGGGTTTATCTTTCAAATTGTCAGTGGCTCAGTGGGTAGAAGTTCCAGTGTGATTGTTGCCTCATGTACGTGTAGCGAATGCTGTGATCCATGTACAGGTGATAAGAACGTATCACGTGCTGTTGTGGGCTTTATGCACTGTGTGCTTTCCCTCTGTATCCGCTGATGTTTTAAAGCTCGGGCCTTGCTTTGACAGAAGGTCGGGCACACAGATTAGCCACGAGCCTCAAAAGATAACCCTTTTATACTGTGAACGGGCTGAATTCTATCAACATTGTTGTTCCACAATCATTTGCGTTTCAAATTTGCTGTTTCAGAAAACATGCTGTTCTGTTTCACCTCAAGTATAACCTACTCTTCAAAGCTGTTTGTGCACAGAAAAAACGGAATTATCAAATAATTTGAATTAAGCCACAGCGAAGCGTGAAATTAGTGCTAATAAAAAACTTGGTTATCATAAAATTGGGATTAAGCAAGGGGAGTGGACTGTTTAACTGAGTTGGAGAGATAGCCGGCAGAATCTAATAAGGAGTTTTAATAGGACCAAATGGTGCATTGCTAAGATTCATTGTCTTGTGTATCAGGCAGGTGCATTACCGGTGAGGGCCACTTTCATTGCAATTCTTTGTATTAATGCCTGTACCAACATGTAAGGGCAGCTAGCACACTGTCCGCTGTGGTTCAGTGGGTAGCATACTTGCCTCTGAGTCAGAAGGTTGTGGGTTTAAGTCCCACTCCAGGGACTTGCAGCACATAAATCCAGGTTGACACTCCAGCGCACTGCTGAGGGAGTGATGTACTCTCAGAGGTGCTGTCTTTTCAGATGAGACCTTAAAGCGAGGTTCCGTCTGCCCTCTCAGGTGGACGTAAAAGATCCCATGGTGCTATTTTGAAGAAGAGATGGGGAGGTATCTTCGGTGTCCTGGCCAATATTTATCCCTCAATCAACATCACTAAAACAGATTATCTGGTCATTATCTCATTGCTGTTTGTGGGAGCTTGCTGTGCGCAAATTGGCTGCCACGTTTCCCATATTACAACAGTGACTACAGTCCAAAAGTACTTCATTGGCTGTAAAGCACTTTGGGACATCCGGTGGTCACGAAAGGCGCTATATAAATGCAAGTCTTTCTTTTATTCACCTTGAGCGGTAGTGCAAAGTGGACGGTATCGTATCGGCCACCTGTTATACACCTCGCCCAGTATTCAGTTCCACTAATTTCAATAGAACTGAATATCCAGCAGGGCGTAAAACAGGTAGCCCATGCGATGGCGCCCCATTAGCTCTATCGCCCAAGTCTAATTCCATCCCCATATTGTTTTACGGTCGGGAGCCCTTCCCTCTGAGGTGTTTGCTCCCTCCCTCACTCAGATCTTTTCAACTTCTCTTGCCGAGAGGGTGGTTGAGTGACCAGCTCTCAGACCCCTGCCAGGGCCACTTGTATTTTGTGACAGAAGCCCACCCCTAACTCTCCCTCTGAGACTTCCCTCCCTTCTTGCCATTTATGCCTAACAGCTTGTTTTTTTTAGCATCACGATTTAACAACAACAACTTGTATTTATATAGTACCTTTAACATAGTAAAACATCCCAAGGCGCTGCACAGGAGTATTTTAAGACAAGAAATTTGACACCGATCCACATAAGGATAAATTAGGGCAGGTGACCAAAAGCTCGGTCAAAGAGGTAGGTTTTAAGGAGCGTCTTAAAGGAGGAAAGAGAGGTAGAGAGGCGGACAGGTTTAGGCAGGGAATTCCAGAGCTTAGGGCCTAGGCAACAGAAGGCACGGCCACCAAAGGGAGCGATTATAATCAGGGATGCTCAAGAGGGCAGAATTAGAGGAGCGCAGATATCTCGGGGGGGGTTGTGGGGCTGAAGGAGATTACAGAGATAGGGAGGGGCGAGGCCATGGAGGGATTTGAAAACAAGGTTGAAAATTTGAAATCAAGGCGCTGCTTAACCATATCATTTACTGTGTCAAATGATGATTTGTTTTGCAAGAGGGCCTTTCTGGCAAGTGATAAACATCAAAGATAATAACGTTAATTCAATACACTGTACAGCTTGCTAAGAAAGCCCAATAGTTCCACGCTGTTTGTACGCTGTGCTACTGTAGGTCCGATTCTCTGATCGAGTGTTATTAGCACAGAGTGGCGCTCACAGGGAGCCCTGGTCGGGAAATGGCGGGCTTGCAGCCCCCAATTTTCATCCATTTAAATGAATGGACAGAAAATCAAGTGCTGTCGGCCTGCAATTTCCCAACCAGGACTCCCTGCGAGCACCAGTCCACACCAGACATGGCCAGTCAAGGCAATGTCCTGGTATCCATATACAGTACTTCACTGTAATTTAAAGGCTGCCCGATTGGAGACCACGGTCATGTTGACCTCATCGGCGTGATATCACACAAAGCACTCGTCTCTGCTCCATTTGGGTTGGTGCCTTCATTGCCAGAGGACGGGGCTGAATATCGGGCCATCGTCACTGAGAGGGCCTGCTACTGAGCCACCAAGTCATTGACTAACAGATGGGCTGTTAAACAGATGGTCAACAGGGCGATGCATCGATGTACTCACAGGTTTTTTTTGTTTCAAAAATATACTTTATTCATAAAACTTTGTGCAAATACAATACAGTACAATCCACAGTTTAAAAAAAAATATATTGTACAGTCCAGGTTCAATACATTACATGGCAGTCTCGTTCGCTACATGCCAGTTACATTTCAAATGTTATGTACTCACAGGTTGCCGCTGCAGATTGGTAGGGTGGGATTTGCTCAACTGTGCGTTTGATTCCCTCTGTTCCGTTACCCGGTTTTGCATGTTCCTATTTTAGCGCCGCCGTTAACCTGTTTCTTTTAAAAGCGGTCGACGACTGCATTTTAGATCGAACGGGCAGCAATTTAAGCAGACACGTACGCTAAAAGTACCAGACGCAGGATATTAAACCCATTGGTTTCTCCACGCAACTCATGCCTGGTCCCAACTGAGCATCAATTAAAAAAAAAAGTAATGGAGGCCATTCATTCCTCCACAGGAAGGGAGGGGGCATCAGAGGTCTGATCGCCCTGGGCTGATGTTGGGCACACCTGTGCTTTCCAGTAGTTTGTTACAGAAGTTGCCAGTGTCAAAGATAGGGGGCAGTTCCATTCACCTGCTCAACCGAGGAATGGTATGTGGCATGAGAAAGAACTTTAAAGAGAAGGAATTGACGTAAGTCACACTGGTATTGCATTTTCCAACAGATACAAGAGGTTTGTACAGAAAGCCTAGCTGAGCTAGACGTTGCTCTTTTAAGGACGCTTACGCTCCATGAAGAGTGCTTTGTAAATGCTGTTTGCTAAGACGTTCCTTTAATTAATGGGTCCTGACTGGGATAGATAAGACATGCCTGAGCAGAAATTTGCATTAACTATAAGTTCAGGTAAATTCTTCAGACCACAGTATCTGCTTGCTTAACAAGACCAAACAGGCTGCTCAAAGGTCAGCTTGTGGGGGTCAAAAGTTCACACCCAGAGCCTTATTACTCAAGACCTGGAAACAGGGGGTGGCTGCCACTCCTCTGGTACCCACTGCTTTGCACCACAAGATTAATTGGATTGACTAATTACCTGCTCTTTCAGAAAGTTGGCATCGGCGTGAGGATGAGAACATTTTTGAGACCACTGGTTAAACCTGTAACTTATGTGAAACGTTAAAAGGTATCAAGAGCAGCGAGTAGCCAACGATACTTCCCCTTTGACCCTATTTTCTCCCCTCTTCTTAAGGCGTGAGTCTTGGTAGGACCTGGCCTAGATCTTAGATCGGGACTGTCGGCAGGCTATTCGATTGTGGGTGCATCACAACCAGGCTCGGTCCTGACTCTCGCCCCACCACCTGCACATTCCAGCAGAGGATAGCAATCAGTGGCAGGAACCCTGGCTAAGTTTATTCTCCCCTACCTAGTTGCTGATATCCCCGGAATGATGCTATGGGACACTACCGTAGGAACGCTTACCGTGTTCTCCTGAAATTCCTCTCCAGTGGGAGAATTAACCTGAATTGCTAGGTTAACACCTCTGCTAAAATACGGGGGTGGGGGGGCAAAGACGTTCAGACTAACGCAATATGGGGTCGGTTTTGAGTTTTGTTTGACCAACTGGCGGAGCGCGCCAGCCTGTCGCCCGTACCCACGGCGATTTCGAGGCCCTGGCCTCACTTGCATCGAGCCCACGGGGCTCCAAACAGGCGTCCTGACGCAGCTCGGCGCGTTAAAGCTGGCCAACATTGAGCTGCCCTGGCCGCCAGGTAAGTAAGTGCGGGCAGGCGGGGGTGGGGATAGAGGCGGGGTGGCGGCTGCCCAGGTTCTTTTTTTTTCGAGGGGCCTGCAGGAGCGCTCCTGCTCCTCCGCACCCCACAAAAAACAACTCCAAGCTGGGTCTCGCAGGCTCCCTGGCCCGTTGCACCAATCGGAGCACATGCAACGTTCGCTCCGACCGGTTCCAGCCTACCCATTGACGCCAAGGCAAAACAAGCTACAATCGACCCCTAAGTCTTCATGCATTAGTATCCCATGGTGATATCTCAGGCCCAAGTCCCCATTGCTTTGCATTACAAAAATAAACAGACCAATTTAATAGCTTTCACAATCAACACTGGTATTGAGGAGGGGGGTGGTGGGGGTTGGAAATTGCTGAGCTAACTTCCTTGTTGTCATGGAAAAATTTACCTAGAAAATGAAAAGTAACGATATGTAAAAGATAAGCTGCAGTTGGTCAAACCTGGCTTTTGTTTGGTATCTTCTGGTCGGTGTAAAATTTGAATAGTTCACTTTAGGAGATGTGAAAGTGCAAACGATTTGCAAAAGAGCCAACCTGTTGAAAACAAGGCAGTAAAAAAAATGGTGCAAGACCTCAATTTTTACGACAAAAAAAAATAAGGCCGCATTAACCGTCTCACTGCTGGACCTGCAGCCCATTGATACGTCACCATTAGATTTTTCCAATTACTGGTGCGAGCTCCTCATTCTGAGTTTTAATCTCAGACATCAATTTAATGCACTCCTTAGCTGCATGCAATTATAAATTTTGCTAAAGGTGTGTGTATATAAAAGAACATCTGTGACACGACACCGGGGGAGGGGGAGGGGGTGCGTGGGGAGTTAATTTTCCGAGGTTGCGTCGCTGGCGGTTGTCATGCCCACTGATGGCGCAAAGCGGGAATGAGCGGCCACCATTTTCCGTCCATTAAAATGAACACTCCGGGCGTCCCAAAGCGCTTTACAGCCAATGATGTACTTTTTGAAGTGCAGTCGCTGTTGTAATGTGGGAAACGCGGCAGCCAATTTGCGCACAGCAAGCTCCCACAAACTGCAATGTGATGATGACCAGAGAATCTGTTTTTTTTTTTGTGATGTTGATTGAGGGATAAATATTGGCCAGAAAGCTGGGGATAACTCCCCTGCTCATCTTCGAAATAGTGCCTGGGGATCTTTTACGTCCACCTGCTTAATGTCTCACCCGAAAAACGGCGCCTCCGGCAGCGCAGCGCTCCCTCAGCACGGCACTGGAGCATCAGCCTAGATTTGTGTGCTCAAGTCTCGAACACACAAACTTTTGACTCAGAGGCGAGAGCACTAAGCCACAGCTGACACACAGAATCATAGAGCCCAGAAGGGTTTTGTTCAGCTCATCGTTGCCTGTGCCGGCTCTTTGAAAGAGCTCTCCAATTAGTCCCGCTTTCCCCAAAGCCCTGTAAATGTTTCCTTTTCAAGGCCCTTAGGTACAATCTGTCACAGCCTCACTGCCTGCGTGCTGGCCTAAACTAAAGCGATTGAGACTTTGGCGCTCCGCATTCATAGGAACTTCCTCTGTGCTCTATTTTAACACATTGATTAGTCCATTTAAACCATTATGGGTTCAGCAAGCCATTCAAATAGTACATGGGGGAATTTGATGCCATCGCGCACAGGTGGGAACAATTCCAGCCCCTGAATTAGAATACCTGTAGTAACTCACGGTGGGGCTACAAGGGCTCTCTTCACCATGTTTTTAGTGCGCAGGTTAAAGCATTCCTGTCAAATTCCCCAGTGCAGTATTTCAGCAGTTGTTAAACGGTTTCAAATAAATGAATTCAAAACTGCGTTGAGAATTTGACAGGCGTGTATTAACCAGTGCGCTAAAAATTACGCTCAGAGGAATTTCAATCGCTGTGTGTTAAGATGTGGTTTTTAACACACCGCAGATTAACCAGGATGTTATCAGGGATGAGAAGCTAGGGGAACCTTAAGGTACTGGGACTATTTCCATTGAACAGAGTGGGCTAAGAGGAGATTTGATAGGTTATGAGGGCTTTTGATAGGGTGTGTAGGGAAAGATTGGAGAGTCAGTGAGGAGGGGTTCTTGAGGAGCGAGGTTAAGAGAAACACAGAGGGGGAAAAATTCAGTTGTTTGCGCCTCCCCTTAGCGCCTTAAGAGGGCGCCAATTGGGGCGCAAAGCAACTAGAGGCCGGGCGCGGCGATGTTTGTGCCGCTCGCGAAATTAACTAGACATTTTGCGGTGGCGCTAAACACTGCCGCCACGATCTCCTGCGCCGGCAGATTGTGACGTCATTCGAGTGCGCAACACCCTGTTAGCGCCCCGGACCGGATAGTGAGTGGCGCCCCCTGCCTTACCACCTGCCGCTAACAACGACAGGTTGAGGGGAGCGTTATGCTGTCAGAAAGGGACTGGGGGAGCGCTATTTAAAGGCGACCGCTTCCTGCCTTTTTTTGTTGGTGACATTTTTGCAGCACACATTCTGAGAGAGAGAGAGAGAGACTTCTGGAGAGATTCAACACTGTGTGAAGGAGTTTTGAGTACTGAGCAGCACTTTGTAGGTTTATTTTGATTTGCCCTTCCTTGCTTCGCCAGCGCTCTGAGGTAGCGCCTCGCTCCTCGGCCTTTGCACCTTGAGACAGGTGTGAAGCGCCTGATTTAGCGCTCCAATCACCTCCAGGGGCGATAAAAGCCTAATTTGCTGTCGGAGGCGATATTTAGCGCCAGGCGCTAAACTTTGCGCACGGCCGATAACGGCGCCCCAAATGGGGCGATACCGAATTTTTCCCCCAGAGAGTTGTTAGAGTATGGAATACTTTGGTTGAGGCAGAGACCACTTCATGTTTTAAAGGAAGAGGAGACAAACCATTGAAGCAGAGGGAAATACAGGGCTGTCAGGAGAGAGCAGGGCAGTGGGATTAGTTTTGGATTGTTTTAGTAGAGAGCCGGCACAGACACGATGGGCTGAATGACCTCCTTCTGTGCTGTAAACCTCGATGATTCTATGTTTGGGCTTTCCCCCAACATGTTGACTTGGTTCACAGGGACAAGGCAGTTCCCATAAGTAGTTTGAGTCTCCTATTATCCATAACCCGTGCTGTTCTACATGCTGTGTAAGGGTTGGCATGTCCAGGTTTGACAATCAATCCCTATTTGTGGCCTGTCATTCACTGGAGATCACGTGGTACGGCAATCACGGTTTCCAGTCTCTTCCAAAAAGCAAAAAATACTATCGATGTGTACAGGATAAAATGACTTGATCAGATTTATGAAAAGGTTCATTTTTACATACAAGCAAAGTGATGCAGCAAAATATTTTCTCAGCACAACACTTGGAAAAACAATGGACCCGAAAATCTGCAGGCTGCCGTGTTGCCGGTTACGCTAGGACGGTGCCCTCCAGCACTGATTCCACCAGCTCTCGGCAGTGCCCGAGGGTTTCCGCATTGACTTGTACTTCCAGCCACCCCATTACGTATAAGGCAAATGATGAGCCGGGGTGGGGCAGGGCCGAGAGCAGGGACCCCCCTCCAAGCCAGGAGTACCAGGGGTCCTCACCATGTGGTAGTAGCGGCTGGTGTGCCCTGTAAGTTGAGGCATGCCGGCCTCCACATTTGGACGTGTGAGTCCCACTAATGGGGGTTCAGGCCTGGACCCCCAAAGAAACCCCCCCCCCCCCAAATTCTGGATTGGCTCCTTATTCAGGAGCAGTGCTGGGACTGGAGGGAAAGAGGCTCTGGGCAACTCCCACACCCCACAGGCGGGGTGGCGTGCGAGTTTCCGGGTGTATGGTGGGTGGCAAAGATGCGCCTGCGGTGGTGCCCATGCCCGCCTGCCTCATGTACCTTCCCACTTCTCCTGAAATTCTGGCGCGAGCCTGGTGTAACCTTCGGATCGCAATCCCGTAGAGTGTCAGGGCCTCTTTTTATTTTACAAGAAGGTTTCCTTAGCTCTGAACTCCGTGTCAGAGAAAAATAATTTTGTGACTCCTACAGGGACACTGCAGCTTAAATGGAAACCATTTATATTTAAAAATTCACAATTATAGTCTGGTTACCGCACAGACGGAATCTCTTTCAGATGAACCCTCTTAACTCAAACTGCATCCTTGGTGCTTAAAAAAAAGATGTCAATTGTCAGAACATTTAAATTGCTGTTATCTGTAAGCACACTAACCCCTTGCATTGACTCTCTGACAATGCGCCTGACCGGAGTGTGTTATCTGCCAGTAAACCCTTGGATGGCATTATCATCCCTGAGATATGTCGCAACGCACTCCTGTCTGTGTTATTCTTTATATGATACAGATAAAAAGTAATGTCTTACTGCTTTTTTTACAAAATGAATCCTGTGTCTACTGTAGGGAATTAGCACACCTTAGGGCAGATAAAAAAAGAAATACTTGCATTTATATAGCGACTTTCACGACCTCAGGACATCCCAAAGCGCCTTACAGCCAATGAAGTACTTTTGAAGTGGAGTCACTGCTGTAATGTAGGAAACGCGGCAGCCAATTTGCGCACAGCAAGCTCCCACAAACAGCAATGCGCTAATGACTAGATAATCTGTTTTTGTGATGTAGATTGAGGGATAAATATTGGCCCTAGGACACCGGGGATAATTCCCCTGCTCTTCTTCGAAATAGTGCCGTGGGATCTTTTACGTCCACCTGAGAGAGTGGACATCAAGGCAGCATTTGACCGAGTTTGGCATCTAGGAGCCCTAGTAAAACTGAAGTCAATGGGAATCAGGGGGAAAATGCACCACTGGCTGGAGTCATAGCTAGCACAAAGGAAGATGGTCGTGGTTGTTGAAGGTCAATCATCACAGCCCCAGGACATCGCTGCAGGAGTTCCTCAGGGCAGTGTCCTAGGCCCAAACATCTTCAGCTGCTTCATCAATGACCTTCCCACATTGCTAGCTATCAAACAACTTGGCCTAGAAATTGGGTTCTGGTCTTGCCAGGGCTGTAGCGCCAGAAAGTTTGCGCCAGCGGTAATGCGGCAGCGCCCGACGAAAATTCGGGTGCGCTGGGCCCAGACGGCGGCGGGCGCTAAAACCCTCCTTTAGCGCCTCAAAACGGGCGTGAACTTGGGTTTCCCGGCGCTAATCCCCCGCTGCGGCACCCGATGCGGTGCGGCAGGCGGGGGAACTGCAGGCCTCCTCCTCCTGTTAAGGAGGAGCTGCCTGCAGCCGACAACTGTCCGGCGGATTGCCCCGACATCTGAGCCCGGCACCTCGGGGAAGTGCCGGGCTCGCATCAGACACTGATCAGGGCCGCGGGGGGGGAATGCAGGAGTCCGGGAAGGGAGGTGCGGGCAGGCGGCCGCCGGGAACGCGGCCGGCCGCCGCTCCACCTTTATGCGCCGGCGCACACTGGGGGAAGACTCTGTTGCCAGAGTCTTAGTTGCGCCTGCCACGGGCGAGGCGGGCGCAACTGAATTTCGGCTTGGGGCCGGGTTACCACGGCAACCGGGACGCTGCGCACACCGATGACGTCATCGGTGCCGGCGCAGCGCTACCGGTCTACCGCGGCGGAAGGGCCCCAGGCAATTTAGGAACCGGCGCCAATTGCAGCGCTAGGCCCTCTAGCGCCGCAAAATCGGCGCTAAGGGCACTGAATTTCTAGGCCCTTGTATTTATATAGCACCTTTAACATAGTAAAATGTCCCAAGGCACTTCACAGGAGTGTTATCAGACAAAATTTGACACCAAGCCACATAAGGAGATATTAGGACACTTGTTTTTTGATAGCTGGCAATATGGGGGTGGTGCTGCATGAGGTGATTGCGAGGATCATGTCCCCAGTTGTCACTCCAAGGGCACCTTCTCCATAGGATCGTAGCCTGACATGCCTGGACAGAGATGGAGCTGGAGAACTTCATGGCACAGCTTCCTGGGAGCACGCGTTAGCTGCAAGTGTTCTTGCAACCGATGACTCAGCTTTGTCACTCCTTCCCTGCGATGCAGAGTATTTGCAGACAGTGCTCCCCTGACAAATCTAAGTAGGTGTGCTTTTGTCTGTAAATATGGGCGTGAGAGTGCCAGTCAACGGTGGTGGGGTGGGGGCACATTCTGCCTCTGGTGCAGCCTGACCTGGCTGGCATCCATCCATGGCTCCTCCTTCAAAGAAACACAATTAATGGGCAGCGCATTGTGCCAAAGCTGCGGACATTCCAAAAAAAATGGGGAGTGCCAAATCGCTTGGCATAAAGCCTCCTGACCAACTGAACACCGACAGGGAACAAAAGAACAAACATCAACAAAGAAAAGCTGGAAAAACAATGCAAAATACAGTTTTTAAGTTGTACAGGCCTCTTCAAATGCACTTCCAGAGCTCTGAGATAGGCCCTCACTAACTCCACCTACAGCAGAATGCGAACAGGCCGATTTAGGATCCTCCACTGCACATACCTTAATCCGCACTGTGTCAGCATAACTGAGGCCTCAAGGGCAGACTCTTGCATACATTCTGGTCCTGCCTCACCCACTTGTCCTTCTGGATAGAGGGGCTAGAGGCCACTGAACTGATGACTGGCCTAACCATCTCCATGGATCCAAGTCCATGCATACTTGGCCTGCTACTAGCAGAGCAAGGAACCCCTACCATTTGCAAGCTCACCCAGATCTCGCTCCTGGCAGCAAGATGGTGCATCCCCTGTTACAGTGCAGTCCAACACCCCCCCTGCAACAAGCGTGCGGCCTAAGCACATCTGACAGTCAAGGCAAGTAACATACGGGCCACCCATAGTGCTGGAGAAGCAGCAGCAGATACAGGGGCCCTTCCTGAGGGCCAGCTGCCCACCAAAAGTCCCACAACCAGACCAACCCCAAGGCTACCTGCTAAGGAGATGGACAATCTCGACATGGCCTGTCTACTGCAACACCATATTGAAGTGCCTCATCCCCCTCTGCGCAAGTCCCCACCAACCGCTGACCAGCAATGACCCCCCCAGCCCTTTCACCTGAAGACCCCCCCCCCACCGCCCCCCGCACAATGTATGGAATTGTATAACTATGTATCACCATCACTACATTCACCCGCAAATATTGTAAATTATGTACTGTAGCATGGACTCTGTGTGAAGCCATGTTGAGACTAGATCAATTAAAAATTTCAAAACTGAGATAGATTTTTAGTATTAAGAGATAGGGAACCAAGGCGGGTAAATGGATTAAGATACAGATCAGCTGACATAATAAAGACTCACTACGCACTTGGTTGTACATAAAGCAAGGCTTTAATCGACTTGTAACAAAACATGGAGGTCTAGTTAGTAGTCACTAGCTTCCTGTTTCCAGATTGTCTCTGGCCAAGTTGGGCCCACGCCCGAGTATTTATACTCCTCGGGCGGCGCCCTCAGCTGGCCGTTCAATACTACTTCCTGAGTTACTTCTTGTAAAAGTTGCGATTTATGACATCAGCCATGATCTCATTGAATGGCGGAACAGGCTCAAGGGGCTGAACGGCCTCCTCCTGTGTCCTAAGCGCAGGTAAAATTGTTGTATGAAATAAATTTGCAAAAAAAATGCATTTCCACATATAGTACAGTCCCTAGTAACTCTGGACACCTGTTTTATACGGGGGTGGGGGGGGGGGGGGAGTGTAGAGTGGGTGTAGGGGTTTTATGACCCAGTGCTGATACACTGGGACATTGTGTAGATGTTGTCATCGGGTTCACATTTAGATAACTGACGGGCTCTTGACAACCTGACTGTATAATTAAGTCGGGCATTACATGCATATTTCTGATCAGCTACGCTCACTTAGAATCATCTAATCTTGTAGCACAGAAGGAGGCCGTTCGGCCTGTCGAACCTGTGCTGACTTAAATCTGACAGCTTTAATAAATCCCTTTCGCTTGTCCTGTCGATGCTGGAATAGATCTATCTCTTTATACAATAGCAAAATACTGCGGATGCTGGAAATCTGAAACTACAGCAGAAAATGCTGGAAACACTCAGCATGTCAGGCAGCATCTGTGGAGAGAGAAACAAGAGTTAACGTTTCAGGTCTGGGACCCTTCGTCAGAACTGGAAAAAGTTAGAGATGTAACAGATTTTAAGCAGGGTGCCGAGGCAGTGAAGGTGGGGGAGGGGAGGAAAGAACAAAAGGCTGGAAGGCAGGAGAGATTCAATGTTGCAAATGGGGATAGCAGAATCATCAACAGCTGCCGCCTGCAAAAATAGGGGCCGAGGTTATGATCTGAAATTGTTGAACTCAATGTTGAGTCCGGCAGGCTGTAAAGTGCCCAATTGAAAGATGAGGTGCTGTTCTTCGAGCTTACGTTGAGCTTCAGTGGAACAATACAAGAGGCCGAGGACGGTGAGGTCTAGTGGGAGTGGAGCGGAGAATTAAAGTGACAGGCGACCGGAAGCTCCGGGTCCCCCTTACGGACTGAACGGAGGTGTTCCGCAAAGCGGTCACCCAATCTGCATTTGGACTCCCCAGTGTAGAGGAGATCGCATCGTGAGCAGCGAATACAGTATACTAAATTGCAAGAAGTACAAGTAAATCACTGTTTCATCTGGAAGGAGTGTTTGGGGCCCTGGACAGTGGGAAGGAAGGAGGTGAAAGGGCAGTTGTTGCATTAAGCTCAACATAAGCTCGAGGAACAGCACCTCATCGTTCTATTAGACACTTTACAGCCTTCTGGACTCTGTTACCATCTCCTTTTGCCTCGCACCATCGTCCCTTTTGTCTCTTAATCTTACCTGCCTTCCACCCTATCACACACCTTCCCTTTTGTTCTTTCCACCCCTCCCACCCTTTCCCTGCCCCTGCACCTGCTTAAAGCCTGTTCCATCTCTAACTTTTCCCGGTTCTGACGCAGGGTCACGGACCTGAAACGTTAACTCTGTTTCTCTCTCCACAGATACTGCCTGGCCTGCTGAGTGTTTTCTGCATTTTCTGTTGTTATCTCTCAATAGAGTTTCCTTGTATTTTTAGCTTATCAGAAAAGAAAGGCACTGTATGCTCATATATCTCAAAATCCACCCTCTTGTGTATTATATAGAGATGTACCATATCCTGTGTATATCACTGCAAAAGTCAAACTCAATTTTTTTGGAAAGGATTCTGGAAATTTTCTGAGATTTTTACTGGAGTTTTTGGAATTGCATTCTGTAATTTTCCTTGAAAAACCACAAATAAGTGGCCTTGGTTACAAGAAATTGTGTATTTTGATTATAGAGAAATGGTGTGTCCGGAACATAGTGCTGAGAAATAGCGCACTGTATTTACATAGAAACATAGAAGATAGGAGCAGGAGTAGGCCATTCGGCCCCTCGAGCCTGCTCCGCCATTCAGTGAGATCATGACTGATCATCCAAACTCAGTACCCTGTCCCTGCTTTCTCCCCATATCCCTTGATCCCTTTAGCCTTAAGAAATATATCTAACTCCTTCTTGAATATATTTAATGAATTGGCCTCAACTGCCTTCTGTGGTAGAGAATTCCACAGGTTCACCACTCTCTGGGTGAAGAAATTTCTCCTCATCTCAGTCCTAAATGGCTTACCCTTTATCTTTAGACTGTGACCCCTGGTTCTGGACTCCCTGACCATCAGGAACATCCTTCCTGCATCTAGTCTGTCTAGTCCTGTTGGAATTTTGTCTAGTCCTGTTAGAATTATAATTTATTATGGAGCAACAGCGTACCTGTGTTTATTATGGAGAATGAACACTCCCTGCTTATTCTACAGAGGAATAGTGGGGGAGAAATTGGTTTAGGCTTGGTTTTTTTGGGCCTGAGTTAGACAATGCGCCAGGAGCCACAGGTCCAGAGCCCGTCCAAAATTGGGCCTCGGGCCTCCACCTGACCAATTGCAAGGCATCAATGCCAACCCGGCCTGCAGTATTGCTGTGGCGCCATGAAGAGCACTCCTGCTCCTCCCACCTCCACATCAAAAGTAAGTAATTAAACTGGAAATCTCACCGTTTGGTTGCCGGTCCCTTTAAGAGCCGCCGATTTGACTGATGCCCACCACAGTGCTGCTTAATTCCAGAGCAAGGTCATGAAACGGGCATTCGCACCCCCCCCCCCCCATTAGCTTATGCTCAGACGGCGAAATATCGCCCGATCCAACATGGCGTGGGATGTACTTTCGTGCTGTTTGGGGGCGGAACATAACCCCGTGAAATTGGTGCTTTTTGCCCCTGTTCTGCACCTGAAAAACGAGCACAATGGGGTCCAATTTCTTCCAAGTATATCCTGGGTGTGTTATTGTCAAATAGCACGCTCTGTTTATTATAGAGAAACAGCGTACCTGTGTATCTTATGGAGGAATCGTGTACTTTGTGCATAGCAAAGATTTACTAGAATGATACCAGAACAGAGAGTTTATTCATATCGGGAAAGATTGAACAGGCTGGGGCTTTTTTCTCTAGAAAAGAGAAGTCTGAGGGGTGACCTGATCGAGGTCTTCAAGATTATGAAAGGGTTCGTTAGGGTAGACGTAGAGAAGATGTTTCCACTTGCGGGTGAGTCCAGAACTAGGGGCCATAAATATAAGATAGTCACGAATAAATGCAATTGGGAATTCAGGAGAAACTTCTTTACCCAGAGAGTGGTGAGAATGTGGAACTCGCTACCACAGGGAGTAGTTGAGGCAAATGTCATGGATGCACTCAAGGGGGAAGCTAGATAAGCACATGAGGGAGAAAGGAATAGAAGGATATGTTGACGGGGTGAGATGAAGAGGGGCGGGAGGAGGCTCGTGTGGAGCATAAACACCGGCATAGACCTAAATAACAACAGAAAACAATGGAAAAACTCAGCAGGCCAGGCAACATCCGCGGAGATAGAAACAGAGTCAACGGTTCAGGTCGAAGACCCTTCTTCGGAACCGAGAAAAAAGCAGGAAATGAAACAGATTAAAAAGCAAGTTTGGGGGCTGGGAAATGGGGGAGGGGATGAAAGAACACAAGGGAAGGTCTGAGAGGTGAAGAGACGTTAAGAGATATTCAAGGCGAGACGAGATGGTAATAGGACAGGTAAAGAGACAAAGGATGGCTCTAGAAGAAGTGTGAAATGCGCCTGCAGAGTGAGAGACAGTTGCCATGTGGGAGAGAGAAAAAGGAAAAGAAACAGCATAGACCTGTTGGGCAGAATAATTCTGTGCTGCAAATACTTTGTATCATTCACAAACATCGTGCCCTATATATATTGTAGAGAAATAGCATATCCTGTGTATACTATAGAGGGATCGCATTCCCTGTGTATACTATAGAGGGATCGCATTCCCTGTGTATACTATAGAGGGATCGCATTCCCTGTGTATACTATAGAGGGATCGCATTCCCTGTGTATACTATAGAGGGATCGCATTCCCCATGTATACTATAGAGGATCAGCATATATATTGCATATATATAAGGGAATATCCAACCCTGTTTGTAATATAAAGGTGCATTGCTTATTGCTGCCTCAGGAGCACCAAGTAAAACTTGAGCACTTGTAGACAGTGTGTCTGCTTGTGACTAATTTCACCATTTGAACACAGCATCTGAAGCAATATTGTTCACAGCAAGAGTGACACCCACTGAAAGTATAAAGAGTTCTAGTGTTAGACTACAATGCTTCAGGACCTTAGCAGGTCACAAGTCCACCGGCAGGCGCCTGAGAGAACCGAGGAACCAATGCCATGAAAACATATTTATCTCCATAAGTTTCACTGACACCTGTTATCTGCGAATTTCCCAGGCCCAGGTCTACACGCCCTACAGTAAGCTTCATGTACTTTACTGACTCAATGCTTAAATTGGCCTTGCATTTATCAAATGTCAGTATGTTCGCCTACAAACCCCTCTCTCCACCATCCCCCCACCCGACCCTACCCACCCCCCTCAACCTGGAATTCAGAACAGTCTGTAGAATTTGGAGCATTGGTGATTCAGTACAGCAAATGCTTCTTTCTTCTGGGAATGTTATTGGTTTAAGTCCCTCATATTTCTGGGATTACTTCCCTGATTCCTAGAACACAGTCAGATCATTGCTGAGGTGCTGCCCACATCAGGTCAGTTTAAAAACGCCTTCAGATTATAACAGGCTTACCCTGATGCAGAGTTTGATCGTAATGAACTGGGAATACATTTTTATGACAGAATTTTTTTTTTACCAACCGGGGCAGATGAAGTGCTCTGGATCTTTGCATTGTAAATGCTTTCCAAAAGAACTTAACCACAACTTGTACAAAACCACAACAATTCTTTCCCCCCATCCAACCCACCCCCCCGCCCCCCAGGAAAAAGCACAGCGTTTTGTCACTCATCCTTCAAGGAGTTAAAAATCTCACGATTCACGGTTGTATTATCAATATTGAAGCAAAACACCGTGACATCACTCACTTGCCTTGACAACGACAGTGTTCAACAGCTCTGGCCACCATTTTGTTGCTGGGTTGGTGATAGGAGCCCATTAGGTTTTATTAAGCAAACTGCAGCTTCACAGGGCTGTTAAGTAACAAATACAAGTGTGTGGCACGCCTAAAGTGTACGTTAAGAGTGATGAGAAGAGGGGAAATAATCATAAAATATGAAGCAAATAATCTCTCGTTGGACTACACATGTGCACTGCCCGTTCTTTAAACCCAGTGCCCTGTCCTGAAAAAGGCAGTTGTTGACGATGATGGCATGGGCGGGGCAGGGGGCAGGGAAATGGAAAGCCTAGCCAGTTGATGAGAGTGTTGGGTTCCATTTTCTTTTGCCCCACTGCTGTGTGAAGCAACTACTGAGATAAAAGGCTCGGATTCCTGAACCCTGGGAGCTCATCAGCGGCGTCAGCTGGGCAGCCCAGTTCAATTAGGTCTCCACACCTTTTCCTTCTGGCTTTTAAAATTGCCCCGCAAAGTCGGGAGGGGGGGTGGTGTGCGCACGAGGGATTTCCTAACCTTTTATAAATTGTGGAGTGGCTCAACACAGAGTACAGTTTAATAGGAAAAGTCAAAAGGCGAATAGCATGAAGGAAGCATCTTTGCACAAGAACAGAAGAAATAGGAGCAGGAGTAGGCCATTTGGCCCCTCGAGCCTGCTCCGCAATGCAACTGAAGGCCTTACAAAGCCAGAGGTTTGTACTATTAGGAGTCCACAGCTTTAATCCACTTTCATACTCGAGTCTAATTCAATCTGTCCACACATTGTTATTTGTGCAGAGGTCAGACTCACAATAGGAAAACCCCTGGAACTAATAACAGTTCCTAATGTAGTGTCTGCACCAACCTGGGAATCCAGTGACAGGCCAAACAAGCACAGTGCTCTCCAGGGTCAAGGACATTTTAAACTGCTTTTGGCAGTCTGTCAGCTATATGAGGTTTATTACATATTGACTTAACCCATTAAACCTTTGGCACTTAAGTCAAGAAACTCACTGTCAAACATGACTTGGAGTTGGTCTCCATCCAGAGGCAGCCGAACCAGAGAAAAGGGATGGATTTTGGATTAATGAGTGATAGCAACAGTAGCATTCGAAAGGAATTGCATTCCTTTATTATTTAACTCTGTCAGCGACAGGTTTACTGATGTTGTGAATCTACCACTAACAATCTTCTGAATACAAACGTCTATCTGTAGTACTTTATGCCAAGTAGCACACCTTCAGACTTTGCAGAGTCGGGGGTGTGGGGGGGAGGGGGCAGGGGCTCCAGTATTTAAATTTTCTTTTGTTGTCTAAATGAACGAGTCCAAGTACATTCTTTAAGCAATTATGAATTTCTTCCTTTTTCCCTCTCAAATACTGGAGCAGTCAGTGAATGAATTTACATAAGAACATAACATAAGAACATAAGTAGTAGGAACAGGAGTAGGCCATACGGCCCCTCGGGCCTGCTCCGCCATTCAATAGGATCATGGCTGATCGAAACCTAGACTCACGTCCACTTCCCTGCCCTCTCCCCGTAACCCCTAATTCCCTTATCTGCTAGGAAACTGTCTATCTCCGTTTTAAATCTATTTAATGTTGCAGCTTCCACAGCTCTCTGGGGTAGCAAATTCCATAGATTTACTACCCTCTGAGTGAAGAAGTTTCTCCTCATCTCAGTTTTGAAAGGGCAGCCCCTTATTCTAAGATTATGCCCCCTAGTTCTAGTCTCACCCATCAGTGGAAACATCCTCCCCACATCCAACCGATCAATCCCCCTCACAATCTTATATGTTTCGATAAGATCGCCTCTCATTCTTCTGAACTCCAATGAGTAGAGTCCCAACCTACTCAACCTTTCCTCATACGTCAACCCCCTCATCTCCGGAATCAACCGAGTGAACCTTCTCTGAACCGCCTCGAGAGCAAGTATATATTTTCTTAAATATGGAAACCAAAACTGCATGCAGTATTCCAGGTGTGGCCTCACCAATACCCTGTATAACTGCAGCAAGACTTCCCTGTTTTTATACTCCATCCCCCTTGCAATAAAAGCCAAGATTCCATTGGACTTCCTGATCACCTGCTGCACCTGCATACTAACTTTTTGTGTTTCATGCACCAGGACCCCCAGATCCCTTTGTACTGTAGCACTTTGCAGTTTCTCTCCATTTAGATAATAACTTGCTCTTTGATTTTTTCTGCCAAAGTGCATAACCTCACACATGCCACCTTCCACACCAGTGCTTCAGACATGTCTTCCTTTTTCCGCAACCGAGGATTCCCCTCTACCGTGGTTGACACTGCCCTCGACCGTGTCAGTTCCATCTCCTGCACTTCTGCCCTCACCCCTGCCCCTCCCTCCCGGAACCACGATAGGGTTCCCCTTGTCCTCACCTTTCACCCCACCAGCCTCCACATTCAACGGATCATCCTCCGGCATTTCCGCTACCTCCAAAGTGATCCCACCACCAAATGTATCTTCCCCTCCCCTGCTCTTTTAGCATTCCGCAGGGACCGCTCCCTCCGAGACACCCCAGTCCACTCCTCTATCACCCCAAACAGCCCTTCCCCTTCGCCTGGCACCTTCCCGTGCAAGCGGAGGAGATGTAACACCTGCCCCTATACCTCCCCCCTTCCCACTGTCCAGGGCCCCAAACACCCCTTCCAGGTGAAACGGCGATTTACTTGTACTTCTCGCAATCTAGTATACTGTATTCGCTGCTCACGATGCGGTCTCCTCTACATTGGGGAGACCAAACGCAGATTGGGTGACCGCTTTGCGGAACACCTCCGTTCAGTCCGTAAGGGTGACCCCGAGCTTCCGGTCGCCTGTCATTTTAATTCACCGCTCCATTCCCACTCGGACCTCACCGTCCTTGGCCTCTTGTATTGTTCCACGGAAGCTCAACGTAAACTCGAGGAACAGCACCTCATCTTCCGATTAGGCACTCTGCAGCCTTTCAGACTCAATATCGAGTTCAACAATTTCAGATCATAACCTCGGCCCCTATTTCATTTTTTCTTGTAATTTTTCCACTCCTTTCCCCCCCCGCCCCTTTCCTTTTGTTTCTCTCTCACACCTGGCAGCTATCTCTTGCCCTGCCAGTACACTTTACACCTAATCTCAGCCTATTACCATCTCGTCTAGCTCTTTTGTTTCTTTCACTTCTTTTGTCCGATCGCAGCCCTGCCTTCGATCTATTTTCTTTTCTTTCCAGTTTTGAAGAAGGGTTCGACCCAAAACGTCAACTCAAATTTCTCTCCACGGATGTTGCCTGACCTGCTGAGTTTTTCCAGCATTTTCTGTTGTTATTTCCAATATTATATTCCATCTGCCAAATCTCTGCCCACTCACTTAGCCTGTCTATGTCCTTTTGCAGGTTTTTTATGTCCTCCTCACTCGCTGCTTTCCCTCCCATCTTTGTATCGTCGGCAAACTTGGATATGTTGCACTCGGTCCCTTCCTCCAAATCGTTAATATAGATTGTAAAGAGTTGGGGTCCCAGCACTGACCCCTGCGGAACACCACTAGTTACCACTATTTGGAAGATATCGTGTAAAAAAGATATCGTGGTTTGCAGATCCCTAGACATACTGTGGTAGAATTGCACAGGACAGCAGTTTGGAGGGAATCTGTATTTATGCACTGAACCTATTTGCTGAATTATCTTCCCCTCACCCTTTATAAACAGCGTTTGTTGTAAATTAATGCAGGGTATAGATGGCAAGGAAAAAGCACACAATCTACAGGTGCTGTACATATAATGCTCCACCTGACGTGTCCTTCACACCACCCGAGCTGAAGTCCGTACTCCCCCATACTTCCGTGCTGTCTGCACAAGCTCCAACTCCTTCATTCATTTAACCCTGGGAATCCAGCAAGAAATAACATACTTCAAACTGATCTGTGTCAGCTGTGGCTCAGTTGGTAGCACACTCGCCTCTGAGTCAGACGGTTGTGGGTTCATAATCCCACTCCAGGCAGTTAAGCACATAAAGCTAGGCTGACACTCCAGCGCAGTGCTGAGGGAATGCTGCACTGTCGGAGGTGCCGTCTTTTGGATGAGACATTAAACCGAGGCCCCGTCTGCTCTCTCAGGTGGATGTAAAAGATCCCACGGCCACTATTTCGAAGAAGAGCAGGGGAGTTATCCCCGGTGCCCTGGCCAAAATTTCTCCCTCAATCAACATAACAAAAGTAGATTATCTGGTCATAATCACATTGTTGTTTGTGGGAGCTTGCTGTGTGAAAATTGGCTGCTGTGTTTTCCACATTACAACAGTGGCTACAGTCCAAAAGTGCTTAATTGGCTGTAAAGCGCTTTGAGATGTACGGTAGTCGTGAAAGTCGCTATATAAATGCAAGTCTTTCTTTTTACTGTTTGGATCAAGTTGTTCATTGTCCAAAACTGTCTTGTTCTTCTGGGCGCACATAAATGCTTTCTGGGCTACTTCGGACTCTGCAAAGCCTGAAGGTGTGCCAGTTAGCCTAACATCTGTCATTGAGAAAATGCTGGAATTAATTATGAAGGAAGTAGTAGCAGGACATTTAGAAAATCATAATACAATCAAGCATAATCAACGTGGTTTTATGAAAGGGAAATCGTGTTTGACAAATGTATTAGAGGTCTTTGAGGATGTAACAAGCAGGGTGGATAAAGGGGAACCAGTAGATGTAGCGTATTTGGATTTCCAAAAGGCATTCGATAAGGTGCCACATAAAAGGTTACTGCACAAGGTAAGAGCTCAAGGTGTTGGGGTAATATATTAGCATGGATAGAAGATTGGCTAACTAACAGAAAACAGAGAGTCGGGATAAATGAGTCATATTCAGGTTGGCAAACTGTAACTAGCGGGGTGCCACAGGGATCAGTGCTGGGGCCTCAACTATTTACAATCTATATTAATGACTTGGATGAAGGGACCGAGTGTACTGCAGCCAAATTTGCTGATGATACAAAGATAGGTGGGAAAGTATAGTTGCGAGGAGGACACAAAGAGTGTGCAAAGGGATATAGATAGGTTAAGTGAGTGGGCAAACATTTTGCAGATGGAGTATAATGTGGGAAAATGTGAGGTTATCTACTTTGGTAGGAAGAATAGAAAAGCAAATTATTAGTTAAATGGAGAGAGACTACAGAATGCTGCAGTACAGAGGGATCTGGGGGTCCTCGTACATGAAACACACAAAGTTATCACGCAGGTACAGCAAGTAATTAGGAAGGCAAATGGAATGTTGGCCTTTATTGCAAGGAGGATGGAGTATAAAAGTAGGGAAGTCTTGCTACAACTGTACAGGGCATTGCTGAGACCACACCTTGAGTACTGCGTACAGTTTTGGTCACCTTATTTAAGGAGGAATATACTTGCATTGGAGGCAGTTCAGAGAAGGTTCACTAGGTTGATTCCTGGGATGAAGGGGTTGTCTTATGAGGACATTTTGAGCAGGTTGGGCCTATACTCATTGGAGTTTAGAAGAATGAGAGGTGATCTTATTGAAATATGTAAGATTTTGAGGGGGCTTGACAGGGTAGATGCAGAGAGGATGTTTCCCCTCGTGGGGGAATCTAGAACTAGGGGGCATAGTTTCAGAATAAGGGGTCGCCCATTTAAGACGGAGATGAGGAGGAATTTCTTCTCTCAGAGGGTCGTGAATCTTTGGAATTCTCTACCCCGGAGAGCTGTGGAGGCGGAGTCATTGAATATGATTTTTTAACTACAGGGGAGTCATGGTTTCTGGGGAACAGGCAGAAATATGGAGTTGAGGCCAAGATCAGATCAGCCATGATCTTATTAAATGAGGGGCCGAATGGACTACTCCTGCTCCTATTTCTTATGTTCTTATGTTACTAAAGCTCGAAGGAGTAATCTAATATAATAAAAACAGAAAATGCTTGAAATAATCAGCAGATCAGGCAGCATCTGTAGAGACAGAAAGAGTTAACGTTTCAGGTCGATGGTCCTCGTCAGAACTGGAAAAAGTTGGAGATGTAATAGATTTTTAAGCAAGTGTAAGGGGAAGGGAGGAAAGGACAAAAGGGAAGGTCTGTGATAGGATGGAAGGCAGGAGAGATAAAGAGACTAAAGGGATGATGGTGCAAGGAAAAAGGAGATGGTAATGGGATAAGTTAAGAAACAAAAGTTGACTTTAGATGAAGCGTAAATGGCAGAATGAAAGACCGCTGCCATGTGAGAGAGAGAAAAAAGTGATAGGAGCTGAGGTTATGGTCTGAAATGGTTGAACTTGATGTTGAGTCCAGAAGGCTGTAGAGTACCTAATCGAAAGATGAGGTGCTGTTCCTCGAGCTTACATTGAGCTTCATTGGAACAGTGTAAGAGGCTGAGGACGGAGAGGTCTGAGTGGGAGTGGAGCGGAGAATTAAAGTGACAGGTGACTGGAAGCTCGGGGTAACCTTTACGGAACGAACGGAGGTGTTCCGCAAGCAGTCACCCAATCTGCCTTTGGTCTCCCCAATGTAGAGGAGACCGCATCGAATACAGAATATCAAATTGCAAGAAGTACAAGTAAATCGCTGTTTCATCTGGAAGGTGTGTTTGGGGCCCTGGACAGTGGGAAGGGAGGAAGTAAAAGGGCAGGTGTTGCCTCTCCTGCGCTTGCACGGGAAGGTGCAAGGGGAAGGGGTGTTGGGGATGATAGAGGAGCGGACCAGGGTGTCGCGGAGGGAGCGGTCCCTTTGGAATGCTGAAAGTGGAGGTGAGGGGAAGATGTGTTTGGTGATGGGATCACGCTGGACGTGGCAGAAATGGCAGAGGATGATCCGTTGAATGTGGAAGCTGGTGGGGTGAAAGGTGAGGACAAGGGGAAACCTATCGTGGTTCCAGGAGGGAGGAGAAGGGGTGAGAGCAGAAGTGCAGGAAATAGAATGGACACGGTCAAGGGCCGTGTCAACCACGGTAGCGGGGAATCCTCGGTTGAGGAAAAAGAAGACATGTCGGAAGCACTAGTATGGAAGGTGGCATTGTCAGAGCAGATGCGGCGGAGACAGAGAAACTGGGAGAATGGAATAGAGTCCTTACAGGTGGGAGGAAGTGTTGTCCAGGTAGCTGTGGGAGTCAGTGGGCTTATAGTGAATGTTTGTCAATAACCTATCCCCAGAGATGGAGACAGAGAAGTCGAGGAAGGGAAGGAAAGAGTCGGATATGGACCATGTGAAGGTGAGGGAAGGGTGGAAATTGGAAGCAAAGTGAATGAAATTTTCAAGTTCAGGGCGAGAGCAGGAAACGGCACCGATATAGTCATCAATGTACCAGAAAAAAGGTGAGGGAGGGGACCTGAGTAGTACTGGAACAAAGAATGTTCCACATATCCCACGAAAAGGCAGGCATAGCTAGGACCCATGCGGGTTCCCATAGCAACACCTTTAATTTGGAGGAAGTGAGTGGAGTCAAAGGAGAAGTTGTTCAATGAAAGTACAAGTTCAGCCAGGCGGAGGAGGGTGGTGGTGGATGGGGACTAGTTGGGCCTCTGTTCAGGGAAGAAATGGAGCGCCCTCAGGCCGTCCTGGTGGGGGATGGAGGTGTAGAGGGATTGGACGTCCAGTGAAAAGGAGGCGGTTGGGGCCAGGAAACTGGAAACTGTTAAAGTGGCGGAGGGCGTCGGAAGAGTCACGGATGTAGGTGGAAAGAGACTGGACAAGGGGAGTAAAAATAGAGTAATCTACTCCTGTGTCAGTAATGAGTCACCAAGAGCTCAGAACGTTGGAACGTAGATATTTTGCTGGATTCTTTAGCTTTGCAGCAGTGCCTCATTGGGGAACAGGAAACTCAAGTTTCACAATATAGAGTTGTGTGTGAGTTTCAGGGTGGTTTCCTTGTCATTAACTCCATGCCTTGTGTAATGTCATTTGTACCAGACTTCTATTTTAAATTGTTTTACCTTCCTACTCCCAATCTAATTAATATTTTGCTGTGTAAATACAGTATTGTTTGCATCTATCTACTAAGAACAGCTTTAATTTCATACATATCACACATGTCCTTCATCCCCATATTAAGGCGGTAAGATTTAGCACCTGCTTTGACCCAGCTTTTGGTCACCTGTCCTAATATCTCCTTATGTGGCTCAGCGTCACATTTTGTCTGATAACGCTCCTGTGTAGCTCCTTGGAATGTTTTTACTATGTTAAAGGCGCTATATAAATGCAAGTTGTTGTTGTATCTGTATCCAACCCCTGTGTATTTGCATCAATCTAGAATCATAGAATCTTACAGTACAGAAGGAGGCCATTCGGCCCATCGTGCCTGTGCCGGCTGTCTGAAAGAGCTGTGCAATTAGTCCCACTCCCCTGCTCTTTCCCCATAGCCCTGCAAATGTTTCCTTTTCAAGTATTTATCCAATTTCCCTTTGAATGTGACTGCTTCCACCACCCTTTCAGGCAGCGCATTCCCGACCATAACACCTTGCTGCATCAAAAATATTCTCCTCATCTCCCCTCGATAACCACAAAGACCGTTCCATTCGTATTCATAGTTGTCCTCTGTTGCTACATTAGGGCAATATTCTCACCTTGGTGCTCTAGTCCAGATCTCCTCCTAGGTCCTTATTGTAGGGAACCTTGATTTCCATGCAGTATACTGTTGTCTGTTCCTCAGCTTAAAAAAAACTCATGGCCAGTTGTCATCCCATTGAAAATGATGAGATGAGAATTGGGCGGATTCTAAAATGAACGATTCTACAATGGGCGGGTTCTACAATGGGCGGGTTGTACAATGGGCGGGTTGTACAATGGGCGGGTTGTACAATGGGCGGGTTCTACATTGGGCGGGTTGTACAATGGGCGGGTTGTACAATGGGCGGGTTGTACAATGGGCGGGTTCTACATTGGGCGGGTTGTACAATGGGCGGGTTGTACAATGGGCGGGTTGTACAATGGGCGGGTTCTACAATGGGCGGGTTCTACATTGGGCGGGTTGTACAATGGGCGGGTTCTACAATGGGCGGGTTCTACAATGGGCGGGTTCTACAATGGGCGGGTTCTACATTGGGCGGGTTGTACAATGGGCGGGTTCTACATTGGGCGGGTTCTACAATGGGCGGGTTCTACAATGGGCGGGTTCTACAATGGGCGGGTTGTACAATGGGCGGGTTGTACAATGGGCGGGTTGTACAATGGGCGGGTTGTACAATGGGCGGGTTCTACATTGGGCGGGTTGTACAATGGGCGGGTTGTACAATGGGCGGGTTCTACATTGGGCGGGTTGTACAATGGGCGGGTTCTACAATGGGCGGGTTCTACATTGGGCGGGTTGTACAATGGGCGGGTTGTACAATGGGCGGGTTGTACAATGGGCGGGTTGTACAATGGGCGGGTTGTACAATGGGCGGGTTCTACATTGGGCGGGTTGTACAATGGGCGGGTTGTACAATGGGCGGGTTCTACAATGGGCGGGTTCTACATTGGGCGGGTTGTACAATGGGCGGGTTGTACAATGGGCGGGTTCTACATTGGGCGGGTTGTACAATGGGCGGGTTGTACAATGGGCGGGTTCTACATTGGGCGGGTTGTACAATGGGCGGGTTGTACAATGGGCGGGTTGTACAATGGGCGGGTTCTACAATGGGCGGGTTCTACATTGGGCGGGTTCTACAATGGGCGGGTTCTACAATGGGCGGGTTCTACAATGGGCGGGTTCTACAATGGGCGGGTTCTACATTGGGCGGGTTCTACAATGGCAATCCGTTCCGCCAGGTTGCTACTCCAGGCGGTGACAGTGAAAATTACCCCACCAATTTCCTTTTAAAAAATAAACTGTGTGACAGGGACTCCAAGTCCTGGTGCGCAAAAATAGGCCTCTCCAAAATTTTACAGTACCATTTGTTTTCCTTCAGTTTTGTGAACTGCACAGCTGTATTAGCCCCATTTTTATCTCCGCTGTCAGTTCTACAGCTTGTTAGTTGCTTGAGAAGTATGAAATGCGCATTGTTGTGGCTGCAGTGTGATTTTCTGTTGCTCTCAATATTGAATTCATGTTGCACTTTGATTGGCAGCAGTTAAATTCAACTAAAATGGGGTTATTAACCTTTATAAGAAAAAGAGGTAAATACAATCCCTATTCTTTTCATATCTTTATCCTTGGATCTTGTGTTATCTCAGAAGCGATATTCTACAACAAGGCACCATTGAGGTGTTGTAAATGTAATCGTACTGCAAAAAAACTAAAATAGGACATAGCACAGGAGTTTGTTACTGTGACAGTTAACAAAATAACACACTTATAAACAGGGAAGGGAGCGTCTACCTGTGAAATTGGCTAGTATTAAAAGAAAGACTTGCATTTATATAGCGCTTTTCACATCCTCAGGATGTTCCAAAGTGCTTTACAGCCAATGAAGTACTTTTCTGAAGGGTAGTCACTGTTGTAACGTGGCAACCAATTTGTGCACAGAAAGCTCCCACAAACAATGTGATAATGACCAAATAATTTGTTTTTGTGATGCTGATTGAGGGATAAATATTGGCCAGGACACCGGGGAGAACTCCCCTGCTCTTCTTCGAAATAGTGTCGCGGGATCGTTTATGCCCACCTGAGGGGGAAAACGCAGGCTCGGTTTAACGTCTAATCCGAAAGACGGCACCTCCGACAGTGCTGCACTCCCTCAACACTGCACTGGGAGTGTCAGCCTAGATTATGTGCTCAGGTCTCTGGGACTATGAACCCACGACCTTTCTGACTGTGAGGCGAGAGTGCTACCCACTGAGTCATGGCTGACACATTAGAACCAGATCACGCCCGCCTCAGGTTGTACCATGCAGATTGCTATCAAATTTGGCGATAGACATAAATCTAAAATCAGTGTGGACATTCAAGATGAGTGGTCCATCAGCAGTACCAGAAGAAGGATGGCATGGCCTGAAATGGAGCAAAAGTGAAACGGTAGCACATTACCGCAAAATTAGTTCAGGCCAAAGGAGCAGGACCATCTGGACAAGAAGAACTCATTGAAGTGAAGTGGATGGAGAATGCAAAATATCAATTCTAGCAGAGGTGGACTCGATTGCCTTCTGAACTCATGGATAAAGTCAGTCTTTGTCTAATGAGCTTATACCTCCTGGTAAAATAGCAAAATACTGCGGATGCTGGAAATCTGAAATAACAACAGAGAATGCTGGAAACACTCAGCAGGCCAGGCAGCATCCGTGGAGAGAGAAACAGAGTCAACGTTTCAGGTCTGAAGAAGGGTCCCAGACCTGAAACGTTAACCCTGTTTCTCTCTCCACGGAAGCTGCCTGGCCTGCTGAGTGTTTCCAGCGTTTTCTGTTGTTATACCTCCTGGTGTCTGGCACATTTTCAAGATAATACAACTCATTTAAACAAAGGTTGTGAAAATGGTATTCAATAGGAAGTAATGAAAGGGAGTGGAAGTTCCTGGAGCGCTTAGTTCATGAAGGGTTGCGTTGCAGGTTGGCAAAGTTTAGTGACTGGCTTGAAAGGTTGTCTGATGTTGTCTCCGTGTGAGATCTGTCAACCTGAGGAAAGTTCGACAAGTGCCAAATATTTGAGGTGCAACAAAATTTACTGGTGATTTGGAGTCTGCTTTAGGCAGTCAGAAGCTTTGTTTTGAAATAAGATGGCAACAGAGTTGGGAAAAGAGACTTCAGAAACTCACTTCACAGAGCCACCTAGTGGCCAGAGTTTGCAACTACACAGTGACAGTTGACATAGCAATTCACAATGGCATATGTTGACATAAAAGTCAACATGACCAAAAGTCACAACAACAGGAAGTAAGGTGGGTGGATGGAAAGTGCGCAACCGACACAAGTTTTTTTTTAATAATGCATTTAGGGTTAGGGCTCTTCAAACGGTTTTCACTGTAAATCATATTTTCTTGAGTAAGCTTTACCCTGAAAAGATTTTATTTTTAATTTGGATTTGCTAACTTTACAGGAAACAGGAGCAGGAGGCCACACAGCACCCCCCCCGTCGCCGCACCCCCTGCCGAGCCTGCTCCCCCATTCAGTTTAGATCATGGCTGATCTGTACCTCAACCCTATTTACCCGCCTTTGCTTCATGTCCCTTGATACCCTTACCTCACAATAATCTGTCAATCTCAATCCTGAAAGCTGCAGTTGTCCCACAGCATCCGCCGCCTTTGGGGGTGGCGGGGTGGGGGGGGGGGGAGTTTTCCAGATTTCCACTACCCTTTGTGTGAAAAGGTGCTTCCTGATTTCACTCCTCAATGGCCTGGCTCTAATTTTAAGATTATGTTTAAATTTAAATGAAATGAGCATGAGTCGGAAGATTGCCACGAGTGGTCCATTTTAAGATTCAGCCTCTGCCTCGAAAGGTTTCTGGCCTCCTTTCTTGTAGTAAATGCTGACATACAGCAAAGGTTTCTGGTCCCATTTCTCGGTCAGACTCTTGGTAGCTGAGCGCTGTTTCTGCAGCACAGAGCAATGTTCATGAAGAGCAAGCCAGAGCAAATATCAGCAGTCTATTTTTAAAGAGCCTTTGCTGAAAGTTTATGAGGAAACGTAACAAAATCACAAGGGATTTGTGAAGACTGTACAGAGCTTTGCCTTTTTATTTTGGCCAAATTATTTTCTTCCTGGATATCTGCATCGATAGGTTTCTCACTGTTTGCACAGTGTTGATTAAATCCCAGTGATCTATTGACTTACCTGGACCCTGCAGAAAGCCACCAATAACTGCTTACGCATGTCCAAAGACAGTGTTTGCAACATTGACTTTACAAGATTTAAGATTTGAGATCTGGAAGCTGGGAAAATGTTATTGTCTTCTTTGTTGCATTTATTTAAAATGCGCCAGCTTTCTGAAAAGCTAAATGGAAATCAAACTGCTTCAAATGTAACTATTTTGAGTGGTAGTCACACAGTTACACTACTTTGGCGTTCTTGGGTTTGAAGTTGCTCTATCTGATCTTTGTACTGATCTCGTTACCCATTTGTGTTTGTGTTATATTCCTTTGTCCACTACTTTAATCAAGGTTGTCGTGTTTCAGGATTTTTTGACCATTTTTCCAAGGAAACAATTTGGAAAAATAGTTTGATTCAAGTGTTGAGTTTTAAAGGATAGTCTGTTCACAAGTTTAAAAAAGGGCACTGATACAATAGCTGGTTAAAATGCTAATGAGCAAAACTCTAATGCTGTTTCCACTTCAACTGTAAATAATAAGCAATTGGTTAGCCTGTCTCAGCAATTAATAAAGCCCTTGCAACCATTATGTTGGGAAGTCTCTGATCCCTTTTGGTTGTGTACAGAGCGAATTTATTTTTAAAAAGCAGATACAGCGGGCTGAAGTTTCCGACCCGCCTGGGGCCCGGGGGGGGCGGGGGTGTGGCTGGTACACCACTGGAAACCCAGAGGTCCGGGTTTCCCCGCACACTGTGGAGTTTTAACACAGCGTGCGTGTGACATCATGGGCAGGTTCACCGCCTGAAAGCTAGCCTGATTGACAGGCTGCCTTCCAGTCGGGCGAGGAACGCTGGCTGGACAGGATGCCATAGCAACAGGTAAGTGTGGGGTCCGGGGTTGGGGGGGGTTCCAAGCCCGGGGGGTGGGGGGGGGGAACCGATCCCCGACCCTGGGGGTGAGTTTGATCCGGGGGGTCCGATTCCTGACCCCGGGGGTGAGTTCGATCCCAGGGGATCCGATCCCCGGCCCCCAAGGGGAGTTCAATCCCCGGGGGGGTCCGATCCCCGACCCCCAGGGTGAGTTCGATTCCGGGCGATCCGATCTCTGACCCTGGGGGTGAGTTCGATCCCAGGGGTGGGGGGAAGGTGTCCGATTCCTGACCCCAGGGGGAGTTTGATCCCCGGCCCCCAGGGGGTGAGTTCAATCCCCAGGGGGTCCGATCCCCGGCCCCCAGGGTGAGTTCGATCCCCGATCCCCCAGGGGGTGAGTTCGATCCCCGGGGGATCCGATCCCCGGCCCCCAGGGTGAGTTCGATCAACGACCCGGGGGGTGAGTTCGATCCCCAGGGGGGTCTGATCCCCGGCCCCCAGGGTGAGTTCGATCCCCGATCCCCCAGGGGGTGAGTTCGATCCCCGGGGGGTCCGATCCCCGGCCCCCAGGATGAGTTCAACCCCCAGGGGGTCCGATCCCCGGCCCCCAGGGTGAGTTCGATCCCCGGGGTGAGTTCGATCCCCGGCCCCCAGGGGGTGAGTTCGATCCCCGGGGTGAGTTCGATCCCCAGCCCCCAGGGTGAGTTCGATCCCCGGGGTGTCCGATTCCCGACCCCGGGGGTGAGTTCGATTCCGGGCGATCCGATCTCTGACCCTGGGGGTGAGTTTGATCCCAGGGGTGGGGGGAAGGTGTCCGATTCCTGACCCCAGGGGGAGTTTGATCCCCGGCTCCCAGGGGGTGAGTTCAATCCCCGGGGGATCCGATCCCCGGCCCCCAGGGTGAGTTCGATCACCGACCCGGGGGGTGAGTTCGATCCCCGGGGGGTCCGATCCCCGGCCCCCAGGGTGAGTTCGATCCCCGATCCCCCAGGGGGTGAGTTCGATCCCCGGCCCCCAGGGTGAGTTCAACCCCCAGGGGTTCCGATCCCCGGCCCCCAGGGTGAGTTCGATCCCCAGGGTGAGTTCGATCCCCGGCCACCAGGGGGTGAGTTCGATCCCCGGGGTGAGTTCGATCCCCAGCCCCCAGGGTGAGTTCGATCCCCGGGGTGTCCGATCCCCGGCCCCCAGGGTGAGTTCGATCCCCGATCCCCCAGGGGGTGAGTTCGATCCCCGGGGGGTCCGATCCCCGGCCCCCAGGGTGAGTTCAATCACCGACCCAGGGGGTAGTGTTTGTGTGGGGCAGGCTGCTGGTGGGTGAGCTTGGGGGGCCGGGAGGAAGCACTCCTGTTCCCCGAGGCTGTACTCGCCTCGCTGGAGCTGCCGGGAATCCTGAGGCCCGGGATCCCTGGCCGGTCGCAGTAAGACCTGCACAGCAGGTTAAAGCAGAGGCTTCAGGGCCTCATTACCATATTTAAAATGCCAACCCGCCTCCTGGCAACAGGTTGTCTGCCCACCCTCATGCCGCCTGAGTAAAAGTTGAAAGTGGGGTGGGTTGGAGGTGGGTTGGGGTCGAGATTTAGATTTTTTAAACTTTAACTTCCACCCCGCCTCCAACCCACACATTTTTTCATGTTAAAATTCCCCCAGAGACACAGGCAGCCAGTCAGGTTATTTAAAACGGAATGCAGCAAATACATTCAGGCCCAGCAGAGGCTACTCGAAGGTTAGAATGCAGGAAAGTAGTTAGGATTTACTTTGTGTAAGTGAAGCAAAGAAACCTACCAATGTATGGAAGTGTGCCGAATTCATTATTTTGTATAATTACTTGAGGACAAGTTGTCTGATCATAACCGTTGCTCTTTTTGTTCACTCGCTGTTGAAGAAAGCACTTAACGGTTGGCTTCTAGCCTAACGGGCAGCACGGTGGCATAGTGGTTAGCACTGTTGCCTCACAGCGCCAGGGACCCGGGTTCAAATCCGGCCTCGGGTGACTGTCTGTGTGGAGTTTGCACATTCTCCCCGTGTTTGCGTGGGTTTCCTCTGGGTGCTCCGGTTTCCTCCCACAGTCCAAAGATGTGCGGGTTAGGTTGATTGGCCATGATAAAAATTGGCCTTTAGTGTTAGGGGGGATTAAATACGCGGGGATAGGGCTTGGGTGGGATGGCTGTCGGTGTAGGGACCGGGTGCTAGGGTTTGGATGATCAGCCATGATCTCGTTGAATGGCGGAGCAGGCTCGAAGGGCCGAATGGCCTACTCCTGCTCCTATCTTCTATGTTTCTATGATCTTACCAAGTGTTTACTGGGTCCATCTTTGAAGGAATGAAGGAAGCGGGAGTGCTAACAAGAAGAATATCCACCTCAGATGACAAGGGGACACTTACTGTTACAGCCCCTGGCTTACGCTGTCATATAGTTAGCCATCGAGTAGTATGGGCATGTGCCTAAACATAAGACACTTGGCACTTATGGGAGTGACCGGCATTGCTGTCCCTGAGAGATTGGCTGGGCCCTAAACTTGTAGTCTCAGGTCTGGAGCGCAATCGTGATGTTTAGCTGCTAATCTGGCCTGTCCCTTTAAAGCCACTGCTCATGTCCTCCCCGGCAAATGGAGGTCAATCGCCTGGCAATTGCTAATTTGATTGCAAATTTCCGGATCCAGTGAAATGCCTGGTCTTTATTCAAGGAAAACAACATACGACAGTTTGAATTGTGATGCCTGCAGTGTGACAGACACGCATTAGATGCAAGACGTTTTTCTATATATGTGGCACTGTGAGTTGGAAGCTATAATGTTCTATAATAATAGGGACATGATGGAGAAAGTGTTACAGGAAGTAAATGTGACACTTACAAGAAACGCACACTATACACAAGACTTTTAATATATTACCAGTGGATCTGCCATGGCATTGCCCATGGTGAGTCGCAGGATATGGTATTTTACGACAGTGTTACAACAAAGTAAGATGGGAAAAGTGTTATAGGAAGTAAGTGTGACTTACAGGAAGTGCGTACTATATGCAAAACCTTTAATACATTACTGTTAAGTTTCCCATGGTATTGTCCATGGTCAGTTGGTGAATACAAACATTTTTTATGCACAAGATGGCAATGGAGGTGGGAGAGAGACTTAGGAAAAAGTGCTCCATGGAGCCACCTAGTGGCCAAGGCTTGCAAATACATTGTTACAGTTGACATAGCAAAATTGAATGGGAAGTGTTGATATAGCAATTTACAATGGTAAATGTTGCTAAAAAAGTGTTACCAAAAATCGTGACAAACGGAAGTAAGGCTTATGGATAGGAAGTGTGAACCCTATGAAAGATTTATAATTATATATATTATAATTATTATGATATTACTATATCACAAAGCACCTCGTGTCTTTTAGGTGTTAGCGTGAAAGATGGATTTTCACCTTATTTTTGTTTTGCAGTATTTTATGACAATATTCTCCCAGGATGTTTTGACTTACTGCCTTGAGCCCTCAAAGATCTTGCTGATTTTAGCTTTCCCGGCCGATGAAATGAGACCTGAAGAAGACTTGATCAAAAAGTCCTGGAAGAACTACCTTCAAAGAGTGGAAAGTGGCAAAACCGCAAATGACCAGCACAATTATCAATGCACCGTGCAAATTCATTTCAAAGAAAATGTACCAGGTTCAGTCACTAGGTTACCTGGTTTGAACAGGGGCACATTCTCCCCGTGTTTGCGTGGGTTTTCTCCGGGTGCTCCGGTTTCCTCCCACAGTCCAAAGATGTGCGGGTTAGGATGATTGGCTATGATAAATTGACCCTTAGTGTTAGGGGGATTAAATATGTGGGGTTACGGGGATAGGGTGGGATATGTGTTGGTGTAGGGGTTACGGGGATCGGGTGGGATATGTGTCGGTGCAGGCTCGATGGGCCGAAATGGCCTCTATCTGCACTGTTGTGATTCTGTGATTCTGTGATTCAGTGATCCAGTACCCAGTGACTCCTGATGGAAGGTGCATCTATATGGATATCAGGTGAGGATAGGATCAGGCTCACTGTGCAGTTTGGAATGGTTACTTGGGAAAGTACAGAAGGGCGCCAACACCTGTGGAACTGAACTCTGGCATCAGTCAGTGCCTTCAGGAATGTAAGGGAGAAAACTCAGGTTTAAAAAGTTACAACAACAACTTGTATTTATATAGCGCCTTTAACGTAGTAAAACATCCCAAGGCACTTCACAGGAGTGTTATAAAACAAAATTTGACACCGAGCCACATGAGGAGAAATTAGGGCAGGTGACCAAAAGCTTGGTCAAAGAGGTAGGTTTTAAGGAGTGCCTTAAAGGAGGAAAGAAAGGTAGAGAGACGAAGAGGTTTAGGGAGGGAATTCCAGAACTTAGGGCCTAGGCAACAGAAGGCACGGCCACCAATGGTGGAGTGATTAAAATCAAGGATGCGCAAGAGGGCAGAATTAGAGGAGCACAGATATCTTGGAGGGTTGTGGGGCTGAAGGAGATTACAGAGCTAGGGTTTGAAAACAAGGACTTCACAAGCATTCATGTAAGATACTGTTAATGGCCAATGCAAGAATGGACTTTCCTCCTTTTGACAGTTTTACAGGAGGCTGAGTTGTAAAATAAAGGCTTTTTATTGGGCTCTGGACCATTGTTTGGCCACTGAGCAACAGAACCAGTTAAGTGTTTTATTGTCTTGCTGATGTTTACAAGGCAAACCACTGCAGCATGGGCTTGGGTTAAAGACTGGGAAACACAGTCCACTACTGTGTTTACATGGAAAATTGATGAACCTTCACGGACGCTTCGACAAAAATTATTTTTGGTCATTATCATAAGATCATAGAATGCACTCAAAAGCTGTTACTTCTCCACTCCTTTAATCAAACGCCTCCATTCTAATATCCTAATGATGTTGATTTGAGCAGCTAACCATCACGTCAGAAAATTAATAATTAATCTGCCATGGCTATTGACGTAAGAAAACTACTAGGCACTTGGTCTAAGCGTTAAACAAAGCTTTAATCAACTGTTTTACAACATGGAGGTCTAGTTGTGTCCTTTACTAGTTCCTGTTAAGAATGTCCTGCGCAAGCTGGGCCCGTGCCCGAGTATTTATACTCTCCCTGGACAGCGCCACCCATAGGCCGCTCAGTATTATTTCATAAGTCTTTCTTTCATGAATGACTGATTCATGTCAGTTATATTAATATGATTGGTGGATGCGGTAAACAAGGCTGGGCTGCAGCCCTTTAAGAAGAGACTTGACAATTTCCTGAGGGAGTAGGACATTGGGTTAGTTATAAAAACAGAAAATGCTGGAGATACTCAGCAGGTCAGGCAGCATCTGTGAAGAGAGAAACAGAGTTAACGTTTCAGGTCGATGACCTTTCGTCAGAACTGGAAAAAAGCAGGAAATGGAACAGATTTTTAAGGAAGTGCAGGGGCTGGGAAAGGGGGGAGGGGATGAAAGAACAAAAGGGAAGGCCTGTGATAGGATAGAAGGCAGGAGAGGTTAAGAGACATTAGATATTCAAGGCAAAAGGAGATGGTAATAGAACAGGTTAAGAAACAAAGGATGGCTCTAGATGAAGTGTGAATTGCGCTGGCAGAATGAAAGACAGCTGCCATGTGGGAGAGAAGAAAAAAAGACACAGACAAAAAGTGTGGATGAAAAATATATATATGATAGGGGCTGAGGTTATGATCTGAAATTGTTGAACTCTATGTTGAGTCCAGAAGGCTGTAAAGTGCCTAATCGAAAGATGAGGTGCTGTTCCTCGAGCTTCCGCTGAGCTTCAGTGGAACAATGCAAGAGGCCGAGGACAGTGAGGTCTGAGTGGGAGTGGTGCGGTGAATTAAAGTGACTGCCTGACCTGCTGAGTATCTCCAGCATTTTCTGTTTTTATTTCAGATTTCCAGCATCTGCAGTATTTTCTTTTTGTATTGGGTTAGTTATGTTTGGCTAGTGATGCATCATGGGCAATCATGGTCTGCTGGAGTTGCTTCATTGCCTTTGGAATCAGGGAGAGTTTTTATTGAAGTTGGTCACAGGCTTGTTTCCCCCCTTCACTGTTTTGCTGCTTCAGGAGTTAAGTGTTGTTGGGGAGAGAGGCGAACAAGGTCACACTATTTATTGGCTAGGGGGAAGCATCAATAGGCCTAACAACCCTTTATAGCCCAAATCTTCATAGGTTTTCTATTCAATTTAATACAGGAAACTTTCTGGTATCCGGCACTGACGGGACCGAGCTGGTGCCGGCCCATCAAAACTGCCGGAGAAACCAGCGCTAATGTTAAAACATACGGAGCTTCTGAGCTCCGTCTGAAGCAACAAACCCTGTTGCTTAGCAACAGCTTCAAAACAGTCAGCGCAGCTTGCAAGCATCTCTGTAGCTAAGCAACAGCTTCAGCTAGACGCTTGCAGAGCCACGACTGGAGAAAAAAAGCAACGAAAAGTAAAAAAACTTATCTGAACCGACTCCTGAATTTTGCTGGTGGATAGAACGAAAGTTTCCTGTAATGATTGAAGAGTTGCTTTGGCCACTATGTGTAGAGACATCATAGAAACATTCTTTTCGAATGCAATATTTTTCAGTTATTCATGCAAAGCCACCCTAATATTGCTTTGCACTAATAAAAATCCTGTGGGCTATTCAGACTAGTCCGTTGTCTTTCTGTGAAGATGTGAATCCCGTTATTTCTCCCCACTTTTCACTGGTCTACTCACTGACTCTGGCCAGGAGAGAAGCTGGAGAGAAGGGGGATGGGGCATCTGTTCTTGAGTCCTTGCCTATTGCTCCCCTGAACCAGCCACTATTTGGTTATCGAGAGTGGCCTGGTGAGGATTATCCCTCCAGTATTTCCTCCCCACCTTCGGGATAGCACTTGGTCTCCAATCGGTGCCTCCCTGCAACCGAGATCAGGCACTCAGCAGGGTATGGGAGAAGACCAAGGTTGTGAGCCCACATCTGGCCACTCCGTGGCATTGCACATTGTGCTGTGTTGCCCCATTTGGTCAATTAATTAAACCTTCATAACTTTAACAAGGTCGAGAATGTTTCCCTTGGCTGGGGAGTCTAGAACCGAGGGCCACAGCCTCAGGATAAAGGGTAGGCCATTCAGGACTGAGATGAGAAGAAATTTCTTCACAGAGGATGGTGAATCTTTGGAATTCTCTACCCCAGAGGGCCGTGGAGGTTCAGTCATTGGGTATATTCAAAACAGAAGTCGATAGATTTCTGACTAGTAAAGGCATCAAGGGATATGGCGATAGGGCCAGTGAATGGCGTTGAGGCAGAAGATCAGCCATGATCTCATTGAATGGCGGAGCAAGCTCGAAGGGCCGAATGGCCTACTCCAGCTCCTATTTCTTATGTTCTTATGACTGCAAAAATATTTTATTCTAACTTTCTCCTCTCCTCTCCTGAAGCCCTGGCCCAGCAGGGGTATAGAGTTCCACAGCCCTCTGGAATCTCACTGAATTGTCCATTATTTGTGCATGAGCCTCGATAGTGAAAAATCCCTGGATAGCAATCAGGAGCTGTTTTCAGTGGGTAGCACCCTGACCTCTGAGTCAGAAGGTTGTGGGTTCAAGTCCCGCTCTAGACAGTTGAGCACATAAATCTAGGCTGACACTCCAGTGCAGTGCTGAAGAAGTGCTGCACTGTCGGAGAACATAAGAACATAAGAAATAGGAGCAGGAATAGGCCACTTGGCCCCTCGAGCCTGCTCCGCCATTCAATAAGATCATGGCTGATCTTGGGCTCAAAGCCACTTCCCCGCCCGCTCCCCATAACCCTTCACTCCCTTATCTTGCAAAAATCTGTCTATCTCCACCTTCAATGTATTTAATGACCCAGCCTCCACGGCTCTCTGGGGCAGAGAATTCCACAGATTTACGACCCTCTGAGAGAAGAAATTCCTCCTCATCTCAGTTCTAAATGGGCGACCCTTTATTCTAAAACTGTGCCCCCCTAGTTCTAGATTTCCCCACGAGGTGAAACATCCTCTCTGCATCTACCTTGTCGAGCCCCCTCAGTATTTTATATGTTTCAATAAGATCACCTCTCATTCTTCTAAATTCCAATGAGTATCGGCCCAGCCTGCTCAACCTTTCCTCATAAGTCAACCCCCTCATCTCTGGAATTAACCGAGTGAATCATCTCTGAAATGCCTCCAATGCAAGTATATCCTTCCTTAAATAAGACCAAAACGGTACGCAGTACTCCAGGTGTGGTCTCACCAATACCCTGTACAGTTGTAGCAGGACTTCCCTGCTTTTATACTCCAACCCCCCTTGCAATAAAGGCCAACATTCCATTTGCCTTTTTGATTACTTGCTGTACCTGCATGCTAACTTTTTGTGGAGGTGCCGTCTTTTGGGTGAGACATTAAACCGAGGCCCCACCTGCTTTCTCGGGTGGACGTAAAAGATCCCCTGGCACTATTTCAAAGAAGAGCAGGGGAGATATCCCCGGTGTCCTGGGCCAATATTTATCCCTCAATCAATATCAATAAAACAGATGATCTGGTCATTATCACACTGCTGTTTGTGGGAGCTTGCTGTACGCAAATTGGCTGGCGCATTTCCTACATTACAACAGTGACCACACTTCAAAAAGTACTTCATTGGCTGTAAAGCGCTTTGGGATGTCCGGTGGCCGTGAAAGGTGCTATAGAAATGCATATCTTTCTTTCTTTCTTCCCTTCTTTCTTTCCTTCTTTCCTTCCTTCTTTCCTTCCTTCTTTACTTCCTTTCATTCTTTCTTTCTTTCTTGCTTGCTTCCTTTCTTTCTCTCTCTCTCTCTTTCTTTCTCTCTCTCTCTCTTTCTTTCATTCTCCCTCCCTCGCATTGGAGCCAATTGTAGTTAGGATCAGCTAACTCAGAGCAAGCTCCGAAATGCTCAGTTGGTGGTGCATTTATCCACGGAGCCACGTAGGGAGCCAAAGGCCGCAAACACTTTCAGTAAAGTAGCAAATCACTCTCACGCATCTTTGTTATTATTTCTGCGAGATCTGAGCAGCTTACAGAAGGAGTTGCTGAAAGAGCAAACAAGCATTACAATATCGGAAATATGAAGGAAGTTGGCAACTGTGAAATACAGTGACAACAGTTACAGTGATATATTCAATAATACCGTCACCCCGGCATTGCACAATGTTTGCCCTGGACATGAGTGAGCTGTTCGTGTTGGCAAACTTCCAGCTGTAAACGGGTCTTGTTTTCATTGTCACTGAAAGACTGCTTTCAAGGGACTATGATCAAGTGACGACTCAACAGATTTATTAATCATAAATAACACAAGTTACGATAAATGAGCTCATTTTTCATAGTGGAAATGGTTTGTAACTCAAAATGTTCTATTTTTTAGCCATTCTGTTCCTGTCCTCTGGAACTCTCTGTCTTGGTTCCTCTGCCTTGTCCCCTCCCTCCCTGCTTTGAAAAACCTTCTCTCTGACTGTGCCTCTGCTCCACCCTCTCTAACCCGCTCCTCTTTTCTCTTTTTCCCTCCTGCTTAGTATCTACTGTTTCCTTTCTCCTTAGTCATATTCCTTAGGTGTTGGTCTTGGCCCGGTGGGTCGCACCTCTGTCTCTGAGTCAGCAGGTTGTGGGTTCAAGCCCCCCCTCCCAAGATTTGGAGCACATAATCTAGGCTGACGCTTCAGTGCAGCGCCGTGGGAGCGCAGCAACTCTTGGAGGTGCTGCCTTTTTAGTTGAGACGTTGAATGGAGGCCCCATCTGCCCTCTCTAGGTCAACACAAAAGATCCCGTGGCACTTTTTGAAGGCGAGCAAGGGAGTTTATCCCTATCCTGGCCAATATTTATCCTGCAACCAAAACCTATAACAGATTATCTGGTCATTCATCCCACTGCTGTTTGTGGGACAATGCAATGCAATCATTGACTGTCACGTTTGCCTACTTTACAACGGTGACTGCATTTCAAAAGTGCTTAATTGGCTAAGAAGCGCTTTGGGTAGTCCTGAGGATGTGAAAGGTTCTATATCAATGCACGTTCTTTCGTTCCTGCATAGGAGGGGGCACTACAGAAATGCAATTTGTTGTTGTCTGTCCATGTTTTTTGTCAAATTTATTTTTCCATTTTGTTTATCTTTCTTTTCTCCACATTTTCTTCCCTTTCTTCCCTCGTAGGCCACTCGCTGCCCGGTATCTTCCTTCATGAAGGAAGTCAAGGTGCTCTTGGCTATGAACATCTCCACAACCATCAGTGCCCCAACATGGCAAGCTGGCAGGAGGTGCTACTCAGTCAGGGTGAGCCGGGCAGTAGTGCTTTTATTTTCTCGAGTTGTTACGCCTCACTAACAAAAACTCGCCCAACCGAGGGAAACCTTGGGCAGTCTTGAGAGTCGGACTCAGTAACCGTCATACTGGGAGAGACTCTCAACCCCAACCCCTCGCCCTCTGACCCCTCCCCCATACTCAAGTTGGACATGGGAGAGACTCCTCTTCCTCCACAATTCATGGTTAAAAAACAGCAGTCCTGGAGTTTGTTGCTAACTTTATCTCTTGTTGATTCAGGAGTGCAGGGTTTAAAGCAGCTGCTTCACTAACATGGACAGTACTCTGCTCACAAGCACTTCCTGTTCACTGGCACTTCCTGCTCACAAGTGCTTTCTGGACACATGATCTGACGTGATGTTAATTTGTGTTGTGCTTAATCCTGTTTAGTGTGACACAGCAGATTTCTTTTGGTCAGATGTGTCTTTAACCCCTGAGAAAGCTACACTGATTCTGTTTAGCCCATATGGAGTGCACGCTCTCTTCCCTTAGGGGCTCCACTCCACTCAACCAAACCAAGGGAGTTTAGGCACAGGTTGGCAAGAGTCAAGTATTAGGGACACCCAAATATGCACATGGGGTGCTGTAGGAGTTTAACCAGCCAAAACTAAGCAGCTTACCAACACAAGGCACTTGTACACTTCCGACTGCTTGTCCATTAGGTCCACCCTTCCAATCAAGGCATTGGCTTGCGGGATTATCTGGAGCTGAGTGGGAAAAATCCCAGGTCGCAGTAACAGGTCTATCCTTCCACGTACTATTAATAAGCCAGGCCGGTCGGCCAATCATCAACAGCAACATGGAGGTTTGCCCATCTGTCAGGTTGACGTGTCAGATGGCCTTCCATATGACTGACCACCATTGCAGATGGTTTCCTCTTCATGGTTAATGGTGGGCGGAGGGGGCTGGGGGAGCGGTGTCCAACACTTTCAAAGAAAATCAGAGCTTTGTCATAAGTTACATCAGGCAATTCCTTTTGAGTTTGCTTGAGTCGGGATTGCATCTAGATTTGATCACATAGTGCAACTTAAAAAAGAAAAAGGGAAAATTATTTTTTAACAGATGAAAACCGGCAAAGGCTGAAATTCTTAATTGTATTTAGCTTTATCGCCTTGTTTTTTTTTCTCCATTATAAAGTTAAATGCCTCCTGTGACATGTGTCATGATTTGATGTTCTTATCACATCTACTTTTGCGCCCAATTCTGTTGGTCTTCTTGTCCTGCCACTTACTGGGAAAGCAGACAGTATATTGACTGACATGCTCAAACACACCTGAGACCTTTCACCTTTGCCCCCACCACCATGTCAGTGTTTACTTCATGCGTTCTTTTAGTTTGCTCTCAGTTTGGACCTTGTCGTTTCAGAGGCTGAAATACAATTCAATCCATCTCAGTATATTTGACTTTTTTAATTCACTTTTTTTTGCAACAGGAGTGCGGTATGGCCAGCAAGGTACCAGCGAGGTCTCCTCTTCCACAGCAGTCAGCCACCATGGTAACAGTGCCATGGTAACAAGCCAAACAGTTTTACAGCAAGTCTCGCCAGCAAACCTGGACCCAGGCCACAGTCTGCTGTCACCTGATGGCAAAATGGTGAGTACACCTGCACCATTGTAACTGCAATGCTGATAAGATAAGAGTCTGAGAAGGCAAAGCAAACAAGTCTTTTTTTTTAATGGCGGACAGGCTCGTACAAAACAATGAGAGCATTGTAGGAAAAGAAGGTCTGGAATCCAAACTAAGTTAGGACTGAAAGGCAGTGCTGTAACCCTTAGCCTGCATGGCACTAAAGGTGCAAATTCTGCACTCAACCAATTAAACTGACAAAGAAACCTTTTCAATTTATTGATTAAATACATTTTAAAGTTGTATTCTGGGCGTGACACTATTTGTTATCATTGGCAACATTCACATTGATAATAAGCTCATTTATTTCATTTTTCACTTGGTTTATTTGACATTCCCCCTCCCCAGCATTGCCTACATAACAACAGTCAATGCACTTCAAAACGAATTCATTGTATGTGAAGTGCTATGGGATGTGATAAAGCACACAATAAGGGCTTTTACTTTCTTTCTTTCTACTTCCCTTTCTTTCTACCTCTCTGTGGCTCAGTAGGAGGCCCCCGTCTGCTCTCTCAGGTGGACGTAAAAGATCCTACGGCACTATTTCGAAGAAGAGCAGGGGAGTTCTCCCCGGTGTCCCGGCCAACATTTATCCCTCAATTAACATCACTAAAAATCAGATTATCTGGTCATTATCACATCGCTGTTTGTGGGTGCTTGCTGTGCCCAAATTGGCTGGTGCGTTTCCTACATTACAACAGTGACTACACTTCAAAAGTACTGCATTGGCTGTAAAGTGGTTTGGGACATCCAGTGGTCATGAAAGGTGCTATAGAAATGCAAGTCTTTCTTTTTACCTTTCCATCCAATTGTACAGCCTCCTACTCTAACCATTTCCAAACAGTGGAACTCTTTACCTCTCTAAGCTTCCCTTGCTCCTTCAATCTACTGTCTTTTAAATCCGTAGTATAGTGCCAACCAAGCCCCACTTCTCGATTTACCTCAGTCACATTTTCCTACTTATTTCAATCTTGTTGGTGTCTTCCATTATGGTCTCCACACCACATGTCACACTTGGCTGAGTGGAAGAGCTGGAGACCAGCTCCCAGTTAGACAGCTGGCTGTTAGGAAGTACCAGAGAATGAATGAAGTGACTCTTTTCCATTTTCCTCCCTCTCGATCAGTAGGGAAGGGCTAAGACCTCTGCTCAGTGCCTTCCATGGTGACATGGTTGGGATCAGGTGTTCATCATGTGGGCTTTACGTCGACCATACGTTCCTGTGGCACTGTGGCCTGGAACTCCACCATGCTGCCTCAGTGCGCCTGCCCTCAAATGTATTTTCTAAAGAACGATTCGGGAAGTATATGCGCAGACATCAAAATCCCATGTACGGGACAAACCCCTTGAGTGGGCACTTCTCCCAGTTCTGCTAGCGAAAGTGTTCCATCCAACCAAATGCCCAGCTATATCTGAGCGCTTTCCATCAAAGCCCACCTGAATCACGGGCAAAGTTTTCTATTTATGGAGGTGTGCAGAGCTTTTCAGAGCGAGCATGCCTTTCTACTGGGACAAAAACCGGAGCATTGTGGGGTGCAGTGTCATTAGGAGCAACTGGGACTTGCTCATTGTCTAGAGAATGGCCACTGGCGCTCGTCGAAAACACCTCCAGCGTGAGCCACCACCTTCAGGAGAGAAAGGGAGAAAAAGGAAACGAAGAGGTTTTTCTTTTACTCTTCCCGCACCCTCACCAAAACCCCCTCAAAACCCCATCCTTTTATAGTGATTGATGATGACACTCGGAATACAAAACTTCAACTGTCAAATTAATCTACAATGCCTTTTAAAGGGAAGTGGATAAATATTTGGTAAAAAGAAAAATGTGAAAAGGCTGTAAGGAAAGGCAGGGGAATGGGACTGTGTGGATCGCCCTGTCAGAGGGCCAGCACAGGCACAATGGGCCAAATGGCTTCCTTCTATGTTGTGAAATTATATGAGTCTATGAGTATGTAAAGAGAAAAGATAAGTTAACGTTCTAAACACAGACCTTTCACCAAGAATCCCCCCCCCCCCCCGTCAGCCTTGAAAGCTAGTTCAAGGCCTTAACTTAATTTTACTCTTTCATCTAAATGGTGTAAACAATTCTCGAAATGGATGTTTTCCACTGACAGCCATTAACCACAGTTAGATTGTTGCTGGCAACCATTTGCCAGTTGACGGTGATTTGCACTATTTGCTGTTGGTATGTAGCTGCTCTCAGTAAATGCACTTTACATTTCCTGTGTAGAGGAGCTGGTGAGAATGAATTAGTGCTGGGAGGTGTTCACTGGAGGAGTGTTTATGTTTCAGGTACAAGTTCCTTGGAACCTAAAGCTTCCTTTTAGGAACGTAGGAAATGTAGAGGATCAGAAAAGACCATTGGTCCCAGTCCCTTTACGAGAGTAATCCCGTCTGTGCTTGTTTTATGGCACTCGATGGGGATAATGACACAGGGTTGGTGAGGTGCCATGTCTGGTTCATGACTTTCAGGGGCTGCTTCACGGCACGAGTCCTTGTTACGATGCTAGCGAAACCTGTCAAGTCTGTACAATTTCCAATAAAAATCACTATTGTGGCCAGGGACAAAACCCAGAGCCTTCTCCTTGTGTCCCTAAGAAAAGGAACTGTACAATGCAAAGGGTTTGTAATGCACGCCACTGTATGCGGATGCGCTGACCCATTTAATGATGCGCCTTTGCACACTGGCTGAAAACACGCCACTGCACTGGGCACTTTTGGGGCAGGTCGGTGCTTTCCCGTTGTATCTGATCTGGTTTTTCCTTTTCTCTCCGTTTAGATCACTGCCGCAGGTGGACCTCTGCCTCCAGTCAGCACGTTGACAAATATCCACAGCTTGTCACAGCCTCCACATCACAATCACCAACAAACGCAGAATCTCATCATCAACCCCCTCTCGGGAGTCATGGCGATAGCACAAAGTACGTCCTCTTTCCAACCAACTAGCTATATTCAGAGCGACATTTAGTCACCTGCTTTTCTTGCTTTGCAGAGAGAGTTCCAGAATGTTCTGGAGACCTGGGTTAGTGTGTGCTTATGTGTATTCATGGGGGATTTGCTACAGGGCAGTGCCCCTGATGGCTCCGTCGGCAAAATGGATACATTATGTGGTGTGGCACTGAGCCATAGAGACCTGTAAGGCCGTAAAGGTTGACTCCTACGATAGCAAAATACTGCGGATGCTGGCAATCCGAAATAACAACAGAAAATGCTGGAAAAACTCAGCAGGCCAGGCAACATCCGTGGAGAGAGAAATAGAGTCAACGTTTCAGGTCAAAACCCTTCGTCAGGACTGAAAAAACACAGGAAATGAAACAGATTAAAAGGCCAGTTTGGGGGCTGGGAAATGGGGATGAGAGAACAAAAGAGAAGTGAAGAGACATTAAGAGGTATTCAAAACCAGACGAGATGGTGATCGGACTAGTGGAGACAAAAGATGGCTCTAGATGAGGTGTGAAATGTGCTGGCAGAATGGGAGACAGCTGCCAAGTGGGAGAGAAAAAAAGGGGGGGGCACAAAACAAAGGTGTGGACAAAAAATATATATAATAGGGGCACACCTTTTAGGTGAGGCATTAGAAGTTGAGCCGTGCCAAGAGGGGAGCCGTGCTGAAAAGGAGTATGTGTATTTTCTTCTCCGCTGGGATTTGTTTGCTGGATGTGGGCGACACTGGCCAGGCTGTATTTGTTGTCCGTCCCTCGTGGCCCGGAGAAGGTGGTGGGCCTTCACCTTGAGCTGCTGCAGTCCTTGCGGTGATGGTGCTCTCACAATAGTGTTAGGGAGGGAATTCCAGTAACAATAAAGGAATGGCCATATATATGCCCAAGTCATGATGGTGTGTCACTTGGAGGAGAACCTGGAGATAATGGTGTTTCCATGACGTTGTGGCTCTTGTCCTTCTCAGCGGTAGAGGTCGAGGGGCCGGGAGGTGCTGTCAAAGTAACCTCGATGATTTGCTGCACTGCATCCTGTACATAGTGCATAGTGCAGCCTTAGTGCGCCAGTGGTGAAGACGGTGGATATTGAGCCCACTGGCAGGCAATACAGTATTGTAGCCCTAACTCCATCCTACTGAATTTACCCATATAATTGGCATTAGCATCTCTGCACAAGAAAGCAGAACAATCAGGCCAGACAGCTGCTGATCATTGTCCAGTGACGTCCCGCTGGAATGTCCACGTGTGTGGATGTCAGCAGAGAACGGGATCGTGCTCAGCTATGAGGCTTTCCATGGCTGAGTACACTACCGATACTCACTGCCCAGGCTCACGCATGAGGGAAAGTAGCCCGAGGGCTCCCGGCACCCAAGGAATTATTTGCGATCCCGGTGTGGGGGGGGGTTTGCTTGACTTGAGCGTGGAGGTCAACACACCCGATTCTCTGAACCGCACTCCTGTCAAGCAGGCCTCTGCACCAGGAGCCTCGCCTCACTAAATCTACCCTCATATCCCATCAAGTCATGCCTTTAGAAGAGAGGAGAAAATCAAAAGAAAACAAAAACCTGCTTTTATTAAAAAAGTATTATGTGGAAGAATGTAAAGTAATATTTTTAACAACTGTGTTTTTCAGTTAAGAATGATTTTGGCTGCATTTGCACTAGATCTATAGTGTTGGCACAAAATGACCTTGCTTTGCACCAGTACTAGGAAGTTGTAGCGTAAATCAGGAGTCAAGGCCCAACCTGACTCCCAAGCAAAGCAGAGACCCCCTCCTCAGTTTTGCACAGACACTACAGTTGTAGGGGTATGGTATGGTCGTGTAGTGGTTATGGTACTCGACTAGCAACACAGTAGAGCCTGAGTTCAGATCCCAACTCATTGCAACGTGTGAAAGTGGTCAGTTATGACCATAAGAGTTACCGGTTTCCCATAAAAACCCAACTGGTTCGCTAATTGTCCTTCAGGGAAGAGAATCTGCCACCCCGACCTGATCTGGCCTACTATATTCTACACTTCATGAGTGACTCTTAATTCCCTTTGAAGTGGCCTAGCAAGCTATTCAGTTATAGAGCAACTAGGAGTGGCAGTAAGTGTGGCCTTGTCAGGATTGCTCACATCCCAAGAACATCTATGAATTCTGAAGGTGTAAATGTGAGGGGTGTCACAGAGACCATTCAGCCTTTCACAATCCATCCATCCATCTAATGAAATCCCCATTGCAGCATCCGATTGTTAGTTAAATGATTCCAGGATACATGCCCTTTTACCTCCTCCCTTCCCACTGACCAGGGCCCCAAACACCCCTTCCAGGTGAAACGGTGATTTACTTGTACTTCCTGCAATTTAGTATACTGTATTCGCTGCTCACGATGCGGTCTCCTCTACATTGGGGAGACCAAACGCAGATTGGGCGACCGCTTTGCGGAACACCTCCGTTCAGTCCGTACGGGTGACCCGGAGCTTCCGGTCGCCTGTCACTTTAATTCACCGCTTCACTCCCACTCTGATCTCTCTGTCCTCGGCCTATTACATTGTTCCAATGAAGCTCAACGTAAGCTCGAGGAACAGCACCTCATCTTTTGATTGGGCACTTTGCAGTCTGCCGGACTCAACATTGAGTTCAACAATTTCAGATAATTATCCCTGCCCCCATTTTTCATGCAGTATGATTTTTGCCATTCCCATTTGCAACATTTTATCTTTCCTGCCTCTTACAAAAGTACAGGATATTCTTTCTATTCCTTCCTCCCCTCCTAACCCCCCACCCCTCCCCCTGTCTCTGCACCTGCTTAATATCTGTTACATCTCCAGCTTTTTCCAGTTCTGATGAAGGGTCCCAGACCTGAAACGTTAACTCTGTTTCTCTCTCCACAGATGCTGCCTGGCCTGCTGAATGCTTCCAGCATTTTCTGTTGTTATTTCAGGATTTACTCTATCTGGAAGTCTATTGCGCTTGTTAATCACTCTTTGTACGAAGAAAAACTTCCTGATATCAATCCCAAAATGGTCTTTTTGCTAGCATGAACCTGTGTCCCCCTTAATTCTACTCCTTTACCTGTCCAACTCATTTCTCAGTTGCCTCTTCCGATTCCACTGCCACTTATAGTTTTGAATTAGCTGCGAATCTGATGACTTTGCATTGAGTTTCTGAATCTTGATACTTTATGTAAATTAGAAACAGTATTGGTCCCAGCACCAAGCCCTGGGACACCTCAATCAGTACTCCCCCCTGCCCCCACTCTGACAAACTCCTCTAATGAGTACTGTGCCCTACCCATCAGCCAATTTATTATCACTTAAAGGTGAAGTCTCGTAGGAGTACCTTTTTTTTGAATAGATGAACAATAGGGGGGGGGGGTACTTTAAAGTTTCCCTTTAAGTATCAAATAATTCATCAATCCAAGCAGCCCACCCACCCACCCCTTCAACCACTGTCTGCCCCACCTGTGGCAGAGACTGTAGGTCCCGCATTGGACTTATCAGTCACCTGAGAACTCATTTTTAATCATCCTCAGTTCCGAGGGACTGCCTAAGAAGTAGAAGAATTGTGCAAATTGAATGATTTCTTTATTAAAAGTTTTTTGTGCAGGGTATTGATGTTCTCCTGTTTTTTTGTTGTTGTATTTTCAGGTATAAGCACATCCCAAGGGCAGAGCGTCCCTGTTATAAACAGCGTCACAGCGGGCAGCCTGGCAGCTTTACAACCCGTGCAGTTTTCCCAGCAGCTCCACAGTCCACATCAGCAGCCAATCATGCAGCAGTCTCAGAGTCACATGTCACAGCAACCCTTCATGGCCACGGTGACCCAGCTGCAAAACTCTCACAGTAAGACGGGCGGGTGGCATGGGGTTGGAGTGGGAGGTTGGGTGCTCAATAAAAAGAGGGCCTAACCCCTCTGCGGCGTAATAGAAAGTAGGATGATTAACTGTTCGAAATCTACGCAAACGCACAACGTCTTTTGCCTAGTTACCAACTGAAGTCACACAGGTGGAAAAAAGCTGCAGAGCTTTTTAATCATCCTTAAATGAAATAAAATATATTGGGTTTGGTTTTTTTTTTGCATTCCTGCCTCGGCATTCCCCCCACCTCCCTAATCTCAAAGTTAAGTTATGGGTTTTCTCTCCCATGGAGTCTCCAGCACTATTGCGAGTATGGATTCCCTCAAGATCACCATCAGGGCCACTCAGAGACTCGCCCTGGAGATGGTCTTGGGGGTGGTGGTTGGGGGGGGAGGGTGGGCGGAGGGAGGAGTGGGTGTGAAAATGAGCACGTTTGAGAACAAGCATGAGGCTGGTGGCCATTTTGTAAGATAAATTAGAGCAGTGTTCTTCCACAAAGGGAGGGTTGGTGTTCTGGAAGGATGAAAGCAAATGGACCAAAGGGCTTCCTACACCCAGGCCTAGAAATTGAGTGCCCTTAGCGCCGATTTTGTGGCGCTAGAGGGCCTAGCGCTGCAATTGGCGCCGGCGCCGAAATTGCCTGGGGCCCTTCCGCCGCGGTAGACCGGTAGCGCTGCGCCGGCACCAATGACGTCATCGGTGTGCGCAGCGTCCCGGTTGCCATGCCGACGGGCCCCAGCGCCGAAATTCAGTTGCGGCCGCCTCGCCCGTGGCAGCCGCAACTAAGACTCTGGCAACAGAGTCTTACAAGTCTTTGCGCCGGCGCATTAAAGGCCCCGCGGCGGCCGGCCGCTTTCCCGCCGGCCGCCTGGCCGCAGCTCCCTCCCTGGACTTCCCCCCCCTCCCCCGGAACAGAAGCAAGCCCGGCACTTGTCCGAGGTGCCGGGCTCATTTTTAAAAAGATTTTCGCGGGCCGCGGCCGGGTGCAGGCAGCTCCTCCTTAAGGGAAGGAGGAGGCCTGCACTTCCCGAGCCTGCCGCACCGCATCGGGTGCCGCAGCGCCGGAATTGCGGCGCGAAACGGCAGTTAGCGCCGATTTACCGCCGCAAAGACCCTTCAGTAGCGCCGGCAGCCGTTTGGGCGCGGCCCTGCTGAATTTTTGGCGCGCGCAGGGGGACTTAGCGCCGGCACTAACTTCCGGCGCTAAAGCCCTGGCTAAGCCAAAACTCAATTTCTAGGCCCCAGACTTTTACCATGCGATCTTGCGAAGGGCTCACCAACCAGCCAAAAATTAGACAAACTGAGAGAGCCAATCTCCAACGTGGGGCAGTGCTGGGGCTCAGGCCCACGACCTCCTGACTAGTACTATATATTTTTTTTTACTAATTCTAATTTTGAAATTAAAATTTATATCGTGACCTTGATAAAATCCTTATGAGAAACTATTAACCCCCAGACTGCCAGCAGGATCAGGGACCTAAACCAATACAGCAATAAAGCTACTCAAACATAGCTTTATTTTGTAATATTAACCCTAAAATATACCTTTTTATCATAACTGACAATTATAAATTGCTGTGCCAATATTTTGTATTCACTTTTGTCACGTCAGTGGTCACAGTGTAGTTGCATGCTGTGGCCACTAGGTGGCTCTGTGGAGCAAGGGCATGGAATCTCTCTCCCAGCTCCATCGCCATCTTGTATATAAAAAATATTCATCAACTAACTGCAGGCAAAGTCACAGGCAATTTACTAGTATTATACAAAAGTAGAAACATTTTAACACGTGACCTGTGTTTGCCTGTCATCCTTTTCATCCTCTTATTTTTTATGGCCTCCTGTGTTGTAAACTTCTATGGTTCATCCTACTCCTCCCTACATCACCGGCGCACCGTGGCTGCAGTGTGTACTTTCTACAAGATGCACTGCAGCAACTCGCCAAGGCTTCTTCAGCAGCACCTCCCAAACTCGCGACCTCCACCACCTAGAAGGACAAGGGCAGCAGGTGTATGAGAACACCATCGCCTCCTAACCGCCCCCCCCCCCCCCCCGAAGTCATGCACCATCCTGGTTTGGAAATATATCGCCGATCCTTCATCGTCACTGAGTCAAAATCCTCGAACTCCCTAACCTAACAGCTCTGTGGGAGTACCTTCACCACATGGACTGCAGCGGTTCAAGAAGGTGGCTCACCACCACCTTCTCGAGGGCAATTAGGGATGGGCAATAAATGCTGGCCTTGCCAGCGACGCCCACATCTCGCAGAATGATTTTTATAAAATGGAAGTGGGGAAAGCTTGTTTATAAGAAGGGTTTTGTTTGCCTGGCAAGCATTAAAGGCCAGCTTTCATGTTAATAGATTCATCAGCTTGACCCAATGGTATCATTGACCAGCCAATATTTGACTCAAAAATGATGCTCCCCAAATCTTCCCCTTTCCTGACGGTACTGACTCGCTCTGGGGTGCAGTTCCACAAGCATCAATACTTGCATTTCTATTGCACCTTTCCTGCCCTCAGGACGTCCCAAAGCGCTTTGCAGCCAATGAAGAACTTTTTGAAGTGCAGTCACTGTTGTAATGTGGGAAACGCGGCAGCCAATTTGGGCACAGCAAGCTCCCACAAACAGCAGAGTGTTAATGGCCAGATAATCTGTTTTAGCAAAGCTCTGATTACCCGGCCAAGTGCCCATTGGGAACCTAGACAATGATTATTGTAGGCTTTCCTACCATAGGGGCCGCCACAGTCAAGCCCAACATTCTCAGCCAGTGTTCCAACGTAAGCCACTGGACAGTGATCAGGAAGAGAAATCTAGGCTGATTGTTATCATCGCCATCCTGAGGTGAATTATACCACATCCCACTCGCACCCCCACCCCCCCCCCCGCCGCCCTCCCCCTGCCCCGCCCCTCAGTTGAGATTAGATAACTCAATGCAGACTGTGGGGGGGGGTTGGCCTGTGAGGTTGTGCCTCACGCCAACCAGTGCATTTAAAAGAAATCCACTCTCATATTTGCATCAGGATTTTACAGCCCATATGGATGTATCTTTTTTTAACATTCACTGTTGAAAATGGAATTCTCTTTAATACGCGCTATATGGCTTCTCTTGAGACCACCTGGGAGCTGGCCATTGCTTGTGAAATGGCTGCGGAGTGGGAGGAGTTGTGGGAGGTGACGGCAGTAGATTTTAAAAACTCCAGAGCCACAAACCGTGTTACCGTATAACTCATAGCAGGAGTAAAACAGACAGGGTCCCCTCCCAGGTACCAGGACTAGCTAGAGAGTCTGGAATGAGATGGCGGGGTAGGGCTGATGCCTCTATACCTTCAGGACTTTTCTTAAGGTCTCTTTCTCATTGGACAATGCTAAAGGAGGTTGCCACCTTCATGCAAACCCTTATGTTGCTTCTTTGCCAATGCACAGTGAGGCGTGACACAAATCATGATGTCATTATAAGGCACACAATGCTCTTCGCCCCTGCTGAACAATTAAAGGTTTGCCAAACACTTCTTCATGAATGCAGGTGCAGGAACAGGAAGACCTGCCCACATAGCCCTTTAATAGATGTGGCTGAGATTGTGGCCAAACTACTAATACCAGGAACCACCTAACAGTATTGAGGGTGAAGTTCCATGTAACTCTCAATAAGCAAGCAGGGTTAGCGTTAGGGTTAGGCCCCATCACCTAATGCAAATTTTTATTACTTACATCCAGAAAGTGTATTTTCCTCATCTGAATGATTGTTGAGGTGCACTGCAGGTGTGATTCAAGGGTCTTTGAAAAAGTCACTTACCCCCCCCCCCAACCCCGCCGTTCACACAACGAGAAACTGGTGCAACACTTCAAAGGAGAAAGAGCATCAACTTGTTAAAATTGGCTCCTGCTGTTTAAGAATAAGTCACCAAGCAGTAACTATCGTCTAATGATGGAGGCCAATTGATCCTCTTGAACTTATGCTTTGAATAACAAGTGCTCTGGACAGCGTACTACAGTTAAAGCTCACTGCAAGGGGGATATTTTCCTCTGTTCCATCATTCGAGCGAAGCGGTAGACAGCTGGTGCACAGCCTCCCATGGCCCTGGGTGCCAACATTCGGGTGCACTCGGATTTGTAAGCTTCAGATCTCCGTGACCAATACTACAAGGAGCAGGCACCTGATGCGCTTCAGTGCATTGGGCACCTGCCATTCGATTACCAGCCCCGTATGTGTATTGTGTAGCATTTTGAAAATATATTTTTGGAGGCGTTTTCCCCAATTTCTTTTGACTTTTTAAAAAAAAATGCATTTAAAGGGCTGTTGTTGACACACGTGGGGTTGGGGGTGGGTGGACTTCAGCTCTTTGAACACTCTGATCCAGTACCTCTGCCATGTTGGCAGCACAGAGGGGAGAGTGTTGATGGAGTGGAGGAGAAATTGGTCTACACTAGTAGCGCAAAATGGGCTCATAGCGAATCAGTGGGCCTTTTATACAGGAAACTCTCGATTTACCGGCACCTAAATAACCAGAAATCTCCGTTAACCGGCAAAATGCAGGAGTAGGTTCAGGTAAGTTTTACTTCATATTAGTGGCCGTTCCTGGATCTGTGGCCGTGTAAGAACATAAGAACATAAGAAATAGGAGCAGGAGTAGGCCAATTGGCCCCTCGAGCCTGCTCCGCCATTCAATAAGATCATGGCTGATCTGATCCTAACCGCCAATCCACTATCACAGAACCATCTCCTGAATCTAACAGAATTAGACACACGAAACAGGAGCAGGATCAGGCTACACGGCCCCTGGGCCCGCTCCGCTACCCACAGGGCCATGACCGATCCGCACCTAAACTCATGTCCAAATTCCTGCCCGCTCCCCGTAACCCTTAATTCCCTTTTCTTCTAGGAAACTGTCTATTTCTGTTTTAAATTTATGTAATGATGTAGCTTCGACAGCTTTTTGGGGCAGCATATTCCATGGACCTACCACCCTCTGAGTGAAGTAGTTCCTCCTCATCTCAGTTTTGAAAGAGCAGCCCCTTATTCTAAGACTATGCCCCCTAGTTCTAGTTTCACCCATCATCTGGAACATCCTCCCCGCATCCACCCGATCCAACCCCTTCACAATCTTATATGTTTCAATAAGATCGCTTCTCATTCTTCTGAACTCCAATGAGTAGAGTCCCAATCTACTCAACCTCTCCTCATATGTCCATCCCCTCATCCCCGGGATTAACCGAGTGAACCTTCTTTGTACTGACTCGAGAGCAAGTATGTCTTTTCTTAAGTATGGACACCAAAACTGTATGCAGTATTCCAGGTGCGGTATTCCAGGTGCAATACCTCCCTATTTTTATATTCTATCCCCCTAGCAATGAAAGCCAACATTCCATTGGCCTTCTTAATCACTTGCTGCACCTGCATACTAACCTTTTGAGTTTCGTGCACCAGGACCCCCAGATCCCTTTGTACTTCAGCACTTTCCAGTTTCTTGCCATTAAGATAATAACTTGCTCTACGATTTTTCCTGCCAAAGTGCATAACCTCACACTTTCCAGTATTGTATTCCATCTGCCAAGTCTCTGCCCACTTACTTAGCCTGTCTATGTCCCCTTGCAGGTTTTTTATGTCCTCCTCTCTCACTACTTTCCCTCCCATCTTAGTATCATCTGCAAACTTTGATATGTTACACTCGGTCCCCTCCTCCAAATCGTTAATATAGATTGTAAAGAGTTGGGGACCCAGCACTGACCCCTGCGGAACACCACTGGTTACTGATTGCCAGTCTGAGAATGAACCATTTATCCCAACTCTCTGCCTTCTGTTAGATAGCCAATCCTCTATCCATGCCAGAATATTACCCCCAATCCCGTGATTTTTTATCTTAAGCAATAATCTTTTGTGTGGCACCTTGTCAAATGCCTTTTGGAAGTCTAAATACACTACGTCCACTGGTTCACCTTTATCCACCCTGTATGTTACTTCCTCAAAGAACTCCAGCAAATTTGTCAAACATGACTTCCCCTTCATAAAACCATGCTGACTTTGTCTTATTAAACTATGATTATCCAAATGTCCTGTTACTGTCTCCTTAATAATGGACTCCAAAATTTTACCTACCACAGATGTTAGGCTAACCGGTCTATAGTTTCCAGCCTTCTGTCTACTGCCCTTTTTAAATAAGGGTGTTACATTAGCAGTTTTCCAGTCTGCTGGGACCTTTGCTGAGTCCAGGGAGTTTTGGAAGATTATTACCAATGCATCCACAATCCCTACCGCCACTTCCCTCAAGACCCTTGGATGTAAGCCATCAGGTCCAGGGGATTTATCCGGCTTGAGTCCCATTATTTTACCGAGTAAACCGGGCTTCCTGCACCTGTTGCTATGCAACAGGGACGCCTGGATCTGTGGCCGTGTACGGGGCTCTCGTACCTTTTACTATACCTCTCTGTAATCCGGACTTTTTGATAAACCATTGAAGTTAATGGTGTAAAACGGGCTGCCGATTTGCTGTGAGCCCATCTCGTGCTACTGGGGAAGACCGGATTCACCTCTGTTGCTCAACTGCAGAACCTCGATCTGCTGCAATACATAACTGTTGCCTTGCAGTGGTCTTTCTGGTCATTTCCTTTGCAAATAAACTTTTATTAATTTGCCTCCCCAGATGAGATTAGCAGCGCCATAACCTTGCCGAATCACTGTTGCTGTTTCTATACCTGCCCACATATAGGGCTATATTCCCTAGAGTTTAGAAGAATGAGAGGTGATCTCATTGAAACAATTCTTACAGGGCTTGACAGGGTCGATGCTGAGAGGCTGTTTCCCCTGGCTGGGGAGCCTAGAACCAGGGGTCACAGTCTCAGAATAAAGGGGTCGGCCATTTAGGACTGAGATGAGGAGAAATTTCTTCATTCAAAGGGTGGTGAATCTTTGGAATTCTCTACCCCAGAGGGCTGTGGAGGCTCAGTCGTTGAGTATATTCAAGGCTGAGATCGATAGATTTTTGAATATTAAGGGACTCGAGGGATATGGGGATAGTGCGGGAAGATGGAGCTGAGGTAGAAGATCAGCCATGATCTTATTGAATGGCGGAGCAGGCTCGAAGGGCCGAATGTCCAACTCCTGCTCCTATTTCTTATGTTCTTTGCATGCAGCCCTGATAACAGTGGCCAATCAATAATAGCTCTTTAAATTGATGTAAAAACATTATAAATTGCTTCAAATTAAACATTTATATGCACGAATTAACGTGTAAGTACAGTATCCCATTCTGTTCATTGTGAAAGGGTGTCTGAATCTTTAATGCGTTATATGACGGAAAATACATAGATTGTGAAAGCTTTGGGGGTTTGAAGATTGCTGGTTCATGAAAGAGTCGTTTGTCTAACATGGCTGTTTTTGTTTTGGTTTCCTTCTAGTGTACACACACAAGCCAGATCCTCCCCAGTATTCCCACACTGCACGCTTCCCATCAGCCATGGTCGTCACGGATACGGGCAGCATCAGCGCACTAGCGAGCATGTCCTCCAGCAAGCAGGTAACTGAGTGCAGCAACTACAGTAGCTACTCAAAGCGATAGTATTGGCTACGGTCCTGTGGCGCGTAGAAACCCTGCTGTAAGGTGATCGTTAATGTGTTGCAGGTGCACACAGGCTGAGATTGAGGCAAAGGTTAAGATCTGAATGGTGCATATAACATATCTGTATATTTATTAGCACTGGACAATTTTTTGAATCAATTTATTCCTTAAAATCAGCAACTAAATGATGGAGTGAGTTGGATGGGCCTTTTCTCACTGTCTCGATTTTAAAATTCTCATCCTTGTTTTCAAATCCTTCCATGGCCTCGCCCCTCCCTATCTCTGTATCCTCCTCCAGGCTTACAACCCACCGTGATCTCTGTGCTCCTCCAATTCTGGCCTCTTGCACATCCCCGATTTACATCGTTCCACCATTGGCAGCCGTGCCTTCTGTTGCCTAGGCTCTAAGCTGTGGGATTGCCTCCCTAAACCTCTCCGCCTCTCTACCTCTCTCTCTCTCCTCATTGAGGACTCTCCTTAAAACCTACCTCTTTGACCAAGTTTTGGGTCACCTATCCTAATATCTCCTTATGTGGCTCGGTGTCAAATTTTGTTTGGTAATTGCTCCTAGGATGTTTTACTATGTTAAAGGCGCTATATAAATGCAAGCTGTTGAATGTGATAACGGTGAGAAAAGGCCATCAGTTCATCCAACACACTCCATCATTTAGTTCCTAATTTTAATGAATAATATTGGCCCAGAAATTCGGGTCGGGGGCTTCCCGCGGGTGCAAGCCCCCGACCTGCACTTACCTAGCGCGCCGGCCGTTGAGCTGTGGGCCCCCGTGGGATTCCGATCCTGGGCCTCCTCCAACTGCCGGCACGCAGTGCTTGCGTATCCCAGGGGCGCAGTTAGTTCGATGCATCCCCTGGGATCACGTGGGCCATGGGGAGCCAATCAGAGCAGGGAATGCTCCATTCATAAGATTGACAGGAAGCGCTGTCAAAACTTTAGAAATACTACGAGCCCCAAAACATCACTAAATCTTAAAATAATTTTTTTTTTAAATCACATTTTTTAAATAAACTATAAATTACATGAAATAACTATTTTAAACAATAATTTAAATTTTTGAAAAAAGTAATTTTATTTTCTAACAGGGCTAAAAATAAACTTACCTTTCTTTAAAGTATTTAAAAATAATAAACCTGTGGAAAAAATGTTTTAATTTTAATTAATTCACCACTTACCTTGTAAAAAGCAGGCCTAACGCCTGCTTTTTAAATGTGTAAATTCTGCAGACTTACCCCCCCGGGAAAACCTGTAAAAAAAACCTAAGTTCGATGCGCACGCGCAGCCTCTCCTGTGCACGTGTTCCACCTCTTAACCCCTACGTTCAGGGGAATGGAAGTGCCGGTTTCCCGCGCATGCGCAGTGCATGCAGGAAACCGGCACTTCCATTGGGCTTACGGGCGAGTACCCCGTGCGTACTCACCCATGGAGACCCGAATTCCTGGGCCATTATGATTTTGAAAGAGTTGGCCATTGCTGACCAGTATTGTACACAGCCTGGTGCTTTTTATTGGGTGAGTTTAACAGGTGTATAGTAAGAAACAGACCTGTTCACAGTAACACAGTCTCCTTGTTAAAATGAGCTCCGCTGTCTGTGGGTGATGCAATGGCGCAAGGTATTGGACGAGAAAGGCGGGTGCCGGGATGTGGATTTTGCGTCTCCCAGTCTTAGCTCCGTGGTCTTCGGAGGGACTGAGCAGAATCAGAGGTCTAGAAGTAGCTAGCCAGCGTGAACCTATCCGTGGTGTATAGGGCAGGGAATCTCTGAGGAGCGGAAGAAGACAAATAGCTATAAAATATTTTCCTTTTATTTTGTATCAATTTTTATCCTTCCCACCCCCCTTTCTCTCCTGAATGTGTTGTGTCTTGCTGGGGTCTGAATCCATGGGGAATTTGCCCATATGGCCCTTCTCCATCAGTGAGCCTCATTCCACCCTGTTCTTATCAGAGGTTCACAGACAACACTGTCCAGTAAGGACCATTGGGATTTTCCCCATCCTAACCCAGGGGCACTGAAACCAATTGTAGCACCCAATATTTTACGATGTTATGGAATACTCTCCACTTGCCTGGATGAGTGCAGCTTCAACAACACTCAAGAAGCTCGACACCATCCAGGACAAAGCAGCCCGCTTGATTGGCACCCCATCCACCACCTTAAACATTCACTCCCTCCACCACTGGCGTACCGTGGCTGCAGTGTTTACCATCTACAAGAGGCACTGCAGCAACTCGCCAAGGCTTCTTCGGCAGCACCTCCCAAACCCGCGACCTCTTCCACCTAGAAGGATAAGGGCAGCAGGCGCATGGGAACACCACCACCTCCAAGTTCCCCTCCAAGTCACACACCACCCTGACTTGGAAATATATCGCCGTTCCTTCATTGTCGCTGGGTCAAAATGCTGGGTCAAAATCCTGGAACTCCCTACCTAACAGCACTGTGGGAGTACCCTCACCACATGGACTGCAGCGGTTCAAGAAGGCGGCCCACCACCACCTTCTCAAGGGCAATTAGGGATGGGCAATAAATGCTGGCCTTGCCAGCGAAGCCCACATCCCGTGAACAAATTAAAAAAACTCGAAGAAAAGAAATAGTAAAGGGTAGAGCAAAAAAACAGGGAAATATGATTAATTGAGATGGGGTAGATTTTTGCAACCTGATGTGATTCAGTTCTGAATGGTTAAGACCTGGTGTCATTCTGGCAAGGATCGTAATGCGCTGATCACATGCAGTTTTGCTGAGTCAGCTTATTTACATAATTATACAGAGCTCCTGTTGTAGGGAGGTGGGAGACGTGAACATTGCAATGTAGCCGCAATCTAAAGGAAGCAGCCAGTTAAAGGGAAGTAGCACGGAGGACAGGCATCTTTAGAAAGCTTCAAAGGGCACACCAAACCTAATGGAACAAAAAGAAAGACTTGCATTTCTGTAGCGCCTTTTATGACCTCAGGGCATCCAAAAGCACTTTACAGCCAATGAAGTACTTTTTTTGAAGTGTCGTCACTGTTGTAACACGGCAGCAAGATCCCACAAACAGCAACGTGATAATGACCAGATAATCTGTTTTAGTGATGTTGGTTGAGGACACCAGGGAGAACTCCCCTGCTCTTCTTTGAAATGGTGCCCTAGGACCTTTTACGTCCATCTGAGAGGGCAAACTGTTTAACATCTATTTAACACCTCATCTGAAAGACGGCACCTCCGACAGCGCGGCACTCCCTCAGTACTGCACCGGGAGTGTCAGCCTAGATTTTTGTGCTCAAGTCTCTGGAGTGGGACTTGAACCCACAACCTTCTGACTCAGAGGCAAGGGTGCCACCCACTGAGTCACAGCTGACACAGGTGTACAAGACTTTGGCAAGGATGGAGGGGTGGAGGGGAAGTGAGAGACAAAGAGTAGACCCAATGTGGAGGCAGCATGTGCAGTCAGAGGGCAAGTGATGAAGCTGCCCAGCTCCCAATGCTTACTGGCTGGCAAAATGGGCATTATACTGCCTGAGGTGGGTATGTGTAGGGTTGCCCTCTTTGGCACTCCGTGATACCTCCCACATAGGGCAGCAGTGTAGTATGCCTGTAATAGGCCTTAAGCATAAAAGGTAAGGGTTGAAGTAACCCAGCCTGCCCTCCACCCACCCCTCCCCCCCTCCACCCCACCGACCATCGCTCTGCTCCAATTCGCCACCAAGCCAGGAGTTTTTATTTGCCTCTTCGCAGAGGGGCAGCAAGTTTGCCAGGCCTGGACCCCACCACTGAAGCCCACATGTGCCCTAGTGGAGGCCAGTACACCTCTGCTCACTCCGTGTACCAGTTGCCACTACTACAGCAGATCGTCTTCCATGTCCAGAACTGGGAATTTCCCATCTTAGGGAGTCCATGCTTCCTCCTGTTGGATGAATTTCAAGGTGTCTCTGTTGTTTTTAAAGGAGCTGCCAAGTTTCTTACATAAATTGAAGACAGTTTGGGAACAAATGTGCAATAAACTCAAAGACAGCTCACCCCAAAGACCCCTCGCCCCAGAGACCCCTCACCCCAGGGACCACTCACTCCAAAGACCCCTCACCCCAGAGACCCCTCACCCCAGGGACCCCTCACTCCAAAGACCCCTCACCCCAAAGACCCCTCACCCCAGTGACCGCTCACCCCAGTGACCGCTCACCCCAGGGACCCCCTCACCCCAGGGACCCCCTCACCCCAGGGATCCCCTCACCCCAGGGATCCCCTCACCCCAGGGATCCCCTCACCTCAGGGACCCCCTCACCTCAGGGACCCCTCACCCCAGCGACACCTCACCCCAAAGACCCCTCACCCCATGGACCCCTCACCTCAGGGACCCCTCACTCCAAAGATCTCTCACCCCAGAGACCCCTCACCCCAAAGACCCCTCACCTCAGGGACCTCTCACCCCAGTGACCCCTCACCCCAGGGACCCCTCACTCCAAAGACCTCTCACCCCAGAGACCCCTCACCCCAAAGACCCCTCACCTCAGGGACCTCTCACCCCAGTGACCCCTCACCCCAGTGACCGCTTACCTCAGGGACCCCTCACCCCAGCGATCCCTCGCCCCAGTGACCCCTCACCCCAGGGATCCCTCACCCCAGTGACCCCTCACCCCAGGGACCCCTCACCCCAGGGACCCCTCACCCCAGGGACCCCTCACCCCAGAGACCCCTCACCCCAGAGACCCCTCACCCCAGGGACCCCTCACCCCAGGGACCGCTGACCCCAGGGACCCCTCACCTCAGGGACCCCTCACCCCAGGGACCCCTCACCCCAGTGACCCCTCACCCCAGTGACCCCTCACCCCAGGGACTGCTCACCTCAGGGACCGCTCACCTCAGGGACCCCACACCCCAGCGACCCCTCACCCCAGGGACCGCTCACCTCAGGGACACCTCACCTCAGGGACCCCTTGACCCAGGGACCCCTCACCCCAGAAACCGCTCACCTCAGGGACCCCTCACCCCAGTGACCCCTCACCCCATTGACCCCTCACCCCAGTGACCACTCACCTCAGGGACCCCTCACCTCAGGGACCCCTCACCCCAGCGACCCCTCGCCCCAGGGACCCCTCGCCCCAGGGACCCCTCACCCCAGGGACCCCTCACCTCAGGGACCCCTCGCCCCAGGGACCCCTCTCCCCAGGGACCCCTCACCCCAGGCACCCATCACCCCAAAATCCACTCACCCCAGGGACCCCTCACCCCAAAATCCACTCACCCCAGGGACCCCTCACCCCAAAGACACCTCACCCCAGGGACCTCTCACCCCAGGGACCCCTCACCTCAGGGACCCCTCACCCCGCGACCCCTCGCCCCAGGGACCCCTCACCCCAGGGACCCCTCACCCCAGGGACCCATCACCCCAAAGTCCACTCACCCCAGGGATCCCCTCACCCCAGGGACCCCTCCTCCCAGGGACCCCTCACGCCAGAGACCTCTCAACCCAGACCTCTCACCCCAGGGACCCCTCACCCCAGAGACCCCTCACCCCAAAGACCCCTCACCCCAGAAACACCTCAACCCAGAGACCCCTCACCCCAAAGACCCCTCACCCCAGGGACCACTCACCTCCGAGCCCACTCACAAGGCCTCTGTGTGGCTCTGAGGTGACTCACCTGCCGCACACATTGATCTAATGAAAGGCTTCACTCTACATCCTGTAATTGTATTCTTTACTGATAGACTTAGCAGGGCAAGGTAATCCTTGAAAAAATAAACTGAAGCAATTTAAAGGTGTTTTCATTACTATCATTTAAATTCAATGGCAGATCCTCCACGCGCTCCCCCCTCTGTAACAAAATCATAAACCCATTCACTACAAACCGATAAACAGCTTTAGACTTTTGTTGGACATATCTCACAGAGGCAATCCCTCGCGTATGCTCTTGTGAAAAAGAAGTCCTAATAGTTGAAGATTATAGCTTGAGTTGTGTTGCATGTATGTATTGAAATGAGTATTAGTGAAATAAAAACAGAAAATGCTGGAAAACGCTCAGCTGGTCCAGCAGCATCTGTGGAGAGAGAGAGAGACAGAGTTAAGGGGGGCAATTTTAACTTAAACAGCCCACCGTGAAACAGATGGGGTCGGCTGCAATGCTGGTTTTACAGCCCGTCTGACCTTATTCTCCATTGGATTCACTGGAGACTAATATTGGGCGGGGTGTTAAGCCGGCGTTCCACCCGGTCCCGTGGGTTTCCCACCTGCCAAGTTAGGTTAAAATTATCCCCAATATTTCAAGTCGGTGACATTTCATCAGAACTGGAAGATGTTAGGCGGTTAAGAAGGCAAATGGTATGTTGGCCTTCATAGCGAGAGGATTCGAATACAGGAGCAAGGATGTCTTGCTGCAGTTGTACAGGGCCTTGGTGAGACCACACCTTGAGTATTGTGTGCAGTTTTGGTCGCCTTATCTGAGGAAGGATGTTCTTGCCATAGAGGGAGTGCAGTGAAGATTCACCAGACTGATACCTGGGATGGCAGGAATAACGTATGAGGAGAGATTGGGTCGATTAGGCTTATATTCGCTGGAGTTTAGAAGAATGAGAGGGGATCTCATTGAAACTTATAACATTCTAACAGGACTAGACAGACTAGATGCAGGAAGGATGTTCCCGATGGCGGGGGAGTCCAGAACCAGGGGTCACAGTCTAAAGATAAGGGGTAAGCCATTTAGGAGGAATTTCTTCACCCAGAGAGTGGTGAACCTGTGGAATTCTCTACCACAGAAGGCAGTTGAGGCCAATTCATTAAATATATTCAAGAAGGAGTTAGATATATTTCTTAAGGCTAAAGGGATCAAGGGATATGGGGAGAAAGCAGGGACAGGGTACTGAATTTGGATGATCAGCCATGATCCCATCAAATGGCGGAGCAGGCTCGAGGGCCCGAATGGCCTACTCCTGCTCCTATCTTCTATGTTTCTATGTTAGAGATTAACAGTGTCCAAGCAAGTACAGAGCCGGGAAAAGGCGGTGCGGGGTGGGGGCGGGTTTGGGAGTGGGGGGAGATGAAGGAAAGAACAAAGGGGAAGGTCTGTGATAGGGTGGGGGGGCAGCAGTGATTAAATGGCAAAGGGGGTGAAGAGTATTAGCGAGGTTAGCAGTCAAGGTGATTGAACCCAGTGAAAAAGGTGCACAGCGTTACACAGTGAAAATCATATTGGTTCATGGAAAAAGCAAATAAATACAAAATTGCAAAAGGCCGTCATAAATTACAGTGCTGACAGTTACCGACTGCGCTCAGTGCAATACCTGCAGCAAACAAGGCAGCTCTGTGTTTTATAACTGGTGGGTGAGGCTCAGTTAAAGGTGGACGGCGATGTGGAGCTTGCTGGTTGCTTCAAGTAAAATCACTTTCCACATGGATTGCCTTTATTGCATCCTTCCTGTTGCAGAAATCTGAGGCAATGGTACAATTTTAATACACCACGTGGAAGTATAAAGAGCAATGGCTTATTTAAGGGACTCGTGAAGTAGATGTGGATCAAGCTCTTGATGATTTTATGATGCTTTCACCTAACTGTAGCGTGAACTTAATGCTGTCCAAGCCTGTTTTTGCCTCCTAAGAGATGATTGAGCAAGGATAAGAGGGACGATCCCACAACTCGGGGCTCCCAATGGGAGCAGTGAGAGCAAGAAGCGCATCTCACAAAATCATGGGCGCACAACCATGAACAACAACAACTTGCATTTATATAACACCTTTAACATAGTAAGATGTCCCAAGGCACTTCACATGAGTGCTATCAGACAGAATTTGACACCGAGCCACCCAAGGAGATGTTAGAAGAAGTTGCCAAAAGCTTGGTCAAAGAGGTAGGTTTTAAGGAGCGTCTTCAAGGAGGAGAGAGAGGCGGAGAGGTCTGGGGAGGGAATGCCAGTGCTTAGGGCCCAGGCAACTGAAGGCACGGCCGCCAATAGTGGAGTGATTGTAAATCAGGGATGTGCAAGAGGCCAGAATTGGAGGAGCGCAGAGATCACGGAGGGTTATAGGGCTGGAGGAGGTTACAGAGCCAGAGAATGCTGAAGAGAACTGAGAGGGCTTTTATAGAGGTCTATGTAAGATAGTAAATGGCATGAGAACAATAAGTCCAAAAACAAAGGGTACAGTAGCCAAACAACTCATAGGTCGCCAACTCTGGCACGGCCGTATTCAGGGAGGTTTCATATAGCCTCCAGGCTGCAACCATCTCACTCCCATGCTCCTGCCATTGGTCGGCCGACACGGCAATCGACCAATAATGGCGGTTACAGTACCCATAATCCACTGTGCTTCAGAAATTGCTCTATTTATCACATTTCCTGAATCCTCAGGAAAGGAAGCAGTAATCCGAGATAAGACTGGATGTGAGGTTATATTAGGACCAATATTTATCTAGTTTATAGTGGAACCTCGATTACCTATTATAATGGAGGGGATCGCCCCCCCCTCACAAATCGGCTGATAATTAAGAGTCCCATACTTAGTCCAACACAGTGAGCTCTTGGCTTCTGATTGGTCTGTTTCCACCAATTGCAGATAAGACCCATGTTGTTCCATGATGCACTCTTGAAATGAATCGTCGGCTGCCCCAAGGTAGACTCAGAGAAGCGACTCTCTCTGGTTTCCTGATGCAAAGCTAAATATCAGAGCTGTACGGCTAGGAAATTCTACCAGCACTGAGCGCTCGCATAACAGCAACTTATCAAGAACCCAGAGGCTGAGAAAATTCAATTAAAAAGACTCAGTCGTATTTTAGCCAGATTATGCAAAGCGAACCTCACCCTCCCACAAAAAATCTTGGACTTGAATAGCCGAGCCGTAATTTATTTTCAATCCCTGCCGTTTTGAGGAGAATTTTGTAGGACATTTTTTACGATTACAAAGTGATTATTTTTTACAACGTACCCTGATGTACCTAACACGCCAGGGGTGATCTTGGAGCCTCGCCCACCAGCAACTGTGGCCGAGCCCCTGAATTTCCAATGTGTGTCGATGGCAGTTAAGGCTAACTGCTGGCATGCCACGTTTAAACCTTTTTAATGCAAATGCCAAACACAACTATATGGCAAATATATCAAATTATAATCTCTTAGCTCATTGGGGGAGGGGGGGAAACTTTTTTTTCACATTGCAAATTGTTGCAAAGTATTTTCTGTTAATTCTACTTGCCTAAAAAAATGAGACTAGTTGGTGCTTTTCCACTGACTGCCTTGTCTGAAAATAATTCAACAACAACAACAAATTGCATTTATATAGCGCCTTTAACGTTGCAAAATGTCCGAAGGTGCTTCACCGGCGCGTAATTAGACAAAAATTGACACCGAGCCAAAGATGGAAATGTGATCAAAAACTTGGTGAAAGAGGGAGGTTTTAAGCAGCATCTTAAAGGAGGAGAGGTAGAACGGTTCATGGAGGGAATTCCAGAGCTTGAGGCCGAGACAGCTGAAGGCACGACTGCCAATGGTGAAGGAAGCCAGGGAAGAAGGCATTCATAAAAGTAAACGTTTGACTTAAGTGAAAAGGGAATGCTAATATTTGCTGAAATTCTAATCACCTCCGCACCAAGTCACTGAATCTATATATTATTATAGATCCTGCATAGAGTGTGCACTTTCTGTCCACAGATCTTACTTCCTGTTGTCAGGATTTTTGGTCACACTCTTCTGTCAACAATAAGCTGCCTTGTCAACATTTCCCATTTAATTTTCCAATGTCAACAGTTAAGGTGTAGTTGCAGACTTTGGCCACTAGGTGAGTTTCGGAAACCTCTCTCCCAAATCTGTCACCATCTTGTATATAAAAAACCTTACTTTCATCAACTGACTTTGGGCAATTCCCAGGACAGTTTACTCGTATAATTTATGTTGACTGTCCCATAGTAATCATAGAAACATAGAAGATAGGAGCAGGAGTAGGCCATTCGGCCCCTCGAACCTGCTCTGCCATTCAATGCGATCATGGCTGATCAGCTGTGGATTGTCCATTCACAAGGTTTCAGCTATTACAGCCTAGAAATTACTGTTGGTGATATTAATGGATGAATGTTTAACATGTTTGATGTTCTCATGTCCACAAGTGTGTTAACCCATTTGTTAAGGAATGTCATACGAGCATGTTAAGTATTTATGCACCAATATCACTAACAATACTTTCTCTGCCACACCAATCAATCAGCGTGGGATCAGAACACATTAAAGTACAGAGTCCGCCGTGACATAAGAACATAAGAAATAAGAGGAGTAGGCCATGCGGCCCCTCGAGCCTGCTCCGCCAATCAATAAGATCATGGCTGATCATCGACCTCAGCTCCACTTTCCCGCCCGATCTCCATGGCACCCACTTGTGGGATAGAACTTTCAGACTGGAGTAAAACCACCCTTAAAAACTCCATTGAATATATATTTTAAAAAGTATTGGATATGTGCAGTGGTTTAAAGGGTGTTTGATCATTCTTGGATATTCATTTTCTTGTATTTTCAGAGAAGAGAGTGGAAAAGCACAGCAGCTGTGGGCGCTGTTCAGCAGCACATGTTTACTGTGTCAGCCAGCGGCTCAGTGGGTCGCACTCTTGCCTTTGAGTCAGAAGGTTGTGGGTTCAAGTTCCACTCCAGAAACTTGTAACACAAAAATCTAGGCTGACACTCCCAGTGGAATGCTGGACTGTTGGAGGTGCTGCCCTTTGGGTGAGACATTAAGCCGAGGCCCCATCTGCTCTCTCAGGCGGACGTAAAAGATCCCACGGCACTATTTTGAAGAAGAGCAGGGGAGTTCTCCCCGGTGTCCTGGCCAATGTTTATCCCTCAATCAACATCACTTAAAAAAAAAAACCAGATGATCTGGTCATCATCACATTGTTGTTATGTGGGATCTTGCTGTGCACAAATTGGCTGTTGCATTTCCTACATTACAACAGTGACAACACTTCAGAAAGTTCTTCATTGGCTGTAAAGTGCTTTGGGACGTCCGGTGGTTGTGAAAGGTGCGATATAAATGCAAGTCTTTCTTTCTTGTATTGTTAATTGTTACAGTTTCTTTTTGTTGTGTTTTGAGTTTTGCTTCAATGAAGTTTGTCCCAGTTCCCGGGTGTTACCTGAAGGGGGTGCTGGGGGGCTCGGTTTTACTTTGTCTTTCACTTTCAGTTTCGGGTTCTGCCATGCAGACAATGTGCTGTAATGTCCACCCATTTACTCAGTAAATAGTAAAAGGTACATTCCGTCTCCTCTATTCATTACTGTTCGGTCAAGACGCAATACTTTATTTCTGTCCTTTTTGTCACACTGACTGTCTTGAAGGATGTCCTGCAAAATGGCAACAAGATCCTACACTAGTAGATAAAGGGCCGCTGCCTTCACAAAGAAGTATTGGGCACTTGTTTTGAGGAGGTGGGAAGAAGGAGGAAAGTAAACAGGAGGGAATGGCAGCCATGCGCTATTTTCATCATAGATAGGGGACGTGATGATATGTTTCAACTCAATTCACATCACAATGCCGTGTGTTTGCAAACAAACATAAAGTTTGCCTAAACGCCGTTGGATTAAGACTAGCCCTTTAAGAAGCAAATCAAGTTTTTTATATGCAGATATAAACCCACGTTAGCTTTTATTGTACCACAACATTATTTCAAGTGTACTAATACTTCCATTTATCTAATGGCTTATCGAGTCGTCGAATACTCAAAGTGCATCGCACAATAAAATGCAGTGACTGACTGCAGTTAAGTGAATTAGATCCAATTTTACACTTATCTCAAATAGTGTTCAGCTGAAAATATCCATCCTAATACCTTTCTTCTTCAATGTTAAATATATAAGTTGCCCGCCTCATCACTATACATGTGTCCAGTTAAACAACTAAATTATTTTTATTACCCTAACATAAAGGTGAAGAAGGGTTAATATACATCAAATAGAAATTGAATTTTAATGCTAGTTGAGGTTCTGATACACAAATCTCAATCAGTTGGGCAACCGAGCAGAGCAATACTCCTAAGTAAACAAGGTTTTCTTTGAAAATCTCTATCAATCAATATGCTAACTATTCAGCCTTAAACTGGCTTGATTAATTATGCCTTCATACTTCAATGGTCTTAGATGAGTTGCTTGTTGGAACAAGCCTTCACAGTACAGGAAATGTCCTCTTATCAAAATATTATGTGATGCTACCTGTTAGTTTAACATACATCCTGATAATTATCAGTCTTTTCATCAGGCACTACGGTCACTCTTCCTTGAAGGATAGTTAACTGGAACTAATGCAAATGCAGTGCGCATGAGATGACACATAGTTAAACAGAATATCCTTATCAAATGGATTTTACTTATTGTCTTTCCGATTACTGTAATTGGGAGAGGTTTTTCCAATAAGATGCATCTAATCCATTGGAAAAGAACGTTAGACGCAGTGTAAAATGGGCCGCTGATTCGCTACGAGCCCATTTCGTGCTACTAGCATAGAACAATTTCACCCCCTCCCTCCCCCCCACCGCCAACGTTTTCCTCTCCCCTCTGCGCAGCCAACATGGCAGGGGTACTGGATCTGAGTGTTCAACGAGCACTACTTGTGTGGCAGCAGCAGTCCTTTAAAAGCCTTTTTCTTCAAAGACAGCACTGAGCAGGAGCAGCTCACACGAACACTCCAGTGCACCTAAATTTCCTGCATGAAGTCTTTAACATGGCTTTGGGGGGGGGGTTCTGCTGCCTGGCTGTATCCATCCTTGGAAACAGAGCAAGAAACAGGAGTGCAGCTACCAGCAGCCAGAAAGCCGCAAGTCCTGAAGATCCAATCAGTGAGTTGTAGAAAATGTGAAACGTCCACCTTTTGGGCTCCTCTTTGACTTGTTGCCAGGACTCCTCGGACCCTGTGGTTTGAGGGTCCGCCACAGAGCAAGCCTAGTGCCAACTTTGTGAGGTGCCCCATGTCCATTTTATAGGAGAAAAAGGTTAGAGGCCTCACCCATTCCTGCTCCCTTGACGCACTGGGCTTGAGCCTTGGGGCTACGTAAAGAGATGTGGACACCCAGCAAAAGGAGTCGCCATCCCCTTTTTCCCGACCTTTCCTGGGGAATGAGTATTCCCCGGGGGCAAAGGGCAAGATGGTCCCTTAATGTTCTTAAATCTACAACAGCAAGGAAAATTGCCCCCTGTTTTTGTCATTTCTTCTGTTATGTTTCTGATTTTTTTTAACTGGTCTTATAGATAGTGAAATTGCGCTGTTAGATATTAGTGAGAAATTCTTTTGTCCACTATGTTAAGGAAGGCTTGGTACTTGTTTTTTAAAAATTAATTTATGGGTTTGTGGACGTCGCTGGCAAGGCCAGCATTTATTGCCCATCCCTAACTGCCCTTGAGAAGGTGGTGGTGAGCCGCCTTCTTGAACCGCTGCAGTCCGTGTGGTGCAGGCACTCCCACAGTGCTGACTTTGTCGTAGTGGTTTGGTACAACCGAGTGGGGGTTTGCTAGGCCATTTCAGAGGGCAGTTAAGAGTCAACCACATTGCCGTGGGTCTGGTGTCACATACCGGGTTAGGACGGCTCCCGGACCCCTTGAAATTGTGAAAATGTATCTGAGCAAGAGCGTGCGCCTTTAGAAGAGATGGGGAGGAAATCGTTGGCAGGGAAGAGGGGAACAAGCAGTTTCCCCATGTGCTTCAGTCATTTCTTCTTATTTTCTCTACACTGGGAGATTGAGAGAAGTTATCAGACAAAAGAGTGGCAGCTGCTCAGTTCTAAATGAAGGGCGGACTCCTGCACTTGCACTACGTGGCTCAAACTGAAATGACATTAAGTCATACGATTCTTTCTGCTGTCCCATTGTGCCATGTGACTTAGTACTGTGATATGAATCTTCCTCTCACAGAATATTACTGAGAAACAGCACACACTGTATATACTGTAAGGAAATAGCACACCCTGTGTATATTATAGAGGTATAGCAGGCTCTGAATATATACTATATAGAGAGCATACCTTGAACATGTTGTAAGTATAAAGGAATGCCATGCTTTGGATCCATTATAGAGGCAACACGTACAAGGTATATATTGACCCGTAATTTGCGGTCAGTGGCGAAGCAAAGGCTTTCGTCGCTGGCCCTGAGGTAAGCTTCCCATAAAGATCTCGCAATCTCTGTGGAGAGAAGTTCGGCTTTTCCGACGTGCAGTTGAAATCTGCGAAAGTTAACGGGGAATCCCCAACGCGAGCTGCTGTGACGTCAACAAGCAGCCAATCACAATGCAGAATTCTCACAGACAGCGAACTTAATAAGTGAGTAAGCTGCCTTGATTCTAACTTTTTTTTAAATGTTAGAGAGAGCCAAACAAATACCGGGGCTCTCACATGGGGAAAAGGTAAACCTGAAATAAAGATGAACAAACTTTTTTTTAAATTTAAGTCTCTTAAAAGTTTTAATTTTTATTAAAATGGCTAAATTTGACACGCCACAAAATTTAAATGATTTTTTCAGGGCCATAACCTTTGTTTAGCAGTCAATACGCTGTTAAAACCCCAGTTACACCCAATCTAAAAAGCTCTAACTTTTAGTGGGGAATTTAACAGCGGTACTACCGCGGAAAAGCCGAAGTTTTCGTCAGTTTTCCTGATTGGTGGAGGGGGGGGGGCCGCGGTCCACAGCACAGCCAGTGTCGGAGCAGTGACTGACTGACCGCAACTTCAGGATTTCCGCGTTAGGATGCACATGCGCTAAATCCTGAAGTTGCGGTCAGTTTCAAAGCGGTAATAACAGGAAACGCTGTTCATTCGCGGTTATTACCCACCACAAATTCCGGGCCATTATGAAGGAACAGTATAACCTGTATATATTGGAGGAACAGCACACACCATACATAATATAGGAAAATGCCATAAGTTGGATATATTATAAAGGAAAAGCATGCCTTTTGTATGTTGGGGAAAGAGCATACTTTATATATAACACATGGGAAAGAGCATTTCCAGTACTGTATTTGTGAAGAAGGAAATCATACATATTATTGGGGAGTATCGTGTTCTTGTGTATTACAGGGAAATGCACACTCTGGGTGCATTATAAAACTATAACACAATCTCAGGTGGCTTTGGAAGTCACTCATGCCATGCATGTGTGGTTTATTTCGACCTCTGAACTCTCCCCCACCCCCCAATTCTATTGGTAAACACACAAACGTAGATAAAGCTCTTGGGCCTGAATTCAGCACTCCTGCGCCCCCCAGTGCGAAGCCACACTCGGAGGGAGCGCGGGTTGGAATCAGGCGCCAGTGTTGTAGCTCAATCTCTGTCCCGCACTCCCTTTGAACATGGCTCAATACTGGGAGGGCAACAGCGCTGAATTTATAAATTTAAATAAATAAAGTTTCACTGCTCCTGACCTTGCTCTTTATTGCATTAGCATCCGGAATAAATCATTTTAGAGTCACCCCGGGTACATGTGTAAACGAGTTATAATAGGTGTAGTCCTCTCATGTTTCTAATCACATATTGTCAGATAGGACAACTTTGCCCAGGTAAGACAACTGATAGGACATTCCTATGATTGCTTTAGTTTAGGGACTATTGCTGCCACTTTAAAGGATCAGTAATGTTTGTATTGCCAGTGCCTGAGTCGCAGGGGTCTGGTCTTAATGACATCTCCTGGCGTCTGCTTATCTTTGGGTTATTATGTTTACAGTTCCAATAAATTAGTCCGGTCGCAAAAGCTATCTTTGGCACCACCCTCCTGACGAAATAAGATCAACCACACCGTATCTTTACCCTTCCTTCATACAGGATACCTCACAGCAATTCGTTGTGTCATGAAGTAGATTATTAAAGGAGGCTGTCATCAATCATATAGTGACTCTACTGCAGTGCAAAGAAATTATAGCCTGTGTCATTTAATGACATTTCTTTGGTGGTGGGGGGGGGGGGGGGGAGGGGGAGGGGGGGAAATAAAAAGAAAGGCCTTCTCCTTTTAGGAGCTTTATTTTCGGGTTTAGTATTCTGCTGTGTCTTCCGTCTCCCTGAAGCCCAGCTCTATTGCCCTGAAAGAAAGAAAGACTTGCATTTCTATAGTGCCTTTCACAACCTCAGGACGTCCCAAAGCGCTTTACAGCCAATGAAGCACTTTTGAAGTGTAGTCACTGTTGTAATGTAGGAAACACGGCAGCCAATCTGCGCACAGCAAGCTCCCACAAACAGCAATGTGATAATGACCGGATAATCTGTTTTTAGTGATATCGATTGAGGGATAAATATTGGACAGGACACCGGGGCGAACTCCCCTGCTCTTCTTCAAAATAGTGCCATGGGATCTTTTACGTCCACCTGGGAGAGCAGACGGGGCCTTGGTTTAACGTCTCATCCAAAAGACGGCACCTCCGACAGTGCAGCACTCCCTCAGCACTGCACTGGAGCGTCAGCCTAGATTTTTGTGCTCAAGTCCCTGGAGTGGGCCTTGAGATCCACAACCTTCTGACTCAGAGGCGAGAGCGCTACCCGCTGAGCCACGACTGACGCTAGTAACACAGTGGTCAATGTGGGGCACATTGGGCATGCTTTGATATTTACAGTGGGCACTGGCTCAAAGCTTTGCAATATTGCCAAAAATTATTGAGATTTTTTTTATATTGGTTTTCTGATTTTTACAAAATTATGACAAGGCTTTGAAAGGGCCAGCAGTGAAAGATTGTTTCCATTGGTTGGTGAATCGATAACTAGAGGAAATAAACTCAGGATTATTACCAGAAGAACAAAGGGGGGAAATAAGAAGGTTTTTTTTGACACAGCGGGCTGGATTTTCATTGAGGAGGCAGGTAGGAGGCGGGACTACAACATTCGGGGTTGTAGTCCCGCCTCCATCGAGTTGTAGCCAAACCACGCAATTTTGACTTGATTGACCTTGTTGAGCCCACCCAGCGGGCTCAGCAGGCCAATTAAGGGCCACCCGGCAACAGGTGATGTCAGAGATTGATATTTCTTCTGTCAAAACCTTTTGACAGATGAAATATCAGCGTTTAACAGCTGTTTGAAGCTGTCAAACACTGACAATCTGTACTCTAAGTTAATTCCTTCCTCTCAGGATGATTTAGAGATCTCTCTGGAACAGAAAGCTGAATGCTGGAATTTTTGACAGCTCGCGGCCATTCTGCTTTCTGTGCCGGTGAGATGAGGGACTCCCGAGACCTGAAGGAAGGAAGGCTGTAAATGTAAGTAAAGGTAAGTAAAACTTCTTTAAACACTTTAAACACACCAAACACACTTACCTCTGCACTCATGCACCCATCACTCACCTGAACACCGGACATCTTGAACCCTCCAAGCCCTTCAGCCCGACGGCCCGCCTCGCTAACTTGGCGTGGTTTGGAGCCGTCGGGAATCCCACACTTCAAGAATGAAAATAGGGATTAGGCTAAAAACTGCCTGTTAACTACCTGTTAACAGGCAGTTAATTGGCACTAATCCCCTTCCCGCCTCAGGGAGGCGGGTCCCAGTGCGGGGCGGGTACCCGCCTCCTTTGAAACTGGCATGGAGGCGGGTTGGGTTCGTGCTCCCCCCCCGATTTCGGGATTTTAACCCCCCACACGCCTCCAATCCCGCCTCCATGGCCCGATGAAAATCCTGCCCAGCAGCTTATTAGAATATTGAATGTTTTACTACAATTTGGGCAGAGACTATAACGTCATTTAAAAGGGAGTTGGATAAGTATTTGAAAATAAAGAATATAATGGAGTATGAGGGAAGGACAGGGACAAGGGATTATAGTGGACAGCTCCAGTTGAACAGTTGCGATGAGCTGAATGGCCTTTTTTCCTGTCGTAATCTCTATTAGGTGAAGTGCAGCAAGAGGCCAGTTACACTACGTACACAGCTTGCGTCAATGCTGAGATAATCCAGCTTTGAGTCAGTACAAACAATGACATGAATCAGTCATTCATGAAAGAAAGACTTATGAAATAATACTGAGCGGCCTGTGGGTGGCGCTGTCCAGGGAGAGTATAAATACTCAGGCACGGGCCCAGCTTGCGCAGGACATTCTTAACAGGAACTAGTGAAGGACACAACTAGACCTCCATGTTGTAAAACAGTTGATTAAAGCTTTGTTTAATGCTTAGACCAAGTGCCGAGTAGTTTTCTTACGTCAAGCACTTCAGGTGCATAGTTGCCTAGTGTATACTAAGACATTTTTAGCGTGGAAGCAAGTCATCCTCGGTTCTGAGGGACTGCCTAAGAGAGAGAGAGAGAGACTAACAAGATGTGTGAGACTACCTACACCTTAACACTGTGAACTTCTTAAACAATATTTAGTTAAATTTAACAAATTGGGTGCCAAAGAGTGGAACATGCATGCGCAAAGGCCTGTTGTCTCTGAGAATGATATAACACGGCAGTATAACTTGGGGTCTGCCCACCCTGTGTCACACTCTACAGGAATGAAGCTAGTTTAACCACATACTAGGTCTTAAAAAAATGACGATGCTGACACACCTTCCACTGCACTCACCTGAAGCCTCACCTGTGGTGAGGAAGAGCTGATCTGAGACCTCTCTCAACAGAAAGCCTGAACAGGCTGGGGTTCTTTCCCCCAGAAAGGAGACGGCTGAGGGGTGACCTGATAGAGGTCTTTAAGGTTATGAAAGGGTTTGATAGGGTAGACGTAGAGAAGATGTTTCCACTTGTGGGGGGCGTGCAAAACTAGAGGCCATAACTATAAGATAGTCACTAATAAATCCAATAGGGAATTCAGGAGAAACTTTTTCACCCAAAGAGTGTTAAGAATGTGGAACTTGCTACCACAGGGAGTAGTCGAGGTGAAAAGCACAGATGCATTTAAGGGGAAGCTAGATACGCACATGAGAGAGAAAGGAATAGGGGGATATGCTGATAGGGTGAAATGAAGAGGGGTAGGAGGAGACTCGTGTTAACAATAAACACCAGCATGGACCAGTTGGGCTGAATGGCCTGTTTCTGTGCTGTAGACTCACGGGGGAGAAATTGGGTGGAGCCGCAAACGGGGCGCCAAGCTCGCCTGGGCGCCAGATTTTGCGCTGCGATCGGAGCAGCAGCGATCGCCGGAAATTCAGCTTGAGCGCCCCAAGAGGGACACGGGGCGAGGCTCGAGGCGCTCCGCGTCCCTCTTAGGGCGCTGAAACTGAATATCGCAGCGCAACGTGCCGCAGCGCCACACGCTGCGGCACGGCGCGCTGCGGTACTGCAGGCCTTCCTCCCATTCTTAAGGGGGAGGGGCCTGCACCAGCGCGATGAGCGATCGCGAGTGCCGGCAAAAGAGCCCGGCACCGAGGAGAAGTGCCGGGCTCTCGGAAAACAGCCAGCAATGCCGCGGGGGGAGAACAGGAGGCCGGGGACGGAGGTGCTGGCAGGCGGCCGCCGAAAAAAACGGCCGCCCCGCACCTCCACCTTAATTTGCGCCACTGCCGCCACAGGTAGGCCCCGTGAACCGGGCGCGATGAGCGAGCGGCGCTACAGAGGCGGTCGCTGCCAAATATCGCGATCGGGGCGGTAGCGGGGCACTGCGCACACCGATGATGTCATCGGTGGCGGCGCAGCGCAACAGGCTAACGCCGCCATTAGCGCCCCAGCTAAATATCGCGGGAGGTGCGGCCAGTGGCGCTAAAGCCACTGAGTGCCCTCTTTAGGCGCTAACTGGTGGCACAGCCCACTGAATTTCTCCCCCAATGTCATTCTATGGAACTAGCATTCAGATAGAGTGACTTGCTGGGGACATTTGTGCTGTCAGTTTATGTCTCAGGAGAATTATTTCTTTTAAATCAAATAATTTGGTGACAGTATCAGGTCTATGGCACCTAAAATGTGAGCCAGAAGAAGTGACTCCATTTCTGTGTAACCCCAAATCCCACCCACAAACCTGCCCCGGGTGAACTGGAGTCACGGCTAAAGGAGATTGCCAATGAATTTTGTTGTGAAGAATTGTTTAATGCATGGTCATGAAAAAGAATCAAATTGGAGCCGGAACAAAATGGATATGGAGCCAGTTCAGAAATACTAAACTGGGTCCTGTATCATTGCTGCTGGCTAATATTTATCCCTCTACCACGTCACCAAAACAGATTATCTGGTCAATATCACATTGCTGTTTGTGGGAGCTTGCTGTGCACAAATTGGCTGCTGCATTTCCTATATTACAACAGTGACTACACGCCAAAAAGTACTTAATTAGTTGTAAAGCACTTTGGGATGTCCTGAGGTCGTGAAAGGCGCTATAGAAATGCAAGTCTTTCTTTCCTAACCTTCTATTCCTTTCTCCCTCATGTGCTTATCTAACTTCCCCTTAAATGCCAATATGTAAACATTAAAAAGTCCACTTGAGTACAAAACAGGGAGTGCTGTTTTCGCTGACCTTTCCTCTAAAATTATCATCAGGAGGAAGTTTATCTGAGAAAATGTTTTAGACTTTTTGGCAAAAAAATACTTTTTTAGTGTGAAAATATTAAGTGTGAAACAGCATCAGGCACAGTCCTTTCAACAAGAATAATGCAACTTATGTTCAGCGAGTTATTAGATCACAAATGGATCCTCCATTGCCCTTGGGAAGTCTGCAGTCTGGAACATGGGGATAAGAATCCCACTTCTGCATTCCTGGGAGTGCATAGCTTGAAACTGCCTCCCAGCTCGCAGGTTTCGGTCTATACTGGGCGGAACAATCACGGGTAAGGAGAGTCCCAATTCCGTGATATGTGCTCGGCCATGCGTTAGGAGTGCAGTGGAGGAATCCTTACCCCTTTAAATTGGGATGTTTAGCTGCTAAGTTGTCCTGTCCACTCCTTAAGCATTCCATGTGGGAATCCATGTAGCTAAAGCTGCTGGATCTAAATTACTCGGGTCCATTCGAGGCCAGTAAATTGCCTGTAAATTTCAGGCTGCAGGTCAAAGCCCGCCTTCCTTTCACTTTTTAAAAAAAAGGTTATTTGCATCTGTAATAAAGTGCGACATCTAATATGTGACACCTTCGGTGTGATGTCTGGACACAGAGAGAGGGAGGTGGAAATGCAGTCATTTTGCCCTCAGTAGAAAAAAGAAAACAGTATGGAGGGAGGGGTGGGATGGGGAAGACTTGTTCTGGGTAGGCCCCGATTTTAACTCCAGGTGGATTCCCCCGCTCAGGCCTGAGTTAAAATTACAGTCGGGTTTCAATGATGTCATCGGGCTGCAACATGCATAAGTAAAGAAGGACCCTGTTGGCTCCGGGCTGGTGGCCTTGCCACCTGCCGAGGAGAGCAGGGTTAAAATTGGAGATGTTGTGATCAGGGTAAGAGCCAGGGCAGATTTAACTGCCCACCCGCCAGGATTCTGCTGAGCGACTCGAGTTAAAATCGCCCCCCCCCCCCCAACTGTGTGTTAGCAACCTTGTAAATGGAATCGTGGTGATTTCCGTTGGCAAAATCCGCTTGATCGTGTTTACCGTTTTGCTAGAAATACCATCCAGTGGAAATTTTCACGGACGCATTTAGGCAGGGGGTAAAAGATTCTGCTGCGAGTTGGCCAGTCACGGGCTGGGTGTGCGCAATCTCATCAACATGCTGGTGCCGCTCGCTGCGAGCGCAGGCGTGGAATTTTTACCTCAACATTGATGAGAGCCAATCTCCCTGTTTGCTTTTGACAGCACTCACTCATTTTTTCTGTTGTCTTTTTATTTTCCTCAGTGTCCTCTACAAGCCTGGTGATGCTCCACTCACCTCCTGTCTTCTCATCACAGACAACAGCATTAAAAAAACAAAAAACAAAATGGTTTCCGCAACATCTTTCCGGTATCTACGGAGACCGGGAGGGGGGGGGGGCGGTTTCCATGGAGAACTCACTGAGCCAGCCAGTACACGGTATGATTCCACGGAGCTGTCCCAAGACTGGCCGCCTCTGCAGCTAATCCCTTAGCACACCTGACAGAGAACACGGTGCGGAAGAGATAAACCCGACCCAAACTTTACCTTGAAATTCCTGCTGTGACAGTACTTCCCCATCGACCAAAAACGCGTCCTGTTTCAGATCGTGCTCTGGTTTGCACAGGCCTCGCGCAAGAACAAAAATAATGAAAGAGTTTTAAAGAATTGGAGTTTTTTTTTTAGAACTCACTTGTGCAGCAAATAAAATTCTCAGCCGAAAAACACCTTTATATCTGTTACTGGAAGTTTGAAGCAAGAACACTTGTACAGTTAAATCAAAATCCAAACTGTGAATATTAAAATGAAGACAGATTATAGTTAAATTCTAAAGAAGGAACGCCTTAGAAAATGAACACAGAAATCTTGATTGTTCTGATTAAGTGCAATTCTCAATGTTGCCAGCATCACCAAGGAATGCGTCGGCTGCAAGATAAGTGTCCACACGGGAACTGGGTTCGTGAAGAAAACAGGATTGTCCCCCAGCTCGTATCGATGGATTTCAAATGTGTGAACTGAATAGTCGCTTTTGAAGTTGCAAAGAGACAGACTGGCGTTCCCAGGAGCACAGTGCGAGAAATACTCCTGTCACATAATGGGGGCAATGATTTGACAAAAAAGGAGAAACAGATTGCATTCGATCAGCGCTGAACTCCATTTTTGAAAGTGGCTCGCCTTTATCGAAAGGGCAATGACACGGGGATTTGCAATGCAAGCGATCAATAGAGGATGTAGCTTCATCCAGAAGCTCTGTTGGCTTGATTATTCCAGATTACATTCATCATATAAGACTACTGTTTAATATTAATATTTGTGCAAGGTGGGGGTGGGGGGGGGGGGGGGTAGCGGGGTGCAGAATTGTTCAGGTGCATGCTGGAAAACCATGGATTTCCTTAGCTGGAAGCCAGTCCCTGCCTATTCGATATGTAATATCCAGCTTTATATTCACTGATGGCTGGTAAATTCGGTGAAGAATACAGTCAACTTTTGTGCTATCTCTATCTCCTTTAAAGCGTAATGAAGCTCTTGATTTTTTCATTTCCATGACGACGCTAGGTGTGTTTGTGGTACAGCGGGCAGGTTTCCGACTTGAGCTCTCCTGTTTTCACTCACAACGTTAGCTAGCTTGCAGTAGAACCCAGAAGCGAATGTGGCGGTACAGCTGTTTTGCTTGTTTGTGCTCTTGAAGCCGCTAAGTACATTTTACTGTAGACATTCGCCACGGCATACGTCGGCGGGAATGATTAACGGATTTGTTTGACGTTTGCTTTCGGACTTGAATCCACATTTATTCAGCTATTTTTAGAACATACTAGGTGTGAGGGGAAAAAAAATGTGCCCAGCTGGGATTGGATCGCTTTCAGAAGCCATAAGGTGGCTGTTTCTGGAGAAGGATGCTTGTCATTCAGGCTGCTGCAGAAAGTGGAGGTGTTGGAATTTGGAGGCAGTTTGAATTGGGATTTCGATTCAATCTGACATTTTGATTCCAATTTTCTCCAGCCATGTTCAGCACTCACTTAAAGGCTGTACAAAAGGGTCGTCCATAAATTTCCACGTTCTCACAAAAGTGCAAAGAATAATAATTCAAAGCTCAACCCTTCCTCCAAAAATGAATCTAGAAATTGTTGCCTAGTATCCCTTCCAGTTTTCAAGGTCCCTCCGCCACCCCCCCCAGAATGCTCAACCAACTCTACCAACCAGATTTGTTGAGCTTTATCGGTTCCTTAGGTAGTGCGGCCTACAAGGAGTAAGATCCCTTGCTACTGGACAGAAAAGCTGACATTACCCATCATGCCTAGAGGCAGGAGCGCTTCCTGTTGTCTGAACACTTGAGCAGGTCACATCCCAGTGGCCTCAACCTTGCAGCTGAACAGGATTGCATGGAAACAGAATGCTGGCCTTGAAATAGTAATATAAGATCAACAAATTGGCTTGGCTGGGGGGGGGAGGGAAGGTCATTAGAAATAGTCGTTTCCAAAGTGACGTTAGAGCTCAAGTGGTAAACCTTTCCGATCAGAAGGTCTTGACTTCAAGTCCTAAGGCAATCTGTCACTCAAGCACCCTGCCTCATTTAGGTAGGGTTACCAATGCTTAGTGAGGTTGCTAGCTTGTTGGCACGTGTAAGTATGGTGCTCAATCTTAAGCGAAACAAAACACAGGCATGTTCTGACTTGCTCGTCTTGACGCATACCTCACGTTGGCCAATTACAGCATGTCATTAAAAGCTTGCTCATTGGATAATAGATAATTAGAAGCCCAGAATGTTCCTCTCCCCCAGTGACAATGGAAGGATGTGCATTGGCAAATCATCAACATGAGGGGGAGAAATTACCGGAGAAAACTGCGACTTGAAAAACCTGCTTCAATAGTTCTGTTTGAGAAGGGTACAGCACCCTCAATCTGCCCCTCAGTATCAATACTTAATATCTTCTGAAAACATTGAAATGATACCATTTCCACAGAGGCATCCTGCCAGTTGCATTAAAAAAATACACCACAATAGAATGTGACAACTTGGGACAGTGAAGTGCTGGACCAAGTGAACCCTTTGCTCCAAAAAAGAGACAGATTTTTAAGTGCCTTAATGAGGACAAACATGAAAGTTTATATTAGCGACAACATATTCCTCTTTTTAACATGAAACTGAATTGACCGCCTCCTCCAGTCTCTCCGTTCTGTTCATGACAACTGTGAAAAGCAGAACCTGACAGGTTCATACACACGACTTTGAATGATAAAAACGAAGGGCGCGGTTTACTCACAAATTCCAAGCCAGTGAAATAAGAACGGAAATCTGAGGCGCAGAGCCCGAGCTCAACGAGCCGCAGTTCGAAATAAATTAAGACGTGCTCGCTAAAATCTTTATTCTGCCTTTTCCGGGGACTGCAACACAATTTACATCATAATGTGCCTTTGCGTTAGAAGTGACATGTGACTATGCTGACTGTTATTTCCACCCCCCCCCCCCGCCCCCTCCTCCCCTCAGCGATAAAGCTAGCCCATCTCAAATGAATTGCAATTCTTTGGTTGTCAATCCAACTAACTCACTCCATCGCAGAGGGCCAAGTACCAGAAGAGTTATATCTCACATTCACTTTGTTCTGCTGGCCGTTTCCCAAGCTCACGTGTGTATCAAAGCAATAATTGCACCCGGCTAAGAATGAGGCCAGCTGACAAGATAAAGTTATTACCCTACTCCTGGAGCATCAGACACAAATGGTGTGCGTCAATATGCCATGTCGCCAGAGGCCACCGCTTAACGGTGACCCAAGAGGGCTGATTTTTAGACCGTGGTCTCCTGGCTCGGAGCGTCGCCCGACAGGAGCACGTATCAGGAAATCGCAGGCGGGCTGCCAACCGGTAATAACGAACGACGAATTGTGGGGAGCATGCCTGCAATTTCCCAAAAGGTGCTCGCTGCAGGCGATGCTCCAGCCTGGGGAGCGTGCTTTTGTCAAATTCTGTTTTTATTACTGAGATTTTTTTTTACCTATGCCTTTTGGGGACTGCAGGTCGTGATACCACGTGGTTATAATCAGGCCCATTGGATTATGCTGGTTGAATAAGTCAGATTCTATATTTACTGCATCAAATTGCATTGATTTTCTGCGATTTTTAGCCAGTGGTTTGGGATCATATATCGTGCCCATTTTCCCATAAAAATCAACACCCCTCGCATACCACTTATAAACAATGGATTTACTGTACGACAGTCATTTGACTGCAAAGATTACCTTGTGTGTACTGGAAATGAAGAGACAGATTTCCCAGCGTCTAGTTAGGTTAACTATAACTAGTTACCGAATATACTACCCAGACTTTATAACGATATTTGCAGAAAGTGAGCAGATTGAGCTCTTTTCAATGTTCATTCCTGTTGCTCTCCACTCCCCATAAACATTCCACACAGCATTGCAGTGCTTCCCTTCAACCCTTATAAAAAAAAACACGGTATTTTCAGCCTCATCTTGCCTTGAAAAAGTGTCATCCTGTTGAAAATTCTGCCGATCCTTTGGCAATGATTTGAGTTAGTTTGCTCCACTGAATGAAACACAAATTATCAAGTCAACTGCAAGTTTAATATAAAATAAAAACAGAAAATGCTGGAAATACTCAGCAGGTCAGGCAGCACCTGTGGAGAGAGAAACAGAGTTAACGTTTCAGGTCGATGACCCTTCGTCAGTCATCGCCCTGAAACGTTAACTCTGTTTCTCTCTCCACAGATGCTGCCTGACCTGCTGAGTATTTCCAGCATTTTCTGTTTTTATTTCAGATTTCCAGCATCCGCAGTATTTTGCTTTTGTATTTGTGCAAGTTTAATATGTTCATCTCGATTGAGAAGTTGAATTGCGCCGCACAACAAACAGTACTTGCACATCGTACAACAATAATCAAAAAAGGAAATTCAATTGCGTATCAACTGCGTTCTCCACCGTCCAGAGCTTGCGCCCATTGACAGCCCATTCTACATCAGTCATGTGCCGGATTATGCTGCTGTTTTTCAGCTTGAGCATTGGCAGCCATTGTTTTATTGGTAAGAAAGAAAAAAATTGCATTTATATTGCGCCTTTAATGACCTCAGGATGTCCCAAAATGCTTCACAGCCAATAAAGTACTTTTGAGGTGCAATCACTGTTTGTTGGGTAGGCAAGCAAAGCAACCAATTTGCGCACAGCTCGGTCCCATAAACGGAGTGGACGAAAGACCTACTAATCTTGCTTCTCCGCACACTGTGTTCATCTAAATACCACCACTAGCCAAGTTATTGCCTAGATTCATCTTGTAGCTTGAGACGCCCTCTGAACTCGACGGATTTGATACCTTTTAGCCTTTAGCTGATTCCCTTGATCCTATTCTATACCCTGCCTCTTTTCTATGTTGTGAGCAAGCAGCGCTCAAGCAACTTTGATTTTGTACAGATTTTTTAAAAAAGAATTAACGTTATTATTTCACAACCTTTAGATTTTGTTTACACCATCTCTGCCCGATATGAATTCACCTTACTAATATGAGATCTATAAATCTTTATAAAATACCAGTTCTATATTCCTGGGTTTGGAGGTGTGAGATGTAAACAGTTGTCTCAATAAACGATTGTACCACACACACAGGCTGAGAAAATGGAGGGACTAAAATTGCAAATTTTATTTCAAAGTGAGGAAATACAGTAGGTTTACAATAATTATTTAATAGTCCTCAAAATCATCAAACGTCTCCCCTTGTGACACTGAATATTTATATGGTATAATAATTCACAGCAACAAAATGGCGCCCTTTCTCATTTCTCTCTCTCAGCTTCCCTCTCATTTCTCTCTCTCAGTCTTCCTCTACTTTTTTCTCGTTCTCCCTCTCCTTTTATTCTCTCTCATTCTCCCTCTTGTTCTCTCTCTTTAATTCTCCCTCGTTCTCTCCCTCTCTCTCTCATTCTCCCTCTTATTCCCTCTTGTTATCTCTCTCATTTTCCCTCTCGTTCTCTCCCATTTTCCCTCCCGTTCTCCTTCTTGCTCTCTCTTCTCCCTCCTGACTTCACTGCATTTGACAAAACAGTGTTATTTAAACTTTCCAGATTTTTAAATAAAAGTGTGTAATTATTGAAAAAACTGATTATATCTTACAATTGATGTATTTTAATGCTTTGTAACTTTTCTAATGTCCAATATACAGCAGTATTAATTTACATTTTTGCTGAAGAAATTCTCGGTCAAAACTGAATTTTTCAAAAGAAAATGTTATACTAAAATAATTCTTTTTTGTAATGTACGAAAATTGTTCCCTCATGAAAGTGTAACTTTTTTAATAATCTCAGTTCCAGCTCATTTTCTATGGTACTTGCCGTTTTATGTATATTGCAGGCAACAGGTCACAGAGACCCAGCAGCAGAGACGGTCTGGTCTTTGGTATATTTTTGTCTGTCGATGTTTGGCAATTTCTTTACTGCCGAGGACATAGAGGGATTCTGACCTTTTTATCTAGAGGAAAAAAATGCCGTTAGAATTGATTTGTTTCGATGTATTATTTTTGTAAAAATGCAAATCCAGTCTTTTAAAAATCATATTTATACTTAATGTGTAAAGTGAACATTGGGAGTAAACAATGTTGATGAAAGCTGAAGGCTGTGGGAGTTTCCTTTCTACTCAATGTCGGACCGATACTCAAGGTGGCAAAGAGCTGGCAGTTAAAAGGTGTCACAATGATCACCTGTGGCGATAAACACTAACAACAACTTGCAGCTGTATGGTGCCTCTAAAGTAGGAAAATGTCCCAAGGTGTGAGCTAAGGGAAGCATTCCTTCTTTTGGATGAGATGTTAAACCGAGACCCTGTCTGCTCTCTCGGGTGGACATAAATGATCCCATGGCACTATTTCGAAGAAGAGCAGGGGAGCTATCCCTGGTGTCCTGGCCAATATTTATCCCTCAATCAACATCACCAGCAACAGATTATCTGGTCATTATCACATTGCTGTTTGTGGGAGTTTGCTGTGCGCAAATTGGCTGCTGCGTTTCCCACATTACAACAGTGACTCCACTTCAAAAAGTGCTTCATTGGCTGTAAAGCGCTTTGGGACGTCCTGAGGTCATGAAAGGCGCTATGGAAATGCAAATCTTTCTTTCTTCTCCATGTGTAAATTATCAACTTAAAAAAAATATTTCCTCCTTTCTCACCCCATCTTTCTTAAATGCAGTAACTCTTGCTGGGGTACAACTCCATTGGCACAGGACAGCACCCACTCCCCTCCACCCCCGAGTACCTCATGCCAATTACCACTCTTCGTGTGTGAGCTTTAACAATTGTATACTTATACTGTATACTTATCAGGAAAGGCTGAACAAGCTGGTTTCTCTAGAAAACAGAAGGCTGAGGGGTGACCTGATAGAGTCTTTAAGATAATGAAGGGGTTCGATGGGGTAGACGTAGAGAAAATGTTTCCACTTGTGGGGGAATCAAAACTAGAGGTCATCAATGACATAAGAAAACTACTAGGCACTTGGTCTAAGCGTTAAAGCTTTAATCAACTGTTTTACAACATGGAGGTCTAGTTGTGTCCTTCACTAGTTCCTGTTAAGAATGTCCTGCACAAGCTGGGCCCGTGCCTGAGTATTTATACTCTCCCTGGGCAGCGCCACCCACAGGCCGCTCAGTTGATTCATGTCAGCTACCACAAGGAGTAGTTGAGGCAAATAGCATAGATGCATTTAAGGGGAAGCTAGATAAGCACATTAGGGAGAAAGGAATCAAAAGATATGCTGATAGAGTTAGATGAAGTAGGATGGGAGGCAGTGGTCCCTTTAAGCTGCGCGGCCATGCCGCGCTCTAGCGGTCCCGCGTAGCTGGTGAGACGGCTTTTCAATTGAAAAAAATGCGCATGTACAGAATTTTGAATGGGCCGCACAGCCTGTTAAAGGGGCCGCATGGCCCCAAAAATAATTACAGGGAACATTGGCAGGAGGAGGTTCGTGTGCAGCATAATGCCGGCATAGACCAGTTGGGCCGAATGGCTTGTTTTTTGTGAAGTACACTCGATGTAACTCGATGTACATTGGCAGAATACTTGTGAAGGACATGGCAGCCAAACCTGATCCTGAAGCACACTTGATAGTGATTGGCAGTGAGAACTCCTGACTCAGTTTGTAATTTTCTAGCCCACGCACCAACTATGATGCCCTTGTTGCCATGATGACTGAGATGCACAACCAGGGGCCTTCATGATCTGGCTCAGGCCTATACCACACAATGTATTTATCTATTGAGTCATCAGGATGGGATAAGGAACCGATGTCCAACTTTTTTCAGAGGGTCTCCAGAATTCTTCCAAATCTGCTTCAGAATCCATTACCGCTTGACAGCCTCTTGGAGTAATTCGTATCAAAACACCTCATCGTGTCAATAAAATATCATTATTTCACTGGCATGTGACATTATTGTCACAGCAAAGATGCACTGTCATTTCGAACCTTTTCCCTCCCTGATGAAGACAATGGCCCGTTAAAAGAAACTGATTTGCGTATTAAAATAAAAGGATTAAATGTATTGTGTAATGTTACAATGAACAATGTATATCATTTCTAAACATTGGGCCTAGGCTTCCCTGATGATGAGCTACGGGAATAATTTTACAAGGTGTCGCTCCCAGTGAGGAGCCTCACCAGCCAGGAGCACGGGCCAGAGACAGGACTACAACACTCCGACGACCCGCTAGGAGCCTCGCAAAATTAACCCCTCAGATTATTCCTTGATAACTTTTAATGGTGGTGATGTTGCCATGGTTAACCCTCTGTTTTAAGATTACCGCACAACAATGACACGGAGCCACTGAGAGTTCCCTTAAGCACTAGCAACCAAAACTGAACAAACTTTAAAACAAAAAAATTAAAGTTATCTGTTATAAACAAGTGACATTCCAGGAGGATGATTCCCAAGCTGTAATCTAATCCCAGTGTTCAGATAACAGTAATAAACCACTCGACCTCTCTCGCAATTTATGATGTCATCTCAGCCCCTTGATTAGATTACTACCTTGTAACCACTCCCAAGCTATCCATTATTTGCTACGTTGTGGCATCACTCCCAACGGGGTTAGAGTGTATTGATTAAAAGAAGGCATTGTAACCTATCTGCTCTGTTTACACTATGGCAGATCTGCAAGCTCCAGGGTAGACCTCACTGAAGGGGGAAGGTGCTGCCCCAGGATTGTAATGTACTGAAAACCGTGCAACATGGAAACGATGGGATGCAGTTCCCCCCACATAGCAAGTTGCCAATCCCAGGGTCAAGCTGCTGACCAGCCAATGACAGAGAGCTGGGCACTTCCTCACAGAGTGGGAAAAAGGAATCTGAGCGAGTGGCTAAGTGACAGGAAACAGAGAGTAGTTGTAAGATCCCAGAGGGACCCTGGTTCCAAATGATTCGAGGTTGACCCGTAGTGGGGACAGCGATTTAGCTTTATTCAGCACAAGCAAGGCTTAATACATTACAGGATTCGAGCAGCAGTTTACAGAGTATAATTGAGACTTATATTACCACTTATAATCTGGGTATAAGCTGCCCCCTGTGGCCGCGATTTTCCCGGCGCTCAGAGGGCGGGTTTGGAGGCAGGTCAGAGGTTAAAGTCGTTTTGATTGATGCCGGGTTTCGCACCCGCCATCAACCCACCTCCATACAACCTTCCCAAGTGTCAGGTCTCCGATTTGCGAATGGACCCGACACCTAGCGGCAGGAAACGGATTAAAGGCTGTTTTTCGATTTTCCAGCTTCTGCATCGGGTTTCACGACATCCGGACAACACGCCAGGTAAGTGTATGTTGTGAGTCTGGTCTGATGTTTGTGAAAAGATGACCGGTGCAGAAGCGGTGTGAAGGATGCCACGTCGCACATGGTGAGTTTCACAGCAAAGAAAATGTGGGTTACTGGAATGCGCTGCCTGAAAGGGTGGTGGAGGCAGATTCATTCGTGGCTTTCAAAAGGGATAAGTACCTGAAGGAAAAAATATTGCAGGGCTATGGGGAAAGGGCAGGGGAGAGTGGGACTAGCTGAAGTGCTCTTGCAGAGAGCTGGCACGGGCTCGACGGGCCGAATGGCCTCCTTCTGTGCTCTAACGATTCTATGATTCTATTCTAAGATGCCCCCAGCCCCTAGAACATGTGAGGGGGAGATTACAGTGCAGTGCCAAGGGGCAAAATTTCCTGAGTCACACAGGGTGCCTGATGCCATTTGCACATCACTTGAGTCCCAGCTAGAGTCAAACTACGGCATTTCAGAGTGAATTCCGATTGCATTGAGTACAGGGGTGTGACCTCCTCAGGAGAGTTTACACAAGTGTTTTATGACCAAATCAAAACAGTTGTGGGTTCACCCAGGAGTGAAATCTGTCCAGTAAATCGGGCCATACATCATCTCGTCTTTAACCCTTTTCCTACCCAAAAATACTTGGAATTTTCATCCTTTTTTATGGCGATTCCCAGACACAACAGTGGCGACGAATTGGAAACGGACTTACCTGCAATTCGGCAGCACCTCAAGGACATCGATTCCTCTGGCGTCCAAAGTTGAAAAGAAATCAAGAAAAAGAAAAAGCTGTGGTTTCACCAGCTAGCCAAGCTGGTGGCAGGTACTGCAATAATCCTTCCTGGGCGTCGGGCTGGGGCTCCTGCGGCTGGCTCTGCAGCTAGGCCAAGCAGCGAAAGCGGAGGCAAGCAGTAACAGACGGGGAGGGAGCACTCGGGAGACGGCCGGCGCTGCAAGCAGGTTGGCGTTCAGACCTAGAGAGAGAGTCCAGCGGGAACGAGTCTCCAACTGTAAATAAATAAATAAAAAGAACGGAAACCGCGGGAAACAGCGTTGTCATCGGCAGCAGCGGCGGGGAAGCACGGGAAGCGCCATATCTTTTCTGCAGAAAAGAAAGAAAAGCGCGGGAAGCGCCATTTTTTTTTCCCCTAAGTGAAGGAACACAAAAAAGGCTACTTTCTGAGAAAGATTTGACACTGGACAAGGCTTTCAGTGCAAGAGGAGCTGCAGAGATACAGCAAAAGCCACAGGACTTCGGCACCCATGAAATGACACGGGGTTTCGAGAGATGTTATCGCTGCGGCAGATCCAACCATGACCATGGGACTGCTGGTTCAAGGACAAAGCATGCAGGCAATGCGGAAAGATGGGACACATTACACGTGTATGCCGATCTGGAAACAAAAAATCCACTAACAGAAAAAAAAATCAATAAGGAAAAGCACAGAAAGGTACAAATGATGACGGACAGTAGCTCCGAAGACCAGAAGAGCGATAGCGACTCCGGAAACAAGAGACTAAGCTCTCTCAAATTACATAATGTAATTGCCAAAGAAGATTACCAGACCATTTGGGTTACCCTCACAATAGCAGGGTCCCCAGTTAAAATGGAGCTAGATACAGGATCAGCTCTGACCGTCATTAATCGACGGGATTACGAGCGGCTATTTCCGCATATACCTTTAAAAAACACATCCATTATCTTGAAAACATATACGGGGCAGAAAGTATACCCCAAAGGAAAAATAAGGGTGCCTGTTGTATACAACGGCAAGGAAATACAGAAGTTGTATTTATACGTTCTACAAGATGGCGGTCCACCGCTGTTGGGACGTGAATGGATCAGGAAGATACGTTTAGACTGGCACTCCATTCAGGCACTGACGGTGACCAGTAAGGAAAAAAATGATGATGACGTCATACCTGAACGATTAAAAGACATCTTGGCCAACGCCAAGGAAGTGTTTCAAGAGAAACTAGGAACTGCCTCAATAAAAGTGGAAGATGCGGCAATTCCCAAGTTTTTTAAGGCAAAACCGGTGCCATACGCAATTCGTCCAGCAGTCGAGGCAGAGCTGGAGAATTTGGAAAAGGCAGGCGTATTATCCAAAATAGATTGGAGCGAGTGGGCAACACCCATCGTCCCGGTCATGAAGAAAACGTTGAATAATGATAAATCTGAAGAACAGAGAAAAATTCGCATCTGTGGAGACTTCAAGGTGACTGTAAACCCAGTCCTTCACACGGTACAGTATCCTCTTCCGAGGATAGAAGATATTTTCGCCTCACTATCCGGAGGGAAACGTTTCACCAAAATTGACTTGGCACAGGCATATCTACAGATGGAGGTTGAAGAGGCCTCTAAAAAAATCTCACGATAAATACACACAAAGGCCTGTACCAGTACAATCGACTGGTTTTCGGAGTAGCATCCGCTCCAGCTATCTGCCAAACAGCTATGGAGCAAGTCCTCCAAAGGATTCCGGGGACTCAATGCTACCTAGACGACATCCTTGTAACAGGAGAAAATGACAACGAGCACCTTGCCAATTTGGAGCAGGTGCTCACTAGGCTGAGAGAACGGGGCCTACGAGCAAATCGCCCCAAGTGCGAATTTTTCCAAAATCAAATATCATATTGTGGCCACATAATTAATAAGGAAGGGTTGCATAAGTCACCTGAAAAAATTGAAGCGGTCATAAAAGCCCCAGCAGCTGAAAATGTTTCACAATTAAGGTCATTCCTGGGATTAATAAATTACTATCATAAATTTTTACTGAACTTATCAACTCTTCTACACCCTCTTAATGAACTGCTACAAACAGGAGTAATTTGGAAATGGAGCGAAGACTGTAAACGTGCCTTCCATAAATGCAAAGACTTAATCACGTCCAAAGAAGTTTTGGCTCATTACAACCCATCACTGCCAATCAGACTGGCGTGCGATGCATCCCCTTACGGCGTAGGAGCAGTATTATCGCATAAACTCCCTGATGGCTCGGAACGGCCGATAGCTTTTGCGTCACGCTCATTGAACTCAGCTGAGCGTAACTATGCCTAGATCGACAGGGAAGCACTCAGCCTGGTATGGGGAGTGAAGAAATTCAACCATTACCTACACGGACAAAAATTTACCTTGTTGACTGACCATCAACCCCTCATCTCCATATTCAACCCTAAAAAGGGGGTTCCCATTATGACAGCGCAAAGGCTACAGAGGTGGTCCCTTTTTCTAGGAGCACACCAATACAACATAGAATACAAAGGATCAAAACAGCATGGGAATGCTGACGGGTTATCACGCCTACCGTTGCCAACGGTAGAAGAAGCACCTACCGTAGACCCAGTGGAGATTTTCCACTCTACCATAGTCGAATGTCTACCAGTAACAAATTCTGCCATTGAAAGGGAAACTAGAAATGACCCGACTCTCTCACGAGTCTACGATTTAACAGTGAAGGGATGGCCAGCACATGGCGAACCACTGTTGCCAGCATTCTCGCAAAGAAGAGAACAGCTGTCAGTGTGCCGAGGAACCTTGATGTGCGGATCCAGAGTGGTGATTCCACCCAAACTCCAGGATAAAGTTCTAAAGGAGCTTCACGAGGGGCATCTGGGTGGAGTGAAAATGAAGAACCTAGCCAGGGCGTTTGTATGGTGGCCAGGTATCGATGGAGACATCGAAGAAATGACCAAGAGCTGCCTAGGATGCCAGAAGGTCCAAAACGCTCCACCCCAAGCCCCTCTACATCCATGGGAGTGGCCCTCATCTCCCTGACTCAATGTTCTTAATCGCGGTTGATGCACACTCCAAGTGGCCGGAGGTAATAAAGATGTCCTCCACCATCACGGAAAAAACCATCACAGTATTAAGGACCATATTTGCCAGGAATGGGCTGCCGGAACAGATCTGTTCTGATAATGGACCGCAATTTGTGTCCGAAGCATTACACGTCCGCCCCATACCATCCCGCCACCAATGGATTGGCTGAAAGGTTTGTCCAGACCTTCAAGAAGGCCATAAAGGCCATGGGTAATGAAGACATAAAACTTCAGCACAAGGTGGATAACTTCTTGTTCGCATACAGGAATGCAACACATATGGTTACAAACCAAACTCCCGCCATGATGTTCTTCAATAGAAGCCTAAGATGCCGGCTGGATTTGATCAAGCCCAACATCAGAAGGGACGTGGAGAACCGGCAATTTCAAGGCATGAATGAAAGGCCAACTAGAACCTTCCAGATAGGTCAACAAGTTTTGGCCCGGGACTACCGTACCGAGAAATGGCAGCCTGGAACTATCTGCACACGACTAGGACCGCTGATGTATACCGTGGACATCAGAGAAAGCATAATAAGGCGCCATGCTGACCAAATCATAGAGTCATCCGAAAAGGGACAACCTACACCACAACTCTATACGCCTAATGATGAAGTAGAGATACCCATATCTACCTCCGATCCGGTGATACTGGAACCCGATGAACCCGACACTGGCATTCAAGCCGAATCAGCCTTGCCAAAAGAACCTACTACACCACCAGAAACTACTACACCACCGAGGCGTTATCCGGACCGAGTCAGGAAGCCTCCAGAGAGACTGACTTATAATTAATTAACTGCAGCAATGTGTAGATTATTTTTCTTGTAACATGTAATTAATAATTACTTAAAATATTATGTACTGGTTGGCTAAAAGGGGAGGAATTGTAGTGTATGTGCCTTTAAGAGCCCCAGGTGTACTGTAATGCCGGTAATTGCCACTCAGGCTATATAAGCCTGTATATTGTGTTGTATCAGTTAGTTCCCCTCCAGACTTTGTTTAGTAAACACCTATGAAACCAACTCCTGTCTTCAGTGTCTCTATCAACACACAGACACAACAGTCGGGAGCACGCGGAAGCCAAGTACAAACAGCGGAAGGAGCGTATGACAAACCAAGCACTCCACGCACTCATCCCTTCAACCACTACCTACCCCACCTGTGGCAGAGTCTGTAGATCCCGCATAGGACTCATTAGTCACCTTAGAACCCACAATATTGGAGTGGAAGCAAGACATCCTCGACTCTGGGGGAATGCCTAAGAAGAAGAAGATCAACTTCCATCAATCACTTGTCCTGTGACTGAAGTATTAGTGGTCGTTTTGTGACTTACTGTGTGGAACCTCACTAGAAGGGAGCGCAGGTCACAAAATCAGCCCTAAAGTGTTAGAGCTTCACCTCCAACCTGCACTCCCCTCTAATGAGGCTCCAGTAGCCCCCTATTGAATTAAAATAACATAAAATGTTTTGCTATAATTAAGCAAGTCTACAGATGGCATCTTCTGTCATGAGCTCTTGCATTTCGAATGCGTTTTTCTCCTGATTAGGAAACGACCCATCTCACCTAAAGGGGCGAGTCCAGAAATTGTGCAAATTGGGGCTTAGGGGCAAATGATTTTCCCCTCCATTTTCTTTGGCTTGATCCAGGCCTCCAGCTCTTGCTCTCCACTGCATCTTTGGGGAAGGCACTTCTGTTGTGCCATTATGTGAATGACACTGCCCCCATCCCCGGGATTTGGGATCGGGTCACAGCAACGGGAGGACGTCCCGCCCTGCTCACTTCCACCCCCTCAAACTGGATATCAACCCTGTTGTCTCCTTGTTTGGGGCATGGTTCTAGGGGCGCTGGGGCACTCAGGACCTTGCCCAAGTGGGTATTATACACATGTACGTCTTGACAGTAAATATGAGCATGTTGAGATACCGCGGCAAACGTGGGAGTCGAGACCAGAGCTAGTAAAACACAACTGCTTTTATTCTACCTCATGGCAAAGAGAGAATGGAACAGCCCGCGTATCCACTTAAATACTCCCCAGACAGGAAGTGCTCCCAGCAGCCTGTCCCTGCGGGAAACAAGTTGCTGGAGGAAAGGGCCCCCGGCTGGGGGCGTCTGCTTAAACTGTCCGTGCCGCCGTGAGCGGATTATGTCCAGTGGTGGCGTGTCGCCACAGAGCTCCCCCCAGAATCCGCTTAGGAGGAGTGGACGAGTCGTGACGGTGGTCTGATGGTTCTGCCGCAGCGGCTCTGAGTGGTCGCCGGCACAGTTGATGGGGCCGGGCGGTTCGCCGCCGGCTGTGCTGGCTTGCTGGCAGGACGGCCTCTAGTTGGAGGCCGGGCCACGGGGACCTGTTCCCCTGGTTCTGTGTGTGCTGGTTTGAGCCGGTCGATGGAGACTGTGTCGACCCTGTCGCCGAGTCGCAGCTTGAAGACCTTGTCCCCGGTTTGTAGTACCTCGTACGGTCCGTCGTACGGGGCCCGCGGTGCGCGTATTGTCGCACGAAGATGAAGCGCGCCTGCTGTAAATTTGGCGGGACGTGAGGTGCAAGTTCGCCGTGTCGGTTGACCGGAGGACTGAGTCCATAAGGCGCTGGAAAGCCTGGGCTGCATTCTTGAGGCCGAAGGGCATCCTCAGGAACTCAAACAGGCCGAATGGGGTGATGACGGCCGTTTTGGGGATGTCCGCGGGGTGTACGGGGACTTGGTGGTAACCGCGCACCAGGTCGACCTTGGAAAAGACGGTTCGTCCGGCCAGTCGGGCCGAGAAGTCCTGGATGTGTGGCACCGGGTATCGGTCGGGGGTGGTGGCGTTGTTGAGGCGGCGGTAGTCCCCGCAAGGGCGCCAGCCTCCGCCGGGCTTGGGGGCGATGTGGAGGGGCGAGGCCCAAGGGCTGCTGGAGCGGCGGATGATGCCGAGTTGTTCCATGGTGGTGAACTCGGCCCGCGCGATTTCCAGCTTGGCCGGGTTGAGTCTGCGGGCGCGGGCAGAAACTGGGGGGCCGGTGGTGGGGATATAGTGCTCCACACCGTGTTTGGCGGCTTTGGCCGAAAAGGTCGGGTTAGTGAGGGCGGGAAACTCGGCTAGGAGTGCCGAGTAGTTGTCCGTGGCTCTGGCGAGGCAGTAGGTCGTCAGGCTGGCCGAACGGGCCGGGGTGAATGCGCCGGGGATGGGGGTCATGGTGTTGATGTCGACGAGGCGGTGCCTCGGAATGTCGACAAGGAGGCCGTGGGCGCGTAGGAAGTCGGCGCCGATGAGTGGGCAGAAGACCTTGGCTGTGAGGAACTCCCAGCGGTAGCGGCGGCCCGCGAGGTCGAGCGTGACCATGCGGGTGCTGTATGTGCGGATGTCAGAGCAATTGGCTGCGGCCAGCGTGATACCCCGTGTGCCGCGTTGGATTTCGAGGGCGGAGGCGGGGGTGATGCTGTGCTGGGCCCCTGTGTCGCACAGAAATCGGCGGTTGGTTCTGTCGTCGGTGACGTACAGTAGAGGCCCCTTTTGCCCCGCGGCCATTGCGGGGGCCGGTGCGGGGGGGTGTTTGAAAGTACACGGTGGCGTGCAGCGTTGGGCCCGAGCGCCAAAACAGGTGTGGTAGTAGCAGTGACCCGGAGTGGTAGGGCGGTCAGGCCTAGTGGGCCGGGAAGCCCGCGTGGTCATTGCCATGAGGTCGGGCGCGACGTCGCGAGCGGACTGTGCAGAGAGCAGCCGGTCGGCCTTTTCGGCTATGTCATTCAGGTCCGTGGAGCCAGACTCCACAATGAGCGGGCAGATGCTGGCGGGGAGCTGCCGAATGAAAAGCGTGCGAAAGAGGGCGCCGGTGTTTTTGTTGTCCGAGAGGGACAGCATGTGGGAAAGCAGATCCGAGGGTGAAGCGTCACCAAGGCCGGGGAGGTCAAGGAGTTGGCAATTGCGCTGGTAAGAGGACGTTTGAAATTTTTTAAGGAGCGCAGCCTTCAGATGTTCGTACTTGCCTTCCGGTGGTGGATCCTGCAGCGCTGCCCAAACCTTGGGGACTGTGGCGTAGGTGAGAGAGGAGACGAGCTAGTCGTACTTTGTGGCGTCGACCGTAATGTGTTTCAGCCGGAATCTGGACTCAGCTTGAACGAACCAGGCTTCGGCCAGGTTCTCCCAAAAGTCTGGTAGTTTCACCGTGACTGCGTTTGTTTCCGCCATGCTAGCTTAGGATTTGTCCTGAGCGTCGGGGTCACCAGTGTTGAGATACCGCGGCAAACGTGGGAGTCGAGACCAGAGCTAGTAAAACACAACTGCTTTTATTCTACCTCATGGCAAAGAGAGAATGGAACAGCCCGCGTATCCACTTAAATACTCCCCAGACAGGAAGTGCTCCCGGCAGCCTGTCCCTGCGGGAAACAAGTTGCTGGAGGAAAGGGCCCCCGGCTGGGGGCATCTGCTTAAACTGTCCGTGCCGCCGTGAGCGGATTATGTCCAGTGGTGGCGTGTCGCCACAAGCAGGCTTTTCACTCCTGCTCCTATCTCTACTCCTGTTCCTATCTTCTATGTTTCTATAGGGTACTGAATTTGGACGATCAGCCATGATCTCATTGAATGGCGGAGCAGGCTCGAGGGGCCAAATGGCCTACTCCTGCTCCTATCTTCTATGTTTTCAACTAGGGAGGGGGTAGCAGAGGACAGCAGAATCCTGTCTTTATCTGATCCACTTCCAACAGTGGTCCCTAGATATTGATCAGGCACAGAAACCCTGGCCAACATTCCCCTTCCTAGCCTGGGTCACTACAGTCAATGATAATAACCTACCACTCCCCTGGCTGAGATTGGATAACTCAACACAGACTAGTATTTGAATATGAGCTCAACTACTCACTAGATTAACTCATTGATCCATCGATGGAGTGTTTCCCTCCATTTTGTCATTAATGTATTATTTTCCCCCCAGCTCTCCAACTTTTCCCTTGTGATTGATTTTCAGAAGGCTTGCTCATAGTAGATTTTTGTTAACCAAAGGTATTAAGGGATATGGGGCAAAGGCGGGTATATGGCGTTCGGTCACAGATCTGCCATGATCTCATTGAGTGGCGGAACAGGCTCAAGGGGCTAAATGGCCTCCTCCGGTCCTATGTTCCTATAGCCGTTACTGCTTATGATCAGTCACTAGAAGGTGTGTTAAAGGGGCCCTGAGTGACCTCGCCCCACCTCCACCCCTCTCCCTGAGGGGGATACAACTTGCTTCTGCTCACCAATTCCACAGAAGTGCGACTAGAATTGAGAAGATGGCTTGTGGAGCAATCACTGGAAGTGTGCTGTACATTAAAAACCACTAATAAGGTGGGGGGGGGGAAATGATACTGGAAACAGGACTAAAGTATATCGCTATTTATAGTTGCCATCATCTGAAGTTTTTCATTGATGTCCTAATGAACAGGTAAGCTGTAACTTAACTTGCGCGGTGGTTTACTTTTTTATTCGTTCTCAGGACGTAGGCAACACGAGTAAGCCAGCATTTATTACTCATCCCAAGTTGCCTTGAGGACAATCAGAGTCAACCCCCTAGAGTGAGACTGGAGTCACATGTAGGGGTAGCAGGATTTCTTCCCCGAAGGAAGGACGTGAGCAGAATTACCACATGTATAGGGTTTCAGTTCAGGACGTGCCCTGCTGGGAACTGAACTCATGACCCTTAGGGTTACTGATCCAGTATCATAACCATTAGGCTACCATACCCTATTACCTCCACCTACTGGGATCATTCTGGCTTTGGGCAATATACATAGATACATAGAAGATAGGAGCAGGAGTAGGCCATTCGGCCCTTCGTGCCTGCTCCGCCATTCGATGAGATCATGGCTGATCCTTTAATTCAGTATCCCGTCCCCGCCTTCTCTCCGTAACCCTTAACCCCTTTTGCCCGTAGAAATATATCTAATTCCCTCTTAAATATATTTAATGAGCTGGCGTACACTGCCCTCTGTGGCAATGAGTTCCACAGGTTCACCACTCTCTGAGTGAAGAAATTCCCCCTCATCTCTGTCCTAAATGGTTTAGCCCTTATCCTTAAATTATGTCCTCTAGTTCTGTTCTCACCCGCCAAGGGAAACATTCCTTCTGCATCCAGTCTGTCTAGACCTGTCAGAATTTTATACACTTCTATGAGGTCCCCTCTCAATCTTCTAAACTCCAGTGTGTACATCCCTAAACTACATAGTCTCTCCTCATAGGTCATTCCCACCATTCCTGGTATCAGCCTGGTGAATCGCCGCTGCACCCCCTCCATGGCAAGAACATCCTTCCTCAGATGAGGCGACCAAAACTGTACACAGTACTCGAGGTGTGGTCTCACCAGTGCCCTGTACAGCTGCAGCAAGGTATCCCTGTTCCTGTATTCTAACCCTTTTGCTATGAAGGCCAGCATACCGTTTGCCTTCTTGACCGCCTGTTGCACCTGCATGCTCGCCTTCAGTGACTGGTGTACAAGAACACCCAGGTCTCTCTGTACTTCCCCCTCTCCCAATCTATTGCCATTTAAATAATAATTTGCCCTCCCGTTCCTGCACCCAAGGTGGATAACTTCGCACTTGTCCACATTATAGTGCATCTGCCATTTATCCGCCCAATCGCCCAGTCTGTCCAAATCGCTCTGGAGCTTCCTGGTCTCTTCCTCTGAGCCCACCCCCCCTCCTAGTTTAGTGTCGTCTGCAAATTTGGAAATGCTGCATCCGACTCCCTGATCCAGGTCATTAATGTAAATTGTGAACAGCTGGGGGCCCAGGACAGATCCCTGTGGTACCCCACTTGTTACTGCCTGCCATTCAGAAAATGAGCCGTTTATTCCAACTCTCTGTTTTCTATCTGACAGCCAGTTCCCTATCCACGCCAAAACTTTCCCCTTTATCCCATGAGCCTCAATTTTCCATGCTAATCTTTTATGTGGGACCTTATCGAAGGCCTGTTGTATACCTCTCCCGATTTTTCCTTAGAAATGAGACACCAGGATACTGAGAGTTTGAAATTCCGACTGCTTCACATTGATGCGAAAATGCTTTGCTGCAAATTTCAGATTGGAGGCAAATTTTTGCAGGCAGATTCCAGATAAAATATTGTAATGTTTTTTTAATTTGGAGTGTACCATTGTGGGGGCGGGGGGTGGACGGGGGGGGGGCGGGGGTGGTAGGGGCTGGAAGTTGGGGCTGCCATCATTGTTTTATTGAAATGTAGGTGATACACTTACCACAATCAACATGGTCCAAAAACACATCATGAAAGAGTGTGGCACAAAATGACACCGTACAAAACACATTGGTTTCAATTCAATCTCAGCTCTGGCGAATGTAGAAAGTTTGCCATAAAATAGTAGAGATAAGTCAGTCATTTGATTTTACAGAAGCTCCGATAAAGACGATTTATAAACATTTATAGACATGTTATAAACATTTCCCCACTGGGAAATAAAAGTATGAGATATTTAAAATAAACTGACCACACCTGGGTTCACAATGAGAATCAAAGGAACAGGTTTAATAGATGAAATAACAACAGAAAATGCTGGAAACACTCAGCAGGCCAGGCAGCATCCGTGGAGAGAGAAACAGAGTCAATGTTTCAGGTCTGGGACCCTTCATCAGAACTGGAAAAAGCTGGAGATGATGAAGGGTCCCAGACCTGAAACGTTAACTCTGTTTCTCTCTCCACGGATGCTGCCTGGCCTGCTGAGTATTTCCAGCATTTTCTGTTGTTATTTCAGATTTCCAGCATTCGCAGTATTTTGCAATTATATTAGGTTTAATAGATGAATGGATTGTACTGATGGAGCAGTAAGAAGGAACTGCAGATGTTACCAGTGAGGCAGCAGAGGGCTGGTATTACTTTCTGAGGTTAGATAAAGAGTGGTGAGAACTCACTTTGTATTTCTTTACATGCTCCCTGGATAGGGAACAGTGAACTTTGGTCACATTTTGATAAAACATGATTTAAATCATGCCAAAAGTAAAAGGAAAACAAACCATATGATTAATTTAATTGAACTTCACCCAGTGGGTCGGCTGCCCGAATTGGCCTCAGCGCCTTTCCACTTGTACAACTCGGCCATTTTTTCTCTTCCATCCTGGGCTGGAAATTTGACGCACGCCAAGTGAGGCCATTTTCATTGCTGTGCGCGAGGCACCAAGGCCTACTGGAAACAGGTCATAAGGGCCCGTGTGAATATTCATTCAGTGCCTCGAAATGCCATTTCATGCCGCTGAATAAAGCAAGTGGACCAGTGCCTTGAGAGCCTGAAGGGCATAGTGGACATGCACTGGTGCACAAACAATAAAATTCAGCCTTGTTTTTTTTTAAAAACTTAATTTATTCACATAATTTCCTCCTTAAAGCTGTGCCACTCACAGCACACAACAGCTGCTTCATTCTCAAGCCATATACACACATCCTGACATGAATCTTGTCATTCACGTGGAAATGACTTATGAAACTGGGCGGCCTGCTGGTGGCGCTGTCCAGGGAGAGTATAAATACTCAGGCATGGGGCCAGCTTGCTCAGGACATTCTTTAACAGGTACTAGTGAAGGACACAACTAGATCTCCATGTTAAAAAAGTTGATTAAAGCCTTGTTTAATACTCAGACCAAGTGCCTCGTAGTTTTCTTCTGTCACATCCAATGAGAATAGAAGGCACCAACATACAGCAATAGGACCTGATTGTAAGTGTTCTCCTTCTAAAGGTGTTTAAAGTGTCAGCTGTGGCTCAGTGGGTAGCACTCGCTAGGTGGGAGGGGCTAGGAGTGAGCATAAGAACAGAAGAACATAAGAAATAGGAGCAGGAGTAGGCCAATCGGTCCCTCGAGCCTGCTCCGCCATTCAATAAGATCATGGCTGATCTGATCCTAACCACCAATCCACTATCACAGAACCATCTCCTGAATCTAACAGAATTAGACACATGAAATAGGAGCAGGATCAGGCTACATGGCCCCTGGGCCCGCTCCGCTACCCACAGGGCCATGTCCGATCCGAACCTAGACTCATGTCCAAATTCCTGCCCGCTCCCCGTAACCCTTAATTCCCTTTACTTCTAGGAAACTGTCTATTTCTGTTTTAAATTTATGTAATGATGTAGCTTCTACAGCTTTTTGGGGCAACATATTCCATGGACCTACCACCCTCTGAGTGAAGTAGTTCCTCCTCATCTCAGTTTTGAAAGAGCAGCCCCTTATTCTAAGACTATGCCCCCTAGTTCTAGTTTCACCCATCATCGGGAACATCCTCCCCGCATCCACCCGATCCAACCCCTTCACAATCTTATATGTTTCAATAAGATCGCCTCTCATTCTTCTGAACTCCAATGAGTAGAGTCCCAATCTACTCAACCTCTCCTCATATGTCCATCCCCTCATCCCCGGGATTAACCGAGTGAACCTTCTTTGTACTGACTCGAGAGCAAGTATGTCTTTTCTTAAGTACGGACACCAAAACTGTATGCAGTATTCCAGGTGCGGTCTCACCAATACCTTGTACAACTGAAGCAATACCTCCCTATTTTTATATTCTATCCCCCTAGCAATGAAAGCCAACATTCCATTGGCCTTCTTAATCACTTGCTGCACCTGCATACTTTTGAGTTTTGTGCACCAGGACCCCCAGATCCCTTTGTACTTCAGTACTTTCCAGTTTCTTGCCATTAAGATAATAACTTGCTCTACGATTTTTCCTGCCAAAGTGCATAACCTCACACTTTCCAGTATTGTATTCCATCTGCCAAATCTCTGCCCACTTACTTAGCCTGTCTATGTCCCCTTGCAGGTTTTTTATGTCCTCCTCACTCACTACTTTCCCTCCCATCTTAGTATCATCTGCAAACTTTGATATGTTACACTCGGTCCCCTCCTCCAAATCATTAATATAGATTGTAAAGAGTTGGGGACCCAGCACTGACCCCTGCGGAACACCACTACTTACTGATTGCCAGTCTGAGAATGAACCATTTATCCCAACTCTCTGCCTTCTATTAGATAGCCAATCCTCTATCCATGCCAGAATATTACCCCCAATCCCGTGATTTTTTATCTTAAGCAATAATCTTTTGTGTGGCACCTTGTCAAATGCCTTTTGGAAGTCTAAATACATTACGTCCACTGGTTCCCCTTTATCCACCTTATATGTTACTTCCTCAAAGAACTCCAGCAAATTTGTCAAACATGACTTCCCCTTCATAAAACCATGCTGACTTTGTCCTATTAAATTATGATTATCCAAACGTCCTGTTACTGTCTCCTTAATAATGGACTCCAAAATTTTACCTACCACAGATGTTAGGCTAACCGGTCTATAGTTTCCAGCCTTCTGTCTACTGCCCTTTTTAAATAAGGGTGTTACATTAGCAGTTTTCCAGTCTGCCGGGACCTTTGCTGAGTCCAGGGAGTTTTGGAAAATTATTACCAATGCATCCACAATCCCTACCGCCACTTCCCTCAAGACCCTAGGATGTAAGCCATCAGGTCCAGGTGATTTATTCGCCTTGAGTCCCATTATTTTACCGAGTACCACTTCCTTAGTGATTTTGATCGTGTTTAGCTCCTCCCCCCCTATAGCTCTACTGTAAAGACTGATACAAAATATTCATTCAGTGTTTTTGCCATCTCCATATTTCCCACCATTAATTTCCCGGTCTCATCCTCTAAGGGACCAACATTTACTTTAGCCACCCTTTTTCTTTTTATATAACTATAAAAACTCTTACTATCTGTTTTTATATTTTTTGCTAATTTACTTTCATAATCTATCTTCCCTTTCTTAATCAATCTTTTTGTTATTTTTTGCTGTCTTTTAAAGTTTTCCCAATCCTCTATCCTCCCACTAGATTTGGCTACCTTATATGCCCTTGTTTTTAGTCAAATACTATCCTTAATTTCTTTACTTAGCCACGGATGGCTGTCTTTTCTTTTACACCCTTTTCTTCTCAGTGGAATATATATTTTTTGGAAGTTGTAAAATAACTCCTTAAATGTACACCACTGATCATGTATCGTCTTACCCTTTAATCTATTTTCCCAATCCACTCTACTCAATTCCGCTCTCATACCTTCATAGTCTCCTTTATTCAAGCTTAGCATGCTTGTTTGAGGTCCAACCTTCTCACCCTCTAATTGAATATGGAATTCAACCATGTTATGGTCACTCATTCCAAGGGGATCCTTTACTAGGACATTTTTAATTAATCCTGTCTCGTTACACAGGACCAGATCTAAGGTTGCTTGCCCCCTGGTCGGTTCAGTTACATACTGCTCAAGAAACCCATCCCTAATACATTCAATGAACTCATCCTCAAGGCAGCCCTGCCCAATTTGATTTGTCCAATTAATATGATAGTTAAAATCCCCCATAATTATAGATGTTCCCTTATTACAAGCCTCAACTATTTCCTGATTGATACTCCGTCCAACAGAGTTGCAACTGTTCGGAGGCCTATAGACTATGCCCACTAGTGTTTTTTCCCCTTATTATTCCTTACCTCCACCCAAACTGTTTCATTATCCTGATCTTTTGACCCAATATCATTTCTCTGTATTACAGTGATTCCTTCCTTGATTAACATAGCCACCCCACCTCCCCTTCCTTCCTGCCTGTCCTTCCTGATCGTTAAATAACCTGGCATGTTTAATTCCCAGGCATTGTCACCCTGCAGCCATGTTTCTGTAATGGCCACAAGATCATACCCATATGTCGTTATTTGTGCCATTAACTCGTCTATTTTGTTACGAATGCTACGTGCATTCAGATAGAGAACTTTCAAATATGTTTTGTGACACTTAGTTCCTGCTTTTGCCCTTTTTATTACTTTACCTTTTACTCCATACCTTCTGCCCCTTCCTGACATGCTCTGGTTTTTAATTTCTCCACTGCTACCTAAGTCTATGACCTTCTCTGTTGTCATTTTTATTATTTGTTCTCTAGGAACCTCCCCCCCACTAGTTAGTTTAAAGCCCTCTCTACAGCCCTAGTTATATGATCCGCCAGGACTCTAGTCCCAGCACTGGCCAAGTGAAGCCCGTCCCAACGGAACAGCTCCCTCCTGCCCCAGTACTGGTGCCAGTGTCCCAGGAAGCAAAACCCATTTCTCCCACACCAGTCTTTGAGCCACGCATTTAACTCTCTAATTTTATTTGTCCTAGCCAAATTCGCTCGTGGCTCAGGTAATAAGCCAGAGATTATTACCCTTGAGGTTCTGTTTTTTAATTTGACCCCTAGCTGCTCTTACTCCTTTAACAGAACTGGCTTCCTAGTCCTATCTACGTCGTTTGTACCAACATGGACCAGGACAACTGGATCCACCCCCTCCCACTGCAAGTTTCTTTCCAGCCCAGAGGAGATGTCCTTAACCCTGGCACCGGGTAGGCAACACAGCCTTCGGGACTCTTGCTCTCGGCTGCAGAGAACTCTATCTATCCCCCTAATAATACTATCCCCTACCACTACAACATTTCTATTTACTCCCCCCTCTTGAATGGCCCCCCGTTCCACAGTGCTGTGGCCAGGTTGCTCATCCTCCCTGCAGTCCCTGCTCCTGTCCCCACAGGGAGTAAGAACCTCGAACCTGTTGGACAAGAGCAAGGGCTGCGGCTCCTCCAGCTCTACCTCCTGGATCCCCGTACCTGCCTCACTCGTAGTCACACCGTCCTGTCCCTGACCATGGGCTACATCTGAATTAATTAACTTCATAGGTGTGACCACCTCCTGATACACAGAGTCCAGGTACTTCTCCCCCTCCCTGATGTGTCGCAGTGTCTGAAGCTCAGACTCCAGCTCATCAACACGGAGCTGGAGTTCCTGTAGCAGCAGACACTTGTCACAGACATAATCACCGTGAGCCTCAATGGGGTTCACCGGCTCCCACATCTCGCAACAGTAACACATCACCTGCTCCATTCTATGTAATTTATTACATTTTTTATTGTTAGTTATGTACACCCTCTGCCCGATTTTAGATGCTAGTATCCCCTTTAATTAATTGGATTTAAATTAAATCAATCCCTCTAGTTACACCAGTTAAATGGTTTACCAACAGTCACTCTGCACCAGAAAGGCCTTATTAACTGCAACCCACAGAGTTAAAGTTTGAAAAGAGCACCTAACACCCCACTCACCCTAACTCACACTTACCCAAACTCAGAGCACTCTTTGATGACTCGCACTCAGTGCTTGCTCGCACTAGGACTGGTCTTTTTATACTGTTTGTTTGTTTACAGCCAAATGAGTCACCCCTGCTGATTGGTTAGAAAACTGGTTTCCACTGCCTGCTGTGCCAATTTACTCCTACTGCAGTTTAACCTTGTTTTACTCTTCTTAAACCAACAGAATCCCAAATATTTAACTTTTCCCCTTTACTTAAACTGCTTAAGTAATCTTATCAAGAATGATTTAAAGAGAAATAACAATTAAAGAACTCTCACACTTACCCAAACTCAGAGCACTCTTTGATGACTCGCACTCAGTGCTTGCTTGCAGGTGCTTGATTACTGCAGGAAGTTGGAGTGAGTTTGTAAAAAAGTTGGTGGTGGGTTTTTGTATTTTTTTTCAGGGTTTCGTGCCTTTCTGGTCCTTCAACAACAGCCAGATGGCTGCCGAGGGCCCTGGAGTGCCGGGCCCCTCAGAGGACAATGTTGCCAGGATGAATTTAATCAGGGGAGCAAATGTTGGGGGAAGGGAGAAAAAAAGGCCCAAAGATTTAGGCCGGGACCCCAGGAGGTTTGGCAAAGAAAACACGGTGGTGGTTCAGTGCGAGGATAAGGAGATATGAGCTTGGGATATTATCCGGGTGGTACATGAGGTCTGCGACGAGGGAAGCTGCTTTGCCTGCCGACCAAAGCCAAATGTTGGGTTCAAGTTGACGGTCAGTGGCCAAGAGGAGGTAGAAAGACTTTTACTGAGTTTGAAGGTTGGAGATAAGTTCTTGGAGGTATCTCTGCTATATTCTGAAGAGGTGGTGGTCTCATTCTTAAACCTGTCGGTTTATATTAAGGACGGTGTGCTAATAAAGAAGTTGGAGTCGTGGGACATTAAAATTTACTTGGCAATAAAGAGGAGATACTATCCAGGAACATGGGTAGCAGATGGAACCCGTTATGTAAAGATGCGGTTCCTAGAGGGGGTGAAGTCATTGCCGTATAGCATGACATTTAAGACAATGGAAGGAGTGCAGTACTTTCGGGTACTGCATGATAACCAGGTGAAGGTTTGTTATTATTGCCTTGGACACAACCATCTTGTAAGAAGCTGTCCAGACTTGTACTGTTATAACTGCGGCGAGTCTGGACACATCCCACGCCCAGTATTTGTCATGTCCCAACCTATGATCTGAGAAAAGTACTAGCTTGCCTTGTTTAATACAGGACAGGGGCCTTGTGTGCTGTCAAATCTTGTTTTAGAACATTTCTTGACCTTTATAACCTTGCATACAATAGCGGTGATCTTTATCATTCGTTCAATTGTGCAACTCCAATTCCTTCAGAGAGAAAAGGGTAGATTTTGACTTTGGGTGATAGTGTAAAACAGGTGATAGCGAATGGGCAGCCTGTTTTAAATCTCTCCTGATTATCCCATGGAAATAAAAATCAGGAGAGATGTAATACGGGCTGCCCATTCACTATCGGCCGTTTTACACTATTGCATAAAATCTACCCCAGGGAGAGACAGAGAGAGAGAGAGAGAGAGAAATGAATGAGTTGTTTTTATTTAACTGGATCCTAATGAACTAAAAGAAATGTATGGTTAGTCAGGCAGCACTTGGTCTTGCAGTTAGCCTCACTGCACCACTCTCTGACTTTGTTCCAGTTTCCACTGTGCGAGTTTTCTAAACTATTTGTCTCTAGCAGAGATACAGATTGGGAACTAATTTAAGCCTCCTTAAAATAAACATTGCTGTCATACTGCCCACCTCAGTCTTTATTAAAGATTCTTACTTGACTAATCATGGCTTTTATATTGCATTAGGCCTGGAATTTTGCCATAACAGTTAAAGTGCCCATCTCCCTCACTGGTGCTGGACATCATATTCCAGTTTATTTAAGAACCAGGGCCGAGGCTCTTCGCTTGTAGACTCGCCGGCCCGTGATTATCACCCCCATTCATTTTAAGGGACAGCAAGATCCCAGGCTGGTGCGTACATGAATTCAAAAATCCTTGCCCAGATTTTTAACAAACAAATTATGAGAGTGATGAACTTGCTGTGATAATAATGCCCATTAGAGGCGTAAACCTGTTGAGGGTCATGGGAAATAAAGAACTTGCATTTATATAGCGCCTCATTACTCCTATCGGAAACATCTCAAAGTGCTTCACATACACTTTAATGAATCATTGGAATAAGCAAGGCAGGCTCACAGTTTCACATCGCACCTGAAAGAGGGCACCTCTGACAATGCAGCATTCCCTTGCTCCTGCACTGGAGTGCCAACCTAGATTGCATGCTAAAGTCTTGAGCGGGGATTGAACCTACAACCCTTGGAACTCACGTCTGTAATCAGAACAGTCATGCTTGTAGCACACAATGGCTGATGGTTATTACACAGAAATTATAGAATTCCAGGAACAAACCATCACTGTGTTTCACTTTTTGAATAGCACATCGCAATCTGGACTGCTGGTAGGCAGGGCAAGAGAAATTCTGCACCTTCACCCTGTGCCAGGGATATGTACAGAATGTGCAGTACATTCTTCCCTCCTGCCTTGCAGTTTATGGCAGCTTCATGTCCTTGACCTTTACTAATCTCACATATCGCAAGCGCTGATTTTCAGTTTCCTTCACCTTCTTCAGACACTCTTTCTGTATTTTGCAATACAATATGAGTCACCAGAAGCAAAGGTCCCTTATGCTCAATATTTCATCATGACATGATACAGCGCCATCCATAACAAACAATAAACTGCTCGTTTAAAATTCATGCCGGATAATGAAGACCCTGGTTAGTTCACTGAGTTACTTAAAAATAACTTCAAGCTGTTTCATTAATTTGGTCCTCCTATGCCACGTGTCATTCCCAGGCAAGAGGGTGGGCAGATGACCTGCCCCTTGACTTCGCCCAATACTACTTTATAGCCAGTTACTCGGAGATATGCGAGAACAGGGATGAGTGCATTGCCCTCAAATTTTCCCTCCTTTCCTGGACTATTCTTGGCTCCTTGCTATGATGACATGCCTGAAACTGGCTAAGACAAGTTTAATCCCACGTGCTTTCATTCCATGGTACGTATGTGTTGGAGATCCAATGTGCTCCACCGCCATGTCACCTTGTCATTCCTTCAATGTGTCATTTTCAGTAAAACTGTCCTTTTGTCTTACACTTTATTTTGCAATAAAACTCCGTGGCCTAGAAATTCAGTAAGGCGCTGCAAGCTTTGCGCCCAGTTACCGCCTAAAGAGGGTTTCTGCGCCAGTATAGGAGGTTGCGCTGATATTGAGCTCGGCGGTAATGGCGGCGGTAGCCGGTAGCGCTGCGCCGGCACCGATGACATCATTGGTGTGCGCAGTGCCCCGTTTCCGCCCCGATGCCGGCCCGACGCCCATATTCAGTTGCCGCCGCCTCCTCCGTGGCGGCCGCTACTAACATCCGGAGACCAGGGCCTTACTGCAGCCTTAGTGGGGCGCATAAAGGTGGAGGTGCGGCCGGCCGCTTTTTCGGCGGCCGCCTGCCCGCACCTCCTTCCCCGGCCTCCTCCACCACCACCCCCGCGGCATTGCCGGCTGCTTTCCGCGAGCCCGGCACTTCTCCGTGGTGCCGGGCTCATTTGCCGGCACAATCCAGTGGCGATCTCCCCGTTGCAGGCACCTCCACCTTAAGAGAAGGAGGAGGCCTGCAGTACCGCAGCCTGCCGCACCGCATCGGGTGGCGCAGCGGCACTTAGAGCGCTGAAATTCAGTTTCAGCGCCCCAAGCGGGGGCGGGCACACCCTGGAATAGCGGCCGGTTCCGACTTGGGGCGCAAAAAGCGAATATCGGACGGTCGCACATGGCTCTGCGCCCAGCGCTAACTTTTGGCCGTTAGCCAGCTGGCGGGGCCATAGTGAATTTCTAGGCCCCTCTTCCTTCATGAAAAGTGAAGCTGCAAGTTGGAACCATAATGGCAGCAGTAAGGGAGAAAATGGCAATGGTAACTCCCAGATAGGAACAAACAGCAAAGCCTGATCAAGAATACTCACCACTGGGGAAAATGTAAAACTCTACCTATAATCATGGTAATAATGCTTGGAAGCATCCATTCGTATAAAATGTTATACAAGGTGTCTCTGCTCCTGGCAAGGAGCTTTGCTAGAGAGGAGCACAAGTCAGAGATAGGGCTGGAACATTATAGGGCCAATTCTGCTTGCTGTTTCTTGGGATCCCGATGAATTTATGAATGGCTCAAGCCCTAGTCTTGTGGTTTACGATTCCAACAAACCCTTCATTGTGTCAGAGCTTGTAACACCTTTCCAAACATCTTTCATTCTCTCTGTACAATGAGGACTTAATTGGCCAGTACTAAATCAGTAGAAAATGATCAAGAACAGCTGTTGCGAAAGCATCTGGTCTGGGTGGCCATTCTCAATGGTACAGCGGGTAGTGTTACAGAATACTGGTCCCCTCGCCATTGGCAAGAGCCATGGCATTCTCAAGCATTTGAACCATGATGGAAATAAATGGTACCAACCATGGCTCAGTTGGTAGCACACTTGCCTCTGTGTCAGAAGATTGTGGGTTCAAGTTCCCACTCCAGAGACGTGAGCATATAATCCGGGCTGACACTTCAATGGAGTACTGAGGGTGCACTACACTGTCAGAGATGCCGTCTTTCAGATGAGACGTTAAACCAAGGTCTTGTTTGCCTTCTCAGATGCATGTAAAAGATCCGATAGCAAAATTTGAAAAAGAGCAGGAGAGTTCTTCCTGGTTTCCTGGCCAATATTAACCCCTCAACCAACATCACTAAAACCAATTATCTGGTCATTATCTCATGTTTGTGGGACCTTGCACAGCATAATTTGTCTGCCATGTTTCCTACATTATTACAGTGACTACACTTTCAAAGTACTTAATTGGCTGTAAAGCACTTTTGGATGTCCTAAGGTCGTGAAAGGCGCTATAGAAATCTAAGTTCGTTCCTTAACTTGCATTTATATAACACCTTATCACAGGACATCCCAAATGAATTTGGGATTATTTTGAAATGTCGTTGTACAGGCAAACGCAGCAGTCAACTAACACACAGCAAAGTCCCACAAACAGAAACGAAATGACTGACCTTACCTGAGGAAGGATGTTCTTGCTATGGAGGGAGTGCAGCGAAGATTCACCAGGCTGATACCTGGGATGGCAGGAATGACGTATGAGGAGAGATTGGGTCGATTAGGCTTATACTCGCTAGAGTTTAGAAGAATGAGAGGGGATCTCATTGAAACTTATAAAACTCTAACAGGACTAGACAGACTAGATGCAGGAAGGATGTTCCTGATGGCGGGGAGTCCAGAACCAGGGGTCACAGTCTAAGGATAAGGGGTAAGCCATTTAGGACTGAGATGAGGAGGAATTTCTTCACCCAGAGAGTGGTGAACCTGTGGAATTCTCTGCCACAGAAGGCAGTTGAGGCCAATTCATTAAATATATTCAAGAAGGAGTTGGATATATTTCTTAAGGCTAAAGGGATCAAGGGATATGGGGAGAAAGCAGGGACAGGGTACTGAATTTGGATGATCAGCCATGATCTCATTAAATGGCGGAGCGGGCTCGAGGGGCCGAATGGCCTACTCCTGCTCCTATCTTCTATGTTTCTATAATCTGTTTTTGGTGGTATTAGCCGAAGAAGGAATATTGACCAGGATATGTCCCTGCTTCAAATAGTGCCATGGGATCTTTTATGTTTGCCTCTGTAAGAAGATACGGCCTTAGTTCAACATCCAAACTGTATCATCTCGGACAATGCAGCAGTCTCTCAGTGCGGCACTGAGGTGTTAAGCTGAAAATATGTCCTCAAGTCTGTAGTGGAGCTTGAACCCACAAATCTTCTGATTCGAGAACAAAGAGTACTACCAACTGAGCCAAGCTGACACTTAGTAATTGTATAAACTTGATGGAGCCCAGACGGGTCATGACCGCTCCTCCCAAAATAAGTACAAAATGAGAGCTTTTCATGGACAGTGGCACTTGTACTAGAATGGTTTCAGAACGTGTTGGCTCTTGCTGAATGGAGATGGGGCAGAACCAGAATTTCTTGTCTCTCAGTCACTGCTGCCTAATTCCCAAATCTTGGAACGAAATGTGGACTAATTTTTCTGCTTGTTCCGATTATTTATGCCAGCACAATGGTTTCAATCTAGAATAAAGCTTGTTCTTGCCAGTAAATGGAGCCTCATTCTAAGAACAAAGATGGTTCACATCATGAACCCGCGCCCCCCCCACCTCCCCCCCGCACCTGCCCCCCCCCCCCGTCCATCTACGCATTCTAAAGCAGAACGTAGAACTGCGCAATTTTTCTTTCACAGCCGTAATGGCGGCACTGCCACTTGACAAGAATGTCAGCCTAAGGTCCGTCTCATCGCAGGCCGCCCCTCATTTGGTTGTGTCGACGTTGGGTGTTGTACATCTTCTGAGCTCCACGGGAGAGCGGGGGAGACAAGTTGCTCTGATCGGTCAGTGTGAAGAATCGCTGTGTTCTCGTCTCTGGAGCTGAGTGCACCATTCAATCACACTCCTGACAACTCTCACTCACTAAGGACACAGTGGTTCTTCACACTGACTGAGCATGATACACTCAGAAAGATTACACAGCGAGACACTGCATTTCATATGCTGTTTTATAGTTTAGAATGTACTATACAAAACATGTTCAATCAGTAAATGTCACAATGCACAAATATTATAATTTGTTCAGTGTATGTCTCTGTTCAAAATAGGCGCACCTGTTTCATATAATTTATTGAATACTTCTGTTTATTTTTTTAGTTTACTATCCTTCTTCTCCACTTTTTTTCCTGAAGGCAGTGTTTGAATAAAGCAGCCCTCCAGTATCTTGCCCTAGGTGGGAGTTTAAACAGTGAGCTTTCACAGGCTGTTGAACTCTGGAGTGCATCACAGCTGGGCCCAATCCTCTTCTCTCTGCCACGCCCACAGCTGGACTTCCCAGCAGGACAGTGCTAGCATCTCGACTGCCACCCTCCCTAACTGAGCTGTGGGAGCACCTTCACCGCACGGACTGCAGCGGTTCAAGAAGGTGGCGGCTCACCACCACCTTCCCCAGGGCAATTAGGGATGGGCAATAAATGCTGGCCCTTGCCGGCAAAGCCCAGATCCCCTAAATGAAAAAAAAACAGCCTAACATCAGTTAGATCAGCAATTGAACCTTCCTGGTGTGTTCAGCTCTGACACATACTGTGCCCAGGATTTGCCCGCTGAGCTATTGGACCAAGGCCCTTCCCGTTGAAATCTCGGCTCTCTGGTGGGAGTACAGTGGGAACGGTCCCTGTCAGGCAGCAGAAGTACCCTTGCTCCCTCATCCAGAGTAGCCTTGTATCAGTAGGTCCATAAGGACGTAGGAATAGAATAGGACGAGAAAAGACCATCAGACCCATCAGTATTAACCTTGTCTGTCCAATGGTACAGCTTTCTGCACCAGTCAATCCAGCCACCGATAATGCTAATTCCTGGGGGAGGTAGAAAAACCAAAGGAAAAAGAAAAGTCTGACGAACATTCCTCCCCCAGTCCCTAAGGCAATCAAAGGCCACAAGTTTGATTACTGTGTGATAAGTCATTCTTTTCAACCTCACTGAAGATAGCTGTCAATGGTATATTTTAAACCCATCGAGGAGGCAGTATTTTTGCAGCATTCGGCTTTACGCTATAGCGTTGCATTTTCTATACCGAATTCTTTTTTTAAAGATTTATCTAAAATTCAACAATATCACTTTAACTCGGTCCCAGTAGATTTTTAGTCCCTATCATTGCCAAACTGCTTGCGGGGTGTGCTGAGTTCACCATGCTTAATAATCCCATGGAAATTATTGTTTTGTTTTTGGAACTTGGCAACTCTGCGTAGCAGCCAAGGAGAAGTCTGCAGATCACTCACCTACCTGACCTCATAACTGAAGGAGGATTCTTGAAGACAAAAGCCTGTGAGAAAAAAAAATCAATCAAATTTTTTTTTTAAATGTAAGTATCTGCCCTCGGCCAAGATGAGAGACATTTACTGGCCCATTAAACTATTCTAGTCTGTATCTGTTTTTTTTAAACACAGTCTTAAACTGGCTCCTATTGAAAATAATGGGGTTAGGTACAGGTCAATAAATATTTGGAATGGCTGTCTTGGAATCTCACTTAACTGCCTCTCACACAGAGATCCACTTTGATCTGATCACCACAGTACAATGCTATGCACCAAGGGTGATGAGTAAAAATTGCTTAAATAACTCTAAGAAGGCATTTTTAAAAAAAACAGACACTTAAAAAGTATAACGTGCAGTCAGTCATATAAATGCATCTAATAAATGCTTGTTTTCAACGGACACAGTCCCCATGAGGAAATCCACCCTCCCCCCACAATGGTCCATGCCAGTGTTTATGCTCCACATGAGCCTCTGCCCACCCTACTCCATCTAACCCTATTAGCCTATCCTTCTATTCCTTTCTCCCTCATGTACTTATCTACAGGAAACTTTCGATTTACCGGCACCTAAATAACCAGAAATCTCGGTTAACCGGCAAAATTCAGGAGTAGGTTCAGGTAAGTTTTATTACTTGCCTTCCTCCATCTGTTGCTGTGCAAGGGTGTCGCTGCAGCTGTTGCTAAGCTACAGAGACGCTTGGAACTTGTGGCCATTGTTCTGAACCTGTTGCTAAGCAACAGGGTTTGTTGCTTTATACGGAGCTCTCAGCTCCGTATCTTTTACTATAGCGTTCGGTTATCCGGAATTTTTGATGAACCGGCACCACGTCGGTCCCGTCCGTGCCGGATAAAAAAAAGTTTCCTGTATCTTCCTCTGTGGCATCTGTGCTGTTCACCTCAACTACTCCTTCTGGTAGCGAGTTCCACATTCTAACCACTCTCTGGGTGAAGAGGTTTCTCCTGAATTCCTTATTGGACATCCCACAAGTGGAAACATCTTCTCTATGTCTACCCTATCAAACCCATTCATAATTTTAAAGATTTCTATCTGGTCACCTCTCAGCCTTCTCTTTTCTGTTCACTCTTTCCTGATAGTTATAATCTCTCAGTTCTGGTATCACCCTTGTACAGGAAACTCTCTTTTAACCGGCACCTAAATAACCGGAAATCTCTGTTAACCGGCAAAATTCAGGAGTAGGTTCAGGTAAGTTTTACTTCATATTAGTGGCAGTTCCTGGATCTGTGGCTGTGTAACTGGGGTTCGTGCACTTGTTGCTAAGCAACAGGGATGCTTGGTCTGTGGCGGGAGTTCCTGCACATGTTGCTAAGCGACAGGGAAGCCTGGATTTGTTGCCATGTACGGAGCTCTCGTACCTTTTAAACTATACGGGGGAGAAATTGGGTGGAGCCGCAAACGGGGCGCCAAGCTCGCCTGGGCGCCAGATTTTGCGCTGCGATCGGAGCAGCAGCGATCGCCGGAAATTCAGCTTGAGCGCCCCAAGAGGGAGACGGGGCGAGGCTCGAGGCGCTCCGCATCCCTCTTAGGGCGCTGAAACTGAATATCGCAGCGCAACGTGCCGCAGCGCCACACGCCGCGGCATGGCGCGCTGCGGTACTGCAGGCCTTCCTCCCATTCTTAAGGGGGAGGGGCCTGCACCAGCGCGATGAGCGATTGCGAGTGCTGGCAAAAGAGCCCAGCACCGAGGAGAAGTGCCGGGCTCTCGGAAAGCAGCCGGCAATGCCGCGGGGGGAGAACAGGAGGCCGGGGACGGAGGTGCTGGCAGGCGGCCGCCGAAAAAAACGGCCGCCCCGCACCTTCACCTTAATTTGCGCCACTGCCACCACAGGTAGGCCCCGTGAACCGGGCGCGATTAGCGAGCGGCGCTACAGAGGCGGTCGCTGCCAAATATCGCGATCGGGGCGGTAGCGGTGGCAGCGCAGCACAACAGGCTAACGCCGCCATTAGCGCCCCAGCTAAATATCGCGGGAGGTGTGGCCAGTGGCGTTAAAGCCACTGAGTGCCCTCTTTAGGCGCTAACTGGAGGCGCAGCCCACCGAATTTCTTCCCCTACCTCTCTGTAATCCGGACTTTTTGATAAACTGGCACCACGCCGGTCCCGTTGGTGCCGGATAATAAAGAGTTTCCTGTAAATCCTTTTTGCACCTTCACCAGTAGCTCTATATCATTTTTTTGTCATTTGGAGACCAGAACTGGGCACAGTACCCTAAGAGGTAACAAGGAAGGTCGATGAGGGTAGCATGTTTGATATAGTCCACATGGTTTTTAGCAAGGCTTTTGACAAGGTCTCACATGGCAGACTGGTCAGAAAAGTAAAAGCCCATGGGATCCAATGGAAAGTGGCAAGTTGGATCCAAAATTGGCTCAGTGGCAGGAAGCAAAGGGTAATGGTCGAAGGGTGTTTTTGTGACTGGAAGGCTGTTTCCAGTGGGGTTCCGGAGGGCTCAGTACTGGGTCCCTTGTTTTTTGTGGTATATATCAATGATTTAGACTTCAATGTAGGGGCACGTTTAAGAAGTTTGTAGATGATACAAAAATTGGCTGTGTGGTTGATAGTGAGGAAGAAAGCTGTAGACGGCAGGAAGATATCAATGGACTGGTCAAGTGGGCAAAAAAGAGGCAAATGGAATTCAATCCGGAGAAGTGTGAGGTAATACATTTGGGGAGGGCTAACAAGGCAAGGGAATACACAATAAATGGTAGGATACTGAGAAGTGTAGAGGAACAGAGAGACCTTGGGGAGCATGTCCACAGATCCCTGAAGGTAGCAGGACAGGTAGATAAGGTGGTTAGGAAGGCATACGGAATACTTGCCTTTATTTGCCAAGGCATAGAATATAAGAGCAGGGAGGTTATGCTTGAACTGTATAAAACACTAGTTAGGCCACAGCTAGAATACTGTGTACAGTTCTGGTCACCACATTACAAGAAAGATGTAACTGCACTAGAGAGGGTACAGAGGAGATTTATGAGGATGTTGCCAGGATTGGAGAATTTTAGCTATGAGGAAAGATTGTGGTTGTTTTCTTTGGACCAAAGGAGGCTGAGGGGAGATTAGCTGAGGTGTATAAAATTATGAGGGGCCTAGATAGACTGGATAGGAAGGACATATTTGCCTTAGCAGAGAGGTGAATAACCAGGGGCATAGAGTTAAAGTAACTGGTAGAAGGATTAGAGGGGAGTTGAGGAGAACTTTTTTCACCCAGAGGGTGGTGGGGGTCAGGAACTCACTGCCTGAAAGGGTGGTAGAAACAGAGACCCTCATCACATTTAAAAAGTACTTGGTTTGCACTTGAAGTGCCGTAACCTACAGGGCTATGGACCAAGTACTGGAAAGTGGGATCAGGCTGGAGAGCTCTTTGTCGGCCGGCACAGACACGATGGGCCGAATGGCCTCCTTCTGTGCCATAAATATCTATGATTCTAAATGCATCACCTCATATTTATTTATATTGAAATTCAATTGGAGTTTACACGCCCATAGTGCAAATTTATTAACGTCTTTTTGTATTTTGTCGCAGTCCTCCTCTGTATCAAGTGTACCCCCCAATTTGGTGTCATTTGCAAATTTTTTAATTGTACTTCCGATTCCCGAGTCTAAATCGTTTATGTAAATGGTGAACATCAGTGGTCCCAGCACCGATCCTTGTGGAACACCACTTCCCACAGTTTGCCAGTCTGAGTAAATACCTTTAACCCCCTAGTCTCTGTTTTAAATATATTATATATATCTTATATATCTTATACAATATAATATCTCTTATGATGTGTAGACTGTGGTTACCAATGACCCTATTTTGCAGTAACACTGTGCACTGGAATTTATGATGGATCCCATCATGTCTCACATGGAAATATCATTATTGAGATAGAGGATCAGCCATGATCATATTGAATGGTGGAGCAGGCTCGAAGGGCCGAATAGCCAACTCCTGCTCCTATTTTTCTATGTTTCTATCATATGCCAGCCCAGGTTCCTACAGACTAAAATCTTTATTTAGAAAGTAAATAGTGAAGCATAAGAACTAGGCATAATACCACACAGCTCAAAAGAATATTGTTATACCAACATCATATAAAGCCTATTGAGCATTAGTCCGATATGATCATTTTTTTTACTTTCAGTGGAAAACATTCTAATGTACTCTTTTTAAAAAGACTTTCTGCCCAGAGATAGGTTCCTTGCTGTCATGACAACGTGACTTAAGATTGGGTATTAACTGCATGAAGAATCACAGGTGCCAGCCCACATCAGATGTGCTGCACCAGCCAACTGGAGATGGATTTACTTCCAAAAGGTGAACTAATGTAAATCCTGCCAAAGTGTGCAATCGGAGCCTATCCCAGAAATACAAGTTGGCAACACAGGGCCAGCAAGGCAACATCCGTAAAGACAGATATCCTTCTTCCTGCATCTTTCCTTCAGTTCTGACATTTCATGCATCCACCGGTGTGAATTCTGCAGCATAATTTGAGTGACTGAGCTTGACTTATTTTGTCTCAGTACTTACAGTGGACTGCAATTATTTGCCTTTGGATACAAAGATGACTTTGAACAACACAACAACAAGAATAAGGGGTCGCCCAATTAAGACGGAGATGAGGAGGAATTTCTTCTCTCGGGGGTCGTGAATCTTTGGAATTCTCTACCCGGGAGCGCTCTGGAGGCGGAGTCATTGAATATATTCAAGGCGGAGATTGACAGACATTGAACTACAGGGGAGTCAAGGGTCATGGGGAGAGAGCGGGAAAGTGGAGTTGAGGCCAAGATTGGATCAGCCATGATCTTATTGAATGGTGGAGCAGGCTCGAGGAGCCAATTGGCCAACTCCTGCTCCTGTTTCTTATGTTCTTAACACATGGAACCAATTTTCTAAAATAATGGTTCTCGGGGCATGGGTATACCAGATTACTGCCCATCCCTAGCTGCCCCAGCAAATAGGTGACTTGCTCGGCCAACTCAGAGGGCACTAAGAATCAATCAGAAATTGTGGGACTGGAGTCACGTGTAGGCCAGGCCAGGCCAGGCAAACTTTTTAAAAGACCACCTAAGACTGTTTTCCTATAGGACTCCAATGTATAAACAAGTCGTCTGTTGTACCAATATCTTACGTCACAGCATGGTAGAATGCAAATTTGCGCTCGAATCTTTCTCCACACTGAGTTCCCAATCGCTTCTGGACAACCGCTGGGAGGTTAGAAAATCAGAGAGAGAGAGACAGTCTGGGCTTGCTTCACATATCTCCAAACAGGTTTACAGAGGCTTGGAGGTAGTTCACATACTTGCCCTTTTGTCCAGGGGAGTGTGTATGGTGCAGAACGGGAGAACTGAAAAAAGTGACCGAGGGAAATAACTTAAAACAAATAGGGAATTCAAAGATAAATAAATGAAATGAGTGAGTTTCAAAGAGACCTGATTGTGCTTTTGATATAAATAATTGTAATGAAATCTGTTTGTCTTGATCCTGTATTCGTTTTGCACTCATGTATATTACCCTCCCCCACTGTGTACAGTTTCACTTCCTCTTTCCCGACTAACCTGGGAGGTTCCAGGTCTTGGCTCTTGGCTCCGCCCCTGACTTCTCTTACATAAAGATCCCAGGATCTGTATGACTCATTCCTGTGAACCAGTCGGCATGTTGAGATGTTAGCTCTGATCTTAGTGATTAAAAGCCAACTTGTTTAAGTCTATAACTTCTAGTTTTGTGGTTATTGAAGGCCCATCAATTTTAATCACTAAAGAATACTAGGATGGATCGACTCCTAAAACCAGAGCGTCTGGACTTGGATCCACATTCTGCTGAAGCATCAAATCAATTTGGACACTGGCTCAAATGCTTCGAACTCTTCGCGGGGGCCTCATCCGCTAGCGAGGTAGATAAACTGAGTCTACTGACTACTCGCGTAAGTCATCAGATTTATTCGTTCATCCGGGACGCCACCTCTTACACGGAGGCCATCACTATCCTGAAGGCCCAATACCAGAGGCCGGTAAACGAAGTGTACGCCAGGCATCTGTTGGCTACACGCAGGCAGCGACCAGAGGAATCAATGGACGATTTCTTACAGGGCCTAAAGGACCTGGTCCGAGACTGTAACTGCAAGGCCGTGACGGCCAACGCGTACTCTGACGAATTGGCCCGCGATTCCTTCATCACGGGCCTCAAATCGAATTATATCCGGCAGAGACTGCTGGAGAAGGAGGTCCTGGACTTAAAAAAGGCAGTGGCCACTGCGCGATCGCTGGACGTGGCCCAGAAAAACTCTGACTCTTATTCTTCCGGCCATGCGGCCCTCACCGCCTCGTGCGCGCCGAGGGGGCCGCCATCTTGGAATCAGCCATCTTCCCCATCCAGGTCTCAGACCAGCTCTACGCCGCCGGAGTCCCCACACAGAAGTTCACCCAGGAGTCCTACTACAGCGGCAATGTCTCGAGGCCCGAAATGCTACTTCTGCGGCCAGGCCAAGCACCCCAGACAATGATGCCCAGCGAAGGACGCTACATGCTTCAAATGTAAGAAAAAGGGGCATTTTAGCAAAGTCTGCAGGGGGAATCCGATTTCCAACTCCGTCACCGCCTCGTGCGTGCCGTGCGGGCCGCCATCTTGGGATCTGCCATCTTTTCCCGACTCAACGGCCGCCCAGGGCCCAACAGTGGCTTCGATCACGGTGGATCAATCCAGGCCACACCCGTTGACAAAATCCATGATGGACATACAGGTAAACGGGAATTTAACGAAATGTTTAATTGACTGTGGGAGTACCGAGAGTTTTATCCACCCTAGCCTGGTACGGCGGCACTCATTAACGGTAACCCCTACACGGAGCAGAATTGCTATGGCTGCTAAGCCCCACACTTCGGACATTTTGGGCTACTGTGTGGTAACACTGACTGTAAAAGGCACGGACTACAAGGATTTTAAACTCCTCGTGATGCCAGAACTCTGTGTTAATGTAATCTTGGGCCTGGACTTCCAGTGCCACCACGAAAGTGTCACGCTAGCATGTGGCGGGTCCCAGCCGCCACTCACAGTCTGTGGCCTATCAACCTTAAAAATCAGCCCGTCCTCTTTATTTGCTAATCTCGCTCCGAACTGTAGGCCCATAGCGACCAAAAGTAGACGGTACAGTCTGGAAGACAGACACTTTATCAAAGCGGAAGTGGACAGACTCCTGCGGGAAGGCATTATTGAATGCAGTGCCAGCCCGTGGCGTGCCCAAGTAGTCACAGTTAAAAATAGCGAAAAGAAACGGATGGTAATTGACTACAGCCAGACTGTTAATATTTATACCCAGCTGGACGCCTACCCTTTACCCCGCATATCAGAAATGGTCAACCAGATTGCGCAATACCGAGTCTTCTCGACTATCGACCCCAAATCCGCGTATCACCAGCTCCCCATTAGAACGGAGGACTGCCCATACACCATCTTCGAGGCGAACGGGCGCCTCTACCATTTTCTCAGAGTGCCCTTCGGGGTAACAAATGGGGTCTCGGTCTTCCAACGTGAGATGGACCGCATGGTTGACGAGAATAAACTACAAGCTACCTACCCCTATCTGGACAATGTCACTATCTGCGGGCACAACCAGCAAGACCACGATCTAAATCTTGCGAGATTTTTAAAAACTGCCCTAAAGCTGAATCTAACCTACAACGAAGACAAATGTGTCTTCAACACAACCCGTCTCTGTATCCTCGGCTGTGTGGTGGAAGATGGGGTAATTGGACCGGACCCTGACCGATTACGCCCCCTAAAGGAACTGCCCCTGCCACACAATCCCAAAGCTTTAAAAAGGTGCCTGGGATTTTTTTCGTATTATGCCCAATGGGTGCCCAATTACTCTGATAAGGCCCGACCCCTCATTAAATCGACGTCCTTCCCACTATCAGCTGAAGCTCGGGAGGCTTTCACCAGTATTAAACAGGACATTGAAAGGGCTGCAGTGTGTGCAGTGGACGAATGCATTCCCTTTCAAGTCGAAAGCGATGCGTCAGACTTTGCCTTAGCTGCGACCCTCAATCAGGCTGGGAGACCTGTGGCCTTCTTCTCCCGAACCCTTCAGGGACCTGAAATCAGGCACTCTTCTGTCGAGAAGGAGGCACAGGCTATAGTGGAGGCAGTGCGGCACTGGAGACACTACCTAGCCAGCAAACGTTTCACCCTGCTCACCGACCAGCGGTCGGTGGCTTTCATGTTTAATAACAAACAAAGGGGGAAAATCAAGAATGACAAAATACTCAGGTGGAGGATCAAACTATCCACGTTCGACTATGATATTATGTACAGGCCGGGAGCCCTTAATGAACCCCCAGACGCCCTATCGCGGGGAATGTGTGCCAGCATTCATACGGACAAATTACAGGGTCTCCACAATGACCTCTGTCACCTAGGGGTTACCCGACTATACCATTTTATAAAGTCCCGCAATCTGCCCCACTCCATCGAGGAGGTCAGGGCAATGACCAGAGCCTGCCGCATCTGTGCGGAATGCAAGCCTCGTTTCTACAGGCCTGACCGTGCACACCTTATCAAAGCCACACGGCCATTCGAGCGCCTAAGTCTGGACTTCAAGGGACCCCTTCCCTCTGCCGACCGTAACGTATACTTCCTCAATATCATTGATGAATATTCCCGCTTCCCCTTCGCCATTCCCTGCCCAGACATGACCAGTGCCACGGTCATCAAGTGTCTCTGTAATCTATTCTGCATGTTTGGCATGCCGAACTACATACACAGCGATAGGGGGACGTCATTCATGAGTGACGAGCTGCGCCAGTTCTTGCTCTCAAAGGGGATAGCCACTAGCAAAACCACTAGCTACAACCCCCGGGGTAATGGGCAAGTGGAAAGGGAGAATGCTACTGTTTGGAAGGCTGTCACGTTAGCCTTAAAGTCAAAAGGCCTTCCGACCTCCCGCTGGCAGGATGTCCTCCCAGACGTGCTCCACTCCATAAGGTCTCTGTTATGTACTGCCACTAATGCTACCCCTCACGAAAAGATGTTTGTTTTCCCCCGGAAATCCACCTCGGGCATACCTCTACCCGCGTGGCTGACGTCTCCGGGGACAGTACTATTGCGGAAGCACGTGAGAGGCCATAAAACGGACCCCCTTGTGGAAAAGGTACAGCTCCTCCATGCAAACCCTCAGTACGCCTATATCGAATACTCTGACGGGCGAGAGGACACTGTTTCCATAAAAGACCTCGCTCCCTCGGGGAGCGGAGAGAACGATGGGAGACTACCCAATGAAGACCTACACTACAAAGAGACAGGACGTCCAGAGGTATCAATACCCAACTTTAACCTGGAGGGCACTGCAGATAACCTGGAAGACACTGCGGAGGCCCGGACAGCGGAGGAACCAGAATCCACTCCCCTAGAGGCACCCCAACCGGCTTTGCGCCGATCACTGAGAACTGCAAAACCTCCTGACAGACTCACTTATACCAACTTTTAAAAAACATCACCCCAATGGACTAAATCTATAGAAGGGGTGAATGTAATGAAATCTGTTTGTCTTGATCATGTATTCGTTTTGCACTCATGTATATTACCCTCCCCCACTGTGTATAGTTTCACTTCCTCTTTCCCAACTAACCTGGGAGGTTCCAGGTCTTGGCTCTTGGCTCCGCCCCTGACTTCTCTTACATAAAGATCCCAGGATCTGTATGACTCATTCCTGTGAACCAGTCGGCGTGTTGAGATGTTAGCTCTGATCTTAGTGATTAAAAGCCAACTTGTTTAAGTCTATAACTTCTAGTTTTGTGGTTATTGAAGGCCCATCAATAATGCTATAAGTATTTGGATCCATGGGCCAGGTGCAATGTACCTCCCTCTACTCCACAGGTTTTTAAACTGGGATCCCCTGGATCTTAGGAGGTTCAGGAAGGGATCCCTGAGAACCTCCTGCCAACTTGGGATAAGTTACTCAAGGGTTCCCATGGAACCATACCACAGTAGGGGCCAACACCTTCAGGGCAGGAGAAGGGGAGGAACCCCCATTGCTCCAGTGTGGTATCTGTTCCCCGCACCAGCACCCTCTCTGAGATTGGGACAGTTTTGTGCTGTGCGAATGGGCCTTGCGTTAAAATTGCCTTGCTCTTTTGGGATGAATTCACACCGTGTGATGTTCGCATGAAATATCACAGAGCAATATTGTGAATTATGAATCGCCTCAGTCCATATTCTGTTTTATTGCTGAGATAGCAGATGAACGAAGTCACACGATTGCATTGACTTTCAGATGTTTGTATCATGCAGCTTAATCCCACCCCCCACCTCCCCCCCCCACCGCATTACAGTCAGTAGAGTTCCATCCGTCGAAACAATGCCCTATTCCCTAAAACTGTCATCCTTCACTTTGACGAGTGTGAGAAAATGTGCTTGTTGTATTTTAAATACATCAGTAAAAAAGGATGAAGAAAAGTTGACCAATTAGTAAGTGTATAAAGGATGTGTTATTTTATTGAGGTCATTTAAGAGCTAAATAAATGGACGGGCATTTAAAGGATGCAGCTGTGGTTTTATCTTTACATGCTGATTTTATGTATCAGCTTCCGAACAAGTTGTTTCATGGTGTGGACCTTTAAAGAAGATGTTTATTGTTTGCTCTTGAGAATGATTAATACCTCTACAAAACAGGCCCCTTTGTACAGAAGAAGTAACTGAACCTCCATCTATCCCTTTTAAACAGGGCGGAGCAAGGGTGTGGAGTATCCGCAGGTATGAAGACACACTGGTTAATGCTACAGCCCACGGTTGGATACGTCACGGGCCCGTCTCCACAGCACTGCAATCTACTGAAAGGTCACAAGGGCAAGTACTTCATCTGCTGTGAAACGTTTTGGGATGTCCTGAGGTCGTGAAAGGCACTATATAAATGCAAGATTTTTGGGGGGTATTGCAAGGGAAGTAGCATTTGCTCTTAGCTCAGAGACCAAAAAAAAGGAGCTGTGTGGCTGTTACAACTGCCCTCCCCACTGTGTAGAAGTTAGTGGCACAGCAATGCAGAGAGAGACTGGACACAACGGTCTAGACCAAATCCTTGCAACTGTAATAAAATTGTTCACAAAGCTTTAAAACAATGTACAGATAAGATCTATGGAACGAGTGTGCTTGGGGAACTCGCATATTATCAACCGTTGAAATTTCAAGTTTTTCCCCCAGTTGACTTTTTTTTTAATTTGTTTTTATGGGATGTGGGCATCACTGGCAAGGCCAGCATTTATTGCCCATCCCTAATTGCCATTGAGAAAGTGGTGGTGAGCCCCCTTCTTGAACCGCTGTAGTCCGTGTGGTGAACCTGTGTGGGAACTTGTGCAGGGAGACAGAGGAAAGGGAAGCAAGGATAGAAACAAAAGACAGGAAGGAGAAAAGCAAAAGTGGAAGGCAGAGAAATCAAGGGTGCAAATCAAACAGGGCTACAGTAAATAATAATTCTAAAAGGACTAAGAGTGTTAAAAAATCAAGCCTGAAGGCTTGTGTCTTAATGCGAGGAGCATTTGTAATAAGGTGGATGAATTAGCAATGCAAATAGATGTAAACAGATATGATATAATTGAGATTATGGAGACATGGCTCCAGGGTGACCAAGGCTGGGAATTCAACATCCAGGGGTATTCAATATTCAGGAAGGATAGGAAAAAAGGAAAAGGAGGTGGGGTAGCATTGCTGGTTAAAGAGGAGATTAACACAACAGTAAGGAAGGATATTAGCTCTGATGATGTGGAATCTGTATGGGTAGAGCTGAGGAATACCAAGGGGCAGAAAACGTTAGTGGAAGTTTTATACAGACCCCCAAACAGTAATGCTGAGGTTGGGGATGGCATTAAATGGGAAATTAGACACGCGTGCAATAAGGGCACAGCAGTTATCATGGGTGACTTTAATCTACATATAAATTGGGCTAACCAAATTAGTACTAATACTGTAGAGGAGGAATTCCTAGAGTGTATATGGGATGGTTTCCTGGACCAATATGTCGAGAAACCAACTAGAAATCAGGCCATTATTAATATATATTGTGTATAGCTGGGGTCCTAGCACCGATCCCTGCGGTACCCAACTAGTCACTGCCTGCCACTCGGAAAAAGACCCGTTTATTCCAACTCTTTGCTTCCTGTCTGCCAACCAGTTCTCTATCCAAGTCAGTACCTTACCCCCAATCCCATGTGCTTTAACTTTGCACGCTAATCTCTTATGCGGGACCTTATCAAAAGCTTTCTGAAAGTCCAAATACACCACATCCACTGGTTCTCCCTTATCTATTCTACCAGTTACATCCTCAAAAAATTCCAGTAGATTAGTCAAGCATGATTTACCTTTTGTAAATCCACGTTGACGATGTCCGATTCTGTCACTGTTTTCCAAGTGCTCTGCTTTTACATCTTTTATAATGGCGTCTAGCATCTTCCCCACTACCGATGTCAGGCTTACCGGTCTATAATTCCCCGTTTTCTCTCGACCACCTTTTTTAAATAGTGGGGTTACATTAGCTATCCTCCAATCCATGGGGACTGTTCCAGAGTCTATAGAATTTTGGAAGATGACCAGCAATGCATCTACTATTTCTCGGGCCACTTCCTTAAGTACCCTAAGATGTAGATTATCAGGCCCTGGGGATTTAGCGGCCTTCAATCCCGTCAATTTCCCTAACACCATTTCCCTACAAATACTGATTTCATTCAGTTCCTCCCACTCATTAGACTCTATGTTCCCCGACATCTCTGGGAGGTTATTTGAATTTGTTCATCCTTATTTGGCATAAAAAAGGTGACTCAACCGTGGCTAACAAGGGGAATTAGGGATAGCATAAGATCCAAGGAGAGGACATATAATTTGGCCAGAAAAAGCAGCAAACCTGAGGATTAGGAGCAGTTTAGGATTCAGCAAAGGAGGACAAAGGGCTTAATTAAGAGTGGGAAAATAGATTATGAGAGTAAGCTTGCAGGGAACATAAAAACTGACTGTAAAAGCTTCTGTAAATATGTGAAGAGAAAAAGATTGGTGAAGTCAAGCGTAGGTCCCTTGCAGTCAGAATCAGGGGAATTTATAATGGGGAACAAAGAAATGGCTGACCAGTTAAATACATACTTTGGTTCTGTCTCCACAAAGGAGGACACACATAGCCTCCCAGAGATGTCGGGGAACATAGGGTCTAATGAGAGGGAGGAATTGAATGAAATCAGTACTTGTAGGGAAATGGTGTTAGGGAAATTGACGGGATTAAAGGCCGATAAATCCCCAGGGCCTGATAATCTACATCTTAGGGTACTTAAGGAAGTGGCCCTAGAAATAGTAGATGCATTGCTGGTCATCTTCCAAAATTCTGTAGGCTTTGGAACAGTTCCCATGGATTGGAGGATAGCTAATATAACCCCACTATTTAAAAAAGGTGGTAGAGAGAAAACAGGGAATTATAGACCGGCAAGCCTGACATTGGTAGTGGGGAAAAGCTCGAGTCCATTATAAAAGATGTAATAGCAGAGCACTTGGAAAACAGTGACAGGATCGGACAAAGTCAACATGGATTTACAAAAGGTAAATCATGCTTGACTAATCTACTGGAATTTTTTGAGGATGTAACTTGTAAAATAGATAAGGGAGAATGAGTGGGTATGGTGTATTTGGACTTTCAGAAGGCTTTCGATAAGGTCCCGCATAAGAGATTAGCGTGCAAAGTTAAAGCACATGGGATTGGGGTTAAGGTACTGATTTGGATAGAGAACTGGTTGGCAGACAGGAAGCAAAGAGTTGGAATAAACAGGTCTTTTTCCGAGTGGCAGGCAGTGACTAGTGGGGTATCGCAGGGATCGGTGCTAGGACCCCAGCTATACACAATATATATTAATGATCTACACGAGGGAACTAGATGTAATATCTCTAAGTTTGCACAAAGCTGGGTGGGCATGTGTGCTGTGAGGAGGATGCAGAGAAACTCCAGTATGGTTTGGACAGGTTGGGTGATTGGGCAGAAGCATGGCAGATGCAGTATAATGTGGATAAATGCGAGGTTATCCACTTCTGTGGCAAAAACAGGAAGACAGATTATTATCTGAACGGCAATAGATTGGGAGAAGGGGAAGTGCAACGAGACCTGGGTGTCCTTGTGCACCAGTCGCTGAAGGTAAGCATGCAGGTGCAGCAGGCGGTTAAGAAGGCAAATGGTATGTTGGCCTTCATAGCGAGAGGATTCAAGTACAGGAGCAAGGATATCTTGCTGCAGTTGTACAGGGCCTTGGTGAGACCACACCTTGAGTATTGTGTGCAGTTTTGTTCGCCTTATCTGAGGAAGGATGTTCTTGCCATGGAGAGAGTGCAGCGAAGATTCACCAGACTGATACCTGGGATGGCAGGAATGATGTATGAGGAGAGATTGGGTCGATTAGGCTTATATTCGCTAGAGTTTAGAAGAATGAGAGGGGATCTCCTTGAAACTTATAAAATTCTAACAGGACTAGACAGACTAGATGCAGGAAGGATGTTCCCGATGGCGGGGGAGTCCAGAACCAGGGGTCACAGTCTAAGGATAAGGGGTAAGCCATTTAGGACTGAGATGAGGAGGAATTTCTTCACCCAGAGAGTGGTGAACCTGTGGAATTCTCTACCACAGAAGGCAGTTGAGGCCAATTCATTAAATATATTCAAGAAGGAGTTGGATATATTTCTTAAGGCTAAAGGGATCAAGGGATATGGGGAGAAAGCAGGGACAGGGTACTGAATTTGGATGATCAGCCATGATCTCATTAAATGGCGGAACAGGCTCAAGGGGCCGAATGGCCTACTCCTGCTCCTATCTTCTATGTTTCTATGTTTCTATCAGAGAAACTCAGCAAACTGTGAGAAATAGAGAGATTTACTGAAACAGAGAATCATTAAAACGGGTTCATGAAAATGATGAGACTCACCAGAACATGACATAGAAACATAGAAGATAGGAGCAGGACATTCAGCCCTTCGAGCTTGCTCCGCCATTCAACGAGATCATGGCTGATCATCCAAACCCTAGCACCCGGTCCCTACACCGACAGCCATCCCACCCAAGCCCTATCCCTGTAACCCCGCATATTTAATCCCCCCTAACACTAAGGGTCAATTTTTTATCATGGCCAATCAACCTAACCCACACATCTTTGGACTGTGGGAGGAAATCAGAGCACCTGGAGGAAACCCACGCAAACACGGGGAGAATGTGCAAACTCCACACAGACAGTCACCCGAGGCCGGATTTGAACCCGGGTCCCTGGCGTTGTGAGGCAACAGTGCTAACCACTATGCCACCATGCTGACAATGGTTCAAAAACTACAGACAGTGCAGGGCCTCAGGATTCACCCTCATAAGCCTAAAAGGGGTCAGGTTCACCAAAAAACAGCGAATCTCAGCGAAACAGTAAGACTTGCAGAATCGTTAAAGACCACTGCCACTCTCCAAAAAAATGGCATGGTCTAGCTTGTAAACTTATTGCCGTAGACAAACGACGGCCGTAACTTTCTTGCAAAGAAATTAAAATCTTATCGGTTATTCTGCTTAGCCTGAGATGAATTTGTTTGGCTTATGAGGGTGAATCCTGAGGCCCTGCGCTGTCTGTAGTTTTTGAACCATTGGCTACGTGCAAGATCCCACCAGTGGGTTAGGCCCTTGCTAAATAACATCCTGTACCATCTTCAGTAAGCTACGGTAATGCAAATAAAGCTGCATTCAGACCATATTCAAATATTCAACCACCTACTGCTCCCTTTATCATTATCATTTGTGAAGCATGTTGTCAGTCTCTCCAATGGTCAGGAATATTTTTCAACCTTCTCTAATTTATAACTTTATTTGCATTGGGACTGTTGGGCTAACACTGGCTTGCTCTGTGCTAATAATGATCTCATCCGAGCATTCAAAGCTGCTCCATGGTGAAGGACGCCTCCTGAGGAAATAAGGCGTGAAGTTTGATAAATCCAACCTCCAAATGGTCAGCTCTCTCAGGTGGACGTAAAAGATCCCATGGCACTATTTTGAAGAGCAGGGGAGTTATCCCCAGTGTCCTGGCCGATATTTATCCCTCAATCAAATCACTAAAACAGATTATATGGTCATTATCACATTGCTGTTTGTGGGAGCTTGCTGTGCGCAAATTGACTGCCGCGTTTCCTACATTACAACAGTGACTACACTTCAAAAGTACTTCATTGGCTGTAAAACACTTTGGGGCATCCTGAGGTCATGAAAGGTGCTAGATAAATGCAAGCCTTTCTTTTTTACACTATTGATGTACTTTTATTTCTAGCGATTATTTTGAACAGTTTGGTTCTGATGAAACTGCCAGATTTTTAAGACACATTAAAAAAAAACTTGTATTCATACAGCACCTTTCATATCCTTAGGACATCCCAAATTGCTTTACAGCCAATGAACTACTTTGTTTTCAAGTGTATTCACTGTTGTTATTGCCAGTAAATGTGATCGGTAATATGTGCACAGCAAGGTCCCGCAAACAGCAATGACATGAGTGAGTGACCATTTAATCTGTTTTTTGATTGTGTTGGTTGAGGGAGGAATATTTTCTTGTACACCAGGAGAATTCTTCCTTCTTCTTTGCTTTGTGTCATGGAATCTTTTAACACCCTGCGCTGACTCCTTGTTGAGGTTATGAAAGAAGGAACTTGCATTTATATAGCGCCTTTCAGGACGTCCCAAAGCGCATTACAGCCAATGGAGCACTTTTGAAGTAGTCGTCACGGTTGTAATGTAGGGAAACGCGGCAGCCAGTTTGCGCACAGCAAGATCTCACAAACAGCAATGAAAATGTGTGACCAGTTAATCTTTTGCCAATTCTCTTAAATCTGTGTCCTCTGGTTACAGACCCATTTCCCTTAATGATTTCCCTCTCTTGCCCCAACAGGGCATGACTTCCCACCAATAATATTAAAATTAAAATTAGCCTTAACCTGGGAAGCTGGCTGGGTTCAAGGGGGCGGGCATGGGATGGGTGGAGATCCTGGCCCACCTAAGTTGCACTGCTATTCCACTGGGGAGCAAACTCCACCCCCATTTCTGTCACACCTCTCCTTTAGTAAATTGAACACTCCTCCCGTACCCAGATGTGCGCTCTTCCAGCTGTACTTAGCAAGTTGAAGGACCTCATATGCGAGTATGAGACATTTGAACAACCTGCATCTTGTCCTCAAAGAATCATAGAATCTTTTAGCACAGAAAGATGCCATTCGGTCCATCATGCCTGTGCCAGTAATTTGAAAGAGTTCTCCAATTAGCCCCATTTCCCTGCTCTCCCCATAGCCCTAACCTCTGTCTGAGGCTGAACCACACTGTCCGCAACCTTGGTGTCATATTTGACCCTGAAATGAGCTTCCGAACACATATCCGCAGCAAAACAAAGACCACCTACTTCCATCTCCGCCCTTGCCTCACCTCATCCACTGCTGAAACCCTCATCCATGCCTTTGTTACCTCTAGACTTGACTATTCCAATGCACTCCTGGATGGCCTCCCACATTCCACCCTACGTAAACTTGAGGTCATCCAAAACTCGCCTGCCCGTGTCCTAACTCGCACCAAGTCCCGTTCGCCCATCACCCCTGTGCTCGCTGACCTACATTGGCTCCCGGTTAAGCAGCGCCTCGATTTCAAAATTCTCACCCTTGTTTTCAAATCCCTCCATGGTCTCGCCCCTCCCTATCTCTGTAATCTCCTTCAGCCCCACAAACCCCCCCCCCCCCCCCCCCGCGAGATATCTGCGCTCCTCTAATTCTGCCTTCTTGAGCATCCCTGATTTTAATCGCTCAACCATTGGTGGCCGTACCTTCTGTTGCCTCGGCCCTAAGCTCTGGAATTCCCTGCCTAAACTTCTCCGCCTCGCTACCTCGCTTTCCTCCTTTAAGACGCTCCTTAAAACCTACCTCTTTGACCAAGCTTTTGGTCACCTGCCCTAATTTCTCCTTATATGGCTCGGTGTCAAAAAAAATTTGTTATAATACTTCTGTGAAGCGCCTTGGGACGTTTTATTACGTTAAAGGCGCCATATCAACGTCGTTGTTGTTGTTGTTGCATATTTTTCCTTTGCATAAATCCCATTCCCTTTTGAAAGTTACTATTGAATCTGTTTGCACCACTCCTTCAGGCAGTGCATTCCAGATCATAGCCACTCGCTGTGTAAAGAAAATTATCCTCATCTCCCCTCTGATTCTTTTGTAAATTCTCTTAAATCTGCGTCCTTTCTTTACCGACCTACCCGTCAGTGGAAACAGTTTCTCCTTATCTACCCGATCAAAACGCCCCATAATTTTGAACACCTCTATTAAATCTCTCTTTAACTTCCTGCGTGTCAGTAGGTGAGCAGACACATCCTGTAGCTAGATTGTGTTGCAATGATTTTATATGTGAAGGCCTTTTTGAAGATGTGAGTGTACCAAGGTTAACACTCCTGACATAGTACCTTGAGGTAAAGTAAAGTCACTGTTACATTCGGCACTTCTGTAGTTCTGTGGCTCACTTTTCACAATCTGACTTAAAGAATGTCAAGTGTAAAAGTGCCTTGTGTGTAATGGGGACGCGGCTGTGGAGTCCTGTCATAGAATTCCTGGAAGATTCAAAGATACCAAGGGATAAGTCCCTCATTTAATGAAACAAAGGGAGAGTACCTGTTTTCTTCCAGTTAATGACTTGCCAACAAAATCACATTCTCAAAAACTGCACATTTCAAAGCTCATTTAGCCCTTGATTTTATCTGCTGTTTTACCATTAGAGAGAAAAATAGGAATCCTCCCTTTTTTTTGCTAAAAGAAGAATTTCAGGTCTTATTTGTGATATTAATAGTCAAATGTTTAATGCAGAGGAGTTAAAGCCTCTATTAAAATAGGCCACTGAGAAATACCTTAATTGCATTTAAATTCTGTGCCTCTGTTAAAATACTGTACAGAGAAATGCATTATATTTCTACACTGCTCACCTAAGTACAACTCAAGTAGCCTTACCTAAACAACAGGAACATATATCACCCTGTGGCATGTTCCAGGTCCCGAACTTCATTTTAAAGGATGGAAGATGCCTGTGCGTGAATTCTTTTAACGTGGGGTGGCCGTTGCACACCAGCTCCCACACGGGCTTGACAGAGCAAGGTCTTGGTCCAATGGCAAGGGGATCCAAGACAATTGGAGACCAGGCTCTGCTACAACAGCCTAGCACACACATACACAAACATTCTCCTACCGTCACCAAAGATCAAAAACCAAAACCAAAAGGCACAGAGCGGTGCAGCACAAACCTACCCCATCCCCTGCCCACCGTCCTCGTCTAATTCTACCATTTTCTGGTTGACGTCTCTGATTTTTGCTTTTCGTTAGTCCCAAATGTCATATACTTCACAAAGTCGCTCCTTTCACTGCCACTAGCGTACTTATATGGGATTATTTCTATCTTTTAGCTTTTTGGGGTAGATTCTGGACAGCACTCCAAACTGGCCGCAATTCCGGTGGAGCGCAGGAATAGAGAGGCCTTAGGACATTCCTAAATTGGTCCTTGGGCTTCGTCATCAGAATTCTGGTGAGCTGCGAGCACCAATCGGGCATTCCGACACAGCTCACCGGTTGGGGCCTAACCATCTTTCAAGGAACGTCAGGACCCTTATGGACAACCCCAACAGTGACAGAGACTGTGGGTCCTGCATTGGACTCATCGGTCACCTGAGAACTCATTTTTAGTGTGGAAGCAAGTCATCCTCGGTTCCCGAGGGACTGCCTAGGAAGAAGAAGATATCACCCTGTGGAGACAGTACAGTTCAAACAGCCTGCTGTGAGCCGGGAAATGATGCTGGGCAATGTTACTATCTGAACAAGGTGTCAGCCCTAGAGTCAGAAGGTTGTGAGTTCGAGCCCCACGCCAGGATTTGTGGCACATAATCTAGGCTAGTTTTCCAGTGCAGTGCTGAGGGAGTGCTGCACCGTCGGAGGTGCCGTCTTTCGGATGCGACGTTAAACTGAGACCCTATTTGCCCTCTCAGGCGGGTGTGAAAGATCCCATGGCACTATTTGAAGAAGAGCAGAGGAGTTCTCCCTAGTTCCCTGGCTAATATTTATCCCTCAACTAACATCATTAAAACAGACTATCTAATCATTATCTCATTGCTGGGACCTTGCTGTGCATAAATTGGCTGCCGTGTTTCCTACATTACAAGACTCAGAAAAGTACTTTGTTGATGTAAAGCACTTTGGGACATCCTGAGGTCGTGAAAGGCACAAGTTCTTTCTTTCTTACTTCACATGCTTGTATCATATTCCTATGCCATTGTATGCAAATGTGTTATGCCTGCAAACAGAGTCATTTCTGAGCTTTGATTTTTAAGACAGTTGGATTGTATGCTTCACTCCACCTAGTGGTGCACATTGGCATTGCCCTTCCCTCCAGATGCCTACGTTCAGCAGTTGTAGCTTCCTATACATGCAGTATTTATGAGCACCGCACAACAATATAGATGGTCATATAGGCATAAATCTTTAAAAAAGGAGCATTTCTAATTGATAAAGTGTTTGATGATCTGAAATGCGAATTGTTGTTAAATACTTGCCCAATTTAATAAAGGCCTCACCCCTCCCTATCTCTGTAACCTCCTCCGGACCCACAACCCTCCGAGAGCTCTACGTTCCTCCAACTCAGGCCTCTTGTGCACCCCCCATTTCCTTTGCCCCACTATTGGCGGCCCTGCCCTCAGCCATCTAGGCCCTAAGTTCAGGAATTCCCTCCCCAAATCTCTTCGCCTCTTTCTCTCTCCTCCTTTAAGACTCTGCTTAAAACTTACCTTTTTGACCAACCATTTGATTACCTGTCCCAATGTCTCCTTCTTTGGCTCTGTGATTATTTTTTTCTGATTGCACTCCTGTGAGGCGCCTTAGGAGGTTGTACTATGTTAAAGGCGCTATATAAATGCAAGTTGCTGTTGCTGTACCTAAAACAATTCAGCCATTTGGGGACAGTTTGCGGTAGGATGTATTTTGTGTGAACTAGTGACAATAACAACATCATCAATCGCAGTGCAGTCTGCCCCTATTTATGAATCTCGTGGATTGACAAATGTGGCACTTTACAAGAGGAAGGGCATCCATCCACTTTATACTCACGTACTCTGCCCACTGTGCTGTGCACGGGTTGTTAATCCTTGCTTAACCAGCAGTGAGGGAAAGTTCCTTTGTTCAAAATCTCGACATTTTCTTTCGGGCTGAGAAATGACAGCAAAGAATGCTCACAGACCTATCGATGTATAATATTAGTATAATTAATGCTCAAAAATACAGTCGAGTGGATTATAGTCGAACACTACACAAAGCTCTGGCTGCCTAATTCATTGATTGTGGATCACCTTAAGTAAACTTTTATTGTATTTGCACATTCAGTATCTAATAATAGACTGAGTAAAGCTAGATTATCTATCGAGACAATAACACCACAAGACGCTGTTTGCCTCAGCTGGTGTGGAGAGGTAAGTGTATTCGGGCACCAATTCTGTTCTGCATTTACCTGCAGACTCCGCGGTTCATTGTGTACACAGCCATGTTCAGGTTAGCCTTTTAACTCTTCGGGTCCCCTCCTGATACTTTGTACAATACAACTCCCCACCCCACCCCGCGCAACAACAAAAAAATTGATAGAACTGAATAGTTAAATATCAACAATGGGAATGTGGAAGAATTCAAAATAAATCTGTAAAGATTGTTATTGTTTTAGTTTCTCTCATTTTTAACATCTCGTACTCCGCACCACCCCCACTCTTTAAGCTGAGTTGCCCAGATGCTCTTGGCTTTGGGTCCTGTTAGGGTTCACTTATCCTTCTGAGGCGGCTAAAACTAATCCCGTGTCTGAGAATGTGACAAGAAACCAGGGTGCCAGGATGGTGATGGGAGTGTCCACTATTCCATGCATGGGTTGGCAATCTCCCACAGGCAAGATTTGAAAACCATTAACTTTGAAGTCCTTTGGGTGGGGGGTGGGGGGGGAGAGAGATACTGATAATGGTTCCCTTTTTTGCTTATCTATCAAATATCATCAAAAGAATCAAATCATTGTCCTAATTGGTCATTCAAATTGCACGTATGAAACATAGAATCATAGAAAAATAGGAGCAGGAGTAGGCCTTTTGGCCCTTCGAGCCTGCTCCGCCATTCAATATGATCATGGCTGATCCTCTATCTCAATACCATATTCCCCCTCTCTCCCCATACCCCTTGATGCCTTTTGTGTCTAGAATGAAGACAGAGTAGAAAGCAAAGTAAATCACCATGTCTCTGTTGCTCTTTATTTCACAGTCACTAATGGCCTTGTGTAGCCGATGCATCCCCTAACTAGATTTAACATTGGCCAACTCCTCTGATCACCTGAGAGCTCCCAACAAAGAACCAGTTGGCACATCTGACTGCCAGTTGGTCCACATCCAAGCAGCTTTGTGTTTTGTTGTTGAAATCTTGAAAGGAACGTCAAGTGCAAGATTTGGCCCTATAACTAGGCCAACTGGAACTGCCTCAAGCGGGAAGATCTCCCTCAGGCTAGCATCCCATTTACCAGTCAAAAAAATGTAGACTTTATCTGGCCTCAGGCCAGGCAGAACATATTTAGTGCTGTCGAGAGCCATGTAAACCCTGGCATTGGCTCACGGCCCGAGGCCTCTTATATTTCTTTTGTACATTCAGGGACAACTGTGGAAAGGACAGATGTCTCAGAAAATGGCCTTGAAGGTTGTTGGGAGTATGGAAAGAATTGGAGGGTTTGCACTGGGGTACCGATGATGAAGTTATAGATTCCCATTGCCTCCAACGTGTGTTTCAGCCCCAGGAAATGATAGTTAACTCTACATTTAGCAAGGGCCAAAGTTCTAGGTGGTGCCATTGTCTGAAAGCGAGCCCCACAAGGAGGAGAATTGAAGTCTAACATTGGTAGTGGGTAAGCTTCTAGAAGTCATAGTATAAAATAGAATTAGTACTGACCTGGGTTCCTTAAGGACAGCCAGCATGGATTCGTAAACGACAAGCCATGTCTGAAAAATTTAATAGAGTTCTTTGAGGAAATAATGGAGTATATTGATAAAGGATGTTATTATGTATAGGTATTTTCCAAAGAATTTTGAAAAGGTGCCATAGTTTGCAGATGACACAAAAATAGGGAGTGTGGTTAATGTAATGCCAATCCTGTAAAAATCATCGGTTAGGCTTTGTTAGAAACTGTGTCCAGTTTTGGGTGCCTTACTTTAGAAAGTATGTCAAGGTCATGGAGAGGGTTCAGAAGACATTCACTAAAGAAAGACTTGCATTTATATAGTGCCTTTCACGACCACCGGACGTCCCAAAGCGCTTTACAGCCGATGAAGTACTTTTTGAAGTGTCGTCGCTGTTGTAATGTCGGAAACATGGCAGCCACGTTGCGCACAGCAAGCTCCCACAAACAGCAATGTGATAATGACCAGATAATCTCTTTTAGTGATGTTGACTGAGGGATAAATATTGGCCAGGACACCTGCTCTTCCCTCAAAATAGTGTCATGGGATCTTTTATGTCCACCTGAGAGAGCAGATAGGGCCTTGGTTTAACATCTCACCTGAAAGACAGCACCTCTGACAGTACAGCACCCCCTCAGATTTGCACTGGAGAGTCAGCCTAGATTTTTGTGCTCATGACATTCTGACTCAGAGGCAAGTGTGCCACCCACTGAGCCACAGCTGACACTAAGGTGATTCCTGGGATGGGAGGCTTCAGTTTTGCGGCAAGACTAAAGAAACTGGGGCTATTTTCATTACAGTAAAGAAGGTAAAGTGAAGACTTAATAGAAATGTTCAAAATTTTGAGATGTTCCAATAAAGAAAATGAGGGGAAACTATTTCCATTGGTCGTTGAGTCGATAGCTAGTGAGCATAAATTTAAGATCATCGGCAAAACACTGAAGGGAGAGGTTAGGCAAAATTATTTATTGCAGAGTTGTTACAACATCCGGGCCAGATTTTCAGTGTGCCGTGAGGCGGGCTTTCAGGCCTGCAGGGGGCAAAAATCCCGAATTCGGGGGTCCCGACACCATCCCGCCCAAAACCCGCCTCCACGTAAGTTTCAGGGGAGGCGGGTACTCGCCCCACACTGGGACCCGCCGACCCGAGGCGGGAAGGGATTAGTGCCAATTAACTGCCTGTTAACAGGTAGTTAACAGGCAGTTTTTAGCCTAATCCCTATTTTGAGGGGCGTCGTATGGGATTCCCGATGGCTCCAAACCACGCCAGGTTAGAGCAGACGGGCCATCGGGTTGAAGGACTTGGAGGGGTCGCGATGTCGGTGTTCAGGTGAGTGATGGGTGCATGAGTGCAAAAGTAAGTGTGTTTGGTGTGTCTAAAGTGTGTAAAGAAGTTTTACTTACCTGTACTTACCTTAACAGCCTTTCTTCCTCTAGGCGTCGGGAGTCCATCACTCAGCCGGAACTGAAAGCTGAACGGCTGCGAACTGTCAAAAGTGACAGCCTTCAGCTTTCAGTGCCGGTGACAGTTCTAACTGAGTCTGCGTAGAAGGACTCAGGTTAGAAGTCAGACTGTCAGTGTTTGACAGCTTCAAACAGCTGTGAAACACTGATATTTCATCTGTCAAAAACTCTTGACAGATGAAATTTCAGTCTGTGACGTCACCTGTTGCCGGGTGGCCCTTAATTGGCCTGCTGAGCCCGCTGGGCCGGACGTCGATGGAGGCGGGACTAAAACCCGAAAGTTGTAGTCCCGCCTCCTTCCCGACAGCTTAATGAAAATCCAGCCCGGAGTGTCTTCCAGAACCAGTGGCTAAAGCTGAATCTATAATAATGTTTTAAAGGGAATTGGGAAAAGAAAAAAAAAGGTTCTTGAGAATGTTCTGGGAAATGGGATTAAGTGGCTCGTTCTTTCAGAGAGCCAGCACAGGTGTGATGGGTCAAATGGCCTCTTTCTGTGCTGTAAAACTCTATGATTCTATGCAACATTGGTTTATTAAAAGATATGCTGCCGTATATTAGTTAAAAGGTAGAAGCGGGAAACCTATCCCCATGTCACCTCCAGTTATCAACCCTGACATACGAGATTATAAATAAGTAGCGTCAGAGCAGCTTGCAAGATCAGAAGACAAATACAAGTAGGGAAGGCCAATTTGCTCATCTTAGCTCATGTGCCTGTGGGGGGGGAAAAAACAAGAGCCCGCGTCAAATAATTTAGCACTGAAGCCAGGCTTCCAGGGTCGGGAAACTCCTCGGAGCTGCTCCCACTTCACTGGCGTTACTTCGCCGGAGGTGGGTCGGAAACCCTGTGCGGAAGTAACACTGGCGGAGCGGGAGCAGCTCCGAGGAATCTCCTGGCCCAGGTTTAAGGCTGGAACAGAACACCTGCTGCGGCCACACCTTATTATTCCAATGCAGTCCATAAAAAAGAAATAGTCTAGCTAGAATGCCGGCAAGAAAGCGTTAGGCACCACTTGCCCTACCTGGAGAACTCTTTCCCCAATTCAGTGCTGTCACCTGGACCTCTTTTGTTTGCCTCGGCCATGCAGAAGTTTAAACATAGTATTGACCTTCACCAACTGAACCAGGTATCTTGGAGCACACATTGAGGTGCAACTTGACGTAAGAATACTACGAGGCACTTGGTCTAAGCGTTAAACAAAGCTTTAATCAACTGTTTTACAACATGGAGGTCTAGTTGTGTCCTTCACTGGTTCCTGTTAAGAATGTCCTGCGCAAGCTGGGCCCGTGCCCGAGTATTTATACTCTCCCTGGACAGCGCCACCCGTAGGCTGCTCAGTATTATTTCATAAGTCTTTCGTTCATGAATGACTGATTCATGTCACAACATACTCTGGTACGATTCTTTTCCAAGTCTTGCTGTGCTCCCAGTGATCACCAGCATCGCACCTGCGAGCACCCTGTCCTTGTTACTGTCGTCTCCTTGCTATCACAACAACTAGCCTGAGAAAAGAAGTAAGCAGCTCAGCGATAAGGGGTCATTTCAGCACTTCACACTGGCGGGCAGACGTTCTCGACCCCCAGCAGCGAGTGTCGGAACTTCACCGCCCTTAACTTTCTGACCATCTTTAACGATCGGAAAACCAGGGCCAGCGTGCACTCGAGTTCCTGATGTGTGCTGCCAGCAGATGAGGCTACCCCGTCCTCCTCTAAGACACTCCTTAAAACCTACCTCTTTGACCAAGCTATGGAATTTCACCACCCGCCCCCCCTCACCCGCCCCAATCCTCCCCACCTCTCTACCTCTCTCTGCTCCTCTAAGACACTCCTTAAAACTTACCTCTTTGACCAAGCTTTTAGGCACCTGCCCTAATGTTGGAGGGAACGGTCTGAACTAATGATCCAGAGACGTGAGTTCAAATCCCACCACGGCAGCTGGGGAATTTAAATTCAGTTAATTAAATAAATCTGGAATAAAAAGCTTGCATCAGTGATGGTGACCATGAAATTACCGAATTGCGGTAAAAACCCATCTGGTTCACTAATGTCCTTTAGGGGAGGAAATCTGCCGTCCTTACCCGGTCTGGCCGATATGTGACTCCAGACCCACAGCAATGTGGTTGACTCTTAACTGCCCTCTGAAATGGCCGAGCAAATCACCACCTTCTCGAGGGCAATTAGGGATGGGCAATAAATGCCGGCCTTGTTGGCGATGCCCACATCCCGTGAACGAATCAAAAACAAAAGAATCACCTTGTGCGGCTCGGTGTCAAATCCTGCTCGATCACACTCCTGTGAAGCGCCTTAGGATGTTTTACTACATTAAAGGCGCTAGATAAATGCGTGTTGTTGTTTATAGACTGCAGTTTAGCAGGGGACTGAAAAAAGCAAGGTTTCAAATACAGCCTGAGATGCACCAAATCTTTATTTCAATGGTGAGTTTAAAGCGATGACTTCCTGGTAAGTTGCTTATCATCTGGATCCAACTGGGCAGCGTGTCCTCTATTCGCGGAGCCAGAGCCTCGCTCAGACCGCTGCTGTAAATCTGAATTGGCTTCAAATTTCCATTCAATCCCTCGAGATTGTGAAGTTCTGTACAAACCCAGCGCGCAGACGGTTCCAGTTACACTGAGATGGTAGCATGCTGCCCGGGTGGAGCCACCCCTCCTCCAACTCAAACAAGAGAGGGACAACTCTATCAATGTTGAATTTGTTTTGATTGAGGCGTTTACTTGCTTCAGCCTTCAAGAACCTGGAGAAGGATCAAGGTGCCTAACCTCCGTATCAGGAAAAGGTGTGTACTTTGTGCAAGTGCGTACAAGAGTGACACTTGTTGTTTGCGTAACGTTGCTGTCACTTGCATCTGATAGCCAGGCCCACTTGAAAACAATGAGAAGAGGCTGTGACCTGCCTTTGACTCCTAGATGAAAGTGATGCTAATTTAACAGGTGCTAACCCACTGGAAGCCTGCATACTGTATACAGAACAGGCGTGTCTGCTTAGACAGAGGCAGGCTGTCCCTGAAGAGGTGCTGGCTGGGCTGGAATCAGATCATCTCCTCTTATTTCTATGGCTCCATTTGCATTAACGATGCGGAGCCACTTGGCATGACTCCGAGTTCCTGGGGCCTACTTCAGGCCCGAGTTTGGCTGCGTTTACTCAGCCTGATCTTGTGAGTACCTGTAAATACAACCCTTTTGATTGGCTGCAACACTGTCTGCAGCTGCTGTCACTGTTATCCGACAGCCAGCCCATGAAACGCAATGAGAAGAGGTTGTGACCTGACTTTGACCATTAGACAAAAGTTACTAACATTTCCCTCAGCTGCTTGCTGGGTTGGCGAAAATTTCCCATTTTACCCCAGTGATCAATGTTCCCCGTTTTAGCTGCGCGGCCGCTGTCTGAAGCTCCCGCTCAGGCCGCTTGCCGGTTTCTCAATGGAAAAACAGCGCATGCGCGGAAGATTGAATGGGCCGTGCACCCAAAAAAAAAATCACAGGGAACGTTGCCAGTGATGGGATGACACTTACAACAGCACTCGTACCTTTTTTATAAATTTGTTCTCGGGATATGTGTGACGTTGTTGACATGAATCTTGTCATTCATGTGGAAATGACTTATGAAATAATACTGGGCGGCCAGGGAGAGTATCAATACTCGGGCACGGGCCCAGCTTGCTCGGGACATTCTTTAACAGAAACTAGTGAAGGACACAACTAGATCTCCATGTTATGAAACAGTTGATTAAAGCTTTGTTTGTTGCTTAGACCAAGTGCCTAGTAGTTTTCTTACATCAGTTGTAAAGGCTGCATTTATTTCCCATTATTATAAAATGAGAGGCCAGCTCAGAAAGAAAGACAGACTTGCATTTATATAGCGCCTTTCACGACCACCGGACACCTCAAAGTGCTTTACAGCCAATGAAGTACTTTTTTTGGAGTGTAGTCGCTGTGGTAATGTGGTAGCCAATTTGCGCACCGCAAGCTCCCACAAAATGTGATAATGACCAGATAATCTGTTTTTGTTATGTTGATTGAGGGATAAATATTGGCCAGGACACTGGGGATAACTCCCCTGCTCTTCTTCAAAATAGTGCCACAGGATCTTTTACGTCCACCTGAGAGGGCAGGCGGGGCTTTAGTTTAACGTCTCATCTGAAAGACGGCACCTTCGACAGTGCAGCACTCCACTGGAGTGTCAACCTAGCTTTATGTGCTTCAAGTCCCTGGAGTGGGACTTGAACCCACAACCTTCTGACTCAGAAGACGATTGCGCTACCCACTGAGCCACAGCTGACGATCAACCAGGGGTCATGTGTAGGCCAAGCCAGTGACAGGGGTGGCAGGCGCCCTTTCACGAAGCACCTTAGTGAATTGGTAGCGTTTTTCCAAAATCCAACAGCTTTGTGTTTTTTTTTCCCTCTGCTGCTGGCCTACAAATGACCAGATTTATTCATTTCAAGTTCAGTACTTGCTACGGTAGGATTGTGAACTCACCACGTACTTGGGTTGCTAGTCCAAGTACCATAACTACTACTGTTACAATTACTGAAGCACTGGGAGGGTTTATACCAGCCCAGCCCATGAAGGCATTTCACCTCCCATATTACAGCAGCAACAACAACTTCCATTTATATAGCACCTTTAACAGAGTAAAACATTCCAAGGCGCTTCACAAGAGCATAGCACTGTGCTGGGGGCTGGGATAGGGGGTGGAGGGGAAGGATTATAGCCATAAATCTTTTCAGCTAAATTGTGCAAAGATGTTTAATGTCCCGCAAATGCAATAATGCAGCAAAACTAGAACATTCTAGACCTCATCAATGTATGCAAAAGTCACTTGTCGACCACCATTTGCAAGTACAAAAACATGTAATTATTTTGGAAAGGTTTTTTTTTCCCTTTCTCTCTTAGATATTGTGCCGGTTATAACGTTCTGCCTGGGGCAGAAAGTTAAGGTCCCTGAGATCAATTGTGCTGATTGGGCCCACTTTCCATCAATTGGCTACAGTGACCAATTTCAATGCTGTATATGGCACAGTGCCAGCTGTGGCTCAGTGGGTCACACACTGACCTCTGCCTCAGAAGATTCTGGGTTCAATTCCCACTCCAGGGACTTGCACAGGTAAATCTAGACTGACACTCCAGTGCAGTGCTGAGGGAGTGCTGCACTGCCAGAGGTGCTGTCTTTCCGATGAGACATTAAACCGAGGCCTCATCTACTCTCTCAGGTGGACGTAAAAGATCCCAAGGCCTCCTTAGGCAGTCCCTCAGAACCGAGGATGTCTTGCTTCCACATTAAAAATGATGAGTCCAATGCGGGACCTACAGTCTCTATCACAGGTGGGGCAGATGGTGGTTGAAGAGGCAGGTGGATGGGGTGCTGGGGTTGACGTGCGCTCCTTGCGCTGCCTGCACTTGGGTTCAGCTTGCTCCCGGCGAAGAGACTCGAGGTGTTCGGCACCTTCCCTGATGCTTCTCCTCCACTTTGTGCAGTCTTGGGCCAGGGATTCCCAGGTGTCAGAGGGGATGTTACACTTTTTCAAGGAGGCTTTGAGGGTGTCCTTGAAGCATTTCCTCTGCCCACCTGGGGTTCTCTTGCCGTGCCAGAGCTCCGAGTAGAGTGCTTGTTTTGGGAGTCTCGTATCGGGCAAGCGGACAATGTGACCCATCCATCGGAGCTGATCGAGCGTGTCAAAGCTTCGATGCTGGGGATGTTGGCCTGAGCAAGAACACTGACGTTGGTGCGGCTATCCTGCCAATGGATTTGCAGGATCCTGCGGAGGCAGCATTGGTGGTACCTCTCCAGTGCTTTGAGGTGCCTGCTGTACATAGTCCATGTCTCTGAAGCATACAGGAGGGCAGGTATCACTGCTGCTCTGTAGACCATGAGCTTAGTGCCGGGTTTGAGGTCCTGGTCTTCAAACACTCTCTTCCTTAGGCGACCGAAGGCTGCACTGGCACACTGAAGGCGGTGTTGGACTTCGTCATCGACGTCTGTCCTTGTTGACAGTAAGCTCCCGAGGTATGGAAAGTGGTCCACGTTGTCCAAGGCCTTGTCGTGGATTTTGATAATCGGGGGGCAGTACTGTGTGGTGGGGGCAGGTTGGTAGAGGACCTTTGTCTTACAGATGTTTAGTGTAAGGCCCATGCTCTCGTACGCTTTGGTGAAGGTGTTGACGATGGTTTGGGGTTCGACCTCTGAGTGAGCGCAGACGCAAGCATTGTCTGCATACTGTAATTCGACGACAGAGGCTGGGACAACCTTGGATCTGGACTGGAGGTGACGGCGGTTGAACAGTTTCCCGTTTGTTCTGTAAATTAGCTCCGCTCCAGTGGGGAGCTTACCGAGGGTGAGATGGAGCACTATTTTGAAGAAAAGCAGGGGCGTTATCCCCAGTGTCCTGACCAGTATTTATCTCAATCAACATAACAAAAACAGATTATCTGGTCATTATCACATTGGTGTTTGTGGGACCTTGCTGTGCGCAAATTGGCTGCTGTGTTTCCCACATTACAACAGTGACTTCACTTCAAAAGTACTTAATTGGCTATGAAGCGCTTTGAGACGTCTGCTATATAAATGCAAGTCTTTCTTTTTTTCTTTCTTTCTGTCCAGTTACACGAGGAGGTTGATTCAAAGTGGCAGAAAAATCAGACAAAAACCCAAATGTTGGTCCCAATCCAATTCTCCACCCAGCAGGATAGGGACACAGAAATGTTCAGACACCAGAGCGATGACATCCTTGAACTTTAGTTTTCAGTATAAGTGCTGTGCAGGTGCAACCTTTCTCTGCACTGCTCAGGATGTGCAAGGACGGGGACATTTTGTATTTTCTGTGCTTTTGTATTGAATTAGGTGTCGGCTTAGGATCAGCGGTGGCATGCTCACCTCTCAGTCAGAAGGCTGTGATTTCAAAGCTCACTCCAAGAGATCTGAGCACATAATCGAGGCTGACACTTCGGCTTCACTTGTGTAATGTAAATCAGGTGTAAAAGGCCCAAATAACAGCAGCAAATGCTGGAAAAACTCAACAGGCCAGGCAACATCCGTGGAGAGAGAAACAGAGTCAACGTTTCAGGTCGAAGACCCTTCGTCAGAACTGAGAAAAAAAGCAGGAAATGAAACAGATTAAAAAGCAAGTTTGGGGGCTGGGAATGGGGAGGGGATGAAAGAACAAAAGGGAAGGTCTGGGAGAGGTGAAGAGACATTAAGAGATATTCAAGGCGAGACAAGATGGTAATGGGACAGGTAAAGAGACAAAGAATGGCTCTAGATGAAGTGTGAAATGCGCTGGCAGAGTGAGAGACAGCTGCCATGTGGAGAGAGAAAAAGGAAAAGGCACAAACCAAAGGTGTGGATAAAATATATCTTCTATATATATAAATCGGTACTTCTGTCATTCTGTCTATCTGTCTGTCTGTCTGTCATCGCGTGTGCGTTGCGGGTATGCACTCGAAAGTTACAGGGCGTACCTACGCGCGCATTACCTCCAAAGAAAGCTTACGCTTCCGAGACGGTTTTAAGCGTATTTACGTTTCGGCCGGGCTAAAATTGCGCCCGCGGTATCCCAAAAACCTTCAACATTCCGCTCATTAGCATCTCATTATCCGCTCATTAGCGACAGAGTGACCTCGAGCTTGACCAATCGTACGCCGGGTTGCTGGCGTGTGCCGCCGGGCCAATCGGTGCGTGTGTGGCCGGGCTTTATCGTTCTGAACCGAGGTGAGTCGCCGCCATCTTGATTCCAAACTTTTCCTTTCTTTTTCCCGCTTTCTACGTCTTAAAAAAAAACGTTGCTTTTAAAACACATATTGTTTTTTTTAAAAATGATTTAGAAAGTAATTAACTTATCTAATCTCATTAATTTTCCTACCTTTCCCCGTTTTTCCAGGTAGGCCTAGAAGCCTCGGCGTCTCCTCCGCACCCACGCCCGAGCTAGGCACCTCCCGGCTCCACTCGAAGGCTGGAGGGCCAGCCTCAGCCCAGCGCCGCTAGGGTGCGCACGCAGCAGGAGCTGAGACCCGCTGTCTCTCTCTGGCTGGCCGGGGGGCGGGGCTTGCTGAGCGTCCAGCGTTACCCTGGCAACCGGGCCCGCCGGCCGACAGTCTCAGCTCCTGCTGCGCGCGCAATCGGCGGTCTTCACCTCGGGGGAGGGGGACCCCTGCCCTCCCTCCCTACCTTCCTCCCCCCCCGCCCTCCCTTCCCCGCCCTCCCCCTCCCCCCCCGCCCCCCCTCCCTTCCTCCCCCCTCCCCTCCCCCTTCCTCCCCCCTCCTCACCCTCCCCTCCCCCCCTTCCCCACCCTCCCCCTCCCCCTCTCCCTCCCTCCCCCTCCGTCCCCCCCTCCTCCCTCCCGCCCTCCCCTCCCCTCCCCCCCTTCCCCTCCCCTCTTCTCCCTCCCCTCCTCCTCCCCCCTTCCCCCCTCCCCTCCCTCCCCTCCTCCCCCCCACCCCCTCCCCTCCCCTCCCCCTCCCCTCTTCCCCCTCCCCTCCTCCTCCCCCTTCCCTCCCCCCCTCCCCTCCCCCCCTCCCCTCCTCCCCCCCCACCCCCTCCCCTCCCCCCTCCCCCCCACCCCCACCCCTCCCCCCCACCCCCACCCCTCCCCCCCCACCCCCTCCCCTCCCCCCCCACCCCCTCCCCTCCCCTCCCCCCTCCCTCCCCCTCCCCCCTCCCCCCCCTCCCCTCCCTCTCTTCCCCCAGTCGCTCTCTCTCTTCCCCCCAGTCGCTCTCTCTCTTCCCCCCAGTCGCTCTCTCTCTTCCCCCCAGTCGCGCTCTCTCTTCACCCCAGTCGCTCTCTCTCTCTCTTCCAACAACAACATTCCCTCGAAAAAGCCTCGGCACCGCCGGGCACTTCAGCTAGTATAAAAATATAATAGGGGCCGAGGTTATGATCTGAAATTGTTGAACTCGATATTGAGTCCGGAAGGCTGTAAAGTGCCTAATCGAAAGATGAGGTGCTGTTCCTTGAGCTAAAAGGCCTAACCTGGTTCCAAAGTGCAGTGAAGCGAGACTCCTTCCACACTCTGCTCTGACATCAGGTGGCTGCAGATTCAGGCTTCTTTGCATTATAACTGCAGCATCAGCGTGACACAAAACCATTTCACGCCATCACTACAATAATCGAGGAGAGAGAAACAGAGTTAACGTTTCGGGTCGAGGACCCGACCCAAAACGTTAACACTGTTCCTCTCTCCTCGATGCTGCCTGACCTGCTGAGTGTCTCCAGCATTTCCTGTTGTTATTTCAGATTTCCAGCATCCACAGTATTTTGCTATTGTAACATTACAATAATGATTTAAATGCACCCTAAAATAGTCCCAACCATCTCCTAATCGTAGAGGTTAAATATTGCTTAATATACTGATTAGCAAATAATTCTGATTGTTTCCAAGGTTTGGAGAGGGGTGATTGGTTGTACAACCTGCTAATTGGGCAAACGGTATTTATTGAGTGAGCCTAGAATTACTTGCTAGGGTTCTCAGTTTTTCAGTCACTGTTGAATGCACCTATAGTTCTTCCTCCATGCTGTGAACAGATGTCACCAGTACTATCACAGAAAGAAAGGCTTGCATTTATATGGCGCCTTTCATGACCACCGGACGTCCCAAAGCGTTTTACAGCCAATGAAGTGTAGTGACTGTTGTAATGTAGGAATCACAGCAGCCAATTTGCACACAGCAAGGTCCCACAAACAGCAATGTGACAATGACCTGATCATCTATTTTTTGAGGGATAAATATTGGCTAGGACACTGAGGATAACTCTTCCCCCCGCCCCCCCCCCCCCGCTCTTCTTCAAAATATTGCCACGGGATCTTTTATGTCCACCTGAGAGGGCAGACAGGGCCTCAGTTTGACATCTCATCTGAAAGACGGCACCACTGACAGAGCAGCAGTCCCTCTGCACTGCACTGGAGTATCAGCCTAGATTTTAGTCTCTTGGAGTGGGACTTGAACCCACAACCTTCTGATCCTAGAGGCGAGAGTGCTACCCACTTTTTTTTATTTTTTTATTATACTTTATTGAACATTAAGAACATTTACAACATCGTGATCATTACATTGTATGATACAAATCAATTCCACCGCCCTGCACAGCCATTCCGCCACCACATTTTAACATCAAAACCTGAAGTTTAATTTATCACCTGTAACATATATTAATCGATTGTACTTTAAAAATTGTTTGTAAAATACTGTCCTTAAATTCCTTTCTGAATAAAACATCCACAGAGCCTTATAATGGTCTTTTAGCTTATATTTAAAATACACTTTTAGATTGATTCTCCTCCCCTTAAAAAACAGAGCATTCCTTCTTTGCACAATCACGAATCTAGCCAAACTGAACATTAAATTAATTGCCGCTCCGCTAGACTCTGGCAGACTCTCCTGCAATCCCCATCTCAAAATTGAGTCCCACGGGATTCCCATTCTCGCTGTTCGGTCCCCACCCAGCAAAAAAGCTTCACACAACTGTCGAACATGATACTTAAAGTCATTTAACTGCGGACATAACACCAGTAAATGGGACAGAGTCTCATCCTGTGTCCCACACATTGGGCAAGTTGCCGCCTCCACTCGTCCAATCTTGCACAAGACCGTCATGGTAAAAATCCGGTTATGAGCCAATTTGAAATCCAGTTCAATCCATTCTGGGCATTTAAAATTCGCCCACACTCCCTTCCAAATCCTGTTGAAGTCCAGCTGTGGGTATATACTCTGCCAAAACTCCTGACCAGCAGGTGTCTTGAATCTCCATTCTCTGAATACCTCATAGAAATCTCGAGTATTACAGTTGTCAAATTGGACCAACTCTCCCCCTTTCTCCAGTACAAAGCTTGGAAAAGCAGGACGCATTTTACTTCCTTTGGAGATTTCCACATCTATTTCTTCCATCCAATCCTGTGGCATTGCCCTCACAATCTTCTCATACATGATTCCTATTGCTTTTCCTTCTACCTCCTGATCCTCCTCCCACACCATGTCCCTCACTATCGCTTCTGGCAACCAACCTGGAATCACCTCGTATAATACATCTTTCACCGATATAATCCCAGCTTTTATAAAAGCTTGATTAAATAAAACCTCTCCTTCGATGTTGACCCACCTGTTCAAAAATAAAGGCTGTTCTAAAAATTCCTCAGCCCCCTTGGGCATAAACTGCACACTTTTAAAAAATTGAGCCCAAGTCTCTACAACCCCCTTATAAAACCTAGGGAGAAGCTTAATCGATTTCAAAAACATATTATTGTATTCCATATACAATATCCCCTGCCCTCCTAGCCCACTTCGTTTTAAAAAATGCTCAAAACAACTCTTCCAAAAACTTGAATTTGACTTCTGAAGAAATCTCTTCACCCATTTGATTCTAAAGGATTTTTTCTTCAAATCAATATCTGGGAAGTTGAGTCCTCCCTGATTTCTCCGTCCAATGATGGTATTGTAAGCCACCAAGGCTGGTTTCCCTTCCCATAAAAACCTCACACAAGCCTCTCGGATGGACTTTTCTGCCCACTCAGGAATATCCTCCACCTTCAATAAGTACCATAGCTTAGATAGCAGGAGGGCAGACACCACTGTCGCTCTTCCTTGCACTTTCAACCACCTTCTTTCCCATCTTCCCAAAATCTTTTTAATTTTCATAACCTTCGGTTCCCAATTTAATCGATCCACTTCTTCTCTGTCTTTCTTGCACCCCATATGCACCCCCAGAACTTCCAAAACCTCCACCACCTTAAAGGGACATTACCCCAACCATTCCCCCCTACCCCTCCCTGCAACCAGGCATTGGGACTTACTATAATTCACTCTGGCACCTGAAGCTCTACAATATTCCTCCACTACCTCCATAGCTTTCCTCACTGACTCCCCATTTCTCAATGTTAAGGTTGTGTCATCTGCATATTGGTGTATCACCGACACCAGCCCGGAACTGGGTACCACAATCCCAACTACACCTTGTTTCTTTCGCATCATGTAACCTAATGGTTCTGCTACCAATGTGTACAGCAGTGGGGACAGGGGACAACCCTGTCTCACTGATCTCTGTATCGGAAAATACTTAGATAAAAAACCATTACATTTAACACAGCTAAATATGTTTGAATAAAAAATCCTTATCCACTGAATGAAATTTTCCTTGAAACCAAATGCTTCCAAAACCTTCAATAAAAACTCATGAGAGACTCTATCAAAGGCTTTCTCTTGATCTATCTTTAATACATAAGCCTCCCTCCCACTCTCTTCCATGAGCTCTATCGCATCTCGGATTGAGACCACAGAGTCTGCGATGTCCCGGTCTATGACTCCATAGGACTGAGAGGGCCAAACTATCTCCGGTAACACCTCCTTCAAACGATTTGCCATAACCCTCGCCAAGATCTTATAATCCACATTTAATAGTGTGATGGGCCTCCAATTCTTCAGATCCCGTCTATCCCCTTTATTTTTATATAAGCTAAGCTTATGATACCTCTCCTCATAGATGGGGCCAGGCTTCCCTCAATTTTAATTTCCTTAAAAACTTCTAAGAGCAATGGACTTAAAATCTCAAAAAATTCCTTATAAAATTCTGCACTTAGTCCATCGGACCCTGGGCTTTTCCCTCCCTTCATTCCACTTATTGCTCATTTTATTTCCGCTAGTCCTACTTCTTTGTCACACATGCTTCTCTCATCCTCCTTTAAACCCTTTTCAATAAAAGCAGTAACCTTCTCCATCGCCAAATTGGAAATGTCTTCTTTTGTATATAGCTCTTGATAAAAGCTGCTAGCCGCCTCCAAAATCTCCTCACTTTCATGAATGATCTTCTCCCCAACCTTCAACTCCTCAATTAACGATAATCTCTGTCACAGCTTCTCTTGCTCTAGAAAATATCTAGTGCATCTTTTGCCCTCCAATGCATCTCTAGCCTTTGCACGGAGAATGGCCCCCTTGCATTTTTCAGCTTGCAATAATTCCCACTCTTCCTTTAGCACCCGGAACTTAGTCTCAGCTCCCTTATCCCCTCCGTCAACTGCTTTACAGACATCCATAAACCTTTTGTTTATATTCTCTTCTCGATGCCGGTTAGCTGCCGCCCTCTTTTTCCCATAACGTACCGAAAAAACTTTTACCTCATATTTGACATTGTCCCACCAAACTCTTCTTTCTTTCAAGAACAAAAGTTCCTTCCGAGCATTCTTTATTATATTTATAATCCCTTCTTTATAAGCACTTTCCTTCAGGTATTGATTGTTTAAAATCCACACCCCTGAACCGATCTTAACTCTGCTGTTCCTAATTCTAAGAACCAAAGCCGAGTGATCACTAAAAAATATTTTTTTATAATAAATCTCCATCACCTCCGAACTTAACCCTTCCCGCATTAACACAAAATCTAGTCGGCTCTGTTTTAAAACATCACCCACCCAACCTGCTCTGGAGAACTCCCTTTTTATGGGGTTCCGGTCCCTCCATAAGTCTTTCAAATTTAAATTTGCCATCATTTTTATAATCATCCCTCTGGAGTTATCCTCTTTAAAGGTCATCTAGGCTGAAATGTCCATCCAAGATAAAAATACATTAAAATCCCCCACTATACAAGGATTTTCCACCTCTGCCACTTCAGTGAATAACCCCCGAAAAAATTCGCGACGCTTGCAATGGTCGTTCGGTGCATAGATATTAAAAAGATCACAATTAAATCCCTCCAATTTTACCCTTAGCCATAAAAATCTCCCCTCAGTGTCCTTGTCCACCAAGGCAACGTTCTCTTCTATGGACGGACTCACCAAAACAGCCACCCCTCTACGGTTATTGTTTGCACAACTTGCAAACACCTCTCCGTTCCAAACCTTCTGAACTCTTTCTAGAATATCCTCATCCAAAAAGGTTTCTTGCAGACACAACAAGTCCGTGCCTTTAACACCCTGCAACAGCTGCTGCAATTTCTCCTCACCCCTCAGTCCGTTCACATTGATCGAGACCAATGTAATCATGGCTCCAAAGAAGGGAAGTATGCCCAATAATCTCCCCATCATTTAATCTCTGGCTCTTCCCTCCTCTCATGCTCCTTCTCAACTTTTCGGGCAGCTGTTGCTTTTTCCTGCAGCCTCCGGCTCTTTTTCCCCTCCTGTTTGACCCCTCCCTGCTGTTTCAGCCTCTTCCTTGCCTTAAGTTTGGACCCAGGAGCTGCCCTTTCTCCCTCCTTCTGCCCCTCACTAAACTTTCCCTTTCCACATGATGCCACCCCATCCCCGACTTCCATGTCTCCGTCCCCCTCTAATTCCTCACACTCAAGCTCTTCTGCAACCCCTTGTGCCTGCTCCCCGTCAGATACATAATCCTGCTCCCCGTCAGATACTTCATCTCCCATAGAAAGTCTTCCTGCTATCGCAGTTTCTCCCACTGTGCCGCCCCCTTCGACCACGTCTCTACCTCTGACCCTTGCACCTTGTTCCCTCACTCCATGGGACAATGGCGCACCTAAATTGTTCCCTTCTGACGTCTCTATCTCGCCGATCCCATTCTGCTGTCCCTTTAAGGCTCCTGCCTCTTGCACCCTCTCCCCGCCCTGCCCCCTCCCGCTCACCAAAATATCCGACTCCCCGCCTCTCCCTGGAGCACTCACTTCCACCACACACCCCGCTCCTGCCTCCTCTCCCCCCGCAGACACCAGACTCCCCAGGGGGAGCCGAACTGCACTAAGGCTCGAGTATGCACTCGACCCTTGCTGCCCGCTGCTGTCTTTGTTCCCCTCCATAGCACTCGCCGTGTTTTCCGCCATCTCCATTTCGATCTCCGCTTCGCCAACCTCTGCCTCTTCCTGTGCTCCTTTTTCCTTCATTTTACCGGCTGTGTCCTCCGACTGCACCGCACCTCTGGCCGTTCCACACTCCTCTCCTGCTCCTTCTCCCATCTCCTCATCACTCATTTCGCTCCCTTCTGCCACACACTCACAGCGGGTGGGGCCTTTACGACACACCCCACAGCTCTCCGCCTTGCAGCTCCGCGCGATATGTCCCGACTCACCGCAATTGTAACAATACAAATCAGGACAGCTTCTTACGAGATGGTCATGTCCCAGACAATAGTAACATACCTTTACTTGATTATCGTGCAGCACACGAAAGTACTGTACTCCTTCCAGTGTCTCAAACTTCATACTGTAAGGCAAAGACCTCACCCCCTCTGGGAACCGCACCTTGACATACCGGGTTCCGTCTGCTACCCGTGTTCCCAGATAGTACCTCCTCTTTATTTCGGAACAGGTTTTAATGTCCCACGACTCCAGCTTTTTGCTCAGCACTTCGTCCTCGATGTACACAGGCAAGTTCAAAAATGAAACCACCACCTCCTCTGAATATAGCAGAGTCACCTCCAAAAATTTCTCCCCAACTTTCAGACTGAGTAGCAGTTTTTCCACCTCCTCACGGCCACTGACCGTCACCTCAAATCCCACATTTGGTTTTGGTCGACAGGCAAAACAGCTTCCCTCACCACAGTCCCCATGAACCGCCTGGATTATATCCCAGGCTCGAATCTTCTTATCTTCACATTGCACCACCACCGTATTTTCTTTACCAAACCTCCTGAGGTCCCGGCCCAAATCTTTGGGCCTTTTTATTCCCCTTCCCACCACAGTTTCTTCCCTAATAAAATTCCTCTCGGGAATATTGTCCTCTGAGGGGCCCGGCACTCCGGACCCCTCAGCAGCCATCTGGCTGTTTTTTGTGGGCCAAAAAGGCCCTAAAACCTGAAAACAAAACCCTCCACCAACTTTTTACAAAACTTCCTCCAACACCCAGCTACAATTAGGTAACCAGTCACACCTGGCTCACTCCTAGCCCCTCCCACCTAGAGAGTGCTGCCCACTGAGCCACAGCTGACACGGCACTGCAGGCTGTATTGTAAGCAGCCCACCCCGACCACACGATCCACAGTGGAGTAAATTTCTCTCCACACTGGCACTTCTGTTGCCTGGACGTGTTTGGCATACGTCAACATCAATTTCTGGAGTGACCACTTCAATCCAAAAGGTAGTCAACAGCAGGTGAGTTTCAATTCCAGTCTCAATCCGAAGTTCTGTTTACACTACAGGATAATGAATTGGTCACCTACCATTTCTAATGAATAAAGCACCAACTGGGCCTGAAGTCACAAATCTCTTTGTTTTCAGGCCCTGCAAATTCATCTCAGGTTTTTTTTAGTAAGGAGTCTGAGGAAGGGCCAAGATCCACAGTGCAGAACTTCGCCGTAGTGGAAAAGAGTAGGAGAGAAGATGAGATAAGTCAAGTAATAGTGTTTTCATGATTCCATGGTTGGGTTTTAAAAGCCTGTTGAGTTGGAGGAGGATGGGAAAGCTATGACCCTGAAATTACATTGTGTGAATATTAGCATACCTTGGGATGTAATTCTTTTGTCTGCTATTTTAATAGATTAACACCTCCATTAAAATAGTGGGGAAACGAATTTGTTAAGCTTTCAAATGCTAATATTCACACAGTGTGATAGCAAGACCCTTAGGTAAAGAGCTTCATAGTACTGTATTGAGGCCCTGTTAAAGTAGGAGACAGTGCAATGAGTCTTGATTTAAGCACATGGAGGATACAGGGAGGAAGAGGACATCTTCATAAGATATATCTTACGGTCGACTCTTGTCAAGGTTTGCTGTAAATTGGGAATGATGGGGCTGAACATCCTTGGCCAGTCCAGTGGGAAAACAACAACACTTTTAAGATAGAAAAACCTCCCAAGTCACTTCATAGAGGCATAATCAAAAAGATGGGTCCCAACTTGCAGGGCCATGTAGGGGCAGAACCTCCACTCACCCATACAAAGCCATTGACTTAAGGGGGTGGCAGAGATAGGGACGAAGACTTCTTAAGTCAGGGGTTCATGCACCCTGGGTTCGCAGGAATTTGATGTAACTTTAGAGGTTGGTATGCTGCACGAGAAGAGGAATACCAGCTTCTTAAAGGATGGATGTGGGCTCCACTGGGGGAAGACTATCACAGGGAGAGTGATTTTTTAGATTAAATCAACCTCCTAACAAAGGGGAGCTAGTTCTGCCCAAATCTAATAGCCAGAGGCTGGATTTCCTGGCAGCTTGGAGCAGGCAGCAACAGTGGTGGAATAGATACCCACCGGCTCCATGCTATAAGTGCCCCCCACCTCCCCACAGACTGTGTATACTCCAGCATGCCAACATGGTCAACACTGGAGGGCACATCCCTGGCATAAGTGCCAGGATGGCATTCTGTGGAGTTTTAGGGCCATTGTAACCAGCCAGCAGAGTTGGCTGAGAGCAGGACAATCCTTCTTGATGATGGAGGAGTCTGGGAGTTACAGCAATTATGTGAATGATGCACCTCCTTCTTGCAAAGCCAAATACCCCTTGTGCACATGGTGTGCCTCTCCTGCACGACCTGGATGAAATGTTTGTATGATACACGTCCCGGTGTCAGAGTTTTAACGTGCTGCGTGGATTTTGTTTGAATGCTTGTTGCATTGTTTTTGCTGAAGCCTGTGTGAAATCTGGGCTATGCCTCAGTCCTAACTGTAGCCACACTTGGCATCTACAGACATTTTTAAAAAATCACACTGTTGTCTTTGAGATTTAAGGCACCATGGCTATCAATGATCCAGAACATTGTGCAAACGTTAACTCTGTTTCTCTCTCCACGGATGTTGCCTGGCCTGCTGAGTTTTTCCAGCGTTTTCTGTTGTTATTTATAACAGGTGGAACTAGTTGGGCGTGGAGATGGTCAGGTGGTTGGAAGCAACAAGCAGCTACTCCCTCCAAAGAATGCAGCCATGTACCGAAGTCAAGATTGTCCATCGGTCCGACTAGAGCTTCATTTTGCCCTCTTCAGCCCTACCCAAGATCTCTGTACGATACCATAGAGTCATAACGGCACCGAAGGAGGCCCTTCGGCCCATCGAGTCCACGCCAGTTCAGAACTCCACGGCGCTGTTTTAATTCCTGAAATAGAATCTAAGCCAATAAATGAACCTATTCACGTTCAATGGGTTCTTACTATCAGCGGGTACAGTAGCATAGTGGTTATGTTACTGGACTAGTAATCCAGTAACCTGAACTAATGATCCGGAGACATGTAGTTCAAATCTCACCATGGCAGCTGGGGAATTTAAATTCAATGAATTAAATAAATCTGGAATTAAAAGCTGGCATCAGTAATGGTGACTATCAGTAATTGTTGTAAAAACCCATCTGGTTCACTAATGTCCCTTTGGGAAAGGAAATCTGCTGTCCTTGCCTGGTCTGGCCTACATGTGACTCCAGACCCACAGCAATGTGGTTGACTCTTAACTACCCTCTATGGTTCACCACCTTCTCCAGGGTGATTAGGGATGGGCAGTGATGCCCACATCCTATGAACACATTAAAAAAAAGCATTCACAAGCAGCACCAGTACTTACCAATATGTGAAGATCAAGTTGGGATGGGTTAATAATTTTGAAACACTGATTATCTGGGTATACCTGAAAATATACAGATGGGTGAGCCAGCATGGGTTGCTTTCATTTGTATTTATCTCATGATCAAGACGGTATATACGTATTTCGCAGTTATTTTTTAATAACATGATATATTGGCGAAAGAGGCCTGCTCTGTTCTATCTGTTTGAAACCAATGTCACTACCCTTAGGATCAGTACTGGTATTGGAGCATCAATAGATCATCAAGGTCAAATGTCAGAGGCAGTCTGAAAAAAGGGGTATTTAAAAAAAATATTCGTTCATGGGATGTGGGCGTCACTGGCAAGGCCAGCATTTATTGCCCATCCCTAATTGCCCTCGAGAAGGTGGTGGTGAGCCGCCTTCTTGAACCGCTGCAGTCCGTGTGGTGAAGGTACTCCCTCAGTGATTGTTTTTCGTAGCAGTTTTATGCTCGGCCATTTCAGAGGGCAGTTAAGAGTCAACCACATTGCTGTGGGGGGGGGCCTGGAGTCACATATAGGCCAGACCGGGTAAGGACGGCTGATTTCCTTCCCTAAAGGACATAAGTGAACCAGATTTTTACAACAACCTGGTAGTTTCATGGTTACCATTACTGACACTAACTTTTTATTCCAGATTTATTTAATTAACTGAATTTTAAATTCCCCAGCTGCCGTGGTGGGATTTCAACTCATGTCTACCAGGATCATTAGTCCAGGCCTCTGGATTACTAGTCCAGCAACATAACCACTATCTTAGTATGTATGAACTATGTTAAACAATCCATGCCCGGTAGGAAGCTTTGTCTGCGAGAGACCCTATCCACATAGGTAGTTGAGGAATGCACTGCCAGCTCACCTCTGCCCTGGTGTGTTGCTAGTGACAAACGCCACACCTCTGAGCTCCTTAGCTATGTGTTATTTCTATTATTGTAAAGCGTAATGTAATAAAGTGCACAGATGCTTTTTAGAAGCACGGTACGTATTACAATGGCTTGTGATTTTGTTTTACTTCATTCCAATGTACAGGAGGAGTACAATGCCTGTATATAGCAGCTACAGAGTTGCCTTTCTGTACATCATCGACCTGAAACGTTAACTCGGTTTCTCTCCCCACAGATGCTGCCTGACCTGCTGAGTATTTCCAGCATTTTCTGTTTTTATTTGCCTTTCTATACTGTGGGAGGGGGGCTCAAAAAGTTCTTTCCCCCCCACCCCAAATAAGAAAGTGCTCCACTGCCATAACATACACCTCAACTGGGCTAAAGATTCCCAGTCAGGGCAGCGTAGATGCAATGGTGGCCGAGGCTGATAAAACAACAACAAGTTGCATTCATATAGCGCATTTAATGTAGTAAACCGTCCCAAGGCGCTTCACAGGAGCGTTATCAAACAAAATTTGACACTGAGCTACATAAGGAGATATTTTAGGGCAGGTGACCAAAAGCTTGGTCAAAGAGGTAGGTTTTAAGGAGCGTCTTCAAGGAGAGAGCGGTAGAGAGGCGGGGAGGTTTAGGGAGGGAATTCCAGAGCTTAGGGCCTCGGCAGCTGAAGGCACGGCCGCCAGTGGTGGAGCGATGCAAATAGTCCTTGGGGTGAGTGTCCACTGCTCTCCTGTTGGATCTGTTCTTGTGCTTTATATAAAATTGCAGAAACTAACAGCCTCTCAAAACACTGATTGGAACGGCAACATAGACCGCAGTGAAGCCCTTTCCATCATTGTGCTCGGGTATTGTATGGTAAACGGCCCAGGTGCCTTTAAGCCTGGGGTGCAGGGCTGCACAGGCTTTCAACAACAGAAAGAAACCTTCTGATGAATTGGCTCAGAAGGGAAAGCATTGTTATCCAGAGGGTTTGCAGCAAATATACTCAGGCTTTGAAATCCATGAGGAGATTAGGCAAAGCTGATGTCAAGACTAGGCTGGTACACAAAGGAGATAAAATGTCTGCAGAAACTGATTGGGTTCACCAATATATATTGTTCAGCGGCTCCCTGATCCCTAAAGAGAATGGACTCATATTGTATAAAACTAGCTCAAAAATACTTATTTACATATAATTATTTGTCCTCATTATTCATCACTGTAAACAGTATGCTCCCCCAGTGCTCAGTGGACCTGGTGTGGCACTAAGCCTTATGGATCAGCAAGATCCCAGGTTTGAAGGGAGTCGAGGGTTATGGGGAGCGGGCAGGGAAGTGGAGCTGAGGCCAAGATCAGATCAGCCATGATCTTATTGAATAGCGGAGCAGGCTCGAGGGGCCAAAGGACCTACTCCTGCTCCTACGTCTTATGTTCTTATAACCCCAGTCTCTGTCGAGTTGTCTTAAACCAGAACGTCATTAAGACCGTACAATTGGCAACAGCGCCCCTTGTCCAGGGAAGGGGAAATCAGCTATGGTTTCCAGTCCTTGATCATTCTACAGTGACTCCTCCTGGAACATGCATGTGTATGAATGTCGCGTGAAGACATAAGTGCGCTGTGAGGCCCTTGATAGTTGAATAGCCTGCAAACACTCAGGCCCTGAAGTTGTTCGACTTGCTGTTAGATTGGGGTTTAGCCGGCAAATTGGGAGGGATCCTCTTCCTGCCGGGTTTCTGCCCTGTCAAGGCCTTGCTGCCATATTGGGTGAGGTCTGGGGCCTTCGACCAGTGTGCACCAATGTTGCTCTGAGCTCATTATCATACATTAAAATGAGGAGGAAGGCATAGAGAGCCCAGAAGGCATGCTGAGCGCCCCCATTGTGCCCAAGGCCATCGAGAATTTTTCCCACCCCTACATAATAAGAGGTTCCGAATAACAGTTTGCAATGGGCGTTCTCTTCCTTACTATTTCAATGGAGCAGAAGAAGGAGCAGTACAGGGTGAAGAAAAGGAGGGCGAGACCGTACAGTGTCAGCTTTGGCTCAGCGGTAACCCCCTTCCCTCTGACTTAGACAGTTGTGGGTTCAAGCCCCACTTCAAGAGACTTGAGCACGTAATCGAGGCTGACGCTTCAGTGCAGTACTAAAGATACCTTTAGTATCTTTCAAATAAAACGTTTAACTAAGATCCTGACTGCCCTCTCAGGCAGACGTTGAAGGTCACGTGTCACTATGTGAAGAAGAGCAAGCGAGTTCTCTTGGTGTCCTGCCCAAAGCTTACCCTTCAACCTGCACCACCAAAAATAACCCAGATGATATGGTAATTTATCTCATTACTGTTTATGGGACCTTGCTGTGCGCAATGTGACTGCTGTGTTTATCTCCATTACAACAGTGACTATACTTCAACAGTACTTAATTGGCTGTGAAATGATTTAGGAAGTCTTGAGGACATGAAAGCCACTATATAAATGCAACTTTTTTCCTCCCTTCCTCCCACCCACAAGATATTATGCTGCTGAAGAATTTATGGACCAGACAGATGTTATGAAGACCCAGGTGAGGAGCTCAACTTGAGAATAGTGCGCGTCACCAAAGGTGCTACAAGTGAGGTGTGCCACCTTCTGCATGGAGACCTACAGCCCAGATCATCTGCCTGGACTGCTCTGCCTGTGGCAGTATAAAAGTTACAACACTCAACGCTAATGCCAATGGCTCATTTCAAGCAGCCACAAGATACCTGTGTAGTTATCACCCAGGGTGCAGTCCTGTCATGCTTCCATCCGGTCACCTAGCATTGCAGGCTGCCACAATTGAGAGTACCGTAGGGATCCTAAAGGGGTCTCCCGCGGCCTTGATAGGTCTGGAGGAATTCTGTATCATGCCCCGCATAGTGGTAGCTTGCTGTGCCCTTGCGTAACTTTGCAGTCCAAAAATTGCCTAGACCTGGAGATCCCTGGGGTAGATGGTCCCAGCTGCATTGGAGGCAGAGGAGCATGGAGGGGAGTGTCGGTAGGACCAGCATTCAGAGGTGTCCTCAGCAATGCTCCCTTTAATTTTTTTTTGGGGGGAGGGTGCGCGCCCCCTTTCAAAATACCACGCATGCGCGTTTTTTCCTATTTAAAAGCCAGGGAGCCACGTGAGCGCTGCGCGGCCATCCAGCCTAAAGGGAACATTGGTCCTCACTAACAGCTATGAGGCATCACCCCTCAAATAATTACTGTAGTATTTTACCTTTGCAATTGCCGCACTTTGTCACCAATGTCACTGCTCCATTCAGTTCAAGTCAAAATCTTACCGTTCAAAGCATATCTAAGAACCTCACATTATATCGGGAGTTTCTGTTCCTAACCAGACCCTGCAATTCCAAACGTGCTGCATGAATAATTGACCACAAAATAAGTGCGCCTACTCACTAAGACAAATATTAACAGTAGCCACCCTATTCCTTATTCATACTGTCCTCCCCGCCCCCCACCCCAGGGTATATCAATATTCCTTTCTTTCTCCTATTCTAGTCTATTTCCTAGATGCAGCCTGAGGTCCAGTTTATCACAAGAGTTTATCAGTCGGTAATGGTGACCCTGAGCTTCCGGTCGCCTGTCACTTTAATTCTCTGCTTCACTCCCACTCTGACCTCTCTGTCCTCGGCCTATTACATTGTTCCAATGAAGCTCAACGTAAGCTCGAGGAACAGCACCTCATCTTTCGATTGGGCACTTTACAGCCTTCTGGACTCAACATTGAGTTCAACAATTTCAAACTATAACCCCTGCCCCCATTTTTCATGCTGTATGATTTTGCCATTCCCATTTGCAACATTTTATCTTTTCTGCCTCTTACATAAGCACAGTATATTCCTTCAATTCCTCCCTCCCCCACCATCTCTGCACCTGCTTAATATTCGTTACATCTCCAGCTTTTTCCGGTTCTGATGAAGGGTCCCAGACCTGAAACGTTGGGGTCGATTTTCCTGGAGCCGTCAGGCGGGGTTTCAGGCATGTGGGGGGGGGGGGGAAATCCCGATTTTGGGGGTCCCAACACCATCCCGCCCAAAACCCGCCTCCACGTAAGTTTCAGGGGGGGCGGGTACCCGCCCCGCACTGGGACCCGCCGACCTGAGGCGGGAAGGGATTAGTGCCAATTAACTGCCTGTTAACAGGTAGTTAACAGGCAGTTTTTAGCCTAATCCCTATTTTGAGGGGTGTCGTGTGGGATTCCCGACGGCTCCAAACCACGCCAGGTTAGAGCAGGCGGGCCGTCGGGTTGAAGGACTTGGAGGGGTCGCGATGTCGGTGTTCAGGTGAGTGATGGGTGCATGAATGCAAAGGTAAGTGTGTTTGGTGTGTCTAAAGTGTGTAAAGAAGTTTAAATTACCTGTACTTACCTTAACAGCCTTTCTTCCTCTAGGTTTCGGGAGTCCATCACTCAGCCGGCACTGAAAGCAAAATGGTTGTGAGCTGTCAAAAGTGACAGCCTTCAGCTTTCATTGCTGGTGAGACTTCTAACTGAGTCTGTGTAGAAGGACTCAGGTTAGAAGTCAGACTGTCAGTGTTTGACAGCTTCAAACAGCTGTGAAACACTGATATTTCAAATTTCAGTCTGTGACGTCACCTGTTGCCGGGTGGCCCTTAATTGGCCTGCTGAGCCCGCTAGGCGGGCTTAACAAGGTCAATCAAGGGAAAATCGCACGGATTGGCCGAACGTCGATGTAGGCGGGACTAAAACCCGAAAGTTGTAGTCCCGCCTCCTTCCCGACAGCTTTATGAAAGTCTACCCCGTTGACTCTGTTTCTCTCTCCACGGATGCTGCCTGGCCTGCTGAGTATTTCCAGCGTTTTCTGTTGTTCTACCACAAGAGGTGTTCGGCTGTGCTCGTAGTAGAAAATACTCATGGCCTTGCGAGAAGGACCCGCTTATGGGCTGCAGCCCTGGATCTTTGTCTGGCTAGCCTGGTCTCGTGTCCTACATGCGACTTGCGCAGTGCTCCGAGGGGGAGCGGCCAGATGCTTGGCAAGTGCTGATGGCCTGATTATAGTCGGACCTGCACTGAAATTGCCCACTGTGGCTTCGAGGCCTGAAGTGCAGCAGTCTCTTGACACTGCCCTTTCTATTAAAAAAAAGAAAGATCGTGTCGGGGCAGCAGAGAATCTAGGCTGGTGCTGGTTATTCTCATCCTTCCATTGATCATGAGGTGTGTGAGTACCTTTAACAAAAACACGTACAAGGGCCTGATGTCAGCAAAATTGACATTTCTGAACTTGGGCAGCTCAGCTGTAACTGTGACTGTGCTGGACGTATTTTTAATGGTGCATTTTTTTTTCGTAGTGATTTACTTGTGACTGATGAATTGCCTCGGTTGCCTGTGCTTTGTTATAGTGCCCTTTTGATTGGCCTGCACAGGCCAATTCTACCTCTTTCTGTAGATGTATTGCAAATATCCCTGAGTGAACCGTCACGGAGAAAAGCCTGCGGCCCCCAAATTGGCCCGCTCCACCAGCAGGAGGAGGTTGTGCACGGTGGCAGGCGGCTTAGAAACAAGAGGGAAAAAAACGGGGAGACAAAAAAATGGTAGCGCAACATTGCATCAAGGCACAGTAAACTAAACTGGGCCGCACCTGGTATGTTCAGGACTCACTTTTACCAGTGGTTTCCTTTGTCCTCAGAATTGATACATTGGTTTCGTTGATGGCCGGAACAATGAAGTTACCTCATCTTGACATAATCACTGTGCTACAAATCACCATCAACATTGTTCCCATGTGCAGACTGAAATATATCACGTCTCACATGACATTCTGAAGAATGTGGCTCTTTGCCCACAGCACTGATGGGATGGCGAAACCCGTGGGTACTAATTGTTTTACATATACTTACTTACCTAATAGATTTAATTATATATTATTCTAATGTTTGCTTAGGAAAATAGCCATGAATTTTTTTATACTGGTCCTCATTTTTTGTGTTCCTCTTGCTCTCCTTGCCCTCACTACGGGGGGGGGGTGCAGGCCAGTGTCTTATTATTAGGCCTCGTGCAATGCCTCCGTAGGGTGCGTGAGGTAATCCTCCCTTCAGTGATTTCCACCCCCCCCCGCCCCGAGAGGCAGGGTTCAGCCTTCTCTCAGCACCATGTTCACAGAAATCACAGAAACCCCACATTGCAGATAGAGGCCATTTCGGCCCATCGAGCCTGCACCGACACATATCTCACCCGATCCTCGTAACACCTACACCAACACATATCCCACCCTATCCCCGTAACCCCACGTATTTAATCCCCCTAACACTAAGGGTCAATTTATCATAGCCAATCAACCTAACCCGCACATCTTTGGACTGTGGGAGGAAACCGGAGCACCCGGAGGAAACCCATGCAAACACGGGGAGAATGTGCAAACTCCACACAGACAGTCACCCGAGGCCGGATTCGAACCCGGGTCCCTGGCGCTGTGAGGCAACAGTGCTAACCACTATGCCACCGTGCTGCCCTGGCTCAGATTAGGAACCCACCATTTGGGTAATCCTATGTTGTGAACTTTGGTCCTTCCTCTCCATGGCCCACCATGTTGGCGCATTTCCAATCGTCAGGCACAGGAAAGCTCAGTAACACAAAGAAATGCACGGAAATGTGTTTAAATGAATACCTGACACAACCTTCTAGCTTTTGCCCTGCAATTGAGCCTTTACCCTACTAAGCCCACATTGAATGAATGCGAGAGAATCTCCACGGACAATGGAATTCTTAAAGTGAATTTTTTGGGGGAATCTTTACCGCACCTTTTTAGCATTGCCATTGCATTGTTTTTATAACAGATTATTCAGTATTTCTGATTTTTTTTTGTAAATATGAATTAGGGGAATAATATTTTGGGGGACAATTTTTATTTACTTATTGTGGTAATAGGATTTAAGTATCACCCCCCCCCCACACACCCCCAAACAAGCAGTGCGTTATTGCCCTATACGCCAGTGGACTGCAAGTGCAGCAGTTACAGGACTTCAGCAGCATAAGAACCGGTGAAAAGACAAAGGAATTCTGGTTCCAAATTAGGAGCTCAGGCAGACACTGGACGCAGAGCCCCGTGCCACATGAAGGAAAATTTTATGCTGGGGATGGGTTTGGATGCGATCCAAATGCAGTATTTCATAGTGAAAGTGGTGCAAGATGAAAGAAGGCATGCCAAGGAGATCAGTGGCCACCTCTGCTGCACGGACTGCACTTGTCCTTATGCTACCAACCATATCTGCTGGTCTTGGCGCACCGAGCTGCCAATGACCACAGCAAACTGCCTCCACGTGCTCCAGGTCAATTGCCATCAAGGACACCTGCAGCATTATAGTAGCTGTGGCGATCACTTAGACACTTGGGGCGTGATCTTGCCAGCCCTAGGGAGGTGGGTTTGGAGGTGGGACTGCCGGGAAAATGGCAGAGTCTGGCCCCCAACCCGCCTCTGTGCCATCTTCCCAGGAGGCGGGTAGCCGACCCGCGCCGGGTCCCGTCTCCTGGAGGCAGGAAGGGGATTACAGCCACTTAACTGCCTCTTAATAGGTAGTTAACAGGCAGATAAGAGGATTATCCCCATTTTACCCACACAAGTGCGGGTTTCCCGAAGGCTGCGAACCGCGCCAGGTCACCAAGGCGAGCAGTGGGTCTGCGGGGGTCAGAGGGGTGCAAAGTGCGCTGTGAAGTTAAGTGATGGGTGCAAGTGTGGAGAGGTAAGCATGTGAGGTGAGTGGAAAGTGATAGAAAATGTTTACTTACCTTTGTTTCTTCCTGCAGGCGTCAATCGTTGGGGAAGCGGAGAGTCTCGCATCTCACCGGCAGAGATGACAGATGGCTGCTGCATTTTCCAATGCAACAACCATCTCATTTCTGCTAAAGAAAGAGGTTTGATGAGTCTTGAGTACAAGGACTCATCAAACAACATAGAATGTCAGTGTTTGACAGCTTCACAGAGCTGTCAAACGATGACAATTCATCTGTCAAAACTTTTTGACAGATGAAACATCATATGCTGACGTTCTCTGTAACCGACTTCCCTTTAATTGGCCTGCTCAGCTTAACAAGGTCAATCAAGGGAAAATAGCGTGGGTTGGCCAGAAGTCGGTGGAGGCGGAACCAAAACCCGACAAGTGGGAGTCCCGCCTCCAAAAGCTCCCCATTGAGAAAATCCAGCCTTGGTCTTTTATGCATCATATATTCATTCCAGACATGCTGCACTGCTGCTCTGTAGGAAGGGTACCACGGAGTGCCAAACAGAACAATACTCCTTGCATCAAACATCCTACTGGTGCATCATAATGCCCATCTCAACAATCATGGAACAGCAGGTTAGACACAAGGTTGCTCTGTCACTTACCTGTGACTGGACATTGGGTTTCCTTTCATTTCATTTTTTGCGTGGAATTTCTTTCCCCCTCTCCCTCTTCAGCCTGAGCAAAGACTGTCAATCGGTTGAATTTGTCTAAAAGTTCTAAGAACGCCCCTGGGCAGCCACACTTAGCTTTAAGCAGACTGATCCCTTTATATTTAACCTACCCACAATCTCCTGGTTCTCTTGTTAGGCTAAATCCCTGCCCAAGGCCGAGTTGGCATAGGAGCTGTGAATAATTATGGCAATTAGCTGGAACCAATGTATGCAGTTGGCACACTGCACTGCTGGCTAGATCTGGACTAGTTCCTAGCCCTTCTGGACTGGACTTCACAGGATCTGAAAACCTACCCTAGGTACAGGGTACGGTAGTATAGTGGTTAGCTGGGGAATTTAACCAGTTAATTATATAAATCAGGAATAAAAAGCTAGTATCAGTAATGACCATGAAACTACCGGATTGTTGTATAAAACCCAACCAGTTCACTAATGTCCTTTAGGGAAGGAAATCAGCCATCCTTACCTGGTCTGGCCTATATGTGACTCCAGACCCACAGCAATGTGGTTGAGTCTGAAATGGCCTAGCAAGCCACTCTGTCATATCAAAAAAAAAACTGCTATGATCGACTGCAACGGTTCAAGAAGGCGGCTCACCACTACCTTCTCAAGGGAATAAACAAAAAATATCCCATGTAATGGGTTCTCTGTGGCCTCAATACCATGATTTATATTAGTCTGGTTATTTTTTTTCTGTTACCCTGACAACCTAGGAATAAATGGGCCCATTACTTTTATTGCACCTGGTCAGGCTATTTTTCTCGTCTGTGCTCAGACAGAATCTGAGTCGGTAATTCATGTAAATTAAATGATTGCTATTAATACTCCCATTTGCAAGTCTATCCAAAGATTTTATTTCATACTATGTATCTAAATGAAATACCCTTTGCACAGTCCTCAAAGTGCTATCAGCTACAATTTGCCTTTTTCCTGGTTCCAGAGAGCTAACTTACACTGATTTCAGATTTCTATTCTTGAAAAACCTAACGAGAAAGGAAGAAAGACTTGCATTTGTCTGGCGTCTTTCACGACCTGGGATCTTTTACGTCCACCTGAGAGGGCAGACTTCGGTTTATAGGGCCTTGGTTACGAGATCCTATAAACTACAACCTTACAGCAACAGTACCTTTTTTATAATATACTAGCTGGGGAGCCCCGCGTTGCGAGGGCAATTTTGGGGCGCTTGGTCTCCCTGCCCCTGTGTGTCCCCCCTCTCCCTGTCATGTCCTCTCCCTGTCCTATCCCTCCCTCCCCTCCCCTCTCTCCCTCCCCTCCCCTGTCTCCCTCCCCTCCCCCACCCCCACACCTACCCTCCCCCACCCCCTCCCCTCCCCCGCTCCCCCACTCCTCTCTGTCCCTCTGTCCGGCCCCTCCCCCTGCCTAGCGCCTGAGGACCGGTGCCGTTGCGATAGCGGCCGTGCGGGGCCTAGCGCTTAAGGCGCAGTCGGGTTCTGAGGCCGGGACGGACCGGAGCTGAGGTCCCCCGCGTATCGCGCGGCTGATGGACGGCCGCTGCGGGCGGGCGGCGCATGCGCGGTCAGTGCGGGCGGCGCATGCGCGGTCAGTGCGGGCGGCGCGAGGCGGCCCGCGGGGAGCAGGCAAGGGTGGCTTGGCGGCCGTTAGCGAGCGGGAAACTTCGGGCGGCCCGCCCGCGCTCCGTCCGCGACACCGTGAAACCTGAGAGGGGGAAGTAGAGAGAGACAGAGAGGGAAGAGGAGAAGGAAAGAGAGGGAAGAGGAGAGAGGGAAGAGGAGAAGGAGAGAGAGGGAAGAGGAGAAGGAGAGAGAGAGAGGGAAATTTTTTGAGCTTCAGGCCCCGAGTCCCCCCTGCGCGAGGGTGAGGAGGAGGGGGGGGTTGCTAAACACAATATAAAACTCAAATAAATTGTTAATTAATTCCCTAACACATAATTCAAATATTTACCTTACTTCCCTAACACACTGAAAGTGTGGGGAAAAAATCGTGAAAAATCAAGATGGCGGCCACTCACCTCGGTTCAGAAGGATAAGGCCCGCCCACACACGCACCGATTGGTCGACCGGTCAGGTCACCGAAGCGTAGGATTGGTCAATCGTCGAGTCACTCGACACTCAACTGTAGGAAGGAACCCGCCGTCCGATTGGTCGACCTCGACGTCACACGGTCGCTAATGAGATGCTAATGAGCGGAAGGCTGAACGTTTTTCGGATACCGCAGGCGGGATTTTTGTGCGGCCGAAACGTAAATACGCCTATGACCGGTCCGGAATCGCAAGCTTTCTTTTGAGGCGACGCGCGCGTCGGTACGCTCTGTAACTTTCAAACGTATAGAGAACAGACAGACAGACATCGGGACAGACAGAAGAGCTCTTTTATATATATAGATAAAATAATCCCAAGGTGCTTTACAAAGGAAAAGAATGACTGGACATCAAGCCACAGTGGGAGACTTTACACTTTTGGGGAAATTCACGCTTTTAAATGCAGAGGGGGAAGTAGAAAGGAACAGGGGTTGAGGGAGGGTGGTCGAGAGTGTGTTTGGCCTGTAGGAGTTGCAACAAAAGTTTGCGAAGATGCTCCATTTTTTAAATAGAATTCCCCATGGATATGGAATTTGTAAAAGGTCAATGTGGATAATGAAGAATGTATTACATTACTCTGTAATGCGACTTTCTATCCATCTCATAATAGCGTAAATTAAGTATGGCGGAATTTCCTCAGTAAATCCACTGGGCTAGCTGTAACTCCGGAACAGCTTGGAAAAAGGTTAGGCCCGAATTGGAAATCCTGGCTGGTCTTGTATGGAGCAAAGCCTCCGCCTGCCCCTCACAGGGCTCGTCATATCAGAGAGCGCAGGGCCAGGGGGCGGGGACGGCCTGTGCTTGGAGGCCCCACCTCTCCGGCCCATCAGGGAGGCCAGTGTGCTGAGTGAGATGAAGCGTAATGGTGTCCAGAAGTGGGCTCCACCGAGGTGGTGGGGGAAGCGGCCCGGGCTAAGGAGGCAGCCTGGATCCCTGAAGATCGTGTAATTTGTTTTAAAATCATTATAGGATCGGCTCCCTTACACAGAGGGCTGAGGAGTTGACTGCTTGGAGTTTCTGGAGGGGTGGACTTGGCACTGCCCCCCTCCCCCCCCCACCCACTTGGCAAATAGGCACTGGAGTTTTTGGCACCTAGATGCACCCATAATGGCACGGGCACCTGCTAGCCCCATGGAAATTAGGTGCCCTCCTATTGAACCCAGAAACTCCAACAGGGTCAGGATTGGAGGGCACCCGTGGGTGCGATCGCGCCGTAACTGCTGGGAACAAGTCCCTCGTATTTTCGGGGTTGATGCGGTCGATATTAAACGGTGGTGACATCAATGTAAAAGAAAAAGTCAGAATTGGAGGAGTGAATAAATGTGCATCCACATTTATGGGAACACCACCACCTCCAAGTTCCCCTTCAAGTCACACACCATCCTGTCTTTGAAGTATATCGCCGATCCTTCATTGTTGCTGGGTCAAAATCCTGGAACTCCCTCCCTAACAGCACTGTGGGAGTACCCTCACCACACGGACTGCAGCGGTTAAAGAAGGCGGCTCACCGCCACCTTCTCGAGGGCAATTAGGGATGGGCAATAAATGCTGGGCTTGCCAGCGACGCCCACATCCCATAAAAACAAATTAAAAAAGAAACCCTTAACAGGTGGCCACTTGCTGGTGAACGTAGTTTGACATCGAGTTATTACAGCACAGATACAGGCCATTCGGCCCAACTAGTCCATGCCAGTGTTTATGCTCAACACGAGCCTCCTCCTACCCTACTCGACAATGAAGGAACGGCGATATACTTCATCCAACCCCATCAGCATAGCCTTCCATTCCTTTCTCTCTCATGCAATTATCAAGCTTCCCCTTAAATGCACCATGTTTCTTGGGTAGCACAGCTCCCAGGCACATTTCGAATGCCAACTTAGTGCGGCCACATGACTTTTCCAAGTCTATCATTTCACCTTTCATTTTATAACTGAAATATGAAGCTTAAACTCCAGGGTTAGCATCTTGATGGGGCTTTGCAGAAATAAAATCTGATTCGTTACCAATGCAGTTAATTTCCTGTTGTTAAATTCTGTCAAGCAGTAGATCCCTAATTTAGATGTTATAACGTTGAAAGGTTTAAAGGTTCTGAATATTTATGTCAAGTTTAATTGTCAAATTGATGTTGTTCTCTATCACTTTTCATAGGCTGCTCCTGGGTCCAATGTCAGCCATAGTCCCTGTATTATCCATTGAATTCATGACACCATTGGGCAGAACATTTCATATGTGATATTAAGATAGGGGGGATCATATCATTTTATCAATAAAGTACAGGTAACTTACTTTTCATTTTTTGTAAAATGTTGGGCTTTATTTTCAGAAATATTGCAAGGCCCTTACTGAGACAGAAAGTCATTCCAGACTTGGTACTCCCACTGTTTGGCTGCTGTGTCCCTGCTTCAGTCAGAGACTGGGCGAGGAGGCTTTGTTTTCAGTTCCCAGCCTTACTTGGCTGCTCAGGAACCTACAAGTTTGACTTCAGCCAGCGGCAGCCTGAGGGAACAGTCAATATTCTGCAACCATTCTGGCCTCCCGGTGACTCGTGACACTCCCTTAAAGCTGCCATAAAGAAATATCACCCGGCCATTTTTCTTATTTAGTTTTAATGAATGCTTTTTATTTTCAAGCTTTCTGAAATAGTGCCGCAAGAAGGAAGCTGCGCAGAGTAACGAGGCCGCGCACTAAGTTATACATTTTGTTGACACATCAAAGTTTAAGCAAAGACAATTGAGTACAATACCACACGCAGTCTATGTTTTGAATTATTGCCAAGATACACAGAAGGTTGTGTGATCTCTCAGTTGAAATATATTTAACATGAGAGTCAGCCTACTCTAGGTCCAAAGTGAGTGGGAGTATCGATAAGGAGGTAAAGGAGTCTGCATATCAGCACAGATCAAAATGGTCTAGAGGGTGTATATGAGAAAAGGATTAATGTGCCCATGGAGGGTGTGAGTATTTCTATCATTCTTAGGCTGTCCTTCTTGAGAGCGAAGTGCTTCCTGCCTTCTCTAGATATTCATGTCTAACAGGCTGTTTGGAGCAATATTTTAATTTTCTTGCCGATGTTCTTTACTCTCCCCTTCTGAATGCATTAACTCCTTGATGGGCTACGTTAACCCGGCTTCCAGTCACCTTCTGCGGTGAACCTTGATCATGAGTGGCAGCCGGCTAGTCGAGCACCTGAGGCACCAGAGGCATCCAGTCATGAACCGGTGTCCATGTACGCATACCTCCAGCATGTCTGTGATGCAGCACGCGCTCGAATAGCATGCTTTCACTCACCATTCTTTTTGTGCTCCTCAAGGTGAGGGATGTTAGTGCTGTTGGAACGGGACTCTTCCCATTTCAGGCACCCACTGCCAGCATCAAGTACCCCCTGGTCAGGTGCAGCACAGCCAGAAGCCAAGGCTTCCTCCGTCCAACCTCAGAACATCACCCCATTGCACTAATAGTGACATTTTTTTTTCCATTTTCCTTTGTGACAAATCATGGACACTAGGAACTAGATTGAGACTGGCCAGCTCATTCCACATAGGACCCTTACAGATAGCAGGCAGAGCAATCATCCTGGACTACATTTGAACCCAGAACCCAGTGTGCCACCTAGTTCCCTGTGATTTTCCATTTCCTTAACACAGGAGCCAAGTATAGCACTGCTTGCTGCTGCCCTGGCTGGGTGAGCTAACTCAGCAGAGACTGGAGATCCAACCTTGCTTATCAACCGCAAGCAAGTCATCAGGAGCAGATGGAAATCAGAAGCCAAGTGTTTCCCCACAGGGAGAAAGAAAGAGAGAGAGTGGGGGGGGGAAATTTTGTAGGTGACTGCCTGTGAACTGCTCCTCCAGCCCCAACTCATGGCCTGTTATAGAGTCGCAAATAGAGACCGGTCATTTACCAGCCATAACTCTGCAGAAGAGCGAACTTAACTAGAAATGTAATACATGTCAACGTTTTTAAATAATCAAGGCCAATTATTGGAAATGAGATTCTTCCATTTAGGGTTGTCATTTTATCCCAAGTCAAAATCAAACAGGAACAGGTAAAGAAAGACTTGGGGGCGGGGGGGGGGGGGGCGGGGAAATTGAGTTGCGCTCCCTTTGGGGTGCTAACTTCACCAGGGCTCTACTTTTAGCGCCCCGAAAAAATTAGCGCCCTCGCAGCCAAAATTGAGTGGTAGCGTCCCAAGAAGGAATATCGCGGCACTACGTATTGCAGGCCTTCCTCCCCTTCTTAAAGGGGAGGGGCCTTGCGCAGCTCAACCCGGGGCGCAGCTGGGCCACCAGGGATCGGAGTGTCGGCAAAAGAGCCCGGCACTCAAGAGAAGTGTTCGGGCTCATGGAGCGCAGCTGGCACTTCGCGGCGGAGAGGGGGGTGGGGGCTCAGGAGGCCGGGGACTGCAGCGGAGGCAGGTGCTGGCAGGTGGCCAGCAACAAAAATGGCCACCTGGCACCTCGCCTTTAAATAGCGCTGCCCCGGCTGCAGGTGGGCCCCCCCTGACCCCGTCGGATGTAGCGTCCGGCGGTAAGTCAGGGGACGCTACCGAAGATCGCGGCCGGGGCACGAGCGGGGCGCTGCGCACAGCGATCACATCATCGCCGGCGGTGCAGCGCCGTGGGGCGCTAATGGTTACCACCGCCGCTAACCTCCCGCTGAATTTCGCGGGAGGTGTTGGCAGCGCCGCGCCCGGGCGCTCGTTGCTTTGCGCCCCGTTACCGCCCTAAGAGGCGAAAAGCAATCGAATTTTCCCCCCCTTGCTCTTGTAAAGCACCTTTCACGTACTGAAGACATTCCAAGTGCATCACAACTGATGAATTCATTTTGAAGTGCAGTCACCGGAATAGACTTGTGTTGGAGCCCAATTCAGGACATGAAGGCGACCACAACGTGCGCCCGAAACGGGAGGCCCGCTGAGACGGGCCTGAAATTGGGCTTCCGGCCTCATTAATATTAGTCAGGTGAGCTGCCAGCCGCCGTCACTCCGCCACAAGCAGCTCGCCCATTTGACGAAATGGATATCGGGCTGCTTGCCTCGATGGTGGCGGCCCGAGGGGAAGTCCCGGGGGTGGAGTGGCAACAGTGTGTGGGGAGGGGGTGGGGGAGGGGGGCGATTGGGTACCGTGGAGTTGGGGGGGGCACTCCTGCTCCTCCTGGTTCGTGCTTCTAGTGTAACAGCTGGTCACTGAGGAGCTTTGCACGGCAGCCACACTAAACGAGAAATTGAAGACGTGATTTTCCATTCATTAATTTAATAGACAGCAAATCACGGGCAGTCAGCAGCGCAGTCGGAGAATCGGCCCCTTAGTGTCTGGCCTAAAGTTTAGAAATTCCCAATAGCAGACTTAAAACCTGCGCTGTCCAGTCCAAAAGTTGATGGTGGTTGGTCGCCCCCATGAGTGATAGTCGACTATTTTGTCCTTTTGATTATTAACATTAATGCCAGGAGCTGCCAACAATTTCTTTTAGTATTTGTCACTTTGCTGTCTGTACAGTCACAAAATACTGTTAAATGTATTTTAGAGATTGCTGTTACAATATTCGCACGGAAGTAAAGTTCAACTTTTGTATAGATTCTAAAGTTTCTACACCTTTTTTAACCACATAAAAAGGACACCAGCAGAACTCCCGACAAAGTGATTAAAGTAATTAACCCCAGTTCACTTGCCGGCCCTTCTTTTATATCAATGACAAATGGTTATTGAGAGCTCTGAAGAATGTGAGGGAAATTGGTTAACAATGGGCAATAAATCAAATTTACACTGAATATCACAATGGGCCTGTCTCTGCTGCATGAAATGTTTCTAGTGTGTTACTAACGCCATTATGTCACCAGCTTGCTGGCATTGGATTATCTTGCTTACACTAGCAAAACACAGTCTTTCCATTTGATTCGAGGTCACTCAGCTGTGCTTTGTGTTTGGAGGTTTCTCTCTTTGCAATACCGCCGAGCTTTGAGCGGAAGGACTCGCTCGTGTGGGCGACTGGTGCAGTAGAGCACTGGCCCCTCATTCGCAAAGCCTGGGTTTAAATTCTGATGCTCACTGTCATTTGCCTTGCACCCACTCAGCGGGAGGGCCCTGCCTTCACTTAGTTGGCACATGAGGGTGCTCCCTCTCGGGTAGAGCTGGAGGTGGACCTATCCTGCCCTGTTCAGCTTTCTTTTTATTCGTTCATGAGATCTGGGCGTCGATGGCAAGGCCAGCATTTATTGCCCATCCCTAGTTGCCCTTGAGAAGGTGGTGGTGAGCCGCCTTCTTGAACCGCTGCAGTCCGTGTGGTGAAGGTACTCCCACAGTGCCGTGGGAGTTCCAGGATTTTGACCCAGCGACGATAAAGGAACGGCCGATATACTTCCAAGTCAGGATGGTGTGTGACTTGGAGGTGGTGGTGTTCCCGTGCGCCTGCTGCCCTTGTCCTTCTAGGTGGAAGAGGTTGCGGGTTTGGGAGGTGCTACCGAAGAAGCCTTGGCGAGTTGCTGCAGTGCATCTTGTAGATGGTGCACACTGCAGCCAGGGTGCGCCGGTGGTGGAGGGAGTGAATATTTAAGGTGGTGGATGGGGAACTCCGGCTAGTTGATCAGAGTGGTGGTGACGGGGCCAATGGGGAAGTCCACAGTTTTTGGAATTGCTAACTGAAGGACAAGGCCTAACAGCGGATGACAGAGGTAGATTAATTCAACAGGGAGATGAGAATGGTGCAGTGGCAGCACACGTTAGTGCCCAGACTCTCAGAAGAGTAAGGTCAATCCTGCTCTGCTAACCACTAGAGGGAAGGAATTGGTCCAGATTAACAGTAGCCTAGAACGTTACTCCAAGATAAAAGCAGAAAATGCTGGAAATACTCAGCAAGTCAGGCAGCATCTGTGGAGAGAGAAACACTGTTAACGTTTCAGGTCGATGACCTTTCGTCAGAACTTACTCCATGGTTGTGTTAACTGCATAGCTGCAAAACATGGAACATTACTAAGAATGGGCACAAAGCATAAGGCCGATTATAAATCCTCTGTAGTACGTGGTGGGGGTTTATTTTCAAATAGTGGGCTGCAACCTGAAAATAATGAGCCTCAGTCCAAGCAAGTGACTTTGGAGGTGTGTTCCCAGTGCTATTACTGCAAGCTACATCAGCATGAAAACCAGAGTTACAATGGTGAGTGAGATAATCTATGGTGAACACCTCGGCAAGGATTATACTCGGGTGTTTAATACCAGGTTTAAATCTGTGCCAAATTAACACTGGCGTGAAGTCTTTTGTGTTTAATCAGGAATTAAATTGCTTCCTATTCATTTCAATAGTAGGTGAAGCCCAAGCCAGAGTTCCCATACCCCAAGGTGTTTGTGCCTATTAGTAACTGATGAATCGAATCCACAGTGTAAATGCACCAATGATCCTGTGAAAACCAAACTGCCCAGCATTAATTCTAACATTGTTGCTAACTGTTGAGGTTGTTAGAACGCGGGGAAAAGTCCTTACGGCTATCTTGTGTGATAACCACAGACCAGATCGCAAAGAACAGATGAAGGAGCAATTCTGTCGATCATGCTTATCCTACTGTAGAAACCTTTGGTTCCCTGTTACGCCATCTAACTGCCTCTTGAATGATTCCAAAGTTTTTGCCTCCACCATCCTGGAGACCATTCCAGCTATTATGACTTTCTGGGGGTAATTTGAACTTTGGGCGATAGTGTAAAATGACCGATATCGAATTAACTACTGGTTATACGTCCCGCCCGGTTTTGTCTTCAGTGGAAAGAAAAATCAGCTGTGCTGTACAATGGGAGGCTGATTCAATATCGACCACTTTATCGACCAAAGTTAAAATGACCCCCACCCCACTCTGTGTGAAGAAGTTATTCCTGGCTTGAAGGTTGTTATAAATCTCATCATCATGAAGAACCGACTCATGAAGTAACACTGGGCGGCCAGCTGGTGGTGCCGTCCAAGGAGTATAAATACTCGGGTGTGGGCCCAGCTTGCTCAGGATGTTTCTGTAACCAGGAACTAGTGATGTACAGGAAACTTTTTTTTATCCGGCACGGACGGGACCGACGTGGTGCCGGTTCATCAAAAATTCCGGATAACCGAACGCTATAGTAAAAGATACGGAGCTCAGAGCTCCGTATAAAGCAACAAACCCTGTTGCTTCAGCTTCAGAACAATGGGCACAAGTTGCAAGCATCTCTGTAGCTTGGCAACAGCTGCAGCCACACCCTTGCACAGCAACAAATGGAGTAAAAAAAGTAATAAAAGTTACCTGAACCTACTCCTGAATTTTGCCGGTTAACCGAGATTTCCGATTATTTAGGTGCTGGTAAATCGAAAGTTTCCTGTAACTAGAATCTCATGGTTGTGAAACAGTTGATTAAAGCCTTGTTTTATACTCAAACCAAGCACTTAGTAGTCTTTTTACATCAAAGGTGCTGGAGTGCGGGCTCGGGGTTGAATCCATGCAGGTAGATTTACTGTAGTAGAGTTCCAACTTTTTAAAAAAAGAAACTGCTTTTTCAAAGATACAAAACAAAAGCAAACTACAGAAAGGTCTGGTTACCGAATGCAAATGAATTGCTATAAGATGCGAACCATTAAAAGGTGCGATTAGCGTAAAATCTGAAAGCGGGACAAGGTACTTAACACAGTCAGCTTCTCAAACCAGCAGAGTCATAAAAACAGACAAGGGAATCCCCACGAGAGGGTGGACAGAGTGCGGTGCTGGGTGATGTAGACATTGGGCATCCAGCTTGGATCACGGATGCAATCTGCCAGAGCAGGACACAACTTGCCTAGAAATTATGGACCACAAAAGTGTGTAGACAGAAATAAGAATGAGGGAGAAATCCTTTTCAAAGAGTAAAACTGAGGTAAAGAAAAATGTGTCCGCTGTAAGGAGTAAGGCTGAGGTCGGAACCAGCGACGGTAACAGAAGTGGAGAAGGCAAAAGGAGATAAACAGTTTTAGGTCTATCAGAATAAAGTTTAGGAGGCCCCCTAATACCAGCTGGGCCTCACATACCGAGAATGTTCCTGCTCATTGATTTCAATGTATGGAAATTCATGGGCAATGCGCCCTTGATTTTCCGTTCTGTGATGGCATGAGGCCTTGTAAATCTTACCCTCTTAAATAGGAAGAGTTATACTTGTGTACAGATCCAGTAGTCAGATGCATGTCTGCAGATGAAAGATGGTGCATCCTAATCAACAGGCTTGTAAATGTTTTTTTTGTTTTCAGGATCCCATGGCAATAGAATACATCAGCTGGCCCATGTGGTTTGATTTTGGTTATTGAATCATACTGCCAGAAGGAGGCCATTTGGCCCATCGTGCCTGTGCCAGCTCTTTCAAAATGCTATTAATTAGTCCCATTCTCCTGTTTTTTGCCCATACCCCTGCAAAGTTATGCTGCAAAAATGTCTGATACAATAGCAAAATACTGCGGATGCTGAAAATCTGAAATAACAACAGAAAAATGCTGGAAACACTCAGCAGGCCAGGCAGCATCCGTGGAGAGAGAAACAGAGTTAACGTTTTAGGTCTGGGACCCTTCACTCTGTTTCTCTCTCCACGGATGCTGCCTGGCCTGCTGAGTGTTTCCAGCATTTGCTGTTGTCACTGCAAAATGTCTGTGTGTATATAATTGCCATTTGTGTGAGACTTGCCTCCTGAGCTTGACCTTGGTTGACATTAGTTTCGAAACAGGATTAGCAGTTTAGGTATATTACAGCAGTAAACAGGGTTCCAATTTCACAATGAATTCCACTTGCGGGATTCAGAACGTTTATCGGATACATCATAAAGTAAAATAGGGTGAATTTGAATACGGTGCTTTCACCTCCGGCATTTATAGTTGAATCAGCCCACAATCAAGGGATGAATGTCTCCTCTACCTGCTGGCTGTAAGGTTCCTACACAAAATGAGTTTGGACCCTCTCAATATTCCTCGTGGCTTGCGAGAGAAAACTGCCCCATGAAATTGCAGTCACATTCCGAGAAGCCGTAGGATGGCTCATATAACAACCGGAATTGTCACACGCCAGCACTATAGAGGTGATCTTCTGAGGCTGAGGGGAAGTCACATTGTTGGGACAAGAGTGGAGAAAGAGCGTTATCCGACAGATTCTTCATGCTTGATTCTGACACTGGGAGCTAAAGGTGGAAAAGTGTTCCAATTCTCTCACCTTGAGCATGAGTAAAAATAATGTATTGTGTTAGCAGCATGATGACAAAAGAAAGACTTGCATTTATGTAGTGCCTTTCACGACCTCAAGACACCCCAAAGCACTTTACAGCCAATTAAGTTCTTGGAGTGGAGTCACTGTTGTAATGTAGGAAATGCGGCAGCCAATTTGCACACAGAAAGCTCCCACAAATAGCAATGTGATAATGACCAGATTATCTGTTTTTAGTGGTGTTGATTGAGGGATAAATATTGGCTGTAGACACCAGGGATAACTCCCCTGCTCTTCTTCGAAATAGTGCCATGGGCTCTTTTACATCCACCTAAGAGGGCAGATGGGGCCTCGGTTTAATGCCTCATCAGAGAGATGGCACCTCTGACAGTGTGGCACTCCCTCAGCACTGCACTGGGAGTGTCAGCCTAGATCTTTGTGCTCCAGTGTCTGGAGTGGAACTTGAACCCACAGCTTTCATGAACTCAAAGGCAAGGGTGCTACCAACTGAGCCATGACTAACACTGGTAACACTCTGAATAACGTCAATGAACAATGGAAACGGACACGTTTCTCTTGAAGACAAATATGTGACCAAAGTGCCTGGTGTAAGAAAACTACTAGGCCCTTGGTCTGAGTATTAAACAAGGCTTTAATCAACTGTTTCACAACATGGGGATCTAGTTGTGTCCTTCACTAGTTCCTGTTAAAGAATGTCCTGAGCAAGCTGGGCCCGTGCCCGAGTATTTATACTCTCCCTGGACAGCGCCACCAGCAGGCCGTCCAGTATTACTTCATAAGTCACTTCCACATGAATGACAAGATTCATGTCAGTGCCGTTAACAGAGCCCAATAAAAATTACAGTAAATGGACAGTGAACTATTTCCAGTGAAGAAGCAACCCCCCCTTCCCCCACAAACAGGAAGACACCACCAGGGACACCAGAAAGGAATCACCTTAGTGATGAAGAACATTTAACGTAGTAAACCTTTGCTGTGTTTTATCTGGCAATATTAACTACAGAGCATTTAAAATCCTTCTGATAGTGGAGATTTTTAAAAATCTGCTCTACCTGTTGGCTTCAGGCAGTTTAAAAGGGACTTGACAAGGCACCGTCGGCCATGACAGTTTTTCAGTAAGGTCCTATTGGTCTGATGGTGACCTGTCTTGCAGCTCTGTGATTGGGGCAGTGCAGGGTGTGCTTACAAAGGGTAGATCTGGCCCAGCAAGGTTCCTTTTCGCCTTCTCTGCCCCCACCTCACATTTAAATTAGCGTTCTATTTAATGGCCTGACCAAGAGCTCACAACATTTCCTCAAAGAGATTAGGTCTCGGGGGACTAAACTCATGACCCAGTTAAACTCCGGTTGATTTTTTTTTTGAACTGAAGGTTATCACCAAGGTTGGAAAGAACATTAACCCAACCAAGAAGTGGTGGTTAATTCCTTACAGTTTTGACTGCGTCTTACTGTCCAGAATTCCAATTGCACCAAAGCAGTAGGAACGTATTAAGCTGTATGTGTACTGTGATTAAAAAGTATGACCCTCCCCCCAAATCACCGCCGCCCCCCCCCCCCCCGCTCCCACCACCAACTATCTAAATCCCTCAGTACAGCTGCATTCCTCATCCCAGGGTTCGTTCATGAATTGCTGGTAGTTATGTGGTTAAGAACATTAAACAGAGTTCTGTTTTGTTTAATTTGTTAATACCTGTAAAATCCATCTGCAGCTGCCTTGAAATCAATTTATTTTTATGAGGCAGTATAACCTGGAGCCCCACCTGCCCCAACATGGAATGCCTTGAGAACAGAATCCCTTTGTTGACATCTACGTGGGAGTCCACGACTCTGTTACTGGAGCTGCTGCCCACTTCACTCCTCCCCTTTACTCCACCACATTTCAAAATAAAATCGTTATTAGGAAGTTCCCCAGTCAAGGCCTGGTGCTTCCCCACAAAAAAGGGAGGGAAAACCAGTATGAGAGTGGCACTAAACTGCTCTTGTGCATCTCCCATTGACAGGTGATGGAGCAACAATGGCAGAGGGCTGGGGAGCGGGTCCCCTTGCTGCCCTCTTGGATGGGGTATAATGCAATGCGTGGAAGAGACCACGAGAGATTTTTAAAAAAAAGAAGACAGCATAAATATTTGAATGGCTTGATGATAGACTTGGCCTACTTTTCTAAATGGATGAAATGAAGCCAACTTTGACTCATAAGTGTCAGCCGTGACTCAGTGGGTAGCACTCTCGCCTCTGATGTCAGAAGGTTGTGGGTTCAAGTCCCACTCCAGAGACTTGAGCACAAACTCTAGGCTGACACTCCGGTGCAGTACTGAGGGGAGCGCTGCACTGTCAGAGGTGCTGTCTTTCGGATGAGGCGTTAAACTGAGGCTCTGTCTAGCCTCTCTGTTAGGTATAGAAGATTCTGTGGCACTATTTGAAGATCAGAGGAGTTATCCCTGGTGTCCTGGCCAATATTTAACTCTCAACCAACATCACTAAAACAGATTACCTGGTCATTATCTCATTGCTGTTTGTGGGACCTTGCAGTGCACAAATTGGCTGGCGCATTTCCTATATTATAACAGTGACCTCACTTATTTGGCTGTAAAGCGCTTTGGGACATCCTGAGGTCATCAAAGGCACTATGAGATAGGCAGAGATTTGGCAGATGGAATATAATATTGGAAAGTGTGAGGTTATGCACTTTGGCAGAAAAAATCAAAGAGCAAGTTATTATCTAAATGGAGAGAAACTGCAAAGTGCTACATTACAAAGGGATCTGGGGGTCCTGGTGCATGAAACACAAAAAGTTAGTATGCAGGTGCAGCAGGTGATCAGGAAGGCCAATGGAATCTTGGCTTTTATTGCAAGGGGGATGGAGTATAAAAACAGGGAGGTCTTGATGCAGTTATACAGGGTATTGGTGAGGCCACACCTGAAATACTGCGTGCAGTTTTGGTTTCCATATTTAAGAAAAGATATACTTGCTCTCGAGGCGGTTCAGAGAAGGTTCACTCGGTTGATTCCAGAGATGAGGGGGTTGACGTATGAGGAAAGGTTGAGTAGGTTGGGCCTCTACTCATTGGAATTCAGAAGAATGAGAGGCGATCTTATTGAAACATATAAGATTGTGAGGGGTCTTGATCGGGTGGATGCGGTGAGGATGTTTCCACTGATGGGTGAGACTAGAACTAGGGGGCATAATCTTAGAATAAGGGGCTGCCCTTTCAAAACTGAGATGAGGAGAAACTTCTTCACTCAGAGGGTAGTAAATCTATGGAATTTGCTACCCCAGAGAGTTGCGGAAGCTGCAACATTAAATAAATTTAAAACAGAGATAGACAGTTTCCTAGTAGACAAGGGAATTAGGGGTTACGGGGAGAGGGCAGGGAAGTGGAAGTGAGTCTAGATTCGGATCAGCCGTGATCCTATTGAATGGCGGAGCAGGCCCGAGGGGCCGTATGACCTACTCCTGCTCCTACTTCTTATGTTCTTATGTTCTTATATAAATGTAAGTTCTTTCTTTCATAAGATTTTAATTTACAATTGCCTCCAATGTTCTCTTCTCCTTTTCTGAGATCTGGCAGCTCTTGAAGTATCTCCCCCGAGTGCCCATCCTTCATGTATAAGCTAACGGTACAGAATGGGGTACGAGTGGCATAGTGGTTAGCACTGTTGCCTCACAGCGCCAGGGACCCGGGTTCAAATCTGGCCTCGGGCGACTGTCTGTGTGGAGTTTGCACATTCTCCCTGTGTCTGCGTGGGTTTCCTCCGGGTGCTCTGGTTTCCTCCCACAGTCCAAAGATGTGCAGGTTAGGTTGATTTGGCTATGATAAATTGACCCTTAGTGTTAGGGGATTAAATACGTGGGGTTACGGGGATAGGGTGGGATATGTGTCGGTGCAGGCTCGATGGGCCGAAATGGCCTCTATCTGCACTGTAGATTCTGTGATTCTGTGATTCTGTGAGTCGGAGACCATCTGGCCTGTGTGGCTTGGTACGAAAGTGGGTGGTGCCTTCATCCAGGAGGCTATCGGGGGAGCTAAATGCAATGTATATATCACATTCAAACAATGAAAATGAAATAAAAACAGGAAATGCTGGAAATACTCAGCAGGCCAGGCAGCATCTGTGGAGAGAGAAACAGAGTTAACGTTTCAGGTCAATGACCCTTCGTCAGGGTTATCGGAAGGTCATCGACCTGAAACTTTAACTCTGTTTCTCTCTCCACAGATGCTGCCTGACCTGCTGAGTGTTTCCAGCATTTCCTGTTTTTATTTCAGATTTCCAGCATCCGCAGTATTTTGCTTTTGTGTTAAAATGAAAACTAGAGTCCTGGCGAATCATATAACTAGGGCTGTAGAGAGGGCTTTAAACTAATTAGTGGGGGGGAGGTTTCTAGAGAGCAAATAATAGAAATGACAACAGAGAAGGTCATAGACTTAGGTAGCAGTGGGGGAATTAAAAAACAGAATGTGTCAGGAAGGGACAGAAGGCATGGAGCAAAAAGTAAAGTACTAAAAAGGAAAAAACAGGAACTAAGTGTTACAAAACATATTTGAAAGTTCTTTATCTGAGTGCACGTAGCATTCGTAACAAAATGAATGAGTTAACAGCACAAATAACGACATATGGGTATGATCTTGTGGCCATTACAGAAACATGGCTGCAGGGTGACCATGACTGGGAATTAAACATACCAGTGTTGCGATACCGCGGCAAACGTGGGAGTCGAGACAGAGCTATTGAAAACACAACTGCTTTATTCTGACCACATGGCAAACAGGAACTAGAAAAGCCCGCACATCCACTTAAATACTTCCCAGACAGGAAGTGCTCCCGGCAGCCTGTCCCTGCGGGAAACAAGTTGCTGGAGGAAAGGGCCCCCGGCTGGGGGCTTCTGCTTAGACTGTCTGTGCCGCCGTGAGCGGATTATGTCCAGTGGTGGCGTGTCGCCACACCAGGTTATTTAACAATCAGGAAGGACAGGCAGGAAGGGAGAGGAGGTGGGGTGGCTATGTTAATAAAGGAAGGAATCACTATAATACAGAGAAATGATATTGGGTCAAAGGAGCAGGATAGTGAAACAGTTTGGGTGGAGATAAGGAATAATAAGGGGAAAAAAACACTTGTGGGTGTAGTCTATAGGCCTCCGAACAGTTGCAACTCTGTTGGACGGAGTATTAATCAGGAAATAGTTGAGGCTTGTAATAAGGGAACAGCTATAATTATGGGGGATTTTAATTATCATATTAACTGGACAAATCAAATTGGGCAGAGCAGCCTTGAGGATGAGTTCATTGAATGTATTAAGGATGGGTTTCTTGAGCAGTATGTAACTGAACCGACCAGGGGGCAAGCAACCTTAGATTTGGTCCTGTGTAATGAGACAGGATTAATTAAAAATGTCCTAGTAAAGGATCCCCTTGGAATGAGTGACCATAACATGGTTGAGTTCCATATTCAATTAGAGGGTGAGAAGGTTGGATCTCAAACAAGCGTGCTGAGCTTGAATAAAGGAGACTATGAAGGTATGAGAGCGGAATTGATTAGAGTGGACTGGGAAAATAGATTAAAGGGTAAGACGGTACATGATCAGTGGTGTACATTTAAGGAGTTATTTTACAACTTCCAAAAAATATATATTCCACTGAGGAAAAAAGGGTGTAAAAGAAAAGATAGCCATCCGTGGCTAAGTAAAGTAATCAAGGATAGTATCCGACTAAAAACAAGGGCATATAAGGTAGCCAAATCTAGTGGGAGGATGGAAGATTGGGAAGTCTTTAAAAGACAGCAAAAAATAACAAAAAGATTGATTAAGAAAGGGAAGATAGATTATGAAAGTAAATTAGCAAAAAATATAAAAACAGACAGTAAAAGTTTCTATAGTTATATAAAAAGAAAAAAGGTGGCTAAAGTAAATGTTGGTCCCTTAGAGGATGAGACCGGGAAATTAATGGTGGGAAACATGGAGATGGCAAAAACACTGAACAATTATTTTGTATCAGTCTTTATAGTAGAGGACACTAAGAATATCCCAACACTGGACAAACAGGGGGCTCTAGGGGGGGAGGAACTAAATACGATTAAAATCACTAAGGAAGTGGTACTTGGTAAAATAATGGGACTCAAGGCGGATAAATCCCCTGGACCTGATGGCTTGCATCCTAGGGTCTTGAGGGAAGTAGCGGTAGGGATTGTGGATGCATTGGTAATAATTTTCCAAAACTCACTGGACTCAGCAAAGGTCCCGGCAGATTGGAAAACTGCTAATGTAACACCCTTATTTAAAAAGGGTAGTAGGCAGAAGGCTGGAAACTATAGACCTGTTAGCCTAACATCTGTGGTTGGTGAAATGTTAGAGTCCATTATTAAGGAGACAGTAACGGGACATTTGGATAAACATAATTTAATAGGACAAACTCAGCATGGTTTCATGAAGGGGAAGTCATGTTTGACAAATTTGCTGGAGTTTTTTGAGGAAGTAACATACAGGGTGGATAAAGGGGAACCAGTGGACGTAGTGTATTTAGACTTCCAAAAGGCATTTGACAAGGTGCCACACAAAAGATTATTGCTCAAGATAAAAAATCACGGGATTGGGGGTAATATTCTGGCGTGGGTGGAGGATTGGCTCTCTAACAGAAAGCAGAGAGTTGGGATAAATGGTTCATTCTCAGATTGGCAACCAGTAACTAGTGGTGTTCCGCAGGGGTCAGTGCTGGGTCCCCAACTCTTTACAATCTATATTAACGATTTGGAGGAGGGGACCGAGTGTAACATATCAAAGTTTGCAGATGATACAAAGATGGGACGGAAAGTAGTGAGTGAGGAGGACATAAAAAACCTGCAAAGGGACATAGACAGGCTAAGTAAGTGGGCAGAGATTTGGCAGATGGAATACAATACTGGAAAGTGTGAGGTTATGCACTTTGGCAGGAAAAATCATAGAGCAAGTTATTATCTTAATGGCAAGAAACTGGAAAGTACTGTAGTACAAAGGGATCTGGGGGTCCTGGTGCACGAAACTCAAAATGTTAGTATGCAGGTGCAGCAAGTGATCAAGAAGGCCAATGGAATGTTGGCTTTTATTGCTAGGGGGGTGGAATATAAAAACAGGGAGGTATTGCTGCAGTTGTACAAGGTATTGGTGAGACCGCACCTGGAATACTGCATACAGTTTTGGTGTCCATACTTAAGAAAAGACATACTTGCTCTCGAGTCAGTACGAAGAAGGTTCGCTCGGTTAATCCCGGGGATGAGGGGGTGGTCATATGAGGAGAGGTTGAGTAGATTGGGACTCTACTCATTGGAGTTCAGAAGAATGAGAGGCGATCTTATTGAAACATATAAGATTGTGAAGGGGCTTGATCGGGTGGATGCGGTGAGGATGTTCCCAATGATGGGTGAAACTAGAACTAGGGGGCATAATCTTAAAATAAGGGGCTGCTCTTTCAAAACTGAGATGAGGAGAAACTTCTTCACTTAGAGGGTGGTAGGTTTGTGGAATTTGCTGCCCCAGAAAGCTGTGGAAGCTACATCATTAAATAAATTTAAAACAGAAATAGATAGTTTCCTAGAAGTAAAGGGAATTAAGGGTTACGGGGAGCGGGCAGGAATTTGGACATGAGTCTGGGTTCGGATCGGACATGGCCCTGTGGGTAGCAGAGTGGGCCCAGGGGCCGTGTAGCCTGGTTCTGCTCCTACTGTGTTCTAATTCTGTGTTAGATTTCAGGAGATGGTTTTATTCCTGTTCCTGGCTGGGGTGGAGATCGCCTTTACAGAAGGTAAGTACTGTAGAAAATATAGGGACAGAGTGATCTCCTGGAAGAATTTCGATCGCCTAGATGGGTCGGAGAGGAATTTCCCAGATTTTTTTCTCCCAAATTGGCCATTGGGTCTTTATCTGGTTTTTTGCCTCTCCCGGGAGATCACATGGGTTCGGGTGGATGCAGAGTGATAGAAGATTTGAGGTTAGGATCAGATCAGCCATGATCTTATTGAATGGTGGAGCAGGCTCGAGGGGCCGATTGGCCTACTCCTGCTCCTATTTCTTATGTTCTTATGAAACTCAATTCTCACATCTAGCAGAACTGAATGGTTAATAGCATAACAGGGCACAGGAGCGGTGATAGACGTGTGTCAGGGGACCCGAGCCTGTCGGGGCCCAGAGCGCAACCACAGGAGGAACATCTAATGCACTGGCAATAGCTGATCCATGATCATTTTTTCAACTATTTTTACAGTAATTATTGCAAACATGCCTCTTCATGATAATACATGTGCTGATTTGGCACCAGATGAAGGTAGTATTTGGTATCATTGTCTAGTAAAATGTAGGGGCCCCAAACTGTACGTTTGCACGGGGCACCCACAAGTCAAACGTCACTCCTGCAGCTCCATTGAAATAAATGTTTGTGAAAGGAATATTTCCTTTCATTGCATTCCCCTCTGTCTGTTTAGTCCCATTAAGGGAATATTTAATTGTCACATTTTGCCATGTTTACAGCCCAAACTGCGTACAGACATTACAATCATTTAGTAAAAGTATTAATGGTTTGAGACAATTTACATTCCGGAAAGTCTCTCAATTAAAGTCTGCAGGGAACTGCGCGGCTGAAATGCACGACTGAGGTTTTACATGGGAATTTCTGAGATGTGGATAATGCTGTGCAGAACGGGGGAATGCCCATACTAGGAAGTGTGTATCTGTATGTTTATAATGAATGTGCAGGTTATACTGCCCCCTCATGTGTTCACTCACCATTCTGCAGTGCAAGTAAAAATAAAATATTTCCATTTATATAATGCCTCATATCATCTCTCAGAAATGTCCCGAAGTACTATGGCCTTTAGTATAATTCCTTATCTTATCAGAAGGTACAGTAGCTTAACAGATAGGATACTGGACTAGTAACCTTGAGGCTGTGAGTTCAATCCTACTGTAGCAAGTTGTGATAATGGATTTCAATAAATTGGGTAATTTGTGGGCTGGCATGTGGAAGATGACCATGACAGTTACTAGATTATATTTTTGTTAAAACCAAAATGGTTCGCTAATGTACTTCAGGGTAACGAAGCCTGCCACCCCTACCTGGTCTGGCTTTCATGCGGCTCACTATATGGTAGACCCCTCAGGACAGCTAGGGATGGGCAATAAAGACTGCCTTTCCAGTATTGCCCATGTCCCAAGTACATTTTTTATTAAAGATGGAGCCACTGTTGTAGATAAATGCAGCCGCAGCACAGCTCGATCACACTAACACCACTCAGATCAGTAACACAGTGGGCGAGAAATTGCGGTCGGAGGCGAACCTCTGGAGCACGCCTCCGACTCGCGAAAGAATGACGAAAGTAGCTGCTGGCGGCCAGACTGTGAAAACCTGCGGTCTCGGGCCTCGAGGCGGACGGCAGTGTAATGGCCGACGGATACCTGAGGCGCAGGCGGTGCGGAAGGGTACCTGGGATCACGTGGGCCTGGTTCTCCAATCAATAAGCAGAATTCCATTTTAATCATTAACGAAGGGAATCCTCTAATGAAATCCCGAAAAGTAATAATTATACAATTAACAGAAATGGAATTTTATTCGTAATTACCTTCATTCCACCAAACTCACTAAAAAATTTAATTTTTTGATAATTTTATATATCATTAAAACTGTAATCTGGGCCAATAGTTGCATAAACTCATCTTATACAGTGTATGTGCATAATTTAGGATATGAAATTGTTTAATTAATGGCTTGGGTATCCCCTTACACTGATGCAAACAGGCCCTGTGCCTGCTTGCACCAACCGTAACACTTCCAGGTGCAATTGCAGGCTAGCCGCTGAGCAAATAGCCCAACTCTGCGCCAGCGATTGCTTTTTCGTGGGCCATGCGGATGGCCTGTCGACGCGTACGTTGACGGGCCGCAAGTTCCGGATTTTGCGGAAATCCCGAACTTGTGGTGGATTTCTGACAGTACAACGTCACAGACATCCCAATTTCAGGGCCAACGTTTTTACTGGGTACTGTTGGTTGAGGGATGAATGCTGGCCCAGATGCCAGTTAAACTTCCCGTTGTTCCTCAAATAGTGCCTTGTGATCTTCAACATCCACCTGATGCTACAAATAAGATTATAAGCACATTGTAAGGTATCTGAAAATTTAAAAAAATAATGAATGCTAGAAATCTAAAATAAAAACAGAAAGTGTTGGAAATTCACAGCAGATCAGTGAGGATCTGAAAGAGAATGACAGGTTATCATTTCAGAACTATAGTTGTGATCAAGGGTCCCACATGGAATGTTAACCGATCTTTCTCATCCAGATGCTGACCCATCTGCTGTGTATTTCCAGCATTTCCTGTATTATTTTACCTGAAGATTTTACAATTCAGGTGTATTTAAGTAACCAGAATTCTATACTACAGGGTGGTATGTAGAAAGTAATCCTCCACTGACTCCAGATCTCCACTCATAGAAACATAGAAACATAGAAACATAGAAGATAGGAGCAGGAGTAGGCCATTCGGCCCTTTCGAGCCTGCTCCGCCATTCAACGAGATCATGGCTGATCATCCAAACCCTCGCACCCGGTCCCTACACCGACAACCATCCCACCCAAGCCCTATCCCCGTAACCCCACGTATTTAATCCCCCCTAACACTAAGGGCCAATTTTTATCATGGCCAATCAACCTAACCCGCACATCTTTGGACTGTGGGAGGAAACCGGAGCACCCGGAGAAAACCCATGCAAACACGGGGAGAATGTGCAAACTCCACACAGACAGTCACCCGAGGCCAGATTTGAAGTGAATGGAGATCTGGAGTGGAGATCTGGAGTGAGTGCGGATCTGGAGTGAGTGGTCCCTGGCGCTGTGAGGCAACAGTGCTAACCACTATGCCACTCCAGATCTCCACTCACTCCAGATCTCCACTCACTCCAGATCCCCACTCACTCCAGATCTCCACTCACTCCAGATCCCCACTCACTCCAGATCTCCACTCACTCCAGATCTCCACTCACTCCAGATCTCCACTCACTCCAGATCCCCACTCACTCCAGATTCCCACTCACTCCAGATTCCCACTCACTCCAGATCCGCACTCACTCCAGATTCCCACTCACTCCAGATCCGCACTCACTCTAGATTCCCACTCACTCCAGATCCGCACTCACTCCAGATCTCCACTCACTCCAGATTTCCACTCACTCCAGATCTCCACTCACTCCAGATTTCCACTCACTCCAGATCCCCACTCACTCCAGATCTCCACTCACTCCAGATCCCCACTCACTCCAGATCCCCACTCACTCCAGATCCGCACTCACTCCAGATCTCCACTCACTCCAGATCTCCACTCACTCCAGATCCCCACTCACTCCAGATCCGCACTCACTCCAGATCCCCACTCACTCCAGATCCCCACTCACTCAAGATCCCCACTCACTCCAGATCCCCACTCACTCCAGATCCGCACTCACTCCAGATCCCCACTCACTCCAGATCCCCACTCACTCCAGATCCCCACTTACTCCAGATTCCCACTCAAGCCAGATCCCCACTCACGCCAGATCCCCACTCACGCCAGATCCCCACTCACACCAGATCCCCACTCACTCCAGATCCCCACTCACTCCAGATCCCCACTCACTCCAGATCCGCACTCACTCCAGATCTCCACTCACTCCAGATCTCCACTCACTCCAGATCCCCACTCACTCCAGATCCGCACTCACTCCAGATCTCCACTCACTCCAGATCCCCACTCACTCCAGATCCCCACTCACTCCAGATCCCCACTCACTCCAGAACCGCACTCACTCCAGATCCCCACTCACTCCAGATCCCCACTCACTCCAGATCCCCACTCACTCCAGATCCCCACTCACTCCAGATCCCCACTCACTCCAGATCCGCACTCACTCCAGATCCGCACTCACTCCAGATCCGCACTCACTCCAGATCTCCACTCACTCCAGATCCCCACTCACTCCAGATCCCCACTCACGCCAGATCCCCACTCACTCCAGATCCCCACTCACTCCAGATCCCCACTCACTCCAGATCCCCACTCACTCCAGATCCCCACTCACTCCAGATCCCCGCTCACTCCAGATCTCCGCTCACTCCAGATCTCCGCTCACTCCAGACCCCCACTCACTCCAGATCCGCATTCACTCCAGATCTCCATTCACTCCAGATCCCCGCTCACTCCAGATCTCCGCTCACTCCAGATCTCCACTCACTCCAGACCCCCACTCACTCCAGATCCGCATTCACTCCAGATCTCCACTCACTCCAGATCCGCACTCACTCCAGATAGCTCTGTGGAAAGGTGTGCCAGACTCCTGCAGAGAGAAAGAGCAAAACTCAAGGAACCCTCATCACCAGGCAGTTCTCACACAGCAACTAATTGGGCAGATATGTCGTTGGGGGAGGCCTGGGAGCCTGTCACCAGTCTGCCCACCTTCTCAGCTGCAGTTGCTGGCGCTTGGTGGGGGTGGGGGTGGGGGCAGCTGGGGACAGGAGGAAACTATTTAAAAGAAACAAGAAGTCGCAAGCTCACAGGAAAAGAGTTATACTCAAGGTTGTGCATTTATACTTTGGCAGATCCCAAAGAAGTAGATAAGTCAGGGCTAGTGTGTGATGGGATATATAGAGGATATGTCACAGCCAGTGGCATAAGATATAAACAGCATATGATAGGCAAGTTCTTGATTGATTGATAAGGTATGTAGGAGAAATTGTGATTTCAGAAGGAGACAGATTTAGACATTGTTATTTCAATCTGCTCTTTGTGCCCCTTTGTGGCTGGTTACAGAATGACAGAGGCAGTGATCTGGAAACAAGGACTCTGATCACTCTGAACCTGGTGCACCGTAGATGGGGGAGGTGGGCGCCAAAAAGGATAAAGAAAATAACATGATAGATCATATTGCCTAAATTAGTTTAAAACTGAAACATTTCTCTCACCTTTAAAGAGAAGCATTCTTCACGGTATATTTATTTTCTTAATATTGTATAATTACATCAAACTGCATGTCGTCTGGCAAAAAATCCTCAGCTATGTGCGAGATAAAGTTGTCTCACTCTGACATTTAAGAATTCTTAAAACTATGCAGGTCATAAGGTCCCAAGTTAAATTCCCGGCCTGTGCTGAGTCACCTGGTTCAGCCAGGGCAGCATTTGTGATGCTGCAACTGGCCTCAGCATCTCCGAGCTAGGGAGGGGCAATTTCAGGGAGGTCCTAATCCCAAAACGCTAACCAGCTGGCGACCCCTGCTTGAAAATGTCCAAGCGCGGAGGTTGGGCGAGGGCAGAATCAGACTCGGAGGTGATGTCCCTTCTCGGGACCCGCTGAAGGTCAAACACCCTCCTCGCATTCACTGCCGAGGCTCCTCAATAAAGAAAGGCCACTTAGGTGATGTGGTAGAAGGTGCTGGTGCCCAGGGAATTGTACTTCAAAAGAAAAAGCTTGCATTGATATCGCGTCTTTCATGATCTCAGGATGTCCCAAAGCATTTTACAGCCAATGAAGTACTTATTTGAAGTGTAGTCGCTGTTGTAATGTAGGAAACGCGGCAGCTAATTTGCGCACAGCAAGATCCCACAAACAGCAGTGGGATAATGACCAGATCAGGAAACTCTCGTTTAAACAGCACCTAAATATCCGGAATTCTCTCTTAACCGGCAAAATTCTCGCTCCGAAAACACCTCAATAACCGGCAATGTTGCCGAGTCCGAGTCTCCCATGGTGGCCGAGTTAGTCAGCGGGGGTAGTTCTCCAAACTGCCACTACTCAAATTCTTGGCGCTGTCGGAAGTCCGAACACCTCAATAACAGGAGTCTGACTCGTTGTTTGTTAAAAATAGCCTCGGTAGATAACCCTCTCCGTCATCCGGAATTTTTAATCAACCGGCAGCATCCCGGTCCCGTCGGTGCCGGATACCAAAGAGTTTCCTGTAATCTGTTTGTTAGGTGTTGGTTGAGGGTTAAATATTGGCCAGGACTCCAGGGAGAACTCCCCTGCTCTTCAAAATAGTGCCATGGGATCTTTTACATCCACATCATTCCAAAGTTGGCACATCCGACAGTGCAGCGTTCTCCCTCAGTACTGCACTGGAGTGTCAGCCTAGATTTTGTGCTCAAGTCGCTGGAGTGGGGCTATGAACCTGCAACCTACTGACTCAGAGGTGAGAGCGCTACCCACTGAGCCACTGCTGACACTGAAATGAAAATCAATGCTTCGGGAGCAGAGGAGAGAATATTAACATCCCTGTTTAAAAACCTGGTGAGATGTTGCACTGTACGGAAAAGCTGTCAGTGATGCACGTGCACCTGATTCAGGAAGGACACATACACAAACAAAAAAACGATTTTCCACCACTTGAAACAGTTTTGCTGACTCCACTTTATGGGAAAAGAACAAAAGGTACTTTCAATTGCAAAGTGACCTAACAACACCCTCGGGAGGAGCAGGAACATGAGGTCAAAAAGTTGCGGCCAGGTTAACAGTGCAGGGAACAGAAGCCGGGGACAAAAGAACAGAATGTGGAAACGCAAGAGTGAATAACTGGGCATGTTTCTTTGCTGAAAGATAATAGAGCTTACATCAGAACCACACTGTGATCTGAGAGCGACTGTCCTGTTAAATGGATTGGGTGTCACAGCGGGGAAGAGGTCACAAGTCCACTTAGGCAGGCTAATTGGCAATTATGTGCATATTAAGTATGATAGCCTAAGCAAGAATAATGCCCCGAGAAGTGGTCGCTCCATTATTTTCCCCTTTACATGGTTCAAAGAGGCGATGGCGTATTAGAAATCTTGCGCTGATGGGTGGCAACGTGGCTCCTGGGAAGCAGTGAGATGCGGGGGGTCGATGTGATTGATAGCTGAGGGGCTGGACTATCACTGCCTTGGGACCTGCAAATAGTACTGTAAATCCCCATTGTAAATCTTACAAACAGACAAGTGTTAACCAAAGAACTAAAAAGGGCTTTTAATTGCATGATTTGTTGGTTGCAAAATGGGCCAAATAAGATTCCTAATGGTGGGTAATTAAAGGACAAAAGACAAGGTAATTAAATGAAGTTAAATTATGATGATATATATATCAGGCACAGAATTTCCTGGTAATTTACTGCAGCCCGTTTCTTGATAAACTGGTAGTGTTTATACTGCAATCATTAATCCTCTTTGTGATCTCAAATCAAACCACCAATGGTGGACACCGGCACCAAAAACGAAACACAGGATAGAAGAGAGCCCCAATGTAAAAAGGTCAGTCCGACAGGATTGAATCGTGGCTCTGTGCAGGTGGCGGTATTTATTCTAACAATCTGGGTGACACTGCCATGTTGGTCCGAGAAGATAGACCTTCTTCTAACAATTGTTTGCCCGTCTGAAAGGCTTGCCAGGCCACTTCAGAGTCGCACGCACAATTAGACTCATATCTACAAAAGCAAAATACTGCGGATAGCTGGAAATCTGAAATAAAAACAAAAAAAGTGCTGGAAATTCTTTATCTCATTGAAACTTATAAAATTCTGACAGGACTAGACAGACTAGATGCAGGAAGGATGTTCCCTATGGCGGGGGAGTCCAGAACCAGGGGTCACAGTCTAAGGATAAGGGGTAAGCCATTTAGGACAGAGAGGAGGAGGAATTTCTTCACCCAGAGAGTGGTGAACCTGTGGCATTCTCTACCACAGAAGGCAGTGGAGGCCAATTCATTAAATATATTCAAGAAGGAGTTAGATATATTTCTTAAGGCTAAAGGGATCAAGGGATATGGGGAGAAGGCAGGGACAGGGTACTGAATTTGGATGATCAGCCATGACCTCATTAAATGGCGGAGCAGGCTCGAGGGGCCGAATGGCCTACTCCTGCTCCTATCTTCTATGTTTCTATGTTTCTATTCTCAGCAACTTACCTGAAACGTTAACTCTTGTTTCTCTCTCCACCGGTGCCGCCTGACCTGCTGAGCATTTCCTGCATTTTCTGTTTTTATTTTAGAGTCATGTATAGGCCAGAACAGATCGAGGTAGCAGGTTCCCTTCCCTGAAGGGCATTCACAAACAAGTTGGATGTTTACAACAACCCGGCAGCTTTAATGGTGGTATTTTTCTGGATTGATTGATAACTTGCTGTGGTGGGATTTGAACTTACAACCTCTAGGTTGCTAGTCCAGTGCCATAACCAGAGGCATTGGCAGCAAATTTCAAATTGTAAACATTTCCTTCCAAATGCTGCCCGGATCCCCAACCCCCACCCTCGTGCATGCTGCAGATGCACATAATTTTTTTTTGGGGGGAGGGTTCCGTCGGAATTTTTCTCCGTGTTCCACTACCCCTGCAAAAAATTAGAAATTTATATTAAAAGCGGTAAATTCTAGTCCATTTCAAACACTTTTATGAGGTATAGGGCTATCATTTGCTGTGACAGGGCACCTAACGGCGAGTTAGACATGCCCTTCTACGTTTAGAAAGAACGACTTGCATTTATATAGCGCCTTTCATGACCACCGGACGTCTCAAAGCGCTTTACAGCCAATGAAGTACTTTTGAAGTGTAGTCATTGTTGTAATATGGGAAACGCGGCAGCCAATTTGTGCACAGCAAGCTCCCACAAACAGCTATTTTGATAATGTCCAGATAATCTGTTTTTTAGTGATGACGATTGAGGGATAAATATTGGCCAGGACACCGGGGATAACTCCCCTGCTCATCTTCGAAATAGTGCCGTGGGATCTTTTACGTCCACCTGAGGGAGCGGACGGGTCCTCGGTTTAACGTCTCATCTGAAACATTTTTTTAATGTTTTGTGCGGCAAGTTGCTGAAAGCACGAGCTGATAACGGCGCAGCGAGGGGAAACAGGGTATCTGACACCTGAGTGAACGGGGCAAGCAACTGGGTCTCTCCTTAACCAATCAGAGTGAAGGATTGTGAAATTAACAGCGCAAGGGCTGAGAAGGAAGTGTAAATTATAGAGGGTGAATTCAATGTCAAATCAGGTACAGAATGAGAAATAAAGAGAGGGAAAGAAAGATTGGATTGAGAGAGAGAGAAAAGAGGCAGACAGGAAAAGTTAAAAAAAAATAATTAAAAATTTTACATTTTAAAATTCTTCAACAACAATTCAAATCTGAAGGAATGAGACTCTACACTTTCAACAGTTAATTTTCAGTGCCAGAGAGGTTGGCTGGCAGTAATTAAGACTTATCACATCGTTAAAAGCGTACTTAGACTGGAATGGACAAAACATAACTTTCTTTGTCCGAGTTTAGTTTGTATCTACTGCGCAAATACAGCAACTTCACGGCACTCAATGCATTTCAATGGGGAGCCAGACGGTGAGATGCCGTTTTCGCGAAGCTAACAGCGGCGCAGAGCAACTTAAACAGCAACTTTTGGTTATTTGAGTTTAACCGCGCATCTGCATCCGCCTGAAGTTGCTGCACCATTTGCGTATAAATTACAACAAGCGCCGTTAACCTCACCGTTACTTTGACAGCAAATTATGGCCCCCCTTGTTTTTAATTCAGAAAACAATTCTGAGGCAATTTATGTGAGATTGGTCTTTGTAGAATCTTGAATCAGGTACTCCGGTTTAGAAAGGCAGAGGGCACTGTTATCAATAGGCCAAAAAATGGACAGAGACGTGACAACCTGTTGACATAGCTAATATTAAAATAAGGGCTGAGTTTTATTGCAAATTTGCTTGTATGATAAATGAGTGCAATAATGCTGATGCCCATGGCTAAACGTACCTTATTACAATTTTTTCTTTCTTTATCACTAGTTTGTAATGAAGTACTAATGAAAAAACATCCTAAACGTTTGCTTTATGCTCTGCATATAATTCACTGCTAAATGTTTTTCAACTGAGCGCTCAGGGATTAAATTCTACGATGTGTTATGTGATTTTTGTTTAAGGTGGGTCAGCCAATGTCCTTCTGTTGAACAGGCAATGGACACTAGAAATTATTGATGGCGTTATTAGTGGAGGAATGCTTTTTGTGTTTGTTTTTTCTAGTATTTTAACCCGTTTATTTTAAATACTCTTTTTTTAAGGCTCAAATATGGAAAGAAAGTAATTGCATTTTACGTCCCAAAGCACTTTACAACCAAAGAATAACTTTGGCGGGGCAGTCATTGTTCTTATATAGGCAAACACGGCGGCCAATTGCACACAGCAAGGTCCCACTATCAGTAAATTAGATGAATGGCCAGTTCATCTGTTTTTAATAAAAAAGAAAGACTTGCATTTCTATAGCACCTTTCACAGCCACCGGACGTCTCAGAGTGCTTTACAGTCAATGAAGTACTTTTGAGGTGGAGTCACTGTTGTAATGTGGGAAACGCGGCAGCCAATTTGCGCACAGCAAGCTCCCACAAACAGCAATGTGATCATGACCAGATTACTTGTTGTTGCGTTGGTTGAGGGAGAAATATTGGCTAGGGCACAACTCCCCTACTCTCCTATCGAAATAGTGCCATGGGATCTTTTATGTCCACGGGGCCTCGGTTTATTGTCTCATCCTAAAGTCGGCACCTCCGACAGTGCAGCACTCCCTCAGTACTGCATTGACAGTGTCAGCCTAGATTTTGTGCTCTAGTCTCTGGAGCGGGACTTGAACCTTCTGACTCAAAGGCGAGAGTGCTACTAACTGAGTCACAGCTGACACTGTGATGAGGGAAGAATGTTGGCCAGGACATCAGAAGAACTCACTATCCTTCTTCAAATAGTGCCATGGATTTGTTTATGATTGCCTGAAGAGGCAAATAGGGCCTTGGTTTAACATCTCATCCAAAATATGGCACGTCTGAAAATGGAGCACTCGCTCATTGAAGTGCCAAGCTTAGATTACGTGCTCAAGTCCATCATGGGGCTGAGCTCACAACCTCAGGGGCCACGCTGACATTTTCTGGGAGGATAATCTCATTAACGTACCTCTGTAATTCTCACACGTGCACATTTCTGTATTAAGTTTCATTGTTTTAAAGGGCACAAATTCTTTTTACCTGATCGTTTCGGACATTTAGCAGGATAACGCATGAGTAAAAACAGGATTTGATCCAACTGTCAGGCCAACCATCACTGACCAGATTGCGGCCTACTTTTCACATTGAAGGATTTTTGATTTCCTTTAAGGGGTACTTTCACTTCAAAAATTGTTTTCAGTCTTTCAGACCTGGATATCACATCCTGAAAATTGTCACCTGCATTAGCGAGTATTCTGGACCAACAATCAAAATATGTAATAAAAACAGAAAATGCTGGAAATACTCGGCAGGTCAGGCAGCATCTGTGGAGAGAGAGAAACAGAGTTAACGTTTCAGGTCGATGACCTTTCGTCAGAACAATCAAAATAGGTCCCTAGTGTTTTCAGTGATCTGCCGCTATCAACCAATATGTGGAATGTGAGAAAATGTAATACTATCTCAGCCTTTTAAATGTCATTGTAGCTGTGGGTGACCTATTTGGTTTATCTGGAATCACAAAATATCAAACATACAGGATTCATTGCAACAATAAAAGTTAATACTGTAACCTACTGGTCATGTCTCAGCTCAACCTGCCCGTACTTTACATAGATGCATGTCCTCCACTTCCATTTCTTTTTGCCTGCTGTCTTTAAGCTGGGCTTTGAAAAGACTTGCGGCAGAGGTTCACTCCGGCATAAAGAGGTTGCTGTATTCACTGTCACCTGAATCTGCCTTTAGACACTGTAAATTGGCAGATGGCATTTCAGCAGATGAGAAACCAGTGGTCAGAAAATTGCTCATCTCCTGCATTTTGCGTATAATACGTAGAGCTAACTATGGTAACGGTGAATAGCCACATGCAGGTGAACCCACCTGTGCACGGCCACATTGCTATCAATGACCCATTTCACCTACACCCACATCGAACACCCACATGTGATTTATATACTTATATACGTACTGACTCATGTCATGCACACATACACGGAGACTGCCAAAACACCTTTCCCTCAGGCAGACCTTCCGACTGACCCTCATTCCCAGGGTGATATGCTCATTTCTGAACAATAAGCTGCAGTTTCTTTTAATGTACACTTTCTCCGTACACACTTTACTGGATTTTATATCATTCAGAGTAAGTGAAGGGTGGGGTTGTCACAACCCAACGCTTCTGGAGGCTTAAATCAGTCTCTGAACCCCCAGAAAATCTGTCCGCACCACACTTGGTGCCTTCAAATACTTGGCTGAATTTTCCCCCCACATAAAAAATGTTGTCAGCTTGCAAGGTGTGCTTAAGAATCTTAGAAGCAGCACAGAGGCCAGTTTTCACCTTTTCTTTCTATGTTGGAATTGAAACTAATTCACAGCACCAGCTGGGCCCCCCAGTTTGAGTCAGTCGGCATGTTAACACCTGTATCATTTGGAGTGGAACTGGGAGGGGAGGCAAGTAGTTGGGCAAAAAACAGGAGGCAAGGCAAGAAGCAAGGGGGATTTTTTTTATGATAGCAAAATACTGCGGATGCTGGAAATCCGAAATAACAACAGAAAACGCTGGATAAACTCAGCAGGCCAGGCAACATCCATGGAGAGAGAAATAGAGTCAACGTTTTGGGTTTCGACCTGAAACGTTGATTCTATTTCTCTCTCCACGGATGTTGCCTGGCCTGCTGAGTTTATCCAGCATTTTTGGATGTTTTTTTTATTGCTGATCTACAAGTTAAAGCCTCAGCCTTGCAACGAGACTCCAGAGACATCACAGTAGATGTTTACTGCCCTCTTGTGACTTAGAAGTAGGTGCAACAATGGCTTGATGAGACACCAGTTATTTGCCAGTGTTCTCTTTGTCTCCAATTTCTTCGGGTCAGTGTTCAGGACAAAAGTGACATTTTGTTATCTTTCGCAAGGATTATAAATGAGAAACTAGCAAGATATCGCTAGTTGTGGTATTACCAGGTTATAAATGTCTTACAAAAGCAAAATACTGCGGATGCTGGAAATCTGAATATCTTAGTTGTCCGTGCTGAATTAGCTGATCGCTGGTAGGATGGCAGTAGAGGTGTTACAACTGGCTTCAGGGCCTTTGAGTTAGGGAGGAGAAAACTGGTCAGAGCTCCTGCCCCTGGTCACTATCCAATGACCCCTGCTGGATGGTCATATGGTTGAGCATCAGGAGAGGACAAAATTGGTTGAAAAGCCCACCGATTCTCATTCTCAAGCCTCAGCCATAAATCATGGACACTTCGGCATGGTACCAGAAGGCAACCAGCCTCTGAACACTGTATTCTTGCAAGGAGACAAGTCCTTGAGGAAAGGTGGGGAGGGGAGTTGTGATGTAAAAAAAACCCCGTTTGTTTACGAAGAAAAATTAAAGCAATATGTTGGGATAAAATCTTGTAATCGTTTTCTCATTGAATATGCATGTAAAAATATCTCCCCATATTTAATGTTTAAAAAAATCTTAACACAGATTGGCTGTCCTCCTAATTGAGTGATCCCATATTTGTTATTTGGAGTGATGTAGCATTGGGTGCTGATGCTGTGCTGAATTGCCATTGTTTCAATGCTCAGCTTTGAAAATAGTGGGAATGCAGCAAAGATTTTCAATGAACTACAAGTACATCAGCACTCCTGCTATCCTGCAAAGGCTTCCACTTGATAGGTGGATGTGTGTGACAAATTGTATTCGTCCCACCTTCTGTATAATTGCATTTCCCAGGCAGTGCATGCTGCCTTGACAAATACAATAGTCGCAGTAATGCTTCAGTCATCCAGTAAACTTGCAAGAAGATAGGGCTGACTGGATTTGGAAATCCATTTCCCGATTATTTTTATGTGAAATAATACACTTAATGTTTTTTTAAATAAAAAGCAATGCAGATCTCAGGTTTGTTCTCTGGTTCATGATGAGCTGGCTGATGTTAGCCAGGGATATAATTTGCAGTGTTTCTGAGCTAGGGAAATAGGATAAAAATAACCTACGATTCTCACTTGTGATCACTGTCTTGTGCCACTTGCTAAAGAGTGGGTGGGCGTGCACTATAGATGAGAACAGATCTCATTGTGATGCTCTCTGTAGTAGAATAGCCTGTCAACACTCATTGTCTTGGCTCGCACATGGAGAATAGCTGCCAGCATCATGGAACTGTCTTCTGGGATGAATCATTAGCTTGAGAGATTTTTTTTTAAACTATTTATTTGGAATAAGGATATAGCTACCGTACTGTGTTTTTTTTCAATTCAGCTTTTTTTTGTGCTAGGCAGTGAGATTAGATTAATTATTTATTTCAAAATTCTCATCCTTGTTTTCAAATCCCTCCATGGCCTCGCCCCTCCCTATCTCTGTAATCACCTTCAGCCCCACAACCCCCCGAGATATCTGCGCTCCTCTAATTCTGCCCTCTTGAGCATCCCTGATTATAATCGCTCCCTTTGGTGGCCGTGCCTTCTGTTGCCGAGGCCCTAAGCTCTGGAATTCCCTGCCTAAACCTCTCCGCCTCGCTATCTCTCTTTCCTCCTTTAAGACGCTCCTTAAAACCTACCTCTTTGACCGAGCTTTTGGTCACCTGCCCTAATTTCTCCTTATGTGGCTCAGTGTCAAAAAAATGTGGTCTTATAATACTCCTGTGCAGCGCCTTGGGATGTTTTACTATGTTAAAGACGCTACATAAATCTCTTTTGTTCTCTCCCAGCCCCCACTGGCCTTTTAATCTATTTCATTTCCTGTGCTTCTTCAGTCTTGACAAAGGGTTTTCACCCGAAACGTTGACTCTATTTCTCTCTCCACGGATGTTGCCTGGCCTGCTGAGTTTTTCCAGCATTTTCTGTTGTTATTTTGGATTTCCAGCATCTGCAGTATTTTTGCTATCGTACTATATAAATACAAGTTGTTGTTAAGGGGGTCGCTGGCTTCAGTTTCCAGCAAGCAGGAGGTGGATTATTTTACTATTTGAAGGCGTTCTGTCTCTTTAATTTCAGCCAGTGGGTTATTGCATTTTTTTTAGGTGGGCTGTCACTTTAATTCCAGGCAAGCGGCGGATGAGGATTGCCGACCGATCGCTGGGCTGTTGGCGCTCGATGCTGCTGACTGCGCCGCGTCCTCCATGGCGATGGAGGCGCTCGACCTGTTCCGGGCGCTGGGGGCCGGCGCCAAGTTCGACTGGAGACGGTTCGGGCGGGACGCCGAGAGGCTGCGGGTGAGGGGCCCCGGGGACTCAGGGCCCAGCGACAGGAGGCGAGGCTGCAGTGCCAGAGCCGCGGCAGGGGAGGGGAGGCTGGGATGGCATTACGCGAGCCCCAGGGCTAGGCCGCGGCCTCACGCGTGCAACCGTCCAGAACCTTAAGTGAATCGCCAAATGATTTTTTTTAAAGACTTGCATTTCCATCGAGCCTTTTCACACGCCCTAAAGCGCTTTACAGCCAATGAAGTACTTTTTGAAGTGCAGTCACTGCTGTAATGTAGGAAACACGCCAGCCATTCTGCGCACAGCAAGATCCCACAAACAGCCATGTGATAATGACCAGATAATCTGTTTTAGCGATGTTGATCGAGGGGTAAATATTGGTCCAGGACACCGGGGCTAACCCCCCTACCCTGTTCCTCTTCAAAATAGTGCCACGGGATCTTTCACGTCCACCTGAGAGAGGAGACTTGGTTTAACGTCTCAACCGAAAGACGGCACCTCCGACAGTGCAGCACTCCCTCACTACTGCACTGGCGTGTCCGCCTAGATAGTTTTTTTGTGCTTAAGACCCTGGAGTGGGAACTTGAGCCCACAACCTTCTGACTCGGAGGCGAGGGTGCTACCCACTGAGCCACGGCCGGCACTAAACTACAACTGTACAACAAGTGGCGAAATCATCGTGCAAGCTGTGGAGTTATTGTAAAAGCCCGGGTTCAACAAGGGATGAGAGTCTGATCTAAAACCCAACGGCTTTCATGTGCCTCCAGCCACGCTGTGTGGCTGATTTTTTTAATGCCGTCTGTAGTGGGCTAGCAAACCATTCAGTTGTGAAGTCAGGGCAACTTGGGATCAACAGCACAGAGGGAAGCCTGTCGTGCCCATGCCGGCTCTTTGGAAAGAGCTGTGCAATTTAGTCCCACACCTCAGCTTTTCCCCGATAACCCTACAAATTAGCCCTCAAGTACACCTCCAATTGCCTTTTGAAAGTTCCTATGGAATCTGATTCCACCATCTTTTCAGGCAGTTTGTTCCAGATCTTAACGACGCTCGGTGTGAAAAAATGTTAATTCCCCCCCCCCCCCCCCCCAGTTTTTTTGCCAATTATTTTGAATCTTTGACCTCTAGTTACTGACTCACTTGCCAGAGGAAACAGTTTCTCCCTGTTTGCTCTATCACAACCCCTCATAATTTTGAATACATCCATTGGGTCTCTCCTTAACCTCTTCTCTAAGGAGAACAATCCCAGCTTCTCCAATCTCTCCCTCATCCTAGTAAACCTCCTTTTTACCCTCTCCAAGGCCTTGACATCCTTCCTAAAGCGTGGTGCCAAAATTGCGCACACTACTTCAGCTGAGGCCTAACCAGAGATTTGTAAAGGTTTAGCATAACTTTCTTGTTTTTGTATTCAATGCCCCTATTTACAAAGCCAGGTATCCCATACTCTTTCTTAACCGCCTTACTAACGTTCTACCACCTTCAACGATTTATGAATATGTCCCCCAGGACCCTCTGCTTTTGTACCCCCCTCAAAATAGTACCATTTAGATTGTACTGCATCTCCATGTTTCTCCCAAAGTGCCCTTAACTTTTAGTGGCTCCTGTTTAAAATTAAGTGTTCTGATTATGGAAGGTTACATTTCATCACTGCTCCAACATCTGTTGCTGGGAGGGCAAAAATTCATTGGAATCTGAATAAAACCATCCCCATAAACTCCCTGACTGTTTTAAATGGATTAATATCGGCTAGGGTGTAGTGTTGTGGTTCAAGTGGCATTGATAAGCTACTTAGGTTTTGTGCTTGTGCTTTAGTTTGATGTTTGAACCTTTCAGTGATGTCTTACCATTCACTTCAACCTACGCTGTAAAATTGTACACAATGTCTTATTGTATATTATTCATGTAATTCCAGGTAACAAAGTCAAACAATGTCATCTTAAGTGAAAACCCTACAGACCTTGACTTTTTTAACAGTCAGCATGCTAAGAGCTGCAAGCCAGTGGGCAGTACATTGAAAAGCAATGGACTGAAAGAGGGTTCTGATGGAGAGGTCACTAATGACTCATCTGCATCCCCAGGGGGAAAAAAACTTGAGGGAAATGGATCAGAAAAGAGGAAAAGGAGCAAAAAGAGGAACAAAGGTAAGTTGAGCTTGCTAAAACAGGAGAATAATCACAAAGTTGATCATTCTGATTTCCAAATCTACAAGGTACAGTAATTTTTGTTTTTGCAGCGAGTGATTTCTTTCCTTCTGCCCAAAAAATGCACATGGCCATTCTTACGCAGTGATGAACATATTTAAAGATGCCATTGATATAATGGTTTGTACAAAGTAATAATAGAAGCAGAATGAGATGCATCCGATCCTTTCTCCCTTTCCTCACCCCCTCCCCATAATTCTGTATAACAACAGAAAACGCTGGAAAAATCTCAGCAGGCGAGGGCAGCATCTGTGGAGAGAGAAACAGAGCCAACGTTTCAGGTCGATGACCCTTCGGCGAAAGGTCATTGACCTGAAACGTTAACTCTGTTTCTCTCTCCACGGATGCTGCCCTGGCCTGCTGAGTTTTTCCAGTGTTTTCTGTTGTTTCGGATTTCCAGCATCCGCAGTATTTTGCTACCCCATAATTCTGTCCTGTTTTGGTCCCTCCCGAGACAAGAATACGGACATAATCTAGTGGCCGTTCTCTTATGTTTGAACCATGACAATGTCAATAAGTTATTTGACTTTGAGGGGCATCACATTACAGCCCAGTCCTGTCCTTTTTCAATGTCCATGCACGCACGCTTTTCAGCAGGTGGCACTGGGTAGTGATCAGGAGCAGGAATCTTGACCGACGTTGCTCTTCCCCCTCCCTCGCCAGGGACACGGAGGCCAGTTATAGAGCCTTTTTCTTAAAGGAAGCAAAGAGTTGGAATAAACGGCTCTTTTTCCGAGAGGCAGGCAGTGACTAGTGGGGTACCGCAGGGATCGGTGCTAGGACCCCAGCTATTCACAATATATATAAATGATCTAGACAAGGGAACTAGATGTAATATCTCCCAAGTTTGCAGACGACACAAAGCTGGGTGGGCGTGTGTGCAGTAAGGAGGATGCCGAGAAACTCCAGTATGATTTGGACAGGTTGGATGATTGGGCAGATGCATGGCAGATGCAGTATAATGTGGATAAATGCGAGGTTATCCACTTTGGTGGCAAAAATAGGAAGGCAGATTATTACCTGAATGGCAATAGATTGGGAGAAGGGGAAGTGCAACGAGACCTGGGTGTCCTTGTACATCAGTCACTGAAGGTAAGCATGCAGCTGCAGCAGGAGGTTAAGAAAGCAAATGGTATGTTGGCCTTCGTAGCGAGAGGGTTCGAGTACAAGAACAAGGATGTCTTGCTGCAGTTGTACAGGGCCTTGGTGAGACCACGCCTTGAGTATTGTGTGCAGTTTTGGTCGCCTTACCTGAGGAAGGATGTTCTTGCCATGGAGGGAGTGCAGCAAAGATTCACCAGACTGATACCTGGGATGGCAGGAATGACGTATGAGGAGAGATTAGGTCGATTGGGCTTATACTCGCTGGAGTTTAGAAGAATGAGAGGGGATCTCATTGAAACTTATAAAATTCTAACAGGACTGGACAGACTGGATGCAGGAAGGATGTTCCTGATGGCGGGGGAGTCCAGAACCAGGGGTCACAGTCTAAGGATAAGGGGTAAGCCATTTAGGACTGAGATGAGGAGGAATTTCTTCACCCAGAGAGTGGTGAACCTGTGGAATTCTCTACCACAGAAGGTAGTGGAGGCCAATTCATTAAATATATTCAAGAAGGAGTTAGATATATTTCTTAAGGCTAAAGGGATCAAGGGATATGGGGAGAAGGCAGGGACAGGGTACTGAATTTGGATGATCAGCCATGATAGCATTGAATGGCGGAGCAGGCTCGAGGGGCCGAATGGCCGACTCCTGCTCCTATCTTCTATGTTTCTTTATCATAGTTGTGGCTATGATGAGCTAACTCAGCACAGGAGAAGACTTGCATGGTTCAGTGCCACGACAAGCGATGCAGTTACCTACTCTGCCATCGGAGCAGCTGGCACTACATTTTTGAAGGTTTAGTATGCAAACTTTACACACAGCAGCTCATGGCTGCTAACATTTTCATTTTTAAAAATAACTTGGTATACACAAGTTTACTTTTTAAGAAGCACTCCCAGTTTTCAAACATCAATGATTTTTGGGCCGCTCGCTGTTTCATTTCCCCTATATTTCTTTTGTATGGTCTCGCTAGACTGGCACATGAGTGGGCAGGTAACCTGCTTTCGAGCCTCCTCCAGTGCTGTTTCTCATACAGCAGCCAGGATGGTCTGAGTCTGGGGGTGGCATTCCCTGTCTGAGGTTTCCTGGTCTCCCACCAGTGATCATACTAACATTAGGAATTTAGTCAAGCCGGAGATTAAATCTGCGTCCCACAACTCGGGCGCTTGATGCTTGAACTTGCTGTTACGACACTTGGGAAATATTTAAAACATCAGCATGTCACTACTCCCACATATGCCACAGTGGCAGACCACATGATTCCCCAACTGGCTGCTTTCTGAACTTGGTTGTACTGCTGACAGACGCACTTAATTATTTTACTCGAGTGCGGAGAGTTGCATCAGCAGTGACTGAATTATCTTTCTCAAGAACCCTCATGCATTTCTTGGCTGCTATATCAAAAGTAGTGTTAACAGTGGTGTTGGAGTAGTTTTCCCATTGAGCTGCTCAGCCATGGTAACGGAGGAGAGGAGACTATGTTAAATGTATAATAAAATAGCACTGAATCCAAATGATTATTTTGGTGATGGAGGGAAAGATTAAGCATTTGTTCCTTGCGACTTTCTGATTTAATTAATCTCTTTTCAACTATGGCTGTATCGTGCACTATGGGCCTTCGCTGCCATTTGGCACTAAATGTTCATGCTCTCTCTCTTTCCTCCTCCCACCCGCCCCCAACCACCATCAACAGAGACCAAAACAGTGCGTGACATTTTTGCCAACACCAAAGACGATGATGGGATAATGCTAATGTCCTCACTGGGAAGGAAGATCAAGAGTAGTACTGGCGATAGGGGCAATGAACCCAGTGCTGAGAAACTGGAACATCAGCGACGAGAGAAGGTTTGTCTTTTGTCCTTATCTAGGAACACGGATACTTACTGTAAACACTTCTTGGGGGGGGGGGGGAAACAATTTAAAAGCTCTACTGTAATGTACGCCTATGTTAAAGTAAAATTCTTTTTTTCTTTTCAAGATAAATAAATTCCGGCGTAAGCATCGGATTTACGTGGATGGAACCGATATCCCTGAACCTGTTGCTACCTTTGAGCAGCTCCAACAGGAATATAGGGTCCACCCAAAAGTTATTCAGCACATACAGGAAGCTGGGTTCCAAATGCCGACCCCGATACAGATGCAAGCTATACCCATCATGCTACATGTAAGTATTTTTCTGTTGACTCGTTAAGTAGCACACTCTCCTCTGAGTCAGAAGGTTGTGGGTTCAAGTCCCACTCCAGAGACTTGCGCACGAAAATCTAGGCTGACACTCCAGTGCAGTACTGAGGGAGTGCCGCACTGTCGGAGGTGCCGTCTTTCGGATGAGACGATAAATCGAGGCCCCGTCTGCGCTCTCAGGTGGACATAAAAGATCCCATGGCACTATTTCGAGGAAGAGCAGGGGAGTTATCCCCGGTGTCCTGGCCAATATTTATCCCTCAATCAACATCACTAAAAACAGATTATCTGGTCATTACTGACGTAATAAAACTCACTCCGCACTTGGTTCGAGCATAAAGCAAGGCTTTAATCAACTTGTTTCAGAACATGGAAGTCTAATTGTACTTCACTAGTTCCTGTCTTACAAAATGTCCCTGAAAAGCTGGGCCCACGCCCGAGTATTTATACTCCTTGGACGGCGCCATCAGCTGGCCGTCCAGTGTTATTTCATGAGTCGTTTGTTTGAGGATGAGATTTATGACAATTATCACATTACTGTTTGTGGGAGCTTGCTGTGTGCATATTGGCTCCATGTTTTGTACATTACAATAGTGACTACACTTCAAAAGCACTTCATTGGCAGTAAGGTGCTTTGGGACATCCTGTGGTCATGAAAGGTGCTATAGAAATGCAAGTCTTTTTTTCTTTCAATATGGTCCCTGTGGCGTGTTGATCCTGAGCCATGCAGACCAGGCAGGTGTCTGCTTGCATCCCAAATCTATGCTAATATAGCTGATCTTGGCTGGGGCAGAGACACTACAGATCCCCTCCGTATCCATGGGCTAGAGAGTGGAGAATTCCTGTTCCCGATCACTGTTCACTTCTGTTAGAAATGCATATTTAGCGACGTCGATGAGAACAAGAATTGGTTATTGTGGCATTGCAGTTAAATAGCTTGCTGAAACTTGGCATTCACACTAACATAAATAGTGGCTGCATGGGCAAGATACTAGAGGGCTGCTGCCATTGAATTTTGTTAAACCAAGCAACTTCTCTTGATTTTGTTATTTGAAAAGAGAAGGCTGAGGGGCGACCTAATAGAGATCTTTAAAATTATGAAAGGTTTTAATAGAGTAGACACAGTGTGTTTCCACTTGTGGGGAAGAGCAAAACTAGAGGCCATCAATATAAGATAGTCACCAAGAAATCAAATAGGGAATTCAGAAGAAACTTCTTTACCCAGAGAGTGATGAGAATGTGGAACTCGCTACCACAGGGAGTGGTTGAAGCGAATAGTATCGATGCATTTAAGGGGAGGCTGGATAAGCGTATGAGGGAGAAGGGAATAGAGGGTTATGCTGATAGTTGGATGAGGAAAGACGGGAGGAGGCTCGAGTAGAGTATAAACGCCAGCGTGGACTGGTTGGGCCGAATGGCCTGTTTCTGTGCTGTATATCCTATGTATATGGAACTTTATACCACAGCAGCAAATGTTCAGCACGTTGCTTTTGGTGGAGTGACCCCGTGGTGCAGTACATTGGTTTACTAGCTGGTTCTGATATTAGGGTTTGCACCTCCAGTGAAATTTCTCAGCTGGGCTGAGTACGGGAAGGGCTTTATGAATTTGGACCATATTCCCATAAGAAGGGTAGGATATCGCTGCTCTTGAACATCTCAGAATGACCAACTTTAATGGTGTAGGCAGATGTCGGGTGGATTGTCCTTCGCCTGTGTGACGTAGGGAGGCCCAAAACACACAGGAAAAATTGTGTGGGCAATGCAAGTTTCGTGAAAGGTATATCATTCATATTCTGAGCCCTGAATTTAAAGTTCAACCATGCTGTGTGGAAAATTGTGCAGATGTATTCCTGTATTTTGAAGACTGATAGATAAGTAAAATAAAAGGAAGTGAAAATAATGAGGCATTTCTCAATAGCTATCATATCCTGAGGACTTTTGGTTTAAATATATACTGTTATATCAGAGTTCACCTCCAGCTGTGCTATGTACCTTTAACAGAATCGTGAAATCCTGGCCTGTGCCCCAACTGGATCAGGAAAGACGTTGGCCTTTTGCATTCCACTTTTGACCTATCTAAAACAGCCAATGAACAAAGGTTTCAGAGCACTGATCTTATCTCCAACTCGTGAGCTTGCCAACCAGGTATGTTTTGTTACCAGAGGACTATTGGACAGCAAGCCATCAATTCAATTCAATTTTATTTGCCATATGTACTAGTACAATGGAATGCTTACTCCCCGTAGGGACACGTCAGCTATTCTTACAGCGCCGTGTTCAGAAAGTCAATTCTTTGGCATCCAGTGGCAGTGGGAGCACGATGTCCCTCAGCCGCTCCGTTCTCCTCGTCACCGCGGCCTCCTCCTCACTGTTGCCGGCTCCACGTGTGGTGGCCTGCTTCTCCCGCTCACCCTCTGGCCACCATTCCCGGCTCCCCTCCTCCCAGTCCGACTGCGAGTCGTCATTGTTTTAAAAACAACCTTGCAGTTACTTAGTTTTGACACACAGTAGCTTGTCAGAGACAGTTGACACAAAGCTGGCACTTAGCACCATCGAGCCTGGGCCAACATCAGAATGCATTCAATGATTCGGTGAATGAGTTGTGCTCTTGTTAAACGTGCTGATCTTAATGTAGCAGAGCAGTATAGCTTCTGAGAGAGTGGCATTGACTTTCTCAGTGTTACCACTTGTGTTTTTTTTTGGTACTGCACTGTCTTCACAAGTACATGAGCATAAGTTTAGGGATTGGCTGCATTAAGTCTGTTTTTCTGCACTCCCAGCAACTAGAACAGCGCATGTGTTTTGAATTTTTTAAGAAAATAAAGCTAACGCCTCACATTTTAAATTCTCGTCCTTGTGTTCAATTCCCTCCATGGCCTTGCCCCTCCGTACCTCTGTAATCTCCTTCAACCCTTCGAGAACTCTGCATTCCTCCAACTCTGGCCTCTTGTGCATCCCTGATTTCCACCACTCCAACATTGGCGGTCGTGCCTTCAGCTGTACAGGCCCTAAGCTATGGCATCCCCTCCATAAACCTCTCTGCCTCTCTCTCTTCCTTTAAGATACTCCTTAATGCCTACCTCTTTGTCCAAGCTTTTAGTCACCTGTCCTAATATCTCCTTCTGTGGCTCGGGGTCATATTTTGTCTGGTAAGGCTCCTGCGAAGCACCTTGGGAAGTTTTACAATGTTAAAGGCGCTATATAAATGCAAGTTGTTGTATGTATATTTCCTAGTCGTCTTAAATACCAATCTGTATATCCACGAAGAGGGAACTAGTAGAAGCATTTCTGCTTTTCACAGGACATTTTTTCCCAAACAAACTTTGGGAAGAACAAGATAAATGGTCTAAGCTCTCAAGTATTCTGACTGAACTTGAGTAAATTTGATTGTTCCTCTATTCCCAGACTCATCGGGAGCTAGTAAAACTCTCTGAAGGTGTTGGGTTCAGGATTCGCATGATCAACAAAGCAGCTGAGGCCGCCAAAAAGTTTGGTCCTAAGACATCAAATAAATTTGGTGAGTGATTTTTGCATATATCCACTTCAAAATAAAATTATTTTAATTTGGCTGGGAAAAGATGGGCCTAACATCTGGATTGAGCTCTAGTTGGAACCCTAAATTTAGATGCTGAGAGGCTGTTTCCCCTGGCTGGAGAGTCTAGAACCAGGGGGTCACAGTCTCAGAATAAGGGGTCGGCCATTTAGGACTGAAATGAGAAGGAATTTCTTCACTGAGGGTTGTGAATCTTTGGAATTCTCTACCCCAGAGGGCTGGGGATGCTCAGTCTTTGAGTATATTCAGGGCTGAGATCGATAGATTTTTGGACTCGGGGAATCGAGGGATATGGGTATCTGGCGGGAAAGTGGAGTTGAGATCAAAGATCAGCCATGATCTTATTGAATGGCGGAGCAGGCTCGAGGGGCCGAATGGCCGACTCCTGCTCCTCGTTCTTATGTCCTTTGATTCTCAACCCTCAGCCTTGAATGATGATCAAACATTGCAGGGGTTTTTACTTGGTTGCTGGAAGGAGGATTGTGTGTGTGTGCAGAGGACAACTTTGCTAAAGCAATTCAGGCTTATTGAAGCACCCCTTGGCCATCTTGAACATGCTTTAAAGCATTTCACTCTCTCAACTGATGGAGAAAGAATGGTAGTGGGCAGAAACAGTAGGGAACCTAAAAGTTGAAGTATTTTTTGTGAATGGAGGTGGCTTGCTTTTTTCCAAGTACCTGATTTTAACAACCACGGTAGTTGATTTTTTTTTTTCTTTGTCTCCAGATATTTTGGTGACTACTCCAAACAGACTGATCTATTTGTTAAAACAGGACCCCCCAGCACTGGACCTCAGCAGGTATTGGGTACTTTCTCTTTTTCAGAAATGTTACATGAAAGCCATAGTTGATGCAACACTTTGACTTCTGTTTCTGCCTTTTGGGGTCCTAGACCTGATCTTCTGGTGGAGTGTGATTGCATTTTAAAGCAGGTTATTAAATTATGTGGATTATTAAATGTTGCCATGTATGAATACTGTGAAATTTATTTATGTATCCTGCATCAGCTGCAACTGTTATGGGCAGCATTTTAAATGAGAAATCCCAAATATTCCTCAGTTGGTAAAGGCAGAATGTAGCTGAATCATACAGACCAGAAGATCCTGAGGGGTCTTGACCGGGTGGATGTGGAGAGGATGTTTCCTCTTGTGGGAGAATCTAGAACTAGGGGTCACTGTTTAAAAATAAGGGGTCGCCCATTTAAGACCGAGATGAGGAGACATTTTTTCTCACAGAGGGTCGTGAGTCTTTGGGACTCTTCCTCGGAGGGCGGTGGAAGCAGAGTCTTTGAATATTTTTAAGGCAGAGGTAGATAGATTTTCTTGATAAACAAGGGGGTGAAAAGTTATTGGGGGTAGGCGGGAATGTGGCGTAATCGGATCAGCCATGATCTTATTGAATGGCGGAGCAGGCTCGAGGGGCCGAGTGGCCCACTCCTGCTCCTAATTCGTATGTTTGTACTCCAGGTTTAATTGCCGGTCTATTGAGATGGCTGACATCACTTGCAATGGCAATAGGAGTGCTACAATTGGCCTCAGTGGCTCTTGGCAAGGGGAGGGGAAATTGGTTATTGTATCTGCTTCCGATTGCTAGCCAGTATGCTTGCTGCAACGTGTGTTTTTGGATGTCAGATGATTGGACTTGGCTGTAATCCCCATGGTCGAATATCCTACCAACACTCACAATCCAGACTCTCTCGAGAGGCTCAGATGGGTGCCTGGTGTCTGTGGAACCATATCCCGGCAGTCAATCTTTTTTCAGGAGAACGGAAGGGGAGAACGTTGGCTGAACAAGGGTGAAATCCCTGAATACAAAAGCAAAATACTGCGGATGCTGGAAACCTGAAATAAAAGCTGGAAATGCTCAGCAGGTCAGGCAGCATCTGTGGAGAGAGAAACAGAGTTAACGTTTCAGGTCGATGACCTTTCATCAGAACTTTGCGCAGTATTTTGCTTTTGTATTGGTGTTTAATTCACTGCCACTTCTTTTCCAGGAATGCCCACCTTGAAGAAGTTCAGCTCCTCTTTCTGAATTCCCTGAATCATAGAATGGTTACAGCACAGAAGGAGGCCATTCGGCCCATCGAGCCCGTGTTGGCTAATGTGAATCTGTTGGTTTAGCACACCACGATATGTTAAATTGAGGACTGAGACAGAATCATTGAATTATTTTCCTAAAATATTTGCATGCATTCTTAAAAACTTCCCTCAGTCTCATTTGATATTGTGATTATTTGTTTTTCAAATGAAATTAGTTTGTGTATTTTGTGCATATCAGTGAGAAGACAACCTTTCATCTACTTGTTAGATATCCCGCTCAATATTTTAAACATAATACACTAGAGTCAAATAACTCTAACATTTTTGTAGTGTTTTTCGAGTGTTCGTTGCTGGCAGTGTTTTCTGTTGCAAAGATTTCCTTGTATTGCAACGTTTGTTGACAATTGGGGGTTACATATTGAATGTAAAATGTGCTGGTAAAATTTAATCTTGTGCTCTGTACATAGAGGTTACCTGACGGTGATTACAGGGCAGGAAACTAATTGAGGGGTTCCACTGACAACAAAAACTGCAGGAGTGAAGCTTGGAAAAATCACTCCCATGGAGTATTGTTTTTATAATGAGCTGTGGAGTTGGTAGGACATTTTCACTTCATATTAACCCTCCCCTCCATTTGATCAGTTAATGCCATAGGTATAAGCGGAGATACTTCATGTATCTGTATGGTGAGGCCTTCCCTCGAGGATTAGCAATTGCAACATAATCACTCCCCAAGTTTATCAAATGGTGGTGTGAAGTCCATTAGCAGAAAATAGCACTGTATATAATACACAATTGTACGATGCACTTTAGTTTTTTTCAGAATCCTTAGATTTTAAAGAAAGAAAGACTTGCATTTATATAGTGCCTTTCAGTTACGTGGATAGACTGGAGAAGCTGGGGTTGTTCTCCTTAGAGCAGAGAAGGTTGAGAAGAGATTTGAGAGGTGCTCAAAATCATGAGGGGTCTGGACAGAGTAGATGGAGAAAAACTGTTCCCATTGGCGGAAGGGTCGAGAACCAGAGGACACAGATTTAAGGTGATTGGCAGAAGAACCAAAGGCAACCTGAGGAAAAACTTTTATGCAGCGAGTGGTTATGATCTGGAATGCACTGCCTGAAAGGGCGGTGGAGGCAGATTCAATCGTGGCTTTCAAAAGGAAAATGGATAAGTACCTGAAGGAAAGAAATTTGTAGGGCTACGGGGAAAGGGCAGGGGGAGTGGGACTAGCTGAAGTGCTCTTGCAGAGAGCCGGCGTGGGCTTCTTGCTGTAACCATTCTGATTCTTTCACGACCATTGGGTGTCCCAAAGCGCTTTACAGCCAAAGAAATACTTTTCGAAGTGCAGTCACTGTTTTAATGTAGGAAACACAGTGGCCAATTTGTGCACAACAAGCTCCCACAAACAGCAATGTGATAACGACCAGATAATCATTTTTTTTTTAGTGATGTTGATTCAGGGATAAATATTGGCCAGGACACCGGGGATAATGCCCCTGCTTTTCTTTGAAATAGTGCCATGGGATCTTTTACATCCACCTAAGAGGTTTAACGTCTCATCCGAATGACGGCACCTCCGACAGTGCAGCACTCCCTCGGCACTGCAGTGGAGTGTCAGCCTAGATTTTTGTGCTGAAGTCTCTGGAGTGGGACGTGAACCCACAACCTTCTGACTCAGCCGAGGGTGCTGCCCACTGAGCCACGGCTGACACTGCTTTTTCCTACCTTTAACTCTACCTTTTTTCCTCAGTTGTACCTGATGGGTACTGTTACAGTGAGTCATCAGAGCAGCTTGACTGAGGAAGTCACTTATTTGAATTCGCACTATTAAATGTAGGGAAAAGCTGAGCACTATTCCATAATCGACATTACAAATTTGATACTTCAAAGGAATAGTGTATTCATTTAAAAATAAGTGGATATATAACATATAGCATTATGCACTATGATGTATATAGTAGAGAGTGCATGCAAAGAATCTAGAGCACCCCAACACATCCAGTCCTGCCTTCCTCCAGATCACCTACAACAGCTCTAATGAGTCTTTCATGGTTTACCAGTGTCTTGAGAAATTGAATCTGGCTGTAGATAAGCAAGAGCCTGTCTGTGTCTCTGTTGATCTTTGCAGGGTGACAAGAATATTACCCAGCTCATAGCTCAAAAAGGTTCTTTAGCAATATTTAGGATATGCTGGTATCCGGTAGCATTGACTGCTTTAATATGGCAAACTAACGTGCTTTTGGTTTCTGAAATGGTCCTTTTTTTTAATAAAATGAATCTCAGGGTGGAGTGGCTGGTTGTTGATGAATCGGACAAGTTGTTTGAAGATGGCAGATCTGGATTCCGAGATCAGTTGGCCACCATCTTCCTGGCATGCACATCTCACAATGTGCGGCGCGCTATGTTCAGTGCCACATTTGCATTCGACGTTGAGCAATGGTGCAAACTGAACTTGGACAATGTGGTATCAGTGTCGATTGGTACAAGGTGAGACAAAGGGAAAAACCTCTGTGATAACCTTGCTGCTTACTAACCTGGTATTACTGATATGTTTAAAGGTACTTTTTTGTGCCATTTTATATAGTGTTTTACACAAGGAACGTAGTACCACTTTTCTTCAAATGTTAAATTGTAAACAAAGTTGTAATTTTGATACAAGGTTGCAAGCCCCTTGCACATTGAAATGTCCAGACACTGAGCAGAGAACATGGGCCTTAAATTACAGTGCCGATGGTGTGCGTACGCTGTCGGAAGCCTTGAAAAAGGCCCCGTAAGTTCCAGTTTCCACATGTGCGAAAACCCGGAACTTTCGATCTGTCACGGTTCGCCTTGACAGATCGTCCGCCCCAAAAACACACTTTTGCTGGTGCAGAGTTTATTTGCCCAACTACTGCCCAGTGAATTCCCACGAAACCCTTGCGCCTGGTAAAAGCAGGCATAGGACCTGCTTTTACCAGCGAAGGATTAAAATAAATGTTAAAATTTAAATTTTAAAAATGATGAAAACATACAAAAACATTTAAAATTAGTTTATGTAAATTTTGGCCCAGATTAAGATGATAAAATTATTTTTTTAATTACATTTTTATTTTAAATGCTTAATTAAAGGGACTTTTAATTAATTTTGAACATGGGAACATTATTTTTATTTCAGTTGTGTTAATTATTTGAGGTTTCTGTTCGTAACTGGAATCCCCATAAGCATATGAGGAATCCTCTTTTCTGATTGGAGGACCTGGCCCTCGTGATCTCAGGGACGTTTCCGAACCGCCTGCGTCCCTGAGATCCATGGACCTTTACACTGCCGTCCGCCTTCGGGCCCAGGTCTCTGAAGCCCGGGAGCCAGCCGGTAGCTGTGGATTTTTTTGGGGGGGTGGTGTCAGAGGCGTACTCTGAAGGTACGCTTCTGATCGCAAATTTCGTCCCCATGGGTATCAAAATGAGAAAATAATCACAGCTGATATTTTTTGCACATGTTCAGTAAATTGAATCTATATTATTCCATCATATAATGTGCTTTAATTTGAGTAAAAATTATAACTCCATTTTAGGAAAATGCCTCAGCCAATGGAAAATTTCACACCTCCCCTGTATGAGGGGCAGGGATTTTCCAAATGATTTGTCCAGTTAACGCCTTACCTTTTAACAGAATATCCTGTCTACTAATTCTGACCTAGCATTACATGTGTGCCCTTAATCTAACCACAACTATGTCCTCGTCGCAATTTGCACATAAATTATAAGTGGAAATACTGTACAAACTTTACATTTATTAGACTTTTTTTGTTGCCAAACACATTTAAGTCTCTTATTTGGGCTGCCTATGTTGGTTTACTAAATGACTTCCGTAAAGAGCAATGGTTATACTATTCTGGTTAAATGTGCAGTAGTTTTAAATTTTTCTTTCAGGAATTCTGCCGTGGAGACTGTGGAGCAGGAGTTACTTTTTGTAGGTACTGAAACTGGGAAACTGCTGGCAATGAGAGACCTGGTTAAAAAGGTACAGAATGAATTCGATAATTAGATGCATGTGACCACTACGGTTATTTCATTCAGCTGTTCAAAAATTGCTTAAAATATCTTCTATCTAAGTGGAAATGTTCCTGTTCGAGTAGTCAAAAAAGCAGCCAGCTAGAGTCCTGGTCAGGATGGACCCATTTGAAATGACATAGTGATGGGCCAGTAAGCTATTGTTGGGTTGAGCAGAGTGTCAGTCCTGGCACTGCAACACCATTGAAAAGTTGAGCCCTGGCTGATACTGAACTTTTTAATGGTGGGTACTAGGGTCAGCATCCAGGACTAAGATACGGCCTTTCTGGGGGAATAGTTCTGATTTGAAATTGCTCATTCACTCCCAATTAGGGGCTGACTATTGGGTGTCCCAAGTAAAGAAACTTCAGCTGTATATACAGTATGGCGTACTTGTGTAGTTTCCTCTGCCTTCCACTAGGTGGCACCAATTCATAACATTGGTGGTTAAAGATCTGCTAAATGACTTGCTTTAAGACCAACTGTAATTTCCCTTCTTTTCTATCTCTCATCCCAAGTTTCTACCTATAATTTCTAATCTTATTTTCTTTCTTGCTACCTCTGTAATATTTTTTTGGCACTGCACAATATTCTATTGAAAATGGCAGCTAGGAAACCTGCTCCCAGACTGTTAATGCCTTTTCCCCTATCGCTTTCTTTTCCACCTTGCCTCAAGGGAATTTTGGGACAAGATCGAAGCGTTACTTAGCAACTCCTGCTAATTCCTGATGTAGCATGTTGCAGAAGCAGAGAGTGTCCCTTCATGCAGCCATTCTCGCTTCCATTTACTGTTAACCTGGGGGAAATATACAAGCCTGTTCCTCACCTAGCACTTACTGATTAAGCTGTTGTGCAAGGTGGGTGGAAAGTCGTGCTTCATTATAAAGAGAAACTTTCTCTTGCTGAGCTCAGGCAGTGACGCGTTGCCTAGTGTTACACTATGTGTTTGATTAAAAATGACTGTCGGTGCCTGTGTGGGTTTGTAACAGGAAAGCCAACTGATTCAATGTTGGTTAGTCCTCTGAGCACCTATACTCTTAATCCATATTGAACATTCATTATCCATATTGAACATTCATTTTTGGTGTCGTAAAATTATTCATAGATCTCATTCTCCGTACTGTGTGAGCACTCTCTTGGTTATAGTAACAGTTTGAGGTTGTAGTACTGTGACTTGTTTCATTTGCATCTGTGCGTGTAATATGCTAACTCTTTTTCCTTCAAGGGTTTTTCACCTCCTGTGCTAGTTTTTGTTCAGTCTATTGAAAGAGCAAAGGAACTCTTTCATGAGTTGATCTACGAGGGCATTAACGTTGAGGTCATCCATGCAGAAAGAACACAGCAACAGGTATAGTGATTTTGATTTTCTCACATTTTGTTTGAAGAAACCAAACACAACAAACTAATAGGTTAACAGTTGGAACAGGGAAACTGACATTAGTAATTAACGATCCATATTTTAAATTTTCCAAAACTTCTTTTGAACAAGGGAGAACATTTATAACTCATTTTTACACTGATCTAGTACTGGTATATATTCTCAACACAGCATTTACAGGAGGGTACATCGACAACCTAATTGTGCAATAATTTAACATGCTTCAGGTCCATGGTGGACATGGAATGGGGACAGCACAGCCGGACAGGGGCTGTCTCTCCCTCTCTGGTGATGTTTTGGGATTAGACCACGATACAGTTGGAGACTAGTGACAGTGGATGTTCCCACTGGTGATTTCACTCCGAGATGGCCTAGCTCTAATTCTTAAGACGATGCCCTCTTGTTCTGGTTTTCCCTACCAGAGGAAATTAGTTTCTCTGTATCTACCCTATCGAATCCCTGAGGTTGTTGAATGTGGTGGTCAAAGTCCTGTCCTTGGTGGGTTGGACTAGTAGTGAGAGGGGGGAATGCAGAGCCTCTAGGTTTTTTTTTTAAAGTTTGAAATGCGGGGTCCAGTTTATTTTTCTTTTGCTTTTTGCCTGACCAGCACTCCATGAGTTAACACCAGCGATGAAGAAAGTATTCCACTCCACACTCTGCCATGCTTTTATGGTCACTCTCCTAATTCTGTGGGTGAGATTTCTATCAAACATCGGCAGCTGATTCTGTAGCAGTTAATTCAGGCTGCTGTCTGGGCCATGACATTGGGTCCTTGTGACTCTTGTTCAGGGAAAGGGAAGTCCACAGTGCATACCTCTTAAGGAAACGCAGCTTGATGTAATGTTTGGAGAGTTTTTCAGCCAGGAGGGCAAAATGTCAGAGTTGTAGACTTTTCCATAGTTAGGAACATTGTTGTTCTCCATGCACAACCATCTCCTGGGAGCAAGAAGCTGCCTAGATTTAGGAATAATACTTTGAGCCTGGAATGTGTTAATCTTGTATAAGTGTATATCACCATTAGAACATAAGAAATAGAAGCAGGAGTAGGCCATTCGGCCCTTCGAGCCTGCTCCGCCATTCAATGAGATCATGGCTGGATGCAGAGAAACTCCAGTATGATTTGGACAGGTTGGGTGATTGGGCAGATGCAGTATAATGTGGATAAATGCGAGGTTATCCACTTTGGTGGCAAAAACAGGAAGGCAGATTATTAACTGAACAACAATAGATTGGGAAAAGGGAAAGTGCAACGAGACCTGGGTGTCCTTGTACACTAGTTGCTGAAGGTAAGCATGCAGGTGCAGCAGGCGGTTAAGAAGGCAAATGGTATGCTGGCCTTCGTAGCGAGAGGGTTCGAGTACAGGAACAAGGATGTCTTGCTGCAGTTGTACAGGGCCTTGGTGGACCACATCTTGAGTATTGTGTGCAGTTTTGGTCACCTTATCTGAGGAAGGATGTTCTTGCCATGGAGGGAGTGCAGTGAAGATTCACCAGACTGATACCTGGGATGGCAGGAATGATGTATGAAGAGAGATTGGGTTGATTAGGCTTATATTCGCTAGAATTTAGAAGAATGAGAGGGGATCTCATTGAAACTTATAAAATTCTAACAGGACTAGACAGATTAGATGCAGGAAGGATGTTCCCGATGGCGGGGGAGTCCAGAACCAGAGGTCACAGTCTAAAGATAAGGGGTAAGCCATTTAGGACTGAGATGAGGAGGAATTTCTTCACCCAGAGAGTGGTGAACCTGTGGAATTCTCTACCACAGAAGGCAGTAGAGGCCAATTCATTAAATATATTCAAGAAGGGAGTTAGATATATTTCTTAAGGCTAAAGGGATCAAGGGATATGGGGAGAAAGCAGGGACAGGGTACTGAATTTGGATGATCAGCTATGATCTCATTAAATGGCAGAGCTGGCTTGAGGGGCCGAATGGTCTACTCCTGCTTCTATCTTCTGCCTCAACTCCATTCACCAGCCCTATCGCCATATCCCTTGATGCCTTTACTAGTCAGAAATCTATCGACTTCTGTTTTGAATATACCCAATGAGTGATCCTCCACAGCCCTCTGGGGTAGAGAATTCAAAAGATTCACCACCCTCTGTGTGAAGAAATTTCTTCTCATCTCAGTCCTGAATGACCTACCCTTTATCCTGAGGCTGTGGCACCTGCACATTCACTTTGTGACTCCTGTACAAGGACACCCAGGTCCCTTTGAGCATCTGTATTCCCCAATCTTTCACCATTTAGGAAATACTCTGCCTTTCTGTTTTTTCTACCAAAGTGGATAACTTCACATTTATCCACATTATATTCCATCTGCCATGTTCTCGCCCACTCACTGAGCCTGTCGAGATCCCCTTGAAGCCTCTTCACATCCTCTTCGCAACTGACACTGCCACCTAGCTTTGTATCATCAGCAAATTTGGAAATGTTACATTTAGCCCCCTCATCCAAATCATTGATATAGATTGTGAATAACTGGGGCCCAAGCACCGATCCTTGTGGTATCCCACTAGTCACAGCCTGCCATCCTGAAAAAGACCTGTTTATCCCTACTCTTTGTTTTCTGTCTGTTAACCAATTCTTAATCCATGCTAGTATATTACCCCCAATTCCATGTGCCTAATTTTGTTCACCAACCTCTTGTGTGGGACCTTATCGAAGGCCTTCTGAAAATCCAGATACACCACATCTACCGGTTCCCCTTTGTCTACTCCACTAGTTACATCCTCAAAGAACTCCAGTAGGTTTGTCAAACAGGATTTCCCTTTCATAAATCCATGTTGACTCTGCCCAATCTTACTATTAGTTTCTAAGTGCCCAGTTATTGCATCCCTTATAATAGATTCCAGCATTTTCCCAACTACTAATGTGAGGCTAACAGATCTGTAGTTCCCCGTTTTCTCTCTCCCTCCTTTCTTCAATAGTGGGGTTACATTTGCTATCCTCCGATCTGCAGGAACCATTCCAGAATCTATAGAATTTTGGAAGATGACAACCAATGCGCCCACTATCCCAATGGCCACCTCTTTCAAAACCCTAGGATGTAGGTCATCCGGCCTTTGAGATTTATTGACTTTTAGTCCCATTAATTTTGCTAGTACTTTTTTTTTTACTAATAACTTCTTTAAGTTCCTCATTCTCGCCACACCCTTGGTTTTCTCGTATTTCTGGGAGGTTTTTTGTGTCTTCCTCCGTGAAGACAGAAACAAAGTATTTATTTAATTTCTCTGCCATTTCCTCATTCCCCATTATAAATTCTCCCGTCTCTGACTGTAAAGGACCTACATTTACCTTCGCCAGTCTTTTCCTTTTCATATACCTATAGAAGCTTTTACAATCTTTTTATATTTTTCACTAGTTTGCGCTCATATTCCATTTTTCCTTTCTTTATCAATTTCTTGGTTCCCCCTTTGCTGATTTCTGAAAAGATCCCAATCCTCAGGCTGACCGCTTTTTCTGGCAACTTTATAAGCTTCCTCCTTTGACTTAATACTAGCTTTAATTTCTTTTGTTAGCCATGGTTAGATCACTTTTCCTTTTGGGTTTTTATGCCCTAGAGGAATATATGTTTGTTGCAAATTATGCATTATTTCCTTGAATATTAGCCATTGTATGTCCACCTTCATACCTTTTAGTGTAGTCTCCCAATCTACCATGGCCAACTTGTCCCTCATACCTTTGTAGTTTCCTCTGTTTAGATTGAAGACCTTAGTTTCAGATTGGACTACATCACTCTCAAACTTAATGTAAAATTCAATCATGTTATGGTCACTTGTCCCTAAAGACCCCTTTACCACAAGATTATTGATTAGCCCTTTCTCATTACACAGTACAGGAAACTTTTTTATCCGGCACCAACGGGACCGGCGTGGTGCCAGTTCATCAAAAATTCCGGATAACCGAGAGCTATAGTAAAAGATACGGAGAGCTGAGAGCTCCGTATAAAGCAACAAACCCTGTTGCTTAGCAACAGGTGCAAAACAATGGCCACAAGTTCCAAGCGTCTCTGTAGCTTAGCAACAGCTGCAGCCACACCCGATTGCACAGCAACAGATCATGGAAGGCAAGTAATATGAAGTAAAACTTACCTGAACCTACTCCTGAATTTTGCCGGTTAACCGAGATTTCCGGTTAATTTTAGGTGCCAGTAAATCGAGAGTTTCCTGTACCAGATCCAGAATAGCCTGTTCCCTGGTTGGTTCCTCCACATACTGATCCAGGAAACCATCTCGCATGCATTCCAAGAATTCGTCCTCCACACCATTAGTACAACTTATTAAATAAATTAACTATTTTGATCAGGAATTGTGAGCTTCCCTGATGATTCACTTGGTAGCTGCAAACTTCACCCAATTGATACTGAGCCAGACAACAGTAAGATCTCTGGCAGTGATCTGTTCTAAGTTAGCCGACCTCGGCTGCAAGCGCTGGATTTGGCAGCAGTGCCCTCGGGCTAGGGTAGGGAAGAAAATCAGGTGGACCTCCCATCATCTCTATTGGCTGGAAACTGTGCCTTTGTGGATCACAAGAAGATTGACCTTGGTTGTGAAACCTACTGTGGTGGAATAGCCCATCAGCACTCGCCATCGAGGCTCACACACGAAGAGCCACTTGTTGAGGTACTGGGTGACTTACGGTGCCTATAGTTCAAGTCAATGCCTTGTATTTTCTGGCTTGAAGCTTTTGTACAATGCATCTCTCAAACTTAAAAAAAAAATTTTTTTATTGGAGCGAGCTACTGTTGCTTTCATAGAATCATAGAATTTTACACCACAGATGGAGGCCATTTGGCCCATAGTGTCTGGGCTGAAAAAGAGCTATCCAGCCTAATCCCACTTTACAGCTCTTGGTCCGTAGCCTTTTAGATTACGGCACTTTCGCTTTGTTTTAAAATTGTACTTGGATCCCCTATGGACCGAGATACTGGAGCTTTGAATCAAGGTCTGTTTTTACTTTGTCAATGTCTGTCGGTGTCATAGCAATTGATTTTTTTTCCCTCCGCAGAGAGATAATGTAGTTTGCAGCTTCAGAGCAGGAAAAATTTGGGTCCTCATTTGCACTGCACTCATGGCTCGAGGTATTGATTTTAAAGGAGTGAATTTAGTCATCAACTATGACTTTCCAACTAGTGCTGTTGAATACATTCATAGAATAGGTATGTATACAGTTCTCTGTAGTATACAGTTCTCTGTATTCAGTGAAATTGCAAATGTTTGTATGAAAGAAAGACTTGCATTTATATAGCACCTTTTACGACCTCGGGACGTTCCAAAGCGCTTTACAGCCAATGAAGTACTTTTGGAGTGTAGTCACTGTTGTAATGTAGGAAACGCAGCAGCCAATTTGCACACAGCAAGGTCCCACAAACAGCAATGTGATAATGATCAGATAATCTGTTTTTTTTAGTAACGTTGATTGAGGGATAAATATTGGCCAGGACACCGGAGATAACTCCCCTGCTTTTCTTTGAAATAGTGCCATGAGATCTTTTACATCCACCTGAGAGAGCAGATGGGGCCTCCATTTAATGTCTCGTCCGAAAGACAGCACCTCCGACAGTGCAGCACTCCCTCAGTACTGCACTAGAGTGTCAGTCTAGATTCTTGTGCTCAAGTCCCTGGAGTGGGACTTGAACCCACAACCTTCTGACTGAGGGGAGAGTGCTACCCACTGAGCCACGGCTGACGTTTCTAGAAAAGAAAATACACTGGATAGCACTGTTAGATATTTTGAACTTTGGAAAGGTAGATGATGTCTCGCAGCCTCCTGAGCTAAGTTCCTAGACACAGGAATGTGTGCTCTTGGGTGAGGCAATGATGGCTTTAAAATTCAAGTTTTATGTGTAGCTTCATTTAAAATGCAAAAATTGTATCGCAAATGATTGTGCTGCAGCAGATCTAGCATCTTTCACCAACCCCCCCCCCCCCCCCCCCAAGTGAGCATATTCTCAAGGAAAAAGCAGATAATAGCTCTGAGTTCTAAATTTACTTGTTAAATCCCCAATGTATGATCATGCAGCTCTTCATTTTTGAGCAATAATTAACAGATTAAGTTGATGGACAGGCTGACAAATCCTCCTGAAATTTGCTGTACTTTGTGGACAATAAGAACTGATTACCGGCTTTTCAGAAAGTCGAGCCAACTCTTGTGTCTTGGATTTATTTTGTCCAGTGGTTAATCCAGTAATTGTGGCAAATATGGCCCTTGTCTAATTTAGGGGGAGAGGAAAGTTGCACTGTTTTGAAAATTAGCCTTTCCATCCATACCTGAGGGAATAAGGGAGTAATCTGGTCTCCGGTGTGCAGGAGTCATCAAGAGGAACTCAGTGCCTGATCCCTAAGGGAATATTCCTAGAATCCGTTTGGAACTTCTTCCTTCTGTTCAATCCTCTGCCTATTGCCATCATCTGAATCCCCATATTGAACTGCAACCTCTTACTCAAATTATTAATTATGGGGCAAAGTAATGCAGGACAACGTTGATGTTCTTGAAACTCGGATTTACATTGCACAACCTTGCGATTCTGTGTGTACAGCAGAACCTCGAGCACTGACCACTATGATTCCATGGAAACCATGTGAAAGCAAAATGGCTTCAACTAAATTATAAGCTGTAATTAAGCACTGACAGAAAACGAGTGACTCCTGGCAATTTTGCTTCTATTAAAATGTGTAATAATCAGCTCCCATGATGGCGTAGTGTTAGGCATTACCTGGCAGTGGTAGTCGTAAAGCCATACAGATCAGAAGGTCCTGGGTTCAGTCTTGTTTCTCAGTTTTCCCACACTTCGTGCTGTGTTAGCTTATCTCAGCTGGGGTGCAGTAGAGGTTCGATAACTGGCCTCTTTGCTCCTGGCTAGGGAGTGAAAAATTTAGCCAAGGTTCCCGTTCCTGATTGCTGTCCCGTGACCTCTGCTGGAAGTGCACATGGGGACTGTATCAGGCTCAGCTGTTAAGTCAACACTCACTGTCTAGGCTCTGGAAGACGGGTCACTTGGGCAAAGTAGCAGAGAGCAACTGTGGAACAATACCCCCATTGGCCTCCGAAGGAGAGAATATCGACGGGGAAATGTATTTTCTGATAGAAATTGGATTTCTTAGTACATCTTCTATTGTCTGTCACCTTGGACCATGGTCATAATTTCTTTGATAGCAAGAGAATACGAACAGTGTTCGTTATTACACATTTTAATAAACCAGCAACATTCACTGTTTGGATTCAATCTGCAGATCCCTGCAGAGATTTTTTAATGATGAAAGAACAGTAAATTGATTTTGTAAAAATATTATGTCTGGTGAGGTAAACCTTTGGGACACGAAGGTGTGACATTTCTCCCGTAGTACCTGTATCACATTCATACATCTCACTCAGTTAATTACTTTTGAAGTACAGTGATGTTTAGGAAAATCCAGCAGCCATTCTGCACCAACAGCATCCTGCTAACAACATTTGGGTGAATGGCTTTTGGTGGTTTCAGTTGCGGGAGAGATGTTGACCAGAACACTGGGAGAACGTCCTAGTTGTCTTTGAATAATGACGTGAGATCTTTATCAGAAAAGGCAGGTGGGACCTCTCATCCAAAGGCAAGCGCATCTGATGATGCAGCGCTCACTTGGTACTGCAGTAAAATGTCAGCCGAGATTATGACTTCTGACCTGGAGGCGAGAATGCTGCCAACTGACCTTAGCTGGGAGGGAGTGAAGAGCTTACCTGCGAGAGGGAAAAGCAGAAGACTAATCAATTCATGCCGCTTTTACATGCCTCATACAAAACTACATGCTAGTTATGAAACGGCATTGGCACAGACCTTGGAGCAGGTCTCCCGATTAGAGATGGATGGGTGGCTGGTAGAGGAGTAATTTTAAAATGTTTTTAATCATCTTCCCCTTCACTGTGCAGTAATCTGAATGGAATCATTCATGAAACAATGTATTACAGGTTCACTGTATACTTGTACTATAGTTCAGCATTGTTTTTTTTAACTCTGCTGTGATTGTATATGTGAAGCTCTGTTGTCTACTATGCCTTGATCACTCTCCGCTTCTCCCTTAGATATTTCTCCCACCTTGCATAATGTCCTGAAATATTTTACAGGAGATTTAAAAACCAATACAAAATGTCTATCTTCTATCAATCCGCATCATTAAAACACAGATTATCTGGTCATTATCACTTTGCTGTTTGTGGGAGCTTGCTGTGCGCAAATTGGCTGCTGTGTTTCCTACATTACAACAGTGACTACACGTCAAAAAGTACTTCATTGACTGTAAAGCACTTTGGGACATCCGGTGGTCAGGAAAGGCGCTATATAAATGCAAGTCTTTTTTTTCTTTTATGTGACGTGACTTTCACTTGAGTTTTGCTGACGAGTGTATTTTTGTAACTAGGACGTACTGGAAGAGCTGGTCATCGAGGAAAGGCTCTTACATTTTTCACAGAAGATGATAAACCACTTTTACGGAGGTTAGTTTGAACTTGAGTGTACAGGAAGCTGGAGGTTCTCCATTATCCGAGTAAAGCTAACCACTGTTGGGTATATAGGGAGATTGCATGCCTGTGTTTCTTTTAATAGGGGTACTTTTGGGAGAGGAAAGAAAATAATGCTTGATGTACATGCATGTATATGTATTCCATTTTTTTGAGGCAGAGCAAGCGTATTGTGAAAAGCATAATTGAGCTGTCCCTTACTCTGATTAAAATGTTCTTTTTGTATATTGTTACTGCTCACTGACTGAATATTGAAATATTGCTCACGTTGTGTAAGTGTTACACGTTCTAACAACCTACTGCATATAATGAGACTACAGAGGCTTCTTGCTTTTCCTAGTTTAACATTTAAAAAGTGACGACCATTATTAGACACAGGCAATGTCCGTTTTGCTCCAGTGAACTGTTTCTCCTTGGAGAAACAATAAAGATTAGCCATTTTGCAATAAATTGCTCGCAAATGCTTAGGTTCTTATCCCAAAGGTGCAGTGTTTTGTTTGGGTAGTTTTAAAAAACCTTAAAACTAAAAACCTATATAAAATGATGGAGGCGAGAGAGTGCCACTAACTTTGTTAAAAAAAATGGTTTAAAAAATTGCCTTCAGACTTGTTGGCTTGTTAGTCAGAAGTGCCTTTTCATCGTTTGACCTAGCTGACCCACAGGACCAAGATGACTTCCATTTAGGTGCAACAATTCTGTGTTATTGAGTTGTCCTCTCCTTGGCAAATGACTTAGATCTATGTCTTTTTTATATTTTAGCAATTTAGAAGGAAAATTACTGTCCTAACATGCTGTATACATTAATACAGGTTTTATTTTCTTATGTCTCAATTGTTTCTAAGTTCCTCGGTTGTGGAGGCGAAGAGGTGGTCAGTTGCTGTCATGAATAGTGCTTTTTTTTTGATGCCTTGCATTTATTCAAGAGAAGTGTTAGCACATACTCTCTCCTTTTGGATGCCATTCTACTTGGAGGGTGCATCATTATTTTTCTGTTGGATAAACTGTGTCCAAACAGCGCTTACTTTTCTCATTCCAGTTGACTTCCTAGCACTTCATTGGTCAGAAGCCAATTATAATACACAACTGACCACTTTAGGAATCACTGAGATATCATGGGCTGGATTTTCTCAGCCGCATGGAGGTGGGACTGCCGGGAAAGTTGCAGTATTTGGGGGCGGGTGGCAAACCCCAACCCGCTTCCGTGCCCTCTTGCCAGGAGGTGGGAAGCTGTCCTGCCCCGGGTCCTGTCCCCTTGGAGGCGGGAAGGGATTAAAGCCTATTTAATACGATTATCCCCATTTTTCGTGCTGAAGTGCGGGCTTCCCGATCTGGGGGAGCCCCGCTGGGGTGTAGGAGGTCTGCGGGGGTCTGAAAGTGCGATGTAGAGGTGAGTGATGGGTGCAAGTGTGGAGTGGTAAGTATGTGAGGTGAGTGTAAAATGTTAGAAAATGTTAACTTATCTTTGTTTCTCCCTACAGCCTTCAGCCACTGTGGAGCCGTAGTCCCCGACATCTCCATTGTAGAGATCACAGACTGGCTTTTGGATCCTCCGATCCAACAGCCAGCTGATTTCTGCAAAGTAGAAAGGTTTGATGAGTCCTGAACACAAGGACTCATCAAACTACACAGAATGTCAGCTTCACAGAGCTGTCAAACGACGACATTTCTTCTTTCAAAAATTCTTGACTAATGACACGTCAGATGTTGACGTGCTCTGTCACTGACTTCCCCCTAATTGGCCTGCTGAGCCCGCTGGGCAGACTTAACAAGGTCGATCGGGAAACTCCTGCTGGTTGGCCAGAAGCTGATGGAGGCGGGACTGAAACCCGGCAAGCAGCAGTCCCACCTCCAACACGTTTCCGTTCATAAAATCCAGCCCATTAAGTTTACTTATCTATGCTGCCATATTTAATATTAACAAGGATGTTACACATGCACATAACTAAAAGCTAACAGTAGGATGCTGTGATTTGTTCCTCTCCCTTTTGTGAATTTATACAGTTTCTTGGTCTCCATTCCCGTATTGAAATTGTTTACACTACAGTAATGCTGCCTGTTGAGATCGCTGTGCCTTAGAATGCACAGTGTAAAGCAGTACACATCCTAAATGGTAGCTAAACTAACTTTTAACCTGAATGGGATGCGGTTGGATCTGGCATCATTGCAAACATCTTGTCGCTTAGTGGACTGATTTTTAATTTGTACAAACATTTGGCAACCGCTGATCAGTCCGCATTTCACTCCGAGAATTCAGAGCAAAGAACTATTAGCTGATGTGTGAGAAACAGAAGTTCCTGATTTGTTTGCTAGATGCTTAATTCATCAGTCTTGTACTATGATGGAATCAAGGGGCTCAATGAGCACAGTAGTTATTCATATTGATCAGTGCTGACGCTTTGTGCCAAAAATGACAGTCTAGTTAAAGTTGATGTGACACTGTGACTGAAATTTTTTAGAAACATGCAGTTTTTTTGCTAATTTTTTTTTTCTATTTAATTAGTATAGCAAATGTTATCAAACAAGCTGGCTGCCCTGTACCAGACTACATGATGCAAATAAATAAACTGCAAAGGTAAGTGCCCATAATTGAAAAACGTGTTAACTAACTAATGTTAGAGATGCTGTATATGGCTGTTTCAGACAAAGAAGTGGTTTGATCTTGGGGAGTGGGCTGGGTTGCAAGCTTGGTGGTTGACTTAAGCCAGTTGGTTCTTCAAGCTCAATAACTGTAACTTATCTCTTCCAAACAAATATGTACTTACCTGGGAATGTAACAGCCTTGAACTTGTGTTTCATTCTTCCTCCCCTTTTGTCTTTTTAGTGTAGTGCGCTTGAAGATTAATTATTTTACATACACACATACCTCCCCCTTTTTTTGGAGATGGCAAAGCAAGTCTAAGTTGTAATAGGTCAGCTGTTGTTTATAATGACTTATTTGAGAATTAGAATTTTAATTGGCTGCACTGGACGAATTACACTATTTAATATTTTAATGGGAGCAGTAATTTAAAGACGGGGTCTTGTCAGCAGTATGTAAAATTTTTAAAAAAAGAATTAGAGAATTATGGTTAGTTTTACCGTCCTCATTTGTTTCTCTGCTTTGGAACAAACGTTTTTTTTCTCCCCCCCCCCCCCCCCCCCCCTCGCCTTTCCATGCTGTCGATTAGTGAGCTCTGCACACTGCTCTACCAGTGCTGCTTTGAGCTGGCTGTCGGGAATTATGTCGAGGAAGCCTGGGGTTGATTCTTCTCTCTCTTTCCTTCCCTGTGTGAAAGCAACAGGCTTCCATTTGGTGTGGCTGAGATTGCGGATGGAAGATTGATCCTGCATCCTTTTCCATTTGCAGCAGCGGGTTACCTTATGTTTAACTGTACAGATTTTATGTATCGCACTCTTCTGATTCATTAGATTAACATTTACCTTTTTGAACACTGAAATAAGTGCTCTAAACCCAATCATACACAGATACAAGTTGTAAGATTGACAAATGAATTTAAAATGTACCCCAGTTTTATTACTCCTTCATTTGTTCATCATTCATGTACAATAGACTATCCATTGTCCAGAGTGAGAAAAGGCCACAAATCAGTCTATTTCTGAATTAGCCACTCTTATGAGATTTATGTGGTTCCTCATGCACTCTGCTAATGATTGGCAATTCCATCGTTCTGCTTCATTTCATGTTCTTCCATCGATAGTAGTGGTATGCTTGCTATTTCTTCAAGACAAGTCATTCTTTCCCTTTCCTCAAACTTTTGAATGATAACAATCCTGTCAAATGTGACACATGAACTTCCATTGAAGAATGGGGATAATTGCACCAAAAAATGCCTACTTTTACATTGTGGAATATAAATGTTTTAGGAATATTTTGCCTCTACCTCAGCATAATCTGGCTAGAACACTGAGGCTGAGTCTATTCAATGAATGCAAAGGAAAGAAAGCTGGGAGCTTGGTGTCTCTGAAGTACCGTCCCTGCAACAACAGCATTGGAACACCAATCCCCAGATGGGTTTGAACCCAAATTCTGCTGGTGCCCCAAATTAAGGGTGGGTTGAACTTTTCAGCACAGCAACCTGTGTCCGATAACTAGCCCATTCTCAGTACATGTGAATGTTGTTTTATCAAATCATTTTTTTCAATTTCTGTATTGATTTTGAAACTTGTGTAATAATGGCTGCCATCTCACCCTCATTGCAGTAAACAAAAGAAAAGGTTGATCAAAAATCCAATCAAACGAGCGGGTATCAAGACCACACCAAAATACTTCCTAGAAAAGGCAGCCAGGAAGAAGTAAGGTTTTTAAAAAAACATTTCATGCGTTTACTTTTGAATTAAACTGTGTGGAAATTAGACAACAGTATTTCTAAGGTGTCTGAAACGGAACTAAATTAGTCAACAGGCCAACTAATTTTTGAAGTAAAAATTCACAGTACTGCTTTATGTGAGCCTTGTGCCAGATTGTATGTTTGGAAGACTTCACAACTACTAATGTGTAGATGTTCTTGTGTCTTGATGTACATAATTCCTCCTCTGAAAATTCATTTGTAGGATTGAGGGGAAAAGCTCATATGTTTTTAAAAACGAATTGTTTTGAATGCTTATTTTTTTTTAAACTAGCACTCACCAGAATGTTGGGTAAAGCTATGTTTAATTTATTTCTGAATTACTGCTTCAAGTATGAAGATAAAATGACTGTACTTTAAAAGATACTTTTAGTATTTCGTTACAGGAGGGTGTGTGCCATGTTAGATGGGAAAGTGGAGTTGAGATCAAAGATCAGCCATAATAATGAATGACTGAGCAGGCTTAAGGGGCCATATGGCCTACTCCTGCTCCTAATTCTTATGTTATATGGCATAGTACAGGAAACTCTTTTTTTTATCTGGGACCGGCGTGGTGCCGGTTTATCAAAAAGTCCGGATTACAGAGAGGTATAGTTAAAAGGTACGAGAGCCCCGTACACGGCCACCGATCCAGGCGTCCCTGTTGCATGGCAACAGGTGCAGGAACCCTGGCCACAGATCCAAGCGTCCCTGTTGCATAGCAACAGGTGCAGGAACCCTGGTTACACGGCCACAGATCCAGGAATGGCCACTAATATGAAGTAAAACTTACCTGAACCTACTCCTGAATTTTGCCGGTTAACGGAGATTACCGGCTGTTTAGGTGCCGGTAAATCGAGAGTTTCCTGTAATAGTATATGGAAATGACCCACTAACAGAGACCAAATGGGTAGCATTGTTTGATTTAAAACTGGCTTGAGATTACTTGTGTTCAATTTCTAGAAGTCCACTTTGATTCCTTGAATCAAATAATGGAGAATAAAATGATGCAGTAATAATTGTTGGAAATCAAATAGCAGAATTTTGAGTTATGTACTGTAACAGTAAACATCGCTTGAATGGGGCAAGTTAGATCTTCTGTTATCCAATTGGTATGTCAGCTGTCTATTGGATAGTTGAATGTGTGACTAGATGCAAGATTGCCAGTAAGTGTGGTGGTGCTTGCTGAGATATAAATGCTATATTGTAAAAGGGAGGATTTGGTGTATGAAGTAAAGCCCAAGATAGTTACTGGAAAAGTAATTGGAAAATTTGAAGACTAAATGGGAATGTAGAAAAGGGGAATGCTGCAGTATAAATCCAGTTCGTGTTGTATCTCAGGATCCCAGCTAGCTCCAGTGAAATTTAATCTTTATACTTTTACTTTTCTGTTTTCAGAAAAATGATTCAGAAGAGCAAGAAGAAGAAACAAGAGAAATCCCATACAAGCGTGCCATCCACCAGTGCTAAACGAGGTTCCACTGACAGCTAATGCAATGCTGCTGCAATCGGTCCTGATTGCATAGTCTCGTGCCTTCCACGCACGCAGCGGTTAAAAAGCGGGGCATCTGATGAACACGAACAGATCCACCAGAGATTTATGCTGAACAGCGCTATAGTTTTCACCACTTCTGTATTTTAAAAAAACTAAGATGTTTATCTAAAATTAGTTTTTTTTTTAAAGTAAGTGTTCAAGAACGCAGTGCTGCTGGTGAGATACTGCCATATTGTGGTCTCTTCTACATTGTCTGTTTTGAACCTTTAGAAATAATCAATATGTACTATCATAGCAACTGTTGTGGCAGTGAGGATGTGGTCTTCATGCACACTTAGTGGCAATTTTTATCTAATATGGTAAGTTGCAGTTTGGATACTTTAAATTATTTCTCCAGAATTCTATGGAAGTTACTCTGCGTAACAGATATAGTTACATATCTGACGGTGTTGGGAATATCACTGACATCATTTAGGGTAAGGTTTGAACAGATGCCTATGCAGTGATTAATCTTCAGCAAAAAGTCATTAGTTTTATAATTGTTAATGTAATGAGTAAAATTTGGTGTCAGCAGACTGTTATATTTATCTCATTGTTTGAGATGCAGTATTCTACAATAAAAATGTGTATTTCATAATTGTCAGATCCCTGGATTGTGCAATGCATTATGTATTTTAGTAGAAGAATCTTGAATTAATTGATACGGGGGCATGAGACTGAAAGTAAAGCCAATGAGCTATTCTCGCTCTTACAAGCTACTGTACTATGCTCCCAATTGTCCTTTACAGCTTACAGTGAAATCTTTTTATTAATCATTCTCAATGTGGGCAAGGCTGGCATTTATTGCCCATCCCTAGTTTCTCTCAAGGTGGTCGCCTTCTTGAACAACAATTAAGAGTTAACCATGTTGGTGTGGGAAGTGGAGTCACATATAGGCCAGACTGAGTAAGGATGGCAGATTACCTTCCCTGAAGGACATTAGTGAACCATTTGGGTTTTTACAACAATCCGACAGCTTCATGGTCACTTTTACTGACACAGTCCCCACCACTTACAGCATCCACACTTATCCTGGGCAGCCACCTATATGGAGCAAATGGGGCTAACTAACCATTTTCCATTACCAATGAATTTAATTACAAAGGTGCCACTTATAACACATTAAGTGTGTCGGCTATTTCAGCAATTCAGTAAGTTTTTGCACCTCATTAAGGTGCGATTAAGTACTGTTAACTGTTCACCTGAGGAGCTGAGTGCCTCAGTACTTGCAGTGTCACTGTAATGCAAAATGTTTTAACAAAAAGGAATGAATTTGGTACAAATCCTGTCTATTGAAAGTGCTTTCCACCCATTTGTCTGTTTTTAATGCCCCAGAACAGCTGATTGTAGCTACTCGAAGTTACCAGTTTCTGACTGCCTCCCGTACTTGTTAACAGTGCAAACAGCTGATTGAAGCTGCCTGAAATCTCCATCAGCTGTTTGCTAAATACAGTTAAATAAATCATTATCCGATACGGAGAGGGTGGCGAATTAATACATTTTATCAATAAGCACACCCGATCAGTATGCGGTACTGTATTTTGTATAGTTCACGTCTATTAGCAGGATTCCACTTTCACAAAGCAACATCATTTTCTTGCTACTTCAGCTGATCAATGCTGCAGGGTTATTACGGTTGATTTTTAACTAGACGTTGAAGTGAATCCCCAGCCTTGTTCTGTCACAGATTGAACAGCCATTCTTTGAAGTGTACCAGTTTGATAGTTTTATGACCAAAAGGCATAAACTGTAATTTAAGATAGTAAAATAAGGCATGAACTATAGAACAAAGTTAGATTACGGGTGTGTTAAATGAGTTCCCACCCCAAGCATCAATCCGCTTCTATCTCTATCACCACCCCGCACATCCGCCCCCCCACCTTTGGTACACTCATCGCACATTGGCAGCATTTCCCACCAGAGAGAAAATGGGAGCTATCATTAAGGTCTGAAGTTGTTGGTCAGTATTAAGGCCTGAAGTTGTTGGTCAGTATTAAGGCCAGAGGGCTGCAAAGTGTCTAGTAGAAAGATGAGGGTTTGTTCCTTGAGCTTCATTGGAACAATGTAGAAGGTCAAACACAGAAAGATCCGAGTGGATAGGGAATTGAAGTGGCTAGCGAAAAGGAGCTCCGGATCACGCTTGCAGACAGAAGAGGTGTTCAGCAAAGTGGTCACCTAGTCTGTGTTTGTAATCCTCTAATGTAGAGGAGCCTGCACAGTGAGCAGCAAATGCAGTATACTAGGTTGGAGCAAGTACAGGTAAATTGCGCACTCTCAGGAACGTTTGGCATTTCTTAACCTTGTTTTATAATGCTGTCAAAATGTTTCTGTATGGAAGGAACTTTTTTTTTTTGAAAAAGCTTTTCACACTTACACAATGGTTTAAAATGTTATACTGTACAACTTATTGCAGATCATTAAGCAGTAAGTGATTGGTTTGAGTTTAGCATTGATAGACATGATTTAGTCAGTATAGGAAGAACTCTACAGTGCACCTGTCTCGTCCTCCTCCTGATTCCAGACCTCCGATAATTCTGTTTTATAACCAGCCCTCAAGGTGTGCATGAACTGGAAGTGTTCAAACCTATCCTGGTCATAAAACACTGCTGGTGAATGGGCTGAAATCAGAAACAGTGTGGAAATCCCATCATTTCATTGTGGGTTTTTTTTTACAGTGCACTAAGAGCTGCATAAAATGGACTTTTATTAAACTAAGTAGTGGAGTGAATATTGATTGTCATATTTGATCATAAATTTACTACACAAATATCTAACTTACCTTTTTTCAACATTTTGCAATTGTTTTCCATCAAAAAAAATCTGCATCATACAGTTCCTCTCCCACCCACTCCAAGCCTCAGATCTAAACTTTAACACAACGCACGTTTAATAAAGAAATCATACGTGCCCATAAATCTGGTCTAACAACTCCCTTCTTCTCCTGCCCCAAGTAGTGTGATTTGCCCAACTTGCTCTCTGAACACACCTTGCCCGGCAAACCAGGCAACATTTCTATTAAATCTGTCCATGGACAACCATAGGACTACAATTTCCAGGAGCCACTGTGGCTTTTTCTTTTTGGCTGGGAAACTCCTAGGACTCGCCATGTGGTAATTTCCCCAGCCACATGTGGGAGTTTGGCTTCTGGAGTTTATACACCTCAACAGAGAAACTCCAAGGAGCCTCTCGCAAGCACACACACAAGTCTGCCTGTTCTTGTTTTGTTTTTTGCCAACCAGTATCTTTTTCTGTGATCAGCTCCTTCCACATCCCTCTACGTGGCAGTTTGAACAGTGTAAGAAATAAGAGAGTGGGAACGAATTCTGCTAAAACTAAGTGGAGAGAGATAAAACGAGTAAGAATGGGGAGATCAAACTGAAAAGAAATAAGGAAAGAAGCCGAGAGAAAAGATGAGGAAATGCAATGTACGCAGGTGTCTGTTTCAAATTCTTGGTTCAGTGGCATCCAGTATGCCTATAAGTGGATCTGATGCCCCTTACATGCCAGAGTACATTTGCATTGCCCAATATCAACTTATTCAATAATGCAACCCAGGGGTGTTTGTATAATAATTATAAAGCCTTGTGATCTGAACCAGTCATGTGTGTATTTTGCATATGCCTCTCTAATCTTTTTGAAGGTGGACTGAGAAACCACCTGATAAGACGAGGCCAGATACAAATGGTTAAGCTGCTCTATTTCACAGCCAAGGGAACATGCAGAGCAACAGTTATGAACAGACACACTTAATTCAATCAGGACATGTGTCTTTACATAATATAACAAAAATAATGAACATGCTATGCTTCGCACAATCAACAGATCAGATCAAAGCTCTGCAGTCCTGCCACATTCAGTCGTGAATGGTGGTGGACCATTAAGCAACTAACGGGAGGAGGAGGTTCCAAGAATATCCCCATCCTCCATGATGGTGGAGTCCAGCACATGAGTGCAAAAGACAAGGCTGAAGCGTTTGCAACCAACTTCAGCCAGAAGGGCTGAGTGGATGATCCATATCGGCCTACTCCCGAGGTCCCCAACATCACAGAAGCCATTCTTCAGCCAATTCGATTCACTCCACGTGATATCATGAAATGGCTGAGCGCACTGGATACAGCAAAAGCTATGGGCCCCGACAACATTCTGGCTATTGTGCTGAAGACTTGTGCTCCAGCACTAGCCGTACCTCTAGCCAAGCTGTTCCAGTACAGCTACAACACTGGCATCTATCCGACAATGTGGAAAACTGCCCAGGTATGTCCTGTCCACAAAAAGCAGGACAAATCCAACCTGGCCAATTACCGCCCCATCAGTCTACTCTCAATCATCAGCAAAGTGATGGAAGGTGTCATCGACAGTGTTATCAAGTGGCACTTACTCACCAATGACCTGCTCATTGATGCCCAGTTTGGGTTCCACCAAGACCACTCCGCTCCCGACCTCATTACAACCTTGGTCCAAACATGGACGAAGGAGCTGAATTCCAGAGGTGAGGTGAGAGTGACTGTCCTTGACATCAAGGCAGCATTTGACAGCGTCTGGCATCAAGGAGCCCTAGTAAAACTGAAGTCAGTGGGAATCGGGGAAAACACTCCACGGGCTGGAGTTATACCTAGCACAAAGGAAGATGGTTGTGATGGTTGAAGGTCAACCATCACAGCCCCAAGACATCACTGTAGGAGTTCCTCAGGGCCGTGTCCTAGGCCCAACCATCTTCAGCTGCTTCATCAATGACCTTCCCTCCAACATAAGGTCAGAAAAGGGGATGTTCGCTGATGACTGCAGTGTTCAGCACCATTTGCAACTCCACAGATAATGAAGCAGTCCATGCCCACATGCAACAAGACCTGGACGATGTTCAGGCTTGGGCTGATAAGTGGCAGGTAACATTCGCGCCACAGAAGTGCCAGGCAATGACTATCTCCAACAAGCGAGAGTCTAACCACCTCCCCTTGACATTCAATGGCATTACCATCGCTGAATCCCCCACTATCAACATCCTGGGGATCACCATTAACCAGAAACTTAACTGGACCAGCCACATAAATACTGTGGCAACAAGAGCAGGTCAGAGGCTGGGTATTCTGCGGCGAGTGTCTCACCTCCTGACTCCCCAAAGCCTTTCCACCATCTACAAGGCACAAGTAAGGAGTGTGATGGAATAATCTCCACTTGCCTGGATGAGTGCAGCTGCAACAACACTCAAGAAACTCGACACCATCCAGGACAAAGCAGCCTGCTTGATTGGCACCCCATCCACCACCTTAAACATTCACTCCCTCCACCACTGGCGTACCGTGGCTGCAGTGTGTACCATCTAAAAGATGCACTGCAGCAACTCCCAAACCCGCGACCTCTTCCACCTAGAAGGACAAGGGCAGCAGGCGCATGGGAACACCACCACCTCCAAGTTCCCCTCCAAATCACACACCATCCTGACTTAGAAGTATATCGCCGATCCTTCATCGTCGCTGGGTCAAAATCCTGGAACTCCCTCCCTAACAGCACTGTGGGAGCACCTTCACCACACGGACTGCAGAGGTTCAAGAAGTTGGCTCACCACCATCTTCTCAAGGGCAACTAAGGATGGGCAATAAATGCTGGCATTGCCAGCGACGCCCTGATCCCATAAACAAATTTTTAAAAAATCAGTGAGTCCTCTTCCCTGACTTAAACAAAAATAACTTGTTACTATTCTCCTGAGCCTGGTAAAAGCTTGCCCATGCAGCTTTCTGCCTAAGGACCTGACTGCCTGCGTGTCTCTTGTCTTTTTATTCCCCTGTGTTCACAACTGGAAAGGATGGTCTATGCATGACAACCCATGCTGAGCCTCCAGGGTCAGGGACCTTCCAACACAATTGGCATGACGTATTTGTTTTTCATTTACAATCTTTGGGGAAAATACATCAAAGCTTAGTCTATTAGGATTTTAATGGTCTTTATTGTGTTAACAACCCTTAACTCAAACACTTTCACATCCTTTCTGTGGAAAGTTGGTCAAAGGGTCCTGAAACATGACCGTCTCCAATAAATAAGCTCCCAATTTTTTTTGTTATTAGAGAAGTGCTGCAGTCTGAGCAACTGAGAATTGAGAAACAGACAGTTATTGGGGAAGATGTAAGCGAGAGAGAAAAGACATTCTTGAGGATCTAGTTGGGGTCGGAGAACGATGTCAAGTTGGGGGGGGGTGGTGGCGATGGTGAAAAAGAGCAATGTCTCGGGGGAGAGATAGAGATACCCTGTTGAGCACACGAGGGGTGTCCGTGGTGCTGCTGGGAGGAGGAGGAGGAGGAGGAGGAACAGTTGCTGTTGGGGCTTAGCAGACTCATGTTATGAAACATTGCTGCCAGTAATTTTCATGGAGAGCAATAACCTTTTCAGAAACCCCAGAGAAAAAGCGTGAACGGCTGTTTCAGCCATTTCGCCAGTTTTTGCCAAAGTCACAGCAGGAGATTGGGAACCCCCGTGGTACATGTTGGTAGGACGAATAAGAAGGCCACATACTCCTTGGAAAATAAGTGTCTAAATGGGGTAGAGGAACAGAGGGATCTGAGGGTGCCGATACACAAATCACTAAAAGTGGCGATGCAGATTAATAAAGCCATAAAATAGCAAACAAAGCACTGGGGTTCATTTCTAGAGGGATAGACTTGAAAAGCAGAGAAGTTATGTTAAACTTGTACAGAACCTTGGTCAGACCACACTTGGAGTTACTGTGAACAGTTCTGGTCTCCGTGTTATAAAAAGGATATAGAGGCAGTGGAGAAGGTGCAAAAAAGATTTACTAGAACGATACCAGAACTGAGAAGTTACACCTATCAGGAAAAATTGAACAGGCTGCGGCTCTTTTCTCTGGAAAAGAGAAGACTGAGGGGTGACCTGATAGAGGTCTTGAAGATTGTGAAAGGGTTTGATAGGGTTGACGTAGAGAAAATGTTTCCACTTGCGGGGGAGACCAGAACTTGGGGCCATAAGTATAAGATAGTCACTAATAAATCCAGTAGGGAATTCAGGAGAAACTCCTTTACCCAGAGAGTGGTGAGAATGTGGAACTCCCTACCACAAGGAGTAGTTGAAGCAACTAGCATAGAAAGGAATAGAAAGATATGTTGATGGGGTTAGATGAAGAAGGGTGGGAGGAAGTAAACACTGGCATGGACCTATTGGGCTGAATGGCCTGTTTCTGCGCTGTAAAAGACGATGTAAATTCTACCCAAACATCTTCTGACTTACCATGAGCAATGCCATGGGAGATCCTCCAGGTTTATTAAGTGAGCATTGACTTTAAAGTAAAAAAACATTGCAGAAAAAAACATATAGAGCATGAAGTACCTGCTGGCCACTTTAGTTTGACGGTCAGCAATGGCTCTTTGTCATTTTTGTTCTCTTGCTGCTACAGTGTTCTCTCTCCAAAAAAAAAGTCATATTTATTTGCACAGCTTCAGACTTGGTCAGATCACCAGCAAATGCCATGCTATCAGAGATGATCAATACAGCAAGCATTTCCCAATCACCTTTCCTCTGTTTAGTGAAGTCCCAATGTGATCTACGGTTTATGAATTCGGTGTTGGGTAGCAAATTGCATGCTTAGATTACCACTATACTTTTGACCTGCCATGAGCAATGCCACTTTAGTTTACTGAATAGTATTGACTTTAAAGTAAAAAGTTTTGCAGAAAATGCTGAACAACATTAACAACCTGCTGACCACTTTAGTTTGTTGATCAGCATAGCAGATCCTTATTTCAAAGAAAGACTTGCATTTATACAGTGCCTTTCATGTGCGTAGGGCATGATTGTGCTATTGTCGATAGAGATAAAGAACTCTCAACCAGTCTCTACTGCTTTTCCCAAACACTTTTCTCGTGGTCACAATTAGACTACAGTATCCATAAGCAGACAAAAGTCTCTTGTGAGCCAGAACCGTGGCCCTTACTCTCATGGATTGGTGTAGCCCAAATCTAACAAAACCCTAAATCGTGACAAATCGCTTACTGGAGAATATTTGGGATACTCGTCACATTCTCTTATCACCTCACGAGGTGGAAAACATTCATTGATGAACCACTGTGTACTGGCTAAAATTACTATCCAGATTTATTTAAATGAAATGATATAGAAAGCAGAAAGATACTATTCAGTACAATAATTAATGAAAGACAAGCAAACAAAAAATGCTCCTTGGTAAACAAAATGATAATGACGTGAACTGCTGGCTTCCTCTTGGTATAATAGTCTACTTGTTTTGACAGAAGCAGTAAGTGGAAATTACATTTTGGTCTCTGTTAATTCAACATCAAAGCACCCTTTATCTCAATTGATTATCTATCAGGCATTTGTCCTTTTCTGCAGTCAGACTGTCTCTGTCTTTCATTTTGAAATGGTGAAGTGAGTGCAGCCTTGAATTTAACTGAGACATTCAACAACAACTTGTATTTATATAGCGCCTTTAACGTAGTAAAACGTCCCAAGGCGCTGCACAGGAGTATTTTAAGACAAAAAATTTGACACCGAGCCACATAAGGATAAATTAGGGCAGGTGACCAAAAGCTTGGTCAAAGAGGTAAGTTTTAAGGAGCGTCTTAAAGGAGGAAAGAGAGGTAGCGAGGCGGAGAGGTTTAGGCAGGAAATTCCAGAACTTAGGGCCCAGGCAACAGAAGGCACGGCCACCAGTGGTTGAGCGATTATAATCAGGGATCCTCAGGAGGGCAGAATTAGAGGAGCGCAGATATCTCGGGGGTTGCGGGGCTGAAGGCAATTACAGAGATGGGGAGGGGCGAGGCCATGAAGGGATTTGAAAACAAGGATGAGAATTTTGAAATCGAGGTTTTGCTTAACCGGGAGCCAATGTAGGTCAGCGAGCACAGGGGCGATGGGCGAACGGGACTTGGTGCGAGTTAGGACACAGGCAGCCGAGTTTTGGATGACCTCAAGTTTACGTAGGGTGGAATGTGGGAGGTCAGCCAGGAGTGCGTTGGAATAGTCAAGTCTAGAGGTAGCAAAGGCATCTATAAGGGTTTAAGCAGCGGCTGAGCTGAGGCAAGGGCGGAGACGGGCGATGTTACGGAGGTGGAAGTAGGCGGTCTTTGTTATGCAGAACATAAAACATAAAGACAATGTCCTACTTGTCACAACAACGCAGTCACTTCCACTGAACTGTTAGTCACTCTGCCACACAGTTTTTATGTGAATAATAATTCTGGTACATTCACAGAATCACAGAAACCCCACAGTGCAGATAGAGGCCATTTCGGCCCATCGAGCCTGCACCGACGCATATCCCACCCGATCCCCGTAACCCCTACACCAACGCATATCCCACCCTATCCCCGTAACCCCACGTATTTAATCCCACTAACACTAAGGGTCAATTTATCATAGCCAATCAACCTAACCCGCACATCTTTGGACTGTGGGAGGAAACCGGAGCACCCGGAGGAAACATTCTGTCAGTGGTTCTTCTTCTACTGCATTCAAAAATTGCGTATTTGGCAACACACAACAAGTGTGATATATAAACTAAAAGTAGCTTCAACAGTAAATAGGCTTCCTTAATTTTACAAATATTTACTAAATGATTATATTGGTTGGCAAAAACATGCATCAAATCTCAACAGAATCTCCAAATCTAACATCTGCAGTCTAGGTTAGACATGACTCAGTTGTTAGCATTCTTGCCTCTGAGTCAGAATGGTGTGGGTTCACGTCATACTCCAGAGACTTGAGCACATAATCCAGGCTGACACCTCAGTACAGTACTGAGGGAGTGCTGCACTGACGGAGATCTTTTGGACGAGACATTAAGCCGAGCTCCCATCTGCCCTCTCAGGTAAAAGATCCCATGGCAATATTTTGAAGAAGTGCATACGAGTTCTCCTCAGTGTCCTGATCAATATTTATCCCTCAACCAACACCTAAAAACAGATGATCTGGTCATTATCACATTGCCGTTTGTGGAACCTTGCGGTGTGTAAATTGGCTGCCACATTTCCAGTGACTTCACTACAAAAAGTATTAATTGGCTGTAAAGCGCTTTGGGACGTCCTGTCTTTCTTTCTTAATTCATTCTGCATTTTGTTCACCAAGTTTTCTTGATCATCTTTTTGTCCTATAGAATTAAAAAAAATTTTTTATTGCATTTCCATTGTTGATTTTTCCTGTCTATCGTAACAGTGTTAATGAACCAAGAGGGATTAAGAACAGCAATTAGGTGGTTATAATTTTGATGAATAACAAAAGAAATACAATTAGTTCAGGCTGGTGTATGCCATTAACTCACAAAAAAAAACTTGGGCATAATTTAGAATGATTTAAAGAAGGAGAAAAAAGTGAAGCTGAGATATTTACACTGAAACAGCTTTAAAAAAAAAATGAGTCTGTACAATGTAGGTGTGTAAATATGGAAGATGCTTTGGCAGGTTGCAATGAGGCTGATTCAGTGAGCCCTGGGCTGGTGACAAGTGACTGAGCGGTGACCTTTGTGTGTGGAGGAGGGGGGAAACCCGGAAGTAGTTGCTGGTTGACAAGGAGCCGAATCAAGATGGCGTTGCGACCAGGTTCAGGTGTCGGCGGCGGCGGTGGCAGTGGGTAAGTGGAGACCTCGAGTCTCCGGGTTCATTCCCTTTTTAAAAAAAATATAAATTAAATTATAACTCGATGATTGAGATCATTGCTATCGGCGGAGGAGGCAGAGATGGATCCCTCAGCCGGTGGTCGCCCCTCTGTCCGTTGCCTTTAAGAGGAGGAGGTGGGTTGGTTGGTGGGGAAACGGGGTTTAGTCTCAGTCAGAGACCAGGGCAGCCACGCATTTATAATTATAATATATACCCCCGGACAACTCATCCTTAGATCACACGGTCTGGGCTTTCATTTACCTTCACTTCCATTCATCTGTTTATTTTTAATATAATAATAAACTGCGAGCCCCTTTTCACAATTAGGTTAAGAATCTGAAATTAAACTTCAGCTTTCTCTCCCCGCCCCCCCCCCCCCGGCCTTCAATTTTGTTGTTAAAATAGGGTAACTCGTGACCGAATGACATGAAATACAGGTTTCTGTCCCCTCATTTTCAGGCTGTAGTTTTGCTACTTGAAGGGGAAGCTGATGTGTTGTGTACTGTACACTGAATAATTGATGTTCCACAAGGAGATCGGCCCTTCATATATCTTTCATCCGACCCTATCTCTTTTCATCCAGCATTACTAATTTAGGTGGAAGTTGCTTGGTAGAACGTGATCCAGCAATATTTGCCCCCTCTCTGGTTTCTCCCCCCCCCCCCCCTTCCCCACATCATTTATTAAAACGATTAATAAATATGTATAGTAGTGCAATAAAAGTATTCATAAACTCAATAAACACAGCTCCAGTAATCTTTGCAATTTGGAGTTTGGCAGGGAAAGGGTGAGGGGATGAACTAGCTTGGAAATCACTTGGTTTGCGTCCCCAGTGAGTATAAGTGTATATATAGGATGAACTATATTTTTCATGCTCAGCAAGTTTGGCTGTATCTTTTTTTTATTTTCGGGATGAACAGAGAGTTGATTTTGTTGCTGGCCTGTTGATCTCTGCCGTCCAATGTGTTCTTTGCTGCATTTTTTGTTGCATGATTGGGGGAAAGAAAATAACAATAAAGGAAAGAATTTGTGAGCTGCAGTACTTTTGAAGGCCGGTTTGTCCTGCCAACCATTTTGGATAGATGCAGCAGTTGCAAGGACCACCAGAACTGTTTCGGGCAGTGCTTGCGGTTTCGAAGAACAGCCCCTCTTCCCCGACAAGAAGGAATGCTGAGCAGATGTTGTAGACGTCAAAGCTCACCCAATAATCTTGTCAGGATTGAATAATTAATTTCTCCTCTTCCTCCCCATCCCATAGGTGTTCTGTTTCTATCTGTAATTGGCTAGAAATGTGATTCAAGTGGATGAATTTTACTAGCTTAACTTTAAAAGTCATCTGACAGCATGGCTATTGATTGCTGGATTGAAGAAGTTGCTGAAATGTTATGACTCTCATCGGCCAACATTCTCACCATTTCTTCAGTGTATTTAATATCTCGAGCATTCCTGATAAATGGTAGCTATTGCTTACGAAGCCTCTCGCTATACATCCGCCAAAGCATCATAATCTCTATAATTTATAACTCCCTGAAATATGAAACTGTAGGCATCAACTGTCATTCTTTTTACAGTATATGGTTCCCAAAGCCTATTCTAGTGGGCCCTACAGTATATTAAACAAAATGATTGTATGGCATTTTGTTAAAATTGTCACATTTAGGCTTTGACTGTTCTAACTCAGTTGCTGCGAAACACGTGAGAGCCGTGTAGTTTTATTGGGAATTTGAGTATTAATTGAAAAATGTCCCTCCATTCCTACTGGCTGAGTTTTCCCAGATAGAATTGCTGAGATTGGGAGCTTGCTGTATGAAGAATTGTGGGGAGAACACCCCTCCCACTCGTTACACTGTGCCCCCAGGCTGCAAGCTTTCTTTTTGGTACCAACCTTTTCAGAGAATGGGCAGAACAAAGCATGGATGTAGTGCAGAACTGACAGTACTGTTGAAATGCTGTGAGCCATGTAAGAAGCATCTCTTTAAAATTGATGAGTCTGAACAACTGAAACTGCACAGATCTTTAGAACAGCTACTGTTAACCTTCAATACTTAAAAAAAAAACAACCTTTTAATAATCAAACTGGAGGAATGAAAATAATTATCGCATTGTAAAATAGCTGCATTCTGAGAGCTTTTTGATTTTTAAATTATATATGTGTGATTTAATCTGTGTAGGGAAGTGGAATGTTTAGGTAATGGGTAATGTTTGCTTCTTGATTCTAGATGTAAATAAGTAAAACAGAGTGACTAAATGATATATTTTAATTTAAGCAAAGTTAGGAGAATGGTGCTTATAGATTACGAAGTTCTTTGCGAGCCCTGTTAACAAAGAACCACAATACTATCTTGCAAAATGATACCATCTGGTTAACCAGCTACAGCAGTGATGTTTAATCATTTGCTCAAGCTTAATGCAGAGCAGTGTCCCTGTATTAGGTTTCCATAATAACCACAAAAAAAATTGCTTTCTGCTTAATATTTTTAGACGCATGATTACATTTTTGTTCTGTTTTTGTGAGCTGCTTTTACAGTAGTTGAGAATTGGGGCCGTTCATATCACTACTTTTTGGTCTTAATTTGTACAGGACGTTTTGGCTTATGAATTGCTCTGGCACTTGGATAAAAAGGGCAGCAGAATAAACTGTGTAGCCATAGTTTAGGTACTGAACTAGCAACCTAGAGGTCATGAGTTTAAATCCCAGCGCAGCAAGTTGTGAATAAATACTGCCTCTCCAATATTGCCCACATCCCAAGAACAAATATAAAAACATAGATTGGTTAACGTAAAATGCCCATATTACTTTAGGAACCTCTTATATAGAAATCTACGGTTAAACCATAGGTGAATACTGCAAATACTTAATAAAACAGCTCTGTGGAGTATCTCTTTGTATGAAAAAAATACATTCAAGGCAGCCATTTTATAGTGATTGGCACAAACGAAAGCTTTACTTTGTAGACCAGTTCTCTGGGGCTTATCTCTTTAATGCCTTTATCATCCGCACCTTTTGAATGTGTTACAACCTTGAAATGCGCACATACAAGTGTTGCCCTATGGGTGTAATTTTATTCTTGCATTTACTTCTGAAAGTAATAGTTCATGGCTTCTTCTATGATGCTAGTATAATTACTAAATTATATTGGGACTTCCAGATAATGCAGTTGACAGAATAGCGGCTCTCCCGAGTTATTTCTGAAATGAGCCAAATAAAGGGACCGTCACTCTCGCACTCAACTTTTCTATCTGACGTATTGTGGTAGTCATGTCCCCAGACATTCTGCCAGCTCTTCCTACACAAAATTTGTCTCTTCAGGACACAGTTCCCTCATTAAGACAACGGGCACATGGCCTATCTACATTCTTGATCTTGTAGTCTTTCCCTCCGCCCCTTCAGTCGTTGGCCGCTCTCCTACATTTAGTACCGCTCTCTGGTTCACGATTGCGTGTGGGAGCTCACTGTATTTTTTAGAGGGTGGGAATGGGGTCGGTGCTATCATAAGCCTGCCTCCTATCTCTTGGTTAAGGTAAACTTGTATCCAATAGTGCAGTAATCTAGACTGATTAGTACGAACAATCTTGTTTGGAGACCCACTAAAGTTACTAGTATTACTACTTCTAATTGTAATTGTAGGTAATGTGTTGGTGCATTTTATGAAAGCAGTTATTGCTAGAAACCACAAAATGGGGGAAACAATGAATGGGAAGAATAAAATGTTTCAGGCATGAATCGGCTGCCAATTTATTCAGAATATTGGCAATGCATCGGAATTATGAAATACATTTTATAGCAGGACTGGGGTAAACGGCACCTGTTCACGGATCTTTGTATAAGACGTAAAAGTAAGCAATGGCAAGTTGGCGTATTGTGGACTGACCCAACCTCAGACCGTTCACACCACAGTGCATGAAAAATGTTCACTTTGGGCAACGAAGCACAGTTTGGAGAGTCAGACCTACTGACTGAAAGCACGGGCTCGGGATGGAAAATACTAGTGCCAAACACAGCGAAACAGGTTTTTCCACCCATGACTCATGACGGTACAACAGCACATCCTGGAGGTAAACTTTCAGGAAAATCACCCATTGGATTTAGTACCGCAAGCCACACGTAAGCACAAAATGTGCTTCACAGCCAATGAACTACTTTTTGAAGTGTAATACAGGGAAGCACTGTGGCCAATGTGCACACAACACAGCAAGGTCTCACAAACAGTAATGAGGTAAATTATGTTTTAACGCAGTTGGCTGAGGGATAGATGCGGGCTTGGACATCGGGAGAACTCCCATGTTCTTCTTCAGTAGTGCCATGGGATCTTTTACATCTATCTCATGAGGGCATAACATTGCATTTGAAGGACAGCACCTCCAACAGTGCAGCACTCTTGTCAGTACTGCACTGAAGTGTTAAGCCAGCAGGACGAGCTTCAATCTGTCTCGAGTGGGGCTTGAACCCGCAACCTTTTGACTTTGAATTGAGAGTGCTCCCACTGAGCCAAGGCTGACACATTTACTCTCTCAAAGCTGTGCTGAGTCACATTGCATTATTAACCTTGGTGCTGTTTTTGTTGCCTACGAGTCACTTGCGGCACTAAATCCAATGACTGATTATCCATAAAAGTTTACCTCTAGGATGTTCTATTGGATTGTCAGGTCCTGAGTCACGATGGTACCGTGCTGCAGAATAAGTTGCAGTCTCGGGTGGAAGACCCTGCTTCGTTGTGTTTGGCACTAGTATTTTCCATCCAGAGCCAATGCTTTCACTCAGTAGCTCTGATTCTTCAGGCTGTGCTTAGTTGATGAACGTAAACATCTATCAGCCAGCATTCTTGTTTCAAATATACTGACATAAAGCAATAGTGCTAAGGATCGTCTGTCAGAAATTTATGTTTGTGTAGCACAAAGTAATAGATGTGGTTATTTATGAGGTGAAATATGCAATGTTAAGTCCTGAAGTAATTTAAAAACCTTAAAAAACTACAACCATTTGGTGGTGCATACATTTGCTTTGTTTGTCCAGCTTTGGGTAAATGACTTCTCCTTTAGCTTCCTTTCTCCCCTTCCATAACCCCACAAATAATAGGTCACTGCGCAGTGCCATGCTGAGCAAGAGGTGGGGCAGGCTCATGGTTCCGTGCCATTATTGTGTTACAATGAATTGCTAGGAGGCGCAGTTAGTAGCGAGGCTGCGTCACACATTTAACGAGGTGGTGGGCTCTCGTCGAGCTGCTGCCGCAGCTTCTCCAATGGTCTAGCCGAGATCAGGAACTCGCAATGAGGTGATGCTCCAGATAGTTTCTATCAATAATAAAACAAAGCTTCAGTGGATTTAAAGCTTTATTACTGGCTGCAATACTGCACAGATGCTCGAGACATCAATGCATGACATTACTTTTTGTAAGAATTGCTACAGAAGTTCAAAGTCATACGCCAAGAATGTAGTATTTTACAGGAGGCTGTAATTCAAAAAGGTTGAGTTTTGCACTATATTAAATACTGGTAACTGGAATCTGGTAAGTGACTTTTTAAAATGATTCTTAATTTTCTATATGCAATTTCCTCATCGTTCTTAGTAAGGAAATTTTGGGGAGGAGGGAGTCAGAAATTTCTACAACCATTATTTAAAATGGGCAAGGCTAAAGGCTCCATTTTCAAAAGGGAAATATAACCACCCTGCCCCTAAATGAGCAGCCTTTACAGCCCTTTTCAGTGGTAATAGTAAGTTGGCATCGAATGTTGCAACATAGAAACAGGCCATTTTGCTCATCAAGTCCATTCTGCCATTTTTCTCCACGGGTGGCATTCTGTCCAATTCCGCCCTCCCGCTTGCTCCCCATATCTTTTAATATTCCTCTCTTTCAAACACCTATCTAATTCCCTTTTAATAATTGTTAGTGACCGAGAATTCCACCCTCCTGAATGAAGAATTTTTTCTCTAATTGGAATAGAGGTTTCAAGGACATCAGTTTAAATTCTGTCAGTAACTTGTAAAGATCTGATTTGCTAATTTTATTTTTTTGTACTTTGGTTGCAGCTTCATGTTCCCAGTATCAGGGGGATTAGTTCCTCCCCAAGGTATGTATGGCAATGCTGCAATTCTACCATGCATATCTTGATTATTTTCCTCTCTGTGTTCTTGTAACATGTGTGATTCATTACGTGCGATGTGTTGGCATTAATCTTTAAACACCCGTTGCAGTGGCCTAGTTTTGCATGTGTTTCTTTTAAAGCAGTGTAGTAAGCTTCAAATGTTCTTGGGTTGTTGGATTTAGCATATAAAATATATGAAATATTGAAATGCATATTAATGTTCTGAAGAGTATGCCCTGAGTGTGTCAGATATCCCTGTTTTTCCATACCTGTGGTGTCATTTGTCCAGAAGGTGAAATGGTTTAGTGCATGGTTGCTGTTAGTGGTGCTTTCTGTAGTGCATGAAATAAGTCATCCCAATCCCTTCCCCACCCCCTAAAATGAGCTAAACAGTCAGACCTCTTTTTGTTCTCTTTCTTTCACCCTTTCCTTCCCCCACACCCCTTCACCCCACCCCACCCTGCAAGAAGTCTGACTGTCAATCTCATTGACACTGGGATCCAAAGTTCGGTGTAGCCATGTCTAGCTGGTACAGTTTTGGGTCTTTTCTCGGCATCCTTCTCATGCTCACAGCTGGACACAGTTTCCATACGCAAATTGAGTCCCTTCTGAACTAACACCTGCATCTTTATTCGTATTCTTTACTGTTCATGGGTTAGTATAACCCAGTCTAATAATTAACTCTGAATTGCAGCAATCACTTGCTAGTAAATACATGTTCACCTCCGAAGGTGAACAAAATCCACAGCTCTAGACCACAACATATACACTCGCTAAAACTGCTTGTTCAAATTTGTTCACATAAAATAATATGTCAAAGCAGAAAGATAGACAAGATGCAATACAGCACAATAATCAAACGTGCACTTTATACAAACTGGGATGGCAGCACCCATAGTTCGAGCTCTTCTCAACAAGCTCTTAAAAACAGTTACTTATGCTTTGTACGTAAGATTATTCTGATAGAAACTTAATAGATTGACGAGAGAGAAGCTCCTGAATTATAAGGATGGTTTTTCTTACATGTCGAAACAGTCTTCTTGAAGATTGTCTTCAACAAGTGGGATCAGAGCAGATTCAGACTGCAGTAAATAATGAGTTGATGGGATTGGAATTGGTCTCTTCATGGTGATGTTCACTCTCACGTTTCCAGGTGGACAGGTTATTACACAGGCACAGAAGGAGGCCATTTAGCTCATCACGTGTGCGCGGGCTCATTAAGCTCCCTAAGTCCCCTACCCCCATATCCTGTTAAATTTTTATCTTTCAAATATTTATTTACATCACTTTTAAAAGCTATTCTTTTGTTTCCATCGCTACTTTTCATGGGGCATTTCATGTCCTAACACCCCTGGTGTATAAACTTATTCCCTAACCTCTTGTTTCATTCGCTCGCTGATAATCTTAAATTTGTGCTCTCTATTTACCGACTCACCGAATAGAGGAAATAGTTTTTCCCAGTTTATCTTATAAAGCCCATATAACATTGACCACCTGTGAATCTTCTCTTGTTTTGTGAAAAGAGCCTCAAGTCCTTGGTATCTTCTCAGTAAGTCTCTTCCACATCTTCTCATGTCCTTGATATAATATATATAGGGAACTGAAGCTGAACACTATATTCTAATTGTGGCCGAACCAATAATTTGCATAACTTCCGCGTTCAGACCCTCCTTAAAACCCACCTCTCCCCCTCCTAATATCTCCTCCTCTGGCTTGGTGCCAGTTTTTATCTAATTACGCTTTTGTGAAGTGCTTTGGGACATTTTCCTGCGTTAAGGGTGGTATATAAATGCAAGTTGTTGTTACCTCTTTGCGTTTGGCTATTTATAAAACCTAGGGTCCCATATGCTTTTTACTCTAGCTTTATCCCATTTTTTTGAAAGCGTTTTGTAAGCCTAAGTCTAAGTCACTCTGCTTTTCTACTCCCGTTAAAGTTTTATTGTTTTTAGTATATGTTTCCTCTCCTCATTCTTCCTTTCAAAGTGTATCGTCTCACGTTTCTCTGTGTAAAATTTCAACCAACATCGATCTGTCCAATTCACTAACCTATGCCCCTCTGAAGTCACTTACAGTCACGCAGCCCATCACAAGTATTGGCTGCCCACTGACTAACCTTGCCGCAGAACAAAGGAAATTTCCGATTGACACTTGAGAGACGCAGCTAGCTGGTGCCATGTTTAATGTGGATTTAACCTAACTATTTCAAATCACGCAAAAATCCTGCTTTCTAGTGCTCTAATATTCCAGCTTAAACTGAAAAGTCATTGTGGCCTTTCTTTGAATGCACCATGTCCACATGGTCTTCGAATTCACTACTTGCCCTTCAAATACATTACAATTTGTGGAAATTGTGCCCATTGCAACTCCTGAAAGAGATTTGCAATTCCAAGCAGCAAGCAGCCTAGAAGGAATACCATTACACCCACTTCCCAGTCTATACTGTCCTATAAATATTTATGTTTATTCTTATTAGTGCTCCCTGCAAAGGCTCACTGTTCCAATGCCACAGACGTATGTGTGTGTGTCTGTAATTGAGACAGTTTCCAGATGTATTGTCTCAACGATATAAAGGAAAATTAAGAAGATGCTGAATCGACAAAGAAATGAATTTGGGTATTAAATTTGAGGCTAATGCAACTGCTTTATTTAAGCAGAAATAATAACCCTTTTTATTTACATTCATTTCTGTATTGTTGCCAGAACTAAAAGGGCACTTAAATAACTACTGAAATTACTTTATTTTTAATTAACCAGATCCTCTGCCCTGCTGGTCTATACTGTGTACAGGTGGTCCTGTCAGTTTGTAACACTGTATTTTTTAACATATACTTTTTCTCCTTTACTCAAGGTGCTGACTATTAACTGGGGAATGGCTCCATGGGTACCAGCAACCCTCTGGTACCAGAGGCTATCCTCTGCTCATGCAGTGATTGTCACAGCCTATCTGGGGGCATCACTGCAAAGAACAGTATGTGCATGCGCACTCTGCCAGGAACTGCTGGAATGCAACCAGCAGCAGGAACACCTCACCCCCCCCCCCCCCACCTTTTTAATCTAGGACACTGAGGCTAATTGGAATACCCCAATGAGACCAGCTCGCTCAGCACAGGGATTAAACCTCAAGACATTTTGGTCTATATGCTGCAGTACTACACCCTGGTGTGCTTCTATCCACTAACCTTTTGTGGGACTTGTAACATTGCATTTTATTCCCACCCCAGTTCATTTGTAGAGAGAACCAAAAGATAACCTTTTAACAGGACCAGTTCTCATTTTGTGGACTTCAGATTTCACTTCCTGTGCTATCTTCATCCGAGCGAACAATGCAGTAGTGTTTAGCAGCGAACCACACTGAAGTGGCACTTAGGGAGATTTCTATCAGTTTAAGCATTTGTTGCAGTAGATAATATGGAAATGCCCAATGTAGTCCGCACCCTAGGTCTTTGCGCATGGTATTATCTATCCAACGTTGAACTCTGACTCGGGCAAAAGTGGACATAACTTCAAAGTTGCTCATAATGTGCAGCATCAGCGAAGCTGTGGTAATTGCACGTTTCTATATTTTCCTGGTTGCAAGGCCTCTTCCGAAGTTACAGGAAATAGTCGAAATTCTTTTTTGACCTGCCGTCTTTCTCTGCCAGTTTTCTCTCTTTCTCTTCCCCCCCCCCCCCCCCAAGACGCTGACTCTTCGTTTTCATCTGATTCCCTAGGTGCCAAATCACCCTGCGCTACCTCCTCCAAATGGCCGCTCTTCAAGCCTCTGCCTAAATAGTGAGATGACGCGCGCCGGCTATTAATCGGTGAGGACACCCCTGCCACTTCCAATCCCATCCTCACAGATGTTCACACCTGCAGTTCCTGGGTAATGACCGGGATTAGGAATCCTGGATATTTTCCCTGAGGACATTGGGGTCAATTCTCCGACCCTTTCCGCCGCTCCAGCTGAGATCAGTTAACTCAGAAATGCCCGTACCATTGCATCAGCTGGCTCAGCACAAGTCGGATTAAACGTGGTACATACCTGCTCTGTCCGATTCAGCTACTCTGCTTTAATGGCTGAGGCATTTGTGGAAACTCAACCACTTATTCAAGTTGGTTTGCCATGTTTATAATTTTATCGAACTCCGAGTTAAGATCACTCCTTCTCTCGGAGAAGGTGTTTAAAATTCTCACTGTGCAGAATTGAGTTATTATGGGATTTGTGCTTATATTTGTAAATTTTCTCCTTTTTATGTGTGTTTAGCATATTTTGAAGGCATTAGTTTCACAAAATATGTGCGAACATCTTATTTAAAACAGTTCATTATCACAGGAGAAGTGGGGGATATATAATGTGGTACAAACTCATTATTGTCTGGTAATCAACTGTTCATCATTTGTTAAACTTGCATTTGATTATTTATCTGTTAGTGTGGACATCACTGCACATCACAGTGGATACATTTATCTCCCATTTATGTCAATAGTTGGTGAACATAAGAAGTAGGAGCAGGAGTAGGCCATACGGCCCCTCGGGCCTGCTCCGCCATTCAATAGGATCATGGCTGATCCGAATCTAGACTCCCGTCCACTTCCCTGCCCTCTCCCCGTAACCCCTAATTGATGGGACGGGGGGTGGGGTTGGGGGGTGGAGAAAGAAACTGAATAAAACCGTCCTACCATTTTGCATTTTATACACTACAGTGAAACCTGTATCAATGGACACGCCCAAAAAACGGACACTTATTGACAATCCCAAATAACTTGCTTTGAAACAGATACAAGCTGCACCTTGAAACAGCGGACACTTGCAAATTACGAACTGCGGGCGGCCTTCAATGCAACCATTACATATCTTCTACTTTTGTCATGAGGATGTGTTTGTAAAAAAAATACTTTTGGTATTTTAAACATTCCGACCACTAAGTTTTTGTGGTTTAATAAAAATGCTGTGGGCAGTGAGATCTCAATTTGTATGTCACTAATGACCACATAGTTTGCGGTATATAACAGACTTGAAAGCTAAAGATCATTTTTCCTACTGATGTTTGATGTAGTCAGAGAGCTGTCTTGAGTGGTTGAGTGTTTCTGATGGTGTTGGACTAATTGCTGTGTTACTCTTTAGTTTTAAACTCACCAGATCAGTTTTTTTTAAATGAAGGTTTCCATTTCACAATTTGTGTGTCTGTGCAGGAATGATGCCAATGCAACAGCAGCAGCAACAGCAGGGATTCCCCATGGTACCTGTGATGCAGCCCAACATGCAAGGCATGATGGGAATGAATTTTGGTTCACCGATGCCTCCTGGAGCAATACCTATGCAGGTAATTCAGTGATGAAAATTTGACCTGTACACACAATTTACCCCTCTTTGTCAAATATGGCATTTTGAATAGCTGCATTAATGTACACAATCAAGTGTGTTGGAACGGTGGACACAGGGTACAATTTCCTTCACCGATGGAGTTCCCAATCTCTGCTGTGCAAATGTGGGGAGCTGCTGAGATCTGGCACTCATTTTTGCCCCCAGAGAGGGCAAAATCAGAGGGAGAATCAATCTTGAGCAGCAATTGCACACCCTAAAAGGCTGTATGAAAGCCACCTGCTCGCCCTCTAAGCTGTGAATTGCACGGGGAGACCAAGAAGTTCTAGGGGAGCAGACGCTCCTTGCCCCGACAGAAACATTGTGGGGGGAAGGGGGAAGAAAGAAATGTGTGCTAAAGAAACATATTTTTGCCAAATGCTTTATCTCTTCACCCCCGCGCCTCCCCCCCCCCCCCCCCCCCCCCTCAACATGCCAGGGAAAGTCACCATGACATTTTATAGCTTTAGATTTGTTGATGTGACAGTTCCACCCCATGCTGTGTGAGATACTGTTGAAACTTAGCCCTAGGGCAGAGTACTTGTATTTATTTATTGTCACGTATGATTTAAGTGCATTATCAAAAGGAACAGTACTCGTTAGTTGATGGGCACTGTGCAAGTGGAATGTTTATTTAAAGGGAACACTTGGATATCAATCAATTTCCCATATATTATAGAATGCTTAATTATTAACAACTCACTCAAGGGAGTATTGGGCTACCATGGTGATGTTTCTATCAAGACTTTTATTAGTTAGCCTTATTGAACAAGGTGTAGAGGGTACACAGGAGATGAGCAGGTTCTGTACATGGATCTAAATGGCAAGGCAAGCAAGTTGGATTGATTGATGTTTTTCATTCCTGTTATGCTCATTCAGAGGTACTATTTTAATCTATTTTAACCTTTTATTGCCTTTAGGGTGGAATGGCAATGGGACCAATGCCACCAGCTGGAATGCCATTTATGCCACAGCATCATTACATGGGGATGCGTCCTTCTCCGCCACAATACACACCAGATATGCAAAAGCAGTTTGCTGAAGAGCAACAGTAAGATGGTTTTCTGATTCTCAATTGATTTGGAATGCTTTGGAGTGACTACATAATTTACTGTCTTTTTAAAAAAAAAAAAACAACAAAGCTGTAGTTTTGGTCAAGTTAAGCAGTGGAAGTGATTCTGCAGGGGTGCGAATATTGAACAAAAGGTCAGCCTACAAATTCTTATCTTGAGAGTTCCTGACTTTGCCTAAACCCAGCAAACATACACCTGGCAGCAGAGCTGTAAAAGTATTTCACTAAGTCATCTGTTTTATTGCAGTAATGTAAGTAGTTACATTTTTCTTCAACTCCCTGGGTGGTTATTTGTGTCTCGTCCCACTCCCCAGTGCATGCTTAAATATTATCAATAGTGAGTAATATGTATTGGGAGAATTTCATTCCCGTTTGTGCTCTCCAAATGTATACTGTATGCAAAGGATAATAAAGCGGTGAGAAATTCTAGATCTTTTGTTGAAAAATTTGCATTGAAATGAGTGGCTTTTTGAGAAGGCAGGCCAAATAGTTTGTTTTGGATAGTTGTTTGGAATAGTTGTATTATTTAGTTAAGAATGAGTAATTGGTTAGTCCAGAGATGGTTGTAAGCATGTGAATATTGCCATAACCACGCACTGATATTTAGTGAACTCAATATCGAGTTCAACAATTTCATATCATAACCTCGGCCCCTATTATATTTTTATATTTTTTATCCACTCTTTTGGTTTGTGCCTTTTCCTTTTTTTTCTCTCTCCCACATGGCAGCTGTCTCTCTTCCGGCACATTTCACACTTCATCTAGAGCCATTGTCTGTTTCTTTACCTGTTCTATTACCATCTCGTCTCGCCTTGAATATCTCTTAATGTCTCTTCTTTCATCCCCTCCCTCATTTCCCAGCCCCCAAACTGCCTTTTAATCTCTTTCGTTTCCTGCCTTTTTTTTCTCAGTTCTGACGAAGGGTTTCGACCTGAAACGTTGACTCTCTTTCTCTCTACGGATGTTGCCTGGCCTGCTGCGTTTTTCCAGCGTTTTCTGTTGTTATCACTGATATTTAGTCTTTGTTTACTTCTGTTTCTCCAGGAAACGATTTGAACAGCAGCAAAAGATGATGGAAGAGGAACGGAAGCGCCGACAGTTTGAAGAGCAAAAGCAGAAGCTACGTCTTCTGAGCAGTGTAAAGCCTAAGGTATTCCTCAGCGGTGCCATAGATGTGCATTTGTTCCAGGTGGTTCGTTTTATTTGTTGGCACAGAAAGTTTCCTCAAGTTTCAGAATAGGCACTTTTTTGGGGTGGGGCTCGAGGCCATTTGCTAATTAGTCAAAGCTGCTTATTTTAACCTGGATTAACTCATCGGTGAGACTATGTTCTGAATGCCACGTGTAATTTGGGGCTCCTTTCCTTCAAAAGAAGTCTGTTGGATTGGTTAGAGTTCAAAGAGGGATGCGAATGAAGAGAGACTCTGACCCAAACTTGATTTCCTTGAAGAGAAGAACATAAGAACATAAGAAATAGGAGCAGGAGTAGGCCAATCGGCCCCTCGAGCCTGCTCCGCCATTCAATAAGATCATGGCTGATCTGATCCTAACCGCCAATCTACTATCACAGAACCATCTCCTGCATCTAACAGAATTAGACACACGAAATAGGAGCAGGATCAGGCTACACGGCCCCTGGGCCCGCTCCGCTACCCACAGGGCCATGACCGATCCGAACCTAGACTCATGTCCAAATTCCTGCCCGCTCCCCATAACCCTTAATTCCCTTTACTTCTAGGAAACTGTCTATTTCTGTTTTAAATTTATGTAATGATGTAGCTTCTACAGCTTTTTGGGGCAGCATATTCCATGGACCTACCACCCTCTGAGTGAAGTAGTTCCTCCTCATCTCAGTTTTGAAAGAGCAGCCCCTTATTCTAAGACTATGCCCCCTAGTTCTAGTTTCACCCATCATCGGGAACATCTTCCCTGCATCCACCCGATCCAACCCCTTCACAATCTTATATGTTTCAATAAGATCGCCTCTCATTCTTCTGAACTCCAATGAGTAGAGTCCCAATCTACTCAACCTCTCCTCATATGTCCATCCCCTCATCCCCGGGATTAACCGAGTGAACCTTCTTTGTACTGACTCGAGAGCAAGTATGTCCTTTCTTAAGTATGGACACCAAAACTGTACGCAGTATTCCAGGTGCGGTCTCACCAATACCTTGTACAACTGAAGCAATACCTTCCTATTTTTATATTCTATCCCCCTAGCAATGAAAGCCAACATTCCATTGGCCGCCTTAATCACTTGCTGCACCTGCATACTAACCTTTTGAGTTTCGTGCACCAGGACCCCCAGATCCCTTTGTACTTCAGTACTTTCCAGTTTCTTGCCATTAAGATAATAACTTGCTCTATGATTTTTCCTGCCAAAGTGCATAACCTCACACTTTCCAGTATTGTATTCCATCTGCCAAATCTCTGCCCACTTACTTAGCCTGTCTATGTCCCCTTGAAGGTTTTTTATGTCCTCCTCACTCACTACTTTCCCCCCCCATCTTAGTATCATCTTCAAAAGTGAAAGAGAATGGCCTGATGGCTTAACTAGTTTGATCAGTGAGTCCAGGTCAGGAAGGGGCCAGGTTTTGTATCCAGCCTGTGCTAACTTAACTGATCTCTGCAGGGGTGATGATAGGGTTGGTACACTTAGCCACAACATTGCTGGGTTAGCAGGTAGAAAATTGGGCAAGGTTCCCAATCCTGATTAACAATAGCAACCCCGGCTGGAAGTGTGTGTGAATATCGGGCGAGCACAGGATCAAGCTTGGCTGTAATGCTAACCATTGTTATATAGCCTGCATCACCCTTTGTCGAAGCTTGCGCGCAAATTAATCAGTGCTCATGAATAAAGAACCAACAACTACAAGAGGAAAATTGAAGTTTATAAAGGCCTGGATTTTGCAGTCAGCAGCGAATGAACGGCGCTAATTGTTCATTACAATTGCAGTTGCCCACAGACTTCCTATGGGCTTTTGCTCTAGAACCTGCGGTGATTAGAGAGCCAAAACAGCGTGGTACCCTCTACAGGGGATCTCTAGAACCTGTGTGAACAGGGCAAGCGACTGTGTGTCCTCTTAACCAATCGGATTGAAGAATCCTTACTGAGACTAGTTAATTCAATGCCAAATCATGTACAGAAAGTGAAATAAAGAGGGAGAAAGAAAGATGCGATTTAAGAGAGAGTTAAAGGCGATGGAAAGAAAAAGTTTTTAAAAAAAATTAGAATTTAAAAAAAAATCTCCAAAAATAATTAAAATTTGAAGGAACGAGACTCCACACTGTAAAAGTAGATTTTCAGTCCCAGAGTAGTTGTTTAGCAGTAATTAAGACTTATCACGCCGTTAAAAATTCACTTGCACTTGAATGGACAAGCCCTAACTTTATCTGGCATGTTTAGTGGCTATCTAGTGGGTAAGTACCGCAACTTAGAAAACATAGAAACATAGGAGCAGGAGTCGGCCATTCGGCCCTTCGAGCCTGCTCCACCATTCAATATGATCATGGCCGATCCTCTATCTCAATACCATATTCCTGCTCTCTCCCCATACCCCTTGATGCCTTTTGTGTCTAGAAATCAATCTATCTCCTTCTTAAATATATTCAGTGACTTGTCCACAGTTTCACCACCCTCTGAGTTAAGAAATTTCTCCTCATCTCAGTCCTAAATGTCCTACCCCATATCCTGAGACTGTGACTCCTCGTTCTAGACCCCCCAGCCAGGGGAAACATCCTCCCTGCATCCAGTCTGTCTAGCCCTGTCAGAATTTTATGTTTCAATGAGATCCCCTCTCATTCTTCTAAACTCTAGTGAATACAGGCCTAGTTGAACCAATCTCTCCTCATACGACAGTCCTGCCATCCCAGGAATCAGTCTGGTGAACCTTTCGCTGCGCTCCCTCTATGGCAAGTATATCCTTTCTTAGGTAAGGAGACCAAAACTGCACACAGTACTCCAGGTGTGGTCTCACCAAGGCCCTTTACAACTGTAGTAAGACAGCCTTGCTCCTGTATGCAAATCCTCTTGCAATGAAGGCCAACATACCATTTGCCTTCCTAACTGCTTGCTGCACCTGCATGTTTGCTATCAGTGACTGGTGTACAAGGCTGTAAACAGATATGATATAATTGGGATTACGGAGACATGGCTCCAGGGTGACCAAGACTGGGAATTCAACATCCAGGGGTATTCAATATTCAGGAAGGACAGGAAAAAAGGAAAAGGAGGTGGGGTAGCATTGCTGGTTAAAGAGGAGATTAACACAATAGTATGGAAGGATATTAGCTCTGATGATGTGGAATCTGTATGGGTAGAACTGAGAAATACCAAGGGGCAGAAAACGTTAGTGGGAGTTGTATACAGACCCCCAAACAGTAATGCTGAGGTTGGGGATGGCATTAAATGGGAAATTAGAGACGCGTGCAATAAGGGCACAGCAGTTATCATGGGTGACTTTAATCTCCATATAGATTGGGCTAACCAAATTAGTAACAATACTGTGGAGGAGGAATTCCTAGAGTGTATACGGGATGGTTTCCTGGACCAATATGTCGAGGAACCAACTGGAGATCAGGCCATCTTAGACTGGGTATTATGTAATGAGAAAAGATTAATTAGCAATCTTGTGCGAGGCCTCTTTGGGAGGAGCGATCATAATATGATAGAATTCTTCATTAAAATGGAGAGTGAAATAGTTGACTCAGAGACTCGGTTCCTGAATTTAAATAAAGGAAACTACGATGGTATGAGGCACGAGTTGGCTAGGATGGATTGGGGAACGTTACTTAAAGGGTTGACGGTGGATAGGCAATGGCAGACATTTAAAGATCGCATGGATGAACTACAGAATTTGTTCATCCCTGTTTGGCATAAAAATAAATCAAAAAAGGTGACTCAACCGCGGCTAACAAGGGAAATTAGGGCTAGCATAAGATCCAAGGAGAGGGCATATAATTTGGCCAGTAAAAGCAGCAAACCTGAGGATTGGGAGCAGTTTAGGATTCAGCAAAGGAGGACAAAGGGATTAATTAAGAGGGGGAAAATAGATTGAGAGTAAGCTTGCAGGGAACATAAAAACTGTAAAAGCTTCTATAGATATGTGAAGAGAAAAAGATTGGTGAAGTCAAGCGTAGGTCCCTTGCAGTCAGAATCGGGGGAATTTATAATGGGGAACAAAGAAATGGCAGACCAATTAAATACATACTTTGGTTCTGTCTTCACAAAGGAGGACACAAATAACCCCCCCAGAGATGTCGAGGAACATAGGGTCTAATGAGAGGGAGGAATTGAATGAAATCAGTATTTGTAGGGAAATGGTGTTGGGGAAATTGATGGGAAATCCCCAGGGCCTGATAATCTACATCCTAGGGTACTTAAGGAAGTGGCCCTAGAAATAGTAGATGCATTGCTGGTCATCTTCCAAAATTCTATAGACTCTGGAACAGTTCCCATGGATTGGAGGGTAGCTAATGTAACCCCACTAGTTAAAAAGGGTGGTAGAGAGAAAACGGGGAATTATAGACCGGTAAGCCTGACATCGGTAGTGGGGAAAATGCTGGAGTCCATTATAAAAGATGTAATAGCAGAGCACTTGGAAAACAGTGACAGGATTGGACAAAGTCAACATGGATTTACAAAAGGTAAATCATGCTTGACTAATCTACTGGAATATTTTGAGGATGTAACTGGTAGAATAGATAAGGGAGAACCAGTGGATGTGGTGTATTTGGACTTTCAGAAGGCTTTCGATAAGGTCCCGTATAAGAGATTGGCGTGCAAAGTTAAAGCACACGGGATTGGGGGTAAGGTACTGACTTGGATATAGAGAACTGGTTGGCAGACAGGAAGCAAAGAGTTGGAATGAATGGGTATTTTTCCGAGTGGCAGGCAGTGCCTAGTGGGGTACCGCAGGGATCGGTGCTAGGACCCCAGCTATTCACAATATATATTAATGAGCTAGACGAGGGAACTAGATGTAATATCTCCAAGTTTGCAGATGACACAAAGCTGGGTGGGCGTGTGTGCTGTGAGGAGGATGCAGAGAAACTCCAGTATGATTTGGACAGGTTGGGTGATTGGGCAGATGCATGGCAGATGCAGTATAATGTGGATAAATGCGAGGTTACCCACTTTGGTGGCAAAAACAGGAAGACAGATTATTATCTGAACGGCAATAGATTGGGAAAAGGGGAAGTGCAACGAGACCTGGGTGTCCTTGTGCACCAGTCGCTGAAGGTAAGCATGCAGGTGCAGCAGGCGGTTAAGAAGGCAAATGGTATGTTGGCCTTCATAGCGAGAGGATTTAAGTACAGGAGCAAGGATGTCTTGCTGCAGTTGTACAGGGCCTTGGTGAGACCACACCTTGAGTATTGTGTGCAGTTTTAGTCGCCTTATCTGAGGAAGGATGTTCTTGCCATGGAGGGAGTGCAGCGAATACCTGGGATGGCAGGTATGAAGAGAGATTGGGTTGATTAGGCTTATATTCGCTAGAGTTTAGAAGAATGAGAGGGGATCTCATTGAAACTTATAAAATTCTAACAGGGCTAGACAGACTAGATGCAGGAAGGATCTTCCCAATGGCAGGGGAGTCCAGATCCAGAGGTCACAGTCTAAGGATGAGGGGTAAGCCATTTAGGACTGAGATGAGGAGGAATTTCTTCACCCAGAGAGTGGTGAACCTGTGTAATTCTCTGCCACACAGGGCAGTTGAGGCCAATTCATTAAATATATTCAAGAAGGAGTTGGATATATTTCTTGAGGCTAAAGGGATCAAGGGATATGGGGAGAAAGCAGGGACAGGGTACTGAATTTGGATGATCAGCCATGATCTCATTAAATGGCGGAGTGGGCTCGAGGGGCCGAATGGCCTACTCCTATCTTCTATGTTTCTATGACACCCAGGTCCCCTTGTACATCAGCATTTCCCAATCTATCACCATCTAAATAATACTCTACCTTTCTGTTTTTCCTACTGAAGTGTATAACTTCACATTTATCCACATTATACTGCATCTGCCATGTATTTGCCCACTCACTCAACTTGTCTAAATCGCCTTGAAGCCTCTTTGCATCCTCCTCACAACTCACAATCCCATTTAGTTTTGTGTCGTCAGCAAACTTGGAAATATTACATTTGGTTCCCTCATCCAAATCATTGATATATATTGTGAATAGCTGGGGCCCAAGCACTGATCCCTGCGGTACCCCACTAGTCACTGCCTGCCACCCTGAAAAAGACCCATTTATTCCTACTCTGTTTCCTGTCTGTTAACCAATTTTCAATCCATGCCAGTATATTACCCCCAATCCCATGTGCTTTAATTTTGCACACTGACTTCTTATGTGGGACTTTATCAAAGGCCTTCTGAAAATCCAAATACACCACATCCACTGGTTCTCCCTTATCTATTCTACCAGTTACATCCTCAAAAAACTCCAGTAGGTTTGTCAAACATGATTTCCCTTTCATAAATCCATGTTGACTTTGTCTAATCCCGTTGATATTTTCTAAGTGTCCTGTTATCACATCCTTTATAATAGACTCTAGCATTTTCCCTACTGCTGATGTTAGGCTAACCGGTCTGTAGTTCCTGGTTTTTTCTCTCTCTTCCCTCCTTTTTTAAGTAGTGGGGTTACATTTGCCGCCCTCCAATTTGCCGGAACTGTTCCATAATCTATAGAATTTTGGAAGATGACAACCAATGCATCCACTATTTCCATGGCTACTTTTAGTACTCTGGGATGCAGATTATCAGGCCCTGGGGATTTATCAGCTTTCAGTCCCATTAATTTCTCCAGCACTTTTTTTACCAATACTAATTTCCTTTAATTCCTCCTTCTCACTAGACCCTTGGTTCCCTCGCATTTCTTCAAACTTCATACCCTTTATGTGTTTGAATGCCGAGCCACTTGGCGAGATCCTGTTCTAGCGAAGCTTCTAGAGGAACAGGGCAACTCGAACAGCAATATGCAACTGCTCATGTGCCGTTGCTGGAAGTTGCTGTCCGATTTACTCCTGAATAACGGTGAGCACTGATATCCTCACCATTATTTTTACTGCAAAATCTGGGCCAATGTAGATATATGCAGGTTTTTAACGAAGACTGTGATTCCAAAGTTAGAATACATGCATACAGAATTAACGAGCTAATTTTTGATAATTGAGTTTTGCACAAATTAGAAGATTTTATTTTCACACTGAATAGTGCAGATGTTCAGCAGATACCAAACAAAAGCAATTAATGCTGTCTTCATCAATTCCTTTTTAAAAGAAAGCTTGGATGGCTATCTTTTCCAGAACAGAGTTGAAGGTTATAAGGATAGGCAGATTATCTAATTGGCACAAAACACAGTGGATTTTGTGTTTATGGAACCATGGATAAGTGTAGAATGCAACTGGTCGGAGTTGAATTGTGTATGTGGTAAGGTTGGATTAATAAATAGCCTGCGGTGCTTTTTTTTCCTAATGAGCTTTGTGAATTGGTGGAGTGATATTGCAAGTATGAACATAAGGGCAATGACGGACAGATAAAGAGCCTTCGGTCCATCCAGCCTGTTCCACACACATATGATACCTTGTGTATTACAATGTCTCGTGTACTCTCCACCCCATCCAAAGCCATGTGATCTCCTTGGTATGGCAAAAAACTAGATAAAAACCCAGGCCAATTTGGGGGGGAAAAAAATCTGGGAAATTCCGCTCCGACCCATCTAGGCGATCGAAACTAGTCCAGGAGATCACTCTGTCTCTGAATTTCCTGAAGTACCTACCTTCTGTAAGAGGTGATGTCCACTCCAACCAGAAACAGGTCCAGCTCTCACTTGAAGGAATTCAGCGAATCGCCGTCCACCGCACGAGATGGCAGCCTGTTCCCAGAGGTCCACTATTCTCTGGGAAAAGAACCACCTCCTGACAGCTAACCTAGATCTGGCCTTACGCAACCGAAAATTATGACCCCAGTCTTCCCTAAACTATTTAATTGGAACAAACTGTCAACTGGAACACAATTTGTTCCCTTCATCATCTTATAAACCTCAATCAGATCCTTTGTACCCTTGACTTGATTCACCAGCCAGGCGATTGGATGAATCCATGATGAGAGAAATTGTACATAATTTTTAAAGGATTGTGGTTTTGTTTTTGTTTTGTTTTATATACTTTTGAGGTTATTTAAATGCTTCTTGACGTTCCCTGTTATGCTGGTCTCTCTACACTGCATTGTCTGTTCCTTGGTGGGCAAGCTTCTCTGCCAGTGAAGCTATGAAATCAGCTGCTGAGAGGTGTGTGAGAACAGCCCTAACTAATCTTCCTGTCTCTGTGGGGACATCTGCTTACCACCACTCCACAGTGGCATGGCTGAAAGTAGGTTATTTTTTAACTTCACAAAATAGAGGAAAATATGAGTAGCTTTCCTTCCCCACCCCTTGTACTGTTAAGGAAGAGGTTAATCTGTTTCCAGGCCTCTACAGTTTACCTGGCAGGTGCAGATGTGGGTTGCCTCACCCTTGTGTTTTTTTTCTGTTGTTACACCCTCTCCCTCTGGGAAAGTGTTTCACATCTGCTCATTTTCTGTCAGAACATATGCACAAAAAACCGAGAACTGCAGGGGTATAAATAATAGAAGCACATTTTATATGAAGTGTTTTTATTTTTTTAAATTAGGATAAGTAATGGCATTTCTCTTTTTAAAAAAAAAAAAAAAAAACTTCCTAGCTATAATATCACAACTTCATGTTATTTAGTATTAATTCACTGGTTTCAGATGGGGGAAAAGAACCGAGATGACGCCTTGGAAGCCATTAAAGGAAACCTTGCTGGATTCACAAGGGATGCAAAGATGCACCCAGGCCCCACTTCACATCCCAGTAAATCAGGTAACAGTACTCCCTTAAACGAATAAAGCTTACTGTAATAGCAAATGACTGGCACACTTACAAGTTTCTCGAATCTAATTTGACAAGAAGATGCTCTTGTCCGTGATTTATGATGGAGACAAACAAAGAGCTAAGCCGACCTTAAACACCACAGCCTTTCTCTTCCTCCCCCACCACCCTGGCATGTTCAGCTGGTACTGACTGGGAATCATTTTCTGCTACACCTCAGTCTGCAAACATGAACAGGGTGATGATCTCTGTTTTATTGCAGACCACCCCCTTACTGAATCTGCTTGTTGCTGGTTTGGATCGAGCGGGAATCTGTGCTTCCACTATTCCACCAGATGCAGCATGTTGGGTCTTCAACAGCGGAGGTGCAGGGCTCAAATTTTAAATAATGAGTAGCAGATATTTATCGGCCTATGCTTTGGGAAGGCAATGGGGAAGCATTGAAAGTTCCCTCTACATTACAATTCTCTAAGCTGTGAGGAAAATTTGGTTTTTGATTTACAGCAACTCTGTAAACAGAAAATTGGAATTTTGTGTGCCATTGGCAATGGAACTTCAATTTGATTTCATCACTGCAGGCTGAAAAATGTTGGAGATATATTTTGAGAATATGGACTTCAAGCTTTTTATGTCCCCCCCATAACCCTGCACCATTATCCAAATCCAAAGGCCTTTCTCAATGGTGCTGTGCAACCTACTATTGGGAGGCATGGTTTCCTGACTTAATCTAGATCAGCAAAGCCTCTGCCAAACCCCCACACCCCCCAACCAAAGAAATGATGTCTTGATGGCTCAGTTGATAAATTCAATGTTTGATGATGTACTGAGCCACATAGATTAGGAAGGCCCCATGTTTGATCCCTGGTCTGCGCTGAGTTAGCTGATTTCAACCGGGTGGCAATGGGAGCACCAAACTTGGATCTCAGTAACCCTGGCTAGAGAGGGACAGAAAATCAGTCTGTGTTCTTACACCTGAATGTGTGTGGGGCATGAGGTGAGCTCGGAATCAATGAATGCGATGCTCCCCACAAACAGTTTGTCAACACGTGTCCAGGTACTTGAAGGATGATCTATGGATCGAAATCCCAGCATGAGTCACTTCCTTGAAGGGGCAGAAGGAGACGAGTGGGGGTGAGGGAAGGTAATCTGGTCTAGTATGGGTGAGATTTAGGAGCTTGCTGTGTTTATTGTAAAAGTGAAGCTGCATCTTACTTTGTTGGGGTGCAATGCGTTGGAACGCCAATGTGTTGCACCACCAGGCAGCTTGCCAGTCTTTGCAAAATTACATTTTCCATGCAGTTTATAATTTTACAGTACTGAACACAGACCAGCCTATAATGCAAATTTCAAATATTGTAAAACCAAACTCCTTTACTCCTGGTAATATGACCTCTTGTGTTAGAACAATAATCCCATTTGTTTGACTCTCTTTACCTGAGGTGCCTACCCTTGATGCCAATGTCTTGCGCTGTTGAAGTGGCTGTAACGTCCTGTACGAGATATCTTGTATGAACTTATGGTGTTGCTACGTCGTGATTCATTCCTGAATTTAATTGAATGGTGTTCTTTTAACATTAAGATTGCAGTTATATGATTATTAATAAATGTGGAAAACTAACATGCTATTTTATCATGCTGCGGTTGCATCTAATCTGTTCTAACAGCATGGCTCCGAGTTCCTTAATAAGGCACTCGGGAATATGATTTGTGCTTTTTCATGTGTTAAGAATACTAACAAGTTTACACAAACCCTTTGGCTTCCCTGCAATCTTGGCTGCATTTCATATGACTCTGGGGAGGGAGGCGCTGTAATCACAATTCGAACCAGCTGCCGCCTTTGGAGGTTATTCCTGCCCTGGTACAGGTATGGTTAGCCGTTCCAGCACTTCAGTGAAATGAGGAGCAGAGCAGTTGGGGAGAAGCAGTAATCAGCTACTTTCTTAGTTTTAAGGGGTTCTGGCTGGAAGAAAAAACTAGAGAGCGCCAAAAAATGTTCTCTTGTCTTTGAATTTGTCATTATTTTTCTCCCATACTATTGCTGCTTAGAGGTTGTTTTGCATTTTTATTGCGGTAATCTGCACCCAGGTCATGCTTCATTTCCAGACCAATCCTATCATTTTAAATGAAATTATGTTCATAATGTACCCGCTGTGCAGATTTTTGCTTGGAATTATTCTGAATAGCCTGACAACATGGTGGTAATTCGCACCATTCTAATTTTGTTCTGCTGCACTACCTTTTAAGGTTGCAAATATGTACCCAATTGGTTCTCGTATATAGCGACTGGCAGGGGGGGAATTGATGATTTTACATTCAAAATAAAAAATTTGAGAAATTTTAAATCAAACCAAAAATTAAGAAGTAGCTCCATGATCTATTCAGAAGAAAATGAACTCCAGGTAACAGTTTGATCTTTTCACAATGTTGAATACTCATCTCTCTCTCTCCCCATGCATTCTGTTGCTGCTTCTAGCACTATAGAAATATTTAAGAAGGAGGATAGGACATGTCCAGGGAATTATAGACCAGTCAGCTTAACATCGGTGGTAGGAAAAATAATGGAATCCCTACTAAAGGAGAAAATAGAAGAACATCTAGAAACCAAAAACATAGTAATGATGAATAGTTAGCATGGATTTCAAAAGGGAAAGTCTTGCTTGACGAACCTCATTGAATTTTTTGAAGAGGTAACAGAGAGAGTAGACAAGGGTAATGCAGTAGACGTAATTTATCTAGATTTTCAAAAGGCCTTCGATAAGGTACCCCATAATAGACTGATGAACAAGGTCAGAGAATGCGGAGTCGGGGGACAAGTAGCAGAATGGCCCCTAGCTGGCTTCAAGACAGAAAGCAGAGAGTAGGGGTGAAAGGTCGCTATTCACAGTGGCAGAAGGAGGGTAGTGGTGTTCCACAAGGATCAGTGCTGGGACCACTGGTGTTCACAATTTATATTAACGATTTAGATTTTGGAATCAAAAACACAATTTCTAAATTTGCGGATGACACCAAATTGGGGGGATAGTCAATACTGAGGAGGACTGCAACAAATTACAGGAGGACATTAATAAACTTGCAGAATGGGCATGTAATTGGCAAATGAAGTTCAACACAGATACTACATTTTGGTAGGAAGCATAGGGAGGTCATTTATTACTTGGAGGGTGCGAGTCTAGGTGGGGTAGAGGAACAAAGGGATCTCGGAGTACAAATACACACATCACTAAAAGTTGCGACACTGGTTAGCAAGGCCATAAAAAGCAAACCAAACACTAGGGCCCCGATTTTCGGCTTGTGTGGGAAATGGTCGGGTTTCCTTGAATGTGGGGTTTCTGACACATAAAAAAGCGTCAGCCAGCTCCACGCAATTTTCCCTCAATTGGCCAATTAATTCCCAGCATGTGGGAAGCCTTGCTAATTGTCCAATTCGAGTCAGAAATCCCCACAGTATGATGTCGTCATTCGTGGTGCTTTCAAGGTCCATAGCAAGCACTACATCCTCTGAAGGCTTCCAAACGAACCATACAGGATGGCAGAGGAGCTTGCAGCAGCTGTGGCCAGTGCCAGACCCCGAGCTGCCTTCAAATTCGACGAGGCTTCACTGCAGGTATTATTGGATGGGGTTAGGGCCCACAGGGAGGTCCTCTTCCCTAGGTCAGGGAGGAAGAGGCCTTCACCTGACGAAGGAGCAGCGCTCCGAAAGCTTGTGATTTCAAATAAAACTGGGACTAGGTCAGGGAGGAAGAGGCCTCCCACTGAGGCCAATGCTGCATGGATGCAGGTGTCAGCAGTTGCCAACTCGCTGAGAGTCACCAGAAGAACCTTGGCATTACATCTCTAACTCCTTCCTTTACTCCCCCACGGTACCATCCAGAGCCCCCGTCCTCACTGTGGAGGAGGAAGAGGCTGTGCAGCCAGTCTCCTCCGAGGAAGCTCCAACCTCCTGAGGGCACAGCGTCAGCAGAGGTAAGCGCACCCAGCACCAGTGCAGACACTCACACCTCGGGGGGACCTTCGGGACATAGAGTAGTGTTGTCACCTGGTGTTTCACAGCTCACAAGTGAGCCTCAGCAGATTCTGGAGACAGGGACAGCAGTGGAGAGTCCTTGTCGGAGGGCGCAGGACTCTGCCAGTTCAGCTCAGCTGCGCTGCATGTCGACCCTCTGCCTCTGGGTCCATCCGCAAGAGAAGAGGTGATGGATCTCCATGCACAGATGCAGGAGTCTCTGGCAGGTTTTGTCTCCAGGGTCGCTGCGAGTGTGGAGCGAATGGAGGAGTCCATAGCGACCATGAGCAGAGCCTTTGTGGAGTCATTGGCGCATGAACGCATCACCATGGAAAGGTTGGCAACCTCCATGGAGGAGATAACTCGCCAGGGTACGGAAAACATGGTGAGTGCTCATAAGAGAATGACATCTCTTGAGGAGTGTTGGCCATCTGTTGAACAAAGAAACCAGATCTTCATGGAAGTCCTTCTGAGTCGGGCTGCCAGTGCAGAAACGGGTCCCCATGGCCCCCTAAAGCGCAGCAAGGTGCTCTCAAGCCACTTCCAAGCGCTGGCCCCTTCTGGCCTGTGCAGCTTCAGGTGAGTGAGCAGCATCCTGGTGCTCATCCTGCTGTTCCTAGTTCTGCTGCTGCCGCCTCTGCTGCTGGAGATCCTCTAATGGCAAGAAGGGAAGGAAAAAAAGGCGTCCCATGCTTCTCGCAGATGCCTCCGCTGAGGAAGCGCTGAGTGAGGGTGGCAAGGGGGGCTTCCCAGGAGATCACATTGGAGAAGTGTGTGAGGCTCCAACATTCCACAGCTGTGCCTAAGCCTTGAAGAAGTAGCCCCAAGCCTGCAGCAACAAGGTCCTTCAACATACAAGTGCTGTCCCTTTAAATCGCAGCTTTCCCTGACTTGCAGCTGACAGCAAGCAAGCCAGCAAGCTTCACGCCAGCTCTCATCGGCGGGGTTCCCCGCAAGCGTGTTTCAGGTGGGGAAAGCCCCAAAGTCGCAACGGCCCCGGAAAATCTTCTTCAACAAGGTAATTATTGGTCATTAGGGTCCCGACGACCAGTCCCGCCAGCGGCGGGCGGGACTGAAGCGGGTCGCGGGGAAACGGCGGTCCGAAAGTTGGACGGGGCGGGGAATCCGGTGGTGGGGGGGGGGGTGTCCTGACCTTTTTCGGCCATTTTCGGCCCCGGTCGCCTGAAAAGCCGCCCAACGGCGGCCAAAAAATTGACCCCTAGGGTTTATTTCTAGAGGGTTAGAATTGAAAAGTAGGGAAGTTATGCTAAACCTGTATCGAACCTTGGTTAGACCACACTTGGAGTACTGCGTACAGTTCTGGTCACCCTATTATAAAAAGGATATAGAGACACTGGAGAGGGTGCAGAGAAGCTTTACAAGGATGATACCAGAAATGAGAGGGTATACATATCGGGAAAGGATTGAACAGGCTGGGTCTCTTTACTGTTGGAAAAAAGAAGGCTGAGGGGTGACCTAATGGAGGTCTTTAAAATATGAAAGGTTTTGATAGAGTGGATACAGAGGGAATGTTTCCACTTGTGGGGAAGAGCATAACTAGAGGCCATCAATAGAAGATAGTCACCAAGAAATCCAATAGGGAATTCAGAAGAAACTTCATTACCCAGAGAGTGGTGAGAATGTGGAACTCACTGCCACAGGGAGTGATTGAAGCGAATAGCGTCGATGCATTTATGGGGAGGCTGGACAAGCATATGAGGGCGAAGGGAATAGAGGGTTACGCTGATCGATTTAGATGAGGAAAGACGGGAGGAGGCTCGAGTGGAGCATAAATGCCAGCATGGACTAGGTGGGCCGAATGGCCTGTTTCTGTGCTGTATATCCTATGTAACTCAAGACTTGCAAACCAGGCCTTTTTAGCACTTCTCCAATTTACAGGGTTTGCACAATGCTATTTCCGTTATTACTGGAACCTTTCTTACCCCTGTGTAATAAAACATATTCAAGATCTATTTTAGTCAGCATAAGCCCAGCAAATGAAAGCTGATGTGGTTTTAAAACAGTATGACATGTCAATAGATTAAAACCTTAAAGGATTATGATCAATCAGCAATTCTATTAATCCCTGAAAGTATTTTATTTTTAAAAGTATACAATTGACATTTTGGAAATTAAATAGATCTACAGGATTACGGTTCCCGCCGCTGCGTGTTTTATTATTCTCTCCTTCAGCAGCAAGTTTTGAATTGTCTTATTGAGCTCCGCTGTTGGTGTAGCTTGGGTTTCTGTCTCTGGAAGTGTTACAGGGTACTTGTACAGTACAGGGCTATTGCATTTTTCACTAAATGTCTGTCTGCCTCGGCAATGTTTATGCTGGTCTTCGTGCTTTAATTTTACTAACCTTTCTAATGGTTTGACATGGTTTATCAATTTTCCTACATACAGAGCCAAAAAAATGAGGATTTATTTCTGGGAGTGGGAGAAGGAGAGTTACTTATGTAAATTTTTCATTTTTATTTTTAAAAAGCTTTCATAGTTTGTGTTTGTTTTTAGAAGTAGACAAATTGTTTTTTGTTTAGCGAAACTTTTTATTAACGTTCATTTGCCTACATGTACCTGTATTTTTTAATTCTTTTAGTTTGTTTGATTTCTATGTTGCCTTATTTTGATTTATCCATTTTTACAGATGCTCCCCAGTCATCCCCATCAACTGCCCCTCCTCCCCCCTTCCCTGCCTTTCCTGATGATGAAGAATTCAGTGACTTTATTCAAGGGCCTGAAACCGCCGCACCTGCGGCTCCCACCAGTTTCCAGCCTTTCCAACCCTTCCACCCCAACTTGGAGTCGGGGCTGCAGTCTGAGCTGGCTGCAGCTCCGGCCCGGCCTGTTGCTTCAGCCCATCCCTCAGCTGCATCTTCATTGTATGCTACAGCAGGGCATTCAGCAAAAAACAGCCCAGGTAACAAGTACAGAACTTACTTTAAATTGTTCGAAACTTTGTATTTTTAAAACACTCAAATTGAAAAATCTGAAAGTGTTTTATGTAAAGGAAGTAACATTAAAATTGTTCGAATGTAAGGCATTTTTAATTTTTCAAACTAGTTTATTAATTTTTTTCAACTGATAAAACATCATATTCACAATGAACTATTTTAGATTTTTGGTTCTTTGTACAAAAGGAAAGTGTTTGATTTTTACAAAATATTGATACATATTTAATTGATACCACATCTTTCGGAATTAAGGTGCGTAATCTTGGAGTCTGAAACTTCAATGAAGCATAGTTATGTGTTGTTCACTGAACTAAGCTAGGAAACACTTGTTCCACCTCCTGTTTGTTTAGGCCCTTCATTGGAGGAGAAAATGTTTGCTTCCTGTGATCTCAGCATGCCTAAGCAGGCGCACATTAAATTTAACCAGTCTCGGCCCTTGGCTCGCATTGGGTCTAAAGCCTCAGTCTCGACTCAGTTTCAGCCCAGTGCCAAGGCCTGTAACTGGGCCATCCAAACTGAAAACCTCGGTGGTGTCTTCACAGCAGACATGCCAAAGGATCCAGAGCCAGAGTCACCTGCCAAAGACAGTGGTGAGCAAACTTGTTTTTTTTTAAATAATCATTAATAACCAGGATTCTGCAAAATCAGGAAAAATACAATTTTTCTTTTAATTCTCTAATTTTGTTAACCTTTTATCATTCCCTCTCATCAACGTTTCCTATCACTTACTGTCTTTGTGATCCCTTATAATTCACTTGTGTCGAATGACAGGCTTTTGCATCTCAAAGCTATTCCAACTTTTACTGAACTTTATTCAAGGAGTGCTGCTGTACTGATTTTTGTGAACACAGGTAACATTATTGATCAACATAAAAATAAGAATTATGTGTAGGTTACGCATTGCACTTCAAGTTTAGCCTTTGCATGTACTCCAGCCAGTCAGAGAGAGGAAAATAAATATCTCGCAGTAAATGTCTTTCAAGTCACTAATATGATCATAAAGATAGCATCAGTTAAGTCTCTACATTGAGCTTCCATGTGAGGTGCTTCTGACTGGGTTTGTTGAGCATTAGTGTATTAATATTTATAAGCTGGACCCCAGGGAAGAAGGCCAGTAGCATTTCTTTATAGTTAAAAATGTTGAGATTAATATTTGTGATTTATTCAAAGATTTTTAATCAAATTATTTTCTATCGTTCTTTGACTCCAAAGTATTTTGATTGTAATTCTTAGCATTTATGGAATCATTTTGCGGATGTTTTAAGATGGGAAGATGTGAGCCTTCTGAAAGCTGTAGATGCCAAAGGGTTTCAGGAGAAATGTCTGTGTGATTTGTGTTTGATTGTAGCTGCATCTCTTGGTCCATCCCCTCTCAAAAAAAAATCCCACTTGTTCACTTTTTTGCAAGTGATTAAAAGGGATAGTTAAATTATATAGATAAATTAAAGATAATTTTCATTATTCTATCTCATTTTTGTCATTTCATACAATTTAATACACCCCGCCAAGATTATTCTGTCTAGTATAATCAAGTTTAAAGTAATTGAGATTATCAAATTGGTGCTCATTTTATGTGTATTAAAGTCTACATTCACATACTTTCACATCACCATAAATCAGGTATTACTTAGTGGAAACTTTGCTAAAGCATGAATTTCCAATTCATTATTGAAGCATTATCACATTTTATTGATTTGCAATTTCTAAATCTTTGTGAGGGATCCCAGATCACGAACTAAAAACAGTGCTGGTAGGTGTCACCAATAAAGGATCTGTTCGGAGAACATGTGTTCGTGCACATTGTAATCTAGCAATACAACTAAACTATAGACCTGCATATTATGTGTACAAGTATAAGTAACTTCCTTTGAGCAGGCAATGTAATGACTTCAAGTAGTTTGCAGTTTGTTGGCGCCTCTTTGCCACAGTGGGTTGCAGCGCCACAGTGTGAAGGGGTTTGTGTCCATGATTCGTTTGCTACTGAGCAGAGGTCAGGTGTTTCCCAGAAGAAAACGTAATTGTGCTGCCTCTTGTGCCTCCTGGTGGCCAGTTCAGAGTGAAATTGGTGGAGGTTTCGGAACAGATTCCGTCTGGTTTGTGCGTGGCCCATGGAGATTGGGAAAATCACATGAAAAGTGTGGGGCGAGGGAATAAGGGGTTGGTACCTTCAGGAAAAACACACTAGGGCCCATTGCAAAAAGAGACTGACTGACTGACTGAATTTCCTTGGAAAGTGTTGACTCCTCTGGAATTATTTCCTCCACATTTAAGTCCTGACACTTTCAATTTATCAGCCAATAGGGAAAGAAACTGAGCAATGGAAAATCCTGCACTCTGCCTAAGATTTAACAAGAATAAAGCACGCTGATAAATATCATTTAACTAATCACTTTGGACATTTTTCAGAAATTCTGAACAGGAATTCAGCAAGTTGAGAGGACATGTCACATTGCAGCTTTCATTCTGAGATAAGACTTGTAGACAATGCTGTGTCATTTTATTTTCCAATGTAATTGTTCATTTACTTTATTTCTTTAGGTGTAGGAGTGTACCCTACACAGGACACCCTTCAGCCCATGCTGCCACCCTGGCTCTTCAATGACAGTCTTGTCCCAGGTATAATGTGCTTTGTGCTTCTTTAAACCTCTAGCTGAAAGTGATGGTTAAAGGAATCATTTTTGAAGGAGTTCACTTTTCACGGTTTTGTAACCCTGGAAATCGTGTGATCTAACCGTACAGTTTCCATTCATGACCGTTATATATTTAAACAATTCAGTTGGTTACGGTGTGCGCTGGGAAATTTTACTCTTCATACATTTTTAAACTTTACTGAATTTTCCTTTTTTAATTCCTCCTATTCCCCACAATTACTTCATTGTAGGATGGTAACAGTGATATAACTGAGCGGCTGGGGGTTGGGAGGGAGTTGGATTTCTTGATCTCACAACATAGCGCACAACAGCAGGTCATGAGAAATTGAGTGTTCATTAAGCTTAAGGCATTCTTGACTTGCAAATTTACCAAAAATGTTCCAACAGAACTCTACAAGAAAGTTCTCGAAGCCACTCTTACCCCAGCGGGCATTGATACAGCAAAACTCTACCCAATTCTTCTCTCGTCGGGTTTACCGAGAGAGATGCTGGGTCAGATATGGGCTTTTGCCAATCGAGCGACACCAGGCAAACTTACAAAAGAGGAACTCTACACAGTATTGGCTATGATAGCTATGTCGCAGGTATTGTAACATTTTTCTTTTTTTTTAATCAATTAATGTACCTGTAATTATTTGGATTATTTTTTTTTTAAATTTAATTCAGTTTATGTTGCAGAATATGTAAGGATGATTGCTAAATGCATTTCCATTTCTAAATTTAGTATAGAGAATATTAGATACTTGGGAGTGACTGAGCTAGTAATGTGATTGAGGCGTTCACATGATGCTTGAGCAGCTCATAACTGATCTTTAGCATCTTGGAGCAGAATATTAGATTGAAATTGTTCAAAGACAATTTATATTTTTGAATACATGTGTTATGAAATTCATTGATATGGTTTTATCCTCCCCCCAACCTTTATGGATCACAACTTTCGATGGTGTTTAAACTTTATCAATAACATTTTAAAATCTGAGATCCACTGGTCTTCCTTTGAAAATGGAGCACTGCAGTACTATCGGGTACGGTAGTATTGCGGTTATGCTAATAGACTAGTAATCCAGAGGTCTGGACTAATGTCCCAGAGACAGGAGTTTAAATCCCAACACGGCAGGTGAATTTAAATTCAGTTAATTAAATAAATCTGGAATTAAAAAGTTAGTATCATTAATGATGACCATGAAACTACCGGATTACCATAAAAATGCATCCTTAGGGAAGGAAATCTCCTGGCCTTTATGTGACTCCAGACCCACTGCATTGTGATTAACTTTGAAATGGCCGAGCAAGCCACTCAGTTGTACCAATGAAGTATGGGAGTACCTTCACCTCACTGACTGCAGCGGTTCAAGAAGGTGGCAATTAGGGATGGGCAATAAATGCTGCCCTTGCCAGCGACGCCCACATCTAATGAATTAAAAAAATCAATCAATAGCCTTGCAGTACTTGTTCATGACAGTGAATAATTAACAAAGGAATTACTGACATAGGATTGTCATCGTGATTGACAATGCTGTTGTAAATAAAGGGCATAGTGCCCCTTAGATATATAAAATATTGTGTTTGGTAAGCAACCGAATGTAATTGGAAACTTCAGAGTCTGAGTTGATTATAGGGTAGCACAACTTTAAACTGGAATATTGTGGGAAAAAATCTGTATAATCTGTCCATTGTGATTTTAGTTCTACATTGTACTAGACAGTGCTCTTTTTTTTTTCCCCCCAGAGAGGCATTCCTGCACTGAACCTTGAAAATCTCAACCAGTTTCCATCTGCTCCTATTCCTACGTTAAGTGGGACCCCGATGACTTTGCCTACTTCAGTTCCACAGCAGTCTATGATATCGGTGCCAACTGGTCCGACTGTATCTATGTCTGTTCACACTGGCCAGTCTGTGGTAGGAATGAACCTTCCTGTACCAGTGGGTGGCAGCACAACCCAAGTTTCCAGTGGTTTTATGGCATCTTTCCCCGTCAGTCAGGTAACTACGAGTATTATTCGAATGCAGCCATTTTTAGTTCAGGAAGCACAATAAATTATTAACCCAAACAAGTAGTAATTCTGAGATTGTGAGCTAGTTAAGGAAGTACAATAAATTATTAACCAAAACATGAAATAGTACAGGAAACTTTTTTTTTATCCGGGACCGACATGGTGCCGGTTCATCAAAAATTCCGGATAACCGAGAGCTATAGTAAAAGATACGGAGAGCTGAGAGCTCCGTATAAAGCAACAAACCCTGTTGCTTAGCAACAGGTTCAGAACAATGGCCACAAGTTCCAAGTGTCTCTGTAGCTTAGCAACAGCTGCAGCCACACCCTTGCACAGCAACAGATCGAGGAAGGCAAGTACAATATGAAGTAAAACTTACCTGAACCTACTCCTGAATTTTGCCGGTTAACCGAGATTTCCGGTTATTTAGGTGCCGGTAAATCGAGAGTTTCCTGTACTGAGATTGTCACCTGTAACCTCCTGTTACCATGGTCTTAATTACAAATATACAGCAAGACAACTTGCCTGCACTGGGCATTCTCAACAGGAGAACAATCACCTCTGCAACCCAGTGCACCAGAGATAATAAATAGAAATGTGAATAGAATTTAAAAAACTTTGCACCGTACAATCACTCAGCGGACTCAGAGATAAATCCAGAATGGCAACCTACAAAAATAGGGGCAGAACGGGGAACTTGCAATCTTTTAATGGAGAACAAGAGAAAGTAGGAATGAGAACCAGCCATTGTCTGAGTGAATACTGAGAAGATTGTTTTCCTCCATGCTTTCTTGTTGCTGATTCCTTATTTGCTCCTTAGAATATATCAAATGGACTTGTATATTATCTTCTATTGCATGATGCTATGCAAGATAGCTCTCTGATGGAACTCCAAAAGTTTATTGGTAACTCCTGATAAACATTCCAAAATCTATATCCCAGTCAACATTTTTTTCATGTCAACATGTTGGAAGTGTGTCCTGCCCTGAAGTTGCTGGCCTCCTGTTGGGGTACAGTTCTACAGGCACTGGCAGCCATCTACTACCTTACCCACCTGACCATTTTCCTATGTGAGCCCAGACACTGAGCTATTTGCTCCTGAGGTGTGTTTCATGACTGAGCCCGATCCTGTCCTTGCCCAGTGGCTGCACACACCAGCACTTTCCATTCGTGGACAGTGATCAGGAGCTGGGGACCCTGGTTGAGTTTCCCCTCTCCTCTCCCCACCACTGTACGTTTTGGTTTACAATACATTTTTAATTTTCCTTGCATTTCCAGCTTTATTTTAGTTTTCTGAGCTGCGGTAACTATCCACGGGCCCTGTTTTGTTTTGGCAGGCAATAATGATCAAGCAGAAGAAATAACAATTGTGAGAAATGATCTATTTAATAAAAAGTGCTGAGTGTGCATTGTTAGAGAATAAAGAAATCAATATTCTCAAGTATTAACATTTTTGTTTAAAAATTAGCTGTATAATGAACTAACTTTTCAATGGATACTGGGTATTTATTTTGCTAAGAAGCCCTGTTACAAGCTAGCTTCTGATGAGAACTAATGTTTGTAACTGTTAGTTAATGGGAATTGTCAGGCTTTCCCATAAACAGAGACATGTCAATCAAAAAAAACTTACAAGTGAGTGACTCATATAGTCATTCAGGTTCTTCTGCCGGCTCGTTCGATGTATTAGTGTCTTTCATTTAAATCAAATATCTAACTTGCAAAGTAAAGATAAAAGGGCTGATTCCCTGGCACATTAGCCATGGAGTGCTGGTTTGGGAAATTGCAGGCCCAAAGGCCCGGGTTTTCTGTCCAACCAAGGAATCGGCCCTAAAAAGAAACAAGCTACAAATGCTGAAAAAGAAACCCACAAATGTCAGGAATTAAAACACAATGGCCCAGAACTTGGTGTCGGGGGCTTGCCGCGCGTGCAAGCCCCCGATCTGCACTCACCCTGCGCGCTGACATCTGAAGCCCGGGCCTGCTTGCATTTCCTGTCACAGGCCCGGTTCAGATGTCAGCGCGCAGTGCTTACCTGATCCAGCGGCGTAGTTAGTGCGATGTGCCGGCTGGGATCTGGTGAGCACTGTACAACCAATCAGGGGAGGGGAAGGTTCATTCATGAGTTTGAGAGTAAGAACTGTCAAACTCATGAAAACTACAGGGGCCCAAAACACTCTTTAAACTTTAAATAAAAATTTTAAAAACATCCCAATCATTAAATTAAGTATAAATAAGTTTAAAAAAATAATTTAAACAATTTTTTTTTTTTGAAAAAATAAATCTATATATATAAAAGAGCTCTCCTGTCTGTCTGTCCCGATGTCTGTCTGTCTGTCCGTTCTCTATACGTTTGAAAGTTACAGAGCGTACCTCAAAAGAAAGCTTGCGATTCCGGACCGGTCATAGGCGTATTTACGTTTTGGCCGGACAAAAATCCTGCCCGCGGTATCCCAAAAACGTTCAGCGTTCCGCTCATTAGCACCTCATTAGCGACCGTGTGACGTCGAGGTCCACCAATCGGACGGCGGGTTCCTTCCTACAGTTGAGTGTCGAGTGACTCGACGATTGACCAATCCTACGCTTCGGTGACCTGACCGGTCGACCAATCGGTGCGTGTGTGGGCGGGCCTTATCCTTCTGAACCGAGGTGAGTGGCCGCCATCTTGATTTTTCACAATTTTTCCCCCCACACTTTCTGTGTGTTAGGGAACTAAGGTAAATATTTTAATGATGTGTTAGGAAATTAAATAACAATTTAATAGGGGGGGGGGGGGAAGAGCCTTGGGAAATCGCGGGGGGGGGGGGGGGGGCGAGCCTCGGGAAATCGCGGGGCGCTCGCGCTGACCGCGCATGCGCTGACCGCGCATGCGCCGCCCGCCCACCCACAGCGGCCGTCCATCAGCCGCGCGATACGCGGGGGACCTCGGCTCCGGACCTCAGGCGCTAGGCAGGGGGAGGGGCCGGAGAGAGGGACAGAGGGGAGCGGGGGAGGCGAGGGGAGGGAGAGGAGGGGAGGGAGGGAGGGGAGGGGAGGGAGGGATAGGACAGGAGAGGGAGAGGACATGACCGGGAGAGGGGGGACACACAGGGGCAGGGAGACCAAGCGCCCCAAAATTGCCCACTGACCGCGCATGCGCCGCCCGCCCGCCCACAGCGGCCGTCCATCAGCCGCGCCATACGCGGGGGACCTCCGCTCCGGACCTCGGGCGCTAGGCAGGGGGAGGGGCCGGAGAGAGGGACAGAGGGGGGTGGGGGTGGGCGAGGGGAGGGAGGGAGGGAGGAAGACAGGGGAGGGGAGGGAGGGATAGGACAGGGAGAGGACATGACAGGGAGAGGGGGGACACACAGGGGCAGGGAGACCAAGCGCCCCAAAATTGCCCTCGCAACGCGGGGCTCCCCAGCTAGTTTTTAATAAAAAGGGTCTAAAACTAAACTTACCTTATTGTAGATTCTTTAAAATAATAAACCTGTGGGAAAAAAAATTCTAAACTACACTAAAACACCACTTACCTGTAAAAATAAATACTTACGTGTGCTTTTTACAAGCGTAAAGACCGGAGGCCTTTAGACATGCGCAAATCCCCCAAAACGGAGGAAATCCAAGACACACGCGCTGCCCCCTACAGCGCACGCGCTAGCCTCTTCAACTCTTGGGTTGGAGGAGAGGAAATGCCGGTTTTCAGCGCATGCGCTGTGCATGCTGAAAACCGGCATTTCCTCTGGCCAGACGCGTGAGTACCCCTTCCGTACTCACGCGTTTGAGGAGGAATTTCTGCCCCAAAATGCTGGTTCATCAGTATCTGAAAAGAGAAAAGGCAGAACAGAACCAGCGCTAACCTGCCTTTTCTCTTGCAGCTACTGACAAACCTGTGCGTTTCAAACATTTTCTTGTCCTTTCTCAGTAGTTTTACGCCATGCTAAGATCATCTTCACGGGTGTCAGTACTGCAGCCTCTTTAATCTCTGCAATCTTGACTTTAGTGAAAACAAGAAACCTTGTGACGACTAAATGCTCTAACACACAATGATGCTGCACACAAACACTTCACACGTTGCTCATGATTATTATTTGTTTTGCCTTTTAGCTGAAGCCGATATGTGGGATGATAGTTACAGTGTGAAAATTTGGGCAGTTGTCTTGTAAATATAGTTAATGATGTGCTTAAAAGGTGTGCAATGCAACATAATAGCAGTGACGGTTTGAACAATAACGCCAAGGATTAACGTATACCAAAACTAAATCCTTCCCTTTATCCAGGTTGCAAAATCTGATGACGACGATTTCCAGGATTTTCAGGAGGCTCCTAAGCCTAACACAGCCGACGATTCTTTCAGGGCGTTCAAGGGTGAAGCCTCTGGAACCTTATCGAAGGCACCAAGCTCACAGACCACAATCAGGTTTGAATTATTGGCATGCAATAGTTATCTGCACAGTTGGATCTCGCCAATTGATATCCCAGTATAGGATGAATAAGAGCTGGGCAAGCCAGACAGCCTACCCAGTGTAATAAAAGTGAAAGGTGGGTGTAGTAAATGACTCGGAGTGTCAGCAGGACACTTAGCAACTGGCGTGCCTTATCACTGCGGCTGGCTAAAACAATATGGGGCAGGACATCATTCCTACACTGATTTCTTCTCCACTTTGACTCCTTAAAAAATTATACAAAGGGTCTGAATGGAGTCCTAGTTTCAGAATCTTAGATCTAAATATAGTGAAATGTATTGGTAAAATCAGAGCTCTACAGACCATTGTTTGCTAATATTAATGCTCGTTCTCAAAACGTATGCCAGGGTCTCTTTATTTGGGCAGGTGATATTTTCACTCTAATAACTTAAGACTGGAATTGAGAATTACATTTTAGCATTGAGCCAACAGGTTTCACAATTGACCGAATGCCCTTTACTTGATGCCTGTTTGATCAAATGGGGTATAAATTTAGGATTGAATTAGTCATGTGTACTGGTTCAAGTAAAATACAAAATAATTCCTATTAGCTCAAAAAGCAACAAGTGAGATTGGCGAGTGAAATTTAAGCTGTGCTGGTATATCTGTGCCGACTGCTGAACAAAAATATCCCAACAAGCGAATAAATTGGGATAGATAGCTGAACGTAATCGAACCCTGCCTCACATCCATCCGTCTGATATTTAATATCTTAGTTATACAGTTATTTTAGGATTACATTTTATTGATTTTATTTAACTTTTGTTTTTCTCCCACGCAAAGTTCAACTTGGAGTGAAGAAAGTTGACACGGAGCAGTGGAGCAAAGCCGATTTAGTGGTCACATATGAATGATTTTGCTGTAAAGCTCAGCCTCACAGTCGTAAAATCGAAAGTTGTTTCTGCCATTAGCTGGTCACCCAGTTGAACCTGCAGAATGTTTTTCTTGCTAAACTTGTGTAGTATTTCTGATCCCGGTAGCAAAACATTTTGTCTGCATAGTGTAAGTGATTTATTTGCTGTACCAAGAATGTTGCCTTTTTACAGGAAACTTTGTGTTATCCGGAGGCTAAATGTCCGGCAAGCTCGAGCCACCGGCAAAAATCAGGAGTCGTTTCGTTAGTTTTTTTTTCTTTTTGTTGCTTTTTTTCTCGACAGCCAAGCTCTGCAAGGTCTCGCTAAAGCTGTTGCTAAGCTACAGAGACGCTACAGAGATGCTTGCAAGGTACGGCCGACTGCTATTGCTAAGCAACAGGGTTTGTTGCCAGATACGGAGCTCAAAATCTCCGTATGTTTCAACATTAGCGCTGGTTTGTCCGGCAGTTTTGATCTAACGGCAACAGCTCGGTCCCGTCGGTGCCGGATAGCACAAAGTTTCCTGTAGTAAGCTTTAAAATTCATTGATGAGGCTTTTTTTTTGTCTGCCTGAAATGAGAGAATTCTTTACTTGAATTAGCTATTGCAACCAAACATTCCAATTGATACTGTATTTTGAAGGCAGCTCAGAACGCAAGCCGGACCTTTAACAAAGTCATAAGATTTTACTTAGAATTTATAGTTTGCTCTGTAAATGTGGGAAAGAATGCTTGCGCAAAGGTTTCTGCTGTATAACCAGAGTCTATGTATTCAGAGTTCCTGAAACCTCCTTTTATACGGTTGCTTTCACATACACTACTCTCTTCCCCGCGTTCCTCCCACATCCAGTTTTCTCGCCGCCTCTCCTAATGGTGGTGATTCATGCTCGGGACGGAATTCCAATTGGAGCCTCTCTCACCCACATGTCTTTAGTCAGGGAAGGGTGGAAGAGAAACTGAGGGCAATGGTAGCAGCCCCATTTCCACCTACACTAAAAACTACTGTGCAAGGAAAAGCCTTCGTGAAAATAATCACAGCTCTGGAAATGAGTGGTGGCCAATTGGTGGGTAGCTATGCATTGTGCTACTGCGAATTTCTCTTGTTTTTGAAAAACATTTTATTGAGGTTAAGTACATGACTCACCAATAAAAAAATACATGTCGAGCAAATGTAACAATGCTGCCTAAATTTTGGCTTAATACTGCAGCGTAAAATGAGCTACAGGGGTCATAGTTACCATACTTCATTAAAAAACAAAACTTATAAAAGCTGCCTCTGTTGAATCAGAATGGAGTCATAGATGATCAACGGATATTCTTAGCAATGAGGTGATGGTTATTACAGCTTTATTAAAATGCAATGTAGAAAGACACACACAGAAAGTAATAAGGAAGGATTTTACGTTATTGCCTTTGTTTCCTTATTATGAAAGGGGATCCATTGTAACTGGGTGGTAAAGTAAAGATTTCTATTCATCGAAGATAATGGTGCCAAATGGAAATTGAAAACCATTTATTCTTGCAGTCTTTGTGTTTTGATTTGATTTACACACATTTTCTGAATCCTGACAGGATTGCAGTACTGAGCCGCTTGCTCTTAACTGTTCAGTAATTTATTAAAGGTTTTAACTATGCTGTAAGAAAGTGATTTTTAGGGTGGTAATAAATAATTGACAGTTTTTTGCTGCAGGTATATTCATTGAAATCTTACGGCAGTTATGTGTTTTTCTTGTAGTAGATGTTTTTTTGCTTACACTTGTGTTCTATGATCACTATTGTATGCAAATTTCTCAATGATTAACATTTTGTACATTTAAACACTTCAAATGAACAAATATTGTAGCTCAGGGAGCTTTGTAGTGCTGTCCACAACAACTTAATCTGCAAATATCTATGTGGAAATCTGATTGTATGATTGAAATATGCAATCTAAATTACTGAGTCAAATTCCAAAACAATTGTCATTGCAGTTTATAACAATTCAGTCAATTCAGAATGGATGATCTTCCTTTGTTCTTTTTGAGAGAAGATTTTTTTTTCGTCATGTTTAATGCTGCTCTTGTACTGAAACAGCGATCAGAGATGACTAAAAAGCCATTACGTGTGAGAAAATAGTTTTCATAGTTTACCATAATGGGTAATTGTGGTCAATAGAACACACCACTGCACACTGATGTCACGGACTACGCCCTGGCTGTGGAAAAACCACTGGATTGGCATTTGAGGTTTTTAGGGTGGTACTCCTCGCATTCTGACATGAGCACTTTCTGTCATTGATATTTTTCTTTTTGCTGAGGAGTCATTATGTAGAGGCTTGTACTTTCCGTTAGCTCTTTGCCCCTTGACAGCCATTGTCCTTCAGAGGACAATAAAATAAATGTGGTTTTCTGGAGTGCAAAGTTTGTTTGTAGATGTGAAAGAGGGCGTGTTATACAGCATTTGAAAAGACACTCGGTCACTTCTGTAAGCGGGATTATTGGCCTTACCTGGAAAGTCTTACTTGTTTCGCTTGAACACTAATGAGAATTATAACTGCAGGAAAAACTACTTACCTGCAGTTCTTCAGGCATGCATCTATGAACAGTGATGTTTGAGATCATTTTGAGTAATTGAATTCTCTCTCTTTCAGTGCACATACATTACTGACTCCAATTTCAGGAACCTCTGCATCCTCTTCAGTGGACAAATACGCAGTCTTTAAAGACTTGACAGAAGACAAGCCTACAGAAAATTCATCGTTTGCAGGTACAGTGGACTGTCTTCTGGCAATGTCTACATTATTATTCCACTGTTTGGCATTTTAGAAATATAATGAATGGAATTTTTCTCTCCAAATTACTGTGAATGTAGATATGTGCAAGTCAGCATGCACCTCATAGAGTCATACAGCACAGAAAGAGGCCCTTCAGCCCATCGCGTCCGCGCCGGCCATCAAGCCCTATCTAATCTAATCCCATTTTCCAGCACTTGGTCCGTAGCCTTGTATGCTATGGCATTTCAAGTGCTCATCCAAATGCTTCTTGAATGTTGTGAGGGTTCCTGCCTCTACCATCCTTTCAGGCAGTGAGTTCCAGATTCCAACCATCCTCTGGGTGAAAAAGTTTTTCCTCAAATCCCCTCTAAACCTCCTGCCCCTTACCTTGAATATTTTATTTCAAGCCATACATGAAAGTTTTGGTCATTGTTGTTCCTCCGGCTCCCCCACACTCTCCGCTGGTTCCCACCAGTGCTGCCGATCGCTCGACCCCTCCCTCAACACCCAGGACAACTCGCTTCGTCCACAGGCCTGGGGAAAAGGGGCGGCAAATGGCGTTCAACCGCTGGCAGCCATTTTACCCACCATGCCAGAGCCGCTGGTATCTACCCACCGCGCCGGAGCCGCCAGCAGCCATTTTACCCACCGTACCCAGAGCCGCCAGCAGCCATTTTACCCACCGTACCCAGAGCCACCAGCAGCCATTTTACCCACCGTCCAATTGTAAGCATTTTTAAATTCCTGGATGTATGAATTAGATTATGATGTGCATCAAATTTTTTCAAATTAAAAAATATATATTTGCTAAGTATTTCAGTCTCAAAATTCAAACTAATAAAATTGGCTTGTGTATATATAGTGTATATTGCTAAACATGTTATATTACTGGATTTCATATCTTCATGTTTATTTTTTGAGAGAATGTTGCCCTGTTTTCTCCCTTTGCTCCTCCTGTGTACACCTCATACATTGTCCAGTGCTCCAGGTCACTGCTGCTTCCAAACCACTACCACTTACCAGAAGGCACATGAGAGCTGCCTGGTGAGGATACCTTTCCAATAATAAAGAAAATGAGGAAAGAACTTGAATTTTTATAGCACCTTTCACGGCCTCGTGATGTCCCCAAGCTCTTCCTAGCCAACAAAATTGTTTTTCTTTAAAGTGTGGGCACTGGTGTAAGATAGTAAAACGTGGCAGACAATAAGCACAGCAAGGTCCCACAAACAGCAGTGAGATAAATGACCATATAATCTGTTTTTGGTGTTGTTGACTTGAGGGATAAATGTTGGCCAAGACACCAGGGGAACTCCCCGGCTTCTCTTTGAATAGTTTCATTGGATCTTTTCTGTCCATCTGAGCGGGCAAATGGGACCTCGGTTTAATGTCTCATCCAAAAGATGGCCCCTCCGACAGCACAGTACTCCCTCAGTATTGCGCTGAAGTGTCAGTGCAGTTTATGAACTCAAGTCTCGAGTAGGACCTTCTGGGGGAGAAATTCAGTATCGCCCCATTTGGGGCGCAATTATTGGCCGAGTGCAAAGATTAGCGCCTGGCGCTAATTATCGCCTCCGACTGCAAACTTGGCTTTTATCGCCCCTGGAGGTGATTGGAGCGCTAAATCAGGTGCTACACACCTGTCTTAAGGCGCAAAGGCCGAGCAGCGAGGCGCTACCTCAGAGCGCTGGTGAAGCTCATGTGATGTCAGTCAGCAATGGAACACAGACACAATGGCGTCGACCAGTTCTTAAAGGGGAGGGTTGATCTTGCTCACCATCCACATCCTGCTCATTGCAGTCTTGAATCTTGGCCTGGAGAGACCTGTACATCAAATCAGCTGGAAAGAACAATGGAGAGGCCCAGGGAAAGAGCTGAGAGTGCAGCCCCCACAGTCTCTTCTAAATCAATACAAGGAAGGGCAAATCAAAATGAACCTGCAAAGTGCTGCTCAGTGAATCTCTCCAGAAGTCTGTCTCTCTCTCTCTTGCTCTCGCTCTCGCTCTCTCTCGCTCTCTCTCAGAATGTGTGGTGCAAAAATGTCACCAACAAAAAAAGGCACGAAGTGGTCACCTTTTAAATAGCGCTCCCCCAGTCCCTTCCTGACTGCAAAATGCTCCCCTCAACCTGTCATAGAAACATAGAAGATAGGAGCAGGAGTAGGCCATTCGGCCCCTCGAGCCTGTTCCGTCATTTAATGAGATCATGGCTGATCATCCAAATTCAGTACCCTGTCCCTGCTTTCTCCCCATATCCCTTGATCCCTTTAGCCTTAATAAATATATCTAATTCCTTCTTGAATATATTTAATGAATTGGCCTCAACTGCCTGTGTGGTAGAAAATTCCACAGGTTCACCACTCTCTGGGTGAAGAAATTCCTCCTCATCTCATCTCAGCCCTAAATGGCTTACCCCTTATCTTTAGACTGTGACCCCTGGTTCTGGACTCCCCTGCCATCGGGAACATCCTTCCTGCATCTAATCTGTCTAGTCCTGTTAGAATTTTATAAGTTTCAATGAGATCCCCTCTCATTCTTCTAAACTCTAGTGAATATAAGCCTAATCGACCCAATCTCTTCTCATACGTCATTCCTGCCATCCCAGGTATCAGTCTGGTGAATCTTTGCTGCACTCCCTCCATGGCAAGAACATCCTTCCTCAGATAAGGTGACCAAAACTGCACACAATACTCAAGGTGTGGTCTCACCAAGGCCCTGTACAACTGCAGCAAGACATCCTTGCTCCTGTACTCAAATCCTCTCGCTATGAAGGCCAACATAACATTTACCTTCTTAACCACCTGCTGCACCTGCATGCTTACCTTCAGCGACTGGTGCACAAGGACACCCAGGCCTCGTCGTACTTCCCCTTTTCCCAATCTATTGCCGTTCAGATAATCTGTCTTCCTGTTTTTGCCACCGAAGTGGATAACCTCGCATTTATCCACATTGGGCAGATGCATGGCAAATGCAGTATAATCACCCAACCTGTCCAAATCATACTGGAGTTTTTCTGCATCCTCCTCGCAGCACACATGCCCACCCAGCTTTTTGTCGTCTGCAAACTTGGAGATATTACATCCAGTTCCCTCGTCTAGATCATTTATTTATATTATATATATATATATATATAATTTATATTGTGAATAGCTGGGGTCCTAGCACCGATCCCTGCAGTACCCCACTAGTCACTGCCTGCCACTCGGAAAAAGACCCGTTTATTCCCACTCTTTGCTTCTTGTCTGCCAACCAGTTCTCTATCCAAGACAGTACCTTACCCCCAATCCCGTGTGCTTTAACTTTGCACGCTAATCTCTTATGTGGGACCTTATCGAAAGCCTTCTGAAAGTCCAAATACACCACATCCACTGGTTCTCCCTTATCTATTCTACCAGTTACATCCTCAAAATATTCCAGTAGATTAGTCAAGCATGATTTACTTTATGTAAATCCATGTTGACTTTGTCCGATCCTGTCCCTGTTTTCCAAGTGCTCTGCTATTACATCTTTTATAATGGACTCTAGCATTTTCCCCCACTACCGATGTCAGACTTACCGATCTATAATCCCCCATTTTCTCTCTGCCACCTTTTTTAAATAGTGCGGTTACATTAGCTATCCTCCAATCCATGGGAACTGTTCCGGAGTCCATAGAATTTTGGAAGATGACCAGCAATGCATCTACTATTTCTAGGGCCACTTCCTTAAGTACCCTAGGATGTAGATTATCAAGCCCTGGGGATTTATTGGCCTTCAATCCCGTCAATTTCCCCAACACCATTTCCCTACAAATACTGATTTCATTCAATTCCTCCCTCTCATTAGACCCTATGTTCCCCGACATCTCTGAAGGTTATTTGTGTCCTCCTTTGTGAAGACAGAATCAAAGTATGTATTTAATTGGTCTGCCATTTCTTTGTTCCCCATTATAAATTCCCCTGATTCTGCAAGGGACCTACGCTTTGACTTCACCAATCTTTTTCTCTTCGCATATCTATAGAAGCTTTTACAGTCAGTTTTTATGTTCCCTGCAAGCTTACTCTCATAATCTATTTTCCCCCTCTTAATTAATCCCTTTGTCCTCCTTTGCTGAATCCTAAACTGCTCCCAATCCTCAGGTTTGCTGCTTTTTCTGGCCAAATTATATGTTCTCTCCTTGGATCTTATGCTATCCCTAATTTCCCTTGTTAGCTACGGTTGAGTCACCTTTTTTGTTTTTGTGCCAAACAGGGAAGAACAAATTCTGTAGTTCATCCATGCGATCTTTAAATGTTTGCCATTGCCTATCCACCGTTAACCCTTTAAGTAACATTCCCCAATCCATCCTAGCCAACTCGTGCCTCATACCATCGTAGTTCCCTTTATTTAAATTCAGGACCCTAGTCTCTGAGTCAACTACTTCATTCTCCATTTTAAAGAAGAATTCGATCATATTATGATCGCTCCTCCCCAAGGGGCCTCGCACAACAAGATTGCTAATTAATCCTTTCTCATTACATAATACCCAGTCTAAGATGGCCTGATCTCTAGTTGGTTCCTCGATATATTGGTCCAGGAAACCATCCCGTATACACTCTAGGAATTCCTCCTCCACCGTATTGTTACTAACTTGGTTAGCCCAATCTATATGTAGATTGAAGTCACCGATGAAAACGGCTGTGCCCTTATCGCACGCGTCTCTAATTTCCTGTTTAATGCCATCCCAAACCTCAGCATTACTGTTTGGGGGTCTGTATACAACACACACTAACGTTTTCTGCCCCTTGGTATTTCTCAGCTCTGCCCATACAGATTCCACATCATCAGAGCTAATATCCTTCCATACTATTGTGTTAATCTCCTCTTTAACCAGCAATGCTACCCCACCTCCTTTTCCTTTTTTCCTGTCCTTCTGAATGTTGAATTCCCAGTCTTGGTCACCCTGGAGCCATGTCTCCGTAATCCCAATTCTATCCTATCCGTTTACATCTATTTGCGCAGCTAATTCATCCACCTTATTATGAATGCTCCTCGCATTAAGACACAAAGCATTCAGGCTTGTTTTTTTAACACTCTTAGACCTTTTAGAACTTATTTACTGTGGCCATGTTTGATTTAAACTCTTGACTGCCTGCCACTTTTGCTTTTCTCCTTCCTGTCTTTTGCTTCTATCCTTGTTTCCCATTCCTCTGTCTCCCTGCACAGGTTCCCAACCCCCTGCCATTTTAGTTTAAACCCTCCCCAACAGCACTAGCAAACACTCCCCCTAGGACATCGGTTCCGGTCCCGCCCAGGTGCAAACCGTCCAGTTTGTACTGGTCCCACCTCCCGCAGAACCGGTTCCAATGTCCCAGGAATTTGAATCCCTCCCCCTTGCACCATTCTTCTAGCCACGTATTCATCTGAAATATCCTTCTATTTCTACTCTGACTAGCATGTGGCACTGGTAGCAATCCTGAGATTACTACCTTTTGAGGTCCTATTTTTTAAATTTACCTCCTAACTGTCATTGCTAGCGGCAGGTGGTAAGGCGGGGGGCGCCACTCAATACCCGGTCTGGGGCGCTACTGGAGCGTTGCACACTCGACTGACGTCATGATCTGCCGGTGCAGGAGGTCGTGGCGATAGTGTTTAGCGCCGCCGCAAAATGTCTAGTTAATTTTGTGAGCGGCGCAAACATCGCCGCGCACGGGCGCTAGTTGCTTTGCGCCCCATTATCGCCCTCTTAACTAACGGGAGGCGCAAACCAACTGAATTTTTCCCCCCTCTGACTCGGAGGCAAAAGTGCAATTTCTGAGCCAAGGCTGATACCCAATATTCTTCGGCTCCTCTCTGGTAAGGCGACATCTGTGGCGCCTCAAGATGTGATTTATTTTTCTGTTTTGTTTATGCATTTGTACTCCTCAAGTGAAGGGATGTTGGCACTGGGATATGGAGCACCTTGCCTTTTCAGGCTCCCAGTATCATCATTTGCAAGTACCAATTTGAGCTGCCTCCATGACATAATTGTGTAACACAAAAAAAAGAGTTCCCAAGAATGTTTTGATGAGGAGGAGAAAGTGTGAAATTTTCAGATTAGCGCTGCATCATAAACTGACACTTAAATTAATGTGAGTCTGTCGTACTTTAGCTGAGGAAAAGTTTTGCACTAGATTGTTATTTTAGCACATTATTAATGAAATAAGGTGAGGAAGGTGCAAGCTTATTTGAATACATTATGACTCCATTTGAATTTTTTTTTAAAGATTTTGGCGACAAGTACAGTGTTTTTCGGGAACTCGGCCAGAGTGCAGAGAATAAATCCTCAGGTGAGTGGATGCTGAGTAGTGTGTATAACCACCCATGCATACAATAGCTGTGGCCAGTAGAGTACGTTCAGATTCCTTGTATGAAAGGCATAGTGTATCCCAAAGAGCTAGAAATGATCGTGTATTTAACACATGTAGACTTGCTGGTTACTCTACAAATCCTGTCAGTAGCAGTGCTTTTCCTGACAAATTTGCTTTCAAGTTGGCCCAGAGTTGAGACCACCATTGACATTCAATGGAGATGATTCGGGATGCTCCCAGTCATTGGTGCAGTGGCTAAGCAGCAAAGAGACACTGACCTGGTGCAAAAGCAAAATACTGCGGATGCTGGAAACCTGAAATAAAAATAGAAAATGCTGGAAATACTCGGCAGGTCAGGCAGCATCTGTGGAGAGAGAAACAGAGTTAACGTTTCAGGTTGATGACCTTTCGTCCGAACTGGTGGGTCACCAGGGGGGAAAAAAAACAAAAAAACACACACACACACACACACACACACACACACACACACACACACACACACACACAAACACACATCAGGGATACTTCTTCTGGCAGTATATTTTCTGACTATAGAATGGGACATTATTATGTACAACAAAAATGCTCACCTTGGATTTTCTCTTTCTTCCCCCCCCCCCTGCCCCCAGTGTTTTTCTGATGTATTCTTGCAATTCCCAGCTGAAAAAGAGTAACAGTCATCATACAAATGAAAATAAAGTGTAGGAACTTTAGTGCGCCAGTATTGTCTAGATGTCCAGTTGATTGGGCAGATGTGTTTATATTTTAAATATTTTTATTTGTGCATTTAATTCTCGTCAGAGCTAAAGGAATTGTAAGAGAGTTTGTAAAAAAACTAAAGTATTTAAATATTTTGTTGTGTTTTGTTTTCTGCTCTCAGCCTTTGTTTTAATTGAATTGGGATGGAACAGTATATCTGTATTCCACCACATTAATCTAGAGAGTGCATGATGTTTCCTGCTCACTGTTGTTCATTTAGTGGATTCCCTGCATTGACCATGGTATTGGGGAGGGAGGGAGAAGGTGCAGAGCAGAGGTGCTCCCATACAGAAAGAGAAAGAAAATCCAAGGTTGAGCCTTGCTGAGCTGCTGTTACGTATCTCTTCATTCTAGTTTGCAAGTTGCACTGTCAACAGACTGGGGACAGGTTGCCTTATCTACCTTTTTCATTGGGGGAGTAAGGTGGTGGGTACATTTGGGGAGAAGAGAAGAAACATGCACTTTATGGGCCCAGGTAAACAATTGTGATGGTGCACTATGATCACGTAAACGACTTAAAGTAGAAAATGATTACCCCATTGAGGCAAGAAAGGCAGGAACAGTTATGATTCTACTTTTTTTTGAAGAGGGAGTTGGAAATTAAACCACTTAACTGAAACAAGCCTGAGTTGTGGTATTTTCATTAATTTTATTTTTTATTTTTTCACACACAGGATAACTTGACCATTGCAACTTGGTAAAAATATCATGAGTAATTTTTTAATTAAAAAAAAAAGTAGTCACCATAGTATGGGCCCAAAGAATCGCTGCCAGGCATAATAAGTGCACTGTGTATTCGCAAAGATGTGAGCCTGAAGATTTGCAACTTTAAAACAGTTTCCCTACTGTTTCTCACCCCAACTTTTTTTTTTATAGAGTAGTCACATTTTGGCAGGGTGATTGGCCATTGAAAATGTGTGGTTGCAGCTTCCCTGATACCTCAGCAGTGTATCCAGTGAATGGCTGAGCCAGAGAGATCAGAAGGGTCACAGGTTTGATCTTTGGTCTGTGCTGAGCCACAGTAGCATAGGGGGCTACAATTGGCTTCAGTGTCCCACAGTTAGGAAGGCCAAAATCAGCTAGTATCGCTATACATTGAGCCATGCTGGCAATGCATATTTGAATGGTAGGTGAATACTATTAGCAGTGGATTAGCAGTGGTACAGCCCTTGGTTGAATAGCTATCTGACACTCGCCTTTAAGTTTCGCACATGAAATATGGTCACTAAGATCTGGTACTGAGCAGTGCGAGTTGCCCATGGCATGAAGTCAGTACCTTTAGAAGTAAAATTGGTGGAAAAAGGTGAAGAAAAGTTTTTTTTTAATATATTGTCTTCCAGCTCTTAATGTAGTCTCCAAGTTGCTTCATACAAAATATAAATGGTGGTTTAAAAACAAATCACTATCTCATATAGAAGATGTATTTTGAACTGCAAGCTTAAGTGTTATGGAGGGAGAAGTGGGAGAGAGATTGAAAGTCAATTGACTGGGCCAAGAAAGATGATAGTTGCTCTCAAATAGATAAGGCAATGTTTCTTCTTTTTTCACCCCCTCCAAAAGGCTTTTTGAAGGAGTTATTACAATATTTCCAGATAGAAAAATGAAAAATACTAACAATAAAATAACAGAACATTTTCCTTAAAAAGGCAAAGGTCAGTTCAAACATTTGCCAATAGTGTGAGCAGAACCAGACAGTGTGCCATCACTTGTGTGTGGACTGGATAGAAACTAGCAGAATGCTGCCACACATGTGCCATGGGAAATATCCAGACCATTTACCCATCGAAGCTGGGTTAAAATTCTCACTTTCTTTTTTCCAGATTTACATAATGGCCCTAATTTGGGTCATTTGGGTATTTAAATTTGGTTCGGTGATCATCCCTCTTCCCTACAATGAGAAATTAAATGGTGGTATGTTCTATGTAGGGTTTTATTCGGCAGTGCATGCTTGGTATGGGTTGGTGCTTTGGTCTTAGCTACTAACTTGGAAATGCTTGTGTTTGTGTGCTGTGAAACGTGAAACATAGAATTCCGTTCTTAACTGCTGGTATTTTGTCACTGAAAAGATGTATGTTTGCAGGGGAGGGCTTTGCAGAATTCAAGTCACCAGGGAATGATGATGGATTCACAGACTTCAAAACTGCAGACAGCATTTCACCAGTAGATTCTTCAGAGCAAGCAAAGACATTCACAACAGCCTTTCCTTCTGTGCCATTTCTTCAGCCACAATTGCAACCTGTAACGCAGCCTAAAGACACTTTCAATCTCACGGACCTTTTTACATCTGTCAGTTGCACTGGAGAGAGCAAATCTGTGTCAGTTCCACCAGTTTCTGTGACCTCATCCATTACATCATCTGTATGTGTTGCATCGTCATTGTCATCGTCACTATCATCTGGTACTTTTTCCTCAGCCAGTAGCAAGGCTGCCGGTGGAACTGATGACTTTGGGGACTTCAACCTTTTTGGCGTAGCAGCCAGTACTTCGTCGGGTGGGGGATGGGGTCAGGATGAATTTGCAGATTTTATAGCTTTTGGCAGCGCCGGCACCACTGGATCCTCTGAACAAAAGGCAAATGATAAATGTAGTGTTTTCAGGCAGGAGAAGAATGATGGCTTCGCAGCATCTTTCGATGCCTCCCTTGGCATAACAGAAGGTGGACAGCAGCCTCCAACCTCAACTGTAGACAAGTATGATGTCTTTAAACAGTTACCTGAGGAAGGGCCTGTGATGGGCTTTGAGGAGCAAAAAGACAGCACCTCCCTTTCCCAAGGGAAGAATGATGATGACTTTCCAGTTACCAAGCTGCCCCTTGCATTCAGCACCTTGGACAAGACTTTCGTAGATAAACTCTCTGCTTTTAAACAGGCAAAAGAGGACTCTGCCTCGGTGAAATCGTTGGACCTTCCTTCTATTGGTGGGAGCAGTATTGGTAAAGAGGACTCGGAAGATGCCTTATCTGGTCAGTTTGACATGAAGTCAGCTGAGGTTGGTGGTGATCTGAAGCATGTATTGTCTGACAGCTCGCTGGATTTACCACCTGTCATTGGTCAGCTGCCTCCTGTTCCAGGTGAGGAAATGGTTCGATTGATCTGGTAAATACAGCCAAATCATCTGCAAACTGCCGTTACCTTTCTATAATGCCGCACCAATGATTTACCATTTATATATGTAGTTGTCCATTCGTATGATCATGGCTGTTGGGAATTGTTTTGAGTACCACTGTTCTTCAGTGGACGTAATTATGTTCAGTTATTAACCATAGTGGAGAAATCCAACAAATAGCCTTGGTTTTGAGCTATCATCAGGCAACTTCAATTGTTGGGGTACCTACAGCCACTGTATTGCCATCAGTTACCATAGTTGAGCCAGCATAGTTACTGTCAATATTTTTTTCCAATTAGAGTGTAACAATTGTTCGATCAGTACTTGGAATGATCCAAATGGTGTTCGCTTTTTCTGAGCAGACACCTACATATTCAGGTCATCCATTATAATGAACACTTGAGACAATCCCAGAGAGCGCGACAATTATAGTCAGGTTGGGCGGCTCTGTGTTAGTTGAATTATTTTAACTGCACCCTTTGGAGCAGCATTACAAATTTCTGTTTCCTTTTTTTTGTGTTGTGGGCAATATTCAATAGCTATTGCTTGTACAGAAAGGAACACGGTGCCTTAACATGGTGCCTAGTTTTAACTGCAATTTTCTTACAAAGTTGCAAATAACACTTTTAATTATTGTGAAAGGGCCACCATTATCGAAGGCCAGCATTGTTGTTTATATTTCCAGAAAGCTAGTTTCAAAATTTTGTCTGGGATAAAGAGCTTTAGGCTTCATTCTAGATGTTAGCGTCTGGGCATAAACTTGAGTTTGCCCTGCTAAGTACAGATTAGTGTTCGAGTAGTTAAGCACGGTCTGTTCGACTGATGGTAAAACAGACCAGACAATGGGGACAAATGTGCCAGTAACATGTAAATAATCCACTGGACAAAACTGCATGCTAATAAGGATGATGAAAGAACTGATTGGTGGGTTGCTGGCCGGGGGGGGGGGGGGGGGGGTTCCAGGTCTACTGACTGGTGTAACAAACATGCATAGCACCAGTTTTCTTGAAAACCGAGCCAGAGTGAGAGTGCCCATTATATTTCTCTCCTTCCCTTTCTAAATATTTACTTTTGTCAACTAGCTTAATAATACAGTATAAATAATGTACCAAAAATTAAATACCTTGGGTTGTTGTTTAAAATAGAGCCTGTTTACTCAGCCGTCCATACACCGCTGACACGCCACACTAAATTTGATGAGTGGCGATAATGTCGGTGTATATTAATTATATACTTGAAGGTGTGTATCTAATGGAGATTATGTGTGATATTTAAGAAATGGGACAGAGGGCCTGAAATTAGACTAAACTGAGTCTCATACTTTTCAAATGAGCTGCTCACAGTGCCGAGACTCTTACTGCAGTATGGGAGTAATGCCTGTGCACTGTACCCTAATGCCAGTGGCCAGCACAAGGGTTTTCTTTCAGGATGCAAAGTGAAGGCCCTTCACTGTGGAACGAAGTTGGGAGAGTACAGAATTGGTGAGTACAAATGTATTGAGAGTTCCTCAACCTTTTAAAATTTGCAAGAGCACATCAACAGTTAAAATAAGTGTGCTGAAAGTGTGCAGCTGCAGAGTTAGACTCCTATGTGAAACTGTCCTAATTAGCTTAGAACGTCCATAGAGTAGAAATGGTCAGATAGCACTGTTCATTTGAAAATTGTATTTTCTTTACTTTTAAAGTGCTTTGCAGCGATCTGAACTGGAGGTCTGGCTGTAGGCACAAGGCTGGCGTCAGTGCATCTGGTACAGTGTTTGTCTTCATTGTCATAGGTTGTACACCACTGTGCAGTGAGTGAAAAGTTCAAAAGAAACTGATATTTGAATGTAGATGGGATAGTAATATTAACAATCGGTCATTTATTTCATTGCTGTTGTGGGACCTTGCTGTGCACCAATTGGCCACAGTGACTATACTTCAAAAATAATTCATTGGCTTTGGAACACCCTGAGGGCACGAAAGGTGCTATTCAAATGCATGTTCTTTCTATAATGGCAGCATGTGTTTTTTTTAAAATCCCTTAATTAAAATCAGCACGTACCTGCACGGAATGAGAAGATGGGCTGGAGATGACATTCCAGAACTTCACTAGCTATTGGTAGACTGGTGCTGGGAGATGTGCAGGAGCAGCTCAAGGTGACGGGTTTCTCCTTCTCGCATTGGAAAAACTGATCTCTGGCTGAAAAGCGGTTCCACAGTCCAATTTTAATAGACAGAACCAGGAGGTCGTTCTTTGATGTGCTTTTGACTAGAGAAACTAAGGCCAGCTACGGTGGGATGATTTATCTTCTACACCTTTCTGGCAACTCCAAAAGTGCCTCGATTAGATAACTCATCTGTATTGTAGTCACAAGTAATACACTATCCTTTTATGTTAATTGAGTGGTGGCACCTTCACCTAATACCATCTGGCAACAAAACGCCATTTCCCTAATATTTACTCATCAGCAGTGTTAGATTTGACAAGACCTGTTAAGCATCTGTTGCATGGGAAGGTGCTTTATTTAAAGTGTACTGACATGCTGGTCAAAATGTCGTCCATAAACCATATTTAGTTTTATTCCATCAACCTTAACTACACACCATCTCCAAAATAATTTGTCGTTTAGAAGCTGTAAGTAAATGTGTGATTTAGTGATCAAAGAAGTCTGTAGCCTGAGGTACTGTTAAAATGGAGAGCCTCGTTACTTTTCAATGAATCGAACTAGTTTCATGTGTAGAAATTAAAAACAAATTAAAATAGGATGCTTTTCTTATGAGATTTATTAAACAAGTAGATTCTGAAAATTGTCATTGAGACTAGGAGAGAGTACAGAAAATCGAATTACATTTTCACACTGTTAAATACAAGGGAATAAAATCTCTGTATACTATTATGTAGTGGTCGCATTTAAAATGGAGTTTAAATTTCTGTCCTTTTGTTGGATGCAGTGCACTAGTGTGGGCTCTTGTATGGGAGTTCCTCTGTGCTTTGTTACAGCGCTAATGCTGTGTTTGCCTGGCACAGTGCTTTTTGCAGTTTGGCAAAAATTGCCGATTTCTGTGTTGGAGAATGGGTATTCAAAAACATCTTTATTTCACATTACGTACTTTTCACATTGTTAAGCCCAGCTGGTGCTATAATTTGCTCAGTCAGTTGTTTATAATTGTTATGCCGTGCATTTTGCTTTCATTAACCATGGCATCTTCTCCACCCACATTTTCTTTTCTTTTCTTCTCTCTCTCTCTCTCTCTCTCTCTCTCTCTCTCTCTCATCATCTCTCTCTCTCTCTCTTCATACTTACCCATGCATATGCACCACCTGTTGATTAATATGTTTGGATCTATGAAACAGCATATGTGTAGTTTTTTCCAATCAACGGTTGCCAACAACTGACTTGCAGCTTTTTAATTATATTTTGAGAAATCTGGGTTACGGGTCAAATCTCAGTGAAGATCATCACTCTGGCAGGAAGGAGCAGGTGAGCGGATTAAATAACTCCGGACATGGTTAGGAAATGCCAACCGTTAAAAGTCAAAGATTGTAGGAGTACAACACGAGTCCCCATAGATTTTTCACCTCACAATGGCATAAGGAGGTTCATGCTTCAGTTATACAGGGCATTAGTGAGACCACATCTGGAGTACTGTGTACAGTATTGGTCTCCTTATTTAAGGAAGGATGTAAATGCGTTGGAAACAGTTCAGAGAAGGTTTACCAGACTAATACCTGGAATGGGCGGGTTGTCTTATGAGGAACGGTTGGACAGGCTAGGATTGTATCCGCTGGAGTTTAGAAGAGTAAGAGGTGACTTGATTGAAACATATAAGATCCTGAGGGGTCTGGACAGGGTGGATGTGGAGAGGATATTTCCTCTTGTGGGAGAATCGAGAACTAGGGGTCACTGTTTAAAAATAAGGGGTCGCCCATTTAAGACTGAGATGAGGAGAATTTTTTTCTCTGAGGGTCGTGAGTCTTTGGAACTCTCTTCCTCCGAGGGCGGTGGAAGCAGAGTCTTTGAATATTTTTAAGGCAGAGGTAGATAGATTCTTGATAAGCAAGGGGGTGAAAGGTTATCGGGGATAGACGGGATTGTGGAGTAATCAGATCAACCATGATCTTATTGAATGACGGAGCAGGCTCGAGGGGCCGAGTGGCCTACTCCTGCTCCTAATTCGTATGTTCGTATGTAACAAAATAAGACGACAGATATTGTACACCAATGTCAGTTGTTGGAAACTGCATTTCTCTATTACATAAATTCTGTGTTCCAACCCCTGCAATGTAATTACTGCTGTCATTTTGTGAGTTGCCATTAGAATAAGGATCGACAACAATAGACCAAGAAACCTGTTTGAATGCTTCACTGAGTTAAAGGACTAGTGTGGTGCAGTGATGAGGGACAATAGAAAGTGGGAATATTATCTTACATCTGCAAGAATGTGTTTACTATAATCCTTTCAGGAAGAAATCCTGCCATCCGTACCTATTTCTGGCCTATATGTGACTCCAGTCCCAGTTCAGAATTACTAGTCAGGAAAGTGAATTCAGCCAGATAAAAGGGATCGTGTGGTATACTTTATCATTTTTTACATTATGAGGAGAATTATGAAATAGTTTAAGATTCACTGAAAATGTTAATCCATATGTTCACTTGTTATATGAACATTGAAAAATGACAGACAGGAAAAGACCCACTGGTCCATTTAGCCTGTCCTATATAGTTGTGATGCTGACTTTATCACAATACAGATACTCCTCACCTGCCTAGAGCCATGTAATCTCCTGGGAGAAATGAAAAAACAGAAAAAAAAACAGGCCAATTAGGGGGAAAAACCTCTCAAATTCTTCTCCGACCCATTTAGACGATCAAAACTATTCCAGGAGATCACATGGACCCTCATTTCTGTTATAGGACCTCTTGTGCGAGGTGATCTCTGCCCCAGCCAGAAACAGGCTTTATAGTGAATTGTCTTGTGAATATAACTGAGTACCCTGTTTGCTTTAGTTATAGCTTCACATCATGGTCATGAACCTTTAGAGAGTGGTGCACTAAAACACCCAGATCTCTTTCTCTCACCACTGGCTTAAATTCTGTTCTGTATTCATTCGCGGGATGTGGGCGTCGCCCTTAAGGAATTTCTTGCCCGTCCTTAGTTGCCCGCAGAAGGTGGTGATGCAACTGAGTGGCTTGCTAGGCCACTTCAAAAGACAATTGAGAGTCAACCACAGTGGTGTAGGACTGGAGTCACTTATAGGCCAGACCAGGTAAGGACAGCAGGTTTACTTTACTAAAGGACATTAGTGAACCAGTTGGGTTTTTATCTAGTGCCGACCCAATCTATAACCTGGAATTGTCAAGTTGCTAAATTCAGATGACTTCATTTTTGTTGTTAATTTGGGGAATTCTATAGGGGGTAGTGAAAAACTATGTTCTGTAGGATCTATGGGAAAATTCAACAATTTAACCTCTGTTTTCAGTCTTGGTGATGTCCCGCACTGTGGTCTTGTGCGCCTCACCTAGATTTCTCAAATAAAATTAAACTGTTTGACAACTGTAAGTTAGTTATTGACAATTATCGTTTGTCCAAACTACACATGTGCTGCACTGTGGATCCAACCAAATTATTCATTGTGAATAGTGTATGTGCGTGTGTCTGTGTTTCTGCTCTTCCTTGTTTTGCAGTTGAGCATCGAGGGTAAGGACCAATGTTGCCTCTAATTTTTTTTTTGTGCGGTCCCTTTTAAATTTGCTGTGCGGCATCTCATCCAGCGGCGGCAGCTGGTGAGCAGCCTGCACGGGGCCTTGCGATTGATGCGCGGCCACACACCTTAGGGGGAACATTGGTAAGGACTCCTGCTTATCTTGAACAAAGTAAAACCTCAGTGTTTATATCTTCAAGTGTACTCCTTGTAGTGCCCTCTGCTACCTTGGATCTTTGTATGCAACACATGTCCATTTATTTCCCATGTTAATGTGTTGCCTATGTTTCAAGTACACTCTGATCCTCTTGGAACAAGTTGAATTTTATAAGAAAAAGTTGTTAGATTTTTATTAATGATGGGCCTTTTCACAGTTTGATCCAAAACATGTACCTATTACATTATTTTTAATCCCCTTTCTTTAAAAGGACTAATCTCCTAAGATTGTAGACTACTTTTTTATATTGAATGGAGTTTTTGATAGCTGCCAGATATATTCTCCTTTCTATATTTGCCTGTATTCTGTTGCCACAAAAAACTTGTTACAACAGTACCAGTTATGTGCTGATGCATGCCTTCTAAACAATGTCACACTTGCCTGTATTATCTTGCCACTTGTGCTGTTTGCACACCTTGCTCCCCACTGCAGAACACTCACCAAAACTTTGTGGTCAAAACATACAGTCGAGAGTGTCCAATGGTGCATCAAGGGTCTCATATGACCAACGTGAAGCTCGAGTGGTTTCTCCCTATTGCACAAACCAAGGGATGTTTTCTGTTCTTGACACATTTTCTATCGTACATTGTATATTCAGCTGGAGTTCACGGGGCTGGCTTCTGTGATTGGGGGAGGTGGTGAATGTTGACCGTGGTGGGGTGGTGTAAGTAACTAGCTTCTTTAATGTAAAAAAAACAACTTAAAAATGAGGGTTTTGAAGTCATTGCACCCACATGGCTTGGAATCCATTTCTTAGCTATTTACATGGTGAAGCACCTCTTTTTAATAATTAAACGTGCTGTGTAAATGCTATTTTTTTTATTCGCTCCTGGGATGTGGGCATCACTGGCAAGACCAGCATTATTTGCCCATCTCTAATTACCCTTGAGAAGGTGGTGGTGAGCCGCCTACTTGAACCGCTGCAGCCCGTGCGATGAAGGTACTCCCATAGTGCTGTTAGGGAGGGAGTTCCAGCATTTTGACCCAGTAGTTGTTGTTAGAGTGGTTGAGGCTGGGCTTTTTTTAAGCAGGGGTAGTGATGGGTGGCAGTTTTGAAGGGGGAAGGGACAATGTCAGTAAGTATTGGAACAAACAAAGTTAGCTGAGTTAGTAGCAGCTGGGGTGGAGAGAACGCATGGTGGGTCTTGTGGAACAGGTAAGTCTGGTAAGTCCTGGGTGGGTAGATAGGAGAGAAGTTGCTGAGCATTGCAGTAAGGGAACTGTGATTGTGGAAGAGCTTGGAAATGTTGTGGATAGTCTCCTGGAGGAAGCAGATTCTGCGGAGCAGTTCGGTTCAGTTTTTGGATACAAAGACAATTTTGAGCTTCTCACACTGAGTTGGAGATGAAGGTGGAGGATATAATAAAGGGTGGCCAAAGCAGGTTAATGTGATTTTGGGATTGTCCTTGCCTTCCAGGCGTAACAAGGAGTTAGCCCCAGAGAAGGAGAGATGCTGCTGCTTGAGGTGATCTAGTAGTGGATGACCAGCCTGATCGTATGCCCTTAAGCCTACTGTCCTCAGATTTGAGGTTTTAGAAGTGGTGCGTGTATCAGGAAATGGCAGAAAGGGAAGCTATGATGGCATCTGAAAGGGACAAGGGTATCAAAGAGCAAATCCAGCTGTTGATCAGATTGACCGAGATGATGGTGATGTGGCGGCTGTTGGAGCAAAGGAGAATTAGTTAGAGAGGGCTTTGGGGATAGCTTGAGGGGTAGGCGGTGGGCAAAGGTGTCTAGGCCTTGAGTGGTGGCATGTTTGAGGCATGGGTGTAAGTAGGGTATTTAGGTGCTGAACTAGAGTGCTGTTCTATCACAGGATTCATTTCACTTCAAACCACCTTGTTTTTTAAGGCTGTAATTTAATCTAATTTTGGTCTCGTAATTTATTATATTGTCTGAACCCTTGAATTTAGATGCCTACTCTTTGTACAACACAGCAAACACATTGAATTCAATCCAGCACAGCGCTGAAAGAGAAAGAAACAGCAAGACAACATTTTGATGATATGTTGTAGAATGGCACGTGGAAGTGCCAGAGTGGTTGAAAAACATAGGGAATGACTCGTGAATTTGATGGGGAATGGGACACCAGACAGCAGTATTGATAACAAAAATGCTCACCAGCATTTGAGAAGTATTATGGTTTTGTAATTGTTAACGAGAGATGAGGAAATGGTTAGGGTTGGAATCTTATTATTGATCTGGAGTGTACATTTAAATAACCAATGGTGTTGCATTCATTTATGCCAGCACATTTTGTGTTCTTTCTATAATTGATTTTGTCAGCCAGCTGATGAGAATCAGTTCGCTGTGGCCATGTTTTTGTAGAAATGTATCTGAAAACCTTTGATATCATTGGTCATTATTTACAGGGCAAAATTTCTGGGGACCCTATTGGGTGGCGGGGAAGGTTGTGCACCCATACAGATGCTTCTATTTTGTCGGTCTCTTTCCTTCCCTGACTGGGAATAAGAAACAGTGGGCTAGATTTTACACTCCTTCATCGACAATGGGCAGATAATCTAGCCTGTGATCCATGGCCCCTGCCAGTTGGTGGATGTCGCTCTGGTTCGTAGAACACACTTTTTCTATCGCTGGTCTGTTACCGATGTGTTTATATTGCGTAGCAACTTTAAGAAGTAGTCTTTTACTATTGACTAAGGCACTGCCTGCTGTGTTAACTGTCCCATTTATATTGCGGACGCTTTCTACAGAATCCAAGATAATTGTACTTGTACTCGATTGATATGTGTACTTTTTTATATTGTTTCCAGTTATCATGCCTTCCCCAATGGCCGGTGAATTTTCATACAGGCCCTTGACCCTTCTCCAGCGGCTGGGGAATTTTCACTTAGGCCATTGAGCAAACAAATGACGTTGGCAGACAGCTGCTCAGCCTGCAGGCAGCCAGTAAGATGTCACTCTGCATCTTCGATGGCAAATTTTTATCGTGCTGTCAGGGACAATTAGTGCCGCCACCGTCACCTCTTTATTTGGGTCTTGGAGCCTCTGGAGGCAGCAGTGTTACAGTACTTTGTTTACTGTGTTACAGTTAGTGAGCTAATCCAGTATTAGTGAGATGACCTCAGTCTATTGGAGCAGTGTTCATTTTCTCACATTTAGATACCGGGCACCTGGATAAGTGGCATTAAACCATAGCATTCTCGGGCACTCGTGCCTCTTCAGTGGCCACTGTTTGAGAACCATTTTAGCATCATCATTGCCAGAATGAATTGTAATGATCAACATAAATATTTAACACTTGTCAATCTGGGAAACAGATTCTGAGCGTTCTCTTTCAGTTTAAGTATGATTTTCCAGCTAGCCTTGCATGTAATGAATTTGTCCTTTTTATATTAGGTCACTTAATGAGTGATTCTGAAGAAGTTGAGCCATTTTGTTGAGGGTAGGGAATAAGTGGAAAAAAGATTGTGAATTTTACTCCATGCTACATTACCTTTTTTTATGCTTGAACATACAGAGAGGTAGTTATTTATTAGTGAAGCCTGTGTAGGCTCTGATCTGGTTATCTTGGCTGAATGGAGGATAAGGTCTTCAGAGGAAATTAAGGGGAGAACTGTAGATTAAAAGCAGTATTATTTATCCAGAACCAAATTTCTGCTGATGTGCCTCCATGTGACAGATATTGAGCCCCTCAAGTATTGCTCAGTGGGGTCATGTCTGACAGGATTACAGGCCTGTATAATTCTGCTCAGTTTAAAATCGTGAATGTAGCTGCAAGCGTGATATAGCAGGAATTAACTTGTAAATATAATTGAAGATTAACTCAGCAACATAGAAATAGCATCACTTGTTGTAGATTGACATTATGGCTCTGCAGTCTACTGAATTTAAAGTTGATTAAATTAAATTATCTGATAACTACATTTTTTTTTTAGCATAAATTTCCACTTTAGTCTTGTTATTTATATTGCTTCATTCAAATTACTGAATAATTCATATTTTTAGTGACAAAAATAGCTTTGAATTATCAGGAGTTGAGTGTATTGCGTCTTCCTCGGTGTAATGGCTATTTGTTTCTTCAAATCCTTGCAACATTGTTGTCCTTGATGTAGAACAAAAACACTTAAAAACCTGTATTGTGGAAAAACCTGTATTGTGAATTCCCCTGGTGAGGAAAAAGCTGTAACTTAAAGTTGCAGAGGTTTATTTTTCAAAATGAAGTCAGCAGCATCCAATCGATAATGTGTGTTTATCTATCATTTGAGATATTTGACCAAACTTCTGGTGGCCAACTAGCTGACGAGATCAGTTCAATGTGAGAAGTCACACAGCACCAGGTTATAGTCCAACAGCTTTATTTGAAATCACAAGCTTTCGGAGCGCTGCTCCTTCGTCAGGCGAAGTATTCTTTAGACTTCACCTGACGAAGGAGCAGCGCTCCGAAAGCTTGTGATTTCAAATAAAACTGTTGGACTATAACCTGGTGTTTGACTTCTCACATTTGTCCACCCCAGTCCAACACTGGCATCTCCACATCAAGATCAGTTTAGTTTTAGAATGTGTGCTATGTTGTACAGATTTGATCAAAAACTGAAATTAATGATCTTTAGATTGTTGTTTCAAAATAAAAATGTATTGAAGTTTGTAGATGCAACCATCACACTGACACACGTGCAAAGTTCGGCATCGTACTTCAATAAAAATACGAACAAAAGAAAATCATTCATTTCTAAAGTAAAGACACCTCCCGCCAACAGAAAATATCTTCAAATTGACTTTGTTTCACGCTTTTATATAAAAAAAATTAATTGAAAAGAAAGCTAGTCTGATCGCTAATTGACCCGTGCATCTTTCTCTCATTGCCCCAGAAAGGTGCAGGAATTCCCCTCGTGGCCTTAAAGGGACACTTTAAGTTACTCACAACTGCACTTCAGCAGCAGAATTATACATGGTGTGTTGCATGGTACTGTATAATGGTCCCGTCCTTATAAAACAGCATCTCCACTAATCTACTGTGAACAGCACCATAAGAAGTGTTAACATACATTATAAAATATAATATACACGAGGATTGCTTGGTTCTAACAAGTAACATTTTGAAAGCTGTTAAAGAAAATGCCAGGTCACATAGGAAGTGCCATCAATTGAATCAAGGAATTGATGGCTGTTGGTGCATTAGCCACGTTGAGGCCTGGTAAAGTAGCTCCAAGCAAAGAGTCTTTTTCATACCATTGTATCAGTAATGGAAGAGAAGTGGGATACTATAGTTACGGGTTTAAATGTAATTGTAGTTCTGCTGTTCCCTTCCTCTGCCACTTGAGAATTGTGAAACTACCCAGACTATACTAAGGGCTTTTTATTTAAACAAACTTTAAATTGGAGCAGTGAATGGTTTATAATCACAGTGCCATTAGACCCAGGGATGGCAGTTTTGTAAAAGTGCTGCTTTTTAAAAAGAAATGTCCCTGTACCAGAATGATACAACAGCCGTGGTACCTGACCAGTGTTGTTTTATGCTCTTTTGAATAACTGAGCCTGTTTCTTGAGATTACACAAAGCAATCATGAGCCTTAACAATCAAAACATTCCTGAGAAGATAGGGACCATTTATAGTCCAATGTTTATATGTCTATAAGAATAAAATTAGAACACGCACTACTTGATATGATATAACCGCATACTTACTTCAGTCCATTAAGAAAATGTTGTGAAAGTATATCACATAATACTCGGTGCCCCCTTACTGTGTGTACTTTAGTTTAAGCACCACCTCAACTGTGATTATTGGTGTGAAGTTGAGCTGCACAATTATGTTGATTGATTATATGTAACTTTTAAAAGCCCTGCTTACACAACCAATGACTGACTGAATCAAAACAGCAGCATTTGATTTTGATCTGACTACTGCTGATTTGAGTTAAAAGTTGCACCTCAGATTGACGAACTAAATGTGAATAATGTGTAAACTTTAAAAGGCCCACCACGTAAAAAATATTTAAAATTCCTTTCCTGGTGGATCAGATTGAGGCCAGCCCAGCAGAATCACTAAATTATTTCAAAACGGGCTGAGGCAGCACGCTCAATGACTGCAGCAGCAGCAAATGCAGGAGAAAAACATTTTGCCAACAGTCACAGGGTTTGGTATTTGCAGTAAAGATTGACACCTAATGTGTGAAGGGCCTCGTATTAGAATGGATGAGAAACTTACAAGAAATTGTTACGGTGTGTAAGCAGGCTAAACTACGTTTTATACGTGTGGAGGACCCAAACTGAAGGCTAACTCTTGGATTAAAAGTAAATGTTATGGTATGAGTAGAGCGAGACATTTGCATTTACTGATGGCTTCCTTTACATTATTTTACATTTGATCCTCACTTAAGAGGCATCTCTAATTTCCTGAACTCTTAAATGTACTGTGCCTACTTGATTTGCAGTGCATAGTCTTGTGATCTCATAGAAATGTCTTGGAGATGTAATACGGAGCAAGTCTGAAGTGAATTTGTTTTAATCTGAATCTAGGCCACCCGTTGCTGTGTTGTGCAATTCAGTCTGAACTCACTTTCAGCGTGAGAAACAACAATTACATGTAGCGTGTTGTAGCAAACTTGAGCTGATGTTTTCCATACTTATCGCAAGGATTTAGTGTATTCTGCCTAGTGTTTTACATTGGAAATTGTTTACAACCAATATGAATAGCAAAGATTTTAACCATGTTAGTACCAAAATAGTATCCCGAGACAATCGTCCATTGAATTCTAAACAGTAATGTGTTTTTACTCCAATTAAAAATCTATCTTATCAGTGGGGCTTTTGTTAAATAAAAAAAAATCTCTACTAGCCACTGATGAAGGTGCAAAATATTCTGAACCATTCTATTCTTAACAGGTGTATAATTAACATATCTGTGCTGAAAGCAGGGTTGAAATTCATTTTAATCATTTTCTTTGGTTTCATGTCTAACTTTTCTGTATCTAACCAAAAATTCTGTAAAACTTTTTGTTTCAAATCAGCTTTACTGATGACTTAATTCTATACAGTAGAGTCCAAATAAAAGCATACCCGACGCAAGCATAAAATCCCAATTTACTCCCCCTATGTAGAATTTCTGATCTAAATCCAGTGCAAGAATAGATGCCTGAAATCTCTGGTAATCAATGTTGGTTATGCCTTTATCAGGATTCAACTGCATTCTAACAAATTTATCCTATTGCTTTTTGTAATAAAGTGCAATCTCTTGTATGAAAATGCTTAATGCTTTAAAAGACCTTCTACCTGAATCTGCTTTCTTAAGCTTTTCTTTCTGTATTTTACTCTGTTTGCTGAGGTGTTGCATGTGAAGCCTAATCTGTATTTTAAATAGCTGTAACACTCTGTAATGTATGACTACTGCATATAGTATTTTCTGACTTTTTTCTGAAGTGGCATCTTGCTAATAAACATTGATCTTGGAATATTTGATGGTGTAATGTCATGTTGACTTGCCCTAAACTAAAAGTGCCCACAGCAAGTGGTGCATGTCCTATTTATCAAACTCCTGCAAGTGTACAAAAAGATTTGAACTAACAGAATGGATGTGTGATGCACTGACAGTGACATGTAAAACCCATTTTTTTTAAACCACGATAAATTTCAGATCATGATCACAAAAAAATGTTTTCTTTGGCCACTGAAGGCTAAATGATGTAACTTCTCTCAAATATCTTGCATGCCATCTACATTTTTGTCAAAAGGAAGACTCCCGAGATGTGAGTTATATCCCACAATTGTTTTCTCTGTAGTTGCTCTGTTATGGCCAGTTCCACTGGTGTGATCATCATATTTTGGGATTTGAATTTTTGGGGGTGAAACTTGTTGATCTCCCGTGACAGAATCCTAAGAAAAATTCTTCCTCTGTCACTGCAGTTGTGTTCCATTCTCTAATGCATTCTCTTTTTGTCTGTATCTTTCCATATGTCTTCTTCTTTTCCCTCTTCCTCTCTGGTTCTCATCCACTTTGTCATTGTCATCTTTCTTTCTCGGTGTTTGTCTTTAACTCCTTTTGTTCCAATTTCTGTCTCCCTTCATTAAAGAGTCTCCTCCAATCTGTCTCATCTGTCCCTAAATATCTCTCACACTGCATGCTTCTCAACACATGTTGCTTTACTGATTTTACTCAATTTGTATTTTTTTTTTTTACTTTGGAACTCCCTCTTCTCCAAACCTACCTTTTTTGACCATGCCTTTGGTTATCTCTCCTAACTACTCTGCAACACCTTATGGCATTTGTGCCCTCCCGTGTGAAGTGTCGTGGAGCATTCAAAGTTTTGTTGTAAAGGCGAGGGCATATAGCAAGAAGGTTGATAACGTGTTGGAGGTGGGTACTAGGTCTGAGTGGAGAGAGGCAGGGGACCAAAGCCACCCTGGAACTGCTGTATTGTTCTGGTGAGAGGGAACCTGGGGCCTGGGTTGGGAGTAAGGGAATAGGGGCTGGAGGGAACATGGGACTGGGAGGGAGGCGAGCAGTCTGGAAACTATGCCTACCGATAGTCATATAGCCTTTCTGTTGTTGCAGTGGATCAGAAGCCATGGGGGCCACTGCATCATGGAGCGTCTAAAGGGCTGGCACAAAGGCTCGGTTGGAAGAGAGTGTCAAGTTCTGGTTGGGAAGGACTGGAGCTGTTGGTCATAACGTTGGGCTTGGAAGGGAGGGAAGAAGGGAGGGGCAGGCAGTGGCCAGGCAGCACAAAGCCGAGGACTGCAGCTGCAGGTTGGGCTACAGGGCCAGGGAGAGTGGCAGAATTTGGGCATTGAGCTGGGGGAGAGCAGTGGGAGCAGGTTCTGCACATGGAGAATAGAGAGAGTGACCAGAGTGCAACATAGAGCTGGAAAGAACAGTGGGAATGGGCCCGAGAACTATGCAGAGCTGTAAACCCATACAACTACTGCAATGGTGGCAGCAGAACTGGCGTACTCAAGGTGGACCACAGTAGGAGGGAGGAGAGGCAGAGCTTGGGGTATGCCTGGAAGGGAACAGAGCTCAAGCAGTGTGTAAAATGCCTGGGACTGAGGGGAGAATGGGAACTCTCATGACAGTGAAATAACTAACATTGTAAACTCACCACAACATTACAATCAAACAATAATATAACAAGCAAGCATATCAAACAAATATTCATGTGACTAACCGATCTCCTATGGCATTGCTTAGCAGATATCCTGTGTTATAACAATAATGTTATCAACAAAGTGTGATGGGGAAGGTGTTACAGGAAGTATATGTGACATTTACAAGAAGTGTACTATACGCAAGACAGTTCATATATTAATATACCTAATTAAAAATGAATTGGATAAAGAGGTTAAATGCATCTGGAGACACTGACTGCTAGTTAGGTGTTAGTGTGATCTGACTTTGGAATGATTATGTTTTCAACATTCTCAAAGCAAATTTTCACGACAGAAAATACAATTAGAATAAGACGTCATCTTCATAACCCGTGAACTATTATGCAGAACTGGGCTTACATTTACTGCAAAGTATTTTCGTCAGGGCTTCCTGGGAGACACGATAAGGTACAACATAAATGCAAGTCTTTTTTCTCTCTCACCATCTTTAAGTTGGACACAACATTTCTATTGGCGACCTTTAGCTTTTCCATTCGTTTTGATCAGTTAGCTAAATCCTGCAAAAAAAATTTTTTTTTTTAAAGAAATCTGACTGGATTAACAATTCTACAATACCGTAATTATTCAATTCTACCAGTTCTGACTATGTCCAGTAAAGCACAAGTGTGGACTTTATTGATAGCATTTTTGCAGCCAGGTAACTATTGGAATTGAAACCAAACATTAATCAATGTTTTGACTTGTCGTTGTTAAATGCACATTTTTTTTTTTAGGATTGTAATTTATTTTCTAAAGTTTAAGATTTGCCCCCACTCCTGCAATTGCCTCAGTCAGTTTGGAAAATTTGAATGCAATTGTCTTCATCTCTTTTTTTTTAACTGTGAGTAACATAAAGACAACTTTGGCATCTAACAATATTCTCAGCAGCCTTCCTTAGTTAATCCATTCTTCAGAGCTGTCCTGCTACCTTGCAGGCTTGATTCCATTGCCATTGGGGTCTTGATCTCAGCACTGCATTTGAAAGGAGTTGTGACTAATAGTCACCTGCCCACAGAAAAGGTGAAAATCTGAGAGGGTTGTTCATGAGTCACTTTGGACATGTTGCAGCATCCAATTCAGAGCAGTAATGCAGAAGGCCAGGGAACAGTTCATCTTCCTTATTCTAATAACAAGTACCTGGCCCAGGGAAGAATGGGTAGAATATTCCCTCAAGTTTTTTTTAAATAAGTTTTAAAGAAAAATAATAGTTATTGAAGGCGCTTCTGGTTATTGTCCTTTCTTTCTGCTCTCATTAAGTGGCTTATGTTTTTTGTGCTTAACTTTGAGAAAAAAGTAACTCGTCATGTCATGCTAAAAGACCTCTAACTTTTGGGATTGTGTTTGCTTGCTGGATGAGTTACATTCAAGTAGGTTCCTTGTTTGCTAAAAAGGAATTCTATCTGCCCTATCTGTAAACTAATCTCCCTGTTTCTAATAGGAGGTTCAGCCAGTGTTTAGGTTGAGAAGGTGACTTTCACAGCATTGCAGTAAGTGCTAAGTAACTAGCAAAGAGATCATGTTATGAGTATCCTTGACAATTAGCAGCTGACTTGTACTTCTCACCTTACGTAAACCTGACCAGGGAGGTGTTCATTGTGTGCCTCCTTTCACCACCTTTTTAGGCGAGCATTATTTCCATCATTGTTGCACTTTCTCCTTCACCCTGAAGAGTGAGCTGTTTGGAATGGGGCAGAGGTTATTCCTGGCCATCATTTGTGCTGTTGCATTGAGATCTAACTGGAAATAATCCTGTGGGGAGGGTGAACTACCCCATTGATATTTCTCTCTCTTTCTCTCCCCTTGCCCTCCCCCATACATCCTCATTAAGCGTTTCGCTGCTCAGAATTGATCCATATGGTTCTCACCTGAGCATTGTCAAAACCTGACCGATGAGGGAAAACTTGACTTTGAATATTAACGAGTGTTATAATTTCAACTTCTGGGACTGCTGATTAGGTGTCCAGCAGTCTTCATGTCTGTGTTGGGGCTGTATCGGGTCCAGGTCATTTATATTTATAATCCAGAAAATCTAAGCTACTCGTATCTATAATAGCAAAACAATGCAACAATTATATTTTGGTAGCTGATGCCCAGTAGGATTAGGTTGGTAAGAAGCCAGTTACTGTACCAAGATTTGACCTTCCATGCAGAAATACACCTATTTTAACATCTGAAGAAAGCTAGATTTTTGATGGGACAGTTTATTCAAAAGTACATGCAGCCATTCGGTTATGATTACGTGTGACTTTTGACCAGACAGAAAAACAAATTCAAATTCCTTATAACTGATAAACTTGATGAAGTGAAGTCTGAATAAAGATCTATCGAATCCAAGAACAGATTTAAAGTGATTGACAAAAGAACCAGAGGCGGCATGAGGAAAATCTTTTTTTTAACCCAGCGAGTGGTTAGGATTTGGAATGCCCTGTCTGATTCAATAGTAGCCTTCAAAAGGGAATTGGATAAATACTTGAAGGAGAAAAAATTGCAGGAATATGGGGAAAGAGCGGGGGAGTGGGACTAACTGGATTGCTCTTCGACTGAGACGGCGCAGATTTGATGGGCTGAATGGCCTCCATCTGTGCTGTACTATTCTATGATTCTAAGATTTACACAAGGGAACATAGGCTGTATCCAGATATGACTAATGTCCATTTTTGAAGTACTCTATTACAGCTTGATGGTACTTGAATATTTGTTCCTAATGAGAGGTGAAACTGTGACAATTAATGCTTCTTAAGATGAGCTTCTGCTTCAGAAGTTGACAATGGCATTCTATAGTTGAAATTTTAAAAAACATTTCATCGACTGTTGTTACACAGTATTCAAAACAATCTAATTTTTATCTTGTTAATAATAATGTTCTCTGTTTACCCACAGAGTGGTAGTTTTGGTTTCAGCACAGCTGTTAGTAATTTATTCTGACCATCACTGTTGGCGATCGTCTGCATTTGCTGCAGATTTCATTCCCGATCTTGCCATCAGGCTGCTGCTTGGCAGCATGTTGTGATTGTTTTCAGGCTAATGTCAGCACCATCAAAGACAACAGAAAGCTATGTAGGAAATTAAATATTAAAAAAAAAGATTCCAATGCCTGCCTTTGGTCTGTGAATCAGGATATCATATTGAAGATTACAGAAGCAAGATTGACAAATTGCCATCATTTCTTGAATTTTTTTTAATCCTTTTTGTTTTTTAAAGTGTTTCCCTGCACTGTAGAAACATTTCCATGCAATGAAATTGGTCAGATGATCTGCTCATAGACCTGTCCTATTGACACCCTAACTGACTGCTTGGAGGTGGAGAGGAGTGGCCCTGGACCAGGATAACTGCTCTTTCCTGTAAGGCGCTACTGATCCTTACCTTTGTCCTCCGCCTGGTCAAGATCAGGAACCGGCTGTGTGGGATATCATGGGTGCTTGCCATTCTGTGGCACAGAACACAGGAGCTCCACCATGCAGTGACGTCCAGCTAATTATGCTTTTTTAAAATTCTGATTGTGTACATTTTTGCTGGCTAACTAAATGCAGCAGAACTAACCTAAAACTGTCAGAAATGTAACCATCTAGAATGCCGAATTCCATCTCAGCTTAACAAAGCTGAATACGCTGTCATACATGTACTTTGGGTTATCTGTTATTACATTGCCACGGTCTAAAGCATGTGCAGAACTCTTCAGAATTAACAGGCCACGCTTGTCTGGTCATGAGAGCAACGGTCGAGGAAGTAAAAATAACATGCTGGTTACGACTGGCACCATTCTTCAGCTTTACAGAGCTGAAGCTGACTGCCAAATCTGCTTTAATGTAAGTTTGGAGCACCGCTATCTTTAACATGAGTGACTCCAGGCCTACGCTTCAAGCTGAAAGAGAAATTACATTTGTCAGCACAAGACAAATCAGTCTAACGCTAAAGGATTTTCTTGCCACATTAGCTGGAAAATAAATTTTGGAACTCTGCCTTAGCAACAACAACAAATCCTAATCAGTGTTGACATATTATTTTAATCTCTCGGAGCAGATGTCAGCTGTGCTGCTGAAAACCTTAGAAGACCCTGCCAGTGGCTAAGAACGCTATCTCAAATGAATTAATCTGCTGAAATGCAAATAATCTGCAAGAATGTGCAGCCACTGATCAACTTCAGTCTTTGTAGTTTATTTGTTGTACAGTTGAGTACTTAAAGAACTGTCATTCTGCCAAATTAAAGCCTTACTTTAAAATTCAAAGTCTAAGGTCAATGATCAGATGTCACTGTTTCTTTCAGATCTGGACGACTTTAAGTTCGACCCCTTTGGTAACTTCAGTAATGGCTCCGCAGTGAGCAGTTTAACCAGTTACGATTGGTCTGAAAAAGAAGACTCTGGCACCCAGAGTAAGAAGCAGCCACCTTTCTTCCTCCACTCCGAAGGCAGATCCTTGTCCTCCACCTCAGTGCTTCAGAAGAAAGAAACCTCTTTCGGCAGCTCCGAGAACATCACTATGACGACTGTCTCCACGGTAACAACATTCTCTGCTGAGGACACCAGCTCGCCGCACAAGTTTGATGCTTTTGGAGACTTCAAAGAAACTGCAGAACGGACCAAAGAAAAAAAGGAAGGAGGAGGTGATTTTGGAGAATTTGCAGTTACTTCATCTCTGGAGGAGCAGATAACTCCGCCGAATGTGGCCGAGTCAAGCCTGGGTGATGCAGAGCAAAGGACCGCAGTCTCTGTCGCAAATGGGGTTTCTTCTGAAGAGACAAAAACTGAAGCCTTTGATGAATTTGGCGAATTCCAAAGTGAAAAGCCCAAAATTAGTAAATTTGATTTTCTTATGGCTAGTTCCCAGGGCAAGGTGAAGTCTAGCGAGGAGATGATCAAGAGTGAGATGGAGACCTTTGACCTTTCTGTACAAGGTATGTAGAGATCGTCTGTATCCTGTCTTAAATTGATTGTAATATTTTTACTTCTGGCTGCTTAACCTCAAAGTTGGATATTGCAAAAAGCTGTTTTTGCTGAAAACACAATTTAGATCTTGGGTTTTTGAGAAAATGATTGTGTCTTCATGTTAATCAAAAGCAAATTTAAAAATAATAGTAATTCTGTCTTTTCTGAATTTACAAAGAGTAAAGTTACTGATTGCACATGTGACTTATTAATTCACTTTAAGGTGTGGTAAAATGCTTCCTTCATTGAGTTGTCTCCTCAACAACAGCAATAACTTACATTTCATAGGATAGTTACAGCACAGAAGGAGGCCATTTTGCCTTTCAAGCCTGTGTAGGAAATGTCCCAAGGCACTTCACAGAGGCATATGGAGGCCAAGATATTAGGAGGGGTGATCATAAGCTTGGTCAAAGAGATGGGTTTTAAGGAGGGTCTTGAAGGAGGAGAGAAAGGTGAAGAGGAGCAGTAGTTTAGGGAACAATTTCAAAGGGTGGGGCCTCGGCAGCTGAGGGCACGGTCACTAGTGGTGGGGCAAAGGGATGGTGGGGATGCAGAAAAGGCCAGAGTCAGAGGAACAGAGTGTTTATGGCCAGTGGATAGTGCTTGAGAAGGTTAGAGAGATGGGGAGGCCATGGAGGGATTTAAACATAAGGATAAGAATTTTACATTTGAGTCACTAGGAGACTGGAAGCGATTGTAGGTCAGCGAGGACAGAGGTGGTGGGTCAGCAAGATTTGGTGCGGGATACAATCTGGGCAGCAGAGTATTTGATGAGCTGAAGTTTACAGAGGGTGGATGATGGGTTGGAGATGGACGATGTTGGCGGAGGTGGAAATAGGCAGTCTTTGTGATGAAGAGGATTTTTAAAATTCATTCACGGGATGTGGGCGTCGCCGGCAAGGCCAGCATTTATTGCCCATCCCTAATTGCCCTTGAGAAGGTGGTGATGAGTCACCTTCTTGAACCGCTGCAGTCCGTGAGGTGAGGGTACTCCCACACTGAGTGCTGCTAAGGAGGGAGTCCCAGGATTTTTACCCAGCAATGATGAAGGAACGGCGATATATTTCCAAGTCAGGAGGGTGTGTGACTTGGAGGTGGTGGTGTTCCCATGCGCCTGCTGCCCTTGTCCTTCTAGGTGGTTGAGGTCATGGGTTATGGGATCGGAAGCTCTGTTTGGGGTCAAATAGGACTCGGAGGTTGCAAATAGTTTGGTTCAGCCTAAGATAGGGGAGGGGGAAGGAGTCCTCGATCAAACTGCTCAGTTCAGTTAAACGTTTCCTCCTTGTGTTGGAGCCAAACCCCCCTCCACATTCCCCCTCAACCTCAGCCACCTGTTGAAATCCCAACTTTTTTTTTTAGCATCGCCAGTGACAATTTTTAACTTTGCAGTAAAAGCCATTACTTGGGTAACATGTTTTTGTCTTCTCAAACTCCTCCAAGAAAAAACATTGCTCGCTTCTCTGACTTTTGAGATAGCTGAGAGCAAGGGTCAGTCAATGAAAACTATTGGCACTTTATAACAGGAAAAATAGTCTAACGGTGGTTGAGACCTCAGTGAGGAAGATTCTTGATCTACAGTGCAATCCAGCAGTTTGTATCGTAATGCTCAAAGTATCAAGTTAACTGGCACGTTTTAAAATTGTGTTAATATGGAACCCTTATTAAAGTACCACAGAATGTTGAACCTTCTCTTATGAGCAGAGAGGATTTTCTAATAAATTATTGAGTGAAGCCTGTGCTTTAGTTTTTTCACTTACCTGGTGAGACGGGAGGCGAGCCCCAAGTATATTTAAGAAGGAGATAGATTTCTAGACACAAAAGGCATCAAGGGATATGGGGAGAGAGCGGGAATATGGTATTGAGATAGAGGATCAGCCATGATCTTATTGAATGACGGAGCAGGCTCGAAAGGCCGAATGGCCTACTCCTATTTTTCTATGTTTCTATGCTATGAGAACTGCTCCTTTCCATGGTTAGAATTTTGCGGTACATTGGCCAGACATAATTCGTGTTTCTGTGACTTTCTCTCAAATGGAGTAACTTGCTTAACACAAGATTTCAACCCCACCCCTACAGGATCTCATAAAAGGAGTCTGAGCCTGGGGGATAAAGAAGTAACCCGTGCACCACCAGCTTCAGAGCAGTCTTTCAGGGACCGATCAAATACCCTAAATGAGAAACCAGCACCACTGCCTGTCATCAGGGACAAGTATAAGGACCTAACTGGGGAAGTGGAGGTAAAGGTTGCGAGTTCAGAAAACAATTACTGGTTAAGCACGGAGCTGGAAGATGTTTGGGATTTCTACTTGGCGCTAGGGAAGGAAATTATAATTGTTCTCAGTTTCTAGCTTCAGAATCTCTCAATTCAAGTCAATTTTTATTTGTCATCTGTGCACGATTCCAGGTTTGGTTCTGCAAGAGAAGTTACACATTGTAGGAAAGGAACTGGTCCAACTCATTGGCACCAGGGGTAGTCTGAAACAGGCCAGGAAAGGAATGGCTTTGAGAAATTAATTTACGTGCGTATTAAGAGGGTAATTTTCACTAGTTTACTTGCAAGCAGTATGTGTTCAGCATTTCAAAATAAATGAACAAAACTTGTAAATAAAGTTGTATTTTTTTTAGTCTACAATATTTTATATAGCACAGTTTCACAGCTGGTGGGAAAAGTGTTACAAGCTAAATTTCTTTAGAGCTCAGCACACAAATTACCCTCTATATAGGATTATGTTCATGATAACTGGTGAGATTTACTTACCTATAATGTTAGTTAGAAAACAAAACTTGACAGTTTTTCTTCAGACCTAAAGTTTGAAGTAGGTATGTCTGGTGCTGTTGATATATTACAGATTTTTGGGGCCCTGTGGTTGATGATTATTTAAGAACCCGCTTGACTGTCTTGTGGTGACGAGTTCTGTGACCAGGACCACCCATGTATGTGATGGTTTTATCAGTTCCTGACCTGGGCACTCGTTAATGTATATTTCATAGAGCAGTATATTTAGACAATTCTTCTACTGTAGTATTTGCTTAATTACTATTTCAGTTTGACCACTGTCAGCTACATGTATATTTATTTTAGTATACAGCGTATGGAAGGAGTTGGATTTAGGTTCAAATAAGAGTTTGCGAATCACTTTTGTTGTCTCTGTTTCAGGAGAATGAACGCTACGCTTACGAATGGCAAAGATGTTTAGAAAGTGCATTGCAGGTAAAGCCTTCAACATTTTATGTAGTGCTGCATTGCAGTGGTATGCCACAGCAGAACGGTACGTCATTTTCAGAAGTATCTGGGCATTGTCTACCTGGACCTGAGTCTGAACTTGCTGTTAATTGACAAGGGGTGCAGTTGTGCATTCACTTTTTTGGATCCGTTTACAACAATGCAAAAGCGACTTTATAACTCTGAAGTAAATCTGAAATCTGACTCCAGGACGCTGCAGTATGAGATCCCTGCGGGGAGACCCTTCCGCTCCACTTGGGTTTAACACCAGTGGGCCGTTGAGTTTAATATGTACTCTGATGCTCTGTTTGGCCTTGCGCATGCTTTACAAACTTAAGCAGAGTTTAAAAAACTATATATTTTGAGTGTGTTGATGCTGCACTCTCGAGACATTTAAAATCTACTGGCTGGGGAGCGGAGCTCTATGAATGCATGGAGCTCTTTCTAGGGGAGTGCAATTCACAGCAACGTATAATGAGGGTTTTACTGACTGTTAACTGCTCGCTGCAATCAGCAATCTCAAATCAGTATAACTGCAGCTCGGGTCATTTAGTCTCCATCGATGTAGATTAGGACTTATTTCGGGTAAGGTACTGTGATTGAAACTGGACTCTGAATTTAATTTCCCAATTTGGACTGCAAAATGCAGTGCCTGTGTCGGTTCAACATAGTCTGAAATGTTAAACAAGCATTTGTTATGCGACTGCAACTTGTTTTACTTGCTTTACAAAAGGCGTAATGCTGGACAGTTCATAATTTGCTATGAAAATTGTATAATGGAATGCCACCTGTCAGAATATTATTCTTGACTCTTGTCCAGCATCCACAAGAGACACTAAATAAACGTGTCTGATATTGGTTTTGTTTCCACAGTTGAGTCTTGGTCATGATGAACAAAAATAACTGTGCAACAGGGATATCGCTTAGTGTTTTGTTTATATCACTTGTCTTTTTAACCTCTCTTTGGGTTTGAGGTGGCTCCAAAGTAACAGGCCAGATGAAGGAATCAGAACCAAATCAAGCCTCTTTGGCAAGCTTGGTAATCTGATACCGCAACCAGACAGATCTGCAATACTCCAGGACACTGTTGGTTCATTCAATGTGGAGGAGTAGGGTGCTGGGATTCTTCCCACTCTGCTCCAGATAAGCCTGCAAGTCAGTGCTGTAACAGGTGGAGTGTCCAGGTGGGACAAGCAGCGAGAAGCTTACCCGTGTTCATTAGGCTGCTTTGTTTTAACTGGTTGAACACCAGCAGTATCGGGCAAGGTAAAGGGGACGTTTCCTTAGAGGAAGAGAGTGCGCACTCCATGTCAGGCAAATGGAAACTCAAACTGTGGATTTCGAAGTAGTTTACTTCGGAGACCCTGAAGCATAGTGATGGGTTTCTGGGTATGTCAGACACTCAGCTGACCACAAAAAGGTGTTTCTTTAATTCAAAATGTAGACATTTATTTTTGGATTGACGTACCTTTTTGTGATATTAATGTGAAATAAAACTTTAATTTCTCTACCAGAAAAGAAAGCCTTGCATTCAATGTTCCCTCTAATTTTTTTTCCGTGCGTGGTCCCTTTAAGTAGCTGCGCAGCCTATTCAAATTTTTGCACATGCACGGTTTCTCCCATTTAAAAGCCTGTGAGCAGCCTGCGCGGGACCTCCAGACCGCTGCGCAGCTTAACGGGAACGTTGCTTGCATTTATATCGTACCTACCACATCCCCAAGACAACCCAGAACACTTTATAACCAATGAATTACTTTTGAAATGTTGTTTTGAAGGCAAATGTGGCAGCCAATTTGCACACAAGTCCCACAACAAGTGAGTTGAATGACAAGTTACTCTGAGGCTGTCTGTGCTCTAAATATAAGGTACTCCACCAATGGGAAAACAAAATAACAAAGGAGAATGACTTGACTCACAACCGTCACAAATGAGTTATCCTCCGTTTTCTCACAGGTTGAATATAGCCTGTATTCCCCACTAAGCATTGTTCTTTATATAGGTCTAGTCCAACTTTTTAATTATTAAAACCAGGCTGTTACCAGAAAGGACGCATCAGTAATAAGGAGTTGTAGTTCGAAGTTTTCAGTCTGACACCTGTCTGTTGCAGAGAGAGAATCCACAGAGGGTGAGATGATCTAGAGGGCGCTGATTGGTTGTTTCTGAGTGAACGAGACATGTAAATCCATCAAAATCCACTTTCTGTTAGGAATGCTGATGGACTCTTAATGCAAAGGGAAGCCATGTATATCTCTAGAATTAAAAGGAGGGCACATGGTAAAAACAAGTCAACTTAGCTAACAAGTCATGTGCAAGCACAAATCAGACTTAAACAAAAATACTTTTTCAGACTTAAAGAAAATAATTCACAGGAGAACAGGGATAGGCAACGGAAGCTGCATTCAGAACAGCCAAAACATCATTAGAGAAGGGGCTAGTGATAACTGTGGTAGCAATAGCTATGTTTGAAGTCAGAGGGCCATTAAGGACTGCATAGAGATTGAAGCTGTTCTCTTTGGCTCCCCGCCACAAACTCTGTTCCCTAGCCACCGATTCCATCCACCTCCCTGGCCACTGTCTCAGGTTGAACCAGACTGTTCGCAACCTCGGCATCCTATTTTACTTCGAGCTTCCTACCCCATAACCTTCCCGTCACTTGGACCGCCTACTTGCACCTCGGTAACATTGCCTGTGTCCGCCCCGCCTCGGGCCTTCCTCTGCTGAAAGCCTCATCTATGCTTTTGTTACCACCAGACTTGACTATTCCAGTGCTCTCCAGGCCGACCGCCTATTCTCCACCCTCCATAAACTTGAGCTCATCCAAACCTCTACTGCCTGTATCCCAACTCTCATCAGGGGTCGCTCACCCGTTACCTTTGTGCTCACTGACCTACATTGGTTCCCGGTCCAGTAACGCTTCAGTTTTACAATTCTCATTGTTGTGATTAAATCCCTGCATGGGCCTCGCCTCTCCCTATCTCTGTGACCTCCTCCAGCCCTACAAGCCTCCGAGTACACTGTATTCCTCCAACTTTGGCCACTTGTGTGTCCCCCACTCCCTTCGCCCCACCATTGGCGGCCATGCCTTCAGCTATCTTGGCTCTAAGCTCTGCAATTCCCTCCCTAAACCTCCCCGCCTCTCCACCCCTCTCTCTTTTAAGATGCTTCTAGTCACCCATCCTAATATCTTGTTCATTGGCTCAGTGTTGTTTTTTGTTTGATAACGCTCCTGTGAAGTGCTTTGGGATGTTTTACTACATTAAAGGCACTATATAAATGTAAGTTCTTATTGAAGGATTCATCATGGCAACTTCAAGTAGACTGTCAATATGCCAGAGGTTTTAAATACCCCACTAGCAATGCCACAATTTGTGAAACTATTGATTACTCCTGAGGTTTTGGTATTTGACACAAACATTCTGTTTAATTGCCCATTGATGGGTATACCAATTTGTTAATTGCTTAGTTTCATTTTTCCAGCCTTTATAATTTCATTGTAAATATCTTACAGGGCACTTTAAACATTTTTTTTTAGGTGATCAGGAAGGCCAGTGAGACCCTGAACGGAATCAGCAGTTCGACTGTGTGTAGTGAAGTCATCCAGTCAACACAAGGCATGGAATACCTCTTGGGTATGGAATAAATGGCAGCAATTGTTAATTGATATTGTTTTGTTCGTGCCGGGGGGGTTTCTGGTTATGCAGTGATGTATTTAGAAGACCCCCCATTTTGTCCTCTTGGAAAGGTGATGTCAGTAATATTTCTGTATCGAAACAAAACGTCATTACTTTATTAAAAATTCAACATCCTACTTTTTTTACTCCCTCTTTAGGTCTCCAGCGATACACTTTTGAAATCATACTGAGTAGTTTGTGGCCGAGGGGTGAGCAGATGACTGGCCCCTCAGGCTTTTACAAGCGTTATTGCTAAACCAACAGTTCATTAAAGTTGACTATTCCCTCCTCCCTCCCCCCTCCCCCACATTGGGAAGAGCCTAACTTTTCTTCAAGCTCCTCTTGCTCCTTGTGATCTGGAGCCTGCAGCATGTTGAATTGCAGGCAGGAATCCAGCAATTTGAATTTCATCAAATATTAAATGCTTTTTCATTATGCATATTCTCTAAATCTACTTTTGGCATTCTTCATTAGAATGGTCACGGAAAATATGTTTTGCAGGTGTTATGTGAAGGAAAATATTTGTGTATTTTGAAAATCACAAGGGGCCTTTATTTAATTTAGCAAATGCTGCAATTATTTTCAATGTAGGTAATTTTAACAAGGTGGTATTCAGATAAGGCTAACGGGTAGCACTTCTCGAACCACATTCAACAGCTTGCAGCACGCTGTCTATATGGTTAATTTATATCGTTGCTACTTTTTTCCCAACTAATATCCCCTTTTCCCCCAAAGGCACTGAATGCTAGTGGGAAACGGGTCCATCGCCACTGGAAGCTTTCCACTGGCCTGTCCAAATGATCATTCTTCATGCACGAGTCTACTCATTGAGTGCCAGCAGGCTATTTGGCTGCAGGGGGCATCACAGCCAAGCCCAATCCTGTCTTCACCCACCATCCATCCACATGCACTTTCCACTGAACAGCAGTGATGAGCAGAATTGGCTGATATGTCCTCTTCCGAGTCCAGGCAGGCTGTGACCCAATTGCTTGTAGTGGTCCACTTGCTATACCAGCTAATATCTGGGAACTAGGCTCAGACTGGCAATCAAATCTGCGACCCTGTGACTTATAGGGTTTAGTGTATGCAGTTACCTTATTAGAGAAGCTATTCATTCCAGTAATATATAGTCATAAGTTTTCTATATTTGTAGAGATGCAGAAAATAGTGAATTAAGCTGTAAATGCTTCCACTTGGTAGCATCGTGTGTGCACATTGTAATATAAATGTTGGCTGCATGTAGTCACAGTATTTAATATCCGTAACAATCATAGTGACTGTTTTTGGCTACCATGATTACAAATCTTAGTCAAAATGACATGATTGTACTATGTGTTTTAAAAAAAAAAAAATCATTCTAGAGCATCTTTAAATAGCTGAGAATATACCAAGAGGGCTGTGCTATAAACACTGTTTGATCAGGGAAATATTTTTAACTATTTGGCTCACCTTCAAATTACCTATTCATGATAACTAACAAAGTATTGTTTCCCTGCCATTTAAAAGGGGCTGGCATCTTTTTCACTTTGCTGCCTTGATTCTCTGCATTTCACTCCGCTATTTTGAGGATTCCTGTTGGCGAATAATTAAACAAATATAGAGATTCCTGATCTGTGAAAATACTGATAATGGGATAGAAAATCCATGATAAATGTATTGGCGCACTTATTGTAACTGTAAGACGCAACCTTATACATAAATTTGGAATTAGGAATGGCCATCGGACCCATCAAACCGCTTCCTTCTAACAGACCATGTAGTTTGGATCATCCAATTTATTTACTCTTCTGAGGGAGGTGGATAACTACACTTAACTCTTCCAAAAAGACTGCAAAATTTCTCCTTGACCCTCTAAGGCAGAGGTGTCCAACTGGCAGCCGCCCGACCCCCCCCCCCCCCCCCCAAGGAATCTGGCCATGGAAACCCAGGCAGCTTAGTCCTATTTGCACTTGTATTTCTTATTCACTGTTTTTTAGTGCCCATTTTTCATTGGTGGATGAATTGGAAACCAAGCTATGTTAGTATCAGCAGCTTGAGGAATATGCTAATTATCGAGAATATGACGATAAACTTTATTGATGGCCCCCCTGAGGCTCCATGTTGCACTTATTCAACCCCTTCGACATAAGTTTGGACACCCCTTCTCTAAGGTAATCTACTGAGACTTCAGGATATTAGCCTAACCTAAATTATTGTACCGTCGTCACCCGATGCATTTCGCAGGTCACATTTCCTTGGTTTCACCAGCACAGAAACTCATTGGCTCAGAAATTCGGGTCGGAGGCTTCCCGCGGGTGCAAGCCTCCGACCTGCACTTACCTTGCACGCCGGCCGTTGAGCTGTGGGCCCCCGTGGAATTGCGATCCTGGGCCTCCTCCAACTGCTGGCGCGCAGTGCTTGCGTATCCCAGGGGCGCAGTTAGTTCGATGCGTCCCCTGGGATCACGTGGGCTATGGAGAGCCAATGGTAGCAGGGAATGCTTCATTCATATAGGTTTGACAGGAAGACCTGTCAAACCTATAAAAACTATAAGCCCCAAAAATCACTAAAACCTCAAATAAATTTTTTTTTAAATCACATTTTTAAAATAAACTATAAATTACATGAAATAACTTTTAAACAATACAGCAATTTAAATTTTTGAAAAGAAATTACATTTTCTAACGGGGCTAAAATAAACTTACCTTTCTTTAAAGTATTTAAAAATAATAAACCTGTGGAAGAAATGTTTTAATTTTAATTAATTCACCACTTACCTTGTTAAAAGCAGGCCTTGCGACTGCTTTTTACATGTATAACTTCTGGAAACTTACCTTCCCGGAGAAACCTGGGAAAAAAACGTAAGTTCGATGCGCACGCGCTGCCTCTCTCGCGCACGCGTTCCACCTCTTAACCCCTTTCAGGGGAACGGAAGTGCCGGTTTCCCGTGCATGCACGAAACCGGCACTTCCATTGGGCCTACGGGTGAGTACCCCGTGCGTACTCACCCGTGGAGACCCGAATTTCTGGGCCATTGTGTTTTATGGAATATATATAATCGTCTGCACCCACACTTATTTTTAGTTCTGCTTTTAACCAGATATTTATCCAACTACTTTTTTTTAATATAAAAGTTAATTAACTGACCTGCTTGGAGTCTGTTTCGCAGATCATCCACTATGGGGAGAAAGAATTTCTTTCAACAATAGTTTTGCTCAAGGCTGATTAATTTTGTTCTTGCGTCTCGCAGTTCTGTAATCATAGTTTAAGTTAAGTAACTTCCATCTTAATGCTTTGCTGTATTTTAAAGACTAGAATCATGTCCCCTCTTAATTATCTTTTCTACAATGAAAGCAAGCTCATTTCAAAAAGCTGATCCATGTAACTTAAAGGTTTAAATTCTAGACTTGGCCTTGCCACTCTGCAAAGGATCAATGTTCTTTTGAAGGCAGCTTTCTTTATAATGGCGCACAATGGCTTTACTATTGAGTTACACAAAGTTGAAATAACTTTTAATCAAATGTACTTGAGCTGCATTTCTGTCCTTTTATTAGCCTGGTAGATGACACTTCAGATAATTGTCATAGAGCCATTCGGCCCATCGAGCCCACGCCGGCTCTCAGTAGAGCAATCCAATCAGTCCCATTCCCCCGCTCTATCCCCGTAGCCCTGCAAGTTTATTTCCCTCAAGTGCCTATCCAGTCTCCCCTTGAAAACATTGAGTGTCTCTGTTTCCACCACTTCCATCAGCAGCGAATTCCAGGTCCTCACCACTCGCGTAAAAAAGTTTTTCCTCACATCCCCCCTGTATCTCTTGCCCAAAACCTTAAATCTGTGTCCCCTAGTCCTTGTACCATCAACTAATGGGAACAGCCTTACCCCGTCTAGCCTATCCAAACCCGTTATAATCTTGTACACCTCTATCAAATCATCCCTCAACCTCCTTTGCTCTACTGAAAACAAATCCAGTTTCTCCAACCTGTCCTTGTAGCTAAGATTCCCCCATCCCCGGAACCATTCTGGTAAATCTCTGCACCCTCTCAAGGGCCTTCACATCCTTCCCAAAGTGTGGTGACCAGAACTGGATGCAACACTCCAGCGGCAGCCCAACCAGCGCTCCACAGAGGCTGAGCACAACCTCTTTACCTCTGCATTCAACACCTCCACCCATGAAGCCCAAGATCCCACACGCTCCACCAATCACTCTCCCAACACGTCCCTCCACCCTCCGGGACCCACGCACACCAACTCCCAGGTCCCTCCGTCCCCGCACACTTCCCAAAGCCGCGCCACCGCCTCTCCCCGTTCCCCCCGCCAAAATGCATCACCAAACTCCATCCGCCACCCGTCTGCCCACTCCGCCAGCCCCTCCACACCCTGCTGCAGTCAATCGGCATCATCCTCACTGTTTGCCACACCCCCAAGCTTGGCGCCATCAGCAAACTCAGAAATTCCACTCTGCACCCCAACATCCAGGCCATCCACATACACCAAAAAAAGCAATAGCCCCAGCACTGACCCCCGGGGAACACCACTGTCCCCCAGTTCGAAAAACAGCCATCTACCACAACTCGCTGCCCGCCATCCCCAAGCCAGTTCCCCACTCAAGCTGCCACTGATCCACCCACTCCACAAGCCCCAACCCTGCCAACCAGCATTCCACGCGGTACCCTGCCAAACGCCCTCCAAAAATCCACGCAGACAACATCCACCGCACTCCCCCCACCAGTCCCCTCTGCCACCCCATCAAAAAACTCAACTAGATCAGCAAAACACAATCCGCCCTCCACAAATCCATGCCGGCCCTCCCCAATCAGCCCAAATCTCTCCAAGCACCCGTCAACCCCTTCCCTGACCATTGCCTCCAAAACCCCACCCACCATCGATGCCAAACCAACTGGCCCGCAGTCACCAGGACACCCCCCCCCGCCGAACTACGGTGCCACACCCCAATCCTCGGGCACTTCCCCCACATCTAGGGAAGATTGGAAAATTATGGCAAGCCCTTCTGCTATCTCCTCCCCTAATTCCCTTAGCAACTTGAGGTGCAAGCCATCTGGACCAGGCGACTTGTCCACTCTAAGCATACCCAGCCTTTCCAGTACATCCTGTCTATCAATTTTCACCCCTTCCATTGCTTCTACCTTTTCCATTTCTACTGATATTTTGTCAGCATCCACCTCCTTAGTAAATACCGATACAAAGTACTCATTGAGTATTCTAGCCTTGCCCTGCGCCTCTAAGCACATAACACCTTCTTTGTCTCTAATAGGCCCCAGCCCGCCTCTTACTACCCGCTTACTGTTTACTTGCCGGTAGAAGATTTTTGGGTTCCCTTTTATGTTAACCGCCATTCTACTCTCATATTCTCTCTTTGCCAATCTTATTTTCATCTTTACTTCCCCTCTCAACTTATTGTATTTGGTCTGGTTCTCCCTTGAAGAATTCACCTGACATGCGTCATACACCCTCTCTTTTGTTTCATCATCTTCTCTATCTCCCTCATCATCCAAGGAGCCCTTGCTTTGGTTCCCCTTACCCTTCCCTCTTGTTGGAATGTACCTAGTCTATACTTGGAACATCTCCTCCTTAACGATCACCCAGTGTGCCGTTACAGTTTTTCCTGTCAGTCTTTGGTCCCATTTTACCCTGGCTAGATCCTTTCGCATCCCATTGAAGTTGGCCCTATTCCAGTTTAGAAGTTCCACTCTAGATTGCTCCAAAATCCTTTTCCACTTTTACTAATGGCCACTAATTCATTCTGTACATATTTCCTGTGCCATGGTACATTACATTTTTCCACATTAAAACTCATCTGCCATTCTTTAGCTTATCCACTTTATTTTCCCAGGTTCCTTTGAATGTTCTCAATCACTTCACACTAGTAACCTGGCCACGCAACTTGGTCCCGTAATTCGGGTCGGGGGCTTCCTGCGGGTGCAAGCCCCCGATCTGCACTTAGCTTGCACGCCGGCCGTTGAGCTGTGGGCCCCCATGGAATTCCGATCCGGGGCCTGGTCCAGCTGCCAGCGCACAGTGCTTGCGTATCCCAGGGGCGCAGTTAGTTCGATGCATCCCCTGGGATCACGTGGGCCATGGGGAGCCAATCGAAGCAGGGAATGCTCCGTTCATAAGTCTGACAGGAAGTGCTGTCAAGACTTATAAATACTACGGCCCCAAAACAGCACTAAATCTTCAAATAATTTTTTTTTTTAAATCACATTTTTAAAATAAACTATAAATTACATGAAATAACTATTTTAAACAATTTAAATTTTTGAAAAAAATTATTTTATTTTCTAACGGGGCTAAAAATAAACTTACCTTGCTTTAAAGCATTTAAAAATAATAAACCTGTGGGAAAAAATGTTTTAATTTTAATTAATTCACCACTTACCTTGTAAAAAGCAGGCCTTGCAACTGCTTTTTACATTTCTAACTTCTGGAGACTTACCTTCCTGGGAAAACCTGTTTTAAAAAAAAAAAAAAAAAAAACGAAGTTCGATGTGCAGGCGCAGCCTCCCCTGCGCGCGCGTTCGACCTCTGAACCCCTTCGTTCAGAGGAACGGAAGTGCCGGCTTCCCGCGCATGCGCCGTGCATGCAGGAAACCGGCACTTCCATTGGGCCTACGGGTGAGTACCCCGTGCGTACTCACCCGTGGGGACCCGAATTTCTGGGCCAATGTTAATGAATAGTGTAAACAGCAGTGGTCCCGGAATAGACCCCTCAGAATTCCAATTGTTACTGCCCCAACTGGAGCTTTTTCCATTTTTCGTTGTCTTCTGCTTTCTGCTGCTTGGACCAGTTATCAAATCAGCTAATTTGTTATTCTATGACCCTCAATCTTAATTTACAAGTCTCACATCAGAACTGTCCAATGCCATCTCAAAGCATTTGTCTGCTAGTTTACTTCCCTCCTGAAAATTTCTGTAGATTGGTGAAGCATGTCTTGGGCAAGTGATTTGTCACCGTGTGCCATGCCACTTCAAGTCCACTGATTTTCACCTTGTAGCACAACTTTCCCTGTCAGTTTCTCCTGTCATGGGCACTTCAGTTTTAATCAGCAGCATGATTCAAAGTGTTCTGCCTCTCTCAGTCTGCCGAAGAATAATGGCATTTTCTACCTGTCACCAACCGCTCAGCCCACCGGCACTGTTTGATATTGAGTCGAATTAGTGTCAGTGAGCTGACTGTTAAACCAATTGTTACAGTAACCAGCTCAGCTTACAGACTTTCTCCAGAGTGATCGCCTGAACATCTAAAAACTCTTCAAAGCTGCCAAGAGGTTCCTGAAGTTCTCCAGCATCTAAGCTGCCTCAGAGCAACGCAAGTTAGCAACGCAGAGACATAATACAGCTGCAGAGAAAGACAACACTTGTCTGTTAGTTGTTAGTGGCCATGTGCCTGCAACACTCTGACTTGTACAATCAGCAAGTGCTCCGCTTACTGACAGTTAAATTCAGACTTTCATTTTTGGAGTGCTTGCCCACTCCAAGACTAGCTGTTGGAGTAATTAGGTAGAAACTTGCTTCATTGTTAGGCGGCTGAGAGGCGCAGATTGCCACTACTTTAAAACAGACTGTTGATTAAAATCAAAGCGCTGGTGAGAGAACAAACTGAAGGGACTGACTCAGATCTGCAAGCAGACTATCCCCAACAACTGCCCCGTGATTTTCAGCAATTTTGCCGTAGCAAACCATTAGACATGACCTAATATTTCTAAAACCATGTTGACCATTTATTAATATCCTCCAGATGACCATCAATAGTACTCTGTTCTACTAGTTGTATAATGCTCTGAGTGATTTTTTTTTTTTGTTGAATTTTGCATTAACGTCTGCTGAACTCCAGTCTTCGGGTTTTGCTCCTATATTTATAGAAGTTTTAACACGAGTTGAGGCCTTTGTGCCCTTTTTGCCTGTGTTGAATTTAGGTTGTTTTTGGGGGCTGATTTTCCACGGTCCCATTTTCCTGTTTCGCACCCCCCCCCCCCCAATACCCTTTTATATTCGTCTTTACAGTTTTGAATGCTGCAACCGATTTAGCATCAATCGCCACTCGTGTCAAAGCGTTCCACATGCCAGTAACTCCGTGTATGAATAAAGTTTCTTCTAATCTCCACTTTTGTGTATCTAGTGATCATAGCCCTATGTCTTTGGTTTACTTACCAATGGAAATGATATATGTTAGTTTACCATGTCTCTTCCTTTTACTACTTTGAACCGCTATCAAATCACTCCTCCCCTCTATCTTATCAGTGTAAGAGAATGCAGACCTAATTGCTCCAGCCTGCAGAGAAAGGCAACAGCTGTCTGTTACTGGGCACGTGTCTGGCCAGCCAGGGAATAGCTGAATCTGAAGGAAGCACATATGGAGTCTGTAAGACCAGCTGGTTACTGTAATATCCTGCCTTAACAATCAGCAAGTGCTGCACTCACTGACAGTCCTCATAAGCCAGCCCCTTCATCCCTGGTATCCTCTTGATCAGCCTGTTTTACAGTTTCTCCAGGGCTATTATGCGCCACCTATAGAGAGGAGCCTAAAAAAATGATAATCCTCCCAATAGTGAGAGTTACTAAAAATATTAACTGGAGCCTTACTATATCCTTGCTTTTCTTAAAATAATTCTATGGTGATCTCATCGTCTAGGTTCCTGTAGACATTTTAATATTGATCAATGTAAAGTAGGTCAGGAGGGAAGAAATGATAAAATTAACTTTTTCACTATAGTAAAAATTAGCACTCACTTTTTTAAAAAGTTAACTTAATTTAACACTGTTCAATATTTTTTCATTATCAGTGAGTCCTTTTTGGAGGTAGATTTTATGCACAAGTGAACATTTTGTTTTATTTTAACAGGGGTGATTGAGGTGTATAGAGTAACCAAACGTGTTGAGCTTGGAATTAAAGCAACAGCAGTGTGTAATGAGAAGCTTCAGCTACTGATGAAGGAAATAGAGAAGATCTGGAGTAGCCTGATGATTTTTATGTCTCTCACGCCCCTCATGGTAAGGCTGCCACTGGGTTCTGAACTGAATTTTGCTTCCTTCCTGTAGAAGATGTTTCTGAGCTTCCATTATATTATTGTCGCTCTACAGCTTTGATATTTAGCTTGGATCTCTCTGGCAACATGTGGGGTTTATCCTGTTCATTGTACAACATTATTTTGAAGACATAATGCTCTATCCGAGTAGAGAGCTTGGGTTGAACCCAACATGCTATTCCATTCTAAACTGAGAGCTAGAGCTTTGTTCCTCAGGATATTTGTAAAGCTGGGAGTATTTTGAAATGACGTGATCTGATTAGAGCAAGAATGAAATTTAGCTTTCAAAGAGTGGCTCGCAGGAGTCATCTTGTTTGACGCAGCAAGAGCCCTTAAAGTAATTCCTCAGATGTCTGGGTGATGAGGGTTTACCATTTATAGTATCATAACGCCAGTTAGCAGCATGTAAAGTGTAAAGCAGTGGAATAGGGGCATCCATTCCAAGGAGTTTTGTTGGGGAAAACGCAAATCTTAAGTGCACATTAGCTGTCCCTAAAACTGGAATTTGTCTCTTAGACCTCAGCTGCCAGCCCAGCGTCAATAAGGTAAAGAAACTAATCGGCAGGTAGAATGATCTCTGCTCCCCTTATGGGAGAGATCATTTCCCAACTCCACTAGACTTTGAGATCTACAGTAAAACTCTTAAGTACAGGAAACTTTTTTTATCCGGCACCGACGGGACCGGCATGGTGCCGGTTGATCAAAAAGTCCGGATTACAGAGAGGTATACTTACCAAGGTACGAGAGCCCCGTACACGGCCACAGGTACAGGAGCCCCGGTTACACGGCCACAGGTACAGGAGCCCCGGTTACACGGCCACAGATCCAGGAGTCCCTGTTGCAGGGCTACAGGTGCAGGAACCCCGGTTACACGGCCACAGATCCAGGAACCCCGGTTATACGGCACTTGTGCAGGAGTCCCGGTTACACGGCCACAGATCCAGGAGTCCCTGTTGCACGGCTACAGGTGCAGGAACCCCGGTTACACAGCCACAGATCCAGGAACCTCGGTTATACGGCACTTGTGCAGGAGTCCCGGTTACATGGCCACAGATCCAGGAACCCCGGTTACACGGCACTTGTGCAGGAGTCCCGGTTACACGGCCACAGGTGCAGGAGCCCCTGTTGCACGGCTACAGGTGTAGGAACCCCGGTTACACGGCTACAGGTGCAGGAACCCCGGTTACACGGCCACAGATCCAGGAACCCCGGTTACATGGCCACTAATATATAGTAAAACTTAACTGAACCTACTTCTGAATTTTGCCGGTTAAGAAAGATTTCCGGATATTTAGGTGCCGGTTAAAAGAGAGTTTCCTGTAATCTGCAAGTTTTGTTATATTGGCATCGATATTCTTCATGATCTTAAACCAAGCTGGAACTTTCTCTTTTGCTTTGCTTTGGTACTATAAGCTTGGTTTCGGCTTTATTATTGAGGTGAGAAGCTAGAGAATGTTTTTTTTCCCCCATGAAATGGAGACAGTGGCTGGGAACAAGCAATGGTAGAAATCTTGAGTGGTTTTAAAATACTAATAGTTAAAAATGCATTGTAGTAGAGAATCAAAATATCTTGCATTCACTGAGCTTTTTTTCTATAATTGCATTCCTTTGGGATAATACAGAAGGTAAGCAATGCACTTAGTTTTAATCTTTGCTCACAAAATAATACTTTGTGTTAGCATTACATTGACACCAGCACCCATGTGTTATGTTAATTCAAGAAAAATGATTTATGGTGATTATAGCTTTGGTTTTTTTTTAGTGCCATCTTCTCTTTCAGTGGTCTGACAGCTGTTCCTGTAAATAACCATTGTCCCTTACTATCTGGAAACTGCATCTTTTCTATACTGTTCCCCTTGGCGAGGTGGGTACTTGAGGACGAGATATTACCCCACTTGCTGAATTTAGTGCAGTCTCATGACATGAACAGAGGAGACAGAAATGCAAAGCTTAATTTACAGAAGTTGAGTAGCGACTGAGGTGTGAACGCTTTGCACATCTGCATCAAACATTTTTTTTACAGTGACGCAAGCCAATTCTTTAGATCAAAGAAAAGCATCTGCCAATTCAATCAAACTGATTTGTTTTTCCATCCTATGACCATGCAGGTCAAAAAAGCCAGCAGATTAGACATTGTCATGATGGTTACAGTTACCAACTTAAAAAAGAAACAGTATAATGATTCATAATCTACCTATTTATATGCATTATAAATACATGTATGTGTGATATATACACATTAAAGTAAGACCCAAAAACTACACCAGCAAAAAAAAAATAGCATTTTCCTCCAACTACAATGCGTTTTCAGATGCTGTTATCTTCCAGTGCACATTAATTTTGATTTTATACCCGGAATCAATTTCTTTACTTCGGTGACTTTAAAGCTTAATGGACCATTTTCTACAGTAGCAGTGTTTATATTCCATCATTCTTTGTGATTGCTGCTTAAAGATCCAATCATTAAAATAGCCTTGGAGAACATAAATGGTGAAAATGATTGTTGCAACTGTCCAACTTTAAGTAATGTTGCTTTCACACGTCACAAAAACCATAACTTTGGAATTCAAAGCATAGCCCTGTGTAACCAAATTGACGCATTTTGACCAAAGCTATAATTGTCTTGTCTTATTCTGAAATAACTATAAAGTTGCAGTGTCCAGTAAAGGTTTGTATGAGGGATAGTTTTGCTGTTTCTTGGTCTACTGTTCTTAAATTTCAGCTTTGAACTGTCCAAAGTCACATCGTCCCAGTACAGCCAAAGAAAATGGGAGGAAGTACCAAGGACATCATATATACTGTAATGTGGCTTGGAGTTTCTGCTCGATTGCGCTGTTTTTTTTGGGTGCTATTCCCCCGATATCGGCGTAACTGGCGCAAAAGATCGTGGAATTTTAAGCACAAATTGCATTCAGCACAACTTGAGTTTCTGCAATCTTTTGCGCTAGTTTATAAAACATTGCGCTAGAAGCAGGCCCTGCCCACAAAACTGGCCACCCCCCCCCAGGTAAATTAACCAATGGGAGTTTCTGCTAATTGAGCTTGACGTAAGAAAACTACTAGGCACTTGGTCTAAGCATTAAACAAAGCTTTAATCAACTGTTTTACAACACGGAGGTCTAGTTGTGTCCTTCACTAGTTCCTGTTAAAGAATGTCCTGAGCAAGCTGGGCCCATGCCCGAGTATTTATACTCTCCCTGGACAGCGCCACCAGCAGGCCGTCCAGTATTATTTCATAAGTCATTTCCACATGAACGACCAGATTCATGTCAGAGCTCGTTTGCAGGCCTCCAAGGAGCCTCCAAAAATTATGCTGGATTTTTTGGGTGCAAGGACACTAATAGGTACATTTCACAATTTTAAAAAAATTGCCAAGGAACCCCAATCTAACTAGAAAATATTTTTGTATATTTTTTTTAAGTCATTTAAAATCAGGTTACTCACATTTGGTGGACTAACACTGTGATTTAAAATGCTTATTTTTTGTGATAAACCCATTTTCAGCTGTATTCATCAAACTTTACCACTCATATATCAAGGAATATTTTTTAAAGCAAATTTTTTTTTTAAATTATGTTTTAAAACACTGCCCAATTGCACTGGTTCATAGTAGATTTTGTGTTTGGTGATATGCAAATGAGTTTGAACGGAAACTCGGGGGTGGGGGACACTTTTCAAAACTGCCGCAGTTTGCATCAGAATCGGAAACTCTACCCCTATGTATTTATCTCTCTATCTCTCTCTATCTATCTATCTAGCTATATCTCTATCTATCCAGCTATATGTCTACATCATAGTTACATAGTTTTTATATCAATATTATAATAATAATAACAATCAACTTTATTGTCATTGTTAGTGCACAAGTGCAGTACAACGAAATGTAGGCTTGCGGCTCCCGAGAGTGTACATTTAGATTAAGACATTTCAACATTCAACATACATTTGGCTTGTAATACATTAACATAAACATAACCATAATAAAGTGCATTGGCAGATGTGCAGGCTTTAGAGTTTATTTGTGGAGTTCAGTAGGATGACAGCCCTGGGAAAGAAGCTGTTCCTAAATCTGGTCGTTTGGGTGCGAATGCATCTGTAGCGTCTCCCAGATGGCAGGAGGACGAACAGACTGTGGCTGGGGTGGGTAGGGTCTTTGATGATGGTCCGTGACCTCCGTAAACAGCGTTTCTGGTATATGTGCTCTATGGTCGGTAGCCGGGTGCTGGTAATGCGTTAATGCAATTGCACTATAAATTCATTTCATAGAATCATAGAAATTTACGGCACAGAAGGAGGCCATTTGGCCCATCGTGTCTGTGCCAGCTGAAAAAGAGCTCTCCACCCTAATCCCACTTTCCAGCTCTTGGTCCGTAGCCTTGTAGGTTACGGCACTTCAAGTGCATATCCAAGTACTTTTTAAATGCGATGAGCGTTTCTGCCTCTACCACTCTTTCAGACAGTGAGTTCCAGACCCCCACCACCCTCTGGGTGAAAAAAGTTCTCCTCCACTCCCCTCTAATCCTTCTACCAAAACTTTAAATCTATGCCCCCTGGTTATTGACCTCTGCTAGGGGAAATTGGTCCTTCCTATCCACTCTATCTAGGCCCCTCATAATTTTATACACCTCAATCAAGTCTCCCCTCGGCCTCCTCTGTTCCAAAGAAAACAACTCCAGCCTATCCAATCTCTCCTCATAGCTAAAATTCTCCAGTCCTGGCAACATCCTCGTAAATCTCCTCTGTACCCTCTCTAGTGCAATCACACCTTTCCTGTAATGTGGTGACCAGAACTGTACACAGTACTCTAGCTGTGGCCTAACTAGTGTTTTATACAGTTCAAGCATAACCTCCCTGCTCTTATATTCTAAGCATCGACTAATGAAGGAAAGTATCCCGTATGCCGCCTTAACCACCTTATCTACCTGTCCTGCTACCTTCAGGGATCTGTCGACATGTACTCCAAGGTCCCTCTGTTCCTCTACACATCTCAGTATCTTACCATTTATTGTGTATTCCCTTGTCTTATTAGCCCTCCCCAAATTACCTCACACATCTCCAGATTGAATTCCATTTGCCACTTTTCTGCCCACCTGACCAGTCCATTGATATCTTCCTGCAGTCTACAGCTTTCTTCCTCACTATCAACCACACGGCCAATTTTTGTATCATTTGCAAACTTCTTAATCATCCCCCTACATTGAAGTCTAAATCATTGATGAATACCACAAAAAGCAAGGGACCGAGTACTGAGCCCTGCAGAACCCCACTGGAAGCAGCCTTCCAGTCACAAAAACATCTGTCGACCATTACCCTTTGCTTCCTGCCACTGAGCTAATTTTGGATCCAACTTGCCACTTTCCCTTGGATCCGATGGGCTTTTACTTTTCTGACCAGTCTGCCATGTGAGACCTTGTTAAAAGTCTTGCTAAAAACCATGTAGACGACATCAAATGCACTACCCTTATCAACCCTCCTTGTTACCACCTCAAAAAAATTCAATCAAGTTAGCCAGACACGACCTTCCCTTAACAAATCCATGCTGACTGTCCTTGATTAATCCGTGCCTTTCTAAATGACGATTAATACTATCCCTCAGAATTTTTTACAACAATTTGCCCACCACCTAGGTTAGGCTGACTGGCCTGCAGTTACTCAGTCTATTCCTTTCTCCCCTTTTGAACAATGGTACAACATTAACAGACCTCCAGTCCTCCGGCACCGCACCTGTAGCCAGAGAGGATTGAAAAATGATGGTCAGAGCCTCTGCTATCTCCTCCCTTGCTTCTCTTAACAGCCTGAGATACATTTCATCTGGGCCTGGGGATTTATCTACTTTCAAAGGTGCTAAACCCCTTAATACTTCCTCTCTCACTATGTTTATCTCATCTAATATTTCACACTCCTCCTTCTTAACTACAATGTCTGCATTGCCCCTCTCTTTTGTGAAAACAGAACCATACCCACGGCTTCTGCCTCCTCACACAAACTTCATTTTTGGTCTCTAATAGACCCTACTCTTTCTTTAGTTATCCTCTTGCTCTTTATGTATTTATAAAACATATTTGGGTTTATTGTAGTCAGCTATCCAATCTGGCCAGATGGACCTTCCAACTAGCTGATTTGACTAAAATGTATTGTGGATCACTTTCACAATTAGTTTTTTAAATGGAAGCCAATTACATTAGGTGAGTTTGTGACTTCATGATGCTGGGTGAGCATCATAAGATCGGATGCTTAATATAAACTTCCTAAAGTGTTAGACCAAAACTTATCAACTTATTTGCTGAATATGCCTAGTTCAAAATGTCCAGGAGTCCGGTCTTAAATAGTTGCTAATAAGAATTTTGAACAGGAAAAGGCCATTGGGACACACCCAACAAGTCCTCCATTTATCCAATAGGAAAGTGATTTTACAGTGTGACTGTGAGATAGAGAAGCTATAATTTGAAACTACATTGTCTGAAATGTAATAGTAAATCTAAGCCATTTGCATTCCTCACAGCCAGATGAAAACTCATTGGATTTCTCCTCATGCATTCTACGTCCTGGGATAAGAAATGCGAAAGAGCTAGCCTGTGGAGTTTGTCTGCTTAATGTTGACTCCAGAAGCAAGGTAAGCGCAAGCTACCTTTCACTTGCTCACATTCCAATAGTTATTTACTTAATGGACTAATATAGGGATCAGTAACTTGCAAGAGCAGATCCAGCCCAGTGAGCATTTGTCTATGGCCATTGATGTATCTCTATTCCATAGGTCACAGCTAATAAATCAGAAACTGCATGTGAAATACCAGCCAAGCATTTCAAGGTTTTGCTGGTTTTCAAGCCTCGATTGCAGTCCCAGTGCAGTGCATTGTTGAGCTACAGCATTGGGAGAACCAGGTTTGAATCATAGCCTCAACTGGAAATAATACTCCGGCTTGCCCCAGGTGATGAGTTGTCCATCTCGGCCAGGTGGTCAGCTACATTACAGCGTGCAGAGGGAGGCAAATCAACATCCACTAAAGTTTTAGCAGCTGCTATGGCTGGCCCAAGAATGGCCCCAACAGGCTGAGGAAATGTTGACCGTCATTTCTTCCTTGCCTTCCACTCCCCCGCCAGCCCCCCCCCCCCCCCCACACTCCTCTCTGACTCCTTTCAACCAGTGTCTCCTCTGCGTAACCTGAAGAGATGAAAGGGAGTTGATGCCAAACACTTTGTGGAAAAAAACTCTTAGCTGATCTTTTGAAGATTAAATCATTCAGCTGATGTGGTGCTAACCAGGATACTGACTTCACATCTCACTTATTCCAGAAGGAAGAAAACTTGGAGGATCATCCTAAACAAGTATGACCTTCTAAAAGCTATATTCTCAAAACATCTCATCTGCCAAATGGCTATGGAATTGAGCAAAATTAAAATTAACCCTTGAAGTGTCTGCAGGGATAATTTTAATATCTCTTTTCCTTTCTTACACCATCATCATTTTGGGGTCTTGAGTTTATTTGGAATCTGCTAACAAATATTGATGGGTCTCACTTTCTTCTTGACGGTGTTGCAGTTGTAATTTTTGGATTGCATGGGGAAATTGGTGTTGCATGCGTCAAGAATGGTTGGTTTTAACATGCATGTTGAAGAAAGTTAATGCTTTTTGTTAAAAAAAAAAAAAAAAAAAATTCCTTGTGTTTAACAAATGTAATATATTATAACTCTAAAATATACAGTTAAATGCAGTAAGCGATTGCTTCAAATGGGCGACATACACTAAAAGTGCAGCTTCCCATCAGTATAAACTTAATGTTCAAAGTGTGGGAACAGAGGTTTTGGCTAATGCGTAGAGGACTCCAAAATGAATGTACACGTCATTGTCCAAGAAGGAAAGGAATGTCTGTCTCGCTCATAATGGGGCCATTTCATATAGTAGGCAAGTTAGAAATCTGATTATTATAATACGGATGCACAATCATGCCTCCATTCAACCTGCATTTAACAGTTTTAATGAATATGCTTGAAAAAAACGAGTTGAAGAACGAGTTTCAAGGTCACGAATTTGATCATCAGTCTGTGCTGAGTTTGGTGATCTCAGCAAGGGCAGCCGTGTGTTTGTCGGTAGCTGGGAGCAGTCAGCCTGAACTGAGAAGTATGCAGTGCCTCCTGCTGGAAAGTCTATGTATGCATGTGAATGTTGGATAAGAACAGAGCAGTGATTCCCACTTTGTTAAAAAAGAATGTCCAACTCGCACTCATCAAGATACAGGAAACTTTGTGATATCCGGCACCGACGGGACCGAGCTGTTGCCGTCCCATCAAAACTGCCGAACAAACCAACGCTAATGTTGAAACATACGGAGCTTTTGAGCTCCGTATCTAGCAACAAACCCAACAGCTTCTAAACAGTCGGTCGTAGCTTGCAAGCGTCTCTGTAGCTAAGCAACAGCTTAAGCGAGACCTTGCAGAGCCTGACTGGTGAGAAAAAAAAGCAACGAAAAGGAAAAAAACGTACTGAACCGACTCCTGAATTTTGCCGGTGGATCGAGCATTCCGGACAGTTAACCTCCAGATAAACCAAAGTTTCCTGTAAGATGCTAAATGGCAGTTGGCATCAATGGAACCATACTTCATCATGAGCCACCACCTTGGGAGAGGAACAGAGAAAATTGGAAACCAAGATTCGCAATTTGGTCTCTGTTCATGTTGCCCTGGAAGTATCTTAAACATTAAGTGCATTAACTTCGACCATAGTTCAATTATAGCTAAACTAAATGGTTGTCGGGTATATGTGACTGCCTGGTTACTATTCATTGTCCCTACATAACAAAGAAAAAATGGTTACGGCACAGTTATGCTAAAGGATTAAAGTATATGAGTATTTGGTAGATGTATTGAGTGAATTCTTCATGACGAATTTTGCAAAGGAGATCTGTAGACAAATTCTGAATTTCATCCTCCAGAAATGTAATTTGGAACTAAATTGAAGATTTATTAAGTAGAAATTCCAAGTGCTATAAAAACTGGACTCTCTCCTTTATTAATGGATTTTAATTGCAAAGTCAGTAAGAAAGAAAGGAAGGGACATCGCCAAGCGCTTTACAGCCAATAAAGTAATTTTGAAGTGTAGTCACTGTTGCAGTGCAGGAAATGCAACAGCCAATTTGCCCACAGCAAGATCTCGCAAACAGCAATGAAATAAATGACGAGATCACCCGTTTTTAGGTGTTGGTTGAGGGATAAATGTTGGCCAGGATACCGGGAGAACTCCCCTACACTTCTTGAAATAGTGCCATGGGATCTCTTGCATCCACCTGAGGGGGCAGACGGGGCCTCGGTTTAACGTCTCGTCCGAAAGATAACACCTCTGACAGTACAGTGCTCCCCAGTATTGCACTGTAATCTCTAGAGTGGGTAATCTCCAACCCATCCCATGCAAATGAGAACTCTTCCATGAGAATATATTGTAACAAAAATGAAGCATTTATATCTAAGATTTAGTTCGGTGTTGGTACTGTTAATTCTGTCACAGTGCATAAGGGGTTAATGAGCCTACAGGAGGTTGCACTCTCTCTGCACTGACAGTTTGAAGAAAAGACAAAGATGGATTTTACAGTATCATCCATTTGTTCAATCATTTAATCACGAGTATATTTTGCCTGTTCCATGTGCAGTATTATACAATACAATGTTCTTAATTACTTTACATTCCAAAAATATTTAATTTATGCTCAAAAGGCCATATGTGTCGCGTTCAATTTACAATATTTACATAGATGGAAAAGGAAGAATCCTTGTTGCAATTACATGGCAGTCCAACTGGTAAAGTTGTGGCTGAATACCTATATAAAAAAAATGGCTTTTACCCTTTTTTACGCTGGATATTTTTAGATTTTATGTTTGACAGTTCTTGTAGGTGAGCCCTCACTCCCTAACTCCTTGTGAGTGTTTTCACTCATGTTGCCGACCCTTCCAGATTGCCCAGGAGTCTCCCAGAATGGGGCTTGGATCTCCCAGACACTGCCAGTCGGGAGAGAGCACCAGCACTGGCAGCGGAGGTTGAATGACCCTCCTCCTGTCCTGTAATTACTATCACTCTATGAAAACTCTCCTTTATTGAGTCTGAGCCCAGGGAGAGTGGTTCAGAAATGTTGGCTCTGAGCTGAGTTTAGGAGGATGTGCCCTGTGAAAAGTGCCCCAAACACCAAGCCTACAATCTCTAACTCTAACCAGAACAGCTCAGTTATTGAAATGTCTCTTAAATTCAAAAAGCTGCCAATCAGATACATATCTGGAAAAAAAATATCATACAACATGTTTATTTTTGAATTGAGTGATTAGGCTGCTCCCTCAAGCAAACTGCCCAGCAGCCAACTGAGCAGCAGTCGCAACATGTACCAGGTTAAGAGGAACATGATTTCTGAGAGTGAAACTGGTTTTTAACCCCTATATTGTAACAGAATTAAATAGCAAGCTAAACCATGGAAAAAATGCTTCACTTTTGTCACAGTATATTCTTATTGAACAGTTCTTGTTTGTGTGGGATGTTTAGGAGATTCTGTTAGCGTTGCGATTGAAAGGCAAGTAACTATGGTACAGTATCAGTGTAAATTTAAAGTCATCTAATGGGCAGGAGACCGTTGGGCGTAATTCTTTTGTAGACTTGTGGTGTTGTCTATACTGGGAATCCTTCCAATCAATTATGTACCTATTTTGAATGTCAGCTGACCTGGTTACACCCTAGTTTCCTAAAAGTAAGCTATCTTATATAATTGCAAGAAAAATACAAGTAACCCTGGCTTGAAATTGGCTTTAATAAGAGTTGCGGTCCCTTTAGATAGTCATATGGTTCCATTAGAAAGGCTTGAACACAGACCACAAATGTGAATTATGTTATGTCCAAAGAAACTCCCTAATTGCTACGGTAACTAGCTGCTTTTATTTCCAGACACTCGAGAATCTTCCATCAAAAACTAACCTAGGAATACAAGAGAAGCGTAATTGCTACAGCGTGCTTTCTCCCATCAGGGGCCCACCAGCGTTTAGTTAACATTATGCAACGACCATACGTATCAAAATAGTCCCCTTAAAAGCAGTTTTTTGATCCTGCTAGTTCAGAGGGACAGCCTCCATCTCTGGGCCATCCAGACCAGGGAGGTCCATGGTTCTGTCTCCAATACATGCAGAGTAAGGTGATCTGAGCCGGGACACTACAATTTACACCGCTCCTGGGTTAGGGACGGAGTTAAGGTTCACACTCCTGATCACTGTGTAGCAACCCCTGGTGGAAGTGCACATGGATAGACCTCCAATGAGAACCGGATCAGGCTTGCCTGTGGTAACTTCCTCCGTTGAATAGCTCACACTTGAATAATGGCCACTTGGGAAGGACACAGAAGGCAACAAACAGCCACTGCTAGGACCATAATTCAGTGAGGGAGTCCCAACGTCGGGGCAAGGGGAAAATAATGTTTTGAGTGATATGATTCCATAAACCACTGAATATACCTAACAATATGAGGCTAGAGCCACAAGGGTATGTCAAAATGGTAGAGTATCTTGAATAGTCTAAAATTATAGTCCATGAGCCTGTCACGGTGCTTGAATTCAAATTACACTAATTGTCAATGTAATAATTAAGACACTGCACCCAGAATTCATAGTTACCTGTTACACTGAAGTTGAAGCAATGCATTTGCTTGAAGAATGATTGCAGGTAATTGTGTAGAAAACCGATGGTGCTTTCTTTTGTGTAGAATAGTGAAACCTCAAGAATTTTCTTAGTGAAAGGTGGGGAGGAAATCTTGATCTTTCTGAGATACAATGTAGAAGAAATTAACCCTTTGACGTCTGGGGAACATTGTTGCTCTAATTTTAAAAATGTAAATGCTGTTTAAGTGCAGATAATACTACAGAGGAAGAAATATTTTGTGTTCCCATTTATTTTATACCATTAAGCACTTGAAATTTGTGGAAATATTTTTGCATAGATTCCAGAATAAAGCATGCACATCATTTTAAAGCTACCAATTCATTCAGTGCTTTGAAGGCAACACAGATTGTGGTTTGTTAGTGTGTTATCAGAAATGTCATTGAATTTGTTTCCTTTACTGTGTTGTCGTTCGTGTCAGTCAGTATTTGGTTCCTTTAATTTAAGCAAAGTGCACAATTATACAGGTACTGAATATTTTGATCACAATGAGATAAAATAGAGGTATCTTTTGAGGAGGGGTAGGGTTTGCACCCATTAACATTGGCAGATGACTGTAGTTAAACAAAATTGTTTTGTAATGGATTAGGATTTAGAGGAGCAGTTAATCTTAAAATGATTGGATTAAATAAAATTATTTTTGACAGATTCTACCTTCGGAGGCTAAATACTTGTACCATATTTTTTGCCTTATGAATAGCTGCTGATACATTAAACGTTACTGATTTGAGATCAGTTTTACTGCACTTTATAGCCAAGAAGAAAGGGCCAGTTTACAATGATTACAGCACCATTGTACTAAACGTGTATCATGTATTTTCTTCCATCATTTACCTGGGTGTATAATAGATTTTGATTGAAGCTGTGCCCGAGTGCCCACCTCATATACTCCACCATATGTATAGTGATTATTATAACCCACAAACCTAATTGTCACATTCTGCCACATCAGGTACTATTCCCATTGGCCAGATGTTTTCCCAGCACACTTACTTCAATTTGTCGAAACTGTGTCACCAGTTTGCCTTTCAATTTAATTTCCCAATTTAATTTAATTTCCCTCTCATTTGCTGTGTTATGTCCCAGTATTTGGCTTCTTTTCTCGAAACACTGTTGTGGTGAATCTGTTGTGAATGCACTAAGATCATATACAGAAACTGAGATTTTTGGGGGGGGTGGGATTTGTGCCTGTTAAGATGAGGAGTGACTGTGCGATGAAAGTCAAAAATATTGTTCCTTGTATTCTATGGCATCTATTGCACCTAAGTCAGGTTTAGTATGGATTATTTGCAGCATGGAGCTTCCTTGAATACTTGTTCGCAATTATAGAATTCTATCCATTTTAAACTTCAAATTGATCCATTAGCTATGGAATCAAGTTGACAGCACCATTACCATATGCCTTCTATATTGACACTCTAATGATATGTAGTTTGCAGTTGTGTGCTATCATTATTCTGGTTGAGGCATTGAAGCACAATTGTTCCCCCACACAAATCGGGAAATATTTTAATGGAGAATATACAAAGCTAGGTGGGAAAGTAAGCTGTGAGGAGGACACAGAGCCTGCAAAGGGATATGGACAGGTTAAGTGAGTGGGCAATAAGGTGGCGGATGGAGTATAATGTGAGGTTATCCACTGGTAGGAAGAATAGAAAAACAGAATATTTTTTAAATGGTGAGAAACTATTAAATGTTGGTGTTCCGAGAGATTTAGGTGTCCTCGTACAGGAAACAGAGAGTTAGCGTGCAGGTACAGCAAGCAATTAGGAAGGCAAATGGCATGTTGGCATTTATTGCAAGGGGGTTGGAGTATAAGAGTAAGGAAGTCTTACTACAATTGTACAGACTTTGGTGAGACCACACCTGGAGTACTGGGCACAGTTATGGTCTCCTTATCTGAGAAAGGACATACCTTAAAGGCAGTGCAACAAAGGTTCACTAGATTGATTCCTGGGATGGAGGCCAGTTCATTAAATATATTCAAGAAAGAGTTGGATATATTTCTTAAGGCTAAAGGGATATGGGGAGAAGGCAGGGACAGGGTACTGAATTTGGATGATCAGCCATGATCTCATTGAATGGCGGAGCAGGCTCGAGGGGCCGAATGGCCTACTCCTGCTCCTATCTTCTATGTTCTATGAGGAGAGATTGAGTCGATTGGGCCGATACTCTCTGGAGTTTAGAAGAATGAGAGGTGATCTCATTGAAACATACAAGATTCTGAGGGGGATTGACAGGGTAGATGCTGAGAGGTTGCTTCTCCTGGCTGGAGAGTCTAGAACTAGGGGGCATAGTCTCAGGATAAGAGGTAGGCCATTTAAGACTAAGATGAGGAGGAATTTCTTTACTCGGAGGGTTGTGAATCTTTGGAATTCTCTGCCCCAAAGGGCTGTGGAAGCTGAGTCATTGAGTATATTCAAGGCTGAGATAGATAGATTTTTGGACTCTAGGGGAATCGAGGGATATGGGGATTGGGTGGGAAAGTGGAGTTACGGTCGAAGATCAGCCATGACCTTATTGAATGGCAGAGCAGGTTCGAGGGGCCATATGGCCTACTCCTGCTCCTAATTCTTATGTTTTTATATTTTCAGTATTGAATAATTAATACTCCCTTGTACATCCCTCAGTATGAGCTTTGAGCAAACTCGTAGCCTTTTAAAAAAATTGTCATTAGTTGAAGGGCCCCTTTATAGATTTCTATAGTCTGATGCCAGGTCCATTAGTTGTTCAATCTGCAAGCTTAGGCTATACCTGTATGGGTAAAGCTTTCCCAAAACCATACCTGGAGAGTCGAGTTTACAACTGTGATCCACCAAAGACTTCATAGTTCAAGTACTTTTCCCCTTAAATTCCTCAAGTGCTCGAAATTAAATTGAAGACTGGATTTTTGAATGTTCAGATTTGTTTCGCGACAAGCATTTGGTACACTAGAATTGTTGTATGAGGAACACCTTATGCAAAAATTCCAATTAATACCGGTTCAAATATGGTCAGTCTTAAGCAGCTGACCAATCAAAAATATAAGTAGAAGTGAATGAATAGTAATAGAGGAAATGATTACAGATGTGAACGGGGTCCACATTTACTTTTGGGTTGTACACAAGTCTTGCATGTGGCATGCTGACTCGAGCATCTCTGGATCACATCACCTCTGAGCATGTGGCATTCTGTATAAAATAGAATTCTAGACTCGTTTTTTTTCTGACTTGTAAAAATAACTTTTAACTCGAGTGAGTGGAACGGTGTAGAGTTTCAGCGTTTTTGTTCACAATCATTGGTAGTTTTCTGTAACACTAACCATCCTTCATTGACTCTTCATATACACTTACTGTATATATTCGTGTATAGTTACAACCCCCCCAACAAATTACACCCAAAAAAAATTCATGACTTTTTTTTTTATAAGACAAGGGTCAACATTTAAAAAGCTCCTATCCACCATAATTGGTACTTCATGCCCACAACTATATTTTACCTCTACTCGTTCCACCAGCTGTTACTCTGCTCTTCAAGCATTGTGACATCTAAATGGCAACGACTTCAGCCCTGGCTCCGGGCACCGATTCTAAATCTCTTCTCCCTGTATTTATTCTGGTGGTTTGTCCTATTTCAAGTCGATAGTGGGTACTTCAGCAGGAGTCAGGAAGGAAGGGAAGTTGCTATTTAAATATTACAGCATTGGAGGAGCAGAGTGAAGTAACAGCTGACAGCAATATCAAGAATGCATTGATGTAGCACTGCTTGGCCTGCCTTTGGCAAAACTCCTTCACAAGCAGGGAACCTGAGGGAAAATATGACCCGCATATATCTGCAAACCCCTACTTTTAACCCCTAACACTTCTAGTTGTATATGTGAGTATATACAGTAACTACATCTGATGCCAAATAATTACTGGAATGTAATGTATCACTGGAATGTAATGTATAGCAACAGATGCTTCATTTTTACAGCTAATGCTAGTTGTGTTTAACCTGAAAGTTCTTATTGCTACTTTTCTCCTTTCCAGGCCTTTAACTCAGAGAGTGACAATTTTAAGTTGTCTTATGGCGGTCACCAGTATCATGCCAGCTGTGCCAATTTCTGGATTAATTGCGTGGAGCCTAAACCACCAGGCCTCATCCTACCAGACCTGCTCTGACACGTTGTCATAGGAACTGAATGATATCAAACTCAACTTGTCCACTGCTTGCACCTCGCTGACGTTTCACAGAAATTGGAGGCTGACACAGGGTAGCCTGTAAAGAAAATCAATTCGCAAATTTTAATTTTTTTTTTAAGTATATTTAATATGCACCAATGTTGTTTTGATGTTATTTACATGAGTTATTGTCTAACAAAAAGGTAAAGAAGCAAGATTGCTTTAAAGTTCTCTTTTCAGAAGGTATGCAGCAGCACTTCAGATTCAACAGATCTATACTTATCTGTCTGTTCCTAGTTACTTGAAGTCCAGAGGTTGCGTTTGCAGTCACTAGATGCAGCAAGGCAGCATTGGTTTAGATGTTACAGAATTTTAAATCGGCAGTCTTACTGGGAAGTGTTAACCTCATTCCGGTTTTGTAATTATATGAAAGGATACTAAAAGTCTTTATTTTAAATTATCTAAATGTCTGATAGTCAAATAAGTAAACATCTCACTTCACATCCTTCAGGCATCCTTAACTTTCACCGGTTCTCAGCTGGGGCACTGTGTGAAATGAATGACAGTAGTTTAGTGCTTCCCTATTTAAGGTGGCACGGGAAGGGAAGGAATGCACAATGCACAGGCGGACATGGAATTACACTAATGTCAAAACCTCGCTCTTCCTGAATTCCAGGCAGAACATGGCAGAGTGGAGGGGAACACTTTAAAAGATTTGCAGAACACATCCAGCAGTATGGAAGCAGTGGGTATTGTATGTAGTGTGTCACCTAATGGGACCAATGATCTTCACAATGTGAAAGCTGTTAGAAAGATTTTGACCAGTCTATTTATGTGAATTTTAAAAATGCCCCTAAATTATATATAGCAAGATCTTGAAAACAGCAAACTTTTTTTTGGCTGCACTCCTCTTCTGATGTATTCATTCTCCTTCTGGAGTGTCAAATGCAACCACAGTTGAGCCACTTCACCTGAGCACTGAGTTAAATTGGAAGCACAGCACTGGTGTATCAAAGTCACATGTGCTGTGTGTGCAATGTGGGGGTAACTTTGACTTTGGGGGTGATGGTGTAAAATGGGCCATATCAGACCAGCTGCTTGTTATAAATCTCTCCCGATTGATTTCAATGGAAATGAAAATGGGGAGAGAGGTTTAACAGGCCAAATCAATATCTCCCGTTTTGTGCTATCACCCAAAGTCAAAATTACCCCCAGCATATCCAGTAACTCTATCATTGCATCTTCTTCTGGCACATCTCCTCAAAGTAACATGGTCAAAATTAGTAGTGTTTTATGAATATATTGTGGGAGTACAGTTCTAAAAGGTACATTTGGGAAGGCAGTGAAGCGATGACCTCCCTTTTGTAGGATTCTCTTGGTTGCAAGTTAGTGTTTATCTAAATCAAATGCAGTTAAGATGCCTTATGAGAAATCCCAGTTTTCTTGGAAAAAGTTCAATGTTCTTTAACAATGTACAAAGTAATTAGATTTTTCACTAGGTCCAGTTCTGTACTGCTTGGTTTAAGCATTTATATATCTATATACACAATATAAAATATCTTTACAACCCCCTTCCTTCCCTATGCAACCACTTTCAGTGCAGGTGTTGCACTCTCACTGTTACCTTTCCTCAGTAATGAGCTGATAAATAGTGTGCTCACAATGGGACTGGCTATGATATATCCCATCGAAGTGTGGACTGCAATCTATCTGTGCAGACATGCTCCTGGGTGAGGGTGAACTTAAGCTACAGAGAGCCCAACGCTGGAACGTGCAATTTTCTGGTCATGAGGCATGTGCTCCACTACCTCTGGAATCGGTATATTGGATTTGATGATTTCAGTGTGGAGTTGCACTGGGATAATACAGTTCAGTAGTAGTTTGTGTGTTTGATTTTGCTGGGGGAGGGTGGGGGGTTTGGATGGCTAGATTCCTTTCCTGACGCATCCATTTCTAGCTTAAATTCATGCAGCAGGACTTCCGTTTTATAATAAAATGTCTATTTCAAGAAACCGCTTTAATTGACTGGAATTGTTGCTGAAAGAACAGAAATCGAGTGCGTTGAACTTTTGTCAGAACTGAGCCAGGTGCAGTGGAAATGATATTGATCATTTTACAATCAAATCAATTCTGTGAAGGCTACAAAAATACTCTCCAAGATCATGTTCTTTGATGTTTCAGAGACTCAGCTCTGACTTTGTAGATCGAAACCTTTGCTTTATGTGAAGGAATACATGGGTAGTACTGTATATTTAAAATGACCTTAACCATTGCAAAAGTTAAATAGGCGGTTTGGGGCGAAGAAACTCTGAGCAGTATTTGCATTATATGAACTATCTGAAGGATGATTCGACTCCATTTTCAGTTCTGCAGTGGTTAAACGAAATACAGAAGCAAACTTGGTGCTTATCCAAGTTGGTTGTAATCAGCCCTATGGGGAGGGCATTTCATTTGATTTGTATATAAGGTGTGCTGATCTTAACTGTAAATGCACTTTTTATGTTCCTTTTATCCATGTTAACTTACTGTGACAATTGTTTTCAGTGTGGTATTTATATAATCATCGGGGGTGGGGTGGGGGGCAGGGAGGGGAGAGATTTACAGACTTGCTTTGCCTGAATGAGTTTTTTTAATTTGATGGTCTCCTTCATTTTGTTGATGTTAACTGATACCAGGATAAACTGTTTTGTGTCCATTCAAAGTGAGAAATTAATAGTGTGATTGAAAGTTTTAAATGCATCACCAAAAATGTTATATTGCGCACTAAACCTTTCTGTTTGGTTTTTGCAGATGAAATGTACGTGACGGGCAATGGCTACTTATTTAGCATGCATTCCTCCCTTGATGATGAACATTTCTTTGATTTTGTGTTGGCAAGGCTTTTAAATTATAATTTTAATAAAGAATGTAGGATGAAAACTTGTTCACAATCATGTTTATTAATAAGATTTTGACGATCGACTTTTGAAAAAACATTAGTTAAGGAAATGACTGGAACAGTCTCTTATTGGCAATTTGATGCAATTGGATATCCTTTCTCTGTAATGACTCAGCACCAGAATTAACATCCGATTGGGTTCCTCCTCATTGCCAAGAACTCTAGTGTCCTAGGTTACTGTATCCAAGGTTACGTTCCAGTTGCTGTAGAAACCTTGTGCATTGTTACAGAATGTGTGGCAGCCATTCTGTGCAGCAGGTTCCGCCTACTTGTCAAAGCATCAATAGTTCCTACATTTGGAGTTTTAAAGATTTCCAGTGAAATTATGCTTCAAAAAATTGATTGGAAAATCTCATTTATTGTCCCCCCAGATAGAACCACACACACACTGAATACACTGTGGAAAATTACATAGCAACACTTCAAAAATCCAGAACCAGATCTTTGAAAATTTAGTGATCACTTTTTACTGCAAGCTTCAGATCCAGAAATCAAATTTGTGAACTAAAATTATTAGCTTGATTCTTTCATATACTCTAGTCTTTTACAAAAAGGTAATATTTTCAATTAACTTGAAAATATATTTGAAATGAGTCACATTGGAATGTTTAATAATTATATAGGAAAATAGAATGCACAGGACCAGAAAAGACAATTGTGGTCCATCTGGCCTGTCCCAGTGTCTAGGAAATATCATGCCCATGATGCCTCTCAGACCTCTAGATCAAATTTTTCTTAAGATTCTTATTTGTAAGAATCTTTAAGAACAGATTTACAGTAAATCAAAAGACATGATATGAAAACTGGTAGCAAGACATTTTGTGTTTTGAACAGGAAGCTACCTCTATTCTTTCCTCCATATCTTCCTTTTCTCCAGGCCATGCTTCAGATGCGATTAAGAGGGCAGGCTCTCAATCATGGGCTATTATCAGTGTTAGTCTTGTTATGGACCAGTGAAAGCCAATCTGAATTTTTTTTTTTGCACTTCCTGCAGTGAAGCAGCTGATTTTGGGAAGATAATGGAATGGGAGAATGGGCTGTGACATAACGTTAGCGCCTCAACAAGCTACATTGTCTTCAAAATAAAGCCAGTGTTCAAAGGCTTTCTGTGGTCACCTAATGTCTCATCATGTTCACTGAGTAGCTGAGCCATACGGACTGGGATGGTCCCAGGTTCTGACAGCATCTGTGCAGAGAACAGATAAGCTCACATTTCGGGTGTGGACCTTTAGCATAACAGTTTTAACGTTAACTGATCTGTTCTCTCCACAGATGCGAACTGACCTGCGTGTTTCTGGCATTTGCCATTATTGCTTCAGATTTCCAGGATTTTTTGCCCAGTTATATTTGCTCCCAAGTTCTACTATATTTGCCTCTACTAAATGCCTCTGAATTAAGGAGAGAAACATTGGTAAAGGATTCCATTCCTGTTCTCTATCTAGTGATAACCACTGGAAGTGAGGGGGTTGTCAGGCAATGATCGGATCCGGCTCAGCTGTGATGAAATAGTCTTGTCAAGGCACACACATCAATAATGAATGACTACTGAGGTGAGGTACTGGAAATTAAAGGCAAAAGCATAGAACAGCACTATTTGTGATCCTGTGTGATGTTTCATTACAAATGCAACTTTCTGATGAACATTGAGATTTTCTGTTTGATCTAATCTTTTGGAATTGTATTGTTATAGTTTGATCTTAGATCATTTTACAAAGCCTGTCTGTATAGGGCCACAAGAAGATACTGTCGTTAATCTAGAGGTCAACAGAAATATTTTACTTAAGTTAGAGCTGTCATGTCCCTTTTTGTTTGCTTTTGTAGGTCCCGTGCTGCTTGTCATCATACTTTAGTAGTATGGGGTAATGTTAGTGCTGTACTGTACATAAGGCAGCAGGCTTCGCCAACGAGCAGCTGAGCCATTAAGTTACAGAAGGTCTGAGATTCAATCCCTGGTCTGTGTTCACTTAGTTTATAGCAGCCTGGGGGGGGCAGTAGGGGAGCTACAGTTGGCCTCACCACCCAGGCCTAAGGAGGGGGACATCAGCCAGGTTTCCTGCTCCTGATGGATATACAGCAATCCCTGCTGGGTGGACATTGGATGAAGATGTGGGCTGGCTATGACATAATAGCCTGCCAACACTCACTGTTAAACCCATACAAATGGTGACCACTTGGCCTGGACTGAATGGTGATTGGCACCCATGGAACTGTTCCCAAGCAAGGAGTAGATGCTGTTTGGAATGGAATGGAAGGGAGAGAATTAGTATGAAACTACCCTTGCCCCAGTGATGTGGCTTTTGACCAAATGGACACTAGTAATGCAGAAGCCTGGACTAATAATCCCGAGCATGAGAGTTCAAATCCCACTGTGGTAGTTTGAGAATTTGAATTCAGGTTAAAAACAAAGTCTGGAAGTAAAACAAAAAACTGGTATCAGTAAAAGTGAACATTGTTGGATTGTAGTAAAAATCGAACTGGTTCACTAATGTCCTTTAGGGAAGGAAATCTGCTGTCCTTACCTGGTCTGGCCTATATGTGACTCCAGTCCCACACAAACGTTGACTCTTAACTGCCCTCTTAATTGGCCTAGCACGCCACTCGGTCAGGGCGACTAGGGATGGGCAATAAATGTCAGCAACATCCACATCCCAAGAATGAATAATAATTAAAAAATGAGAATTCACACACACAGACACAAATATTATTAAACCTCTAGCCTGTTGGACTTTGAATGTATTCACATGTCGGCTATTATACCTGTATCTTGAAGTGCTTGTTTGCATTACTGTTGTTCTGCTCCTGCTGTTCCTGTTTTATGAAAAAGACGAGTTCATTGTATTTTAACAGGGTGACAATTTGTGTTTTGCAGAAGTATTGGCGGTTGTATGACTTTACTACAGATCTGATTTTTCAAAATTATGTTCTACTGGGACTGTAAATATAGCTTAAATTAGAGAAATGTGTTGGGATATCCAGAACCAGGAGTATAATACAATAAAATGCTTCAGGACCCGTTGCACAGATATTATAGTTGACAGCTTGTGGGTTTACATTACAGTAATGCACTGCATGCTGGCTCCTCAAACCAGTGTTATTGGGTAGAAATTGGGACGCGCCCATTTTTTGGACACATGGGAGGCACAGAGTACAACCCCTGCGCCTTAATAGTGTGGCCCGAGGTCCCCCCCCCCGCCCCCCCCGGATATTGGGCCTTAGGCCTCATTTCAATGGAGCTGGAGAGCTGCACAGAGTTGCCTTCGGGTAAGTGAGGAAGGGTGGATGATTGGGCTGGGGGCAATCAGTTGCCAGGGAGGTGGGATGATCGGTGGCCGGGGGAGGTAGTATTGGCCAGTGGCCGGACGGGGGGGGAAGAGAAGGAGAGGGAGCAATCGTTGGTCGTGGGAGGAGAGAAATAACGGTGGCCGAGGGAGAGCAGTCAGGCCGGGGGAATCAGTAGCTGGGGGCAGTTGATAGCGGGGGAGCGATGGCCGGGACTGGGGGATTGGTAGCTGGGGAGCAATTGGTAAGCCGGTTGGGGGCAGGGGGGAATGGTGGGCTCTGTGGGGAGAGAAAAAAAAGACAATTTCAAGGGGAAAAAACTGAGAAATTCTGCCCAACTTCCTAAAGCAACCAAAGAAGTGGCAGGAGACCATGTTCAACCATCCACCACCGTATATAATGAAACTTAACTGGCCAGCCCCCATATGTCCTAATTTCCATAACATCTTAGCAATGTACAGGACAGGACAAGACGATCTCTATCCATCTGGCTGGTTCCAAAGGTCACAACCCACTTTATCTCTGATACTGCTCAATAGCACTGTCAAAAAGTTAATCCCTTCTCAAAATTTACAACATCCTACATTCCCACTGCTTTCCTGGATGGGCTATTCCATATGTTTCCCACCCTTTGGGTGAAGTTATTTCTTAACTGTGTGTTCACCTTTTCTTGCCTAAGGTTAAATCCATGGCCCCTTGTCCTAGAGCATTTGCTAGTGTCGAATATCATTCTTGAACCGAGTTTATTCCCTTAAATATTTAAAAAAATCTCTCGGCTACCTTTTTTCCAATGTAACTATCACTAGTGCCCATAATCTTTCCTTAAAGCTCAAAGCAATCCTATTTATCAATTTAGCTGTTCTTGGTACTCCCTTCAAAACCAGTTGGTACTCCTTGTTCAGTGTCCAGAGCTGGGAGCCAGACCAGTGCTTTATACAAGCTAGCTATCGCTTCATGAGTCTTGTGCTGCATTCCTTGACCTATATGTCCTAAGATCATACTTGCATTTTCACCATCAATGCATATAGTGCTGACATTTTCTTTTACCAAAAGCCTCAGATCCTACTCTTGTGTTGTTTCCTTTAGGTTAAATATTAAAGAACAATGACTCCAGAACCAATCGCAGCAATACCTTGCTAACTACCTCTTTCCACATTGATTCTGCTCCCTTAACAACTACCCCTTTGCATCCTCTGACTCTCAACCAGTTAGTTACCTACTTCCAAAAGCTACCCCCCTATTCCATACCTTCCTTCTTTGTAAAGTAATTTCCCATGTGCTGGTGTGCTTTCATCACAAACACTACAGAAATGCATCTTTTCCTTTAATTATATAAAGTTTTCATGGGGAGGGTGACCTGGTAATTGAGCCAATAGATGTGGCAGGATACAGATTCATATACCTGTTCCTGATCACAAGGGTGAGAACAGCAAACGAGTGGCTTCCCAAGAAGGAGAGAAAATAAAATGCTAAATTCAGCAATAGTACACAACCCAGTGGTGCCCCTGGTGAAGCTAATTCAGCATGGCGGAAACAGAGACCTTGCTGTTGTATATGGCTGAGTTCTTTACCAGATTATACATGTATTAACTGTGCTGTGGGGAAGGGGGAAAATGAAATTGCTCTCAAACTAAACATGGACACATATATGTTGGTTGTAGCTAATAAACAAGTTCCTGTTTTGTTGGACGAAACTTACTCTGTTTGACGTGAAAACAGGTTTGTAATGATGCATATTTGCATTTTCTCTGGTATCTTCTTAAGTCATCCTCAGTTCTGAGGAACTGCCTGCTTCCAAATTAAAAATGAGTTCTCAGGTGACTGATGAGTCCAATGCGGGACCTACAGTCTCTGTCACAGGTGGAGCAGACGGTGGTTGAAGGGGTGGGTGGGTGGGTGGGGTGCTTGGGTTGACGTGTGCTGCCTGCGTTTGGCTTCCACTTGCTCCTGGCGAAGAGACTTGAGGTGTTCGGTGCCTTCTCGGATGCTTTTCCTCCACTTTGTGCAGTCTTGGACCAGGGATTCCCAGGTGTCAGTGGGGATGTTGCACTTTTTCAAGGAGGCTTTGAGGGTGTCCTTGAAGCGTTTTCTCTGCCCACTTGGGGCTCTCTTGCCGTGCCGGAGTTCTGAGTAGAGCGCTTGTTTTGGGAGTCTCGTATCGGGCATGCGGACGATGTGGCCCGTCCATCGGAGCTGATCGAGTGTGGTCAAAGCTTCGATGCTGGGGATGTTGGCCTGAGTGAGAACACTGACGTTGGTGCGCCTATCCTGCCAATGGATTTGCAGGATCTTGTGGAGGCAGCGTTGGTGGTACCTCTCCAGTGCTTTGAGGTGCCTGCTGTACATGGTCCATGTCTCTGAGGCATACAGGAGGGCGGGTATCACTACTGCTCTGTAGACCATGAGCTTAGTGCCGGGCTTGAGGTCCTAGTCTTCAAACACTCTCTTCCTCAGGTGACTGAAGGCTGCACTGGCACACTGAAAGCGGTTTTGGACTTCGTCATCGACGTCTGCCCTTGTTGGCAGTTTATCTGGTATACTGGAATGCTAATATAATGTATATTAAATGAACAGAGTAACATTCTACTGAGCAGATGAATCTTTCAATCCTTTGATACATTTTTTACACAACCTACACCCACAGTGCGCACAGCCTAGTTTTTTCACCAGCATCTTTTATCAACTGAATAAATCACCTGACTGAACCAGCCCGGCTCTCTTGAGTGAATAATCCATTCACAAAGGCTTCAGATGACCTTTGAACCACGTGATAAAATTTTGAGCGGTTTGCTTGTAATCTGAGCCCAATGACATTAGTTACTCTCTCGCAGCCCACGGAGAAGTAGTTTTTGGAACTATGAATACTGGGCAGTGATTTTCTCATTTCCAACCTCTCTTTTGATGAAAGTAACTGCCCACTGTGATGCCTCATGATACGGCACCAGAAAGTGAGTTTTGTGCAGTATTGCAAGATTAGGCAGTGACTTGCAGGACAATTCACTGTGCAGTGTATTATATAGCTGTTACTCCAGCGTCTGGCTTCAGCAGTCACACTATGACAATATTGTCTGTGTGTGACCACAACTCTCGCTGTTGTAAATCATTGAGTTGTGTGAAGTGTAGATAACCTTCACTACAAGCACCATAGTCCCTGATTGATGTGTGTACTGTTGGAGCAGACAGGAAAGCTGTATTCTCTGTAGAAGAGTTTGGAGACACTTTCGATCTATAATAATATCTGATCTTCATGTTAATCCCAGAATCCATTTTTCATTGTGAATGACGAGTTATGATGAGCCATTTGCAGTGTGTGGTGAAACTACTGTTTGATGTTTGGTCTTTTGTGTATGTGTAGAATATTTTGTGTGTGTGTGTAAATTAAATGGCAATCTGAAAATTCTGCCTTTGCATTACGTAATTTCTTGTTATATAAAAGCTAACAAACATTTCATTGTGGCGCAGATAAAGTTGGTATTTTTAGTAATCTGTTGTGTGCAGTCCTAGAACTCATTTTCACACACAGCGGCCATTTAAAAAAAAACCCCACCATTTAAGCAAACATTTCAACAGCTAAATCAGCTGCAAACTATCAATATTGTAAACCTGACATAAGCACAAGTTGTCCCAGACACACTCATGAGATGCCCAAAGGGCCTTGTCCGGTTAGTATTCACTCTGGTTTTACATTTATGAAACAGTTGTTTGTCTGCTCTCATAGTTCCTTGAAGCCTAGCTCTAGCAGGGGTTCAAGACCTCCAGGTAGTCATATCATTTCCAAAAGTCGTGATGTAAATATGTGTCCATGGGGGTCCTTCAAATGCCCTACTTATATTTTCATCGCCCCACCATTGGCAGCCCTGCCATTAGCTGCTTAAGCCCTGAGCTCTGGAATTACCTCCCTTAACCTTTCCACCTCTCCCTCCTCCTTTAAGATGCTCCTTAAAATCTATCTCTTTGACTATCTCTGTCCTAATATCTCGTGGCTTGGTGTCAAATTTTGTTTGATAATCGCTCCTGTGAAGCGCCGTGGCATGTTTTACTACGTTAAAGGCGCTATATAAATACAACTTGTTGTATAGCAATTGTTTGGAGATGATTTCCCAGTATAGATTTTAGTTTGGAGTGAAAAAGTGTAAACCTCTCACACTGGAAGCCTAATAGCGCAAACATCAAACACTTTGACTGGGAGATGATAATTGTGCGTAAACTGTACACGTAGGCCCCGAGTGACTGGATTCTGTTTGATTGTTTCACTGGTCTCCAAGTAATGAGTGAAACTGGTGATTTGATGTAACATGAGCCTAGCTGGAGCCCTGAGTGACTGGATTCTGAGCTTCATAATCAGTGTGCCATTTAAAAAATGAAATATAAAAATATTTTAATTAAGTTTGTGTTTTATCAGATTGTAATTTTGTTTGATTTTTTTTGTTCAGCGTATGAGTGTGGTTGAATCCACTTGAGGACTGACTGAGAGGAGGCTTTGAACCAAAAACATGTAGCAAGTCAGTGACTGTAGGTTTTGTCCATTCTATGCTTTAATGATCTTGTTATGTAAGTGGTAATTTAGCTTTCTCAAACCACTGCACAAAACACCTCATCCGGGCCCTACTTCTTTTGATGATGTCACTCACTATTAACACATCCCCCAAAGGGGGCGCGACTCAATTTTTAGTTCAAGGAATCTAAAGCCTGGGATAAGAAGAGACTATTAGACGTGTTCCTTCTGCAGCCTGTGGAATCTTCCCCAACCCATTTAATCTCCTGAGGAAAGGTCTTGCAAGTATCTTATTATGTCCCATGCCTCTTCAAATCATTGTAAATCGAGTAAACTTCAGAATAACTTTATTCATTCTGGATCCAGCTACCTTCGGAGGGAACACTTTCAGGATCCTCGCAGCTGAGGAGCCCTGCTATCGCCTGAGTGCATACAGTCATTTCTGTAGATGCTTCGAGGGTTGCTTGCAACAGGAGTTCCCAACTGGCTCTTGTGCATTAGGGTTGGCAACTCTGGTTGGATGTGTTCTTGGAGGTTTGACCACGTGACGTCTCATCACGTGACACTTGCCCGCTGTTTGCAGATGTTACTGCATTTACCAGTCATTGTGTGTGTCTTGGCTGGTAGTTTTGCACCAGCAGTTGTGAGAAATTCCTCCAACTGGGAGGCAGCACGTAAGTAGGGTGAAGGAAGTATGCAGGCGCAACACCCAGGCTCAACGCTCCACTTTCTTCCTGGGTTTGCTAGCGCCAGTGCCCGGAAACTTCATCTTTCATTCTAGGAGACTACCAGGCAATGCTGGAGAGTTGGCAGCCCTATCGTGCACCCAGCAGCTAGCCCAGTGACTCACTCCGTCGGCTTGCAAGGCCTGATTTTTGAAAAAAACACGGACTTTCCCAGCAGCGGATCCAGGAAGTTAACATTGGTGTTGCCATCAGGTGAGCAAACATCTATTCCCCAGAACCAGTGGCACAAGCATCCCCAAGGCAACTTACCTATCCACAGCCCAATAACTGTCAATCATCTTTTTCTGTCACGCCTATCCACTTTTGTTTTAAAGCCACAACATGTTTTACAACAGCGATTACACTTCAAAAAGTGCATCAGTGGTTGTACAGCACCTTGGGACATCACAAAGTAGTGAAAGCTGTATAAATGCAAGTTCGTTCTTTTTTCTAACACAGCATTAATGGTCCCATTTGTGAATCCGTTTCATAGCTCGACCCATCTAAGATTTAAAAACATTCTTCTAATCTCTAGTTTGCCTTGAGTTTGTTAATTTTATACTCATATCTTCTAGTTCTGAACTCACGGTCTGAGGCAAAAAAACTTACTTGCATATTTTCCCCTCTTTGTTTAATGGGGACATAATCCAGGTTTTAATCTTATTTTTACCAAAGAAAACACATTAATTATGTCCACTTTTTACTTAAGTTTTAAAAGTACTGTGGTGAGACTCTTTTGTACTGCACAGTATAACAACAACAGCAACTTGTATTTATATAGCGCCTTTAACATAGTAAGACATCCCAAGGCGTTGCACAGGCGTATTATAAGACAAAAAAATTGAAACCGAGCCCCCTAAGGAGAAAATTAGCGCAGATAACCAAAAGCTTGATCAAAGAGGTAGTTTTTAAGGAGCATCTTAAAGGAGGAAAGGGAGGCTTAGGGAAGGAATTCCAGAGCTTAGGGCCTGGGCAACAGAAGGCACGGCCACCAATGGTTGAGCGATTATTATCAGGGATGCTCAAGAGGGCAGAATTAGAGGAGCACAGATATCTCGGGAGGGACGGGTGGATTGGAGGTGATTACAGAGCTAGGTAGGGGTGAGGCCGTGGAGGGATTTGACAACAAGGATGAGAATTTTGTAATCGCCACAGACTTCGCCTTCCACACTGGGAGTGAGCAATATCTAAATCAGTCTAGGACTTTACCAGGATAAAAAAATAAAGGTCTCAATAATTTTCTGTGGCCATGAACCCAGGACTAAAGAGTTAATCTGATTTTTGTTTCACCTGCCTGTGTCGCCATTCACAGCTCACACATTCAAATCACACTCTCAGAGCTGTAACCCTTGAGGGTGGATTGGAAACAAATGTCACTGTTGTCATCATCCTCTCCTATGATTACTATTCTGTGCATGCAACACATTACAGCAGCAGTCTGCCATTATACTGCCAAGAGCTTTATAAGCTTACAATAGGCTCGGAGCTTAATTGCCAACTCGGTCTGCAAAAAAAAGATAGGGGAGGACAAGTGGAGTCTCTCAGTGCCTGGACAATATGGGCTTTATTCATTCTGTAGGCGAGATACCAATTTTAGTAAGAACTAACAATGTGCAGAAAAGGGTTATTCATTTCTACATTGTCTAAGACACGCTTTTATTTTACAATTCAAATCGACAGAGCAAAAACAAAAGTTGAGCTATTGGAAATGCAAGAGCCCGACGGTGTCTTATATAACTGCCAAAAAAAGGAAAAGGTCACTTAAACCAGCCTGACAGAACTGGAAGCAGCATTAGGCAGGGACCAATCCCGCCTCTTGAATCTGCACCTATTATGCAAATTGTCACATTCGAGCTAGTCAGGAAACCAGAGAATTATGAATGTTGAATCAGACGTTCTTTGAACACAAAACTAATTTAAGTAAATAAATTGCGTAATGAATCCAGTTGTTGTTCCTGCCTAAAGCCAGCTAATTATATAACTGATCATCTCAGGATTATGACATGCAGTTATAGGAATCCTTCTTCAAAGAGCATGGTGCTAGACTGCACACACACGCTGTACTACTTTAAATATCGCAATCACCAAGGCTTTGAATTCAATTTCACACAATTTGTCATTTCTTGCTGATGAGCATCCCACCCTTTTCTTCCCACTCCCCTTCTAATCAATTCTGCTGATACTCTCCTAAAAATCCCCCACTTTGTACAATCTTTTGGTCACCCCACCTACCCCCCCTCCTTTGACTTGGCATTTTTTTCCCCCTCTGTAAAGCCACCTCGGTTTGATTTTCACCATTAAAGGCGCTATATAAATATAAGGTGTCATTGTCTGTTGAAACAGTTGGTTCAGGAGTGAATTTTCTAGCTTTTTCACGAGTAAACTAACTGGCTGTACTACTAATTTGAACAATTATTATTTTTATTGATGCCTTTAAGGGTTCACCGTCTGCTTATCCATGGACATACTGATTGACTGACTCTAAATTAGACTGATGAGAGCCAGTAAAATGGCTGCTGATGTGCCTCAATGAATCCGAGACTCGACGTTAACGGAGCAAAGCAAGGCTTTTATTAACTCAGAAAGTAATACACATTGGAGAAGTGTCTCTCATCCAGAGATTTGCTGTACTGCTGTGAGACACGCTGGGGCTTGCTTAAGTAGGGGCCAGGTATGGGCGGAGCCCTACACACAATACAATACAGGTAAGGAAATGAAACTGAAACTAAACTAAACACAGGGAATACAGTGCCTGATGAATGGCATATTTCATCACAGCTGCTATCAGCAATACAGTGCAACAATGGTGTGCTCTTGGATTTATATCTGATGGGTTTACTGTTATGCCAGTAAATGGAATTCAGTGCACATATAAACATAGGCAATCTTTAACAAAACAAAAAGAGCGCTGATTCTCAGCTGTTGATGTGCGTATCACCTGGGGGGTGGGATGCAGTGGGACCAACTTCTTTCCCCTGTTCCAATGAGCTGGATTGTGGGCCCAGTATACCACAGGAGACTGGTGGCCCACTAAAGACTGTTGCAGCTGTCGGACACTGGAACCACAGTTCATAAATGATCATCTTCAGCAATACGACAATCTTCGGAAGTGGAAGCAAGGGACGGCCAGGCTGCAAAGTCATGCAATTATTGATCTTTTACCAAAAGGGATGGATGTGGGACCATGCCTAGAATATGTGGTGACATCATAGTTCGACATGTACCTCCCCCCAGCAGCAGCCTGCTGTTAAGCTGGCTGGATCTATGTGGAGTAAAGTACATTCTGTGCCGTTTCTTCTCTGTTTCTTTCCCAATGCTACAAATTATGATTGAATGAACAAATTCCAAATCACCCCAGCTCTCTCCCGATTTATCAGTGCCCGCTGTCACTGTGGGACTCGTGCAGTTCTTCAAAACATGAAACCAATGCCCTTGTGCCACTTTACAAACCAAACAAGGAGCAATTCTATTGCCTGTGTCTTGAAGAAAGGCACAGATGCATTCAAGCGTTCTCTAACTCGTTGCTGAATCGCTCGGATGATTGAGGTTTGCCAGCGATTCGCATTAAATCCTCGGCCAGAAAGTGTGCAGAAATTGCCTGACCTCGGCGATTCTATCAGGAGATTACAGGTTCTGAACAACAAAATCATTCCCTCTAATACGTCATCGGTATTTACTTTAGGGAAAAGGGATTTGCCCGGTTTATGTAAAGCAGGGCTTGTTATTGGAGAGAAATCCGCAGTATTGATTTGAACCAACCTTGTTGTTATCTAATAACCAAGATGCGTCCTTAAAACAATTAGCCTAATGGCCTGGGTTTAAAAATTCTTAAAGTATTTTTAAAAATCCAGACTCTGCAGCTTACAATTTTATTTCTAAAATTCTATTACTCCACATTTTGTACAAAAGAACGAACTTGCATTTATACAACACTTCTCACATCCAGGGGAAGCTCTTCACCACCTAATTCACCATAGTCCATGCACAGCAAGGGCCCACAAAGGACTCTTAGTGGTGGTAGGAAGGAATGATAACTTCCTATTCCTATTCCTAAGGAACGATAACTGAGGCTCCGAGTTTTAGAGAAGGAAAAGTAAGACTTGTAGCACCGTATTCTGTCTCAAAGCAGTTCACATAGAATGAATGATATGCAGGCAAAGTAAGATCCCACAGACAGTATTGAAATTAATGATATGAATCTGCTTTTAGCAGTACTGTTGGGGACAAATGCTGGGTAGGATACCTTCCTGCTCTTCTTCAAATAATGCAAGAGGTTCTTTAACATCCACGAACAGAGAGCCTCAGTCTGACATCACAAGAGCAGTCCCTCTGACAATGCAGCACTCCCTCAGTGCTGCACAGGAGCATCAGCGAGATTTGAACCTGCAACTGAGGCAGGAAGGTTACCAACTGAGCCAAGCTGATGCTTTGAAACCCCGACTGCACCAGCGTGAATTTTCCATTTCTGACAACAGCCCATTATGTCGACAGTTTAGTAGTGAGTGTCTGCAGCCAGATGAAACTGGGTTGGAATTGCCTGAACTCCTTTTCTCTTTGAAGCACTCACTGCTGTGCTGCATATAAATCCTGGTCTCACTGCGCCGCCAATCCCCGAACAAAAAGAAGGGATCCATTACTTTTCGGAGTCTAAAAAGTTTGCAGTTGGTGATTTACTGCCAATGGGCAGTGTTCCAGCTTCTTGACTTAAGAAAACAGTTAATATGTATTTATTGATTGTTTAATATAACAATTATCTACTTTACAAGTCCCAGCATCACACACCACTTGCAAATAACTTGCTCAGAGGTGTCCTCCAACACTGCTCTGGGCCACCTACAAGGAATCACATGCGTGGAGCAGAGATGAATATTTCTCCAACTCCACCGCCCCATTCCCTATATTAAGAGCTATCGTTCAGTGCTCTTCCTCTACTGTCTGTACAGTCTTGGGTGGCAGTTCTCTCGAGCAGTTTACCACTGACCATAGCCTGAAGCATCCAATATGGCGGGCAACATGCGCGCGAATGTTCCACTCCAGAAGTGTGCCCAGCCTCATCCTTGTGGCATTGGGGAGCTTCTCCTGGATGCCCGATTTGAGTCCGCATCTCGCCGGCAATATGCTGATGAGGCCCAAGGCCCAACTTCAGGTGAACCTCGGGCCTCCGGTTATTAACATTTTCATCAGCAGCAAAGCAAGCCTCAGAGTTCTGGCTATGATTCACCCCATGCTCTGTCCATATTCTGCCTCCTGTCTAGTTTTGGCCATCACAGAGATGATAATCCTGATTTCACAATAAAAGGCCACAGGAAAACCAGTAGAAAAAGTAATGGCCCAGAAATTCGGATCAGAGGCTTCCCGCGGGTGCAAGCCTCCGACCTGCACTTGCCTAGCGCGCCGGCCGTTGAGCTGTGGGCCTGCGTGGTATTCCGATCCTGGGCCTTCTCCAACTGCCGGCGCGCAGTGCTTGCGTATCCCAGGGGCGCAGTTAGTTCGAAGCGTCCCCTGGGATCACGTGGGCCATGGAGAGCCAATGGTAGCAGGGAATCTGTATTCATAGATTTGACAGGAAGACCTGTAAAATCTATGAATACAATTCAGCCCCAAAACATCACTAAAGCTTCAAATAAATTTTTAAAAAACACATTTTTAAAATAACTATAAATTACATAAAATAACTTTTTTAAACAATAATTTAAATTTTTGAAAAAATTAATTACAGTTTCTAATGCAGCTAAAAACAAACTTACCTTTCTTTAAAGTATTTAAAAATAATAAACCTGTGGAAAAAATGTTTTAATTTAACTTAATTCACCACAGGCCTTGCGACTGCTTTTTAAAAGCGTAGCTCCTGGAGACTTACCCCCCCCGGAGAAATCTGTAAAGAAACCGGAAGTTCCAGGTGTATGCGCTGCCTCTCCGGCGCACGCGTTCGACCTGTGAACCCCTTCCTTTAAGGGAACGGAAGTTCCGGTTTCCTGCGCATGCGCAGTGCATGCACGAAACCGGCACTTTCATTGGGCCTACGCGTGAGTACCCAGCGCGTATTCACCCGTGGGGACCCGAAGTTCTGGCCCAATATTTTTAATATCTTTTTCTGGCCAACATTTATCCCTCAACCAACATCACTATTATCTGGTCATTATCACATTGCTGTTTGTGGGAGCTTGCTGCGCACAGATTGGCTGCCGCATTACAACAGTGACTCCACTTCAAAAAAAGTACTTCATTGTAAGCGCTTTGGGGGCATCCTGAGGTTGTGATGGGACAACTTTCCAGCGTGATATTCACTCCACAGTGTTTGCAGATCTTTCAGTGACCAACTTTCACATTTCACGTTACTCCCCAAGAGTTTCGACAGGGCAGACTTTGGCTCACATTGCTTTCACACGAGGCAGCAGCATTGCAGATGAGAGAAATTTGCTCTTCATTTAAATCAACTGTGAAACTGTGCAGATTGCTTTCTTATCCCCAAAGTCCAAAGCCGTTCCCCTCAGGAAAGCCTCCAACCACTCACTCTAGTTTTACACAGGCACGTTCAAGACCTGCCTATCAAGGGATGACACTGAGGAGATGAGTTTCCCAGTAAAAATGATCAGAAGATACTCTTGTGCATCAGATTGGTGCTGTCCTGATTTCTCCCCACGCAGCACTTCCTTCACATTGCCACAAATATTGGTAGAAGGAATACTTTTTATCTAGTTTTTCTTATAAACCCGATTGATGGGTTAAAGGTTCAAATGACCAACTTCCACTAATTTGCCAAAGTTTCCGATATATGAATCAGTACAGGTGCAGCATAAGTGAGAAAAGAACCTGGAGTTAACATGCCATTGAGCCAAGGTGGGACAATGTGGGCATGTTCTTGCAACAAGGCTGAATGTGAACATTACATCGCCAAACAAATAGTGTTACATTGTCAATTACTGGATTAGTAACAGTTTATTTCCACTCTTCCTGTATACGTCCTGCAGTAATGTGACTTTTGAAACTTAACCTTCATGTGATCTTTGAAGCCTCTGATTTACATTGTGGCTATTTTTACTTTCTGTGGCTCGTTTCCCCAGATATCATTACTTCTCTCCCCCTTGCTGTTTCATTGTTGCTCTCTCTCTCTGTCTCTTTCTGTTTGTGCTTGATCTTGATGCATCCCTTCTTCTGGGCAAAAATTACAATCTGCACTCTAAGCTCGTAGGAACACATAAAGTGTTCATACCGAATTCTGCAGCACTATTTTAATGCAGGCGCCAACTGATGGATTAGAACATATAACAGTCAAGGATTAGGAAAGGCCATTAGGCTCATTAAAGTTCATCGCTCTAGTATCTTAATTCTCCCAGTCTAGTATTCAATAGCTTTTTGAATGTGAATAATGTCTTTAACTCTGCCTGGTAGATCATTCCAAATATATATCTCTCTTTAAGTAAAGAAGTTCCTCCTAATATCTGATTTAAATTATTAAAATTTCTGATGAATTTATACTGCCGACCAACATCCAAGAAGTATTCTTAGACTTTTTAAATTAGCTCTAATCAGATAGTGAACCAGTCCTGACCCTCCAGCGATGCCGTATTAGGTACTAATTCTTCAATGGTGGCTGGTGACTCAGCACATCAGTTGTGCTAACATGTTAGTCTATGAATAAGGATAATGCCTACTGCTCTCTGATTTAAATTCTGTCGTCATGAGAAAGTCAGGAAGCAAAGACTGCACTTCATGTAAGGGTAATTCTCAGCGTCGATCTGTCCATGGCTGCACTTGAGCTCTGTGAGTTTAGCAGCATGGCATGTTGGTGCTCCAGTGCGTTCTACCACATAATGCTGTGACGTGCCCATGACTCGCTACATGTTTGAACTCCAGCTTTTGCCACACTTGTGGAGAAGGTGCCAAGCACCCAATGCCCACTCAAAAGGGAAAGAATAGGTAAAGTACTTGCACGTAAGATTGCCAGCATCTTATTGTATGTCTGTTCAAAACACTGACTTTCGGACTTGTGCAGTTTGACTCTAAATGTTTCCACACGGGGAGGAGGGATTTGGACAGTGTCACCCTGCTCTGTTCTTCTGTAGCACCTGGAGTTTTGGGAATAGGACACTTGCCTGCCTATTTGATTAGACAATGGCAGATGGCATAACGAGGTGAGAAACTCTGGTGAATAAAAAATCTCAATACCCTGCAGTTATTGTGCTGCTGTAAACTGCCTTTCAGCCTTTATGAGCTTCCGACCACATAGCCGTAGCATAACTAATACCGTCTACTTCCACCTCCGTAACATCGCCCGTCTCCGCCCTTGCCTCAGCTCAGCCACTGCTGAAACCTTCATCCATTCCTTTGTTACCTCTAGGCTTGACTATTCCAATGCACTCCTGGCTGGCCTCCCACATTCTACCCTCTGTAAACTTGAGGTCATCCAAAACTCTGCTGCCCGTGTCCTAACTCGCACCAAGTCCCGTTCGCCCATCACCCCTGTGCTCACTGACCTACATTGGCTCCCGGTTAAGCAACGCCTCGATTTCAAAATTCTCATCCTGGTTTTCAAATCCCTCCCTGGCCTCGCCCCTCCCTATCTCTGTAATCTCCTTCAGCTCCACAACCCCCGAGGTATCTGCGCTCCTCTAATTCTGCCCTCTTGAGCATCCCTGATTATAATCGCTCAACTATTGGTGGCCGTGCCTTCTGTTGCCTGGGCCCTAAGCTCTGGAATTCCCTGCCTAAACCTCTCTGCCTCTCTACCTCTCTTTCCTCCTTTAAAGACGCTCCTTAAAACCTAGCTCTTTGACCAAGCTTTTGGTCACCTGCCCTAATCTCTCCTTATGTGTCTCGGTGTCAAATTTTTTAGTCTTATAATACTCCTGTGCAGCGCCTTGGGATGTTTTACTATGTTAAAGACGCTATATAAATACAAGTTGTTGTTATACTGGACTCTGTTTCCTATTCGTCCAGCAGCATCTAACAAACATGTAGCGTGGCATCACATGCATCCGGATGGGATGCATCCTAGGCTGCTGAGGGAAGTAAAGGTGGAAATTGCGGAGGTACTGGCCATAATCTTCCAATCCTCCTTGGATATGGGGCTGGTGCCAGAGGACTGGAGAATTGCAAATGTTACGCCCTTGTTCAAAAGAGGGTGTAAGGACAAACCCAGCAACTACAGGCCAGTCACTTTAACCTCGGTAGTGGGGAAGCATTTAGAAATGATAATTTGAGACATAATTAACAGTCACTTGGACAAGTATGGATTAATTAAGGAAAGCCAGCACGGAATTGTTAAAGGCAAATCATGTTTAACCAACTTGATTGAGTTTTTTGATGAGGTAACAGAGAGGATTGATGAGGGCAATGCGGTTGACGTGGTGTACATGGACTTCCAAAAGGTGTTTGATAAAGTGCCACATAATAGGCTTGCCAGCAAAGTTAAAGCCCATGAAATAAAAGGGACAGTGGCAGCATGGATACGAAACTGGCTAAGTGACAGGAAACAGAGAGTAGTGCTGAGCGGTTGTTTTTCAGACTGGAGGAAGGTATACAGTGGTGTTCCCCAGGGGCTGGTACTAGGACCACTGCTTTTCTTGATCTATATTAATGGCTTAGACTTGGGTGTACAGGGCACAATTTCAAAATTTGCAGATGACACAAAACTTGGAAGTGTAGTGAACTGTGAGGAGGATAGTGATTCAATTGTGGCTTTCAAAAGGGAATTGGATAAGTACCTGAAAGAAAAACATTTGCAGGGCTACGGGGAAAGGGCGAGGGGCTGGGACTAGCTGGAGTGCTCTTGGAGAGAGCCGGCATGGGCTCGATGGGCCGAATGGCCTCCTTCTGTGCTGTAACCATTCTATGATATTACTGCACTCGCTAAATTCAATTTAGGAAACCAGCTTGCTTCGGCCTGCTTCATGGTACACATTTATTTTCTCAGTTATTTTAGCAAATTTAAACCAGAGTTATTCATTCTGTAATTTTATATTAATGTGGCATGATCAATAACCAAATGCAAACATACTTGGCATTTAATTTCTTGCAACCAGCTGAACTGTAATTATTACTAAAATGAATCAACTGTTCTGTAGATACCATGTTTTGAGTGAATGGTTGAGCAGGTTTAATGCTGTGTTGAAGAGTCAGAACCTTCACCTGCCTCAGCCACCTGCTGTGAAAGTTGGTGGGAGTCAGAAATTAAATGTTCTAATCGAGTGGAATCTGCTACGCTGGTCATCCTGCTGTTGTTTAATTTTTACTTTTAATTGTCTGACAAAGTGATTATCCTCCTGTTCGCCAAAGATTAGGGAGATGCGAGAGGCCCTGTGCCGTTTCCAGTGAGCAAATGACAGTAACAGGGAGTTCTGTCCAATCCCCGGGCACGACTACATTACCAGATAGCGCACAAGTAAGGTCAAACTTGTATCGAACTCACTGAAATTCTGAAATAAAAGCAGGAAATTCTGTAAGCGCTCGGCCGGTCAGGCAGCATCTGTGGAAGGAGGAATGAAAGTTAACATTCCAGGTCTTATCATCCTGCATCAGAACTTTTTAAAATCACATGCCCATGGTGAAGGGGTCAGGTTTTTCTTTTTAAATCCTGGAAGCTTCCTAGCCTGGTCTACTGGCATCCCTCTGGTTCCTCGGTGGGATCTTGCTGTGCACTCGGGGGCCCGAAGCCGTTCACCAAGTAACAGCGACTAACTGCACTTCAAAGTAGCTCCGTGTCTGTGAAAGTGCTTTGGGATGTTTCTGAAAGATGTCATGCAGAGCCGTATAAATGGAAGCTCTTTCTTCAGAGGCTCTGGTTGCAGGTCCCCGCATTAGAGAAAAAAGGTGGCTTCAAATTGAAGGGGTGTCAGGAAATAGAGCAAGGTGTATCAATACTATGCCTAGTGTGGCCAACTGATTGGACGTATTCCTGGAGGTATCACATGACCCTCCCACCTCCGACCACCCCACCCTCCCCATTGGACGCCCGACACCTCCTCCCACCCGGAATCCCACCTTCCCACACTAGTCAAAGTCAACCCACTGCTCAATACCTGATTGGATGATTCTTGACTGTCAGTCAAACAGCCTGTTTTCCCATCTCCAATATTTTTATAACTAATAAATGAAAGTGTTCAAAGAGAAAAAAAAACTTTTTTTTAATGCCTTAATACTTTTTTTCCATGGTTGCTGGAAATTAATCTTTAATTCCTGGAGACTCCAGGGCAATCCTGGGAGCGTTTGGAACCCGAACTATGACTGAACATAAGAACATAAGAAATAGGAGCAGGAGTAGGCCAATCGGCCCCTCGAGCCTGCTCCGCCATTCAATAAGATCATGGCTGATCTGATCCTAACCACCAATCTACTATCACGGAACCATCTCCTGAATCTAACAGAATTAGACACACGAAATAGGAGCAGGATCAGGCTACACGGCCCCTAGGCCCGCTCCGCTACCCACAGGGCCATGACCGATCCAGAGTGCTAAGATGGCTTGGATCCGCAATAGATAGAACACTAGATCTGATGAAGGATACCACATGAAATGTTGGCCTTTCCTTTCTCTCTAAGATGCTTATCAATCGGCTGTGCATTTCCTGAATTTTCTATTTTAATTTAGGGTCAACTAGCTGCAGTGGCCCCAGAAAGACAGTTATTGCTCTCTTCGATCGAAATGATCACATTTTCTGCGCATAAACTCAAACTTAAATGTGTATAATGATGCGAGATTTTACTTTCAATAATAAAAATCATCCATTGTTACCTCACATCAGAGATATTCTATTCAAAAGTTGGATTATCAATGAGGTGTCAATACCCCCACTGCAGAGCTGGAGAAGCCAGGATTGGTCTATTACAGATCTGGGTTGAATCACAGCACAGTGTAGGGTTGAATCACAGCACAGTGTAGGGTTGAATCACAGCACAGTGTAGGGTTGAATCACAGCACAGTGTAGGGTCAATGGATCCAGCACAGTGTAGGGTTGAGTCACAGCACAGTGTAGGGTTGAATCACAGCACAGTGTAGGGTCAGTGGATCCAGCACAGTGTAGGGTTGAATCACAGCACAGTGTACGGTTGAGTCACAGCACAGTGTAGGGTTGAATCACAGCACAGTGTAGGGTCAATGTATCCAGCACAATGTAGGGTTGAATCACAGCACAGTGTAGGTTGAGTCACAGCACAGTGTAGGGTTGAATCACAGCACAGTGTAGGTTGAGTCACAGCACAGTGTAGGGTTGAATCACAGCACAGTGTAGGGTTGAATCACAGCACAGTGTAGGGTCAGTGGATCCAGCACAGTGTAGGGTTGAATCACAGCACAGTGTACGGTTGAGTCACAGCACAGTGTAGGGTTGAATCACAGCACAGTGTAGGGTCAATGTATCCAGCACAATGTAGGGTTGAATCACAGCACAGTGTAGGTTGAGTCACAGCACAGTGTAGGGTTGAATCACAGCACAGTGTAGGTTGAATCACAGCACAGTGTAGGGTTGAATCACAGCACAGTGTAGGGTTGAATCACAGCACAGTGTAGGGTTGAATCACAGCACAGTGTAGGGTCAATGGATCCAGCACAGTGTAGGGTTGAATCACAGCACAGTGTAGGTTGAGTCACAGCACAGTGTAGGTTGAGTCACAGCACAGTGTAGGGTTGAGTCACAGCACAGTGTAGGTTGAGTCACAGCACAGTGTAGGGTTGAGTCACAGCACAGTGTAGGGTTGAGTCACAGCACAGTGTAGGTTGAATCACGGCACAGTGTAGGGTTGAATCACGGCACAGTGTAGGGTTGAATCACAGCACAGTGTAGGGTCAATGGATCCAGCACAGTGTAGGGTTGAATCACGGCACAATGTAGGGTCAGTGGATCCAGCACAGTGTAGGGTCAGTGGATCCAGCACAGTGTAGGTTGAATCACAGCACAGTGTAGGATCAATGGATCCAGCACAATGTAGGGTTGAGTCACAGCACAGTGTAGGTTGAGTCACAACACAGTGTAGGTTGAGTCACAGCACAGTGTAGGTTGAGTCACAACACAGTGCAGGGTTGAGTCACAGCACAGTGTAGGGTTGAGTCACAGCACAGTGCAGGGTTGAGTCACAGCACAGTGTAGGGTTGAATCACGGCACAGTGTAGGGTTGAATCACAGCACAGTGTAGGTTGAGTCACAACACAGTGTAGGTTGAGTCACAGCACAGTGTAGGGTTGAGTCACAGCACAGTGCAGGGTTGAGTCACAGCACAGTGTAGGGTTGAGTCACAACACAGTGTAGGGTTGAGTCACAGCACAGTGTAGGGTTGAGTCACAACACAGTGCAGGGTTGAGTCACAGCACAGTGTAGGGTTGAGTCACAGCACAGTGTAGGGTTGAGTCACAGCACAGTGTAGGGTTGAGTCACAGCACAGTGTAGGGTTGAGTCACAGCACAATGTAGGGTTGAGTCACAGCACAGTGTAGGTTGAGTCACAACACAGTGCAGGGTTGAGTCACAGCACAGTGTAGGGTTGAGTCACAGCACAGTGTAGGGTTGAGTCACAGCACAGTGTAGGGTTGAGTCACAGCACAGTGTAGGTTGAATCACGGCACAGTGTAGGGTCAATGGATCCAGCACAGTGTAGGGTTGAATCACGGCACAATGTAGGGTCAGTGGATCCAGCACAGTGTAGGGTCAGTGGATCCAGCACAGTGTAGGTTGAATCACAGCACAGTGTAGGGTTGAGTCACAGCACAGTGTAGGTTGAGTCACAACACAGTGCAGGGTTGAGTCACAGCACAGTGTAGGGTTGAGTCACAGCACAGTGTAGGGTTGAGTCACAGCACAGTGTAGGTTGAGTCACAACACAGTGTAGGGTTGAGTCACAGCACAGTGTAGGGTTGAGTCACAGCACAGTGTAGGTTGAGTCACAACACAGTGCAGGGTTGAGTCACAGCACAGTGTAGGTTGAGTCACAGCACAGTGTAGGGTTGAGTCACAGCACAGTGTAGGGTTGAGTCACAGCACAGTGTAGGGTCAGTGGATCCAGCACAGTGTAGGGTCAGTCACAACACAGTGTAGGGTCAGTGGATCCAGCACAGTGTAGGGTCAATGGATCCAGCACAGTGTAGGTTGAGTCACAGCACAGTGTAGGGTTGAATCACGGCACAGTGTAGGGTCAGTGGATCCAGCACAGTGTAGGGTTGAGTCACAGCACAGTGTAGGTTGAGTCACAGCACAGTGTAGGGTGAGTCATTGCACAGTGTAGGTTGAGTCACAACACAGTGTAGGTTGAGTCACAACACAGTGTAGGTTGAGTCACAACACAGTGTAGGGTCAATGGATCCAGCACAGTAAGATGGATCAAAACAGGCAAATAGACGCTCTTTTATACAAAAACACTTTTTAATTTTTTTAAGTTGTACGTTGTTGATAGAGCTCTTCCTACATTGCAATTCTCATTAAAGAAAATGAATTACAAGCAGTGCTGGAAATAAATTTGATTTCATTTACAATGTTCTCACACTGCCTGGATTACTTTTGCTCAGCGTAGCAGACACTCTCAAGCATAGACCATTCAACACATCAATGAGACAGTGCGCTCCAAAAAAGACAAAGTGGCTACAAAGTCCCAGATTGATCAGAGTGATAAACAGCTGCCCAGAACTACAGTTCAAAGTTCCTCCCAGGTCATAACGGAGGAGAAAGTGCACATATATGGTGAGGTCTGGCTCACCAACAATAGACTGTGCTGACACAAGGCAGAGTGCAGATCTGGAATCTGTAAACCCCTACAATAAACATACACCACTGAGAAATATCTAAGCACTCACTGGGTAAGCCAAATGCAAATAATCTTTCTTAACTGCAACAGTCCCACAAAGTTAAATCAATCTTTCAAGAGTCCCTGTTATAGAACGCCTGTTCAATTCTGTCTAGTGAGTCATTTTCTATTTAATTTGTGTCCCAATGTAAAATAGCAACGGCATTTTATATTTCATCGCCATCTTACATCGTATTATTCAACAGGCAAGCTCACCTCTGCTAGTTTAAACTCACTGCTCATAAAAAAAATAGTACACATGACGTAACAACGCTGACCGCAGTGCAAACAGGATCGTTACATTTACTGTTCACTTCTTGTTCAATCTTCCCAAGTTCATAGCAGCAGCTTAAAGACAGGAGGAGGAGAGATTCTGAGGCTATATCTGAAGTTTGTACAAATATCCACAAATCAAGCAGAACTCTCCATTCTAAAGCCTACTGCCTAACTGTCCACTTCAAGCCAGTATCAGAAATTTTAATATCTACCCGCGTGCCCATTGAAAGGGCAGCGGTAAAAACATTAAAGATAAAATCATTAGGATTAAATTTTAGAAATACGCGTATGTTTAAAAATAAATACAAAGAAATTAATTCCACTATTGAGCTGTATAAAGCCCAGCAACTTTTAATAGACTTACAGTATTCTGAATCACTGGTTTACTGGAGGGCCTTTTGGGGAACAGAACAATTGATGTTCAATCCATTTATGATGGATTTAGCAGTGTCTACATGTTAATATTTTCCATCAGATTTATGATCCTCTGGGAGACATTAAATCCTTTTTACAGAGTAGTAGTAGATTAGTCCCACAGTTCGCGTTAAATGCCCCAAAAAGGAGTGAGGTTCCTGGTTTCCTTTTCATAAATGTCTGGGATTACCCCAATGGGGGATTGCACCATTTTAACACTGTTCTTGCCAAACAGTTTCCGTTCGTATTCTATCAGTTGCCTCCAGAAGCCCACGTTGGGCCGAATGATGGGGCGGCGCGATTTGACCCAGTTATGAGCTTCCAGCAGGGAGATCTTGTGGAACTTCATCAGGTAGGCAATACAGAGGGAGGCCGATCGGCTGACGCCGGCGACGCAGTGAACCAAAGCCGAGCCGTGCTTTTTACTGACGCTGTGGATTTTATCGGCAATGCTGTCAAAGTACAGAGAGATTGGGGCGTGCGGCAGGTCAGCAACAGGCACTTTGACGTACTCGACCGCAGGCCAGTTGGCATTGGGGATCTCCATGGTCGCATTAATGATGCAGGTAATGCCCTTCGACAGGACCAGGTTGCGGTTGGTGGCTGCGTTGCCACTGCTGAGGTAGAGGCATGGGGTTATTTGAGCGATCCCACCCAGGACTCCCCCAGTTACCAGCCGGGGTTTGGAAGAGGGACCGGGTGGGGTCCGGTGGAAGAAGCCTTGACTCCGGGAACTCATTGAAATGTTGCCTTAACGAGTGGTGCAGTAGAATGGTAGAGAGGGCCCAATACTTCTCCGCTGGAATCTGGAGTCAAGCTTTTAGCCACACGCCTTCCCTTTTGCCCATGTTATTGGTCCTGAAAAACAGTTTGTAAGAATGTTATTACATTAAATCATTTGTGCAGCAACAGACCAAACCAGGCAATGGAGCAAAGAAATTATTCACCAAGGTAACATTTTTTGCGAAGAACCAATAGTAGAAAGATAAAATTCTCTCGGTACAGTTTTCAGGTATGAGTAAGGTTCCTTCGGGAAACCTCTTGTCCTCCCCCCACCACCCCTCAAAACAGTTCTAATGAGAGAGCAGCTAAATAACCACCTGGGCACCAGGAAGAGCTGCCCTGGGATCAAGAAAGAAAGAGAGATAAAGAAAGAAAGAAAAAGAAAGGAAGGAGAGAAAGAGAGAGAGAGAGAAAGAAAGATAGAAAAAGGAAGGAGAGATAGAAAGAGAGAAAGAAAGAGAGAAAGAAAGAAGTGATAATGATAATCTTTTTGTTAGTGAAGTTGATTTGGTCAAGAGAAACAAACTAGATTTCATTTCCATTCAAGGCAAACACTAGGCAGCCTATTAAACAATGAGCTTGGTTACACTTATTAAAACAATTACAAATTTAAGTGCCACAGATTTGTCAAAAAGTAATGAATCCCCTTTTAGCGACAGTTCTACGGACCTGCAATCAGCTGAGCGAATATTACACAACGAAGTATGGTGCAGATCAGAGTGAGGGGGAAGGCACCACATCCCTTGGTTATGATAGGCAAGTAAAAGGGAAAAGAAACGGTGTAAAACCTCAGTGCCATGCCATGCCAGCGGGTGGGACAGGAACAGGCCACTGAAGGGCTGAGGAGTAGAAGAACCTTGCCATCTTCTTTTTCCTCAGACATTAAAAGGGGTCAATGGACAAGATAATCAATTCCCTCCAGGATCGATAACGTTTGCCTGCTGAAGTTTAGGAAGCCTTAGCAGGTCATGTCAGCTCTCAGCTGCAACAGTTCAGCCGATGCCCACTGGGAAATGAGCTCGATGGAATTCCCAGTATCTATCCCAGACACTCCCCTTGATCTGCCCTCTTCCCACCCCCGCAGGAATTGTGCACATGGAGCAAAATCCCAGCTGAATCAGGTTCCTTCCCATATTTCGACCTCCATCCCAGTTCCACTGGAGAAGCAAGCCTGGGGTTTATGGACCCTAGGGGTCTGTGAAAATTCTGTATTCTCTTTTTCTATAGTTATTGATTTCAGAAAGCACCACTTTAAAACGAGTTGTGCTCCCAACAGCACAAACCTTATTGCAGTCGTCTGCCAAGCCTCAAAAAATCTGTGGCTTGAAACAGAAGACCTTCCCCAAAAGAGATCGGGATACACAGAGGTGCTGGAGAGAGATAGAGAAAGTTTGTGAAAAACAGAAGTGGCAGGGATAAAGAGAGAGAGAGAGTGACAGAGGGTATGGATAGTGATGAGGGAAGAGAAAGGAAAAGGAGTGAGATATAAAGAAAAGAGAAAAATGAAGAGAGCGAGAAACCTTGTCACAGTGTCCATAATATTTCGCCCACATTCCTTAAGCACCCCCACATATAGCCACTAGGGAAATAATTCTGCGACAATCTCCATTAACATAAATCACTTATTAAAACAAAATTCCATCAACACAAGGCTGAAGTCTAACCACCCACTATGCTAATTCAAAAGGAAGACTTTCATAACATTGCTGGGTTAGCTTCAGGTCAAAGAGCAGACTGACAGGTCAGGCGCTTAGCAACAGGCCACACTGAACTTGTGGCCCTGCTCACTGTTCCAAGACCAATCATTTTTTGATTATTTGGAACTTTGCATATTCTTGGTCAGAACAATTCTTGTAAAGATAATTGATTTACAACGGGGGAGGGTAACGTACAACAAGGTTGCTCGCCATCTATTTTTGAGGCGAGGCAGTGGGGTAGAAATTAGTACGGGCTGCGCCTGTTTTTGCAGGCGTAAAACAGTCACAAAGTATACCAACTGAGCAGTGGGACACCATAGACTGGATATTCATTGAGGAGTCGGGTAGGAGGCGGGACTACAACTTTCGGGGTTGTAGTCCTGCCTCCATCGAGTTCTAGCCAACCCACGCGATTTTGACTTGATTGACCTTGTTGAGCCCGCCCAGCGGGCTCAGCAGGCCAATTAAGGGCCACCCGGCAACAGGTGACGTCACAGACTGAAATTTCATCTGTCAAGACCTTTTGACAGATGAAAAATCAGCGTTTCACAGCTGTTTGAAGCTGTCAAACACTGACAATCTGTATTCTAAGTTAATTCCTTCCTCTCAGGATGATTTAGAGATCGCCCCGGAACAGAATGCTGAATGCTGCAATTTTTGACAGCTCGCAGCCATTCTGCTTCCTGTGCCGTGAGATGAGGGACTCCCGAGACCTGAAGGAAGGAAGGCTGTAAAGGTAAGTAAAACTTACTTAAACACTTTACACACACCAAACACACTTACCTTTGCACTCATGCACCCATCACTCACTTGAACACCGGACATCTCGACCCCTCCAAGCCCTTCATCCCGACGGTCCACCTCCTCTAACTTAGCGTGGTTTGGAGCCGTCGAGAATCGCACACTTCAACACTGAAAATAGGGATTAGGCTAAAAACTGCCTGTTAACAGGCAGTTAATTGGCACTAATCCCCATCCTGCCTCAGGGAGGCGGGTCGAGTACCCGCCTCCTTTGAAACTGGCATGGGGGCGGGATGGGTTCGGGACCCCCAATTTCGGGATTTTAACCCCCCCCCCCACACGCCTCCAATCCGCCTCCACGGCCCAATGAAAATCCTGCCCCATGTGTCTAATTTGTGCCGGCGTTGGCCCCACTGCTAAATTTGTGGGACCCTTAAATATGTAAAGTTAGGGGCCTATCGTCTGTTGAAGGACCTCATCAAGAAATTTGCTAGCGATGTGAAGGGCAGGCTTTGGGCCTGCACCACTCAGGATTCTTCAGTGGCTCCGCACGATAGGTAAGTGCAAAATTCCTGTGGAGGGCAGAGGAGCAGGAGAGATTCCCCGACCCCACAGGAGTCACAATCACCCCACCTCCCCCCCGCCCCCCCCGTAACCCGCTCCAACTCCCGCCTTCCCAGGACTTCCCTGAGGGCCTCAGCTGGCGAGGCAGGCGGCCCAACATTGATCTTCTCGCTTGGACGTGCGGCCTGTGGAGGCGCGACCAGTGCCAGCAGCTCACGCCAAATATCGAGAACGGTAGCATAGTGGTTATGTTACTGGACTAGTAATCCAGAGGCCTGGACTAATGATCCAGAGACGTGAGTTCAAATCCCACCACGGCAGCTGGGGAATTTAAATTCAGTTAATTAAATAAATCTGGAATAAAAAGCTAGTATCAGTAATGGTGACCATGAAATTATCAGATTGTTGTAAAAACCCATCTGGTTCACTAATGTCCTTTAGGGAAGGAAATCTGCCGTCCTTACCCGGTCTGGCCTATATGTGACTCCAGACCACAGCAATGTGGTTGAATCTTAACTGCCCTCTGAAATGGCCTAGCAAGACACTCAGTTGCAACAAACCGCTATGAAAACCAATAATAAGAATAAAACTGGACGGACCACCCGGCATCGACCTCGGCACCGGCTTCAGACACGACAACGGCACACCCAGCCCAGCCGACCCTGCAAAGTCCTCCTCCACCAACATCTGGGGACTTGTGCCAAAATTGGGAGAGCTGTCCCACAGACTAGTCAAGCAACAGCGTGACATAATTATACCTTTCAGCCAATGTCCCACACTCCTCCATCACCATCCCTGGGTATGTCCTGTCCCACCGGCAGGACAGACCCACCAGGGGTGGTGGGACAGTGGTATACAGTCGGGAGGGAGTGGCCCTGGGAGTCCTCAAAATTGACTCCGGAGCCCATGAAGTCTCATGGCTTCTGGTCAAACATGGGCAAGGAAACCTCCTGCTGATTACCACCTACCGCCCTCCCTCAGCTGATGAATCAGTACTCCTCCATGTTGAACACCACTTGGAAGAAGCACTGAGGGTAGTAAGGGCACAGAATGTACTCTGGGTGGGGGACTTCAATGTCCATCACCAAGAGTGGCTTGGTAGCACCACTACTGACCGAGCCCTGAAGGATATAACTGCCAGTCTGGGCCTGCGACAGGTGGTGAGAGAATCAACACGAGGGAAAAACCTACTTGACCTCGTCCTCACCAATCTACCTGTCGCAGATGCATCTGACCATAACGGCATTGGTAGCAGTGACCACTGCACAGTCCCTGTGGAGACAAAGTCCCGTCTACACACTGAGGACACCCTCCATCGTGTTGTGTGGCACTACCACCGTGCTAAATGGGATACATTCAGAACAGATCTAGCTGCTCAAAACTGGGCATCCATGAGACGCTGTGGGCCATCAGCAGCAGTATTCCACCACAATCTGTAACCTCATGGCCCGGCATATCCCTCACTCCACCATTACCATCAAGCCAGGGGACCAACCCTGGTTCAATTAGGATTGCAGAAGAGCAAGCCAGGAGCAGCACCAGGCATACCTAAAAATGTGGTGCCAACCTGGGGAAGCTGCAACACAGGACTACATGCATGCTAAACGGTGGAAGCAGGATGCTATAGATAGGGCTAAACGATCCCACTATCAATGGATCAGATCAAAGCTCTGCAGTCCTGCCACATCCAGTCGTTAGTGGTGGTGGACCATTAAACAACTAATGGGAGGAGGAGGCTCCATGAATATCCCCATCCTCAATGATGGTGGAGCCCAGCACGTGAGTGCAAAAGACAAGGCTGAAGCATTTGCAACCATCTTCAGCCAGAAGTGCTGAGTGGATGATCCATATCGGTCCCCACCATCACAGAAGCCAGTCTTCAGCCAATTCGATTCACTCCACATGATATCAAGAAATGGCTGAGCGCACTGGATACAGCAAAGGCTATGGGCCCCGACAACATCCCGACTGTCGTGCTGAAGACTTGTGCTCCAGAACTAGCCGTGCCTCTAGCCAAGCTGTTCCAGTACAGCTACAACACTGGCATCTATCCGACAATGTGGAAAACTGCCCAGGTATGTTCTTTCCACAAAAAGCAGGACAAATCCAATCCGTCTAATTACCGCCCCATCAGTCTACTCTCAATATCAGCAAAGTGATGGAAGGTGTCGTCGGCAGTGCTATCGAGCAGCACTTACTCACCAATAACCTGCTCACTGATGCCCGGTTTGGGTTCCGCCAGGACCACTCAGCTCCAGACCTCATTACAGCCTTGGTCCAAACATGGACAAAAGAGCTGAATTCCAGAGGTGAGGTGAGAGTGACTGCTCTTGCCATCAAGGCAGCATTTGACCGAGAGTGGCATCAAGGCGCCCTACTAAAATTGAAGTCAATGGGAATCAGGGGGCAAACGCTCCACTGGCTGGAGTCATACCTAGCACAAAGGATGTTGGTTGTGGTGGTTGAAGGTCAATCATCACAGCCCCAGGACATCACTGCAGGAGTTCCTCAGGGCAGTGTCCTGGGCCCAACCATCTTCAGCTGCTTCATAATGGCCTTCCCTCCAACATAAAGTCAGAAGTGGGGATGTTCGCTGATGACTGCACAGTGTTCAGTTCCATTCACAACTCCTCAGATAATGAAGCAGTCCATGCACATATGCAGCAAGACCTGGATGACATTCAGGCTTGGGCTGATAAGTGGCAGGTATTATTTGCACCACAGAAGTGCCAGGCAATGACTATCTCCAACAAGCAAGAGTCTAACCACTGCTCCTTGACATTCAATGGCATTACCATCACCAAATCCCCCACCATCAACATCCTGGGGGTCACCATTGACCAGAAACTTAACTGGACCAGCCATATAAATACTGTGGCAACAAGAGCAGGTCAGAGGCTGGGTATTCTGCGGCGAGTATCTCGCCATCTGACTCCCCAAAGCCTTTCCACCATCTACAAGACAAGTCAGGAGCGTGATGGAATACTCTCCACTTGCCTGGTTGAGTGTAGCTCCAACAACACTCAAGAAGCTCAACACCATCCAGGACAAAGCAGCCCACTTGATTGGCACCCCATCCACTACCTTAAACATTCACTCCCTCCACCACCGGCGTACCGTAGCTGCAGTGTGTACCATCTACAAGATGCACTGCAGCAACTCACCAAGGCTTCTTCGGCAGCACCTCCCAAACCCGCGACCTCTTCCACCTAGAAGGACAAGGGCAGCAGGGGAACACCATCACCTGCAAGTTCCCCTCCATTCTCACACACCATCCTGACTTGGAAGTATATCGCCGTTCCTTCATCGTCGCTGGGTCAAAATCTTGGAACTGCCCCCCCGTAACAGCACTGTGGGAGTACCTTCACCACACGGACTGCAGCGGTTCAAGGCGGCGGCTCACCACCACCTTCTCAAGGGCAATTAGGGATGGGCAATAAATGCTGGCCTTGCCGGCAATGCCCACATCCCATGGACGAATAATTTAAAAAATATGCTGACTAGGCCCGGGGACCAATTTCCATCGATCTTCTGGCCTCTTGGTTCAGGTATGCATGAGACGGAGCCCGAAAACGGGCACAGACCAAAATCTACCCAGTATGTTTAATAAATGGGGTTCTTTTTCCTCAACCCCATCACTACTGGAAGCTACATAGTATTTACAGCACAGAAACAGGCCATTCGGCCCAACAGGTCTATGGTGGTGTTTACACTCCACACGAGCCTCCTCCCGCCTTTCTTCATCTCACCCCATCAACATACCATTCTATTCCTTTCTCCCTCATGTGCTTATCTAGCTTCCCTTTAAATGCCTCTATGCTATTTGCCTCAACTACTCCTTGTGGTGGCGGGTTCCACATTCCAACCAGTCAAGCTGTCAGAGTTAGGCCCAGCACCAGGTAGAGCTCGGTCTCCTGCTGACAGAAGCCACTACTGAGAATGAGGAGTTGTCACCTCACTGATCTGTACAGGAAATCTCACCAGGATGGCTGCTAATTGCTTCAGTTAATGCTGAGTGGGAGGAAATATTCCAAAAGATGTTGGGCTTCCCACAATGCAGTGCAGAAACAGGGAGCTTGTAGAGAAACAGCTTATGTTGTTACCATAGTGACAGCACCTTTGCAAAGCCATTCTGAGCAAAGAACCTGGAGGCAGTAGCATCATAGAACCTTCAGCACAGAGAGAGCCCATTCCACCCGCCATGCTTGCTCCACACTGGAGCTCTCTGCTCTACTCCCTTTTCCCTGTACTCCTTAATATTTTTTCTTCAAGTGTTTAATTGATTCCCTTTTAAATTGTATTTAAGTGGAAGCTAGATAAGTCCATGAGGAGTAGCAGGTTATGCTAATAGGGTGAGATGATGTAGAGCAGGAGGAGGCTCGTGTGGAGCATAAACACCAGCATGGAGCAGATGGGCCCAATGGCCTGTTTCTGTGCTGTAAATTCTATGTCCAATGGCCTGTTTCTGTGCTGTAAATTCTATGTCCAATGGCCTGTTTCTGTGCTGTAAATCCTATGTCCAATGGCCTGTTTCTGTGCTGTAAATCCTGTGTCCAATGGCCTGTTTCTGTGCTGTAAATTCTATGTCCAATGGCCTGTTTCTGTGCTGTAAATTCTGTGTCCAATGGCCTGTTTCTGTGCTGTAAATCCTATGTCCAATGGCCTGTTTCTGTGCTGTAAATCCTATGCCCAATGGCCTGTTTCTGTGCTGTAAATCCTATGTCCAATGGCCTGTTTCTGTGCTGTAAATCCTATGTCCAATGGCCTGTTTCTGTGCTGTAAATCCTGTGTCCAATGGCCTGTTTCTGTGCTGTAAATTCTATGTCCAATGGCCTGTTTCTGTGCTGTAAATTCTATGTTCAATGGCCTGTTTCTGTGCTGTAAATTCTATGTTCAATGGCCTGTTTCTGTGCTGTAAATCCTGTGTCCAATGGCCTGTTTCTGTGCTGTAAATCCTATGTCCAATGGCCTGTTTCTGTGCTGTAAATCCTGTGTCCAATGGCCTGTTTCTGTGCTGTAAATCCTGTGTCCAATGGCCTGTTTCTGTGCTGTAAATCCTGTGTCCAATGGCCTGTTTCTGTGCTGTAAATCCTGTGTCCAATGGCCTGTTTCTGTGCTGTAAATCCTATGTCCAATGGCCTGTTTCTGTGCTGTAAATTCTATGTCCAATGGCCTGTTTCTGTGCTGTAAATCCTGTGTCCAATGGCCTGTTTCTCTGCTGTAAATCCTATGTCCAATGGCCTGTTTCTGTGCTGTAAATCCTGTGTCCAATGGCCTGTTTCTGTGCTGTAAATCCTATGTCCAATGGCCTGTTTCTGTGCTGTAAATCCTGTGTCCAATGGCCTGTTTCTGTGCTGTAAATCCTGTGTCCAATGGCCTGTTTCTGTGCTGTAAATCCTGTGTCCAATGGCCTGTTTCTGTGCTGTAAATCCTGTGTCCAATGGCCTGTTTCTGTGCTGTAAATTCTATGTCCAATGGCCTGTTTCTGTGCTGTAAATCCTGTGTCCAATGGCCTGTTTCTGTGCTGTAAATCCTGTGTCCAATGGCCTGTTTCTGTGCTGTAAATTCTATGTCCAATGGCCTGTTTCTGTGCTGTAAATCCTGTGTCCAATGGCCTGTTTCTGTGCTGTAAATCCTATGTCCAATGGCCTGTTTCTGTGCTGTAAATCCTGTGTCCAATGGCCTGTTTCTGTGCTGTAAATCCTATGTCCAATGGCCTGTTTCTGTGCTGTAAATCCTGTGTCCAATGGCCTGTTTCTGTGCTGTAAATCCTATGTCCAATGGCCTGTTTCTGTGCTGTAAATCCTGTGTCCAATGGCCTGTTTCTGTGCTGTAAATCCTATGTCCAATGGCCTGTTTCTGTGCTGTAAATCCTATGTAAATGCCATGATTGATTCCGTTGCTATAACTTGTGGTTAGTACTTTCTATACTCTTTGATAGGGAAAAGAATTGTGATCGCCCTCTTTATAAACAAATCTAAAAAGCACAAGCAAGAACTATCAAAACACTGCAGAATCCTGAATAACAATACCTACAGTGAAAAATCCACCAAGCATTGTGCAAAGTCAGAAATTATAACCTCTGACAGCACTGGTCTCTTAAACCGCAATAACAGGGCTAGAACTGCAAAACTGCTGCAGTAAAGGTTGCACAGCTGTAAGTGTGTGAAACAGGAGGCCCGTTCAATATCGTTTTAAAACATCTTGTGAAATCCCTGTGTATGTGTCAGGAGCCAAGGTTTACAGTCGTACAAGGAAGATACACTTTAACATAGAAACATAGAAGATAGGAGCAGGAGTAGGCCATTCGGCCCCTCAAGCCTGCTCCGCCATTCAATAAGATCATGGCTGATCATCCAAATTCAGTACCCTGTCCCTGCTTTCTCCCCATACCCCTTGATCCCTTTAGCCTTAAGAAATATATCTAACTCCTTCTTGAATATATTTAATGAATTGGCCTCAACTGCCTTCTGTGGTAGAGAATTGCACAGGTTCACCACTCTCTGGGTGAAGAAATTCCTCCTCATTTCTGTCCTAAATGGCTTACCCCTTATCCTTAGACTGTGACCCCTGGTTCTGGACTCCCCCGCCATCGGGAACAACCTTCCTGCATCTAGTCTGTCTAGTCCTGTTAGAATTTTATAAGTTTCAATGAGATCCCCTCTCATTCTTCTAAACTCCAGCGAGTACAAGCCCAATCGACCCAATCTCTCCTCATACGTCATTCCTGCCATCCCAGGTATCAGCCTGGTGAATCTTCGCTGAACTCCTTCCATGGCAAGAACATCCTTCCTCAGATAAGGCGACCAAAACTGCACACAATACTCAAGATGTGGTCTCACCAAGGCCCTGTACAACTGCAGCAAGACATCCTTGTTCCTGTACTCGAATCCTCTCGCTACGAAGGCCAACATACCATTTGCCTTCTTAACCGCCTGCTGTACCTGCATGCTTACCTTCAGCGACTGGTGCACAAGGACACCCAGGTCTCGTTGCACATTCATAAACATGCTGCTATTAAATTTCAAGTAAAGCAAAAACGATAAAATACTGGGAAATGTGAGGCAAAAACAGAAAATGGCGGAATATCACAAGAGCAGCTGCAAAGGGAAAAGCCCGGTTAACGTTTCGCTTCTGTTGAAGGGTCGACACCTGAAACATGAACCTGTTCTTTTGCTCTGTGCAGATAGGGATTGTACATTTCCGGTGATTTTCTGATTGCATTTCCGCCAGTGCATTCGGTGTAACTGACGTTTGGCTCCTCCTGAGCCAGCGTGGCGAGATTCTCGGCTAATTTTGGAAGGTTTAGCCAGCAATAATTGTCACAACAGAAAGAACTTGCATTTATCCAGCGCCTTTCGTGACCTCAGGGCTTCCCAAAGCGCTTTGCAGCCAATGAAGTATTTTTGGGCGTGTGGTCACTGTTGTCACGTAGGACAGTGATATTGCTTTATGTGCACAATGTGCTATAACCAAGTGTGTAACCAACCTCAATATTTAAAGATACATGGGTATGCTGAGACACCCTCACTGCGATTACTTATTACTGGATGGATGCTGTGCTCAGAAGAAGAGATCAGAATTATTTATGATTCAGAATAAAAGACAGAAGTTCTGAGGGTGGCAACAGCAGAACACAAACATTGCTTACCAATGTTTATTACAAATTAATAATTCATTTTACATGATTAAATATTTATAAGCTGATTCTAGTTCCAGCCTTTGCTCGGAGAGCGCACGTTTTTTTTCCCATTGCAATGCTGTGAATTTTACCGTTGGAAAATTCTAGCTTTGTTAAAAGATTTAAGTCTTCATTCAGTTGATAATTAGCGTTGGCCAAAATAAAACGGAATTGCAGGTTGTGAGGCAAGTGCTCAGCACAGTGCCGGCACAATCTGGTTTCAGAACGGTGCTGCTGATGTGAGGATGTCATCCAGGTCACACGGCTCCTTGTTGTGGGACAGTTTTTGGCTTGTAGGGCAGGAGTACTTACTGACACAGCCGTTTCAAATTTCAACATGAATCGCAGTACTTTGCAAATTGCAGAGAAGCAGCCACATCACTGCAATAACGAGCTGCCATTTTACATAAGAACATAAGAATTAGGAGCGGGAGTCGGCCATTCGGCCCCTCGAGCCTGCTCCGCCATTCAATAAGATCTTTGACCTCGACTCCACTTTCCCACCCGATCCCCCTATCCCTTGATTCCCCCCCCCCCAAGAGTCCAAAAATCTTTCGATCTCAGTCTTGAATGAACTCAACGACTCAGCATCCACAGCCCTTTGGGATTGAGAATTCCAAAGAGCCAAGAAATTCCTCCTCATCTCAGTCTTAAATGGCCGATTATCCTGAGACTATGCCCCCTAGTTCTAGACTCTCCAGCCAGGGGGAAACAACCTCTCAGCATCTACCCTGTCAATCCCCCTCAGAATCTTGTATATTTCAATGAGATCACCTCTCATTCTTCTAAACTCCAGAGAGTATCGGCCCAATCTACTCAATCTCTCCTCATAGGACAACCCTCTCCTCCCAGGGAGCAATTGAGTGAACCTTCGTTGCACCGTCCGGAAGGCAGGTATGTCCTTTCTCAGAAGAGGAGACCAAAACTGTGCGCAGTACTCCAGGTGTACAGGATTTATATTCCAGCTTCCAAACTGGATTTGAATCCTGAATAGACAAAAATGATCAGGAATGTCTCTCTACATGCTACATGTACAGAACACCCATTGCAGGATTCCTTATTTTATTAAAGGGCTCTACATGGTACTGTATGTTAATTAGACCGGGGATATTTATGATGGGGTGGAATATGGACCCATGCATTGATATTGTGGCCCCTTCATGCTGCAGTCTGCTCTTTTACCTATTCTAGTGCCCCTACAAGGTGGGTCCACAGTGTCTACAGCATGGGAGATGGAAGGTTGCAGTACATCTGCTGAGGGCATTGGAGATGGCCATGGTGGGTGATTTCGAGGATCTCCGGCCATTGATGACCCGGCTGCAGACTGCTGGGGCTCGGCTTTAGCCCGGGCAGTCTGGCCCAGCTGGCTGTCTGGCACCAACAAGGGCACTGGTTGAGAGTCTGGTGGAGGAGCAGGCACGCTGTCATCCCTAGAGACCGAGGGAGGACAGCGTGTACCTCTTCCATGGAGCCAATGGCACTCTCACGGGGGCTGAGCCTCAGCACTCCCACTGCTCTGCACGAGAACAGAGTGCAGGCGAGTTGGGAGCCTCTCGAAGCCCCTATCTATGCTCTTCTTCAGGCTTTGTAAGCCAGAGGAGATGTTAGACCCCAGAGCCAAGATGGCAGCACTCTGAGCTTCTATCAAAGCTGACACCAGAGGCTGTATCACTGTGGGGTCCCCTGCAGTGGCTCCTAGAGCTGACCACTCGCTCCATGTTTGCATGTTCTCGGACATTGTGCGCCAGCTTGTTGTCAGGCAGCCCTGTGCACATAGAAGGTGCGTGTGGATTGCGACCAGTCTTCTTATGTATGGTGGGCCCTCGAATTCTTCCATCTTTATCCTGCACAGCAAAATACGAGCGCTGCCTCCAGCGAGATCCTTCCTGGGCCGTCCTATCCTCCTGCCCCTTGCTCCAGCGCACTCGGGTTAGGTGCAGCTCCACATGAACTCCCCTCTAGCCTACCCTCTGAACTATGCGTGGTGCCAGTCTCTGAGCTGGTGTCTTCAAGTGTAAAATCGAGTGGTGGCTCCGGTTGTGCAGAGCTGCCTTCTTCGTCTTCTTCTTCTGTTCCCTGAGGGCCGAGTGGAGTTTCTGGTGCTTAAATGGAAAAAAAAGGGGCAAGAGTTAACATTTAGTGGCAAGGGTGAGCCGAGACAGATGGTTGGCTTTTGAAAGCAGCAGCAATTTATCACGCACCATCTTCAATTATTCCACTCTTTTTATATTTCACAGATGTAGCCCTTTTGAACATTTTTAATATATTTTTCCCAAGATTTTTGTACAGTACATTTTTGTCCTTACCACCATTTTAATCGCTGTGTTCTTCCATTTTGGAGACAGCTTGAATCCCTTACATTTATTTCTCTTCAATATTAAATTCATTCCCCTCTTATGTGCTGCCACAATCACCATGACATCAATTTTTCCCATCTCTTACATATGCTTCAGATTCCAGCAAGTATTATTAAAGCTCCTAGTATTCAGGTAAAGGCGGTTAATTTGCTTGTTCCTTTTTTAAACTTTATTCATTCTAATGCATAGAATTTATTATTTTATCTTCCCTTCTTCCAATTGACCACTTTCACAGATCTGCTTTTCCAGTTATAGTCCGATTCCTGTTTCCTTCCATATCTAAAAAGCTTTAACTTCATCCTGGATCATTAAATTAGCCAACTATTTAAATAACAGATAATGATGAAGTTGCTGTTTAAAATTAATAACTAATTTAATGAATTACTGACTGGGTAAGTGATCGGCTTTCTGATCCCCAACCATTCATTCAACCTGCTGCAGCTACACCAGATTAACTACTGCTGGCTTCGCTCCGCTATTATGAAAGGGAAATCGTGTTTGACAAATTTGTTTTTTGAGGATGCAATTAGCAGGTAGATAAGGGGGAACCAGTGGATGTACTATATTTGGATTTTCAATAGGCATTTGATAAGGTGCCACGCGAAAGGTTGTTACACAAGATAAAAGTTCATGGTTTTGGGGGTAATATAGATGGGTCACAGATAGAGGATTGGTTAACGGACAAGAAACAGAGAGTAGGAATAAACGGGTCATTTTCAGGTTGGCAGGCTGTAACTAGTGGGGTGCTGCAAGGATCAGTGCTGGGGCCTCAGCTATTTACAATCTATATTAATGACTTAGATGAAGGGACCGAGTGCAATGTATCCAAGTTTGCTGACAATACAAAGCTAGGTGGGAAAGTAAGCTGTGAGGAGTACACAAAGAGTATGCAAAGGGATATAGATAGACTAAGTGAGTGGGCAAGAAGGAGGCAGATGGAGTATAATGTGGGGAAATGTGAGGTTATTCACTTTGGTAGGAAGAATAGAGGTCTGAAGAAAATGCACTGAGCAGAGAGGGTGTTATGTATATTTTTTGGCTTAAACAAATGTCGTCCCAATATGTGAATACAATGGATGCAGTCCAATTTAACTTTCAGAAAAATATTTATTTCTCCTCCATCTTTCTCTTAGTTTTCTTTCCTCCTTGAAGCACGGATTCATTTGGGGGTCTGGTTTGAGAGGCTCTCGACTGTCTATTCTCCCACGAGAGGCATTACAGCGGGGTGCACTCCTGCCCTCACCCAACTTCCAGTTACGTATCCTTTCCATCACCAGGAATCAGTGCACAGTGATCAGAAGTGCGAACCCTGGCTGATCTTTTCACCCCTCCCTTGCCAAGTGTAGCAACCCGGCGGGGGTCAGCTCACCCAGACACAGACCAGGAATCCAAACACTTTTTGAACAACAAAACTTAATGGTTCATGGGCCGGAGAGTGGGGCGGGGAAATATGACATTGCTGCAGGATAGAGCGGCAACTGGTGTCAATCATGGATTGGCATTTAGTTATGATGTGGAAATAAGCCCCACCTCCCCAAGCTACAATCCCCCAAATTCCTTATTGACGCTGTCTGAAAAAAAAACCCAGGGAGATTATTTCCTCGCCCATCATGATGTTATCTGTATTGCTGAAAGTTGTTTAATTCGAATGAAACTTCAGCATGTTGAGAACGGTGTACGTTTTAACTGACACTAGTTGTAACACCTCATAAACTGTAATTCCAGCTCAATTTGCCTTTTAGACATTAACGCCTTGAGTAGCCCCCCTATTGAGGCCGTAACTGGACCGTGGGTGGACTGAGCAGGCTCCATGGGCTGGATTTTGTCAATGGGGACGTGATGGAGGTGGGACTCACACTTTTGGGTTGTAGCACCGCCTCCATCGATTTGTGGCCAACCCACGCGATTTTCCCTTGATTGACCTTGTTGAGCCCACCCAGCGAGCTCAGTGTAATGATCAGTAACATGTCATTCTAGAATAGTACTGTGGTGATTATTCTTTATGTTTAGTAAGAAGTATTGTGATTGGTTGTTTGTTTCCTGCCTTGGGATATATGCTGTAGTCTCATTGGTAGTTGATGTCATGTGATTTGTGGTGGCCATCTTAAATTCAGTTCTTTCCAGCTTTGGTTGGGACTGGGTGTGGAAAGATGTGCTACAGGATTTTAAAGTTAATAAAGCCTAGATTAGAAAGGCAAATCTATTCTTTATTTCAATTTATTAACTTTTTATCAGAATGGAGCGATATCTTCAACCAGAACGATTCAATGCTGACCCTAATTCTGCTGGAGTGGATGATAAATGGAAACACTGGTATTGTACATTTAAAAACTTTTTGGGCGTGTTGGATCAAGAGTCTCTAAATAAGCTGAATATGCTGATCAACTACATTGCTCCGGATGTGTATAAGTATATTTTGGACTGTAAAACTTACGAAGTGGCTATTTCTACATTGGAAAAGATTTTTGTTAAATCAAAGAATGAGGTATTTGCACGTCACCTTCTATCTGCCCGTAGGCAGCAGGTGGGAGAATCTTTGGATACTTATTTACAAGCACTTCGGTGCCTTAGTGTTAACTGTAATTATAAGGCCGTGACGGCTGAAGAATATAAGGAAGAATCGGTACGGGATGCTTTTATTAATGGATTACTGTCTAGATCAATTCGTGAGCGGTTGTTAGAAAATAAGACTTTGGATCTTAAGAGTGCTTTTGAGCAAGCTTCTACATTGGATGTGGCTCAGAGAAGTTCGGATTCTTATGCTCTTTTTAATCGGCCTGCGACTGTAGTTTCGGCAGTTCTGGATGAAAAGGAATTATGTGGACTTAATAGGAGTGGTTTACTAGATTCTGAAACAGTTTCTACTTCGGCGGCTGTTGCCTCTAGGATTCAGAAGTGTTATTTTTGTGGGAACGTCCGGCACCCTCGTCTGAAGTGTCCTGCTCGGGAGGCTGTGTGTAGTAAATGCGGCAAGACAGGTCATTACGCACGTGTGTGCAAATCATCAGGTTCAATTACCTCCTCTGTGACTATTCAGCCTTTAGATAGGGCATTTATTGCATCAATTTCTGCTGCATTTGCTCATGGCCTAAACAAAGCTATAGTTACGGCCCAAGTTAATGGGTTGGAAGTGAAGGCCCTTATAGATACGGGCAGTACTGAGAGTTTTATAAGTCTTCAGTTTGCGAAGGAGAAGCATTTGAAAATTTCGCCTGTTACGTATCAGGTGTGTATGGCTCAGATGACTCTCACTTCACAAGTAGCTGGTTGTTGCCTTGTGAAATTGATTCTTCTAGGTAATACGTATACTGATATACACCTATCTGTTTTGCCTAATCTCTGTGCGGATATTTTGATTGGTCATGATGTGCTTCAGTTACACGAGTCTCTCAGTTTTTCATTTGGAGGGACTAAGCCACCTTTATCTATTTGTGGATTAACCTCTTTATCCATTTCTCCATTATAACTTTTTTCCAATTTGATGCCGGATTGTAAGCCAATTGCTACCAAGTCAAGAAGGTATAGCAGTCAGGATAGAGAATTTATTAATTCTGAAGTTCAACGTCTCTTATTGGAAGGAATCATTGAACCTAGTTGTTCGCCTTGGCGAGCACAGGTAGTTGTCACGACTAACGAGAGACATAAGAAACGAATGGTGATAGACTATTCCCAATCTATTAATAGGTATACTCAATTAGATGCGTACCCCTTGCCTAAGATTGATGAGCTTATCAACAAAGTATCTCAGTATAAGGTTTTTAGCACTATTGACTTAAAGAGTGCTTATCATCAGATTCCTATTGTTAAGGATCAACCATATACGGCCTTTGAGGCTGGCGGAAAGCTGTATCAGTTTTGCCGAATACCATTTGGTGTTACTAATGGTGTTGCTTGTTTTCAACGGGCAATGGATGCTTTTATAAGTGATAACTCTCTCTCTGACACCTTTTCATACTTAGATGACATCACAGTGTGTGGCAAATCAAGGGTGGAGCATGATTCTAATTTTAAAAGATTCCTTCAAGCTGCGGAAAAAGTTGGTTTAACTTTTAATAAAGAGAAGTGTATCTTTTCGACCACTGAGGTAAATCTATTGGGGTATATTATCTCGGGAAACAAGATTAAACCAGATCCAGAACGTCTGCGACCATTGATTGATTTACCTTGTCCTACTAATTCTAAGGCTTTGCAACGAGTTGTTGGACTGTTTTCTTACTATTCTAATTGGATTGCAAATTTTTCACAGACGATCCGGCCTCTTATTCGGGTTACGACATATCCTCTATCATGGGAGGCCAGGACGTGTTTTGATAATTTTAAAAAGGATATCCTTGGAGCAGTTGTGCATTCTATTGATGAGCAGGTTCCTTTTGTGATTGAGACGGACGCTTCTGATTTTGCAATTGGGGCTACTCTGAACCAAAATGGAAGACCTGTGGCCTTTTTCTCACGTACCTTGAACAATAGTGAAAAAAGGCATTCTTCAATAGAGAAAGAGACGTATGCAATAGTAGAAGCACTGCGTAAATGGAGACATTATTTATCGGGGCGACATTTTACGTTGGTAACTGATCAAAAGTCTGTGTCCTTTATGTTTGATGTCAAACATTTTGGAAAGATTAAGAATGATAAAATAATGAGGTGGAGGATTGAGTTGGCATGTTACCATTTTGATATAGTTTATCGTCCGGGGAAGGATAATGTTGCTGCTGATGCGCTGTCGAGGGCTTATTGTTCTGTGATTCACGGAGATACGCTTATTAATCTTCACAATGCCTTATGCCATCCTGGGGTTACGAGGATGATACACTTCGTACGCAGTAAGAATTTGCCCTTTTCAGTTGAAGACGTCAAGCGGATGACTTCATCATGTTCTATCTGTGCTCGGTGTAAACCGAATTTCTTTAAGCCTCAACAAGCTCATCTTATAAAGGCTACTTCTCCTTTTGAACGTTTGAGCATCGATTTTAAGGGGCCTCTTCCTTCAACTACTCAAAACCGATATATATTTACTGTTGTGGATGAGTTTTCAAGGTTCCCTTTTGCTTTTCCTTGCGCAGATGTATCAGCTGCTACAGTTATCAAATGTCTGACTCAACTTTTTGTCATCTTTGGGATGCCTGCGTATATCCATTCGGATCAGGGAAGTTCTTTTATGTCTTCCCAGTTGAAGGAATACCTTCAGAGTCGGGGAATTTCTACTAGTAGAACTGCCCCGTATAATCCCCAGGGTAATGGACAGTGCGAACGATACAATGGGGTGATCTGGAAGGCAGTTATGTTGGCTTTGACATCCCGGAACCTTAAGAATACACAGTGGGAAATGGTACTGCCTGATGCCCTGCCTTCCATTAGATCATTGTTTTCAACGGCTACTAATGTGACCCCCCATGAAAGGCTCTTTAACTATCCGCGGAGATCTACTACGGGATATTCGGTACCTTCATGGCTTACTATGCAGGGACCTGTGCTGCTTCGACGCCATGTTAGATTGTCAAAATATGATCCTTCTTTAGTGCAGGAGGTGGAGCTGTTGGAGGCAAATTCCCAATATGCTCATATTCGATTCCAAGATGGGAAAGAAAGTACCGTTTCAATTAAAGACTTGGCTCCTTGTGGTGGCCAGCCCTCTTCTGAGGATATTAACAATAGTCATGATTCAGATAATGTGGATGCTGTTACACATACTACGAATATTTCCAATCCGATTGCAGATAATTATACTTCTATTAGTCAGCCCTCGATGGATGTTTATGACCGTCCCAGTTTACCTTCTGATGGGGTTTCTAATCCGGAAACCGTTGAAAATCGGGATATGGATAGCCTTCCTGCAGAAGATACTTCTGTGTCTCCTGGTGTGGGAGGGCAAGGAATTTCACCAAGGTTAAGAAGGTCAACACGAACAAGATATCCGGTCGACCGATTGAAAATGGACTTTTAAATTGATAATGTTTTAAAATTGTTGAAATATTATATTATATTGTTTTAGTTGAGAGATACTTAATACTTATGTGCAATGTTACTATTTGTTGTTGTTCACTTAGTATTGTGTCATGTTGAATAGTTTTATTCTTGTCTGTGCATAGTTTTAGTTGTAAATAATTAATTATAAATTGTAAAGGTTATTTAGGTTGGAGTATATTTTAAAAGGAGGGGTGAATGTGGTGATTATTCTTTATGTTTAGTAAGAAGTATTGTGATTGGTTGTTTGTTTCCTGCCTTGGGATATATGCTGTAATCTCATTGGTAGTTGATGTCATGTGATTTGTGGTGGCCATCTTAAATTCAGTTCTTTCCAGCTTTGGTTGGGACTGGGTGTGGAAAGATGTGCTACAGGATTTTAAAGTTAATAAAGCCTAGATTAGAAAGGCAAATCTATTCTTTATTTCAAGTACACTAGGTGGAGCTGTATGTTTAGTAGGGGCTACCCACAAGGCAGTAGTCAAGATGGATGCCTGTACACTAGTCCACATGGCTGAATAAATGTCTAGCACAAGCTAGCTGTTCATAATGAAAACGTCTATTTATTTATGAACATAACATGGTACCAGGATTGGTAATATTTGCTGAATATTGTGAAACGCGACATGGAGAATTTGAAGCCACCAGAGGGATTGAAACTCACGGGGAATGTCGACTGCAATTGGCGGACTTTCAAACAACAATTCGAACTCTATATTGCTGCCATCGGGTTCGGTACGATGCTAGACGCAAGGAAAATAGCGTTACTGCTCACGGTTGCAGGCCCGCAGGCGACAGAGGTATTTAATACGTTTGTATTTGATCAAGAGGAGGACAGAGAAAAAATGGACGTTGTGCTAAAGAAGTTTGATACACATTGTTCTCCCAAAAAGAACGAGACCTATGAGAGGTACGTGTTCCATTCACGGACATAGCAGCAAAATGAGACTTTTGATAGCTTTGTGACCGATCTGAAACTGAAAGCACTGACATGTAATTTCTCTGAACTGAAATCATCCATGATTCGTGACCAGATTGTGTTTGGTATTCATGATAAAAAGGTCAGGGAACGTTTGTTGAGAGAAACCAAACTAACATTGGAGGATGCTGTGAAAATATTCCATGCCAGTGAGCTAGCTCAGAAGCACGCGAAGACTTTCAGTGAAATTAATAATAATGCGACTGTAATGAGTGACTGTGCTGCTGTCGGTGCTGTGTTCTACAAGGGGAAGAAACATGGGCAGAACAGAAATGCAAAGCAATCGGAGGATGGAACTTTTAATTGTAATCGCTATGGTTACCAGCACCAGTCAAGACAATGCCCAGCGTTTGGGAAAATGTGCACAAAATGTAATGGAAAGAATCACTTTGCCAAACAATGCTTTTCAAAAGTAAAAACAAAGAAAGGGCAACAAGTCTATGTGATTGAGGACACTGATTTAAGTGAGACATTTTTTGTAGGAATGGTGTCATGTGACAATATAGAAAAGGATACAGAAAATGTGCAGCCCTCAGGAATGGACAATGCTGAACATAAAGTTAATGCAGTAAAAGAGGACAAATGGATAATGCCACTGCAGGTAAATGGAGCATTAGTTGCATTGAAACTAGACACTGGGGCAAAAGCAAACTTAATCAGTATGAGTGACATTAAAAATATGAAAAAGCCCAAAATACAGAAAAAGTCAGTACTACTGAAGAACTATAATGGACAGAAAATAGATACCTTAAGTGTATGCAGACTTAAAGTGACAGTCAAAGACAAAGTGCGTCATCTCATGTTTTCTGTTGTGGCTGAAGGACTTGATTCACTACTAGGTGACAAAGCTTGTGAGGACTTAGAACTGGTCAAGAGAGTCTACCGTATAAACTGTGCCATAAGCAGACCAGATGACTCAGTGGATTCTGTAGTGAGTAATTTCCAGGATGTGTTCAAAGGATTTGGAGTTCTACCATTCACTTATAAGATCCAGCTAAAGGAGGATGCTCAGCCAGTGGTACATGCTCCATGGAGAGTTCCAGCACCCCTGCGTGACCGGCTCAAGAAAGAACTAGACAGAATGACCACACTCGGAGTCATCTGGAAAGTCGAAGAGCCAACAGACTGGGTTAACTCAATGGTATGTGTAAAGAAAAAGAACAATGATCTAAGAGTATGCATGGATCCAAAGGACTTAAATGCAAACATAAAACGTGAACACTACCAGATTCCCAAGCGAGAAGAAATCACCAGTGAAATGTCAGGTGCCAGATACTTCACAAAGCTCGATGCCTCACAAGGATTTTGGCAACTAAAATTGGATGAAGAGAGCACCAAATACTGTACCTTCAACACACCATTTGGCAGGTATTGTTTCCTCAGAATGCCTTTTGGGATAATATCTGCATCTGAATGCAAAGATGGGAGGGAAAGCAGTGAGTGAGGAGGACATAAAAAACCTGCAAAAGGACATAGACAGGCTAAGTGAGTGGGCAGAGATTTGGCAGATGCAATATATTGTTGGAAAGTGTGAGGTTATGCACTTTGGCAGAAAAAATCAAAGAGCAAGTTATTATCTAAATGGAGAGAAACTGCAAAGTGCTACAGTACAAAAGGATCTGGGGGTCCTGGTGCATGAAACACAAAAAGTTAGTATGCAGGTGCAGCAGGTGATCAGGAAGGCCAATGGAATCTTGGCTTTTATTGCAAGGCGGATGGAGTATAAAAACAGGGAAGTCTTGCTGCAGTTATACAGGGTATTGGTGAGGCCACACCTGGAATATTGCGTGCAGTTTTGGTTTCCATATTTAAGAAAAGATATACTTGCTCTCGAGGCAGTTCAGAGAAGGTTCACTCGGTTGATTCCAAAGATGAGGGGGTTGACGTATGAGGAAAGGTTGAGTAGGTTGGGACTCTACTCATTGGAGTTCAGAAGAATGAGAGGCGATCTTATCGAAACATATAAGATTGTGAGGGGGCTTGATCGGGTGGATGCGGTGAGGATGTTTCCACTGATGGGTGAGACTAGAACTAGGGGGCATAATCTTAGAATAAGGGGCTGCCCTTTCAAAACTGAGATGAGGAGAAACTTCTTCACTCAGAGGGTAGTAAATCTATGGAATTTGCTACCCCAGAGAGCTGTGGAAGCTGCAACATTAAATAAATTTAAAATGGAGATAGACATTGTCCTAGCAGATAAGGGAATTAGGGGTTACGGGGAGAGGGCAGGGAAGTGGACGTGAGTCTAGATTCAGATCAGCCATGATCCTATTGAATGGCGGAGCAGGCCCGAGGGGCCGTATGGCCTACTCCTGCTCCTATTTCTTATGTTCTTATGAAATCTTTCATAGAGCGATGGAACACATAATTGAAGGTCTGGAAGGAGTTCGGGTCTATGTTGATGACATCATCATCTGGGGCTCCACACTGAAAGAACACAATGAGAGACTAACTAAAGTGCTACAGAGCATACGCTGGAATGGACTGAAGCTCAACAAAGGCAAGTGTCAGTTTGACGTCCAGGAAGTCACTTTCCTAGGAGATAATCTATCTGGTAAAGGAATAGAGCCAGATATGGAAAAAGTAAACGCCACACTCAAAATGCCCCGACCCACTGACAAAAAAGGAGTGCTACGCATCATGGGGATGATAAACTTCATTGGAAAGTTCATTCCTAACTTGTCAGCCAAGACAGCCTGTCTGCAAGACCTGCTACATAAAACAAATGAGTTTGCATGGACAGAAAGACATGAACAAGAGTGGATGAACCTCAAAACAGTGCTGACAACCACACCTGTACTCACCTTCTTTGACCCAACAAAGAGAATCAAAGTGTCAACGGATGCATCAAAAGATGGCCTAGGCGCGGTCTTGCTACAAGCAGAGGGTGAAGATTGGAAGCCTGTTGCCTATGCCTCCAGGTCTATGACTGACTCTGAGTGTCGATACGCCCAGATTGAAAAGGAATGTCTAGGCTTGGTAGTTGGACTAGAAAAGTTCCATGGCTACATATATGGACTTCCCACCTTCACAGTTGAGACAGACCACTGCCCACTGGTTGCCATCATAAAAAAAAACCTGAATGAGATGTCTCCAAGGGTTCAACGACTCATGATGAAGCTGCAAAGATATGACTTTGAACTGATCTACACACCAGGCAAACACATAGTGTTAGCAGATGCACTATCCCGAGCACCCACAATGAGTCATGTGAGCTCTACTGAGGAAGACGTGTTCATGTGAGTATGGTCACTACTGCGCTGCCCGTGTCAGACACAAAATCAAAGCAAATAGCAGAAGAAACAGTAAAAGATACAGTGTTACAAACAGTAATAGAGAACATTCATCATGGTTGGCCAAAAGGTTCCTGTCCAAAGTACTATCACATCAGGTCAGAGTTAAGTGTCGCAAGTGAACTATTACTAAAACAGAACAGTCATTCCACAGGCTCTACGTCAAGACATGCTCAAAAGGATTCATGAGAGACACCTCAGAATTGAAAAATGCAAAAGGAGAGCAAGAGGCACTGTTTATTGGCCTGGCATAAATAAGGAAATTGAGAACATGATAGGCATATGTGAGACATGTCAGAAATACCAAAACAAACAAGCAAAGTGATAGTAGCTGACTTACCAACAGCACCATGGCAAAAGGTTGGTATGGACCTCTTTCATTTGAATGGTAAAGACTATGTAATAGTGATTGACTACTATTCTAACTATCCTGAGATGGCGCTGCTCTCAAGCACATCAACAAGCAGTGTCATAATGCATGTTAAATCCATCTTCGCCAGACATGGAATTCCCAGGATTGCCGTTAGCGACAATGGTCCGTGCTTCAATTGTAAGGAGTGGCAACAGTTTGCAGCACATTATGACTTTCAACACATCACATCCAGTCCTCTGTATGCTCAGTCGAATGGTAAGGCAGAGAAAGGTGTTCAAGTTCTCAAACAGCTACTGAAGAAAGCAACAGAAAGCAAGTCTGATCCTTATCTCGCCCTGCTGAGCTACCGAGCCTCCCCTTTAGACTGTGGTTCTTCACCTGCTGAACTCCTAATGGGTCGCAAGTTGCGCACCATGCTACCCTGCTGTTCAAAAGAAAAGCAGAGTAAGGAACTAAGACAGAGACTTCAACTGTTAAAGCTGAAACAGAAATCACACTATGACAAGTCATCCAAAACTCTGAAACCATTGACAAGGGATGATGTTGTCAGGATTGAGGATCCAAATGCATGGAACAGGAAAGCTACAGTTCTTGAGGAAGTAGGACCAAGGTCATACACCGTTAGAACTGAGGAAGGACAGGTTCTCAGGAGGAACCGCCGTTCCCTCCTGAAAACACAAGAAACTATCCAAGAGCAAATCGATGACAATGCCGCAACTGAATCTTGTCACTCACCACCAGAACAATCTAACACAAACACACATACAGGCTCTCATGCAAACACATCAGACTTACCTGTGCTGAGAAGATCCACACATGAAGTAAAAAAGCCTGATAGACTTAATCTTTGAGTACAAAGAAAACTATAATAAAAGAATGAAAAGCTTAGAGTTCATAAAGTAAAGCTTTGAAAATGTGTTGACTGTTGTGAAGATGTTTATGTCGTTATGATTGATTGATATTGATTGATATTGATTTTGTTTAACCTCTAAGGAAGGGGGATGTAATGATCAGTAACATGTCAATTAGAATGGTACACTAGGTGGAGCTGTATGTTTAGTAGGGGCTACCCACAAGGCAGTAGTCAAGATGGATGCCTGTACACTAGTCCATATGGCTGAATAAATGTCTAGCACAAGCTAGCTGTTCATAATGAAAACGTCTATTTATTTATGAACATAACACTCAGCAGGCCAATTAAGGGACACCTGGTTACAGGTGACATCAGGGATTGACATTTCATCTGTCAAGAGCTTTTGACAGATGAAAGATCAGCGTTTGACAGCTCTGTGAAGCTGTCAAACACTGACAATCTGACTTCTAACTTGAGTCCTTCTCCACAGACTGTTAACAGGCAGTTAATTGGCACTAATCCCCTTCCCGCCTCGGGTAGGCGGCTCCCAGCACAGGTTGGGTACCCGCCTTCTGTGAAACGGACATGGAGGCGGGTTGGAGGCGGGAAGGGTTCGTGCCCCCCGATTCTGCAATTTTCCCCCCCACTCCCGCCTCCAAACCCGCCTCCACGGGACTTGGAAATTCAAGCCCATGTGTCCACCCAGCTGCAGCTTAGGCCCATGCCCATTTCTCAATGGCAGATTGGGTAGGCTGACAAATGCATCTGTTACTGCCTAATCCCACAGGCAGTTTGCAATTGAGGCAGGATCATCTGGGTTGTGGGTGCCCTGGACCCATTATTAAAACAAAATTAGAACACTACACTTTGGAGGGACGAGGGGACATTTTCAGCTCATTAAAATGACAGCACACTGCTTTCAAAAATTCTCACGGTTAGACGGAAGGTAATTCTATTTAGCTTCCACTGCGCAAAACTTCTTTCTGTCCAATTTCCTGATATAATCAGAACAAGTATTTAATTATTGGAATGTATAAGGGTAGTGGAAATCTAAAACTCTGCTAATCATCTCTTTCCACGCAGATCTAATCAAGGTGTTTAAAATGATAAATGGATTCAATGGGGTAGATACAGAGAAACAATTTTTCCTTTGGTGAGGGAATCCAGAATAAGGGGGCATAATCATAAATTAGAGCGAGGCCATTTAGGAGTGAAATCAGGAAGCACTTTTTCACACAAAGGGTAAGTGGAAATCTGGAACTCGCTTCCCAAAAGACTGTGGATGCTGGGTCAGTTGAAATTTGATAGATTTTTGTTGGGCAGGGGTATCAAGAGATATGTGCCAAAGGCGGGTAAATGGAGTTGAGGTATAGATCAGCCATGATCTCACTGAATGGCGGAACAGACTCGAGGGGCTGAATGGCCTGCTCCCGTTCCTATGTACAGGAAACTTTCGATTAACCGGCACCTAAATAACTGGAAATGTCGGTTAACCGGCAAAATTCAGGAGTAGGTTCAGGTAACTTTTATTACTTGCCTTCCTCCATGTGTTGCTGTGCAAGGGTGTGGCTATTGCTAAGCTACAGAGACGCTTGCGACTTGTGGCCATTGTTTTGAAGCAGGGTTTGTTGCTTTATACGGAGCTCTCAGCTCCCTATCTTTTACTATAGCGTTCGGTTATCCAGAATTTTTGATGAACCAGCACCACGTCGGTCCCGTCCGTGCCAGATAAAAAAAAGTTTCCTGTAGTGGCTATGGTGCTGGCCTAATAATCCAGAGGTTTTGAGTTCACAATCACAACATAGCTAAGGGAAAAAAATTACGACAAAAATTGTCTGATCGCCATATAAATCTGACAGGTTTGCTAACACCCCTCGTATAGGGAATGATGCCACCCTTTACCATTGCGGCCGACACACACCTCTTAACCAAATATGGTCGACTTTTAATGGTCATCAGCGCAAGGACTGTAGCAGTTCAAAAAGATGGTCCAGTCCCCTTCTCTGGGCAACTAGAGATAGGCAATAAGGTTTTGCTAAAAAAATGTAGGCACCGAAGGAAGTTATTCAGCCCATTGTGCCTGTGCTGGTGGAGCTATTTCATTCAATTTCCCTACTCTTACTGCCCACCCTTTAATACCTTGTTTTTCTAGTTAGTTGTCTAACTCCCTCTTAAATTTTGAGATTAATTCGGAAAAGCTATTGGTGGTAAAGCACTCCTAATATCCTAATAACCTTTTGCATTTAAGGTGCTCTATGTTTCGAGTAATAATCCTGAGTTTATGGCCCATTCACTTACCAGTGGAAATAAGTTTTACTATTAACCCCTCTCAAGCCATTCATAAATGATGCCCACCTGCCAGTAGGCTAAGTCAGATTAAATGATCCCAGTGGTGACCTGTTCTGGTGGGGGGCCCATGCTGCTAAGATGTTGCCAAAATCCAGTTAAATGCACTAGAGATAAACTGTCCAAAGTACTTCAGGCTGAGGTCAAACATATAAGACATTTAGTTGGTGATGCACGAATTTCCTCACAATTGATGAAACCCTAGAATTGCATGGGGGAAGGGGGGCGGGATCAGCGACAATGTTCCCTTTACGTTGCACGGGAGCGCAGCGGTCTGGAGGTCCCGCACAGCCGGCTCACCGGCTTTTGAATGGAAAAACCGCTCGTGCGCGGAAATTTGAATGCGCCGCGCAGCCCGTTAAAGGGGCCGCGCACCCCAAAAGAAAATTAGAGGGAACACTGGTCAGCGAATGCCGTACTCTCTACATTCACAGATGAAAATAATCGAGGGGGCCAACATACCTTCATGATTGACATCGTGGTGGAGTCCGAGAACAGTAGGTTCATTGTTGCTCCTGATGGCAGGGTAGCTTTAAGGTCCCTCCAGTATGATCACAAATTTTGTCACATTAATCAAAACTGTCACTCGAGTGAGAATGAATCCAAGAGCTAGCCCAACTGTGACACAATGGCATTCATTATTGAAGCAGCTTACTTGTTACTTACAGTATGGAGCGCTTCACAGAATGTTTTTTTCTCACTGAAAGGCAATCAAAAAGAAACATAATGCCCACATTGGCAGTGAAGTGACAAGGAATTGGGGTATTAAGTGCCAACATTGAAAATTCATTCTCCAAAGTGAAAATCTTTAGTGGTACAAAAAGAGGGAGCAAGAATGTTAAAGGCACACTGGGAAGGTACAGTATAATTTATTACTAGTTCAATTCATGAAAATGGCACATTTTAAATGAGATGTTTTACAGTTTTACAAATGAAGTGCGCTCATAAATATTACACAACTCAACTTTAACATCAGATAAATATTTTCAATTTCTTTTGGAATGGATTGTGGTAGGACTGCCCTGCTTTACAATAACCCCGTCTACAATAACCCCGTCTACAATAACCCCGTCTCCTCCCTCGTTGAGCTGGTCGTAAGTGAACAGTAAGCTGTTTGTTGATCGCTGGCTGTTTCATCTGACTTTAATCCAATTTTTGCTTTTTGTCCTCAAACAACAGAAGTAAACAAAAGCCTCTTTAAAATCAAATTGGGTTGAATCAAAAATGGAGCACGAAAAATAAAGTCTGCACCCTCCCCCGCCCCACTAAAAACTGGAAACCCACTTTCCATATCATTTTCATGCTACAGTATTTCATTTTCTGTTTTTCGGAGGAGGCTACATCAAACTGCGATAGATTCCCCTTCCTGCAATACAGTAGCTTTAAAAAAAAAACGCTCCACTCCTGAAGGCATTCAACTAAATCACTGGGCTCTGGATCCACAGGAGCTGGTCAGGTTTCAGTACCTTGCCCAGGTGACCAAGGGGTCCATCCCAGGCACTCCATCCCAGGGCCTGAGCATATAATCTAGGCCGACACTTCAGCACAGAACTGAGGGAGTGCTGCATTATCAGAGGTGCTGTCTTTTGGACGAGGCGTTACGTCGGAGCCACATGTGCCTGTCCAGGGGGATTTGAAAGATTCCACGGCATTATTCTTGAAGAGCCGGGGAGGTCTCCCAGTGCTCTGGCCAACATTTATTCTTCAACCTAAACCACCAAAACAGATTAACTGGACATTTATCTCATTGCTGTCGATAGGCCAGCTGGTCTATTGAGTCTGCCCCATACAACCTCGACACCCAGAGCATCACAATTAGGCACCCATACCCTCCTGCCCACTATCAATCATGAAACAGTTAAAACCCAAGGCCAATCAGGGGGTAAATGGAAACTAGTCCAGGAGACCACTGGGATTACTTTCTTTAATCAGAAGGCATCAAGATTCCAGCACTGATTTCAAAAGGTTCTCATCTTTTTACAATTCTGTGAGGAATGTAGAGCACACCACATTGCCCCTTGCATGGGCATGATTTATCCAACCAGTTTAAATATTTGGCACCTATCTTGGGATTCAATTTCCCCCTGATGGGACACTGATTAGTGTGTTCCTGTGAGATTCCTCTGTGTGTCATTTTAACACAATCATCAACCCTTTAAAAAACAAATGAGTTCAGGGCTGCATTAAAACAGAAAGGAATTATATGCAACATATTAATAGGAGGAAATTAAATCCACTCGGAGAATAAGCGTTCCCCAGACGCTACCTCAGGACAATCGGCCCCATACATCCTATAAGGAGTCTAAGACAAGGGATCCTGTCAGTGCTGAGTGTTTTACACAATATGTATTGGCAAATCTAATCGCTGCTTACAATGACGGTTGGATTCAACTTGAATTGTAGTGTTGCGAAGTCAACCTGCTCTTTATATTCACCTTGTCTCATAGCCTGCCACAAAGTGGCTACAATTAAAGCCCAATAGAATGCCCGGGATAAATCGGGGGGGTGTCAAGGGACAAACAAGAATTCAGCTGCGGCTTGTAACGTCCGCCTCATTAATTTCCAGCAGTTGAATTCAATCCCGAATGGGGATAAAGTGCAGGACAATATTGTAATACCAAAAATGAGCCTGAGCGTCAATCCTCAATCCTCCAAAGGATGCGGCTGGTTTAGAACAGTCCTAAATTAACAGCAGATCCAAATAGCACGGCACAACTCTCCACAACTGCTGGAGGCAGGCCGACTATGTAGAAATGGGGCTGCATTAGTGCTTCTAGCAGCACCTGGAGAGACGCGTTTTCCCTCTGCCATCCAACACCGTTTTGTGTTGCTGTACCAACCTCCCAATGACAACAGAGAATTCCAGAGCCAGAAATATAAACTATGACTCTTTTCAGAAGCAGCTCTCAAGTATGAATGTGGCATTGGTTCAATCTGCTATAATCTAGTGGACACAGATCCACATTAATAAGCCTAACCCTAACCCAGCAGTTGTCCATGAGGAGAGTGAGCGTGGGAGAATGCAATGTCACACTGATGTACAGGAGCATACTCTGTTGAAGTATGATGTTAAGAACTGTAAGGGACCTTTGTACGTACCCGAGATGAGAGCAAAGTGAAAATATCTTTAATTTATTTCCCAGCACTTCTGATCCCCCTTTTATTTGATTAAAAACACACGCTGCAAAAAAAAGTTTTGGGCACAACTACACATTTATCTGGCTTATTACAATGAGACACATCCACTGCAGCTGCAGCATTATGTCACTGGATGTGAATGAGTGGCATCTAACATATTCTGCCCAATTTGTTCACCATGCTGAGTAGCTCAGTCGGGTGTCCATAAATGTAACTAACACCATCCTCCTACTCCACACCGCAGGGGCCGACAGTGAACCCCTTAGCAACAGGGATTACATACAGCTCCTCAATCAGATAACATCAGAATCCCTGCTGGAGCAGCACAAAGCCTCTGCCTTGGTTGATTCTGAAAGCCATAACCTACGACGTTCGGGGCTCCAAATGATTTTATTTCAAAATATTGTGTGGTCAAAATAAAAGGAAAAGACATGGGGTAGAAATCCGTCTTGGGCGGTATCGCATGGGCCCGCCCCAAAGTCAGTTCAATTGCAGTTAATAGAATTGAATATTGGGCGGGTTAAACATAGAAACATAGAAGATAGGAGCAGGAGTAGGCCATTCGGCCCCTCGAGCCTGCTCCGCCATTCAATGCGATCATGGCTGATCATCCAAATTCAGTACCCGGTCCCTGCTTTCTTCCCATAACCCTTGATCCCTTTAGCCTTAAGAAATATATCCAACTCCTTCTTGAATATATTTAATGTATTGGCCTCTACTGCCTTCTGTGGTAGAGAATTCCACAGGTTCACCACTCTCTGGGTGAAGAAATTCCTCCTCATTTCTGTCCTAAATGGCTTACCCCTTATCCTTAGACTGTGACCACTGGTTCTGGACTCCCCGACCATCGGGAACATCCTTCCAGCATCTAGTCTGTCCAGTCCTGTCAGAATTTTATAAGTTTCAATGAGATCCCCTCTCATTCTTCTAAACTCCAGCGAGTACAAGCCCAATCGACCCAATCTCTCCTCATACGTCATTCCTGCCATCCCAGGTATCAGCCTGGTGAATCTTCGCTGAACTCCTTCCATGGCAAGAACATCCTTCCTCAGATAAGGCGACCAAAACTGCACACAATACTCAAGATGTGGTCTCACCAAGGCCCTGTATAACTGCAGCAAGACATCCTTGTTCCTGTACTCAAACCCTCTCGCTACGAAGGCCAACATGCCATTTGCCTTCTTAACCGCCTGCTGCACCTGCATGCTTACCTTCAGCGACTGGTGCACAAGGACGCCCAGGTCGTGTTGCACTACCCCTTCTTCCAATCTATTGCCATTCAGATAATAATCTGCCTTCCTGTTTTTGCCACCAAAGTGGATAACCTCGCATTTATCCACGTTACATTGCATCTGCCATGTTTTTGCCCAATCACCCAACCTGTCCAAATCATCCTGGAGTTTCTCGGCATCCTCCTCACAGCACACACGCCCTCCCAGCTTTGTGTCGTCTGCAAATTTGGAGATGTATAATGGGCGCCAGATGTGACACCGCCCGTTTTGTGCTACTATCCAAGGCAAGTTTCTACCCCATAGTAAAAAGCCAATCCATAATATAATCATGTAAATGATTAAAACTACCTGCCATACAATCAAACATCACCGATCTATCAAAATTCCCCCCCAAAACCAGCACCATATTAACACAGAGATACCCTTCCCCAAAACTAAACACCTGCCGCATCTCTGCTCAATTTTATACTGAATTTCAACCAAAGAGTGGATTTTGTGCAATAAAGAAATGGTTTGTTAGGACCCAGCAAAAACCAAGAGTACTATGTCTTCACCATAACACTGGCAGCTATTGCTGCTCTAGACCGGTCTAACATAATACAGGCATGCGTGCGCAGACATGCACACAAAGCAAAATTGCTCCCCGTCACATGTGTGAAACTGCAGGGTGAAAATTGGTCGCCATGACAGCGGTTTGGGGAAACTGAAGATGTTGAAGGAAGATGTGATCGCCAATGAGAAAAGGAAAACTCACCAACAGAAACCAATGAGTGTCCACAAATGTGTAACACAGTCTACTTTCTATTATTCTTAATATAACCAGGCTGTGTAATTAACTAAACTCCCTTCAAAAAGACAAAGAACATAAGAAATAGGAGCAGCAGTAGGCCATTCAGTCCTTCGAGCCTGCCACACCATTCAATAAGATCTTGGCTGATTTTCTACCTCAACTCCACCTTCCCGCACTATCCCCATATCCCTTGATTCCCTTAGTTCCCAAAAATCTATCGATCTCTGTCTTGAATATACTCAACGACTGAGCCTCCACAGCCCTCTGGGGTAGAGAATTCCAAAGATTCACCACCCTCTGAGTGAAGAGATTTCTCCTCATCTCAGTCCTAAATGGCCAACCCCTTATTCTGAGACTGTGACCCCTGGTTCTAGACTCCCCAGCCAGGGGGAAACATCCTCCCTGCATCTACCCTGTCAAGCCCTTTAAGAATGAGATCACCTCTCCTTCTAAACTCTAGGGAATATAGACCTAGTCTACTCAATCTCTCCTCATAGGACAATCTCCTCATCCCAGGAATCAGTCTGGTGAACCTTGGCTGCACTCCCTCTAAGGCAAGTATATCCTTCCCTAGGTAAGGAGACCAAAACTGTACACAGTACTCCAGGTGTGGTCTCACCAAGGCCCTATATAATTGTAGTCACTTATTTACTCTTATACTTCAGTCCCTTTGTAATAAAGGCTAACATACCATTTGCTTTCCTAATTACTTGCTGTTAACTTTCCGTGATTCGTGTACAAGAACACCCAGGTCCCGCTAAATACCAACATTTCCCAGTCTTTCACCATTTAATTACAGAAACAGTAACGCACGTTATAAGATTTAAATAGGCCTCAGTAGCACAATAGGCCGAATGGCCTCCTTCTGTGCCATAATTTCTATGATTCTAAAATCTAAGGGGTTACAATCAACAAACAGCATTTTATATAAAATATTAAGAAAGGAAGTGGTTAACACAATACACTGTTTAACACTGGCTCGCCCGTTCGACCCCTCTTTCCATTCCATTTACCTCACAACTTGGCACACATTTCTTTGGGTCAAGTCTAGCACAACACCAGTGGGCAAAAAAATAAACAGTTTGGATTAAAGCATTTTAAAAGGTATTTATACTGGTTGCTTTTACATCTGGAATGAGGAAAATGTAGCATATTTTATTCCAAAATGAACTAACTCCCTCAACGATTTGTCCCTCGCAAAGCTGAATTTGGACGGCTTTAATTTTAGAACCAGTTTAAATTTATAACTATTGTGGGGGGGGGGGGGGGGGGGGCACTGCGGAGGAATACCTCAATACTATCAGCCCCTTTAACTAGTGAACAGCACTACTTTTAACATGTTCCCAACTTATGCAGAGAATTCTAGTCAAATACCCCATCTGAGTGACACGTCAATTAATGAGGCCTTGTTCTCTCGTGAAATTCCTCTGAAGACCCTTTACCAAGTTTACATAGAGGACTGCCCAATGTACAGTAGCACTCTTCCATTAAATTACACACCTACGATATATTAAAAGGTCTAAGCTAAGCTAAGGTCGAACCTAAGTCGCAATCTCAAAGTACGGCTCTACAACGCATTAGTGATGTCCATATTTAAATACGGCTCAGAAAACGCGGGTACGCACCAAAGTAATGAATAGGCAAATCGATGGATTTATAAGAACATAAGAAATAGGAGCAGGAGTAGGCCATACGGCCCCTCGGGCCTGCTCCGCCATTCAATAGGATCATGGCTGATCCGAATCTAGACTCACGTCCACTTCCCTGCCCTCTCCCCATAACTCCTAATTCCTTTATCTGCTAGGAAACTGTCTATCTCCATTTTAAATTTATTTAATGTTGCAGCTTCCGCAGCTTTCTGGGGTAGCAAATTCCATAGATTTACTACCCTCTGAGTGAAGAAGTTTCTCCTCATCTCAGTTTTGAAAAGGCAGCCCCTTATTCTTAGATTATGCCCCCTAGTTCTAGTCTCACCCATCAGTGGAAACATCCTCACCGCATCCACCCGATCAAGCCCCCTCACAATCTTATATGTTTCGATAAGATCGCCTCTCATTCTTCTGAACTCCAATGAGTAGAGTCCCAACCTACTCAACCTTCCCTCATACGCCAACCCCCTCATCTCCGGAATCAACCGAGTGAACCTTCTCTGAACCGCCTCGAGAGCAAGTATATCTTTTCTTAAATATGGAAACCAAAACTGTACGCAGTATTCCAGGTGTGGCCTCACCAATACCCTGTATAACTGCAGCAAGACTTCCCTGTTTTTATACTCCATCCCCCTCGCAATAAAAGCCAAGATTCCATTGGCCTTCCTGATCACCTGCTGCACCTGCATACTAACTTTGTGTGTTTCATGCACCAGGACCCCTAGATCCCTTTGTACTGTAGCACTTTGCAGTTTCTCTCCATTTAGATAATAACTTGCTCTTTGATTTTTTCTGCCAAAGTGCATAACCTCACACTTTCCAACATTATATTGCATCTGCCAAATCTCTGCCCACTCACTTAGCCTGTCTATGTCCTTTTGCAGGTTTTTTATGTCCTCCTCACTCACTGCTTTCCCTCCCATCTTTGTATCGTCGGCAAACTTGGATATGTTGCACTCGGTCCCTTCCTCCAAATCGTTAATATAGATTGTAAAGAGTTGGGGTCCCAGCACTGACCCCTGCGGAACACCACTAGTTACTGATTGCCAGCCCGAGAATGAACCATTTATCCCAACTCTTTGTTTTCTGTTAGCCAATCTTCCACCCATGCCAGTATATTACCCCCAATCCCGTGATTTCTTATCTTGATCAGTAATCTTTTGTGTGGAACCTTGTCAAATGCCTTTTGGAAGTCCAAATACACTACATCCACTGGTTCCCCTTTATCCACCCTGTATGTTACATCCTCAAAGAATTCGAGCAAATTTGTCAAACATGACTTCCCCTTCATAAAACCATGCTGACTCTGTCCTATTAAATTATGTTTATCCAAATGCTCTGTTACTGTTTCCTTAATAATGGACTCCAACATTTTGCCAACCACAGATGTTAGGCTAACTGGTCTATAGTTTCCAGCTTTTTGTCTACTTCCCTTTCCTGAGTCCAGGGAGTTCTGGAAAATAATCACCAATGCATCCACAATCCCTACCGCCACTTCTCTCAAGACCCTAGGATGTAGGCCATCAGGTCCGGGGGATTTATCCGCCTTAAGTCCCATTATTTTACTGAGTACCATCTCCTTAGTGATTTTAATCGTGTTTAGCTCCTCCCCCCCCCCCCATTGCCCCCTGTTTGTCCAGTGTTGGGATATTTTTAGTGTCCTCTACTGTAAAGACTGATACAAAATATTTGTTCAGCGTCTTTGCCATCTCCATGTTCCCCACCACTAGTTTCCCGGTCCCATCCTCTAAGGGACCAACGTTCACTTTAGCCACCCTTTTTCTTTTTATATAGCTGTAGAAACTCTTGCTATCTATTTTTATATTTTTTGCTAGTTTACTTTCATAATCTATCTTCCCTTTCTTAATTAATCTTTTAGTTATTGTTTGCTGGCTTTTAAATGCTTCCCAATCTTCTATCCTCCCACTAGATTTGGCTACTTTATATGCCCTTGTTTTCAGTCGGATACTATCCTTTATTACTTTACTAAGCCACGGATGGCTGTCTTTTCTTTTATTCCCCTTTTTCCTCAGTGGAATATATTTATCTTGAAAGATGTGAAATATCTCCTTGAATGTAGACCACTGCTCTTGTACCGTCTTACACTTTAATCTGTTTTCCCAGTCCACTTTAGTCAATTCTACTCTCATACCTTCATAGTCTCCTTTATTTAAGCTCAGTACGCTGGTTTGCGATCCAACTCTCTCATCCTCAAACTGAATTTGGAATTCAACCATATTATGGTCACTCATTCCAAGGGGATCCTTTACTAGGACATTTTTTATTAATCCTGTCTCATTACACAGGACCAGATCTAAGATTGCCTGCCCCCTGGTTGGTTCAGTTACATACTGCTCAAGGAACCCGTCCCTAATACACTCTATGAACTCTTCCTCAAGGCTGCCATGCCCAATTTGATTAGTCCAGTCAATATGAAAGTTAAAATCCCCCATGATTATAGCTGTTCCCTTATTACAAGCCCCAACTATTTCCTGATTTATACTCCGACCAACAGAGTTGCAACTGTTAGGAGGCCTATAGACTACGCCCACTAGTGACTTTTTCCCCTTATTATTCCTTATCTCCACCCAAACTATTTCACTATCCTGATCCTTTGACCCAATATCATTTCTGACTATTGCAGTGATTCCATCCTTGATTAACATAGCAACCCCACCTCCCTTTCCTTCCTGTCTGTCCTTCCTAATTGTCAAATACCCTTGTATGTTTAGTTCCCAGTCATGATTATCTTGCAGCCATGTTTCCGTAATGGCCACCAGATCATACCCATGTGTAGTTATTTGTACCGTCAACTCGTCAATTTTGTTACGAATGCTGCGTGCATTCAGATAAAGAACTTTCAAATATGTTTTCTGACAATTTATTCCTGCTTTTACCCCTTTTACTACTTTACCTTTATCATTATACATTCTGTCCCTTCCTGACACGCTCTGGTTTTTAATTCCCCCACTGCTACCTTGCTCTATTGCCTTCTCCGCTGTCATTTTTATTTTTCGCTCTCTTAAAACCTTCCCCCCACTAATTAGTTTAAAGCCCTCTCTACAGCCCTAGTTATTCGATTCGCCAGGACTCTAGTCCCAGCACTGACCAAGTGAAGTCCGTCCCAACGGAACAGCTCTCTCCTGTCGCAGTACTGGTGCCAGTGTCCCAGGAAGCAAAACCCATTTCTCCCACACCAGTCTTTGAGCCACGCATTTAACTCTCTAATTTTATTTACCCTAGCCAAATTTGCACGTGGCTCAGGTAGTAATCCAGAGATTATTACCCTTGTGGTTCTGCTTTTTAATTTGGCCCCTAGCTGCTCAAACTCCCTCAGCAGAACCTCCTTCCTTGTCCTATCTATGTCGTTGGTACCAACATGGACCACGACAACTGGATCCTCCCCCTCCCACTCCAAGTTTCTCTCCAGCCCAGAGGAGATGTCCTTAACCCTGGCACCGGGCAGGCAACACAGCCTTCGGGACTCTCGCTCTCGGCTGCAAAGAACTCTATCTATCCCCCTAACGATACTATCCCCTACCACTACAACATTTCTTTTAACTCCCCCCACTTGAATGCCCCCCCGCTCCACGGTGCTGTGGCCAGGCTGCTCATCCTCCCCGCAGTCCCCGTTCCCATCCTCACAGGGAGTAAGAGCCTCAAACCTGTTGGACAAGAGCAAGGGCTGCGGTTCCTCCAACACTACCTCCTGGATCCCCGTACCTGCCTCACATCTAGTCACACCATCCTGACCCTGGCCACGGACTACATCTGAATTAATTAATCTAATTGGTGTGACTACCTCCTGATACACAGAGTCCAGGTAACTCTCCCCCTCCCTGATGTGTCTCAGTGTTTGAAGCTCGGACTCCAGCTCTTCAACACGGAGCCGGAATTCCTCGAGCAGCCAACACTTACTGCAAATGTGATCACTGTGAGCATCAATGGTGTCCACCAGCTCCCACATATTGCAGCAGCAACACATCACCTGATCTCCCATTCTATGTAATTAATTAAATTTATTAATATTATTCTTAAATACCCTCTGCCCCGATTCTAGATGATGAATATCGCACCTTAGAAACTATAAACCACAGAGTTTAAGCTTAAAAAGAGAGAAATACTCACCAACCAATCACTTACCCGCTTTCTGGTGACGTCACACTTGGATTACTTTTTACCTCTCTCCTTCCCTCTGAGTTCCAAGATTGGAGATTGGAGAGCCTTACCTGGGCTCTGGAGCCTTTATACAGCCGCTCAGCCCGCGATTCCCGCCGACTCTCGCACTGAGGACTTACCTGGGCTCTGGAGCCTTTATACAGCCGCTCAGCCCGCGATTCCCGCCGATTCTCGCACTGAGGCCTTACCTGGGTCTTGGGAGCCTTTATACAGCCGCTCAGCCCGCGATTCCCGCCGACTCTCGCACTGAGGCCTTACCTGGGTCTTGGGAGCCTTTATACAGCCGCTCAGCCCGCGATTCCCGCCGACTCTCGCACTGAGGACTTACCTGGGTCTCGGGAGCCTTTATACAGCCGCTCAGCCCGCGATTCCCGCCGATTCTCACACTGAGGCCTTACCTGGATCTCGGGAGCCTTTATACAGCCGCTCAGCCCGTGATTCCCGCACTGAGGCCTTACCTAGGTCTTTGGAGCCTTTATACAGCCACTCAGCCCGCGATTCCCGCCGATTCTCGCAATGAGGCCTTACCTGGGTCTCGGGAGCCTTTATACAGCCGCTCAGCCCGCGATTCCCGCCGATTCTCGCACTGAGGCCTTACCTGGGTCTTGGGAGCCTTTATGCAGCCGCTCAGCACGCGATTCCCGACGATTCTCTTGATTCTAGATCGCTTTGCACACTAAAGGGTTAGGCCTCAGGGCAAAATCTCAAATGACACTGTATGCAACCTGGCTAATCAACCCAGTTGGTTGATCATTGCCAACTCTTCTCGTAAGGACACTTCATGCACCACTCCGAGTCGGACTCTGCCAGAGCATTCACCAACAAACCACCACCCACGTGGAAGAGGCCACGCAGCAGACTCAGAACAAGATGGGATGACAACATAAAAGTGCTCCTTAACAGCATGGGCCTTGCTGCCGTTGAGGCACAAATGAAAAACCCTGAACCATAACGATTGGAAGAAGCTGATAATGGCAACATCCTCTGATGGACAGACCCTTAGACGATGAGAATCAACAGTTAATATGGTGGCATCTATAACACTAACAATCTTATGTCTACACACACATCCTGTCTGCAAAATGTTTACTTCCGGTCATGTTTTTATTACACTTTTTGTGTCAAATTCTTCCATTATGAAGTTTATATTTCCACATTTATCGTAAGAACATAAAAATTAGGAACAGGAGTAGGCCAAATGGCTCTTTGAGCCTGCTCCGCCATTCAATAAAATCATGGCTGATCTTCGACCTCAACTCCACTTTCCCGCCCGATCTCCATATCCCCTGATTCCCCTAAAGTCCAAAAATCTATCGATCTCAGCCTTGAATATACTCAACGACTGAGCCTGCACAGCCCTTTGGGGCAGAGAATTCCAACATTCGCAAGTTTTCACAACCCTCTGAGTGAAGAAATTCCTCCTCATCTCAGCCTTAAAAGGCTGAGATAGAGATAATGGAAGCCTCTCTTATCTAAGCTCGTCACAATGTAATTGCTCCCTCCAGCCAGCAATGGTGCTGTAGCCTTTCAGTTTTTTCATCTCCCAGCTCCTCAGCATAGATTACATACATAGAATGTACAGCACAGAAACAGGCCATTCGGCCCAACTGGTCCATGCCGGTGTTTATGCTCCACACGAGCCTCCTCCCACCCCTCTTCATCTAACCCTATCAGCATAACCTTCCTTTCTCTCTCTCAAGTGTTTATCTAGCTACCCCTTAAATGCATCCATGCTATTCGCCTCACCTAGCGAGTTCCACATTCTAACCACTCTCCGGGTAAAGAAGCTTCTCCTGCATTCCCTATTGGATTTATCGAAACTATCTTATTAAAAATCTTAGTCTGCAAGTACTGGGTCAATTATCATCCCTGTCCTCTAACACCATTTCACCTGAAGACCCTTGCTACCTGTGTGCAATGCCACGGGAGGTCGACTAGTGTTGTCGAATATTTGAAGCTGGTTGTTCCCCAAACCTGACTCCCCAAATGCAATAGCAACGCCCATTTTAGGGGCTCTCAAGTAACAACTAAATTCCTTTTCTCCCATAAAATTGAATATGTGTGTTTGGATCAAATTGGTCAAACTCAGAAACAATACCAAACTAGGGAGGGGCAGTTGAATCTGAGGAGACAGCTGAGAACTTACAAAAAGGGGTTGGACAAAGTGTGCAAGCAAACAGATAAAAAAAAATTATAAGGTCCAATGCAAAATACCGCACATCGAAAGAATAATTGGGTGAGTTACGTGTCGAAATAGCCACAGGTGACACTAAAAGAGATCCCAACTCAATGCTCAGCATGTCCCATCATTATAGAGCAGCAATAACAAAGCAAATAGAATGCTAAACATTTCTAGCCAAAACAGTAGAGTACAAAACAGAAGATGTTATGCTGAAACTGGTACGGCGTCACTGAGACGCAAGGGAAGCATTGTGTTTTGAGCGGGAGTGCTGGCTGCCCATAAATTGAATCAGGTGGGCAAATGGGTGCCCACCAGAATTTTCTCTACCGATCACCCACTTTTCAGGTGAGAAACAGGCAGTTGAACATCTCCCCAACCTTCCTTAGATGGGCTTATTTTGTTTTATCTCATCATCAATCTTCACAAGGATTCGTTCAATTCAAGTTTTGTTTCTGCAAGAACCATTGAACTATAGGGGGGAAAAATTGGGTATTGCCCATTTTGGGGCGCTAATATCGGCCGGGCGCAAAGTTTAGCGCCCGGTGCTAATTATCGCCTCCAACTGCAAAATTCGCCTCTATCACCCCTGGAGGTGATTTAGGCGCTAATTCAAGTGCTACGCACCTCTCTTAAGGCGCAAACGCCAGGGAGCGAGGCGCTACCTCAGAACGCCACCGAAGCTCAGACGATGTCCGTTACCATGGAAGCCTGACAGACTGACGCCGTCCAGTTCTTAAAGGGGAGGGGCCATCTTGCTGGCCAGCCACACCCTGCTCATTGCAGCCTTGAATCTCGGCCTGGAGGGACCTCTAAAGCAATTTGTTGGAAGCACTAATGGATAGGCCCAGGGAAAGAGCTCGGCGCTTAGGAACCTCAAAAGTGGTGCTGAGGACCAAAACTCCTTAGGACAGTGTTAAATCTCTCCAGACGTCTCTCTCCCTCTCAACCTGTGTGTACCAAAAATTTTGCCGACAAGAAAAAGCAGGAAGAGCCCGCCTTTAAATAGTGCTCCCCCAGCCCCTTCCCGACTTGAAAACGTTCCCCTCTACCTGTTGTTCCTAGCGGCAGGCCCTAAGGCAGGAGGCACGACTCAATATCCGGTCCGGGGCGCTACCGGTACATTGCACGCTCGACTGACGTCACGATCTGCGGGCGCAGGAGATCGTGGTGGTAGTGATTAGCGCCACCACAAAACGACTGGTCAATTTCGTGAGCGGCGCTAAAATCTACATAAGAACATAAGAAATAGGAGCAGGAGTAAGCCATACGGCCCCTTGGGCCTGCTCTGCCATTCAATAGGATCATGGCTGATCTGAATCTAGACTCACGTCCACTTCCCTGCCCTCTCCCCGTAACCCCTAATTCCCTTATCTGCTAGGACAATGTCTATCTCCATTTTAAATTTCTTTAATGTTGCAGCTTCCACAGCTCTCTGGGGTAGCAAATTCCATAGATTTACTACCCTCTGAGTGAAGAAGTTTCTCCTCATCTCAGTTTTGAAAGGGCAGCCCCTTATTCTAAGATTATGCCCCCTAGTTCTACTCTCACCCATCAGTGGAAACATCCTCACCGCATCCACCCGATCAAGCCCCCTCACAATCTTATATGTTTCGATAAGATCGCCTCTCATTCTTCTGAACTCCAATGAGTAGAGTCCCAACCTACTCAACCTTTCCTCATACGTCAACCCCCTCATCTTTGGAATCAACCGAGTGAACCTTCTCTGAACCGCCTCGAGAGCAAGTATATCTTTTCTTAAATATGGAAACCAAAACTGCACGCAATATTCCAGGTGTGGCCTCACCAATACCCTGTATAACTGCAGCAAGACTTCCCTGTTTTTATACTCCATCCCCCTTGCAATAAAAGCCAAGATTCCATTGGTCTTCCTGATCACCTGTTGCACCTGCATACTAACTTTTTGTGTTTCATGCACCAGGACCCCCAGATCCCTTTGTACTGTAGCACTTTGCAGTTTCTCTCCATTTAGATAATAACTTGCTCTTTGATTTTTTCTGCCAAAGTGCATAACCTCACACTTTCCAACATTATATTGCATCTGCCAAATCTCTGCCCACTCACTTAGCCTGTCTATGTCCTTTTGCAGGTTTTTTATGTCCTCCTCACTCACTGCTTTCCCTCCCATCTTTGTATCGTCGGGAAATGGAACCACTCTAAGTTCCTAGCGCCCCGTTAGCGCCCCCGGAGGCGCTAACCAACCAAACTTTTCCCTCTGGATGTTTACACCACAGGAGGCCATTCAGCCCATCATGTCTGCTGGCTCTTTGTGACAGCAATCCAAAACTAATCCCACTGCCCTGCTCCCTCCCTATTTTTTTGTTCGGCAAGAGTATTAAGGGTTGTGGAACCAAGGCGGGTAGATGGAGTTAAGATACAGATCAGCCGTGATCTAATTGAATGGCGGAACAGGCTCGAGGGACTGAATGGCCTGCTCCTGTTCTTACGTTTTGCTGTAAATACAAAATCCCCTTCCAAATGCCTGTCAGGAATTAAATATCAAATCAAAACATCAGAAGGACATAAGCAAAGTCAAGGGTGAGAAAAACCATTCTTCCAATCAAAGCTCATCCCTCTTCCTAACACTCCCACCTTAGAATCCAACTCCAACTGTATTTTGAACAACACCGAGATTTTTGTCTCTAATTGGCCAATAAGAACTCTTCCTTTAATTGGGTAAATTGTTCAGGGGTTGTCAAGTTGAGTTAAGTCGGTGCAGGGAAATGGAACCACCTCCCCACTTTTGGCACCTTCATCCGCATCACGTGCTCCCGGATCAGCTACAGAACAAGATCAGGGGCCATCCGGCCCAATTGCCTGCCTCCCTTTCGCGGCTATGTTCGCGCCCGGGTGGCCCTGGAGATGGAGCACGCGGTGTCCGCCGGCACGCTCAAAGCCTTCCGAGACTGGTGGGCGCCACGGGGACTGGAGTGCATCATCTCCCCGGCCGATGTTATTCTAATCTAACTTGATAAGCCTTATTTGACGTTTTTCCTTAAATTGCAGATAAATTGTACAACCAAAAGAGGGACAACTGATCCCCGGCCGATGTTATTTTAATTTAAGTTGATAAGCTTTATTTGATGTTTTCTTAAGTTGCAGATAAATTGTACAACCACAAAAGACCACAGAACGAGATCAGCAATTTGATCGAAGCAGAGGACAGCCTCCCAATCCGGCCCTGCTAGGGCCGCCTCCATTTTGAATTGTGAGCACGCTGAGCAGCTGCGAGCTAACACCCACCCACAGCCTGGCCGCCCTGTGCCCCCACAGCCTGGCCACCCTGTGCCGCAACAGCCTGGCCACTCTGTGCCGCAACAGCCTGGCCACTCTGTGCCCCCACAGCCTGGCTGCCCTGTGCCCCAACAGCCTGGCCACACTTGGCCTCAACAGCCTGGCCACCCTGTGCCCCAACAGCCTGGCCACTCTGTGCCCCCACAGCCTTGCCGTCCTGTGCCCCAACAGCCTGGCCGCCCTGTGCCCCAACAGCCTGGCCGCGCCGTGCCGCAACAGCCTGGCCACCCTGTGCCCCCACAGCCTGGCCGCCCTGTGTCCCAACAGCCTGGCCGCCCTGTGCCCCAACAGCCTGGCCGCGCCGTGCCGCAACAGCCTGGCCACCCTGTGCCCCCACAGCCTGGCCGCCCTGTGCCCCAACAGCCTGGCCACCCTGTGCCTCAACAGCCTGGTCACCCTGTGCCCCAACAGCCTGGCCACCCTGTGCCTCAACAGTCTGGTCACCCTGTACCCCAACAGCCTGGCCGCCCTGTGCCCAAACAGCCTGGCCGTCCTGTGCCCCCACAGCACTTGGCTGAGCGCTGATGTGATGCTGCTCACCATCACAGAGGTTGGGAAGCCATTCCCCAAGTATAATAATACACCTGCAAACTCATTTTTAATGTGGAAGCAAGTCATCCTCGGTTCCGAGGGACTGCCTAAGAAGAAGATAATAATACAGAAACAGTACTCAGAAGGGCGGGGGCTGAAACATGCAAGACCCACAGCATACCAGTTGATCAACTGCATCTCATGCACATCAAATAGACAACAGCCCTTCAAGTAGGTTTGCGCTCCGGAGCCGTGCAGACATCAAACAAGGCACTGCCTAATGCAACACCGGAGTGTTTACCACAATTTAAAAGGGGGGGGGGGGTTGTGTCAGTCAGGACCAACCTACTCTTTTTTAAAAAAAAACATGCCAGCGCAAGAGCTTCGCACTGCAGCAGACATCTTCAACTTTGTTGTATTATTTTTCAATACAGTTTTCGAGTTAGTGACTGGCAGCGAAGGCAGGAGCATAAAATAGTTCGCATTGACGCGATAACTGGGACCCAAACAAAACGCTGCTGCAAAGTGTCCTGCCCGCCAGCTCATCGTGGCAACGCTTCCTCACAATCATCGCACACCGAACTGAACACTGCTGGGTTCCAGCAAGATCCCAGCGTCGCTTCGGTTACAACCCGTTGCTAATCGATAATGTGCAATGATGCCCACAACACACACAACACACCTTTCAGGGTCGTGTACCAGCTCCAATGGAACTTGCTATTTGCTATTTTTGGTGGGGTTTTTTACTAGATTGCTGCAATTTACTAATATTATATGTTGCAATACTGGGGAGGGGGGTGGGGGGAGACGTGCAAGAGGCTCACAGACTGAGATCAGCCTCCAATTCTCCACAGTGCTGGGAGCTGCGGATATCTATTTATTAAAAATGAGCAAATATTAATTTTTTAAAAAGCAATTCTTGCTCCTTTCTCGACCAGCTGAATAAACAGCACTGGAATTATGGAGTGGGGTCAGAATAGAGCGATTGACCCCGCGTGTCGCAGTAACAAAAAAAAAACACCACAAGATATTACTTTCAAATCCACTTTTGCATCCTGACTCGGCACCGTTAGCAACTTACTGAACAACATCATCAACCAAAAAAAACTGGACCCAATAATGGAAATTTTCATTAAAAGAAAGACTGCTGACCCCAATTAGTATAAAAGGAGATTTTAGTGTAAATTTTCGCAAAAAAGATCAGCTTGAGGAGATGGCTGGGTGTTCCTTTAAGAGACCGAGGTTAACTCCTTGGGCTGGGTGCCAGTCCGGGGTGAAGCCCCCAGGCTGAGCTCTCCCTCTTTGACTTTACCTTGTTTTGCTGAGCTTCCATTCTATCTGCCCGTGGACTCGGTCTTAGAGAAGCGGACACGCCGAGCGCTGGGCTGCTCCTGCACTCAGCACTTGGTTTAAGAGCTCGCTGATTTCCACCCATCCACCGATCGCTTCGTCCCCGCAGCCTCGGGATTACATTTGCTGCCGATACTACAGAGCTGGTCTGGAGAGAGAGAGAGAAAAAAAAACCCCAGCACCACCTCCCACAGACTCTTAAAGCAACGTCACCAGGCTCCGGCTTCACTGAGCTGTCGAACTGAAAGGAGCTGTTTTGGGGGAAGCTGTACTGAGATTACACAATTTAAAGAGACAGTAGCTAGGAATAGGAGTAGGCCATTCAGCCCCTCGAGCCTGTTCCGTCATTCAATGAGATCATGGCTGCTCTGTGACCTAACTCCGTATACCCGCCTTTGGCTCATAACCCTTAATACCAGAAAGCTATCAATCTTTTTAAAATTAACAATTGATCTAGTATCAGTTACTGTTTACAGAAGAGCGTTCCAAACTTCTTACCCTTTAGAAACATATAAAAATAGGAGCAGGAGTAGGCCATTCGGCCCTTCGAGCCTGCTCCGCCATTCAATATGATCATGGCTGATCCTCTATCTCAATACCATAGTCTCGCTCTCTCCCCAAACCTCTTGACGCCTTTTGTGTTTAGAAATCTATCTATCTCCTTCTTAAATATATTCAGTAGAAGTGCGTAGAAATATTTTCTAATTTCACTCCTGAAAGGTCTGGCTCTAATATTTAGACTATGCCCCCTAGTCCTAGACTCCCCAACCAGCGGAAATAGTTTCTCTCTATCTACCCTATCTGTTGCCCTTAATTAGCCTGCTAATTAGACCGACATTTTCAAATCCTTGTACAAAATAGTTTTTTAAAATCCACATTTAATTTTGTAGTACTTTCAAAATTGAGCACTATGGATTGTGTTTCTTTCTTGAAAAGCACTTTTCTTCAACCTAGATACCAATCCATAAATACAGTTTCCAGATGTAAACCTGAGGATTGGGAGCAGTTTAGGATTCAACAAAGGAGGACAAAGGGATTAATTAAGAAGGGGAAAATAGAATATGAGAGTAAGCTTGCCGGGAACATAAAAACTGACTGTAAAAGCTTTTATAGATATGTGAAGAGAAAAAGATTGGTGAAGTCAAGCGTAGGTCCCTTGCAGTCAGAATCAGGGGAATTTATAATGGGGAACAAAGAAATGGCAGACCAACTAAATACATATTTTGGTTCTGTCTTCACAAAGGAGGACACAAATAACTTCCCAGAGATGCCGGGGAACATAGGATCTGATGAAAGGGAGGAATTGAAAGAAATCAGTATTTGTAGGGAAATGGTGTTAGGGAAATTGATGGGATTGAAGGCTGATAAATCCCCAGGGCCTGATAATCTACATCCTAGGGTACTTAAGGAAGTGGCCCTAGAAATAGTAGATGCATTGCTGATCATCTTCCAACATTCGATGGAATCTGGAACAGTACCCATGGATTGGAGGGTAGCTAATGTTACCCCACTATTCAAAAAAGGTGGTAGAGAGAAAACAGGGAATTACAGACCGGTAAGCCTGACATCGGTTGTGGGGAAAATGCTAGAGTCCATTATAAAAGATGCAATAGCAGAGCACTTGGAAAACAGTGACAGGATCGGACAAAGTCAACATGGATTCACAAAAGGTAAATCGTGCTTGACTAATCTACTGGAATTTTTTGAGGATGTAACTTGTAAAATAGATAAGGGAGAACCAGTGGATGTGGTGTATCTGGACTTTCAGAAGGTCTTCGATAAGGTCCCGCATAAGAGATTAGCGTGTAAAGTTAAGGCACATGGGATTGGGGGCAAGGTATTGACTTGAATAGAGAACTGGTTGGCAGACAGAAAGCAAAGAGTTGGAATAAACGGGTCTTTTTCTGAGTGGCAGGCAGTGACTAGTGGGGTACCGCAAGGGATCGGGCCTTGGACCCCAGCTATTCACAATATATATTAATGATCTAGACATGGGAACTAGATGTAATATCTCCAAATTTGCAGACGACACAAAGCTGGGTGGGCGTGTGTGCTGTGAGGAGGATGTCAAGAAACTCCAGGATGATTTGGACATGTTGGGTGATTGGGCAGAAACATGGCAGATGCAATATAACATGGATAAATGTGAGGTTATCCACTTTGGTAGCAAAAACAGGAAGGCAGATTATTATCTAAATGGCAATAGATTGGGAGAAGGGGAAGTGCAATGAGACCTGGGTGTCCTTGTGCACCAGTCGCTGAAGGTAAGCATGCAGGTGCAGCAGGTGGTTAAGAAGGCAAATGGTATGTTGGCCTTCGTAGCGAGAGGGTTTGAGTACAGGAACAAGGATGTCTTGCTGCAGTTGTACAGGGCCTTGGTGAGACCACATCTTGAGTATTGTGTGCAGTTTTGGTCGCCTTATCTGAGGAAGGATGTTCTTGCCATGGAAGGAGTTCAGCGAAGATTCACCAGGCTGATACCTGGGATGGCAGGAATGACGTATGAGGAGAGATTGGGTCGATTGAGCTTTTACTCGCTGGAGTTTAGAAGAATGAGAGGTGATCTCATTGAAACTTATAAAATTCTAACAGGACTGGACAGACTAGGTGCAGGAAGGATGTTCCCGCTGGTCGGGGAGTTCAGAACCAGGGGACACAGTCTAAGGATAAAGGATAGGCCATTTAGGACAGAAATGAAGAGGAATTTCTTCACCCAGAGAGTGGTGAACCTGTGGAACTCTCTACCACAGAAGGCGGTGGAGGCCAGTTCATTAAATATATTCAAGAAGGAGTTGGATATATTTCTTAAGGCTAAAGGGATCAAGGGGTATGGGGAGAAGGCAGGAACCGGGTGCTGAATTTGGATGATCAGCCATGATCGCATTGAATGGCGGAGCAGGCTCGAGGGGCTGAATGGCCTACTCCTGCTCCTATCTTCTATGTTTCTATGTCAATCCCCTCAGAAAACACCCAATTTGCTGGCATCAAATATTGTAGTGGGCAAGTAAGCCTGCTGCTTTCAGTTTCAGTTATCCTTGGCATACATTAGGATAGGCCCGTTGTCCAGTAAAATAATTCATGTTAAGAGCGCTATCGCCTAATGTGGGGCAACGACCTGTTCAGAATCATGAGTTGTGATGTTGATTTCTCCGCTTCGCCCTATGTGGCTAGGCTGCGAGTACCATTCAAGCTTTTCAACTTGTTCTTTAGTTTCCCATTCTTGGAAGATTCCTGACTGAAATGCCATTGAAAACACTGCTGATACCCCCAGGCTATATAGAACTACTATTCGCTCTGGAAAGTCCTTGGCTGGGGATAACCCTTTCACAATGAAATCCTTAATGACAGTATGATTTGCCGTGATGGTAGCACTATGTTAACGAGTCTGATTCAGAGGCCCATAAGGATGGCCACAGGAGATGCTTACATTGATGGGATGGGTTATTTTCAGGATAGAATTAAGGTTTTTAAAAATTTGTTTATGGGATCTGGGCATCGCTGGCAAGGCCAGCATTTATTGCCCATCCCTAGTTGCCCTTGAGAAGGTGGTGGTGAGCTGCCTTCTTGAACCGCTGCAGTGCGTGTGGTGAAGGTACTCCCACAGTGCTGTTAGGGAGGGAGTGCCAGGATTTTGACCCAGTGACGATGAAGGATCGGCGATATACTTCTAAGTCAGGATGGCGTGTGACTTGGACGGGAACTTGGAGGTGGTGGTGATCCCATGCGCCTGCTGCCCTTGTCCTTCTAGGTGGAAGAGGCCGCGGGTTTGGGAGGTGCTGCCGAAGAAGCCTTGGTGAGTAGCTGCAGTGCATCATGTAGATGGCACACACTGCAGCCACGGTGCGCCGGTGGTGGAGGGAGTGAATGTTTAAGGTGGTGGATGGGGTGCCAATCATGCGGGCTGCTTGGTTGGAGACAGTAAATGGGGCATTACTGTGTCTGTCTATACTATACAAACCTCCTTTAGCTTTGAAAGGGTTGTAGATGCCAGCATCAAGCAGTGCCCTGATGCTGCCTTTGTTGTCTGTGGTCTTTGATACACACACTTGGGTTAATCTGTTTCAATCAACTTGCTTGGAAACAGTGAGGTGTTTTCTGATTTAAATGACCCTTTCAAATTTTCTGAACCAGCAGAGGAGAAACAGAAGGAAGGGCCCATGCTTCCTGTATCTTCTGAGCATTTTGAAATCATTGCCAATCCCAAGTAATAATAATGTTTGGATGTATCTATCCTTGCAAACCTTGCAAGAGGTCAACATCCATCCCGGATCTATTGGAGTTGCCTACCTTCTCAGTTTCCCGGATTTTCCTTTCCATTTGCTTTGTGAACTGCCACAAACTTGGTATGGGGAACAATTGGAATTTGCTATTCAGACCAGCAGAGTAGATAAACCTTAGTAATGACGGTCCTTGAAGACGTTCTATTTACGTTATATACATTGATGATTTTCTATATGCAGATGAAATATGGGGAGTTTCCTGTTGGAGTTAAGAACCTTGCACCTTCTGAAAGAGTCAATGATTGCTTGAGGGTGAAGGACATAATTCAGAATCCTCCTCAAATGAGGATGGAGGCACTGAGTAACATTTATCTACCAGCAACTGGAACAGATTCAATCTGTTGCTAGAACAGTCCAGATAATTACAAAAGATGTCACTTTTATAAAGATAGAGAAAGTTATACAGGCACTAAGTTACAAAGCAAAAATATTACAACCATGCACTGATGATACTCTTGAGGTGGGACCACAATCTGTTGGCCAGGGAATTCTGCTGCACATGTTGTGATATTAAATCTCCACATGATGATACTATAACCCCCTTATAAACAGTTCTTTAGACAGCAAGTTGAGAAGGTAGTCCTAAAACTGTATGCCATTCTTCCGTTACTGCACTTCTAGCCTTAACTGAATAAGTGAGTTTGTGCCTCAGTGATAATCCATCTTGTTTATGACATTTGGATGTAGGTGTTTTCAGGTCTTGCCTGAAGCCTCTTTCCTGAACCTTTTTAGAATTTTATAGCCGTGGCTCAGTGGGTAGCACTCGCTCGCCTCTGAGTCAGATGGTCGTGGGTTCAAGTCCCACTCCAAGAGACTTGAGCATAAAAATCTAGGCTGACACTCCCAGTGCAGTGCTGAGGGAGTGCTGCAGTGTCGGAGGTGCCATCTTTTGGATGAGACGTTAAACCGAGGCCCCGTCTGCTCTCTCAGGTGAATGTAAAAGATCCCACGGCAAGAAGATTCGCTAATTGGTAAAACAGAGCTCTCGGTGGATATTGAGATCAAATCACAGAATTGCCCACCTCCAATTTTTTGGTGATCTCTGCAACCTCCTCCAACCTTATATCACCTGCTGCACCCTTTGCCCCTCTGCCTTTGTGTATAACCACCCTTATCCTCCACCTCACCATTCATGGCAGAACCTTCAGCCTCCTCAGCTTTTTTGTATGGAGCTGCCTCCTGGATACCCCTGCCTCTCACCTCTTTAAAAAATCTTCTCAAAGCCCATTGTTTTTTTTTCATGTTCCTAATCTCGCTCCCCATGACTTGTTGTCCATTTCCTTATCTGTCCCTATGTATTGCTTCAAAACAAAAGCAAAATACTGCGGATGCTGGAAATCTGAAATAAAAACAGAAAATTCTGGAAATAGCCGGTCAGGCAGCATCTGTGGAGAGAGAAATAGCATTAATGTTTCAGGTGGGTGACCTTTCGTCAGAACTGGAAAAAGTTAGAGATGTAACCGGTTTTAAGCAGGGAAAGAGGGGAGAGGAGGAAGAACAAAAGGGAAGAAGGTCTATGATAGGGTGGAAGGCAGGAGAGATATTAAATGACAAAAGATGGTGCAAGATGAAAGGAGGTGGTAACAACAACAACAACTTGTATTTGTATAGCACCTTTAACATAGTAAAACGTTCCAAGGCGCTGCACAGGAGTATTTTAAGACAAAAAATTTGACACCGAGCCACATAAGGATAAATTAGGGCAGGTGACCAAAAGCTTGGTCAAAAAGGTAGGTTTTAAGGAGCGTCTTAAAGGAGGAAAGAGAGGTGGAGAGGTGGAGAGGTTTAGGAAGGGAATTCCAGAGCTTAGGGCCTCAGCAGCTGAAGGCACGACCACCAAAGGTTGAGCGATTATAATCAGGGATGCTCAAGAGGGCAGAATTAGAGGAGCGCAGGTATCTCGGGGGTGTTGTGGGGCTGAAGGAGATTACAGAGATAGGGAAGGGCGAGGCCATGGAGGGACTTGAAAACAAGGATGAGAATTTTGAAATCGAGGTGTTGCTTAACCAGGAGCCAATGTAGGTCAGCGAGCACAAGGGTGATGGACGAACGGGACTTGGTGAGTGTTAGGACACGGGCAGCCGAGTTTTGGATGACCTCAAGTTTACATAGGGTGGAATGTGGGAGGCCAACCAGGAGTGCGTTGGAATAGTCAAGTCTAGAGGTAACAAAGGCATGGATGAGGATTTCAGCAGCGGATGAGCTGAGGCAAGGGTGGAGACGGGTGATGTTACGGAGGTGGAAGTAGGTGGTCTTTGTTATGCCGCGGATATGTGGTCGGAAGTGGTAATGGGACAAGTAAAGGAACAAAAGATGGGCCTAGAAGAGGTGTAAATGGGAATATCAGAATCATCAGCAACAGCTACCATTCAAAAAAATGCAGGCTGAGGTTATGGTCTGAAATTGTTGAACTCGATGTTGAGTCCGGAAGGCTGTAAAGTGCCTAATCGGAAGATGAGGTGCTGTTCCTTGAGCTTATATTGAACTTCATTGAAACAGTGTAAGAGGCCGAGGACAGAGAGTTCAGAGCGGGAGTGCAGCGGAGAATTAAACAATTAAACCTTTCTTCTTTGTTTTATACATAAGAGGTGTTATATCAATGCAAACTTTTGTTGATTTCTTTTCTTCCCTCCCATTGGATGATGGCTCTTTCCTGATGTTTGCGTTGGATAGGATAAATCCTGTCGAGAGAATGGGGTGGCCATACTTTATCGAGCGAGATCATTCCCTTTACACGTAAAGCAGCTAAGGAAGACCATAAAATAATCTCCATCGAAGGTCTTTTTTTTACAAAAATATATGCTTTATACCTGCTCCCAAATATCTTTTTTTAAAGAATTGACTCATATTTTCGCTTTTGTTTTTGAATCGCGGTTTCTGGTAATGCATTTGATTTTTTTTTGTTTGCCTAGCATTTGGAGTTTGGAGTGGCGCAGATACTGTTGCTATGGTAACAGTTTAATCCTGTATGATGAGAAACCTTTTTAAGTGGCTATTTTGAAGGATTAAACCAAATTGGTTGCCATAGCTAGGCGGCAGTTGCATTCAAATGTAAATTATGTTTATTCCTCAACTCCTTTACCCGAAACCCAAGCCTCGCTGTCTGCTATTAGCCAGTGTTGTGACTGTGCCCATAATGTGACTGCTTAATGCAGGGGAAAACTCCATTTATTTGTATTGTGTCCAGGGTAGCTGCTTAATCACAACACTGTGCAAATGAGAAACTACAGGAAGAATTAACAATTCCATACCCAACACACCCATTTTCGTATGAGAGAAAACAAAAATATTATTCAGTGGTACCTTGTTATTACAAGCTAATTGTAACAATAAACGTACTCACATGAAAGTTTAATTATAGCCCAAACTGGGGTTCAAGTTACAATTAGCTGAATCCCTGGGGGAAAAAGAATTACTTTTATAAATTCGGTGATTGTAATAATATGGTTTGACAATTTATGAGTAATTACCATCTAGCAAAAATGTAAACCCCAATATGTCTGGGTCGTCACTGATAGGCGTGTCGGATATTTTTCCTTTAGTTGTATTCTGTAATGATTGTTTACAACTGAGTGGCTTGCTGAGCTGCTTCAGAGGGCAGCTAAGAGTCAACCGCATATCGTGAGCCAGACCAGGTAGGAGTGGCAGGTTCCCTCTCCTGAAGGACCTTATTGGAACAAATGGGTTTTTAGGACAATGTGGTAGTTTTGGTTTTCCCTTGTACTAGCCCATAAATTACAAGATTTATTCAATTTAATTTCATGACTTACCCTGGCAGGAGTTGAGTTTATGACTTTTGGGCTGCTGGTTGAGTACCATAATTCCTACTCTACTGTATCCTGTTAAACTGGACTCTGGCGGAAGAGGATTGACAGGGTAGATGCTGAGAGGTTGTTTCCCCTGGCTGGAGTGTCTAGAACTAGGGGACATAGTCTCAGGATAAGGGGTCGGCCATTTAAGACTGAGATGAGGAGGAATTTCTTCACTCAGAGGGTTGTGAATCTTTGGAATTCTCTGCCCCAGAGGGCTGTGAATGCTGAGTCTTTGCGTATATTCAAGGCTGAGACAGATCGATTTTTGGACTCTAGGGGAATCGAGGGATATGGAGATCGGGCGGGAAAGTGGAGTCGAGGTCGATGATCAGCCATGATCTTATTGAATGGCGGAGCAGGCTCGAGGGGCCGTATGGCCTACTCCTGCTCTTACTTCTTATGTTTTTATGTTCTTAAGATGTAAAGGAAGGAATGTAGGATAAAAAAAATTTCAACACCCTACTTTACGTGTTAGTGTCTCACTGACCTCCCATCCAATCTAATGGAAACTACAAATGATAATTAATTGAATTAATGTTGCTGGCAAGGGACAGATTGCAGTATGGATATAATGCAATACATTTAACTCAGATACATGCTTGAGCCAGGAATGTCCAGTGTGTTAAAATAACATTTCATTCAATTGTATAGATTTCCATGATTGAAGTATGATATCGAAATGTAGAAGATTGTGGTACATAGCTTTGGAAGTTGACTATTATTTGCTTTTTATAGAAATTCTGATTTTGGGACAGTTGGTTATGAACACTCTCCTGTCACTTCGAGGACCTTCGTTTGAATTCAGCTCAGACTGAAAAGGCAATGACCTCATTGAAAGGGTCATAAGTGATGTGATTTTGGATTTTCAACTTAGTCTCTAGTAGGTGTGAGTCCATAAACACAGAACTACACATAATTTGACACAAACTGACACTAAATTAGCCCCCACTCAAATGGGACACAGTACTGCACAGTAACCTGTGCAGTAAAAAGTGCATTTTTGAGGTTATAATTCTAGTAAAAGGAAAGAACTAACATTTATACAGTGCTTTTCACGACCTCAGGCTGTCCCAAAGTGCGTTACTGCCAATTAAGTATTTTTTAAAATAAAAACAGAAAATGCTGGAGATACTCAGCAGGTTAGGCAGCATCTGTGAAGCGAGAAACAGAGTTAACGTTTCAAGTCGATGACCTTTCGTCAGACAGTTCTGACGAAAGGTCATCGACCTAAAACGTTAACTCTGTTTCTCTCTTCACAGATGCTGCCTGACCTGCTGAGTTTCTCCAGCATTTTCTGTTTTTATTTCAGATTTCCAGCATCTGTAGTATTTTCTTTTTGTATAAGTACTTTTGAAGTGTAATCATTGTTGTTAAGCAGGAAATGTGGCAGCCAATTTGTGCACAGCAAGGCCCCACAAACAGCAGTGTGATAATGACCAGATAATCTGTTTTAATGATGTTGGTTGAGGGATAAATATTGGCCATAGACACCCTGGAGAACTCCCCTGCTCTTCTTTGAAATAGTGCCGTGGGATCTTATATGTCCACCTGAGAGGGAAGATTTAACGTCTCATCCAAATGACAGCCCCTCCGACAGTGCAGCACCTCCGGCAGTGCAGCACCTCCGACAGTGCAGCCCCTCCGACAGTGCAGCCCCTCCGACAGTGCAGCCCCTCCGACAGTGCAGCACCTCTGACAGTGCAGCACCTCTGACAGTGCAGCACCTCCGGCAGTGCAGCACCTCCGACAGTGCAGCCCCTCCGACAGTGAAGCACTGGGGTCTCAGATTGTGTGCACCAAGTCTCTGGACCGAGGCAGGAACCCCCAACTCTCTGACTCAGAGACGGGAGTGCTGCCACTGAGCCACAGCTGACACTCTAACCCGTATTAGATTGGAAAACACTTCTCTTTCTCACCACTAACATCCCTTGCGTTGATGAGCGGAAAATCCATTCCTGACCTTCCAGTTTAGCACCAAATTATGTTTCCTTCTTTTTCTACCACTTTGTATCCCTTTAGCTACATCACAGAATGAAGTCAGGAGGAGAGAAGCTGTTTATGGAATAGCAAGCATGACTGAGTGATAGGATTGATGTGAGAGAAGAAAATTGAGGGAGGGAAAATGAGGTGAAAGGGAAAGAATTGTCTGTTGACATTAATAATTGCCAATACCTTCTGACGCTGCTGTGCTGTGGCTGGGACCAGCATCTCCTCCAGCACAGCAGATAAAGCTGATAATAGTACTCTTGTTTCCTAGTGATATGCCTGAGGGATGAACATTTGCATTCTGCCTGTGGATGACTGATCTCTGGCATGTTGTGAGAATGTTCTGTATGGTGTTTAATTTTCAAAAGAAGTTTTCTTTGCTCAGGGCGTGGTTAGAAAGGAGTAGTTGAGTTGAGTAGCACAGATGCATTTAAGGGGAAGCTAGATATGTACATGAGGGGGAAAGAAATAGAAGGTACGATAGCAAAATACTGTGGATGCTGGAAATCCGAAATAACAACAGGAAACGCTGGAGAAACTCAGCAGGCCAGGCAGCATCGGTGGAGAGAGAAACAGAGTTAACGTTTCAGATCGATGGCCTTTCGTCAGAACTGGGAAAAAAAGCAGGAAATGGAAAGCAAGTTTAGGGGCTGGGATGAAAGAACAAAAGGGAAGGTCAGTGATAGGATAGAAAGCAGGAGAGATTGAGAGACATTGAGAGATATTCAAGGCGAGAGGAGGTGGAAATGGGACAGGTTGAGGAACAAAGGATGGCTCGAGATGGGGAGTGACTTGCGCTGGCAGAATGAAGGACCGCTGAAGGGAGGGGAAGAAAAAACAAAAAGTGTGGATAAAAAAAAAGAAAATATATATATGTGATAGGGGCCGAGGTTATAATCTGAAATTGTTGAAAAGGAATAGAAGATTATGTTGATAGGCTGAGAGGAAGTAAGATAGGAGGACACGGTGGCATAGTGGTTAGCACTGTTGCCTCACAGCGCCAGGGACCCGGGTTCAAATCTGGCCTCGGGCGACTGTCTGTGTGGAGTTTGCACATTCTCCCCGTGTCTGCGTGGGTTTTCTCCGGGTGCTCCGGTTTCCTCCCACAGTCCAAAGATGTGCGGGTTAGGTTGATTTGGCTATGATAAATTGACCCTTAGTGTTAGGGGATTAAATGCGTGGGGTTACGGGGATAGGGTGGGATATGTGTCGGTGCAGGCTCGATGGGCCGAAATGGCCTCTATCTGCACTGTGGGGATTCTGTGATTGTGTGTGATTCTGAGGAGGAGGCTCATGTGGAGCATAAACACCAACATGGATCTGTTGGGCTGAATGGCCTGCTTCTGTGCTGTAAGCACTATGTAATACTATGTAAACACAGGCTTATTATCCCATGATAGGACATTGAGTCCTGCTGTCCCTTTCTCTTCCCATTGTTAGAGCAGCAGCAGACAAATAATAACCCAAAATATGCAGCAATCTCCAGTCTGGCAATCTCACTCCCTACGTTTATTCTGTCATTCACTTCCACTGAATCTGAAATTGGAAGAAAATTGCTTTCCTGCTATCTTCCAAGCCCTCGCGCTTTCTCCTTTCACTGTGTCGCTACGTGTTATTTTCTCTTTTTAAACTTTTCTCCTCCTGATAGAATCATAGAAATTTACGGCACAGAAGGAGGCCATTCGGCCCATCGTGTCTGTGCCGGTCGGTAAAGAGCTCTCCAGTCTAATCCCACTTGGTCCGTAGCCCTGTAGGCTACGGCACTTCAAGTGCATATCCAAGTACTTTTTAAACGTGATGAGGGTTTCTGCCTCTACCGCCCTTTCAGGCAGTGAGTTCCAGACCTCCACCACCCTGATGTATCACAATAAGGGCTACACATGATTAATTAGTTATTCACGCTGGTACGGTGGGATATCATTAATGTATACTGTTATACGCAGTATATTTTTGTATATTTAGGAGATCTCCCATGGCATTGCTCATGAATGGTCTGTGGCACAATTGTGATATTTAGCTACTAACCTGGCCTGTCTCTTTAAACCCAATGCTCTACTACTACCTGTGGGAATCTAGGTTATTGTAACAATAACAACAGAAAATGCTGGATAAACTCAGCAGGTCAGGCAGCATCCATGGAGAGAGAAACAGAGTTAACGTTTCAGGTCTGTGACACTTGTAATTGCAGTTGATAGCAACAAGTGGTCAGTACATTGCTTTTAAATTTCAGGTTTCCGCTCTTTAAAAAAGACTGTTTTGCATCTGTAACAAAATGTAACCCTTTGAAGTGTGACACCCAGGGAACAGGTTAATGGAGCGTAAAATTAGGAGGGGTGTAAAACGGTGTCCGACCCTATCCTGCGCCATTCCCACCAGACGGGTTAGGTTAGACAATAATCACCCATCCAGTGTGTGGTAGACATGTGCTAGACTTTTATATATACACCAGCAAATTTCTATGGTGCACGTTAGAGCATGGGCTTTTTATAAGCCCTGAAGCATTAGAACACATAAAACGTACGGAATTCATCTTCTGGTCAGTGTAGGTACCTGTCCCTTGCCTACAAAGTCTAATAAGTCTAACACTGGGTTATTCAAAAGTCAATTAAGAAAGTGCATTTATTCTGGCTCCTTTTTAAAATTCATTCATGGTATGTGGGCGTCGCTGGCAAGGCCAGCATTTATTGCCCATCCCTAGTTGCCCTTGAGAAGGTGGTGGTGAGCCGCCTTCTTGAACCGCTGCAGTCCATGTGGTGAAGGTACTCCCACAGTGCTGTTAGGGAGGAAGTTCCAGGATTTTGACCCAGCAACGATAAAGGAACGGCGATATACTTTCACGTCAGGATGGTGTGTGACTTGGTGGTGGTGGTGTTCCCATGCGCCTGCTGCCCTTGTCCTTCTAGGTTGTAGAGGTCGTGGGTTTGGGAGGTGCTGCCGAAGAAGCCTTGGCGAGTTGCTGCAGTGCATCTTGTAGATGGTACACACTGCAGCCACAGTGCGCCGGTGGTGGAGGGAGTGCATGTTTAAGGTGATGGATGGTGCCAATCAAGCGGGCTGCTTTGTCCTGGATGGTGTTGCGCTTCTTGAGTGTTGTTGGAGCTGCACTCATCCAGGCAAGTGGAGAGTATTCCAGCACACTCCTTACTTGTGTCTTGTAGATGGTGGAAAGGCTTTGGGGAGTGAGGAGGTGAGACACTCGCCGCAGAATACGATGGGCTGGATTTTCTCAATGGAGACGAGTTGGAGGCGGGACTGCTGCTTGTCGTGTTAATGTCCCACCTCCATCATCGCCTGACCAACCAGAGGGATTTTCCCCTGATTGACCTTGTTAAGCCCGCCCTGTGGGCTCAACAGGCCAATTAGGGAGGAAGTAATTGACAGAGCACATCAATGTCAGATGTGCTATCTGTCAAGACTTCTTGAAAGAAGAAATGTTAGCGTTTGACAGCTCTGTGAAGCTGTCAAACACTGACATTCTCTGTAGTTTGATGAGTCCTTGTGTTCAGGACTCATCAAACCTTTCAACTTTGTCGATTTCAGATGGCTGTTGTTTTGGAGGATCCAACAGCCAGTCTGTGAAATCGACAAGGAGGATGTCGGGTCTCCTGATCCAGGGTGGATGAAGGCTATAGGACGAAAACAAGGTAAGTGAACATTTTTTAACACTTATCACTCACCTTACATACTTACCACTCCACACTTGCACCCATCACTTACCTCTACAACTTACTTCCAGGTGCCTCCGACCGCCGCAGACCTCCTTCACGTCTCCTCCAACCCGACGGGGTTCTCCGAGGTAGGGAAGCCTTCACCTGTGAAGGTAAAATGGCACTAATCCTTTTTTCTGCCTGTTAACTACCTGTTAACAGACAGTTAAAAGGATTTAATCCCTTTCCTGCCTTCAGGAGATGGGACCCGAAGCAGCACATCTTCCTGTCTCCTGGCAAAAGGGCACGGAGGCGGGATGGGGGCAGGTTTGCCATCCGCCCCCACTTTCTGCTACTTTACCGGCAGTCCCGCCTTCATACCCGCCTCCTCGGGGCTGACAAAATCCAGCCCATAGTCTCTGACCTGCTCTTGTAGCCACAGTATTTATGTGGCTGGTCCAGTTAAGTTTCTGGTCAATGGTGACCCCCGGGATGTTGATGGTGGAGGATTCGGCGATGGTAATGCCTTTGAATGTCAGGGGGCAGGGGTTAGACTCTTGCTTGTTGGAGATAATCATTGCCTGGCACTTGTGTGTCGCGAATGTTACCTGTCACTTATCAGCCCAAGCCTGAATGTCGTCCTGGTCTTGCTGCATGCAGGCATGGACTGCTTCATTATCTGAGGAGTTGTGAATGGCGCTGAACACTGTGCAGTCATCAGCGAACATCCCCACTTCTGACCTTTATGCTGGGTTTCTGCAGAGTTTTTCTATAGATTCTAAATAATGCCTTAGGTTCTTTATATTTAAGTGTGGCCCAGAAACTTGCATTAATCAGCTTGTTGCATCTACAGTGTGATGGATAAGAACTGAGTGCATGTGTAAAGTTGTTATAATACTACTAGCAGATCTCCTGTGCCATTGCTCTTGGTGAGGATTTGCTGTTTTACAACACTAGGGGTGATTATGCCATATCTGGGTAACATTGGGGCCACTGGTTTATGATGACTGAAAATGTATCCTAGGATTTTTACTGTTGTTTGCGGACCGAATGCCACAACTATCCATTGTTATGTCAAAACTAAATAAGTAGCTTTTATAGTTTATATATATATATATATTCCTTTACCTCAGTATTTAATTTTTTTTATCTCTTATCATTTTTAAAGCCAAGAATACACAGCAAGATGGTGTGCAAGATGCACTAATTGGAGGGAGATTAAAAGCGTACTCTTTCTTTAGTGTTGCTATTATCCTCACCTAGTCGGACTGCTCAATCGATCTTTCACGTCATCTGCCATTTTCGGAAATGTAGCGCTCTTATAGTCCAGTACTAGCATCAAGTTAAAATGAATAATGCTTTGGTCACCGTTACCCAGGTGTTCCCCCACCGAACTTCTCTCTACCTCCTTTAATAGACCAAAGATGCCTTACTCCTCTTGACGTATGCTATAAATTGAGTACAGGTTGACTATCCCTTATCCGAAAACCTTGGGACCAGCTGTGTTTTGGTTTTCAGAAATTTTCGGATTTCAGAAGGTATTATTTCAGACTGGGAAACTCTGAACATTAAATTAATTTGGTAATTAGTATTTGTATTTAATATAAATTTTAAAAGTTCAGGCTACCTCTTGCGACTGTTCCGTGTCTCATTCCCCTTCCTGCTTCTCTGTGCTGCCGCTCCCAGTCTGTTTACAGCTCCCCCTGCTCCGTATCTGAATTCCTTGACTTAGCGGGGGTCTGGGGCTCGACTGCCACCGCCAGTTGTGGGAAAGCCGGATATCGGCTGACTCCTACGCTAAGCTGGCCCGCAAATCAGGTCAGAAAAGCATCGGCCGCGTCGGGTCATGTTTGGCGCCACTCGGGTTATGTCGTGCACACAACTTACGCTCCACAAAAAAACTTTCGGTTTTCAGAGGCTTTTGGTTTTCGGAAGTGCGGATAAAGGATCGTCTACTTGTAACTTGTATGTCTACCATGACCGAGGAGGTAATTTCTGAGAACAGGGAAAACTGTGAGTAGACTTGTTTGTAAGGATTCAGCAACATTATAAATGGCATATGAAAGAAAGACTTGCATTTATATAGCATCTCACCACATCTTTCTCAAATTGCTTCACGTACAATTAATTACTTTGAAGTGCAGACACTGTGTTATGTAGGAAAATATGGCAACACTTTGTGTACAGCAAGATCTCGCAAACACCAGAGAGAAGAATAACCAGTCTGTTTTTGTTGTTAATGGTCTTCTTCAAATAGTGTTGTGGCATCTTTAATGTCCAGCTCTGATAATTCTGCACTTATTCAGTATAGTACTAGCTGGACTGTGTGCTGAAGTCCTGGAGCAGGGCTTGAATTTACAACCTCCCAACCTAAAGGCAAGAGTACTACTAACTAAGCCAAGCTGACACACATGTAGTTGTAGATCCATTGTATAAAGGGTTGAACACACCCTGTGATAGGTGCACCAATCTTAAAGTTTTTAATGTAAAATTCTGAAGCATTTCTCATTTCAACTTTTCCATTAGTTCCGACTTTGAAAACATCTTTCAATGCTATTTGCTTATAGAAGGTTTATGTGTCTTATGGGGTTACCACCAACCTATCTATGTCCCCATTCGTGTGATCTAAATATAGTTATTTTTGTAGTTTACACTTCTGTTACCTAATTTTTCTCAACTATTTCTTAGTCTTGGGTCGTTTATTTGGTTGCTGTCATCTTTGTCCTGCTAAATCTATGGCTAATGATGAGACCCCACCTTCCACATTTACACTGTGCCAGTTAGCCTCTGAGTCAGTAGATTGCGGAATCTACCCCCACCCAGGCCTTGAGCATATAATCTAGGCTGACACTTTAGCACCAAGAGAATGCCGCATTGTTGGATGTTCCATAATTTGGATGAGGCATTAAACTGAGGCCATAAAAGATCCCATGGAACCATTCATAGTGCAGAGTCCTCTTGGTGTCCAGGGCTACATTTCTCCCTCAACCAATTAAGCCACTCATTTGTGGGATCTTGCTTTGTGAAAATTGTCTGCTGCATTTTTCTACATAACAACAGTGATTGCACTTCAAAAATGGCTTTTTAAGATGGCTTTAGGACATGATAAGGTACAATATAAATGCAAGTTCTTTCTTTCTACTATCCATCAAACTGGAACATTGAATTGCAGGTAAGTTTAGCTTCTGAAATAACCTGAAAGGTTGCTGTGAAAATTATTTTGGACTGCCATATTGGCTAGTACGAGAGTTAGTACCGCAACAAATGCAAAAGTTGATGCAGCTTTATACTTGTGAACAATTTTTCAAGACTTAAAAAATATGGAGACATGACTGGTGATGCAAATGATGTAATAACGTTACAGATTATCTGCTGTGTGTATCTGTACACATAATAAACACCACTGAGGTAGCAGCGCTCCATTAAGTAGCGAAACTGGAATCACTAAGATTAGGTTTCACGCAGGTTGCAGTACACCATATAGAGAGAGATAATTAATGCTGCAGTATTCCTTTTAATTGCCCCATTTTGCTTCTATTCATCCATGAGATCTTGTTACCACACTATGTTTTAGTTGCTTTTAATTTGCTAGGGTCTTCTCAAGATTCTCTTTTCTACTCTTAAATACAACTAGCCCTAAAGGTGATGGAGCCTCAAGAAGACACCATGACATTGAAGACAAGATCAACCAGGGCACTTCTAAACTTCTCCTGAATCGCTGGTTAAAAATATTTGCTCTTCCCACCTCCTATCCTCTTGTGAAATTGAGGACTTATGCTGAGGTATGGTATGGTATATAGTAACTCACTAAGATGGCTGTTCTTTATTTACAAGCCTAGTTCGCTTGTGTCAGTTGCCTACTTGATTATGGGGGTCGTAAAAATAACTGAAGTGAATGTTAATCTCAAGACTTCCACGAAAGCACGCAGAGAATCAGCCACTGGCCAGCCTTATCCTATAACCTGTAGTTAAAATAGAAAAATCAGACAGCTAACAAACATTTAATCTGCTGTTATGAATCATCTCAGCAATCCAACCGGGATCTCTAGATCAGGAGTGGGACCATGGGGTGTTGTTTTTCTTTCCCCTCCCTTGAACTTGGGGTCACTGAGGCTAATTGTAGCCAACTGTGATCCCACAGGGTAAGTAGGGCTTGTTACTACATCACACACAACTCATACATCCATTGAGTTAACTGGGCAGCACTTTATGTGTTTATTTTTTTATTTTAAATAATTTTTCTTCCAATGTTTATTTTCATGGCAGTACAGCCGGGCGTAGCTTGAGGCACATGTAAGGACAGTGCCTTATGACATTGATGCTTTATTCATTTCTTCCTGTAATTTGATAAGCTTGATGAAGATCAGAGTAATATACTTTACAAGGGGGCTCTCTTGGCCATCGGTATCTCTTCTTTTCACGATACACTCCATTACGGGAGTAAGTTCCTGACTTATGTTTGGTTTGTTTATGCATTGTGCAACCAACCAAAATCACATTGCATTGCAAGAGATACCTGCAGGCAACTAGATACAGTCATCTGTGAATTTAAACTAATATTACAAGACATCAAATACCAGACTCACAGAAACCAAACGGAAATTAAACAGTCCAAGGACTGAATATTTCAGAAACCTATGAGATACCCCCCCCCTATGAAACAGAAGGAATGATGAAAATGTTCCTCCCTAAAACAATTTGCGTTCTGTTGCAGCAAGTGCGTGGTTTGGTGTATGATCACCTGTTTAGTTTAAAGAGCAGGCTGCTGGCATCGCCATTGAATATCTTCTGGTAGAAACGAAGCTCGATGCTGATTGGTAAGGAATGATGAAATGATTCATAACTGCAGATGAAAATGTTTATCTGCCTGACTTTTAAGAGAAAGTATAACCACAGCTTATGGAACAAGGCCGCCACTGGCAAGAATCATTTTGTGCAGAAACACATGAAAGTAGCATTCGGTTTTGGGGCTCACTCAACATAAATATTCTGTGTCGATAAAAAGTCCCTTTTTTTGGCAATAAAACAAATAAAATCAAACATTGTGAAAGAACATATGAAATACCACAGCAGAAGTATAATAATGCACAAGCAGGTCAGTCAGCACCTGAAATGAAAAGGCAGGTCAACATTTTAGCTAGAATTAAAATTCATCAAAATTATCAGGGCCAAAACAGTAACCGATTGTTTTCTAAAAAAAATTCTTACAGGGCTTGACAGGGTAGATGCAGGGAAGATGTTTCCCCCTGGCTGGGGAGTCTAGAACCAGGGGTCACAGTCTCAGAATAAGGGGTCAGCCATTTTGGACTGAGATGAGGTGGGTGGTGAATCTTTGGAATTCTCTACCCCAGAGGGCTGTGGAGGCTCAGTCGTTGAGTATATTCAAGACAGAGGTCGATACATTTTTGAATATTAAGGGAATCAAGGGATATGGGGATAGTGCAGGAAAGTGGAACTGAGGTAGAAGATCAGCCATGATCTCATTGAATGGTGGATCAGGCTCGAGGGGGCGAATGGCCGACTCCTGCTCCTATTTCTTATGTTCTTTTGTTCTTATGTTCTTGCAGAAGCTGACTGACCTGCTGTGTGTTTGCAGTATTTGCTATTTATTTCAGATTTCTAATGTGTTTTTTTTTTAATTAATACAGCAGGGTGGTTTCCTCAGAACCCACAGTATTGTGAAAGTCTTCCTGAGTCAGAAGGTTGCAGCTCTAAGTCTTCGGCACACAGTCCAAGCGACACTTCTGTGTAGTACTGAGCAGAGCCGGATTCAGAATCTTTGCAGCCCTGGGTGTCAAGAACATTCAGGGCCCCTCTGCATCCCCGCACAACATGCCCCTGAATCATTAAAATAAAAATGTGTAGTAAGATGTATGGAGAAATAGGCCCTAGAGTGTTTACACACTCCATTAATTATAAAGCAAATCAGATCACAATATACTATGCTTAAATTAAGCTGTGTAATTTTGTAATGCATGCAAAAAAAACAGCTGACTGTAAATTCTCTAAGTTTAATACCCAGTCTCTATTATATCACAGCAATGATCTAATATCAGCATCTAATTATAATAAAGGATACAAAACACCAAACCAGTGAATATTTCTAATCCAGCATTTTCTCAGTAAGAATAATCCATGATAGATACACAGTAGATGCTACCTGCACAATGCATATGCTCACAATATTTCTTTTATTCATTCACGGGATGTGGACATCTCCAGCAAGACCAGCATTTATTGCCCATCCTTAACTGCCCTGGAGAAGGTGGTGGTGAGCCACCTTCTTGAATACAACTGAGTGTCTCGCTGGGCCATTTCAGAGGGGCAGTTAAGAGTCAACCACATTGCTGTGGGTCTGGAGTCACATGTAGGCCAGACCGGGTAAGGACGGCAGATTTCTTTCCCTAAAGGACATTAGTGAACCAGATGGGTTTTTACGACAATCCTGTAGTTTTATGGTCACCATTACTGACACTAGCTTTTTATTCCAGATTTATTTACAACAACAACAACTTGTATTTATATAGTAAAAAGTCCCAAGGCGTTTTCTCTGGGTGCTCCGGTTTCCTCCCACAGTCCAAAGATGTGCGGGTTAGGTTGATTGGCTATGATAAATTGACCCTTAGTGTTAGGGGGATTAAATACGTGGGGTTACGGGGATAGGGTGGGATATGTGTTGGTGTAGGGGTTACGGGGATCGGGTGGGATATGTGTCGGTGCAGGCTCGATGGGCCGAAATGGCCTCTATCTGCACTGTGGGGTTTCTGTGATTTCTGTGATTCTGTGATTTCACAGAAGTATTAAAAGACAATAAATTTGACACTGAGCCACATAAGGAGAAATTAGGGCAGGTGACCAAAAGCTTGGTCAAAGAGATAGGTTTTAAGGAGCGTCTTAAAGGAGGAAGAGAGGTAGAGAGGCGGAGAGGTTTAGGCAGGGAATTCCAGAGCTTAGGGCCTAGGCAACAGAAGGTACGGCCACTAATGGTTGAGCGATTATAATCAGGGATGCTCAAGAGGGCAGAATTAGAAAAGCGCAGATATCTCGGGGGGGTGGGGGTGGGCTGAAGGAGATTACAGAGATAGGGAGGGGCGAGGCCATGGAGGGATTTGCAAACAAGGATGAGAATTTTGAAATCGAGGTGCTGCTTAACCAGGAGCCAATGTAGGTCAGCGAGCACAAGGGTGATGGGCAAACGGGACTTGGTGCGAGTTAGGACACGGGCAGCCGAGTTTTGGATAACCTCAAGTTTACGTAGGTTGGAATGTGGGAGGCCAGCCAGGAGTGCGCTGGAATAGTCAATTCTAGAGGTAACAAAGGCATGGTTGAGGGTTTCAGCAGCGGATGAGCTGAGGCAAGGGCGGAGATGGGCGATGTTATGGAGGTGGAAATAGGAGGTTTTAGTTATGCTACAGATATGTGGTCGGAAGCTCATTTCAGGGTCAAATATGACACCAAGGTTGCAAACGATGTGGTTCAGCCTCAAACAGATGTTAGGGAGAGGGATGGAGTCAGCGGCTAAGGAACGGAGTTTGTTGTGGCAGGGACTGAAAACAATGGCTTCGGTCTTCCTAATATTTAATTGGAGAAAATTTCTGCTCATCCAGAACTGGATGTCGGACAAGCAGTCTGACAATTTAGAGACCGTGGAGGGGTCGAGAGAAATGGTGGTGAGGTAGAGCTGGGTGTCGTCAGCGTACATGTGGAAACTGACGCTGTGTTTACGGATGATGTCGCCCAGGGGCAACATGTAGATGAGAAATTTAACTGAACTTAAATTCCCCAGTGGTGGGATTTAAACGCATGTCTCCAGATCATTAGTCCAGGCCTCTGGATTACTAGCCCCGTAACATAACCACTATACTACTGTAACCGTTATTTTGTCTGTTATAAGATACTCATTTCAACTCCTTAATTTAACAGGGGCACTTTTTTTGGAGGAAGAAATGGCAGGGAATTAATTGTGAAAACTTGAAGAGGGGTAGAAAATAATGATAGAATAAATAAGTAAATATGAATAAAAACAAAATGGTAAAAGCATTGGTGGGGCAGAGGGCAGACTATGATTGAAAAATGATCAATGTTGCACATTTATCTCCTTTGGTGGCCACAGTACCACATCTGACAAATTATCAGAAAAAATAATGTATTTCTCCAATTAAGTATCCTTTCGATCTATAGATTTCTTGTTCTCTCTTGGAATGGAGGTCCACAGGAAATTTTGTGGATGTTATATGAATTCAAAATGCACACTCAGAACAGAAGCATTTCTCAATAATGAAAAGGTTAATGAATCAGCTGGCCGGCTCTGTCACCCATCTCCCATCTGATCGCATGTTCGCCAAAGCACCAGTGTATCCTGCAAACAACCAAGCATTGCTGGCACCACTTAAAACTTTGCACAGGGAAGATAGCTTAAAGTAAGTGGTTTTATTATTGTATTACACTTAATGTTCTGCATGGTTTCAAATGAAAGAAATATTCTGAGAGGAAGCGTTAATACTTACATGACACTACATGGATTTGCATTATCTTAAAGAGAAGCTAGACATTTATAGAATGGAAAAATAATTGTACTGGGTGAAATACAGCAGAAGTGGACATGACGCTAGATGGGTAAACACCCAGTTAAGGAAAATCATATTGCTCATTGGCCACAATTTGAATCTGTTGGTAGTTGTTGGGTGATGGAGAGAGTTCCTTGGGTGGTCAATGTAGCTGTAAAGAACGTGTATGCAAGAAACTGGGGGTCTAAACCAGAAAGTGCAAATAATCTCCTTAGACTTTTGCCAGGAACACATTGCAACTCCATTATAAGGTACACGCTCTGAATTGATTTCCAACTGAATTTGTAGCGGTTTGATTTGAATCAAGAGTTGGCTTTCATAATTACGTCTCAACTTTCCTTCTTACTTTGGAAATGTAATAAATAATGTGCTCGCCTCGGGTGCTGACCATGGCCCTTTTGGAGGCTTCATAATAGCGCTGATCTACTTGCTAATCCACATTGGAGTTTTGCAGGATTTAAACCTTCCTCAGCAATGACAGCATGCACAAAAGGAGAACGAATGTATTGATCAAGGACTTCTGTTCATAAAAACTGCAGTCTGCATTTACTGCCTGGAGTAAACCTTGTACATGTCTTCTCACTAGGCTGTCATTCTTTTCAAAATCTGATCTATGTGACCTTCAGGTCAATTCATATTTGTTTTGTTTAAAGAAATATGGATTCCATTTTGTGATCATTCTGAAGTCTAATTATGGACAGGATCCTCCTATTGCAAAGACCTCCTCAATGGATCCGGTTGTCCATTATCACCCATGTGCAATCTGTGTTCGCTTTCTGGCACCAGGAGGATTAGAGTTGGATGTAGGTGATTAGAAAAATTAGCAGCATTCACAGAAAAACCTCTGCAAACTGATTGAAGGTTTGGAAATTACGCAACAGTCCAAATACAATGAGAAGAACAGAACACATTCTCACAGACAGACAAGCTGAATGTTGTATAAAATAGCAACACATCCTCTATGCAGAATTGTTTTCCTTTAATTAGACGTATGTTTTAGTTTCCACCCTGCATTTTAAAGTTCTTCAGAGGATACATACAATTGTTCACAATGTGCAATGTGGGTTCAAAACTACAGCAATGCACTTGCATCCCTCCAATATACATACATTAAGTCACCCTCAGCATGGAGCAGTACACTAACATCAGTGACTCAACATTCTCCCCCATAACACCCTTCAGCTTTCTCTGTGAAAGTCTTGAGATGAATGGAGGAGCCTAATCAGTATGTAAAGTAAGTACAGCGCAATATGCTTTGATGTATCCATGATTACTGCAGAATCACCCTGGATGACTCCATGGCACCTTCTAATTTACTTCCCAGTTGGGGAATGATGTGTGGCAAAAAATAACTTGAAGGGGCTAACTGCTTTCCGTCCCACTGGCAAGAACAGCTGTGTATTCTGGCTGTTGTGTCTTTCTTACATGTGTTGGCCCTGTGGAGAGTATCTCCCAGTGAGAGATTGCTTCCTATCACCTAACTTACACTCAAGAACAGCTTCTCACATGGATCTTGATGTGGCAGAGGAAGAAATGGAAAACCACTGGACTTGCATCTTGTGGTCATAGAATAGTAGAAAACGGCTGGAAAAAAAACTCAAAAATCTGCCCAATGCTTTCCTATCAGCAATTTGGATGATCTCTCCTTTTGCCAACATCACAAAATGAATCTCGTTGATAGCTAATGTGTTGTAATGTTACACTGATGCAAATGACATCCCAGCCATCCACGGTGTGGAGTATGTTGATTAACCCATGTGCCATGACACCAGTAGGTCATTAGCTTCATTTAATGCTGGCTAGAAGAACAAAGTCTGAAGTGGGCAAAGGCCACTCACTTCATCAAGTACATCCCATCCAAAGTCCATATAGGGTCACAACAATTTCCATTTATTTCATCGTAGACTTCCCTCCCATGTTAATACCCTATCTCAAGGAACTATCTGGACAAAAAAAAGGAAGCAGTATTAGTAGTCTCTCAAAGCTTCAATTCCTCTTTCAAGATATTGATGCTTTTAGAAGGTGCCAATTGACTTCAAATCAACTACTTTCTCTAGGCGTCTGTTGCAAATATCCACAGTGGGAAAAGCATTTTTCCCCCACTAATCTCTAACCTTGCTTGAAATTTTCTACAACATTTGTGTCAAGTGGGTTTCAGAAATCAGTAACAAAGCATCAGAATTCTAAACTATTACAGCACATGAATGTGGGATTAGAAATATACAACAGACTCCAGATACATGCCTACTTCATCCAAGCACTGCTCCAATGTACGCAAACCACTTTCCACTTACTGCTTGAATGTAAATGTCCTGATCCAAACATTAAAGGCACACACACATACAGCCCTATTCCATTCTCAGAAAGCTAGTCCACGAACCACTAAATGCTACTTAAGAGGAAGGAGCAAGTTGTTAGAAGTTTGCAGAGAATGTTTTTTGTGGAACGTTTGCTGTTTTTGTTTAAAATGAATTTCTGAATGATTAAACGCGCTATGGTTCAGGGTTACAAACTTGCTATATTTAACCTGCAGAAATCTTAAATAAAGCATGCAAGGGCCTGACCACCGCTGTATATAACAGAATATGCGGCGGTGCATAAACCACTGACATTGGGTGAAAAATCAGGGTTATTTTGTTATTGAAAAGGCTGTGAACATTGATCCTAGGTCAGTCAGCATTTAAAAAATAAATCATCCTTCACCACCTGTTCTCCTTGTGCCACATTAAGTTCACATTGCACACTATTTCCCGGCCAAGGGTAAGGTAACACACTCTACATTTTTTTGTCAGTGCAGCCGACATAAAAGAGACACCTAGGATGCCAGACATTGATTGGTATGCTGGAAAGCAAAACAAATGGCAAAGTGGAGCTGTTCTGCAGTACAGGACACTGAAGCATTCTAAAGCCTCTGCATATCATCTCAGGTAGGGTTGGGTGGGAAGGAGAAGGGAGGACATTTGAAGAAAAGAATTAGAAGTTTGAGCTGTAGGTGGGAAACTGGCGTTTATGGTCAAACATAATCTAGGAGTCTGCTTCTCACAGGATGGGAGATTAATAACTAACAACATTACATTTCCTTTCAGTCAGGTTCTTCTTGATCACAGGTTGAGTTTTTTTTATATACACTGAAATAGAGGGGATGATTTTCATTCAGGAGTCGGGACAACAACTTTCAGGGTTGTAGTCCCGCCTCCATCAAGATGCAGCCAATCCACGCGATTTTAACTTGATTGACCTTGTTGAGCCCGCCCAGCGGGCTCAGCAGGCCAATTAAGGGCCACCCGGCAACAGGTGACATCACAGACTGAAATTTCATCTGCCAAGACCTTTCGACAGATGAAATATCAGCGTTTCACAGCTGTTTGAAGCTGTCAAACACTGACAGTCTTACTTCTAACAGGAGTCCTTCTACACACTCAGTTAGAAATCTCACCGGCACAGAAAACTGCAGGCTGTCACTTTTGACAGATCGCAGCCATTCTGCTTTCTGTGCCGGTTAGATGATGGACTCCTGAAATCTAGAGGAAGGCTGTAAAGGTAAGTACAGGTAATTTAAACTTCTTTAGACACACCAAACACACTTACCTTTGCACTCATGCACACATCACTCACCTGAACACTGACATCTTGACCCCCTCCAAGTCCTTCAACCCGACGCCTCTAACTTGGCGTGGTTTGGAACCGTCAGGAATCCCACACTTCAAGCTTTAAAATAGGGATTAGGCTAAAAACTGCCTGTTAACTACCTGTTAACAGGCAGTTAATTGGCACTAATCCCTTCCTGCCTGGGGTAGGCGGGTCCCAGTGCAGGGCGGGTACCCGCCTCCTTTGAAACTTACATGGAAGCGGGTTGGGGGCAGGATGGTGTTGGGACCCCCGAACTCGGGACTTTAACCCCCCACACGCCTCCAATCCCGACTCCACGGGTCAATGAAAATCGACCCCAGAGTCTCGGAAAGATAATTGTTTTTAAACCATTCATTTAATTTTGCATAGTAGGTCACCCTCGGCTCTTCATGTTTGCCTGGTCTTTACAACAATGCTGGGGAGAGATGTGGACAGTGTGCTCCCAGACCAATGTCCCATATAGTTGGCTGCCATCAAAGCAATGACTACCCACTCTGTGGCACTGAATGCAGCATTCAAACACAGCACTGCCCCAATTTACACCTTTGATTTTGTGCCAAATATAAACTTGTGTGAAAGATGCATACTCTAATCAGTGTTTTGAATCACTGCACCTCCTTATTGACTTCCATTTTGTAAATTTATTCTCAGTCACTATTATTGCTCAGGGAGTGGATTTATTTTATATCAAATTTATTTAACTTCCTGAATCATGTGTTGTTGCCGACGTGAGATGACTTCATCAATACAAAAACTGATCTATAAAAAGTTGTAAATGCTGTCAAGGAAATTTAATCAGATTTCGTAATAAAAAAGTTTAAATATACATCTTTACATAAACAATTACAAAAAGCATGTTTCATTATACTGAATTCACATTACAGTCGCCAAAACATAAAAGATCCAGAATCAGACAGTGAACAAATTCCAATCTTTTACAAAAAGAGAATAAATAAAAATACATGATGTTATTTTTTTCATTCTGTACATCACTGACAAAAGAAATGGGAGGTTGCCAGGTGACAGTCTGCTATTTGCCAAGGTTGCTTAGTGACAGCACTCCTGAACGTCAGCCTTGGGCCGCCTTTTTAAGCTTTAGTAATATATCCTTCTCGTATCAGGAAATCGTAGATCTTTCTTGTTTTGTTCACATCTATTTTAATGAGAGTCCTTGCCTGGGCTAGCTTCAGGCCACCTAACCTGCTGCTCTCGTTCATTAATGCCGACTTGTATTCCAAATATGCTCCGGGGACCAATCGCACCATCTGGCACAGCTATGAGATAGGTGGCGGTTGGGGGGCGGGGGGAAAGAAAGAATCCATGAACATTACTCAAACATATTTATAATACATTAAAAGTTTTACATATACTTCCTGTGATTATATGAAGGTCATGCCACACTATTACGATGAAACGTCCCACCTATCTTTCTCTTAAATGCTGTAGTTCCAGCATTTTCTATTTTAATAAGCGTTGTTGAGGTTTGTTTTTCCACTGCTGCCCCTAAAATTCAAAGGACATTGCAAAAGATACAGAAAAATGGAAGGTTAACTGGCAACATTTTGATTGGAACTAGAGGGCGCCAGGGAAAATCAGAAGTGACTGAAGCCTAATTTGATTCCCACCCATAAAATTAAGGATGAAACTATAATTAGGATTTGAGAATCTCAAGAAAGTTAGCAGTATAGAGACCATCGCATGTACCTCTTTTTCTTTTTCGTTGAGTTTCTCTGTTCCGGGAAGGCCTGTGAGGTTCAGTGGAGGTGCATTTCTCCTACCTGCTCCATCCATAACAAAAAAAGGAAAACAAAAATCAGTAAACATCAGTGCATCAAAAGGGCAATTTCTTACTTTGCTCTTCTGGTGGGAAGCCTCACCTGCTGGAAAAGCATACTGGAAATTGTGGTGTGCGCTGCGCACAAGCTCCCATCTACTTAAAGTAATCGCTATCTCAATTCAGACAATGAATTACTTTGAACTAATCATCGTTGTTATGTAGGCAACATTATTACAGAACATTACAAAATAGACATTGTACAATACTGGTGGACTCATCCATTTCAATAAACTCATTTTTCCTATAGGTCACACTTTTACGCAAGTTGTTCATGTCCTTCAAACCAGGGTGTGACTTACATACCTACTACTCTAGTCTCCCTTTACCCATGTTCCTCTAAGACATCTAATTAAACTTAAAGCCACAGGAATCCAGGGTAGTTGGGACCGGATGAGGAGTTGGTTAATAAACAGAAAGCAGGGAGTTCTTGCGAGAAGTGAATTCAGAATGGGGTGTGGTGGGGAATGAGGCGAGGGCTGAGTGGGATCCTACAAAGGATAGGCACTTGGACCCCTGTTATCTCTACTCTAATAAGTGACCCAGATAGAGAAACTCATTGCAAATTTGCTGATATTAAAATTGTGGAGAACAGTAGGGAAAGAATGGAGCAAAAGAATTAGTTTAGATAGCAAATGCAATTAGTCAGACAATTGGCAAATGAAGGTCAACACTCAAATGTGAAACATTACATATTAGTCGAAAGAGTGTGCATCATTGGGAAATTCAGTGCTCCCACTGGGAAGCTACGTTGAAGATAGGACTACTACATTGTAACACTAATTCTCTGACTCATGCTCCCTTCAAGCATGGTTCCCTACTGGGATAGGGAGATTGCTGAACTTACCCTCATAAGTTTAAAATAAATGGGGGTCAACTGATAAGAGATTTAGAAAAGAACCTGGGTGGTTGATTTATCACTTTCAATGGCTGTTCAACAAGCTGAAGGTATTTTAAAAAAATGCTGGGATTATATAACTGGAACACTAATGTATAGGGGGTTATTCTGAGGATCTACAATGCAGTTGTCAAACCCCACTTGGTAGTATAGTGTTCAATACACACACATTGGAGATGATGCAGAGAAGAGCAATTCCTAGGTGTAACGGGAATGAGTTAGGAGGAAAGATTAACCGTAAACTCTGGAGTCTAGAAAAGGAGGGAAAGGGAAGATATATACAGAATAATGGCCTAGAAATTGCAGTCGGAGGCGCACCTCCGAGTACGCCTCCGACCTGCGAAACAATTCCGAAAGTACCTCCTGGTGCCCAGGCTGCGAAGAGTTGCGGTCTCAGGCCTCGAGGTGGAGGGCAGCGTAATGGCCCACGGATCCCAGGGATGCAGGCGGTTCGGAAGCGTACCTGGAATCACGTGGGACCGGTCCTCCAATGACAAAGGAGAATTCCACTGCACTCATTTACAAAAGGAATCCCCATATGATATGCAATGGAATCCCGAAATGTAAAAATTATACAATGTACAGAACTGCAACTTTATTCATAAGTTCCTTCATTGCACTAACCTCAATAAAAATTTAATTTTTTAATAATAATTTTAAACATCATTAAGACTGTAATCCGGGCCTATATTTGCATAAACTCATTTAATAAAGTGTATGTGCAGAATTTAGGATGTAAAATGTTTAATTTAAGGCTTAGATATCCCCTTATGCCGATGCAAGCCTACTCGTATCAACCGTAAGACTTACGTGGGCAATTGCTGGGCAAATAGCTCAACTCTGCGCCAGTAACACTCAGTTTTCAGGCGGCTCAGATGATCTGTCAAGGCGTACCTCGACAGATTGCAAGTTCCAGATTTCGCGCATGTGGAAGCAGAAATCTGGAACTTGTGGGGTATTTCAAAGGGAATACGATGGCGTACTCAAAGAATACGCTGTCGCAGTCACCGCAATTTCACAATTTACAGTTGCAATTTTATTAAAAATTCTACAAGTTGTACAGGAATGCACGATATTCCTCTATTTAGAGGGCACAGAAACACATGAAGATGCAATTTACACATCAGATTTTAGAGTAATATGTTTTTCTATTATATAACCACTACAAATATTGAATTACCGTAAATTCAAAATCCATTAATAGAATAAAAGCAGAATGAATGAAATAAATTAAGTCTTTATGCATAAATATTTTCTGAATAAATTAAAATAGTGTGCCATTACTTTAAATTCAGTCAGTGGAGTACAAATTTAAATGAATGAGAGATAGTTTTAAACATTTATTTAGAGGGTGACTTTTTTTTTTCCAGTAGAGGCTTAAAAACTTAAGGGATATTCACAATGAAGCTGGACGCTACAAGAGAAGAGAGTTGGGACACTACAGGGATGTTTTGATAAGCCGATTAACCTTTTCTTATATAAAGATGCAACCTAAGCACTGGCAATAAATGTTCTATCACAGGAAAGTTCTGCTCTAACTCAAATTAAGACAAAGTAAGCAACAAAAGCAAAGACTTATTTGAACAGTTTAAAAGAGTAGAAGATGCTGTGCTTACTACAAGCCTGCACCACAAAATGGAAAGTTTTTACTGGGGATAGAGGGGAAAAGTGATCTAGACAATTAAGAGTGCACTGTTTCAAAGTCCATTGTCGGTTTTATAATGGACTTTTCCAATTTCTATAGTAAATATGTTAATATCCAGACTACAAGTCATATCGATGTACAAGTTACTGTTTTACAGTTGCAATTTTATTAAAAATTCTACAAGTTGTACAGGAATGCACAATATTTCTCTATTTAGAGGGCACAGAAACACATGAAGATGCAATTTACACATCAGATTTTAGAGTAATATGATTTCTATTATATAACCACTACAAATATTGAATTACTGTACTGTAAATTTAAAATCCATAATAGAATAAAAGCAGAATGAATGAAATAAATTAAGTCTTTATTCATAATATTTTCTGAATAAATTAATAGTGTGCCATTTTGTTTTTGTACAGAAGGTGTAAAACTACTATACGTAACTGTGCCAATAATTTCATTGGATCAATGTAACCTCCATCTGATGCTGTGCAAGTAGAACGTACAACTGCAACTATGTATAAGCCAGAGGGGAAAAAAGAACTAACTGGTTCTGAAGGTCTAACCTCTTTCCACTGCAAAAAAGCAAATTGTTAATATTTTCAAAAAGGTCATCGACCTGAAATGGTAACTGCTTCTCGCTCCACAGATGCTGCCTGACCTGCTGAGTATTTCCAGCATTTTCTGTTTTTATTTCAGATTTCCAGCATCCGCAGTATTTTGCTGCCGTTAATATATTGGGTTGCTCAAACTTTGCAGTGCATGACCAAGTTAAGGAGAACCTTCTGCGCTTCTCAGCCAGGATCAGCAGCTACTCACCTGCAGTAGGAATGACTGGTGCCACTGGGTTTAGTCCTGAATCACTGAAATGTAAAAGTGAAATACAAAATAATGAAATTAGTACATTTTTAGAACTTGGAAACCACTTCCCTCTAGAAAATCAGGAAGGTGTCCTTTTAATGTGGATGATGCACTGTAAAATTTGAAAATTTAGGACTGCAGAAGAAACCCATGCTTTTTGCCTGGATTATTCACCACCCTCAAAATTGAAAGGTATTTTCTCAGCAGTAAGCATTACAGGAAACTTTTTTATCCGGCACTGTGCTGCCGGTTGATAAAAAAGTCCGGATTACAGAGAGGTATACTTACTAAGGTACGAGAGCCCCGTACACGGCCACAGATCCAGGCGTCCCTGTTGCATGGCAACAGGTGCAGGAACCCTGGTTACACGGCCACAGATTCAGGAACCCCGGTTACACGGCCACAGATCCAGGCGTCCCTGTTGCATGGCAAGAGGTGCAGGAACCCCAGTTACACAGCCACAGATTCAGGAACCCCGGTTACACGGCCACTAATATGAAGTAAAACTTACCTGAACCTACTCCTGAATTTTGCTGGTTAAGAGAGATTTCCGGTTATTTAGGTGCTGGTAAAAAGAGAGTTTCCTGTATTTAGAAAGCACCCTGCTCTGTGTGCGAGGGTGATTGAGCACATGCAAGTGAGAGTTGGGTAGTGCATGAACAAGAGACAAATACAGGAAACTTTGGTTTATCCGGAGGTTGTATGTCCGGAAACCTCGATCTACTGGCAGAAATCAGGAGCTGTTTTGTTAGGTTTTTTTTCTTCTCGTGGCTTTGTTTTCTTCTCGTGGCTTTGTTTTCAACAGTCGGGCTCTGGAAAGTCTCTCTGAAGCTGTTGCTAAGCTACAGAGACGCTTCCAAGGTACGGGCTGACTGTTTACAAGCTGTTGCTAAACAACAGTGTTTGTTGTCAGATACGGAGATGAAAACCTCCGTATGCTTCAACATTAACTTTGTATGTCCGGCAGTTTTGATAGATCGGCAACACGCCGGTCCCGTCGGTGCCGGATATAACAAAGTTTCCTGTATTACGTGGCCAGTGACTTAATGGGAATTTTGTTTTTGTCCATTTCTTAATATGTAAAGGATTTTAATTAAAAATGTGATGTATTGAATGCAGAGAAACTTCAAAATACAACTATACACAACAGGATGCACACAAACATTAACAAATAAATATGTTGAAACATCAGATTTTGATTAATACTTTGGCTCAAATGTATATGTATACACAATGGCATATAATTTATGACCAGCATATCAATCATAAGTATAGTCATAAATAACATTCTTCTAGTATTTTATAAGATTCTGCACACAAATTCCCCTGAAATCAACAAACAGCATGTAGGGTATGTAAGGTTTCGAAAGCGCAAGAAGTTGAAAGGTCACTCTCCCTCTCTTTTCCTCTGCCCGTGGTTGATCTAATATCTATTACAGCTTAGACAGAGTGAATAGATTCTTTACAAAAGGAGATAAATATAATGAACTTTACCTGTCATAGCTGACGGAATTGGTTTGTATGTGCCATGGGTTGCTTGCTGGTTCGTTGGGCTCAGAATGGTCCCCCCCATGTCTATCAAGATAGTTTGTGTGATATTTGCGCTACAGGATCTCTGTAGTACCTCAGTTAAAATCTTCTTTGTGACATTTGCAGCTCGGATTCTGTATTAATACATGTAACTCATCGCTGAAGTTCTGTTTACATTCTTCAAAAAGCCACAGCCTTCTAGGTGCTGTTGCATGAATACATCCTTGATCCTCAACGCAGATAATTTAATAAAATCTTATGGGGTGAAGGAAGGAGGTCACTGTGACAAAGACAGTAGAGTGGGAAGAAATTTCATACATCAGAACATGGTATGTATTTTTTCCATGTTTATTAATTCAGGTATGAGTGATTTCATGACAGGTTACTGTTGTGTTCCATATGCTGCCCTGGCCTAATTCCATTCAAAGTGTAGCATCTGTGCCAAGGATGATTTTTTTTTCTCCAGGGTGTAACTGCACAGGATGCAAATTGAAATCACTTGGAAAGTGCAGAAAATTTATGTAGTGCCAGATTCGATGACAGGCACCACCTTTTTCATTGGAGATGTGATCAGAATTGGAGCCTTAAGCGTTTGATGATAATCAGTAACTGCAAAGCAGTGAGGGAAGGAATCATCAAATTCATAAGCATCAGTCTTCACCTCGACAATAATACTAATAAATTAAAAAAATTAAAAAGTAATTTGAAGTAGTTCAGCTTGTGAATTGCAATTCATATGCTGAATTTGGTTTAAAAGGATTGAGATTGATATGATGATCTTGTGATACCACCAGATGTTCTAAAATGAATGACAAAAACCTAGGTGAATGCATCCCATTTCCTATTAGGTTTTCCATGCACAAGAGAGGATCCCATGCAAAAATAATGTGCAAAAAGAACCATCTCAGAGTCTCTTGCGTCATAGTATGAACGCATTGAAAGTCAGAATCTTGCAACCACCCTCAAAGTGATCTCCGTTGAATTCATTACGTCTCACAATACCAGCATCTTCAGCTCTCCCGCCATGAGAGAAAGGATCAAACTGTGAAATTGTAATAAATAATTTAATCACATGGGCGAACAAAATTCTGGCCTCTGTCAGTCCAGGAGAACTCACATTGCTGCTTGTTTGTGCAACCACTGCTGGCAGGCGTTGGAGTCCTGGAGGCACTGGAGAACATCTGTGAGCATGCTGCGTTTTAGACGTTCCTCCTCACGATGCACCTTCAAACAGTCATATACTTTGGCACCTATACAAGAAGACATGATCGAAGAGCAGCATGTGAAAGTTAAAACTTATACAGACAACTGGGACCATTCAAGAAACAAAAATATTCTAGCAACTTTTCCAGTGATACTTCTTTTCATGGCTCGAACATGACCTAGCAGCAGATACAGTTAGAGACAACTGTTAATAAATCCAATTTGTAGGACAATCTGAAAAGGTAGTTTCAGAAAATAGAAACTATATTTTTGCAGCACATTATACTAAAAAAAAATCTAATAATTTTGATTCAAATTCAAATCATGAAAGTTGCTCCACATATACATTTCAGCAATTTTATAGTAATTTTCACGGACTCATTTTCAGATTACAGGAAACTCTCGATTTACCGGCACCTAAATAACCGGAAATATCTGTTAACCGGCAAAATTCAGGAGTAGGTTCAGGTAAGTTTTACTTCATTATTAGTGGCCGTTCCTGGATCTGTGGCCGGGTTCCGGCACCTGTTGCTAAGCAACAGGGACGCTTGGATCTTGTGGCCGGGTTCCTGCACCTGTTGCTAAGCAACAGGGAAGCCTGGCTTTGTTGCTGTATATGGAGCTCTCGTACCTTTTACTATACCTCTCTGTAATCCGGACTTTTTGATAAACCGGCACCACGCCGGTCCCGTTGATGCCGGATAAAAAGAGTTTCCTGTATATAGATATAGAGGACTCAAATAATGACCAAACAGCAAGATAAAATAGTGTCTGGTGAAGAATCTTGGACTGTGTCTGAACTGTAAACCTATGACTATTGCAGGAGTGAGAATCAAGATCAATTCAATTTGTGAGATATTTATAAAAACACTAATTTGCCAAGATGCTTCTGAAATAAATTTAATTGGCTAAAAGGTTACACTTCAATTGCAACTCTTTTACAAAAGGGACTGAAGTATTTGAATTCTGTGCTCTGCATTATTCTAGACTGTTGCACCACACTTTTATTAAAAGTTAATTTACAATAGTTTGGGATCTTTATCTGGTACTGTTTTATGTGACAGATGGATCAGAACCAGTTTGATGCACATGTAATAAAGCACCATTGAGCAGACCACAAATTAGGTGTCCTGGACAGATACCTGCATATTTTAGTACTTGGCTGTACATGTCCAGAATTGATATTGTTAGTCATTAAGCACACAAAAAAAATTATAAAAAGTGATGGTTTGCGATTTGCACTGCAGTCAGCCAAAAAAAAATTGTGCCTTTTGAGAGTCAAGTTGTGGACTTCCTCTGGCATTCCCTAAAGACTGACACTCAATCTTTGCCGATAAAGCAGAAAATGCCAATGTTAATTGGTCATCAAGCACAGCAATAAGAAGGGATAAGGCCATTTGAGTTACACTTCACCCCATTCTAGTACGCCAGTGCCAATAATTGAGAATGTGGTGAGGATGGTATTTGCCAGTTTACTCTTTCAGTTGCTGACCAAGGTGTGAAGTATGGGATACAAGTACAGTTAGAAATAATGCACCATCCAAAAAAAAGGTAGTAAAATCAATTTAGTAAACAATTTATCCAATTGTTTTACCATTAAACCACATGCCATGGCTAATTAACAATAAATGCACCAAATGCTCATTTAGTACAGTTGCTTGAATTAAGGCACTCCAGAAAGTTACAACGTAAAACAAAACTAGAACCAAGGGTATATTTTACTTTGTTACCAGCTAGACAATTAATGCACAAAATAGATTAGACAATATCATTTTCTGAAATGAAAATCTGTTAAAGGTGATGCAATCCACTGGCTTAGATGCATGAATGGGATGCACACTGCCTCTGCTCAGAACACAATAAGCACCAGATGAGAGGAAGTCTTTAGGGTTCAGTAGGGCTTCTGATGCCCAAAAACTGTTTCATAGAGGAAGTGCTGTGAGATAAAAGTTCAAGGAGGAGGTTAATGAGGTGCTAAGATCATATTGGTGGACAGATGAACTAACAGCAGCACAAAATACATTTCAGTATTTTCTTCCCCATACCTCTCCAAATAAAGTAGGCAAGATATTGCAGTCCTGTTGGATGGAACTGGATATCGGATCAAAAAAGTTGCTTATAACAACTCTTGGTTAAAACAGGAATGGCTACATCAGCAACAATCAGAACGTACGGAGTCTCGATAATAGTCTGCAGGAATCAGATTTACATGTATATGACTTTGTTTTCCTTTTCTAAATTTACAAATTGATTTTGAAAATGCTGCTACCCAGAACTGAAATTCACTGCATAACTTTAAAGTGCATATATATTAGGTCTAAACACACAAAGTGCACATACACACCAACATTATTTCATGGTATATTAATTGGATCCGATGCTTTATAATACAGTATCCCTCTCTCCTCAATACATTTGTTTGGCCTGTCGCACTGACATTTACAAGCTTATGAGAAATAATACTTAATGAATAGCTGCCCAAATAACGCACCACGGAATGTGAAGATTCCTGCCCGTCTGTATTCTTGCAACCGTTTGATCTCCTTCCGAAGTTCAAAATCCACTATGAGAAAAGGGTGACATCAGTCAGAAAGGTCACTTTTAATTGAATGTGTAAACCCCCCTCCCACCCAGACACATGATATTTGGGATTTTTCTGGATCTCAATATAATTCTAAAGAAGTTGATAAAATTCTCAAATTTTGAACCTTAAATAACATATTATATCTTAAGGCATTTAAAAGCCACAGAGATCAGTAATTAAAAAAAAAAATATTCTGATCATGGTCAACAAAAATATAAATTTGTTTAAAAAAAGTCATTATTTTTAAGGAATGAAATGATCTGTATTTTAGCCTGTGATGTGCAACAGAACACACTTTTATGTCAACTTTAAAAGGCTGCAACTACTGCATAAAAGGAAAAAAAATAGAAGAAATGCTACGTACATGTATGGCTTTCAATAAATTTGTCATGCTCTGTAGGCCCCAGTAGTCTTGCAAAGTGTCTCATAGCTTCATAGAGGTCCTGAACTTCTTTAGGGTATCGTCTTTCAAGAACTGCAATTATAAAAGTGGACATTTTTGAATGTATTTTCCCAACTGCAATGGGGTGCAACTGTGAATATCCCAGGATAAACTTCATTACAATGCCCAAAGCTTTTGCATGCTGCCATGTATTAACTATTTCCAGACAGTCCAACGGTGCCCTCCCTGGGTAGACACACATGGCATTCATGAACAGTCAATGTGTTTTAATGAGTGTGTTCAGTGAACCATCAGTTATTTATAAAAAGAAAATGCGTTGTTGGTGAGTGAATCACTACGGAGTGAAATAATATTTTTTCCCCAAAACTAGCATCGTGACTTGTCAAAGACAATTAAAAAAAAAGTCATCTCTCCTCCTACAACTTTCTCTCTGCTTTTCTTTCATTTTTTCTCTTGCTGTACACTTCAGAGACTTTGCTATCGCTATATCTGTCTTAAACTCTATTTTTACTTTTTCTTTCTCAATAACTTCTAATCATACATATCTTCCACTCTCAATATGCTCGTCACACAGGTTCCTTTACTGATTTACTCAATTTCATCTTTTACTAAAAGGCTAGGGCAGGCAGCAAGATGGCAGCCAGCACTTAATGGACAAAGGTAGGTACAGATGTCAGGCACTGGGAGACAAAGGCCATTTGGGAGCTGCTGCAATTCACCCACAGGGACCATCTCTCCCTCCTCCCCTTCAACACCACTATTTCACCCCGTCAACAACATTTATCTCTTCCCTCCCGTCAACAGCATCTCTCTCTCTTTCCCTCCCCTGACTTTAACTGGATCTCATCCCCCCTCCTTTCAATGGGATCTCTCTCACCCCAATCTGGAGGGTCCCTCTCAACAATAAAATGAAAATGAGTTTCTTCATATAAACCATGAATATACTCATATTTGCAACCATTAAGCTTCATTAAAACTGTAAATGCTGAATCTATTAGGTGATATTGAAATTTAATAAACCACTAATTTCTTTAAATGAATAAATCATCCTTTTCCTCAGAATTGAGGTGTGTGTGTGGGGTGGGGGAAAGAGAGGAGTGGTCAGGGCATTCAGCTCCTCTGCAGACAGAGGCAGGGCTGTGTGGAGGGCAATATTTAGCCTGGCAGAGAGGTGCCAGTTTGGGCAGAGCAGAGAGGCCGAGCTCAAACATTGTTGTGCAGAGCCTGGGCATCGGTGACTCTCCACTTGGCACTCACCATTCCTGATTATAGCATGTTGTCAGAAGCTAGCACCGAGCAGAGACCAGGCACTTGCCCATGGGAGTTGGGTACTAAAGTACAAGTCCTAGCAGGTGCATTAATAGAAACGCAGCAGAGGCATCTTGTGGAATGTGGGAAAAGGAGGAGAGAAAATAAAAACTTTAAAAGTAATTTAGGTTTTTTTTTTTAATTGGCAAATGAAGATATTCAACAGATAAAGAGGGCTGTTTACTGAAAAGTATAAAATAATTTTCTAACTCTTCTAGGGAAGAATTTTTTTTTTTTTTTTTTTAATTGTAATTTTTTTCTGTTTAAGGATATTTTGCTAGTACGTGTTATAGAAACATAGAAGATAGGAGCAGGAGTAGGCCATTCGGCCCCTCGAGCCTGCTCCGCCATTCGATGAGATCATAGCTGATCATCCAAATTCCGTACCCCGTACCTGCCTTCTCCCCATATCCCTTGATACCTTTAGCTCTAAGAAATATATCTAACTCCTTCTTGAATATATTTAAAGACTTGGCCTCAACCGCCTTCTGTGGTAGAGAATTCCACAGGTTCACCACTCTCTGGGTGAAGAAATTCTTCCTCATCTCTGTCCTAAATGGCTTACCCCTTATCCTTAGACTATGATGTAGACAGGATCCTGCAACTCATCTTCAGTGCTGTAGTTATGCTGAATACTGAAAGTGATCTGGGTTTTACATGGAGCTGCACTTCAACACTCAGCTTATTGCAATGAGAAACAGTAACATATCCGTTTGTTGCTTTTAATTTAATCTGATCTCAGTTACTACGCTTACTGCTGTTACTGAATGAGCTAAAACCAAGTAGGAACCTTAGTGAGGTATAAATTAAATTAATTATTAATTGGTCAGTCAACATCTGTACAGAGAAAGACAGGCTATGACATTCTAATGAAGGGTATACACCCAAAATGTCAGAACTTGTCTATTTTCTTTACAGTTGCTGCCCCTGCTGTGTATTTCCAGCATTTTCTGTTTTTATATATTTTTATTATACAAATGGCTAAACACATCAAAAGCATGGCAATGGAATGTGAAAGGAAAACTGATATCCAATTTGTAGTGTACTACTTATTTGTTTGACTATAGCTTCTGAACCATTTTTAGCTCAGTGACTCAGTTTCAGAACAACAGAATGATTTACATGAAGCTCATCCACTATCACTGGCTTTCAAAAAAAAATCCCCCTTCAACAGATTATCAAATACTGGTACTCCTCCCCCAATACTAGTGACATTAGTACCATTAAAATCTGCTGTCTGCCCTGTAAAAATTCAGCTCCCCCTGATTCTGTGGCAGAGTTAATAATGTAGAAGAGTGAAATAGAATGCAACTGAATTTGGAGAGAGTGGGGAAATGGATTCTTGACTGGCAGATGTTCAACAATTTGCATTTATCTAGCACCTTTAATGTAGAAAAATGTCCCAAGGCACTTCAAAGGCATAATCAGACCAAAATAGATGCCGAGCCAAAGGAGGAGATATTAAAAGGGTGACCAAAAGCTTGACCAAAGAGGTGGGTTTTAAGGAGAGCCTCAAAAGGAGGAGAGGAAGGTAGAGAGGCGGAGCGGACTAGGGAGGGAGGGAATTCCAGAGTGTGGGGCCTAAATGGCTGAAGCCATGGCTGACAGTTGTGGGGCAAGGGGGCTACAGAGATAGGGTGGGGTAAGCCACAGAGGAATTTGAACAAAAGGATGCGAATTTTAAACTGGAAGCATTGGGGACCGGGGGCCAATATGGGTCTGCAAGGGCAGGAGTGATGGCTGATTGGGTCTTGATGCAGGATAGGATATGGGCAGCAGAGATTTGGATGAACTGAAGTTCAGAGTGCAGAGGATAGAAGGTTGACCAGGAGAGCATTGGGATAGTCAAGTCCGGAGGTGACAAAGGCGTCGGTGAGAGTTTCAGCAGCGGAGGGGCTAAGGCAGGAGAGGAAGCAGACGAGGTTACGGAGGTAGAAGTAGGGGGGTCTTCCGAACTACCACTGCAAGGATTTAAAAACAAGTACTAACATACTCCAAAATGCAAACCCACTGGTTTGTAGATGGAGGTTTGCCTTGGAGAGTCTTTTTGTAAATTCATTGGGTAGTCACAGGTAAAATTACAGTCCGATCCTTCTAAAAGAAATATTTCAGACAAGTAAGCAATTTTGTACAACATCAATTTGTATTTTGAATGGTGAAGTAATTGCTGCTAATTTTATCCGTTGGGTGGTGCAACTCACTGACGTTGGTTAAAGTAATTAATGCCTTCTTTTAGACACAATAATCTCAGTTCCACACATACAGTGCACTGGTAGCAGCTATAAGCACCTGCTGTAACATCTAGATTGCTGAGGGAGAGGCACAGATTAGCAACTGGTATTTGTTGATGTTTTGAAGATTTCAATTTTCAGTAAATTGCCATCACTATCACTTCTTCAGACTGATGTAAAGTAAAGTATGCAAAAGACACCAACTCGGGGCAAAAGCTGATAGAAAGGGTATTGCAATTTGAGAATTTGGATAGCTTTAACTTTTGTTTTATCTTGATTATATAAAGGAAATGTTTAGCAGTCTTAGCTTAATTCAACATCACGTGAATGGCCTTCGACAGCAACTGTCTACAGCTAAATGACTGAGGGAATTATCCGATTAAAAGGATTAGCAGAAGTATGCATAAAAGGATTAGACTGCAATAAATTTGAGAACTTTATTACAGACCCAATTTGTACACCAATTTCCTGCACAAAATACTTGAGTCATCAGTTTAAATAGAATTAATAAAGCAACACAATACAAAGTATGCTCTGTAGAAATTGCATTTACTTCATTCACAATTTGGGCTCAAAAACTGATTAATTACTGAAGGTGCATCACAACCTACTACAGGCAAACAAAAAACACTTGGCAGCAGCAGCAAGTGAATCACTGTTATTGATGTGCTCCTTCACTAACAGTGTAGACATCTGCAGTTAATACTATTTATACTTCTCTGAAGAAACCATGGAAAAGGTACAGTTCTGTATGACACATGACCGCTCCCCATTCAGACCCGTTACAATATAAACTCGTCTTTCTTAGATATACTGGACACTGATTATACTTACTCTGAAATTTTCTGAGGTTGATCAGGCCATGGTCTCTCAAAATTCTGCGGAGAGAGTAAAATTCTCTGGTCACAAATTCATTTCTAAATTACTGGTAGAATCAAATCACTTCTAGATTAACTCTCAGTTACATGATGTCATTGGTTTTACCAATAGATAGAAGTGTCCTGCTCCATAACATTTATAAATAAGCTCAATATATTCCCCACAGTAATATGGCATACACAAAGAACGCAAGAATTAGGAGCAGGAGTAGGCCATACGGCCCCTCGAGCCTGCTCCACCATTCAATAAGATCATGGCTGATCTTCAATCTCAACTCCACTTTCCCGCCCGATCCCCATATCCCTCGATTCCCCTAGAGTCCAAAAATCTATCTCAGCTTTGAATATACTCAACGATTCAGCATCCACAGCCCTTTGGGGTAGAGAATTCTAAAGATTCACAACCCTCAGCGTGAAGAAATTCCTCCTCATCTCAGTCCTAAATGGCCACCCTTGACCCCTTATTCTGAGACTGTGCCCCCTAGTTCTAGACTCTCCAGCCAGGAGAAACAACCTCTCAGATTCTACCCCATCAATCCCCCTCAGAATCTTGTATGTTTCAATGAGATCACCTCTCATTCTTCTAAACTCCAGAGAGTATAGGCCCAATCTACTCAATCTCTCCTCATAGGACAACTCTCTCATCCCAGGAATCAATCTAGTGAACCTTTGTACCGCCTCTAAGGCAAATATATCCTTCCTCAGAGAAGGAGACCAAACTGTGCACAGTACTCCAGGGTGTGGTCTTACCAAAGCCTTGTACAATTGTAGCAAGACTTGTACTCCAACCTCCTTGCAATAAAGGCCAAGTGCGGGAAAATATAGATGTGACGCATGCCTCACCGTTTCATAGTGCACCCTGGTGTTCAAACACACGCCACTACACCGCCTCCAACTTTATCAGAAAATTGGCCTTTACAGAGATAAAAGAGTCTGCAGCTGTGTTGGCGAACCATAGTGTGAAAGGGCACAGATTCTCGCAGCTGTACCACAGGAAGGTGGTGCTGTGCAGAGATCACTTGCTTTACTGCGGTGTCTGGGAAAAGGGGCAGTCCGAATCTAAACTGGATAACCTATTCCACAGCTACCAGGGAAAGTCATCTGGTGCAACACTCCAAACTGAATCCCACAAATTTTATATATAGCACCATTTGCTGCTTGGGAAGCATCATTTTGCACAACAATCTCTGGAGGCAGTGAAAGTGTCAGTTTCTGAGCAGATTGGAGCAACAGTTCAGGAATTCTAGTACACCGATTTCTCATTGTGCAAGTGGTAGTAAAAAGCTTGATACGCTCATAGATGGAACAATACATTGGTACACTGCATCAAATTTGTACAGTACAATGCTGGGGCATTCCATCAAACATTTCCCTACATTGCAACACTTCCGAAGTATTTCATTTGTTGTGCAGCAGTTTGGGATATCCTGCAGTCAGAAAGGCACGATATAAATGCAAGTCTGTTCTTTCTTTCTAAATGGCCCACTGTTGGTAACAACTTGCATTTATATAACATCTTCAACATTGCAAATATCCTAAGACGCTTCAGAAGTAAAGAAGGATGTTGAGCAGTCGGTGGTTGCTAAAGCTAAGCTCTTGATCTTGGTAACTGGTGGGTGCCGAGATGCAGGCGTAAGGCTAGGCTGCTCCTCACAAAAGGAGAAAGACAAAAAAAAAATCAGAAGGCAGTTTACCCTCAGCTACTCTATGGCTGGGAAAAGGCATGAATAATGGAATTGGAATTTACAGGGTGGGGGTAGAAATATAGAGTTAGTTAGCTGCAACACAATGTGTTTTTTCCATTCTGATAAAAAGGGCTGACACCAGCTTGCACAACACTAAGTTTAAAAAAAAAATCAACTTAAATTTAAATACTGCAAACAGCAAAAGGAGAAGCTGTGAAACCAATTTCTGGTTGCCAGCACTATAAAGTCTAACCTTGCTGTCATGGACAAGAATCAGTTTTACAGTTTGTTATTTTTCTGCCTAGAATGTTTAAACCTAAGTCAGAGGACCCCTTTTTTGCTTCCTTTATGGATGCGTTTGCAGTGGTATTGATGGATAGTAAAGGTCACTGCTACCACTACAGTTGTAGCAAACTCTCGATACACTGTCAGTCCTGGTTACAACATTACTGATAAATCACACCCAGCGAGACTTTCTATGTCTATTTTGTGTCGTACTGCAATATCTCCACCCTCAATACACAGCGACATCATTAAGGCGGCACTACAGACCTGTGTAACCTCATGGGCCAGTACACAGCACAACAAACCCACCTTGCAATGGCACACAAAAAATGACAAGCATAAGATCACCACTGTGTAAACTGAGGAATGTGAAACAGCAACTTGTTTTCAGGGGTAAAAGCAAACCAACAGGAAAAGGGATTCATTTTGATTTTTTGGGGGATTTAGAAATGATTTTTGGAAGAATAAAAGCTAAAAAAAAACCCCAGTGTACAAAAGGTCAAATAAAATCAGTAGGGACTTACTTTTTTCTTCGTTGTCTCTCTTTTAATCTGGAGTGATAGATATCTACCACCGCGAGCTTCAAAGCTATTCAAACAAAGTGAAAAAATATAAAAATGATGAAGGGGATTACTTGAGTAAATAGTTGCATCTAATCACTATATAAAAAAATAAAACATTGAATTTCAAGATAAACAGATAGTGAGAATGAACGAAAAGTGAAAGGCTCTTGGTATATTGCATGGCATTACAATGAGGGGAAAATATTATACTGAGTGACGGGCAAATGGCTCTGATGCGAAGAAATGTTGCCACTTTGTAATTCCTCTGTATCCACAAACATTTTGCTTGTAATATATACCAATTTGAGAGTTAAACGCAACAGTAACGTGAAGGATTTCTGGAATAATTTACACTATAATGACCAATTTACATTGGCATATTTCAACAGACTGCAACTGACAGATCATTTTGTAAAGAGGAGAATTAGAAGGCTCTATTTGCATGAAGGAAGAAGCATCAAGGATCCAGTTACATTTTGATGGGGTTTACTAGGCTAACAAAAGGTATGCTGTCAATCAAAAAACTCACCATGCAAAATATCAGAGTCATCCTCTACAAAATCAATATCCCTCAAGTCCCATTCTGCATAATTGTCAAATTCCTGTACGAGAAATAGATGCATCAGTTTCAGTATTGTTCAAATATTTTTTCTCAGATCTTTCCAAACAAAAATGCCATGTGAAAAGTAGAGAAGCACTGCTGCAACATTCATTAGAAGGCAGCTGGTCAGCCGGGATAACCTGTTGAAGAGTAAGTATCAAATGACAAGGTAAATTCACATATCCATGCTCTACAAGGACTTGTGCCTTGATTCTCCAATACTTGCTCCCCTTTGAGCATGTCTCCCCACTTGGAGCATGGGGGTGACTAATTTACCCTAATATCTACGCCAAAACCAAAGATATTGGCACACTTTGGCACCAGTGCAAATATTAAAATTTGGCACCACCATGTGACAATATACTGCACTGCATCCAAGTGCACTTCAATGGGGGGGTGGGGGGGAAAAGCATAACATGACCAGCTTGGGGAAAACAGAATCCCAAATAAAATAAAATAACTATGTAATATACAAATAAAGCAGCCAACTAGTTAACTTCAATTAAACAAGGCCTCTCTAATTAACTTTCAGCTACCCTAAAACGTACATTACAGGAAACTTTGTGTTATCCGGAGGCTAAATGTCCGGCAAGCTCGAGCCACCGGCAAAAATCAGGAGCCGTTTTGTTAGTTTTTTTTCTTCTCGTGGCTTTTTTTTTCCAACAGTCAGGCTCTGCAAAGTCTCTCTGAAGCTGTTGCTAAGCGACAGAGACGCTTCCAAGGTACGGGCCGACTGTTTAGAAGCTGTTGCTAAGCAACAGTGTTTGTTGCCCGATACGGAGCTGATGCTTCAACATTAACGCTGGTTTGTCCGGCAGTTTTGAGGGAACGGCAACAGCTCGGTGCCGTCGGTGCCGGATAGCACAACGTTTCCTGTATTAGGACTGCACGGGTACTCATTCCAATTGTTAACACCACTGAAAGCCTTTTTACTTAAAGAACTAGAGTCAATATTTAGTGTTTTAAAAGATTGTGCAGAATAAGCAATTTGTACAATGATTTTACATAGAATTTACTGCACAGAAACAGGCCACTCGGCCCAACTGGTCTATGCCAGTGTTTATGCTCCACACGCGCCTCCTCCCACCCTACTTTGTCTAACCCGATCAGCATATCCTTCTATTCCTTTCTCGCTCACGTACTTATATAGCTTCCCATTAAATAAATCTTTGCTTTTCGCCTCAACTACTCCAGGTGGTAGCACGTTCCACATTCGAACCGGTCTCTGGGTTAAACAGACATTTTAGTCCTTTTTATTATTATTTGCAAATGGTTACACTTGTTCGATTCTTTTAATGTTGATTCTTGAATTTGTTCTACAATCCAAGTAAGACATACAACTTACCTCAACAAAGTCTGCTCGTGCTGGCATATATCCTGCCATGTCCCTCGACACTGCAGAATCAAACGCTGGTCTGGGCGGGTCATCACAAGCTGTGGTTAATGGGGGAAACAACGGCACGATTTATTTTATAAGTAATGGAGTTTAATTTCAAATCGAAGACCAAAAATTAAATCTCAACGCGAGAAGATGGGCCATAAGATTCTCTTCATCCCCCCCCTCACCCACCCCAGAATCACAAGCAGCGTGTTTTGATGACAGGTTCACAGCTGAACCATTAACATAGTTTTCTCTTTCAGATGTTGATTGACCTGCTGTACACTCAGCATTTTCTGTCTTTTACTTTAGATTTGCATAATTTTCTTTTTTTTTATTTAAAAAAAGCTCCATCAGAAGTTTGGCTAAGTTGACAGGACCTGTGTTGGTACAGGTACAACACCGGTAATCCGGCACCCGACGGTCCGGCACCTTCAGTGGTCCGGCACGAATTGAAACCGGCGGAGTGCCGGCTGCGTTCCAAGGTGCCGGGCTCTTTTGCCGGCACTCGCGATCCTCGGGGGCCCAGCTGGGCCCCAGATCCCGCTGAACAAGGCCCCTCCCCTTTCCGGCGGGCGGCCGCGAATGCTTCCGGGGCGCTACTTTTAGTGCCCTGGCGAGGCTGGCGCCCCAAACGTGGCTATAGACAATTTCTAGGCCATTGGGTTTAATTATGCTCTGTGACTGCATGGCGAAGAGTCTATTCCACTTGTAAGCACTTCCAGTACTGCAACCAGCTCGGCCTCCAGAAAGTCCTCGTTGCACTTCCCCCTCGAATTTTGGTTTCAGTACAAGGAACCCTTCAGTGGTTCGGAATTTTCAATGGTCCGGCACTGGCCTGGTCCCGAGGGTGCCGGATTACCGGGGTTGTACCTGTACAAGATTAAGAGGACTTGGACAGTTATAAGAAACATGCACTAGCCTCCGGTAGCTATTACTTCTTTGAAGACCAGTGCTTCAATGCATGACATTCTCAGGTGAACAGCGAGTAGCAACAAGCTATTCAACTGGATGGGCATCACAGTCGAGCCTGATCAAGTCGGCACCCGACATCCCCGCAGGAACAAGCAGCCTGGAAAATTTTCCTTTCTGTGACCCAGGAACACCAAAGCCAACTGTAGCAATCCTATTAGCTCCGGCAAGATATCAGCAACTCAGCAGAGACCGAGGATCAAACCTGGGATCTTTCTGGTCTGTATAGCTCAACTACTCATTGGATAAGCTTAATGAGTCATCAGGGGGGTCTTCATAGGCCTTTTCAGAGGCCTGCCACAATTCAGTCGCTGGGGAAGCCATCTTCCAGTTAGGTTTTTTGTCCGACACTCCTTCTAGAATTTCAAATCTAACTAATACTCACATCTAAATGTGATTGCTGTATCAAGGTCTTTGGTTTCTTCAGACTGCTTCAAACTCAGTAAAGTGGAAGAAAACAGCGGATTGTTAACAAAATGTTTCATGTAGTGCTTCTCGCAATCTTCCTTGGATTTTGTACGTATCTGGTTGGCTACATCTTGCCTTCAAAAAAGAGAATTTAAAAAAAACGGTGGTTAACCGGTGTATTGTACATTTCTCTAGTGTATAACAACGTAATAAACAGTGAGTTACTGGGTAAAGGTGCTGCATAGTTCAACACAGCCATAAAAAAACACAAGTGGGTTAGAGTTTCCACCCAGAATCCAGCACAATTTTTCCGAACCAGCACAAAAGATCAGGGAATTTTAAATGTGAGTGAATTACACCCAAAACCACTTAAGTTTGTGTTTTCTGCGATCTTTTACGCTGGTTCAACAACAAAACAACAACTTGCATTTATATTATGCCTTTACTGTAGCAAAACATCCCAAGGTGCTTCACAAGAGTGCTATCAATCAAAATTTGACACCGAACCACAGGAGCTAGCAAGATAGCTGACCAAAAGCTTGGTCAAAGAGGTAGATTTTAAAGGAGCATGGCCACCAATGGTTGAGCGATTAAAATTGGAGATGTACAAGATGCCAGAATTGGAAAGGCGCAGAGATCTCAAAGACTTGTAGGGCTGGAGGAGGTTACAGAGATAGGAAGGGGCGAGGCCATGGAGGGATTTGAAAACAAGGATGAGAATGTTAAAATTGAGGCTCAGCTTCAGGCAGTTGTCAGGGAGAGGGATGGAAATAGCGGCCAGGGAACAGAGTTTGTGGTGGGGACCAAAGACAATGGCTTCAGTCTTCCCAATATTTAGTTGGAGGAAATTTCTGCTCATCCAATACTGGATGTCGGTCAAGCAGTGTCACAAATCAGAGACAGCGGAGGGGTTAAGAGAGGTGGTGGTGAGATAAAGCGGAGTGTCGTCAGCGTGCATGTGGAACCCGACATTGTGTTTTCGGATTATGTCACCAAGGGGCAGCATGTGGATGAGAAATAGAAGGGGGCCAAGGATAAATCGTTGGGGGACTCCAGAGGTAACGATGCGGGAGTAGGAAGAGAAGCCGAGCTTGCTGCAGGTGATTGTCTGGCTAGGATTTGATAGATAAGAATGGAACCAGGCAAGGCAGTTCCACCCAGCTGGATGACGGAGATGCGTTGGAGGAGGATGGTGTAGTCAACTGTGTCAAAGGCTGTAGATAGGTCGAGAAGGATAGTTTACCACGGTCAGAGTCACATAGAATGTCATTTTTAACTTTGATAAGGGCCGTTTCAGTACTGTGGCGTGGGTGGAAACCTGATTGGAGGGAATCAAACATGGAATTGCGGGAAAGGTGGACACGGATTTGGGAGGCAACAAGTTCAAGGATTTTGGAGAGGAAAGGGTGTTGGAGATGGGGCAGTCGTTTGCATGGACAGAGGGGTCAAGGGTGGGTTTTTTCTGAGAGTGGTGATGACGGCAGATTTGAAGGGAAGGGGAACAGTAGCTGAGGAGAGGGAACCATTAACAACATCAGCTAACATGGGGGTCAGGAAGGGAAGTTGGGCGGTCAACAGTTTGGGGAGAATAGGGTCGAGGGAGCAGGATGTGGGTCTCATGGACAACATGAGCTTGGAAACACCACGGTCTGATAGAATCCAGAGAAAGATTGAATTCAGGGCTAAGGCAGCGGGGAACATATGGGGAAGTTTGGCCCGGTGGGTTAGGGGAAGGGGCAGAGGCAGCTGAACGGATGGTCTCGATCTTTGTGACAAATAAAAAGTCCATGAGCTGCTTGCACTTACTATTGGGAGGGTGGTTTGTGGTGAAGAGAAGCCGGAGTTTTCTGTGCATTCCAGGTTAATCATTGAATAGAGAACAGTTTTAGCAAAGGAGAGCAGTACGTGATAGTGCTTTATGTCGTCCAACCGGATCTGGCGATGGATGGTTAAGCCAGTTGTCCGCCATAGACATTAAAGTCTGCGTCCCTTGGAGTTAAGGGAGCGGCGATGAGGGGTATATATTCAAGATTCAATTCGCCCGGATCAGACCCCAGTCACAAGTGGACACACCCCCAGGTCAAAATTGCAAGATTCCACCAATTGCGCTGGTTTGGGAAGGCTCTTCAAATTGTGCTCAGGCATGCGCACCAATAGCCACATTTTAAAAGTTTTTTCATATCAAAAATTATTTAATTTACTAAGAAACTGACTAGTGTACACCAATGAAATGGTTCAGTATAGTTTTTCTTTTAAAAAGTAATTTTCAGTGATTTTAAATCAGGTTACTCACAGGTGGAGGACTGGACACTTATTAAAAATGTTTCTTTTTGCTGATAAATTCAGCTGTATTAAGGTTACCACTCTTAAATACAAACATCAAGGAATACTTTTTAATGGAAAGAAAAAAGGAAACAATTATGTTCCATTACACGGCCCAATTGCGCTGATTCATGGAAGATTTTAAGTTTGTAATTATGCAAATGAATTTTAACCAAAATTTGTAAAGTAACCTAACCAGCGAAATTTCAAGTGCATTTTGGGCGCAATATCCCAATTGAGTGCTATAGGAATATACTGGCAATTTGTCAGTAATCTTTTCCAAAATATCTTGGCAGAGAATTCAGAAGCCTATTTTCTTGGACGGGTCAGTGTGTGAAGAATAGGCAAGACTGGGCTTTGAACTCAGGAGGTCACCAACCTAGGGCACTGAGTGGGACAACGGAGGAGATGTTGTGGTCAACCGAGTCAAAGGCTACAGAGGTCGAGGAAGGATAATGCACCACAATCAGTAGCACGAAGAATGTTGTCCGTGACTTTGCTGTTTCACTGCTGCGAGAGGGTCGGAAACCTGATTGAAGGGATTCCAATGAAGTTATGGGAGGGATGAGCGTGTATGCGAGAGGTGAAACTCAGTTCTTGAGAGAAAAGGGAAAGTGGAGACGAGGCGGTAGATTGCAAGGACAGAGGCGGCAAGGGTGGGTTTTTTGAGAAGCGAGTGATATCGGCAGCTTTGCTAGAAAGGAGTTCAGCATCCGAGGTTGGTTAATTACAATTATAAGCTAGCACGGGGCCAGAAATTTAATGGGAGCGGGCGTCAATGGAGCAGGAGGTGGATCTCGTGGACTGAGGTGAGCTGGGAGAGGGCATGGGTTGGGGAGGGGAGGGGGGAGATGCGAGATGAACAAAAGAGAAACAGGGTTCAGTGCCAAGGTGGGGGAGGATATTTCGCTTGTTGGGCATGGAAATGGGAGGAGTGAACAGCTTCTATCATTGTTAACAAAAAAAGTCCATGAGCTCCTTGTAAAGGGCCATTGTGAACTGAAGGCAAACCTTGGCAGAGAATACACCTTTGTCAAAGTTCGTTGGAAAAAGTGAGTTAATATTGGTATTGCGAGTAAACAATACGTTATATTACCAGTTTCCAAAACCACAGTCCATCACAGCCTCGAGCAATGCCATCTCCTCCTGAGCTGTCCAGTTTGGATCCAAAATGGGAAAATCAGATGTCTGCATGTAGGTAATGGAAAGAAAAAGCTATTTACAGCCATCACCATTAGTCTTATTAGTTCCAATGCTTTAAGTAGAGGAATTGCATTTCTTTTTTAAACTTGTGAAACTCTAGCACTGTCACAGTTGAGCTATGTCTGACTAGAAGAACTGAAGAGGCAGGTAAATGTAGCCATTTTCAGTCTCTGAACTAAAATTTCCTCCACATACTGTATGTTGTTCAATAAACTCAGCATAGCTCATTTTGAGAGTGCGTGGAAAGTATAAAACATCTTGACATAATATAGTTTACTCAGTATTCAATTCCTAAAAGCATGCCTTTTAAAGCTCAAGATTGATGTATCCTAATCACTACTTATCTTCTCCCCTACTTTTGTCAACCTAGTTGGTGCACTTGCACAATGGACCTTGGCCTGTTAACTAGGTGTGACAACTGAAGAGATCTCCCTAACCCTATATGGCTGTCCAATATTGTTATGCCTGCCTTCAACATTAGATACATAAACAAAATTGCAAACTATAGTTAAAATGATGTATATATGCACACCACACACAGAATTTATTTCTCTACAAGAAACATCATCAAGGGACGATCAGAACTTCCTCACTTACAAAAGAAATTCTGTATTCAGCTCCCAATATCTATGTATAGGGGAATTTTTAAAATCTATGTACTCACCATTATTTCGTAACTATGGTCACTTTGATGCTTCTTGTACTCAAACCCTCTAGTAAAGCACTACAAAACAGAACAATGAATTTTTAAAAAGCTATTCTTCCCATTAAACCTCCTAAAATGTTCTATACAGTGAGATCATCAATTAGTAAGACCGAAGTTTAGTTGGATATTTCTTTAGAAAATTAATTGTCCACTTTTTTCTTTTATCTCCCAACAGTGCCATTTGCAACCAATCTTCCGAATTGATTCCTAATTCCCCATCCTTTTACAATGCTTTTCAATACAAAGCAGTCATGAGTTTTAAGGCTTTATGCTATGTCATCGTGTCACTCAAACCTGAGGTTGTCAGCTAGTACTTCAGAAAACTTCAAGCATAAAATCTGACACCAAAACAAAGCTTAGTTTTCAAGCTCAGGTGTCAAACTACAGCAGAATCACAAATCATTGAACAAGTTCAAAAATTGCTATTCACGTGCTTTCTGGGATTTTTTTTACATTGCTTTTACTATGAGTGACATGACCACTTCTAGATCATCTTCAACTTGAAGGAGACTCTCAGAATGTGAGACTCCTTTAGGTCTTTTCTACCATCATTTATTACTGCAAAATTACTACTTTTATTCAGTGGCGGAGCCAGGGTCAGCCAACCGAGAGGGGGTAGGGGTTTGTTTGGGGGGGGGGGGGGGGGGGGGAAAAGGGAGAAAGGGTGTCAAAATTGAGATTTGGCCAACTTGGCAGGAAGGGGACTGAACTAAGAACTGGGAAAAGCCGACATGCTATTCTGAAGGCCGAGCTGGGAACCACACAAACTTGCAGGCCCCACGTGTGATAGAGGTTTCTGGGAGGAAAACGAAGGCGGTCCTCCAAAGCTGCGTTGGCCGACCTCAAAATGATTGGGGATGGGTTGTGACCCCGACCCTTCACTGTTTTTATTACTGTACCATACAAATATGCATTAATATACAGAATTAATCACCAATACGAGAACAGTGGGGAAAAAAGACAACTCATACGAACACGTAGCCCAACCACTTTTCATATTGTGGGATGTGTTTCCCAGTATCATTCAATTAATTTTTCTATATTTTTCATTATTTTGGACTACAAATGTTCCTGGATGGGGCTATTGCTGACATCTATAATAAAACACTGCAACTGCAGGATGTGAAATATAAGTAAGGAAGAGAAAACATGTATCCTGCAGTCTCGTATAAACTCAGTTTATCGTATGTGTACCTAAAATCATATAATAGTACAGCACAGGAGGCCATCCGGCACATCGAGAACGCGCCAGCAATTTCGAAGAGCAATCCAGTTAGTCACACTCTCCGTTAAGCATACCTGTAAGCATATAAGCAGCGGAGGAGGTCCACAGTCTGCACATTTTATGTAGGGTTCCATCAGGTAAGAAGAGCAACCACGACATGGTGGTTGATCAAAAGGATCACCTGAAATAAAATCAGATCAAGATGATTCAGTGGTTTCCAGCTCCGAGTATTGTAACAAAACTGTAATACATTGCATGTACACACATTACGTATTAGTGTCGCCACTCAGCTTTCACTAAAAGTGTAACAGTGGATTGATAAAGGTTCATGCAGCCACCCTAGCAATAATTCATTATCTCATGGAAGTAAAATACTGCAGATGCTGGAAATAGGAAACAAAAACAATCAAAACAGTCCAAAGATGTGCGGGTTAGTTTGATTGGCCATGATAAAAATTGGCCCTTAGTGTTAGGGGGGATTAAATACGTGGGGTTACGGGGATAGGGCTTGGGTGATCAGCCATGATCGCGTTGAATGGCGGAGCTGGCTCGAAGGGCCTACTCCTGCTCCTATCTTCTATGTTTCTATGTAAAACCACAAATATCCTCCCCACAGATACTAACTGACCTACTGTATTTGCAGGTTTTCTGTTTTTATTTCTGTATTTTATTAAATTTATTTCACAATAAGGCTTGCATACATGGGGTAAGGCTTGCATACATAAAGGAGAAGGAAAGAGAAAGATATGGGAGCAGGGTGGGAAGAAGTAGTAGAGTGGAAGGGGGTCATGTGGCATATAAACACAGGCATAGACCAGTTGGGCCAAAAGGCCTGTTTCTGTGTGTAGATTCGAAGTAATTCTATGTAAAAACAATGTCAATTTATAGGGGAGAAAAATCTGATCAGTTTGTGAAATAAAAAACTTAAAATGACTATTCAAATTCTCCCATCCTACATTTCTCCCTTTGTCTCCTGAAAGATACAACTCAAGTTAAGAGTGCAGTTCGACAATACTGGCAGCCCTGCAGCATTATGTGAACCTAGTTAGAAAGTGCTACTTAACTATTTATATTTTCCCATCCCCTTTTTTGATTCTATTTATATGCCTGTCCGTCTCTTATTTTTCACTTTTGAAGGGTCTGCGCCTGAAAAAAATAACTTGTCTGTTCAGATTATCTGCTCATTATCACATTGCTGTTCGTGGGAGCTTGCTGTGCGCAAACTGGCTGCTGCGTTTCCTACATTACAACAGTGACTACACGTCAAAGGTACTGAATTGGCTGTAAAGTGCTTTGGGACATCCTGAGGTAGTGAAAGGTGCTATATAAATGCAAGTCTTTCTTTTCTCATTACAGATGCAGACTGACCTGCTGAGTGTTTCCAGCATTCTCTGTTTTTGTTTCAGATTTCCAGTATTTGCAGTTGTGTTTTTTTTTCTTTTGGTTGCTATTGAACTATTATGAGCATCATAAGCAAGCGCAAAACCGACAGAGGATCAGCAAAGGAAAGACTTGCATTCATATAGCGTCTATTACGACCTCAGGACATCCTGAAGTGATTTACAGCCAATGAAGTACTCTTGAAGCGTAGTCACTGTAGTAATGTAGGAAACGCACAGCAAGCTCCCACAAATAGCAGATGTGATAATGACCAGATAACTGGGTTTTTTTGCAGCAGAAACATTGGCTGATTCTTAAGCAAAATACTGCGGATGTTGGAAATCTGAAATAGAAACAGAAAATGCTGGAAATACTCGAGGTCAGGCTCTAACTTTTTTCTAGCTCTGACGAAGGGTCATCAACCTGAAATGTTAACTCTTGTTTCTCTCTCTCTACAGATGCTGCCCTGACCTGCTGAGTATTTCCAGCAATTTTCTGTTTTTTATTATTATTATTGGCTGATTCTTCATGGCTTCCTGGCTAGGGAGGCCAATGATTCGAGGTTTACTGCTGCCGCAGTTGGCATGATGAACCAGCGGGTTGAATGAATCTGGACCAATCTTCCCTGGTCTGTTACAGCTCAGCCACACACACAGCTTTGCCTGCACTTCCCTGGACCACCATCAGAGGAAGGAGAGCAAGTACATGACACATGTGGCACGGTCTCTCTAACTGAACACATGAGCAGAGCTCCAGTTTGTGAAACATTTCAGCAGTCGGTGGCTAGGAAATGGAAAAGCAGAAATGATTAAATTCAGTCTGAAAAGGTCGGGATTGGGTGGGGGCGGTCATCAGCCTGCCGCTAACCAGAGGTAACGTGAGCACCGACCCTCTAGTGCAGGAAAAGACGCCTCAGGGACTCTTTAACTATTGAAAAAATGATGTGGAGATGCCGGTGTTGGACTGGGGTGGACAAATGTAAGAAGTCACACAACACCAGGTTATAGTCCAACAGCTTTATTTGAAATCACAAGCTTTCGGAGCGCTGCTCCTTCGTCAGGTGAAGTGAAGAGATGCATATAGGCACAGCATATGCAGTCAGAGAATACTGCCAGATGATTACAGGTAATCTTTCTAACTGCCCTTTATCACACCTCGGCAGAGAGATAATCACAGCAATCAAAGGTGTGAATGGTGTCCAAACAGGTCAGTCAGGAAAACATTACATCAAAGAACAATGAGGTGGGATCACAGGGGGTCAAATGTTGCAGATGCTGGGGTCTGTATGAAAAACAAAAAATGGTATTGAAAAAATGGTATCGTTTTTGCTCCATTACTCTTACTGGTTTGCTGCGATTGGTTTCTGCAGATTAATTTGCGTTTTCTGCCAAGACCGTTGGATTTTAAAAAAAGAGGGATACTTTATCGGGAAGCAAAAACGGCCCCCACCCCGAACTAACTGGGTGCAATTCAGTTCGATTGCCGGCTCAGTGTGACCGAGGAGGGAGGTCGATGCTCTCCGGCCTCCCCCCGCCGCCGATGGTGAGGGGAGCTACTCACTGCCAAACGGCGCCAGCCGGTCCATGTCTCACAAATCGGCGCCCACGCAGCAGGAATCAAATAAAACAAAACACACACACAAACAAGGATCGTCGCCGTGTGTGTGTATGTATGCGGGTTGGTGGTGTTTTTTTTTCATAAAGTCGGCGCTGCTCCCGATTTGCCGAGCCACTGTCCTCCTTTCGCCGCCATTTTAAAATTATTTTCTCCCCCACACAACACACGAGCTTCAACGGCCCGCCTGCAAGATGGCGCCCCCACGTCACTCAGGATGATTGGCAAGCAGGTCAGCCAATCAAAGACCAGGATTCCACCGTAAGGCCCCCCCCCCTCTACGCCGGAGCACGCTTCAGCACAGCCCATTGGAAACAACAAAAAACCACGCAAGTGTGAGAAATCTGAAACCAAATCCCTATCAGGTTAAATTGGGCATGAGTGAAAATTAAAAATATTTACAGGTGATCTGAGCTCCCTTTCACCCATAACTGCTGATTGCACATGTCTGAAAAAAGAACACATGGTACAAGCAGTACAGATTCTTTCATAGAAACATAGAAGATAGAAGCAGTAGGCCATTCGGCCCCTTGAGCCTGCTCCAAATGAGATCATGGCTGATCATCCAAATTCAGTACTCTGTCCCTGCTTTCTCCACATATCCCTTTAGCCTTAAGAAATATATCTAACTCCTTCTTGAATATATTTAATGAATTGGCCTCAACTGCCTTTTGTGGTAGAGAATTCCACAGGTTCACCACTCTCTGGGTAAAGAAATTCATAAGAACATAAGAAATAGGAGCAGGAGTAGGCCAATCGGCCCCTCGAGCCTGCTCCGCCATTCAATAAGATCATGGCTGATCTGATCCTAACCGCCAATCCACTATCACAGAACCATCTCCTGAATCTAACAGAATTAGACACACGAAATAGGAGCAGGATCAGGCTACACGGCCCCTGGGCCCGCTCCGCTACCCACAGGGCCATGACTGATCCGAACCTAGTCTCATGTCCAAATTCCTGCCCGCTCCCCGTAACCCTTAATTCCCTTTACTTCTAGGAAACTGTCTATTTCTATTTTAAATTTATGTAATGATGTAGCTTCTACAGCTTTTTGGGGCAGCATATTCCATGGACCTACCACCCTCTGAGTGAAGTAGTTCCTCCTCATCTCAGTTTTGAAAGAGCAGCCCCTTATTCTAAGACTATGCCCCCTAGTTCTAGTTTCACCCATCATCGGGAACATCCTCCCCGCATCCACCCGATCCAACCCCTTCACAATTTTATATGTTTCAATAAGATCGCCTCTCATTCTTCTGAACTCCAATGAGTAGAGTCCCAATCTACTCAACCTCTCCTCATATGTCCATCCCCTCATCCCCGGGATTAACCGAGTGAACCTTCTTTGTACTGACTCGAGAGCAAGTATGTCTTTTCTTAAGTATGGACACCAAAATTGTACGCAGTATTCCAGGTGCGGTCTCACCAATACCTTGTACAACTGAAGCAATACCTCCCTATTTTTATATTCTATCCCCCTAGCAATGAAAGCCAACATTCCATTGGCCTTCTTAATCACTTGCTGCACCTGTATACTAACCTTTTGAGTTTCATGCACCAGGACCCCCAGATCCCTTTGTACTTCAGTACTTTCCAGTTTCTTGCCAATAAGATAATAACTTGCTCTACGATTTTTCCTGCCAAAGTGCATAACCTCACACTTTCCAGTATTGTATTCCATCTGCCAAATCTCTGCCCACTTACTTAGCCTGTCTATGTCCCCTTGCAGGTTTTTTATGTCCTCCTCACTCACCACTTTCCCTCCCATCTTAGTATCATCTGCAAACTTTGATATGTTACACTCGGTCCCCTCCTCCAAATCGTTAATATAGATTGTAAAGAGTTGGGGACCCAGCACTGACCCCTGCGGAACACCACTAGTTACTGATTGCCAGTCTGAGAATGAACCATTTATCCCAACTCTCTGCCTTCTGTTAGATAGCCAATCCTCTATCCATGCCAGAATATTACCCCCAATCCCGTGATTTTTTATCTTAAGCAATAATCTTTTGTGTGGCACCTTGTCAAATGCCTTTTGGAAGTCTAAATACACTACGTCCACTGGTTCCCCTTTATCCACCCTATATGTTACTTCCTCAAAGAACTCCAGCAAATTTGTCAAACATGACTTCCCCTTCATAAAACCATGCTGACTTTGTCCTATTAAATTATGATTATCCAAATGTCCTGTTACAGTCTCCTTAATAATGGACTCCAAAATGTTACCTACCACAGATGTTAGGCTAACCGGTCTATAGTTTCCAGCCTTCTGTCTACTGCCCTTTTTAAATAAGGGTGTTACATTAGCAGTTTTCCAGTCTGCCGGGACCTTTGCCGAGTCCAGGGAGTTTTGGAAAATTATTACCAATGCATCCACAATCCCTACCGCCACTTCCCTCAAGACCCTAGGATGTAAGCCATCAGGTCCAGGTGATTTATCCGCCTTGAGTCCCATTATTTTACCGAGTACCACTTCCTTAGTGATTTTGATCGTGTTTAGCTCCTCCCCCCCTTTAGCCCCCTGTTTGTCCAGTGTTGGGATATTCTTAGTGTCTTCTACTGTAAAGACTGATATAAAATATTCATTCAGTGTTTTTGCCATCTCCATATTTCCCACCATTAATTTCCCGGTCTCATCCTCTAAGGGACCAACATTTACTTTAGCCACCCTTTTTCTTTTTATATAACTATAAAAACTCTTACTATCTGTTTTTATATTTTTTGCTAATTTACTTTCATAATCTATCTTCCCTTTCTTAATCAATCTTTTGTTATTTTTTGCTGTCTTTTAAAGTTTTCCCAATCCTCTATCCTCCCACTAGATTTGGCTACCTTATATGCCCTTGTTTTTAATCGAATACTATCCTTAATTTCTTTACTTAGCCACGGATGTCTTTTCTTTTACACCCTTTTCTTAGTGGAATATATATTTTTTGGAAGTTGTAAAATAACTCCTTAAATGTACACCACTGATCATGTATCGTCTTACCCTTTAATCTATTTTCCCAATCCACTCTACTCAATTCCGCTCTCATACCTTCATAGTCTCCTTTATTCAAGCTTAGCACGCTTGTTTGAGATCCAACCTTCTCACCCTCTAATTGAATATGGAATTCAATCATGTTATGGTCACTCATTCCAAGGGGATCCTTTACTAGGACATTTTTAATTAATCCTGTCTCGTTACACAGGACCAGATCTAAGGTTGCTCGCCTCCCTGGTCGGTTCAGTTACATACTGCTCAAGAAACCCATCCCTAATACACTCAATGAACTCATCCTCAAGGCAGCCCTGCCCAATTTGATTTGTCCAATTAATATGATAGTTAAAATCCTCCATAATTATAGATGTTCCCTTATTACAAGCCTCAACTATTTCCTGATTGATACTCCGTCCAATAGAGTTGCCACTGTTCAGAGGCCTATAGACTACGCCCACTAGTGTTTTTTTCCCCCTTATTATTCCTTACCTCCACCCAAACTGTTTCATTATCCTGATCTTTTGACCCAATATCATTTCTCTGTATTACAGTGATTCCTTCCTTTATTAACATAGCCACCCCACCTCCCCTTCCTTCCTGCCTGTCCTTCCGGATCGTTAAATAACCTGGTATGTTTAATTCCCAGGCATTGTCACCCTACAGCCATGTTTCTGTAATGGCCACAAGATCATACCCATATGTAGTTATTTGTGCCATTAACTCGTCTATTTTGTTACGAATGCTACGTGCATTCAGATACAGAACTTTCAAAGATGTTTTGTGACACTTAGTTCTTGCTTTTGCCCTTTTTATTACTTTACCTTTTACTCCATACCTTCTGCCCCTTCCTGACACGCTCTGGTTTTTAATTTCCCCACTGCTACCTAAGTCTATGGTTGTCATTTTTATTATTTGCTCTCTAGGAACCTCCCTCCCACTAGTTAGTTTAAAGCCCTCTCTACAGCCCTAGTTATATGATCCGCCAGGACTCTCGTCCCAGCACTGGCCAAGTGAAGCCCGTCCCAACGGAACAGCTCCCTCCTGCCCCAGCACTGGTGCCAGTGTCCCAGGAAGCAAAACCCATTTCTCCCACACCAGTCTTTGAGCCACGCATTTAACTCTCTAATTTTATTTGTCCTAGCCAAATTCGCTCGTGGCTCAGGTAATAATTATTACCCTTGTGGTTCTGCTTTTTAATTTGGCCCTAGCTGCTCAAACTCCCTGAGCAGAACCTCCTTCCTTGTCCTATCTATGTCGTTGGTACCAACATGGACCACGACAACTGGATCCTCCCCCTCCCACTCCAAGTTTCTCTCCAGTCCAGAGGAGATGTCCTTAACCCTGGCACCGGGCAGGCAACACAGCCTTCGGGACTCTCGCTCTCGGCTGCAAAGAACTCTATCTATCCCCCTAACGATACTATCCCCTACCACTACATTTCTTTTAACTCCCCCCACTTGAATGGCCCCCTGCTCCACGGTGCTGTGGCCAGGTTGCTCATCCTCCCCGCAGTCCCTGTTCCCATCCTCACAGGGAGTAAGAGCCTCGAACCTGTTGGACAAGTGCAAGGGCTGCGGCTCCTCCAACACTACCTCCTGGATCCCCGTACCTGCCTCACTTCTAGTCACACCATCCTGACCCTGGCCACGGACTACATCTGAATTAATCTAATTGGTGTGAATACCTCGTGATACACAGAGTCCAGGTAACTCTCCCCCTCCCTGATGTGTCTCAGTGTTTGAAGCTCGGACTCCAGCTCTTCAACACGGAGCCGGAATTCCTCGAGCAGCCAACACTTACTGCAAATGTGATCACCGTGAGCATCAATGGTGTCCACCAGCTCCCACATATTGCAGCAACACATCACCTGATCTCCCATTCTATGTAATTAATTAAATTTATTAATATTATTCTTAAATACCCTCTGCCCCGATTCTAGATGGTGAATATCGCACCTGAGAAACTATAAACCAAAGAGATTTAAGCTTAAAAAGGGAGAAATACCTATCAACCAATCACTTACCCGCTTTCTGGTGACGTCACACTTGGGTTACTTTTTACCTCTCTCCTTCCCTCCGAGTTCCCAGACTGGAGATTGGTAGGCCTTACCTGGTCTCTGGGGCTTTTATAGCCCCGCTCTGCCGCTCGAGATTCCCGCCGATGCACTGAGGCCTTACCTGGTCTCTGGGGCTTTTATAGCCCCGCTCTGCCGCTCGAGATTCCCGCCGACGCACTGAGGCCTTACCTGGTCTCTGGGGCTTTTATAGCCCCGTTCTGCCGCTCGAGATTCCCGCCTACGCACTGAGGCCTTACCTGGTCTCTGGGGCTTTTATAGCCCCGCTCTGCCGCTCGAGATTCCTCCTCATCTCAGTCCTAAATGGCTTACCCCTTATCCTTAGACTGTGACCTCTGGTTCTGGACTCCCCCGCCATCGGGAACATCCTTCCTGCATCTAGTCTGTCTAGTCCTGTTAGAATTTTATAAGTTTCAATGAGATCCCCTCTCATTCTTCTAAACTCTGGCGAATATAAGCCTAATCGAACCAATCTCTCCTCATACATCATTCCTGCCATCCCAGGTATCAGTCTGGTGAATCTTCACTGCACTCCATGGCAAGAACATCCTTCCTCAGATAAATGTGCACTCACATGCTTAGGTATGTGTGAACTGCAAAGTCAGCGACAACTGAGGTATCAGTGGATACTAGAAAGATTTTGCATTTATATAGCATCTTTCATAAAGTCCTTCACAGCCAGTTAAGTACTGTTGCAGAATTGGGGAGAAGAGCAAGGTCCCACAAACAGCAATGAAATAAATGACCAGATAATTAGTGAAGCTGGTAGAGGGATAAATGTTGGCTAGGACAACTTTTCTCCTCCTCTTCAACCAGTGCCATGGGATCTTTTATGTTCATCTGAGAATGAAGGCAGATCCTCAGTTTCTCATCCAAAAGACAGTACTTCAAACAGTGTCAACCAAGACTGTGGGAGTAAGAGGCAAGAGTGCTACCAGTGAGACAAGATAGACATACTATGCTACAAATACTATGTTGCAAAGTATGTTTTATTCTTAAATGTTTGTTATGTTGAAAACATAGTTCTTTTGGTCATTTGGTTTATGGAAACCCATTACAACGCCACAGTGTAGGTACAGCCATTGGGGGTAGGGGAGGGGAACCTTTTCTTGTCCCTTTTTGCACTGGTAACATCACCTAGTATCCCTATTCCAAATCCCAGAATTATCCTGAATGTTAACCCACCCCTAGCTATATGTGATTGCACCTTTGTGCCAAAAAACTGAAACATCTGCTGATATTACTGAAGGAAAACATGCAGATGAATAGGAAGTGGCCAAAGATGGAACCTTAGGTCATTCCTGAGGTAACAGAAGGGCTTTATCCTCCTGCTTGTTTTCATAGGAACAGGCGTAGGCAAATTAGCCTCTCGAGCTTGTTCCGCCATTCAGTGAGATCATGGCTGATCTGTGGCCCAACTCCATATACCCGTCTTTGCCCCCAATCCCTTAATAGCTTTGGTTAACAAAAAGCTATCAATCTCAGATTTAAAATTAACAATTGACCTAGCACCAATTGCCATTTGCGGAAGAGAGTTCCAAACTTCTACCACCCTTTGCGTGTAGAAGGGCAAGATTGCCAACATTCCCCCTTTCCCCACCCAGCAAATGCTACGGATTACCTTAATGAGGAAGTCCCTACTTTTCGGGTTGCCACTCAGCAGGCTGTCTCTGCCTGTCAGTCAGGAGGAGAGAACTGGATGGTTCAACATGGAGAAGCAGTGGAAATAGAGAGATGAAGAAAATATCAAGTAGCACATTTGTAATGGAAGAACCTCCCATTATGCTAATCACAATCAAAATAATTTTCATGTGGTCTGTATTAGTCACTGTTGTTGCCAGCTGCTGTAAATGAGTCTACGTGTGTTTGTAACCAGTGTGCAAATTGATCAGGTACTTGTGCATCTGTTGTATTTAACACACTGCAAATACAACTAAGCCCAAGGAAAAAAAAATTCAAGGAGGCAAATTGATGTTAATTGGATGTTAATACAACATTGTTTCATATGCACCCAGCTATCAAATATATGTGATTTACGATGCTTTGGTTTGTAAATGAAATAAAGCTATAAAAATCATATCGTGCAGTTTTTTCTTTCTAACTTTAATACACAGACAACAAATATTCAGTTTGCTGGCTGAACATTTGTTGTCGAACACAGGGTCATTTGTGATTTTGCAAATTTTGCAAGAATCAGACAGAATTCAGTAACCCTGCGACAGTCCTGGTCTGCGCTACCAGAAACCCTTAGCTATTTTTCTTTATTGCTTCAAATCTACGTCAAAAAACATTTTGTACTATTGTATTGAGTTTATTTCCCTTGTTTTCAGGGCTGCTCTTAAGGTTACTTGAATTTACAGCATGTATTGATTTAAAGCTCTGTACGCCACAGCTGAGCCAGTAGCAGAGCTGTACCCGTCATTCTCTTACCTGCAACTGGCATCTTCCAATGATTGCATGGGTCAACTGACTTACGTCAACATTGCTTGGCAGCTGCAGCGCAGTCTGGCCAGTTTTGGGGAGATTCAAGCGGATGGGAGCAAAAATGGATGGAGCTGCTGCCCTGCTGGCATCCTGCCCACTTTGTGCCTCCCTCAAACCAGCGGGAGCTTTATTTAAAAATCAATTTGGGGTGCGTCAGTCCTGCATGCCCTTTTCTGCCATTCTGGTGTGCAGGATGTGACATGGGCATCCTGGAGTTAAGTATAGGGAGGTCATAGAAAGGACCACGTCTTAACTGTTTTTGTTTATTTTCCTGCTGGTACTTACATTCCCTTGAGACTTTGTGCTAATAGTTGCATTTTTGTTGTCCCAAGGATCATTACAGGCATCAATGGGTTTCCCAATGGAAATCCCCTAGCTGATGTGAAAGAGGTCAGGCTGCAAGAGAGATGTTCTGTGCCACCGGCTAGTATTCACACACCAGCATCTACGAACAGAAATAAACATACCTTGCTTTGCCAGGTGATTATTGCAAGTGGAGGCTCCTCTTTCGAACGGAAGTTGAGACAGCAGACATGATACCACCAAGATAGGTGAATGCCTGACTAGCTGCACTTTTGTATGCTTCCTTGCCACTAGTCATTTCAGTAGGCCTAGCTTGTCAAACCTGTCCTGCAATGGTTGTGGGAAACTCTTCTCAGGAACTGGGTAGATAGAGGAGCAGGTGCAGAGCTGTGCCATCTGTATCAAAGGCACCTACATCTTCCAAGCTGGCACAGCCAGTGACAGTAATGGTCAGCTGGGGTCTGAAACATGGCTCTTTCTCCTTCATGGATGCTACTGCACTAACCTATGGGGTGATGCTGTGGAGTGGTACCAAGGGCCATCGTTCTTGCAACCACCTCATGCAGTACTACCCCCCATTTGTCTGCAACCTCATAGCTTTCCTTTCTCTTCCCATCCCATCATTTTGGCCTGCCTCCACAGTGCAAAAAAAATGTTGAAATGCCTTTTGAGGCTCTCGAGGCTTTCAGAATTTTTGTCACTTGATTGTGACACTCACTTTTAATTGTCCCCATCCTTTTAAATTTCAGTTACACGTAATCCTCTGCTCTCACGAATATGATCCCTACACCAGTTCGATACTGCACTTGAAGGTCATGAGAATGAGCTCAGAAAATTGGGTGCAAATTGCACACTTCCATTTGAGTCTGTCCAAAACCCACGAATAGCCATTCTGAAGTAAACCAGGCTAAAAATGAAACATCCAGGGCGAGATCTCGGAGCCTCTCAACAAGCGTAATAGGTACTAACATCCTTAATAATTACGATGATAAAAAAAACTTTAAAAAGTGACAATCTGAAATTAAACAGAACATGTTGGAAATATACAAAAGATCAACAGTAAGTTTTGAGGACCCTGCTGTTCATTGTCTTTTGCTGGGAGTATGCTGCCATCTCCTGGCTATCAGAAGTTTTGCAAATCTTCTTGCTGCTTTTCGAATTTAAGAATTCATTTTCCAAGAGTGCACCGTGTATGATTTTCGGATCTTCAAACTAAATGATCCAAAAATTGTGAGCAACACCTGCCAGAATTTTTGAAACACGTTCCCAGTGAAGGTCTGCACTGGGAGCACAAAGTCAGAAATTACCCCATTAATTTCAAGGCTGCAGTACCACGTACTTTTTACTATGCTGTACCGTTTAAATCGGACTCTATTTTAAACGTTATATTTAAATAATATCGTAATTAAAAATAAAACTGTGAAAGGGTTTGCATGTTGTAATATTTTGCTTTGGCCTTTTAAGTTTTTTTTTCTTATTTTAGATGTGGGCTTGTTCAGATTTAACCTAACACATCTAATACAAAACACCGTTGCCAAGTTGACTGAAGCAGAATGCTCCCCCTGCAACTTTCCTGAAAACCATTCTAGATAAGGTAGCTGTGACAAACACCTGGATATCTCTGTACACAATTGTGAACTAGAGAGGGCTGTGAATAGATAATGGACGGTGTAGGCTTTGTTGTCAGTTCAATCCATAGTTCAACAGTAACATGTCACGACTCAGCTGTTGAGTTTAGTAGTGACTCAGGAAATATTCCTCTTCATGCCTTGGATCATCCAGCCGTGAAGAATTCCTTTGTGGGCAATCTAAAGAATATGGACTGATCCTTGGAAGTCACCGCCTGAGAAAATAGTGCCTTTGAAGTCCCAAAGGGTGAAATCTGGGATACTGCACTAACCATTAGACAGATATGGAGGGCAAGTAGGTTTTGAATTTTCTTGCTTTGAGTGTTTGCATCTGAGACTATTTAAAAAAGGTGGTAGAGAGAAAACAGGGAATTATAGACCGGTAAGCCTGACATCGGTAGTGGGGAAAATGCTAGAGTCCATTATAAAAGATGTAATAGCAGAGCACTTGGAAAACAGTGACAGGATCGGACAAATTCAACATGGATTTACAAAAGGTAAATCATGCTCGACTAATCTACTGGAATTTTTTTGAGGATGTAAATAGATAAGGGAGAACCAGTGGATGTGGTGTATTTGGACTTTCAGAAGGCTTTCGTTAAGGTCCCGCATAAGAGACTAGCGTGCAAAGTTAAAGCACATGGAATTGGGGGTAAGGTACTGATTTGGGTAGAGAACTGGTTGGCAGACAGGAAGCAAAGAGTTGGAATAAACGGGTATTTTTCCAAGTGGCAGGCAGTGCCTAGTGGGGTACCGCAGGGATCGGTCCTTGGACCCCAGCTATTCACAATATGTATTAATGATCTAGACGAGGGAACTAGATGTAATATTTCCAAGTTTGCAGACGACACAAAGCTGGGAGGGTGTGTGTGCTGTGAGGAGGATGCAGAGAAACTCCAGTATGATTTGGACAGGTTGGGTGATTGGGCAGATGCAGTATAATGTGGATAAATGCGAGGTTATCCACTTTGGTGGCAAAAACAGGAAGACAGATTATCTGAACGGCAATAGATTGGGAAAAGGGGAAGTGCAACGAGACCTGGGTGTCCTTGTGCACCAGTCGCTGAAGGTAAGCATGCAGGTGCAGCAGGCGGTTAAGATGGCAAATGGTATGTTGGCCTTCATAGCGAGAGGATTCGAGTACAGGAGCAAGGATGTCTTGCTGCAGTTGTACAGGGCCTTGGTGAGACCACACCTTGAGTATTGTGTGCAGTTTTGGTCGCCTTATCTGAGGAAGGCTGTTCTTGCCATGGAGGGAGTGCAGCGAAGATTCACCGGACTGATACCTGGGATGGCAGGAATGATGTATGAGAAGAGATTGGGTCGATTAGGCTTATATTTGCTAGAGTTTAGATGAAGGAGAGGGGATCTCATTGAAACTTATAAAATTCTAACTGGACTAGATGCAGGATGTTCCCGATGGCGGTGGAGTCCAGAACCAGAGGTCACAGTCTAAGGATAAGGGTAAGCCATTTAGGACTGAGATGAGGAGGAATTTCTTCACCCAGAGAGTGGTGAACCTGTGGAATTCTCTACCACAGAAGGGAGTTGAGGCCAACTTATTAAATATATTCAAGAAGGAGTTAGATATATTTGTTAAGGCTAAAGGGATCAAGGGATATGGGGAGAAAGCAGGGACAGGGTACTGAATTTAGATGATCAGCCATGATCTCATTGAATGGCGGAACAGGATCGAGGGGCCGAATGGCCTACTCCTACTCCTATCTTCTGTTTCTATGAGACATCATGGCTGAAACTCATCCTGCTAGACAGCAATGCCGCCAAGGGAAGAATTGGACAGACAAATTAACAGCATTTGTTACATAAAAGGCAATACAACTGCTTTTCAAGGGCTCGATTCACTCAACAGTTCATCTGCTTAACCTTCTGGGGATTATCCCAAGAAAGATATTCAAGCAAGTGAACAAATTATTCATACCAATGCCAAATGTTTCATTGCTTTGCCTTGCAAAGAAGGCACAATTCTGTAACTTTCTGGAAGAAAATGGGAAACCACCACGTTTGCCCCCAGTGCCCATCAATACCCTGTGGAACAGCTGGTTTATGGTAGCAATAATTCACCAGAATCACCTTCAAGAGTATATTAACTTGTTGGAAGGAAGAGGGCAAGTGAAAGACAGGAGGCACACTGCATTTCAGGATGTATTTCAGCGCAGTCAGAATCAAAGTGTTCAGGCTGATCTGGATTTGCTACAAGAATCATGGAAACTATGTAGGTATAAGGTATAAGTACGACTCTCACTCGAGCTGTAGGATCTGATTGCTTGGGCGCAGATCTGCAACAAGAGTTGTTGAAGAGGAGCTGGCTTTAGTACCTTTGCTGTCAGAGTATAACTTGTCCTTTGCTTGTGAGCGCTTCCTCAAATCACCTGCAATAAAGCAGCTCATCAGCACTCACTGTCAAAGTTCAGAAATGAAAAGTGACCACTTGGATGAGGTCTTGGATGGTGGCTTATGGAATCCTACCCTACCAGAGATCAACAATTTGAAGTGAAAAGGAGAGAAAAAAATGGTAAAGAGGAAAGAAAATTCTGTGGATATTGCAATTTGTGTGTCTTTTTGTTGGTGCAACATATTCAACATACAAATATGGAAATGAGCATAAGCAATGTACGTGTTTAATTCTTCCGAGGGCTAACATAGTATTTCTATATGAAAACAAACTGCTGCAGCTGTGCCAGAGAGAAAGAGAATGACGATGCCCAGGAGAGGTACCCTTTTTAAATAGATATACAAGAACAAGAGGGGAGAGTCACATGAGTGATATCCCAATGTCAAAAACATCTTAAAGGAGTGTCACTCTTGCAAATCTCCCTTTGGGTGAGCTGGGCTTATTCTTAGTGATATGTGGGGGACATGGAAATAAGTGTTATTTGGCCCCATGAATCTCCCACGTTGTAAGTTAGAACAATAAGCATTAGAAATAAAAATAAACTATTTACAACTATTGTATGATAGAGGTCAGGTGTACTGAACTCAGAAATCAAACATTTCAAGTACCATACTATAAATTCTAAATGTAGAGACACACATTGTAAACTTCCTTCTAAATTTTATTACACTTAAAGCAAATACATGCAACCTTAAACTATGTACAACAATATAAACATGCATGACTTTTATAACAATCAAAATTCAATGCACTCTGTTCTACAGGACTAAATCTTAGAACGTTAATGTATGAAAACAAGGATAGCATGGCAGAAATATGTATATCATGCAGCTTCCATTCACCAAAATAGATTCAGGACTACAATCAACAGAGAACAAGACTAAACCAGTTTTTTGTCAAAAATGTATTGCTCTCAAATTATAAAATGCAACAGTGAACCACAATTTGCAATATGCGGATATTATTCTGTTTTGCTACAGGGTACGGTGATTGTTCATTGGCCACTCATGTAGTGTGATCACCTAAAAGTTTGATTTTACAAAAAAAATGGCCAGTGCTGTGTAATATTTGTTTTGCTGATTTTTATAAAAATGCAAATGACATTCTCCACAGCACCTACCAATTACACTCCTGAAATCCATAGTAATCATGCTAATTTATGCCACTTAATATTGACAAAGTACACTTTCCCTCCCAAGGTTGATTATAAATCAAGCTTTGACTGGTGATGAAGACCATATTGCTGGGATAATTCCCACGAGTTACAAGAGAAACTGATGGTGTGTGCCATCATACCCTGAAGTTAAAATCTTTAACATAACTGTCTTAAATGCAGTCAAGTGTCATAATTCAGATGTCTGCTGCTAAAAAAGAACTATTTAATGAGGACAAGATTGAATTTGTTGCTCCATGTTGCTAGAATCTTAAACACAACTGACAAAAATGCAGTCACATTTTACACAAGTAATTCTTACTGCCGAATACTGACTGCACTGCCTTCCCATGAGTGTTTGTTAGCGTACACTCCACAGCCAGGACTGTAGATATCGCCTTCGGGGACTATTACACTGAGACGTTGGATTGTAACCTATACAACAAAGAGAGGTTTAATTAAGCAATAGATACCTGCTTTAGTCTATATGAAATATAACTGCACCACATATTCTTTTGTCAGAATGGGTTTTAATTTATAACTGATTATCAAGATTACAATACTACTTGAATTTAATTTTGATCAGCTCATTCATGTTCTGCATTTATCTTTATATTCTTCCTGTCTACTGAACTTCTCCCTTTAACTAATCTAGTTCTATATATTTTAATATATTAAAAATCTTACATCTACTTCCACTTCCTGTTAACTTTTTCCATTCTAAACTCCTAGGTCCATTTTTGTAATGTAAACTGCCTATGTAAACTCGTCACACTGGGGTAGAAATTGGTTCATGGCCGAACCTAGCGGCGGCATTGACTACCATACTGAAACTGATACGCAAGAGGATTACTTTTAAGGACCACTGATTTGGCTGTTTTAGGTCTGAGAACATTGAATGCAGCAAGCATTCCTGGCCTCCAAACCCACTTCACCTAAAGACTACACTTGGTCTTGGCTCCCCATGTACAATGCTATGGAGATCGACTAGTTATATAATAGCAAAATACTGCGGATGCTGGAAATCTGAAATAACAACAGAAAATGCTGGAAATACTCAGCAGGCCAGGCAGCATCCGTGGAGAGAGAAACAGGGTATATACTGTATTCGCTGCTCACGATGCGGTCTCCTCTACATTGGGGAGACCAAACGCAGATTGGGCGACCGCTTTGCGGAACACCTCCATTCAGTCCATAAGGGTGACCCTGAGCTTCCGGTCGCCTGTCACTTTAATTCTCCACTTCACTCCCACTCTGATCTATCTGTCCTCGGCCTATTACATTGTTCTAATGAAGTTCAACGTAAGCTCGAGGAACAGCACCTCATCTTTCGATTAGGCACTTTACAGCCTGCCGGACTCAACATAGTGTTCAACAATTTCAGGTAATAATCCCTGCCCCCATTTTTCATGCAGTATGATTTTGCCATTCCCATTTGCAACATTTTTACAGCATGTTCTTTCAATTCCTCCCCCCCCCCCCCGTCTCTGCACCTGCTTAATATGTTACATTTCCAGCCTTTTCCAGTTCTGATGAAGGGTCCCAGACCCGAAACGTTAACTCTGTTTCTCTCTCCACGGATGCTGCCTGGCCTGCTGAGTATTTCCAGCATCTTCTGTCGACTAGTTATATCTTCATTATACTAAGGGCCAGTTTAGCTCAGTTGGAAATACTTCCCTGTCTCAGAAGATTGTAGGTTCAAATTCACTAAGTTGATACTTCAGTGCACTACTGAGGGAACGTTGCATTGGCAAGGTGCTGTTTTTTTAATGTAAAACATTAAACCAAGGTCCATTCCGCCTGATCAGATCCCATGAATAGCAGGGAGTTCTCCTGGTGTCCTCGCTAATATTTCTCCCTCAACCAACACCACTAGAGCAACTGGTCATTCATTTCATTGGTGTTTGTGATCTTGCTGTGCAAAAATTGGCTGCTGCATTTGTCCATATAATAGTGACTACGCTTCAAAGTAAGTTACTGGGCGTGAAACACTTTGGGAGGTCCCAATGATGTGATAAGACACAATAAAAATCTAAGTTCTTTCTGTATACAGGAGATAGAATTTTTCAGTAATTAACTGACATACTTCTCAATAAATCTGCTGTAATGATGTCCCAATCTGATCACCTTGTGCAGATGATGTGCAAAGAACATGGAGTGCCTTGTTTGATAGAATTCTCATTTGACCCTACTTCTGACAGAAATCTGTCCAAAAACTAAATGAAACCCCTACATAAAAATTAATGGTACATGTTTATTGTTGGTCACATTATCATTGAAATCACTCAGCTAGCCATTAATCTCTCTAAAATATATAATAAAACCATCCAATTTTTTCAGCTCTTATTACTGGACTCATTCACAGCCATTTATGTGAAGACATCAATGTTACACTATTCATTATTAAAGTAATGTTGCCTTATCCTCCTAATCCATTTTCAATTTTAGCACTCAGTTTATCTGCATGTTTTTAAAAAGAATATTTTCCACTGTTTGCTAATTTTAGCAAATAGGTGAGCCTTCATAACCAATGGAGTGATGGAAAGCTGTTTTTAGTGCTGCTATGAGGATTATTCCAACTCAAAAATGGGTGAAAGATAGTGAAAAGTAGAAAAAGAACATGAATTTGATATAGCACCTTGCCTCATCCTCAGGACATGCCAAATCTCTTCACAACCAATTAAATACTTAAGTTCAGTCATTGTAGCCAAACGTGACAACCAATTTGCACACTGCAAAGTACCACAAACGGAAAATGAGATGACTGATCAGTTAATCTGTTCTTGGTGGTGTTGGTTGCAGGAGAAATGTAAAACAAACTGCTTTTTCCTTGTTAAGATATCGTTAAAGGCTAATCATCATGAACATTTAAAATAATTCATTCACAGGATGTGGGCGGCGCTGGCAACTGCCCTTGAGAAGGTGGTGGTGAGCCGCCTTTTTGAACACCGCTGCAGTCCGTGTGGTGAAGGTACTCCCACAGTGCTGTTAGGGAGGGAGTTCCAGGATTTTGACCCAGCAACAATGAAGGAACAGCGACATATTTCCAAGTCAGGATGGTGTGTGACTTGGTGGAGAACTTGGAGGTGGTGGTGTTCCCATGTGCCTGCCGCCCTTGTACTTCTAGGTGGTAGCGGTCGTGGGTTTGGGAGGCGCTATCCAGATTATGTGGTGGAGGTGGGAAGATAATCAAAGAGTGAGTATTGAACGCCAGATCAGACCTGCTGTTAGTGAGCAGTATGATTCTAAAGTATCAATATAGCAAGACAGAAGTGAATACTCAAAGTGGAACCAATCAATTTTTTCTGTCCTATCCATTTCATGCAGGCTCATGCTCAGTCTGCAGCTATTGATTACACTTCGCTGGCACAGTCTCCATCAGAATGATGCTGTGGTACATATGACAGAACCATTTGATTTAATGAATGGTATTGCACTGAAATATATTGCCTTCTCTTTAAAACATACAGTTGTTTTCATGCTTCAACTTATTTAAAACAAGAATGTGTAAGTTTTGCAAAATTCAGGCAGTTCCCCCCCCGAAGATTATTTAATTAAAAGAGACCCTGGTTGGCTGATTTTAAAACCAGGGCACCCAAAATGGCTGCGGTAAACCTCGTGACCAGGCCGAATGCGATTTTAAAACAAAGGTTTTGCAAAGTAAGCAGGTCAAGGAGTTCAAGTTTTAAACTAATCAAGGATTTTGTAAAGACTGATGAAATGGACAAAAGACGAACATTCCAGTCCTCAAGTGGGAATGGGCTCCATCAAGCCATTAGGCTCTCTGCATTTTAAATCGGGAACCGCTCACCAGAGACATTAAGCCTGAATGGGAGCAATTCACAACTTGTCTTTAACAACAGCCAGGGTTTCGAGGCTACTTTAGACATAACGACTATCACTCTACAGGTCATTTTTATAAACGTTTTTAAACATTTAAACGAGCTCACCCAAATCATACAAAGGACTGAACTGATTTGCCGAGCAGATAAGGGCTACCGAGAGGAGTATAAATATAGCCCCTCAGGAAGCCATGCTCTCTCTCTCTCTCCCCCCGCGCCCTGCTTGCCACCACCCCAGGAAGAGGACCTACGAAGAAGAGCCCGTCCCGAGAGACTGTTTTATTACTGGGGTATTTTCACCTGGACGGTACCCTGTGCAGCATTGAAACCACGTGGCATCGAAAGGCAGCAGGGCAAAGAAGCAAGATTCTCGTCTGTTTAAACGACTCAGACTGGTGAGCATGGAATTCTGACCCCTCATAAGATAGCCTAGCGAGGTTTAGAGGGTGGGAGTTAAGGGGATTGCTAAAATTGTCATTTTAGTCATTTTCCCTCGATGTGCCGTTTATTTCCCATCCCTGTTAAGTGTAAGTGTGCTGCATCTATATTATCCTTTGTATAGAATCGTTCTCTGGTAATAAAATCTTGGTTTTTCTTTGCACCAAACCACTGGTCTGCTCGTTTTCTATAATCGCTACCTGCAAATAAGTCCGGTGGTCAGAACTCAAAAGGGGCGAGCGATTCGAACCGCTCAAAAGGGGTAGTCAGAGGCACAACTGACGAACCCAAGACACCCACACAGTAAAACCCCCCACAAAAAATGTCTGGATGATTCATCTCTAGATAGATAACCTTCATCTGAAATCACAGTTAGTGCAAAATTGTGTCTGGGATTTTCTCCGATATCAGAGGAAGTTCTATACAGTAATGGGAAAACCGCATTGCTGGTCTGTACAAGTGGGCCTCTGTTGGATGCAATCCGGTAAAGTAATTGGGGTATAACAGTGGCAGCTGTGGTATAGGATAGCACTAATTGTACCTGCATACTATTCACAGGTGGTCTTGGTATTGCTCTACACTGCACCCCACCAAAGCAAGCAATAAAACTGCAGTCGTACACTATGCATGGAACAAGCACCACAACAGGTTAACATCTACCCTCTTGTTCAACAAGCTCCAGAGAATGTAACTGCATTTGATTATTATGATCAAAGATTATGGAATAAACAGCATCACTGTGGCTATTGCTGAAACGTTCGACATTTACCTGTCTGCGGTGCTGAAGAAACATAAATTACAGGGATAGTCTGTATCCTCGTCAAGAAGGCATTATAAGCTACAAGAGAAAAATAAGTTGTAGTCATCACTTTTTTTTCAGCAACTCCAGGCTATTAGTTTCTTCTTGTTATCCCCATTTTTTATGTTTTATATTCCAGCAATTGAAAAACGTTATTTTGTAAAATTCTGTACCTTTGGATAAAAATCATTGAAACCCATAATAATACAGTATAACTAATTGTTTGGTTCTCATTCTGAGGAGTTCTCAATATCAACACATGGAATTTAAGGGGTGCTAAGAGAATTATAAGATCCCACATAGGTGGGGATTTTGGTTTAGAACTTTACAAGTTGGCTGCTCAGGCACTCTAGGATCTGCAGGATTGAACTGTTTCTTCTTTTCTCATTTTAAGCCTTCCCATACTATGCATCATTCAGCCAATGACAGGATGTACATATAGCCTTCTCCCAGGCCCTTGGTAATGCTGCTCTTGATACATTTCACAGGAAGTGTGGAAGAGTCGCCCGGGAGATGCATCCATTTGACTTTTCCTTTCTATGGGAAGCAGTTGACTTACACTTGGCACCACTTGCTCATGGCCAAGATCTGGAACTCACCAGGAGATAATCGCTGCTGGTTTGGTGCATGCTCTCTCCTCCCTTTGGCCTCCACTGCGTCTAACCCGATCTACATACCCCTCCTCTACTTCCTCCCCATGCTTGTAACTTTGCTCTACATTCCTTTTTGCAAACCACCTCTACCAATGCTCTACTTTCTCCTTTGTCCCTCCTGACTTCTAACCCTCCTCTATCTCCACCCCCCCCCCCCATCCAACTGTAATCCTGGTCTATCTTTCCCTCTTTCCTTCACCCCACTCTAACCCCTCTGGGCTCCAGCACGGCAACTGTCGCTCAGCCCTGATACAATTATCCCCCACCCTATAACCTCATACACCTTGACGGAGAAGGGGTTATTCGGGAATTTCTACACGGCTTCTGGAAAAGAAGGTTCTGTCTCACCAACTTGGTCGAATTTTTTTTTTGGAGAAAGTTACTAATTTGGTAGATATCGGTAGCCCCCATTGACACTGTGTATCTTGATTTTCAAAAAGCATATGACAAGGTGCTGCCCAAAAGGTTACTAAATAAGCTAGAGTCCTGCAGGATTATTGGGCAGATTTTACCTTGGATAGGGAACTGGTTACACTCTCATAGGCAGAAGGTAGTTATTAACGGTTGTGGCTTTGCGTGGCTACCGGTCATTAAGTGGAGTCCAGCAAGGATCGGTGTTAGGACTGCTGTTGTTCATCTTTATTAATGATTTGGTTGAATGCATCAAAGGAACTGTCTGCAAGTTTGTGGATGATGCGAAGATATGCGTGGATGTAAGGATCTTAGATGAGAAAAATAGATTGCAGGCAGATCTAGATGTGATGATGGAATGGGCTAGCCATCTGGCAGATATCTTTCAATATAGATAAGTATAGTATTATGAGGGGCAGTGTATAAAATTATGAGGGGCATAGATAAAGTGGATAGAAACGACCTATATCCCTTAGCAGAGGGGTCAAAAAACAGGGGGCACAGATTTAAAGTAATTGGGGGAAGGTTTAGAGGGGATTTGAGGGGAAATTTCTTCACCCAGAGGGTTGTGGGGGTCTGGAACTCACTGCCTGAAAGGGAGGTAGAGGCAGGAACCCTAACCACATTTAAAAAGTACTTGGATGTGCACTTGGGATGCTGTAACCTGCAGGGCTACGGACCAAGAGCTGGGAAGTGGGATTAGGCTGGATAGCTCTTTGTTGGCCGGCGCGGGCACGATGGGCCGAAATGGCCTCCTTCCGTGCTGTAACTTTCTATGATTCTATGATTATGTACTTGGGTACTTGCTGCTGGTCGGGAGCCTCACATGCCGGCCACAAATATCAGGAAATATCAGGCAGCAGACCTACAATTTCCTAATCTGCGCAGCTGGCGTGCGCACACGCCTCCCCACTGCCAGCACGCACTCATAACATTGGCCCTGTCTGCACACAATTTCTAGGGGGGGGGTTCTGGAGACACACTAACCTGGAAAATGTTGAATTTTTACATTAAAAATGCTGCATTATGGTTTGTTTTAAACACATTTTTTATTTCACAATGAATACATAATCTGAAAAAAATTGAACACAGACATTTGGGTTTTTCAATATTCAAGGGACCAACCAGCTCATCATAGAATTACATAGAATATACAGCACATCCAACTAGTCTACTTCCCCATTAAACAGTCAGTCTCCCCACCCCCCCGCATTAAAACATATATTCTCCTCTCTCTAAATATCTTTCCCCAATTTATAGGGAACTCCCTCCTTTTATCTTTCTCCAATTTAGCGGCGCTGTCCCTCTAATCTCCTCCCCGGTTCAATTTGGCACTCTCCTTGCTCAGTTTGCACCAGGATTCTCCTTCCCTGCCATCTCATGTTGGCACTTTTCCCTTTCAGTTCATGTTGGCACTTTTCAATGCCCCTCTCAGTTCACAGTGACCTTTCACTCCTCACCTCCCTCAGTTCATGCTGGGACTGTGCACCCTGACCTTCCTCAGTTCATACTAGCAGCTTTTACCCCTTCCCATCATTGCTGTAGCTCCCCTTCCTCTCCACTCTCAAAGCCACTCCCACTGCTCCAGGGATGAAACACTACTGTGGGCAAGAGTTCTTGCTGTATTTTTGTGTGATTAGAAATTCCTGATCTCGCAAAACAATCCTGAGAATTGCCACTCACCGCAGTATTTCAACAACTGGAATGGCAGTGAGGGACAGAGAGGGGAGTGGATCTAATTTTCACACTTCAAAACAGTTAAGAGTGTGCATGAACGCATGCACTGTTTACGCTGGACTACACCCATGTTCTTTCCCTAAAGGGAGTATCAGAAAACTAGAATATGAGTCTGCTCAAACCACTCAAGGGTATCTTCTACTGTCTGGCTCAAAAGCAGCAGTAGTTGGATTTGGTAGTCTACTGACTTTTTATTCCCGACATCTAAATCTAGGTCAGATTGATAGGATGAAAACGTCTGCCAGCTAGAAGGGTCCAATGCAATGTGGTTTTGGCCAAGCCCAGCCCAGTTCTCAGTGGCAGAGGGCCACAACATAAAACTAATCCTATATCAGTAATCTCAACCAGAGGTCATAAGGATGGGTGGTATGGGAAGTGAAAAAATTGGCACTGGTGTATCGGGGGAGCGAATGCCTTTGAGGATAGGAGTTGGAGCAGAACAGAGGGATCTTTACTATCCATCTAACCCACATTACATCTGACAGTTGCAGCAATTATTCGGAACCTTCCAAATGAAGCAACTTCTTCAGAACATCAAGTAATGCAACTGCAATAAAGACATAGGCCTAGAAATTCAGTATCGCCATATTTGGGGCGTTATAGTCGAGCGGGCGCTAAATTTAGCACCCGGCGCAAATTATCGCGAAATTGACCTGCTTCGCCCCAAGAGGTGCTTGGAGCGCTAATGCAGGCGCTGCACGACTGTCCTAAGGTGCTAAGCCGGAGAAGCGAGGCGCTACCACCGAGGGCGGGCGCAGCGCAGGTGTGGCCAGTTAGCGATTGCAGGCAGACACGCTGGCGCCGGTCAGCTCTTAAAGGGGGAGGGTCAATTTGGATTGCAGCCATGCCCTGCACATTGGAGCCTTGATTCTCGGCCTGGACAGACCTGCTGCCACATTCTAATGCCTAGGACCATGGAGGGGGCCAGGGAGCGAGCGCAGCAGTTCAGTGAGGGGGCCCTGCAGATTCTGGTTGGCGCAGTGGAGCGCAGGCGATCTATCCTGTTTCCGGACAGTGGCAGGAGGCCGCTGCCCACCGACTACTGCAAAGCTTGGAGGGAGGTGGCTCACAGAGTGACCTCCAGCAGCATGGTGCCTAGGATCCCTGTGCAATGCAGGAAGAAGTTCAACGACCTCACTCAGGTTGTCAGGGTGAGTACCCTTTTCAGTATCCTCTTCATCCCTGCATGTGGACCTCACTTTAAGGGCAAAGGGTCCTGAAAGCCCCAATGGCCAGCCCTCATCCAACACCTATGGGCCTTTCATGAAACTCACATGCACATTCACCACTTTACACACTAAGGGCTATTCGACCATGGGAGGCAGTGCAGCCAAGATCAGGGCTTCACGCTGTAAGGGCTATTCGACCATGGGAGACAGTGCAGCCAAGATCAGGGCTTCACACTGCAAGGGCTATTCGACCATGGGAGGCAGTGCAGCCAAGATCAGGGCTTCACGCTGTAAGGGCTATTCGACCATGGGAGGCAGTGCAGCCAAGATCAGGGCTTCACACTGTACTCAGAGCCCATCCTTTCTCTTGCAGGGCAAGCTGGCACACAATAGGAGGCAGCAGCAACGAACCGGGGGAGGCCGGCCTCACCTTAAAGACCTCAGCGATCTGAAGCAGCGAGTCCAGCGCATTATGGCAGGCCGGCTGATTGGCCCCGTTGCCACTGGCGATGCCGACACCGTTCTGGACAGCAATGGTAAGGTCATCACCTTTTTGACCTCTCTCCTTCCACTTATGCCTCACACCAGCATAGTTTGCCACTATCGAACCAATACAGTGCATTGCAGCACTCATGCCTCCCTGTCCTCATGCTAAAGCAACTCTTGTACCTCCCTGCTTTCAGATGGTGAATCGCCAGGTGAGGAGGCGGGCCCCTCAAGCTGCCACAGAGTGATTCTGAAGGCGAGGAGGAGGAAGCCGGACCATCAGTGCCACCCTCAGCCGAGGCAGCCCATGACCATAATGGGGACACGTCTTCCCTGGAGGGGAGCGGGGGGGGGGGGGGGGGGGAAGGGTCTGAGGAGGGTGAAGCTCCGGGGCCCAGCGGGCTGCAGCAACGCGGGGGGGGGGGGGGGGGGGGGGTTAGGGAAGCTCGGCGGCCTTCTCCCCGGAGGGAGAGTCTGGCCTCCAGTCCTGCTACAGTGAGCGCAGAAGAGGTGCGGCTCCTCGCTGAAATGGGCGCCCAGGCGGAGCAGAGGCACACTGAGCTCATGGCTGCAGTGGCAAGGATGCCCGAATCCATTGAGTCACTGGCAAGGAGTGTCCAGGACTTCGGGGCAGCACAGGCAAGGAGTCTGCAGGACTTCGGTGCAGCACTGGCAAGGAGTCTGCAGGACTTCGGTGCAGCACAGGCAAGGAGTCTGCAGGACTTCGGTGCAGCACAGGCAGCTTCCACGCAAGTGCTTAGTGGTGCCATGCAGTCAGTGGCTGGTCTGATGCAGACGCAGACTGAAGCCACACGAGCACTCACTGCTGCCACCCTCGCTGCTACGGGCACGAATCGCCGGGGCCCTCACCGCGCTGCAGAAGGCCAGCAGTCTGTGCTTCAGCAGATTGCTCTGCATGCTGCAGTGCTGCCCCGTGGGAGTGCCAGTGTGTCGCCTGACCAGGGAGTGCCTGTGCTCTGTCAGGATGGCAGCATTCCTGCTGCCAACACTGTCACTCCTCCACTGCAGCTGCCACCACCCGTAGGACAGACTGCTGCCGCCCATGCAGAGTTGGAGCAGTCAGCAGCCGGGCCCTCCAGGCCCAGAGCTGGTCCAGGCCGTCCCTCAAGGGCATCTGCCGACTCAGTTTCTGACACTCAGCAGCCTTCCCCCAGCCTTGCTGCAGCCACTGGGGTCCCATTGCGGAGGAGCTGCAGGGTGGGAAGGGGCCAATCTCGCAAGCGAAGCAGATCACACTCGCAGGCCAAAAAGTAGGAGGTCTGGCAAAATGCTGTTAATTTTTTTTAGTGAAGGCCGAGGATCATGGTCATTTTTGGTTAACTCTTTTGTTCATCATCTCCAGGTTGTGAGAGCCAGTTATGCGTCTGACTGTTTTTTTTGGGGTTTCTCTGTATTACTTTGTCATGCGGGAAGGGCACACAGTTTGTTAAATAAATAATTGTCTTTATTCAGATTGTGCATGTTTGCTCTTTGAACTATTTGTTGCCTTGACCGGCTCAGGGTTTGCGGAACCGTTCCATTCATGTTCTTTCAATGGCACAATCCATTCCCTCAGAGGGGGCCTAGAATCGACCTGCAATAAGCCGCTGACGGACGGCCCTTGCACTTTGTGCCTCCCTCCAGTCTTGGTGCTCCTCCTCCTCTGCTGGTGCTCCAATGTCTGCTGGCAGTGGCTGAGTCCTGAGGATAGCCAGGTTATGCAGCATGCAGCACACTACAACGAAATGGGAGACTCGCTCAGGCGAGTACTGAAGGGCTCCCCCGGAATGGTCCAGACAGCGGAACCGTTGCTTTAGCACGCCGATTGTGTGCTCAATGATGTTCCTGGTCGCTTGATGGCTGTCATTGTATCGTTCTTCAGCAGGGGTGCTGGGCGCACGGAGCGGGGTCATCAGCCAGGTGCACAAAGGATAGCCCTTGTCCCCGAGAAGCCAGCCTCCTGGGTGAGCCGGGGCTTCGAAAAGGTCTGCCACAGAAGTCTGGCGCAGGATGAAGGCGTCGTGGCTGCTACCTGGAAAGCGGGCATTGACAGCTAGTATCAGCTGTCTGTGGTAACACACCAACTGCACGTTCAACGAATGGAACCCCTTCCCGTTGCGGTAATCTTCGGCATTCTCGAGGCGCCCGCAAAGCCACATGCGTGCAGTCAATGGCGCCCTGGACCACGGGGAAGGCCGCTATTCTTGCAAATCCCATTGCGCGCTCTTGCTGCTTGTCCAGGGTCATGGGGAAGGAAATGTACTGACGTCTCCTTTTGAAGAGGGCATTCGTGACTTGGCGGATGCAGCAATGCACCGCAAACTGGGAGACATTGGCAATGTCCCCAGTAGTGGATTGGAAGGAGCCAGTGGCATAGAAGTTGAGAGCCACTGTCAGCTTCACGGCCACCGACAGAGACGTCCTGCTCCTCAGCTGAGGCTGCAGATCTGTCTGAAGCAGGTGGCAGAGCTCAGTGACCACCTCCTTGCTGAATCGAAGCCTCCGAATACACTGCTCCTCAGCCATGTTGAGGTAGGAGAACTGCCGGCGGTATACCCTGGGAGGGTAAGGTCTCCTGTGCCGATGCCTGTTGGCCCTCCTCCGTCTGGCCAGGATTGGCACTCTCTCTCGGCGTCTCGGAGCCCTCTCAATGCAATGGAGAAACCCAACGTTTCCACCCATTGCAGCCCCTATAATATGTGGCCACTCAAGGCTATGGCACTGAAAAATCAATCCAACTGCAAAGTTCTGGGCTGAAGCCAGAAGTACCTGTGCGAGCGCTGACTCAATGCAGAAAGCTCTCTCCCTTTGTCTCTGCAAATCTCTCTCTCACACAGAAGGCGTGGTCCAAAATGGCTACCACTAAGAAGCCAGGAAGAGCCCCCTTTAAATAGCGCCCCCCTAACCCCACAGCGACTAGGAACCATTCCAGTCAACCAGTCGCTGGGAGCGCCAGGCGGAAAGGGGGGCGCCACTGAAGTTCCAGTTCGGGGCGCACCAAGGGCGTTGCACCATGAAATGACGTAAGGATCTGCACGCGCAGCTGAGCGGGCGTTGCGGTTTTGCGCCGCCGCTAAATGTCCGCTCAATTTCGCGAGGCGCAGGTCTCGCCGCGCCCGGGCACTAGCTGCTTCGCGCCCCACTTATCGCCCTCAAGGCGATAACGGCTGGCGCTAACAACTGAATTTTTTAAATTCTATGATGATGCAGATCTGTCATCTGGGGAATGTTTCATCAATCCAGGCTCTTCTGACTGTACTTTTGTGAACTGTGGCAGAATTTTGTACAGTGCACTGATATAAATGTCAGGAGTGATCACAATACTGCAGCTGCCATTTTGATTGTGGTATCAGTGACTAATGGCAATATGCAAGATTAAAAAGCACAATGTTACATTATGTTATTTGCAACAATTGCAAGCGGCCCTTTTTCAGTTTGTTAAAACAATGTGCAAAGATCAAATGCTGGAAGGCTTTGCACTACCCCAGACACTGTGGAAACCTGTCACTCTTATATTCTAATGTCCAGCTATACAGCAACACTGCTGGAGGGGCGAGAAGGTCCACTCTTCGCATGTGACATAGTTCAAGAAAATAACAAAGGCTACTAATTATTAGGTATTTACCAATAAAGATAATGGCAGTTGTAGCCAGGACTGCAAACAAGGTGAACATCAGCACCTGGTAGGATTCCACTAGCTGGTCAAAGAAAGTCGATTCCTCAAAAGGTAAATCTCCTGTCATATATAAAAATATATATTTTGAAAGAGTTTCGCATTGCAATTAGGCTGAGCTTGTTAAAGTGATCTACCGATAATTGTAAATAACTTTATTTTGATGGAAATTAGATAAATTTGACAAAGATAAGTTTCAAGGGAGTTTTTAAACCTATATAAGAATGAAGTTGGGCAAAATGCAAGTTGTCTGACTGCATGTAATAAATCAAAAATTACACACACATTAAATGACATTCAAATCTATACTCGTTTTAAACCTGGGTCATCTGGGAAAGTACTTTACGTCCCATTTATAGCAAAATGTTTGAGTTTCACTATCCAGACCACTTTTCAAATTCAAGCAGTTAAGAAGAATTTTGATACTTGTTTAAACCATAAATGCTGATGAAAACATTGGAGGAGGCTTTGGAGGAGTTCCTGAGCTCAAGATGTATGGAAGAATGAAATTAGCATATATACAGCTGATGCTGAAACACTGGTATCCAATTATGTTATTTCATCTTTCCTGCACAATATCCAAACCAACCCTCCTCCTGACCACCCTAATATGAAATCATCATGACTCACAGTTTAAATAAGAACACACAAAAAAGTAAAAAAAAAAATGAAATAAATGCTAAAATTAAAAGTCATCGGGTAGATTTTTCTCTCAGGCACCGCACCTGGGAGGAGACAGCCACCCTGTTTTTATTCTCCTGCTGCCATTTGCATGCCCTGGGGGAGCTCCAGGCAGAGGCTTATCCCTAAAAATCAAGTATGAAATTCCGATAGTTTCAAGCCTCTTAGGTGGTCAGCTGGCCTCTGGATCACCGAGATCAGGGTCTTCTGGCTCTACTGGAAAGCTTCTCATTTTTCTCGGTTGGGGGGACGGGGTCTTAAATTTTTTTTTGCCTGCCTCGATTGCATTCACCTTATCCCCAGGAACCTGCGCGGGTTCTCCGGTCCTTGGTTGTTCAGGATTAGACCCTAGTGCCAACTTTCAGCAGGCACCCTTCCGATGGTGCACGCAGGCCCAGTTACCCAGCAAGGCAAAGCCCCAGGAAATCCCGGGGAAGTGCAATGGGCAGGCGCGCAGAAACCTGACAAACAGCCTCTGCCCATTTTGCTCTTCCCTGCACCTGGGGAACATGAAATCCTCAGGCATAGAGCAGAGGAAAATCTACCCTAACATTTTTATGATGCACCACCTAGTCTTCATCCATTGATCTAATTTTCAGTATTGAGAGAGATGGTTTTGATGCTACAGAGAATCACAAGAAACCACAGTTTCTATTAAGGATCACTCAAATGTGTCTCAAGAACTTCAGTTCCAAGATTGAGAGAAAGTATGAATTGAATACATTCATTAAAGGAAAGTTGCACTTAAAAAAACCTCAATAAATACTGTTGAAGGAAAAGATAATATTGCACTATTAGTGCTAAATCTTGCCTCTTGTACCACCGTCGGCTCCACTCCGCAGAATTGTGACTGCCACATGCATCACCTGTTTTGTCAATGAGCTGGATACACTGATATTGGTGCATGATAATCCCTGCTGAAGGAGGCTAAGATTGGCAGTACTTAGTGAGTAAACAATGTTGGGCCCTGAATATAATTTGATAGGCTGACTCACCACAATGGCAGGTGATTGAGATTGCACCTAAGAATTGAATTAAATAAGGTAATATAAATGCTTTTATACACTTAAAAAAAAATCACAATTTCAAACAAAACAAAAGCTCACCAGGAGGTCTTATGTAACATGAAACAAAAAAGAGGGTGCATGATGAATGTCAGGTGAATTATTCAAGGGAGAACCAGATCAAATACATTAAGTTGAGAGGGGAAGTGAAGATGAAAATAAGATTGGCAAAGAGAGAATGAGAGTAGAATGGTGGTTAACATAAAAGGGAATCCAAAAATCTACCGGCATGTAAACAGTAAGCAGGTAGTAAGAGGCGGGGTGGGGCCTATTAGGGACAAAGAAGGTGATATATGCTTAGAGGCGCAGGGCAAGGCTAGAATACTCAATGAGTACTTTGTATCGGTGTTTAATAAGGAGGTGGATGCTGACAAAATATCGGTAGAAGTGGAAAAGGTAGAAGCAATGGAAGGGGTGAAAATTGATAGACAGGATGTACTAGAAAGGCTGGGTATGTTTAAGAGTGGATATGTTGCCTGGTCCAGATGGCTTGCATCCCAGGTTGCTAAGGGAAATGGGGGAGGAAATAGCAGAAAGGCTTGCCATAGTTTTCCAATCTTCCCTAGATGCGGGGGAGGTACCTGGGGATTGGAAAGAAAGGCAAATGTGACACCATTGTTCAAGAAAGGGTGCAAGGACAATCCTAGTAACTACAGGCCAGTCAGTTTAACATCAGTGGTGGGTAAAGTTTTAGAAACAATAATCAAGGAAAAAATTAACGGGCACTTGGAGAGGTTTAAGCTAATTAAGGAGAACCAACATGGATTTGTAAAAGGCAGATCGTGTTTGACTAATTTAATTGAATTTTTTGATGAAGTAACAGGGAGGATTGATGAAGGGAATGCAATGGATGTTGTCTACATGGATTTTTGGAAGGCATTTGACAAAGTACCACATAGAAGGCTGGTTAACACAATTGAGGCTCATGGAATAGGTAGGTTAGTGGCAGCTTGGATAAGGGATTGGCTTAAGGACAGAAAAGAGCAAGTTGTGGTAAATGGCTGTTTTTCAGACTGGAGGATGGTAAACAGTGGTGTTCCCCAAAGGTCAGTGATGGGGCCACTGCTTTTTTTGATATTATATATGAAAGGGAAATCCTGTTTGACAAACCTATTGGAGTTCTTTGTCTACTCCACTAGTTACATCCTCAAAGGGGAACCGGTAAATGTGGTGCATCTGGATTTTCAGAAGGCCTTCGATAAGGTCCCACACAAGAGGTTGGTGAACAAAATTAGGGCACATGGAATTGAGGGTAATATACTAGCATGGATTGAGAATTGGTTAACAGGCAGAAAACAAAGAGTAGGGATAAACGGGTCTTTTTCAGGATGGCAGGCTGTGACTAGTGGGGTACCGCAAGGATCAGTGCTTGAGCCCCAGTTATTCACAATCTATATCAATGATTTGGATGAGGGGACTAAATGTAACATTTCCAAATTTGTTGATGGTACAAAGCTAGGTGGCAGTGTCAGTTGCGAAGAGGAAGTGAAGAGGCTTCAAGGGGATCTCGACAGGCTCAGTGAGTGGGCGAGAACATGGCAGATGGAATATAATGAGGATAAATGTGAAGTTATCCACTTTGGTAGAAAAAACAAAAAGACAAAGGGCTTGAATTTCATCGGGCCGTTGAGGCGGGATTGGAGGCATGTGGAGGGTTAAAATCGCGAAATCGGGGGGCACGAACCCATCCCGCCCCCATGCCTGTTTCCCAGGAGGCGGGTACCCGACCTGTGCTGGGAGCCGCCTCCCTGAGGCGGGAAGGGGATTAGCGTCAATTAACTGCCTGTTAACAGGCAGTTTTTAGCCTAATCCCTATTTTTATCCTTGAAGTGTGGGCTTCCCGACGGCTCCAAACCACGCCAAGTTAGCGAGGCGGACCGTTGGGCTGAAGGACTTGGAGGGTTCGAGATGTCCAGTGTTCAGGTGAGTGACGGGTGCATGAGTGCAGAGGTAAGTGTGTTTGGTGTGTGTAAAGTGTTTAAATAAGTTTTACTTACCTTTTCTTACTAATGCAGCCTTCCTTCCTTCAGGTCTCGGGAGTCCCTCATCTCACCGGCACAGAAAGCAGAATGGCCGCGAGCTGTCAAAATCTGCAGCCTCTGCTTTCTGTTCTGGAGAGATCTCTAAGTTAATTCCTTCCTCTCAGGTTGATTTAGAGTACAGATTGTCAGTGTTTGACAGCTTCAAAGAGCTGTCAAATGCTGATATTTCATCTGTCAAAAGCTCTTGACAGCTGCATTAGTAAGAAAAGGTAAGTAAAACTTATTTAAACACTTTACACACACCAAACACACTTACCTCTGCACTCATGCACCCGTCACTCACCTGAACACCGGACATCTCGAACCCTCCAAGTCCTTCAGATGAAATCTCAATCTGTGAAGTCACCTGTTGCCGGGTGGCCCTTAATTGGCCTGCTGAGCCCGCTGGGCAGGCTCAACAAGGGAAAATCGAGTGGGTTGGCCACAACTCGATGGAGCCGGGACTACAACCCCAAAAGTGGGAGTCCCGCCTCCTACTCGCCTCCATTGATAAAATCCAGCCCATAGTATTTCCTAAATGGTGAAAGATTGGGGGATGCAGATGCTCAAAGGGACCTGGGTATCCTTGTACATGAGTCACTGAAAGTGAATATGCAGGTGCAGTAAGCCATTAGGAAGGCAAATGGTATGCTGGCCTTCATTGCAAGAGGATTTGACTACAGGAGTAAAGAAGTCTTACTCCAATTATATAGGGCCTTGGTGAGACCACACCTGGAGTACTGTGTACAATTTTGGTCTCCTTACCCTAAGGAAGGATATACTTGCCATAGAGGGAGTGCAACGAAGGGTCACGAGATTGATTCCTGGGATGGCGGGACTGTCGTATGAGAAGAGATTGAGTAAACTAGGCCTGTATTCTCTTGAATTCAGAAGAATGAGAGGGGATCTCATTGAAGTATACAAAATTATAACAGGGCTTGATAGGATGGATGCTGGGAGAATGTTTCCCTTGGCTAGGGAGTCTAGAACCAGGGGCCACAGCCTCAAGATAAAGGGTATGCCATTCAGGGCTGAGATGAGAAGAAATTTCTTCACACAGAGGGTGGTGAATCGTTGGAATTCTCTACCCCAGAGGGCTGCGGAGGCTCAGTCATTGGGTATATTCAAAACAGAAGTCGATAGATTTCTGACTAGTAAGGGCATCAAGGGATATGGCAATAGGGCCGGTGAATGGAGTTGAGGCAGAAGATCAGCCATGATCTCATTGAATGGCTTGTCGGGCCAAATGGCCTAGTCTTGCTCCTATTTCTTAAATAAATGACCTGAATATTGGAATAGAGTAGAATTTCTAAATTTGCTGATGACACCAAACTTGGGGGTGTGGCAAACAGTGATGATGATACCAATCGACTGCAACAGGACATAGAAGGCTAGTAGAATGGGCAGACAAGTGGCAGATGGAATTTAATACAGAGAAGTGTGAGGTGATGCATTTTGGCAGAAGGAACAGGAAGAGGCAATATACACTTAATGGCACAGTTTTAAAGAGTGTGCAGGGACAGAGGGACCTGGGAGTTAATGTGCATAGGTCCCTGAAGGTGGCAGGACATATTGAGAGTGTGGTTAGCTTCATAAATATAGAGGTATTGAGTACAAGAGTAGAGAAGTTATGCTGAACCTTTATAAAGCGCTGGTTAGGCCACAACTGGCGTATTGCGTCCAGTTCTGGTCACCACACTTTAGGAAGGATGTGAAGGCACCTGCGAGGGTGCAGAGGAGATTTACCAGAATGGTTCCGGGGATGGGGGATCTTAGCTACAAGGACAAGTTGGAGAAGCTGGATTTATTTTCATTAGGGCAAAGGAGGCTGCAGGGTGATTTGATAGAGGTGTACAAGATTATGACGGGTTTGGATAGGCTAGACGGGGAAAGGCTGTTCCCACTAGTTGATGGTACAAGGACTGGGGGACACAGATTTAAGGTTTTGGGCAAGAGATACAGGGGGAACGTGAGGAAAACCTTTTTTACACAGCGAGTGGTGAGGACCTGGAATTCTCTGCCAATGGAAGTGGTGGAAGCGGAGACACTGAATGTTTTCAAGGGGAGACAGGATAGGAACTTGAGGGAAATAAACTTGCAGGGCTACGGGGTAGAGCGGGGGAATGGGGCTGACTGGACTGCTCTACAGAGAGCCGGCACAGACTCAATGGGCTGAATGGCCTCCTTCTGTGTTGTTATGACTCTATGATTATCTAGTTAGGTTTCATTGATGCTCTATCTGCGCAAAGTTAGCTGATCTCATGACAGGAGAGGCAATACAATTGGCCTCAGTCTAACACGTTAGGGACAGTAAAACTAGGCAGAGTTCCTGCTTCTGATCACTATACAGTGATTCTTGCTAATAGTGCGTGGGTGTGGACATCAGATGAAGGCAGGATCAAGCCTGCCAACAGCTGACACATGAATAATGTCCACTTATGTTAGGTATCGGAGGGCGACCAGTGCTAGTGAAACTATACCCCAGCAAGGAGTAAATGTTTTTGTGAAAGAAGGCAAGAGGAGAAAGCTGGTGAGAAAAGACAAGGGGGGGGGAAATACTTTATTTAAATAAAGCACATTGATGTATCACTAATTTAGATAAACATGTTTAACGATAGGCAAGTGTATTCCAAACTTGGTCAGTGCTCCTCCACAGTTACAAATTGTTCTCAATGCACAAAGATTCTGGAAGATCGGTAAAATTCCTAATAATAGCCCAAAGTATACTTTGAAACAGTTATCTAACTAGCAATTACCTTTAATATGGAAAAAAATATTTGCATGCAAATTAACACACAGCTCATGGGCTGAGGATTTACTTGGATCTGTTCCCACTCCGCTGCCATAACTTCACTAGAAGTATGGCGGAAACCCTAGTATGCGTGTAAATGGGGTCTCCCTCATGCTTTCGGCCAAGTTGCGGTGGTGGAGCGGGAGCAGCTCTGAGCAAATTCCTGGTCATGGTGGTTTATAAATGTGCTATCTGTGGAATTGCACCTGAAAGTTTACAATGCGCAAAACCCAAGGCTTTGTTCAGGAAACTTTTTGCAGTCAAAGATTTCAACTTAACTGTGCCTCATTAACAGTCCTCTGATTGCTTACCTCCAGTTCATTCAACACTTTATCTATGCCAAAAATGGTGATGTTAGTTGTTGGCTCTTTGTTACTAAGAGTCACAGCTGATTGGTTCATATAAAATCCAGGGATGAAAGGGATCTCTGTTCTTCCAACCTGTCCTGCATAATGTCCTCCCAGAACAGAAGCCTTTACAGACACATAGGTGTCTCCGCCTGTACTTAACTCCCTGTGCACGGAGTCTGGTAGTTCTTTTATAGTGATGGTACAGCTGTATTGACCTGCAAATTTGAAAAGGTTACTTTGTAAGTCTGATGAAGAAGTAAAGGACACTTGCTATAGAAATCTACGGTTGCAGATTTTAACTGTGGTACATTTTTATTCAAAGTCTATAGCTGATTTTTTTTTTTTTTTTTTTTTTAAACATACTGGATTTTAATTATTTTTTAAAAAAATTAAATTTTCCTTAAGGCTGTGAAAACTTTAACTTTATTTTTTACAGTATCTGTCAGGATCTTAAAATTATTTTTGAAGTATTTTACATATTTTTAAATTTTGGACTGAGTTGTGGATTGGGCTTCAGGAACCTAATGGACCCTGGATGGCCCACGTTACTCTGCTTTAAAGAGAAGGATCAGGCGGCCCATCACAGGTATGCCAAACTGACAAGATGGCCGCCAGCCTTTGCCCACTGGTACTCCGGCCTCCCACTATGCAAACACAGGTGGCCTACTTCACCATAACCCTCAGCAATACTTTAGAAAGCGGTGCCTCCCTCGAGAAGTAATAACTGAGTTGTGCCAGCTGCCAGGCAGCTGTGGGCACAACTCACAAGATTTTCAAGCTGACTAAGATCTGAGGCTACTGTCAAATGAGTCCTGCCATCACAATATCCTTTTGACAACAAACTCAACTCAGTTTCTGGCTGACATGTAGCTCTCCGGCACAACTATCAAGACTCCCATTTGGAGATATGTATGCTACTCCATTGCAGAGACATTCCACCACCTTGTTCCAAACTATTCTGCACATGTCCTGTCAGTAATAAAAACCATCTCACTTACAAATCTGACCAGCTTCCTACCGCCTTTAGTGGGATTCTCTTGGGATTGGGGAGAAAAAGGCTACTCATAGCTACTGTTCTGTGGTCCCCATAACTTAAGCAGAAATCCTATAAGCTTCTGTTGCCTATGTCCAGAAGGTTCATTTCCAGGTAACTCCTATCTCTGGTACAGGAGCTGTTATTAGTGGAGTGAACCTTATCCCTTATTAAGACATTTGCTATGACACTGTCCTTGCTGTATTTTATTGAATTGACCCTATGACCAGAATTGGTACAAAGTTATTAAGTTTTGTATTATATATCCTTCGACATGTTCTGGTAACAATAAAGGATTAATATTGGGTCCATTGGCCTAGATCCAATATACAACATGGCTTCGCACCAACAATTCCAGGATCCTTAGCTGTGTAAGAATATACTGAAGTTGTGTAACCAGCTCTTTCATATGGTGAACAGATACTAACTGGGACATAAATAAGTGAGTTAGTTTATTGCTATCATGGAAGGCAATAATTAGACATATATTAATATTTTGAGACATAGCCTGCAGGAGCCAGCAAGAGAGATCACATCACTCTAGAAGAGCTATGTTACTAATTTACCTGTATCTGCAATGAATTCAGGTTCCACAGAGAAAACGGAGACAGCTAGGACTTGTAATACAATATTACTAAACCGCACAGAACAGGCAAGGTTTGATTCAGGGTTTAGCTTTGACATAGCTTTCATTTGAGCAAAACTGCAGTCTCCTGGATGAATACAAAATAAACTGATGTCATACAGTGCATATACAGTAGACTTCATCGACCCATTCATTGATCAATTATATACACTGATTAAATAAATACAAACATAGGTAGACTGATAGCATTGTCGTAATAGCGTGCTGCAGCCCAGAACTGCAGGACGCATGTTGCTGCCTGTGATTCAACACATGAGTGCCTGATATCAACTGATATCAGTGTTGTTAATTGTATTCAAGTGGTGGGTATTAATTGGGGACTCTCGTGTTCATATATATGACAGCAGGATCGGGAAGTGGGAGAAATTGATCTTGGGGGTGCATGGTATGTAATGTGTGTCTCTGTAAATAGTCTATCCTTCACCGCCTGGCTATCTGACTTTTACAACTGAGGGGGGGGGGGGGGGGGGGGTGAAAAGAGAGGGAGGGATGAGGGAGATAGACTCGAACTGAAGTCAACATAAATACTGTGGCTACAAGAGCAGGTCAGAGACTGGGTATTCTGCGACGAGTGACTCACCTCCTGACTCCTCAAAGCCTTTCCACCATCTACAAGGCACAAGTCAGGAGTGTGATGGAATACTCTCCACTTGCCTAGATGAGCACAGCTCCAACAACACTCAAGAAGCTCAACACCATCCAGGACATAGCAACACGCTTGATTGGCACCCCATCCACAACCTTAAACCTTCACTCCCTCCACCACCGGCGTACCGTGGCTGCAGTGTGTACCATCTACAAGATGCACTGTAGCAACTCGCCAAAATTTTTTCAACAGCACCTCCAAAACCCGCGACCTCTACCATCTAGAAGGACAAGGGCGGCAGGCACATGGGAACACCATCACCTCCAAGTTCCCCACCAAGTCACACACCATCCTGACTTGGAAATATATTGCTGTTCCTTCATCGTCGTTGGGTCAAAATTCTGGAACTCCCTACCTAGCAGCACTATGGGAGCACCTTCACCACATGGACTGCAGCAGTTTAAGTCGGCGGCTCACCACCACCTTCTCAAGGGCAATTAGGGATGGGCAATAAATGCTGACCTTGCCAGCAACGCCCACATCCCAAGAATGAATAAAAATAGAACATAGGCTCTCTGCTACACATATGGCAACTAAGTATTTGTATAACTCACTGAAGTGTTTGATTAGTACTAAAGTCAGACATTCCCGATGGGAATACATGCTGATTAGCATGGTTTCCTTTAGAATTGCTCACTCATGGTGAGTTAGCGGAAGAATTCCCTGCTAAGTCTACAGACATGAACTGACGGGCTTTCATGGAGAAGGAAAATAAGCCCAAAAAAAAATAATGCTGTCTTTAAAATTCAGTCATTTATAAACAAGTCACAGAAAACGGCAGAGTTTTAATGCACAAAAATGCAGCTCATATGAACGGAGGAATTTGGGTTGTATCAATAATTAACTATAAATAAAATGTTTTGTATCTGTACTGAATCTTGTGACCACAATATCTGTCGTGAATGTTTATCAATTTTCTTTTAAAATCGAATAAATTTTTACCTTACCTTGACGGAAGCACTGGGTATGCTTGTTACTTACTCGAACAGACAAAATATAGCCAGCCAATTGAGAAAACATTGAGGTCTTTGTGAGAATGCACTTTCTTGTATGCTTTACTTAAGCTGGGGTTCAGCTCGACAGATGGGGCAGGGTTGTGAGGTATTAGAGGAGGGTATACCCAAAACTGGGGATGTTTATAAGGCCTAACATGATGTGTTGGGATGTGTGTGTGGGAGAGAAGAGTTGTTAAAGTGACTGGAAATAGGATGGTTAGTTAACTTTATGATATTTTTCTGAATTGATTCATTTTTTTTTTATGCGTTTATTTTTATGGGTATGTTATGAGGTTGGTAAGAATTGTCCTCTTGGCTGTATCTCAGTGATTTTTTTCCTGCTGCAATGTGATTGGGTTTGCTACCTCATTCCTGCATTTAAAAAACTCCTAAAATTATCTCAATTCAGCCATGTCTTTGGTCTTCTCTCCTCCAATTCCTTTTCTTCCTGCCTGCCGTCCATGGCTCCTCTTGTAAAGTACTCAGACATACATTTACTTGAACTGAGCTATATAAATGCCAGTTTCTATTGGGCAGAATTTTTTTTGCTACAATATGATCAAGTTGAAACTTTGAGAGAGGAAGAAAAGCTTTGTGTAATATGACTTGTGACATAACAAAAACGTGGAAATAATTAGAAAGCAGAGGAACACAGGGCTACACACTTAACCAGTGATGGAATAAGAAAATTCAGAGAACAACATACTCTCATGGTTGAGGTAATTCAGCCCATCCTAATTCATCCATCCAGAAAAACAATACACTTCTCCCATTGCTACATCAAATGGTTTCTTAAATGATTCCATGGTTTTCACCTCCGCTACCCTGTCCAGAAGCCTATTCCAAGTGTTGATCACCCTCTGTGTGAAGAAAAGCCTCCTGATATCAGTCCTAAAGTTATCTTTTACTAGTTTGAACCTATGTCCTTTGTTCTACTCCCACTGTTTAATTTATTCCGGATGAACCTTTTCCGTACTAATTACAATCTTATATACTCTACAATTCCACAACAGATATTTTGCTCACTAGACAAGCACAAAAACAAATGATGTACTAGTCAATCTCCCATGGTATTTCCCCACAGGAGTCAAGATCCAGTGCAGTCTTCTGGCCAAACAGGGTTCGAGGGTGGGGAATAAATGGACCAGGGTACGCAGGCGCAATTCAGTTCCCATTTTAAAGTCATGTATTCTGTAATTTTATTTTTTCTAATATAAATTCCTATGTCCACATTTATAATGGAAACATCTTAGATAAAGTCACACTGTAATGACACTCTTCTGTCACTGGAGGAAATGCAGATGGGAACGTGTAATTACAGCTCTACTGAAAGTAGCCCCGGTATCTTAAGTCTCTCCTGACAACTGTAGTTTCCCATCTGTATTTAGAAACAATGAGTACTCACCCCTCAGACTGCAATCTTTGTTCATAGTAGTCACAAGAAATCTGTACACATTAAAACTAGGAAGACCGATTATGTGTGTGAAACCATGAAAGGAAACGGTGGCTTTTCCTACACCAGTAACTGTGATCTGAAATGGAAATAGGAGAATTATTGCCTATTGCAACATATCCAAAGCATAAATCTCAAAGGCTGCTGTGGAAATATTGCCTGTAGTATATGGTCAAAATAACTAAGGTTTCAGTGCACGTAAATTCTTGTGAGTTTTTGTTATAATGGTCATTATACTACATTGACAACTGGAAATGTAAGGCAAACTTCCATGTAATGAGAATTTTACATTTATAATTGCTCCTACATCATTTATAAAGTGAAACTGGACAAACAACCTAGCTGTGGCAGGAGAAGGAAAGATCTCCCTGCAATAATGCCTCTTTGTTTATTTTTTGGGTAAACTCACTCAATGGAAATAATCTTTTTTCCATAACTTATTTGTACTAAGAAATCATATATATTGTATCAACCATGATTATGTAAGTCTTACCTCTCTATAGGTTCTCACAATTCCTGGAATTTCATAATAGACAGTGGTTGACCCTGTGCCCCTGGTAACTCCCAATCCTGTGGCAGAATCGATCTGTAGAACTTCACTTGATAACAAATACCAGTTCCCAGGCTCACCTAAACGAATGCTTCAGTTTTCATTTCTATATAAATTAACTTTACAAAGATTCAGCAAAATAAAATAAGAGGCTCGCTTAACATTTTGAAAGACCACTGGAGCACTTCTTCAGAACATATCAGATATAAAAGCAATTTCATGTGTATGTAATATTCAGCATTTGTTAAATATAATTATAACCAAGAGAAATTTAAAGGAAAATGTTTCTTTTGAAATTAAAATTCCTCAGTGTGAAACAGGAAAGATTTGAAAAAAAAAGTAACATTTTACAACTGCAATATATGGTAACATGATAAATGGGACTGGGTGATATGGTGGGCTAAGACACTACCTCTTGGACCACCTGGGATGAAAGTTTTCTTTCTCTGACAACTATAAGGATCATAAATAAATTGAGTTTAAGCAATTTCAATGCCGCTCCCACCATACAACTATTCAAAGAGCAGAAAAATGGCATTAGAGTAGTCAGCTCATATATGGAGTAACTGAGGTACAAGCATGATGGACCAAATGGCCTCTGTCTTTGCTGAAATTCCTATGATTGTAAGATAATTCAAAAATAATTGAGCAGTCCTCTTCATAATATGCGGACACAGATGAGATTCACACTACCAAACCCACTTCTGCTTATAGCCCAAATGCAAGTAGTGCTATTGTGGACTCTATCCCACTTATTTTATTTAGGCATCAGCTTCGGCTCAGCGGTAGTGCCCTTGCTTCTGAGGAAGTTGTGGGTTCAAGCGCCCCTCCAGTGACTTGAGCACATAATCTAGGCTGATATTCCAGTGCAGTACTGAGGGAGTGCTGCACGGTCAGAGGTGCCGTCTTTTGCATGAGACATTAAACCAAGGCCCTATCTGCCCTCTCAGGAGAGGTCGGGCCTCGCGGGAGCAAGGGGAAATCAGTAATCAATGGAGGTTCGTGACCCACATTCTTTTAATGTGGGGTTGGGAAGAGAACTCCTGCTCCTCTTAGCTCCACATTTAGTGAAGTATGGGGGCCGTCCTGGCGGTAGCACCATGTTGTGCTGTGCGAGCTCAGCATGTGGCGGGTGAAGCGCTGGGGCATATGACTCTAGGGCCATCAGTTAGCCAGCTGTGACTAAAATCAACTGGAGCAGAAAAATACTTTCTCGTTAATGTAATGTTTCTAGCAAACCATGCAGCTGTGCTATTTTAAGCCTTTAAAGCTGATGAAGGTAAACTGTGGCTTATTTTTTGTCATATAACTAACCTTCTTGGTTCACCAGCACGCTGGTGAAACATATTACATCACTCAGCGTCACTTGTTCTGATATGTTAGGCCATATCGCATATTGGATAGGTATTGGGATATAGTCTGCAATGCCTGGATGCTTGTTATCCCAAACTGCTAGTAGGGTCAATCCTATATTGGCAGCCTGAGCCACATAAGTGTTATTCCTGGTACCAGGTCCAATCAGCAGCAGATCATCCCTAAATTGGTTTTTAAAAATCCATTAACTTTTTACGCAATGAAACTACAATAGACTTTTCTTGTGTTACTCTAAAAATTGTGTTCCTGTCACATTATTTTTGCAGTAATCATTCCTAAAATGTAATGAAAGCTGTACATAGTAATAGTAACTATAGAACTAGGTATGACATTGTTACCTATGGAAAACAATTTGGTACTAATAAAAACTGGGCGCATTGGGGGCTTTGAGCTCAGCAATATATTATTTTGTTGAATCATAATCCGTTCTGCCAGCTGGAAGGGCCCTTTGTAAAATTAATTAAAACAGTTGATATGACTTCATCTCACAAAAGGAATCACATTTTGTCACAAACTGGCACTAAGTTCATATCTTCATTCTCATAGAATTTGCCTCTTACGTTTACACTCAGAACAACACAAATGTGACATCAACACCCCATTTAAAAAGTACCAAATTTAAAAAGAAATGATCAAGGAAAGAAATTTTAGGTTTGGGGAATTTGAGCATCATCTACTTCTGGCACCGATGGGCCGAAAATCCACGGCTCTTCCAGTGCACTGCTGCCATAACTCCAGTGGAAGGGCTGCAAATTAGGCTGGAGCGCAGATATATCACATCAGGCCAGTGAAGTGGAGAGGAAGGCCCATTTTTATTTTCAAGTAAGAAATTTTTAGCCAGTCCCCTTACAAAGATGGCAACAGGAGCAGCATAATGTTTCCAAGGGGGGCTCGGCATCCTCCACCTGGTGGTCTTCAGCTGGACATTCCAGTCTACCCAGTATGATGGGCGCCCAAGATGTGCCCCAGTGGTGCAAGAACCCGCTATTCAAATGCAAATTAAGTAATCTCCCCTGACCCCAGAAAGTGTGCCAGAGTCAGCAGTAGAGGTTTCCGGTAGGCATTGTCCATGAGATTAGGATTATTTACCATGAGATTTTTGTCCTCCAAGTGTCGGCATCAAGGACTCTCAGGTGAAGCCGTTACATATTCAGGTCCTTCTTGGGTTTAGTTGCATCAGCCGATCCCGTAATTGGTCTGAGCATTTAACTTTTATGGGAGTTGACTTGCATGCCCTATATCTACTTGTACAATAGTGTGATCCAGGCTTGTGACAGTCATAACATCTTATGACGTGAATAAGATATTTGTGTCTTTTGCACAATAAGGTGCAATAAAGAACAGTAGCTGTGACTGGACTCACTTAAGTCCATCAGTACAACTTATTTTTGCGTAACAATATAAAACAAAGAACATGCCATGCGTCCCCACATCACTGGGTTGTTTAACTGGACTTTAACACGATACATCATAACTCCATATAAAGATAACGCCATATAAAGATAAAGTAATAAGGGCCTATGCCTCATGAATAATTAGGTAATAAGCGAAGTTCCTCACTAACAAACTATTTTGCCCTTGAGCTGATGAAATCAGTATAACTCCCTATTTCATTATCTTATCACAAATTTCTCTCCTGTTACACATAATTGCTACTTTACCAGTGAAATTTGTAATTATAAGTCTGTTTTTGATTCTATATCATTCAGTTTCCTTTTGCAGGACTAACTGTCGCCCTATCAGTGATTACAACTCCCTGAAGCTTAGGAACCAGTATGCGATTGCACGTCTCCAATTAACTTATCCCATTATGCAGGTGGTGACTTCATATTAAAGAGTCCTGTAAGGGTCAGTCTTAGTTCAAAGGTTCAGTGGTCAGCATCTTAGAATTTCTGTGTAGCTGTGAAGAATCACACTTCCCTACCTAACAAACAAAAGCTAAAAGTTATTACTACAATATAAAGGTAAATTAATAGCGATATTACATTAGCACACTTCATCAGATCACTTCAAATCAGTTTGCAAAACTCTGTTGCTAGTCTGATTAACACTTTCCTTACAGGTTTATCTAAAACTTTTGTACCATAGGAAACAAATAGCCCTTAGGACTTGCAATTATGTTCTATGGCCTAGAAATTGGGTATAGCCTCGCTTGAGGCGTTAGAACTGGCGAAGCGCTAAGTTTATAGCCAGACGAAAGTTATCGCTGCCTGGCGAGATATTGGGTTGCATCGCCCCCAAAGGGTCTTGAGGCGCTAATTCAGCCGTTGCACGGTGCTCTTAAGGCGCAAAAGTTCAGGCGCTACTCAATATCGACGCGGACGGGCGCAGCGCAGGTGATCTCAATTACGGGAAACCACGAGACCTCCAGGCGCCGGCCGGCTCTTAAAGGGGTGGGTCAGTCAGCCTGAGCTTCAACACCCAACGCCCTGTAGGCCTCAGATTCGGTGCTCGCCCTTGTCTGGCGGTACAAAGTTGATCAGCATGGAGAAGGTTAGGCAGAGAGCAGAGCGCTTCAGCACTGAGGCTCTGGACCACTTGGTGGCTGCAGTTGAACACCGTCGGGAGGTCCTGTACCCGGATAATGGCAAGAGGCCAAATCAGAAGGCTGATCGACGATCTTGGAGGGAGGTTGCTGCGAGGGTGAACTCCAGCAGCATGGCGACCAGGACCCCTGTTCAGTGCAGGAAGAAATTCAACGACCTCACACGGATCGTTAGGGTGAGTGATGGTTTACCAAACTTGTGCTTCCCTCCATCTGCAGCTGACTTCGGGCACCCTGCTGCAATGATGCGCCAATGGCCATCTGTCAGTATGCACCCATGGCCCTTTCTGGCCACACACATGGACAGATGTCTCAAGGCCTCATGTAAGGGCTCTTGCACCATGGGGGGCATGCGAGGATGTCTGAAGGCCTCATGTAAGGGCTCTTGCACCATGGGGGGCATGCGAGGAGGTCTGAAGGCCTCATGTAAGGGCTCTTGCACCATGGGGGGCATGCGAGGATGTCTCAAGGCCTCATGTAACAGAACCTCCCCTTCTTTCCCCTGCAGTCCAAGATGGCGCAGATTCGAAAGGAGCAGCGTCGAACCGGTGGTGGACCTGCACAAGTGGTCACTCTCACGGATCTGGAGGAGAGAGTGCAGCAGATACTTGGAGGACGTCTGTCTGGTCCAGTCACCACTGCATCTGCCGACCCCATTACCGACAGCGAGGGTAAGACTCTCACCTTTTCCACCTGTTGCCTTCCACTTGGTCCCCCCGCCAGCATGCATCCTCAGCGTGCAGCCATGTCAGAGCCATGCCGCAATCTGGCATGCCTGTCAGCAAACCTGTCCTCCTGCTAAAGCCACTCTTCCACCTCCCACTTTCAGATGAAGCAGCACCAACTCGGGCTCAACGCGCTGAAGCTGCCAGTGCCAGTGCCACCGGAGGCGAGGACCAGGAGGAATCCGGACCAGCCGTTGCAGAATCCGGGGAGCGGAGACATCTGCAGACTGGGGATAGTAGTCCCCTGGAGGGGAGGGGGGGGGCTGGCTCTGAGGATGAACCAGTTGCCGGACCAAGCGGCATGCAGCAACGCAGGGGGGATAGGCAAGTTCGGCCACCGTCTCCCCGCAGGGCAAGGCAGGTCGTCATGACTGCTGCATAGAGTGCAGATGAGGTCCGTCGCCTGGCAGAGATGAGCAAACAGGCCCGGGTCAGACACACGGAGCTGATGGCTGCAGTGGAGAAGATGCCTGAGTCAATAGATTCATTGGCTAGGAGTATGCTGGACTTCGGGGCAACAATGGAGAGGACTCTGCAGGGCTTTGGCGCAACAATGGAGAGGTCTCTCCAGGTGTTCGGGGAAACAATGGACAGGTCTATCCAGGGCTTCGGGGCCACAATGGACAGGACTATCCAGGGCTTTGGCCCAACAATGGAGAGGACTGTCCACGGCTTTGAGTCGGCAATGGAAAGGACTGTTCAGGGCTTTGGACAATCCCTGGAAAGGTCTGTGCAGGGCTTGTCCGAGGCAGTGGAGCGGTCGGCTCCTGCCTTGTCCGAAGCCATGGGAAGAACTGTCCAGGCCTTCTCCGAAGCACTGGCACCTGGCACACAGGTCCTCACTGTTGCCATGCAGTCACTTGCTGGGCTCCTCCACAGCCAGATTGACTCAATGCGATGTCTCACTGCAGCCGCCCTCTCTGCATCAGATAAGATCACCCCGGGCCCTTCCACTCCCGTACAATGCCAGGAATCCGTGGAGCCTGCGATTGTGGCGGATGAGCCGAGCCGCACCCCTCAGATAGCCAGTGTGTCGTCCGACCATGGTGCAGGTGTCCTCTCTCGTCAGGAGACCATTGCACATGCCAGCGCTGGGACGCCTGCATTGCAGTTGCCACCACCTGCAGCCCACACTGCTTCCAGCCATGCTCAAAGCAAGCATCCTGCGTCCGCACCCTCCAAGCCCAGAGGTCGGCCAGGCCGTACCTCGGGCTTCTGCACGTCCAGACAGTCAGCAAGCGTCCCCCAGCCTTGAGCCCGCCACTGGGGTGCAATTACGTAGGAGCAGCAGGGAGGGAAGGGGCCGGGCGCAAAAGAGAAGTCGTTCTCCCTCAAGGGGCCAGTTGTAGAGGGAGGTGCTGAGATGTTTGTTTGTCCAAATTCAAGGACACCCTCAGCTGCTGTTATAGTTGCAGATTTTTGTTGAGTTCTGCGGCTTGGCCGAACAGGTCACATTTATTTTGGAAGTCATGGTTTCTGCTCACTTTACGTTGTTTAGCTGTAATGAAAGACTTTTGTGTCAATAAACAGAAGTTTCAATGTTGCTTGGTGCATGTGACTACTTTCAGTGATGCTGGCATGCAGAGGCCCTCAAACATCCAAAGTGCGCATGAGGTAAGACTCTCATCATTCCGCCACAGGGGTGTCAAGACGAGTTCAGAGGAGCCTCTGATGTATGGACCTTCCACTTTCAGCAGCCCTTCCATCTTCCTCCTCCTCCTGCTCTTCCTCCTCCTCCTCCTCCGCCTGCTTGAGCGGGGTCCGAGGGAAGGTAATGAATGGACGCGTTCGCCTATAAAGGGCATCTGTCACTTGCCGGATGCAACAGCGGACTGCAGCCTGAGCGTCAGTCACATTGTCCCCAATGGCTGACTGCAAGGATCCGTTGGCATAAAAATGGAGGCCATCAGTCAGTGTAGCCATGACGGACAGAGAGGTTCTGCAGCGTTCACGCGGCTGCAGATCCTGACCAAGCAGGTGGCACAGATCAGTAACAATTTCCCTCCAGATTCGGAGCTTTCGCTAACACTGCTCCTCCGAAATGTCAAGGCTTGTCACCTTGCTGCCTAAAGACCCTCGCAGCATCCCGTCGGATTGGCCGACCTCGATTGCCCCTCCTCCTTCTGGCCAATCCCTGCCCTCTCTCCTGCCGTCTCTCTGCCCCTTCACAGTGTTGGGCGATGAGGCCGTCGCCCTCCGAACAAGCTCCCATTCCGATGCCAGTTGGTCAAAAGGCTTTTAGTGTAGTGCTGCAAGTGCTTCGGACACGGTTGAGGGTCCCAAGTACTGTGAAGCTCAAATCCCAGAACTCCGCTCCACATTAGCTCGCCAACTCTCTCTAGCAGCGATCGCAATGAGCAGGCCAAGTGGCAGAAGATTCTGCACTAGAGCTGTCCCCTTTAAATAGCGCCGCCCTACTCCGAGAAGGGCCTGTTAGCCCTCCATCGAACTGTCACTAATAGCGCTGGGCGCTAAGGCTCCGGGCGCCACCCAATATGCGCTCAGGCACTCCTAAAAGGCGTTGCACACTGAAATGATGTCATGAGCTGCTTGCGCTCGCGGGCACGCGCAAACACTTAGCGCAGACGCTAAATGTATAGTCAATATACAGGGCAGCACGGTGGCATAGTGGTTAGCACTGTTGCCTCACAGTGCCAGGGACCCGGGTTCGAATCCGGCCTCGGGCGACTGTCTGTGTGGAGTTTGCACATTCTCCCCGTGTTTGCGTGGGTTTCCTCCGGGTGCTCCGGTTTCCTCCCACAGTCCAAAGATGTGTGAGTTAGGTTGATTGGCTATGATAAATTGACCCTTAGTGTTAGGGGGATTAAATACGTGGGGTTACGGGGATAGGGTGGGATATGTGTTGGTGTAGGGCTTACAGGGATCGGGTGGGATATGTGTCGGTGCAGGCTCGATGGGCTGAAATGGCCTCGATCTGCACTGTGGGGTTTCTGTGTGATTGTGTGTGAATATCTGAGTTGGCGCTATCCTCATAGCGTCCGCCCCAACATAGGGCTTTGCCCCAATTCTAGGTCTCTTTAGGCGCTCAGCGCCGGCGCTACCAACCCAATTTCTAGGCCTATATGTTTTACATAATGATCCAGAGCTCTACAAGCATGTATACAATGAAACCAATATTCCGATTCTGATTGATGAGACAATAATGATGAATGCAATGCTAGGGAGCAATTCTAGTTGAGTCCCAAGGAACATAGAGTCAGAATTCCAAACAAAATAAGATTGATTCACAACTCACTGATTCTGCAAGTTGAAATCAAGGTCAACAATAAATAGTTTTTCATGAAAAAAAAATTGAAACTGCACATCTGTATCATTTCAAAATGGGAAAGTACCAAGTTATGTTATGGAATCACAACTGCCTTTATAAAGGAGAGGGAACGGCAGGTTATGGAGCCAATAATGCAATGCTTGCTGCCCAATGCACTGACACGTATAAATGGAAAGCTACTCTTCCATTGCTGCTGTGCTCAACATTACAGCATCCCACCCGACTATGGGGCTCCCTGTGCATCATGTGCTGAGCTCCAGGCATGCCAATAGAATACTTAAATGATCTAAACCTTGCATTATCATGGTGTCATTTCCTTTGGGCACAAGCCCATATAAATTGACACTGGCACAGATGATGTGGAGTTTTTTCTGTATGTTGAGCACATGTTCTTCAGGAGATGTATGGAGAATGTGGAACGAAGAAGAATGTTAATTACTCATTCTTGAAAGGTCTTTAACAATATGACCACCCTCTAACTGGCACCAGATTTCCCTAATGTAACAAGAATACATTATGTGCTTAGATAAAGCTTTAAAGCAATTTTGTATCACCTTTCCTTCCAGATAATATTATCAGTGCATATATTCAAATGAATTACTCACCTGTTAAGAGCTAAGTACAATTCTGTGTTGTGTGCATGGAACTGGTTTCCACTGAGGTCATAAAAGTTAACCGTAAAAGTCAATGTCATTCCAAGAGGAAGGGCAGCCAGTTCTTCATTCTTGGCTATATATAACATCGGACTGGTGACAATACCAAGGTATGCCACAGGAGCCACCTAATATCAATACAGCAATTAATATCTATGTTGACTGCATGTTAGTAAGAACTTAAGACTACTGTTAGCCTAGATTAATGACCATTAAAAACAAGTACAGCAAATTTTCACCACTTTCAAGCTGCGTATTTTTGATAGGCGTGTAGAGAATACCAGAAGAGTTAAAGGATAGTTTATTTGTTATGATACATTAACAATTTTCATTAACAATTGTAGAAGACCCATAAACAATTACCATTGCCAATTCTTCCTGCTTTTGCTGGAGGATCTGTCTACTCCTGCAATAATCTTTCAGCTATTCAGAGATACTAGATTTGGCAATAAATCATTAATGCTTGTTATACGATGAATTTTTTCAATAAATTTATGCATGGAGTTGCATAAAGTCAGATTCAAAATCCAAGTGTGAGGGGCCCCCCAATGGCTCAGCTGGTTCCCATTAAGTAGCTAAATCAAAAAGAGCAGAAAGTCCCAAGTCTGATCCCCAGTCAGTGCTGGATTAGCTGTTCTCAATCTGAATGAAAGGATGGGAAATTGGCCAGATTTCCTGCTTCCAATTGCTATCTGGTACAGGTCAGAAGTGGGGATGTTCGCTGATGATTGCACAGTATTCAGTTCCATTCGCAACTCCTCAGATAATAAAGCAGTCCATGCCCTGGACAAAATCCAGGCTTGGGCTGATAAGTGGCAAATAACATTCGCACCAAACAAGTGCCAGGCAATGACCATCTCCAACAAGAGAGAGCCTAACCACCTCCCCTTGACATTCAATGGCATTACCATCGTCGAATCCCCAACCATCCTGGGGGTCAACATTAACCAGAAACTTAACTGAACCAGCCACATAAATACTGTGGCTACAAGAGCAGGTCAGAGGCTGGGTATTCTGCGGCGAGTGACTCACCCCCTGACTTCCCAAAGCCTTTCCACCATCTACAAGGCACAAGTCGGGAGTGTGATGGAATACTCTCCACTTGCCTGGATGAGTGCAGCTCCAACAACACTCAAGAAGCTCGACACCATCCAGGACAAAACAGCCCACTTGATTGGCACCCCATCCACCACCTAAAACCTACACTCCCTCCACCACTGGTGCACCATGGCTGCAGTGCGTACCATCTACAAGATGCACTGCAGCAACTTGCCAAGGCTTCTTTGACAGCACCTCCCAAATCTAGGACCTCTACCACCCAGAAGGACAAGGGCAGCAGGCGCATGGGAGTACCACCACCTCCAAGTCACACACCAGCCTGACTTGGAAATATATCGCCGTTCCTTCATCGTCGCTGGGTCAGACTCCTGGAACTCCCTATCTAACAGCACTGCGGGAGTACCTTCACCACAAGGACCGTAGTAGTTCAAGGCAGCGGCTCACCACCACCTTCTCAAGGGCAATTAGGGATGGGCAATAAATGCTGGCCTTGCCAGCGACGCCCACATCCTGTGAATGAATGACAAAAAAAACTCCTACTAGAAGTATAGGCATCTGATGATGGCGGGATCACTTGGTTGTGATACCCCAACATTCAAATAACCTACTGACACTAAGGGCTGGATTTTCTCAATGGAGATGAGTTGGAGGCGGGACTGCTGCTTGTCGTGTCCATGTCCCACCTCCATCATCGTCTGACCAACCAGAGGGATTTTCCTGATTGACCTTGTTAAGCCCGCCCTGCGGGCTCAGCAGGCCAATTAGGGAGGAAGTCACTGACGGAACACGTCAACGTCTGACGTGCTATCTGCCAAGACTTCTTGAAAGAAGAAATGTCAGCATTTGACAGATCTGTGAAGCTGTCAAACACTGACATTCTCTGTAGTTTGATGAGTCCTTGTGTTCAGGACTCATCAAATCTTTCAACTTTGTCGATTTCAGATGGCTGTTGGGTCGGAAATCGACAAGGAGGATGTCGGGTCTCCTGATCCAGGGTGGATGAAGGTTGTAGGAAGAAAACAAGGTAAGTGAACATTTTTTAACACTTATCACTCATCTTACATACTTACCACGCCACACGCACCCATCACTCACCTCTACATCTTGCCTCCAACCCCCGAAGACCTCCTTCACGTCTCCTCCAACCCGGCGGGGTTCTCGGAGGTTGAGAAGCCTTCACCTGTGAAGGTAAAATGGCACTAATCCTTTTTTCTGCCTGTTAACTACCTGTTAACAGACAGTTAAAAGGATTTAATCCCTTTCCCGCCTCCAGGGGACGGGACCTGAAGCAGCACATTGTAAGAAATAGCTGTTAGATTCAAAGATGGGTTTTAATTCTTAGAACAGAGACTGACAACAGGCAGCCGGGAACAGAGAGCAGAAATGCCAGCAAGGTCGAATATCAAGCATTAAAAGACAAGTAGAAGTGATAAGGGAATCGTAAAATGCAGAACACAGGGTGGGGGTTAATAGACAAAAATGGAGCCGAAAAGTCATAAAATGTCCTTAAAGAAACATAACAAAACATTCCTCAGAAAGATGAGGGAGGCCTCGTCAGTCATGCAGAAAGGGACGGCGAGGGATGCCTTCCCGCTTCACAATTGGACAATAGGATGGGGATCAAATGATTGACACCAGGTGATTACCAGCCCACCGAAATCACTATAAATATAGACGACCGAGAGGGGAAATCAGGCAGTCAGGGGCGAAGGCTTCCCCGAGGTGGCTACGGCCTAACACCTTGGTCAAGTTTAGCCTCTGAGGTGGCTGACGGCCTAACACCTCCAACAGCTTGAGAGATGACCCAACGGAAGTGACCGCTGCAGCAGACTGCAGGAATCCACCCGATTCGAGACCATTGTACTGCCTTCCCGTCCGTCCGGTCGTGGCATTCCAATTCGGGAGTCGTAGATCACTCTCTACTGTCACGGGTTGTATGTCTATTATACTCAGCTTAAACAATATGTAATATCTGATTATGCTTTAAAACTGTAGCTCTTTAATAAAAGCCTTACAACTTCTAAAGCCCTGTTGGGTAATCTGTGTGAACCTGTGATCCTAATCTTACAGTGGTGTCAGAAGTGGGATCACAAAGTTAGGAGTTGTAAGGTTCCGGTCGGGGTGACCGGAGGGACCGGTCAAACGCACGTGATCGTTGCTTAGACTGAGTATAGTGTTTTATTCTCTCTGAAAGAAGGGAGCAGTAAAGAGCTTGTTGAAAGGTAAAACCAGAAATACAATGGCGTTGGCATATCACCGGGAACAGTTGATAGATAGCCCAAAGGAGATAAAGCATAAAGTGCAGGAGAGCGAGGGAGAGATAAAGAAGGAAAAAGATCTAATTTGCAGGCTAACCAATCTGAAAACTCAGCAAAGGGAAAAAACAGGGATTTGGAAAGCCAGGAAAAGCTGCTGAGACACCGATTTAAAAAGAGAAACAAAAGAGAAATTTAAAGCTTTACCAACATGGAAGTTATTAACGTCTGTGCCGAGACAAATAAAACACAAGATTTGCTGAGTGAAATGAACCTTAAAAATGCTGGAATTTCAGTTTGTATGAAAGTGTGTGTCAAGTTTTCCTGATTATGAATGTTTAAGAAGTTACAGTATTTCTTGTCTGAAAAGTCTGTCTTTAAAAGAAAGATTCTGTTATGTATGTTTTAGCTCCACCCACTTCTGTTAAAAGTGTTTAAAACTTTTGTCTCGTCTTGGATTTTGGAACTTAAGAATGTGCGAATTAGATTGTGCCCCCAGAATTGGAAAAAAAAACGATTACAATTTAAGTTAAGCTGGTGTGTAAAAACTAAGAAGAACAAAAAGTTTGTTTAACAAAAGATTAAGTTTCAGTCTAAGGTTTAACCTTGGCGTCGCGGTTGCTATGGTGAAATTTTCCAAAACAGTTTGATTTGATTTGTTTAAATGTGAAAAACTAATTTTTCTCCAGTTTTTACAGTATTTTGGAAAGGCATCTGAAGAAAGGACAATTAGAAATAATACGTAATTTACTGTTTTCTGCAAGCATGTACTATTTTGTATTGTTTTATCTGTTCTGTTCGTGTTTAGTTAAAGTGTGAAAATACCACTGTCTTTTTCGATCGGGAAAGTTTTTAAAAAATTTACGTGAAGTGACGCAATTGCGTGCGCCTGACAATGTTTTGCTCCACCTTCTTAAAACCCTGCAAAGGAGTTAACCCTTTCCACTGACAGCTGTTTAAGTTCACCAGGCAACAACTTTAGTATGAAATTTAAAGATATTGGACATTATTAAATATAAGTTTCTTAATTTTAAGTTAATATTTCCCCACAGTGACAGAAGAAAAATTATGATTTGATAAATTAACCCCTTGGGCTCCAAGTAGAGTCCAAATGGAGTCTCTTCTTTCTTTTGTTATATGGAAGTTACCTTGTAAACTAATTACAGCACTTCTGTCCCTAATGTTAAAACACTGTGTAAGCCACCTAGCCTGGGAATCACTTGTTTCTGAAATTGAAAATGGGGGATAAATTGATAGAAATGAAATTGAACATTGACAAAACCCGTCAGTTCAACAGTACTGCTGTTTGGATTTTGGGATAATTTTGTAATAACAAAATGGACTCAGGCACTATATATTGGGTTACTTTTGGGAAAATAAAAGATCCTCTAAAATAATGATAATAAAAAAGTGTTAATAACTTGGACCAAGTGAGAATGTTTGATCTATGTTTTCAATCTTAAATATTGTACTGGACAGTAAAGTTCCTCCAGGGCTCATGAATGAGATATGAATGGTAATTAATAGGATGTGTAAAATGGAGAGAGGAAGTGATTGAGGGTGTGAGATAGAAACAGGAGAATTACACCACCAATTGAGAATTTTCCAAACTTTTTAGTGAAAGTCAGGAAAGTGTAGTTAAGAATAGTAAATTGATAGCTTTCTCTTGGAGACATTCATGTCCCTGCCTCTAATGAACTTTTAAAGAAAACTGAATTTGATAGCCTGGCCACTACCCAAGACACTAGAACCATGCGGTGGAAGATGAACAAAGACCTCCAGACAATCTTTTGATAAGATCACCTGAAAGCTCGAGAAAGGCTTGTATCAGATGGCACATGTGGCACGATATTGAGATGCCGATATGAGTGTGCAAATGTGTTTTGTTACGTATGAAGCAATTACCATCCGGAAATGCGTGGTGAATTTGTACTGAAGAACGGGTCTCAGTCTGCTCAGTTACTTGACAACAGCAAGACATGAAATGGTTAATGTAACTCAGGAGAGCGAGACAACCTTTAAAGCATTGACACACACTCCATCGAGAAACTATCTAATTAATGAAACAATCAGAATAGAGTTAAACACACTGGTACCTGTTAGAGAGATTGAAATTGAAGTTGAAGTGGAGAGTTACATGGAATCTGGATTGGGACAATTGAGGGCTAAGGAGAAATTATGTTTAGTAAGAATTATCCACAAGATGGATATGAGTAAAAGAGAAATCTGGAGAATCTTTTAAGTCCATGATTTGTTGATTAGATATTAAACTGTAATGTTGCTTGAAATGATTGTAAGACTGAATTTAACTGTGACTGTAATAATTGTGTTTTGTAGGTAACAGAGCGTGGGAAAAACCAGTACGAATCCAGTATGAGGTGGTTTTGGTGGTGCCTCCTGTGTCACTACTACTGCAACTACTATGCTTTACAGGTCTAACAGGACCTGTCCCATCAATCAACACGTTTTACATAATATCGAAACCTATGCTCAAGTGAAACTGACAGTAAATGAGATACTTATGTACGAGCTGCACAATTATGTGGCACAATTTGGATACGACATTCCCCTGTTGTCTGAGGGCTTCAGTGAGCTCGTGATGCGACTGAACTCCTCGCTAAAGCATTTTTATGTTTTGGAGCAAGACAACTCGAGAATAGATATTGAAATTGACAGTATAGGGGACAACTCACACCGGTAGGCTATTGGGCTTAATACATCAGCACACCCGTACGTTCGTATTATTTCACACGCTCTGGTAGTTATCCAACTTGTAAAGATAGTGTATTTGATATATGTAACGTGTGGAGAAAGACTTTGATGCATAAGGCAATTGTATACTCATGCCTACAACTAACCAGCACTAACAAATTAATTGAGCACACCGAAAGAGAAGATCCGAAGCAATGTAGAGGAGACCCCAGGCGGGGTAACATCAGGAATGATAGAAGAAACAGAGGACCCCAGGCGGGGCAGAATTGGAACACCGGAACAGTGAACTGAATTTGAGTGAGGGGTCAGAGGTTGTTCCTTCCCCTCAAAAGGAATGGACTGTAAGGAAGGGAGAAATCTTCAAGACGCCCTACTAGCTGACGCCCTACTAGCTAACGCCCAAGTTGAGAGAGCAATAAGAACTAGCTAGATTAGTCAAGAGCCGATTATGAGAAGTCAATAAGGATATTTCCTTCTCAAAGAAGGGAATCATAGTGCCTGAATCACAGGCTCACAACATCTTCCCGCCTCCTGGCAAAAAGGCACAGAGGCGGGATGGGGGCGAGTTTGCCATCCGCCCCCACTTTCTGCTACTTTATCGCAGTCCCACCGCCGTGCCCGCCTCCTCGGGGCTGAGAAAATCCAGACCTAACTGTCCATCTCACTCTCACACAAACAATTACTAAATAGACAAGATATTGGAAGGTGAGTGCCACCCATGGACTGTACTCCCGAGAGGTATTGACGTGTTTACAAGAGAAGGCAAAGGGAGAAAATTGGTGAGAGGAAATTGTGGAAAAGAGGAGCAAAAAGTTTGCAAACCCCGAGCAGATGAATCACATTTTGATTTGGCTGCTCTGTGTCCTTTGAGATCTACAGAGTATAAATAACTCCAGTCTTGACAGATGAGACAATACAATGCCCACAATATGTTGTGAGATGCACTGAAACCTCGAGTTCAGAATTCCTTGGCTTAGATAGATTCACACCAATAAAGTACACCAAACATGTCAGCTGAAATGGGCCACACATAATGGACATTCTGCTTTTCTCTGAAATCTGGAGCCCTGCTGTTTATTGCTAGGCAGACATGCTAATTGTTCATGACGTTATACAAATATGCCTGCATATGCAATATTTGCAAACCTTGAATTTTGGAGGAAAGCAAGATGGCTGTGTGCAGGAAGTAGAATTCAGCCATACTATGCCTCAAATGTGACAGCTATGCCTATAATAATGTTATAGGTTTTTATTCATTATTTAGTGTACATGTAGAAAATCACACTACTGGTTCAACACTAGAGGTTTGCAGAAGTAGAAGGACTGATAAGTAAAACATCATCTGTGTTCTAAATACGCAACTGTCTTGAATTTTGATGGTAAGATTTGTGGCTGTACTCCCAGAACAGAGCCCAATAGGTACCAAGGCTTGCTGAATTAGCTCTATAGTAATAAAGTCCTATCTCTGATCTGCATTCTAGTTACTCAAGGTTCTGTGCTGGGAGCAGATCCTTGTAACATTTTCTTCAATTTTTAATGAATTTTGAATATGTATACATGTTTATTTTCATGTAAGCTATCTATTATTTTCTCCCCATGGGAGCAGGTCTTCTACATGTCCCCAAGAGTAAATACAAGTATCTTGCTCCTAGGCTTCCAGCAATGTTTCTTTGTAATAAGTCACTAGGAATGTAGAGTACATGTAGAGAATCACACAACTAGTTCAACAATAGAAGTTTGCAGAAGTAGAGGAACTGGTATGTAAAACATCATCAGTATTCTAAGTACTCAATTGTCTTGAATTTTGATGCTAAGGTGACAACCTCAGGGTTAACTCTTTCTCTGATTCTTCTACTCCTCCGTGTTAGGAGGCATCTGATCTCCACTTTGTGCATCCACATTACAGCACAGTCGAGATCAGGATCATACTGTGCACATTATCACTTTGCGTTTTTGGGCTCCAACAAACTACCTCTTGGTAAATCCATGTCTAATTTCAATGCAAGAATTAATAATCTGTCATGATACTGGTTTAAAATGACCTTTCACACTTCGCATTATAATTCACTACATAACAAAATAGGAAAGTGCTTACCCTCACTCCAGTTACAATGGTTTGGTTCAATCCAAAGTATTCGAGTGATGTTACTGTGAGTGCAGAAGAACCAGTTCTGGGTCCAGATGTCAAGACACCATGTCCATCCTCCATAATCACAGACTTATTATTAGGACATTTGCGCACTTCATAGGTAACAAAGGCTTTACCATCCCTGTTGATTCCAGAAAGAGAACTTTAAAAGTCCCTGCTTCTGTGTTATATGTTAAATCGTATCTGGAAAAAAGCTGGTGTCATTTCAATTGATTTGTCAAGCGACAAAGAAACAGTAATTTCCATTATTCCCAGATACTTATACATTAAATATTATTGTTTTCCTGGGAACTGGATGGTACAGCAGGTTGGAGACTGGCTTTCAATTCTGGGAGCTGTGTTCAAATCCAGTCCAGACTGATGAGATGAAAGCTTCCTCTGTCTGCTGACTGTAAGGTTCCTATCTTAAATGAGTTTGGGCAGTCTAGTTCCTATTTGGCATAGGCCTATTGTGATTAATTCAGCATTAATTGGCAAAGTAACTTGGACAACCTAAGGGGGAACAGAGAAAATGCCATACTGGCTCAACAGAATGCTCTCCTGAGGTTATGGTTAAGGCACATTGTTCAGACTTAATAGAGAAAACTTCACATCTAGCTTGACCTGGAAATGCTTAATGTTGGCACTGGGTGCCTGAAATGGTAAGTATTCTATTCTCCAGGATTAACATCCCTTACCTTGCTGAGCACAAAGGTTAAAAAAAATCACTAGGGCTTACATTTCCCTCCCTTTTGCAGATTAGTACAGTGAGAAATAACAACAGAAAATGCTGGAAGCACTCAGCAGGTCAGGCAGCATCGAGGAGAGAGAGAGTCAACGTTTCGAGTCGGGGACTCTTCGTCAGAACTGGAAAGCTGCATTTAATTGTAGTCATCTGCATGCACAGTATTTTGCTACAGTAGTGAGAACACCAATGTGAATCTGCCACTAACCCACTACAATTTCCTCCCAGGACCCTCATTTACTATTCAGGGTAGGTTTGAAACCACTGTACTATCAGTTGTGTCCTACATTTACTGGCTGCCCTGTCCCACGTCTTTTCCTTCAAGGGAGGGAAATCCTTCTACCCCCCTGTTCATCATTCTGCTTCCAGAAGCAGCAAAAGCCTTTATTCATTGCAATATTATGCAGAATTGTTGAGACTTTTGTTGGGCTGTATTCCAGGGCTTCCCCAGATGGTGGTGTTCCTGGGGCCTGGAAGGGAAGGGAGTGAGCAAGTGTTAGAAAGGAATAAGTGGGGAAGTGGAAGGGAGCAAATGAGGATGCCAGGGTTGGGAGGATTGAGCAGGGCAAGCTAGGACCTTCTTCAGTGACAAAAAGCAACAGTAAAGGGATCTTCCCTCCCCCCCCTTTCCTTTTTTTTCTCTCTCCCACACGGCAGCTGTCTCCCATCCTGCCAGTACACTTCACACCTAATCTTGCCGTCTTTTGTCTCCACTGTCCTATTACCATCTCGTCTGGTTTTGAATACCTCTTAATGTCTCTTTTACTTCTTTTGTTCTCTCCCAGCCCTGCCTTTGATCTATTTCATTTCCTTTCCCGTTTGAAAAAGGGTTAGACCCGAAACGTCACTCTAATTTCTCTCCACGGATGTTGCCTGGCCTGCTGAGTTTTTCCAGCATTGTCTGTTGTTATTTCGGATTTCCAGCATCTGCAGTATTTTGCTATCGTCGTAGTAAAGGGAGAAATGGATGACTGGGGCCTATCTGGGACTGACGGGTGGTGGTGCCAAATGCAAGGTTGAGAGGCTTCAGTGAAGTGTTATGCACTCCCTAGTGGTCAGTTATAGAAAAACTCTTAGCACCTTTCCAACCATACCAATTAAAAAAATATTTTAAAATATGATATACAAAGGATACAACAGAGTCCAGACAGCTGTTTCCCGTGGCTGGAGAGTCTAGAACTAGGGGTCATAGTCTCAGGATAAAGATTCAGCCATTTAGGACAGAGATGAGGAGAAATTTCTTCACTTAGGGGGTTTTGAATCTTTGGAATTATCTTCACAGAGGGCTGTGAATGGTTAGTCGATGAGTATATACAAGACAGAGATCGATAGATTTTTGGGTACTAAGGGAATCAAGGGATAAGGGGACAGGGCGGGAAAGTGGAGTTGATGTAAAAGTTCAGCCATGATTTTACTGAATGGCAGAGCAAGCTCGAGGGACAGCATGGCCTACTCCTGCTCCTATTTCTTATGTTAATGTTCACTATAACTCAATGGAGAAATTATCATTCACCAATTCTGGCTGCAGATGACTACAATTAAATGCAGCTTTCCTCTCCCCTGTGATTATTTTTTTTCTCCACTTCCCCTCGTTAGCCTAGCAATACTACTCCATCAAGGCTATCCATTTCTCTGTCGATACCAATCTGTAGCCAACCACCAGAAAATAAAAAGGAATAACCTATATTGGCTTTCCCTCACTGTGTGGAAGTAGCTAGTCATTGCTTGGTGCAATTTTGCAACAACTTCTCCTTGTGGTCAATTGGACACACAATCCTACGCATGGGTCACAATACATTTTAATATCCCATGGCACAAGGTGTTGGTGAAGCAGGTATGCTGGAAAGGCACTTACCTCCTGGATCCAGTAGTCCTCGCCTTCCTTTAGCCACCGGGTTTCTCAAGGCCCGGGAAACCTGGTCGGCCAGAATTAAATTTGAAATAGTGGATCACCATGAGGCATGGAGCCTCATTATAATATTTAAATTGTCAACCCAGCTCCTGGCAGTGGGTTGGTTGCCCGCCTCCGTTAAAACCGGAAGTGGGCGGGTTGGGTTGGGATTCAGATTTTTAACACTTTAACCTCTCACCTGATCCAAAGCTGCCCGTTTTTTGGGGTTAAAATTCCCCCCAGTGCGTCGCTAATACATAGGCTGGCAGGGGCACTAATCAAGCGAACTGTCCTGTATGGCGCCAAACTGCTGAGTGTTGCTGCAGTTGTACCCATCCAGGTGAGTGATGAGCATTCCATCACACTCATGACTTGAACCTTTCAGATGGTGGCAAGTCTTTGAGGGGTCAGGAGTTGAGCCACTCGTTGCAGAGTACCCAATCTCTGTCTAGGCCTTGTAGCCATGGTGTTGATATCGCTGGTCCACTTCAGCTTCTGGTCAGTTGGTGACACCCAGGATGTTGATGGTGGGTGATTCAGCAATGGTGATGCCGTTGAAGATCAAGGGGAGATGGCTGGACTTTCTCTTGTTCAAGATGGTCATTTACTGGCACTTATGTGGTGCAAGTGTAACTGGTCACTTGTTAGTTCAAGTCTGACAAGCGGCAGGTTGCAAGCACGCCACATAAGTGCCCGTTAATGACTAGGTTATCCAGGTCCTGCTGCAGGCTGGCACGTGCTGCTTCACGTGAATGGAGCTGAAAACTGGAACTGTTAGTGAACAGCCCCACTCCTGATCTTATACTGGAGGGGAGGTCATTGATGAAGCAGCCGAAGATGGTAGGGTTGAGGATGCTTCCCTGAAGATAAATTGTTAATATCATGGTTTGGATAATATTCAGACTTGGTTATAATAATTCCAATAAATAAATAAACACACCTAGAGGTCTGTAACTTTAGATGGGAGTTTGGTGACATCAGTACTTCCTCTGCTGGTAGAGAGAGCGGCAAAAGTTGCAGTATTCCAAACACCTGCAGTAAGGGGAAATATGTTATCGTCAAAGTATCCTCATTAATCCAAACAACATGCACTTGTGTTTTTGTATCGCACACTGCTGTGGCAAAATAAACCACATTTCAGGTTATAAGAGAGACGTGGTCAGTTCTGAAGGAAAAAAAATGCAAAATAACAATTGCAACTATTTGAGCTTTTGTAAGAATCATTTCTAATAAAATATATTAGCATTAAATAACTAACCGGATTAACTCCAGTAAAAGTGATTTAAATTATGTTCCATAATTAATAATTTATCTCAGCTACACATAGCTTTTACTGAAGAAAATACATGGATCTTGAAAAAATGTTACGTGTAAAAGTATGCCAGACTATATTAAATATTTTTATCACAATATACTTTAAAGCAGTGTTGGAGAATGGACTTTGCATACATTTTTGATAATATTTATATCAAATATATACAAATAAGACATAAAACTGTGTAAAACATAAAAATCATGTCACTAGGCCATTTTTCATTGCACTATGGAATTAGTACAAAAGCAGCTGAGTTTTTTTAAATATTCGTTCATAGGATGTGGGAGTCGCTGGCAAGGCCAGCATTTATTGCCGATCGCTAATTGCCCTCGAGAAAGTGGTGGTGAGCCGCCTTCTTGAACCGCTGCAGTCCGTGTGGTGAGGGTACTCCCACAGTGCTGTTAGGGAGGGAGTTCTAGGATTTTGACCGAGTGATGAAGGAACCAAGTCAGGATGGTGTGTGACTTGGAGGGGAACTTGGAGGTTTTGATGTTCCCATGTGCCTGCTGCCCTTGGCCTTCTAGGTGGAAGAGGTCGCGGGTTTGGGAGGTGCTGTCGAAGAAGCCTTGGCGAGTTGCTGCAGTGCATCTTGTAGATGGTATACACTGCAGCCACGGTGCGCCAGTGCTGCAGGGAGTGTATGTTTAGGGTGGTGGATGGGGTGCCAATCAAGCGTGCCGCTTTGTCCTGGATGGTGTAGAGCTTCTTGAGTGTTGTTGGAGCTGCACTCATCCAGGCAAGTGGAGAGTATTCCAGCACACTCCTGACTCATGCCTTGTAGATGGTGGAAAGGCTTTGGGGAGTCAGGAGGAGACACACTCGCCGCAGAATACCCAGCCTCTGACCCGCTCTTGTTGCCACAGTATTTATGTGGCTGGTTCAGTTAAGTTTCTGGTTAATGGTAACCCCCAGGATGTTGATGGTGGGGAATTCGGCGACGGTAATGCCGTTGAATGTCAAGGGGAGGTGGTTAGGCTCTCTCTTTTTGGAGATAATCATTGCCTGGCACTTGATATGCTTTCTGATTTTCCCTTTCTCTGGGATCCTAATGGCCAATCCGAGATCAGAAACTCATGTGGCAAACTGCAAGCACAACCACACATCCAAACTCTTGTGGTTCAGCATTAGAAACAACTAATGTATTGCACCACTTGAGAGTTGATCCTAAGTGGACCCCAATTGTTATTAAATTGCAATGTAAATGAAAATGAAAACACAACATATAGAATTACCATAATCTGAATTTCATCAGAAAATCTGTCAATAAATCCTTCAAACTGTCCAGCAGATGGATGCCGTGCCTTTATCGTGACTTTCAAACCTGTTTTCCCTTGCGCTCTGCTGTACAGTAGCATGGCAAAATTATGTTCTGCGGAAAGCTGTAAGGAAATCTATAAAACAAGCAGTACAGTTATTCAAATGTTACTGCAGTGTTTGAAAATGTGCTCAATTTTATTTACAGAATAGTATTGCAGAAAATGGCACTTTTTAAAAAAAAAAGGAAGAACTTGCATTTATATAGCACCTTTCATATCCTCAGGACATGCTAAAGTTCTTCATAGTCAATGAAGTGCTTATGAACCGTAGTTACTGTTGTAATGTAGGCAAACAACAATTTTAAGACAATACTTTAGGATCATTTTTTAAATACAAGCCAGGGATGAAAAATGTCTCACTTGAAGGCAATAGTAGGTTAAGAGAACTTCTAACTTTTGCCTATTAGTAGAACCAAACATTATTATCCCAATTCATTGTGATCAGTACTGAGAAGTATAGGTTTAAACAGTAAAAAACCCCACTTGCGGCAGCAGAGTGATGCACCACATTAGTGATCCAATGCACGACTCATCATTCCAATTTCCTGTGTGACGAGTTTCTAATCAAAAAAGGACCAAAGTGCAGGGATTTCCCCAACGGGAGGGAACTTTGGAGAAAGAGTCACCCAGACTGCTCTTCTGCATGCCCAAGTATCTAGTTCATTAGCAAAGGTCTTCATGCAGGTCACTTGTCTCTCCAGTCTGGGAAATAGTGTTTGGCCCAATAAAGTCTTGAGTGGGAGAAAATTAAATACATTTATAAATGAGGGAAAGATAAGAAAAAACTGTCACCAGGGACAGAGGATAAGGCTACATTATTAAGATGCCCAGTTCTATTACAGATGAGCGTTACAAATGTTCTCTCTCTCTTTCTAATGCTGTTAGCTTCCATATTAAGGATAATTAAATATCCAGGTATCTTATGTCAGCAAAAAACAATCTCAAATATTTTAGAACTAAGTAGAGTTGCTATTTGAGGCACCAGAATATTGGATTTTATGATTTGTTATAAATACTAAATAACAGTATGCACTTGATTGATCATTTGAGCCAGAACCTTTGTTTTTTAAGTGAGGAAATGCCAATTACCTCCGAGTGTCTGGTGACAAGCTCAATGACCTCCCGCTTTGTGGTTGTCCAGTGAAATGTCAGACCTGGTATTGCATTACCGAAGGAAAATGGAGTCTGGCTACTTGTGACCCCTATCGCATACACTGGTATCTGAAACGTTCAAATGTGCCACATTTTACAACCTATGTATCAAACCATGTTAAGAATAAGGATTCAGACATTCACCCAGTTAGCTATTTATCCCTTATGCTACTGAACAAAGAACTGATTTTGCAATAAATGTGAAGTCAAGTGTTTAAAATTTAAAGGACAAATACATCTTATCACAATATTTTTTATCAAAATATAATTCAGAAGTCTTATCTGTTTTTAAGACATTGTTGACCGAAACACAGAATAGCTTTATGCTTATTCAGTGTACTCCTGTTAAATTATGCATTGTGGGACATGCTTGTTTTAAAGAGCTCTTAGCCTGGAGAACTTTAACTCAGCACTTGCTCAATTGAACTGCAATTTTTGTGTGGAAATTTACGGAGGTCTATTATAAACTGCGAGAGTGAGGGAATCACTGGTGACCCACACATTTTGTTCTCCTCACCCCCAATACAGTTCACAAATTTCAACTATGGTTTGTCCTATGGGGACGTCAATAAATCCAGCTACCTCTCCTTCCCAGTTGGGGTGTGAGTTTTTAAAAGAGGATATCTCTTACTGTTCTAAAAATGAATGGGCGCCATCCTAGTTAATGGATCCGAGAGAAGGCATCTTTTGTGAATTCCACAAACTGGCCTATCTGGATTCAATACACACGCCCACTGCCTGCAGCCCTTCTTCTTAAACCTGTGTAAATCTATTTAGTTACAAAACACAACCCTTGACCATTAATTCAATCCCATAATCCTTTCCATGAAAAAAACATAAAAAATCCCAAAACATAACAACCAGCTTGATGCAGAGTTCACAACTCAAAAGATCTCATTTGTCTGGACTGGATTCAAATCCATGTGCCAGAGATTAAGGAACTGTGTTGTTAATCAAATGTGTCTCCCCATTATCCTTGAAAATTAATCAATAGATAAATGGTGAAACTCAAAATGGAAAAGGATCCAGGTCTGAGGGCATGTCTCCTGGAATCCTGAGAGAAGTCAGAAAGTAAATAGCAGAGGCTCTAAGCACAATCTTTTAAACATCCTTAGGTATGGATGCTGTATCACAGGATTGGAGGATTGCCAATGTAACACCTCTGTTCAAGAAGGTAGCAAGGGTAAAAACAGCAAACTATTGATCAGTCAGCCTAGTGGGTCAACTTCTAAAGGTTGTAATATGGGATAAAATTAAGTTACTTACAAAGACATGGGCTAACTGAGGACAGCTGGCACATATTTGTAAAACACAAGTTGCGGCTGACAAATTTAATAGAGCTCTTTGAGTAAATAGTGGAGTGTATTGATAAAGGAATTGCATTGGATGTTGTGTATATAGATTTTTAAAAGGCATTTAATAAGATACCACATAGGAAATTTGTTAGTACAATTAAGGGGTACGTTATTAAAGGGAATATTGGAGCATGGCAAAGAAGTTGGCTAAAGGACAGAATCAGAGTAGTGGTTAATGGATTTTTTTTGGATTGGAGAGATGTAAACAGTGGTATCTTCCAGGGGTCATTGTTAGAACCATTGCTCTTAATATTTATATGCAAATGATCTGGACTCAGGTATAGGGGGCACAATACGAAAATTTGCAGACAACATAAAAATAACGAGTGGGTTAACTGTGAAGATTACTGTAAACAACTTCAGAATGACACAGACAGGTCAGTAGTTTGAGCAGCTAGATGTCAGATCCATCTTAATGCAGAGAAATGTGAGGTTTTGGGGGGAAAGAATAAGGAGATGAAATACACAGTAAAAGGTTAAAACCTTAAAAGGAGGTGATGATCAGGGAGTCTGGGAGTTTCAGGTACACAAATCTTTAAATGTGGGAAGGCAAATTGATAAAGCGATAAAAAGCATATAGGATCCTAAGTTTAATAAATAGGGGTACAAAGTACAAATCACTTCTGCTCGAGTCACTGTTATAAAACTGCATGTTACTTAAAATGCCATATCATTTACAACACCGATCCTGATCCACATGTAAATATACAAAAAGATTACACACTATACCTGAGTTCCTGTCCTCAATCTAGTTACTGGAGCATGGATTTTTATCCCTTTTAGCTGAATCACTTCTACAGTCACTTCATCCTTTTGTCAAAAGATAAAACTCTAATTACTCAGAAGAGTCAATCTCACATTTATGTAGCCCTTTGGAAACTGCTGATTAATCTATGCAGCTTTCCAGTAGGCATACATCTCAGCCTTCTTAAAATAATGCTTGTACACTATTTAAAAAACAAACAAGCCAGTACATCAAATTGCCACAGAACGACTACAGCACTCTTTGGAGCTGGTCATCTTCACTGATGTCATTATTTAGGTTGTCTTTAGAAATTTACAAAATTTAAAGAGAGCAGTTTCTGAGTTTTCAAAGAAACTATGAAACACAAAAACTACAGGAAAAGCAATTGGATCTGAATAAACTCTGTTCCTAAAACATTAATTCAGAGCAGAAAACATTAGGGAGGGAATTTTGCCAGCCCTGGGGAGGTGGGTATGGAGGCGGGACTGCCGGAAAAATGGCAGAAACTGAGAGCAGGTACCGAACCCGCTCCCAACCCACCTCCGTGTCATCTTCCCGGGAGGCGGGTCCCCGAGTCGCACAGGGACCCGTCTCCTCGAGGCCGGAAGGGGATGACAGCCAATTAACTGCCTGTTAACAGGTAGTTAACTGGCAGTTAAGAGGTTTATCCCCATTTTACCCCTGCAAGTGCGGGCTTCCCGATGGCTGCGAGGCGAGCAGTGGTGACGGGTGCAAGTGTGGAGAGGTAAGTGAGAGGTGAGTGTAAAGTGTTAGAAAAAGTTTACTTACCTTTGTTTCTTTCTGCAGGCTTCAACCCTTGGGGATCCGGAGGTGCCTCATCTCAACGGCAGAGATGACAGAATGGCTGCTGCATTCTCAGATGTAGCAGCCATCTGATTTCTGCTGAGGAAAGAGGTTTGGTGAGTCTTTGTGCAAGGGCTCACCTTAGAACAGAGATCGTCAGTGTTTGACAGCTTCTCAAAGCTGTCAAATGCTGACAATTCATCTGTCATGAAACGTCATACGCTGATGTCCTCTGTCACCGGCTTTCCCTTAATTGGCCGGCTAAGCCCGCAGGGCGGGCTTAACAAGGTCAATCAAGGGAAAATAGCATGGGTTGGCCGGATGTCGTTGGGGGCGGGACTGAAACCCGACAACCAGCAGTCCCGCCCCCAACGCGTCCCCATTGACAAAACCCAGCCTTAGGTCTCATACTTATGTAATACATTGAAACATAGAAGATATGGGAGAAGGATGAATGTATAAACCAACCTCCCATATGCCACAATAAATTTTGCTAGATGAAAACTTAAAAGATTTAAAGGAGCTCATTTTTTAGGTGTTCTCTCCTTTTACAGCAGACCTGTGCTACAAATTAGATGTTGGGTTTATAATGTGGATCTACTAAATCTGCAATGAATGAGATTCACACATTTATTAATAATATCCTATTCATTTGAAAGTACTGTACAAAAGGTCTCACACCAAAGTGGAGTATCTGACTTATCAAGACAGCTGAAATACATTAGTGGTTGTGAAGGTTGAGCACGTTTCCAATTCGGATTTAGGCAACCTCTCTCTACCAAGTTTGCCAGAAGGATTGCTCCAAACCACTGACCTCCTTTTCCCCCTTTTTTGAGATGCATCAGTGACATTCTTGCAATCACTGAAGGGAAGACTAAAATAATAGCAGACCATTTTATTAAGAGAGGCAAATACAAAAAGTATAATTTTCACTTGAAGAAATAATAAAAATTAATTATTTAAACAAACTGTACTTATTCTTGCTATAACCTGAAAGATGTCGTATGCACAGAAACACTGAACAATATTTCAAGAGTCACAAATTAGATAATCTTTCTACAACTACTGATTTTCTTGACAGTGCTGTACAAAATCAAACACAGATCTTCCAGTGACAGGTAAAAATAAACGCGACCCATTTGCTTTTGATTGGGAAAAATTACAACAAGCCTCTGATGCATAAAACAAACAGATAATCCTCATTACCCATTCAGGAGCCAAATTAAAAGCTGGTTCTTTGGGTAGAAATGTAATTTATAGCAAACTCAATGGCAAAGAAGTAGCATTACCTGAGAGAAAACAACCACTCTTCCTGTGTCATCGTCGACAGCCTGGACAATACCAGTCACTTTTGCTGTTCCCACCACCAAGGCAGTCAGTTGTCCTAATTCATTTACCTTAGCAATAGTGCGATTATTAATAGAGAAATAAATATTTGACTGTGGTTGTGGACCACCTTCAGACATCACCTACAATCAATTGCAACGGATAGATTAGAAAATGCTCAGTTTCTCTATAGGACAAAGCTTGTAATCAACAAAGCGTCAAAATAAAACTTTTACTTTAATACTTTTTCCCAGGTATCTTCCCAACTGTAGTGTATGTACCTTTAAGGGGAGAACTACTTTTTACAGCTCCTGTATACTGTAGCACCGGCAGTGACCACACCTGTATATAAACCCTGAGTAGGGATCTGTACTTCAGTTTGAGAGTCACCTTCATCCAGTAAACACCTGTTGATTGTTCCTCTGCAGTCTCTGTCGATTTATTGAAGGACACCATACATCAAAATTCACGGATTTAACATTGGCGACGAGTCGATTCGAACCTACCTGCAACTCTGTAGAAGGAGGCCGATTCCACCAGTGCGGGCGTCAACCATCCGGAGAGGACTTGAACATCGCAGAGGAGGCTGTGGAGAGCTGGGCTTGGTTCCCCAGTCGCGACGATCCAGCGCAGCGGGCTGGCAGCAGATACGGCGCAGACCCTTCCCGGACGGCGGCGGCTGGAGCCGACCGACGGCACAGAAAAAGGCCGAGCAGCGTCGATGGGGTAAGAGAGAGGGTAAAACGCGCAGAGCACGGCCAGGGTTTCAAGGGCTGAGCAGCGTCCGCGGGGGAAGGAAGTGCGGGAGACGCCATTTTGAGCCAGCGGAGAAGAAGGGAGAGCGCGGGAGACGCCATTTTTAGCCAGTCTAACCACACCCAGGGATGCCGAAGAGTGGCAGTGTCACAGCGTTCGACAATGAAGTCGAAGATTGGGCAACATATATAGAACGCGTAGAAGTGTACGGCAAGGCGAATGAAGTGCCAGATGCCAGGAAAGCACTGGTATTGTTGAATTCCATGGGTGCAAAAACATACGGCTTACTGCGAAACCTAGTAACCCCAGAGAAGCCAGTGGAAAAGGATTTTGAAAGCATAGTGGCAATCCTACAGGACCACTTAAACCCCACACCGCTGCCGATAGCAGAAAGATTTAAGTTTCACAAAAGGAACCAGCATAAAGACGAAAGTAATGCTGAGTATTTAATGGAACTGCGCAAACTATCGAAACACTGCCAGTTTGGAACGGGACCAGCAGATACTTTAAGGGACAAGTTTGTGTGTGGGCTTCAAAGTGAAGGAACCCAGAAACGGCTTTTATCAGAAAAGGATCTTACGCTGGACAAGGCTTTCAGCATGGCAGTATCACACGAAGCAGCCGCACGGGGCGCTGCAGAGATACAACGGAGACCGCAAGAATATGGCACAAATGAAATGTCATATGGAGCAGTGAAGTGTTATCGCTGCGGCAGAACACACGACCATAAGGACTGTTGGTTCAAGGACCAAGTGTGCAGACAGTGTGGAAAAGTAGGACACATAGCAAGTGTCTGCAGGTCGGGAAAGAAAACCAGCAGCAAGAAATCTCCACAGGAGAAGTACAAAAAGGTACATAAGGTGACGGAGAGTAGTTCAGACAAACAGAAAAGTGATACAGACTCCGGAAGCAAGGAGCTGGGTTGTCTGAAACTACATAATGTAATCAAAATGGAGGATCACCAAACTATCTGGGTCACGCTCAAGATAGATGGAGTCCAAGTGAAAATGGAATTGGACACAGGATCAGCCCTAACTGTCATAAACCGAAGGGACTACAAGCGGCTATTCTCACATATACCCTTGAGAGATACAGAGATTGTCTTGAAGACATACACGGGGTAAAAAGTCTACCCCAAAGGAAAAATAAGGGTGAACGTGATATACAACGGCAAGGAAACACCAAAAATGGACCTATATGTATTGCCAGATGGAGGACCACCACTACTAGGATGTGAATGGATCCGGAAGATACATCTAGATTGGCATTCCATACAAGCACTGACTGTAGATGCCAAAAAGGATGACGACGTCATGCCTGGACGACTGTCAAAAATGCTAACTGACGCACAAGAAGTGTTCCAGGAGGGCCTCGGAACACTAAAAGGCATAACAGCGACGATCAAAATAGAGGAAAATGCAAGCCCAAAGTTGTTGTTTTTTTTTGTTTTGTTTTTTTAAGGCCAGACCGGTACCTTATGCGATCCGCCCAGCCGTCGAAGCAGAGCTGGAAGGTTTGGAACGTTCAGGAGTACTATCCAAAGTGGACTGGAGCGAGTGGGCTACACCCATCGTTCCTGTAATGAAGAGGTCGTTGAGTAATACGCCTGGGGAACCAAAGGTGGTTCGCATCTGTGGGGACTTTAAGGTGACAGTGAACCCAGTCCTGTACAATATCCGCTTCCGCGGATTGAAGATATTTTCCCCTCGCTATCTGGAGGGAAACGCTTCACTAAGATTGATCTGGCCCAGGCGTACCTGCAAATGGAGGTAGAAGAAGCCTCGAAACAGTACTTCACGATCAACACTCAAAGGTCTCTACCAATACAACCGGCTGGTGTTCGGGGTAGCATCAGCTCCGGCTATTTGGCAAAGGGCAATGGATCAAGTCCTGCAAGGGATTCCAGGGACCCAGTGTTATTTGGACGACATCCTGGTCACGGGCGAAAATGACAGTGATCACCTCGCCAACCTGGAGCAGGTGCTCACTAGATCGAAGGATTATGGGCTCCGAGCTAATCGCCACAAATGCGAGTTTTTCCAGAAGCAGATCTCGTATTGTGGCCACGTTATTGATGAAGAGGGGTTACATAAGTCCCCTGAAAAGATTGAGGCAGTAGTCAAGGCTCCAGCACCGGAAAATGTGTCACAACTGAGGTCGTTCCTCGGGTTGGTGAATTACTACCATAAGTTCTTGCCGAATTTGTCTATAGTACTACACCCACTGAACACCCTACTGCAAACGGGGGTACCATGGAAGTGGAATAACGAATGTAAACGAGCTTTCCAGAAGTGCAAAGAATTGATCACATCAAAAGAGGTGTTGGCTCATATCAACCCAGCACTACCAATTCGGTTGGCGTGTGATGCATCACCCTATGGCATTGGAGTGGTGCTGTCGCACAAATTCCCGGACGGCTCGGAGAGGCCAGTAGCCTTTCCGTCTCGGTCACTAACCTCAGCCGAGTGTAACTACGCCCAGATTGACAGGGAGGCCCTCAGCCTAGTGTGGCGAGTGAAAAAGTTCAACCACTATCTGCACGGGCAGAAGTTCACCTTGCTGACTGACCACCAACCACTTGTCTCCATCTTTAATCCAAAGAAGGGTGTTCCGGTGATGACTGCGCAACGGCTACAAAGGTGGTCCCTTTTTCTTGGGGCGCACCAATATGATAGAGTATAAGGGCACGAAACAGCATGGAAACGCTGATGGGCTATCACGCCTGCCACTACCTACTGCGGAGGAAGCACCAGCAGTGGATCCTGTCGAAATATTTCATTCGACTATAATTGAATGCTTGCCAGTAACTAACACTGGTATAGAGAAGGAGACCCGAAATGACCCGACACTGTCTCGGGTATATGATTTGACGGTGAAGGGATGGCCAGCACATGGCGACTCACTGTTGCCAGCATTCTCATCCAGAAGAGAACAGCCGTCAGTATGCCAGGGGACCTTGATGTGTGGATCCCGAGTGGTAATTCCACCCAAGTTAAGGGGCAGAGTGCTCAATGAGCTTCACGAAGGCCATCTGGGAGGGGTGAAAATGAAAAGCCTTGCTAGGGCTTATGTGTGGTGGCCGGGGATCGATCAGCAAATCGAGGACCTGACAAAGAGCTGCTCAGGATGCCAGAAGGTCCAAAATGCACCACCACATGCCCCTCTACACCCATGGGAGTGGCCCTCATCTCCATGGCAACGGGTGCATATTGATTTTGCTGGTCCATTCATGGACTCAAATGTTTTTAATAGCCGTGGATGCGCACTCGAAATGGCCTGAGGTGATCAAAATGTCCTCCACCACCACGGAGAAAACTACTGCAGTCCTACGGACCATATTTGCCAGGAACGGCTTGCCAGAGCAGATTTGCTCTGATAACGGACCACAGTTTGTGTCCGAAGAGTTTCGAAGATTTATGAAAATGAATGGGGTAAGGCATTACACATCTGCCCCGTATCATCCAGCCACAAATGGATTGGCTGAGAGGTTCGTACAAACCTTTAAAAAAGCAGTAAGGGCCATGTGCGATGACGACATTCCACTGCAGCATAAGGTGGACAATTTCCTGTTAGCCTACAGAAATGCGACACATGCAGTCACCAACCAGACCCCGGCCATGATGTTCTTTAACCGAAGGTTGAGATCTCGTCTGGATTTGCTCAGACCAAATGTACGAAGAGATGTTGAGAATAAGCAATTCCAACACATCAATGAGAAGCCGACAAGGAGCTTCAATGTAGGGCAACCAGTCTTGGCCCGCGACTACCGAACAGAGAAATGGCAACCAGGAACGATATGCACACGGCAGGGGCCACTAATGTACACAGTGGATGTTGGGGAGAACATTGTGAGACGCCATGTCGACCAGATCCTAGAGTCACAGGAACGAGTCAACCCCAGGTCTCGCGTACCTGGTGATGAACCCGACATACAGGTAGCATCTACCCCAGAAACAGTAGCATCGGAAGCTGATGAACCAACCGACGACAGGGGGCCAGAATCGCCTCCACACCAAGAGCAAGACACTCAGGAAAGGCGCTATCCAGAAAGGATCAGGAAGCCGCCCCAAAGACTGAATTTGTAAATGGACTATTTGCAGTTAATGTTGCATGTTAAAAGTGTTAATTGTTAAATGAATGTTATGGTACTGTTAATCTAAAAGGGGAGGAATTGTAGTGTATGTACCTTTAAGGGGAGAACTACTTTTTACAGCTCCTGTATACTGTAGTACCGGCAGTGACCACACGTATATAAACCCTGAGTAGGGATCTGTACTTTAGTTTTAGAGTCACCTTCAACAGGTGTTTACTGGATGATTGTTCCTCTGCAGTCTCTTGTCGATTTATTGAAGGACACCATACATCAACATTCACAGATTTAACACCAACAGCATTAGCTTACTGTTTTCTCATATATGCAATGGACTCTGGGAGGTGCACATGTAAAGAACATTAGAGTTTAAAGAATACAGGAGCCAAATTCTCAATTTTTCTTTTTGCTCTTCATGTATTTATTTTCCTACCCATCTTTAAATCTTGTTGACAACACAACTATTTCCAGCCCATTTGGAGGCAGCAGAATTGCTGCCAGACCTCTGACATTCTGGCTTTTCACTCTGATTTCCCTTCCCTCTGTGTAAGTGACGAGCTTCCAGTTAGTGTTGCTCCCTGATGGCACAAGATTAGAAATATATGGCGACGTGGGCATGAATCCAGGTTCTGTTGCTCCTTGGATCACTGCCATTTTTTGTTTTATTAAAATAGTACAGTACACTGGGTGAAACAAAAAATACCTTTCCCCACTTGGATGTTCCGTACACATATCAGAAACTCTTTAATAAATGCCGATACTTTTTCCATATACAAATATATGAAAATTAAATGTTCTTCCCTTCTGAGCAAATCTGGAAATATAATTCTACTCTTAGTATGATAACTTGTACTTTACTAATCTAAATAATGGATGTTGTTCTACAACAGGACATCAGTTTATAGCACAGACAACAATAGCGTTGTATACAATTAGCAATCAACAAATGAGTCAAGATTTTGCTCATGATTGTTAGAAAAACAAATTTGTAGAAATTTTCCACAGCTGTGAAAAATATTACCTATAGCCACCCCAGTAGTTAACATGCTTACTTCACAGTTGTATGTTTGGTCCCAGAACTTGCCGACACTAGTAATGAGTTTTTCTGGGTCTTAGCAGAGTTCTAATTTGAACTACCACACAAGAAAAAGCATTTAGTGCTAATGAAGAAGTTATGTAGTGAATGGTAAGTTTCAGTTCACTAGTTCAATAACCAAAAGAATGCATGGGAGGCACAAAGGTCATCTTGAAGCACTTTGGGCCATCCTGAGACACTTGCACAGATATAAATGCAAGTTCTTCCTTTCTTTCCCTGCCAGCCCATTCCAGCTATCTCAATTATTATCTGTAATTTACTCAATGGCCAAATGGAGGTCAGCTAAAACTACTGTCCTTGTGAGTCCAAGCAAATATAAAGCACAATTCTTAACCCATTAACATCAGTTTTCCTAGTTAACAACACAAAAAATAGGGCCAGTAGTGTGTGTTGGAAAGCCAACACATAATGCTACACAGATTTTCCAGAGCATATTTTTAACATTTTATGTAATTTCCAAAGTACACCCCACCCTCACCATAAGGCTCTCAATTCTAACATTGTATCTATTATAAACTTAAATTGGCTCCTGATCCTTTGCACGTTATATCTTATGCTATAATTCAGAAAATGTTTAGCTCCACGTAACAGAAGGGTGTTCATAAATCCTGTATTCATGCAATAAGTGTGTATGAATTTACTTGTGTCTGCTAACCTGCATCATACCACCAATGATCAACGTCACTTTCCGTGGGATTAGTCTAAAAGGTGGGAATACCTGAAGCCAATGCAAATTGCAGGTTAGTATCACATGAGCAATCTATTACAAAGCCTTGTTCATCATCTAATTTTTACACAAAAAAAATGCACAATATGTACAAACGCATCATTATTGTGTCACTGATTTAGGAAGCAACATGGCTCTATGGTTCTAAGAACAAAGGGACAATTGTCAAATAATTGATGTCACAAAGCTGAATGTGGCATGAAACTGTCACAAAATCAATAGTACAGCAAAAGCCTATCCTGTCCTGTCTCAGAATTAACTATTTAAAAAATCTTAGCAGTTGTCCTTTTCCATGTACTATTTTAATCAACATTTGGGAAAAATATTTTATTTTTTCAATAATAGTATGCTGCTTGTGTGACAAATGCAATTTTCTTCAGGCAACCAGAATATTCTCATTAGCTCCAAAACTGGTTCCTCTTCAGATATACTTTGGGCTGATTCCCCTCAAACTGCTCAGAGGGTTGGGGTGGGACTTCTGCCTGCTGTGACCCCAGCCCAGTTTCCTCCCTGGGGGCCTGTTTGTTTATGCAAGGCAGCAAAATTCTGCCAAGAGGGAACCCACCGCTGTAAAAAGAGGTAAATGTGGCCAGTGCTGCAACCAAACACCTCTTCCAGCACTAGGAGACAAGAGCTGCTATTAAAGGGGCAGGAAAACCGCAAAGATTAATTTTTAAATTCTGGCCAATGCTCCCTATTAACCATGGGATATCTGAAAAGGGGGAAGGCGGCCTTGAGAGGGCGAGGAGCCCACTACTAAACATGCTACTCAGCAAGATTACCACTGCTGTCCAAGGGGATACGGCCAATATCCCTCCTGGCAGTGACATTGGGTGGAGTGTTGGGTCCCACTTCCCACCATAATTTACACAACATTGGGCAGTGAAGGAGCAGTCGGCAGTTTTCGTCCCAGCAGAGGGAAAATTTAAGTGGGGTGGTAGGCCTCCTAGCCCCATTTTCCCACTATTTCCACTGCTATTCCACCCAACTTGGGGCGGCATAGTGGAGGAAAATCTATGGCTTTCTCTTCAGAAGTAAGGTTTGCTACAGTACCACAAGCATCACCTTAGACATAGGCTCTGCTACTTTGCTGCTGAGGGAAAGTGTCATTCTGCTGAAACTGTACAAAACACTCTCAGGGTGATCAAATCCATTACTGTTTGCACTGTGGTTAAACTAGACATATACAGTGATGCCAATGCCAATGCTAGCTAACTCGTATCCATGAGAACAAAAAAAGGCACACTCACTTCTATCTGACGTGGAGCAGAGCTCAGCTTTCGGCCATTTTTGTCCCTGACAGTTGCTACAACAGTGGTTTGCCCCAAAGCCACAGCTCTCATTATGTAACTTGCAGCACGTTTATCCAAGTCAGAACTTGCTCTGAAAATTATAAAGTTTATGAAGATGCTGTGATTTACAACTTTTCCACCACCTCCCCATAATTTCTTCCAGCAGGATGTTCACCACCAAACATCCTTCTTCAGCTTGGACAATCTGAGCGTATGGATCTCTCCACAACTACCGTCAGTGCAACGGACATTAAATTGTGTCAATGGCACACAAGATTCCCAACCTAAAGAAAACCAGTTGATTTACTGGTTCTACAGAAAACCATGCTTATCCCTTCATGTGCCAATATGAATTCCACCCTTTCCACAGATTGCAAGTCGAGAGGCATGTGCACAGCTATTGTGCTTCCTAAAATTCCATGTAAATTTTCAACATTTATAAAGTAGCGCAGTAGTTTGCAAACTTTTTCAGGTTGGACCCCACCAAAAAATACTCATTACATTGCACCCTATAAAGCTTTGCAGAAAAAATGTCCATCAACCTCACATATTGGAATTGAGAGCAGGACGCCCACAATCTCTCAATATGCACAGCCGATAGGTAAGGCTCCCCACTGGCAGTATGAATTCAGAAAATTACCCCAATATCGTTATAATTCTTATCCTTTAGATCTGCTTCACTTTCTCAGCCTTATTCTTTATTTCCGTTTCTCTTCTTTCACTTCCATTTCTCAATCACACCCTTTTTCACTTCAGTTTTCCTCTCCTGCTCCCCTTCACTTGCTTCTTTCTCTCACTTTTCACTTACGTTTCTCCTGTTTTTGCCCCTGTATGTTCCTTTACTTCTTTCCGCTCTCACTTTTCACTTTAGTCCTTCTCTTTCTTACCTGAAATGAGGTAGACCCGGTCACCTTGGATCATTACCAAGCTTTCTTCGACAGTGGCAGGTCAGAGAATTAGGCAGGAGTTAGTGTATTGGAAAAATCAGGTACGAGAAGACATGAGGCAGACCAGGAGTTGGATGAGAGGTACTGTGATAGAACAAATCTTATGCCCAAAAGTTTGAGAACCACTGCAGTAGCAGTTAGTGAAAGCTTATATCAAAATATACATCTGCTTGTGCTGTAAATGAATGTTTTCATGCCACATAAAACAGATTACTATAGCCTTTGAAAGAAATATGCATTTCAGTTCTGATATTTTTAGTTGCTGTATCTAAAATGCATCTGTATTTCTCAAACAATTACACCTTCTAAATCTTGTGTTGTACTTACTCTAAGGTGACAATTGGGGAAGCTGCCTGTAGGCTAATATTCATATAATGAAAGTATCTGTTCAAGAAGGGTTGCTTGAAGAAATCCAGGATTCTGACATTGACAGCAACATACTTTCCAATTTCAATCTGGAGGAAGGATCAGGTGATGAAATAACTCTTATTTATTTACACTCTCCTCCTAATTTTCCATTCCCTGGCTGAGAGAATTTTCCTTGATGTACCCAACAAAGTGCTAATGATCTAAATACATGTACCAGAAGTACTAGTTTAGCACTAGATTACTACAATGTGACCCCAAGAAAGTTAACAGGAACAAATTGCATGTAGCTTTAATTTCCCTAATGTTACAGGTATAGGAATATGAACTTTATTAAGTCAGAAAATAATTTAAACTGCTCAGAGGTAGTAATAGCTTAGTATTAGACTTTTTACTGTACTTGCATATCTTCAATGTACTTACCTTGTGAATAAGGTCTAGCTCAAAATCTAATATATCTGATACATGGATCTCTGCTCTGGCTGGACCTTTACATGTCAGGCACAAGTCATATGCTTTCATTGTCACAACTCCAGGTTGCAGTGGCCTTATCTGCAGCAACAAGGGTAGCAGTGTCAAAGCAAGCAAACAAAAATACACAGAAAAAGGTTTTGAGAACTTGATACTAACTTGTACATAGTTTTTTGCCTCCAGATATGTGCTAGTCAAAATCTCAATGTCAGTCGTATTAATGAAAAAATATCCCGAGCCCTCAGTTAAATAAATTATTTGCTAAAGAAAAATAAAACACAAGTTACTGGCATTGTTTAGTTTACAGATATACACATTTAATCTATAACTTTCTCACAAAAGGAACAAACTTAATTTATATAGCGCTTGATCACGTTCTCAAGATGTCCCAAAGTACTTCCTCTGAAGCGTAGTCACCATTGTTACACAGGCATATGCAGTGGCCAATTATCACAAAGCCAGGATTCAAAATTAACTATCATATATTTAACTTACTGGATTTCACAAAAATATAAATGAACAGTAATACTGAATAGCATTTTAATTAACCCTGGCTAATCTACAATTTGATTACATGTTCTTTGATATTTAATGTACATCTTACCACAATATCAGGATGATTGTACACAGTGAGGTTTTTGGGTACCAAAGACACATCATCCACCAGCAACAAATCAACAGTGGCCGTTATTGGCAAAAACAAAACAGCCTGCAGTACAAAACAAGACACAGTGTGACATGCTTTTCCGGGTGAAATGGATTCAGTATGTACTTAAATCAAAAATACACTGCTAGAACACATTTACTTTACAAGAATTAAGGATGCATGTTACAGCACCGTGAGGAAATTTAAACCAAGAACTTATAGATCTATCTCAGTTGTTACTCTAAGCATAACACACATTCTTATTGTAAACCAAAGGTGCAATCATGTTTTTCTTTTGCTCTTTCTACAATAAATGTTCGTCTGATAATTTATTTTTAAAAAAGGTTTAATTCTTAGCAAATAAAAACTTTACTGCTGCCTGACCAAAGTACCCATGCGCCACTCACGAACAAAAGGGCAGAAACCGGGCGGGTGGGATTTAAAATGGCCGCAATTTCCCCCTCCAATCTCACCGCCTTCCCTGCAGGCTCTAATTTTTACCTGCTCTTTTCAGCAGGTGAGAGACACACCCACCGAAAAGTAATGAGGTCCTTCGTTAAATATGCAGATCGGGCATATTGTCACCGGGGCCTGACTGCAATTTTAACCCAAGGTCAATGCGAGGGAGCTATCGTGGCTTCCTTGCCAGGTCAACCTGACACCAAGGGGAGTCGGGCCAGTGGAGGTCCAGAAAGGTAGGTTAATTTTTTTGTTGTTGGTCTCTTTGTGGGCTAAGAGAGCAGAAGTGCTTCTCTGGGCCTCACAACCATGGACCTCCCCTGCCCTGGGCATGTCTTCCCCCCAGCCCCTTCCCCAACTGCAATGCCATCCCTACACCCCCCTCGTAAACACATAGCCGAGTGCCAGGGGCCGTCCCTTCGAGTTCCTGGCCGAGGCCATCTGACGCCAGAAATCCTGTTCTTGCCAGCTAGTGCTTCTTGTTGTGTTTGGGAGGGAGACTAACTGATGAGGCAGAAGAGTTAAAATCTCCTGGGCCTCATGCTGCGGAAGGCTAGATGGTTTGACATCTGCCTTCGCCCCCACCCGCACAATTCCGACCAGGGAGTTAAAAAATTGGGGCTAAAGTAGCCCTTTCCTTCATGTTGTTTTCTGTTTCTTAATGATTTTCCTCTCTCCCCCCCATTATCCTGAAGACGTTGACTCTTTGCTGGAGTAGTTATGTGGTCACCAGTTGCCCTCTGGTACTTTGCTCAAGTAGGCATTAGTCATGTGTGAACTGTGACAATAAGTAGATTATTTGACTGCAAGGGGCATCACAACCAAACCTGATTCCCTCCTGATCTGATGTACACGTCCAGCAGGGGTTGCTGAATAGAGAATAGGAGTGGGGAATCCTACATTAATCAGGTAATATAATGTTAAAAGAATGGTCAAGTTTTGTCAAGAAATACACTAAAAATTTTCAAAGAAAAGTCAAATAGGGATCTTCTTCTTAGGCAGTCCCTCGGAGCCGAGGATGACTTGCTTCCACATTAAAAATGAGTTCTCAGGTGACTGATGAGTCCAATTCGGGACCTACAGTCTCTGTCACAGGTGGGGCAGACGGTGGTTGAATATGATGGAATTCATTGTGAAAGTACAATTAGTACCAGCAGATACCACAAAAGTAGAGAAAGTTCTTTTCAAATACTTCAAATATACCCATTACAGGATTGGCAAAAAAAAACTACTGGGTCTCCCCTCCCATTTGAGTGGAAATAATTTTTTAAAATGTATATTATTCAGACATTTAAATGCACCAATGGATTAGCAGAGTTGAAATCCACTTGATCATTAACTTACACCATGGCTTTGGTTTTGGTCAGCACCAGTCTTTTGATAACCGACCAAATATACTGAAATGGACACTGTTCCTTTCCTCCTGTAAACTATAACCATCCGATGACCTGTTGGTCAAAAAGAATATACAGTACTATGGTAAATCTTTTGAGTACAATATGCACACTCATTTTTGGCTGTGAATCTTAGGAAAAATGTTCATCTTATACCTCCCACTTTTTAATTTTCTTTTAGGGCAGCCTTGGATTTGCTCACCGCCTCTAGCAGTTCTTTGGTGCTGGAATGGTGTTTGTACTCAATGACGTCTGTAAATGGGCACGGATTCTGCTTCAGTCCTATTATAGCCGAATTGCCATTTCTGATTGGGTCGGAGGCCTTCTGTCAGTGTGCGCTGATGCTGCCGAGAGCGCATTACATTATATTAAAATGAAGAGTTCCCAAAACCTGTGATTTGCAGTCCCAATGCTCTAAGGGTAATTCATGACAAAATAAGAGACAAGCCAGTTGCCAGCATTAGCTGATACTGGCGGGAGTGCTTTATTTTGGAGCCTGCAAACTGAAGCTTTAAAATGCGATTTCTGGAGTTAGAAGAGAGCTTTTTAGGCATTTTTTTGCTTTGTGCCTCAACAGAGTTGACCTTCCCTCTGACAGCCCGAGAGCCTGAGACCACTGGAAATGTTTTCTCTCCACCCAAAAAGGCTCAGAGTTAAAGCTATGGGATTTCCAATGGGCATTCTCTTGTTCTCTATTTTAACAGAGTAGGAGCTATACGGAGTGTAGGAAAGGAGAGTTAAGGAAGATCCGCACAAGAATATACCTCCCGCAAAAATAATTTACAGTCCATGCAGGTCTCATGAAGATTTCAGACAAGGTCTGTATGAAAAGAGTGTGCTTCACCAAAGAGATTATAAGATTACGTTTACATGTTACTATCCTCCATTCATTGCATTTTGCTGGAGAAATCACCCTGCTTTTATCAGGAGACGTTGCTGCAGTTTAGGTCACGAGTTCTGTTTGCTGTATTTCGTAGACTCCTTTTAAATAGACTCTGTAGACTGTTTTCTGTAATGCATGGTTTAAACAGACTCTGCTCAGTAAATAGACACCATTTGCTGTAAAATACACTGTTTGCTGTGAGTCCTACTGTATGTTCTGCCCACTCATTGGCTGACACAGTGGTGTCAACAGACACTTTGATATCCCACTACAACCCTTCATATCATCATATTTTAGCATGTTTAAACTCGGTATACAATACATCACCATGTAGCCTCTTCTGTCCACTTCCATCATCTCTTAAGATCATTTCCATTGGTATCGCTGGATGAAAACTGGCCAGAGAACTGTTGGATGATTTCCAGTTAATCAGCAGTGAGGTAATGTTATCAAATTTCCGTCCATATTGATCATACGCTGTCAGCTCCAAAATGGTGTTCCTGCAGAAAGAAACGGGTACCTACTCAAACAAAAAAAAAGCAAAAAATAAATATAAAGAACTCACCTAAGAAACAAAGTTGCAGTCTTTTAATGTATTTTTTAAATGAACAGTATGAAGTTGATTATCTAGAATGTCGATACAAGAGTTAGAAAAATACACTTACAATTGTAGGAAATTGTAAAGCTAAATATCAAACAGCTGAAAACCTCTCGAGTCTTTTAAAATTATATAAACCAAAGATTCTTGATTTCTGTGAATCTAGTTGGATAGCTTTTTGACTGAATCACAAAGTTATTTCATAATTTGACCAATTAAAGTATAATACGTAAAATGTCTCTATGTAAATGATATAGTTGCGACAGCATTGCATGGTGTTAAATAAAAAAAAACGGCTGCTAAATTAAAACTACTGGATTTTTGGCGATACAGTGTAATAACAGTTTTGAGCACTGATGCTTCAATCTCTTTGAATTCCTACTACAGTGAATGGAGATTAAACCAGTAAGGGGCGTACTGCTGACATGAAAATGAGAACATTGAATCAAAATTTTTGGAGTTTCAGTTAAATAGTAAAGCCTAGTCATATTCTGTCCAACATTTTGCTTAAAGCATTCCCATTTTCCTATTATAAATTCAGGCCGTAAACAATCAAAAACGAACTAAAAATTTAACTTTTCAGAAATAAGTTTATACGATAATCCAAAATAATTCTTAAAATATTAGGATATATAGACCAGTTGGGCCGAATGGCCGGTTTCTGTGCTGTAAATTCTATGTAATACAATAATAGATTTAAATTTATATTGTTTGCCTGGAACTTTTCCTTTCAGTAGTGTTGATTATATAGTCTTTACTTCTGTTTTATTTTAGATCACTGTTTTTCACCAGCAAATATATTCGAATTATGCCACTTTAAAGCCTAACAAACAAAATTCTGTAGAATCTTACCAACTGTTTGTTGTGCTGCAACAGAGGGCATGGAAGACTGAGTTCACGTGACTTGTAAACAGGAGCCAAAGTGACACTGGTAGGCACAGCACAGACAAACTTTACTTTAATAGGCTCAATGGCTGGATAGGGGTTCAGTAAGCTTGGCTGATTACCAACTTTAAATGTCAAAAACTAAGGAGGAAAGATTGAAAAGACCATATTCAGAGACTAGAGAGATTTATTTTTAATACAGAAAAAATAGTTTACACTCAAAACGTATTCACTTTATCCAGCAAAAATGGTCTAGAAAACAAAGAGGTTAGCTTCATTCCCAACAGGTGAACTTTATCTTATATTGCCCTCAGTCTATGGTCTATAAAAAGCTCAAAGCTGCAAAGTGTATTGAAGTACAGCTCCAACTTTATTCAAACAAAACCTTGAACAGCTGCATTCACACATAGTAAGGAAGAATGAAGGACGAGAGATATGGAAATAGAAATCTCAACCATTGCATGCAGCAAAAGGAGCAAGGGAAAATACAAGATCAAATAAAAAGAGAGTACTGTACTCCACATAAACCATAAAATGCGACCCCGCCCTGCCAGATAACTGTTGGTGGGATTATGGTCAGGCAAGCTTCTGCATGCATGCCAATCATGCCTCTGCATCAACCATTCTGAACAGTGGACCAGGAGGCCACAAGGATCATAATTGGCTTCACAATAGAGAATACTGGAAATATACTGAAGGTCCGACAGTATCTGAAAGGCAAAAGACAGGTTTACTTTTTGGGTTGAGATCCTTCCTCAGAACAAGAACTAACTCTGTTACAGGGTTTCAAACCAAAATGTTAACCTTCTCCCTGAAGCCCTCCCTCAAGCCCTCCATCTGCTCCCTCAACCTCATCCCCTCCCAACTTGTGATTACCCAACTTGCACTTCTTTGCCCCAAGCTCGCTGATTTTGTCAATCCTTTCCTATCCTATGCCATTATCTTCACCCAGTTCAAAACCATACCATAACCTTCTTGCTATAAAGCCCACCCATAACCAGTCTAATTTCTCTAATCACCACCCATCTCCAAATTTGTTTTCCTCTCCACAATCCTTAAACATGCAGTTGTGTGGCAACAACATGTTCACCTCTTTCATCACTAGCTGTGCGATTCCCTCCAATACTGTTTTCACTTTACTCACAACACCGTGCTGCCAAAGTCAAGGTCACCAACAACACCCTGTGAGGCCATGACTGTGATTCAGTGTCCCTTGTTGCCTCCATGTTCTTTCTGCTGCCTTAGATACTGATCATTCTGTTCTCATCAATTGCTTATTTTCTGTGGTCCATCTCTACTTTCTTGGTTCTACCTGTCCCAATAAAGCCACTAGACATCATCTGCCTTGGTATGTCATCTGCACTGTGCCCTAGTCCTCCATACTTGGTTCCATCCTATTCATCATTTACACGCTGCTGCTCAGCAACATCTTCTGCAAGCAGAGTGTCAGCTTCCACATGGATGCTGATGACATTCAATTCAACTCTGCCAGGCCCACTGACTTCAGGGCTGTTCCAATACTTTCCGACTGCTTGTTCTACACTAAATTCGGCATGACTCAATTTTCCTCAACTCAATGTCTCCCCACTGAATTTCTCCTATTTGGTTTCTACCTCATCGCCTTTCTGAACACTCATGTTATTTGTGAAGAGCATTATATTAATCCACGTTGTGTTTAGGATTGGGGAATAATGGGTAATCTGGAACCTTTTCATGGAAGCCTGTGCAAAACAACATCAGAACCACCTCTACACATATCAACGAAGGATGGAAAATCTCCCAGAAGCCAGGAAAGGTCACTCGTTCAACCCAGCAATCTCAACTCGTCAAGATCTCCAACTGAACCCCATAGTCTATAAACAAATAAATTGTCGTAAACCATAAATGTACATTGTACACTATGGCAACAAACATAATGTACAATTAATCTCCCACAAGTACAATGTGATCAACCTGTACAAATTCATAAAATATTAATTTGTCAAATTTAGAAAACAGTATGATCAACTGCTTTGTTTGTAAAATTGAGGTTTCATTTTTATCTGGACAATACAAAGTCTTGTGTTGGTACGATTCATTTAATAATTCTGGAAAACAGGATTTTGCCCCACTCCTGCAAAACGTTTCCTACCTGTTCTCCCAAGGCTACACAAGAGACTCTAAACCCATGGTGATTTTTCTTTTTCACCAGTGGAGCTCGTTGTTGTTTGATGATTATCATTTCCTTTTTTTCACCACTCAATTCTGTGAAGAATCCTGATGGCTCCAATACCCAAGGTCTGGGACCTCCTTCGAACAGCATTTCTTTTGAAGAGGTCAGTGTGACTATAGCAACAGCAACTGGATCAATAGCCTGACATTAGGAGCAGAATAGTAAACATCATTAAACTATTCGCTTTGGATGAAATCTAAAGTACTAACAAAAACAGACTCACTGTCCTGGTTAATAGAATCTTTGTATCATCAAAATAATTTGTGAAATCGTATCATCCTCTACTGATGCCAATGGTTTCTTGCTGGGATACAGTTTTATATGCACCAGGCACCCTTTGGTACCTTGCCTACGTGGCCATTCTTTATAACCCCAGTTAGATTGGCAGACTACTGGACCAAAGGGGAGCCCCTGATGGTTTTCCCTCACTGCAATATCTCTTATGTCACCTTGGTTGAGAACAGGTAACAGCATTGAGTAGGTATCAATTCTGGGACCCTCCTGGTCTGTACGGTTCACTAATCATTGCCAATTAGCTGAACCACGAGAGAGCTACGTCATGTTTTCATGACTAAGACAGAGAGGTATTTTGACACAGGGTTTAATGGTGAGACTAAAACAGACCCTTTCTCTTACCATAGATGGGAGGATAATAAATATGCTTTCCTCCAACACTACAATGGAATTTATAGCATGGATATTAATAATAAACAATTTTACTTGCACAAATGTTTACTGTTTTAAGAACCTGCTCCAATACAGGAAACTTTGTTATCCGGAGGCTAACTGTCTGGAATGCTCGAGCCACCGGCAAAAATCAGGTGCCGTTTTCGTTAGGTTTGTTTTCTTCTCGTTGCTTTTTTCCTTTTCTTCTCGTTGCTTTTTTCCTCAACAGTCAAGCTCTGCAAGGTCTGCTGAAGCTGTTGCTAAGCTACAGAGACGCTTGGACTGTTTAGAAGCAACAGGGTTTGTTGACAGATACGGAGCTCAGAAGCTTTCGTATCTTTCAACATTAGCGCTGGAGTGTCCGGCAGTTTTGAGGGAACGTCAACAGCTCGGTCCCGTCGGTGCCGGATAGCACAACGTTTCCTGTATTAGGTTTTCAAAAAATCTGAGAACGAGATACAAAATTATGTATAAAACATAATGGCCTAGAAATTGGGTTTTGGCTTAGCCAGGGCTTTAGCGCCGGAAGTTAGTGCCGGCGCTAAGTCCCCCTGCGCGCGCCAAAAATTCAGTAGCGCCGCGCCCAAACGGCTGCCGGCGCTACTGGAGGGTTTCAGCGCCTCCCAATGGGTGCTAACTGCCCCATTGCGGCGCTGTGGCACCCGATGCAGTGCGGCAGGCTGGGGACGTGCAGGCCTCCTCCTCCCGTTAAGGAGGAGCTGCCTGCACCCGGCCGCGGCCCGCGCAAATCAGCTTAAAAATGAGCCCGGCACCTCGGACAAGTGCCGGGCTTGCATCTGTTCGGGGGGGGGGGGGGGGGGGGGGGGGGGGGGAGTTGCCGGCAGGAAAGTGGCCGGCCGCCGTGGGGCCTTTAATGCGCCGGCGCAAACTGGAGTAAGGCACCTCTGACAGAACGTTGCTTGCGGCTGCCACGGGCGAGGCGGCCGCAACTCAATTTTGGAGTTCGGGCGGGCTACCATGGCAACCGGGATGCTGCGCACACCGATGATGTCATCGGTGCCGGCGCAGCGCTACCGGTGCAACGCCGATTTAGGGCCCCAGGGATGTTTTAAACTGGCCATAACACTGGCGCTAGTCCCTCCAAGGCAACTACACACACACCATTAATTTACAGTTCTTCATTCATTATATTCCCCATACTCTGGTCATAAAAGTGCATATCTGAATGTATCATTAGCTTTCTGGTGTGTTTATCTGTATTTCAGTGTTATTTCTTGTCTTGACCAATACGATTCACTGATTTGGAAGAGCTAACAGTAACACTGTCTTCCAAGTTAGCTCTTGAGATCTATGGTAGCAATAGGGCTTAAACTGAAGCAAAAGCTGACTTAGGCTATGCTGGAATGATAGATGTAAAGAATGGTCAAATTTTCCAAATGCTTTGCATGATTTGGAATTTTCCACGTACAAGGGTGTGAAAGCAGAAATAATCACCGTATAAAAGAATTGGACTTCAGTCTTCCAGTCAAAATTATTGACTTGGTTTTCTTAGGATTAAAGATAACATATTAGGATAGTTTTTCCGAGCCACACTGCGCACGATGTCAACAGAAAATTGAAGGCAGTGGGCCTATGATTTTCCGATTTATGCCTGTTGCTGGCAACGATTTGGAAAAAACTACCATATTTTGACAACTCCCTGTCCAATATCTACATGCAAGAATTTAGTTGAAATGTGTCCTTTAGATGGGGATGTAACCACTCTGTAGAGATTGGTGTTATCAGCAAAAAAAAATTACTGTACTTTTGATGACATCCATCAGGTTGTCAACAAGAACAAGAAACAGAATATTTTCCCAATGGATCCTTGTTTGATAACGTGGCATGGTAAATGACCATTTAAGAGCATAAGAAATAAGAGCAGGAGTAGGCCATACGGCCCCTCGAGCCTGCTCCGCCATTCAATAAGATCATGGCTGATCATTGACCTCAACTTCACTTTCCCGCCCAAACTCCGTATCCTTGATTCCCCTAGAGTCCAAAAATCTATCTATCTCAGCCTTGAATATACTCAAAGACTCAGCATTCACAGCCCTCTGGGGTAGAGAATTCCAAAGATTCACAACCCTGTGAGTGAAGAAATTCCTCCTCATCTAGGTCTTAAATGGCCTACCCCGTATCCTGAGACTATGCCCCCTAGTTCTAGACTCTCCAGCCAGGGGAAACAAACTCTCAGCATCTACCCTGTCAGTCTCCTTCAGAATCTTGTATGTTTCAATGAGATCACTTCTCATTCTTCTAAACGCCAGAGAGTATAGGCCCATTCTACACAATCTCTCATCATAGGACAGCCCTCTCATCCCAGGAAGCAATCTAGTGAACCTTTGTTGCACCGCCTCCAAGGCAAGTATATCCTTCCTTAGATAAGGAGACCAAAACTGTGCACAGTACTCCAGGTGTGGTCTCACCAAGGCCCTGTACAATTGTAGCAAGACTTCCTTACTCTTATGCTCCAACCCCCTTGCAATAAAGGCCAACATGCCATTTGCCTTGCTTATTGCTTGCTGTACCTGCACGCTAGCGTTCTGTGTTTCTTGCATGAGGACACCCAAATCTCTCTCAACACCAACATTTGAAAGTTTCTCACCATTTAAAAAATATTGTTTTTTATTTTTCCTACCAAAAAGTGAATAACCTCACATTTCCCTACATTATACTCCATTTGCCACCTTACTGCCCACTCACTTAGTCTATCTATATCCCTTTGCAGACTTAATGGGCTGGATTTTGCCAGTGTGGGCGGGCTGGGGCGTGTCAGGTGGAAATCGTGTCAGGACCCCGACTCCTAAGTGACGTGTTGAAAAAGTGGGATTTTCCCCTAATTGGACAATTGATTTGGATTTGGATTTAAGGCCTGCAAGCAGCCTTGCTTCTTCTGGAGACTGCAAACACGTTGCAAATTGTATGAAGGAGTTGATTTCCCGACAATGTCCACAATCAAGCAAAAGTGTACTCCTCGGTTTGATGAGCCCTCCCTCCAAGCTCTGGTGCACGGAGCCAGCTGTAATAAGAAGGTGCTGTTCCCTTCCTCAGAGAGAAAAAAGCCACCCCAGCAGACAAAAGCTGTGTGGCTGCAAGTGGCCAAGGAGGCGAACTCCATTTCAATGAGCCGCAGAACCTGGCTGCAATGCAGGAAGAGGTTTCACGACCTTCTCCGCACAGGAAAAGTGAGTATGACTTTCCCATCACCCTCAATCTGATCCCCATCGCCTCTCCTCACCAGCACTCTGCTTTGCCAACCTCTTCCTCCACATCCCACTTGACACTGCCATCCCTGCACCCTTAACCATTCCCTCTCGCTACGGTCACATTCACTTAACTATTCGACCATGCAGCCCTCACACTCCCGATCACTGTGATGCAATGACAACAACTTTGTCTCCTTCTAAGCATCTATGCTATGGATTCTCTACACTCACTCCTTCATTCTCACTCAAACTCCACTTGTGTCCCTCATTGCAGGAAAAGAGAGCCCACAATAAGAGGGAAAGAGCCATGTCAGGAGGAGGGCCACCCTCAGTAGCCCAGCTCACCCCCGGGAGGAGGCAGCCCTGGAAATCGCTGGGATCGAGGACGATACCCAAGTGGGGGGACGGACAGACGGGCACATCACAGCAAGCTGGTGACAAAAATAGTTTGGCATCTCTCTCACTGACATTGCATTGAGTCACTGATAATGAATCTGATGCTCTAACAGATTGACTTATGATGATCTGCACTATTCAATGAGCATGTAACCTTGACCTCACATCTCTAACTCTCCTTTACTGCCCCACGGGACCATCGAAAGCCCCGTCCCCACTGTCCAGGAGGAAGAGCCTGAGCAGCCAGACTCCTCAGCGGAAGCTGCAACCTCGGAGGGTGCAGCATCAGCAGAATTCAGCGCACCCAGCACCAGCGCAGACACTTGCACCTTGGTGGGACCTTCACGAGATAGAGTAGTGTTGGCACCTGGTGTATCACAGCTCACAAGTGAGCATCAGCAGATGGTGGAGACAGGGTCAGCAATGGAGAGGATGGCTACGGCCATAGAGCTTAGTCGCCAGGGTATGGAAAACATGGTAATTGTTCAGAATAGAATGACATCTCTTGAGAGATGGTCAGCTATTGAGGATACAAACCAGACCTTCATGGACGTCCTTTGGAGTAGGACTTCCAGTGCAGAAACGGGTCCTCATGGCCTCCGAGGTGCAGCAAGGTGCTGTCAAGCCACTTGCTAACTCTGAAGTGGGGATTACCCATGAGAGGGATGTTGGTGGCAAAGAACAAGGAAGGGAGGGCTCCTCTTCAAGCGCTCACACGACCATGCCACTGCAGAGCCCTCAGTCATAGCCCCACCAGAGTCCTCACCCAACTGAGGTGGGCGTCTCAGCCCCTGCACAGCCGCAGGAGCAGCAAACTGTTGGCGAGCCCGCACAGTTTCACCACCCCAGAGGACGGCCGCCAAAGGCGTCGAGACAGGAGCAGCAAGAAAGTGAGCAAGGGGCCTCCACATCTGCTGAAGCCACAGGGGAAGCACCACATAGGAGCACGCGTAAGAGGAAGATAAAGTACAAGTAGTCACAAGGGTAGTCACTTGGGTGCTGTGATGTTTTGTATTTGGACCAGCCATCATTGTCATTGTATTATAAACAGATTTGATGGCAAACTGTTTAAGTTGTGGCCTGTGTCATTTCGCAAATGGGACTTTCACATTGAGGGCTTAGGGTGCCTTGCAATTGTCAGTATGGTGGTCAGAGTGATAGGAATCCACAGGTTCTTGTCCATTGTGGATGCCCTGGTAAGAAGGTGCGAGACAAAAGTGTTCGATTGTGCAGGCTCACCAAATCTGGCCAAGATGAGTGCGTCCTTTGCATCCCGGGCAGCAATGTTGTCGCGCGCTGGTGCCTTCTGGCCTGTGCAGCTTCAGGTGGGTGACTAGCAGCTTGTCATGTTGATGCTCCTGCTGTTGTTCATGGTTCTGCTGCTGCCGTGGCTGGTCTTCGTCCGAATCAGATGTCCAGGAGGAAAGGAATGAAATGGTCGCCATGCTTCTGGTATATGCCTCAGTTGAGGAAGCACTCGATGAAGGTGGGACGCGGGGTTTCCCAGGAGGTCACACTGGAGATGGGTGTCAGGCTCCAAACTTCCACAACAATGAGAAGGCCTGCTAAAAGTTCGGCCAGACCTAAGACAACAAAGTTCTGACACCTGCAAATGATCATCGGTGAAAATTCCTTTGCAATGGTGGAGCTGCAGCTGTTAGTAAGCAATCCAATTGTGAGGCCGCCAGGATTAACTGGCGTGTTCCAGAGGAGGCGTGTAGGATGGGGGAAATGTCTAAAAATTGGAAAGGCCTCAAAATGGAATTAATAGAGGCAATTAAGTGGTTAAGGGCCTTTCCCGCCTCTTGGAGGCGGGATGGAAAGGGGGTCAGAAAACACGCATTTGGGAAAATTGCTCGGAGGTGGGATTGGGCCCGCCATTTTTTGCGATTTTACCACCTCACACGCCTCCAAATCCACCTCCTCGTGCTTGGCAAAATCGAACCCTTTGTGTTCTCCTCACAGCTTACTGTCCCACCTAGCTTTATCATCAGCAAACTTGGATACATTACACTCGCTCCCTTCATCTTGGTCATTAATATAGAGATTATAAGTAGCCGAGGTCCTAGCACTGATCCTTGCGGCACCCCACTAGTTACAGCCTGCCAACCTGAAAAAGACCCATTTATCCCTACTCTGTGTGTTCTGTCCATGCCGTGAGCCCTTATCTTGTGCAATAACCTTTTATGTGGCACTTTATCGAATGCCTTTTGGAAATCCAAATATACTACATCCACTGGTTCCCCTTGATCATGGACTCGATGTTTGCGTATTCTTGGGGCAAGGTGAGGATCCAGCACATCAGATATGCCAGAAGAGGCCAGAATGCCATACTCTATTTAAAGCTCTAGAGCTTTTATCCTTGTAACTCTGCTGAGCACCGAGACACCAGTCCATTTCTGGAGCACAAGGCTGGACTTGGCTAACCATGCTTTCTTCAGCTTATGAGAGCTAGACAAAAACTGCATAGCGTAGGGGTGGGTCCTCAAGGTGAGTGTTTTTATTCCATTAAATCTGAAGGATAAAGGTAATGTAATTCCTCTTGAGATGTAAACCGGAGAATGTAATTTAACAAGGTGCTAGTAAAACTGCACACTCAGAAATTGGACATTTCAAAGCTGCGACTTCTTTTTGGGTCATTAAGCGTAAAGAAAAACAAGAATATTTCCATTTTTTGGTTAAACAGGAATTTCTGACCCTAAAATTCAACCAAATTGATTTTCTTGGCTTTCTGCAATGAGTTCTTTGCCTGGGTTTCAGCCACCGGTGGCCGAATCCAGTCTGACAACAGCTGAAACCTTTTAAAGGGCTAGAAATTGGGTTGCTTTGCACCTCTCGTTAGCGCCCCTGGGGGCGCAAATGCCCTAGCGCCCGGGCGTGGTGCTACTAATGCCTCCTGCAAAATTCAGCGGGAGGTTAGTGGCAGCGGTAGTGATAGCTTCATCGCCGTGCTCAGCGCCCCGGCTGCAAACTTCCCTTGCGCCCCCTGACCGGGCGATATGTGCGACTGGATCAGGGGGCGGTTTTGCAGCGGCAGTAGCAGGTGGTGTTGGCTGGCTATTTTTATTTTGGCCGACTGCCAGCACTTGCCCCCCCTTTCACATTTGTATGCGGGGTGCAGGCTGCGATCGTTCAGCCCAGCTCTCCGAGTGCTGGGATGTTTCCACGGCACCCCGCTCCCCGGGGGTCCGGCAGGGTCCTGGTGTGTGCAGCGCTAGGTCCCTCCCCTTTAATCAGGGGGGGGGGGGGGAGGCCTGCAATGACGTGGCGTTACGTTCCACCGCGCATGGTGCTGCTGCACGTAGCGCCACGAAATTGAGTTGTAGCACCCCAAGAAGGAAGTGGATCACTTCCAGTAGCGCTCCACCTCCTTCTTGGGGCACTACGATTGAGTTTACAGGGCAGGGGCGGGCGAGGCTAGTGCCCCAAAATGGGCTATACCCAATTTTTCCTTTATGTTTCTTCTCACAACCAAATCGAGACAACGCAAAAGATGAGGTCATGTTCAAGGAGAAGATCAGTAATATGGAGAACAATCTTCTGCATTAAATGCAGAATGTAAAATTTAACAGGCTACTTAACTTCTCAGCATCTGTGAGGTGCTGAGGAAAAATGAGAAATTTAAGTCTAAGCAGCAAAAAAGTGCCATACATTCTTAAATGAGAGTACATACAATCGGCATGTGCACTAGGAGAAAAACTTAAGTTAAATATTTTCACATAATACAAAAAGGAAAAGATCAAATGGTTCTGTCTGAAAGACTCTTAATGGAAAAGGACTTTTCTGGTTGGACAGGTAACCTATCCAAAGTATGTAGAGAATAACAAAAGAAATATGTACTGCCACCAGCTAATTATTTTCAATCGTAAAGACAACCATCTCTAGCCAGCATACCCAATTAAAAATTGCCTTGATATAATTAACCCTTATTGTATCAATGTTGACTGCAATATTATTGTTTTGGTGGCAAATTCTATCATGGCTGGGGTACTGTGTCATAGATGCTTACTCTAAGTCGATGGTAAGAAGCAATGGTGACGCTGCTGCTAAAATGGACCTCCAGAAATCCAGCACTAGCCGTTAGTAGCGTATGGCCTGGTGTCTCTGCTTGAACACATATCCCAGTACAGTGCGCAATATCTGGCTCTAATCTCCCTGGTAAAAAAAAAAAATTGACAAAGTTATCAATTAGTGATAAGACTTTGGTTTACTAAAGATATGACCAAGCAAGAAAGAGTACAATTATGACACTACTGCACAATATTAATTTATTTGAAATGTTTTTGTTATTGAACATTAAGCAGTGAAAATATTGCTTTAAACATCACTGTATCAAACTATTCTGGTGTAAATGCTTGCTCGTTATGGCACCAAAATAAAGGTTAACTGCCTTCAGTATTTTTTGATTTCATTATTCTTTATAGTTGACATAAAACTTGGTTGTGTGTAAACATGCCCACTTATGCCCGTTCTTCACAGCACACTCAGACTAAGCACCACAGAAATTATTAGTGGGTCCTTCAAGGTTACCCAGCTGAAAGACAACAGCATAGGTACTGAGTAAGCCCATAATTAATCTTTTTAAAAAAATCATTGCTATAACAGGCATTATGGCACGTGGGATAGAAAACTGGTTGGCAGACAGAAAGCAAAGAGTTGGAATAAATGGGTCTTTTTCCGAGTGGCAGGCAGTGACTAGTGGGGTACCGCAGGGATCGGTCCTTGGACCCCAGCCATTCACAATATATATTAATGATCTAGACGAGGGAACTAGATGTAATATCTCCAAATTTGCAGACGTCACAAAGCTAGGTGGGCGTGTGCGCTGTGAGGAGGATGCCGAGAAACTCCAGGATGATTTGGACAGGTTGGGTGATTGGGCAGAAGCATGGCAGATGCAATATAACGTGGATAAGTGTGAGGTTATCCACTTTGGTGGCAAAAACAGGAAGGCAGATTATCTGAATGGCAATAGATTGGGCGAAGGGGAAGTGCAACGAGACCTGGGTGTCCTTGTGCACCAGTCGCTGAAGGTAAGCATGCAGGTGCAGCAGGCGGTTAAGAAGGCAAATGGTATGTTGGCCTTCGTAGCGAGAGGGTTTGAGTACAGGAACAAGGATGTCTTGCTGCAGTTGTACAGGGCCTTGGTGAGACCACACCTTGAGTATTGTGTGCAGTTTTGGTCGCCTTCTCTGAGGAAGGATGTTCTTGCAATGGAAGGAGTTCAGCGAAGATTCACCAGGCTGATACCTGGGATGGCAGGAATGACGTATGAGGAGAGGTTGGGTCGATTGGGCTTCTACTCGCTGGAGTTTAGAAGAATGAGAGGGGATCTCATTGAAACTTATAAAATTCTGACAGGACTAGACAGACTAGATGCAGGATGTTCCCGATGATCAGGGAGTCCAGAACCAGGGGTCACAGTCTAAGGATATGCCATTTAGGACAGAAATGAGGAGGAATTTCGTCACCCAGAGAGTGGTGAACCTGTGGAATTCTCTACCACAGAAAGCAGTAGAGGCCAATTCATTAAATATATTCAAGAGGGAGTTGGATATATTTCTTAAGGCTAAAGGGATCAAGGGGTATGGGGCAAAAGCAGGGACCAGGTACTGAATTTGGATGATCAGCCATGATCACATTGAATGGTGGAGCAGGCTCGAGGGGCCGAATGGCCTACTCCTGCTCCTATCTTCTATGTTTCTATATAATTTGTCAACAGTGCACCCTTTTTTAAAAGGATGAGCCAACATGGATTTGTAATGGGTAAGTCGCATCCAACTAACCTAGAAGAATTTTTTGAGGTTACTTTGGCAGTTAAGGTAATGTCTATGGATTTTATTTATATGGACTTTCAGAAGGCATTTGATAAGGTTCCACACAAGAGGCTGTTGGGAAAAATGGAAGCGCATGGAATTGAAGGCAATCTTTTGACATGGGTTGGGAGACGGAGAGTAGGTATAATGGGTATGTACTCCAATTGGCTGGATGTGACTAGTGGTGTCTCCCAGGGTTCTATACTGGGGCCTCAGCTTTTCACTATATTTAGAAATGACTTGGATGAAGGAATAGACAGCTATGTATCCAAGTTTGCTGACAACACGGTTAGGTGGCACAGTAAGTAGTGTAAATGGGAACAGAAAGTTGCAAAGGGGACATTGAAACATTAAATGAGTGGGCAAAACTGTGGCAGGTAGAGTTCAATGTGGGAAAGTGCGCGGTCATCGACTTTGGACCCAAGAAAGATAGATCAAGGTATTTTCTAAATGGTGAGAAGCTAGGAACTTGGAGTGAGCAGAGAGATTTCGGGGTCCATGTACAGAAATCACTAAAGTTAGTTGACAACTACAAAAAATAATTAAAAAGACTAATGGAATGTTGGCCTTCATCTCTCGGGGGCTGGAAGTTATGCTGCAGTTGTATAAAGCTCTGGTTAGACAGCATCTGGAGTAGTGTTCAGTTCTGGGCACCGCCCCTCAGGAAGGATAAACTGGCCTTGGAGGGGGTATAGTGCGGATTCACCAGAATGAAACCGGAGCTAAAATAATTAAATTCTGAGGACAGGTTGCATAGACTAGTCTTGTATTCCTGAGTATAGACGATTAAGGGGTGATATAATTGAGGTGTTTAAGATGATTAAAGGATTTGACAGGGTAGATAGAGAAAAATTACTTCCTCTGGTGGGGAGAGTCCAGAGCAAGGGGGCAGAACATTAAAATTAGAGCTAGGTCATTTAGGGGTAATGTCAGGAAGCACTTCTTCACAGAAAGGGCAGTAGAAATCTGGAACACTCTCCCCTAAAAAGCTGTTGAGGCTAGGTCAACTAAAATTTCAAAACTGAGATCGATAGATTTTTGTTAGGTAAGGATATTAAGGGATATGGAACCAAGGCAGGTAAATGGAGTTACGATACAAATCAGCCATGATCTAACTGAATGGTGGAACAGACTCAAGGGGCTGAATGGCCTACTCCTGGTCCTATGTTCCTACAAGGTGCCCATACAGCTACATGGGTGCCACTTTCACCATCTTGCATTTGAGGAAACCACCCAGTGAAAGCACTGCACCCTGTCTAACTGATGTTTTCTTTCCACAGGGAAAGTGATGACAATGTTGCCCCTTACATATATAGTATTTGATTAATATATGTGTGACACCACCTGATGTGACAGATGTTCCCTGAGGTGAGCTGGAAGGATCAAGCAGAACAAAACTGTAATGCTGTGGTAACTTTCAGTTCTACACCAAGAGTCGTCCCTATTTTAGATGTTGTCTGCAGGTCATTGTGCAACTGATGTACAACTTTTGACAGCTTACATCATGAAGCAGAGGCTGAGAAGACAACCTCTATTTGACATGTCTAGGTATGCATAGACAGATCAATAAACAGAAGTGCCAGGATTGTGCACAGACAGAGCCTCAAGTGCCAGTGCACCTGCATTTATTGGCCCCTCATGAATTTGTCTCAAGCATCCAAACTGTCGCGTGCTATGAGAAACAGCTAAGTAATTCCAACCCTCACCACTGTATGGTGCTATTTAAATAGCAACAGCAAATGAAGAATAATAAAGCAAAGCACAGGATAAAGAAAATGCAAATAGTACAAAAATGGTATCTAGGAAAACCAAATGCATGCACCCGAATGTGTTTTAGAACACAAAAAATAAGCAATTTTAACAGGAGTTCAAATAACAATTTACCTTTAAGAAGCTCTTTTTACCCAGCCTGGTTTTTACCCAGGACTCCTGACTTGCCCATTTGTGTGTGCTATGGACAAAACGTCATTTGAAGACATGAAATTCAGCATGGGACTAAAATATTTGAAGCTAATAAGACTCACACATGACTGTAGCTAGATTTCATTCCGCACCACCCCCCAAATAATACATGGCAAAATGCCATGATTTTCAAACCTGTGCCTGCCACCAATGAGGCTTCATGCAATTAGCAGAGCCTTGGATAATTAGGGCAAACTGTTTGTATAATACTAATAAACACAAATATTTTTTCAACTACTAAAGATAAATTTAAATCATGCTTTCTTTTGTACCTTGAATGACATTGAATACCCCTTGCTTGTCCATCTCCACTGCCAAGTTCATTAATGTGCAGTCATTCACTGGAACTGTTTCCATGGCATCTGTATCCATGAGTCCATAAACCATGATAGGTAGGTCAAGGGTCTGACCAACCTCAATTTCTACTCGGGATTGGACAAACTCTATACTGACTGGCCTCAGCACGTTGACCTAAGGATCATCCAAAATACTGATTGAATTTTTAAATCTATAACATAAACTGCAGTACATACAATTTCAGGCTAATACATACATATGACCCGTAAGGGGAGATTTTCCTGGGTCTGTGCCCAGGCACACTATTAATTTAAATGGAAGGAAAATTAGGCAGGTTTCTTTACAGGCACATGTCCACGTGCCCCATATTCCAGTATTTGCTGTGCCCAGGCAATCCAGTGCACCTGGTCACAAACCCAGAAAAATCTCCCCTATAAAGTTACGTTGGGTAACAAAATAGTGGTGCACTATCTACCATTTCACTTACTTTTTTTTTTAATCAAAGCACCTTTGTTTTGGATTTCATGATGAAACTTTTTAGTTCTGATTTTTCAATGTGGTACTTTTGGGAAAATTTATCACACTTCTCTGTCTCTTGCAGAAAATGGAGTGCCAGTTTTATTCCATTGATCAAATATACTGCAACCTCAAACACTGGTCTGGAGTGCACATAAATAGGAAGGGGTTTCACTTACTGAATGTCCCGTTAGTGTGCGACAACATGCATCGCATCGTGCAGGTCGGTGCCAGGTTTCCTGGTAGCTGCCCGGAAGCCTTCATTGTGTACCAGCCTTTAATCCCTCCTCTCTTTCACCCTGACCATCAGGTTAGAGGGTGGCTGCTTGGGGACAACGGTTATTCTCTCCAAATCTGGCTAGTGATACCTCTCAGGAAGTAGAGTACAGATGCGGTACAATCAGTGCCATGCCTCCACTCCAGCAATGATAGAACAGACCATAGGCATCATGAAACAATGCTTCCACTGCCAAGATAGGCGTGGCGATGTCCTGCAGTATAGCCCCCAAAGAGTCTCCAGGATCATCAATGTGTGCTCCATGCTGCACAACTTTGCCATCTAGAAGGGCCAAGCCACTGAACCAGCTGCAGAGGAAGACGTGGAGGCGGAGTTGCATGCACGACAGGAAGACACCGAGGATGATGAGGAAAAGCAAGGCCCGCTTATCCTGGTAGCAGCTCATTCAGGAGCTCGTCGGCTGAAAACTTACTATTCCCCTGCTCCAACTGTCCCTCCCAACATCAGTCTCAGTCCTTCCATCATCCTTATGACTGCAGTGAACCCAAACACAAGAATGGGGTTTTCAGATAAAATACACTGTGTGGTCCTCAATTACTCAGTAAACAAACTCTGTACAAGAGGGTTCAATAAAGAATGCTCTTTACACTGCCATTAACTACTCTTCACCCTGGTGCAACCTCCTAGTGCCTGTCTTATGTGTTCTTCTACCTATTCTACTGCTCCTATGAGATGCCCCCCCAAGTGGCTTCAGCTTGCTGGGCCTCCAATGAGGGAACATAATATAGCTGTGGCCGGCGACTTCGAAGAGCTCAGGCCTGAGAAGGCCTGGCAGCAGCCAGTGGCACTTTGTCTGCTGCCAGGGCAGTCTGGCCAAACTGGCTTTGCGACACCAGGACTGGCATTGGATGAGGGGGTGCCGGGAGAGCAGGCATGCTATAATCCTAAGAGGCAGCATGCACTTCTCCCATGGTACCAATGCCAATTGTATTGTACAGCACCTCAGCACCCCCCACTGATTTGTGGAACAGCAGACAGTAGGAGTGCTTTGACAGCTTGAAAGCCCCCCATCAATCCTGTTCTTCAAGCTTAGAAAGCTGCAGGAAATGGTGGCACCCACAGTCTACATTGCCTTAGTATGTGAAGCCCTGAGAGATGCTACCACTAGTACCAGAAATTCCTGGAAAGGGGGCTCAAATGAAGTCTGAAGAGAGATCACCATACGCTATATGGAAGACTGCAGTGACGATGTTATGCGCGAATGTCATACACAAGTTACGAGTAGACGCTTCCACACTTTCCGCCATGTTGTGTAGTCATCCCCACCTCACCATGATAGGCAGTCCACTGCACCTGACATTTCCTGGTACGCAGCTACTACTCGTCTTTTGAAAGCTGTACCCTGGAAATTATCAACTTTGCCCTCTACAGCAGGGCTAGGATGTATGCTCGCTCTCTGGTGCATCACCCAGTGCTGACTCCTCCAAGTCATTATCTAAAGGTCAGGGGGGGTCAGTTTCTGAGCTGGTGCTAGCAAGTTTAAGAGTGAGTGATGGTGCATCTTCAGTTGCAGATTCTTCCTCCTCCTCCTCTACTGCCAATGGACCCGGGACTTCATCTGGTCCTGGAAAGAGGGAATAGAGTAAATTGTTACTAGCTGGACTCGCACTCTGCAACAGCCCTGGCTCTCCTTCTGCCAGGATATCCAAAGCAATCTCTTCAGCAGATGATAGCATGAGAAACAAATTAGTCCCTCCTCCTGTGCAGGTCCGGTCTCTGGCATTGTGCACTAGCTTGTCCTGCAAGAGGAACAGGACTGCGTTAGTGAGTGCTGAAGAGTTCTGAGCATCTGTGTGTGAGGGTAGAATAGTTTGTCTGATGTATGAAGCATCAGGTTACGTACAAGAAAGGACATTAATTGGGAGAGCAGTGGCAGCGTTTAGAAATAGCAGCAGGAGGAGGGCCACTGAAGGGTGTTGCAATGACTGGTTGAGAGGAATGTGAAGTAGGTGAGATCAACATTTTTATTGGTGTAAAGTGATGCAGGCCTGTGCTGACAATGACAGCAAGACTGTGAATGGGAGTCTTACCTTAGCAGCCTGGGTCAGGTCATTGAATTCTTTCTGCAATGCTTCCAGGTCTGTGGGGCTAAACATCTGGAAATGACCACCTCTTTCCCTGGCAGTGTGGCAGGACGCTCCTCTCCCATCTGATGTAAATAGGGTATTCTTCCTTCTCGTTACTTCCTTCGTTAAAGCCTCCAGGGCACTATTGTAGAATCTTAGCGCTATCTTAGTTGAAATTTTACGCCTTCCATTACACAGGCAGCCTTTGGTTAATCCCTACAATGCACATTGCACCTCCCAAGAGATGCAGGCCACAAAGCATGGATATCAGCCCATCCAAAATCCTCCCCTGACCCCCCCACCATGGGCAAGATGTTCAAATACCAGCATGATTCATGCTGACAGCTCCTACATCAAATTTAAATGAGGCACAAACCTGAAAAGTGTTTGTGCCTCGCGCTGATGGCTTTGGGTGAGTGTTGTGCCCATGTTAGCCGCAAGTTAAAAGTCTTTAAGAGAGGACAGGAAAAAAATGGAAAATAAATAAAAACTAAAAAATTGTGTGTGAACTTCAAAGAGAACAAGAGTCTAGATCTTGCGATCGGCATTATTTAACACCGATGCTAACTCATTTATTTTAAATGGGTTAATATTAGCATTTAAATAACAGATTCGAAAATCTGGGCTTGAATATTAAATATCTGAGGAAACCATCATTTATGACTTACTTGCATTTCGCCAAAGTGAATTGGATTTTCCACATCCCTCGCCTGTATAATGCTGAAGCCTCGGTTATCACCAGTTGCTATCAAGCCTTTTACTGTCACCAGAGCAACAGTTTCATTACCTGATGACCATGTAAAGTTCCCACTTCCACCTGTAACCTGTAGAATACAAATGTAAGTTTAAGACATTTTATAAAACAGTCCATACATAAAAAAAACTGCTTGAAAAACAAGGGGTAACCTTCTGACCTTGTGCTCCAGATGCCGAGAACCTCATCTGTTAAGAGTGCATACTGGAAGTTCTGGCACGTTGTGCACTATTTTCTGACTGGTCAGAAAATCATGCGCACACACTCTGAAATTTCTAGCAAGCATTCGTGGCAAGCAAGGTTCCCCGTTGGGAGCATTAGATCAGAAAGCTAGCCTTGTAATACAAGCATTTACGGAGCAGTATTTGTTTCTGAGCAGTCCAGGGTGCTCTCAGATGCAAAATAAAACTTAACTAAATGTCAATTTTCTGCTGGCTTTAAAGGAACAGAAACAGAGTTTAAGCAAAATACTTCATAGAATCATATGGCACAAAAGGAGGCCATTCGGCCCATCATGGCTGTGCTGGCTCTTTGAAACAGCTTTCCAATTAGTCCCACTCGCCTGCACTTTGCCCATAGCCCAGCAAATTTCTCCTTTTCAAGTAGATATCCAATTCCCTTTTGAAAGTTACGACTGAATCTGCTTCCACCACCCTTTCAGGCAGTGCATTCCAGATCGCCGTGCAAAAAAAATTCTCATTTCCTGCCTGGATTTTTTGGCAATTATCTTAAATCTGTGTCCTCTGGTTACTGACCCTCCTGCCAGTGGAGACAGTTTCTCCCCATCTACTCTATCAAAATCCCTCTAATTTTGGACACCTTCTCTGCTCGGAGAACAATCCTAGCTTCTCTAGTCTCTCCACATAACTAAATTCCTTCATCCCTGGTACCATTCTGGTAAATCTCCTCTGCATCCTCTCCAAGGCCTTGACATCCTGTGGGGCCTGGAATTGAACACAATACTCTAGCTGAGGCCTAACCAGTGATCTATAAAGGTTTACCACAGCTTCATTACTTTTGTACTCTATGCTTCTATTTATAAAGCCAAGGATTTCTTATGCTTTATCAACTTGTCCTACGACCGTCAAAAGATTTGTGTATGTGAATCCCCCAAGTCTCCTGCAACTCCTTTAAAATTGTACCATTTGATTTATTTTTCTTCATTTTTCCTTCCAAAATGCATCACTTCACACTTCTATGCATTAATTTTAATCTGCCATGTGCCTGCCCATTTCGCCAATTCTGAGAGTATCCTTCGGTGTTTATTGGTTATTAAAACTTTATTACTTTGTAATTCATTATAAAAGGTGTTTTCTTCCTGCAGGATGCTTGCCTACAAACATCTCCCAGGTGTTTGGCAGGATAGATGTTAAGTCATGGACCTCCTCAAATCATCAATGTCATTCAATGGTCCGTGTCCCATCCCTTGCTTCTACACAAAGGTAGCCTAGCTATACCTAAAAAGTAACTTTAAAGTAGCAGTAAATACATCTGTCTTTGCTAAATCCTAACAATTACTCAAAAGGGTTAATGGTAATTTAAAATAAAGAAACATCCTGAAAATTGGCTGCAGTAAATCAGTAAACCAAACCTTACAATAGGATCTGCTGCATTACAGCACAGTTACACCACTTTTATGGACATACAACAAATCAGAAACAAAAAGACTAATACAAGGGTAAGTACATATTGATTATACTTTTACGTGGAATTTTCTCTAAGATTCATGAAGCTTGTCTAACTGAAGTGAAAAAGTAATGCTAAAACCTGATCTGAAATCTGATTTATAATGCAATTGACATCTGTCTTCCTATTTTCCATGCATCTTGTAAACAGTTATGTGTTATGGAAGTGCTGTAACAGGTTTCTACCAAATCCAATGCCCGAAGTTATACTACAGGAAACTCTTTGGTATCCGGCACCAACGGGACCGGCGTGTTGCCAGTTGATCAAAAATTCCGGATGACGGAGAGGGTTATCTACCGAGGCTATTTTTAACAAGAAAAATTTAAAAATCAAGAAATGTGCAGTATCCAGTAATTGGGTACTCACCTACAGAATGTTGTGTTAAATGGATGGTGGAAGATACTTGATTAAGTACAGTACTGCCAGTTGAGGGTAATGCAATGCAATGACTACCAGCAGCGTGGGATATACACAGTACCCCTGTAAAATGGCAGATCAGAAGAGACTACCGGCAGCGTGGGAGAGTCAGACTCCTGTTACGGGGGGATTGAGGTGTTCCGACTTCTGACAGCGCCAAGAAGCCGAGTAGTGACAGTTTGGAGAACTACCCCCACTGACTAACCCTGCCAACCGAGGGAGACTCGGACTCGGCAACATTGCCGGTTATTGAGGTGTTGTTTTCGGAGTGAGAATTTTGCCGGTTAATAGAGAATTCTGGATATTTAGGTGCCGTTTAAATCAGAGTTTCCTGTAATAAGCTTTGTACAACCCAAGGTAAGCACAGCCAAAGAGCTGGTCCACTGCTGAGTGACCTCAGAACTTCGTGTACCCTGCTTACTAAGTTCTATCCATGCCCAATACCACCAGTTATATTAGTAATTGTTTCGTATTTGTATTCTGTACACATGCTTCTATGAATCATGGTGCAATTCACATCATAATGGAGTCCCATAATTGACAAATTTAATTATGTGCCATTGGCATCAACACTGCGATACCAAGGGAAAACAAGCATATATCTTTCATGTTTCTGTCAATATGTATGTTAAATACAATAGGGCCCTGTTGTAAATTACCATGTACAAGCTAGTTGTGACTGGGAGCCTTTTAATTAGGATAGAGTGTAACAAAATAAATTTTGATCTATTGTTAATTATTTCACTCTCTTCCCCCCATCGTACTTTGAATCAGTTACAAAGTGACTTGACAGCTCACTTCTGATGTGATGCACATCTGGCTTCTATTTCTGTACATTATACAAGCTTTTGTAAATCAAAGTGCAATTCACGTCTTAACTGAGTCTCAGAGTGTAGTACCTTAATAACATGCCGATAACTTCGAGGTTTGGGATGCCAAGGGAACACAAGGATACTTGGCTCCAGGACTATAGGTTTATAAATAATTACTTCTTGGTGGTTGGAAATGGGAACAACCAGGTGCTATAACAAGATAAAACAAAAATTAAAAAAGGAAAACAAATCACATTTTTAAGCCAGCCAAATTTATACTTAAAAGTGCTGTCATTTTGATCTTTGTATCAACAGTTTTACGTTTAGGTCTAGCAATTCCTTTGACAAATTAAATATCATTTTTGAGCAGTTTAAAATTCTCACTGACAAATGTCCCACAGCAATTTGGCACGATATAAAATTGTTACTTACTTGACCAAAAACTGTCAAAACAACACAACTGCTTAAAGAGATTTTTTAAAAATTATATCTGTGTAAAATACAAGTGCAAAGTAACCAGCAACTTTAGTGTGCCTCAAATAGCTTCGTGTTTTCCATGAGCTTGAAGACTGCCAACAAAACGTGTGTGTTATAGGTCACAGGTGTCGAATTGGATTTAAAACGGTTTTACTCAATAAAAAGACACAGAATAGGATTTATCTTTTATCTTTATAAAATTCAATAGGTGTGTAATAAATAGTTTGAGAGTTGCACTTTGTTTCTGTTAACCAAAACCGTGGTGTATTTTGTTAAGAGTCAGACTCTTTTTAAAAGATATTTTTCCCTTCTCTTTGGCCTATAATGTCACTGACTGAGCATTCAGATGGACAACCTACTCTTAAGCTTTCAAAAACCACTATTAATATTTGGAAATAATTAATTACTGACCAAATATTTTCTAAAACATCTATAACTGAACTTTATTTTCTGATACAGATTAACATCACAACCACACAATTTTACCAAAATACAGCAAATGTGACATTTTTAAAACGTCTGATGTTTTTGAATGCTCCAATGTGCAGAATAATGATTTTATGATAATCATAGAAAGTTACAGCACGGAAGGAGGCCATTTCGGCCCATCGTGTCCGCGCCGGCCAACAAAGAGCTCTCCAGCCTAATCCCACTTCCCAGCTCTTGGTCCGTAGCCCTGCAGGTTAGAGCATCCCAAGTGCACACCCAAGTGCTTTTTAAAATGTGGTTAGGGTTCCTGCCTCTACCACCCTTTCAGGCAGTGAGTTCCAGACCCCCACAACCCTCTGGGCGAAGAAATTTCCCCTCAAATCCCCTCTAAACCTTCCCCCAATTACTTTAAATCTGTGCCCCCTGTTTTTGACCCCTCTGCTAAGGGAAATAGGTCCTTTCTATCCACTTTATCTATGCCCCTCATAATTTTATACACCTCAATAAGGTCTCCCCTCAGCCTCCTCTATTCCAAGGAAAACAGACCCAGCCTATCCATTCTTTCCTCATAGCTAAGATTCTCTACTCCTGGCAACATCCTTGTAAATCTCCTCTGTACGCTCTCTAGTGCAATCACATCTTTCCTGTAATGTTGTGACCAGAACTGCACGCAGTACTCTAGCCGAGGCCTAACTAGTGCTTTATACAGTTGAAGCATAACCCCCCGGCTCTTGTATTCTATGCCACGGCTAATAAAGGCAAGCATTCCGTATGCCTTCTTAATCACCTTATCTACCAATTTATTGATATCTTCCTGCAGTCTACAGCTTCCTTCTTCAGTATCAACCACACAGCCGATGTTAGTATCATCTGCAAACTTCTTAATCATACACCCTATATTCAAGTCAAGATCGTTGATATATACCACAAAAAGCAAGGGACCTAGTACTGAGCCCTACGGAACCCCACTGGAAACGGCCTTCCAGTCACAAAAACACCCATCAACCATTACCCTCTGCTTCCTGTCTCCGAGCCAGTTTTGAATCCAACTTGACACTTTGCCCTGGATCCCATGGGCTTTTAACTTCGTGACCAGTCTGCCATGTGGAACCTTATCAAAAGCCTTAATAAAGTCCATATACACTACATCATACGCACTACCCTCATCTACCCTCGTTATCTCCTTAAAAAATTCAATCATGTTTGTCAGATACGACCGTCCCTTAACAAATCCGTGCTGACTATCCTTGATTAATCAGTGTCTTTCTAAATGAAGATTTATCCTGTCCTTCAGAATTCTTTCCAATAATTTTCCCACCACCGAGGTTAGGCTGACTGGCCTGTAATTACTCGGTCTATCCTTTTCTCCCTTTTTAAACAATGGTACCACATTAGCAGTCCACCAGCACCACACCTGAAGCCAGGGAGGATTGAAAAATGATGTTCAGGGCCTCTGCTATTTCCTCTTTTGCTTCGCTTAGCAGCCTGAGATACATTTCATCCGGGCCTGGGATTCATCCACTTTTAAAGCTGCTAAACCCCTTAATACTTCCTCTCTCACTATGTATATTTCATCTAATATTTCACACTCCTCCCCCCCCCCCCGATAGCAACGTCTGCTTCGCTCCTCTCCTTTGTGAAAACAGACGCAAAGCATTCATTAAGAACCCTACAGACGTCTCCCATCTCCACACACAGATTACCCTCATGATCTCTAATAGGCCCTACCCTTTCTTTAGTTATCCTCTCACTCTTAATATATTTATAAAACATCTTTGGGTTTTCCTTGATTTTACTTGCCAAGAATTTTTCATGCTCTCTCTTTGCTTTCCTAATATCATTTTTAATTGCACCCCTGCACTTTCTGTACTCCTCTAAAGATTCTGGAGTATTTCGCCCTCGGCATCGGTCATACACCTCTCTTTTTTTCTTTATCCTTCCCTGTATGTCTCTAGACATCCAGGGGGCTCTAGATTTGTTAGTCCCACCTTTTTTCCTTAAGGGCACGTTTGGTCTGAACCCTCCGGATCTCCTCCTTGAATGCTTCCTACTGCTCTGACACTGATTTACCTTCAATTAGCTGTTTCCAGTCCACTATGGCTAAATCCCCTCTAAGCTTAGCAAAATTTGCTTTTCCCCAATTTAGAATTTTTATTCCTGGACTATCCTTGTCCTTTTCCATAACTACCTTAAATCTAACAGAATTATGGTCACTGGCACCAAAATGCTCCCCCACTGATACGCCTTCTACCTGCCCAGCTTCATCCCCTAAAACTAAGTCCAGAACCACCCCCTCCCTTGTTGGGCTTGCTACATACTGGCTAAAAAAGTTCTCCTGGATGCATTTTAGGAATTCCGCACCGTCTATACCCTTCACACTAATGTTATCCCTAGGTAAACTATCCCGCCTCGCCCTTCGTGACTTGTCTGCAGCCTTTGACATGGTTAACCACTCCATCCATCGCCAACGCAGCCCAGCTGGGTGGGACTGCACGCGCCTGGTTCCATTCTTATATTTAATCGTCACCAGAGAATCACCTGCAACGGCTTCTCTTCCCGCTTCCGCATCGCTACCTCTGGTGTCCCCCAAGGATCTATCCTTGACCCCCTATTTCTCATCTGCATGCTGCTCCTTGGTGACATCATCCGAAAACACAGCGTCAGTTCCCACATGTACGCCGACGACACCCAGCTCTACCTCACCACCACTCCTCTCGACCCCTCCACGGTCTCTAAATTGTTACTGCTTGTCCGACATCCAGTTTTGGATGAGCAGAAATTTTCTCCAATTAAATATTGGGAAGACTGAAGCCACTGATTTCGGTCACCACCAGAAATTCCATTCCCTAGCCACTGACTCCATCCCTCTCCCTAACATCTGTCTGAGGCTGAACCACACTGTTCGCAACCTTGGTGTCATATTTGACCCTGAAATGAGCTTCCGACCACATATCCGCAGCGTAACTAATACCGCCTATTTCCACCTCCGTAACATCACCCGTCTCCGCCCTTGCCTCAGCTCATCTGCTGCTGGAACCCTCATCCATGCCTTTGTTACCTCCAGACTTGACTATTCCAGTGCACTCCTGGCTGGCCACATACGTTCTACCCTACGTAAACTTGAAGTCATCCAAAACTCAGCTGCCCGTTTCTGAACTCGTACCAAGTCCTGTTCACCCATCACCCCAGTGCTCGCAGACCTACATTAGCTTCTGGTTAAGCAACGTGTTGATTTTAAAAATCTCATGCTGGTTTTCAAATCCCTCCATGGCCTCACCCCTATCTCTGTAATCTCCTCCAGTCCCACAACCACCTCCCCCCACCCCAAGATATCTGCACTCCTCTAATTCTGCCCTCTTGAGCATCCCTGATTATAATCGCTCAACCATTGGTGGCCGTGCCTTCTGTTGCCTCAGCCCTAAGCTCTGGAATTCCCTCCCTGTATCTCTCCGCTTCTCTTTCCTCCTTTAAGACGCTCCTTAAAACCTACCTCTTTGACCAAGCCTGCTCTAATTTCTCATGTGGCTCGTGTCAAATTTTTTGACTTATAATACTCCTGTGAAGTGCCTTGGGACATTTTACTACATTAAAGGCGCTATATAAATACAAGTTGTTGTTGTTGTTGTGATGGACAGAAAGTTACAAAAGAAATAAAATTCACTCGTTTTGGATAAATGTCGGTCGTGGAGCTGCATAAACAACATGAAAATAGGCGAGCTAAAAATCCTGTTTCAGGGAAGTCTGACTCATCAATGCTTCTTCCGGTGTCCATCATTCGTTAATGTGAATCATGATGCCTGCCACTAACAAAAAGCTCCTCGCCAAAAAGAAAACAAAACTATTTAAAACAACTCCACCTATACATTATATGGAATAAAACACACTGGATGGAGCATGTTTGAAGGATTACACTATCGGCTTCTGATGCCATTGATGAACTGCTCCAAACAGTTTTAACAGCAATGTGTCTTGTAATATTTTGTGCATGATATTTGTTAAATTATACATTTTATCCCTACCTGTTCAACTACTCCTAATAGTGTAGCTTTAATTACTTCTTGCCCAGACCACAAAACGTTAACATAATGGTAAGATCCGTTATTAGATGTTATCAGGGTTGTGAAGTATAATGTTGGAAGGGTAGCGACAATGTTTAAATTCTGGAAGAAAACAGAAGATTGAGCGTAAGTGATTATTTTCCAAGAGCACGTTTCCTTTCACAAATTAATTTTGCCTCACAGCAATATCCTTTTTCAAATACAGTAGTGCTAAGGCTGGAATAGATTGTAAGTGTGGTAAGTTGGCAACCAAGTCCTTCACTGCAGCAATACTATTACTTAAAGCTACAGAACTTTACTCTAAACTGCATTGTTACTTTGTATGGCACACAGAGTTGCCCATATTTTGGATCAAAGAGTCTGATTTTAAAATTTCACTTTTGTGCTAGTTTTCATCATGGTTTTCATTCCAGAAAATTCAATAGCTTAAGATGCCATGTAAATGATATCCAATTCTGATTAAATATGGCAAAAATATTTACAAAAACAAGCTTCCCAATCCAACATAAGTGTACACATTAACACTACTAATGATCAGCTAGAGAATGCCACTGCTCAAAGAACACAGCACTTTAACACAATTATGAGTCACGTCCTTTGTATTTAGTACCTTCTAGCTGTGCTTCCTGAAAGGAGTATTATTTTTATTCTTAGTCCACTAAAGAAAGCAATTTTTAAAAAATTGGTTGAATTATTTTGTTCTCGTTAAATTGATGGATGTCAGTGCTTTAGAATGGAACACTTTCCACTTTTTACTTTCAGTGACAGAACTAAGTACAGTCAAGTGAAGTACAGCATCAACCTTGTTGAGTTCCTCAATTCTGACCAAACATTGTGCCTCGACTATAAGCCAAAGAAAGGCAGCCATTACTGCACCAGCACGACATTTGCAGTTTTCTCACCTACTATCTGCAGACTGAGTGAAATTTTCCAAAACCCCACAGCACTAGTAACGGTTTGCATGCAGTGGACAGCTATTTGGAAAATTGTGGATGCACCGCCTGCAATTTTCCATCCATTGAAATTAACGGATGAAAAATCCCAGGCAATGCAGCTGCAGTTTTCTGATGTTGCACGTTGCATGCAAGACCACAAGAGTCAGACTCCAAATTGTGCAGAAACATGGTCAGCTGTGTTCTTTCTACAGAAAATGGATTTAGGTTACCAGTGTCACTTCACTTAGTCTCATTTTTCTGTCAGTTGTAAGAGCACTATCATTCTAGTTTGAATTCATATCAAGACCCCAAAGGTAAAAGTTTCCATAAAGCATTATCATAATTTTCTAGTTTAGCAGCTGTTAACATTAAAATCTCCACAACATGCAGAGAGGAGATCCCGGTCAGCATAACCATTCCATAGAATTGCTTCCTCCAATGTAGTTAAAATTATAAAAAGGATTGTGCTTGGAATAAAATGTTGATGGGCTAATCTGTGTATTAACTATAAACTGCTTATATTCTAGACACTTCTTTAACTGCTTTCTGACTTTCCATTAACCTATGATGTGTGTTCTACTATTCCTTACAAGCTAAATAATAGAAGATTATAACTAAAATACATTTTTTTTTTTTTAAACATTCTACTTGTTTCTTATTTAACCAAAAACATAGTAATGATTTCAAAAGGGAAAGTCTTGCTTGACCAACCTTACTGAATTTTTTGAAGAGGTAACAGAGAGAGTAGACAATGGTAATGCAGTAGATGTAATTTATCTAGATTTTCAAAAGGCCTTCGATAAAGTACCCCATAATAGACTGATGAACAAGGTCAGAGAATGCGGAGTCAGGGGACAAGTAGCAGAATGGCCCCTAGCTGGCTTCAAGACAGAAAGCAGAGAGTAGGGGTAAAAGGTAGCTATTCACAGTGGCAGAAGGAGGGTAGTGGTGTTCCACAAGGATCAGTGCTGGGACCACTGCTGTTCACAATTTATATTAACAATTTAGACTGTGGAATCAAAAACACAATTTCTAAATTTGTGGATGACACCAAATTTGGGGGCGGGGGGGGAAATCGTCAATACTGAGGAGGACGGCAACAAACAGGAGGACATTAATAAACTGGCAGAATGGGCATATAATTGGTAAATGAAGTTCAACACAGATAAATGTGAGGTATTACATTTTGGTAGGAAGAATAGGGAGGTCACTTATTACTTGGAGGGTGGGAGTCGAGGTGGGGTAGAGGAACAAAGGGATCTCGGAGTACAAATACACAAATCACTAAAAGTTGCGCCATAGGTTAGCAAGGCCATAAAAATAAGCAAACCAAGCACTAGGGTTTATTTCTAGAGGGATAGAATTGAAAAGTAGGGAAGTTATGCTAAACCTGTATTGAACCTTGGTTAGACCACACTGCGTACAGTTCTGGTTGTCATATTATAAAAAGGATATAGAGGTACTGGAGAGGGTGCCGAGAAGACTTGTGAAGATGATACCAGAAATGCAAGGGTATACATATCAGGAAAGGATGAACAGGCTGGGTCTCTTTTCTCTTGACAAAAGAAGGCTGAAGGGTGACCTAATAGAGGTCTTTAAAATTATGAAATGTTTTGATAGAGTGGATACAGGAGAATGTTCCCACTTGTGGGGAAGAGCATAACTAGAGGCCATCAATATAAGATAGTCACCAAGAAATCCAATAGGGAATTCAGAAGAAACTTCTTTACCCAAAGAGTGGTGAGAATGTGGAACTTGCTACCACAGGGAGTGGTTGAAGCAAAAAGTATAGATGCATTTAAGGGGAGGCTAGACAAGTATATGAGGGAGAAGGGAATAGAGGTCTATGCTGATAGATTTAGATGAGGAAAGACAGGAGGAGGCTCAAGTGGAGCATTAACGCCGGCATGGACTGGTTGGGCCGAATGGCCTGTTTCTGTGCCGTATATCCTATGTAACGAATCTCATGATGATAATAACTATAACCAAAATTTGTCATGGGAAGAAGGATCTTAAGTTATGACCTCCCTATTCTTTCTACCAAAATGTAATACCTTACATTTATCTGTGTTGAACTTCATTTGCCAATTATATGCCCATTCTGCCAGTTTATTAATGTCCTCCTTAGTATTGACTATTCCCCCTCCACCCCCCCCCCCCCAATTTGGTGTCAAGATTTTCCCTCCATAACACTTGAGTTCCTGGTGCGTGGAATGTTTTACCACAGGGAATAGGAATGTTTTACCACAGGGAGTAGTTGAGGTAAAGACCATTGCATCTTTTAGGGAAAAAATGGATCAATATTTGCAGCAGATGATGATGCCGGCCTATTGAGAGAGACCATGGAAGTTGGATTAATTTTGGATTGCTCAAACAAAGAGCCTACAAAGACATGACAGGCCACATGGCCTCCTCTATGTTGTAAATGTTCTATGGCAAAATAGCTTAGTGTACATGTACAAGCTAAAATTAAGCTGTAAATAAATAACTGCTACAAGAAAAGCATTAATATCACCCAAAAATTGAAGTACGATAAATAGTTGATAGTTTGGTTTCTATTCTCAAGAGCATACAAACAGGAACAAGGCCACCAAAGAGAAAAACTGGGTGACCTAATAACTTACATCAGATAAATAAACTTTATTACTGCTTTTGTCGTAAACCTCCACTGTAAATTCATACTTTCTTCCTACTTCCAACACCCATCTGTCCCCGGGCAAGACAGAAAACCCTGAATGGACCAACAGGACAAATTTTAGAACAATCTTCACACACCTAGCACCATGAATTTGAAAAGCTTCACAAAATATAAAAAACCTCCAAAACAGCTGAACCTCAAAATATAAAATGTTAAGAGTTTGTAATAATACATCAATGGGACATTCTTTGTCCTGCGCAAGACCAATACTTGAAAATCCAAAGATTTCATTACTTGTTTTTTTATCTATGATGTGAGATTGTTATTATGTGAGGTGTGCAATTTAGGAATCCATAAACTAAATTAATGTTTTTTAAAAATAAATCTTGTACTTATTCTTAGATTTTCAGAGCTTATTAAATGGTCGATAACTAGGGCCTACAGGCAGACTAAGGCAACGAAATTACACTGCCCGAAACTTCAAATATTTGCATATTAAACTATTTTGCCCATGATTAAAAATATTTAAGTGTGCTAATAGTTGCGCAAAATAATTTCAGTTAATGGCGTAAAGTTTACTGTAGAGTGAAGAAGGACTAGACAACTTTATATTATCTAGTAATGGCAAAAATGGGTTTCAGCTGGCCTATGGCACAGGCTATCCTGCACCAACAGCTCAGAAGGTAAGCTGTAGACCCTCCCTCTAACTTTTCTAGGTTACTGGTACAGGAAAGCTGGATCTGTAGCTGCAGAGCAGAAAATCCAGTGAGGCAGCAGCTCTTAAAAAGGGTTGCAGCCAGGAACTGTATCAGGGTTTGACTTGCACCTGCCCGAGGTGATCTTGGTGAAGTTTCTGGGCCTGCCTTTATCAATGTTTTGGTGGGTTCCGAGCGTGATTACTACCTGTGCTTGGAAACTTGCCACTTGGAGATGGGGGAGGCAGGAAATGGCTGCTACTGCAGGATTCAGACACCAGTGCAGCAAAGCTAAATATTGGGCAATGCTCGCCTGACACACTTTCAGGACACATTTCTCCAAGTTTTCTGAGCTCCCCGGCTCCACCAGCACAGAACAAAAGTACATCTCCATTTGAATTTTGCTACTTAACATTTTTCTTATTTTGGTTCATTGAATATTCTACAAAGGAAATCTGTACAATACTAACCTAGAAAACCAGCTTCTACAACATATATTGTACAGTTGGGCAGATGAGAAACCGCCTGCATGTGAATGTCTATAATTTAGTTAAAGAGACCATAACTTCTTTCAGTACTATTGATCGCAGATATATAAATAATTGGTAGTTGCTGTAGTTTCTTAGGAAATTACCATAGGACCCATAAGTTTTATGTTATACAACACATGATGGCATTACAGTAATGGAAATTTTATTAATAGCTTGCCAACCAATAATCTAATACACAACATGATGGATTGATTATACAACCCCAACTATGCAGTGCCGGATACATTACTGCGCAGCACCAGGTGTGCTTACCCCTGGGTAAGCTGACTTCACCCTCTAATGCGAGGTTAGTTCATTAACATAATCTTAACGTGCTCACAGCTAAGAGGGTCGGGGAGCAGAATTTTGGGTGCCTGTAACCAGTCTGGGAGAAGTGGTATAGGGTTAGGTAGGTGCCAGACAGGAGATTGCCTCCGCCCAAGGCCCCATTCCAAATAGATGCTTATGTGGCTGCAGTGCTACGCAGGCATTCCAGTCACATTGTGGTGAGGCACCCTAATTTCAATTTTGTTTCAATACTTTGATTATGCGCAGGCTCCCTTTGTGCTGACCAGCGCCGCAGGCATATTGCGGGCGGGTGCCCAATGTGCTTGTTTCCCACTCCACACCACCATTGCATATTTTTCCTAGAATTTTTATATATAAATAAAACAATAGATGGCCATCAGTGGAGTGCAAGGCAGCAATTGAATGGGGTGTTTGATATTGCCTTAAACTAGAAGATTGAAGTTTAAACTGTTTGCAACATTGTTAGAACTTCAATAATCAATTACTGCCTTCTAACACACACACATATACACTAGTTAGTACTTCTTTCTGGTTTGAGTTAAAATCCTACTCCAGGACTGCCACACATTATTAAAGCTAATATTGCAGTGTAGTGCTGAGGAATTCTGCATTGTCAGCTGTCTTCATGTGAGACTACCTGTTCAGAGGGACATTAAAGATCCCATGGCATTATTCGAAGAGGAGGAGGAAGTTCCCACATTTACCTGGTCAACATACTTCCATCAATCAACGCAACCAAAAACAGAATAACTGGTTATATATCTCATTGCTTTTTGTGGGATATTGGTGTGCTCAAATTGGCTGCCGAATTTGCCTACAAAGCAACTGTGACTACACTTCAAGAGTAATTTGTTTGAAGTGCCTTGAAACATGTCTCCAGGACATGTTAAGGCACTATATAAATGTTTTTTCTCTTTTACCCATATTGTCAAGCTACTGTATGATCAAAGTTGTACTAAAGAGAAGTTACTTCTAACTTGACTGGTATAATAAATACCAGCATTTTTTTAAAGCAGGTACAGAGCAAATTCCTATCTTCTTTCATTGATTTAACTGATCTAATGAAATAGAAATGTGAAAAAAAAAATTAAAATGAGACAACAAAAAAAAGCTAGGAAAATTGATTAAAAAAAACATTATTCTAAGTCAACATATTTTTAGGATTATTAGAGTCATAGGGGGAGAAATTCAGTATCGTCCCATTTGGGCCGCAATTATCGGCCGGGCGCAAAGATTAGCGCCTGGCGCTAATTATCGCCTCCGACTACAAACCTGGCTTTTATCACCCCTGGAAGTGATTGGAGCGCTAAATCAGGCGCTACACACCTGTCTTAAGGCGCAAAGGCCGAGGAGCGAGGCGCTACCTCAGAGCGCTGGCGAAGCTCCCCTCAACCTGTCGTTGCTAGTGGCAGGCGGTAAGACGGGGCGCCACTCAATATTCAGTCCGGCGGGGCACTACCGGGGCGTTGCACACTCGACTGACGTCACGATCTGCCGGCGCAGGAGATCATGGCGGTAGTGTTTAGCGCCGCCGCAAAATGTCTAGTTAATTTCGTGAGCGGCGCAAACATCGCCGTGCACGGGCACTAGTTGCTTTGCACCCCATTAGCGCCCTCTTAAGGCGCTAACGGGAGGCGCAAACCAACTGAATTTTTCCCCTATAGCGTTATACAGCACAGAAAGAGGCCCTTCAGCCAATCGTATCTGCGCTGGCCATCAAGCCCTATCTATTCTCATCCCATTTTCCAGCACTTGGTCCGTAGCCTTGTATGCTATGGTGTTTCAAGTGCTCATCTAAATGCTTCTTGCATGTTGTGAGGGTTCCTGCCTCTACCTGCCTTTCAGGCAGTGAGTTCCAGATTCCAACCACCCTCTGGGTGAAATTTTTTTCCTCAAATCCCCTCTAAACCTCCTGCCCCTTACCTTGAAACTATTCCCCCTGGTTATTGACCCCTCTACTAAGGGGAAAAGTTCCTTTCTATCTACCCTATCTATGCCCCTCATAATTTTGTACACCTCAATCAGGTCCCCCCTCAGCCTTCTCTGCTCCAAGGAAAACAACCCCAGCCTGTCCAGTCTCTCTTCATAGCTGAAACGCTCCAGCCCAGGTAACATCCTGGTGAATCTCCTCTGCACCCTTTCCAATGTAATCACATCCTTCCTATAGTGTGGCGACCAGAACTGCACACAGTATTCCAGCTGTGGCCTAACTAGTGTTTTGTACAGCTCCATCATAACCTCCCTGCTCTTATATTCTATGCCTCGGCTAATGAAGGCAAGTATCCCATATGCCTTTTTATCCACCTTATCTACCTGTCCTGCTGCCTTCGGGGATCTATGTACATGCACACCAAGGTCCCTCTGATCCTCTGTCCTTCCTAGGGTCCTACCATTCATTGTGTATTCCCTTGCCTTGTTAGTCCTCCCAAAATGCATCACCTCACACGTTTCAGGGTTAAATTCCATTTGCCACTGTTCTGCCCATCTGACCAACCCATCTATATCGTCCTGTAGGCTGAGGCTTCCCTCCTCGCTATTTACCACTCCACCAATTTTCGTGTCATCTGTGAACTTACTGATCATATCTCCTACATTCATATCTAAATCATTAATGTTCAATACAAACAGCAAAGGACCCAGCAGTACACCACTGGACACAGGCTTCCAGTCACAAAAACAACCTTCGACCATCACCTTCTGCTTCCTGCCACTAAGCCAATTTTGGATCCAATGTGCCAAATTGCCCTGGATCCCATGGGCTCTTACCTTCTTGACCAGTCTCCCATGCGGGACTTTGTGAAAAGCCTTACTGAAGTCCATGTAGACGACATCAACTGCACTACCCTCATCCACACACCTAGTCACCCCCTCGAAAAATTCAATCAAATTGGTCAGACATGATCTCCCCCTGACAAAGCCATGCTGACTATCCTTGATTAATCCTTGCATCTCCAAGTGGAGACTAATTCTGTCGCTCAGAATTTTTTCCAATAATTTCCCTACCACTGATGTTAGACTCAATGGCCTATAATTCCCTAGTTTATCCCTAGTACCCTTCTTGAATAATGGTACTACGTTAGCTGTACCTGCGCAAGTGATTATGAAAATAGCCACTAATTTTCTATGCATATGGATTCTGGACTCGTAATCCAGAAAAATAACTTCTAATCCTAAAATTACAGCAAAGTTTTCCAAATGATATTTGTTTTCTTTTGTGAGCTCACAGATCCTTTTTATTTGAAATTAGCTATTAAAAAGTTATACTTTCACTACAGAATTGAAGGACAGGACTTTTTGTTAGCTTGTCAAATCATTAATATTTGTGAAAAATAGATTGTTTTCTTCTAAGACTTTAATATTCCATCAGAAAATCCATTAGATAGATCATGCTCATCTCGGTCAAATTTTGGCGACCATTCAACAACTTATTTCTCAGGCATCATTTTAGCAGAGACCTTTTCATTGATGAATCAATAACAAACATAAAATATCACTTTTCTCCCTCACAATTTGGAATATTAAAAAATCAACCACTCAACAAAAAGCCACACCAACAGCATATATTTTGTAATACTGGGCCAAAGCTTTTTTGATGAGCGGCAAGAGAAATGGATCCTTTTCATTTCAGCGGTTTTCTAAAAAGTGCTATATCTTCACTTCATAGTTGGAAATAAGTTGACCTGGACAATACTACGATGGAAAGTAGGTTTATGGAAAAAGGATACTCTTATAGATAAGAACTAAGCTAGTCTGCCCCGTCTGGAGCGCTGTAACAATGCAGGAGTCAGAATCCAGCTGTGCGACTGTTTGGCCCACTTCTTCAGAACGATCCTGTAATTCCAATCGGTACTGTTCTGATGGCATCTCAACTTCTGCAACAGAGTAATAAGAAAGCATGTGGAACATTTCAAACATTACTCACCGGCAAGATAAATTAGCTGAAATGAGTAGATGTGTACTGTTTGTATAACTGCTGGAAGTTGTACAAGGAATGCCTCATTGCAGTGACTTCATTAACATTTCCAACTGAACTAAATGTTCATTGAGTTATTTCCACCAAATTATTTATATTAAATTAATATTTAAAATTCCAATAACTTTTCTATTATTTATTCTCAGGATGTGGGCGATGCTGACAAGTCTGCATCTATTACCTATCCCTAGTTCCCCAAGAAAATAGTGGTGGGCTGCCTTCTTGATATAGCGACTGTTTGTCGATCAGAAGCCACTTTAAAGGGCATTAAGAGTCAACCACATATTGTGCAAGAGTCAAATGGTGGCCAGACCAGGTAGGTGTGACAGGTTCCCTTCACTGACAGATAGTAATGAACCTGTTGGGTTTTTAATGACAGTCTAGCAGCTTCCACGATCACTTTCTGATGCCAGCCCACAAATAACCATTTATTGATTTAAATTTCATAACTTGCCATGATGGGATTTGAACTCAACCTTTGGGTTGTTAGTCCAGTACTATAACCACGACACTACCATACCCATAAAAATAAATTATTCCATGAATGCTTGATAGTTTATGTAGTAGCGACACAGCAACAGTAAAGGTGCCTGTCCTACTGAGAGTCATTTGCGGAATATGCCTGACCACATTACTCAGGGCTGTTGGCTAGTGCTTTGCCTCCTCAGATGTTTCTGCTCAACAAAACAAAATTTCTTTAACCCACAACAAATTTTGCGAAGTATTCCTGTTTCACAACATTTTCAAGGGATATAAATAGAGCACTTTGTCACTCGCGGGCGAGATTAGGCTTGTCACCCCATCATTAGACAGACTTTCTACATGGCACAGCTGCTCACCATATATCCTTTGTGTATTACATCATTTCTAATCATTGCGCTATATGTAGCTGCACTGTGATTACAGTTCAAGAGTAATAACTCAATTAGCATTTGATATGGTCGGAAGCATCAACTACTTTGAAAAGGCACAGAAGCAGAGAGTGGATGCTACGGGAACATTCTGTTTTAGAAGGATGTTGATTATCAACTGAGAGCACAGAGCAATCAACATGGAAGTAATGACGGGAAGTCGGTTTATAGTTACAGTGTGTTATAGCAAGAAGATTGTGTGATAGGTAGGGCATGACTGAAAGTAGGTGATAGAATGGGTCCCAGCTGGGCAAAGACTGTGCGAGAGACCATCGCTGAAGGTGGGACAGTGTACGTGAAGAACTGGAGAAAACAAAACAACAGAAGCAAGTTGCGAAGAGGAGAGAACAATAGCGAAGTCTCACACCGTATGTCCAGTTGGGCCATATGACAAACCACTTGCAGTTTTTACAATTCTGAGGATGCATGTTTGCACTCTATCCCTCCCCTGACAAGGCTATCCGCTGGTGAAATCTACAAGACATTCTTCTAATGCATGTCAGAAATCAGCAAGGCCATGGAAAAACTGGCAGGTGCTTCTTGCACTCCGACAAATATGTCTGTTTGTCCATTACAGAACAACACTGGCAGATGTCTGTGGAATGGACAGTCCCAACTCCCTGCAGGATAATAGATGAGAAGTCAACCTGACAGTTAATGCACAAGAAGCACCATTAGCCACTATCTTACTTTTAGCAATAGGATATTACTGCGTCACATTTTACCTCACCCCTTCTCTAACTCACTATTATTTGTTTATTAAAATGATACTAATAAAAAAGAAATGGAAAGGGAAAAAGGAACAAAATATTTCAACTTATGTCGGCGGCCTTAAATTTCCTTTCTGTCATTGAACACAACATTTACAAAGGAGCCGATAACATGGTTCAATGTAAATGTGTGATATGATTCAGTATTTTTCTGGTGCGCCTAGTACATTGCCCACTCCCCACTCAAGAGCATCATAAGCATAGTTAGAATGTGGCATGCCAGCAAACAGTGATGTGTTGCTGACTGCCCGTAGATCGCCGGCATGTTATCCTCAAGAGGGAAGGTGGCAGAAAATAGGGAGAGGTACAGAGGAGGAAGAAAGGAAATGGGGGAAAAAAATGAAAGGGCAGAAGGGCCGGCAAGGAAAGACATATTATATTGTGATTACAGCCTCCCTTTCAGTAGCCATTCCAAATGGCCACTATGCAACTGGAGTGCTGGTCAAGTGCTCCAACTGCATTGTGGGGCAGATCCTTAATTTAAATATTTTTCATGGCTCCAATAAGCCTTGTACACAGTCTGTTCATAGGCTCCCAGCATCCTTCACGCTGGCAGTACACGTTGTGCTGCACCGAGTGTGTTGATGGACCAAGGGGAGGGCACCTATCGTATTACCCACCCCACAGAAAACACTTCTGCATTTTCTGATTTTTCTCTAAAATTGCGTATATCATTCTACCATGAATGGGCAAATATTTTGAATGTGTACTAACCCACTACTTCTAGATATGTGTGGTCTCCGGGTGAGGCTCTCCACTGGCAGCGCTTTCAGAAAATTGGTCCTTTTTAAAAAATTCATTGATGGGATGTGGGCGTCGCTGGCTAGGCCTGCATTTAGTGCCCATCCCTAATTGCCCTCGAGAAGATGGTGGTGAGCCGCCTTCTTGAACTGCTGCAGTCCATATGGTGTAGGTACACCCACAATGCTGTTAGGAAGGGAGTTCCAGGATTTTGGCCCAGCGACAGTGAAGGAACGGCGATACAGGTCCAAGTCAGGATGGTGTGTGGCTTGGAGGGGAACTTGTAGGTGGTGATGTTCCCATGTGTCTGCTGCCCTTGTCCTTCTAAGTGGTAGAGGTCGCGGGTTTGGAAGGTGCTGTTGAAGGAGCTTTGGCGAGTTGCTGCAGCGCATCTTTTGATGGTACACACTGCAGCCACAGTGCGCCGGTGGTGGAGGGAGTGAATGTTGAAGGTGGTGGATGGAGTGCCAATCAAGCAGGCTGCTTTATCCTGAATGGTGTCATTAGTATTTAGTACCACCGGCTATTAATATTCCACATTTTAAATTCTGTTAACTAAGTGTTAACCCATACTGATATACGAGGAGACATCCTGAAACAACATTAATGATTTCTCCAATATTCCTGCTTAGATTTTCAAACTGGGTTCCCCTAGTAAAGGAATCCCAGAGGTCTCTCCACCATCAGATTTATGCCCCTTGCTCTATTTGTTGACTTGCTATCATATTTATTTATGTTGCTTTATACTAATATAAACACTTTCTCTGCAATGATAGCATTGCTTTCCTTTATGTTGCTGATGTTGTCTTTTGGAAGTTAGGACAGGGTCCCTGGGAGGGTGTCACTATCTGCAGGGGAGTGTGTCAATACAGAAAATAGTAAAAGGTTGTGTGTCACATTATATAAATGCATTGTTTGGGTGGACATTCAGGCAAAGGTTTGCAGTATGAATCATTTACTTCAAATGGTATAAGCCAAGACACCCAATACATGACTATTTAATGACAGGAAGACCGATAGTATAAAGAAGAAAAAACTTTCAAAGACAATCATTAATGTTCTTGGCATATTTCACAGCAGATAATAGAACTAAAATCTACAACAACAAAAAACACAGCATCACAGGGCATGACTTTCAAATATTTTCATCCCAAGAACTTTGCTTGCTCCAAGAGAAAATTACACTTGCCGATAAGACTACTGCAGGAAAAAGAGTGGTGATTAAACATCTTGTAATGCAAAATATGTGCTTTGGCATGAAAGAACCCTCCACAGGCTCACATTCTGGTTTTGGTGGCACACTAGCCACAGAAGATTTGGATACAGGCTCCGCAACCCCACATGTTGGATTTTAGAAGACTTGAGAGATTTCGGAGTGGTGCATCCCTGAGCTGTAAAGAGGATGGCTGCTGGTTTCTCACCAGACAAGCGGATGGAGAGCCAAGCTGCTTTGACAACTCCTCAGAGTCAGAATGCATCTTACTATGCAATACTGTCATTCCGTTTCTCAGGGTTACATCACTGCAGTGTTACAGATCATTTTGAATGACCTGATGAAGCAGTTAAATGCCCTCCTCTATTGTGCTCTGGTGTGTCATGCATTTATCAGAGGGCCAATATTTATGAACTGTGACTGATGTACAAGACATGTCATTTGCTGGTTTGTATGGTACAAACCAGATGGCCTTGTGGAGATCCTGCTCCAAAGTGTGCAACCCTTCTGCCAGTCAGCAGAACATTGCATAATGTGGACCTAGGTTCTGCGTCTTCAGGGGTTATGATGGTTTATCTCCCTCGTCATACTTGTGAACATCATCCTCACTTTCCTCCAAGATGGTGATAACTTCCACTCTAAAGAACTAAATCTGGAATGTTTCTGAATCTGAGGACATAAAAAAAGGATACTTTTCAGTTGCTGACTTTGGATGATGCAGCAACTGCAGACATTTTTACAACAAGACTTTTCTAGAAGACAAATATTAGTTTATGTGTATCAAAAACAATGAATAAGGACAGAGGAAATCTACATAATTGTGGGAGAAGATTTCCTGTGTTATGTGTAATGAATTTGTAAAGCTGTTTACAATTTTGTTACATATTGTGCACGGAGAAAATCTGCCTGTACAATTTGCAAAACTTTAAACAGCATATCATAGAAGGCTTTATGTACATTTCAGAGTCATATTATCTTATTTGTGAATCTGTTTTAAAAAATGATATACAGCACTTACCAGAAATGGTAGACTCTAAAGATGTGCTGCCTGCCTTATTCTGGAGACTGAAGTATTTCGCTAGCATTTTCACTGCCCAACTGAAAATTCTCTTCAGACTTTGTTTGGTTCTATGGAATTGATTTTAATTGTGTGCCATTTTAAATATGTTTTCTGCAGTCTTCTGCATTTCTTGCACTGTGACAACTACATGAATGGCCCAGACCTTTTCGACTGCCTTTTGTTCTTGCTGTTTTATGTACGACTGATGATTTTACTAATTTCACTAAAATCTGGTCTGCCGGGTGACTTCTCTTTCATTGCCATTTTCTGCGCTTTATAGGCATCACGATACACCACATTCATCACACAGGTCAAATGGCTCACTTCCATTTGTTCGAGCAGTAAATTTGAATAAATTCAACTAACATCTGGTTAAATGTCTCAATTCATTGCCAACAGTAAGTTAAGATGCATTGAATCAGAATATGTTGCTTTAACAGCTCAGCCGTAGATATACGTATTTAATGCCAGAAACAGTCTAAAGTGCATTTATGCCCAACAATCCAAAAATAGGCTCGCAAGAGTTAATTTCAGGACACTGAAGAAATCCTTTGTTTTACAGTCATATTTTATTTTCATGTTGACTCCAAAAGAAAATATTGCATTAAAGACAAAACAACCTGTCAGGATTCTGTTATTTGTAATTCTATTGAGCTTTGAAGCAGAACAGATTCAACAATTCCCTATTCTGGCACAGATTCCGATTTGGTTTTTCGTTGAAATTTACCTGTCATTTTCCCATTTACTATTTTGGCAACTCTGTAGCGAATAAACGCTCCCACCAACAGGTAAATATCATGGGCTGGACTCAAAATAATGTTTTCCAGAATAATAAGGCGTATTGTTGCAGCAGGAACGTTCTAGAAGAAACAAGAGTCACAAGTTAGAATGAACAGAAAACACACACACACACACACGAGTAAAAGCAAGTTACTCTAATATTCCCTTGTACCAGACCGATACCTGGGATGGCAGGAATGACGTATGAGGAGAGATTGGGCTTATACTCGCTGGAGTTTAGAAGAATGAGAGGGGATCTCATCGAAACTTCTAAAATTCTAACAGGACTAGACAGACTAGATGCTGGAAGGATGTTCCCGATGGCGGGGGAGTCCAGAACCAGGGGTCACAGTCTAAGGATAAGGGGTAAGCCATTTAGGACAGAGATGAGGAGGAATTTCTTCACCCAGAGAGTGGTGAACCTGTGGAATTCTCTGCCAAAGAAGGCAGTAGAGGCCAATTCATTAAATATATTCAAGAAGGAGTTGGATATATTTCTTAAGGCTAAAGGGATCAAGGGATATGGGGAGAAGGCAGGGACAGGGTAGTGAATTTGGATGATCAGCCATGATCTCATTGAATGGCAGAGCAGGCTCGAGGGGCCGAATGGCCTACTCCTGCTCCTATCGTCTATGTTTCTATGTTTACCTCAATGTCCCCAACCACCTGCAGCCAATATGCCATCACTTTTCAGGCCATTATTATATTCCTAATCCAGCTGCTAGGAGGCGCATGAACTATGAACCTATTAAGGAAGTTCAATTCCTGCTGTGGAGGAACGTTTGAATTCTGTGCAGTGCCCTCCCACAGCAGCAAGGCTGAAACTGGCAACCCTGTAGCACTAGGGATCAAACCTGTATCCCCCCCAACACAATGGTGCAGCACACTGATGATCAAACAGGTTGCTCAAATGAATTAAAAAAAATACAACCCCACTTACACAAAATGATTGCAGAACAATAAGTTTGATTTTTGGCTAGTTTGTTAATCTACCATGATGTCTTACTACTAATTCAATGGCTACTGCAACACAAAGACAGTGTGGACACTTTACTGTTGTCACCAAGAATGGGAAATTTGTTCGCAAGTTCTAAAAGGCCGTGGCTGAAAATTTGGCAACAGAATATGTTTGCTTATGTTCACACGACGTTAATGAATCACAGAAATTAGTTAATGAATTAACCAACAGCATAGACATCAGTGTACACCAGTCACTAGGTTTTCCAGATACATGTACACAATGGATGTCACAAAGTTCCTAGATTAGTTCTGTTTGATGATGAACCACAATATAATGGCAAGTGCCAATTGATTTATAAACACAAAATTAGCCCAATAGCAATGGCTACATGTAAATAAGCTAGAACAACATCTCAACCTGAAGCAGATTTAAATTACTTGAGAAAGGGGTAAGTATTATTAGCTTCCTATAATAGTATCAGCCTAGGTCTCTTTGAAAAGGTACATGTTGAAAGAAAATAATTTACAATACTTAAAAGGTCACCTAAACAAATACAGTAGCCAAAATAAAAGCCATGACCAAAAAACAAAGATGCTCAAGCTGGATACAGTTCATGACTTAGTTATGTAGAATTACATTTTGTGAACATTTCCTTATTTGCTGCTACCTCATTAAGTGACATTCTGACACAGATGTTTATAGCACATTTCATATTGGCCCCGATTTTAACACCAGGTGGATTCTCCGCTTAGGCCGGAGTTAAAATTACAGTTGGGTCTCAATTATGTCATTGGGCTGCAATATATGCATATATAAAGAAGGACCCTGTTGGCTCCGGACACGTGTCCTTGTTGCCTGCTCAGGAGAGCAGGCTAAAATTGGAGATGTTGCGATCATGGCGGCTTTCGGACAGGTAAGAGCCAGGGCGAATTGAACTGCCCACCCGTCAGGTTCCTGCTGAACGAGTAGGGTTAACATTGCCCTCAATGTCTCCTTCTTTGGCTTGGTGTCAAATTTTGTCTGATTACGCTCCTGTGAAGCGCCTTTGGATGTTTTACTATGTTAAAGGTGCTATATAAATGCAAATTGTACTTGGTTGTAAATATTGCACAACTGCACTTGCCCTGCAAATATTGGCCCAGAAATTCAGGTCGGAGGCTTCACGCGGCCGTTGTGCTGTGGGCCCGCGTGGGATTCCGATCCTGGGCCTCCTCCAGCTGCCGGCGCGCAGTGCTTGCGTATCCCAGGGGTGCAGTTAGTTCGAAGCATCCCCTGGGATCACGTGGGCCATGGAGAGCCAATCGTAGCAGGGAATCTCTATTCATAGATTTGACAGGAAGACCTGTCAAATCTATGAATACAGTTCAGCCCCAAAACATAACTAAAACTTCAAATAATTTTTTTTTTAAATCACATTTTTAAAATAACTATAAATTACATAAAATAACTATTTTAAACAATAATTTAAATTTTTGAAAAAATTTATCAGTTTCTAACGGGGCTAAAAATAAACTTACCTTTCTTTAAAGTATTTTAAAAATAATAAACCTGTGGAAAAAATGGTTTAATTTTACTTAATTCACCACTTACCTTGTTAAAAGCAGGCCTTGCGACTGCTTTTTAAAAGCATAGCTCCTGGAGACTTACCCTCCCGGGGAAACCTGTAAAAAAAAAACGGAAGTTCCAGGCGTACGCGCTGCCTCTCCGGCGCACGCGTTCGACCTGTGAACCCCCCTTCCTTTAAGGGAACGGAAGTTCCGGTTTCCCGCGCATGCACGAAACCGGCACTTTCGTTGGGCCTACGGGTGAATACCCAGTGCGTACTCACCCGTGGGGACCCGAAGTTCTGGCAATATTATTCTTTAACTGGCATCTGTAGCAGTTTTCTCAATTTCCATTGCATGAGCAGTCTCAGGTTATAAATTGTAGCAGTCTCAAATGACATGTTTTCTTTTACCCACGGATATATTGTTTTCATTTAGGTCAGCTGTAATCATCGCTGAGGAAAGCGACAAGACACTGAAAGCTGAATTATCAGCAGCTACCGAACACTTGCCATCCAGAAAAAGGAATCCAGTGTGGTGTTGAACAGCAGAAAGACCCGTCATCTGTGACTAGGGGGGAAAAATTCGGTTGGTTTGCGCCTCCCGAGGGTGCTAATGGGGCGCAAAGCAACTAGTGCCTGTGCGGGGTGACGTTTGCGCCGCTCACGAAATTGACTAGACATTTTGCGGCGGCGCTAAACACTATTGCCACAATCTCCTGCGCCCGCAAATCGTGATGTCAGTCAAGCGTGCAGCGCCCCGGACCGGATATTGAGTGACGCCCCCTGTCTTACCGCCTACCACTAGCAATGACAGGTTGAGAGGAGCATTTTGCAGTCGGGAAGGGACTGGGGGAGCGCGATTTAAAGGCGACCGCTTCCTGCCTTTTTTTGTCGGCGAAATTTTTGCACCATGCATTCTGAGAGAGAGAGAGAGAGAGAGAGAGAGACTGTAGGAGATATTCAAAGCTGTGTTGAGGAATTTTGGGTACTGAGCAGTACTTTGCAAGTTCTTTCTGATTTGATCTTCCTTGCATCAATTTAGAAGAGGCTATGGGGGCTGCACTCTGAGCTCTTTCCCTGGGCCTCTCCATTGTTCTTTCCAACAGATTTGATGTACAGGTCTCTCCAGGCCGAGATTCAAGGCTGCAATGAGCAGGGTGTGGATGGAGAGCAAGGTCGACCCTCCCCTTTAAGAATTGGCCGGCGCCAGTGTGTCGGTGTTCCATTGCTGACTGACATCACATGAGCTTCGCCAGTGCCTCGCTCCTCGGCCTTTGCGCCTTAAGACAGGTGTGAAGCGCCTGATTTAGCGCTCCAATCACCTCCAGGGGCAATAAAAGCCAAGTTTGCAGTCGGAGGCGATAATTAGCGGCAGGCACTAAACTTTGCGCCCGGCCGATAATTGCGCCCCAAACAGGGCGATACTGAATTTCCTAGATCTTCCATAGCATCTTCTCTGAAGCACTGTGAACATGCGGGAGAATCTGCAACAGGAGACAAGGGAACATTTCTGCCACATCCTGCTCACATGACCATATTTGTAGTGAGGCTGTCTTGAATTATGCCAGTTCCAGCAAAATATTTTATCCTCCATATATGTTTTTTAATTACATCCGTGTATGTGTATGCCTTCAGGAAACTGCACAGCGATATTGCAATGCATAGAGGGTGCATTACACACATTGCAGTGCACGCCAATGGAAATTATACCTTCACAGTCATCAAAATAATATGCACGCTCCTTTTGACTGACTGATGGTAATTGAGAATAGCCAAGTAATTTAAAAAAAATTGGTTTCTTACTAAATGAAAGGTTGCAGCATGACCAGTACCTTATATATAGCTTCCTGCAGTCGCGTTTTCAGGTTAGCAGTACCAGTCATTAACCCAGATACAAGAATGATGTCTCCCTGCTTTCCTTCTGTTTCCATTGTTGCTATATATGTAGGTGGTAAATAGGTGGATTCTGAAAACTTTAGTATTCTGATAAAATACATGAAAAGACACAAAATTATATGTAGATGCTGGTAGGAACGGTGTGTCTAGCAGAATGACTGACTAGTTTGAAAGCAGATAGTTCAGTCTGCTATATGTAAAACAATTACCTGGACTAATGTGATCCTCTCAAACCTACTAGACATGCATGTTAGTAAAACTGGAAAACCCATTTTCAATTGATGATTAAGATAAGTGCCATTAAAAATCTCATCACAGCAGTCCAATGCACTGCATGTTGGCACATCAACATGGTGTACTGTGGAGTGCTAGGATGTGGGGGGTCATCCCTACAATTCCATATAGGTGGAGTTTCTAATCTCAAACAGGTATTTTCAAGGAACACAGAGAAACCTGGAAATGGGAGTCATCCCATGTCATTGCCAGACGTATCCCAGTTATTGCATCAACAGCACAACTGATAAAGACCTAGGGCTGGATTTTACCTTAGATCCGGAGGTTGAGGCGGGACTGCTGGTTTTCCCTTGATTGGCCTCGTTAAGCTTGCCCTGCGGGATTGCCGGCCAATTAAGGGAAAGCCGGTGTCAGATGACGTCAGTGCATGACGCTTCATCTGCCGGTTTTGTTAAAGTGACAGGCACCATAATTTTTTGACAGATGAATAGTCAGTGTTTGACAGCATTGAGGTGCTGTCAAACACTGACAATCACTGTCCAAAGGTGAGTCCTTGCACCCAGGCTCTCCAATGACTCTCTCCTTAGGATGAAACAGATGGCAGCTGCATGTGAGATTGTAGAAGCCATCTGTCACTTTTCCCGATGAGATGAGACTACACAAACACATCACAGCTTGTCACCTGCAGAAGCATCAAACCACAGTAAAAAAAATAAAAAAATTCCCCAACATTCTCTCACCGGTCATACTTACCAGTGTCCCATTGCAGCCTTCACACTACCTCTGCAGCTGTAATTTCTAGTTACAGTACAACAGACCCACAGCTCGCCTCACTTACCCTGACGGGGTTTCCAGACGTCAGGAAGCCCGCAGCAGTAGGCGCAAAATGGGAAAAAGCCTCTTCACTGCCTGTTAACAGGCAATTAATTGGCTCGAATCCCCTTCCTGCTGCTAGGAGACGGGTCCTTGCGCGAATTGGGGACCCGCCTCCCGGGAAGATCGTTTGGAGGCGGGTTGGGACCAGGTTCGAGACCCGCTCCCATTTTTTACCATTTTGGCACCGGTCCTGCCTCCAAACCCGTCCCCTGAGCGCCGGCAAAATCCCCCCTCCCCGGTTTACACAATACTTGCAGCCTTTTTCATTTGGGAAGGATACACGGCACCAGAGAAAATTACAGAACTAGGAGAAAATATTTTCCAAAAACAAACAAGTAAAAACAATAGCCATCACTACACAAAAAAACATTTCATGTACATAAAATTATATGGTTATGGCATAAAAGTGCTAGGAATGTTAATTTATTTCACTTATCATCTAATTATACCGACAAATAATGTATTTACTGCACCAACCTGTCATTTATGTTTTCCAAAAGTTAGTCCCATTATCGTCAATCAATGTGAAATTACTAATTAGTGTTCTTTCAGATTTTAAAGTAATAGTCCAGCTGGTGCCTACCTAATTTTACATGACGACTCTGCGTTATTATCCATGTCTTCATTTTTCACAATGCTCCATTTGAAAATAAATCCTTCCAAGCTGCTAAAAGTATTGCCTTAAAAAAAGGCAGGATAACTCCATTACATTACTATCACTGGAGAATAAAGGTACAATTACTACAGAAGTGATAGTGATCACAAAATTCACAGGCAGCAGAAATCAAAGCAATGCCTGCAAAAAAAAGTGCAGTGAAACCTCATTACATAGTAAACACTATCGCAATATTTGCTCGTAAAAAACTGCTAGGTTTAGTGCCACTATAGTTAGCAGAGATGCTCAAAAGAAAATAAGGGGAAGCTGGGTAAGCATATGAGGGAGAAAGAAATAGAAGAATATGCTGATAGGGTTAGATGAAGAGGGGTGGGAGAAGGCTCGTGTGCAACATAAACGCCGGCATAGACCAGTTGGGCCGAATGGTTTGGTTCTGTGCTGTAGGCTCCATGGTTTGTTTCTGTGCTGTAGGCTCCATGGTTTGTTTCTGTGCTGTAGGCTCCATGGTTTGGTTCTGTGCTGTAGGCTCCATGGTTTGGTTCTGTGCTGTAGGCTCCATGGTTTGTTTCTGTGCTGTAGGCTCCATGGTTTGTTTCTGTGCTGTAGGCTCCATGGTTTGGTTCTGTGCTGTAGGCTCCATGGTTTGTTTCTGTGCTGTAGGCTCCATGGTTTGGTTCTGTGCTGTAGGCTCCATGGTTTGGTTCTGTGCTGTAGGCTCCATGGTTTGTTTCTGTGCTGTAGGCTCCATGGTTTGTTTCTGTGCTGTAGGCTCCATGGTTTGTTTCTGTGCTGTAGGCTCCATGGTTTGTTTCTGTGCTGTAGGCTCCATGAGCCATAGACCAGGAAAGTACTTGGTTCAATCCTGAGCCTCTTCTAAATTAGCTGGTCTTAGCCAGGGTGGCAGTAGGAGCACTACAACTGGCCTCAGCCTCCCTAGATTACAGAAGGGGGAAAATAAATAAATCGACCAGATTTCTCACTCCTACTTGTGATTCAGCGACTTCTGCTGGAAATGCGGGTGTGTGAATAGCAGGTGAAAATGGGATTGAGATTTGTTGTGATGTCTAGTGTAGTCAGCCAACGTTCAACTTCTTGACTCACACATGAAGAATTGCCACTTTGGGAAAATACTGGAGGGTACTTGGCATAGGTCAAACTATACCCCAGGGTGGAATCCTCCTCGGTAGAGGAGGAGGAGAGAAAATTAGTTCAAAGAGAGGAAAAACTCAACAAGAACTAGTAAGAATTACAGTCCAAAGTCAGCAGAAAGTCCATTTCATGCTCTCCACATCAATCAGATGTGGGAATTTAAAATAAAACAAAAAAAAGTACCTACTTGCAGATGTGACACATGCATATCTACGGAGTATTACGAAGTACAGTTCATACCTTCTTCATCCAAGGCTCTGACTGTTAATTTTAAGAGAGAGTCATCCACATACAGCTCCCGTGTTGTCGATACAATTTCAATTTGATTTATAATATCAACCATTACATCACAGCGCAACACTTGCCCGGTCACTGAAACAAAAAGAAAATGCATTATTGCTTTGCAGACCATTTTCAATCATTCCCCAAGATAATTCTTTAAGCATTACATTGAAAAAATACAGTGACTTTCACTATTTAAAAAAATCATTCCATATCAAAATCCAACTGTATGTGTTCCATAATTTTAATCTATATGTGAAAAGAAATATTATTCTTCACTTCCCTTTGCCTCCTAGCATCATCACACACCAGCTGGGACCAAGATGGTACAAAGACTTGCTGCTCCACCAAGGCTGCTCTGTGACTACTGACTATGGGACATGCGAGAATGACCCACAATGACTGTCCCCAATAATGTGACCTTCCCCCATTGTGGCAAGCACCAGCCCAACAATGTCGCAGCTGTGATCTGTATTTCACTTAGGCCCATATGTTCCTCTGGGTGTTAGTTTTACAAAACAGCAGACATGTATAAGCAGGGGTGAGACAGTGGTAGAAATTGGTAATGGACTATTTATTAGCACCAGTATTCTAAACAGTGCTGCCATCTGAAAATATGTTCATGGAAATCAGATTTTTAAAGCCTTGAGAAAAAAAGTCAGTCATGAAAACATGCAGAAAATTACACAGGTAAAGGCTAAAAAATAAGGCCAGTACAGAGCTCCAGGTTTGCCCTAGCATTAGTGAGTTTAATGAACCAGGAGGATTTCAAAGTACAGTATCACCCAGCTTTCAGAAATAGACCATAAAGGTTAAATCAACAATACTGTACAGTACAACTATTTTACAAAAGTTGACACTTTGTATTGGTCTTTTAGGATATCTAGTTGATTTGGGCTACACACTATAGTCCATTTACAGATTACAAACCGCAGAAGCAAAAAAATCACTTGGCATTTCTCCTGTCCTATAGGAACATACTGCTTGTTTAAAAAAAATGCACTTCTTATAGTCAAGTTTATTACAAAAAGAAAATGTAGCAGTTTGTTATTCTCAAAATTCTAGATTTATAACTGAAATGCTCATGTACTGGGAATACAGCAAAACTGGAAATATTTAGAAAACAGTCCTTGGTTATGCAGAAGATTTTTTTTCCATGTTTAAGTACTAATCCCAAGTCCCACACATTACTGTGCTGGACGTTATAGGGGCAGTAACCTGGCAGAGTGAATCGCCACCCTTTATAGAAACTGCTCAATTTTCGTTCCATTGATCTGAAAATTGGGCAGGTTCCACAACAGGCAGACGGTCCACTCGGACAGATTACTGCTCAAGCAGTGAAGTTCAAAATTACCCCCTTAATCTTCAGCTGTTTTCTTTCATTTCATCAGCACTTCAGGATCCTGTTTAAAATGCTAGTGCTCTGCCTTTCCTGGTTGCCCGAAAATGAAAGAAACTACCAGTTAGCACAGTAGCCAACATGCGCATTGTTCACTGTCACTTGAATTCAGAGTTTAATTTTAAACAGTGGCTATGAGCAGAGCACATTGTCTTCTTCTCTTCTTAGGCAGTCCCTCAGAACCGAGGATGACTTGCTTCCACATTAAAAGTGAGTTCTCAGGTGACTGATGAGTCCAATGTGGGACCTACAGTCTCGGTCACAGGTGGGGCAGACGGTGGTTGAAGGGACGGGTGGGTGGGGTGCTTGGGTTAATGTACGCTCCTTCCACTGTTTGCGCTTGGCTTCCGCTTGCTCCCGGCGAAGAGACTTGAGGTGTTCGGCGCCTTCCTGGATGCTTCTCCTCCACTTTGTACGGTCTTGGGCCAGGGATTCCCAGGTATCGGTGGGGATGTTGCACTTTTCAAGGAGGCTTTGAGGGTGTCCTTGAAGCATTTCCTCTGCCCACCTGGGGCTCTCTTGCCGTGTCGGAGCTCCGAGTAGAGCGCTTGTTTTGTGAGTCTCATATCGGGTATGCGGATGATGTGGCCCGTCCATCGGAGCGGATTGAGCGTGGTCAAAGCTTTGATGCTGGGGATGTTGGACTGAGCGAGAACACCGACACTGGTGCACCTATCCTGCCAATGGATTTGCAGGATCTTGTGGAGGCAGCATTGGTGGCATCTCTCCAGTGCTTTGAGGTGCCTGCTGTACATGGTCCATGTCTGAGGCATACAGGAGGGCGGGTATCACTGCTGCTCTGTAGACCATGAGCTTGGTGCCGGGTTTGAGGTCCTGGTCTTCAAACACTCTTCCTCAGGCGACTGAAGGCTGCACTGGCACACTGAAGGCGGTGTTGGACTTCGTCATCAACATTTGCCCTTGTTGACAGTAGGCTCCCGAAGTATGGAAAGTGGTCCACGTTGTCCAAGGCCTTGTGGATTTTGATAATCGGGGGGCAGTACGGTGTGGCAGGGGCAGGTTGGTAGAGGACCTTTGTCTTACGGATGTTTAGTGCAAGGCCTACGCTCTAGTATGCTTCGGTGAAGGTGTTAACGATGGTTTAGAGTTCGACCTCCGAGTGAGCGCAGACGCAAGCATCGTCTGCATACTGTAATTCGACGACAGAGGATGGGACGACCTTGGATCTGGACTGGAGGCGATGGAGGTTGAACAGTTTCCCGTTTGTTCTGTAAATCAGCTCCACTCCAGTGGGGAGCTTGCGGAGGGTGAGATGGAGCATTGCCGCAAGGAAAAAATTGTAACCAGCTGGTTACTGTACCAGTTGATCACTTTCTCCATCTCCACCCGCAAGTTCGGGTTTCCTGGCACGCTGTGGGAGTTTTAACATAAAGGGCGGGTTTCCCGCCTGGAAGTCAGCCCGATTGACAGGCTGGCTTTCAGTCGTGCGGGGGAACGTGGACCAGGACACCACAGGCAGGATGGTGAGGCGGGGTGCGGGTGGTTTCCAAGCCGTGGGGGGTGGCGGCGTTCCAGTCCCCGACCCCGGGGCTGAGTCACGACCCTGGGGAGGTCGGATCTCCAACCCCAGGGCTGAGTCGCGATCCACTGGGGGGTGGGGCGCAGAATTGTGTCCCAAGACCAGGGAGGGGCAGGCTGATAGTGGGGGAATTTGGGGAGGCAGAGGAAGCACTCCTGCTCCTCTCGGTCCACAAGGAGAGCAATGTTCCCGTTAAACTGCGCAGCGATCTGCAGGCCCCGCGCAGGCTGCTCAATAGCTTTCTAATAGCAAAAGGGGCCGCGCACCCAAAAAAATTAGCGGGAACATTGCTGGAGAGCATGGTTTAAATTGAGCTTCAAATTTTACTGGCAATGTAAAAGAAAAAAAGACTTGCTTTTATATAGCGCCTTTCACAACCTCAGGAAGTCCCAAAGTGATTTACAGCCAATTAAGTAATTTTGAAGTGTAGTCACTGCTGTAATGTAGGAAACGCAGCAGCCAATTTGCACACAGAAAGCTCATAAAAATCTATGAAAAGCTCCTTTTCAAATATGGCCCTTAGTGGGAAATTGCAGGTGAAAACCTGTGGCATTGTATTGACGCTCTAACATGTACCGACAGACTATGAAATGCATGCCTAGTTTCATTCAGAAATACCAGTCACAATTTCAGAGGCACAAAAAAATTCAGGTACTGTTTAGCACCAAAAACACTTTTTTGAGAACATAAAGTTGTCTGAGTTTGACTCTACTCCCTAAAATAATAAGCACTCACAGAGTCTGTGATTCTGTGAACCAATATCTATCTACTTTAAAAGCCAAAGAAAAAGGGAAAGGTTTGCACGATCACTGCCAGGAATCCCATTATTTGTTAGTGTCATTTCTCATCTTCTCCAATACATATAGTACCTGTTAAATCAAAGGCTTAAAAATAGCCAATAGCGTACACAGAGCAGACAACTGGTATTTCACCAACTATATTGAAACATCTGCTGGTATTCAGATATATGACTTGGGGGATTTCAAAAGCCCATTCCTTCAAATACTAAACACTGCATTACAGTCTTCCCAGTTGTATTTTCAAATTCATGCCAGTCCTATAAATGAATCGAAATAAATCATATTATATGTACCTGTTTCCTCAGCTATAATTATGCTGGTGAGACGAGTAGGCTGAGTTGAGCGAACAGATATCAGCGCTGTATTGGAACATTCGGTATCATTCTGATATACAGGTTCAATAGTTGCTACATCTGGTCGTGTTGAAAACCTGTAGCATGGAAAAGAACTATGTAGGTCTATCACTACTACTACTACATTATAATTACTTAGCTGCAGTCATTATACCAAATGTGTCAAGTGCAAGGCCTGATGATTGAGTTGCAGTTTTTAAATCAGACAATGTGAACTTTAGCCCAAATTCAGAATTTATCATATCATTTAAATTAGAGCAAATGCTACACTTTAAATTTTAATGACAAGAATTTAATCTTTTAATAAGCACCCCGACAGTACTTTAACACCAAGACAGTAGTTATCTGGACCTACTTTTCTAGTCAATAGTCTTAGAATAAGGGGCTGCTCTTTCAAAACTGAGATGAGGAGGAACTACTTCACTCAGAGGGTGGTAGGTCCATGGATTATGCTGCCCCAAAAAGCTGTAGAAGCTACATCATTACATAAATTTAAAACAGAGAGACAGTTTCCTAGAAGTAAAGGGAATTAAGGGTTACGGGGAACGTATCTCTTAGATAAAAGTGCAACGATTTTAAGTTAATTCTGTTGTAAGACTTTAACATTTTTGTTATTTTAATTTTAACAGTTTATTCTCCTAATTTTAGAACATAAGAAATAGGAGCAGGAGTAGGCCAATCGGCCCCTCGCGCCTGCTCCGCCATTCAATAAGATCATGGCTGATCTGATCCTAACCGCCAATCTACTATCACAGAACCATCTCCTGAATCTAACAGAATTAAACACACGAAATAGCAGCAGGATCAGGCTACACGGCCCCTGGGCCTGCTCCGCTACCCACAGGGCCATGTCCGATCCGAACCTAGACTCATGTCCAAATTCCTGCCCGCTCCCCGTAACCCTTAATTCCCTTTACTTCTAGGAAACTGTCTTTCTGTTTTAAATTTATGTAATGATGTAGCTTCTACAGCTTTTTGGGGCAGCATATTCCATGGACCTACCACCCTGAGTGAAGTAGTTCCTCCTCATCTCAGTTTTGAAAGAGCAGCCCCTTATTCTAAGATTATGCCCCCTAGTTCTAGTTTCACCCATCATCGGGAACATCCTCCCCGCATCCACCCGATCCAACCCCTTCACAATCTTATATGTTTCAGTAAGATCGCCTCTCATTCTTCTGAACTCCAATGAGTAGAGTCCCAATCTACTCAACCTCTCCTCATATGTCCATCCCCTCATCCCCGGGATTAACCGAGTGAACCTTCTTTGTACTGACTCGAGAGCAAGTATGTCTTTTCTTAAGTATGGACACCAAAACTGTATGCAGTATTCCAGGTGCGGTCTCACCAATACCTTGTACAACTGAAGCAATACCTCCCTATTTTTATATTCTATCCCCCTAGCAATGAAAGCCAACATTCCATTGGCCTTCTTAATCACTTGCTGCACCTGCATACTAACCTTTTGAGTTTCGTGCACCAGTGTACTTCAGTACTTTCCAGTTTCTTGCCATTAAGATAATAACTTGCTCTACGATTTTTCCTGCCAAAGTGCATAACCTCACACTTTCCAGTATTGTATTCCATTTGCCAAATCTCTGCCCACTTACTTAGCCTGTCTATGTTCCCTTGCAGGTTTTTTATGTCCTCCTCACTCACTACTTTCCCTCCCATCTTGGTATCATCTGCAAACTTTAATATGTTACACTCGGTCCCCTCCTCCAAATCGTTAATATAGATTGTAAAGAGTTGGGGACCCAGCACTGATCCCTGCGGAACACCACTAGTTACGGATTGCCAGTCTGAGAATGAAGCATTTATCCCAACTCTCTGCCTTCTATTAGATAGCCAATCCTCTATCCATGCCAGAATGTTACCCCCAATCCCACGATTTTTTATCTTAAGCAATAATCTTTTGTGTGGCACCTTGTCAAATGCCTTTTGGAAGTCTAAATACACTACGTCCACTGGTTCCCCTTTATCCACCATATATGTTACTTCCTCAAAGAACTCCAGCAAATTTGTCAAACATGACTTCCCCTTCATAAAACCATGCTGGCTTTGTCCTATTAAATTATGATTATCCAAATGTCCTGTTACTGTCTCCTTAATAATGGACTCCAAAATTTTACCTACCACAGATGTTAGGCTCTATAGTTTCCAGCCTTCTGTCTACTGCCCTTTTTAAATAAGGGTGTTACATTAGCAGTTTTCCAGTCTGCCGGGACCTTTGCTGAGTCCAGGGAGTTTTGGAAAATTATTACCAATGCATCCACAATCCCTACCGCCACTTCCCTCAAGACCCTAGGATGTAAGCCATCAGGTCCAGGTGATTTATCCGCCTTGAGTCCCATTATTTTACCGAGTACCACTTCCTTAGTGATTTTGATCGTGTTTAGCTCCTCCCCCCCCTATAGCCCCCTGTTTGTCCAGTGTTGGGATATTCTTAGTGTCCTCTACTGTAAAGACTGATACAAAATATTCATTCAGTGTTTTTGCCATCTCCATATTTCCCACCATTAATTTCCCGGTCTCATCCTCTAAGGGACCAACATTTACTTTAGCCACCCTTTTTCTTTTTATATAACTATAAAAACTCTTACTATCTGTTTTTATATTTTTTGCTAATTTACTTTCATAATCTATCTTCCCTTTCTTAATCAATCTTTTTGTTATTTTTTGCTGTCTTTTAAAGTTTTCCCAATCCTCTATCCTCCCACTAGATTTGGCTACCTTATATGCCCTTGTTTTTAGTCGAATACTATCCTTAATTTCTTTACTTAGCCACGGATGGCTGTCTTTTCTTTTACACCCTTTTCTTCTCAGTGGAATATATATTTTTTGGAAGTTGTAAAATAACTCCTTAAATGTACACCACTGATCATGTATCGTCTTACCCTTTAATCTATTTTCCCAATCCACTCTACTCAATTCCACTCTCATACCTTCATAGTCTCCTTTATTCAAGCTTAGCACTCTTGCTTGAGATCCAACCTTCTCACCCTCTAATTGAATATGGAATTCAACCATGTTATGGTCACTCATTCCAAGGGGATCCTTTACTAGGACATTTTTAATTAATCCTGTCTCATTACACAGGACCAGATCTAAGGTTGCTTGCCCCCTGGTCGGTTCAGTTACATACTGCTCAAGAAACCCATCCCTAATACACTCAATGAACTCATCCTCAAGGCAGCCCTGCCCAATTTGATTTGTCCAATTAATATGATAGTTAAAATCCCCCATAATTATAGATGTTCCCTTATTACAAGCCTCAACTATTTCCTGATTGATACTCCGTCCAACAGAGTTGCAACTGTTCGGAGGCCTATAGACTACGCCCACTGGAGTTTTTTCCCCCTTATTATTCCTTACCTCCACCCAAACTGTTTCATTATCCTGATCTTTTGACCCAATATCATTTCTCTGTATTACAGTGATTCCTTCCTTTATTAACATAGCCACCCCACCTCCCCTTCCTTCCTGCCTGTCCTTCCTGATCGTTAAATAACCTGGTATGTTTAATTCCCAGGCATTGTCACCCTGCAGCCATGTTTCTGTAATGGCCACAAGATCATACCCATATGTAGTTATTTGTGCCATTAACTCGTCTATTTTGTTACGAATGCTACATGCATTCAGATAGAGAACTTTCAAATATGTTTTGTGACACTTAGTTCCTGCTTTTGCCCTTTTTATTACTTTACCTTTTACTCTATACCTTCTGCCCCTTCCTGACACACTCTGGTTTTTAATTTCCCCACTGCTACCTAAGTCTATGACCTTCTCTGTTGTCATTTTTATTATTTGCTCTCTAGGCACCTCCCCCTTAAAGCCCTCTCTACAGCCCTAGTTATATGATCCGCCAGGACTCTAGTCCCAACACTGGCCAAGTGAAGCCCGTCCCAATGGAGCAGCTCCCTCCTGCCCCAGTACTGGTGCCAGTGTCCCAGGAAGCAAAACCCATTTCTCCCACGCCAGTCTTTGAGCCACGCATTTAACTCTCTAATTTTATTTGTCCTAGCCAAATTCGCTCGTGGCTCAGGTAATAATCCAGAGATTATTACCCTTGAGGTTCTGTTTTTTAATTTGACCCCTAGCTGCTCATACTCCTTTAACAGAACCGGCTTCCTAGTCCTATCTACATCGTTTGTACCAACATGAACCACGACAACTGGATCCACCCCCTCCCACTGCAAGTTTCTTTCCAGCCCAGAGGAGATGTCCTTAACCCTGGCACCGGGTTGGCAACACAGCCTTCGGGACTCTCGCTCTCGGCTGCAGAGAACTCTATCTATCCCCCTAATAATACTATCCCCTACCACTACAACATTTCTATTTACTCCCCCCTCTTGAATGGCCCCCTGTTCCACGGTGCTGTGGCCAGGTTGCTCATCCTCCCTGCAGTCCCTGCTCCTGTCCCCACAGGGAGTAAGAACCTCGAACCTGTTAATTACGCATAGCTGCATTTGGCCTAAGTTTAAACCCCTCCGTATCTAAAAAGTATGTCCATAGGACACTGTCATACCGCTAAATACCGAACTTGTGATCTGTCAAGTTCCAGAGAACTCAGATTTAAGGTGATTATAAGAACATAAGAAATAGGAGCAGGAGTAGGCCATTCGGCCCTTCGAGCCTGCTCCGCCATTCAGTGAGATCATGGCTGATCTTCTGCCTCAACTCCATTCACCGGCCCTATCGCCATATCCCTTGATGCCCTTACTAGTCAGAAATCTATCGACTTCTGTTTTGAATATACCCAATGACTGAGCCTCCACAGCCCTCTGGGGTAGAGAATTCCAAAGATTCACCACCCTCTGTGTGAAGAAATGTCTTCTCATCTCAGTCCTGAATGGCCTACCCTTTATCCTGAGGCTGTGGCCCCTGGTTCTAGACTCCCCAGCCAAGGGAAACATTCTCCCAGCATCCACCCTATCAAACCCTGTAATAATTTTGTATGCTTCAAGAGAATACAGGCCTAGTTTACTTAATCTCTTCTCATATGACAGTCCCGCCATACCAGGAATCAATCTCGTGAACCTCTGTTGCACTCCCTCCATGGCAAGTATATCTTTCCTTAGGTAAGGAGACCAAAATTGTACACAGTACTCCAGGTGTGGTCTCACCAAGGCCCTATATAATTGCAGTAAGACTTCATTACAAGAGGATTTGAGTACAGGAGTAAAGAAGGCCAGCATACCATTTGCCCTCCTAATGGCTTACTGCTCCTGCACATTCACTTTCAGTGACTCATGTACAAGGACACCCAGGTTCCTTTGAGCATCTGCATTCCCCAATCTTTCACAATTTAGGAAATACTCTGCCTCTGTTTTTTTCTACCAAAGTGGATAACTTCACATTTATCCACATTATATTCCATCTGCCATGTTCTTGCCCACTCACTGAGCCTGTCGAGATCCCCTTGAAGCCTCTTCACATCCTCTTCGCAACTGACACTGCCACCTAGCTTTGTATCATCAGCAAATTTGGAAATGTTACACTTAGTCCCCTCATCCAAATCATTGATATAGATTGTGAATAGCTGGGGCCCAAGCACCGATCCTTGTAGTACCCCACTAGTCACAGCCTGCCATCCTGAAAAAGACCCATTTATCCCTACTCTTTGTTTTCTGTCCGTTAACCAATTCTTCATCCATGCTAGTATATTACCCCCAATTCCATGTGCTCTAATTTTGTTCACCAACCTCTTGTATGGGACCTTATCGAAGGCCTTCTGAAAATCCAGATACACCACATCTACCGGTTCCCCTTTGTCTACTCCACTAGTTACATCCTCAAAGAACTCCAACAGGTTTGTTAAACAGGATTTCCCTTTCATAAATCCATGTTGACTCTGCCCAATCTTACTGTTAGTTTCTAAGTGCCCAGTTATTGCATCCCTTATAATAGATTCCAGCATTTTCCCAACTACTGATGTGAGGCTAACAGGTCTGTAGTTCCCCGTTTTCTCTCTCCCTCCTTTCTTAAATAGCAGGATTACATTTGTTATCCTCCAATCTGCAGGAACCATTCCAGAATCTATAGAATTTTGGAAGATGACAACCAATGCGTCCACTATCCCAATGGCCACCTCTTTCAAAAGCTTTGGATGTAGGTCATCCGGTCCTTGGGATTTATCGACTTTTAGTCCCATTAATTTCACTAGTACTGTTTTTTTTACTAATAATAATTTCTTTAAGTTCTTCATTCTCAACACACCCTTGGTTTTCTCGTATTTCTGGGAGGTTTTTTGTGTCTTCCTCCATGAAGACAGAAACAAAGTATTTATTTAATTTCTCTGCCATTTCCTCATTCCCTATTATAAATTCTCCCATCTCGGACTGTAAAGGCCCTACATTTACCTTTGCCAGTCTTTTCCTTTTCACATACCTATAGAAGCTTTTACAATCCGTTTCTATATTTTTCGCCAGTTTGTGCTCATATTCCATTTTCCATTTCTTTATCAATTTCTTGGTTCCCCCTTTGCTGATTTCTAAAAAGATCCCAATCCTCTGGCTGACTGCTTTTTCTGGCAACTGTATAAGCTTCCTCTTTTGACTTAATACTAGTATTAATTTCTTTTGTTAGCCATGGTTGGATCACTTTTCCTTTTGGGTTTTTATGCCAGAGAGGAATATATGTTTGTTGCAAATTGTCAGAAGAACTGAAGGTGACAGGAGGACAAACTTTTTTCTGCAGCAAGTGGTTATGATCTGGAATGTACTGCCTGAAAGGGTGGTAGAGGCAGATTCAATCGTGGCTTTCAAAAGGGAAATGGATAAGTACCTGAAGAAAAAAAAATTGCAGGGCTACGGGGAAAGTGTGGGGGAGTGGGACTAGCTGAAGTGCTCTTGCAGAGAGCCGGCAAGGGCTCGACATGGCCTCCTTCTGTGCTGTAACGTCCTATGATTCTATACTGAGGATTTAACCATATCGAACGACATAATTAAAAGCATGCATTGATCAATAGGGCATAAAATCAAAAGCATATGTAGGGCATCATACTTTAAAAGTGTATGGCACACTTCTCGAACTGCCTCAAGTAACCATTCTTACTGTTATTTCCCAGGCTCAGTGTTGCTCAATAACTCTTCTTAGGTTCTGCCCATGGGCAAATATTAGTACCCTTCACTTTCCACATAGCTCAGGCTTTCCTGCTTCTTCCCAAGCTGACTTTTTTCTTTTTTCCCCAAACAGCCTTCCCTATGTTTTTTGCAGCCACTCACTGTTAGGTCTATACCCCTCATATATGTAATATAATTCAGCCTATACATAATATGTTCTTTCCAGCTCATGTATTAGCCAAAAAAAATATTACGGTCCAGATTTTGCAGTCGGCAGCGTCATTAAGGTTACGCCGCTGGCATCCGAACCGAATGCGCACTTACCTGTTGCGAAGCCCCAAATGAAAGGGTGTTGTCAGACGCTGCGGAGTTGAGCGGAGCGTAGTGGCCCACAGATCCCAGGGGCACACCGTGTGCGTAAGCGTACCGGGGATCACGTGGGGTGGTGCTCCAGTCAGGAAACAGAAGGTCTCTCATTCTCCCCCACTAGATACTGTGATATTTTTCTAGGGAGAATATAGCAGCTAATGTTGATAAAAGTTTTTATGCATTTTGTACTATGAAAGGTGACCTGAAGGTACAGTGAGGGAAGTGTAAGGTTGATTTTTTTTTAATTTGCAAAACTGTCAATTCCCTGAAGTCTCTCTCTCTCTACCCAGTCTGGATTTAAATTCTTTTTATATATTTAAAGAAAAAAAGCATCAGATGAAAGTTTTTATTGATGGGTGTCTCCTTATGCTGTGCAAACAGGCTGCTGCTGCGCCTGTTCGCACAAGCTGTAAAATTTTCATGCGTAATTGCTGGACAGTTAGTTGACGGGCAATTAGCCAAACTCTGCGCCAACAATTAGGATTTAATTGTAGGATCGTATGATCTGTCAAGTTGGAACTTGACAGATCACAAGTTCAGGATATAGCTCTGAGAGTATGCCGTCATATTAACCGCAAATTCTGCCCCAATCACTTTCAGGTATGTAATACTCTCAATCTAAAACAAAAAAGTGCTTCAAAGCATTAAAATATGTATAATTTACTGACTTAGAAAATTTTGTTTGGATCTTGTTAACAACCCCAAAATTGAGGAGCACACACAACTTAATCGCTAAGACTAAGATATAAAACTATAGATTACAAATTAACATAAAATGGCTACAAAATGTGACATTTTTCTTGTAAGTGGTGATGGAGCTATAACTGCAGGCTGTGTAAAATGGTGGCATGGTTTCATCATATACATATACTCAGTATCACAAACATCGCATTGAGATTGCAAACCACTGAGTTTCTTATCTTACTCATGGGCACAATAGTGTAATAGTTATTTTACTGAACTAGTACACCAGAGGCCTGGACTAATAATCCAGAGAAGGAGAGTTCAAGTCCCACCATGGCAGTTTAAGAATTTGAATTCAGTTTAAAACAAGCTGGAAAGAAAAAGCTGATACCAGTAAAAGTGACAATGAAGCTATCCCATTGTCATAAAAACCCAGTAATGTTCTTTAGGGAAGGAAACCTGCCACTCCTACCTGGTCTGACCTACACATGACTCCAGTCCCATACCAATGTGGTTGACTCCTAACTGCACTATGAATTGGCCTGGCAAGCCGTTCAGTTCAGGGCAACTAGGGATGGGCAATAAATAACAGCCTTGCCAGCGACACCCAAAGTAAAAGGTTCTGGATGTTAGGGGCTAGATAGAAAACTAGGATCTTCAGCTTTGAAAATAGCTGAATGAAAGGGGACATAATAGAGGCATATAAAATGCTACAGGAAACTCTTGTTTAAACAGCACCTAAATATCCGGAATTCTCTATTAACCGGCAAAATTCTCACTCCGAAAACAACACCTCAATAACCGGCAATGTTGCCGAGTCCGAGTCTCCCGTGGTGGCCGAGTTAGTCAGTGGGGGGTAGTTCTCCCAACTGCCACTACTCAGCTTCTTGGCGCTGTCGGAAGTCGGAACACCTCAATCCCCCTGTAACAGGAGTCTGACTCTCCCGCGCTGCCGGTAGTCTCTTCTGATCCGCCATTTTACAGGGGTACTGTGTGTCTCCCACGCTGCTGGTAGTCATTGCATTGCATTACCCTCAACTGGCAGTACTGTACTTAATCGAGCATCTTCCACCATCCATTTAACACAACATTCTGTAGGTGAGCACCCAATTACTGTACACTGCACATTTCTTGATTTTTTTATTTTTCTTTGTTAAAAATAGCCTCAGTAGATAACCCTCTCCGTCATCCGGAATTTTTGATCGGCAACACGCCAGTCCCGTCGGTGCCGGATACCAAAGAGTTTCCTGTACATGGATAGGGATCATTAAAGTCAGGTTTTACTGATTTCCACTGATAAGTTCCCCTTTTTTTGGATGAGTTGATAAATACCAATTTGTTCCCAAATTTGAGGGAAAAGACCTAAAATTTCTCATTGTTTTCTTACCAAAAATGTAATCCAAAGATGCGTGTGCATCCCATCTACATTGTGTGCTGTATATGCTGTGCTAGCATCATGGATGCAATGAGCACAAATCTGTGGATCTAGTTTTCTGCAGGGGAAAAAAAAATGAAGGCTGTGCAATTTGGATTTTTAAAAATAATATAGCTGCGATAGACCTGGACCATCTTTCATTATTGCTGTGAGGACTATATTCTTTATACTGTAGTCTTTCATTCCTATGGATCAAGAAAAACAGTGCACTGATACAATTACCACACTGATACTCTCCTAATGACAGATCATCAATCAAAGACTGACTCAGATCCCACACCAACACACTGTTTGCTAAAAACAAGAACCCAACTCTTGCCCTGTGCATAATCACTCACAAATTGTATATCATCATTGTGGCAGGTAAGTGGCTGCAGCCACAACAATAGATTCATCTGAGTGTTAAGTGAGAGCTTGATGGTGAGTCCCATAAAGGCGTTGTCCAATTAAGTAATTGCAGATGATCATTTAGTTTTAAGCCCTTGCTGGTTTTCTTGTATTTTAGCAATATTCAAAATAAACACTCCTTCTAAAACTGATTTTCTCTGAACTTACCTGGCTTTTCCCCCACTGGTTTTAAACACTAAAAAATGGAAAAAACCTAAGATTTTAAAATGGTGATAAAAACTAACTTTATAATGATTCTTATAATAAATTGAGCAGAAAAAGGTTAAACTGTAGCAATGTTTCAAGTTAAACCATGACTGCAGGACAAGGTATTACATTGATAAAAGGCAAGCTCAGATCTGATGTCAGGAAGCACTTCTTCACCTAGGGTGATTAATACCGAGAATAGTCTTTTACGAGGCAAAAGCTCAAAAATCATTCAAGAGGCACGTAGATGCAGTGATGGGAGCACAACAGCTTTCTATGGAAAATTGGTCCCAAACAAGACAAACAAATTAAACATGTGTAATCTGTCAGAAAAACATTTGATTATTTTAAGAGACCAATTGTACTATTTCTTTATGTCCCTTTCCAATTTTAGTACACAAAGCAGAGAAGGAATTGTAATTTTTTTGTCTTAAGACAACATTTACACTTAAAGTTTAATGTGCATGCAAAGTAGTTTTGCATTTGCAGCAACTGTAAAATTATAATGTAAATGCAAACTCTGGAGCCAACCCAAGTCTGGAGCAAGGTGAGGCTCCCTGCAAATGCTGGAAACTAAAATAAAAAACAAAGTCAGTACCTGGGATGAGAAAAGACAGGTTGATGTTTTGGGTGTCTTTACTAGAATTGCATTTAACCCTATATACTTCTCTCTACAGATGTTGATGAACTTGTGCATTTCTACCATTTCCTCTTTTTACTCCTGGTAGAAATGTGTTTAAAAATACAATTTGAAAATAATGATATAAGATTTGTAAGTTTCTGTGTTAGAATCAAGTAATCACACTTACAAACTGTCCAAGTTCAACACCAGGCCCGTGCCACCTGTGAGATACTTATTTTGGTCAGTCTGTAATTTATTTCAATATCTCAACTCTTTGAAAACAATCAATCAAAGTTCTAATGCATCTCCACAACCTCGAACAGTTGTGCTTGCAAAAACCTAACCTCCAAAAAAATGTTTCTAAGCAGTGTCTTTGAAAATATTGGACAACACCCGCAAATGCTGAGTTGCAAGGGGCTATGCCAAACTAATAGCATGTTCGTCCTTTTGTAGTCAGGAGAATTTCAAATGTTTTATAATCAAAATGGATGCAAAATACCCGAATTTCCATTGATTCCTGTACAGAAGGCTTTGCTTAAAAGAACTATGCCTGCACAAAGAAGCGTTTAGGAATGTTTGCACAATGACGCCGAGTGCACCAGGTCGCCCCCTCCCCCCCTCCTGTACTCCAGCTCAAACCATAAAGAGCTTGCACGAAGGTAACATCCCCCTCTGAAAAAAGCAATTCTGGAACCAATTCGAGGTATGGAAGTAAAGCTCACCCACCATGCGTAACATCCTTCGTCGGCCTCCAGGGTAAAATTCACCTTCACGGTTGCCGAGTAAGGCAGCAGTACCTTGGGGACGTTCAGTTTGGCCCCAATGCAACAACGGGTAAAGATCAGAAGGGCCAAGAGCCGGGCCCAGGTGAGAGTCGCCATGGCAACCCCAGGCGAGAAAGGGCTGAGTAAAACAGTAAAAAAAGAGGCGATTTAAGAGGGAGGGGAGAAGTAGAGAGATCTATTCTCCACGCAGACGGGGTTTTGGTTTTAAGATTGTAGCCTGTTTGTGTGGAGATTAAACGAGTTAGGCGGCCCAGGAATCTCAGGCCTCAGGCCCGCGATCAGAGGCGCGTGTCTTCGAATCCGCCGCATGCGTCCGCAACCGGTCGGGTCACGTGCTCGCTTCAGGCTACCGCCCGCAGCACCCCCGCTGGCCGGGAGGAGGAAGGCGCCGCCTCACCTTGCGCCCACGGGCCTTGGTTCAGGCCGGTGAAAAAGGAGAAATGCAGCAGTATTTTCAGATCTTAAAAGAAAGAACTTGCATATGCACAGCGCCTTTACGCGACCACCGGACGTCCCAAAGCGCTTTACAGCCAATGAAGAAGCGCTTTGGGACATCCGGTGGTCGCGTAAAGGTGACTTTTTTGACAAGTCACACAAGCTTGTGATTTCAAATAAAGCTGCTGGACTATAACCTGGTGTTGTGTGACTTCTCACATTTGTCCACCCCAGTCCAACATTGGCATCTCCACATCCTTTCTTTTTTGAGGTTGTAATGTAGGAAATGAAACGCAGCGGCCGATTTGAGCACAGCAAGCTCCCACAAACAGCAATGTGATAATGACCAGATAATATTTTTTTTAATGTTGATTGAGGAATAAATATTGGCCAGGACACCGGGGATAACTCCCCTGCTCTTCTTCGAAATAGTGCCAATGGGATCTTTTACATCCACCTGAGAGGGCAGACGGGGCCTCGGTTTAACGTCTCATCCAAAAGACGGCACCTCCGACAGTGCAGCACTCCCTCAGTACTGCACTGGCGTGTCAGCCTAGATTTTTATGCTCAAGTGGCTGGAGTGGGACTATGAACCCACAACCTACTGACTCAGAGGCAAGGGTGTTACCAACTGAGCCACAGCAAACCCAATGAAAACATGCAACAGTTTTGTGAGATTAGGAACTCCCACTCAGCTCATAACAATTTGGCCAATGTTCAATTAGAATAAAAAATATTATAATTATTTTTCAAATCAGTAATCATAAGAAAACAAATTCAGGCTGTAAACTGCTGAGCATTGTTATCACTTTAGACTTGTTGCAGTGGGATAGATATTACAACATACTGATGTTTATTTTTTTATTATCAGCTATAAGCGTGTGCAAATGTAATCTGGGGAAATAAGACTTTGATAGGAATTTATAGCTAACATTATAGAGTAACAAGGAATGACAATTGATGTCTAAAAAAACTTGGCATTTTTAACTTACATTTTTTTCTGTTAATAGAAATTCAGTATATCGATATATCTGAACTTTGAGAAAGCAAAAGATGGCATTTATATCAAAGATTGAGTTGTAAGACAGAGCACGATAAAGTGATTCTACTCAGTTATCAGGTCAGTATGCATTTTTGACATCCTAATAATAAGACTAAAATGTAGACAGCGCAGTGTATCTGTGTTGTACTGAATAATTTCACTAGGTGGTGTATGTGTTGCAGTAAGTTCATATACAATAGGTTTGGGGGCTTTAAAAAAATATATGCGGTCCTTAGTCATGGTTCTTAATTGCATTAAGTTCAGGTTTTATACTTGTGGCCCAGTTTGTTAAAATCAGGTGCCAAAGAAAATGGTAACCAGAGCAGTGCCGTTTCATCTATAGCCGGGGAGTTTCAGTGTTATTTTACAAATAAATGCATCCACTGTGTCACTGTTGGGATAAAGAAAATAACTTAGTGTGGGCAGGGAGAAGAGCAATGGTCCATCTAGCTATCTTATCCTTCCAAACCTCTCCTTGGGCTCTTTACTGTGATTCTAGACTCTTTCAATCATAGAAATTTATGACACGGATTTACTGAATAGCCCTGAATTCATCCAGTCCAGGATTTCATGCAGCCCAGAACTTCATCCAGTCCATTTTAAAAAACCTGCCACAGTTTTCTGTTCCACCACCCATGCTGGTAATCTATACCAAATTTTTCTCATCCTCTTACTAATAAAAATCAAAGTTTCTTATTTACTTTTGACTCCTTCAACTTTAAACTGTGAACGCATGCTAAGAGTTCTTGACAGAAGAACTTACTGGATCTATTTTCTCCACGCTCCATTGTTATCACGGTTCAAGGTATGACACCTGCACAAATTCCACAAATGTTCACAAAATCTAGCAAAACATAGAATTGTACAAGTTTTCTTTTACAAAAAAATGTATCTGGAAGGCGTTAGATTAGATCCAGGTCTGTGCTGTGTTAGCTGATCTCTGACAGGATGGAGGTTGGGGCACTACAACTGACCTCAGTACTCCTGAACTAGGGAAGGCAAGAGTCAAGCTGGTTTCTCATCCCAAATCCCTATCCAATACTCAAGTAGAAAGGATGTTCATGGGATGTCGGAATATGGTGCCCCAAATGGTCAGGTAGTCTTCCAACGCTTGAGTCCAGATTTTTCACCAGCATCATTTTGACACTGGTTGTGGGATTACTATTGTTATCAAAATAACTCTGATCAGAAAAATCTAGGCATCAGTATCTAGACTCATACATGAAGACTGACTGAGTGAGTAAGGTACCAGAGAGCATCTGACCCCATGGAATTGTACCCTAGCTTGATTCAGTTCTTTCAGGATAGGAGTGGCGCGCCACACAAACACACAGTCCTCCACTACTAGGAGGGTAGATTACAGAAATATCTGTGGATATTCTCAATACCATCCCTTGTCTGATGCACTAGAAAGTGTGTTTGACTGGAGAATCACCCACCCGTGGTCCCTACAAGTAAGCTGAGACTGGTAAAAAATCCTCTTACTGTCCAGGAGTAACCCGAAATACTGCACTGGGATGCCATTGGACCACATTTTAATACAGAATTTCTGAGTTAAGTATAAAACTTTGGACCAGTGAGTTATGTGCTGCTTTAGGATTCTAAAACAAGGAGGGCCGGTGAACACCTTTTTTTATAATACAGGAAACTTTCTGGTATTCGGCACGGACGGGACCGACGTGGTGCCGGTTCATCAACAATTCCGGATAACCGAACACTATAGTAAAAGATACAGAGCTCAGAGCTCCGTATAAAGCAACAAACCCTGTCTTCAAAACAATCGGCACAAGTTGCAAGCGTCTCTGTAGCTTAGCAACAGCTTCAGCTACACCCTTGCACAGCAACAAATGGAGTAAAAAAAGTAATAAAAGTAAAAAATGTTACCTGAACCGACTCCTGAATTTTGCCGGTGGATAGAGCGTTCCGGTTATTTAGGGGCCGGTTAATCGAAAGTTTCCTGTAGTAATCCTGATGTAAATGCAAATCCTTCAGACAGTGGATTTCGGACAAAACAATAAACTGTGAGCACATATATTCCTAATGCCTACAGCGTTAATATGGAATGAGTTATTTCATGCTGATAAATACATAAAATAAAATATTTACAGTTCCAGCCAACATTGTTCATTTTTAAGATGGTCTCTTGTGAAAACATAACGCATTGAAGTTTACAGAATGTAATTTTATTTGTCAAAGATTCTGAAAAACATAGAAAATTCTACATTTTATTGTCTCTGTTTATAGAAGGCAACAAATACTATTAGCAGCACCAAAGACTTTAATGAAAACATACATTTCACTGGTACAGGCAGATCCTTAATACCCCAATATCTCCCATCATCCCAGTTGGATTAAAAGGGATATATAGTTAAATTTACCCCACACTAGCAAACTAGATTTAACTGTAACACAGTAGATTCTCATCAGATATACAATATCCTGTTAAGGATAGCAAGTGTCACCCATGGAGTAACTCATCTAATTCATACTTGGTTTTATAATATACCGGACCAATTCTTTAATTTTTTTTGGGGAACACAATAAGCTTAGTGTAGTGAATGCAGTGTTATTAGTAGAAGTTTTTGCGTGATTTACCTTCATGTTAATGAGGAAATCATAAGCAACAAAGCACACTGTTATAATAGCTAGGTTACTTTGAGATCTCATAAATATTGATCTCTCACCTTGTCATTCTAACCTGTGACACGTGCAATGAGTTGCATCAGTCCTTTAACAAGTCAATCAGTGTGATACACCGCCACAGAAGAGAACTGAATCTGTCCACTTATAACCTTGGGATATTGCCGCCTGTTGGCTAAGCTATAGAAAACTATGGAGACTCAAATCTCATTCCTCATCGGAGAGGAACACTGTGCTGTGGTTGGACAGTTCTGAAAAAGTATTATTAGTAAAATAACATTATGCAGCAATCTGCAATGTTTCATTTAATTTTACAAAATTAGGGAGGTTATGAAATATTTAAAAATGACGCAGTTCCCATAATTATGCAGAGCTTGCACATTGACATTTGGGAGAGCGTGCTATAGTGACAGATGATAGAATGCCTCGCAGTTAATATTGATAAAAGTTAGAAAAAGAAATGCGAGTGGGAGTAATTCACAAGAGTTCTGGAATGCATGAACTAAAACAGCCAGATGATAGATAGATAGTGGTGGAGTGGCTGTTTGACCAAGATAAAGCTCCCAGGTTACCACTTTGTCTTTGAGTTATTCCAAGAGTGCTACAAATCACACCAGCGAGAGTTAATGCTGATCCCTCGCCTTACATTTGTGTTTGCTTTACCCATCTGACATTCATTGGTGGCCACATGTCTTTAGGCAATGTTTGGCTTGCAAGATAGAATTTCCTGTTTAGCAAGTTTTGGAGCAGCAAAAGCAGGCGGGTGAAATGCAATCCCACTGAAACTTAGAATAAATATAATTGGACAACTTAAAAAGTGCAAAATATAAATTCTTTCTGCCTGTTTTACTTCTTCCAAAACATAGTTATATTGAAACAGTTCAGTGGAATTGTATTTCTGCTATGATATTGCACTTTACTGAATCAGAGGTGTTGATATGTTAACAGGTAATGCTAACGTATTACAAATAGTGCACTACCTCCTCAATCTCCTTGCAAGATAGCAGAAAATGCCTTTAAAGACATCAGCATGGAGGGTTACACATAACTGCTGATTCCATTTTGTGTAGATAGTGGATTGTAACCTTTTTACATATGAGCTGTGATGTTGTCAAATTAATATATACTGTAAATACATTAAGTATCCTACTGCTCTCCACTGCAATTTCTGTTTATACTGTAAGTAAAATGTAGATATAGGAAACTTTCTGGTATCCGGCACGGACGGGACCGACGTGGTGCCGGTTCATCAACAATTCCGGATAACCGAACGCTATAGTAAAAGATACAGAGCTCAGAGCTCCGTATAAAGCAACAAACCCCAGCTTCAAAACAATTGGCACAAGTTGCAAGCGTCTCTGTAGCTTAGCAACAGCTTCAGCTACACCCTTGCACAGCAACAAATGGAGTAAAAAAAAGTAATAAAAGTAAAAAAAGTTACCTGAACCGACTCCTGAATTTTGCCGGTGGATAGAGTGTTCCGGTTATTTAGGGGCCGGTTAATCGAAAGTTTCCTGTACATAAATTAGTTTTGCATCAATTTTAACGGTAAGTTTTAATTGTATGAATGCAGTTATGCAAATATGATGCTATGAAGCCATCTGCACAAGGAGAGCAACTATTGTAACATAATAAAAGATTCATTTTTTGGCATTATATAATGTGAACATGTCAAAAGCCCTCTGATGCCTCCAAGTAGCAATAATTTATGTACGTTTCTGCTGGAATTACATTGGGATCTTGCCTAACTGCAGTAGAATGAGGCGTAAACCTCTTAAGGAGCTGCTCCGCCAACTCGCCCCTGCTGCTTCTGGCATATTTTGCCAGAAGACCCCTTAGGCCTATAGTAATTATTATTACCTGCAAATAGATAGGAACACATCATACAATGGATTTCCCATCAGTTGCAGTGTCAGCAACCCTAGGATCAAGGGATGCCTATTTGTCTCTGCAGCTGGCATTGCAGTGGATGGCAGAGGGACTGTTTCAATGTTAAATGGCTGGAAGGTCTGTGCAGTCAAAAGCAGCTCAATTGGTTGCATAGGCGAAGATGTTTTTAAGTTTACAAATTTTTAAAAACTTCTTAAGGTAGCACAGAGGCTGCCGACAACACTACACTGTGGCAGGCTTCCATGACCTGTTGCACCCTTTCTCCACATCTGCTCCAGGCAGACTCCCTGGCAGAGGCCTACCAAAATTATGCAGAATAGCCCGACTCTGGAAATTTGGTGAGGGTCTCGTGACAGGCCTCTACCTCGCCAACGGCATGCATGCCAGAACTCCACAACTGCAGAAAATACAGGCAGATTATTCACCACAGGGGACATCACAGCTAAGCCAGATCCTGCCCTACACCTGACACCCACACACCTGCACTTCCAGCAGAGATTACTGGATAGTATATCAGAGGCAGGGACCTAAGTTCATTTTCACCTGCCTAACCCAGGGGCACTGAGACCAACTGTAGCTCCCCCAACACTGTCACAGCGGGGATCTGCTGACTTCGCTGTAGCTCCCCCAACACTATCACAGCGGGGATCTGCTGATTTAGTGCAGGCTGGATGCCAAGCATGAACCTTCCTCATCTATATTGCTCATCCATTCACAGGATAAATGTGCTTAGCTTTCGGGGGAGCTCTATCCGGCCTCTTTAATTGTATTATTACACTCTTTTAATTCCTGTGTTATCATAAGTTATAAGAAAACATTTACACAGTTCTTACCTCTACAATTACAAATTGAATTAATTATTTCGTTTACAATTCTTGTCCTACTCAATCTAGCCATTTTGGCTAATAAAGAATAATAGATTGTGAGTAGTCACACTGGCTGTGTTACTTTTTTCTTTCTTTCTGTAGTAGCCATAAGAGTCATCCCATTACATATATTACATTAGAAACGCAATCTTGGACAGACAGCAGTGTTAAAATGCAAGTTATTCTGCTCCAAGTATTTAGCCCAGCCTTAAATTAATTCAGTGATTCTGTTTTTGTTTCAAACCATTGGTTTCAAATGCACGAGTCTTTTAATCATCCACAAACTTTGTGTTATTGTTTCCATTCTGTAAGCAGTGCATCTTCGGCTTCCTGAGGAAATCCGCACGGATCAGACGATAGAAGTAAATCAAGATCATGATGTTCATCACATTCAAGGACAGACTGATGTAGCCTGCGTGCGGGAGGACATTTAAATTCTTCATCATGAACCAAGTGAGGTAAAACTGAGCAGACAGTCGAAAAACAATGTAGGTGAAGATATTGATGTACTTGTTGTAGTGGTACAGCTGAGAGGTCTGTGCATTCGCCAATTTTAGGAGCAGTCGGGCATGGAGAAAAATACTGTTTACCTCAACAAACAATGCAACAGCAGCACCAGCGACATAACGATGGGTCAGCACTATATAGAGGAAAGTGGAAATTACCTGGGGAGAAAGAGCATCTTGTTAGATGACAGCAGTTGGCTTCTCATTGCGAGATGCTTTAATCCCATACATTCAGACCAATCCTGGCTAGTTTTATGTCAATTGTTGTGTCGCTTTAATTAAAATATTATGGGGGGAAAAATTGAGTCGCACCGCTAACTTCGCCGAATTAGCGCCTCAGCAGCCAAAATTCATCGGTAGCACCCTAAGAGGAAAGCGGGGCGCTGCCTCCCTCTTGGGGCGCTGCGAGGGAATATTGCGGCGCTATGTGCCATGGTACTGCAGGCCTTCCTCCCCTTCTTAAAGGGGAAGGGCCTTGCACAGCGCGACCCGGGGCCCAGCTGGGCCACCAGGGATCAGAGTGCCGGCAAAAGAGCCCGGCACTCGAGAAGTGCTGGGCTCACGGAGCGCAGCCGGCACTCCGTGGGGGGGCTGCAGAGGAGGCTGGGGACGGCAACGGGGGCAGGTGCTGGCAGGCGGCCAGCAACAAAAATGGCCGCCCGGCACCTCGCCTTTAATTAGCGCCGCCCCGGCCGCAGGTAGGACCCCCCCCTGACCCCGTTGGACATAGCGTCCGGCAGGGGGCGCTACCAAAGATCTTGAGCGGGGCGCTGCGCACGGCGATGAGGGCAGCGCCGCAGAGTGCTAACGGCTATTGCTGCTGCTAAGCTCCCGCTGAACTTCGCGGGAGTCGGTGCCGTGCCCGAGTGTAGTTGCTTTGCGTCCCGTTAGCACCCTCTTAACGGGAGGCGCAAAACAACTGAATTTTTCCCCCTATATCTCCACAATTATAAACTCATAATAACATCATGGGTTATGATAACTTTTCACATAGAGGAACACCATTTTGCACTGCCTGAAATCCAGGTGTACATTAGAGGAAAATGTGCGCTTAACAGTCTTGCTTATATATTACCTCCCTAAACCTCTCCGCCTCTCTCTCTCCTCTAAGACGCTCCTTAAAACCTACCTCGTTGACCAAGTCTGCCCTAATATCTCCTTATGTGGCTTGGTGTCAAATTTTGTTTGATAACCCTCCTGTGAGGCGCCTTGGGACATTTTACCACATTAAAGGTGCTATATAAATGCAAGTTGTTGTTGATGTTATTTATGTTATTATAACATAAGCTATAGAGATAATTGGACTTAAGCAAATAATGTTTTTGATATGCTTCTTCAACACCTCAAATTAGCCTCATCATTACCAACATTAGGAATTTATTCCGGTAGTGTATATAACAAAATAGTTTCTACTCTTCTTAATTCAAAGTTGCTTAATTCAAATTATCTGACTAATCCATTTTTTTTAGCTCTAAATTGCCACTTTGTTGTGTTATTTGCATTATTTAATTCAGATTAATGTATAATTTAAACATTTTAGCACAAAAAGTGAGTCATCAGGAGTAGACTGTCTGGATGCAACCCAAATTTGAAAAATCATTACATATATATAAATTTTAATTGTACTACTGGCTGTTTTCACAGTTCAAGTGGACACTGAAAATTTCACCCATCCACCATAATGCCTTACTGAAATGTAATTTACAACCATTAAGTACGTGCAAAAAATTTCACTGGACTGGAAGTCAAAGTTATTTTCACACACAAGGATAAATTCCACGATTCTGCGCTCCTAGGAAATTAATGGACGAAAAATCATTAAGGGCGCACGATATTTCCCAGTATGTGCTCTGAGTGGGTGAGACTCCTATTATGCTGATTATTCTGTGTTGGAAATTAACCTGAAACATTAGGTGTGCTTTGTATGTAGTAACATGTGAAAAAATTCAAACACTTCCACTTTTTCTTCAGCGTAAAAGTCTTCAGAGGTTCCTGCAAGACTCTTCATTGGTTTGTTTACATCGAAGGAGACAGTGGAATCACTTTGCAGATTGCAACTGGTGCTACGTCCAGTTTTATTTTTACCATTGTTTGTATAATGGTTGAGATAGCTCCACCATGTAGGTGCCAGGTTTGATCTCAGATCGGCAATGAGTTTGCTGATCTTAGCCAGAACGGCAGCAGGGGTGCTACAATTGCCCCCCCCCCACCCCCACCCCCACCCCCACCCCAACCACGGTTAGGATGGCAAAAAGCAGTTAGGGTTCCTGCATCTGATCAATCGCGCAGGCCAACATCCCCAGCATCGAAGCTTTGACCACACTCGATCAGCTCCGATGGACGGGCCACATCGTCCGCATGCCCGATACGAGACTCCCAAAACAAGCGCTCTACTCGGAGCTCCGACACGGCAAGAGAGCCCCAGGTGGGCAGAGGAAACGCTTCAAGGACACCCTCGAAGCCTCCTTGAAGAAGTGCAACATCCCCACCGACACCTGGGAATCCCTGGTCCAAGACCGCACAAAGTAGAGGAAAAGCATCTGGGAAGGCGCCGAACACCTCGAGCCTCTTCGCCGGGAGCAAGCGGAAGCCAAGCGGAAGCAGCGCAAGGAGCGCACGTCAACCCAAGCACCCCACCCACCCGCCCCTTCAACCACCGTCTGCCCCACCTGTGACAGAGACTGTAGGTCCCGTACTGGACTCATCAGTCGCCTGAGAACTCATTTTTAATGTGGAAGCAAGGGACTGCCTAAGAAGGAAGAAGATTAACCAGAGACCTCTACTGAAAGTGCCCATGTGTGGATATTGAGTGAGGACAGTGGACTTGGCTATGATGCATGTCTCAACCAAATAGCCTGCAAACATTGACTGTCTAGGTTCATATATGAATATTGGCTGCTTGGGTGAGATACTGGAGGATGAGCAGTGCCTGTAGAGATGAGCCCCAACAAGAGTCAGTGCCTTCAGGTAAATGAGGCAAATGCTCAAGTGTCACATTCTAAATATTTGTGGTGCAACAGGTAACACATTAACTGCAGTGCAAGCTTTGTCCAGCAGTGTTTTCTGAGAGAACTGTGCTGGCTGTTCCAACACGGTAGCACGGTGGCATAGTGGTTAGCACTGTTGCCTCACAGCGCCAGGGACCCGGGTTCGAATTCGGCCTCGGGTGACTGTCTGTGTGGAGTTTGCACATTCTCCCCGTGTTTGCGTGGGTTCCCTCCGGGTGCTCCGGTTTCCTCCCACAGTCCAAAGATGTGCGGGTTAGGATGATTGGCTATGATAAATTGACCCTTAGTGTTAGGGGGATTAAATACGTGGGGTTACGGGGATAGGGTGGGATATGTGTTGGTGTAGGGGTTACGGGGATCGGGTGGGATATGTGTCGGTGCAGGCTCGATGGCTTGAAATGGCCTCTATCTGCACTGTGGGGTTTCTGTGATTTCTGTGAACACGTGCTGACTAAAGAGGTCACTCGTTGTAACACTAAATCATACAAATCAGGAAATCCCAGGCTCCATTCCATATCTGTGCTGAGTTAGCTGTTTTTGGCTGGGAGATGGTAGTTGGGTCATTGCAAATTGCCCTTACTGTGTCTGGGTTAGGGAAGAGAAAGATCAGCTAGGGATCCCGCTGATCAGAATTATCCATTGACCTCTGCTACAAAATGCAAGTGTGCAGATATCAACAACTTCCAATATCGTAGGGTGTTTTATCGGGGATGGGGGTGAGAATTCTGGAATAGACAAAAGAAATGAAGGAGTGGACGCTGAGCCGAAGTGGGGAAGTTGGGAGAGAATTGAAACTTGGTTGAAAAGATGGATTTTGGGAAAGTTTTGAAAAGGTGGAGAGAGAAACAGAGAGACAGAAGGGTTTAGCGAAGGTGAGACAATGGGGGGGGGGGGGAGATGCATAGAAGGCTAAAGTGGAAGGCACAGGAGGAGACACAAGTCTGAAGGTATAAGCTACAGTGTGGAAAAACCTAGGAGGCATTTGAAAATGCGGAAAAGGATTTTAAATTCAATACGTTGGAGTTGGGCAGCCAGTGTACATCAGCAAGGGGAATAAGCTGATGAGCGAGTCGGAGTGTGGAACTGCATATGGACATAGCTTTGAATAAGTTTATGGAGGGTTGGGAGGCCAACAAGAAAGATATTGCAGAAATCAAATCGAGACTGGATAAGGGTTTCAGCGGTGACAGGCATGAGGTCAGAATGGTAACATCACGGCACGGAATTTGCAGTCAGCGGCGAAGTGACGGCGATCGCCGCTGACCTCAAAGATCTCTGTGGCGAAAGCGTTAGGTTTCTCGACCTTAATTTGATTATAGCACTGTGAAAAGGGGATCCTCAGCGACATCAAGCTATCTAAGCAGTCAATCAGATTGAAGAATTCTCACAGACAGCAAACCAGGAAATAAAAAGCACTGATTATCACTCACAGAAAGCAAAATAAAGATTGGGACATACACATGGGTAGAAACTGAAATAATAAACTTTTTAAAAAAAGTTTTATTATTTAAAAAATCTAGTCATTTTTATCATAATGGGGAAATATGATATTCCACAAATATAAAATTAATTTTTCAGGGCTAGAACGGTTGTTCAGCAGTTAAAACCCCAGTTACACCTATTTTATTAAGGCTTAACTTTTTATGGCGTGTTAAAACCCCAGTTACACCTATTTTAGTAAGGCTTAACTTTTTATGGTGTGTTTAACAACGATATTAGAGCGGAAAAGGGGACGTTTTCACCAGTTCAAGTGCTTTCACTGTTTGCCGGCTATGAGGAGTTCCACAGCGCAGCCTGTGGCGGAGCAGGGAATGACTGACCACAACTTCAGGATTTCTGCGCACGCGCCAACTCCTGAAGTTACGGTCAGTTTCAGAGGGGTAATGACGACGAACGCTGACCGTTTCACCGTCATTACCACCGCAAAATCCGGGTCATATTTTGGAAGGGAAAGTAAGCAGTCCTGGTGATGGGTAAGATGTGGGATTTAAGCTCAATGCTGGTTCAAATAGAACCCAAAGCCCAGTTCAGCATGAGCATGTGGATAAGTAGAGGGGTAGAGCTAGTGGCAAAGGAGTGGAGTTTATGGCAGTGGTCAAAAAAAAAAGGTGGCTTCAGTTTGCCCAATGTTCAGTTGCAGGAAATTTTGACTCATTCACAACTTGATGGCAGTCGAGCAGTCACGCGGGAACAAGACTGGCCTTGTCTCTGCTGCACCCGACATTAAATGGCCTACCAACTCGGCCCACAAACAAAACTGAGCGAGCTGCTGGTGTGGAACAACACCCTAGCAAAAGCCAAAGCCTTCAGGGGAAAACGTGAAGAACAGTGATTTTAAAACAAAAAATCAGAAATCTGAAAGCAACACAGGTGTAGGCACACTGTACACAAATATATACTGTTTTTTTTCCCCTTGGGGTGCACCAAGCCAGCTCATGCTGCAGTAACTGTTTTGCCACCCCTAGGGAATCTTGCCATCAGCAGAGTGGGGTGGGGGGAGGGAAGACTTTCGCGTCACCTTTGTTCTTTCAGAACCAGCGGTGCAGCAGTCTGGGACTCCAGCTCTTTGTGATGGGTCGGCATTTCCAGTTCTCCCCTGGATGCTCAAGGCTCTCCTTGCTCTCCCGTGGCTGCTTATTGCTCTTGAGCAGCTTCGTGATGCTCACCCGGCTATGCCACAAAGTCTGGCTGCTCTTCCCATGACTTCTGGCTGCTCTTCCCATTCTCCCATGGATTTCCACTACTGTACCTGCTCTCACATTGTTCTGGTCCCTGCTTTTGTGGGGGGAGAGGTTAATGATAGACTGGGTTTGAATGTTTGTTTGTCATTTGGGGGCTTTTTAAAAACTTAATTTAGATTTTAAAGGCAAAAATACTTAAGATATTGGAGACGATTTTTGCTCTTTAGCACTTGGACATAAAGCATCGCATGGGTGGAGCCCATAAATGAAATCACACTGGAATACATGATCCTATTGCAGCTCACCCAATTTTCTATCTATTCATTTAAATGGACAGAAAGCCTGGTGCACTTTGTTAGAGATGTGCTATCTTCCCGATAGATCCCCACATGATGGAGGCATTTGAACCCAGTCTATAATTAGGGGACTTAAAAACATCTAGTATTAAAAGGATGCTGTGTTTTTTAAAATTTGTTCTTGGAATGTGGGAGACACTGGCAAGGCAGCATTTATTGCCCTGAGGGCATTAAGACTCAACCACATAGTGTGGGACTGGAGTCGTGTGCAATGTTCCCTCTAATGATTTTTTCCCTGTGCGGGCCCTTTCTGCGCACGCGTGCTACCTCTTCCAGCGGTAGCAGCAGGTGAGCAGTCTGCGCGGGACCTCACGATCGGTGCGTGGCCGCTCGTCCGCTCACCTTAGGGGGAACATTGGTCACGTGTAGACCTGACCAGATAGGGGGTGGCAGGCAGTGTTCCCCCTAATTTTGGGGGGATGCGTGGCCCCTTTAAGTCGCTGTGCGGCCCATTCACTGCTTTTTAACATCGAAAAAGCCGATCCCGGGCTGTGCGGGACCAGCAGAGAGCTGCGCCACTGTGCAGCTTAGAAGAAGGAACATTGGTGGCAGGTCCTCTTCCCTGAAGGACACCAGTTGGGTTATTATGAAATTCCAGCAGCTTTCATGGTCACGACCAGATTATTTAATTCAATTTCACAATTTTCTGTGGTGTCATTTGAACTCATGACCCCTGGGCTGCTCGTCCAGTAGCACACAACTGTGGTCCCATTAGTTGTTGAGGATTATTTTAATGAATAAAATGAATTAAGGATGTCTTTACTATTTTTCCAGCCTTGAAATATCAAGCTTTAAAATAATTGCCAGGGAGAAATGCAGTGAACCATGTAATATTTCATTTTTTTTTAAACTCCCTTAATGACTTATAAGTAATCTAAACTTTACAGGAGTCCAAGATCACTATGGTTTGATTCCCCTATCTACCATCCTCCTTCTCGTTGATCCTCTTGCTGTCTCGGCATCTCTTTTCCACCAAAAGTGAAGGAAATGTGTTGCAAATCAGTCAGCATCTGAAAGTTTGGGTGCGGCCCTTCATTAGTAAGATGACTTCTGATGTAAAGCCCAGTCAAAGACTAAATTATCTTTTTTTTAGATGCTGACCCACAGTGCATTCTTAGTTTTATTGCACATTTTACCATTTTCATTTGTGACGTATTTTCATTTAGCATCCATTGTTTCCCTCATTGTCAAGACATTATCAATCAAATTGTAACACCACAAAAGATGGAGAGCGTGCAATTTTAGCTAACAAAGTCAGATTATAGTTGTACAGTACATTGGAAAAATCGGAACTAAACAGTTGCCTTTTAAATGAATTTGCCAATTAAAGCGCTGTCTAGTAGCGGGGGTCTGCTGCAGTGAGGTGGTCTGACAATGGAGTAACTTGGGTTCACTCGAGGCTGAACAATGGAGACAGTGTGACACTACCATCAACAATTTAAAGCTATAGTACCACAGACAGTACAGTTCTGTACCACTGTCCTATTCATCTGTGCAGCCTCAGCTAAGTCATGCAGCTGGGCTCCACAGGAACACAATTCACTTTAGTTAAACGCTGCAGGCTGTGTAGCATTTGAAGTGCCCTGCTGTTTATGTTCTCTATTTTTACGCTGCCTCCTTCAATGCACTCTCATTAGCAAAATTGTCAGGTATTTCGATTTGTACTATGTACGTGTTTAGGACCAGTCCTTGTTAATGTACATAATTATGGCTCATACCATGGATTGATCCAAATTTTGTCGAGAAATATGTATTAGCAATACTAACGATTTGTAATCTGTGAGTTCGTTTTTAGATACTTTTTTTTGCCAAATGGGCTTTTTGTTTTTAACAGCGTGTCTTGACATGCACACGTCAATTAAAGGAAGCAGCAACTCTACGATTAAATAGTGTGAAGTACCCAAAGGCATGCAATTAACTTTTTTTTAACCTCATTAACATTATTTTTTTGAATGTTCATGCTTGGGGCTCAATCATGGAAACTTCTTATACTTCATTTGTTCTGTGACGTCTGTATATCCTCTGTGGAAATCTGTATATTCTCCATTTTCTCTGTGAAGCTGCATATCTTCTGTGGAACCGAATATATCCTACATTTAGTCTATGGAACCAGTGTGTCATCCGTGGAAACTTACATATCCTACAGTTGCTCTCTGGAGCCTGTATATCCTCTGTAGAATCGTATATATCCTCCATTTACGCTGTGGAGCCGTACAATCTCTTAGAGCTTTATATATTTGACATTTCCTCTGTGGAGCCTGTATATCCTCTGTGGAACTCTACATATCCTCCATCTACTCTTTAAGAGTCTGGATATCCTCAGTTACAACAATAAAACAGTGGAACAGATGCTTTTGTGTTATGAGAGCCAAAAGTATCCCATTTCACCATGTTTGTTTCCCACGAAGGTGCCAGTGGGATCTATTTTCATTATCTAGGTTGACTTTAATGGAAAAGAAAATTGAGCGGCGTTTAAAACAGTCTGCCAATTTGCTATCGCCCACTTTGTTCTGCCGCTGAAGAACAATTTCACCCCCGCTTACTCTTTCAAGCAATACAGAATTACTGATGGACTTTAAAATGAAGTATACAACGGCTTCATAAGATTTAAGTGCAAGTGTATACCTGTTTGTACAGTAGCTTTTGGAAAATATACCCCAAAGTTTTGTCTGAGTTTGGTAATTTAAAGATGCTTCCTTAACAATCTGATTCTGACACTATAACAATTAAGCAACTGGTCAGATCTAGACTGCAACAACAACTTGCATTTATATAGCACCTTTAACATAGTATTGTCCAATAGAAATTGCTGATTAGCCACAGCTCCAGGTACGGCTGCACTAATTTTAATAAATGCTTTTCATACACCCACACAGTACAGGTAAATGTGCTTCACTTGTGTACATTTATGTAACAAACATCTACCACCATCCCATAACCAAGGAAGTAAAACGCTCACAATTATCAAAAACACTCGCATAACCTGATTTCTGTGAGTAAATCTTACCATTTTACCAACAAATGCACAAAAAGTTGAAAGAACACGTGTACACAGTGGGAATATGAGTATTGAGATTACATGCCCAACGACAATGACTCATTTTTAATTTACTAATGTGAAATGCAATATGGTCTTCCAGTTAGCCACATGTGGCTAGTGACTAACGTAATGGACAGCACTGCTTTAACATAGAAAAATGTCCCAAGGCCTTTCACAGAGGCGTAATAAATTAAACAGACACCTAGCTAAAGAGGAAATAACAGGAAGGATGACCAGAAGCTTATGGTCAAAGAAGTGCATTTTAAGGGAGGTTTTAAAAAAGGAGAGGGAGCTGGCAAGACGTAGGGGTTTAGGGAGAGCATTGCAGAATGTGGGGCTAAGGTGTCTGAAGGCATGGCCACCATGGGGGGGGGGGGTGTACTGCACAAGAGGCCAGAGTCAGACGACTAGAATTAGATGGGTGGGGTGTGGGGGGGGGGGCTGGTGTTGTAGGGCTGGAAGAGGTCTCGGCAATAGACAGAGGCTTGGCCATGAAGGGATTGAAACTCTGAGCAGCTACATATGAAATTTTAAACCTTATAAAGATATATTCCTTTTTTTTTACTCAATCTCAGAATATAATGAACCCTAAAAAAAGTTCAAATAAGAACTTTACACCAATTGGGTTAAAGAATGATTAAATAATGGTCTTGGTCCTTCAAACGTTTGTGTCTCTACAATGTCACTCAATTAAGTTAAATGAGCGGACTGAAGATTGGGTTCGACGTAGATGCGATCTCCCAACATGCGCAGCCAGCAGATGAGGCTGCCTGTTAATAGTGCAAACTTGGAAAATTGTCCCTACAGAAGGCATTTAAATGGCCCCTGTTAATCCATTTCAGACTGGGACATTGGAGCATAGGAACAGGAGCGGGCCATTCAGCACCTCGAGCCTGTTCCGCCATTCAATGAGATCATGGCTGATCTGTATCCTAACTCCATCCACCCGCCTTGGCTCCCTTAATACCCTCAGCAAGCAGGCTTCATCAGTCCAGATCAGCAGCTAATTGCTATGCTTGCTACTTGATGTTAATTAGGGCTTGCTACTTGATGTTAATTAGGATGAAGAGTGGAAGAGAAGAACTTTTAATATGACAAGACAGTTTTGATACCAGTGAAGGACACCAACCGTTAACATCTTTATTCCTGTTTGCAGCATGTTACAAATTCTATTTCTCAAAGCATAATCCTAAATGATTGCATTTTAATTACATCCAGGCTTGCTGCACGTAGTAAGCACACACATGGAGCAAACCGATTGCGCTTTAAAATCACACTACACTCAGCCAGGCAAGCACGTAGAATAAACCTGTTTTGTTTTATTACATCACCACAATAATTAAACAAAACAGTCAGCAAAGACCCGGAGCCATCTAAGGTTAATTGATGTATAATGCACAAATTAACTACAGATGTCTCTGGCCCTTTGATGATCGTCATCCCACATTTTGTTGAACTAGCTGGAGGCATGTCTCCACCAGAAACCGCAACGTATAATTAAAATACAATAACAATGTGAGCACGTTATTTGCGTTTTAGAGATATTGCACCTCTTTCCGAACAAGAACCCATCCTACCAGTCGCTAGTTGCATTACTCCTCTTTGTAAACTCACTTTTTAATTGTATGTAATTTCTAGTCCTCTCCAATGATCTGCCATAATAATTGGAAAAATAGCAAGGGCTTTAATATTTTTCACTTTAAAAAAAACTAAGGGCTGGATTTTACCAACCTCGGCGGGCCCCTGGTGGGCGATGTCGGTGGCGGGTCCCGGACTCGCTGCCGGCTCCAGCCCGCTGTCTACATTATCACTTCCCCATCTCACTAGCCACCCCTCACACTCACCCTCATCCTAGTGCAATCATACCTTTGGAAGTGGCTTAATGATTTGCAGTGAATGGTGAGACATAACAGTACCCTCCGCAATGCTGATGAGAGCGAAAGGAATGGCTTGGACATTGTAGGGATGCTTTATGGTGTTGGTGTGGGGTGGTGCCAACCTGGCGCATCATGCGGCAGCCAGGGTGTACAGTGTCAAGCGTAGAGCATCAAATGAAGTAAATCTGGCCATGGTGAGACCATCCCTGGCCTCCCGGGCAGCAATGTGGTCGGGTGCTAATACCCTGTGTCCTGTTAAGCATCAGTTGATTGTGGAGAAGGTTGGTGTTGTTGTTGGTGCTGCTGGTGTGCCTGGTGCTGCTGGTGTTGGGGCTGATCGTGCTGGGATTCTGAGGACCAAGGTGAGGTAGTTTCAAGAGCACTGATGGAATAGATGGCAGGTGAAATAGCGATGACAGAAGCGATCTGTCAATGATGGGAGAGGTAATGATATGGAGACTTGTGTAAAGAGTTGCAGCATTCTGAATCTGTAGTGGAAATACAGTTTAGAGAAGCTAGTGGCTAAGGGAAGATAGCTGATTCAGCTGGGAGCTTTGACTTGACATTTGAAGCTGTCAACTCATCAGCTGAAACAATGGCCACTGACCTCCCGCCTCAGTGTCACTGACGAGGTCTAGGCACAGCGGGAAACTGGTGGGCAACCTGTCAAAAATCAAAAAGCTGGGAAAAAAAGCATTGTTAAGTGGCTGTAAACAAGCCACTAATGATTTCAATTGCCTCCCCCACTGCTGCATATCGGGTCTGCTCAGCGCTGGCAGACCCGACATTTGGGAAAGGCGCGTGGCGGTGGGTTGACAGTGGGGTCCCGACCTGCCACTAATCGCGCCCGCTGACCCCTGCAAAATTCTGCCCTAAGACCTTGAAATAATGCAGTGTAAATATTAGCTCAATGCGTTGGTATTAAATTCCTTTATCTGCTAATTGAACAGAGCTGCGAGCCTGTTAATTTTAAACAGATTAATGCTTAAAGAAGTTCAACAACTTGCATGGCTGAAGCATTCCTTATGTCAGAAAGATGCCCCCGGAGCACAATACAGTGGAGAGGAGGAAAAAAATAGGCACTGAGTGGGAGGGAGGAATCGGCAGATATTTAATTTTTTTTTGAAAGCAGGAAGGGCAGAATAAAGTGTACGGTATTAATGCATTAAAGGGCGATTTTTCCAACGTTGTGCTCCTGGTGGGGAGCTTTGCCCTTTGAGAGCACATGTCCGAAATTCCAGTGCAAGCCGCGCCCAATTTTCTGATCATTTAAAATATGGTTGAAGAATCATGCACAGCCCGTGCCAGAATCCCTGAGGTGTGCGCTCAGTGGGAACGGCTCACCAGTAGGTGTACAAAATGAAAAACAATGATCCCAGGCATTTGGACTCTAATATTTGCACAGCTTCATTTCAAGGGCTAAACGTTGGCATCGGTTTATTTATTTCGCCCTCAATGTCATTATATCTTGCTGCATTTAGATTAGCCTCCTGCTCTTTTAGATGATAACAGAAATAGTATTGTTCACGATTCCACTAATATCACAAGGGCGTATGTACTAAATAGCCTTTTCATTCATCTTCAGTACATGAAGCAAAATGGTTTTACTGTTCTCTAGCGATTTCTTCAATGTCTTGCTGAGGGCTGATTGCCATTATGTAAATTTATCTGCAGCCTGACTGGTCTGCAACATTCCAGTCTGCAGTGATCTTATGATTAACCTACATACTAATGTTAAAATTTACATGACAGATTGTCAGCAACTTAACCAGCCAAAGCCTAAAAATAAACTTCAGACACATATCCAAACCTTTTATTGCAGCAAACATTCATAATACTGTTTTGTAAGTCATATGACGGAGAGTACTGAATTTTTGAGCACGAAAGATTCTTTCAATTGCAATATTTTAATCTTTTATAATAATTTTCTTTCTGTCTGCCATGTGTATATATCCAGTCTTTTCTCTATGTCATGACCATTGAGCCATTGGTTTATTTCTTTTTCCTGCTTATTAGTTAAGCGTTTAAGTCTGGTGTTTTTTTCCTTTCTATTTCCTACTGTAATTATTCATCAATCATAATACAGGAAACTTTGTGCTATCCGGCACCGACGGGACCGAGCTGTTGCCGTCCCATCAAAACTGCCGGACAAACCAGCGCTAATGTTGAAACATACGGAGATTTTGAGCTCCGTATCTGGCAACAAACCCTGTGCTTCTAAACAGTCGGCCGTACCTTGCAAGTGTCTCTGTAGCTTAGCAACAGCTTCAGCGAGACCTTGCAGAGCCTGACTTGTGAAAAAAAAGCAACGAAAAGAAAAAAAACCTAACGAAACGGCTCCTGATTTTTGCCGGTGGCTCGAGCATTCCGGACAGTTACTCTCCAGATAAACCAAAGTTTCCTGTACGCATAACCAGTCTTTCAGATTTCAAATTTGTCCCCAATCACGTTTCAGCAAAAAAAATCTACTAGAGTTCCTCATGCGCAACAATATAAACAACCTAAAAGTAAAATTATCATGTAACAGGCACATAAAACATTCACATAAAATGTACACTCCCCCTGCCCCTCCCCCCCCCCCCCCCCACCCCGCCACGAGCAACACAATGCACCCTGACAGGTTTGGCAGGAACTCCGAGGAGCCACCACACGCCCATGTCCTCTGAGCATGCCCATGGGTCAGTCTGCTGGATTGTGACTACAATTTCAAGGAGCATTCCCCCGCCCACCCAATGATTTTAATAAAAAGGAAAAAAAAACTGCAACTGTAGGAAATTGGTAGGCTCCCTCCCAATTTCTCTGAGCTTTTTTTTTACATGGACTGCACCCTCCTGATTTTTCTGTCCTGTTTTTCTACTGCCGTCCGCTCACCTCCTCCACCAGTTGCCCCCCTTTCCCAAGCAGCAGTGCAGACACTGCAGCAAATAGCAGGTAAACGTGTTTCAGAAAGAAATGATCGAAAGATAAAACAGAAGAGCAAGAAAGAGGATTAAAAAAGGGAGGGACAAAGGAGAAAGACCATATTGAGTGGGGGGGGTTCAAGAAGAGAGAGGGGACCAATGCTCTGTTGTTGGGATGGTGCAAACAGAGAAATTGTTGAGGGGGAGGGAGACATCCAATTAAAGCAGGGAGGGGGGCCGAGAGAGAAAGAGACACACGAGCAGAGAGAGGTGGTGCAGGAAGATAAAGGGACAGAAACCATGTTGTGAGGTGAGGCGCTAAAATGCACGGTTGAAAAACTGTGTGCAACGCACTCCCGGATTTTGGATATGTGCTTTTAGCAGGCAAGGCTCCCCATTGGCAGTATGACTCATAAAATTAGCCCCTGTGTTGCATTAGTAGATAACCTGTCAGTTGCTATAACAACTGATGCTTTCTCAATGTTGAGCATGAGTACACAAGAGAGAGGTAGTTAATGCAGACTAAAACCTAGTATTAGAGCTTTCACAGAACTGATTTACTCTTCCAACATAATTTACTTCAAAACATACAAATGTTAACTTAAAAGCTGATGTGAATTGCTATGTAGTATATAAGTTACATGGTATAATTACCAACACATGGTGCAACAGGAACTCCCATGATGCTCTAGACTGGCCATTCATGATAATATCAGCCACATCTTGGATGAAATAGCCTGGAAGGAACAGTTCAAAAAGCTATTAATCTATTATTTAAAAGCCACAGAGGACTAGAGCTGCAATATATTTATTCAAATAGTTGGATCATGTGCAAACTGAACCGTTTAAGAAAATAGGGGGGGGAAAAAACATGTTTCCCACCCGCTGGTTCAGCGAGTACGTTCACCACCTGGTGTGATCATAAGACCAGGGAGCCCCAGGCTTGAACCTGTGCTGAGTTAGCTGATCTCGGCCAGGGTGCCAGCGCAGTTTTCTACAGCTGGCCTCAATGCTGCTTGAGGAGGGGAAGGGGGTGCAGGAAATGGCCAGGGTTGCAAACAAGTTCCTTATTGCTGCCCAGTGACTTCGCTGGGAGCCCACGTCTGTGAAGACAGGATTGCCTTGGCTCTTGTGGTTGAATAATCTGCCAATGCTCACTGTACGGGGGTGGGGGGGTATAAGAGGAATCGCCATTTGTGCATGATTCACAGCCTTCTAGAAAAAGAGGGAGAAGGACCCAAATCAGAGGGGAAAACCCCATCAAACTTCAGTAACAGTAATAGTTGATCCTCACCAGTTTGCTGAATGATGCAGCCAATGTATTTTATTTGTGCATTTGGGATTCAGGGCTGCTCCTTGATTTTTACTATTCAGGATCCAAATACTGTTATAAAGAAAGAACTTGCATTTGTATACAGGTACACTATCCCTTATCCGAAAGCCTTGGGACCAGCTGAGTTTCGGTTTTCGGAATTTTTCGGATTTCAGAAGGTATTGGGAAATTTGTCGGGGTCGGCGGGGGGGTCAGGGTGGGGGTCGGCGGGGGGTGGAGAAAAGAATATCGGACGGGCCGCTGTAATGTTGGGTTCACTCTCCCGTTACCTCCTTCACACTGCCCGGCTCGGCCTGCAATCTCCTACCCAGGAGGGAACTCTGTGACACTCTGCCCTGCTCAGCGTAAGTCGTGCGCCACTCTGGTCATGTCGTGCGCACGACTTACGCTGAACAAAAAAACTTTCGGTTTTTAGAGGTTTTCGGAAGTTCGGATAAAGGATAGTCTACCTGTAGCATGTTATTATTATGTCCTCAGGAAGTCCAAATGTTTTTCAGTAATGATGATTTTTTTTAAAGTGTAGTCACTGCTGTTCTGTAGGCAAACACAGCAGCCAATTTGCAGACATCAAGGTCCCACAAACAGCAATTTTTAAAAAGTTCTTTCCTGGGATGTGGACGTCGCTGGCAAGGCCAGCATTTATTGCCCATCCCTAGTTGCCCCTTGAGATGGTGGTGGTGAGCCGCCTTCTGGAATCGCTGCAGTCCATGTGGTGAAGGTACTCCCACAGTGCTGTTAGGGAGGGAGTTCCAGGATTTTGACCCAGCGACGATGAAGGAACAGTGATATATCTCCAAGTCAGCATGGTGCGTGATTTGAAGGAGAACTTGGAGGTGATGGTGTTCCTGTGCGCCTGCCACCCTTGTCCCTCTGGTGGTAGAGGTCATGGTTTTGGGAAGTGCTGTTGAAGAAGTCTTGGCGAGTTGCTGCAGTGCACCTTGTAGATTGTACACACTGCAGCCACGGTGCGCTGGTGGTGAAGGGAGTGAATGTTTAAGGTGGTGGATGGGGTGCCAAACAAGTGGGCTGCTTTGTCCTGGATGGTGTCGAGCTTCTTGAGTGTTGTTGGAGCTGTACTCATCCAGGCAAGTGGAGAGTATTCCATCACACTCCTGACTTGTCCTTGTAGATGGTGGAAAGGCTTTGGGGAGTGAGGAGGTGAGACACTCACCACAGAATACCCAGCCTCTGACCTGCTCTTGTAGCTACAGTATTTACACGGCTGGTCCAGTTATGTTTCTGGTCAATAGCTGAATGACCAGATTATCTGTTTTTGGTGATGTTAGTTGAGGGAGGAATGTTGTCCAGGACATCGAGAACTCCTTGCTCTTTTTTTAAAATAGTACCAAGGGAACCTTTACATGTGATGTGTGCACCAGCAGTGATATTCAGAGTGAGGTTCGATTTGTGTATCAAAGTGCTTGTCTGCAGCACTGACTCTGCTCAAAATCATGCATCTGAAAATCGGGCATGTTGTGAATCAGGCGTGTAAAGTGGGAAGCCTCATATTCTGTCCCGCCCAGGCCAGCAACAAGGTTCCATGCCGCTGGCGGAACCTGGGCGAGTGTTTATTGCAGCATGAATGTTTCCGATTGCCAACAGACTGAGGAAACTGAAGAGCAGACAATTTCCAAGAAATAAAGCCTGGCTGAAAATTTTCCAACACCACGGAATGCAACTCCAGTTCATCCATAACATCACTATTTGATTCAGTTGATCTTGCACGAAAAGATTTTTTGAAGCATATTTACTGTATACATTATAGATATTTCCTGCCATTCTATGACCCTAGTAACAAAATTTGAAGGGATTTTTATATGTACACCAAGAAAGATCAGCTGAAACTGTTCCATGATGTTAGTGGGAGATGGCACTGTGATGGAGAGAAAGTAGTGGGAGTTGGCACTGTTACTTGTCTTTGTGAGGTCATTCATTGTAATGGTCACATGGTCGTCGTACGTGTCTTCATACTGTTCCCTTTGGGGAACTGTATGAAGTGGTGGAAGGATTTCTGGCCGCGATTAACGCTCCTTCCGTGACCGTAACCATCTTCGTACCAGCCATTAGGGTGGTTAGTCCTATGGCGGGAGGGTTTTACGGGCTCCCACAACCCACACGAGGGGGGGGGGCCACCCACACCCACGGACGCAAGTATCCCGCTGGATGTCAACCCAGAATTTAGAGCCGGAGCTCCGACTCCACTTGCCGGGACTGTCTGGAGCGGAGTTCGAAACCCTACGCCTTCTGGCCCAGCGACGGGGATGCTACCGCTACGCCAAAGGCCCACTCCGGTCACATGGTTACCTGATTTCAATGAGCGGCCATTACCATAAACCAGTGACACATTATTCTTATTGACCAATCACAGAGCACAAAACCAATTGATGTCTAAACAGAAACCCACCAAATCTCTGCCCCACTTATTCTGCCTTCACCAGCATTGCTCCATATCTCTGTACCAAACATGCAACAATTGGTTAGGTGCTTACCAGCAGTCAATAAAATAGCCAGAAAGTGATGAAACAGTGAAGTCACATGATTACTACGGGCCAATAAGATTGCTTTAAAACATTACCAGCATTCACGAGGTCACATGACCACTATTGCCGAATGAAATTCCCAGAAAGCGACACAATTGAAAAGGGCACATGATTACAGTTAGCCAATTATATTGCTCAAAAGGGACATGTCATTTAAAAAAATAATTATTGCAGCTACATTCAATAGATATTATTATAAAATGTACTCCTACAGTAAGAAAGGAGAACAAATGGAAGTGAAATTGTTACATTTAAGTTTGAAGGAGTATTCATTACCTCATCTGTAAAATAATAGCCATTATTTTCAGGTGTCCTGGTCTATGCCTCTAATGGGCATTATTATCACAGCAAGTTAATCACTCTCATAATTTGTTTGTTAAATTTCTTATTTGTGTCGTCATGCCATTTTGTTGCACTCTATGCTCAAGCATAAAGTAAATTATTTACTTTCGTCTGAAAGCACAGAAAGCAAGCTGTTTGTGCTGCTGCATTTCCTTTTGTTACTAGCTTTCTTTCCACTCATTCTTATCAAAATTTGTTTTTGCTTTCTTCCAGAGAAAAGGCATAGTTTTATATAATTACTCAATCTTTCCTTCCACTATTTTTCCTAGTCCATTTCTGCATATTTCCCCTTCTGACCAACTTCTACAGAATTTTATTTCAACAAAGCATTTTTGAATTTATGCAGGATTGCCTAAGATTTAAATCAAATCAAATCAACTTTTATTGTCATTGTTAGTGCACAAGTGCAGTACAACGAAATGTAGGCTTGCGGCTCCCGAGAGTGTACAATTTGGATTAGGACACTTAAACATTTCAACATACATTTGCATATATTATGACCATAATAAAGTGCATCGGCAGATGTGCAGGCTTTAGTGTTTATTTGTGGAGTTCAGTAGGATGACAGCCCTGGGAAAGAAGCTGTTCCTAAATCTGGTCGTACGGGTGCGAATGCATCTGTAGCGTCTTCCAGATGGTAGGAGGGCGAACAGACTGTGGCTGGGGTGGGTAGGGTCTTTGATGATGGTCCGTGCCCTCCGTAGGCAGCGTTTCTGATATATATGTTCTATGGTCGGTAGCCGGGTGCCGGTGATGCGTTGGGCAGTTTTGACTACCCGCTGCAGGGCTTTCCGGTCATGGGAGCTACAGCCGCCGTACCATACCGTGATACAGTTTGTCAGGATGCTCTCTATAGTGCAGCGGTAGAAGTTAGAGAGGATCGGGGGTGACAGATTACATCCCTTCAGCCTCCTCAAGAAATATAGGCGCTGCTGGGCCTTCTTCACCAGAGAGGAGGTGTTGAGGGACCAGGAGAGGTCTTCCGTGATGTGGACTCCGAGGAACTTAAAGCTGGCCACCCTTTCCACCTCCGCCCCATTGATGTGGATGGGGATGTGACTTCCGCCTTTGGACTTCCTGAAGTCCACGATTATTTCCTTTGTTTTCTTGGTGTTAAGGGCCAGGTTGTTGTCGGCGCACCACTTCACGAGATGCTGGACCTCCTCCCTGTAGGCTGACTCATCGTTGTTGGTGATCTGGCCTACTACTGTGGTGTCATCTGCAAACTTGATGATGGTGTTGGAGCCATTCACAGCCACACAGTCGTGGGTGAAGAGGGAGTAGAGGAGGGGGCTCAGCACACATCCATGTGGGGCCCCCGTGTTCAGGGTCAGGGGGGGGGGGAGGTGTGGTTGCCTAATTTGACAGACTGGGGTCTGTTTGTTAGGAAGTCCAGGGTCCAGTTGCAGAGGGAAGTGTTCAGGCCAAGAGTTTGGAGTTTGGTGGCCAGTTTGTTGGGGACGATAGTGTTGAATGCTGAGCTGTAGTCTATAAACAACATTCTGATGTAGGTCTCCTTACCATCTAGGTGATTCAGTGCTGAGTGTAGAGCAGTAGTGATTGCATCCTCCGTTGATCTGTTTGCCCGATAGGCAAACTGGTGTTGGTCAAGGGAGGCAGGAACACTGGCTTTGATGTGGGCTAAGACCAGTCTCTCGAAACACTTCATTATGATGGGTGTGAGTGCGACAGGTCGATAGTCATTCAGACACGTCACAGCCGCTTGTTTAGGCACAGGAATGATGGTGGCGGTCTTGAAGCATGTAGGGACTACTGCCTGGGCCAATGACAGGTTGAAGATGGCGGTGAAGACATCAGCCAGCTGATCAGCACATTCCTTGAGTACCCGTCCAGGGATGCTATCCGGTCCAGTAGCCTTTCGTGTGTTCACTCTGCGTAAAGCGCCCCTTACGTCGGAGGTCGACAGAGTGAGCACCTGGTCTTCCGGGGGTGGCAAGGCTTTGGTAGCCGGCTCCTTGTTGTCCCTGTCGAAGCGAGCGTAGAAGTTGTTAAGCTCCTCCGGAAGGGAGGCGTCGCTGACCGGGGGACTGGTGTTTTTGCCCTTGTAGTCAGTGATGGCCTGGATGCCTTGCCACATGCGCCGGGGGTCCGAGTTGTTGCGGAAGTGATCCTCTATCCGCAGTGTCTGTTTCCATTTGGCAGTCCTGATACCCTTTTTTAGGTTGGTCCTAGCTGCTCTGTAAGCCGCCGCGTCGCCAGATTTAAATGCTGCGTCGCGTGCTTTCAACAGTGAGCGGACCTCTCCGTTCATCCAGGGTTTCTGGTTGGGGTATGACCTGATATTTTTGTGGGTCGTGACGACCTCGACGCAGCTGTTGATGTAGAATAGCACTGTGGATGCGTATTCCTCGATGTCATTGTGGGCAAACATGCCCCAATCAGTGCGTTCGAAGCAATCCTGAAGCTCCGATACTGCCCCCTCTGGCCATACTTTCACTGCTCTCATTGATGTTCTCTCTCTTTTGAGGAGCGGTTTGTATGCCGGGGCTAGAAACAGGGAGAGGTGGTCAGACTTCCCAAGGTGGGGGCAGGGAATGGCCTTGTAAGCGTCTACAATGCTCGTGTAGACTTGATCCAGTGTGTTCTCCCCTCTTGTGGGGCAGGAGACATTCTGGTGGAATTTCGGTAGTACAGTTTTTAGGTTTGTGTGATTGAAGTCCCCCGCGACGATAAAAGCTCCGTCTGGGTGCGCAGTTTGTTGTTCGCTGATGGCCCTGTAGAGGTCCTTCAGTGCTAGTTTGGCATTAGCGTGTGGTGGGATGTAGACCGCAGTGATGACATCACTCCAACTGAGAGCAAGTAGTGGCAGCTGGCACTGTGATAAGAGAGGAAGTTTTTTTTATTCGTTCATGGGATGTGGGCATCGCTGGCAAGGCCAGCATTTATTGCGCATCGCTAATTGCTCTTGAGAAGGTGGTGGTGAGCCGCCTTCTTGAACCGCTGCAGTCCGTGTGGTGAAGGTACTCCCACAGTGCTGTTACGGAGGGAGTTCCAGGATTTTGACCCAGCAACGATGAAGGATTGGCGATATACTTCCAAGTCAGGATGGTGTGTAACTTGGAGGGGAACTTGGAGGTGATGATGTTCCCATGCGCCTGCTGCCCTTGTCCTTCTAGGTGGTAGAGGTCATGGGTTTGGGAGGTGCTTTCGAAGAAGTCTTGACGAGTTGCTGCAGTACATCTTGTAGATGGTACACACTGCAGCCACGGTACGCCGGTGGTGGAGGGATGAGTGTTTAAGGTGGTGGATGGGGTGCCAATCAAGCGGGCTGCTGTGTCCTGGATAGTGTCGAGCTTCTTGAGTGTTGTTGGAGCTGCACTCATCCAGGCAAGTGGAGAGTATTCCATCACACTCCTGACTTGTGCTTTGTAGATGTGAAATGGCTTTGGGGAGTGAGGAGGTGATACACTCGACGCAGAATACCCATCCTCTGACCTGTTCTTGTAGCCACAGTATTTATGTGGCTGGTCCAATTAAGTTTCTGGTCAATGGTGACCCCCAGGATGTTGATGCTGGGGGATTCGTCGATGGTAATGCCATTGAATGTCAAGGGGAGGTGGTTAGACTCTCGCTTGTTGGAGATAGTCATTGCCTAGCACTTGTGTGGCGCAAATGTTACTTGCCACTTATCAGCCCAAGCCTGAATGTCGTCCAGGTCTTGCTGCATGCGGGCATGGACTGCTTCATTATCTGAGGAGTTGCGAATGGCACTGAACACTGTGCAGTCATCAGCGAACATCCCCACTTCTGATCTTATGATGGAGGGAAGGTCATTGATGAAGCAGCTAAAGATGGTTGGGCCCAGGACACTTCTCTGAGGAACTCCTGCAGCGATGTCCTTGGGCTGTGATGATTGACCTCCAACAACCACAACCATCTTCCTTTGTGCTAGGTATGACTCCAGCCAGTGGAGAGTTTACCCCCGATTCCCATTGACTTCAGTTTTACTCGAGCTTGTTGGTGCCGCACTCGGTCAAATGCTGTCTTGATGACAAGGGCAGCCACTCTCACCTTGCCTCTGGAATTCAGCTCTTTTGTCCGTGTTTGGACCAAGGCTATAATGAGGTCTGGAGCCGAGTGGTCCTGGCGGAATCCAAACTGAACATTGGTGAGCAGGTTATTGGTGAGTAAGTGCCGCTTCATAGCACTGTCGACGACACCTTCCTTCACTTTGCTGATGATTGAGAGTAGACTGATGGGGCGATAAATGGACGGATTGGATTTGTCCTGCTCTTTGTGGATAGGACATATCTGGTCAGTTTTCCACATTGTCGGATAGATGCCAGTGTTGTAGCTGTACTGGAACATTGAGTAGGGGGATATTCATGCAGTAGGGGGCTATTCATGGAGCCTCCTCCTCCCTTTAGTTGTTTAATGGTCCACCACCATTCATGACTGGATGTGGCAGGACTGCAGAGTTTTGATCTGATCTGTTGATTGTGGGATCACTTAGCTCTGTCTATAGCACGCTGTTTCCTCTGTTTAGCATCCATGTAGTCCTGTATTGTAGCTTCCCCAGGTTGGCACCTCATTTTTAGGTACGCCTGGTGCTGCTCCTGGCATGCTCTTCTACAATCCTTATTGAACCAGGGTTGGTTCCCTCGCTTGATGGTAATGGTAGAGTGAGGAATATGCCGGGCCATGAGGTTACAGATTGTGGTGGAATACAATTCTGCTGCTGCTGATGGCCCACAGTGCATCATGGATGCCCAGTTTTGAGCTGCTAGATCTGTTCTGAATCTATCCCATTTAGCACGGTGGTAGTGCCACACAACATGATGGAGGGTGTCCTCAGTGTGAAGATGGGACTTGGTCTCCACAATGACTGTGCGGCGGTCACTGCTACCAATGCTGTCATGGACAGATGCATCTGCGACAGGTAGATTGGTGAGGACGAGCTCAAGTAGGTTTTTCCCCTTGTGTTGGTTCTCTCACCACCTGCTGCAGGCCCAGTCTGGCAGCTATGTGCTTCAGGACTCGGCCAGCTCGGTCAGTGGTGCTACCAAGCCAATCTTGGTGATGGACATTGAAGTCCTCTACCCAGAGTACATTCTGTGCCCTTGCTACTCTCAGTGCTTCTTCCAAGTGGTGTTCAACATGGAGGAGTGCTGATTCATCAGCTGAGGGAGGGCGGTAGGTGGTAAGATGGCACTATGATGGAGGGGAAGTAGTGGGAGATGGCACTGTGATGGAGAGAATAGAAACATAGAAGATAGGAGCAGGAGTAGGCCATTCGGACCCTCGAGCCTGTTCCGCCATTTGATGAGATCATGGCTGATCATCCAAATTCAGTTCCCTGTCCCTGCTTTCTCCCCATATCCCTTGATCCCTTTAGCCTTAAGAAATATAGCTAACTCCTTCTTGAATATATTTAATGAACTGGCCTCAACTGCCTTCTGTGGTAGAGAATTCCACAGGTTCACCACTCTCTGGGTGAAGAAATTCTTCCTCATCTCAGTCCTAAATGGCTTACCCCTTATCCTTAGACTGTGACCCCTGGTTCTGGACTCCCCTGCCATTGGGAACATCCTTCCTGCATCTAGTCTGTCTAGTCCTGTTAGAATTTTATAAGTTTCAATGAGATCCCCTCTCATTCTTCTAAACTCTAGTGAATACAAGCCCAATCTCTCTTCATACATCATTCCTGCCATCCCAGGTATCAGTCTGGTGAATCTTCGCTGCACTCCCTCCATGGGTAGAACATTCTTCCTCAGATAAGGTGACCAAAACTGCACACAATACTCAAGGTGTGGTCTCACCACGGCACTGTACAACTGCAGCAAGACATCCTTGCTCCTGTACTCGAATCCTCTCGCTATGAAGGCCAACATACCATTTGCCTTCTTAACCGCCTGCTGCACCCTCATGCTTACCTTCAGCGACTGGTGCACAAGGACACCCAGGTCTCGTTGCACTTCCCCTTTTCCCAATTTATTGCCATTCAGATAATAATCTGCCTTCCTGTTTTTGCCACCAAAGTGGATAGCTTCGCATTTATCCACATTGGGCAGATGCATGGCAGATGCAGTATAATCACCCAACCTGTCCAAATCATACTGGAGTTTCTCTGCATCGTCCTCACAGCACACACGCCCACCCAGCTTTGTGTCGTCTGCAAACTTGGAGATATTACATCTAGTTCCCTCGTCTAGATCATTAATATATATTGTGAATAACTGGGGTCCTAGCACCGATCCCTGCAGTACCCCACTAGTCACTGCCTGCCACTCGGAAAAAGACCTGTTTATTCCAACTCTTTGCTTCCTGTCTGCCAACCAGTTCTCTATCCAAGTCAGTACCTTACCCCCAATCCCATGTGCTTTAACTTTGTACGCTAATCTCTTATACGGGACCTTACCGAAAGCCCTTCTGAAATTGCAAATACATCACATCCACTGGTTCTCCTTTATCTATTCTACCAGTTACATCCTCAAAAAATTCCAGTAGATTAGTCATGATTTACCTTTTGTAAATCCATGTTGACTTTGTCTGATCCTGTCACTGTTTTCCAAGTGCTCTGCTAGCACATCTTTTATAATGGACTCTAGCATCTTCCCCACTACCGATGTCAGGCTTACCAGTCTATAATTTCCCGTTTTCTCTCTACCACCTTTTTTAAATAGTGGGGTTACATTAGCTACCCTCCAATCCATGGGGACTGTTCCAGAGTCTATAGAATTTTGGAAGATAACCAGCAATGCATCTACTATTTCTCAGGCCACTTCCTTAAGTACCCTAGGATGTAGATTATCAGGCCCTGGGGATTTATCGGCCTTCAATCCTGTCAATTTCCCTAACACCATTTCCCTACAAATACTGATTTCATTCAGTTCCTCCCTCTCATTAGACCCTATGTTCTCCGACATCTCTGGGAGGTTATTTGTGTCATCCTTTGTGAAGACAGAACCAAAGTATGTATTTAATTGGTCTGTCATTTCTTTGTTCGCCATTATAAATTCTCCTGATTCTGACTGCAAGGGACCTACGCTTGACTTCACCAATCTTTTTCTCTTCACATATCTATAGAAGCTTTTACAGTCAGTTTTTATGTTCCCGGCAAGCTTACTCTCATACTCTATTTTCCCCCTCTTAATTAATCCCTTTGTCCTCCTTTGCTGAATCCTAAACTGCTCCCAATCCTCAGGTTTGCTGCTTTTTCTGGCCAATTTATATGTCCTCTCCTTGGATCTTATGCGGTCCCTAATTTCCCTTGTTAGCCATGGTTGAGTCACCTTTTTTGTTTTATTTTTATGCCAAACAGGGATGAACAAATTCTGTAGTTCATCCATGCAGTCTTTGAATGTTTGCCATTGCCTATTCACTGTCAACCTTTTGAGTGACATTCCCCAATCAATCCTACCCAACTCGCGCCTCAGACCATCGTAGTTTCCTTTATTTAAATTCAGGACCCGAGTCTCTGAGTCAACTACTTCAATCTCCATCTTAATGAAGAATTCTATCACATTATGATCGCTCCTCCCCAAGGGGTCTTGCATAACAAGACTGCTAATTAATCCTTTCTCATTACATAATACCCTGTCTAAGATGGCCTGATCTCTAGTTGGTTCCTCGGCATATTGGTCCAGGAAACCATCCCGTATACACTCTAGGAATTCTTCCTCCACAGTTACTAATTTGGTTAGCCCAATCTATATGTAGATTAAAGTCACCCATGATAACTGCTGTGCCCTTATTGCACGCGTCTCTAATTTCCCGTTTAATGCCATCCCATTACTGTTTGGGGGTCTGTATATAAATCCCACTAACGTTTTCTGCCCCTTGGTATTTCTCAGCTGTACCCATACAAATTCCACATCATCAGAGCTAATATCCTTCCTTACTATTGTGTAAATCTCCTCTTTAACCAGTAATGCTACCCCACCTTTTCCTTTTTGCCTGTCTTTCCTGAATATTGAATACCCCTGGATGTTGAATTCCCAGCCTTGGTCACCCTGGAGCCATGTCTCCATAATCCCAATTATATCATGTAGTGGGAGTTGGCACTGTGACAGAGAGGAAGTAATGCGGGTGGCACTGTAATGGAGAGAATGTAGTGGGAGCTGGCACTGTGATGGAGGGGAAGTAGTGGGAGATGGCCCTGTGATGGGGAGAATGTAGTGGGAGATGGCCCTGTGATGGAGAGAATGTAGTGGGAGATGGCACTGTGATAGAGAGAATGTAGTGGGAGCTGGCCCTGTGATGGGGAGAATGTAGTGGGAGATGGCACTGTGATAGAGAGGAAGTAGTGTGGATGGCATTCTGGGGAAAAAGAGCAACAGGCACAGGTGCACTGATGGGGAGGGACAGGGAGCAATGGGAACTGGCACACTAATGGGTAGGAACAGGAATTAGTGGGAGCTGTAAATGAGTACACCCTGGCCTAGACAGTGATTATCGCCAGGCATCCCGCAATCTAGCCAGGGATGTGAAGACTAAGTGTTTTGACCCAGCTTCTACCCTGGCTGAGATCAGCTAACCTTAACAGACTGGGGATTAAACCTGTGATCTTCTGGTCTGTCTGCTTTTGTCATATATTGGGCAGTAGCATCATCCCTCGGCCATTAGGAGTGCGCATATCACACTATCTTAACGGGCACCACTTAATTCGTGTTTTTAGCCTGCTCTTGTGAGTTATACTGTGAACTTCTAGGAACAGATAAAAAAAAATAAAACAATAAATCCTAATCCACTTTTTTTTTTTTTTTTAAAGTGCCACAAAACCCACTGATGGCTTGAGGATAAGCTGCATGGTGGTGCCCTATGTCATAAGCTAAGGCTGCACTGAAACTGATGGCTTACGATGAATGGCTCTGCAAAGCAGCTGTTCAATAGACGATTCTGGTAACACGGTCAGTCTAACACCGAAATCTGTCACAGATGCGTGGGGGAGTACTTTATACTTAAATGTGCTACTGATGTATTAGTGCTTGCCTCAAATGTGTTCATCTTGAATTTATAATAGTGTAGCCAGTCTGTCACAAGATGTTGAGGTGTAACAGCTCATTACCCACAAATTCAAAGAGGAAGCCTCCATAGCATCAAGTTTTAAACAGCAAATGAGATCTGATAGTATCATCCGGCTATTCATTTTCATAAAATAATTTTCAAAAACAGCAGTTAAAAGGTAAATTTTGTTCGTGATGCCTGGATAAATTTGTATTTGTATATCAGCACATAAGCCATACCTAATTTGGATCCCAAACTCCCTTGGGGGGTGAAAAGAATGGTTTTAAAATCCTTCTACTAATCAGAACGTAGGAAAGTACAGGATCTAAAGGACACTGCAGGCCACCTGGCCAGTCCCAAAAACAAACTCCCCTCAAACACCTGCTTCCCCTGGTATCTATCTAATTCTCCCTTAAATGTTTCTACATTATCTGCTTTCACATGTTCACCATTGTTTGTGGTTATGACAAAAGGATACATTTGTACATAGGCAGATCACTGAGCTTGGTTTACACTTCTGAGTGGCTTTGCGGATACGAAAAAGTGTTTCTTGTTTTAAACTAGATCGATCCTGGATAGTTTTTTGTGTTGATTCTCTGGATGTGGGCGACCCTGCCAAGCTGCATTTATATCCATTCCTAGTTGCCTTGAAAAGGTGGTTGTGGGCCTTTTCTTGAAATGCTGCAATGTTGTATTAAGAACTATTGTTCTTCATGCATTTGGAGAATATTCAAGAGACATTAGAAAACAGTTTTAAAGTACCCCTGTACGAGCCAGACAAAATCTGGTCAAAAATAGCAGCACGGTGGCATAGTGGTTAGCACTGTTGCCTCACAGCGCCAGAGACCCGGGTTCGAATCCGAACTCGGGCGACTGTCTGTGTGGAGTTTGCACATTCTCCCCGTGTTTGCGTGGGTTTTCTCCGGGTGCTCCGGTTTCCTCCCACAGTCCAAAGATGTGCGGGTTAGGTTGATTGGCTATGATAAATTGACCCTTAGTGTTAGGGAGATTAAATACGTGGGGTTACAGGGATAGGGTGGGATATGTGTTGGTGTAGGGGTTACAGGGATCGGGTGGGATATGTGTCGGTGCAGGCTCGATGGGCCGAAATGGCCTCTCTGCACTGTGAGGTTTCTGTGATTCTGTGATTCTGTGAAAGCACAAAGACGAGACGCTTTCATGCATGATAAGGATTTTGAAAGGGCCTTTAGGTCAGGGTTAAGTACTTGGAATAGTAAGGCAACTTCTGGGGTCCCACGTTACCAGCAGGGAGCCGTGCTTTCAAGGAGTGAAGGTTGGAGCTAAGGCAGGAACGTTGTACCCCCGATTCGCCAAAATGCAAACCTATGAGCCCGACTTCCCACTGGGAGGGCAGGATCGCACATTTACCTCCAGTGTCTACTTACCCAGTTTGTTCCAGGTAATTTATATATTTTTTTAATTCAACAGGTGTAAAAGGACAGTATACCAAACACACTTTATCCCAATCCCCAAATTCTATTCCATTTCAAAGTGCTCTCCAGAAAGCATATCACGCAGATTTCTTTTAATAGCCTTTTTTATACTGCCATTATTTTAGTTTGGACCCTGGCAGTTCAGCCTCCATGTACTGTCTTCCAGCATTTATACTATGAAATCCACTGACCTTATCCTGGCAGCAGACTTATAGACACATGGAAAAACTGGGTTTACGTGTCTGGAGCTGGGATGAGGGGGATGGATAAAGGAGAGGAGACACCTGAAGCCTCTCCCTGAATCCAATTAGGACAGTGCTAAAATTGAAACCTGCTTTTGTGGACCGTACTGTCCATTTAAAACCCATTCGAATAAGCTCCGCGAAGAGTCACACTGAATACAAAAAGAGACACCCGCAACAGTGCATAGGGAGGAGTTTCTGTTATTCTTCTGTGGTTAGGTTTGGTATTTGCTGCATGGTGCCAAACCTATAATTTAGTGTGACTTTCATGAAGGAATCTGGCCAGAGCAGCGTTACAACTGCAAGACAAGAGGAAGAACGCCACTAATATCCAGTTTAAAACAATAATTTTCCAATATAAAATTGAAAGCTTAATTAACTTTATGACCCCATCGCAACAGGGCAGCATCAATTGTAATGAATTCTTAATTTTGTAGTAAAATTGTTTCATTGTACAATAATGCAAACATTTGACAATTACCACACTAATATTATCGGCAAATCACTATGACCATTGCTACTACAATACTGACAAATCACAAAACTATTACAGAGGGGGCCATCCATTGCTAGCTGGGAGAACTGTCTGTGCTGCACGTTACAGTCTCAAGCTTTGAACGAGCAGCCAGCTGTGGAACAAAGCCATTATTTTTCATACTGCCTATGACATTCTTTATGACTGAGATTCTCACCTGTGGAAACACAGACGAGCAAGTACGAAAACGAACTTTGGAATGTTAAAATTTCAGTTAACATTTCAGGGGAGTTGTATACGCTGCAAAAGAGAAAGAAAAGAGACATGTTATACTGTTGAATTATGTTTTACAGAAACCAAGTTGTACCACACTGTGCAGTGCAGGGCTCCAGAGCTGGCTAAGTTAACCTGACTGCGCTTGCTTATTAACTACACCTCCTGTATTAATAGGCAGTGATATTTACTGCAGACAGCTTCCTTTTAGGTCGCATTTACTTCCAACACCAGATTTCTGATTGGTCACCTTGGAGGACAAAACACACCCAGCAGTTTATCTGGAATGTGTAATTAGATCCTGCCTGCCTAAGTAGTCAAGCTCTTTGCAAAGTGTAATTCGAGCAATTCTGACTGCCAGGCTCCAGACAGAACAGAGCTCATTTGGAATAGACAGGGCTCACGCTCGTGGGTTAAGACCTGCTCCCGTCCCCCAACAAGTTCCTAAACTTCCTCCCACCGCCCCCACACCACCCCCCCAGAGTCCTGAGCTTCTCCCCCCCCCCCCGAGTTCCTGAGCTTCTCCCCCCCCAAGTTCCTGACCTCCCCCCACCCCGAGTTCCTGCCCTCCCCCCACTCCGAGTTCCTGACCTCCCCCCATGCCGAGTTCCTGACCTCCCCCCACTCCGAGTTCCTGACCTCCCCCCACTCCGAGTTCTTGACCTCCCCCCACCCCGAGTTCCTGACCTCTCCCCCGCGTTCTTGACCTTCTCCCTCTGCCCGAGTTCCTGACCTTCTCCCCCTGCCCGAGTTCCTGACCTTCTCCCCCTGCCCGAGTTCCTGACCTTCTCCCCCTGCCCGAGTTCCTGACCTTCTCCCCCTGCCCGAGTTCCTGACCTTCTCCCCCTACCCAAGTTCCTGGCCTTCTCCCCCTGCCCAAGTTCCTTCCCCACCCCCTCTGGGTTCCTGACCTTTCCCCCCCCCCCCAACAAGTTCCTGAACTTCTTCCCCTACCACCCCCCCCCCCCGCCCCCCCCATAGTTGGGGCATTGTGTGTGGGTTACGGATTGTTAACTGGTTTATTGGGTATGAAGCAAATAATGACAGTGTCATGACTTCCGGATTTTTTCCAGTCCAATGATGTTACTTGCCACACACGCACCGAGCTTTCTGAGAAATCAACCAGGTCTAGGAGGAGGAGAGGGAGAATGTGGTGCGCGTGTAAAGGGGATGAGGTTGGAAGAATGTGATCCGTCTCACTATCTGGATCACGTTCTCGCTCTCATCCCCCTCCCCTTAGACCTGGATCACATTCTTCCCCCATCCCCACTGTGCTCTCCGTGCTCTTTACCCCCCTCTCGAGTTCTTGACATCCTCTCCCCTCCCCTCCGATCCTCTCTCCTCTCTCCACCTCCGATCCACTCTCTCTCCCCCCTCCGATTTCCCGTCTCCTCCTCCTCCTCTCTCCCCCTCCTCCTCTCTCCCCCTCCTCTCTCTCTCTCTCTCCCCCTCCTCACTCTCTCCCCCTCCTGTCTCTCTCTCCCCTCCTCCTCTCTCTCTCTCCCTCCTCCTCTCTCCCCCTCCTCCTCTCTCTCTCCCCCTCATCCTTTCTCTCCCCGCTCTGTTCCCCCCACCCCGGCACCAACGGATCCAGTGACCTTCTCCTTACGGAGCTGTGGAAAGCATCGTTCACAGTGCAGGCCACAACTGTTGGGTACTGCGCACGTGCAGCTTCGGTAAACAGTGTGCATGCGCAGAAGGGGATAGGGTGCACACGCGCGGCTCCAGGATACCGCACGCTTGCGCAGAAGGCCTCAAAAGATGTTCATGCAAGTAATCACAGCATTCTTTTTATAGGGTCATGCTTTACAAAGAATTATTTGCAAGCTCTTTTCTATTATTTGTTTTTGGGTTGTGAGCAACATTCAGTAGCTAGTCCACTACTATAGTCACTAGGGTACACATTTTCACGGGTAATTTTCCAGCGTATGTCACCAAAAGCTTATTCGCTTCTCTTTTTCTGCATCATGTTTCTTGATGTTCTCTGCACTGTGTGGAGGCTCCATGTACAACTGCCTCTAACACACTGCAATGTTGATCAACATGTATTTTACTATCCGTGACCTACACACACTTATTCTCAATTTTATTTAAAGAATCGGGTTCCTGCAAATCCAAATTAGGTCAGGTTCCAAATTTCTATCTAAATTCAGAGAATTGCAAGATTTTTCAGCATATTTGTGTTTTCACACACTCAGGCTTTCTCTATCCGTATCAAACATGGAAGTATTACAGGACTTTGTGGAAAAATACCATGAGAAGAGAAAGCTAGTTAGCATTGTGACTCCAATCCTTACATCAGCACAAGGGCAGTGGGTGGGGTGGGGAGGGGAGGGGAGGAGGAAGTGGAGAAGTAGGAACAGTACAGATGATCTAAAATACCCGGAGCCCTGTATTAGACGGGCAATTACAAATGCATCAGTTTCACATCAGTATCAGGTAAAATAAGGCCATAAACAAAGCAAACAAAGCACTGGGATTTACTTCCAGAGGGTTAGAATTGAAAAGCAGAGAAGTTATGTTAAACTTGTACAGAACCTTGGTCAGACCACACTTGGATGTACTGTGAACAGTTCTGGTCTCCATATTATAAAAAGGATATAGCGGCACTGGAGAAGGTACAAAAAAGATTTACTAGAATGATACCTATAAGACTGAACAGGCTGGGGCCCTTTTCCCTAGGAAACAGAAGTCTGAGGGAATGTTACCTCTAATTTTTTTTGTACTGAGCGGGCCACAAACTCCTTTGAGCGCGACCTTTCTGTCCGTGAGCAAATTTTAAAACAACAACTACTTTTACAACAGCAACAACTTAAAAACATATATACTGTAAGGCCATATTGCCACCCCACTGTCTCAAATCATGAAACAACCAGACAAGGTTCTGTGCAAGTTTAACATAACTTCTTTGCTTTTGAATTCTATTCCTCTAGAAATCAGCCCCAGTGCTTTATTTGCACTTTTATTGCTTTTTTAACCTGCGTTGCTACTTTTAATGATTTGTGAATCTATACCCCTCGATCCCTTTGCACCTCTACCCTATTTAGACTCTTATTTTCCAAGGAGTAGGTCGTCTCCTTATTCCTCCTACCAAAATGCACCACCTCACACTTGTCTATACAGGGTATTGAAATTCATTTGTCATTTACATGCCCATTCTGCAAGTTTGTTCCCGGTAGAATTAATTAAAAGCTTTTAGTTTGTCATGTACAAACTCTATTTAGTAAAAAATTACTTGTCAGAAATGACTGGGATATGAAAAAACTGCATAATATATTAACACTTCCGAAACGTCACTCGGTTACACGGTTATGCATCGACAAACAATCCAAAAGCCCAAGGTGAGCTGAAAGAGGCATATCTATTTGTGCAATTTGTATTAATTTTAAAATTTTCAACATATTAGCCCATCCCTCACGTCACTATAGCAGTGGCTGCACAAGCAGCAGGAGCAGTGGCTTTCCTATGGCGCTGACGTGCTGTACGTCCACATCAGTCATTAGAATATTATTAATCACAATGTAACCAGACAACCAACAAATATAAAGTGCTTTAGTTCACAGTACCTGTATTAAAAAGAATTGAACAAAAACAGTTATCTGTATTTCCAACTTCAATCACTTCCATTAATAAACGTGGTCTTCCTGAACCAGCACACCCCCCATGTAACAAGTCAGATATGCAACACTTATTCACAAGTGCAGAAAAACACATATACAATTTCTGTCACCGAATTAAAAACAAAAAGCAGAAAAAGCTACGATTTAACAGAAATAAACATTCATCTTTCTTCCTGGACAGGAGGACCAATCAGACTGACTTGGAAATGTTTACTAATATGTTGATGTAAATATGTTAATTTAAGAATTTTGCTTCTAATGTTTTCTCTCAAACATTCTCCACAACATTAATCCCTGCTCTTATCACGAAAAAGGTTGAATTATTTTAGGTACTTCCTAATTAAATAGTGGGAAACAAACTTCATTGTACTCTCAATTTTTAATCTCCTATTTCAAAGATTTATACCAAATCAAAATTGTACATTGTCAGTTTAATCGAAGTATTTTCTGTGTCTTTCTCAATTAACAAACAGTAGATTCTTCTAAAGTAGCTTCCTGCAATTTTTACACATCATTACATAACTCGTGTTTCTATTAACACTCCACTAAACTTTTAAGAGGAAATCTATATTTACATTATTCCTGGGACTTGTTAGGACTATAGAACGACAGACAAAATAAAATGGTTTGTGTTTTTCCCCTTTTTTGATTCTCTTCCTCAATAATATTTTTTTTAAGTCAATAAAAAGTAATATGTAACTCCTACAAATCCTCTCTGCCCTCCCCCGCCTCAACAGCATGGTTGCATGTTTTTGTAAAGTTACTCACTTCTATTATGTCCGTGTATAATTGAGACACGGACAGCAGGAGTTGATTTAAACAAGTCTTTACTGAATGGAGTCAATCGGGAAACTGAAACCACAGAGGCTTGCTAGCGCCTTTTATACAGGGGTGGTCACTGCCGGTACTGCAGTCTGAGACCAGTTATTCTCTTAAAGGTACATACACAACAATTCCTTCCCTTTTAGATGAACAGTACATAACATTCATTTAACAACTAAATGATAACTAATTACAATCACGATTACGGTTGCTAGATACATTGGTTGAGTTTAAGCAATTATAAGTTCAGTCTTTGAGGAGGCTTCCTGATTCTGTCTGGATAACGCCTCTTTGGGGTATCAGGTTCTTCTGGCAAGGTTGAGTCGGGATCAATGTCGTTGTTTGGTTCATCTGCTTCCAATATCACCGATTCTGCAGTAGCTGCAACTGGTACATCGATTTCATTGCCAGGTGTATCAGATCGTGGTGTGGAGCTGACGTTTTCCAGTGACTCTAGAATCTGGTCAGCATGGCATCTTACAATGCTCTCTCCAACGTCCACGGTATACATGAGAGGTCCTTGCCGTGTACAAATCGTTCCTGGCTGCCATTTCTCAGTGCGGTAGTCCCGGGCCAAAACTGGTTGACCTATCTTAAAACTCCTGGTCGGCCTTTCATTCATATTCTGAAACTGCCTGTTCTCCACATCTCTTCGGACGTTTGGCTTAACCAAATCCAAGCGGCATCGTAGTCTTCGATTGAAGAACATCATGGCTGGAGTTTGGTTGGTAACCGCATGTGTTGCATTCCGGTAGGCAAACAAGAAGTTGTCCACCTTGTGTTGTAGGGGTATATCTTCATTACACATTGCCTTGATAGCCTTCTTGAATGTTTGAACAAACCTCTTGGCCAATCCATTAGTGGCTGGATGATATGGGGCAGATGTGTAATGCTTAACACCATTGTTCTTTAAGAACCTCCGGAACTCTTCAGACACAAACTGTGGTCCATTGTCAGAGCAAATCTGTTCAGGCAGCCCATTCCTGGCGAATATGGTTCGTAAAACTGTGATAGTTTTTTCCGTGGTGGTTGAGGACATTTTTATTACCTCTGGCCACTTTGAATGTGCATCCTCCGCAATTAAAAACATCGAGTCCATGAAGGGACCAGCAAAATCAATGTGCACCCTTTGCCATGGAGATGAGGGCCACTCCCATGGATGTAGAGGAGCTTGTGGTGGGGCGTTTTTGACCTTCTGGCATCCTGCACAGCTCTTGGTCATCTCTTCGATTTCTCTATCGATTCCCGGCCACCACACAAACGCTCTGGCTAAGTTCTTCATTTTTACCCCACCCAGATGACCCTCATGAAGCTCATTGAGCACTCTATCCGTCAACTTAGGTGGAATTATTACTCTGGATCCACACATCAAGGTTCCTCTGCACACTGACAGCTGTTCTCTTCTCGGCGAGAATGCTGGCAGCAGTGGTTCGCCATGTGCTGGCCATCCCTTCACCGTTAAATCATAGACCCGGGATAGTGTCGGGTCATTTCGTGTTTCCTTTTCTATGTTTGCATTCGTCACAGGGAGACATTCGACTATGGTCGAGTGGAATATCTCCATTGGATCCACTGCAAGGTCTTCTTCCACCGTCGGCAACGGTAGGCGCGACAATCCATCAGCATTCCCATGCTGTTTAGTTCCTTTGTACTCGATGTCATATTGGTGTGCCCCTAGGAAAAGGGACCACCTCTGCAGCCGTTGCGCTGTCATTATCGGTACGCCCTTCTGAGGGTTGAAAATGGAGACAAGAGGTTGATGATCGGTTAGTAGAGTAAATTTTTGACCGTGCAGGTAGTGATTGAACTTCTTCACCCCCCACACTAGGCTGAGGGCCTCTCTGTCAATCTGGGCGTAGTTACGCTCGGCAGAAGTTAACGAGCGTAACGCAAAAGCTATCGGCCTCTCTAAACCATCAAGGAATTTATGTGACAGTACCGCCCCAATGCCGTAGGGAGATGCATCACACGCCAGTCTGATCGGCAGTGCTGGGTTGTAGTGAGCCAATACTTCTCTTGAAGTGATTAAGTCCTTACTCTTCTGAAAGGCCCGCTTACAGTCATTGCTCCATTTCCATGCTACTCCCATTCGTAGTAGGGCGTTCAGTGGGTGCAGAATTGTGGACAAATTCGGCAAAAACTTATGGTAGTAATTCACCAATCCGAGGAATGACCTCAGTTGCGACACATTTTCAGACGCTGGGGCCTTAACAACCGCTTCAATTTTGTCAGGGGACTTATGTAACCCCTCTTCATCAATCACGTGGCCACAATACGATATCTGTTTCTTAAAAAACTCGCACTTGGGGTGGTTGGCTCGTAGCCCATGTTCCCGTAGTCTAGTGAGCACCTGTTCTAGGTTGTTAAGGTGTTCACTGTCATCTTCACCTGTCACAAGGATGTCGTCCAAGTAACACTGTGTCCCCGGAATCCCTTGCAGGACTTGTTCCATCGCTCTTTGCCATATCGCCGGAGCCGATGCTACTCCGAATACCAATTGATGATACTGGTAAAGACCTTTGTGAGTGTTTATCGTGAGATACTTCCTAGAGGATTCTTCAACCTCCATCTGCAAATATGCTTGTGCTAGGTCAATTTTTGTAAAACGCTTCCCTCCAGATAGTGAGGCGAAGATGTCTTCTATCCTTGGAAGAGGATATTGTACTGTGTGAAGGACTGGGTTCACCGTCACCTTGAAGTCCCCACAGATGCGAACCTTCCTTGGCTCCTCAGACTTATTGCTTAACGTTTTCTTCATGACAGGAACGATGGGTGTCGCCCACTCGCTCCAGTCGACCTTAGACAACACGCCTGCCTTCTCCAGATTCTCCAGCTCTGCCTCGACGGCTGGGCGAATCGCATATGGTACCGGTCTTGCTTTGAAAAACTTGGGAATTGCATTCTCTTCTATTTTTATCAAGGCGGTTACGCCTTGAAGAGTGCCCAGTTCTTGTTGAAATACCTCTTTGGCGTTAGCTAAGATTGTTGACAATCGTCCAGGAGTGACGTCTTCATCTTTTTTACCATCCACCGTCATTGCATGAATGGAGTGCCAATCTAAGCTTATCTTCCTGATCCATTCACGTCCCAATAACGGTGGTCCACCATTTTGCAGTATGTAGAGATACAATTTCCGTATTTTCTTGCCGTTGTATTCGACAGGCACCCTTATTTTTCCTCTGGGGTATACTTTTTGCCCCATATACGTCGTCAAGACGATGGATGTCTCTCTCAAGGGTATGTGTGAGAATAGCCGCTCGTAGTCTCATCGATTCATGACGGTTAGCGCTGATCCTGTATCCAATTCCATTTTAACTTGGGACCCTGCTATCGTGAGGGTGACCCAAATGGTTCGGTGATCCTCTTTTGCGATTAGGTTGTGAAGTTTGAGACAACTTAGTCTCTTGTTCCCGGATTCACTATCGCTCATCTGGTCTTCGGAACTACTGTCCGTCATCTTTTGTACTTTCTTGTACGGTTCCTTAGTAGCCTTTTTGTTGTCGCTGGTCTTCTTCCCAGACCTGCAAACTCGTGCAATGTGTACCATCTTTCCGCATTGCCTGCATATTTTGTCCTTGGACCAGCAGTCCTTCTGGTCATGGTTAGTTCTGCCGCAGCGATAACATTTTGCAAATCCCCGTGTCATTTCGTGGGTGCCGTATTCCTGTGGCTTTTGTTGTATTTCCGCAGCTCCCCTGGCTGCTGCTTCGTACGATACTGCCACGCTGAAAGCCTTATCTAGCGTCAGCTCTTTCTCTGAGAGTAACTTCTTCTGTGTTCCTTCACTCAGGAGTCCACAGACAAATTTGTCCCGTAGGGTATCTGCCAGTCCTGCTCCGAACTGGCAGTGCTTTGATAGCTTGCGTAGTTCCGTAAGGTACTCAGCATTGCTCTCATCTTTATGCTGAGTTCTCCTGTGGAATTTAAATCTTTCTGCTATCAACAGCGGTGCAGGGTTTAGGTGTTCTTGTAGGACAGCAACAATTTCGTTAAAACTCTTCGCCTTCGGTTTGGCTGGAGTAATCAGGTCCCGCAATAGGCCGTACATTCTAGCGCCCATTAAGTTTAGCAATACCGATGCCTTTTTCTCATCGGCTATTTCGTTTGCCTCCCAATATACCTCGACTCTTTCCACATACGTGGTCCAGTCCTCTATTGTATTATCAAAGGCAGTGATACAGCCAGTCTTCGGCATCTTGAAAATCTAAAATGGCGCCTCCCGCGCTTTGCCTTCTTCCCTGATTTAACAAAATGGCGCCTCCCGCGCTTTTCCTTCTTCCCTGCTGATTAAGATGGCGCCTCCCGCGCTTTGCCTTTTTCCCCGCTGTTGCTAGCGCTGCTTTCTGCGGTTTCTGTTGCAACCTGCAGCTCCTCGCGGTTTCCTGCGCGTTTAATATTTCTTTTTTTTTATTATTTTCCCATCGTGGAACAACCCTGTGGGACTCTTGCCTCCCTCTTCTCGGGTCTGTACGCAGCCCGGCTTCGTAGCACCGGCCGCGCCCTGTGTGCTCCACCCTCTCTCTCTCCTCTTCCCGACAACGCTGCTCGGCCCCGTTGCAAGCCACCCGCTCGAGTTCGCGACCGCCGCAGCCCAGGAAGGATCAGTGTACTACCTGCCACCAGCCCGATTAGCTGAAGCACCGTCGACAGGAACCAGGCCCCGCTTTCGACAGCTTCTCCAGCAATCTTCAACTCCGCTAACTCAGGGGCGGATGCCCACGGTCGACGCCCGTTTCTACTGCTTCTTTCTTCCTTCTGGCCTCGACCTCTGCTCACTTCGCTTCAGGAATGGGTCCCAGGAGGTGGTGCAGACTGTAGGTAAGTTCGTATCTGCTCGTCGCCAGTATTATGTCCGTGTATAATTGAGACACGGACAGCAGGAGTTGATTTAAACAAATCTTTACTGAATGGAGTCAATTGGGAAACTGAAACTACAGAGGCTTGCTAGCGCCTTTTATACAGGTGTGGTCACTGCCGGTACTGCAGTCTGAGACCAGTTATTCTCTTAAAGGTACACACACAACTTCAGTCGATCATTCAAAATCAAATATCGAGAAATTTCAATTTTTAAATGTTTTAAGCATTTCAGAACCTCTTTAAAAGCATTTGGACTTCAAGACCTGGTTGAAACTTTTTAGATGAGGAGAAAATTGATTTCTGTTTCTGTTTCTTCCAAAATCATATTTGAAACTTGGGGGGGGGGGGGGGGGGGGTGTTTTAACACTCATTTTGTGTGAAAAGTTCATTAAAAACCTTTAAATTCTTTCATGTCTTCACACACAGAATCACACAGAATCCCCACAGTGCAGATAGAGGCCATTTCGGCCCATCGAGCCTGCACCGACACATATCCCACCCTATCCCCGTAACCCCACGTATTTAATCCCCTAACACTAAGGGTCAATTTATCATAGCCAAATCAACCTAACCCGCACATCTTTGGACTTTGTTGCAGCTTTGACAGAAAAGTTGCTCTAAGTTTATCTTTCCCTCTTCAACTGTCATTAAACATACAACAAAAAATAATCAATTCCAAATGGAGCTCAAATAAGAAGGTGAATAAAGTGGTTAAACTTCCTAAGATGGTGGTGAGGTTATCTATCCGCAGCCTTGGCAATGAATTGGGATCAGTTTTGGAGAAGTTGTTTCCATTTTTTTCTGCTGCTGTTCCCTTCGTCTCTCACAGACTCTGAGGTATAAACAGGGGCACAAACTTTTTCCCCTCTCTCATAACATGATGCAAATAACCCTGATAGACTCTTTCAAAAACAGGACAACACCTGGCAATATTTAACTGGAACTTACTGCGGGACATTCAACATCACTTTCCCATATTTTTTTCCGGCTTTAAACAATTTTCTGAATTTAAAAAAAAATTATCATTTTTGTTTCACCGGGGGCCTAAAACTAGTTTGCTTTAGCCTCCTTCCAGCGGCCATTGTACATGTGCTGCACCTCCACCTGTGTTGTTCCTTCCATCTCCCTCTCTCTCCCTCCGTCCCCCTCTCTCCCTCCATTCCCCTTTCTCTCCTCATCTCTCTCTCTCTCTCCCCCGTCTCTCTCTCTCTCCCCGTCTCGCTCTCTCTCCCCCCGTCTCGCTCTCTCTCTATCTCTGCTCCCCGTCTCTCTCTCCCCCCGTCTCTCTCTCCCCCGTCTCTCTCTCCCCCCGTCTCTCTCTCCCCCCGTCTCTCTCTCCCCCGTCTCTCTCTCTCCCCGTCTCTCTCTCTCTCCCACCCAGTCTCTCTCTCCCAGTCTCTCTCTGTCTTCCCCAGTCTCTCTCTCTCTCTCTCCCTCCAATCTCTCTCTCCAATTTCTCTCTCTCCAATTTCTCTCTCCCCATCTCTCTCTCCCACCCCCAGTCTCTCTCTCCCACCCCCAGTCTCTCTCTCCCACCCCCAGTCTCTCTCTCCCACCCCCAGTCTCTCTCTCCCACCCCCCAGTCTCTCTCCCACCCCCCGTCTCTCTCTCCCACCCCCCCGTCTCTCTCTCCCACCCCCCCGTCTCTCTCTCCCACCCCCCCCAGTCTCTCTCTCCCACCCCCCCAGTCTCTCTCTCCCACCCCCCCAGTCTCTCTCTCCCACCCCCCCAGTCTCTCTCTCCCACCCCCCCAGTCTCTCTCTCCCACCCCCCCAGTCTCTCTCTCCCACCCCCCGTCTCTCTCTCCCACCCCCCCAGTCTCTCCCCCCGTCTCTCTCTCCCCCCAGTCTCTCTCTCCCACCCCCCAGTCTCTCCCCCCCGTCTCTCTCTCCCCCGTCTCTCTCTCCCACCCCCCCGTCTCTCCCTCCCACCCCCCCAGTCTCTTCCCCCCGTCTCTCTCTCCCCCCAGTCTCTCTCTCCCACCCCCCAGTCTCTCCCCCCCATCTCTCTCTCCCCCGTCTCTCTCTCCCACCCCCCCGTCTCTCCCCCCAAGTCTCTCTCTCCCCCCAGTCTCTCTCACCCCCAGTCTCTCTCACCCCCAGTCTCTCTCTTCCCCCCCCGTCTCTCTCTTCCCCCCCCCGTCTCTCTCTTCCCCCCCCAGTCTCTCTCTCTCCCCCCTCCGATCCTAGATGTTCCCCCCCACCTGCCACCAACACATCCCCTGACCTCTGCACAGAACCGATGAAAGCATGGCCCAACTGGGTACTGCGCATGCCCCAGTATCCCATGAGCCGGAGCTGAAGGCTGAAAGGCAAAGAATCAGAGTGCGGGGGATTCTCCCACTGTCCAGCTGAAAGGTCAAGGAAGAAAATCCAAACCCCTTCCGGCGTTACACAGCAACCCATCGACCATCGGAACACACACTTCAAGTGCTGCAATTGCAATCGGCTCTGAGATCACAAGACTTACAGACGAGTCTGTCTGGATTCCCGGGGCCGTTGTGTATTGGGCCCCTCTCCCGCTCCAGCTACTGTCCAGTTCTCTGCGCGGCTTTTCATTTGAAGTGCACGCAAGCTCTGGAGCGTGTGCGCAGGTGCACACCTTAGAGGGAACAGTATCTGAGGGGTGACCTGATAGAGATCTTCAAGATTATGAAAGGGTTCGATAGGGTAGACGTACAGAAGATGTTTCTACTTGCGGGTGAGACCAGAACTAGGGGCCATAAATATTAGATAGTCACTAATAAATCCAATAGGGAATTCAGGAGAATCTTCTTTACCCAGAGAGTGGTTAAAATGTGGAACTCGCTACCACAGGGAGTAGTTGAGGCAAATAGTATAGCGGCTTCAAGGGAAAGCTAGATAAACCCATGAGGGAAAAAGGAATAGGATATGTTAATGGGATTAGATGAAGAGGGGTGGGAGGAGGCTCATGTGGAGCATAAACACCAGCATAGGCCTGTTTCTGTGCTGTAAATACTTTGTAACTTTATACTTTGTAAAATAATGGAATCAATTACTGGAAGTAAACTTGAGGACAATAATGGAGTAAACAACAGTCAAAATAGATTCAGAAGAAGATGATTCTCCCTAATCATTTTCTGGATTCTTTTTGAGGAAGTGATAATCCCAAGTAGCTGTGTGTATTAATACTTTCAAAAACCTTTGACAAAGTTCCACAGCAATTGCAAGGACTGAAGCCTAATGGGGTGGTTTTTCAAGGTAAAACCTGGGAATGGATAAGTAAGTGGCTGAAAGGTAGGAAAATTGAAGGTACAGTACTTGTTAGTGGAGTGATATCAGTGAGGAGGGAAATGCTGAGCGGAATGCCCCATATATCAATGCTGGGACCCCTTAGTTCAGAATTTTAATTCATCCTGCTCAGATTTTCAGTTGACACCAAACTGGGGAGAGTAGAGTTAAAGCTGAGGAAGCAGCCAGGGAACTACAAAGTGAATTAGATTAAATATGTAAGTGGGTGGAACAGTAGCAGATGAAACTTAATATGGACAAATATAAAGTATTGCACCTAGATAGAAATGTAAGCATCATAAGTAAGCGATAAGTGGTGTCAAAATAGCTAAGGGTCAAGTTGACAGAGATCTAGGGACATCAGTTGTCTTGACACTCAACAGGCAGGATTTTCATCGGGCCGTGGAGGCAGGATTGGAGGCGTGTGGAGGGTTAAAATCCCAAAATCGGGGGACACGAAACCACCCCGCCCCCAACCCGCCTCCATGCCAGTTTCAAAGGAGGCGGGTACCCGCCCCGCACTGGGACCCGCCTCCCCGAGGCAGGAAGGGGATTAGTGCCAATTACCTGCCTGTTAACAGGTAGTTAACAGGCAGTTTTTAGCCTAATCCCTATTTTTAATATTGAAGTGTGGGATTCCCGACGGCTCCAAACCACGCCAAGTTAGAGGAGGCGGACCGTCGGGATGAAGGGCTTGGAGGGGTCGCGATGTCCGGTGTTCAGGTGAGTGATGGGTGCATGAGTGCAGAGGTAAGTGTGTTTGGTGTGTGTAAAGTGTTTAAAGAAGTTTTACATACCTTTACTTACCTTTACAGCCTTCCTTCCTTCAGGTCTCGAGAGTCCCTCATCTCATCGGCACAGAAAGCAGAATGGCTGCGAACTGTCAAAAATTGCAGCATTCAGCTTTCTGTTCCGGGGAGATCTCTAAATCATCCTGAGAGGAAGGAATTAACTTAGAATATAGATTGTCACTATTTGACAGCTTCAAAGAGCTGTCAAACGCTGATATTTCATCTGTCAAAAGGTCTTGACAGATGAAATGTCAATCTGTGACGTCACCTGTTGCCGGGTGGCCCTTATTTGGCCTGCTGAGCCCGCTGGGCGGGCTCAACAAGGTCAATCAAGTCAAAATCACGTGGGTTGGCCACAACTCAATGGAGGCGGGACTACAACCCCAAAAGTTGTAGTCCTGCCTCCTACCCGACTCCTCAATGAAAATCCAGCCCTACATGTCCAACCACTGTGGAGCAGCAATCAACAATGCTAATAAGACACTGAGCTATACAACCCAAACAATAGAATAAAAGTCAGAGGAAGTAATGCTGAAATTTTGCAGTGTTCTGATGGGTCTACACTTTTGAGTTCTGTGTCCAGTCCTGGCTACTAACACACAAAGGACACACCAGACATGCCAACTCTCACCAATTTTCCATGAGGCGCACGGATTAGATGTTCATCTCTTGGCTTCGCTTAAATGTGCTTTAAACTCATGGAAAAGCTTTCAGGGCACCGTCGCATCAACACTGCATTACCCGTCTTGCACTGTGTAGTACGGCAGCTTGCCTCAACGTGTTCGTATTTCAGCATAACCTGCCATGATTGAGAGGGGCTGAGCCTTTGAGATGACTAATAGGCAGTCAGCCACTCATAAAGTAAACTTCTGTCCCCATTTTTTCAGTCGGCAGCTGTTGTTGATGATCCTGCTATTCCCATTTACACCTCCTCTAGACTCATCTTTTGTTTCTTTAATAATAAATAAAAATAGAAAATGTTGGAAATACTCAGCAGGTCAGGCAGCACCTGTGGAGCCAGAAACCGAGTTAACGTTTCAGGTTGATGACCCTTCGTCAGAACTGGAAAAAGTTGGAGATGGAACAGGTTTTTAAGCAAGTGTAGGGGCAGGGAAAGGGGGGAGGGGAGGAAAGAACAAAAGGGAAGGTCTGTGATAGGGTGGAAGGACGGAGAGATAGAGACTAAAGGGATGATGGTGCAAAGCAAACGGAGATGGTAATGGGATAAGTTAAGAAACAAAAGATGACTCTAGATGAAGTGTAAATGGCAATGGCAGAATGATCGACAGCTGCCATCTGCGAGAGAGAGAAAAAAAATGGGGAAAAAAAGATATGGGCCGAGGTTATGGTCTGAAATTGTTGAACTCAATGTTGAGTGCAGAAGGCTGTAAAGTGCCTAATCGAAAGATGAGGTGCTGTTCCTCGAGCTTACATTCAGCTTCATTGGAACAGTGCAGGAGGCCGAGGACGGAAAGGTCAGAGTGGAAGTGGAGCGGAGAATTAAAGTGACAGGTGACTGGAAGCTTGGGGTCGCCCTTACAGACTGAACGGAGGTGTTCCGCAAAGCGGTCACCCAATCTGCGTTTGGTCTCCCCAGTGTAGAGGAGACCACATCGTGAGCAGCGAATACAGTATACTAAATTGCAAGAAGTACAAGTAAATCGCTGTTTGACCTGGAAGGAGTGTTTGGGGCCCTGGACAGTGGGAAGGGAGGAGGTAAAATGGCATGTGTTGCATCTCCTGCGCTTGCACGGGAAGGTGCCAGGCGAAGGGGAAGGGGTGTTGGGAATGATAGAGGAGTGGACCAGGGTGTCGCGGAGGGAGCGGTCCCTTCGGAATGCTGAAAGGGGAGGTGAGGGGAAGATGCGTTTGGTGGTGGGATCACGCTGGAGGTGGTGAAAATGGCGGAGGATGATCCGGTGAATGTGGAGGCTGGTGGGGTGAAAGGTGAGGACAAGGGGAACCCTATCGTGGTTCTGGGAGGGAGGGGAAGGGGTGAGAGCCGAAGTGCGGGGAATAGAAGGGACACGGTCTAGGGCCATGTCAACCGTAGAGGGGAATCCTCGGTTGAGGAAAAGGAAGACATGTCGGAAGCACTAGTATGGAAGGTGGCATCGTCAGAGCAGATGCGGCAGAGACGGAGAAACTGGGAGAATGGAATAGAGTCCTCACAGGAAGCGGGGTGGGAGGAAGTGTAGTCCAGGCAACTGTGGGAGTCAGTGGACTTGTAGTGAATGTTTGTCAATGGCCTATCCCCAGAGATGGAGACAGAGAAGTCGAGGAAGGAAAGGGAAGAGTCGGAGATGGACCATGTGAAGGTGAGGGAAGGGTGGTAATTGGAAGCAAAAGTGAATGAAATTTTCTAGTTCAGGGCGAGAGCAGGAAACGGCACTGATACAGTCACCAATGTACCAGAAAAAGAGGTGAGGGAGGGGACCTGAGTGGGACTGGAACAAAGAATGTTCCACATATCCCACGAAAAGGCAGGCATAGCAAGGACACATGCGGGTTCCCATAGCAACACCTTTAATTTGGACGAAGTGAGTGGAGTCAAAGGAGAAGTTGTTCAATGTGAGAACAAGTTCAGCCAGGCGGAAGAGAGTGGTGGTGGATGGGGACTAGTTGGGCCTCTGTTCAAGGAAGAAGTGGAGCGCCTTCAGGCCATCCTGGTGGGGGATGGAGGTGTAGAAGGATTGGACGTCCATAATGAAAACGAGATGGTTGGGGCCAGGAAACTGGAAACTGTTAAAGTGGTGGAGGGCGTCGGAAGAGTCGCTCTCTTCAGGACACTCAACATGTCCAACCACTGTGGAGCAGCAATCAACAATGCAAATAAGACGCTGAGCTATACAACCCAAACAATAGAATAAAAGTCAGAGGAACTTATGCTTAAATTCTGCAGTGCTCTGAAGAGTCTACACTTTGAGTTCTGTGTCCAGTCCTGGCTACTAACACACAAAGGACACACCAGACATGCCAATTCTCACCAATTTTCCGTGAGGCCCACTGATTAGATGTTCATCTCTCGGCTTCACTTAAATGTGCTTTAAACTCATGGAAAAGCTTTCAGGGCGCCGCCGCATCAACACTGCGTTACCCATCTTGCACTGCGTAGTACGGCAGCTTGCCTCACCGTGTTCGTATTTCAGTATAACTGATAGATGATAACTGAGATGACTAATAGGCAGTCAGCCACTCATAAAGTAAACCTCTGTCCCCATTCTTTCGGACGGCAGCTGTTGCCAATGATTCTGCTATTCCCATTTACACCTCCTCTAGACCCATCTTTTGTTTCTTTAGTTGTCCCATTACCATCTCCTTTCGCCAAGCACCGTCATCCCTTTTGTCATTTAATCTCTCCTGCCTTCCACCCTATCGCAGACCTTCCCTTTTGTTCTTTCCTCCCCTCCTCCCTCTCCCTGCCCCGGCACCTGCTTAAAATCTGTTACATCTCTAACTTTTTCCAGTTCTGACAAAGGGTCATCGACCTGAAACGTTAACTCTGTTTCTCTCTCCACAGATGCTGCCTGACCTGCTGAGTGTTTCCAGCATTGTCTGTTTTTAGTTCAGATTTCCAGCTTCCGCAGTACTTTGCTTCTGTCTAAAGTAAAGTTTGATTGATTTACATCTCTCTGGTTGAGAATCAGATGAACATGAGAGGCATTTATTAAAATCTCACAGGCAGCCCGAAGCTGGGTTGAAAGAGTTGGCATCATTGGACCAAGTGAAGGGTTTAGTGTTGGGGATTCAGGTACGGAAATATTAACATTTTATACCTGACAAGGGTTTATAAGAATCTTGGAACAGTGGAGCAGGCCTGCATATGTTTTGAGTAATGCTTTGAAAAGAGCTTGTCTGGTGTTTGGTAAATGTGTGAAGTGCCAATTTATCAAGAGTTAATCACTCGGTGATGTCATGAATATATTGGAAAAAAATGTTTTATGTATTTCTTAAAATCATGACGCTGTTGCTGGAGTGTTGACATTATGAGCAAAATTTACTACAGGTACACTATCCCTTATCCGAAAGCCTTGGGACCAGCTGAGTTTCGGTTTTCGGAATTTTTCGGATTTCAGAAGGTATTATTATAAGACTGGGAAATTTGTATTTAATATAAATTTTAAAAGTTCAGGCTACCTCTTGCGACTGTTCCGTGTCTAATTCCCCTTCCTGCTTCTCTGGAAAGCCGGATATCGGCTGACTCCTACTAAGCTGGCCCGCAAATCAGGTCGGGGGTCGGGTGGGGGGGGGGAGAAAAGAATATCGGACGGGCCGCGGTTCAGGTCGGGGGGTGTCAGGGGGGGTCGGGTGGGAGAAAAGAATATCGGACGGGCCGCGGTTCGGGCCGGGAGGGGGGGGGAGAAAAGAATATCGGACGGGCCGCGGTTCGGGTCGGGTCGGGGGGAGAAAAGAATATCGGACGGGCCGCTGTATTGTTGGGTTCACTCTCCCGGTACCTCCTTCATACTGCCCGGCTCGGCCTGCAATCTCCTACCCAAGAGGGAACTCTGTGACCCTCTGCCCTGCTCAGCGTAAGTCGTGCGCCACTCTGGTCATGTCGTGCGCACGACTTACGCTGAACGAAAAAACTTTCGGTTTTTAGAGGTTTTCGGAAGTTCGGATAAAGGATAGTCTACCTGTATCCCATTTACAGACCTTTCAAATTTCACCCACGCTCACTCATTTTGCTTTAAAAATGTAACCTATTCTGCTGCATGACACTTGCTAATAAACACAACTTCACACGTTTAAGTGGATTTCCAATCTGCCTCACACTTTGTGATCTTTAAACTGACTCGCAATAGTTTCTATAAACGTTACCACATCCAAAAGAAAACAGCATTATCTTGTAAGGAATGCAATTCTTTTGCCTCCAAAAATGCTTAAAATTCAAGAGTGTATTGGGGGGGGGGGGTGGTGCTTTGCTCCCTGGACCCATTCAGCGGCTGTAACCCTGGACAATACTGGGACCCTCAGTTGTCACCTAACCCCAGGCAGATTTTGGAGAGGCTGCTTAAAGGTTAACATCTCTGAGACAGTCCAGCCTGGAAGTCTGATTCCAAGCACCGAAGGACTGAGTTAAAAGACTGGAGAAACTTTGGTTTTTCATTCTTGAAAGGAGACAACTGAGAGGCGACCTCGTAGAGGTATTTCAGATTGTAAATGGTATAGAAAAGGTCAATCTCAAACACTACTTCAAATTAAACTGTGACAGTAGAACAAGTCAAGGCAAATTAGGGCTGCTCCAAGTAAATTCTTCTTCACACGAAGAATGATCAACGTGTGGATTGGACGTCTGGGTAGGATAGTGGAGATAAAACCCGGACTTGGTTTTAAGAAACTGTCCAGTGCTGTGGTGGGGGGACTGTGGATTTTCAGGAACATAGAACATAAGAAATAGGAGCAGGAGTAGGCCATTCGGCCCTTCGAGCCTGCTCTGCCATTCAATGAGATCATGGTTGATCTTCTGCCGCAACTCTATTCATCGGCCCTATTGCCATATCCTTTGATGCCCTTACTAGTCAGAAATCTATCGACTTCTGTTTTGAATATACCCAATGACTGAGCCTCCACAGCCCTCTGGGGTAGAGAATTCCAAAGATTCACCACCCTCTGTGAAGAAATTTCTTCTCATCTCAGTCCTGAATGGCCTACCCTTTATCCTGAGGCTGTGGCCCCCTGGTTCTAGACACCCCAGCCAAGGGAAACATTCTCCCAGCATCCGCCCTATCAAGCCCTGTAATAATTTTGTATGCTTCAATGAGATCCCCTCTTGTTCTTCTGAATTCAAGAGAATACAGGCCTAGTTTACTCAATCTCTTTTCATACGACAGTCCCGCCATCCCAGGAATCAATCTCGTGAACCTTTGTTGCACTCCTTCTATGGCAAGTATATCCTTCCTTGGGTAAGGAGACCAAAATTGTACACAGTACTCCAGGTGTGGTCTCACCAAGGCCCTATATAATTGCAGTAAGACTTCTTTACTCCTGTACTTAAATCCTCTTGTAATGAAGGCCAGCATACCATTTGCCTTCCTAATGGCTTGCTGCACCTGCACATTCACTTTCAGTGACTCATGTACAAGGACACCCAGGTCCCTTTGAGCATCTGCATTCCCCAATCTTTCACCATTTAGGAAATGCTCTAGGAACAGGAGTAGGCCAGTCAGCCTGTTCTGCCATGCCCTTAGATCATTGCTGATATGGTATCTCAACTCCATTTACCCGCCTTTCTTCCATATCCCTTGATACCTTTAACTAAAATATAGAAACATAGATAGATGAGCTAGTGCGGGAAGGTGGAGTTGAGGTAGAAGATCAGCCATGATCTTATTGAGTGGCCGAGCTGGCTCAAAGGGCCAAATGGCCTACTCCTGCTCCTATTTCTTATGTTCTAAGATTAACTGAATGGCCTTCATTTTCTATATCTATCCTGAAATCAATTGGCTCCACTTAACCACTCGCAAGAAGATAATTTTAAAAGACTATATGGATGGAAACAGTTTTTTAAAAATGAACTCCAAGAACTTGCGAGGATGTGAGTGGTGACAATCTGGGGGAAGAATTGCTCTTTCACTGAATAAAACAACATTGTAAATGTATTCATTACAATGGGTTGGGAAAAAGTCCTGGTACTCTCATTGTTTCTATTTTTGGGACAGAGGGCCCTTACAAGGAAATAGTGGTATGACCCTGAGTGGCATTTTATTGTCCTTTGAGTTTGTGGTATGAAATGCTAAAGAATCTTCTTAGACTTACCAGCAACTACAGTTTATATATTATTTCTAGCCATTGTATAACTGTTGTTTTCAAAATTACAATTCTGACTCTTTTGGCCATCTGCCTGAACATATTCATTCAGACACCTGCTGTTCACATAACTGGATAAAGCTTTTGCCTAGTGACATGAATCAGTCATTCATGAAAGAAAGACTTATGAAATAATACTGAGCAGCCTGCGGTGGCGCTGTCCAGGGAGAGTATAAATACTCGGGCACGGGCCCAGCTTGCGCAGGACATTCTTAACAGGAACTAGTGAAGGACACAACTAGACCTCCATGTTGTAAAACAGTTGATTAAAGCTTTGTTTAACGCTTAGACCAAGTGCCTAGTAGTTTTCTTACGTCACCTAGTTCTAAAGGAAAGCATATACGGATTCTCATTGCTGGTACAGGTAGACTACCCTTTATCCGAACTTCCGAAAACCGAAACCCTCTAAAAACCAAAGGTTTCTTCGTTCAGCGTAAGTCGTGCGCACGACCCCCCGCGGACCCCCGCCGGCCCCGACCCCCGCCAACCCCCCCGCGGACCCCGACCCCCGCCGACTTACGCTGAGCATCAGCGTAAGTCGTGCGCACGACCCCCCCCGCCGGCGCCGACCCCCGCGGACCCCGACCGACTTACGCTGCGTAAGTCGTGCGCACGACCCCCGCGGACCCCCGCGCCGACCCGCCGGCCCCGACCCCCCGCCGACCCCCGCGGACCCCCGTCGACCCACCTTCCGAAATCCGAAACACGGCTGGTCCCGAGGTTTTCGGATAAAGGATAGTCTACCTGTACTCAGATTGCTCCTTTATGTGATGCGATTTTCAAAAAACAATGTAATGTAATGTAAGGCATTTGGTTCTTTTGATCAACACTGATGCCTGCAACGCCCAGTGACACCCTGGCTAACACTGAGCTTTCCAACATTACTGATATAAAGTAACTGGAAAAACAATGTTGGATTTGAGTGCATATTTTGCATACTGTGAGGCTCCTAATTTTACTGGTCCTGCTTGTTCTGGCCCTTTTGACTCTTTTTCAGCTGTTATTACTAGGTCTGTTGCTGCCATAGTAACATGCCTTGGAAGACTCTTCACTGTGTTTATGTAAAGAAAGCACCTTTCACATCCTCAGGATGACCCAAAGTGTTTCACAGCCAATGAAGTACTTTAGAAATGTAGTTACTGTTGTAATGTAGGAAAACACGGCAGCCAATGTGCACACAGCAAGATCCCACAAGCAACAGTGAGATAAATGACAAGATAATCTGTTTCAGTGGCGTGGATTGAGGGATAAGTATTGGCCAGGACACAAGGGGAACTCCATTGCTCTTCTTCGAATAGTGCCACAGGGCCTTTCACATCCACCTGAGAGGCCCTTGGTTTAATGTCTCATTCGAAAGACCGCATTTAACAGCGCAGCACTCCCTCGGTACTACACTAATGTGTCAGTCTGGATTATGTGCTCAAGATTCTGGAGTGGGGCTTGAACCATGACTTTCTGACTTAGAGGCGAGAATGCTACCGTTGAGCCAATACTGACAGCTAAGATCATTCAGATTTGGTGCGACTATTTTATTTAAATTATACTTTAAATAAATAATGTAAGATCAGTATCTAAAATCCAAAGTTTAAGCTGATAGGTTGAAAAGTCTCCTCTCGTTGTTCCATGTAAGATTTCTAGATGAAGCTTGACAACTTCAGTCCCTTTCCCAGTGGGCATGGTTGTTAAAGCACAAAATGACACATTATTTAAAAATCAGAAAAAATTCTCACTGGCTGACATGAATCAACTGAGCGGCCTGCGGGTGGCGCTGTCCAGGGAGAGTATAAATACTTGGGCACGGGCCCAGCTTGCGCAGGACATTCTTAACAGGAACTAGTGAAGGACACAACTAGACCTCCATGTTGTAAAACAGTTGATTAAAGCTTTGTTTAACGCTTAGACCAAGTGCCTAGTAGTTTTCTTACGTCACTGGCATAGTACAGGGTGCTTTGCTGAGGTTCCGGTGGCACTTTACTCTGTGCCAGATTCAAGCTGTGCAGATCCTCAAGGTATTTTTATGCTGCTCTTTGACCACTGGCTCCCATAGTGCAGCCTCCACTTCAAGTCCCACTCCAGAGACTTGAGCACAAAAATCCAGGCTGACACTCCGGTGCAGTGCTGAGGGAGCGCTGCACTGTCGGAGGTGCCGTCTTTCGGATGAGATGTTAAACCGAGGCCCCGTCTGCCCTCTCAGGTGGACTTAAAAGATCCCGTGGCACTACTTCGAAGAAGAGCAGGGGAGTTATCCCCAGTGTCCTGGCCAATATGTATCCCTCAATCAACATAACAAAAAACAGATCACCTGGTCATTATCACATTGCTGTTTGTGGGAGCTTGCTGTGCACAAATTGGCTGCTGCATTTCCTACATTACAACAGTGACTACACTTCAAAAGGCCTTAATTGTTTGTAAAGCGCTTTGGGACATCCTAAGGTCGTGAAAGGCGCTATATAAATGCAGGTCTTTTCTCCTACATATCAAAGTTAAATCCATCAGAATTTTGTAAACTCAGAGCGAAGACCACCCATTTTTCATTGGGGCCAGTAAATGCACTGCTGCATGCATTTTGGCAATTGTGTCACGACATCACCATACACAAACTCTCCCGTTATGTTTGTAGTGACATTGAGACATTATGACATGACTTCACCGGGTGGATTTTGGTGTGGAGCGCAGATCGGGGCAGGCAGTGAGCGGTGACTGATGAAGCTCGCTGGAGGTCCGAATCATTTTTACTGCCGGGCCTCTTCACAATAAAATCGGTGAGCTGCCAGCACTAAACGAGTGCCGATAGGCAACTCATAGATCAGGGGTCGGGGGGGGGGGGGGGGGGCGGAATCCAGCGTCCCATTTCTGGAGCCAAGTCGGCAAAGGACACTTAAAGTGATCGGGGCGGGGGGGCGGGGGGGGGTGGAGCGGAGTGGGATTAGTGGAAAGTCCGGCAGCGGTCAGGGGGATTTTTGCGGGGGCATGGGAAGAACATTCACGGTCCTGCCACCCCCAGAAACCGCCACTCACCTGCATGCTAGCTGTTTTCCAAGCAGCCTCCAGCGATCCCTTTATGGCTTGGCTGCTTTCCGCACAGTGGTTGGGCGGGACTGACGTGCTGCGCGGTTTAACTTTAAAATTGCTGTAGGGTCTTATTGTACAACATCGGACCTCGATTTTTACACAGTAATGAGGGTCTTGCCTGATTCCGTCAGGAGCCCTGACTGCCTATTTCCTGGGCAGCTCCATGATCGCAGTGGGCATGAAGGGGTTGGGAAGTCGATGGTGAGTTTACAATTACACAACTTACTGTGCTTCCACACTTAGTGTCATCTGCAAACTTGGATATACGACTCTTCTTTCATCCAAGTCATCAATATATATAATGAAGGCCCACTACAGATCCCTGGGAAACATCACTTGTCACATCCGCCAATCAGAGAACGTTCCCTTGATTCCTATTTTCTGTCTCCTACATCTCAACCAATTACCAATACATGTCACAAGGTTGCCTCCAATTCCTTGCACTTTCAGTTTTGCTAATAATCTCGTGCAAAAGAATGATAAAATAAAAAGAACAATAATTCTGAAATCTGACGACAGCCCGACAGAAATCTACTTCCCCCACTGACACTGCTCGGCGCGCCTTGCGGACCCCTTACGATCTGTGGGCCCCAGTTTGAAAACCTACGCTGTAGTGTGCCGGGTTGAACCTATGTTGTAGCATACAGGAGTCGAACCTACGTTGTAGAGTACAGGAGTCGAACCTACGTTGTAGAGTACAGGGGTCGAACCTACGTTGTAGAATACAGGGTTGAACCTGCGTTGTAGAGTACAGGGTTGAACCTGCGTTGTAGAGTACAGGAGTCGAACCTACGTTGTAGAGTACAGGGGTCGAACCTACGTTGTAGAGTGCAGGGGTCGAACCTACGTTGTAGAGTGCAGGGGTCAAACCTACGTTGTAGAGTACAGGGGTCGAACCTACGTTGTAGAGTACAGGGGTCGAACCTACGTTATAGAGTACAGGGGTCGAACCTACGTTGTAGAGTACAGGGGTCGAACCTACGTTGTAGAGTACAGGGGTCGAACCTACGTTGTAGAGTACAGGGTTGAACCTGCGTTGTAGAGTACAGGGGTCGAACCTACGTTGTAGAGTACAGGGGTCGAACCTACGTTGTAGAGTACAGGGGTCGAACCTATGTTATAGAATACAGGGTCGAACCTATGTTGTAGAGTACAGGGGTCGAACCTACGTTGTAGAGTACAGGGTTGAACCTACGTTGTAGAGTACAGAGGTCGAACCTAAATTGTAGAGTACAGGGGTCGAACCTACGTTGTAGAGTACAGGGGTCGAACCTACGTTATAGAGTACAGGGGTCGAACCTACGTTGTAGAGTACAGGAGTCGAACCTACGTTATAGAGTACAGGGGTCGAACCTACGTTGTAGAGTACAGGGGTCGAACCTACGTTATAGAGTACAGGGGTCGAACCTACGTTGTAGAGTACAGGAGTCGAACCTACGTTATAGAGTACATGGGTCGAACCTACGTTGTAGAGTACAGGAGTCGAACCTACGTTATAGAGTACAGGGGTCGAACCTACGTTGTAGAGTACAGGGGTCGAACCTACGTGATAGAGTACAGGGGTCGAACCTACGTTGTAGAGTACAGGAGTCGAACCTACGTTATAGAGTACAGGGGTCGAACCTACGTTGTAGAGTACAGGGGTCGAACCTACGTTGTAGAGTACAGGGTTGAACCTGCTTAAAACAACAATATTTTGATAACACCAAGGTAACCCCAATGAAAATAACTTTCAGCTCATCAGGATTCCATTTTAAGGTAGGGTTTACCATATTGCACAGGGGAACTCAACCTTCTCAAACCAGTTTGTCCAGTTCCTGCATTCATTAAACCACCAAATGACAAAATAAAATCATCAGTAAAGCTCCATTACTGGTTAAAAAAAAGTATAGTTTGGATGTAACACTGGATAGGGAACAATGCTCTCATCAAAAAGGCATCTAACAGGGTTACTTACAGATACTAGTAACACATCATCAAGTGACTCCGATTTTAAACTCGGGTTGTGCCGACAACCCAAGTATTGGAAAAACGCTGCGATTAGATTTCCCCCAACCCAGTATACTGAACCAGGTGCTGGTCGGCGACGCTTCTGCCTGTAAGTGAAGGTACACAGTGCAACGTACCACAACAAAGCCCACGGTCCTGTGATGGCTGAGTGCACCAGAGAGACGCTGAGGTTGGTCCATCTCCAAGACTTGGTCTTGTTCTCCTCGACATGTTTCGGGGGGAGAGAGAAACTCCGCGCCCGCAGGAAGACTCGCAGCGCCTTGAAACTCAAGGCGAAGAGCAGGATAGTCAGGACGGGGTGGCTCTGGGCGATCATGGCTGGGGCTTGTGCGCGGAGAGGGCGGGGGGGGGTGGGGGAAAGAAGCAACAGCAGCACTTTCAATTCGGTGGCGCTGGAAACGCCTCTCTCTCCGTGCAAGCAAGGCTGATCCCCTGTTGGTGGAAAAGGACCAACCCACAAATGGTATTTGCTGCAGCGATTTTGCAACGCGTTCAATCGGCGTGGGTGAAATCGTCCATGTGTATTCCATACAGTGCCACACCGCGGAGCACTGTCCGGCCAGGTTAGCGGTTTGGGGTGGAGCACCGCAGATTGTTCCGCTATTGAAAGCCTATTTTATTGCAACCCAACCCTGCACTGAGGTTTATATTGCAGTAAATTTAATAGCGTGTTTGGTAAATGTCACAAAACTAGCTTACTCCTAACTTGAACGCAGAGAAGCCAATGCTGATCACTGTTAATATTTTATACACACACACAATTGTATAAAACAGGATAACGTGAGATCGTGGACCAGTTGGAAACCCCATAGAAAAGTATTGGATTTTAAATTGAAGTAGTGATGTTCTGAAACCAAATAAGTGGGTCTCACTCCAGATGAGTGAAATTTGATATTCGACAGCACACGGGCAAGGGGTTGTGTTGCAAGACAGCAACTATATCGAGGGAGTAAATAGCAAAAATACTACAGATACTGGAACTCTGAACTCGAAACAGAACACGCCGGAAACACCCAGCAGGTCAGGCAGTAGCTGTGGCGAGAGGAAGTTCAGGTCGATGATCTTTCGGCGGACCCCTTGTGTCAATCGCACATTGAGGGGGGTCCCTTTGATGTCGTTAAACGCAAGAGTAAATGTTGTGTTTGAAATTCTATAGCCCGGAAATTGCGAGACTGCTGCCAGCGTGGAGCTCACTCCACCGGGAGCACAGATCAGAAAAGCAGTCATGGAAGTCAGCATTCCCAATTCATGCTGCTCCTGATTTTACAGTCATTAAAGTCAAGAGCTGGAAGATTGGGAGTGCCATGTAGTGGGAGTGCCATAAAGAAAGAAAGACTTGCATTTATATAGCGCCTTTCACGGCCACCGGATGTCCCAAAGCGCTTTACAGCCAATGAAGTACTTTTTGAAGTGTAGTCACTGTTGTAATGTGGGTAACGCGGCAGCCAGTTTGCGCACAGCAAGCTCCCACAAACAGCTATGTGATAATGACCGGATAACCTGTTTTATTGATGTTGATTGAGGGATAAATATTGGCCAGGACACCGGGGATAACTCCCCTGCACTTCTTAGAAATAATGTCATGGGATCTTTTACATCCACCTGTGAGAGCAGACGGGGCCTTGGTTTAGCGTCTCACCCGAAAGATGGCACCTCCGACAGTGCAGCACTCCCTCAGTATGGCAGTAGTGGGAGTGGCATGCTGATTTTAAGTGGGATTTAATTCCATAGACAGTTACATCCTTCCAGTACTCACCCAAGTAACCATCTATCTATCTTCTATCTATTATATATCTTCTATATATATAAATCGGTACATCTGTCTGTCTGTCTGTCTGTCATTCTGTCTGTCATTCTGTCTGTCATCGCCTGTGCGTCTGTCGGGCTATGCGCTCGAAAGTTACAGGGCGTACCTACGCGCGCGTTACCTCCAAAGAAAGCTTACGCTTCCGAGACGGTTTTAAGCGTATTTACGTTTCGGCCGGGCTAAAATCGCGCCCGCGGTATCCGAAAAACCTTCAACATTCCACTCATTAGCATCTCATTATCCGCTCATTAGCGACAGAGTGACCTCGAGCTCGACCAATCGTACGCCGGGTTGCTGGTGTGTGCCGCCGGGCCAATCGGTGCGTGTGTGGGTGGGCCTTATCGTTCTGAACCGAGGTGAGTCGCCGCCATCTTGATTCCAAACTTTTCCTTTCTTTTTCCCGCTTTCTGCGTCTTTAAAAAAAACGCTGCTTTTAAAACACATATTGTTTTTTTTTTAAATGATTTAGAAACGAATTAACTTATCTAATCTCATTAATATTCCAACCTTTCCCCGTTTTTCCAGGTAGGCCTCGAAGCCTCGGCTTCTCCTTCGCACCCACGCCCGAGCTAGGCACCTCCCGGCCCCACTCGAAGGCTGGAGAGCCGAGCCTCAGCCCAGCGCCGCTAGGGTGTGCGCGCAGCAGGAGCTGAGACGCGGCGTCTCTCTCTGGCTCGGCCGGGGGGCGGGGCTTGCTGAACGTCAAGCGTCACCCTGGCAACCGGCCCCCCGGCCGTCTCGTACAGCCGCAATCGGCGGTCTTCACCTCGGGGGGGGGGGGCGACCCTCGGGGGGGCAGCAACCCTCTGCGGGGGCCGCGACCCAAGGGGGGGGGCGCGACCCAAGGGGGGGCCGCGACCCTCGGGGGGGGGGCACCAAGCGTCACCCTGGCAACCGGCCCCCCGGCCGTCTCGCACAGCCGCAATCAGCGGTCTTCACCTCGGGGGGGGGGCCGCGACCCTCTGCGGGGGCCGCGACCCTCGGGGGGGGGGCGCGACCCACAGGGGGGGGCCGCGACCCTCGGGGGGGGCGCGACCCTCAGGGGGGGCCGCCCTCCCTCCCCTCCATCCCCCCTCCCTCCCCCCCCGCTCCCCCCCTTCCCCCCCCACCCTCCCCTCCCTCCCCCCGCTCCCCCCCTTCCCCCCCACCTCTCCCCCCCTTCCCCCCCCACCTCTCCCCCTTCCCTTCCCCCCTCCCCCTTCCTCCCCCTCACCCTCCCCTTCCCCCTTCCCTTCCCCCCTCACCCTCCCCTTCCCCCCCTTCCCTTCCCTCCCTTCCCCCCGCCCTCCCTTCCCTTCCCCCCCGCCCTCCCTTCCCTTCCCCCCACCCTTCCCGCCCCCCCACCCTCCCCCCTCCCTCCTCCCTCCCTCCTCCCTCCTCCCTCCCCTCCCTCCCCCCTCCCTCCTCCCTACCTCCTCCCTCCCCCAGTCGCTCTCTCTCTCTCTCTCTTCCAACAACAACATGCCCTCGAAAAAGCCTCGGCACCGCCGGGCACTTCAGCTAGTATATAATAAAGCAGTTGGTTTGTCTGTATGTCTGTCTGTATGTCTCTGTCTTATATGTCTGTATGTCTGTCTGTCCGCTATACACTCAAAAGTTATAGAGCGTACCTACACATATGTTATATCAAAAGAAAGCTGATGATCAGGGGAGTGTCATAGGCGTATTTACTTTTTGGTCAGACAAAAATTGTTCGGACAGTATACAAAAAACATTCAAAAATCCGCTCATTAGCGGTTGACCAATCCTACCGCTCATTAGCATTGAGTGACGTGATGGTTGACCAATCCTACAGTTCAGTGACCTGATGGTTGACCAATCGGTGCGTCACGGGCGGGACCTAATCCTGCAGCCTGCCGAAACATCGCCGCCATTTTTCCCCCTGCTTTTCCTCAACAGCGAGCGGGGCAGCTGCGTCGGCCTGCCGGAGCAGGAGGTGAGTTGGGGTCACTCGGGCCGGGCCTCACAACCGCTCGGCCCGAGACACAGAGTGGGGGAGCGGCAGCGGGCGGCCGTCAACCGCGCGGCCCTCTAAACTGCTCTGGCAACGCCGGGCCCCCCCAGCTAGTTCTTCATATGTGAGCCTAGACAGTGAATTTTGGCAGCTAATTGATGGGTGGAGATGCCACGACTACCCAATCCTGTCCTTACCCTGCATGTGCCCTGTATGATTTATCTCTGTGCTCCAACCCAACCCAGGGCCAGTGAGATCAATTGTAATATTCCCACTGCCACTCTAGCTGAGACTAGCTAACTCAACACAGACTCTGGATTGGATTTGGGACCTTTTGATCTGTACGGCTCAGAACTACATTGTGGCTCAGTGAATGTCTCTTAGCTACGGGGGATGGGGTGCTTTTATTTAGTGTTTAAATGTACATTGACTTTGGCTGATAATATGGCTGAACCTGACATACACTTTAAAATCAAATCCTTGCAAACTTCAAAATTAGCCCAGACGCAACTCAAATCTTGAGGTGGGATTTGTCCCAACTCAGAGTCCTCAGCAGTCAGCGGGCGTGCCTGTCAGTAGCTGAATGGTCACCAATGCCTCTTACCACCACACCCTCCTACACAGTTGTCTTCTCTCTATGTCTACCTTTGCAGGGGCCAGCGTATCCCGTGAGTAGCTGAACCTTACAGACCAGGAGAATCACTGCAGGTTCGATTCCTGGTTATGGCTGAGTTAGTTGATCTCAGTGAGTATGACAATAGGGCTGCTAGAAAGAATGACTTACATTTATATAGCGCCTTTCACGACATCACAAAGCGCTTTACAGCCAATGAAGTACTTTTGAAGTGCAGTCACTGTAGTAATGTAGGAAGTGCGGCAGCCAATTTGCGCACAGCAAGCTCCCACAAACAGCAATGTGATCATGACCAGATAATCTGTTTTTGTAATGTTGATTGAGAGATACATATTGGCCAGGACACTGGGGATAACTCCCCTGCTCTTCTTCAAAATAGTGGATCTTTTACTTTTACCTCAGAGAGTAGACAAGACCTTGGTTTAACATCTCATCCAAAAGACGGCACCTCCAAAAGTGCAGCACTGCCTCTGCACTGGAGTGTCAGCCTAGATTTTTGTGTTCAGGTCTCAGGACTATGAACCCACAACCTCCTAACTCAGAGGTGAGAGTGCTACCCACTGAGCCATGGCTGACACTAGACTACAATCTAGGGGGAAATCGCCCAAGGCTCCTGTTCCAGTGACCCCTGTTGGAAGTACATGCACGTGGACCTTGGCTAAGGCCAGGGTTCTGCTTGCTTGCAATATGTTCCATGGTGAACAGCCTGCCGACACTCACTATCAAGGCTCACACATAAAGTATAGCCTCTGACATTTGATTAATCTTATATCCAAATAACAATAAACGAGTTAAAAGCAAAAAAAAATGCTAGAAATCCAGTATGCATCTGAAAGAGAAAAATAGGCTAACCTCAAAACTGTTGCCTCACAGCGCCAGGGACCCGGGTTCGAATCCGGCCTCGGGCGCTTGTCTGTGTGGAGTTTGCACATTCTCCCCGTGTTTGCGTGGGTTTCCTCCGGGTGCTCCGGTTTCCTCCCACAGTCCAAAGATGTGCGGGTTAGGTTGATTGGCTATGATAAATTGACCCTTATTGTTAGGGGGATTAAATACATGGGGTTACGGGGATAGGGTGGGATATGTGTTGGTGTAGGGGTTACGGGGATCGGGTGGGATATGTGTCGGTGCAGGCTCGATGGGCCGAAATGGCCTCTATCTGCACTGTGGGGTTTCTGTGATTCTGTGATTCTTTAGCTAGGTGTAATACATAATATGCGCCACTAGGCGGTGACATTGCTACTGTTCAGAATTTTAGATCGCATGGTGAGGTTAATTGCTTCTTAGCACACCGAGTGTGTCAAATGAGAGTTAATTTTTAGTTTTTTTTAGCACAATGGCAAGTCTGTGCTACTCAAAATGCATTATCTGTGAGGTCAAATGCATTACAGCTCACAACTGAGGTGTCAATCAGAATGCACGTGAACTAATAATGCCGATGAGCTGAAGGAACTGAAATCTGCAAATATTGGGCTATCTCTTCAATGTCCTGTCTGCACCTTTAATGCCTTTTTTATGATTGGCTCGGGTAAAAGTGCGGGAAACCCAATGTACCCGGGAGGCCCTGCGTCAATTCACGTGCTCGATCATAACTTATTACCTACAAAAATAAAAACTTGAAGCTTTTAACTCATTTATTGTTATTTGGATATCAGATTAATCAAATGTCAGAGGCTATACTTTATGTGTGAGCCTTGATAGTGAGTGTCGGCAGGCTGTTCACCATGGAACATATTTCACAATGTTCCCATTTGTGGGAGTATCCCTGTTCATGTGGCTCAACATCAGCTAAAATACTGATACACTGACTCATAGAACAAGTGAATCATTTTCAAAAACCACGAGGGTGAAATTTTAAAATGTGCAGCAACAGGAGGTATGAAAGTTTCTACCCCATCAGACATGGAACATGTAGCAAGGTACTCAAAAGGAAAAGAATTGTAAATGATCCAAATTTGAAAAATAGGTGTCCCTACTGGAAATACACATGCAGCTGGTCCATTAGCATCTGAACAGGGAAAATATAGGATAACATTTTGGGTAGAGATCCTTATTAGTTCTGATGACAGATTTCTACTTGAAACGGTAACCTATTTTCTTACAATAGCAAAATACTGCGGATGCTGGAAATCTGAAACAACAGAAAATGCTGGAAACACTCAGCAGGTCGGGCAGCATCGAGGAGATTTTCTTTCTCTGTTCAGGCGTTGATGGACCAGCCGTGTATATCCAGCATTTATTTTGCTTTAATTTCCAGTGCAGTTAAGCAGTGCACGATACTGAGGGTATCTGATCAGCACAGTACATAGTCATGATATTTGTAAATTTGTTACTACATTTCATTGTAAGTAATGGAAAAATGATGAAGCATTCCTGGCCAAGTCCTGCCTCGGTTCAGAGTCTCCGTGAGAGATCACGACTTGTGACTGTATATGATGTTCAGACATTGTTAGGTCCGCAACTAGAATGCCGATATTATATGGGAAATTCAAATTCAATCATGCCATGCTAAGAGCAGGTTGGATGTCATCAGATGTAGTAAATTTCAGTCATGTTGTTAGTCACATGCTGGTTCTGACAATATAACCATTCATAATGCAAAAAGCTAACTTTTTTTAGCAGAATTTAGTACTGGCAGTCTTCAGCATTGTCTTAGCAAGAGATGTATCAGAGCAACATAACTTATACTTGACCTCAGTGGTAACACACACACATGCCACATGCTGTTGTTGGAAGATGGCTCCCAAGCTGGCAGCTCATGACCCAGTTCCTCTTCTTTGCAAGTCCATACATGGCCATGTCTTTCTCTTTTCCTCCCTAGTCTCCTATTCTTTAGTGCTTAAGCCCCCCCACTCCTAATAAGAAAGAAGAAAGACTTGCATTTATATAGCGCCTGACGTAAGAAAACTACTAGGCACTTGGTCTAAGTGTTAAACAAAGCTTTAATCAACTGTTTTACAACATGGAGGTCTAGTTGTGTCCTTCACTAGTTCCTGTGCAAGCTGGGCCCGTGCCCGAGTATTTATACTCTCCCTGGACAGCGCCGCCCGCAGGCCGTTCAGTATTATTTCATAAGTCTTTCTTTCATGAATGACTGATTCATGTCAGCGCCTTTCACGACCACCGGACAGCCCAATAATAGTGGGTGGACTTTAACTCAATCTACAAGTTCAAGCTACCTGTACAAAGCACATTGTTCTTCCCCCTGCCTGCCTTTTCCCTGTGCTCTTTTTCAATGGCCGGGACTGCTCACATTTGAATTCCTGGATTCCTCTTATCATCAGGACGGCGCTGCACTCCTGGACTGCACTGTATGCGCTAACTGCCACGACTCTGCTCCGCATTCAATCTCTCTAAGATTAAAGTAACCTGTTCCACGCTACAGCTTCCATCCCCCACCCGCTGCTGTTACCTGCTGGGATTCAGGACCGTACCTATTGGGAAGACTGTGGCCAGAGAGGGGCAAGGGATCGGAGTTGTGGCTCTCGGACATCTGCTATTGACTTGGGAGTGATTTAATAGTGCAGTAACATTGACTTTTAACTGTCAGAAAGGTCATCGACCTGAAACGTTGACTGTTTCTCTCTCCACGGATGCTGCCCTGGCCTGCTGAGTTTTTCCAGCGTTTTCTGTTGTTAATTCTAAGACGGTGGCCACTGAATGTTTGAAGTGAGGCTGACCCCTACAGCACCAGTAGGTTTTCAAGTTGAAGTAATCATCTGCTTAATGGGATATGTTAATTGGGAACATGTCAGTGTGTGTTGATTTCAAGCTTGAGAGAACTGTAAGCACTTAGATAATTGCAAAGACAGAACATCTGTGTAAGATATTATCTTTTTAATTAAGGTCTCTGTAAGTTGGGTGGATCAAACCATGCTGAGTGTATAGAATCAACGACAGACTTATAGTTAGCAGTTTCACTTGATGGACCAGCAATTAAATGTAACAAGGAAGGAATATGTGACAAGGTAACAAAATAACGCGTTATACTGAGGAATGCAGCTTCTTGACTGAGTTATTGCTAAGGTATAGATTCTTAGTAATTTCACCTAATATAAAGACTGCTTTTGAAACTTGCGGATGGGTCACCAGACAAATGCTTAGCAATAATTCAAATTCAAAAATAATAGTGTTCTATGACATACAAGCACACAATTTGTCCCACAGAAGCTAAAATACATACTTGTCTACATTATGTCTCTCCATTTACAAGTTAAGACACTCACAGTAGGTAACTCATTCTCTCATATTGCTAATCTACACCCGAGTTTTCCTGAATTAGCTGAGGGGTGTGTCTGTACAGGAAGAAAGTGCGTACTTCATATCAGGCACCAACAGGAACGTGGGTAACAACGTAAAGCTAATTTCAGAATAAGGGGTCGCCCATTTAAGACGGAGATGAGGAGGAATTTCTTCTCAGAGGGTCGTGAATCTTTGGAATTCTCTTCCCCAGAGAGCTGTGGAGGCGGAGTCAGTGAATATATTCAAGGCGGAGATTGACAGATATTTGAACTACAAGGGGTCAAGGGGTATGGGGAGAGAGCGGGAAAGTGGTGTTGAGGCCATGATTGGATCAGCCATGATCTTATTGAATGGCGGAGCAGGCTAGAGGGGCCGATTGGCCTACTCCTGCTCCTGTTTCTTATGTTGTTCTAACTGCCTGATTATGACTGCAAACACTGCCTGCAAGCTTTCCAGGGAGATATTCACTGAGCTGTGCCATTTTGTGTGAGCTGAACTGGAAGGTTCAGTCCAAGAGCAGCACAGCTCTTCCTGCGGTTTTTAAAGTCGCCACAACCCTGAAATGTTTGTGTCTCAGAACTCAGCAGGAGATCGAACCATTCTTTGGTACAGTGCTCGATCCAGAACGTCCTGAGCTCTAGTTCATGTACTTTGGCACCGAGACTCAGCAGTGGATATCCAGGCAGCAAGGCTTTTTTTTTAAATGACCAGATTCCCAAGACTTCAGAGCATCGTTAATTACACGGACTCGTCCATTTGGGCTCTTTCAGGCCCTACAGAAATAGAAAAAAGGATATCACCCACTCAGTGGGCAGATACTCTGCAACGTCACTGGGACTATCCTCCTTGTTAATTGAGGTATCCACAGAATTGCGTTGGTTGAACATCTCAGCCCTTGTTTCATGGCGATGCCAAGCGAGATGGATTTCTACCTTGGGTGTTCTGGCTGCCCCCTTCGACGTTGTTTAATGATCCCGGTTGCCATGACAACCAACAGGGCAGCGAGGTGATGCAACGAGCCCCATGCCAAAAACCAGGCTGCTCATCAAGCAGGTGTTTCCGTGACCTACACAACGATTCCACTGGATCACACGGGACGGAGGTACACTACGCACACCCCAGCGACAGCGTGCAAGGTGGCAGTGGTGCAAGGTGGCAGTGGTCCAAGGTGGCAGTGGTGCAAGGTGGCAGTGGTGCAAGGTGGCAGTGGCCGTTGGCTGAACTACTTTCCTGCTACACTTTTCTCCCATTAGAATGTTGAAACCCTCCACTCCTGACAGCTGCTACAGCTACTTTGGGCATCTTAAACACATTATTAATGGCCGTTAAGATACTTAAGAGGTGCAAGGCAGCCTCCCTGCTGATTCTTTGGTATTTTGCTGCTATCATTAGCGTCAGAGGGGGGATTTCAGTGGCTAGCAACAGACACAAGCTGCTCTGGCTGCCGTTAAAAAACATAGAAACATAGAAGATAGGAGCAGGAGTAGGCCATTCGGCCCCTCGAGCCTGCTCTGCCATTCAATGTGACCATGGCTGATCATCCAAATTCAGTAGCCTGTCCCTGCTTTCTTCCCATATCCCTGGATCCCTTTAGCCTTAAGAAATATATCTGACTCCTTCTTGAATATATTTAATGAATTGGCCTCAACTGTCTTCTGTGGTAGAAGCCTTGGCGAGTTGCTGCAGTGCATCTTGTAGATGGTACACACTGCAGCCACGGTACGCCGGTGGTGAAGGGAGTGAATCCAAATTTCTATTATTCGTGCCACGGCATCTAAAATGAAGGAATGCGCCCCATGTGATCGAAGAGCTACATGTAGAAGCATCTATCTGTGTTTATATGTAACTAAATTGACCCAGTAAACCTTGGTCAGGGAGATCAAGAATCAGCTAGAGCCACCGTTCCTGATCATCACCCAGCTTCAGGTGTCCATGTAGGGTCACAGAATGAGGCCAGGATTGGGCTCGACCCTGATGCTCCTTGGTCCAATAGCCTACTGAGGCACTCACTGCCTAAGTTCCCACGCGAAGAGTAACCGCTGAGCCTTGTGGAAGAAGCAGCCGCACCTCAGAAAGAATCATGGTGAAAAACATCCATTAGAGAGGAGACCTCACCCCATCAATATGCTCCAACACTCAAGAAGCTCGACACCATCCAGGACAAAGCAGCCCGCTTGATTGGCTCCCCATCCACCATCTTAAATATTCACTCCCTCCACCACCGGCGTACCGTGGCTGCAGTGTGTACCATCTACAAGATGCACTGCAGCAACTCGCCAAGACTTCTTCAGCAGCACCTCCCAAACCCGCGACCTCTACCACCTAGAAGGACAAGGGCAGCAGGCGCATAGGAACACCATCACCTGCAAATTCCCACCCAAGTTACACACCACCCTGACTTGGAAATATATCGCCGTTGATTCATCGTGGCTGGGTCAAAATCCTGGAACTCCCTCCCTAACAGCACTGTGGGAGTACCTTCACCACACGGACTGCAGCGGTTCAAGAAGGCGGCTCACCACCACCTTCTCAAGGGCAATTACGGATGGGCAATAAATGCTGGCCTTGCCAGCGATGCCCACATCCCATGAACTAATTTTTAAAAAATGGGCTGGAATCAAGTCAAGAACCCAGAGGTGAAAGGATAATGGGCCGTAATTTGCGGCCCCTGCGGGTGCGTACGAGGTGTGTACACGCCCTTGAGGGCCGCACAAGTTCTGGGTTTAGGCATGCGCTGCGCATGCGCTAAAACCCGGAACTTGCGATCTGTCAATCTTGACAGACGATCCGCATCCACGGGAAAAGGGCCTCCGCGGGCGAAGAGTTGCGCTACTTGCCCAACTTCTGCCCAGCGAATGCCCCTGAAATTCTTACACCTGGTAAAAGCAGGCCTGCTTTTACCAGTGTAAGAGTTTTAAAAAACAGAAAAATAAAATGTTATCAATAATTTATACATTTAAAAACCTGTGAAATAAGCTAAGTTTATTTTTAGCCCCTTTAAAACATGTAAATTTATTTTTCAAAAAATTAAATTTTTGTTTTAAATATTTACTGAAATGCCATTTTAATTAATTTTAAAACTGTGATAAAAAAATATTTATTTGAAGTGTAGAGGTATTTTATGGGGTATTCCCATTCATACATATGGGGGAACCTCCATAAGCATGAATGGGGATTCCCGTCTGTCATTCGTTGGGCTTGCGAACTGCCTGCGCCCCTTGGGATATATGGGCCTCTTCCCGTGGGTACCTGGAGAGCCCAAGGACGGCGAGTCTCCGTACCTCCCGGACCACCACGGATTTTATTTGCGGATCGGAGGTATTTCCCCGCGGGAAGCCTCAGACCGCAAATTCAGGGCCAATATGTGAGCCCACTGTGCCACCTGGGAGGGACCACCTTATTGATCATTTTACTTCAGTGTGGAATTCAGTGGCTATGGGGGTTATCAAGATGATGTTTGTTCAGTAGCACATGATTTTCTGCAGCTCGTGGTTACAATAGCCGTTTTGAATTCAGATCACTTGTGCAATCTTACGTGCCCATATTTGGTTTGAGAACAGGAAGATAAAATCATAAAGAAGTATTATTTTAAAGACAGGACCATGTTACAATGTGTATTCTTGCTTCACTTTTGCTGCAGTACTATAACTTTATTTGCATAAGTGTGGGATAGCAAAATGCACAAAAACCTGTGTTAAAAGGCCTTGCAATTTGATTTTGTAAAGGCCTGTCCTATCTGCTGTTCTCTGTCTCACATAAGCCACATTTTCCCTAACAGCACTGTTGGGAGCACCTTCACCACAGAGGGACTGCAGCGGTTCAAGAAGGCAGCTCACCACCACCTTCTCAAGGGCAATTAGCGATGGGCAATAAATGCTGGCCTTGCCAGCGACGCCCACAACCCAGGAACGATTTTTTTTTAAAGGATAATGCACGAGGGACATATTGGCTCTACTGTATCTGTAATCATTTTGAGTAAATAGGAACTTAAAAGGAAGTTGTCACTGCTTCCCCGATAGTTTAGGGAATGAATGCACTCCTTTGTGTGTTGTTGAGCAAAGCAGATTAAAAGAGGTCCCAGGTTCAATTTCTTTTGTGTGGTGAGCAGCTGATCTCAGTTGGGGCTGCATTGCAATTAGCCAAAGTGCCCCAGGTTAGGGAGGAGAAAGTCAAGTGGGATCCTACTCCTGATCACTATTCCCTGCGGGAATGGGCATGAGTGCCAGGTGAGGAAAAGAAGGGGCACAGCTGCCGTGCCCCGCCTCCGTACCTGAATGAACCTGCTGCACTCACGGCCAAGGCCGCCTCCACCTGGCTGAGGCACCGCAGAGCGGCTTGACACCTGTCAAACTGTACCACCAGTCAGGGCTTTCAGGAGAAGAAAGCCGCTAAACTGCAGGGACATTTTTGTAAATTCAAACTGCAATTAAAAAAAAAACAAATAAACAGGGCCAGTATCGAAGAAGCTACAGGGCTACGGACCAAGAGCTGGAACGTGGGATTAGGCTGGATGGCTCTTTTTCAGCCGGCACAGACACGATGGGCCAAATGGCCTCCTTCTGTGCCGTAAAAATCTGTGATTCTATGAACATGGCACCACTGAAAGAGGGAAACCATAAAGGGGGAAGGAAAACTAAAATATCTTAAAAATGGAATTTAAAAAATACACTTTTCCCATCCTATCTCTGCCTGTGTAACTGTACGTGTCTGTGCAGGTATATAGAGTAAAGCACCTTGCAGGATCACGGCGAAGGTGCCACTTTAAATAAATAATTAACTTAACTGCACCTCCCATGGAGGCAATGCAAATAAAGGCCTGCGGTTTATTTTGGCAGCTCTCAGTCACTAATTCTCTACAAAGAGGAAAAGGTACTTCAGAAATGTTGGCACCAACCTTCGATGCAACGTCAAAATAGCAACTGCAGTTCATTCTGTGTAAAACCAACGCTTCATTTTTGGCATATAATATGATAGCAGTGAAGGGGTAAGATTGAAGTCACATTTGCAAGGAGGTAAAGATTCAGAATAGTAGTCCCATGAAAAGAGAAAGAGAGAACTTCCTCTCCCTTTCAGTTTGCTCCCCTTCTCTATTCAAGGAGCTAATGTGCACTGAGGTACAGTTCCACAGGAGCGGGGCACCCTCTGGTACCTCGCCCAGGTCACCAGTGAGACAATGAGCACCATTAAGCTATTTGAGCATGGGGAGGCAACATAGTCGAGCCCGATTCTGTCCTCGCCCAGAGTTCACGCCGCACACACGCCGCTCATATCCCAGCAGGAATTACTGGACTGGTATCACGGGGGGGGGAAACTCTGGTTGATTTGTCGCCTCCATAGATCAGGGCATCGAGGCCAACTGCAGCATCCATATCCCCACTCTGGCTCAGTAACTCAACCAAGACCAGGATCTTCCCGGTCTTTCAGGCCCAGTTCCACACTAGGCATTAAACTTCCCAAGTGAGCCACCGATGGAACTGCAAAGAGAGTGCTGAGGAACTGAGAGAGAAAAAGTGAGAGAAGCCGAGATGGACTTTACTAGAGGCTGGCACAAACCCAGCTTGTTAATTTTTATTACACATTTACAGTAAAGCATTGCTAGGTTTTAATGCTTACCCTATATTGGAGTTGCTATGTAACCTCCTGAGAGTAAATCACAGACTCCCAGTGGAGCATTAACCATAGTGTTGTTTTTCACAAGTGTAAAATTTTCCATTGTTTATTTTTTTTTAACCTTTTTTTTAGTTTATTGAGGTTCGGTTATACATTTTAAGCATGTCTAAGATTTCAAAATTCTGATATCTCAAATTTCAAAGTGCCAACATTTGGTACTTAATACTTCACACTAATTGTGCAGCCTTATGTAAAGCTAGCACATTTATGATAATTTAACAAAAATATTTTGTTTAACTCAGTTTCTATAACATGCACACAACGTGCACAATTGCAGTGTTGTGGAGTGTAAGTGTGGGTGGACATGCTTTACGCTGGGCCTCCACTCACACTGCACTTGATGCAAACTTCTGGTGGACAAGGTGAATGTTGCAGGAACCTCCCACCAGAAGTAGGCAGGAGCTTCGTTTTAATATGATTAATACACTGAAGTGATGTTGTTTAGGTGCTGATGCAATGCTAGGAGTACACAGGTTCTTACTTTCCCCCATATTGATTGGGTGCCCAGGATTGCTCGACTGTGCCCTTACACACTAAGAGGGAAAAATTCAGTAGGTTGCACCACCCATTAGCACCTTACGAGGGCGCTAAGTGTGGCACAAACCAACCAGCGCCCGGGCGCAGCACTGCACACGCCTCCCGCAAAAATTCAGCGGGAGGTTAGTGGTGGTGCTAACCGGTAGCGCCCTGCGGCGCTGCGCCGCTGGCGATGATGTCATTGGTGTGCGCAGCGCCCTGCTCACGCCCTTCGGGAGCCCCCCCTGATTTACCGCCGGACGCTATGTCCGACAGGGTCAGGGGGGTGTACCTGCGGCCGGGGAAGCGCAATTTAAAGGCGAGGTGCGGGGCGGCCATTTTTGTTGCTGGCCGCCTGCCAGCACCTGCCTGCGATCCCGTCCCCGGCCTCCTGACCCGCCCCCCCCCCCCCCCCGCGGAGTGCCGGCTGCGCTCCAAGAGCCCGGCACTTCTCTTGGGTGCCGGGCTCTTTTGCCTGCATTCTCGATCCCCGGGGGCCCAGCTGGGCCCCAGGTCACGCTGCACAAGGCCCCTCCCCTTTAAGAAGGGGAGGAAGGCCTGCAATACTGCGGCGCGACATGCCACAGCGTATGGCGCTGCGGCACGTAGCGCCACGATATTCACTCGCAGCGCCCCAAGAGGGAGGCGGGGCGCTTCCAGTAGCGCCCCACCTCCCTCTTGGGGCGCAACCGCTGAATTTCCGGCACGGGGGCGCTAATTTTTCCAGGTTTAGCGCCCCGGCGAAGTTAGCGCCTCAATTGGGGCGCTGCTCAATTTTTAGCCCAAAGTAATTTGAAGGGACAGCCTGCAAGTTTCAGGTGAGCTTTCAAATTGTGGTTTCTGATATTTTGCTGGTCTTTTTATTTTTCATTTTATTTTGGGCTAACTCTATGGCTGAAGAGGTTTTGGAGGGCTGGTTTTTTGCTAAAGAGCTACACCTGGGCTCAGTTGGTGTTCCCTATTTATCTCAGTGATTTGGAAAAAGGAGGAAGAGAGAAAGAAAGAACTTGCATTTATATAGCGCCTTTCATGACCTTAGGACATTCCAAGATGTCACAGTACTTTCGAATTGTAGTCACAGCACTGTTGTAATGTAGGAAACGCGGCAGCCAATTTGCACAGAGGAAGGTTCCCCAAACAGCAATGAGATAAATGACCAGATAATCTCTTTTAGTGATGTTGGTTGAGGGATAAATATTGGACAAGACACATACTGAAGTCCCCTGCTCTTCTGCGAAATAGTGCCATGGGATCTTTTATGTACACCTGCGAGAGTAGACGGGGCCTCGGTTTAACGTCTCATCCAAAAGACGGCATCTCCAACAGTGCAGCACTCCCTCAATACTGCACTGGAGTGTCATCGAAGATTACGTGCTCAAGTCTGTGGCGTAAGATTGAACCCATGACCTTCTGACTCAGATGCAAGAGTTCTCCCAACTGAGCTAAGACTGACACAGTGCAGGAATAGCAGGCATTTCATGTTACATCATAGAAGGACAGTACCCACCCACCGTTACCCTCCCAATTGCATATACAGGAAACTCTCGTTTAAACAGCACCTAAATATCTGGAATTCTCTATTAACCGGCAAAATTCATACTCCGAAAACAACACCTCAGTAACCAGAAATGTTGCCGAGTCCGAGTCTCCCGCAGTGACCGAGTTAGTCAGTGGGGGTAGTTCTCCAAACTGCCACTATTCGGCTTCTTGGCGCTGTCGGAAGTCCGAACACCTCAATAACAGGAGTCTGACTCTCCCGCGCTGCCAGTAGTCTCTTCCGATCCGCCATTTTTCAGTGTGTCTCCCGCGCTGCCGGTAGTCTCTTCCAATCCGCCATTTTTCTGTCTGTCTCCCGCGCTGCCGGTAGTCTCTTCCGATCGCCATTTTTCTGTCTGTCTCCCGCGCTGCCGGTAGTCTCTTCCAATCCGCCATTTTTCTGTCTGTCTCCCGTGCTGCCGGTAGTCTCTTCCGATCCGCCATTTTTCTGTCTGTCTCCCGCGCTGCCGGTAGTCTCTTCTGATCTGTCATTTTTCTGTGTGTCTCTCCATCTTTATCGTGAATTATCTCCCCCATCTTGCATTATGGAATTCCCAAAAGTTGGTCTAAGCAAAAGGACTTGGAATAAGTGTAGAGTCAACTACAGTACTGTATACATGTATAAGTGTTGTTTTACTGTTAAGTAATTAAATAGTTATGGATTACCCTCAACTGGCAGTACTGTACTTAATCAAGCATCTTCCACCATCCAATTAACACAACATTCTGTAGGTGAGTACCCAATTACTGTATACTGCACATTTCTTGATTTTTTTATTTTTGTTTGTTAAAAATAGCCTCGGTAGATAACCCTCTCCGTCATCCGGAATTTTTAATCAACTGGCACCATCCCGGTCCCGTCGGTGCCGGATACCAAAGAGTTTCCTGTATAAGGAAAGGTAGACTTACCTGGACTTGTCCAATGAACAACGTATTCGAAGCCTACAATGCACCAGGAGGAACGTGATGGAGTTGAGCCACAGCAAGCTGACCTGCAGCTCGTTTCCAGGGCAAGCAGCGCTGACAGTGGCTGTCCAGGTCAGAAGGCTTTCGATAAGGTCCCACACAAGAGATTAGCGTGCAAAATTAAGGCACATGGGATTGGGGGCAAGGTATTGACTTGGATAGAGAACTGGTTGGCGGACAGAAAGCAAAGAGTTGGAATAAACGGATCGTTTTCCGAGTGGCAGGCAGTGACTAGTGGGGTACCGCAAGGATCGGTCCTAGGACCCCAGCTGTTCACAATATATATTAATGATCTGGACGAGGGAATTGGATGTAATATCTCCAAATTTGCAGACGACACAAAGCTGGGTGGGAGGGTAAGCTGTGAGGAGGATGTCGTGAAACTCCAGTACGATCTGGACAGTTTGGGTGATTGGGCAGAAACATGGCAAATGCACTATAATGTGGATAAATGTGAGGTTATCCACTTTGGTGGCAAAAACAGGAAGGCAGATTATTATTTGAATGGCAATAGATTGGGAGAAGGGGAAGTGCAAAGAGACCTGGGTGTTCTTGTGCACCAGTCGCTGAAGGTAAGCATGCAGGTGCAGCAGGCGGTTAAGAAGGCAAATGGTATGTTGGCCTTCGTAGCAAGAGGGTTCGAGTACAGGAACAAGGATGTCTTGTTACAGTTGTACAGGGCCTTGGTGAGACCGCACCTTGAGTATTGTGTGCAGTTTTGGTCGCCTTACCTGAGGAAGGACGTTCTTGCCATGGAAGGAGTGCAGCGAAGATTCACCAGGCTGATACCTGGGATGGCAGGAATGACGTATGAGGAGAGATTGTGTCGATTGGGATTATACTCACTGGAGTTTAGAAGATTGAGAGGGGATCTCATCGAAACCTATAAAATTCTGTCAGGCCTGGACAGACTAGATGCAGGAAGGATGTTTATGAGGGCCGGGGAGTCCAGAACCAGGGGTCATAGTCTAAGGATAAGGGGTAAGCCATTTAGGACTGAAATGAGGAGGAATTTCTTCACCCAGAGAGTGGTGAACCTGTGGAATTCTCTGCCACAGAGGGCGGTGGAGGCCAGTCCATCAAATATATTCAAGAAAGAGTTGGATATATTTCTTGAGGCTAAAGGGATCGAGGGATATGGGGAGAAGGCAGGGACAGGGTACTGAATTTGGATGATCAGCCATGATCTCATTGAATGGCGGAGCAGGCTCGAAGGGCCGAATGGCCTACTCCTGCTCCTATCTTCTATGTTTCTATGTTTCTATGTAAACTATAGAAGCGTTAAATGTAAAAGTGCCTATAGTGTGCGTATGTGGTAACCCACTGTGCCAGCCAGTCCCTTGAACTGATCATCTTAAATCAGAAAATGCCATTCTGTTTTCAGGTTGATGTTATCTGCCTCACCGTGTGACTCAACATTTTTAAATGAGTTTATAATCGGACGGGTGGGGTTCGGATCATAGTCCCTTTTATATGATACAGTGTCGGCTTTCAGGGGTGCACGTACCTAATTCTATTGAACAAAACCTTGAAGCTCAGGAGCAATATTATGAATTATTTTCTTTTTTTTTTGAGTCTGCCTTTACTCGCAACCGACTTATGTGACATGCTTACCGCTGACAATAAATGTGACTGTTGCCGAGCCAACAACAGTCACCGCTCTTCAAAATCTATAATTGTAAGTGAAGTGGTTTGAGATGTTTCTGAGAGACGTGATGAAGCGCCACTAAATGCAAGCCTTGCTTTCAAAAACCTCTGATTCCAATTAACTGTTATCCATTAAAAAAAGACATGCACAGAGTTTTAGAGAGAAGAGAAACAAATAAACATTTCTTACTTTAGTGTGGGTTAAATTGTATTGCCTCAAAAGTTACCAAAAATGCCTAACAACTCTAATTTAATCTAATTGAAATGGATTGAACTGAATTGAATGTGAAAACTGTAGCTTTGTACTTCTGTCTTGTTATGGAAGGCTATACAACTATTATATTTAAACAAGCAGTGCCTTGTTTCACGTGATATGCATCTGACGAGCAGCCAGTAGTGGTTTTATTTCTTGGTTCTGGTGGTGCCTCTCTTTCTTGGAGCCAGACGTCTACCACCACATTGTTCCCAGTAAATGTAATACCTCAGCAACTGCAAGGCGATTTTTTTCTATTGCGTTTCTTTACTATACCTCTTTAGGAAGAATGATCGTCATGTGTGACGCGCCCCTTTTTTGCTATGACAGTTCAAAAGCCTGATGTGTTGGGCTCTGTGGTATAATATGAAGGCCCCAGTAGCTCTAGCAACCCAGATATGGGGGTTGGGGAATGGCTCCCCATGTTTACTTTCCTAAAACTGCCTCACTTAGTCCAACGATCCATTCATGGACTCACATTTTCTGGATCGGCAGTAGATTGGGAAAAGGGGAAGTGCAACGAGACCTGGGTGCCCTTGTGCACCAGTCGCTGAAGGTAAGTGTGCAGGTGCAGCAGGCGGTTAAGAAGGCAAATGTTATGTTAGCCTTCATAGCGAGGATTCGAGTACAGGAGCAAGGATGTCTTGCTGCAGTTGTACAGGGCCTTGGTGAGACCACACCTTGAGTATTGTGTGCAGTTTTGGTCGCCTTATCTGAGGAAGGATGTTCTTGCCATGGAGGGAGTGCAGCGAAGATTCACCAGACTGATACCTGGGATGGCAGGAATGACAAATGAAGAGAGATTGGGTCGGTGGCATAGTGGTTAGCACTGTTGCCTCACAGCGCCAGAGACCCGGGTTCGAATCCGGCCTCGGGTGACTGTGTGGAGTTTGCACATTCTCCCCGTGTTTGCGTGGGTTTTCTCCGGGTGCTCCGGTTTCCTCCCACAGTCCAAAGATGTGCGGGTTAGGTTGATTGGCTATGATAAATTGACCTTAGTGTTAGGGGGATTAAATACGTGGGGTTACGGGGATAGGGTGGGCTATGTGTTGGTGTAGGGGTTATGGGGATCGGGTGGGATATGTGTCGGTGCAGGCTCGATGGGCCGAAATGGCCTCTATCTGCACTGTGGGGTTTCTGTGATTCTGTGATTAGGCTTATATTCGCTAGAGTTTAGAAGAATGAGAAGGGATCTCAATGAAACTTATAAAATTCTAACAGGACTAGACAGACTAGATGCAGGAAGGATGTTCCTTATGGCGGGGAGTCCAGAACCAGGGCTCACAGTCTAAGGATAAGGGGTAAGCCATTTAGGACTGAGATGAGGAGGAATTTCTTCACCCAGAGAGTGGTGAACCTGTGGAATTCTCTACCACAGAAGGCAGTTGAGGCCAACTTATTAAATATATTCAAGAAGGAGTTAGATATATTTTTTAAGGCTAAAGGGATCAAGGGATATGGGGAGAAAGCAGGGACAGGGTACTGAATTTGGATGATCAGCCATGATCTCATTAAATGGTGGAACAGGCTCGAGGGGCCGAATGGCCTACTCCTGCTCCTATCTTCTATGTTTCTATGTGATGCTTTTGGTTTCCCAGGTCTTGAGACATCGGTACTATGGAGTGCAGCTGACAGTGGGAGACCTACGCATCTCTCATTGCCTACCGTCCTTAAATATTAAAGCGCCTTCAGAGATCACCACCTTTAAAGTATTCCTCTTTATTTGTGGCCGGGTCTGCTATTGTAATTCAACGGCAGTGATAGATTAACCATTTATTGCTTTAGCACTTCATCTGCAATCTGACCACGTTAAAAAGCATGAATGAAAATGAATCCGTGCCCACTGTAATTGTACCTGCGGCAAAGAGTTGTACTGAAACAGTCCAGCTCCCGCTAAATTAATTCTAACGCATTTTAGCATAATTGGATCAGTATTAAAATAAAAGTTGATCTATCACAGAAGTGATTAATCAGTTGCAAGAGCAGACTCCGCCAGGCATAATGAGGTGCAGTGTTTTGAAAGAAAAGACTTGCATTTATATAGCACCTTTCATGACCTCAGGATATCCCAAAGCGCTTTACAGCCCATGAAGTACTTTTTAAAGTGTAGTCACTGTTGTAATGTGGGAAACACAGCAGCCAAATTGCACACAGCAAGCTCCCACAAACTGCAATTTGATAATGACCAGATAATCTGTTTTAGTGATGTTGATTGAGGGATTAATATTGGCCAAGACACCGGGGATAACTCCACTGCTCTTCTTCAAAATAGTGGCGTGGGATCTTTTATGTCCACCTGAGAGAGTATCCGAAAGACAGCACCTCCGACAGTGCAGCACTCCCTCAGCACTGCACTGGAGTGTCAGCCTAGCTTTTTGTGCTCAAGTCTCTGGAGTGGGACTTGAACCCACAACATTCTGACTCAGAGGCTGATAAGCTAAGCAAATCACATATTGCCTTACAAATGCCTTGCAAGGCATGATGGACTAGTTGACATGGGTTAAAAGTTTAAATGTAAAAAAAACTGATGCAGGACTATGGGAATGCAGTAGAAGTAGATAAGAAGGAACAGAAGGAGCAGCATGTTCTACTCCCTAACCACACTCAAGGAGACATAAGATAACTGTAGCAGTCTCATGGTCACTATTTGTTGAAAGTTAAATGTGAAACTTAAGCAAAACTCTGTAAAAAAACAAGTGACTCGTGGAGCGCGTGATCGCCTAGTTTTCTGTTTTCACATGACTTGCAATTTATGAAAATGTATAAATATTGTAGCCCCGTGAGTCTCGGGGCTCACTCTTTGGGAGGCATACTTGTGTGTAGACACAAAGGGTTTCTCAGAGTGAAGTCCAGGTACCGTAATAAAACTTTACTTCTTTTACAGTTTCTGACTTTGTGTATTACTGAGAAAGTGATAGACTGACCGGCGTGTTTAGTCTCCTAAAGCAGTGACCCCTGATCTCCCAAGTTAGGGGTAGATCCTCCTCACAGAAGCGAGGGGTTAACAAGGCGAGGGTGCTACCCACTGAGCCACAGCTGACACAAAGTTGCAGCTTAAAAGAATTGAAAAACAGCTGCTGAGAAAATTGGTGTGGTGGAGGGGGAGGGGTGGGGGATCAACCAAGAACAAGCATTTGAAATTCATCAAAAGAAGCACATTTCTAACAGGTTTCTGAACTGAGGCAAACAACGACCGTGTAGTCTGTTTAGTGGCAGGGATCCCAAGGTCTAAGGTGTGATGTTGGCAAGTCAACAGTCTGGGTGGAGCTGTGTAATTTGGAGCAATAAAGGGAGATTGAATTCAGCAACATTAGAACACAGCATTCGAGCACGATACCCAGTGTAAATTTTCAGCATCACCTGCCTGTGGGTCTTGTAAGGTGTGGCATCAAACACCTTTACCTGATTTTCTGTTTGCTGGGACTTTGCATCTCATCATCGGCAATGAATCAACAGAAACTGGCTTGAGGTGTGGTGCCAACTTCAGTGCCAGAAAATAGTATTGTTTTCTCCTGAGTACTTCAACATTACTTAGACGTACATATAACAGGACCGACTGTGCCATTACTAACAGCGTAAGAGACTTGGGAACAAATTGCATCAGGAAGTTACCATGAATTTACCTTTATTGGGATTTTCTCTTAGTTTGTGGGTTTGCATCTTGCACCTGTGGGGAGACCTTGCAGCTTGTGAGCACTTCAAAATTGATGAACCCGTTTTTCCTGACTCAAAACATACAGCCTTGCTTAGACTTGTCTGTGACCTAGACACTTCTCTTTCTATCCTGACTGTTAAGTATTTAGATTAGGTTACAGTACACTGCTACTTTATTGGCTAGTTATATTACGTTAAGAATCACAGAAACCCCACAGTGCAGATAGAGGCCATTTCGGCCCATCGAGCCTGCACCGACACATATCCCACCCGATCCCCGTAATCCCTACACCAACACATATCCCACCCTATCCCCGTAACCCCACGTATTTAATCCCCCTAACACTAAGGGTCAATTTATCATAGCCAATCAACCTAACTCGCACATTTTTGGACTGTGGGAGGAAACCGGAGCACCCGGAGGAAACCCACGCAAACACGGGGAGAATGTGCAAACTCCACACAGACAGTCGCCCGAGGCCGGATTCGAACCCGGGTCTCTGGCGCTGTGAGGCAACAGTGCTAACCACTATGCCACCGTGCTGCCCAGGTAAATGCAGACCTGATTTTCCTTCAAGAATATAGTTCAATGCAACAAGCCACATTCTCTTCCACAGAATTCACAATCCTGGTCCTTAGACATTACAGTCGCAAATGGAAGACTGGAGCACTGAAATGAAAAAAGGGAGACTTGGCTCCTGTTCAGCACGATACACATTGTAAATTTTCAGCAAATTCAGCATCGCCTACCTGTCTTTTGGAAGATGTGGAGGTTCCAGCAGGACAGTTCCTGGTTGGCTACACAAGTGGGAATGGAATTGCAGATAGAATGATGGAGGCAAAAACCTCAGAGTATTTTAAGCCTGGGGTAGCCAACCTGTAACCCAGGTGGTCCCCGAACCCTGGCAATCTGGCCCTTACTCAGTGGTGTGTCTTGTTTGAATTTTGTAGGCCTGGAGGTTTGGAACGGGCTGTTTTTACTGATGTTGCCTTATTGGTAGATAAATCCTAAATTAGAACACCAAGGTCAGTTAATATGGGCAATTTAAGACTTAAGAAAATGGATTTAAACTTTACTAATAGCCCCTAAAGCTACATGGAACACATCTTCCTTTTTCCTCAACCGAGGATTCCCCTCTACTGTGGTTGACACGGCCCTTGACCGTGTCCATTCTATCTCCTGCACTTCTGCTCTCACCCCTGCCCCTCCCTCCCAGAACCACGACAGGGTTCCCCTTGTCCTCACCTTTCACCTCACCAGCCTTCACATTCAACGGATCATCCTCCGCCATTTCCGCCACCTCCAACGTGATCCCACCACCAAACACATCTTCCCCTCACCTCCCCTTTCAGCATTCCGAAGGGACCGCTCCCTCCGTGAAACCCTGGTCCACTCCTCAATCACCCCCACCAGCCCTTCTCCTTCACCTGGCACCTTCCCGTGCAAGCGCAGGAGATGCAACACATGCCCTTTTACCTCCTCCCTTCCCACTGTCCAGGGCCCCAAACACCCCTTCCAGGTGAAACAGCGATTTACTTGTACTTCTTGCAATTTAATATACTGTATTTGCTGCTCACGATGCGGTCTCCTCTACATTGGGAGACCAAATGCAGATTGGGCGACCGCTTTGCGGAACACCTCCGTTCAGTCCGTAAGGGTGAGCCTGAGCTTCCGGTCGCCTGTCACTTTAATTCACCGCTTCACTCCCACTCTGATCTCTCTGTCCTCAGCCTATTACATTGTTCTAATGAAGCTCAACGTAAGCTCGAGGAACAGCACCTCATCTTTCGATTGGGCACTTTACAGCCTTCTGGACTCAATATCGAGTTCAACAATTTCAGATAATAATCCCTGCCCCCATTTTTCATGCTGTATTATTTTGCCATTCCCATGTGCAACATTTTCACAGTATGTTCTTTCAATTCCTTCCTCCCCTCCTAACCACCCCCCCCCTGTCTCTGCACCTGCTTAATATCTGTTACATCTCCAGCTTTTTCCAGTTCTGATGAAGGGCCCCAGACCTGAAACGTTAACTCTGTTTCTCTCTCCACGGATGCTGCCTGGCCTGCTGAGTATTTCCAGCATCTTCTGTTGTTATAATGGAACACACCTATGTGGTTCCCGAAGGCAAAAACATGGACACTCCTGACACCCAGGTTTTTTGGCTAGTGGGAAACTTAGAACAAAATAAAGTAGTTTTTTTTGGCTTATGGGATGTGAGCGTCGCTGGCAAGGCCAGCATTTATTGCCCATCCGTAATTTCCGTTGAGAAGGTGGCGGTGAGCCGCCTTCTTGAATGGCGGCAGTCCGTGTGGTGAAGGTACTCCCACAGTGCTGTTAGGGAGGGAGTTCCAGGATTTTGACCCGGTGACGATGAAGGTAGTATATCTGTTGCCAGTATCAGTGGATACTGGTGGATGTGCTTTACTTTGGAGCCTGAAGAAACTTTCAAGGGAGATTGCCAGATTTACAGAAGCAATGTTTTTTTTTTGGCCTGGTACCTGCCTTTGGACTTGCCTCTGACAGCCTGAGGGCGTCTGAGACTCTGGAGAAAGGTTTGTCCCAAACAGGGGGCAAGAGGTTCTGATTGCCAGCTATGGGATTCCCAATGGGGGTAATGCAATTTTATTGGAGGTGGAGGATGAGCATTGCAGGATGGAGGAAAGGAGTGTGTGGCAGCGAGTGCTGCTGTCCTGAGAATCAGCAGCCTCATCAGGTTCGGTGCAGCATCATCGTCATTCCTTCAACCACAGTTCTGTGTCCCCGATGACCAGCAGTCTGGCTGGTCTAGGCAGCGATCTGATCCTGAAAGCCCTGAGAGGCAGCAACTTGCCTCCTGGCCACCCCCCCAAGGTGTATAAAACACATTTTCCTACTTACCTACTGCTCCCCCAGCCTCTCGCCGCACTCTTCAGCGATTAAAACAAAAATTTCACTCTCATTTTCCAAGCCAGTGCTCTACTCCCACATGGCACGGGATTTGCACTACTGAACCGCCAATGGACATTGAAATGAGCCGGCCCTGGAAGTTACAGCGGGGTCAGTACTGGACAGCATCTGCAAAAGGAACCTGGCAGGAATCTCAGCTCAGGGATACAGCACCAGTTTAAAAGGCCCTGTGGAATTTTGGGGACAACCTGTCTTTTGGAACCATACACCTACGAGGAGCCAACGCTCTAGGGGGGTGGGAAGAAAGTGGGAGAGAAAAAGACACTTCAAAAAATATATAGTACCATGGGTTTTCCCTCAGACACCATCATATATTTATACCCTTATACCTGGAAAAAAAATTAAGCCATTTTACTTATTCCATGGGAAATAACTACCTAAGAATCTCAGGTGGCCTTTAAGTCTGCAACACTCTGGTAGCAATCACCTAATAGTTCACAAACGTGTATTTTTATGTTTCACTGTTAGCGCTCCACTGGGCAGCGAAGCTGGGCATGTAATTGAAAGAATTAATAGTAATACGAATTAGGAGCAGGAGTGGGCCACTCAGCCCCTCGAGCCTGCTCCGCCATTCAATAAGATCATGGCTGATCTGATTACTCCACAATCCCGCCTACCCCCAATAACCTTTCACCCCCTTGCTTACCAAGAATCTTATCTACCTCTGCCTTAAAAATATTCAAAGACTCTGCTTCCACCGCCCTCTGAGGAAGAGAGTTCCAAAGACTCACGACCCTCTGTGAGAAAAAATTTCTCCTCATCTCTGTCTTAAATGGGCGACCCCTTATTTTTAAACAGTGACCCTTGATGGAGTGTTCAGGACTGTTAAGGGCCTCTGACAGAGCAATAACAATGTCCTGCTTACAATTTGCAATTTTGAACACAAGTTGCAGTATCCACTTTTAGTCAAAGGATGGAGCCCAAAGTCAATATTTAATTCTGCACACCCGTTTACACCGACCGAGACAAGACACAGGGATACAAAACAAACTGTCAAAGATTAGCATCTGCGGACACGATTTCTGAAGCTGTGTGTGGTGATGTGAAAGATGATGCAACAAAGTAAATGCCACTTTGGTGACTCGGCTCCTGTTTCAGACAAAGAGACTTTCAGAAGAGATTAAAAGCATCTTTCTGCAAGGTTTAATGTTAATGGCATGTGCAGATTGCCCAGATGGCTGTGAGAGAAGTATCTTTTTGGCTTTCGACAGAATCACTTACCTCATTGATTGAAAGCGAGTTTGAAGTGCAATTTTTAGATCATCAGAAAGCATGGAAAAGGAAAGGCCAATCAATGGTGCCTCAGGCTTCATTCATCCACAGGCCATGCACAATCCACTCTATCAAAAACGGAAAAGTTCTGCAAACTTTCTCCTCGTCTCTGCAAATCAAATACAATATTTACCCAACCTTCCGTCCTATGTTATTCATCCTTGGCTAGCTGCCTTCCTTGGCTCATGCTCCCTACAGCTCAGAAACCGTCATGATATTCAATCATCGCTATCTTTACTAATCTTTACAAACCTCCCCCCACCCCCAGTATTATTGCCAATCTCATTATTATCCAGTTCTTTTAAAGGCATTAATCAGCACAGCATTAAATGCTTCAGTTCGGAGCCTGCTCCAGATATCTGCTACAGAGCAGAGAAAAAACAAAATTGCTTCTAATCTCACGTCTTTCCCAAGGCTTGTTAATTTTACACACATGTCCTCTAATTCTGCACCCACTCAAGTTGAACAACATGATTGCAAAGGCCAGGGCAGGCTGATAGCCTAGCAATCAGAGATTGGCGAGGGGGAAGCAGAATTTTCATTCCATTTTAAAAGTGCAGCATTCAGGGGAATTCTCCTGGTGCCCTGGCCAAATTTTATTCCGCCACTAAAAAAAAAACAGATTAACAGGTCATTCATCTCATCGCTGTTTGTAGGACGTTGCTTTACATAAATTGGCTGCCGAATTTGTCTAGAAAACAATAGTTTACTGCACTTTACCTTCTGAGTGGCTGACTGCCTGTCAGTCATCTCAAAGGCTCAGCCCCTCGCTATCATGGCAGGTGTTACGGTGAAATACTGCCGTACTACGCAGTGCAAGGCGTGTATCGTAGTGTTGGTGCGACGGTGCCCCGCAAGCTTTTCTGAGAGTTTAATCCACATTTAAGTGAGCGTGAAATGGGCATCAAATTCGTGCGGCTCATGGAAAATTGGTGAGAGTTGACACATCTGGTGTCTCCTTTTTGTCTCAGTAGCCAGGACTGGACACAGAACTCTCAGTGTGGTCCCATAGAGCACTGTAGAATTTAAGCATGACGTCCTATTTACAACAGTGACTACACTTCAAAAGCATTTCATTGGCTGTAAAGCACTTTGGCACATCCCGTGGACCTGAAAGGAGCTATATAAATGCAAATTCTTTCTTTCTTTATGTTGGGTACATAGGAACATGGGAATTACTAGATGAAAAATGATCACGGTCCATCTATTTTGGCTTCTACCATCCTGGTAGTCACATGATACAACAATAATGGAGTTGTTGACTAATTATGGCAATGAAATTCTATCAACTAGTCTGCAACAGACCCAGACATGAGGTGAGCGAAACTTCCAGTGGTGGAAAGCTTTGGGAACCATAGGTCTAAAGTTCCACCCAAGCATGCCATGCTTACCATATATCATGTCTCAAATTACTATATACTGTATCCATAAGAACATATGAATTCGGAGCAAGAATAGGCCATATGCCCCTCGAGCCTGCTCCGCCATTCAATAAGATCATGGCTGATCTTCGATCTCAACTCCACTTTCCCGCCCGATCCCCATATCCCTTGATTCCCCCAGAGTCCAAACATCTATCTATCTCAGCCTTGAATATACTCAACGATTCAGCATCCACAGCCCACTGGGGTAGAGAATTCCAAAGATTCACAACCCTCTGAGTGAAGAAATTCCTCCTCATCTCAGTCTTAAATGGCCGACTCCTTATCCTGAGACTGTGCTCCCTTGTTCTAGACTCTCCAGCTATGGGAAACAACCTCTCAGCATCTACCCTGTCAATCCCCCTCAGAATCTTGTATGTTTCAATGAGATCACCTCTCATTCTTCTAAACTCCAGAGAGTATCGGCCCATTCTACACAATCTCCCCTCATAGGACAGCCCTCTCATCCCAGGAATCAATCTAGTGAACCTTTGCTGCATCGCTTCTAAGGCAAGTATATCCTTCCTCAGATAAGGAGACCAAAACTATATCCCCAAAATATTCTTTTCTGAAAGAAATCTATTTAATTTGCATTTGAATGAGTCAACACTAGCTGCTTCCACCGTCTCCCTAGGGAACTTGTCCCATGCGCGGCCTGTTTCTTTTATTGCGCGGTCCCTTTACATTTCTGCGCATGCATGGTACATACAGTGGAAAAGCTGGTGAGCGGCCTGCGCGGACCCTTTCCCATCACTGCCCGGCCGCGCAGCTTAGAGGGAACATTGGGTCTAATATACTGCCAGATTTCCTGTGCCGCTGCTCAGCAAATACAGTGGTACAGGATACAGTTGAGTTACAGCGCAGCCTGTGGAGGAGCAGTGAATGACAGACTGCAGCACCATCCAGGACAAAGCAGCCCACTTGATTGGCACCCCATCCACCACCTTAAACATTCACTCCCTCCACCACCGGCGTACTGTGGCTGCAGTGTGTACCATCGACAAGATGCACTGCAGCAACTCGCCAAGGCTTCTTCGGCAGCACCTCCCAAACCCGCGACCTCTTCCACCTGCAGGCGCATGGGAACACCGCCACCTCCAAGTTCCCCTCCAAGTCACACACCATCAGAATATTGTATGTTTCAATGAGATCACCTCTCATTCTTCTAAACTCCAGAGCGTATATAAAAAAAACTTCAGGATTTCCGTGTTAGGCTGCACATGCATTAAATCCTGAAGTTGCGATCAGCTTCAAAGGTGAAATGACAGCGAACGCTGCCAGTTCGCCATCATCAGGACTGCAAATTCTGGGCCAATATATTTTTCCATAAAGGCAGTGCACTTTTAAACTGACTACGGTCTTGGTCCTGTTGAATTTTAGGTGTCTGAGGCTGTTGGTTAATAACTTAAATATAAATGTTGTACAGAAATGATTAATACTGAAAAATCATTAGCATCAACCACATCATTCAACACAGGAAAAGAATATCCCTGTGTGTGGGGGCACAGGAAAGCTTGGAGTAAAGGGGCAATGTTTTACAAATCTCAATCTGGAATATGAAACAGAGCACCATCAAACACAAGCTCCTTCTGTGAACCTTTATTTCACACTGTTTTAGGCTCGCTTTCCTCGGTAATTTTTAATCTGCGGTGGAGTCAGTTATTAGTTGGAGGGGCTGTTGAAGTTTCTGAACATAAGAAATAGGAGCAGGAGTAGGCCAATCGGCCCCTCGAGCCTGCTCCACCATTCAATAAGATCATGGCTGATCTGATCCTAACCTCAAATCTTCTATCACTCTGCATCCACCCGAACCCATGTGATCTCCCGGGAGAGGCGAAAAACCAGATAAAGACCCAATGGCCAATTTGGGAGAAAAAAATCTGGGAAATTCCTCTCCGACCCATCTAGGCGATCGAAATTCTTCCAGGAGATCACTCTGTCCCTATATTTTCTACAGTACTTACCTTCTGTAAAGGCGATCTCCACCCCAGCCAGGAACAGGAATAAAACCATCTCCTGAAATCTAACACAGAATTAGAACACAGTAGGAGCAGAACAAGGCTACACAGCCCCTGGGCCCACTCCACTACCCACAGGGCCATGACCATTCCGAACCTAGACTCATGTCCAATTTCCTGCCCGCTCCCCGTAACCCTTAATTCCCTTTACTTCTAGGAAACTATCTATTTCTGTTTTAAATATATTTAATGATGTAGCTTCCACAGCTTTCTGGGGCAGCAAATTCCACAAACCTACCACCCTCTGAGTGAAGAAGTTTCTCCTCATCTCAGTTTTGAATGAGCAGCCCCTTATTTTAAGATTATGCCCCCTAGTTCTAGTTTCACCCATCATTGGGAACATCCTCACCGCATCCACCCGATCAAGCCCCTTCACAATCTTATATGTTTCAATAAGATCGCCTCTCATTCTTCTGAACTCCAATGAGTAGAGTCCCAATCTACTCAACCTCTCCTCATATGACCACCCCAATGGCGGTTATAGACTGCGGCCAGAATTTTCCAGGGTGGTAGGGGGCGCACTCTGTGGCGGGTCAGGTGAGAAAGTTGTTATATTTTACAGCGGGTTGGGAACCCACTGTCATTTCGCTCCCACACGCCTTTCCCCCCAGGCGCGTCTGTTATCGTGGAGCCGACCCGACCGGCAGCGGCAGGCGACCCAGTGTCACCTTATTGGAACAACCTCTCTCACCATTGACAGATTGCTTCTGTCATCTCAAGTTCACCTGTCATTTACTACATCAGCATTGGTGCCCTTGAAACTATCTCACCTTGGTCCTCAGAATCCCACCATGACCAGCCTCAACACCAGCAGCACCAGGCACACCAACAGCACCAACAACAACACCAACCTTCTCCGCCATCAACTGGTGCTGCACAGGACAGATTGAGCTTTATGCAGGTTGCAAGTGTTTGGAATAAACTCTCTATCCAGTGTCTATCTAAATCATCAGCACCCGACCACATTGCTGCCCGGGACACCAGGGATGGCCTCACCATGGCCAGATTTACTTCACTTGACACTGTACACCCTGGCTGCCACATGTTGTGCCAGGTTGGCACCACCCCACACCAACACCATAGAGCATCCCTACAATGACCAAGCCATTCCTTTCACACTCATCACCATTGTGGGGGGTACCGTTATGTCTCACCATTCACTGCAACTCAGTAAGCCGCTTCCAAAGGTGCACACAAATCTGTCCAAGAACGCAAAGTGTTGAAAATAAAGATTTTTATGTTTGACACTACATTGACAGAAACTTTACATAAACATTGGATGTTGTTAGTTGGTATGATTGCACTAAGATGAGGATGGGCATGAGGAGTGGCTCGTGAGATGGGGAGGTGATAATGTAGATAGAGAGGGATGGGTGGAGGTGCAAGGTATATTGGTGTGAGTAAGGATATGCAGGAGTAGGGTAGGGAAGGCAGAGTGATGGGGATGTGATAAGAGGTATAGTAGGATGAGGTTGAGTGTGGCTTTGTACTAACGTTTCCTGATCTAATGAGATCATTGAAAGGTTTGCGCCACTGCACCCAGGTCCTCCTGATGACATCCCTGCTTGTGCCCTCCTCTGCAATCTGCAACCAGGCTGTCTTGGTCTCCTGGGGAAGTCTCTTCCGCCCATCGGAAGGGAAGAGGACCTCCCTGCATGCTCTGACTCCCTCCATAAGCATATGGAGGGAGTCATGGGAGAACCTGGGTGCAGCCCTCTGCCTCTGTGCAGTCATTGTCAGTGTTTGCAGCACTCCAATGCTGTAGTGCACTGACAGCGCGATGTTAGATTAAACGTCAAATGTAATGTGGCCATGGTCCCTTTAAGGATCCTGGCTGAAAACGCGTCATGAATGACGTCACCAGACCCGCTCCATCTCATTGGGCCGGGTAACGCGCTGGACGGGCTGAATAGGCCCCATTAAGGTAAGTTCATTTTCAACAGTGGGATGGAGCCAGCAGCGGGGTCGCGACCCGCCACGGACACCGGCTGCACCGGACCCACCCAGGTAGGAAAAATTCCGGCCTGTAACACTATTTTCAATCTACAGCATATTTTTGAAACTACAAAAAATGATTTTATTGCTACAAAAATTTAAATGTCCATTCCGGCTGCCGCCATCTTGCCCCGCTGTGCTTTATTATTAAAATGCTGCACGCACGCTCTTCCGAGGTTTTACAAAGTGACGGCCTATAAAAAAAGGGCTGATTGTTGACTGCCTTCTGCAGTATTTGAAGGTACACAGACTGAACTGAGACATCTTTATTAACAGTGACTGTTACTGTGATCATTGTAGAGTCAGATAACCTTAGCAACCTTTGAATACAAGGGAACCATGGAAAGCTATGACTTCAGCTCAAGCATTTATAATCTGTGTAGCACACGGGATAGATACATTCGCAATGTTGGAGAAGGGGGGGATGGGAAACCTCACTATCAGGGAAACACTAAAACTTCCCTCAGAGTAACTTGTGTTCCTCATTAGTATCTTAAAAGAGAAATGTGAGAAGTCGCACAACACCAGGTTATAGTCCAACAGCTTTATTTGAAATCACAAGCTTTCGGAGCGCTGCTCCTTCGTCAGGTGACGAAGGAGCAGCGCTCCGAAAGCTTGTGATTTCAAATAAAGCTGTTGGACTATAACCTGGTGTTGTGCGACTTCTCACATTTATCCACCCAGTCCAACACCGGCATCTCCACATCATGGCTATTAAAAGAGAAAGCACATGAAGGCTAGCAGATTGATATGAGAAAAATAAGTTAAAAGATCCTTTGTTTTTTCCTTATGAATGCATTTGGCCACGACCCTTTAAATGGATCAATTTGCCCAGCCTTCATTGTTTTAAGTTAAAGTTGATGATATCTATATCCCGCGTAAAATATTATACAGGCATGGCCTTAAAATGAGTTAAAAGAATTGCCAATAATAATAGTGCAAAGGAATTTGGAATGTACTGTAAATGATCATTGCACTGCACGGCACTGGATGGTAGATTATGAAAGTTTTGATAAAGCAAAGGATAAATCGATTTATATACAATAGGAAGGGATTGAGGGACACCATCAGGAGAAGTGCCACACACTGCTACAGCACAGGATAATCTGACACTGAGCTACACATGTAGGATAACCCAACGTAGTATCCAACGTACAGCGTAACCATGCCTGGCAGCTCGGTGTGTTCCACAGATTTATCTGAGACAGAGAACTAAACGCTGATCCATCCTCCAAATGCCATCCCCCCCCTCAGCGGGATCTTATTTTTTGCACAATCATCAGTTACAGTTTAAATTTGCATCGCCAAATGGGAATGTTTCCACCGGCAGGAAAGTCGGTTACCAGGGGGCACAGGTTTAAGATAATCGGCAAAAGGAAGAGAGGGGAGATGAGAATTTTTGTTACGCAGCGAGTTGTTGTGATCTGGAAGGCACTGCCCAAGAGGGCGGTGGAAGCAGATTCAGTCGTAACTTTCAAAAGGGAATCGGAGAAATACTGAAAAAGGAAAACATTTGCAGGGCTATAGGAAAACAGTAGGGGAGTGGTTCTAATTGGATAGCTCCTTCAAGGAGTCGGCACAGACACGATGGGCCGAATGACCTCCTTCTGTGCTCTATTTTACAAGCCAGAACACACTGGCGTGAACAAGCTGGTCACAGTTCTACAAGTAGTGTTGTCAATAACTTTATTTGTATTTAAACATTGTAACCTTCCTGTGGAAATTCCTGTGTTGACGCATCATCGCCGTGTTGGCTTGCTCGGTCACCGTTAGCAACAGACTTGATTTGCTTATCTCCCCAGTGGGACGACAATTTCCCCATTCAAAAAAAAATATTCACTGCAGCCTTAATGTACTGAACTAGCTGTCCTGTAGTTGCTGTGATTGATTATGAATAATTCATTTTTATTAAATTATAAAACATCTTAATTTCTAAGGTAGGAAATTAAGCTGTTTTATAATTTAATAAAATGAATGAATCACAATCAATCACAGCAACTAAAGGACAGCAGGAGGCCATTCGGCCCATTATTCCTTTGCTGGTGTTAGCTCCACACTGGCAAGAGCAGGAGGAATTTTCAACTTTCGCCCAAAACTGGCGTGAAGATGGCGGAGAGGGCAAAGCCGGCAACAGGAGGCCTGAACCATTTTCTGGGTGTGGCCTCATTTGTACGCAGCTGGTGAGCTGGTGAGCTGCCAACCAGGCACTCCGCTCCCAACTCGCCGGTTGTGGGAGGTTGGGGAACTGACAGGTCAATCCTGCTCCTCCTGGCCCCACAAAGGTGAAAGGGAGAAGAGGTTTAGTGCCCTTCACTGGAGCAGCCACCAGCGGGCCCCTTCAAGGCATGCTTGGTTAAGCCGCTGACTGCCCAGTACAAATGGGTGGAACATGCGAGGTGCAAGCCGTGCCCATTTGTGCTTCAAACTTGCAATCAGAGTCCTACAATGCCCTAAGACCCCGATTTGCATATTTAAACAGCCTTCAGCCTTGAATAGGAGGGGGTGTGCTGTGCACCCATTTACATGCCCACTTGAAAATTGGCCTTGGGCGTCCAATGGGAAGCCGCGACTCCCTCCCCCCACCCCATTTTGCCTCCTCTGCCCACCCACTTTTCATGTGCGAAATGGGGGGACCGCAATTGAAGATCGCCCGCATCTACTCTAATCCCACTTCCCTGGCCTTTCTAAGTATCCTAGGTATACTTTTATCTTCAAATTCTTAACCAATTCTCTTTTAAACTGATGTTATGGGGTCAGAACTTCCTGTCCCCATGCCTGGGGAGACTGGAATGCCCGAGCACAGGAAAATTGGGAAGGGTTGAACCCAGGCCTGTAAGAGGGCTGGCCCAATTTTCCAGTTATTAACTGGGCAGAAAATTAGGGTGAGACCCCTCGTGTGCGTGCCTTCCTCCACCCAGCCCGATTTTCCTGTATCCATTGTGCCCCGGTGATCCAATACCCTGAGGCGCAGGAACAGAAAATCTCTGCCCAATAGTCTGAATATTTTGCAGTGGGCAAGAAATTCGGCTCCGTAGCGCCCCGTTTGTTCATTTGCATATGCAAATAAGGGCCCTAACATCCTGCTTCTGGTCCCTGCTGCAACTTTGGTTTGTGCCTGAGGCAGCCAGCGCCAGTGCTGATTGCCCCCAGGAAAACCAACGCTAAGCACCATGTAAGTAAAGTAAAGGTAAGTACTTACCATAATCACCGCCGCTCCCGGTTCCAAGATCTCAGACTCCGACTCCAGGCTCCTCCAATCTCCCCACCAGCCCTGGCCCCGATAGTACTCCTGACCCCTCAACAAAACTCCAGACCCCCGCGATCCACCTACTCGACCCCCGACAGCCCTCCGATCAGACTCGGAGGCCCAGCTGTTCCTTCACCAGACCCCCTCCGCAATCCAACCCCAATCACTTACCTGAAAATCGGTGCACTAACCTGTGCGGGCTCTTACCGCAGCGCCATCTAAATGATAACGTCTTCTGTTGTTATAAATAATAAGGATTCGAGGCCTAGAATCTGGGGCTCCTCGGACCTCCACATTTGAGCGTGAGCTGTTAGTACTCTGCGGGTAAGGTGTCCAAAAATGGATGCTTCCGAATTTCCACCCCGAATAGTCTGCCAACATTCACTGCCCAGCCTTACACATAAATAATGGCCACTTGGAAGACACACAGTGAGGTGATTGTTACCTGAGCAACCACAACCCGAGCAAGGAATCCTTCAGGAGGGGAACTGGGGCAGGATAACAGTTGGCAAGATTTTTTTTTAATGAAGAACAATGCCAATCATACATAATAAATTCTTGCCGAGACGCAGCAAGCTGAATGCTGTTACAGGTGCCTTTTGAAAGCAGTCAGGGTTGCCCTGAATTTATTCAGTGATAAGCCTACAGATCAGAAAGGTGCAAGCTTGATCTATGGTCTGTGATGAGTTAACTGATCTCAGATGGGGCAGCGATAGGAGCACTGCAATTGGTCTTGGCACCCCTGGGTTAAGTAGGGGGAACCAGTCAAGGGGAATACTAAATTTCTTCCTTGCCCACGATTAATTGTAGGGGAGTAGATAATTTGTCAAAAAGGGTTTCAAATAACGAGACTTTAGTTGTTTGAAGTCAGTCCAACATTTAAAGAACATAATGATTCTCAGAGAAGTTCCTAAGATAATTAATCTGTATTTTACAAGTAGCAATTATATAGGCTGAATTTAGAGTCGACATCTTGTTAACAATAGACATCAGGTCCTATAGATGCCTGCCTTATAACCTTTTGAAGTGTGAAAGCAGTACAGAGAATCTCTAACAAACAGAAGAAAATCTTTAAGGTTCGTGCCGGTCTGAATGACATTGATCAGCGCTCCTCAGGGCAACCAATAAAAGATGAAAGATCTCTGAGCTGCTGTAAAATGGTTTTGTCTTCACGATATAGTGCCTGAGTAGCAGTTTATTGCTTCAAAGTTCCAGATCCCTGAGGGCACAAATGATCTCATTAACAAATTGCATAAAAGCCCGAAAGGTTGTTTGTCTTCAAGCTGTCACTTGACAGGCCCCGTGAGGAGTTGTTTCGAGTTTGTTGCCTAAGTATTCTGCAAATGTGAGAGAGTCTGGATAAGCCAAAGGTAAATAAATGATAAATATAACTCTTAAATTTTTATACCACCCTATCGCGCTGAAATATCTCAAAGAACTTCAATTTGTTTTGAAGTGCAGTGATTGTTATGAGGAAATGCAGTGGGTGTGCTGCACCAGCACGACTGCGTAACAACTTCCATTTCTGTCGGGATTACTGCATACAAAGGGGGGTGACTCTCCACAGGGGTTCTCAGGGTGATGGATCGTAAGCAGACACCAAGTGGGGGAGAGGCACAAAAAGAGGACCTGTCCAGACGGGACAAAAGCAAGGTTGAAAAGCAGGGTTTCACAGAGGTTCCTGAAGGCAGGGAGGGAAATGACCAAATGAAGATGCTGAGGGGAGGGGGGCTGCAGAGGACAGGGGTGAGATGGCTGAAGGAGTGGCCATCAGTGATAAGAAAAGACTTACATTTCTATAGCGCCTTTCACAACCACCAGATGTCTCAAAGCGCTTTACAGCCAATGAAGTACTTTTGGAGTGTAGTCACTGTTGTAATGTGGGAAACGCAGCAGCCAATTTGCACACAGCAAGCTCCCACAAACAGCAGTGTGATATTGACCAGATAATCTGTTTTTGTTATGTTGATTGAGGGATAAATATTGGCCAAGACACTGAGGATAACTGCCCTACTCGTCTTCGAAATAGTGCCATGGGATCTTTTACGTCCACCTGAGAGAGCAGACTGGGCCTCGGCTTAACGTCTCATCCGAAGGACGGCACCTCCGACAGTGCAGCACTCCCTCAGCATTGCACTGGAGTGTCAGGCCTAGATTTATGTCCTCAAGTCCCTGGAGTGGGACTTGAACCCACAACCTTCTGACTCAGAGGCAAGTGTGCTACCAACTGATTGATCAGGGAATGAGCACTAGGGTAGGGTTGGAGTACCCAAGGAGTGCGTGCAGAGATGCAGGAAGAGATCATGGAGATGTGGAGGTGTGATGTCTTGGAAGGAAGATAAAAGAAACGACCTGCATTTATTTAGCGCCTTATTTGTTTATTTTTTAATTTATTTATGGGATGTGGGCGTCGCTGGCAAGGCCAGCATTTATTGCCCATCCCTAATTGCCCTTGAGAAGGTGGTGGTGAGCCACCTTCTTGATCTGCTGCAGTCCGTGTGGTGAAGGTACTCCCACAGTGCTGTTAGGTAAGGAGTTCCAGGATTTTGACCCAACGACTATGAAGGATTGGCGATATACTTCTAAGTCAGGATGGTGTGTGACTTGGAGGGGAACGTGGAGGTGGTGGTGTTCCCATGCGCCTGCTGCCCTTGTCCTTCTAGGTGGAAGAGGTCGCGGGTTTGGGAGGTGCTGTCGAAGAAGCCTTGGCAAGTTGCTGCAGTGCATCTTGTAGATGGTACACACTGCAGCCATGGTACGCCAGTGGTGGAGGGAGTGAATGAATAAGGTGGTGGATGGGGTGCCAATCAAGCAGGCTGCTTTGTCCTGGATGGTGTCGAGCTTCTTGAGTGTTGTTGCAGCTGCACTCATCCAGGCAAGTGGAGAGTGTTCCATCACACTCCTTGCTTGTGCCTTATAGATGGTGGAAACGCTTTGGGGAGTCAGGAGGTGAGACACTCGTCGCAGAATACTTGCTCTAGCCTCTGACCTGCTCTTGTTGCCACATTATTTATGTGGCTGGTCCAGTTACGTTTCTGGTCAATGGTGACCCCACCCCAGGATGTTGATGGTGGGGGATTCGGTGATGGTAATGCTGTTGAATGTCAAGGGGAGGTGGTTAGACTCTCGCTTGTTGGAGATAGTCATTGCCTAGCCCTTGTGTGGCGCGATGTTACTTGCCACTTAGCAGCCCAAGCTTGAACATCATCCAGTTCTTGTTGCATACGGGCATAGACTGCTTCATTATCTGAGGAGTTGTGAATGGCACTGAACACTGTGCAGTCATCAGCGAACATCCCCATTTCTGACCTTATGTTGGAGGGAAGGTCATTGGTGAAGCAGCTGAAGATGGTTGGGCCTAGGACACTGCCCTGAGGAACTCCTGCAGTGATGTCCTGGAGCTGTGATGATTGACCTTCAACTACTACAACCATCTTCCTTTGTGCTAGGTATGACTCCAGCCATTGGAGCATTTTCCCTCCGATTCCCATTGACTTCAGTTTTACTAAGGCTCCTTGATGCCAGACTCGGTCAAATGCTGCCTTGATGTAAAGGGCCGTCACTCTCACCTCACCTCTGGAATTCAGCTCCTTTGTCCATGTTTGGACCAAGGCTGTAATGAGGTCGGGAGCCGAGTGGTCTTGGCGGAATCCAGGATGCCCCAAAGGCTTCATAGCCAATGAATTACTTTTGAAGTCACTGTTGTGATGTAGACATACCCAGCAGCTAATCTGTGCACATCAAATTCCCACAAAAAGCAGTTGATATGAATGAAGTTAACCTTTTTTGGTGGTACTGGTTGAGGGAGGAATGCTGGCCAGAAAATTGGGAGAACCCCCTGCTCTTCTTTGAATAATGCCATGGGATCTTTTACTGAATCCAACTAAATTGGCAACATAAGGCCTTGATTTCACACCTCAACTGAAAGACAGCATCTACGACAATGCAGCACTCCCTCAGTATTGCACTGAAATGCCAGCCCAAGTTAAACGGTCAGGACCTGGAGTGTGTCTTGAACCTTTTATCGCAGAGGCAGGAGTTCTTCCAACTAAGCCAAGCTGGCACACAGTAGTCAGAATTAATCTTGAATGTATGGATAAAAGGAGCGAGTACATTGGAAATAAACAGCTCCATAGATACACGGCAGGAAGAGAAGAAGGGAAGAACTAATCCAGTCTGTTACAATTTCTGATGTGCCCCAGTTTCCGTGGAATCCTGGCTCACTTAACTTCCCATTGTACAGGCAATATTTCATTTTTTCTCTCACGCTCAATGACTTTGACTGAATGTTTCTTTCTAAGTGCTTGAAATTTATTGTCTTGGGTGTTTATGTACAGATTCAGTACATGAACCTTGTAGAGTATACACACCGGGCAGTGATGGTGTGTGGCAAATACAGTATTGAGTAACAGTGACCAGGGTTGCCAATGAGTTGTAGGCCTGCCATCACCTGTGTGCTGTTTATCATTCACCATCTGTTACCCAGCTTGTGTACTTTATATATCATATATAACTAAGTTTTTAAAAAGCAAATTTAAAAATACATTTACAAAAATATTCTCATCTGCTGGCTGCTACATCGAGTGGTTTCACTCTCCATCGTAAAATAATGATTCAATTTTATTAACACACTTAGCAGCTGCAATTTATCTGCCAACAGTACCTGGGAACAGCTCCACAACAATAGCGAGATCAGCAAGATGATGACGGACAAATGAAAGACTACGGAACAATATGATAGCAGCGTATGAAAGGATGGAACAGAGCAGACAGAAGCAGACTGTTTCCAGTAGTTGAGGGGTCAAGAAAGAGGGGCCACAGATACACGATTAAATGTGAGGGACTTGGAGCAGAGAACAAGAGAAACATCTTGACACAGAGAGTTGTGAGGCTGTGGAATTCACCTTCAAGGTTACTGGTTGAGGCAGAAACAACGTCAACATTCAAGATTAGATTGGATAGCTGGATAAAGGAAAAGGGAATAAAGGGATATGGGAGCAGAGGACGTAAATGTGATTAAGACTATTTGCTTGTGTGGAGGGTGAATGACACTGATTGGTTGGGCGGAATGGCCTGTTTTCCGTGCTGTAACGTCTATGTGTATCTACATATTGGCCAAAGCAGTGAAATATAAGTCACAGGAAGTTGTGATCAAACTGTACAGCACTTTGGTCAAACTACAGCTTGAATACTGTGACCAGCTCTGGTCTCTGAGACACATGGAAGATATTCAAGTGCTAAAGGCAATACAGAGATGTGTCATGTGGCTGATCCCTAGTGTTAGGGATACTGAGTTATGAGGAAAGACTTGGACTTTTCAGCCTGAAAAGGCAACATCTAAGAGGTGATATTATAGAGGTATGTAAATGATAAGGAAAAGGTTGACTACTTTTAAATGAATTTGTGAGAGGAGGACCACAGGACATAGGTTCAAACTAGCAAAAGGTAAATTTAAGACTGACATCAGGAAATTCTTTTCACACAGAGGGTGATAAAAGTAATGGGGGTAAAAATTGGAAGGGGGCGCTACCTTTGCCAGTCACTAATTTTAGTGCCCCGAAAAAGTTAGAGCCCCCGCGGCCGATTTTCCCAGGTAGCACCCCGAGAGGGAGGAGAGGCACTACTGGAAGCGCTCCGCGTCCCTCTTGAGGCACAGCGAGCCAATATCGCGGTGCCGTGACACGGTACTGCAGACCTTCCTCCCCTCAAGAGGAGTGCCGAGCTCACAGAGAGCAGCCTGCTCTCCACGGGGGGGGGCTTCACGGGGGCCGGGAACAGCAGTGGGGGCAGGTGCTGGCAGGCGGCCAGCAACAAAAATGGTCGCCCGCCACCTCCCCTTTAACTAGTGCCGCCCCGGCCGCAGGTAGGCCCCCCTGACCCCAGCGGACATAGCATCTGGCAGTAATTCGGGGGGCGCCACCCAATATTACAGCCGGGGCACTGCGCACGGCGATGACGTCATCGCCGGTGGCGCAGCGCCATGTGGTGCTAACGGTTAGCGCCGCCGCTAACCTCCTGCTGAATTTCATGGGAGGCGTTAGTGGCGCCGTGCCCAGGTGCTAGTTGATTTGCGCCCTCTTAGTGGTGAGCCCCTTTCTTGAACTGCTGCAGTCCGTGTGGTGAAGGTACTCCCACAGTGCTGTTAGGTAGGGAGTTCCAGAATTATGACCCAGTGATGATGAAGGAACGTCAGGATGGTGTGTGACTTGGAGGGGAACTTGGAGGTGGTGGTGTTTCCATGCGCCTGCTGCCCTTGTCCTTCTAGGTGGTAGAGGTCACGGGTTTGGGCTGATATATGCTCTGCAAGCCAGCTTTCAGGTTTCCCCTTTTTCAGGGGAGTAGTACAGGACTGCAACTGTGTTGGTCAACTGAGAACTGCATTGTTTGGATGGGGTTGGGTGGGGGGGCATTGTTGCTGGCCTACCTGTCGACTGTGTTCCAATAGCTGACCAAGAAAATGGTTCATGCAGTGTGCAAAGTTCATTGGCAGACATTTTAATGTAAAATTTGGATTTACGAGGGAAAAAAACTGTGATAGTAAATGTCCCCTGGACCGAGTCACGCTCAAGGCTCTTTAGGTAGAAATATCCATTTAAAAGTATTGCCTTCAGAGGAATATATTAAGAAGTCTGGTATGTGCAGTAAAGCGTGATATTGAAAAAATAAATATAACCTCAACTGAGAATAAAACGTTAGATTTATGGGTTGTGCCACACAGCATTGGCATTGTTCCAAAAATTGGTTTGCTTTCACGTTAAATTAATGACACCTTGTGCCAACTCCTCCTCAAGAGCCAAGTAATACGTGGGCTTAATGAACCATCAACTCAACCAATTGATTGTATTTTCTTTGCTGTGCCAAGAGAAGGAATGCAAAAAAAAAACAGCCTTTGAACTCAACCTTAAATAATATTCTTCTTGGTCTAATATTGTTACATGTTCTGTTTTAGTCCTGAATGTGTAATATATCGGAAGCCAGCACACTCTGTGCTAAACAAGATGAAGTCTGTCTGTACTCTGAGTCAACGCAACATTCATGTGGAGTTTGGATACAGAAATTAAATCTTTGGGTGGATTGGAATTCTGTCCTATCAACTCCAAGACCTGGGTTCAAACTTAGCTTAGGTTGATGTGACAGAAGCCTTTTTTTCCGACACAAAATGAATTCAGACAGTATGTGTAATGATATCAGCAAATAGTGATGGTATTTGCCTGTTTGATTATGATGCCTTACCAGCATATTTGCCTGTTTGATTATTTATGCCTTACCAGCAGAGGGCATGTGAGAGAGTTTAGTTTTAGTTTCGTTTTGGATGGATCTCTAAGATGGCATCTCCTGTAATGCTGTTAACTTAGTTGAACAAACTTTAGATAAAAAGACATTCTCTTTCATCAATGTGTCGTCATTGAACCCACATAGAAATCAATACAGTATGTACGTATAGATTCCCCAGCCGCTCCCCAACATCATGAAACTCACTTGCGAGCACAGAGTTATCAACCCTCTGTTTAAAGAAACAGATTGTTATTTGCAGAAGTCCAATTAAAACACAGTTGTTGCTTGACTTTTAAGGTCATTAATATTTTACGAAACCTCCATTTTGGAAATGAATTATAATAATTTATCAATGCTCGTAATGATGCCAGGAAAGAAGTACATTTCCCCATCATTACTCACCAATGAAGTTATACAAAGGGAGCTAAAATTTCGGAAGGCTTGTCAGTGGAAAGCCTCATAAATCCGCCTCATAAATCAGTGTGTTTTAGCCATGAGCACTTTTGGTTTGAGTTTCCCTAGAATGCCCTGAAAGTTGCTTGTGCGCATGTGTGGAGTTCCACTGATACCAATGGCTCTTTTGGGTTTTTGTGGTACGCCTATTGGAGTGAATAGGGAGAGGCTATTTCCTCTGGTTGGGGGAGTTGGTGATGAGGAGACATCAATCTAAAGTAAAAGAGTGAGAATAAAGGTTAGGTGAAATTTCATCATGCAGAAAGTTGTTGGAGCATGGAATGCTTTGCGACAGGAAGCGGTTGAGTGGTGTTAACCAATTCCACTCAAGTTTTGTCCTTGGTCTCCCTCAATTCCACTGGATATCTGCTATCAAACCCAGGAGATTTGTTTGTCTTCAGCTCCTTTAACGTGTCCACGCATTCTCTTTTAGTGAGTATGTGATAAATCCATTAAGTGGAACAAGGACTCAAAGAGGCGATGTTGTAGAATTAACACGAGTACTTTATTAACAACTGGGAAACACATTTACAGACAGCCTGCATCAGCATCTTGGCATTCCACCTTGCTGACCTATACAGGAAGCAAACCTGTGACCTTAACAGGAAGCAAACCTCTGACCTTAGTAGCAGCATTGGCTACAGCACCACCTGGTGGATAACCTTAATCATAACATCCCAGATTACTATAGAGTACCTCTGCAAAATGTTAATTTAGCATTTGACTACGTTCCCTTCTGCATCCTCACGGGCCCTTTTGTCTTTTATAATTCGAACTTTCTCTCTAACTCTTATGATATTGGAGGAGTGCTTTACCATGTGTTGCATCTGGCCAGGTGGAAACTGGTTAACGTTCCATCTGCAATTCCTTAGCTTTAATCTCCACTCAGCGGAGCACCTCAGACTGCACCCGTGTGGATTTTTCACTTCTTATACCAGCTATCCTTGCGAGTTCGCTGAACCATTAAATTGCCAATTTAATTCCGATTCGGGACATAGTTCTTTTTTGCTGTGCTCTTGCTACCACTTGGAACAGGATGAGATTTCCCAAACTCATTCACAACAAGCTTCAGAGAGGAGAGACTCTCATCTCACCTTTCTGGGCTGATTTCCAGCCCAGGTCCAGAAAAGAATCTACCCAAAAATGGAACCTAATCCCACATTTTGTAACCTTTAACTGGACACTGATGGTTTTCTGATAAAGACTCAAATGAGGAAGATTGTTGTATCATGGTTTGAAATGGGCTGCTCTGCCTTTTCAGCTATAATTGTAACATTGCTGACATAATTAATAGCAGATTTCAATGTTTTAATGACCCAATTTACTTTTCCAAATGATGTCGAGAAAAGAAAATTTGCATTTTATCTTAGGAAATGCAGAAACATTTCTTCTTCTTAGGCAGTCCCTCGAAACCGAGGATGACTTGCTTCCACACTAAAAATGAGTTCTCGGGTGACTGCTGAGTCCATTGCAGGACCTACAGTCTCTGTCACAGATGGGGCAGACGGTGGTTGAAGGGGCGGGAGGGTGGGGTGCTTGGGTTGACGTGCGCTCCTTGCGCTGTTTGCGCTTGGCTTCCGCCTGCTCCCGGCGAAGAGACTCGGTGTTCGGTGCCTTCCCGGATGCTTCTCCTCCACTTTGTGTGGTGTTGGGCCAGGGATTCCCAGGTGTTGGTAGGGATGTTACACTTTTTCAAGGAGGCTTTGAGGGTGTCCTTGAAGCATTTCCTCTGCCCACCTGGGGCTCTCTTGCTGTGCCGGAGCTCCGAGTAGAGTGCTTGTTTTGGGAGTCTCGTATCGGGCATGCGGACAATGTGACCCGTCCATTGGAGCTGATTGAGCGTGGTCAAAGCTTTGATGCTGGGGATGTTGGCCTGAGCAAGAACACTGACGTTGGTGCGCCTATCCTGCCAATGGATTTGCAGGATCTTGCGGAGGCAGCATTGGTGGTACCTCTCCAGTGCTTTGAGGTGCCTGCTGTACATGGTCCATGTCTCTGAGGCATACAGCAGGGCAGGTATTACTGCTGCTCTGTAGACCATGAGCTTGGTGCCGGGTTTGAGGTCCTGGACTTCAAACACTCTCTTCCTCAGGCGACCGAAGGCTGCACTGGCACACTGAAGGCGGTGTTGGACTTCGTCGTCGATGTCTGCCCTTGTTGACAGTAGGCTCCCAAGGTATGGAAAGTGGTCCACGTTGTCCAAGGCCTTGTTGTGGATTTTGATAATCGGGGGGGCAGTACTATGTGGTGGGGGCAGGTTGGTAGAGGACCTTTGTCTTACGGATGTTTTGTGTAAGGCCTATGCTCTCGTACGTTTATTAAACTGTTGAAATGGTATACACTGTAAGAGTTCAACAGATTAATGTAAATGTAATATTTAACACTTGTTCAGATAAAGCACAAATTAATAGCATTAATAATTGAAGCACATGAACGTTCAAACCTACCAGCATACCTTAGAGAGAACCTTTCATTTTCATCTTGATTGGTTTGCAGACTATGTCACTGTTCCTGAGGGTCTCATCTTGGCAATACTGTTAATGGGGTAGAATTCAGAAAAAGCTCTTAAGAAGGGTTTCCAAATCATAGTTTTCTGACCATTTTTAACGACGTTTCTGCACAAATTGTACAAAACTCACTGCCAGTATTTTTGGGAGTCTCGGGTTCAAAATTGTAAAATGTTAGTAATAAAATGTCTTAATGTGCTGGTTTGAAATCTCTCCATCTGCTATTTTAATGGAGTTTAAAATTAAAACAGTAGAAAAAGGAATTTCATACGAATACATTTATTACCCTCGTCTTAATATCACGCAGTGTAATTTCACTCCCTTAGTGATTATCAATGATCACGGAAGGCTATTAGTTCATCTCCAGTTCAGCATCAGTACTCCTCCACATTGAACAGCACTTGGAAGAAGCACTGAGAGTAGCAAGGGCACAGAATGTACTCTGGGTGGGGGACTTCAATGTCCATCACCAAGATTAGCTCGGTAGCGCCACTACTGACCGAGCTGGCCGAGTCCTGAAGGACATAACTGCCAATCTGGGCCTGCGACAGGTGGTGAGAGAACCAACACGAGGGGAAAAACCTACTTGACCTCGTCCTCACCAATCTACCTGTCGCAGATGCATCTGTCCATGACAGCATTGGTAGCAGTGACCAGCGCACATTGTGGAGATGAAGTCCCGTCTTCACACTGAGGACACCCTCCATCGTGTTGTGTGGCACTACCACCATGCTAAATGGGATAGATTCAGAACAGATCTAGCAGCTCAAAACTGGGCATCTATGTGGCGCTGTGGGCCATCAGCAGCAGCAAAATTGTATTCCACCACAATCTGTAACCTCATGGCCCGGCTGGAGTCATAACTAGCACAAAGGAAGATGGTTGTGGTGATTGAAGGTCAATCATTACAGCACCAGGACGTCGCTGGTTCAATAAGGAGTGTAGAAGAGCATGCCAGGAGCAGCACGAGGCGTACCTAAAAATGAGGTGCCAACCTGGGGAAGCTGCAACACAGGACTACATGCATGCTAAAAAGCGGAAGCAGCATGCTATAGACAGGGCTAAGCGATCCCACAATCAATGGATTAGATCAAAGCTCTGCAGTCCTGCCACATCCAGTCGTGAATGGTGGTGGACCATTAAACAACTAACGGGAGGAGGAGGCACCATGAATATCCCCATCCTCAATGATCGTGGAACCCAGCACGTGAGTGCAAAAGACAAGGCTGAAGCTTTTGCAACCATCTTCAACCAGAAGTGCCGAGTGGATGATCCATAGCGGCCTACTCCCGAGATCGCCATCATCACAGAAGCCAGTCTTCAGCCAATTCGATTCACTCCACGTGATATCAAGAAACAGCTGAGCGCACTGGATACAGCAAAGGCTATGGGTCCCGACAACATCCCGGCTATCGTGCTGAAGACTTGTGCTCCAGAACTAGCCGCGCCTCTAGCCAAGCTGTTCCAGTATAGCTACAACACTGGCATCTATCCGACAATGTGGAAAACTGCCCAGGTATGTCCTGTCCACAAAAGGCAGGACAAATCCAACCTGGCCAATTATCGCCCTATCAGTCTACTCTCAATCATCAGCAAAGTGACGGAAGGTGTCATCGACAGTGTTATCAAGCGGCACTTACTCACCAATAACCTCCTCACTGATGTCCAGTTTGTGTTCCGCCAAGACCACTCGGCTCCCGACCTCATTACAGCCTTGGTCCAAACATGGACAAAGGAGCTGAATTCCAGAGGTGAGGTGAGAGTGACTGCCCTTGACCTCAAGGCAGCATTTGACCGAGTGTGGCATCAAGGAGCCCTAGTAAAACTGAAGTCAATGGGAATCGGGGAAAATGCTCCACTGGCTGGAGTCATAACTAGCACAAAGGAAGATGGTTGTGGTGATTGAAGGTCAATCATCACAGCACCAGGACGTCACTGCAGGAGTTCCTCAGGGCAGTGTCCTAGGCCCAACCATCTTCAGCTTCCCTCCAACACAAGGTCAGAAATGGGGATGTTTGCTAATGACTGCACAGTGTTCAGTGCCATTCACAACTCCTCAGATAATGGAGCAGTCTATGCCCGCATGCAACAAGACCTGGACGACGTTCAAGCTTAGGCTGATAAGTGGCAGGTAACATTCGCACCACAGAAGTGCCAGGCAATGACCATCTCCAACAAGTGAGAGTCTAACCACCGCCCCTTGACATTCAACAGCATTACCATCTTCGAATCCCCCACCATCAACATCCTGGGGAGTTACCATTAACCAGAAACTTAACTGGACCAGCCACATACCTACTGTGGCAACAAGAGCAGGTCAGAGGCTAGGTATTCTGCGGCGAGTGTCTCACCTCCTGACTCCCCAAAGCCTTTCCACCATCTACAATGCACAAGTACGGAGTGTGATGGAATACTCTCCACTTGCCTGGATGAGTGCAGCTGCAACAACACTCAAGAAGCTCGACACCATCCAGGACAAAGCAGCCCGTTTGATTGGCACCCCATCCACCACCTTAAACATTCACTCCCTCCACCACCGGCATACCGTGGCTGCAGTGTGTACCGTCCACAAGATGCACTGCAGCAACTCGCCAAGGCTTCTTCGGCAGCATCTCCCACCTAGAAGGACAAGTGCAGCAGGTGCATGGGAACACCTCCAAGTCACACACCATCCTGACTTGGAAGTATATCGCTGATCCTTTATCGTCGCTGGGTGAAAATCCTGGAACTCCCTCCCTAACAGCACTGTGGGAGCACCTTCACCTTCACACGGACTGCAGCGGTTCAAGAAGGCTGCTCACCACCACCTTCTCGAGGGCAATTAGGGATGGGCAATAAATGCTGGCCTTGCCAGCGACGCCCACATCCCATAAGCGAATAAAAAAAAAACTCAAAGCTGTGGGGATCCAGGGTAAATCCTGGGAATGGATAAGAAGCTGACCGAAGGGCAGGAAACAATAAGGGGGATCACTTTAACCGAATCCGCCCAGCGAGACACCGACGGGATTGGATCAGCCGCCTGTTTTACACCCCGCCTGATTTTCCATTGAAGTTGTGGAAAATGAAATTGGGTGTGGTGTAAAATGGGCGGCGCTCTGATCCCAGCAGTGTCCTGCCAGGTGGGTTAGGTTAGAATCGGGGCGTAAGTACTTGTTAGAGGAGTGCTGCCAGTGTTGGGGGGGTGGGGGGGCGGGGGAACTACTGAGTGAGGTGCCTCAGGGCTCATTGCTGGAACCACTATTGTTTCCAATTTTACATAAGTGACTTGGATTCAGAAACTCAATGAAAATTGGTCAAGTTTGTAGATGATACCAAATTAAGTGGAGTCGTGGAATTGGAAGGGCCAGCTTAAAAATTACAGGATGAGTTGGAAAAGTGGGCAAAACAATGTCAGATGAAATTTAACCCAGGCAAATGTAAAGTGCTAGACGTCGGAAGAAAAAAAAAGATGGCACGCATACTCCATGAATGGTGCTGAATTGGCTTAGGATGAAGCTGCAAATGACCTTGGGTCTCCAATGTAAACATATCCAACCAATTCAGAGCAGCAATCACCAAAGTATGTTGAACTACACAGCCAAAACTGTAGAACGTAAGCCAGAGGAGGCAATGATCAAACCTTATAGACCTCTCATCCGGCCACACTTGAACACTGCATCCAGTTCAGGTCGCCAAGAAAGAGGAGAGCCATCAAGTGTTGGAGGCAGTGCAGAGAAAATGATCCCCACTAACAGGGTTCTCAGTTAAGATTTTCCAGATGGCCATCAACCCTGGTTATGAGGAAATACTGGAGAAACTTGGGGTTTTTTTTATCCTGGAAAAAAGATGTCTGACAGGTTATTTCATAGAGGTATTGTTGAGTCTGTGTGTCCCAGTTATGCTTATTATAAATCACTGGACACAGACAACAAGAATAACTTTAACAGGTCTTTACTATTCGGAGGTCAGGGCTGAACTGCCCAGCAAATCACGACACAACGTTTATATACCGGTGTGGTCACCACCGGTATTACAGTATACAGCAGCCAAGAGAAAGTAGTACATCTCTTAAGGTAGTTCTCTTAAGGTGGAACAGGTTACATACACCACAATCCTCCCTTTTTAGCTTAACAGTGTATATCCCCATTTAACATAACATAATAACATATATATATATATATACAACTTCATGCAAAACAGTTCAAAGATTCAGTCTCTGAGGAGGCCTCCTGATCCGAGTTGGATAACGCCTTTCAGGGGTCTCTGATTCTCGTTGCTGGGGTGACTCATCTAGTTGATCTCTTATGGATTGGACATCATCATCAGGTACATTCACTTCTGAGGTAGATGCTTCAGGTTCACTAACTTCCTCCACGGTTGTCTCTGTCGTAACCATGGGTTCGACCCTTGTTCTCGATCCCACCAGTTGGTCAGCATGACGTCGCATTACGTTTTCACCAACATCTACCGTGTACATCAGGGGTCCTTGTCTGGCCCGAATTGTTCCAGGTTGCCATTTCTCGTTTTTATAGTCCCTGGCTAACACCGGTTGTCCTATTTCAAAACTCCGAGTGGGCTTGTTATTGATATGCTGGAACTGTTTGTTTTCGACTTCCCTCCGCACATTTGGTTTTAACAAGTCCAACCTGGACTGCAACCTCCTGTTATAGAACATCATGGCAGGACTTTGGTTTGTCACTGCATGAGTGGCGTTTCGATATGCCAGTAGGAAATTGTCCACCTTGTGTTGTAGTGGATCAGATCTTCGCTCATGGCCTTTATTGCTTTTTTGAACGTTTGTACAAATCTCTCGGCCAACCCATTTGTAGCCGGATGATATGGGGCAGAGGTATAATGTTTCACCCCATTCTTCTTCATGAATTTCTGGAATTCTTCTGACACGAACTGCTCCACTTCCATGGTACTCCCTTCTGCAAAAGAGTGTTCAGCGGGTGCAGCACCGTGGATAAATTTGGCAGAAACTTATGGTAATAGTTAATCAACCCTAGGAACGACCTCAACTGGGATACATTATCCAGAGCGGGAGCCTTCACAACAGCTTCGATCTTGTCAGGAGACTTATGAAGCCCCTCCTGGTCAATGACATGACCACAGTACGAGATCCGCTTCTGGAAGAACTCACATTTCTGGCGATTAACTCGAAGTCCATATTCTTTCAATCTGGTGAGCACCAGTTCCAAATTTGCAAGGTGTTCCTCATCATCATCTCCTGTAATCAGAATATCGTCCAGGTAACATTGTGTGCCTGGAATTCCCTGTAATACCTGCTCCATGGCCCTCTGCCAAATTGCTGGAGCCGATGCCACTCCAAAAACCAGTCTATTATACCGATACAAGCCTCTATGCGTGTTGATCGTGAGATACTGGCGTGACTCTTCCTCAACTTCCATCTGTAAGTACGCCTGCGCCAGGTCTATCTTGGTGAAGTGTTTCCCGCCAGACAACGAAGCGAAGATATCCTCAATCCGCGGAAGCGGATATTGCACCGTGTGAAGCACCGGATTAACAGTGATCTTGAAATCTCCACAGATGCGAACCTTCCCCGGTTCCCCTGGCTTGTTGCTCGATGAACGCTTCATGACGGGAACAATGGGCGTGGCCCACTCACTCCAGTCCACCTTAGACAGTACTCCTGAACGTTCTAGCCCTTCCAGCTCAGCTTCCACAGCAGGTCGTATCGCATAAGGTACCGGTCTGGCTTTGAAAAATTTCGGGTTTGCATGTTCTTCAACCTTGATGTTTGCCGTAATTCCTCTCAGTGTTCCCAGTCCCTGTTGGAACACCTCTTTAGCATCGTCCAATATTCTGGACAATCGTTTAGGTTTGACATCTTTTTTACCGGAATCTACCGTTAGTGCTTTCAAGGAATGCCAGTCCATATTTATTCTCCTGATCCACTCCCGTCCCAGTAGTGGTGGACCTCCCCTCAGGTAGTACATATAAGTCCATTCCTCGGCTTTCTTTGCCCTTGTGGACCACCTTTACCTTTATCTTTCCGATGGGGTATACTCTTTGCCCCGTGTATGTTTTCAATACAATCTCCGTATCCCGTAGGGGAATATGTGGGAATAACCTTTTGTAATCTTGCTTATTCATGACCATCAATGCCGATCCAGTGTCCAATTCCATCTTCACTTGGACTCCTGCTATCTGAAGTGTGACCCAGATAGTTTGGAGGTCTGCTTCATTACCCACATTGTGTACTCTTAGCCAACCCAGTTCCTTACTGCTGGAGTCTGAATCTGACTTCTGTTCATCCGAACTGTTCTCTGTCACCTTGTGTACCTTTCTGCACTTTTCCTGCGGTGACTTTTTGTTGCTGGTCTCCTTTCCTGACCGGCATACTTTAGCTATGTGACCAAGCCTGCCACATTTTCTGCATTCCTGATTTTTGAACCAGCACTGGTTCTGATCGTGTGTTGTCTTTCCACAACGATAACACTTTACTGCACCCAAGGCCATTTGATTGGTGCTGAGTTCCGATGACCTTAGCTGCATTTCCGCAGTGCCTCTCGCTGCGGCTTCGTGCGATGCTGCAATAGTGACAGCTTTATCAAGCGTAAGATCATTCTCCTCTAGCAGTCACTTTTGTGTTCCTTCTTTTAACAATCCACACACAAATTTATCTCTCAGCGCATCTGCTAGTCCTGTTCCAAACTGACAGTACTTTGATAGCTTACGCAGTTCAATTAAGAATTCAGCGTTGCTTTCTTCTTTCAGCTGCGTTCTTCTGTAAAATTTAAATCGTTCCGCTATCAGCAGCGGCGTGGGGTTTAAATGATTTTTCAGGACAGTAACAATATTCGCGAAAGTCTGATCCACCGGTTTATCTGGTGATACAAGGTGCTTCAATAGCCCGTACGTCTTCGCACCCATTGAGTTTAATAAGGTTAGTGCTTTCTTATCATCTGGTACCTCATTTGCTTTACAATAAACTTCCATGCGTTCTACATACGTGGCCCAATCTTCGACATCGCTATCAAAAGCATTGATGTTACCATGTTTAGGCATCCTTGCAAGTTTCTTTAAATTTTCTTTTTTCCAAAATGGCGGCTTCCCGCGCTTGTCTTCTTCCCCCGCCTACTAAAATGGCGGCTTCCCGTGCTTGGTGGTTTTTTCCCGCGCTCGTCTTCTTCCCCCGCCGACTACAACGGCGGCTTCCCGCGTTTGCCTTCTTCCCCCGCTGGCTGCAATGGCGATTGCCGTGCTGCTGCCGTTCTCGCCTCCCCAGCGGTTCTCAATTCCTCGACGCTGCTTTTTGCTCCCCCGCGGTTCCCATGGGCATTCACGCTTCCCCTGCTGTTGCGCCTCTCAGCCCCGCTTGCAGGCCGGTCCTTTACACCGGCTGCGGTTGAGTTCTCCGCGGTTCTCGTGGCCTTAACGCTGCCCCAGTCGCTGCGCCTCTCGGCCCCGATTGCAGCCCGGCCCTTTTCACCGGCCGTGGTCGAGTTCTCCACCCTTTTTCCTCCGTTTTCCCTCCCCTACTCCACAGCCAACGCGGCCGACTTTCTGCTCGTGTCGCTGATCGGCTTACCCACCACCGTGGTAGAAGGGATGATCACTGCCTGTCGCTGATGGAGGGCTTCGTGGTCAGAATTTTTCTTTTTAACCCGGGTTCTCGATGCCTCCCGTGCGATGTGGTGCTCAGCAGGATGATGAGGGCGGATGCCTCTTCTCGACGCCCGTTCTGAGGACGAAGCTGCCTTGGATGTAAAACTGCCGCAGGGTAAGATCGGACTCGTCGCCACTGTTGAGTCTGTGTGTCCCAGTTATGCTTATTATAAATCACTGGACACAGACAACAAGAATAACTTTAACAGGTCTTTACTATTCGGAGGTCAGGGCTGAACTGCCCAGCAAACCACTACACAACGTTTATATACCGGTGTGGTCACCACCGGTATTACAGTATACAGCAGCCAAGAGAAAGTAGTACATCTCTTAAGGTAGTTCTCTTAAGGTGGAACAGGTTACATACACCACAGGTATGTAAGGAAGTTGATGCTAAAGTTAATCCGGACTATTGTTTTAAATTCAAATGTTGAGAGTACAGCCAGGCTTATTTTGGGTCGATGGGACCGGTTCTCAGGAACAGGAGAGCCAACAGAGGCAGGTACTCTGTGGAGCGTATCCCTGAGCACCTTCCTTCTCCTGCATGTCCCTGATCCACTGCACAGTTGGCAGGGGGCACAGAGTCTAGGTCTAGGTCCTAGCCTATTAACCATAGAACACACCGCATCCAGATCCATCCCTGCCCTCACTTGATGCACATTTTCCAGTAAAGGTCAGCGGATAGCACTGAGGATCACAGAATCACAGAAACCCCACAGTGCAGATAGAGGCCATTTCGGCCCATCGAGCCTGCACCGACACATATCCCACCCGATCCCCGTAACCCCTACATATCCCACCCTATCCCCGTAACCCCACGTATTTAATCCCCCTAACACTAAGGGTCAATTTATCATAGCCAATCAACCTAACCCGCACATCTTTGGAAACCCTGGCTGATTTCCTCTTCACTAACCCAGAGTAGCGGAGACCAACTGCAACACCCCTGTCGCTGCCCCAGCTGAAATCAGCTAACTCGGCGTATTACTGTATTTCAATAGGAAATCGGATCAGCAGAAAACAAAAATGATGGCCGATACTCCTGTGCAATTTGAGAGCATGCAAAAACCTCGTGTCAATACTGTTTTAGGCTTTAGGGGTTTGAAGTGAGCTTGCTGAGCAGATACTGTAATGCGAGAAGGAAAATGAAGGTTAATGGGAGCTCTTAACAGTAAATCAGAGATGAATGAGTGGGGTATGTCCGCTGTCAGAGTGTGTCTGCAGCTAATAAAGGTCCTTTGAGGCTGCCTTTTCATTGTCAAAGCTTGCCATCTTTTCAAATCACATGCTAAGAGATAGGTAACAAAATGGAGGTACTTAAACTAATCTAAATCTTTGGCCAGAAAAGATGGGCAATGATAGCGTGACAGGGTTCCTCGCAGCACTGGCAGTAATTGGAATCATTAAGCCCTCAGTGGTGAGTAGTTCTGTCCTCCACTGCTGTATCTACTGGTCATTAAGCGCAATCTTGTCCTGGTAGATCCTTCAAGCAGTTTAACATGTGTGCTGTCCTTTTGTCCCCTCACGTTACTTGACAGTTCCCACCAACACTAGAGGATTCTTGGGATAGTTGCTGTCGCCCTGCAGCTGAAAACCGATGCCTATCATTATGTCTTCCACAATTGTTGGAATTTTGCAGAGATTTCACGCCGTATCGGGAACAAAGTTGCAGTCACAATCATTATCATTTGACACGACTAAACTTGTAGTCTAATTGAAAAGGGATCATCAGTTTGTAAAGTATTATTATTATTAATGTCTTCCTACATATTAGCGGATATTAGCAGCAATATGAGAAGGAAAGCCCCCAGGATAGTCCTTTCGGAAGGCACTTTGCTCGTTTAAGGAATCTCATTACTCTTGCCCAGTTATAATTTTCGTTTATCAGTGAAACATAAGGGTGTGTTTCATTTATAAAAGCAGAAAAAATGATAGGTCACATCAAATTTCAAGAGAATTTCCAGAGACTTACTAGAATGTTTTTTTTACCATTTATGAATCGTAGTGCTGCCTGGAGCCAGACGATCTAATCTAAGTTACCTGATAGTGAGCCGTGTAGATAGTGATCACCCCTTTGCTGTCTGTCACATCTTAAAGATATATGGGCACTTTTGTGATCACAGGTCGAAGATGGCCTGCTGTGAGGAATGTCCCATTCATTCGTCAACAGGAGTGCTTCCAATGCCTGGCATACTCTGGTTTACAGTTCAAATTATAAACCACTCGAGCAGTCGAAAGAGTAATTTTTTGTTTCTGGACTTGTGACCATTAGTGGTCTGTAGAATCCACCTCTCGGCTATCTGGGGTGACATTTGAATTGGCTGATGCACCTGCACTGGGCAGCAGGCTAAAGTCAGGTCGAGTGATGCCAGTCAACACCTGGAGTGACCTTGAGCCAACAGGGAATTTTAAAGGGAGAGTCACCATGGATTATTTCCTTGATAGTGACAGAAGACAGACACCATGGAGGCGACTTTGTCGTTGGGGGCGGGACTTCTGCTTGTCGGGTCAATGTCCCGCCTCCATCGATTTGTGGCCAACCCACGCTATTTTCCCTTGATTGACCTTGTTAAGCCCGCTGGGCAGGCCAATTAAGGGAAAGCCGATTACAGAGAACATCTTCAAGGAGACAGGACCCAGCGCTGGTCGGCTACCCGCCTCCTGGCAAGATGGCACAGAGGCGGGTTGGGCACCCGCCCCCAAATTCTGCCATTTTCCCGGCAGTCCCACCTCCATACCCGCCTCCCCAGGGCTGGCAAGATCGCGCCCCATGTCACACGTACATCTTCTTGGTCCAGGATTGGTGTGTGAGAGAGGGACTACCAAGAGTGTATTACCAATTTCATAGGTCTATAGTAGATATTCTGTTGAGTTCAGTGCCACTGGTCACTCCCATTAGCAAACCTCACATGCCCTATAATCAGAAGTACACCATTACTGCCATACATCTAGTTAAGCAATAGTGTGTCCTGGGGATGGTAACGCAGACCCCTTGTTGCATTTACAGACTTTTCCGAAGATGGACTGAAAAGCACTCTAGTGAGCTGATTGTAAATAAAAATCTGGTCTATTACACTTGAAATATATGAATGAACCTAATGTAATTTTCCAGTGAGATGCATCTATTTCTTACTGTTCCTCATGTCATATAAAAATAATTTTAAAATACATGACTTTGTCACTTTCACGACAGAACTCACAAGCTAATTGCCCCTAGACCAGCCAACCCCCCTGGCCACATGTGTTTGCACCTCAGCATGGAGTCTGTCTCTGTCTGACTGGGGAGAGTAAGATCTCTGAGTCTCTGACTGGCTCAGACTACCCTCTCCAGAAGGCGAGAGAGCGAAACAGCAACAGAAACAAAGGGGGGAATTTTATCAATGGGGGCGCGTTGGGGGCGGGACTGCTGCTTGTCGGGTTTCAGTCCCGCCTCCATCGACTTGTGGCCAACCCACGCTATTTTCCCTTGATTGACCTTAAGCCCGCCCAGCGGGCTTAGCAGGCCAATTAAGGGGAAGCCGGTTACAGAGAACGTCAGCGTATGATGTTTCATCTATCAAAAATTTTTGAAAGATGAATTGTCATCGTTTGACAGCTCTGTGAAGCTGTCAAACACTGACATTCTCTGTTGTTTGATCAGTCCTTGTATTCAAGGCTCATCAAACCTACCTGCTGAGCAGAAAGCAGATGGTTGTTGCATCAGAGAATGCAGCAGCCATCTGTCATCTCTGCCGGTGAGATGCCGGAGTCTCCGGATCCCCAACTGTTGAAGCCTGCAGGAAGAAATAAAGGTAAGTAAACATTTTCTGTCACTTTTCACTCACCTCACATACTTACCTCTCCACACTTGCACCCATCACTTACCTCCACAGCGCACTTTTGGACCCCTCTGGCCCCCGCAGACCCACTGCTCGCCTCGGTGACCCTGGTGAGATTTCCCGACGTCGGGAAGCCCGCACCTCTCCTGGAAAAATGGGGATAATCCTCTTAACTGCCTGTTAACTACTGGGGAGGAAGCTCCAGCTTCATTGGAGGCAGACTGCATGGTGGAGAGTATCACATGGCCTGGGCTCAGAGACTCTTCAGTGACAGCTGCAAGGGGGCATCAGAGCACATCCACTGAAGTCTTCCTTTCTGTGTAACACAGTCCACCTTTGACACCACATGCTTCCTTCTCCTCCACTTCAAACATGAGGTGCATTATACAGGGAGACCAGTTTTTGGGGCAGATTCTGTAGTGTATGTGCCTTTAAGAGCCCCATATGTGCTGTAATGCCGGTAATGGCCACTCGGGCTATATAAGCCTGTATATTGTGTTATATCCGTTAGTACCCCTCCAGACTTTGCTTAATAAACACCTATGAACCAACTCCTGTCTTCAGTGTCTCTATCAACACACGGTCACCACAGTGGCGACGAAGTGGAAACGGACTTACCTGCAATTCGGCAGCACCTCAAGGACATCGATTCCTCGGGCGTCCAGAAGACTCAAGAAAGTGAGAGAAGCTGTGGTTTCACCAGCTGGCCAAGCTGGTGGCAGGTACTGCGCTAATCCTTCCTGGGCGTCAGGCTGGGGCTCCAGCGGCTGGCTCTACAGCTGAGACAGGCAGCGAAATCAGAGGCAAGCAATAACGGACTGGGAGGGAGCACTCAGGAGACGGCCGGCGCGGCAAGCAGGTCAGCGTTCAGACCTGGAGAAAAAGTCCAGCGGGAACGAGTCTCTAACTGTAAATAAATAAAAAGAAAAAAGAACGGAAACCGCGGGAAACAGCGTCGTTATCGGCAGTAGCGGCAGGAAAGCGCGGGAAGCGCCATATCTTTTCTGAAATGCCTAAGTCTGGCAATAGTGATGCTTTTGATGGCGAAATAGAAGATTGGACCACATACGTGGAAAGAGTAGAGGTATATTGCACTGCAAATGGAATAGAAGATGAAAGAAAAGCTTCAGTACTACTGAACCTAATGTTACAAAATTTAATCACTCCAGCCAAACCAAAGGACAAGAATTTTAAAGAAATTGTTGATACCCTGCAGGAGCACTTAAGCCCAACACCGCTGCTGATAGCGGAACGATTCAAATTCTTCAAGAGAAAGCAACACAAGTATGAAAGTAACACTGATTACCTAGCCGAATTGAGAAAGCTATCAAAGTACTGCCAATTCGGGGCAGGACTATCAGATTATCTTCGAGACAAATTCGTTTGCGGTCTCTTAAGTGAAGGAACACAAAAAAGGCTGCTTTCTGAAAAAGATTTAACATTGGACAAAGCTTTCAGTATGGCTGTATCATACGAAGCAGCAGCAAGAGGAGCTGCAGAGATACAAAAAGACACAGGACTTTGGCACCCATGAAATGACACAGGGTTTCAAAATATGTTATCGCTGCGGCAGATCCACCCATAACCAGAGGGACTGCTGGTTCAAGGACAAAGCATGCAGGCAATGCAGAAAGATTGGACACATTGCACGGGTATGCCGATCTGGACAAAATAAATCCACAGACAGAAAAAATAAAATCAATAAAGGAAAGTACAGGAAGGTACAAATGATGACGGACAGTAGCTCCGAAGACCAGAAGAGCGATAGCGACTCCGAAAACAAGAGACTAAGCTGTCTCAAATTACATAATGTACTTGCCAAAGATGATTACCAAACCATTTGGGTTACCCTCACGATAGCAGGGTCCCCAATTAAAATGGAGCTAGATACAGGATCAGCTCTAACCGTAATAAATCGACGGGATTACGAGAGGCTATTTTCGCATATACCTCTAAAAGACACATCCATTATCTTAAAAACATATACGGGGCAGAAAGTATACCCCAAAGGAAAAATAAGGGTGCCTGTTGTATACAACGGCAAAGAAATACAAAAGTTGTATTTATACATTCTACAAGATGGTGGTCCACCGTTGTTGGGACGTGAATGGATCAGAAAGATACGTTTAGACTGGCACTCCATTCAGGCACTGACGGTGACCAGTAAGAAAAAAAAACAATGATGACATCATACCTGAACGATTAAAAGACATCTTGGCCAATGCCAAAGAAGTGTTTCAAGAGAAACTAGGAACCTTGAAAGGCATCACCGCCTCAATAAAAGTGGAAGATGCAGCAATTCCCAAATTTTTTAAGGCAAGACCGGTGCCATACGCAATTCGTCCAGCAGTCGAGGCAGAGCTGGAGAATTTGGAAAAGGCAGGCGTATTATCCAAAATAGATTGGAGCGAGTGGGCAACACCCATCGTTCCAGTCATGAAAAAAGCATTGAATGATGATAAATCTGAAGAACAGAGAAAAATTCGCATCTGTGGAGACTTCAAGGTGACTGTAAACCCGGTCCTTCACACAGTACAGTATCCTCTTCCGAGGATAGAAGATATTTTCGCCTCACTATCCGGAGGGAAACGTTTCACCAAAATTGACTTGCCACAGGCATATCTACAGATGGAGGTTGAGGAGGCCTCTAAAAAGTATCTCACGATAAACACACACAAAGGCCTGTACCAGTACAATCGACTGGTTTTTGGAGTAGCATCAGCTCCAGCTATCTGGCAAAGAGCTATGGAGCAAGTCCTGCAAGGGATTCCGGGGACTCAATGCTACCTAGACGACATCCTTGTAACAGGAGAAAATGACAATGAGCACCTTGCCAATTTGGAGCAGGTGCTCACTAGGCTGAGAGAACGGGGCCTACGAGCAAATCGCCCCAAGTGCGAATTTTTCCGAAATCAAATATCATATTGTGGCCACATAATAAATAAGGAAGGGTTGCATAAGTCACTTGAAAAAATTGAAGCAGTCATAAAAGCCCCAGCACCTGAAAATGTTTCACAATTAAGGTCGTTCCTGGGATTAATAAATTACTACCATAAATTTTTACCGAACTTATCAACTCTTCTACACCCTCTTAGTGAATTGCTACAAACAGGAGTAATCTGGAAATGGAACGAAGACTGCAAACGTGCCTTCCATAAATGCAAAGACTTAATCACATCCAAAGAAGTTTTGGCTCATTACAACCCATCACTGCCAATCAGACTGGCATGCGATGCATCCCCTTACGGCATAGGAGCAGTATTATCGCATAAATTCCCTGATGGCTCGGAACGGCCGATAGCTTTTGCGTCACGCTCATTGAACTCAGCTGAGTGTAACTATGCCCAAATCGACAGGGAAGCACTCAGCTTGGTATGGGGAGTGAAGAAATTCAACCATTACCTACACGGACAAAAATTTACCTTGTTGACTGACCATCAACCCCTCATCTCCATATTCAACCCTAAAAAGGGTGTTCCCATTATGACAGCGCAAAGGCTACAGAGGTGGTCCCTTTTTCTAGGGGCACACCAATACAACATAGAATACAAAGGATCAAAACAGCATGGGAATGCTGACGGTTTATCGCGCCTACCGTTGCCAACGGTAGAAGAGGCACCTACAGTAGACCCAGTTGAGATGTTCCACTCTACCATAGTGGAATGTCTACCAGTAACAAATTCTGCCATTGAAAGGGAAACGAGAAATGACCCGGCTCTCTCACGGGTCTACGATTTAACAGTGAAGGGATGGCCAGCACATGGCGAACCACTGTTGCCAGCATTCTCGCAAAGAAGAGAACAGCTGTCAGTGTGCCGAGGAACCTTGGTGTGTGGATCCAGAGTGGTGATTCCACCCAAACTCCAGGATAAAGTGCTAAAGGAGCTTCACGAGGGGCACCTGGGTGGAGTGAAAATGAAGAACCTAGCCAGGGCATTTGTATGGTGGCCAGTTATCGATGGAGACATCGAAGAAATGACCAAGAGCTGCCTAGGATGCCAGAAGGTCCAAAACGCTCCACCACAAGCCCCTCTACATCCATGGGAGTGGCCCTCATCTCCCTGGCAAAGGGTACACATCAACTTTGCTGGTCCATTTATGGACTCAATGTTCTTAATCGCGGTTGATGCACACTCCAAGTGGCCGGAGGTAATAAAGATGTCCTCCACCATCACGGAAAAAACCATCACAGTATTAAGGACCATATTTGCCAGGAATGGGCTGCCAGAACAGATCTGTTCTGATAATGGACCGCAATTTGTGTTCGAAGAATTCAGGAAGTTCTTAAAAAAACAATGGGGTTAAGCACTACACGTCCGCCCCATACCATCCCGCCACCAATGGATTGGCTGAAAGGTTTGTCCAGACCTTCAAGAAGGCCATAAATGCCATGGGTAATGAAGACATAAAACTTCAGCACAAGGTGGATAACTTCTTGTTCGCATACAGGAATGCAACACATATGGTTACCAACCAAACTCCCGCCATGATGTTCTTCAATAGAAACCTAAGATGCCGGCTGGATTTGGTCAAGCCCAACATCAGAAGGGACGTGGAGAACCGGCAGTTTCAGGGCATGAATGAAAGGCCAACTAGAACCTTCCAGATAGGTCAACAAGTTTTGGCCCGGGACTACCGCACCGAGAAATGGCAGCCTGGAACTATCTGCACACGACTAGGACCACTGATGTATACCGTGGACATCGGAGAAAGCATAATAAGGCGCCATACTGACCAAACCATAGAGTCATCCGAAAAAGGACAACCTACACCACAAATCTATACGCCAAACGATGAAGTAGAGATACCCATATCTACCTCCGATCCGGTGATACTGGAACCCGATGAACCCGACACTGGCATTCAAGCCGAATCAGCCTTGCCAAAAGAACCTACTACACCACCAGAAACTACTACACCACCGAGGCGTTATCCGGACCGAGTCAGGAAGCCTCCAGAGAGACTGACTTATAATTAATTAACTACAGCAATGTATATATTATTTTTCTTATAACATGTAATTAATAATTACTTAAAAAAATGATGTACTAGTTAGCTAAAAGGGGAGGAATTGTAGTGTATGTGCCTTTAAGAGCCCCATATGTGCTGTAATGCCGGTAATGGCCACCCGGGCTATATAAGCCTGTATATTGTGTTATATCCGTTAGTACCCCTCCAGACTTTGCTTAATAAACACCTATGAACCAACTCCTGTCTTCAGTGTCTCCATCAACACACGGACACTACAGATTCTGCGTGATCTGCTGTAGCACCCATCATGTACTTAACCTGAAAAGGGCAGAAGAATCTAAGTTGATGCAAACTGCAATAATCAGGTCCATTCACAAAGATCCAAATTGTTCCAGTTGACATCGGTCTGCACTCGATGCTTTTCCCAGCATTACTTGGCAGTGAAAGTGCTTTTGACTGTGCACTTGATCCAATGCTTTGTTATCTGCAGATAGCTCCTTACTCATGTCTTTCAAAGAAGCAGCCGGGCGGATCCCCCACTGGCCAGTGTCACTACCTGAAAGTTCTTTAGTTACAGGATTTATTACTTTGCGGCTGCTGCTTAGTTCCCCTTGAATGTTGCTTTGTCTACAGCTCCTTCTGCCTCCGTTTTGCAAATTTAGTCTCCCTCTTCAGATGCCTTCCTGTTATGCGTACAAACCATCCGTCCACGTTTCACACGGGCAGTCTGCGTTTGGAGTCAGTGTCCAATTGTTCGCCATGTGCCGTAGGGGGTCGCTCTCACCAAGCTGCAGTAACAAACAAAAAGTTACATAAAAGCATCTTTAGCAAGGCCTACCTTTAGTGGCAAGTGCCCAGTCTTCGCTAGGTTATTTGCACAGCACAGAGGTGAAGGAAGGAGGAGTCACTGGATAATGTGTGTATATGCGTATATGTGTGTATTGACATTGGGTGAGGATAGGATTGGGCTTGGCCGTGATTCCCCTTACCCCTTGGCTGATTAGGCTACTGGTACCTACTGTCTAGGCTCGCAGATGAAGATGGTTTCAGGAGCAAGGCACCAAAGAATGGCTGGCACCTGTGGAACTGTACCCCAACATAAGTCAACAAGAGAGAGGGGGGATAAAATTGGGGCAAATGGAGGAGAGAAGTAGCCACTGCAACCATGACAGGGCTTTGAGAACACTCACGAAACTGGCCATATCGTCAAGAGATCTTTGTTTTCCAATTTGTCACCACCCAAATTGTCACCACCCCGCCCCCATAAGCAGACTTACCGGAGTGTGTGTGTGTGTGTGTGTGAGAGATCGAGAGAGGGGCAATTAAAAATAAAAATCTGTCAAATATAACAGCCCCGAGTTTGCTGTGGCAAATCATCAGTAAAACATCTGGGCGGGTGGCGGGGGACGACGATTGATCCAGGAGTCAGTCATAGCGGGTCCCTGGCATCGGGTGTTACTTAAGGGTGTGTTGGTGGGGGCAGTTAAACTTTAAGAAGGAAGGTTTACTCTGTGATTGATTTGTGGTACAGACATTGATCCTGCAGTGCAGCCAGGCCTTGAGTTTTTTCACTGACCCTCTGCCTTCAGGGGTGAGACTAGCTGCTCCATAAATGGCGCAGGCGTCCGCATGAAATGTGTGAACGTGTTTGACCTCAGAAAGTGGGGCAGGACCAGAGCACGGATAAAGGATGGGCAGAACTCCGGTCCCATCTGCCGCCACTGCAGCACGCGGAGGAAATTTGGGGCCAATACTTTTTTTTAACATCCGCCCATGCCAAATTGCAGCTCTTTCCCACAATTGCTATTGACGTAAGAAAACTACTCGGCACTTGGTCTAAGCGTTAAACAAAGCTTTAATCAACTGTTTTACAACATGGAGGTCTAGTTGTGTCCTTCACTAGTTCCTGTTAAGAATGTCCTGCGCAAGCTGGGCCCGTGCCCGAGTATTTATTTTCCCTCTGGACAGCACCACCCGCAGGCCACTCAATATTATTTCATAAGTCTTTCTTTCATGAATGACTGATTCATGTCAACTATATAAACGCATAAGTCCGATACTGTTTAAATTTGCCATTGTTCACTATACAGCATTTTAATGGTTGTGCCTAACTGCGTACGTACAGAAGGAGAAATGGGAATCACTCAACAAAGCAGATCCACGCTTAAATATTTTAGGATGTAATCTGAAGAGAGTGCAACTGTGACGATTGTTCAGCCGCAGCAGCTCACAGCTCTGTTGTACAAATTGCTGATTCAACACTAGGCTTTAATCAGTTCTGGTAACTCTGGCCTTTCATCTCCAGAGTATTCATGTTGTAAAAATCCAAAAATGTAAATAAAAAGCTCCACAGAAATGATTATTCATGTGGCTGCGGGGGAAACTACTCACTCAAAATGTTATTGTCTTTTTGGTGAGATTTCTTTTATGTATAATTTTGTAAGAGAACTTGTCAAAACTGCGTACAAAATACTCAAAGGGAGGTAGCACATGATGATAATCTCTTCTACAGGTGGACCATTTCTGAGCCAGCGCACCTTTCTAATGCAAGCAGACCAATTCCTTGGATCAGAGGTTATGAGGGGAATTGTAACCCCCCAAAAACGGGTGGGCTTGGATCGGGTGGAATGTTAACATTTTAAAAACCTCAAACCCGAACCCAAGTTGCCTCGAACCCACCCACTTCCGGATTTAACGGAAGTGGGACGGGGGTGGGGAGGTGCGTACAACCAGCCCACTCCCAGGAGGCGAGTTGCTCACTGAAATATTTTAATGCCTCATAATATATCTCTCTCCCAGGTTTAAAGGGAGACGCGGACTGCTGTGTGGAACAGGTAAGTGCTTTTCCAGCACTGCTTGTGGGCCAGGAGGAGCAGGAGTGCTTTCCTCCCACACCCCCACCCTGGACCACCAAGTTAACCCGCTTCCCTCCCCATGATCGGACACCAATCCCGTGATTGTATCGACCCCCCCCACCCCACGATCACTGACCCTACCTCATGCGATCGGTACCCCCTCTACGATATCACTGACCCCCCCTCGATCACTGACCCCCCACCCCGACACCCCATCTCCGCCTCCGATCTGTCTCCGACTCCCTGCAATCACACTCCCCAACCCTACAAGTCATGCTGTACCTACCCTCCCCTGCCCGCCCCCCCCGCCCCGCCCCACCGCGATCTCTGCCCCAGCAGCAGGAAACCTACCTGCTCCTTGGCTGTGGCCTCTTCTGCAGCGTTCCCCACTTGATAGGGAGCCAAGCCTGTCAATCACGCACACTGTGGAATTAAAGCTCCCCCCCTCCCTTCCACCCCAGTAAAGATTGGGGCCTATACGTAGTTTTAGCGTAGAGCTGTCATTCAGCAATTCTAAAGCACAGAGGCTGGTGAACTTTAATTGTTACCTTGTATGTCGGTACCAGCGCTGGCAGATTGCCTTCTAAGTGTTGTTTGCTGAAATTTTTACAATTTTATTAGAAGGCTTTTAAAGTGCCATCCCACTCCACTAGATGAATTTAATTTTAACACCTTTCTGGTGCCCTGTTTGAAAACAATTGCACCAAGGAAGAAATGGCTTCCTGTGGCGCGGTTCAATGTAAATCTCAACAGGAGCAGCGCAGAAATAAAATAATGGGTCCAGATCTATATTTTAATAAATCGAATGTTATCCAACAGGCTCCATATCTGCATTGAATGTTTTGGTGTAAAGTTATTTTTTAATTTGTTCTTGGGATAGGGACGACACTGGCAAGGCTGCCTTTATTGCCCATCCCAGGTGGCCCTGACTGTGCTTCGTATCAATTGTTTCTACGACTGAGTAGCTTGCCGGGCTACTTGAGAAGGCATTAAAAGTCAACCACCTAGTGTGGGCCAGAGTCACGTATAGGTCGGGACCAGTTAGGGGAGGCAGAGCTCCTTCGCTGTAGGACATTAGTGAGCCAGTTGGGTGTTTAATGGCAATCCAGCCATGACATAAGAACATAAGAACATAAGAAGTAGGAGCAGGAGTAGGCCATACGGCCCCTCGGGCCTGCTCCACCATTCAATAGGATCATGGCTGATCTGAATCTCGACTCACGTCCACTTCCCTGCCCTCTCCCTGTAAACCCGTAATCCCCTTATCTACTAGGAAAATGTCTATCTCCATTTTAAATTTATTTAATGTTGCAGCTTCCACAGCTCTCTGGGGTAGCAAATTCCATAGATTTACTACCCTCTGAGTGAAAAAGTTTCTCCTCATCTCAGTTTTGAAAGGGCAGCCCCTTATTCTAAGATTATGTCCCCTAGTTCTAGTCTCACCCATCAGTGGAAACATCCTCACCGCATCCACCCGATCAAGCCCCCTCACAATCTTATATGTTTCGATAAGATCGCCTCTCATTCTTCTGAACTCCAATGAGTAGAGTCCCAACCTACTCAACCTTTCCTCATTTCCTCATACGTCAACCCCCTCATCTCTGGAATCAACCAAGTGAACCTTCTCTGAACCGCCTCGAGAGCAAGTATATCTTTTCTTGAATATGGAAACCAAAACTGCACGCAGTATTCCAGGTGTGGCCTCACCAATACTCTGTATAACTGCAGCAAGACTTCCCTGTTTTTATACTCCATCCCCCTTGCAATAAAAGCCAAGATTCCATTGGCCTTCCTGATCACCTGCTGCACCTGCATACTAACTTTTTGTGTTTCATGCACCAGGACCCCCAGATCCCTTTGTACTGTAGCACTTTGCAGTTTCTCTCCATTTAGATAATAACTTGCTCTTTGATTTTTTCTGCCAAAGTGCATAACCTCACACTTTCCAACATTATATTACATCTGCCAAATCTCTGCCCACTCACTTAGCCTGTCTATGTCCTTTTGCAGGTTTTTTATGTCCTCCTCACTCTCTGCTTTCCCTCCCATCTTTGTATCGTCGGCAAACTTGGATATGTTGCACTCGGTCCCTTCTGTTGTGTATGTAATAGGTATGTTACTTTAAACCTATGGCCAGGGCAGCACTACTTTGTAGGGCGTAGTGATACCGTAGTACCACTCCTGGCCATAGGGGTATAAATAGTACTGTGGGTACTGATCTCCCCTCAGTTCCCGCCTGTTGGTATTAAGTAAAGACCTACGTTGAATCTTCCAAGCTGTCTCTTCATTATTGGATTAAGTATAGACACATACTTTATACTGGCGACGAGTAAGGTTCGAACTCACCAGTACACGGTGCAACAAAGGAACAGCAGCAGTACGGAGAGAGAAGGAGAGAGGCTTCTTACCAGCCAGCCTGCAGAGTCCAGCGTCGACCGAAGGAGGCCGCCCAGCACTCCGGGTTCGGGAGGAGCGACAGCAACGGAGCGAGAAAGAGAGGTTTCCAGCGGAGGCTGCAGCAGCTGAGAGAAGAGGCTGAACGGGCGCTCCAGCCACGGGGCAAAAGTCCACCTAGGGCCAGGTAAACTGAAATCCTTCCCGGGGAACGGGAGCTGCAAGGGCCAGAACGGGCAGGCGATCTGGGGAACAAACGGAGCCACGAGGACTAGCAAGCCACGAGAGGGGAAGGTCTTTGTCAATAGCGGTGGTGGCAATAACGGGAGCTGCAAGGGCCAAAAATAATGAAGCTGGAGAGAGGTCGTTAGCAGCAGCAGGAGAAAAGGCGGGAAAAACGCCATCTAGTGGACAAAGGGGAAAAGTTTTTTTTTTCTCTTCAGTAGTTTAAAATTAAAAAAAACAAACGCCATCTAGTGGAGAAAGGCGGGAAAAGCTCTTCAGCAGTTTAAAATGTCTAAAGAAGGCTGGTTGTCAGAATTTGTTGAGGACACAGAAGAGTGGGATGCCTATGTCGAAAGGCATGAACTTTATTGCATAGTACACAAGGTGAAAGATGACGAAAAGGCAGCAACCTTATTAAATTTTATGGGGGCAAAAACATACGGTCTGCTGAAGAATCTTCTTACTCCAGAAAAGCCAGCAGACAAACGTATGCCCAAATTGTTGATACGTTAAGGGAACATTTAAACCCTAAGCCACCATTTATAGCGGAAAGGTACCGCTTCTACAGACGCGACCAAAGGAATGATGAGTCGCAGGCAGCCTATTTGGCTGAGCTCAGAAGGTTGTCCAAACATTGCCAGTTTGGAGCCTTTTTGGCGGACGCGATCAGAGACAGATTTGTCTGTGGCATGTTAAATGAGAGTACACAAAAACGGTTGTTATCAAGAAACAGCTCAGCCTAGATCAGGCGATTGAAATAGCATCGGTCCATGAAGCAGCAGCACAGGGTGCTGCTCAAATGCGACAAAACACAACCTGCTATGACACCCATGAGGTGACATTTCACAAAGGTAAATGCTACCGTTGTGGCAAAACCACCCACGACCAAAGTAATTGTTGGTTTCGTGATAAAATATGCCGGCAGTGTGGGAAAAAGGGGCATATAGCGAAAGTTTGTCGGTCGGGTACGAAACCCAATAGTGGGGGCAGTCCGAGCAGTACCAAGGCAAGGACAAAAATACATAAGATGTCTGACAGTAGCTCAGACGAGTCACAGGAAGGCACAAAAGCAGAGCCTAAAGGTCTGGGATGTCTCAAGTTATATGGTGTAGACAAAACGGAGGACCACAGCACAATGTGGGTTAAAATGAAGGTAGCAGGCGTTGAAGTTAATATGGAGCTGGACACGGGTTCAGCCCTATCAGTAATTAATGAACAAGATTATAACAGGCTGTTCAAACGCATTCCCTTAAAGGATACGGAAATTAAATTAAAAACATATACGGGACAAAAAGTTTACCCAAAGGGAAAAATGCAAGTAACAGTTAAATACAACGGCAGAAAAGTGCCAGGACTTTATTTATACGTCCTACCAAACGGTGGACCACCACTTTTGGGTAGGGAATGGATAAGAAAAATCCATTTCGACTGGAAGTCGATACACGAGTTAAAAGTAGAGACCACCAAGGATGATACAACCATTACAAGCAGGCTGTCGAAAATATTGGCAAAAACGCCAGAGGTGTTCCAACAAGGGCTGGGGACCTTAAAGGACATTAGAGCAAAAATAACTATTGCTCAAGACGCAAACCCCAAGTTTTGTAAGGCCAGACCGGTGCCTTACGCCATTCGGCCAGCTGTGGAAGCAGAACTGGATGCCTTAGAGAGTGCAGGTGTCCTTACAAAGATTGAGTGGAGTGAGTGGGCCACGCCCATCGTCCCAGTTATAAAGAAATCTGCAAATAACACACCGGGGGAACCAAAGAAGGTTCGCATTTGCGGGGATTTTAAGATAACTATTAACCCAGTCCTGCACACGGTACAGCGGATAGAGGACATATTCGCATCGTTAGCTGGGGGTAGACACTTTACGAAGATTGACCTTTGTCAAGCTTATTTACAGATGGAGGTGGAACAGGACTCGAAAAAGCTCCTAACGATTAACACACACAAGGGATTGTACCAGTACAATCGCCTGGTATTTGGTGTGGCGTCCGCCCCGGCAATATGGCAGAGGACCATGGAACAGGTCCTACAGGGCATTTCAGGAACGCAGTGCTACCTGGATGACATCCTGGTGACAGGACAAACGGATAACGACCACCTCGCTAACCTGGAGTGAGTACTTCTGCGGTTGCAACAATACGGACTCAGGGCGAACAAGCAGAAATGTGAGTTTTTCCAGGAACGTATCTCATACTGTGGTCACATTATAGATAAGGAAGGCCTGCATAAGTCCCCGGAAAAGATCGAGGCAGTAGTGAAGGCCCCGCCCCCTGAGAATGTATCTCAGTTACGATCATTCTTAGGCCTTATAAACTATTACCATAAGTTCCTCCCGAACTTATCGTCCATTTTACATCCACTAAATTCCTTGCTGCAAAAGGGAGTCTCCTGGAATTGGGACGAAGCGTGTGAGGCTGCTTTTAAAAAGGGTAAACAACTCATTACATCAAAGGAAGTGCTCGCACACTTTGACCCAAAAATGCCAATGAGGTTGGCATGTGACACCTCCCCGTACGGTATAGGGGCAGTGTTGTCACACAAATTTCCCAACGGGACGGAGAGGCCAATAGCATTTGCCTCAAGGTCGTTAACTACAGCCGAAAGAAACTATGCGCAAATCGACAGGGAGGCCCTCAGTCTGGTGTGGGGTGTAAAAAAATTCCACCACTACCTGCATGGGCAACGTTTCACACTACTGACGGATCATCAACCGTTGGTGTCGATATTTAATCCAACAAAAGGGGTGCCCCTGATGACGGCCCAAAGGCTACAGAGATGGTCACTGTTCTTAGGAGCACACCAGTACCTTATCGAATATAAGGGTACCAAACAGCATGGCAATGCGGATGGCCTGTCGCGGCTACCCTTGCCTGCCGAGATCGAAGAGATAGTACAGGACCCCGTGGAAATATATCATACGGCTGTTATGGAACACTTCACAGAACATCACAGAAACCCCACAGTGCAGATAGAGGCCATTTCGGCCCATCGAGCCTGCACCGACACATATCCCACCCGATCCCCGTAACCCCTACACCAACACATATCCCACCCTATCCCCGTAACCCCACGTATTTAATCCCCCTAACACTAAGGGTCAATTTATCATAGCCAATCAACCTAACCCGCACATCTTTGGACTGTGGGAGGAAACCGGAGCACCCGGAGGAAACCCACGCAAACACGGGGAGAATGTGCAAACTCCACACAGACAGTCGCCCGATAACTTGCCCATCACCAGCCAATGTATCGAGCGGGAAACACGGAACGACCCGACATTGGCAAGGGTTTACGAGTTAACCGTGAAAGGCTGGCCGGCGCAGGGTGACGCATCATTGCCGGCGTTTTCGGCAAGGAAGGACCAGTTGTCCGTCTGCCGGGGCACATTGATGTGCGGAGCCATGGTGGTGGTCCCTCAAAAATTACAACATAAAGTGTTGCAGGACTTACACGAAGGTCATCTGGGGGGTGTCAAAATGAAAAGCCTCGCCAGAGCCTACGTCTGGTGGCCCGGCATTGACAGGGACATTGAGGAAGTAGCAAAAGCGTGCCAAGGGTGCCAGATGGTACAGAACGTACCACCACAAGCCCCGTTACATCCGTGGGAGTGGCCCTCAACGCCATGGCAAAGGATCCACGTGGACTTCGCTGGCCCCTTCCTGGATGCGATGTTCCTTATTGTAGTGGACGCCTATTCAAAATGGCCGGAGGTCATAAAGATGTCATCAACGACAGCCGATAAGACGGTCGCAGTCTTAAGGACCATTTTTGCCCGAAACGGGGTGCCCGAGCAAGTCTGTTCGGACAATGGGCCACAATTTGTGGCAGAAGAATTTCAAGCATTCCTAAAAAGGAATGGAGTGCGACATTATACGTCCGCACCATATCATCCGGCTACAAATGGGCTGGCAGAGCGCTTTGTACAGACTTTTAAAAAGGCCATCAAGGCGATGGGGGAGGAAAGGTTGCCACTACAACACAAGGTGGACAACTTCCTATTCGCATACCGTAATGCTGCACATACGGTGACCAACCAGGCCCCCGCCGTCATGTTCTTTAATAGAAGGTTAAGGTCTCGCCTTGAATTGCTCAGACCAAACATTCGGAGAGATGTGGAAAACCGAGTATTTCGTAGGGCTCCTGACAGACAGACACGGAGCTTCGAGGTGGGGCAGCAAGTGTTGGCCCGTGATTATCGGAATGAAAAGTGGCGGTCTGGTACGATAAAGGCCCGCCAGGGACCCTTGATGTACACAGTGGAGACAGGGGAAGGCATAATCAGACGACATGCTGATCAACTTGTGGAGTCCAGAAACCCAACTGATTCACTACCTCAAACGTCTCAGCACATTGTTACAGCGGAATCACGGCCCAGCTCGTCGTTACAGAGGTCTCAGGATTGCGAGGAGTTCAGCACTCCAGTGATCTCCACGGCACAGGATGTGCCATCAGACACCGACGAGTCCAGCGATGAAGGGGTGACGGAAGTACCGCTGCCTACACCGAGACCGACTAGGGAAAGACGTTGTCCTAGTCGAGATAGGAGGCCTCCTCAGAGAGTGAATCTATAACATGTTTCTGTTTATATATATATAAGTAGACAACTCTTGATGTAAATATGTTATGTATATTGTGTTACCAAATGTTATTAGCCCTAGTTATGGGGCAGCTATTGACTTAATTGCACGGGTACGTTTTAATTAAAAGGGGAGGAATGTTGTGTATGTAATATGTATGTTACTTTAAACCTATGGCCAGGGCAGCACTACTTTGTAGGGCGTAGTGATACCGTAGTACCACTCCTGGCCATAGGGGTATAAATAGTACTGTGGGTACTGATCTCCCCTCAGTTCCCGCCTGTTGGTATTAAGTAAAGACCTACGTTGAATCTTCCAAGCTGTCTCTTCATTATTGGATTAAGTATAGACACATACTTTATACCTTCCTCCAAATCGTTAATATAGATTGTAAAGAGTTGGGGTCCCAGCACTGACCCCTGCGGAACACCACTAGTTACTGATTGCCAGCCCGAGAACGAACCATTTATCCCAACTCTTTGTTTTCTGTTAGATAGCCAATCTTCCACCCATGCCAGTATATTACCCCCAATCCCGTGATTTTTTATCTTGATCAGTAATCTTTTGTGTGGAACCTTGTCAAATGTTAGGCTTGCTAGTCCAGTACCACCAGCACTGCACCACCATATCCATTCATTCACGTCTGACCTCTGGGCTGCACTGTGGTCGCCGTTGTGGCTAACACAAAGCTCCATGCAGGGTCCATCTGTATTACACCTTATTGTATGAACTTTTTGCAAGGCCTACGCACCATGAATTGAACTCTATTAACTGCAGTGAAAGGATCTCCTTGTGTTTTGGAGCCCAAAGGATCGGAGTGAATTATACAGACCTGTGTCTCTGGGGCAGCTGGTGGTGTTGGGGGTGATCGCTCAGCCAGCCTCCCGAGGGGACACGTTAACTAGAGCAGGACTTCTCTCCGCTGTGTGGTGGGAGAGGTTCCTGGCCCTGATGGTCCCTACAGGCCCGCAATGCAAAAACCGTATTACTGGCCTGTACGCATGGGCTGAGTGCTCAGTGGCCCTTGGCCAGAAAAAAGTTCTCCAACAGCAGGGGGAAAACCTGATTCTTTGGGTGCTACTTCAGGCCAATGGAGACACTAGCGGCATCTCATTCATATAACACTGAAGTCGAGACTGCCACTAGCGGCAGAATAGGTAGTGTAACTGATGATTCTTTAAATGCAGATTTCTTTCAACAACTTATATTTATATAGCGCCTTTAACGTAGTAAAATGTCCCAAGGCGCTTCACAGGAGCGTTCTCAGACAAAATTTGACACTGAGCCACATAAGGAGAAATTAGGGCAGATGCTCGGTCAAAGAGGTAGGTTTTAAGGAGCATCTTGAAGGAGGAGAGAGAGGTAGCGAGGCGGAGAGATTTAGGCAGGGAATTCCAGAGCTTAGGGCCGAGGCAACAGAAGGCACGGCCACCAATGGTGGAGCGATTATAATCGGGGATGCTCAAGAGGGCAGAATTAGAGGAGCGCAGATATCTCGGGGGGGGGGGGGGTGCGGGGTTGTGGGGCTGGAGGAGATTACAGAGATAGGGAGGGGCGAGGCCATAGAGGAATTTGAAAACCAGGGTGAGAATTTTAAAATCGAGGCGTTGCTTAATCGGGAGCCAATGTAGGTCAGCGAGCACAGGGGTGATGGGTGAACAGACTTGGTGCGAGTTAGGACACGGGGCAGTGAGCACAGGGGTGATGGGTGAACAGACTTGGTGCGAGTTAGGACACGGGGCAGTGAGCACAGGGGGTGATGGGTGAACGGGACTGGGTGCGAGTTAGGACACGGGGCAGTGAGCACAGGGGGTGATGGGTGAACAGACTTGGTGCGAGTTAGGACACGGGGCAGCCGAGTTTTGGATGAGCTCAAGTTTACGGGGGGAGGCGGCCAGGAGTGCATTGGAATAGTCAAGTCCAGAGGTAACAAAGACATGGATGAGGGTTTCAGCAGCAGATGAGCTGAGGCAGGGGTGGAGTCGGGCAATGTTCAGGACCTGTTATGTGTACTTCCAGCGAGCGACTCGTAAAGCAAATGAAAAAACATGTCATTTCTTGATCCTTACGATGTGCGAATCAAAGAAGAATTGGATTGTTCTGACCTGGCTAATCCTGGGTTTCCTTGTTTAAACATGGCTTTAGACTTTAAGCTGCCTTAAATGGCTGCAACTTCGAGATGACCACAAAAGGGTGGTGAATACAACTGTTGTTGGGTCATGAATGGAGCAGTTGTTGCTATGACACTGAAGAGAACACTTTTTGTCCAAATTGAATTAGTACTGGTTGGTATCAGCTTTAACATGCGCCGCAGACTGTGTCAGGGAAGCTAACAATGTGAAATTACTCCAAGCTTGAATCTTTCCCCAGAGTTTTGAAATGCGTGTGCTATGTTAATGGACCCTTCGTGGCTGTGTGATTCTGCCCGGGTGGAAGAGGCACTGCACCAATTAATGACGTTTTAGGCTGGGTGTTCCTCCACTATCCTGCCCCAAAATGGGGCACGTTATTAGAGGGGAAGATTGGGTGGTGAGGCCCACCACTCGGGGTGAAATTCAACTGTGGAAGCGGCGCGAAACGAGCGGTAGTGGATTGGCCGTTGCAGTCGCCCCGCTCGGTGAAACCTGGCCTGCAGGATGAAGAGGCCCCTGTGCGCTAAGTGTTAAACTCCAGGTCCCACAAGGAAAGTCTGGGCCTCTACCGCCGTCCACCCTGCGCCCCACCCCCCCTCCCCACCTGCGGAAACCAAACGGGGCACCCCCCCCCCAGCGACTTATCTGGGTGCCAGTGCTCAGCCACTGGCTACCTGATACTCACCAGCTGCCTCTTTACACCCGGGTGTTAAAATAGCTCGGGCCTCAAATTCATGATTGTGGGGAGGCGGGCAGTGGGGGGGGCGGAGGTGTTGTCTCTTCCCCCCCCCCCCACCCCCCACCCGCCCGAAACCTGCTCCCCAGTTAAAATCCACCCGAGCGTTAACCTTGCCAAAAAATGATTTGTATTAGTAAACAGCGATGGAATTAACATGGCAGTAAGTCAACATATGCAGAAAAATAAAGAGAATTCAAGACACTAAGTGCAGTCAGAATTTTAATGACCCACATGGATCTCAATTAGAAAATCTTAAAGTTTTAATTGGATAGATTCAGTAAGCAGCCATTTGGAACTTTACACAGAGCATTTAACCTACCACAACACAATAGCAAAATACTGCGGATGCTGGAAATCTGAAATAACAGCAGAAAACGCTGGAAAAACTCAGCAGGCCAGGCAGCATCGGTGGAGAGAGAAACAGAGTTAACGTTTCAGGTCGAAGACCTTTCGTCAGAACTGGAAAAAAGCAGGAACAGATTTTAAAGCAAGTGGGGGCTGGGAAATGGGGGAGGGGATGAAAGAACAAAAGGGAAGGTCAGTGATAGGATAGAAGGCAGGAGAAGTAAAGAGACATTGAGAGATATTCAAGGCGAGAGGAGGCGGTAATGGGACAGGTTAAGAAACAAAGGATGGCTCTAGATGAAGTGTGAATTGTGCCGGCAGAATGGAAGACAGCTGCCCTGTGGGAGGGGGAAAAAAAAGCACAAACAAAAAGTGTGGATAAAAAATATATATGTGATAGGGGCCAAGGTTATGATCTGAAATTGTTGAACTCTATGTTGAGTCCAGAGAGCTGTAAAGTGCCTAATCGAAAGATGAGCTGCTGTTCCTCAAGCTTACGCTGAGCTTCCGCGGAACAATGCAAGAGGCCGAGGACGGTGAGGTCCGAGTGGGAATGGAGCGGTGAATTAAAGTGACAGGCCACCGGGAGCTCGGGGTCCCCTTTATGGACTGAACGGAGGTGTTCCGCAAAGCGGTCACCCAATCTGCGTTTGGTCTCCCCAATGTACCAGTTGGCTCCAGTTTGAGGCAGTTAGTGTTACCCCAGCCTGTCCGCATTGCACACTTACTGTACGTTCAGCCATTCAGGGAGTCGGGGCGAATAAATGGAGAACTTTGCTGCCTGCTATTACATAAAGTCATTGCTTAGTCACAGCTCGGAGCTTCATTTTCCTGAAGTGAGCTTTAAGATGTCGGCAATATGTGCAGTCAGTGCGCCCACAGTAGTATTAGGAACATAACAACTTGTGTTTATATAGCGACTTTAACATAGTAAAACGTCCCAAGGTGCATCACAGAAGAACATAAGAAATAGGAGCAGGAGTCGGCCAATCGGCCCCTCGAGCCTGCTCCGCCATTCAATAAGCTCATGGCTGATCTGATCCTAACCGCCAATCCACTATCACAGAACCAGCTCCTGAATCTAACAGAATTAGACACACGAAATAGGAGTAGGATCAGGCTACACGGCCCCTGGGCCCGCTCCGCTACCCACAGGGCCATGACCGATCCGAACCTAGACTCATGTCCAAATTCCTGCCCGCTCCCCGTAACCCTTAATTCCCTTTACTTCTAGGAAACTGTCTATTTCTGTTTTAAATTTATGTAATGATGTAGCTTCTACAGCTTTTTGGGGCAGCATATTCCATGGACTTACCACCCTCTGAGTGAAGTAGTTCCTCCTCACCTCAGTTTTGAAAGAGCAGCCCCTTATTCTAAGACTATGCCCCCTAGTTCTAGTTTCACCCATCATCGGGAACACCTTCCCCGCATCCACCCGATGCATTAACAAAACAAAATTTGACACCGAGCCGCATTAGGAACGGGAGCAGGCCATTCAGCCCCTCGCGCCTGCTCTACCACTGAATTAGATCATGGCTGACCTGTATCTCAACCCCATTTAGCCGCTTTAGCTCCATATCCCTTGATACCCTTATCGGATGAAAATTTGGTGCGCTGCTTCCTGTTGCCTTCTACTTTAGATTGGATGAACTTCCTGGGAGAGTATGAAAAATGGAGGCTTTGTGCACGTGTCATTGTGTGGTGTGGTCAAGGAGGGGCCCGTGAGAATTCAGCTTAGGCTCTTTACAGGTTCAGTCCACTTACATCAGAGCTGCTTCGTATTAACATCACGCAGTGAGAGGTTTTAACTCTACTGATACTGGAGTATGAGGTGGGGGGCTGGGGGGGGGGAGGATTTTAAATTGCTGCACTTAAGAAAGAAAAAGTCTGAACAGTTATAAATTCAAATTGATCTGGACTTGTAACTGTTCCAATCTGAAAGCTGGCAGCAAAGCCGCCTTGATTTACTTGCTCTGCTGTCAAATGCCCACCTCTTGCTGGGGGTGTCGGAGGAGTTACCATGTGAGGACAAGGGAGCCTCCCTCACTGAGAGAGAGCAATTTGGAGGGCAAGTTAGCCTGCATACGCTTCCTGCATTCAATGCCAACCGGTTTGGAACAGAACATGAGGAGGCCCTGAAGACTTTTTTTTAATGTCATTCATGGGATGTGGGCGTCGCCGGCAAGGCCAGCATTTATTGCCCATCCCTAACTGCCCTCGAGAAGAACCGCTGTGCTTTTTGTAGCGGTTTGGTACAACTGAGTGGCTCGTTAGGCCAATTCAGAGCGGCAGTAAAGAGTCAACCACATTGCTGTGAGTCTGGAGTCACTTATAGGCCCAGACCGGATAAGGACGGCAGATTTCCTTCTCAAAGACATCAGTGAATCAGATTGGTTTTTACGACAATCCGGTAGTTTCATGCTCGCCACTAGCTTTTTATTCCAGATTTATTTAATTAACTGAATTTATATTCCCCAGCTGCCGTGGTGGGATTATAAACTCCCATCTCCTGGATCATTAGTCCAGGCCTCTGGATTACTAGTCCAGTAACATGACCATTTGGTAATTGTCCTTTTGGTGAGAGAGTGGGGGGGGGGGGCGGTTACTTGTACAGAAATGACACAAAAAAATCTGAGAGAAAATAGATTCATTACAACGGAGAGAAGCAGCAGCTCTAACGGCACGAGATTGGACCACCGGCCGGGGTCCTCCGAAATCCATATCCCAGCTCCCATGTGTATCTGCGCTGCTGGGTGAACTTTTCCCACAGTGGGCACCATCTCGGGAGGAAAGAAATGGCAATGGCAGCCCTGCTCGCAGAAACACTCTTCCTGTTGGCTGACCGCCAAGTGGCCTTAATGTTGGGATCATGTCACAGACAGCGCTGGCCTCCCAAAAGAAGCCATGTCACAGGGAACCGGAATAGGAGACGAAGTGAAGATCCATAATCATCTATTTAAAAAAAAAAAGTAATCCAATGTAAATGGATTTGAACTAGACAGGCAGAATAAACAATATAATTTGTTGTGCGATTTGCTAGTACACGTCCCCAGTTTGATACGGTACAAATTGATGTATTCCTTTGAAGACTAATCCAGTGCAAGCAGGGGGAGATTGAACTAATGCATTCTAAATCATTTTTTTTTACACAGAGTGCTTAGGGTGTTTACAAATGAGTTGAGCTAACAAAATGAGGTGTAGGTGACTGAAATGAGGCATTGCAGACCCCTCACATCCCTCTCTGAGACTTCATTACTGTTTAGAATGATGTATTACAGAATGTCTTGGCACAACCAGGCTGCTCTCTCGCACCTCCTGGTGGCTGACTGTAGAACAGCAGTGTCAGGGAACTGGGAGAAAGCTCCGTGCCCGTTCTCTCAAAAAGGGATGAAGCATGCCACAGGGAAGCCAAGAGAAGCAGAAGAGAAAATGCTGAATACCTTTACACAAAATAATTCAAAGTAACAAACATTATAGATCAAAAGAAAACTGAATCCTAGAAACCTGAAGTGAAAATGCTGGAAATACACAATGGGTAAGTCAGCATTTCACAGAATCGTAGAATGATACGGTACAGAAGAAGGCCATTCGGCCCATTGTGCCTGTGCCTGTGCCGGCTCTCTGGTAGAGCTATCCAATTAATGCCACTCCCCTGCTCTTTCCCCATAGCCCTTTAATTTTCTTCGCTTCAAGTATTTAACCAATTCTCTTTTGAAAGTTACTATTGAATCTGCTTCCACTACCCTTTCAGACAGTGCATTCCAGATCACAACAACTCGCTGCGTAAAAAGTTTTTCCTCCCGTCACCTCTGGTTCTTTTGCCAATCACGGGCTCGACGGGCCGAATGGCCGCCTTCCGTGCTGTAACCATTCTATGATTCACCTTAGATCCGTGTCCTCTGGTTACCGACCCTTCTGCCACTGGAAACAGTTTCTCCTTATTTACTCGATCAAAACCAATCATGATATTGAACACCTCTATCAAATCTCCTCTTAACCTTCTCTGCCCTAAGGAGGACAGCCCCAGCTTCTCCAGTCTCTCCATATAACTGAAGTAACTGAAATTTGAAAGAGAAAAGACTGGCTAATGTTTGAGGTGGACATCAACATGAGTTCTGATGAAGGGACGAACCTATCTTTCTCTTTCAGACGCTGACAGACCCGCTGTGAGTTTATAGCATTTTCTATCTTCAGTAGAGAGTACTGTATACTTTTAATTATTGTGCTTCATACAGGATATACTTGTCAGTAGTAATCCCCTCAATATAAATTAATAAGCTTTCTTCATGGTGCAGTTCTCAGTTTATTAAGTTGCTTTATTTCTGCCTCTTTGCTGCTAACGCCTCTCGCTGTCTATCCACTGTGTAAATGCTGGCGCCCACATCCCATGAACGAATATTAAAAAAATACTTTATTTGTTACACTCTTTATAGTTTTGTGCTGTGGGGAAACACTGTGTGTATGTAGATAAACCTGTATAATCCTTTTTAACTGCTGTATTCCCCTCCCCCCGCAAGACAGTTGCAAGCTGAGAGGAATAAGGCATGTTCAGACTTGCCTGCTGCTGAGTGAAGGAAAACCAATCAGGTTCCAGCAGGTGACCAATCCGTGAGTCATCACAGGTTCGCGGGCTTTACGAATTCAGTACTGTATTGTGAGAGTTGGAGTAAAGACCTATTTCTTGTAGCTCGCTGTGTTGCCTATTTCTTTACGCGGGAGACCGTAGTCCCCCACATTGGTGACCCCGAATGTCGGCGGCCGAAGCCCCCGACTCACGCAGCCCTACAGAGGCCAGCAACGACCCGACGGCAACCAGCAGCAGCCCGATGTCGGCCGGCGCCGCGTCCTTGAAGCTCCCCACCTTCTGGGAACACCAAGCACCAGCTTGGTCCGCGCACTCGGAGGCCCAATTCACCCTTCGCAGGGCTCAAGACGATGAAGAAAGGTACCTCCACGTAGTCTCAGCACTAGCAAGCTCCACCGCCGCCGAGATTCTCGACCTGCTGGGGAACCCACCACAGACCGGCAAGTACTCAACCATTAAGGGCCGCTTGCTGCAGGCTTACAGCCTGTCCAGGGAGGAGAGGGCCCACAGGCTTCTCTCACTACCAGGCCTCGGCGACTCTACCCCGACCCAGTTGATGAGCCGGATGCTTGCGCTCCTAGGCTCTGAACCGCAGTGCTTCTTGTTTCGGGCCCTTTTCCTCAGCCTGCTTCCTCAGCAGGTACAGACTGCCCTTGCGGGGTCCCCGATCACGGACTGCGTACAACTGGCAGCCGCCGCGGACAAAGTCTTCGCCGTCACCCAACTTGGCTGTGCAGCCGCGAGGCTCCCCGACACCACCGAGCGCGCGCCGCCACGCCAGGCCGCAGAACTATGCTACTACCATGCGCGTTTCGGCCACAAGGCCCAACGCTGCAGAGCACCCTGCTCTTTTGATCAAACCAAGATGGCTGCCCGGCCCAACGCACCAGCCCCGCGCCGCCGCCTAGGCCCGCTCGACCGCACCCCCGCCACCACGATGGCCATCGGCACCGCAGGTAAACTGCTGTACATAACCGACTCCCTTTCAGGGCGCAGATTCCTTTGCGACACCGGAGCCCAATGCAGCATAATTCCTGCCTCCCAGCTCGACATCCAGGCAGGCCGCAGCGGCCCACCCCTCGTGGCGGCAAATGGCACAGCCATCGCTACTTTCGGAAAGCGACGGGCCGAGGTTTGTTTCAACGGCCAGCGATTTACGTGGGATTTCGTGACGGCCTCGGTGGCACATCCCTTGCTGGGCGCCGATCTTCTTTGCGCCCACGGACTCCTGGTCGACGTCCGCGACAGGCGCCTGATCGACGCAGCAACTTTCGCTTCACTGGCCTGCCAGCAGAGCAACAGCCCGGCCCTCATCGGGTCCTGCTCCGCCCCGGCGCATGACGACTACGCCCGCCTACTCGCAGATTTCCCGAGGCTCACACAACCGACCTTCTCAGCCGCGGCAGCCAAGCATGGGGTCGAGCACCACATCGCCACTACGGGACCACCAGTATTCGCCCGAGCCAGACACCTGGACCCAGCCAAGATGGCGGTGGCCAAGGAAGAATTCGCCACGATGGAGAAACTGGGCATCATCCGCCGCTCGAACAGCCCCTGGTCGTCCCCCCTCCACATTGTGCCCAAGCTGGGCGGTGGCTGGCGCCCCTGCGGCGACTACAGACGGCTCAACGACGCCACCACGCCCGATAGATACCCCATTCCGCACATCCAAGACTTCTCGGCATACCTAGCAGGAAAGTCCATCTTTTCCAAGGTCGACCTGATTCGCGGCTACCATCAGGTCCCCGTCCACCACGCAGACGTCCAGAAGACGGCGGTCATCACCCCCTTCGGACTGTTCGAGTTCCTGCGCATGCCCTTCGGGCTCAAGAACGCCGCACAGGCCTTCCAACGGCTCATGGACTCCGTCCTACGGGACCTGAGCTTCCTGTTTGTCTATCTGGACGATATCCTCGTGGCCAGCACCAGCAAGGCCGAGCACATCGCGCATTTGCGCTCCCTTTTCCAGCGCCTCAGCCAACACGGGCTAATCGTCAACCCGGCCAAATGCCAGTTCGGAGCAGCCCAAATTGACTTTCTCGGCCACAGAATCTCGCCAAGGGGAGCCATTCCCCTACCTTCCAAGGTGCAGGCGGTGGCGGACTTTCCCCAGCCCACCTCGGTCAAGGCGCTGCAGGAATTTTTGGGGATGGTCAATTTCTATCACCGTTTCGTGCCCAAGGCCGCCTCACTCATGCGCCCCCTCTACGAAGCCACCAGGGGCAAAACGGGCAAAGAGCAACTCACCTGGTCCAGCGAGATGGCGACAGCCTTCCCCAAGACCAAAAGCACCTTGGCCAACGCCACACTACTGGCTCACCCCATCCCGGGTGCCAAGATCGCCCTCACCACGGACGCCTCGGATTACGCCGTCGGCGCCGTCCAGCAACAGTGGGTCGAAGGCGCGTGGCAGCCACTGGCATTTTTCAGCCGACAGCTGCGCAAGAACGAGCAGGCCTACAGCACGTTCGACAGAGAGCTCCTGGCCCTGTTCCTGGCAATCCGGCACTTCCGTTTCCTCCTGGAAGGCCGGCCGTTCACCGCATTCGTGGACCACAAGCCGCTCACTTTCGCCGTGGCCAAAGTAACCGAACCCTGGTCCGCGCGCCAACAGCGCCAACTCAACTTCATCTCGGAGTTCACCACGGACATCCGCCACGTCGCCGGCAAGGACAATTTGGTGGCCGACTGCCTCTCAAGACCCTCGCTCCACACAGTGCACCTGGGCGTCGACTACGCCAGCATGGCGAGAGACCAGGCCGCCGACGCGGAGATCCAGGCCCTCAGGACGTCAACCACCAGCCTCACCCTGGCCGACATCCACTTCCACGCAGCCGGCACAACCCTCCTGTGCGACGTCTCAGTCCCCTCGCCTAGGCCGGTCGTCCCATCCGCCTGGCGCAAGCGAGTTTTCGACATCATCCACGGCCTCTCACATCCAGGGATGCATGCGTCTCAGAAACTCATGTCCGCCAAGTTTGTCTGGCCTGGACTCCACAAGGATGTGAGAGACTGGACCAACACATGCGTGGCGTGTCAGCGCGCTAAGGTCCAGCAGCACACCAAGGCTCCATTGGAGTGTTTCCCGGTGCCGGAGAGGCGTTTCGACCACGTCCATGTCGATCTGGTAGGCCCCTTGCCGCCGTCGCACGGTTTCACACACCTGCTCACGATCGTCGACCGCACCACCAGATGGCCCGAGGCGGTTCCCCTCGCCTCCACCACCACGACCGACGTCGCGCGAGCATTCGTCTCGACATGGGTGGCCCGGTTCGGCGTGCCGACCGACATATCCTCGGACAGAGGCCCCCAGTTCACCTCCCACTTGTGGAATGCCATCACCGCCGGCCTTGGCACCAAGTTGCACAGGACAACAGCCTACCACCCGCAGGCCAACGGGCTCTGCAAGCGCTTTCATCGTTCCTTGAAAGCCTCCCTCCGCGCCAGCCTGGCCGACACCAGCTGGATCGACAAACTACCCTGGGTCCTCCTGGGATTGCGCACCGCGCCCAAAGAGGACCTCCGCGCCTCCGCGGCAGAGATGGTCTACGGCCAACCGCTCAGAGTACCAGGCGACTTCCTCCCCCTGACAACGGAGCCGTGGTCGGCCGCCAGACAGCTTTCCCTGCACCAGGACGCGGCCCAGCAATTCCGTCCAGTGCCCACTTTGCAACACGGCCCGCAGTCGTCCTACGTGCCTCGAGACTTACTGTGGTAAACCACTGTCGCTCACTGTGTTCACTATTGTTGTTGTTGTTGTTGTCATTCACTCTTGTTTCACTGTTATCACCTCAGCTGACTCCGCCCCTGGCTACCTGGTATAAGGACGGCCGCATGGCAGCTCTCTGGCATTCGGTCGTCCACTAGAGGCATAGTCCTGATCTGTTTGAAGTGCAATTCAGTAGTTAATAAAAGCCTGTCGTTCTGAACTCTGCTCAGCCTTTTATTAGAATTGATAGCGCATCAATTTTATTAACTACTGACAAAAAAAATAATAACGATGCTGCAGATACTTAAGATCAAGTGCCTGGAACTCGACCCGCAAGAACCGGACTCGACTGCTAAGTTCTTGCACTGGCTGAACTGTTTTGAGTCTTTTCTGGCTGCATCCGGCGAGACCGTCGACGCCGCCAAGCTCAGGGTGCTGAATTCTAAAGTAAACCACTGAGCTTTTGCCCTTATCCGGGACGCTACGAGCTACCAGGGGGCTATCGACATTCTGAAGGAGCAATATGCACGCCCGGTCAACTATGTTTACGCAAGACATCTCCTGGGGTCTCGCAAACAACAGCCCGGGGAACCCACAGAAGCATACATACGGGCGCTGAAGGAACTCGGCCGAGCCTGCGAATGCAAGCAAGTATCAGCCACGGAACATACGGAGGAGCTCATCCGGGACGCCCTCGTTGCGGGCCTCAGGTCCACTCACACACGGCAGCGACTGCTGGAAAGTAGCGAGCTCGACCTGAAGAAGGCGATTTCACTCACCCTTTCATTGGACGTAGCCCATCGGAACATGGAGGCCTACTCCCCGGACCGCGCGGCCGCCTCGTGGATATCGCAGCCGCTGCCATCTTGGGACGCGGCGCCGCCCCGGGCCCCAGCCCCAACTGCTGCAGCGATGTCCCGCCCGAGCCAGAAATTTTATTTCTGTGGCCAAACCAAACACCCCAGGGCGCGCTGCCCGGCGAAAAACGCGGTCTGCTCTGCCTGCGGTAAGAAGGGACACTACGCTGGCGTCTGCAGAAGCCAGAAGACCCCTACCTCCAGCAGCGCCGCGTGCGATTCGTGGGAGCGGCCATCTTGCCTTCCTCCAGCCTCGTGGGGATCGGGATCGTCATGGGTGCCGCCATTTTGTCCTTCTTCTCCGACACCGCCATTTTGTCCACCATTTTGCCAACGGGCCCCCGACTCACCCACCGCCTCACCGGGGTTCTACAGCGACGCTCCCGACTCCACAGCGGCCTCCATTACGCTGGACCAATCCAGACCCCATCAGCTAGCCAGGTCCACGATGGACATCCAGGTAAATGGCCGCGCCACAACTTGCCTTTTTGATTCCGGGAGCACGGAGAGCTTCATACACCCTGATACGGTACGGCATTATTCCCTCTCGGTCCGGCCAACGCGCCATCGGATCTCCATGGCCTCAAAATCTCACTCAGCAGACGTCGGCGGCTACTGCGTAGTGACCCTCTCGGTGAAGGGCTCCGTTTATAAAAATGTAAAGCTATTCGTCCTGCCACATCTCTGCGCTGCCGTTCTGCTGGGGTTGGACTTTCATTGTCACTTTAAGAGTGTCACCTTGACATACGGTGGACCTCTTCCCCCGCTCACTGTCTGCAACCAGCAGTTTTTAAATTGCCCGCCGCGCCCCACCTGTAGTCTCTCCACCCTCAAAATCACCCCCCCCCCTGTTCGCTAACCTCACCCGCGACTGCAAGCCTATCGCCACAAAGAGCAGGCGATACAGCACCGGGGACAGATCCTTCATAAGATCTGAGGTGACGCGGCTCCTGAAAGAGGGGATTATTGAGGATAGTACCAGCCCCTGGTGAGCTCAGGTGGTAGTCGTTAAGACTGGCAACAAGCAGCGCCTGGTCATCGACTACAGCCAGACTATCAACAAGTACACCCAGTTGGACGCATACCCTCTCCCCCGCATAGCCGACATGGTTAATAAGATAGCGCAATATCACGTTTTCTCGACCATTGACCTCAAGGCAGCATACCACCAAATCCCTATCCGCCCTGAGGACCGCCAGTACACAGCTTTCGAGGCAAACGGCCGTCTTTTTCACTTCCTCAGGGTTCCTTTTGGCGTCACCAACGGTGTCTCCGTCTTCCAGAGGGAGATGGACCGGATGGTCGACGAGAATGCATTACAGGCCACGTTTCCCTACCTGGACAACGTGACCATCTGCGGCCATGACCTGCAGGACCATGACGCCAATCTTGATAAGTTCCTTCGCACGGCCCAACTCCTAAACCTCACGTACAACAAGGAAAAGTGCATATTCCGCACAGCCCGCCTCGCTATCCTTGGTTGCGTGGTGGAACACGGAGTCATCGGTCCTGACCCTGACCGGATGCGCCCATTGATGGAACTTCCCCTGCCCCACTGTCTCAAAAGGTGCCTGGGCTTCTTTTCCTATTACGCCCAGTGGGTCCCTCATTATGCGGACAAAGCCCGTCCACTTATCAAGTCCACTTCCTTCCCCCTGACGGCGGAGGCCCGCTCAGCCTTTCACCGTATAAAAGGTGACATTGCCAAGGCCACCATGCACTCGGTAGACGAGTCCATCCCCTTCCAGGTGGAGAGCGATGCATCCGACTTTGCCCTGGCCGCTACCCTTAACCAGGCGGGAAGACCTGTGGCCTTTTTTTCACGAACCCTCCAGGGCTCCGAACTCAGACACTCCTCTGTGGAAAAAGAGGCCCAGGCCATTGTGGAGGCGGTGCGCCACTGGCGGCACTACCTGGCTGGAAAACGATTTACCCTGCTTACTGACCAACGTTCAGTCACTTTCATGTTCAACAACAAGCAGAGGGGCAAAATCAAAAATGACAAGATTTTGAGGTGGAGAATTGAACTTTCCACCTACAATTACGACATCTTGTACCGCCCCGGGAAACTCAACGAACCCTCAGATGCTCTATCGCGAGGCACATGCGCCACCGCGCAGATCGATAGACTACGGGGCCTCCACAACGACCTCTGCCACCCGGGGGTCACCAGGTTCTTCCATTTCATTAAGGGCCGCAACCTGCCTTTCTCCATCGAGGAGGTCAGGACCATGACCAGGAGCTGCCCAGTCTGTGCAGAGTGCAAGCTGCCTGACAGAGCAAACCTGATCAAGGCCACCCGCCCTTTTGAGCGCCTGAGTGTCGACTTTAAAGGGCCCCTCCCCTCCTCTGACCGTAATGTGTACTTCCTCAACATAGTTGATGAGTACTCCCGTTTCCCTTTCGCCATCCCCTGCCCGGACATGACCACCGCTACGGTCATTAAATGCCTGCACAACCTCTTTGCTCTGTTCGGTTTTCCCAGCTATATTCATAGCGACCGGGGCTCGTCCTTCATGAGCGACGAACTCCGTCAGTACCTGCTCATGAGAGGTATTGCCTCAAGCCGGACCACCAGCTACAACCCCCGGGGGAACGGACAGGTTGAAAGAGAGAACGCGACGGTCTGGAAGGCGGTCCTCCTAGCCTTAAAATCTAGGGGCCTTCCGACCTCCCGTTGGCAGGATGTCCTACCTGATGCGCTCCACTCCATCCGGTCACTGCTGTGTACTGCCACCAACGCCACCCCCCATGAGCGAATGTTCGTTTTTCCCCGGAGGTCCACATCCGGTACCTCACTACCACACTGGCTGACGTCCCCAGGGCCCGTCCTGCTGAGGAAGCATGTAAGGTCCCACAAAACGGCTCCCCTGGTAGAGAAGGTTCACCTCCTCCATGCCAACCCCCAGTACGCCTACGTGGCATACTTGGACAGGCGGGAGGATACAGTCTCCATTAGAGATCTGGCACCCTCGGGGTCCACTGACCCATCACCATTGCCCTCCACCACGACCCCCTTCGACACGGCCCAAAATTCAGTAGACCCAACTCTCACCCCTGTCCATTCCACCCCAGTAGACGGCATGCCGCGACCCCAGGACCAGCCGGAGTCCACTCGCCCACCCAACACCAAAGGGGACGATACGCCGGTGCTCAACCCCGTTCAAGACGCGTCGTTGGAAGCTGTACCATCGCAACCGTCGCCACGAAGACCTCGACGGCAAACGAGGCCGCCCGACAGACTCGCCTACTCGAACTTTTGATACACTTCACCCCGCCGGACTTAATTTTAAACGAGGGGTGAATGTGGTAAACCACTGTCGTTCACTGTGTTCACTATTGTTGTGGTGTGGAGATGCCGGAGTTGGACTGGGGTGGACAAATGTAAAAAGTCACACAACACCAGGTTATAGTCCAACAGCTTTATTTGAAATCACAAGCTTTCGGAGCGCTGCTCCTTCTTCAGGTGAAGTGGAGAAATGCATAAAGACACAGCTTATATAGTCAGAGAATCATGTCAGATGTTTACAGGTAACCTTTCCAACTGCCATTAATCACACCTCGGCAGATGTAAACATCTGACATGATTCTCTGACTATATAAGCTGTGTCTTTATGCATTTCTCCACTTCACCTGAAGAAGGAGCAGCGCTCCGAAAGCTTGTGATTTCAAATAAAGCTGTTGGACTATAACCTGGTGTTGTGTGACTTTTCACTATTGTTGTTGTTGTTGTTGTTGTCGTTCACTCTTGTTTCACTGTTATGCCTGACTATGCCTCAGCTGACTCCGCCCCTGGCTACCTGGTATAAGGACGGCCGCATGGCAGCTCTCTGGCATTCGGTCGTCCACTAGAGGCATAGTCCTGATCTGTTTGAAGTGCAATTCAGTAGTTAATAAAAGCCTGTCGTTCTGAACTCTGCTCAGCCTTTTATTAGAATTGATAGCGCATCACTTACGACATGCGGAGTTCGTCTTCGTGCGCCGGGACGTGCACAGAGGCCCGCTGCAGGCACCATACACCGGCCCCTTCCCAGTATTGGAGACGGGGGACAAAGCTTTTCTTATCGACGTCGGCGGGAAGCCGGACCTTATTTCAGTAGACCGCCTCAAACCGGCGCACCTGGACCTCAGCTTTCCGTTTCGGCCGGCTCTTTCCCCACGGCGGGGCAGACCTCCCGCGTTGGCGGCGGCCCCACAAGAGGACCAAGACACGCCAGAACCTTACTTCCCGGCCGCCGCCCCACCTTCGCCGGCAGCCCGTCCAGCCAGCCCACCGGCAGACCAGCCGACAAACCAACCGGCCGACCTCCCAGACAGCCCTCCTCACATGCCAGATGGCTACTACAGCCGCTACGGCCGCTTGGTCAAACCTCCGCAGAGACTGACTTTTACAGTTAACGAGGATTCTGGGGGGGCGTATGTGGCGTTGCCACATTGGGGAAACACTGTGTGTATGTAGATAAACCTGTATAATCCCCTTTTAACTGCTGTATTCCCCTCCCCCCGCAAGACAGTTGTAAACTGAGAGGAATAAGGCATGTTCAGACTTGCCTGCTGCTGAGAGAAGGAAAACCAATCAGGTTCCAGCAGGTGACCAATCCGTGAGTCATCACAGGTTCGCGGGCTTTACGAATTCAGTACTGTATTGTGAGAGTTGGAGTAAAGACCTATTTCTTGTAGCTCGCTGTGTTGCCTATTTCTTTACGCGGGAGACCGTAGTCCCCCACAGTGCGCATGTTTAGAAACACCATCAACCAGCACGTTTATTATTTGGCAATCAGCAGAATTTTAAAAAGGTAGCTGCACGTGGACGCTCCGACATTCTGACCTGTAATTCCGCGTGAAGAGTTCAATTCTGGAGCCAACAGCTGTAACAGTTTTGTTACAGGCCTTGCTCATTTTTGATGAATGGAATTGTTCCCTGTACTTCTAATTTTTTCAAATCCCTGAGTCACTGTATTTAGTACGAGGATGAGAGTGCTACAATATTTTGTATATATATAATCTGTTAAATATTTTTAAGGTGTTAGAATATTTAGCAGCTTCACAGAAGAAATTTCCCAGTACAGTAAAGAAAGAAAGAACTTGCATTTATATAGCGCCTTTCACAACCTCAGGACGTCCCAAAGCACTTTACAGCCAATGAAGTACTTTTTTTTGAAGTGTAGCCACTGTTGTAATGTAGGAAATGCAGCAGCTAATTTGTGCACAGCATGCTCCCACAAACAGCAATGAGATGATGACCAGATAATCTGTTTTAGTGATGTTGGTTGAGGGATAAATGTTGACCAGGACACCGGGAAGAATTCCCGTGTTCTTCTTCGAATAGTGCAAGTATTCCAATAGCAGATGTCTGAACATTTTTTGGTTGAGATTGTCTCCACATTTTTATTAAAATTAATTTTTAGGCATAAATGGAATTTGGACGGATTGATATTCAAATTAAGGCTAAGTTTCACTCAGTGATCTGTTAACAGTCAAACAGATGAAGAGGTGAGTTACTTGGCAATGGGACCGAGAAGCTGTGAGGAAAATCTAACTGGCTCAAAGGATCCCAGAGGACCTGCAAAACATTTTTAATATTTTTAAAGTATTATATATATTTCATTTCAAGAAGCCAAAATTGCAAACAAATAATGACTTGAAATGGGGAAAAAAATAGCATCTGGTAATTAATATTCCAGATATAAACATTTCTTAGATTTAAAACTTTTTAACAAAAGGGAAACAAGTTGCACTGCTTTTCCACACGGATACAATACTGGCATAACAACAACAACAACTTGCATTTATGTAGAAAAGAAAAACGCATTTTAGCATAATTGGATCAGTATTAAAATAAAAGTTGATCTATCACAGAAGTGATTAATCAGTTGCAAGAGCAGACTCCGGCAGGCATAATGAGGTGCAATGTTTTGAAAGAATTTATATAGCACCTTTCACAACCATCAGATGTCCCAAAGCGCTTTACAGCCAATTAAGTACTTTGCGCCTTTAATGTAGTAAAACGTCCCAAGGCGCTTCACAGGAGCGATTATCAAACAAAGTTTGACACCGAGCCACATAAGGAGATATTAGGACAGGGTTTGGTCACAGAGGTAGGCTTTAAGGAGCGTCTTAAAGGAGGAGAGAGAGGTGGAGAGGTTTAGGGAGCATACATTCTTAACAGTGTTTGCAGGAGGGTAGATTACAGCATAGTACTGCCTCCTCACAAGGTAATTTAACACGCCTCAGGCCCAGGGCAGATGCAGGTTTGGGACAGCACAATGGGACAAGGGTGAACAGGGGCTATCCGTCCTTTTCAGGAGGTGCTTTTTGGGTTGGGTCACACTTTCAATTTAGAAGGAATTAGAAACTTTGGACTTGTGACTGACCAGGAGGGAAATAGGATGATCTCTTTAAACTGATGGCATTTTCTCAATCCTGCCTTATCCAATAGGACTGTGGAGTCATGGAATTTATTTATTTTTTGTCTCCTGGAGTTGGTTTATTCTTGGGTTACAGTTCTGCAGGTGCTGGTCACTCTCTGGTACCTAACCCAACGACCATTCTTCATGTCTAAGCCGGGATGGCGAATGTCAGTAGGCTGTTTGACCATAGGGGCCTTCACAGCCGAGCCCAGTCACGTCCTCACCGAACACCACATACACACCTCCTGTGGTGTATGTAACCTGTACCACCTTAAGAGAACTACCTTAAGAAGATGGACTACTTTCTCTTGCTACTGTATATTGTAGTACCGGTGGTGACCACACCGGTATATAAGCTCCGTGTAATAATTTGTAAAGCAGTTCAGCCCTGACCTTCAAGTAGTAAAGACCTGTTTAAGTTTTTCCTGTTGTCTGTGTCCACTTATTTAAAATAAGTATATCTGGAACACACAGACTCAACAGTGGCGACGAGTCGATCTTACCCAGCGGCAATTGCATCCAAGGCAGCTTCGTCCCCAGAATGGGCGTTGAGAAGAGGCATCCGCCCTCATCATCCTGCATTCGCACGGGAGGCATCGAGAACCCGGGTTGGAATTGCTGACCACGAAGTCCACCATCAGCGACAGGCAGTGATCATCCTTCTTCCACGGCGGTGGGTAAGCCGATCTAGCGACACGGGCAGAAAGTCGGCCGCGTTGTCAGTGGAGAAGGGGGGCGAGACCGGAGTAAAAAGGGCGGAGAACTCGACCGCAGCCGGTGTAAAGGGCCGGGCTGCAATCAGAACAGACGCGCAGCAAGAAAGGAAGCGCTAATACCCACGAGGACAGCGGGGAGTAAAAGCAGCAGCGTCGGGGGAAATTAAGGACCGTTGGGAGGCGAGAACGGCAACAGCGCGGTAATCGCCATTGTAGCCAGTGGGGGAAGAAGCCAAGCGCGGGAAGCCGCCATTTTAGTCAGCGCAGGAAGAAGACAAGCGCGGGAAAAGCCGCCAAGCGCGGGAAGCCGCCATTTTGGAAAAAAAATTAAAAAATAAAATACATAAAGAAACTTACAAGGATGCCTAAAAACGGTAACATCACTGCTTTTGATAGCGATGTCGAAGATTGGGCCACTTATGTGGAGCGTATTGAAGTTTATTGTACAGCAAATGAGATACCGGCTGAAAAGAAAGCACTAACCCTATTAAACTCGATGGGTGCGAAGACGTACGGGTTATTAAGGCACCTTGTAACACCAGATAAACCGGCGGATAAGACTTTCGCGAATATTGTTACTATCCTGCAAGAGCATTTAAACCCCACGCCGCTGCTGATAGCGGAACGATTTAAATTTTACAGAAGAATGCAGCTGAAAGAGGAAAGCAACGCTGAATTCTTAATTGAACTGCGCAAGCTATCAAAGTACTGTCAGTTTGGTACAGGACTAGCAGATGCTCTGAGAGATAAGTTCGTGTGTGGACTATTAAAAGAAGGAACTCAGAAGCGACTGCTAGAGGAAAAGGACCTTACGCTAGATAAAGCTGTCACCATTGCAGCATCGCACGAGGCGGCAGCACGAGGCACCGCGGACATGCAGCTAAGGCCATCGGAGCTCAGCACCAATCAAATGGCATTGGGTGCAGTAAAGTGCTATCGTTGCGGAAGGACAATGCACGATCAGAACCAGTGCTGGTTCAAAGATCAAGAATGCAGAAAATGTGGCAGACTCGGTCACATAGCGAAAGTATGCCGGTCAGGAAAGAAGACCAGCAACAAAAAGTCACCACAGAAGAAGTACAAAAAAGTACACAAGGTGACAGAGAACAGTTCGGATGAACAGAAGACGGATTCAGACTCCAGCAGTAAGGAACTGGGTTGTCTAAGAATACATAATGTGGGTAACACAGCAGACCACCAAACTATTTGGGTTACACTCCAGATAGCAGGAGTCCAAGTGAAGATGGAATTGGACACGGGATCGGCATTGACGGTCATGAATAAGCAAGATTACAAAAGGTTATTCTCACACATTCCCCTAAGGGATACGGAGATTGTATTGAAAACATACACGGGGCAAAGAGTATACCCCATCGGAAAGATAAAAGTAAAGGTGGTCCACAAGGGTAAAGAAAGCAAAGGAATGGACTTGTATGTGTTACCTGAGGGAGGTCCACCACTACTGGGACGGGAATGGATCAGGAGAATAAATATGGACTGGCATTCCTTAAAAGCACTAACTGTAGATTCCGGTAAAAAGGACGATGTCAAACCTAAACGACTGTCCAGAATATTGGACGATGCTAAGGAGGTGTTCCAACAGGGACTGGGAACACTGAAAGGAATTACGGCAAACATCAAGGTTGAAGAACATGCAAACCCGAAATTTTTCAAAGCCAGACCGGTACCTTATGCGATACGACCTGCTGTGGAAGCTGAGCTGGAAGGGCTAGAACATTCAGGAGTACTGTCAAAGGTGGACTGGAGCGAATGGGCCACGCCCATTGTTCCCGTCATGAAGTGTTCATTGAGCAACAAGCCAGGGGAACTGGGGAAGGTTCGCATCTGTGGCGATTTCAAGATCACTGTTAATCCGGTTCTTCACACGGTGCAATATCCGCTTCCGTGGATTGAGGATATCTTCGCTTTGTTGTCTGGCGGGAAACACTTCACCAAGATAGACCTGGCGCAGGCGTACTTACAGATGGAAGTTGATGAAGCGTCACGCCAGTATCTCACGATCAACACGCATAAGGGCTTATATCGGTATAATAGACTGGTTTTTGGAGTGGCATCGGCTCCAGCGATTTGGCAAAGGGCCATGGAGCAGGTATTACAGGGAATTCCTGGCACACAATGCTATCTGGACGACATTTTTATTACAGGAGATGATGATGAGGAACACCTTGCTAATTTGGAACAGGTGCTCACCAGATTGAAAGAGTATGGACTTCGAGTTAATCGCCAGAAATGTGAGTTCTTTCAGAAGCGAATCTCGTACTGTGGTCACGTCATTGACCAGGAGGGGCTTCACAAGTCACCTGACAAGATCGAAGCTGTTGTGAAGGCTCCCGCTCCGGAAAATGTATCCCAGTTGAGGTCGTTCCTAGGGTTGATTAACTATTACCATAAGTTTCTGCCAAATTTATCCACGGTGCTACACCCGCTGAACGCTCTTTTACAAAAGGGAGTGCCATGGAAGTGGAGCGAGGACTGTAAGCGGGCTTTCCACAAAAGCAAGGCATTGATCACCTCTAAGGAAGTGTTGGCTCACTTTAACCCAACGCTGCCTATTCGTTTAGCTTGTGATGCTTCTCCATATGGTATTGGGGCAGTGCTATCACATAAGTTGCCAAATGGCTTGGAAAGACCAGTCGCGTTCGCATCCAGATCATTGACCTCCGCTGAGCGCAACTATGCTCAGATAGATAGGGAGGCTCTCAGCCTCGTGTGGGGAGTAAAATTTTTTAATCATTACCTGCAAGGCCAAAAGTTTACGCTGCTGACAGACCACCAGCCGTTGGTTTCCATTTTTAACCCTAAGAAGGGTGTTTCGGTGATGACAGCGCAGAGGCTCCAGAGATGGCCCCTTTTCCTAGGGGCACATCAATATGAGATCGAATTCAAAGGTACAAAGCAACATGGTAATGCTGATGGGCTGTCGCGCCTGCCACTACCTACAGCGGAAGAGGCACCGACAGTTGACCCTGTTGAGTTATTTCACTCGACCATCATCGAATGTTTGCCAGTCACCAATGCGAGTATTGAGAGAGAGACCAGGAATGACCCGACACTGTCTCGGGTCTACGAATTGACAGTGAAGGGATGGCCAGCACATGGCGAACCACTGTTACCAGCATTCTCAGCCAGACGAGAACAGCTGTCCGTTTGTCAAGGAACATTGATGTATGGAACAAGGGTGATTATTCCTCCTAAATTAAGGGAGAGAGTTCTAAAGGAACTGCATGAAGGTCATCTGGGGGGAAGTCAAGATGAAAAGCCTTGCTAGGGCTTATGTGTGGTGGCCAGGTATCGACAAACAAATAGAGGATCTGACTAAAAGCTGCTCAGGGTGCCAAAAAGTTCAAAATGCACCTCCAATTGCACCGCTGCATCCATGGGAATGGCCGTCAACCCCATGGCAGCATGTACATATCGACTTTGCAGGTCCATTCATGGATTCCATGTTTTTGATAGCGGTAGACGCACATTATAAATGGCCAGAAGTGATTAAGATGGCGACCACTACCTCGGAAAAGACGATCGCAGTTCTTAGAACCATATTTGCAAGAAATGGATTGCCAGAACAGATATGTTCAGACAACGGACCGCAGTTCGTGTCAGAAGAATTCCAGAAATTCATGAAGAAGAATGGGGTGAAACACTATACATCTGCCCCATATCATCCGGCTACAAATGGGTTGGCCGAGAGATTTGTGCAAACGTTCAAAAAGGCGATAATGGCCATGAGCGAAGACCATATTTCACTACAACACAATGTGGACAATTTCCTAATGGCATATCGAAACGCCACACATGCAGTGACAAATCAAAGTCCTGCCATGATGTTTTATAACAGGAGGTTGTGGTCCAGGTTGGATTTGTTAAAACCAGATGTGCGTAGGGAAGTCGAAAACAAACAGTTCCAGCATGTAAATAACAAGACCACTCGGAGTTTCGAAATAGGACAAACAGTGTTAGCCCGGGACTATAAGAATGAGAAATGGCAATCTGGAACAATTCGTGCCAGACAAGGACCCCTGATGTACACGGTAGAGATTGTTGAAAACGTAATACGACGTCATGCTGACCAACTTGTAGAATCGAGAACAAGGGTCGAACCCATGGCTACGGCAGAGACACCAGTGGAAGAAATTATTGAACCTGTAGCATCTACCTCAAACGCGAACGTACATGAGGATGTTCAATCCATAAGAGATCAATTAGAGGAGTCACCCCAGCAACCAGAATCAGAGACCCCTGAAAGGCGTTATCCAACTCGGATCAGGAGGCCTCCTCAGAGACTGAATCTTTGAACAGTTGCATGAAAGTTGTATATATGTTATCCATGTTATGTTTAAATTGGGGTGTACACTGTTAAGCTAAAAAGGGAGGAATTGTGGTGTATGTAACCTGTACCACCTTAAGAGAACTACCTTAAGAAGATGGACTACTTTCTCTTGCTACTGTATATTGTAGTACCGGTGGTGACCACACTGGTATATAAGCTCTGTGTAGTAATTTGTAAAGCAGTTCAGCCTTGACCTTCAAGTAGTAAAGACCTGTTTAAGTTTTTCCTGTTGTCTGTGTCCACTTATTTAAAATAAGTATATCTGGAACACACAGACTCAACACCTCCAACAGAGGTCGCGAGATAGGCATCAGGGTGTGGAAAACCTGACCAATTTACCCTTCCCCAGGGGGAGGGGGGAAAATGAGACTAATTTTAGTGCCTTAACCTCAGCTGACTCACCTCCCACATTCTACCCTATGTAAACTTGAGGTCATCCAAAACTCGGCTGCCCGTGTCCTAACCCGCACCAAGTCCCGTCTGCCCATCACCCCTGTGCTCGCTGACCTACATTGGCTCCCGGTTAAGCACCACCTCGATTTCAAAATTCTCATCCTTGTTTTCAAATCCCTCCATGGCCTCACCCCTTCCTGTCTCTGTAATCTCCTTCAGCCCCACAGCCCCCCGAGATATCTGCGCTCCTCTAATTCTGCCCTCTTGAGCATCCCTGATTATAATTGCTCAACCACTGGTGACCGTGCCTTCTGTTGCCTAGGCCCTAAGCTCTGAAATTCCCTGCCTAAATCTCTACCTCTCTTTCCTCCTTTAAGACGCTCCTTAAAACCTACCTCTTTGACCAAGCTTTTGGTCACCTGCCCTAATTTATCCTTATGTGGATCGGTGTCAAATTTTTTGTCTTAAAATACTCCTGTGCAGCGCCTTGGAACGTTTTACTATGTTAAAGGCGCTATATAAATACAAGTTGTTGTTGACTCAGCTTAGGAATTGAACCTGGGTTCTATTGGTCCGTTTGGATCAGCTACTCATTACCTTAACCAGCTGTGTCATCGTAGAAGTGCCAATGTGTTTTGTAAATAAAGACTGTTCCTTCTCACTCTTCCTCCTTGGCCTGAACACCCACAGCACCGCTAGAACTGATTTCAACCTCATGCATTACACTGAGTTCTTTAGGTCAGACTATGGCAGACCCATTGCCCGTATGATAGCAAGTTTTGAAAAAGGGTTCACCCGAAACGTCGACTGTAATTTCGCTCCACGGATGTTGCCTGGCCTGTTGAGTTTTTCCAGCATTTTCTGTTGTTATTTCCCATTGCCCATATGATCTGTTCACATAAAACTCTTGGTTTAATCTGTAGTTGATACAGCTTGTACTTAATAACTGATACTGTGCCCAGGATAGTGACTAGAATCCGCTGTGCTTTCTGATGCCCACTCCATGAATAAATAAAGTAGTTACACATGACTGCTACTGACTTTCTCTTTGGTGAGTTACTCCACCCAGTGAGAGCCTGAAGTTCCTCTTTTAGTGGAAAATAGCACCATTTTCTGACGCTGTTTTTTTTTCTCCTTAGTAGACAACCAGGTAACAAAATCCCAGCAACACGCGGCTTTGAAATGTGCCATTTCCGAGCTTGCGATTCCATTAGTGGCTCATCAGTCACAGAGAAAAATGAGCACTCTCCTACTTTTGTTAAAAGAGGAATTTCAATCCTACAGGGACTGATAAAGCTAACAGCAAGTACAGTACTGAGCGGGATGTGGGTTGTAGAGTCACTATGGGGGTGTAACGGGAATGCTCATATACATCATCACGAAGCTACAATTACCAAATTAATTGAATTGATTAATGGCTTGTTTGCACAATAGAATTCCTGTAGCCGTACTTGCCTTCTCTATTCAAGTGCTGTCATTATTTTTCTATTATATCTTCTCTCTTTGAAATCCAGATGTCTCCAGAGGGAGGCCTGAATTCTTTGTGGCATTGGTACTCCTCATCTGCCTGAAAAGATCACTCTGATAGTTACTTAACCCCCACTGTTTCTCTCATTCTTCACAGTAATTTTTGATCCGGCTTGCTTGTAAATTGAATTAAATCTATCTGAATATCCCTGGTCCCACTTCCCTCTGCACAGAATCCCAAAATGCACTTGGTGCTCGTACGTCACGGGCTGTTAATCTCTGCAAAAAATTGTAAAACCACATTCCGTTATAAGTGCCTGTATATAACCAACACATATTTTATTTAATTGTAACCAGGGTATTTCCTGACTTTACATTGTAGCGTTTTGCTAATGGCTCCCATATATTTCCCAGGGGGAGGTACTAACGTCTTCTGGAGACAAGTCTCCTCTGCTGTAAAGTCAGCAGCGCCAATTCCACGTGCTCCCGAGGGCAACTGTGCTCATGAACTGGAGAGGGGAGGGAGCTGACGATATGAACACCACAGGACAGCAGACAGATCGAGCTGCCAACATTTCAGGCTTTCTCTCCCCCCCCCCCTACTGAGGTGGTGAGGTGATTCACACGACTAGTCAGTTGAAAGGGTTCCTAATGGGTAAGATCACTCGTAAAGGTCTTGTACGTACTGAATAGAACCAAACCTTGTTCCTGTTGGTCTAAGGGGGGGGGGCGGAGATCCCTTTACTATTACTGGGGTACATCCTGTCAAGGTTTGACCACTATATTGATTAATGACTGACGTAAGAAAACTACTAGGCACTTGTTCTAAGTGTTAAACAAAGCTTTAATCAACTGTTTTTCAACATGGAGGTCTAGTTGTGTCCTTCACTAGTTCCTGTTAAAGAATGTCCTGAGCAAGCTGGGCCCATGCCCCAGTATTTATACTCTCCCTGGACAGCGCCACCAGCAGGCCGCCCAGTATTATTTCATAAGTCATTTCCACATGAATGACAAGATTCATGTCAACGACTCTGGCGTAAAGGAACACATCGTGATGAGGTCCCGTGTTTCTCCCACTCCTGCAACTTTCCCCCCAAAGTTCTCCCTTTTACCCTTCCACTCCTGGAGCGAGTGGCCCATTCAGGGTACAGTTATATCGGTGGCAGTAGCGGGTACCTGTCCCATCCATTTTTCACTTAGTGAACCTTGACCCCGTGGGTCACCATGGGATACTAGGAGGGGTCCCTGACCATCAGATTTAAGTCCATCTGTCCCTGGATTTCTATAGCTTTGATGCTCTTTCTGTTGCTGCATGCCGATTTATTTAAAAAAAACATATATATCTTCTGCAATGTTAGCATTGTTTTCTTTTGGGTAGGTGACGCTATGGCCTCGATATTAATGGGAGGGTGGGAAGGGTGCAGGGGAGCGATGAACCCGGCAAGGCCCTGCTGATCTTAACAGGAGGGCCTCATTTAAATAACTCTTGGCTGACTCCCGCCCGACACCTGGCCAGATTGACAGCCTGGCCAGCGGGCGGGAGTAGGAATTTAGCAGCAGGAGGCCGCAGCCATGGACCCGTGGTGGGGTGGGGGTTAAAATCGGGGCCTATCTTTCAGACATTAAGACGGGGGCGCCTGGGAGTGTGCCAGTATTTGCAGGGGATGCCCATTATAAATATTTGCAGCAGTGCACCGCACAGAAAAATGTAAAACCACTGGCCTGGACAACGAGCAGCAGCTATCTGGCTATTCACCATTGAGGCAGTCAAAGCTGAGCTTGATCTTTTCCTCATTCAGTGCCGCACACGCACACGTGTGCGCACACACACACACTGACGCGCACACACACACGCACGCATACACACACACGTGTGCGCGCACACACACACTGACGCGCACGCACACGCACGCACACACACACACGCGCGTGCGCGCACACACGTGCACGCATACGCACGCATACACACACATGCATGCATGCATATACAAACACACGCACATACACATGCGCACACACGCACACACGCACACACAAACGCACACACTTCAAGCACAGGTCACTGGAACATAATCAAGGAATTGAACCTATGGCTTTTGTTTTTTGCCCTTGCACTTAACCACTGAGGCCAGTTGTAACCCCACCCTTGAGATTAGCAAATGTATCACAGATCAGTAATCGAATCTGAGACCTTCCTAATCCCTCATGGTTCAGTAGCTCATCATGTGATACATTCACCTACTGAACCCTCGATCCAAGAACACTGATGAGATCCTGCCGCAATCTTTATGAAACAAGAACAATGACAGCTGTGGGAATTCAATTTTCTCTCTCCACCTGCGCTCCTGCAGGTATTAACTCCTAAACTCTCTTCGTTAAAGCTTCGAAGGAGCAGATAGCTGTTATTCCACTTGACCTGTGATCTTTATTTTCCTTTTTTATTTTATTCTCAAAAATGCACTGTCAAGTATTTTAGGAAGACATTTGAGAATTTTAATTGCTTGTGGGAGCAGTGCACTGATACAGTCATGCTTCTTGACATGACCAGGCTTGCATTGAGAGTGATGCAGGTCAGTGGGTACTTGAAGCAGCTTTTTTGGTACCTGTTTTTTATTAATTGTTTTTCCCTTTTTTAGCTAGTTTTTCCCCCTTCCCCCTCATCCTCTCCTGAAGGCATTTACCTCGAGATGAAACCCCCCCACCCCCACCCCATGACGGGCAGGAGAGGGTCGGGGATCGGGGGGGGGTGGATGGTTTTATAACTTTTAAAACGTGGAACGCGCCCCCAACCCGCCACGTATGCGCCCGTTGCCCGATCGATGTCTGCCTCCCGATCCCTCCCTCTCGTGATGATCTCTCCCTATCCCCCCCCCACCCCAAGCCTCCCTCCCTCCTCCTGATTGCCGCCGACCATCCCTAAGGGCACTGCCACCCTACCCCCGGGCCTCTGACTGCATGGCGGGAAACGGAAGAAAACATTTATAATGAGGTCCTGCCGTTAAATTCGGCAGGACCTCCGCGTAACCAACCTTGCTGGGTTTTCGCCGTTCTCCCTCCCCGTAATTATCGGGGCCTTTGACTCATTGCTGTGTTGCAGTGCAGGCACCAACATCTGGTAACCTGCCCGAGTTGCCATTGTTCGTGTGTGATCCCTGGCAGTGAATGTTAACCCGGCTATTTGACCACAAGGTGGCATCAGAGCTCAACCCAATCCTGTTCATCAGGTGCTCAAACACGCGCGCTTCAATCGGGTGTCTCCGAATAACAAGCAGGTGCAGGGATCCTCCCCAGCTTGGGCACTGAGGCTATTATATTACTTCCTGGCTGGGATAAACCAACTCGGCACAGATCGCATGTTGAATCGGAGAGACTCCCTGATCTGTAGGGGTCAGCCACTCCCCTGCATCAACTCACTGAGCCATTGTGGAGCTCAGCTTATATTCTTCAATTATTGTCCATCACCTTGGCACACTGCTCATTCACTTTAGTTATCTCCCTGGGTTTCAGGATTTGATGCTCAGATTCACCAGGCACATTGATTTTATTCTGTAATATTTCCCTACATTCTACTCCAGTCATTGTGCAAAAATATCAGAAATGGAATGTGCATAGCCATAAGACATTACAAAGCACAGAGAAATAAATGCCAGTGCTGTTCATTGTACATTGCTATCTGTATTCTAGGATACTTAGTAAGGTTAAATATTTTAAACAGCAGTATTGAACAAAGCCTCCTCAGAAAAAGCACAATCCAAGGTTGCATATTCATAAATCAATCTTTCATATCTATAAAGATGAGCTCTTCCATATCCCACTCAGTGGTTGCGTTCTTGGAAGAAAGCTCAATTGTCCTGACAGAGGAGGAGGTGGAGGAAGAGACAGGAGTTAGCGCTGATCCTGGGTATTCACCATGAGAGGGGTAGGCCACAGGCAGGGCAGGGCAGCTGGTGGATGTCAGTCCACAATCAGGATCCTCCACATCGCCAAAGGTCCAACGTCATCCATCACATCATCTGGAAAATATGACGGTAGAAATATAGAGGTCAGGAGTTGTTCCAACAACCTAATCCATCAGGAAACAGGGAGTGTTCCAAGTGTTGGAGGCATTGACTATGTTTTAGCTACTAGGCAAAGTGACTTCCAGCATCTCCGTAACAACATGATGTAAGGATCCAGGACACTGTTTGTTGAACATGTTGATGCTCCCAGTCTGTTTCACAAGCTTCAGCTCTGAGGAGTCTTCCCAGTCAGACCTCCTCGCAGTCATCTGACACCCTACATGGCAGAGTTGTTGAGAGAGCCTCGAGTTCCACTACAGCTGGCGTGACACTTCCTTCAAATGGTGACCCTGTGGAAGATCACTCCAGTGATTGCAAAAGTTATTATTCCAGCAGTGAATGATAATATAGCACCTAAGCACCCCACCGACACCTGGGAATCACTGGCCCAAGACCGCACAAAGTGGAGGAGAAGCATCCGGGAAGGCGCCGAACACCTCGAGTCTCTTCGCCGGGAGCAAGCGGAAGCCAAGCGCAAGCAGCGCAAGGAGCGCACGTCAACCCAAGCACCCCACCCACCCGCCCCTTCAACCACCGTCTGCCCCACCTGTGACAGAGACTGTAGGTCCCACATTGGACTCATCAGTCACCTGCAAACTCATTTTTAATGTGGAAGCAAGTCATCCTCGGTTCCGAGGGACTGCCTAAGAAGAAGCACCTAAGCATAATGTGTGCGTTAGGCTTGATGGACCAGCTGGACTTTTCCTGCCTGTCATTTTCATATGTTCGTATAAGTGACCTTAACTACAATTTTCATTTTAAATCTGTAAGTATATAAATGTGTAAATTAGGAAATTGCATCAGATAATTATTTAAATGTTTTAGCATGTATTCTGGCCCTTAATGAGGTTACGACAGAAAACTCCGTCTCTAGCACACAAAATGCAGCCCAATGGAAATGACTAACAGAGAGATTGAGCGCTTGCTGTTTGTGGGAACTTGCTGTGCGCAAATTGGCTGCCGTGTTTCCTACATTACAACAGTGACGACACTTCAAAAAGTACTTCATTGGCTGTAAAGCGCTTTGGAACGTCCTGAGGTTATGAAAGGCGCTATAGAAATGCAAGTCTTTTTATTAGTGAAGATCTCCCCACCTCCGTCCCTGCATTCCTATCTTGGATTTGTAGCATGTGGGAGGTCAGAAGTTAAACCAGCTGGACTCCTGGGGGAAAAAAAGGATCCGCGATTGTCCCATTCATAAGTCAAAACACCTTTAGTTTAGGTCTCATTGTTCATTTCCTGTGCTTTTCAGGTACGACAGGAGGTGTTAACTGTAAACAGCTGCTCCTATTATTGAAGATAGTACGTTTTGGAGTTTGTTATTTGTTTCTTGGAATCCCCCTTAACTCTGAGGCCAGCACCTGGCCTGCCACCTTAGGTCTCTCAGGATGGCCTCTAGCTGTGCTCTCTCGTTATATGGGTTTCTAGTAGGTAAAGAATACTAACATTCTCAACAGACAATGCAGCATGCTGTGCACATGCAGGGAGATAAACAATGTAACATTGACCACACACAGGAAAGTCAGTGGTCAGTGTGTTGCTGAAATAAGCTCTTTTGGAATTTTCTGGCAAGATGTGCTAAAGAGAGTCGGGGGGGAAATTCAGTTGGTAGCGCCACCTGTTAGCGCCTTAAGAGGGCGCTAAGTGGGGCGCAAACCAACTAGCGCCCGGGCGCGGCGATATCTACGCCTCTCGCGAAATTGACCGGACATTTTGCGGCGGCGCTAAATACCACCCGATCTCGTGCGCATGCAGATCTTGACGTCATTCGAGAGTGCAACACCCTTGGGGCGCCTCGGAACGGAAATTCAGTGGCGCCCCCCTCCTTTCCGCCTGGCGCTACCAACGACAGGTTGACTGGAATGCTTCCCAGTCGCTGTGGGGCTGGGGGGGCGCTATTTAACGGGGGCCTCTTCCTGGCTTTTGTGTGGTAGCCATTTTTGCACCACTTGTTCTGAGAGAGAGAGAGAGAGAGAAAGAGAGAGACTTCTGCATTGAGTCAACGCTGTCTGCGGTAGTTTTGGCTTCTGACCATAACTTTGCAGGTGCTTTGCTTTTTGACCGTCATAACTTTGATTGCCCAGATACTATGGAGGCTGCAATGGATGGGAACATTGTCCTTCTCCATCACATTCAGAGGGCACAGAGACGCAGAGAGAGAGTGGCAATCATGGCCAGACAGAGGAGGGCTAATAGGCGTCGGTACAGGAGACCTTACCCTCCCAGGGTTTTTCACCAACAGTTCTCATACATTAACATGTCTGAGGAGCAGTGTTTGCGAAGGCTGCAATTCAGCAAGGAGGTGGTCACTGAGCTCTGCCACCTGCTTCAGACAGATCTGCAGCCTCAACTGAGGAGCAGGACGTCTCTGTCGGTGGCAGTGAAGATAACAGTGGCTCTCAACTTTTATGCCACTGGCTCCTTTCAATTCGCTACTGGGGACATCGCCAATAGCTCCCAGTTCGCGGTGCATTGCTGCATCCATCAGGTCACAAATGCCTTCTTTAAAAGGAGACGAGAGTACATCTCTTTCCCCATGACCCCGGACAAGCAGCAAGAATGCACAACGGGCTTTGCTAGCATAGCGGGCTTCCCCATGGTGCAGGGCGCCATTGACTGCACCCATGTGGCTTTGCGGGCGTCGCAAGAGAATGCCGAGGATTTCCGCAACCGAAAGGGCTTCCATTCCTTAAACGTTCAGTTGGTCTGTGACCACAGACAGCTGATACTCGCTGTCAATGCCCACTTTCCAGGCAGCAGCCACGATGCCTTCATCCTGCGCCAGACTTCTGTGGCAGACCTTTTCGAGGCACCGCTTCACCCAGGAGGTTGGCTTCTCGGGGACAAGGGATATCCTCTGTGCACCTGGCTGATGACCCCGCCCCGTTCGCCCAGCACCCCTGCTGAGCTACGATACAACGAGAGCCATCAAGCTACCAGGAACATCGTTGAGCAAACAAACGGCGTGCTCAAGCAACGGTTCCGCTGTCTGGACCATTCTGGAGGAGCCCTGCAGTACTCGCCTGAGCGAGTCTCCCACTTCGTTGTGTGCTGCATGCTGCATAACCTGGCAATCCTCAGGACCCAGCCAATGCCACCAGACATTGGAGCAGCAGCGGAGGAGGAGGAGGAGGAGGAGGAGGAGGATGAACATCAGCAGCACCAAGGCGGGAGGGAGGCACAAAGTGGAAGGGCCGTCCATCAAAGGCTCATAGCAAGTCGCTTCTAGGCCCCCTCTGAGGGAATGGCTTCTGCCATTCAAACAACCTGAATGAAACCATCCCGCAACCCCTAAGCCGGTCAAGGCAATAATGAGTGCAAAGACCAAACATACACATTTTGAATACAGACACTTCTTTATTTCCCAAAATGTGTCTCATTTCCGCATGACAAAGTAATAGAAAGAAACACCAAAAAAAACAATCATTCACATAACTGGCTCTCACAACCTGGAGACAATGTCCAAAACAGTAACAAAAATTTGACACGACCCTCGGCCTTCAATAAAACAATGAAATACATTTTGCGATACCTCCTACTTTTTGACCTTCGAGGGTGATCTGCCTCCCTTGCGAAATTGCCCCCTTCCCACCCTGCAGCTCCTCCGTAATGGGACCCCAGTGGCTGCAGCAAGGCTGGGGGAAGGCTGCTGAGTGTCAGAAACTGAGACTGCAGATGCCCTTGAGGGACGGCCTTGACCAGCTCTGGGCCTGGAGGGCCCAGCTGCCAACTGCTCCAACTCTGCATGGGCGGCAGCAGTCTGTCCTACAGGTGGTGGCAACTGCAGTGGAGAAGTGACAGTGTTGGCAGCAGGAATGCTGTCATCTTGAGCGAGGACAGCAACTCCCTGCTCGACCGGCACACTGGCACTCTGATGGGGCAGCACCTCAGCATGCGGAGCAATCTGCTGGAGCACAGATTGCTGGCCTGCTGCGGTGCGGTGAGAGCCCCGGGGAAATCTGCCTGATCCAGCGAGGGTGGCAGCAGTCAGTGCTCGCGTGACCTCAATCTGTGTCTACATGAGACCAGCCACTGACTGCATTGCAGCACTTAGCATTTGTGTGGCAGCCACCTGTGCTCCAGCGAAGTGCTCCACACTCCTTGCCAGTGATTCAATGGATTCGGGCATCCTTGCCACTGCAGCCATGAGCTCAGTGTGCCTTTGCTCCGCCTGGGCGCTCATTTCAGCGAAGACCCGCTCCTCATCTGTGTTCAGTGCAGCAGGACTCGAGGCCAGACTCTCCATCCGGGGAGAAGGCCCCCGAGCTTCCCTAACCCCCTCGCGTTGCTGCAGCCCGCTGGGTCCTGGAGCTTCACCCTCATCAGACCATTCCCCCCCGCTCCCCTCCAGGGAAGTCATGTCCCCAGTATGGGCATGGGCTGCCTCGGCAGAGGGTTGCGCTGATGGTCCGGCTTCCTCTTCCTCCTTGCCTTCAGCTTCACTCCCAATGGCAGCTTGAGGGCCCGTCTCCTCACCTGGTGAATCACCATCTGAAAGCAGAGAGGTACAAGAGTGGCTTTAGAGTGAGGACAGGGTGGCAGCAAGGGAGGCATGAGTGCAGCGATTTAGTGATTTGGATTGAAAGTGTCAAAGGCTGCTGTTGTGAGGAACAAGTGGAAGGAGAGAGGACAAAAAGGTGATGATTTTACCATTGCTGGCCAGAACGGGGTCGGCGTCTCCAGTGGCGACGGGACCAAGCATCCGGCTTGCCACAATCCTGTGGACGCGCTGCTCAAGATTGCTGAGGGCTTGAAGGTGAGGCCGCCCTCCACCAGTCCGTTGCTGCTGTCTCCTATTATGAGCCAGCTTGGCCTGCAAGAAAAAGGACGGCGTCTGAGCAAATATGCAGCCATGATCTTGCCTGAAATGCCTCCCATGGTTGAATAGCCCTTACTGTATGCAGCCATGATCTTGCCTGAAATGCCTCCCATGGTTGAATAGCCCTTACTGTATGCAGCCATGATCTTGCCTGAAATGCCTCCCATGGTTGATTAGCCCTTACTGCATGCAGTCATGATCTTGCCTGAAAAGCCTCCCATGGTTGAATAGCCCTTACTGTATGCAGCCATGATCTTGCCTGAAATGCCTCCCATGGTTGAATAGCCCTTACTCTATGCAAAGTGTGGAATGCGCGTGTGTGTGTTTCATGAAAGGGCCATAGGTGTTGGAGGAGTGCTGGGCATAGGGGCTTTCAAGACCCTCTGGCCATAAAGTGAGGTGGAGATGGAGGGATGAAGAGGTTTTGAAAAAAGGCAATCACCCTGCTGACCCGAGTGAGGTCGTTGAACTTTTTCCTGCATTGCACAGGGGTCCTAGGCACCATGCTGCTTGAGGTCACTCTGTGAGCCACCTCCCTCCACGCTTTCTTGTATTCGCTTGGCAAAGGCCTCCTGCCACTCTCTGGATACAGTAGAGATCTTCTGCGCTCCACCGCACCAACCAGAGCCTCCAAGGCACGCTCGCTGAAGCGCTGTGCTCGCTCCCTGGCCCTCTCCATGGTCCTTGACTGGAAGATTTCGCCACAGGTCTGTCCAGGCCGAGATTCAAGGCTCCAGTCAGCAGGGCGTGGCTGCAGAGCAAGATCGACCCTCCCCTTTAAGAACTGACCGGCGCCAGTGTGTCTGTGTTCAGTCACTAACTGACAGCACCTGCGCTGCACCCACCCTCTGAGGTAGTGCCTCGCTCCTCGGGCTTAGCGCCTTAAGAGAGTTGTGTAGCGCCTGATTTAGCGCTCCAATCACCTCCAGGGGCGAGAGAGGCGAATTTTGCAGCCGGGCCTCTGACTCTTCACTTACTCGTTCAAAGTATTTTTGCTTAACTCAGTTATTTCACAGTATTCCAGTGCAGTGCTGAGGGAGTTCTACACTGTCGGAGGTGCCATCTGTCGGATAAGATGTTAAACCAAGGCCCCGTCTGCCTCACAGGTGGACATAAAAGATCCCATGGCACTATTTCGAAGAAGAGCAGGGGAGTTATCCATGGTGTTCTGGCCAATAGTTATCCCTCAGCCAACATAACAAAAACAGATTATCCGGTCATTATCACATTGCTGATTGTAGGAGCTTACTGTGCGCAAATTAGCTGCCGCTTTTTCTAAATTACAACAGTGACTGCACTTCAAAAAGCACTTCATTGAGTGTAAAGCACTTTGGGACGTCCTGAGGTTGTGAAAGGCGCTATATAAATGTAAGTTCTTTCCTTTTGTATTACATTTAAAAGTGCCCTGCTATCTCTGCCTAAGCACCCCAAAGTGAAATTGGCTCGTTTAATGTCACTTCTTATGAAAATTGCTTGTTGCAAACCTCTCTTCTGAACATGCGTTTGGAGGGTTCAGAGATAGAGACTTGGGTAAGCTAAGGTGACTGTGGTGGAAAATAAAGGTTGCACAGGACATGTATTAATGTCAAGTGATATTACATTTCATGTCTGCAAATGGTCCCAAGAGTTGGATCACGCAGACGGTTTATTTACCTGTAATATGAGTAAGCTACACTTGTTACATTTTATTATAAGTATATGATAGTCTTTAATAATACATGCGAGGCCCGTATGAAGCAGTGAAACCAAACCTCAGCCTTGACTTATGTGGTAAATTACATTTTTTTTCTGTCCATCTCAATTGACTATTACTTTGTTTGTATTCAAATCTCTTTACTTTGTTTATATATAACACACTCCTTCCTTGAATTTCTGAGCTTCTTCCTCACAGCTTTTGACTGAGCTATCTTGGAATTCTTCCTTTCTGTTAAAAGTTTATTTTGCTGATCAGACATCCTGAAATACAATGACTGGGGTCTATTACAAGGCAGTGTCACATTTGCATGAGATACATGACTCGTTTTTTGAGTTTAGTTCTCCTGCCAACTGAACACCAACATTTGTGCTTATCATAATCTGTACATGCTTCAGAAAACACGTTAAAGATTACAAATGGACGTCAGTTTTTATTGATCAAGTTAAAGTGTTCAATTTAAGATTCTTTCCAATAAGTAGTTAACTTCAGGATGACTGCAGTCTATTTGAGTGTTTTCTGTAAATTTGATTTTCCACTGTTATGTTGACATGCAGTATAAATCTGTGTTCAATAAAGCCATTTAGTAAGGAAGAACTTGTACTTAAATGGCACTTCATCACCTCCTCAGAAAGCACAACGTAACCAGTGAATTACTGTTTGAAGTGTAGTAACTGTTGTTTTGTAGGCAGACATAGCAGCCAATGTACAGACAGCCAGGTTCCATAAGTAACAAATAAATGACCAGGTAATCTGTGTTTGGTATCGTTGGTTGGAGGATAAATGCTGGCCGGGACACCAAGAGAACTCCCTGCACCTCTTCATACAGTGCCATGGGGTCTTTTATGTCTGCCTGAGTAGTCATTAGGGGCCTTGCTTTAACATCTCACCCAGAAGATAGTTTCAGTGCAGTTTGGAGGCTGTCGCTCTTTATTCATACTGTAACTTCGTCATATGGAGTTAGGAGTCCCTGTAAATGTGAACGGGTCATGCTCGGAAAAGGATAAATAAATATGACTCCCCACCCCTGTGTCGCTGTGGTGTATTTTGAACGTCACCTCTTTAACCCGGCAGAGATTAATCGACACACAAACAGCAGCTCTCTGTTTCAGACCTTGAAGTGATGTTTTGCAAACATTTCTTCCTGAAACATCTCACCCTATCAGCGAACGTAACTCTCCTGGACCAGTTTCCATTTGACTTGTGTTTATGTTTCTATTGTCAAAAAGCTGCAATTTGAGAAGTGCAAAATATAGTAGAAAAATTGAAATAATCCACACCACCACCAACAGCAACAACATCCTCCAGCTGTAGAGGCCTCAGCTTGGGTATTTTCTAGACCATAAAGGCACTGCTTCCATGTGAGAACAAAAGTGTTTGGCAAGTGTACAGATAACTGTAGCTGTAGTAAAGACAGCTGCTTGACAGTAGCTGTAGTAAAGACAGCTGCTTGACGGCAGTCGCATAAATAGGAAGCCATCTTGGCCATGTGGCAGTACGACACGAGCTGGCACTGACAAGACCTAATAAAGAGCACTCAACGATATCTACTCATAAGCCTCTTAATACTACGATATAAGATAACATTACATGGTACCAGGATTTATAGAACGCACGATATGGGCATACCACAACAATGGAAGGGATAAAACCACTGAATAGCCTGCAACTTGAAGGAAATCTGGATGAAAATTGGCGCAAATTCAAACAACGCTTTCTTCTCTACCTCACAGCGATCGACGCCATGACCAGCTCTGGAACACGTAAGGTAGCTTTGTTGCTAACAGTGGCTGGCTCGCAGGCAATCGAGCTGTATAATACATTTACATTCGCAGCTGAAGGTGACAAAAATGATCTGGACAAGGTGATAGATCTGTTCGATAAATACTGCACACCTAAAAAGAATGAAACGTTCGAGAGTTTTGTTTTTCGCTCCCGCAGGCAAAAGCAAGGAGAATCCTTTGATGTTTTTCTGACGGACTTAAAAACAAAAGCACAAACATGTAACTTTGGAGACTTGAAGGAATCGATGATACGCGATCAGGTCGTTTTCGGAATACTTGACAAGAAGGTGAGGGAGAGAATGTTAGGGACAATGACTTAACTTTGGATGCTGCAGTAAGAATATGTCATGCTAGTGAACTCTCAGCCATGCACACGCAAAAATTCGATGGGAGAACTACAGCAACGGGCGTGAGAGCGCTGGGACTGGACAACCTACCAGTGGATGTAGTACACAGAAGGGACACAAGAGGGCGCACAGAGTTCAGGACTATGACGCCATATGATTGCAGACGGTGTGGCAATAGACACATGGCAAGACAGTGTCCGGCTTATGGGAAGAACTGCGCAAAATGTAAAGGCAGGAATCACTTTGCTAAAATGTGCTTTTGGGAAGAGAAAACCGAAGGTAAAAAGACAGTGCATGCTATTGAGACTGAAGACACAGAATCGGAGACTTTGTATGTTGGAATGGTGCAAAATGACTTAAAACAGGGTAAAGATATGGAAAAGGAAGTACATTCCGTAGGACTAAAGACTGAAGTTTGGATAGCCCCCTTGCTGGTAAATGGCACCATTGTTCCCTTCAAGCTAGATACAGGTGCTAAGGCAAACCTCATAAGCTGGAGTGATGCATGGAATCTCAAAGTGAGACCAAAAATACTGAACAAGACAGTGGCTTTGAAGGCGTACAATGGACAAAGTATTGAAACAAAAGGAACGTGTAGGCTGAATGTTAAGGTAAAAAATCGCATTCACCCATTGACGTTTGTTATAGTGCCTGAAGGACATGAGTCACTGTTGGGGGATAAGGCATGTGTGGATTTGGGCTTGGTAAAATGAGTCTATACTATTAATGAACTGAACTGTGTGCAGAGTGCCCCCCAAGACAGTACAGATATAAAGCATGATGCTATAACACACAAGTACGCGGATGTATTTCAGGGTTTCGGAGCACTGCCCTTTACATACACCATCAAACTGAGAGATGACGCACAACCTGTGATTCACGCACCCAGGAGAGTTCCGGTGGCCCTCCGTGAGAAACTGCGGAAAGAGCTAGACCGCATGGAGGGACTAGGTGTCATAAAGAAGACTGAGGAACCGACTGACTGGGTAAATTCCATGGTTTGCGTCAATTCAAAAAAGACTGTAAACAGCTAATGGACTTCTGGGTGTGGGTAGTGTTTATATGTACCGGCAGTTATTGCAAGATATAGTTACACTGACAGTTTTTACATGTTGTTAATAGTAATTAATAGTAGTTACACTGACTGTTTTTATATGTTGTTAATATGTGTTCTATGTGTTATGTTATGTTATGGTTTTTACTGTTTATGTCATCGTTGAGGGGGAAAGATGTACAGATAACTGTAGCTGTAGTAAAGACAGCTGCTTGACGGTAGCTGTAGTAAAGACAGCTGCTTGACGGCAGTCGCATAAATAGGAAGCCATCTTGGCCATGCGGCAGTACTACACGAGCTGGCACTGACTCAAGACCTAATAAAGAGTACTCAATGATATCTACTCGTAAGCCTCTTAATACTACGATATAAGATAACATTGCAGCAAGGAGTCGTCACAGGAGCTGAGTGCCACTCTCAGCATGATGACGCATCACATGCAGGTGACTCTGATATGTAATCCCCGCAGACACCCCTCTAGTACCTAGAGTCAGTGGTAGCACTCTCGCCTCTGAGTCAGAATCTAGGTTGACACTCAAGTGCAGTACCGAGGGAGTGCCGTCTTTCGGATGAGACATTAAACTGAGGCCCTGTCAGGTGGATGTAAAAGATCCCACGGCACTATTTTGCAGAAGAGCAGGGGAGTTTTCTCCAGTATCTTGGCCAATATTTATCCCTCAATCAACATCACTAAAAAAACAGATTATCCGGTCATTATCACATTGTTGTTTGTGGGAGCTTGCTGTGCGCAAATTGGCTGCCGCGTTTCCTACATTACAACAGTGACTACACTTTACCTCATTGGTTGTAAAGCGCTTTGGGACGTCCTGAGGCATAGGTCTTTCTCGCCTCTGAGTCAGAAAGTTGTGGGTTCAAGTCCCACTCCAGGGACTTGAGCACATAAAGCTCGGCTGACACTCCTGTACAGTGCTGAGGGAGTGCCGCACTGTCGGAGGTGCCGTCTTTCGGATGAGACATTAAACCGAGGCCCTGTCTGCTCTCTCAGGTGGACGTAAAAGATCCCATGGCCACTATTTCGAAGAAGAGCAGGAGAGTTATCCCCAGTGTCCTGGGCAATATTTATCCCTCAATCAACATAACAAAAACAGATTCTTTGGTCATTATCACATTGCTGTTAGTGGGAGCTTGCTGTGCGTAGATTGACTGCTGCGTTTCCCACATTACAACAGTGACTCCACTTCAAAAGTATTTCATTGGCTGTAAAGCGCTTTGAGACATCCGGTGGTCGTGAAAGGCGCTATAGAAATGCAAGTCTTTCTTTCTTTTCTTTTTTCCTAGTCCGGGGAGCTGTGATCCTTTCCACCACCTATATCATTGTGCTAACTGAGATCAGCTAACTCAGCACAGTATGCTTATAGAGCACGGAACTATCTGGCCCCTTACTGCTCAGCAGCGCACACACACTGTGTGAGCATTTACCCACTAAGCCATCGCAGGAGCATGTGGCAGAGTTATGTTGTGTTTAAATCCCCTCTTGGCCTGGCCCCTTCCCTATCGCTGTACTTTCTTCCAGCTCTATAACCTTCCCCCATTCCCCACTCTGACCTTGTGCATTCCCCCCACCCTTCGCCCCACCAGTGAAGGCCGTGACCAGCCACCTCGGCCCCATGCTCTGGAGTTCTCTCCCGAAACACTGCGGCTTCTCCCTCTGCCACTCCTCCTTTAAAACTCTCCTTAAAATCCACCTCTTTGACCAAGCGTTTGGTCACCTCTCCCAATATCTCCTTCCATGGTTCAGCATCCTTTATTTGATATTGCCGATGGGAGATTTTTCTACATTAAAAGCGCTATATAAATTCGTGTTGTGTATTTTTCTCACTTTTTCCCCAATGAGAACATTTCAGGTTCGCCTGAGAGAGTGCACAATACGCCAGTCTCCGAGAATGGCAGGGGACGCCCTCCAGGTCTCCTACTAACACCATTCTATAGCAGGCACTGAGAAATTAATGAAAGCAACAAAAAGTGACCCACTCCCACTTTGTTCTTCATTTTCCTGGTGTGAATAAGCTTCTTAAGGACTGCAGTTTACTTTTGAGAAGCTTCTACTCCTAGTCAAGTAAGGGAACATATACCAGGGGTATATGTTAACGCTAGTAACTGTTAAACTGTTAAACAGCAATTGGAGTTGTAACAGCAGTCACTTGTAAACTTTTTACTCAATAAAGACAAACCTTTTTGCATTGGGCTAAATTCTATGCTGAATCATGTGGATGATTTTGGATTGTTTGTGGATTCTGACCTTGTGCTACATATTCTATATTGTTAACGAGAACAGGAATTTCAGGAAATACACAGTGAGTCAGCTAGCGTCTGTGGCAAGAAAGAGAGGTTGGAGTTTCGGTTGAGGCCAGCATGTGGGCCATCCACAGCTGCTAACTGAGCTGCTGTGCATTTCTGGCATTTTTTGTTTCAGATTTTCTTCGTTTGCTTTTTACTTCTTTGATTATTTATTGGTTCGGCTTCTCGTGAAATCCGTTCTCTCATAGCCATATGTTTAAAATATGCGCCTGCTCCCTGATGGCTCAGTCACCTTTGCAATAGGTAACAGAACCACAGCCAACATGGAAAGTCCACCCCCCCAGGTTCAATTCCCGGTCTGTGCTGATAGTTGATTGCAATCGGGGTGACGGCAGAGGTGCCATGATTGGCTGCAGTGTTGCGGAGCCAGGAAGAGAGCTCCCCTTCCTGACCGCCATCCAATGACCCCTGCTGAAGTCTAGGTGGACATGAAGTGAGGACAGAATTGTCCACAGCAGCCGTGATGCATCCCTATGGTTGAGTACAGGAACAAGGATGTCTTGCTCCAGTTGTACAGGGCCTTGGTGAGACCACATCTTGAGAATTGTGTGCAGTTTTGGTTGCCTTATCTGAGGAAGGATGTTCTTGCCATGGAAGGAGTGCAGCGAAGATTCACCAGGCTGATACCTGGGATGGCAGGAATGACGTATGAGGAGAGATTGGGTCGATTGGGCTTATACTTGCTGGAGTTTAGAAGAATGAGAGGGGATCGCATTGAAACATAAAATTCTGACAGGACTGGACAGACTAGATGCAGGAAGGATGTTCCCGATGGTCGGGGAGTCCAGAACCAGGGGTCACAGTCTAAGGATAAGGGGTAGGCCATTTAGGACAGAAATGAGGAGGAATTTCTTCACCCAGAGAGTGGTGAACCTGTGGAATTCTCTACCACAGAAGGCAGTAGAGGCCAATTCATTAAATATATTTGATATACCTATCAATTCATTCCATGAAAAGCGACGAGTTAAGATAGTAACTATAGGTTTTTATTGGCTAAATAACAGAGCCCACCCTCGTGGGTGATCGGTTCCAACAAGGAAGAATACTAGCCAATCAGTCACCTTTATACCTGGGCAAGCAGGCGGAGCCATGGGTGGAGTCAGCTGAGGTATGCCTAGGTATAACAGCGTGCGTGGCAAGAGGTAACCTTGTGTAGTGATAACAACAGTGTAAACAGTGATAACAACAGTGTAACAATAGTGAACGGTTGTGAACGATAACAGTGGTTTACCACATTCACCCCTTGTTTAAAATTGAGTCCGGCGGGGTGAAGTGTACTACCAGTTCGTGTATGTCAGTCTATCAGGAGGCCTCGTAAGCCTTTCTGATCGGCGCAGCAGCGGCGGCGGTGGTGCAGTATCCGATGTTTGTGCTGGTGTCTGCGTGGTCGACGAAGGCTCCTGGGGTTCCGGCATGCCGCCTACAGGAGCTGGATTTGGGGGAGTGGTGGGGGATAACGGTGGTATCTCAGGGGTGCCCGAGGGTGCGAGGTCTCGCAAGGAGACTGTGTCCTCCCGCCCGTCTGGGTATGCCACATAGGCATACTGGGGGTTGGCGTGCAGGAGGTTCACCCTCTCGACCAGGGGGTCCATTTTATGGGTCCTCACGTGCTTCCGCAGCAGGACGGGCCCCGGAGAAGTCAGCCATGTTGGTAGCGAGGTTCCCGTAGTCGACTTCCTGGGGAAAACAAACATTTGCTCATGAGGGGTGGCGTTAATGGCAGTACAAAGCAGTGACCGGATGGAATGGAGCGCTGCCGGGAGGACTTCCTGCCAGCGAGAGGTTGGGAAGCCCTTAGACTTTAGGGCTAAGAGGACGGCCTTCCAAACTGTCGCGTTCTCTCTTTCCACCTGGCCGTTCCCCCGGGGGTTGTAGCTGGTGGTCCTGCTCACAGCAATACCTCTCGCGAGCAGGAACTGGCGAAGTTCCTCGCTCATGAAGGATGAGCCCCGGTCGCTATGTATATAGTTCGGGAACCCGAACAAGGCGAAGAGGTCGTTCAGGCATTTGATGACCGTAGTACTGGTCATGTCTGGGCAGGGGATGGCAAAGGGGAAATGGGAGTACTCGTCAATAATGTTGAGGAAGTACACATTACGGTCAGAGGACGGGAGGGGCCCCTTAAAATCGATGCTCAAGCGCTCGAAGGGGCGGGTGGCCTTGATCAGGCTTGCTCTGTCCGGCCTATAGAAATAGTTTGCATTTGGCACAGGCTTGGCAGTTCCTGGTCATGGTCCTGATCTCCTCGATGGAGTAGGGCAGGTTGCGGGCCTTAATGAAGTGGTAAAGTCTAGTGACCCCGGGGTGGCAGAGGTCGTTGTGGAGGGTCCGCAGTCTATCAACTTGCGCGTTGGCGCACTTACCTCGTGATAGAGCATCTGGGGGCTCGTTGAGTTTACCAGGCCGGTACAAGATATCGTAATCGTAGGTGGAGAGCTCAATTCTCCACCTCAAGATCTTGTCGTTCTTGATTTTGCCCCTCAGCTTGTTATTAAACATAAAAGCAACTGAACGCTGGTCGGTGAGGAGGGTAAATCGTTTGCCTGCCAGGTAATGCCTCCAGCGTCGTACCGCTTCCACAATCGCCTGGGCCTCCTTCTCGACAGAAGAGTGTCGGATCTCAGGGCCCTGGAGGGTCCTTGAGAAGAAGGCCACAGGTCTCCCCGCCTGGTTAAGGGTTGCAGCTAGGGCGAAGTCGGATGCATCGCTCTCCACTTGGAAAGGGATGGACTCATCCACCGCGTGCATTGTGGCCTTCGCAATGTCTCCTTTTATGAGGGAGAAGGCTGCGCATGCTTCTGCTGTCAGGGGGAAGGAGGTGGACTTCATGAGGGGTCTGGCTTTGTCCGCATAATTGGGCACCCATTGGGCATAGTAAGCGAAGAGCCCCAGGGTTCTCTTCAGTGCCTTTTGACAGTGGGGAAGGGGAAGCTCCATGAGGGGGCGCATTCTTTCGGGGTCGGGGCCGATGACTCCGTTCTCTACTACGCAGCTGAGGATGGCAAGGCGCGAGGTGTTAAACATACATTTCTCCTTATTGTAAGTGAGATTCAGCCGTTGGGCCGTACGGAGGAATTTCTCCAGATTAACATTATGGTCCTGCTGGTCGTGGCCGCAGATAGTGACGTTATCTAGATAAGGAAACGTGGCCTGCAGCGCGTTCTGGTCAACCATCCGGTCCATCTCCCTTTGGAAGACCGAAACCCCGTTGGTGACGCCGAAGGGAACCCTAAGGAAGTGGTAGAGGCGGCCATTCGCCTCGAAGGCGGTATACTGGCGGTCCTCAGGGCGGATAGGGAGTTGGTGATAGGCCGACTTAAGGTCGATGGTGGAGAATACCCGGTACTGTGCAATCTGGTTGACCGTATCAGATATGCGGGGAAGCGGGTATGCGTCCAGCTGGGTGTACCGGTTTATGGTTTGGCTGCAGTCGATGACCAGGCGGTGTTTATTGCCGGTCTTAACGACTACGACCTGGGCACGCCAGGGGCTGGTGCTACCCTCGATGATGCCCTCCTTCAGGAGTTGCTGCACCTCAGAGCTAATAAAAGCTCTGTCCCCGGCGCTGTACCGCCTGCTCTTGGTAGCGACGGGTTTACAGTCGCGGGTGAGGTTAGCGAACAAGGAGGGGGGCGGGACTTTGAGAGTGGAGAGGCCGCAGGTGGTACGCGGCGGGCGGTTTAAAAACTGCTGGTTGTAGACTGTGAGTGGGGGGAGGGATCCACCGTATGCCAAAGTGACACTTTGAAGGTGGCATTGGAAATCCAGCCCTAGTAGGACGGCAGCGCAGAGCTGGGGCAGGACGAGAAGTTTAAAGTTTTTATATTCCGTGCCCCTAACCGACAGGGTCACCACACAGTAGCCGCTGATGTCTGTTGAATGGGACTTCGACGCCATCGAGATCCGATGGCGCGTTGGCCGGACAGTGAGGGAGTAGCAGCGCACCGTGTCTGGGTGAATAAAACTCTCCGTGCTCCCGCTGTCGAACAGGCAGATCGTGGCGTGGCCGTTTACTTCGATGTCCATCATGGACCTGGACAGATGATGCGGGAGAGCTTGGTCAAGCGTGACGGAGGCCAGTGTATGGCTGAGTGAGCTGCTGTAGTCGGCAGGTGAGGCGGTGGCCGGGTCTGGAGACAAAATGGAGGCCGAGTGCGGCGAACAAAATGGCGGCGCCCATGACGCGGATCCCCACGAGGTCGAAGTTGGACAAAATGGCGGAGAAGATGGCCGCCCCCACGACTCACATGAGGCACTGCTGGCGTCTGTGGCCTTGATCAAAGATGGCCGCCCCCACGACTCACATGAGGCACTGCTGGCGTCTGTGGCTTTCCCCCTGCAGGCGTTTGCGAAGTGGCCTTTTTTTTTGCATCCGGATCAGGTCGCGTTCCTTGCAGGGCAGCGCGCCCTTTGATGTCTCGCCTGGCCACAGAAATAGCAGCTGGCGGCCCGATCGCGGGGCTCCGCTGCCGCAGCAGGTCCCGAGGGTGGCGGTCCCGATCGATTCCGGGACACCGACGCCGTAGTAGGTCCCAGGGGCGGCGGTGCAAGGGGTATTGCGGCCGAAGTCGGGCCCGAGTCCCAGGGTCGCGCAGCACTGTACCCGGAGTACGCCTCGAGGTCCCGATGGGCCACTTCCAGGGAGCGAGCGAGGGCTGCAGCTGCTTTCAAGCCGAGGTCCTTTGATTCGAGCAGTCTTTGCCGTGAGTAGTCGGACCGAAGGCCTTTCACGAAGGCATCACGGATATTTCCTTCAGCATGTTGTGCAGCCGATACAGCTTTAAAGTCACAGTCCCTGCCGAGTGTTTGTAGCGCCCGTAAAAATTCATCTACAGACTCTCCTGGCTGTTGCGAGCGGGATCTTAGGAGATGTCTGGCATACATTGAATTTACTGGGCTCCGGTACTGCTCTTTTAGCAGGTCGAGGGCCTCCTCGTATGTAGCAAGGTCCCGGATGAGTGCAAATACTTTAGGACTCACCTGGGCGGTCAGAACTCTTAGTTTGTCGGCTTCCGATGGCACGCCGGAGGCTACCAGGTACGATTCAAAGCAGCTCAGCCAGTGATCGAAGTCGAGGGCTGAATTCGCTGCCTGTGGATTTAGATCCAGGTACGGCGGTCGGAGGGCTCGCAGCCAAGTCGGCTGCTGGGGCTGTTGTAGCTGGCCGTTTGGCTGGTCGTTTGGCTGCTCCAGTCCATTCATTTCAAAATTTAGCCAATAAAATTGATATACCTATCAATTCATTCCATGAAAAGCGACGAGTTAAGATAGTAACTATAGGTTTTTATTGGCTAAATAACAGAGCCCACCCTCGTGGGTGATCGGTTCCAACAAGGAAGAATACTAGCCAATCAGTCACCTTTATACCTGGGCAAGCAGGCGGAGCCATGGGCGGAGCCAGCTGAGGTATGCCTAGGTATAACAGCGTGCGTGGCAAGAGGTAACCTTGTGTAGTGATAACAACAGTGTAAACAGTGATAACAACAGTGTAACAATAGTGAACGGTTGTGAACGATAACAGTGGTTTACCACTATATTCAAGAAGGAGTTGGATATATTTCTTAAGGCTAAAGGGATCAAGGGGTATGGGGAAAAAGCAGGTACCGGGTACTGAATTTGGATGTTCAGCCATGATCGCATTGAATGGCGGAGCAGGCTCGAGGGGCCGAATGGCCTACTCCTGCTCCTATCTTCTATGAGCCTGCCAACAGTCACAATCAAGGCCTACCTATGAGTGAGGTACTGGACGGAAACAGGTTGCTGTGGCAACGTATCTCAGTATTGGGCCTTTTGGGGGTGTGGCAAAAGATAATGGCACAGATTAAATGTATGTTTTTCATTTTTATTGTTGGAGTTGACAATTCCAAGTGAATCAGAATGGCCTCATATTATTGTAAACATAGGGGGAGAAATTCGGTTGGTAGCGCCAGCGATTAGCGCCTAAAGAGGCCGAGAAGTGGGGCGCTAACCAACTAGCGCCCGGGCGCAGCCAACCCTGCGCCTCTTGCCATATTGAGTGGGCTTTTAGCGCCGGCGCTCCGCTCGCGGGCGCAGGCAGATCATAACATCATTTCAGTGTGCAACGCCTTTTTGGCGCCCCGGACCGGAAATTCAGTGGCGCCCCCCTCCGTTCCGCCTGGCGCTAATAAGGACTGCTTACCTGGAACGTTCCCCAGTCGCTCTCGGGCTGGGGGGGCGCTCTTTAAAGGGGACTGCACTGGTATAAAAGCGGCAGCCATTTTGGGAGCACAACTTCTTCGAGACTTTCACAGAGTTGCTGAGCTGCACTCTGAGAGCCATTGCACCAGAGGAACTTCAGCCTTCTGACCATCACCTTGCTGCTGGTGAGCATTTACAACGTTTACAATTTCTTGTGCGCTATTATTATGGGGGCTGCATTGGAGGGGAACGTCCTGCTGCTGAACCATCTGGAAAGGGCACAGAGACGCAGGGAGAGAGGGGCAGGAATGGCCAGACGGAGGAGGGCCAACAGACGTCGCCACACCAGACCTTACGCTGCCAGGGTTTTCCGACAGCAGTTCTCTTACTTGAACATGTCAGAGGAGCAGTGTCTTAGAAGGCTGTGCTTCAGAAAGGAGGTGGTAACTGAGCTGTGCCACCTGCTTCAGCCAGATCTGCAGCCTCAGATAAGGTGCAGGACCTCTCTGGCGGTGGCTGCCAAGATGACTGTTGCCCTGAATTTCTATGCGAGCTGACATCACATGCCCCCCATGGTAGAATAGCCCTTACATTATGCATTGAGCTGACATCACATGCCCCCCATGGTAGAATAGCCCTTACATTATGTACTGAGCTGAATGTGCGTGTGTGTTTCCAGAAAGGGCCATGGGTGCTGGCTGACAGGTGGCCATTGGGGCTTCGCGCACCCTCTGGCCATAATGTCAGGTGCAGATGGAGGGATGAAGAAGATGGCGAAAAAGGCACTCACCCTAACGACCCGAGTGAGGTCGTTGAACTTCTTCCTGCATTGCACAGGAGTCCTGGGCACCATGCTGCTTGAGGTGACTCTTTGACAAACTTCCCTCTAAGCCCTGCGGTACTCGCTCTGATGAGGCCTCCTGCCATTGTCGGGGTACAGCACAGCTCGCCGGCGCTCCACTTCGCCAACCAAAGCATCCAATGCCCCATCGGTAAAGCGCTCCGCTCTCTGCCTCACCCTCTCCATATGTTCAAAGTTTGGAACGCCACAGAAAGCACAGCGCCGATTTTGAGGTCGACAAGGCGCAGAGTGTGGCTGCTGATCCTAATTGACCTGCCCCTTTAAGAGCTGGCTGGCGCTAGCATGTCTCGGGGTAATCGATTAATGACAGCACCTGCGCTGCGCCCGGCCGCCAACATATTGAGTAGCGCCACCGGGTTAGCGCCTTAAGACTCCCGTGCAGCGCCTGAATCAACGCCGCAATCACCTTTAGGGGCGAAGCAACCCAATATCGCTTGAGGTAGCGATAAGTTGCACCTGGCGATAAAATTTGCACAGAGCCAATTCTAACGCCCCAAACGGGGCTATACCCAATTTCTCCCCCATAAAAACATAGAAGATAGGAGCAGGAGTAGGCCATTTGGCCCCTCGAGCCTGCTCCACCATTTAATGAGATCATGGCTGATCATCCAAATTCAGTACCCTGTCCCTGCTTTCTCCCCATATCCCTTGATCCCTTTAGCTGTAAGAAATATATCTAACTCCTTCTTGAATATATTTAATGAATTGGCCTCAACTGCCTTTTGTGGTAGAGAATTCCACAGGTTCACCACTCTCTGGGTGAAGAAATTTCTCCTCATCTCAGTCCTAAATGGCTTACCCCTTATCCTTAGACTGTGATTCCTGGGTCTGGACTCCCCCGCCATCGGGAACATCCTTCCTGCATCTAGTCTGTCTAGTCCTGTTAGAATTTTATAAGTTTCAATGAGATCCCCTCTCATTCTTCTAAACTCCAGCGAATATAAGCCCAATCAACCCAATCTCTCCTCATACGTCATTCCTGCCATCCCAGGTATCAGTCTGGTGAATCTTCGCTGCACTCCCTCCATGGCAAGAACATCCTTCCTCAGATAAGGTGACCAAAACTGCACACAATACTCAAGGTGTGGTCTCACCAAGGCCCTGTACAACTGCAGCAAGATGCAAAAAAAAATGCTGTGATCACTAATGGCTGTTACCTTTTCTTGGAGTCGTTCATTATATATTGCATTCCATCTCTCCTGTTAAAAAGCTAAAACTGAATTTGAACTGGAATCAGCATTGTAATTTTGAGCCCACTTCTTATTTTAAAACTGAAGCCCATCAGAAATGAGATCGGATGATTTGAAGCCACTTTTTATATCTGTGTGGGGAGCCTAAGTTCAGTCAGTGGCGGCTAAGTTCAATGAGTTCACCTCTCTACCCAAAGCAATCGGTCGGATCCTCAAGACACCACCAAATAATGGCTGTGTAAGATCTTAATGATCTCTGAGTTCTTGCACAAGACACCAATAGGCAGCAGCCAGTATGTTTGAGCAATAGATCAAGATTTATTAAGCATACAGCGTAATATACTTAATATTAGGCAATAGTTTTAACGAGTAGCTCGCAGCCCTAGGTTTCTGGAACCTCTCGGACACAGATGATGTCGTCTTAAATCTGTTCCTTTGCCCTCGCAGTACGTCTGTGTGAAATTGTTCTTTGGGTATCGAGGTTTTAACCCTTTTCTTATCAAAAGTTGGTTTGGCCAGTGTCCATATATGGTCTTTAACAAAATCACCTTTTTTAATTGGTTCTAATGGTCAAAATACCATTGTCACTCAGACTAAGGTCGCATCCCGCCTTTCCAGTACTTTTCCACCAACTTTGCCATGTTCAGTGTTATCTTGTTTATAGTTTTGTTAAGCGAATTCTAAGTTCTATACAGCATTATAATATGTTATTTAATGATTTAACCTTCACTCGCAGTCTGGGGCTGTTTGTTATCAAAACTTAGTCAAAACTGCTTTTGACTGTGCGGCTACATTTTGAACAAGTTTTCTAGTTACCCAGGAGTAATTATGGATAATATTATTTGGTCAATGTCTACACTTGAAGTTATACATATATGATTCTCGTCTACTGAATATCTTTAAATATCAGCCTTTCGTACAGCTGCGATGCATTGATTATTGATGAGGCGTGTGTGATGTATTAAAATACAGTGTGTGATTCATTGAAAAAAAATTGTCTTTTGCTCCCTTCCATTCCTCTATAACACACTGAGCAGAAGGTAATTGAAAACTATTGATTGTACGAATTGATTTTGTGATGATATAGCATTAGGAAACATTCTCTACGTTTGTTTCGATAGGAAATGCAGAATTTGATGAGCTTGCAGTATCAGGGATACAAACAACTTAAGGAACTGCTGCATTGCCACAGAGAATAAGAGCACACAAACCTCAACAGAATGGCTAAGTTGTCTTTCTTCTTGCTCCCCTCATTCTTCTGTGGCATTGTTCCTATCGATTACTCTTGAACTGAGAGATTTTAACATCCATTTTGGTTCTTTTTTTTTCCTTGCCACTTTTTTTCTTCCCTCCTGCCAGTCCTGAAGCCATTGACCTCGTGCCGGGTACGGTTCCATGGGGGGCTTGTACCTCACCCAAGCTGCTATTACTCGTGTGGGGGTGTTGCCAGGCTATTCTGTTAAGTCTGTGAATTATTTCGTTAATTAAGACACAGACTAATGAGTAACAATAAAAACAGGTCTTTACTGGTTGGAGGTAGGGACTATATTGAATACAAGATTACTGCACAGTGCTTATATACCGGTGTGTTCACCCCCGGTATTACGTCTACAGCAGCCTGAGAAAGTAGTACATCTCTTAAGGTGGAACAGGCTTAAGCTCTCTTAAGGTGGAACAGGTTACATACACAACATTCCTCCCTTCTTAGCTTTATAGTCATCCCCCCATTTAACATAACGTAATAACATATATACATATATAACTTCATGTTTAACGTAACATATCACAGATTCAGTCTCTGCGGAAAACAGTTCACAGATTCAATCTCTGTGGTGTAGTCGGTTCACGTTACTCATTCAATAGTCCTTTCATGGATTTAACAACTTGAACTTCCGAACTGATTTGGCTGGTAGAGGTGATAATGGTTCAGATGGGTCATCTTCTGTTTTTACTTTTCCTTTTCTGCTTCTTGGAGACTCTCTGGGCTCCATTGTCAGCTGCCACAGCTGCCAGCTGCATGCGCAGTTCCTCCTTCTCTTCCTCCTGTTTCCGTCGTAGAGCCAGCTTCTCCCGATGTTCCGTAGACTTTTGGTGCTCCTCCATGATTTCTGCACTTTGGGAATCGAAGTTACAAGCTGGGCAGGACAGGACATCGTAATATTCGGTGTCGTCCACCAGGTCATGGTAATATTCGATGTCGTCCTGAGCTAGACCAGTGAGAGGGTCGTCTATTTCCTCCATACCCAGCTGGATGTTAGCCAGCTCTTGTTCCAAATCCAGACATCTTTCCTGAAGAGACTTCTTCATGTGTACCTCTGCATCCAGCTTTTTCTGGGCTTTCAGCAAGTCGTTTACTAGTGACCTCATTTGTGATTTTAATACTTCAACTTCCTTTGGAGATTGATTGATCGGACTATGCAATCCCTCTACCGGAGCAGCTGTTTCAGCGGTCTGTTGTTCTACATTGACGTGAGTCAGCGTACTTTTGGCATCCAATGGCTGCTCTGTTGCAGTCGTTTCAGTCTGTGTCGTCACATCAGCCATCTCAATGACTTTTGAGAGCTCCGAACCCTTTTCCTTTGAAGATCGCAGCTCGTGTTCAAGTTTTTCCCATTTCAGAGTCTTGTCCCTCAGCATATGAAGGAGTTGGCTGACCGTTAACTCTTCTGACACCAGATTATGGCACGCACCTTCAGAACCTGAATCAGCTTTGATTCGTTCGGCCTCCTCGCGCAGATGGTTGGTGTGCTCCTGCTCCATTTTCTCCATCAGTTGCTTCTGTTGCCTTTCCAGATTCTCCCACTCTGTAACAAAGAACTTTTTTATTTCATTCATCTCTTGCTCAAAACGGCGAATCATTTGTTCTAATTGCTGTTGTAGTTTGAAATGGAGTTGAGTTCGAGCCCAGTGTCCCTCAAAAATGTGCATATCAGTAGACTTGACAGACTCAGAATTCTCTGTTAAACTATGTTGTTGTTGCTCAGTGGAATTCTGTGCTGAAACTTTGTCTTTTGCACATGGGTTGGTCTTACCATCATCAGTTCTAGAGTCTGGGCTGATTATCTGCACCGAGTTCTCACTCTTTATGGCTTTTAGCGAATGCCAGTCCATATTTATGTTTCTAAACCACTCCCGGCCTAGTAGTGGTGGACCTCCCTCCGGTAGCACATATAAGTCCATTATTTGACTTCTTTCGCCCTTGTTGGCCACTGCAACCTTTATTGTCCCGATGGGGTACACTCTCTGCCCCGTGTAGGTTGTCAATATAATCTCCGTATCCTGTAGGGGAATATGTTGGAATAACCTTCTGTAATCTTTCTTATTCATGACCGACAATGCCGATCCAGTGTCCAATTCCATTTTTACTTGGACTCCTTCTATCTGAAGAGTAACCCAAATTGTCTGGAGGTCTGCACCCTTACCAACGTTGAGTACCCTTAAGCTAGCCAGTTCAATACTGCTTAAGCCAGCCAGTTCATTACTGCTAGCGTCTGAATCGGACTCCTGTTCGGCCACCTTGTGTACTTTTGCGTATTTTCCTTGCGGTGACTTCTTGTTGCTGGTCTTCTTCCCTGACCTGCATACTCTAGCTATGTGTCCAAGCCTACCACAAGTTTTACATTCTTGGTTTTTAAACCAACACTGGTTCTGATCATGCGTTGTCTTTCCACAACGATAACATTTGCCAGAACTCACACCCAATTTGTGTGCACTGAGCTCCGGTGACCGTAGCTGCATTACTGCCGTGCCTCTCGCTGCGGCTTCGTGTGCTGCTGCCATAGTGACCGCCTTCTCAAGCGTCAGCTCATTCTCCTCGAGCAGTCGCTTTTGTGTATCCTGTTTAAATAAACCACACACAAATTTGTCTCGTAGTGCATCTGTCAGTCCCGTTCCAAACTGGCAATATTTCGCTAATTTACGCAATTCCAGCAAATATTCAGCATTGCTTTCATGCTGTAGCTGCCTTCTGTCGTAAAATTTAAATCGTTCCGCTAGCATCAGCGGCGTGAGGTTTAGATGATCTTTCAGGACAGTAACAATCTCATCGAACGTCTTATCCGCCGGTTCATCTGGTGATAACAGGTGTTTCAATTGCCCGTACGTCTTCGCACCCATTAAATTTAATAATGTTAGAGCTTTATCTTGGTCACGAATTTTATTGGCCTTACAATAATTTTTTACTCTTTCAACATATATGGCCCAATCTTCGAGGTCACTATCAAAGGTGCTAATATTCCCGTGTTTAGGCATTGTAGATTTGCAATTTCTCAGATTTTATTTTCTTTACTTGTTATCAAAGATGGCGGCTTCCCGCTCTTGCCGTCGTCCTCCGCCCACAAAATGGCGGTTTTCCCGCGCTTGGCGGTCTTCACCCGTCCCCCGACGCCGTCTCCCTTCAACCCCGAGTGCGGCCATTATCTCCGCCGCGATCGATGGCCCGCGCTTTTCACCGTGGCTCTCGCGCCTTCAGTGTCTGCCGACGCTGCGCCTTTCAGCCCGAGTGCGGCCCTTATCAGGGATTGCGATCGATGGCCCTTATCTCCCGATCGCGATCGCCCTTGTTCCTCCGACTTCCCCCCAGCCCTGTCTTTGCAGCCAACGCTGCTCGGCTTACCCACCACCGAGGTTGAAAAAGAAGCTGCAGGATGTCTTCTGTCCTCCAGTTTTCAGTCGCTGATGGAAGCTTCAGGGTCCTAATGCCTGTCGCTTCCAGTGGGGTGGTGCGGTTTGAAACCTCTCTTCAACGTCCTGTCTGTGGACGAAGCCGCCGTGGAATAACTGCCGCAGGGTAAGAACCTGACTCATCGCCAGTGTTAAGTCTGTGAATTATTTCGTTAATTAAGACACAGACTAATGAGTAACAATAAAAACAGGTCTTTACTGGTTGGAGGTAGGGACTATATTGAATACAAGATTACTGCACAGTGCTTATATACCGGTGTGTTCACCCCCGGTATTATGTCTACAGCAGCCTGAGAAAGTAGTACATCTCTTAAGGTGGAACAGGCTTAAGCTCTCTTAAGGTGGAACAGGTTACATACACAACATATTCGATCTCCAATGAGAAGGTGATCTCATTGAAACATACAAGATTTTTAGGGGGATTGACAGGCTAGAAGCTGAGAGGTTGTTTCCCCTGGCTGGAGAGTCTAGAACTAGGGGGCATAGTCTCAGGATAAGGGGTCGGCCATTTAAGACTGAGACAAGGAGGAATTTCTTTACTCAGAGGGTTGTGAATCTTTTGAATTCTCTGCCCCAAGGGCTGTGGATGCTGAGTCGTTGAGTATATTCAAGGCTGAGATCGATAGATTTTTGGAATCAAAGGATATGGAGATTGAGCGGGAAAGTGGAGTTGAGGTTGAAGATCAGCCATGATCTTATTGAATGGCGGAGCAGGCTCGAAGGGCCGTATGGCCTACTCCTGTTGCTAATTCTTATATATATTCTAAGATCACGACAGTCGGCCTGTTCCTCTCCTCACATGACTTCTACATATTTTCCAGTAACTATTAGGAGCGGGAAGGTTGGGCTGATTTTTCCCTCCCTAACCCAGGCGTACTGATAAAATTGCAGCACCCCTGGTGTCGTCTGATTGAGATCAGCTAACTCAGAGCAGGCCCTGGATCAAACCTGGAACTGTCCTGATCTGTATACCTCAGATGCTCACGGGATAAACTCCTTGAGCCATTAGTGAGTGACACCCACTGATTGTTCGAGACTGAATTTTGTTTCAGTGATTTGAATATTAAATTCCCATGGAGAGGCAAGATGACTGGGATCTATTTGAACAGATAGCTGTTGCCTGCACTGAATGTGGGGCCTGTGGGTTTATCAGTCTTCCTGGGCAAGTATTACTATTTAGCAACCTTGGGTGCCCCCCCCAAGAACATGAATAATATCAGATCACTCATGGCATTGTAGGAAACAGGTCCCCTCTCCCTCGCTGATTATTATATTGTCACAGGCTGTACTTTCTTAATCACCAATAAACAATAAGGTTTATGTCACTTTCTAATATCTCTCGAGGTACGGGCTGCGAATCCAGATATCCTCAGGAGAAAGACTTAATGTATGAGATTAAAGAAGGGGCTGTGGTGTCTTTCACAGATAGTAGAGAACAGTGATGTGTGATTGTAGCACTAGCACTAGCTGCACATTCTGGGGCAAGAGATGAGGAGTTTTTGTCATTACTGCCCAGTGAGAGACTGCTTATCAAGATCTGATATTTGCATGAAGTTAATCATACCATCTGTATCAAACGTTTTCTCCTCGGCAGAAAGTGCTGGTGATGTGCGATGGGTGCGCCAACGTTTCTGGGGATGGGTGGAGGGAGCGGGTTGGTGCTTGGAGTGGAATGGGACTCTATCAGAACATCATGCTGGTGGGGTAGTTTTTCATGCTTCTATTTCTACCTGCCTCATCCCCCACTTTCTTCACCTATTCACACATTATCTGCATCTTGTATATGAGAGTTGGGGCGCAAATTGCCTGCCGTGTTTCCTACAATACAACAGTGACTACACTTCAAAAAAGTACTTCATGGGCTGTAAAGCACCTTGGGACGTCCAGTGGCTGTGAAAGGCGATATATAAATGCAAGTCTTTTTCTTGTTAAGTTATGGCCATTGTACTTCATATTTTGTCTCTTTCTGTGTACAAATCTCAACTTTGTCACTTAACCTTTACCAAGTTGGGGCTGATAACTGATATCCACAGGAGTATTTACAGTAAAAGCCAAATTCAGAAGCTGCAAATCAGAGAGATTATCAAAGTCCTGGGGGATAATTTTAACTTATGGCGAGAGTGTAAAAGGGCGATATTGGATTGGCCACCCGTTTATACATGTCTTCCGATTACCGCCACCCCCCCCACCCCACTCCCCCCCACCACCCACTCCCCCGCTCCCATCCCCCTCCCCCCCACCACCAACAAATCCAAATTCTGAGACTCCTGTTGAACCACCGATGAATGTTTACAGCTTCATTAACTATTTGTTCTTTGCTTGTAACAGATAATGAGGCCATTTGCTTGAAGCAAGAACTGTTTGAATGTTTGTTGAGCACAAGTTGAACAGGGAGTTCTTCTGAAAAGGCAATAAATATGTGCTGGTTACGATGAAATGCAGCATTTTATTGCAAATTTCTTGTGTGTGTGTGTGTGTGAGTGTGTGTTAAATTCCTTTGTGGGAACAATGATCTGCAAGGTTCTGATGAATGTTTGTACCTCCCTGTGTCCTTTGCCGAAAAAGCAGTGACACACTTGAAAACTATGTGTAGACCTAAACCATAAACAGTTAACTCATAAGCAACTAAGGTCCCACGCTCTGGAGTTTGCTCCCTAAACCTCTCTGCCTCTCCAATTCCTTCTCCTCCTTTAAGACCCTCCTTAAAACTTTAGGGTTTAGGTTCACCCTTCTGACTGCCTCCTTCTGACTCGGTGTCCATTGTTGTATGATTACGCCTCTGTGAAACACCCTGGCCTAGAAATTCGGTGGGGCGCCAAGCTCGCCTGGGCGCCGGAATTACCGCTCCGGACGGAGCCGCTTGCGCCAGCCCAATATTCAGTTTCAGCGCCCCAAGCGGAAGCAGCGCCCCGCGTCCCTCTTGGGGTGCTGCAACTGAATATCGCAGCGCAACGTGCCGCAGCACCACACGCTGCGGCACGGCGCGCTGCGGTACTGCAGGCCTTCCTCCCCTTCTTATTAAAGGGGAGGGGCCTGCACCAGTGCGATCGGAGATCGCGAGTGCCGGCAAAAGAGCCCGGCACCGAGGAGAAGTGCTGGGCTCTTCGGAGACAGCCGGCACTGCCTGCGGGGGGGGCTCAGGAGGCCGGCGACGGCGGCGCGAGGAGGTGCTGGCAGGCGGCCAGCAAAAAAAATGGCCGCCCCACACCTCCCCTTTACCTACCGCCGCAGGTAGGCCCCCCTGAACCGGTCGCAAATTGCGACCGGCGTTACAGCGGGGGGCGCGACCAAATATCGCGATCGGGGCAGTAGCGGGGCGCTGCGCACACCGATGACGTCATCGGTGGTGGCGCAGCGCTTCAGACTAACGCCGCCATTAGCGCCCTGCTAAATTTCGCGGGAGGCGTGGCCAGTGGCGCTAAACCCACTAAGTGCCCTCTTTGGGCGCTATTTCTACATTAAAGCTGCTATATAAATGCAAATTGTTGTGATTGTAAGCTTGCCGTTACATATTTCTGTTAACAAAGCAAAAAGGTTTTTGCTTTACGACATGTTTACCTTTATAGGTTGTTGGGAAGACCGAAGCCATTGTTTTCGGTCCCCGCCACAAACTCCGTTCCCTAGCCACTGACTCCATCCCTCTCCCTAACATCTGTCTGAAGCTGAACCACACTGTTTGCAACCTTGGTGGCATATTTGACCCTGAAATGAGCTTCCGACCACGTATCCGCAACATAACAAAGACTGCCTATTTCCACCTTCGTAACATCGCCCATCTCCGCCCTTGCATCAGCTCATCCGCTACTGAAACCCTCATCCATGCCTTTGTTACCTCTAGACTTGACTATTCCAACGCACTCCTAGCTGGCCTCCCACGTTCTACCCTACGTAAACTTGAGGTGATCCAAAACACGGCTGTCCGTGTCCTAACTCGCACCAAGTCCCGTTCACTGATCTACACTGGCTCCCGGTTAAGCAACGCCTCGATTTCAAAATTCTCATCCTTGTTTTCAAATCCTTCCATGGCCTCGCCCTTCTCTACCTCTGTAATCTCTTCCAGCCCCACAACCCCCCCGAAATATCTGCATTGCTCTAATTCTACCCTCTTGAGCATCCCTGATTATAATCGCTTAACCATTGGTGTAATGATCAGTAACATGTCATTCTAGAATGGTACACTAGGTGGCGCTGTATGTTTAGTAAGGGGCTACCCACAAGGCAGTAGTCAAGATGGATGCCTGTACACTAGTCCACATGGCTGAATAAATGACTAGCTCAAGCTAGCTGTTCATAATGAAAACGTCCATTTATTTATGAACATAACAATTGGTGGCCGTGCCTTCTGTTGCCTAGGCCCTAAGCTCTGGAATTCCCTGCCTAAACCTCTCCGCCTCTCTACCTCTCTTTCCTCCTTTAAGACGCTCCTTAAAACCTACCTCTTTGACCCTCACCTGTCCTAATTTTCCTTTATGTGGCTCGGTGTCAAATTTTCTGTCTTATAATACTCTAGTGAAGCGCCTTGGGACGTTTTACTACGTTTAAAGCGCTATATAAATGCAAGTTGTTGTTGTTGCTACATAGAACGCAGGCCATTGAAGTATTCAGTAAAAGCTCAACTATTCAGAGCAACCTTAATGACATCAGACTCTCAATCACAGAATGTTACAGCACAGAAAGAGAGCATTTGGCCCACTGCGCCTGTATTGTCTCTCCAAGAGAGCTATCTATTGCGTCCTAGTGTAAGACTCTCGATTATAATGCTGTCTCTGTTTTAAGGCTGCCCTTTACATTTAGGTGTAACATTTCAGGGGTGATTCCCTGATCCGGTGCTCCCACAGAGGAGCAGCGCACACAGGAAGTGCATCTTGGGCAAAGCCACCTGCGATTTTTCGATCCAGTAAAATGAATAGATGGAGGATGATAAGCTATGCTCACGATTTCCCGGGTGCCTTCCCTGCACACTGGCAGCAGCGGATTGATGGAGCACCTCTTTTATTCTACGCTATGGGACATTCACCATGGCCCCATGTTTGGACAAACAAAATGCTTTGTTCCTGAGCACCATGCATGGACGTTTTTCAAATATACCCCAACAACTTGCATTTATATAGCGCCTTTAATGTAGTGAAATGTCCCATCCCAAGGCGCTTCACAGGAGCGTTATCAAACAAGGTGGACGTATATTGATGACGACACTTGCGTCTGCGCTCACTCGGAGGTCAAACTCCAAACCATCGTCAACACCTTTACTGAAACGTACGAGAGCATAGGCCTTACACTAAACATCCATAAGAGAAAGGTCCTCTACCAACCTGCCCCCGCCACACAGTACTGTCCCCGGATTATCAAAATCCATGACAAGGCCTTGGACAACGTGGACCACTTTCCATACCTCAGGAGCCTACCGTCAACAAGGGCAGATGTCGATGACTAAGTCCAACACTGCCTTCAGTGTGCCAGTGCAGCCTTCGGTCGCCTGAGGAAGAGAGTGTTTGAAGACCAGGACCTCAAACCCGGCACTAAGCTCATGGTCTACAGAGCAGCAGTGATATCCACCCTGCTGTATGCCTCAGAGACATGGACCATGTACAGCAGGCACCTCAAAGCACTGGAGAGGTACCACCAAGGCTGCCTCCGCAAGATCCTGCAAATCCATTGGCAGGATAGGCACACCAACGTCAGTGTTCTCGCTCAGGCCAACATCCCCAGCATCGAAGCTTTGACCACGCTCAATCAACTCCGATGGACGGGTCACATTGTCCGCATGCCCGATATGAGACTCCCAAAACAAGCGCTCTACTCAGAGCTCCGGCACGGCAAGAGAGCCCCAGGTGGGCAGAGGAAACGCTTCAAGGACACCCTCAAAGCCTCCTTGAGAAAGTTGAAAATCCCCACCGACACCTGGGAATCCCTGGCCCAAGACCGCACAAAGTGGAGGAGAAGCATCCGGGAAGGCGCCGAACACCTCGAGTCTCTTCGCCGGGAGCAAGCGGAAGCCAAGCGCAGGCAGCGCAAGGAGCGCACGTCAACCCCAGCACCCCACCCACCCGCCCCTTCAACCATCGTCTGCCCCACCTGTGACAGAGACTGTAGGTCCCGCATTGGACTCATCAGTCACCTGAGAACTCATTTTTAATGTGGAAGCAAGTCATCCTGGGTTCCGAGGGACTGCCTAAGAAGAAGAGGATATTGATGTAGTCTGAATCACGGGGTGGGGGGTGGCGGTGAAACCAATTTCTAAAATTCCTGAATATAAACAAAAAAGAAAAACAAATTGCAACCCGCTGGAAATCTGAAAGAACAACAGAAAATGGCAGAAATACTCAGCAGGTCAGGCAGCATCTGTGGCGAGAACAGAGGGATTAGCCGAACTGATCTGATGAAGGGTCAGCACCTTAACCGTTATCTCATTTGTTCCCTGCACAGATGCTGACTGACCTGCTGAGTGTTTCCAGCATTTGCCGTCTCAGTTTGTAAAACTTGTGCGCTGACATTTCTGGTAATTACGTTGCCTCACCCATAGCTGGCACTAATTCCCCAATGGAGCCCCACCAAAGCCGTATAATTGTGATGTGCAATGAACACCACCAGCACTGGGAGATTTCTGACTCCAATGCCTTAAAACGCAAAGGCACGAATTGCTGACCCTGTCCCAATTCTGCACCAACGGGATTGTAATAAGAAACATCAATCACTTCTCATTATTTGGAGTTTTATGTTGATATCGTTTCATAGAGGGGGGCTTGGGAGTTAAATAGAACTCTCAGTGGGTGAAATTCACCCCCCCGGTGATATCACGAGTGGGAAACATTCCCCACAGACCCTCCCTTCTCATTCATGGTGACACAGGAGTAAATCAAGGAAATTCTGTACTTAATGTCTGCTCCTAGGCTGCATCCAGCTAGCTGTTCTAAAACATTAAACACAGTGACAAGGAGCGACAGACAGACACTAGTCAGTTTATAAACCTCTTCCTTTATAACATTTAGCGATGTGGGGCGATTAATTTATTTTTACTGAGAAATCTGGGTGAAGGTTCAAGGTCCTATTAGGCGGGACAGCGCCAAGGTTGAAGAGCGTAGGAGAGCAGATGAGATAAATCAAGAGGGTACAATCAATCTACCAGTTAGGAGGCACTAAGCTTGAGTTTTAAAAGCATGTCGAGTGTAGAATGAATGAGCAAGGCAAGAGGTTAGGCGGGAAGAAATCAAGAAAAAGAGAAAGAAAGACTTGCATTTCTATAGTGCCTCTCATGACCTCGGGACGTTCCAAAGCGCTTTACAGCCACTGAAGTACTTTTTGGAGTGTACTGTTGTAATGTAGGAAACGGGACAGCCAATTTGTGCACAGCAAGCTCCAACAAACAGCAATGTGATAATGGCCAGATAATCTGTTTTTATTATGTTGATTGAGGGATAAATATTGACCATAACGACGGGGATAACTCCCCTGCTCTTCTTCAAAATAGTGCCGGGAGATCTTTTATGTCCAGAGAGAGAGCAGACGGGGCCCTCGGTTTAACGTCTGAAAGACGGCACCTCCGACAGTGCAGCACTCCCTCAGCACTGCACTGGAGTGTCAGCCTAGATTTATGTGCTCAACTCCCTGAAGTGGGAACTTGAACTCTCAATCTTCTGACTTGGAGGTGAATGTGCTACCCACTGAGCCACAGCTGACAGACTTGGTTTAAATGTGTCAGCCAAAACACGGGTAAAGAAAGCTCAAACATACTGGTAGACCTCCTGCCGTGTTGCTCGCTGTTCTGTACGTACCTTTAAGAGAAGAACTGATTCTATACTGAAGTACCGGCAGTGACCACCCCTGTATATAAAGCCATAGCAGGCTTCTGTACGTCAGTCTTAAGTTACCCTCTGTTCAGTAAATACCTGTTATTATTGTTCTCCTGCAGTCCATGTATTATTTATACTCGGACACTACATTGGCAACGAACAGGTTCGAACTCACCTGCAGTACTGCATCACCTCACGGGGATCTTTCCCTGAGAAGAAGCTTTTGGATGTCGAAGCCAGAACAACAGGCGTCGACCGCGGGCAACTGCCCAAGGATCCATCGGAGTTCGGAAAGTTGCAGGAGAGGCTGTGGAGAGCTGAGCTTGGCTCCCCAGTCAAGGTGTTCCAGCAAATCGTGCTGGTAGCAGGTAGTGCGCTGACCCTTCCGGACTGCGGCGGGCTCGAGCTCGATCGAGCGGCTCTGCAATGGGGCCGTGCAGCGTCGTCGGGAGGAAAAGAGAGAGAGAGAGGGTGGAGCGCACAGGGCGGTCGGTGCTCAAGAACCGGGCAGCGTAGCGAAAATAAAACAAGGGGAAGGAAAAGTGAGACGCGCCGAAGCCGCGGGTCGCCGCCATTACCCTGCAGAACGCTAGGAGCAGCATGGCAGCAAGGGGAAGAAGGAAAAGCGCGGGAGGTGCCATTTTATTCCATTGGGGAAGAAGGAAAAGCGCGGGAGGCGCCATTTTAATCCATTGGTGAAGAAGAAAAAGCACGGGAAGCGCCATTTTAAATCACCCAAGATGCCGAAAAGTGGCAGTATCACTGCTTTCGACAACGAGGTAGAAGACTGGACCACGTATGTGGAAAGAATTGAAGTGTACTGCAAGGCAAATGAGGTGGCCGATGGAAAGAAGGCGTCGGTATTATTAAATTTGATGGGCGCGAGAACATACGGCCTATTGCGGAATTTAATTACCCCAGCTAAACCAATGGAGAAAAGTTTTGAGGAGATTGTTAATATCTTACAGGAACACCTAAACCCTACACCGCTGCTGATAGCAGAAAGATTCAAGTTCCATAAAAGAAACCAGCACAAAGATGAGAGCAATGCTGACTATCTTACGGAACTACGCAAGTTATCAAAGCACTGCCAGTTCAGAGCAGGACTGGCAGACACCTTACGGGATAAGTTTGTCTGCGGGCTCCAGAGTGAAGGAACCCAGAAACGACTACTTTCCGAAAAGGACCTGATGCTAGAACAGGCTTTCAGCGTGGCAGCATCCTACGAAGCAGCAGCATGGGGAGCTGCGGAAATACAACAGAAACCACAGGAATACAGCGCTAACGAAATGGCGTATGGAGCAGAAAAGTGCTATCGCTGCGGCAGAACAACCCATGATCAGAAGGACTGCTGGTTTAAGGACAAAGTATGCAGGCAATGTGGGAAAATGGGACACATAGCAAGAGTCTGCAGGTCGGGAAAGAAAACCAACACTACAAGAACTACAAAGGAAAAGTACAAGAAAGTAAAGAAATTGACAGACAGTAGTTCGGAAGATCAGGAGAGTGATAAGGACTCTGGGAGCAGGAGACTAAGTTGTCTAAAGTTACACAACGTGATCGCAAAGGAGGATCACCGAACCATTTGGGTCACCCTCATGATAGCAGGGTCCCCAGTAAAGATGGAATTGGACACAGGATCAGCCCTAACTGTCATGAATCGACGAGACTATGAGTGGCTATTCTCACACATACCCTTGAAGGACACGTCCATTGTGTTGAAGACATACACGAGGCAAAAAGTCTACCCCAGAGGAAAAATAAGGGTGCCAGTTGAATACAACGGCAAGGAAACACAGAAACTGTATCTATATATACTACCAGATGGAGGACCACCATTATTGGGACGTGAATGGATCCGAAAAATACAATTGGATTGGCATTCCATTCAGGCGCTAACTGTGACTGATAAAAAGGATGATGACATCACACCTGGATGACTGTCAAAGATTCTAACTGACGCGAAAGAGGTGTTCCAACAAGGACTTGGGACTCTAAAAGGAGTAACGGCAACGATAAAAATCGAAGATAACGCAAACCCAAAATTTTTTAAGGCCAGACCGGTACCTTACGCGATCCGCCCAGCCGTTGAAGCAGAGCTGGAGAGTCTGGAGCGTTCGGGTGAGCTGGAGCGAGTGGGCCACACCCATCGTTCCTGTAATGAAGAAATCATTGAGCAGCACGCCTGGGGAACCGAAGAAGGTTCGCATCTGTGGGGTCTTCAAGGTAACTGTGAACCCAGTCCTGCACACAGTACAATATCCACTTCCACGGATAGAAGATATTTTCACCTCTATCTGGAGGGAAACACTTTACAAAGATTGGTCTGGCCCAAGCGTATCTATAAATGGAGGTGGAAGAAGCATCTAGGAAATACCTCACGATAAACACTCACAAAGGCCTTTACCAGTACAATCGACTGGTATTCGTGGTAGCATCAGCCCCGGCTATTTGGCAGAGGGCGATGGAACAAGTCCTGCAAGGGATCCCGGGGACCCAGTGTTATTTGGACGACATCCTGGTTACGGGCGAAAATGACAGTGAACACCTTGCCAACCTGGAGCAGGTGCTCACGAGATTACAGGAATATGGGCTATGAGCCAACCGCCCCAAATGTGAGTTCTTCAGGAGACAAATCTCGTATTGTGGCCACATGATTGATGAGGAAGGGTTGCATAAGTCGCCAGACAAGATTGAGGCTGTAGTCAAGGCTCCAGCACCGGAAAATGTTTCGCAACTGAGGTCGTTCCTCGGGTTGGTGAACTACTACCATAAGTTCTTGCCGAATTTATCTACAATTCTGCACCCACTGAACGCCCTACTGCAAACTGGAGTAACATGGAAATGGAGTGATGAGTGTAAGCGTGCCTTTCAGAAATGTAAATGCCTAATCACTTCAAAAGAAGTATTGGCCCACTACAATCCAACACTACCGATTCGGTTAGCATGTGATGCGTCTCCCTATGGCATCGGAGCGGTGCTGTCATACAAATTCCTTGACGGTTCAGAGAGGCCAATAGCCTTTGCGTCGCGCTCGTTAACCTCAGCCGAGCGTAACTACGCCCAGATGGACAGGGAGGCCCTCAGCCCGGTGTGGGGGGTGAAGAAGTTCAATCACTATCTGCACGGGCAGAAATTCACCCTACTGACTGATCATCAGCCCCTGGTCTCCATTTTTAACCCAAAGAAGGGCGTTCCGGTGATGACGGCGCAACGGCTGCAAAGATGGTCACTTTTTCTAGGGGCACATCAGTACGACATAGAGTACAAGGGTACGAAACAGCATGGAAACGCTGATGGCCTGTTGTGCCTACCATTGCCTACGGTAGAGGAAGCACCTGCAGTGGACCCTGTTGAGATATTCCATGCGACCATAGTCGAATGTCTTCCTGTTACAAACTCAAGTATAGAGAAGGAAACCCGAAACGACCCGACACTCTCTCGGGTCTATGATTTGACGGTGAAGGGATGGCCAGCACATGGCGACTCACTGTTGCCAGCATTCTCGCCAAGGAGAGAACAGCTGTCAGTGTGCCGGGGGACCTTGATGTGTGGATCCCGAGTGGTAATTCCACCCAAGTTGAGAGATAGAGTGCTCAATGAGCTTCATGAGGGTCATCTGGGAGGGGTAAAAATGAAGAGCCTAGCCAGGGCGTTTGTGTGGTGGCCGGGAATCGATCAAGAAATCGAGGATATGACCAAGAGATGCACAGGATGCCAGAAGGTCCAAAACGCTCCACCACAGGCCCCGCTACATCGATGGGAGTGGCCCTCATCTCCATGGCAACGGGTACACATTGATTTTGCTGGTCCATTTATTATGGACTCTATGGCCTAGAAATTGGGTATAGCCCCGCTTGAGGCGTTGGACTGGCGATGCGCTAAGTTTATAGCCAGACGAGAGCTATCCGCGCCTGGGGCGATATTGGGTTGCATCGCCCCCAAAGGGGATTCAGGCGCTAAATCAGCCGTTGCACGTTGCTCTTAAGGCGCAAAAGGTCAGGCGCTACTCAATTTCGACGCAGACGGGCGCAGCGCAGGTGAACTCAATTACGGCAAAGCACGAGACCTGCAGGCGCCGGCCGGCTCTTAAAGGCTTAAAGGGGTGGGTCAGTCAGACTGAGCTTCAACATCCAACGCCCTGTAGGCCTCAGATTCGGCGCTCGCCCTTGCCTAGCAGTACAAAGTTCATCATTATGGAGAAGGTTAGGCAGAGAGCAGAGCGCTTCAGCACTGAGGCTCTGGACCAATTGGTGGCTGCAGTTGAACACCGTCGACAGGTGCTGTACCCGGATAGTGGCAAGAGGCCAAATCAGAAGGCTTACCGACGATCTTGGAGGGAGGTTGCTGTGAGGGTCAACTCCAGCAGCATGGCGACCAGGACCCCTGTTCAGTGCAGGAAGAAATTCAACGACCTGACACGGATCGTTAGGGTGAGTGATGGTTTACCAAACTTGTGCTTCCCTCTATCTGCAGCTGACTTCGGGCACCCTGCTGCAATGATGCGCCACTGGCCATCTGTCAGTATGCACCCATGGCCCTTTCTGGGCAGAAACATGGACAGATGTCTCAAGGCCTCATGTAAGGGCTCTTGCACCATGGGGGGCATGCGATGATGTCTCAAGGCCTCATGTAAGGGCTCTTGCACAATGGGGGGCATGCGATGATGTCTCAAGGCCTCATGTAAGGGCTCTTGCACAATGGGGGGCATGCGATGATGTCTCAAGGCCTCATGTAACAGAACCTCCCCTTCTTTCCCCTGCAGTCGAAGATGGCGCAGATTAGAAAAGAACAGCGTCGAACCGGTGGCGGACCTGCACAAGTGGTCACTCTCACGGATCTGGAGGAGAGAGTGCACCAGATACTTGGAGGACGTCTGTCAGGTCCAGTCACCACTGCATCTGCCGACCCCATTTCCGACAGCGAGGGTAAGACTCTCACCTTTTTCACCTGTTGCCTTCCACTTGGTCCCCCCGCCAGCATGCATCCTCAGTGTGCAGCCATGTCAGAGCCATGCCGCAATCTGGCATGCCTTTCAGCAAACCTGTCCTTTTGCTAAAGCCACTCTTCCACCTCCCACTTTCAGATGAAGCAGCACCAACTCGGGCTCAACGCGCTGAAGCTGCCAGTGCCAGTGCCACCGGAGGCGAGGACCAGGAGGAATCCGGACCAGCCGTTGCAGAATCCGGGGAGCTGAGACATCTGCAGACTGGGGATAGTAGTCCCCTGGAGGGGGGGGTGGCTCTGAGGATGAACCAGTTGCCGGACCAAGCGGCATGGAGCAACGCAGGGGGGATAGGCAAGTTCGGCCACCGTCTCCTCGCAGGGCAAGGCAGGTCGTCATGACTGTTGCACAGAGTGCAGATGAGGTCCGGCGCCTGGCAGAGATGAGCAAACAGGCCCGGGTCAGACACACGGAGCTGATGGCTGCAGTGGAGAAGATGCCTGAGTCAATAGATTCATTGGCTAGGAGTATGTTGGACTTCGGGGCAACAATGGAGAGGACTCTGCAGGGCTTTGGCGAATCAATGGAGAGGTCTCTCCAGGTGTTCGGGGAAACAATGGACAGGTCTATCCAGGGCTTCGGGGCCACAATGGACAGGACTATCCAGGGCTTCGGCCCAACAATGGAGAGGACTGTCCACGGCTTTGAGTCGGCAATGGAAAGGACTGTTCAGGGCTTCGGACAATCCCTGGAAAGGTCTGTGCAGGGCTTGTCCGAGGCAGTGGAGCGGTCGGCTCCTGCCTTGTCCGAAGCCATGGGAAGAACTGTCCAGGCCTTCTCCGAAACACTGGCACCTGGCACACAGGTCCTCTGTTGCCACGCATTCACTTGCTGGGCTCCTCCACAGCCAGATTGACGCAACGCGATGTCTCAGTGCAGCCACCCTCTCTGCATCAGATAGGATCACCCCGGGCCCTTCCACTCCCGTACAAGGCCAGGAATCCGTGGAGCCTGCGATTGTGGCGGATGAGCCGAGCTGCTCCCCTCAGATAGCCAGTGTGTCGTCCGACCATGGTGCAGGTGTCCTCTCTCAGCAGGAGACCATTGCACATGCCAGCGCTGGGACGCCTGCATTGCAGCTGCCACCACCTGCAGCCCACACTGCTCCCAGCCATGCTCAAAGCAGGCATCCCGCGTCCGCACCCTCCAAGTCCAGAGGTCGTCCAGGCCGTACCTCAGGGGCTTCTGCGATTCCAGACAGTCGGCAAGCGTCCCGCAGCCTTGAGGCCGCCACTGGGGTGCAATTACGTAGGAGCAGCAGGGCGGGAAGGGGCCGGGCGCGAACGAGAAGTCGTTCTTATAAAGTCTGTAGGTATTATGACGAATGAATACACAGACTACAAGAGTAACTTTAACAGGACTTTACTATTCGAAGGTCAGGGCGAATCTGCCCAATAAATCCTGACACAGCACTTATATACCGGTGTGGTCACCGTCGGTATTACAGTATACAGCAGCCAAGATAAAGTAGTGCCACACCTAAAATAGTTCTCTTAAAGGTGGACGGTTACATACAATAGTTCTCTTAAAGGTAGAACAGTTACATACACTACAATCCTCCCTTTTTAGCTTACAACATACTTATTCCCCATTAACATAACATCATAACATATATACAACTTATGCAAAACAGTTCACAGATTCAGTCTCTCTGGAGGCTTCCTGACTCTGTCCGGATAACGCCTCGGTGGGGTAGTAGTTTTCGGCGGGGTAGTAGGTTCTTCTGGCAAGGTCGATTCGGCTTGAAGAACAGTGTCAGGTTCATCTGATTCCAGTATTACCAGATCGGAGGTAGGTGCTCTGGGTATCTCTGCTTCAACATTAGCCGTGTAAGGTTGTGGAGTAGGTTGGTCCTTTGTGGATGACCCTATGATCTGGTCAACATGGCGCCTTATTATGCTGTCACCAATGTCCACGGTATACATCAGCGGCCCTAGCCTTTTCCCAATAGTTCCAGGCTGCCATTTCTCGGTACGGTAGTCCCGGGCCAAAACTTGTTGACCTATCTGAAAGGATCTAGTTGGCCTTTCATTCATGCCCTGAAATTGCCGGTTCTCTATGTCCCTTCTGACGTTTGGCTTAATCAAATCCAGCCGGCATCTTAGTCTTCTATTGAAAAACATCATGGCGGGAGTTTGGTTTGTGACCGCATGTGTTGCATTCCTGTACGCCAACAAGAAGTTATCTACCTTATGTTGTAGGTTGATGTCTTCATTACCCATGGCCTTTATGGCCTTCTTGAAGGTCTGAACAAACCTTTCAGCTAATCCATTGGTGGCGGGATGGTATGGGGCTGACGTGTAGTGCTTGACCCGATTCCTTTTTAAGAACTTCCTGAATTCTTCGGACACAAATTGCGGTCCATTATCAGAACAGATCTGTTCCGGCAGCCCATTCCTGGCAAATATGGTCCTTAATACTGTGATGGTTTTTTCCGTGGTGGTGGAGGACATCTTTATTACCTCTGGCCACTTGGAGTGTGCATCCACCGCGATTAGAAACATTGAGTCCATAAATGGACCAGCAAAGTCGACGTGTACCCTTTGCCAAGGAGATGAGGGCCACTCCCATGGATGCAGAGGAGCTTGTGGTGGCGCGTTTTGGACCTTCTGGCATCCTAGACAGCTCTTGGTTATTTCTTCGATGTCTCCATCAATACCTGGCCACCACACAAACGTTCTTGCTAGGTTCTTCATTTTCACTCCACCCAGATGCCCCTCGTGAAGCTCCTTTAGCACCTTATGCTGAAGTTTGGGTGGAATCACCACTCTAGATCCACACATCAAGGTTCCTCGGCACACTGACAGCTGTTCTTTTCTTTGCGAAAATGCGGGCAGCGTTGGTTCGCCATGTGCTGGCCATCCCTCCACTGTTAAATCGTAGACTCATGAGAGAGTCGGGTCATTTCTTGTTTCATTTTCGATCATCGAATTTGTTACTGGTAGACATTCCACTATGGATGAGTGGAACATCTCTACCGGGTCCACTGCAGCTGCCTCTTCTACTACTGGCAACGGTAGGCGCGATAACCCATCAGCATTTCCATGCTGTTTGGACCTTTTGTACTCGATGTCATATTGGTGTGCCCCAAGTAACACGGACCACCTCTGTAGCCTTTGCGCTGTCATAGTGGAAACGGCCTTGTTAGGGTTGAATATGGACACCAACGGCTGGTGGTCTGTCAGTAATGTGAACTTCTTGCCCTGTAGGTAATGATTGAATTTCTTTACTCCCCACACAAGGCTGAGGGCCTCCCTATCTATCTGAGCATAATTTCGCTCAGCGGAGGTCAATGATCGGGACGCAAATGCGACTGGCCTTTCCGAGCCATTTGGTAACTTGTGTGAAAGTACTGCTCCAATTCCATAAGGGGAAGCATCACAAGCTAGACGAAGAGGTAACGTTGGGTTGAAATGAGCCAACACTTCCTCAGAGGTAATCAACGCCTTGCTTCTGCGAAAGGCCTTCTTACAGTCCTCGCTCCACTTCCATGGTACTTCTTTCCGCAACAGAGCATTCAGCGGATGCAGCACCGTGGATAGATTTGGCAGAAACTTGTGGTAATAATTAATCAACCCCAGAAACGATCTCAACTGTGATGCATTTTCCGGAGCGGGGGCCTTCACGACAGCTTCTATCTTGTCAGGTGACTTGTGCAGCCCCTCTTGGTCAATGACATGACCGCAGTACGAGATCCGTTTCTGGAAGAACTCACATTTCTGGCGATTAACTCGAAGGCCATATTCCTTCAACCTGGTGAGCACCAGTTTCAAATTTGTGAGGTGTTCCTCCTCGTCTTCTCCCGTAATCAGGATATCGTCCAAGTAACACTGCGTGCTTGGAATACCCTGTAAGACCTGCTCCATGGCCCTCTGCCAAATTGCTGGAGCCGAAGCTACTCCAAAAACCAGTCTATTATAACGATACAAGCCTCTGTGCGTGTTGATTGTGAGATACTGGCGCGACTCTTCCTCGACTTCCATTTGTAAGTATGCTTGTGCCAGGTCTATCTTTACTTTCCTGATCCACTCCCATCCCAGAAGTGGTGGACCTCCCTTGGGCAGCACATACATGTCCATCCCTTGGTGATCTTTGTCCTTGTATCTCACCTTGACTTTTATCTTTCCGATGGGGTATACTTTGTGCCCCGTGTATGTCTGCAATACTATCTCCGTATCCCGTAGGGGAATATGTTTGAATAACTTTTTGTAATCTTGCTTATTCATGACCGTCAACGCCGATCCGGTGTCCACTTCCATCTTCACTTGGACTTTTGCAATCTGTAGTGTGACCCAGATAGTTTGTCGGTCAGCTTCTTTACTCACATTGTGAATCCTCAGACTACCCAGTTCCTTGCTGTTGGAGTCTGAGTCCGAATTCTGTTCATCTGGACACTTCCCAGTCACCTTATGTACCTTTCTGTACTTCTTCTGCGGTGACTTATTATTGCTGGTCTTCTTTCCTGACCGGCATACCTTAGCTATGTGACCAAGCTTGCCACATTTTCTACATTCCTGGTTTTTAAGCCAGCATTGGTTCTGGTCGTGTGTTGTCTTCCCACAACGATAACATTTCGTTGTACCTGAAATCATTTGATCCACACTGAGTACCGCTGTCTTCCGCTGCATTTCCGCCGTGCCTCTCGCTGCGGCTTCGTGCGATGCTGCAATAAGGACAGCCTTATCAAGTGTAAGATCGTTCTCTTCGAGCAGTCGTTTTTGTGTTCCTTCCTTCGACATCCCGCACACGAACTTGTCTCTCAGTGCCTCTGTCAGATTTACCCCAAACTGACAGTATTTTGCTAGTCTACGCAGTTCAACCAGGTACTCCGCGTTGCTTTCCTCTTTTCGTTGCGTTCTCACGTAAAATTTCTTCCCCTGGCGGGAGGGGTAAGCTTTTCCCTCGGGCGACGACCGCTGGCTTTCGGGGTTCGCAGCCTGCGCGTCGGCTTCAGTGCGTTCCTTGTTCCCTTTTCTCGGCAGGGCAACCGGCGCTGGGTACAACCCGTTGACGGCGAACAGTTTCAGCCGCTGGGCTGGATCTCGCTCAGTCTCCCTCGCTCGGGCTCTGTCTCTCCCGCTCGCTCGGGCTCTGTCTCTCCCTCAGCGGCTTCCAATCGCGCCTCCCAGCCCTCTCGCAGTCCGGTGCTTTCCTCCCCGGATGCGGCTGAGTTCTCCGCGATTTATTTATTTTTATATCTTCCCGCGCCTTACGACCCCGGTCGCAGCGCTTCGTGGCCTCGGTCGCTGCCCGGCCTTTTTCACTCCAATCGCGCCTCCCAGCCCTCTCGCAGTCCGGTGCTTTCCTCCCTGGCTGCGGCTGAGTTCACCGCGGTTTATTTATTTTTATATCTTCCCGCGCCTTACGATCCCGGTCACAGCGCCTCGTGGCCTCGGTAGCTGCCCGGCCTTTTTCGCCGGTCGCGGTCTAGCTGTCTCACGACGCCGTTGCGTCTCCCAGCCCGCTTGTACCGCGGCTTCCGTGCTCCACGCTGCCCCAGTCTCAGCGCCTCTGGGCCCGACTTCTGTCCGGCTCCTTTCCCCCCCGACCGTGGTCGAGTTCACCGCCCTTATCCTCCGTTTATTTTTTTTATTTTCCCTTTACTCACAGTCACCGTGGCCGACTTGCTTCTCGTGCTGATCGGCTCACTCACCACCGTGGCAGAAGGGACAATCAGTGCCTGTTGCTGATGGAAGGCTTCGTGTCTGAATTCTTCCTTCTTCCTTGCTCTGCAGACTCGAGTTTTCTCTCAGCAGAACGACAAGGGCGGGTGCCTCTTCTCGACGCTCGTTAACTGCTTCGGAAGTATTGTTGCCGCAGGGTAAGATCCCATCCTCGTCGCCACTGTAAAGTCTGTAGGTATTATGACGAATTAATACACAGACTACAAGAGTAACTTTAACAGGACTTTACTATTCGAAGGTCAGGGCGAATCTGCCCAATAAATCCTGACACAGCACTTATATACCGGTGTGGTCACTGTCGGTATTACAGTATACAGCAGCCAAGATAAAGTAGTGCCACACCTAAAATAGTTCTCTTAAAGGTGGACGGTTACATACAATAGTTCTCTTAAAGGTAGAACAGTTACATACACTACAGTTCTCCCTCAAGGGGCCAGTTGTAGAGGGAGGTGCTGAGACGTTTGTTTGTCCAAATTCACGGACACCCTCACCTGCTGTTATAGGTGCAGATTTTTGTGGAGTTTTGCTGCTTTGCCGAACAGGTCACTTTTATTTTGGCAGTGATGGTTTCTGCTCACTTTACGTTGTTTAGCTGTAATGAAAGACTTTTGTGTTAATAAACAGAAGTTTAAATGTTGCTTGGTGCATGTGACTACTTTCAGTGATGCTGGCATGCAGAGGCCCTCAAACATCCAAAGTGCCCATGAGTTAAGACTCTCATCATTCTGCCACAGGGGTGTCGAGACGAGTCCAGAGGAGCCTCTGACGAACGGACCTTCCACTTTCAGCAGCCCTTCCATCTTCCTCCTCCTCCTCCTCCGCCTGCTCTTCCTCCTCCTCCTCCTCCTCATACTCCTCCTCCTCCGCCTGCTTGTGCAGGGTCCGAGGGAAGGTAATGAATGGACGCGTTCGCCTATAAAGGGCATCTGTCACTTGCCGGATGCAACAGCGGACTGCAGCCTGTGCGTCAGTCGCATTGTCCCCAATGGCTGACTGAAAGGATCCGTTGGCATAAAAATGGAGGCCATCAGTCAGTGTAGCCATCACGGACAGAGAGGTTCTGCAGCGTTCACACGGCTGCAGATCCTGACCAAGCAGGTGGCACAGATCAGTAACAATGTCCCTCCAGATTCGGAGCCTTCGCTAACACTGCTCCTCCGAAATGTCAAGGCTTGTCACCTGCTGCCTAAAGACCCTCGCAGCATCCCTTCGGATTGGCCGACCTCGATTGCCCCTCCTCCTTCTGGCCAATCCCTGCCCTCTCTCCCGCCATCTCTCTGCCCCTTCACAGTGTTGGGCGATGAGGCCGTCGCCCTCCGAACAAGCTCCCATTCCGATGCCAGTTGGTCAAAAGGCTTTTAGGTGTAGTGCTGCAAGTGTTTCGGACACGGTTGAGGGTCCCAAGTACTGTGAAGCTCAAATCCCAGAACTCCGCTCCACATTAGCTCGCCAACTCTCTCTAGCAGCGATCACAATGAGCAGGCCAAGTGGCAGAAGATTCTGCACTAGAGCTGTCCCCTTTAAATAGCGCCGCCCTACTCCGAGAAGGGCCTGTTAGCCCTCCCTCGAACTGTCACTAATAGCGCTGGGCGCTAAGGCTCCGGGCGCCACCCAATATGCGCTCAGGCGCTCCTAAAAGGCGTTGCACACTGAAATGACGTCATGAGCTGCTTGCGCTCGCGGGCGCGCGCAAACACTTAGCGCAGGCGCTAAATGTATAGTCAATTTCTGAGTCGGTGCTATCCTCATAGCGTTCGCCCCAACATAGGGCTTCGCCCCAATTCTAGGTCTCTTTAGGCACTCAGCGCCGGCGCTACCAACCCAATTTCTAGGCCAATGTTCCTAATCGCCGTGGCCGCCCATTCGAAATGGCCAGAGGTCATCAAAATGTCCTCCACCACCACGGAGAAAACTATTGCAGTCCTACGGACCATCTTCGCCAGGAATGGCTTGCCAGAACAGATTTGCTCCGACAATGGGCCACAGTTTGTGTCCGGGGATTTCCGGAGGTTTCTGAGGAATAATGGGGTGAAACATTACACACCTGCCCCATATCATCCAGCCACAAATGGATTGGCTGAGAGGTTTGTTCAGACCTTTAAAAAGGCAATAAAGGCAATGAATAATGACGACATACCACTACAACACAAGGTGGATAATTTCTTGTTTGCTTACCGGAATGCGACACATGCAGTCACCAACCAAGCTCCAGCCATAATGTTCTTCAACCGAAGGCTAAGATGTCGCCTGGATTTGCTCAAACCAAACATAAGACGAGATGTTGAGGATAAGCAATTCCAGCACATAAATGAGAAGCCAACCAGGAGCTTCAAGATAGGGCAACCAGTCTTGGCCCGCGACTACCGAACAGAAAAATGGCAGCCAGGAACGATATGCACACAGCAGGGACCACTAATGTACACAGTGGACGTTGGAGAGAGCATCATGAGACGCCATGCTGACCAGATTCTAGAGTCACAGGAACAAGCCAAACCCATACCACGAGCAGGTGCACCTGGTAATCAACTCGAAGTACAGATTGCATCTACCTCAGAAGCAGTGGTATTGGAAGCTGACGAACCAACCAATGACAATGAACCAGAATCAACTCCGCCGCAAGAACAGGATACTCGAGAAAGGCGCTATCCAGTCAGGATCAGGAAGCCTCCTCAAAGACTGAACTTATAAATGATTATTTCAGTTGATGTATATAGTACAGAGAAAATTGTAATTGTAATTAGTTATTATTTAGTTGTTAAATGAATGTTATGTACTGTTTATCTAAAAGGGGAGGAATTGTTGTGTATGTACCTTTAAGAGAAGAACTGATTCTGTACTGCAGTACCGGCAGTGACCACCCCTGTATATAAAGCCATAGCAGGCTTCTGTACGTCAGTCTTAAGTTACCCTCTGTTCAGTAAATACCTGTTATTATTGTTCTCCTGCAGTCCGTGTATTATTTATACTCGGACACTACACTCGCCAAAAGTGAGTAGTGGAGTCCAGAGTGAGGATGGTCAATGGAATATGGGGAGCAAGTGGCAGACAAGGGCAGTGGCCCATAACAGATGGAGTGGGAAGGGAGCAGGTTAAGGCTTGGAGTAGAGGCAGGTTACGGCTGGGGAGAGTGCTCATGAGGTTGCCATCAAAAAAAGTTATGAGGTTGTGAGGTAAAGAGCAGGTGGGTCAAGTTTATGGGATGTGGGCATCGCTGGTGAGGCCGGAATTTATTGCCCATCCCTAATTGCCCTTGAGAAGTTGGTGGTGAGCCACCTTCTTGAACCGCTGCAGCCTGTGTGGTGAAGGTACTCCCACAGTGCTGTTAGGGAGGGAGTTCCAGGATTTTGACCCAGCGACGATGAAGGATCGGCGATATACTTCTAAGTCAGGATGGTGTGTGACTTGGAGGGGAACTTGGAGGTGGTGGTGTTCCCATGCGCCTGCTGCCCTTGTCCTTCTAGGTGGAAGAGGTCGCGGGTTTGGGAGGTGCTGCCGAAGAAGCCTTGGTGTGTTGTTGCAGTGCATCTTGTAGATGGTACACACTGCAGCCACGGTATGCCGGTGGTGGAAGGAGTGAATGTTTAAGGTGGTTGATGGGGTGCCAATCAAGCGGGCTGCTTTGTCCTGGATGGTGTCGAGCTTCTTGAGTGTTGTTGGAGCTGCACTCATCCAGGCATGTGGAGAGTATTCCATCACACTCCTGACTTGTGCCTTGTAGATGGTGAAAAGGCTTTGGGGAGTCAGGAGGTGAGACACTCGCCGCAGAATACCTAGCCTCTGACCTGTTCTTGTAGCCACAGTATTTATGTGGCTGGTCCAGTTAAGTTTCCGGTCAATGGTGACCCCCCAGGATGTTGATGGTGGGGGATTCGGCGATGGTAATGCCGTTAAATGTCAAGGGGAGGTGGTTAGACGCTCGCTTGTTGGAGATAGTCATTGCCTGGCACTTCTGTGACGCGAATGTTACCTGCCACTTATCAGCCTAATCCTGAACGTCGTCCAGGTCTTGTTGCATGCGGGCATGGACTGCTTCATTATCTGAGGAGTTGTGAATGGCGCTGGGACTTCTATGTTTGCTGGGTCGCTGTGAAATGGTGTGTGATGGCGATTGAAAGGAAGGTGATTATTTTCCCCACTAGCATCTGTTTGGTTGTTTTCCAAGTGTTTTCTGAACCAATCAGAAAGGGCAGCTTTATTTTTTCTCCCTCGTGTATGGTTAGTTCAGTGTCTCTATCACGATAAACAACGAATCAGAACATTTTGCTTATAGTCTCTAGAGACACAACAATTGTTATTCAAGCCAAGCGCAGGCAGCACAAGGAGCGCACATCAACCCAAGCACCTCCACCCACCCGCCCCTTCAACCACCGCCCGCCCCACCTGTGACAGAGACTGTAGGTCCCGCATTGGACTCATCAGTCACCTGTGAACTCATTTTTAATGTGGAAGCAAGTCATCCTCGGTTCCGAGGGACTGCCTAAGAAGAAGTATTCAATGAAAACAGCATGTATTGGTGCATGTCATTTGGTTTGCATTAAGACAAAAGTATCAAAACTGTATAACACATAAGCCTCACTTTTTAATAAGTGGACTAGCAGCCAACTTCCTGCATAAGTTCATGTCCAAATGCTGCTTGCAGGTAGACAAATGGAGACTGTTCGCACAGCAAGCAACATGACAGTAGCAAAATACTGCGGATGCTGGATGTTATGTATTGTGTGTTCTCCTCCCACCTGTGGTGGCGCTGTCACAGGAGATAAATGGTTGGGTGTTCTCTCGGTTAAGTTTAGCTCTCTTTGTTCGGAACTTTCCAGAACTTCCTTTCCTTCCAATAAAGCACTTCATGTTTGAATCTCTGAGTTCTGAGTCCTAAATTGTGTCTAGGTAGAAAGGTACCGACACAACAAGTGGCGACGAGGATCGGATGAATCTGTGTTGTGGGAACTTTCTTGTTTTCGACTACAAAACACTCGGAACAGAGATTGCAGCATCATATTAACATTACGGCAGTGAGTAAACAGAAATTTTAATTTGAAACGTGAGATGGCTACTATATTAGGAAACATCGGTGATTTTGATGAAAATGTGGAGCAATGGAGCACATATACGGAACGTTTTGACTATTTTGTATTGGCGAATGTGGTGGCAAATGAAAAGGTCGTGCCTACCTTTTTGAGTGTAATCGGGCCGAAGACATTCAATTTAATTCGCAGCCTCGTGCAGCCAGATAAGCCAGGAACTAAAACATATAAGCAACTCGTGGAAATTCTTGGAGCACATTTTTCACCAAAACCTCTGGTTATTGTTGAGAGATTTAGATTTCACAAACGGAATCAAGAGGAGGGGGAATCAGTGATGATGTTTATTGCTGCTTTAAAAAGGTTTTCCGAACACTGCGAGTTCAAGGAGGTGCTGAATGACACCATTAGAGACAGACTCGTGTGTGGTCTGCAAAATGCAGCCACACAGAAGCGCCTTCTTACTGAGGACAACCTTACTCTTGAAAAGGCCATTGAAGTTAGTGTCTCCATGGAGATGGCAGAAAAGGAGGCTCACCAGTTGAGTTCAACAGGGAGAGTTCACAAGGTGTCGTCTGAGCCTAAAGGTGCACGGAACGGCACATGTTACCGTTGTGGGAAAACGGGCCATCACGCTAATGACTGCTGGTGTACGGAGCTGGAATGCCGAAATTGTGGCAAAAAGGGTCACATTGAACGTGCCTGTAGAGATAAAAAAAGAACAGACAGAGCTGGGAAGCATGGAAGCAAAATGTCTGTATTTGGACAAGAGAGGAAAAAGAGTGTTCATTCAGTGCAGTATGATGGAACAAGCAAAACAGAGGGGAGCGACACCTCTGAGGAGGAAGAGGTGCACATACTGATGGTTGCAGGTGATTCAAATGGCTACTGGGTGTCACCACTGGTGGAGGGACAATCAGTGCGGATGGAGGTGGACACAGGCACAGCTGTGTCCCTTGTTTCAGACACTGTCTACAACAAAATGCTAAAGCATCTTACCCTTCAGCCAACAAACATTGTGCTAAAGATGTATACCGGCGAACCTGTGGCCATGAGAGGCGCCATTGAGGTGACAGTTAAATTGAACGGACAGACTGCAAAACTGCCACGATATGTGGTAAAGGGAAATTACCCATCGCTACTGGGACGTGCGTGGCTGGAGAAAATCACGCTGGACTGGCCTGCAGTCCGCATGATGTCAAAAGGGGAGTCAGGTCTGGCTGGTTGGCCTGAACTGTTTCCGGATGATACCGCAAACCAGCATCCTTTGCCACAGTGCTCTTCTCCAACACAGGAAGTCAAAGAGACTGTTCCACCTGTGCAAACTCCTGACTTTCAACTGACACAGGCACCTTCTCCATCTAGATGGGTGCTGGATTCTGCTGTGTACTGCCCACTTACCCTGCTGGAACAAGAAAACTCAACTCGATGGCTGACATATTTGGGGCCTATGATGCTATTTGTTCCAGGCGTTGAAAGAAAGACTTGCATTTATACAGTGCCTTTCACAACCTCAAGACATCCCAAAGCGCTTTACAACCAATGAAGTACTTTTGAAGTGGAGTCACTGGTGCAATGTAGGAAACGCGGCTGCCAATTTGCGCACAGTAAGCTCCCACAAACAGCAATGTGATAATGACCAGGTAATCTGTTTTAGTGATGTTGATTGAGGGATAAATATTGGCCCAGGACACCGGGGAGAACTCTCCTGCTCTTCTTCGAAATAGTGCCATGGGATCATTTACATCAACCTCAGAGGGCAGATGAGGCCCGGGTTACTGCCTCATCCGAAAGACGGCACCTCCGACCGTGTCAGCCTAGATTTTGTGCGAATTCTTCGGAGCGCAGGCAGTGGGAGTAGCACGTGTCTGCAGCTGGCTGCACTCCTCTAATGTGAGGGTAGCTCCAGAGATGTGACAAATTTAATATCCCTTAGGTTTTGTGATGTTTATATTGATAGATGAATCTTGTAAAACGAGTGCAACAAAAATGTTTATTATTCGTAAAATTCAGATTCTTGCCACTTTATCGTCAGCAGTGGATAAAGATTTATTTTGCCAGGATTTTTTAAATGGGTTGGAAAAGTGAGCATTTTCCTATTTTTTTTTCACCTCAGGAGCCTTTCCTTCCATAAATCCTGTTCAAATACACCACACCACCCAGCCCCATCACTCGATATATTATTACAGAACGTGCACTGGAGAGCTGAGAAAACAAAGGTAAGGGCTGCTAAGTTAAAAAGCTTATAAACCTAAAAGGTTTAAAATTGACTGATTCAGAGCTGTTACTTTAGACTCTGATCTAATACTGTGTTCCAATCAATGCTGGATCTATATGCAAATTTGCTAAATCTGGCATCCTTTGACAAATGTACATCATTAAACTCGGAATTGTACTACACTCACTTCAGCAGGTGGTCTCACTAACCCAACCCAGAGAATAGTCTGACGAAGGGTCCCTGACTCGAAATGTTGACTCTCTTTCTCTCTCCTCGATGCTGCCTGACCTGCTGAGTGTTTGCAGCATTTTCTGTTGTTGTTCCAGAGAGTAGTGGACCTGTGGAGCAGGCTGCCGGCTTGTGCGGTGAACGTTGATTCACTGAATCCCTTCACGCGAGAGCCGGACCTGATTCTGGCTGGAGTGGAGATCTCGTTGTACAAGAGTTAGGTACCTGTTAACGTTAGTCAGGGCCAGGGTTGACTCCTGGACTAGATTTTGATCGCTCGAGGGGACCGGAGAGGAGTTTTCTGGGTTTCTTTTCCCCTAATTAGCCTGGGTTTTTATCTTTTTTTGCCTCCCCCCAGGAGATTGCATGGCTCCAGATGGGTGGGGAGTGTCTGTATTGTGATGCACAAGACATCACAATTATATGCGACAGGCTGGATGGACCAGTGGGTCTTTTCCTGCCTGTCATTTTTCCTGTGTTCGTATGTAACCCAGTGGCTATTTTCCCCTGCGTACCTTGGCCACACATGTTCAATGAATTTTCTACTTTAATTTTAACTTACGTTGTTTTCATCAGTCTATCCATAGTGGCCATGTTAAGTCAAGGTAGAACTAGTGTACGGTGGTATGGAAGGGAGGGAATGGGCGTGAGAGGTGGCAGCCATGTTGCCTCCTAGTTGCCAACTTCCAAAGGGTGTTTTTCGGACTTGAGGAAATCAGATTGAAAAGTGAATTCACTGTTGTTCTCGATACTACTTGAGGCAAAAGTGCATAGCAGACTGAAGACCACTGTGAGCCATTATACTTGCCCAGGGTGGGAGCGTTCCAATGATTTAGTTACAAAGTACACTGACCAGCCTGCAGCTCTGCCATACGGGCAGGAAGGCCCCAGGTTTAATCCCTAGCTTGTTGCTAAGTTAGCTGCTCTAAGCTGGGTGATTGCAGGGTGAGATTTTTGTGCCTTGTTTACACCCCGACCCTGGGAGATTTAATGCAGGTCGTATGGAGATGACCCAGACCGAATACAATATGGTAGACATCCTACAGAGAGCTAGTCAATTAATATACTAATAGGTGTTAAGTTTATTATCATGGTTATGTGGTGCTGGTGCCAGTGGCTCAGCGAGCTTATCCAGTGAGTAGCTGGGCTGCACAGACCACGATTTTCCTAAATTCAATCCTTGATCTGCATTGTTAACTGATCTTGGTTGGGGGCAGCAGTGGGACATGACATTCGGCCTCCCCACATTGGAAAGAAATTAGTCAGGGTTCCCAATTCTGGTTACCATTCAATGACTCCTGCTGGGTTTGCAGCTCTGTCTCGATTTTCAAAATTCTCATCCTTGATTTCAAATCCCTCCATGGTCCCGCCCCTTCCTACCTCTGTGATCTCCTGCAGCCCCACAACCCCCCGAGATATCTGCGCTCAATGTTCTCTCTAAGCTGCGCAGCTGTCTGCTGGTCCCACGCAGCCCAGGACCGACTTTCACACTGTGAAATTTTGCACATGCGCGAAACTTTGAATGGGCCGTGTAGCCCGTTAAAGGGACTGTGCACTCAAATTTAAAATTAGGGGAAATATTGTCTGCGCTCCTCCAATTCTGGCCCCCTGAGTATCCCCGATTTTAATTGCTCCACCATTGGTGGCCGTGCCTTCAGCTGCCAAGGCCCTAAGCTCTGGAATTCCCTCCCTGATCTCTACCCCTTTCCTCCTTTAAGACGCTTCCTAAAGCCTACCTCTTTGATCTGCCCTAATATCTCCTTATGTGGCGCGGTGCCAAATTTTGTTTGGTAATCACTCCTGTGAAGCGTTAACGTAGTAAAACGAAGGCGCTATGTAAATACCATCCCCAGCATCGAAGCTTTGACCACGCTCGATCAGCTCTGATGGACGGGTCACATCGTCCGCATGCCCGATACGAGACTCCCAAAACAATCGCTCTACTCGGACTCCGACACGGCAAGTGAGCCCCAGGTGGGCAGACAAAAAGCTTCAAGGACACCCTCAAAGCCTCCTTGAAAAAGTGCAACATCCCCACTGACACCTGGGAATTCTTGGCCCAAGACCGCACAAAGTAGAGGAGAAGCATCCGGGAAGGCGCCAAACACCTCGAGTCTCTTCGCCGGGAGCAAGCGGAATCCAAGCACAAACAGCGGAAGGAGCGCACGTCAACCCAAGCAACCCACCCACCCGCCCCTTCAACCACCGTCTGCCCCACCTGTGACAGAGACTGTAGGTCCCGCATTGGACTCATCAGCCACCTGAGAACTCATTTTTAGTGTGGAAGCAAGTCATCCTCGGTCCCGAGGGACTGCCTAAGAAGAAGAAGATATAAATACAAGTTGTTGTTGTTGTTGTGACTATGATGTGACCCTCATCCACCCACACCCACCCCTCCTAACAGTCGAAGAGCCTGTAAAATGCACTGTCAAAATGGCCACTCAAATGAGGTACTGGAGAGTGCCGAGCACCAAGAAATCAACAGGTTCAGGAGAGGAGGGGAGATCATTGACAAGAAGAGCAAATACAAGCCAGTGGGGTATTTGCGTTAGATTACTTTGTACCAGTCTGATTGGAGTCATGGCAACTCTCTCAGCCCCGATCTGCACTGAGGTCAGGAGGGGGAGGTTTCACTTAATGTTTAATTGAAGTAAAGAACTCCACACTGTTTGAATTGAAGAACACAGTCACAGATTAACACCAACTATGAATCTCAGCTGCAAGGTGTTGGATGAAGCTTCAGCTTCCTTCACCAGCACTTTTTTTTTAAGTGTGTGCTGACAGTGTTTAGCAGCAGCTCAAAGTCTTCCCCCCCACCATAGACGCAGCATAAGATTTGCTCACATCTCCACCAATCAGGCAGGCTAGTAAATATATGGGTGATAAAATGGAAAATTATATATTAGTCCAGGTTGACCCCATTATAGAGGACCTGAAAGCAATAAATTTAACTGGAAATGCCTCTTAGTGCCCACTACATTCTTTACACTTGATATGGCTTCCCTTTCTGAGAATAGGTCGTTCCAACAATAGAAAATTGTTTGGGGATTAACGTTCCCAGAGATGTGAGACTGGTGGTAGTGGGAGACACTTCTGATATAGAGATTCCTTCAGGCTCCTGTCTACTGTTCATCACTTTGATGACTTGCTAAGAGGCCAATCCTTTAAAAAAAAATGGAAATCTGTCTTCCCTCCCTCTGGCCAGTATAAATGTGAATTCCTAATATATAGATCTGCAGGCACACACCCTCCAGAATGGTCAGGCCAGACTTAGAGGAGCTTGAAATTCTAATGAAGGAATGTAAGCAGTCACCTTTTGTACCTCTTTGTTCCTGAAATTGAGAGAGTCATTATTCCATAACAGAGAACGTTCTGTACGTATCTCTTTTCAAATCTTCTATAATTGGTTTGCTTTCTGGTATGTTGGAAACCAAACCTTGAATTATAAAACAATTTTTCCCCAGCAACAGCCAGATATCGGAGGAGTCCCTGCACCTGAAGGGAGCAAACTGGAGGGAATGACTGATGCTCAGAGAGTGAATCTAATCTGCCCGGTTTGCTTTTCAATGAAAAAAAAAATCCATTAACAGTAGGTAGAGCCCCGTAAAATTTACCATTAAAAGTGAAGGAGTAGCTCTCCAGACAAACTCGTCATTCAGCTCATTGCTGTTTGTGGGACCTCGGTGCAGATGGGGGCTGCGAGAGTTGCCACGTGGGAGGCTCAAATCAGACTGGTACAGAAGAATCCAGTGCAAATATCCTACTGGTTTGCACTTGCTCTTCTTGCTGCGCTGAAAGTGGCTGCCCTGTTTTCCTTCATAACGACGGTGGCCAAACTTCAAAGTAATTCGCTGGCTTTAGGGCGTGCTGACGAAATGAAAGGCTCCATATAAATGGAAGCTTTCCTCCTTCTGTGGGTGCCCCGCTGAGTGTAGCACCAGCCACTGTAGCACTAGCCACAGATACCAGAAGGTCCCAGGTTTGATCCCTGGCCCATACTTTCAAATATATACAAACTGACCCAAGTCCATCAAATCTGGAGCTTCATTGATATTTTCCATATAGTAGTCAATGAAAATATAATAATTTATGCTGCAGCTATACTGGAGCAATGTTTCACTTTGAACAGTTTACTCGCTGCATTCTGACATGTGTAGCTATTTCTTTTAATTGACCTCGTGATAGTAGCCCTTATAGGTGTGAGGTCAAGGAGGAGATAATGGGCCTGTGCCCCCCAAACCTCCTTGTATTTTTTTTACCGCTGCCACTTTTCTTCCCTCCCTCACTGCCCTGTTTGACTCTGAGCTGATCTTCCAACCTCGTATCCTCTCCATCACAAAGACTGCCTCCTTCCACCTCCATAACATTGCTCAGCCCATCTGCTGCTGAAACCCTTGTCCCCTCCAGACTCAGTTATTGCAGTGCTCTGCTGTGTGGCCTCTCATCCTCTGTGCGCCGTAAACTCCAGCTCATTTAAAATTCTGCTGCCCCATGTACTATCCTGTACCAAGTCCCGTTCACCTATTACCCTTAACCTCGCTGGCCTAAATTGGTTCCTGATCTCCCAACGCCTCCAATTTAAAATCCCCATTCTCATGTTTCAATCCCTTCATGGCCTCGTCCCTCCCTATCTCTATAGCCCTACACCCCACCCCAGAACTCTCCGTTCCTCTGACTCTGGCCTCTTGTGCACCGCCCCCCCCCCCACCCTTCCCTTGCCCCAACATTGGTGGCTGTGCCTTCAGTCACCGAGCTCCCCACGTTCTGCAATTCCTTCCATAAACCCCTCCCGCTCTCCACCTCCCTCTCCTCCCTTAAGATTCTTCTTAAAATCCACCTCTTTGACCAAGCTTTTGGTCATCCCTCTTCATAGCCCCATTTTTTTGATTATGCTTCTGTGAAGTATGTTTTTTTTTCTATGTTAAAGGTGTTGTATAAGTGCAAGTTGTAGCTATTTCATCGTGCAGCTTTTGTGATTTCTGCTGCCCTGTCCATTAAAGATCCCCTGAAGTCCTCCCAGTTCACTTTTAAAATGACACCAGCTTATGTTGGCATCTGCTTATGTTCATTATGGCACCTCTTCATTTGTCTGTACTGGCTTTGCCGAGTGCTGTTGTTACTGTCAAAATAGCGCCTTATGTTTCTTTCTGCCTTCAGAGATCCTAATGTCAGTGCAAGACTACCAGTGTCAAAAGTGACAGTTCCTTCGAGTGTTCAGTAGGTTACTCATCTGAGGTAAATAATGGCGGTGTGTGCCGAATCAGAGGCTTGGCTGTGAAATGAGCAAATTGGAGCTTTGGATCGAGTTTTTGCTCGAACATGTTTTTTGTTTGCTCCAGGCACCAAGTGGAGACGATTTCTGAATCGGTCCAAAATCATTGTAATACAGTCCCCAGAGCCAAGTCCCTCTTCAATTCCGTCAAAGCCACTTAGCAGGCTCGAGTTACACTTGACATCTCTCCTTTTCCCTGTGAGCAGTACATTGATGACTGTATCGGTGCTGTTTCCTGCTCTCGCCCTGAACTAGATAATTTCATTCACTTTGTTTCCAATTTCCAACCTTCCCTCACCTTCACATGGTCCATCTCCGAATCTTTCCTTCCCATCCTTGACTTCTCCGTCTCCATCTCTGGGGATAGGTTATTAACCAACATTCACTACAAGCCCACTGACTCCCACCCCGCATCCTGTAAGGACTCTATTCCATTCTCCCAGTTTCTCCGTCTCCGCCGCATCTGCTCTGACGATGCCACCTTCCATACCAGTGCTTCCGACATGTCTTCCTTCTTCCTCAACCGAGGATTCCCCTCTACAGTGGTTGACACGGCCCTTAACCGTGTCCGTTCTATCTCCCGCACTTCTGCCCTCACCCCTGCCCCTCCCTCCCGGAACCACGATAGAGTTCCCCTTGTCCTCACCTTTCACCTCACCAGCCTCCACATTCAATGTATCATCCTCCGCCATTTCCGCCACCTCCAGCGTGATCCCACCACCAAACACATCTTCCCCTCACCTCCCCTTTCAGCATTCCGTAGGGACCGCTCCCTCCGTGACACCCTAGTCCACTCTATCACCCCCAGCACCCCTTCCCCTTCGCCCGGCACCTTCCCGTGCAAGCGCAGGAGATGCAACACCTGCCCTTATTCCTCCCCACTTCCCACTGTCCAGGGCCCCAAACACCCCTTCCAGGTGAAACAGCGATTTACTTGTACTTCTTGCAATTTAGTATACTGTATTCGCTGCTCACGATGCGGTCTCCTCTACATTGGGGAGACCAAATGCAGATTGGGTGACCGCTTTGTGGAACACCTCCGTTCAGTCCGTAAGAGGGACCCCGAGCTTCCGGTCGCCTGTCACTTTAATTCACTGTTCCACTCCCACTCTGACCTCACCGTCCTCGGCCTCTTGCATTGTTCCAAGGAAGCTCAACATAAGCTCGAGGAACAGCATCTCATCTTTCGATTAGGCACTTTACAGCCCTCTGGACTCAACATAGAGTTCAACAATTTCAGATCATAACCTCGGCCCTTATCATATATATATTTTTTATCCACACTTTAGTTCTGTTCTTCTCTCCCACATGGCAGCTGTCTTTCATTCTGCCAGCGCAATTCACACTTCATCTAGAGCCATCCTTTGTTTCTTAACCTGTCCCATTACCATCTCCTTTTGCCTTGAATATCTCTCAATGTCTCTCAATCTCTTCCGTCTTCCAGCCTATCACAGACCTTCCCTTTTGTTCTTTCATTCCCTCCCCCCTTTCCCAGCCCCTGCACTTGCTTAAAAATCTGTTCCATTTCCTGCTTTTTTCCAGTTCTGATGAAAGGTCATTGACCTGAAACGTTAACTCTGTTTCTCTCTTCACAGATGCTGCCTGACCTGCTGAGTATCTCCAGCATTTTCTGTTTTTATAAACAGTAATCTGTTGATTGACAGCACAACTGATCGATTCAATTCTTAATTTCGGTTGCCGTGGTGACGGGGTGGGCTGACCACAGGAAAATCCTTAGCAACTACAGTACAATAATTAGCTCCAAAGTGGCTGCACCAATTCAATTAAAAATATTTATATTTTTTAAAGATTTTTACATCTTACTGCATTATGTGAACTTTTCCTTTATAAACTGAATTTAACATACAGTCAGAGTACTGAGAATCTTTTGTGAACACCTCTAAGATCCCAGAGCTGCTATTAATTGCACTGTATCAGTTAGAAACATAGAAAAATAGGAGCAGGAGTAGACCATTTGGCCCTTCGAGCCTGCTCCGCCATTCAATATGATCATGGCCGATCCTCTATCTCAATACCATATTCTCGCTCTCTCCCCATACCCCTTGATGCCTTTTGTGTCTAGAAATCTATCTATCTCCTTCTTAAATATATTGGCCCAGAAATTCAGGTCGGGGGCTTCCCGCGGGGTGCAAGCCCCCAACCTGCACTTACCTACTGTGGCGGCCGTTGTGCTGTGGGCCTGCGTGGGATTCCGATCCTGGGCATCCTCCAACTGCCGGCGCGCAGTGTTCGCGTATCCCAGGGGTGCAGTTAGTTCAATGCGTCCCCTGGGATCACGTGGGCCATGGAGAGCCAATGGTAGCAGGGAATGCTTCATTCATAAGTTTGACAGCCTATAAATACTATAAGCCCCAAAACATCACTAAATCTTCAAATAAGTTAAAAAAACATCACATTTTAAAAATAAACTATAAATTACATAAAATAACTATTTTAAACAATAATTTAAATTTTTGAAAAAATTAATTACATTTTCTAACGGGGCTAAAAATAAACTTACCTTTCTTTAAAGTATTTAAAAATAATAAACCTGTGGAAAAAATGTTTTAATTTTAATTAATTCGCCATTTACCTTGTAAAAAGCAGGCCTTGCGACTGTTTTTCACATGTCTAACTTATGGAGACTTACCCTCCCGGGAAAACCTGCAAAAAAAATGTAAGTTCGATGTGCACGCGCTGCCTCTCCAGCGCACGCGTTCGAACTCTGAACCCCTTCTTTCAGGGCAACAGAAGTGCTGGTTTCCCGTGCATGCACAGTGCATGCACGAAACTGGCACTTCCATTGGGCTTACGGGTGAGTACCCCGTGCGTACTCACCCGTGGAGACCCGAATTTCTGGTCCATTCAGTGACTTGGCCTCCACAGCCTTCTGTGGCAGAGAATTTGGGTTGAGGTGACATGGCTGATGGCCCTCAAATGAAAGCTCTTAAAACAGGAACAAATCCTAATCCTGACATCTACCTAGATACTGTCAACTAATAATTGCCATAAAGCTCTCCCATGGCTCAGCTGGTAAAAGTCCTAAACTTGATTCCAAGTCTGTGATGAATTAGTTGATCTTAGCCTGGACAGTTGGGGTGGTACAATTGACCATAGCATCTCTGAGCGAAGGTGGCAAAAATTAGCCACGGTTTCCGCTCTTCATTGATATCCAGTAGCTCCTGCTGGATATTGAGTGACAGCAGGATTGTACTTAGCCACGATGCTCTCTGTAGCTAATAGCCTGCTGATACTCAAAGTTTAGGTCCACACATGAAAAACAGCCTCTTGGGTGAGGTACAGGAGGGTTGTTAGCCCTTGTAGAATTGTACCAGCAGAATAGACAGCGAGAAATATTGGAAGGGGAGCTGATATCAGGACTCATGGCATCATTTCCTGCTCTAATTCATTCTTTTCCAGGACATTAATACCGTGCAACTACTTATCCCCCTCAGTCTTCCTTTCCTCCTATAATCTTCAGGCTTTTAAGGCTAACCTTCACATCAAAGCATCAATACTTTGAGTTACCTAACCTACTCTTCTACTCTTTTCAACCACGATGGTGTCCTGGCCATGGGCCTTTGCCCATCACTTTGTGTTTTCAGTAGAAAGAAAATTGCTTAGCAGTCGCTGCCCATAAGAGACACTTAGAACAGCTGAAGGAATGACCAGAGTGTATGACAAGCTTATCCACTGATATGATAACAAACAGAAAAATGATATTTTCTGTAAAATGGCTAATTGCTCAAAATGGTACTTGTTTTCCTGGAGGCCCAGTGTCTGACATGTTCTTCTTTTGAGAATCAATAAACCAATTGGAGTGCTTTGCTGACTTCTATACAAAAATAACAGTAGTTAGAAAGGTCTAGGCTATCAAAAATGTATTACCAGTGCAACATTAAAGCAGCAGAAGCTCCATTGTCTCTCAGTTTTAGCAGGTAGAGATTGGCAAAATGCCGACGAGACTAGTCCTTCTGCTCTGCAAACATTTAATATTGTCGCTGACAAATGTCATCCACGCACCATGTCGCGATCAGCCGGGGCTTTAGCCATGCTGACGATTAATCTTAAGCAACTCCATTTGGTGACGGTATCCAGCAATCCTGATGTTCGAACCACCTGGTGACTGATAGTAGCTTTGGAAGTACAACACAACATGAGCTGGCACATGACCTGGATAATTTAATGGGCTACCAAATTTGATCGGCAGGCAGCTCACCTAACGACCGGCAAAACTGTCAGCTTGGCTCCATCAGTAGCACTCTTGCCTCTGAGCCAGAGGTTGTCTGTTCAAGCCATATTCCAGTGTCTGAATACATAGTCTAGGCTTGCACTCCAGTGCAATGCTGCATTGTAGGAGATTTTGTGGTAGCAATTGAACCTCGTTGCACCCGTTTCACTGGCATAAAATGGGTGCAACCAGGGCCAATTTCAGCGACCAGTGTCTCAAAGTACACCTGAGAGACAGCAGACCCAATATTGGGGTCGTGCTAATTTTCAGACGTCCCTGGCAGTCAACTAAAACAGGTGTTACATATGTAACTAAGGGGACTAATCCCTGTGTTAGGCCCCCACACTGTAATTTGGGAGGGGTACAGAGCAGACCCACGCCAGCTTCACTCAGGATTCTTTGGTAGCTGGTAAATGTAATCATTCCTGTGAATCCAGGAGCAGCAGGAGTGCTCCCCTGACTCCAAGGTATTTCCGATCGACCGCCCCCGTTTTCTGCTCTCCCCCCCCATTGTAACTTACCTTTGGCACTGCCTATGAGGCATCCAGCTCGACATGTATTATCTTAAACTGGGCAAGCTGCTTTCACCTGTCGCGCCTCCAGAGGCATTCATATTAATGAGGCCCGAGACCCAGATTCGAGCCGGCCAAGCACCTCCTGGTTGCAGCCTGTGCTCCGTGTGGGCAGCGCCCACTTCAGACCTGAAAACGGGCCGAAAGGAATTTCCACCCATTCTGTTTTGGATGAGACAGCTTGACATAAAACATCCCAGGAAAGAGCAGGCGTTCTCCCAACATTGCTCACTCCACCAAACACTAAAGACAGGTGAACTGGTTATTTATCCCATTGCTGTTTGTGGGGCCTTGTCGCCACGTTTGCTCAGGTAACATCACGACGTTGACCCAGTATGGTGGACACGAACAAGGTGTCACTGTTGTCTCCTGTTACCTAGGCCCTAAGCTCTGAAATTCCCTGCCTAAATCTCTCCGGCTCTTTCTCCTCCTTTTAAGACGCTCCTTAAAACCTACCTCTTTGACCAAGCTTTTGGTCACCTGCCCTAATTTATCCTTATGTGGCTCGGTGTCAAATTTTTTGTCTTAAAATACTCCTGTGTAGCGCCTTGGGACATTTTACTACGTTAAAGGCGCTATATAAATACAAGTTGTTGTTGTTGTCAGCTATTGATAGTTGCCACCTGTTGGAGATACCAGGCAAAATCCCCTCCGAAGGAAGAACTACCATTCTTTATTGGCTTTACTGGATTGCCACCGATGGTTGGCCTTGCTATTGGAGGTACCAATGCCGAACATCGAAATAATGCCTTTAACATAAAAAGTTCCTCACAAATGGAAAGTTTTTACAAAGCCTTTTGTTGCTGGCACAAAGTTGATATAACTAATGTTTGGTTGTAAGCAGACTTGTTATCCAGCGTGACCTACTGCATTGAATTGGATCCCATTATATATAAAACCACAGTAAACAGACCAAGAAATAACAAAGGATACGTAACAGCCTTTTTATGTGTTCACATTTTTTTCTTCTCATCGATTTTCTCAACCAGTTTTCTCCTCTCCCTTCTTCTGTTGATCTCTTGCTGAGGTAAGTTTTCACAGGCTCAAGCTGCCCACCTATACCTGGCCCATGTGGCCGTTAATTATATGTGAACCCTGACGGCAAGTGTCTGCAGACTGTTCGACTGCAGAAAAGGGGCAGAACAGCTTAGCCGCATCCTGGTTCACACATGCTCTTCCATCAGGGAATCACTGGCCAATGATCAGGGGCCGAAACACTTCCCGATTTTTTTTCTCTTCCTAACCTTGGGGTGCTGAGGTCAAATATAGAACTCCTACCTTACCCATAGCTGAGGTCAGCTAACTAAGCATTGAGTGGCCGTTGAACCTGGGACTTTTCCCATCTGTACAGATCAACTATTCATTAGATAAACTTGCTGACCCATGAGGATGTGCAGCAGTCTCTGGTGGGCCATTACACAAGACTTTGGGGGCAGATTTTCAACTTACCTCCAGGGCGTAAAACTGGTGCTGCGGGTTGCCCGCCTGTTATGGAAACCACAATGGAGATGAAGATCAGGCCATTTCCAATATTGGCCAGGACACCGGGGATACCTCCCCCTGTTCGTCTTTGAAATAGTGCCATGGGATCTTTTTTACGTCCACCTGAGAGGGCAGACGGGGCCTCGGTTTAACGTCTCATACAAAAGACGGCACCTCCGACAGTGCAGCACTCCCTCAGCACTGCACTGGAGTGTCAGCCTAGCTTTATGTGCTTAAGTCTCTAGAGTGGGACTTGAACCCACAACCATCTGACTCAGAGGCAAGGGTGCTACAGCTGACACTTTGCAGTGAGCTCAGAGTCAAAAAGGTTTAAAACTCCACTGTGTGACATTAGTAAACAAGTACATTTAAAGTATTTGTATGAAAGCCCTCTGTCCATCATTTTTAATGAATTAGTATCATTGTTACAAAAGCTGACTGAGGAAATTCACATGAACTTGCTATTTCTTTTGGTAATGTTGCGCAGTGCAATTTCAACTCAAGTGGGTCGGTTTCATCGACGGACACATATTTCAGGAGATGTCCAGGTGTGAATCTTGCATTGGTTCAGTCCCAAAGTCCAACAGAAGCGCTGGGTAAGTGGGTTGTCCTACAGCAGTTTGCCTGTCCTTCAGGCTGAGGAGGTGACCTCTGAACTTTCCACATACTGCAGGCACAGCGTATTTGCCTTGGATAAACTTTTCCCAGTAAATCTGCAAACATCAATTGTTCTGTGCTTATTTGCTGTGAGTAAGTAGCGTTCTTTGTTTTTACAGCCAGACTATTCTCAGACAGAATTCGAGGTCTGGTTTTGTTTGTACACAAGTCATGTTAAACTTCCTTGAATTAATACAGCTGGTATTTCACAGTTTTGTGAAGAAACGCAGGAATACTTTTCCTCCCAAACACTCCATACAATTCAATGAAACCATGTTTGCTTCTCTACTTATAAAGTCAACGCAGCCTTCACCCATCAAGTCAAGCAATATGGTCCAGAGGAAAAGCCAACTACTGTTTATCCAACACAAGGTAATCTGAAAGATGGTCTATATCTGTTCACTCAGCATACATATTTTAAATCTGGAGTATCAGCTGATGAGATAAGATAAAGAATACATTGGATGGCACAGTGCATTGGCTCTGAGGCACACTGTGACACAGGTGGTGGTACATGGGCTCACATCTGTGATTATAGATGTAAAGACTTCCTAATCTTAGCTGTGCCACCGGGAAGCGCAGAGTGCTGGTGCCAAAGGAGGACAAACAGGAAGGAGAGACATCCTGAGCTCCTCCAGATGTTTCTGGGTATTGTACACTGTGTGTGGTGCAGAGAGATCTAAAAAAGGGGAAAGGTGGAGAATATAGAAGAGCATTTTAAGCAAAGACAAGAGAACCTCATTATTACAAACTATGGTAGGAACCCAACCTCTTGTCACACCTGTGTGGACCAGGAACTACATACCACTGGCACTTGTGTCACATAGTTTGTTTTAATTATCTTATGCACTCAGATTAGGTTTCTCACTTTCAGACTCCATTTCTAATGCTAACTATGGTTAGGGCAAGTGATTTGGGGACCAATAACATCCTGTATCTTTCCATACTGTCTAGGAGCAGCTGCTCAACTTCCATAATTTTGCATAAAAGTCCCAACGGTACTAAAATTGGATTTAAATGACAACAAATCACTTGCCCTAACTCTGGTCCCCAATTATCAGTCGTGCACAACCAGCCCGTGGGGGTAGTTGGCTTTAACTGTACCAGCTTTGGATTGGATCCAACAAGCAGCTACGTTAATATGGGTAGCACAGGAGAGCAATGCATGAGGTCACTCGGACCCGACATGCTATACTCACCCGGAGCTTCGGTTTTCTCGGAAGTTACTGAGTTTCCCAGTTAGCATAAGTGGGAATACGCAGCAGGCCTGTCCGGATATTGTCAGAATTAACTACACCGTATATGCCTTTTTTTTAATTGTCCATACATATGGCACTGGGTTGGTCCAGTGACATCAACAGAGAAACCAATTTGCACTTTGTTTTAAGGAAGCACAACTAATAAAAGAATTGAAGCCCAAAGTGCGATTTCAACAGAACCAAAGGGAAACGTCTAAAACTAAGTCTTAACGTTACTGCGCGTGTCACTCTAGATTTGAAGATAAATGATAGGTTAACGACTCTCGGTCAGAACAGACCCAGTTCTGACAAATCACAGGGAGGGCTGGCCTGGAAACCACAGGCCTGCAGAGCCTGATTTACCACCTGCAGAAATTAGTCGTTAGAAAATCAGGCATTGCGATTCTGCGATTTCCCGGCCAGCGCTTCTTGCGAGTGTCGCTCCATGCCAGGAATGTCCGGCCATGGAATTCAGGTTGCCAACTCTGATTGGACGTATTCCTGAAGTGCTCAAGTCCCACTCTGGGGCACAAAAATCCAGGCTGACGCTCCAGCCCCAGTACTGAGGGAGTGCTGCACTGTCGGAGGTGCCGTCTTTTGGACGAGGCGTTAAACCGAGGCCCCGTCTGCTCTCTCAGGTGAGCGTAAAAGATCCCAAGGCACTATTTTGAAGAAGAGCAGGGGATTTATCCCCGGATTCCTGGCCAATACTTATCCCTCAATCAACATCACTAAAACAGATTATCTGGCCATTATCACATTGCTGTTTGTGGGAGCTTGCTGTGCACAAATTGGCTGCCGCATTTCCCACATTACAACAGTGATTACACTCCAAAAGTACTTCATTGGCTGTAAAGCGCTTTGGGATGTCCAGTGGTCGTGAAAGGCGCTATATAAATGCAAGCCTTTCTTTTCTTTCTAGGTGTCATCACATGACCTACCGCCCTGCCCAGTCAAACAGCCCTTTTCCCCATCGCCAATACCTTTATAACTAATAAACAAAAGTGTCCAAAGAAAGTTAAATAAACGCACAATTCTTTTCGTGCCCCTATGATTTTTCTCCTGGGTTGCTCGCAGCTGTGTCCTTAATCTTTAATTCCTGGAGACTCCAGGGCAATCCTGGAGGGTTGGCGACCCTACCTGGAATCAATCTGTGAATCTGCCTTTTCTCTATTCAGGTGCCGACAGGACTGCAGTATACTTCCAATATTTTCTGCTTTTACTTCAGATTTTCAGCATTCACTGTTTCTTTTTGTCTTCACAGTTAACGTTCTTGTAAACGCTGCGAGATTTGAGGGTTATTTGCAATTTTTCGTTAACACGAGTATTCCAGTCTCTCATATCTCATTTATGCTGGATTTGAATTTGTTGCAAGTTCACAGTAAATCAACAGATTTAAACCAGGGGCAACCATTTATTAAAATGTGATCTCCGTGTAAAAGCTCCCACTTAATTCCGTTAGTACTCTTTGGTGCAGGAGATCCAAATCGGGCTCATACACAAGCCTGCTACGGAATCAAATTTCAAATAAAGATTCGGCACATGTGTTGAGCAGGTAGTTGAATTTAATTTGATACCTCCCAGCACATGAACTCACTGGTAACAACCCTCTCCACAAACCTGAGGGGACTTACATTCTGTTCAGATCATCATGAACCTCACTGAATGCATTCCCAAGAGGTCGGATAGTATAACCAGCACCAAATGATATTCATAGAAAGATATTAGGCGCCTTTGTTATATTACTGCAAGTCTGGAAGAGAATAATTTGCTGTAAATTACAGAGAAACAACATGCTTCGTTTGTGTTTTTGTAAAATTAGATGATGTTTGCAACTATTTGACTAACTTAAACTAGCTTTGTTTTGTCAGACAGCAGGAATGTGTGTCACACAATTAAACCCTGAAAATGATTCAGTGGCTGGTGTGATACAATACCCTACCCGAGGCTACTTGACACTCAATGGCACGCCATAGCAATGGCCCACCTCCACATCACAGGGTGCAGTATTAGTGTCTTCTGCAGTTGTAAGTATGCACATTAAAATTTGCCATTTTTCTTTTATTGACCATGAAAAAAATATTAAATATCATGCTAGTGCTGGCATTTCCCAACAAGTTAATATGAAAAGAATATTCAAAGCGTGATCTGAATTCTTTAAGCCGCAGCCAGTGACTTGATTTTATTTAGTATAGGTTTTGCAATTTGCGTCACCTGGGTTGAAATTACATGGTGCAATATTATTAACGAGACTGTATGAAATTCCCGTTTGCTATTTTCACGAACACGTTAAACAGACTAATGTGGTAGTCACTAATATTGCACTGATCAATTTCAATCCAATCAGTTCCTAATAATATAAGCCATTTAATTTAAACAGATTGGGGCTGAAAATAGAAATAAGAGAAAGAGCTTTCATTTATATGTCAGCTGTGGCTCAGTGGGCAGCACTCTTGCCTCTGAGTCAGAAGGTTGTGGGTTCATAGTCCCACTCCAATGACTTGAGCACAAAAATCTAGGCTGACACTCCAGTGCGGTACTGAGGGAGTGCTGCAGTGTTGGAGGTGCCATCTTTCAGATGCGATATTAAACTCAGGTAAAAGATCCTATGGCACTATTTCAAAGAAGAGCAGGGGAATTATCCCTGGTGTCCTGTCCAATATTTATCCCTCAATCAACATAACTAAAACAGATTATCTGGTCATTATCACATTGCTGTTTGCAGGAGCTTGCTGTGCGCAATTTGGCTGCCGTGTTTCTTACATTACAACAGTGACTACACTTCAAAAGTACTTCATTGGCTATAAAGCACTTTTGGACATCCTGAGGTTGCGAAAGGTGCTATATAAAACACCTTTCATGGCCTCAGGACGTCCCAAAGTGCTTTCAGGGCCTTAATTACAGCCAATTAAGTACTTTTGAAGGACGATAGCATTCTATTTCATTCCCTGTGCCTCTTTAGTCTTGATAAAGGGTTTTGACCTGAAACGTTGACCCTAATTTCTCTCCACGGATGTTGCCTGGCCTGCTGAGTTTTTCCAGCATTTTCTGTTGTTATTAAGTACTTTTGAAGTGTAGTCACTGTTGACATGTAGAAAACGTGGCAGCCAATTTGCATACAGCGATGATCCACAAACAGCAATGAGTTAATGACCAGATAATCTATTTTTAGGTGTTGGTTGAGGGCTGCAACAGGACATAGAAAGGTGAGCAGAATGGGCAGCCAAGTGGCAGATGGAATTTAACACAGAGTGTGAGGTGATGCATTTTGGCAGAAGGAACAGGGAGAGGCAATATACACTTAATGGCACAGTTTTAAAGAGTGTGCAGGGACAGAGGGACCTGGGAGTTAATGTGCATAGGTCCCTGAAGGTGGCAGGACATATTGAGAGAGTGGTTAGCAAAGCATATGGGATCTTGGGTTTCATAAATAGAGGTATTGAGTACAAAAGTAGAGAAGTTATACTGAACCTTTATAAAGCGCTGGTTAGGCCACAACTGGAGTATTGCATCCAGTTCTGGTCACCACACTTTAGGAAGGATGTGAAGGCCCTTGAGAGGGTGCAGAGGAGATTTACCAGAATGGTTCTGGGGATGGGGGATCTTAGCTACAAAGACAGGTTGGAGAAGCTGGATTTGTTTTCATTAGAGCAAAGGAGGTTGAGGGGTGATTTGATAGAGGTGTCCAGGATTATGATGGATTTCGATAGGCTAGATGGGGAAAGGCTGTTCCCACTAGTTGATGGTACAAGGACTAGGGGACACAGATTTAAGGTTTTGTGCAAGAGATACAGGTGCATTTGTGAGGAAAAACTTTTTTACGCAGCGAGTGGTGATGACCTGGAACTCGCTGCCGACGGAAGTGGTGGAAGCGGAGACACTGAATGTTTTCAAGGGGAGACTGGATAGGCACTTGAGGGAAATAAACTTGCAGGGCTACGGGGATAGAGTGGGGGAATGGGACTGACTGGATTGCTCTACAGAGAGCCGGCACGGACTCGATGGGCCGAATGGTCTCCTTCTGTGCCGTTATGACTCTATGACATTATATATAAAAAAACTCTGTGACCAAAAAGTACTTAATTGCCCTGGGGTTTCTAAGTTTGGAGCAACTTGGCTAGCAAGGAAAGGGAGACTAATTTGAGCTCAGTGAGTGTTCAGGATTCTGAAATGAAGCTTGGCTCCAATGATTCTGTTTACCGATTTAGGTGTGATTCATCCTGTTCTCAACTGCTACCAAAATATCTCTGGATTGTCCACCTCATACATTGAGGTTTTAACCCATTCAGGACAGTGGAAGCATTCTTTATTATAAATAACTACAACAATAATTCTATTTCCATGATGATGTTTGTATTAGGTTACACTGTTGACTAGATAGAAAGACTTGCCTTTATATAGCACCTTTCACGATGTCCCAAAGCGCTTTACAGCCAATGAAGTACTTTTTGGAGGGTAGTCACGGACTCGATGGGCCGAATGGCCTCCTTCTGTGCCGTTATGACTCTATGGCTAAATATTGGTCAGGAGACCAGGGAGAAGTCCTCTGGTCTTCTTCGAAATAGTGCCATGGGATCTTTTACGTCCACCTGTGAAAGCAGTTAGGGCCTCGGTTTAACGTCTCATCTGAAAGACGGCACCTCTGACAGTGTAGAACTCTCTCAGTACTGCACTGGAGTATCAGCCTAGATTATGTTCTCAAGTCTCTGAAGTGAGACTCGAACCCACAACCTTCCGACCCAGAGGCAAGAGTGCTACCAACTGAGCCATGGCTGAGAAAATCCTCAGACTTGCTTCGCCGCTGCCAGTGTGGTGGAGCAGGAATCCTGCTCCTGACCCCACTGGAGTACTTGATGCCAGGATGAGGTCACCCAATTTACATTACTCCGGTGGGCACCTGCACCAATATGGGCGCAACCTGGGCCCATACCATTGGGGTAGGAGGAAGAAGATACAGCGCTTGACGGCCTTATGGGGTTGCCGCTGGTGACACCCACCCCCCCACCCAATAATTTCTACTTTTCAGGTGATCGACCTGTTTGTAAGAGGAAAGAAGTCAAAAACAGCTAAGGCTCAATTCTGGGACCTTTCAGGACATGAGTTCAGCCTGAAGACATTGGTGGGCCCCACTTGTGCCCATACCGGGACCTGGATTTTTTTACGGTGTCCAGATTGCTGTGTACAAAAGGTGGGAAAAGTAGGAATTATGGCAGGATAGGCTATCTCATCAGGCCCGTCTCCTTGCCACATCATTGGCCTTGTAGGGCATAAATAGAACATCTGCCCACTCAATGACCCAGTGGGAACTGGTATCTCTGCTTCTTTGGGATAGACACAGCCTGCTTTTCCACCCCCTCCACTACTCTTCCAGCTATGGAGTGCACCCCAAACACCTAGGATATTTGCAACCATTTAATTTTAAGGAAAAAAAAATCTTGTTGAGGGAAGGGGTTTGGGTCTATTGGGGAACTTTTTGGTGAATCAGGACTTGGGACAGCTGTGAACACTTCTAAACCTTTACTATATCTGTCACATTGTCCTGCAGTGACAACATTCGCAATACTTTGTATTACATGACAATAAAGACCACACTTCAAAAGTATTTCATTGGCTGTGAAGCGCTTTGGGATATCCTGAGGTAGTGAAAGGTGCTATATAAATGGGAGTTCTTTCTTTTACTAAAATTTGAGAATGTGCAGGCATGAATACACTCAATAATGTGGTCATGCGGTCAATGACTACACGCTGAGGTGTTTTACCAGATGTTTTAAAGGCAACAGTGACTCTTTCTATCAGGTCCAGTAACTGGAGGCAATCCAGTCTCAATCTTTCGATTAGGCACTTTACAGCCTTCAGGACTCAATATCGAGTTCAACAATTTCAGATCATAACCTCGGCCCCTATTATATTTTAATGTATTTTTTATCCACACCTTTGGTTTGTGCCTTTTCCTTTTTTTCTCTCCCACATGGCAGCTGTCTCTCACTCTGCCAGCGCATTTCACACTTCATCTACAGCCATCTTTTGTCTCTTTACCTGTCCTATTACCATCTCGTCTCGCCTTGAATATCTCTTAATGTCTCTTCACCTCCCCCATTTCCCAGCCCCCAAACTGGCCTTTTAATCTGTTTCATTTTCTGCTTTTTTCTCAGTTCTGAAGAAGGGTTTTGACCTGAAACATTGACTCTGTTTCTCTCTCCACGGATGTTGCCTGGCCTGCTGAGTTTTTCCAGCGTTTTCTGTTGTTATTTCCAGTCTCAGTAGATCTAGTATGACTCCGACTTGCCTATCAAGGATGAAGTAGGTCTGTTATATAAACAGGCCCCAGTATTGCTTCTGCTCTAAGTTCTACCTGAAGTAAGGGCTCCTTGTAATGGCCTTGTGTAGACAGTAAACATGACCTCAGTATTGACTGGCACCGAAGTGTAAATCCAAGAATGTTGAGCGAGTAAATGCTTTGCACTGTGAAGAGTTAAATCGCTCCTTGTGTCAATATGACTAACACGTGCTAACTCTCAAGAGCACAAGGCATGATAAATATTACTTCACTTGAATAATCAAAGCAGGTTTCAGGATATTGGTTTGCTCTGTGAGGGTGATGAGGTGATGCAGTGAATTGAGCTTACAGCATGATGTGCCCTAGAATGCTACGAGATAGCTTTGTATCTGCAATTCCCCACACACCAACTCTCCAATCTTACCACAGAATCATAGGGAGGAATTTTAACATGGATGAGCGCATGGGATTGGGGTGCGGGTGGGGGTTAAATATGGAAAAATTCCCAGCGTGGCGGGAAGCCGGCGCCAACCCACCAACTTCCAGGTTTTGCGGAGCCTGGACAAGGGGTGGGCAGCCAACCTGCTCCCAGGAGGTAGGTTGGCATTTTAAATGTTAGTGAGGCTGGAAGCCTTTGATTTAACCTGCTTTGCAGGTTTTAATGTAGGTGGCCCGGTTTCCCCAGGCCTCGGGAAACCCGGCTGCTGAAGCAAGGCGACGATTGCTTCGGGGAGAATGTAAGTGCCTTTACAACACTGCTTGTGGGCCAGGAGGAGCAGGAGTGCTTCCCCCCCCAACCCCCCCAAAGCTACCCCCATCAAACACCCCCACCCATACAAAGACCCCCGGGGTTGGGGATTGGACCTCCCCCCCTCCCTGCTGGATCAGACCCCCCCCCCGAAATCATGGACCGGACCTGCCTGGTCCTGCGGCCTGCTCCGGAGTCCTCCCTGCCCGACTGGAAGCCAAGCCTGTCAATCAGGCTGACCTCCAGGCGGGGAACCTGTCAGGGTCAAAAGACGCACGCTGTGGAGTAAAAACTGCACAGCACGTGGGGAAACCCAGACTTCCGGGTTTACGTCCAAAACTCCAGCCCACCCCCTGCCTACGTAACGCGCACCAGTAAATATCCAGGCCATAGCATTTTACAGCACATAAGGAGGCCATTTGACCCATAGCGCCTGTGCCAGCTCTCTGATTGAGCTCTCTGCTTAGTCCCAATCACCTGCCTTTTACCCATAGACTTTTTCATTTTTATTTTTCAAATATTTATCCCCCACTTCCCTTTTAAAAGCTGTTATGGATTCAGCTTCCACCAAAATTTCTGACAGGGCATTCCATTGGCAGCCATGCCTTCAGCTGTCTAGGCCCCGTGCTCTGGAATTCCCTTCCTAAAGCTCCCTAAAGGCCTCTCCACCTCCCTCTCCTCCTTTAAGATCTGCCTAAAACCCAGCTCTTTGACCAAGCTTTTAGTCATCCCTCCTAATATCTCTTTCTTTGGCTTGGCGTCCATTCTTATCTGATTACGCTTCTGTGAAGCGACTGGGACGTTTTCCTATATTAAAGGCGCTATATAAATGCAAGTTGCTGTTGTTATCAACACCATGCGAGCAGTCATAAAAATCTATTGCAGGGGAGAGGAACTTCGATCATGCCAGGACAGCAGCAGACTGGATTGTTGAGTTTTAGTGAGATCTTCACTTCAACATCTGATTGTGGTTAGTGGCATTGAAATGACAAGAGCCTTATGCAGTAGGAAACTTAACTCGTAGTACATGCTGGAATGTAGCAGAGCAAGGAAATACCAAACCGTGAGTGGCTTACAAACAACGCATGTTTGGATTGAGTACAAACTACCCTTTTGTCCCCAATGTGTTGAAATGTAATGGTGTTTGACTTAGGGATAAAGTGGCCTTCTACATTTCAGTACATCAACCGCCACATGGCAACTTGAAAACTCAAGTCCAGAGCAAAGACATCTTGAGATGGATTGAACTGTGTGAAAAGCAAATCCAAGAAGACATTTTAAACAGTGGAATCCAAAGACTATTTCTCTGGAGAGCAAAGATAATCCCAGCTCCACTACCAACCACCTTCTTAAACCTCTCTTCCCGTGGGGCAACTGCACCAATGTGCCCAGGATGAAGATTAATAATGTCTCCATGACCCCCTGGATCATGGATGGGATTAGGCAGTTTTGTGCCTGCACAAAAGTATGACAAGAAAGGAACTTGCATTTATATAGTGCCCTTCACAACCTCAGGACGTCCCAAAACGCTTTACAACCAATCAAGTACTTTTGAAGTGCAGCAACTGTTATAATCCAGAGCAATTTGACAGCCAATTTGCACACAGCAAGGTTCCGTAAACAGCAATGAGATAAATGAGCAGATAATCTGTTTTTAAGTGATGTTGGTTGAGGGATAAATATTGGCCAGGACACCGGGAGAACTTCCCTGCTCTTTTTTGAAATAGTGGCCATTTTGGGTCCACCTGAGAGAGCAGACAGGGCCTCGGTTTCACGCCTCATCCAAAAGATGGCAGCTCTGACAATGCAGCGGCTGTGCATTGAAGTGTCAGCCTGGATTATGTGCTCAAGTCTCTTGGAGTGGGATTTGAACCCACAACCGTCTGATTCAGAGGCGAGAATGCTACCACTAAGCCAAGGCTAACACCTAGTAGTGATACATAAAGAAAGTATGAAGAGTCAGATATGATTTTGAGGTCATTTGTGGCAAGCTGCTTGTAAGTTAAGCATCCTATCGCCATCGCAGTACGACCCAAGTATATGATGCTTGAAATCAAAGGGCAGCTCCCACATAAGGGGAATGCTCTACTTGGTTGTAAATCCATACTTATTCAGAAAACTCTAAGAGCCTGGAATTCTATTGGGTCCTGGGCAGATCACGCATCAGAGGACTGGGAAATAGGGTCCCTCAATTCTACCGTGTGTTTTTGGTCCAGCTATTTTTTGATGAGATGGGGAGCCATGGGCAGATGTGCCTTACATCAAGGGTGTGTGTCAGGGGTGTTCCTGTGCTACACTTTACACCCTTAAAAGACCTTAGCAGAACTCTTGCTGGCTGAGAGCTAGCCTGAGGCCTTGGAATGGTCCTTGACCTTGCTAGAAGTAAGGTAACGGATCACTTATCCGGAGATATGGCTCACATTGGAACTGAAGACCCTTTAATGCAGCTTTTCTTTGGCCTGGAAAGGGCCTTGGGAGCAGCCCAGTTGAATGGCTGGGTGGTGCTCTGCCTTCTTGAAGGACGATTGAAGCAGGTGCCTCTAATTCACCCTTAGAGGCATGGCCCACCTGGCCTGTACATGCTAATGGGCCCGCTCCCATAATTTGGGACAAGTTCCACGTCCTTCTCTGCTTCACTTGTGCCTTTGGAATGTTGTCCCCTGACCGTCCAATAAAGGCAGCTGAGTCTTGTGAAATGGAGAGGGAGGCATCATATGAGGAAGAGATTGTCATTCATTTCCTGCATTTGAAAATAATTTTGTATAGATGCCAAAAGTTGTCCCGAGATTTGAAAGCACTATCCTAACCCACAAATGCAGATAAATGAGCTACATCTAGGTCAAGCTGGCATACAATGTCAGAAGCCAGGGAGAAAACAGTGACTCCCAGCGAGCCTTGCCTAGTTGAGTTAACTGGCCATCAGGAGGTGCTTCACCCCCCAGCCCAAAGTATGTGCAGGCATACACAGATGTACATCTGTAAAGAAAGAAAGATTTGCATTTATATAGCGCTTTTCATGACCACCGGACGTCCCAAAGCACTTTACAGCCAATGAAATACTTTTGAAGTGTAGCTACTGTTGTAATGTAGGAGGCAAGCTCCCACAAGCAGCAATGTGATAATGACCAGATAATCCGTTTTGTTTCGTTATGTTGATTGACGGAATAAATATTGGCCAAGACACCGGGGATATCTCCCCTGCTCTTCTTTGAAATGGGGGATCTTTTACGTCCACCTGAGAGGGAAAACGGGGGCCTCGGTTTAACATCTCATCCGAAAGGCTGCACCTCCGACAGTGCAGCACTCCAGCCTAGGTTTTTGTGCTCAAGTCTCTGGAGTGGGACTTGAACCCACAACCTTCTGACTCAGAGGTGAGGGTGCTGTCCACTGAGCCACAGCTGGCACATGTGTGTGACAGGTATCACAACATCAAGGCAGTAAAGAAAGACCTTCACACTCAGTATGTGTTCCTAAGACACAGTAATATTAACACATTCTCCAGTGTCACATGTGCCCTTTTCACCAGTAACGTCACTGGAACCTCTCCAGCGTAAGATGTGCGCATTTTGGGCTGATTCTGCCATCTGGCATTTTCAGCACTGAGCACACCATGGGAAATTATAGGCCATTCACTTTAATGTTTGAAAACCACATGCTGTGCTCCTGCATCGCACTCCTTGTGAGTGCTGCTCCCCATTGGATCGTTATTCACCCCTTGTGTACTCCAGAGGAACTGGGCATTAATATACATAGTACTAAAATCAGTGGTCATGTACCACTTGCATATTCAAGCCCTTTTGATTTAAGCATCACTGAACAGTGCCTGAATAGCATAAATGAACAGCGCCTGAATAGCCACGTAAGTGCAAACAGCTATTCTCTGAACCCAAGAGAGCCCCACAGAGGTCCTGCTACCTTTCGCATTGCAGGTGCTGCTCACTGCTGAAGTTGATATTCTGTGGGGCACAGTAAATGATTGCAAGGCTGTGCGAAACAAATGGCGACTCGCTCATGTGTTATGCCCTTTTGGGGCCTGGAAGCTACCAGTGACTTAAAAATTGAGTGCAGTCATTACCATCACTGCCAGAGGGAGGGCAGTCCTGATGAAGATTGCCCAGTTAGGTTTATCATTTCAGGAGGTGGCATAGATCAACAGCCACCTCTCTAGACAGCTTCAGCTTGGCAACACACTGCTTCTCTGTTAGGGATAGGTAGCTGCTTCTTGGCCTGTACTCACAACCCCCAAGCGTGGGCCTCTGCAATCTTCTTTACAGCCTTCCTCCCACTCTGCTCTCAATCTCTTGCTGTGAACTGACAGTGTATACTGGAGCTGTAACACTCACTAACATATTTATCTTTCCCAGAGATATTGTAACTCCAACTAGGGGCACTGGTACGATCAAAGAAATTTATTACACCCCACAGAAAACAGCTCCAATCAGCATTAGGAACCATTAATAATCCCTTAATTGGCATAATTGAACAGTAAGTGATAAAATAATGCCAGAACTAATAACCTCACAGGGTTGAAAACTAGGAACAGCAAGACAAATGGCATGTGATGCTGCTATACGGATTCTTTCCTGCTTCTACATCTCTTAATGCCAACTTCCAGCAGCAAAATATATCTGCCGTCTTTTCTTTTTGTGCTTGTTCTGCAATGTCCCACACCACAGCTCTTTTCCCTCCTATTTTCTCCCCTCCCTCCGCCCTCCACCCCTCCACGATGGCATTGACTCCTTGCTGGGTTCTACAGATAATGGTCAGCTACCTGCGCTTTGCCTATTTGGCTATTGACATAAGAAAACTCACTAAGCACTTGGCTGAGCATAAAACAAGGCTTTAATCAACTGTTTCACAACCATGAGATTCTAGTTACATCACTAGTTCCTGGTTACAAAAACATCCTGGGCAAGCTGGGACCACGCCCGAGTATTTATACTCTTTGGACGGCGCCACCAGCTGGCCGCCCAGTGTTATTTCATGAGTCATTTCTTCATGAATGATAAGATTATGACAGCTATTATCCGCCTTTGAGCTTTGGCAGTGAGGGTCAGCCAGTTATCCAACTACAGAGGACATCAGAGCTGAGCCCAATCCTACCCTCACCCACACACAGGGGTGGGATCCCTGGCAATTGAAGCCCCCAGCCATCCGAGATCAGCTAACTCACTACAGACTAGGGATTGAAACTGAGATCTTTGTGCTTCTGGTTTGGTTCAGCTACCTAAGGAACATTTTCTTGACGCTAACAGCAAAATCATTTTGCTCCTTGTTTTCTACCTGAAGGTTAATCTCCCAGTGTTCATGCTATCATTCTCAGTCATCTATTTCTGGATGTTATTTGAGCGATGTATGAATGGGCAGTAGCCTGGGGACAATGCTGCCTTTTATTTCCCCCCCCACCCCAATCTGGGAAGATGCGTGACCTTCTCTTGGAGTCTGTGGTGTGGGACATTGAAGCTACGTCGCTCACTGTTGTAGTGCTGCGTTGCTCTAATTATATTCTAATGATGCAGCTATTCTCATTTGGGCACCGGTGCCTGCTTTGAGCCAGCAAGTTATTGTTATTTCTGTCAAAGACTCATAATTATGATTGTCTGAAAACATGACAAAGAGCTAATAGTCAAGACCTGGGCAGCCTTTTCTCATCCTGAGTCTGTTTACTATGAAATGTGTTACAAGTTAGAAAAGTTTATCTGATGTCTGACCGTTGTGTCATTATCAGAGAATACTGATAGCATGTTATGTGCCAATGATTAAACAGCAATGGTTAGAAAGATTTATAGGCTGACAGTAACATTGATCTTGCCTGTTGAAGTGATGTTTGGGATTAAGTTTACAGTTTTGACTTATTTGCAAGCAGAACCTTCAAGGAACTTCATTAGAACACAAGGGACTAGTGTTCTTACTCAGACTTTCAATTAGGACCCTGTGAAATTCAGGTATCTTGAATTCAAATCTTAAAATGTTTGATTTCTTGGATCTGATTACCACCGGACACTGAAATGGAGTGATTTATTTTTGCTGTGCCTTGCCATTCCCTATGTTCATGTTATATTTTAACAGTTCGTTAAGAGTTGAATCAGCATTTGGGTTGACCTCGGCTCCCTAGGCTAGGGAGGGGAAAATCAGCCAGGATTCACACTCCTGATTGCTGCCCAGTGACTTCTGCCGTGTAGAAATTGGGTGTGATCAGGATCAGGCTCAGTGGTCTTCGATTGTTGAATAAACTGCCAACACTCACCGTCTCTGCTCGCAATTGAATAATGGCCAATTTATGAGGTATCAGAAGGCGCTTGGTGCTGGTGGCACCGTATCTCTGCAAGACGTCAACCACCTTCAGGAGAAGAGGGAAGGGAAGAAACTTGGTGGCAAAAGTTGGCTAGAAAAGAGGAACAAAAATTGAACTAATGTCACTCACTAATACCTAAACTATGGGGTTAGTTTAGGTTTGGGCATACCCATCCCTTTAAAAAAAAAAGTCAACATCCTTTCTCTACAAAAGAAAATCTGTCATCTGTTACTCGAGTCACAGTGACAGATGTGGATGTATTTTGCATTTTTTTAAAAGTCTGCCTGGTCCAGTGGGGGTATCTGGTTTCTGGCAATCTGGAGGAGGAGGTGGAGGGCCAGGGAGGGGCATCCAATCCCAGGCAGCCTAACCCATATTTGTTTTCCCTGGTGTGTTAGTGCCTGATTCTGCCAGTCTGGTGCATGAGCTGGCGTCTGTTCTCCTCAGCAGTGTTGTTGGTCTAATCAGTCAGGCAGAGAGTGTCTGCATTTGACCCTGGGTGTAGAGTACATACAGGAAACTTTTTTTTATCCGGCACGGACGGGACCGGCGTGGTGCCGGTTCATCAAAAATTCCGGATAACCGAACGCTATAGTAAAAGATACGGAGCTGAGAGCTCCGTATAAAGCAACAAACCCTGTTGCTTAGCAACAGGTTCAGAACAATGGCCACAAGTTGCAAGTGTCTCTGTAGCTTAGCAACAGCTGCAGCCACACCCTTGCACTGCAACACATGGAGGAAGGCAAGTAATAAAAGTTACCTGAACCTACTCCTGAATTTTGCCGGTTAACCGAGATTTTCGGTTATTTAGGTGCCGGTAAATCGAAAGTTTCCTGTACCTGTTTCTCCGAAGCACTTAATACAGGGACACGTCTGCTCTCCCTCGTAGTTTAAGGAAGCTGATGGCACAGTGCAATGTTTGATTTTAATTTCACAAATCTGAATTTCGGACCTCAGAAGCTGAGTTTGGATCCAATTCATAAAATCAAATCAAATCTTCACCTTTTTGCAGGAGGCAGCCGAGAGCTGGAGAGACACCAGGTGTCGAAAATAAACCGATTGACTAGATGAAACATAGAAACATAGAAGATAGGAGCAGGAGTAGGCCATTCGGCCCCTCAAGCCCGCTCCGCCATTCAATGAGATCATGGCTGATCATCCAAACTCAGTACCCTTTGATGTGCCTCAATAAATCCGAGACTCGATGTTAGCGAAACAAAACAAGGCTTTTATTGACTTAGAAGGTAACACACAGGAGAGAGGTATCTTCCATCCAGAGCTCTGCCGTACTCGATGTGCTGCAGGCTGGGCCAGCTTACATAGGGGCCAGGTATGGGCGGAGCCCTACACATAGTACACTACAATGGGCCAGGTATGGGCGGAGCCCTACACATAGTACAATACAATGGTGAGGAAACGGAACAGAGGTAAGGGAAATGAAACTGAAACCAACCACAGTCACAGGCAGTGATGAATGGAATATTTCATCACATTCACCCCTTCTATAGATTTAGTCTGTTCGGGGGTTTGATAGTCCTCTGCGACTGACGTGGCTGTTGTGGTGCCGCGGGTGTCGGCTGGGTGTCCCCGGTGGCCTCCTGGGTCTCTGCCGGGGGTGCCGCCAGGGTTGTTGAAGGGGTAGTTGGTGGGGGTGCCGTTGGTCGATGTTCTTCCGGGGGTGATGAAAGAGTAGTGGGTGGGTAAGAGTTGCTGTGATCGTTGTTGCTGCTATTGTCGTGGTTGTTGTCGTTACCGGCTGGGGCGACGTCTTTTATGGACACGGTGTCCTCCCTTCCGTCGGCGTGCCGGACATACGCGTATTGGGGGTTGGCGTGGAGTAGGTGCACTGGCTCCACGAGAGGGTCCGTCTTGTGGCCCCTCACATGCCTTCGCACGAATACCGGACCTGGGGTGGAGAGCCATGATGGCAGCGATACGCCTGAGGTGGATTTCCGGGGAAAGACAAACATTCGTTCATGAGGCGTGGCATTAGTGGCAGTACACAATAGCGACCGTATCGAATGGAGCACATCTGGGAGGACTTCCTGCCAGCGGGAGATAGGGAGGCCTTTGGTCCTTAGAGCTAGAGTGACTGCTTTCCATACTGTCCCGTTCTCTCGCTCCACTTGACCGTTACCCCGGGGGTTGTAGCTGGTGGTACGGCTCGTGGCGATCCCCCTGGACAGCATGTACTGGCGTAGCTCTTCACTCATGAAGGACGCCCCCCTATCCGTATGGATGTAGCTCGGCATACCGAACAGGCAGAACAGGCTGTTGAGGCATTTAATGACCGTGGCGCTGGTCATGTCTGGGCAGGGGAAGGCGAATGGGAACCGGGAGTATTCGTCCACAATGTTCAGGAAGTAAACATTGCGGTCGACGGACGGGAGGGGGCCCTTGAAATCTAAGCTGAGCCGCTCAAAGGGCCGTGTAGCTTTGATTAAGTGGGCTCTATCTGGGCGGTAGAACCGAGGCTTGCACTCAGCGCAAGTGCGGCAGTTCCTGGTCAGAGACCGAACTTCCTCAATCGAGTAGGGTAAGTTGCGGGACTTTATGAAGTGGAACAGCCGCGTGACCCCTGGGTGGCAGAGGTCGTTGTGGAGGGTCTGTAGCCGATCCCCGGTGGCGCTGGCACACATCCCTCGTGAGAGGGCGTCAGGGGATTCGTTAAGGGCCCCTGGCCGGTAAATGATGTCATACTCGAAGGTGGAGAGCTCGATCCGCCACCTAAGAATCTTATCATTTTTGATCTTCCCCCTCTGTTTATTATTGAACATAAACGCTACCGACCGCTGGTCGGTAAGTAGGGTGAAGCGTTTGCCGGCTAGGTAGTGGCGCCAGTGGCGCACTGCCTCCACGATGGCTTGGGCCTCCTTTTCCACGGAGGAGTGTCTGATCTCGGGCCCTTGGAGGGTCCTCGAGAAGAAAGCTACGGGCCGCCCCGCCTGGTTGAGGGTGGCCGCCAAGGCAAAGTCAGACGCATCACTTTCCACTTGAAATGGAGTGTTCTCGTCCACTGCCTGTAGCGTGGCCCGCTCAATATCCTGCTTAATGCTTTTGAAGGCGGCGTGGGCCTCAGCAGAGAGCGGAAAAGAGGATGCTTTCAAGAGGGGGCGGGCTTTGTCGGAGTAGTTGGGGACCCATTGGGAATAATAAGAAAATAACCCCAGGCACCTTTTCAGGGCTTTGGGAGTGTTGGGCAGGGGCAGCTCCCGTAGGGGGCGCAATCGGTCGGGGTCTGGTCCGATTTCCCCATTCTCCACCACGCTGCCTAGTATGCAGAGGCGCGTGGTGTTGAAAACGCACTTGTCCTCGTTGTAGGTGAGGTTGAGTTTTTGTGCGGTTTTCAGGAACCTCTCGAGGTTCGAGTCGTGATCCTGCTGGTTGTGACCGCAGATGGTGACGTTGTCGAGGTAGGGGAAGGTTGCCTGCAAGTGGTGGTCATCGACCATGTGGTCCATCTCCCTCTGGAAGACCGAGACCCCATTCGTCACCCCAAAGGGGACTCTGAGGAATTGGTAGAGGCGTCCGTTCGCCTCGAAGGCGGTGTACGGGCGGTCCTCTGGTCTGATAGGGAGTTGGTGGTACGCTGACTTGAGGTCGATGGTGGAGAACACCCGGTATTGGGCGATTTGGTTCACCATTTCTGATATGCGGGGTAGCGGGTAGGCGTCTAGTTGGGTGTACCTGTTGATCGTTTGGCTATAGTCGATCACCATCCGTTTCTTCTCGCTACCCCTTACCACTACCACTTGGGCGCGCCACGGGCTGTTGCTGCGTTCAATAATGCGCTCTTTCAGGAGCCTGTCTACCTCGGTCGCGATAAACCGCCTGTCCTCCCAGCTGTACCTCCTGCTTTTGGTCGCTATTGGCTGGCAGTTAGGGGTAAGGTTCGCGAATAGCGAAGGCGGCTTTACCTTCAGGGTAGCCAGACCGCACACTGTGAGGGGCGGCTGGGACCCACCGTACTTGAGCGTGATGCTTTGGTGGTTGCACTGGAAATCTAGGCCCAAGATCACGCTCGCACATAGATTCTTCATGATTAATACTTTAAAATTATCGTATACAGTTCCGTTAACGGACAGTTGTACCGTGCAGTAACCCATGATGGTCGATGTCTGGGTTTTATCAGCCATAGAGATGGTACCCCGAGTAGGGACCACCTTTAGGGAGAGTTGTTGTGCCAGTTCAGGGTGGATAAAACTCTCCGTGCTTCCACTGTCAATTAAACATTTAACCCCGCACCCGTTTACCTCGATGTCCACCATTGATTTGGATAGCGGGTGCGGCCTGGTCTGGTCCACTGTGACCGATGCCACTGTAGGGCCCTGATCGAGACAAGATGGCGTCCACGCTGTCTGCTCATAAGATGGTGGACCCCACGAGGTCGGGCAAGATGGCGTCCAAGATGGCCGCTCCCACGGCGCACACGTGGCGGTGGCGGGTTTTCCGGCGGGGTTCCCTCTGCACACCTTCCCGAAGTGCCCCTTCTTACCGCACTTAAAGCAGGTGGTGCCTTTCGCCGGGCACAGGTTTCTGGTGTGCTTCGGCTGCCCGCAGAAGTAGCAGTTGGGTCCCCGACGCGTCGCGGCTGTCGTAGGGCTTCTGGGGGGAGAGCGGGGCCCCGACGGTGTCGGGCTGCCGGGCGGGGAAGATGTCTTCCAAGATGGCGGCGCCCTTGGTGCGCACATGGCGGCGTGGACGGCGCGGGCTGAAGAGTAGGCGTCCGAGTTTCTCTGGGCCACATCCAGGGATCGCACTGTGTCCGCAGCCTGTTTCAGGTCCAATCCCGTTTTTTCCAGCAGTCTCTGCCGGATGTAAGTGGAGCTGAGGCCTGTGATAAAGGCATCGCGAACAAGCTCGTCAGTGTACACTGCGGCTTTTACATCTTGGCACTTGCCTTCTCTCCATATCCCTTGATCCTTTTAGCCTTAAGAAATATATCCAACTCCTTCTTGAATATATTTAATGAATTGGCCTCAACTGCCTTCTGTGGTAGAGAATTCCACAGGTTCACCACTCTCTGGGTGAAGAAATTCCTCCTCATCTCTGTCCTAAATGGCTTACCCCTTATCCTTAGACTGTGACCCCTGGTTCTGGACTCCCCCGCCATCGGGAACATCCTTCCTGCATCTAGTCTGTCTAGTCCTGTTAGAATTTTATAAGTTTCAATGAGATCCCCTCTCATTCTTCTAAACTCTAGTGAATATAAGCCTAATCGACCCAATCCCTCCTCATGAATCAAACAAACTTTTTCTTTCTTGAGTGTTTGATGTGAGGCCATACAAATTTTTATTGAAATGGTTTCAAGCTTGCAAAAGGAGACTTGCATCTGGAATCTGGCCAATGCAAGACAGCTACGGACAATTCACTCCCTTCTGAATTCATACCCTGCCAGGCTTTGCAGTGCCTTCACTAAGTGAGCGATGCCTGATCTCATTGTTTTGGTTTCTAACAGACCTCTGTCGACAGGCAATGTTTATTGGTAGTATTACAGGCCCTTCCACACTGACATCAGCCATAAAATACACTGTAAACAGGCCAGCTCCACTTATAAATATCATAGCTACCTAAAGCTTATAAAAGAGTGCACTACATGTGTACACTTGACTCCATATAAAATGTATTATTATGCGAGGGAGGTGATGCTGAGTGCATTTTAAATGGTCTTTCCATCAGAGGTAGCCACAAACAATGTGCATTAAAGGTTGTGGTTAACAGTGAGTGTTAAATGAGGTCCCTTTAAAAACTATGTCACTTTTTACATTTTATTCAATTAATATTATTGTTACAAAAATGCCATCTTTCTGATTGTCATTCCATTTATATGAAATATTTACCAAATATGTATTACCAAATAATCTTTATATATATATAAATATATAAACTATTTTTATATAAAGCTTTTCTCAAACATACTTCTTTTCTTTCTAGGCAGGACTTTGCAGTCATCCAGAGTAGAGATCTAAGTGTTCTGCTCTTTGCACCATCCAGGTCAGGCAGTGCAGAGGGTTAGTCACTAGGTCAGAATCCTGGAACTCCCTACCTAACAGCGTTGTGGGAGTACCTTCACCACTGGGAGGGCCGCAATTCAAGAAGTAAGGCCCACCACCACCACCTCTTTCTCAAGTGCAGCTAGGGATGGCAGCAAATGCGTGACGCCCGTAACCCAAGAATAAATATAAAAACAAAGATTCTGAGTAAAACTCTCTCTCCATTGCCTCAACAATGTCCCCTAAGAAAGAATGAGTATTTATAGAGCACCGTTCAGAGCATCCCAGGGAGCTGTACAACTACAGGAAACTTTCTTTTATCCGGCACGGACGGGACCGACGTGGTGCCGGTTCATCAAAAATTCCGGATAATCGAAAGCTATAGTAAAAGATAGGGAGAGCTGACAGCTCCGTATAAAGCAACAAACCCTGTTGCTTAGCAACAGCTTCAGAACAATGGGCACAAGTTGCAAGCGTCTCTGTAGCTTAGCAACAGCTGCAGCCACACCCTTGCACAGCAACAAATGGAGTAATAAAAGTAATAAAAGTTACCTGAACCTACTCCTGAATTTTGCCGGTTAACCGAGATTTCCAGTTATTTAGGTGCCAGTAAATCGAAAGTTTCCTGTAATGGAATACTTTTTGCAGTGCAGTCACTGTTGTTCTGCAGACAAGCAATTTCCGCACAACAAGGCCCCACAAACAGCAAATGAGGACTCTGGCAAAAGTTATTTTATAATCAGGACCACACAGAGGAACGGAGCTCCCTGGAACATACAGAGCAAGGGATCAAGAGAAATAATAAATCTTGAACACGTGACATGGGTACTTGATTACCTGCCTCCAAATGTTCTGAGCTATGGGCTTTGCAAAGATGACAGTTGACAAAAGAGAAAACCAGGCTGGAGCCAAATAGAAATGTTTGCTTCAAAAATGAACCATGCAATCACTATTGCCCAGGTACCAAGTATTTACATTATGGTTCTAGTTCATTTGCAATGTCAGTCACCACCAGGATATAAACTCACAACTATTTAAGGAGCTAATGTGAGTGATTTTCTTATCTATGTCTTTGTTGTAAGGAGTGGTTCCCAATGGGAGTACTTTACATGAGAAATACATTTTAGTTGATTTTTTTTTTATGTTCTTGCGACAAAGCAAACAATCCTCCCCACTCAATAGAATGATACTTAAAAAAACATATGCACATCCACCCACACAGACATACATACTAGGAAAGAGATTTAAAAACAGGACCTCAAAAGGTAGTAAGCTCCGGATTACTCCCAGTGCCACGTGCTAGTGAGTACAGGAATAGGAGGATAGAACAGATGAATGCGTGGCTGGAGAGATGGTGCAGGGGGGAGGGCTTTAGATTCCTGAGGGATTGGGACCATTTCTGGGGAAGGTGGGACCTGTACAAGCCGGCCGGGTTACACCTCAACAGAGCCGGGACCAATATTCTCACGGGGAGGTTTGCTAGTGCTGTTGGGGAGGGTTTAAACTAGCTTGGCAGGGGGATGGGCACCAGCATATAGGAGTAGAAAAGAGGAATAAAGTGCATAAAAGAGTGAATGTGTTGGATAGTACTAGAGAAGAAAGTAGTACTAGAGGTGGTAGTAGTACCACATTAGATAGGAGCAGACTAAGAAAGACTACAAAAAATTCAAAAATGGGTTTAGAATGCAAGTACGTAAACGCACAAAGTGTGGTGAATAAGGTTGGTGAGCTACAAGCACAATTAGCCATGTGGCAATATGATGTTGTGGCAATAACGGAAACGTGGCTTAAAAACGGTGAGGACTGGGCACTTAATATTCAAGGGTACAAGGTGTTCAGAAAAGATAGGGAAGGAAAAAAGGGAGGTGGGGTGGCAGTGCTGACTAAGGAAGACATTGTAGTGTTGGAAAGGGAGGATGTTCTTGAGGGGACAAGGACAGAATCCATTTGGTTAGAGTTGAGTAGCAAAAAGGGTGTGATCACGCTATTGGGGGTAGTCTATAGGCCTCCAAATAGTGAGAGGGAGGTAGAGGAGCAAATCTGCAGGGAAATCGCAGAGATATGCAAGAGCTATAGAGTGGTGATATTGGGGGACTTTAATTACCCAAATATCGATTGGGATAATGCTAGGGTAAAGGGAAAGGAGGGGGAGGAATTTCTGAAATGTGTTCAGGAGAATTTCCTTGACCAGTATGTTCTTGGCCCAACTAGGAAGGAGGCAGTGCTGGATCTGGTGCTGGGGAATGAGGTGGGCCAGGTCGACCAAGTGTCTGTGGGAAAACACTTGGATATGAGTGATCATCATATCATAAGATTTAGATTAGCAGTGGAAAGGAGCAAGGAACAATCTAGAGTGGAACTTCTAAACTGGAATAATAGGGCTAACTTCAATGGGATGCAAAAGGATCTAGCCAGGGTAAAATGGAACCAAATACTGACAGGAAAAACTGTAACAGAACAATGGGTGATCTTTAAGGAGGAGATGATCCAAGTACAGGCTAGGTACATTCCAACAAGAGGGAAGGGTAAGGGAACCAAAGCTAGGACTCCTTGGATGACGAGGGAGATAGAGAAGATGATGAAACAAAAAAAGAGGGTGTATGATGCATGTCAGGTGAATTCTTCAAGGGAGAACCAGACCAAATACAATAAGTTGAGAGGGAAAGTGAAGATGAAAATAAGATTGACAAAGAGAGAATATGAGAGTAGAATGGCGGTTAACATAAAAGGGAACCCAAAAATCTTCTACCGGCATGTAAACAATAAGAGGCGAGGTGGGGCCTATTAGGGACAAAGAAGGTGATATATGCTTAGAGGCACAGGGCAAGGCTAGAATACTCAATGAGTACTAAGGAGGTGGATGCTAACAAAATATCGGTAGAAGTGGAAAAGGTAGAAGCAATGGAAGGGGTGAAAATTGATGGACAGGATGTACTAGAAAGGCTGGGTATGCTTAGAGTGGATAAGTCGCCTGGTCCAGATGGCTTGCATCCCAGGTTGCTAAGGGAATTGGGGGAGGAAATAGTGGAAGGGCTTGCCATCATTTTCTAATCTTCCCTAGATGCGGGGGAGGTGCCTGAGGATTGGAAAGTGGCAAATTTGACACCATTGTTCAAGAAAGGGTGTAAGGACAATCCTAGTAACTACAGGCCGGTCAGTTTAACATCGGTGGTGGGTAAAGTTTTAGAAACAATGGGCTGTATTTTCCGATCGGAGGCTTCCCGCGTGCGGAGGCCTCCAATCTGGAAAAAATCTACGCTCTTACCTGAGGGCTCCCGAGATGCGTATATTGCCGGTGCTGGGCCTCTCCAAACTCCAAGTGTGCAGGGCCCACGTATCCCAGGGGCTCATGCGGTTCGCAGCGTCCCTGGGATCACGTGGACAATGGGGAGCCAATCAAAGAAGGGAATCTCCCTTCATACACTTGATAGATAGACCTGTCAAATATATGAATGGAGATCACCCCAAAAACACATTAAAAAAATTTTTATAAATCACATTTTTAAAATTAGTTGAAATTACAATAATTAAATATTAAACAAAAATTTAATTTTTTGAAAAAAATAATTAATGTTTTTTACGGGGCTAAAAATAAACGTATCTTTTTTAAAAGTATTTTTAAATGATAAATGAGAGAAAACATTTTCTTTTTACTTTTTTCCAAATCTTATGCTGGTAAAAAGCAGGCCTTACGCCTGGTAAGATTTCTAAGGGTTTTCTGCGGGCGGAGTTTCTCCAGATAGCGGAACTATCCCCCCGCAGAGGCCCTTCTCCAGGGCAGGGGTCCGATCGGTCAAGAGCATTCTTGACAGATCGGAAATGCTGGTTTTCAGTGCATGCGCTGTGAATGCCTGAAACTGGCATTTCCGATGTCCCTACGGGTGTGCACACAGCCCGTACACATCCGTAGGCATCGGAATATCCGGCTCAATAATCAAGGAAAAAATTAACAGGCACTTGGAGAGGTTTAAGCTAATTAAAGAGAGCCAACACTGATTTGTAAAAGGCAGATTGTGTTTCATTAATCAAATTGAATTTTTTGATGAAGTAACAGGGAGGATTGATGAAGGGAATGCAATGGATGTTGTCTACGTGGATTTTAGGACGGCGTTTGACAAAGTACCACATCGAAGGCTGGTTAACAAAATTGAGGCTCGTGGACTAGGTGGGTCAGTGGCAGCTTGGATAAGGAATTGGCTTAAGGATAGAAAACAGCAAGTTGTGGTAAATGGCTGTTTTTCAGACTGGAGGATGGTAGACAGTGGTGTTCCCCAAGGGTCAGTGCTGGGGCCACTGCTTTTTTGATATATATAAATGACCTGGATATTGGAATATAGAGTAGAATTTCTAAATTTGCCAGTGACACCAAATTTGGGCGTGTGGCAAATAGTGAAGATGATACCAATCGACTGCAGCAGGACATAGAAAGGCTAGCAGAATGGGCAGACAAGTGGCAGATGGAATTTAATACAGAGAAGTGTGAGGTGATGCATTTTGGCAGAAGGAACAGGGAGAGGCAATATACATTTAATGGCACAGTTTCAAAGAGTGTGCAGGGACAGAGGGACCTGAGAGTTAATGTGCATAGGTCCCTGAAGGTGGCAGGACATATTGAGAGAGTGGTTAGTAAAGCATATGGGATCTTGGGCTTCATAAATAGAGGTACTATTGAGTATAAAAGTAGAGAAGTTATGCTGAACCTTTATAAAGCACTGGTTAGGCCACAACTGGAGTATTGCGTCCAGTTCTGGTCACCTCACTTTAGGAAGGATGTGAAGGCCTTTGAGAGGGTGCAGAGGAGATTTACCAGAATGGTTCTGGGGATGGGGGATCTTAGCTACAAGGACAGGTTGGAGAAGCTGGATTTGTTTTTATTAGAGCCAATGAGGTTGAGGGGTGATTTGATAGAGGTGTACAAGATTATGATGGGTTTGGATAGGCTAGACGGGGAATGGCTGTTCCCACTAGTTGATGGTACAAGAACTAGGGGACACAGATTTAAGGTTTTGGGCAAGAGATACAGGGGGGACATGAGGAAAAACATTTTTACACAGCGAGGACCTGGAACTTGCTGCCGACGGAAGTGGTGGAAGCGGAGACACTCACTGTTTTCAACGGGAGACTGGATAGGCACTTGAGGGAAATACACTTGCAGGGCTACGGGGATAGAGTGGGGGAATGGGACTGACTGGATTGCTCTACAGAGAGCCGGCACGGACTCAATGAGCCAAATGGCCTCCTTCTGTGCAGTTATGACTCTATGACATATATATTAAAAAACTCTGTGACCAAAAAGTACCTAATTGCCCTGGGGTTTCTAAGTTTGGAGCAACTTGGCTGGCAAGGAAAGGGAGACTAATTTGAGCTCAGTGAGTGTTCAGGATTCTTAAATGAAGCTTGGCTCCAATGATTCTGTTTACCGATTTAGGTGTGATTCATCCTGTTCCGGGAGCCAATGATGCAATCAACTGCTACCAAAATATCTCTGGATTGTCCACCTCATACATTGAGGTTTTAACCCATTCAGGACAGTGGAAGCATTCTTTATTATAAATAACTACAACAATAAGTCTATTTTCATGAAGATGGTTGTATTAGGTTACATTGTTGACTAGATAGAAAGACTTACCTTTATATAGCACCTTTCACGATGTCCCGAGGCGCTTTACTGCCAATGAAGTACTTTTTGCAGGGTAGTTGTCACTGTTGTAATATAGGAAACACGGCAGCCAATTTCAACACACAGCAAGCTCCCAAAACACAATGGGATAATGACCAGATAATGGCCCAGAAATTTGTGTCGGGGGCTTCCCGCGGGTGCAAGCCCCCGACCTACACTTACCTAGCGCGCCGGCAGTTGAGGCCTGGGCCTGCGTGCATTTCCTCTCTGTGGCCCGGTCCAGCTCCCGGCGTGATCCAGTGGCGTACTTAGTGCGATGCGTCGGCTGGGATCACGTGAGCACTGGGCAACCAATCGAAGGAGGGAAAAGTCCATTCATGAGTTTGACAGAAAGAACTGTCAAACTCATGAAAACTCCGGGCGCCCAAAACAGTACTTAACCTTAAATTAAATTTGTAAAAAACATCACACTATTTAAATCAACCATAAATAACATTAAATAACTATTTTAAACAATAATTTAAATTTTTGAAAAAAATAATTTTATAAAAAATCGGAGCTAAAAATACACTTACCTTACTGTAAAGTATTTAAAAATAATAAACCTGTGGAAAAAAAATTCTAATTTTAATTAATTGACCACTTACCTTTTAAAATGAAGTCCTTACGTCTGGTTTTTAAATGTGCAAAAAGTAGAGGCCTTCACGCACGGAAAAACCTGTAAAAAAAAAAGGAAGTTCAACGCGCACGCGGAGACTCCTGCGCGCATGCGTTCGACCTCTGAACCCCTTGGTTCAGAGGATCGGAAATGCCGGTTTCCCACGCATGCGAAGTGCATGCAAAAAACCGGCACTTCCATCGGGTCCACGCGTGAGTACTCCGTGCTTACTCACGTGTTGGGACCCGAATTTCTGGGCCATCTGTTTTAGTGATGCTGATTGAGGGATGAATATTGGCCAGGACACCGGGGTTAACTCCCCTGCTCTTCTGTGAAATAGTAGCATGGGATCTTTTACATCCACCTGAGAGAGCAGAAGGGACCTCAGTTTAATGTCTCATCTGAAAGACGGCACCTCTGACAGTGCGGCACTCCCTCAGCACTGCACTGGGAGTGTCAGCCTAGATTTTTTGTGCTCAAGTCTCTGGAGTGGGACTTGAACCCACAACCTTCCGACTCAGAGATAAGAGTGCCACCCACTGAGTCACAGCTGACACTACCTGACCAACATGAGTTATTCACATCGATCTTCATTTATACATATTAGGGACTTGATCCACTCATTTTAATCATTATTAGCTAAATCTCACACTATTTCCTCAGTGTAGTTATTGTCGCCACCTAATATATACATTAAGCCAGTTTTCCCAGTTCTTAATTCAGCACCTAATCAGTCAGTAATTAATTGCAGTGGCTACAAATGTCATTGTTAGGTAATTCCTATATTCCCAGATTTTATAAACGTCTGATTCATAGATTGTTGTTCACAAGACATTTGCTCGTAACAAGGCCATTCAGCATATCCTCATTCAGCTTGTTCCTGTTTTATGGGGTTTTGTGTGCACGTTAGCTGCTGCATTTGCCTACACAACAATGACTACTTCAAAAACAGTTCATTGACTCTGAAGCTTTTTGGGGACATCCTGAGGATCTGATGGGCACTAAAAGTAAGAAAGAATTTATATTTATATAGCGCCTTTCACAACCTCAGGACTTCCCAAAGTGCTTTACAGCCAATGAGATGTATGCAAGTTCTTACTTTTCTTTATCCTAGCTCATCCATCCGGAAAGACAATGGGGCAGATTTTCCTGTTTTAAGCCTGGATGTATTGGATTGCCTGGGTGCAGCTCATAGAGGAAAGTCAGGGAGGAGTGCTTGCCCAACTTTCCATCCATTTTGAAGTAATCTTCCCCCTACAGGCCTCTCCATTACTGTACTCAACTTTTTCTCAAATGATTTCAGAGATTTTACCTGCCCCGCCCTGCTCAAAAATCCATTTCTCTTGTTGATCACTTTTCGTGTGAAGAGCTTCCGAACATCATTTCAAATTTTCCTTTTGCCAGTTTGAAGCTGTGATCCCTTATCCTCATTTGGGAATTCTTGGATCGCCCCCCGAAGAGCAGAGTGAACACTACAAGGCTGTTCCTCGCATACGTTAACTACAACAAACACAAGATATAAGAAAAAGGAAGATCACTGTCTGAAATCAAAGGCGTGGTCATTGATCACAGAAACGCATCCAGTTGAAAGGTTCCATACCTGTCTAAAACAGACGTCTTGTCCCAACTAACTCTGTCAGGTAGATTGTTGAGTAGACGTTCAGGCAGCTCCTTTGCTGACAGTAATGTTGACTTCGATTGACAAATTTCACTTACTTAATAAACCACCTTCTGCCATGGCATTACAGAATTTACATCACATAGGCGGTAGAGTTGGATAGTAATCGATAAACTAGTCAGAAAGGAATCTGTCACCCTCTAGTGCTTCTTGATAAGGATAAACTTTAAAGCCTTATTTTGTTGATTTACCCCCTCTTCCTTAAATGTTATCCCACCTTTGCCCAAGGCTTTGTCTAATGATGGGCTATGGATCTACAGATGCTAGCCCCACTCCGGTACCTAGCTCAAGTAGTCATTCTCCATGTGGGCACCACTATTAGTAGGCTATTCTTCCACAGGAGGCAACCAAACCCAAACCTGTTCTCACCCAATGTCCATACACACACTATTAGGGAGCAGAAGTAGGAAATGAGGCGATTTTAACCCTACTCGCTCAGCAGGCCCAAGCACCCAAGGCCCTACCCCACTGCGGGCCAAGAATGGAGAGGTACTCATCAAGGACAGAGAGGTACTCATCAAGGACAGAGAGGCAGTCAGTGCCCGCTTGAAGGAGCACTCCGAAGATCTCCTTAACCGAGACCCTGTCTTCGACACGAGTGTCCTCAACTCCATCCCGCAGCATGCTACCTGCCACCATCTCAGCACAACCCCAGCCCGGCATGAAGTTGAAAAGGCCATCCGACAACTGAAGAACAACAAGGCCTCAGGAGCAGATGGAATCCCCGCCGAGGCACTAAAGTATAGCGTAGAAGCACTATTGGTGCGAATACATGAACTCATTTCGCTTATCTGGAAGGAGGAGAGCATTCCAGGGGATCTCAGAGACGCTGTAATTGTGACCATCTTCAAGAAAGGTGACAAGTCCGATTGCGGTAATTACACAGGAGTTTCCCTGCTGTCTGTCACAGGGAAAGTCATCGCAAGAATCCTCCTCAATCGCCTTCTCCCAGTGGACGAAGAGCTCCTCCCAGAGTTGCAATGCGGATCCCGCCCACTAAGGGGCACAGTGGACATGATCTTCACCGCACGTCAATTACAAGAGAAATGCAGTGAACAGCACCAACCACTGTACATGGCCTTCTTTGACCTCACAAAGGCCTTCGACACTGACAACCGTGAGGGATTATGGAGTGTCCTCCTCAAATTCGGCTGCCCTCAAAAGTTGGTCACCATCCTCCGCCTGCTTCACGACGACATGCAAGCCGTGATCCTGACCAACAGTTCCACCACAGACCCAATTCACGTACGAACCGGGATCAAGCAAGGCTGTGTCATCGCATCAATGCTCTTCTCGATCTTCCTTGCTGCAATGCTCCATCTCACCTTCAGTAAGCTCCCCGCTGGAGTGGAGCTAATTTACAGAACAAACAGGAAACTGTTCAAACTCCGTTGCCTCCAGTCCAGATCCAAGGTCGTCCCATCCTCTGTCGTCGAATTACAGTACGCAGACGACGCTTGCGTCTGCACTCACTCGGAGGTCGAACTCCAAACCATCGTCAACACCTTCACCGAAGCGTACGAGAGCATGGGCCTTACACTAAACATCCATAAGACAAAGGTCCTCTCCCAACCTGCCCCCGCCACACATTACTGCCCCCCAATTATCAAAATCCACGACAAGGCCTTGGACAACGTGGACCACTTTCCATACCTCAGGAGCCTACTGTCAACAAGGGCAGACGTCGACGACGAAGTCCAACACCGCCTTCAGTGTGCCAGTGCAGCCTTTGGTCGCCTGAGGAAGAGAGTGTTTGAAGACCAGGACCTCAAACCCGGCACTAAGCTCATGGTCTACAGAGCAGCAGTGATACCCGCCCTGCTGTATGCCTCAGAGACATGGACCATGTACAACAGGCACCTCAAAGCACTGGAGAGGTACCACCAACGCTGCCTCCACAAGATCCTGCAAATCCATTGGCAGGATAGGCGCACCAACGTCAGTGTTCTTGCTCAGGCCAACATCCCCAGCATCGAAGCTTTGACCATGCTCGATCAACTCCAATGGACGGGTCACATTGTCCGCATGCCCGATACGAGACTCCCAAAACAAGCGCTCTACTCGGAGCTCCGGCTCAGCAAGAGAGCCCCAGGTGGGCAGAGGAAACGCTTCAAGGACACCCTCAAAGCCTCCTTGAAAAAGTGTAACATCCCCACCGACATCTGGGTTCCCTGGCCCAAAACCGCACAAAGTGGAGGAGAAGCATCCGGGAAGGCACCGAACACCTCGAGTCTCTTCGTCGGGAGCAAGCGGAAGCCAAGCGCAGGCAGCGCAAGGAGCGCACGTCAACCCAAGCACCCCACCCACCCGCCCCTTCAACCACCGTCTGCCCCACCTGTGACAGAGACTGTTAGTCCCGCATTGGACTCATCAGTCACCTGAGAACTCAGTTTTAATGTGGAAGCAAGTCATCCTCAGTTCCGAGGGACTGCCTAAGAAGAAGAACTCGCTCAGCAGAAACGTGGTGGGTGCTGAATTAAAATCACCCTGGCTCTTACCTGTCCGAAAGCCGCCATGATCGCAACATCTGCAATTTTAACCTGCTCTCCTGAGCAGGCGACAAGGACAGGCGCCCGGAGCCAACAGGGTCCTTCTTTACATCTGCATATTGCGGCCCAATGACATCATTGAGACCTGACTGTAATTTTAACTCAGGCCTGAGCAGGGAATCCACCTGGAGTTAAAATCGGGGCCCATCCCCTGCCTAGCTGAGAAGCACTGAGACCATGCCTGTTGCTACCCAGCTGAGGTGAGTTAACTCAGTACATTCCATGGATCAAAGCTGGGAATCTCCCTAGTCTATGCCTCAGCACTTAATGTGCAGTGCAATGACATACTAACGCACCTGAGGAGCCATTAAGTTCTTGTTTTACGTGGAAGTTATGCATTTATACTTTCTCAACAAATGGCTACTGTCAGGATTGGCCTCAGTTTGTTTGGATAGGCTATTTGAAATGGATAGGAACGATTGGGCTGGAGGGCATGCATATAAAATCTGCAGGCAAAGAGTTAGGTTAGATGCCAGAAAGTATTTTTTTCTGGAGAATCATCACCCTCTGCAACAGACCTCTGAAATATGCAATGACAGAGGAGCTGTTACAGTCTTAACAAGGGATGTTCCTAAGAGAAGAGGATATTTTCGGTTATAGAGAGTAAGTTGCTAGTTAGCTGGGATTACGCACCAACGTCAGTGTTCTCGCTCAAGCCAACATCCCCAGCATCAAAACTTTGACCACGCTCGATCAGCTCCGATGGACGGGTCACATCGTCCGCATGCCTGATACGAGACTCCTCAAACAAGCGCTCTACTCGGAGCTCCGACACGGCAAGAGAGCCCCAGGTGGGCACAGGAAATGCTTCAAGGACACCCTCAAAGCCTCCTTGAAAAAGTGCAACATCCCCACCGACACCTGGGAATCCCTGGCCCAAGAACGCACAAAGTGGAGGAGAAGCATCCAGGAAGGTGCTGAACACCTCGAGTCTCTTCGCCGGGAGCAAGCGGAAGCCAAGCGCAAGCAGCACAAGGAGCGCACGTCAACCCAAGCACCCAACCCACCCGCCCCTTCAACCACTGTCCGTCCCACCTGTGACAGAGACTGCAGGTCCCACACTGAACTCATCAGTCACCTGAGAACTCATTTTTAATGTGGAAGCAAGTCATACTCAGTTCTGACGGACTGCCTAAGAGAGAAGAAGAGAACTGGGATTATGAGGCGCTTTGGGTTAATATAATCTTGTGGAGCCTTGCTTGATAGCCTTGGTGAGTCAAATAGAATTTCTCTGCTGCTTCTGGATCTCATAATGATCTCCAACGTCGCTGCCGTTTTCTACAAAGACTGTTCTCTGCTGGGCCATCTCAATTCTAGTATCTAGACACAAAAGGCAACAAGTGGTATGGGGAGAGAGCGGGAATATGGTATTGAGATAGAGGATCAGCCATGATCATATTGAATGGCGAAGCAGGCTTGAAGGGCCGCATGGCCTACTCCTGCTCCTATTTTTCTGTGTTTCTACCTGACCTGGTGCTACGTCCTCAGTTTTCTACTGGGAATTTTTCACTCTGCGCCGAGCCAGCTCTGATCAGTTTCTGCTGGTTTCCATCCTGCTCTGGGATCCTGCTCCACTCCTGCCGAATAACCTTTGCTCTGCCACTTCTGCCTGCCTCCCATTGTCATCCCTCCGCTGGTATACTGGATCCGTTGGTGTGCACCACTAATCACCAAGACCACTATTCGCCTCTGCTGGACCCCTGCATCAATCTATGCTGGCTCCAGGTCGAATCTCCATGCCTCCTTGGCTCTCCATCTTCCAGCTGCAGCAGCGCACCCATGGATACCCATTCACTCTCCACACCTGTCTCTGAACCTGGACATTAGCTCGTTGCTGGCCCAAGCTGACTCCACCTTATCTACGAGTCAGCTGCATCCTGCCACGGGACCTCTGACTTTAGGTTTTGGCTGCCTATGCTACCCAGAGGCCAGAGCCACTAGGTTCTGATGAGAAAGTTCACTTTTATGGACTGTCAAATAATATAAAATCTCGTGTGTAACTCATCACTGTAAGTATATTTTTGCCTGTTGTGAAGTTTCAGATCCATTTGCCCTGGACGGAGAAATGCAATAGGAATGACTAGAATCTGGCAGAGGACAGTGCAGTATCATGGGAGTACTTCCTCGTGTTCAGCCAGCATTCCCTTTTTTGTCTATGGGTTTCCCTACTGATGGGCCAGAGAGAAGAACATGAATATGAGCACAGTGGATAGAATGAGATAAGAAATTTGGAGAAGCAAGTGGGAGAAAGGGAGAGACATGTAGAAAACTTGAAGGCCCCGTCTGCTCTCTCAGGTGGACGTAAAAGATCCCACGGCACTATTCGAAGAAGAGCAGGGGAGTTATCTCCGGTGTCTATGGCCAATATTTATCCCTCAATCAACATCACTAAAACAGATTAGCTGGTCATTATCACATTGCTGTTTGTGGGAGCTTGCTGTGCGCAAATTGGCAGCCGTGTTTCCCACATGACAACAGTGACTACACTTCACAAAGTACCTCATAGGCTGTAAAGCGCTGTGGGATGTCCAGTGGTGGTGAAAGGCGCTATGTAAATGCAAGTCTTTATTTTTAATAGACATGAGACCCGAGAGAAATCATCGAACTTTGGCACTTTTTAGGGCTGTTTTGACAGAAGTGCGAAAAAACCCTTTTCCTTGTTGTGAATTGGCGTTGCACAAGCAGCCTTGTGTTATAACTTTGCGTTTTATATAGTTAATATAAAAGCACAAAATTCAGAATCGTTGTAGTTAAATCACTGCCAAACTATGTAAGCAGTGATTTAAAAGCCCTTACTGTAAGAACATGAAGTTTGCAACAAAACGTTGCAGAAAATGTTGTGGGTGAGGATGAGGTCAGGGTTGGTTGTCTCAGCAATGAAAGATGAAAACAATGGTCTCCTTTGACGGATTACTGCCTGGTGTGGTTTTGACTCATACAAACCAGGAAGGTCCCAGGTTTGATTCCTGGTCTTTGCAGCATTAGCTGATCTGACACGGCAAGAGAGCCCCAGGTGGGCAAAGGAAACGCTTCAAGGACACCCTCGAAGCCTCCTTGAAAAAATGCAGCATCCCCACCGACACCGGGGAATCCCTGGCCCAAGACCGCACAAAGTGGAGGAGAAGCATCCGGGAAGGCGCCGAACACCTCGAGTCTCTTCACCGGGAGCAAGCGGAAGCCAAGTGCAAACAGCGGAAGGAGCGCCCATCCACCCAAGCACCCCACCCACCCGCCCCTTCAACCACCGTCTGCCCCACCTGTGACAGAGACTGTAGGTCCCGCATTGGACTCATCAGTCACCTGAGAACTCATTTTTAGTGTGGAAGCAAGTCATCCTCGGTTCCGAGGGACTGCCTAAGAAGAAGAAGCTGATCTGAGCCAGGTTAGGCACATTACAATCGGCTTCACTGCTGCTGGGCTAAGGGGGAATAATCAATGGAGCTCCTGTTCCTGATAACTATCCAGTGAATCCTGCTGGAAAGTGTACGTGTCTGGATATTGTTTGACGTCAGGATTGAGTGTGACTGTGACACTCTTCCCCCACAGTCAATAAGCTTCCTGGCACTCAATGTCTAGGCTTATAGGCAAAGAGACATAAGATACTAAGGGGTCCTCATGCCCTTAGAACCCTACAGCAGCACCCGTGACTGCTTTCCAAAGGAGGAAAGCCAGGAATAGCATTTTTTTAAAGAACTGCCAAAAGAATAAAGGGTGGGTACGTACAACATTTTCTAAAACAATATCACGAGGGCTCACAATTCAACACGGAGACCCTGCGTCAGCTTTCTACAACAAGCCTTCTCTCTCAGGATTGTCTCGTCTTCTCTGTTCATTTATCCGATTTTAACGTAAAGCCAATTTGCAGTCTTTCTGAAGATGCTTCAAATATTCCAGTGCAAAAAAAAAATTAAAGAAATACAAAGTGGTTTTGCAATACCCGAGAGGCAAAGGATTTACTAAACCTCTTTCTGCTGATTAGCTTTCGAAATCCCACAGAATAGCTACAGACACGTGTGTGTGTGTGTGTGTGTGTGTATATTTGTGTGGTTTTATTTGCAGAGGGTTCACTGTTTTCGGTCTGTCACTCTGTAATTTATATTGAAAGGCATAAAATGGAATCATAAGCGAGTCTAAATGGGACATCAGATTATTTCCAAGACATAACCAGATCATGTGATTTAATTCTTAATTGGCCGATCTTGTAATTGTTGCTTTGCTGAAGTGCGTGTGCAGGCGGCAGAGAAGATAATTGTAGTCAGCACAATTAGATCAGCGAAATCCACTTTCAGTCAAGGATTCAGTCATTACCAGTTAACTCTTACAGGCTGGTGCCCGCAGTGCTGCGTTCAAAGCACAGGCTTACTTTCCACGGAAGCTCTTCAGCCTGTTGAAAAGCACTTGGTTTTGACACGTGGGTGGTGGCAACTTTGAACCCATGCAAAAAAAAGAATTGCTGTAGTTAAGAGTATGGGGTAGGGACAAACAGATTCATTCTGAATGCACATGGTGACCAGAGAAACTCTTCCTCCCTTGTCTTTATACTTAGAACGAATGATCGCTTTAAGCTGGAGGCTCCGGGCAGCCGGCTCACCAGATTTTAAATGGATAAAACCACGCATGCGGGGAATTTTGAACAGGCCCAAAAAAACACTTAGGGAAGATTGCTTATAACCTGACCCTTTTGTCATGAATTGTAACTGTGCTATTTTCAGTGCATTTACAATACCAGCCCCCAAAATCATTACATTTAAATTCTCTGCAAAAATAACAGGTTTTACAGCGGGTGTGACCGGATTGCGCTCTGAAGATCTGCTCCTGAGCAGTTGCACTGTGTTGCAGATTGTGCGTCTGCTCCATTTGCCAAATTTCTTAGGGGAGAAAAAAACACAGATTGTCTGTTTGAACACCGATTCAGCCATAATGATGCCTTCAATTGACTTTTGGTTTAATTTCGGAGCTGACATCATCTTCCTGTTCTCCAGCCTTCCGCTAGAATGAAACACGCAAGGAGCCAATCTCTCTAATCTGCCTCCTTGAGTGAAGATCCTTTTTCTGCGTTTGTCTTTTGAATTGCTGATGACTGATTACTTTTTGCCTGTGTTGCCATGCGCCCCCAGGGTGCTTTGAGATGCAAAATTCAGTTTTAATTAAATATTCGTGTATAATTGAATTCAAATCCAACTTTAGATTCATCTCACAGAAACACAACCGCCAAAGATTAACTTTATTCTTCTTGATGTGGTCGCATGCTTGGTTGCCGCTCCCTAAAGGAGATGAGCGAACAACATGGAAGCAGACTGGTCTGAACTTATGATAGCAAAATGATGTGGTCTCCTCTACATTGGGGAGACCAAACGCAGATTGGGTGACCGCTTTACGGAACACCTCCGTTCAGTCCGTAAGGGTGACCCCGAGCTTCCGGTCGCCTGTCATTTTAATTCACTGCCCCATTCCCACTCAGACCTCACTGTACTCGGGCTCTTGCATTGTTCCACGGAAGCTCAGCGTAAGCTCGAGGAACAGCACCTCATCTTCCGATAAGGCACTTTACAGCCTCCGGACTAAATATCGAGTTCAACAATTTCAGATCATAACCTCGGCCCCCATTACATTTTTACTTATTTTTTATCCACACCTTTGTTTTGGCCCTTTTCCTCCCCCTTTTTTTCTCTCTCCCACATGGCAGCTGTCTCCCATTCTGCCAGCGCATTTCACACCTAATCTAGAGCCGTCTTTTGTCTCCACTAGTCCTATCACCATCTCGTCTCGTTTTGAATACCTCTTAATGGCCCTGAAATTAGGATCAGGAGCTTGCCGCGCGTGCAAGCCCCGATGTGCACTCACCCGGCGCGCCGACATCTGAAGCCCGGGCCTGCTTGCATTTCCTGTCACTGGCCCGGTTCAGATGTCGGCGCGATGTGCTTACCTGATCCAGCGGCGTAGTTAGTGCGATGTGCCGGCTGGGATCAGGTGAGCACTGTGCAGCCAATCAGGGGAGGGGAAACTCATTCATGAGTTTGACAGTAAGAGCTGTCAAACTCATGAAAACTCCTGGCCCCAAAACACTACTTAAACCTGAAAGAAAATTTAAAAAAAACATTGCACTACTTAAATGAACAATAAAGAACTCCGAAAAACTATTTTAAACAATAATTTTAAAATTTGAAAAAAAATTTATATACAAAATCGGGGCTAAAACTAAACTTACCTTACTGTAAATTCTTTAAAAATAACAAACCTGTGGGAAAAAAAATTCTCAATTGTACTAAAAGCCCACTTACCTGAAAAACTAAGTACTTACGTGTGGTTTTTCAATGCGTAAAGTCCGGAGGCCTTTACACACGTGCAACTCTGGAAAAAAAAAGGAATTTCACTGCGCACGCACTGCCTGTGCAGTCGCGCGCGTTCTGCCTCTTAACCCCTTGGGTCAGAGGACAGGAAATGCCGGTTTTCAGTGCATGCGCTGTGCATGCTGAAAACCGGCAATTCCTCCGGGCACACGCGTGAGTACCCCGTCCGTACTCACGCGTTGTGCCAGGAATTACTGGGCCAATGGAGTTTGCACATTCTCCCCGTGTTTGCGTGGGTTTCCTCCGGGTGCTCCGGTTTCCTCCCACAGTCCAAAGATGTGCGGGTTAGGATGATTGGCTATGATAAATTGACCCTTAGTGTTAGGGGGATTAAATACGTGGGGTTACGGGGATAGGGTGGGATATGTGTTGGTGTAGGGGTTACGGGGATCGGGTGGCCGAAATGGCCTCTATCTGCACTGTGGGGTTTCTGTGATTCTGTGAATGTCTCTTCACTTCCCTTTTGTTCTCTCCCAGCCCGGCCTTTTAATCTATTTCATTTCCTGTTCTCTTCAAGTCTTGACAAAGGGTTTGACCCGAAACGTTGACTCTTTTTTCTCTCCACGGATGTTGCCTGGCCTGCTGAGTTTTTCCAGCATTTTCTGTTGTTATTTCTGGTCTGAACTTAGCTCCCTATAAACTGCCCTGAGGAACAGCACTGTTCCCTGTTCCAATTCAGTGGCAACACACAGCCTTATCACAGTGCCAGCTCATATTTCGTTTCAAAGTGCCACAAGGCAACAACAACAAAAATCTGAACCTTCTCCAATAACTAACCAAGGAATGCTCATGTACCGCTCAGCCAAATCCCAATGACCAAGTTCTGGGGGGAACGGTTGAGTTTCTGATTAAACTACTCATTAAAGAAGACATCGAAGGGCTGGGTGGTGTACTTGGTTAGCACATTGCTCTTTCATCTTTGGGACCTTGGTTTAAATTCATTCCAGAATGACGGGATGAAAGCCTCCCCTCTCCAGTGGAAAGGTCCTGAATATTATATGCTTTGGACAGTCTCGCCCAGTTTTTTTGTGGCTATGAATCCGCAGCCTATAATCCAGCACTAAATTAACATTCTCACATGAAGGTCCAAAACAATAGCTGTTCTGGGGAATGTGAATGCTCTTCTGAGGTAACTATAAAAACACTGGTCTGAATCACAAAGAGGGAGGCTAACTTCAGCTTTGCCTGACGTGGGAGTGTTTGACAGATGACTCTTGGTGCAAACAAGTGGAAAATATTCCATTCCTCAGCCCTGACACCTCTCATTTGGATGAAGACCCACAATTAGAAGACAAAGAAGGATTTAGCAATGTGTCTGTGGTGGACTGAGATCAACTTGTATCATAGATTCTCCTACACCCATTTGTAAATCAACAAGAAAGAAAAGGTAGAATTCAGTCTTTTCTGAGGAACACTTAAAATTAACAACAGGTCATTGATATTATATCATGTTTCAAATGTGTTGCTACATCCAGGCAAAATACATTCCTCTAAAAATGTTATACAAATCTTATGCACATTTGGAACTAACTGACTTTACTATGTCCAGTAGCAATTCATAGTTCATTTGGTAAATGCTACAGGAATGGAATGTTTAATAAAAGGAGAACATGACATGCCAACGTAATTTGTTGGTTCGCTACCCAATAGTCTAGTGGGCCAAGAAAATGTCTGGAGTGTGTTACTAAGTTATAAAAATCGAAGGTCCATGGCTCAGTTCCTGGGCTGTGTTGAATATACCAGAAACGCTGTCTACGGAGGTCGCGGACCACCATCAAAGACCCTACCCACCCCAGCCACAGTCTGTTCGCCCTCCTGCCATCTGGGAGACGCTACAGATGCATTCGCACCCGAACGACCAGATTTAGGAACAGCTTCTTTCCCAGGGCTGTCATCCTACTGAACTCCACAAATAAACTCTAAAGCCTGCACATCTGCCAATGCACTTTATTATGGTTATGTTAATGTATTACAAGTCAAATGAATGTTGAATGTTTAAATGTCTTAATCTAAATGTACACTCTCGGGAGCCGCAAGCCTACATTTCGTTGTACTGCACTTGTGCACTAACAATGACAATAAAGTTGATTATTATTATTATTATTATTATTATTCAACTGGTGCAGCAGATCAGATATTACAATTGGCCTCGGGAGTGGGGGGAAAAAATCACTTACTGGTCTGCTTCTTAACAAAACAAAGTTTGCCAAACACTTTTTCATGAAGACGCTGCTCCTTTAATCAGTTCATGTTGTCTTTCCTGTTACTTATTTGCTTATTCAGTCCTCTGCAATTGTCTGTGCATTGCAGAGAGTTCAAATTAATTACCGTTTCCCTGGGGAATTCCTGCCAAATTTTCCTTTTAATCTCAGTAAGTATTTGATAAACCTCTGACCTGCAATCCCTATTATTCCATGAGTGAAATTTCTTCGGCCGAGTCCCTCCCTGCTGCCACGATGTTAACACTGACAAGACTGTGCAGTAAAAATAGCTGGCCAAAGTATTGTAGAAATCCCAGCATTTTATTCTACTGTTAGATGAACAGTTAATTTTTTAAAATTCAGTCACGGGATGTGGGCATCGCTGGCAAGGCTAGCATTTATTGCCCATCCCTAATTGCCCTCGAGAAGGTGGTGGTGAGCCGCCTTCTTGAACTACTGCAGTCCGTATGGTGAAGGTACTCCCACAGTGCTGTTAGGGAGGGAGTTACAGGATTTTGACCCGGCGACAATGAAGGAACGGCGATATATTTCCAAGTCAGGTTGCTGTGTGATTTGGAGGGGAAGTTGGAGGTGATGGCGTTCCCGTGCGCCTGCTGCCCTTGTCCCTTTAGATGGTAGAGATCGCGGGTTTGGAATACAATAATTGTGTCTTTATGCAGAATGACTCAGTTGATAAAGGCTGTGTATAATTGAACCAAACAGGCCAGAAAGGTCCTAGGTTTGATTCCAGTGTGGTGTTGAGTTAGCTAATCTAAACGAGCAAGTAATTGGAGTACTATAGCTGAATCAGTTAGAGAAAAAATTGGCCAGACTGTTATCCAATGACTGCTGGTGAAATATATGTGTGGGTGTAGGGTGCGTTTGTGTGGACATAGGGTGAGGACAGCAACAGGCTTGGCCGTGATGCTTCCCAGCCCCAGCCACTCCCCAGGTCAATTAACCTGCTGACACTCATTGTCTAGGTTTATGATTGGCCAATTGAGTAAAGCACTGGAGGAGGGATGTAACAGAGATATTATTGTGGCCTATATATTACAGGATAGAGGTTGCAGTAGTAATTCAGTATTGTGAGGGTTAATTTCTTTGGTTACTGTCAGAACAGTTTGAAATTAGTCCTCAAACACTCAGACAAATGCATTACTGTAAGTAAATACAAAGCCCCACTAGCAACTTGTACTGAAGAACTTGGGGGCCATAGGAAAAAAAGGAGAATAAAGATTAATTGCTTTGAAAGTTAATTGTCCTCAGCCACGTTTTCTATTTTTCAAAGAAACCTTTGGGAGAAGGATTGCTTAGGTTAAAATAAAAAACATGTTTACAATGTCACCACATATAGCGACCATGGCAAATTTCTCTCTGCCCCCGTCCATAATTAATGAATTCACCTTTAGCAAAATGACAGAAGTATTTATCCTTTATGATATAATAGCTCAGAAAGAAAAGCTGTTGCAGCCATTTTCTTTTAGCCATGTCCTGAGTTGGGGGTCATATGCTCAGCAATATCTTTAGCACCAGCCACCTGGAGCTGGTGGTGTGTTGTTAATATCTGTAACATAAGTTATAAGCTATGTTTTCCCCTCTCCCCCCCCCCCCAACACCCCATTTAAGCATGTAATAGCCCCATGGTATTCATAGGATACTGACACTGTCCACCTGCCTTCGAAGTACAGAAGCAACTGAGTATGGAGAGGCACTGGTGTGGAAAGGGATGATGAGAAACAGTAATATGGGGGGAATTTTTCAGTGGGTCAGCGGGCACATTTGATGGCGAGTCGGGTGGGAATTTTTTTTTGACAGCGAGCTGGGACCCCGCTGTCAACCCGCTGCCATGTGCCTTTCCCAGATGTCGGTTCTGTCAGTGCTGAACAGACCCGACACGCAGCGGCGGGGGAGGCAATTCAGGTCATTATGACCTTGTTAACAGCCCATTAAGAAGTATTTTGAGCTCACCTTTACATTTTACGAGGTCACCCACGGGATCCACGCTGCTCGGGGATCACGTCAGATAATGAGGTCGGGAGTTGTATGTCCATGGAATCATCTCATTACTTGACAGCTGCAAATGTGCTATAAAAGCTCCCATCTCACAGCTGTTCACTTTCCAAGCTCAGAAGCTGTTGCTTACTGCATTTGGAAGACAGATTGAGCTTTATGCAGGTTTCAAGTGTTTGGAGTAAACTCTCTATCCAGTGTCACCTCATTGGAACAACCTCTCTCACCATTGACAGATTGCTTCTGTCACCTCAAGTTCACCTGTCATTTACTACATCAGCATTGGTGCCCTTGAAACTATCTCACCTTGGTCCTCAGAATCCCACCATGACCAGCCTCAACACCAGCAGCACCAGGCACACCAGCAGCACCAACCTTCTCCGCCATCAACTGGTGCTGTACAGGACAGATTGAGCTTTATGCAGGTTGCAAGTGTTTGGAATAAACTCTCTATCCAGTGTCTATCTAAATCATCAGCACCCGACCACATTGCTGCCCAGGACACCAGGGATGGCCTCACCATGGCCAGATTTACTTCACTTGACACTGTACACCCTGGCTGCCACATGTTGTGCCAGGTTGGCACCACCCCACACCAACACCAACACCATAAAGCATCTTTACAATGCTCAAGTCATTTCTTTCACACTCATCACCATTGCGGGGGGTACCTTTATGTTTCACCATTCACTGCAACTCACTAAGCCACTTCCAAAGGTGCACACAAATCTGTCCAAGAACACAAAGTGTTGAAAATAAAGGTTTCAATGTTTGACACCGCATTAACAGAAACTTTACATGAACATTGCATAAAACACTCAAGTGCCTACCCTTGTGTGTTGTTAGTTGGTATGATTAGACTAGGATGAGGGTGAGTGTGAGGGGTGGCTAGTGAGATGGGGAAGTGATAATGTAGATAGAGAGGGATGGGTGGAGGTGCAAGGTAAGTTGGTGTGAGTAAGGATGTGCAGGAATAGGGTAGGGAAGGCAGAGTGATGGGGATGTGATGAGAGACACAGCAGGATGAGGTTGAGTATGGCTTTGCAGTAATGTTTTGTGATCTACTGAGATCATTGAAAGGTTTGCGCCATTGCAGCCTGGTCCTCCTGACGACATCCCTGCTTGTGTCCTTCTGTACAATGTGCAACCAGGCTGTGCTGATCTCCTGGGGAGGTCTCTTCCGCCCATTGGAAGGAAAGAGGACCTCCCTGTGTGCTGTAACTCCCTCCATATGCTTATGGGAGAGCCCGGGTGCAGCCGTGCACCTCTGTGCAGTGCTTGTCAGTGTTTGTGGCACCTCATTGCTGTAGAACACTGACAGCACAACTGTCAAAATCAATTTGCACAGGGTCCCTTTAAGGAAACCGGTCAATGACGCATCATCAAATGATGTTATCAGACCCGCTTCCTTCAATTGGCCAGCAAAAGCCCAATCAACATAAAATCATTCTACACAGCAGGCTGGGGCCAGCAGCAGGGCCAGGACCCGACATCGCCCGCCACGGACCCCCCGAGGTAGGGGAAATCGCGGCCATAGTAACAGTTTCAGGCAGGAGAAGACCTTTGGACCATCTAGTCCACCTATCCACAATACTCTGATTCCCATTTCTTCACGAAACTGTCCAGTTCCTTCTTGAAACCCATTAAGGTTTCTTGTTCCACCAACCTTACCAGTGATCTGTTTCACATGTTTACCATCTTTTTAGTAAAAAAATCTTCTGCATTTCCTATTTTCTTTTGCTGCCCTTGATTTGTACGTATGGCCCCCTTGTGCTTAAATTCTACAAGCTTACTTGTATTCAATTTGCCCAAACCTTTCATGTTCACTCACGTTAATTACCTTACAGCTGATGAGGAAGGCATGGAAACTCACCTGTCGTGCGAGTGAGCCCATGGAGACTCTTCCTCTCTTGCCCTTCTCTCTTGAAGCTGGCGACTCAATCTGAAAGTATAATTCCTCATAAAGTCATGCTCCAGGACCTCACTGTCACCAACCAGGCTCGTACATAAGAAACAACCAACTGGGTGAGATACCAGAGGGCTGCTGGCATTTGTGGAACTGGACCCCAGCATGAGTCAGTAGCGGGGTGGAAATGAGTAGAAAATTGAAGAGAAGCAATAATTGCAACTAGGCCATGACTTGCCTTGGAATGAACTTGCCTGACTCAGACCAAACCGGAGCTGTGAGGAAACATTAGCCTGGACTTGATGTGAAAAATGAGTTGACCGAGATGAAGCACCTTTTCGTTTCACCCTCCCCAAATCAACAATTTTTTTTTAAACCTCCTCCCAAACAAGTTTGCACTTTGGGGATAAGGCTTCACAATCCCAAATGTGGATGGGAATTTGATCAAACTATAAGCAAAATTATATTGAGTGTTTTGCTTCAGCTGAGAGTCTATCTGGCTACTTTACATGACATTACTGAACACCGTGTGTGAGTACATATCAGCTGAGTGAATTTTAAAAATTCTGAGGTTACAGGGAATAATTTACTAACTGGTTGAACTACTCCCACTGATACTTCGACAAACTAATTGACAGGAGGTTAATGCCAGCTCCTGCAGGGGACAATCTAGTCGGGCTCATTAATGCCAGGCAGGGCATATCTGTACAAATGCCTGAATATATTAACAGCACTTCGCAGTTTAAACTTCTGTATGTTAGCAAACAGTCTTGTAAACATTCCAGGCTGTCGCTTACTTGAAAAGCTAAGCCATTTTGACAAAAGTTTTAACACTTATATATAAAAAAGCAGTTTAGAAGATTTACTTTGCAACATATGGAAACAAATAGCCTTTATTTATGCGAGAAAAGGTATTCTTTTAAATTTTGTACTGAAATATTATTCAGTCACCAGAATGATACCCAGACTAATAGGGTTAATTTATGAGGACAGGTTGCACAAACTAGGCTTGTATTCCCTCGAATATAGACGATTATGGGGTGATCTAATTGAGGTGTTTAAGATGATTAAAGGATTTGACAGGGTAGATAGAGGGAAGCTACTTCTTCTGGTGGGCAGAGTCCAGAACAAGGGGGCATAACCTTAAAATGAGAGCCAGGCCATTCAGGGGTGATGACAGGAAGCACTCCTTCACACAAAGGGTAATGGAAATCTGGAACTCTCTCCCCCAAAAAGCTGTTGAGGCTGGGGGTCAATTGAAAATTTCAAAACTGAGATTGATAGATTTTTGTTAGGCAAGGGTATTAAGGGTTATGGAACCAAACCGGATAGATAGAGTTAAGAAATAGATCAGCCATGATCTAATTGAATGGCGGATCAGGCTCGAGGGGCTGAATGACCTCCTTCTGTTCCTAGTCTCAGAGTTAGAATGATGCAAGAGAGAAAGAAAGATTTAAAGAACGGTCCTCCACCACACGGACTGCAGCGGGTCAAGAAGAAGGCCCAGCACCACCTTCTCAAGGGCAACCAGTGATGGTAGTAAAAGCCGGCCTTGCCAGAAATGCCCATATCCTGAGAATTAATTTTTAATAAGGACAAAAGGACCCCCCCCCACCCCCGCTATACTTTGAGAGATGCAGCAGTGTGTTAACATTGGGCAGCCATGTCACGCTCCGAGTGCTAAGTTAGTGGAAAATCAAATAAAAGTGTTGCCTAAAATAACCAATGTAACAGTCATCTGTGCAATACATGTGCGGGCAGAACATTAGTTGAGTCTGCAAGGAGAAAGGGGTAGAAACGTTGAAGGCACTCGTGACCTTGACTGACGCTCACAGTGCCAACCCAATGCTGCAGGTATCCTTGCAGCAAAGGCACAGCTCTGAGATTGGCTCCCCGTGGCCTGTAGAGCCAGTTCCCCATTGTCAGACCCAGGTGACATCATGATTGGCGTCGCCAACGTGACTCTGATGTCTTCTCAAGGGCAACTAGGGATGGGCAATAAATGCTGGCCTTGCCAGCGACGCCACATCCTGAGAACGAATAAAAAACAGATGCCTTTATGGGGAAACTAGATAAGAACACTTGGGAGAAAGGAATAGAAAGATATGCTGATAGGGTAAGATGAAGTAGAGCGGGAGGAGGCTTATATGGAGCATAAACGCCGGCACAGACCTGTTGGGTCGAACGGCCGGTTACTGTGCTGTAAATTGTATGTAATTCTAACCTTGCTGGGCAAGTGTTACAAACTTAGGTTTTGTTGTAGATACCTTTTCAGGTTCAACCACTCCCATGAGTGGATCTCCCATCTCTTATATGAAAAAAAAGACAAAGAAAGATTTACATTTCTATAGCGCCTTTCACGACCTCAGGATGCCCCAAAGCGCTTTATAGCCAATGAAGTACTTTTGAAGTGTAGCCACTGTTGTAATGTAGGAAATGGTGTGCCATACTGGACTCACACTGCCCGCTATCTACTTCTGCATAACTCAGGGGTGCAACAATAGTAATCCCTTGTAATCTAAGCCAGATATTCACGGCTTTTCCAAGAGCCCCCCCACATGCTCCTGCAATCGTTTAAAAGTCAGATTGAGAAACCACTTGGTTATACAAGGCCAGGTATGAATCGTTAAGCTGCTTTATTTTACAGGAAGTCGATATGCAGAGCAACAGTTTTGATCAGATGCACTTCAATCAATACAACTTTGTGAAAAAATACATAATAATGAGCATGCTATACCTCCCCATATCAGTGCATCATCTTACTTAACTCAGGAAAAAAAGAACTCCTAACTATCAGCCTGCATTCCTCTTCTCAGCCCTGTGTAAGGGGGCTGATCAAGATTTAATTTAAAATTACCTTTCTATGGGGTCCAAGCTGCATGAATGGCCTGGATTACTTACCTCTCACCCCTACCCAGTGGAACCCACTTATGCCTAGCTGGAGGCTGATATGCCTCTTCAAACTATGTGAACTGAGCTCCAGTACTATGCAAGGTCCAGACTGAGCCGTAAAAACACCGACGAAGACAGTCCCCGCCCCTGGCTCCAAGCCGCCCCCACCCCACCCCGACCCCAACCGCCCAACAATATTTGCCTTGAAAGGCGGAGGTTTTGCCCCTTACTAGGAATGCCGGAAAATCCTGGCAATGGTAGTGATCCGGCACAAACAGGTCTGTGTTGTTTCCTAGCTGGTTTCCTGCAGGTTATGGCAGGAGACCAGTGGAACCCTGATCGGTTTTCAAGCCCACTGTCTTTAGGCTATTTTGCATTGCGCCATTCTCTCTCCCTAAGGGTGGCCAGCTGGCTTGCTCCTTCGGCTCTGCCAGTGCTGCTAGAACTGTCCACTGAGAGAGTTCAGCAAGGTGACTTCCACTCTGATTTTCCATCCTTCCCTCAGCCCTTTGTTAAAGAACTTACATTTATATAGCGTCTTTCACGCCCCAACATGCTGTACAGCCAATGAAGTACTTTTTTGAATTGTAATCGTTGTTGTAATGTAGGGAAATGTGGCATCCAATTTACGGACAGCAAGGAGAGATTGGGTCGACTGGGCTTATACTCGTTGGAGTTTAGAAGAATGAGAGGGGATCTCATTGAAACTTATAAAATTCTAACAGGACTAGACAGACTAGATGCAGGAAGGATGTTCCCGATGGCCGGGGAGTCCAGAACCAGGGGTCACAGTCTAAGGGTAAGGGGTAAGCCATTTAGGACAGAGATGAGGAGGAATCTCTTCACCCAGAGAGTGGTGAACCTGTGGAATTCTCTGCCACAGAAGGCAGTTGAGGCCAATTCATTAAATATATTCAAGAAGGAGTTGGATATATTTCTTAAGGCTAAAGGGATCAAGGGATATGGGGAGAAAGCAGGGACGGGGTACTGAATTTGGATGATCAGCCATGATCGCATTGAATGGCGGAGCAGGCTTGAGGGGCCGAATGGCCTATTCCTCCTCCTATCTTCTATGTTTCTATGTTTCTATGTCCCACGACAGCAACGAGCTAAATGATTGGATAATCATTTTTAGTGATGTTGGTTGAGGGATAAATTTTGGCCAGGGCACTGAGAGAACTCCCCTGCTCTTCTTCAAATAGTGCCACAGGATCTTTTCCATCCACCTGAAAAGGCAGACTCGGCTTAACATTTCATCTGAAAGACGGCACCTCCGACACGGGAGCACTCCGTCAGTACTGCAGTGAAGTGTCAGCCTAGGCTATGTGTTCAAGTCTCTGGAGTGCGGTTTGAGCCCACAACCTGCTGACTCGGAGACCAGAGTGCTATCAATGAGCCAAGGCTGACACCTATTTTCACACGGCCACAAGACCTGAACTTGAAAAAGTGATGTGGCAACACAACCTATATTCCATTTCCCTACCCAGCTTTAACTGTATTTCAGAACCTTTAGAGAAAGACGTGCATTACATCGCACCTTATCACATCGCTCAGAAATTCTTCAAAGCACTTCGCACGCAGTGAATTACTTTGAGGTGCAGTGACTTTTATTATGTAAGCAAATTGGCTATGATAAATTGACCCTTAGTGTTAGGGGGATTAAATACGTGGGGTTACGGGGATAGGGTGGGATATGTGTTGGTGTAGGGGTTACGGGGATCGGGTGGGATATGTGTCGGTGCAGGCTCGATGGGCCGAAATGGCCTCTATCTGCACTGTGGGGTTTCTGTGATTCTGTGAAATGCAGAAACCAGTTTGTACACAGCAGGGCGCCACAAACAACAGTGAGATGACGGCGATAACTGTAGTGTATGTGCTTTAAGTCAGAACTACTTTTTACAGCTCCTGTATACTGTAGTACCGGCAGTAACCACACCGGTATATAAGCTGTGCGCATGCCTCTGTACCCCAGTCTAGAGATGACCCTCCTCCAGTAAAGACCTGTTGTTTGTTTATGTACAGCATCCGTGTAATTATTTATCCACTGAACCCCGGATCTAACAATAACCACCGCTCCCATTTTTTTGGACAACCGGTGCTGGTAATGGTCTGCTGTTGCCATTTACAGCTCCTCTAGACCCATCTTTTGTTGCTTTACTTGTCCCATTGCCACGCACTTTTGCCTTGCACCATCATCCCCTTTGTCATTTAATCTCTCCTGCCTTCCACCCTATCACAGACCTTCCCTTTTGTTCTTTCCTCGCCTCCTCCTCCCCCCATCTTTCCCTGCCTCTGTACTTGCTTAAAAACTGTTAAGTCTCTAACTTCTTTCAGTTCTGATGAAAGGTCATCGACCTCAAGCGTTGGCTCTGTTTCTCTCTCCGCAGATGCTTCTTGAGCTGCTGAGTACTTCCAGCATTTTCTGTTTTTATATTGAAGGATAGGCTTGATTGCAATGAAGGACATAACCACTGCACAATTCCTTGATTGTCTGATTGAGGCTGGAATGTTGGCTAGGACACTGGAAAAACTCCCTGCTCATCTTTGAATAGTGCCGTCAATTTAAAGTCCCACGTAAAGGATGGTGCTGCCGATAATTCAGTGCTTCCTCAGTGGAGTGTCAGCCTAGGTTATGTGCTCAAGTCTTGGAGTGGAGGTTGAACCCAGCACCTGTTGAGAATGCTAACAAACGGAACAAAAATCAATTATGCATTCCAGCCTCAGCAGCAATGTGGAAGAATGAGAGTGGCCAAAGATTGTGTCCTTTCTCTGCAGTGCTGGACAAAAAAAATCAGAGCACAGCTTATAATATTTTTACTTGGGTATGTAAATTTGTTCTGCTTAAGCCCATAGGAAGGCACATTGCAGCCTCGAAAGGTGCTCTGCCCTACAGCAGTCATTTTTCAGTGATAAAAGGTGCTCAGCACCACTCAGCCAGTTATGTTTATGTGGCAAAAATTGCTGAAAGAAGTCACTGCAGGTTTGATAAAACCTACTTCTAAATTTTCATTTGCGTCATTTCTGACTCATCAAAAATATTACACTTTGAGGGCAGCTCTGCCTATTCTGTCAATCAGCACGATGGAGATTTAAAATGTTTCACAAATAACGAGATTCAGTTGCACTCAGCAAACAGAGTAACTGCCATTTTATGAATTATTTTTAATGTCATTGAAACCTTGTGCAGGATTGTAAAGGAACATTGTGTGCTCCATGTAATTTTTAAATGATTTCTTTTTGGATTTTTTTTAATGATGCTCTTTCAGTGGGTTGCCCTCATTCCTCAGTGGGTAAGTGCACTGGTGGGATGACACTGAGCCAATACAGATCAAAAAAGTCCCAGATCTAATCCCTGTTCTGTGGCGATTTTGCTGATCTCAGAAAGGGCAATCTTGGAGCACAAGGCTGTCAGTGTCTTCCAGCTTGGGACGGGGGCGAAGCGTCAGCCAGGGATTTAATTTCTACTCGCTTTTCATATATTCTTCTTGGAAGGTGCCCATGTGTGGATATCTGGTGAGAACTGGATGCTTGTTGGGTTTAGGATAGTCACTATCCTTCCCTTATGGTACAGGCAAATGGACTCAAGAGTCAAAGTGACATCTGACTAATAATCTTTATTGATAATCACACTATTACAACCCATTCCTGTCAGGGTTGGGGAGCCACGGGGCCGTATAAATACGAGGCCGTGCTCTCCGGGCGAGGTAGGTTCTGGACCCAAGTGCAGAAACCAGACAAGAGACACATATACCGTACTTTGTTTGAACTTTACTAGATTCACACATAACTAGATTAACACAGCAATATACATAAGAACTAGAGACAAGAGAACTCGAGACAGAAACATAAGAACTAGAGACAAGTTACAAGACAGCTAGTCAAGATAGGAACTCAGGACAGCTTCCATGAGGAAGCCCACTTGTCTATACTGAGCTTGCGACAAGCTACCACAAGGGCAACCGGCTTGCCGAGGCTAAACTCCAGACAAGCTACCCCAAGGGTAATCGGCTTACCAATGCAAAGCTCAAGACAAGATCCCAACGGCTCCCACATAGCAACACGCTAGTCCAAACAGCGCCTTACCAAGACAAGCAACTTAACAGAACAACAGACTTAAATACATCTTATATCCAGAGACAAGAACACAGACTTAGATACATAGCTCGAGAGAACTAGAACACAAACTTAGGTACATAGCTCGAGAGAACTAGAACACAGACTTAGATACATAGCTCGAGAGAACTATGGCAGCCAGCTAGTGAAGGCAAGCTGCCATAGAGCAAAGGCTAGTCACACAGAGCACCTAGTCAAGACAAGGAACATTGTCAAGACTAACTCCCTGGTTCACCCTAGTGAGAACTGAGCACTGAGTGAAACAACAACAGAACTTATATACCAAGAAAACCAGGTGCCAACCATAAACAGCTAACAGGCTGTTTAAAAACTAACACAGGGTTAGGAACAATTAACACCGGAGACTAGGACAATTAACAAAGGAACAACACAAGTGAAGGTGCCATCTAGAGGTTACAAAAAGGAACTGACTGGCACCCTCACAATTCCATGCAGTGCGCATGAGACCGGTACCAATTATACTCACGATCAGAGAACCCATTGGGGTTTGTAAGCTGTGTCCTCCAGACTGCTCATGCTAGTCCTATATAAGACTAGGTAGAGTTCCTAAAGTGCAGAAGCAAACTACTGTGGATGTTGGAGATCTAAAACGAAGGGTCATCGACCTGAAACGTTAACTCTGTTTCTCTCTCTGCAGACACTGCCTGGCCTGCTGAGTATTTCCAGCATTTATACTTTTATATGGTTAATCACGGAAGGCTAATGTAAGGTTAATATGTAAGCGTGTTTCTACTACGTGCAGTTAGGGTGCAAGTACGTATACCTACGACATCATCACGTCAATAGACGCATGGACCCCTTCCCACTGCACGTGCGTGCTCACTAGTGCTACTATCTGTCTATTGTTCTTGGACATTCTCCATCCATGAGTGACAGCCTCACTCCTGGATCCCTTCACTTCCTTATCTCCCTTTGACATTTATTACAGTGTGCTTAATTCTCCTTTCACACTCCCTTTTGGCTTCTCAGACGTGCTGGCACTAGTCCAGTAGCTAAAATTCCACAGGAGCACCATCCCACACCTAAGTGCTGGTCCCTGCATCTCTCTGTGTCCAAAGATAGTTTGATTCTAATTAACCCTCACTACTGCTGCAAACTATTCTCTACCTAATGCTAGTTATTTCTACCCGGTTTAACGATTCTTACAATGCCCCCCTATGCTCGAATAGCCTGGTGACACTCACTGTCTGGGCTCACACATGCCACAGAGGTGAGGAACTGGAAGACCTGAGTCCCAACCTTGAAAAGGGGAGGAATTGGGGAGGTGGGGGAAATATGCAGTTTTTTCAGGAAAACATTTGTAGGGCATAAAAGCTTCAACATTTGGAAGACAGCAATATCTACCTATAATATATTAAAACTCTTGCGTTTGCACCCATTTCCTGACGAAACAATCTTACATCATGTTGTCGCACTTAGATACATAGGAACAGGAGCAGGCCATTCAGCCCCTCGAGCCTGATCCGCCATTCAATGAGATCATGGCTGATCTGTATCCTAACTCCATCCACCCACCTTGGCTCTATATCCCTTAATACCCTTGGCTAACAATAATCTATTGATCTCAGATTTAAAATTATTAATTGAGCTAGTATCTACTGCATGTTGTGGGGGAGAGTTCCACACTTCTACCACCCTTTGCGTGAAAGAGTGTTTCCTAACTTCTCTCCTGAATGGCCTGGCTCTGACTTTAAGGTTATGTCCCTTTTTCCTCGACTCCGCCACCAGCAGAAAAAGTTTCTTTCTATCTACCCTATCAATTCCTTTCAAAATCCTAAAAACCGCAATCAAATCACCCCTTAGCCTTCTATATTCCCGGGAATAAAAGCCTAGTTTATGTAATCTCATAATTTAGCCCTTGGAGCCCTGGAAACATTCTGGTGAATCTGCGCTGGACTCCCTCCAAGGACAATATATCCTTTCTAAGGTTCGGTGCCCAGAACTGTACACAGATGTGATCGAAGCCGGACTTTGTATAGCTGTAGCGAAACGTCCCTCCTCTTTTTATTCTAGCCCTCGAATTATAAAGGCTAACATTCTGGGTATGGTAGCATAGTGGTTATGTTACTGGACTAGTAATCCAGGTATAGGCCTGGACTAATGATCCAGAGGCTTGAGTTCAAATGGCAGCTGGGGAATTTAATTTCAGTAAATTAAATAAATCTGGATTACAAAGCTAGTATCAGTAATGGTGACCATGAAACTACCAGATTATTGTAAAAACCCATCTGGTTCAATTCAATTCAATTTTATTTGTCATATATGCAGCAGATGTGTGTACTGCACAATGAAATGTTGATTTTTACGAGTCCTCCCAACTTTGGAATAAATATGGTATAACAATGATAAAAATACTAATAGAAAGACAGTAATAATAAATAAAACAACAGTAATAAATAATAATAAATTAATCGTTCATGAGTCTTATGGCCTGGGGGTAGAAGCTGTTTCGAAACCTGTTGGTACGAGACCGTATGCTTCGGTATCTCTTACCGGACGGGAGCAGGGCGAAGAGGTTGTGGCTGGGGTGACTCGCGTCTTTAATGATTCTCAGGGCCTTCCCCCGCCACCTCTCGGGGTAGATATCCTGCACAGCAGGTAGTTTAATTCCTATAGTGTGTTGTGCAGCTTTCACTACCATCTGTAGAGCCTTGCGGTCTGTGGCGGTGCAGTTGCCATACCAGGTAGTGATGCAGCCGGACAGGATACTCTCAATGGTGCACCGGTAGAAGTTGGTGAGAATCTGGGGGGCCATTCCACTAATGTCCTTTAGAGGAAGGAAATCTGCTGTCCTTACCTGGCCTGGCCTATATGTGACTCCAGACCCACAGCAATGTGGTTGACTCTTAACTGCCCTCAGAAATGGGTTTTGATTATTTTTTTGTACCTGACCACTACATTTTAGTGATAGGTGTACATGGACTCCTAAATTTCTTTTACCTTTTAACTTTTCACCATTTCACCAATACTCAGATCTATCCTTTTTTGGTCCAAAATGGATGACCTCACACTTACTTGCATCGAACCTTGGCTGGATACACTTGGATTACTGTGTGCAGATCTGGTCGCCATATTATAAAAAGGATACAGAGGCACTGGAGAGGGTGCAAAAAAGATTTACAAGGATGATGCCAGAACTGCAAAGTTATACCTAGCGGGAAAGGATGAACAGGCTGGGTCTCTTTTCTCTTGAAGAGAGGAGGCTGAGGGATGACCTAATAGAGGTCTGTAAAATTATGGAAGATTTTGATAGAGTAGGCACAGAAAGAGTGTTGCCACTTGTGGGGAAGAGCAAAACTAGAGGCCATCAATATAAGATAGTCACTAAGAAATCAAATAAGAAATTCAGAAGAAACTTCTTTACCCAGAGAGTGGTGAGAATGTGGAACTTGCTACCACAGGGAGCAGTTGAGGAAATAGTATAGATGCATTTAAGGGGAAGCTAGTAAACATATGAGGGAGAAGGAAATGGAGGGTTATGCAGATAGAGTTAGATGAGGAAGGATGGGAGGAGGCTTGAGTGGAGTATAAATGGACTGGTTGGGCCGAATGGCCTGTTTCTGTGCTGTATAATGAATGCCTTCTGGAAGTCCATATAAACTACATCCATAGACATTTTTGATAAACTATTGTCAGTTTTTTTCAGTTCTAATTCTAATACCCACATTTATAATGGAAACTGCCTGTGTAAACTGGTCATGTTGTACTGTAATTATACCCTCCCACCAGTGGTGACACTGTGGTTCCTCTATTTTGCATCTCCTCGCTCCTTCATCTTTACCAACCAACTCTACTTCCCAAGTTGCCATCACTTTTGCTATTTAATTATAAATAATTTCAAATAAATGTATTATACAAAAATAAGGACAAGGATGTATGGCTTCAAAATGGGAACTGAATTATGTCTGTGTGCCCTGAACCAATTATTTTGCCCTCCAACCTCACTTCACCTGCAGACTACATTTGGCCTTGACTCCCCACAGGAGATCGACTAATGATATATTAAAAGTCTTGTGTATAGCATGCACTTCATGTAAATGTTACACTTCCTTCCTGTAACATTTTCCCCATCACACTTTGTTGGTATCACCTCTATCGTTATAGAGCAGTGTCCTGTGAGCATTGTTACCGGAGATCTGCGAGTATTTATAGTTTTCCCTTCAAGTCTTATGTTAATCTAGAGAATACTGTTGCGATACATTCTGGATATCTGTACTTCTGCAATAGGTGTTCACCCAGCATTGGAACACATTTCTGTTAACACTTCTTGATAAAGTCGCTGAATGTTGACACTACAGACACTAGTCAGTATTCAAAGGATTGAAGGTCACATTTTGTTTTTTTATTAAATATGTTCATTAAAAACTGACATGATAATGGATTTAAGCCATCAGACAAAACTAATAAAGTTTGTTTCAACAACATTGAAAATCCGCACTGTATTATATTGCCAAGGATTTAAGCTTTGAAGCTAAGAATCTTCTCAGCAAATTCTATGCAACCACATAATGTCTGATGCTACGTTTGGGAGGATTTGAGATTTTAAGAGAGCCAAACTGTAGAAGTGATGAGTACTTTTAGTACAAAGCAAAAAAAAAAGAAAATTCAAGGAGGCTTAAGGGTATGCTTATTGTGCTCCGGGTTTGATGTTTTACAGGGAGCGGATGAACTGTTGGGCCCTTAGCCCTGCTGCTTCCAATGCCTACGTTCCCAATGGGAATGTGACAGGCCCTGGAGGAATGATACAGGATATGCTATACTTATACTGGAAGCCCCCCCTCCCCCCTCTGCTGTCATCTTTCTGTGCCTCATGGCAAGCAAGTTCATTGTTATCAGCACTTTGCAAGCTGTGCCATCCCACAGAAATGTAATTACATATAGAGCACAGGGAATAGTGGAATCTTAATAACAGAGGACAGTCTGGTTTGTTCAATGGATTTCAGAGCGACAGCTCATCTAGTCTAACTAAATATATTATGACTAAATATATATATAAAACATACACAGAGTGACAAGCATATAAACTTCTTCAACATTTAAATAAGTAGCTGATGATTGTAGCACTCTAAGATATATCCTTTATATAACAAACAAGCGCCTGCATCAAGCTTCCTCATGATGGCGGCCCATTTAAGACCCTCGCTGTGACACTTTTTGTATATCTTCCAAAGACAACGTTAAACAGAGGGTCTACTGTACTTACAGGGCCTTTTTCTTCTCTCTTGAGCACTCTCTATCACGAGAACTCGAGTTTATTCAGACAATCTGATCACATGTTTGAGTTGTTTTCCCTCGTGCAACCCCCACCCCCGCTTTCACAGAAGGCACTACTTTGTCCTGGGGTACGCTCCCATAGTGCTTCACTCATGTGGTGATTCTTCATTCATGACCTTAGGTGGCAAATGCTGGCGAGCCCATTTCTCCTCTCTTCACTCTGTCTAAAATGTCACCGTTTCTAGCAGAAATCACTGGAAAGGAGTTAGGAGCAGGAACATTGAATAATCTTTTCCCCCCTCACTCTATTCCGCGGGCACTGAGGCTAATCCCTACTACTTCATTGGATGAGATCAGTGAATTCAATGCAAACCAAGGCTGGAATCTGGAACATTCTGATCCACCAGACTCAGTTCCACAGGAGGTAGTGCATTTACCAACTGAGCCGTCTGGTGTCCTAACATGACAGTGTCTAACAATTTATTTTTTAAGTTAAACTGCAAGGTAACTGAGAGAGGCCCTTCAACCAAGATTTACAATCAGCCTCCTCATCTACCTCTGTCTTGGAACTCGGCCAGTGGGAATGTTTAAGAGCCGTGCTTCCGAGTCTGTGCTACATTGTAAATTACAGCCTTTGCTGGGCTGAGGAGCAGCTCAAGTGATTCAAAGCACGATTTTGGCCTCCCAGCCAATTAATGGTGTATTGTAAAAGTCAATGGTACTAACAAAATGATGGAGTCCTTGAAAAAACAAATTGCAGTTCACATCCATCCTACGCTGAATTTACAACAAGGAAAAGTTTCAGTGTGTTTCAACAATGATTATTTGATGTCAGTATACAGGGGGACCTGAGAGGCTGTTCAGGGAGTACAAAATTTAACTTCTAATGGCAATATGTTCACAGAATCACAGAATCACAGAAACCCCACAGTGCAGATAGAGGCCATTTCGGCCCATCGAGCCTGCACCGACACATATCGCACCCTATCCCCGTAACCCCACGTATTTAATCTCCCTAACACTAAGGGTCAATTTTTTATCATAGCCAATCAACCTAACCCGCACATCTTTGGATAATTGTCTTATGGTCTCCTGGATATATATACATATATAATACACACACACATCTATATATATCACCTTTCTAAAGGTTCTCCTGCACCCTCTTCACAGCTGCAATCAGATTCCTGAGACGACTCTCCCTTCCTATGTACGACAGCGTAAGCTCGAGGAACAGCACCTCATCTTCCGATTAGGCACTTTACAGCCTTCCGGACTCAATATCGAGTTCAACAATTTCAGATCATAACCTCGGCCCCTATTACATTTTTACTCATTTTTTGTCCACACCTTTGTTTTGGCCCTTCCCCCCCCCCCTTTTTTTCTCTCTCCCACATGGCAGCTGTCTCCCATTCTGCCAGCACATTTCACACCTAATCTAGAGCCGTCTTCTGTCTCCACTAGTCCTATCACCATCTCGTCTGGTTTTGAATACCTCTTAATGTCTCTTCACTTCTCTTTTGTTCTCTCCCAGCCCCCATACTGGCCTTTCAATCTGTTTCATTTCCAGTGCTTCTTCAGTCTTGACGAAGGGTTTCGACCTGAAACGTTGACTCTGTTTCTCTCTTCACGGATGTTGCCTGGCCTGCTGAGTTTTTCCAGCATTTTCTGTTGTTATTTCACCCTTCCTATGTGTCAGCCTTGGCTCAGTGGTCGTTCTCATGCCTCAAATCAGCAGTTCATGGGTTGAAGTCCCACTCCAGAGTACATACTAGGATGGCACTTCAGAGGTGCCGTCTTTCGGATGAGATGTTAAACTGAGACCCAATCTGTCCTCTCAGGTGGATGTAAAAGATCCCGTGGCATTATTTGAAGAAAGGCCTGGCCAACATTTATCCCTTAACTAGCACCACCTCTATTATAGCAGTGATTGCACTTCAAACATACTTTATTGTCCGTCAAGCGCTTTGGGATGCCTTGATGTTGTGAAAGGGGCAATATAAATACAAATTCTTACTTTTTTCGATTGAGCTGCAGCTAGATACAGTCCCCATCACTTACACTATCCATGCTCATCACAAGCAGCCGCTTATATCGCACAAATAGCGTGAACTATTAGCAGAGGAGTGTCAGCTGTGGCTCAGTGGGTAGCACTCTTGCCTCTGAGTCAGAAAGTTGTGGGTTCAAATCCCACTCCAGGGACTTTAAGCACAAAAATCTAGGCTGATACCCCCAGTGCAGTACTGAGGGAGTGCTGCACTGTCAGAGATGGCATCTTTCGGATGAGATGTTAAACTGAGGCCCTGTCTGCCCTCTCAGGTGGATGTAAAAGATCCCACAGCACTATTTTGAAGAAGAGCAGGGAGTTATCCCCGGTGTCCCGGCCAATATTTATCCCTCAATCAACATAACAAAAACAGATTATCTCGTCATTATCACGTTGCTGTTTGTGGGAGCTTGCTGTGTGCAAATTGGCTGCCACATTTCCTACATTACAACAGTGCCTACACTTCAAAAGTACTTCATTGGCTGTAAAGCGCTTTGGGACGTCCAGTGGTCATGAAAGATGCTAAATAAATGCAAATCTTTCTTTCTCTGAATCAATTTCAAAGGCGCCACTTATAATATATTGAGCATGCCCGCTATTTCAGGCAGTTCAGTAAGTACATATACAAAAGCAAAATACTGCGGATGCTGGAAATCTGAAATAAAAACAGAAAATGCTGGAAATACTCAGCAGGTCAGGCAGCGTCTATGGAGAGAGAAACAGAGTTAACGTTTCAGGTGGATGACCTGAGGGTTGCAAAGTTTCATTTGTCACACGTGTACATATTAAAATCAATGGATTCAAATTCCCTGTGCGCTGGGGAGTGCTCTTAGCAATTCCTGCAGCTTCCTGGATCATGGACAAAATTAATTTAAGTTCCGTACTCCCCCATATTACTGCTCCCCAATCGCCAAACAAAGGGCCTGTGTAACAACAGAAAATGCTGGAAAAACTCAGCAGGCCAGGCAACATCCGTGGAGAGAAAATAGAGTCAACGTTTCGGGTGAAAACCCTTTGTCAAGACGAAAGAAGCACAGGAAATGAAATAGATTAAGAGGCCAGGCTGGGAGAGAACAAAAGAGAAGAGACATTAAGAGGTATTCAAAACGAGACAAGATGGTGATAGGACTAGTGGAGACAAAAGACGGCTCTAGATTAGGTGTGAAATGTTCTGGCAGAATGGGAGACAGCTGCCATGTGGGAGAGAGAAAAAAAAAAGAAATGGGGAGGGGGGGGGAGGCCAAAACAAAGGTGTGGATAAAAAATATAAGTAAAAATGTAATAGGGGCTGAGGTTATGATCTGAAATTGTTGAACTCGATATTGAGTCCGGAAGGCTGTAAAGTGCCTAATCGGAAGATGAGGTGCTGTTCCTCGAGTTTACGGTGGAACAATGCAAGAGGCCGAGGACGGTGAGGTCTGAGTGGGAATGGGGCGGTGAATTAAAATGACTGGCGATCGGAAGCTCGGGGTCACCCTTACGGACTGAATGGAGGTGTTCCGCAAAGCGGTCACCCAATCTGCGTTTGGTCTCCCCAATGTAGAGGAGACCAAAGGGCTTGTGTTGAGTATTGAGCTAGGGTAGACACTCAGTCCAAGATCTTGGGGTGAGGCTGAATCCGGGGTGAGGCTGAAACTGGGGCTGTGTTGGGGTGAGGTTGGACCCTGCACTGAGATTGAAGCTGGGTTAAAGGAACACTGTGGGGTAGGAGAAATCTTGGTCTGTGGTCAACGCTGGGAATGCAGAGCCAGTTCTCACGACCACCAGACATCCCAAAGCACTTTTTGAAGTGTAGTCACTGTTGTAATGTAGGAAACACAGCAGCCAATTTGTGCACAGCAATCTCCCACAAACAGCAATCTGATAATGATCAGATAATCTGTTTTAGTGATGTTGATTGAGGAATAAGACACCATAGAGTCATAGAGTCACAGAACGAGGCCATTTTGGCCCATCGAGTCCATGCCGGCTCTGTGTAGAGCAATCCAGTCAGTCCCATTCCCCCGCTCTATCCCTGTAGCCCTGCAAGTGTATTTCCCTCAAGTGCCTATCCAGTCTCCCCTTGAAAACATTGAGTGTCTCCGCTTCCACCATTTCCGTCGGCAGTAAGTTCCAGGTCATCACCACTCGCCGCGCAAAATTTTTTTCCTCACAAACCCCCCTGTATCTCTTGTCCAAAACCTTAAATCTGTGTCCCCTAGTCCTTGTAAGATCAACTAGTGGGAACAGCCTTACCCTGTCTAGCCTATCCAAACCCGTCATCATCTTGTACACCTCTATCAAATCACCCTGCAACCTCCTTTGCTCTAATGAAAACAAATCCAGCTTCTTCAACCTGTCCTTGTAGCTAAGATCCCCCATCCCCAGAACCATTCTGGTAAATCTCCTCTGCACCCTCTCAAGGGCCTTCACATCCTTCCTAAAATGTGGTGACCAGAACTGGACCCAATACTCCAGTTGTGGCCTAACCAGCGCTTTATAAAGGTTCAGCATAACTTCTCTACTTTTGTGCTCAATACCTCTATTTATGAAGCCCAAGATCCCATATGCTTTGCTAACCACTCTCTCACTATGTCTTGCCACCTTCAGGGACCTATGCACATTAACTCCCAGGTCCCTCTGTCCCTGCACACTCTTTAAAACTGTGCCATTAAGTGTATTTTGCCTCTCCCTGTTCCTTCTGCCAAAATACATCACCTCACACTTCTTTGTATTAAATTCCATCTGCCACTTGTCTGCCCATTCTGCTAGCCTTTCTATGTCCTGTTGCAGTCGATTGGTATCATCCTCACTGTTTGCCACAACCCCAAGTTTGGTGTCATCTGCAAGTTTTGAGAAATTCTACTCTTTATTCCAATATGCAGGTCATTTATATATATCAAAAAAGCAGTGGCCCCAGCACTGACCCTTGGGGAACACCATTGTCTACCATCCTCCAGTCTGAAAAACAGTCATTTACCACAACTTGCTGTTTTCTGTCCTTAAGCCAATTCCTTATCCAAGCTGCCACTGACCCACCTATTCCATGAGCCTCAATTTTGTTAACCAGCCTTCGATGTGGTACTTTGTCAAACGCCTTCCAAATATCCATGTGGACAACATCCATTGCATTCCCTTCATCAATCCTCTCTGTTACTTCATCAAAAAATTCAATTAGATTAGTCAAACATGATCTGTCTTTTACAAATCCATGTTGGCTCTCCTTAATTAGCTTAAACCTCTCCCAAGTGCCCGTTAATTTTTTCCTTGATTATTGTTTCTAAAACTTTACCCACCACTGATGTTAAACTGACCAGCCTGTAGTTACTAGGATTGTCCGTACACCCTTTCTTGAACAATGGTGCCACATTTGCCACTTTCCAATCCTCGGGCACCTCCCCCGCATCTAGGGAAGATTGGAAAATTACGGCAAGCCCTTCCGCTATCTCCTCCCAATTCCCTTAGCAACCTGGGATGCAAGCCATCTGGACCAGGCGACTTGTCCACTCTAAGCATACCCAGCCTTTCTAGTACATCCTCTATCAATTTTCACCCCTTCCATTGCTTCCACACCAGGGATAACTCCCCTGCTCTTCTTTAAAATAGTGCAAGGGGATCTTTTACATCCACATGAGAGAGCAGTTTAACATCTCACCCGAAAGACAGCACCGGGAGTGTCAGCCTAGATTTTTGTGCTCAAGTCTCTGAGGAGTGGGCCTTGAACCCACAACTTTCTGACTCAGAGGTGAGGATGCTACCAACTGAACCACTGGCTGACACACTGGCTGGAGTGAAGGGCAGGTATAATATACTCCGCCTATAACTAGAAAGAATCTATCACTGAATAATCATATTGACAACATTTTATATCACCTACCATTTGCAGCCACTCCCAATAGCTTGGATGGAAACACCATTTTGATACAGCCAGATACATATACAAATACGGACATGTACAAGGGGATTATTTTTGGTGCTCTGTGCATAAAAGAGATCGGCCATCTGATTTGGATCTGAACCCTAACCAGTCCAAACTGAGCTAAGTCCAGCTTGTTCGGAATAAACCAGAATGGAGACCGTGTTGGATTTATTGCTGACCAGGCCTTGCTTCCGTTGTACACTTCTAATCTTATATCTGACCAAGGAATGATGGAATTCTAAAAGAGCAGCATGCTTTAATTTGGTGGCGCTGAAGGTAGAATTGTTAACTTTACAATTTTACTCCGAACAATCTACCAGGTATTTTTGAAGGGTCTTCGAGAAGAGATGTTCACAAATCCTTCTCTGTTTCTTCAGAAACCTGCAATGTGATGATATCATTGTTACTTATATGCGACAAAAATGCTTTTGCCTCTTCTCCTTCACCCGACTAGAGCTCCTTTTACAGTACTGCAGTGCTGTTGACTCCCAAGAAACCCAAGTGTAAATCACTTCATCTACCTTGTTCCAGCAGAACTGGTGACCCACTTTTTCATGGGTCTTCTAATCCGTCATTGGAATTAAGATGTCCAAGAATCCAATAAGCCTCCAACAGGCATACAGGGGACCAGTGACAGACCTCAAAATATAAATATAGTAGAGTGAAGCAGGAGAGTCGTTCTGGCATCACTCTCCCAGCACCATGACTACACTGGGCCATAATGTAAAAGGTCCAATACAAAGTGTTCAATAAACATTTTCCTTGAAGGTCGTGCCCCCTTTAAAAATGTAAGTTAAAAGCAATTCGCTGATCTTGCTGCATCACGACTGCCAATGTTACTGTGGCCGAGGGAACTGCTTCTGCTACTTTGCTCAGGCTGCGAATTTCACGGTGTGGGCAGGTTAGCGGAACTGCAGATGGATGTTCTTGTCCATCTGCAGCCTGACCTTGACTGATACGCTCATTATCATGCCTGTCACTGTGACTGAGAGGGAGATGGGCCAAATAACATCGGGCTAGGTTAGCTAAAAATAGTACGACTCTCAGGAGAATGAGCACACATTAAATTGCATTTAAACTTGCTTCTCCACGTCAATTATTAAATTGAAAAAATTGCACCCTGTTCCTTTAATGACTGAATACAAGCAGGGACTTCAGGTTTCATTGCCACTCTTACTCCTTCCATGCTGATGGCACCATGATTTTCTTCTCTCCTTATCGCTTGTCCCCTGAAGGCCTCATCCAAGTGGCCATTCGTCATGTGTGAGGCAAGCCTGTGAGCACTGGTGGGCTATTTGACCGTGGAAGCATGCTACAGCCGAGCCTGGTCATATCCTCACCCAACATCCACGCACGTACGTGCCAGCAGTGAAAATTGTGAAATATTGTCTTGTAGACAACAGTAAGTTTTTGTTTTTTAGTTTGCTTAAAAAGTGATTTTATTTCTTTTGTAGCAATGTTAGGCCTGTCAACCTGTCTTGTGTTAAGATAAGGATTCCTCTGGAGGTCTCCTCTTACCACAAAGGTAAGTACTGGTAAGGGGCGCCACTCGTTCAGACCTGAGTTAAAATTATAGTCGGGTCTCATTGATGTCACTGGGCCGCAACATGCATATGTAAAGAAGGATCCTGTTGGCTCCGGGCGCGTGTCCTCGCTGTCTGCTCAGGAGAGCAGGTTAAAATTGCAGATGTTGTGATCATGGTGTCTTTCGGACAGGTAAGAGCCAGGGCAAATTTAACTGCCCACCCGCCAGGTTTCTGCTGAGCGAGAAGGGTTAAAATCGCCCCTGGCTTTGGTCTTCCCAATATCCATTTTCCCTCCTTGTTCACAAAGTCCTCAGCCCCTTTATTATGTCCCTCTGTGACCAACCTCCCGGGCCTCACCAAATGATTGGCCCAACCCTCTCCTTCAGCTATGTGGCTGCCCTGCTGGATATCCATCCCTCCCAAAACAGCGAGCTGCCTACATTATATTGTACAGAGAATGACTTGTTTAAGCTCCTCCCTCATTGTCTTGAAATTAGGCATTTTAAAGTTGCATACCTGAGTATCAGCTTGGTTTATCCCAGATCATGTCAAATTGGATCATGTTATAATTGTTGTTCCCCGGTGGTGTCACGACTTCCATTCCCAGTATGTTATCTAGGTCACTTGCCATTACCATGTTGTAATGTGAATGACCTCTAGTAGCAATCCTGACGCACTGCATCAGAAAGCAGTCATGCATTACATGCACTAGCAGAGACTCTAGACTGTCGGGGCATTCCCATTTTATATTAGCTTGGTTAAAATCCCCCATTGAAAGACTCTTTCTGTCTGCACATATCTTCATTATTGTTTCGAGGAGTTAGCTGGCTTTCTTTTTTGTTTTCACCTAATTATCTATAGCAAACCTCTATGATTATCTGTGCTCCCATCACACTATCTTCTTCTAGACAGACGAGCTAGTTGGAAAGCTTATCCTGTACTAATGGGTCTACTTCCTTACTTTCCAGGTGTTTAGTGTCAGCTGTGGCTCAGTTCGTAGCCCACTTGTTTCGGAGTCAAAATGGGTTCAAGCCCCACTCCAGGGACTTGAGTACGTAAAGCTAGGCTGACACGCCAGTGCAGTGCTGAGGGAGTGCTGCACTGTCGGAGGTGATGTCTTTCAAATGAGATGTTAAACCAAGGCCCCGTTTGCTCTCTTGGGTGGATGTAAAAGATCCCATGGCATTATTTCGAAGAGGAGCAGGGGAGTTCTCCCCGGTGTCCTGGCCAATATTTATCCCTCAACCAACATAACAAAAACAGATTATCTGGTCATTATCACATTGCTGTTTGTGGGAGCTTGCTGTGTGCAAATTGGCTGCCGCATTTCCTACATTACAACAGTAAGTACTTCATTGGCTTTGAGGTGTCCGGTGGTCGTGAAAGGCGCTATATAAATGCAAGTCTTTCTTTCTTCTGCCATATAGAGCTATTGCACTCTTTTTTTCTTGTCTAGTCTGTCCTTCCTGAACACCCTAAACATTTATATATGCACCATCATTGGTGGTTAGCCATGTTTCTGAAACCCCTATCACATCACTGTTCCCAATTGCCCCCAATACCGTTGGGTTCAGGCATCTTTTTGCGAGTGCTTCTAGCGTTCATATACATGTGCCTTAATAGGCTAAGCCTATCTTTCATAGCATGTTCATCAAGATTTTTGTTCAACTTGAGCCATTCATTTGTTTTCCATGACAGTGCTATGAGTGAAATGCATGCCAGCCCTAATATAGTAAAGATGCAGGGTCCACACACTGTGTACTATTTCCTGACCAGCAATTTAAATAGTCAGGAAAATCATGCACAGCGTGTGGCAGAATTTTTGGTTGGTGTTGGCAGTAGGTGAAGCTCCCCACCGGGTGCAAGAAGTTGGCAAACTACCCCTTATATGTTCTTTCCAAGTGTTAGCTTGGCTAATTTGGCTCACCTCTGAGTAAGAATGGTATACATTCAAACTGCCCCCTAGGACCTGGACACGCGCGAAATTCGGTTATGCCCCGTTTGGGGGCGGTAACCAAGTTAAGGCCGGACATTTATTGCCCGGCGCGGAAGTGCCGCCCTGGCCACTATATTCGGCTTACCATCCCGCACAGGAAGTGGAGCGCAATCTCGGGCGCTCCACTTCCTAGTAGTGGGGCGGTAACTGAGGCTCCGCGGAGCGCTGCCGCATTTCAACGCTCCTCCCCTTCATTTAAAGGCAGCAGCCTGGCGCCGAGATGCGGTGCTGGGCTGCGCAATGGCGGCCAGGACCACGCCACCACGGAGGGCTGACCCGGAGGTCGGCCAAAAAAAGAAAATGATGGCCCAGGTTGCAGCTGCACTTCCCCATTAAATACCGCCGAGAGCGGAGATCGGCCCGGTTCGCGACCCGCGAGGCTGGCGCTGACATCGCCTGCGGCAGCCTCACGGGACGCAGACAAATTTCTGCTGCTGGGGTGGTAAGGGGACGTGGTGGGGTGCTAAGGGCGCACAGCGATGATGTCATCGCTGGTGGCGCAGCGGCCCAGTAGCGCCTCATTAATGCCCCGCCGAATTTCTCGGGAATGCCCCCTGGAGGCGCTAATGGCAGGCGCAAAGGAGCCGAATTTCTAGCCCATAGTCTAGTACTGAAGGAACGCTGTAATGTTAGAAGTACGGGGCTAGAAGTTCGCCGTGCGCGCGGCCCTTAGCGCTCCGCTGCGGCCCCTTCCCGCCCCACAGCAGAAATTTGGCTGTGCCCTGCGAGGCTGCTGCAGGCGATGTTAGCGCGAGCCTTGCAGGTCGCGAACCGGGGCGGCCTCCGCTCGCGCGGCGTTATTTAAAGGGGAGGTGCAGCCGTGACCCGCGCCGTCATTATCTTTTTTTGGCCCACCTCCAGGTCAGCCCTCCGTGGTGTGGTCCTGGCCACCATCGCCACCTCGGAGCCGAGCTTCGACCGCGGCACCATGCCACCTTGGTGGCCTAGTGGGGGCCATCGGAGGCCCTGCAGAGTGCGCAACGGCCCTCACTTTTAACTGAAGGGGAGGGGTGTTGAAATGCGGCAGCGCTCCACGGAGGCTCTGTGGATCGCTGCCAAACTCGCCCCGACATCGCCTTGGTTACCGTCCAAACAGGAGGTGGAGCGCCCGAGATTGCGCTCCACTTCCTGTGTGGGGCGGTAAGCCAAATTTAGCGGCTGGGGCGGTTCTTGCGCGTCGGGCACTAAATGTCCGGCCTAAACTCGGTTACCGCCCCCAAATGGGGCGTAACCAAATTTCACGCCCACTGTCTTTCAGATGAGATGTTAAACTGGGGCCATGTCTGTCCATTCTGGTGGTTCAAGTAGACATTAAGCAACTCATGGCACGCCTCGTCTCCTGGCCAACATTTCTCTCTCTGATAATGCAGCAAAAATTATATTAACTGGTCATTCTTCTCGCTGTTTGTGTGACATTCCTGGCGCAAAATAGCTGCATTATTTCCTATGTATAACAGTTACTACATAAAAATAATGATTAACATAGGAAGTGCTTTGAGATAAGGTGCCACTCAAGGGGTTATTACACAAAATTAGGATTCATGGGATTGGGGGGTAATATATTAGCAGGGATTAAGGATTGGTTAATGGACAGAAAATAGAGAGTAGGAATAAACGGGACTTTTTTTGGGTTGGCAGGCTGTAACTAGCGGGGTACTGTAGGATCAGTGCTTGGGCCTCAACTATTTACAATCTATATTAATGACTTAGATGAAAGGACTGAGTGTAACGTATCCAAGTTTGCTGATGATACAAAGTTAGGTGGGAAAGTAAGCTGTGAGGAGGACGCAAAGAGGCTGCAGAGAGACATAGACAGGTTGACTGAGTGGGCAAGAACATGGCAAATGGAATACAATGTGAGGAGGTGTGAAGTTATCCACTTTGGTAGGAAAAACAAAAAAGCAGAATATTTTTTGAATGGTGAGAGACTGGGAAATGTTTGCACTCTGAGTCCCTCTGAATCACAGATAGTTAACATGCAGGTACAGCAAGCAATTAGGAAAGCAAATGGTATGTTAGTGTTTGTTACAAAGGGATTAGAGTATAAAAGTAAAGAAGTCTTACTACAATTATATAGGGCATTGGTGAGGTCACACCTGGAGTACTGTGTACAGTTCTGGTCTCCTTACCTAAGGAAAGACATACTTGCCTTGGAGGGAGTGCAGCGAAGGTTCACCAGACTGGTTCCTGGGATGAGGGGATTGCCCTATGAGGAGAGATTGAGTAGACTATATTCCCTGGAAGAATGAGAGGTGATCTAATTGAAACATATAACATTCTTCAGGGGCTTGACAGGGTTAATGCTGAGAAAATGTTTCCCCGGGCTGGGGAGTCTAGAACACGGGGTCACAGTCTCAGAATAAGGGGTCGGCCATTTAGGACTGAGATGAGGAGAAATTTCTTCACTCAAAGGGTTGTGAATCTTTGGAATTCTCTACCTCAGAGAGCTGTGGATGCTCAGTCGTTGAGTATATTCAATGCAGAGGTCGATACATTTTTGGGAACTAAGGGAATCAAGGGATATGGGGATAGTGCGGGAAGATGGAGTTGAGGCAGAAAATCAGCCATGATCTTATTGAATGGCGGAGCAGGCTCGAGGGGACGAATGGCCTGCTCCAGCTCCTATTTCTTATGTTCTTATATTTCTGAGAGATGTGATTAGCCACTGTATAAATAAAGCCTTTCTTTGATTCACCACATGATGTGTTCCCATTTGCAATCTGGAGCAGAGAGTAAGTCCATGAGCTTGAATTTCTGCAGGGGGTTCTCCTGCTTGCCCTCTGTCTCTCTCTTAGGCAGTCCCTTGGAACCGAGGATGACTTGCTTCCACATTAAAAATGAGTTCTCAGGTGACTGACGAGTCCAATGCGGGACCTACAGTCTCTGTCACAGGTGGGGCAGACGGTGGTTGAAGGGGCGGGTGGGTGGGGTGCTTGGGTTGACGTGCGCTCCTTGTGCTGCCTGTGCTTGGCTTCCGCTTGCTCCCGGCGAAGAGACTCGAGGTGTTTGGCGCCTTCCCGGATGCTTCTCCTCCACTTTGTGCGGTCTTGGGCCAAGAATTCCCAGGTGTCGGTGGGGATGTTACACTTTTTCAAGGAGGCTTTGAGGGTGTCCTTGAAGCGTTTCCTCTGCCCACCTGGGGCTCTCTTGCCATGCCGGAGCTCCGAGTAGAGCGCTTGTTTTGGGAGTCTCGCATCGGGCATGCGGACAATGTGACCCGTCCATCGGAGCTGATTGAGCGTGGTCAGAGCTTCGATGCTAGGGATGTTGGCCTGAGCAAGAACACTGACGTTGGTGCGCCTATCCTGCCAATGGATTTGCAGGATCTTGCGGAGGCAGCGTTGGTGGTAACTCTCCAGTACTCTGTACCTTTGGCTGAAACCCCTTCAAAAATTCACCCAATTTGTGTTTTATATACCTCTTATCATTTTAGAGTTATGATGGCAGAAGCCTATCTTACCTCTTTGTCGAGGAACAGTGCCTAGTGTAAGGGGACCAAGGGCTCAGCGAGAGAATAAACTTTTAAAAGGTGGTGGTAAGGGGAGCAGATTGTTTAGAAGTAACAGTATTATTAGCCTCGACACATAGAGAGTGGCACGAACAGAATAAATACCACAACAACAAGACAATTCCAAATATTAATTCAGTTACAAAGTCTAAAAAAAGCACTCGGCCCGCTTTACATCATGATGAATACAAAGGCTACTTTACATATATGTTAAGAACATAAGAAATAAGAGCAGGAGTAGGCCATACAGCCCCTCGAGCCTGCTCTGCCATTCAATAAGATCATGGCTGATCATCGACCTCAACTCCACTTTCCCACCTGATCTCCATATCCCTTGATTCCCCTAGAGTCCAAAAATCTATCTATCTCAGCCTTGAATATACTCAACGATTCAGCATCCACAGTCCTCTGGGGCAGAGAATCCCAAAGATTCACAACCCTCGGAGTGAAGAAATTCCTCCTCATCTCAAGTCTTAAAAGGCCGACACCTTATCCTGAGACTATTGTGTGCAGTTTTGGTCACCTTATCTGAGGAAGGATGTTCTTGCCATGGAAGGAGTTCAGCGAAGATTCACCAGGCTGATACCTGGGATGGCAGGTATGACGTATGAGGAGAGATTGGGTCGATTGGGCTTGTACTCGCTGGAGTTTAGAAGAATGAGAGGGGATCTCATTGAAACTTATAAAATTCTGACAGGACTGGACAGACTAGATGCAGGAAGGATGTTCCCGATGGTCGGGGAGTCCAGAACCAGGGGTCACAGTCTAAGGATAAGGGGTAAGCCATTTAGGACAGAAATGAGGAGGAATTTCTTCACCCAGAGAGTGGTGAACCTGTGGAATTCTCTACCACAGAAGGCAGTAGAGGCCAATTCATTAAATATAATCAAGAAGGAGTTAGGTATATTTCTTAAGGCTAAAGGGATCAAGGGGTATGGGGAGAAAGCAGGGACAGGGTACTGAGTTTGGATGGTCAGCCACGATCACACTGAATGGCGGAGCAGGCTCGAGGGGCCGAATGGCCTACTCCTGCTCCTATCTTCTATGTTTCTATGTTTCTATAATATCATCTCCCAGGATGCTTTCTTACTGAATTCATACTTTTACTTAATAATGGACAACACCATCTCATTCTTCCCTCATCCTTATTTTTGACCAAAGCATAGAATCTCAGCTGATGTTCCCTGTAAGCTGCACTTTGTTCTGCGCGGCCTGTTTCTTTTAATGTACGGTCCCTTTAAATTTCTGCACGTGCAGTGTTTAAAACCGGCGCGCGGCATCGCGCGTGACCTTTCCCATTACTGCGTGGCCGCGCAGCTTAGAGGGAACATTGGTCTCTGCAGTAATAGTAATTTTCTTTCTGGCATGTTCTCAGTTGACAAAAGCCAGCAAGTTAACAAGTTTCAATAAAGAGACCACGAAAAGACATGCAGGAGATAAGATTGTTTCAAAAGCAATATCTGCTGATTGAAAGGAAACTGGCAGCTCCCCACCACATCTTTCCCTTCCCGCTTCATGGTACAGCTTAAGGGTCTTGTGCCTATAGATTTTATTTTGTGGTTTGCAAGCCAGAAAACCACATTTCCAAACAGTTAAACATGACAAGATAATTGCTGAGCTTCGCTGCTATATTGTGACACCCGCAGGTACAAGCACTCAGCTATTGAGGAGAGGAGCTGTCCATCTAACTTAATAAATCTCACCCCTTTTTGTCGAACTCTCACGCATGTTGCCTCCAAGCACCTATTAGGGCTGGATTCAGAGATCTAACACTTCTGCCTCAAGCATTTTGACCCTTATTTGTCCACAATGGTAAGACCACTTCACTAAATTCACAAGGAACTAGAAGCATTTATGACTTTACCTCAGTTAATTTACTTGAGCTCCCTCCACACTTTAACTCGCACGCTGTGTTGACTGTATGTATTCAGCAACAAAATGTGATCTTTCCAGCCTAAGTACTTCTCTAAAAAGTCAAAGACATTTTACTATCGGCGAGAAAGTGGAATTATGTGGAGTGACTCCGATTGTTTTGATTTGTTTGAACCAGGCTATCAAAAGAGATGACATTCTAAAGAAGGATTAGTGTTCACCTTTGGTTCTATGAAATTACAGATCCAGCTAATTTTGTCTGATCTCAGACTGTGAACTGTCTAACCTCTGGAAAGGCCTGTCAAAATCTGTGGAGACAAGATGTCAGCTGGGTTTAATTATTTACCAGACAAAAGACATATGCCTCTGGTTTTGCCTCAATACCTTTGTGTGTAGTGGATGGGGAGGAACACAGCATGAGAAGCTCCGTCTCGCACATTTTACATGTCACTGCTTTGTGTGGAAACAATTGGCGTCTTTGTGACTGACACTTACTGTTATTGTTTTAAAATCCCAGTTGGTGTCTGGATCGGGAATGTCACTAGATTCTTCTTCAAATGAACATGAGCACTCTATTGTTGAGAATCATTTTTAAGATTCCCAATCACAGGACAAAGAGACGATTCTAACTCCAGAAACAGCTCCTTCTCAACTGGGAAATTGCTTTTAAGATTAATTCAAACACCCTTTGTTAACACTGGTGCTTTTCCTTAATTTGCTACGTTTGGAAAGTAATAATTTCCATGGACAGTAGAGGTAGTTCCTTCCTTAAAGTAAATGAAAACTAAAAAAAAAATCAAAACTTTAAATTAGTCGTCATCAGAAAAGGCAAAAGTCCCTTCAGCCATCAGTCCAACATCTGTAAATGTAGGTGAAAGTGACAATATCCTTTATCTTGAGTGAAAGAGTACTGAGGGAGTGCTGCACTGTCGGAGGTGCCATCTTTCAGATGAAACATTAAACCGAGGTCCCGTCTGCTCTGTCAGGTGGACGTAAAAGATCCCACGGCACTATTTCGAAGAAGAGCAGGGGAGTTCACCCCGGTGTCCTGGCCAATATTTATCCCTCAATCAAAATCACAAAAAAAACAGATTATCTGGTCATTATCACATTGCTGTTTGTAGGAGCTTGCTGTGCGCCAATTGGCTGCCGCGCTTCCTACATTACAACAGTGACTACACTTCAAAAGTACTTCATTGGCTGTAAAGTGCTTTGGGATGTCCTGAGGTCGTGAAAGGCGCTGTATAAATGCAAGTCTTTCTTTCTTTAGAAATGGGGCCTGTGGTACTGTTATGCACCCCTGATGGCTCAATGAGTTCATTCAGTGAATAGCTGAGGTGGGATTGTCCTCGCTTTGTTCCACTCTTAACCATCCGATCATAGCCACAGCATCTCTAACAATGGCCACTCTTCCCACCAGCGCACCTTTACTTCTGGAGTCCCCCGAGGATCAATCCTTGGCAAACTCTCTTCCTCATTTAAATGCTACCCCTTGGCGACAACATCTGCAGACATCGGAGCAGCTTCCAAATGTACACTGACAACACTCAGCTTTGCCTCTTCCATACTTCTCTCAGTCCATCCACTGCCTCTGTGTTGTCAGACTGCTTGTCCGATATCCGGTCTTGAATGAGCTACAATTCCCTCCAGTTAAACATTGGGAAGACTGAAGCCATCGTCTTCAGCCCCGTCACAAACACTATACCCATGTCACTGTTTCCATCCCGTCCCCCGGCCACTGTCTCAGGTTGAACCAGACTCCAATCTCCTGTCCTTTCCATTGCAAAGACCGCCTACTACCACCTCCATAACATTGACCATCTGTGCTCCTATCTCATCTCATCTGCCGCTCAAACCTCACCCATGCCTTTGTCACCTCCACCTGTCCGAGTCGACCTCCTATCCTCTGCTCTTCATAAACCTTAGTGCATCCAAAGCTCTGCTATCTGTATCCTTTCCCACATCAAATCCCACTCACCATCGCCCCTGTCCTCACTGACTTACATCGGTTCCTAGTCCTCCAATGTCTCAACTTTAAAATTCTCATCCTCGTGTTTAGATCCCTCTATGGCTTTGCCTCTCCTTATCTTGTGGCTCCCACCCTTTCTTTGTCCCACCATTGGTGGCTGTGCCTTCAGCTGTCTAGGCCCATTGCGCTGGAATTCCCTCCCTAATTCCCTGCACCTTCCTCTCCTCTTTTTGACCTTTTTGAAGAAAACCCTCCTTAAGCAAACTTTTGGTCACCACTCCTAATACAGGAAACTTTTTTTTATCCGGCACCGACGGGACCGACGTGGTGCCGGTTCATCAAAAATTCCGGATAACCGAGAGCTATAGTAAAAGATAGGGAGAGCTGAGAGCTCCGTATAAAGCAACAAACCCTGTTGCTTAACAACAGTTTCAGAACAATGGCCACAAGTTCCAAGCATCTCTGTAGCTTAGCAACAGCTGCAGCCACACCCTTGCACAGCAACAGATCGGAAGGCAAGTACAATATGAAATAAAACTTACCTGAAACTACTCCTGAATTTTGCCGGTTAACCGAGATTTCCGGTTATTTAGGTGCCGGTAAATCGAAAGTTTCCTGTATTCCCTTCTTTGGCTCAGCGACCATATTTTGATTTTACCTCTGTGAAGCGTTTTATATGTTAAAGGAACTATATAAATGCAAATTGTTGTTATTGCTATTGGTTCTTCCTTGACTTTGCTGCTCTTGACCTTCTCAGTGGTAGATATTGCAGGACTGGGAGGTGCTGTTGAAGTAAACTTGGTGAGTTGTTGCAGTACATCCTGTAAGTCCTGCACCCTTGGGGGAGGAGGGGAGAAAAATTGAGGCGGGGGGAGAAAGAATTGTTACACGTTTACCGAAATTCAATTACCTCTGGCAAGATTAATATGTCATATATAATTTCAAACGAATGCAGGTAAGGTAGTACAGGTAGACTATCCTTTATCCGAACTTCCGAAAACCGAAAACCTCTAAAAACCGAAAGTTTTTTCGTTCAGCGTAAGTCGTGCGCACGACATGACCAGAGTGGCGCACGACTTACGCTGAGCAGGGCAGAGGGTCATAGAGTTCCCTCCTGGGTAGGAGATTGCAGGCCGAGCCAGGCAGTGTGAAGGAGGTACCGGGAGAGTGAACCCAACAATACAGTGGCCCGTCCGATAGCTACAGCGGCCCATCCGATAGCTGCAGCGGCCCATCCGATATTCTTTTCTCCCCCCCCCCCCGCCCACCCGACCCGACCCCCGACCTGATTTGCGGGTCAGCTTAGTAGGAGTCAGCCGATATCCGGCTTTCCAGAGAAGCAGGAAGGGGAATGAGACACGGAACAGTCGCAAGAGGTAGCCTGAACTTTTAAAATTTATATTAAATACAAATTTCCCAGTCTTATAATAATACCTTCTGAAATCCGAAAAATTCCGAAAACCGAAACTCAGCTGGTCCCACGGCTTTCGGATAAGGGATAGTGTACCTGTACTTCTAAAATGCTCTATGCATCATGTCACACAAAACATAACAGAATAAATCAATGTTGTTACCAACCCAATAATGCACTCGATATTCTGCAATGAGCCCCAGCTTCTTTATATTACTCGCTTTTATAAGGGGTCAAAACAATAGCTTCAGTCTGATTTGAACAGTTTCCAACATGACTGTTTAAAATCTACTCATAAAAACGAAAGTGTATTGCTCTAGAATCAATGGCTTCTATACAGTCGAGGCTGCAAATACGAATTTCAAAGCTACAAATGACACAAATACATTATTTTTAACAAAATAAATCAATGGTTGGAAAGAGGCTGCAAGCATCTAAATGTGTTCCAGTTATTGATTTCTTAAACGATTGCCTTTGTCTTACTAGGGATGCAGAGGTTGTTGTGGAGATGTGAATGCTATGCACAGCTAGATAAATACGCAGATGTTGTTCAGGAGTAAAATATGGGGTTCGGAGCCCATTGGGTAAAGGCAGCACCCAATGCACTGCTAAGCCATACAGTCCAGAAAGTCTCATATTTGATTCTGGGTCTGTGCTGAAATAGCTGATTTCAGTTGGGCAGTAGTTGGGGTGCTCAGTATCGCAGGGCTACAGGGAGTAAAATGTAGGTCAAGCTTCTCCTTCCTGACTGATATCTAATGAGCCCTGGTGGATAGTGCATGTGTGTGGCCGGCAGGAGAGAACAGGATCGACTTCAGCTGTCATACTCTCAGTGATCAAATAGCCCAGTGACAGTCGTGTCTCTAAATTCCTGGGTTGGTGGGGGGGCATAAATTGGGATTTGCACCTGCTTGGGGCAGGAATTTTGGAGGGCCCTTGATCTGCTGAGATTCCATCCCAAAAGCCCTCTGCTGTAAATTCTGGCAGGTTTTAGGGGGGTGAAGCAGCACCTGTCCTGCCAATGGCAGCCATATGTAAATGACAGAGTTCGGACAGGATGGCGTCACATGTCCTAACTTCAGTGACTTCCGCCTTCCCAGGCCCCATTTTGATTTTAAGCCACTGTATAAGTGGCACGGCTGCCAGGACCAGGTCATCGAGGTGGAAGTGGTGGTTTAAAGGGAAGCTGTTGAAGGTGAGGTTGCTTTTGTACAGTTTTGGCCATTTCCTGGGATTGACTGCAGGTATCTAAAACATTCTTGCACCATTGTACTCTGGAAGCCTTAAGTCTTTTTTTGCAATTTGACATGAGATACATGTTAGAGGAAGAGGAGCAGCAGGAAGCTGTACGGGAAGTCAGATTAATCAGGCAGCACCTAAGGAGCTCCAGACCATCCAGGTTGGTACAAATCGAGTAGGATGTATGGATCCTGGCACACTTTCTAAGTTCTGTCACATGAGCTGTGTCTCAGGAGACTTTGGAAGAACTCTGCTCACTGGTGCAACCAGATCTGTAATCAAGGTCCATAGCATGGACAGAACTAACTGTGGCGAAAAAAGTGACCACAGCTCCCAACTTTTATGCTACAGGTTCATTCTAGGGAGCCACAGAGGACTTTTACCAGATCAGTCAATTTACTGTATATGCATGTGTAAAGTGAATCACCAATGCTCTCTTTGCCAGGACAGCTCAGTTTATATACTTCAACAGTGGCCCCAGACAGATGACTAAGATGGCAATACGTTATTTCAGAATTGCCAGATTCCCAGGGTTGTGATTTTTTTTTCTTACACCAAAGTGGCATTACATGCCTCAAATGTGTATAAGAACAGGAGGAGGCCATTCAACCCTGCAGGCCTATTTTGCCATTCAATTAGATCATGACTGATTTGTACCTCGACTCCATTTATCTGCCTTTGATCCTTGATACCCTTACCTAACAAAAATCTCATGATCTCAGTCTTGAAACCTCCAATTGGTCAAGCATCCACATCCTTTTAAGGAGTTTCAGATTCCCACTACCCTTTGTGTGAAAAAGTGCTTTTTGATTTCACTCCTAAATGTCCTAACTCTAACTTTAAGATTATGCCCTCTTGTTCTGGATTCCCCCAACAGAGGAAATAGTTTCTCTTTATCTACCTTAGCGAATCCTTTGATCATTTTAAAGACCTCAATTATATCACCCTTCAACTTTCTAAACTCAAGGGAATACAAACTAAGTTTATGCAACCTGTCCTCATAATTTCACACTTTAAACCTTGGGATCTGTGTTGTACCCTGTCCCCCCAAGGCCAATATACCTTTCCTGTGATTCGGTGCCCAAAACTGAACACAGTTCTCCAGATGGGGTCTGACCAAGGCTCTGTACAACTCGAGCATAATTTTCTCATGTTTGTATTCCAGCCCTGTTGAGATAAAGGCCAACATTCCATTAGCCGTTTTGATAACTTTTTGTACCTGTGCACTAGCTTTTAGTAATTTGTGTACATGGACGCTTAAATCCCTTCGCTCCTCCACTGCTGCTAGTCTGCCATCATTAAGAAAATATTCTGAATTGTCTTCTCGCATCCGAAGTGGATGACCTCACACTTAAACCCCCATATTTTTATCAACTGCAAAAACTACCATTCCCTAAATTTGCAGATTATTTTGTGATGTTAGAAACAGCTTCTTGCATGTGAATTCACAATATGCTATGAGCTGTTTAGATGCTTTATACTTCACCAGCTCACTGACCCAGAACCGGACGAAAGGTCATCGACCCGAAACGTCAACTCTACAAAAACATTAATTGTTGTTTTCACCATGCAACCTTCCCTCTGCACTATTCTAACACTTCTTTTACCTGTCACCTGAGGGCCTGGGGTCTGACATGTAGATGGCTGCTCCAACCTATTATGAGCCTCTTGCGATGAATGTGGCTCTCCTCTCAGGGACCCTTAGTTCTGGGATGAACACAGGACGGGCTGACTCTTTGTTATAACACCGCAGGAGGTTCTCACCCACCTCAAGATAATCGTCATGCTTGTATTGTCCAAAACCCTTCACATCCTTTATGCCTCTGATTTCCAGTATCCAGAGTGATTGCCTAAGCCTTTTCATCCCAAGTACCCTTGTACCCGGTTACCCTTCTTGCCTAATGCTTACTTTTCCCCTCATTGTTTTGAATCCATTCATGCCTCTGATGCTCAGTAGTCCTAATAGTCTTCATATCCTTCAAGGTGACATCAATGAAGCCTCCTCTCCTGCCTCCTCTAATGCTCCTCATACTCTCTAGTCCTAGCTCCCAATTTACATCTGTATAAAATATCACAGTTCCCTGACACTCTTGCACTTAGGAGCAGACAAGTTGGGAAACACTTTCATAAGCAGTGAACCACGGGATTGTCAAGTCTCACTCACTAAGAGACTTGGGGAAAATGTAACCTATTTTGATGTATCGCGTTCTTGAAAATAAACACAGGTGAACCTCTTTAATGGGTTTCCAATCTGTCTCACTCAATATTTTCCAGATGTTTACAGCTCTGGAAGCACAATATGAGAGCCCAGAAGATAATCCTCCATCAACCCTTGACCTATTTAAATGTTGACATTTATTTTAAATACACGCAGAAAGAAGCTTCGCATTGAACAGCAGGGCATTTAACGTAACCTGCAGTTTTCAGTGTTTAACCCAACCCACCCACTGCTTTCCTTTCCTTTGTGTGTCAGCCAGTGGCTCAGTGGGTAGCACACTCACCTCTGAGTCAAAAGGTTCTGGGCTTGAGTCCCACTCCAGGGACTTGAGCACAAAAATCTAGACTGACATCCCAGTGCCGTACTGAGGGAGTGCTGCACTGTTGGAGGTGCCGTCTTTCGGATGAGTTGTTAAACCGAGGCCCTGTCTACTCTCTCAGGTGGATGTAAAAGGTCCCATGGCACGATTTTGAAGAAAGAGCAGGGGAGTTATCCCTAGTGTCTTGGCACAATATTTATCCCTCAATCAACATAACAAAAACAGATTATCTGGTTGTTATCACATTGCTGTTTGTGGGAGCTTGCTGTGCGCAAATTGACTGCTGCATTTCCTACATTACAACAGTGACTATACTACAGCAAGTAATTAGGAAGGCAAATGGAATCTTGGCCTTTATTGCTGGGGGGATGGAGTATAAAAGCAGGGAAATCTTGCTATAACTATACAGGGCGTTGGTGAGACCAAACCTGGAGTACTACGTACGGTTTTGGTCTCCTTATTTAAGGAGGGATATACTTGCATTGGAGGCAGTTCAGAGAAGGTTCACTCGGCTGATTCCTGAGATGAAGGGGTTGTCTTATGAGGAAAAGTTGAGCAAGTTGGGCCTATACTGATTAGAACTTAGAAGAATGAGAGGTGATCTTATTGAAACATTTGACGGGGCTTGACAGGGTAGATGCAGAGAGGATGTTTCCCCTCCTGGGGGAATCTAGAACTAGGGGGCATCATTGCAGAATAAGGGGGCGCCTATTTAAGACGGAGTTGAGGAGGAATTTCTTCTCTCAGAGGGTCGTGAATCTTTGGAATTCTCTACCCCGGAGAGCTGTGGAGGCTGAGTCAGTGAATAAGGTGGAGATAGACAGATTTTTGAGCTACAGGGTGTAAAGTCTGTGTGTTCTAGTTGTATTTAAGATTAATTACTGACACAGACTACAAGAATAACGTTTCAACAGGTCTTTACTAGTTGGAGGTCAGGGCTATACTAACAGCAATATCACTACACAGTACTTATATACCGGTGGTCACCGCCGGTATTACGTATACAGCAGCCAGAGAAAGTAGTACATCTCTTAAGGTGGAACAGGCTTAAGTTCTCTTAAGGTGGAACAGGTTACATACACCACAATCCTCCCTTTTTAGCTTAACAGTCATATCCCCATTTTACATAACATAATAACATATATAACTTCAGGTATAAACAGTTCAAAGGTTCAGTCTCTCAGGAGGCCTTCTGATTCGGGTTGGATAACGCCTTTCGGTGGTCTCGGATTCTTGTTGCTGAGGTGACTCCTCTAGTTGGTTTCCTATGTATTGGACGTCATCATCAGGTACATTCCCTGCCGAGGTAGATGCTTCAGGTTCATTAACGTCTTCCACAGTTGTCTCTGTCGCAACCATGGGTTCAACCCTTGCTCTCGATTCTACCAGTTGATCCGCATGACGCCTTATCACATTGTTACCAATATCTACTGTGTACATCAGAGGTCCTTGTCTGGCCCGAATTGTTCCGGACTGCCATTTTTCGTTTCCATAGTCCCTTGCCAACACTGGTTGTCCTACGTCGAAACTTTGAGTGGTCTTGTTATTAATATGCCAGAACTGTTTGTTTTCCACTTCCCTCCGCACATTTGGTTTTAACAAGTCCAACCTGGACCGCAACCTCCTGTTATAAAACACCATGGCAGGACTTTGGTTAGTTACTGCATGAGCGGCGTTTCGATATGCCATTAGGAAATTGTCCACCTTGTGTTGTAGCGGAATCTGATCATCATTCATGGCCTTTATTGCCTTTTTGAATGTTTGGACAAATCTCTCGGCCAACCCGTTTGTCGCCGGATGATATGGGGCAGAGGTATAATGTTTCACCCCATTCTTCTTTAAGAATTTTTGGAATTCTTCCGACACGAACTGTGGTCCGTTGTCCGAACATATCTGTTCTGGCAATCCGTTCCTTGCGAATATTGTTCTTAACACCGCAATTGTCTTTTCTGAAGTAGTGGTATTCATCTTGATCACTTCTGGCCATTTGGAATGTGCGTCCACCGCAATTAGGAACATGGAGTCCATGAATGGACCAGCAAAGTCAATATGTATGCGTTGCCATGGGGCCGAAGGCCATTCCCATGGGTGTAGCGGTGCGATCGGAGGTGCATTTTGCACTTTTTGGCACCCAGCGCAGCTTTTCGTCAACTCCTCTATCTGTTGGTCAATACCCGGCCACCATACATAAGCCCTAGCAAGACTTTTCATCTTAACTCCCCCCAGATGACCTTCATGCAGTTCCTTTAGAACTCTTTCCCTTAACTTGGGAGGAATAATCACTCTTGTCCCGTACATCAAAGTACCATGGCAGACGGACAGCTGGTCTCGCCTTGCCGAGAATGCTGGTGACAGAGGATCACCATGTGTTGGCCATCCCTTCACTGTCACCTCGTAGACTTGGGACAGTGTCGGGTCGTTCCTGGTTTCTCTTTCAATACTTGCATTGGTGACTGGTAAACACTCGATGATGGTCGAATGAAATAACTCAACAGGGTTAACTTTCGTCGTCTCTTCTTCTTCAGGTAGTGGCAGGCGCGACAGCCCATCAGCATTGCCATGCTGCTTTGTACCTTTGAATTCTATTTGATATTGATGTGCCCCTAGGAAAAGGGACCATCTCTGGAGTCTCTGTGCTGTCATCACCGAAACACCCTTCTTAGGGTTAAAAATGGATACCAACGGCTGATGGTCTGTCAGAAGTGTGAATTTTTGGCCCTGCAGGTAATGATTAAACTTCTTCACTCCCCATACAAGGCTGAGAGCCTCCCTATCGATCTGCGCATAGTTGCGCTCAGCGGAGGTCAATGATCTGGATGCAAATGCGACTGGCCTTTCCGTGCCATTTGGCAACTTGTGTGAGAGTACTGCCCCAATACCATATGGAGAAGCATCACAAGCCAACCGAATAGGCAGTGTCGGGTTGAAGTGAGCCAACACTTCCTCTGAGGTGATCAATTCTTTGCTTTTGCGAAATGCCTTCTTACAGTTTTCGCTCCATTCCCATGGTACCCCCTTCTGTAAAAAAGCGTTCAGCGGGTGCAGTACTGTGGATAGATTCGGTAGAAACTTATGGTAATAGTTAATCAAACCTAGAAACGACCTCAACTGAGAGACATTATCTGGAATGGGAGCCTTTACAACTGCCTCTATCTTGTCAGGAGACTTATGAAGCCCCTCCCGGTCAATGACATGACCACAGTACGAGATCCGCTTCTGAAAGAACTCACATTTCTGCCGATTAACTCGAAGTCCATACTCTTTCAGTCTGTTGAGCACCAGTTCCAAGTTTGCGAGGTGTTCTTCATCACCATCTCCTGTAATCAGAATATCGCCCAGGTAACATTGTGTGCATGGAATTCCCTGTAATACCTGCTCCATGGCCCTCTGCCAAATTGCTGGAGCCGATGCCACTCCAAAAACCAGCCTATTATACCGGTACAAACCTCTATGCGTGTTGATCGTGAGGTACTGGCGTGACTCTTCTTCAACCTCCATCTGCAAGTACGCCTGCGCCAGGTCTATCTTGGTGAAGTGTTTCCCGCCAGACAACGAAGCAAAAATACCCTCAATCCGCGGAAGCGGATACTGCACCGTGTGAAGCACCGGATTAACGGTGATCTTGAAGTCTCCACAGATGCGAACCTTCCCTGGTTCTCCTGGCTTGTTGCTCGAAGGACTTTTCATAACGGGAACGATGGGCGTAGCCCACTCACTCCAATCTACCTTAGACAGTACACCTGAACGTTCTAGCGCTTCCAGTTCCGCTTCTACAGCAGGTCGTATTGCATAGGGTACCGGTCTGGCTTTGAAAAATTTTGGGTGTGCATGTTCATCAATCTTGATGTTTGCCGTAATTCCTCTCAGTGTTCCCAGTCCCTGCTGGAACACCTCTTTAGCATCATCCAATATTCTGGACAATCGTTTAGGTTTGACATCTGTTTCCCCGGAATCTACCGTTAGTGCCTTTAAGGAGTGCCAGTCCATATTCACTTTCCTAATCCACTCCCGTCCCAGTAGTGGTGGACCTCCTTCAGGTAGCACATATAAGTCCATTACTTAGCTTTCTTCGCCCTTGTGGACCACTTTTACCTCTATCTTTCCGATGGGGTACACTCTTTGCCCCGTGTATGTTTTCAATATAATCTCCGTATCCCGTAGGGGAATATGTTGAAATAACCTTTTGTAATCTTTCTTATTCATGACCGTCAATGCCGATCCAGTGTCCAATTCCATCTTTACTTGGACTTCTGCTATCTGAAGAGTGACCCAAATTGTCTGGAGATCTGCATCCTTACCAACGTTGTGTACTCTTAAGCTACCCAGTTCATTACTGCTGGCGTCTGAATCTGACTTCTGTTCGTTCGAACTGTTCTTTGTCACCTTGTGTACCTTTATGTATTTTCCTTGCGGTGACTTTTTGTTGCTGGTCTTCTTTCCTGACCGGCATACTTTAGCTATGTGGCCAAGCCTGCCACACGTTCTGCATTCTTGGTTTTTAAACCAACACTGGTTCTGATCGTGCGTTGTCTTTCCACAACGATAACATTTTACAGTACTCAAAACCAATTGATTTGTACTGAGTTCCGGTGACCATAGCTGCATTACTGCCGTGCCTCTCGCTGCGGCTTCGTGTGATGCTGCCATAGTGACCGCTTTCTCAAGCGTCAGCTCATTCTCCTCGAGCAGTCGCTTTTGTGTATCTTCTTTTAATAATCCACACACAAATTTATCTCTTAGCGCATCTGTTAGTCCCGTTCCAAACTGACAGTACTTTGCTAGCTTACGCAATTCCATTAAATATTCAGCATTGCTTTCATCTTTCAGCTGCTTTCTGCTGTAAAATTTAAATCGTTCCGCTAGCATCAGCGGCGTGGGGTTTAGATGATTTCTCAGGACAGTAACAATCTCCTCGAACGTCTTCTCCGCCGGTTCATCTGGTGATAAAAGGTGTTTCAATTGCCCGTATGTCTTCGCACCCATTAAGTTTAATAAAGTTAGTGCTTTCTCATCATCTGGGATTTTATTTGCTTTACAATAATTTTGTATGCGTTCTACATACGTGGCCCAATCTTCGATGTCGCTATCAAAGGTATTAATGTTCCCATGTTTAGGCATCGTTTCAATTTTTTTTTAGTGATTTCCCTTTTTCCAAGATGGCAGCTTCCCGCTCTTGTCTTCGTCCTCCGCCTACAAAATGCCGGTTTCCCGCGCTTGGCGGTCTTTCCCGCGCTCGCCTTCTTCACCCGCTGGCTGCAATGGCGTTTGGCGTGCCGCTGCTGCTCCCCTTTCCCAACGGTTAGTAACTCCCCCGACGCTGTCTCCGCTTCACCGCGGCTCCCTCGGGCATTCGCGCTTCCCCGATGTCGCGCCTTGCAGCCCTTCTTGCAGCCCGGTTATTAGCACCGGCTGCGTTCGCCTTCACCGCGGCTCTCGCGCCTTCAGTCGCCCCAGACGCTGCGCCTTTTTGGCCCGAATGCGGCCCGGCCCTTATCTCCGGTCGCGATCGATCTCACCGCCCTTATTCCTCCGTCTTCCCTCCCCGTCTGTACAGCCAACGCGGCCGTTTTTCTGCTCGCGTCGCTGACCGGCTTACCCACCACCGAGGTAGAAGGAAGATAGCTGACTGCTGCTGATGGAGGCTTCGAGTTCAGGATATCTTCTGCACTCCGGGTTCTCGATGCCTGCCGCGCGACGTGTCTTCCAGCAGGGTGATGAGGGTGGATGCCTCTCTTCGACGCCCGTTCTGTGGACGAAGCCGCCGTGGATATAAACTGCCGCAGGGTAAGAATCGGACTCGTCGCCACTGTTAAGTCTGTGTGTTCTAGTTGTATTTAAGATTAATTACTGACACAGACTACAAGAATAACGTTTCAACAGGTCTTTACTAGTTGGAGGTCAGGGCTATACTAACAGCAATATCACTACACGGTACTTATATACCGGTGGTCACCACCGGTATTACGTATACAGCAGCCAGAGAAAGTAGTACATCTCTTAAGGTGGAACAGGCTTAAGTTCTCTTAAGGTGGAACAGGTTACATACACCACACAGGGGAGTCAAGGATTATGGGGAGCGGGCAGGGAAGTGGAATTGAGGCTAAGATCAGATCAGCCCTGATCTTACTGAATGGTGGGGCAGGCTCGAGGGGCCGAATGGCCTGCTCCTGTTCCTATTTCTTATGTTCTCAAAACAGTACTTCATTGGCTGTAAAGCGCTTTTGGTCGTTGAAGGCGCCGTAACAACGCAATTCTTTCCTCTTTCTGCAAACGCTCCGTGCCGAGCTGGGCTGCCGCAACGCGAAATGACGGCGCAGGAGGTTTGAGCCTCGCTGGTGGCCGTACAGGAAGTTGTCGGGGCTCCTTGGAGACGGACGCTTGGCGATGGAGAAATACCAGAAGATTAAGGTGGTGGGGCGGGGAGCGTTCGGGTGAGAGAGAGTGTGGTATTTGTGTTTGGGTGTCGGCTGTTGTCGCTGCCGCCTCTTGTTCAAGTCGGATCGGCGAGAGTTTCCTCGCTCTCTCTGAGTGACTGCCGGCCATGACAGTCACTGAGTTGCTCTAAATCAGTTCTGCCCCAAAGTTAGAAACTTCAGGTGGAGTCAGTTCAGTAACTGCTCCTCGGAACTATTTTAGATATTTTACTTCAGGTTTATCTTTTACATCTTGCAGATGCACTGAGGAAAGATGTAAGGAAGTGCTGGAAGTTTGAAATAAAAATGCTGGGAAGTTTGGAATCAAAGTGCTGGAAATTGCGCAGCAGATCAGTTGAATCCTGAAAGAGAAAGACAGATTTATTTTTTGGGTGGTGCAGGTTCATCAGAACTGGTATAGATGGGAGAGTGCCGCAGCCCTCTTCATGCCCCAATACTTGTTCTGAAGGGTACCACCTTTAAATGTTAACTTTTCTCTCTCAGGTGCTGGGGGCTTGCTGTGTGTTTCCAGTGCTTTCTGTGGTTTGTTTTTAATTGTGTGGATCTCATGTTCTGTAGTTCTAACGAGCAGCAATCGCTTTCCAGATTAATAATCACAGAACCACCCAAGCGTGACTCCTAGTTAAAACACATTTGCCAATGCCCTTCCTGCTGACTTTGCACTGTCAGTATTCTATGGTGTGAGATTGATGTTTGTCACTTCTGGAGAAGGGTTATGTTTGCAATATTAACCTGTCGCAGCTCTCCACAGATGCTGTCTGACATGCTGAGTGTTTCCAGCATTCATTTTCTGTTTTTGATGTTTGCTTGGTTGAATATGATAATTAGTTATTAATACTAGTAACTTTTCCTTTAAGAAAATTCTCAAGCATGCACATGGGGGTTGCCTTTACATACATTATTGATGAGCTGGTCTAGGTGAATAACACAATCAATTTAGTGTTGATGTAATTTGCTGGAAAAATATATTTTTTTAATCTTCAACATTGGGTTCTGTTTTGTATTACAATAGAGATTAGGGGAGATCAGCACTCTGCTCTTGGGATTTTATTATGTCAAGTCATTTAAGTCTAGTTTTGTGATTGCAAGTCCATATAAAAATTGAAGAGTCTCTGAAAGGTCATATCAAACTACTTCAGAGACAGTAATCAACATAGCTCTGGTATCTGCTTTCACAAGCTGTTTACTCAGGATGACTCAAGGATTACTTTGTGTCTTGAAAGATGCTCAGGATGTCCCAAAGCATTCCACAACAATGGAAAAAGTGCAGTCACTGTGTTATGTAGGCAGATGCAGCAGCCAATAGCAAGGTTACACAAAACAACTGAGAAGATAACGATAGCAAAATACTGCAGATGCTGGAAATCCAAAATAACAACAGAAAACGCTGGAAAAACTCAGCAGGCCAGGGCAGCATCCGTGGAGAGAGAAACAGAGTTAACGTTTCAGGTCGAAGACCTTTCGTCAGAACTGGAAAAAAGCAGGAAAGGGAATAGATTTTAAAGCAAGTTGGGGGGCTGGGAAAAGGGGGAGGGGATGAAAGAACAAAAGGGAAGGTCAGTGATCGGATAGAAAGCAGGGGAGATTAAGAGACATTGAGAGACATTGAAGGCGAGAAGAGGCGGTGATGGGACAGGTAAAGGAACAAAGGATGTGTCACCCTAAGTTATGAGCTCAAGTCTATAGTGGGATTTAAACCCATAACATTCTGACATAACAGCAAGAGTGCTACCAACATGCAAAGGTGACAGATATTGGGGAATTTAAAAGTTCTACACTATTACAATCCAGTATACCTCAGTCAGCCTCTGGCTCAGTGTTGAAGCCCGGGGAATGCTGGGCTCAGCAGTTGCACATTATTCCATGTCACTTTTTTGAGTACTATACCATTCCTAAAATGGGTGTGAGAAACAGTTGCTATCAGCCTCTTGGTGCCTTGCCAAAGTGGACAATATTTTTAAAAATTAATTGTTCTTTGGGATGTTGGCAATGCTTTGACATCAGCTTTGGCACAGCGGGAGCACACTCACCTCGGAGTCGGAAGGTGAAGGTCATGGGTTCAAGCCCCACTACAGAGACTTGATCACAAAATCTTTGCTGATACGTCAGTGTAGCACTGAGGCCTGGAACTTGCTGCAATGGCGATATTGGTGACAAACACCATAATCGGACCACTGTGCTCCCCGATCTTCCAGCATTTGTAGCAGGTAATCTAACGGTGCGATTTCTTTGTTATAGTGGTGATACTGAAACGCAGAACTCAACAGCAATAAAGTAACACAAAATATTCCGTTACCCTAATGTTTATATTACAATAGGATTGATTATGATGCCATATGATGTGCATTGACTGATTTATTGGCTGCTATTGAACGCAATGCTTCTGCAGACAGAAATGGTAACTAATTCCATTTATGATAATGAGTCTCTTGATTCTCTTCAGATTGATTTTGTGTGCACTAAGTGCGTATAATGAGTCATCAGACGCAGAAAGGACACCCCTGTTTCAACTGACTGAATAAACACATAAATCACACCCACTGCCAGTGCCATTAGCTTTCAGTCTAAGTGGTAGCAGCATGAAGAATGGCTTAATTGCAGCAAAATTCACCATCGCCATTGGTTTTAAGGGGATGGAGCTATGATAATTACCTTCTAGCTGTTTTCAGTGAGGGGCAGTGGTGGAGTGGCACAAAAGTCCCAGGAAGTTATGGAGTGGGGTAAGTAATGGCGCAAGTCACTCATGCCGTAATTTCCTGGAACCTCTGTGGTAAAATTATGTAGATGGGCCACTATTACGGTGCAGGTTTTCAGCAAAATCCGGGCCTATGTTTTCAGCCATGGATCATATGTAACGCACAACCTCAGGCAATCTGACCCATGTAACCCTAGCAACTCAGTTCTATTCTCACTTTTATTCTCACTCATTGCTTTGTCTTGTTTGAAATTTGTGATGCTGTAGAATTGGGAAAGGCTGTTCATAACGCTGTTTCCTCATTAGTGGTTAAGTTCTAAGTCAGGACACCAAGATGTGCAAGTGTCTGCGGCTTGATTTATATGAAATTTAACAAAAACATTTATTTAATTTTTCCAGCCGAGGCTTTTCACTCACCAGCCCGTGATTTTCCATCTTTTCTTTGTAGTGGGCAGGCACTTGTGGGCTAGCGAGCGCAGTAGCGGAAAACCTCAGCCTATATGTGGGCGGTGAGGCGCGGTGGTATCCACCAAAGCAGTCCATGAAGCTCCAACGCTTGGGCACTCCTGGTTTATAATATTGGTGACTCTGAATTTGGGAGGTCCAACGATACACTGCATTTACCTGTATGCACACTGTCCATTTATATCTCCTCACAGTATTGTCCATCTGTGTCTGCGGAAAGCTGACCAAAAGCTGGTGATCCTCAAACAGATTCCGGTGGAGCAGATGACTAAAGATGAGAGACTGGCTGCTCAGAACGAATGCCAAGTACTTAAGCTCCTCAACCACCCAAACATAATTGAGTACTATGAAAACTTCCTGGAGGACAAAGCACTGATGATAGCCATGGAGTACGCGCCAGGTATATAAGGATTGATAGGGTGAAACTAATATTGAGTAGTATTTCACACAACTGCTTAGATATAATGCCCCATGCGTTTGAATAGCCTGCCAACAGTGACAGTCTAGGATTATGGTGTGGAGATGCCGGTGTTGGACTGGGGTGGACAAATGTAAGAAGTCACACAACACCAGGTTATAGTCCAACAGCTTTATTTGAAATCACAAGCTTTCGGAGCGCTGCTCCTTCGTCAGGTGAAGTGGAGAGATGCATAAAGACACAGCTTATATAGTCAGACGTAGGGTCATCCAGACTCGAGTCGTCGTTGGCTTGTTCTCTCCACACAGATGCGGCCGGACCTGCTGTGATTTCCAGCAAAAAAAAATGTTTTTTGTCTTTTTTTGTTTTTCATACAGACCCCAGCATCTGCAAGATTTGACCCCTTGTGACCCCACCTCATTGTTCTTTGATGTAATGTTTTCCTGACTGACCTGTTTGGACACCATTCACACCTTTGATTGCTGTGATTATCTCTGCCGAGGTGTGATAAATGGCAGTTAGAAAGATTACCTGTAAACATCTGACATTATTCTCTGACTATATAAGCTGTGTTTCTCCACTTCACCTGACGAAGGAGCAGCGCTCCGAAAGCTTGTGATTTCAAATAAAGCTGTTGGACTATAACCTGGTGTTGTGTGATTTCTTACATTAGTCTAGGATTACACACAAATAATACCAAGATATTGGAATAGGAGTAGTTCATTCAGCCCCTCGAGCCTGTTCCGCCTTTCAATTATATCATGACTGATCTGTACCTTAACTCCATCTACCTGTCTTGGTTCCATATCCCTTAATACCCTTGCATAACAAAAATCTATCGATCTCAGTTTTGAAATCTTCAATTGACCCCCAGCCTCAACAGCTTTGGGGGAGAGAGTTTCAGATTTCCACTACCCTTTGTGTGAAGAAGTGCTTCCTGACACCACCCCTGAACAGTCTAGCTTTAATTTAATTAATTAAGACCTTGTTCTGGACTTCCCCCACCAGAGGAAATAGTTTCCCTCTATCTACCCGATCAATTCCTTTAATCATCTTAAACACCTCAATTAGATCACCCCTTAATCTTCTATACTCAAAGGAATACAAGCCCAGTCTGTATCGCCGTTCCTTCACTGTCGCTGGGCCAAAATCCTGGAACTCCCTTCCTAACAGCACTGTGGGTGTACCTACACCATATGGACTGCAGCGGTTCAAGAAGGCGGCTCACCACCATCTTCTCAAGGGCAATTAGGGATGGGCACTAAATGCAGGCCTAGCTAGCCAGCGACACCCACATCCCATCAATGAATAAAAAAAAAAGTCTGTGCATGGATGGAGATCTCTGGAACTGTACCCCACAAGGTGTCAATGACCAGGAAAGTAGGAAACTAGATAGCTAAAATCTAGATGGTGGTTAAATAGATGCAACAAATGGTCCTTTTTTGTAAAACAAAATGCCTACAGTTTTATGTACTGGTCCAGTGGTGGCTGATTAGATGATGTACTTGTTCCATTTGTTTTTATTGCCCCATTTATAGTGCAGAACCATTTCTAGTAGGATATTTTTCTCACCAATTTTCTTCTCTCCCCATCTACCCTGAGACCATTGACTCCTTGCTGGGGTACAGTTCCACAGCTCTCCCCTTAATACCTTGCCACTGTTTCTACGTAATGCTTGACTGTGACTGTTGGCAGGGTATTCAACTGCGGAGGGCATCACAGCCGAACACGACCCTGTCCACACACGATGCACTTCCAGTGGTGATCCCTAGGTTGTGATTTGGAGCGGAATTCCCTGGCCGATTTTCTTCCCATTCCTAACCTACGGCACTGAGGCCAATTTCAGCCGTACAGGCCGGGGGTATCGCGCCTGAAACCTGGTCTGGATGGCTCAGCTGCTCTTGGGATTATCTCATTGAACCATCGAGGGGGAGGCTTGGTTTCCCCTTGTAACTAATAGATCTGTTTAAACTGTGGGGCCGATTTGGAGGTCAGTGCCAGCACAGGATCCATTGTGCACACGTAGTTGTTCAAATGTTGGGTTTACGATTTTCCCATTCTGACATTCCCTGACGTTCTGGTAAAGCCTGCACAAGTCAACAATGTAAAAAATCACATAGATTATGGAGGACTTACAGCTCAGCCCATCTAAATGAATTAGGTATTGATTATGAAAAGGAATAAAATAGCTGCTTTAAACCAGTCGCTGTTCAATCAAGGTGACCAGCTCAGGGTTATTAAAGGTGCTGCGTTCTTGCTAAATAATGTACTATAGTCAATTGAAGTACAGACCAGACCTGTAATTAAACACTCGAAGCCAGTTAGAGTGGGTGGGTGCAGTGGATTGGAAGACTATCCTTTCATCTCTGGGTAATGGGTTTGAATCTGCTGCAGACTGTTTGCTGCCTTTAAGTGTTCTAAATGAGTTGGAGTAGGAGATTGTGCAATGAGTCTTGATTTCAACGCAATGAGCCTGTAGGAAGGAGGAATTATGTTGTATTTGGAACTGAAGATCACAGATGGGTTGTTGGGGTTGGTAGTGGGGGGGGGCGGAATGCAAAGTTCAAGAGTCCATTAAAGAGTGAGATAGGGGAAGGGAAGTGATTGAGGGTGTATTTGCAGTACAGCTATAGCATTAACACCACACCAACACAACAGTGAGGGTATAAATGTAGCCTAAACCAGGGTCAGGGCCTGACCTAACGCCAAAGCAATGCAGTTTGAGACTCTCGGGAGGAAGGGAACTCACTCCACTTCACTTCAGAGTTAGGTAGGGCCGCAACCCCAGTTTTACACTTTGCAAGTTTAATACCTGTGTGAAGTAGTAACCGATTTGCAACAATGCTAAATTTGTAGTGTAAATGCACCGCTTGTAATGTAAATGCACCCATAGCTAACAAAAAAAAGCTTTGGCAACCATCCTGGGACACTGAAATGTCCTTTTGTGACTTGATGTGAGAGGTATTGGTAGCACCTCAGATGATGCTAAAAGATCTAACACTGTTACTGCTATGTTCATTCACTTTGAATCTTTTGATTTCAGGAGGTACTTTGGCCGAGTATATCCAGAAGCGTAACTCTCTGTTAGACGAGGAGACCATCATGCACTTCTTTGTACAGATCCTTTTGGCCCTCCATCATGTGCACAACAAACTTATCCTGCACCGAGATCTGAAAACACAAAATATCCTGCTTGATAAATACCAGATGATAGTGAAGATCGGTGACTTTGGTATCTCAAAGATACTAAGCAGCAAAAGTAAAGCTTACACCGTAAGATTACCTTTCTGGAAAGCTTCAGCATCATCATCAACAACAACTTGTACAGGAAACTTTGGTTTAGCCGGAGGTTAACTGTCCGGAATGCTCGAGCTACCGGCAAAAATCAGGAGCCGTTTCGTTAGGTTTTTTTTCTTTTCGTTGCTGTTTTTTCACCAGTCAGGCTCTGCAAGGTCTCGCTGAACCTGTTGCTAAGCTACAGAGACGCTTGCAAGGTACGGCCGACTGTTTAGAAGCTGTGGGTTTGTTGCCAGATACGGAGCTCAAAATCTCCGTATGTTTCAACATTAGCGCTGGTTTGTCCGACAGTTTTGATGGGACGGCAACAGCTCGGTCCCGTCGGTGCCGGATAGCACAAAGTTTCCTGTATTTATATAGCACCTTTAACATAATAAATGGAGCAAGATGCTCAAAAAAAATGGAAGCTAGATATTAGGGGAGGTGACCAAATGCAGAGTCAACGAGAGAGGTTTTGAGGGGGCTTTAGAAAGTGGCAAGACCGGTAACAAGAAGAGGTTTAGACAGATGGTCCCAGACTATGGGGTCCAAGAGGGCTACACTATCAACGATGGAGCACAGAATGCAAGGGAGTTGAAGAGCAGAGGGCGCACACTGGCACATAAGGGTGAAGGAGGTTGCAGAGGTTGGGAGGGTTGAAGCCTTGAAGCGATTTGTAAATGAGGATTTGGAATGCAATATATTGTGGGACGGGCAGCCAGTGGAGGTTGGTAAGGACAGGAGTGATAGAGGAGCCGGACTAAGCGCAAGATGGGATGCAAGCGTTGGCGTTTATGTCGGGTGGAACACTGGAGAGCATTTTACTGTTAACTCCAGTTAAATGCCTATTTGATCCAAACATAGATACTCACTCCACTGCTTGCTCATCATACCTTTTAATGATACTTGTTTCCAAGCAACTATCAAATTCCGTTTAAAAAAAAAAACATAACGACTCTGCTTCAACAATTTGTGGCAGAGAATTCTACATTCTAACCACTCTCTGTTTAAAAGAATTTTTTTCTAGCCACCGCCCCCCCACCTTGTGATTATCTTAAATGTTAGCTCTCTCGATTGGCATGTGTTTCAGTGATGTGTTTTCTGCTCTTTGTCTTTGGCTACCATTTGCTCTTTGGATCTGTAGAGACCCCCTTCCAATTGTAACGTCTTGTTGGACTGGTTTTCTTGGCTGTTGGCAGAAGTTAACCATTGAACTCACTCTGGTTTGAAAAACCTCAAGTGCAGCATCCTTGACTTTTTAGTTCCTTCCTTAGGCTCATACAGCCTCCGAGCAGTTCAGTCTCGCCAAAAATCTTTTATTGCACATGTCTAAATAAGCAATTTAGTGCTGAATTGAAGCCAATTTATTCTCAGTTGCGTATCATATGCCACTTGTTTCTGGAGCAGCATTTTGGAGTGTCAAGTAAAGTAATTCTTGTTCGTCCTGCTCCAGAGTTTGATTCAGTCACTGTTACTATGGGCTTACAAGAAACAATAGCTAGTGAGTCTGAGACCTTTTTGAACCTGACTCATGTTTTAATGCACGTAAGGAGCTTTGTTGGTACTTGAGAGGTCTGCTCTGTATTTTAAGCTTTTATATTGTTCTAATTCCGGTTTCGGGAGTCCGGTGTTGGGAGCCAGCTCCCGGTGTTGGTGTGCCAGCTCCCAGCATTAATGCTGTTAATTCTGCTTTCCTTAGTCCAGTGGCAGCCCTGTAGACCCAGTTTCATCTAGGTGTATGAGTCTGCTGCCAGGCCATGAAAACAGCTTTCGATTAACTAGTTCCTACTGATACTTGTATTTGAATAAACACCATCATGTTTTTCTGGGAGCAAAAATGTTCTACAAAAGGATATCATAGCTGGTGCTATCAAATTAACATTTCTTTTTAAGACAAGCAATGCATAGAATCATCCATTCCACAGAGAGACAGAATCTTGTGAACAGTATGTTGTCTACTACATATCAAGCAGTGTTATTCCACCTTTGTAAGCAGGCCATGGTTTTGAGCTGTCGTTATGTCTCTAAATAAAGTAAAATTCAGCTGCTCTAATTATTTTGATTTTCTGTTCCAATCTATCTTCCTGTTGCCTGTTTAACTTAGAATTGTTGACTTGAATGAAGCCAGTTTTGTTGTTTTATAGGTGGTGGGAACTCCATGTTACATCTCTCCGGAGCTGTGCGAAGGAAAGCCATACAACCAGAAGAGTGATATCTGGGCACTGGGCTGCGTTCTATATGAGCTGGCCAGTCTGAAGAGGGCGTTTGAAGCTGCAGTAAGAAACCAAAGCTTTGAATAACCAGGATTGAATTCCACTATATAATCGCATTACAGAACTAACCATGCTAATAAGTGTTCTATGCTGGGGATATCATTGCTGAATAGAACAGGTTTTGTTCAATATGGTGCTGGTACACTGAAGATGGGGGATGTTGAATCTTCGTTGGCACCTGACTCCTAACCAGATCATTACCTGAAATGTCCGATTTAGTGCATGATAGCGATGATTGATTCATCAAAATGCACATATTAATTTGATGTCCTCTATATGATGAGGTTTTTGCCGTTGTACAACAAATGTAAATGCACTCTGCAAAAGACAGAATTAAACCTGTGGTAAAAGATTAGATGAAACAAACTGATTATTAAGTAGAATCTAACTTGCAAAACTGCAGAGTGTTCTTTATTTGAAAGTAAATGATTACAGACACCCATGTCCTTGAGTTAGAGGATGGATTACGTAGCCGATGAAACTCATAACATTGCTCTTGCCCCATTCATTTTCTTAATATGATGTTTATTTTTAACATGCCCTGATTTTCAAAAGGAAGGAAGAATGACCAGGTAATATAAGGATAATTTAACGTCCAAATTTGGAGATTGGAAACATAACATTGTTTGGCAACTGAAATTCTGATAGATTGTCAATATTGAGTCAAGATTCTAGTCACATTGTATAAAGGAACTTTACCTCCAGTACAGTAAATCCAGCCATTGTAAGATGTTGGATACAAATGTGTACATTTAATTCAAAACAGTGGGCAGAAAGAAGTTAAATTTACAGTAACACTGTACAGGGCAATCTCCATTGACAGGCATGATGGAGAGGCCTGTCCTGGTGGACAATATAAATTGGCAGATAGTCAAATTTTGGTCTTGCAATATACTAGGCACAGGAGTGAAGGCAAGTACACTCAAGTAACAAAAGAAACATTACTTACCTAAAAGATAACGTCTAAATAACAATAGAGCTGTGTGATGAGGTGAGTCTCATGCAAGACTTTGTCCTCTGAAAATGTTGATGGTTAATTGGGATGGCGGGTATCGGGAGTGTGGATGATGGAGGTTCCCCTATTTTTCAAAATATTGTTATTAAGGAGGAAGAAGATGGAGTTCAGCATGAGAGAGGTCAGTGCTATCTGCTGAGATCCAGCTAATGCAGTTTTCTGACACTTTTGAGGAAGCAACAATAGAACACTTTTTACAAGGCAAGGGCATTGAAAAGGCATATTGAGGCGATAAAGATTTTAAATTAAAAATTTGGGTAGAGATTCTGAAAAGATTTTTTTATACTAAAAGGACTGATAAATGAAAGACCAGGTAATGCCAGCAGTGAGATCTGAAAAACATCCCCACAATCAGGTTGACCAGATAACTGCTGTGAGGACGTTGGTTGCTCTGGGTATATTTAATGCATATTACTGTTGGTTATGACATTCTATTTATAAGATTTGTATGTTATCGGAAGGAAATACAGAATATTTTGTAGCCCAGGAAAAATTAGATAAAGCTCTTCTAACTTATCACTGTGATGAAATACAGGTTGAAATGTAATTTTTATTCCAGTGGTATTTCTCAGTACGGGGGAGTTGATAAAACTGGAAAAAACTAGAACCACAGGCTGCTGCTTTGATATTTTCATTTGAGTTATTTAACAGGAGATGTTGTGATTGCTGGAATCTCGCAACTTGCTGACATTTCGTTCTGCACTGAAGCTTTAATTAAACTTGAAGGAACGAGATTCTGCAAGGTGTGTCGGTGCTAGTCCCTTTCACGTCTGTTCCATTTTGACTTGTCTTTCTAGAACCTGCCAGCTCTGGTGCTGAAGATCATGAGTGGTACATTTGCCCCCATATCTGACCAGTACAGCCCCGAGCTGCGCCAGCTGATTTTGAGCATGTTGAGCCTTGACCCTTCCAAACGCCCCCAGCTCAATGAGATAATGGCTCAGCCAATTTGCATCCGGGCTCTGCTGAATCTTTACACTGACATTGGCAGTGTCAAAATGAGGAGGTAAGTGGCCTAGACTAACTTGCATCCTGAATATGCACACATTTTACATTTCCTTTGTGTGCTACTGTAAAAATTTCAATCAGAAAGCGGGTGTTTTAGTCTGATTTTTGCATGTACAAATTTAATAATGTGAGTTTATCAGGAGGATTGAATGGTTCAATGGAAATGAAAGCAGGCTCCAATTTGTTTTTGACAGAATTGAAAAACCATTATCGGCAGTAGCGCCTGCTTCCCACAGGCGGACTAGCGGAAGGGTCAGCAGTGCTAGGTCAAGAGGTAAGGGGAAACCTGCCGCTCGCGAGGAGTCTGTTTTATTTGAAATTAAAGTGATCTCCAGCAGCAGTTGGCTAAATACACACATACCAAGGCAATGATGTTTGTTGTACATTTCTTTATTTAACCACCTTTTCTTCATTTGTTCTTGGGTTGTGGGCATTTATTGCTCACCCCTAATTGCCCTGAAAGAATGGTGGTGGGCCTTCTTAGCAATGCTCCTTTTAAGCTACGCGACTGCACAGCGCTCTGGAGCTGCCGCTTTTAAATAGGGAAAACCACGCAGGCACGCTATTTTGAATGGGCCACACTATAGAATAGAGGGCATATTACTTCTTAGTGATATTTTTTTGAACTGTGTAGCTTGCTAGGCCACTTGAGAGGATATTAAGTCAAACACAGAGATGGGACTAGAGTCATGCGTAGGCTGGATAAAGAGCATTAGTGAACCAGCCGGGTTTTTATGACAACCCGGCAGTTTCCAAGGCTGCTAGCCAATAAATTATCAGATTTTATTGAATTCATTTTCACAACTTGCCAGGGATTTGAACTCAATCTCTGGGTTGTCAGTCCAGCACTGTACATACTCTTTTTATTGCCGCACACAACTCACTGTACTTCTAGTTTGTATTGTCCACTTCTGTTTAACTTCCAGCACCTACACAGCCTGCTGTGACAAGCATGCTTCCTATTGAGTTGGGTGGGGTGGGTGCTGGCCATTTATTCTTCTTGGGTGAGACCCAGCTGATACCTGCCACAGCAAATTACACACGTGACTGGCAGTTATGAGAGATTTACTGACAGGCATCATTGTGATTTGGAGACATGTTAGTGTTGATCTTTCTCTGCACTGTTTGGGAGTAATTGGTACTGAGGGAACCAGAAGTCCTGAGTGTCTGAACTTCTTTATTTTTAACGAAGTGAATATTGAGACCACTGTGTGAGTCAATGAGTTGGAGGTGGGGTGCGACTTACGGCAGTACTTGCAGCAAGCAGTCTATTTCATAGCAAAGTCTATTTACTCAGCAAACAGAGTCTATTTAAAAAGAGTCTCTATGAACGACAGCAAACTGAACTCATGACTGAAACTGCAGCAAAGTCTCCCGATAATAGCAGGGTTATTTCTCCAGCAAAATGCAGTGAGTGGCGGATAGTTACATAATACATAATACAAATTATGTGCGTAAAATCAATCCCAAGCACCATTGATGGGGAATTACCTACTCATCTCCATTCTGGCTAGGATTAGTGGGATCAATGGTCACATGGAGGTGGGGTGGGGGGCAATATTGGCTATAGCCATAAAGTGAGAAAGAGGAAGTCTGGGCACATCCTGGGTGATCTTCATCCTTAAAGGGACATTTTTCAGGATCTTCAAGTGGATAAGCTTGTCTGCTCCTCTACTCCTATAAAAGGTATTACCATTTAGTCCCTTATTCTTCCTCCCAAGATGTATCACATCACATTTTTCTGCATTAAATTTTATATGACATTTATCTTTACAATCTACCAAGTTCTCTCTGTTCTCCTGAAATTGAATAGAATGTTGAACTAGATAGCCAGAACAGGCGACTACAAATCAGAGGAAGTCGAGATCAAACTGTACAGTTCTTTGGCCAGACTGAACCTTGAGTACTGTGTCCAGTTCTGGTTGTCAAAACACAAGAATACATTCAAGCTCAGGAGCCTGAGTTATGGGAAAGGCTAAAGAAACTTGGGCTTTTTAGTCAGGAAAACAGCTATCTGAGAGGTGATCTTATAGAGTTCTATAAGAGAGTTAGTAGAATGGAATACTACTTCAAATTAAACTATGAAAGTAGGATGGGAGGGGACAAAGATTCAAATTGGTAAAAGGTAAATTTAGGGCCGATATCAGAAGTTATTCTTCACAAAGAGTGGTCAACACTTGGAATGTCTGCCTGACAGAGTAGTGGAGGTGAAACTACTGGAATCAGTTAAGAAACAGATAAATGCAGCAATAGGGTGAATGTAGGGCCTTTCTGGGTGGATGAATTAAGTTGGGTTGAAGGGCCTTCCTCATCTGTAAGTATCTTGTGAAGTTGCTTACAGTCTGCTTCACAGTTAACCAAGTTCCCTAATTTTGTATCATCAAAGTTTTGAGAATATGCCTCCATACCCAAGTCCATATATAGGGCAACATTATGTTGTATAACATCAGGTGACATATAACATCAGGTGACATAGGCACTGTTACTGCAACATCAAAACTGTTACTGTTAAAAACATTGTACTTTCAACCAAAGATTAGCCAACAAGATTCACTCTCGTGCTTTGTCATCTAAATCTATTGATTAGATTAGATTAGATTATTCGATTAATTATTAGATTACTGCCTTGTCGGCATTGATGTAAAATATACCTAGATTAGTAAAGGTATTCTAAGTGCAATATGCTTAAATAGGATTGAAAATTCTCCTTATATTTTCTGTGATGGCAGGTGGGTTATTTGCAAACTCCAATAAGGCAGGAATACCTCCTCCCCTTTCCATTGTGTATACCTGGGGAAGTGGAATCACTTCTCCTCTCCGGCTCCCAATGCTCAACACTGAAGTAGTACAGGTCTCTGCTGGGAGAACTCAAAAGGCAGGGGTGACCAGATCAGGACGACTTATCATGTGGGAGGTAAGCTTTAGAAAATTTTCAGAATCAGTTGTGCCTAAGGGATCATAAAAGACATTGTGATAAAGGTAAATTACAATTAAAAGCACTGCCTGTGAGTCAGAGGGTTGTGTGTTCAAACCCTCTTCCAGAACCTGAGCACAGAATCTGGGCTGAACTCCAGCGCTGTACTGAAAAAGTTTTGCATTTTCAGAGGTAATGTCCTTCAGATGAGGCGTTAAATCATCTGCCAGTTCTGGTTCAGGTGAACGTCAAAGATCCCATGGGACAATTGAAAGAAGCGCAGGGAGTTCATGCAATGTCCTGGCCAACACTCCTCCCTCAACCAACACCAACATTGTCATTCATTTCATTTCCATTTGTGGGGTGGGGTCTTGCTGTGCACAAAATGGATGCCTTGTATACTACACCATAATAATTAAAGCACTTTAAGAAGTTTTTGGGAGATGAGATAAGGAAGAAGGTATTAGAGTGTTACAGGGGCAGGGTGGGAAGAGGCTCATGTGGAGTATAAACACTGGCATAGGCCAGTTGGGCCAAATGATCTGTTTCTGCGCTGTACATTCTTTAAATACCAGTCTTTTTAAGTCTTTCAATTTGAATGCAATTTAGTTTGGTTTTTAAATTGGTAAATGAAATTCATCTATAGTCTACAAATTCTATAAATTCATCAGGTGCTCTGTACAGATCTGGAATGATACCTCTTGGGTACTGGTTCATTGGAGGCACTGTCTAAGTAGAATCATAGAATGGCCTTCTTCCGTGCTATAACCATTCAGCCTGTCGAGTCCCTGCCGGCTCTCTGCAAGAACACTTCAGTTAGTCCCACTCCCCCGCCCTTTCCCCGTAGCCCTGCAAAATTTTTTCCTTCAGATACTTATCCAATTCCCTTTTGAAAGCCACAATTGAGTCTGCCTCCACCAACCTTTCAAGCATTGCATTCCAGATTCTAACCACTTGCTGAGGAAAAAGTTTTTCTTCATGTCACCTTTGGTTCTTCTGCCAATCACCTTAAATCTGTGTATTCTGGTTCTCGACCCTTCTGCCAATGGGAACAGTTTCTCTCTATCTGCTCTGTCTAGACCCCTCACGATTTTGAACACCTCTATCAAATCTCCTCTCAATCTTCTCTGCTCTAAGGAGAACAACCCCAGTTTCTCCAATCTATCCACGTAACTGAAGTCTCTCATCCCTGGAATCATTCTCGTAAATCTCCTCTGCACCCTCTCTAAGGCCGTCACACCCTTCCTAAAGTGCGGTGCCCAGAATTGGACACAATACTCCAGTTGAGGCCAAACCAGTGTTTTATACAGGTTCGTCATAATTTCCACACTTTTATACTCTATGGGCTAAAAATTCGGTGGCGCCGCGTTTGGGGCGCCAAGCTCGCCTGGGCGCCGGAATTTGCGCTCCGGCCAGAGCCGCTTGCGCCCTCCCGATATTCAGTGGGAGTGCCCCAAGAGGGACTCGGGGCGCTGCTCGAGGCTCCCCGCGTCCCGCTTGGGGCGCTCAAACTGAATATCGCCGCGCTACGTGCCACAGCGCCACATGCTGTGGCACGGCGCGCTGCTGTACTGCAGGCCTTCCTCCCCTTAAGGGGGAGGGGCCTGCACCAGCGCGATCACCGATCGCGAGTGCCAGCAAAAGAGCCCGACACCGAGGAGAAGTGCCGGGCTTTTGGGACACAGCCGGCACTGCCCGGGGGGTGGATCAGGAGGCCGGGGAGGGCGGCGCGAGGAGGTGCTGGCAGGCGGCCACCGGAAAAAATGGCCGCCCCGCACCTCCACCTTAATTTGCGCCACTAACGCCACAGGTAGGCCCTGTGAACCGGTCGTGATTTGCGACCGGCGTTACAGAGGCGAGCGCGACCAAATATCGCGATCGGGGCGGGAGCGGGGCGCTGCGCACACCAATGACGTCATCGGTGGCGGTGCAGCGCTACAAGCTAACGCCGCCATTAGCGCCCTGCTAAATATCGTGGGAGGCGTGGCCAGTGGCGCTAAAGCCACTGAGTGCCCTCTTTGGGCGCTAACTGGTGGCGCAGCCCACTGAATTTCTAGGCCTATACCTCTATTCATGAATGCCAGGATCCCGTAAGCTTTTTTAACTGCTTTCTCAACCTGCTCTGTCACCTTCAACGATTTGTGCACATATACCCCTAGGTCTCTCTGCTCATGCACCCACTTTCGGATTGTACCCTTTAGTTTATATTTCCTCTTACATTTTGCTAGAAAGAATGGTCACTTCGCACTTTTCTGCGTTAAATTTCATCTGCCACGTGTCTGCCCATTCCACCAGCCTGTCTATTTTCTCTTGAAGTCTATCACCTATCCTCCTCACTGTTCACGATACTTCCGAGTTTTGTGTCATCTGCAAATTTTGAAATTGTGCCCTGTACACCCACATCCAAGTCATTAATATATATCAAGAAAAGCAGCGGTCCTAGAACCAATCCTTGGGGAATACCACCATATACCTTCCTCCAGTCCGAAAAACAACCGTTCACCACTACTCTCTGTTTCCTGTCACTCAGCCAATTCCGTATCCAGGCTGCCACTGTCCCTTTCATTCCATGAGCTTCAACTTTGCTGGCAAGTCTATTATGTGGCACTTTGTCGAACGCCTTTTGGAAATCCATGTACACCACATTGCCCTCATCAACCCTCTCTGTTACCTCATCAAAAAAATCGATCAAGTTGGTTAAACACGATTTGCCTTTAACAAATCCATGCTGGCTTTCTTTAATTATTCCACACTTGTCCAAGTGACTGTTAATTTTATCCCTGATTATTGTTTCTAAAAGCTTCCCCACTACCGAGGTTAAACTGACTGGCCTGTAATTGCTGGGTTTATCTTTACACCCTTTCTTGAACAAGGGTGTAACATTTGTAATTCTCCAGTCCTCTGTTTCTAAGGAAGATTATGGCCAGTACCTCCACAATTTCTTCCTTCACTTCCCTCAGCGTCCTAGGATGCATCCCATCTGATCCTGGTGACTTACCTACTTTAAGTACAGCCAGCCTATCGAGTACCTCCTCTTTATCTATTTTTATCCCATCCAGTATCTCCTCTGCCTTCTCCTTCACTATGTCTATGGCAGCATCTTCTTCCTCGGTGAAGACAGACGCAAAGTACTCATTTAGCACCTCCGCCATACCCTCTGCCTCCATGCGTAGGTCTCCTTTTTGGTCCCTAATTGGCTCCACCCTCCTCTTCCTGCCTGTTTACTATTTATATGCCTATAGAAGACTCTTGGATTACCTTTTAGGTTAGCTGCCATTCTATTCTCATATCCTCTCTTTGCCCCTTTTTTGTTCCACTTCTCTGAACTTTCTATATTTAGCCTGATTCTCAGACCTGACATCTGTCATACGCGCTCTTTTTCTGCTTCATCTTACTCTCTATCTCTTTCGTCATCCAGGGAGCTCTGACTTTAGTGAGAATGTACCTTGACAGTACATGAACTATTTCCTCTTTAAAGGCAGCCCATTTGTTCCTTTACAGTTTTGCCTGCCAATCTTTGATTCCAGTTTACCCGGGCCAGATCCGTTCTCATCCCACTGAAATTGGCCTTCCTCCAATTAAACATTTTTACTCTAGATTGCTCCCTGTCCTTTTCCATAGCTAATCTAAACCTTATGATCACTGTTCCCTAAATGTTCACCTAACGACACTTGCTCCACTTGTTGATGAGGCAGACAGCAGAATTTCCCACACAGCGAGTTCCTGAGAGCAAGTGTTTCCTCAGCAGGAACCGAGAGGTCAGGGGACAAGTCAACTGAGCCACTCTCGCATGCTCCACATCTGGCCCACGAAGGTCATTGAACTGGTTAGGTACGCCTGATGGCGATAATGTCATTTAGAATCTATGATTGAAACAAAGATCTGTAATGATATTTCACTGCACATGCACAAAAATTCTCCAGATTCCTGATTGACTTCCTATTGCCTCTGCGTTTGAGTAACAAACCTGGGAGGGAGAGTGGCACATGAAAGTTGGTATAACATCGCTTTTCCGAAATTCAATAAAAATCAGTAATATGCAAGTAACTAATGCTTAAATAAAAACAGAAAATGCTGGAGACACTCAGCAGGTCAGGCAGCATCTGTGAAGAGAGAAACAGAGTTAACGTTTCAGGTCGTTGACCTTTCGTCAGAACTGGATTAAACTAATGCTTATCTGTTTCTAACTGCCTCTGTTCTTTGTCAGGCTCCTCCTGTAGGTGCTGGAGACGCAACCCTCCCTGGTTCCATGGAACAGGTCCAACCACAGTTTATCTCGAGGTTTCTGGAAGGTCAGTCTGGAGTGGCAATCAAGCATGTCTCTTGTGGAGATCTTTTTACAGCATGCCTTACAGGTAGGATAAACGGATGACTGAAATACTTGACTCGCGTTTAAAAGATTTAATACATTCAGTCTATGGTGCAAATTGTGCTGGGGGGCTGGAATAACCTGTGTTCTCAGTCCTCATTTCGCATCGCTATTCCGTTATCCTTGTGTGATGCACAGAGGTGTGACGTATCGCTATTCCGTTATCCGTGTGTGATACAGAGAGGATTTTCTGTGATGCTACTAATGATCAACTAGCCTGCCAACAAACCATTATGAAGAGCAGCCACTTGGGCATGGTACTGGTGGTTGGGGGATGGGGGGGTTGTCCACCGCTAGTGGAACCATACCCCAGCAGGATTTGATGGCTCGAGGAGAAAAGGGAGAAAATTGGCAAAAACAAATTTCCATTACAAGCTATTACAGTGAACTTGTGAAATAATGACAGTTGACAACAGGTGACCACTTAGAAAGTGACTCAAGCAGCCAAAAAAATCTGAGCATCTTTTTTGATGCGTAGTATTTGATGAATAAATTGCACATCGGGAAAATTGTAGTTCTTAAAGCTGCATCACCCACGGATGTTGTTGCTGAAATTAATAGTTCTGTAAAAGTCAGGATGTTAATCATTTTGTTTCTCAGATTTTAAATGTTAGAATTCAATTTAAAGCAATTTTATAATTGCTTTGAATATTTTTCCCGACTAGTCACTTTGCATTTCCTCAATCATTCTATCACTGGGTTGCACGTAGGGCTATTGACACTGATGTTCCACTTTGCAGATTTAATCATTGAAGCTCTTCTTCATAAACAGTGATTAGCAATTAGAATGGGCTTCTGGTTAGGATAGTGGAGGCAAAAAGCTTGGAATCATTCGAAGGTGCATTCATACTTAATTGAATTGCTCCTGCATTCACTTTGGGTTTGGTGGTCCCAGTGACGAATGATCGTCCAAAACCAGCGGGGGGGGTGGGGGGACTAACTGGATTGCTCTTCGAAAAGAGCCGGCGCAGACTAGATGGTCCAAATGGCCTCCTCCTGTACTATGATTCTATGAAATCTGAGCTGTGGTGATGTCGAGACATGGTGGCATCACCACACATGTCACACACAATAGTTTAATTGATTTTTTTTTTAATTACTCAAATTACAGTCCAGGTCTGAAACCATTGGGTTAGACAGTTAGGTCCGGAGATCAATTTAAAGTGTTTGCAACACCATCTTTCGCGCTGCTGCAGAGTGGGATGGAGTGGGTATGCAGCATTAGAAACTGTGGGATGCTGAGATGGGAAAGTGGAGACTGGGGGTGGTGAAATTGGTCATCGGCGGTCCTGCAAAACCGGCAATAGCGAGTTGGCAGTTGCTTTACAGCTGCCTGATTTTGAAGTCAATGGAAAAGAATATCAGGAGGGGTGTAAAACTGGCTGCTGATTTGTTGTCGACCATTTTGCGCTGCCTCGGAAGACCAATTTCACCCCCCCTCCCCACCCCCAACGAGTGTTTTTCCTGGGTTGATGAGCTAGAATGGGCTGAATGGCCTTTCTCATCTGCATCAATCTTATGATCTTGCATGATCTCAGTAAATGGGATTAAGTGACTAAAGGTTTTGGAGAAAGCGTCATCATCAGCGTTTATTTTTAAATATTTGTTGAACCTTTTGCCCTGGTCGGGCCGTTAATGACGGGTGGAGTTCAGCTTGCCACAGACAGCAAGGGAAAAAATGTTGGATCATTGAAAGCTTTATTCTTGTGGCACCACGGAGCTTTAAGATTTATTTGGAAGCGTGTTTCCTTTTCTGTCATGCACATATGTGAAGGAGTACAGCGAAGTCTATGAAAAGCTGAATATGCTACCAGTCCTGTCTCAGTGAATGCTCAGCTGGCATTGCAAGTGAAAAGCCAGAAATAGGACAAACTAATGGAAGTACTTTGCAAAGATATTTCTGGGCCATGTCCCCTGTGTCTTGGATATTGACTTGACAGCGTCCCCATTAATAGGAAAATTTGATGTGACGTTTTTAGTAGGGATTTTACTATCCTTTTGAAGCTGGTTACCCCTGTGTATTAAACAAATGTTCAGCATGGAGCAAGTATGCTAAACAATAAAGTGCATAGAATTGTGTTAAGCAGAGAGTGCACATTTTTACTTTGAATCTGGGGCTGTAATTAAATATGTAGAAGAGGGCCGAACTGTTCAGGACACTTCTGAGATGCAACCTTTGTTTCATACTTTCCCACTATTCTATTTCAGACAGAGGGATAATAATGTCCTTTGGAAATGGTAGCAATGGTTGTCTGGGTCATGGCACTTTTAATGATGTCACACAGGTAAGCACAATTTTCTGCCATGCCTCATTTCATGTATGCTTATAGTTTTGTTTTGCTAATTTCTCCCCTTTTCTTCTCCTGAATATTTGGGTCTCTGCTGTGCTGTGGTTCCACTGGTGCAGTTGCCCTCTGGCAACTCAAGCTTGGCGGTGATGTCCCTACTGTAGAATAGCCTACCAACACTCACTGTCATCGCTCCACCATTGACAGCTGTGCCTTCAGCTGACTAGGCCCTAAGCTCTGGAATTCCCTCCCTAAACCTCTCCGCCTCTCCACTTCTCTCTCTTCCTTTAAGACGCTCCTTGAAACCTACCTCTTTGACCAAGCTTTTGGTCACCTGTCCTACTATCTCCTTATGTTGCTCCTGTGAAGCATCACGAGGCGCTATATAAATGCAAGTTGTTGTCGTCATGGGTTACACACAAATGAGGCACCTAGATGAGATACCAGAGGATGCCCACTGCCTGTGGAATTGAATCCAAGCATTTAGTCATTGCCCTCAGAAGAAGAGGAGCGGGGAGACAATTGGCAACAAGAGTAGAATAATAATTTAGTTTAAAAAAAACACACTTTCTGCCATTGTAACTATAGTAGCACCTCTGATTATATTGGCAAAAAAAGGGCTTCTTTTGGGAGGGGCCAAGGAACCACCTCTAGTTTGTTCAAAAATCAACAAAACATCACATTTTGCAGCTAATGTGTTGTGACCTCTCTGTTTCTGTATTACCCCCCTCCCCACCCCCCCCCAGCCCAAGATTGTTGAGGCACTGCTTGGATATGAGATTGCCCAGGTTTCGTGTGGAGCATCACATGTTTTGGCAGCAACCAATGACCGGGAAGTGTTCTCATGGGGAAGAGGAGACAATGGTGAGAAATGTTTTTGTTTGAAATATAGAGTCTCTTTAAAATGGTGTATAATGTGCAGTCACTTCCTCTTAAATTAAACAGGGTTTTCCAGTAAACTTGCTGTTAAGCGAAATGCCCTTTTTCAGTACTTGCCTAACTACTCCAGTGTCGGGCTATCTTACAGCGGCGGCCTCTGAGTGTTTTGGTATGGACTGATGAACAGTGTTTGGCTTTGAGCCAGAAAAACTATTTGACAATTTTCCACGGTCACGTAGTGCTGCACATGGATGTGTTGCTTATGACCCACATAGTGATGCTCCTGCCTTGGGATGTTGGAATGCCAAATGGTGGACTTCAATGAGATTTGAACCTGTAACCTTTTAGTTGCAAACCTGGCAGGTTTCTACCTGAACGAAGAGCTATTAATATGCATGCTTTTAATTAATTTGTTTTAAAACATCTGAATAGTTTTCAATTATTTAGTTAAGGTGAGCTTTGTTAAAGTGCAGAAAGTCACCTCATTGGGGGAAATTCTAAGCATAACATTAAATATTGTGTGTATATCTATATATATAAAGCGGCTCTTCTGTCTGTCTGTCCCGATGTCTGTCTGTCTGTCCGTGTTCTATACGTTTGAAAGTTACAGAGCGTACCGACGCGCGCGTCGCCTCAAAAGAAAGCTTGCGATTCCGGACCGGCCATAGGCGTATTTACCTTTCGGCCGGACAAAAATCCCGCTCGCGGTATCCGAAAAACGTTCAGCGTCTCCGCTCATTAGCATCTCATTAGCGACCGTGTGACGTCGAGGTCGACCAATCGGACTGCGGGTTCCTGGCGCGTGCCATCCTACAGTTGAGTGTCGAGTGACTCGACGATTGACCAATCCTACGCTTCGGTGACCTGACCGGTCGACCAATCGGTGCGTGTGTGGGCGGGCCTTATCCTTCTGAACCGAGGTGAGTGGCCGCCATCTTGATTTTTCACGATTTTTTTCCCCACACTTTCAGTGTGTTAGGGAACTAAGGTAAATATTTGAATTATGTGTTAGGGAATTAATTAACAATTTATTTCAGTTTTATATTGTGTTTAGCAACCCCCCCCCCCCCCTCCTCCTCACCCTCGCGCAGGGGGGACTCGGTGCTGGTCTCCAGGCCCGCTACAGGCAGGCCTGAAGCTCCAAAAATTTCTCTCTCTCTCTCTCTCTCTCTCTTCCCTCTCTCTCCTTCTCCTCTTCCCTCTCTCTCCTTCTCCTCTTCCCTCTCTCTCCTTCTCCTCTTCCCTCTCTCTCCTTCTCCTCTTCCCTCTCTGTCTCTCTCTACTTCCCCCTCTCAGGTTTGACGGTGTCGGGGCCCGAAGTGAGCCGCTCTAACGGCCGCCAGCCCGCGGGGTTTCCCTGCCTACTCCCCGCTCTAACGGCCGCCAGCCCGCGGGGTTTCCCTGCCTACTCCCCGCGGGCCACCTCGCGCCGCTGGCACTGACCGCGCATGCGACGCCCGCCCGCGAGAGCCCGCTCTGGCTTTTTTTTAAAACGGCAACCACGCATGCGCACGGCCCGCCACCCCGTGACGCCAGCACGCATCAGTTTAAAAAAAATGAAGAGGCCGCCAGTTGCGCAGCCGCCTTGACGCCGGCACGCATGCGCACGGCCCCCGTGACGCCAGCACACAGCCTCGGGAGATCGCGGGGGGTGCGAGCCTCGGGAAATCGCGGGGGGGGGGTGGGGAGAGCCTCGGGAAATCGCGGGGGGGGGGAGGAGAGCTTCTCTGTTTCCCCCCCCCAGTCTCTCTCTGTTCCCCCCTCCCTCCAGTCTCTCTCTGTTCCCCCCTCCCTCCAGTCTCTCTCTGTTCCCCCCTCCCTCCAGTCTCTCTCTGTTCCCCCCCCCAGTCTCTCTCTGTTCCTCCCCACCCCAGTCTCTCTCTGTTCCCCCCCCCCCCCAGTCTCTCTCTGCCGCCCCCCCACCCTCCCAGTCGCTCTCTCTCTCTCTTCCAACAACAACATGCCCTCGAAAAAGCCTCGGCAACGCCGGGCTCACCCCAGCTAGTCTATATATATATAAAGCGGCTCTTCTGTCTGTCCCGATGTCTGTCTGTCTGTCCGTTCTCTATACGTTTGAAAGTTACAGAGCGTACTGACGCGCGCGTCGCCTCAAAAGAAAGCTTGCGATTCCGGACCGGTCATAGGCGTATTTACGTTTCGGCCGGACAAAAATCCCGCCCGCGGTATCCCAAAAACGTTCAGCGTTCCGCTCATTAACATCTCATTAGCGACCGTGTGACGTCGAGGTCCACCAATCGGACGGCGGGTTCCTTCCTACAGTTGAGTGTCGAGTGACTCGACGATTGACCAATCCTACGCTTCGGTGACCTGACCGGTCGACCAATCGGTGCGTGTGTGGGCGGGCCTTATCCTTTTGAACCGAGGTGAGTGGCCGCCATCTTGATTGTTCAGAATTTTTTCCCCCACACTTTCTGTGTGTTAGGGAACTAAGGTAAATATTTTAATGATGTGTTAGGGAATTAAATAACAATTTAATAGGAGGGGGGAGAGCCTCGGGAAATCGCGGGGGGGGGGAGAGCCTCGGGAAATCGCGGGGGAGGGGGGGAGAGCCTTGGGAAATCGCGGGGGGCTCGCGCCGCCCGCACTGACCGCGCATGCGCCGCCCGCACTGACCGCGCATGCGCCGCCCACACTGATCAGCGCATGCGCCGCCCGCCCACCCACAGCGGCCGTCCATCAGCCGCGCGATACGCGGGGGACCTCAGCTCCGGACCTCAGGCGCTAGGCAGGGGGAGGGGCCGGAGAGAGGGACAGAGGGGAGTGGGGGAGGGGAGGGGGGTGGGCGAGGGGAGGGGGGTGGGCGAGGGTAGGTGTGGGGGTGGGGGAGGGAGGGAGGGAGGGAGACGGGAGGGGAGGGAGAGGAGGGGAGGGGAGGGAGGGATAGGACAGGGAGAGGACATGACAGGGAGAGGGGGGACACACAGGGGCAGGGAGACCAAGCGCCCCAAAATTGCCCTCGCAACGCGGGGCTCCCCAGCTAGTATATCTATATATGGATATGAGATTGTCCAGGTTTATACATATATTTATAAATCTATCTAATGTAAAATGACATTGCACCATATTAAGTTGATTATTGGTACAAATTACTATGCCACAAGAATAGTGCTATTTAAAATGAAGTCATTGGTAAAAGACGTTCTCCCAGGGGTCATATCTACTCATGACCTTTAGTTTAACACCCTCTAATTTGATGTAATTGGTGTTTCCGTACAGATTATTTGCATTTTTTTTTTAGAGTCGGGGATATTGTATGTAAATACAATTCTGCCCCTATAATCCTAGGCATGCATTTTCTTGATAGTTTATCAAAGTCTGTACAGTGGCCAGCCTGACTACTTATTACTTGTTTCATTGTTGGCTTCCGAATTCCCCCCTCTTCCCCCTGCCCCCACCCCCCGCACTGAATCCTGCACCTTACCACCTGCTTTCAAAAACTTTCTAATGATTCTCCTCTTCAATAGGACTTTCACCCCTACCCTTACATTTCCTGTTTTCCATTGTTTCCTCCTGCTCAGTGACCACGGTTTCCCACCAGCACTCTGCGACATATTTCTGTACAGGAGGAGAACCATAGAGATGTAAGTTCTTGTTGCTGAATGAAGCTGGTATGGACTTTTATCTGGAATAACATTTAGTCATTTAAACCCTGTTAACGTAAAAACGCTGATGTGAATCGAGCATAAAAATTCATGGACCCACAAATTTTTCTCCCCCAAGTCCAGTTAAGAGTCACTTTTACACTGGCACTTGCTTAGTTTGGATCACGGGAGTCGAGCATCCATACACCGCCCTCCTCTATTTACACAGCTATCCCTGGCTCCCTTATTCCCGCTGGCACAATTGTAGACACAGTTTTTCCTGGGTCTTTGATTCTGCTGTCGGAGTAAACGGGCCGGTTTCGGCAGTATGAGCTCACGGAGCCAGAGCACAAACGCCAGAGCCCTATAATCCGAACTGAACAAGTGGCTATGTAAAGGTGCCTAATAGTAAACAGGCAGGCAAACGTATTCTGTCAGACTTACATTTGCCGTGCTAATGAAGGTACCAGCAGGGTGCCGTGAGAATGTTTGTCACCCTGTTGCTGTCTCTCCATCTGTCACTGAGGACGGATTTATCTGTACTTGTACACACTGTTATCAGCAAGTAACAGTGCCCTATTGTGACTGCAGAATCAATGGATCAGGTTCCAAATTTATTTGGTGGTCAATACCTTAGTCACACCAGGTAAATAGCATTGATACAGCTCAAGATAAGGCTCGTAAATGGCTTGCTTTTTTCTTCGCAGCTCCTTTTGTAGGTGACGTGCTTTTTTCCCTTGCTTGCAAAGTCCTGGAACAGTGAGATTCAAGCGACCTCCTTAAGCCACTGTCTCTAATTTATATTGGGATTTGCTCCAGTTCTTCCTGCAGGCCCATTGGAGGCAGATTCCTAAAACAGAAACCATTAGCATGTCACTGTCATGATGCATTGCTGCAGCTCACATTTAAAGAGGGGATCCACCTGAAAGATTTGTTTGATTACAATTCGAATCATAGAATGATGCAGCACAGAAGGAGGCCATTCGGCCCATCGTGCCTGTGCCGGCTCTTAGAAAGAGCGATCCAATTAGTCCCACTCGCCTGCCCTTTCCTCATAGTCCTGCAAATGTTTCCTTTTTAAGTAGATATCCAAGTTATTATTGAATTTATTTCCACCACACTTTCAATCTGCATTCCAGATCAGAACAACTCGCTGTGTTTATAAAAAAAAAAAAAAAATTAAAAAAAAAAATCTCATCTCCCCCTGGATTTTTTGCCAATTATTTTAAATCTGTGTCCTCTGGTTACCGACCCTCTTTCTACTGGAAGCAATTATTAAAAAATCACAACAGGTGATTATGAAGTTTAGGTTCCATTAACTTCTGAGTAATGGGGTCAACAAGCTCAGCATACCATTAGCCTTGCCAAAAAAATGAATCATTATATTTTTAAGCTTTTCATTTACTTATTTCTTTGCAGGCCTACCCTGATGGCTCAGTTGGTAAAATGCACTTCCCACTATGGAACTGTGCCTATATATCGGGGAGGTCCCAGCCCCTCTCCTTGGTACGCGCTGAGCTGGCTGATACCAGCCAAGACAGCATTAGGGGTGCTATTTTTGGCTTCAGCACCCCGTGACTAGGGGGGGGGAAATATCAGGGTTCTCACTGCTGTTTGCTATTCAGTGCCTCCTGTTGGAAAGTGTGTGTATGTGATTATCAGCCGAAGAATAGGCTTCGTTGTGATGCTCCCCACGACCAAATGTCACCATTTAGGGTCACACATGAAAAATGGGCACTTGTATGAGTTACTGAAGGGCAACTAACACTTATGGAACTGTGCTATAGCATGAGTAAGCACTTTCAGGAGAAGAAGGGATAAAATTGGATGGAAACAGGATCCTAAATGGCAACAGAGGATGAAAATCGGTGCAGAGCAGGTCTCTCTCCCCTCGGTGAAGCTCCAGGATTCTTCACTCTCAATGCTGCTCTGGGGCCCTTAACATAAGAACATAAGAATTAGGAGCAGGAGTAGGCCATATGGCCCCTCGAGCCTGCTCCGCCATTCAATAAGGTTGATCTTCAGCCTCAACTCCGCTTTCCCGCCCGATCTCCATATCTCTTGATTCCTCTAGAGTCCAAAAATCTATCGATCTCAGCCTTGAATATACTCAACGATTCACCATCCACAGCCTTTTAGGGTAGAGAATTCCAAAGATTCACAACCCTCTGAAGAAATGGCTCCTCATAGCAGTCTGAAATGGCTGACCCCTTATCCTGAGACTACGCCCTTAGGTCTAGACTCTCCAGCCAGGGGAAACAACCCCTCAGCATCTATCCTGTCAATCCCCCCAGAATCTTATATGTTTCAATGAGATCACCTCTCATTCATCCAGAGATTATAGGCCCAATCTACTCAATCTCTCCTCAAGGATCAATCTAGTGAACCTTCGTTGCACTGCCTCTAAGGCAAGTATGTCCTTCCTCCGATAAGGAGACCAAAACTGCCTAGTACTCCAGGTGTGGTCTCACCAAAGCCCTGTACAATTGTAGCAAGACTTCCTTACTCTTATACTCCAACCCCCTTGCAATAAAGGTCAACATGACATTTCCCTTCCTAATTGCTTGCTGTATCAACATGCTAACTTTCTGTGTTTCCTGTATGAGGATGCCTAAATAATGGATTCCAACATTTTCCCAACAACTGATGTCAGGCTAACTGGCCTGTAGTTCCATTCTTATCTATCTAATCGTAACCAGAGAATCACCTGCAACGGCTTCTCTTCCCGCACGCGCATTGTTACCTCTGGTGTCCCCCAAGGATCTATCCATGGCCCCCTCCTATTTCTCATCTACATGTTGCCCCTGGGCGACATCATCAGAAAACACAGCGTCAGTTTCCACATGTACGCTGATGATACCCAGCTCTACCTCACCACCACTTCTCTCGACCCCCTCCACAGTCTCTAAATAGTCAGACTGCTTGTCCGACATCCAGTTCTGGATGAGCAGAAATTTTCTCCAATTAAATATTGGGAAGACCGAAGCCATTGTTTTTGGTCCCCGCCACAACAAACTCCGTTCCTTAGCCGCTGACTCCATCCCTCTCCCTAACATCTGTCTGAGGCTGAACCACACTATTTGCAACCTTGGTGTCATATTTGACCCTGAAATGAGCTTCCAATCACATATCCGCAGCATAACAAAGACTGCCTATTTCCACCTCCGTAACATCGCCCGTCTCTGCCCTTGCCTCAGCTCATCCGCTGCTGAATCACTCATACATACCTCTAGACTTGACTATTCCAATGCACTCCTGGCTGGCCTCCCACATTCTACCCTACGTAAACTTGAGGTGATCCAAAATCCGGCTGCCCGTGTCCTAACTCGCACCAAGTCCCGTTCGCCCATCACCCCTGTGCTCGCTGACCTACATTGGCTCCCGGTTAAGCAATGCCTCAATTTCAAAATTCTCATCCTTGTTTGCAAATCCCTCCATGGCCTCGCCCCTCCCTATCTCTGTAATCTCCTTCAGCCCCACAACCCCCCGGGATATCTGCGCTCCTCTAATTTTGCACTCTTGAGCATCCCTGATTATAATCGCTCAACCATTGGCGGCCGTGCCTTCTGTTGCCAAGGCCCTAAGCTCTGGAATTCCCTGCCTAAACCTCTCCGCCTCGCTACCTCTCTTTCCTCCTTTTAAACCTTTAAGACGCCCTTAAAACCCACCTCTTTGACCAAACTCACCTGCTTATGTGGTTCGGTATCAAATTTTTTGTCTTATAATACTCCTGTGATGCAACTTGGGTCGTTTTGCTACGTTAAAGGCACTATATAAATACAAGTTGTTGTTGTTGTTGTTCTCTCCCTCCTTTCTTGAATAGATAAAGTCCTGTTGCTGTAAGCTGAAATGACTGAATGTTCTTGCACAGAGTGGGGTGGGAATTCTCGTGAGATAAGGAATTCCTGCCCACTCTATGCAACTGTGTTAAATTGCTTTGCAGCAACAAAAGCGGGACTCTGATCGGTGTCCCAGAGTGGCACTGATCCACTAGAGAGGGGAGAACCCAGGTGGTGACCCCTTACCCCTTACTAAAGCTTCTCCGCCTAGCTATACTTTCTGCCACCTGCCCTGCCCAAACCACCGTGGTGACGGTGAGGGCCTTAACATAAAACCACATCTTTGTCTCTCCTTCACTTCCTCTGGCACCTTCTCCTCCTTTCAGCACCTAACCCAGTTCCACTCCTCGTATCTCCTTTAAAATCCTAATTTCCACCACCCCTGTCAGCCCCATCCCAAGTTTCTTCCCGAGGTATGTTGGCATGGCTGATAGGTTGATTCCTGATTATAACACTGGCAGTACAGTTTGACAACCACTGTAAGTAAATCTTATTGCAAGTAAGTACCGTCTGAATTGATCGTTCTATTAATATTCTGGTCATATTTTTCAATGTAAGAAAATGCGTTCCAGGTTCTTGCTTTTATTTTCAGAAAAATGTTTTAAGTTAGTCTGTTTTGAGTGACATGCTGTACTGGAGGCTTTGCTTTTATTGGTTACATGCAGTTTGAGGCCTGCCTAAATGATACCTTTTTGCTGAGACCTAAAGCTGTAATCCAGGCTTGTTATGGGAATTAACTGTCTGCTCTTCCAAGAAACTGCCCTGTTTTTATACTGCAGGTGGTCTCATGATAGAAGGGAGACAATCCTCGCTACTTGGCCAACATTCCTCCCTCAACCAACGCCACAGAAAAACAGTTCAACTGGTTATTCATCTCATTGCTGCTTGTGGGACACTGCTGTGCTTAACATGGCTGCTACATTTGCTGGCATAATGGCATTCACTGCACTTCAAAATAATTAATTGTACGGAAACATTTTCAGATATTTGAGTGACGTAAAGAACATAAGAAGTAGGAGCAGGAGTAGGTCATACGGCCCCTCGGGCCTGCTCCGCCATTCAATAGGATCATGGCTGATCCGAACCTAGACTCACGTCCACTTCCCTGCCCGCTCCCCATAACCCTTAATTCCCTTATCAGCTAGGAAACTGTCTATCTCTGTTTTAAATTTATTTAATGTCGCAGCTTCCACCGCTCTGAGGTAGCAAATTCCATAGATTTACTACCCTCTGAGTGAAGAAGTTTCTCCTCATCTCAATTTTGAAACGGCAGCCCCTTATTCTAAGATTATGCCCCCTAGTTCTAGTCTCACCCATCAGTGGAAACATCCTCTCCGCATCCACCAGATCAAGCCCCCTCACAATCTTATATGTTTCGATAAGATTGCCTCTCATTCTTCTGAATTCCAATGAGTAGAGGCCCAACCTACTCAACCTTTCCTCATAAGTCAACCCCCTCATCTCCGGAATCAACCGAGTGAACCTTCTCTGAACTGCCTCGAGAGCAAGTATATCTTTTCTTAAATATGGAAACCAAAACTGCACACAGTATTCCAGGTGTGGCCTCACCAATACCCTGTATAACTGAAGCAAGACTTCCCTGCTTTTATACTCCATCCCCCTTGCAATAAAAGCCAAGAGGGGCAATATGAATGCAATGCAGTAGTCTAATAGCAGACTATTTGGAAATTGCTCCCATGTTAAATTAATTGTTTATCCTTTTTCTTTTACAACAGTGTCTCATGTTGACTCAGCAAAATACAGAGAATATTATAAAATGATATGCCTGAAACTCCGTAATTTAAACAGACCCAAAAGAGAGAGAAAGCAAAGGAGATAAACATGGCAGAACATGGCTACTTCTGCACAGCAATGTTCATAGATTTAAGGACACAGTGCATACATTTCTTTCAGGATTTTCATATTGATGAGATATGTAATTCTGTTTTCACCCTATAGTGCTCATATTTCCCTGTAAACCTCATGCTCTTCACTCTCTTGTAGCAGAACGTGCAATTATTTTCCTGTCATTGTGTACTTCAGATGTCACTGGTCTTTTGTTCATTGCCAACTGTCATGTCTGTTATGTAGCTTTTTTCCAGAAGGCAAAATTAACCCGTATAGATTACATCAAAAAACAGATGGCCAGGGGTGAGTTACAGATGTATATAAAATCCCTTGGCGGTTAACTGGCTAGACCACTTGTGACTGTGCGACCTTCAACAAACTCAACCACAATCAAATCTGTCAACTTTTCCAACCATCCATTACTTTATTTATATTTGCATTGTTTTGTTTTGTGATTCATAATTTACCTTTTAAAATGCTAACAAGCTCTACATGGTCTGAGGGACAAGTTAACAGAAAAGAAAGACTTGCGTGTCCAATTTCATTCTATTCATATAATAGTTGTTGAAATAAGACTGCTTCAGGCTTTTTTGTTTTAAGTTGTAAAGTGAATTATCAGAAAATGTTAAAAATATAGGCTCTTGATTTTTTATTTTCTATTTCCGAAAAAGGTCGGCTTGGCTTGGAAACTCAGGAGTCGCACAATTCTCCTCAGCAAGTGAATGTTCCTTCAGAACATGAGGCCCAGAAAGTTTTGTGTGGAATTGACTGCTCAATGATTCTCTCAACACGGAATCACATTTTGGCCTGTGGGAGTAACAGGTAATGGGGTCTTTAAAACAACACAAATATTCAATAATGTCACCCAAGAAAATTACATTGGATTGGCTAAAATTTGAGTTAACATGCTTTGAAAAACCTTATGGTGAGCTAGTACATGATGCCACTTCTGAGGGGCATCTGGCACCTGCTGTCCACCTAGCGAGAGCTCATGCCCCCATTTGTCAGTTGTTTGATGGCCAACGAGTGACAATTTTCTTTGGGAGGGGGAGATAAGCATAATCTCTTTAGAGGTTGAGATGACATGGTGATATGCCTGGCAATGAAAATGAGAACCAAGTCATCCTTCTATGGGAGACCCAGTAATCCTATACCTGAACCAGCGAGGTTCTCAGTACTTCAGAACAGTGCTAATGATTGGCCAGCCATCCTGTCTCACTAATGGAACCTGGGGGGGATGGACCTGTCACTCAGAACTGCGATTAATTCCACTGGGCTTTAGATAACCCTGCAAGCCGATGTCACAATGGCTAGCCCGAACCTAGCTGGACAAGCAGTGCAACTCCAGTAATACCCTTATGCGTGCATGGGGACCCCTCGGTCTTGGCTTTGCAACCTATGCCTAAGCTCTAGACTTGGGTAAATAGATTGTATTTGTGCGAGGAGAGACTGTACACTCCATATTGACCAAATAGAAACCCTACAGATGGGCGTAAATTGTTCAGTTGCTTGATTTGGAAATTCTTTAAACATGGTGATCAGGTTTCATACATGCCAGACACCTGGCAGATCAGAGAAAAAGGTATCCCCACTATCAACCTTGGTTCTTCACAGTGTGCCAGCATCTGTCAGTTGGTGAAGATCCCTAGTGTAGAGCACGCCCATTCCTTGAATCAGCCACAAGGATGTGTGACAATGATAGCTACTAAAGTACACTTTTTGTTGTTGTATATCAACTAAAAAGCAACTTTCTGCTTCTCAGATTTAACAAACTCGGTTTGGATAACATAACTGCAGCAGAGGATCCTCATCCCTCTAATCAAGTTGAAGAAGTTCATATTTTCACTCCTGTGCAATCATACCCCCTTAATGAAGGAAATATTGTGCATGTGGATGTTGGGACAGCTCACTCTGCAGCAATCATAGGTGAGAGACGCCATTTCAATAACAACTATCTCGGCTCCTTTGATGGCTAAGTGGGTAAAGAGCACGCCCAGCTGAAGGTATCAGGTTTGGGCCCTGGTCTGTGTTGAGTTACCTGATCTTTGGCGAGGCAGCAGTTGGAATGTTATATTTACTCGCAGTACAACTAGTGGAGGGAGGGAATAAAAGCAGCCAGGGTTCCCAGTCCTGGCACAATGGGAAGCACATGGAAAGCACATTTGTGTGGGCACTGGGTGAAAACCGGATTGAGCTCCTCCGTAATGCTGACATTCACTATTTAGGCTCAGGTTTGAATAATGGTCACCTGTAGCGGTGCTGAAGGGCTGCTACTGCTTATGGATGTGGATCCCAGCAAGAATTGCCATCAGGAAAGGGGGAAACAATTGTAGGAAAGATGTACGGATAAATGTTGCATGCCATTTGCCACAACATTCCGATATGCACTTGCTGCATGTGAGGCACTACTGGAGTATGGGGCTTCGCAATACTTGTGATGAAATATTCCATTCATCACTGCCTGTGACTGTGGTCGGTTTCAGTTTTTTTTCCCTTCCCCCCCAGTTCCGTTTCCTCACCATTGTATTGTATATTGGAATGTGTTGTGTGTAGGGCTCCGCCCATACCTGGCCCCTATGTAAGCAAGCTCAGTCTGGCCTCATATCCAGTACTGCAGCCCTCCGGATGGAAGATAACTCTCTCCACTACGTGTTACCTTCTAAGCTAATAAAAGCCTTGTTTTGTTTCGCTAACATCGAGTCTCGGAATTATTGAGGCACATCAATACTTACCCTATAGCCTCTCCTGTTTGGCTTCCATATACAGGAAACTTTGTGATATCCGGCACCGATGGGACCGGCGTGTTGCCGATCTATCAAAACTGCCAGACATACAAAGTTAATGTTGAAGCATACGGAGGTTTTCATCTCCGTATCTGACAACAAACACTGTCACTTAGCAACAGCTTCTAAAGAGTCGTCTGCAGCTGCAAGCGTCTCTAGCTGAAGCTGTTGCTATAGCTACAGACCTTGCAGTGCCTGACTGGGGGGAAAAAAAAGAACGAGAACTAAAAAATCTTATAGAAAACGGCTCCTGATTTTTGCCGTTAGATCGAGTATTCCGGACATACAACCTCCGGATAAACCAAAGTTTCCTGTACACGATATATTAAAAATAATACTGAAGTGTTACACTTGGCAAAATTGCCTTTCAAATTCTGCGCTTATCATTTAAAAAATCCAGATACATTGCTTCACATTTACATTCTTTGTGGATATTGCATTCCATATCTCCCAGAAGACCAGTTGGTCTGGACCATGGATTTCTCCACAAACACTGACCCATTCAGTTCTGTGCCTGGCCCTGTAGGAATGATTTTCAATGTTATGGTTTTTTTCTCCTATCTAGGTACGTTCCAGTTTGGATCCAGTGCAAACTGATCCAAATACTGAGGCAAGCGTCACAGCCCTGGAACTCTAAACGTATGCCTTCATTTCTTAGTTAGGTCACCAACTCCTTGAATGATCAGGCTGCCCTTTTATTTCCAATATTTCTAATGTTAGCACTTCAGCCCAGTGAGCTTCTCTCGGGCTTCTGATAAAGATACTCTTCAGCCAGATGCATAACAGCACTCTGGGGTTGGAGAGGTCACTGCATGATGCTGCATCCTATCACTCATGTTATTGTGTAGAAAAGTGCTGCTCCACAATACACGTGATTTCAGAGTATAATTGAAATGTTTCTCTGCTAAACGGCAGGAAATATTTGATATTTAATTTGCATTTTAGAACAGTGGAAGTGATTCTGTGCCAAGTTCCCAGTCAGGACAGTGGTAGGGTCCGTGCAATTGCCCTCAGTGCTCCTGAGTTGGGAAAAATGGACACTTGGGCATAGGTACTGGAGGGTGACTGGCATCCATATAGCTATACCCCAGCAGGAGTCAATGCCTTTGAGAGGTGTTAGAAAAGTGCAGAGAAAATCTTCTACCCTCCATAAACTTCAACTCGTCCAAAACTCCGGCATCTGTATCCTGTCCTGCGTCAAGTCCAGTTTACTGATCACCTTTGTCTTCGCTGACTTACAGTACCTCCTGGTCCCACCAAAGCCTCCAATTTAAAATTCTCATTCTTGTGTTTAATCCCTTCACTAGATTGATTCATGGGATGAGAGAGTTGTCCTGTGAGGAGCAATTGAGTAGATTGGGCCTACACTTTCTGGAGTTTAGAAGAATGAGAGGTGATCTCATTGAAACATAAGAATCTGAGGGGGATTGACAGGGTAGATGCTGAGAGGTTGTTTCCCCTGGCTGGAGTGTCTAGAACTAGTGGGTACTGTCTCAGGATAAGGGGTAGGCCATTTAAGACTGAGATGAGGAGGAATTTCTTCACTCTGAGGGTTGTGAATCTTTGGAATTCTCTACCCGAAAGGGTTGTGGATGCTGAGTCGTCGAGTATATTCAAGGCTGAGGCAGATAGATTTTTGGATATTAAGGGAATCAAGGGATATGGGGATTGGCGGGAAAGTGGAGTTGAGGTCAAAGATCAGCCATGATCTTATTGAATGGCGGAGCAGGCTCGAGGGGCCGTATGGTCTACTCCTGCTCGTAATTCTTATGTAAGGCCTCATGCCTCCCTATCTCTGTAATCTCCTCCAGCCGTATAACCATCACCCCCGACCTCTCTGTTCCACCGACTGTGGCCTCTCGTGTATTCCCCCTCCCTTTGCTGCACCATGGTGGCTGTACCTTCAGCCATCTAGGCTCCACACTCTGGAATTCCCTCCCTAAACTGCTCCGCCTCTTCTCCTTTCAGACCCTTCTTAAAACCCACCTGTTTGCCCAAGCTTTTGATAATGTTACCTAATATCCCCCCCTTTGGCTCGGCATCCGTTTTTCTGATTTTGGTGCTATGCAGCGTCTTGGGACATTTTGCTACGTTAAGGCACTATATAAATGCAAGTTTCTGCTGTTGTAATTCTGTAGTGCTGTGGTTTCTAGTGTGAAAGACTGGAGCACTGATGGGATTTGATGAATATATGGAAAAGGCAATAAAGGTCCATCAGTCCCATTAATATTCCCCCTGTCTGTTAGGTGGTGTTCCGAGTGCACTATCCATCCCAACCAGTAGTAATGCTAAATTCTGGGGGAGGTTAAAAACTTGGGGGACTTACTCCCTGGCTCCCTAATATAATTAAACAAGCTACAGGACACAATGGCCCAGAAATTTGTGTCGGGGGCTTCCCGCGGGTGCAAGCCCCCGACCTACACTTACCTAGCGCGCCGGCAGTTGAGGCCTGGGTCTGCGTGCATTTCCTCTCTGTGGCCCGGTCCAGCTCCCGGCGTGATCCAGCGGCGTACTTAGTGCGATGCGTCGGCTGGGATCACGTGAGCACTGGGCAACCAATCGGAGGAGGGAAAAATCCATTCATTTGTTTGATAGAAAGAACTGTCAAACTCATGAAAACTCCGGGCGCCCAAAACAGTACTTAACCTCAAAATAAATTTGAAAAAAAATCACACTATTTAAATCAACTATAAATAACATTAAATAACTATTTTAAACAATAATTTAAATTTTTGAAAAAAATAATTTTATAAAAAATCGGGGCTAAAAATACACTTACCTTACTGTAAAGTATTTAAAAATAATAAACCTGTGGAAAAAATGTTCTAATTTTAATTAATTGACCACTTACCTTTTAAAATGAAGTCCTTACGTCTGCTTTTTTAATGTGTAAAAAGTGGAGGCCTTCGCACGGGCAAACCTGTAAAAAAAAAAGAGGAAGTTCAACGCGCACGCGGAGACTCCTGCGCGCACGCGTTCGACCTCTGAACCCCTTGGTTCAGAGGATCGGAAAAGCCGGTTTCCCGCGCATGCGAAGTGCATGCAAGAAACCGGCACTTCCATCGGGTCCACGCGTGAGTACTCCGTGCTTACTCACGCGTTGGGACCCGAATTTCTGGGCCAATAGTTATCCATAATTCATCACGAGATATACTTAACTAACCCATATCCCGCTTTCCCTTCTATTCTCTTTCCCCCCCCCCACCCAGCCATGTCCCAATATCCTTGGGAACAGAGGACTGTACAGGACTGATAAAAGACCATTTCCATCATTCGGCCAGCCTCAAAATTCACAGATTTCATACCATACTTTATCTGCAATACCTTCCACAAGCTCTGCCTGCAAAAAGAAATCCATCACTTGCTAGAAATTGATAACATTCTCTGCTTCCACCACCCCTCTGTGGCAGCCTGTTTTATATATTAGCCACTCTACGTGATAAAGCTCGGCACCTGCCCCGAAATAGGAATGCAAAATTGTAATTCTAAGTCCATAATTCATATTGTGCAATATGTGGAGAAGCTCAATGAACCAGAATACAAATGACTTTTGATGGTTCTGAACTAAAAACAGGATGGTAAAACCGCATTGTGGTAATATGCATTAACATTTACGCACGGTCATGTGCTCTGATTTAAAGCAGTTTTAAAAAATAAGGAAGTATAAATAAACTGATGTAGCAACTCAGATAATTGCTTTGCACTACAGTAATCAAGTTTTAAATCCCAGTGGTATTGCACACTTGAATCTACCAACCACAGTGTGTACTACAGCTCTGTTCTCAAGGTATCCTTTTCTGTAGCAAAAATCAATAACACACTCCATTTTTTGCACTGTATTAAGTGCCTGTCCTAGTAGTTGAACCATGTAGTAACACTGTCTGTTAGTTCTCCTTTTAAAAACAGAAGAGCATTGACCTCACAGGGCATTAGTTGGGGCACTGCAAATTGGCTTTAATGCCCTTGTGCTAGGGTGTATAAAATCAGCCAGGGTTCCCCTTCCCGATTGCTATCCAGTGTTCCTTACTGGAATGTGTGTATGTGGACTTTGGTTGGTGACCAGATAAAGCTTGGGAGTGATGCTTTATACAGTCAAATAGCCCACTGGCACTCACTACCTTGATTGAAGATCTCCCGGGAGGTCACATGGGTTCGGGTGGGATGGAGAGTGATAGAAGATTTGAGGTTAGGACCAGATCAGCCATGATCTTATTGAATGGTGGAGCAGGCTCGAGGGGCCGATTGGCCTACTCCTGCTCCTATTTCTTATGTTCTTATGTTCTTAGGTTATTTAGTGAGGTATTGGAGAGCTGGCAGAATGGTACCTGGTAGGGGTGGGTAAAAGAAAGTTGCGGAGGGACATGTTGTGGGGGAAAGAGTATGGCTGTGGCATGGAGGAGTGAATTTCGGGGGTTGAGGAAAAATGAGCAATGCTTACAAAACGCAATATGAGGATTAGTATAAACATTCTGATTTGAAAATTACTTTTATAACAATGCAGTATTCGCGGAGAAGCTTTACGTTCTTCTCTTGACTATGTAACTCTTGCTTGTTGCTGTTACCTGTAACTCACTTATTGTTGCAAGTAACTCGAAGCCTTATGTACTGCAAGTCAAATGCAGAGTTAAACGTCACTTACTGAGCCACAACATGCATTTAGGGAAAACTCTAGTTTGCCTGTAATTCCACCACATTCTCCAAGTTTTTCTAAGCTCTTGGGGTCAATTTCATGAGAAATCTCCTTTTGTTGCAGCTTTCAATGACCATGTCCTGTTGTAGAGCCACCTACGTGTAATGAAAATATTCAATCACTCGTCAGGATATTGCCTTTCTGTCATCCGTAATATAAAAATTTAGTTTAATTACCCACTCCTGTCCATCACACTTCCGATGTCACACACTGTCTAATGCCAAATTATGTTGTCACATTTAAAAATATATATAAAAGCTGGTATTTGCAATGCACAAAAAAAACCTCTAATATCTGTAAGATCTTAATTGATATTCCCACAATTAAAGCCAGTGTTCTGATCTCCAGCAGTTGACCTTTGAATGAGTACTACTCCGTGTTTACTTAACAGCGATGACATTTTGTAGCCTTAAAAGGCAGGTACAGCTCTACTTTAGCAGCAGAATTTTTAAAATATTAATTCATGGGATGTGGGCGTCGCTGGCAAGGCCAGCATTTATTGCCAATCCCTAATTGCCCTTGAGAGGGTGGTGGTGAGCTGCTGCCTTGAACTGCTGCAGTCCATTGATGCATTGTATTTTACACAGTACAACGTTCCTCTGATTTACCATGACCAGCGATACAGGATATTCACTAGTGCTACTCTGTACAATAAAAACAGAATGTCCGTTTGCTTAGAAGCTGCACTTTGTTACAGACGCAAAAGGGGGAAAAATTCAGTTGGTTACACAAACCAACTAGCGCCTGGGCGTGGCACTGCCCACGCCTCCCGCCAAATTCAGCGGGAGGTTAGTGGTGGCGCTAACCGGTAGTGCTGCGCCGCTGGCGATGACGTCATTGGTGTGCGCAGCGCCCCGCTCATGCCCCGGCTGCGATCTTCGGGAGCGCCCCCTGATTTACCGCCGGACGCTATGTCCGACAGGGTCAGGGGGGGCGTACCTGCGGCCGGGGAGGTGCAATTTAAAGGCGAGGTGCGGGGCGGCCATTTTTGTTGCTGGCCGCCTGCCAGCACCTGCCTGCGCTCCCGTCCCCAGCCTCCTGAATCCCCCCCCCCCCCCCCCGCCCCGCGGAGTGCCAGCTGCGCTCCAAGAGCCCGGCACTTCTCTTTGGTGCCAGGCTCTTTTGCTGGCACTCCCGATCCCTGGGGGCCCAGCTGGGCCCCGGGTCGCGCTGCACAAAGCCTCTCCTCTTTAAGAAGGGGAGGAAGGCCTGCAATACCGCAGCGCGACGTGCCACAGCGTGTGGTGCTGCGGCACATAGCGCCACGATATTCACTCGCAGTGCCCCAAGAGGGATGCGGGGCGCTTCCAGTAGCGCCCCGCTTCCCTCTTGGGGCGCAACCACTCAATTTCCGGCACAGGGGCCCCGGCGAAGTTAGCGCCTCAATTGGGGCGCTACTCAATTTTTAGCCCAAAATCGTCTTAAGATAGAGAAAGCCAGTGACTTTAGAGCACAAAGGCAAAGTACTGTGGTTGCTGGAAATCCAAAATCTGTGACTTTAGAGTACAGTAGCCCAGTGGCTGTGGTACTGGACTAGTAACCTAGAGATCGTGAGTTTAAATTCCACCTTGGCAAGTTGTTAAAACTGAATTTGATTTGTGGGCGGGCATCAGTAAAATGACCACGAAAGCAGCTGAATTGTCGTAAAAACCCAACTAGTTTCCTCCTGTCTTTCAGGGAGGGACATGCCCGCACTACCTGGTCTGGTAACTAGGGGTAGGCAATAAATACTGCTTCGTTAGTGACGCCTACGTCCCAAGAACAAAACAAAATGCTGCCTGTGTCGGCTTCTCGCCTAGACCGGAAACCGATGAGTATCCGTTTGTAAAATTCCTTGATCAGACAACAATTAAATTCTCATTCTGCTCCGCTTCTGTCTACTTAGCAATTGGATTTATTGCCATAAACACTTAAAGAAATGAAGCCAATCTGACCTGTACCTGATCTAGGTATTGATTTCAACAATGCAGAACAAGTAAAGAAAAAAAAAATCCATTTATATAGCACATTTCATGACTTCAGGATGTCCCAGAGGGCTTTCCAGCCAATGAAATACTTTTGAAATGGTCAATATTGTAATGTAGGAAATGCAATTTGAACACGGTCAGCTCCCATAAACATGGTAAATGTGATAATGATCAGATAATCTGTTGTTGTGATATTGGTTGAGGGATAAATGTGGCCAGGACACTGGGGCGAACTGCCCTGCTCTTCTTCGAAGTAGTGCCGTGGGATCTTTTAAGTTCACCCGAGAGGGCAGACAGGGCCTCGGTTTAAAGGCTCATCCAAAAGATGGCACCTCCGACAGTGTAGTACTGCACTGGAGTATCAGCCTAGACTTTGTGCTCAAGTCCCTGGAGTAGGACTTGAACCTACAACCTTCTGACTCAGATACGAGAGTGCTACTCACTGAGCCATGGCTAATTATATCCATAAAGGGGCGCACATCTACACTGCAGCATTTTAGCTTGTACATTAAATGATACACTGCCTTTCCTGATAAAACAGTGCAAGATCTGGCTAACAACGAGCAATGGCACAAGAGATTCACGAATAATACATCTAGATGTCATACTCCACATGTCTAACCTTGTGACAAATGCCAAACAATCATAAAATGCTGGGTGCTTCTCCGCTGTAGCCTGAAACTGATGAGCATGTGTCCTATCTGCAAAGTTCCTTGACCATACAGCAATTAGACTCTGTTTGACCTGAGATGTGTTTTTGTTTGATTATTATTTCTGTGAAGCACCTTTAGGATGTTTTTCTACACAAAAGGTGCTATATAAATACAAGTTGTTATTTTAATGCCTGCCAGAAGCTCCCCAGGGCATACACCATTCCCCAACTAAGAACCCAGACCTATGCCAATGCTGCTGTTGAGCCATTTGCGAAGAGGTGTGCAACTGCAATGCAGATTGACACTTCCCAATCCCCGCAGTGGCATGAAGTGCCTTAATTCTATTGCGTGCCAACTTTTCACTCCATGTTCTCCTCCCCCTTGACCTAAACTGGAAAAATACCCTGTGTGATTGATTCTAGTACCAAACCTATATCCTAAGCCACTTCTGTTCGTACACCACTGCGCTGTGCCATCAGGCTGTCCAGTGTCGCCATTTATCAAAGGATTTTGAAAGAAGATGATGGTCTCTTTGTTCATTTCAGAAACTGGAGAATGTTATACGTTTGGCAGTAACCAACATGGACAGTTGGGCGCCAACACTCGTCACAATAATCGTTTGCCATACTTGGTCTCCGACCTGCGTGGGATAAAGGTTACCATGGTAGCTTGTGGAGATGCTTTCACAGTAGCAATTGGAGCAGGTATGTAGAAACCGCATCACTGGAGGAATAATTAGTATTTTATTAAAATTCTTGAGGCTAAATTGCAAATCCAATTATGTTGATCAAATTAATATACACTGATATGAACAGTTAGATCACTCCCTTGGACTGATTTATCATTATATTTGCTAAGGGACACCAAACACCAGCTTCTAAAATCACACTAATCTTGATAAATCCATTTCCGTAAATATTTGAAAGTAGCCTTTGGGTTATTAGAGTCATTACATGGCTCAGTGGAGGTTATAAACCACTTTCGATCAAACTTCTGTTCTTAATATTATGATTGTGCTGAACATTATGATGCCTTTATTTGCAGAAATGCAAGACATTTATATCATTAAAATCTGCCCTTTTTTTGCTTCACTGTCTGCAGTTACTAGTAATCAAACCGCTTCTGTCTAAGGTGCTGAACATTTGCTCCATTATCTGATTCCTAGGGCTAATTAATTTTTATCATGTTGTGTACAGGAAAAATGAGTTTTACTGTGTTTTCAGTGCTTTGAAGAGAGGTTCTTAACGGCCTCGTGTCACTAATCATTTCCACACTGCTTGTTACTGCTGACTGAAACACACAGGGAAGCAGAAAATGTCATGTGGTAAACCACTTTTACCGTTCACTATCGTTACACTATAGTTATCACTGTTAGATCGTTTCCCTATAGTTATCACTGTTCACATTGTTGTATCACTGTACGAGGTCGCCTCTTGTCACGCTGCTATACCTGGGCTGACCACTGCCGACTCCGCCCATGGCTCCGCCTACCTGCCCGGGTATAAAGGTGGTCGACTGGCTGGTATTCCTCTTTCTTGGATCCGATCACCCACGAGGGTGGGCTCTGTTATTTAGTCAATAAAAACCTATAGTTACTTTCTTAACTCGTCGCTTTTCATTGGACGAATTGATAGGTATATCAATTTTATTGACTAAATTTTAAAATGTCGTCACTTGAGCAGCCAAACAACCAGTCAACGGAGCAGCCAAACGACCAGCCAGACGCCCAGCTACAACAGCCACAGCAGCCGGCTTGGCTGCGAGCCCTCAAACCACCGTACCTGGATCTAAACCCACAAGCAACAAACGCAGCCCTCGACTTCAAACACTGGCTGTGCTGCTTCGAATCCTACCTGGAAGAATCCAGCGTCCCTCAGAGATCCAAACTGAGAGTTCTGACCGCCCAAGCGAGCCCTAAAGTATACGCACTCATCCAGGACATTACTACTTACGAGGCCGCTATCAACCTACTGAAACAGCAGTACCGGAGCCCGGTAAATTCCATGTATGCCAGACGCCTCCTAAGATCCCGCCCGCAACAGCCAGGAGAGTCTGTAGCTGAATTTTTACGGGCGCTACGAACACTCGGCAGGGACTGTGACTTTAAAGCAGTATCGGCTGCAGAAAACACTGAAGATAACATCCGTGATGCCTTCGTGAAAGGCCTTCGGTCCGACTACTCACGGCAGAGACTGCTGGAATCAAAGGACCTCGACCTGAACACAGCTGCAGCCTTGGCCTACTCCCTAGAAGTGACCCAGCGGGACCTCGAGGTGTATTCCAGGTACAGTTCGCGACTCTGGGACTCGGGCCCGACCCTGACCGCAATACCCCTCGTAGCGCCGCCCCCGGGACCTACCTCAGCGTCGGCGTCCCGGACCCGATCGGGACCGCCACCCCCGGTACCGGCTGCGACTTCGGACCCCCGTGACCGGGCCGCCGGCTGCTTCTTCTGTGGGCAGGCGAAACACCCGAGGTCGCGCTGCCCAGCCAAAAACGCGACGTGCTCCAGCTGCCTGAAGAAAGGCCACTTCGCGAAGGCCTGCAGAGGGAGAGCAGCAGAGGCCAGCAGTGCCTCATGCGAACTGTGGGGGCGGCCATCTTCTATCAAGGCCACAGATGAGCAATGGGGGCGGCCATCTTTGATCCAGGCAACCGACGCCAGCAGTGCCTCATGTGGGTTGTGGGGGCAGCCATCTTCTCCGCCATTTTGCCCCACCTTGTGGGCGCCTCCATTTTACCCACCACGCTCGACCGCCACCTTACCTCCAGACCTGACGACCGCTTCACCTACAGACTACAGCGACCCGCTCAGCCACACACTAGCCTCCGTCACACTAGACCAAGCTCGCCCGCATCAGCTGTCCAAGTCAATGATGGACATCAAAGTAGACGGCCACGCCACGACCTGCCTGTTCGACAGCGGAAGCACGGAGAGCTTCATACATCCAGACACGGTGAGCCACTACTCCCTCACTGTCCAGCCAACGCGCAACCGGATCTCGATGGCATCGAGGTCCCACGCCACAGACATCAGCGGCTACTGTGTTGTGACCCTGTCGGTTAAGGGCACGGAGTATAAAAACTTTAAACTCCTCGTCCTGCCCCAGCTATGCGCTGCCGTCCTACTAGGGCTGGATTTTCAATCCCACCTCCAAAGCGTCACTCTAGCATACGGTGGACCCCTCCCCCCGCTCACAGTTGACAACCAGCAGCCTTTAAATCGCCCACCGCGTAACACCTGCGGCCTATCCACCCTCAAGGTCCCGCCACCTTCCCTGTTCGCTAACCTCACCCCCGACTGCAAACCCGTCGCTACCAAGAGCAGGCGGTACAGCTCCGGGGACAGAGCTTTCATTAGCTCTGAGGTGCAGCGTCTCCTGAAGGAGGGCATCATCGAGGGGAGCAGCAGCCCCTGGCGTGCCCAGGTTGTAGTCGTTAAGACCGGCAATAAAAACCGCCTGGTCATCGACTACAGCCAAACCATAAACCGGTACATCCAGCTGGACGCATACCCCCTTCCCCGCATATCTGATATGGTCAATCAGATTGCTCAATACCGGGTATTCTCTACCATCGACCTTAAGTCGGCCTACCACCAACTCCCTATCCGCCCCGAGGACCGCCAGTATACCGCCTTCGAGGCGAATGGCCGCCTCTACTACTTCCTTAGGGTCCCCTTCGGCGTCACCAACGGGGTTTCGGTCTTCCAAAGGGAGATGGACCGGATGGTTGACCAGAACGGGCTGCAAGCCACGTTCCCCTATCTAGATAACGTCACCATCTGCGGCCGCGACCGGCAAGACCATGACGCTAATCTGGAAAGATTCCTCCGTACGGCCCAACGGCTGAACCTCACCTACAATAAGGAGAAATGTGTGTTTAACACCTCGCGCCTTGCCATCCTCGGCTGCGTAGTAGAGAACGGAATCATCGGCCCCGATCCCGAAAGAATGCGTCCCCTCATGGAGCTACCCCTTCCCCACTGTCCAAAGGCGCTGAAGAGAACCCTGGGGCTCTTCGCCTACTATGCCCAATGGGTGCCGAATTATGCGGACAAAGCCAGACCCCTCATGAAGTCCACCTCCTTCCCCCTTACGGAAGAAGCGCGCGCGGCCTTCTCCCTCATCAGGGGAGACATTGCTAAGGCCACTATGCACGCAGTGGATGAGTCCATCCCCTTCCAAGTGGAGAGCGATGCATCCGACTTCGCCCTAGCCGCTACCCTCAACCAGGAGGGGAGACCGGTGGCCTTCTTCTCAAGGACCCTACAGGGCCCTGAGATCCGACACTCTTCGGTCGAGAAGGAGGCCCAGGCGATTGTGGAGGCGGTACGCCGCTGGAGGCATTACCTCGCAGGCAAGCGATTTACCCTCCTCACCGACCAGCGTTCGGTCGCTTTTATGTTTAATAACAAGCTGAGGGGTAAAATCAAGAACGACAAGATCTTGAGGTGGAGAATCGAGCTATCCACCTACGATTATGATATCTTGTACCGGCCTGGTAAGCTGAACGAACCCCCTGACGCTCTATCGCGAATTACATGCGCCAGCGCGCAAATTGATAGACTTCAGACCCTCCACAACGACCTCTGCCACCCCGGGGTCACCAGGCTTTACCACTTCATTAAGGCCCGCAACCTGACCTCCATCGAGGAGGTCAGGACCATGACCAGGAACTGCCAAACCTGTGCCGAATGCAAACCGCATTTCTTTAGGCCGGACAGAGCAAGCCTGATCAAGGCCACCCGCCCCTTCGAGCGCTTGAGCATCGATTTTAAGGGGCCCCTCCCGTCCTCTGACCGTAATGTGTACTTCCTCAACATTGTTGATGAGTACTCCCGTTTCCCCTTTGCCTTCCCCTGCCCAGACATGACCAGTACCACGGTCATTAAATGCCTGAACGACCTCTTCGCCTTGTTCGGGTTCCCAAACTATATACATAGTGACCGGGGCTCCTCCTTCATGAGCGAGGAACTCCGTCAGTTCCTACTAGCGAGAGGTATTGCCGCAAGCAGGACCACCAGCTACAACCCCCGAGGGAACGGCCAGGTGGAAAGAGAGAACGCGACGGTATGGAAGGCCGTCCTCTTAGCCTTAAAGTCTAAGGGCCTCCCAACCTCTCGCTGGCAGGAGGTCCTCCCGGCGGCGCTGCATTCCATCCGGTCACTACTTTGCACTGCCATTAACGCCACCCCCCATGAACGAATGTTTGTTTTCCCCAGGAAGTCGACTACGGGAACCACGCTACCAACCTGGCTGACCTCTCCGGGGCCTGTCTTGCTGCGAAAGCACGTGAGGGCCCATAAAACGGACCCCCTGGTCGAGAGGGTGAACCTCCTGCACGCCAACCCCCAGTACGCCTACGTGGCATACCCAGACGGGCGGGAGGACACAGTCTCCTTACGAGACCTCGCACCCTCGGGCACTCCGGAGACACCACCGCTACCCCCCCCCCCACCACCCCCCCAATTCCAGCCCAGGTAGACGGTACGCCGGAACCCCAAGAGCCTTCGCCTACCTCGCAGACGCCAGCATTAACACCGGAGAACGCAACACCGCCGCTGCGACGATCAGACAGGCTTACGAGGCCTCCGGACAGACTGACATACCAGAACTGGTAGTACACTTCACCCCGCCGGACTCAAATCTAAACAAGGGGTGAATGTGGTAAACCACTTTTACCGTTCACTATCGTTACACTATAGTTATCACTGTTAGATCGTTTCCCTATAGTTATCACTGTTCACATTGTTGTATCACTGTACGAGGTCGCCTCTTGTCACGCTGCTATACCTGGGCTGACCACTGCCGACTCCGCCCATGGCTCCGCCTACCTGCCCGGGTATAAAGGTGGTCGACTGGCTGGTATTCCTCCTTCTTGGATCCGATCACCCACGAGGGTGGGCTCTGTTATTTAGTCAATAAAAACCTATAGTTACTTTCTTAACTCGTCGCTTTTCATTGGACGAATTGATAGGTATATCATGTCAGTACAAGATATCTTTTAAATTCAGAGATTTATACACACGAATTAAAAAAAACCCACAGGTAGCGTCCTAATGATTTAGTGGATAAATGTACCATGGGATTTGGTATTGAGTGTTGCAGACCAGAAAGGTCCCAGGATCTCGGTTCTTGGCTTGTTCTGAGCTAGCAGTTCTCAGCTGGAATTACAGCAGGAGCACTGCAGGTGGCTTCAGCAGCCCTGTCCTTGGGAGGGTTCCTGCTGCCGATGATGATCCAGCGGTTGCTGCATGAAAGCCTGTGGTGCTTGGGCTGGGATCGTCCCCTTTTACAAAGAGGCCCCCCTGACCCCAGACAAATTTCTAGCCTGGGGATCATTTGCATTTTTGAGGCTGAGAGTCTGCCTGAAGGGGTGTGGAGGGGGGCAGAGATTAACTCTAGCAGGCCTCAAAAGCCAATTGCAGCTTGGCGTGCTGCCTGGTAAAGTAGGAAAAACGTATTTTTAAAAAATAAAACTGTGCCTAGGACTATGCAGTCAGTCACTCTGCAATCAATTGCATGGGCTTTTTGGCTATATAAATTTTAACGGTCCTTATACCATCCATAGCAAGGCTGGATTCCAGGTATGAAACGCGTTGTTCTGGCACAAATGAAGGTTAATATGTTGGATGGTGTATTTTTATCATTTTCATAACATTGCGATACAGTCGCCCATATATGGGTGGACATTATTGTTCTTCCCCTGTCACTACTAGTGGGAAATCCTAGAAACAGTGGGGAGGAGTGAGGAACGGCTGCTGAAGAAGCTTCTATCTCCATCCACTCCAGTCCAGGGAGGGATGGTGAAGTAATTCAAGTGAAAAATCTAGCCCTGTTGTCAAGGATCAGAATTGAAGGCTCAACATTTGAGTGAGGTAATGGGTAGCTGCAAATGCCAGTGGAATTGGATCCAGATACAAATCACTGACTTCAGAAGAGAAAAGATAAGGGGACTAAATTGGAGTTGGGGGGGGAAAAAAGGGAATCAGTAGATTTCCATTCAGCAAGGTATGCAATATCCTCTGTCAATAAAAAAGTTGCTAATGGTCTCCAACAACAGTCAATGCTGCTTTCAGTGAGTAAAAAACCTTCAGTTTTAGACTTGTTTTTGGAAGAACGAATCTGTGCCAGGAACAATGTATTTGGAGCTGGGTATGAAATAGAAGTTGATTGAAGCTAGGAACAAGTTGTCTTTCCCTGTCGGCACTATTTTTGGGGGGATTTACATAAAAATTACAACAGGGAAACATGCCATTTGGCTCAACCAGTGTGTGTTTTGGTAGCACCCTCGCCTCTGAGTCAGAAGGTTGTGGGTTCAAGTCCCACTCCAGCAACTTGAACACAGAAATCTAGGCTGACACTCCAGTGCAGTACTGAGGGAGTGCTGCACTGTCGGATGAGACGTTAAACTGAGGCCCCGTCTGCTCTCTCGAGTGGAGGTAAAAGATGGCACTATTTCGAAGAAGAACAGGCAAGTTATCTCCGGTGTCCTGGCCAATATTTATCCTCAACCAACATTACTAAGACAGATCATCTGGTCATTATCACATTGCTGTTTGTGGGAGTTTGTGCGCAAAGTGGCTGCATTACAACAATGACTACATTTCAAAAAGTACTTCATTGGCTGTAAAGCTCTTTGGGACGTCCGATGTCCATGAAAGGCGCTATATAAATGCAAGTCAATTTTTATCCGTGACAGTAGTAGTCTAAATCACATCTGTGCCCACTCTCTTCCCATACATCTTTATTCCCCTTTCCTTTACCACCTTTTTTTAAATATTCATTCATGCGATGTGGGTGTTGCTGGCAAGGCCAGCATTTATTGCCCAGCCCTAATTGCCCTTGAGAAGGTGGTGGTGAGCCGCCTCTTGCACCGCTGCAGTCTGTGTGATGAAGGTACACCTATTGTTAAAAGTTGACATTGTTAACACTAACCCTTCAATCACTAGCTGTGATAACGCATTCCACAGCCTCCTATTCCCCTGTATAAATGTGGTAAACCACTTTTATCGTTACACTATAGTTATCACTGTTATATCGTTACTCTATGGTTATCACTGTTCACACTGTTGTATCACTATACGAGGTCGCCTCTTGTCACGCTGCTATACCTGGGCTGACCACTGCTGACTCCGCCCATGACTCCACCTACCTGCCCAGGTATAAAGGTAGTCGACTGGCTGGCATTCCTCCTTGTTGTATCCGATCACCCACGAGGGTGGGCTCTGTTATTTAGCCAATAAAAACCTATAGTTACTTTCTTAACTCGTCGCTTTTCATTGGATGAATTGATAGGTATATCAATAAAAAAATAAAAGATCCTCCTGCTCTCTGTCCTAAATTTCTTACATTTAGTTTTATCTCTCTCCTTGTTCAGACTGGCCCTAGAAATAGTGGATGCATTGCTGGTCATCTTCCAAAATTCGATAGACTCTGGAACAGTACCCATGGATTGGTGGGTAGCTAATGTTACCCCACTGTTCAAAAAAGGTGGTAGAGAGAAAACGGGGAATTACAGACCGGTAAGCCTGACATCGGTAGTGGGGAAAATGCTAAAGTCCATTATAAAAGATGTACTAGCAGAGCACTTGGAAAACAGTGAACGGATCGGACAAAGTCAACATGGATTTACGAAAGGTAAATCGTGCTTGACTAATCTGGAATTTTTTGAGGATGTAACTGGTAAAATAGATAAGGGAGAACCAGTGGATGTGGTGTATTTGGACTTTCAAAAGTCTTTCGATAAGGTCCCGCATAAGAGATTAGCGTGTAAAGTTAAGGCACATGGGATTGGGGGCAAGGTATTGACTTGGATAGAGAACTGGTTGACCGACAGAAAGCAAAGAGTTGGAATAAACGGCTCTTTTTCCGAGTGGCAGGCAGTGACTAGTGGGGTACCACAGGGATCGGTCCTTGGACCCCAGCTATTCACAATATACAAGAAACTCTCGATTTACCGGCACCTAAATAACCGGAAATCTCGGTTAACCGGCAAAATTCAGGAGTAGGTTCAGGTAAGCTTTACTTCATATTACTTGCCTTCCTCGATCTGTTGCTGTGCAATCGGGTGTGGCTGCAGCTGTTGCTAAGCAACAGGGACGCTTGGAACTTGTGGCCATTGTTCTGCACCTGTTGCTAAGCAACAGGGTTTGTTGCTTATACGGAGCTCTCAGCTCTCCGTATCTTTTACTATAGCTCTCGGTTATCCAGAATTTTTGATGAACCGGCACCACGCCGGTCCCGTCGGTGCCGGATAAAAAAGAGTTTCCTGTATATTAATGATCTGGACGAGGGAACTAGATGTAATATCTCCAAGTTTGCAGACGACACAAAGCTGGGTGGGCATGTGTGCTGTGAGGAGGATGCCGAGAAACTCCAGTGTGATTTGGACAGGTTGGGTGATATGGCAGATGCAATATAACGTGGATAAATGCCAGGTTATCCACTTTGGTGTCAAAAACAAGAAGGCAGATTATTATCTGAATGGCAATAGATTGGGAGAAGGGGAAGTGCAACGAGACCTGGGCGTCTTTGTGCACCAGTTGCTGAAAGCAAGCATGCAGGTGCAGCAGGCGGTTAAGAAGGCAAATGGTATGTTGGCCTTCGTAGTGAGAGGGTTTGAGTACAGGAACAAGGATGTCTTGCTGCAATTGTACAGGGCCTTGGTGAGACCACATCTTGAGTATTGTGTGCAGTTTTGGTCGCCTTATCTGTGGAAGGATGTTCTTGCCATGGAGGGAGTGCAGCGAAGATTCACCAGGCTGATACCTGGGATGGCAGGAATGACGTATGAGGAGAGATTGGGTCGATTGGACTTGTACTCACTGGAGTTTAGAAGAATGAGAGGGGATCTCATTGAAACTTATAAAATTCTAACAGGACTAGACAGACTAGATGCAGGAAGGATGTTCCTGATGGTCGGGGAGTCCAGAACCAGGGGTCAGAGTCTAATGATAAGGGGTAAGCCATTTAGGACAGAGATGAGGAGGAATTTCTTCACCCAGAGAGTGGTGAACCTGTGGAATTCTCTACCACAGAAGGCAGTAGAGGGCAATTCATTAAATATATTCAAGAAGGAGTTGGATATATTTCTTAAGGCTAAATGGATCAAGGGATATGGGGAGAAGGCAGGGACAGGGTACTGAATTTGGATGATCAGCCATGATCGCATTGAATGGCGGAGCAGGCTCGAGGGGCCGAATGGCCTACTCCTCCTATCTTCTATGTTTCTATGACTGTTTCTATCTACTCTGTCCCATGCCTTCATCATTTTAACCACTTCTATCAAATCACCCCTTAATCGCCTCTGTTCTAACAAAAATAGCCTCAAGTTATTTTTCATTATTTCCTCATCCTAAGCAGCATCCTAGTGAATTTGCGCTTTCTATTACTTTAACATTCTTCCAGTAGTGTGGAGTCCCAAAACTACATACAGTACTCCAGGTGTGGTCTTACTAAGATTTTATATAGATTCATCAGTACATCGTGACTTTTATATTCTATCCCTCTTGCCATAAAACTCAGTATTCCATTAGCTTTTTTTTAATGGCCTTACACTTGAGGTGCCTTCAGTATCTCGTGAACCTGTACCTCCAAATCTCTCTGCTCTTCCACATCACCCATGTTTCTCCCATTCTCCCTGTTCCTGGGACTAGGGACAGGGTCACTGGCAAGGCTTGGAAGCTAAGCAGAGCCAGGCCTGGTTAGTACCGGGAGGGGTGACCATCAGGGAAGACCAGGTGCAGAAGGTCACAGAAGGAGCCCCGAGGAGGGGCGGTTGGTGAGTAGGTCACGGAAGGAGCCCCGGGAGGGGCGGCTGGTGAGCAGGCCCGGGCGGTGGGCTGAAGATTGTCGGACAGGAGGAATGGTGGAAATGGAATGGCGGCGCGCACCGACGCAGCGGCTTTGCTTCTCCCAGTCATGGGAGCTTGCAAGATCACATTTCGTTGTTCATGTACTTGTGCAATGACAATAAAGTTGAATTATTATTATTATTAATGATTACTTTTTTTACCAACATGTACAATCTCACATTCACTGACATTAAATTCCATTTGCCACTTTTTTGCCCATTCCACCATCTTATCAATATCCCCTTGCAGCTTCCTTTTGATCCGCAGAATTATTTACTGTGCCTCCTATTGTTGTATTGCCTGCAAATTTGGACGCTGCTCCCTCTAGCCCTAGATCCAAATAGTTGATTCATTGATCTGCACAGTGAACGGAGGTGGTCCCAGAGCAGTCAGTGGGACACCCCTACCCACTTGCAACCATTCTGAGACATTGCCCTTCTCTCCTACTCCCTCTTTCCACTCATCTGATCACTTTTAATCCAATTTGCTACCTGCCTGCAAATTCCATACTCCTTAATCTTCTTGTTTTGCATTTCTATTTTTTTTAAATTGTGGTGGCTATGAAATAGATTAGTTCTTGTGCAATCCATGTGTGCCATGGACTATCTGGTCTCTAGTATTGTTCTTGAATCATGGGGGGAGGGGGGGTTGCCATGCCCCTTTAGCTTGGAAAAAGCTGCTCAATAAGATTTATTTATTTTTCTCCTCTTCTTTCTCTGAGAGAAAGTAAATAATGTACATCTCTATTTCGCTCTCTTCCCCCACCCGCTCCAATTTTCTCATCTCCCTCTCTTGAAAGCATCGCCTTTTTACTGAGGTACAGTTCCATGGGCACTCGCTGCCTCATGGTATCTTGCCCGAGTGATCATTCTTCATTTGTGATCATAGGCAGTGAAAGTCAACAAGCTATATGACCCTCGGGGGCATCATGGTGGATCTTGATTCTGTCCACATCTGATGTCCACACACGTGCACTTTTCAGCAGAAGTTACTAGGTAACATGAAGCAGGAATTCCAGCTGAAAGCATCTCCCCAGCCTTGGGACAATTGTTGCACCCAACTGCTGGCCCATTAAGATTAGCTAAAGATAGAACTTGAGATCTTCCTGGTCTACATGGCGTTTCATCACACTAGACAGTACTTTTAGCCACTGAACTATCAAGAGAGGCCACTCAGTAAGATTTACATATTTGGACTTGAGCACCTCCGAGAATCTTGTCTGTTTTGCAAAGCTAGCATCTTGGTTAAAACAGTACCCCTTGTCCGAATAAAGGGGCAAAAATCGGAGTGCATTACTGCAGGGTGCCAAAAGCATCTCTTTTTATTTTAGCAGAAGGTGAAGTGTATACATGGGGAAAGGGTGCCAGAGGAAGACTGGGAAGGAAAGAAGAGGACACTGGAATACCTAAGCAAACACAGCTGGATGAAGCAAACCCCTACTTTGTTACCTCTGTTGCATGTTGTCACGGAAACACGTTGTTGGCAGTAAAACGTAAGGAAACTACTTTGTCCAATTTTTAATTGTTTTAACTACTGCTATAGTTGTATAGTTCTCAGCTAAGTGTGTTTCTTTAAACATTTTGTTAGTGGTCTACAAGCAAAGTTAACACACAATCACATATTGCAAGAGCAGAAGTAATTTGAAAGTGCAACAAAAATGTACGGCTATGCTGTTTTAAGCAAAAGTGTACGGTAGAAACATAGAAACATAGAAGATAGGAGCAGGAGTAGGCCATTCGGCCCCTCGAGCCTGCTCCGCCTTCAATGAGATCATGGCTGATCATCCAAATTCAGTACCCGGTCCCTGCCTTCTCCCCATATCCCTTGATCCCTTTAGCCTTAAGAAATATATCCAACTCCTTCTTGAATATATTTAATGAATTGGCCTCTACTGCCTTCTGTGGTAGAGAATTCCACAGGTTCACCACTCTCTGGGTGAAGAAATTCCTCCTCATCTCTGTCCTAAATGGCTTACCCCTTATCCTTAGACTGTGACCCCTGGTTCTGGACTCCCCCGCCATCGGGAACATCCTTCCTGCATCTAGTCTGTCTAGTCCTGTTAGAATTTTATAAGTTTCAATGAGATCCCCTCTCATTCTTCTAAACTCCAACGAGTATAAGCCCAATCGACCCAGCCTCTCCTCATACGTCATTCCTGCCATCCCAGGTATCAGTCTGGTGAATCTTCGCTGCACTCCCTCCATGGCAAGAACATCCTTCCTCAGATAAGGCGACCAAAACTGCACACAATACTCAAGGTGTGGTCTCACCAAGGCCCTGTACAACTGCAGCAAGACATCCTTGTTCATGTACTCGAACCCTCTCGCTACGAAGGCCAACATACCATTTGCCTTCTTAACCGCCTGCTGCACCTGCAGATCAGTATGAGTATATAGTGGGAAATGCTGTTTTGTAAATAGTAAACCGGATTATTCAAATGTCAATTAATCTTGTATTTCACACTGTAGCTTTGGGAGATGAATCCATTCCAAGATGACCTGAAACATTCAGCTTGAAGCTGCTGTTTTCCCTCTGGATCAGAGAATGGCTGGCACTGGACAAAGCTGGGAGAAAAGGTGACGAACCCGAAGGAACGGACATGCTTGCTTCTTCGGCAGCACTCTAGGTTCCTTTTCATATAAATACCGCAGAATGTCTGGTATTGTTGGCATTTAGGAATAGTCTTTGAGTAGCCAAATATTCCCACATCTTCACATTCTGTTCTGATTGCAAAAAGCCATACTATAACTATGCATAATTTCCTAATCCTATAACTATATCTTGCTGAATGGTTCTTAATGAGACAGTTAAGGCTACAAAATGCTTTTGGTTGTCTCTCGCTGCATTTTACCATAAATGCGTTAATGTATCCTAGCGTTAAGAAACTTGTCTGCAAATTGGGCCTCTTTATAAATCCCTTTTGTATTTAGCACTAAACCAAAGGCAGCGTTAAATGCAACCAGATTTTTGGTTCGTTAGCTGTGCCAGGTATTCAGTTCAGTAACGAGCTTGGTGACATGTAATATGGGGCCAGAGGAAGTAGCTGCAAATTAAATCTTGTGCAGACATTTGTAATGTTCTATAGTTTTATTATGACATTTTCTGGGACTTATTCCAAGTTTTTTTTTTGGTATTTGGGTAGAAAATCCCAATGGTTTTCACAGCTGCCACCAAAAACCACCAATAAATTACTTTGTTCAAATGGCTCACGTCAGCCTTCACAGCTTGCATGTGAAAGGTGCCCTATAATGGCAGAATGGTCCCCACCAATAGTATTAAAAGCAGACACTCCAGCAGCTCAGCGACTTGACCAATTTAATGGACCGAATTTAATTGGATTTAAATGGTTACAAGTTTAATTGAGGGGACAGTGGGGTCAATTTAATGCTTTCAAGGCTGGGGAGTACTAAAATCAAAAAATAAAGCTGGTTCACTTCCTTCTGTGGGATACAATGAAATCAGACTCCATCCTTACATGATTACATCCACTTGTTTTTGTGCTAATTTTCTACCTCCATATTACTTGGAAGACATAGATTCGCACTCGATGCAATTCCACAAGTACATTTTGCTATTGTGGCCATTTTATCACGTATGAGCTCAGACAACGAGCATTGCTATTTGACTCTCACAGAAACCCCACAGTGCAGATAGAGGCCATTTCGGCCCATCGAGCCTGCACCAACACATATCCCACCCTATCCCCGTAACCCCACGTATTTAATCCCCCTAACACTAAGGGTCAATTTTTATCAATCAGGTCCTCACCCACTGTCCGCTCGTATACTTCCCAGCAGAGGTTACTGGATAGTGACCACGAGCAGGAGTCACTGTTGGATTTTCTCCTCCCTTTCTGGAGCGCTGAGGGCAATTGCTTCACTACTGATATGAAAAAAAATCACCACACGCTGGCATCTTCTGCCGTGCATGGCCTAATGACGCACTGCTTTTATTAACTGAGCCACCGTGAGGTGCTGACCCTTTAAAAATCGTATAAGGAGTTTGCCTTCTGAGTATTCAGTTGTAATCCTGATGCACCAATGCAAAATACACCATTTTATTCTCTTGGTAGTGTGACCTGGTACCCAGTTGTCAATGAACACAACCAATTCCATTTAGTTATTCTGCACATACAGCAGGATTATTATAAATCATCATGTTTGCACCATTCAATGACTCATCCTCAATTAAAATTTAGCTCATTGGGTCTGTACAAGTAGCAGAAGGTTCAGCCAGGTTACCTACATTAGAAATCTTGGATGTTCATGCGTTGTATCACATTTGCTTGTTGAAATTCTAACCCTGTGGTATTTTCCACAAATGCCCTTTAGTGCAGCAAGAGCATTAATCTATTTGTAGTCCATTTGAAGCTGACAGGAAATTACATCTAGAATAATGGATACCTGTGAGCGAGTTAAAAAACCATAACCCAATCAAGGGATGTGATAAACACCTCTGAACACTATCTAAACACTTAGCTTTAGATTACTGTTTTGTAATTCAGTCCCTGGTGTCTGTACTTTTGCATAAAATACATATTGAGGATGGAGTTTGAGTTTTAAATGTTTCATTGTGCTGTGCCTCTGTAATCAATGCTAATTTGCAGTAGCTTTTATATTCTTTCAATTTCAATGGCACCAGTGTATGAGTCTGCCGTCAAGCTACGGAAAATGGATTTAAACGCTGGGAGGCAGCTCATAGACACTGGAATCTGAATTAAAACGGATAAGGGCAGCTTACTTTCACGGAGTAGGTTCTTTCGTAGTGACATCATGCAGTTTATGAGAAGGCATAAATTGTAGTAGATTACAGGGCAATTCGAGACACACTGGCCTAGCAATTGGGCCGCGTAACGCCTGTTTTTCAGGCGCCATGCGGCCTCCATGGTGGGCTCACACTTCTGACTGGAAGTGTGCCACTTACCATATTCTACATAGATTGACCAGTAGGGTATAATATGCATTATGGGGATTTGGCTAATATCCTGAATCCGAATCCCAAGACTGCATTATACCACGGAGCCTTTGATCAGTTCACTTTTGTTCTGTGTCATTTTCAAATCCTCCATTTTTAAATTTTATTCCTTTGGGGGAGCTGGTCCAGCCAGCTGTCGATGCACGTAGAAACCCTTCACCCTGTTTCAAGATTTTCCATGCAAAACTACTGAGAAATCCACACAGGCAGGCCTTCTGTTTGCCCAGTGTGAGGTGCGCACACACCTCACTTACCCAAGTCCAGATAGCTTAGGCATAGGTTGACAACAGCCAAGGCTTGGATACCCCTAGCAAGGGTACAGCTGGTGTTTAATCAACTAAAACGTTGCTACCTACAGAGCACTGATGTCACGCTTGAGGTATTGTGAGCTGACCAGGAAAATATTTTACAAAAACGCAGTCCACTGTAATGTACTGAATCATAATCATACCTGTTGTAGGCAGAAAAACAGATGCTGGAGGATAATTTAGCAAGCAGCTGACTGCAGTGATTTTTCCATTGTGTTAAGATTTCATAATTACTAATCCTGGAAAGGTAAAGTACTGTGGATGGTTCTGTAGAAGGTATAAAGGAAAGAAAGACTTGCATTTATATAGCGCCTTTCACAACCTCAGGATGTCCCAAAGCGCTTCACAGCCAATTAAGTACTTTATGAACTGTTGTTACTGTTGTAATTTGGGAAACGTGGCAGCCAATTTGCACACAGCAAGTTCCCATAAACAGCAATGTGATAATGACCAGATGATCTGTTTTAGTGATGTTGGTCGATGGATAAATATTGGCCAAGACACCAGGGAGAACTCCCCTACTCTTCTTTGAAATAGTGCCAAGGGATCTTTTACGACCACCTGAGAGGGCAGACGGGGCCTTGGTTTGTCTCATCTGAAAGACGGCACCTCTGACAGTGCAGCACTCCCTCAGTACTGCACTGGAGTGGCAACCTAGATTTTGTGATCAAGTCCCTGGAGTGGGACTTGAACCCACAACCTTCAAAAGGTTCATAGCCTGCAAGAGTTACATGCAACACAAAAGCAAAATACTGCGGATGCTGGAAATCTGAAATAAAAACAGAAAATGCTGGAAACACTCAGCAGGTGAGGCAGGATCTATGGAGAGAGAAAGAGAGTTAATGTTTCAGGTCGATGACCTTTCGTCAGAACTGACTAGTTACACGCAAATTGTTTATAAATGTTAGCATATCTTTGAGATTGAGTTTTCAATCTTATAATTCCCTGCCAGCTGTTTAAGTTATTGTATGTGGTAAATGATATTTTATCATTTAGACTTTTCTTATGCAATGAGTATCATAGTGTGATATGGGTGAAAGAATAATCGATAGTGACAGAAGAGCTGACAGTTGCAATTTATTTATTGATACAGGTAGACTACCTTTTATCCGAACTTCCGAAAACCGAAACCTTCTAAAAACCGAAGGTTTTTTCGTTCAGCGTAAGTCGTGCGCACGACATGACCAGAGTGGCGCACGACGCCGACCCCCCCCCCGGCCGACCCCCCCCGGCCGACCCCCCCGGCCGACCCCGACCCCCGCCGACCCCCCCGGCCGACCCCCGCCGCGGACCCCCACCGCCGACCCCGACGACCCCCCCCCCCGACAAATTTCCCAGTCTTATAAAATACCTTCCGAAATCTGAAATTTTCCGAAAACCGAAACACGGCTGGTCCCGAGGTTTTCGGATAAAGGATAGTCTACCTGGCAAAAGAAACTAACATGTATTGCAGTTGCGTAATAATGATCAATGTGGTACAGAATTTCTGTTACAGTCCCTATTGGGTTAAAAAGTGTGAGGGAGCTCCTCTAATAACAAATGAACTGCTCAAAGCGGATCTGAGTCATATGGACTGGGAAGATCTTGGGTTCGATTCTGGGCCCGTGCTGAGTTAGCCAATCTCTGCTAAATTGGCAGTAGCTTGTAACTGGCCTCAGCCCCGCTGGACGAGGGAGGGAAGAAAATCTGTAGAGTTTCCAGTTGCTGATTGCTATCCAATGAACCCTGTACGGAAAGTGTGCATATGTGAACAAGACCGACAGGGCTGTGATGCCCCACAGATGGTGGACTTCCCTGCTGCCATTCGCTATTTAGGGTTACACGTGAAGAAAGCACAAGGAACTGGAGGGATGCTGATGGCCACGGGAATGTACCCCAGCATTGTGTTGCCTTCAGGAAAGGAAGTAAGAAAGTTGGAGATGGAAGAATAATGGAGGTGGAAAAAAGTACGATGGGTCTCCCCCTAATGCTGATTTATTGGCTAGCAAAAAGAAAGCTGGAAATTCTCTCTGAGCTGATGGTAATGAGTAGGTCCCATTATTTAAGAATGGGTTCCTATTTGTAAACAAGTGAGAGAGCCATTTTTGACAGCAGAGGTTCCAATACTTACGATTTTCATTTCTGAAAACAGATGCTTTATGTAACCGTATCCATTTTTTTTGGCACATCTTGCAGGGATTCCCTGCCAAACTAAACAAGCAGGACTGACTTGTTGCCATTGTTAGTGTATTCCTACCACTTAGAAAAGCAATCGGAGGATACGGCAATCATTTTAAACACTGCCAAGATTTTTTTTGTTTTTCTTAACATTCACTCCTGCCAAGTTTATGTAAACAGAAGATGTACTTATACATGACTTGAAGAATGTGATTTGCCAAGAATTTTTTGAGGAAAATATTTTTTTCCTCCCCCTTTTCTATAAATTATGGGTGTCAGATAAATTATGCTGACTTATCTACTTTTAAAAGTTTGGGTTGTCTAAAGTTCGAGAGTTGAAGCGATTTGTGAGATTAAAATCCTCTCAAAATCTGTAACTCCACCAAAGCACATAAATGATCATTCCTTCATAAGTAGGCTCCAGCACACTGAATTGCTATGTAAAGAAAACCTTAAAGGCACAATGGTGCCAATGTGACGATAATACTGTACCAACGATAGTTACTACATGCAACAACGACGACTTGCATTTATATAGCGCCATTAACGTAGTAAAATGTCCCAAGGCGCTTCACAGGAGCGTTTTCAAACAAAATTTGACACCGAGCCACATAAGGAGATATTAGGACAGGTGACTAAAAGCTTGGTCAAAGAAGTAGGTTTTAAGGAAAAGACGTGGCGAGGTTAAGGGAGGGATATGGCAGCTGAAGGCACAGCCGCCAATGGTGGAGCGATGAAAATCAGGGAAATGTAAAAGGCCAGAATTGGAGGAACGCAGAGATCTCATATTGTAGGGCTGGAGGACTGTGCAAGGTGAAATCATGGTGCTCTTCCCTGCCCCACCCAGTGCATTTTCAGGTCTGCCATTTTAAATGCCGCAATGAGAGCCTTGACAACCTTGCACTTAAGCCGACACTAAGGCCTGTGCACTTAAACTGTTTTATATTGCTCTGTGCCTCTGGCTCCAGACATTTCAGTCTTGCAAAGCTGATGGTAACACCAAATAACTTGCCACTAAGGTCAGTAACTGGCCAACACCGCTCTAACACCAATAAAGAAGTAAAGAATCAGCTTTTATATGATTAAATCTGTTGTGCATAGTTTAATTTGTAAATAAATGAGATTCTTTCAGTTCAGGTGATTGGCAGACTGCAGCCATAAAGGCTGTGAATGACTAGGTATTGACGTGCATTAAGAAAATGATTGCACGTGGACAGTGTTATTCAAATGCAGATCATGGGTGGAGGGGGAATGGAAGGAATGATTTCCCCATCTGTGCTCTGGATGACATTATCAATAAGCATGGGGTCAGCTTTCATGTTTGCTGATGATACCCAGTTTTGCTTTTCAACCATCTCCCTGATTCCATGACTTTCGCTGTTCTGTCTGACTGCTCATCATCAATGAGCCGGAACTTTATTTAACAGCTCAACATAGGAAAGATCTGCAGTTTGGTCCCTCTTATTAAACTGTCCTCCATAGCTTTCGATCCTATCCCTATTCCTGAATGCTCACTGAAATTCATCCTGACAGTTTGCCACCTTGGTGTCCTGCTTGACCTCAACTTCAAATTTCACATCCAGTTGATCACCGAGGCCACCTTCTGAGGCCACAAAAATATCGCCCGTGTCTGTGCCTGTCTCATTCCCACTGCTGCTGAAACCCTTATTCATGGAACTGTTGGGAAAGGAAACAGATTAGCAATGACCAATTATTGCATAGAGTGTGGTGTAAGGGGAGAGAGAGTGAAATAACTTGCATAAACAAAGGCTGGCTTATTACCCAGTGATCAAAACGGCTCCAAAAGAGAGACCCCTTTTGTGAGCTGAGTTTTTAATTTCTTTGTGGCAACTATGATCTGCTTTGATCTTCCACTTCAAACCACATTAGCTATTTCTGCTTTCAAACTCTCAACAGCACGCTGTCTATCTTCATATTGACACTGATGCAATGATTTTCTTATTTTATCACCCATGCTTAGGACATGTAGTTGTCCGAGCAGATTCTGTTTTGCTTGAATGCACTAAAGTGAAGCTGGAGGAGTTGAACTGCCGCTTCACATAATTTACTCCTTTTGGATTGTCTAAACTATGGCAGGTAGAAGCCTGGACATGACCCGTAATAGAAACTTAGTGTGGAGGGCATTATATTAACCTGAACCTTGTGGAACAGACAAGAATGTTGGATGAGACGTTGCCCCCTATCTCTGTAATCTCCTCCAACCCCACAACCCGCAGAGATATCTGCGCTCCTCTAATTCTGGCCTTTTGAGCATCCCCGATTTTTAATCGCTCCACCATCGGCGGCCGTGCCTTCAGCTGCCAAGGCCCGAAGCTCTGGAATTCCCTGCCTAAACCTCTCTGCCTCTCCCCCTCTTTCTCCTCCTTTAAGATGCTCCTTAAAACCTGCCCCTTTGACCAAGTTTTTGGTCATCTGCCCAAATATCTCCTTGTGGCTTGGTGTCAAATTTTGTTTTATAAAGCACCTGTGACGCCTCGTGGGACATTTTACTACATTAAAGGCGCTATATAAATACTAGTTGTTCAGCTGTGATGCCACCTGCAATGGAATAGGCTTCTAACAATTGCTCTTCTAATACTTTTTTTGATAAAATGTCCCAAGGCGCTTCAGAGTGTTATCATGTTAAAGGCGCTATATAAATCGAAGTAGTTGTTGTTGCCTAGGTTTGTGTGAAATTGGCCACTTTGAAAATGTATGTTAGGTGAATATCATTGGCATTATACATACAAACATAGAAGATAGGAGCAGGAGTAGGCCATTCGGCCCCTTGAGCCTGCTCCACCATTCAATGAGATCATGGCTGATCATCCAAATTCAGTACCCTGTCCCTGCTTTCTCCCCATATCCCTTGATCCCTTTAGATTTAAGAAATATATCTAACTCCTTCTTGAATATATTTAATGAGTTGGCCTCTACTGCCTTCTGTGGTAGAGAATTCCACAGGTTCACCACTCTCTGGGTGAAGAAATTCCTCCTCATCTCTGTCCTAAATGGCCTACCCCTTATCCTTAGACTGTGACCCCTGGTTCTGGACTCCCCGACCATCGGGAACATCCTTCCTGCATCTAGTCTGTCCAGTCCTGTCAGAATTTTATAAGTTTCAATGAGATCCCCTCTCATTCTTCTAAACTCCAGCGAGTATAAGCCCAATCGACCCAATCTCGCCTCATACGTCATTCCTGCCATCCCAGGTATCAGCCTGGTGAATCTTCGCTGCACTCCCTCCATGGCAAGAACATCCTTCCTCAGATAAGGCGACCAAAACTGCACACAATACTCAAGGTGTGGTCTCACCAAGGCCCTGTACAACTGCAGCAAGACATCCTTGCTCCTGTACTCAAACCCTCTCGCTACGAAGGCCAACATACCATTTGCCTTCTTAACCGCCTGCTGCACCTGCATGCTTACCTTCAGCGACTGGTGCACAAGGACACCCAGGTCTCGTTGCACTTCCCCTTCTCCCAATCTATTGCCATTCAGATAATAATCTGCCTTCCTGTTTTTGACACCAAAGTGGGTAACCTCGCATTTATCCACGTTATACTGCATCTGCCATGCTTCTGCCCAATCACCCAACCTGTCCAAATCATACTGGAGTTTCTCGGCATCCTCCTCACAGCACACATGCCCACCCAGCTTTGTGTCATCTGCAAACTTGGAGATATTACATCTAGTTCCCTCGTCTAGATCATTAATATATATTGTGAATAGCTGGGGTCCAAGGACCGATCCCTGCGGTACCCCACTAGTCACTGCCTGCCACTCGGAAAAAGACCCGTTCTCGTGAGGGGAACCAATGGCCCAGATTTTGCTGTCAAAATAACGGTGTGGCTAATGGCACTTGCCATTATTTATGCGCAAAGAGGGGCAGATGCGCTGTTGAACTCAAAAAATCCAAAAGCTGCTTCGTGATCACGGCATCTTGCCGACTACCTCACCATGCATTGAATGGCATGAAGTTGCTGTATTTGCACAGTAGATACAAACTAAACTCGCCACAAAGTTATTTTAAGTCTAAGTACCAATTTAATGGTGAGATAAGTGTTAATTACTGCCAATCAATTTCTGGCCACTGAAAATTAACTATTGCAACTGTGGAATCTCATTCCTTCAGGTTTTAATTGTTGGAGATTTTAAAAACATAAAATGTAAAACTTTTACCTTTTTTAAACTTTTCCTTTCTGTCTCTTTTTTCTCTCAATCCAATCTTTCTTTTCTCTTTCTATACCTGATTTGACATTGAATTCCCCCCTCTCTAATTTACACTACCTTCTCAGTCCTTGCGCTGTTAATTTCACAATCCTTCAATCTGATTGGTTAAGGAGATACCCAGTTGCTTGCCCTGTTCACTCAGGTCCCAGATACCCTGTTTCCCCTCGCTGTGTGGTTAGCAGCTCACACTTTCAGCAACTTGCCACACAAAACATTTACAAAACTAAACGTGCAAGTCCAACTAACGGCAGATGCCATTGGATGACCTGCCACAGCAGAATCTGGCCCAATATTTTTTAATTGAAATTTATAATAGGGTCACTAAAACAGGATCTGATTAGAGAGTTGTTTCAGTTTTGTGACCACTTAAGGAAGATGATTGTTTGACATCAGTAAGAAATGAGTTGCATAAATCTCAAATACGATAGCAAAATACTGCAGATGCTGGAAATCTGAAATAACAACAGAAAATGCTGGCAACACTCAGCAGGCCAGGGCAGCATCCATGGAGAGAGAGAGAGAGAGTTAACTCTGTTTCTCACTCCTCTGACGCTGCCTGGTCTGCTGAGTGTCTCCAGCATTTTCTGTTGTTGTTCCATAAATCTCAACGGTTGATTGTAAAGCACTCTTCTATAGCCACACCGGTTTATTGAACCAACCTTATTCTGTGTATGTAAATCTCTTCCAAAAATGGCTTTGTATCATCATTATGATTGTTAATACATTGACTAGTGAATTTCCCATGTCATTGCTCACGGTAAATCAAATGATACACTGTTTTATATTGACAGGAGCATTATACTCTAATGTACAATGTATTATTCTTCTGCTACGGGGGAAACTGTCATTAAGATGGCCTGTACTTTTAAGGCCACAAAGGTTAATCCCTGTAAGTAAATACAGCCCAAGGTCATTCAGAGTTTAATTGCTGTTTGGTGAGAGAAGTTTGCAGTTTGGAAAGTGCGTGTAAATTTCCAGCTCCAGTGCAGGAAAAACCAGCCTGAATTGACTGCCTTTCTTTTTCTTTTGTATACGATTGGCAATTTGAAGTGTGAGTTAATGTCAAACTTTTATATCGACACTGTTCACTAAATCAATAAAATGCTGCAAGAACCGGCTTGTAGTGCTTGCCATGTGATGCTGTTACCTTCCAGGATAAGGAGTACATTAGGCACTAAAAGTAATGGTTCCAGCCTCGCAGTACCGCAACCTCAAAACTTGCACTCCGAAAGCTTAGAAAGCTGCATCGTACCAGGAGTGAGTTAGATTGCAAAATCTTATTTCACGCCTCTGAAGATGTTACGAACTGCTCAGGCTTCACTTAATGAATTCTAGATTTGAATTACAACCTTGTTTTTAAAAAAAAAAAAGTAATTGAGGCATCTATTGTAAATGTTTCTTTGTCTCACTTTCCTATGTATTTCCCTATTACTCTGCAGATTGCTGCCCTGCCCACCCCTCCTCTCCCCATTGATGCTGTCATTGGAAAATGGTCCAGTGGGTGATGATCAGGAGTTGAATCCTTGGGCAAGATATATATTGTTCTGACGAAAGGTCTTCGACCTGAAACGTTGACTCTGTTTCTCGCTCCACGGATGCTGCCCTGACCCGCTGAGTTTTTCCAGCATTTTCTGTTGTTGTTTTATATATTTTTCTCCTTCCCTCTACCCAGGGCCACTATAGCCAAGTGCAGCACGCCAACTCCTGCTGTAGCTGAGATCAGCTACATTAACTAGGCCGGGGCTTAAAACCTGGTCTGTATGGCTCAGAAACTGAGCTTTTACCTCTGTCATTGGAGAGCTTACTTTCCACTTTCCCTGGTCCCTGTGCCAGACCCAGGAGGACCCAGAGGGTTAGCAAGTGATTGCTCCCTGGGCCCTACCTGTGTCTCTACTAAATGGCCATTTGAAGGTGCGCACCAGCCCAAGGAGGCTCTCCCTTCGATTTGTGTTCTCTTGCTCCCTGTATGAAAGTATTTGGACCATGTATGCCTGAAAACTATTCAACATTTTCTCAAGAGAAGGGAAGAAGATAAACTCAAATAAACTGTACCTTCAATGATCTTGCATTAAAATGCAAATTTTTCAGGAACCGCTATCCTTTTCTACAGCATCGCACATGATTAAGCAAGAACAATAGGGACAATAGCACCTGAGAGCAGTTTAAATTCCGGAGAGATAGTGGGGCCATGACCATGCTATCAATCCTCTGAATACCAAGCTTCTCGAGATTGCCTCAAACCTGCAGAAATGCATTTCAATTTAGAGCATCAGTAGAGCTGTCAAAAAGAGAGTTCAGAACTGATAACTCAACCATTTTTTGGTGGATTTGGAGTCTTGGGATAAAAAACATCCTTAGAAGTCATAAAAGTGCCCTGGAGCCCATCTAACTGTATTTTACTTGCAAGTAATACATTCCTACCAATCAATAAAGGTATCTAGATACAGTGTTTGCGTCAGAGTGATGGGATGACAGTGTTACTAATTAAAATCACTTGGGTAGTTCCTTCTGTGAATGGAAATGAAATATATTCTCGTGTAAACAGGGCATGAGAATAAAATGTAAGAAGTCACACAACACCAGGTTATAGTCCAACAGCTTTATTTGAAATCACAAGCTTTCGGAGCGCTGCTCCTTCGTCAGGTGAAATGGAGCTCTGAAAGCTTGTGATTTCAAATAAAGCTGTTGGACTATAACCTGGTGTTGTGTGACTTCTTACATTTGTCCACCCCAGTCCAACACCGGCATCTCCACACCATGAGAATAAAAGACCTTTTTCTTTCCTTTGGGGATTACAGCTCTGTCAGTCTGTTCATTCCTTATGATGCTTTGCTTACAATATTAAGAGCTTCATCAGAGATTGGGTTTCCAGATCTGACTGTCCCTTTGAGGCTGTGATAAACTGGATGGGATTCGACTGTTGCAGTTGTTTATAGTCAAAGGCAGTTAGCAGGTTGGGATGAGAGTAAAGCCTACACCACCATCATTGGAGATGCCACATAGTCATTTTTCAAAAAGACATAAAATAACCCACTACTTTGCAGATTAGTAAAATGGTCCAAATTTAACCCGCCTCTTGTGGGTTTGTAATTTATTCAAACTATGTCACCCAGATATAATTTGTTCTGAAGCTGTCGTGTTGACTTTCTTATTTGTGGTTTTAAATATTTGCATTAAAAACGGAATACCCTTTCAAAATATGCTAATTTACAGGATAAACAAGATTAAAGCACTGATGGTGGCAGAGACATCATCCATGCTCATGGGTTAAATGAGATTCCCCTTTATACCAATGGGGTAAATGAAGCCACATTCACGGAGAACGGTGACATTACCGTTCACACCCAGAGTGAATGCTCTGCTTTTGGTCTACCATTTAATCCCCAATAAGATTTTGGTCTACCATTTGATCCCAAGTAGTAACAACATACATATTACATAGGGACAATGTGGAATTTGTTACCACATGGAGTACTTGAGGCAAATAGCATAGATGCATTTAAGGGGAAGCTAGATAAGTACATGAAGGAGAAAGGAATAGAAGGATATGATGATCGGGTTAGATGAATCAAGGTGGAAGGAGGCTCGTGTGGAGCATAAACACTGGCACAGATCAGTTGGGCCGAATGGGCCGTTCTCTGCTGTAAATTAAGCGTGTGGAAGATAAAATCGCTGCTCTCCACCAGTGTAATCTTGTTTGATCCTCCCGGTGTAAATGGTAATCTCATCCATTTCATTGCTGTGCATAGTTAATGTTGCTGCCCACCGCCCGTGTAATCTCGTTTGCCCGTATAATCTCATTTGTCTCAAGTGGTCACAGTCCATGCAATCTCATTTATCCTGCAAGTGCCCACTAACTTGTCTATCCCTTGGGAATGAATAGTAATTTTATTAATAGTATAATGGTAATCCTCACTTATCAATGCTGTCTGATTTTTGACAAGACTTCCAGAACACACCTTTGCAAATGAGACAGTTCACTGATAAATTCAGCTAGATCATTTTTGAAACTTACTGGACTAAATGATACATTAAAATGCATATTTAACTGGGATCTTTACGTTACATTTACGATCATAGAAGCATAAATGCAGTGTACAAATCTGAGTGTAAAGCCACCAAATCCAAAGTGGTCCCCAACTGCGTCACTTCCATTGAAACCTGCCCAATCTGACACTGCAGTAACATCTATCAGCACCAGTGCTGTCTGATCAGTTGAAGGGATGGCCCGTAAACCAGCACATTGTGTCATGATGCGTGTTGACGCTGCCAGTTGTACCCACCAACTAATAAGAATTTTTCTGGGTCAGTAAGCGATGCACTGGTAGGTGAAATATAACATACAGTATGTTAGCCACACACACACTGACTGTTCCAGCTTACTGTGAAACTCCGAGGACTACTCTGCATGTACAGGCCCACAAATGCACCGAGATGTATTGAGTTTTTGATTGTTTGTGACCACTAAGCACCGTGGCTTGCGTTATGTTTTTTGAATGCAACTCAAGTGGCAGGTTAGGTGTAACAATTTCATAAATGTTTGATATGAAAAGCAGTTTATAAAACACATTCAAAGCCTAGTATCATCATTGCCATGAATATAGGGTATCTTTATATATGGCAATGAAGAACTATTAAGATTACAAACCCTCCACAGCCCAAGATTATGGAGATCAGTTGTTTCCCCTCCCTTCTTGTTTTAGTGAATGTTATCTAACTCAGCCCAGACCAAGAATTAGAATTTGGGATCCTCCTGATCTGGCTTAGTGTTAGACAGTGCCTTTATCCCCTGAGCCTTCAGCAGAGCCACATGTAATTCATAATTTTTTTTAAAAAAGCAATAATGTACTTTATCCTGTGAAAATTTTCAAAAGGTTTTGTTTTGTAAATGGCGGCAGTACTCTCGACAGTGCTTGATTGCATTTTGAGGCTTAATGTGCAATTTGAAATCTCCACTAGGAAGTAATTATGAGGAACAATGCTTTGGTATGTTCAAAGATGGGCTGATAAACGAGTAAATTTAGCAATAATTTGGCCTCAGGCATATATTCTCATTGGGACCAGATGCCTGATACAGAGTGACATATTAAATGCAATCCAACCCATTCTTTATGCATTGGTAACTCTTGGAGTACCGGATTCTAACTCCGCTTACAAAAATCATTCGCTGTGAATTTCTGATGTGAAACATTAAATTAGAAATTGTATTATTGCAACCCTGGCCTCACCTACTCTGTGGAATTGCTGTTCTACAAATATAGATAGGAAAAGACAAAAAAGAACTTTTATTTCTAGAGTGCCTTTCACATCCTCGGGACATCCCAAAGCATTTCACAGCCATTGAAGTACTTTTAAAGTGTAATCACTGTTGTAATGCAGAAAACACGACAGCCAATATGCGCCCAGCAAGGTCCCACAAACAGTAGGGAGATAATGATCAGTTGATCTGTTTTTGGTGATGTGGGTTGGGAGACGAATGTTAGCCAGGACATCAGGAGACCCACCCTACTCTTCAATTAATGCCATGAGATCTTTCACATGCACCTGAGCAGGGTCAGTTTTAACATTGCATCCAAAAGAAAGCACTTCTGAGCGTGGAGCTTGAACCCATGACCTTCTGACTCGGAGACAAGAGAGCTACAACTGAACCAAGGCTGAAACCTAAAAGGTTGTTATCCTAAAGGTAACATCTCAAACAAAATGAAGTAATGACAAATTTCAGGCAGGTACCATTTACATCTACGGAACGTGACATTTAGGTATATTTTGGGAAGCCACCCAACTTCTCCACCTCAGGAACTGTATGTAAAGGTTGATTTTCTTTTTGTTTTTGATGCCACAATGAATTAACATCTTCCTTATGAAATATGTTACTTCAAAACATATTTCCTCAGTGGTAACCTTTAAAAAAGAACAACTTTGTAAATGGTGATCACAACAATTCAAGCAATGTTTGAAATAGTCTAGGTGTGAGAAAAATGAGGATAATCAAAGCTGTTTAGTCTTAGAATCATAGAAGAGTACAGCACAGAAGGAGGCCATTCAGCCCATCAAGTCGGTGCTGGCTCTTTTGAAGAGCAATCCATTTGTCCCCCTCCCTGGCTCTTTCCTCATATCCCTGCAATCTTTTCTCCTTCAAGTATTTCATCTGTTTCCTTCACCTTGTTATCAGGCAGTGCATTCCAAATTGCACAGAAAGTTTTCCCTCATGTCGCCTCTGGTTCTTTTGCCAGTCACCTTAAATCTGTGCCCTCTGGTTATCGACCCTTCAGCCATTGGAAACGGTTTCTCTTTATTTACTCTATCTAAACCCTTTATGATTTTAAATGCCTCCATCAAATTGTCTGTCTCTGTTCTAAGGAGAATAACCCCAAGCTTCTCCAGTTTATTCACGTAACTGTAATCCCTCATCCCTGGAACCATTCTAATAAATCTCTTCTGTACCCTCTCCAAACCCTTCACATCCTTCCTTAAAGTGTGGTGCCCAGAATTGAACACAATACTCCAGCTGGGGCTGAACTAGTGAATTTCCTGAGTACACGACGATGATGAGGTACCTTGTCCACCACTGGCGTGAATTGGAAAACCACGGGCACGCTGGCCGCCATTTTCTGAAACATGCTGGTGACAGGAGAGGTATCTTTCCTCTGGCGCGTACTGTGGAAATTTAGGCAATCCTGTAGCTATTAGGAACTTTTGATTTGATCCAATACTGAACTAGTCATTTTGTTCACCAGAAAGTTTGGTGCTGCTGTTGGTATAACTGTCCTGTTTCTTTTAAGTGTACGCTTACTGTGGTGCAATATGTTTTGCATACTATCCTTTCTCCTCTGGACTTAGGTTCTAAATCCCCCCTAGACCAATTAGATAAAAGCACTGTCTCTGCCAGCTATGAGGACTCTTAATTGTTGAATACGTGTGTACGCCATTCGCTTGAGTAGTAACAAAGTCAGCTTTTGGTTCTGGTTCCAACACTGTTATTCTTCCTTCAGCACACATAGTAGTTACGCAGACAGAGTACAATTACACGTAGGTTATGCGCTCCTCACATTGTACCATCTATTGTTAGTGGACATAAGCTACAGTATTTATACATTCCCAATGTGGGTGTTGCAGAAATTCCTTTCTGTCTCCTATTGATCAGTTTTTATCGCTGCAGTGCCTTTATATGGGTTTTCTCCCTTCAGTGGCTTTTGACTTGTTTGGACTTGCCGTTTCCTTTCTGTCCCTGTATCAACACTAATGAAATTAGTTCCTGGAGTCCCACAGTACAGAGCCCATTATTTGCCACAAATAACGTATGTCTATGCAAAACATTCATCTTGCTGACTACCTGCTGTATATTTGTAATAATTTATTTCAGATTTTCAGCATGTGCACATTTTAATTTTAATCGCTTGCTAAATTGGTAATTTGGTTTACAGAGGCCATTATGATGGTTGTGTGGAAATTCTCAGTTGTGGTTGAGGTTAAAGTGTAATGTAACAAAGCAGAGTTCATTTTCATCTGTATCTGGTTGTGCTGTACTTGATCTATGTGCCCAAAATGGAAAGCATGAAACTGATAGTCCTCAATGATTCGCTAAATTCTTTTTTAGAGAAAAAGGTATAAATCCTCATTACCCCGACCTCAAAGTTTGGTGGATCAGTGCACAGCAAGCAGATTGGTTCCACATTTGATCTTTGCCCTGGGTTGAGGTAGTTGCCTTCGGTGAGGCTGGCGGCAAGGGTGCCACAATTGGGCCTCAATGTCTCTTGAGCTCGGATGGTTTCTGATCCTGACTGCCATCCAGGACCTCCTGCTGATCCCGGCATGTATGTGAGGGTACGAGTTGAGGACATGGACTCAACGTGCCTATAATAATCCAAGAGTGGAATAGCCCACTGACGTGCACTGTCCAAGCAGGTGTTTACACGGGTTACCAATGCCTGCTTCCTTTCATGGACGTGTCCCAAGTTTGAATTGACATCCTCAGGTTAAAACTGGAGTGGAAAAAATTGGACGAAAACAGAAAAAATGTATAGATAAAATGTATCGATACCATTTGAATATTCTTGCTTTCAACTACTTTATATTTGCATAATTGATTTACGTAGTCACACAGATTAAGGCACCTTTTTTGCATAGAATATGCAGCATAGAAACAGGCCATTCGGCCCAACTAGTCTCTGCTGGTGTTTATACTCCACACACGTCTCCTCCCATTCCATCTACCTCATCTCAGCCTTTCAGCATATCTTTCTATTCCCTTTTCTCTCATGTACTCGTCTAGTTTCCTTTTGAAAGCATCTAAGCTATTCGCCTCAACCACTTCCTGTGGCAGCGAGTTCCACATTCTAACCACTCTCTGAGTAAAGAAATTTCTCCTTATTTCCCTATTGGATTCTCCCACAAGTGGTAACATTCTCCACATCTACCCTGCCCAACCCATTCATAATTTTAAAGGCCTCAATCAGGTCACCTCTAAGCCTTCCCTTTTCTAAAGAAAAAAACCCACAACTTGTTCAATCTCCCCCGATAGCTGTAATCTCTCCAGTTCTGGTACCATCCTTGTAAATCTTTCTGCACGTTCCCCAGTTCTCCCATCCCCTTTTTATAGTATGGAGACCAGAACTGTGCTGCCTGACCAGGGTCCTATATAAGTTTAACATAACTTCACTACTTTTGAATTCTATACCCCTAGAAATAAATCCCAGTGCTTTGTTAGCATTTTTAATTGCTTTGCTGACCGACATTTTAAAAAAAATTCATTCATGGGATGTGGCATCGCTGGCAAGGCCAGCATTTATTGCCCATCCCTAATTGCCCTTGAGAAAGTGGTGGTGAGCTGCCTCCTTGAACCGCTGCAGTCCGTGTGGTGAAGGTACTCCCACAGTGCTATTAGGGAGGGAGTTCCAGGATATTTATCATGTAAGTCAAATTTTTACCCCTTCCTATTTTTAAAGTTGAAACTTTTAAAATTGTCTCACAGCTATCGCTGATTTCAATGTTTACCTTTTTTTAACTATCACCAATAAAATCTGCTACGAATTCAAGCCACTGATGAAATTTTAATACCTAGCAATGTATCCACATAAGACACAGCAGTGTAAAAGAAATGGAATTCTAATTTTAAAACGGAACCTTTGGTGCCTATTTAACATTTTAAAAATTGCAGGATGCGCCATTGAAATCCTGGGGCTCTCGACTGCCAAACTGTTTCACCTCGACCCTTATACCCTGGTGGAGAACCAGCTGTATCTTTGCAAACAAAGAACGTATCTGCTACAAATGGGCGGTACCTTAAGTCCAGTGAATTATGGCCCAGAATTTGCTGAGAAAACAACAGGAATTTAAATGCGCATGCTGTAATTAGTTTGTAAAAACCCAGCAATTTGCGGTGAGGAAGAGATAAGCCGTGAGTTGCGAAACGCCACAAGTTGCTGGATGATTCGCCGTTAGCCTCGCAAAAACCACAACTGCGCCATCAACCTCTCCATGAGTTTCAAGAAATTGCTGCGTTTGCAATATTAAAACGAATTAAACCCACTGCCGAAAGTTAAGTAAGGACCCTTTTAATGATGAGATTTATGTTCCTGCAATGCCACTCCACCTCGGAGGCCCAGAAGGGGAACAGTTGAAACTGTGAAGTCTCAGTCCTGCAGGTAGTAAATTGTACCGAGAGGTATTTTAATTTTTTTCTTACTTTTCCTTTCTGTCTCTCTCTTTTCTCTCTCAATCCAATTTTCTTAACCTATTTATTTCTCTTTCTGCACCCACTTTGACTTTAATTCACCCTGTTTCCTTCTCCGTCGTTGCTATGTTTCTTTCTCTATCCTGAAATGGAATTGGTTAAGGAGAAAGACCGTTGGTCCCATCATTCAGCAAGGTCCCAGATTATCCATTGAACCTCGCCGCACTGTTATCAGCTCGCACTTCCAGCAATTTGCAACGCAACAAAGTTTTGAGTTGAAGGGAGTGAATAGAAAATCCAATTCACGGGGCGTTGCACGAGATGCCCCACTCCAGCAAATATTGACCCAATGTTTCCTGCTATGGAGAAGGATTGTCCTGGTGAGATGATTTCCCATACTGGAGTGCCACCATACTCACTAACAGAGAAGTTGTTGCTTTGGAATGTCCTAGATACTGAACTGCGGGACACTGAACAGCTGAGTATGCAGCAGTACTGCCGAGTAAAAAAAATCTCAACTTATTTATCATGTAACTGAATGGGGGGAAAAAACACCTGTTACAATTAACTTACAGTGACTTACAGTTAATGCCCCTTATAGTGAAAAGCTATGGGATAACTTGTAATGATGCAGTGCATAAGGAGCAGCAGAATGAGTCTCGGGGCTTTAAACTAAAAAAAGAGGGGGGAGGGGTCAGGTGAGGGGAAATTTAGAAATCTAAAGAGAAAGGTCAAGGCAATAGAGCAGTGTATCAATTTGGGTAAAAATAAGCAGAGTGTGATGGGAAGAGACAGAGTTTAATGGTAGTGCAGTAGAGAATAAGGTCAAAACAGGGAATAATGGTAAAAATGCTTAATTAAAGGCTCTATCTGAATGCACGAAGCATTCATAACGAGATAGATGAACTAGTGGCACAAATAGAGATAAATGGGTTTGATCTGATAGCCATTACAGAGACGTGGTTGTAAGGTGGCCAAGGTTGGGAACTAAATGTTCCAGGGTACTTGACATTTCGAAAAGACAGGCAGAATGTAAAAGGAGAGGGATAGCCCTAATAATAAAGGATGACATAAGGACAGTAACGAGAAAGGATCTCAGCACGGAAGATCAGGAAGCAGAATCAGTATGGGTGGAGATAAGGAATAACAAGGGGCAGAAAACACTGGTAGGAGTAGTATATAGGCCCCCTAACAGTAGCTATACCGTTGGACAGAATATTAATCAAGAAATAGTAGGAGCTTGCAACAAAGGTAATGCAATAATCTTGGGGGACTTTAATCTTCATATAGACTGGACAAATCAAATTGGCAAAGGTAGTCTGGAGGACGAGTTCATGGAATGCATCCGGGACAGTTTCCTAGAACAATATGTCATGGAACCAATCAGGGAACAGGTTATTTTAGATCTTGTATAACGAGACAGGATTAGCAATTTCATAGTAAAGGTTCCTCGGGGCAGAGTGATCATAATATGATAGAATTTCACATTAATTTTGAGAGTGACTTGCCTAAGTCCGAAACTAGAGTCTTAAACTTAAATAAAGCCAATTACATAGGTATGAGGGGCGAATTGGCTAAGGTAGATTGGAAAAATAGATTAAAAGGTATGGCGGTAGATAAGCAGTGGCTAGCATTTAAAGAAATATTTCATAATTCTCAACAAAAATACATTCCATTGAGAAACACAAACTCCATGGGAAAAGTGATCCAACCGTGGCTAACTAAAGAAGTTAAGGATAGCATTAGATTGAAAGAAGAAGCTTATAATGTTACAAAGAATAATACCAGATGATTGGGAGAGTTTTAGAAACCAGCAAAGGTTGACCAAAAAATTGATAAAAAGGGAAAAAAATAGAATATGAGAGAAAACTAGCAAGAAATATAAAAGCAGATTGTAAGAGCTTCTACAAGTATGTAAAAAGGAAGAGAGCAGCAAAAGTAAATGTTGGTCCCTTAGAGGCCGAGGCAGGAGAAATTATTATGGGGAATAAGGAAATGGCAGAAACGTTAAACAAATACTGTATTTTGTATCTGTCTTCACAGTAGAAGACACAAAAAGCATACCAAAAATGGTGGGGACCCAAGGGTCTAATGCGGGTGAGGAATTTAACGTAATTAATATAAGTAGAGAAAAAGTACTAGAGAATCTAATGGGACTAAAAGCCGACAAATCCCCTGGACCTGACGGCCTACATCCTAGGGTTCTAAAAGAGATGGCTGAAGAGATAGTGGATGCATTGGTTTTGATCTTCCAAAATTCCCTAGATTTTGGAATGGTCCCAGAGGATTGGAAGGTCGCAAATGTAACGCCGCGCTATTCAAGAAAGGAGGGAGAGAAAAAACAGGGAACCACAGGCCAGTTAGCCTGACGTCCATCGTTGGGAAAATGCTGGAATCCATTGTTAAGGAAGTGGTATCAGGGCACTTAGAAAATCATAACATGATTAGGCAGAGTCAACATGGTTTAATGAAAGGGAAATTGTGTTTGACAAATTTATTAGAGTTTTTTGAGGATGTAACTAGCAGGGTAGATAAAGGGGAATCAGTGGATGTAGTATATTTGGATTTCCAAAAGGCATTCGATAAGGTGCCACATAAAAGGTTAATACACAAGATTGGGGCTCATGGGGTTGGGGGTAATATAGTAGCATGGATAGAGGATTGGTTAATGGACAGAAAACAGAGTAGGGATAAATGGATCTTTTTCAGGTTGGCAGGCTGTAACTAGTGGGGTGCCGCAAGGATCAGTGTTGGGGCCTCAGCTATTTACAATCTATATTAATGACATAGATTAAGGGACCGAGTGTAATGTATCCAAGTTTGCTGATGATACAAAGCTAGGTGGGACAGTAAGCTGTGAGGAGAACATAGTCTATCTGTATCCCTTTGCAGATTCTAAGTGAGTGGGCATTAAGGTGGCAGATGGAGTATAATGTAGGGAAATGTGAGGTTTGGTAGGAAGAATAGAAAAACAGAATATTTTTTAAATGGTGAGAAACTTTCAAATGTTGCTGTTGAGAGAGATGTGGGTGTCCTCATGCAAGAAACACGGAAAGCTAGCATGCAGGTACAGCAAGCAATAAGGAAGGCAAATGGCATGTTGGCCTTTATTGCAAGGGGGTTGGAGTATAAGAGTAAGGAAGTCTTATTACAATTATACAGGGCCTTGGTGAGACCACACCTGGAGTACTGGGCACAGTTTTGGTCTCCTTTTCTAAGGAAGGATATACTTGCCTTGGAGGCGGTGCAACGAAGGTTCACTAGATTGATTCCTGGGATGAGAGGGCTGTCCTATGATGAGAGATTGTGTAGAATGGGCCGATACTCTCTGGAGTTTAGAAGAATGAGAGGTGATCTCATTGAAACATACAAGATTCTGAAGGGGATTGACAGGGTAGATGCTGAGAGTTTGATTCCCCTGGCTGGAGTGTCTAGAACTAGGGGGCATAGTCTCAGGATAAGGGGTCGGCCATTTAAGACCGAGAGGAGGAGGTTGTGAATCTTTGGAATTCTCTGCCCCAGAGGGCTGTGAATGCTGAGTCTTTGAGTATATTCGAGGCTGAGATCGATAGATTTTTGGACTCTGGGGGAATCAAGGGATATGGAGATCGGGCAGGAAAGTGGAGTTGAGGTTGATGATCAGCCATGATCTTATTGAATGGCGGAGCAGGCTATGCTTAAGGGCTATACTGACTAAAGACTTTGACTAAAATACAGTAACAGAGCAAAAGATGCATTGAATTAGGGCTGGAGTTAATAGAGTACCAATGGTTCTTTCATTAGAAAGTGTTCCATTCTGAGTAAAACAAAGGTGGTAGTCTAAGAATAGACAAAAATAAAATATATTGCAGCAATGTAGAGGGAAGTGTAATCTGTAGCTTTAAAATGTTCTAGTAGGGACATTGAACTGTGTTCTGTAAAATAAGATAATGTAAATATTTATTCTAAAATGTCTATAATGAAACATTCTTGTAGTAACACAAAGTAAGTGTAAGTTAATAAATTCTCCAGTGAAGCGGTGACTGTCTGGTATAAAGAGGATTCTAGCCTTAAGAGTAACATAGATTGCGTCAATGGAGCCATTTAAGGCACTTTTATATTTACAGGAGTGTGGCTGACAGGACACACCAAGACCTACTCCCTTTGTTTGCACTCCAGAGGATAACTGCCCTGCACCCCCCCCCCCACCCCACCACCACGCTCAGGGGGATTGAGGACATCGCAGTCCCATGAGAATGTGGATCTATGAATGTGCTGTTGAATTAAGGGAGCCAGTTTCAGGAAAGTAAACATGGAGATTTGGCCACCTTGTATTTCTACTGATACAGCAATCTCCATTTTACATAGTGCCCATGAAACTGGTGTAAGACTTTAAAAGAGGTAGAGCAATGTGCAGAGGTGGTTTTCCCTCAAGAGGAACAGTTAGTATGGACAATATAAAAGAATTATTGCGTTCTGAAGAGTATTTTTATTGTCCGTGCTACTCTTATTGAGGTATGATTCTTCTCTGGGTCTTTTGCATGCCCTTCAATAGAATCATACAGCACAGAAGGAGGCCATTCGACCCATTGTGTCCAATTTATCCCGCTCCCTAACTCTTTCCTCATAGCCCTGCAAACTTCTCCATCTCAAGTATATATCCAATTCCCTTTTGGAAGTTAATATCTCTCAAGTCTATTTAGCAGCTGCCACCTCTTACCTTTAACGTTCCACCCTTAGTCGTTCTATTATATTTTTGACCTCACTATCTCCTCTAACTATATGGAAATCTTCTCCAATGCTAAAACTACATAGGATATACATAGGATTTACAGCCCAGAAACAGGCCATTCGGCCCTACAAGTCCATGCCTCCAAGAAGCTTGGGAGCACCTTCACCACGTGGATTGCTGCAGTTCAAGAAAGCGGCCCACCACCATCTTCTCGAGGGCATTCTTGTGAGGGATATCTACATTCTGAGAATGAATCATTAATAAAGGTAGTGGCTCTGCAACTAGTTCCGGTGTCCCTGATTATTTCCCATCCTCTCCCTAATCAGTCAAGGCTCCCAATCCTGATTATGATCCATCAAAAATAGAATATAGCTGAAAACACTCAGCAGGTCAGGCAGCATCTGTGGAGAGAGAGAAACAGAGTTAACGGGCTGGATTTTCATTGAGGAGTTGGGTAGGAGGCGGGACTACAACTTTCGGGGTTGTAGTCCCGCCTCCATCGAGTTGTAGCCAACCCACGCGATTTAGACTTGATTGACCTTGTTGAGCCCGCCCAGTGGGCTCAGCAGGCCAATTAACGGCCACCCGGCAACAGGTGACATCACAGATTGATATTTCATCTGTCAAGACCTTTTGACAGATGAAATATCAGCGTTTCACAGCTGTTTGAAGCTGTCAAACACTGACAATCTATATTCTAAGTTAATTCCTTCCTCTCAGGATGATTTAGAGATCTCCCCGGAACAGAAAGCTGAATGCTGCAATTTTTGACAGTTCGCAGCCATTCTGCTTTCTGTGCCGTGAGATGAGGGACTCCCGAGACCTGAAGGAAGGCTGTAAAGGTTAGTAGAACTTCTTTAAACACTTTACACAGACCAAACACACTTACCTTTGCACTTATGCACCCATCACTCACCTGAACACCGGACATCTCGACCCCTCCAAGCCCTTCATCCCGACGGTCCGCCTCCTCTAACTTGGCGTGGTTTGGAGCCGTCGGGAATCCCACACTTCAACATTAAAAATAGGGATTAGGCTAAAAACTGCCTGTTAACTACCTGTTAACAGGCAGTTAATTGGCACTAATCCCCTTCCCGCCTCGGGGAGGCGGGTCCCAGTGCAGGGCAGGTACCCACTTCCTTTGAAACTGGCATGGAGGCGGGTCGGGGGCAGGATGGGTTCGGGACCCCTGAGTTCGGGATTTTAACCCCCCCGCATGCCTCCAATCCCGCCTCCATGGCCCAATGAAAATCCTGCCCAATGTTTCCGGTTGGGTTATACCTGAAACGCTAACTATTTTTCCCCTTTATAGCTGCTGCCTGACCTGTTCTTGTTTCAAACTTGCAGCATCCGCCATCCTTTTTGTTTTACTATCCATCGACATTGCTGGGCTCAGTTTTCACGTCCTTCCACCATGGTAGATTTACATGAATGACCCATACAGGCATTTAACTAGTCACTCAGTGCTCTGGAGAATATGTGTGGCAGAGCAGAATAATGTGTAGGCCTTACCAGCTTTTTATCTTTGTTTAGCTGTAAAAAAAAAATCCGTCCTTAAAGCCTCGTGAAAATACCCCAAACTTGCACATGATTTTTTGTGCTTGCGAATTTTATAATAGTTTTCTACACTACAAAGTGCATTCTACTAAACGCCAATTTCAGTATATTCTAATTGGGTTCGGGGTCAGAGTCTGGATCCACCTTGATCTTGCTGCAAATCATATCTGGATCCGAGCAACTAAAGACTTTTACGAGGATGTTGCCGGGGCCGGAGAATTTTAGCTATGAGGAAAGATTGGATCGGCTGGGGTTGTTTACTTTGGAACAGAGGAGGCTGAGGGGAGACTTAATTGAGGTGTATAAAATTATGAGGGGCTGAGATAGAGTGGATAGGAAGGACCTATTTATCCCTCAAAGCCTCCTTGAAAAAGTGCAACATCCCCACCGACACCTGGGAATCCCTGGCCCAAGACCGCACAAAGTGGAGGAGAAGCATCCGGGAAGGCGCCGAACACCTCGAGTCGCTTCGCCGGGAGCAAGCGGAAGCCGAGTGCAAACAACAGAAGGAGCGCACGTCAACCCAAGCACCCCACCCACCCGCCCCTTCAACCACCGTCTGCCCCACCTGTGACAGAGACTGTAGGTCCCACATTGGACTCATCAGCCACCTGCGAGCTCATTTTTAATGTGGAAGCAAGTCATCCTCAGTTCCGAGGGACTGCTTAAGAAGAAGGAGGATTTCCCCTAGCAGAGAGGTCAATAATCAGGGGGCACAGATTTAAAGTAATTGGTAGAAGGATTAGAGGGGAGCTGAGGAGAACTTTTTTCACCCAGAGGGTGGTGGGGGTCTGGAACTCACTGCCTGAAAGGGCGGTAGAGGCAGAAACCCTCATCACATTTAAAAAATACTTGGATATGCACTTGAAGTGCCGAAACCTACAAGGCTACGGACCAAGAGCTGGAAAGTGGGATTAGGCTGGAGAGCTCTTTTTCAGGCCGGCACAGACACAAATGAGCCGAATGGCCACCTTCTGTGCTGTAAATTTCGTGATTCTTTGATTCTATGACTGGTGTCTGCACCTCCTGCAGGTAAAAGTGGCCATCGTGGCAAATAATAGACCAGTAGTGTGAGTGAGTGTTTTGTTATCTCTGAAAGATGATGTTGTAAATGCTGTTGAAATATTCAACACGACCTCCACGTCCTCTTAGTAACTGGGCTTCGATTATTAACACTTGATTTTAAAGGCACTTAACGGTGAATGGCGGCTCGTTGTGTTACCTGAATGCTCTTTGATTAGATCCACTCCGCTCCCCCCACCCAAATACAGCAGCACCATTTCAAATGGGGTGGCTGCACATGAATAACTCTTGGTGTGTGTGTGTGTACGTGAGAAACTGGAACAAAAACACACTTCGTTCGGAATCCGTTCTGCATCTTTTATGAGGTGTTAACTGTGTGCAGCAAATCAAGATTATCCAGCCACTTTAAAAATGTATGATCTCCGCCAGTAGGTACACACGGGAAGTACTGTTTGAACACAATGTTAAATCGAGATCATTAATCATTTGTACCCCGTTTTTTTGGTAACCTATATTGTCAGGTACAAGTGTTCAGTGTGAGGGTTACCCTGTGCGATGTGGGATTATCTGACGAGCAGCAGACATTAGAAAACTTGTTTTGAAAAAAAAAATGGTGTTCCGTTTTTCTATTTGTCTCGCAATAATGTTTTTAAAAGCACTGAAAGGATCATTGGTCTTTTAAGAATATTGTACAGCTGCCTTTTCCCTTGCTGTGAAAGCGCACCGCCTTGTGGCCAGTCCGCGGCAGTGTAGCCATTACAGGAAAGTTGCTTTTCTGTGTTGATATTGAACCAATCTAACAGGAAATATAAGCAATGGACTGTCGTGTGGGGTCAGGTGAAGACATACTTACAAAGACTATTTCCTTGTTAAATAAGAATATTTTATAGGATTACATCGGATATACGGCACAGAAACAGGCCATTCGGCCCAACTAGTCCATGTTCCCCTCGAGCCTCCTCCCATCTTAATCTATCAGCAGAACCCTCTATTCCCTTCTCCTATGCTTGTCCAGCTGCCCCTTAAATGCTTCTATACTATTCGCTTCACCCACTCCCTTTGGCAGCGAGTTCCACATTCTCACCACTCTCTGGGTAAAGAAGTTTCTTCTGAACTCCCTATTGGATTTCTTGGTGGCTATCTTATATTGATGGCCTCTAGTTATGCTCTTCCCCACAAGTGGAAACATTCTCTCTGTATCCACTCTATCAAAACCTTTCATAATTTTATACACCTCTATTAGGTCACCCCTCAGCCACCTTTTGTCAAGAGAAAAGAGACCCAGCCTGTTCATCCTTTCCTGATATGTATACCCTCGCATTTCTGGTATCATCCTTGTAAATCTTCTCTGCACCCTCTCCAGTGCCTCTATATCCTTTTTATAATATGGCGACTAGAATTGCACGCAGTACTCCAAGTGTATAACTGAAAATGCTGGAAAAACTCAGCAGGTCAGGCAACATCCATGGAGCCACTCCAAGTGTATACTTCCCTTGCTTATTTGACCATACATTAAAAACCGTCAAAAGACAACTCGGCTAGAGGGCGCAGAAGAATGAGAAAGTAAAAGCAATGTTGTAGAAAAGCAATGTTGCAGAAAAGCATAGTTGTAGTAACATTTATTAACCAGCAAAATAAGGTCTGGAACGAGTCACCCTGCCAAACTGCCCGGTTAATTTGGAGGCTATTCTCTCGGTCCAATTTCCTGAAGTGGGTTTCAAGTAGTTGATTAAGACGGTACCAGAATGTCTAGAGCTTGTTTACTGGATGTCAGTCTTTTTTAGTTAATATTCAGTGAAGACCCAAGGCCCCAAATTTGCCTACTTATTTAAACAATCACTGTTTTATCTTTGAATGCGAGTCTTGCTATTGGAACCAATTTAAACATCAAGTAGTTTAAAAGAATTGAGATCCAACCTGACATCCCTTTTTGATTTAAAAATGTTGAAGCAGTCTGTCGTTGACATCACTAGGGCCTGTTTTGAAGCAGTTGCTGAGCCAGCAGTATGAGACTTGAAGTAACATATACAGCTGGGGCTGAAGCATACTGTGTTCATGATGGTACCCATTAATCTTGAGATTAAAAAGCCAGTCCTGGAAATATGAAATAAAAGGTGTAAAAACACAGCAGGTTGATCTTTGCGCCTGCTGGAGAAAGAAACTTGCATTTTTATTGCGCCTTTTGTGTCTTCCAGACTTCACAGCCAATGAAGTACTTTTGAAGCGCAGTCACTGAAATTACCTAGGCAAACACGGCAGCCACCTTGCTCACATGAGGTCCCACAAAAACAATGAGTAAATGTGTTCGCCATAGCTCTCACCTATGTCAAAAGTCTGTGGGTTCAAGTCCCACTCGAGACTCAAAAAATGAAAGACTTGCATTTATATAGCGCCTTTCACGACCACCGGACGTCTCAACGCGCTTTACAGCCAATGAAGTACTTTTTGGAGTGTAGTCACTGTTATAATGTAGGAAACACGGCAGCCAATTTGTGCACAGCAAGCTCCCACAAACAGCAATGTGATAATGACCAGATAATCTGTTTTAGTGATGTTGATTGAGGGATAAATATTGGCCAGGACACCGGGGAGAATTCCCCTGCTCTTCTTCGAAATAGTGCCGTGGGATCTTTTAATTTAGGCTAATACTTCAGTGTTGCATTGCCAGAGCTGCTGTCATTCAGATGAGATGTTAAACCGTCTGCCCTCTTAGGCGGATGTAAAAGAGCCTTCCTATTGCAAAGAAGAGTAGGGGAGTTCTTCCCGGTGCCCTGGCCAGTATTCACTAACACAGATTACCTGGTCATTGTCACATTGTTGTTTGTGGGAGCTTGCTGTGGGCAAATTGGCTGCTGCGTTTCCGACATTACAACAGTGACTACACTCCAAAAAAAGTACTTAAACATAAGCAAAATACTGCCGATGCTGGAAATCTGAAATAAAAAACAGAAAATGGGATATGAGGAAAGAGGTGAAGTGGGACTAACTAGACTGCTCGTTGAAAGAGCCAGCGCAGACCCGCCAGGCCGAATGGCCTCATTCTCTGCCGTACTATTCTCTGACTCAACACCAACACATACCAAGTTGTCTAAGGACTCTGTATCCAAAAGGTCTTGAATCTATTATGCATTGGTCACAATTCAGAGTCTAACACTGGAATTTACAAGCAGATACAATTAATTGCCCATTAACCGACCTCAGGTATTTACAAGTACATGGTATTGCTCCTGGGAAAACATGAGCTGTAAATGGACGGGTCAGATTGACGCATCTAAACGTCACCACCACAACCTGAGCAACGCCGCGGGAGGCCCGGCGGTAGCTATATATCAGGAACAGAAAGGACACAACAAATAAATAAGTTCAGCACAACTTTTAAGTTTGATTTGGGTTCCTCTCCTCTCCTATCCCCAAAGGATTTTCTAACCGCGACATTTCAAACCCATCCTGTTAATTAAGCTGTGATGCAAACCATTGTCTAATGATATGATTTTATGAATGTGTAACTATAGCAACAGTCAGATGATAAAATCCTGAGTGCTTACCTGACGAAACCGACTACAACCACACCCTGTAAAGTGAATGGTTGGTCAATAGCCCCACCTAATCTCAGTGTTTCTGTCTTCATTTACATCACAAGTTCAGCCTTGTTAACCGTTCACTTTCAAAAGATGCACTTTAGTATTTAAAGCGAGGCACTTTCCCACAAATGTATCTCGTTACCTTATTGTGATTTCAACTGCTCCGAGTTAAGACTAACTAATTCGACATTCAGACCGTAAAAGCGAAATCCAAGTTCTCGCTCCCGGTTAAATTGCAATATTTCTGCCCTGGAACAATGCAGTTCCGATAACTTGCAAGTGCTGAGTTGGCGCAATAAAAGTTATCAGATCACATCACTCCCACAGAGCCGAGGAAAGAATTTGAAGGAAAAAAACCCCAGCACTTCCTTGAGTCACAGCGGGGAATATACCCCAGGGTTGTGGGGACTGGTCAATCGCGTCCGGAGTCTCGCTTGTTTACCGGGACAAAGCACTGAATATATATATCCCGGATAATAATATACAGTAGCTCTGTGTCCTGGAAAAAAAGAGAGAGATTTGTGATAATGAATTAAAATATGAGTTGGCGCCCAGCGCTGTTCACAAAGGAATGCCTCATTCGATTAACGTTCGCATCCCGCTCTCTGTTTCTGACTCAGTGGGGTTAAGGTTAGAGATGCAGCTGCCGGTTTTTTTGCTAATGTGGCAGGATGTTCCGAGACAAGGGGCTGTTTTGTGCTCATCTAACCCTGAAACAAAGCTGCAGGCTGTCTCCTTCGCTAACTCCAACCTTAACGGAAAGAGTGTGATGGAAACAGCAGCGGCACCTATACAAGATATATATATATATATATAGTACTTGTAATTATATAGATAGCACCCAGCTATCCAGTACTTAGTCTTCCAATACTGTATACTTCATTAATGCTGTATACTTAATATAAACTTAAATACTGTATACTTAACATATAATGCGTACAATATTCTATAATTAATACTGTATAAGTACATGAGGGAGAAAGGAATAGAAGGATATGCGGATAGATGAAATAGAGTGGGAGGAGGTTCGTGTGGATCATAAACACCATCTAAAAGGCACAAGTAAGGAGTGAGATGGAATACTCTCCACTTGCCTGGATGAGTGCAGCTCCAACAACACTCAGGAAGCTCGACACCATCCAGGACAAAGCAACCCGCTTGATTGGCACTCCATCCACCACCTTAAACATTCACTCCCTCCACCACCGGCGCACCGTGGCTGCAGTGTGTACCATCTACAAGATGCACTGCAGCAACTCGCCAAGGCTTCTTCGGCAGCACCTCCCAAACCCACGATCTCTTCCACCTAGAAGGACAAGGGCAGCAGGTGCACGGGAACACTGCCACCTCCAAGTTCCACTCCAAGTCACACGCCATCCTGACTTAGAAGTATATCGCCGATCCTTCATCGTCGCTGGGTCAAAATCCTGGAACTCCCTCCCTAACAGCACTGTGGGAGTACCCTCACCACACGGATTGCCGTGGTTCTAGAAGGCGGCTCACCACCACTTTCTCAAGGGCAATTAGGGATGGGCAATAAATGCTGGTCTTGCCAGCGACACCCACATCCCATGAATTAATTTAAAAAATAGACCTGCTGGGCCGAATGGCCTGTTTCTGTGCTATAAGTTCTATATACTTAATATAGATATTGTATGCAATACTTAATTCCAATCTAATTTATAGATGCAAAATTATTAAAATGACAACCCACTAAGATTGAGGGCACAAATCTGTCGTTTTCCAGGCTAGCTAGAAGTGTCTTTCTAAAAGCATTCAGTCTTTAAAATTAAAGAAATAACTCGTACAGAAAGGCTAAGGGAGAGGAACAAAGGTGCAACATGTGTGTCGCTAGGACCCAGGGGCGCGCTGTCAGCACAGTAATTGCTGGATCTCCGCCCCTTCGATAACACGTGAACCTCCTCCAGGAAAATCACCTCCAAACATCAACAGAGCCGGGCATTCTTCATTCAGTGCTGGCTGTAGGGAGAGCTGGCTGGCTGCTTGTTAAACCGCCTGTACCTTAGCAACTGGAGCCCAGCCATAAAAACCCCAACCGGACCCAGTAGTCTCACCCTGTCTTAATTATATATATCGATCTATATTTTTTAATGAAAACTTAATTAGCGATCGGCACTCGGCACACGGCACACATCCTCCTGTCTCTCGCTAGCAACACAAACCATGCCCGGTTACGACTACAAGTTTCTGGAGAAGCCCAAGCGGCGCTTTCAGTGTCCTCTGTGCAACAAGCCGATGCGAGAACCCGTGCAAGTCTCGACCTGCGGTCACCGCTTCTGCGACACCTGCCTGCAGGAGTTTCTCAGGTAAAACTTGGAGCAACTTCTCAAAACCCAGCACCGAGCCAGGAACAAGGGCAGTGGCTGCTTCTCCTGCCTTGGTCTGTGTTAGATCCAGATCATTGGGTGTGTGTGTGTAAATATCACGTAAAATATGATCTGTAAAATATAAGCTATATTTATACAGCGAACATATATGTATGTGTGTATATAATAAATACCTGTGTGTGTGTGTGTGTGTATATATATATATATATATATATATAGAGGGCTGATGCATATGTCAGCGCTGGTTACTGTATAATACAGACAATATTACCGGACCTAAAGTTTGGTGCTGGCGGCTGTGGGATTATTCTACCCCAGTTTGGCTTCAATTCATGTATAGTTTGATTTAAATCCTTTAATTTAAAAAGAGTATTTGAAGGGTGATCTGTATTAAATCCGACCAGCGTTGGGTAAATTGTGGAGAATCGGCAGATCTTTCGGCGATTTGTTGAATATAAAATGGTGGGTCCCACAAATAACACCGGGGATTGAATTTGTACAGATTTTTAATTAACGCTTCGTATTGGCTTCGACCACTGTTTTCTCGCTCTCTCTCTTTCAAGACCACTGTTTTCTCTCTCTCGCTCTCTCTCTTCAATAAAGAAAAAATCTGAACGTGTTTTGACACCTGGAGGCGGGGAGACCTTTCCTTTTTAAGAGTGTAATGGGTATTTGCCGGGGCTGGGCGTGGGGTTGGAAATGTGAGCTGGGAATGCTCCTGGGCTTTCCTGCCCCCCTCTCTCTCTCTCTCACTTGTGCATAGGTCTGTTTTGGAGCAACACTCCACCCGGACTGTTCGAATTCTTTATTGCAACGGGACATTTTTGCAGCCGATGTAGGGACATGTATTTTTTGCACGTAAGCGACTGCGGAAAAGCCCCGCAGTTCGCACAGAATCCGAGGAACCTGGAGAGTGAAAGGTTTCTCGTCAAAACGGAAAGACCTCGAACTCCTGGGAGCTGCTTTTTTTTTAGAATAAGAGCCAAACAAAATCGATCATTAAAATAATTGCAACTCGATTTTCTCTGGTTAAATGCGTCCTCGGGGCAGTTCTGCTTTTGCAAATTATTAGCAATAGGAAGCAGTGTCTGCTGTTTGAAGTACTTATTGTCCAACTTGCTACTATTCTTCGATCTTCTTTCTATTCCCCGGGGTGCCACTAGAATGGGGAAGAGACATCAGGACCAAAGCAGGTTTTAGCATTAATGTCAATCACTCGGAAATAATTGAGAGGGGGGGATTACAATCTGTTTTAAAAACCTACCAATCAAAACGACCCATTTCCTTTTTTTTTATCTGTTTCTCAGCAGTTGAACGCAGTCGAATTATTAATGAATTGCTCGAGGCTAAACTCGATCCATATTTACTGGTGGCGGCAGAAAACAATGACACGATCTCCCCGTGAGCCCATTTCCCCGCAACCGTCACATCTTCATCACATTGCAGAGTCTGTGGCCTGGCCCGTGTTTGTGTCTTCCAAGCGACCGCACATGTCCTGTTTGTGTGTGTGTGTGCGTGCCCATTTCTAACTCCAGCTCGCTTTCATAAATTATGTACAGTGCTGTAGGTGTGTGTGGCTAATGTTCTGTCTCTCCCTCTCTGAGTCTCGATCTGTGTGTTTCTGTTGCTCGGAGTCTCTTCCTGTGTGTGTGTCTTTTGCTCAGTCTCTCCCTGCCTGAGTCTCCCTGTGTCTGTCAGTCTGTCTCCCTCTCCCAAGTCCCTCCCTGTGTCTGTCTGTCTCCCTGTGTCTCTGTCTGTCTCCCTCTCCAAGTCTCTCTCTCTCTCCCTGTGTGTCTCTTTCTCCCTCACTCTGAGTGTGTGTGTCTGGCATTGCCCGGTGGCGGGTAGGGAAATGAGCTGAGTTCGGATTGATGGGCTCGATTTCCGCTGGTTTCATGGTTTGTCCTCACCGGAGTCCTTTACGAGGCTAAAATCTTAACGATCATTAAAATAGCAGCATTCTTCTGGCTAGATTTGCAGATCTCTCTTCTGCTGTTAATTTATTTATGAATGAAACGATGAGGGGAGGAAATTAAATTGACAACCGGCAAGCTTTTAAAATAAAACCAACAACGTTACACTTTTTTCAAATTTTAGTGGATGAATTTTCCTCTGTGGGTGATGTTTGCCTTTTATAGTTTTTATCAGAAAATGTACGAGCAGCAAATGCAGAGCTGCCTCCTCGAGTAGTTTTCTTTGATGCAAATTATGCTCCAAACATAAAAGCTGCAGAAATGGGCCGTCAATCTCGTCAGCCAGTGAAGTGAAGTACTTGAAGCAAATTAATCCTTTGAACGGTGACTTTCTTTTGCTTCCTTCAGTTGAATAGAACCTCGACAGTTTAAAAAAAAATACAGCTTAAAACTCTCCTGAACATTAACTCTTGCCGGTGCGTCATGCTGCATCCAGTCGAATTGGATCAAATTGGAGCTGTCACATCCGCGAAAAAAGTGGGTTCGGTTTCTGTCGTTGCAGCATTGGGAGGGAGGGGGGGAGGAAATGTTTTTCTATATAATTGATGACATGGGAATAAAATTGCGACCCTGGCATAACATGGCATATTTCAAAGCAAGTCACGCGATTTCAGATGTCATTAATTATTCAGAAGAACAGTCACACTTTCCAATGTTTCTTCAGATGAATTTGCCCCATCTTCAGCAGACTCCATGTGCTTCCAAGATGTTGGGAAGGGGGGAAATTTGCATCGGTTACTGTACGCATGGCTTTAGGCAGACTATCATAAGAAAGGTAGGAGGAGACTCGTGTGGAGCATAGATGTTTTGGGCTGAATGGCCTGGTTCTGTACCATAAAGAAAGACTTGCATTTATATAGTGCCTTTCACAACCACCGGATGTCTCAGCGCTTTACAGCCAATGAAGTACTTTTAAAAAGTGTAGTCACTGTTGTAATGTAGGGAACACGGCAACCAATTTGTGCTCAGCAAGCTCCCACAAACAACAATGTGATAACGACCAGATAATCTGTTTTGGCGATGTTGGTTGAGAGATAAATATTGGCCAGGACACCGGGGATAACTCCCTTGCTCTTCTTCGAAATAATGCCATGGGATCTTTTACTACCACCTGAGATGGGGCCTCGGTTTAACGTCTCATCCAAATGACGGCACCTCCGACAGTGCAGCACTCCCTCAGCACTGTACTGGAGTGTCAGCCTAGATTTTTCAGTTTCTGGAGTGGGACTTGAACCCACAACCTTCTGTGCTGCCCACTGAGCCACAGCTGACACTATAAATACTATGCAATACTGTCTAGTGTAATGTGTAAATGTTCTATACTGAAATATTGATTGAGTGGCACACAAATGCTCTTTAGATTCATTATAGTTTGTATTAAAAGAAATCTGTGTCCACAGCTTAGGTTTTTAAACTGGGGCTCCTGGACCCCAGTGAGTACTTTGTGAGGGGCCAGAGGGGTCCTTGAGATTATTTGCTTTCTGTATTTGTTGACTAATGACTATTATTTGCCGTATATTAAAGGTTTTCAATGGCTTTTTGACTCTGGCTTTCCAATGTTAGGGCACTGGGAACCCGGGCATGTGTCAAAATTTGTAGAGGGTCACTCCACAGAAAGGTTTGAGGGCCACCAATCTACAGGACTGGCTGGATTATTTTTTTAAATATATATTTCACTGTGTATTTATGTAAGAGTATCGCAGCCAGATGGGTGGGGGGAGGGGAGCGAGGAAGAGAAGAAGTGGTGGTGATGAGCGTGGGCACGCAGTGTGAGACGGGATATGAACTGTCAGGCAAAAGCAGCATGGGATGGGAGCAGAACCAATATTCGGGCAAGGAAGTGGAGGAAATCGGAGGAAGATACATTAGTGCAATCTGACTGGAATCTTCTCTGGTTTAACATTTCATTACACTGGAATCTGTGCAATGGTTACTGGCCCCGAGGCAGTAATGAATGAATAGTTTGGATAAAGTGAAGTGTGAAATAAGTTTAGTTTTTGAGGCCAGTGGCAGCTCATGAGCGATGATGTATTTCTATTTATTTATCGCTAGTTGATGGGGTAAATGCAGGAGCTTTCTAGTCGGGAAATCTCAGTTCGAGCTTTCACCTGTAAATGCTAAGCTACACGCCACTGCTTTAACAGAAGATGCCTGCAGCTGCAATCGGCTATTTGCCTGCACTCTCCAAGGATTAAAAGCTTTCCACAGTAGATGTGCACACCCACTTATCTCTGCAAATAGCCAATTTAAATTTATAAAATTTTGCCAGAATGGTCGATGGTATGTGAAAAATGTTTGCAAATATTGACTCGGTGCTAATAATGGTTCTGTGCTGATTATGGACCAAGGCTTCAATGCTTCCACCATCCCCTCCACCCCCGCCTCTGCCGACCCCCCAATGATTTACAGTGGGTCAATGATCAGTTCAAATTCAATTAAAAAAGATACATTCTGACCTATTTTGTAAATGTGCAGATTTAATTGATGGTCTTGCTGTTACAAAGCCAGCTAAAACGAGGTGACATTTGCAGTATTGACAAGAAGTCAATTGGGCACTTGCAGATGGTTTATTGGTTGCTTTTTTAATTGAAGTCTCGCTGCGCTGATGCAGAGTTTTACAAATCAGATCTGGGTGTATTACTTTTTTTTGATGAGGAACTGTGTCCTCTGAAGGTATCACCCGATGTGACCTCGAGTCTTTGATCCTACAGGTCTCCTTTGGGCCCTTGGGCAAACTGTGTAAATCATTTTGTTTCGAAAGCCTGTGGACTCCCATCAAGATACAGCCCTTGTGCATTCAGCATATTGTGGTCAAAGGCTGAATTGTTAGAAATATTCAAGAATGTGCTGGGCACACACACTTTCTGTTCAATTCTGAGTACTGAAAGACACGCCTCAAAAAGGCTTTGCCATGTTTTTTTGCTGACCCATCAGAAATGCGCAAGTGTTTTGTTAACTTTTATAAAAAATAATTTAAAAAAAGTTTTGTTTATAAATTGAACTACAGTCCACGCACCACCTGGCTCTCGCACAGCTAGCTGCACCTGGAAGTAAAATTGCCTTGATTCGGAAAGATGGGCAGCTAGGAAGACCCATCGTTTAACCAGGTGGTCTTGGCGAATCCCAACAAGTTTATTTTCGGGCTGCAGTTGGCAGTGCAAGTCCCAGTTGGGAGCTTGTTTTTTTATTCGTTTATGGGACGTGGGCGTTGCTGGCAAGGTCAGCATTTATTGCCCATCCCTAGTTGCCCTTGAGAAGGTGGTGGTGAGCTGCTGCCTTGAACCTCTGCAGATGGTGTGGTGAAGGTACTCCCACAGTGCTGTTGGGTAGGGAGTTCTAGGATTTTGACCCAACAATGATGAAGGTTCGGCGATATATTTCCAAGTCAGGATGGTGTGTGACTTGGAGGGGAACTTGGAGGTGGTGGTGTTCCCATGCGCCTGCTGCCCTTGTCCTTCTAGGTGGAAGAGGTCGCGGGTTTGGGAGGTGCTGCCGAAGAAGCCTTGGCGAGTTGCTGCAGTGCATCTTGTAGATGGTACACACTGCAGCCATGGTACGCTGGTGGTGGAGGGAGTGAATGTTTAAGGTGGTGGATGGGATGCCAATCAAGTTGGCTGCTTTGTCCAGGATGGTGTCGAGCATCTTGAGTGTTGTTGAAGCTGTACTCATCCAGGCAAGTGGAGAGTATTCCATCACACTCCTGACTTGTGCCTTGTAGATGGTGGAAAGGCTTTGGGGAGTCAGGAGGTGAGACACTCGCTGTAGAATACCTAGCCTCTGACCTACTCTTGTTGCCACATTATTTATGTGGCTGGTCCAGTTAAGTTTCTGGTCAACGGTGACCCCCCAGGATGTTTGATGTAAGCCAGAAGCGGACCAAGTGATATACAAGGTCGACGCTTAGTTGGGTACAGATGACAGACTTCGAGTGATGGTTCAAAACGATCCTTTAATTTTCACGGGCCTGGGGAGAACCTTCTGAGACCCTTCTCCGATTCGACTCCACTGATACCCTCGCGACGTTCACAATTATACACAAAAATCATACCCTGCCCTAGTGGCAAATATAAAGTACGACATTTACATTCCTGATTAATCACATTTCTGTTGTTAGTTGGTTCCGGGATCTTCTGTGACTGCGGCCTTGGCTTAGTGCTGCAACAGCCGCCCTTTGTCTCTGGCCAGATGATTTGTTCAGTAACCTGTTTTCTTAAGCTAACAGTTCCTGTTTTCGTAACAAGCTCAAGTTACTTTGAATAAATATTCTTCCTTAACAAGGTCCTATGTCTAACACTTAATGATATTAATTATAAATTTGAATTACTTCAATGTTGATGGTGGGGGATTCGGCAATGGTAATGCCAGTGTTACCATCCTGGGTATTGACTCAATATAAAAGCAGCTTTGCTTTTGTGAGACGACAAATTCACTAACAGTTCAGTGAAATAAAGGTGTATAGATGACATTTTGGACAGTGTCCACTTGTGCTGTGATAAATGCCCAGCAATACAATGATCGATCTGGTCCTTCCAAACTTGACTAGTATCTGAAGAGATTATTTTGAGCTATATTTAAAAAAAGACTTGCATTTATACAGCACCATTCAAGGATGTCCCAAAGCACTTTACAGCCAATGAAGCACTTAACTCGGCAGTCAATTTTTTTGCACAGCAAGCTCCCACACGCAGCAATATGCTAATGGCCAGATAATCTGTTTCTGTGATGTTGATTAAATATTGGCCCCAGGACATTGGGGGATAACTCCCCTGCTCTGAAATAATGCCATGGGATCTTATACGTCCACTTGAGAGGGCAGATGGGGCCTCGGTTTAACGTCTCATTCAAAAGACGGCTCCTCTGACGGTGTAGCACTCCCTCGGTACTGCACTGGAGTGTCGGCCTAGATTTTTGTGCTCAAGTCCCTGGAGTGGGACTTGAACCCACAACCTTCTGACTTGGAGGCGAGAGAGTGCTGCCCACTGAGCTACAGCTGACACAATGTAACATTAGAGTGCAGTTCAAGTAGTTTAGACTGTGGGTATTGGTGAGAGCAATTTGAGATGATTATTATTATAGAATATTGGTTTCAGTGAGCTCTTGTTTCCTGAAATCTGTTGGTACCAATTCATTATACACGCCTTGTGACAATATTTCTCTCAATAGGGAGAGTCATTATTGGGTATCAATTCCTCAAGACAGTGTATGTACGTGCATTAAGTCATTGATTTATTGAGTCATAAAGTTGATATAATAATGAGGAATGAGTTTACTTTGCAGCTATCGAGAGTAATATGCTGCCAAATTTATACTCTGCTGTTTACTGCAGGTAGAATGGGCCTTGTTAGGCTAATCGCGCACCTTAGTGAGTCTGGTACAGTTTGAGTTGTGGGCAAGGAGGTGGTTCGTGAGAGCAAGCATAGCTAATGAGGGAAGGGAGACGGTGCCTAGAATATATTGAGAAATTCATGTTTAATAGAGACGAGGTGTGTGTTCTGTTTTGTTTGTTCCCTTTTTGTGGTTGCTGTTCCAACTGCCTCCAGTAACTTGCACGATGCAAATCCAGCCCCAGTTATGTAACCTGCAGTTTCTGTATCTGTACACTTAGTCGTCTATAAACTGTGAAATTGGGCTTTATGACACAATGTGTGTTCGAACACTTCCATTGGTAGCTGTGGTAAGAGACTGCGAATAAACCCGGATAAGAATGATGCTGTCGGTGGAACAACCATGGTTTGGGGGGGATGTTTTAATTGCTGTACATCCAGGGGCCTTCAGTAGGTTTACCGTTTGCACAGTGAAGGCACTGGGTTCTGATAAACACGCACGAGGCTCTTACAAACTAGGCACTAAAATAGGTAACTTGCTGCCAAAGACTGGGTGAAAACTGGTATGCTTTATTCAATTCAATTCAATTTTATTTGTCATCTATGCAACAGACGTGTGTACTGCACAATGAAATGTTGATTTTTACGAGTCCTCCCAACATTGGAATAAATATGGCACAACAATGATAAAAATACTAATAGAAAGACAGTAATAATAAATAAAACAACAGTAATAAATAATAAATTAATCGTTCATGAGTCTTATGGCCTGGGGGTAGAAGCTGTTTCGAAACCTGTTGGTACGAGACCGTATGCTTCGGTATCTCTTACCGGACGGGAGCAGGGCGAAGAGGTTGTGGCTGGGGTGACTCATGTCTTTAATGATTCTCGAGGCCTTCCCCCGGCACCTCTCGGGGTAGATATCCTGCACAGCAGGTAGTTTAATTCCTATAGTGTGTTGTGCAGCTTTCACTACCATCTGTAGAGCCTTGCGGTCTGTGGCGGTGCAGTTGCCATACCAGGTAGTGATGCAGCCGGACAGGATACTCTCGATGGTGCACCGGTAGAAGTTGGTGAGAATCTGGGGGGCCAGTCCAAATTTCTTCAGTCTCCTGAGGAAGAACAGGCGTTGGCATGCCTTCTTGGTTACAACGTCGATGTGATGGGACCACGTTAAGTCCTCCGTAATGAATACACCCAGGAATTTGAAGCTGCTGACCCTCTCCACCTCAGCCCCTTCGATGTAGATTGGGGTGTGTCCCTTCCCCTGCCGCTTCCTGTAATCCACGATCATCTCCTTTGTTTTGATGATGTTGAGGGAGAGGTTGTTGTACTTGCACCATTCTCCTAGGGCTCTTACCTCCTCACTGTAGCCTGTCTCGTCGCCATCTGTGATCAGGCCTACAACGGTAGTGTCATCAGCAAACTTGATGATGGAGTTGAAGTTGTGCGTGACCACGCAGTCATGAGTAAACAGGGAGTATAGAAGGGGGCTGCGCACACAACCCTGGGGAGCTCCCGTGTTCAGGATCAGTGTGGAGGAGGTGTTTCTGCCTATTTTCACCACCTGGGGTCTTCCCGTCTGGAAGTCCAGGATCCAGTTGCATAGGGAGGTGTTAAATCCTAGCTCACTGAGCTTGTTGACAAGCTTGGAGGGGATAATGGTATTGAATGCTAAACTATAATCAATGAACAACATTCTCACATAGGTGTTCCTCTTATCCAGGTGTGATAAGGCAGTGTGCAGTACAGTGGCGATGGCATCATCCCTAGATCTGTTTGGGCGGTAGGCAAATTGGAGTGGGTCCAGTGTGTCAGGTAGTAACGAGTTGATGTGGGTTTTGACCAGCCTCTCAAAGCACGTCATGATGACAGAAGTGAGTGCTATGGGGCGCTAGTCGTTTAAACAGGTTGCTTTTGTTTTTTTGGGGACTGGAATAACCGATGTCATCTTGAAGTGGGTGGGGACTACAGACTGGTACAGTGAACGGTTGAATATATCCGTAAACACGGCTGCCAGCTGGTCAGCGCATGCTCTAAGGACACGCCCAGGGATTCCATCTGGACCGGGTGCTTTGTGGGTGTTCACTCTCTTAAAGGTCTTGCTTTAGTGTAGCCAGGAGAGTTCATAAAGAGACTCTATGCAGGCAAACAGAAAATTCAAACGGCATCTGATTTGGGAACAAGCCAAAACATGAGACGGGATTTGCATTTGGTGCTTCTGTTGACGTGTGGTTTCGGTTTAGTTGAGTTTCAAGGTGATTCTATCAATCTAAAGGCACTGAGGGCAAGCTAGATCTTGCAGGAAGTTTTCTCACCTGCCTTAAGTCAGCTGACTCTCTTGTGATTGCTGTAGCTCTTTAAAGGAGCATTACACCCCAATTGGCATTGATCGATCTGACAATTAAAGATATCATGCGTCAGTCACATAGCATGTCTTTACATCGAGGCCTTCTGGACACACAACAACAACTTGCATTTATAGCACCTTTTCCCAAGGTGCTTTACAGGAGTGTTGGCGGACAAAATTTGACATCGAGTCACCTAAGGAGATATTAAGGCAGAGGTAGATTTTAAGGAGCGTCTTAAAGGAGGAGAGGGAGGCGGAGAGGTTTAGGGAGGGAATTGCAGAGCTAGGGCCTGGGCAGCTGAAGGGACGGCCGTCGGTGAAGGAGCGATGGAAATTGGGGATGTGCAAGCATGCATGTGTTTCTGAATTCTTTGTACCAGGAGCTAAACCTAGGAACCTTCTGGTTCTATGGCTTGACTGCTTACTGGATAACTTGGAGAGTCCAACAGGAAACGTAACTAGTTTTTCTTTCCCCCTCTCTATAGCTATGTTTACACTTTACAACCAGCACGAGATCACACTGGATACTAGTGCAACGGAAAGAGAGTTGAGCTTCTTTACCCCACACTCATCAAGTAGGGAGCACCCTTTACAGGTCAGGTAGACCTACTATGAAATATGTCATCACTACTTTTTCCATGCCAGTTGTGGTTGCTGTAGAGTTTTAGCACTGATTTAATGCCACGTGAATAATTACACTAGGGATAGACTATACAGCACTCAGGAGACCAGAGTGATACTTTATTATTACTGTTAGACAGTGTGAACTCTGCCATCCCACTAGAAATTGGATTGGCCTCTGCACTAATATAAAGCTGGTAGGTTGACGGGGTTCGAGAGCAAATAAGGTGTTTGCCCTATTTGTAGACCACTGTAAGTGGGTGTTGGATGGGGCCCTGTTTTAACATGGATGAACTGCTTTCAGTCGAGCGCTAGTATATCCACCTACCGTTTCGGAAAAAAATCTGTGGTCCCATTTTGGAGCAAATACAGATCAATCCGGTAATTCCCAACTATGATTTGGGGACAGGAAGGTGCTTGGTGTCAGCTGTGGCTCATTGGGTAGCACCCTCGCCTCCTAAACGTCAGAAGGTTGTGGGTTCAAGTCCCACTCCAGAGACTTAGCACATAATCCAGGCTGTCACTCCAGTGCAGTGCTGCGGGAGTGCTGCACTGTTGGAGATGCTGTCTTTTGGATGAGACGTTGAACCGAGGCCTCGTCTGCTCTCTCGGGTGGATGCAAAAGATCCCACGGCACTATTTTGATTATCCCCGGCATCCTGGCCAATATTTATCCCTCAATCAAGAAAACAAAAATAGATTATCTGGTCATTATTACATTGCTGTTTGTGGGAGCTTGCTGTGCACAAATTGGCTGCCACGTTTCCTACATTACAACAGTGACTGCATTTCAAAAAGTAAAGTTGGCTGTAAAGTGCTTTGGGATGTACTGAGGTTGTGAATGGTGCTATATAAATGCAAGTCTTTCTTGGTGTTGGGTGGAAGTTTGGAGCAGTGAACTGGGCTGACACTGTCTTCACTCTTGTTACGTATTTTTTAATGTAATGAATGCAGAATGTGTTTCCTTGTATATGCTTTAATTTACTTTATCTGAATTCAGCACCACAGTCAATGTTCTGTCCTGTAACAACTTATCACAGCTGTGTGTGTGTGTATGAATTTAGTCTGCTGATTAAACATTCAAATTAGGGCCATCTAACTGTAATAGAGACAAAATTCTAACTGAATATGTTTAATCAAAAGAGTCTGCAGAGGTTAAACTGTTACAATATTCACTAATGTAAATATGCTGCAATCTGACCAGTGACGGATTTTGCCATCACAATTGATTTAAAGCTTATTTAGCAGTGTGCTGTTGAGTGAGATTCTTATTTAGCTTGTGGGCGCTTTTCAGCCAGTAGTTACTAATGGTGTTTAACCCGCTGGCTCATTTGTCATTCGGCATTGCGCCGTCCTGGTGGATACGCACGTTTGTGAGGCATTAACTCCTGCATGAGGCTGCTGAAGTTGTGAGCTTTGAAGTTTGCAATCTGATTGAGAGTGGCGCTCCGCATGTGTCGAGTGGTGTGAAGGGGGCTTGTTTTTGTCTGGTAGTGACATCTGTCCAGTCACTGCAATGACAGATCGAGAATGGTGATGGTGGTGGGTTTAACTTGTATATCGTGTTAATTGAGAGTCAATAATTTCAACCCTTTTCTTAAAATACCCTTCTACGTTTTAATACTCCAGGCTACACTTGGGCATTCTGTAACCGGACAATGGTAATGTCTGGACTGGCCAACTCGGCCTCTCTCTTTTCCCCCCCCACCTACACTTTGTTTTTTGTCACAGAATATTGCTTTGTAAACTCTCTGGTTATCACCGTTCAGCACTTCTTGCCCAATTCTCCTTCCAGATAGCTGGGGAATCTGCCAGTACTTTCCATTGAGTCAGATTGGTAGGCAATCAATCAAAGGCTGCTGTTCTGAAATTGGATGGCCATTTTAAGGGAAGTAATTGGGACGGAGCAGACTGGCACTATCCAGTGTGGACGCAATCTACTGGCAGTATAGCATAACAGTTTTTTGAACGAGGCGCTCCATGTGGGATGAATTTGGGTGACGCACTTGATTTGGTGGTAACTTCTATTTATTGATATGCAAAGTGCAGTCTTACGAACTCCTTTCAGAAAACAAATCTAAGAGACAAAGAGGGGATGTGACCTTCACACAGGTTTTGATTTGACACTTTTTCCCCCACCCCCCCCCCTTTTTAAAAAAAAAAAAAAAAAAAAAAAAATCTTTTATTCTACTGATTTCAGCTGATCTGCATCTGCCTGAGGTTGTTTTGAGATTAAGGGGCTGGATATGTGAACAGTTGAGCTGAGCTTGTTCCACACGGACTCGCCTTGGGGCAGGTGATGCCCAGGTGACTTGTGCTAAAGAGTCGCTCTCACCAACAGCTGACTTGTGTTCTTTCCACACTGCGTACGTCATGGCTTGGTGGCCTCGGGCAGCTGTTTTCCTCCCTCGTCGGGTGGTGGAGCTGGCTATTTGTTCTCGGCTAGTCGGCTGCAACATGAGCCCTGCTCAAGCTGGACTGTTTCAATTTAGTGAGGGATGGGCTCTTTTTATGAGCCCCTCAGGCCTTTTTTAAAAAAAAACAGATTGACCTTTTGAGAGTTGTCTGCCATTCAAATCAATGTCAGCATTTCATTATAGGATTAGAAGTGTTAATGGGTATCCTGTTTAAAGGGATTGACTGCAAAAGCACAATTTCCAGTCTTACTGCAGTTTTTGCCTAAAGAATGGATAAAAATAACATTTTACTTTATTGGGTGAGATTTTTGGAGCCTTTAATTGTAAATTAGTCACAGACAATGATGAGCCATACAGACCAAGACAACCTCTGGTTCAATCCCTAGTCTGGAATGAGTTCGTTGATCTTAGTTAGTTGATCTTAATTGGGATGGCAATGAGAAGACTACTTTTGGCCACAGCACCCCTAGCTTAGAGAAGGGGAGGATCAGTGAAGGGTTCTTATACCTGGTTGCTGTCCAGTGATGTTGGGGGGGTGAAGAAGATGGGATCCAGCTGAGTTGTGAAGCCTGCTGCTGTTAAATAGCATATCTACACTTAACTGAAGCCCACACATGAATAATGACGATTTGGGTCAGGTGAGATATCCGGTTCCATGCACACCATAGTACAGGAAGGGGTCAATGCCTTGAGGAAAAAAAACTGGCAGCAAGTTAGCGAGGGGAGGGGAATGGAAGCTTTTATGGTCATTTTGTTGGGATTAATTATCATTATCACTACCTTATTTTGAAAGAAAGACTTTCATTTATATAGCACCTTTCATGACCTCAAGATGTCCCAAACTGCTTTATAGCCAATGAAGTACCTTTTTGAAGTGTAGGCACTGTAATGTAGGAAACATAATTTTAAGCTTATCCTGAAAGGATAAGTCAGAAAGGAGTGTTTTTCAAAGTGGAAGGTATTCATAGACTTTTGGTGCCATGAGGTAGACTTGAGTATTTGGGTGTTATTTTGTGCATCTAAAAACCAATAATGCAAATAAAGTTGATTGTGTGATTAGCCAGTAGGTTTAGTGGGACTTCAATAGCCTGGTGCAGGTTAATGAGTATAACTCCGTATATTACAGCTGCCTTTCCACGTCGTGTGATGAATACATTTATATCTGCTTTTGGTTGTAGCACTGTGCACGCTGTACCCAATGGATTTGCCCACGCCACAGGATCAAGGTCAGGAGCTGGCAAGGTACTGAAAATCTCTCCCAAGTGCAAATCAAAAATGTGGCTGTGCGCAATCAGGAGTTAAGACGTTGGCACAAGTGGACGACAATGAGTATCGGTCCTGCAGCTAATGCATCGTGAGCTTTTTGATTGTATAGCTTTGCTTTGCAATCCCTTCTTATCCCATTTATATTTTAAGAGGAAGCAGTTGATCCAATGCATTAGAGTACAATTTACGCTGCAGGGTTTGTTGTAGTCATTTGTTCAAGAGTCCAAACGAAACAGGATAAGTGAGTAATAATTAGCAAAAGCGATTAGGGCAAGCAAATAAATGGGCCTGCAGAAAAGGGTATTAAAGCAAATTACAGTCTCGTGAAATAAAAAGCAGCTGAAAAGTTTTACAATCGGCTATTATTTTGCCGTTCAATATTACAGTATTGATGTATGGCTTCACTTCAGTGTTGGAGTAACAGCTGCAATAAAAGTTCACCCTTCTACAATTTGGTGTTCTTTATTGCTGCTGACCTTGAACATACGTCAGTCGGAAGTTGAGCACCATAGTCTATCCCGTGTAAACGCGAGCTTGCATTTCATGCTGAAAATTTGTTGAGGTAAATGGCCTTGTGCACAATGCTGCACTTGTCGGGGTTGGGGGGGGGGGGAAACCCTGTTAACTTTCCAAGTTGTGTTAATTCAAGCTTTTCTCCTTTTTTTATGTTTCAGTAGGGCTACAATTTTCAAAAATGGTCCCCAGCCCAGCTTATCTTCTCTCCTTGCTCTATGGCAACAGGAGTGGGGCTGTAGTTAATTTCTGCTGCCCTTGGCTTGGAATCATGTCATCAGGCTCTGCAGGCATTTGTCCCTCCAGACTATAGTCCCTCATTGGTTTCTTTCTGTCGGTGGGCTACTGATGAGCCCAACATTGGCTTTGGGAATCTTGCTGGGTAGTGACGTATGTTCACAGGTCTCCTTTCTCCGAAAACTCTGCCGTGGAAATCGTTCTCTTTTGGGATTATATTTCAGCTCTATAATCCCGAGGAAGCTTAATTATATAACATTATGCTTCAGGATTTATGTAACCTTTCCCCAACCTCTGGATTATATACAGTAGCAAAACACGAGCTAACTACAGAAACCTGTGAATTAATTTGTTTAATGGTCAGCTGTGGCTCAGTGGGTAGCACCCTCGCCTCCGAGTCAGAAGGTTGTGGGTTCAAGTCCCACTCCAGGGACTTGAGCACGTAAAGCTAGGCTGACACTCCAGTGCAGTGCTGAGAGAGTGCCGTCTTTCGGATGAGACGTTAAACCAAGGCCCCATCTGCTCTTTCAGGTGGACGTAAAAGATCCCATGGCACTATTTCGAAGGGGAGTTCTCCCCGGTGTCCTGGGGCCAATATTTATCCCTCAACCAACATAACAAAAACAGATTATCTGGTCATTATCACATTGCTGTTTGTGGGAGCTTGCTATGTGCAAATTGGCTGCCACATTACAACAGTGACTACACTTCAAAAGTACTTCATTGGCTGTAAAGTGCTTTGAGACGTCTGGTGATCGTGAAAGGCGCTATATAAATGCAAGTCTTTCTTATTATTTAATTATAATTAGTTCACTGGGAGCTGAAGAGGCCTAACACTACCATGGAGCCTTGTGCCACAATGATGTGCTTTGTTATGGATTCTTTTTTGGGGACAAGGCTCTGGCCGGCACTGTCTGAACAAGTTTCCTCTTGTGCAAGACCGATGGAATGGAGTCATGGTGTTCTAGTGAAGCGGGTGTGCGATACCACCATATTTGTAGTAGTTTAATCCTTGATGGAGAGACTGGAAACAGGCATCAAACCTTAAGAAATTCAGTTTATTCCCTCGAGTTCTGCACTCCTGCCTTGAATGTAATGGAGTGTGGTTTCATTTTCTAGGACATTTTCTACTCTGCCAAAGGCCAGAGTATCTGATTTACAGCATGATTTGTCGCATTGTATGGCTCCTCAATGTTGCGTTCATTACTGATTTTAGTTTTAATGTTATACCATAATTTGAGTTCTCGCATTTTGGCTTTTTAAAATGCCAACTTATTGTCTGGATGAGTGCAGCTCCAACAACACTCGAGAAGCTCGACAGCATCCAGGACAAAGCAGCCCGCTTGATTGGCACCCCATCCACCACCTTAAACATTCACTCCCTCCACCACCGGCGTACCGTGGCTGCAGTGTGTACCATCTACAAGATGCACTGCAGCAACTCGCCAAGGCTTCTTCAGCAGCACCTCCCAAACCCACGACCTCTTCCACCTAGAAGGACAAGGGCAGCAGGCGCATGGGAACACCACCACCTCCACGTTCCCCTCCATCACACACCATTCTGACTTAGAAGTATATCGCTGATCCTTCTTCATCCTAGGTCAAAATCCTGGAACTCCCTCCCTAACAGCACTGGGAGTACCTTCACCACACGGACTGCAGCGGCTCACCACCACTTTCTCGAGGGCAACTTGGAATGGGCAATAAATGCTAGCCTTGCCAGTGACGCCCACATCTCATGAACAAATGAAAAAAAAATAGTTTAATGTTGCAGCAATAAAATGAAGGTGGAGTTAGCTGCCAGATTTGTTTTACATCTATACTCTTGCTGACAACCAGGGATGACTATCCCCCTTGACAGTGGGTGGTAGAGGAGGAGGCGGTAAATGGGATCTCGTTGAGGTTGTTCTAAGGTAGCGCACCTGGCAATGAAAGATGAGAATGAAGTCTGCTCTGTGGCCCACCCTGTAACCCAATACCCGAGCCAGGCAGGTCCACAACACTCCAGGCTGCTGATGGGCGACCAGACAGCCAGGTTCATTAATGGGACCTAGTGGGTAGACCTGTCACTGGGGGACTGGGATTCTTCCCATTCTACACCTCTCTAACCCTGCAAGCCAATGTCTTAATGGGTGAGGTGGTTCTGGCTTGTAAGAGCAGTGGGAATGCTTACCAATGCTCCGTGTTGATGGGCTGCATGGTTTTAGCTGGCTAAACTCGAGCATTAGCCAATGCTCGCCAAGGGGCCCTTTAAACCTTGGCTTTTGCCAACTTGCGGCTAAGCGTTTAGTACTTGGCTAAATGTGGTGTGCCCTATTTTTGGTGGGGGTGGGTTGGTGGTGGAGGGAGAGATAGAACAAACTCCGTATCGATCGAACAAACAGAATTTCTACCTGTGTAGATTTCTCAGCTTGGTATGAAGACACTTAAACACGGTGATTAATTTCTACATGTGCTAGACACCCAGCTGATCCAAAAAAAAAGTATTTATGTGACTCTTTTTATTAAAGTTATCTTCAGAAAATGTGTATATTTTGTAGAAGGCACTACTGGTTTGTTGCATCTGTTGTTACCCAAGGGTTATGGACACAATTGTGCACATGTTGGGGGAGAGCACATTGCCTGGAGGTCAGAATAGTTTGGGGGAGAGACTTATTATCTGTCTGTCATCGGTGTTTCGTTCAAGTTTTGAACTATGTTAGCTGGAATTTTCTAAGTAGAGTGTGAGTGATAGAACTTGTGTTCAGTGTCAAGTAGGAAATAATTTCCGCAGTTTGCATGACACTCAAGTCACTTATTGAGATGCATTACTTTGATTTCTCAAAACCTTGTAATTCGTTTGAAAAAAGCTGAGAGCAACGGAAACAGAAACCTCCCAGGCCAGACCTTCAGGTCAGCAGTTCGAAATCTTTCATGGTTATCTCTTTTTAAAAAAATAAAATTAAATTAAATTAAAAAAAATTCCCTCCCTAACTGGGCAGCTGTGCGGCCTACAAAGAGGCTGTTGACATGACACGGAGGTGATGGCATGTTAGAAATGTGGGCAGCTGCAAAATAGCCCGATGAACAGGTTCATTTCCTGAGCAGATAACACATGGGAGGGAGGGAGCGAGCAGTGGTCATCTGTGCAGGCTGACGTGCCAACGTTCAGAAACAAAAGTGGCTGTGGCATGAAAATATTATAAATCCAATGTGTTCCCTCGCCTGTTCTCTGCTGTGACGCATTCCACGTTCTTCTATCTACTACAACAACAACAACTTGTATTTATAAAGCACCTTTAACGTAGTAAAACGTCCCAAGGTGCTTCACAGGAGCATTATCAAACAAAATTTGACACCGAGCCACATAAGGAGATATTAGGGCAGATGACCAAATGCTTGGTCAAAAAGGTAGGTTTTAAGCAGCGTCTTAAAGGAGGAAAGAGAGGCAGTGAAGTTTGGGGAGGGAATTCCGGAGCTTGGGTCCTTGGCAGCTGAAGGCACGGCCGCCAAGGTTTGTGCGATTTTAAAATCGGGAATGCTCACAAGGCCTCTACATGTACAACCAAACCTTCTTAAATCACTGTGACATCTTTTCATATGGCCACTGTAACTAGCAGTTGCATTTAGTATGTCAGATTTCCATGTGAAGATATTCTTCAAGACCAGCAAAATGGATTGGACCCCATTTGTCAACAACATTGCATTGTCTGCAGACAGGCTGCATTGTGAAATCAGTATTCAGATGAGTGTGTAGGGATGCAGTCAGTGTGTTAATTTACCCCCTTTTTTATAAAGAGTAACTTTTTAACAACACAATTTGGTATTTCAAGCTAGCCAGCCATGTTGATTGAATACAATATTGTTGGTGGGGGGGTTGTGAAGTTTGTCACCATCAAAGTTGATCATATTTCAAATGGGCTCTCCATTCAACTGCGTTTTAGCATTGAGTACGCCCGAGTTGCGGGTGGATTATATGCAGTTTAGGCGTCCCTCTAGATTGCCCCTTGATGTTCCTTTAACCCGATCTCTGAGCGCCCATTCTGCACGAGTGGAGAAAGTTGTGTACACAAACTGTTAATATTTGTTTGCCCAAGAAGGAGAAAGTATGTCTGGCATAAATAGTGTGCTTGGTGAGTCACCCAAACCTCTAAATTCCAGAACCTATGTAGGCGAACTGAAGCAATAATGTACATTAATAAGGTTACTGTAGGTGTGATAGAAATGATGAGTAGTATTGAAAGAACATGTAGGAGGGAATGGAATCCTCAATGACTCGTTTGCCTCTGAACTGTCTTATTAAATAATGTCTGAAGTCGGGAGATTTTTCCTTTTGCAAGTTAGCAGTTTGAATTGCAGGACATACATTTTGAAATCCGCTTTGTTCTTTGTCCTGTGTAGGAACTGAGACTAATGGTCTGCATATTTAAGTTAATAATTCCAGAAATGCAACTCTCCTGATGGTTCAGTTGGAAATTAAACTGCTCAGTGAGGAACTTCGTTTCAGGAAGGCTGCCAAGTTTGGTTTTCTCCCCCCCCCCCCCCCCCCCCCCCCCCCCCCCCCCAGCTTGTGCAGAATTACCTGATCTCACCTAGGCTGCTGGTAGAGTTGCTGCCCTCAACACTTGGACCATGGTTCCATGGGCACTGGTATCTCACTCAAGTGGCCATTCCTCCCCTAAATGAGCCTGGACCCAGGGATGTCAGCAAGGTGTTCTAACCCTGCCGATCGCCACTATCGACTCTGATTCTGTCCTCTCGTGACATCCGTACACACCTGCTTTCCAGTCAGGAACACTGGTTAGGGATCAGGAGTAGGAACCCTGGATTTGCCTACTCTCAAACTCTCTGCTTAGTGCAGCTGAGGCCAGTTTTAATAGCCCCACTTCTGCATCAGCGGCGATCAGCTGACAGCACTATTCTACTGCCCAGATTCCTTTTTACGTCGCTGTCCTGTTTATTTGAAAATAAATTTCTGGATGGAGAAGATATCTAATTGGATTTGAACCTCTAAGATGTAACTGACTGCACTTAAGAGTACTTTCATAATGTATACTGCTGAAACTAGCTAGAAAAATAGGAGCAGGAGTAGGCCATTCGGCCCTTCGAGCCTGCTCCGCCATTCAATATGATCATGGCTGATCCTCTCTTAATACCATATTCCCACCCTCTGAGTGAAGAAATTTCTCCTCATCTTGGTTCTAAATGCCTTACCCTGTATCCTGAGACTGTGACCACCCCCAGCTAGGGGAAACATCCTCCCTGCATCCAGTCTGTCTAGCCCTGTCAGAATTTTAAAGAGAATTGAATGGATAGATAAACAATTGAAAGCTAGTTTGGATGCCCTAACCTGTTGCATTACTTTGAAAGTGAACCTGCAAATCATCCTCATTAGTTTAGCTTCGGTATAATGGAAAGGGAAAACCCTTTAGGAATCCAATTGGACCTGCCCATCCACCCCTCTACACACTCAGTGCCCACCTAGTCATTGCCTTGATGGCAGATGTGCATGACATTAAAGATTTTGAAGATTGGATTTGTTTATTATGTTCGTCTGTTCGAATGATTGCTCAACGCGGTAATAATTTCTTAATGTTTGGGAGTGTTTGGCGGTTTGTGGCCTTTTTATTTAACAACTGAAAGGTGCCACTGACTCAATGCAAGTCTTTACCAGCAGAACTGGCAGGTGCTGCTAGCAGCTTAATCCCACCCAATTCTCGTGCCAAGCCTTTGGAAGGATTATTGCAAATCTGAAGTAGCATGTCTATAAAGTCAAGTAATGCGTCTTTTACCAAGAAACGCACTTATTTTGGATCTTTGATGTTAAATGAGCAGGTAAAAACCAGTAATACAAACCGAAAATGCTGGAAATACTCGGCAGGTCAGGCAGCATCTGTGGAGAGAGAAACTAGAGTTGAAGTTGATGACTGCAATTAAATGCAGCTTTCCAGTTCTGATGAAGGGTCATCGACCTGAAACGTTAACTCTGTTTCTCTCTCTCTACAGATGCTGCCTGACCTGAGTATTTCCAGCATTTTCTGTTTTTATTACAGATTTCCAGCACCCGCAGTATTTTGCTTTTGTATTGGTGAAAACTGGTAATCGAAACAAGACTGGTTGGAAAATCTAGGCTCCAGTCTTAGCAGCAGTTGTGGGGTTAAATGCTTCTGGGGCTCTGAAACCATGCGTTTGTTACTTGTGCTGGTCAAAAGGTACAATCACTCCAGCTGCATCAGATTGGTATGGGTATTGCAGCATTTACCTCCTTTGGGGAGGTGAGGTCGGTAGGGGAAATAGGTGTGAAGATTTTCAGGCTCATCCTGTGTTCTTTATCACATAATAATTTGGAAATTAAAAACAATGGCAAATTCAAGCATTTGATTTTTTTATTGGAAAAAAAGCTTTCCTGCTGGGTAAGAGATGGAATGGAGCATGAGGATGTGTTTTTAATGATGAGGTTCTAGATTGTTTACAGCTTCTCTTTGAACTCCCACGTCGGGGGTGGGGTTGCATACGGTGCACTGTCAGGTAATGAATTTGATTATCAAATGCTGATTAAATCCAGAGTCTGCCTTGCTTTGCTGTGAAATCACTGGTTGGCAGCAGTTGTATTTCCAGTCTGATTGCTTGATCTCATTGATTTCAGTGAGGAGAGTCCTGTGAGCAGCAGGATTACATTGTTCACTATATTATTTAGATTTACTTAATACTGTGAGCAATTCTGGGCACCACACCTTAGGAAGGATATATTGGCCTTGGAGGGAGTGCAGCGTAGATTTACTAGAATGATACCCGGACTCCAAGGGTTAAATTATGAGGAGAGATTACACAAACTAGGGTTGTATTCCCTGGAATTTAGAAGGTTAAGGGGTGGCTGGATCAAAGTTTTGAAGATGTTAAGGGGAACAGATACGGTAGATAGAGACAAACTATTTCCGCTGGTTGGGGAGTCTCGGACTAGGGGACATAGCCTAAAAATTAGAGCCAGACCTTTCAGGAATGAAATAAGGAAACCCTTCCTACACGCCAAGTGTGGTAGAAGTTTGGAACTCTCTTCTGCACATGGCAGTTGATGCTAGATCAATTGTTAATTTTAAATCTGAGACTGATGATTTTTGTTAACCAAAGGTATTAAGGGATATGGGGCAAAGGCGGCTATATGGAGTTCAGTCACAGATCAGCCATGATCTCATTGAATGGAACAGGCTCGAGGGGCTAAATGACCGACCTCCTGTTCATATGTTTGCATTAAAAAAAAAATTAACCCTCTTCTACCTGACACCGTTCCAATGTGGCTTCCTTGGCCCAGTGTCTTACAATGCATCCCCACATCATTGCTTCAGCCAAGTAAGTGAAAAAATGTGCAATGACTTGTTTTAGTAACTAGTGACCAATATATTAATTTGGCAAATAATTTAATAACTGGTGGGGACCTGCGTTATTGTATTTGTTTTCTCCTCTCACTTTGTGCCATAGGTGCCAGCTATGTTCTATTACCTCACCGCCCCACCCCCAATGCCCATTCTTCACGTGAGTCTAGACAATGAGTACCGGCAAGTTATTCGTGGGGGTGGGGGAGAGAGGATAACAGTTTCGTGCGACCCTGCCCTCAACTGACAACCATGCACGTGCACTAATTGAATCAGGAGCAGGAACTTTGGCTGAGTTTATTTAACATTTCACCATATCCTAAGGTAATAAAATCAATTGTAGCATCTCCTCTATTGCATCAGCTGAGGTTAGCTAACTGAGCATGGACTGGAGATTAAAACTGGGCTCTTCCACGTTGATGTAGCTCAGCTCTGCTGTAGGCAGTTTGTGCATTTGCCAACTGAGCATTTTGGGAGACCACATTTGGGCAATATGCTTTCTAATTGGCTAGCTTCCATAACCCAGTAATCTGAGAGTAGAGAAGGACAACACTTTTGAGTATCAGCCTTGGCTCAGTGGTAGACTCTTGCATCTGAGTCAGAAGTTTGTGGATTCAAACCCCACTCCAGAGACTTGAGCACATAATCTAGGTTGAAACTCCAGTGCAGTGCTGAGGGAAGTGTCGTTTTATAGATGAAATGTTAATCAAGGCCCCGTCCGCCCCCTCGGATGGATATAAAAAGATCGTGCGGCACTGTTTGAAGAATAGCAGGGGCAGTCACCCGATGTCCTGGCCAACATTTATCGCTCGAGCGACACCACCAGAAACCGATTTATCTGGTCAATTCTCTCATTGCTGTTTGTGGGACCTTGCTGTGTAAATTGGCTGCTGTGTTTCCCTACATTACAACAGTGACCACTTCAGAAGTAATTCATTGGCTGTTAAGCACTTTGGGGCGCCTTGAGGACATAAAAGACACACTATAAATGAATTTTTTTTAAACATCATTAAAATTAAATTCTGTTGGTCACCAATAACTTTAAATACTTGTGGTTTAACAAACTACACGTTTTAAATTGAGCGAGATGCTATGCTGGGTTTTTTTTTTAAAGCCTGTGACAATTTATTTTCTTTGAAAATGATGGTGACTGAAATAAATTGTCTAATGGCACAAGACCAAACCAATCTGAACTTTGGAATAAATCATTAAAAAAAAAGTGACATCTTTTAATCAAGAAATACTTGCCTGTCTTACTGATGAGCTGTGTGTTGATTGAGTATTGGGTGTACTGTAGGCTCCAGCACACAGCACTCATTTACGGAAGGATTAAGAGCAAAAGGAAGATGGTCGATGATTTAAAGCTTGCCCTTTCCTCAGTGAATTCTCTCTCTCTCTCTTGACTGGGGCAGGTCAGGGAATGAGTTTACTGGGCATATAGCACTGAATAGCTTAGTTAAGCTTGGCTACTCCCATTCAGGAGAATTGTGGATGGAAAATACATTCCATTGCAAAGTTAGCTGACACTTTCAGTGCTACACTTGATAGGTATATACAGTGACGTGAGACCATCTGGTTACCTCGGGTGAAAATAGCTCCCTGTCTTGTGCAATTTGTTCCCCCCCTCCAGAACTGATGGCTATTTAAACTTGGGTCCAGATGAAGCCCATCAGCTAATGGGGTCAGGATCCATTTAAAAATAGACAAAAATATGATCAGACAGCAATGGGAGTGATGCAATTGTTCTGCCCGCCCAACATTAACCCCCCCCCCCCTTTCCCCTTGACCGCCAGCCCCTCCTGACCCTATTGGGCCCTGCTTAGATGCATTGACAAGATTCCAGCTTCTCTGCAGCCGCTCACCCTGCGGCCATTCTTAATGTGATCTTCAGCAGTGCGGGTGGAATAACGGTCTATGCCAATCCTTCCTGTGTGTGGCCATACATTTATGTATTAAAACATTGAGCGTCCGTGGACGGAAATCGAGAATGGGAGCCCTGACCGATTTTCTTCCTTGCCCAGGGCTGCTGAGGTAACTTGTAATGCCTCTGTTGCTACCCCTGCAGAGATCAGATAATTCAACACAGGGCAAGGGATTGACTCTGTGTATCTATTTGATCTCTTTCCCACCACCACCACCACCATCCCTGACCTTCTGATCTAACTCTTTTTTGGAGGGGTAGTAACATCAGCAGTGGTGGCATAATCACAAAGCTAGGCATGGTTTCAAGTTATAATAATCAAAACAAGATGACTGCATTACCTGTAATTATGACTCATGGTTGCTCGGTGCAAGCCCGTAATCTCGTGATGTTTTCCCTCGACTACTTTTAAACTGCAGTCACGAGCTGAGAGGACTGTTGCCTCCAATTTCACGTTTGGGATCTCTCTGTGCCCTGTGCTCAGTCCAAATAAAATGAGATTGAAGGAACAACTGCTGCAAATTCCTTTCCACCTAATTTTGTTCATCTGTAATTAATTATGAGGAGAAACAGCCATTCTCCAAATTTTGTTAGTCTCCAATGTCTCCTCTGGTAAACACGTATACAAGTGAAAATAAATACTGCACAGCAAGTGAGCGCTGGATTTATCCATCCCACAAAGAATAAAGTGATACTGAAAATATCAGCAAGGAATCTTGCACAGTAAAAAGCACACTGCTCCCAGTCATGATGATGTCTATGCGAGAGGTCCTCATAAAAGTCATATCCAGATCTGCTCCTGGAGGCAGCAAAGAAAGAAAGACTTTAATTTATATAGGGCCTTTCGTGATCTCAGGATGTCCCAAAGCGCTTTACAACCAATTAAGTACTTTTCTTTTTGAAGTGCAGTCGCTGTTGTAATGTGGGAAACGCGGCTGCCAATTTGTGCACAGCAAGCTCCCACAAACAGCAATGTAATAATGGGACCAGATAATCTGTTTATGTTGTTGATTGAAGGATAAATATCGGCCAGGACATTGGGGAGAACCCCCCTGCTCTGCTTCGAAATAGTGCAGTGGGGTCTTTTACATCCACCTGAAAAATGCTGATACGTTAATATTTTAAAAAAATATAATGGATCAACTAATTAGATAAATGACGGACGATATGTACTCTGATACAACCAGGTGTGTGAGGAAATACACTGGGATGTGTTTTTAGCTTTGTAATTATGGGGGTTCTGTATTCATTGTTAGGCCAACATGTGTAGGAATAATAACTTCTGGTAGCTTAATTGTGCTGCGAGATAAGTTTAAAGAAAAATTTGCATTTATACAGTGCCTCTCGTGACGTAAAGGACGTCCCAAAGCGCTTTACAGCCAATGAAATACTTTTTGAAGCGTGGTCACTGTTGTAATGTAAGGGAACGCCTCATCCAAAAGACGGCACCTCCAGTAGATGAAACTTCAGTAAATATTTGGCTCCTGTTTTTATGCTGTATTTAAAATCCCGATGATCGTGAATACATTCATAATCCTGTGATTGTGGATAGGGGCCTGGGACTATCTGACACAATAATCTACCATCCACACAATTGATGTATTTTGTCAAGTCCGGGCCGTGCTAGTAGATAAGGTGCCTCATTGTAGTCAAGTATCCCTGGCTGCCACACCTGGTGACGTTGTCGGCTTCTTTGTGGGATGGATAAATCCAGCGCTCACTTGCTGTGCAGTATTTATTTCCACTTGTATACGTGTTTACCAGAGGAGACATTGGAGACTAACAAAATTTGGAGAATGGCTGTTTCTCCTCATAATTAATTACGGATGAACAAAATTAGCATTTTTCAAATCCTTGCATTCCTGTTGTATCCATCATCTCTGACTGCGATAGTTCTTGTACAGCAGTATAATGAACAATTTGTTTATGGAGAGTCCCTTGTTCCATAGTATTTGAGGCATATAATGCTTGGGCAGCAATGAATGAAGAGCTCCTTATGTACTACAAAGATATGACTTTTATGAGGACCTCTCGCATAGACATCATGACTGGGAACACTGTGCTTTTTACTGTGCAAGATTGCTTGCTGATATTTTCAGTATCACTTTATTTACACAGTTTTATATATACAAGATGGAAGCTGGATTTTTGTTTTGTCTAAAGAGGGCATTGTTCCTTCATGGGTGTCATGACCATCAACACCATTGTCCTAGATGTATACTATACTCCAGTATTATTTTTTTGAAGATGCCTGAAAGAGGTCAGTTATTCTTGGTTCAGTGACAATCCATTAGCACTGCTCCAACCCCAAGGGTATTGAGAGCAAAGTAATACCTCCGAAGATAAATGCGGCCCAGCACCACCCTCCTTGTTGCATAAATTCATGTGCAGGTTCCAGTGTGATACCTGTGGAGGGGTGAGCAGCTTTGAACCCATGTGTAGAGCTGCAGTAAGCAATTTTATTTATGATTTGGAAGAGTTTTCCAGATTTAATTTTTTTTAGCTCTCTTCAATTAAAAAAAATTGTTTCTTCTTCACAGTCTCCCTCCCAATTAATAATTCAACTTTATTGTCATTGTACAATGCACAAGTACATGAACAACGAAATGTGATCTTGCAAGCTCCCATGAGTCCAGTACAAATAACATTAAACGTAAATAGCACCGTCCTGGGAGAAGCAAAGCCGCTGCGTCTGTGCGCGCCGCCATTCCATTTCCACCATTCCTCCTGTCCGACAATCTTCAGCCCAACGCCCGGGCCTGCTCACCAGCCGCCCCTCCCGGGGCTCCTTCCGTGACCTTCTCACCAACCGCCCCTCCTCGGGGCTTCTTCCGTGACCTTCTGCACCTGGTCTTTCCCTGATGGTCACCCCTCCAGGTACTAATCCAGGCCTGGCTCTGCTTAGCTTCCAAGCCTTGCCAGTGACCCTGTCCCTAGTCCCAGGAACAGGGCTTACAGCATTCAACTATCTTTTTTAAATGACTCCAAAGTTGTTTCCTCCATTCCCTCACTCTTTGCGTTAAGAACATTTTTGAGATCGGGCTTAAATTTACCTTTCACCAGTTTGAATCTGTGCCCTTTCCTACATGTGTGACTGACCTTGAAGCATTGCTGTGGATTTACCTCTTTCACTGTACGATTAAATATCTAATATAATCGCCGACAAGCACAAGCCACAGTAACTCTTAAAGCAGAGATAACTGTAAGAGGCACAAAATGCTTCTGATACAATATATAGAGCCATGGACTCATTAGAAGATAAAATATTATCATTCAGTATTTCAAAAAAAGGACGGCGAAGGGGAAAAAGTTGATGCATTCAGATAACGACTCTCACTGGTGAATTTTAATGGTGTTGAGACTTTCAACATTATCTTTTGAACTTCACAATGTTGAAATTCTGGTTGCTAGAGACCCACGTGTCTTTGGGCGATGCAGCCTGGCTCTTTCCCATTTGTAAATCTTGTTGAATCGCAATTGATTGAACGTGGGTTTTTCCAAATCAATAGCAAAGTCACTTACCGTCAGTTCTGTAGTCCAGTTTAGCCAGGCTGCCTGTGTTTATGGGAGCAAATATTTGCGCAGTTGGAGGTCAAACTCTCGTCCTCTGAGCAAATAATAGCTGGGCACATTCTTAAACTTTCAAACCACTGATCGACCCTTAGCCTGCATAGACCGTCAAACCGTGATCTGAATCGTAAAAGCATGTAGAGTAATTTTGCTCTACACTAACTCATTAGGCTATGTAAATTTGGCGGTGTGGTGGAAATCGTATAGGACAGTATCCCAGTGCCTTCAAGGCATATTTATCCAATGTCTACTTGCTAGGACTAAACAATAAGCTAATATAGTGATTTGTTAAATGGGTCCTATCGCTTTTAATGAAGGTTTATCTATTTAGAAATAAGATAAATGCATTTGAAATGAGAGTCCTGACTTCCCAATAAGATTTATACGATTTTGGCCAATGCATGTTCATATACAGTTGATTAAAGCTTTCTAATTGTAGTATGGTGTCCAAAGTCCGAATAAGGGCACTATCCAAAGATTTCGCCATTTTATTTATTTTTATTATGAACTTGGTTGCTTAAGGTGCAGCCTCAGCCCAGGGTGCAAAGTGTGTAATATGAGGCTGAGTCAAGACCTTCCAAACTTGCCTGTTGAAGGTCTGCATTGAAATAATGGCCCAGAAATTTGGGTTGGGGGCTTCCCGCGGGTGAAAGCCCCCGACCTGCACTTACCTAGCGCGCCGGCCGTTTGAGCTGTGGGCCCGCGTGGAATTGCGATCCTGGGCCTCCTCCAACTGCTGGCGCGCAGTGCTTGCGTATCCCAGGGGCGCAGTTCGTTCGATGCGTCCCCTGGGATCACGTGGGCCACGGAGAGCCAATGGTAGCAGGGAATGCTTCAACTGTTAAACAATTTAAATTTTTGAAAAAATAACTACATTTTCTAACAGAGCTAAAAATAAACTTACCTTTCTTTAACGTATTTAAAAATAATAAACCTGTGGAAAAAAGCTTTAATTTTAATTAATTCACCACTTACCTTGTTAAGAGCAGGCCTTGCGCCTGCTTTTTAAAAGTGTAACTGTTGGAGACTTACCCTCCCGGAAAAACCTGGAAAAAAACCGGAAGTTCGATGCACACGCGCAGCCTCTCCCACGCACGCGTTCGACCACTGAACCCCTTTCAGGGGAACTGAAGTGACGGTTTCCCACGCATGCGCAGTGCATGCACGAAACCGGCACTTCCATTGGGCTTACGGGTGAGTACCCCATGCGTACTCACCTGTGGAGACCCGAATTTCTGGGCCATTTGGCTTTTGAGCAAGAGTCCAGTGCTTCACCCCAAAGTTCTGTTTTTTATTTTAATTTTAAAGCAGACAACTGGAAGTTTTCATCACTTCACACTGAGCTTGCTTGATTTTAATGAGACCCTTGTGTAAGGTACAAATTGGAATAGAGGAATTAGGGCAGGACTGAAGCCTGCAGTAGGCCCCATGAGCCTTCAAAGTTCACACACTGACCTCTGCTGCCAGGGTAACCATTAATCCAATAGGTGCAAGTTAACCCAGGTGACATTGGGACTCATTTCTCCCTGTGGCTTAATGGCTGAATGCCTGAATCACACAGTGGTACTTACAGTACTAGGCTGTAGCTTAACAGAGCCATCAGTCTCCCTTATACATGTGGATTTAATCATGTGTAACATTGGATTAGGTCTTTATTTAAACTGGGGCTTCTCATTCATTTGATATTCAAGGCTTGCTGGTAGTCTCTCATTTTGTGTGAACAAGTGAATTGAATTCAGATCCAAATTGAGTTTCGTCACCCTTGACATGGCCTATAGCTATTGTTTGTGCAAATCCTGTTTACACAGAGAGGTCAAGTCAGGTCAGTTATCCAAAGAGATACTTCAGATAGATGCTTAAGCTATGTAAAGGGCCTAAAGAATGCCATTTTCTTGAGGCCTATCACAATATGAGGACAAGCTTTAATTTTCCTCGAAACAGAGAGCTTTTGACTGCTAACACTAAAAGAACTTTTGTATTCTTTCCTCCTCCCCAGTACAACTAGCTTTAAAGTCTTCTATTTGCATTGATCAGACTTGCCTATTTAATGACATGGTCCCGTAAAGCTGAATTCTTAATCAGTTGTGATGGTGTACAGTATATCTAAATGAACAAAGGTTTTTGCACTTTTATATACTTTAAAAAAAAAATGGGAATAGGCAGCGTGGATTTGGTTGAGATTCTTGCAGGAAACTACAGTAGTGTTGGTGGAATAGGCCTCTTGTGTTCTGATCGGCCTGTTCCATTTGGCTGCCTTGATGGTTCAGTGGCTAAGTGCATGGAGTTGAGCGATACGGAGTCGCACACTGCAGTTAAGGGCCCATCTCTGCTCCTGGTGACATTTGCTTTACTGTTATGGGAGACCTTACACTAATACCAACTGTTGACGGCACATGGATCTTGCACAGTACTTCATTGGGGGTGATTTTAACCTAACTTAGAGCGGGGAACCCCACCGGATCGGGTGGGATGCCGATTGTTGCACCCCACCCAATATTACTCTCCGATGCCGGGGTGAAAACTAGCGTTCCGTCTGATCTCCTCGGCTTCCCAACTGCCGGGTTAAGTTAAAATTGCCAGTGACTGGGAGAACCTTTTTTTTTGTTTAAACTAAATAAACCTGGTCACCTTGGCAGTGGGCCTTTTGAACGTCCAGCAGCTTTAACTGCAGGCTGTAGCTGGCCGCAGGAGAGTGGTGTGTCGGGAACCGCCGGCGCTAGCACGAGTCTCGCTCGGTGGAAGAGCAGCTTTAGCCGATCTTGGCCAGAATGGCGTGGTGGAAGTTGAGAGTTGCTGCACTGGGCCTCTGTGCCCCTCGGCAAGGGAGGGAACAAGTCAGCCAATTATTCCAGGCTTTTTTGTGTATGTATATTGGGGAGTGGGAAGAAGGCGAACTGGGTAAGGGGAGAATCTGACTCCATTTGGACTGTCAAGAAAGCTCACTTGCACTTATTGCTCTGGCTCACTTATGAAGTAAAGACGATTGGCATTGGTACTTGAGGGCTGTGGAACTGTACTGTAGAATAAGCAAGCTCCTTTTGTGGAAGGTGGGAATAAGCATTCATTCTGTTTAAGACAGGCAGTATTCCATGTATGAGGTACTATGCTCTTATTACATTGAGACAGCAAAGCACAAATATGCCTTCAGTTGAAGGCCTTGTATAAAACAACAGCTGGCAACATGAATTTGGTGAAGGTCTCCCCACCATTGCATAATTACATGCCTTAAGCTACCTCCTGGTATTTGTGATTTTGTGTGCTAGAATTATTATGCTGACCATTTTGCTCACTGTATTCTACCACTTAAAGCATCCTGTCAGTAAAACCCCAGAGCATTCAGAATATAATTTGTCTGACATTTTTCCAAAGCAGTGCAATGTAGCCTGGTGGGACCGTGTCAGTCGTATCCAATTCCCTTCCGACGTCTATTGAGGTTACACCACTAATGCCCTGTAGATTGCTGAAATCGTCCGATAAAGCCACCGGCCTTGGGCTGAATAACCGGGAGACGATTTAGACTTGAGAGGCTCGTGACAAGAGTCTGGACGAGGAGAATAGACTTCTGCCCCCTTGGCGAAAGCATTTTATTGTACATTTGATACATTCTAGCAAACAAAAACCCTGATATCAGTGTTCTATTTTTTTTTTAGTTTTTGAGTGAAAGCAGAATAGTGGTTTCACATTATCTTTTTCCTGTCCGGAGAGTTTGGAATGCCTTCGAGGCCCATGCCAACCTTTAGATGTTCTCGTGTGGCCCAGTCTCTGCAGCAACCAGATTTATTGGGCTGAAAAGGTATTTGGCCCCATTTGCATGGTGAAAAAGCAAACTTGTAGCTATGAACTTGGAGCAATTAGAATGCTTTTAGTTGAAGTAGCAGGTCTATATGCAGTCGGTACTCGGCAATACCTTTATTACTAGAGTGTAGGGTTTGGGGAAAAAGAGAACTTGGTGGAAAATTAGCACAATTGAACAGTATAGTATTACTCGGCATGTAGCTTTAGATTAACACACTAACACACTAAATGTGAAAATTATTTGGTGCTTAGCGTTGAAAACAGGCGGTACGTAACAACAGTAATTACATTTTAGTTAAATACTGGGAGACCATTTTGCACAAATTTTCTGAAGAATGTTTTTTGGAAGCTAAACTCTTTGCTACATTTCCAGCTCCCCTGAAGCATTCCTGCCTCGGCCTGCGCACCAGAGATGAAGCAGGCAGCAAAAAAGAAACACGACTCCGGCCCTGAAAATGTTTCCCGGCATTATTGGGATCATTTTTATTTATAGCTCTAATTTATATTTACAGCAAGCGAAAGATTTCCATGTGTGGAAGATCTGGAAGCTCGAGACATTTTTGGTCACTTTTTTTCCGTTGGGAGCTGTGGGCAAACACATCTCATTTGACAACTTAGCTGTAGCAACACACCAGTAATGATTTGCCATTCAAATGCTCTTTAATTTGAACGCCTGTGGGGATTTTTAAAAAACTGATGGGCGGGGGAGCGGGACTAGCTGAAGTGCTCTTGCACTGAGAGCCGGCATGGCTTGATGGGCCGAATGGCCGCCTTCTGTGCTGTAACCATTCTATGATTCGATGAAATATTCTCTTTTTGGCTGTGCGGGTGAACCGAGTTTGGAAAGTCTCAAAATTCAATGGACCTGGGCCCACAGCACCAAACTGGCCCTCCATCTGGGCACTAATACCAGACTGATTCATTGCCTATCTGGGTATCGGAGTGTCTCACAGCAGGTCCCTGGTTCAATGTAGCATCACTGCTAACCTGATCAGAAGGTTTCCAATCCCACATTGTTTCCAGTAGACTTTGTGATAATAGGAGTGGATTGAACCAAATCACATATACTTCCACACCGGTTACAGACCAAGTTAATGTATCATTTTTGGCTTTCTCCCTCAGCCAACACTGGATGGCTGGTGTGGGAAATGGAAAATATCATGCTGATGCAGCAGTTGGTGCTTGGGGGTGAATTACTTGGCATAGACTAGAAGGAGCTTTACTTTGCATCTAACTATGCTCGACCGACCCGGGGGGTGCTTGATGCCAACCATTGGGCCTACTTTGGGCCACCGAGGGTGCCGTGGTCACCATTGTCACCTAACAAAAATCAGCACAAAGTGCCCCTTTTGAGGGCACTACTAATATAACAATTATATGGTCCAATCAAAATATTTTTTAAAAATGAAGCTCAACATAAGCAAAATAGTCCCCACAAACAAAGGGAACTTTCACAGCTAAATCAGAATGTTGTTTCCAGTGTCTGACACTCTCGACCCTGAAGTGCCCACCAGTTGCGGAAGGCCTCAAGTGTACCGGTGGGCACTGGATGTTCCCTCTCCAAGGTCACCCGGGCATGGAGAATAGGTTGCCTGAGCTTTATTGTGCATCTAACCTCTCATTGAGCATAAAATTCTCTCTCTCAAAAAAGCTTAACTTATTGCATGACATATTTCTTGCCAAATCCAGTTACTCTTGACAGTCTTTATGAAATTGTACAGGCAGGGGTCTGAGCGTAGGCACACCTGATGGGGACTATAACACTCCAGGTCACTGTTCTCATTCCTTCCCAGTCTATTAAAGTCCGAAATCCAAGCAGAACATATCCTGTCAGATTGTTGTATTTTCACAGCGATGATCCCAGGTTGTGAATCTTTGGAATTCTCTACCCCAGAGGGCTGTGGATGCTCAGTCGTTGAGTATATTCAAGACAGAGAGATTTTTGGGTACTAAAGGAATCGAGGGATATGGGGACCGGGCAGTAAGCCATGATCTTATTGAATGACGGAGCAGGCTCGAGGGGCTGTATGGCCGACTCCTGCGCCTATTTCTTATGTTCTCTTTGTTCTTGTGTTAAAAGCACCTCTTGTAAAGGTGAGCGACAGGGTGTAGGTCAGTCCGTCGGTGATGTAAATGGTGGGAGGGCTGTGCGGTTCAGCCAAGGGGACACTAAGCTGCGAGATGCTGTTTGCAGTTTAAAGAAATTAATTTACCAAAACTGGAAACGGGGCGTTATTCTGTGAAATAGCCGCACGTTTATCGGGGTTAGACTTCATTTATTGCTTCTCCTTTTAATCTTTCATATTCTCTTTCTATAACTGTATGTAGGACATTGGTATTGTTGTGGGACTTTCATTTCTGCTCCCCTATTGATGTTGGCAGTTGCTGGGGTGTAGTTCCATGAGTGCTGACTGACTACATATTGCTACCACACAGTTGGGCTATTTGACCATGGGAGACCCTGCAACAGAGTCTGATTCTGCCCAACATTCCTCCTCCCCCCACCCCCCAACACACTTTTTTCCACAGTGGTCACTGCATAGCAATCAGGAGTCAGATTTTTTTGACTGCTCCTTCCTTCCACCAGCCCACCCTACCCTCCCCAAACCAGAGATACTGAGGCTAACTATAGAAACACAACTACTACCACAGTTGAGCTCAGCAAGCTCGAAGTGAATTTAAAAAAAATTCCCAATCGGGTTGTGGGTGTCGCTGGCAAGCCTGGTATTTATTGACCATCCCTAGTTGCCCTCGGAGGTGGTGGTGGTGAGCCACCACCTCTGACCGCTGCAGTCCGTGCGCTGAAGGTACTCCCACAGTGCTGTTACTGTATATAACTGCTTCATAGCAGAACATACTCCTCATATCTAATAATGGGAATTACATCGCTGACCCCACGTACAACCATTAAGAGCCAAGCTTACTTATAGTGGACAGTGTGATTCAGTAAAACAAATAAACGTTAACTCTGTTTCTCTCTCTCCACGGATGCTGCCCTGGCCTGCTGAGTTTTTCCAGCATTTTCTGTTATTTCGGATTTCCAGCATCCGCAGTATTTTGCTATTGTAATCATTATATTAGCATGGATTAAACCAGCTGATCTGTACCCAAATACTGGTAGTTAAACTGCCCTGTGCATAAGCTTCAAGGGTCACCTTGCTTTTGAGTTACCAACAGTGTTTGCAAGACTTGTTTGTGGATAGGTCAGTGCTGGCTTTTATGTATTCGTGGTGTTAATCAATAACTAATGAGTGACTGCACACACTGGCGATGCCTCTTTTTTTTCTTTTCCACCCCCAACTGTTGTGTACTTGTAAGGAGAGAGCTAAGTCCCTGTTGCTTTTGATACCTGTGGTGAGTGCACTAGGAAGCTGGAAGCTTGCTTCAGACTTTGATCCGAAGGCATGCTTTTGTTACAGGTACACACATATGCCTCGGCCAGGTTTATCTAAGCAAAATAGAGGCCGTGAAAAGCAGCACGCGCTGAAGCGGTGTGCCTTTGTTGAACAGTCCGGCTTTTCAAGGGTACGCTGTTGAAACAGTTGGTCGTTCACCCGGGTCAGCAGAACAAGAGGACAGCTGGGTTTTTTTGGAAAAGAATCCTACAGCCAACTCTGATGAATAAGTTCAACGGCAAAATTGGACTGCAGTGAAACCTGTGATCAAGATCATGGGCCTGAATGGATCACCTGAGACCGTTCCCACTTGTCGATTGATTCACACCCACATGTCTGGTGGGAGATGGCAAGTTTGTGAAAACCCAAGTTAATCCGAAAGGTTGTGATTCACTGCCCGGTTTAAAGAATACTTTTGTTTTCTTTCCCAGTGACTGGGAGTATTATTTTCTGAACACGTGGTTCTTGTAAAACCGTAAAGTACCTCGTAAAATGTGTCCTGGAAATCCGTACGTGCTGGTTCCTGCCATTGAAGTGTTTTTACACTCGTGAACTGTTGCTTCCAGTTTACATGTGTCCTGCAGGCTCCAAAATAGCCAAGAATAGGATTGCTTAAACCGGTTGAGATTGGGGGCAAACTAGGATATCCTATGTAGTCTCAGTGTACCCTTGTGTAATGTAATGGCCCTTACTGTTCAGGCTGTCTTTCTCCTCATCTTTCCTCTCTTTTCCCCCCCCCCCCCCCCCCCCCCCCCCAAAAATCAGAAGACTTTCCACCAGTAGGCTACCTTGTGTCAGTGGTCATGATTCATGTGTAAACCTGGCTGGTGGCTGTCAAGCTATTTCACTAAGAGGGAAGGATATCATGGTCTAGTTTGATCCTGTCCACACCCATCCAGACATTGTCCGATAGATGTAACGGGATAGCGATCCAGGAGCTTGCTCTCCTTTCTCCCTTCCCCCTTGAACTCAAATATAATGGTGCCCCTGGGTGAGAGCAGCTAACTTTTTAAGACCAGCAATCAGACCTATGATCTTCCTGGCCAGTGTGCCTCGGGTCCCTTGTTGGATGGTTCATTTTACTCCCATCAAAGAGCTTGTTTGTTCTGCCCTTTCTAAACGAGATTTCCTTCCGTTTCCAACGCGGTCAGGTGTAAATGACGTGAACTGCATCTGCCGAGTGCAAGAAAATGCCCCAGACCTGAAACCTTTTGGTAATCTGCAGAATCCGACTTTTGGGAAGTGGGTTGATCCCAGTTTAAAATGGACAATGGTTCGGCACCAAGAGGCCAGAGGAGCACTCCATTATTGGAGAGACGAACAGATGTGTGTGAACTCAAATCTGCTTGTAACTTGGAATGCTGAATGTGTCACAAGAAGTAGAACTCGAGAGTAATCGGAGCTTTAGTCGGTATAAATTTGTAAAATATACATAATTGCTTTAACTTCTGAAAAGTGCTGGAAGGTTTTTAGAGCTGGATACAACACCTTGTTACAGAAGATAATGTACTGGGTTTGACACCCACTATCTTAATTATTAAAGTGTTGATGAGTAATGGGAGCCACACAGACTGAAATAGCTCCTGACGCTCCCTGGCACACACTCCTTCAATTGCTGAAGAATCTCCCACTTGCTGTTCTTGAAGCTTCACTGGTATCGGCTTGGGCTTTATGTCTGAACCAGATCATTAGTTATTGGCAAAATATACGCATCCACTCATTATCACTACCTTGGTGGTGCCTCTTGCACTCCGCAGCCTCCCCCGGCTGCGAGGACCAGCTGGAGAGTTGCTTTCGGGAATAACAACAGAAAATGCTGGAAAAACTCAGCAAGTCAGGCAACATCCGTGGAGAGAAATTTGAGTTGACGTTTCGGGTTTGACCCTTCTTCAAAACTGGAGAGAAAAGGAACTAGATCGAAGGCAGGGCTGCGATCGGACAAAAGAATAAAAGAACCAAAAGAAGTAAAAGAGATTAGAAGCTAGACGAGATGGTAATAGGCTGTGATTAGGTGTAAAGTGTACTGGCAGGGCAAAAGATAGCTGCCAGGTGTGAGAGAGAAACAAAAGGAAAGGGGGGGGGGGGAAAAAGGAAAGGAGTGGAAAAATATAAGTGAAAATGAAATAGGGGCCGAGGTTATGATCTGAAATTGTTGAACTCGATATTGAGACCGGAAGGCTGCAGAGTGCCTAATCGGAAGATGAGGTGCTGTTCGTCGAGTTTACGTTGAGCTTCCGTGGAACAGTACAAGAGGCCAAGGACGGTGAGGTCCGAGTGGGAATGGAGCGGTGAATTGAAATGACAGGCGACCGGAAGCTCGGGGTCACCCTTACGGACTGAACGGAGGTGTTCCGCAAAGCGGTCACCCAATCTGCGTTTGGTCTCCCCAATGTAGAGGAGACCGCATCGTGAGCAGCGAATACAGTATACTAGATTGCGAGAAGTACAAGTAAATCGCTGTTTCACCTGGAAGGGGTGTTTGGGGCCCTGGACAGTGGGGAGGGGGGGAGGTATAGGGGCAGGTGTTACATCTCCTCTGCTTGCACGGGAAGGTGCCAGGCGAAGGGGAAGGGCTGTTTGGGGTGATAGAGGAGTGGACTAGGGTGTCTCGGAGAGAGCGGTCCCTGCGGAATGCTGAAAGGGGAGGGGAGGGGAAGATACGTTTGGTGGTGGGATCACTTTGGAGGTAGCGGAAATGCCGGAGGATGATCCGTTGAATGTGGAGGCTGGTGGGGTGAAAGGTGAGGACAAGGGGAACCCTATCGTGGTTCCGGGAGGGAGGGGCAGGGGTGAGGGCAGAGGTGCGGGAGATAGAACTGACACGGTTGAGGGCAGTGTCAACCACGGTAGAGGGGAATCCTCGGTTGCGGAAAAAGGAAGACATGTCTGAAGCACTAGTGTGGAAGGTGGCATCGTCGGAGCAGATACGGCGGAGGCGGAGAAACTGGGAGAATGGAATAGAGTCCTTACAGGAAGCGGGGTGGGAGGAAGTGTAGTCCAGGTAGCTGTGGGAGTCAGTGGGCTTGTAGTAAATATTGGTCGATAACCTATCCCCAGAGATGGAGACGGAGAAGTCGAGGAAGGGAAGGGAAGAGTCAGAGATGGACCATGTGAAGGTGAGGGAAGGGTGGAAATTGGAGGCAAAGTGAATGAAATTGTCAAGTTCGGGGCGAGAGCAGGAAACGGCACCGATACAGTCATCAATGTATCGGAAAAAGAGGTGAGGGAGGGGACCCGAGTAGGACTGGAACAAAGATTGTTCCACATAGCCCACGAAAAGGCAGGCATAGCTAGGACCCATGCGGGTACCCATGGCAACACCTTTGATTTGGAGGAAATGAGTGGAGTTAAAGGAGAAGTTGTTCAATGTGAGAACAAGTTCAGCCAGGCGGAGGAGGGTCGTGGTGGATGGGGACTGGTCGGGCCTCTGTTCTTTCGGGCCTTTGCCAATGGCCAATGGCCAACCACGAGTAGGTGGGAGAGAGAATGGCCTGGGGTGTGACTTGGCCTCAGTATCAGACATACTAACATCTGGGGTGAAGATTTGCCGCGGCTCTTTCGAGGGTGAAGACCTGAGCAATTGTTGCTGTAGTAAATTCTTTGGGATGGTGGGGAAAATTCAGGGACGGCTTGAGGCCTCATCAGACTGTTGTTGCAACTCCTTCATTTAGTCTGTTCGACACACAATCTATCGGCAAACCAAAGGGGTGGGAAGCGTACGTCTGTCTTTTTAAAAAATGCAGCCGATCGTTCAGAGAAGAGTGAGTTGAAAGGTGTTGCTTTTTCAACTGCTTAGAACAAACTTGCTCAGACACTGGATGCATTTTACAATGTTTGCTTAATAGCAATAATTGGATAAATGGAGCACTTTCCTCATTTATGTGGGCGTTGCCATTAAGATGGATTAACTGTCTGAAAGCTTTACAGTGTATTAACATTGCTGCTGATGATGGCAGCTCCCGAGTCTGTAATAATGCAAATAAGGCGACCCTTCTGCCACTGGAGGCAGTCTGCGACGCCAAAAGCAGTGACCTCGTCCTGCACCTCTGGCCAGCACCGCAGCCTCTGGCTACGCAGATCTAAAGCGGCTTGCCACTAGAGGGAAGCCATGTTTTGTTGGCTGCCAGTGAGGGGAATTGGGCCCGTTTGCAACCTCACAATGGCTACGAAGAAGAAAGAAAGACTTGCATTTCTGTAAAGTCTTTCACGACCACCGGACGTCTCCAAGTGCTTTACAGCCAATGAAGTACTTTTGAAGTGGAGTCGCTGTTGTAATGTAGGAAATGCGGCAGGCAATTTGCGCACCGCAAGCTCCCACAAACCGCAATGTGATAATGGCCAGATAATCTGTTTTTGTTATGTTGATTGAGGGATAAGTATTGGCCCCAGGACACTCTGGATAACTCCCCTGTTCTTCTTCGAAATAGTGCCATGGGATCTTTTACGTCCACCTGAGAGAGCAGCCGGGGCCTCGGTTTAATGTCTCATCCGAAAGACAGCACTTCCGACAGTGCAGCACTCCCTCAACACTACACTGGGAGTGTCAGCCTAGATTTTTGTGCTCAAGTCCCTGGAGTGGGACTTGAACCCACAACCTTCTGACTTTGAGGCAAGTGTGCTAACCACTGATCCACAGCTGACACTTTCAAAGACAAAGGCACAATTTCCCGCCACCACCCCCACCCCTCGCAACATAAATGTGGCGCAAAACTGTTAACGATGCTGCTGCTTCAGCCCACTCCCCAGCCCATACTGTTTATATATTTTTTTAAAAAGGTGAAACGTAACTTTGTCATGCAAGTGTACATAGAGCATCAACAATTCCCACCGGCCACTTGAGCACGGCTCCTTCAATGAGTCTCATTTGCAGGAGATGCAGAGACTGTCTGGCACACCTCCTCGTGGCATCGGCAGAGCCTCGGGAGCAGGTTGCCTTCTCTGCTGGAGATGAAACACAACAGGAGGTGGGCCCAAGAAACGGGAAGGGGAGAAAATACATTTTTTTTTGGAGGTGGGGAGGAGGAGGAGAGCGAGAAGGGGAAGTCTTGCCCTGTAAGAGTAACAGAAGTGATGAGGAGCGCACTCTCTTATTTTGGGTTAAACTATACCATTTATAAAAATATACAAGAATCTTAGAGTGAAAGAATATAAAATGTTGTACATTGGCAGCCAATTATTGTGTTGCCGGAAGCTAAGGAGCAGCAACCTCCCCCACCCCCTCCTCCCCCACAAACCCTTCCTCTGGGCCATTCCGTACAGCATCATTCCAGCCCAGTTGGAAGCCTCCATTGATGTCTTTCATCTCTGGCTGTTGGCAAACTCTGAGCTGTTGGGTGTCCTATGTTCCTTCTTGTTTCTCTGCAGCAAACTGCTGGCGTGAAACCCCCCCTCCCCTCCTCGAGTGCACAGCCCCCGCCCCGGGGCCCCTCGGGGAGGCTATTGCTTCATAGTACTGTACAGTAGTTGAAATTTAAAAAGAGCATGTCCCATCGTGGCTGTCTCTTTGAGGGTGAGCTCGGGGCAATTTCCTGCAGCCTGTGTGGTCACACTGGGAAATGCTGCCTTGTTCCCAGCAGCAGCTGGAGAGCATCAAAAATTAAACCTCCCCTTTTCGGTCGCGTGTTAAATTAATACAAAAAAAAGTATAAATTGGCGCTGCAAGATTTGTAATGGGATTATTCAGCGTTACATTCTCGCTGTCAAGCTTGTGTTCCCCTTTCTCCCCCAATCCACTGCAGACTCTTGATGAGAATTAAATGGGACTTTTCATGAATAACTTGCCGCTTTATCATCTTCTTTTCCTCTGCTTTGTGCATGTACTTTGTCTAACTTTAATTGTTAATGAAATGAGATTGAGAATCTTGGTTCGGAGGAATTATCTATGCTACAGCATATATATTGCGTCTTGTGTAATTGTACTTGCATAAGAACATTAATTTTATGGAGATAGTTTCTGGCTGAATCTGACTGAATAGTACAATTATACAAAAGCTTTCAAATCCCAGGGCGATCTTTCAATTCATGTAACTTGAATTATTTATCTTTTATTTTCCATTCTGTTGGACAACCTCTTCATTTCTGCTTCATTTTGAAGCCATTTCAAGGCCTCCTCCATGTTGTACAGTGGTAGCTGCAGCCAGGCCAATGATTGAGCCATCCCCTCAGCCACTTGACTCCCTCCCATCAGATTGCCCCAACTGAGCCTGACTTTCCGCAGGCGCTGATTCACTGGTGATTTAGTGTTGAATGCCGATTTTAAAATCCCTGTGAGAGACCCATCAATATACTTGCAAATTTTTGAGAGCCAAGCCTGGATCCTGAAAACATTTTTTAAACAAGTTGCTCTAATTCTGCTGGTGAATTAGCTTGGGTTCCAAGAACCACCTGCAAGTCGCACGCCGTCACTGGGTCAAAACCCTGGAACTCCCTCCCTAACAGCACTGTGGGAGTACCTTCACCACACGGACTGCAGTGGTTCAAGAAGGCGGCTCACCACCACCTTCTCGAGGGCAACTAGGGATGGGCAATAAATGCTGGCATTGCCAGCGACGCCATGTCCCATAAAAATAATTTTTTAAAAATTTCAACATCTTGTCCACTGGCTTCTGCATTGATGCTGCTTATCCAGGAAGCATCTGCTCGCTGGCTCCAGTGCTTGCGCTGTTTATCCTGGCAGCAGACTCGCAGACCCAGGGTTTTTTTTTGCGTGTCTGGATCTGCCAACAGAGTAAGGAAGCTGGAAGTTGGTACGGTAAATGCTGGGAGCTGTGGACGCAGGCGCTGCAATCCACAGTAAAAGCCGCTTTCTTCTACTTAACCGTCGGCCATGTGCCGCCTCGCAAGAGTGTTGAGCCCTTTTTAATGCTGTGTCGGTGTTTGCTGATCACCGCCGGATAAACACTGGGTCCCTGGGCTTTTCACGCCCCCCGCTCTCATAAATGACTGTGTGAAGCAGACACTTAGACTGACACTTGCTGACCAAATGCTCTGCAAGTAACGGCTGGGAATAACACTGGGTCTGCAAACTTGATGGCTTCGTTCATAATCTGCCAGTTTTCCCACCTTCAGCGGTGCCGTTAACCCTTTTTGTTTTAAACTCCCTTTTGCGAAAGACACAGGTAGTAAATTAGTAGTGAATTTTTTTTTAGATGGTAGTTGGTGATTTTCACTTTGACCAAGGAGCACAAATGTTCTGCCTGATGATTGAAGTTTTTTTTTACTGTTGTGTCCTCTCTGTACAATGCAGTAATAATAACACCATTTGGCCTCTTCCTGACACTAAAGATCTGCAATGGTACTTATGACAAATGGGTCTTTAGTAGAGGGGGATCGGGTTGCTCATTAGGTTCAGCACTGGACTTAGGGCAATGCTCATTAGGTTTGAATCCCGGTAGGATGCATTAATCCTTTCATCTTGAGGTGGTGGGTAAAATAAGCCTGAAGACATGGGGAGGAAACTGGGTCTGAACAATGCTTACTACACTGGTGGCTTCTCCTGGCTGCCCAACAACGGAAGAAGGGCACCAGCATTGCACCCAACAGCATGTAATGGAAATTAACCTCTACGTGTCTCTTTCTCTTCCTCCCCTTTCTCCTATCTCCCAATCAAGTAGACCATGAACTTGTGAAGTAGGGGGCACAATAATTCCTGAACTTCAAACGATAGACATACCCCTCCTCTCAAATAAATTTCTGTTTTGGCCTCTTTAGCTGTGTGTTCCCACTGCAAAAGACATGAACAGAAATTTTAACGTGCGGAAATGTGTTTTTTTTTTCTACCTGTGTTCATCCTGACAAATAGTCTAATCTCCTTCCCCGCCCCCCCCCCCCACCCTCTTCCCTTTTGCCCCCCCCCCCCCATCAGTCCAGTACAAGCCACATAGAATTTGCATTTGTACAGCATCTTTCATACCCCAAAATGTTTTCTAGCTATTGAATTACTTATGAAGTTTAGTCACTTATTTCAGACAAACGCAGCAGCCAATTTGCACGTCTGACGGTCCCGCAAACGTAAATGAGACGAATGGCCAGTTAATTTTGGTGGTAGTCGGAGGGATAAATGTTGGCCAGCACTCTGGGAAAACTCCTGATCTTCGAATTGTACTCTGGGATCTTTTGTGCCCATTGGGGGGGTTAGATGGGGCCCCTGTTCAACACCTCGTCCAAAAGAAGGCACCTTCAAAAATGCAGCACCACCCCCCCCCCCCCCCCCCCACCCACTACGGAACTGAAGTGCCAGCCTAGATAATGTGTTCAAGTCCTGGAGTGGAACTCGAAATCATGACCTTCTGGCGAGAGTGCTATCACTGAGCCAAACCCATAGACTTGCAAACTCGGGCTGCTCGTTTTATGGTCAGTGCTGTACATTATTTACCAGTATAGAGATTTATGGCTGGGTGGTTGTTGCACTTTATTCTCTTGCTGTGATCAATCTCGACAGAAAGTGCATGTAGCACTGTGGGCATGCCAGTGCATAGGGCAAAATAAAATGAGGATGATCCTGGGGTGGTTTTTTTCCCCATGCTCCTCCCTCCCTCCCTCTTGCTATTCACAAGGGACCTTGCCAGTGTAACTCTCCAAGCTAACTGCAGAGATGACTGAGCAAGTTGGTGACGCAGCCCCTGACACTTGGCTCCCAGTGCACGCTGACCTTCACTGAAATATCATGCCGATTTAGCATTTTTAAAGCTGTTCTGATTTGTACATCTTCTTTCCCTGTTTTGTGTTAACAGGAGTACTGCCAGCATCAGACATGTGATCCTTCTCGAGCTGGCTGCACTCCATGTAAGAAACTGACTGGCACTGCGGACCCAACGATCTGCTGTTAAGCCCACCCATTCCTGCAAAGTAAATGCAGCAACACCATCACTCTCTTCTGCCCCAGACATGTGCTGTCTGTTGAGCAACTGGATCTGAACACCATGCAGTGGAGCCCAACAGTGCTATAGAGATAGACACTCGGCGTAAAATCATGGGTGATGGTTGCGGGGAGAGAGAGTGATGCAAAGATGTTGTTCCATGGGGACCATTTTAGCCGGTAAGCGTAGAAGTGCTTTCTAATTCTGCAGTTTGAAACAAGAAATTCAGTGCAGGGCCCAGTGAAACTCCTGGCAATCCTGATATTCCAGAATCTGGGAGTAACCATAGTCTCTCTTTTTATTTTCTCTCTTACCAATTTCAGCTGGTACGCTGAGCACTCCTTCGAATAGAATTGGTCCTTGCTTTTAAGGTGTAGATGACTTCACTAAAGAGCTGTAACTAGGCTAATTACCAAGGCTGTTCTTCTGGAGACTAAATATTCAATTAAAATCAACTAATTTGCCCTGATCTTTTTTGGGAATGTGATCCAATTAGGAGAATTGGTGCCGTGTTCTCTCTTTTAATGAGGTGCCTGAGCTAAGTTTTTGGATCAGACTGTGGTAAGTTCATTCTGGCGGCTTTCCCAACACTTCTTGGCCCAGCATTGCAACCTGGTGCCTAATCTTGTTGCTCCTTTCCTGCTCGTGCACAGCCTGACTTGTTAATAAAGTTTCCTGCTGGCGCCAGCTTCGGAGCTGGATTTAAAAAAAAGTTGAAAGAACTTGCATTCGTATAGCGCCTTTCACAACCTCTGGACGTCCCAAAGGGTTTTCCAGCCAATGCAGTGCTTTTTGTGAAGCGCAGTAGTGTAGGAATAAGGGGGCGGAATCAGGGTGGGGGTTAAGAATAGGTATCGGCTTGATGTTCCAACATTTGCTTTGCTGCTAATGAAAATTTATTAAAACCCTGCTAATAACTCAATTTTCCACGTAAGACACCAATAAATGGAGAGGGAGTGGATTTATAGATTTTAAAACAAAGAAAATACTGCAGATGCTGGAAATCTATAATAAAAACAGAAAATGCTGGTAATACTCCAGCAGGTCAGGCAGCATCTGTGAAGAGAGAAACAGAGTTAATGTTTCAGGTCAGAAAGGTCATCAACCTGAAACGTTAACTCTGTTTCTCTCTCCACAGATGCTGCCTGACCTGCTGAGTATCTCCAGCATTTTCTGTTTTTATTATAGATTTTTAAAAACCGGACTAAAATGGGTGGTTTGCAGCCCGGTCTGACTTTCGCACGGATTGTGCGGCGGGTGGGTTTGGCTCTAATTGCCTTCCCGCATTTCTCTCCTCCCCTTCGTTTGTGTTCTGTTGCATGTACATAGCGCCCCCTGTGAAGAGCCTTGGGATGTTTTACTATGGTAAAGTTGCTATTTAAATGCAAGTTGTTGTTGGGCTGGATTCCACCGCACTGGAAGCAATCGAAGAACTGAGGTGCCAGATTTTTCTTGCCCAGAATCAGGATTTTTTTTCTCCTCAAATTGTGGCGTTCTCTTGTTTTTCTTTGCTCAAGCGCACAAATGCATCCAAGACATTCCAGTTGGGTTCTGTTTGGTTATAAGAGATCCTGAAGCACCTCTTGCCCCAGCCTCATTAAGTGTTTAAAATGTTGGCCCTGAAATTAGGATCGGGCGCTTGCCGCGCGTGCAAGCCCCTGATGTGCACTCACCCGGTGCGCCGACATCTGAAGCCCGGGCCTGCTTGCATTTCCTGTCACAGGCCCGGTTCAGATGTTGGCGCGCTGTGCTTACCTGATCCAGCAGCGTAGTTAGTGCGATGTGCCGGCTGGGATCAGGTGAGCACTGTGCAGCCAATCAGGGGAGGGGAAACTTCATTCATGAGTTTTGAGAATAAGAACTGTCAAACTCATATGGGCTGCCAAAACACTACTTAAACTTTAAATAAAATTTTTAAAAACATCCCACTGATTATGTTAACTATAAATAAGTTTTAAAAATATTTAAACAATTAATCAAATTTTTGAAAAAAATAAATTTTTTAAAAATAGGGTCTAAAACTAAACTTCCCTTACTGTAAATTCTTTAAAAATAATAAGCCTGTGGGGGGGAAAAAAATTCTAAATTGTACTAAAAGACCACTTGCCTGTAAAACTAAGTACTTACGTCTGGTTTTTCCACGCGTAAAAACCGGAGGCCTTTACACTCTGGCAACTCTTGGGGGGGGGGGGGGGGGGGAAGGAATTTCACTGCGCACGCGCTGCATCACAAGTCGCAAGCATTCTGCCTCTTAACCCCTTGGGTCAGAGGACAGGAAATGCCGGTTTTCAGTGCATGCGCTGTGCATGCTGAAAACCGGCAATTCCTCCGGGCACACGCGTGAGTACCCCGTCCGTACTCACGCGTTGTGACAGGAATTACTGGGCCGATAAAAGGATTCGATAGGGTAGATACAGTGAAACTATTTCCATTGATGGGGCAATGAAGAACGAGGGGACATAATGCTAAAATTAGAGCTAGGCCGTTTAGCAGGGAAATCAGGAAGTGCTTTTTTTTTTACACACACAGCTGCCATGTGGGAGGGCCTTTCACTTTAATTCACCGCTCCACTGCCATTCAGACCTCGCCGTCCTCGGCCTCTTGCATTGTTCCATGGAAGCTCAGCGTAAGCTCGAGGAACAGCACCTCATCTTTTGATTAGACACTCTACAGCCTTCTGGACTCAACATAGAGTTCAACAATTTCAGATCATAACCTTGGCCCTATATATATAATTTTCCCCCCCCTCCCACATGGCAGCTGTCCTTCATTCTGCCAGCGCAATTCACACGCCATCCTTTGTTGCTTAACCTGCCCCATTACCACCTCCTCTCGCCTTGAATATCTCTCAATGTCTCTTACTCTCCTGCTTTCTATCCTATCACAGACCTTCCCTTTTTGTTCTTTTATCCCCAGCCCCTAACTTGCTTTTAAATCTATTGTGGCGGTACCACCGGTTGTCCCTTACATTGAGATACATAATTCCCTTTAACTTACCTTTAAATGTATCTGTTACTGCACGCAGGCTTCATTCCTGTACTCTGCGTGATGACGTCATGATGTCAGAGCTTGGAACCTGCTGGCAGTTGAGCTCGGAAACTTCTAGTCAGTCCTCGTGGCGCCCCCGCTGGGGAAAGACCTACACCACGGTACTCCTACAGTCAGCCATCTTACCTGCTACCTTACCTGTTGTATTTAACCTGTTCCTGTAAATAAACAACTTATTTATAGTTCGTCGAAGTCGAACTCGATTATTTAGTGGCGATGCACACGAATCGCTACACTATTCTATTTCCTGCTTTTTTTTCCAGTTCTGACAAAGGGTCTTCGACCTGAAACGTTAACTCTGTTTCTCTCTCCACGGATGCTGCCTGACCACCTGAGTTTTTCCAGCATTTTTCTGTTATTTCGGATTTCCAGCATCCGCAGTATTTTGCTATTGTATTAGTGGTGGGTACATGGAGTTGAGGTACAGATCAAGCCATGATCTAATTGAATGATTAGAGGCAGGCATGAGGGGCTGAATGGCCTACTCTTGTTCTTAGGTCTCTCCTGTTCTTTTTCGCACAAGCTGAAACCTCCGCTCACACACCTGTGAAGATCTCCCGTTGCCTGTCCCACGACTGATGTGTCAATTTGTGCTTGTTAAAATAACAGTTCTGGCTTTTAGAAAAACAGAGGTAACTTTTGTGCGTTGCCGAGCCTGTCACGACCAGCACCTGACTGAAAAGTAAAAGGGATGAGTAAGCCCATTAGCTACTAAGTACAGTAGTTTAGGATTTGGTCTGTTGTCACTTAACCCGTGAAGTGGGGTTAGGTTGCAGGAGGACATGTAAATGAAACAGATTCCAAGGTTCTGGCACGCTGCCTAATACAGGCAGCTACCACTGAGCTGCTTCTGTAAATGTGCGTGAGGATTACACACTGGAGGGAATGTACAAAAACGCGCTCTTTTTGCAGACATTACAATAGGCAGTAAACGATGATAAAAGGAACCTTTGTATTCGATTTAGCAGTCAAGATCTAAGCCTCTCTTACATTGGCGCTATTTTAATCCGGTTTCCAGGAGACCAGTCCCTGTGAGCCAGCTCCCGCAGGTTGCACTGCTAAATCCCGTTCTCTTATCCCAGCCGGTCACCCAAAGCAGATCTGTCTCAATTTCTTGTGTGTTTAAGATCCAGCTGCCGTAATAAAGGATTTAAGTCGTGAAAGTACAGGGAGCTGGTGCACCGATGCCAGTCTCTCCGAATCCATAATAGAAGAGCTCTGATTTACTTTGTGAAGAGTTTATTAACGACGCCTCTTTTTTTTGCATTTAATTCGGTTATTGCTGCGACCCAATATTTACTGACGGGGGGAGGGGGAGCTATTCCCTCTGTACGTGAGTCTTTAAAGAATCTACTCCCAACGATTACAGTGATGTTGCTTATAATCTGTGTATCTGCTGCTGTGTGTTTTGTGTGTGCGTTTGTACACACATGCAGTGCTGATAACTAGGTCAAGTGAGTTGGCGTGTTATGACATCCCATGGCATCCATAAAATGCTACACTTGATTTGCGCACCCGTGGTATGATTTTACTAGCCCAGTTGTGCAATTTTCCACAAAGCGGTAGAAGGGCTCTTAACAGCCAAACACTTCCCGGAGTTGCCGAGGCAGCTCGTGTGATGGGCTGTTTGACTGCAGGAGGCAGCGCGGCCTGATTTCCCCCCCCCCCCCACCACACTGACAGTTTTCAGCAAAGGTCGCCGGAGAGCAGAAAAGCTGCAACATACTGCAGAAGCAGGAACTCCTGAAACTGAAAAGCTGGAAACACTCAGCAGGTCAGGCAACATCTGCGTAGAGAGAAACACATAAGATATTTCGGATATGGGCCCTTCATCAAAACTCAAATATTACACAGATGAACAGCATTTTTAAAAAGGAACAGTACAAGGGGAAGTGGTGGGGGTGGAAGAGAATAAAAACCATACACAGGGAAATGAAACATGTAATGTGCTTAATGGAGAACAGGGGATGGTTAAATGGCAGAGTTGATGGTAACAATCCAAGAAATAAAAGACAAGAATGTAACTGGCTGCAGGGGTGGGGGATAGGCAGGTAGAACAGGAAGCATGGAAAAAAAACAAAAAAGTGGAGCAAACTCCAGTGGCCCAGGAGCCTAGTAGAAGAAGAAAACCGGTCGCCGCCAAGGGTGCATTTCAAGGGTGACGGTGAAGGAGCGGCTCAGCGCTTGGGGTGGGCACCACCCACCAGTCGGAACACTGGTGCCTAGCCCACGCTTGTCCATTCATCGTAATGGCGGTGAAATTCCTGCCTGCCTGTGGTTTCCTGGATGCTTTACCTGGGAGCGCGAGTCACCCGTTGCGTAACTGTGTCTGGAAACGGCCCAAAAATCCTGCTGGTAATGAAAGCAGCTGTGTAGCTTAATGAGGTGGAGCACAAAGTCAGTTTCTGGGTCAGACACCAAGAATGGTTTATGTGACTGGGCCTGCTGTCACTCAAAAGCTGCCATATATAACCTTGATTGACAGCAATTATCCCTTCACAGAATTGCATTTCAGTGCTTGACCTGCAAGTTAACTTCTTCCTCCTAGAAGCTAACCATGGGTACAGCTGGACAATGAAAGGGGAGCGAATCCACTCGACGAAAAGACAGGACCGTCCCCAGCAGATCCGCACCGACTGTTTTGTAGCCATCATCTTTAATATCACGGTTAGAAGCCTGTTCTGTGTAGGTCAGTACAAGGACACCATTTTACAGCTTGGGTCTCCCTGCCTGCTCCTTTTAGATGTAATTCAAAGACAATTTAGACTGAAGGAGGAGAAGGTGGGGGGGGAATGCCTTGTTTTCATTCTGGACATATTTATCACGTTTTACCTGACTTGCTGTACGGTGTGTGCACATTAGACCGTTTCTATGTTCACCCTTAATTGGATCGCAACGCCTTCAGCTACTTAACCTCAATTCCTCAATGCTCTGATTTGCTATGGTGAGCCGGTCGGGACAAAGGCCTTCTCCTGGCACCACCCCCCCAGCCCCACCCACATTCACCTTTCCTCATTGCTGCATTAACCCCCCTGTCCGTTGTGACATGTTTATATACAGGCCTCCGCCATCGCGCCTCTTGTAATTGTGCTGTTGGGCCACGGCCTGCACTTGCCATTAATCTTGTGGATCTTTCTCCTAATGCACTATTGCCATCAATCATTTCCTGAAGTTAGCTGTGCGCAGATCCTAGTAGAGGTGGTTGATGTCACAGCAGACACGAATGTAGGTTCCGTATGGATGCAGACACTGCTGTCCTGATTCTGTGATCAGGATTGCACCTTAAGTAATAGAAAGAAAGAAAGACTTGGATTTCTATAGCGCCGTTCATGACCACCGGACGTCTCAAAGTACTTTACAGCCAATTAAGTACTTTTGGAGTATAGTCACTGTTGTAATGTGGGAAATGCGGCAGCCAATTTGCGCAATGACCAGATAATCTGTTTTTGTTACGTGGGTTGAGGGATAAATATTGGCCCAGGACACCGGGGAGAACTTCTCCTACTCTTCGAAATAGTGCCGTGGGATCTTTTACGTCCACCTGAGAGGGCAGACGGGGCCTCTGTTTAACGTCTCATCCGAAAGACGGCACCTCTGACAGCGCAGCGCTCCCTCAGCACTGCACTGGGAGTGTCAGCCTAGCTTTATGTGCTCAAGTCTCTGGAGTGGGACTTGAACCCACAACTTTCTGACTCAGAGGCGAGAGTGCTACCCACTGAGCCACGGCTGACAACCTAATAGGGCATCAATACCTCCGCAATTCTTGCTGTCAGTTATTCTGATGCTACATTTTTTTTTATTTAGTAGCAGTTGCCGAACGGTTTATCAAACCTTAGCTGGTTCCCAGGTACATATTTCCCGATGCAGATTTGGAACAGTGTAAAACCAGTACAAGCCCGTGTTGGTTTGGTTTGGTTGGTAGGACACTCTCTTGAGTTAGAAGGTTACGGGCTCAAATCCCACTATGGACTTGAGCACACGATCTATGATGATGCTTCAGTGCCGTACTGAGGGAGTGCTGCATTGCCGGAGGGGGTCCAACATCAAAGTGAGTCTCTTGCTCTTTAATTGCTTTCTCTGTGGTTTAATGAGAACGAAGGGGGCCCTGTCTGGAGGCTCATGTGGATGTGAAAGACCCACGGCACTGCTCGACGAGGAGCAGGGAGTTCTCTTGCTGTCTTGGCTCGTGAGCCTTTGGGACTAAATCAGAATGTAGTACAGGAAACACTTTGGTATCCGGCACCGACGGGACCGGCGTGTTGCCGGTTGATCAAAAATTCCGGATGACCGAGAGGGTTATCTACCGAGGCTATTTTTAAAACACAAATTTTTTTTAAATCAAGAAATGTGCAGTATACAGTAATTGGGTACTCACTACAGAATGTTATTAAATGGATGGTGGAAGATGCTTGATTAAGTACAGTACTGCCAGTTGAGGGTAATGCAATGACTACCAGCAGCGTGGGAGACACACAGTACCCCTGTAAAATGGCAGATCAGAAGAGACTATCGGCAGCGCGGGAGAGTCAGACTCCTGTTACGGGGGGATTGAGGTGTTCCGACTTCCGACAGCACCAAGAAGCCGAGTAGTGGCAGTTTGGAGAACTACCCCCACTGACTAACCCGGCCACCGCGGGAGACTCGGACTCGGCAACATTGCCGGTTATTGAGGTGTTGTTTTCGGAGTGAGAATTTTGCCGGTTAATAGAGAATTCCGGATATTTAGGAACCGTTCCTTGTGATGCCCAAGGCCACTGACCTGACTTGAACAGGGTTAATCTGGTTTTAGTTGTGGATAATTCTGCTATTTTTAATCAAGTGTTTCAGGAATGGAGTTCTGTCATTTGCTTCCACCTTGGTGTGCACACGCGTGCACTGATTTCTGGGTTCAAGTAGGCTTGCATGCATCGGGTGACATTTTCTCACCCAAAATGTTAATTCTTTTTAAAACGGCTTGTCCAGTGAGAGATATTACGATGATCTCCATCACTGATTATCAGGCCTGCATCACCAAGTACAAAATACCGTTTAGTGTCTATTCTCTTGAAATTGGAATCCAGCACCCAAATCAATAGTCCAACGTATCCTATGTTAGCTAAAGTTACTGCCATTGAGGCAGCAGGTAGACCTCTTGATGGATCAGGTGGTAAAACATCATCAGAACTGACACATCTACAGCCTCTGCATTGCCTTTAGTGTAGCTTGCTTGAGGGAGAGAGCGTGACATCCGCAAGAAGATTTATACAGTACAGCTAACGATGCAATGTTGTGAGTAAATGTTGAATGTTGCGTGCTAAACTACTAGCTCATTCCACAAAAGCAAAGCCAGTTGACTTCATTTTTAAGCTATAAAAGTGTTGACATTTGTCGGCGTGTGTTTTGGCACTTCTCTAACCTATCCTCAGTGCTCCGCTACACAGTTAATTTATGTTTCCTGGTGTCTCAAATGTCAAAACAGTGGGAGAAAATGTACTTCGCAACTTTACAGATGGAGCATTCATCCAAGATGCGAAGTGCAATATGTTTCCTTTTGCAAGCCTCGATGCCAGTGAGGAAGAAATGTTCCATCGGTTGTTAATGAACGCGTGACCAATGTAAGGATGTAGGTGACCCTCTGACCTAATTAACCCTTTAAAGCAGTCAGCAAGTGATTAACTTTCTTGCCTAGTATTTTCATATTAAGAAAATAGGTGGTCACGGCACACGGTGAATTGCAATGTTTGCATTGTTCTTGGTTCTGGCGATGGGTGTGGTGGAAGGAGGGGAGGGGTTGGTCCGCAGTGATCCAGAGGCCTAAAAGAGGACAAGAGACTCTGCCCAAGTCTGTGATTGATTCTCCGACCCACCATGTTGGTATACATAAAATCAGAAGAGCGACCTCCACTGGTTGTTCAAAGGATGCTATATGAGGCTGCTGCACGATAGGAGGTGTAAAATTTATAGATAAATAATCTTTGGACTTTTTCCCAATTCTTCTTCTCCTGAAGATGTTGACTCCTTGCTAAGGGTACCGTTGTATCGGTATGGGTAACCCTTCAATGCCCTCCCCCAAATGGCCAATCTTCGTCTATGAGAATAGACAGTGGGGGCCCACAGGCTATTTGAATGTGAAGGGCATTGGAAATTTGCAAGATTTGGACATTAATCGCTTGAATCTGGCAGAATTTCAGGCTGTGGGATTGGACTCCTAACCAGGAGTAGATAGTAATTCTTGAAACAGTCCAGGAAACTACAACTGCATGCAACAGTTTCAAGAGCAAAAACAAATCACAGGAAACTTTCGATTTACCGGCACCTAAATAACCGGAAATCTCGGTTAACCGGCAAAATTCAGGAGTAGGTTCAGGTAACTTTTTTTATTACTTGCCTTCCTCCATTTGTTGCTGTGCAAGGGTGTGGCTGCAGCTGTTGCTAAGCTACAGAGACGCTTGCAACTTGTGGCCATTGTTCTGAAGCTAACGGGGTTTGTTGCTTTATACGGCGCTCTCAGCTCTCCGTATCTTTTACTATAGCTTTCGGTTATCCGGAATTTTTGATGAACCGGCACCACGTCGGTCCCGTCCGTGCCAGATTTAAAAAAAGTTTCCTGCATTTTATTTATTCTGCTGAAGAGACTCTGAAGTGAGAGACTAGATTGCAGCTAACTTTCTCCCCCCCCCCCCCCCCCCCCGGATATCTCACACACTGAGCCCTCATTTCAGTCTATCTTGACGGCCATTGAATACGCATGTCATGATAAACATGTGTTTTGTGTAGTTTCTCCATTCTAGGGGCTCCTAAGCAATGGGTATTTGTTGTATTGGACAGCATTTCAAAGTGAGGGATCAGCAGTGGGTCTTGTTGCAAAAGTCACCATTGCATATCCGTGAATCGGGTTCAGTGAGCTAGTTCTTCTAAAATAAATTCCTACTGTGTATAGTGGTGATAAGCAAGCGTCAACAGTATCTACTCTAGGAATTGTCTCTGGTTGGACTTTGCAGATGAGTAGTTGTTTACAGACTGGTAACATGGTCCTCCCTTTCCCTATGGGCTGTATGAAGAGGTCCATATGGGTTTTATAAAGAATACATACTTTGTAAGACGCTTTTAAAATTGGAATAAAACTTAGAAAATAAATAAGCTCTGTTGTGGCTTTGGAAAATTATAGTGTATGTGCAGAGATATTCTTCTGTGCCTTAAATTGCTGATCAAATGAATTTCCACAGAGCCTTCTAATCCGTCACATTTTAGATACATGTTGTGGACATTCCAGTAGCACTGCATCCATGCACAAGTAAGCCCTATACTGTAATGTTACCCATTTAGTGCTTGAATGTAAATCTGGCAGCCGATTAGCCGTATAATACGAGGGTGTGGCGAAGGCTGTGGAATCTATGGCCCCATTGAGCGGTCTCTCTCGGACCCAAGTCAAATGGTGGTCTTTGCATGAATCCGTGTTGTGTTGGCTCCAATATATAAAAGCGAGAACTGATCCAATGTGAATGTTAACTGCGCTGTTGGCACAAATTCAACTCTCCCAGGCTGTTGGAGAGAGCTGCACCAGTAACTGGCTTGAATTTGTGTGGCTGGGAGCAGTGAGGCCACGCGTACGGAGTGCTCCCAAGTTTTCTGAAGCACTGGAAGGTGCCGGAACACGAAGATGCCCAGGCATGTGGTGTTTCAAGATTTGGGGGGAGCCGGAATGCTAGATAAGCGTAGCGGGCGCAAGTGAAGTGATTAAATATGACTTCACTCGTGGGGGGCTTGCACTATTGTATTGTTATTGCAGGAGAGAAATTGTACTTTAATACTTTGCTGGCTACTGTTTAAAAAATTGGAAATATTCCTTGCTGTGCAAGTTAGCTAAAATCTATTTTAAACCTTCAGAATCTTGAATTCCTACTAGTTATTTGCATCAGGCTTTAATTTATTTTTAGATGAAGAAAATAAGGATATAATTTCTTTTAACTTCAAAAAATAAATCCAAGTGTGTCGATTGAAGTTCATAAATGGGGCACTATGAATCATGAAGAATATCTAATTTAACAAGTGACAATCTATTATGTATTACACTGGTTATTAAACCCCATGTCTGTGCGGGCTCATCGCCGTCATTTGTCAGGGACCGGTCTCTGTCCTGAAGGTATTATTTTGTTCCAGCGGCTTTATTATTTTCCAATTTTACTGTCTGATTTCACACAGCGGGGATAGGTGATCTGTCCAAATTGATAGATTTTCGATGTAACCTTAAAGGAGACTGCAGCGTGCTTTTTAAAAAAAAAAAAAAAAAATGAAAACCATTTGCATTGCTCCATCCTCGACCAACATACATACGTGTGTGTGTGTGTGTGTGGTTGCTGTTATAATGATACATTTAAAAAGAAACTAATAAGTGCATGCTGTAAATTAGCAATTCTAAATGAAGAAAGCCACTGCTGGCCGGCCACGGCTAACTGGTGCCTCAGCACTCCCAGATCATGACTAGACATTATTTCATATCGACAGCTCTTTGCAGTGATGAGGTTACTGTGTCTGGAGATCCCATTCACTTTTCAAAGCTGTAACAGGGCATCGGGAGCGTTGAAGGGTTGCTGAGAGAATTCTGCAGCGATGCCGCCTTTCCTGCGCGCCCCCCCCCCCCCCCAAAGCCTGATTTCAATTTCTCTTTTTTTTCTTTCCCTGCCTATTTTCTTGCCTATCCTCCTCCTCATGATACTGAATCTTTGCTGAAGTACAATTCTCTGGGTGCCACTCGCCCCCCCCGCCCCCCCCCCCCACCTACCTTGCCCAAGTGTGCATTTTTCTTTTGTGCCAGCCCTGCAGGTTGGCAACAACAACTTGCATTTATGTAGTGCCTTTAATGTAGTGAAACATCTCGAGCGCAAAGCAGAAAAAAAATGGCCGACAATTTGATCTGGCGTGGGGAGGGGCATCACCAGCAAGTCTTGTCTGCGCCCGACAGTCACGTGTGCACATTTTCAGCAGGAGTCACTAGCTAGCAATAGCTCGTGGGACTCACGCTCACACTGAGGGCACACCCCAATTATATAGTGCTCTTCACCCAGCACTGTTCAGATGTGTAATGGATCGAAAGGGCAGGCCGGAATAATCTGTTAGCCTTTACTTCACTGTCAAAAGTGAACTCCTCCTGCATATTAAATCTTTACCTGCCAGCCGCATACACAACTACTGCAGTCAGTCAAGCCCAGCTTGTGTGTATCTCTTTTTTAAGGCTGCTGTGTTAATTCAGTCATCACTAACATTTTGTTTTAAAGAAGAAAAACTAGAAGTGCTCTTTTGAGGCACTGTATGTCCCTAGATTTATCTCCATTTAGGGCGAATGGAAATTTAGCCTCGAGTTCCGCTGGTACCTCAGTTAATTTACAGAGTTGCGCGTTCTGCCAGAGGTCCGGTGAGAATTTACGACTTGTACCATACTCCCATTCTTTTTTTCCTCAAAGATGCATTACCTCATGCTTATCCACATTAAATTGCATCTGCCATCTGTCTGCCCAATCCACTAGCGTGTCTGTTTTTCTGAAGTTGTTTACAATCCTCCTTGCTGTTTGCCAAATCGCCTCCTTTGGTGTCATCAGCAGCAAATTCTGAGCCTGTAGTCCCGATACACAGATCCAAATAATTTTTTTATAATTCCTGGGATACACTATTTCCAACCTGAGCACCATTTACCCTAACTCTTACCTATCATTTGTTACGCAATGTAATGTGAAAATACCGGACACTGACCAAAGGAGTTCATTCAAAAGCAATATGGGGCTTTGACGCGAGAGTAACTCCCAGGGTACATCAATAGCAGATTCCCCTCCAGATCGAGCCTTCCAGTCCATTCTCTTTAAAACCACAAAAAAGTTTTATTAAAGGGGCACTGTCTTTATTTTAATAAAATGCCTGGCAAACTTTGCTGCTTGACATTCAATCCAATTGCATAAACTGGGTCAAACCCCATGCTAAACCCAGTTACACGTGACACTGTGACAAAAATGATGGATAGTCCCTCGTGCTCTCTTTCTGTCAAAAGCTTCCCCCCACCAAAAGAGAAAATGTTTCCCAAGTACATTTTTATTGAAGGTAGCGCTCCTGTTGAGGAAAATACGCAACATTTTAATTTCTCAAGTTTCTGTTTCCATAGCCACAAGTGCAAGGAAATGCCATGAATTGCGAGTATTTACTTCCATCGCCAGACCGTGAGCACGGAGTTTGTGTTAATAGACACCGACTGTTGTAATCTGGATGCGAGAGACTCTGGTCATGGGTAATCTGGATGCGAGAGACTCTGGTCGTGGGTTTAACATAGCGAATGCCACTAAAAGCAGTTATGTGACCCCTGCCCAACCCCTTTGTGGGAATAATCCAGTAGAGCATAAACATACATTTTAGTCATAAATATGAACTTTGTTCCAGTACATTAAGTGCAGTTTTGCAATTTAGAACCAAATTGCTTCAGTGAAACATGTCGCTCTGTTGGGACTTTGGATGATTTTTGTTGGATTCTAGAATAGAGAAATTAAAAGGAGAGTCTGAGAAATCACGAGAAACCAACAGCACAGACTGTGTGACTGTACAGTGTTAACTGTTCTGGAGAGCAAACCTACGCACAGGACTTCAGCCAGGGAAGCTGACTCTGGGCAAAGTAGGATATTGAGTTCTGCATCTACAGTTCATTTGCCCCAAAATACCACATACAGTATATTTAAGACGTGACTAAAGGGACTACAGGAAACTTTCGATTTACCGGCACCTAAATAAATCTCGGTTAACCGGCAAAATTCAGGAGTAGGTTCAGGCAAGTTTTACTTCATGTTGTACTTTCCTTCCTCGATCTGTTGCTGTGCGAGGGTGTGGCTGCAGCTGTTGCGAAGCTACAGAGACGCTTGGAACTTGTGGCCATTGTTCTGCATTTGTTGCTAAGCAACAGAGTTTGTTGCTTTATACGGAGCTGTCAGCTCTCCCTATCTTACTATAGCTTTCGGTTATCCGGAATTTTTGATGAACCAGCGCCCCGTCGGTGCCAGATTAAAAAAAAGTTTCCTGTATTCCAAAGCAGCAGCTTGAGTTGTGTATATAAATGCGCAAAGCACCGTTAATCCATCTCGTCCCATCCTAATGGTCTCTGCTGTGCCTGCCCTCGGCCCCCTTCTACTACAGTCATCTATATACTCCAATAAATAACTTCTTGTGGTTTTAAATGCTTAAAAACAGCTGTTCTGAAATTTGCAGTAAATCCTTAATTCATTATTGCAGCTAAATCTGTTCATGCCGAAAGAGAGAGAGCGAGAGAGAGGCAAGTTTACAACTTGACTGTTTTGAGGGCACCAGCTGAACTGCAGTTCATTAAAGGGGCAAAACTAGTTTTCTGCAGATTGCTGTTCTGCTAATGCGGCTGCTGTGCGTGGATTTGTTCAGAGATGTGGGATGTCTCTTAAGTGACTTGGTACCCGAGTGACTTAAGATACAGCCTCTTGCACGGCTGTGGTAATCTTTCAGACACCTAGAAATATATAGAGCAGGCCCCTGAGAAACGTACCTGTAATTTTAACATCACCCCATCGGGTGGATTGCAGGGCTGATTGTTGCACTTTTCGATTTCCTTTTTTGCTCTGTCAAATGACTTGGAAAATAAAGCATTCAAATGCTGCAATCGGTCTCTGCAGGGGGCTCCTCGGTAAATATTTTACCTTTACAATATTAAGCCTCATTCATTTTCTCAAATAATGGAAGTCTGTACTGTCTTACAATTTGCTTTTGACATGTCTTGTAGTTAATTCTAAGAATCTCTGGCTCCCTCCAATGGCTCTGGGTTTTTTTATCCAGTAAGTAACCAAATTCCCAGCCAGGATTCCCGTTCCCGATTTTAGCTGGTCATTCATAGTTTGCCCACATAGCAACAGCACTTTGCTTCAAAGTACATTAGTTGCAACTGAAGCGCTCTGGGATGTCGAGAGAGAGAGAGATGATAAAGATGCGATGTAAATGTGAATTTGTACATTTGTTCTTTCCTGATCACCAGATGCCTGTGTCAGCTGTGGCTCAGTGGGTAGCACCCTCGCCTCTGAGTCAGAAGGTTGTGGGTTCAAGTCCCACTCCAGAGACTTGAGTACAAAAATCTAGACTGGCTCTCCAGTGCAGTGCTGCACTGTCAGAGGTGTCATCTTTTGGATGAGACGTTAAACTCAGGCCCCGTCTGCGCTCTCAGGTGGACGTAGAAGATCCCACGGCCACTATTTTGAAGAAGAGCAGAAGGGAGTTATCCCCGGGTGTCCTGGCCAAAATTTCTCCCTCAATCAACATAACAAAAACAGATTATCTGGCCATTATCACATTGCTGTTTGTGGGAGCTTGCTGTGCACAAAATTGTCTGCCACGTTTCCCACGTTACAACAGTGACTACACTTCAAAAAGTACTTCACTGGCTGTAAAGCGCGTTGAGATGTCCGGTGGTCGTGAAAGGCGCTATATAAATGCAAGTCTTTCTTTTACAACCGTGTCGGCGCCAAGTGAGGACTGGATCAGGTTCAACTGTCCTCTTTCTCTCATTTCTCCCCCCCCCCCCCCCCCCCCCGCCCCCTCACCCCTGCAGTCAAATAACCCATTTAAAGCTCATGGTCAAGACTCGGTATGGGAATAATGGCCTTGTGGGCGATGGACTGGAAAATGGCCAGCTACCCATGGGCATGTGTACCCTAGCGAGGTGTCGGCAGCTTCTGAAGAGGACGGTGGTGTAATTTGGGGAGGGGCTGAGGCGTGTGTTGGTCACGCGTCCATATGGCTCCCATTTTGTCAGGCAGTAAGTCCATTCTATTGCCTGCGTTATTCAGAGTATAGATGTCGCAGCATCTATAGTCGGCCCCGCACCCTTCACCATGACCTCTGACGGTACCGGGATAATTGAACTCCTCACCAGTGATGCTGTATAAACACCCTTGCTGCTTCACATGTTTTAAGGCTCCTGAAGGAGGGTGTCCTAGAGAAGCTTGTTTGTGTATTTAGTTAGTACAGTAGTAGGGCCATTTAGGACACCTCTTGACATTTTGACTGGTTTACTGTCAAGAGCTAATCAATAATGAGCATTACACTGACTCAACAGTTTTTTTTAAACAAGGGTAATTATGGGCCTGGGGCATCAATCTGCTGCCAGAGCGTAAAGTGCTTTTGTGGGGCGCACTTGAACAGAGAGTACCATTATTTGTATGCACTTAATAGAATGGGCATCAATAGAAATTCATTTGGAGGGGCTGTGGGCAGAGGGGGAATTGTGACATTAAATAATAAAGCACTTAACAGCTACATAGAAAAGGCACTGATTATTTAAATTGGTGAGAGCGTGGAATTGGATTTAATTGAGAATTTGAGTCAATCCAGGCGTTCAAAGCATTTGTCACTTGTAGTGCCGACTGGACACAACCATTGACCTTTTAGCAGCGTTCGGCTCCCACTTTGGATTTATAAACCTCCCTGAACTGCTCCGCCTCTTTACCTCTCTATCTCTTTTAAGATGCTCCTTAAAACCTACCTCTTCGATCAAGCTTTTGGTCACCTGTCCTGATATCTCCTTCTGTGGCTCAGTGTCAAAAATGTTGTTTTATTGATATTGCTCTTGTTAATGTTTAGGACGTTTTACTATGTCAACAACAACAATTTGTATTTATATAGCGCCTTTAACATCGTAAAAAGTCCCAAGGCACTGCACAGGAGTATTCTAAGACAAAAAAATTGACACCGAGCCACATAAGGGTAAATTAGGGCAGGTGACCAAAAGCTTGGTCAAAGAGGTAAGTTTTAAGGAGCGTCTTAAAGGAGGAAGGCGGTGGGGAGGTTTAGGGAGGGAATTCCAGAGCTTAGGGCCTTGGCAACATCAGGCACGGCCACCAATGGTTGAGCGATTTATAATCAGGAATGCTCAAGAGGGCAGAATTGAGGAGCGCAGATATCTCTGGGTGGGGGGAGAGGGTGAGGTTGTAGGGCTGAAGGAGATTAGAGATAGGGAGGGGTGAGGCCATGGAGGGATTTGAAAACAAGGATGAGAATTTTGAAATTGAGGCATTGCTTAACCGGGAGCCAATGTAGGTCAGCGAGCACAAGGGTGATGGGTGAACGGGACTTGGTGCGAGTTAGGACACGGGCAGCCGAGTTTTGGATAACATCAAGTTTACGTAGGGTAGAACTTGGGAGGTCAGAAATGGAGTGCCATAACACTGTTGGATTTTTAATAAAGAAACTATATGTAATCAAAAAAATCTCTGCCATGCATATATAGCATTTGTTTTCAAAAGTGGATTTTTTTTCCTGATAAATACATGCTTTTAAAGGGGAATTGGGTATATATTTGAAAAGGAGAAATTTCCAGGGCTATGGGTGGAGGAGGAGGGGGGCAAGCATTCAAGTGTGATTAATTGGCTAGCTCTCGACACGATGGGCCGAATGGCCGCCTCCTGTGTTGTATGATTCTATGCTATCTGGGCAGTTATGTCATCTCTGGGTTCAGGCGACCGTTAGAAACCACTTGGCTGCCCCTCTTCTATTTAAATACAAGACTGAATGCAATAGGCCGTTGGAGTGGATTCTGTTGGCTGGCTATAAATAGCACTGTTAATGCACGTCGTGCTTTCTTGACGTGCAGTGTATTCTGGGTGTTGACTGTGGAGCTGAGACGAGGGGCATCAACCTCAAGATAGTACCTTGGATGGATCACACTGTTGCCTGACAGTGATGAGCCAGAAGGCCAACACTCTTGATATTTTCCCTCCATTTTGCTCCCCCTCTCCTAAAGGCACTGACTTGCTGTGTGTGCTACAATTTGACCTGTATAACTTTTCGGCCCTTCTTTCAATTTTCTCTCTCTTTCTCCTCGGTTTCCCCCCCCCCCCCCCCCCCAACCGAAGGCGCTAACTCGCTATTGGGGTGCGGTCCCCTGGTCTGGCGGGCCTCTGCTACAGTTGCTGTGTTAAATGTCTATCCTTTTTGATCAGAGCAGAGTGAACTGAAAAAGCCGAGAGATGGGGGGGGAGAGAGAGCGTGCGAGAGAGACGGCTAATTTTAGAACAGGCCTGAGTTGTTCTTCAGTTGTCGGTATGCTGTCACTATAATTAACTATCTCAAAATGAAGCCACGTAGGATGATGGAAGGAGGTCACTGCTTGCTGACGGCTGAAACAACACTTTTTTTCCCCCCACATGTTTCAGTCTGTGGAGCCATGAGGGCTGCCTTCTGCACAGGGGACGCCAACTCTGTTAATGAGCAAGACGCCTGAATTTGCAGATTGTGCATGTCAGCAATACATGACTTGCCGTACAAGCCTATTCTGCCATTTGGGAAATCAAAGGTCCATAGTTTTTATGCTATTGGTTGCCTGCAAGCACAGATTACCTACAACTTTACATCCTGTTAGTGTGGCTGGCTGTGTTTAGTTAAAACAGCACTTTGCAGCGAATCTGGGGTCTACCTTGATTGGAGCCTTTCTTTTAGTTGTCAAAGAAATAATAAGCTTTGAATCGAAATATTATTTGAATGAAGGGCTCCTGTGAGAATAAAGCATATTTCGAAATGGAAGAAAAATGTAATACTTGAAATCTTATCGGTTATTGTAATTCCTTCGTGGTGTAGAAATTTTAAACCAAAAGAGCAGAGAGATTTGCTGTGAACAGTGGCAGAAATGAACCAATCCTATTCCAAAACAGTCAAATCCCATAGAGCAATGTGCCCTCATCCAATCTGATCGCAGCGCCATCTTTCCATCAGTCACAAAAAACAGCCAACCTACAATAACCTTCCTAGAGAAACTGTTGTATACGGCTGTCATACAGTTCCTTACTTTCACGATATACCCCTGCTACGGGATAGTGCCACACTCTCTCCACCCATACTTTGCTTTACACTTTAATTTCTCTCCAGCCCTTCTCCCCAGTAATGCCCAGCCTGATGCCTCATCTTATTTTCCAGTGACTTCCAAAGTCTGCTTCGAGCTGACTCTAAGCTCTCTCTCTCTCTCTCTGGATTCCATGCTGCTGAATGATGTCAGCAAGTGACGCCGCCGTGGTGACTCCATATTAACCACCTGAGGGGGCAGACAGGGCCTCGGTCTAATGTCTCATCTGACGGCCCAGTGCTCCCTCAGCACTGCACTGGGAGCGTCAGCCTAGAGTATGTGCTCAAGTCTCTGGAGTGGGACTTGTACCCACAACTTTCTGACTCCGAGGCGAGAGTGTGCTACCAACTGCGCCACGGCTGACACTTTCAAGACTGGTTTCTGCATTGATCCCAGGAATAATTATTTAATGTGTGTACAAACACGTAAACATTCAGGAAAACTTGCATTTTATCAGGCATCTCATCACATCTCTCAACATCCAAACACTTTATGGTAAATTACTTTGAAGCGCAGTCACAGTTATGAAGGCAAGTGTGACGGCCCACTTTGTGCACAGCAAGATCCTTTAATTAGCAATGAGATTAAATTGTCCAGTAAATATTCTGGGACGGTCAGGAGACATTGCATAGCATTGCAGAATTTCAGGATGCACTTACTGTGTGCTAAGTGGCCAGCGATGACATTCATCCACGCCTGAGCCTGCTATACAGGCAAAAGAGAGCCACCTCAATTTGTTGCTATACAGATCCTGAGCCCAATCCCCCTCCCCATTCCTACATGACAGCGCTTGTGATCAGAGTGCACAAATGAGGGTCACAGAGAGAATCCCACTGGATTTGATGCTTTTTGCATTGATCCGATCAGAAGCCCTCTAAAAATCCAGATCAATTATTCAATCATGTACAGCTCATAAATCTAAAGGAAATAATTCAGTCCGCGGCTGTGCTCTGAGACTGGAGCTGGGTTGCTTTTGTGTCTAAACAAATTCTAATTTGATTCATGTAAACACTTAGTTTGAAAGAATTGTCCTGTTATCCGCTTTGTGTGTCTTCCCTCTTGAGAAGACATTCCGGGGCTGGGACACCGAACCCTACAGGTTCCAATATCCGCACAGATATTGCCGAAAAGTCTGTGCATCGGGGGAGCGAAATTCCTCCTTTTTCAAAAAGAAAATGGCACTGTGCCCATTTTCTTCTTGGTTAGTGAGCTGCTAACTGAAGCGCAGAAAGCAGTGGTTTTAAAATGTTCTGGTTTCTAAGGATGTACGGCCAGGGATTTCTCACTTCTCGGCTCGCCAGTTCCTGAATTCCACCTCTTTTTTTCCCCCCCGCCACCCAATTCACTTTATTGGATGGAAAATTGCGGCTGTGAAATTGGGGAAAATTCCGCAATCATTTGTTGGGTTATTAACTACAGGCTGAGGGTCGGGTGTCATCTCTGTTGTCAAGTAATGTGACGCAACTAATAAAAGTAAACCAGAACCTATTTCCACCTAGTTGCTGCCAGCTCGGTAATCGGGAATCGAGCTTCTCGTAACAATCTATAATGTAGTGGCTTTTTAGCGAAATGGAAGGTCCCCAGTAGCGTGAGTTGCAACTACTGGGAGATCACCGGTTCAGTCCTCCCCCTTGAGTTAGCTGATCTCGGCTGGGGCCGGGTTGGGGGGTTGCCTTGATTGGTTCATTGTCAGTTGGTAGCACTCTCGCTTCCCGAGTCAGAAGGTCGTGGGTTCAAGTCCCACCCCAGAGACTTGAGCAGGTTCATTGCACTGTCGGAGGTGCCCGTCTTTCGGACGGGACCTTAACTGTGGTCCCATCTGTCCTCTTCGGGTGGATGTGAAAGAGTAACCAACCTCAACCAACACCACCTAACAGATTATCTGCTCCCTTATCTCATTGCTGCTTGTGGGAGCTTGCTGTGTGCAATTTGGCTGCTGCGTTTCCTACATTGCACCACTACACTTCAAAAGTCATTTGTTGGTTTGCGAAGGGTTTTGGGTCATCCTGAGTTTGTGAAAGGTGCCGTATTAATGCAAGTCCTTCCCTCCTCCTACCTTCTCCCCCTTAGCCCCCTCCCTCTTTCAATCTCCCTCTCCTCCATCCCCTTACCTGCTTGGGGACTATCGGCCAGGGTTCCCCACTCCTGATTGCTAGCCACCGATCCCTATCGGAAGTGTCTGAGAAATCTGGATGAGGACCAGATTGGGCTTGGCTACTGCCTGAGCTTGAATTGTCTGCCAACAGTCGCACGGGAGTGGAGTGGGTCTCTGAAAGTGAACAGCAGTAACGGATAACAACTGTGACATGTTAGCAGTGATGCCAACCTCTCCTAGTAAGCACAGAGAAACATTACCAGCTGCTGTAGTCGTCATTCCACCACCCCCCCCCCCCCATGCAAATATTCAAAGAAGCACTCTGTTCTCATGCACTTTAGAATTCACACACAGATCTAATAAGCTGTACTTGAAATTACAAAAGAATTTGAATTTATTATCGTCTGGCCAATTAAATTAAATTGTGTACCCTTACAGGGGGTCTTAAATATGTTTGGAATAAAATTCATGCGCAGTAAGTCTTTTAAGGGATAGTCTTGCCTTTTAGCAAGTTACTTTATAGTTTCTCCTCCCTCCCCCCTTATTCTTGGATTGAGTTGTGAGGTGCATCCCATCTGCAGTGAGCCGATGTCATGCTCCAGGCCATTGCTTTTTAAAAAATCTCTTTCACATTTATTTTGGTTTCCTCCCCCCTTGCCCCATCCCATATTGGGATAGGATTCCATGGTGCATCAGCTCCTCTAAATTCTCTACTGACCACACATTCTTCGCATGTAAACCTAGACTTCGATATTTAAGCAGGCTATTCAACTACAAGGGCATCGCAGCCATACCAAAATCTCTTTGCTTGCTATTCACTGATGCGCTATCTAATAAAATTGATGCGTTATCAATTACTGAGAGAGACTGGAAGTTAAGAGAGTAACAAACAGGCTTTTATTAGCTAAAGAACGAAGGCATGCCTCTAGTGATCGACCGGTCCTGAATGCCTGGGGAACTGCAGAGCAGCCACCTTTATACCAGGGCATATGGGTGGAGCCAGGGGCGGAGCCAGCTGAGGCATGCACAGACAGGTACAACAATGGGCAAGAGTGAACAACAGTGAAGTGAACAACAGTGGTTTACCACATTCACACACTTGCATTTTCCGTACACTTGCTCTGCCCGGTAAGAATCTGAGCAATTGGAACCCTGGTAGGAGTTCCCCTTCCGTCTCTCACCGATCTCCCAATTGTACCTGACTGATTCCAGGCCAAGATTGGCAAACTCGGCACAGATTGAACCTGGGATCTCTAAGTTACCACCTCCAGGGGAGATTATCTTGGTGGTGGGTGGGGTTGCAGAGGGAAAGAGACAAACGGATATTTCTTCCACTTTTTTATTTCTCCAGGATGCATGTTTGTGGCACAGTTTACAAAGAAGGTTTTTGAAGTTGTTAGTGCATTAAGCTGCACGAGAGATTTACTGCTCCTCGTTAACCCAGTCGCACAGAACTGCTGCTTTTGAACGGTTAAAAAATTGCGCTGTAAAAATATGAAATAAATGCTGATCAGTCTGAAGGTAGTGAGGGCATAAAAATTAATGATTCTCTTAATCCTTATTTACTGAAATGGAACAAACAAAACTTGAATTTGAATGAAAATGCACTTCAGTCTGTGCCAGTGCTGCTGACATCTCTGGAGCCTGCGCGGATAAGTAATGACTGCAATTGGAGACCGGACAATGAGTGAGAGCGAGCTGCCATCCTCATCTGTAAAACGTTGTCAATTGGAAAATTTTAAATATTTTCTTGCCTAAATTTTAATGGTCGATTTAAAAAAAAATTGTAACTCATTTACCACAAGTATTTCAGCAAAAAAATACTTTTTTTTTGCGGGCAAGCGCTGGCAGCCTTGGGTTGCGTGCAAATGTCCTTTGCCCACTTGCAGTTTTGTCCAACGTTGCCCACTTTTTTTTTTACAGGTTGGCAGCTTGGGAAAAAAAGTTTCAGGCCCGCTCATATCCATAATCTCCTCCACATGGGTCGAATCGGGATGTGTGGACCGTGTGTCCTGGCACATTCTGAGCCCTGCAATCGCTGTGTTTTTACGCGCTAATGGTATCAGTGTGACCAAGCTGGTTTCCAAGGTGTGGTGGCTGAAAGTATGAGGAGCTAAATTTTTTTTTTTTTACTTTTGAATCCTTGACCACCATGCTTGGGCGCGCCGCCGACAAGCTTATCAGGCCTTAAAAATGGCAGGACTGGTTTCTCTGTGTGGAAAACAGGGTTACCAACTCTGGTTCAACGTATCCCTGGAGGTTTCATCACATGACCTCGTCACCAACCGCCCCGCCCAATCAAATATCCTATTTTCTCCAGCTCTTAAAATTTATATAACAAATAAAAGTGTTCAAAGAAAATTGGGGGGAGGGGGGGTTGCGGAGGGACCCTCTCCATTAATTTTTTTTATTGCCCTTATGATTTTTCTCCCCGCGTTGCTCGCAGCAGTGACCTGGAGATTAATCTTTAATATAACAACAGAAAACGCTGGAAAAACTCAGCAGGTCAGGCAGCATCCGTGGAGAGAGAAACCGAGTTAACGTTTCAGGTCGATGACCCTTCGTCAGATCGTCAAATCTTCAATCCGTGGAGACTCCAGGGCAATCCTGGAGGGTTGGCAACCCTAGTGGGAAAAATCTCCGATTGCATTTGTTTGTGTATAGAATGCACGCACTGCAGCTTTGTCCAACTATACTGTCTGCCAGTTCTCTGTACGTATCTAATGACGTGAACGTAAAACTGAATTTGATTTTCGTTTTGAAATGGTATACTTTCCGGACAATTGAAAAGCAAACTTTTTGAACATGGTGATGTTCTGGATTTTGACTTTAGCCGTTTGCCTGCCCAGCTACACTTCAAAAAAAAAAAAAAAAAACCCTGTGTAATTCATTGTGTAAAGTGCATGAAGACGTGTATAAATGCTGCGTTATATTAATATACTGAGAGAGAGACCCTACCTCTAATGTGTCTCATTAGTGCTGTTGGTAAAATTGCCAAGGAAATGCACGAAGGGACCTCAGATCTGCCCCTGTTAGCTACATATTAAATAATTAGTGTTGTACACAGCCTGTGCATTTACCAGTTCTTCTTCTTTGTTTCAGTGAGGGCGTGTTTAAATGTCCCGAGGACCAGCTTCCACTTGACTACGCAAAGGTAAATGACCGTCACGCATGCAAATTGCCCTTTCCTCACAGCAACTTTTACTTTTCTTGCACTAATTAGGTAGTCTGAGTTACCAAAATGTAATTTGCTACAATTCATCTGCCTGTTCAGCACAGCACCATAGTGCGTGAGGCCCCCCCCCCCCCCCCCCACCCCCCTGTATCGGGAGATACCTTAGGGGCCTTGCTGCTGCCTTTTGTCATCTTATTCTCTACAGCACTCAGCCACATCTCTGGTAATTGTTGTAATGAGCCTGCCTTCAGGCTCACCATATTTATCCTTTTATTGTGCAGCTTACAAAGGCCTTTTTTATGGTTCTTCCTGGCTGCCTGTTCAACAAAGCAGTTGTGTTTTTCCCCCCCCTCTGCGGGGGGGGGGGGGGGGGGTCCCCTGCCACCCAATTTTCTCCGGTATTTTGCCCAAGTGTCTGTTCTTTGTGTGCACTCCTAGATAGCGAGTTTGGCTATTCGGCATCGAAGCTAAGGCCAAAATTCCTGCCCTCGTCGCACATGCATATTTCTGGCAAGGAATGGTCACTGGATAGCCATTGGAGCCAGGCTATTTTTTTGGTTGCTTCTTTCCCTTCCCACTACTCCCATAGCCCAGGGATGTTGCGGGAATTTTGTGAGACCCCTAACTCGACACAGACCATGGATTGAATCTGGGACCTTCTGGTCTGTATAACCTGTACCACAATTATCCATTAAACCACTCGCAGAAAGCTCGCTGTATTACATTTCTATAACTCGAAAGGTTTTCATTGCTATTATTGGGCGCACACTCATTCCAATTTCTTAAATTTTTGTTTTTAATCCTCTCTCCTGGCTGCTAGTGTTTGCCTTCATTTTATTGCAAGTGGTGGGGGGGGGGGGGGGGAGGAGTGACAGAAAAGAGTTGGAAATAGTGTGAGTAAAGCAGGACTGCTCTCAAACTATTGCCACTCTGCAAGCTCCTCAGTCCCTCAAGAAAACCGTCCAAAATGTGACCAAGAGCAGGCACTGCCCTGTAAGTGCATGGTCAGTTTGTTAAAATATGTGACCATCAGCATTTTTACAACTGCAAAATAAAAGAATACTGAGGCATTTGACCAGAAATTGTGAGGAGCCAAAGAACAAGTTATTTATATTAAAAAAAATTTTTTTTTTTTAAAATAGTTTTTCCATAATGTAATGTGACATTTCTTGTAGTTCAAAGTTGCCCTGTCACATTCTATTAACTAATGTGCAGCAGCAACATTTCTTCAAGATTTTATGTGTTGCCCTGTAAATCCAATTTGCTCAAGAAATTTATACGGTATATCTTGGGAGTTGTGAACCAGGTTTCCAACAATGATGCTCTTGTTTGTTTGTTTTTGTTTTTTATTTAATCTCTTGAGTCCGCTAAATTGCATCCGACTTCCAGCTCCAGAGCCAGGCTCAGCTTCTCTCCCCCTCTGTCGGCTGGAGAAATGGCCATTTGTCCGCGGTTTGCAAGGATTGAAGACGGTGTTTATTCTAAACTCGCTGCTTCCCTGCTTTCACCCAGTGTTAACCGTGCCAAAAGGAACTGCGATTGAAATCGCTTTTCATTCACTCAATTGGTAGATTGAGAAATTAGCACAGTGAATGTGACTATTTGTCAATGGGTGCTTGAATACACTTTGTGATATTGTTTCCCCTCTCCTGTCTGAGCTGGCAGTGAAATCCCAGTGCGTGGAGAGACGGTGGGAAATGCATTTTTTTTTTTAGTACTGCTTTTATTAATGCAGATGTTCCTTTTTCTTTTTGTTCTCCTGTGCCTCATCAATCTCATGACGTGTAGAAGTAGTTTCATTTCCCCAAACGTTTGTTCTGGGGAGCATTCTTTGAAGTTATTTGTAGATTGTAATCCTCTCATGTCGTTGAGTTCAATTTTTAAAATCCCCCCCCCCCCCCCCCCACTACTACTGTCCAAACTGTAAATCTTTCTGTTCTCTAGCCTCTTCTTTTTTTTAAATTAGCCTTGAAGTAAGTGAGGAGATGGACTTTGATATTTCCTCCCTCTCTCCTTCCGTTCTCCTCTCCACGGGCTGCAGGCAACTGTATCTCTGGCCCTGAAGGAAGGAGGCTCTGGACTGTGGACCATCTGCTGGCACTCGAAGCTCTGATGTTTTCACCGGGTGTGCTGCTTACTGGATTGTGTCCCGAGATTGCATCTCGGCTACAGATAATACATTTAGCTTCCATATGGAGCTTCAACTAAAGACCCAACTAAGAACTGTTGAAACTCTAAACTGAGGCAAACCTGCTTGACTATAGACACCAAAACAAAAGCAAAATGCTGGAGATCTGTAATTAAAACCAGAAAATGCTGGAAATGCTTAACATCAGTGAAGAGAAACAAGAGTCAGCATTTCAGGTCGATGATCTTGCATCATAATCATTGATTGTAGACATCCTCGGGATTCATTAAACCCGTGGTTGATGGTCAGTCTTCAGCTGCCTGGGTGCTTTTTGAAGTTGTTGCATCAAGATGGGCAAATGAGCTCTTCTCGGGGCGGAAAAGGCCACAGAAAGCTGACCAATACACACCCAAAGTTTCCAGTTTCCAGTTTTGATCCCAAGTCTAAAATGAGATGGCTGATATCAGTCAGTGGCAGTGGGGGCATTGCACTTGGGCCTAAGTGGGGATTCGACTGCTGTTCACTGACCTCTGTTGAAGGGTTTGCACATTGGCCATCCATTCAGGACAGCATCTGATTTGACAGTGATCTCTTTTCCCCTTCTCTCCCGTAGTAAAATAACTTGCCAACACTCGCTATCCAGGATTCAGTATGAATATGTTCAAAATCGAGGGGTTTTGATAGAGTAGATAGGGAGAAGCTGTTCCCACTGGCAGGTGTGTCCGTAAACAGAGGACACAGATTGGCAAAAGAACCAAAGGGGAGATTAGTTTTTTTTATGTGGAGAGTTATGATCTGGAATTCATTGCCTGGAAGTGGTTCAATTACTCGTCCATCGCAGCAGCTGCAGATAATCCTCTGCTGGCTTTAGTGTTCCAGGCTAGGGAGAACGAGGAGCAAAGTTTCCTGGTCCTGATTGTGGGCCCTCCCAGAGTGTGGGGATATCTGGTGTGGACGGGGCTGCATCCAGCTGCGCTGTCCCTGATGATTGAAAATTCTGCTGAGAATTAATGTCCAGGCTGGTAAATTGAAGTGACTATTGGGCACGTTTCCTGAAGGTGGTGGTTGTTCATGGAACAGACCACTGCACGAGTTGTTGTCTTCAGAAGAGAGGTGGGGGTGGGAGGGGAAGGAAAAATAATCAGGAATTACATTTGCGAGCTCACCTCTCTGAGCTGTTGGGTACGCACAGTTATCTTTGAAGGCCACCAGTGTGTCACTTTTCTCCTCTTGCCTGTGTGTGCTCTGTAATGATGCCGGATGAATAAGATGGTTTTGCTTTTTTTTTTACATCAAACGCAACCTTTCCCCACACTTCCCTTTTCTGGCCATGAATGCATTTGTTGTTCCTCAGTCACTGGGGACAATGACGTTTCTGTTGGGTTCCAATGTATTTCAACAGGGAAAAACCACAGTCTGTTTCAGTAAATGCTCTCGGGCTGCTTGGTTAAAGAAAACTGCTGCGGCAGCAAATCGCTACCCAGCCACACATTGCAAGGAAATGAGGTAAAGGCGAAGAATCTCTGAGCATGAATGATGGGACTGACCTTCCGCATCAGATCTCTTGTGAAAATGCCGGTTTCAGTACTTGGTTTCCATCATCTTTTGGCACAAAGTCTGATTTGTGCAACAAAAAAGAGAAAATCTGTCTGCTTGTTCCCCTGATGGGTATATGGTTATAGATGAGACAAAAACACACATTTTTCCCTTGCTCTTGCAGGGGTGAGTGGCTTTAATGTTTGTCGACAAATGAATCCGTAACCGTATTGGGTCAAAATAATTGTCATGAAAGGCTTTGGATATTAAAAATAAGGGGTGGAAAGTTTCCGGAAATTTTCCACGGGAAGTTTAGCTTGGGAATTTTGCCCAAAAAAGCACATGCTAGCATAATATTGTTTTTTTTGTATTTCTTTTTTTTTCCCACAGGTCCTCTCTTAAAATTACTAACAGAGATGGAATCTTAATTATTAAGGAATTTCTTAATCAATATATGTTTATCTTACTTGGCTTGTTTTAATAATTACAAGTTTTGTGTGTGACTGTGAACAAATGTGTCCTGATTGAGTGGATGAGCGATTAGCTCCCTCTATTTGTAATATTTGCATATCGAATTGTGATTGGCCTGCAGGCATCTGTAAGACTGCTATAGTTTTTTAAAGATCCAGGTTAGGGGTCCTGAGGGAAGTCATTTTGTTTTCTGCTGATGTTGTGATAATGCAGTAAGTAAATCAGACTTTATACCAAATAAACCAGTTACTTGTTGAACTCTGTTGTCCTTCAATTTAAAATATACAAAATAATACACTATTGGTGATGTAGCGTCGTGTGTGTACAGGTCATGCTTCCATCACATGGAGCATCAGCAAAAATGTACTCGCCCTGTTGCAATCGTGCTGATCGACCGCAGTTCGACACAGAGACGAATGCCCTTTATTTCTCTGCATAGAACAATGCCACGTTTACCGTCGGATGTGTGGAAGCATTTTACCCCAGGCATTAAAGATGGAAAGACTGTGTACATGTGCAAACACTGTAGAAAGCCATATGTAAAGAATGCCACAAAGATGCAGCAGCATTTATCCAAATGCAACAACTTCACTCAAAGCTCACGGCAGTCAGCCCAGAGTTCCTCTGCTTCCATTCAAGAAGATGATGGTTCTCATTCAGCATCAGGCTCCTTATCATCGGCAACTCCTGGCCCACTTGGAAGGTTCTTTGATACAATGGATAACCATAGCCAGAAGAATGCAGATGAGTGCCTTGCTCGAGCTATATATGCAACAGGCTCACCCCTCATGCTCACAGCCAATGTGTACTGGAAGAGATTTTTCAATGTTATTCGCCCTGCATACTGTCCTCCCACCAGACATGCTTTGTCTACTTATTTGCTGGAGGCTGAGTATAACAGAGTCCAAGGAAAGCTCAAAGAAACGATAGCGATGGCAGACTGTGTTGCAGTTATCTCAGATGGGTGGTCAAATGTACGAGGGGAGGGCATCATAAACTACATCGTCTCCACTCCTCTCCCAGTGTTCTTCAAGAGCACAGACACGAAGGACAACAGACACACAGGCACGTACATTGCTGATGAGCTGAAAGCGGTCATCAACGATCTTGGATCACAAAAGGTCTTTGCAGTAGTTACTGACAATGCTGCGAATATGAAGGCTACTTGGGCTCAAGTGGAGGAGGCCTACCCTCATATTACGTCTATTGGGGGCGCAGCTCATGGGCTTAACCTGCTCCTCAAGGACATCATGGGTTTGAGAACCATGGAAGCACTGTACAAGAGAACCAAGCAAGTTGTTAAGTATGTCAGGGGAAAACAGGTAGTTGCAGCAACCTACAACTCCAAGCAAATGACAAAGAACAAGAACACCACACTGAAGCTGCCCAACAACACTAGATGGGGTGGTGTTGTCATAATGTACAACAGCCTTCTGGAGGGTAAGGAGTCGCTGCAAGAAATGGCAATATCCCAGTCTGGGGATATGGAAACCACCATCAAGAAAATACTGCTGGATGATGTGTTTTGGGAGAGAGTGGTTAGCAGCCTTAAACTACTCTCACCAGTAGCATCTGCAATTGCTCAGATTGAAGGAGATGACGCTGTCTTGTCAGATGTTCTCAGCCTTTTTACTGATTTTAAAAGAACAAATCAGCATTGCCCTACCCACATCCCTGCTGCTCAAAGCAGAGGAGAAGGCAATTGTTCAATTCATACAGACGCATCAAGAATTTTGTGTCAAGCCGATTCATGCTGCAGCATACATGCTGGACCCAAAGCATGTTGGGAGACCAATACTTTCTGGAGAACAGATCAACAGCGCTTAGTGTGATTTCTACCCTCACACCATCTCAATCTGGATGTGGGCAAAGTTCTGGGAAGTCTGGCAAAGTTCTCTACCAAGCAAGGTCTTTGGAATGGGAATGGGGATGGGATATGGGAATCATGCAAGCATATCAGTGCACATACCTGGTGGAAGGGACTTTGTGCATCTGAGGCCCTGTCACCTATTGCATCGGTGATACTCCAAATCCCACCTTCATCAGCGGCCTCTGAACGAAACTGGTCACTTTTTGGGAATACGCATACAAAGGTGCGCAACAGGCTGACTAACGAGAGTGGAGAAACTGGTGGCTATCCGGGCGAACCTACAACTTATTGAGCCAGATACAGAAGTGTCCACCACACAGCTAGACACTGACACAGAGGAGGAAATGGACACGCCAGAGTCAGAGAATCAGGAGGAGCAATGAGGAGTAGAAGACTCTGAAGACTCATGAGTAGAAGACTCAAAGGGACAAAATAAGGACAAATTACAGGCTAAATAAGCTGACGCTCTTTTTTATTTTAGATGGGTCTTTTTTGTGGGGGTTCAATAAAGTTCAAAATGATAACCTAAATAAAGTTTTGAAAGCCTGTTTTTATTTGTATGGCACAGTATGTCTATTTTGACGACAAAGATAATATAAGGGTCAGAGACAAAAACCATCAGTGTGCAAAAAAACTCTAAATTCCCATGGAAAGTTTCCTCTTTTAAAAATTCCCAGAATTTTGCAACCCTATTAAAAAATCATTTCTATCTACTTCTTAGCCAGCCCTTTCCAAGCGTGCCTCCTAGTCAGCTGGGTATGGAGTGTCATTGATTGATTGACAGCTGTCCACGGCTAAGGCCGCCTCGTGCTCTTTAATCTTTCCCAGTCGTCCACCCAGCCGAGGCATAGACTATAAGAGCAGGGAGGTTATGATGGAGCTGTACAAAACGCTAGTTAGGCCACAGCTGGAATACTGTGTGCAGTTCTGGTCGCCACACTCTAGGAAGGATGTGACTGCATTGGAGAGGATGCAGAGGAGATTGACCAGGATGTTACCTAGGCTGGAGCGCTTCAGCTATGAAGAAAGACTGGACAGGCTGGGGTTGTTTTCCTTGGAGCAGAGAAGGCTGAGGGGGGACCTGATTGAGGTGTACAAAATTATGAGGGGCATAGATAGGGTAGATAAAGAGGAGCTTTTCCCCTTAGTAGAGGGGTCAATAACAAGGGCATAGATTCAAGGTAAGGGGCAGGAGGTTTAGAGGAGATTTGAGGAAGAACTTTTTCACCCAGAGGGTGGTTGGAATCTGGAACTCACTGCCTGAAAGGGTGGTAGAGGCAGGAACCCTCACAACATGCAAGAAGCATTTGGATGAGCACTTGAAATGCCATAGCAGACAAGACTACGGACCAAGTGCTGGAAAATGGGATTAGATTAGACAGGGCTTGATGGCTGGCGCGGACGCGAAGGGCCTCTTTCTGTGCTGTATGACTCTGACACCCCCCCCCCAATTCTATCTAAAAGAAAGCGTCTTTCATAATCTCCCAAAGATTGTCGCAGCCAGTGAAATATTTTCTGTAGTGTAGTCACATGTAATATAGCGAAACGGGCACAGCAGTGACCCACAAACAGCGATGGGATAAATGAGCAGATAATCTCTTTTAGTGATGTTGGTTGAGGGATAAATGAGAATTCCCCTGTTCCTCTTCGAATAGCACCATGGGATCTTTTCCGTCCACTTGGGAGGGCGGATGGGTCCTCGGGTTAAAGCCTCGTCTGAAAGACGGCACCTCCAATCACGCAGTGCCCACTCAGTATGTCACTGAAGTGCCCAGGTTCCGTGGTCAAGTTGACCTATCATTTCATGCTGCTGCTTGGTCAAGAGGGTAAACTATAAGCCAAGGTATTGTTGCAGCCCGTGGTACAAGAAAAGAAAATATTTGCATTTGTATAGTGCCTTTCATCTTCTCGGCCTGTGTCCCAAAGTGCTTCACAGTTAATGAATTACCTTTGAAACAAAAGCCAGATGCTGTGGATGCTGGAAATCTGAAATAAAAACCAAAAATGCTGGAAATACTCAGCAGATCAGCCAAGCATCTGTGGCGAGAGAAACCCAAGTTAACGTTAGCGTAATTACTTTTGAAATGTAGTCTGTGTTATTTGACAAACACAGCAGACAATTTGTGCACAGCACAACAAGAAGATTAACGACCACTTAATCTGGTTTTGATGGTGTTGATTGAGGGATGGGGGAACCCAACAAATTGCCACGGAATCTATTAACGTCCACCTAGCCCGGCAGATGGGTCTAAAAGTTCATCCAAAAGACAGCACCTTCAACAATGCAGCACTCCTTCAGTACGCCACTCAAGTGTCAACCTAGATTTAAATGCTGAAAACCTGTAATGGGCCTTAAACCTGACTTGAGAGCAAGTGTGCTGAGCCAAATTGACAGTTAAGGAGCCACGGTGACAGAAGGGAAGAACGATGCAAGATGCCTCCTTCCTTAGACAACCTGAGCAAAACCAGGAACTCCTCTCCTAGAGAACATAGGAACAGGAGTAGGCTTTTTGAGCCTGTTCTGCCATTCAATTAGATCATGGCTCCATTTGATCCAGAGAGGGTGCAGAGAAGATTTACAAGGATGATACCAGAAATACCAGGGTATGCATATGATGAACATGCTGGGTCTCTCTCCTCTTGACAAAAGAAGGCAATAGAGGTCTTTAAAATTATGAAAGGTTTTGATAGACTCGAGACAGAGGGTGTTTCCACTTGTGAGGAAGAGCAAAACTAGAGGCCATCAATGTAAGATAGTCACCAAGAAATCCAATAGGGAATTCAGAAAAAACTTCTTTACCCAGAGTGTGGTGAGAATGTGGAACTCACTACCCTGAGTCTCCAGTGCAGTGCTGAGGGAGTGCTGCACTGTCGGAGGTGCTGTCTTTCGAATGAGATGTTCAACCGAGGCACCGTCTGCCCCCTCGGGTGGATGTAAAAGATCCCACGGCACTAGTCGAAGAAGAGTAGGGGAGTTATCACTGGTGTCCTGGCCAATATTTATCCCTCAATCTACATCACTGATGCGCTATCAATTACTCATAAAAGACTGAGAGTTAAGAGAGTAACTAAAGGCTTTTATTAGCAAAGAACAGAGCATGCCTCTCGTGGTTGACTGGGTTCCAAGAAGGCAGGGGGCTGCAGGTCAATCACCTTTATACCTGGGCCTGTGGGTGGAGCCAGCCGAGACATGTTGAGGCATGCATAGGTAAAACAGTGTGTTACAACAACAACAACAACAACAGTGGTTTACCACAATCACTAAAACAGATTATCTGGTCATTATCACATTGCTGTTTGTGGGACCTTACTGTACGCAAATTGGCTGCCGCGTTTCCTATATTACAACAGTGACTGCACTTCAAAAGTACTTAATTGGCTGTAAAGCGCTTTGAGATGTCCGGTGGTCGTGAAAGGCGCTATATAAATGCAAGTCTTTCTTTCACAGGGAGTGGTTGAAGCGAATAGTATAGATGCATTTAAGGGGAGGCTAGACAAGCATATGAGGGAGAAGGGAATAGAGGGGTACGCTGATGGATTTAGATGAGGAAAGACTGGAGGAGGCTCGAGTGGAGCATAAACGCCGGCATGGACTGGTTGGACCAAATGGCCTGTTTCTGTGCTGTATATCCTATGTAATATCCCTCGATACCCCTGCCTAATAAAAAAAAACCTATCAACCTCTGTTTCCACGGTCTTTTGGGGGTAAGAATTCCGGGTTTCCACTCCCTTTTGCTTGCAAACTCTGCAGAACCCACTGTTTCTCACTCGAGATTGGGATCTGTGCTCGTCATAGACATAGGAGCAGGAGTAGGCCATTCGGCCCCTCGAGCCTGCTCCGCCATTCAATGCGATCATGGATGATCTTCCAAATTCAGTACCCGGTTCCTGCTTTCTCCCCATACCCCTTGATCCCTTTAGCCTTAAGAAATATATCCAACTCCTTCGTGAATATATTTAATGTATTGGCCTCTACTGCCTTCTGTGGTAGAGAATTCCACAGGTTCACCACTCTCTGGGTGAAGAAATTCTTCCTCCTCTCTGTCCTAAATGGCTTACCCCTTATCCTTAGACTGTGACCCCTGGTTCTGGACTCCCCTGCCATCGGGAACATCCTTCCTGCATCTAGTCTGTCCAGTCCTGTCAGAATTTTATAAGTTTCAATGAGATCCCCTCTCTTCTAAACGCCAGCGAGTACAAGCCCAATCGACCCAATCTCTCCTCATACGTCATTCCTGCCATCCCAGGTATCAGCCTGGTGAATCTTTGCTGAACTCCTTCCATGGTAAGAACATCCTCCCTCAGATAAGGCGACCAAAACTGCACACAATACTCAAGATGCGGTCTCACCAAGGTCCTGTACAACTGCAGCAAGACATCCTTGCTCCTGTACTCAAATCCTCTCGCTACAAAGGCCAACATGCCATTTGCCGCCTTAACCGCCTGCTGCACCTGCATGCTTACCTTCAGCGACTGGTGCACAAGGACACCCAGGTCTCGTTGCACTTCCCCTTCTCCCAATCTATTGCCATTCAGATAATCTGCCTTCCTGTTTTTGCCACCAAAGTGGATAGCCTCGCGTTTATCCACGTTATATTGCATCTGCCATGCTTTTGCCCAATCACCCAACCTGTCCAAATCATCCTGGAGTTTCTCGGCATCCTCCTCACAGCACACACGCCCACCCAGCTTTGTGTCGTTTGCAAATTTGGAGATATTACACTCCTAGGTGAGACCCCAGCACTTCGGTGTTGTTGCTGATTCTTTCCTTAACCCCCACCCATCCCCCAAACTCCCTTCTGGCTTCTCTTGCTAATTGTCCATTGTACAGTCTTGCATTCTGCCAACGAAAATGTTGATCAGACCCACATCCTTTTCAAATCATCTGAACATATCAAAAGGTACATTGTGAACAGTTGATCTTTGGGCAACAAAATAGTCTTCCATCAGTGACCAAGTTAGGAAACACACCACCACACCGGGAACCTACCACAAACAGTATAAATAAAGCCATCACAAAACTCTTTAGAATTGAGCACAAATAGCATCACTAAACACTTTCCCAGTGCCAGCAGCCCTTTTCAATTTTCTAATTTCATTCTGACGGAACTCCTCAGTGAGTGAGTGCAATCCTCTGCTTGACTCTAAATAACTGGCAGCTTTATTTAAATAAGCATCTCAAGGTTCTGAATCTATTTTATTTTCCCAGCTTTTGCCTTTTGAGTGAGTGACGTGGGTTTTTTTTTTTTGGTGCCGCTGTGAGGAGGTACTTTCACGCTGAAAGTGAATTGTACAATCGAGGGAGCAGCGGATCGCTTTCCCTCCCTTTTTCACATCAAGCAGATTAGTACAATTCTGTGTCTGTTCCGTGGTAGCAGCCTGGAGAGTAGGGTTCTGTAACCCTGTGAGGAGGACCTCCTTGAGGTTGAACTGATGCCAGTGATGGGGAGGGAAACCGAGGCACAAGAAAGCTTTTTTTATTCTCAAATGTGGGCTTACTGGCATTTTTCCATCTAAATTAAAGGCAGTACTCCTTTCACTTTTTTTTGTTCCTTCCCTGCCCCCTAGTCTCTGTGATTGTTAATTCAAAGTTTGAAAGAGTCACATTGTATTACTTGAAGGAGTGTAGTAATTATTATTTAATTTTTTTTTTTAAAGTGTGGCGGTACCACTGGTTGTCCCTTACATTGAGATACATAATTCCCTTTAACTTACCTTTTGGGGCCGTTGCCCTTTTAAGACGCACAGCCAGCCGATGGGAGCGACGCAATCTTCCGCTCCCGCGGCAAGCACCGGCACAGCCCGGCATCCCGACTTGGCCTCAACGGCCAACGACGCGCATCACGTGACACCCTAAGCGCGGGAAACGCGAGCAGCGTGATGACGTCATCACGCTCCCCACAGGACTGCGAACTCAGTCCTTGTGGAGTCCCCGCTGGGACAAGACCTACACCACGGTGCTCCTACAGTCAGCCATTTTACCTGCTATCTTACCTGCTGTAATTAGCCTGTTCCTGTAAATAAACAACTTATTTATAGTTCGTCGAAGTCAAACTCTCTTATTTAGTGGCGATTTACACGAACCGCTACAACAGTACAGTTGTGAAGGGTGAGCGGTTGGGACAGTCATTCCATCCCCACAAAACGAGCAGCTCTTGCTCATTGGGGGTAGGCAGGGGGCCATCATCCTATTGTCTGGGCTGGTATACAGAATAGAGTGGATCAAATTCTTGTGCAGTGTATCACCCGAGCCTGCGTAGGTTAATAAAGTTAACTGTGTACCGTGAGCTATTGGATATAGGGTAAGATGAAGTAGAGTGGGGAGGAGGCTCACGTGGAGCATAAAAACTGGCCTAGACCTGTTGGGCCGAATGGCCTATTTCTGTGCTGTCCATGACTTGATATTAAACACCCTAAAGCTTTTGGGTTCGAGTGGAAGACGCAGCTGAGGTAAAATGTTGCCGTTGCAAGTATTCTCCCCCTGGCCCCATCACTCGGTGTAAGATGTGCCCCCCACACACATACCCAGATCGTCTGTGCTGTAATATATTCATTTTTTTCTTCTCTTGCCGTCAGCCGAAAACTGTAGTCAAATGTATTCCACACTCTAATGAGACCCAGCAGGCACCTTGTGGCAGCAGCCCAGAAACTGGATGAATGTAGCTCTTGGAGATGGCTCCCCCCTGACTTGTGAGGGGGTGAGGGGGTTTGGCGCTCTTCGAGGTCAGGGAGCCAGAACCCACGTGACCTGCGGCCAAACACTAAGCAGATTCATCAGCGTGAAGCTGCCAGTGATGCCTTTTTAGCTGTGCAGCTTTTAATTTCTGTTTGGCTGTTGTATTTGTTTTAATCTCCGGTTTGTTTATGCCAAATATATTTATAGTACAATTAATTATATGTCAAGAGTTCAAACTGTGTGATGAAGATGTCGGCCTTCATGTAGCGTGTGCAGATTCAGAACGGGAGCTCGGATTTCCCGCCAGCTTTGTGCTGTTAACAGATTCACTGTGTAGCCCTGTGGTATACAGTTGGCTTTACATATAATGCTGGCAGAAAAACATCCCAAATATCGTGCTGGGTAAAACTCTCGGTGAGATGACACGGGTGTTTTATCTTGCCAGACTTTGAAGTTCTTGGAATCACTCATCAATGATTCAGCGCACACACTTGGGGCTGTGCTGCAAGGTGGTGGACCAACTGCCCTGCAACTCGTGCTTGTAAAGTTGCCTCTGAAAAGTGAGGCATTGCTATGAGACGGAGTGGAAATGAAGTAAACTTGCATGCAGAGTTTAGAAAAATGAGAGGGGATCTGACCGAGCAAGACAGACTGTATGCAGGGAGGATGTTTCCCCTGGTTGGGGGTTCTAGAACCAGGGGTCACAGTCTCAGGATATGAAATAGGACTGAGATGAGAAATTCCTTCACTGAGGGTGGTGAACCTGTGGAATTCTCTACCACAGAAGGCTGTGGAGGCCAAGTCACTGAATATATTTAAGAAGGAGATGGATAGATTTCTAGACGCAAAAGGCATCAAGGGGTATGGGGAGAGCGTGGGAATATGGTATTGAGATAAAGGATCAGCCATGATCATATTGAATGGCAGAGCAGGCTCGAAGGACCGAATGGCCTACTCCTGCTCCTATTTTTCTATGCTGCGCCAGGAGAACCTGGAGCTGGGTATGTAGTGCAGTTGGATTTCATTGCAGTCAGCATTCAGTTGGGCTTGAACTCGTAATCTACCAACTGTTCAGGTAAAGACTGAACGATTAATTGATTATTTCATTCATAACCATGAGAATACACTGGACCAAAGAAAGAGCATTGTGTTCTATCTGGCCAGTCCCACTTAAATTATCGAAGTAAAGTGGGTAGCGGTTGCACTTGGTGTTGACGTTGCATCGTTGACTAGCTGAGTGTACCTGAATGTGGTGAGAAGGCAATCTTGGTGATTTTTCCATCCTTTGCAATGAACACCCAACCAAAATCAATGAAACCCTCCCTTGGCACAGGCCCCAAGTCCCTTGTGTCTGTCGAGGCCTCGATTTGAATGCTTTATTCCCCTTCTATTTAAGTCAGGCACCGAACTGGTAATTCAGACCAGCTTTGCTGGCCCTGCTGCAGTAACTTTAGGGACCACGCACAGACATTACAAATTTACATTGTGTGCTAGAACAGTACAAAGCTTAATTTGCACCAGGCTCAAATCTAAACCCACTTCTGTACTGGTTCAATTCTAGTCCTGGTTGCTACAAGGACCAAACCTCGGTGATTTAAGCAGCGGGGGCTGAGTTTTAATGATTCTGAAGTGTTTGTATTGCAAAAGTGCAGCACGGATTGGGTATTGTGTTGAGAGTTCCAACTATCACTCCCCATGGGTTTACTTGCTGAGCTTGCATCAACTGGGGAAGAAGAAAGCAGGCAGCGCAAGGAGCGCACGTCAACCCAAGCACCCCACCCACCCGCCCCTTCAACCACCGTCTGCCCCACCTGTGACAGAGACTGTAGGTCCCGCATTGGACTCATCAGTCACCTGCAAACTCATTTTTAATGTGGAAGCAAGTCATCCTCGGTTCCGAGGGACTGCCTAAGAAGACTTGCTGAGCTTGCATCAACTGGGGAAGAAGAAAGCATCATTTACCAGGGTAGCATTTGTTCTTCGGATTATAACAGGACATTAAGGCAGGTCATTTAGTCCTTTGAATTGCACCCTGTACTGCAGAATTGGATCGATATATATAAATAAATAAATAAAATTAAAAAATTATTTATATATAATAAATAAATAAGGGCAAAGGTACATAATCCTGGGTTGGGTTGAAATATTACCTGATTTCGTGAATTTAGCTGCAGTCTGTGCTCTTCGTGATGCTCAAAAATGTATTTATGTATATTTTATGAAGAATAAATCTCTAGTCTTCGGGCTGGTCTATGCATTTTTATTGACTTTAGTGGCTATTGATATACTGTAATGCCCAACAAATCAATCATATTTGTGACATTACCTACTTTTTAATTCTCTGCCTCTCTTCCTGTGTCACTGGAAGTGAGCGGACTTGTGCTGTAGTGCCATCTATCTGCTTATCCGTGAACACAAAACTTGGTTGGCTCGCTCAAAGTGAAGGTTTTATCTGGCTCGGCCGCGGGGATGGTGGGTGAAAGCACTACCTGGTGCAGTACTGCACCGTTTAGACCAGAAGGCCCCAGGTCAGATTCCGGGCCTGTGCTGTGAGGTTAGGGTACCTCACCCTGAACAGCAATTGAGAACATGACAAATAGCCTCGGCACCCCTGGGTGAGGCCATGGTCCCGCCCGAGCTTTATTCAGTGACTCCTGCTTGAAACCGCTTGGTGTTGGCTATCCGGTGGGAACAGGAATTAGGCTCATCAGTGATGCCTGCTGTGGAGGAATAGTCTCCTCGCATTCACGGTCTAGGCTCGCGTATAAAGATTTGATACTGGGGCATGCAGCAAGGGCTAGTACCCGAACCAAGACTCCGCACCTTCAGGAGGTTGGGGGGGCGGGGGGGGGGGGGTGGGTGTTGGGGGGGGGTGCGGGGAGAGATGCACTGTGTTGCATTTTGAAAGATGCAAGTCTGCAAGCAGCCATAAACATTGGCCAGCTCTCTAACTTCCACGAGAGATTTTTGACAAATCGTTAACAATTGGTGTCTGTAGTGAACAGTTCCACCAGTCAGTGGGACAATTTATAATTGACCCCAGTGCGCGCGCACAAACCCACCAGTAATTTGAGGCCGCATTTAACAGTTCAGGTAATGAGTCAGAGTGAAGAAAAGAGATGAGACAAAGGTTCTTAAGGGGGAAAAAAAAAACCACTTCGCATTGCAATTACAGTCCCTCTTTAAACGAGTGTTACTCACTGTCTGCTCATTATCCCAAGTGGTTGCTTGCTTGTGGGCCACTTTCAGGAATGCTGTAGCCAGTTGCGCTATGGAGTGGCAGTGGACAGCTCTGATCCTGAGTCCTCACCACTTTCCCTGGCCTCCCCCCGGAGCCTTGTAGTAAAGGGTAGTCAAGTGGGCCTCCCACTAGTCCTGGATAGGGTTGCCATTGACAACCCTCCAGGATTGGCCTGGAGTCTCCAGCAATTGAAGATTAATCTCCAGGACACAGCTGCGAGCAACTCTGGAGAAAAATCATTGGGGCATTTAAAAATTGTGTGTGCCATTTTTCTTTGAACACTTCACCCAGCCTAAACCTCTCTACCTCACTTTCCTCCTTTTAAGATGCTCGTTAAAACCTACCTCTTTGACCAAGCTTTTGGTCACCTGCCCTAATTTCTTTGAAGAAGGGTCCAACCCGAAACGTCAACTCAAATTTCTCTCCACGGATGTTGCCTGACCTCCTGAGTTTTTCCAGCATTTTCTGTTGTTATTGCCCTAATTTCTTCTTGTCTGGCTCGGTGTCAAATTTTCTGTCTTGTAATACTCCTGTGAAGTGCCTTGGAACATTTTACTATGTTAAAGGTGCTATCTAAGTACAAGTTGTTCTGTTTAGTAGTTATAAAAATATTGGAGATGGGGAAAGAAAGCTGCTTGACTGACCATCCAGTTGGGTAATGGAGAGTCTTTTAGTTTTGCAATTGGTGTGGGATGACAGTGTGCCGTGAGGATGGACATGTTGGGCAACCAATGGAGGGAACAGAGTGGTGGAGGAAGGAGGTCATGTGATTAAACCTCCAGGAACTTGGCAACCCAACATCTGGATGTTGAGAAACCCCATCTCCGAACAGAATTCTCGTTTTGGTCACTGGGGAGCCAAGGAGAGAGAACCGCACGGAACCTTGGCTTCAGCGTCTTCTGACGGCCAACAAAGATGTGCGGGTTAGGTTGATTTGGCTATGATAAATTGACCCTTAGTGTTAGGGAATTAAATACGTGGGGTTACGGGGATAGGGTGGGATATGTGTCGGTGCAGGCTCGATGGGCCGAAATGGCCTCTATCTGCACTGTGGGGATTCTGTGTGTGTGTGTGTGTGAAAGACCTGGAGACGGTGAGGACCAACTGTGCCAGCGGCCAACAGTGATGGGGGTGCTGGGTGGGACGATGGGTTTTACCGCCCTCTATGGACAGTATCTAAGGAACTTGATATAGCTTTTGGAAAGCAAGATTTTAACACTATTATTACATTTAACTACCTTTGTGAACAGTTTTTTTCTTGCGAACTTTGCGCTGGCTTTTAATGTGGCATCTCTGCTCATTTGATTAATGCTCTAAGTGCTCTTATAATTATACTCACTACCTCGTGATGTACCATCCTGTCGTGGGATTTTTCTCCGTGAGGGAAAGTTAGAAAAATTGATTCTTCCGCCTTGAAAGGAGGCGATTGAGAAGGGGCTGTTACATGGCTGTGCAAGATATCAAGTGGAACAGAAAAGGTTTAATCCTGAGCAATATTTCAAGCGAAAGGACTACTGCAGAATAAGAAAACCTAGGTGCAAACGGGTAAAAGGAAAATTCATGCAAAGGGTGACCACTACCTGGTAGGGTTGAGAAGACGAATCCCAAATCATTCATGTTGAAAACTGATGGGGCTGAATGGAAAAGAAAAGAAAGATTTGCATTTATATAGCGCCTTTCATGACCACCAGAAGTCCCAAAGTGCTTTACAGCCAATGAAGTACTTTTTGAAGCGTAGTCACTGTTGTAATGTAGGAAACGTTGCAATGGCCCCTCTCCTCTACTGATCTTTTGATTTCTACTTTTCCAGTTATTTTTAGACTTGTATATTTTGAGTCCTAGTTAAGTTGGAATTGGATTAGTCTGGACAGACTTTTGAAGTTCTAAATTGAGCCATTTGGCCCATTGTGCCTTTGCCAGCTCTGAGCTGTCCACTTAGCCCCATTCACCTGCCCTTTGCTAAGGCCCTTTCTATTTTTTTTCTTCTTCAATTATTTGTCCACTCTTAATAACTTAGAGTCTGCTTGCAACACTGTATCTGGATATTCAATGTCCTAACAACCCACTGCCTGTGTAAAAATATATATATTTTTGTAAACTCTCCCTTTTGTCCTTAACTCGTGTGTTCCATTTGCCCCAAAGGTGAATCCACAAATCTTACCCTGGTATTGCGCAGTGGTCTTGCGTTTAAACACTAAATTTAAGCCAACCTGTATTTGCTATTTTGCTTTTTAATTCACCAGAGGTATTCCAAAAAGGGCATCTGGTCCAATAAATCTTCCTACTTTATGATGGATTTCAACCCCACCTAACTGTGTCTTTTTGAACTGATCGATACTGTTTGTTTCAACTTTGCTGGTAAATGATTTCACAAACCTTACTACCTTTTTTTTGTGTTTAAAAATGTTCCCGTGCCTTCCCTTCTTGCTCCCAACATCCTCATTGGTTGCCCTGGCATTTAATACTCGCGTTGCTTGGAGTTTGTAACTCCAAAATAGCAGTTCAGGCACTATAAAGGAGTATGGTTTGTTATATAATGACAGCAGAGTTTGATGCAGCTTGTTCAAGGTGGTTGTGGTGATTTTTTAATGTGCGCCTTTTTCAAGGTACAGGAAACTTTGTGCTATCCGGCGCCGACGGGACCGAGCTGTTGCCGTCCCATCAAAACTGCCAGACAAACCAGCGCTAATGTTGAAACATACGGAGATTTTGAGCTCCGTATCTGGCAACAAACCCTGTTGCTCAGCAACAGCTTCTAAACAGTCGGCCGTACCTTGCAAGCGTCTCTGTAGCTTAGCAACAGCTTCAGCGAGACCTTGTAGAGCCTGACTGGTGGGGGGGGAAAAAAAGCAACGAAAAGAAAAAAAATCTAACGAAACGGTTCCTGATTTTTGCCGGTGACTTGAGCATTCTGGACAGTTAACCTCCGGATAAACCAAAGTTTCCTGTACTCATTTATAATGAGGGGAGCAACGAGAGAGATTTCAAGTTGAAGGAAATTTATTGGCAGTGTTTGGAGACGATGTACAAAAGTGCAGCAGGGTGTCTCGTTCCATAGTTGGGACAATGTGTTGAAAGACAATGTTTTGGACATGTGATACTGGGCATCCAAATGGATTTCACAGTCCAGGCAGTTGGGGTTCCCTGCGCGGTTATTACAGCAGCTCTTGGTCGAAGGGAAACCAGCCACCTCTTTCCAAAGGGGGCGGGGTGTCAGCTGCAGAGAATACACAGATCATAGTGGGATATGACTCACCAGACCAAAAGGCGAGCCCAACTTTCATGTAACAGATGGTTTGCACATTTACTACACGTGGCAGAGGGTTTAGAAACACTGGCACTGCAACACAACACCACTGTTTCATTCAGTGTGTGTGTGGACCCACTGGCCAGGCAAGCAGCGAGATGGCCCTGTTATTTACATTACATCAGAAGCACTGTTGCTGGATTTCAGCTCTGGATAAACTTATTCTAGTGCTCAAATCTTTCAGGTCAAAACACTTCATTTTAAAATAAGAGGAGTCTGCAAAAACAAAATAGCTTAAATGTGCCATAACTGTTCCACTCTGAAGACCTCTTTTTTTCCCTGTTAGAATGTAACAACAACTTGCATTTATCTAGTGCCTTTAATGTAGTAAAATGCCCCAAGGTGCTTCACAGGAGCCTAATCAGACAAAATTTGACACCGAGACACATGAGATATTCGGACTGGTGCCGAAAAGCTTAATCAAAGAGACGAGTTTTAAGGAATGTCTTAAAGGAGATGGAAAGAGGGCTTTGAGGAATTCCAGAGCTTGGGGCCTAGACAGGTGAAAGAAATCTGGCAAAGCTTTAATAAATTTTTTCCACAAAGAAGTGCAATCCAGCCTCCTAATGACTGTGTCTGTTATGATTCAATTATGAAAGCTCATGCCTGCGCTCTGGGTCATTCTAGCAACAGGTTGAGCCATCTGTCTACTCCCCCAGTGTCTCGCCAAGTTTGTTCAGCCAGCCGCTGATCAGGAAGGTGTCGAGTTCAATAGCTGGCCTGTGCCGAGTTGGATGATCTCAGTTGCGGAGCCCCTTAAAGTTGCTAAAATTGGCTTCAGTGCCTTCAGGTGAGCGAGGGGCACCACTTGGGTGGAGATAGACCGCAAGGCTCTACAGATGGTGGTGAAAGCTGCACAACGTACTATAGGAATTAAACTACCTGCTGTGCAGGATATCTACCCAGAGAGGTGCCGGGGGAAGGCCCTGAGAATCATCAAAGACATGAGCCACCCCAGCCACAACCTCTTCGCCCTGCTCCCGTCCAGTAAAAGATACCGAAGTATACGGTCTCGTACCAGCCGGTTTCGAAACAGCTTCTACCCCCAGGCCATAAGACTCGTGAACGAATAATCTATTATTATTTATTACTGTTGTCTTTATTATTACTGTATTTCTATTAGTATTTTTATCATTGCTATGCCATATTTATTCCAATGTTGGGAGGACTCGTAAAAATCAACATTTCATTGTGCAGTACAAGTCTGCTGCATATGACAAATAAAAATTGAATTGATTGTGCTGCCAGCCACTGTCCAGTGGACCCCCCCCACCTCTGACGGTGTGCCTGTTGGCTTGACTGTGGTGACCCTGTGGTCAGATAACCTGCTGAAACTCTCCGCTCCTCGCAGGTGAACAGTGGTTGCTTGGTTGGGGTGTTGGTGCCTGTGGATGTGTCCTCCAGCAAGGAGTCACTATCCATATTTCATTTTTTAAAAGTTTATTTTCTGAAGTACAAAGAAGAAACCTATAGCAGCCAATCCATGTTCCCTGTAATATTTTGTGTGTGTGTGGCCCCTTTAAGTGGCTGTGCGGCCCATTCAGATCTTCGCAGGTGCGGTTATTCCAATTGAAAAGCCGACGGGCGGCCTGCGTGGGAGCTCCAGACCGTTGCGCAGCTTAAAGGGGAACATTGCAGCCAATTTGCGCACAGCAAGGTCCCACGAACAGCAAAGCAGATAAATGGCCAGTTAATCTATTTAGCTGTTGGTTGAGGGATGACTTTTGTCCAGGACATGGTTCTTGATTTTCAAATACCACCTTGGAATCCTTTAAATCCAACTGAACAGGCAGGCGGGGTTGGTTAACGTCTCATCTGCAAGACAGCGCCTCTGACAACGCAGCACTTCCTGGAGTGGGGCTTGAAGCCTTTTTCATTCGGAGGTGAGAGTGATGCCACCCGAGCCAAAGTGATAAGTGGTGTTGTTTAGGAGGTTTTCTGATCATTAAGAGGGCTGAAATGAGGAAAACAAAGATGTTTTTAAATGGATGTGCTATTCTCCCCCCTCCCCTGGTGTGGTAATGAACAGTACCCAGCAGAAAAGCCCCAGGTTCAATCCCTGGTTTTTGGTGAATTCGTTTATCTTGGTCTGGGGCGTGATGGACCACTTCAATGGATCCGTGTCCCTGGGCTAGGTTTTGCCACCGGGGTGAATAAAAATGTTTTTAATAGGGCTTTGCTCGTTTGTTTGTAATTTCTCCCCCCCCCCCCCCCCCCCCCCCCCGGGAAACTAGTTTTGTTTGCTGGTTGAATTTATTATTAATAATCCACCCTTTTGTCACAAGAAGCTATTTTATACATTGAGGTTAAGCTTAACCTTCTTGTTTTCCAGATCTATCCTGATCCAGAGCTGGAAGCCCAGGTCCTAGCTCTAGTCATTCGCTGCATTCACAGTGAGGAAGGCTGCAGATGGACGGGACAGATTAAACAGCTGCAGGTAAGTCCTTCCTTCAGCAGTACTACACCTTGCTGTCGAATGGACAGTGATGCCACACTGGACCCCAATCTCTAAGACACGTTATTGAATTTTTCTTTAATTGAAGAAACTCTCTGGGTGAATCATGTATCGTCAATGCTGGGCAATTGAACACTTGCCCAATTTGGACAATCGGCATCAATTGCTTCTGGGTAACAAAGGCACAGGTTGGCTCCTGAGGAACACTCCTGGCCATCTGCCTCAGCAGCACACCGTGACTTTTTAACTCCAGTTCATCGCCCCACCAGCGGTCCTTGTGAACTGTTATTTGATTTGATTTGATATTGGGAATTTGTGCCTAAACAACATACCACTAGGGGCTGGAGTGAGACTGTCCAAGACCGTTTTACCTGGGATGCTTGCATCTGTTGGAGGTTTTATCCGATCAGTCTGGGAACTATTTACTCCTTTATAATGAGCAATTGGGGTTTTGTTTGCTATTTCAGAAAGCTGTTCTCCCATCCTTACCTGTATCCCAACAATTGAGAAGATTCTTTTGAAGACTCCTAGCATCAACATATTCATTCTCTCGCTCTTGCTCTCTCTAAGCCCCAAGTCTGTACATGTGCACATCCAGAGGGGTCGTTGGCTAGCAATCCTGAGTAGGCACCCTGCCTGTCTTGTCTTCTTTCTCCCCCACCCCTCTCAATAATAGAGGCATCAAAGCCAATTTCAGTGCCCTGACTGAAATGTGCTAACAGCACAGATTAGCAATCGAACATGGGACCTTCTTGGTCTGAATGGCTCCGCTACTAACTGGGTAAACTCACTGAACCATTTGGTGGGGTGGCAGGGATCCATACTTTTTTTGTTGAGTGACCGTTTCCCGTTTTTTTTTGTTTTCTGACTTGCGCTTGCATTTTACAGCCCCATCTTTCGACATGCCCATTCAATGTGATACCTTGCCCAAACCGCTGCACAATCAAGCTGAGCAGAAGGGACCTGGCTGAACACCTGCAGCACGATTGCCTGAAGCGTCGAGTCAAGTGTGAATACTGCGGCAACGACTTCACTGGCGAAGGGTATGAGGTGAGGACACTAGAGCAGCGTTGAACCAATAGAATGTGCTGACTCGGCTGCAGGTGTGGCTACAGCGACGCCGTTTTCACCACATGCACTAACTACAACAGAAAATACACTCTGGGTGATCCCAAGTAAATGTATACTTTAACAGACATCTGCCACCATTAGTTAACCAAGGAAGTAAAGCACTCCCAATGATCAAAAAACACTTGTACATTTGTTGGTAAAATGGTCAAGACAAAAAGCAGAATGTGCAAGGAGGTTGATGTAATAAAACTCACTACACACTTGGTTTGAGCAGAAAGCAAGGCTTTAATCAACTTGTTTCAGAACATGGAGGTCTAGTTGTACTTCACTAGTTCCTTGTCTTACAAAATGTCCCTGGCTAGCTGGGGCCAACGCCCGAGTATTTATACTCCTTGGACGGCGCCACCAGCTGGCCGTCCACCGTTATTTCACGAGTAGTTTCTTGATGAATGATGAGATTTATAACAGTGGTCAAAGCGCACACGCATACGCCGTGTGAACGAGTATTGAGATCATGTGCCCAGTGCTGGTGTCTTGTCTATTTCCTAATCAGAAATGCAATAAGCCATATCTGGATTGCCAATTAGCCACATGTGGCTAGCGCCCGCTAACATTTTGGAGAGCACTGCCCTCGACCATACTGTGACGGAAGGAATTTGTGTGAATCGCGATGCTTTTTTCTGTACATTATAGCTGTTGGCTCGGATAGATGGGATCTAGATTGATGCTCCATTCCGATGAAAGAAGCCGCATGGATCTAGTGGAAAGTAAATCATTCTCTGCGCTGGAATGATTAATCAGCAATAGACTCTGTGGGGCTTTAGTCTTGGCTAGACAATTGAAGACCAAATTTTTCAGTAACTCTCAAGGCACCCGCAAAAGCACAAGCCATTTTTCCAATGTCCATGGCTGTTCAGACAGTATAATTTTTTTTAAGAACGCCATCGCTCCTTCCCACAGTTTAATTTATTATGAGGTATCTGTAATGGAGCTGGGCTGTCCTCAGTTGACTGAAAACTATCCGTAACTGCTTTCTCTGCTTGAATGCAGTGCGACTTCATGGATTAAACTTTAGTGTTCCTGCGGTGCCGTGCAAAATCACGTGTTCTTAACCTGTGTTAAAGATGCACTCGGTGCAGCTGTGGGCCAGATGTTTCCAGACCTAAATCAGTGAGAGTAGAGAAGCTGGTCATTGACCTAGGTCTTTCCCTCTTCACTACAACTATGAACGCAGTAAAGCTGTTTTCTGCTTTCTGAATCATTTAAACCCTCCTCCTATGGAATGATTTTCTTTCTAAAAGGGGACTTTCCACTTCAGGAGTTGCATGTAAAAATCAGTAGCTGTTCCGATTAGTGTTTCCACTGGTCGTGACCCTGCCGTACGTAGCAAAGTGGTAAAATAAATGAGGTAGCACTAGTGTGCGGCCAGGCATGGTGTTAATCTGCTTGGCTTTGACCAGCAGAGATGGTTATTTAATTTGCTGACCTCAACCAGACCTTTTCTGCCAAAGGCTCCTGAGCAATGACTTTAAAACAACTGAACGTGTCTGCACCCAGTTGTTCAAATGCTGTAGAAGCTGCCTCGCCAGTTGTGTGCTTTCTGGGGCTCTGCTATCTGACCCTGCACATCTCATTTCAGCCAGCAGATAGAGAAGGCTTTCATCATATTAGTTGGGGCTGGATTCTAAACCAAGGTCTAAAGGTGAACGGCCAGCATCTAGCCTACTGGAGCATGGCGTCCTTTCTGATTTTTATCTCTCGCACACGCCCTCCCATTCCTTTTTTCTTTTAATCGCTTGAAATGCAATACCGTTCATTTTGACAGTGTCGGCCGTGGCTCACACACTTGCCTCTGAGTCAGAAGGTTGTGGGTTCAAGTCCCACTCCAGAGACTCGAGCGCAAGAATCTAGGCTGACACTCCCAGTGCAGTGCTGAGGGAGTGCTGCACTGTCAGGTGCCGTCTTTCGGATGAGACGTTAAACCGAGGCCCCGTCTGCCCTCTCGGGTGGATGTAAAAGATCCCATGGCACTATTTCGCAGAAGAGCAGGGGAGTTATCCCCAGAGTCCTGGCCAATATTTATCCCTCAATCAACGTCACTAAAAACAGATTCCCTGATCATTATCACATTGCTGTTTGTGGGAGCTTGCTGTGCGCAATTTGGCTGCCGCGTTTCCTACACTACAACAGTGACTGCACTTCAAAAGGTACTTCATGGGCTGCAAAGCGCTTTGGGACGTCCGGTGGTCGTGAAAGGTGCAATATAAATACAAGTCTTTCTTATTTACAGTTTGAACTTTTGTCGGGCGGCTGGGGATTATGGCAGTCGCCCCATTTCACAGCCCTTGAGCTGACCGGACGAAAAACGCACGTTCTAGTCCCATAGTTCATAACGTAGAAGATAGGAGCAGGAGTAGGCCATTCGGCCCCTCGAGCCTGCTCCGCCATTCAATGCGATCATGGCTGATCATCCAAATTCAGTACCCGGTCCCTGCTTTCTCCCCATATCCCTTGATCCCTTTAGCCTTAAGAAATATATCTAACTCCTTCTTGAATATATTTAATGAATTGGCCTCAACTGCCTTCTGTGGTAGAGAATTCCACAGGTTCACCACACTGGGTGAAGAAATTCCTCCTCATCTCTGTCCTAAATGGCTTACCCCTTATCCTTAGACTGTGACCCTTGGTTCTGGACTCCCCCGCCATCGGGAACATCCTTCCTGCATCTAGTCTGTCTAGTCCTGTTAGAAATTTATAAGTTTCAATGAGATCCCCTCTCATTCTTCTAAACTCCAGTGAATATAAGCCCAATCGACCCAATCTCTCCTTGTATGTCATTCCTGCCATCCCAGGTATCAGTCTGGTGAATCTTCGCTGCACTCCCTCCATGGCAAGAACATCCTTCCTCAGATAAGGCGACCAAAACTGCACACAATACTCACGGTGTGGTCTCACCAAGGCCCTGTTCAATTGTTCTCCACCTTTTTTTTTAATAGTTGAAAAGCGAAAAAGAGGTGGTGGAGTTTGAAGTGGACATTCGCCCCATTTAATGTTCAAATGGAAGCACTTCTTTCTTTGGCTGCATTCTGCTCTGAAAGAGTTAGGCTCTTGGCTCTCTTTTTTGCAGTAATGAGATTGCACTCATGTGGTTACTTTCTCCCACAGAATCACCAGGGAATTTGCCCTCAGGAGAGCGTGTACTGTGAAAACAAATGCGGGGCCAGAATGATGCGGCGTCTGCTATCACAACATTGCCTTACGGACTGTCCCAAACGCACACAGCCCTGCAAGTTCTGCGGCAAGGAGTTTGTGTTTGACACGATTCAGGTTGGTCCCCTTGATTTGTTAGCCCAAAAGAACGGCGCTCAGATTCTTGGGGTGAATGATGCTGACGTTAACGCCGTCCAAATGATTTTCACAGTTGCTTGATGCCTTCTCTTCAGATACGTGGAATCATTTCAAGGTTGCCAGAATGAACTAGATGGCATGAGTTCAATATAGCCTTGAGTGAAATGTCAATTGCAAGAGAAATGTCATTTTAGAAATCAAAATGCTTGCTCTGGTAGAAACTGGTGTTCTATAGCTCCTCAGATGGTGCAGATCAGTCAGACCTAGGATCAATCCTTGGCCTGTGTTACCTAATTAGAGGGCATCAATTGACATTGGAGTGCCTGGGCTGAAGTGGGGGGGGGCGGGGGGAGGTGAAGTATCCAGGGTTCCCTCTCCTGATTGGCTCCTGCTGAGAAATGAGTTTGTGGACGTCGGGTCAAGGCAGGCTGTGATGCCCTTCATGGTCAAATAGGCTGTCAACACTCCCTGTCTAGATTCGCACATGAAACGGCCACTTGGGTGAAGTACTGGGGAGCTGCCTGGCGAGGAAGAGAGACTAAAAGAGTAGATAGTTATAGGGGGCCATAACAACGCACTCACGCTGTGTGTGATGGACTGAGGGGGACAGGGAATCATGACATTGGCCATACTGAGTCCCCAGTCTCAGACGGACCAGCAGGACATGCTGTAGAGGCAGGACACTGTACCCAGGGAATGAGCAGCAGAAGTATGAGTGCAGGTCACTTGCTCTGGTAGTGGTACAGGTAGTATGTCGATCAATAGCTGTATTGGGAGGGGGAGGGGGAGAAATAATTTATAATTGATTTTTGCCTGATTTTTAAAAAAATCTTTTGAACAGAACCACCAGTATCAGTGCCCACGGTATCCGGTAGCCTGCCCCAACCAATGCGGAGTGTCAAACATTGCCAGGGAAGATCTTGCCAAGCACCTGAAAGACAACTGCAACACAGCCATGGTACTTTGCCCCTTCAAAGATGCAGGCTGCAAACACAGGGTAAGAACTAAAGTGAACCGTTGACTTGAGGGCTTACAAACATTTTGGATGTTGCCAACCATGGCAGAAGCTTTTCTCTCTCTCTCACTCTCTCAAGAATGTATATACAGTTTGCCACTGCTGAAGACGCCTTCTTACCCATATCTGTCACCAGACACATTTCAGCTTTTACTCCCACTTATCTGCATGAGCAGAAGCTAATTTTAGACTGGTAGTTTTTTTTTAACATGGCCTTTGCTATAATTAAATGGAGATGAACAATTTCTGTTTGAAACCAGATAATTCCAACCTTCAATTCCCCAAAATACATCAGTGATCCAATTACAGCTTTTTTAATAAAAAAAAGTTTTCATCTTTTTGTGCTCATTTAAGTTAGACGCTATTAATGCTGCGGCGTTGAACGGTCTCCATGTTGGGTACCCGAACCCCGAGTTGTTGCTCCGTCTCCCCCTACCCACAATCCCTCAGCCCAGCGCAAGTATGCTTTCCGTGGGCACCTGACTAGATCTCCAATACCCCCAGCCATATGTCTGGGTTTGGTTTGTGCAGGGGGAGTTGTGGTGGGGGGCGAGGGGAGATGGGTGCTAATGCTAGTCTTAAAGAGGCTTGTGGCAATGCTGTTTCCCTGGGTCCTTTGGCCAGCGGACAGCTGGCTCCACCCCCTACATAGACGTCCAGCCAGGGAAGTCCATTTCTTTCCGTTGCTGGCTGCCCACCCCCCCCCCCCCCACCCCCTGTACAGATCGTCCAATCTGGAAAGGCTGCCATGTAGGCACTTGAAGCCCAGTTTGTTTGGGTGTTCCTCCAGCTGGGGGGAATGTGCTCAGTGGATTCTCGGCAAAGTGACGCGTGACTTTTGATGTCACTCCCGTGCCTATTCGGGTTGTATTAAAATGCTGCCACCTGTTTTTTTTGGCTGGGAGCTTCCTGCCCGCGCCAGGGACGCCCAAGTTTCAAGCACAAAATGGGCGGAGACTCTGCTGTCGTTAACGGTCTCTGCCCCTTTTCATTCTCCTAGCGCTTCAAGGTGGGGGAGCTGTTGGGCAGAGGAAAAATTTGATTTGTCTCAACCCCCAAGTATCTACATCGAGCACCCCCCCACCCACCCCAACCCCTGGCCAGATAGTGTTGCAATCACTGTTACCTTTTTATTTAAAGAAAATCACTTTTTTTTTGTAAGTGCTTTGTCATAAAAATTCTTGTGTTTTCAATATGTTCACGAGCTGAAATTCGGTTCAACTCTGGGCTGCGACATCGTCAAGGTTACGCAGTCTGAAACTGTTAATTTATGTGGCGGACATTTTTAGAAGTGCTGCACAAGTGAACATGACCTGCACTCAGTCATGTGTGTAATGGGGTTGTCAAAATTCACAGCTGACTGCACAAGAGGAAAAGCTTCTGATAACTTGTCTTGATAAACTAAGGATGGTGGGGTGGCGGGGAGCTGCTCATTGATGTTATAAATTCTAGTGCCTCCTGACCAGAGGGTATGGACAAGTGACACTGAGAGTCATGAGTCTCCAATCACAGATCAATGTTCCAATTAACAGAACAAAGGAAGACATGGATTGTGTGTCAGTGGCTCAGTGTTAACGTTTCTCTGCGTTCGTGTTGAAAATGGTATATTGATTTCTCAGTCCTAGATGTTAGTACAAGTATTGGACTTGAGCTGCATGCATGGTGTTGTAACCAAAAGAAGAATTGCATTAAAGATCTTCTTTATATTTTTTTAAATGACAGCAGGAAAGCGATACTTAAAAGTATTCATAGAAAGTTACAGCACGGAAGGAGGCCATTTTGGCCCATCGTGTCCGCGCCGGCCAACAAAGAGCTATCCCGCCTAATCCCACTTCCCAGCTCTTGGTCCGTAGCCCTGCAGGTTAGAGCATCCCAAGTGCACATCCAAGTACTTTTCAAACCTGGTTAGGGTTTCTGCCTCTACCACCCTTTCAGACAGAGTTCCAGACCCCCACAACCCTCCTGGGTGAAGAAATTTCCCCTCAAATCCCCTCTAAACCTTCCACCAATTACTTTAAATCTGTGCCTCCTGGTTTTTGACCCCTCTGCTAAGGGAAATAGGTCCTTTCTATCCACTTTATCTATGCCCCATATAATTTTATACACCTCTAAGGTCAGCCTCCTCTGTTCCAAGGAAAACAGACCCAGCCTATCCAGTCTTTCCTCATAGCTCAGATTCTCCACTCCCGGCAACATCCTTGTTAATCTCCTCTGTACCCTCTCTAGTGCAATCACATCTTTCCTGTAATGTGGTGACCAGAACTGCACGCAGTATTCTGCATTTCCAGTTGCTGAATAGGGAGGGGTGCTTAACTTAAAGCTCATTTATAAATGGTGAATAATTTTAAGAAAGAGATTCCCCTATGATTTGGTTGATAAGTGTCCTACCCAGTGTGGAACCGAACCAGACAGACTAGGAAGGTCCTGGGTTTGACCCCCGGGCTACATTACGTTAGCTGATATCCGCCAAGGCCACAACTGGCCCAGCTCTCCTGATTAGGCTTTGATTATCATCCAGGAACCCCTCCTGTTATTGTTAGCTGGACTGGGGGTTCTCCCTATGGGGAGGGAGTGCACTCTCTATTGAGAAAATGGACTCTGCATGTCTAGAATCTCAATGGCTTGTTATGAAAACTCTTCCACACAGTGAGTTTCTACAGGTGTCGGATATCCTACTGCCACCTGCCACCCCACCCCCCCCCCCCCCCCCCTCAAAACCCTCCCAAAGAAAATTGCTGGAAAATGCTTGCTGGATCAGAAGAACCATATCCTAACAACAAGCAATAACTTCTGGAAATGAGGGGAGAAAGCTGGAGAGAATAATGGTTGTCTTGTGCAATTTGATATTGACTTTAATCATGAGGTTTTTTGTCATTTTGCATATGAAAGAAATGCTGCTTTTATGCAACTTCAAACTGAAAGGTGAACTACAAGAAAATAGGCAGGGGATTTGGCTAATTGACCTTTTTTGTATCTTCTAGTGTCACAAGATTGCAATGAGCAGACACATTGATGAAAATATGAAAGTGCACCTGAACATAATGTGCAGTCTCGTGAGTCGTCAGCGCCAGGATATCTTGGAGCTACGACGAGAGGTGGAGGAGCTCTCGGTTGGCAGCGACGGTGTCCTGATCTGGAAAATAGCCGACTACTTGCGTAAGATACAGGAAGCCAAAGTGCGCAACAACTACGAGTTTTTCAGCCCCCCGTTTTACACCCACCGATATGGCTACAAGCTGCAAGTGTCGGCGTTCCTCAACGGAAATGGAAGCGGCGAGGGAACCCACTTGTCGGTCTACATCCGGGTGCTGCCAGGCGAATACGACAACCTGCTGGAGTGGCCCTTCTCCTACAAGGTGACCTTCTCTATTATGGACCAGAGTGACCCATCCCTGTCAAAACCACAGCATATCACAGAAACCTTCACCCCTGACCCCAACTGGAAGAACTTCCAGAGGCCTCTGAACTCCAGGAACTCCATGGATGAAAGCACACTTGGCTTTGGATATCCCAAATTCATTTCTCACGAGGAGATCAAGAAGAGGAATTATGTCCGGGACAATTCCATCTTCCTCAGAGCGTCTGTGGAGATCCCTCAAAAGATTATAGCATGAGCATAGACTGGAAGGAAATGGACCAGTTTCTCCTCCTTTATCATAAGCTGTTTTTTTTTAATACACATACGTATATATTGTGATACAAAAGAATTGCTCGAGAACCAAAATTTTGAGGTACTTTTGGGATTTCTCCACTGTGCACTATGAACGTTGCCTATTGTGCATGCGTAAATTGGCATGATACTTAGACACTGGGTCTGCCCACTTCAGGGAGACAAAGAATACCTCCACCATGGTTTTTTTTTTAATGTATGTCTGTTTTGATTTGCCATAGTTTCAGTGTCTGGTCACAGTTGGAGCAGTCTGATTCTTTCATTAGAGGACATAGCAGGCTATAAAGTCGCAAGACATCATTCAGCCTGATAAACATTCCCGCATTGTAGGATTGGTTTGAAAACTCGAGACAAATGGGGAGAGAAGAGATTGATTGGCGGGGGGGGGGGGGGTGTGGAATTTTGTTCAAGTCTGACGGTGTACTTGGGTTTAGAAGGCAACATTTTAATCCAGACAGCTTATAACCTTGTCCAAGAACATGTTTTAATGAGGTGCAGATTCAAAGAGTTCAGGCACTGTAAGACTGTCCATTTGAAGGGAAAGGGTACAGCTTCTTTCTCGATAAGCAATGGGTCAACAATGCCGAAGGGTTAACTCCGGGGCCAATTTTTAGTGCTGCCAAAAGAGTTTGTAGAAAAGCTCGTTTTATGTACTGTAATTTTAAGCTGGTGAAAGTTGGCTTCTCAGGTGATCAAACCTAACCCAGTCTTCAGTGTTAGTCACATTAAACTGATTTTGGGGGAAGGGGGCGGGGGGTGGAGTGCTAGCTTTCAGTCAGCCTTTTTAAAACAAAGCGCAAAAGAAACATTCCGAGGGAGCGGGTCAGAGAGACCTTTATTTTCATCCCAGTGTTATTTTGTTACACAGTGACATTTTATAGACATAAAATGTTAGGCCTTGTTTGTGTCGCTGTTTTGGCCATGGCTGATTGAGAAACACCCGTTAAAATGTTTTTAATAAACTAAGGCATGTGCAATAAGTAAATGCCAGGATTTCAAAGATGTGAATAGTCAAAGTTACTAATATATAATGGTAATATTAGAAGTTAGAGAGAAGTTCTTTCTCTTTTCTCTTTCTTTATTTCTTTTCTCTCTCTTTCTCTCTCCCCGCGTGCTCTCACACAGAAGTTGTAACCTTTTGCCATGTTCGAACGATACCAGGTGCAAACTGTTTCTATGCCGATGTCCATGGTCACCGATTTTGAAAACGGAAGATTTTTCTAAAGCTGTATATTTTAAATAAAACTACATCTAGGACTTTAACTGTTTTTTGTAATAGGATAGGGACTCTTGAGTGTTTTTGTAATAAATAATAAGCTGGAAAAATCTCAACAGCATGTTAATGTAATTCCATTTCATGGGTCAGTTAAATCCATTTGGAATTTTTGGAAGTAGTCTTCTGCTTTTCATGACGCCCTTGTATGATTTCCCTTCTAAAGCTATTTATTTTTTAGCTCTGTTGTTGATCATTGAGGTAGATGTGCTTGAAAGCCAGAATAAGAGATGATTGCCTGTACATTGTCTTTTTCAAAATAAAATGTGTATTCATACAAAGCTTTGTTTCAGCTCTCAATCTTGTTGGATGAATCAGATATTTGAATGTGTATAATTTTTAGGAAAAAGGAAATGGCCATCAGGGCTAACAAAGACTTGCATTCATAGAGTCATAGCAGCACAGAAGTAGGTCATTCGGCCCATCGAGTCTGTGCCGGCTCTCTGTAGAGCAATCCGGTCAGGCCAATTCCCCCGCTCTATCCCCGTAGCCCTGCAAGTTTATTTCCCTCAAGTGCCTATCCAGTCTCCCCTTGAAAACATTGAGTGTCTCCGCCTCCGCCACTTCCGTCGGCAGCGAGTTCCAGGCCTTTCATGACCTCAGGACTTCCCAAAGTGCTTCACAGCCATTTTTTTTTTTTTTAAGTATAGTCACTGTTGTAATGTAGCAGTCAATTTGCGCACAGCAAGGTCCCACAAACAGCAATGTGATCATAACCAGACAATATGTTTTTGTGATGTTGATTGAGGGATAAATATTGGCCAGGACACCGGGGAGAACTCCCCTGTTGGACTTTTTACATCCACCTGAGAGGGCAGGCAGTTTAACGTCTCATCCGAAAGACATCACATCTGACAGTGCCGTACTGTTCTGGGTGTCGGCCTAGAATATGTGCTCAAGTCTCTGGAGTGGGACTTGGAAACCGCACCATTACCTTGATGCCCACCAATATGTGATCCAAGTGGCTATTCTTCATGTGTATACCCAGATAGTTCACAGAAATCACAGAAACCCCACAGTGCAGATAGAGGCCATTTCGGCCCATCGAGCCTGCACTGACACACATCCCACCCAATCCCCATAACCCCTACACCAACACATATCCCACCCTATCCCCGTAACCCCACGTATTTAATCCCCCTAACACTAAGGGTCAATTTTATCATAGCCAATCAACCTAACCCGCACATCTTTGGACTGTGGGAGGAAACCGGAGCACCCGGAGAAAACCCACGCAAACACGGGGAGAATGTGCAACTCCACACAGACAGTCGCCCGAGGCCGGATTTGAACCTGGGTCCCTGGCGCTGTGAGGCGCATTGGTTGCATTGCCATTAATCCCAGCCCTGTCTTCACATGATGTGCACTTTGCAGGAGTCTCAGGACAGCAATTGGGTACATCGACACTGGCTGTTGCTTTATGTCCCCATTTATTTTTTATATAGCCGTGGATAAGTGATATGCTCCCAGCACCACTGCCATACAAATTTTCCACTGCCAGCTTTACAATCCCAGTTTAGAATTCATGATGTTTTGGCCCAAAATAAAATGTGCCAGTAATGGATAGAGGCTGTTGGAACTGAAAATCTGCAGAAAACATTCATGGTGCAAAGGGTTAAATGTTGAAAGTAGCTGGTGGAGGGTGGGCACTAAGACCGGGGGGGGGGGGGGGGGGGGGATATTGACTGCATGTTTGCCACTTTCAATAACTCTTGAAATGCAGACAGCGTTCAGCACAGTGAAACTGCCTGAACATTTCAATATTGCATCGGCCCCAAATGGAAGCAATTCCTAAGTGAACGAGAGGTAAAACAATACACTGTGATCTGCTAAGCACAGCCAAAAGCTCCCTCGTCAGTCAGATAACTTGTACTGGTTGCTGCTCAATCCATCATATTCCCATCTGTGCAGATATGAATTGATGCTTAATCCCAATGCACAGATGGTGTTTTACAACACACTGGGGGTGCAGAGGTTAAAGAGGCATTCTCCATGCTGCTGGGGCTGAAGTTTGAACAGGAAGGGCTAAGCTTTCTGGTCATTGTGGGTTACCTACGAGGTTGCGATCAGAAAACCGAGGTCACAATACTTGGCCATCACCATTTACATTAAACTACTTACCATTTTAATTCAAACATTCCTGCAGCACCATCCATTTGGTGCCCTGCCTAAGTGCCCTACCTTGTGAGAGCCAAAACCAGTGTTAACTGGGTTTTCATGTGTGTACCCAGATAGTTGGAACCAAAACAGCCATTGGAGCCCTAACCTCAGCCAGTCTCTACACAAGTGCTTTACCATCAGGGGCCATTTGATGATTAGGGGCAGAGTTCTGACTACTTGCATCCCTTCCCTAGCCCAGAGGCATTGAGTAGAGTTGCAGGGTCCTGATGACTACCCCAGCTGAGAGTTGACTCAGGTGAAAGAATCTCACTTTCTATTGCATTATTTTTGTTAGTAAAAAATACATAATTCTCGAATTTTCTGCCTTCCTTCTGAAGGCATTGACTTCTTGTTGAGGTACAGTTCTGCAGTGCTGATTACCCCTGGTCCTCAGGCTATTTGTAGCACCCCTAATATTGACCTGGCTGAGTTCAGTTAACCCAACACAGACCATGGATTGAATCTGGGACTTCCATGGTGAGTCTGTCTGTCTCGTTCAGTTCAGTTACTTGCTGCCTTTCGCCTCTAATTTGATCTCCACTCCTGTCCTGTAGGTGTTTCTGGGACCAGTCTTAACCAGCAGAATTTAAAAAAAATTCTCTTCCTTGTTTTCAAATCCCTCCATCGCCTCACCCCTTATTTCTGTAACCTCGTCCAGCCCTATAATCCCCTTAGATCTCTGCACTCTGCCTATTCTGGCCTTTTGAACGTCCCCGATTTTAAATACTCCACCATTGGCAGTCATGCCTTCAGCTGCCTAGGTCCTAAGCTCTGGAATCTCTCCGCCTCTCTACCTCTCTTTCCTCCTTTAAGACTCTCCTTAAAACCCACCTCTTCAACCAAGCTTTTGGTCATCTTATATGGCTTGGTTGTGTCTTTTTTAATAACACTTCTGTGAAGCGCTTTGGGACTTTTTTTTAATGTTAAACTCATATTTATATGGTGCCTTTATTTTAATATCTTTGTCTCCCCAATAAAGAGAGCAGGCAGTCTACCCTTCGACGTCCGCCAATGGTGCCTCTCTTTACCAAGGATATCTTGGGTTGGTGTGTGCTCAAATTTCCTCTCTCCACATGGAGAAAATAAGAAAGTCTAGGACTAGAAAAAGTCATTCTACCCATTCAAGATAATCTCTCTCATACTGTACTTCAATTCACATTCTGGGGAAAACATTTTTAATGTCTCTAAAATGGGGGTTGGTGATTTTCAGGCCCAGTTGAGCAGCAGGAGCGGCGGCAGAATTCAAGAGTGATGTCACAGTACAGAAAGTGACGCCGGCGCAGGGGAAGCAGCTGATTGGGTGAGTACGGCCAGGTGAGTATTTATACAACTCTATAGTTTGACAGTTAAAGTTAATAGTTTATAAGGTTTAAAAGGTCTTAATTTTGTGGTTTATAGTTGCTAAGGTCTCTGTTGTGTAGTGGGGAGTGCTAGTAAACAAGGGCCCTTGAGTATATCATTTAATTGTAGTGTAATTAGTGGTATTTGATTTAAGTTAATTAAAAGGGTAAGTCATGGCAGCACAGCTCGGTCCCGTGGCATGCTCCTCCTGCACTATGTGGGAAATCAGGGACACTTCCTGTGCCTGACGACCATGTGTGCGGGAACTGTATCCAGCTGCAGCTACTGGCGGACTGCATTGCGGCGCTGGAGCTGTGAATGGATACATACTGGAGCATTCGCGATGCTGAGGACATCGTGTATAGCAAGTTTAGGGAGTTGGTCACACCGCAGGTAAAGGCTGCACAGGCAGGAAGAGAATGGGTGACCGCTAGGCAGAGTAGTAGGCACAGGCAGGTAGTGCAGGGGTCCCCTGTGGCCATCCCCCCCTCAAACAGATATACCACTTTGGATATTGTTGGGGGAGATGGCTTATCGGGGGAAGGCAGCAATAGCCAACTACCTGGCACCATGGGTGGTTCTGCTGCATAGGACGGGAGGAAAAAGAGCGGGAGAGCTATAGTGATAGGGGATTCTATTGTAAGGGGAATAGATTGGCGTTTCTGCGGCCGCAAACGAGACTCCAGGATGGTATGTTGCCTCCCTGGTGCAAAGGTCAAGGATGTCTCGGAGCGGCTGCAGGACATTCTGGAGGGGGAGGGTGAACAGCCAGTTGTCGTGGTGCATATAGGTACCAACAATATAGGTAAAAAATGGGATGAGGTCCTAAAAGCTGAATATAGGGAGTTAGGAGGTTAATTTAAAAAATAAAAAAAAACAAAGGACATCAAAGGTAGTAATCTCAGGATTGCTACCAGTGCCACATGCTAGTCAGAGTACAAATAGAAGGATATTTCAGCTGAATATGTGGCTAGAGGAATGGTGCAAGGGGGAGGGATTCAAATTCCTGGGACATTGGAACCGGTTCTGGGGGAGGTGGGACCAGTACAAACTGGACGGCTTGCACCTGGGCAGGACCGGGACCGATGTCCTAGGGGGAGTGTTTGCTACTGCTCTTGGGGAGGGTTTAAACTAAAATGGCAGGGGGTTGGCAACCTGTGCAGGGAGACAGAGGAAAGGGAAGCAAGGACAAAAGCAAAAGACAGGAAGGACAAAAGCAAAAGTGGAAGGCAGAGAAATCAAGGGTGTAAATCAAACAGGGCTACAGTAAATAATAATTCTAAAAGGACTAAGTGTTTAAAAAAAACAAGTCTGAAGGCTTTGTGCCTTAATGCGAGGAGCATTCGTAATAAAGTGGATGAATTAGCTGCACAAATGGATGTAAATGGATATATAATTGGGATTATGGAGACATGGCTCCAGGGTGACCAAGGCTGGGAATTCAACATCCAGGGGAATTCAATATTCAGGAAGGACAGACAAAAAGGAAAAGGAGGTGGGGTAGCATTGCTGGTTAAAGAGGAGATTAACACAATAGTAAGGAAGGATATTAGCTCTGATGATGTGGAATCTGTATGGGTAGAGCTAAGAAATACCACGGGGCAGAAAACGTTAGTGGGGGTTATATACAGACCCCCAAACAGTAATGCTGAGGTTGGGGATGGCATTAAATGGGAAATTAGAGATGTGTGCAATAAGGGCACAGCAGTTATCATGGGTGACTTCAATCTACATATAGATTGGGCTAAACAAGTTAGTAATAATACTGTGGAGGAGGAATTCCGAGAGTGTATACGGGATGGTTTCCTGGACCAATATGTCGAGGAACCAACTAGAGATCAGGCCATCTTAGACTGGGTATTATGTAATGAGAAAGGATTAATTAGCAATCTTGTTGTGCGAGGCCCCTTGGGGAGGAGCGATCATAATATGATAGAATTCTTCATTAAGCTGGAGAGTGAAGTGGTTGACTCAGAGACTAGGGTCCTGAATTTAAATAAAGGAAACTACGATGGTATGAGGTGCGAGTTGGCTAGGATGGATTGGGGAGTGGTACTTAAAGGGTTGATGGTGGATAGGCAATGGCAGACATTTAAAGATCGCATGGATGAACTACAGAATTTGTTCATCCCTGTTTGGCATAAAAATAAAACAAAAAAAGGTGACTCAACCGTGGCTAACGAGGGTAATTAGGGATAGCATAAGATCCAAGGAGAGGACATATAAATTGGCCAGAAAAAGCAGCAAACCTGAGGAATGGGAGTAGTTTATGATTCAGCAAAGGAGGACAAAGGGATTAAGAGGGGGGGAAATAGAATATGAGAGTAAGCTTTCAGGGAACATAAAAACTGACTGTAAAAGCTTCTATAGATATGTTAAGAGAAAAAGATTGGTGAAGTCAAGCGTAGGTCCCTTGCAGTCAGAATCAGGGGAATTTATAATGGGGAACAAAGAAATGGTAGACCAATTAAATACATACTTTGGTTCTGTCTTCACAAAGGAGGACACAAATAACCTCCCAGAGATGTTAGGGAACATAGTGTCTAATGAGAGGGAGGAATTGAATGAAATCAGTATTTGTAGGGAAATGGTGTTGGGGAAATTGACGGGATTGAAGGCCGATAAATCCCCAGGGCCTGATAATCTACATCCTAGGGTACTTAAGGAAGTGGCCTTAGAAATAGTAGATGCCTTGCTGGTCATCTTCCAAAATTCTATAGACTCTGGAACAGTCCCCATGGATTGGAGAGTAGCTAATGTAACCCCACTATTTAAAAAAGGTGGTAGAGAGAAAATGGGGAATTATAGACCGGTGAGCCTGACATCGGTAGTGGGGAAAATGCTGGAGTCCATTATAAAAGATTTAATAGCAGAGCACTTGGAAAACAGTGACAGGATCGGACAAAGTCAACATGGATTTACAAAAGGTAAATCATGCTTGACTAATCTACTGGAATTTTTTGAGGATGTAACTGGTAGAATAGTTAAGGGAGAACCAGTGGATGTGGTGTATTTGGACTTTCAGAAGGCTTTCAATAAGGTCCCGCATAAGAGATTAGCGTGTAAAGTTAAAGTACATGGGATTGGGGGTAAGGTACTGACTTGGATAGAGAACTGGTTGGCAGACAGGAAGCAAAGAGTTGGAATAAACGGGTCTTTTTCCGAGAGGCAGGCAGTGACTAGTGGGGTACCGCAGGGATTGGTGCTAGGACCCCAGCTATTCACAATATATATTAATGATCTAGATGAGGGAACTAGATGTAATATCTCCAAGTTTGCAGATGACACACAGCTGGGTGGGCGTGTGTACTGTGAGGAGGATGCTGAGAAACTCCAGTATGATTTGGACAGGTTGGGTGATTGGGCAGATGCAGTATAATGTGGATAAATGCGAGGTTATCCACTTTGGTGGCAAAAACAGGCAGGCAGATTATTATCTGAATGGCAATAGATTGGGAAAAGGGGAAGTGCAACGAGACCTGGGTGTCCTTGTGCACCAGTCGCTGAAGGTGAGCATGCAGGTGTAGCAGGCGGTTAAGAAGGCAAATGGTATGTTGGCCTTCATAGCGAGAGGATTCGATTACAGGAGCAAGGATGTCTTGCTGCAGTTGTACAGGGCCTTGGTGAGACCACATCTTGAGTATTGTGTGCAGTTTTGGTCGTCTTATCTGAGGAAGGATGTTCTTGCCATGGAGGGAGTGCAGTGAAGATTCATCAGACTGATACCTGGGATGGCAGGAATGTCATATGAAGAGAGACTGGGTCGATTAGGCTTATATTCGTTAGAGATTAGAAGAATGAGAGGGGATCTCATTGAAACTTATAAAATTCTAACAGGACTAGACAGACTAGATGCAGGAAGGATGTTCCCAATGGCAGGGGAGTCCAGAACCAGAGGTCACAGTCTAAGGATAAGGGGTAAGCCATTTAGGACTGAGATGAGGAGGAATTTCTTCACCCAGAGAGTGGTGAACCTGTGGAATTCTCTACCACAGAAGGCAGTAGAGGCCAATTCATTAAATATATTCAAGAAGGAGTTAGATATATTTCTTAAGGCTAAAGGGATCAAGGGATATGGGGAGAAAACAGGGACAGGGTACTGAATTTGGATGATCAGCCATGATCTCATTAAATGGTGGAACAGACTCGAGTGGCCGAAAGGCCTACTCCTGCTCCTATCTTCTATGTTTCTATGTAATGTCTTACTGTCATATTGATGAAGTGTTTGAAACAGCCGTTATTCATTAAAAGAGTATTTAAACCTTTTAAATTTATCATTTACTAATTTAACCTTGTCTGGTCTATTGACTTAATTTGTCTTGTCTTGAAATATCCTGGGTTACTGTTGTGTATATACCACTCCAGTGCAGTGCTGAGGGAGTGCTGCACTGTCGGAGGTGTGGTCTTTCGAATGAGATGTTAAACCTGCACTCTCAGGTGGACGTAAAAGATCCAAGGCAGTATTTCAAAGAAGAGCAAGGGAGTTATCCCCGGTGTCCTGGCCAATATTTATCCCTCAATCAACATCACAAAAACAGATTACCTGGTCATTATCACATTGCTGTTTGTGGGAGCTTGCTGTGTGCAAATTGACTGCCGCATTTCCCACATTACAACGGTGACTACAGTCCAAATGTACTTCATTGGCTGTAAAGCGCTTTGAGATGCCCGGTGGTCGTGAAAGGCGATGTATAAATGCAAGTCTGTCTTTCTTTAATACTTTGTATACCTATAAGGTCTTGTTTTAACCTCTCTGGACTGCAGCGTTTAAGCTTGTCTAATCTCTTCTCATACCTATTCCCTTTTACACTTAGGATAATTCTTGTTGTACTTCTCTACACCCTCCCCAAAGGATATATGTCCCTTCTGAAAGTATCTGACACTCTGCTCTCAGGAAATCAGTGCTGGGACTCCTATTGCGATCCTTGTATCCTATTATTCAGTGGCTGCTATGTGTTCTTTAGATTTAAAATGTACTGTAGTTACCATTCCATACTAGAAAAGAACAATGAACACAGCTCACCAGGCAGCATCCGTGGAGAGAGAAACAGAGTTAACGTTTCAGGTCGAAGACCTTTCGTCAGAACTGGAAAAAAAGCAGGAAATGGAACAGATTTTAAAACAAGTTTAGGGGCTGGGAAAAGGCGGCCTTTTTTTCTTCCCCCCCCAAATGGCAGCTGTCCTTCATTCTGCCAGCGCAATTCACACTTCATCTAGAGCCATCCTTTATTCCTTAACCTGTCCCATTACCATCTCCTCTTGCATTGAATATCTCTCAATGTCTCCCAATCTCTCCTGCTTTCTATCCTATCACTGACCTTCCCTTTTGTTCTTTCATCCCTTCCCGCTTTTCCCAGCCCCTAAACTTGCTTTAAAATCTATTCCATTTCCTGCTTTTTTCCAGTTCTGACGAAAGGTCTTTGACCTGAAACGTTAACTCTCTTTCTCTCTCCACCGATGCTGCCTGGCCTGCTGAGTTTTTCCAGCGTTTTCTGCTGTTATTTCGGATTTCCAGCATCCGCAGTATTTTGCTAATGAATACAGCTCCTTTGCCATGTTCATATCATGGGGTAATTTCTACATGAGCTTAATACAGAGAGAAACAACTGCAAATGTGCAATCGCTTTAATATTACCAATAGTGATTACTTCCTGGGGGCTATGTTCCCCTGTAGTTGGGGAAGGCCCATACTGGTCTTCAGGCATCGATCTGCCTCTCTAGTCTGTGCTGGGTGAGATAAAACCCTTTAGCCACTTAACCCGCTAGCAATAAATAAGCCATGACGTTTCTGAAGATGCGCCTTTTTGGATTTCCTTTGCCATCGGAGACATTGATCGGAACTACCTCTCATGATCCATTCTGCCTCCTGTGACACAGGCACTGCCTTATCACAAATTAACCCATCAGGGCAGCTACATTAGCACTTGTGCAAGCTATTTCTATCAATCTGGTGCAATCATCCCACATCATAAGCCAGTCTGACAGCAAGGCCTGGAGGTGGGAGCTTCTATTCCCAGTGTGCAGCGGGAGTGAGTAACTCCGCACTGTGTCCGGTTGCTGAAAACAGCTCAGCCGAAGACTCAAGATAAATGCAGCAGTGAATCTTTCCAGAATGGAGTCATGCCTCCAAATAAAGAGGCTTAAGACAATCAGCAACATTTTGACAAAGGTGCAATATACCTTCATTAGAGTCATACAGCACAGAAGGAGGCCATTTGGCCCATCTTGCTGTGCTGGCTCTTTGAAAGAGCGATCCAATTCGTCCCACTCCCCTGTTCTTTTCCCCATAGCCCTGCAAATCTTGTCTGTTGTCTGCGATATGACTTTATCAAGGATGAGTGTGCATTTCTGAGCCCAAGTATATGTCAGGAATTATTTTGAGGCTATTTAGATTGACATGGGATAAGAAGGCTCGAGTCACATAATGTTGATTCACTGATTACACTTTCAACGTTAACAAAAATGCTGAAAGTGATGGTTGGCTCTTTTCTGACAATACTGTGACTAAAAATGGAAGTTTGAACATTCCCAGACCTGCTCTCCTGATGGGACAGAGGGGAAGTCTCTGTCTCGCTGAACCCTGAAAACCAGGAAGGTCTCAGGTTTGATGCCAGTCTGTACGGCGTGGGTTTACCAGACAAAGTGTGGGTCCCCAGTGTTGTTGGGTCTCTGGAGAATGGGTGCTTTCCATAGTCGTGTGCAGCTGCCATCGATGACACTCTCTCAATCTCACTGCTTATTGTATCGATTTGTATGTGGGTTCAATGACGAGACATTTATGAAAGAGAATGAGTTTTTATCTAAAGTATGTTCAACTCAGTTAAACAGCATTACAGGAGACATCATGTTTGAAATCCATCTAAAGTGAAACCAAAACCAAACTGCTTGTCTCTCACATGCCCTCTGCTGGTCAGGCATAAGTAATCAATCAGGCAAACATGCTGGTAAGGCATCATAATCAAACAGGCAAACACCATCACTATTTGCTGATATCATTACATCTCCCTTTCTTAAAACAAAAGTATTTTACTTTTAACTAACAACATGTTTTCTTTGTATTAATCTGCATTTTAACTGTAACACTTAATGAACTTACATTATCATTATCATGATCAAGGTTTTTTAACCTTGTTTTGTGTGTTCACATGAAATATGTAAATACCTAGAACTTGAAGAAAGAATAAGATAACATTACTTCCTTCTATAACAAGAATCCTTAAATTTGCTCAATGAGTCTCTCAGGAGGCTTCACGTGTCTTGAGGATTTTCTGATTGATTGTCCTTGAATCTGAGTTGTTGCCTCAGATGATGGTTTCTTAGCTGTGTGATCAGGTTGTTCAACAGTATCAGTCTTTTGACTTGCTATGGCTGGTCCCATGAGAAGATCTCGACGATTTCTTCTCAGAACAGCACCCTCATCTGTCTGAATGGTGTATGATCTTGGTTGAACTTCACTCAGGACAGTTCCCTTCTGAGTCCATATGTTTGTTTTGCCTTTGAACCTTACTTGGTCACCAGTGTGGAGTTCAGGTAGGTTTTGTGTTCCTCTGTCATAGTAGTACTTTTGCTTTTCTTTCTGTTGTTCTTTGAACTTCCTCACTTTCTCCCCCTCTTTTGTTTTCAGGAGGTTCTCCGGGATGGGTAGGTTTGACCTTAGCCGACGTCCCATAAGGAGTTGGGCTGGTGACATACCACACTCGAGCGGCGTTGTGCAGTATACAAGCATGCTTTGGTAGAAGTCAGTTCCACTGTCTTTTGCCTTGTACATCAGTCTTTTCACTGTCTGGACCGATTTTTCCACTAGTCCATTGGACTGTGGAAAGTGAGGACTTGACGTTGTGTGGACAAAGTCCCACTCTTTGGCAAAGTGTCGGAAACTTGCATTGTAAAACTGGGGTCCGTTGTCTGTGAAGACCTCGCTTGCCACGCCATGTCTGGAGAATATGGCTTTCATACATGTTATCACAGCATCTGCAGTGGTGGTGTACAGTCTACAAACCTCTGGATACAGGGAGTAATAGTCTGTGACTACAAGATAGTCCTTCCCTTGACATACGAATAGGTCAGCGCCTACCTTCTGGTAAGGTCTGTCTGGTGCTGGGTGTGGCTTTAGTGGTTCTACCGGATTGCTTGCTCGATATTTCAGGCATATTGTGCAGTTTGACACCTCATTTGTCACATCTTGGTTGATTCGTGGCCAGTACATCACCTCTCGTGCTCTTTTCTTACACTTTTCGATTCCCAGATGTCCTCCATGGATCCTTTTTAGCATCTCTCTTAGACTCTTTGGGATAACTATTTTACTTCCTTTGTAGATGATGTCTTCGACCACTGATAGTTCCGCCCTGCAGTTCCAGTACTCTGCTATGTCAGGTGAGCAGTCTTGCTTCATGTTGGGCCATCCATCCACGATGCTTTTCCTCAGTCGTCTCATTGTTTCATCTTTGTTTGTCTCAGTCTTTATGAGCTCCATTTTTGCATCTGCTATGGGCAGTGCACTTGTGATCATGTCCACGTAGGCGTTCACTTTTTCATCCATTGTGGTGTTTGCGGGCTCACTTGGGTCAACAGCTCTGGACAACGTGTCTGCTGTATACATCAGCTTACCCGGTGTGTACGCAACATTCAGTGTATAGCGTTGCAGCCTGATCATCATTCTTTGTATTCTAAGCGGACAGCTATTTAGTGGCTTTTGGAACAATGCAATCAAGGGCTTATGGTCAGTCTCTACACTGATTGCTTGTCCTGCCACAAACTGGTGAAATCTTTCACAGGCGTATGTGATGCTGAGCAGCTCCTTTTCTATTTGAGCATATCGCGTCTCCGCGTCTGTCATTGAGCACGATGCCTATGCAATAGGTTGCCAGTAGTCATATTTTTGCAGAAGAACGGCACCGAGCCCACTCTGTGATGCATCTGATGATATCTTGATGGGTCTCGCTGGGTCATAAAACCTCAGAACTGGTTCCTCTGTGAGCAGTTTCTTTAGATTGCTCCATGACTTCTCATGCTCATGATTCCATTCCCATACTATGTTCTTTTCAGTTAGTCTTCTCAGTGGCGCCATCTTTTCTGAGAGGTTGGATATGAATTTACCCATGTAGTTGATCATTCCATTAAACCTCTGCACGTCCTTTTTGCATTGTGGCTTTGGCATATTCTCAATGGCGGACACCTTTCTGGGATCTGGTCTGATGCCCTCACTGCTATGGATATCTCCCACGAATGTCAGTTCTGTCACCCCGAGCTGGCATTTCTCTCTATTCAGCTTCAGGTTTGTTTTCCTTGTTGCTTCCAGCACTTTTTTCAGTCTCTCGTCATGCTCAGTTCTCGTAGTTCCCCATACTATGATGTCATCCATTGATGTATCAACTCCCTCCAGGTGCTCATAGATCATATGGATAGTTTTGTGGTACACTTCAGGAGCTGAGGCAATGCCAAATGGTAACCGTAGGAATCTGTATCTGCCAAATGGACTGTTGAACGTGCACAGTCTTGAACTTGCTTCGTCCAATTTCATCTGCCAAAATCCTGATGATGCATCTAACTTGCTGAAATACTTTGCATTTGCAAACTGTGACATGATTTCCTCACGTGTAGGAAGCTTGAAGTGCTCTTTCTTTATTGCTCTGTTTAGATCTCTTGGATCCAGGCAAATTCTGAGCTTTCCATTCTTTTTGTCCACAACGACGAGGGAACTCACCCACTCAGTTGGCTCATCTATCTTCTGAATCACGTTCAGGCTTTCCATCCTGTCCAACTCTGCCTTCAGTTGCTTTTGAAGAGCAAACGGAACTTTTCTGCATGGATGTATGACCGGTGTCATACTTTTATCTACTCTGATCGTGTGTTCTCCTGGAATGCAGCCTAGACCCTTAAATAGGTTGTTGTACTCTTTCATGAGTTCATCATAGACTGTCTCTCCTTCGCTTTCCACAATGAGGACTCTCTTTACCAGGTTCAGTCTCTCACAGGCTTTTAAACCTAGTATGGCTTGTACATCCTTTGGCACCACGATTAATGCTAGCGTGTGCTCTCTGTCCTTGTGTGTCACTTTGACAATGCATCTTCCTTTCACTGGTATATCAGTACCTGAGTATCCTGTCACTTTCACTTTTATTCCATGTATCTTTGGTCTGGGTCTAATTTTCTTAAAATCAGTCTCTGATATCACATTAACTTGTGCTCCAGTATCCAATTTAAATGGAATGTGTATGTCATTCACTTTTAGTGTCAACACCCAGTCTCTTTTTTCTTCTTTGTTTTCAGACACAACATCTACATAGAACTCCTCTATCTCGCTTTCATCTACTGCATGGACCTTGCTTTGTTGCGCTTGGTTCTTACAGCAACGGGCATAATGGTTGTTTTTGTTGCAACTATTGCATTTTTTACCATATGCTGGACACTTTTTTGGTGTATGCTGTGTACCGCATCGACTACATGACTTTCGATTGTCTCTTTCATGTTTGTTCGCTGGCCACGCCTCTTTTTTCACATTGGCGCTCTTTTTGTTAAACGGTTTGTGTCCGTTCATACTCACTGCATCCACGTTGGAGCTACTGTCACTGAACAGCTCCTTTGCCTGCGACTTCACAGTCTCTGTAGCCCTACACAGTGCTATGGCTTTTCCCAGGTCTAGATCTTGCTCTCTTAGCAGTCTTTCCCTTAGACCATTATCTGGAATACCACACACCAGTCTGTCTTTTATCAGCGAGTCTGTCAGTCCCCCAAATTCACATGTTTTGCTTCGGTTTCTCAGTTCAGTCACATACTGATCAATAGTCTCACCCGTTTTCTGTACACATGTGAAAAATCTGTGCCTCTCAAACATCACGTTACGTTTAGGTATGCAGTAGGCCTCAAACTGTTCCATTATTTTATCTAGCTTCATTTTGTCTCCATCAGCAGCGAATGTGAAATTATTATACACCTCCAGCGCTTCATCACCCACGACATGTAAGAACACTGACGCTTTCATTTTATTGCCTTTCTCGTTAGCTCCGATTGCCGCTAAATACAACTCCACACGTTGTTTGAACCTCCTCCAATTTTCAGCCACATTACCTGTCAACTGAAGCTTCGCCGGTGGGTGTAAACCTTCCATTTTTTCACTTCGTTATCTATTCTCTAATGGTAAGTAACAATGTTCTCTTTTGGCTTGCTAATATGTGGAGAGCTGATTTAACTTCAGATTTTTCCTCATCATCTCTTTCAATCACTTCTGACACCATGTCTCGATTTGTATGTGGGTTCAATGACGAGACATTTATGAAAGAGAATGAGTTTTTATCTAAAGTATGTTCAACTCAGTTAAACAGCATTACAGGAGACATCATGTTTGAAATCCATCTAAAGCTAAACCAAAACCAAACTGCTTGTCTCTCACATGCCCTCTGCTGGTCAGGCATAAGTAATCAATCAGGCAAACATGCTGGTAAGGCATCATAATCAAACAGGCAAATACCATCACTATTTGCTGATATCATTACACTTATCATGTCCTTGTGGATGTTAGTGTGGTATTATCCTCACCTCGTAGCAATATCCTGTTAATTGTCTTTAAGTTAGAACACTTCATAAATGTAAAGCATCCCGTTTCAAACTAGTTTGTCCAGTGTAGGCAAAATGATAAAAATGAGTCATTGCAAGGAAGTAAAGAAAGAAAGACTTGTATTTATATAGCACCTTTCATGACCACCGGCCATCTCAAAGCGCTTTACAGCCAATGAAGTACTTTTGAAGTGTAGTCACTGTCGTAATGTGGGAAATGCGGCAGCCAATTTGCGCACAGCAAGCTCCTACAAACAGCAATGTGATAATGACCAGATAATCTGTTTTTTTGTTATGAAGATTGAGGGATAAATATTGGCCAGGACACCAGGGATAACTCCCTTGGCTCTTCTTCGAAATAGTGCCATGGGATCTTTTACGTCCACCTGAGAGAGCAGAAGGGCCTCTAGATCTAAAGTCCTTAGCATTTTATTTGCAAGTTTTAAAGAGGAGTGGCCTTGATGATGGCTCAGTTGTCAAGTGCACCCTCCAGTGTGGAAAGCTGTTTATATTGGCCGTGAAGATCCCATTTCAGTCTGTGCTGAGTCAGCCGATCTCAACTGGGGCGGCGATAGACACGTTCCACCAGACCTCAGTGTCCTTGGGCTGAAAGGCAGAGGAATCAGTCAGCGTTCCTGTTTCTGGTCACTATTCAAGTGATTTCCGCTGGAAAGTATCTGCCCCTGGACTACTGGTGGGGACTGAATTATGCTTGGCTGTAATGGCACCCCGGGCCCCCTGACTGCCCTGCATCTGAGCTCAATTTGACTTTTGCCTCCGAGTTAGAAGGACGCGGGTTGAAGTCCCAGTCCAGGACCAGAGCACACAACATAGACTGACTCTAAAGTGCTGATTGGCAGAGGTTTTGCCTGCGGGTTGAGGCAATAAATTGAGGCCCTGACTGTCGATGGCCCATAGCACAATTCAAAGAAGAGGCAGGAGCCCTCCTGCTGTCGTGGCCAACACTACCACAATCACATTAGCTGATCATTGCTCTCATTGATCGCATCTTTCGGTGTGCAAAATGGCTGCCGCTGCTCAACGCCAATAACTAAACTTCAAAGTAATTAATTGTCCAAGTAGCTGTTACTGGGAGGCGCACTAATTCCAGGATTAATGCAAGCCTTTTCTTCTGTAGCCTGTCAGCACTTATTGTTTGTGCTCAGACATGAAGAATAGTTACGTGGGTGAAGTACAAGGGGGCTGCTGGTGTCTGTAGCACATTATCCAGCATGATTGAAAAGTCTTTTTTTAAAAAGACAATTGCTGTCTTAGGGAATAAAAATGTATGTCACCTAATATCACTTGTAGGTGATGCAATGACCTTTCCATGATGTGAATCCCTTTTTTATGTGAATCACAGTGTCGCATGGCATGTTTTGCAAAACATTGGTGACATTTCTCGCGCTTTTCCCAGGGGGTGACAAATAAGCCTTTAAACAAAATGAAAGGTAAGCATCACTTGAAAGGAACAAAACCTGTCAGGCTTACATGAAAGCAAGACTTTGCACCACATCAAAAGGGCAAACAAGACCAGAATTTTCCATTTTCTTTCTGTCGGAACACATTCTCAAACATGTTCAATATCTGACTCTTATGGAGGTCCATGGGGAATACCAGAAGGGAGCTGTGGAATACAGAACAAATTCCATGGTAGTCACAAGCGAGTTCCAATGGTTTTTCTCCCCAAGTACAGTAAATCCTGTCTATAATAGAAACATAGAAACATAGCAACATAGAAGATAGGAGCAGGAGTAGGCCTTTCGGCCCCTCGAGCCTGCTCCGCCATTTAATGAGGTCATGGCTGATCATCCAAATTCAGTACCCTGTCCATGCTTTCTCCCCATATCCCTTGATCCCTTTAGCCTTAAGAAATATATCTAACTCCTTCTTGAATATATTTAATGAATTGGCCTCAACTGCCTTCTGTGGTAGAGAATTCCACAGGTTCACCACTCTCTGGGTGAAGAAATTCCTCCTGATCCCTGTCCTAAATGGCTTACCCCTTATCTTTAGACTGTGAACCCTGGTTCTGGACTCCCCTGCCATCGGGAACATCCTTCCTGCATCTAGTCTGTCTAGCCCTGTTAGAATTTTATAAGTTTCAATGAGATCCCCTCTCATTCTTCTAAACTCCAGCGAATATAAGCCCAATCGACCCAATCTCTCTTCATACGTCATTCCTGCCACCCCAGGTATCAGTCTGGTGAAACTTCGCTGCACTCCCTCCATGGCAAGAACATCCTTCCTCAGATAAGGTGACCAAAACTGCGCACAATACTCAAGGTGAGGTCTCACCAAGGCCCTGTACAACTGCAGCAAGACATCCTGGCTCCTGTACTCAAATCCTCTCGCTATGAAGGCCAACATACCATTTGCCTTCTTAACCGCCTGCTACACCTGCATGCTTACCTTCAGCGACTGGTGCACAAGGACACCCAGGTCTCGTTGCACTTCCCCTTCTCCCAATCTATTGCTGTTCAGATAATAATCTGCCTGCCTGTTTTTGCCACCAAAGTGGATAACCTCGCATTTATCCACATTATACTGCATCTGTCATGCATCTGCCCAATCACCCAACCTGTCCAAATCATACTGGAGTTTCTCGGCATCCTCCTCACAGCACGCACGCCCACCCACCCACCCAGCTTTGTGTCGTCTGCAAACTTGGAGATATTACATCTAGTTCCCTCGTCTAGATCATTAATATATATTGTGAATAGCTGGGGTCCTAGCACCGATCCCTGCGGTACCCCACTAGGCACTGCCTGCCACTCGGAAAAAGACCCGTTTATTCCAACTCTTTGCTTCCTGTCTGCCAAACAGTTCTCTATCCAAGTCAGTACCTTACCCCCAATCCCATGTACTTTAACTTTACACACTTATGCGGGACCTTATCGAAAGCCTTCTGAAAGTCCAAATACACCACATCCACTGGTTCTCCCTTATCTATTCTACCAGTTACATCCTCAAAAAATTCCAGTAGATTAGTCAAGCACGATTTACCTTTTGTAAATCCATGTTGACTTTGTCCGATCCTGTCACTGTTTTCCAAGTGCTCTGCTATTACATCTTTTATAATGGACTCTAGCATTTTCCCCAGTACAGATGTCAGGCTTACCGGTCTATAATTCCCCGTTTTCTCTTTATCACCTTTTTTGAATAGTGGGGTGACATTAGCTACCCTCCAATCCATGGGAACTGTTCCAGACTCTATAGAATTTTGGAAGATGACCAGCAATGCATTTACTATTTCTAGGGCCACTTCCTTAAGTACCCTAAGATGTAGATTATCAGGCCCTGGGGATTTATCAGCCTTCAATCCCGTCAATTTCCCTAACACCATTTCCCTACAAATACTGATTTCATTCAGTTCCTCCCTCTCATTAGACCCTATGTTCCCAGCACCATTTCTGTGTTTTATTACAAGCATTCATTTTTATTCCCTAAGACAGCAATTGTCTTTAAGTTTCCCATTTGAGTATTCTGTTCATAGAACAAAGGATGCTTGTAATAAAACATGGAAAGGAAAATATGAATAAATTAGGCAAATATTGGAATGGGAACTTTATTCGTTCAGAAAACAAATGCCCTCTCTGTGTCCTCACGTAGGAACAAGAAGCTCTTTAAGCTGTTTCCACATTGGTTTTGGTGCGGTGTTACTGCCGTAGGAACCCCTTGCTCACCACCAGTCGGCAAAGCCACGGCAAATTTGGTGGATTCGTGAAGTCTCGGCACTTGGCAGACCCGGTAACAAGTGAAGCTTCCCGGCCCTCTGCCTTAATTGTCAGCCTTGGCCCAGTGGTAGCGCTCTCGCCTCTGACTCAGAAGGTCATGAGTTTAAGGCCCACACCAGAGGCTTGAGCACATAATCCAGGCTCTCCCAGTGCTAATCCTGAGGGAGTGCTGCACTATCGGAGGTGCCATCTTTCAGATGAAACATTCAACTGAAGCCCTCTCTGTTAGATCCGTGGTTCAGTGGATAAATAATTACACGGATGCTGTACATAAACAAACAACAGGTCTTTACTGGAGGAGGGCAATCTCTAGACTGGAGTACAGAGGCATGCGCACAGCTTATATACCGGTGTGGTTACTGCCGGTACTACAGTATACAGGAGCTGTAAAAAGTAGTTCTGACTTAAAGCACATACACTACAATTCCTCCCTTTTTAGATTAATAATACCCCCTTAATATTCAAATAACAATTACATTTTTACATGTACATTTAATAACAAAAGTCCATTTATAGATTCAGTCTTTGGGGCGGCTTCCTGACCCTTTCGGGATAGCGCCTTTCCGGAGGTTCTTGTTCTTGGTGCAGAGGCGATTCTGACCCCTTTTCATCGGGTAGTTCATCGGGTTCCACTGCTACTGGGTCTGAAGTAGATGCTACCGGTATGTCGGGTTCATCCCCAGGTACTCGAGACATGAGGTTGACGCCTTCCTGTGACGCTAAGATCTGATCGACGTGGCGTCTCTCAATGTTCTCCCCGACATCCACTGTGTACATTAATGGCCCCTGCCTTGTACATATCGTTCCGGGTTGCCACTTCTCTGTTTGATAGTCACGGGCCAAGACTGGTTGCCCTACATTGAAGCTCCTTGTCGGCTTCTCGTTGATGTGCTGGAATTGTTTGTCCTCAACATTTCTTCACACATTTGGTCTGAGCAAGTCCAGACGAGATCTCAACCTTCAGTTAAAGAACATCATGGCCGGGGTCTGGTCGGTAACTGCATGTGTCGCGTTTCGGTAGGCTAATAAGAAATTGTCCATCTTATGCTGTAGTGGAATTTCCTCGTCGCACATGGCCTTTATCGCCTTCTTAAGGTTTGTACGAACCTCTCAGCCAATCCATTGGTGGCTGGATGATACGGGGCGGATGTGTAATGCCTTACCCCATTCCTTTTCATGAATTTTTGGAACTCATCAGACACAAACTGTGGTCCATTATCAGAGCAGATCTGCTCTGGCAAACCGTTTCTGGCAAATATGGTCCGTAGGACTGCAATCGTTTTCTCTGTAGTGGTTGAAGACATCTTTATCACCTCAGGCCACTTTGAATGAGCATCCACTGCTATTAAGAACATTGAGCCCATGAATGGACCAGCGAAATCAATGTGCACCTGTTGCCATGGAGAGGAGGGCCACTCCCATGGGTGTAGAGGGGCATGTGGTGGTGCATTTTGGACCTTCTGGCATCCTAAGCAGCTCTTAGTTAGGTCTTCGATTTGTTGATCGATTCCCGGCCACCACACATAAGCCCTAGCAAGGCTTTTCATTTTCATTCCCCCCAGATGACCTTCATATAGCTCCTTTAGCACTCTCTCCCTTAACTTGGGTGGAATCACCACTCTGGATCCACACATCACTGTCCCCTGGCATACTGACAGTTATTCTCTTCTGGATGAGATTGCTGGCAACAGTGAGTCACCATGTGTTGGCCATCCCCTCACCGTCAATTCATATACCCGTGACAGCGTCGGATCATTGCGGGTCTCCTTCTCTATATCCGCGTTTGTTACTGGCAATCGTTCAATTATCGACGAATAAAATATCTCGATAGGGTCCACTGCTGGTGCTTCCTCCACCGTAGGCAGTGGCAGGCGCGATAGCCCATCAGCGTTCCCATGCTGTTTCGTGCCTTTATATTCTATTTCATATTGATTCGCCCCTAGAAACAGGGACCATCTTTGTAACCGCTGTGCAGTCATTACTGGCACGCCCTTCTTAGGATTAAAGATGGAGACAAGTGGTTGGTGGTCAGTCAACAAGGTGAACTTCTGCCCATGCAGATAATGGTTGAATTTTTTTACTCCCCATACTAGGCTGAGGGCCTCCCTGTCAATCTGGGCATAGTTGCGGTCGGCTGAGGTTAGTGACCGAGACGCAAAGGCCACTGGCCTCGCCAACCCGTCTGGGAATTTGTGCGACAGCACCACTCCAATGCCGTAGGGTGATGCATCACATGCCAAACGAATTGGTAGTGCTGGGTTGAAATGGGCCAACACCTCTTTTGATGTGATCAATTCTTTACACTTCTGGAAAGCTCGTCTACGTTCGTCATCCCACTTCCATGGTACCCCTGTTTGCAGTAGGGTGTTCAGCGGGTGTAGTACCGTAGACAAATTTGGTAAGAACTTGTGGTAATAGTTTACCAGCCCGAGGAACGGCCTCAGTTGTGACGCATTATCCGGTGCTGGAGCCTTGACTACTGCCTCAATCTTGTCAGGGGACTTATGTAATCCCTCTTCATCAATGACGTGGCCGCAATACGAGATCTGTTTCTGGAAAAACTCGCACTTGTGGCGATTAGCTCGTAGCACATATTCCTTTAATCTGGCGAGCACCTTCTCCAAGTTAGCGAGGTGATCACCTTCATTTTTACCCGTGACCAAGATGTCGTCCAAATAACACTGGGTCCCTGGTATCCCTTGCAGGACCTGATCCATCACCCTTTGCCAGATAGCCGGAGCCGAGGCTACTCCAAACACCAGCTGGTTGTATTGATAGAGACCTTTATGGGTGTTGATCGTCAGGTAATGTTTCGAAGCTTCTTCTACCTCCATTTGCAAGTACGCCTGGGCTAGATCAATTTTGGTGAAGCGTTTACCACCAGATAGCGAGGTGAAAATATCCTCAATTCGTGGAAGCGGATATTGCACCGTGTGAAGGACTGGGTTCACTGTCACCTTAAAATCCCCACAGATGCGGACCTTCTTTGGTTCCTCAGGCATATTACTCAACGACCTCTTCATTACAGGGACGATGGGTGTAGCCCACTCGCTCCAGTTCACTTTGGACAGTACTCCTGAACGTTCCAACCCTTCCAGCTCTGCTTCAACCGCTGGTCTGATCGCATAAGGTACTGGTCTGGCCTTCAGAAACTTTGGGCTTGCATTATCCTCTATTTTAATTGTTGCTGTTATTCCTTTTAGTGCTCCTAGTCCCTCCTGGAACACTTCTTTTGCGTCAGTTAGCATTTTTGACAGTTGTCCAGGCATGACGTCGTCATCCTTTTTGGCCTCCACCTTCAGTGCCTGTATGGAATGCCAATCTAAATGTATCTTCCGGATCCACTCACGTCCTAGCAGTGGTGGTCCTCCATTTGGCAATACATATATATCCATTTTAGGTATTTCCTGACCTTTATATGTCACTTTCACCCTTATTTTTCCTTTGGGGTAGACTTTTTGCCCCGTATACGTCTTCAAGACAATCTCTGTAGCTTTCAAGGGTATGTGTGAAAATAGCCGCTTGTAGTCTCTTTGATTTATGACTGTTAGAGCTGACCCTGTGTCCGATTCCATTTCCACTTGGACTCCGTCTATCTTGAGTGTAACCCAGATAGTCTGGTGATCCTCTATTTCGGTTACATTATGTCGTTTCAGACAACCCAGCTCCTTGCTTCCGGAGTCTGTGTCACTTTTCTGTTCGTCTGAACCACTGTCCATCACCTGGTGTACCTTTTTGTACTTCTCCTGTGGAGATTTCTTACTGTTGGTTTTCTTCCCAGACCTGCAGACTCTTGCTATGTGTCCTGCTTTCCCACACTGTCTGCACACTTGGTCCTTGAACCAACAATCTTTCTGGTCATGTGTTGTTCTGCCGCAGCGATAGCACTTCCCTGTTCCATAGGTCATTTCGTTGGTGCCGTATTCTTGCGGTCTCCGTTGTATCTCTGCAGCGCCCCTTGCGGCAGCTTCGTGTGATACTGCCATATTGAAAGCTTTGTCCAGCGTAAGGTCCTTTTCTGATAGAAGCCGTTTCTGAGTTCCTTCACTTTGTAGCCCACACACAAACTTGTCCCTTAACGTGTCTGCTAGTCCCGCTCCAAACTGGCAGTATTTCGATAGCTTGCGCAGTTCCGTTAGGTACTCAGCATTGCTTTCGTCTTTGTGTTAGTTCCTTTTATGGAACTTAAATCGTTCTGCTATCAGCAGCGGTGTGGGGCTTAAGTGGTCCTGTAGGATTTCTACTATGCTTCCAAAACCCTTGTTTACCGGCTTCTCTGGGGTTATTAGATTTCGCAGTAACCCATAAGTTTTTGCACCCATGGAATTTAACAGAACCAGTGCTTTATTAGCATCTGGCACTTCATTCGCCCTGCAGTACACCTCAATACGTTCCACATATGTCGCCCAATCTTCGACTTCATTGTCGAACGTAGAGATACTGCCACTCTTCGGCATCCTTGGTTCTGCGTTAACTATCACCAATGGTGCCTCCCGCGCTTCCCCTTCTTCTCCGCTTGCACAAAATGGCGTCTCCCGCGCGTTCCTTCCTTCCCGCGCTCGCCCGTCTTCTCTGCTGCAGCTTCGCAAAATGGCGTCTCCCGCGCTCTTCCTTCATCTCCGCAGCTCAATGGCGCCTCCCGCGCTCTCCCTGCTTCTCCGCAGCTCAATGGCATCTCCCCTTGCTTCGCCCCGCGGATCCTGATCAGCCCGTGATCCCTGGCTGTGCTCTGCGCGTTCTTCTCTTGATATTTGTCGACGCCGCTCAGTCTAGAACCCGGCTGTTTCTTACCCTCTCTCTCTCCGGTTTGCAGTATTTTTTTCCTCGACGCCGCTCGGTGATCAATCCCCGGCTGCGCCCTGCTCTCTTCACCCTCTTTCTTACCCCGTCGACGCTGCCCGGCTCTCTCTCTGCCGTCGGTCGGCTCCAGCCGCCGCTGCTCAGGAAGGGTCTGCTCTGGACCTGTCGTCGGTCTCTTGCTGCTCGTTGTGGCTGGGGAACCAAGCCCGGCTCTCCACAGCCTCCCCAGCGAAGTTTGATCTCTGCCTGACTGCTGGGCGGTTGCTCGCGGTCGACGCCCGTGTTCCTGGACTTGACTTTTTTTTATGTTGCAGGTAGATTCGCATCAACACTCGTCGCCACTGTTAGATCCGTGGTTCAGTGGATAAATAATTACACGGATGCTGTAGATAAACAAACAACAGGTCTTTACTGGAGGAGGGTCATCTCTAGGCTGGGGTACAGAGGCATGCGCACAGCTTATATACCGGTGTGGTTACTGCCGGTACTACAGTATACAGGAGCTGTAAAAAGTAGTTCTGACTTAAAGCACATACACTACACTCTCAGGTGTAAGTAAAAGGTGCAATGGCACGATTTGAAGAAGAGCAGGGGAGTTTTCATTCATCCCTCAATCAATATAACAGACAGATTATCTGGTCATTTATCACACTGCTGTTTATGGCACTCTGACTATGTTTCCCTACATTTAAACAGTGACTATGCTTCAAAAGTACTTCATTGGCTGTAGAGTGCTTTAGGATGTCCCGAGGTTGTGAAAGGTGCTATATAAATGCAAGTTCGTCCTTTCTTTAGTAAATCCCGGCAGGTGCCGATCGCACAAGACTTGACACGGTGTGTCAGGAACCAGCAGAGTTAGTACAGGGTCTCACATAGTATGAAAGCAGCTTTAGTGCTTCACTGGGTTAAAGCCAGGGTAGCCAGTCATCTGATAATGCAAAATAACAACAGAAAATGCTGGAAAAACTCAGCAGGCCAGGCAACATCCGTGGAGAGAAATTAGAGTCAACGTTTCGGGTCAAAACCCTTTATCAAGTCTTGATAAAGGGTTTTGACTCGAAACGTTGACTCTAATTTCTCTCCACGGATGTTGCCTGGCCTGCTGAGTTTTTCCAGCATTTTCTGTTGTAATTTCGGATTTCCAGCATCTGCAGTATTTTGCTATCTGATAGTGCAGTCAGGAGCTTCCAGCACTTTGCGTAAAAAGATGAAATAAACTCAATAAAACAGAGGAGAAAGGCAATGAAACAGATGGTTTTAAAATAGACCAAATTTTAAAAATAACAACAGGAAACGCTGGAAAAACTCAAATTTTCAAACTGCTTTTATCCAATTTACACATCTGTGTATGCAGCAGTCGAATCCTTTAACACCTAAATACATTGATCATCTTTATGTTGAGGAGTGTGGGATCGTCATCATCTCACCACAGTGATCAGCTGATAATGGATACAGGTGCTGTAGATCCTTCACACAATGAGGCAGACTGGTTGCCGACAGCAACAGATTTTATGGCATGTTGCCGAAGGGCAAAGCGAGATATTGCACATGGCCGTGTGCATGGCCAATTCCAAGTCTAGATGTGTGGAACAGCCTCTGATTACAATGCACCTTTTTGCTTTCATCTCAATTCTCCCCCTAAACCATCTCTGCTGAAGGTGGTGACTCAGGCTAAGACTAAAGAGACAGATTTCCGTGGGTGCTGACAGCTCTCTGGTACCTGACGAGTCCCTATTGTAAGAGCCACCAGACTATTCCTGGGGTTTACCAGAGGTGATCTAAAAGCAGGAAATACTTGAAGTGCACGACAGGTTAGTCACTATCTGTCAATCAAAGAGATTGATTAGCAGTTTGGGTGTAGACACTTTGTCAAGAATTCTGACATTGTGCCAACAGCTGAATATTACTCTGCTCCCTTTTTAGATAAGGACAGCCTGCTGTGCATTTCCAGTTGTTGCTTTTTATCTTGGTTGCATGTGTTTCCCTGCATTACAACAGTGACTACTCAGTTTTTCATCAAATTATTCCTTACTTGCAGAGGCTTAGTCAAAAAAATTAAGTTGGCGGCCAAGCTGGAACAGACTGCTGAGAAAACCGCTGGGCTGTCACCTGTAATTACAAAATCTGTAGGATAAGTTCACATATGCAAATCTCGTTCTAAATGTGCCCAAAGGAATTTATAATGGAGAAAAAATTGATGCAAGAAAGTGTGACAACCAAAATTCAAGTAGTGAAAACAGGAAGCCTGTGCAGACATAACATTTTTAATATGGTTTCCATAGAATTAAATCGGATCTACAGCACAGAAACAGGCCCTTCGGCCCAACCAGTCCATGCCGGCGTTTATGCTCCACTCGAGCCTCCTCCCGTCTTTCCTCATCTAAATCTATCAGCGTAACCCTCTATTCCCTTCTCCCTCATATGCTTATCTAGTCTCCCCTTAAATGCATCGATACTATTCGCTTCAACCACTCCCTGTGGTAGCGAGTTCCACATTCTCACCACTCTCTGGGTAAAGAAGTTTCTTCTGAATTCCCTATTTGATTTCTTGGTGACTATCTTATATTGATGGCCTCTAGTTTTGCTCTTCCCCACAAGTAGAAACATTCTCTCTGCCTAATCTATCAAAACCTTTCATAATTTTAAAGACCTCTATTAGGTCACCCCTCGGCCTTCTCTTTTCAAGAGAAAAGAGACCCAGCCTGTTCTTCCTTTCTTGATAGGTATACCCTCGCGTTTCTGGTATCATTCTTGTAAATCTTTTTTGCACCCTCTCCATTGCCTCTATATCCTTTCTATAATATGGCGACCAGAGCTGTATGCAGTACTCCAAGTGTGATCTAACCAAGGTTCGATACAAGTTTGGCATAACTTCTCTACTTTTCAATTATGTCCCTCTAGAAATAAACCCTAGTGGTTGGTTTGCTTTTTTATGGCCTTGTTAACCTGCGTCGCTACTTTTAGTGATTTGTGCATTTGTACTCCCAGATCCCTTTGCTCTTCTACCCCATTTAGATTCTTATTTTCCAAGTAATGTGTGACCTCCCTATTTCTCTTACCTAAATGTAATACCTCACACTTATCTGTGTTGAAATTCATTTGCCAAATATATGCCCATTCTGCAAGTTTATTAATGTCTTCTTGTAAGATTCCAGTTAGGCGCTAATTAGCCCAAATACCTAGTTAGTTGTAAAACAAAACTCTCATCTTCTAAAAGCAGTCACTTAGATAGTTGCTCTTTCCTACCTGGAGCCTGTTTATTGGTGAACTTGTTAAGATCAAGATCAGATGGTTTCCCTGAGTCGCAGGTCATTAGAATGAGGGCAGATGAAAAGAAAATAGAGTATTGTAAGAGAAAGAGGTTTATTTTTTCTGACACTTAAATCTTTTGGTTTGGTGATTTACAAACAGAAATAGATTCATAATAGCTTAGCTTCAATGTATGAAGTAAGATGCTATAACAGATTGCAGATGGATGTAATAGAAGTAAAGCCATATCCATTAATTAATGCAAGCCATGTGCTTATGGTAAATGGTACAAGGTTATAGTCCTCATTACAAAAGGTGCACAGATTTTATTGGATTCAGTCTTCAATAGAACAGGTAATAATCATCGTTTAGATTGGAGAGAAGAAGGGGCAGTCAGTCATTCTGGGAAAAGGCCTTGCCCTCACTAGTTAGTATAGAAGAGAAATGGAGGCCTTAATAGTTTTAATGAGGGCAGACAATGATGGGGACGGAACTCCTTTGAAGATCGTTTATTGTGAGGGAAATTGAATACAAAAGTAGGGAGGTTATGCTTCAGTTATAGAGGGCATTGGTGAGACCACATCTGGAGTACTGTGTACAGTATTGGTCTCCTTATTTAAGGAAGGATGTAAATGCATTGGAAGCAGTTCAGAGAAGGTTTACCAGACTAATACCGGGAATGGGCGGGTTGTCTTATGAGGAAAGGTTGGACAGGCTAGGCTTGTATCCGCTGGAGTTTAGAAGAGTAAGAGGTGACTTGATTGAAACATATAAGATCCTGAGGGGTCTGGACAGGGTGGGTGTGGAGAGGATGTTTCCTCTTGTGGGAGAATCTAGAACTAGGGGTCACTGTTTAAAAATAAGGGGTCGCTCATTTAAGACCGAGATGAGGAGAATTTTTTTCTCACAGAGGGTCTTGAGTCTTTGGAACTCTCTTCCTCAGAGGGCGGTGGAAGCAGAGTCTTTGAATATTTTTAAGGCAGAGGTGGTTAGATTCTTGATAAGCAAGGAGGTGAAAGGTTATCGGGGGTAGGCGGGAATGTGGAGTAATCAGATCAGCCACGATTTTATTGAATGGCGGAGCAGGCTCGAAGGGCCGAGTGGCCGACTCCTGCTCCTAATTCGTATGTTCGATGGTGAAAAGTATGTCCAATAATTTAATTTTATTTCAAAATATTTTCTTAATGAGCCTCAATGCTGTGTTAAATAATAAAGCATGTAATGTAATACAGCAACAATATAGGGAATAGGAACATCACTGCATATTGGTATCTTGATGAAGAGATGATAGTAGCTGGATCTCTCCACAACATTACAGCCCTTGGTGCAGCACAGGAAGACAATGACTTTTGTGAGTTAAAATCTTGATATTTACCATCTTTAGTACAGACGTTTGTGACCTGCTTCCTGTGATCGATAGTCAATCTAACCAAACTGATAGTTGAGTAAAATCTATGGTTTTTCACCAACCAGGGAAAGACATTTCAAGATTGGAAGACAAAGTCTCAATTCTTCAACAGTTGATATAAAAGAACAACAGCTCGCATTTATATAGTGGCTTTAATGTAGGAATGTCTCCATGCTTATTTTTGGAGGGGCGGGGGGGTATTGGAAGAGATGAAAATAAAATAGACAAAGGAATGGATGAGTAATGAATGGCAGCTGAACTTGGAAGGGTGACTCACAGCTCCGCCCAAAATTTTAATAAAGACGATGAGGCAGGTGGAGAGGTTCAGGGAGGGGGTTCCGGAGAGTGAGACCCAGACGGCTGAAGGATCTGCCACAAGTAGGTGGCCTCAAAAGACCTGAATCAAAGGAGCTGGAGGGACCATACGGCTGGAAATGGGGTGGAGCAAGGCGAGTGATTTGAAGATGAGGGTGAGAATTTGAAATTCAGAGCTTTGTAGGATAGGGAGCCAATATAGTGAGGGTGGGAATGATGGGTGAGTGCAGGATATGGACAGCTTGAGTTTTGAATAACTTGTCAATTATGGAAGAAGGAAGACCAACAAGGGGGATATTGGAAAAATCAAGTAAAGAGGTGACAAAAGTATAGATGAGGGTTTCAGTGGTGAGGTCGGACAGAAACGTAACACGTTATGAATTGAATAGAAAGAAGCAGAAGGATACATGGATGTTGCATTGATATCGTGCCTTCTTCCATCTCTCAAAAAAAATCCCAAAGTGCTTTACGTACAATAAGTTACTTCAGAATGCAGTTATCGTTGTTATGTAAGTGAATGTGACAGCCACATTGGGACTCTACAAGGGAGCAACGTCATTAGGAATATTGGCAAATTACTTTTTGCTTTTAAGACTGGTATCTGGGATCCCTCAATGGATCAGTCCTCACTATTCATGGTATTTTCTCTTGGCGTTCTCTTGACCTTTTAAAGCATTCGGCTTTCACCTTGGGTTTCTTGGCTCTCGGTCCCACAGTCTATCGAAAGCAGGCACTGTAGAATTATTTACAGAGTGCCCAAGCTGAAACCTGAAAACAGTCTTTCAATAGAGTATCTGTTTCTTTGCTGTGAATCACCTGCTTGTTAACCCGCTTTCTCTTGTTTGCAGTGTAAATAATTGCAGAGGGTGTGATGCTAAAACTGGAAAAGGGCAGTGGCACTATAAGTGTTAACAAACAAAATATGTCAACTCTTCAATGGCTCTTAAATACCTCAGTTATACTGCACCACGTGGTGAAGCATCGGGTCAATCGAATTCATTGTCAGAAAGTGTGAGGTGATGCATTTTGGTTTAAAAAAATAACATCGGTATTTATAACCTGAAATGCGGCCCCAGTGCTGTGGAAATGCAGAGGGATTTGGAGGCACAGGTTTCACAGGACAGGAAAGGCATCACCTCCGCTTTATAAGGCTGTAAAAAAATATGGTCATGGAATTCTAGGTTTTATTTCAAGAGGTGCTCAGTATAAAAGCCAAGAGGTAATGATGAGCCTATCTATATAAAACCTTAGTACGATAGCAAAATACTGCAGATGTTGGAAATCCGAAATAACAACAGAAAATGCTGGAAAAACTCAGCAGGTCAGGCAACATCCGTGGAGAGAAATTTGAGTTGACGTTTCGGGTCGAACCCTTCTTCAAAACTGGAAAGAAAAGAAATTAGATCGAAGGCAGGGCTGCGATCGGACAAAAGAAGTGAAAGAAACAAAAGAGCTAGACGAGATGGTAATAGGCTGAGATTAGGTGTAAAGTGTACTGGCAGGGCAGGAGATAGCTGCCAGGTGTGAGAGAGAAACAAAAGGAAAGGGGGGGGGGAAAAGGAGTGGAAAAACCGTAAGTCCTCAGTTAGAGTTCTGTGCACAATATTGAGCTGCACACTGAGGCTTTATTGCAGATTCATTAGGATGTTACATAGAAACATAGAAGATAGGAGCAGGAGTAGGCCATTCGGCCCTTCGAGCCTGCTCCGCCATTCAACGAGATCATGGCTGATCATCCAAACTCTAGCACCCGGTCCCTACACCGACAGCCATCCCACCCAAGCCATAACCCCGTAACCCCACGTATTTAATCCCCCCTAACACTAAGGGTCAATTTTTTTCATGGCCAATCAACCTAACCCGCACATCTTTGGACTGTGGGAGGAAACCGGAGCACCCGGAGGAAACCCACGCAAACACGGGGAGAATGTGCAAACTCCACACAGACAGTCACCCGAGGCCAGATTTGAACCCGGGTCCCTGGCGCTGTGAGGCAACAGTGCTAACCACTGTGCCACCGGGCTGCCTGGTATGAGGAAATAATACGAAGACAGACTTAAAGTTGGGTCCTTTTTTTTTGTTAGAACCACATAGATTACAGGGAGAGATAATAGAAGTTTTTAAAATTATGGAAGGATGGGATAGAGTAGATAGAAGCTTACTGTTCCCAGTTGTTGAAGGGTCAAGAGCAAGGGGACATAGATACTAGATTAAATGTAAGAGATTTAGAATAGAGGGCAGGAGAGAGTTGTGAGGCTGTGGAATTCACTTCCAGGATTAGGAGTTGATGCAGAAACTATGTCAACATTTAAAATTAGATTAGATTAGATAGGTGGATAAAGGAAAAGGGGTTGAAGCGATATGGGAACAGGGTGAGTAAACGTGATCAGAACTATTTAATGCGTGGAGGGTAAACGCCAACACAGACTGGCTGGGCTGAATGGCCTGTTTCTATGTTGTAACTTTTATGTATTTCTACGTGCAGTTCTTTTCCATACCAATTTTGCCCTCTCCTGTCTGGATGGGGCTGAAAGGATGGCGTAGAAGGGAAGGTTTCAGATTCCTGGGACACTGGGACCACTTTTGGGTCCAGGGAAGGCTTTACAGATGGCCTTCATCTAAATCGGAAAGGCACCCGTGCCTTTGCAGAAAGAGTAATGAGGGCAGTGGGGAAAGATTGGCACTAGTTAAGGGAGGGGGGAGGGGGTGCAAGCAGGGAAAACCCACACTGTAAGGCATCACATTTAAGAAAAGATCAGCAGGACATATGGGCTGGGTGGGAACAGTTACCCAATTAAGAGTTCTGTACACGAATGCGTGTAGCATAAGAAATAAAAAAAGTGAGTTAGAAACACAAATTCAGCTTAAAGGGTATGATGCGGCAGCCATTGTAGAGAGCTGGCGACAAGCTGGGCATGATTGGGATTTAAATATGCCAGGTTAATGGCTCTTTAGAAAAGACAGGGACATTGGGAAAGGAGGGGAAGTAGTAATATTGATAAAAGACACAATTACAGCAGTAGAAACGAGGGATTTCAGTGGGGGTGATCGAGCAATGGAAACACTATAGATAGAGTTAGAGAATGAAAAACTCTGGTAAGAGTTGTCAACAGACCTGAAAGAAAGACTTGCATTTATATAGCGCCTTTCACAACCACCGAACATCTCAAAGCGCTTTACAGCCAATGAAGTACTTTTGGAGTGTAGTCGCTGTTGTAATGTGGGAAATGCGGCAGCTAATTTGGACACAGCAAGCTCCCACAAACAGCAATGTGATAATTACCAGATAATCTGTTTTTGTTATGTTGATTCAGGGATGAATATTGGCCAGGACACCAGGGATAACTCCCCTGCTCTTCTTCGAAATAGTGGCCATGGGATCTTTTCCATCCACCTGAGAGAGCAGACGGGGCCTCGGTTTAACATCTCATCCAAAAGATGGCACCTCTGTCAGTGCAGCACTCGCTCAGCTCTGTATAGGAGTGTCAGCCTAGATTTTTGTGCTCAAGTTCCTGGAGTTGGGACTTGAACCCACAACCTTCATGACTCAGAGGCGAGGGTGCTACCCACTTTTTTTTAAATTATACTTTATTGAACATTAAGAACATTTACAACATCGTGATCATTATATTGTATGATACAAATCAATTCCACCGCTCTGCACAGCCATTCCGCCATCACATTTTAACATCAAAACCTGAAGTTTAATTTGTCACCTGTAACATATATTAATCGATTGTACTTTAAAAATTGGTTGTAAAATACTGTCCTTAAATTCCTTTCTGAATAAAACATCCACAGAGCCTTATAATGATCTTTTAGCTTATATTTAAAATACTCTTTTAGATTGATTCTCCTCCCCTTAAAAAAGAGCATTCCTTCTTTGCACAATCACAAATCTAGCCAAACTGAACATTAAATTAATTGCCGCTCCGCCAGACTCTGGCAGACTCTCCTGCAATCCCCATCTCAAAATTGAGTCCCACGGGATTCCCATTCTCGCTGTTCGGTCCCCACCCAGCAAAAAAGCTTCACACAACTGTCGAACATAGTACTTAAAGTCATTTAACTGCGGACATAACACCAGTAAATGGGACAGAGTCTCATCCTGTGTCCCACACATTGGGCAAGTTGCCGCTTCCACTCGTCCAATCTTGCACAAGACCGTCATGGTAAAAATCCGGTTATGAGCCAATTTGAAATCCAGTTCAATCCATTCTGGGCATTTAAAATTCGCCCACACTCCCTTCCAAATCCTGTTGAAGTCCAGCTGTGGGTATATACTCTGCCAAAACTCCTGACCAGCAGGTGTCTTGAATCTCCATTCTCTGAATACCTCATAGAAATCTCGAGTATTACAGTTGTCAAATTGGACTAACTCTCCCCCTTTCTCCAGTACAAAGCTTGGAAAAGCAGGACGCATTTCACTTCCTTTGGAGATTTCCGCATTTATTTCTTCCATCCAATCCTGTGGCATTGCCCTCACAATCTTCTCATACATGATTCCTATTGCTTTTCCTTCTACCTCCTGATCCTCCTCCCACACCATGTCCCTCACTATCGCTTCCGGCAACCAACCTGGAATCACCTCGTATAATACACCTTTCACCGATATAATCCCAGCTTTTATAAAAGCTTGATTAAATAAAACCTCTCCTTCGATGTTGACCCACCTGTTCAAAAATAAGGGCTGTACGAAAAATTCCTCAGCCCCCTTGGGCATAAACTGCACACTTTTTAAAAATTGAGCCCAAGTCTCTACAACCCCCTTATAAAACCTAGGGACAAGTTTAATCGATTTCAAAAACATATTATTGTATTCCATATACAATATCCCCTGCCCTCCTATCCCACTTTGTTTTAAAAAATGCTCAAAACAACTCGTCCAAAAACTTGAATTTGACTTCTTAAGAAATCTCTTCACCATTTGATTTTTTCTTCAAATCAATATCTGGGAAGTTGAGTCCTCCCTGATTTCTCCGTCCAATGATGGTATTGTAAGCCACCAAGGCTGGTTTCCCTTCCCATAAAAACCTCACACAAGCCTCTCGGATGGACTTTTCTGCCCACTCAGGAATATCCTCCACCGTCAATAAGTACCATAGCTTAGATAGCAGGAGAGCAGACACCACTGTCGCTCTTCCTTGCACTTTCAACCACCTTCTTTCCCATCTTCCCAAAATCTTTTTAATTTTCATAACCTTCGGTTCCCAATTTAATCGATCCACTTCTTCCCTGTCTTTCTTGCACCCCATATGCACCCCCAGAACTTCCAAAACCTCCACCACCTTAAAGGGACATTCCCCCAACCATTCCCCCCTACCCCTCCCTGCAACCAGGCATTGGGACTTATTATAATTCACTCTGGCACCTGAAGCTCTACAATATTCCTCCACTACCTCCATAGCTTTCCTCACTGACTCCCCATTTCTCAATGTTAAGGTTGTGTCATCTGCATATTGGTGTATCACCAACACCAGCCCGGAACTGGGTACCACAATCCCAACTACACCTTGTTTCTTTCGCATCATGTAACCTAATGGTTCTGCTACCAATGTGTACAGCAGTGGGGCAGGGGACAACCCTGTCTCACTGATCTCTGTATCGGAAAATACTTGGATAAAAAACCATTACATTTAACACAGCTAAATATGTTTGAATAAAAAATCCTTATCCACTGAATTAAATTTTCCTTGAAACCAAATGCTTCCAAAACCTTCAATAAAAACTCATGAGAGACCCTATCAAAGGCTTTCTCTTGATCTATCTTTAATACATAAGCCTCCCTCCCACTCTCTTCCATGAGTTCTATCGCATCTCGGATTGAGACCACAGAGTCTGCGATGTCCCGGCCTATGACTCCATAGGACTGAGAGGGCCAAACTATCTCCGGTAACACCTCCTTCAAACGATTTGCCATAACCCTCGCCAAGATCTTATAATCCACATTTAATAGTGTGATGGGCCTCCAATTCTTCAGATCCCGTCTATCCCCCTTATTTTTATAAGCTAAGCTTATGATACCTCTCCTCATAGATGGGGCCAGGCTTCCCTCAATTTTAATTTCCTTAAAAACTTCTAAGAGCAATGGACTTAAAATCTCAAAAAATTCCTTATAAAATCCTGCACTTAGTCCATCGGACCCTGGGCTTTACCCCCCTTCATTCCACATATTGCTATTTTTATTTCCGCTAATCCTACTTCTTTATCACACATGCTTCTCTCATCCTCCTTTAAACCCTTTTCAATAAAAGCAGTAACCTTCTCCATCTCCAAATTGGAAATGTCTTCTTTTGTATATAGCTCTTGATAAAAGCTGCTAGCTGCCTCCAAAATCTCCTCACTTTCATGAATGATCTTCTCCCCAACCTTCAACTCCTCAATTAACGATAATCTCTGTCACAGCTTCTCTTGCTCTAGAAAAATATCTAGTGCATCTTTCGCCCTCCAATGCATCTCTAGCCTTTGCACGGAGAATGGCCCCCTTGCATTTTTCAGCTTGCAATAATTCCCACTCTTCCTTTAGCACCCGGAACTTAGTCTCAGCTCCCTTATCCCTTCCGTCAACTGCTTTACAGACATCCGTAAACCTTTTGTTTATATTCTCTTCTCGATGCCGGTTAGCTGCCGCCCTCTTTTTCCCATAACGTACCGAAAAAACTTTTACCTCATATTTGAAATTGTCCCACCAAACTCTTCATTTTTTCAAGAACAGAAGTTCCTTCTGAGCATTCTTTATTATATTTATAATCCCTTCTTTATAAGCACTTTCCTTCAGGTATTGATTGTTTAAAATCCACACCCCTGAACCGATCTTAACTCTGCTGTTCCTAATTCTAAGAACCAAAGCCGAGTGATCACTAAAAAATACTTTTTTATAATAAATCTCCATCACCTCCGAACTTAACCCTTCCCGCATTAACACAAAATCTATTCGGCTCTGTTTTAAAACATCACCCACCCAACCTGCTCTGGAGAACTCCCTTTTTATGGGGTTCCGGTCCCTCCATAAGTCTCTCAAATTTAAATTTGCCATCATTTTTATAATCATCCCTCTGAAGTTATCCTCTTTAAAGGTAATCTGGGCTGAAATGTCCATCCAAGATAAAAATACATTAAAATCCCCCACTATACAAGGATTTTCCACCTCTGCCACTTCAGTGAATAACCCCCGAAAAAAATCGCGACGCTTGCAATGGTCGTTCGGTGCATAGATATTAAAAAGATCACAATTAAATCCCTCCAATTTTACCATTAGCCGTAAAAATCTCCCCTCAGTGTCCTTGTCCACCAAGGCAACATTCTTTTCTATGGACGGACTCACCAAAACAGCCACCCCTCTATGGTTATTGTTTGCAGAACTTGCAAACACCTCTCCCTTCCAAACCTTCTGAACTCTTTCTAGAATATCCTCATCCCAAAAGGTTTCTTGCAGACACAACAAGTCCGTGCCTTTAAAACCCTGCAACAACTGCTGCAATTTCTTCTCACCCCTCAGTCCGTTCACATTGATCGAGACCAATGTAATCATGGCTCCAAAGAAGGGAAGTATGCCCAATAATCTCCCCATCATTTAATCTCTGGCTCTTCCCTCCTCTCATGCTCCTTCTCAACTTTTCGGGCAGCTGTTGCTTTTTCCTGCAGCCTCCGGCTCTTTTTCCCCTCCTGTTTGACCCCTCCCTGCTGTTTCAGCCTCTTCCTTGCCTTAACTTTGGGCCCAGGAGCTGCCCCTCACTAACCTTTCCCTTTCCACATGATGCCACCCCATCCCCGACTTCCATGTCTCTGTCCCCCTCTAATTCCTCACACTCAAGCTCTTCTGCAACCCCCTGTGCCTGCTCCCCGTCAGATACATAATCCTGCTCCCCGTCAGATACTTCATCTCCCATAGAAAGTCTTCCTGCTATCGCAGTTTCTCCCACTGTGCCGCCCCCTTCGACCACGTCTCTACCTCTGACCCTTGCACCTTGTTCCCTCACTCCATGGGACAATGGCGCACCTAAATTGTTCCCTTCTGACGTCTCTATCTCGCCGATCCCATTCTGCTGTCCCTTTAAGGCTCCTGCCTCTTGCACCCTCTCCCCGCCCTGCCCCCTCCCGCTCACCAAAATATCCGACTCCCCGCCTCTCCCTGGAGCACTCACTTCCACCACACACCCCACTCCCGCCTCCTCTCCCCCCGCAGACACCAGACTCCCCAGGGGGAGCCGAACTGCACTAAGGCTCGAGTCTGCACTCGACCCTTGCTGCCCGCTGCTGTCTTTGTTCCCCTCCATAGCACTCGCCGTGTTTTCCGCCATCTCCATCTCGACCTCCGCTCCGCCAACCTCTGCCTCTTCCTGTGTTCCTTTTTCCTTCATTTTACCGGCTGTGTCCTCCGACTGCACCGCACCTCCGGCCGTTCCACACTCCTCTCCTGCTCCTTCTCCCATCTCCTCATCACTCATTTCGCTCCCTTCTGCCACACACTCACAGCGGGCGGGGCCTTTACGACACACCCCACAGCTCTCCGCCTTGCAGCTCCGCGCGATATGTCCCGACTCACCGCAATTGTAACAATACAAATCAGGACAGTTTCTCACGAGATGGTCATGTCCCAGACTATAGTAACACACCTTTACTTGGTTATCGTGCAGCACACAAAAGTATTGTACTCCTTCCAGTGTCTCGAACTTCATACTGTAAGGCAAAGACCTCACCCCCTCCGGGAACCGCACCTTTACATATCGGGTTCCATCTGCTACCCGTGTTCCCGGATAGTACCTCCTCTTTATTTCGGAACAGATTTTAATGTCCCACGACTCCAACTTTTTGCTCAGCACTTCGTCCTCGATGTACACAGGAAGTTCAAAAATGAAACCACCACCTCCTCTGAATATAGCAGTCACCTCCAAAAATTTCTCCCCAACTTTCAGACTGAGCAGCAGTTTTTCCACCTCCTCACGGCCACTGACCGTCACCTCAAATCCCACATTTGATTTTGGTCGGCAGGCAAAACAGCTTCCCTCACCACAGTCCTCATGAACCGCCTGGATTATATCCCAGGCTCGAATCTTCTTATCTTCACATTGCACCACCACCGTATTTTCTTTACCAAACCTCCTGAGGTCCCGGCCCAAATCTTTGGGCCTTTTTTTCCCCCTTCCCACCACAGCTTCTTCCCTAATAAAATTCCTCTCGGGAATAATGTCCTCTGAGGGGCCCGGTGCTCCGGACCCCTCAGCAGCCATCTGGCTGTTTTTTGTGGGCCAAAAAGGCCCTAAAACCTGAAAACAACACCCCAAAACCCACCACCAACTTTTTACAAAACTTCCTCCAACACCCAGCTGCAATTAGGCAACCAGTCACACCTGGCTCACTCCTAGCCCCTCCCACCTAGAGAGTGCTGCCCACTGAGCCACAGCTAACCTGATAGGAATGATGTAGTGGGTGGGCTGGGGCGGTGGAGATGTATAAATACGAAGATCAGGGGAGTATGTAACAGAAAACAAAGTGGTTATAAGGGGAGATTTTAATTTTTACACAGACTTGGCGGAACAGAAGAGCTCAAGTATTAAATGCAATGAATTTCTAGAATGTGTTCAGGACAGCTTTCTCGAACAATGGCCCGGATTTTCCAAGGCCTATAATGGCATTTGCACAGCGTACATGGTCGTAAGTGCCCTGCAAGTTCCGGGTTGCGATGTGCATGCGCGAGAACTTCTGAACTTGCGATCTATCAAGATTCTGCTTGGCGGATCAGACCCATCCGCAGGAAATGGACATTCGCCGGCGCATTTGCCCAACTACTGCCCCGCGAATGCCCACGAAACCCTTACACCCAGTAAAAACAGGTGTAAGGCCTGCTTTTACCAGCGTAAGTGTTTAAATAAATCTTAAATTAAAAAAAATGATTTAACCATACAAAAACCTTTAAGATTAGTTGAGGTTATATTTGACCCCTTGAAAAACGTATAAATTTATTTTTCAAAAAATAAATTTTTGTTTTATCTGTTTAATTCAATTGTATTTTAATTAATTTTGACCATGTGATGATTTATTTTTATTTCAGTGTTGTTAAAATGTGTTTTTTTAGGGGATTCCTGTTATGTTTACGGGGATTCCGTATGTAAATGGAATCTCCATAAGCATAATGGGAATCCCCCTTTGTCATTGGTCGGGCCGGCCCACGTGATCCCAGGGCCGCTTGTGAACCGCCTGCGCCCCTGGGATTCGTGGGCCTTTACACAGGCCTACGCTCGCAGGCCCAGGAGCGCGAGTCTTCGAAGGTACGGAGGCACCAGGCAGGTGTGGAGTTTACTTGCGGTTCGGGACGCCTCCGACCGCAATTTCCAGCCCAATAGGGTTTAGAACCGGTAAGGGAACTGGCCATACTGGATTTAGCGATGAGTAACAGACCAGAAATAGTTCACAATCTGATGGTAAGGGAGCATTTTTCAAATAGTGATCATAATATGATGGAATTTAATATTAGGTTTAAGAGGGAGAAGGGAGAATCAGAGGGCACAATCTTAACATTAGGTTTCGGCTATTTAGGAATGAAACCAGGAAGCATTTTGCACACCAAGGGTAGTGGAAATCTGGAGCTCGCTCCCCAAAAGGCTGTGGATGCTGGGTCAACTGAAATTTTCAAGTGATTGATAGACTTGTGTTGGGTAAGGGCATCAAGTGATATGGAGCAGAGGCACGTAAATGGAATTGAGGTACAGATCAGAAAAGATCTAACAGAATGGCAGAACAGGCTCGAGGGGCTGAATGGACTGCTCCTGTTCCTATGTTCCCTTCCCAATTACCAACTCATGCTGGGACACTGATCCACAGGCAGCCGCAGCCCTTGGGTACCTTTCCAAACTGGCCATCCTTCACATGTGCGGACTGTAGATAATAGATGCCAGCAGGCTGTTTGTTTGTGAGGGAGTCACTAGACAATGATGAGGAGTGGGCTGGCTGATTATACCTACCCTCCAGCCCAGGGTGAGGCCAATTGCAGAACACCCAATGCTCTGGCTAAAATCAGGTTTTTTTAATTCGTTTTTATGGGATGTGGGCGTTGCTGGCAAGGCCAGCATTTATTGCCCATCCCTAATTGCCCTTGAGAAGGTGGTGGTGAGCCGCCTTCTTGAACTGCTGCAGTCCATGTGGTGAAGGTGCTCCCACAGTGCTGTTAGGTAGGGAGTTCCAGGATTTTGACCCAGCGACAATGAAGAATCGGCGATATATTTCCAAGTCAGGGGAACGTGGAGGTGGTGGTGTTCCCATGCACCTGCTGCCCTTATCCTTCTAGGTGGAAGAGGTCGCGGGTTTGGGAGGTGCTGCCGAAGAAGCCTTGGCAAGTTGCTGCAGTGCATCTTGTAGATGGTACACACTGCAGCCACAGTACGCGGGAGTGGGAGTGAATGTTTAAGGTGGTGGATGTGGTGCCGATCAAGCGGATAACAAGGGATGGACTTCAACTCAGACATCTTTAGTCAGAAGTGGAGATGAGAATGTTGGAAAATAAAATCCTGCCTTTTCACTTACACCCAGCAGAAAGACATGAAAGGCTTGGTATGGTACTGGTTTTAATCTCTTATTTATAGTATACTGCCACAAAAAAAGTAACTGTGGATTCACAAAGGGAACAAAGCCTCTGTGACTCTAGGGTTAGGCAATATGGTAACAGGATAAAACCTTTAATGATTTCTGAATGTAATTGTTGAACAGCAGAAGTCCTTGCATTTTGCAGCAAGACTGATAATCTGTCAGCTATGTGTACAATTACTTGCCTCAAAGGTTTGACATTTCTGGCTGACACCAAGCATTTTATATGTGAGGAAATCATTCTGGATCTCCCTTTTGAAGTGTAGCACAGTGAAAGCTTCTTAATGGGAACTGTTGGGAAAATGTTAATCCAGGGGCTCTTATTAACCATTGTGTGGGTTCTGTTCAGGATTGATGCATCGTGTGAATGCTCAAAAGTGGAAGTCCATTAGAAGGGCTTTACCTACCTTAAGGAGCATGAGTTAAAACCACTATTTTCACCTGTGTACAATTGACTCAAATTTTAGTGCCTCCAGCATTGAATTTGAACCTTAACCCTGAATTGCATTAAACGTTCATCTCTGTACAATCTGTTGTAGCAGCAAACTGTTATGTGTTGCATTTGTATCTGTTGGGGAAAATACTCATTTGGCAAAAGCCTGGAGGCCGAGATCATGGTGCAATTCAACAGCTGATGTGGCAGTTTACAGGTGAAGACTTTATTCCTTTCTGATCTTGTGAGTAGAACCTGCACTATTGCTGCACGGCACATTGCAATAAAGCAAACTGAGGCCGCAAACAGTTTCAAATTTGAAGCAGACCGACATTCATTTTGGTCACCGAGATTGAAAGTTAATGGAGAATTTTGATGAAACTTCAACTCCAGCCTGAATCTATTCATTTTTCCCCCAACTTAAAGTCTACTTTGTGATTGTCAAGTTGTGAATCGGGTTTCTTGCCTATTGATCCTAATTGTGATTTTGGTTATGATGAGATCCCATATCACAAGCCTTGATTCAGCTCAGCATGACATCACCCAGTAGGACCTCTTGGCCAAGACTTTCCTCAAAGGAGGCTGGAGCGCCGTAGGTGTGGCAGGGTCGAATCTCCGACCGCCTGACAGATGTGACGCTGAGCCTGGAACAATTTTGGGGTCGCTCTAATTGAATTACTTCTTTGGCGGAGTTTTTGCCATGACCAGGAGCAAGGGGTGGTGGGGGGCGGGGGTGCTATCTCTGCTCCTGCAGGACTCTGGCACCTCCTGCAGCTGATGGGAGCCTGCTGCCTTTGGGGTATCGGGCAGTGAGGGAGGGGGCGGGCGGGCAGTGAGGGAGGGGGCAGGAGGGGGGTGGCAGTGAAATATTAACACAGTGGCTGGAAACTGTGCATCGATTGCCCAGTCTAAAGTCCTGATTTGCTTCAGAAAACCACTTGCGAGGCAAATCCTGCGTTTTGATAAGATGATGGGTTGGGTTGGTCCCTACTTGAATACGGCCGCATCTGAGGTAATGTATTCACAAAGTAATAAAATACTTCTCTCCCTTTTTGTTTTAGTAAGTCAAGGACCTGCGCCAGCACTCTGAATCATTACAAGGAAAATGTTAAGATCAGTCAGAAACTCCCTGCCTGGGTGCACTATGCAAAACAACGTGATTTAGAACAAATTACTGTCCCCCAAGATTACGTGCTGATCAGAATGCATGTGGGATACATCTAAGGGAAGTTTGAGACGTTGCTGCATTTGGTGGAGCTGCCAGCCTTGACGTTTTTAAAATGAATATCACAAAGACTAAACCAGAAACACCTTGTAATTACTTTACCAATTGCACAAAACATCAAATATTCCTGTTTTCAGTGCTTTTAAAACTAAATGAGAGGGGATCTCATTGAAACTTATAAAATTCTAACGGGACTAGACAGACTAGATGCAGGAAGGATGTTCCCGATGGCGGGGGAGTCCAGAACCAGGGGTCACAGTCTAAGGATAAGGGGTAAGCCATTTAGGACTGAGATGAAGAGGAATTTCTTCACCCAGAGAGTGGTGAACCTGTGGAATTCTCTACCACAGAAGGCAGTTGAGGCCAATTCATTAAATATATTCAAGAAGGAGTTAGATATATTTCTTAAGGCTAAAGGGATCGAGGGATATGGGGAGAAGGCAGGGACAGGGTACTGAATTTGGATGATCAGCCATGATCTCATTGAATGGCGGAGCAGGCTCGAGGGGCCGAATGGCCTACTCCTGCTCCTATCTTCTATGTTTCTATGTAAACTCACATGATTAAGAAGTGGAATTAGAGTAGAGTATCCCTGATTTTCATCACTCCACAATTGGTCGCTGTGTCATCAGCTGTCTAGGCCCAAAGTTCAGAAATTCTCTCCCTAAACCTTTCTGTCTCTTCACCTCCCCTCCTTTAAGACACTCCTTAATACCTAGCTCTTGGAAAAGCTTTTGGGCACCTGTCTTAATGTCTCCTTATGCGGCTCGGTGTCAAATTTTGTTTGATAATCGCTCCTGTAAAGTGCTTTGGGATGTTTAACCAGCCATGGCTTAGTGGGCAGCACTCTCACCTCTGAGTCAGAAGGTTGTGGGTTCATAGTCCCATTCCAGAGACTTGAACACAAAAATCTAGGCTGACGCTCCAGGGGAGTGCGGCATTGTCGGAGGTGCCGTCTTTCGGATGAGACGTTAAACCGAGGCCCCGTCTGCTCTCTCAGGTGGACATAAAAGATCCCACGGCACTTTTGAAGAAGAGCAGGGGAGTTATCCCCGGTGTCCTGGCCAATATTTATCCCTCAATCAACATAACAAAAACAGTTTATCTGGTCATTATCACAGTGCTGTTTGTGGGAGCTTGCTGTGCGCAAATTGGCTGCCACGTTTCAACAGTGACTCCACCTCAAAAGTACTTCATTGGCTGTAAAGCACCGTGGGACGTCCTGAGGTCGTGAAAGGTGCTATATAAATGCAAATGAAAGTCTTTCTTATATAAATGCAAGTTGTTGTAGAGTAGCTGTGATGTGGAATTAGTACCGGCATGTTGGGTCGAAAGACCGACAGCAGTGCTGACGTATTTATGATTCATATTTTGGACTAACATGGACACCATCAACCAATTTGAGAACCACATACATCTGCAGATTTATGTCCTGACCGCCTGAACTTTGCTGCCTAGAAACCAGATGGTTTTGGTTCTGTTTTCAGTTCTGTTCTTGCATCAGAAGCAAACTTCATTTCTGGGACACTGCGGAGTAAGGGGGATATAGTCGGACAATGCCACTGTTGGAGAGCTGCAACGCTGAGCTCAACCAGGACTGATTTGGTTGTCCTCCCTTCCCCCCATCCACCGCCCCCCCCCCCCCCCCCCACCTAATTTTAGCATCCCCGCCATCAATTTATCTGGGATCGGCTAACTGGGCTCAGAAATTGAAGCTGGGCCTTAACTAACTCAGAGTTCAAGGCACTTTTCGAAGTGATTAACTTTAGGTTAGTGTGGTTGTTTAGAAAAAAAAACTTATTTTGCGTATCATTTCCTGGAGCCTGCTGATAAAGGGGAAATGAGTTTTGGGAGTTTGAACACTCAGTGCGTTCTTTTGCACCTCCATAAGGAACTGAAATACTTCGGTGAAAATTGTTCATAATGGACGGTTTGAGGTGAAATGTACAGGGCCTGGCGAAACTCAACTGCTGTTGTCGCTATCTCCGTTCTGGAGTTATAAACATTTTGAAATGCGTTTCGGTGTAAACTATTCCATGCAAGCAGCCAACAGTATCATTATTGGCCACTCAAAGTATATTTATGATACTAGAATGTAGATAAATCTCTTTAAAAGTATCTTATTGTTGTACACAAATAACTGTCCATTAAAGGTGGTTTACACAATCCACATGCAATGTCACCACTGTTTACCTGGAATGTTAATGATATGGAGAAGTTATGGCTATAAAATTTGATAATGGTTTGCACATAGAGGGCAGGACCACCGCATGTGGTACATATTTCAACATAGGACAAGTTACCCTCTGCATGTGGTAGATGTGGTTGACAGTAGAATCATAGAATGGTTACAGCACGGAGGAAGGCCATTCGGCCCGTCGAGCCCGTGCCAACTCTCAGCTAGTCCCACTCACCCGCCCTTTCCCCGTAGCCCTGCAAATGTTTTTCTTTCATATACTTATCCAACTCTCTTTTGAAAGATAAGATTGAGTCTGCCTCCTCCACCCTTTCAGGCAGCGCATTCCAGATCTTAACCACTCGCTGCATAAAAAAAAGTTTTTCCTCATGTCGCCTTTGGTTCTTTTGCCCATCACCTTGAGTCTGTGTCCTCTGGTTCTCGACCCTTCCGCCAATGGGAACAGTTTCTAGCTACCCTGTCCAGACCGCTCATGATTTTGAACACCTCTATCAAATCTCCTCTCAATCTTCTCTGCTCTAAGGAGAACAACCTCAACTTCTCCAGTCTATCAAAGTAACTGAAGTCCCTCATTCCTGGAATCATTCTCGCAAATCTTTTCTGCACCCTCTCTAAGGCCTTCACATCCTTCCTAAAGTATGGTGCTCAGAATTGGACACAGTACTCCAGTTGGGGCCGAACCAGTGTTTTATACAGGTTCATCATAATTTCCATGCTTTTGTACTCTATACCTCTATTTATGAAGCCCAGGATTCCGAAAGCTTTTTTAACCGCTTTCTCAAACTGCCCTGCCACCTTCAGCGATTTGTGCACATATACCCCCAGGTCTCTCTGTTCATGCACCCACTTTAGGATTGTACCATTTAGTTTATATGTCCTCTCCTCATTCTTTCTCCCAAAATGTATCACTTCTCACTTTTCCGCATTAAATTTCATCTGCCACATGTCCGCCCATTTCAGCAGCCTGTTTGTCTTCCTGAAGTATATGGGCAGGATTTTCATTGGGCCGTGGAGGCGGGATTGGAGGCATGTAGGGGGTTAAAATCCCGAAATCGGGGGGCACGAACCCATCCCGCACCCAACCCACCTCCATGCCAGTTTCAAAGGAGGCTGGTACCTGACCCGCACTGGGACCCGCCTCCCCGAGGTGGGAAGGGGATTAGTGCCAATTAACTGCCTGTTACAGGTAGTTAACAGGCAATTTTTAGCCTAATCCCTATTTTTAATATTGAAGTGTGGGATTCCCGATGGCTCCAAACCATGCTAAGTTAGAGGAGGCGGGCCGTCGGGATGAAGGGCTTGGAGGGGTCGAGATGTCCGGTGTTCAGGTGAGTGATGGGTGCATGAGTGCAGAGGTAAGTGTGTTTGGTGTGTGTAAAGTGTTTAAATAAGTTTTACATACCTTTACTTACCTTTACAGCCTTCCTTCCTTCAGGTCTCAGGAGTCCCTCATCTCACTGGCACAGAAAGCAGAATGGCTGCGAGCTGTCAAAAATTGCAGCATTCAGCTTTCTGCTCCGGGGAGATCTCTAAATCATCCTGACAGGAAGGAATTAACTTGGAGTACAGATTGTCAGTGTTTGACAGCTTCAAACAGCTGTGAAACGCTGATATTTCATCTGTCAAATGTTCTTGAAAGATGAAATTTCAATCTGTGACGTCACTTGTTGCCAGGTGGCCGTTAATTGGCCTGCTGAGCCCGCTGGGCGGGCTCAACAAGGTCAATCAAGTCATTATCGCGTGGGTTGGCCACAACTCGATGGAGGCGGGACTACAACCCCGAAAGTTGTAGTCCCGCCTCCTACCCGACTCCTCAATGAAAATCCAGCCCATCACTCTCCTCCTCACTGTTCACTATACTTCCAAATTTTGTGTTATCTGCAAATTTTTAAATTATGCCCTGTACACCCACATCCAAATCATTAATTAATATATATCAAGAAAAGCAGTGGTCCTAGAACTGACCCCTGGGGAACACCATTGTATACCTTCCTCCAGTCCAAAAAACAACCGTTCACCACTACTCTCTGTTCCCTGTCACTTAGCGAATTCCGTATCCATGCTGCTACTGTCCCTTTTATTCCATGGACTTCAACTTTGCTGGCAAGCCTATTATGTGGCACTTTATCAAACACCTTTTGGAAATCCATGTACACTACGTCAACCGCATTACCCTCATCAACCCTCTCTGTTACCTCATCAAAAAACTCAATCAAATTGGTAAAACACGATTTGCCTTCAACAAATCCGTGCTGGCTTTCCTTAATTAATCCACACTTGTCCAAGTGACTGTTAATTTAGTCCCTGATTATTGTTTCTAAAAGCTTTCCCACTACTGAGATTAAACTGACTGGCCTGTAGTTGCTGGGTTTATCTTTACACCCTTTTTTGAACAATGGTGTAACATTTGCAATTCTCCAGTCCTCTGGCACCACCCCCGTATCTATGGAGGATTGGAATATTATGGCCAGTACCTCCGCGATTTCTTCCTTCACTTCCCTCAGTGTCCTAGGAGGGATTACATCCGCTCCTGGTGACTTATCTACTTTAAGTACAGCCAGCCTTTCTAGTACCTCATCTTTATTAATTTTATCAATTTTTATACTATCAAGTGTCTCCACTACCTCCTCCTTCACTATGTCTATGGCAGCACCTCTTCCTTGGTGAAGACAGATGCAAAGTATTCATTTAGTACCTCAGCCATACCCTCTCCTCTGCCTCCATGCACAGGTCTCCTTTTTGGTCCCTAATCGGCCCCACCCTTCCTCTTACTACCCGTTTACTATTTATATGCCTATAGAAGACTTTTGGATTACCTTTTTATGTTGGCTGCCATTCTATTCTCATACCCTCTCTTTGCCCCTCTTATTTTCTTTTTCACTTCTCCTCTGATATTTCTGTATATAGCCCGATTCTCAGCTGCATTTGCAACCTGACATCTGTCATACGTGCTCTTTTTCTGCTTTGTAAAGTCTGTGGGTTGTGCAGTTAATAACGACACAGACTTCAGGAGTAACAAACAAACAGGACTTTACTATTCGAAGGTCAGGGCGAATCTGCCCTATAAATCATGCCACAGCACTTATATACCGGTGTGGTCACCGTCGGTATTACCGTATACAGAAGCCAAACAAGTAGTGCCACACCTAAAATAGTTCTCTTAAAGGTGAACGGTTACATACAATAGTCTCTTAAAGGTAGACGGTTACATACACTACAATCCTCCCTTTTTAGCTTACAACATACGTATTCCCCATTAAACATAACATATATTCAACTTCATGTAAAACAATTTACAGATATAGTCTCTGCGGAAAACAGTTCACAGGTTCAGTCTCTGGTCTTGACTCGGTCCGAACAACATCTCTGTGGTGTAGCCGGTTCACATTGCTAGCGTGACTCATCCAATAGTCTTTCCCTTGACGTAACAGCTTGAACTTCCGTCCTGCTGAACCAGCAGTGCTGACTTTTACAAACAGCTGGACTGCCTTCGTAATTTTTCCCTACTTTCCCATTAGAAGTAATAATGATTTAGATGGTTATCATCTTCGGCTTCGTCTTTTCCTTTTTTGCTTCTTGGAGACTCTCGGGGCTCCCTTATCAGCTGCCAGCTGTAGCGCCACCATCTCCCTATGTTCTTTAGACTTTAAGTGCTTCATCCTGATTTCTGCACTTTGGGAGTTTTCATCACAAGCTGGGCAGACCAAGTCCTCGTAATATTCCGTGTCACTCAACAGGTCATGGTAATATTCGGTGTCATCCTGAGCTAGTCCAGCGAGAGGGCCTGCTACTTCTTCCTTACCCAACTGGACGTTAGCCGACTGTTGTTCCCTCCCTAGACATCTTTCCTGAAGAGACTTCTTTATGCGTTCATATTCATCCCACTCTTCCTGGGTTTCCTGCAAATCCTTCACTAATGACTTCAATACTTCCCCTTCCATCGGAGATTGATTGATCGGGCTATTCAATCCTTCTACTGGAGCATCTGTTTCAACAGTCTGTTGTTCCCATTGACGTGATTCAGCGTACTTTTGGCATCCCAGTAAAATCCGTGTTGCACCCTCAGCTATATCCGTAACTTTTGAGAGCTCCGAACTCCTTCCCTCTGAAGATTGAAGCTCGTGTTCAGATTGTTCCCATTGCAGAGTCTTGTCCCTCAACATATGAAGGAGTTGGCTGACCGTTAACTCTTCCGCGGGAACACTGTGAATCAGAGTCTTCTCCATTTCATCCACCTTTTCCTCCAATGCTTTCACCTTCTTTTCCTCTTGGACTTTGGCTTTCAGCGCTCGGAGAAGTTGTGCCATGATGCTATCTAGCTCTTGTGCCATGATGCTCTCTAGCTCATGTCTTACAGTCTCTGTGTTTCTTACAGTTTCCTTTTCTTCCGCTGAAAGGATTCCCAGTTGAATCTGTTCTTCAAGTTGTTGAACCTCGGTCATTGCCGCCTCATATTTGTCTTGGGTTTCCTTCAATAATTTTCTGAGTTCTTGGACATCTTGCCTTTCATGTTCTGCCATGTCTTTCACCTCTAATTTCTCCTCTATGGATGGAACTTCTACCGATGAGTCTGTCTTGGCCTTGAGCTCATCAAGAATTTCCTGCAGCCTTTGGACTTCTTGCTCATGTTCAACCTTTAGTTGCTCATATGCTTCTACTGAAACTAGCTTTTCGGAGGTTGCCGAGTTAACCCCCTCCAGAATTGTAGCCTGGGCCTGTTCATACTGTTCTTTCAACTTCTCACACTCTGCTTGTAAGGAGTCGTAGAGAAGAACTGGAATAAAATCCTGGCTTCCTGAAGATTCCTCTTCATTTGCTTCTTTCGCAATTTTCTGTTGGAGTTCAGCCAAGGCTGCTATGCTATCTGCCTCTTGAAGTCTCACTGCCATCAAATCTTCTTTATTCTTGCAGTCTATCTCAGCCATTTTCCCTTTACTTTCATTTAACTGAGTGAGTAGTCCCTTATTCTGGGCTGAGAGATATTGCACCTTCTCCTGTAGAACATCGCACTCCTTCTCTGCTTGACATAGCTGGTTACTGCTGATTTGGTTCTGTGTTTCAAGTTCCAACATCCTTTGCTTAGCTTCTTTCAGTTTCGCCCCTATAAGCTCCTCTTGCAACATGGCCACATTATTCTCATCAGGTAAAGAAGCGTTTCTCTTTTCTATGTCCAAGATTTTTTTCTGCATCTCTTTAAGTGCACACTGCGATTCAGCTTCTCTTAACCTTGCCTGCACTAGCTCCGTCTCCAATTGCAGAACAAAATCCTCAGTGTAGCGTGGTTTGCCTTTATGCTGTATCTCTAGATCATGCAAATATTCTAACTCCTGAACATCATAAGGGAGATGTGATCGGTAATTGGTCACGATGGCTCTATGGTCGCTCTCTGCTTGAGCTAGCTGCTTCTGTTGTCTTTCCAGATTCTCCCATTTGGTGTCATAGAACTTTTTCATTGTTTTCATCTCTTGTACGAGACGGTAACTCAATTGTTCTAATTGTTGTCATTGTTCGGTGGAGTTCTGTTCTGAAACTTTGTTCTTCTCTGGAGCATAAGCCTTTATGCATGCCTTCGTTTTTCCAACCTTCGTCGGCAAGTCCATTTCAGCCTTGTCTTTCATATTTGGGTTGGTCTTATCGTCATCCGTTTCAGAATCTGAGCTGCTTGTCTGCACCGAGTCCTCACTCGTTATGGCTTTTAGATAGTGCCATTCCATGTCTATTTTCTTGATCCACTCCCGTCCTAGAAGTGGTGGTCCTCCCTCATGTAGTACGTATAAGTTCATTCTTGGGTGTTCTTTACCCCTATCTCTCACTTTGACTCTTATCTTTCCCATGGGGTATACTTTATGCCCCTTGTATGTCTGCAATACGAACTTGGTATCTCTTAAGGGTATATGTGAGAATAGCCGGTGGTAATCCCTTCGATTTATGACTGATAGAGCTGATTAAGTGTCCAACTCCATTTTCACTTGGATTCCAGCTATTTTCAGCATGACCCAGATAGTTTGTAGGTCAGCTTCCTTACTCACATTGTGAATTCTCAGACTACCCAGCTCCTGGCCGTTTGGGTCTGAGTCTGAATTCTGTTCGTCTGAACTCTTCTCAGCCACCTTGTGTACCTTGTTGTACCTTTCCTGTGATGGCTTCCTTTGGTTGTTGGTCCTTTGGTTGTTGGTCCTTTGGTTGTTGGTCTTCTTCCCTGACCGGCATACCTTAGCTATGTGACCCAGTTTGCCACATTTCCTACATTCCTGGTTCTTAAACCAGCATTGGTTCTGGTCGTGTGTTGTCTTCCCACAACGATAGCATTTTGTTGTTGTCGAGGTAATTTGATCCACACTTAGTGCTGCTGTCTTTAGCTGCATTTCCGCAGTTCCCTTCACTGCGGCTTCGTGCGATGCTGCAATAAGGACAGCCCTGTCAAGTGTAAGGTCGTTCTTTTCGAGTAGTCGCTTTTGCGTTCCTTCCTTTGCCAACCCGCACACGAACTTGTCTCGCAATGCCTCTGTCAGATTCCCTCCAAACTGGCAGTATTTCGCTAGTCTACGCAGTTCGACCAAGTATTCTGCGTTGCTTTCGTCTTTCCATTGCGTTCTCGCATAGAATTTGAATCGTTCAGCCAACATCAACGGTGTAGGGTTCAAGTGGTCCTCAGGACAGCCACAATATCATCGAAAGTCTGATCCGCCGGTTTAGCTGGTGCTAGTAGATGCTTCAAGAGCCCGTATGTCTTTGCGCCCATCGAGTTCAGCAAGGTTATAGCTTTGTCATCTTCTTCTATTTTATTGGCCTCACAATAGATCTCAATGCGTTCCACGTACGTGGCCCAGTCTTCTACCTCGGAATTAAAATCATTGATGTTACCACGCTTAGGCATCTTCCTCTCTTTGGGAACAACACAAGTATTTCTTTAAATTATTATTTCTTTTTTTTTCTAAGATGGCGGCTTTTCCCGCGAAAATGGCGGTTTCCCGCTCTTTCCTTCTCTCCCCGCCCCTTCAATGGCGGTTTCCCGCGTCTGTCATCTTCTCCGCCTAATGGCGGCTTCCCGCGTTTCTTCCCTGGTGGGAGGGGTACGCTTTCCCCACAGCGGACAGGTTCAGCCGCTGGGCTGGCTCTCGCACAGTTCCCCTTACTCGGCTCTGTCTCTCTCTCCCGCTCGCACGGCTCTACCGGCTCTGGGTACACCCCGTTGACGGAGAACAGTTCAGCCGCTGGACTGGCTCTCGCGCAGTCTCTCTCCCCTTGCTCGGCTCTGTCTCTCTCTCTCCCGCCCACTCGGCTCTACCGGCGCTGGGTACTCCCGTTGGCGGAGAACAGTTCAGCCGCTGGACTGGCTCTCGCGCAGTCTCCCTTGGTCGGCTCTGTTTCTCCCGCACGCTCGGTTCCCATTCGCCTCCCAGCCCTCTCGCAGTCCGGTGCTTCCCTCCCCGGCTGCGGCTGAGTTTCTCTCTTCCCGCGCCTACGCTCCCAGTCTCAGCGCTTCGTGGCTTCGGTCGCTGCCCGGCTTTCCCGTCGATCGTGGTCTGGCTGTCTCACGACGCCGTTGGACCCGACTTTCCGTCCGGCTCCTTTCCCCCTCAACCGTGGTCGAGTGCACAGCCCTTATCCTCCGGATATTCTTTACACTTTCCCTTACTCACAGTCTCCGTGGCCGCCTTGCTTCCTGCTGATCGGCTCACTCCGCACCGTGGCAGAAGGGACAGTCAGTGCCTGTTGCTGATGGAAGCTTTTGTTGCTAAGTCTTCCTCCTTTCTATTGCTGCAGCCTCGTGTTTTCTCCCAGCAGAACGACGAGGGCGGTTGCCTCTCTTCGACGCTCTTTAGTTGCTTTGGTAGTCTTGCCGCAGGGTACGATCGGACTCGTCGCCACTGTAAAGTCTGTGGGTTGTGCAGTTAATAATGACACAGACTTCAGGAGTAACAAACAAACAGGACTTTACTATTCGAAGGTCAGGGCGAATCTGCCCTATAAATCATGCCACAGCACTTATATACCGGTGTGGTCACCGTCGGTATTACCGTATACAGAAGCCAAACAAGTAGTGCCACACCTAAAATAGTTCTCTTAAAGGTGAGCGGTTACATACAATAGTCTCTTAAAGGTAGACGGTTACATACACTACATGCTTCATCACATTGGCTATCTGTTTCGTCATCCAGGGAGCACTGACTTTAGTTGCCCTACCTTTCCCCCTCGTGGGAATGTACCTCGACTGTACCCGAACTATTTCCTCTTTAAAGGCAGCCCATTGTTCCACTACAGTTTTGCCTGCCAATCTTTGATTCAAGTTTACCCGGGCCAGATCCGTTCTCATCCCACTGAAATTGGCCTTCCCCCAGTTAAACATTCTTACTCTAGATTTCTCCCTGTCCTTTTCTATAGCTAATTTAAACCTTATGATACTATGATCACTGTTCCCTAAATGTTCACCTACTGACACCTACTCCACTTGACCTACCTCATTCCCCAGAACCAGATCCAGCAATGCCTCCTCTCTCGTTGGACCGGAAACATACTGATCAAGAATGTTCTCCTGAACACACTTCAGAAATTCTTCCCCTTCTCTGCCCTTTACACTATTACAATCCCAGTCTATATTACGATAGTTGAAGTCCCCCATTACCACTACTCTATAGTTCTTGCACCTCTATGTAATTTCTCTGCAAATTTGCTCCTCCATATCTTTCCCACTATTTGGTGGTCGAGAGAATACACCTAGTAGTGTAATGGCACCTCTATTATTTCTTAACTCTAGCCATATAGATTCTGTCCTTGACCCCTCCAGGACATCCTCTCTCTCCAGCACTGAAACGTTCTCCTTAACCAATACTGCCACAGCACCTCCTATCTTTTCTTCCCTATCTTTCCTGAACACCTTATATCCAGGAATATTTAATATCCAATTCTGCCCTTTTTTGAGCCAGGTCTCAGTTATTGCCACAACATCATGTGGCAATTTGTGCCTGCAGCTCACTTACCTTGTTTCCTATGCTTTGTGCGTTCACATGCATACACTGTAAACCCATCTTAGACCATCCTGTATTCTCGCTTAGTTGGACCCCACCTAATACCTTACTATTTCTTAGTGCTCTCTGCCTCTCCCAATTCCCCTTTCTAATGTTACATCCTGGTGCCCATCCCACTGCCAAATTAGTACTTTCAGTTAATGACCCCCCTTTTGACTTCCCACTTCCTGCCCAGCAGGTAGCTCGGAGAAACCCGTGCTAGGCAGTGCCAGCTAATGTGCCACTGCCCCAAGGCAATACAATAACTGCACACGAGGCTGAAAATCAATGACATTCCTTTATAGCTATTTATAACTGGATTACATCCTGTCATGTGATATCAAATTAAAGGGTGTTGCATTTAGACAGAGTTAATCATTTAAAAATCTGCAACCCAGCAATTTTCCAAAATGGCTGCTTCTGATTCCCAGAATATGTCGAGTTCAGTATTCGGTAAATGAAAACTTCCCAAAAACATCTAAACCTAATCCCTGTAACACTGTGCTTGACAATTAAAATAGATTCTGGTACGTTTTCTTCTTAAAATTTGCATTTAAAGTCAGTGATCTATGGTTGCCAAGGACCCATCTGTTGTTTCTACAGGCCCCTGTTTGAGTCGGCTGGAGTTGTTTTGAGTGTGACTGGATTAGAGTGCCACACACTCCTGCTAAACATGTGGCTGATCCTTCAGAAACATTTTATAAATCTGTATTAAAGTTGCAGCCTGCCTGATGAGCTCATGGATCGGTGCACTGCCAACTAACCACACAGGTGCACTGAGGCATTCAGAACAGAAGGCCCTCGGTTTAAATCACTGGTCTGAACTGAGTTAACTGACCACGGTTAGGGCAGGAATTGTAGTGCGATAATTGGCTTCAATGCCCCAGGCCAAGGAGGGGAAATAGTCAGGCCTGTTCCTCATTACTATCCAGTGAGCTCTAAAGTGTGTGTGTGTATAGAAAGGGCTAGATATTAGGTAAAGGCAGATTTGGGTTGGGTCTGTGAAGTCTGTAGTGTCTAGCCATCGCTCAGTTGGTAGCACTCTCGCCTCTGAGTCAGAAGGTTGTGGGTTCAAGTCCCACTCCAGAGACTTTAGCACAAAGATCTAGGCTGACACTCCCAGTGCAGTGCTGAGGGAGTGCTGCACTGTCACAGGTGCCGTCTTTTGGATGAGACATTAAACCTGTAATGTATGTACCTTTAAGGGAGAGAACTACTTTTTACAGCTCCTGTATACTGTAGTACCGGCAGTGACCACACCTGTATATAAACCCTGAGTAGGGATCTGTACACTTAGTTCTAGAGTAACCCTCATTCAGTAAACACCTGTTGATCGTTCCCTGCAGTCTCTTGTCTAATTATTGAAGGACACAACATCAAGATACACGGATCTAACATTGGCGACGAGCAGATTCAAACCTACCTGCAACTCTGCATCACCTCCCAGGGATTCGCTCCTGGAGAACAGTGGAAGAAGGCAGAGTCCAGAAGCACGGGCGTCGACCACGGGAAACCCCCCAGTCATCCAGCGGAGATTTGCGCATCGCAGGGGAGGCTGTCGAGAGCCAGGCTTGGCTTTCCAGTCACGGTGGTCCAGCGAAACGGGCTGGCAACAGGTACTGCGCTGACCCTTCCCGGACAGCGGCGGCTAGAGCCGAGCGACGGCACAGAAAAAGGCTGAGCAGCGTCGACGGGGGAGAGAGGGTAGAGTGCACAGGGCGCAGCCGGTGTTCAGGACCGAGCGGCGTCAACAAGAGAGAGCAGAGCGCTGCCGTGGTTCAAGGGCCGAGCAGCGTCAACGGGGGAGAGAGGCGCGCAGGAAAATGCGCAGAGCGCAGCCGGTGTTCAAGGGCCGAGCAGCGTCAGCGGGGAAGAAAGGAAAGCGTGGGAGACGCCATTTTAAGCCGCAGCGGGGAAGAAAGGAAAGCGCGGGAGACGCTATTTTAAGCCAGTCTAACCACACCCAAAAATGCCGAAGAGTGGCAGTATCACAGCGTTTGACAATGAAGTCGAAGATTGGATGACATATGTCGAACGCATAGAAGTATACTGCAAGGAGAATGAAGTGCCAGATGACAAGAAAGCGCTGGTATTGTTGAATTCAATGGGTGCAAAAACGTATGGCTTACTACGAAACCTAGTAACCCCAGAGAAGCCAGTGGAAAAGGATTTTGAAAACATAGTGTCAATCCTACAGGACCACTTAAACCCCACACCGCTGCTGATAGCAGAAAGATTTAAGTTTCACAAAAGGAACCAGCATAAAGATGAAAGTAATGCTGAGTATTTAACGGAACTGCGCAAGCTATCGAAACACTGCCAGTTTGGAACGGGACTAGCAGATACTTTAAGGGGCAAGTTTGTGTGTGGGCTTCAAAGTGAAGGAACCCAGAAACGGCTTCTATCAGAAAAGGATCTTATGCTGGACAAGGTTTTCAGCATTGCAGTATCACACGAAGCAGCAGCACGGGGCGTGGCAGAGATACAACGGAGACCACAAGAATATGGCACAAATGAAATGTCATACGGAACAGTGAAGTGCTATCGCTGCGGCAGAACAACACACGACCATAATGATTGCTGGTTCAAGGACAAGTGTGCAGACAGTGTGGAAAAGTAGGACACATAGCAAGAGTCTGCAGGTCGGGAAAGAAAACCAGCAGCAAGAAATCTCCACAGGAGAAGTACAAGAAGGTACATAAGGTGACGGAGAGTAGTTCAGACGAACAGAAAAGTGATACAGACTCCGGAAGCAAGGAGCTGGGTTGTCTGAAACTACATAATGTGATCAAAACGGAGGATCACCAAACTATCTGGGTCACGCTCAAGATAGCAGGAGTCCAAGTGAAAATGGAATTGGACACAGGATCAGCCCTAACAGTCATAAACCGAAGGGACTACAAGCGGCTATTCTCACATATACCCTGAGAGATACAGAGATTGTCTTGAAGACGTACATGGGGCAAAAAGTCTACCCCAAAGGAAAAATAAGGGTGAACGTTATATATAACGGCAAGGAAACACCAAAAATGGACCTATATGTATTGCCAGATGGAGGACCACCACTACTAGGACGTGAATGGATCCGGAAAATACAGCTAGATTGGCATTCCATACAAGCACTGACTGTAAATGCCAAAAAGGATGACTACGTCACACCTGGACGACTGTCAAAAATGCTAACTGACGCACAAGAAGTGTTCCAGCAGGGACTCGGAACACTAAAAGGCATAACAGCGACGATCAAAATAGAGGAAAATGCAAGCCCAAAGTTTTTTAAGGCCAGACCGGTACCTTATGCAATCCGCTCAGCCGTCGAAGCAGAGCTGGAAGGTTTGGAACGTTCAGGAGTACTGTCCAAAGTGGACTGGAGCGAGTGGGCTACACCCATCATTCCTGTAATGAAGAGTTCATTGAGTAATACGCCTGGGGAACCAAAGAAGGTTAGCATCTGTGGGGACTTTAAAGTGACAGTGAACCCAGTCCTTCACACTGTACAATATCCGCTTCCGCGGATTGAAGATATTTTCGCCTCGCTATCTGGAGGGAAACGCTTCACTAAGATTAATCTGGCCCAGGCGTACCTGCAAATGGAGGTAGAAGAAGCCTCGAAACAGTACCTCACGATCAACACTCATAAAGGTCTCTACCAATACAATTGGCTGGTGTTCGGGGTAGCATCAGCTCCGGCTATTTGGCAAAGGGCAATGGATCAAGACCTGCAAGGGATTCCAGGGACCCAGTGTTATTTGGACGACATCCTGGTCACGGGCGAAAATGACAGTGATCACCTCGCCAACCTGGAGCAGGTGCTCACTAGATTAAAGGAATATGGGCTCCGAGCTAATCGCCACAAATGCGAGTTTTTCCAGAAGCAGATCTCGTATTGGGGCCACGTTATTGATAAAGAGGGGTTACATAAGTCCCCTGAAAAGATTGAGGCAGTAGTCAAGGCTCTGGCACCGGAAAATGTGTCACAACTGAGGTCGTTCCTCGGGCTGGTGAACTACTACCATAAGTTCTTGCCGAATTTGTCTACAGTACTACACCCACTGAACACCCTACTGCAAACGGGGGTACCATGGAAGTGGAGTGACGAATGTAAACGAGCTTTCCAGAAGAGCAAAGCATTGATCACATCAAAAGAGGTGTTGGCTCATTTCAACCCAGCACTACCAATTCGGTTGGCGTGTGACGCATCACCCTATGGCATTGGAGCGGTGCTGTCGCACAAATTCCCGGACGGCTCGGAGAGTCCAGTAGCCTTTGCGTCTCGGTCACTAACCTCAGCCGAGCGTAACTACGCCCAGATTGACAGGGAGGCCCTCAGCCTAGTGTGGGGAGTGAAAAAGTTCAATCACTATCTGCACGGGCAGAAGTTCACCTTGCTGACTGCCCACCAACCACTTGTCTCCATCTTTAATCCAAAGAAGGGCGTTCCGGTGATGACTGCGCAACGGCTACAAAGATGGTCCCTTTTTCTAGGGGCGCACCAATATGAAATCGAGTATAAGGGCACGAAACAGCATGGAAACGCTGATGGGCTATCACGCCTGCCACTGCCTACTGCGGAGGAAGCACCAGCAGTGGATCCTGTCGAAATATTTCATTCGACTATAATTGAATGCTTGCCAGTAACTAACGCTGATATAGAGAAGGAGACCCGAAATGACCCGACACTATCTCGGGTATATGATTTGACGGTGAAGGGATGGCCAGCACATGGCGACTCACTGTTGCCAGCATTCTCATCCAGAAGAGAACAGCTGTCAGTATGCCAGGGGACCTTGATGTGTGGATCCCGAATGGTAATTCCACCCAAGTTAAGGGAGAGAGTGCTCAATGAGCTTCACGAAGGTCATCTGGAAGGGGTGAAAATGAAAAACCTTGCTCGGGCTTATGTGTGGTGGCCGGGGATCGATCAGCAAATTGAGGACCTGACAAAGAGCTGCTCAGGATGCCAGAAGGTCCAAAATGCACCACCACATGCCCCTCTACACCCATGGGAGTGGCCCTCATCTCCATGGCAATGGGTGCATATTGATTTTGCTGGTCCATTCATGGACTCAATGTTTTTAATAGCCGTGGATGCGCACTCGAAATGGCCTGAGGTGATCAAAATGTCCTCCACCACCACGGAGAAAACTATTGCAGTCCTACGGACCATTTTTGCCAGGAACGGCTTGCCAGAGCAGATTTGCTCTGATAACGGACCACAGTTTGTGTCCGAAGAGTTTCGAAGATTTATGAAAAGGAATGGGGTTAGGCATTACACATCCGCCCCGTATCATCCAGCCACAAATGGATTGGCTGAGAGGTTCGTACAAACCTTTAAAAAAGCAGTAAAGGCCATGTGCGATGACGACATTCCACTGCAGCATAAGGTGGACAATTTCCTGTTAGCCCACAGAAATGCGACACATGCAGCCACCAACCAGGCCCCGGCCATGATTTTCTTTAACTGAAGGTTGAGATCTCGTCTGGATTTGCTCAGACCAAATGTACGAAGAGATGTTGAGAATAAGCAATTCCAGCACATCAATGAGAAGCCGACAAGGAGCTTCAATGTAGGGCAACCAGTCTTGGCCCGTGACTACTGAACAGAGAAATGGCAACCAGGAACGATATGCACACAGCAGGGCCCACTAATGTACACAGTGGATGTTGGGGAGAACATTGTGAGACACCATGCTGACCAGATCCTAGAGTCACAGGAACGAGTCAACCCCATGTCTCGGCCATACGTACCTGGTGAGGAACCCGACGTACAGGTCGCATCTACCCCAGAAACAGTAGCATCGGAAGCTGATGAACCAACCGACGACAGGGGGCCAGAATCGCCTCCGCACCAAGAGCAAGACACTCGGGAAAGGCGCTATCCAGAAAGGATCAGGAAGCCTCCCCAAAGACTGAATTTATAAATAGACTATTTTCAGCTAATGTTGCATGTTAAAAGTGTTAATTGTAATTAGTTGATATTTAGTTGTTAAATGAGTGTTATGGTACTGTTAATCTAAAAGGGGAGGAATTGTAATGTATGTACCTTTAAGGGAGAGAACTACTTTTTGCAGCTCCTGTATACTGTAGTACCGGCAGTGACCACACCTGTATATAAACCCTGAGTAGGGATCTGTACACTTAGTTCTAGAGTAACCCTCATTCAGTAAACACCTGTTGATCGTTCCCTGCAGTCTCTTGTCTAATTATTGAAGGACACAACATCAAGATACACGGATCTAACAAAACCGAAGCCCTGTCTGCTCTCTCAGGTGGACGTAAAAGATCCCATGGCACTATTACAAAAGAACAGGGAAGTTATCCCCAGTGTCCTGGCCAATATTTATCCCTCAATCAACATCACTAAAACAGATTATCTGGTCATCATCACATTGCTGTTTGTGGGAGCTTGCTGTGCACAAATTGGCTGCCGCGTTTCCCACATTACAACAGTGACTACACTTCAAAAGTACTTCATTGGCTGTAAAGCGCTTTGCGACGTCCTGAGGTTGTGAAAGGCGCTATATAAATGCAAGTCTTTCCTTTTGCTGATGATCACACATGGCTGTGAGGTGCGAACACCTGTCAGTGCAATGCTGAACTGGAGCAAGAGAAGGGGAGAAATTGGAAAGCTAGAGGTAAAAGGTTTACAAAGGTATGGTTTTATATTTGTCAGTGGGCAATTTAACGGCTGAGGATGCCTTATTACACTGCTGCTTGTTTAGGTCAAATTTCCATTATCTTATGGGTCTGCAATTCTGTTTCCGAGATAAGGCAGCTGGAGTTAATTGTATAAATACTGGGAGCCAACCCACAGATACCAGTTTCCCAGAATTCAACCTAAACAAGCAGCTGTAAAGTAATAAATGATGCACGCCATTGAGAAAACGCCAGTGTTCAGTAATTGGGTGTCGCACTGGGCTGTTCAAAATGATCAATTAAAAGATGTGCATTTACAGAAATGGAAGCCATTAATCAGTGGCTTGAATTTGAATTATCAGCATGAACTAAAACATTAATGAATGCAAAATGACCATCTTTATCATCCCCTCAAAGGAGAATGCCATATTCTAAATGAGCCAAAGTTAATACACAGGGACATCTAACACGGCATTTTAAATTGTTTCTTCTAAACAGCAGAAACTAGTTTCCGAGTAGATGTTTTCCATTTACTGAGAGCAGCTTTGGCGGAGATTTGGGGGCGTCTTTAATCACCAGATAATGTCGCACTGCTTTCTATGTTGCTGGCGGCTTCTATAGGGAAATTTGGTCTATATCTACAATCAGGGATTTGTTAATGGTTTAAACAGAAAAGCACCAATAAAACAACACGAGGGCTAGAATCATTCCCCCCTCCCCTCCCCTCTCCTCCCCCCTCCCCTCCCCTCTCCTCCCCCCCTCCTCTCCCCACCTCTCCCCTCCCCTCCCCCCACCTCTCCCCTCCCCTCCCCCCACCTCTCCTTCCTTCTTTCCTTGCTGGAGCACAATTCCACGGATGCTGGCTAACCTCATAACTTGCCCAAGTGGCCGTTATTCACATCTGCGCTATGGCAGTGAGTGTGAGGAAGCTATCCAACCACAGAAGGCACCTGAGCCCATCCTCAACCACCATGGACACCTCCAGCAGGGGTGACTGGGTAGTCATCCAAAGATGTGCAGGTTAGGTTGATTTGGCTATGATAAATTGACCCTTAGTGTTAGGGGATTAAATACGTGGGGTTACGGGGATAGGGTGGGATATGTGTCGGTGCAGGCTTGATGGGCCGAAATGGCCTCTATCTGCACTGTAGATTCTGTGATTCTGTGATTCATCGAGAGCAGGAATGCTGTTGATTTTCCTTCTCCAATTGCATTGCCCCATCTGCCATTCCAGCTAAATTCAGCTGACTCCGCACAGACCGGAGGATCAAATCTGGAATCGTCTTGGTCTATAATGCTCATTATTCACTGGATACACTCACTGGGCCACCTGGGGAGGCAAGCAGGAGCCTGAAACGGTTTCTTCAAAATTAAATAAATGTCAGAAACAAACACAAAACTTTACTTTTTGCCTAAATGCAAAATGCCACCTCTTCAAATAATTTCACAGTCCTTTTCGGGAGGGCTTTGTCACCTGCAAGTTTGTTCATTGATTAGACTGTGGAGGATTTGGCTTGTACCCCATGCAATCGGCATTTGGCCAGTAGCTTCAGCCGGGCAGTGAACCACATGTCCACACCGGAGGTGGAATCACTTATTGTAATGGGGGCGGAAGATGAAAACTAAGGAAACTGGTGGGTGAAATGACCCCTGTGCTCGCTGACCTACATTGGCTCCCGGTTAAGCAATGTCGCGATTTTAAAATTCTCAACCTTGTTTTCAAATCCCTCCATGGCCTCGTCCCTTCCTATCTCTGTAACCTCCTCCAGCCCTACAACCTGCTGAGATCTCTGCGCTCCTCCAATTCTGGCCTCTTGAGCATCCCCAATTTTAATCGCTCCAATTTTAATTGGTGACCGTGCCTTCAGCTGCTGAGGCCCTAAGCTCTGGCATTCCCTCCCTAAACCTCTCCGCCTCTCTACCTCGCTCTCCTCCTTTAAGATGCTCCTTAAAACCTACCTCTTTGACTAAGCCCTGCCCTAATATCTCCTTATGTGGCTCGGTGTCAAATTTTGTTTCTATAACGCACCTGTGAAGCGCCTTGTGATGTTTTACTATGTTAAAGGTGCTATATAAATACAAGTTGTTGTTGTTGTTATTGTTTTAGGGCAAAAGGAACGTTAAGTTCCTGTCTGAGAATGACTGGAAGTACACTAGACGGCTATAACACTGGGACTGCCCTCCCTGTGAAAATATAATTCAATAATAGATACAAAACAATATAGGTATACCAAAATAAACTTTGTTCCGTGTAATGTAAATTTAAACTTGAAAATTGTATGCTAGCATTGAGGCGTACCCCATGTTATTTTTAAACGAGACTGGTTATTCTGCACAAGCTGGGTCTGGGAGAATTTTCTTTTATAAACTGTTTTCAGTGAAAGTGTTTTCAGTGAAAGTGAAGCAGCTTTCAACATGTCAATGAACTCACTTCCCAAAGAGCTGTTTACCGAGTATGGCAGGTGATTGAACAGGACTGGTGTCTCGTGCAGAGTACAGCTGGAGCTGCAAACAGCCATTATGGTCAATTACACTGACTTACACAGTGGTTCGACGTTCCATGTGAGCTTCAAAAGAATCTGGATGAACATTGTGCAGAATATCTTCCGTCAGGTAGCTGTGTAATTCCAGACTGTCTCCATGGTGACCGAGTCTGCAGCCTCTGTGAGCACAGAGCCAGATCACGACTAAACTTTATCAACCCGTGTTTACCTGATTACATGGGATGCTCACCAACTTGATTTTCTTGCTTCTAAACTAAAATAAATTGATGCTTGCGCTTTTCAACAGTGTGTTCCAGGGATATGCTATCCCTTCTTAGCTCTTATCTCAAAAGGGGCGTGGAGAAGTGGTGAGGCAGATGTTACAGCAGTTGGCACATGAAACACTTGAGGTATGACAACCATTATACAGTAAACAACATGAACAATCTTTGCTCAGACCCTCTTTTCCACTCCCCCACCCGACGATAGTAGGCTGTGCCCCTTCCCATTTTCGAAGTAGTTAATGACGATGTCAAGTCATTTATTTTTTGACTATTTCTTCTTCCCCTCCCATCCTCAACATCTGAGATCTAGGGGCTATGCTCATCACAGTATTGATGTGCGTTTGTTGCTTTGAGTTCCTTTCTAGCCGAGCTTGTCTTGAGAGTGCAATTAAAAGAAAGACTTGCATTTATATAGCGCCTTTCACGACCACATGACGTCCCAAATGTTTTACAGCCAATTAAGTACTTTTGAAGTGTAGTCACTGTTGTAATGTAGGAAACGCAGCAGCCAGCAAGCTCCCACAAACAGCAACGTGATAATGACCAGATAATCTATTTTTGTTATGTTGAGTGTGGGATAAATATTGGCCAGGACACCGGGGATAACTCCCCTGCTCTTCTTCGAAATAGTGCCTTGGGATCTTTTACCTCCACCCGAGAGAGCAGACAGGGCCTTGGTTTAATGTCTCATCCAAAAGACGGCAACTCCAACAGTGCAGCACTGCACTGGAGCGTCAGCCTAGATTTTGTGCTCAAGTCAGAGTGGAACTTGAACCCGTACCTTCTGACTCAGAAGCGAGAGTGCTACCCACTGAGCCAATGGCTGACTCATAGCACTGCAAATAAAATATGAAACATTAAAGTTCGTGGAAATAATTGATGAAGATACCTAAGATGTTCTTGAAGTATGCATTCCAAACCCACTTTCCTTGACTTCCTCTTATTAGGAGAAAAAAGGAGACCTTCTCCTCTCTCCTGCCCCTATATCTTCTCGTGCCTTATGCCGAACCCAGGGCCGAGAATCTGCTGCCAGCTCTCTACCAGTGCTGGTAGAGGAGATGTGCCAGTGGCCTGGTGTGACTCCCTCTGCTGATCTTGCCCCTTTTTTCTCCGTAGGAAATCAATTGGGCTTCACTCAACCTCTCCCAATGGCACCAAGATTGAGGTTGTGAGCTAGGGCGGCGACCATGTTATCTCAGTAAATGGTGCAGTGTGTTTTGTATTGCGCTAATACTGTTCTTTTGTAGCAAGGAATAAAACTGGTCAAAGCTAGAAAGCGACTATGTACCCACAGAGTGTAAATCATTAAAAGATTAATTGCAGAAAGCCAAAACTGATTGATTCACTTCTGCTGAAAAATGAATGCCTTTTATTTTCTGAGATCTAGCCAATTTGATCTAGGGATAATTTGCATTTTAGATTTGAAATGTTTCAGTGACCTTTTTAATCCCATTAACATTCGACTTTGAAGTGGGCTTTGTTTCAAAATAACTGGCTGTGAATATTCTACAGCTAATGATTTTTATTGGCCAAGACTAAGAATGGTCGTTAATGGAACTGTAATTGATTAAGACAATGGGGCAGCGGCTCTTGTACCTGCACCCAAGACTATTGGATGACCCGGGTGCAGCGAATACAAGTAAAACAAATGAGGAGTTGCGCTTGCTGCTAATAGCACGCGTCTACCTACAAAGGTCAGAAAAGCCCATGAACAACTTCAGAACAAAACTGATCTACGCCCAGAAAACCCAAACTAGAACTGAAAAACAGCCCTATAGGAAGAACTTGCATTTATATAGCCCCTTTCACAACTTCAGGATATCCTAAAGTGCTTTACAACCAATGAAGTACTCCTGAAGTGTAGTCACTGTAACGTAGGAAACGCAGCAGCCAATTTGCGCATAGCAAGCTCCCACAAACAGCAATGTGATAATGACCAGATAATCTGTTTTAGTGATGTTGGTTGAGGGAGAATTCCCCTGCTCTTCTTCGAAATAGCGCCATGGGATTTTTTTTACGTTCACCTGAGAGGGCAGCACTGCACTGGAGTGTCAGCCTAGCTTCTTGTGCTCAAGTCTCTGGGGTGGGACTTGAACCCACAAGCCTTCTGACTCAGCGGTGAGAGTGCTCCCCACTGATCCACAGCGAACACCTATAACTTGGTCATAATTATGGACTATGACCAAGGCCACTGCTTCAATTTCCTTTTTTATTTAATTGGATTTTAGGACTTTTTTGGGGGGAAAAAAAAGTCCTATTTTGGGATCGCATTCCACAATTCAAGTTTCTGTAAAATTGAAAGCCCACGAGTCTCACTTATGACGTACGGAAAATAGTTAAGATGGGAGTGCAAGAACTTCTCATGACTTCAGTTGCAACAACCTCAATGTCCCATTAGCTGGTATTCTATAGGGAAAAACTGAAGGACATGACCGTGCCATTTTTGCTGTGGTGAAATTAGAAATTTTTGATGCCAGAAGTGAGCTCCGATGGTGTAAAATCTATTTCATTGGGGTGGGGGTGGGGGGGATAATCTAGAGCATGCTGCCCCCTCAAGTGTATTTGAACTTTTGGCATTCCTCTTACATTTGGAAGTGTACAGTGAGTCAAAATTAAGGAAACATAAACCCAGAGAAAGTTCAGGGACGCCAAGAGATGGGGCAGACCCAGGTGCAGCTCGTCATCACCAAGGAGCGTGACTGAAACTCGTTTGGTGTCCTAATGTCCTTGGAGTCTAAGCTCTTGTATTATTCAAGTTGATCTGAGCTCGGTGATAGCAAACCTACCACAATTAGGAGCTCAAAGTGAAACAATCGACAGGTTTTATGGCACGAGTCACATTAACAAAAGAGGCTTCTCACACAACTGGCTGCGCGCAACAAATATGTGGGTTCTGTTCTGTGTTCTTTCACAAGGAGTTCAGAGATAGTGGTTAACATTTACAGCATTGAAATGAAGGGAATCAAGTGTGAGCAATATACGTTTACCTTGCACCAGAACGAGCTAAAAAAGTGTTCACCAGTCGATGGGAGTCAACAATAACAACTTGCATTTATAAGAACATAAGAAATAGGAGCAGGAGTCGGCCATTCGACCCTTCGAGCCTGCTCTGCCATTCTATAAGATCATGGCTGATCTTCTACCTCATCTCCTGCACTATCCCCATATCCCTTGATTCCCTTAATATCCAAAAATCTATCGATCTCTGTCTTGAATATACTTAACAACTGAGCCTCCACAGCCCTCTGGGGTAGAGAATTCCAAAGATTCACCACCCCCTGAGTGAAGAAATTCCTCCTCATCTCAGTCCTAAATGGCCGACCCCTTATTCTGAGACTGTGACCCCTGTTTCTAGACTCCCCAGCCAGGGGAAACATCCTCCCGGCATCTACCCTGTCAAGCCCTGTAAGAATTTTGTATGTTTCAATGAGATCCCCTCTCATTCTTCTAAACTCTAGGTATTCTAGGCCTGGTCTACTCAATCTCTCCTCATAGGACAATCCCCCCATTCCAGGAACCAGTCTGGTGAACCTTCGTTGCACTCCCTCTATGGCAAGTATATCCTTCCTTGGGTAAGGAGACCAAAGCTGTACACAATACTCCAGGTGTTGTCTCACCAGCGTCCTATATAATTGCGGTAAGACATCTTTACTATTATACTCAAATCCTCTTGTAATAAAGGCCAAAAATTTATATAACGCCTTTAACATAGTCAGACGCCCCACGGTGCTTCACAGGAGTGAGACAAAAAGCTTCAGCGACCGGTTTATCCTAACAATAGGATTTGGCACTTTTCACCACAAGGCATGAAATAATCCTCTGCCAGATGGCAATGGGCGGCACTCAGGCAGACTGCAGCAAACAGAAGGTATTATGAAATATTTGAATAACTGTTCGATTATCAGTTGGAGAGCAGCCACGTTCCCAACCCACACTCGGTGCCAGCACGACCTTTTGTACCATGTAAGCGGTGATTCGTCACATTGCAAAATAAATGAGAGGATAATTGATACCAGCGCAAGGCAGCGACATGTTGAGGAGGTTTAAATGACAAAGGGAAGTATAAGAGTGAAGCTCAGGTTGGGAACAGATGTCACTTGAGTTAATAGTTTATAACTGCAACTTTACTAGCATAATTATTTTTGGACAACACTGGGTACAAATTTTTAAAAAGTTTGGCCCTGAATTTGCGGTCGACGGCATAGATAAGGAGTACGCCGCTGACATCCGAAGGAGATCCGCACTTACCTTGTGCGAAGCCCCCTTTGAAAAGTTGCTTTCAAACGCTGCAGAGTTGTGCGCAGCGCAGCGCCCCACGGATCCCAGGACCGCGCCGTTGTGTGTATGCGAACCTGTGATCACGTGGGACGGTGCTCCTTTCACTTCCTGACTCTTAGCCAATCAGGAAACAGTGGAGATTGCTGATTTTTTTCCCACAACTCATTTAAAATAATTTAGCAGTCAGAAATGCTATTTTATTAATAAATTATGATCATTGCAATAGTATTTAATATACCTCAAAGCCGCCTTGGAAAAAGTGCAACATCTCCACTGACACCTGGGAATCCCTGGCCCAAGACCGCACAAAGTGGAGGAGAAGCATCCGGGAAGGCGCCGAACACCACGAGCCTCTTCGCCGGGAGCAAGCGGAAGCCAAGCGCAGGCAGCGCAAGGAGTGCACGTCAACCCAAGCACCCCACCCATCCGCCCCTTCAACCACCATCTGCCCCATCTGTGACAGAGACTGTAGGTCCCGCATTGGACTCATCAGTCACCTGCGAACTCATTTTTAGTGTGGAAGCAAGTCATCCTCGGTTCCGAGGGACTGCCTAAGAAGGAGAAGAAGAAGAGATTTAATACACAGACCAAGATTATTATACATAAACCTATAATTACAGTCTCCTCTATTCGACTAACTAACTTTTGATTAATTTAAATAATCTAAAATCGAGAGTTTAAATGTCTGATAACATGAGGAAATCATGAAAGTGAATTAAATCCTATCTAAATAGAAGTTGGGAAATAATTAAACCAAAACTACAAAAGGCTTTTGGGCAGGAAAGAGGGTGGCACAAAAAGATCCTGTTTTCAAACTCGAACAAATTAAAGTTTCTTTCAAAGTTTGTATCCATTCAGACATGAGCCAGTGCCTCACTTTAGCATAATTTAATACAATTTTCTCATCCCCCCCCTCCCCTTACGCTGTGCAACATGTTCCTGCACCTGTTCGGCCGCCCATGTCCTGACTCGCACCAAGTCCCGTTCGCCCATCATCCTGTGCTCGCTGACCTACATTGCCTCCCGGTTAAGCAACGCCTCGATTTCAAAATTCCAGTCCCACCCCAAACTATATCCGGCCGACAGACGTAATTTTACGTCAATTGGCCTTGTTAAGCCCACCCTGCGGGCTTGCCGGCCAATTAAGAGGAAGCCAGTGTCAGATGACGCCATTTGATGACGCTTCATCTGCTGGTTTTCTTAAAGGGACCACACACAATTTTTCTTTGGTAGTTGATTTCTCAGTGTTTGACAACATTGAGGTGCTGCAAACACTGACAATCACTGTTCACAGGTGAGCTCTTGCACCCAGGCTCTCCAGTGACGCTCTCCAGTGACTCCCTCCTTAGGCTAGAACAGATGGCAGCTGCAGGTGAGGTTACAGAAGCGATCTGTCACTGGTGAGAGAGGTTCTCCCAATGAGGTGGGACTAGACATCCAATTCAAAACTTGTTACCTACAGAAAAGTCTAAATGCATTAAAAATGAATTTCCCAACATTTTCTTACCTCTGAAACTCACCAGTGTGCCATTGGATCCTTCACACCACTTCTGCAGCTGTCATCAATGCATAAACATTACAGCAGACTCACAACACGCCACACTTACCTGGCGTGGTGTCAGGAAGCCCGCAGTAGAAGTGTCAAAATTGGAAAGAGCCTGTTAACTGCTCGATAACAACCTGGGCCTCTTCCCGCCGCTATGTGTCAGGTTCATGCGCAAATCGGAACCTGGCTGTTGGGAAGATTGATTGGAGGCGGGTTGACAGCGGGTTTCCGACCCGCTGTCAATCTTTGCGATTTTTGTCGGATGTCCCACTTCCAAGCCCACCCGCTGAACGCCGACAAAATTCTGGCCTAGGTTTCCCTTCTGAAGGTGAAGGCTTGCGCTGAGGTGTCGTTCCATAGGTGGCAGTGGCCTCCCAATATTGCACCCAAGTATCCATTTTTTATGTGAGAGCCTGAACGACGCCTGCTGGTAAGTAGCTCGACAATAGGGGGCCACTCCTACTTCCCCCTCACCTCATGTTTACCGGCACATCCTTCCGGTAGAGCTCGCTGCCTAGAGATGAGGAGCAGAGGCATTTTTCTCCACCTCAACCTGAGACACTGAGGCCAATTACACTGGCATCCAAGCTGAGATCAACTAATTCAGTGACTGAATATGGGACGCTGCTCAGCTCTGTACTATTGTACTTTTACCCACCCCTGCCCTAGTGAACCTTTGTGGAGCTTAAACACCAGAAATTATGGACCTGCTAAATCTCAATTTTAAATATCTGCCGTCAGCAATTAAGCATTCAACTGTTTTTTGTTTAGATAGATCGGCTAAGTTCAGGGGGCAGCAGAAGGTAGTTTAGCTGAGATTGCTGAAAACAATGTTTATGTTAGGTGTGAGTGAGTTTTGTCGAGCTTTTCCTATGCAGTGTCCTCTTTACACAACTTTCATCCTAGTTTGGTGTTTCTTTTTTAATGTGGTGCCCAGTGTTATGCCATAAGAGACTAGAATGCTTGGGGGACGGGTTGCTAATGTCTGTATTTTGAAAAGTAGCAGTGTTATTTAGAGAGATATTGTGGTCTTTGCGGGGGGGGGGGGGGGGGGTGCGCAGGGGGTGAAGGAATGTTTACAGACAAGATGCTGATGCAAATTGCATCGCTTGTGTATGACATCTCACGCACTGGCTATTCTCTGATGGTTCAGCGAGATTACTCTGAGTAGCTGATGCCATTCAGGCCAAAAGGATTCCAGGGTTGATGCACGATCTGTGCTGAGTTAGTTGACCTCAGCCGAGGCAGGGGTAGGGGTGCTACAATTGCCCTCAACATCCCTGGGTTAGGGAAGAGGAGAAGCACCAGGGCTTCACCTCTTGATTGTTGTTCAGTGACCCCCCTACTGGGCACGTGTGTGCACATCATGGAGGACAGGATTGGCCTTGGTTGTGATTTTTTTTAAAATCCCACCCACCCCCAATATCAAACCGCCTACCGACACTCACTGCCAAGCCTCACCCATGAAGCGTGGCCACTTGGACGAAGCATCAGAGAATGGGCCGACTAGGCCTGTATTCACAAGAGTTTAGAAGAATGAGAGGGGATCTCATTGAAATGTATTGACGTAAGAAAACTACTAGGCACTTGGTTTAAGTGTTAAACAAAACTGTTTTACAACATGGAGGTCTAGTTGTGTCCTTCACTAGTTCCTGTTAAGAATGTCCTGCGCAATCTGGGCCCGTGCCTGAGTATTTATACTCTCCCTGGACAGCGCCACCCGCAGGCCGCTCAGTATTATTTCATAAGTCTTTCTTTCATGAATGACTGATTCATGTCACGTATACATTTCTGACAGGGCTAGACAGACTGGATGCAGGGAGGATGTTTCCCCTGGCTGGGGGGTCTAGAACGAGGGGTCACAGTCTCAGGATATGGGGTAGGGCATTTAGGACTGAGATGAGGAGAAATTTCTTCACTCAGAGGGTGGTGAACCTGTGGAATTCTCTACCACAGAAAGCTGTGGAGGCCAAGTCACTGAATATATTTAAGAAGGAGATAGATAGATTTCTAGACACAAAAGGCATCAAGGGGTATGGGGAGAGAGCGGGAATATGGTATTGAGATAGAGGATCAGCCATGATCACATTGAATGGCGGAGCAGGCTCGAAGGGTCGAATGGCCTGCTCCTGCTCCTATTTTTTTATGTTCTATGTTTCTATAACTAGTGCCCGTGGAACTGTACCCAGCAAGGTGTCAACAATTTCTGAAGGAGAGAGGAGCAAGCTGATGGGGCTGGGGGCGGAATACTAAAATTAATGGATGCTTCTATAATGGTGCTATCTCCAATTCCCAAAGATTTTCCTGGACAATTCCTTTTTAATAGTGGAATCAGGTGAAGGAATCTGAAGTGTGTTGTTAAATCGGTGATTTACTTGAAGTTTGGTACTTCCATCAGGTAAGGCCAGGATCAGGTTCTACGAGCGCGCTAGTTTGTAACAAAGTGACCGATTCACTGCTGTTTGATCATTCCCAGTAGCTTAATACGGTTCTATGGTCAACACAAATGACATTGTTTTCAGTACTCATAAATCGGGTCTTAATGTCTACTGCAGCAGTTATAGAATTTTTTTTCCATTTGTCAAACAAGCACTTTTAAGCCTTCAGGTACATTACAGCTTCTTGTGGTAAAAGCATTTTTACGGCTTGATTCAACAACAACAACTTGTATTTATATAGCACCTTTAATGTAGTAAAATGTCCCAAAGTGCTGCACAGGAGTATTATAAGACAAAAAATTTGACACCGAGCCACATAAGGAGAAATTAGGGCAGGTGACCAAATGCTTGGTCAAAGAGGTAGGTTTTAAGGGACATCTTAAAGGAGGAAAGAGAGGTAGAGAGGCAGAGGGGTTTAGGGAGGGAATTCCAGGGCTTAGCGCCGAGGCAACAGAAGGCACGGCCACCAATTGTTGAGCGATTATACTCAGGATTGCTCAAGGGAGGCAGAATTAGAGGAACGCAGATATCTCAGGGGTGGGGTGGGGGGGCTGAAGGAGATTACAGAGATAGGGAGGAGCGAGGCCATGGAGGGATTTGCAAAGACGGATGAGATGCACATCGATGTTTTGAGTGAAGCTGGGGGAAAAGATTGGGAGAGATGGTTGCACACTGTCCTTTTACATTTTAAGCCTGCTCAGCATCTTTTAAGAGGTGTATGCATTCCAGTTGTGTAACCTCTGTCAGAAAATACAAATCTACAAATGAAAGGTACCAGCAGTTTTGAGTCAGGGGGCTCCAGACTATTATTGAATTTAAGAATGCAATTTTATCTTCAAAAAAATTGCAGTGCCTCCAGCAGTGCTGCCTGTTTCTTAAGAAAGGGAATGAATGCACTTCTGTGCAAAATGGCAGTACACTCGGAGATGTTGGGCTGGATTTTCATTGAGGAGTTGGGTAGGAGGCGGGACTACAACTTTCAGGGTTGTAGTCCCGCCTCCATCGAGTTGTAGCCAACCCACGCGATTTAGACTTGATTGACCTTGTTGAGCCCGCCCAGTGGGCTCAGCAGGCCAATTAAGGGCCACCCGGCAACAGGTGACGTCACAGATTGACATTTCATGTCAAGACCTTTTGACAGATGAAATATCAGCGTTCGACAGCTGTTTGAAGCTGTCAAACACTGACAGTCTGTATTCTAAGTTAATTCCTTCCTCTCAGGATGATTTAGAGATCTCCCCGGAACAGAAAGCTGAATGCTGCAATTTTTGACAGCTCGCAGCCATTCTGCTTTCTGTGCCTGTGAGATGAGGGACTCCCGAGACCTGAAGGAAGGAAGGCTGTAAAGGTATGTAAAACTTATTTAAACACTTTACGCACACCAAACACACTTACCTTTGCACTCATGCACCCATCACTCACCTGAACACCGGACATACGACCCCTCCAAGCCCTTCATCCCGACAGTCCACCTCCTCTAACTTGGCGTGGTTTGGACCCGTCGGGAATCCCACACTTCAACATTAAAAATAGGGATTAGGCTAAAAACTGCCTGTTAACTACCTGTTAACAAGCAGTTAATTGGCACTAATCCCCTTCCCGCCTTGGGAATGGAGGCGGGTTGGGTGCGGGATAGGGTCGGGACCCCCGATATCGGGATTTTAACCCCCGACACGCCTCCAATCCGCCTCCACGGCCCAATGAAAATCCTGCCCATTCTGTGTCCCTGCATCCATTCTCACTCATTTTGGTTAGACCATGCTTAGTGCACCGTGCAAAAAGGATATAGAAGCACTGGAGAAAGTGCAAAAAAGATTTACAAGGATGATACCAGAACTGAGAGTTTACAACTATCAGGAAAGACTGAGCAGGCTGGGGGCTCTTTTCTCTAGAAAAGAGAAGACTGAGTGGTGACCTGATCGAGGTCTTTTAAAATTATGAAGGGGTTTGATAGGGTAGATGTGGAGATGTTTCCACTTGTGGGGCGAATCCAAAACTAGTAACTATAAATATCAGACACCCACTAAGTAATCCAATAAGGAATTCAGGAGAAACTTTGAGTGGTGAGAATGTGGAACTTGCTGCCACATGGAATGGTTGAGGTGAATAGCATAGTTACATTTAAGGGGAAGCTAGCTAAGTACATGAGGGAGAAAGGAATAGAAGGATATGGTGATAGGGCGAGATGATTAAGTTGGGAAGAGGCTCGTGTGGAGCATGAACACAAGCATAGACCTGATGGGCCAAATGGCCTGTTTCTGTGCTGTAAATACTATGAAGTGCATTGGCTGCTGTTATATAGGCACTTGCAGTAGCCATTTTGCACACAGGAAGATCCTACAAACAGCAAGATGAATGACTGATTAATCTAATCAATCTTTGGTTGTGCTGGTTGAGAGTGGAATGTTGACCCGTACATCTGAGGTAACTCCCTACTTTTCAAATAGTGCCATGGGATCTTTAACATCCACCTGAACCAGCAGACAAGACCTTGATTCGATAGGAATGAAGATGCTATGATCCCACACTTCCAGTGTGGAAGTTACACTCGCGAGGAGCACAGGTCTGAGATGGGACTACAAGATAGAGCCCTGATTCTTTGAACCACAATAACTGTTAGCACATCTATCTGCCAGAAGTGGGTATCATGCCTAATCCAAAGAACAGTACTTATGGCAATGCAGGAGACTCTCAGTACTGTTTTGAAGTAGTGTTTGAGCCCACAACCTTCTGAATCTGAGGTGAGAGTGCAGAATGGAATTCAAATGATATTAATGCATCAGGCTCCATGTTCAAATGTAGTCAAGCAATTTCACAACATAGAAACATAGAAGATAGGAGCAGGAGTAGGCCATTCGGCCCTTCGAGCCTGCTCCGCCATTCAATGAGATCATGGCTGATCATTCAAATTCAGTACCCTGTCCCTGCCTTCTCCCCATATCCCTTGATCCCTTTAGCCTTAAGAAATATATCCAACTCTTTCTTGAATATATTTAATGAACTGGCCTCCACCGCCCTCTGTGGCAGAGAATTCCACAGGTTCACCACTCTTTGGGTGAAGAAATTCCTCCTCATTTCAGTCCTAAATGTCCTACCCCTTATCCTTAGACTATGACCCCTGGTTCTGGACTCCCCGACCATCAGGAACATCCTTCCAGCATCTAGTCTGTCCAGGCCTGACAGAATTTTATAGGTTTCGATGAGATCCCCTCTCAATCTTCTAAACTCCAGTGAGTATAAGCCCAATCGACGCAATCTCTCCTCATACGTAATTCCTGCCATCCCAGGTATCAACCTGGTGAATCTTCGCTGCACTCCTTCCATGGCAAGAACGTCCTTCCTCAGATAAGGCGACCAAAACTGCACACAATACTCAAGGTGCGGTCTCACCAAGGCCCTGTACAACTGTAACAAGACATCCTTATTCCTGTGTTGTGTATGTAACCGTTTACCTTTAAGGGAACTATAGAATGTAACCGTTCGCCTTTAAGAGCACTACTTTAGGGTGGCACTATCTATTGGCTCATGTATACTGTAATACCGATAGTGACCACACCAGTATATAAGGGTTGTGATACGTTAACTAGGGCAGAAATCGCCCAGACCTCTGAATAGTAAAGACCTGTTTTGTTTGTACTTCTAAAGTCTCTGAAGTTATTTACTGCACAACCTACAGACTTTACAGTGGCGACGAGTCCGATCGTACCCTGCGGCAAGACTAACCAGTAGCAGAGAGCTTCAAAAAGAAAACAGGAGGCTCCGTCTACTAAAAGTATAGTACTTACTGGAAGCTGGAAGATTAACAGCAAAGCTGCGGCAGCAACAGGCACAAATTACCCTGCTACCACATCTTGAGCGAGCCAATCAGCCTAAAACAAGGCGGCCGAAGAGACTGTGAGTAGTTAAAACAAATAAATTTTTAAAAAAACGGGGTAGAAGTATTTGGAGGAGAAGGGCAAAGCATTCGGGTCCAACGGCGTCGGGTGACAGCCGGACCGCGGGCAATGTGAGAAGCCGTGCAGCAACCGCTGCCACGAAGCGCTGAGCCTGCGAGTAGGCGCGGGAGTGTCAGAGCCGAGAGCTGCGCGAGCGGGGGAGCCAGAGCCGAGCGGGAGGCGTTGCAAGCCAGCGATCGCATCTCCAGATAAGGGCCGAGAGCCGCGAGAGCGATCGGATCTACAGATAAGGGCCGGCAGCCGCTTCGCGATCCAGCGATCGCATTATAGATAAGGGCCGCACTCGGGCTGACAGACGGCGTCGGGGGACCGGGTGAAGACCGCCAAGCGCGGGAAAACCGCCATTGAAGTGGGCGGGGAGAGCGAGAAGCGCGGGAAAGCCGCCATTTTTCGGGGAAAACCGCTGAAGAAGAAGGAAGAAGCGGGAAACCGCCATCTTGGAAATTATTAAGAATTTCAGGAAAGTAATAAGATTTTTCAGAAAGGCTGGTGTGTTCTCAAGAAGAGAGAAGAAAATTAATAATAAGTAAAGTAATACTTGTACTGTTCTCAAAAAGAGAAGAAGATGCCTAAGCGAGGAAATATTAATGACTTTAATGCAGAAATAGAAGACTGGGCCACGTATGTGGAACGCATAGAAATATATTGCGTAGCCAACGAAATTGAGGATGACAACAAGGCAATAACTTTGTTAAATTCGATGGGAGCAAAAACATACGGGCTTTTGAAACATCTAATAGCACCAGTTAAACCAGTGGACCAGACCTTCGAAGAGATCGTAACAGTGTTGAAGGATCACTTGAACCCCACACCGTTGATGCTGGCTGAACGATTTAAATTTTACACCAGAACCCAGAGGCAAGATGAAAGCAATGCGGAATACTTAGTCGAACTGCGTAAGCTAGCGAAATACTGCCAGTTTGGAAGGAATTTGACAGAGGCGCTGCGGGACAAGTTCGTATGCGGCTTGGCCAAAGAAGGAACGCAGAAGCGACTTCTGGAAGAAAACGACCTCACACTGGACAGGGCTGTCCTCATAGCTTCATCGCACGAAGCCGCAGCGAAAGGGACGGCGGAAATGCAGCTAAAGGCGGCGGCACTCGGGGTGGACCAAATGACTGCAAGCATTTCCAAATGCTACCGTTGTGGAAAGACAACGCACGACCAGAATCAGTGCTGGTTTAAGAATCAAGAGTGCAGGAAATGTGGCAAACTGGGTCACATCGCGAAGGTATGCAGGTCCAGAAAGAAGACCAACAAACAAAGGAAGCCACCACCACAAGAAAAGTACAACAAGGTGCATCAGGTGGCTGAAAAGAGTTCAGACGAACAAAATTCAGACTCAGACCCAAACAGCCAGGAGTTGGATAGTCTGAGAATCCACAATGTGGGTAAAGTAACTGATCTACAGACGATCTGGGTCACACTAAAAATAGCTGGAGTCCAAGTACGAATGGAGCTGGACACGGGATCAGCTGTATCAGTCATCAACCAAAAGGACTACCACCGACTATTCTCTCACATACCCTTAAGAAATACCAAGTTCGTATTACAGACATACACGGGGCATCGCGTATACCCCATGGGGAAAATAAGAGTCAAGGTGAGAGATAGGGGTAAAGTACACCCAAGAATGAATTTGTACGTACTACCTGAGGGAGGACCACCACTTCTAGGACGGGAGTGGATCAAGAAAATAGACATGGAATGGCACTACCGACAAGCAATGACGAGTGAGGACTCGGTGCAGACAAGCAGCTCAGACTCTGAGCCGGAAGACGATAAGTCCAGCTTATGTATGAAAAACAAGGTTAACATTAACTCACAGACTAAGGTTGGAAAATCGATGGCGTGCATAAAGACAGAGAATTCTGAGTCTGTTCAAGCTACAGACATATGCATTACGGAGGAACACCGGGCTCGAACTCAACGCTATTTCAAAGTACAACAACAATTAGAACAATTAAGTTACCGCCTCGTACAAGAGATGAAAACAATGAAAAAGTTCTATGACACCGAATGGGAGAGCCTGGAAAGACAACAGAACCTACTGGCTCAAGCAGAGAGCGACCATAGAGCCATCGTGACCAATTACCGATCACATCTCCCTGATGATGTTCAGGGGTTAGAATATTTGCATGATCTAGAGATACAGCAGAAGGGCAAATCACGCTGCACTGAGGATTTTGTTCTGCAATTAGAGACGGAGCTAGTGCAGGCAAAGTTAAGAGAAGTTGAATCACAGGGTGCTCTTAAGGAGATGCAGAAACAAATCTTGGACATGGAAAAGAGAAACGCTTCTTTACCTGATGAGAATAATGTGGCCATGTTGCAAGAGGAGCTTATAGGGGCGAAACTGAAAGAAGCTAAGCAAAGGATGTTGGAACTTGAAACGCAGAACCAAATCAGCGGTAATCGGCTATGTCAAGCAGAGAAGGAGTGCAAGGGTCTACATGAGAAGGTGCAATATCTCTCAGCCCAAAATAAGGGACTACTCAGTTAAATGAAAGTAAACGGGAAATGGCTGAGATGGACTGCAAGAATAAAGAAGAGTTGATGGCAGTGAGACTTCAAGAGGCAGATAGCATAGCAGCCTTGGCTGAACTCCAACAGGAAATTGCGAAAGAAACAAATGAAGAGGAATCTTCAGGAAGCCAGGATTTTATTCCAGTTCTTCTCTACGACTCCTTACAAGCAGAGTGCGAGAAGTTGAAAAAACAGTATGAACAGGCCCAGACTACAATTCTGGAGGGGGTTAACTCAGCAACCTCCGAAAAGCTAGTTTCGTTGGAAGTATATGAGCAACTAAAGGTTGAACATGAGCAAGAAGTCCAAAGGCTGCAGGAAATTCTTGAGGAGCTCAGGGCCAAGACAGACTCATCGGTAGAAGTTCCATACATAGATGAGGATGTAGAGGTGAAAGACATGGCAGAACTCATCAAAATATGGAAGGAAGCCCAAGACAAATATGAGGCGGCAATTACCGAGGTTGACCGACTTGAAGAACAGTTTCAACTGGGAATGGGCCCTGAACATGAGCTAGAGAGCATCGAGGCGCAACTTCTCCAAGCACTGGAAGCCAAAGTACAAGAGGAAGAGAAGATGAAAGCATTGGAGAAAATGATGGATGAAATGGAGGAGTACGCTGAATTACGTCCAGGGGAACAGGAGAATGGGGAAACAGCTACTTCAGTAGAAGGATTAAATAGCCTGATAACGAAATCCCTGAAGGAAGGGAAAGGATTGAACGCACAAATGAGGCCAGGAGGGAAGGAAGGGCAGACATCCGAGGAAGAGCAGGATGAATATGATTGCTTGAAGAAGGGTTTTGACCTGTTGAGTGACACCAAATGTTATGAGGATGTGGTCTGCCCAAATTGTGATGGGAACTCCCAAAGTGCTGAAATCCTGAGGAAGCACTTAAGGTCTAAGGAACATAGAGAGTTGGTGGCGCTACAGATGGCAGCCGGGAAAAGAGCTCGGAGAGTTTCAAAAAGGCAGAAAAGGAAAAGAAGAAGCAGAAAATAATAACTGTTTAAAATATTATTACTTCTACTACCTCAGTCCGAACACTACGAAAGGTGCTAAATTTGTAAAAAAAATCCAGGGACATTATCAAGACAGCCAGTGGGTTGTATAAGTCCGCACTGCTGGTTCAACAGGACGAAAGTACAAGCTGTTAAAAAAAAAAAGGCTATGGAGGATGCTGTCTGGAACGAATTAATACCAGAGACTGAATTTATGAACTGTTCCCACAGAGACTGAACCTGTAAACTGATTCCACTGAGAGTATGTTTGTAAACTGTTATATGACGTTGACTCCATTGAGAGTATATCTGTAAATTGTTATATGACGTTGACTCCATCGAGAGTATATCTGCAAACTGTTTATATAAAGTTGAAGATTGTATGTTTAACGGGATTCTGTAAGTAATAAGCTAGGAAGGGAGGAGTGTTGTGTATGTAACCGTTTACCTTTAAGGGAACTATAGAATGTAACCGTTCGCCTTTAAGAGCACTACTTTAGGGTGGCACTATCTATTGGCTCATGTATACTGTAATACCGATAGTGACCACACCAGTATATAAGGGTTGTGATACGTTAACTAGGGCAGAAATCGCCCAGACCTCTGAATAGTAAAGACCTGTTTTGTTTGTACTTCTAAAGTCTCTGAAGTTATTTACTGCACAACCTACAGACTTTACATCCTGTACTCGAACCCTCTTGCTACGAAGGCCAACATACCATTTGCCTTCTTAACCGCCTGCTGCACCTGCATGCTTACCTTCAGCGACTGGTGCACAAGAACACCCAGGTCTCTTTGCACTTCCCCTTCACCCAATCTATTGCCATTCAAATAATAATCTGCCTTCCTGTTTTTGCCTCCAAAGTGGATAACCTCACATTTATCCACATTAGAGTGCATTTGCCATGTTTCTGCCCAATCACCTAACCTGTCCAAATCGTACTGGAGTTTCATGACATCCTCCTCACAGCATACCCTCCCACCCAGCTTTGTGTCATCTGCAAATTTGGAGATATTACATCCAATTCCCTCATCCAGATCATTAATATATATTGTATATATATACAACCCTCGCAGAATGATGTGTTGAGTTTGGCCAACTGACAGTTTTCTTTTCCTTCCCCCAGGATGACTCAAAAATAACAAAGTCTTCCTTAGGGACAGCTTCAAAAGCAAATGTCAGTTGAAAGTAGTATTCAAAACTGAACTCTGATAATCAAGAGCCCAACACAGGACTGTTGTAGCTGCCAGGCAGTCAAATGGATAATGAAAACAGATGAGTGGAGTGAAACTTTAATTAACAGCCATGAGAGCCTAGCACCCGACGACTATCTCGGGCAAAGTTGTGCTCATGTTGGCCCAGAAATTCGGGTCTCCACGGGTGAGTACGCGCTGGGTACTCACCTGTAGGCCGAATGGAAGTGCCGGTTTTCTGCATGCACTGCGCATGCGCGGTAAACCGGCACTTCCGATCCTCTGAACGAAGAGGTTCAGAGGTCGAACGCGCGCGCAGGAGAGGCTGCGCGTGCGCATCAAACTTAATTTTTTTTGCAGGTTTTCCCGGGATCGTAAGCCTGCAGGATTTAGAAATGTAAAAAACAAGGTAAGTGGTCAATTAATTAAAATAAAACATTTTTTCCACAGGTTTATTATTTTTAAATACTTTAAAGCAAGGTAAGTTTATTTTTAGCCCCGTTAGAATATAAAATTATTTTTTTCAAAAATTTAAATTATTGTTTAAACATAGAAACTAGGAGCAGGAGTAGGTCATTCGGCCCTTCGAGCCTGCTCCGCCATTCAACGAGATCATGGCTGATCATCCAAACCTTAGCACCCGATCCCTACACCGACAACCATCCCACCCAAGCCCTATCCCCGTAACCCCACGTATTTAATCCCCCCTAACACTAAGGGCCAATTTTTATCATGGCCAATCAACCTAACCCGCACATCTTTGGACTGTGGGAGGAAACCGGAGCACCCGGAGAAAACCCACGCAAACACGGGGAGAATGTGCAAACTCCACACAGACAGTCACCCGAGGCCAGATTTGAACCCGGGTCCCTGGCTCTGTGAGGCAACAGTGCTAACCACTATGCCACCGTGCTGCCCTAGTTATTTAATGTAATGTATAGTTTATTTAAAAAGTGTGATTTAAAAAAAAAAATTATTTGAAGGTTTACTGCTATTTTGGGGTCGTAGTATTTATAAGTTTTGACAGGTCTTCCTGTCAATCTTATGAATGGGCTTTTCCCTCCTCCGATTGGCTGCCCATGGCCCACGTGATCCCAGGGGACGCATCGCACTAACTGCGCCCCTGGGATACGCAAGCACAGCGCGCCGGCAGCTGGGCCAGGCCCCGGATCGGAATTCCATGGGAGCCCAGAGCTCAACTGCCGGCGCGCAAGGTAAGTGCAGGTCGGGGGCTTGCACCCGCGGGAAGCCCCTGACCCGAATTTCTAATATATTCTCTGCCACCCCGGGGTCAGTGAATTGCTGGAGAGTCTCCTGATTCTGGAATTTGTCAGTAAACTCACCAAGATTTGAGGGATGTTGGTTCTTGTGACTTATAACTGCTAAATTACATTTGTGATGTAAATCTGGTTTGCCTTCTGCAGTGCAACATCAATTAATTAAAGTGGGCTGTGCATTGTTTAACACGCTGGAGCTCTATGACCTGAAAATAACTATAAATGGAGCCATTACTCCTAACCTAACCTCTAAGTTGACAACTTGAAGCTTGCTGGCTCGCACAAGCTTTTCAGGTCAACTTGAGGATGGTTTAATTACCTTAAATATGTTTTTAATAAACATTGTTGTGGCCAAATCTACCATTTATTTTGTTAGATTTGAAACAAAAACTGAGGAAATGCTGGAAATCTGAAATAGGAAACGATAAAACTGTACAGCTTGTCAGTCAGCATCTGAAAGGGAAGGCTTGGTTTATGTTTCAGGTGGGGCTCTTCACCAGATCTTTTTGTTTCGGTTTTCTCCTGTCTTGGGGTTCATCCCCTTGCTCCAATCCCTCTGCTAATGCTGCTCTGCAATGCTGGGGGATATACAAAACTGAGCCCATGTGATTTTACTTTCTCTTTTTCAAAAAGAGATGAGTCAAGTGAAACTTAAATTAACAGCCACGAGAGGCTAGCGCCTGATGAATATCTCGGGCAAAGTTGTGTTCATGCTAATATATACTTTGCCATCCCCAGGGTTAAGAAATTGCTGGAGACCCATCTTTATGATGGTTCAATGGGTCAATACATTTTTTTAAACCCATTCTTGGGATCTGGGCCTCATCGGCAAAGCTAGCACATTTATTGCCCATTCCTAGTTGCCTTTAAGAAGGTGGTGGTGGTGGTGGGCCATCATTGAACATTGCAGTTGGCCTTAGTGTTCCCAGGTAAGAAAGGGGTAAAAAGCAAGCCAAGGTTGATGCTCTTGATTGCTATCCACTGACCACTGCAGGAATGCATGTGCATGTTGGGTAATGGACAGGGTCATGCTCAGCTGTGAAGCTCTGCCAATCGCTTCATCATCTCAGCTCACAGAACGACAGGTGCCTTTGGACAGTATCTGAGGATCAACTACTGCTTTGCGGATGGTGGCGAAATCCCGCCTCTCCTCACGGAGAAGCTCCCAATCTCTGTCTGATCCCTCTCTTGATGACCCAATAAGATTGGGAATTTTCTATGTTGGGAACTGTGGGCGTCAAGCCATATCCTGCTACCCAGTGGCATTATACATTTGTAAGGCAGTGCACCACACTTGAAGTTGTTAAAATATTTCAGGCAAATTGTTTTTGTTTTCCACTTTTAGGGTATAATAACCTGACTATGTTTTGTTGAAGACATTCTGCAGGATTTGGCAAAAAACAATAAGACATGACGGGTTTAGAATGGAATGATCCCTCTACTGCATATTTTATGCTTAAATGTAGGTAATGAAAATGACACAGGTAACTTAATATGAAAATACAATAAATGGAATGAATGGTGTTGTCAGCAAAGCAGATTATGACAGAAACTCACTTTCAGCATAACCTGAATTGTTACTTTCCATTAGAGCTTTTTGTTGCTTTCAGCAAATACAGTGCCTGTAAAAAAAACTCGCAGCTCATCCAGATTCATCCATATTTTTAAGTGTCACCAGTTCAGATCTGCCCAGACTAGAAAGTGTCATCTATAGAATTGATTAACACACTAATAGGGAGAAGGGTAAGAGGGGCCCTTTGATTCCATAGCGCAACATTGAGTCCTAAAAGTAAAGAAGGTCTCGGGTTCGATGCCTGATCTATTTGGGGCGGGGGTGATGGGATATTCGCTATGTGGGATGAGGGTGACAGGGCAATCTGTATGGGGCGGGGGTGATGGAGAGTTACAGTTGTCTTTACTGTCCCCAAGGTAAAGAGAGGGAAGAAAGTCAATCATCGTGCCCATTCCAGTATGTTACCCCATGACCCTCGGTGGCAATGTGAAATGGATAAGGACAAGGTTCGTTGGTTGACACCCATGGTGAAATAACTGAGACATGACACTGGCCAAGCTTCTCTCTGAAGAATCGGCACTTGGGTAAAGTACGAGGACGGGTGTGAGGGGATGGGGAGGGGGGCCGTGGTTTGCTGCTTATGGAACTCCGCATAAAGCTCCACTGAAAAAGAGTGTTTAGGGTAGAAAACTAAAAGGAGGAACAGAAGCAAATCCCCAGAATTGGTTGCTTGGACAACAGACAAAGGGGGCGCGATCCAATTTTCCCCTCCATGATCTTTCCTTCTGAACACTCCCAATCATTTCATTGTGACCCTTCATCAGAATTATTAACGTCTCATTTTCATTAAAGGGTTGTTGAACACTTTTGCGTAAAGAAGGTAATCCTCTAAGACTGAATTGTAATTAGTTACTTGGACCATTGCTAAATTCAACTGAAGGGCCGAAAATAAAATGTATGAGGGTTAAGAAACTGGAAGCACCTGACACAATCTTTTGACTATAACCTTGAGTGATGAAACTAGACCATTAGGAATAATTTTGTGCAACAAATTGATGCATAGATTTGGTAAAAAGTTGATTCACTGTCAGTTCCGCTGTGTTTTCATCACATCTTTCACACACCATTACAGATAACAAATAATTCTATGAATAGTTTATCAGTGTGAATCAAAAAGTCCACAGATTCGCGGCTCCAGTCTCTCACCTGTCTGCTGAAGCCTAATGAACATTTCCAAATTTAAATCTTACCTAATGTTAAATCAAAATTATGTTGTGCAAACTCATTTATTTTAAAAGGCATTGGTTGCCTCTGGACTTTTAGCAGAGGAAGGGGAGAACTCATTCCATGTTCTGAAAAACTGAAATTAAAAAGGGGAGCTTTGGAACATAAAAATGAGGTGGGAGATATTACGGAGTAACTGATATCTGTCCCAATAAAAAGGCGACAAATATTATTTGAGGAAGGGGTAAATTCCGAGCAAATTCTCTCCATACTTGCATGGAAAACTTCCGCCCTGACACAATGATTCATTCGGCATTCTGTCAAAGAAAAGGTCTGCAGCCACTGAGTGTTGCTTTGAGGTTCGGTTGCTTGAATGGGAACCTGTCTGTCAAACGTGTGGTATTTTAATTTACGTATACTTTTTTATGATCTCACTTGTTTTTGATGTTGCAGTAGTTTCTTTCTAACGCGCACAAGTTTAACTGTCTTCATGGTAGAGCTCTTTCTGATACTGAGGTGGTAGCACTCTGGCCTCCTGAGTCAGTTGATTGTGGGTTCAAGCTCCGCCCCAGAGACTTGATTTCGGCAGACACTTCAGTGCATAACTGAGGGAGTGCTGCACTGTTGGAGGTGTTGTGTTTTGAGTGAGATGTCTGTCTACTTGGGTAGACCTAAAAGATTCCATGGCACTATTTAAAGAACAGCAAGGGAGTTCTCTAGCCAGTATCTTTCCCCCAAACACAATGATTTAAAAAAAAAATTAGATTATATGATCATTTACCTCATTGCTGTTTGTGGGATCTTGCTGTGCGCAAATTGGCCGCTGCATTTCCCTATATTACAACAATGACTACAGGTCAAAAGTGCTTCATTGTCTGTGACTTGCTTTAGGACATTACGAGGTTGCGAAAGGCGCTATGGAAATGCAAGTTCATTATTTCTTCCAATATACTTGGAGCCAACAATATAATCGCAAAGATTTTCTGCAGTCTTTAGGGTCGCGCTTTGTGTTTATAAGGCGAGGGAAGTCGGTGCTGGGGTGCGGAACATTTTTTCCTTGACTCCAGCATAAGCATCAGGCATTAAGATTTCCCATAGGATGAGATGAATGGCTCCCTCTACTTCTCCCTCGCCAACCTCCACCTCAAGTTCGCTCTAAGCGGAATATTTCCACTTGTCACACTAGCTAGGCTGATGGTCTTTCTGAATAAAAATGCCAATGTGTGCTGGATTATGAGTAGTTTGGTGCTGTAGCCCACGCCCCCGAGAGATTGGGAGGAGACTGTCGCAAACCCATTTCACTTGGGATCCTTGCAGCTGGGAGACCGACAGCCACATCAAACTAGATTGGATTTGAACAAGGTTCCGAAATGTAGATCTGTGCACCATTCAGTCCCTACATTAACAAAAACATAGAGGGCTAGAAATTTGTCTTGGGCAGTGGCGTAAAACGGGCGGTATTGGACCGGCCGCTCGTCATACGCAACGCCTGATATTCGGTTCCATTTCAGTCAATGCAACTGAATACCAGGTGCGGGGGGTGGGGGGGGGGCGGGGGTGGTGGTGTAGGAGAAGAGGCATTGACCTGAATCCAGTCCGTGATGGGTTAGTAACCTGTTAACTCCTGTTGAAGTCAATGCAACTGAATATCCAGCGCAGGGGGGCGGGGGTGATGGTGGAGGAGAAGGTGCATTGACCTGAATCCAGTCTGTGATGGGTTCAAACTAGAAGGTCCCAGAATCGATTCCTTCACTAGTACAAAGAGGCTCCCAACACACCCTTGGAACTGGATCCCTCCATAAGGCAGTGCTTTCAAGTAGAGGAGAGTGGGGGAAAAAAATCCTTTCAGGCAGTCGATGGATGTGGTGATACCTTCACATACAACATGACTAGGTTATACTGGTGACAACAGAGCAAGACCCTTTATTGTGACAACAACCACTCCAAATGACTGCTTTGCCCCCTGAGGTCAGCAAGGCCTTGTGTCTTCTTCATGTCTTTTGGCAAGCTGGGATTTGTTGCATTATCTGATTTTCTTTAAAAAAAAACGATATAACATTGGACCAGGACTGTCATAGCATTAACTGACAGGAGTAAAGTGCGATCCTTGCTGGGTTGTAACACTCCTGTAATATTCACTTTATGATGAACAGTTTTAATATAAAACTCAACAGCTCCTTGAAGAAACAGTTTAAAAATACATTTTGGGAAATGGAACAAAGATCTTGCAATTAAAATTAAACCATTCCAACTATTTTGTTTGTGTCAAGTGTCTGGTTCCAATGGGAACCACGTATAACTTTTTATATTGGCGCTATTTAATGTCTTCCAGGGGCCTGACATACATGAGTAGTCTCCTCATGTTTAGCTACTAAATCCAACTCTCTTATTCCCATGGAAGGCTTGTAGGGTTGTGAAAAACAGATTCTATATGAGTTTGCTGCTTGATAAGTGAAATAAAGAATAGATTTGCCTTCCAAAGTTGGGCTTTATTACCTTTAAAATTAGCAGCATATCTTTCTACATCCAGTCCCAACTAAGGCTAGAAAAGGACTGAATTTAAGGTAGCCACAACACATCATGTGATCATCAACTACCAATGAGATTACAACACATATCCCAAGGCAGTTAACAAACAACGAATCATAATACTTTTACTAATCAAGGAATAATCACCACAATAAGTGAGTCTGGTTTAGGGGCATAAATGCCAGGAGCTTTTCTCACAGACCCACGAATGGCTGCTTGAGGCCTGAAAGAAAGCAAAACGGAACTGTTCGCTTAGCTACTTGCAGCACAATTGTAAATACGTTCATTATTCCGGTGTTTGTGATTTGACTAGAAGAGGAAATGTTTTCACATAATGTCTGTCTCTGTATTTTTACCTCGGTGTCAAGTGCCTGCTGGACAGTGGAATCCAGCAGGAGTTAACAGGTTTCTAACCCATGACAGACTGGATTCCGGTCAATGACCCTTCTCCCCCCCGCCCCCTGAGGACAGCGCACGGATCTTTGCCTTTGCCTCGGGCATTAATTTTAAGCTGCTCTTGAAGGAAAAATTGAAAACTTAATCTAATGGAATTTTGCACTGAGTTTATTAAAGGTATTCATTTTCAGGCTTGTCAAGTCTCACTTTCAGTGAGGCTCATGATTTTATTAAATAAAAATTCTCCCTGTGAAGATTAAGCTCAACTCTATTCATTTACTGGGTCTATAATCTGTCTCCTGGCCTTTTCTCAAGCAACTTGATCTGTTCAAAATTTACACATGCATCGTATCTATGGGTGCGTTTGCTTCTCAAGATCAGTTTGAATTTACTAAGTGACCTTGAGCTATTTTAGAGGAACCCCAAACTGAGAATAATCAATACAGGAAACTTTCTGGTATCTGGCACTGACGGGACCGAGCTGGTGCCGTTATATCAAAACTGCTGTATAAACCAGCGCTAATGTTAAAACATACAGGGCTAAAAATTCAGTTTGGGGCGCCAAGCTCGCCTGGGTGCCGGAATTACCGCTGCGTGCGGAGCCACTTGCGCCATCCGGATATTCAGTTTCTGCGCCCCAAATGGAAGCGGGCCGCTAAACGAGGCTTCCCGCGCCCCGCTTGGGGCGCTGAAACTGAATATCGGCGCGCTAAGGGCCACAGCGCCACACGCTGTGGCACGGCAGGCTGCGGTACTGCAGGCCTTCCTCCCACTGTTAAGGGGGAGGTGCCTGCAACAGCGTGATCCCCGCTCGCGAGTGCCGGCAAATGAGCCCGGCACCAAGGAGAAGTGCCGGGCTCTCGTGAAACAACCGGCAATGCCGCAGGAGGGGGGGCGCGTGTAGGAGGCCGGGGACAGAGGTGCGGGCAGGCGGGCGCCGAAAAAGCGGCCGGCCGCACCTCCACCTTAACTAGCGCCACTACCGCCACAGGTAGGCCCCTGTGTACTGGTCGCTATTTGCGGCCGGCGCTGAAGAGGCGGGCGTGACCAAATATGGCCATCGGGGCGATAGCGGGGCGCTGTGCACACCGTTGACGTCATCGGTGGCGGCGCAGCGCTACAGGCTAACGCCGCCATTAGCGCCCCGCTAAATATCGCGGTAGGTGTGGCCAGTGGCGCAAAAGCCACTGAGTGCCCTCTTTGGGCGCAAACTGGTGGCGCAGGCCACTGAATTTCTAGGCCACAGAGCTTTTCAGCTCCGTGTGAATCAACAAACCCTGTTGCTTAGCAACAGCTTCAAAACAGTCGGCTGCAGCTGCAAGCGTCTTTAGCTGAAGCTGTTGCTTAGCTACAGACCTTGCAGAGCCTGACTGGGGAAAAAAAAAAGCAACGAGAAGTAAAAAAACTTATAGAAAACGGCTCCTGAATTTTGCCGGTAGATAGAGCTTTCCGGACTTTTAACCTCTGGTTAAACGAAAGCTTCCTGTACTTTGAATAAATTACATTACAATTAAGAGCAGTGACCACAATGTATCACATCTGCCCATTAAATTTGGATTCCAGCTTTTCACTGGCTCAGCAGGTAAATGCATTAGTGGCATAGTGGTTAGCACTGTTGCCTCACAGCGCCAGAGACCCGGGTTCGAATCTGGCCTCGGGCGACTGTCTGTGTGGAGTTTGCACATTCTCCCCGTGTTTGCGTGGGTTTTCTCCGGGTGCTCCGGTTTCCTCCCACAGTCCAAAGATGTGCGGGTTAGGTTGATTGGCTATGATAAATTGACCCTTAGTGTTAGGGGGATTAAATACGTGGGGTTACAGGGATAGGGTGGGATATGTGTCGGTGCAGGCTCGATGGGCCGAAATGGCTTCTATCTGCACTGTGAGGTTTCTGTGATTTCTGTGATTTCTGTGATTAGTGTGGAACTGAGCCCCTTGGCTCAGGATGGTCCCAGGTTGATTCCCGATCTTTACAGAGTTACCCAACCTCAATGTTACAAGTAACAACAGAAAATGTTGGAAAAACTCAGCAGGCCAGGCAACATCCGTGGAGAGAAAATAGAGTCAACGTTTCGGGTCAAACTCTTTGTCAAGACTAGAAAAGCACAGGAAATGAAATAGATTAAGAGGCTGGGCTGGGAGAGAACAAAAGAGAAGTGAAGAGACATTAAGAGGTATTCAAAACGAGACGAGATGGTGATCGGACTAGTGGAGACAAAAGATGGCTCTAGATTAGGTGTGAAATGCGCTGGCAGAATGGGGGACAGCTGCCATGTGGGAGAGAAACCCCATTCTGCCAGCGGATTTCACACCTAATCTAGAGACGTCTTTTGTCTCCACTAGTCCTATCACCATCTCGTCTCGTTTTGAATACCTCTTAATGTCTCTTCACTTCTCTTTTGTTCTCTCCCAGCCTGGCCTTTTAATCTATTTCATTTTCTGTGCATTTTCAGTCTTGACAAAGGGTTTGACCCGAAACGTTGACTCTATTTCTCTCTCCACGGATGTTGCCTGGCCTGCTGAGTTTTTCCAGCATTTTCTGTTGATATTTCGGATTTCCAGCATCTGCAGTATTTTGCTATCGCACTAATGTTACAAGTCTTGGGTGTGCCTTAGATGTTCTCTTAGGTACAGTGGTGCTAGTCACTCCCTTTAGAAAGTCTTGCATTTATATAGCGCCTTTCACGACCTCAGGATGTCCCAAAATGCTTTACAGCCAACAAAGTACTTTTGAAGTGTAGGCACTGTTGTAATGTAGGAGACACAGCAGCCAATTTGTGCACAGCAAGCTCCCACAAACAGCAATGAAATAAATGACCAGATAATGTGTTTTAGGCGTTGGATGAGGGATTAATGTTGGTCGGGGCGCAGGGAGAACTCCCCTGCTCTTCTTCGAATAGTACTGTGGGATCTTTTACATTCACCTGAGAGAGCAGACGGGGCCTGGGTTTAACGTCTCATCCGAAAGACGGCACCTCTGACAGTGCAGTACTCCCTCAGCACTGCACTGGGAGTGTCGGCGTTGGTTTTGTGCTCAAGTCCCTGGAGTGGGATTGAACCCCCGACTCCTAATGCAGAGGCGAGAGTGCTACCACTGAGCCATGGCTGACAAAAAAAAAGGGCATCGATGTCCTCCCAGCACTGTGTTCTGATGCAAAATATTTCTTTCCACTCGCATTGTAGCAATGAAAAATTCTCTAAGGCATGCTTTTCTTTCATGCAGTCAATCCTTTTAAGATATCCCCACTGGCAGGCAGTGTTATTGAGCGGTTTAATGCAACTTTTATGCTTTCTCTATATACCTTGAGGTTTTGTTTTATTACTTTTTTCTCCCGAGTTAATTCTCCCAGCCAAGAGAGTGGAATGGTGTAGCCCTAAACATCTCCACAGACACCACCCCTGGCGCACTTCAATGACCAGCGAAAGGGACCCTCTTTCCTTTGGGCTGTTTTGTGTCCCTGCAGCAGATGCCATGAAATATGAGCAAAGGTGCGACCTGAGCTGAGGTCATGCCTGGCTGAGAGTCAAACACTTCTGCTGAGAGTTGTTGTTACGGAGCTGTCTGATTTGCTGAAATACTCCAAATCCTCGAAGATATTCTTGCAGCTTCTGTTGAGAACACATTCTGCGGTGCTTTGTAAAATGAGCTGTAAATTCTTTCAGAGTCATGCCCAGTAGGTTCTGTTCTGACAATTTAATCTCATTTTAAAAATGACAGTGAACTATTCTGGAGGCAGGAGAAAATGACTTTAAAAAAAAAAAACAACCTAACCTTTAAAATCCTGATGGAACTGATGAAAATGTGCCAGTCACTGCAGAAGGAAGGAATACACATTGGGTCGTATATTCCGATGTCTACGGCTGTGTACACGCAGTGCACACACGCCAAGCGCATGCGCTGAAAACCGGCATTTCCGATCTGTCTCGAATCCTCTGGACAGACTGGACGCCTGCCCTGGAGAAGGGCCTCTGCGAGTGGATAGTTTCGCTTTCTGCAGAACCTCCGCCCGCAGAAAACCCTTAGAAATCTTACGGCATAAGGCCTGCTTTTACCAGCATAAGATTTGAAAAAAGTTTAAAAAAAATGTTTTTCACTCACTTATCATTTAAAAATATTTTTTAAAAAGGTAAGTTTATTTTTAGCCCTGTAAAAAAATTTAATTATTTTTTTCAAAAGATTAAATTTTTGTTTAAAATATTTAATTTATTGTAATTTCAACTCATTTTAAAAATGTGATAATGTATTTAATGTTTTACAGTGTTTTTGGGGTGATCTCCATTCATATATTTGACAGGTCTATCTGTCAAGTGTATGAAGGGAGATTCCCTTCTCTTATTGGCTCCCCATGGCCCACGTGATCCCAGGGATGCTTGCGAACCGCATGAGCCCCTGGGATAAGTGGGCCCTGCGCATTTCGACTGTGGAGAGGCCCAGGAGCAGAAGTATACGCACCTCGGGAGCCCTCAGGTAAGTCCGTAGATTTTTTCCAGATCGGAGGCCTCCGCACGCAGGAAGCCTCTGATCGGAAAATACGGTCCATAGTGAATTCAGGCACATGTACAATTTCTTAAAATCGCCTTATTGTATCCCTGTTCTTGACTGAAATGTCCCCTCTCCTTCGTAGTTGTGAGAAACGCCAATCTTCCCAGGCTCTCATTGACTTGGCTATTCCAATGCTGTCCTGACTGAACTCCCACCCTCCACCCTCCATTATCTTAATCTCATCCAACACTCTGCTGCCCGTGGTCCTACCCGAACCAAATCCCGCTCACCCATCACCGCTGTGCTCACTGCCTTACATTGGCTCCTGATCTCCCAATGCCTCCAGTTTAAAATTCTCATCCTTCTGTTCAAATCCCTTCATGATCTTGCCTTTCCCGATCTCTGTAATCTCCTCCAGCCCTACAACTCTCTTGGGAACTCTTTTCCTTCATATCTGGCCTCATGTGTAACCTCTATTCCCTTTGCCCCACCTTTGACAGTCCTGCCTTCAGCTGTTTAGGACCTGAACTCTGGAATTTCCTCCCGTATCTCCTACATTAAGCTCCTCCTTAAAACCTACCTCTTTAACAAGGTTTTTAGTCACCCCTCGAAATGTCTCCTTTGGCTTGGTGTCAATTTTCATCTCTATACATTTTTGTGACGTGCCTTGGGATGCTTTACTACATTAAAGGCACTATATAAATGCAAGTTGTTGTTGGTATGAGACTAGCAATCCAGAGGTCATGAGTTCAAATCCTACTATAGTGGAACACCTCCGTTCAGTCCATAAGGATGACCCCGAGCTTCTGGTCGCCTGTCATTTTAATTCACCGCCCCATTCCCACTCAGACCTCACTGTACTCGGGCTCTTGCATTGTTCCACGGAAGCTCAGCGTAAGCTCGAGGAACAGCACCTCATCTTCCGATTAGGCACTTTACAGTCTTCCGGACTCAATATCGAGTTCAACAATTTCAGATCATAACCTCTCTGAGTTCATTTCCTTCCTTTGTCAGCTGTGACTCAGTGGGTAGCACTCTTGCCTTTGAGTCAGAAGGTTAGTGGGTTCAAGTCCCACTCCAGGGACTTTAAGCACAAAAATCTAGGCTGACATTCCACATCTTTGTTTTGGCCCTCCACCCCTTTTTTTCTCTCCCACATGGCAGCTGTCTCCCATTCTGCCAGCGCATTTCACACCTAATCTAGAGCCGTCTTTTGTCTCCACTAGTCCTATCACCATCTCGTCTGGTTTTTGAATACCTCTTAATGTCTCTTCACTTCTCTTTTGTTCTCTCCCAGCCTGGCCTCTTAATCTATTTCATTTCCTGTGCTTTTCCAGTCTTGACAAAGGGTTTGACCCGAAACGTTGACTCTTTTCTCTCCACGGATGTTGCCTGACCTGCTGAGTTTTTCCAGCATTTTCTGTTGTTATTTCGGATTTCCAGCATCTGCAGTATTTTGCTATAAATACTTCCCAGTGTCATGTTGCCCACAGGAAAAAAATAACAATAAATTCAATTCATTGCTTGGCTATGAAGTGAAGAGGAAGAATTACGAATGAAAATAGTAGAGAAACAAAAAAGAAAGACTTGCATTTATATAGCGCCTTTCACGACCACCGGACGTCTCAAAGCACTTTACAGCCAATGAAGTATAGTCACTGTTGTAATGTGGGAAACACGGCAGCCAATTTGCAGACAACAAGCTCCCACAAACAGCAATGTGATAATGACCAGATAATCTGTTTTAGTGATGTCGATTAAGGGATAAATATTGGCCAGGACACCGGGGCTAACCCCCCCTGCTTTTCATCGAAATAGTGCCGCGGGATCTTTTACGTCCAACTGAGAGAGCAGACGGGGCCTCGGTTTAACATCTCATCCGAAAGACGGCACCTCCAACAGTGCAGCGCTCCCTCCGCACTGCACTGGAGTGTCACCCTAGATTTTTGTGCTTAAAGTCCCTGGAGTGGGACTTGAACCCACAACCTTCTGACTCAGAGGCAAGAGGTGCTACCCACTTTTTTTTTTCTTTTTTTTTCTTATACTTTATTGAACATTAAGAACATTTACAACATCGTGATCATTATATTGTATGATACAAATCAATTCCACCGCTCTGCACAGCCATTCCGCCACCACATTTTAACATCAAAACCTGAAGTTTAATTTGTCACCTGTAACATATATTAATCGATTGTACTTTAAAAATTGGTTGTAAAATACTGTCCTTAAATTCCTTTCTGAATAAAACATCCACAGAGCCTTATAATGATCTTTTAGCTTATATTTAAAATACTCTTTTAGATTGATTCTCCTCCCCTTAAAAAAGAGCATTCCTTCTTTGCACAATCACAAATCTAGCCAAACTGAACATTAAATTAATTGCCGCTCCGCTAGACTCTGGCAGACTCTCCTGCAATCCCCATCTCAAAATTGAGTCCCACGGGATTCCCATTCTCGCTCTTCAGTCCCCACCCAGCAGAAAAGCTTCACACAACTGTCGAACATAGTACTTAAAGTCATTTAACTGCAGACATAACACCAGTAAATGGGACAGAGTCTCATCCTGTGTTCCACATATTGGGCAAGTTGCCGCCTCCACTCGTCCAATCTTGCACAAGGCCGTCATGGTAAAAATCCGGTTATGAGCCAATTTGAAATCCAGTTCAATCCATTCTGGGCATTTAAAATTTGCCCACACTCCCTTCCAAATCCTGTTGAAGTCCAGCTGTGGGTATATACTCTGCCAAAACTCCTGACCAGCAGGTGTCTTGAATCTCCATTCTCTGAATACCTCATAGAAATCTCGAGTATTACAGTTGTCAAATTGGACCAACTCTCCCCCTTTCTCCAGTACAAAGCTTGGAAAAGCAGGACGCATTTTACTTCCTTTGGAGATTGACGCATTTATTTCTTCCATCCAATCCTGTGGCATTGCCCTCACAATCTTCTCATACATGATTCCTATTGCTTTTCCTTCTACCTCCTGATCCTCCTCCCACACCATGTCCCTTACTATCGCTTCCGGCAACCAACCTGGAATCACCTCGTATAATACATCTTTCACAGATATAATCCCAGCTTTTATAAAAGCTTGATTAAATAAAACCTCTCCTTCGATGTTGACCCACCTGTTCAAAAATAAAGGCTGTTCTAAAAATTCCTCAGCCCCCTTGGGCATAAACTGCACACTTTTTAAAAATTGAGCCCAAGTCTCTACAACCCCCTTATAAAACCTAGGGAGAATTTTAATCGATTTCAAAAACATATTATTGTATTCCATATACAATATCCCCTGCCCTCCTATCCCACTTCGTTTAAAAACATGCTCAAAAGAACTTTTCCAAAAACTTGTATTTGACCTCTGAAGAAATCTCTTCACCCATTTGATTCTAAAGGATTTTTTCTTCAAATCAATATCTGGGAAATTGAGTCCTCCCTGATTTCTCCGTCCAATGATGGTATTGTAAGCCACCAAGGCTAGTTTCCCTTCCCATAAAAACCTCACACAAGCCTCTCGGATGGACTTTTCTGCCCACTCAGGATTATCCTCCACCGTCAATAAGTACCATAGCTTAGATAGCAGGAGAGCAGACACCACTGTCGCTCTTCCTTGCACTTTCAACCACCTTCTTTCCCATCTTCCCAAAATCTTATTAATTTTCATAACCTTCGGTTCCCAATTTAATAGATCCACTTCTTCCCTGTCTTTCTTGCACCCCATATGCACCCACAGAACTTCCAAAACCTCCACCACCTTAAAGGGACATACCCCCAACCATTCCCCCCTACCCCTCCTTGCAACCAGGCATTGGGACTTACTATAATTCACTCTGGCACCTGAAGCTCTACAATATTCCTCCACTACCTCCATAGCTTTCCTCACTGACTCCCCATTTCTCAATGTTAAGGTTGTGTCATCTGCATATTGGTGTATCACCGACACCAGCCCAGAACTGGGTACCACAATCCCAACTACACCTTGTTTCTTTCGCATCATGTAACCTAATGGTTCTGCTACCAATGTGTACAGCAATGGGGAGAGGGGACAACCCTGTCGCACTGATCTCTGTATCGGAAAATACTTGGATAAAAAACCATTACATTTAACACCGCTAAATATGTTTGAATAAAAAATCCTTATCCACTGAATTAAATTTTCCTTGAAACCAAATGCTTCCAAAACCTTCAATAAAAACTCATGAGAGACCCTATCAAAGGCTTTCTCTTGATCTATCTTTAATACATAAGCCTCCTTCCCACTCTCTTCCATGAGCTCTATCCCATCTCGGATTGAGACCACAGGGTCTGCGATGTCCCGGCCTATGACTCCATAGGACTGAGAGGGCCAAACTATCTCCGGTAACACCTCCTTCAAATGATTTGCCATAACCCTCGCCAAGATCTTATAATCCACATTTAATAGTGTGATGGGCCTCCAATTCTTCAGATCCCGTCTATCCCCTTTATTTTTATATAAGCTAAGCTTATGATACCTCTCCTCATAGATGGGGCCAGGCTTCCCTCAATTTTAATTTCCTTAAAAACTTCTAAGAGCAATGGACTTAAAATCTCGAAAAATTCCTTATAAAATTCTGCACTTAGTTCATCGGACCCTGGGCTTTTCCCCCCCTTCATTCCACTTATTGCTACTTTTATTTCCGCTAATCCTACTTCTTTATCACACATGCTTCTCTCATCCTCCTTTAAACCCTTTTCAATAAAAGCAGTAACCTTCTCCATCTCCAAATTGGAAATGTCTTCTTTTGTATATAGCTCTTGATAAAAGCTGCTAGCCGCCTCTAAAATCTCCTCACTTTCATGAATGATCTTCTCCCCAACCTTCAACTCTTCAATTAACGATAATCTCTGTCGCAGCTTCTCTTGCTCTAGAAAATATCTAGTGCATCTTTCGCCCTCCAATGCACCTCTAGCCTTTGCACGGAGAATGGCCCCCTTGCATTTTTCAGCTTTCAATAATTCACACTCTTCCTTTAGCACCCGGAACTTAGTCTCAGCTCCCTTATCCCTTCCGTCAACTGCTTTACAGACATCCGTAAACCTTTCGTTTATATTCTCTTCTCGATGCCGGTTAGCTGCTGCCCTCTTTTTCCCATAACGTACCGAAAAAACTTTTACCTCATATTTGAAATTGTCCCACCAAACTCTCCTTTCTTTCAAGAACAAAAGTTCCTTCCGAGCATTCTTTATTATATTTTGATGGGCCTTCAATAACCACAAAACTAGAAGTTATAGACTTAAACAAGTTGGCTTTTAATCACTAAGATCAGAGCTAACATCTCAACACGCCGACTGGTTCACAGGAATGAGTCATACAGATCCTGGGATCTTTATGTAAGAGAAGTCAGGGGCGGAGCCAAGAGCCAAGACCTGGAACCTCCCAGGTTAGTCGGGAAAGAGGAAGTGAAACTATACACAGTGGGGGAGGGTAATATACATGGGTGCAAAACGAATACAGGATCAAGACAAACAGATTTCATTACATTCACCCCTTCTATAGATTTAGTCCATCGGGGTGATGTTTCTTAAAAGTTGGTATAAGTGAGTCTGTCAGGAGGTTTTGCAGTTCTCAGTGATCGGCGCAAAGCCGGTTGGGGTGCCTCTAGGGGAGTGGATTCTGGTTCCTCCGCTGTCCAGGCCTCCGCAGTGTCTTCCAGGTTATCTGCAGTGTCCTCCAGGTTAAAGTTGGGTATTGATTCCTCTGGGCGTCCTGTCTCTTTGTAGTGTAGGTCTTCATCGGGTAGTCTCCCATTGTTCTCTCCGCTCCCCGAGGGAGCGAGGTCTTTTATGGAAACAGTGTCCTCTCGCCCGTCAGATTATTCGATATAGGCGTACTGAGGGTTAGCATGGAGGAGCTGTACCTTTTCCACAAGGGGGTCCATTTTATGGCCTCTCACGTGCTTCCGCAATAGTACTGTCCCCGGAGACGTCAGCCACGCGGGTAGGGATATGCCCGAGGTGGATTTCCGGGGGAAAACGAACATCTTTTCATGAGGGGTAGCGTTAGTGGCAGTACATAACAGAGACCTTATGGAGTGGAGCACGTCTGGGAGGACTTCCTGCCAGCGGGAGGTCGGAAGGCCTTTTGACTTTAAGGCTAACGTGACAGCCTTCCAAACAGTAGCATTCTCCCTTTCCACTTGCCCATTACCCCGGGGGTTGTAGCTAGTGGTTCTGCTAGTGGCTATCCCCTTCGAGAGCAAGAACTGGCGCAGCTCGTCACTCATGAATGACGTCCCCCTATTGCTGTGTATGTAGTTCGGCATGCCAAACATGCAGAATAGATTACAGAGACACTTGATGACCATGGCACTGGTCATGTCTGGGCAGGGAATGGCGAAGGGGAAGCGGGAATATTCATCAATGATATTGAGGAAGTATACGTTACGGTCGGCAGAGGGAAGGGGTCCCTTGAAGTCCAGACTTAGGTGCTCGAATGGCCGTGTGGCTTTGATAAGGTGTGCATGGTCAGGCCTGCAGAAACGAGGCTTGCATTCCGCACAGATGCGGCAGGCTCTGGTCATTGCCCTGACCACCTCGATGGAGTGGGACAGATTGCGGGACTTTATAAAATGGTATAGTCGGGTGACCCCTGGGTGACAGAGGTCGTTGTGGAGACCCTGTAATTTGTCCGTATGAATGCTGGCACACATTCCCCGCGATAGGGCGTCTGGGGGTTCGTTAAGGGCTCCCGGCCTGTACATAATATCATAGTCGAACGTGGATAGTTCGATCCTCCACCTGAGTATTTTGTCATTCTTGATTTTCCCCCTTTGTTTGTTATTAAACATGAAAGCCACCGACCGCTGGTCGGTGAGCAGGGTGAAACGTTTGCCGGCTAGGTAGTGTCTCCAGTGCCGCACTGCCTCCACTATAGCCTGTGCCTCCTTCTCAACAGAAGAGTGCCTGATTTCAGGTCCCTGAAGGGTTCGGGAGAAGGCGGCCACAGGTCTCCCAGCCTGATTGAGGGTCGCAGCTAAGGCAAAGTCTGACGCATCGCTTTCGACTTGAAAGGGAATGCATTTGTCCATTGCACACACTGCAGCCCTTTCAATGTCCTGTTTAATACTGGTGAAAGCCTCCCGAGCTTCAGCTGATAGTGGGAAGGACGTCGATTTAATGAGGGGTCGGGCCTTATCAGAGTAATTGGGCACCCATTGGGCATAATACGAAAAAAATCCCAGGCACCTTTTTAAAGCTTTGGGATTGTGTAGCAGGGGCAGTTCCTTTAGGGGGCGTAATCGGTCAGGGTCCGGTCCAATTACCCCATCTTCCACCACACAGCTGAGGATACAGAGACGGGTTGTGTTGAAGACACATTTGTCTTCGTTGTAGGTTAGATTCAGCTTTAGGGCAGTTTTAAAAAATCTCGCAAGATTTAGATTGTGGTCTTGCTGGTTGTGCCCGCAGATAGTGACATTGTCCAGATAGGGGTAGGTAGCTTGTAGTTTATTCTCGTCAACCATGCGGTCCATCTCACGTTGGAAGACCGAGACCCCATTTGTTACTCCGAAGGGCACTCTGAGAAAATGGTAGAGGCGCCCGTTCGCCTCGAAGGCGGTGTATGGGTGGTCCTCCGTTCTAATGGGGAGCTGGTGATACGCAGATTTGAGGTCGATAGTCGAGAAGACTCGGTATTGCGCAATCTGGTTGACCATTTCTGATATGCGGGGTAAAGGGTAGGCGTCCAGCTGGGTATAAATATTAACAGTCTGGCTGTAGTCAATTACCATCCGTTTCTTTTCGCTATTTTTAACTATGACTAATTGGGCACGCCACGGGCTGGTACTGCATTCAATAATGCCTTCCCGCAGGAGTCTGTCCACTTCCGCCTTGATAAAGTGTCTGTCTTCCAGACTGTACTGTCTACTTTTGGTCGCTATGGGCTTACAGTTCGGAGCGAGATTAGCGAATAAAGAGGGCGGGCTGATTTTTAAGGTTGATAGGCCACAGACTGTGAGTGGCGGCTGGGACCCGCCATATGCTAGCGTGACACTTTTGTGGTGGCACTGGAAGTCCAGGCCCAAGATTACATTAACACAGAGTTCTGGCATCACGAGGAGTTTAAAATCCTTGTAGTCCGTGCCTTTTACAGTCAGTGTTACCACACAGTAGCCCAAAATGTCCGAAGTGTGGGGCTTAGCAGCCATAGCAATTCTGCTCCGTGTAGGGGTTACCGTTAATGAGTGCCGCCGTACCAGGCTAGGGTGGATAAAACTCTCGGTACTCCCACAGTCAATTAAACATTTCGTTAAATTCCCGTTTACCTGTATGTCCATCATGGATTTTGTCAATGGGTGTGGCCTGGATTGATCCACCGTGATCGAAGCCACTGTTGGGCTCTGGGCGGCCGTTGAGTCGGGAAAAGATGGCGGATCCCAAGATGGCGGCCCGCACGGCATGCACGAGGCGGTGACGGAGTTGGAAATCGGATTCCCCCTGCAGACTTTGCTAAAATGCCCCTTTTTCTTACATTTGAAGCATGTAGCGTCCTTCGCTGGGCATCGTTGTCTGGGGTGCTTGGCCTGGCTGCAGAAGTAGCATTTCGGGCCTCGAGACATTGCCGCTGTAGTAGGACTCCTGGGTGAACTTCTGTGTGGGGGCTCTGGCGGCGTAGAGCTGGTCTGAGACCTGGATGGGGAAGATGGCTGATTCCAAGATGGCGGCCCCCTCGGCGCGCACGAGGCGGTGAGGGCCGCATGGCCGGAAGAATAAGAGTCAGAGTTTTTCTGGGCCACGTCCAGCGATCGCGCAGTGGCCACTGCCTTTTTTAAGTCCAGGACCTCCTTCTCCAGCAGTCTCTGCCGGATATAATTCGATTTGAGGCCCGTGATGAAGGAATCATGGACCAATTCGTCAGAGTACGCGTTGGCCGTCACGGCCTTGCAGTTACAGTCCCGGACCAGGTCCTTTAGGCCCTGTAAGAAATCGTCCATTGATTCCTCTGGTCGCTGCCTGCGTGTAGCCAGCAGATGTCTGGCGTACACTTCGTTTACCGGCCTCTGGTATTGGGCCTTCAGGATAGTGATGGCCTCCATGTAAGAGGTGGCGTCCCGGATGAACGAATAAATCCGATGACTTACGCGAGTAGTCAGTAGACTCAGTTTATCTACCTCGCTAGCGGATGAGGCCCCCGCGAAGAGTTCGAAGCATTTGAGCCAGTGTCCAAATTGATTTGATGCTTCAGCAGAATGTGGATCCAAGTCCAGCCGCTCTGGTTTTAGGAGTCGATCCATCCTAGTATTCTTTAGTGATTAAAATTGATGGGCCTTCAATAACCACAAAACTAGAAGTTATAGACTTAAACAAGTTGGCTTTTAATCACTAAGATCAGAGCTAACATCTCAACACGCCGACTGGTTCACAGGAATGAGTCATACAAATCCTGGGATCTTTATGTAAGAGAAGTCAGGGGCGGAGCCACGAGCCAAGACCTGGAACCTCCCAGGTTAGTCGGGAAAGAGGAAGTGAAACTATACACAGTGGGGGAGGGTAATATACATGAGTGCAAAATGAATACAGGATCAAGACAAACAGATTTCATTACATATTTATAATCCCTTTTTTATAAGCAATTTCTTTCAGGTATTGATTGTTTAAAATCCACACCCCTGAACCGATCTTAACTCTGCTGTTCCTAATTCTAAGAACCAAAGCTGAGTGATCACTAAAATTTACTTTTTTATAATAAATCTCCATCACCTCTGAACTTAACCCTTCCCGCATTAACACAAAATCTATTCGGCTCTGTTTTAAAACATCACCCACCCAACCTGCTCTGGAGAATTCCCTTTTTATGGGGTTCCGGTCCCTCCATAAGTCTCTCAAATTTAAATTTGCCATCATTTTTACAATCATCCCTCTGGAGTTATCATCTTTAAAGGTCATCTGGGCTGAAATGTCCATCCAAGATAAAAATACATTAAAATCCCCCACTATACAAGGATTTTCCACCTCTGCCACTTCAGTGAATAACCCCCGAAAAAACTTGCGACGCTTGCAATGGTCGTTCGATGCATAGATATTAAAGAGATCACCATTAAGTCCCTCCATTTTTACCCTTAGCCGTAAAAATCTCACCTCAGTGTCCTTGTCTACCAAGGCAACATTCTCTTCTATGGACGGACTCACCAAAACAGCCACCCCTCTACGGTTATTGTTTGCACAACTTGCAAACACCTCTCCCTTCCAAACCTTCTGAACTCTTTCTAGAATATCCTTGATGCGCTATCAATTACTCAAAAGACTGAGGTTAAGCGAGTAACTAACAGACTTTTATTAACAAGAGAATGAAGGTGTGCCTCGAGTGGTCGACCAGTCCAGAATACAGAGGGACTGTGGAGCAGTCACCTTTATACCTGGACTCGTGGGAGGAGTCAGCCGAGGCATGTACAGACATGTACACAGTGGAATACAAATACCCACACAGGCAGGTATAACAGTGGTTTACCACATTCACCCCTTGTTTAAAAATGAGTCCGGCGGGGTGAAGTGTATTAAAAGTTTGTGTATTGGAGTCTCTCCGGAGGTCTTGTCTGCCGCTGTGATCGACGTGGCGACGGCAGGGGTAGTGAAGCTTCCGGCGTCGAGTCCCGCGTAGGCTGGGGCACTGGTGTGTAGTCCTCGTGGGTGTCGAGCGGGTCGCGGGGCCCAGGCGTGCCGTCTGCTGGGGTTGGATATTGGATCGTGGGGGGGGGTCGTAGTGGGTTACTGGGGCCCCCAAGGGTGCGAGATCTCGTATGGAGACTGTGTCCTCCCGCCCGTCCGGGTACGCAATGTAAGCATACTGGGGGTTGGCGTGGAGGAGGTCGACCCTCTCGACCAGGGGGTCCGTTTTATGGGTCCTCACGTGTCTTCTCAGTAGGACCGGCCCTGGGGACGTCAGCCATGGCGGTAGCGATGTCCCCGATGTGGACTTCCTTGGGAAGACAAACATTTTCTCATGAGGGGTGGCGTTAGTGGCAGTGCAGAGCAGTGACCGAATAGAGTGGAGGGCATCGGGGAGCACATCCTGCCAGCGGGAGGTCGGAAGGCCCCTAGACTTTAAGGCTAGCAGGGCGGCCTTCCAAACTGTCGCATTCTCTCTTTCCACCTGTCCGTTCCCCCAGGGGTTGTAACTGGTGGTCCTGCTTGTCGCAATACCCCTAGCGAGCAGGTACTGGCGGAGTTCGTCGCTCATAAACGATGAGCCCCGGTCGCTATGGATATAGCTGGGGAAACCGAACAGGGTGAAGAGGTCGTTCAGACATTTAATGACCGTGGCACTGGTCATGTCCGGGCAGGGGATGGCGAACGGGAAATGGGAGTACTCATCAATAATGTTGAGGAAGTACACATTGCGGTCGGAGGAGGGGAGAGGCCCTTTAAAATCAACGCTCAGGCGCTCGAAGGGGCGAGTGGCTTTTATCAGGTGAGCCCTGTCTGGTCTATAAAAGTGCGGTTTGCACTCAGCGCAGACTTGGCAGTTCCTGGTGATGGTCCTGACCTCCTCAATGGAGTAAGGCAGGTTGCGGGCCTTGATGAAGTGGAAGAACCTGGTGACCCCCGGGTGGCAGAGGTCATTGTGGCGGGCCCGCAGTCTATCGATCTGCACGCTGGCGCAGGTGCCACGCGATAGAGCATCCGGGGGTTCATTGAGCTTCCCGGGCCGGTACAAGATCTCGTAATTGTAGGTGGAAAGTTCGATTCTCCACCTCAAGATCTTGTCGTTTTTGATTTTGCCCCTCTGCTTGTTGTTAAACATAAAAGCAACTGAACGCTGGTCAGTGAGCAGGGTAAATCGTTTTCCGGCCAGGTAGTGCCTCCAATGACGCACAGCCTCCACAATAGCCTGGGCCTCCTTCTCAACAGCGGAGTGTCTGGTCTCCGGGCCCTGGAGGGTTCGTGAAAAGAAGGCCATGGGTCTCCCCGCCTGATTAAGGGTAGCGGCCAGGGCAAAGTCGGACGCGTCGCTTTCCACCTGGAAGGGGATGGATTCGTCCACTGCGTGCATGGTGGCTTTGGCAATGTCTTCCTTGATACGGTGGAAGGCTAAGCGGGCCTCTGCCGTCAAGGGAAAAGAGGTGGACTTGATCAGCGGACGGGCCTTGTCCACATAGTAGGGGACCCACTGGGCGTAATAGAAGAAAAACCCTAGGCACCTCTTCAGGGCCTTGAGGCAGTGGGGCAGTGGGAGTTCCATAAGGGGACGCATCCGGTCAGGGTCGGGACCGATGACTCCGTGTTCCACAACACAGCCGAGGATGGCGAGGCGGGTTGTGCGGAATATACACTTCTCCTTGTTATACGTCAGGTTCAGGAGTTGGGCGGTGCAGAGGAATTTTTCGAGGTTTGCGTCATGGTCCTGCAAGTCATGGCCGCAGATGGTCACATTGTCCAGATATGGGAAAGTGGTCTGCAACGCATTTTGATCGACCATCCGGTCCATCTCCCTTTGGAAGACGGAGACCCCGTTGGTGACGCCAAACGGAACCCTAAGGAAGTGATAGAGGCGGCCGTTTGCCTCAAAGGCAGTATACTGGCGGTCCTCAGGGTGGATAGGGAGCTGGTGGTACGCTGATTTCAGGTCAATGGTCGAGAAGACGCGGTACTGCGCGATCTGGTTGACCATATCAGCTATGCGGGGGAGTGGGTAAGCGTCCAGCAGGGTGTAGCGATTTATTGTCTGGCTGTAGTCGATGACCAGGCGCTGCTTCTCGCCGGTCTTAACGACCACAACCTGGGCTCGCCAGGGGCTGGTGCTGCCCTCAATAATCCCCTCCTTCAGGAGCCGCTCCACTTCGGTTTTAATGAAAACCCTGTCCCCGGCACTGTATCGCCTGCTCTTTGTGGCGATGGGCTTACAGTCGGGGGTGAGGTTAGCAAACAGTGCGGGGGGGGGACTCTGAGTGTGGAGAGGTTGCACCTGGTGCGCGGCGGGCAATTTGGAAGCTGCTGGCTGCGGACTGTGAGTGGGGGGAGGGGTCCACCGTACGCCATCGTAACACTTTTAAGGTGGCACTGAAAATCTAACCCCAGTAGAACGGCAGCGCAGAGGTGGGGCAGGACCAGAAGTTTAAAATTATCGTACACAGCCCCGTCTACTAAGAGTGTCACCACGCAGTAGCCGCCAATGTCCGCCGACTGGGACTCGGAGGCCATAGAAATCCGCTGGTGCGCAGGCAGGACTGGGAGAGAGCAACGCCGCACCGTGTCGGGGTGGATGAAGCTCTCCGTGCTCCCAGAGTCAAAAAGGCAGACCAATGTAATCATGGCTCCAAAGAAGGGAAGTATGCCCAATAATCTCCCCATCATTGAATCTCTGGCTCTTCCCTCCTCTCATGCTCCTTCTCAACTTTTCGGGCAATTGTTGCTTTTTCCTGCAGCCTCCGGCTCTTTTTCACCTCCTGTTTGACCCCTCCCTGCTGTTTCAGCCTCTTCCTTGCCTTAAGTTTGGTCCCAGGAGCTGCCCTTTCTCCCTCCTTCTGCCCCTCACTAACCTTTCCCTTTCCACATGATGCCACCCCATCCTCGACTTCCATGTCTCTGTCCCCCTCTAATTCCTCACACTCAAGCTCTTCTGCAACCCCCTGTGCCTGCTCCCCATCAGATACATAATCCTGCTCCCCGTCAGATGTTCCGCTCCCTTCGACCACGTCTCTACCTCTGACCCTTGCACCTTGTTCCCTCACTCCATGGGACAATGTCGCACCTAAATTGTTCCCTTCTGACGTCTCTATCTCGCTGATCCCAGCCTGCTGTCCCTTTAAGGCTCCTGCCTCTTGCACCCTCTCCCCGCCCTACCCCCTCCCGCTCACCAAAATATCCGACTCCCCGCCTCTCCCCGGAGCACTCACATCCACCACACACCCCACTCCTGCCTCCTCTCCCCCGCAGACACCAGACTCCCCAGGGGGAGCTGAACTGCACTAAGGCTCGAGTCTGCACTCGACCCTCGCTGCCCGCTGCTGTCTTTGTTCCCCTCCACAGCACTTGCCGTGTTTTCCGCCATCTCCATCTCGATCTCCGCTCCGCCATCCTCTGCCTCTTCCTGTGCTCCTTTTTCCTTCATTTTACCGGCTGTGTCCTCTGACTGCACTGCACCGCACCTCCGGCCATTCCACACTCCTCTCCTGCTCCTTCTCCCATCTCCTCATCACTCATTTCGCTCCCTTCTGCCACACACTCACAGCGGGTGGGGCCTTTGTGACACACCCCACAGCTCTCCGCCTTGCAGCTCCGAGCGATATGTCCCGACTCACCACAATTGTAACAATACAAATCAGGACAGTTTCTTACGAGATGGTCATGTCCCAGACAATAGTAACACACCTTTACTTGGTTATCGTGCAGCAGACGAAAGTACTGCACTCCCTCCAGTGTCTCGAACTTCATACTGTACGGCAAAGACCTCACCCCCTCTGGGAACCGCACCTTTACATACCGGGTTCCGTCTGCTACCCGTGTTCCCGGATAGTACCTCCTCCTTATTTCAGAACAGATTTTAATGTCCCACGACTCCAACTTTTTGCTCAGCACTTCATCCTCGATGTACACAGGCAAGTTCAAAAATGAAACCACCACCTCCTCTGAATATAGCAGAGTCACCTCCAAGAATTTCTCCCCAACTTTCAGACTGAGCAGCAGTTTTTCCACCTCCTCACAGCCACTGACCGTCACCTCAAATCCCACATTTGGTTTTGGTCGACAGGCAAAACAGCTTCCCTCACCACAGTCCTCATGAACCGCCTGGATTATATCCCAGGCTCGAATCTTCTTATCTTCACATTGCACCACCACCGTATTTTCTTTACCAAACCTCCTGAGGTCCCGGCCCAAATCTTTGCGCCTTTTTTTTTCCCCTTCCCACCACAGTTTCTTCCCTAATAAAATTCCTCTCGGGAATATTGTCCTCTGAGGGGCCCGGCACTCCGGACCCCTCAGCAGCCATCTGGCTGTTTTTTGTGGGCCAAAAAGGCCCTAAAACCTGAAAACAGCACCCCAAAACCCTCCACCAACTTTTTACAAAACTTCCTCCAACACCCAGCTGCAATTAGGCAACCAGTCACACCTGGCTCACTCCTAGCCCCTCCCACCTAGAGAGTGCTGCCCACTGAGCCACAGCTGACACAGGAAGGAAATGAACTCAGAGAGGGTCAGGGTGAAGAAAGGTTAAAGGCGGAGGGTGTAAACTGGGTTAAGGGCAAAGGCTCCACTTCTGATCATGCAGTGCTGAGCAGGAATGTGGAAATGGAGTTGCGGTATAGATCAGCCATGATCTAATTGAATGGCGGAGCAGGCCCGAGGAGGCGAATGGCCGACTCCTGTTGCTAATGTTACTATGTTGCACAGCCCATTAGCAATAATAGAGGTCAGAGCCCAATCCATATAAAATCAGTGAGTAATGTCACATCAAATTAACTAACATACTGGATGGTGAAAACTTCTTTACAAGTATCATTTTACATTTATCCTGTCCCTGAGTGATGAATGAGCCAGACAAATACTTTGAGGTAAATTTTGTCTTCCTGTTGTAAAATTTGATGGCCATAACAAAATAACTTGTATTTATATAACATCTTATTACATATCTCCAACACATCACAAAGTACTTCACATAGAATGAATAACATTGTGCATTTACAGTTATATGGGGACCTGTGGTGGCCATTTTGCACACAGTAAGGTCTCACAGGGACAATGAGGGAAAGAACCAGTTACAATGCACTTACAATCTTACACTGGAGATCGGTTGGAAGAAGAGCAGGGAGTTTGCTCTCTTAACTAATACCACCAAAAATACAGGAAACTCTTTGGTATCCGGCACCAACGGGACCGGCGTGGTGCCGGTTTATCAAAAAGTCCGGATTACAGAGAGGTATAGTTTAAAAGGTACGAGAGCTCCGTACACAGCAACAAATCCAGGATTCCCTGTTGCTTAGCAACATGTGCAGGAACTCCGGCCACAGACCAAGCATCCCTGTTGCTTAGCAACAAGTGTAGGAGCCCCAATAACACAGCCACAGATCCAGGAACTGCCACTAATAGGAAGTAAAACTTACCTGAACCTACTCCTGCATTTTGCCGGTTAACAGAGATTTCCGGTTATTTTTTTAGGTGCCGGTAAATCGAGAGTTTCCTGTAGATGAATTGGCCATTCATCTCATTGCTGTTTGTGGGATGTTGCTGTCATGGAATGGCTGCCATTTTAGTCTATGTAACGGTTGCCGCACTTCAGCGGTAATTAATTGTGTAAAATGCTTTGAGATTTGACATGTTGAGGGCACTATATCAAAGTGTTACTTATTGTCGTAGGTCATATAGTGAACTGTAGTTGGCTCACTTGATGAAACCCTTCCTATTTATGTGCAACTCTGTTTAAACTGACTTCACTTCAAGCTTGGACATGACCACATGCAGTGGATTTGTACGTTGGCTGACTTGAAGCTGGAGTTGCCTGCTGTTCATTAACCAGTAACATCGTTTGGCAGAAATCTTGTGTCCGTTGGGCGCCACTTTTCGCACAGCAGTGTATGCCTCCAGCACCACTGAGAGAGATATTACTGCACCACTGAGGGAGAGTCCTAACTGCAGAGAACCAGCCCGCTGTTTAATTTAAACCGACCGCTCAGTTTATACCCCAATCCATGTGTGCAACGCTGAGCTTTAACCGTTTAAATGCTGAAAATCGAGAACTGTACTTTGCATTTCTGATTAAAACGTGGAGAGGTTAATGTGCAACAACAACAATAACTTGCATTTATATAGCGCTTTTAACATAGTAAAATGTCTCAAGGCTCGCCACGGGAGCGTTATGAAACAAAATGTGACACCGAGCCACATAAGACGATATTAGGACAGGTGAAATAGTTCTGAAGCAAGTCTTGGGTTGAGAAGGAAATCTCTTTGAAGTTCTGGAAGTGTGGATCTGACAGAGAACTTGCTCCTTTGCTCACTAACTTCTTTACAAAGAGAGTTGGATGATTAGCTGGTTTGGAACGAGACTGGAAGTAGAGAGAGAGAGAGAGACAATTGAATGCTGTACAGAACATGATGGTTCCTGAACTGCTAGGACTATGGACATGTCCTGCCTGACCTAAGATGCATAACTTAGGATTTAAGATTAATTGGGTCTTCTGGACCTTTGCTGTAGTTCCCCTTGAGGAGGCTGCCTTCCAATGGATGAGTCTCATGTGGCCAATGGTGACGCCAATGTAAGCTAGTTGGATCTGTTGAGGCGGACAACTGGGAAAATCCAGTAACAGGAAAAAGGACCTGCCTGGCCACCGGTGTTAGTAAATCAGGCACCTTCACTTTGGTGCTTCCACCATCTGTGCGCAGGTCTGGAGCTGTCAGAACGAGCTCGGTACTCGAATAATATAAAGGCAGCTTCTGAGTGTACAATGTGAATGTTAAAAAAGCCACTTCCGTTTGAGTGCAAGCGTTTAAATGTAGAACTGTGCAACCTCCCCAGTTGGAAGCTGAAGACCTGCGATTCTCATTGCTGGAAAGAGATGGAATCCGCATCCAGGCCTTTTTCTTTCAAACAGACCTCATGGCAACTTGTGAGACCTGGGTAAATCTGGACCACCGCTGCCGTCGGAGCAGCTACTGATCATTTACCTTCACAAAGGCAGCCAAAATCAAGAGCAAGGTGCGCTTGCTGTTGGCTGGTCTCTTTAAGTGTAAATAAAACCTTAACGCATCATGACTCATTTGTCTGTATTGGTGTCGTGGGGTGGGGGGGCTTAATCTGGGTTTTTAGCTCTGCTGACACAGTTTACTGAACGTTATTTGTTTTCTGTGTCTTTCACCCATGGAGTGTCAGACAGCTGTGGGCTTGTTGCAGTCAGGTGAATTCTGAATGGAGGTCACTGCTATCCTGGAAGTGCTTTGTGATCATTTCCATATACTGTGGCCCAGAACTTCGGGTCCCCACGGGTGAGTACGCGCAGGGTACTCACGCGTAGGCCCAACGAAAGTGCCGGTTTCGTGCATGCACTGCGCATGCGCGGGAAACCGGAGCTTCCGTTTCCTTAAAGGAAGGGGTTCACAGGTCGAACGCGTGCGCCGGAGAGGCAGCACGTGCACCTGGAACTTACGTTTTTTTTGCAGGTTTCTCCGGGAGGGTAAGTCTCCAGGAGTTACACTTTTAAAAAACAGTCGCAAGGCCTGCTTTTAACAAGGTAAGTGGTGAATTAAGTAAAAATTAAAACATTTTTTCCACAGGTTTATTATTTTTAAATACTTTAATGAAAGGTAAGTTTATTTTTAGCCCCGTTAGAAACTGTAATTAATTTTTTCAAAAATTTAAATTATTGTTTAAAATAGTTATTTTATGTAATTTATAGTTATTTTAAAAATGTGATGTTTTAAAAAAAAATTATTTGAAGTTTTAGTTATGAAAATGTCCAAGTACAACCAATCATTTAATGAAGAATAAAATAGGAGAGCACTGGATACACAGGGAGATAACACGTTGAACAGCGCTGAGGAGGCAGGCACCTAATATCATGAGATCAAACACAAGAAACTAAATTCAACTCGTCACTTCCAGTCCCACTATTTCACTAGTACCATAGTGTGGTTCAGAAAAAGAAACCATTTTTATTTGATGAGCTTGACCTCTGAAGAGCTGATAGCAGGAATACTGTGTCCAGGTTAGTAGAAGACTCACCAAACACTGCTGGGGAGAGCTGTGTATGTTTGTGTGGTGGGGGGGTGGGTGGGGTATTGGATGACTGCGGTTGTGGAGAAAAATAGGGTGAAAAAAAAGGTATTTTAAATGATTGATTTGATTGCAGATACTGCCTTGTGTTTGCACAGCTGAAGAAATGCCTTTATAAAGTGGTTGGTACTTCTCAAAAGAATAACTCCTTAAAATAGTTCTCTCAAAGAGAGATGAGAATTTACTTGGGTAAAACAAAAAGTATAAACATCAGCACGAACTAGTTGGGCTAAATGGCCTGTTTCTATGCTGTATATTCTATGTAATTCTACGATGGGTACTGAGTAGACAGATATCCACATCACAAGGGAATTGGGGAAACGTGCTGCATATGTTATAATGTAGGGGGATTGTTGGCATGTGGAACTCGGTTAACTCAGCTTCTGAAAGGTGTTCATGTTTAGTTCATTCGATGTAGGGAAAAAATGTGGTTGTATCATTGGAGAGAGAGAGAGAGAGAGACGGATTTCACTTAGCAACAGCTGGTGTTTGCAACCAACCGGCCTTGGATATTTTACCACAGCAAGGCCGCGGTGTTTTTATGTGCTTCTCACGTTGTTGATGTATGTTGAAGAAAATACAGACTTGTGTGTCTGGACTATGCAGTAGCCAGAGACGACCATATTAGGCAATGCCCGCTCCAGTTTGATAAGAAAACAGTGTACAAATGTAAGCTTTTTCCTTTGTTTAAGCAGCACAGAGATACCTCAAGCCTAGGTACACGTGCTCCCTCTGTGACTATACTCCGCTTGTAAATTGCTTTTTATGCTGAAGTTGAAGAATAAAATGATTATAACCAGAAGACTGAATTCATTACTACTCAAGTAAACAAACAGAAGTTTGTTTTAGACAACAGGGATCCAAGCCGTTTGTCTTTGTGGGTGAAATAAGTGCGCTTTACGGAGTTTAAGGGCATTAATTTGGATATATCTGAAGTTACTGACAAATTTTGGTGTTCGGATTTGGGATTAATCCACCATAGAGGCAATAGTACTAAAAACAGTCCTTTCCAAACTTCACAGAATTCAAACAACGAAACCAGCAAGTAAGAAATATAAACACAAATAGGACTGAGTTACCAGGGCTTCGAGGGACAGATTGCCATTGTTTGGGGGTTGTGTGTGGCTCACGGGCCAAGGCTTGGACATGTCCATTATAATGAAGTCTTAAAAAATGGAGTCACTGTATCAATTTCCTGTATGCAAATTCTTTTGACCAAGAATTATGGGAAACGTTTAACGTCTATATATTTTATTTTCTAATTCTGATGATTCTTTTGAACTGGTAATTTAAAGAATAGCTTCTGATGGCATAGAACCAGACGGCCAGTTTATAGTGACTGAACAGGCCACGTTCTATTTTTATTACAGTGGATTCAGGGATTTTTCTAATGCTTTGTTAATTGCACTCCATGATGATTCCATCTATTATTCTGCGAAAGCCACAATTGGTGGTCTTGCATACAAAGAGGGGGAATGGATTTGCAGGGATTTTGGAGCTGGCAGTATGAGAGTGCTGAGTTAACGTCGGTACGCCTGCTCATTGGTCAAACAGTTTCAGCTGTTTCAAAATATTAGAGTCAGTAACTCCTGCAAAGTCAATTTTTCCAAACTCCATTCAGTAAAATAGCCCAGAAATAAAAGGAAAAGGGATGAACAAAGATTCCCACAGAATGGATTTGAAAGCCATAGGGAGCATATAGCATGGATTCACTAGGATGATACCAGCGATGGGTAACTATCGTTTTGAGGAGAGAATTGAGATACTGGGAACTGTTACCACCAGAGGAGAGGAAGCAAAGAGGAGATTTAAAAGAGATATTATTATTTTTTAATTATGAAGGATTTTGATCAGAGTGAATAGGGAATGACTATTTCCCACATTTGGGGAGTCAGTGTTGAGGGGTGATCAATTTAAAACTGTCACTACATCTGAGGAGAGAGGTTAGCTAAATGCTGTGTAAAGAAAATTGTTGGAGCATAGACTGCTTTGCCACAGAACATGATTGAAGCAGAGACCACGAAGAAAAGTGGATATTTTGAAGCAGAGAAAGATACTGTACCATTGGCAACTGTGCCTTCAGCTGGCTGAGCCTCATGCTGTGGAATTCTCTCCTGAAACCGCTCCTCCTCTCCGCCTCCTCCTTTGAAAACCATCCTTAAAATCTACCTCTTTGACCAAGCTTTTGGCTACCCCTCCTAATCTCTCATCCTTTGGGTCTGTCATTTTTTTTTTTCTAATTATGCTTCCGTGAAGTGTCTTGGGATGTTTGTCGATGTTAAAGGCACTTTTTAATACAAGTTGCTGTTAATGATAATACAGGGCTATGGTGATAGAGTGAGGCACTGGGATTGGTTTTGGATTGCTCTAGTAAAGAGCTGGCACAGATACAATGGGCCAAAAAAACTCCATCTGTTCGGTAAACCTCTGCAGTTTTATGGTTCTAAAATGTGAAAGCCATTGCTATTTATGCTAAATTAAAAAAGGGGCTGATAATTCCCTTTTAAATGCTGTTGTCTAGATTTGTGTATTTAAAACTTGGAGTTATCACAAGACAGATATGGATGAGGAATCTCATTCCGCCCATCTTAACATAGCAACCCAGAAAGATTGTCCAGTCCTCCCTTCCATCACAGCTTCCAATTGTTTCTTAAATGATATGGGGCTTTTTGCCTCCATTACCTTAATCTGGAAACATTCCACTTGTCGTATGAAGCGCCGGTCAGTCTTAAATGTGCCATTTATAATTTGAAACCTTTGCCCCTTATCTCATTGTCATGGTTTAATTTCAAGTAATGTTTCAGGTTCGTCTTTTCTATACCGTTTACTAGCTTCTAGACCTTGAGAAGGTCACCTCTCAGCCAATCAATACTTGACTGATTTCTCTCCTGACATCAGCTATGTAAGCCTGGTTGATGCAATGCCTTTTGCGTTTACTGGCTATTTGACCTTGGCTCCTTTATTAACATTCGATTAGTACCTGATGCATTAACGACTTGAGGCTTTATCTGAATTCTTTTCTTCTTAAATAAACGTCCGGGTTGTACTGTGAGAGGTGATATGGTTTCACTATTGCCTGCTAATGGCAACAGAACAGAGGCACTGACACTTAACAGCTTTGAATATGAATTCCATAAAACTGGTTGCAAAGGTCGTATTGAGGTATTTCAGACAGACACGGATTGAAAACATGCTGAGAAAATAACTGCACTCCACTTTGCAACAGATCGCACTTCATTGATTTGCTGCTGAGGACTTGCAAAATAACTGGATTCTTTCTTTTTGTGCTTTTTCTCCATTATCACTTCATTGGTTCAGGATAGGCGCATCCATTATTTCACTGCCCCTATCTATTTGAAGTGTTCAATTGCTGAACCATTCTTTTCTCATTCTCGTGGTCTACATCTTGTTATTTTAATATTTTCACCTCTCCTCCAGCGTTTTTAGTTGTGCTATGTTTTGTTGCATACATTAGTTATTTTCAATCATTTATTTTGCCTTTCTCATATCTTGTTCGCACATTCCTACTTCGTACCCACCCACTGGCATAGTTTTATTTTCCAAATAGGGGAAGCTCCTAAGTAAAGAATAATAAATATGAAAACTATTGAATAAAATTGTAGAGCAATGGGAGAAAATATAAAATGATCGGAAAATACAAGGCTCGTCTGATGTCTCTGTCGCCCATCTAATGTTTAGCAGATCCATATAATGTCCCAGGTTTGACCCCCAGACTGTTTTGAGTTAGCTACTCAGTAGCAATAGTGTGGAGATGCCGGTGTTGGACTGGGGTGGACAAATGTAAGAAGTCACACAACACCAGGTTATAGTCCAACAGTTTTATTTGAAATCACAAGCTTTCGGAGCGCTGCTCCTTCGTCAGGTGAAGTGGAGAGATGCATAAAGACACAGCTTATATAGTCAGAGAATAATGCCAGATGATTACAGGTAATCTTTCTAACTGCCATTTATCACACCTCGGCAGAGAGATAATCACAGCAATCAAAGGTGTGAATGGTGTCCAAACAGGTTAGTCAGGAAAACATTGCATCAAAGAACAATGAGGTGGGGTCACATGGTGTCAAATGTTGCAGATGCTGGGGTCTGTATGAAAAACAAAAAACAGACAAAAAAACATTTTTTTTGCTGGAAATCACAGCAGGTCCGGCCGCATCTGTGTAGAGAGAACAAGCCAACGATGACTCGAGTCTGGGTGACCCTACATCAGGTGGGGTTACATGTAGCATGACATGAACCCAAGATCCCGGTTGAGGCCGTCCTCATGAGTGCGGAACTTGGCTATCAGTTTCTGCTCGACGATTTTGCGTTGTCGTGTGTCTCGAAGGCCGCCTTGGAGAATGCTTACCCAAAGATCGGAGGCTGAATGTCCTTGACTGCTGAAGTGTTCCCCGACTGGGAGGGAACACTCCTGCCTGGCGATTGTTGCTCGGTGTCCGTTCATACGTTGTCGCAGTGTCTGCATGGTCTCGCCGATGTACCATGCTCCGGGGCATCCCTTCCTGCAATGTATGAGGTAGACAACGTTGGCCGAGTCACATGAGTATGTACCATGTACCTAGTGGGTGGTGTCCTCACGTGTGATGATGGTATCTGTGTTGATGATTTGGCATGTCTTACAGAGGTTGCCGTGGCAGGGTTGTGTGGTGTTGTGGTCACTGTTCTCCTGAAAGTTGGGTAATTTGCTGCGAATGATGGTCTGTTTGAGGTTAGGCGGCTGTTTGAAGGCGAGTAGTGGAGGTGTGGGGATGGCCTTAGCGAGGGTCATTGTTCTTTGATGTAATGTTTTCCTGACTGACCTGTTTGGACACCATTCACACCTTTGATTGCTGTGATTATCTCTCTGCCGAGGTGTGATAAATGGCAGTTAGAAAGATTACCTGTAATCATCTGGCATTATTCTCTGACTATATAAGCTGTGTCTTTATGCATCTCTCCACTTCACCTGATGAAGGAGCAGCGCTCCGAAAGCTTGTGATTTCAAATAAAACTGTTGGACTATAACCTGGTGTTGTGTGACTTCTTACAGTAGCAATAGGGAGACAGCAATTGGCTGCAAAGCCTTTGAATTGGGGACAGTGTGGAGGCTGCAACTGGCTGCATGGGTTAGGGAGGGTTTCCTATCCCTATCCAGGGACCCCTGCTTAAATGCACGTGCATGGTACAGGAAACTTTGTGATATCCGGCACCGACGGGACCAAGCTGTTGCCGTTAGATCAAAACTGCCGGGCATGTTGAAACATACGGAGATTTTCAGCTCCGTGTGAATCAATAAACCCTGTTGCTTAGCAACAGCTTCAAAACAGTCGGCTGCAGCTTAAAAGCGTCTCTAGCTGAAGCGGTTGCTTAGCTACAGACCTTGCAGAGCCTGACTGGGGAAAAAAAAGCAACGAGAAGTAAAAATACTTATAGGAAACGGCTCCTGAATTTTGCCGGTAGATAGAGCTTTCCGGACTTTTAACCTCCGGATAAACCAAAGTTTCCTGTAGTTGGCTAAAGACAGGGTCAGGCTAGGCTGTGTTGCCAAATTGACACTCACTATTGAGGCTCGGTCATGAAGGTTGGACACTTGGACAAACAAGTGGAGGGTTGCAGGTGTTTATGGAGCTAAACCCCTGCAGGAGTCAATACTTTCATGAGAGGAGGCAAGAAAAAGGGTAGATAACCGAGAGGGTGAAAAAAGCAAAAATATAACTGGTTGTGAAAAAAATAGAACCCAGTTACAGCCACCAGAGTTTTTCTTCTTCTTTCATTGATTGGCGGGAAAGGACCACAGACATCTATACCAGGTCATGTGTCTCACTCATTTGTTGCTGGGAGCACAACAAAACACACAGAGCTTGTAACAGAGCAAGTCCGATTGTCCACAGCCAAAATGCATGCTCCTGAAACCCTGCTACAGTAAGTAACATGGCTAAAAGACATCATCGTGTAATGCTTACTGGCCACTGTTATGTTCAGGTAAGCAGCAGCTAGTTGCAACGCAACTGTAAGGAGGAAGCTTGCCTGAGTGCTCATTCGGTAAATGAATTCACTGCCCAATGTGATACTGAACCATATTGGTGAATGCTACAGATGCCAACAGCCTCATCCCTCTGAGCTGATGTGACATGATATTAAAAAGAATTAACGGTGGTGCCAGAGAGCCCATGGTTGACCCTAGTCTTTGCGGACCTGACTGATCTCAGTGTGGTGTCACCTGTGGTTGTTTCAAATGGCTTTGGTGCCCCTGTGGATATCGTGCCACATCAACCCAGAAGGGACTTAAACATAGAAACATAGAAGATAGGAGCAGGAGTAGGCCATTCGGCCCCTCGAGCCTGCTCCGCCATTCAATGCGATCATGGCTGATCATCCAAATTCAGTACCCGGTCCCTGCCTTCTCCCCATACCCCTTGATCTCTTTAGCCTTAAGAAATATATCCAACTCCTTCTTGAATATATTTAATGAATTGGCCTCTACTGCCTTCTGTGGTAGAGAATTCCACAGGTTCACCACTCTCTGGGTGAAGAAATTCCTCCTCATTTCTGTCCTAAATGGCCTACCCCTTATCCTTAGACTGTGACCCCTGGTTCTGGACTCCCCGACCATCGGGAACATCCTTCCTGCATCTAGTCTGTCCAGTCCTGTTAGAATTTTATAAGTTTCAATGAGATCCCCTCTCATTCTTCTAAACTCCAGCGAGTACAAGCCCAATCGACCCAATCTCTCCTCATACGCCATTCCTGCCATCCCAGGTATCAGCCTGGTGAATCTTCGCTGAACTCCTTCTATGGCAAGAACATCCTTCCTCAGATAAGGTGACCAAAACTGCACACAATACTCAAGATGTGGTCTCACCAAGGCCCTGTACAACTGCAGCAAGACATCCTTGCTCCTGTACTCAAACCCTCTCGCTACGAAGGCCAACATACCATTTGCCTTCTTAACCGCCTGCTGCACCTGCATGCTTACCTTCAGCGACTGGTGCACAAGGACACCCAGGTCTCGTTGCACTTCCCCTTCTCCCAATCTATTGCCATTCAGATAATAATCTGCCTTCCTGTTTTTGCCACCAAAGTGGATAACTTCACATTTATCCACGCTATATTGCATCTGGCGTGCTTCTGCCCAATCACCCAACCTGTCCAAATCATCCTGGAGCCTGGCATCCTCCTCACAGCACACACGCCCACCCAGCTTTGTGTCGTCTGCAAATTTGGAGATATTACATCTAGTTCCCTTGTCTAGATCATTAATATATATTGTGAATAGCTGGGGTCCAAGGACTGATCCCTGCGGTACCCCACTAGTCACTGACTGCCATTGGCATCAGCAACCTTCACCACGCTGAACTCCTCAATCAAACTGCAGCCTTGAAATTATTGGCCAGGTCTACAATTTATTTTAGTGCAAGATTCATATTTCTATGTTAAATCTCGGACATGCAGCAGCAGCCAGTGGTGACACTGCAGTCCCTAAATTATTCAGTTAATTTCCAGGCATGTCACTGCCTTATCATTCTAAGGCAGAAAGATCACCGCTTTATAAAGTGATTCATGTGTACTCGTACAAGCCAGAAACCTTTTGGTTATCAGGTTCTGCCCTCACCACAGTCAGTATGTATTTGGGATGAAGGGAATGGTTGTATTGTAACTGCTATGTTGGTCCAATAAGTGCTGTTGCAACATTAGACTGGAAATCAATTTGAAGGGTTTTAATGAAAACGTCAGTGAGGTACAATCTGCCTGATTGACGTGGCATGTAATGTTGCTTTTGTGTTTGTGCGCATGAATTATCAATGTTTTTTCACGCTGTAGTACAATAACGCTTCAGCACACCGGACAAATTACAGCCACAGGCAAGGAATAAAGCTCAGCATAAATGACATGATGCAGCCTCTTCTTTTTTATAATAGGATTTTATTGCCATTTAATGAAAAAAGTAATGGGCAATGCAAGATGGAAAATGCCTCAGGGTATCCACTTATACTCTATCAATGCTCCCGTGTCATCTGTAGAGCACCTATTTGGTTTTATATGGCAATGCTACAGCAGGCAAATCTATGCAAACAACCATTGATACTGCAGAATAGGAAACGTTAACTGCCTTCAAGCTACCCTTTGCCATTAATGTACATTATCTAAATCCATGGCAGTTAAGACCCCACCTTCTCAACCGTATAATCTTGAGGTCAAGTTTCTGTATTGACTGTTGTAACAATGGTCCATAATTTGCTAATGCCGTCTGCCATTAGTTAAGACTTGCCCTGGCATGTTCAGGTTTTTAAATGTTTTTGTGTGGCAAGTTGCTGAACGTGCGAGCTGATAACGATGCAGCGAGGGGAAACCGGGCATCTGGGACCCGAGTGAACAGGGAAAGCAACTGGGTCTCTCCTTAACCAATCAGAGTGAAGGATTGTCAAATTAGTACTGTAAGGACTGAGAAGGAAGTATAAATTAGAGAGGGTGAATTCAATGTCAAAGCAGGTACAGAAAGAGAAATAAAGAGAGGGAAAGATTGATTGGATAGAGAGAGAGAGAGAAAAGAGACAGAAAATAAAATTTAAAAAAATTAACATTTTATAGTTTTTAAATCTCCCAACAACAATTAAAACCTGAAGGAATGAGACTCCACACTTGTAATAGTTAATTTTCAGTGCCAGAGGGGTTGATTGGCAGTAATTAAGACTTATCACATCGTTAGGCTGGAATGGACAAGACTTAACTTTCTGTGGTGAGTTTAGTTCAAATCTACCGCACAAATACAGCAACTTCATGCCAATCAATGCATTTTATTGGTGAGCCGGAAAGCGAGATGCTGTTTTTGCAAAGCTAACAGCGGATCTGCCCCTCTCCTGAAGATGCTGTACCATTTGCGCATAAATAACAGCAAGCACCTTTAGCCTCATTGTTATTTTGACAGCAAAATATGGCTCATTATTTCAGTGTGACAGTCTCTGATATAATCTACAGTGCAATTGCAAAAATAACTTGCATTTCTATAGCAGTCCTTGCATAAAAGAACATGGCTACACATTATAAGTTTCAGTGAGCAGGGAATAAAGTGATTCGTGACAGGGAAGACAAAAGAGACAAGCAGTAGTCTATAGGGTCAGTGAATTGAAGCGTGCAGGCTGCGATATATAGCTGGAGATGATTTCCAAAATTGGGTAGGATGAGGTTGTGGTTAGATTTGAAGATGATTCTTTGGGTCAGTGGAGCTCAGTGAGCACAAAGATAATGAGTGTACAGAACTCTGTCTACTAAAGGATGCAGGCTGCATCGTTCTGGAATAGCTGAATATGTTGAACAGTGGCGTTGTGGAGGTCAACAAGGAAAGCATTGCAGAAATTAATCCTTGGCACAGATGTGGGTATTAGCAGAGGAAGGCGTGAGGTAGAAGTGTCAAGGGACAATGTTCCAGATGAAGCAGGGGTTTAAGTGGGCAATATGCAGATGAGGCAGGGCCTTAATATATTTTTTAAAATTCGTTTTTATGGGATGTGGGCGTCGCTGGCAAGGCCAGTATTTATTGCCCATCCCTAACTGCCCCTTGAGAAGGTGGTGGTGAGCCGCCGCAGTCCGTGTGGTGAAGGTACTCCCACAGTGCTGTTAGGGAGGGAGTTCCAGGATTTTGACCCAGCGATGATGAAGGATCGGCCGATATACTTCCAGTTCAGGATGGTGTGTGACTTGGAGGGGAACTTGGAGATGATGGTGTTCCCATGCGTCTGCTGCCCTTGTCCTTCTAGATGGAAGAGGTCGTGGGTTTGGGAGGCGCTGCCGAAGAAGCCTTGGCGAGTTGCTGCAGTGCATCTTGTAGATGGTACACACTGCAGTCACGGTGCGCCGGTGGTGGAGGGAGTGAATGTTTAAGGTGGTGGATGGGGTGCCAATCAAGCGGGTTGCTTTGTCCTGGATGGTGTGGAAGAAGGCAGTCCGCAATGGGCCAGATATAGGGTAGCAAACTCCGCTTAGGGTTGAACAGAATACTGAGGATATGCAGCATTGGGCTTAGCTTAAGTGAGCAGCGGGGAGGCTTTTGGGATTGGCACCAGAGCCAAGTAAGTGCTGATGAGTCAAATGAGCTGGCTTCAGCTTTATCAGCGCTGGGCTGCAGGAAGTTAATAGTCCTTTAATACTTGATGTCACCCGATGAATAAGAATTTGGATTTCTATAGCACCTTTCACATCATCAGGATATCCCAAAATGTTTCACAGCCAATTAATTATTGTTGAAGTATAGTCGCAGTTGTTATGTATGCAAATATAGCAGCCAATTTGTGTACAGCAAGATCCCACAAACAGCAAATGAGATATGGAGCCAGTGACGGTGGGGGTAATGGGGTGTGTCTGGTTCTCTTATTAATAGGCAACCGTAGAAAACACTCTCACTTGGTTTCCCTGATGAATAAAAGCACCACACACTGTGATACTATGCCAAACACACCAAGAAAATACATTCGAAGGTTGCCACCAGGTGCTGAAGACATGTGGGTTAGGAACCAATGGCCCCAGCACCTTACTGAGCCCATAATAAAAGCAGCTTTCATTAAGGCTTAAACCATAGAATTGCAAACCTGAATTCTAGAGTTGGTACTATCTTGAATTTATGGCCTTCTCCCATTACTGCAGCGTATGCTGTGTCAGTGCCAGCTGTGGCTCAGTTGGTAACACAGACGCCTCTGAGTCAGAAGGTTGTGGGTTCAAATCCCACCCGATAGAACTTGAGCACATAAATCTAGGTTGACACTCCAAGTGCAGTGCTGAGGGAGTGCTGCAATGTCGGAGGTACCGTTTTTCGGATGAGACATTAAACCGAGGCCCCGTCTGCTCTCTCGGGTGGACGTAAAAGATCCCGTGGCACTATTTCGAAGAAGAGCAGGGGAGTTATCCCCGGTGTCCTGGCCAATATTTATCCCTCAACCAAAAAAACAGATTATCTGGTCATTATCACATTGCTGTTTGTGGGAGCTTGCTGTGCGCAAATTGGCTGCCACGTTTCTCACATTACAACAGTGACTACACTTCAAAAAAGTACTTCTTTGGCTGTAAAAGTGCTTTGAGATGTCCAGTGGTCGTGAAAGGCGCTATATAAATGCAAGTCTTTCTTCTTAATGCACAGCCAATGCCTACACCTTTCAATGGACTTCTGTTTGCTCAGCAGGAAGCTTCAGGAACCAGCTTGCTGATGGCCTCACTTGGTTTTATAAATAATGAGCCTCCACCTCAATGTTGACAGCTGGGGGATTGCCCCACCTCCACGCAGTTTTTATTCAATGGGCTTCTGTGGAATTGCTTTCGAGTCCCGGGGGGCGGTGGGGGGGGGGCGCGGGGGGGGGAAATGGTGTTAATGAATATGTATCTCCGAGTATTTTGAATGCTTAAATAAACTGGTTGCTTAAAATCGCACTGAAACAACGAGAAACGGGCAAAGCCTTATTGTCACGCTGCCTGAGGTGAATGTGAATGGGGGGAAGGACAATTCAATCAAAAAACACTCATTACACTGAGCAAATTGGTCAATTCTATTCTAAATAGTTTCAAAATTAAATAAAATCAATTTCAGACGCTGCAGCCCTGAGCAGATCTATAAACTCCTGAGACTGGCAGACTAATATACCATTCAGGAATAATGTAGTGCTGACATACAAGCGAAACTGTCTGACAGCAAGGTTGACTCCTGAGGTGTAAGAAGTCACACAACACCAGGTTATAGTCCAACAGTTTTATTTGAAAACACAAGCTTTCGGAGCGCTGCTCCTTCGTCAGGTGACGAAGGAGCAGCGCTCCGAAAGCTTGTGATTTAAAATAAAACTGTTGGACTATAACCTGGTGTTGTGTGACTTCTTACATTTGTCCACCCCAGTCCAACACCAGCATCCCCACACCATGACTCCTGAGATGTTCAAATACAGTTGCAGCTAATTCTGAAATCTGGTTACAATAAAATAACCTGTTATACCTTTTGTTATTAAAGGGCTTAATAACAGTAAATGACTGAAGTATATTCCGATTGACATTATCTTAACATCGGTATGAACTTACTTTACATAAATGGGTTAACGGCAGCGTTCAATAACGCCAATTGGAAAATCAAGGCTCCTGTGTTGCCGTCGTCGTATGGAATTTTGGAATCGTATCATTTACAACACAGAAGAAGGCCATTCTCCTCCTCACCTCCTCTGTTGAAGGTGGTGGCTCTTGCTGGGTTACAGTTCCATAGATGTTGGCAACACTCCAGTACATCACTCAACCTTCACATGTGGACCTAGTCTATCAGCATCATCAGCATACTTAAACTCCCAGCACAATGTTGGGGAGGGACTATAACTGGAAAGCAATCAGGAGTTAGGAATCCCAGCTGATTTGTTTCATCTGTAGTTATTAGGATGTTGTGCTGGCCTTTATAGGTTTCTCCACTTAAAATATCTGGTTGAGCAGCAGCACCAAGACCCCTATGGCCACTAGAAAATCATGGTCAAGTTTTTATTGCTTTGCTCCCCAATTTGCCCTTCGCTGCTGCTCCAGTGGATCAAATATTGATGTTTACTGTGGTAGTAATTTGTGATCATGCAATTTGCAATGTCAAGCAGTCCTGTCCATAGTGTGATTCCCCCCTCCCCAGAGCTGCACCATCAGATGGGAGCCAGGAATCGTAATAGGGACTGTGTGGTGTATGTAACCTGTTCCACCTTAAGAGAACTTAAGCCTGGTCCACCTTAAGAAAGGTACTACTTTCTTTGGCTGCTGTATACGTAATACCGGTGGTGACCACACCGGTATATAAGCACAGTGTAATAATACTGTATTCAGTATAGTCCGACCTCCAACCAGTAAAGACCTGTTGAATTTACTCTTGTGGTCTGTGTAGTAATTCTCACTATAACACACAGACTTAACAGACTGACTAGGGGAAGACCGGCTCCATGAACTGTGTGTAAAATGGAGAACAATGCCAATGCGCACTGGAGGTGGAAGGAAGTGAAGAGTGTCAGCATGGACTAGGGGAAGGCAGGGGTGAAGAGTGTCTCTGTAAACCGGGAAGGAGGTGGAGGGGGGGGGTTAGCAAACAATTTTAAAATTGTCAACACTCTGATTCAGCAACAGAAAGTACCAGTACACAAACACAACCGCCAAACTGAGGGGAAATCCCTGCAATGTGCCACAACCTTTCCAGTGGACCTGTCTATGGAATGCATTTTCAGAGCAGTTCATAAATGTTAGTACATCTCCAAGGAGCAAGTCTTGATATTACTGCACCATTTCTTGTCAAATTAAATGGGTCGTTACAAGGATTGACTTTGTTATATGTTTATGCTTTCTGTAGTTTGTAAATTTTAGCAATATTCTCTTTTGGTCCTATTAAATGAATGACATGTTGCTTTACGTTGAGTTTTGTCTTGCATTTAATCTGATGATGTAGCAGGTTTGTGATTGTCTTCGGAGCCTCCACTTTGGGACTCAACCGACAGCTCATTAGATGTATTCCAAGTGCAGCAGATGGATTTGTCTAATGGGTAGCCCTGGGACTTAAACCTGCAACCAATCCGACAGATCTAAAGAGTCTGTCGCTTTGACTTTGCAAGGCTGCACTGAAATTGTCAGCTGTCTTTGAGAGAGAATTTGTTAGAAGCCAAGTTCAAAGGTTAACCTTTCCAACTCTGTAGACCTTACATTGCTGTTCCCTCTTCTGATTGCCGTGTGAAGGACTGTCCAGGTTGATGTCGCACATTATGAAAGGAGTCCAGCTAGCGTTACCAATTCTGGTAGGACGTATTACATACAACATATACAGAATAGAAACAGGCCATTCGGCCCGACCAGTTCATGCTGGCAAAATTCTCAAACTGCTATGATGGGACTTCAACTCACGTTCTCCTGGATTATTAGTTTAGGCCTCTGGATTACTAGACTAGTAACATAATCACTATGTGCCCATATTCTTTGAGGTTTGATCACATGACCTCCAAATGTCCCGCCTTGCCCAATCAAACAACCTCTTTTTCCCATTTCCAATATTTTTTAATAAGCAAAAGTGTTCAAAGATTTTTTTTTTTTTAAAACACACTTTTTTTTAATGCCCCCATGACTTTTCTTCAGGGCTGCTCGCAGCAGATTCAAGGAGTTTAAACTACTTTAGCTCCTGGAGACTCCAGGGCAATCCTGGAAGGTTGGCGAGCCTAACTCCACCACTCGGGCTGAATGGTTCTTTTGTGGAATTGACTTGTGTGCTAATTGGACTTTTCAAGAGAAATTTCTGACCAGTAGATGCTTTTTTTTAAAATTTGTTCTTGGGATGTGGATGAATTTAGCAAGCACATTTATTGCACATCTGAAGTGTGTAATGTGTGAAATGCGCCGCGATTCTTTAATCACGTTTTGTTCAGCCTCTTAATCAATTAGTTTTACTGAAGTCTGAATCCATTTTAGCAGTGAACTGTGCAAGGTGTGAAATGCAAGGTGACTAGGAACATAGGAACAGGAGGAGGCCATTCAGCCCCTCGAGCCTGCTCCATCATTTAATTAGATCATAGCTGACCTCAGCTCCATTTACCTGCCTTAGCTCCATAGTAAAGGATCCCCTTGGAATGAGTGACCATAATATGGTTGAATTCCAAATTCAGTTTGAGGGTGAGAGAGTTGGATCTCAAACCAGCATACTGAGCTTAAATAAAGGAGACTATGAAGGTATGAGAGTAGAATTGACTAAAGTGGACTGGGAAAACAGATTAAAATGTAAGATGGTACAAGAGCAGTGGTGTACATTCAAGGAGATATTTCACATCTTTCAAGATAAATATATTCCACTGAGGAAAAAGGGGAGTAAAAGAAAAGACAGCCATCCGTGGCTTAGTAAAGTAATAAAGGATAGTATCCGACTGAAAACAAGGGCATATAAAGTAGCCAAATCTAGTGGGAGGATAGAAGATTAGGAAGCATTTAAAAGCCAGCAAACAATAACTAAAAGATTAATTAAGAAAGGGAAGATAGATTATGAAAGTAAACTAGCAAAAAATATAAAAACAGATAGCAAGAGTTTCTACAGCTATATAAAAAGAAAAAGGGTGGCTAAAGTGAACGTTGGTCCCTTAGAGGATGGGACCGGGAAACTAGTGGTGGGGAACATGGAGATGGCAAAGATGCCGAACAAATATTTTGTATCAGTCTTTACAGTAGAGGACACTAAAAATATCCCAACACTGGACAAACAGGGGGCAATGGGGGGGGGAGGAGCTAAAGACGATTAAAATCACTAAGGAGATGGTACTCAGTAAAATAATGGGACTTAAGGCGGATAAATCCCCCGGACCTGATGACCTACATCCTAGGGTCTTGAGAGAAGTGGCGGTAGGGATTGTGGATGCATTGGTGATTATTTTCCAGAACTCCCTGGACTCAGGAAAGGTCCCAGCAGATTGGAAAACTGCTAATGTAACACCCTTATTTAAGAAGGGAAGTAGACAAAAAGCTGGAAACTATAGACCAGTTAGCCTAACATCTGTGGTTGGCAAAATGTTGGAGTCCATTATTAAGGAAACAGTAACAGAGCATTTGGATAAACATAATTTAATAGGGCAGAGTCAGCATGGTTTTATGAAGGGGAAGTCATGTTTGACAAATTTGCTCGAATTCTTTGAGGATGTAACATACAGGGTGGATAAAGGGGAACCAGTGGATGTAGTGTATTTGGACTTCCAAAAGGCATTTGACAAGGTTCCACACAAAAGATTACTGATCAAGATAAGAAATCACAGGATTGGGGGTAATATACTGGCATGGGTGGAAGATTGGCTATCTAACAGAAAACAAAGAGTTGGGATAAATGGTTCATTCTCGGGCTGGCAATCGGTAACTAGTGGTGTTCCGCAGGGGTCAGTGCTGGGACCCCAACTCTTTACAATCTATATTAACGATTTGGAGGAAGGGACCGAGTGCAACATATCCAAGTTTGCCGATGATACAAAGATGGGAGGGAAAGCAATGAGTGAGGATGACATAAAAATCCTGCAAAAGGACATAGACAGGCTAAGTGAGTGGGCAGAGATTTGGCAGATGCAATATAATGTTGGAAAGTGTGAGGTTATGCACTTTGGCAGAAAAAATCAAAGAGCAAGTTATTATCTAAATGGAGAGAAACTGCAAAGTGCTACAGTACAAAGGGATCTGAGGGTCCTGGTGCATGAAACACAAAAAGTTAGTATGCAGGTGCAACAGGTGATCAGGAAGACCAATGGAATCTCGGCTTTTATTGCAAGGGGAATGGAGTATAAAAACAGGGAAGTCTTGCTGCAGTTATACAGGGTATTGGTGAGGCCACACCTGGAATACTGCGTGCAGTTTTGGTTTCCATATTTAAGAAAAGACATACTTGCTCTCGAGGCGGTTCAAAGAAGGTTCACTCGGTTGATTCCGGAGATGAGGGGGTTGACGTATGAGGAAAGGTTGAGTAGGTTGGGACTCTACTCTTTGGAGTTCAGAAGAATGAGAGGCGATCTTATCGAAACATATAAGATTGTGAGGGGGCTTGATCGGGTGGGTGCGGGGAGGATGTTTCCACTGATGGGTGAGACTAGAACTAGGGGGCATAATCTAAGAATAAGGGGCTGCCCTTTCAAAACTGAGATGAGGAGAAACTTCTTCACTCAGAGGGTAGTAAATCTATGGAATTTGCTACCCCAGAGAGCTGTGGAAGCTGCAACATTAAAGAAATTTAAAATGGAGATAGACAGTTTCCTAGCAGATAAGGGAATTAGGGGTTACGGGGAGAGGGCAGGGAAGTGGACGTGAGTCTAGATTCGGATCAGCCATGATCCTATTGAATGGCGGAGCAGGCCCGAGGGGCCATATGGCCTACTCCTGCTCCTACTTCGTATGTTCTTATATCCCCTGATACCCTTACCTAACGAAAATCTATCAATCTCAGTCTTGAAAGCTCCAATTGTCACAGTATCGGAACATTAAGCATTACTTAAGAACATAAGAACATAAGAACTAGGAGCAGGAATAGCCCACTTGGCCCCTCGAGCCTGCTCCGCCATTCAATAAGATCATGGCTGATCTTGGGCTCAAAGCCACTTCCCTGCCCGCTCCCCATAACCCTTCATTCCCTTATCTTGCAAAAATCTGTCTATCTCCACCTTAAATGTATTTAATGACCCAGCCTCCACGGCTCTCCGGGGCAGAGAATTCCACAGATTTACGACCCTCTGAGAGAAGAAATTCCTCCTAATCTCAGTTCTAAAAGTGCGACCCTTTATTCTGAAACTATGCCCCCGAGTTCTAGATTTCCCCACGAGGGGAAACATCCTCTCTGCATCTACCTTGTGGAGCCCCCTCAGTATCTTATATGTTTCAATAAGATCACCTCTCATTCTTCTAAATTCCAATGAGTATAGGCCCAACCTGCTCAACCTTTCTTCATAAGTCAACCCCCTCATCTCTGGAATTAGCCTAGTGAATCGTCTCTGAAATGCCTCCAATGCAAGTATATCCTTCCTTAAATAAGGAGACCAAAACTGTACGCAGTACTCCAGGTGTGGTCTCACCAATACCCTGTACAGTTGTAGCAGGACTTCCCTGCTTTTATACTCCAACCCTCTTGCAATTAACATTTAGCTGTCACTTAGCACCTCAGTTTTTCCTCATTGTTCAGGATTCCTAGGCATGGAAAGGAAGGGCTTCCTTTTGATAATGTGTGAGATCCAGGGCCAGGCTGTAAGGTCAACTTGTGACCAAAAGGGGAAGTGGCTGCAGAAAGAGGAAGGGCTTCAACCTACACTAACTTGTCAATGAGTACCCTGGAAGGGGAACCAGCCTCATGGGAGGCATGATTCTTTACCAAAGTCCCTTGCAGGAGGACTGGGATTAAATAGTTGGTAATGAGTACACCTGCTAGTGCGTGATGGCGCAATTGGATGGTAGAACATTGGGTGACTGGTACGACACAAGCTGCCCAGTGTGAATCCCTCCATCACGCCAGGGGCACATGTCTGTCATGTAACTAATGAGAAAACACTGCGACTTGACTCGGGACAACAGCTGCTGGAAGGCATTACCTGCAGGCTGGGTTTGAGAACACACATGTTATGTATTAACAACAACAACGTGTATTTATATAGCGCCTTTAATGTAGTAAAACATCCCAAGGCGTTGCACAGGTGTATTTTAAGACAAAAAATTTGACACCGAGCCACATAAGGATAAATTAGGGCAAGTGACCAAAAGCTTGGTCAAATGGGTAGGTTTTAAGGAGCGTCTTAAAGGAGGAAAGAGAGGTAGAGAGGCGGAGAGGTTTAGGCAGGAAATTCCAGAGCTTAGGGCCTAGGCAACAGAAGGCACGGCTACCGATGGTTGAGCGATTATAATCAGGGATGTTCAAAAGGGCGGAATTAGAGGAGCGCAGATATCTCGGGAGGATTGTGGGGCTGAAGAAGATTACAGAGATAGGGAGGGGCGAGACCATGGAGGGATTTGAAAACAAGGATGAGAATTTTAAAAATCGAGGCACTGCTTAACCGGGAGCCAATGTAGGTCAGCGAGCACAGGGGAGGTGGGCGAACGGGACTTGGTGCGAGTTAGGACACGGGCAGCCGAGTTTTGGACTAAGGGCTCTGTGCCTACCACAATTGGATTGCAAAGAGGCAAGCTACTGCTGCAAACGTCTTGTAGGCTCGCCAATTTTAAGCAGGGATAGTAAGTGAGGATTAACGGCGCAAAGCACGAACTTGTCTGGTGCCTTCAGCTGGGGAGGATGCAACATGGGAGGTGGGGTGAGCTAGTGGAAGGAGGAAGAACGGAGATATGTACAGGGGTAGGTGTGAGTGTGTAATCTGACAGGATCAACTATACTTTCATAGATTTTCCCTCTCCATTTGTTTTTTGTTAAATCCACATTTCAGATTTGAGACTTGACTTGTTATTTATTGAACAGTAAAGGTCAGCGCATATTCAGGCAAGCTTTTTTTCGGACACTTCCATACAGTCGTGATGAAGGGTTGCATTGCGGGGATGCCGTCTCTGGGAGGAGATGCTGAACTGATGCAGGTTGTTGTCCACACTGAAGAATTAGAACATATGAACAGTCGAGTATGAGTTGTGTAAAAGACCCCATGGCTCTGTTCAGTGAAAGGATGGGAGCTATTTCAGCATCCTGGTCAATAATGATTGATGTCTACCCAGAATTTGCCACTTCAGGCAGTTCAAAGGCTAATGAGATATTTAAGTCAAGCAAGTTGGTTGACACAGAAGGATCAATGAAGTAATTCCCAGGCACCCAGCAAGGAGTCATCCTCAAAGGCCACGAGGATCAGAGATCGGGCTCCCATCGCGCGCAGTTCCCTGATAGGAATGCAAGAAAAGTGAATTTTACTGTAAAGACACTGGGGTGTTCAAAATGCACATGGATGCTGAGCTGGGAGGATTAGAGCATTATAACCTACAACCCTCCGAGATCTCTGCACTCTTAACAATTCTGGCCTCTTGCGCATTCCCGATTTCCTTCGTTCTACCATTGGCGGCCGTGCCTTCAGCTGCCTGGGCCCTAAGATCTGGAATTCCATCCCTTGACCTCTCTGTCTTGCCAGATCTTGCTCCTTCTTTAAGTCGCTCCTTAAAACCTACTTCTTTGACCAAGCTTTACGCAGGTAAAGAGTGCACAGGCAGACAGGTAATGGGTGACCGCCAGACAGAGTAAAAGAACTAGGAAGGTAGTGCAGAAGTCCCCTGGGTCCATCTCCCTCTCCGACAGATTTTCCGTTTTGGATACTGCTGGGGGAGATGGTTTCTCAGGGGAATGCAGCAAGAGCCAAGTCCGTGGCACTACGAGTGGCTCAGCTGCACAGGAGGGGAGGAAAAAGAGTGGGAGAGCAATAGTGATAGGGGATTCTATCGTAAGGGGAATAAATAGATGTTTCTGTGGCCGCAGACGTGACTCCAGGATGGTATGTTGCCTCCCTGGTGCCAGGGTCAAGGATGTCACTGAACGGCTGCAGGGCATTCTGAAGGGGGAGGGCGAACAGTCAGAGGTCGTGGTTCACCTTGGTACCAACGACATGGGTAGAAAGAGGGATGAGGTCCTGCAACAAGAATTTAGGGAGCTAGGTAGCAGATTAAAAAGCAGGACCTCAAAGGTTGTAATCTCTGGATTACTCCCGGTGCCACGTGCTAGTGAGTGTAGGAATAGGAGGATAGAGCAGATGAATGTGTGGCTAAAGAATTGGTGCAGGAGGGAGGGCTTTAGTTTCCTGGATCACTGGGCCTGCTTCTGGGGAAGGTGGGACCTGTACAAGTCAGACGGATTGCACCTGAACCGGAACGAGATCAACATCCTTGAGGGAAGGTTTGCTAATACTGTTGGGGGGGGGTTAAATTAACTTGGCAGGGGGATGGGATATGGAGTGGAGCTATAGTAGGGGGTGATGCACAGCCAAATATAGAGGAAAAAACAAGTCAGCCTGGAAGGCAGAGCAAATATGTAATGGCACAAGGGAGTATGGCAAGGCTGGATGGCATTTATTTTAATGCAAGGGGTCTTGCGAGTAAGGTAGATGAATTGAAGGTGTTGATGAACACATGGGAGTATGATAATGGCCCAGTAATTCCGGGCCCAACGCGTGAGTACAGACGGGGTACTCACGCGTGGGCCCGATGGAAGTGCCGGTTTTCAGCATGCACAGCGCATGCGCGGAAAACCGGCATTTCCTGTCCTCTGAACCAAGGGGTTCAGAGGACGAATGCGTGCGCGCAGGAGTCTGCGCGTGCGCGCTGAAATTCCTTTTTTTCCACAGGTTTGCGCGTGTGTAAGGGCCTCTCCATTTTACGAATGTAAAAAGGAGACGTAAGGACTTGATTCTTTAAGGTAAGTGGTCTATTACTTAAAATTATAACATTTTTTCCACAGCTTTATTGTTTTTGAGGACTTTACAGTAAGGTAAGTGTAGTTTTAGACCCGATTTTTAAAAACATTATTTTTTTCAAAAATGTGATTAATTGTTTAAAATAGTTTTTAAAAGTTATTTATAGTTTATTTAATTATTGGGATGTTTTTAAAATTTTTATTTAAAGTTAAACTAGTCTTTTGGGCGCCCGTACTTTTCATGAGTTTGACAGTTCTTACTATCAAACTCATGAATGAAGTTTCCCCTCCCCTGATTGGCTGCACAGTGCTCACCTGATCCCAGCAGGCACATCGAACTAACTACACCGCTGGATCAGGTAAGCACAGCGTGCCGACATCTGAACCGGGCCAGTGACAGGAATTCCAAGCAGGCCCAGGCTTCAGATGTCGGCACGCCGGGTGAGTGCACATCGGGGGCTTGCACGTGCGGCAAGCCCCCGAACCTAATTTCTGGGCCATTGTTGCTATCACAGAGACATGGTTGAGGGAGGGGCAGGACTGGCAGCTCAATATTCCAGGGTATAGAATCTTCAGGCGAGTCAGAGGGGGGTGTAAAAGAGGAGGGGGTGTCGCAATATTAATCAAAGAGTCAATTACTGCTGTAAGGAGGGATGATATCTTAGCAGGTTCCTCTAATGAGGCCATATGGGTAGAACTTAAAAACAAAAAGGGAGCAAGCACTTTGCTGGGAGTGTACTATAGGCCCCGAAACAGTCAGGGGGAGATAGAGGAATAAATATGTAGGCAAATCTCAGAGAAGTGTAGAAATAATAGGGTAATAATAGTAGGGGATTTCAACTTCCCCAATATTAACTGGGATAGTCAGAGTGTGAAAGGCTTAGAGGGTGCGGAATTCTTAAAGTGCATCCAGGAGAGCTTTTTGAGCCAGCATGTAGAAAGTCCTACAAGAGAGGGGGCGGTACTGGACCTAATTCTAGGAAATGTAGCTGGGCAAGTGGTAGAAGTGTTAGTAGGGGAGCATTTTGGTGACAGTGACCATAATTCGGTGAGATTTAAGGTAGTCATGGAAAAGGACAAAGATGGATCGGAAATAAAGGTTCTAAATTGGGGAAAGGCTGATTTTAATATGATAAGGCAGGATCTGGCTAAAGTGGACTGGGATCAGCTATTTGTAGGAAAATCCACATCAGAGCAGTGGGAGTCTTTCAGAAAGGAAATAGAGAGAGTACAACGGCAACATGTTCCCGTAAAGGTCAAGGGTGGGACCAACATGCTCAGGGAACCCTGGATGTCAAGGGATATACGAGAATGGATTAGGAAAAAAAGGGAGGCTTTTGGCAGATACAAAGGACTAAAAACAGTGGAAGCCCTAGAGGAGTATAGAAAGTGCAGGGGGGTACTTAAAAAATAAATTAGGAGAGTGAAGAGGGGGCATGAAAAAACACTGGTGGGCAAAATAAAGGAAAATCCCAAGGTGTTTTATGTATATTAAGGGCAAGAGGATACCAGGGAAAGAGTAGTGCCCATTAGGGACCAAAGTGGCAATCTGTGTGTAGATTGTAGGTGAGGTTTTAAATGAACATTTTGCATCTGTGTTCACTTTGGAGAAGGACGATGTAGGCATAGAAATCAGGCAGGGGGATTGCGATATACTTGAACAAATTAGTATTGAGAGGGAGGAGGTACTAGCGGTTTTAACGGGCTTAAAAGTGGATAAATCTCCAGGCCCAGACGAGATGTATCCCAGGCTGCCGTGTGAGACAAGGGAGGAGATTGCAGGGGCTCTGACACAAATTTTCACAACCTCTCTGGCCACAGGGGAGGTGCCAGAGGACTGGAGAACAGCTAATGTAGTACCATTATTCAAGAAGGGTAGTAGGGATAAACCAAGGAATTACAGGCCAGTGAGCCTAACATCAGTGGTAGGGAAATTATTGGAAAAAATTCTGAGGGACAGAATTAGTCTCCACTTGGAGAGGCAAGGATTAATCAAGGATAGTCAGCATGGCTTTGTCAGGAGGAGATCATGTCTGACCAATTTGATTGAATTTTTTGAGGGGGTGACTAGGTGTGTGCATGAGGGTAGTGCAGTTGATGTGATCTACATGGACTTCAGTAAGGCTTTTGACAAAGTCCCACATGGGAGACTGGTCAAGAAGGTAAGAGCCCATGGGATCCAGGGCAACTTGGCACATTGGATCCAAAATTGGCTTAGTGGCAGGAGGCAGCGGGTGATGGTCGAAGGTTGTTTTTGTGACTGGAAGCCTGTGTCCAGTGGTCTACCGCAGGGATCAGTGCTGGGTACTTTGCTGTTTGTAGTGTACATTAATGATTTAGATATGAATGTAGGCGGTATGATCAGTAAGTTCGCAGATGACACGAAAATTGGTGGGGTGGTAAATAGTGAGGAGGGAAACCTCAACCTACAGGACGATATAGATGGGTTCGTTAGATGGGCAGAACAGTGGCAAATGGAATTTAACCCTGAAAAGTGTGAGGTGATGCATTTTGGGAGGACTAACAAGGCAAGGGAATACACAATGAATGGTAGGACCCTAGGAAGGACAGAGGATCAGAGGGACCTTGGTGTGCATGTACATAGATCCCCGAAGGCAGCAGGACAGGTAGATAAGGTGGTTAAAAAAGCATATGGGATACTTGCCTTCATTAGCCGAAGCATAGAATATAAGAGCAGGGAGGTTGTGATGGAGCTGTACAAAACACTAGTTAGGCCACAGCTGGAATACTGTATGCAGTTCTGGTCGGCACACTATAGGAAGGATGTGATTGCATTGGAGAGGGTGCAAAGGAGATTCACCAGGATGTTACCTGGGCTGGAGTGCTTCAGCTATGAAGAGAGACTGGACAGGCTGGGGTTGTTTTCCTTAGAGCAGAGAAGGCTGAAGGGGGACCTGATTGAGGTGTACAAAATTATGAGAGGCGTAGATAGAAAGGAACTTTTCCCCTTAGTAGAGGGGTCAATAACCAGGGGGCATAGTTTCAAGGTAAGGGGCAGGGGGTTTAGAGGGGATTTGAGGACCAACTTTTTCACCCAGAGGGTGGTTGGAATCTGGAACTCGCTGCCTGAAAGGGTGGTAGAGGCAGGAACCCTCACAACATTCAAGAAGCATTTAGATGAGCACTTGAAACGCCATAGCATACAAGGCTACGGACCAAGTGCTGGAAAATGGGATTAGAATAGAGAGGACTTGATGGCCGGCGCGGACACGATGGGCCGAAGGGCCTCTTTCTGTGCTGTATAACGTTATGATGATTCTATGGTTCTACCTGTCCCAATAGCTCCTTATGTGGCTCGGTGTCAAGTTTTGTCTCATAACGCCCCTGTGAAGTGCCTTGGGATTGATTGGCTGAACAGCCCTTCCTCATCCTTGCCTATTCTTGTGTTCTAATCCTTCAATGCGGATATAACAACTTGCAACCAGTGGTGAGGCATATTCCCTGCCTTGCACACGTCGCCAGCCAAAGGAACCATACCCAACCCTCATACACTCTGACAAATATTATTACAGGATGGCTAACTGGGAGTGAGTGCAAGGCAGTCATTTCATCATTCGAGTGGGGGATGATAATTAAGGGGCAAATTTAACTCCTGTTGGGAGCAGATGGCAATCCCGTGCTGGGGGGGGTGCAGTAGTGGGAGTTGGAGGCTCAGCAGATTTTAACTGCCGGGCCTCATTTAAATCTCGTCCAAAAATTGGGTGGCCCATTGGCATCAGAACAAGGCTGTCGGCAGCAAGGCAAGTTGCAGAGGGTGGGTATTCCGGGGGTCTGGGGAGCGTGGGGCGGGGGAGTGTGGGGCAGCAGAGGCTCAGACTTTTTTTGTCGGTCCCGGAGGAACACTTCCAACCACGCTAAGGAATGTTTTCTTTTTAAACTTGCCTTTGGGGGGTTCTCACTGGCTTAAGAACATCGGACCCTGATTTGTGTTTATTAATGAGGCTCCCATTGGAGTCTGGCGGGAGCCTCACTGCCGCTAGGATAACGGCATTAAATCACAGATCAGCGGGAACGGAGTTGGAACGGGAGCTTCTGCATTTAGCTGCTCTCCTCGCTGTGTTCCCGCCAATCGGGAAAGAGTTAACATTGCCCCCCCTTAGAAACCGTTTTGGTCTTTTGGCTGACGGCGCCATCTGGATCCTTCAGTGAACTTACTACATCGTAAATGACCCCAAATATCCATTCTCTCTACAAAAACATTCTCTCGCTTAAAAACATTCTGCTGTCGTAATGGGACTAAAGTTGATCCCTTTAATAAATCATATTAGACGAGAAGGGCCTCGGCGTGGAACTAAATCATGTAGCCCAGATCACTGCCTGGTTTGATCCTTGGTCTGTGCTGAGCTGGTTGGTCTCAGCTGGTGTGGTCACTTGGCCAAGTGCATGGTGCCTTCGGAGCCGTGTCCCAGCTTGAGTTTTTGGAAAGGAAGGCAAAAAAAAAAATACTTAAAGAGAAAGAAAAAAAAATGATAAATAGTCCATTCACTTCACAGAAACTCTTCCATTAACCGTAAATAAAAAAAGGTAATTTCAGCTGTGGTTCAGAGGTGTAAAAGACAATATACTGTAAATTTAATCCTATGTTAAAGATTTGTTTTACTACAGGACGTGGCATCTGAACATGTGGGTCCCATTTCATTTGTCTTAGTCAGAATCCAGATGTGCGCACAGTGCACTCAACCCCCTCGGAGCACTGTATGTTTTGGTTAATACTATACAAGCCTGACAACAAAGTATTAGCAAATAATTGGATTAATTCTGTGGCAGCAGATATTTATATAAATTACAAAATTAGTGGTCATTTTGTAAAGCATTTCCAATATTATAATAAGGGTGGGGAAATACACCAAATGCTTTATCTTCTGGAGGCTCACCAGTTCAGAAACCAAACACAGCAACCAAAAACCATTCAATTTAGTGCCCCTCACATACAGACATGTCTTACGGTGCTTTAGAAGGGGTGGGGGGGGTGGGGTGGAGGGGGAAGAGACGGATAAGGGAAGGAAGAAAAAGATTAAGAAGGAATGTAAGTGATTACATGGTAGAAGAGATGGATTTGGAAGGAAGGGAGAAGGTAGCTAGACAAAGTGATGTTAGGAGAGATTTCTGAAGAGCAGGGGGCAGAGTGACACAAGGATCAGCCTCCGATGATGGAGTGGAGGGAGATGGAGATGTGCAGTAATCTGCAGTTAGATGAAGGGAGGGTGCAGCTAGAATAAATGGCACCAGAAGATCTCAGATAAAATGGAGCAAAACGATGGAGAAATTTGAAAACAGGATGAAGATCGTAAGATTGATTATGCTAGAGGACGGGCAGCCAGTGGAGTTCTGGGTCCTTGGTTTTGTATCTAAGGCCAAGAATATAAAAGCAAAGAGGTTGTTTTGAATTCGTACAAGATCATAGTGAGGTGGCAGTTGGAGTATAGTATACAGCTTTGGGCATCCCATTATAGGAAGGACAAAAAGGCAATGGTTAAAGATGTAGTGTCAGCTGTGGCTCAGTTGGTCGTACACTCACCTCTGAGTCAGAAGGCTGTGGGTTCAAGCCCCAAGGCAGGGACTTGATGAAATAAATCGAGGTTGACACTCCAGTGAAGTGCTGAGGGAGTGCTGCACTGTCGGAGGTGCTGTCTTTCGGATGAGACATTAAACCGAGGCCCCATCTGTTCTCTCAGGTGGACGTAAAAGAAGAGTAGGGGAGTTATCCCTGGTGTCCTGGCCAATATTTATCCCTCAATCAACATAACAAAAACAGTTTATCTGGTCATTATCACATTACTTTTTTGTGGGAGCTTGCTGTGCGCATATTGGCTGCCGCATTTCCCACATTACAACAGTGACTACACTCCAGAATTACTTCATTGGCTGTAAAAGCGGTTTGAGGCATCTGGTGGTCGTGAAAGGCGCTACATAAATGTAAGTCTTTCTTTCTAGTGTAAATTCATGTTGCCAGAAATGAAGGGTTACAGTTACAAAGAAAAACTTGAGAGGTTATGGCATATATTCCTGAGAGCTGAGAAGGAGTAACCTGATCGAGGTCTTCAAAATTATGAAGAGTTGTGATAAGGTAAATAATATTAGGTTGCTTCCACTGAGAGGGCATATATGTGAGATAATCACAATGAATTAAAAGGATGGTTAGAATTATTTTTTTAAAAGAGTGCGGTTAGAATTGAATTCACTGCCACAACTGTTGTTGCAATGTGCATCAATTCTTTTAAAAGGGAATGAGATAGTCACCTGAAAACAGGTTAATATTGAGGTAGGGCGAGCAAGCAGGAGAGTGAGGTTGGACTGGGTGGCTCATGTGAAAACAAACACCAGCTCAGACTTGATGGAAGGAATGTCTATTTTTGTGCTCTAATATTCTATGATTGTGTAACTGCAGTTTGTATCCTTTGGGTGAGATTGTCACCATGCACCATCGTTACTGCATCATTTTGCAAAGATAACTCCTGTGGAAATGTGATTTCCTACCGTGTCATGTAAGCAACCTTTCACAAAAGCCATTCTGAAACTGCACCTAATTGAATGAACTGCGGGTCAAATTCAAATTTGGAGGGTATGACATGGTAGCCATTACTGAGACATGGCTGCAAGACAGTCATGACTGGGAACTAAATATACCAGGTTATAAGGTCTACAGGAACGATAGGGGAAATGGCAGAGAGGGAAGAGTAGCCTTAGTGATTAAGGATGAAATCACTTCAATGATAAGAGAGGATATAACGAGGGGTAAGCAGGCAGTGGAGCCTTTATGGGTAGAATTAAGAAATAGGAAAGGATTTAAGACTGTAATGTGAGTTGTGTATAGGCTCCCTGGTAGCAACTCTGAAGTGCTAGATTGTATAAATGCAGAGATTAGACAAGCGTGTAGCAAAGGCAGAGTGGTTTTAATGGGGGATTTTAACTTTCATATAGATAGGGAAAAGCAGACTAGCACCTGTCAGAAAGGTAGTGAATTTCTTGATTGTGTCCAGGATAGTTTTCTATAGGCAACAAGGGGGCATGCCATATTAGATTTAGTAATGAGACAGATTTAGTTTACAGCCTAACTGTGCGTGAACATTTATCCAGTAGCGATCATAATATGATCGAGTTCAACGTAACATTGGAAAGGGAGAAACGTGAAACAGCTACTAAGGTTCTAGATTTGGGTAAGGCCGACTTCAAAGGGAAGAGACAGAGACTGTCCACAGTAAACTGGGCAAATCTGTTAATGAGTAAAACGACAGAAGATCAGTGGGAGATGTTCAAAAAAGAATTTAAGGTGATACAGAACCAGTTTATACCCCTGAGGGGCAAGAGTTCTACTTGCCAAAAAAAAGGCATGATGGCTAAAGGGGTAAAGGACAGCATAAAAATAAAGGAAAGGGCATACAAAAAGGCAAAAAATAGCACCGATCCTGGTGAATGGGAAAGATATAAAGAACAGCAAAGGGTCACAAAACAGATAGTAAGAGCTACAAAAAGGGAGTATGAAAGAAAACTTGCAAGGGATATCAAAATCAACACTTTTTTTACAATTATATTAGGAAAAAGAGGGTGGTCAGGAGCAATGTTGGCCCCTTAAAAACTGAAAGCGGTGATATTGTCAATGATAATGAGATGGCGGGCATGTTGAATAATTACTTTGCATCAGTATTTACAGTAGAGGAAGAGGGTAGCATACCAGAAATCCCAAGGAAACTAAATCAGGGACAGTGACTCAATAAAATTAATGTAAGTAAAATAACAGTAATAATGAAAATAATGGCACTAAAGAGTGACAAATCCCCAGGGCCAGATGGTTTCCATCCCAGGGTTTTAAAGGAAGTAGGTGAGCACATTGCAGATGCCCGAACTATAATCTTCCAAAGTTCTCTCCATTCAGGAACTGTTCCTTTAGATTGGAAAATTGCGCATGTCACTCTGCTATTTAAGAATGGTGAGAGGGGGAAACCAGGGAATTACAGACCAGTTAGCCTAACATCTGTTGTCAGGAAATTGTTAGAGTCTATAATTAAGGATAGGGTGACTGACCACCCCAAATTTTCAGTTGATCAGAGAGAGCCAGCATGGATTTGTGAAAGATAGGTCATACCTGACAAACCTGATTGAATTTTTTGAAGAGGTGACTAAAGTAGTGGACAGGGGAATGTCTATGGATGTTATTTATATGGACTTCCAGAAGGCATTTGATAAAGTTTCACACAAGAGACTGTTAACTAATGTAGAAGGCCCACGGAATTGAGGGCAAATTATTGACCTGGTTAGGAAATTGGCTGAGCGCAGGAGACAGGCAGTAGGGATAATGGGCAGGTACTCAAATTGGCAGGAGGTGACTAGTGGTGTCCCGCAGGGATCTGTGTTGGAGCCTCAGCTATTCACAGTATTTATTAATGACTTAGATGATGGCATAGAAAGCCATATATCCAAATTTGCCGATGACACAAAGATAGGTGGAATTGTAGGCAGTGTAGATGGAAGCATAAAATTACAAAGGGATACCAACAGATCAAGTGAATGTGCAAAACTGTGGCAAATGGATTTCAATGTAGGCAAATGTGAGGTCATCCACTTTGGACCTAAAAAGGATAGAACAGGGTACTTTCTAAGTGGTGAAAGGTTAAAACAGTGGATGTCCAAAGAGACTTGGGGGTGCAGGTACATAGATCATTAAAATGTCATGAACAGGTACAGAAAATTATCAAAAAGACTAATGGAACACTGGCCTTTATATCTCGAGGACTAGAGTACAAGGGGGGGAGAAGTTATGCTGCAGCTGTACAAAACACTGGTTAGACCACACCTGGAGCACTGTGAGCAGCTCTGGGCACCACACCTTAGGAAGGATATATTAGCCTTGGAGGGAGTGCAGCGTACGTTGACCAGAATGATACTCGGACTTCAAGGGTTAAGTTAGGAGGAGAGATTACACAAATTAGGGTTGTATTCTCCTTGAATTTAGAAGGTTAAGGAGTGATCTGATCAAAGTTTTCAGGATATTAAGGTGAACAGATAGGGTAGATAGAGAGAAACTATTTCTGCTGGTTGGGGAATCTAGGGCTAGGGGGCATAGTATAAAAATTAGAGCCAGACCTTTCAGGAGTGAAATTAGGAAACACTTCTACACACAAAGGGTGGTAGAAGTTTGGAACTCTCTTCCTCAAATGGCAATTGATGCTGGATCAATTGTTAATTTTAAATCGGAGATTGATAGCTTTCTGTTAACCAAAGGTATTAAGGGATATGGGCCAAAGGCGGGTATATGGAGCTAGGTCGCAGATCAGCCATGACCTCACTCAATGGTGGAGCAGGCTCGAGGGGCTGAATGGCCTCCTCCTGTTCCTATGTTCCTGTGCACAGCGTATAAACACAACCCTTCACTGACTTCTGAGGTAAGTCTGAAAGAGAAACATAGCTAAAAAGAGCAGAAGTATCTCTTAGGGATTCAAAGGCCTTGTGGAATTAGGCCAGCTGTTCATGTGGGCACATAGAGCTTGGAATATTACAGCCTGTTTCCAACAGGAACTGTGTTTAAGTGTTCTCACCCACAGAATGCAGAGAAGCTGGTGGCTGGTGAGATGAACCAATTACCTCCTTGTTTTTCTGAATATGGTGAATCATGCTGAAGTAAGGTTCCACCTCTAGTATCTCACCCATGTGGCTATTCTTTAGCAAAACAGCGAGTGGCACTATCAGATTATGAGGGGTATCCTGACTGAGTCGAATCTAGCTTTGCTCAATGCTCACACAATCTAGCAGGGTCACTGGATAATGATCAAGAGTGGGAATTCCATCTCAATAAATGGGGTACAATGAGGCCAATCATAGCAGCCCAAGACGTTCATAGGAATATAAGAACATTCAGAACAGGAGTAGGCCATTCAACTAGTTCATGGCTGATCTGTACCTCAACTCCATTTTCTCACCTTTGCTCCATATCCGTTGATACCTTTACCTAACAAAAATCTATTTTTTTTTGCTAGCTCCAATCCACAGCCTTGATCTGCTTGGTTCAATACCACACCATGCCAAAAGGGAACCCGAAATGTAAAACAAATTCTAGTATCAACCATGCATCTCTTGAGATTGTTTTTTTTGGTGTTCAGAGGGACCTGGGTGTCCTTGTACACGAATCACTGAAATTTAACATGCAAGTACAGCAAGCAATTAGGAAAGCAAATGGTATGTTGGCCTTTATTACAAGAGGATTTGAGTATAAGAGTAAAGACGTCTTACTGCAATTATATAGGGCCCTGGTGAGACCACACCTGGAGTATTGTGTACAGCATTGGACTCCTTACCTAAGGAAGGATATACTTGCCATAGAGGGAGTGCAACGAAGGTTCACCAGACTGGTTCCTGGGATGGGGGGTTGTCCTATGAGGACAGATTGAGTAGACTAGGCCTATATTCTCTAGAGTTTAGAAGAATGAGAGGTGATCTCATTGAAACATACACAATTCTTACAGAGCTTGACAGGGTAGATTCTGGGAAGATGCTTCCCCTGGCTGGGGAGTCTAGAACCAGGGGTCACAGTCTCAGAATAAGGGGTCGACCATTTAGGACTGAGATGAGGAGAAATTTCTTCACTCAGAGGGTGGTGAATCTTTGGAATTCTCTACCCCAGGGGGCTGTGGAGGCTCAGTCGTTGAGTATATTCAAGACAGAGATCGACAGATTTTTTAATATTAAGGGAATCAAGGGATATGGGGATAGTGCAGGAAAGTGGAGATGAGGTAGAAGATCAGCCATGATCTTATTGAATGGTGGAGCAGGCTCGAAGGGCCAAATGGTCTACTCCTGCTCCTATTTCTTATCTCGCCATGGGAAAGGAAGAATCCGAAAACTGCCCTTAGATTCTTCACATATACTTTGTAGGTTATGGAGCAACCCTGGCAGAGGCTTTGGGAGGAGGTAATCTGCCTGGATCCCCAGCCAGGGATGGCATGTTCTGCAAGGAGACCAAGAAGACTTATGCAGCAATGCCGCACTCAATTCATTCACAAGTCCTGCGACTTTGAATCTGATGACACACTTGGAATTTAAACACGCCATTCTACATGCTTCAATTGCTTCTGTGAATTGTGAGCATTAAAAAAAAACTTCTGCAAATCACAAGTGAATCATGAGTGTCGGTAATACCGCCAACGCCTTGCTCACAAAAAACCCAGTCATAATTCGAACGCAAAATGAAAGTACGTTCAGAGCTGAGAGCCGATTTGTCATTTCAAAATTCTCCGTTTTAATGGTGAACTTACTACAAGTTGAATTAAAGACGTGGAATAAAATGAGAGCAAATTTATAAACTACATTTGACAGTGTGTCAATTCTGTGAAGAAACTGCTTGCTACAAAATCATGTTCACTTCTCGGGAGCATTCATGTATTAAGTAATTTATAGGGAACTAGTGGTAAGCACGTTCTGTTGGCAATTTCTTGCGTGTTTTTAATGGGCGCTGCCACCTTGTCTTTAATGGGCAACCAGTTGTCCAATCAGAGGTCAGCATTATTCCCCACATCGATGCTGATTCTGGGTTTGGAATTTAAGCTGGATACCAGTTGGCTTTGGATCCTGGCCATCCTAAACTTTAAGATCAAGAACCAAGATCAGTAGGGAGGGATACGCATCCCTACTCAGACGATTAGCACCTGGCTGGAGATGAACCCACTATTACATAGAGATAGGAACAGGAGTAGGCCATTCGGCCCTTCGAGCCTGCTCCGCCATTCAATGAGATCATGGCTGATCTTCGTCTGAGATCATAGCTGATCTTACCAGTTCAGTACCCCGTCCCCGCCTTTTCTCCGTAACCCTTAATCCCCTTAGCCTTCAGAAATATATCCAATTCTCTCTTGAAAATATTTATTGAATTAGCCTTCACAGCCCTCTGTGGCAGGGAATTCCACAGGCTCACCACTCTTTGAGTGAAGAAATTCTTCCTCATCTCTGTTTTAAATGATTTGCCCGCTATTTTTAGACTGTGGCCCCTGGTTCTGTGCTCCCCGGCCATTGGAAACATTCTCTCTGAATTCAGCCTGTCCAGGCCTGCCATAATTTTATATGTTTCGATGAGATCCCCTCTCAATCTTCTAAACTCCAGTGAGTACAAGCCCAAACTATTTAATCTCTCTTCGTAGGTCATTCCCGCCATTCCAGGTATCAGCCTGGTGAATCGCCGTTGCACTCTTTCCATGGCAAGAACATCCTTCCGCAGATGGGGCGACCAAAACTGTACACAATACTCCAGATGCGGTCTCACCAGCACCTTGTACAGCTGTAGTAAGGTATCCCTATTCCTATACTCGAACCCCCTTGATATGAAGGCCAACATACCATTTGCCGCCTTAATCGCCTGTTGCACCTGCATGCTCTCCTTCAGTGACTGGTGCACAAGAACACCCAGGTCCCTCTGCACTTCCCCATCTCCCAATCTATTGCCATTTAGATAATAATCTACCCTCCTGTTTTTACCCCCAAAGTGGATAACCTCGCATTTATCCACATTATAGTGCATCTGCCACGTATCCGCCCATTCCCCCAACCTGTCCAAATCGCACTGTAGCCTCCTGACATCCTCATCAGAGCCCACCCCTCCTCCTAGTTTAGTGTCGTCAGCGAATTTGGAAATATTGCATCCAATTCCCTGATCCAGATCATTTATATATATTGTGAACAGCTGGGGTCCCAGGACAGATCCTTGCGGCACCCCGCTGGTCACTGCCTGCCACTCCGAAAACGAGCCGTTTATTCCAACTCTCTGTTTTCTATCCGCCAGCCAGTTCTCTATCCACGTTAATACTTTGCCCCCAATTCCATGAGCCTTAATTTTGCATGATAATCTTTTGTGTGGAACCTTATCGAAGGCTTTCTGGAAGTCAAGGTACACCACATCCACTGGCTCTCCCCCATCTATTTTACCAGTTACTTCCTCAAAAAATTCCAGCAGATTAGTCAAACACGATTTACCCTTTGTAAATCCATGTTGACTCTGTCCGATCCTTTCCCCATTTGTCAAGTGCTCCGCTATTTTATCCTTAATAATGGATTCAGTGGATTCAGGAGATGATTCTGCCTGTGACCCACCTTCAATTGTTTCTACTCAAGAATTTCTTTTTAGAAAAAGGTCTTTTGTAATAGTCCTTCTGCAGGGAGATGTATATCTTGCACTGAAATTACTGATGGTTGACCTTACCCTAAGCAACACTCCCCACTAATTGTAATACAAGATTACTGGTATCTGCAATTTGAAATAGTCATGCTAAATTTAGACTGTTGAAATAATTGCACTGAAGCAACATGCATTGAGGGGGTGTTGTTTGGATTAAAAAGGCAGTGCAGTGTGTAATCTGGGCAAAAGCAGCATTTACTTGAGTGAAAAACTAAAATGATTTATCCAATCATACTTGAGGAGGAAGTATGCGAATAGAAAGTCAGTCTTCTATTTAATTTTTTTTTGCCTCATCAGTTTTCTCTTTTTGTAGGTGGTGACTCATATTGGGGGTATGATTTGGGTACAGCTCCCCAGACATTAGTAGTCCTCAGTTCTTCATCCACGTTGCTATTTTTCAGCTCTGGGTCTAGACGGTGGCTGGTGTTCAACATCAGAGAGCTTTTGACAGTGAAGTAAGTGGCTGAGTGTCGAATTGAGGGCCACTCGAGTACTTTGATCTTGCACCGTTGCAGCAAGTCGCAGTGACAGGCTTGGCAGAGGACAGCTTCGAGTCACGTGACAGACGGTGCATGTTGATGCCGAATTGCCAGCTCGCAGTCAGTCAGGGACTGAAGCCAAAAGCAAACTTGCGTTTCGAACGCCTCAGCGAATACATCAGCACTAAGTATCCCTGGTGCCCGGGAGAGATGTTGGAAATCATAATAGGTGCAGACAGGAAGATGAGGAAAGACGCAGTGAGGACAGACCCTAATGAGAATCAGATTGCAAAAAAGCAAGATGCCAGATTCCACAACCGGATAGAAAGCTGCTTTTCATCAGTGCTGGGGCAATCTCCAGCCTCTGTCAGTGCACAGAGACTGACTCCCACTCACTGCTTAAAATATACTACCAACAGAGCAACTTCCAAGCTATGACCTGCACCTGGGAATACTACAAGCAGTTTAGATCTCAGATTTTTAAAAAAAAATTGCATTGCATTACATTTGGAGAAAAAAAAGTCCTACAGAAGCTTACACATAATCAGGGCCACTTGCACACTCGAATTAAGAGGCAGCCTTTTGAGAATGCAAGATCAGCCATAAAACAAAAAGTCTTTTGTCATTTTAAACAAGGAGTAAGTGGAATAGCAATCATGCTCCATAATCACTTGAGTGGAAGGCTCAAATTGGATATAAATTAGACGCAGGTCAATTTATTTTTTGTGCTTTTTTTTGTAAAACAAAAAAGTCTGTTATTGTCATTTAAACATTGGAAGGGTCAACTTCAGAAGCATGCGGTTCAGGATGAAAGGGGGGCTGAGCTGCCTCTGGGTGATTTCACTCGGTATTAACGAGCTATCGTGGACAATCTCCACTTTACTACTATTGTTTCTCCCGACCCTGGTACTGAGGTCACTCTACTCTACTGGGTAACTCAACAGTAAATAAAACTGCAATGCTCAAAAGAGACCTTGTGTCACTCAGAATTTTTACAGAATAATTGCCCTTTGTGATTTATACGTCTTATTAAATCTAAGTCTTGCTTCCCTTACAGTTTTTTGTTGCCTGAAACTTATTCCATTCTAGCCAGCAGTCTGCACCATTGTTGATTTTCTCTTGCAAGTATAGGTTAAAGTGACGCTCAAGGCTGATCCCCAGCGCCAAAGGAGTCAGTTAGGAGGAAAGACTGAAGACATTTGGCTCTCCAGCTTTGGAAAGAGGCAACTGAGAGTCTGTAGAAAATGTAAACCTAGAACATTACTTCAAATTGAACCATGACAGTAGGACAAGGGATAGTAGGCCAGATCACCAACAACGATGAGTCAGCCTACAGGGAGGAGGTCCAGCATCTCGTGAAGTGGTGCGCCGATAACAACCTGGCCCTTAACATCAAGAAAACCAAAGAAATCATTGTGGACTTCAGGAAGTCTAAAGGCGGAAGTCACACCCCCATCCACATCAATGGGGCTGTGGTGGAAAGGGTGGACAGCTTTAAGTTCCTCGGAGTCCACATCACGGAAGACCTCTCCTGGTCCCTCAATACCTCCTCTCTGGTGAAGAAGGCCCAGCAGCGCCTATATTTCCTAAGGAGGCTGAAGGGATGTAACCTGTCACCCCTGATCCTCTCTAACTTTTACCACTGCACATCCTGACAAACTGTATCACAGTATGGTATGGCAGCTGCAACTACTATGACCAGAAAGCCCTGCAGCGGGTAGTCAAAACTGCCCAACGCATTACCGGCACCCGGCTACCGACCATAGAGCACATATACCAGAAACGCTGTTTACGGAGGTCACGGTCCATCATCAAAGACCCTACCCACCCCAGCCACAGTCTGTTCGCCCTCCTGCCATCTGGGAGACGCTACAGATGCATTCGCACCCGAACGACCAGATTTAGGAACAGCTTCTTTCCCAGGGCTGTCATCCTACTGAACTCCACAAATAAACTCTAAAGCCTGCACATCTGCCAATGCACTTTATTTTGGTTATGTTTATGTTAATGTATTACAAGCCAAATGTATGTTGAATGTTTAAATGTCTTAATCTAAATGTACACTCTCGGGAGCCGCAAGCCTACATTTCGTTGTGCTGCACTTGTGCACTAACAATGACAATAAAGTTGATTTGATTTTTTTTTTGATTTGAAACTAATGAGTGCCAAATTTAGAACTATAACAGGACATTCTTCACACAAGGGTAACCAATTCTTGGAATGGATTTTTTTGTAGGGTAATGGAGGCAATAAAACTTGGAATCATTTAAGAAGCAGTCAGATGTTGTGATGACCATTGTCTATATCTCTATGATGTCCCCTCTTAGTTGCTGCTCTTCAAAGCAGAAGAGCCCAGCTTTCTCCCGACTTTCCTCTGTAGATCAGCCCTCCAGTGCAAAGGATCATTCTCACGGGTGGACAAAAACAAAATACTGCGGATGCTGGAAATCTGAAATAAAAACAGAAAATGCTGGAAATACTCAGCAGGTCAGGCAGAATCTGTGGAGAGAGAAAGAGAGTTAATGTTTCAGGTCGATGACCTGGAAAAGGTTAGAGATGTAACCGGTTTTGAGCAAGTACAGAGGCAGGAGAAGGGAGGAGGGGAGGAAAGAACAAAAGGGAAGGTCTGTGATAGGGTGGAAGGCAGGAGAGATTAAATGACAAAAGGGATGATGGTGCGAGGCGCAAGGAGATGGTAATGGGACAAGTAAAGAAACAAAAGATGGGTCCTTGAGGAGGTGCAAAGTGTAAACCCATCTTCTATTTCTTTACTTGTCTCATTACCATCTCCTTTCGCATTTCTAGCATTTACTGGCTTTAATTCTCCTTGCTGTTCTCTGCACTATCTCCAGGGCTTGGCTGCCTCACCATGCATTGGTGACCAAAGCTGAACACTGTACTCAAGGAACACCGTACTGTTTTAGAATAACATCCTCTGATGTGTTATGGCAATATAGTTCAGCATTCTATTTGCTTTGTTCATTACAGTTCAGCAATGATTGGAGATGCTAGAAGAAGAGAAAGAATACACAATGCTTTTCTGTCCCGCTCACTTACAGATTTTATCTAGTTTATTTTATGGATCCTTGTCTGTCTCATCAGACTTGACTGCCCCCTAGTTTAATATTGCCTTAATTAGACCAGCGATAAAATCTAAGAACTGTTCAGCTGATATTTTGAAATGAGAGATTTAAAAAGTAACCCAAAGATGTGCGGGTTAGGTTGATTGGCTATGATAAATTGACCCTTAGTGTTAGGGGGATTAAATACGTGGGGTTACAGGGATAGGGTGGGATATGTGTTGGTGTAGGGGTTACGGGGATCGGGTGGGATATGTGTCGGTGCAGGCTCGATGGGCTGAAATGGCCTCTATCTGCACTGTGGGGTTTCTGTGTTTCTGTGTTAAATAACTAGGACCAAATGTACAAAGTAAGATCATGTTGTAACTGTGTTATGTTAAAGAAACCAATGACAGAATACCCCTCGAATAATCACCCAGAGCTGTACGTAAATTAAACTGCCTCGTAATGTTTAGAAGCTCTACATCGGAATAGTTTGTGAAGAAAGTGAGAGTGAATTCTTTGTCTCCTATATGCGAGACATCATTACAAACTCTGGTCACCTGCCCACGGCCTGCCAGAGAGCCACTACTCTGTCAATGCTCTTGTAAGGGCGTAGGTTGGTGTCTTTTCTGGAGACAGAAGCTGACCTCCTGAGCTCTAATGTGATTTAAAACAAAACCCACTCAGTACTGGGGCAGCCGCACTCATCAGTGAAGCTCTCTTTCAGATGTAAGATCCAAAACGGTGACTGTCCATCGAAGCACATGAGGAAAATGTAATCCTTTATTCCCATAATAACTGTAAGGAGGGGGGGGGGAAAGAAACATTTTTTTCGTTGCAAAAATTGGATGGTGGGAGAAAGGTTCCCCAATGCAGTGTATTATACAATATTCCCAAGACTTTTTGCTACTGAATAGGAAAGTAATTTGGGCTGGAATTCTCTATGTGCCTCATTTTTGAAGAAGAATATCTTGACCCCAGACTTTAACTCGGGGAGAGTGGGGAGCAAGCTGAGTGCGAAACTCGGCCATTCTGCAGAAAATGAGGCCCAGGCTATTTTAACTCCCGGGCCACGTTTAATTCCCGTCGGACAATTTCACGCCCGTTCTGGGCGGGAAGTTGGTGAAATATTGTGCAGCACAGAGGCCGTCTGACGACGCAATGTCAGTGGTGGGATCAGGCTCTGGGGGCTTCTCATGCAGATCTTGCATTCAGGAAAGCAGGGTGGTGGGGCCGGGGGGCGATTCCCGGGGAAGGGGAGAGGCCCAAGCTTTCCTTGTGGGGCCTGGAGGTGCACTCCTGCCCCCTCTAGCCCCATAAAGAAAAGTTTAAAAAGAAGAACATAACGGGAGAAATTCGGTATCGCCCCATTTGGGGCGCAGTTATCGGCCGGGCGCAAAGTTTAGCGCCTGGCGCTAATTATCACCTCCGACTGCAAATTTGGCTTCTATCGCCCCTGGAGGTGATTGGAGTGCTAAATCAGGTGCTACACACCTCTCTTAAGATGCTAATGCCGAGGAGCGAGGCGCTACCTCAGAGCGCTGGCGAAGCTCATGTGATGTCAGTCAGCAATGGAATACAGACACACTGGTGCCGGCCAGTTCTTAAAGGGGAGGGTTGATCTTGCTCTCCATCCACACCCTGCACATTGCAGCCTTGAATCTCGGCCTGGAGAGACCTGTACATCAAATCTGCTAGAAAGAACAATGGAGAGGGCCCAGGGAAAGATGTCAGAGTGCAGCCCCCACAGTCTCTTCTAAATCGATACAAGGAAGATCAAATCAAAATGAACCTTCAAAGTGCTGCTCAGTACCCAAAACTCCTCAACACAGCGTTGAATCTCTCCAGAAGTCTCTCTCTCTCACTCAGAATGCGTGGTGCAATAATGTTGCCGACAAAAAAGGCAGGAAGCGGTCGTCTTTAAATAGCGCTCCCCCAGTCCCTTCCCGATGGCAAAACGCTACCCTCAACCTGTCATTGCTAGCGGCAGGTGGTAAGGCAGGGGGTGCCACTCAATATCCGGTCCAGGGCGCTACCGGGGCGTTGTTCGCTCGACTGATGTCACGACCTGCGGGCGCAGGAGATCGTGGCGGTAGTGTTTAGCGCCGCCGCAAAATGGCTGGTCAATTTCGCGAGCGGCACAAACATCGCCGCACCCGGGCGCTAGTTGCTTTGCGCCCCATTAGCGCCCTCTTAAGATGCTAATGGGAGGTGCAAACCAACTGAATTTTTTCCCCAACCTCTCTTGGCCTCTTCTGTTGCAGATCCTCTTTCGACTTGGTTCAGCCTGGAAGGAAAGCCACTGTGGCTTTAAGTGACCAGGGTGGTTTTAACTGGTTTCCGCTGGGCCCCTTTATAAAGATGTGTTAATAAAGAAACTATTCAGAGGTTGCAAGCCGTGAGGTTGGATCTTTTACTCCCTGCCTTTCTGCAGTCGCTGCACACTGGCCTTAACCGGCCATTTTTGGTTATGTCTTTAAGCAAAGCATGTAGGTTACTGGGTTAACAGCTGGATAGGGTGCAACAATCCCACAACACTCTTAAAGCAACAATTACAAATATATTAGGCTTTGCAGCTGGCTTCCTTGCAATCTTAATTTGAATCCAAAATGTATCAATGTTGACATGTTTTTACTGTTATAAAAAGCATTAATTTTAGAACTTGATTTATTCATCAGTGAAGATCAGTGACATAGTCAATGTCAGGGGGTGGATTTGAACCCTGAGCGGGTTTTGGGCGGGTGCGGACAGGAGTGAATTGACAGATTGGATATCAATTATCTGTTTGCCGCACAAAATGGGTTGAAAGTGTTCAGCTTATGCTATAATTCTAGCTGGTGCCATGTCTTGTGAAATCTCATTACCTGTACATTGATCCAAGTCCTGATTCAAGCTCTGTGAGTGAATCCACATGGACAGATTGCGTGGATTCCCCAGTGGTACACTGTAGACTCTCCGTGGAACAGTTTCAGAGGCGTCCTTTTCTGAAAAAGAAAGACCGGCATTTATACAGTGCCTTTCATGAGTTCAGGACGTCCCAAAGCGTTTACAGCCAATGGAGGTTTAAGGTGATTGGCCAAAGAACCAAAGGCGACGTAAGAAAAACTGTTTTACGCAGCGAGTGGTTGGGATCTGGAATGCGCTACCTGAGAGGGTGGTGGAGGCAGATTCAATCACGGCTTTCAAAAGGGAGTTGGATAAGTACCTGAAAGAAAAACATTTGCAGGGCTACGGGGAAAGTGTGGGGGAGTGGGACTAGCTGAGGTGCTCTTGCAGAGAGCCGGCACGGGCTCGACGGGCCGAATGGCCACCTTCCGTGCTGTAACTATTCTATGATTCTAAGTAGTTTTGAAGTGTAGTCACTGTTGTAACGTATGAAATGAGGCAACCAATTTGAGCGCAGCAAGCTCTCACAAACATCAATGTGATAATGACCAGATAATCTTTTTTTTTTAGTGATGTTGATTGTAGGATAAATATTGGCCAGGACACCAGGGATACTTCTTCTAAATAGTGTCATGGGATCTTTTACATCCACCTGAGAGAGCAGATGGGGCCTCCATTTAACATCTCATCCGAAAGACAGCACCTCTGACAGTGCAGCACTCCCTCAGCACTGCACTGGAGTGTCAGCCTGGATTTTTGTGCTCAAGCCTCTGGAGTGGGACTGGAACCCGTAACCTTCTGACTCAGAGGCGAGGGTGCCACCCACTGAGCCACAGCTGATATAGTTGCTTCTATTTAGCGTGTGTGTGTGTACATTGCTGCAACAAAAAAATCAAATTAGCGTCTGCAGAACATAGCTTCTCGTAACTCAGTGTAGCAGGCAATCTGTACAAGCTCTGGATCTGTACACATTTCCCCGGATGGCTGAACGAGCTGGTATTGATTTCCTTTCATGTGCCAACCAGGGAAAGTAGCAGATGCTCATCGGCATCTTCAAAAAAAACTGGCAACTCAAAAGCAGGCCTGGCTGCAGCTCTATGATGTGTAGTTACACTGGCATGCAAAGGGGCAAGGGGCTTGACATAGCTACTGATATACCCAGCATCCCATCACTTGTATGATGGAAGATGGTAGCAGAACTTGCAGGGATTTTCCCCTCACTCCTTGCAGGGAAGTTGTGGGCTATTGCGGCTATGTCTTGATACTCCGCTGCTACATCTGATTGTTAAATTGTCACTATGACGGGGGGGGGGCACTCTTCAGCCCCTCTTCCCAATTCACACCCTTCTCCCTCTTTACAGATGTCAGCTATGCTCAGTTGGGTCCGAGTCTAAAAGTTATGGGTTCAGGCTGCACTCGGGAGTGGAGTACCTCATGTAGGCTCCAGTGCAGTATTGAGGACACGATGCATCATCAGGGTTCTTGTCCTTTGGATGAGACGTTACACTGAGGCCCACCTCGGTACCGGCCCAGTGGTTCTGGTGGATGTTAAAGATCCCATTGGCACTATTCAGAAAACAGCAGGGAGTCGGTCCAGTGTCCTGCCCAATATCACTCCCTCCATCAGCATCACCCTTAAAAAAAAAAATGAGTTATTTGTCTCATTGTTATTTGTGCTGTGCACAAAATGGCTGCTGTGTTTACAAAACAACAGCGACTCTACTTTAAAGTAATTAATTGTATTTGAAGTGTTTTAGGATGTTTCTGAAATTTGTAATGAGGTGCGATACAAATGTAAGTTTCTTTTCTTTCTTCGCCCTCAGTTCACACTGGTGCATTTCTCCCTTCCTTTCCCCATCCATGCTCGCACTCTTTATTCCTCTCCTCCCTTGATTTCGAGCTGGCCCTATTGTCATCTTCACCCCCTCTCAATATTCTTCACCCCTTCCCTCTCTCCCCTTTCTGACGATACTCTTTAAGGTTCTTGTTGGTACTCTGCTCCACTTTCCCTTTAAATTCATCCTGGTACTTCCTTTCATGTCCTTCTTAGCCATCAGTTCATGCCGGCATTCCCTAACCCCGATCCTCCAGTGGGTTATGCTGGCACTCTCCTTCCCAGCTCAGCGCCGTTCCCAGCTCCTACCTCTTTTTGCTCCATGGGATTTAATGACACTGTGACATGCAGTTCTTATGAGAATTCCTACCTACAGGATGCAGCAGTGTTCAATCCCCAGTACTGCATTGGAGTGTCGGCCTTGATTATGTGCTCAAGTTCTAGAGTGGGGCTCGATCCCACGACTTTCTTACTCTGAGGCGAGAGTGCTACCAGCCGAGCCAAGTGACAGTGGCAGCTCTCACCTCGAAGAACATACAATTTTCCCCATCGTTTAACACTATTGACTCACACAGCATACAGGTTGACGTAAGAAAACTACGAGGCACTTGGTCTAAGCGTTAAACAAAGCTTTAATCAACTGTTTTACAACATGGAGGTCTAGTTGTGTCCTTCACTAGTTCCTGTTACGAATGTCCTGCGCAAGCTGGGCCCGTGCCTGAGTATTTATACTCTCCCTGGACAGCGCCACCCGCAGGCCGCTCAATATTATTTCCTAAGTCTTTCTTTCATGAATGACTGATTCATGTCACAGTTTACAATTGCTATCCCTACAAACACAAAATAGCTCATTCCTCAATAAACTGGACACTTTAGTAGTTAATGAACAACTAAATAAGAGTCCAGCCTGCTTAAAAGTTACTTTTGTAAGTTCTTGAAATTGTCCTTTGAAGTCCCGTTATTGATGTAAAATTGCATTTTTCTAAATAAATTATTAACATAAAGAATACTTTACCAGCCTGCCTTTGAAGCCTGTACTTATGGTACAAAATAAATTAGAGGGAAAAAATAAGAAAATTAGAATTTCACCGTCTATTAATCAAATCTGTGTACGGGAGTCCCAATCACTATCCTGTACGTTGTATCTATACTGAAATGAGCCGAGAGAATAATTGCAGAGCTAAACATACCATAGTTTACCAAAATATTCAAACTCCATTCCTCTAGGATGTATGGTTCATTGTTTCTCACCCCAGTGGAGACGCACCACAATATAAATGTACAAGATCACGTCTATGACCTTTAATTTATAGAATTTAAATCGCATTAATCCCTCCGGCTTTGACAGGCTTTTGCAGCTGAAAGCACTGATCCATAATTATTCTAATTACAGCATACATATTCCATCCTGATACCAATAAATGAATTCCATTTGAAACGGATGCTGTGTCAGGGCAATAAAGTGGGTTTTTCCCCCCCCCCTCTTTTCTAAAGTCTTGACGTTGAACAGCGTTTGTTCCCATTCACAGGGAAAGCGATCAATTTCTTTGCATATAAAAAAAAGGTTTCATGAATACGTGCCCGAGTTTAAAAGAGTAGCTTGTGACTCTTTTAGTGTGAATGCCCACCGTTATGTGAATAATTATCCATATTGCTGGGGAGAGTAAGAAATGCACTGGTGGCAGCCCTCCTGCATTGCTTTGTCCTCTGAACATTGAAGCACATAGTATACTAGACTAAGACCATGGGTACGTTTTCTCTAGTTAAAACTAGTTGAATCCTCTGTGGCATGACGCATGAGTCTGGAGTACAATTGCAAGGTATGGTTGCTACCTGGCCTGTGCCTTTAAGACCACTGTTCTAAATAGGCAAATGCAGGAAGCTACAGTTAAGATTAGAGGCAAATATGTAAATATTTGTAAATTTCAGGCTCCAGGTTTCATGGCTCCAGGTCTTTTGTCCTTGCTGGCTACACAGATGGAAAAGAAAAGAACTATCCCACCAGGAGCACTTCCAACTCCAAGTGTAACCTACGGAAGATGTTGCTTTTGCCAACAATCAAAACAACTTAAGTCATTTTTCTTTTTAAAAAACAATTAACGTGTAAACCTGGATTACTACCACACTTCGATATAATCTGAAGAAAGCTTTGTGACAGGAACCACAGCAAAAGGGTTTTCAAGTGTGAACAGACCAACTGCAAATTCCTATTGGGTTCACCGAGTCCGAATTCTGACGGTATTGAGCAGCACTGCCCTTTGGTTAACATGTCAACGAAAACACAATGCTTATGACTTCCCAAACCCATGACATCCACCATAAGTGAAACTTATAAAATTCTAACAGGACTAGACAGACTAGATGCAGGAAGGATGTTTCCGATGGCGGGGGAGTCCAGAACCAGGGGTCACAGTCTAAAGATAAGGGGTAAACCATTTAGGACTGAGATGAGGAGGAATTTCTTCACCCAGAGAGTGGTGAACCTGTGGAATTCTCTACCACAGAAGGCAGTTGAGGCCAATTCATTAAATATATTCAAGAAGGAGTTAGATATATTTCTTAAGGCTAAAGGGATCAAGGGATATGGGGAGAAAGCAGGGACAGGGTACTGAATTTGGATGATCAGCCATGATCTCATTAAATGGTGGAACAGGCTCGAGGGGCCGAATGGCCTACTCCTGCTCCTATCTTCTATGTTTCTATCAAGAAGGACAAGGGCAGCAGTGTCATGGGAACACCATCACCTCCAAGTCACACACCATCCCAACTTGGACATGTATCGCCCGTTCCTTCAGCATTATTGGGTGAAAATCCTGGAACTCCCTCCCGAACAGCAGCACCTTCACCACATGGACTTCAGCGATTCAAAAAAGAGGCCCACCACCACTTTCGCGAGGATACCTAGCGATGGGCAATAAATGCCAGCCTTTCCAGTGACGCCTGTATCCCGAGAAAGAATGAAAAACAAATTAAAAAAAGAAATGTGTCTAAATATATTAGAAGCATGTATGATTATCCATCTATTCTAAACTGCCTGACGTCAATGGGGGTGGGGGTGGGGGGTGGTAGTGGCACTACAATTGGCTTCAGCACCCAAGGGTAGGGGAAGTGAGAATTTTGCCAGGGTTCCACCACCTGATTGCTGGCCAGTGTAAAGTGCGAATAGGTAAACATTTATTGAGGACAGAATCAGGCTCCATTATAATACATACATAGATAATCATACAATAGCCTGCCAAAGCTTGCCGTCTGAGCCCATGCATGGAAAAATGGCCCATAGGACATGGTACTGGAGGGCACCAAGGTTCTACACAACAACTTCCCAGCAAAGAGTTAATGGCTTAAGGAAGGAGGGGAAACAGAATGAGTTTGGTATTTACATAGGCCCTTATCAAATCCTTAGAGCACTTCACAACCAATGAACTACATTTGAGGTGCAGAGAGACTGTTGTTATGTAGATCAACAGGGCAGCCAATTTTTGAATGGCAAAATTCAACAAGCATGTAATCTGTTTTAAAGTAGTGTTGATTGAAGAAGAGGTATTGCTCAGGACACTGGTGGACTTCCTGCTCTTCAAATAGAGCTTTAACATCCACCAGAATTGATCAACAGGGGCTCAGTTTAACCTGAGAGACAGCATTGCCAACAACACAGCTCATTCTCTGTACAGCACTGAAGTATTAGCCGAGATTATGTACTCAACCCAACGCCTGGAGTGGGATTTGAACCCACAGCTTTTGACTCAGAGGTGAGTGCGCTGCGAACTGAGCTCACCCAATACTAAAGAACTGGGAAAATTGGAAGGAATGAAAATCTGAAGTTACCAGAAATTGTATTATCCTGTAATGCCTTTTCATCCTCTGCGTATTTTCATGCTGCTTTCCTCATTTGTACCTTGTTATTCCTCTTGTTTGAGAAGATGAAAACACTAGAAAAAAATTGGATTGGGAAGCATTTGGTCACAGCGCAAGTAAGCAACTCTAATGAGATTGGTGGTTTTAAAAAGAAATAAATAGACTGATGAACAAGGTCAGAGAATGCGGAGTCAGGGGACAAGTAGCAGAATGGATTGCTGGCTGGCTTCAGGACAGAAAGCAGAGAGATGGGGTAAAGGGTAGCTATTCACAGTGGCAGAAGGTGGGTAGTGGTGTTCCACAAGAATCAGTGCTGGGACCACTGCTGTTCACAATTTACATTAACGATTTAGACTTAGGAATCAAAAACACAATTCCTAAATTTGCGGATGACACCAAATTGGGGGGGGGATAGTCAATGCTGAGGAGGACTGCAACAAGTTACAGGAGGACATTAATAAACTTGTAGAATGGGCATATAATTGGCAAATGAAGTTCAACACAGATAAATGTTAGGTATTACATTTTGGTAGGAAGAATAGGGAGGTCACTTATCACTTGGAGGGTGCGAGTCTAGGTGGGGTAGAGGAACAAAGGGATCTAGGAGTACAAATATACAAATCACTAAAAGTTGCGACACAGGTTAGCAAGGCCATAAAAAAAGCAAACCAAGCACTAGGGTTTATTTCTAGAGGGATAGAATTGAAAAGTAGGGAAGTTATGCTAAACCTGTATCGAACCTTGGTTAGGCCACACTTAGAGTACTACGTACAGTTCTGGTTGCCGTATTATAAAAAGGATATAGAGGCACTGGAGAGGGTGCAGAGAAGATTTACAAGGATGATACCAGAAATGCGAGGGTATACATATCAGGAAAGGATGAACAGGCTGGGTCTCTTTTCTCTTGAAAAATTAAGGCTGAGGGGTGACCTAATAGAAAAAAACATAGAAAAACATTGAAAAAATAGAAGCAGGAGTAGGCTATTCGGCCCTTCGAGCCTGCTCCGCCAGTCGATATGATCATGGCTGATCCTCTATCTCAATACCATATTCCCATTGTCTCCCCATACCCCTTGACGCCTTTTGCGTCTAGAAATCTATCTCCTTCTTAAATATATTCAGTGACTTGGCCTCCACAGCATTCTGTGGTAGAGAATTCCACAGGTTCACCACCCTCTGAGTGAAGAAATTTCTCCTCATCTCAGTCCTAAATGTCCTACCCCATATCCTGAGACTGTGACCCCCTCATTCTTTAAAATTATGAAAGGTTTTGATAGAGTGGATACAGAGAGAATGTAGTCACTGTTGTTTTTATCGGCAAATGCAGCAGCCAATTTGCGTACAGCAAGATCCCTCAGCCAGCAATGAAATGAGTAATCAGTTTTGGTCGTTGAGGGATGAACGTTAGTCAGGAGATCTGTCTACTCCTCTTCCTTGGGATCTTTTATGTCCATCTGAACAGGTAGATGAGATTTTAGTTTAATATCTCATCCAACTGACACCATCTTCGACAATGCAACACTCGGTACTGTAGAAGAAGAAGAAAGACTTGCATTTATATAGCGCCTTTCACAAACTCAGGACGTCCCAAAGTGCTTTACAGCCAATGAAATACTTTTGAAGCGTAGTCATTGTTCTAATGTAGGAAATGCTGCAGCCAATTTGTACACAACAAGATCCAACAAACCTCATTGTGATAATAACTGGATAATTTGTTTTTTGGTGATGTTGGTTGAGGTATAAATATTGGCTGGGACACTGGAGAGAACACCCCTGCTCTTCTTCAAAATAGTGCTGCCTGGCACCTGAGAGGGCTGACGCGGCCTCGGTTTAACGCCTCATCCAAGAGACGGCACCTCCGACAGTGCAGCACTCCTTCAGTACTAGATTTGTGCTCAAGTTCTATAGCGGGACTTGAACCCACAATCAAAGGTGAGAATGCTACCACTAAGCCGAGTTGACACCAAGTTTTCAAAACACTAAGGTGTATATGTTGTGTATAATTGCAAGTATCTTTCTCACTTCCTTTGCATGAGGCCTGGAGATTCTGCCCCAGCTATCAGTAGTTCAATCTGGCATCCTTGCAGAGCACATTATTACTCATGTTAACTGCAGAATGACCATTCAGACCATCAGATTTATAACCAGGGAACCCTGCCATAAGGCATAGATCATATCAACCAAATTGAAACTAGATAGAATCTCTGAAGTTCTCAATCAAGTCGGCTTCCTCTTATTTCTCTTGTTGCCATGGTTCCTTAATGGACACTGTGATAGACTGGGGAATAGCGTGATTTTGTATTAATGCACCACACATGTTCATGATAACACATCACTAGGGGATTGGGTGGCACAGTATTAGAGAGTTCTGCATTTGTTCTTCTCTAATGCAGGTTGGAATCCTGCCCAGATGATTGAGTTGAGATCGTCTTTCATTCTGATGGCTGTAAGAGCTCCTAAATTAATTGAAATTCTAAAGCAATCTTCATCTAGTTTCCAACACGATCAGCCCCAACACCAGCAGCACCAGGCACACCAGCAACACCAACAACCTTCTCCGCAATCACCTGATGCTGCACAGGACAGTGAGCATCAGCACCCGACCACATTGCTGCCCGGGAGGCCAGGGATGGCCTCACCATGGCCAGATTTACTTCACTTGACGCTGTACACCCTGGCTGCCACATGACACCACCCCACACCAACAACAAAAAGCATCTCTACAATATTCAAGCCATTCCTTTAACACTCACCACCATTGCAGGGGGTACTGTTATGTCTCACCATTCACTGCAACTCACTAAGCCACTTCTAAAGGTGCACACAAATCTGTTCAAGAATGCAAAGTGTTGAAAATAAAGGTTTCAATGTTTGACAGCATATTAACAGAAACTTTACACGAACATTGGATAAAACACCCAAGTGGCTACCCTTGTGTGTTGTTAGTTGGTATGATTGCACTAGGATGAGGGTGAGTGTGAGGGGTGGCTAGTGAGATGGGGATGTAATAATCTAGATAGAGAGGGTGGAGGTGCAAGTCGGTGTGAGTAAGGGGTAAGGTAGGGAAGGCAGAGTGATGGGGATGTGATGAGAGACACAGCAGGATGAGGTTGAGTGGGGCTTGGCATTAACGTTTCGTGATCTAATGAGATCATTGAAAGGTTTGCGCCACTGCAGCCTGGTCCTCCTGATGACATCCCTGCTTGTGCCCTCCTCTGCAATGTGCAACCAGGCTGCGTTGGTCTTCTGGGGAGGTCTCTTCCGCTCATCGGAAGGGCAGAGGACCTCCCTACATGCTCTGACTCCCTCCATAAGCATATGGAGGGAGTCATGGGAGAGCCTGGGTGCAGCCGTACACCTTTGTGCAGTGCTCGTCGGTGTTTGCAGTACCTCAATGCTGTAGAACACTGACAGCACAAATGTCAAAATAAAGCTGGCCACGGTCCCTTTAAGGAAACCAGCTGATCACGTGTCATGAATGATGTCACCCGACCCGCTTCCTCTAATTGACCCGGGAAACGCGCTGGGCGGGCTTAACAAGCCCCATCAATGGAAAGTCATTTCACAGAGTGGGATGGAGCCAGCAGCGGGGTCGGGACCCGCCACCGGCATCAGCTGCCACGGACCCGCTGAGAGAAATAAAATTGCGGCCATTGGGTCTGTGCAACTCTTTACTTCCCCCCCCTACCATGAATGGCAACATTGAATGGCAATATTAAAGTATACTTTGTGAGATCGTGAGTGTCCAAACTGTGGCTCTTGGGGCCACTTGTCTCAAGTACTGACCATCTGATCCTCAAAGCCCAGTCAACTCAGTCCTATATGCTCTTATTCACTGGTTTGATGGGTTTACTGGGGTCCTGAAATGTTGAAACCCTGTTATTAGGATTCAAAACCCATAGGATTTGGAGACCTGAAATAATTTCCTAACAACGCTGGTATAAATGGGTAAATATGGTACGTTGTGTGATACTAAACTATTTAAAGGAAGAACTCGCATTTATATAACACTCTATGTCCTCAGGACATCCCAAGCCACATCACGGGTCAGGAGTTACTTCTTAAAATGTAGGCACTGTTGCCATGCAGCCAAATGTAGCCTCCAATTTGTGTAAAGTCCCACAAACAAAAAATGAGATGAATGACCAGTTGATCTGCTTTGGTGCTGTTGGTTGTGGGATGGACGTCGGTTGTGGGATGGACGTTGGTTGTGGGGTGGACGTTGGTTGTGGGATGGATGTTGGTTGTGGGATGGATATCGGTTGTGGGATAGATGTCGGTTGTGGGATGGACATCGGTTGTGGGATGGACGTTGGTTGTGGGATGGATGTTGGTTGTGGGATGGATGTCGGTTGTGGGATGGACGTCGGTTGTGGGATGGACGTTGGTTGTGGGATGGACATTGGTTGTGGGATGGACGTTGGTTGTGGGATGGATGTTGGCTATGGGGTGGATGTTGGCTATGGGATGGATGTCGGTTGTGGGATGGACGTTGGTTGTGGGATGGATGTTGGTTGCGGGATGGACGTCGGTTGTGGGATGGATGTCGGTTATGGGATGGACGTCGGTTGTGGGATGGACGTTGGTTGTGGGATGGACGTTGGTTGTGGGATGGATGTTGGTTGTGGGATGGACGTCGGTTGTGGGATGGATGTCGGTTATGGGATGGACGTCGGTTGTGGGATGGACGTTGGTTGTGGGATGGACGTCGGTTGTGGGATGGACGTCGGTTGTGGGATGGACGTCGGTTGTGGGATGGACGTCGGTTGTGGGATGGACGTCGGTTGTGGGATGGACGTCGGTTGTGGGATGGATGTCGGTTATGGGATGGACGTCGGTTGTGGGATGGATGTTGGTTGTGGGATGGACGTCGGTTGTGGGATGGATGTTGGTTGTGGGATGGACGTTGGTTGTGGGATGGACGTTGGTTGTGGGATGGATGTTGGTTGTGGGATGGACGTTGCCCAGGACACTGGGAAAACTCTCTGCTCTTCTTTGAACGGTGACGTGGAATCTTCTGCGTCCACCGGTACTTGGTTTAATGTCCCATCCTCAGTACTGCAGTGAAGTGACAGCCTTGGTTATGTGCTCAAGTCCTGGAGTGGAGTTTAAAGCCACGGCCTTCTAACTGAGAAACCAGAATGCTACCAACTGAACCAAAAACAGCTCATAGACCAGGAAAGGCTACGCTTGATCCCTGGTCAGTGCTGTATGTTTTGTCTTGAATTTTCTATTTCTGTTGCATGCTTGTGTATCTAAATACAAGATATGCTTCCATGCCAAATGTTGTAGAAATAAAACTAACATTTGGTAGCTTATTATTTCTATTGCTATCAATTTTAAATAAAAAAATATATAATTTAACAACTTCTAATTCTGTTGTTGTCTGGATCACTCCCACTGGATGCTGTTCAACCAACTATAATAGAAAATGTTTTTTTTAATGAGCGAACTGTGAATAATGCATGTTGAGTGCTCCCCCAATGACTCAGTTGATAACGGTAGTGTATGACTGAACTATACAGACCAAAGCTCCCAGTTTGCATTCTCAGCCTGTGCTGAGATAGCTGGTCTAAGCAGTCCATGCCCACATGCATCAAGACCTGGATGACATTCAGGCTTGGGCTGATAAGTGGCAGGTAACATTCATGCCACAGAAGTGCCAGGCAATGACTATCTCCAACAAGCGAGAGTAAAACCACCTCCCCATGACATTCAATGGTATTACCATCACCGAATCCCCCACCATCAACATCCTGGGGGGTCATCATTGACCAGAAACTTAACTGGACCAGCCACATAAATACTGTGGCAACAAGAGCAGGTCAGAGGCTAGGTGTTCTGCAGCGAGTGTCTCACCTCCTGACTCCCCAAAGCCTTTCCACCATCTACAAGGCACAAGTAAGGAGTGTGATGGAATACTCTCCACTTGCCAACAACACTCAAGAAGCTCGACAACATCCAGGACAAACCATCTGCTTGATTGGCACCCCATCCACCACCGGCGTACCGTGGCTGCAGTGTGTACCATCTACAAGATGTACTGCAGCAATTCGCCAAGGCTTCTTCGGCAGCACCTCCCAAAGCCGCGACCTCTTCCACCTAGAAGGACAAGGGCAGCAGGTGCAAAGGAACGCCACCACCTCCAAGTTCCCCTCCAAGTCACACACCATCCTGACTTAGAAGTATATCACCGATCCTTCATCGTCGCTGGGTCAAAATCCTGGAACTCCCTCCCTAACAGCACTGTGGGAGTACCTTCACCACACGGACTGCAGCGGTTCAAGAAGGCGGCTCACCACCACTTTCTCAAGGGCAACTAGGGATGGGCAATAAATGCTGGCCTTGCCAGCGACGCCCACATCCCATGAAAAGAAAAGCTGGAGCAACAGTAAAGGTGCAACTACTGGCCTCACCACCCAAGGCGAGGATGAGACAATCAACCACAGTTTCTGTTCTTAATCGCTATCTAGTGACCCCTGTTGGAAAGTTTGTGCATGTGTGGATGTTGGGGAAGGGCAGGGTTAGGCTCAGTTGTGGTGCCTCCCAAGATTGAAAACTCCATTGCCACTCACTGTCGAGGCTCACTCACATATGAAGAATGCCAACTGGGGCAACGTAAGGGAGGTCAGGTGCAGCACTTGCGGAATCCTACCCCAGCCTGAGACAACGCATTCAGGGGCCAATGAGAACAACTTTGTGTCAGCTGTGGCTCAGTGGGTTGCACCTTTGCCTCTGAGTCAGAAGGTTGTGGGTTCATAGTCCCACTCCAGAGACTTGAGCACAAAAATCTAGGCTGACACTCCAGTGCAGTGCTGAGGGAGTGCTGCACTGTTGGAGGTGCCGTCTTTCGGATGAGACATTAAACCGAGGCCCCGTCTGCTCTCTCAGGTGGACGTAAAAGATCCCATGGCACTATTTCGAAAAAGAGCAGGGGAGTTATCCTGGGTGTACTGGGGCCAATATTTATCCCTCAACCAACATCACTAAAAACAGATCATCTGGTCATTATCACATTGCTGTTTGTGGGAGCTGTGTGTAAATTGGCTGCCATGTTTCCCTACATTACAACAGTGACTGTACTGCATTGGCGGTAAAGCGCTTTGGGACATCCTGAGGTTGTGAAAGGCGCTGTATAAATGCAATTCTTTCATTTTCAAATTGGTGGAGAAGAAAAAATACACGATAACATTGTGGTCGATCAGAAAACATTACAGTAAAGGACTGCTGTAGCTTTATTGAAGCCAGTTTTATTTGTACAGCTTTGAGACTATTCATAATCTTGTCAGCAATTTAAGAGAGGAACTGTATTAAATCCAACCATTGCTCTTTGCCCTTCACCAATCTGCCTTCGCTAAATGAGATGTTTTGTGATCGGGGTCCAAATAGCCTGTGCTTGGGAAATCGAAGAGATGAAAGCATGTTTTGTTTATCCTCTTACTGAGAACTATAAAAAATCCTTCAGAAGTCTATTGTCTGCAAAATGTAGGTTTGCATTCTATCCCAGGATTCCCAGACTGCTTCACTGATGAATATTACTGTTCAATCTTCCTTGCAGATTCCAGGTTTCTTTAGAACATCGAAGGGTCAGGTCCAACATTGGCCAGATACAGCATTAACCTTCTAAAGGCTGCCGAAAATGTCATTTTATGGAGCCCTGTTACAGCATCAACCATCCTTATGGCCTCTCCAAGAGAGAATGATTGAGAGAGCCATTGGAGAGAGGAGACATTTAAAAAAAAAAAAATGAATGAAATAATTCATAAATTACATTGCCTATATTGTGCTGGATAATTTTAGTGTATAATATCAGATGTATATAATAAAAGATTGGTGAAAAACAGTCTGGATTCGTTATAGAATGAAAACACAGCTGCAGCGTGCTTGGATGTTGAATCCCATCCTTCACACTCTGAATTTCAGCTCATCTAAAACCTTGCTGTCTGTATCCTAGCAAACACTAAGTCCTGTTGGCCATCACCCCATCCTCACTGATTGGCTCCTGGACACCCAATGCCTCTAATTAGAAATTCTCATCCTTGTACTTCATGACATTGTCCCTCTCCACCTCTGTAACCTCCTCCAGCCCTTCAACCCACCCACCCCTGAAACTCTCCATTCTCCTGACTCCAGCCCCCTGTGCATCCCTACTCCCTTCACCTTGCCATTGTTGGCTGTGTCTTCAGCAGCCTCGGCCCACACTTTGGAATTCACTCTTTAAAACCTTCTGCCTCTTCGCCCTCCCTCTTCTCCTTTAAGACTCTGCTTAAAACCCACGTCTTTGCTAAAGATTTTGGTCATCCCTGCCTCCTAATATCTGGGAGAACCTATTTGGGAGAACCTACAGTTCTGACGAAGGGTCATCGACCTGAAACGTTGACTGTGTTTCTCGCTCTACAGCTGCTGCCTGACCTGCTGAGTATTTCCAGCAATTTCTGTTTTTATTTCAGATTTCCAGCGTCTGCAGTATTTTGCTTTTGTATTACCTCCTAATATCTTCTTTGGCCTGGTGTTCATTTCCCCCTCATGCCTCTGCTCTTCTATGTTAAAGGTGCACAAACATATGAAAATGTCTGACAGCAAAAGACAGCTGGTCCATCTAGCCTGTCCCATACAGTAGTGATGGAAGACCATGGGGAACTTTAACTGGTTACCCTGAATGGAGAGAAAGTCTCACCTGCTGCATAGGTCAAGGCTGAGATTTGTCCTTCACTTATTTTCGCCACTACTTTTCTTTTCTGTTCTCCCGTTGGACCCTCTGTGCCACAACCCCGCCCTGAGGCAAAAAGACGAGAAGTGACTTGTTTATGGGCTTCACCAGCGCTGCTCAGGCCTGGCCAAAGTGGCCATTAACAGGTCCAGGCAGCGGGAAGTCGAGGGGGTCGTTCGGCCTGATTGCCTGCCTCTCTTCCGCTGCTATGTTCGCGCCCTGGAGATGGAGCACGCGGTGTCCGCCAGCACACTTGAGGCCTTCCGAGACCGGTGGGCGCCGCGGGGACTGGAGTGCATCGTCACCCCGGCAAACCAAATTTTAATTTAATTTGTTAAGTTTTATTTAAAGTTTTATTAAGTTACAGTTAATTTGGTTCAATAAAAAGAGGACCAGCGCTGCTCTGTAATCTGCCAGTATCCAGTCAGTAAATTCAGCAGATGAATGGAAGCTACCGAGGACAGGGCCAGGCAGGGGATAGGGCACTGGGAAACACATTAATAGCACCAAATTCCTTTGTGTGCTATTTGAACGCGGTCTTTAACATATTTCTTGCAAATATGTGCACGATTGCATTAAAACAGCATACAAGGAATTTTAAGCAAACACATTCATTAGTGCGTTACCAGAGGAAATGAAACTCTCTGAAGGAGAAACAATCTGCCCTGCTCATTGACTCTCTGCAAGGATTTCAGCTTAAACCTCGACATCACTGTGTGGGGAATTCACAGGTTCCATTGCAAAAGCCTTCAGCAGTGTGCACTTGCCCATGAGGTCACTGGGGCTGCCACAGCGTCTATTTCTTCACTTTTTTTTCCCTTTTTAAATCAGCAAATATTGGGAGCCTTTAATATATGAATATATACTGGCAAAGCATCAGACACAATCTGTGCCTTGAATCCTATATTACTGAGCATTGCTTAAGCACAAAAAAAAGTGCTGCGCGCTGGTAGCTGCAAGCAGATGTTCCTCAGCTTGGGATCTCTCCCACTCTTGCTTTGGAAGAATGAGCTCCCTTCACGTTCCTGAGAGGAGACAGCTGTGCAGCCGACACCTGCTTCCCTCCTCCTGAATCGTTGAACTCCTCCACACTGCACAAATTGTCACTTTATTCATAACACAGATATTTCGGAGCGAAGAACAGATGGAAAATACGAGATCTGGCAATCTTTCTCTGCTACCTTGCCAAATACTTGCCGTCCGACCAGGACTGGAAAAAGAACATTCATTATGATAATGTAAAGAAAGAATGGAAATCAATGTCAAAATAGATGCAAAGGCCTAAATTTGTCTTTTGTCTGCAACATTCCTTCGACAAAATGACTGTTGGCTTTAGTTATGCTAATACTGAGTGAATTGGCTAATTAACCATTAATTGCCCACAGCTGTAGCTGTTTACAGTGGTTCTGGCTGATTGTCGGTAATTGGAAGACTTCCTTATGGAAAATCCCTCTTTTTGTCCCATTTTCAGTGAATCTGCCTTTGTGACTTGCATGTTTCCAGCAAGAAAACATGGGTGAATGCAGCTGTTGTGTCTGTCTGTGCGAACGAGGGACAATTCGAGTGAAATCCAATAGGTGAGACAGTGGAGGGAGAGGAGAGGAGAAGGAAGTTGGAAGCTTGCGTTCCTGTGCCAGCCACCTCCACACATGCTGGGACTTAGCAAATCATTCCTCTCTGGCACACTTTGGTTTAATGTTGGATGGATTGTCCACGGATCATGTCCTGGACTTGGATGCTTTAAACTGCATGCCCGCCTGCTCCTCCCCACAAGCTTAACCTTTATTATCCGCGCCTATAGTAATGGTGCAGGCTGTGGGACATTTTCACAGGTGCAGGTAAACCTCCTGTATTTTGTCTAAGAGGGTGTTCTTGGGGCATTGCTTTGCTTTTCTCTACGTTAAAAATGCCATATAAATACACGTTGTTCTTTGCTTGTGAACTCTCCATGGTCTTTCTCCAGGACCTGCGCATATATAATCTAGGCCGACCCTTCAGTACAATACTGAGAGAGTGCAGCATTGTTGGAGGTGTAAGGGGTTTTCTCTCAGAGATCGCAGAGGTTTCTCTGGCCAGAGGCCTCTCTCTCTCTTTTGCACAGTAAAACCATGAGTGGTTCGACCCACTCGCCCCTTAGGTTCTAGACACTGGACTTGGGTGCAGGAACTACAATGTAGCGAAAACTCTATAGACCAGATTAATGAAAATGAAATGAAACTTTATTGCATAAAGGAACAAATCAAACTGCAAACCAATAAGGTACATGGGAGGGAAAAACAAATCATAATACAGTACTGGCTAAGATATATACAGGCATATTATTCTTTACAAAAGTCATCATGAAATGGGGAAACACACGGAACATCGAGGGACAACAACTCATTGTTAAAAATTACCCCTTAAATGCCCACCCCCTTAAGCCTATCTAGATCAGATTGTGAGGGGCCAGAAACATGCTCACCAATCCAGTTGGAAAGTAAAGAGTTTTGAAACAGGTCTGCGTTTTGATCCTTTCAGGTGCCCTGTCTCCACGTGGTCAGCACTGTGGGCTGCGACACTCTCTCTTCCTCGAGGTGAAGGTCACGGACAGGCTGGACACTGGCAGGCCTGGACGTCGGCGGGGACGGAGACCGCGGTTAGAGGGGTCTCTAGCTGGTTACCATTTTCAAATAGATCTCTTCTGTGGGGCTGCTGCCCTTTCGTCTCATCAACGGCCCGGGGTTTGTCGATGATCTCCCGATGGTTACCCCGGGGCGGGACGCAGACTCGAATCACCTTCTTGATGGCTGCCTTGTTTTCTTCTTCAACCCTTCCAAGCTGGTGACCTGCGAAGGAGGATGATGAGCTCTGATAGCTACCCCGGGTTCCCAAATATGCTTCTCAAGAGAAGCCTCTATCTCCCGCCAAATCAAGGTTAGTCTTTGTTTAACTTTTGGCGGGCTTGTTGCACAGTGGGGTAGTTATTATATTTAAACTGCTTTCGGGATGGCCGGTGATGGCCATCTCTGGTCTGGAATGACCCTGCATTGTTTTAAATGTCTTCTTGATGTCTTTAATGGGTCTTTGATGCTCCCCTTATTATATGAATATAAAACTGTTTCCCTTTGTCTGGGTAAACATTTAGATGGCCTTTATCTACAGGCCGATCTGACTGGATCTGCATCCAATCCATATGTATGTGTTCTGTCTGGTTTTGTTTTCTCCGAAACGGCCTTCCAGAACTTACTGTGGGCTGAATCCACAAAGGCTGTCTGGGGACTGCAGGAACCATTTTAAAGTGTCCCAATAAGTCGGTCATGGTGTCTGGCAGCCATTTTATGTGTCCCTTTTTCTGGGCTTCTTTTAAAACAGTCTTTAAAAATCAAGGCCTCTTCTGCCAATAGACCCTTACGTAATAATATTCAATTTTGCGAATCTTACAGAGGTGCCACCTTTTGAATGAAATGTTAAGCATCTTGCCTGTTCAGGGTGGATGTGAATGATTGCATAGCACGATCTGAAAATGAAAAGGGAAGTTTTCCATCCTGACCAATATTTATCTGTAAAGTAACGCCACCTTCATCGTCGCTGGGTCAAAATCCTGGAACTCCCTCCCTAACAGCACTGTGGGAGTACCTTCACCACACGGACTGCAGCGGTTCAAGAAGGCGGCTCACCACCACCTGCTCAAGGGCAACTAGGGATGGGCAATAAATGCTGGCCTTGCCAGTGACGCTAAATCCCATGAATGAATTTAAAACAGATTAACTGGTCATTTGCCTCATTCACTGTTTGTAGGACTTTGCTGGGCACAAATTGGCTCCCATGTTTGACTACAAAACAATCGAGACTACATTTGAAAAGTACTTAATTGTATAACATAACATAAGAACATAAGAAGTAGGAGCAGGAGTAGGCCATACGGCCCCTTGGGCCTGCTCCGCCATTCAATAGGATCATGGCTGATCCGAATCTAGATTCACGTCCACTTCCCTGCCCTCTCCCCGTAACCCCTAATTCCCTTATCTGCTAGGAAACTGTCTATCTCCATTTTAAATTTATTTAATGTTGCAGCTTCCACAGCTCTCTGAGGTAGCAAATTCCATAGATTTACTACCCTCTGTGTGAAGAAGTTTCTCCTCATCTCAGTTTTGTACTGCATTTGGTGATGTCCTGATATCATGAATGTTGCTGTGCAAGTACAAGCCTTCCTTTCTGTCTCCCCTACCTCAGTGATCTTCAGATGTTTGTTCCCACACACAACCTCCACTCCTCATTCTCTGCTCCATTATTACTGGACATGCCTTCGATTAATGAGCTTCTGCCTACTGGGACACCCTCCTTGAACCCCTCTGTCCTGTTCCTAAATATCATTCTTTCCAACTGTGTTCTCAGTCTCTTCTACGCTGTGACCATTTTTGTCCTCTTTCTGTATGTGAGAATCGGTCTAGCATCCAAGTTGCTGTTGAGGTGATTAAAATGGAAAATGCAGAGGCCAAAATTATTTTCCTGGATCTATGCTAGTGTGAATGAGCCAAAAAAAAGTATCTGACCAAACTGGGCCATTTTGATGCCTCTCTGATTTTATAGGAGCTGGAATAAAGTTGATAACATCCTAGTTGAGGAAACCAAATACTGCATTACGACATTGGGCCTATAATAACATTTCCTATGTAGAGAAAACGTTGGAAGGATAGCTGAGAAGGGCTATTACAACATTCTGTTGATAAACCAGTGTGTTTATGTTATGGCCCCAGACACCTTTGCTCCAGTTACTTGCCAATACCGCTCTACCTCATGAAAGAAATATTTGCACACAAGAATGATTAGAGCATTATAGGGAGCATTTACTTGCACAGTGATCTACGATGTTATCTGCCATTCTTGCTTAGCAAAACAGCTTGGAGGCTTTGAACTTTCAATTATCGTGATGCTGTCATTGAGATTGGTGGTTTCATTGACATGAGGTCACTAACTTCAGTCTCAGTGTTGTGCAAAAGGAAAGCAGCTAACGTATTTTAATAAAACTTGCTGTTGGTCTGCTTTTTCTAATAAAGCAAAAGAAGCTATTGGGAAGCATCATTGATGCTGGAGTGTGGTGACTGTGGTGCAACCATTAACCACTTTACATCTCATCTGAATCAGATCTTTCATTTAAAGTGAATCCCTTAGCTAAGAACAGATCTATATGGGGTCTTTATTAAAAGATGTCCCACCTGTAGCAATGAAGCCATTGATTTAGTCCAGAACTGTGAAATAAAGACCCAAACAGATCAGCCATGATCTAATTGAATGGTGGAACAGGCTCAAGGGGCTGAATGGCCTACTCCTGTTCCTATATTCCTGTCATTTGGTGGCTCGGCAGTTTCTTTCTCGCACACGACATAAACCTGCTAATGCACAGTGTGACAATCTATTTGCTCAGTTTAAGGAACTAGCTGAAATAGAGCGGAGCAAGAGTTGGAACGGAGAACTTGCCTGTGTGCAGCTTTGACTGTTTTTTGTAGTTCTGTGTGGTTTACAATTCATCTCACGTATTTATAGGGCCAAAGGTGAGCCAACAGGTACCAGCAACAATGACGACTTGAACTTACGTAGCACTGCCCCATGTCAAATGGGTTTGTGTGGATTAACGTGCATGATTGGAGGGGGACCGGAGCTACATCGGAACAAAATTAACCAGTCCTGATGGCTTCTGTTGGAGGTGAAACATGTGTGGATGTGAACATGTTGGGATTGAGCTCTTGGGTTACCGTGCAAAGTTACCACAGGATGGCCTATGGAGCTGTATCCAGTATGAGCCAGTTCTTTTGGGTGGGGGGAGAAAATTGCAGGGAGCAAAAAGTAATGGCCCAGAAATTCGGGTCCCAACGCGTGAGTAAGCACGGAGTACTCACGCGTGGACCCGATGGAAGTGCCGGTTTCTTGCATGCACTATGCATGCGTGGGAAACCAGCATTTCCGATCCTCTGAACGAAGGGGTTCAGAGGTCGAATGCGTGCGCGCGGGAGTCTGCGCGTGCGCGTTGAACTTTTTTTTTACAGGTTTTTCCGTGCGTGAAGGCCTCTACATTTTACACATTTAAAAACCAGGCGTAAGGACTTTATTTTAAAAGGTAAGTGGTCAATTAATTAAAATTAGAATTTTTTTTCCACAGGTTTATTATTTTTAAATACTTTAAAGTAAGGTAAGTGTATTTTTAGCCCCGTTTTTTTATAAAATTCTTTTTTTCAAAAATTTAAATTATTGTTTAACATAGTTATTTAATGTTATTTATAGTTTATTTAAAAAGTGTGATTTTTAAAAATATTTATTTGAGGGGTAAGTACTGTTTTGGGGGCCGGAGTTTTCATTAGTTTGACAGTTCTTTCTGTCAATCTCATGAATGGGCTTTTCCCTCCTTCGATTGGTTGCCCAGTGCTCACGTGATCCCAGCGGACGCATCGCACTAACTACGCCGCTGGATCACGCAAGCACAGCGCGCCGGGAGCTGGAGCGGGCCACAGACCGGAAATCCACGCAGGCCCAGGCCCCAACTGCCGGCGCGCTAGGTAAGTGTAGTTCGGGGGCTTGCACCCGCGGGAAGCCCCCGACACGAATTTCTGGGCCATTATTGAAATAAGGCAAAAGTAAATGAATGTAGACTAAATGATTTTTTCGTGATTTTTATCCTTTAGAGCCCAGGGCTTCTGTTTTGCTTCCATTACTGGGTTAATATACACGTCAGTCAGTGGTACATTAATAAATGTTTGAATTCTTCTTTCCGGATTATCACAGGCTTCATCTCCCGAGTACAGAGTTATATTTGCAGCATGATTTACTGACATATAATAGCTTTCAGAATACATTTGCAAAATGAAGAGAAAAGAGGATAAAGAGAATTCCAGATGGAACATTCCTCTGTTAATCTGCAGTGTTACATGATTTCCCCCTCATTGTTATATTCAGATCCACATTGTGTTTCCTTTTATAAGCAAATGCAATGAATGACTGAAGCCGTATTTCTCCAATTGTTTTCTTAAGACTGAATTTGGTCCCTGTAAACAAATCCACACACCCATACATTCCAACAAGATTCCAACATCTCAGTCAGAAGGTTGTGGATTCATGCCCCACTCCAGAGACTTGAGCACATATTCAAGGTGGACACTCAAGTGCAGTAGTGAGACAGTACTGTATTGTCAGGGACACCGTCTTTCAGATGAGACATTAAACCAAGGCCATCTGACTCTCGGGTGGATGTAAAAGAACCCACGACACTATTTGAAGCAAAGCAGTGGTGTCATTTATACCTCAACCAGTACCATTAACACATTATTGGGCCATTTATCTCATTGCTGTTTGTGGGAACTTGCCGAGTTCAAATTGACTGCTGTGCTTCCCCACATTACCGCAGCAACTACACTTCAAAAGTATTTAATTGACTGTGAAGTGCTTTGGGGTGTCGTGAAAGGCGCAATAAAATTATAAATGCTTTTTTTTTGGGGGGGTAATAATCTGGTAGGACAAAAACCCCTGGATGATTCCCCTCCCTTCCCTAACTCAAGGATACTGAAGCCAGTTTCGGCATTTCTACCACCAGGTCAGCTGAATCTGCACAGACTGAGAATCAAATCTGCAACCTTTTGTTCTGCCTCTTATTGTTTGGTTTTGTTTGTTTATAAATGCAGAAGTCACTAACTTAAAATAAGTTAATGATGGATTAATAAATCACTGCCTTACTGGGATGTCACATCATCCTCATGGAACTGATGATTGTCTTCTCCACCCTCAAAGAAATACTTCATGAAGATAAGGACCCTTTAGTGATCAGCATGTGGAATGGACTTCTGGTTGGGGGAGTGGAGACAACATCCCTGAATCATTTAGGAAACAGGTGCTGTGATGGGAAGGGCCTCTAAGTTCTTACAGGGCTTGACAGGGTAGATGCAGGGAGGATGTTTCCCCTGGCTGGGGAGTCTAGAACCAGGGGTCACAGTCTCAGAATAAGGGGTCGGCCATTTAGCACTGAGATGAGGAGAAATTTCTTCACTCAGAGGGAGGTGAATCTTTGGAATTCTCAACCCCAGAGGGCTGTGGAGGCTCAGTCGTTGAGTATATTCAAGATAGAGAGCGATAGATTTTTGAATATTAAGGGAATCAAGGGATATGGGGATAGTGCAGGAAAGTGGAGATGAGGTAGAAGCTCAGCCATGATCTTATTGAATGGCGGAGCAGGCTCGAAGGGCCAAATGGCCGATTCCTGCTCCTAGTTCTTATGTTCTTATGTTCTAAGTTCTTTTGGATTGATGAGCCAGAGTTGACCAAAAGGCCGCCTTCATCCATGTTGATTTTGTGATCTGAAGAGCCAAGAGGAATAGCGACAATATCCTGGCTAACTTCATCGCCCAATTTTCTCCGTGTGGGTTGGGGGGTGGGGTTTGCGGGGCGGGTGGTCAGAGGAATTAACAATGAATTGTTTGTGCTGGTAATTTTACGCCAAATCTAAAATGCGTAACAAACAACTTTTACTTGTGCTCTGTAGTAGCAACGACAAGTACTCAGGCTGCCTTACACTGCTGGGCTACACTAAATGGGGAGGATAGGACCACCTAAGGACAATGGACAGAACATTACCATTTTGTGTAACGTGCTGTGTTCTTTTTTTTTTCTTTTTTCCTTTTTGGATATAAAACTCTGCCAGAAATTAGCTGGACAATCTGGTCTTTGTGACCATTAAGTATTCCACACAGTCAGTCCTAAAAGGAGAGTCCGCATTGGATATCACTTTCTGCAAATGGTCCTCCTTATTTTTAAATGACAAGTGTTAAAAGTTGCAACAGTGGAATGAAGAAGTGAGGATAACTGAGAGAGAATGTCAAGAGAACAAATCCGGTCCCGATTATTGCTTTGACGCCACTGTTGCAAAGGGACAATGCCATCCGTATGACTATCTCCTGTCAGGAACCTAAGATCTTGCTTGAGGCTGTTTACTTGCTTTATTATTGAAGTTTGGCACAGGAATGTTTCCGCTAGCAAGTTCTTCACACTTGAGTCAGCACGATGATGGACAGCAGAGAAGTTGCATAAACTGTAGGTTAATGTGCTGTTCGGTTGATGACTCATCTTTTGTGAAGGGGTTAGGTTGTTATCACATGGTGACATGCCTTGCCACACTTTTACGTTATTGAGGGCCAAATGATATGTTCAGAGATATGGTAAAATTTTCTCTCCGCCCCCCCCCCCCCCCGCCAATTCTCTTCCCTTTCGTGGGTATGGTTGTGCAAGCATGGGGCACCCTCTGGTAGCTTACTCAAGGAGCCATTTTTTCATGTAAGTGTCTAGATTGTAAGTATTGGTAAACTTTTTTTGCATGCAAGGCATCACAACCAAACCCAGTCTTGCTCTCACCTAACGTTTCCACCAGGTATCAATGGGCTGTGATCGGGAGTGGAAACCCTGGATTAATCTGCTTTATGAATCTGATCATTACAAATAAATCCAGAACTCACCCTTTCATGTTGACCTGTCTAAAGGCAACATTGGAGGAGGACCTAGGAAGAGGTCACCTGCTCCCGCTTGATAGGCGACTCTGAATCATGTATGCAGACATACATGCACACACATACAGTCCAGCCCCAGCTCTCTGCAGAATAAAACTAGGTCCAATCAGATCATGGTTACTGCAGGGTCCATGCAATATACACTTTGTATAGTTACATAGAATATGCAGCACAGAAACAGGCCATTCAGCCCAACTATTCTGTGCTGGTGTTTATGCTCCACACGGGTTGACTTCTATGTCTTTCTGATCTGTTTTAAAGTATAGCACAGTCCCTCTACATCTTCATCCCTCACCAACACGGCCTGTGGGCCCTCCTCTTCTTTCTCGAATAACAGCCCAAACTGGCGTAAGATACAAGAAATTCAGTGTAAACTTCACACAGCCAAAGAAGAGAACTTCAAATGACTCATTTATGCTTTTAACGCATTTCCCTTCCACCCACCCCCACACCTGCCACCACCCAACCCATATCCCGGGTCTAGGTGACTTTCAGAACTAATAAGCCTATTTGTTTAATTCTTGCTGACAATTGGCATTTAGAACATTCTTCAGTTATATTGTAGCATGGCCACCTTCTCCATCCTGTCTAGTGGCAAAAGTCACCAACGTAATAACTTTGTGAATAAGAAGTTTATTCCAGCTGAGATCTGCACCCATTAGCAGAAAATAACATAGACACAGTTGGACTGTTGGCTGTGGCAATCCTTATCCATTCATCAACAGTTTGTGGTTGAAACAAGTGTAAATTTTCTAAATGGACTCTCTAAAGTTGGAGATTAGTGCACATGATGTGCTGCATATTCAGGGAAGGCTGGTAAATTTCTCAATGAATGTCTCCAATGCAAAAGGTAATCAGAGATTTAACTGTGGTGCTATTCCACCAAAATGGTGGTCATCAAAAGCTGCAGGTTGTTCCAATGTAAAGGTAAGTTATCACCTTCTATGTTTTCTCCCCCCGCACCCCCCCCCCCACCCACCCCCTCAATATTCTCCCCTAGCTGGGTTCCTGTACCTTATCCAAGTAGCAATTCTTCATGTATAGTTTAGCCTGGACTGTGTGACTCCATTGTACACTGGATAGCACCTTTACCAACTCAGCCATAGGAGGGCTCATGGTCATTCAAAAAAAAATATTCGTTCATGGGATGTGGGCGTCGCCGGCAAGGCCAGCATTTATTGCCCATCCCTAATTGCCCTTGAGAAGGTGGTGGTGAGCCGCCTTCATGAACCGCTGCAGTCCACGTGGTGATGGTACTCCCACAGTGCTGTTAGGGAGGGAGTTCCAGGATTTTGAGACAGCGACGATGAAGGATCGGCGATATACTTCCAAGACAGGATGGTGTGTGACTTGGAGGGGAACTTGGAGGTGGTGGTGTTCCCGTGCGCCTGTTGCCCTTGTCCTTCTAGGTGGAAGAGGTCGTGGGTTTGGGAAGTGCTGCCGAAGAAGCCTTGGCGAGTTGCTGCAGTGCATCTTGTAGATGGTACACACTGCAGCCACGGTACGCCGGTGGTGGAGGGAGTGAATGTTTAAGGTGGTGGATGGGGTGCCAATCAAGCGGCTGCTTTGTCCTGGATGGTGTCGAGCTTCTTGAGTGTTGTTAGAGATGCACTCATCCAGGCAAGTGGAGTTTATTCCATCACACTCCTGACTTGTGCCTTGTAGATGGTGGAAAGGCTTTGGGGAGTCAGGAGGTGAGACACTCGCCACAGAATACCTAGCCTCTGACCTGCTCTTGTTGCCACAGTATTTGTGGGGCTGGTCCAGTTAAGTTTCTGGTTAATGGTGACCCCCCAGGATGTTGATGGTGGGGGATTCGGCAATGGTAATGCCATTGAATGTCAAGGGGAGGTGGTTAGACTCTCACTTGTTGGAGGTGGTGGTGTCCCCATGCGCCTGCTGCCCTTGTCCTTCTAGGTGGAAGAGATCGCAGGTTTGGGAGATGCTGCCGAAGAAGCCTTGGCGAGTTGCTGCAGTGCACCTTGTAGATGGTACACACTGCAGCCACGGTGCGCCGGTGGTGGAGGGAGTGAATGTTTAAGGTGGTGGATGGGATGCCAATCAAGCGGCTGCTTTGTCCTGGATGGTGTCGAGCTCCCTGAGTGTTGTTGGAGCTGCACTCATCCAGGCGAGTGAAGTGTATTCCATCACACTCCTGACTTGTGCCTTGTAGATGGTGGAAAGGCTTTGGGGAGTCAAGAGGTGAGACACTTGACACAGAATACCCAGCCTCTGACCTGCTCTTGTAGCCACAGTATTTATGTGGCTGGTCCAGTTAAGTTTCTAGTCAATGGTGACCCCCAGGATGTTGATGGTGGGGATTCGGCGACGGTAATGCTGTTAAATGTCAAGGGGCGGTGGTTAGACGCTCGCTTGTTGGAGATAATCATTGCCTGGCACTTGTGTGGCATGAATGTTACCTGCCACTTATCAGCCCAAGCCTGAATGTCGTCCAGGTCTTGCTGCATGCGGGCATGGACTGCTTCATTATCTGAGGAGTTGCAAATGGCACTGAACACTGTGCAGTCATCAGCGAACATCCCCACTTCTGACCTTATGATGGAGGGAAGGTCATTGATGAAGCAGCTGAAGATGGTTGAGCCTAGAACACTGCCCTGAGTAACTCCTGCAGCGATATCGTGGGGCTGTGATGATTGACCTCCAACAACCACAACCATCTTCCTTTGCGCTAGGTATGACTCCAGCCAGTGGAGAGTATTCCCCCCGATTCCCATTGACTTCAGTTTTACTAGGGCTCCTTGATGCCACACTCGGTCAAATGCTGCCTTGATGTCAAGGGCAGTCACTCTCACCTCACCTCTGGAATTCAGCTCTTTTGTCCATGTTTGGACCAAGGCTGTAATGAGGTCTGGAGCCGAGTGGTCCTGGCGGAACCCAGACTGGACATCAGTGAGCAGGTTATTGGTGAGTAAGTGCCGCTTGATAGCACTGTCGACGAAACCTTCCATCACTTTGCTGATATTGAGAGTAGACTGATGGGGCAGTAATTGGACGGATTGGATTTGTCCTGCTTTTTGTGGACAGGACATACCTGGGCAGTTTTCCACATTGTTGGTTAATGCCAGTGTTATAGCTGTACTGGAACAGCTTGGCTAGAGGTGTGGCTAGTTCTGAAGCACAAGTCTTCAGCACGACAGCCGGGATGTTGTCGGGGCCCACAGCCTTTGCTGTATCCAGTGCGCTCAGCTGTTTCTTGATATCGCATGCAGTGAATGGAATTGGGCTGATGACTGGCTTCTGTGGTGGTGGGGACCTCAGGAGGAGGCCGATATGAATTATCCACTCGGCACTTCTGGCTGAAGATGGTTGCAAACGCTTCAGCTCTGTCTTTTACATTCGTGCTGGGCTCCACCACCTTTGAGGAAGGGGATATTGATGGAGCCTCCTCCTCCCATTAGTGGTTTAATGGTCCACCACCATTCATGACTGGATGTGGCAGGTCTGCAGAGCTTTGATCTGATCCGTTGATTGTGGGATCTCTTAGCCCTGTCTATAGCATGCTGCTTCCACTTTTTAGCATGCATGTAGTCCTGTGTTGCAGCTTCCCCAGGTTGGCACCGCATTTTTAGGTACGCCTGGTGCTGTTCCTGGCATGCTCTTCTACACTCCTTATTGAACCAGGGTTGGTCCCCTGGTTTAATGGTTATGGTAGAGTGAGGGATATGCCATGAGGTTACAGATTGTGGTGGAATACAATTCTGCTGCTGCTGATGGCCCACAGTGCCTCATGGATGCCCAGTTTTGAGCTGCTAGATCTGTTCTGAATCTATCCCATTTAGCACGGTGGTAGTGCCACACAACACGATGGAGGGTGTCCTCAGTGTGAAGATGGGACTTCATCTCCACAATGACTGTGCGGTGGTCACTGCTACCAATGCTGTCATGGACAGATGCATCTGCAACAGGTAGATTGGTGAGGACGAGGTCAAGTAGGTTTTTCCCTCGTGTTGTGTTTATCACCACCTGCCGCAGGCCCAGACTGGCAGCTATGTCTTCCAGAACTCCACCAGCTCGGTCAGTAGTGGTGCTACCGAGCCACTCTTGGTGATGGACATTGAAGTCCTCCACCCAGAGTATATTCTGTGCCCTTGCTACTCTCAGTGCTTCTTCCAAGTGGTGTTCAACATGGAGGAGTAGTGATTCATCAGCTGAGGGAGGGCGGTAGGTGATAATCAACAGGAGGTTTCCTTGCCCATACTTGACCTGAAGCCATGAGACTTCATGGGGTCCAGAGTCAATGGTCATCTTAAAAGTACAGCTCAATCACTCGTGAGTTAGTTTACACCCTTCTGGATAAAACCAAACCACAGAACGTTATAACAATTTTTTTTTAAAGCAATGAGATTTGGGGTTAAAATATCATCTGTACGCTCATTCCAAACAATTTAGTACAGAAGTGACTTTAGGACAGAAAGCAGATCAAATAACACTGTTAATAGTTCGGCACGGAGTCGAGGGTTGAGGCATTTATTCCATTTCCATGTGCTTCACTTGTCTTGGCAGGGGTTGATTCACTGTTGTAAATCAATCAAAAAGCCACAGTAGACATTTGCAGCATTATGCGATTAAGAAGGTGAAACTGGGCATAACAGGATTTTTTTTTTAGTTCTTAACTGTATGTGAATTTATTAAACTAAATGACATTGTATCTGTTACAGGATCTTGATTGACTGGCAGTTTCAAAAACAGCCCAGTTGCCAATTCCAAGAGTTGAACTCTTCTGAGATGGTCCCGACAGTAAGATTGTCCTTCAACACTCAAGTATCATTCTTGAAGAATAAGCATGAGTGAGGTACCAGATTCATCATCTTCAGGGGGGGCGGGGAGGTAATAAGGTATAGCCCCGTTTGGGGCGTTAGAATTGGCGGTGCGCAAATTTTATCGCCAGGCGCAACTTATCGCCACCTCGAGCGATATTGGGTTGCTGCGCCCCTAAAGGTGATTGCGGCGTTGATTCAGGCGTTGCACGGAAGTCTTAAGGCGCTAACCCGGCGGCGCTACTCAATATGTCGGCGGCCGGGCGCAGCGCAGGTGCTGTCATTAATCGATTACCCCGAGACATGCTGGCGCTGGCCAGCTCTTAAAGGGGCAGGTCAATTAGGAGCAGCAGCCACACTCTGCGCCTTGTAGACCTCAAAATCGGCACTGTGCTTTCTGTGGCGTTCCAAACTTTGAACATATGGAGAGGGTGAGGCAGAGAGCAGAGCGCTTTACCGATGGGGCATTGGATGCTTTGGTTGGCGAAGTGGAGCGCCGGCGAGCTGTGCTGTACCCCGACAATGGCAGGAGGCCTCATCAGAGCGAGTACCGCAGGGCTTGGAGGGAAGTTTGTCAAAGAGTCATCTCAACCAGCATGGTGCCCAGGACTCCTGTGCAATGCAGGAAGAAGTTCAACGACCTCACTCGGGTCGTTAGGGTGAGTGCCTTTTTCGCCATCTTCCTCATCCCTCCATCTGCACCTGACATTATGGCCAGAGGGTGCGCGAAGCCCCAATGGCCATCTGTCAGCCAGCACCCATGGCCCTTTCTGGAAACACACACGCACATTCAGCTCAATGCATAATGGAAGGGCTATTCTACCATGGGGGGCATGTGATGTCAGTTCAATGCATGATGGAAGGGCTATTCTACCTTGGGGGGCATGTGATGTCAGCTCAATGCATGATGGAAGGGCTATTCTACCATGGGGGCATGTGATGTCAGCTCAATGCATAATGGAAGGGCTATTCTACCATGGGGGCATGTGATGTCAGCTCAATGCATAATGGAAGGGCTAACCTACCATGGGGGCATGTGATGTCAGCTCAGGCCAGCATGTTTCATCACTTCCCGTCCTTTCTCCTGCAGGCCAAGCTGGCCAGGAACCGGAGGGAGCAGCTTCACACCGGAGGAGGCCCTCCTCAGCTGCAGACACTGACGGACCTGGAGGAACGAGTCCACCAGATTGTTGGAGGCCGGATGACTGGTCCTGTCACCACTGGAGCTGCCGACCCCATTGTGCACAGCGATGGTAAGGTCATCACCTTTTTGAACTCTCTCCTTCCACTTCTTCCTCCCACCAGCATGCTTTTTCACTTTGGACCCATGTCAGAGCATTGCAGCACTCATGCATCCCTTGCTGCCACCCTGTCCTTTCGCTAAAGCCACTCTTCAACCTCCCTGCTTTCAGATGCTGCATCACCAGCTCGGGAGCCGGGCCCTCCAGAGGCGACGAGCAGGAGGAAGCTGGACCATCCCTGCCACCCTCAGGCGAGCCAGCCCCTCTGCAGACTGAGGAGACTACTTCCCTGGAGGGGAGCGGGGGGAATGCTCTGAGGAGGAAGCAGTTCCAGGAACCAGCGGGCTGCAGCAACGCAAGGGGGGTAGGGAAGCTCGGGGGCACGTCTCCCCGGAGGGCGAGTCAGGCCATGAGTACTGCTGCACAGAGCGCAGAAGAGGTGTGTTCCCTCGCAGAAATGAGCGCCCAGGCTCGGCTCAGGCACACTGAGCTCATGGCTGCAGTGGCAAGGATGCCTGAATCCATCGAGACACTGGCAAGGAGTGTCCAAAACTTTGGGGCAGCACAGGCAAGGAGTGCGCAGGACTTCGGGGCAGCACAGGCAAGGAGTGCGCAGGACTTCGGGGCAGCACAGGCAAGGAGTGCGCAGGACTTCGGGGCAGCACAGGCAAGGAGTGCGCAGGACTTCGGGGCAGCACAGGCAAGGAGTGCGCAGGACTTCGGGGCAGCACAGGCAAGGAGTGCGCAGGACTTCGGGGCAGCACAGGCAAGGAGTGCGCAGGACTTCGGGGCAGCACAGGCAAGGAGTGCGCAGGACTTCGGGGCAGCACTGGAAAGGACTGTCCAGGACTTCGGGCATCACTGGAAAGAACTGTCCACGGCTTCGGGGCAGCACTGGAAAGGACTGTCCAGGGCTTGACTGAAGCAGTGGAAAGGACTGTCCCGGCCTTCAGCGAAGCACTGGAAAGGACTGTCCAGAGCTTCACCGAAGCACTGGCACCTGCCACGCAAGTGCTGAGTGCTGCCACGCAGTCACTCGCTGGTCTCATGCAGACGCATATTGAGGCCATGCGACCAATGACTGCTGCCACCCTCGCTGGATCAGGCGGGATTACCCGGGGTCCTTGCAGCACCACAGCAGGGCATCAATCTGTGGACCAGCCGATTGGTGCGCATGCTGCAGTGCTGCCCCGTCAGAGTGCCAGTGTGTCGGTCGACCAGGGAGCTGCTGTCTGCTCTCAGGATGTCAGCATTCCTGATGCCACCACTGGCACGTCTCCACTGCAGCTGCCACCACCTGCAGGACAGACTGCTTCCACCCATGCACAGTTGGAGCAGTCAGCAGCCGGGCTCTCCAGGCCCAGAGCTCGTCCAGGCTGTCCCTCAGGGGCATCTGCACTTTCGGACAGCCAGCAGGCCTCCCCCAGCCTTGATGCAGCCACTGGGGTCCCATTACAGAGGAGCTGCAGGAAGGAAAGGGGCCGATCTCGCAAGAGAAGTAGATCACCATCAAGGGGGAAAGAGTAGAAGGTGCAGCTGAGACGTCTTATTTGTAGAAATCAAGGCCGTGGATGCTGGTCTGAATGTTAGTAATGTTTTGGATAGTCTCCCGGGTGTGTGAGTCACTTATGTGTTAATGTGTTAGTTTTGCTTTCTGTTGCCATTGCTTTGTCATGTTGGAAGGAAGCGCATTTAGCAAAATAAACAACTTTTTAAATTTACATTGGCCATGTCTGATATTTACATTCACTGCCCTTCATAGGCTTTGGGTTATCCGGACGGTTCCATTCCTCCTCATCGAATGGCACCAAGCATTCCGTGAGAGGGGCCTAGAAGTGGCTTGTTATCAGCCTCTGACGGACGGCCCTTCCAGTTTGTACCCCCATCCCGTCTTGGTCCTCCCTCCGCCTCCTCCTCCTCCTCCTCCTCCATTGGTGCTTCAATGGCTGGTGGCATTGGCTGGGTGCGTAGGATGGCGAGGTTATGCAGCATGCAACAGACTACGACGAAGTGGGAGACTCGCTCTGGTGAGTACTGCAAGGCACCTCCGGAATGGTCCAGACAGCGGAACCGCTGCTTCAGCACACCGATTGTGTGCTCCACAATGTTCCTCGTCGCCTGGTGGCTCGCATTGAAGCGCTCTTCAGCAGGAGTGCTGGGCGAACGGAGCGGCGTCATCAGCCATGGGCACAGAGGATAGCCCTTGTCACCGAGAAGCCAGCTTCCTGGGTGAGCCGGGGCCTCGAATAGGTCTGCAACTGAAGTCTGGCGCAGGATGAAGGCGTTGTGGCTGCTGCCAGGGAACTGCGCATTGACTGCGAGGATCAGCTGTCGGTGGTCACAGACCAGTTGAACATTCAAGGAATGGAACCCCTTGCGGTTGCGGAACTCCTCCGGATTCAAAACAGGCGCCCGCAAAGCCACGTGCGTGCAGTCAATGGCGCCCTGCACCATGGGGAAGTCTGCTATTGCTGCGAAGCCCTCTGCGCGCTCCCGCTGCTTCTCCAGTGTCATAGGGAAGGAGATGTACTGCCGCCTCCTTTTAAATAGGGCATCTGTTACTTGACGGATGCAGCAATGCACCGCAAACTGCGATATGTTAGCGATGTCCCCAGTTGCGGCCTGGAAGGAGCCGCTCGCATAGAAATTCAGGGCAACAGTCATCTTGACAGCCACCGACAGAGAGGTCCTGCACCTTATCTGAGGCTGCAGATCTGGCTGAAGCAGGTGGCACAGCTCAGTCACCACCTCCTTTCTGAAGCGCAGCCTTCTAAGACACTGCTCCTCTGACATGTTCAAGTAAGAGAACTGCTGTCGGAAAACCCTGGCAGCGTAAGGTCTGGTGTGGCGACGTCTGTTGGCCCTCCTCTGTCTGGCCATTCCTGCCCCTCTCTCCCTGCGTCTCTGTGCCCTTTCCAGATGGTTCAGCAGCAGGACGTTCCCCTCCAATGCAGCCCCCATAATAATAGCGCACAAGAAATTGTAAACATTGTAAATGCTCACCAGCAGCAAGGTGATGGTCAGAAGGCTGAAGTTCCTCTGGCCAGCGCTGGCTCACTGGTGCAATGGCTCTCAGAGTGCAGCTCAGCAACTCTGTGAAACTCTCGAGGAAGTTGTGCTCCCAAAATGGCTGCCGCTTTTATACCAGTGCAGTCCCCTTTAAAGGACGCCCCCCCAGCCCGAGAGCGACTGGGGAACGTTCCAGGTAAGCAGTCCTTATTAGCGCCAGGCGGGACGGAGGGGCGCAACACTGAATTTCCGGTCCGGGGCCCCCAAAAGGCATTGCACACTGAAATGATGTCATGATCTGCCTGCGCCCGCGAGCGGGCGCTAAGGTTTAGGGCCGGCGCAAAATGCCCACTCAATATGGGAGGAGGCGCTGGGTTCACCGCGCCCGGCCGAAAATTGGCTAACGCCCCACTTCTCGGCCTCTTTAGGCGCTAATTGGAGGCGCCGCCAACCAAATTTCTCCCCCGTAGTGTTTCTATCTTTGTGGTCCAGCCAGGGTAGCTCTGAATTGTATTGAATCTGTGTCGTACCTTGTTTGCAAATGGTCCACCTCAGATATAGCCAATGAGAAAACACATCCACGCCACCACCCGCACCCACACCCCACACCCCACACCCACACCCCACACCCACCACCCACACCCCACACCCCACACCCCACACCCACACCCCACACCCCACCCCCACACCCACACCCCACACCAACACCCCACACCCACACCCACACCCCACACCCCACACCCCAAACCCACACCCCACACCCACACCCCACACCCACCACCCACACCCCACACCCCACACCCCACCCCCACACCCACACCCCACACCAACACCCCACACCCCACACCCACACCCCACACCCCACCCCCACACCCACACCCCACACCCCACACCCACACCCCACCCACACCCCACACCCTCACCCCACACCCCACACCCACACCCACACCCCACACCCCACACCCCACCCCCACACCCACACCCCACACCAACACCCCTCACCCCACCCCCACACCCCACCCCCACACCCCACACCCCCACACCCACACCCCACACCCACACCCCACACCCCACACCCACACCTCACCCCACACCCTCACCCACACCCCACACCCACACCCCACACCCTCACCCCACACCCACACCCCACTCCCACACCCACACCCAGACCCACACCCCACTCCCACACCCACACGCACACCCTCACCCACACCCCCACCCCACACCCACACCCACACCCCACACCCACACCCTCACCCACACCCTCACCCACACCCTCACCCTCACCCACCCCCACACCCTCACCTACACCCTCACCCACACCCCACACCCACACCCCACACCCCACACCCCACACCCACACCCCACACCCACACCCCACACCCACACCCACACCCCTCACCCCACACCCCACACCCCCACCCACACCCACACCCCACACCCACACCCCACACCCCACACCCCCACACCCTCACCCACACCCACACCCACACCCCACACCCCACCCCACACCCCACACCCACACCCCACACCCCATACCCACACCCCACACCCACACCCACACCCCACACCCCACACCCACACCCCACACCCCACCCCCACACCCACACCCCACACCAACACCCCACACCAACACCCCACACCCACACCCCACACCCACACCCCACACCCACACCCCACCCACACCCCACACCCACACCCCACACCCACACCCCACACCCACACCCCACCCCCCCACCCCACCCCCACACCCACCCCCACACCCCACCCCCACACCCCACACCCCACACCCCTCACCCCACACCCACCCCCCACACCCCACCCCCACACCCCACCCCCACACCCCACACCCACACCCCTCACCCCACACCCCACACCCACACCTCACCCCACACCCTCACCCACACCCCACACCCACACCCCACACCCACACCCCACACCCTCACCCCACACCCACACCCCACTCCCACACCCACACCCAGACCCACACCCCACTCCCACACCCTCACCCACACCCCCACCCCACACCCACACCCACACCCCACACCCACACCCTCACCCACACCCTCACCCACACCCTCACCCACCCCCACACCCTCACCCACACCCCACACCCACACCCACACCCCACACCCCACACCCCACACCCCACACCCACACCCCACACCCACACCCACACCCCTCACCCCACACCCCACACCCACACCCCACACCCCTCACCCCACACCCACACCCCACACCCCACACCCACACCCCACACCCCCACACCCTCACCCACACCCACACCCCACACCCACACCCCACACCCCACACCCCACACCCCACACCTCACACCTCACACCCCACACCCTCACCCCACACCCACACCTCACCCCACACCCCTCACCCACACCCTCACCCCACACCCCACTCCCACACCCACACCCCCACACCCACACCCACACCACCACCCACATCTGCCACTGCCACTGCCACACACACACACACACACACACACACCTTTGTGTGATTATGGCATCGTTAGAAAATATTTGTAATGAAACGAGTCACTTACAGTAACATAGCGCTTTGCCCACATCACATAAACGCATCACATCATTCATATATCTTCAAAGAAGCTCTATCAGTGTTGTGGTAGAATTATTAAAGTTTGAACAGTATTGTCATTCCAAGAATATTTTTGCAACGAAGTAACTGGACAAAAATATGAATTGTGTCTCTTCAATTTGGTAAATGCAGTTGTCACCTGGTATTTCACTCTGGTCAGCTGTAGCTGTTGTGACAGTTCTTGCAGAGGTTTTCTGTGCCTGGAAAATTAATGATCAGCATGCTGCACTTTGTAACGCTTCATTTTCTATTTATTATACATATACATCTTTTTTGCCATCTGCACAGTCTTCACCATATAATTATGTATATTTAGATAAAATGGTTAGATGCAGGACATTGTTTTTGTATGATTCTATGGTTTGCTAAAGGGGGACTGCCTTCATTAAAAAAATATTTCAGTACACGCAGTCAACCGATCTCAGCCAATTGGGGTTACAATTGGCTTCAGGGCTGGACAAGGGTGGGAGGCGAAACTGCAACTATTGGAAATCTGAAAGAAGAACAGAAGATGCTGGGAATACACAGATGACCTCTCAGCATCTGAAAGAGAAAAGATAGGTTAATATTTCTAGTGTAAAGACCTTTACTCATAACTGGAAACATGAAGCTAAGTGAACCACCTTTATAGAACTGAACAACGTGGAGAGAGGAAGTAAGAACAATAGGTAACCATCAAGAATGCTCATTACAACAACAACCGCTTGCATTTATGTAGCGCCTCTAACATAGGAACGTGTCCCAAGGCACTTCATAGAAGAGTAATCGGAAAACAATCGACAAGAAGGAGATATAAGGAGGGGTAACTAAACTTGGTCAAAGAGGTGGATTTCAAGGAGGGTCTTAATGGAGGAAAAGAAGGTGGAGAGAGGTGGAGAGGTTGTTGTGTATGTACCTTTAAGAAAGAACTGCTTTTATACTGTAGTACCGGCAGTGACCACACCTGTATATAAAGCCGTAGCAGGCTTCTGTACTTTCAGTTCCAGCATACCCTCTGTTCAGTAAACACCTGTTATTACCGTTCTCCTGCAGTCCGTGTGTTATTGGTACGCGGACACTACAGTGGCGACGAGCAGGTTCAAACTCACCTGCAGTACTGCATCACCTCACGGGGATCCATCCCTGAAAAGAAGCTTCTTGGAGGTCGAAGCCAGAGCAACGGGCGTCGACCGTGGGCAACCGCCCAGTGATCCATCGGAGTTCAGAGAATCGCAGGGGAAGCTGTGGAGAGCTGGGCTTCAGTCTCCAGTCAAGGTGTTACAGCAAATCGTGCTGGTAGCAGGTAGTGCGCTGACCCTTCCGGACTGCGGTGGGCTAGAGCTCGATCGAGCGGCTCTGCAAGGGGGCCGTGCAGCGTCGTCGGGATGGAAAAGAGAGAGAGAGGGTGGAGCACACAAGGCGCGGTCGGTGCTCAAGAGCCGGGCAGCGTTAAAGAAAATAATAAGGGGGAAGGGAAAGAGACGCGCAGTGGACAGCGTCGAAGAAGAATAAAACTAAGAAAATTAATTAACAAAAGAGAGACGCGCAGAAGCCGCGGGGCGCCGCCATTACTATTTAGAACGCTAGGAGCAGCATTGGCAGCAGGGGGCAGAAGGAAAAGCGCAGGAGGCGCCATTTTAATCCATTGGGGAAGAAGGAAAAGCACGGGAGGCGCCATTTTAAACCACCCAAGATGCCGAAGAGTGGCAGCATCACTGCTTTCGACAACGAAATAGAAGACTGGACCACGTATGTGGAAAGAATTGAAGTGTACTGCAAGGCAAATGAGGTGGCCGATGAAAAGAAGGCGTCGGTATTATTGAATTTGATGGGCGCGAGAACGTACGGCCTTTTGCGGAATTTAATTACCCCAGCTAAACCAATGGAGAAAAGCTTTGAAGAGATTGTCAATATCTTACAGGAACATCTAAACCCTACACCGCTGCTGATAGCAGAAAGATTCAAGTTCCATAAAAGAAACCAGCACAAAGATGAGAGTAATGCTAACTATCTTACGGAACTATGCAAGTTATCGAAACACTGCCAGTTCGGAGCAGGACTGGCAGACACCTTAAGGGATAAGTTTGTCTGCGGGCTCCAGAGTGAAGGAACCCAGAAACGACTACTTTTGGAAAAGGACCTTACGCTAGAAAAGGCTTTCAGCGTGGCAGTATCCTACGAAGCAGCAGCACGGGGAGCTGCGGAAATATAACAGAAACCGCAAGAATATAGCACCAATGAAATGGCATATGGAGCAGAAAAGTGCTATCGCTGCGGCAGAACAACCCATGACCAGAAGGATTGCTGGTTTAAGGACAAAGTATGCAGGCAATGTGGAAAAGTGGGACACATAGCACGAGTCTGCAGGTCGGGAAAGAAAACCAACACTAAAAGAACTACTAAGGAAAAGTACAAGAAAGCACAAAAGATGACGGACAGCAGTTCAGAAGATCAGAAGAGTGATAATGACTCCGGGAGCAGGAGACTAAGTTGTCTAAAGTTACACAACGTGATCGCAAAGGAGGATCACCGAACCATTTGGGTCACCCTCATGATAGCAGGGTCCCAAGTAAAGATGGAATTGGAAACAGGATCAGCCCTAACAGTCATGAATCGACGGGACTACGAGCGGCTATTCTCACACATACCCTTGAAGGACACGTCCATTGTCTTGAAGACATATACGGGCAAAAAGTCTACCCCAGAGGAAAAATAAGGGTGCCCGTTAAATACAACGGCAAGGAAACACAGAAACTGTATCTATATATACTACAAGATGGAGGACCACCATTATTGGGATGTGAATGGATCCGGAAAATACAATTGGATTGGCATTCCATTCAGGCGCTAACTGTGGCTGACAAAAAGGATGACGACGTCACACCTGGACGACTGTCAAAAATTCTAACTGACGCGAAAGAGGTGTTCCAGCAAGGACTTCGGACTCTAAAAGGTGTAACGGCAACGATAAAAATTGAAGATAACGCAAACCCCAAATTTTTTAAGGCCAGACCGGTACCGTATGCGATCCACCCAGCCGCCGAAGCAGAGCTGGAGAGTCTGGAGCGTTCGGGTGTGCTGTCCAAGGTGGACTGGAGCGAGTGGGCCACACCCATCATTGCTGTAATGAAGAAATCATTGAGCAGCATGCCTGGGGAGCCGAAGAAGGTTTGCATCTGTGGGGACTTTAAGGTAACTGTGAACCCAGTCCTGCACACAGTACAATATCCACTTCCGCGGATAGAAGATATTTTCGCCTCACTATCTGGAGGGAAACGCTTTACGAAGATTGATCTGGCCCAAGCGTATCTACAAATGGAAGTAGAAGAAGCATCTAGAAAATACCTCACGATAAACACTCACAAAGGCCTTTACCAGTACAACCGACTGGTATTCGGGGTAGTATCAGCTCCGGCTATTTGGCAGAGGGCGATGGAACAAGTCCTGCAAGGGATCCCGGGGACCCAGTGTTATTTGGACGACATCCTGGTTACGGGCGAAAATGACAGTGAACACCTTGCCAACCTGGAGCAGGTGCTCACTAGATTACAAGAATATGGGCTACGAGCCAACCGCCCCAAATGCGAGTTTTTCAGGAAACAAATCTCGTATTGTGGCCACGTGATTGATGAAGAGGGGTTACATAAGTCCCCAGACAAGATTGAGGCAGTAGTCAAGGCTCCAGCACCGGAAAATGTGTCGCAACTGAGGTCGTTCCTCGGGTTGGTGAACTACTACCATAAGTTCTTGCCAAATTTGTCTACAATTCTGCACCCACTGAATGCCCTGCTGCAAACTGGAGTAGCATGGAAATGGAGTGATGAGTGTAAGCGGCCTTTCAGAAATGTAAATGCCTAATCACTTCAAAAGAAGTATTGGCCCACTACAATCCAACACTACCGATTCGGTTGGCATGTGATGTGTCTCCCTACGGCATTGGAGCGGTGCTGTCGCACAAATTCCTTGACGGTTCAGAGAGGCCAATAGCCTTTGCGTCGCGCTCGTTAACCTCAGCCGAGCGTAACTACGCCCAGATTGACAGGGAGGCCCTCAGCCTGGTGTGGGGGGTGAAGAAGTTCAATCACTATCTGCACGGGCAGAAATTCACCTTACTGACTGATCACCAGCCTCTTGTCTCCATTTTTAACCCAAAGAAGGGCGTTCCGGTGATGACGGCGCAACGGCTGCAAAGATGGTCCCTTTTTCTAGGGGCACATCAATATGACATAGAGTATAAGGGTACGAAACAGCATGGAAACGCTGATGGGCTGTCGCGCCTGCCGCTGCCTACGGTGGAGGAAGCACCTGCAGTGGACCCTGTTGAGATATTCCATTCGACCATAGTCGAATGTCTACCTGTTACAAACTCAAGTATAGAGAAGGAAACCCGAAATGACCCGACACTCTCTCGGGTCTATGATTTGACGGTGAAGGGATGGCCAGCACATGGCGACTCACTGTTGCCAGCATTCTCGCCAAGGAGAGAACAGCTGTCAGTGTGCCGGGGGACCTTGATGTGTGGATCCCGAGTGGTAATTCCACCCAAGTTGAGAGATAGAGTGCTCAATGAGCTTCATGAGGATCATCTGGGAGGGGTAAAAATGAAGTTTTTGTAGTGGCCGGGAATCGATAAAGAAATCGAGGAAATGACCAAGAGATGCACAGGATGCCAGAAAGTCCAAAACGCTCCACCACAGGCCCTGCTACACCCATGGGAGTGGCCCTCATCTCCATGGCAACGGGTACACATTGATTTTGCTGGTCCATTTATGGACTCAATGTTTCTAATCGCCGTGGATGCACATTTGAAATGGCCAGAGGTCATCAAAATGTCCTCCACCACCACGGAGAAAACTATTGCAGTCCTACGGACCATCTTCGCCAGGAATGGCTTGCCAGAACAGATTTGCTCTGACAATGGACCACAGTTTGTGTCCGAGGATTTCCGGAGGTTTTTGAGGAATAATGGGGTAAAGCATTACACATCTGCCCCATATCATCCAGCCACAAATGGATTGGCTGAGAGGTTTGTTCAGACCTTTAAAAAAGCAATAAAGGCGATGTATAACGATAACATACCACTGCAACACAAGGTGGATAATTTCTTGTTTGCTGACCGGAATGCGACACATGCAGTCACCAACCAAGCTCCAGCCATGATGTTCTTTAACCGAAGGTTAAGATGTCGCCTGGATTTGCTCAAACCAAACATAAGACGAGATGTTGAGGATAAGCAATTCCAGCACATCAATGAGAAGCCAACCAGGAGCTTCAAGATAGGGCAACCAGTCTTGGCCCACGACTACCGAACAGAAAAATGGCAGCCAGGAACGATATGCACACAGCAGGGACCACTAATGTACACAGTGGACATTGGAGAGAGCATCGTGAGATGCCATGCTGACCAGATTCTAGAGTCACAGGAACAAGTCAAACCCATACCATGAGCATGCGCACCTGGTGATGAATCCGAAGTACAGATTGCGTCTACCTCAGAATCAGTGGTATTGGAAGCTGACGAACCAACCAATGACAATGAGCCAGAATCGACTCCGCCGCAAGAACAGGATACTCGAGAAAGGCGCTATCCAGACAGGATCAGGAAGCCTCCTCAAAGACTGAATTTGTAAATGATTACTTTCAGCTGATGTATATAGTACAGAGAAAATTGTAATTAGTTATTTAATTGTTAAATGAATGTTATGTACTGTTTATCTAAAAGGGGAGGAATTGTTGTGTATGTACCTTTAAGAGAGAACTGCTTTTATACTGTAGTACCGGCAGTGACCACACCTGTATATAAAGCCGTAGCAGGCTTCTGTACTTTCAGTTCCAGCATACCCGCTGTTCAGTAAACACCTGTTATTACCGTTCTCCTGCAGTCTGTGTGTTATTGGTACGCGGACACTACAGAGGTGGTTAGGTTTAAAAGGTAATTCTAGAGTGTAGGGCACAGCTGCTAATGGTGGAGCAAAGGGAGGTGGGGGGGATGCACAAGAGGCCATAATTGGAGGGTTGTACGGCTGGAGAAGGTTAAAGAGATAGGGAGGGGTGAGACCATAATGAGATTTAAACCCAAGGATCAGAATTTAAAATTTGAGGTGTTGGAGGACTGAGAGCTAATGTAGGGCAGCAAACACAGGGGCGATGGTGAGCAGAATTGGCATGCGATAAGATATGGGCAACAGAGTTCTGGATGTGCTGAAGTTCATGGAGGGTGGAGAACGGAAGGCTGGTCAGGAGAGCATTGCAGTAGTCGGGTCTGATGGTGACAGAGGCATGGATGAGGATTTCCGCAGCAGAAAGGCTGATGCAGTGGTGGGGGTGGCCGATTGTTACAGAAGTGGAAGTAGGCAGTCTTGCTGATGGAGAGGTTATAGGGTCGGAAGCTCGTGGTCAGATAAAATGCTGAGGTTGCGAACTGCAACCTGAGACAGCGGCCAGGGAAGGGGTATGGAAGAGAAGCTATTTCTGACGATGGTCTGGCTACGATTGGATAGGTAAGAGTGGAGCTAAGCGAGGGCAGTCCCACTGAGCTGAACAATGGAGGCGAGGTGTTGGAGGAGGATGGTGTGGTTGACTGTGTCAAAGGCTGCAGAGTGGACAGGGAGGACAAGGAGAGAACACTCACCACAGTTACAGTCAGAGGAGATGTCATTTGTGGCTTTTATTAGGGCCATTGCAGTGCTGTGGCAGGGGCGGAAACCTGATTGGAGAGGTACAAACCTGGAGTTGTGGGAAAGATGGGCACAGATTTTGGCTGGGGGGGGGGTGCGGTGACAACATGTTGAAGGACTTTTGCACAATCGCAAAAGAGCAGTTATTTGGTTTAATAACCTGTGAGCAGGCGAAAAGAGGTGAAAAGTTGCTGAATGATCTGCTAAACTTTATGATCAGAGTGGCAGTGAAAAGATATTAGAAAGATAAAGAGGAGTTTAAACAGCCTCACAATGGAAGGAAATGAAGTGGAAATGGATGGGAGAATCAGGCAGGGAAATGGAGAAAGACAGAAAGGGAGGGGAAACCAGCCAGGGTTTCTATAACTGATCATTCCCTGAACCCTGTTGGAAAGTCTAGTGTATGAGTGACTCAATCCATGGTTGAATAGCCAGCTGACACTTGCTACCTAGGCTCACATAAAAAGAACAGCCACTTTGGGGAGGTGCTGGAAGGTTACAGGCACCCATAGAGCTGTATCTCAGAGCGGAATCCATGCCCTACTAAAGCCATCAGATGCATTAACTATGTATGTTAATTCATCTTTTTGCGCTGATGTGATTCAGTAACTCCTCCACGCTAGCTGTCCCAAATGATGGCTTCAGATGTCCATTGTTAAATAGAAAATATTTTTAAAAGACCAATGGAAACAGGAAGACAAAGCATTCTTCTTGGTCAAGGAGGTGCCTGACATGCTCGGAAACCCATCACCGTGTTTAACAATCGTCTGACACTTGCTGTGCTCACAGAGAAATGTAGCCACTCTGGTGAGGGACACAAGGTCTGCCACAGAATCGTAGCCGGGGATTGTCCCTGCTTACAGGAGAGAAGGAAAAAAAGCAAGAGAGAAGATTTTTAAAAATCAGCGTTAATAATTCCTTGTAAAGATGACACACGCTGTAATGAAGAAAAAAATAATACGTTTCTAGACTTGTATAAGACTCGGTGAGTTTTACAATTCTCTGTTAAGGCGCACAATGTATTTTTCATGGTATTGGAAGTAACTCAAGTGAGGCCTGTTCTTGTACAAAGCTTTTCACAACTTAGTGTGAAAAGCAATTTAACGCTTGGTTCAACCAACAACAACTTTTGTTTATATAGCACCTTTAACGTAGTAAAACATCCCAAGGCGCTGCACAGGAGTATTTTAAGACTAAAACTTTGACACCGAGCCATATAAGGAAAAATTAGGGCAGGTGACCAAAAGCTTGGTCAAAGAGGTAGGTTTTAAGGAGCGTCTTAAAGGAGGAAAGCGAGGTAGCGAGGCGGAGAGGTTTAGGCAGGGAATTCCAGAGCTTATGGCCTAGGCAACAGAAGGCACGGCCACCAACGGTTGAGCGATTATAATCAGGGATGCTCAAGAGGGCAGAATTAGAGGAGCGCAGATATTTTGGGGGGTAGTGGGGCTGAAGGAGATTACAGAGATAGGGAGGGGCGAGGCCATGGAGGGATTTGAAAACAAGGATGAGAATTTTGAAATCGAGGCGCTGCTTAACCGGAAGCCAATGTAGGTCAGCGAGCACAGGGGTGATGGGCGAACGGGACTTGGTGCGAGTTAGGACACGGGCAGCCGGGTTTTGGATGACCTCAAGTTTACGTAGGGTGGAATGTGGGAGGCCAGCCAGGAGTGCGTTGGAATAGTCAAGTCTAGAGGTAACAAAGGCATGGATGAGGGGTTCAGCAGTGTTTATTTTGCGCTATTTGCTTCATAAGTTAAACCACCTTCTGTGGAGCTGTTTTCCAGCGGCATACAGTAAAAGCTTTAAGTTTTCTTCAACAACATTTTAACAATAGCAGCACGATTCTCGGGGTTAGAGGGGAAGATGCTGAGCAGAGGTCGGGAAAGGTTGTGGGGTGGCGGAGGACTAGAGGTACACAGTCAATGCTTTTAGGAGGGTTTTGAAGGAATGGAGAAAGGCAAGTTGGGTTTGGGGGAGAGTTCCATGGATCAGGAGTGTCGTGATTGAAAGATCGGCTTCTGATGATCGAGTAGTGGGAAAGGGGGATAAGCAGCAATCTGGAGTCTGAGGAGTGGAATATGCATTGGGGAAATGCTGCTGAAAGTCACTCGGATAAGATGGGGCGAGATACTGTGGTGGGATTTGAAAAGAAGGTCAAGGACTTTGAAGTTGAGCTGCTGGGGTTCAGGAAACTTGGTGGGGGAGATGGTGGGGTGGCGGGATAATGGCTGTGCAGAACTGTGTGTGAAAGAGGACACAGACTGCAGAGTTCTGAATTAATTTGTGAAGGAGGGAAGGCTGGTGAGGAGAATATTTCAGAACTCAATCCTCAGAGGTTCCCAGTGGCATTGCATGCAATTTTCTTGGAGCGTGCTGTTCCTTTTCACAAACCGAGCCTGGTCTAAATAGTAACAATAATGGACTACTAAGCAGACTATTTGACCACTTAGGATCTTGTGTGGACCAGTGGTCACCGTTGCTTGCAAGTAGAAAAAATCAATCGTGTAAGCACTTGAAAGACTGGTTTAATCCTTGCAGTGGTACTTACAAACCTTGCCAAATCCACCTTAGAGCTCTATGGAATCCTACTGATTAGATGTTAAGTAAGTGTAGCAGCTCCTAGTCCTGACCATGAAACAGTCGGCAGCACACAGTGGCTTCTGCAAAGCACTAAATCAGAGGCTGGAGGAAACCTGTCGGTAAGAGGTGGACTTTCATCGCACACTTCAATCGCCATCTGTTATCAGTGCCATGCATGCTGTGATCTGTGTAGCCTCTTTCTTGTTCATTAAATACCGTTTGCAAAGAAAATCAAGTACACATCTCGTGAAGTTGTAGTATTTAATTAGCTGGAACACTGCAGTCCTGGATCTCGAGCAGATTTACTGTTAATTAAATTTGTGCTGAAATCCTGGGTGCGAAATGCTGCATTTCACTTTTATTGTCATGTTACGGGAATAAGGACGAGGATTGCAATGAGCGTCTGTCAGCAGCTGTGGAATGTACAGCGTTCTTATCTGTAGTGAAACAGGCCCAGGGGCTGGATGATTGTCTGCAGTCCAGCAGAAACTTTGAATTTTAATGATTTCAGGCTCAGAATAAAAGGAGCTGCAGCATCGTGTGGCCACTGAGGCCTATAATGGCTATCATTTTGCCTTTTAACACCACAGAAATGAACCGAAATATAGACAATTCATATTAAGAGCAAATACAAGAAAAAAAAAACTGCCTGATGCAACAGTATGGGCCAGATTTTGCCGAAATGGGGCATTGTCCCGTTAGTTAGACTTGTTCGTGCACGGTTAGGTTTAAAAATATTTTGCCCTGGAAGTGCGAGGGCAACAGGGAATCTGGGACCTGGATGAACGACGAGACCAACAATGTATCGCCTTAACCAGTGAGACTTAAGGTTTGAGAAATAAATAGAGGAAGGACTGAGGGGGAAGTGAATTCAATGTCAAATTAGGTATGGAAGAGAAATGAAGAATAGTGGAGGTAAGGAATAATAAGGGGAAAAAAACACTAGTGGGCGTAGTCTATAGGCCTCCGAACAATTGCAACTCTGTTGGACGGAGTATCAATCAGGAAATAGTTGAGGCTTGTAATAAGGGAGCATCTATAATTATGGGGGATTTTAACTATCATATTAATTGGACAAATCAAATTGGGCAGGGCTGCCTTGAGGATGAGTTCATTGAGTGTATTAGGGATGGGTTTCTTGAGCAGTATGTAACTGAACCGACCAGGGGGCAAGCAACCTTAGATCTGGTCCTGTGTAACGAGACAGGATTAATTAAAAATGTCCTAGTAAAGGATCCCCTTGGAATGAGTGACCATAACATGGTTGAATTCCATATTCAATTAGAGGATGAGAAGGCTGGATCTCAAACAAGCGTGCTAAGCTTGAATAAAGGAGACTATGAAGGTATGAGAGCAGAATTGAGTAGAGTGGATTGGGAAAATAGATTAAAGGGTAAGACGATACATGATCAGTGGTGTACATTTAAGGAGTTATTTTACAACTTCCAAAAAAAAAATATTCCACTGAGAAGAAAAGGGTGTAAAAGAAAAGACAGCCATCCGTGGCTAAGTAAAGAAATTAAGGATAGTATTCGACTAAAAACAAGGGCATATAAGGTAGCCGAATCTAGTGGGAGGATAGAGGATTGGGAAAACTTTTAAAGGCAGCAAAAAATAACAAAAAGATTGATTAAGAAAGGGAAGATAGATTATGAAAGTAAATTAGCAAAAGATATAAAAACAGATAGTAAGAGTTTTTATAGTTATATAAAAAGAAAAAGGGTGGCTAAAGTAAATGTTGGTCCCTTAGAGGATGAGACCGGGAAATTAATGGTGGGAAATATGGAGATGGCAAAAACACTGAATGAATATTTTGTATCAGTCTTTACAGTAGAAGACACTAAGAATATCCCAACACTGGACAAACAGGGGGCTATAGGGGGGAGGAGCTAAACACGATCAAAATCACTAAGGAAGTGGTACTCGGTAAAATAATGGGACTCAAGGCGGATAAATCACCTGGACCTGATGGCTTACATCCTAGGGTCTTGAGGGAAGTGGCGGTAGGGATTGTGGATGCATTGGTAATAATTTTCCAAAACTCCCTGGACTCAGCAAAGGTCCCGGCAGACTGGAAAACTGCTAATGTAATGCCCTTATTTAAAAAGGGCAGTAGACAGAAGGCTGGAAACTATAGACTGGTTAGCCTAACATCTGTGGTAGGTAAAATATTGGAGTCCATTATTAAGGAGACAGTAACAGGACATTTGGATAATCATAATTTAATAGGACAAAGTCAGCATGGTTTTATGAAGGGGAAGTCATGTTTGACAAATTTGCTGGAGTTCTTTGAGGAAGTAACATATAGGGTGGATAAAGGGGAACCAGTGGACGTAGTGTATTTAGACTTCCAAAAGGCATTTGACAAGGTGCCACACAAAAGATTATTGCTTAAGATAAAAAATCACGGGATTGGGGGTAATATTCTGGCATGGATAGAGGATTGGCTATCTAACAGAAGGCAGAGAGTTGGGATAAATGGTTTATTCTCGGACTGGCAATCAGGGGTCAGTGCTGGGTCCCCAACTCTTTACAATCTATATTAACGATTTGGAGGAGGGGACCGAGTGTAACATATCAAAGTTTGCAGATGATACTAAGATGGGAGGGAAAGTAGTGAGTGAGGAGGACATAAAAAACCTGCAAGGGGACATAGACAGGCTAAGTAAGTGGGCAGAGATTTGGCAGATGGAATACAATACTGGAAAGTGTGAGGTTATGCACTTTGGCAGGAAAAATCGTAGAGCAAGTTATTATCTTAATGGCAAGAAACTGGAAAGTACTGAAGTACAAAGGGATCTGGGGGTCCTGGTGCATGAAAGGTTAGTATGCAGGTGCAGCAAGTGATTAAGAAGGCCAACGGAATGTTGGCTTTCATTGCTAGGGGGATAGAATATAAAAATAGGGAGGTATTGCTTCAGTTGTACAAGGTATTGGTGAGACCGCACCTGGAATACTGCATACAGTTTTGGTGTCCATACTTAAGAAAAGACATACTTGCTCTCGAGTCAGTACAAAGAAAGTTCACTCGGTTAATCCCGGGGATGAGGGGATGGACATATGAGGAGAGGTTGAGTAGATTGGGACTCTACTCATTGGAGTTCAGAAGAATGAGAGGCGATCTTATTGAAACATATAAGATTGTGAAGGGGTTGGATCGGGTGGATGCGGGGAGGATGTTCCCGATGATGGGTGAAACTAGAACTAGGGGGCATAGTCTTAGAATAAGGGGTTGCTCTTTCAAAACTGAGATGAGGAGGAACTACTTCACTCAGAGGGTGGTAGGTCCATGGAATATGCTGCCCCAAAAAGCTGTAGAAGCTACATCATTACATAAATTTAAAACAGAAATAGACAGTTTCCTAGAAGTAAAGGGAATAAAGGGTTATGGGGAGCGGGCAGGAATTTGGACATGAGTTTAGGTTCGGATCGGTCATGGCCCTGTGGGTAGCAGAGCGGGCCCAGGGGCCGTGTAGCCTGATCCTGCTCCTATTTCGTGTGTCTAATTCTGTTAGATTCAGGAGATGGTTCTGTGATAGTAGATTGGCGGTTAGGATCAGATCAGCCATGATCTTATTGAATCGCAGGCTCGAGGGGCCGATTGGCCTACTCCTGCTCCTATTTGTTATGTTCTTATGTTCTTATGTAACGTGCATTTATATAGCGCCTTTCACAACCACAGGACGTCCCAAAGCGCTTTACAGCCAACGAAGTACTTTTTTTTGAAGTGTAGTCGCTGTTGTAATGCGGCAACCAATCTGCACAGCAAGCTCCCACAAACAGCAATGTGATAATGAGCAGATTATCTGTTTTTGTTGTGTTGATTGAGGGGTAAATATTGGCCCAGGACACCGGGGATAACTCCCCTGCTCTTCCTAAGAGAGGGAAAGAAAGATTGGATTAAGAGAGAGAGAGAGAGAAATCGAGACAGAAAGGAAAAGTGAGAAAATACATTTATAAGTTAAAAATTTGACATTTAAAAAATCTCCCAAAACAATTCACAACCAGAAGGAATGAGACACCACACATATAATTGTTTACTTTCTGGGCAAGAGAGATTGATTGTCAGTCATTAACAATTATCACATTGTTAAAAGGGTACTAAAACACTGTTAATAACTAGACTTAACGTTTTGTGGCGAGCTTAATGGGCAAGTAATGGGCAAATGCAGCAACTTGATGAAAGTCACGGGGAGGTTAAGATGCCGTTTTCGCAAAGCTAACGGCGGAGCAGCTTGTGGCGATTCGCAATTCACGGGGTATCTCTTCCTCGCCAAAAGTTGCTGGCCGATTTGCGCATTAGTAACGACGTGCGTCGTTCAAACGCCATTATTTTCTCAACAACATCTGGTCCTATGCTTTAAAAAAAAAATTTTGGGGTGAATTTTGCTGTACAGCAACGTGTAGAATGTCCGCGATGGGAAAAGTAACACTTTGGGCAGTCAGTGATGGCATCAAGTACTTTTACATAAGGTACTGGACAGGTAGATGCAAAGTAAAGGGCCTGGGCACGGTGAGGTGGTGGCGGGGGTGCGTGCGCTGGGATCTATCCCTGCACCTGATGGTGAGGCCCAAGGTGCGCCTGATATTGAGTCTCTGGTTAAAGCTCCATCGAGCCGGCGAGCTGCAGGCAATGACAGGCAATTCGCCGGCGAAGCGGGATTGAAGGTCGGGCCACTGGGATGCTAGCAACGGCCTCCTTCCTTCTTCTTAGGCAGTCCCTCGGAACCCAGGATGACTTGCTTTCACATTAAAAATGAGTTCGCAGGTGACTGATGAGTCCAATGTGGGACCTACAGTCTCTGTCACAGGTGGGGCAGACGGTGGTTGAAGGGGCAGGTGGGTGGGGTGCTTGGGTTGACGTGCGCTCCTTGCGCTACCTGCGCTTGGCTTCCACTTGCTCCCGGCGAAGAGACTCGAGGTGTTCGGTGCCTTCCCGGATGCTTCGCTTCCACTTTGTGCGTTCTTGGGCCAGGGATTCCCAGGTGTCAGTAGGGATGTTTCACTTTTTCAAGGAGGCTTTGAGGGTGTCCTTGAAGCGCTTCCTAGCAGCGGCCTCCAGGTAAGTGATGAAGGGAAGGAGGGCAACCAGAAAGAGAAGGGCGGGGGGTGGGGAGAGATTCGGTTGGGAGAGCAACAGTGACCTGGGGGAGGGTAATGATATCCAGGGAGGAGGTAGCGGTGGGTGGAGAGGGCAGAGTCGGTCTGGGGTGGGGGTTGAAATCAGGTGAGATAGAGCGTTGGCAATTGGGGGGTGATGGTGGCCAGCAGCAGCCCGAGTTCACAGAATCACAGAATCACAGAATCACACAGAAACCCCACAGTGCAGATAGAGGCCATTTCGGCCCATCGAGCCTGCACCGACACATATCCCACCCGATCCCCGTAACCCCTACACCAACACATATCCCACCCTATCCCCGTAACCCCACGTATTTAATCCCCCTAACACTAAGGGTCAATTTTTATCATAGCCAATCATCCTAACCCGCACATCTTTGGACTGTGGGAGGAAACCGGAGCACCCGGAGGAAACCCACTTTTGAATGTGGGGTCTGGAGGAGAGCTCCTGCTCGTTCCAGCTCCACGTTCAGGTATGTTTTAGAATCTTACCTTGTTGGTAGTGGCCTGCAGCGGGTCCCTTTAAGCTTGTTAGGTCACATGGAGACCTGGTGTTCCTGGCCGGCTGCCTCAGGACAAGCCAATCTAGCAGTGGGGGCCTCAAACAGTTGTTAGGCCCCTTTATTTGCATGTGCAAAGGGTCGAACACCTGTTTCAGACGTGGTCACTGCAAGTCGATTTTTTTTGGCCTTCATCAATATGGTGCACTTCCAGCTTGTAACGAACATGCGCTTCCTGCTCGCCATATTGAAGGCTTAGCAAGCTTTCCTAGCCCCTAAAAAATGGGTGCTGCGAGGCCGAGTTTCTAGACAGGATCTTCCCACTCACCCGCAACGTCTACTGTACCCTAATGTCGGATGATTACACTTTATTGTAGGAATTGACGAATTCCTAACTAATAACTGAGGTCGACTCAGGAGATCAATCAAACAAGTCTTTAATGTAAGACTAAACGAGTTCAAACAGTTTGATGAGATTGATACAGGAGAATCACGAAAACAGGTTTTAACAAGATGGAGATTCCACGAGGACTGCCTGGGCAGTCACGTGGTTTGCGACGTGACGTCATCGCATTTGCCCGCGTTTTCCCGCGCTCTTAAAGGGGCCACGCCCCGTGCATACAAACACTACAAAATAAAGTAATGTCTAACACAATGGTACAGGCTTAGGCTGGTGTTAGAACATCGTTAAAGGGAATTATATACAGTTGCCCAGAGTCATTCAGTGGCTCCGCCACATTATCACATTAGTGTGAAAGTTTTCCATTTCCTCCGCCAGCCATTTACTTGGCCTTATTGACTGAGATTACCCATTAATGGTAAACTGCAGACAGTTTAACATAGGCTCTTACAATTGCCACTGAGGAGACCTTGACCCCATAGCAGACTCGTGGGCTAAAGCCAAGATCTCAGAGGTTTATAGAAACAGCTCTGCTGACAAATCAGAAGTTGGGTTCCAGATCAGTAACAGAGGGCACCAGTGTATGTCCTCTTGATAAGGCTATGCCCATCGCCACCTGATTCAAATTGTTTTCAACAGACATATTTTGTTACTCCCAGCAAACAGTAGTGATCGCCCTGAAAGTGGGGGATGGGTAATCCTCCCTATGGGAAGTGGAGGATGGGTAATCCCTCCATGAAGACGTAAAGGGAACTTTTTCAACAAGTTCTAGGCCTGCCCTCTTACATGGAACCGGAGGAGGAGGGAGCCACCTGACTAAAACTCTACAGATGAATGTCCCCTTTAAACCCAGCTCATTGTACCCTATAGGGACCCAGCAATTTTATGTAGCCCTGATCATAATTACAAAAAATGCATGACAGGATGCCTTTAAGTGCATTATTTTTGTGCATTTAGTGAAACTGGAGTCTTATTGTCCTTGGGGAGATGGGTAATGTAGATGTTACGTGGCTCTTGAGGGGATAATTTCCTGATTTAAAAGCACCAGACCAAAATAATGGAAAAAGCAGTTTGGCTAAATGGCTAATGTTGGAGGGGGTCACAATTGTCTCATCCCCAGCGAAAAACTGTATTCTTTATCAGAAATTATGCATTATATTGCTTTAAATAGTGGGTGTACATTGCAATGCCATATTGTGACTGAATCTAATTTCAATATTCTGATATTAGTCTGAATCGTTCTACTTTTTATTTTATGCGCTAATCTTGCCTCTAGATTGGCAGTTATGACACACTTGTATTTATTTATACAGAGAGCAGTATATATCTGAGGTTTGTACTGTAAGGAAGTATTCTCTGAACAATCTACACATTAAACAGAAAATGGTGGAATTAATATAGCAAGATGGCAACCGAGGCGGTCTGGAGCTAAGCGCTCTCCTGCTTCGGACGGCCTGCACCCCCCGCCGCCCGCTCCCGATGCCGGAACGATGTGTTCGGTGAGTTGGGCGGAGGCAGCGCATCAGCGGGAAGCAGCAGCAGCAGCCACGAAGACCCGCTTCGGCACGTCGCCCGGCAGCTCCTCGTCGTGAATTTCTGTTTCGGACTAGGAGGAGGGGAGCTGGGCATAGCGGTTGGAGGCCGGACGTGAGCGTAAGAGGCAGGCCCCGGGCCGTTGCAAATTTGAACCGGCGACAGCGCGGGAAGCTCGCAGTTCGAGGGGAAGGAGGGAGAGCCGGGCATGAAGACCTGAGGCTAGACGGTGAGCATGAGAAGAAGGACACCATATTGTGGAGCCGGCAACAGGGAGGAGGAGTCCGCGGAGACGGAGCGGCTGATGGACATCGCGTTCCCACTGCCATTGGACGCAATTGAATTGACTTTTACTGAACATGGCGCTGTAGAATAGCGACGTGTCTCTGTGAGCTCCACAGCCTATTGTGGAAGTGATCGGGGAGTAAAAACATTCCATTGTAGTAATACATATGGCAAATAAAATTGATTGAAGCCCTTTGTTACATGTTTAGGGCCTTGTGTCGATATCATCTTGGGTTCCAGTGGCGTCAGTCGCTCTTGTAAGTGATCTCAGAGTCTTTCCTTTATAGTGTTGACTTGCAAAGCCCTATGTTGACTTGTGCAATTGTGTAATTTGTGTCTTTCCCATGTGCCCTCACGTGCCTCTCTAAAGTGGACCGAGAAAACACACTGGGTTAGATGAGGCCCGATGCAACTTGATAAGCTACAATGAACATACAGAACAATAGTTATGATCAGACTCATTTGATTCAATCAATACAACTTATCTTCGTATATCAATACAAAATAAAGAATATGCCACACTTCCCCATATCAGTGGGTCATGTTGCTTGATTTAAATAGGTCCTAATCATCCTCCAACATTGTTAACCTCTTAATCTCAGTAAAAGCCCTTGCAACTTGCTCTTTAAAAACCTGACTGGCCTTGCAACCTTTGCTGGACCTCTCCAGTGTGTCTGTCTATTTTTAATCTCCCTTATTTTACAGCCAAAAAGAAAGGCCTGCCAGAAACCTCCTGGTGAGCACCCAGGACCACAGACTTCTGAAAACAATGGGTGTGAGGTTTTTGATTAACTTATCTCAGTAATCAATGAATTGCTTATTGTTTACAGTTTTGGGGGAGAATAACTCTCATTTGCATATTATTCCAGTGCTTCTTTTTACCTTGTGTGTGAATATACCCTGCTTTGAAATGCAACGTTTAAAGAGTAACTCCTTTTTTATCAAATACTCTATGGAAAAATGGTCTACCAAGCATTTCTACAGTAATATCTCATAGTGTAATTTCTCAGCTTGTGGAGGTTGCAAGTTCGAGAGGTGCTTCTGAAGAAGCCTGCAGTGGATCCTATAGATAGTGCACAATACAGCCAAAGTACACTGGCGGTGGAGGGGAGAATGTTTAGGCTAAAGGATGAAGTGCCGATCAAGCAGGCTGCTTTGTCCTGGATGGTGTTGAGCTTCTTGAACGTTGTTACAGCTGCACTCTCCAGGCAGGTGGAGAGTTATCCACCACACCCCTGACTTGTGCTTTGTAGGTGGTAGAGAGGCTTTGGGGAGTCAGGAGGTGAGCCACTCGCCACACAATATCCAGCCTCTGACCTTCTCTGGTAGCCAGGCCATTTATGTAGCTTATCCAGTTGAGTTTCTGGTCGATGGTCACCCCCAGCATGGTAATAGTGGGAGACTCAGTGATGGTAATGCCATTGAATGTCAAGGGGAGGTGATTAGGCTGCCTCTTGTTGGAGATGGCCATTGCCTGGCACTTGTGTGGTGCGAATGTTACTTTCCATTTATCAGCCCAAGCCTGGATGTTTAGGTTTTGCTGCATGTGGGGATGGACTTCATTATCTGAGGAATTACAAATGGAGATTAACACTGGGCAATCATCAACAAATAGTCCTGCTTCTGACCTTATGATGGAGGAAGGTAATTGAAGAAGCAGCTGGAGATAGTTGGGCCTAGGACACTGCTCTGAGGATCTGGAGATAGTTGGGCTTAGGACACTGCTCTGAGGATCTGGAGATAGTTGGGCTTAGGACACTGCTCTGAGGATCTGGAGATAGTTGGGTTTAGGACACTGCTCTGAGGATCTGGAGATAGTTGGGCTTAGGACACTGCTCTGAGGATCTGGAGATAGTTGGGCTTAGGACACTGCTCTGAGGATCTGGAGATAGTTGGGCTTAGGACACTGCTCTGAGGATCTGGAGATAGTTGGGCTTAGGACACTGCTCTGAGGATCTGGAGATAGTTGGGCTTAGGACACTGCTCTGAGGATCTGGAGGTAGTTGGGCTTAGGACACTGCTCTGAGGATCTGGAGGTAGTTGGGCTTAGGACACTGCTCTGAGGATCTGGAGGTAGTTGGGCTTAGGACACTGCTCTGAGGAACTGGAGATAGTTGGGCTTAGGACACTGCTCTGAGGAATTGGAGATAGTTGGGCTTAGGACACTGCTCTGAGGATCTCCTGCAGCAATTTTGTGGCACTGAGATGATTGGCCTTGATCAACCACAACCATCATCGTGATCCTAATAATTCAGATATGGACTTCAGCACATTAAGAGTGATAAAAGAGCCCGTGGAGACTGGAAAGAAGCTGGTATTTACTTTTTATTTACTTTTAGTGTGATGAGATTTTTTTTAATGCATTTGGAATACATCTGTGATACAGGACAAACCTAAGCTGAAAGAGGAATAAATACTATATTGACTTGACTGTTTAGAACTCATCACATGCCAAGAGGCACCGACTTAACAGTGTACAGATACTAGTCTGCACGCCTGAATTCACCTCGACACATATCCCTTGAAGCAGCAGTTGGAGTATTACATGGCATAATACAAAGCCTTTCATTGAAGAAAACTCTTGTCATTTCAACTGTGAGCTGAATCAAACATAACAGTTTCATACTTGCTCTAAGGTATAGACTGGCTTTTATTTAGCGATTGAAAAAAATGAGTACATGAGGGAAATGGTTTCATGTACAAGGACAGGTTGGTATCGTGGGATATGGAAAAGAAATAAACAGACTTACATTTATAGAGCATTTTTCATGTACTTTACAACGAATTATTTTTTTTGAAGTGTAGTCACTGTTGTTAAGTAGACAAATGTGGCAGCCAAATTATACACAGAAAGGTCCCCCCTATAGCACTGAGACGAGTGACCAGATCATCTGTTTTGGTGGTGCTAGTGGAGGGATGAATGTTGGCCGGAATGCTGGGAGAATTCCCTGCTCTTCTTCGGATAATACCAGGGAATTGTTTACGTCCAGCTCAACAGGTAGCTGGAGCCTTGGTTTAACGGCTCGAAAGACAGCACCTACCTCAGTACCGATGGGAAGAAAGTCTGTGTTCTCTTCTCACTGTAATTCCCCGCAGCAAAAAAATAACGTTGAGGTGGTCTCAACCCAAGCTCTTAGTGACATAAGCTTGCAGACTAGGGTTTGCCCATAAGCCAGCAATGACGGGGCAGTCTCACTCAGCGATACTGCACGTAGAGCTGGTGTGGGAAGTAGGGAAGCAATTATAGAGTTGCTCTTCTGAGATTCTGATTAAGGCACATTGTTGAGGCAGAGCAGAGGTCAGTAGCTAACCTGCCCTCCTTAGCCCGGGCAGTGCTGCAGGTGAAATACAGGAGAATCCTCCATTTTCCCAGCTCTGAGATAAAGAAATGAAAGATACACTAAAAAAAAATTTTTTTTTTTAAAGTAAGGATAAAAATGCTTTTTGATATTTCTCCATCAGCGCAAGACTTGTTCTGCAGGCACACATCAAAAGGAGAATCTACTCACTCAGCAGAATTCACTCAATGCACTGAAGATAGGTGCCACTTCCCGAGTACATTTAACTTGGAAAGGCCTGATCGCTTACAATTATGCGATCATAAAGTTGTGATCATCACTGCCCTTAGGTTTACTGTGAAGCTTGAGAAGATAACATTGCCTTGGGTCAAACCTATTGCTAAAGCACATTAGTCACCTGAATGTACTTTATACCATGCAACATGCCTGAGAGTTCTTCTGCACCATACATCTACAACAATAAAATCCCTTGCAAAATGAGGACAGAAAAATTTGCAACGTTGCCGTTCAGATATAACAAGGCTCTTGTTTGTTCCTGTTAATTTCTGTGAGATGGGGTTGAAATGTGACAGGATTGTATTTTCTCGCTTGTACTTTGTCCAACACAGTTTGAATAGGATAGGGTGGAAGAAGATGTAAAACACTGGAAATGCAAATGGGAACAGTCTAAACCGCACAAAGGTGTCTGTCTGAGCTATGTCTTGTCTATTATTGTGTTTGCACATAAAGAGATTAGTTTGTGCAAATGAGGGAACGCACACAATGTGGATTCAACTCGATGGGATGGCAATGAAGGGGAGGGAGGGAGAGGACATCAGTGGCAAGTCAATGGATGAGAATTCAATGGATGAAAATGTGAGCAGGATGAGAGGCAATAGGACAGTGAGAGGCAGATGGAATACTCTCCATTTGCCTGGATGAGTGCAGCTCCAACAACACTCAAGAAGCTCGACACCATCTAGGACAAAGCAGCCCATTTGATTGGCACCCCATCCACCACCTTAAACATTCACTCCCTCCACCACCGATGTACCGTGGCTGCAGTGTGTACCATCTACAAGATGCACTGCAGCAACTCACCAAGGCTTCTTCGGCAGCACCTCCCAAACCTGCGACCTCTACCACCTAGAAGGACAAGGGCAGCAGGCGCATGGGCACACCACCACCTCCAAGTTCCACTCCAAGTCACACACCATCCTGACTTGGAAGTATATCGCCGTTCCTTAATCGTCACTGGGTCAAAATCCTGGAACTCTCTCCCTAACAGCACTGTGGGAGTACCTTCACCACACGGGCTGCAGCGGTTCAAGAAGGCGGCTCACCACCACCTTCTCAAGGGCAACTAGAGATGGGCAATAAATGCTGTCCTTGCCGGTGACGCCCTCATCTCACAAAAGAATTTTAAAAAATTATAAAAATGTGTAACTTTTCTATTTAGAATGGTCTGTACACTTGTATTGGAAATTCCTTTGAAGAGACTCTGGACTCATTATTTATTTCAATCTGCTCGGTGAAGGATGTAGATACCAGTGTTCACTCTCTGCTGCTCTAATCCTAGAGTAGTTGAATCCTGCTTCAGCAGTTGTCTGAGTATCGCTCTCTGTGGATACCAGGCTATCTGTAGGGAGGGCACTTGGATGATGAATTGCATGTCTAAAGAATCTGCCAAGAATGTAGAAGAAGGTTTGCAGTTATCGCCAGAGTAGATTTAATGTTACTCAACACAACACCCTCCCTTGATTGCAGCTAAGTAATTACTTTTGTATGTACTATGTTAATGCAAGCATAAACATATTAAAAGTATTATATGTGTGCATGAACATCTGTCTATCTAGCCCATCTATCCCATCCATCCTATCTATCCTATCTATCATTAAAAATCTTACAGCTGCATGCACTTACATAGTATTACATAGTATTTACAGCACAGAAACAGGCCATTCGGCCCAACAGGTGCATGCTGGTGTTTATGCTCCACACGAGCCTCCTCCCACCCTTCTTTATCTGACCCCATCAACATATCCTTCTATTCCTTTCTCCCTCATGTGGTTATCTGGCTTTCTCTTAAATGCATCCATGTTATTCAACTCAACCACTCCCTGTGGGAGCGAGTTCCACATTCTAACCACACTCTGGGTAAAGAAGTTTCTCCTGATTTCCCTATAGGATTTATTAGTGACTATCTTATATTTATGGCTCCAAGTTGTGGTCTCCCCTGCAAGTGGAAATATCTTCTCCACGTCGACCCTATCAAACCCTTTCACAATCTTCAAGACCTCTATCAGGTCACCTCTCAGTCTTTTTCCGAGAGAAAAAGCCCCAGCCTGTTCAATCTTTCCTGATAGGTATAACCTCTCAGTTCTGCTATCATCCTAGTAAATCTTTTTTGCATCTTCTCCAGTGCCTCTATATCCTTTTTATGATATGGAGACCAGAACTGTTCACAGTACATCCAAGTGCGGTCTGACTATGTTCAAAATGACTTCTCTGCTTTTCAATCCTATCCCTCTTAGAAATGAACCCCAGTGATTTGCTTTTTTTTTATTAACCCGTGTCGCTACTTTTAGTGATTTGTGTATCTGTAGCCCCAGATCCCTCTGCACCATTTAGACATAAAGAAAGAAAGGCTTTGCATTTATATAGCGCCTTTCACGACCACTGGACGTCTCAAAGTGCTTTACAGCCAATGAAATACTTTTTTTTTGAAGTGGAGTCACTGTTGTGATGTGGGAAACACGGCAGCCAATTTGTACACAGCAAGGTCCCACAAACAGCAATGTGATAATGACCAGATAATCTGTTTTTGTTATATTGGTTGAGGGGTAAATGTTGGCCAGGACACCAGGGATAACGTCCCTGCTCTTCTTCGAAATAGTGCCATGAGATCTTTTACGTCCACCTGAGAGAGCAGACGGGGACCTCGGTTTAACATCTCATCTGAAAGACGGCACCTCCGACAGTGTCACATTCCCTCAGCACTGCACTGGGAGTGTTAGCTTAGCTTTATGTGTTCCAGTCTCTGGAGTGGGACTTGAACCCACAACCTTCTGACTCAGAGATGAGTGTGCTACCCACTGAGCCATAGCTGACACAGACAAGTTTACATAGCACTTACCATTACAAATGCGGAAATTAGGAATTTACAATGGAAACATAAGGACAGAATGTAAGACTTTAATCATATCAGTAGGTTGGGTGGTGGTGGGGTTCCTGCTCCTGGTCCTTGACACAAAGTGCATGGGTATGGATCTTGGGGCGGGGTGTTGGATGTGATGGCTCCAATGTTTAATCAGATAATCATCAGTGACTATCTAGCGTACATATACTGTATGAAGAATGATCAGTTGGGCAAGGTGTTGGAGGACTGCTGGTGAACTGTAGCCCAGCAGGAGTTCCTGTCTTCAGCAAGAAGGGATTATGAGAGGAAATAGGAGGAGGAAAAAAAACTGCTTTTGTTTGCATTACCAACGTGCTCGCCATTCCAGCAGACTTGAGCAATAAAGGAGGTAAAAGCTGTGGGATAGGCAGCTGTGTAGACCCCATTGCACAAGCATTGTGATTAAAACCTTCTGATGGTTACGTATGAAGTAGGCAAAGCTTTGAAGTCTAGATAATCCTTAGGGGGGAACCTGTTGTGCAGAAATAGCATGGGAGAATCAGGAAATAGCAGATGTGTTAAATTAATTTTTCACATCAGTCTGCAGGAATGAAGGCTATGGACAAATTCCAGATTCAGGCAAACTAGTTTGGGAATGTAGAACACATGTAGAGGTCAATAAAGCATGTGTTTTGAAGAAACTCAAAGAATTAAGGTGCAGCTATTTCAGCTGCTCAGTGCAAAAGCACTTTAAACAATTCTTTCATGCCTAATGCATCCGCTGCCCACCAAAGTGTGGAGAATGAATAATTTGATCCTCTCGCTCTCAGTTTAATGTTACTTCGTGCTCTAATTTCTTCCCCTCCTCCTATGAAGGTTGCTGACTCTTACAGTTCTACTGGTGCTCATTCATGACTTGATGTTAGGACAGCACAGTGACAGCCATGGAATTGAGGTTAGTGATGGAGCAGTAAAACGGGATGTTGTTGGCGCAGATGTGAAAGCTGACCCCGTGCTTATGGATAATGTCACCCAAGAGCACCAGGAATGAGATGAGAACTAGAATGAACCTTCGGGCACACTGAAGGTGTCTAAAGCGGACACAGGAAGAGAAGCCATTGCAGTAGATGTGCTGGCTGTGTGGGATGGGCAGGAATGGAACCACGTGAGGGCAGTGCCATGGAGGTGGACTAGGGGAGGAGGCTGACGAACTTATCAAAAGCGACAGAGAGAGCGAGGAGCTATAATTTGTCACAGTCATAGCTACACAGATGGCTTTGTAAATGATAGTCGATGTCTAGCGAATTTAATCGAATTATTTAAGGCTCGGACTAAGCTAGTGAAGAAGACAAAAATACGTTCCACTGTTGAGCTGTGAAGGAACATAAAGGTGTATGCCATTAAAAGACAGTTAGCTAGCTGGGTTCAAAACTGCTTAGCGATGTCTGTGGGACAGTGACGAATGGGGTTTTACAGAGGATTAAATAGTGCATGTAGCAAGATGTCTCATGTAGTTCTGGTGCCATGGAAATATCATCAGGCCAGGTTTGAATAACAGAGATGTAAGCACAGATATTGTGGAGTTCCACTCAACCGTCTGTGGGAATCAGTGAGGAAATTTTCACTTTGATGATTAAGTGAGAGGATGTGAGTTCGGAGCTGGCATGCCTCTCCAGTAAGCTGAGATTTTTTTTGCTCTCAAAAGCAATGGATATGCGGAAGGAATCAACTCCCATCAAAAGCAGTTAATGATAAAGTCAATAAACTCCATTTGTAGTGAACAAAGATTTTGGAGCACACGAGCCTAGATTTTTTTGTTCAGTATTATTTCAATTAAATACTGTCGATTGGAAAGCCTAGGCCATGTAGTCCAGAATAGTTCCAATGCTTTGCTCAAACAGCCTTTGCCTTGACCAGTTTCAAGAATTCTCCTCCATCTCGGACTATAATTTTTTTTCAAATAAATGCATGTTTATCACACAGCATAGTTTCATCTTGAAGGACCCGTCTCTTCAGAGTTACCAAGCTGGTCACTGATTTGTAATATTTTCTTAACATGTTGTTAATTAATAATTAAGCTGTGATTCTTCCTACAGGTCAGCAGTAAAGATCTCGAGCCTAATTGAAGAGGAATCGTAAAGACGTTCTATTTGAACATTGGGGAGATCATGTAATACGTTGTGAGAGATATGTGTGCTTGGTGGGGGAGGTTTGGTGCAAAGAGTATTGTAACAAATCTTGAAACGTTTCAGTTTTATTTCTGTCGTTGGGTGTTCTGTAAAAGGATCAGGCAACTTTAACAAAGGACAGGTGGGAGGGATTAAGGAAATCTGCAGCAGGCTTCTGGAAAACACGAGAGGAGGAGTTTTCGTTTAAATTGGGCTAAGTTTTCAGTTTTGATGGTGTAAATTGCTGAGTGCAGTAAAGTGACAAGTTGAAACCAAATGAAGAATATATAATGAGAAATTAAGATGGGTTGCAAATAAGAAAGGAAAGATGAAGATTAAGTGACACAGCGCAGACATTAAGATCTTCTTTTCTTAGGCAGTCCCTCGGAACCGAGGATGACTTGCTCCCACATTAAAAATGAGTTCTTAGGTGACTGATGAGTCCAATGCGGGACCTACAGTCTCTGTCACAGGTGGGGCAGACGGTGGCTGAAGGGGCGGGTGGGTGGGGTGCTTGGGTTGACGTGCGCTGCTTGCGCTTGGCTTCCGCTTGCTCCCGGCGCTGCAAATCCATTGGCAGGATAGGCGCACCAACGTCAGACATTAAAATAAGATCCTCGCCGCCTGCTCAGATGAAAGTTCAAGATCCCCTGGCACTGCTCAAAGAAGATCAAAGACTGCTCCTGGTGTCGATGTCAACGTTCCCCCATCAACAAATACCACCAATAAGAGATTAGCTGGTCATTCATCTCACTCTCGTTGGTGGAAGCTTGCTGGTGCAAAATGGCTGCCATATTAGTTCACATAACAATAGACACGATGCTTTAATAGTAATTAATTGTGCAAAGCAGCGTGAGGTGTTTGGACAATGTGATAAAACGCAATATAAATGCAAGGATTCCTTTTTAAAATGTTCTTCTTTCACCGAGTTCCGTCCAGATTGGGCAATCTCAGTCAATCCTGTTCCAAGTAAGGGTGAGCCTACAGCAAAAAAAAAAATAATTCATAATTTGGCATAAATTGGTGCTAAAAATTAATGGTGGCTCTGTATAGAGGGGATGACATTTCTCCTGCTGATTAATTTTAATGAAAACACGAATAAAAAATGTGATTTCCTCTCTTTTTAGCTGGTACTATCGGCAAGAATTTTGATCGTCACAGTGATGGAAATTGGATGCAGGTGGGCTAGAAGATGCTGCTCTCACGTTGGGGTTAAGGTGTATTATTGGGGTAGAGGGGAAATGAAGCTTTACTGTGTATCTAACTGCTCTAATACTTGATCTTGGAGTGCCTGCATACTGGGTGCAATAAATGAAAACTTTCCATCCCTCACCTCAATGATCATAACATTTGAGATTCCTCGCAAAGCTTTTTTTAGGAAATGGGGGAATTTATGCATAGACATCTGAGACTTTGGAATGGAAAGTAGAAAATGTTAAAAATGAGAACATTTTCTTCAATTGGATTCATGTTGTCCAGCTGGGAGCACTGAAAGGAGTGTGATTAGAGTAATGGCATTTTATAGCTGGAACCACAAGATAACAGCCAAATCAAAGCCTCTGATGGGAGTTCACGTCAATGCCAAATCCCAATTTGCAATATTTTTAGCACAGTTTAAAAATACAAACCAATAAAATGTTTTAAGAAAACTTCACAAGCACTTCATTGGTTGTGAAATGCTTTGGGACGTTGGAGGTTGTGAAAGTGCTGCATAGATGCAAGTTCTGTCTTTCTACTTTGAGTACAAGCACATCCTGGTGTGGTACTAAGCCATAAGAGACCAGGAAGGTCCGATGTTCAATACTCACCTCTGCCATATGAATTGATCGCGGTGGGGGAGGGGAGGTGGTGTGCTGGGGGGAGGGGCTGGTGGTGTGGGGGGAGGGGTAGGGGAGTTGTGGGGAGAGGGGTAGGGGAGTTGTGGGGGGTAGGGGTGTTGTGGGGGGAGGGGGAGGGGTGTTGGAGGGGGAGGGGTAGGGGAGTTGTGGGGGGGAGGGGTGGGGTGGTGTGGGGGGTAGGGGTGTTGTGGGGGGAGGGGGAGGGGTAGGGGAGTTGTGGGGGGGAGGGGTGTTGTGGGGGAGGGGGAGGGGTAGGGGAGTTGTGGGGGGGAGTGGTGTGGGGGGTGTTGTGGGGGGAGGGGGAGGGGTGTTGTGCGGGGAGGGGTGGGGTGGTGTGGGGGGTAGGGGTGTTGTGGGGGTAGGGGGAGGGGTAGGGGTGTTGTGGGGGGAGGGGTAGGGGTGGGGAGGGGGAGGGGTTGTGTGGGGGAGGGGTAGGGGTGTTGTGGGGGGGAGGGGTGTTGTGGGGGGAGGGGGAGGGGTGTTGTGGGGGGAGGGGTAGGGGAGTTGTGGGGGGGAGGGGTGGGGAGGTGTGGGGGGTAGGGGTGTTGTGGGGGGAGGGGGAGGGGTGTTGTGGGGGTAGGGGTAGGGGAGTTGTGGGGGGAGGGGTAGGGGTGTTGTGGGGGAGGGGTAGGGGTGGTGTGGGGGAGGGGGAGGGGTGGTGTGGGGGTAGGGGTAGGGGAGTTGTGGGGGGGAGGGGTAGGGGTGTTGTGGGGGAGGGGTAGGGGTGGTGTGGGGGAGGGGTGGTGTGGGGGGGGAGGCGTGTTGTGGGGGGAGGGGGAGGGGTGTTGTGGGGGGAGGGGTAGGGGAGTTGTGGGGGGGAGGGGTAGGGGTGGTGTGGGGGGTAGGGGTGTTGTGGGGGGAGGGGGAGGGGAGTTGTGGGGGGGAGGGGTAGGGGTGGTGTGGGGGAGGGGTGGGGAGGGGGAGGGGTAGGGGAGTTGTGGGGGGGAGGGGTAGGGGAGTTGTGGGGGGGAGGGGTAGGGGAGTTGTGGGGGGGAGGGGTAGGGGAGTTGTGGGGGGGAGGGGTAGGGGTGGTATGCTTTTGGAAATGCTACGACTGAGGAGGTACCCAGCGGCATTCATCTGACGATTTTCCTTTCTGTAGTGAAATGTCTCATCACTTCTGCTCCCCGCTATACCCACAGACTGGTGTAAAACATTGAAAGAGCAGAACCAAGACACACTGGCCACGCGAGGTTATCGACACTGTGCATGCAGGCTACATACCACAAGGTTATCAGCAGCTCAAAGCTCCAGGGAAGTACCATGACTGATTGAGGCTGCTCTCTGGAGCACGGGAGATTTGCATCCATCGATTTAACTGCAGTGCAAAGTATGGACAAGTGGGCCAATGGCCAGCCTGTCCTGGCAATGAGCCCTCTCCCATCCCCGAGAGACTCAAAGCCAAGCATCTCCGATTGGGGCGGGGGGAGTATAGCACTCCCAATATTAACGTTAGGGGAGCAGCCGTTCCCTCTGCTCCCCTTAAATCAACACATTCACTCGCAACTGAGATAGACTGCTTTGCATTTGGGGGATTGTCGGCACTATCTTACGTCAGACCATCGTGCGGTACATCGTGGCATCAATGGCACTCTGCTAACATGTTGCCTTTGAAGTGATTTTATTTCACTTTGAAAATGGGTAAACAGGGCCGATGTACTTGCAGAGATTATGGCCTAGAAATTCAGTAAGGCGCCGCCAGCTTTGCGGCCAGTTACCGCCTAAAGAGGGCTTCTGCGACAAAAAGGAGTTTGCGCTGATATTCAGTGCAGCGGTAATGGCGGCGGTAGCCGTTAGCGCTGCGCTGGCACCGATGACGTCATCGGTGTGCGCAGTGCCCCGGTTCCGCCCCGATACTGGCCCGATCCCCATATTTAGTTGCGGCCGCCTCTTCCGCAGCGGCCGCAAACAGCGACCAGAAAACGGGGCCGTACTGCAGCCTTAGTGGGGCGCTTTAAGGTGGAGGTGCGACCGGCCGCTTTTTCGGCAGCCGCCTGCCCGCACCTCCTTCCCCGGCCTCCTCCACCACCCCCCCCGCGGCATTGCCGGCTGCTTTCCGCGAACCCAGCACTTCTCCGTGGTGCCGGGCTCATTTGCCGGCACTATCCAGCGGCGATCTCCCCGTTGCAGGCAGCTCCCCCTTAAGAGAAGGAGGAGGCCTGCAGTACCGCAGCCTGCCGCTCCGCAGCGGGTGGCGCAGCGGCGCCTAGAGCGCTGAAATTCAGTTTCAGCGCCCCAAGCGGGGGCGGGCACACCCTGGAATAGCGCCCGGTTCCGACTTGGGGCGCAAAAACTGAATATCTGACGGTCGCAACTGGCTCCGCGCCCAGCGGTAACTTTTGGGCGCTAGCCAGCTGGCGGGGCCATAGTGAATTTCTAGGCCTATGTGTGAACAAACTGAGACATGAGGGTACTTTGCAACTTTCCTTCCAGAGCTTTTACTCTATCGATGATTACCTTCCCGATGGATTTAACATCTCATCCAAAAGACGGCACCTCCGACAGTGCAGCGCTCCCCCAGTACTGCACTGGAGTGTCAGCCTAGATTTTGTGCTTAAGCCCCGGAGTGGGACTTGAACCCACAACCTGCTGAGTCAGAGGTGAGAACGCTACCTCTGAAGGAAGTAGTAGTAGTTAGTTTTAGTAATTGACTCAGCTAATTTCAACTCATCAAAACTTGTGCTGCCTGTATCCTGACTCGCACCAAGTCCCGTTCACCATTTACCACCGTGCTCGCTGAATCACATTGGCTCCCAGTCCAGCAACGCCCCTAGCCACTTGTGCACCCCCGATTTCTCTCGCCCCCCACCATTGGTGGCCGTACCTTCAGCTGTCTAGGCCGTAAGCTTTGGAATTCCCTTTCTAAACCTCTTGCCTCTCTACCTCTCTCCTGTTAATTGCCTTAATATCCCCTTATGTGGCTCAGTATTAAATTTTGCCTGATAACGCTTCTGTGAAGCACCTTGGGACCTTTTACTACATGGAAGGCGCTATATAAATGCAAGTTGTTGTAGTAATACTCATCATAGTAATAGCTGTAGTAGTAATAGTTGCAAGCTTCACGCACTCTGTTTCCCAACTTTTTTTTTAAACAGAACCTATTTCCAAATAACTAAGTTCAATGACCCAGGAAGCTGGGAAGCTTTTCAGTTCAAGTACAACAGCTCTCGGCTGAACTGCTCCGTAAGTTCCTCGGTTTAGATTACTATCATTGAAATCATTTGAAACCGTTCGAGTAATAAGACAGGCTCATTTTAGGTTGGTGGATGAAATTAAAAATGTAGAATGAGCTTCAGTCTCCTCAGGCCTAAAATCCCTCGTACCTGTACCTAGCAAATAAAGGATCAAAAGAAAAGCTTGTGTGTCGACACCAATATTGTGACTGGACAAATGTTCCAGCAATATAGCTGCAGGGTCCTGGCAATGTCGTTATGGTGTCCACTGTCAAGCTGGAAAGGCACCTGACCCCAGTTCCCACCGTGCTCACTTCTCACTTAAGAGGATTCTGCAGTACGCTGAGGCAAACAGTTATTTGTTGAAAAAGATGACAATAAACTGGGAAGTAAAAATAAATAAAAACAGAAAATGCTGGAAGTACTCAAAATCCTGGAACTCCCGCCCTAACAGCACTGTGGGAGTACCTTCACCACACGGACTGCAGCGGTTCAAGAAGGCGGCTCACCACCACCTTCTCGAGGGCAATTAGGGATGGGGTAATAAATGCTGGCCTCGCCAGCGACGCCCACATCCCATAAACGAAAAAAAAAACACAGCAGGTCAGGTAGCATTTTGTGGAGAGAGAAACAGAGTTAGCGTTTCAGGTCAATAACCTTTCGTCAGAACTGGAAAAGGTTAGAGATCTAACAGATTTTAAGCAGGTGCTAAGGTGGGGAAAGGGGAGGAAAGAAAAAAAAGGAAGGTCTGTGATAGGGTGGAAGGCAGGAGCGTTTAAATGACAAAAGGTATGATAGTACAAAGCAAAAGGAGATGGTAATGGGACAAGTAAAGAAACAAAAGGTGGGTCTACAAGAGGTGTAATTGAGAATAGCAAAATCATCAGCAACTGCCGCCTGGAAAAAATAAGGGCAGAGGTTATGGTCTGAAATTGTTGAACTCGATGTTGAGTCCGGAAGGCTGTAAAGTGCTTAATCGAAAGATGAGGTGCTGTTCCTCGAGCTTATGTTGAGCTTCGTTGGAACAGTGTAAGAGGCCGATGTCAGAGTGTGAGTGTAGCGGTGAATTAAAGTGACAGGCGACCGGAAGCTCGGGGTCAGGCTTGCGGACTGAATGGAGGTGTTCCGCAAAGGCGGTCACCCAATCTGCGTTTGGTCTCCCCAATGTAGAGCAGCGAATACACTATATTAAATTGCAAGAAGTACAAGTAAATCACTGTTTCACCTGGGCTTATTCCAAGTTAATATAAATAGTTAATTGAGCCTATTGTGTAGTTTTCCCTAGAAAAAAAGGAGCAAGTTTCAATTGTTTGTGAAATGTTTTGTTTCCCCCGAGGATTGTGGTGAAATACCTGATGCCAGATGGTTGTCAGTTCGAGGTCGAGCTTATGACTGATAGTCAGCTTCACCTGCCCTCGTTGGACAGCATCTGGTGCTTCTTGGCCCTGGCCCTAGTTGGCACACTTTCCACTTCAAGGCGGATGGGGGAGGGAGAGAAAACCAGCAGCCCCAGCCTTGTTACAACCGGCCATTCATGAAGCAATGTTAACGGTGTAGATGAGAAGTCGGCAGCTCAGGCTGATGTCCTTGGCTGCACTAGAAGCGTGACATCAGGGAGTGACATTGGACAACCTCAAAGATGGAAAATAAAAGCCAGTTTTCAAATGAAGGGTTAAAAATTGAGCGAGAGAAAAGGAACAATCAATACCATATGCTGATCTATAGAGAAAATCTCCTGTAAAGGGGTGTGAAAAGCCACCGTGGAGAGCTTGGGCTGCTTGAGAAAAGAATATGATAATAGGCAGGAGGTGATAATGAAACAGACAACGATGATTTTGTAAAGAGCTTTGATGTGTACAGTAATAATAAAAGAAAGAAAGACTTGCATTTATATAGCGCCTTTCACGACCACTGGACATCTCAAAGCGCTTTACAGCCAATGAAGTACTTTTTGAAGTGGAGTTGCTGTTGTAATGTGGGAAACGTTGCAACCAATTTGCGCACTGCAAGCTCCCACAAACAGCAATGTGAGAATGACCAGATAATGGCCCAGAAATTCCAGAACGGGGCTTGCAGCGCGTGCAAGCCCCGTATTTACACTTACCCCGCGCTACTGACGATCAGCTCCAGGGACGCCTGGACTTGGTGAATGAAAAAGAAGAATCCCGGGCAGCGTATGATGCCACGCCGCCCAGGAGTGCAGCCAGCGCGAAGCCAGGAGCGTGCAGTGTAAGTGAGACACGCCCCTTGAGGTCTCAGTTTCACTGGACACGCCCCCAATGTTTCTGTCAAGCTGCTAAGCATTTTTACATGCAAAGCAGCAGTTTAAATAGGTTTTTGGAAGTTTTTTGAAGATTTTGGTAACTTTTATAAACTTTTTAAAATGTTTACATTATTTTGAGTAATCTGAAGTAGTTTTAAAGAGAATTAAAGCAATTTAAAGACTTTTAAAAGCCCTAAAAGAATTTTTTAAATTCCATTTATTTATTTAGCAATGTCGTCATCATACGTGTCTTCACACTGTTCCCTTTGGGGAACTGTATGAAGTGGTGGAAGGATTTATGGCCGTGATTAACGCTCATTCCGTGACCGTAACCATCTTTGAACCAGCCATTAGGGCGGTTAGTCCTATGGCGGGAGGGTTTAACGGGCTCCCACAAGCTATACAAGGAGGGGGGGCCACCCACACCCACGGACGCAAATATCCCACTGGATGTCAACCCAGAATTTAGAGCCGGAGCTCCAACTCCACTTGCCGGGACTGTCTGGAGCGGGGTTCGAAACCCTACCCTGATCTGGCCCAGCGGCGGGGATCCTACCGCTATGACAAAGGCCCAATCCGATTAGCAACGTGAAATGGCAGCATAGGGCTCCAGTCACGGGGAGGGAAAAGGCGCAGGAAACGTATGGGTGTCACCTTTTGTGCGGAGTGGGCCTTTTGCGTAGCAGTAAGCATCCCCGCCGCTGGGCCAGAAGGAGTAGGGTTTTGAACCCCACTCCAGACAGTCCCGGCAAGTGGAGTCGGAGCTCCAACTTTAAATTCTGGGTGGACATCCAGCGGGATACTTGCGTCCGTGGGTGTTGGTGGCCCCCCCCCCTCAGATGGGTTGTGGGAGCCCGTAAAACCCTCCCGCCATAGGACTAACCACCCTATTGGCTGGTTCAAAGATGGTTACGGTCACGGAATGAGCGTTAATCACGGCCATAAATCCTTCCACCACTTCATACAGTTCCCCAAAGGGAACAGTGTGAGGATACGTACGATGATGACCTCTTGCGCAATGCACCTCCTTGGACCCTCAGTCGCAGATGCGAGGGGGCAAGTCGTGCAATTGTTAAATTTTTCATTTTATTGACATGTAAAATGTTGGCCCAGTAATTCCCTTCCAACTGCGCGAGTACGGTCGGGGTACTTACGCATCTGGCCGGATGAAATGCCGGTTTTCAGCATGCACAGTGCTTTTGTGGAAAACCGGCATTTCCTGTCCTCTGAACGAAGGGGTTCAGAGGCAGAACGCGTGCGACTGCACAGGCAGCGCGTGCGCAGTATAATTCGCCGCTTTCATTACTGCTTTCAGTGAGGTCAAGTCCTTACAACTTACACATGAAAAAAGCATGGGTGCAGTTGCTCCAGAGGCTGCGGAGGAAGATATTTCTTATCGTGGAGCTTCTGAAAGTATGTATGTCTGTATATATTCCTTTGCGTGTTATGTATATATTCCTTTACTTATGTGTATGAATGTATTATTTAATTATGACTTTCAGAGAAAGTAACTTATTGGAAAATCATAATTAAAAACACACATTCATACACATTAGTAAAGGAATATAAAACATACATACATATACGTAAAGGAATATATGTGGACATACATATATAACTCATTCTCACATTCCATTCACACAGCCACAATTGCTCCTTCTACCTACCGTTCTGAAAACCCTTTAAAAAAAAAAAAAAATTTAACTTTAAAACTTACTTAAAATTTCTTAAAATAACTTCCCTCCCTTTCCCAAACAAAAATATTGCATTTCAGAAGCTCCACGATAAAATGTTTCTTCCTCCGCAGCCAATGAACCACTTTACACTTGCTTTTTTCAAGTGTAACTTCTGAGGACTTACCCTCACGGATTTCATGAATGAAATCTACGAAGTTCACTGCGCAAGCGCTGCCTGTGCAGTTGCGCGCGCTCGAGGTCTGGAAATGCCGGCGTTCCCCGCATGCGCTGTTCATGCTGAACGCCGGCATTTCCAACGGCCAGATGCGTGAGTACCCCGAGCGCACTCACGCCTTTGGCCGCGAATTTCTGGCCCAATCTGTTTTTGTTTTGTTGGTTGAGGGTTAAGTATTGGCCAGGACACCTGGGATAACTCCCCTGCTCTTCTTCAAAATAGTGCCGCAGGATCTTTTACATCCACCTGAGAGAGCAGACGGGGCCTCGGTTTAACGTTTCATCCAAAAGACAGCACCTCCGACAGTACAGCACTCCACTGGAGCGTCAGCCTAGCTTTATGTGCGCAAGTCCCTGGAGTGGGAACTTGAACCCACAACCTTCCGTAGACTCAGAGGCAAGTGTGCTACCCACTGAGCCACAGCTGACAGTGGGAGAAATTGAATGCTTTCAGTTTCTAGAAGCTAATGGTGTTGATAACTTGAACCCAGGTGAGGATGAGATCCACGTTGAAATAGAATGCTCGCTGTCTGGACCTGCGCATGCAGAACAGCCAATATTGGCGAGGTACTTGGCGGACGGGGCCAGGGTGGGGGGTACGGAGGGGGCTGCAGGTTCCCGTTAAACCACGAGGAGAGGAGAAAACAAAATTAGTTCAACAGAAAAAGCAACTGAGAAGTTAAGATCATATTTTAGGGAGTGAATTTGATCCCTTTTCTTTTCAGGTTTGTTTCAGTAACAGATTGGTTCAACCACAGACCAAAGCAATTATTTCTCAACGTATCGCACTGCACCATCTGCTGTAATTGGAGGCAAGAGATATAAAGAGAGGGGAATTCACTGACTGTGACAGGACTTGGGTGCAAAACATTTTGGCAGCAATCGTAAAATATCCTGTACCATAATTATTCTGAGCAAAGAGTGCTCAAAAAATAAAACCCCACCAGTGATTATTGTTCAGTTCACGATGATTTTCTCGCCCGATTTTCTCTCCTCCCTGGCCGGGCACTGACCCTTTGCTGGGGTATGCCATGCCATGGCTGCCCACAGCCCTCCGGCAGCTCGCCCAAGCGACAATTCTCGATGGCGATGCCAGCATTCTCCTTGGGCAAGGAAGGGGCCAGAGCGCTACTAACTGAGCCAAGCTGCCACTTAAAAAAAAAAGTACAAAAACAGAGAAAGAAAGCCAATCATCTGCAATGTACAGAGAAACTCCTTCAGCTGCAGAAAATATCTGCTGAACACACAAGAGCCTCTGACTGACCTTGGCGATCACATTTTAAAAATATAGAAAGCCAGACATTTCATCCTGAATTTTTATCTGCAGCCTGAAATTAACCGTTGGTGAACTTCCCTCACCCAACAGCAATTAGACTCTGATTGACCTGACATGGAGGGCCTCAGAGCGGAGTCGAATGCTCCCCTCAGTCGGTATCCACACAGCTCACGATTGATGATCTGTGGCTCTAGAGATGGTTAGAAGGCATCGGCTCAATGGCAACTGTTTGCATTCGGTCTTGGGGTGGGGATGTCATGGTGGCTGCTGTGGAGTGTAAGATAAGATTCAGGGCATGTTGAAGAGATGGAAAGTAATACCATCTAATGTGAACAGGACCAGATTGGATGCTCCAGATGTGACATGATTCCCATTGACAAAGAACAATTTGCCTACAGCAGTTCTATGTGTGATGAAATATTCCATTCATCACTGCCTGTGACTGTGGTTGGTTTCAGGTTCCCCCTTACCATTGTATTGCCTGTGACTGTGGTTGGTTTCAGGTTTCTCCTCACCATTGTATTGTGTATTGGAATGTATGGAATGTGTTGTGTGTAGGGCTCCACCCATACCTGGCCTCTATGTAAGCCAGCTCAGTCTGGCCTCACAGCCAGTACTGCAGACCTCCAGGGAAGATACCTCTCTCCACTGCGTGTTATCTTCTAAGTTAATAAAAGCCTTGTTTTGTTTCGCTAACATCGAGTCTCGGGATTATTGAGGCACATCAATTTTATTAACTTATTTTTCAACACAATGGATCAACTCCTGAAACCCGAACGTTTGGATTTGGATCAGCATGCTCCGGACGCATCAGCACGCTTCGGACACTGGTTTATGTGTATGGAATTCTTCCTGGACAATTCCGCAGCCGTCAAAGACGCTACGGACGCTGCGAGTATGAAACTCGGAATTCTGCGGAATTGGGTAAGCCACCGGGTTTACCCCCTCATCCAAGACGCCAACACGTACCTGGCCGCCTGCGACATCTTAAAGGCGCATTACCAGCAGCCTACGAATGAGGTGTATGCTAGGCATCTGCTCGCCACTCGCGCACAGCGACCTGGGGAATCGGTGGAGGAGATCCTAGGCACCCTGAAAATGCTTGGCAAAGACTGCAAGTGCCGAGATGTAAAAGCCGCAGTGTACACCGACGAGCTTGTTCGCGATGCCTTTATCACAGGCCTCAGCTCCACTTACATCCGGCAAAGACTGCTGGAAAAAACGGGATTGGACCTGAAACAGGCTGCGGACACCGCGCGATCCCTGGATGTGGCCCAGAGAAACTCGGACGCCTACTCTTCAGCCCGCGCCGTCCACGCCGCCACGTGTGCACCAAGGGCGCCGCCATCTTGGAAGGCATCTTCCCCGCCCGGCAGCCCGACACCGTCGGGGCCCCGCTCTCCCCCCAGAAGCCCTACGACAGCCGCGACGCGTCGGGGACCCAACTGCTACTTCTGCGGGCAGCCAAAGCACACCAGAAACCTGTGCCCGGCGAAAGGCACCACCTGCTTTAAGTGCGGTAAGAAGGGGCACTTCGGGAAGGTGTGCAGAGGGAACCCCGCCGGAAAACCAAAACCCGCCACCGCCGCGTGTGCGCTGTGGGAGCGGCCATCTTGGACGCCATCTTGCCTGACCTCGTGGGGTCCGCCATCTTGTGAGCAGACAGCGTGGACGCCATCTTGTCTCGATCAGGGCCCTACAGTGGCATCGGTCACAGTGGACCAGACCAGGCCCCACCCGCTATCCAAATCAATGGTGGACATCGAGGTAAACGGGTGCCGGGTTAAATGTTTAATTGACAGCGGAAGCACGGAGAGTTTTATCCAACCTGAACTGGTGCAACAACTCTCCCTAAAGGTGGTCCCTACTCGGGGTACCATCTCTATGGCTGATAAAACCCAGACATTGACCATTCTGGGTTACTGCACGGTACAATTGTCCGTTAACGGGACTGTATACGATAATTTTAAAGTATTAATCATGAAGAATCTATGCGCGAGCGTGATCTTGGGCCTGGATTTCCAGTGCAACCACCAAAGCATCACGCTCAAGTATGGTGGGTCCCAGCCGCCCCTCACAGTGTGCGGCCTGGCTACCCTGAAGGTAAAGCCGCCTTCGCTATTCGCGAACCTTACCCCTAACTGCCGGCCAATAGCGACCAAAAGCAGGAGGTACAGCTGGGAGGACAGGCGGTTTATCGCGACCGAGGTAGACAGGCTCCTGAAAGAGCGCATTATTGAATGCAGCAATAGCCCGTGGCACGCCCAAGTGGTGGTGGTAAGGGGTAGCGAGAAGAAACGGATGGTGATCGACTATAGCCAAACGATCAACAGGTACACCCAACTAGACGCCTACCCGCTACCCCGCATATCAGAAATGGTGAACCAAATCGCCCAATACCGGGTGTTCTCCACCATCGACCTCAAGTCAGCATACCACCAGCTCCCTATCAGACCAGAGGACCACCCGTACACCGCCTTCGAGGCGAACGGACGCCTCTACCAATTCCTCAGAGTCCCCTTTGGGGTGACGAATGGGGTCTCGGTCTTCCAGAGGGAGATGGACCGCATGGTCGATGACCACCACTTGCAGGCAACCTTCCCCTACCTCGACAACGTCACCATCTGCGGTCACAACCAGCAGGATCACGACTCGAACCTCGAGAGGTTCCTGAAAACTGCACAAAAACTCAACCTCACCTACAACGAGGACAAGTGCATTTTCAACACCACGCGCCTCTGCATACTAGGCAGCGTGGTGGAGAATGGGGAAATCGGACCAGACCCCGACCGATTGCGCCCCCTACGGGAGCTGCCCCTGCCCAACACTCCCAAAGCCCTGAAAAGGTGCCTGGGGTTATTTTCTTATTATTCCCAATGGGTCCCCAACTACTCCGACAAAGCCCGCCCCCTCTTGAAAGCATCCTCTTTTCCGCTCTCTGCTGAGGCCCACGCTGCCTTCAAAAGCATTAAGCGGGATATTGAGCGGGCCATGCTACAGGCAGTGGACGAGAGCACTCCATTTCAAGTGGAAAGTGATGCGTCTGACTTTGCCTTGGCGGCCACCCTCAACCAGGCGGGGCGGCCCGTAGCTTTCTTCTCGAGGACCCTCCAAGGGCCCGAGATCAGACACTCCTCCGTGGAAAAGGAGGCCCAAGCCATCGTGGAGGCAGTGCGCCACTGGCGCCACTACCTAGCCGGCAAACGCTTCACCCTACTTACCGACCAGCGGTCGGTAGCGTTTATGTTCAATAATAAACAGAGGGGGAAGATCAAAAATGATAAGATTCTTAGGTGGCGGATCGAGCTCTCCACCTTCGAGTATGACATAATTTACCGGCCAGGGGCCCTTAACGAATCCCCAGATGCCCTCTCATGAGGGATGTGTGCCAGCGCCACCGGGGATCGGCTACAGACCCTCCACAACAACCTCTGCCACCCAGGGGTCACGCGGCTGTTCCACTTCATAAAGTCCCGCAACTTACCCTACTTGATTGAGGAAATTCGGTCTCTGACCAGGAACTGCCGCACTTGCGCTGAGCGCAAGCCTCGGTCCTACCACCCTGATAGAGCCCACTTAATCAAAGCTACACGGCCCTTTGAGCGGCTCAGCTTAGATTTCAAGGGCCCCCTCCCGTCCGTCGACCGCAATGTTTACTTCCTGAACATTGTGGACGAATACTCCCGGTTCCCATTCGCCTTCCCCTGCCCAGACATGACCAGCGCCACGGTCATTAAATGCCTCAACAGCCTGTTCTGCCTGTTCGGTATGCCGAGCTACATCCACACGGATAGGGGGGCGTCCTTCATGAGTGAAGAGCTACGCCAGTACATGCTGTCCAGGGGTATCGCCACGAGCCGTACCACCAGCTACAACCCCCGGGGTAATGGTCAAGTGGAGCGAGAGAACGGGACAGTATGGAAAGCAGTCACTCTAGCTCTAAGGACCAAGGGCCTCCCTATCTCCCGCTGGCAGGAAGTCCTCTCAGATGTGCTCCATTCGATACGGTCGCTATTGTGTACTGCCACTAATGCCACGCCTCATGAACGAATGTTTAGCTTCCCCCGGAAATCCACCTCAGGCGTATCCATGCCGTCATGGCTCTCCACCCCGGGTCCGGTATTCGTGCGAAGGCATGTGAGGGGCCATAAGACGGACCCTCTCGTGGAGCCAGTGCACCTACTCCACGCCAACCCCCAATACGCGTATGTCCGGCATGCCGACGGAAGGGAGGACACCGTGTCAATAAAAGACGTCGCCCCAGCCGGTAACGACAACAACCACGGCAATAGCAGCAACAACGACCACAGCAACTCTTACCCACCCACTACTCTTTCATCACCCCCGGAAGAACATCGACCAACGGCACCCCCACCAACTACCCCTTCAACAACCCTGGCGGCACCCCCGGCAGAGACCCAGGAGGCCACCGGGGACACCCAGCCGACACCCGCGACACCACAACAGCCACGTCGGTCGCAGAGGACTACCAAACCCCCGAACAGACTAAATCTATAGAAGGGGTGAATGTGATGAAATATTCCATTCATCACTGCCTGTGACTGTGGTTGGTTTCAGGTTCCCCCTTACCATTGTATTGCCTGTGACTGTGGTTGGTTTCAGGTTTCTCCTCACCATTGTATTGTGTATTGGAATGTATGGAATGTGTTGTGTGTAGGGCTCCGCCCATACCTGGCCTCTATGTAAGCCAGCTCAGTCTGGCCTCACAGCCAGTGCTGCAGACCTCCAGGGAAGATACCTCTCTCCACTGCGTGTTATCTTCTATGTTAATAAAAGCCTTGTTTTGTTTCGCTAACATCGAGTCTCGGGATTATTGAGGCACATCACTATGGGCTTAGCTCTGTTAAATGGCTCTCGTTTGACTTCATTGGGTTCAATATATTTATTTTTTTAGCTCCTTAATTACCTCCAGGTCTTGCACCCTGGTCTCTGTTTGAGGGGGCGGACATTGAATCGCACACATCTGCTGGCCTCCCTGGTGCTGGGGGAATCGCTGACTTTTTCCTTCATTCCTCCTTTTTGACCATAAGAACATAAGAAATAGGAGCAGGAGTAGGCCAATCGGCCCCTCGAGCCTGCTCCACCACTCAATAAGATCATGGCTGATCTGATCCTAACCTCAAATCTTCTATCACTGTGCATCCACCCGAACCCATGTGATCTCCCGGGAGAGGCGAAAAACCAGATAAAGACCCAATGGCCAATTTGGGAGAAAAAAATCTGGGAAATTCCTCTCCGACCCATCTAGGCGATCGAAATTCTTCCAGGAGATCACTCTGTCCCTATATTTTCTACAGTACTTACCTTCTGTAAAGGCAATCTCCACCCCAGCCAGGAACAGGAATAAAACCATCTCCTGAAATCTAACACAGAATTAGAACACAGTAGGAGCAGAACCAGGCTACACGGCCCCTGGGCCCACTCCACTACCCACAGGGCCATGACCATTCCGAACCTAGACTCATGTCCAATTTCCTGCCCGCTCCCCGTAACCCTTAATTCCCTTTACTTCTAGGAAACTATCTATTTCTGTTTTAAATTTATTTAATGATGTAGCTTCCACAGCTTTCTGGGGCAGCAAATTCCACAAACCTACCACCCTCTGAGTGAAGAAGTTTCTCCTCATCTCAGTTTTGAAAGAGCAGCCCCTTATTTTAAGATTATGCCCCCTAGTTCTAGTTTCACCCATCATTGGGAACATCCTCACTGCATCCACCCGATCAAGCCCCTTCACAATCTTATATGTTTCAATAAGATCGCCTCTTATTCTTCTGAACTCCAATGAGTAGAGTCCCAATCTACTCAACCTCTCCTCATATGACCACCCCCTCATCCTCGGGATTAACCGAGTGAACCTTCTTTGTACTGACTCGAGAGCAAGTATGTCTTTTCTTAAGTATGGACACCAAAGCTGTATGCAGTATTCCAGGTGCGGTCTCACCAATACCTTGTACAACTGCAGCAATACCTCCCTGTTTTTATATTCCATCCCCCTAGCAATAAAAGCCAACATTCCATTGGCCTTCTTGATCACTTGCTGCACCTGCATACTAACTTTTTGAGTTTCGTGCACCAGGACCCCCAGATCCCTTTGTACTACAGTACTTTCCAGTTTCTTGCCATTAAGATAATAACTTGCTCTATGATTTTTCCTGCCAAAGTGCATAACCTCACACTTTCCAGTATTGTATTCCATCTGCCAAATCTCTGCCCACTTACTTAGCCTGTCTATGTCCCTTTGCAGGTTTTTTATGTCCTCCTCACTCACTACTTTCCGTCCCATCTTTGTATCATCTGCAAACTTTGATATGTTACACTCGGTCCCCTCCTCCAAATCGTTAATATAGATTGTAAAGAGTTGGGGACCCAGCACTGACCCCTGCGGAACACCACTAGTTACTGGTTGCCAATCTGAGAATGAACCATTTATCCCAACTCTCTGCTTTCTGTTAGAGAGCCAATCCTCCACCCACGCCAGAATATTACCCCCAATCCCGTGATTTTTTATCTTGAGCAATAATCTTTTGTGTGGCACCTTGTCAAATGCCTTTTGGAAGTCTAAATACACTACGTCCACTGGTTCCCCTTTATCCACCCTGTATGTTACTTCCTCAAAAAACTCCAGCAAATTTGTCAAACATGACTTCCCCTTCATGAAACCATGCTGAGTTTGTCCTATTAAATTATGTTTATCCAAATGTCCCGTTACTGTCTCCTTAATAATGGACTCAAACATTTTACCAACAACAGATGTTAGGCTAACAGGTCTATAGTTTCCAGCCTTCTGCCTACTACCCTTTTTAAATAAGGGTGTTACATTAGCAGTTTTCCAATCTGCCGGGACCTTTGCTGAGTCCAGTGAATTTTGGAAAATTATTACCAATGCATCCACAATCCCTACCGCTACTTCCCTCAAGACCCTAGGATGCAAGCCATCAGGTCCAGGGGATTTATCCGCCTTGAGTCCCATTATTTTACCAAGTACCACTTCCTTAATGATTTTAATCGTATTTAGTTCCTCCCCCCCTAGAGCCCCCTGTTTGTCCAGTGTTGGGATATTCTTAGTGTCCTCTACTGTAAAGACTGATACAAAATAATTGTTCAGTGTTTTTGCCATCTCCATGTTTCCCACCATTAATTTCCCGGTCTCATCCTCTAAGGGACCAACATTTACTTTAGCCACCTTTTTTCTTTTTATATAACTATAGAAACTTTTACTGTCTGTTTTTATATTTTTTGCTAATTTACTTTCATAATCTATCTTCCCTTTCTTAATCAATCTTTTAGTTATTTTTTGCTGTCTTTTAAAGACTTCCCAATCTTCCATCCTCCCACTAGATTTGGCTACTTTATATGCCCTTGTTTTTAGTCAGATACTATCCTTAATTACTTTACTTAGCCACGGATGGCTATCTTTTCTTTTACACCCTTTTTTCCTCAGTAGAATATATATTTTTTGGAAGTTGTAAAATAACTCCTTAAATGTACACCACTGATCATGTACCGTCTTACCCTTTAATCTATTTTCCCAGTCCACTCTAATCAATTCCGCTCTCATACCTTCATAGTCTCCTTTATTCAAGCTCAGCACGCTTGTTTGAGATCCAACCTTCTCACCCTCTAATTGAATATGGAACTCAACCATGTTATGGTCACTCATTCCAAGGGGATCCTTTACTAGGACATTTTTAATTAATCCTGTCTCATTACACAGGACCAAATCTAAGGTTGCTTGCCCCCTGGTCGGTTCAGTTACATACTGCTCAAGAAACCCATCCCTAATACACTCAATGAACTCATCCTCAAGGCTGCTCAGCCCAATTTGATTTGTCCAGTTAATATGATAATTAAAATCCCCCATAATTATAGCTGTTCCCTTATTACAAGCCTCAACTATTTCCTGATTAATACTCCGTCCAACAGAGTTGCAACTGTTCGGAGGCCTATAGACTACACCCACTAGTGTTTTTTCCCCCTTATTATTCCTTATCTCCACCCAAACTGTTTCACTATCCTGCTCCTTTGACCCAATATCATTTCTCTGTATTATAGTGATTCCTTCCTTTATTAACATAGCCACCCCACCTCCTCTCCCTTCCTGCCTGTCCTTCCTGATTGTTAAATAACCTGGTATGTTTAATTCCCAGTCATGGTCACCCTGCAGTCATGTTTCTGTAATGGCCACAAGATCATACCCATATGTCGTTATTTGTGCCGTTAACTCATTCATTTTGTTACGAATGCTACGTGCATTCAGATAAAGAACTTTCAAATATGTTTTGTAACACTTAGTTCCTGTTTTTTCCCTTTTTAGTACTTTACTTTTTGCTCCATACCTTCTGTCCCTTCCTGACACATTCTGTTTTTTAATTCCCCCACTGCTACCTAAGTCTATGACCTTCTCTGTTGTCATTTCTATTATTTGCTCTCTAGAAACCTCCCCGCCACTAATTAGTTTAAAGCCCTCTCTACAGCCCTAGTTATATGATTCGCCAGGACTCTAGTCCCAGCACTGGCCAAGTGGAGTCCATCCCAACGGAACAGCTCCCTCCTGTCCCAGTATTGGTGCCAGTGTCCCAAGAAGCAAAACCCATTTCTCCCACACCAGTCTTTGAGCCACGCATTTAACTCTTTAATTTTATTTATCCTAGCCATATTCGCTCGTGGCTCAGGTAATAACCCAGAGATTATTACCCTTGAGGTTCCGTTTTTTAATTTGACCCCTAGCTGCTCATACTCCTTTAACAGAACCGTCTTCCTTGTCCTATCTACGTCGTTTGTACCAACATGGACCACGACAACTGGATCCTCCCCCTCCAAGTTTCTTTCCAGCCCAGAAGAGATGTCCTCAACCCTCGCACCGGGCAGGCAACACAGCCTTCGGGACTCCCGCTCTTGACTGCAGAGAACCCTATCTATCCCCCTAATGATACTATCCCCTACCACTACAACATTTCTTTTTACTCCCTCCACTTGAATGGACCCCTGTACCACGGTGCTGTGGCCAGGTTGCTCATCCTCCCTGCAGTCCCAGCTCCCGCCCTCACAGGGAGTAAGAACCTCGATCCTGCTGGACAAGAACAAGGGCTGCGTCTCCTTCAACACTACATCCTGGATCCCTGTACCTTCCTCACTCATAGTCACACCGTCCTGTCCCTGACCACGGACTACATCTGCAGTAATTAACTTCATAGGTGTGACCATCTCCTGAAGCATAGCGTCCAGGAACTTCTCCCCCTCCCTGATGTGTCGCAGTGTCTGAAGCTCGGTCTCAAGCTCCATAACATGGAACTTGAGTTCCTCTAGCAGCAAACACTTGTCGCAGATGTAATCACCGTGAGCCTCAATGGGGATCACCGGCTCCCACATCTCGCAACAGTAACACATCACCTGCTCCATTCTATATAATTAATTAAATTTCTTATTATTAGTTATAAAGACCCTGCCCGGATATAGATGATAATGTCACACCACTATTCAAAGGACTTACCAACTTAAAGGTATAAAAGAGAAGAGAAGGAAGAAAACCAACCAACCAGCTGATCACCAACCTCCTCCTTGAATACTGTCTGTGGGGCCTGTTTGGTTGACTCGTCTCGCTGCTCCGCCTCTGCAGTGTTGTCCAAGCCTGGGAGTGGGGAACAAAACAGAGCAAAAAACACACCTTCACCTCCCACTTATCCGAACTCTCCCACTTAGCAAAACTCCAGCACCACTCAATGCACAAGGCACTCCGTGCACTGCACTAGCCCCTCCCCTTTTATACCCGGATTCTACTTCCGGTTTAAACTGCCCAAGAGTTTAAAAAACCCTTAAAAAATTAAACTTACTTCAAATAATTGACTTCTTAACACACTAAAATTCACAAAATACACTTAAATGATTTTTCTCCCACTTAGCAAAACTCCAGCACCACTCAATGCACAAGGCATTGACTGTGCCGATGCTGGGAGCAACCCCCTGAGATGAGCAGTTGTTTGAGCGAGGCTGCCTGCTCATGTGGCCCAGTCCATGACTAAGAGCAGCCACACTGAAGGGAGGAGTCACCGAGCCACTGAGTTCAAAAAAAAGTTATAAAATACCAGAAACTCACTTAGTCATGGTGAATCTCCGGCCGAGAGCTGCCAGGCTGAATATTCTCATGCTACATGACCCCTCCTTCTTCCTTACCTATCCCAGTCACCAGGTCTCAGTATAACACATAACAAGTCTACTTCATTAAAGTAAACATCGGCCTGCAGTCTCCAAGCGCTTTACAGTCAATGAAGTACTTTTTTGGCGTGTAGTCACTGTTGTTCTGTGTTGTAAGGCAGTGATTATATCTAACTAGGAGGTGCTTTGTATAGCTGGAATATAAACAGATAGAGGCCTTTCAACACCGCACAAGGGCAGGTCAACGTTTCTTCCCCGCCCCCCCCCCACCAATTTCCTACCCGTTTCTCATCCTCACTTCCTGAAGACATTGAGCTTCTTGCTGGGATAAGGCTCCACAGGTGCCAAGCCTCCCTCCGGTACCGCACCCAAGTGGCCATTCTTCACGTGGGAGCCTTGGCAGTGAGTGTAGGCCGGCTAGTCATTCATGAGTGGAGCGCTCACAGCCAGACATGACCCAGTCCTCAGCAGACATTCAGCCCTTTTCCGCACGGGTCATTGGCGAGCGATTCGGGGTGACAACTGAGTGGCCAGAAGGTGACTGCAGTGCCCATAATTACTGCCCCAACTGGAATCAAGCTTTTGGTAGATAATTTATGTAGGGAGGCTGATCATAAACAAAAGCTCTTTATTGAACATTAATTATAGGATATTGCCTGAAAAGTATTTTGAGGAGAACTGGCTAATCTTGTGGGTGTGTTTGCTGGCCATTGTCTAACGGGAGTGGTTTCTCAGGGCCATTTTGGGCAAGAATCAATCTTTTATAGTTTCTTTTTTGACCCTCCAGTTTTTTCTCTCTACTGAAGGCAGGAACTCGTGCTGGAATATGAGGAGTGATTCCTTCAATCCCGCGCTCACAAGGTGCTGTAACACCGTGGCCCCGAATCTACAATCTCGGCTCCCTTGGAAACGTAGGATTTGAGAATCATCTCTCCACTTGCACAGGCTCTGATGGACTGGTCACCTTCCGGTACCTTGCTCTTGTGAACCTGGACAGAGAGAGGCAGCAAGCTATTCAACCGTAGGAGGCAGCCCAGCCGAGTCTGATCCTGTTGCCACCTGCGGTCCATACACACACCTATTCAAATGAGGAGCAACTGGCGGGGCAGGAATCCTGGCTGATTTTCTTCCCCCTCCCCCACCCAGCTCTTTCACCCCTACCACCCCATAAATTGGTGCCTTCTTAAGAACATAAGAAATAGGAGCAGGAGTCGGCCATGTGGCCCTTCGAGCCTGCTCGCCATTCAATAAGATCATGGCTGAGCTTCTATCCCATCAAGTTGAGGCAGAAGATCAGCCTTGATCTCATTGAATGGCGGAGCAGGCTCGAAGGGCCGAATGGCCGACTCTCGCTCCTAGTTCTTATGTTTTTATCTCCACTTTCCTGCACTATCCCCATATCCCTTGATTCCCTTAATATTCAAAAATCTATCGATCTCTGTCTTGAATATACTCAACCACTGAGCTTCCACAGCCCTCTGGGGTAGAGAATTCCAAAGATTCACCACCCTCTGAGTCAAGAAATTCCTCTTCATTTCAGTCCTAAATGGCCGACCCCTTATTCTGAGACTGTGACCCCTGGTTCTAGACTCCCCAGCCAGGGGGAAACATCCTCCCTGCATCTACCCTGTCAAGCTCTGTAAGAATTTTGTATGTTTCAATGAGATCACCTCTCATTCTTCTAAACTCTAGAGAATATAGGCCTAGTCTACTCAATCTCTCCTCATAGGACAATCCCCCCATCCCAGGAATCAATCTGGTGAGCCTTCGTTCTTGGTCTGTGTGACTCACCAGCGCAGTAAGCAATGAATTGAACCATCAAGGGTTCCCCCAGATATGAAGCTTTCAGTATTTTCACTGACAGAAAATAAATGCGGCTCCAAAAGGCAGAGCAAGGGTCGGAGTGACTTTCGGCTCGAAGATAGACAGACAGCATGCGACTGAAATTACAAGAAAACCAATTTTTCTTGTTAAGGATAGATCAAGAAGCCTGAAACATTTCCACGCGTTAGTTTTTATTCTGTGTGCGAGCATCATTCTTGTGTTGTAAGGAAACAAAAAAAAATCAGTTGCAGGACTGGTAGTTAAGGTCTCCCGAGGTTAATTAAAAAACCACAGTTAATCTAACTCTACCCTGCAGATCCCGCTGGGGTCAAGGTGAGGTTATTTCAGCAGCCCTGGGGGCAGACAGCGACCTTAGCTGAGAAAATCAGCTCGGGGCGGGGGGGTGGGGATGTCATGCGTGAGGAACAGTGTAATTATTCTCACTTAAAGCTGCATTTTATCAGGAAAGAAACATCTTGACTGCAAACGAACCGCTCCCACCCTGACGATCATGCCCCTTTAAAAGCACTTTTTATTTCCCCCACCAACCCCCCCTCTCCTCTAAGAAAGACTTTGGTAATAACCGATGAATCGGTGGCAGTGGTGGAATTGGCCCGTTCTCTTTGCAGCTGAGTTTCTGTTGTCACAAACGAGAGTTTCTGGCGACCTTGCGCAGCTGAGAAGGCGAAACCGTACACTACCAGACACAGGGGTTGTTTGTTTAAAGGGAACGAATTCTCAGGTGTCTGTTAATTTCTCAGCCACGTGTGTGGATATTTATTACCTGGCTCCGGTGCATTCGCTATTTATGCTTGGTTACCGAACCGATTATTAAAGGGGCGCGGCTCCACGAAAAAGTGCTTGCCAACGATTTTGTTTTGTGGAAGAGGCAGAAGTGGTGTTTGGGCACCTTCGTCACTGCAAGTCGCGAGATACGTTTTGACGGGATTTAAACCATTGAATTGTGTGTTTATAAGCAAGCAAAAAACGGTTAGCACCCTGACCATTCAATTGGTAAGATCACTGCCCAGTGTGGTCCAGGAAGGTCCCATTCCAAGGGCAGCGGACGCATAAAAGAAAGACACACTCGCGCCTTTCATGACCACCGGATGTCCCAAAGCGCTTTACAGCCAATGAAGTACTTTTGAAGTGTAGTCACTGTTGTAATGTAGGAAACGTGGCAGCCAATATCCGCACAGCAAGCTCCCACAAACAGCAATGCGATAATGACCAGATAATCTGTTTTAGTGACGTTGATTGAGGGATAAATATTGGCCAGGACACCGGGGATAACTCCCCTGCTCTTCTTCAAAATAGTGCCATGGGATCTTTTACATCCACTTGAGAGAGCTGATGGGGCCTCGGTTTAACATCTCATCCGAAAGACGGCACCTCTGACAGTGCAGCGCTCCCTCAGCACTGCACTGGGAGTGTCAGCCTAGATTTTTGTGCTCAAGTCCCTGGAGTGGGACTTGAACCCACAACCTTCTGACTCAGAGGATGGAAACACCACCACCTCCAAGTTCCCCTCCAACTCACACACCATCCTGACTTGGACACATATCGTCCGATCCTTCATCGTCGCCGGGTCAAAATCCTGGAACTCCCTCCCTAACAGCACTGTGGGAGTACCTTCACCACACAGACTGCAGTGGTTCAAGGAGGCGGCTCACCACCACCTTCTCAAGGGCAACTAGGGATGGGCATGAAATGCTGGCCTTGCCAGCGACGCCCACATCCCAAAGATGACTTTTTAAAAACAATATCCCTTGTCTGTGTAGAGTGGGCTGATCTCAGTCAGAGTTGTATTATGGGTATTACAAGTGGCTGCAGTGGCCCTGGTCTCGGGAGGGGGTGGGTGGTCTCGGGATGGGGGTGGGTGGGGGAGAATCAGACAGGGTTTCCATTCTTTCTTGTTTGCTATCTTGGTCTGCTGGAAAGTGTATGAGTGTTGAATAGCCTGCCAACACTCACTGTATAGAGTCACATCTGACGAATGGCCACTTTGGTGAGATATCAGGGAACGAACGGCTTCTGTTTTACCATTCCTCTCACGTGGGCAGTTGAAGGGATTAAATATTTGGAGGCAAAAAAAAAGTTTGGCGAAACATTTTTTTTCATACCTTTAATTGAGGAATACATATTCAATTTCTTTATGGCCTCTGCAGAAACCTGAATCAAAGTGCGACAGAGTTGTAAAAGCTGATTTTGCTTTTATATCCCTCTCTGCGTTGATCGGGAAATGGATACCTTCTCACCAAAGGAATGAATACACAGCTAAGCTCAGAGAACACGCGCACTGCACAGCTGGACCTTGACACCAGCCAGTCATTGAGGGGGTCACAGTAGCAATCGAGCTAATGCGTTGACGTCTTTGAAAACAAAGGAAACCCACAGTTGCCCATCGTGCCAGAGGCTGAGCAGCTTTGACGCTGTCAGTTGCATTCTGTCCTAACCCCCGCCCCCGGATTAGATATAAACTTGTTGAGACATCAAATAGATCTTGTTGCTTCACTGCCACGTAGCTTTGGCCAAACTTAAGATTTTCTTTCTCCACATGCTCCTCCCTCCAGCCATCAGTGATATTTGATGATTCGAAGATTGTTGTGGTTCTGGAATCAACAACCACACTGAGTTGTACTACAAGGTCCCCCACCCCCCCAAGTGGGGCAGCTTGGCTGAGTGTTTGATTGGCCTTACGCCCTGTGTAAGTGATCACGTGCCTCGCAGTGAAAGAGGAGAAAGAAATGCTCGCATTTATATAGAGCCTTGTCGTGTTGAAATGCCTTAAAGCATTTTTAACAGTGAATTATTTTCCAAGGGAGTGTTGTTATCAGATGGTAAAAAATAGATTAACTGGCCAGCAATGAAAGACAAAACTGAAATGGCCATTGTTGCTAAGAAGATGTTTTAGAATGCCTCACTAAGTGAAGATTTTGTTTCCTCTCTCTGTCTCTGTCTCTCAATCTCTGTCTCTCTCTCTCTGTCTTTCTCTCTCTGTCTCTATTGCTCTCTCTCTCTGTCTGTGTCCGTTTCTGTGTGTGTCTATATCTATCAATCTATTTTTCTCTTTCTCTCTGTCTGTCTCTCTGTCTGTCTGTCTCTGTCTGTCTCTCACTCTCTCTGTCTCTATTGCTCTCTCTGTCTGTGTGTATGTGTGTATCTGTCTATCTATCTATCTATATAAGAACATAAGAATTAGGAGCAGGAGTAGGCCAGTCGGCCCCTCGAGCCTGCTCCGCCATTCAATAAGATCATGGCTGATCTGACCTTAACCTCAAATCTACTTTCACTCTCCATCCCACCTGAACCCATGTGATCTCCCGGGAGAGGCGAAAAACCAGATAAAAACCCAATGGCCAATTTGGGAGAAAAAATCTGGGAAATTCCTCTCTGACCCATCTAGGCGATCGAAACTCATCCAGGAGATCACTCTGTCCCTGTATTTCCTGCAGTACTTACCTTCTGTAAAAGATGATCTCCACCCCAGCCAGGAACAGGCCCAATTTACTCTTGAAGGACTCCTAGCTGGCAGCCTGTTCCCAAGGTCTCCACTAATCCCTGTTAATAGAACCATCTCCTGAAATCTAACAGAATTAGAACACAAGAAGCAGGAGCAGGACCAGGCTACATGGCCCCTGGGCCCGCTCCGCCACCCACAGGGCCATGACCGATCCGAACCTAGACTCATGTCCAATTTCCTGCCCGCTCCCTGTAACCCCTAATTCCCTTTACTTCTAGGAAACTGTCTATTTCTGTTTTAAATTTATTTAATGATGTAGCTTCCACAGCTTTCTGGGGCAGCAAATTCCACAGACCTACTACCCTCTGAGTGAAGAAGTTTCTCCTCATCTCAGTTTTGAAAGAGCAGCCCCTTATTCTAAGATTATGCCCCCTAGTTCTAGTTTCACCCATCATTGGGAACATCCTCACCGCATCCACCTGATCAAGCCCCTTCACAATCTTATATGTTTCAATAAGATCGCCTCTCATTCTTCTGAACTCCAATGAGTAGAGTCCCAATCTACTCAACCTCTCCTCATATGTCCACCCCCTCATCCCCGGGATTAACCGAGCGAACCTTCTTTGTACTGCCTCGAGAGCAAGTATGTCTTTTCTTAAGTATGGACACCAAAACTGTATGCAGTATTCCAGGTGCAGCAATACCTCCCTGTTTTTATATTCTATCCCCCTAGCAATAAAAGCCAACATTCCATTGGCCTATGTTTTTGTCTGTCTCTCTTTCTATCTCTCTCTCTGTCTCTGTTGCTCTCTCTCTCTCTGTCTTTCTCGCTCTGTCTCTCTCACTCTCTGTCACACTTTTTCTCTGTCTCTCTCGCTCTCTCTGTCACTCTTTCTCTCTCTCTCTCTCTCTCTCTGTCTCTCTCACACTCTCTGGCTCTCTCTGTCTGTCTGTCTGGCTCTCTCTCTACCCTTACTCTATATAAGAGATAGTTTTTAGACTACAACCTATGGCAGGTGCCTGGAATTCAGATGTCAAGATACATACACCTGGTATTTCCTCGGGGGAGATCTGCCGGACTTCTGGAGAAACAATGTAAATGGCAGTTATGCTGCTTCTCTCGGTGATCCACCAATCCCTTCCCTTACCTCCCCCCGCCCCCCAGGAAATTGAGAGAACCCTGTTGAAATTCAAGGACATTTAAAAAGAAATAATTGACGTAAATACTGAAGAGTTTGATGTGAGTATATAATCTGCAATTAAATGTTTATACAAATGTTGGCACTACTGCTGGTAATATAATGGCCCAGATTTTGTGGTGGGTAATGACGTGAACTGTCAGCGTTTGTCGTCATTACCCCTCTGAAACTGACCGTAACTCCAGGATTTAACGCATGTGCATCTAACCACGGAAATCCTGAAGTTGTGGCCATTCATTCACTGCTCTGACACAGGCTGCATTGTTGAACCTTGCCATTCAAATTTCTCCATTATGATAAAAATTACAATATTTTTAAAACTTTGTTCATGATATTTCAGCTTCTAACTTGATAAAAGCTGCTTTTTATTTCCCTGGCTTGTTGTCTGTGAGAATTCTTCAATGTGATTGGCTGCTTATACAGCTTGATGACGTCTTGCAGCACAACAGCAGGAAATCCCTATTCACAGCGCTACAATCAATTACACGTCGAGAAACCTCAAGTTTTCGCCACAGAGACCACAAGATCTTTGTGGGCAGCTTTCTTCGTGGTCAGCGGCGATCGCTGTCGCATCGCCGCTGGCTGCAAATTCTGGGCCAATTGTGTCGTCTCCATCACTAATAGGGTGCACGCTTCAGTCTGGCTGCCAAAATATTTCCAAAAGTTTCTTGCCTTCTTCTCCTCTCTCTCTAGGTTTCTCATACTTTCTCTCATTTTCTTTCTCATGCTGTCTTGCACTCTAACACACGCTCCATTTTGTTCACTTCCACGTGTCCTCTCACGCTCGTGTGCTCTCTCTCTCTCACACACTCATTCTCTCTCTCACTTACGCATTCTCGCTCTCATTTACTCATTCTCTCTCTCTCCTGTGTTCATTATCTTTTGTGCACTCTCTTCCTGGCTTTCTTTTTTCTTACCTCGAAGAGTCTCTTTCCTCTGCTTGCTCTTCCTCTCGTTCCCTCTCACTGGCTTTAGTATTCTTGGTCATTGATTTTTTTGCTCTCTCTCTCTAAAATAGATGTTAGAAAATATTAATGTAAGATCTTAGATGAGTCAGTATTGAAGGAATGGATACTTAACCCATATCAAAAGCACATTAATGTTGCTTTTTGGTGGAAATCATTTCCTCTTGAGGTCAGAGAACACTCAGTGCTGTGGAAACCATACTGAAATCTGTAAAACATTTAGGTTGAAAGCTGCAATATAATTTTTACAACCTCATAAATAAAGAAGATGGTTGGCTCACGTAATACCAGGACCTCCTCCACTCATTGAATTGATTTAAAATACTTTGATGAGCATGCGAACACTGTGACCTATACCAGAGGTGGTTGTTGGTGTGAATTTGATATGTAGGCACTTGGATTTTCTTAAACACTGTAATACATTTCTTCACAGAAGTCACAGAAATCACAGAAACCCCACAGTGCAGATAGAGGCCATTTCGGCCCATCGAGCCTGCACCGACACATATCCCACCCGATCCCCGTAACCCCTACACCAACACATATCCCACCCTATCCCCGTAACCCCACATATTTTAATCCCCCTAACACTAAGGGTCAATTTATCATAGCCAATCAACCTAACCCGCACATCTTTGGACTGTGGGAGGAAACCGGAGCACCCGGAGAAAACCCACGCAAACACGGGGAGAATGTGCAAACTCCACACAGACAGTCACCCGAGGCTGGATTCGAACCCGGGTCCCTGGCGCTGTGAGGCAACAGTGCTAACCACTATGCCACCGTGCTGCCCCTTATGGATTATATCTCCATTTATCACTGCTCCGTGGCTATTGCTCTCCAGAGCAGGCAATCAACAATATAGATTTGAGCTGTTGTGTGTGCTTGACTTCATCGTTCATACATGTAACATCTCTGCATCGCACACATGCATGATTAAACTGCAAGATTACCCAGGGACGCAGCTCCATCTACTCACACCTCCGCCAGCAATTTTAACAAATCATTTCAAGTTTTCTCTCACTTCAGCTCTAAGGATAGTTCCATCATCTTTAAAATCCCAATGTAACTGCTGCATAAACATTTGTATTTCAATGTTTGAATGCAAGCAAGTAATGCTCTTGAACGGCTTTTGGGCATCTCAGGTAAGCAAGGCTTTAATATGACATTCCTCTGGAACATTTTCATGGAATCATACAGCACAGAAGGAGGCCATTTGGCCCATCGTGCCTGTGCCGGCTCTTTGAACGAGCTCTCCAGTTGGTCCCACCCCCTGCTCTTTCCCCACAACCCTGCAATTTTTTTTCCTTTTCAGGTATGTATCTAATTCCCTTTTGAAAGTTACAATTGAATATGTTTCCACCACTTTTTTCAGGCAGTGCATTCCCGATCAACAACAAATCCTTGCATTTATATAGCGCCATTATTGTAGTAAAACATCCCATGGTGCTTTCATTACAATTCACTGCGTAAACAAATTCTCCTCAACTCCCCCCAGTTTTTTATTTGCTAATTATCTTAAATCTGTGTCCACTGGATTCCACCCCTCCTACCAGTGGCAACAATTTCTCCCTATCTACTCTATCAAAACCCTTCACAACTGTGAATGCCTCTGTTAAATCTCCTCTTAACCTTCTCTGCTCGAAGGAGGACAATCCCAGCTCCTCTAGTCTCTCCACAAAATGACACGTGTCACAAAAATAGAAGAAGCTGATCTGACTTTACCCTAACCTTCGACAACAGTGAGGGATACTTTTCACCTTTACCGAGTGGGTGGTGAACAGCGGACTGGACCAGGGAGCCAATCGCCCACCCACTACTGAACCTACCCGATTTTCATTTAACATTGATTTCAAAGGAAGTGAAGGTGCCCAAGCAGTGAAGGTGAAAATTACCCTCCCCGCCCCCAGTTTCCTCACAATTCCTGGCACGGCCTTTCACTTTTACATCAGCAAATTTTGCATGGTGCTCCTCGCTTGAAGTTATGCTGTTGTTATGGGGTGGGGGACGGTGGGTGGTGGCGGCGGGGGGGGGGAGCTGGGGAAAGGGAAAGTTTCAAATAATCACTGAAAGAATTTGGGAAGAAGTTTGTTAAAGAACATTGACTACGTATCATTTGCCTGGGCACTAGGCTCTGGATTTCCCTCTCTACCTCGCTACCTCTCTCTCCTTTTAGATGCTCCTTAAAACCTAACCCTTTGACCAAGCTGCCCTAATATCTCCTCTACATTGGGGAGACCAAACGCAGATTGGGCGACCGCTTTGCGGAACACCTCCGTTCAGTCCGTAAGGGTGACCCCGAGCTTCCGGTTGCCTGTCATTTCAATTCACCGTTCCACTCCCACTCAGACCTCACCGTCCTTGGCCTCTTGCATTGTTCCACGGAAGCTCAGCGTAAGCTCGAGGAACAGCACCTCATCTTTCGATTAGGCACTTTACAGCCCTCCGGACTCAATATCGAGTTCAACAATTTCAGATCATAACCTCGGCCTCTATTATATTTTCATATTTTTTTATCCACACTTTTGGTTTGTGCCTTTTCCTTTTTTTTTCTCTCTCCCACATGGCAGCTGTCTCTCACTCTGCCAGCGCATTTCACACTTCATCTAGAGCCATCCTTTGTCTCTTTACTTGTCCTATTACCATCTCGTCTCGCCTTGAATATCTCTTAATGTCTCTTCTTTCATCCCCTCCCCCATTTCCCAGCCCCCAAACTGCCTTTTAATCTGTTTCATTTCCTGCCTTTTTTTCTCAGTTCTGACGAAGGGTTTCGACCTGAAACATTGACTCTGTTTCTCTCTCCACGGATGTTGCCTGGCCTGCTGAGTTTTTCCAGCGTCTTCTGTTGTTATTTCTAATATCTCTTTATGTGGCTCAGTGCCGACTTCTGTTTGATCGTGCTTCTGTGTAGCACCTTGGGACATCTTATTACATTAAAGGCCCAATAGAAATGTAAGTTGTGTTGTTCGGCTCCTCGAAAAATAAAATGGGCCCTGAAAATTCAAATGCCAACTGTCCTGGTACTTGTTTTCCTTTTAAAGTTGTAGTGTATGTACCTTTAAGGGGAGAACTACTTTTTACAGCTCCTGTATACTGTAGTACCGGCAGTGACCACACCTGTATATAAACCCTGAGTAGGGATCTGTACTTTAGTTTTAGAGTGACCCTCATCCAGTTGATTGTTCCTCTGCAGTCTCTGTCGATTTATTGAAAGACACCATACATCAAAATTCACGGATTTAACATTGGCGACGAGTCGATTCGAACCTACCTGCAACTCTGCAGAAGAAGGCCGATTCCACCAGTGCGGGCGTCGACCATCCGGAGAGGACTTGAACATCGCAGAGGAGGCTGTGGAGAGCTGGGCTTGGTTCTCCAGTCGTGACGATCCAGCGCAGCGGGCTGGCAGCAGGTACGTCGCAGACCCTTCCCAGACGGCGGCGGCTGGAGCCAACCGACGGCACAGAAAAAGGCCGAGCATTGTTGACGGGGTAAGAGAGAGGGTAAAGCGCACAGGGCGCAGCCGGGGTTGAAGACTGAGCGGCGTCAACGAGAGAGGGTAAAGCGCACAGGGCGCAGCCGGGGTTCAGGGCCAAGCGGCGTCAATGAGAGAGGCGCGCAGGAAAACACGCAGAGCGCGGCCGGTGTTCAAGGGCTGAGCAGCGTTCGCGGGGGAAGAAAGGAAGCGCGGGAGACGCCATTTGGAGCCAGCGGAGAAGAAGGGAGAGCACGGGAAGAAAGGAAAGCACAGGAGACGCCATTTTGAGCCAGCGGAGAAGAAGGGAGAGCGCGGGAGATGCCATTTTTAGCCAGTCTAACCACACCCAGGGATGCCGAAGAGTGGCAGTGTCACAGCGTTCAACAATGAAGTCGAAGATTGGGCGACATATATAGAACACATAGAAGTGTACTGCAAGGCGAATGAAGTGCCAGATGCCAGGAAAGCACTGGTATTGTTGAATTCCATGGGTGCAAAAATGTACGGCTTACTGCGAAACCTAGTAACCCCAGAGAAGCCAGTGGAAAAGGATTTTGAAAGCATAGTGGCAATCCTACAGGACCACTTAAACCCCACACCGCTGCTGATAGCAGAAAGATTTAAGTTTCACAAAAGGAACCAGCATAAAGACGAAAGTAATGCTGAGTATTTAACGGAACTGTGCAAGCTGTCGAAACACTGCCAGTTTGGAACGGGACTAGCAGATACTTTAAGGGACAAGTTTGTGTGTGGGCTTCAAAGTGAAGGAACCCAGAAACGGCTTCTATCAGAAAAGGATCTTACACTGGACAAGGCTTTCAGCATGGCAGTATCACACGAAGCAGCCGCACGGGGCGCTGCAGAGATACAACGGAGTCCGCAAGAATATGGCACAAATGAAATGTCATATGGAGCAGTGAAGTGTTATCGCTGTGGCAGAACAACACACGACCATAAGGATTGTTGGTTCAAGGACCAAGTGTGCAGACAGTGTGGAAAAGTAGGACACATAGCAAGTGTCTGCAGGTCGGGAAAGAAAACCAGCAGCAAGAAATCTCCACAGGAGAAGTACAAAAAGGTACATAAGGTGACGGAGAGTAGCTCAGACGAACAGAAAAGTGATACAGACTCCGGAAGCAAGGAGCTGGGTTGTCTGAAACTACATAATATAATCAAAATGGAGGATCACCAAACTATCTGGGTCACGCTCAAGATAGACGGAGTCCAAGTGAAAATGGAATTGGACACAGGATCAGCCCTAACAGTCATAAACCAAAGGGACTACAAGCGGCTATTCTCACATATACCCTTGAGAGATACAGAGATTGTCTTGAAGACGTACACAGGGCAAAAAGTCTACCCCAAAGGAAAAATAAGGGTGAACGTGATATACAACGGCAAGGAAACACCAAAAATGGACCTATATGTATTGCCAGATGGAGGACCACCACTACTAGGGCGTGAATGGATCCGGAAGATACAGTTAGATTGGCATTCCATACAAGCACTGTGAGGGTGTCGGTTAGTTCCTTCAGTAACCCCTGGATGGCACCTTCACTGGTTGGTTTCCTTTTGTTAATTGTTACTTGTTTCTCCTGTTTATTACTTAACTGCCTTTTATCTGGTTTATTGGTTTCACCTGTTTCTGCTGGTATTTAAGTTCTGTGGTTTCTTTCCTTTGGGCTCAGTCCTGACAAGGGAGTTAGTGTTGACTAGGTGCTCTGTCTCGACAAGCCTGTTGCCCTGTGATATCACAGAATCACAGAAACCTCACAGTGCAGATAGAGGCCATTTCGGCCCATCGAGCCTGCACCGACACATATCCCACCCGATCCCCGTAACCCCTACACCAACACATATCCCACCCTATCCCCGTAACCCCACATATTTAATCCCCCTAACACTAAAGGTCAATTTTTATCATAGCCAATCAACCTAACCCGCACATCTTTGGACTGTGGGAGGAAACCGGAGCACCCGGAGAAAACCCACGCAAACACGGGGAGAATGTGCAAACTCCACACAGACAGTCACCCGAGGCCGGATTCGAACCCGGGTCCCTGGCGCTGTGAGGCAACAGTGCTAACCACTATGCCACCGTGCTGCCCACCGTGGTAGCTTGCCTTGACAAGCCGGTTGCCTTAGTGGTTGCTTGTCTTGAGCTCCTATGTCTATAACTGTTTATCTGTGTTATGTTTCTGCTTGTATTTAAGTCTGTGGTTCTTCCCTTTGTTCTCGGTCTTGATAAGGTGCTGACAAGTTGCTCAGTCTTGATAAGGTGCTCAGTTTGGACAAGCGTGTTGCCCTGTGGTAGCTTGTCTTGAGCTCTGTATTGACAAGCCGGTTGCCTATGTGGTAGCTTGTCTCGAGCTCAGTCTGGACAAGTCAGTTGCCTCATGGAAGCTTGTCTTGAGTCCCTATCTTGACTAGCCGTTTGGTAGCTTGTCTTGAGCTTTTATGTGTGTTACTGTTTTCCCTGTGTGAATCTAGTAAAGTACCTTAAAGACTGCATACCTGCTTCTCGCCTCGTCTGTCTGCACTTGGGTCCAGAACCTACCTCGCCCGGACAGCACAGCCCCGTTTCTACACGGCCCCGTGACACCAACCCTGACAAGCACTGACGGTAGATGCCAAAAAGGATGACGACGTCACACCTGGACGACTGTCAAAAATGCTAACTGACGCACAAGAAGTGTTCCAGGAGGGACTTGGAACACTAAAAGGCTTAACAGCGATGATCAAAATAGAGGAAAATGCAAGCCCAAAGTTCTTTAAGGCCAGACCGGTGCCTTATGCGATCCGCCCAGCCGTCGAAGCAGAGCTGGAAGGGTTGGAATGTTCTGGAGTACTGTCCAAAGTGGACTGGAGCGAGTGGGCTACACCCATCGTTCCTGTAATGAAGAGGTCGTTGAGTAATACGCCTGGGGAACTAAAGAAGGTTCGCATCTGTGGGGACTTTAAGGTGACAGTGAACCCAATCCTTCACATGGTACAATATCCGCTTCCGCGGATTGAAGATATTTTCGCCTCACTATCTGGAGGAAAACGCTTCACTAAGATTGATCTGGCCCAGGCGTACCTGCAAATGGAGGTAGAAGAAGCCTCGAAACAGTACCTCACGATCAACACTCACAAAGGTCTCTACCAATACAACCGGCTGGTGTTCGAGGTAGCATCAGCTCCGGCTATTTGGCAAAGGGCAATGGATCAAGTCCTGCAAGGGATTCCAGGGACCCAGTGTTATTTGGACGACATCCTGGTCACGGGTGAAAATGACACTGATCACCTCGCCAACCTGGAGCAGGTGCTAACTAGATTGAAGGACTATGGGCTCTGAGCTAATCGCCACAAATGCGAGTTTTTCCGGAAGCAGATCTCGTATTGTGGCCACGTTATTGATGAAGAGGGGTTACATAAGTCCCCTGAAAAGATTGAGGCAGTAGTCAAGGCTCCAGCACCGGAAAATGTGTCACAACTGAGGTCGTTCCTCGGGCTGGTGAACTACTACCATAAGTTCTTGCCGAATTTGTCTACAGTACTACACCCACTGAACACCCTACTGCAAACGGGGGTACCATGGAAGTGGAATTGATCACATCAAAAGAGGTGTTGGCTCATTTCAACCCAGCACTACCAATTCGGTTGGCGTGTGATGCATCACCCTATGGTATTGGTGCAGTGCTGTCACACATATTCCCGGATGGCTTGGAAAGGCCAGTAGCCTTTGCGTCTCAGTCACTAACCTCAGCCGAGCGTAACTACGCCCAGATTGACAGGGAGGCCCTCCGCCTAGTGTGGGGAGTAAAAAAGTTCAACCACTATCTGCACGGGCAGAAGTTCACCTTGCTGACTGACCACCAACCACTTGTCTCCATCTTTAATCCAAAGATGGGCATTCCGGTGATGACTGTGCAACGGCTACAAAGATGGTCCCTTTTTCTAGGGGCGCACCAATATGAAATAGAGTATAAGGGCACGAAACAGCATGGAAACGCTGATGGGTTATCACGCCTGCCACTTCCTACTGCGGAGGAAGCACCAGCAGTGGACCCTGTCGAAATATTTTATTCGACTATAATTGAACGCTTGCCAGTAACTAACGCTGATATAGAGAAGGAGACCCGAAATGACCCGACACTGTCTCGGGTATATGATTTGACAGTGAAGGGATGGCCAACACATGGCAACTCACTGTTGCCAGCATTCTCATCCAGAAGAGAACAGCTGTCAGTATGCCAGGGGACCTTGATGTGTGGATCCCGAGTGGTAATTCCACCCAAGTTAAGGGAGAGAGTGCTCAATGAGCTTCACGAAGGCCATCTGGGAGGGGTGAAAATGAAAAGCCTTGCTAGGGCTTATGTGTGGTGGCCGGGGATCGATCCGCAAATCGAGGACCTGACAAAGAGCTGCTCAAGATGCCAGAAGGTCCAAAATGCACCACCAGATGCCCCTCTGCACCCATGGGAGTGGCCCTCCTCTCCATGGCAAAGGGTGCATATTGATTTTGCTGTTCCATTCATGGACTCAATGTTCTTAGTAGCCGTGGATGCGCACTCAATGGCCTGAGGTGATCAAAATGTCCTTCACCACCACGGAGAAAACGATTGCAGTCCTACGGACCATATTTGCCAGGAGCGGCTTGCCAGAGCAGATTTGCTCTGATAACGGACCACAGTTTGTGTCCGAAGAGTTTCGGAAATTTATGAGAAGGAATGGGATAAGGCATTACACATCCGTCCCGTATCATCCAGCCACAAATGGATTGGCTGAGAGGTTCGTACAAACCTTTAAAAAGGCAGTAAGGGCCATGTGTGATGACGACATTCCACTGCAGCATAAGGTGGACAATTTCCTGTTAGCCTACAGAAATGCGACACATGCAGTTACCAACCAGACCCCGGCCATGATGTTCTTTAACCGAAGGTTGAGATCTCGTATGGATTTGCTCAGACAAATGTACGAAGAAATGTTGAGAATAAGCAATTCCAGCACATCAATGAGAAGCCGACAAGGAGCTTCAATGTAGGGCAACCAGTCTTGGCCCGCGACTACCGAACAGAGAAATGGCAACCAGGAACGATATGCACACGGCAGGGGCCACTAATGTACACAGTGGATGTTGGGGAGAACATTGTAAGACGCCATGTCGACCAGATCCTAGAGTCACAGGAACAAGGCAACCCCAGGTCTCGCGTACCTGGTGATGAACCCGACATACAGGTAGCATCTACCCCAGAAACAGTAGCATCGGAAGCTGATGAACCAACCGACGACAGGGGGCCAGAATCGCCTCTGCACCAAGAGCAAGACACTCAGGAAAGGCGCTATCCAGAAAGGATCAGGAAGCCGCCCCAAAGACTGAATTTAAAAATGGACTATTTGCAGTTAATGTTGCATGTTAAAAGTGTTAATTGTTAAATGAATGTTATGGTACTGTTAATCTAAAAGGGGAGGAATTGTAGTGTATGTACCTTTAAGGGGAGAACTACTTTTTACAGCTCCTGTATACTGTAGTACCGGCAGTGACCACACCTGTATATAAACCCTGAGTAGGGATCTGTACTTTAGTTTTAGAGTGACCCTCATCCAGTAAACACCTGTTGATTGTTCCTGTGCAGTCTCTGTCGATTTATTGAAGGACACCATACATCAAAATTCACGGATTTAACAAAAGTTACATAATTAAATCTGTGTTCTATAATGAATTGAACAACAGTAAGCCCAGAAAGAGTTCACAAGTTCATGCTTTTCATTATTCTGATGTTTTATTCAAAAAAATGAACAAATTTAGTTACGTTGAAAGTACCAGGGATGAGGGACTTCAGTTACATGGATAGACTGGAGAAGCTGGGGTTGTTCTCCTTAGAGCAGAGAGGGTTGAGAGGAGATTTGATAGAGGTGTTCAAAATCATGAGGGGTCTGGACAGAGTAGATAGAGAGAAACTGTTCCCATTGGCGGAAGGGTTGAGAACCAGAGGACACAGATTTAAGGTGATTGGCAGAAGAACCAAAGGCGATATGAGGAAAAACATTTTTATGCAGCGAGTGGTTGGGATCTGGAATGCACTGCCTGAAAGGGTGGTGGAGGCAGATTCAATCGCGGCTTTCAAAAGGGAGTTGGATAAGTACCTGAAAGAAAATTTTTTGCAGGGCTACGGGGAAAGGGCGGTGGGGGGGGGGGTGCGGGTGGTGGGGGGCTGGACTAGCTGAAGTGCTCTTGCAGAGAGCCGGCATGGACTCGACGGGCCGAATGGCCTCCTTCCGTGCTGTAACCATTCTATGACTTTCTACTGCAAATGACGGCTGCCATTCTTAAGGATGCCTTTGCTATTGCTGGATGGGAGGAAGGAGACCAAAGGAGTTTACAAGGAGTGGGGTTGATTTTGACTTTTGGCTGGCCTCCTGTTCCTCTGGTGAAGAGGCCTCTGCAATTTTCAGACCCTGATCTCATTTAAACTTGGCAGGCAATCTATAGGATGCCAAACAGGCATCTTGAGGTTCACTAGATTGATTCCTGGGGTGAGAGGGTTGTCCTACGAGAAGAGATTGAGTAGATTGGGCTGATACACTCTGGAGTTTGAAAGAATGAGAAGGTGATCTCATTGAAACATATAAGACTCTGAGGGGATAGCAAAATACTGCAGATGCTGGAAATCCAAAATAACAACAGAAAATGCTGGAAAAACTCAGCAGGCCAGGCAACATCTGTGGAGAGAGAAATAGTCAACGTTTCAGGTCGAAACCCTTTTTCAAGACTGAAAAAGCTCAGGAAATGAAACAGATTAAAAAGCCAGTATGGGGGCTGGGAGAGAACAAAAGAGAAGTGAAGAGACATTAAGAGGTATTCAAAACGAGACGAGATGGTGATAGGACTAGTGGAGACGAAAGACGGCTCTAGATTAGGTGTGAAATGCGCTGGCAGAATGGGAGACTGAATGTGCTGGCAGAATGGGAGAAGATTCTGAGGGGGATTGACCGGGTAGATTCTGAAAGGTTGTTTCTGCTGGCTGGAGGTCGTGATTGCAGAGGCCCAGGTTACCTTTCTGGCCCCTGGAGGAAAGGGGCATATCATCTGAAACAGGCGAGCGCTTTGGACACCTGGCGGTAGGCCCCTTTCAAAATGGAGCTGGCAGCATCGCCAGTGTTAACCGAGCATTATGGGTACTGACCTCATTTTGAGGCCATACTGCCCTGTTAACGCCAGGTCAAGGCAGTGAAAATGGATCCCAATGAGTCCTGACATGCTCTGTGAATGTGCAGCTAATGTCAATCATAAAAAATCTTGTGCTCCTAACTCCAAAATGTGCATTCTGAATCCATTCTGATTAGTACTATTTGGTTTCATGGAGGGCAAACATCGACATGGACTGTTTGGGCCGAATGGCCTGTTTCTGTGTTGTAACTTCTATGTATTAATAAGGAATATCAGGCAGTTTTAGCTCATGCCAGGAATTTTCTTCACAATCACACTGGTTTATGCTGGAAACTGCAGTTTGCCGCCTTGTTGAAGGTTGATTTGAATGGCTGGGAGATAACTCTGGGAAGCACCATGAACCTAAGCTTCAGGCTTCTCAGAGAGCAACAGGCCTTGGAAGAAAATGATTGTCGGAGGCATTTCAAACACAGAAATGCTATTCTAACATATTAATGCAGAAATGTTTTGGGCAGATGAAGACCTTTGGCCCATCTAGCATATCCTTCCAAACCTCCTTGCTGTGGTTCTGGAATCCAGAGCTTTGAATTCTGAGGAATTAGGAATTTGTCCAATCCTTATTTGAAAACTGCCGTGGTTTTCCGTTCCACTGCCCCAGTCGACGATTCCACATTTCTATTACCCGAGTGCAGAGAGGAAGCACAGGGTGATCCCTAAGAGGTTTGAATTTTGAGGAAAGACTGGAGAAACTTAAGCTTTTAAAGTTGGATCTTTGAATGCATTTTTTACAGCATCAAAATGAGCTACATTAAAAACTGAAAAGCTTCCACAGATTGCATTTTATTGAAGCTGTGCGTTTAATGTGCATAAAGGATGGTCTGATGGCTTCAAGCTTTTAATTTTCATCCATAAAGGTTTTAGGGAGTGTCTTAAAGGAGGAGAGAGAGGTAGCGAGGTGGAGAGGTTTAGGGAGGGAATTCCAGAGCTTAGGACCGAGGCAACTGAAGGCACGGCTGATAATGGTGGAGCGATTAAAATCGAGGATGCGCAAGAGGCCAGAATTGGAGCAGCGCAGAGATCTCGGACAGTTGTAGGGCTGGAGGAAGCTACAGAGATAGGGAGGGGAGAGGCTATGGAGGGATTTGAACACAAGGATGAGAATTTTAAAATCGAGGCTTTGCCGGACCGGGAGCCAATGTCGTCTTCTTCTTCTTAGGCGGAACTGAGGATGACTTGCTTCCACATTAAAAATGAGTTTGCAGGTGACGGATGAGTCCAATGCGGGACCTACAGTCTCTGTCACAGGTGGGGCAGATGGTGGTTGAAGGGGCGGGTGGGTGGGGTGCTTGGGTTGACGTGCGCTCCTTGCACTGCCTGCGCTTGGCTTCCGTTTGCTCCCGGCGAAGAGACTCGAGGTGTTCGGTGCCTTCCCGGATGCTTCTCCTCCACTTTGTGCAGTCTTGGGCCAGGGATTCTCAGGTGTCGGTGGGGATGTTACTCTTTTTCAAGGAGGCTTTGAGGGTGTCCTTGAAGCATTTCCTCTGCCCACTTGGGGCTCTCTTGCCATGTCGGAGCTTGGAGTAGAGCGCTTGTTTTGGGAGTCTCGTATCGGGCATGCGGACGATGTGAGAATTGGATGTAATATCTCCAAATTTGCAGACGACACAAAGCTGGGTGGGAGGGTATGCTGTGAGGAGGATGTCGTGAAACTCCAGCACGATTTGGACAGGTTGGGTGATTGGGCAGAAACATGGCAAATGCACTATAATGTGGATAAATGTGAGGTTATCCACTTTGGTGGCAAAAACAGGAAGGCAGATTATTACTTGAATGGCAATAGATTGGGAGAAGGGGAAGTGCAAAGAGACCTGGGTGTTCTTGTACACCAGTCGCTGAAGGTAAGCATGCAGGTGCAGCAGGCAGTTAAGAAGGCAAATGGTATGTTGGCCTTCGTAGCAAGAGGGTTCGAGTACAAGAACAAGGATGTCTTGCTGCAGTTGTACAGGACCTTGGTGAGACCACACCTTGAGTATTGTGTGCAGTTTTGGTCGCCTTACCTGAGGAAGGACTTTCTTGCCATGGAAGGAGTGCAGCGAAGATTCACCAGGCTGATACCTGGGATGGCAGGAATGACATATGAGGAGAGATTGTGTCGATTGGGCTTATACCCACTGGAGTTTAGAAGATTGAGAGGGGATCTCATTGAAACCTATAAAATTCTGTCAGGCCTGGACAGACTAGATGCAGGAAGGATGTTTATGATGGCTGGGGAGTCCAGAACCAGGGGTCATAGTCTAAGGATAAGGGGTAAGCCATTTAGGACTGAAATGAGGAGGAATTTCTTCACCCAGAGAGTGGTGAACCTATGGAATTCTCTGCCACAGAGGGCGGTGGAGGCCAGTTCATTAAGTATATTCAAGAAAGAGTTGGATATATTTCTTAAGGCTAAAGGTATCAAGGGATATGGGGAGAAGGCAGGGACAGGGTACTGAATTTGGATGATCAGCCATGATCTCATTGAATGGCGGAGCAGGCTCGAGGGGCCGAATGGCCTATTCCTGCTCCTATCTTCTATGTTTCTATGTTTCTATGACCTGTCTGTAATGTATACAACATTGAAGGGACTACTTTGTTTTGCGGATGTACATCCTTAGTTGCGAGCGTATATAACAGATGCGTATCGATTTGTATAGTCAGTGCCGAAGTTCCAGTTACCCAGTAAAGATCACTTGAAGTTACTCTCAGTCTCTGCTGCTTTATTATTTTATGTAGTTGTGTATAGCGGTACAAACACAACAAATTGGCGACGAGAATTATGAACCTACGTCTTCCTATTCTGGCATCGCATCCAGAGGACACCGAAACTTGGAAGAAAGGAGCGAGCAGGTAGAGAAAACAGAGTACGCTTGCTAAGCTAGGCAGGGGATACGTAAGTCAAGTGAAAAGGGCACAGTGACTTGCATGACGCTAACTAACTAGTAAAGAAAGAAAAACGGGTTTGGAAAAAAAAATGGCGATGATTGGCACGATTACAGCATTTGATAGCAGCATTGAAGACTGGGCAACTTACACTGAAAGAGTGGAGTTGTACTGTGAGGCTAATGGAGTGGAGGTAGGAAAGAAAGCCACTGTTTTGCTGAGTGTTATGGGCGCAAAGACATATGGGCTGCTACGTAGTTTATTAACCCCTGAAAAGCCAGCAAACAAAACATTCAAACAAATAGTGGACACACTCCAAGACCATTTAAGCCCCAAACCACTGCTCATAGCTGAAAGATTTAAATTCCATAAACGGAACCAGAGCAAAAATGAAAGCATTTCTGAATATTTGGCAAAGTTGCGCAAATTATCAGAACATTGCCAATTTGGAGTGGGCTTATCAGATGCATTGAGGGACAGATTTGTGTGTGGCATGCAAAATGAAAGCACACAAAAGAAGCTCCTGTCTGAAAAAGACCTCACATTGGAGAAGGCTCTGAGTATCGCAATATCAATGGAAGCAGCAGCACGTGGCGCTTTGGAAATTCAACAAAAATCCCTGGAATATTCAACTAATAAAATGTCACTGAAACAAGAAAAGAAGTGTTATCACTGTGGCAAAATGTCACATGACCACAATGACTGTTGGTTTAAAGACAAAGGCCTAGAAATTCAGTGCCCTTAGCGCCGATTTTGCGGCGCTGGAGGGCCTAGCGCTGCAATTGGCGCCGGCGCCGAAATTGCCTGGGGCCCTTCCGCCGCGGTAGACCGGTAGCGCTGCGCCGGCACCGATGACGTCATCGGTGTGCGCAGCGTCCCGGTTGCCATGCCGACGGGCCCCAGCGCCGAAATTCAGTTGCGGCCGCCTCGCCCGTGGCAGCCGCAACTAAGACTCTGGCAACAGAGTCTTACATGACTTTGCGCCGGCGCATTAAAGGCCCCGCGGCGGCCGGCCGCTTTCCCGCCGGCCGCCTGGCCACAGCTCCCTCCCCGGACTTCCCCCCCCCCCCCCGGAACAGAAGCAAGCCCGGCACTTGTCCGAGGTGCCGGGCTCATTTTTAATAAGATTATCGCGGGCCGCGGCCGGGTGCAGGCAGGTCCTCCTTAAGGGAAGGAGGAGGCCTGCACTTCCCGAACCTGCCGCACCGCAGCGGGCGCCGCAGCGCCGGAATAGCGCCGAAATTCAGCGCATAGCGCCAGTTTTCAGGCGCTAACAGCTTTCAGCAGCGCCGGCAGCCGTTTGGGCGCAGAAGTAGTGAATTTTTGGCCCGACCAGCGTGACTTAGCTCCGGCACTAACTTCCGGCGCTAAAGCCGTCGCTGCGCCAAAACCCAATTTCTAGGCCAAAGACTGCAGACAATGTGGCAGACAAGGGCACATTGAAAGAGTCTGCAAAGCAAATAAGAAGCAGAAAACTGATACAATACAGAGTAACAAGAAGGTACACTAAGTGACTGAAAACAAGAAACCTTTCAAAGAAAGATACAAGAAGGTACACCACGTGACTGGAAACAGTTCAGATAAAAAAAAAGTGACACAGACTCAGAGGAAGAGGATTTGGCTTGTCTGAAACTACACAGTGTGAAAGAGACAGAGGATCACAGAATAATATGGATCACTCTAGAAGTGGCAGGAGTTAGGCTGAAAATGGAGTTGGACACAGGCTCAGCTTTAACAGTGATCTCTGTACATGACTACAAATGACTGTTTTCACACATACCGCTAAGGCCAACTAAAGTACTGTTAAAGACATACACAGGACAAAGAGTGTGCCCCAAAGGTAAAATAAAAGTGACAGTGACATACAAAGAAAAAAAAATACCGCAATTGAACCTCTATGTACTGAAAAATGGAGGACCACCATTGCTGGGACGCGAATGGCTCAGGAAAATACAGTTGGATTGGCACACCATCCAAGCACTGTTTGTGTCAGCAAAGGAGGACAGCAACGCCACTCCTGAGAGACTGTCACAAATACTCTCTGACTCTCAGGAAGTGTTCAAGAAGGGAATAGGAACACTTAAGGGCATGAAAGCAAAAATTAAGATTGAGGAGAACGCAAATCCAAAGTTCCACAAGGCCAGACCAGTGCCTTATGCAATTCGCCCTTCAGTAGAAGCAGAGCTGGAGAACTTGGAGCAGTTAGGGGCCCTGTCCAAGGTGGATTGGAGTGAATGGGCCACACCTATAGTTCCAGTGATGAAGAAAACCTCCAGCACAAAACCAGGAAAGCCAAGAAAAGTGCGCATCTGCGGAGACTTTAAAGTGACTGTTAACCCAGTCCTCCACACAGTACAGTACCCATTGCCTCGCATTGAGGACATCTTTGCTTCCGTGTCAAGAGGGGAACGCTTCACAAAGATTGACTTGGCCCAGGCCTATCTCCAAATGGAAATTGATGATGCATCAAAGAAGTACCTGACAATAAATACGCACAAAGGCCTTTACCAGTACAATCGGCTGGTATTCGGAATAGCATCAGCTCCTGCAATCTGGCAAAGGGCAATGGACCAAGTCCTGCAGGGGATCCCAGGTACTCAGTGTTATCTTGATGACAACATCATTACTGGCAAGAATGACAACGACCACCTTTCCAACCTTGAACAGGTGCTCATCAGGTTACGGGAGTATGGGCTCCGAGCGAACCGAGACAGGTGTGAGTTTTTCAAAAAGGAAATCTCATACTGTGTCTTATGTTCATTAATAAATAGACATTCTTATTATGAACACAGCTAGCTTTTGCTAGTTACTTTATTGAGCCCATATGGACTAGGTACAGTATCTGTGGGGGCTTCCATCTTGACTGCTGCCTTGTGGGTAGCCTAGTGCCTCATGGGTAATGTAGTCTAAATATATATACAGCTGGGTAGTGTAGTCTTATATACAGCTCTACACAGCTCTATGGCTCCACCTAGTGTCCACTATAGAATGACATGTTATTGATCATTACATCCCCCTTTCTTTGAGGTTTAACAAAATCAATATCAATCAACTTTCAAGAAAACAATAAAGATAATATCAGTAACACTTTTGTTAGTGCTCTATAAACATAAACATTTTCAAAACAGTCAACACATTTTCAAAGCTTTACATTGTACTCAAAGATTAAGTCTATCAGGCTCTTTTACTTCACATGTGGATCTTCTCAACACGGGTAAGTCTGATGTGTCTTCATGAGATTGTTCTGGCGGTGAATGACAAGATGCAGTTGCGGCATTGTCATCAATCTGGTCTTGAATAGTCTCTTGTGTTTTTAGGAGGGAACGGCGGTTCCTCCTGAGAATCTGTCCTTCCTCAGTTCTAACAGTGTATGACCTTGGTCCTACTTCCTCAAGAACTGTAGCTTTCCTGTTCCATGCATCTGGATCCTCAATCCTGACAACATCATCCCTTGCCAATGGTTTTAGAGTTTTGGATGACTTGTCATAGTATGATTTCTGTTTCAGCTTTAACAGTTGAAGTCTTTGTCTCAGTTCCTCACTTTGCTGTTCTTTTGCACAGCAGGGTAGCGTGGTGCGCAACTTGCGACCCATTAGTAGTTCAGCAGGTGAAGAACCGCAGTCTAAAGGTGAGGCTCGGTAGCTCAGCAGGGCGAGATAAGGATCAGACTTGCTTTCTGTCGCTTTCTTCGGTAGCTGCTTGAGAACTTGAACACCTTTCTCTGCCTTACCATTTGACTGAGCATACAAAGGACTGGATGTGATGTGCTGAAAATCATAATGTGCTGCAAACTGTTGCCACTCCTTACAGTTGAAGCACGGACCATTGTCGCTAACGGCAATCCTGGGAATTCCATGTCTGGCGAAGATGGATTTCACATGCATTATGACACTGCTTGCTGTGGTACTTGAGAGCAGCGCCATCTCAGGATAGTTAGAATAGTAGTCAATCACTATTAGATAGTCTTTACCATTTAAATGAAAAAGGTCCATACCAACCTTTTGCCATGCTGCTGTTGGTATGTCAGCTACTATCATTGGTTCCTTTGCTTGTTTGTTTTGGTGTTTCTGACATGTCTCACATTTGCCTATCATGTTCTCAATGTCCTTATTTATGCCAGGCCAATAAACAGTGTCTCTTGCTCTCCTTTTGCATTTTTCAATTCCGAGGTGTCCCTCATGAATCCTTTTGAGCATGTCTTGACGTAGGGCCTGTGGAATGACTATTCTGTTCTGTTTTAGTAATAGTCCACTTGCGACACTCAATTCTGACCTTATGTGAAAATATTTTGGACAGGAACCTTTTGGCCAACCATGATGAATGTTCTCTATTACTGTTTGTAATACTGTATCTTTTACTGTTTCTTCTGCTATTTGCTTTGATTTTGTGTCTGACACGGGCAGCGCAGCAGTGACCATACTCACATGAACATCCACGTCTTCTTCAGTAGAGCTCACATGACTCATTGTGGGTGCTCGGGATAGTGCATCTGCTAACACTATGTATTTGCCTGGTGTGTAGATCAGTTCAAAATCATATCTTTGCAGCTTCATCATGAGTCGTTGAATCCTTGGAGACATCTCATTCAGGTTTTTTTTTATGATGGCAACCAGAGGGCTGTGGTCTGTCTCAACTGTGAAGGTGGGAAGTCCATATATGTAGCCATGAAACTTTTCTAGTCCAACTACCAAGCCTAGACATTCCTTTTCAATCTGGGCGTATCGACACTCAGTATCAGTCATAGACCTGGAGGCATAGGCAACAGGCTTCCAATCTTCACCCTCTGCTTGTAGCAAGACTGCACCTAGGCCATCTTTTGATGCATCCGTTGACACTTTGATTCTTTTTGTTGGGTCAAAGAAGGTGAGTACAGGTGTGGTTGTCAGCACTGTTTTGAGGTTTATCCACTCTTGTTCATGTCTTTCTGTCCATGCGAACTCATTTGTTTTATGTAGCAGGTCTCGCAGACAGGCTGTCTTGGCTGACAAGTTAGGAATGAACTTTCCAATGAAGTTTATCATCCCCATGATGCGTAGCACTCCTTTTTTGTCAGTGGGTCAGGGCATTTTGAGTATGGCGTTTACTTTTTCCATATCTGGCTCTATTCCTTTACCAGATAGATTATCTCCTAGGAAAGTGACTTCCTGGACGCCAAACTGACACTTGGCTTTGTTGAGCTCTGTAGCACTTTAGTCAGTCTCTCATTGTGTTCTTTCAGCGTGGAGCCCCAGATGATGGGGGGTGGGATGGCTGTCGGTGTAGGGACCGGGTGCTAGGGTTTGGATGATCAGCCATGATCTCGTTGAATAGCGGAGCAGGCTCGAAGGGCCGAATGGCCTACTCCTGCTCCTAGTTTCTATGTTTCTATGTTTCTATGATGATGTCATCAACATAGACCCGAACTCCTTCCAGACCTTCAATTATGTGTTCCATCGCTCTATGAAAGATTTCAGATGCAGATATTATCCCAAAAGGCATTCTGAGGAAACAATACCTGCCAAATGGTGTGTTGAAGGTACAGTATTTGGTGCTTTCTTCATCCAGTTTTAGTCTTCACAAGCTTTGTCACCTAGTATCGAATCAAGTCTTTCAGCCACAACAGAAAACATGAGATGATGCACTTTGTCTTTGCCTGTCACTTTAAGTCTGCATACACCTAAGCTATCTATTTTCTGTCCATTATAGTCCTTCAGTAGTACTGACTTTTTCTGTATTTTGGGCTTTTCTTTCATATTGTTAATGTCACTCATGCTGATTAAGTTTGCTTTTGCCCCAGTGTCCAGTTTCAATGTAACTAATGCTCCATTTATCTGCAGTGGGATCATCCATTTGTCCTCTTTTACTGCATTAACTTTATGTTCAGCATTGTCTATTTCTGAGGGCTGCACATTTTCTGTATCTTTTTTGATATCGTCACATGACACCATTCCTACAAAAAATGTCTCACTTAAATCAGTGTCCTCAATCACATTAACTCGTTGCCCTTTCGTTGTTTTTACTTTTGAAAAGCATTGTTTGGCAAAGTGATTCTTTCCATTACACTTTGTGCACATTTTTCCAAACGCTGGGCATTGTCTTAACTGGTGTTTGTAACCACAGCGTTTATAATTAAAAATTTCATCCTCCGATTGCTTTTCATTTCTGTCCTGCCCACGTTTCTTCCCCTTGTAGGACACAGCACCGACAGCAGCATTATCACTCATTACATTCGCATCATTATTGATTTCACTGAAAATCTTCGCGTGCTTTCGAGCTAGCTTGCTGGCTTGGCATATTTTCACCGCATTTTCCAAATTTAGTTCGGTTTCTCTCAACAGACGTTCCCTGACTTTTTTATCATGAATACCAAACACAATCTGGTCACGAATCATGGATGCTTTGAACTCAGAGAAATTACATGTCTGTGCTTTCAGTTTCAGATCAGTTATAAAGCTATCAAAAGTCTCATTTTGTTGCTGTGTCCGAGAACGGAAGATGTATCTTTCATAGGTCTCATTCTTTTTGGGAGAGCAATGTGCATCAAATTTTTTTAGCACATCTTCTAATTTTTCTCTGTTCTCCACTGGATTAAATACAAATGTATTAAATACCTCTATCACCTGTGGGCCTGCAACCGTAAGCAGCAACGCTATCTTCCTTGCGTCTGGCTTCGTACCGAATCCGATGGCTGCAATGTAGAGTTCGAATTGTTGTTTAAAAGTCTGCCAATTGTAGTCGATTTTTTCTGTGAGTTTCAAACGCTCTAGTGGCTTCAAATTCTCCATGTTGCTTTTCACAATTTTCAGCAGATCTTCACCACCCTGGTACCATCTTATGTTCATTAATAAATAGACATTCTTATTATGAACACAGCTAGCTTTTGCTAGTTACTTTATTGAGCCCATGTGGTCTAGGTACAGTATCTGTGGAGGCTTCCATCTTGACTGCTGCCTTGTGGGTAGCCTAGTGCCTCATGGGTAATGTAGTCTTAATATATATACAGCTGGGTAGTGTAGTCTTATATACAGCTCTACACAGCTCTACGGCTCCACCTAGTGTCCACTATAGAATGACATGTTATTGATCATTACACTGTGGACATGTGATTGACAAGGACGGTTTACACAAGTCTCCAGACAAGATTGAAGCTGTGATTAATGCACCAACACCTGAAAATGTGTCTCAGTTGAGATCATATCTTGGACTGGTGAACTACTATCACAAATTCTTGCCCAGCCTATCCACAGTGTTACATCCACTAAATGCACTGCTACAGACAGGGTCACAATGGAAGTGGAGTGACAGCTGTAAACAAGCTTTTCAAGCGAGTAAAAGACTCATTACTTCAGAAGAGGTGCTAGCTCACTTTGACGCATCCTTACCTATTCGACTGGCATGTGATGCTTCACCCCATGGCATTGGTGCCGTGTTGTCACATAAGTTCCCAGATGGCTCAGAAAGACCAATAGCCTTTGCCTCAAGATCATTGACTACAGCTGAACGCAGTTATGCACAGATTGACCGAGAGGCCCTCAGCCTTGTGTGGGGAGTCAAGAAATTCAACCACTACTTGTATGGTCAACAGTTTACACTGTTAACTGACCACCAGCCTCTCGTTTCAATCTTCAACCCAAGGAAGGGCGTTCCAGTGATGATGGCACAACGGCTGAAGCGATGGTCACTCTTCCTAGGGGCTCACCTGTATGATATTGAATACAAGGGGACCAAGCAACATGGCAACGCCAATGGTTTGTCATGTTTACCACTGCCGACCTCAGAGAGAACTACAACAGTTGACTCAGCAGAGGTATTTCACACAACAATAGTTGAGCAGCTACCAGTGACAAACTCCCTCATTGAAAGAGAAACACGCAATGACCCTACATTGTCAAAAGTTTATGACATCACTGTGAAGGGATGGCCAGCGCATGGTGACTCATTGTTTCCAGCATTCTCAGCTAGGAGGGAGCAGTTATCAGTGTGTCGGGGAACACTGATGTGCGGCTCACGAGTTGTGATTCCTCCCAAGCTTCATAACCGAGTGCTAGATGAACTGCATGAAGGCCACTTAGGTACGGTAAAGATGAAAAGCCTTGCCTGTGGATACGTGTGGTGGCCGGGAATTGACAAACAGATCAAGGACCTGACAAAGAGCTGCTCAGGATGTCAAAAGGTCCAGAGCGCACCACCACAAGCCCCTCTCCATCCATGGGAATGGCCCTCATCACCATGGCAACGTGTGCACATCGACTTTGCTGGACCGTTCATGGACTCCATGTTCTTGATTGCAGTCGATGCACATTCCAAATGGCCCGAGGTCATTAAAATGAAATTAACCACATCTGAAAAGACCATTTCAGTTCTGAGGACCATGTTCGCTAGAAATGGCCTACCAGAACAAATCGGCACAGACAATGGACGACAATTTGTCTCTGATGAATTCCAAGGTTTCATGAGGAAAAATTGAATCAAGCACTACACATCTGCCCCGTACCATCCAGCTACAAATGGCTTGGCAGAAAGATTCGTACAAACTTTCAAGAAGGCCATCAAAGCAATGTACAGCGAGAATCTACCACTGCAACACAAGATAGATAATTTCCTCTTTGCTTATCGGAACGCAGTACACGCAGCCACTAATCAGACTCCAGCGATGATGTTTCTGAACAGGAACTGAGATCTCGCATGGACCTTCTTAAACCGAATGTACGTCGTGATGTAGAGAACAAACAGTTCAAACATTTGAATGCTAAGCCAACAAGAAGCTTCAGTGTGGGACAGCCAGTTCTTGCTCGTGATTTCCAGATGGAAAAGTGGCAACCAGGGACAATATCCACAAGAGAGGGACCACTGATGTATACTGTGGATGTGGGAGAGAACATTTTGAGATGTCATGTGGACCAAATTCTGGATGTTCAGGTGAAAAACACCCCTATACCTCGCCCAGACTCACCTGACATGGAAACAGACACTCCTGATTCATCAGCATCAGCACCAGCCTCATCCACAGCTGAGAGCTCTACCTGTGCTGATAGCTCACCTGATGCACCTGTACCTGTACAGTCTCATTTCCCAAAGCAAAAGAGTCTGGAGAGACGTTACCCAGAGAGGCAGAGGAGGCCTCCCCAGAGACTTGACTTGTAAAAGGGCTGTTGACAAAATAAAATGTTATGTTGGAATTTGAATTTTGTTACTTTTAAGAAAACAAAAAGGTTACTGTAAAGACAGGCTCTGTATGTTAATTATAGAAATTTTGCGTTAATATACTATTAAACTAAAGGGGGAGGAAGTGTAATGTATACAACATTGAAGGGACTACTTTGTTTCGCGGATGTACATCCTTAGTTGCGAGCGTATATAACAGACGCGTATCGATTTGTATAGTCAGTGCCGAAGTTCCAGTTAACCAGTAAAGATCACTTGAAGTTACTCTCAGTCTCTGTTGCTTTATTATTTTATGTAGTTGTGTATAGCGGTACAAACACAACACCGTCCATCGGAGTTGATCGAGCGTTGTCAAAGCTTCGATGTTGGGGATGTTGGCCTGAGTGAGAACAACGACGTTGGTGCGCCTATCCTGCCAATGTATTTTGCAGGATCTTGCGGAGGCAGCGTTGGTGATACCTCTCCAGTGCTCTGAGGTGCCTGCTGTACATGGTCCACGTCTCTGAGGCATACAGCAGGGCGGGTATCACTACTGCTCTGTAGACCATGAGCTTAGTGCCGGGTTTGAGGTCCTGGTCTTCAAACACTCTCTTTCTCAGGCGACCTGAGGTCAGCGAGCACAGGGGTGATTGGTGAACGGGACTTGGTACGAGTTAGGACATGGGCTGTGTAAAGTCCGTGCCTCAATAATACACGGACTTCGGGAGAACAGTTTAACAGGTAATTTACTGAACAAGAGGCAGCTTGAAACTGAAACGACAGAAGCCTGCTAGGGCCTTTTATACAGGGGTGGTCACTGCCGGTACTGCAGTCTAAGACCAGTTATTCCCTTAAAGGTACATACACAACAATTCCTCCCCTTTGAGATAAACAGTACATAACATTCATTTAACAACTAAATAATAACGAATTACAATTACAATTTTCTCAGTAATATATACATCAACGGAAATAGTCATTTATAAGTTCAGTCTTTGAGGAGGCTTCCTGATCTGGACTGGATAGCGCCTTTCTCGAGTATCCTGTTCTGGCGGTGGAGTCAATTCTGGCTCATTGTCATTGGTTGGTTCGTCAGCTTCCAATACCCCTGCTTCTGAGGTAGACGCAATCTGTACTTCGGGCTCATTACCAGGTGCACATGCTTGTGGTACAGGTTTGGCTTGTTCCTGTGACTCTAGAATCTGGTCAGCATGGCATCTCACAATGCTCTCTCCAACGTCCACTGCGTATATTAGTGGTCCCTGCTGTGTGCATATCGTGCCTGGCTGCCATTTTTCTGTTCGGTAATCGCGGGCCAAGACTGGTTGCCCTATCTTGAAGCTCCTGGTTTGCTTCTCATTTATGTGCTGGAACTGCTTATCCTCAACATCTCGTCTTATGTTTGGTTTGAGCAAATCCAAGCGACATCTTAGTCTCCGGTTGAAAAACAGTACGGCTGGAGTTTGGTTGGTTACTGCATGTGTCGCAATCCGGTAAGCAAACAGGAAGTTATCCACCTTGTGTTGCAGTGGTATGTCGTCATTATACATTGCCTTTATGGCCTTTTTAAAGGTCTGAACAAACCTCTCAGCCAATCCATTTGTGGCTGGATGATATGGGGCAGATGTGTAATGAACAGATCTGTTCTGGCAACCCATTCCTGGCGAAGATGGTCCTTAGGACTGCAATAGTTTTCTCTGTGGTGGTGGAGGACATTTTAATGACCTCTGGCCATTTCGAATGGGCATCCACAGCGATTAGAAACATTGAGTCCATAAATGGACCAGCGAAATCAATGTGTACCCATTGCCATGGAGATGAGGGCCACTCCCATGGATGTAGCGGGGCCTGTGGTGGAGCATTTTGGACCTTCTGGCATCCTGTGCATCTCTTGGTCATATCCTCGATTTCTTTATCGATTCCCGGCCACCACACAAATGCCCTGGCTAGGCTCTTCATTTTTACCCCTCCCAGATGACCCTCGTGAAGCTCATTGAGTACTCTATCTCTCAACTTGGGTGGAATTACCACTCGGGATCCACACATCAAGGTTCCCTGGCACACTGACAGCTGTTCCCTCCTTGGCGAGAATGCTGGCAACAGTGAGTCGCCATATGCTGGCCATCCCTTCACCGTCAAATCATAGACCCGAGAGAGTGTCGGGTCCTTTCGGGTTTCCTTCTCAATACTTGCGTTTGTAACAGGCAAACATTCGACTATGGTCGCATGGAATATCTCCACCGGGTCCACTGCAGGTGCTTCTTCCGCCGTAGGCAACGGTAGGCGCGACAGCCCATCAGCGTTTCCATTTTGTTTCGTACCTTTGTACTCTATGTCATGCTGATGTGCCCCTAGAAAAAGTGACCATCTTTGCAGCCGTTGCGCCGTCATCACCGGAACGCCCTTCTTTGGGTTAAAAATTGAGACCAGGGGTTGATGATCAGTCAGTAGGGTGAATTTCTGCCCGTGCAGATAGTGATTGAACTTCTTCACCCCCCACACCAGGCTGAGGGCCTCCCTGTCAATCTGGGCGTCGTTACGCTCGGCTGAGGTTAGCGAGCACGATGCAAAGGCTATTGGCCTCTCTGAACCGTCACGGAATTTGTGTGACAGCACCACTCCAATGTCGTAAGGTGACGCATCACATGCCAACCGAATCGGTAGTGTTGGGTTGTAGTGGGCCAATACTTCTTTTGAAGTGATTTGGCATTTACATTCCTGAAAGGCACGCTTACACTCATCACTCCATTTCCATGTTACACCAGTTTGAAGGAGGGCGTTCAGTGGGTGCAGAATTGTAGATAAATTCGGCAAGAACTTATGGTAGTAGTTCACCAACCCGAGGAACGACCTCAGTTGCGACACATTTTCTGGTGCTGGAGCCTTGACTACAGCCTCAATCTTGTCCGGCGACTTATGCAACCCTTCCTCATCAATCATGTGGCCACAATACAAGATTTGTCTCCTGAAGAACTCGCATTTGGGACGGTTGGCTCGTAGCCCATAGTCCTGCAATCTCGTGAGCACCTGTTCCAGGTTGGCATGGTGTTCATTGTCATTTTCGCCCGTAACCAGGATGTCGTCCAAATAACACTGGGTCCCCGGGATCCCTTGCAGGACTTGTTCCATCGCCCTCTGCCACATAGCCGGGGCCGATGCTACCCCAAATACCAGTCGATTGTACTGGTAAAGGCCTTTGTGAGTGTTTATCGTGAGGTATTTCCTAGATGCTTCTTCCACCTCCATTTGTAGATACGCTTGAGCCAGGTCAATCTTTGTAAAACGTTTCCCTCCAGATAGTGAGGCGAAAATATCTTCTATCCGTGGAAGCGGATACTGTACTGTGTGCAGGACTGGGTTCACAGTCACCTTGAAGTCCCCACAGATGCGAACCTTCCTTGGCTCCCCAGGCGTGATGCTCAATGCTTTCTTCATTACAGGAACGATGGGTGTGGCCCACTCGCTCCAGTCCACCTTAGACAGCACCCCCGAACGCTCCAGACTCTCCAGTTCAGCTTCCACAGCTGGGCGTATCGCGTATGGCACTGGTCTGGCATTGAAAAATTTTGGGGTTGCGTTATCCTCAATCTTTATGGTTGCCTTTACTCCTTTTAGAGTCCCAAGTCCTTGTTGGAACACCTCTTCCACGTCAGAAAGAATTTGTGACAGACGTCCAGGTGCGAAGTCATCGGCCTAGAAATTGAGGTTGCGCTGCGCCGGGGCTTAACGCCGGAAATTTAGCGCCGGTGCTAAGTCGCGCTGTGCGCGCCAAAAATTCAGTAGCGCCGCGCCCAAACGGCTGCCGGCGCTACTGAAGGCTGTTTGCGCCTGAAAACTGGCGCTACGCGCCGCATTGCGGCGCTATTCCGGCGCTGCGGCGCCCGATGCGGTGCGGCAGGCTCGGGAAGTGCAGGCCTCCTCCTTCAGTTAAGGAGGAGCTGCCTGCACCCGCCCGCTGGCCGGTAAAATCTTCACAAAAATGAGCCCGGCACCTCGGGGAAGTGCCGGACTCGCAGCCGAGAAGCACCTGTTCCGCGGGGGGGGCGGTGGGGGAGTCCGGGAAGGGAGGTGCGGGCAGGCGGCTGGCGGGAAAGCGGCCGGCCGCCGCTCCACCTTTATGCGCCGGCGCAAAGTCGTGCAAGACTCTGTTGCCAGAGTCTTAGTTGCGGCTGCCACGGGCGAGGCGGCCGCAACTGAATTTCGGCGCTGGGGCCCGTCACCACGGCAACCGGGACGCTGCGCACACCAATAACGTCATCGGTGCCGGCGCAGCACTACCGGTGTAACGCCGATGTTGGGCCCTAGTCAATTTCAAAACCGGCTGTAAGTCCAGCGCAATGCCCTCTAGCGCCGCAAAATGGGCGCTAAGCCCACTCAATTTCTAGGCCATCATCTTTTTTGTCAGTCACAGTTAGTGCCAGAATGGAATGCCAATCCAATTGTAGTCTTCGGATCCATTCACATCCCAATAATGGTGGTCCTCCATCTCGTAGTATATACATGTATAGTTTCTGTGTTTCCTTTCCGTTATATTCAACTGGCACCCTTATTTTTCCTCTGGGGTAGACCTTTTGCCCCGTGTATGTCTTCAATACAATGGACGTGTCCTTTAAGGGTATGTGTGAGAATAGCCGCTCATAGTCTCGTCGATTCATGACAGTTAGGGCTGATCCTGTGTCCAATGCCATCTTCACTGGGGACCCTGCTATCATGAGGGTGACCCAAATGGTTCGGTGATCTTCTTTTGCGATCACGTTGTGTAACTTTAAACAACTTAGTCGCCTGCTCCCGGAGTCCTTATCACTCTCCTGATCTTCTGAACTACTATCGGTCAGTTTCTTTACTTTCCTGTACTGTTCCTTAGTAGTTCTTGTCGTGTTGGTCTTCTTTCCCGACCTGCAGACTCTTGCTATATGTCCCATTTTCCCGCATTGCCTGCATATTTTGTCTTTAAACCAGCAGCCCTTCTGCTCATGGGTTGTTCTGCCGCAGCGATAGCACTTTTCGGCTCCATACGCCATTTCGTTAGCGCTGTATTCTTGTGGTTTCTGTTGTATTTCCGCAGCTCCCCGTGCTGCTGCTTCATAGGATACTGCCACGCTGAAAGCCTGTTCTAGCGTCAGGTCCTTTTTTGAAAGTAGTCGTTTCTGGGTTCCTTCACTCTGGAGCCCGCAGACAAACTTATCCCGTAAGGTGTCTGCCAGTCCTGCTCCGAACTGGCAGTGCTTCGATAACTTGCGTAGTTCCGTAAGATAGTCAGCATTGCTCTCATCTTTGTGCTGGTTTCTTTTATGGAACTTGAATCTTTCTGCTATCAGCAGTGGTGTAGGGCTTAGATGTTCCTGTAAGATATGAACAATCTCCTCAAAACTTTTCTCCATTGGTTTAGCTGGGGTAATTAAATTCCGCAATAGGCCGTACGTACTCGCACCCATCAGATTTAATAATACCGACGCCCTCTTTCCATCAGCCACCTCATTTGCCTTGCAGTACACTTCAATTCTTTCCACATACGTGGTCCAGTCTTCTACCTCGTTGTCGAAAGCAGTGATACTGCCACTTTTCAGCATCTTGGGCGATTTAAAATGGTGCCTCCCGCGCTTTTGCTTCTTCCCCAATGGAATAAAATGGCGCCTCCCACGCTTTTGCTTCTTCCCCAACGGGATAAAATGGTGCCTCCCGCGCTTTTGCTTCTTCCCCTTACTGCCAAGCTGCTCCTAGCGTTCTACGGGGTAATGGCGGCGACCCGCAGCTTCGGCGCGTCTCGCTTTCCTTCCCCCCCGTTTAGTTTCTCTCCGCTGTCCTGTTCTCGAGCACCGACCGCGCCCTGTGCGCTCCACCCTCTCTCTCTTGTTTTCTTTTCCTGGCGACGCTGTGCGGCCCGATGTGTAGAGCCGCTCGATCGAGCTTGAGCCCGCCGCAGTCCGGAAGGGTCAGCGCGCTACCTGCTACCAGCACAATTCGCTGGAACCACAGTCTCTCCCGCAATTCTCCAAACACCGATGGATTCTTTGGGCGGTTGCCCTCGGTCGACGCCCGTTGCTCAGACTACGACCTTCCAGGACCTTCCTTTCAGGCGAGATCCCCGTGAGATGATGCCACACTGCAGGTGAGTTCGAACTTACTCGTCGCCACTGTAAAGTCCGTGCCTCAATAATACACGGACTTCGGGAGAACAGTTTAATAGGTACTTTACTGAACAAGAAGCAGCTTGAAACTGAAACTACAGAAGCCTGCTAGGGCCTTTTATACAGGGGTGGTCACTGCCGGTACTGCAGTCTAAGACCAGTTATTCCCTTAAAGGGACATACACAACAGGCAGCAGAGTTTAGGATGAGCTCAAGTTTACAGAGTGCGCAAGGTGGGATGTCGGCCTGGAGCACACTTGTTTCCACTTGTTTTATGTCGGTTTTTAACGTGTCAGCCTAAGCTAATGAGATTCTCAGGGAATTTGCTGGTTATGCCATTTGAGGAAATTCTGGGCTATTATTATAACTGATGATTTAGAGCAATTTAAGCGCTTTTCGAGTATTGATGAATTTCTGTTAGCACATAAACCTTGTTGAGGGATGTGAGCAATATTCTTTTTTAAATTGAGAAGGACCAAGGTCCATTGTGCCGACACCAGCAAGGTTGAACAGAGTATGAAATAAATCAGGTGATAGTGTTTAGCTAGTGCCAAACCTGGGTTTTAAAAGCCTTTAGATTGTGGAAAGAAAGGAAGAATAATGAAGATGAGGAGTAACTCTGCCCATTGGTGCAGTTCCATCATTTGTATTACCATTTGAGGACACCCCAAGGTTTATTAAAAAAAACAAATGTTGCCTTGAGGTTTGGTGTGTGTGTGTGTGTTTGCTTAGTGTGTGTTAGAATGAATGGTTCTTCTGTACAGTAACTGGAATGTAAAATATTCATATTGCAATACCAGCTTCTATGTTTGTGTTGCTTTGTTACGATCGCAAAAGCATGCAGTCTCTCCTGTTTCAAAGCTGTCTCAGTAATGATGTAGTCGAAACCAAAGAGATTTAATTAACAAGGAAGAACACTATTTTCAACAGACGTTCATATTTAAAGACTCCTCAATGGGCACGTGCAGCATTTGATATGGTATCAGGTGATAAAGACCTGGTTTGGTGTGTGCGCTAATCTCAGTTGCCGTGGTAATGGGACGGGTACTGCCACTGGCCTTGGTATATCTGGCACAGGAAGGTGAAAAATGGCTCTTGGTTTGGACTCCTGGCTGCGATTCAGTGACCCCCCCCCCCACCCTGGAGGAGCATGCATAGGATAGATGTCCCCAAGTGACCCAATCAAACAAACCTGCATTTAAAAACTGTGCTGGCTCCAGCCAGTGTCTGCCTCAGACATGAAGCAAGTGAAATTATTGTACAAATATACACAGCTAGGCTGTCCGTGTGCCCTCCTGTAAAGGCCACGTTAAGAATATACCCGAGTACTACATGTGTGAAAAATTACTTAATTTTTCTCTTCAGTTTTAAAAATTGTAAATAAAATAAAAAGTATTTGTGCTGGACCATTAATCACGAATGTTTCCCAGTTTTTCTGTTTCAATGTGTAATTTGTTTATGTGGTGTATGTGCCTTTAAGAGCAATTGTGGTGTATGTGCCTTTAAGAGCCCCAGGTGTGCGTAATGCCGGTAATTGCCACTTGGGCTATATAAGCCTGTGTATTGTGTATATCCTTTAGAACCCCCCCCCAGACTTGCTTAGTAAATACCTATGAACCAACTCCTGTCTTCAGTGCCTTTATCTACACACGGACACTACAGTGGCGACGAAGTGGAAACGGACTTACCTGCAATTCGGCAGCACCTCAAGGACATCGATTCCTCCAGCGTCCAGAAGACTCAAAGAAGTAAGAGAAACTGTGGTTTCACCAGCTGGCCAAGCTGGTGGCAGGTACTGCGCTAATCCTTCCTGTGCGTCAGGCTGGGGCTCCAGCGGCGGGCTCTACAGCTGAGACAGGCAGCGAAATCGGAGGCAAGCAATAACGGACTGGGAGGGTGCACTCGGGAGACGGCCGGCGCGGCAAGCAGGTCAGCGTTTAGACCTCCATCGGGAACGAGTCTCCAACAGTGAATAAACGGAAACCACAGTAAAACAGCGTTGTTATCGGTAGCAGCGGCGGGAAAGCGCAGGAAGCGCCATATCGTTGCTACAGAGAAAAAAAAAGCGCGGAAGCGCCATATCTTTTTTTTGAAATGCCTAAGTCTGGCAATATTGATGCTTTTGATAACGAAACAGAGCCTAACTTTGGCAATATTGATGTTTTTGATAACAAGATAGAGGATTGGACCACATATGTAGAAAGAGTGGAGGTGTTTTGCACCGCAAATGGAATAGAAGATGAAAAAAAAGCTTCAGTGCTTCTGGATCTAATGGGCGCAGAAACATACAAGCTGTTACGCAACTTAATCACTCCAGCCGAACCGATGGACAAGAATTTTGAGGAGATTGTTGATACCCTACACTGCCAATTCGAGGCAGGACTGGCAGATTCTCTGCAAGACAAATTCATCTGCGATCCCCTAAGTGTAGAAACACAAAAAAAGGTATCTTCTGGAAAAGATTTAACACTGGACAAGGCTTTCAGTGCAATAGGAGCGGCAAAGATACAGCAAAGGCCACAGGACTTCGGCACCCATGAAATGACACGGGGTTTCGAGAGATGTTATCGCTGCGGCAGATCCAACCATGACCAGAGGGATTGCTGGTTCAAAGAAAAAGCATGCAGGCGATGCGGAAAAATGGGACACATTCCACGTGTATGCCGATCTGAAAATAAAAAATCCAATAACGGGAAAAGAATCAATAAGGAAAAGCACAGAAAGGTACAAATGATGACGGACAGTAGCTCCAAAGACCAGAAGAGCGATAGCGACTCCGGGAACAAGAGACTAAGCTCTCTCAAATTACATAATGTAATTGCCAATGAAGATTACCAGACCATTTGGGTTACCCTCATAATAGCAGGGTCCCCAGTTAAAATGGAGCTAGATACAGGATCAGCTCTAACCGTAATAAATCGACGAGATTACGAGAGGCTATTTTCGCATATACCTCTAAAAGACACATCCATTATCTTAAAAACATATACGGGGCAGAAAGTATACCCCAAAGGAAAAATAAAGGTGCCTGTGGTATACAACGGCAAAGAAATACAAAAGTTGTATTTATACATTCTACAAGATGGTGGTCCACCATTGTTGGGACGTGAATGGATAAGGAAGATACGTTTAGACTGGCACTCCATTCAGGCACTGACGGTGACCAGTAAGGAAAAAAACAATGATGACATCATACCTGAACGATTAAAAGACATCTTGGCCAACGCCAAAGAAGTGTTTCAAGAGAAACTAGGAACCTTGAAAGGCATCACCGCCTCAATAAAAGTGGAAGATGCAGCAATTCCAAAATTTTTTAAGGCAAGACCGGTGCCATACGCAATACGTCCGGCAGTCGAGGCAGAGCTGGAGAATTTGGAAAAGGCAGGCGTCTTATCCAAAATAGATTGGAGCGAATGGGCAACACCCATCGTTCCAGTCATGAAAAAAGCATTGAAAAATAACTCTGAGGAACAGAGAAAAATTCGCATCTGTGGGGACTTTAAGGTGACTGTAAACCCGGTCCTTCACACGGTACAGTATCCTCTTCCGAGGATAGAAGATCTTTTCGCCTCACTATCCGGAGGAAAATGTTTCACAAAAATTGACTTGGCACAGGCATATCTACAGATGGAGGTTGAGGAGACCTCTAAAAAGTATCTCACAATAAACACACACAAAGGCCTGTACCAGTACAATCGACTGGTTTTTGGAGTAGCATCAGCTCCAGCTATCTGGCAAAGAGCTATGGAGCAAGTCCTGCAAGGGATTCCGGGGACTCAGTGCTACCTAGACGACATCCTTATAACAGGAGAAAACGACAACGAGCACCTTGCCAATTTGGAGCAGGTGCTCACTAGGCTGAAAGAACGGGGCCTACGAGCAAATCGCTCCAAGTGCAAATTTTTCCAAAATCAGATATCATATTGTGGCCACATAATTAATAAGGAAGGGTTGCATAAGTCACCTGAAAAAATTGAAGCAGTTATAAAAGCCCCAGCACCTGAAAATGTTTCACAATTGAGGTCATTCCTGGGATTAATAAATTACTATCATAAATTTTTACCGAACTTATCAACTATTCTACACCCTCTTAATGATCTTCTACACACAGGAGTGATTTGGAAATGGAACGAAGACTGTAAACGTGCCTTCCATAAATGTAAAGACTTAATCACATCCGAGAAAGTTTTGGCTCATTACAACCCATCACTACCAATCAGACTGGCGTGCGATGCATCCCCTTACGGCATAGGAGCGGTATTGTCCCATAGATTCCCTGATGGCTCGGAACGGCCGATAGCTTTTGCGTCATGCTCATTGAACTCAGCTGAGCGTAACTATTCCCAGATAGACAGGGAAGCACTCAGCCTGGTATGGGGAGTGAAGAAATTCAACCATTACCTACACGGACAAAAATTTACCTTGCTGACTGACCATCAACCCCTCATCTCCATATTCAACCCTAAGAAAGGTGTCCCCATTATGACGGCACAAAGACTACAGAGGTGGTCCCTTTTTCTAGGGGCACACCAATACAACATTGAATACAAAGGGTCAAAACAGCATGGGAATGCTGATGGTTTATCGCGCCTGCCGTTGCCAACGATAGAAGAGGCACCTACAGTAGACCCAGTAGAGATATTTCCACTCTACCATAGTGGAATGTCTACCGGTGACAAATTCTGCCATTGAAAGGGAGACAAGAAATGACCCTACTCTCTCACGGGTCTACGATTTAACAATGAAGGGATGGCGAGCACATGGCGAACCACTGTTGCCAGCATTCTCGCAAAGAAGAGAACAGCTGTCAGTGTGCCGAGGAACCTTGATGTGTGGATCCAGAATGGTGATTCCACCCAAACTCCAGGATAAAGTGCTAAAGGAGCTTCACGAGGGGCATCTGGGTGGAGTGAAAATGAAGAACCTAGCTAGGGCGTTTGTATGGTGGCCAGGTATCGATGGAGACATCGAAGACATGACCAAGAGCTGCCTAGGATGCCAGAAGGTCCAAAATACTCCGCCACAGGCCCCTCTACATCCATGGGAGTGGCCCTCATCTCCCTGGCAAAGGGTGCACATCGACTTTGCTGGTCCATTTATGGACTCAATGTTCTTAATCGCAGTTGATGCACACTCCAAGTGGCCGGAGGTAATAAAGATGTCCTCCACCACCACGGAAAAACCATCACAGTATTAAGGACCATATTTGCCAGGAATGGGCTGCCGGAACAGATATGTTCTGATAATGGACCGCAATTTGTGTCCGAAGAATTCAGAAAGTTCTTAAAGAACAATGGGGTAAAGCACTACACGTCCGCCCCATACCATCCCGCCACCAATGGATTGGCTGAAAGGTTTGTCCAGACCTTTAAGAAGGCCATAAAGGCCATGGGTAATGAAGACATAAAACTTCAGCACAAGGTGGATAACTTCTTATTTGCATATAGGAATGCAACACATATGGTTACAAACCAAACTCCCGCCATGATGTTCTACAATAGAAACCTAAGATGCCGGCTGGATTTGGCCAAGCCCAACATCCGAAGGGACGTGGAGAACCGGCAGTTTCAGGGCATGAATGAAAGGCCAACTAGGGCCTTCCAGATAGGCCAACCGGTTTTGGCCCGGGACTACCGTACCGAGAAATGGCAGCCTGGAACTATCTGCACACGACTAGGACCACTGATGTATACCGTGGACATCGGAGAAAGCATAATAAGGCACCATGCTGACCAAATCATCAAGTCATCCGAAAAGGGACAACCTACACCACCACGCTATACATCTAACGATGAAGTAGAGATACCCATATCTACCTCCGATCCAGTGATACTGGAACCCGATGAACCCGACACTGGCCTTCAAGCCGAATCAGCCTTGCCAGAAGAACCTACTACACCACCAGAAACTACTACACCCCCGAGGCGTTATCCGGACCGAGTCAGGAAGCCTCCTGAGAGACAAACTTATAATTAATTAATACAGCAATGTATATTATTTTGCATATAACATGTAATTAATAATTACTTAAAATATGATGTACTAGTTAGCTAGAAGGGGAGGAATTGTGGTGTATGTGCCTTTAAGAGCCCCAGGTGTGCGTAATGCCGGTAATTGCCACTTGAGCTATATAAGCCTGTGTATTGTGTATATCCTTTAGAACCCCCCCCCCCCAGACTTGCTTAGTAAGTACCTATGAACCAACTCCTGTCTTCAGTGCCTTTATCTACACACGGACACTGCAGTTTATTTGCAATGTTTGATTTCTTGAAATAAAATGTGGGCAAAAATTAATTTTAGATCATTTCTCACTCTTCCTCTTGCTAATAATGGGGGGACAGAGGTAGTTTGAAAGCCATTAGGAAGCAGCAATCACACTGTGGCAACTTACGATGTCTGTGATCCCACACGTCACTGATTTGTAGATTTGCAAATCAATTCAATCTGCAACCATTGAGTTCTTTGTTGGTGCTTTCAGTCACAAGCCCTCATGAAGGCCTCATCAGCCAGGCAGATGCTATCGCTGTATTTGAAAATAGCATTCCCTTCAGCTGAACACTCTACTTTTTAACTCAACCTGATGACAAGTTAAGCATGAGTCAGACATTCTGGTACATGATGACCTCTCTGCGTTTACCAGCAATGGTAATGTGAAGTTCTCCAGCACTTTTTGAACTTGGAAAAACAGTTTTTTTTCTCCCTCAAGAATATGATAATACACTATATGAATGGAAGCACCGATCCAGGTGCACAGGGTGCAACTCAGTATGAAATCCTGGAAATGGTAATGTGGGACTTGCCAGGCATTATTTAACTGGTATTTGTCGTGACTTAAGCCTTATTTCTGTCCTCTTGCGCATCCACGAATTTCATCGGTCCCCCATTGGCGGTTGTGCCTTCGGCTGCCTCAGCCCTCAGCTCTGGAATTCCCTCCCTAAATCCCTCCATCTCTCTCCCTTTCTTTCCTCATTTAAGACATTCCTTAAAACCTACCTCTTTGACCAAGCATTTGGTCACCTGCCCTAATTTCTCCTTATGTGGCTCGGTGGCAAATTTTGTTTGATAATCGCTCTTGTGAAGCCCCTCGGGATGTTTTACTACGTTACAGGTGCTATATAAATGCACATTGCTGTTGTTGTTAACATTGTCATCATTCCGGGAGTTAACATTGTCATCATACCAGTTTCGGATGTGCCTGTAACATTATTGGAGCAGCTCCTTTCTACAAGAGGATCCCTGAATCGACAGGTCTCCATATGGGGAGTGGGAATGGGTGAAGGGGAGACAAATATTGAAATTAGACTGGCTCTGACCCGGAAGAAGAATTTCACCCAGCGGTTGCTATTCTGTGGGTGAGAGCAGTACTTAAGCTACTTACTTGTGCTGTGCTGGTGTCTGGAATTGTTCTTGCTCTTAATTTGTTTCATTCTCCTTTGTCCCGATGCTAAAAGTATGCAGTTATTCTTGTTTGAAAGGCACACCAGCAGGAATGTCAGTTTCAGCTTAAAATAACTCTGCATTCAGAAGCATTAATGACAGGTAATGTTTCATCTGTATGTTTTATTTCTGTAAGCCTAGAATTTATGGTTCATTGTACGAATTGGAGGTTAACTATAGTTTGCTAACATTTTTTGGAGGAATTTTTACTTGCTGATTTACAAATGATTTTGCTATTTTTATTCGTTGGACTCAACTGTGGGAATTCTGTCCCACACCATGGACTAGCCAACGAGAAGGAAGTTGCTCCAAATCAAATGTGACTTGCAATTAGGAGACAGTTAACTACCTGAAATAGCACTGGGAAGGCAATGCTAGACGATTATTCACTACATTTTTTGGTGGATTTGGCCATTACTGAATGAGAAAAGCTAATTTGACAAGCCAGGAATTGCAAGGACTCTCAGGGAGACAAGGCACATAATTTAAAGTCTGTTGACTACCCACCCCCAGATGCACTTGATGTACCAGTTATGGGAGAAGCAGCTTAAAGTAGGCAACACCAGTCAACCACCACAGCCTTGAACAAGGTTGACTCACATGTAGGCCCTCACAAGGCAAGTTGTGTTTGACGTGTTTTAGAGTTTTTTTGAAGAAGTTATTCATTGGATAGATAAAGGGAATGCAGTAGATGAAGTTGATATGGATTTTCAGAAGGTGTTTGATAAGGCGTCTCACTGTTTAGAAAAATTCAGGCATATCGTATGAGAGGAAATACCACAAATAGATAGAGAGTTTATTGATGGATAGATAGAGAGCTTATTGATGGATAGATAGGGAGCTTATTGATGGATAGATAGAGAGCTTATTGATGGATAGATAGAGAGCTTATTGATGGATAGATAGAGAGCTTATTGATGGATAGATAGAGAGCTTATTGATGGATAGATAGAGAGCTTATTGATGGATAGGAAATGAAGTAAAGGTAAGTGGATGTTGATTGGGCTGGAGAAAGGTTGGAAATGCTGTACCCCAGGGACCAGTGCTGGATTCACTTTTGTTCTCAGTATATGTAGATGATTTGGACTTCAGTATAGGGAACACAATCTCAATTTGCAGATGACACAAAAGTAAGAGATTTGGCAAATGACTGCAAAAGACCTCAGGAAGACATGGATAGGTTAGCGGAATGGGAAGACAGGTGGCAGATGCAATTTTTTGTGGATAAGCGTGAGGTAACACATTTTTGGAGGAAAAGCAAGGAATAGGAGTATACACAATGGAAAGACACTGAACAGAGAGACCTAGAGGTTAAAAATGTACAATCCCTTGGTAGTGTGAGTGCAGGTAGATAAAGCCATAAAAAGCCAACAGCATTTTGGGTTATAGAAATAGGAGCATAGAGTACAAGAGTAAAGAAGTAATGACAAATTTATACAAAACATTGTTGAGGCCACAGTCAGATGATTTTGTGCAGTTCTGGACACCACATTATAGAAAGGACATTAAAACCATAGAAAGTGTACAGCGCAGATTCACCAGAATAATGCCAGAGATAAAGAAAGAAAGACTTGCATTTATATAGCACCTTTCATGACCACCGGACATCTCAAAGCGCTTTACAGCCAAGTACTTTTTGAAGAGTAGTCACTATTGTAATGTGGAAAACGTGGCAGCCAATTTGCGCACAGCAAGCTCCCACAAATAGCAATGTGATAATGACTAGATAATCTGTCTTTTTGTTATGATGATTGAGGGATAAATATTGGCCAGGACACCGTGGATAACAACTCCCCTGCTCTTCTTCGAAATAATGCCTCGGGATGCTTTACGTCCACCTGAGAGAGCAGATGGGGCCTCGGCTTAATATCTCATCCGAAAGACGGCACCTCCGACAGTGCCGCACTCCCTCAGCACTGCGCTGGAGTGTCAGCCTAGATTTATGTGCTCAAGTCCCTGACACATGGATGGGAAATTATAGTTATGAGAAGAGACTTGAGATACGATTCAACTAGAGGGAATCTAAGAGAAGCTTTTAAAATTCTGAAAGTTTTGATAGCATGAATAGGGAAAGATGATTTCTCCTGGTTGAGGAGTTGCCAATGAAGGTCATCAATTTAAAATGGCCACTAAGAGCCTGAGGAGAGAGGTTAGAAGAAATGTCTTTATGCAGAGGGTTATTGGAGCATGGAACGCTTTGCCACAGTGGATGAGGCAGAGACCATCACAACTTTTAAGGGAAAATTGGATAAATATTTGAAGTAGTGGACGATACAGGGCTGTGGGGGAAAGCGGGGCAAGGGGATAAGTTTGGATTGCTCCAGCATGAATACATCGGGCCCAATGGCACTGTGAGTTTCTGTGGTCTGTTCTGGGCCAAGAATCCAGCACCTGATAGATGTGTAGGAAATGCAGCAGTTATTTTGATTCCTGATATCCAAGAGGCAATAATCACTGGATTTATATGTTAAGCAAGCCTTATGCAGTCTTTGTGCCCGTGCCTTCTGTTGCCTAGGCCCTAAGCTCTGGAATTCCCTGCCTAAACCTCTCCACCTCGCTACCTCTCTTTCCTCCTTTAAGACGCTCCTTAAAACCTACCTCTTTGACCAAGCTTTTGGTCACCTGCCCTAATTTACTCTTATGTGGATCGGTGTCAAATTTTTTGTCTTAAAATACTTCTGTGCAGCGCCTTGGGACGTTTTACTACGTTAAAGGCGCTATATAAATACAAGTTGTTGTTGTTGCGTATCACCAGCGCAAGCACCGTAAAGCAAAATTATGGCAGTGTAGGAATCGTCAGGTCCCTAGCTGAAATACTGAGGTCGAGTCAGTCCGATAATTAAACGAAGTTTAATGTAAACTAAAGAACAAACAATGGAATGCAGGAGAAATAATCAACAGGTCTTTTCTTAAGGCTGGCTTCACGAGGTCTGACCTGGGAACCTCCCAGCCTGACGTCATGACGTCATCACGTTACCCGCCGTTCGGGACGTCACGTGACCAACGTGATGACGTCATCGCGCTGGTTCTGGAACTTACCGAGAACAGGTTATTTACAAACAGTAAACAAACATAGGTGCTGTAGCACTCTGTTAAAGGCAGTTATATAGTCATACAGGAGTCCCTTGGTGGCTTTGCCACATGCGCCCCCCCAGAAGTGTCTTTAACCACAAAAGTCAATCGCAGAGGAGGTTGGACAAGCCTGTTCGAACGACTCTGATATTCCCGGAATCTCCAACCGCCATCGTAGATGCGAAACCGACCTCGGGGTCGTTCTTCCATTCACGCAGTCGGTGCTGTTGCTTTCTTGTTGCATTAGGCACGAAACTACAGGGAGGACGGCAGCATCTGGCTTTTGGGCCGAAACGGGCGTGATAGTAACAGAGACCGGATGGTGGAGGCGCCAAGGCGGGTTTCTTCAGGGCGGGACGCTTCGAGGTGGTGCAGTACTGCTGCATCACCGCATAAATAGTGTCGGCTTCGGCCACGAGCGCTACACCGTCCATAGCCTTCGACCTGGCGAGGGCTGCTTGCACCTGCTCGGGGAGCTGGCTCAGGAACAGTTCCTGGAACAGAAAATACTGCGGCTCAGAACCAAGGAGCGTGAGCATCTGGCTCATCAACTCAGACGGCTTGGCGTCGCCTAACCCGGGCAGTGTGAGTAAACGTCACGCGCGCTCCGCTTTCGTGAGGCCGAAAACCTGCGTTAGTCACGCCTTAAGCGTATCATACTTGTTATCCACGGGCGGGTTTTCCAGCAGGCTGATGATCCTCGAAGCCGTCGAGCTGTCCAGTGCGGTGACCACGTAAAGATAACGGGTCTGATCCAGCACGATGTTCCGAAGTTGGAGCTGAGCCTCCGCTTGGACGAAGCAGGAGGCCTGCTGTTCCCAAAATTGAGGCAGCTTCAAGGTCACTGCATTAACATCCATCGTGCTGCGTCGCGCTTCCTCCGCGAAAATTGTCCGCGAAGCTTCGGGGTCACCACTGTAGGAATCGTCAGATCCCTAGCTGAAATACTGAGGCCGAGTCAGTCCGATAATTAAACGAAGTTTAATGTAAACTAAAGAACAAACAATGGAATGCAGGAGAAACAACCAACAGGTCTTTTCTTAAGGCTGGCTTCACGAGGTCTGACCTGGGAACCTCCCAGCCTGACGTCATGACGTCATCACGTTTCCCGCCGTTCGGGACGTCACGTGACCAACGTGATGACGTGATCGCGCTGGTTCTGGAACTTATCGAGAACGGGTTATTTACAAACAGTAAACAAACATAGGTGCTGCAGCACTCTGTTAAAGGCAGTTACATTAGTCATATACAGGAGTCCCTTGGTGGCTTTGCCACAGCAGGAATTCGAAGGGCAGGAATCATGCAAATTCCGGAACAGCCAAAACTGCTGGCCAGTGTCCATAATTGCTGTCAATGTAATGTTTTTATGCTGACACCCAATTTGTTGGCTGTAGTGTTAGAAGTTCAAACATGTTCTCTCAGTGATAACCAGCAACTATCTACAAAATCTCTCGGACTCCATTTCAGCACTTTCCTGTTAAACGCAATCTTGGCACAAGTGTTTATTAACTGAACATGAATAAAAACTGTCTTCTCTCAACCGGAAAGTCTGGATTGGAATAAATCTCAACAATGGCTTTTCACCAAGAAAAGAAAAATCATTATATCACAGAACATAATTTAGCAATATTTTAAAGCATTAGCTTTTCTGCTGTAGTTTTCTATCCCCTTTCCGAAAAGCAGTATGATCACAGCTGAAGGATTTAATGAAATATTACAAACCTGAAGGGTCCATACATTGTGCTAGAATATTAGAGTGTCTGAACTCGAAGGCATTACTGCTGCACATTCTGAGTCAGCTCGATAACCGTGAAAGAAGAAAGAACTTGCATTGATTTAGATGTATCATGTTGTTTTGTAGGCAAATGCAGCAGCCAAGTTGCAAGGAGATAAATGCCCAGTTAATCTGTTTTGGTGGTGTTGGCTAGGGTTGCGAAGGGGTGGAAAGTTTCCGGTAAATTTCCAGAAATTTTCCACGGGAAGTTTAGCTTGGGAATTTTGGGAATTTTGCCAAAAAAAGCACATGCTAGCATAATATTGGTTTTTTTTGTATTTCTTTTTTTTTCACAGGTCCTCTCTTAAAATTACTAACAGAGATGGGCCTAGAAATTCAGTATAGCCACTTTTGGGGCGGTAAATTCGGGCGGGCGCTAAAGTTAGCGCCCGCCGGAAAGTGGAGGCCACTTCGCCGATATTCAGTAGCTTTGGCCAAGGAGTTTGGGCGAGCGCTGAAACTGGCGTTGCACCCCTATCTTTAGGCGCTAAGCCGGCGGTGCAGAGTGATAACGCCGAGGCCGGGCGCAGCGCAGGTGCGGTCATGTTTTGATTGACAGCAGACACCCTGACGCCGGCCAGCTCTTAAAGGGGGAAGGGTCGACTTGGTCTGCTGCCACGCCCTGGATACTGCAGCCCTCCAGCTAGGCCTGAACACTGCTGCTGGACCCAAATAGCGCCTGAAGCCATGCAGAAGGCCCGTGAACGAGCGCAGCGCTTCTCAGAGCATGCTTTGAGGGTGCTGCTTAGGGGTTTGGAGAAGAGAAGAGATATCTTGTGCCCGGACAGTGGCAAGAAGGCTCCCAAGAGGCTGTACAGGAGAGCCTGGAGGGAAATCGCCCAGAGGGTCACAGCCAACAGCGATGTCCCCAGGACTGGTGACCAATGCCGCAAGAAGTTCAACGACCTCACTCGGTTGGTCAGGGTGAGTACCCTTTCCAGTGTCCTCCTCATCCTTGCATGTGCACCTCACATTATGGGCAAAGGGACCTCAAAGGCCTAATGGCCAGCCCTCCTCCAGCAGCTATGGCACTGGCATGATCATCAGTAGCACTTTCTGCACTTGACACACTGGCCAAGCTATTCGACCATGGGAGGCAGTGCACACAACAACAGGGCACCACACTGTACTTAGAGGCCGTCCTTTCTCTTGCAGGCCAAGCTGGCGCAGAATCTGAAGAGCCGGACTGTCACCGGGGGAGGCCGTGTCCAGTTCCAGGAGCTCAGTGACCTGGAGGAGCGCGTGGCTCGACTCATGCGTGCCCGGGTGATTGGCCCCGTTGCTATTGGAGATGCCGACCCTGTGCTGGGCCCCAATGGTAAGGACATGACCGTTTGGACCTCTCTCGTTCCCCTTGCGCTTCAGATCTACATCCTTTGCCACTGTCCCACCAATGCGCATAATGCCACCACTCATGCCTCCCTCGCTGACGCCCTGTCCTCACTCTAAAGCTACTCTTGCACCTTCCTGCTTTCAGCTGGTGAGGAGGAGGTCCCTGAAGCCGCGAGTGTCAGTCCCTCGGAAGAGGAGGACGACGAGGACCAAGAGGAAGGCGGCACATCGGGGGAACCCTCATCCGCGCCAGGGGATGGCAATGGAGGGGACACGTCTTGCCTGGAGGAGAGCCAGGGGGAAGTCTTGCAGGGGGGTGTAGCTCCTGTGCCCAGTGACGTGCAGCCACGCGGGAAGGGTCGGGCAGCACGGCTGCCTTCTCCCCAGAGGGGGGAAGTGTTGCAGGGGAGGGCAGTTGCTGGGCCCAGTGGCGTGCAGCCACGCGGGAAGGGTCGGGCAGCACGGCTGCCTTCTCCCCAGAGGGGGGAAGTGTTGCAGGGGAGGGCAGTTGCTGGGCCCAGTGGCGTGCAGCCACGCGGGAAGGGTCGGCCAGCTCGGCGGCCTTCTCCCCAGAGGGAGAGTCCGGCCTCCAGTCCGGAGACGGTCCTCGCCCAGGAGGTGCGCCTCCTTGATCAAATGTCCGCGGATTCGGAGCGGCGCCACACCGAGTTCATGGGGGTTGTGGGACAGTTGCCTCAGGCCATTGAGTCCCTGGCTCATAGTGTGGCCGATTTCAGGGACTCACAGGCCAGGGGTGTCGAACAACTCGCGGCAGCACAGGACGCGAGTCGAGAGTTCATGAGTGGTGCCGTGCAGACACTGGCTGGTCTGATGCGGGCACAGACCAGGGCAGTACGGGCACTCACTTCTGCCACACTCGCTGTGTCACGGACGCATCGCCAGGGCACCCGCCGCGCTGCTGCAGCACAGCGGTCTGGCCTTCACCAGATTGCTGCGCTTGCTGCAGTGCCAGCCCGGCCGAGTGCCAGTGTCTCTGGCGACCAGCGAGCGCCTGGCATCAGCCAGCTTGCCCCCATTGCTGCAGCCGCCACTGCCACTCCCCCAGCAAAGCTGCGACGAGCTGCTGGAGAGACTGATGCTGCCCAGCCACAGCTGCAGCAGTCAGCAGCCGGCCCCTCCAGGGCCGGACCTCGTCTAGGCCGACCCCCAAGGGCATCTGCCGTCACGCTTTGTGCCCCTCAGGAGCCTTCCCCCAGCCTTGCAACACCCACAGGGCCCAGGTTGAGGCGGAGCAGCAGGTCGGGCAGGGGCCGGAGAAGCCTGCACAAGGACTCGCCCTCTCGGCACACCAAGTAGAGTGTGTTGCCAAATGTTTTTTTAGATGGGGGTGTTTGTGTTCTGTGTGGGGGGGGTTTATTTTGGTAAGGCCGAAGATGATGGCAAATGTTTTTTTAGATGGGGGTGTTTGTGTTCTGTATGGGGGGGTTTGTCTTGGTAAGGCCGAGGATGAAGGCCAATTGGATGGACAAGTTTTGTTATTCCTCCCCAGGTTGTGGGAGTGAGATATGTTTTTGACTGTTTTTTGGGGGTGTTGTCTGTTTTTGTGTTTCATGTGGGAAGGGCCCTGAATTTGTTAAATAAAGCTTTTTATTTATTCAGCTTGTCCATGTGTCATGTTTCAAGTGGTTGTTGCGTTAACCGGCTGAGGGCTTGCGGAGCGGCTGCATTCAGGTGCGTTCATTGCCACAAGCCATTCCCTGAGAGGGGGCCTAGAAGTGTCGTTCAATAAGCCGCCGGCGGACGGCCCTTGGACCTTGTGGCTCCCTCCTGGGCTGGTACTCCTCCTCCTCCTCCTCCTCCTCCTCATGGTCCTCCTGCTCGTCCTCCTGAGGTGGTGGTCCAACGTGAGGTGGCAGTGCCTGAGTCCTGCGGATAGCCAGGTTGTGCAGCATGCAGCAAACGACGACGAACTGGGAGACTCTATCCGGCGAATACTGTAGAGATCCGCCGGAACGATCCAGGCAGCGGAACCATTGCTTGAGGATGCCAATCGTTTGCTCTATGATGTTCCTTGTGGCTTGATGGCTTTCGTTGTATGCCTCCTCAGCAGGGGTCCTGGGCGCGTGGAGCGGGGTCATGAGCCATGTACACAAAGGGTAGCCCTTGTCCCCGATAAGCCATCCCCTTGGGGGAGGCTGTGCCTGGAACATGTCAGCCACAGTAGTCTGGCGCAGGATAAATGCATCGTGGCTGCTTCCTGGAAAGCGGGCATTGACAGCTAGGATGCGCTGCCTGTGGTCACACACCAGCTGTACATTGAGGGAATGGTAGCCCTTCCGGTTGCGGTAATCCTCGGCATTGTCGATAGGTGCCCGCATAGCCACATGCGTGCAGTCAATGGCGCCCTGCACCATGGGGAAGTCGGCGATCCTGGCAAATCTGACTGCACGCTGCTCCTGCCTCTCTAGGGTCATGGGGAAGGAGATGAATTGGTGTCTCCTTGCGAAAAGGGCATCGGTGACCTGCCAGATGCAGCGATGCACGGCAAACTGGGAGATGTTCGCTATGCCCCCAGCAGCGGCTTGGAAGGAGCCGCTTGCATAAAAGTTCAGAGCCACCGTGACCTTCACTTCCACCGACAGAGACGTCCTGCACATCAGCTGTGGACGCAGATCTCTGTGAAGCAGCTGGCAGATCTCTGCAACCACCTCCCTTCTGAAGCGCAGCCTCTTCACACAATGCGCGGCAGTCATGGTGAGATTGGACACCTGCTGCCGGTATTCCCTGAGTGGGTAAGGCCTACGTTGCCAACGCCTGATGGCCCCTCTGCGTCTAGGCATGGCTGCCCCTCTCACACAGCGTCTGCGAGCCCTTCGCACATAATGCTGGAACTGAGGGTTGGAACCCCATGCAGCCCCCATAATATACTTGCAAACAGTGAAATCACAATGAGTCAAATTTACAAGCTCTGGCCAGAAGCCAAAAATACCTCTCCTATGTTGTCCCAAATCAGTAAGGCCTGTTCCTTGGTCTCTGTCGAGAAATCCAAAGCACTAAAGTCATTGCAGCAAAATGGCTGGCCTTTATAGTCCAGTCTGAGTGCCCTTTAATTAGCGCTCCCTGAGGCCCGCAGGGCCTCTGCTGCGTTCCACTTCACAGTTCTTAACAGCGCCACACCCACATTGGGCGGGCGCCACTGAAGTTCCGGTTTGGGGTGCACAAACAGCGTTGCACGATGAAATGACGTCATAAGCTGCGCGCACAGCTGAGCGGGCGCAAACACTTTGCATTGGCGCTAAATGTCCACTGAAGTTGGGCGTAGGCGCAGATCGGCCTGCGCCCGGGCGCTAAGTGCCTAGCGCTCGAAATCTACTCCTCTTATGGCGCTAACGGCTGGCGAACGCAACTGAATTTCTAGGCCATGGAATCTTAATTATTAAGGAATTTCTTAATCAATATATGTTTATTTTCTTACTTGGCTTGTTTTAATAATTACAAGTTTTGTGTGTGAATGTGTACAAATGTGTCCTGATTGGTTGGATGAGTGGATGAGCGATTAGCTCCCTCTATTGGTGATGTAGCATCGTGCGTGCACAGGTCATGCTTCCATCACATGGAGCATCAGGAAAAATTTACTCACCATGTTGCAATCGTGCTGATCGAACGCAGTTCGACACAGAGACGAATGCCCTTTATTTCTCTGCATAGAACAATGCCACGTTTACCGTCAGATGTGTGGAAGCATTTTACCCCAGGCATTAAAGATGGAAAGACTGTGTACATGTGCAAACACTGTACAAAGCCATATGTAAAGAATGCTACAAAGATGCAGCAGCATTTATCCAAATGTAACAACTTCACTCAAAGCTCACAGCAGTCTGCCCAGAATTCCTCTGCTTCCATTCAAGAAGATGATGGTTCACATTCAGCATCAGGCTCCTTATCATCAGCAACTCCTGGCCCACTTGGAAGGTTCTTTGATACAATGGATAACCATAGCCAGAAGAATGCAGATGAGTGCCTTGCTCGAGCTGTATATGCAACAGGCTCATCCCTCATGCTCACAGCCAATGTGTACTGGAAGAGATTTTTCAATGTTATTCGCCCTGCATATTGTCCTTCCACCAGACATGCTTTGTCTACTTATTTGCTGGAGACTGAGAATAACAGAGTCCAAGGAAAGCGCAAAGAAATGATAGAGATGGCAGACTGTGTTGCAGTTATCTCAGATGGGTGGTCAAATGTACGAGGGGAGGGCATCATAAACTACATCGTCTCCACTCCTCTCCCAGTGTTCTTCAAGAGCACAGACACGAAGGACAACAGACACACAGGCACATACATTGCTGATGAGTTGAAAGCGGTCATCAACGATCTTGGATCACAAAAGGTCTTTGCAGTAGTTACTGACAATGCTGCGAATATGAAGGCTACTTGGGCTCAAGTGGAGGTGGCCTACCCTCATATTACGTCTATTGGGTGCGCAGCTCATGGGCTCAACCTGCTCCTCAAGGACATCATGGGTTTGAGAACCATGGAAACACTGTACAAGAGAGCCAAGCAAGTATGTCAGGGGAAAACAGGTAGTTGCAGCAACCTACAACTCCAAGCAAACGACAAAGAACAAGAACACTGTAGGAATGTCTAGTTCCTATCAAGAGACTGAGGTCAACTCAGGCGATCAAACAAACAATGTTTAATGTAAAACTAATTGAGTTTAACAAACAGATGCAAGAAAACTACGAATACAGGTCTAGTCAGTTCGGAGGCTCCACGAGGACTGCTTGGGCGGTCCCGTGGCTGGCGTCATGACGTCATCATGTTTTTCCCGCCGGTGGGGATCACGTGATGAACAGCATGACGTCATCGCGTTTGCCCGCGCTCTTAAAGGGACCGCGCTCTGTACATGCAAACAGTATATACAGAGATACAGACTCAGGCTGTAGTTAACATTATTGTTAAAGGGAATTATATACATTTGATCGGAGTCCCTTAGTGGCTCCACCACATGCGCCCCCCCAGAATTGTCTTTAACAGAAAAAGTGAAATGGCGAGGAGGCCTGACAAGCCTGTCAGAGCGACTTCTGTACACTTGGAGTGGAAGCTGCTGGACGGTGGGCGGGCTGGCGGGTGGCTGCGCTTGATCTGGCACGGCGACTGTGGGCGGTTGGCCATGTTTTGGCGGCTGTGCGGTCTCGACCAGGCGGTCAAGGTCCAAGTGTGCCGGCTTCAACCGGTCAACCGAAATGTGGTCCGGTTTACCTCCGATATCCACCGAGAAAGTTTTGTCTCCCGGATCTAGCACGCGGAACGGACCAGTGTAAGGGGCCTTGAGCGGATCCCGATGAGCGTCATGGCGGATGAACACATATTCGGCGTTCTTTAGCTCTGCTGGGACGTGGGAGCTCTGAAAGTTGTGATGCGATGTTGGTACTGGTGCAAAACACCTGGCTGCCTCCTGGTGGCTGATGAGTTGTTTGGATGCGGACCATGGCTCTGTTGGAGTTGGAAGGAAATCCCCTGGTACACGTAGTGGCTGGCCATAGACGAGCTCTGCCGAGGACGAGCGAAGATCTTCCTTGGGTGCCGTGCGAAGACCCAACAGGACCCATGGTAGCCTGTCCACCCATCCAGCGTCTTGGAGGCTGGCCCTCAGTGCGGCTTTGAGTGACCTGTGAAACCGTTTGCACAGGCCGTTCACCTGTGGATGGTAGGCTGTGGTGCAATGTAGCTTGATGCCGAGCCCCTGAGCCACTGCGATCCAGAGCTCAGAGGAAAATTGCGGTCCACGATCAGAAGAGATGTCCGCTGGTACCCCAAAACGGGCGACCCAAGAGGAGATGAATGCCCTGGCTACGTATGCCGAAGTGGTGGATGACAAGGGAACTGCCTCTGGCCATCTAGTGGTGCGGTCTACCATCATAAGGATATGTGTAAACCCATGAGAAGGTGGAAGTGGCCCCACCAGGCCCACATTCACGTGATCGAACCGTCGCTCCAGAACAACGAAGGTGGCCAATGGAGCTTTGACGTGACGCTGCACCTTGGCCTTTTGGCAGACCACGCAGGTGTTGGCCCAGTCGTGGACATCCATATGCATGCCCCGCCAAACGAACTTGGACGACATCAGCCTTTGCGAGGCCTTCATGCCAGGGTGTGACAACCCATGTATGGCGTCAAACACTTTTTGGCGCCAGACGACCGGCACGATAGGGTGAGGATCACCTACGGAGACGTCACAAAGTAGCGTAGTGCCTGCGGCGTGGAATTTGACGTCGGCCGCTTGGAGGCTAGAGGGGCTGGTTCGGTAAGCTTGCACCTCTGGATCCGAGGCTTGATCCGCAGCCATGAGGGCATAGTTGATGCCGAGCTGGACTGCCTGAACGGTCGCGTGGGAGAGGCAATCCGCCACCAGGTTGTCTTTACCGGCCACGTGCTGAATATCAGTAGTGAATTCAGAGATAAACATTAACTAACACTGTTGTCGGGCTGACCACGGTTTGGCAGTCTTGGCCATAGCGAACATTAATGGCTTATGGTCTACAAAAGCAGTGAAAGGACGTCCTTCCAGCAAGAACCGGAAATGGCGGAAGGCCAGAAAAAGAGCCAGCAACTCCCGGTCGAAGGTACTGTACTTCCGCTCATTTCACCGTAGTTGACGGCTGAAGAACGCCAGCGGTTGCCACGTTCCATTTACCCACTGTTCCTGCACCGCGCCGATGGCGTAGTCTGACGCGTCGGTGGTGAGGGCAATGGTGGCACCTGGCAGCGGGTGCGCCAGCATGGTCGCGTTGGCGAGGGCACTTTTTGTGTCAACGAACGCCCGGCCCATGTCGACCATCCAGCTTACCAGGTCCTTGCCAGACTTGCCCTTGAGGGCCTCGTACAGGGGCTGCATGAGCAGAGCTGCCTTAGGCACGAAGCGGTGGTAAAAATTTACCATCCCGAGGAACTCCTGCGGGGCCTTGATGGTCTGTGGGCGCAGAAAGGATGTCACCGCCTCTACCTTTGCTTGCAAAGGCAGCGCTCCCTCGTAAAAATATCAGGTCTGATCCGCAACGATGTTCCGTTATGCAAACTGGGCTTCAACCTGGATGAACCAGGCGGTCGCTTGTTGCTCCCAGAATTGCGGTAGCTTCAATGCAACGGCGTTCGTTTCCATGCTTCGTTCCTTCTGCGAAAACCGTTCGCAAAAGTCGGGGTCACCAATGTAGGAATGTCTAATTCCTATCAAGAGACTGAGGTCGACTCAGGCGATCAAACAAACGATGTTTAACGTAAAACTAATTGGGGGAGAAATTGGGTAAGTAGCGCCACCTGTTAGCGCCTAAAGAGGCAGTCAGTGGCTGTAGCGCCACTGGCTGCGTCTCCGGCGATATTCAGTAGGGGCGCTAATGATGGTGTTAGGCATTTGCGCTGCGCCGCCACCGATGATGTTATCGGTGTGCGCAGCGCCCCATTTGTGCCCCGTTCGCGATATTTGGTAGCGAACGCCGCAGTTGCGCCGCTCGCTACCCGCGCCCGGTTCATGGGGCCTTACTGTGCCGGCAGCGGCGCAAGTTAAGGTGGAGGTGCGGGGCGGCCGCTTTTTTGGCGGCCGCCTGCCAGCACCTCCATCCCCGGCCTCCTAACCGCCCCCCCCGCAGCATTGCCGGCTGTTTCCCGAGAGCCCGGCACTTCTCCTTGGTGTCGGGCTCGTTTGCCGGTACTCGCGATCGGGGATCGCGCTGTTGCAGGCACCTCCCCCTTAACAGTGGGTGGAAGGCCTGCAGTACCGCAGCGTGCCGTGCCGCAGCATGTGGCGCTGCGGCACGTTGCGCTGCGATAATCAGTTTCAGTGCCCTAAGAGGGACGCGGAGCGCCTCGAGCCTCGCCCCGTCTCCCTCGAGGCGCACTGAAACTGAATTTCTGGTGCTCGGTATCACACCGATCGCTGCGCTAAATCCTGCGCTCAGCCGACTTTTGCGCCACTTTGGCGCCCCAACCCAATTTCTAGGCCATCTCGTCTAGCTTCTAGCTTCTAATCTCTTTTACTTCTTTTGGTTCTTTTATTCTTTTGTCCGATCGCAGCCCTGCCTTCGATCTAGTTCCTTTTCTCTCCAGTTTTGAAGAAGGGTCAAACCCGAAACGTCAACTCAAATTTCTCTCCACGGATGTTGCCTGACTTGCTGAGTTTTTCCAGCATTTTCTGTTGTTATTTCTAGGCCATTGAGTTTAACAAACAGATGCAAGAAAACTACGAATACAGGTCTAGTCAGTTCAGAGGCTCCACGAGGACTGCTTGGGCGGTCCTGTGGCTGGCGTCATGATGTCATCACGTTTTTCCCGCCGGTGGGGATCACGTGATGAACGGCATGATGTCATTGCGTTTGCCCGCGCTCTTAAAGGGACCGCGCTCTGTACATGCAAACAGTATATACAAAGATACAGACTCAGGCTGTAGTTAACATATTGTTAAAGGGAATTATATACATTTGATCGGAGTCCCTTAGTGGCTCTGCCACAACACCACACTGAAGCTGCCCAGCAACACTAGATGGGGTGGCATTGTCATAATGTACAACAGCCTTCTGGAGGGTAAGGAGTCACTGCAAGAAATGGCAATATCCCAGTCTGGGAATATGGAAACCACTATCAAGAAAATACTGCTGGATGATGTGTTTTGGGAGAGAGTGGTTAGCAGCCTTAAACTACTCTCACCAGTAGCATCTGCAATTGCTCAGATTGAAGGAGATGACGCTGTCTTGTCAGATGTTCGCAGGCTTTTTGCTGATTTAAAAGAACAAATCAGCATTGCCCTACCCACATCCCTGCTGCTCAAAGCAGAGGAGAAGGCAATTGTTCAATTCATACAGACGCGTCAGGAATTTTGTGTCAAGCCAATTCATGCTGCAGCATACATGCTGGACCCAAAGCATGTTGGGAGACCAATACTTTCTGGAGAACAGATCAACAGCGCTTACAGTGTGATTTCTACCCTCTCATGCCACCTCAATCTAGATGTGGACAAAGTTCTGGGAAGTCTGGCAAAGTTCTCTACCAAGCAAGGTCTTTGGAATGAGGATGGGATATGGGAATCATGCAAGCATATCAGTGCACATACCTGGTGGAAGGGACTTTGTGCACCTGAGGCCCTGTCACCCATTGTATCGGTGATACTCCAAATTCCACCTTCATCAGCGGCCCCTGAACGAAACTGGTCACTTTTTGGGAATATGCATACAAAGGTGCGCAACAGGCTGACTAACAAGAGAGTGGAGAAAACTGGTGGCTATCCGGGCGAACCTACAACTTATTGAGCCAGATACAGAAGTGTCCACCACACAGGTAGACAGTGACACAGAGGAGGAAATGGACACGTCAGAGCCAGAGTCAGAGAATCAGGAGGAGCAATGATGAGTAGAAGACTCAAAGGGACAAAATAAGGACAAATTACGGGCTAAATAAGCTGACGCTCTTTTTATTTTATTTTAGATGGGTCTTTTTTGTGGGGGTTCAATAAAGTTCAAAATTATAACCTAAATAAAGTTTTGAAAGCCTGTTTTTATTTGTATGGAACAGTATGTCTATTTTGATGATAAAGATAATATAAGGGTCAGAGACAAAAACCATCAGTGTGCAAAAAACCTCAAAATTCCCATAAATTCCCCAAATTCCCATAAATTCCCATGGAAAGTTTCCTCTTTTAAAAATTCCCAGAATTTTGCAACCCTAGTGTTAGCTGAGGGATAAATATTGACCAAAACACCAGGGAAAAACTTCCCTATCCTCTTTTTCAAAATAATGTCATGGGATCCTTTAAATCCACCTGAACAGACAGGATCTTGAAATATGACACCTTCTACAATGCAGCTTTTGTTGTGTATGTACCTTTAAGGGAATAACTGGTCTCAGACTGCAGTACCGGCAGTGACCACCCCTGTATAAAAGGCACTAGCAGCCTTCTGTAGTTTCAGTTCCAGGTTGTCTCCATTCAGTAAAGACTTGTTATAATCAACTCCTGCCATCTGTGTCTCAATTATACACGGACATAATATTGGCGACGAGCAGATACGAACTTACCTACAGTCTGCACCACCTCATCGGATCCATCCCTGAAGCGAAGTGAGCAGAGGTCGAGGCCAGAAAGAAGAAAGGAACAGTAGAAACGGGCGTCGACCGTGGGCATCCGCCTCTGAGTCCGCGGAGTTGAAGATTTGCAGGAGAGGCTGTCGAGAGTGGGGCTTGGTTCCTGTCGACGGTGCTTCAGCTAATCGGGCTGGTGGCAGGTAGTACACTGATCCTTCCTGGGCTGTGGCGGTCTAGAACTCGAGCGGGTGGCTTGCAACGGGGCCGAGCAGCGTTGTCGGGAAGAGGAGAGAGAGAGAGGGTGGAGCACACAGGGCGCGGCCGGTGCTACGAAGCCGGGCAGCGTACAGATCCGAGAAGAGGGAGGCAAGAGTCCCGCAGGGTTGTTCCGACGATGGGAAAATAATAAAATAAACAAAATTAAACGCGCAGAAAGACGCGAGGAGCTGCAGTTTACAACGGAAACCATGGAAAGCCGCGCTAACAACAGCAGGGAAGAAGGCAAAGCGCGGGAGGCGCCATCTTAATCCAGCGGGGAAGAAGGCAAAGCGCGGGAAGCGCCATTTTGTTAAATCGGGGAAGAAGGCAAAGCGCGGGAGGCGCCATTTTAGATTTCCAAGATGCCGAAGACTGGCTATATCACTGCCTTTGATAATGCAATAGAAGACTGGACCACGTATGTGGAAAGAGTCGAGGCATATTGCGAGGCAAACGAAATAGCCGATGAGAAAAAAGCATCGGTACTGCTAAGCTTCATGGGCGCAAGAACGTACGGCCTATTGTGGGACCTGATTACTCCAGCCAAACCGAAGGCGAAGAGTTTTAACGAAATTGTTGCTATCCTACAGGAACACCTAAACCCTGCACCGCTGCTGATAGCAGAAAGATTTAAATTCCACAGGAGAACTCAGCATAAAGATGAGAGCAATGCCGATTACCTTACGGGACTACGCAAGCTATCAAAGCACTGCCAGTTCGGAGCAGGACTGGCAGATACCTTACGGGACAAATTTGTCTGTGGACTCCTGAGTGAAGGAACCCAGAAGAGGTTACTCTCAGAGAAAGAGCTGATGCTAGACAAGGCTTTCAGCGTGGCAGTATCGTATGAAGCAGCAGCAAGGGGAGCTGCGGAAATACAACAAAAGCCACAGGAATACAGCACCCACAAAATGACACGGGGATTTGCAAAATGTTATCGCTGCGGCAGAACAAACCATGACCAGAAGGACTGCTGGTCCAAGGACAAAATATGCAGGCAATGCGGAAAGATGGGACACATTGCACGAGTTTGCAGGTCTGGGAAGAAGACCAATGACAACAAAAAGGCTACTAAGGAACCGTACAGGAAAGTACAAAAGATGACGGACAGTAGTTTCGAAGACCAGATGAGCGATAGTGAATCCGGGAACAAGAGACTAAGCTGTCTCAAACTTCACAACGTAATCGCAAAAGAGGATCTCCGAACCATTTGGGTCACCCTCACGATAGCAGGGTCCCAAGTCAAAATGGAATTGGATACAGGATCAGCTCTAACCGTCGTGAATCGACGAGACTACGAGCGGCTATTCTCACACATACCCTTGAGAGAGACATCCATTGTCTTGAGGACGTATACGGGGCAAAAAGTATACCCCAGAGGAAAAATAAGGGTGCCTGTCGAATACAATGGCAAGAAAATACGGAAATTGTATCTCTACATTCTGCAAGATGGTGGACCACCGTTATTGGGACGTGAATGGATCAGAAAGATAAGTTTAGACTGGCACTCCATTCAGGCACTGACGGTGGCTGGTAAAAAGGATGACGACGTCACCCCTGGACGATTGTCAACAATCTTAGCTGACGCCAAAGAGGTATTTCAACAAGAACTGGGCACTCTTAAAGGCGTAACCGCCTCGATAAAAATAGAGGAGAATGCAATTCCCAAGTTTTTCAAAGCAAGACCAGTACCATATGCAATTCGCCCAGCCGTCGAGGCAGAGCTGGAGAATCTGGAGAATGCAGGCGTGTTATCTAAGGTAGACTGGAGCGAGTGGGCGACACCCATCGTTCCTGTCATGAAGAAAATGTTAAACAATAAGACTGAGGAGCCAAGGAAGGTTCGCATCTGTGGGGACTTCAAGGTGACGGTGAACCCAGTCCTTCACACAGTACAATATCCTCTTCCAAGGATAGAAGATATCTTCGCCTCACTATCTGGAGGGAAGCGTTTTACAAAAATTGACCTAGCACAAGCATATTTGCAGATGGAGGTTGAAGAATCCTCTAGGAAGTATCTCACGATAAACACTCACAAAGGTCTTTACCAGTATAATCGACTGGTATTCGGAGTAGCATCAGCTCCGGTGATATGGCAAAGAGCGATGGAACAAGTCCTGCAAGGGATTCCGGGGACTCAGTGTTACTTAGACGACATCCTAGTGACAGGTGAAGATGACAGTGAACACCTTGCCAACCTAGAGCAGGTGCTCGCTAGACTACGTGAACATGGGCTACGAGCCAATCGCCCCAAGTGCGAGTTTTTTAAGAAACAGATATCGTATTGTGGCCACGTGATTGATGAAGAGGGGTTGCATAAGTCCCCTGACAAAATTGAAACGGTAGTTAAGGCTCCAGCGCCTGAAAATGTGTCGCAACTGAGGTCATTCCTCGGATTGGTGAATTACTACCATAAGTTTTTGCCGAATTTGTCCACAATTCTGCATCCACTGAATGCCCTACTATGAACGGGAGTAGCATGGAAATGGATCGATGAATGTAAGCGGGCCTTTCAGAAGAGTAAGGACCTAATCACTTCAAGAGAAGTATTGGCTCACTACAACCCATCACTACCGATAAGATTGGCGTGTGATGCGTCTCCCTATGGCATTGGGGCGGTACTGTCACATAAATTCCTTGATGGTTCAGAGAGGCCGATATCTTTTGCGTCACGCTCGTTAACTTCAGCCGAGCGTAACTACGCCCAGATTGACAGAGAGGCCCTCAGCCTGGTGTGGGGGGTGAAGAAGTTCAATCACTACCTGCACGGTCAAAAATTTACTCTACTAACTGATCATCAACCTCTTGTCTCCATTTTCAACCCTCAGAAGGGCGTCCCGATAATGACAGCACAACGGCTTCAGAGGTGGTCCCTTTTCCTAGGGGCACACCAATATGACATCGAGTACAAAGGAACTAAACAGCATGGGAATGCTGATGGATTGTCGCGCCTACCGTTGCCGACGGTGGAAGAAGAACTTGCAGTGGATCCAGTGGAGATATTCCACTCGACCATAGTCGAATGTCGCCCTGTGACGAATGCAAACATAGAAAAGGAAACACGAAATGACCCGACACTATCCTGGGTCTATGATTTAACGGTGAAGGGATGGCCAGCACATGGCGAACCACTGCTGCCAGCATTCTCGCCGAGAAGAGAACAGCTGTCAGTGTGCAGAGGAACCTTGATGTGTGGATCCAGAGTAGTAATTCCACCCAAATTGAAGGATAGAGTGCTCAATGAGCTTCATGAGGGTCATCTGGGAGGGGTAAAAATGAAGAACTTAGCCAGAGCGTTTGTGTGGTGGCCGGGAATCGATAGAGAAATCGAAGAGATGACCAAGAGCTGTACAGGGTGCCAGAAGGTCCAAAACGCCCCACCACAAGCCCCTCTACATCCATGGGAGTGGCCCTCATCTCCATTGCAAAGGGTGCACATTGATTTTGCTGGTCCCTTCATGGACTCGATGGGCTGAAAATTCAGTAGGGTTAGCGCCCCATTTGAGGCGCTAGAGGGCCTAGCGCCGGAGTTATGGCCGGTTTGTAAATTCAGTGGGGCCCTGCCATCGGCGTTAGACCGGTTGCGCTGCGCCGGCACCGATGACGTCATCGGTGTGCGCAGTGTCCCGGTTGCCGTGGTGACGGGCCCCAACGCCGAAATTGAGTTGCGGCCGCCTCGCCAGTGGCAGCCGCAACTAACGATGTTTCAGCAGAGTCCTACGCGAGTTAGCGCCGGCGCATTAAGGTCGCGCGGCGGCCGGCCGCTTTCCCGCCGGCTGCCTGCCCGCACCTCCCTCCCCGGACTCCTCCACCCCCCCCCGCGGAACAGATGCGTCTGGCCTGCGAGCCCGGCACTTCTCCGAGGTGCCGGGCTCATTTTTTTCAAGATTTCAACGGCCAGCGGGCGGGTGCAGGCAGCTCCTCCTTAACTGAAGGAGGAGGCCTGCACTTCCCCAGCCTGCCGCACCGCATCGGGTGCCGCAGCGCCGGAATTGCGCCGCAATGCGGCAGTCAGCGCCCATTTCGAGGCGCTGACACCCTCCTGTAGCGCCGGCAGCTGTTTGGGCGCGGCGCTACTGAATTTTTGGCGCGCGCAGGGGGACTTAGCGCCGGCGCTAAATTTCCGGCGCTAAAGCCCTGGCGCGGCGCCAACTGAATTTCTAGGCCGATGTTTTTAATTGCAGTGGATGCACATTCAAAGTGGCCAGAGGTAATGAAAATGTCCTCAACCACCACAGAAAAATCTATCACAGTCTTACGAACCATATTCGCCAGGAATGGGCTGCCTGAACAGATTTGCTCTGACAATGGACCACAGTTTGTGTCTGAAGAGTTCCGGAGGTTCTTAAAGAACAATGGTGTTAAGCATTACACATCCGCCCCATATCATCCAGCCACTAATGGATTGGCCGAGAGGTTTGTTCAAACATTCAAGAAGGCTATCAAGGCAATGTGTAATGAAGGTATACCCCTACAACACAAGGTGGACAACTTCTTGTTTGCCTACCGGAATGCGACACATGCGGTTACCAACCAAACTCCTGCCATGATGTTCTTCAATCGAAGACTACGATGCCGCTTGGATTTGGTTAAGCCGAACATCAGAAGAGATGTGGAGAACAGGCAGTTTCAGAATATGAATGAAAGGCCGACCAGGAGTTTTAAGATAGGTCAACCAGTTTTGGCCAGGGACTACCGCACAGAGAAATGGCAGCCAGGAACGATCTGTACACGGCAAGGACCGCTCATGTAGACCGTGGCTGTTGGAGAGAGCATTGTAAGACGCCATGCTGACCAGATTCTAGAGTCACTGGAAAACGTCAACTCCACACCACGATCTGATACACCTGGCGATGAAACCGAAGTACCAATTGGATCTACCACAGAATCGGTGATATTGGAAGCAGACGAACCAAACAACGACATTGATCCTGACTCAACCTTACCAGAAGAACCTGATACCCCAAAGAGGCGTTATCCAGACAGAATCAGGAAGCCTCCTCAAAGACTGAACTTATAATTGCTTAACCTCAACCAATGTATCTAGCAACCGTAATTGTAATTGTAATTAGTTATCATTTAGTTGTTAAATGAATGTTATGTACTGTTTATCTAAAAGGGGAGGAATTGTTGTGTATGTACCTTTAAGGGAATAACTAGTCTCAGACTGCAGTACCGGCAGTGACCACCCCTGTATAAAAGGCCCTAGCAGGCTTCTGTAGTTTCAGTTTACAGGTTGTCTCCATTCAGTAAAGACTTGGTATAATAAACTCCTGCCGTCCGTGTCTCAATTATACACGGACATAATAGCTTTCCCTCAGTATTATACTGAAGTGTCAGCCTGGACTATGTGCTCAAGTGAGGCTTGAAGCCATAACCAGCTGACTTTCAGGTGAGTGTGCTACCACCGGGCCAAACTGACACTTACATTTGTTTCCATTGTAGACTGAGCGCCAGTCAATAATTGTTTTATTGCACCTTTGGACTTAAACTTGTATTCAAAACTGTTGTGCAGGGTAAGGACTGTTGGGCCAGTGATCAGGACCACTCTATACTAGAGCCTTGATATACCTATCAATTCATTCCATGAAAAGCGACGAGTTAAGATTGTAACTATAGGTTTTTATTGGCTAAATAACAGAGCCCACCCTCGTGGGTGATCGGTTCCAACAAGGAGGAATACCAGCCAGTCGATCACCTTTATACCTGGGCAAGCAGGCGGAGCCATGGGCGGAGTCAGCTGAGGTCAGCCCAGGTATAACAGCATGGCAAGAGGTAACCTTGTGTAGTGATACAACAGTGTAAACAGTGATAACCATAGTGTAACGATAGTGAACGATAACAGTGGTTTACCACATTCACCCCTTGTTTAAATTTGAGTCCGGCGGGGTGAAGTGTACTACAAGTTCTGGTATGTCAGTCTATCCGGAGGCCTCGTAAGCCTTTCTGATCGGCGCAGCAGCGGCGGCGGAGGTGCAGTATTCGAAGTTAAGGCTGGTGTCTGCGTGGTCGGCGAAGGCTCATGGGGTTCCGGCATGCCGTCTACCGGGGCTGGATTTGGGGGAGTGGTGGGGGGTAACGGTGGTGTCTCAGGGGTGCCGGAGGGTGCGAGGTCTCGTAAGGAGACTGTGTCCTCCCGCCCGTCTGGGTATGCCACATAGGCGTACTGGGGGTTGGCGTGCAGGAGGTCCACCCTCTCGACCAGGGGGTCCGTTTTATGGGTCCTCACGTGCTTCCGCAGCAGGACGGGCCCCGGAGAAGTCAGCCATGTTGGTAGCGAAGTTCCCGTAGTCGACTTCCTGGGGAAAACAAACATTTGCTCATGGGGGGTGGCGTTAATGGCAGTGCAAAGCAGTGACCGGATGGAATGCAGCGCTGCCGGGAGGACTTCCTGCCAGCGAGAGGTTGGGAGGCCCTTAGACTTTAAGGCTAAGAGAACGGCCTTCCAGACTGTCGCGTTCTCTCTTTCTACCTGGCCGTTCCCTCGGGGGTTGTAGCTGGTGGTCCTGCTTGCAGCAATACCTCTCGCTAGTAGGAACTGGCGAAGTTCCTCGCTCATGAAGGATGAGCCCCGGTCGCTATGTATATAGTTCGGGAACCCGAACAAGGCGAAGAGGTCGTTCAGGCATTTGATGACCATGGTACTGGTCATGTCTGGGCAGGGGAAGGCAAAGGGGAAACGGGAGTACTTGTCAATAATGTTGAGGAAGTACACATTACGGTCAGAGGACGGGAGGGGCCCCTTAAAATCGATGCTCAAGCGCTCGAAGGGGCGGGTGGTCTTGATCAGGCTTGCTCTGTCCGGCCTATAGAAATGCGGTTTGCATTCGGCACAGGTTTGGCAGTTCCTGGTCATGGTCCTGACCTCCTCGATGGAGTAGGACAGGTTGCGGGCCTTAATGAAGTGGTAAAGTCTGGTGACCCCGGGGTGGCAGAGGTCGTTGTGGAGGGTCTGCAGTCTATCAACTTGCGCGTTGGCGCATGTACTTCGTGATAGAGCATCTGGGGGTTCGTTCAGTTTACCAGGCCGGTACAAGATATCGTAATCGTAGGTGGAGAGCTCAATTCTCCACCTCAAGATCTTGTCGTTCTTGATTTTGCCCCTCAGCTTGTTATTAAACATAAAAGCGACCGAACGCTGGTCGGTGAGGAGGGTAAATCGTTTGCCTGCCAGATAATGCCTCCAGCGTCGTACTGCCTCCACGATCGCCTGGGCCTCCTTCTCGACAGAAGAGTGTCGGATCTCAGGGCCCTGGAGGGTCCTTGAGAAGAAGGCCACAGGTCTCCCCGCCTGGTTAAGGGTTGCAGCTAGGGCGAAGTCGGATGCATCGCTCTCCACTTGGAAAGGGATAGACTCATCCACCGCGTGCATTGTGACCTTAGCAATGTCTCCTTTTATGAGGGAGAAGGCTGCGCATGCTTCTGCTGTCAGGGGGAAGGAGGTGGACTTCATGAGGGGTCTGGCTTTGTCCGCATAATTGGGCACCCATTGGGCATAGTAAGCGAAGAGCCCCAGGGTTCTCTTCAGTGCCTTTTGACAGAGGGGAAGGGGAAGCTCCATGAGGGGGCGCATTCTTTCGGGGTCGGGGCCGATGACTCCGTTCTCTACTACGCAGCCGAGGATGGCAAGGCGCGGGGTGTTAAACACACATTTCTCCTTATTGTAGGTGAGGTTCAGCCGTTGGGCCGTACGGAGGAATTTCTCCAGATTAACATCATGGTCCTGCTGGTCGTGGCCGTAGATGGTGACGTTATCTAGATAAGGGAACTTGGCATGCAGCGCGTTCTGGTCAACCATCCGGTCCATCTCCCTTTGGAAGACCGAAACCCCGTTGGTGACGCCGAAGGGAACCCTAAGGAAGTGGTAGAGGCGGCCATTCGCCTCGAAGGCGGTATACTGGCGGTCCTCAGGGCGGATAGGGAGTTGGTGATAGGCAGACTTAAGGTCGATGGTAGGGAATACCCGGTACTGTGCAATCTGATTGACCATATCAGATATGCGGGGAAGGGGGTATGTGTCCAGCTGGGTGTACCGGTTTATGGTTTGGCTGTAGTCGATGACTAGGCGGTGTTTATCGCCGGTCTTAACGACTACGACCTGGGCACGCCAGGGGCTGTTGCTCCTCTTGATGATGCCCTCCTTCAGGAGTCGCTGCACCTCGGAGCTAATAAAAGCTCTGTCCCCGGCGCTGTACCGCCTGCTCTTGGTAGCGACGGGTTTACAGTCGCGGGTGAGGTTAGCGAACAAGGAGGGGGGCGGGACTTTGAGAGTGGAGAGGCCGCAGGTGGTATGCGGCGGGCGGTTTAAAACCTGCTGGTTGTAGACTGTGAGTGGGGGGAGGGGCCCACCGTATGCCAGGGTGACACTTTGGAGGTGGCATTGGAAATCCAGCCCTAGTAGGACGGCAGCGCAGAGCTGGGGCAAGACGAGAAGTTTAAAGTTTTTATATTCCGTGCCCCTAACCGACAGGGTCACCACACAGTAGCCGCTGGCGTCAGTTGAATGTGACTTTGACGCCATTGAGATCCGCTGGCGCGTTGGCCGGACAGTGAGGGAGTAGTAGCTCACCGTGCCTGGGTGAATAAAACTCTCCGTGCTTCCGCTGTCGAACAGGCAGGTCGTGGCGTGGCCGTTTACTCCGATGTCCATCATAGACTTGGACAGATGATGCGGGAGTGCTTGGTCAAGCGTGACGGAGGCCAGTGTATGGCTGAGCAAGCTGCTGTAGTCTGCGGGCGGGGCGGTGGTCGGGTCTGGAGACAAGGTGGCGGTCGAGTGCGGTGAACAAAATGGCGGCGCCCATGAAGTTGAACAAAATGGCGGAGAAGATGGCCGCCCCCACAACTCACATGAGGCAATGCTGGCATCTGTTGCCTTGATTAGAGATGGCCGCCCCCACAACTCGCATGAGGCACTGCTGGCGTCAGTGGCTTTCCCCCTGCAGGCCTTCGCGAAGTGGCCTTTCTTTTGGCAGTCGGAGCAGGTCGCGTTCCTTGCAGGGCAGCGCGCCCTCGGGTGTTTCGCCTGGCCACAGAAGAAGCAGCAGGCGGCCCGATCACGGGGCTCCGCTGCCGCAGCCGGTCCCGGGGGTGGCGGTCCCGATTGGTTCCGGGACACCGACGCTGTGGTAGGTCCCAGGGGCGGCGGTGCGAGGGGTATTGCGGCCGGAGTTGGGCCCGAGTCCCAGGGTCGCGCAGCACTGTACCTGGAGTACGCCTCGAGGTCCCGATGGGCCACTTCCAAGGAGCGAGCGAGGATAGCAGCTGTTTTCAGGTTGAGGTCCTTTGATTCCAGCAGTCTTTGCCGTGAGTAGTCTGACCGAAGGCCTTTCACGAAGGCATCGCGGATATTTCCATCGGTATGTTCTGCAGCTGTTATGGCTTTAAAGTCACAGTCCCTGCCGAGTATTTGTAGTGCCCGTAAGAAATCATCAACCGACTCTCCTGGCTGTTGTGAGCGGGATCTTAGGAGATGTCTGGCATACATAGAATTTACAGGGCTCTGGTACTGCTCTTTCAGCAGGTTGAGGGCGTCCTCGTATGTAGCAAGGTCCCGGATGAATGCAAATACTTTAGGGCTCACCTGGGCGGTCAGAACTCTTAGTTTGGATCCCGGAGGCACGCCGGATTCTCCCAGGTAGGATTCGAAACAGCTCAGCCAGTGTTCGAAGTCGAGGGCTGAGTTCGCTGCCTGTGGGTTTAGATCCAGGTACGGCGGTCGGAGGGCTCGCAGCCAGGCCGGCTGCTGTGGCTGTTGTAGCTGGCCGTTTGGCTGGTCGTTTGGCTGCTCCGATCCACTCATTTCAAAATTTAGCCAATAAAATTGATATACCTATCAATTCATTCCATGAAAAGCGACGAGTTAAGATTGTAACTATAGGTTTTTATTGGCTAAATAACAGAGCCCACCCTCGTGGGCGATCGGTTCCAACAAGGAGGAATACCAGCCAGTCGATCACCTTTATACCTGGGCAAGCAGGCGGAGCCATGGGCGGAGTCAGCTGAGGTCAGCCCAGGTATAACAGCGTGGCAAGAGGTAACCTTGTGTAGTGATACAACAGTGTAAACAGTGATAACCATAGTGTAACGATATAAACAGTGATAACCATAGTGTAACGATAGTGAACGATAACAGTGGTTTACCACAAGCCTATGCAGTGGATATCATAGGGTCCCTCAATTAGCAAATGCAGTACCGTTATATGCAATTTCCAAAGCTTTCTTAGGCCACTTGGCTCACATTGTGCAGTGAGCAACAGTTATGATTTCTGCTGACATCACTCAATGACACCAACTTCTCAGCACGTGTCCTCAACAGTAGGAGAGTTGAGGCAACGCACGCAGGTTGTCTCTTCAGCCAATTGCCATTGTTGTTTCATTCTAAGCTGTAAAATTTGTAAAACTCCCGTTATTTACAGGAAAGTGGAGTTGAGGCCAAGATCAGATCAGCCATGATCTTATTGAATGGCGGAGCAGGCTCGAGGGGCCGAATGGCTGACTCCTGCTCCTATTTCTTATGTTCTTATAAAATCCTAAAGCAGATATGGAAAATTCACTGTACGCACTTTCCCATATAAACACAATACATTTTGGCCCGGATTTTGCGGTGGTAATGACGGTGAAACTGTCAGCGTTCGCCGTCATTACCCCTCTGAAACTGATCGTAACTTCAGGAGTTAGCGCGTGCGCAGCTAAGCGCGGAAATCCTGAAGTTGTGGTCAGTCATTCCCTGCTCTGCCACAGGCTGCGCTGTGCAACTCCTCATAGCCGGCAAACAGTGAAATCACTTGAACTGGCGAAAACGTCCCCTTTTCTGCTCTAATATCATTGTTAAAAACCCCATAAAAAGTTAAACCTTGTTCAATGAGGTGTAACTGAGTTTTTAACAGCATTCTGAGTAATAACTACTGCTGAACAACAGTTCTGGCTCTGAAAAACTAATTTTATATTTGTGGAATGTGAAATTTCTCCATTATGATAAAAATGACTAGATTTTTAAAATAATTTTTTGAATTTATTTTAATGTTTGTTTATGATATTTCAGCTTCTACCTTAACCCCATCTGCATGTCCCAATATTTATTTCGCTCTCTGTAAAAAAAAATTAAAGTGAAAGCTGCTTTTTATTTCCCGGTTTGCTGTCTGTGAGAATCCTTCAATGTGATTGGCTGCTTAGCCAGCTTGATGATATCACTGCTGCTGGACATTGGAGGTCCCCTATAGATAGCGCTACAATCAAATTAAAGTCGAGAATGCTAAAGTTTTCGCCACAGAGATCGCGAGATCTTTGTGGGCAATTTTCTTTGAGGTCAGCGGATATCGCCGTCACTTTGCCGCTGACCGCAAATTCTGGGCCTTCAATTATACCTTCCTCTGTAATACCAGATCCCTGTCCTCTTTTGTCCATGTAGACCGAGCAATATTTCATATGGATTTATTCAAAAAGCAAGAAATTGCAGATTTCTCTGAGCCCCACAATGGTGTTGTGCAGCTTTTGAGGGTTGCTTTAGAATTCTTTGATATAGTTACTCCTTCAGGCGTCCTGAACCTATTTATACTCGTGCTGAAAAATCTGCAGTTACAGCAGAATCACAAAAGCCAGGAAAGTTGGGGTGGGAAGGGGAGTAAAATTATTTAATCCAATTGGACCCAAGAGTTAAACTTTCGTCTCTTTCTGCTTGGGGTTACCCTGGATTTTAAAGCAAGAAGTTCGTACCATGTTGCAATAAATGTTTGAAGTGTACCTCCTGCAGATTGCAGTTGGAAATCAAAAGGCAGTGCAGACACAGGCAGATAACATGAAATCTCTTAGGGGTGACTGAAAGTATGGACAGCTTTCACTGTAAACTCCAGGGGATCCAAATCAGTTTAGATTATCGCTCCTGACCTGAAGCAAATGGAGGGTGATCTCCACATGGCTCAGATTATAAAAAGGGCTTTGGTTCTGCATGTGTTGTTGATAATACTTCAATAAAACTACATGGAGAACTATAATAAATTTGCCTATTTGTTTTGAAATGTTAGAATTCCCAGCAGTTAGCTGAGTGTTTTTGCTGTACATTGAACATTTCTTTTTCAGACTGAATATTTGATTCTGTATTATTGTACCATGTCATCAGCCATGACTTCTGGGCAGTTCAGATTTACGACTCATGTCGCAAAGTTCTTCTACACACAAAGACTGATTAACAAACGGAATGCGTGCCCAGATTTGGGGGGGGGGGGGAACGGGGGTGGTGGGGGGGGGACGGGAGGGGAAAGACCGGGCCAAAACCAGGACATCATTTAAGAAATGGTCGGATGCTGTGTTGAGGGCCAACTGGTTTTTTTTTCTTGATGGACGTGCTAAGGTGGACCAAATGGCCTCCCTCATCCATATCTAACCTGTGATGAAGAACAGAAGGACACATGTCCCTTACGAGAACATCACACACACACACACACACACACACACCATGTACGATGGGCTCTCCCAAGCACTTTACCCAATCCACACAACCTCCCGAGGGATGTAGCTAATCAGAGGTAAAAGTTCCAGAAGATACCACAACATTTCTCCCTGACTCCAAGGTATTAATGCAGCCTTACAGCCCACGCTATTCAACTGGGACCAGTCACATTCCACGCATCCATGGTCCTGGCAAAACTCGAGCACCATTTATTAAGAACTTGATTGATATTCTCTGTCCATCCTTAACCTCTTTCTTGTAACCTTTAGTCCCATTTTTAAAAAGATAATTGTCCAGCTCTCTTAAAAGGAGTTGGTCAACAGCATCAGTGCCTTTGATGGGAGTGTGCTTCACATATCTGCTGCTCTGTTAGGAATAGAAAGTGTTTTCTAACCCCCTGAAGCCTTGTGTTTTGTACTCAAGTCCTGTAGTTCTGTGACAACAGTCTAAGATAAGTAATCTCTGTACATTTACATTTGTCCAGGTTTCTCAGTATTTCAAAGACCCTGCCCCTCCCCCGCCATCCTCTTTTCTCCAATAAAAACAAGTTCAATTCTATGACCCTTCAAATTATCCAGGTTGTTCTTCTCTAAACCCGGCCCACTGCTTTGATGCCTTTTGGAGGTAAAGTGCCTGGAACTACAGGCTATATTTTAAACAGAACATTATGAATGAATTTTACAGGGTTTAAAACAACCCTCTTTGACTTGTGATCAGTGTCCTCAAGGTGCATCCCAGAACCTGATTAACCTTGCTGATAGCAGCTTCTCGTCATTTGTATACTTCCAGCGAATGGTCAATAATCACACCCACATCCTTTTCCACCATTCTTAATGGGCATTCTTTCATCAAGTGGCCATGTTATATGTTTCCTGTTCCAGTGTGTATTATGTACCATCTATCCACATTAACATACATCTGCCTTTGCTAAGTCCCAGCTGTTTCGCTTTTTGTAGGCCCATAAGGCTGTGTTCCTGAAATGGCAGTTGATGATTGATTAACCTTTCTGCCTGTGTCAACATTTCACAACAGAACAAGCATACAGACATTATGGAGCGGTATTTTGTGGCTGATAAAAGCGAAGCATTGGACTAAATGCGAGTGTATTTTAATTTCCAGTACATTTAACTAATGTGAGGGGTGGAGGGGAGTGGATTATAAGAATAACTCTGTCCGTGGTGACTCGTGTACTCAGTTGCGAGGGGTCGGTCTGGGGGAGGGATCGCGAGAGGGGGAGGCAGCGATCGGGGTTGGAGGGGGGTCGACGATCAGAAGGGGAAGGTGTCAGCGATTGGGGGTGGGGAGGTGGTTGCAGGATTGGCAGGGGACCATCAATAGCTCTCCAGTACAGCTTCCAAGTAGCCTAGCTTCATTACGAACCAACGCATTGAGTATTGGCAGGCTATGTGATCATGTTGGGGGTGCTTAGTACTTCTCTGGGTTGTGCATTGCACTGAGCCATAACCAGTGCCTCCGACATCTCTCTTTTAATTAACTTCTTTAAATAAAATCCTTCTGAATGGGAACGGGCTGTGTAACTCTTGCTGAACACCAATCTTGGATCTGCAGCAGCCTCGGGTAGGCTGTATACACACTCGTTTATTGTCGAAGGCTATTTATTTTAGTGATCGGCTTCCCGAGTGACCCCACTCTGTGACACTGGGTGTCAGGAAGCGTGTGCTCCACCTGGTGATAACAGCCAGATGGATGAGCAGCAGATTGTGCACCACGCACAGATGGGCAGCATGATGGAGAGCAGAGGCTGCGGCCTCGAAACTTCCTCTTCTATTATAAATCAGGCAGCAAGATTGGCAAGCGTCACTGGGCCACTGGTTTCAATCATTGGCCCAGAGTTCCCTGGAGACCTGTGCCAGTGAAATTACGCAAGTACGCTGTAGGGACCCTTGAACGGTGCGAAAGAAAGAGGAAATTATGGAGTAAGTGACTTATGCCATGACATACTTTCCTGCGCTATGACCGCCAAAAACATGGAGAAGTTAATTATCATGACTCCACCCCCATTAAAATCAATAGCGACTGCGGATTTCCTGGACTAACACCACTTTTCACACCATTGCTACTTCAACTGAAAGATAATGGCATCGGTGACCTGGCCGCCACGTACGTGATTAATGATTAGCAGTGGGTTCATGTGGAAATGCTCGTAATATGATATGAAAAGCCAATTTCGTGTGAAGTTCTTGGCATTCTTCATTAATTCAGATAAAGCAGGAACGCTGACTGTCCGGGCTAGAAAGGAGCGGATTAATCACCCATGGATGCTTTCTGTTGGTTTTGGATTGCTATTGTGCTTCTCAAAGCAAACTAATGGAAATGACTTACGATAACATTGGCTGGAATTTTGTTCGGGGAGGTGGGTTGGGGGCGGGCGGGGAGAGTCCGAGGCGGGCAGGAAACCCGGGAGCCGGGGTTTCCCGCAGGCCCTGCCGATTTTACCGGCGGGGCCTAATTTGAATGCGAGGCCTTGGATTCTCGCCCGCGGCCAGCCAGCTTGAGAGGCTGACTTGCTGCGGGCAGGTAGGATTCAGTTGCGAGGGGTCGGTCTGGGGGAGGGATCGCGGGATGGGGGAGGCGGCAATCGGGGTTGGAGGGGGGTCGACGATCAGGAGGGGGGAGGGAGGATCAGTGGGGGGGGTTGCAGGATCAGCAGGGGATCAGCTGATAAGCGGGGATCGTGGGGCGATCAGCTCGCGGGTGGGTGGGTCGGCCAGTGATTGGGGGGGAAGGGCAAAGGAACAGCAGGGGGCGGGGGGGGGAGGTCGTGGCCAGGTTGGGGGGGAGGCCTGGTAATGTGATTGGAGGCCTCGTTGTGGGGGGGTCTCTGATCACGGGTGTTGGGTATGGCAGGGACCCTGGATCCAGGAGGTAGGTATAAAGCCACTTATCTCCTGGATGCAGCAGTCCCCGCCTCTGTTTAACTGCCGGGTTTCACGAATTGTGTGAAATCCATCCCCATGCAGTTAAACACAAACTGGAGGGGAAAATAGAGGCTTCCAGCCTCATTACAATATACAATAAAACGCTTCAAGCCTCCTTGAATAAGTGTAACATCCCCACCGACATCTGGGAATCCCTGGCCCAAGACCACACAAAGTGAAGGAGAAGCATCCGGGAAGGCGCCGAACACCTCGAGTCTCTTCGCCGGGAGCAAGCGGAAGCCAAGCGCAAACAGCGCAAGGAGCGCACGTCAACCCAAGCACCCCACCCACCCGTCCCTTCAACCACCGTCTGCCCCACCTGTGACAGAGACTGTAGGTCTCGCATTGGACTCATCAGTCACCTGAGAACTCATTTTTAATGTGGAAGCAAGTCATCCTCGGTTCCGAGGGACTGCCTAAGAAGAAGAAGAAGACAATATTTAAATTGTGCTAACGCCCCCTGGGAGCGGGTTGGCTGCCCGCCCCCCGACCCCCGTCCCGCTTCCGGGAAAACGGGAGGTGGGCGGGTTGGAGGCGGGATCAGGTCGGGAATCCCATTTCTAACAATTTAACTGCCCCCACTCCCCAAACCCATCCGTTTTTTGATGGGAATATTCCGGCAATTGTGTGCAAAGCTAACTGGTTGAATGCTGCACGCGGTAAACTACAGCAAATCATTTTGGATTAGGAAACGTGGATTAGAAGTTTCAATTTTGCAGTTTAAATGTTGGGTCTTCCAGCATGCTTTGCTGAATTGAATCCACTTACAGCCTCCAGCTACCAGCCTGCTGGTTACGTAAGGCCAGTAGCAAACAAATGGAACAAAAACAGACCACTCCTTTCAATTTATCCCGATTAAATTGTAATGAGAAACAACTGACTCATCTGATTGAATTTGATCACTGGTGTTTAAAATTTGATTTAGCTTATCTCCACATTGACAACTCCCATTAAACAGGTACAATTAGTTACTTGTTTTCTTAATCTTTAAGCGAGGAGGAGACCATGGCTGTTCAGTAATGACATTAATTTGGGAAAACAAATGAAGTTAAGGTACGTAGTATAGAATAGAGGTCAAAATCATGATATACCGACTGGACAGAAAGGATAGCTGAAACCAACAGCCATGCCTTCAGCCGTCTAGGCCCTAAGCTCTGGAATTACCTCCCTGAACCTCTCCACCTCTCTCTCCTCCTCTCTCTCTCTTCCTCTCCAACTCTCTCTCTCCTCCTCTCCACCTCTCTCTCTCCTCCTCTCCACCTCTCTCTCTCCTCTTCTCCACCTCTCTCTCTCCTCCTCTTCACCTCTCCCTCTCCACCTCTCCTCCTCTCCACCTCTCTCTCTCCTCCTCTCCATCTCTCTCTCTCCACCTCTCCACCTCTCTCTCCACCTCTCTCTCTCCAACTCTCCTCCTCTCCACCTCTCTCTCTCCTCTCCACCTCTCTCTCTCCTCCTCTCCACCTCTCTCTCTCCACCTCTCTCTCCTCCTCTCCACCTCTTTCTCTCCTCCTCTCTCTCTCCACCTCTCCTCCTCTCCACCTCTCTCTCTCCTCCTCTCCACCTCTCTCTCTCCTCTCTCTCTCCACCTCTCCTCCTCTCCACCTCTCTCTCTCCTCCTCTCCACCTCTCTCTCTCCTCCTCGCCGCCTCTCTCTCTCCTCCTCTCTACCTCTTTAACCCAGCTTTTGGTCACCTGTCCAAATATCGCCTCTGTGACTCAGTATCAATTTTTATCTGATAACACTCTTGTGAAGCACCTTGGGATGATTAGCTACATCAAAGGCGTTATTTAAATGCATGTTGTTGCTGCTGACACACCTATGGGTATGCAAAGGAAATGATAAACAATCCAAGTCTGTAAATGGCCATTGGCTTCACCATCTCTGCTTCGCCCCTATGCTCACTGCAGCGTATTCTAATTAGAAAACCAGGAAATGTTAGAGCAGGTTAGCAACAGCGAAGTCGTCGCGCAAGATGGTGAAATTTATGCCGTACGTCGGTAATCTCACCATTGCAGGAAATTCTGTGCCACGATTCCTAAGTGAGCTGATAACTCTGAGATGACATAGCAGTCATATATAGGTTATTATGCCAAGTTAATTCCTTGTGATGAACTGGATTAAATTTATGATGATTAAATCAATCATTAACCCTTCAGTTTGGGCATCGACACTATAGTAATCTGGGATGTTATGATTAAGGTTATCCACCAGGTGGTGCTGTAGCTAGTGCTGCCACTAGTTAAGGTCAGGGGGTTGCTTCCTGTCAAGGTCAGAAAAGGTAGAATGCCAGGATGCAGGCCTGTATGTTTGCTACGCAGTTGTTAATAAAGTACACAGACTAATTCTAATATCTCGCCTCTTCGAGTTCTTGTTTCACTACATGGATTTATCACAGACATCAACAACTTGCTTTTATATATAAACCTTTCGCAGAGAGAACATCGCTCATAAATGGCATGACTGTTGGTGCCAACAAGCAAAATCAACCTGGAAAACTGAATAAAATGATCCCCAAAACCTCCACTTCCCCTTTCTTTCATTCTTTTCTATTTGACATGCCAAACAACTCATTCCAGGTTACGATATAATTGCTCCTGATGATTCGTCAGGAAGAACTATCATGTAGACCCTGAGAAGTTTCAGACATATGATTATTTAAATCAATCTTTTAAATCTTCTTAATCCTGCTTTCCCGCCCCAGCCTCGCTGGACTATTGTTCCATTTAATGCCTTGTTCATGTAAATAGTTACTGTATGTTGTTTTTTATTAGACACTTAGCTCAGTATGCTTTTCAAAAGTAAAAAAAAAACGAGTCCTGCAAATGTTTATTGTAGGAATGAACTATCATTTAAAGAAAGAAAGACTTGCATTTCTATAGCGCCTTTCACGACCACCGGACGTCCCGAAGCGCTTTACAGACAATGAAGTACTTTTTGAAGTGTCGTCACTGTTGTAATGTAGGAAACGCAGCAGCCAGTTTGCACACAGCAAGCTCCTCAGCAAAAGCAGACGGGGTCTTGGTTTAACGTCTCATCCGAAAGATGGCACCTGCAACAGTGCAGCACTCCCTCAGGAGTGCCAGCCTAGATTCTTTGTTCTCGAGTCTCTGGAGTGGGACTTGAACCCACAACCTCTGACTCAAAGGCGAGAGCGCTGCGCACTGAGCCACTGGCTGCCATTTAAATTTGGGATACAGTGGAGGGTGATAAAAATCCTCAGTGGAATTTACTACCTTGTAATCACAATCGTATATCCATTATTTTCAGTATACACAGTATGGCAACTGCACTGCCATAGACCGCAAGGCTCTACAGATGGTGATGAAAGCTGCACAACATACTATAGGAATTAAACTACCTGCTGTGCAGGATATCTACCCCGAGAGGTGCCGGGGGAAGGCCCTGAGAATCATCAAAGACGCGAGCCACCCCAGCCATAACCTCTTCGCCCTGCTCCCGTCCGGTAGGAGATACTGAAGTATATGGTCTCGTACCAGCAGGTTTCGAAACAGCTTCTACCCCCAGGCCATAAGACTCATGAACGAATAATTTATTATTATTTATTACTGTTGTTTTATTTATTACTGTATTTCTATTAGTATTTTTATTATTGCTTTGCCATATTTATTCCAATGTTGGGAGGACTCGTAAAAATCAACATTTCATTGTGTAGTACACACGTCTGCTGCATATATAACAAATAAAATTAAATTCAATTGAATTGAATTGAATTGTATCTGTTAATTGATGACTGTTGGGATTGGAGACTTTGCTGCAGTTATGCAATTGAGTGAATGGCTAATCAGTCCCAGCTCACAATTCATCAGCATATTAACAGTTCTGTGTTCACACTGCAATTTCTAAAAAAGTCAATGGGAAAAAGTATCAAAACAAGGGAGCCCTTGAGTTTCAGTCTATTTTATTGCTCCTGTTCTCTGCTCAATCAGTGGGGACTTTGGTTATTACAGATTGGATCAGGATACGAAGCGCCGATACCACATGTAGATAAGCAGATGGGGATCAGTCTGAACACTAACATTTCATGCTAATGAGTATATATTTAACAAATTTAATCCATCGGTGAGGTTATGCGTACACAGGAAATGATGGCGGCATTTTCAGTTCTTCTCTGCCTCATTCTGATGAATATCTCCCAGGTTGGTTACAGTATTACTGTTAAAGTGGAAGAATAACAAAAGGAGCCGAGAATTAAGAAAACAAACAGCGGATCTCATTCAGGAAAAGGCAAAACAACAAAATGTTCATTTAAAGAACTAATGGCAGTCAGTGGGTAAATGTACTTTGCTCTAGTATCAATTTATACAGTCTCGGAAGGTTCAAGATTTGATCCTGATCTATAGTCATCTCAGCCAGTGGTGGGGAGGGAGGGGCACACTAGGGAGGGCAGGATCAGCCAAGGTTCCTGCCACTGACCCCTGTTGGCAAGTGTAACTGTGTGAGGACCAGATTGATCTGGGCTGTGATGCCCTCTGAGGTTGTCTAGCCTGTTGACACCCACTGGCTAGGCTCACAAATGAAGGAGGCCATCTGAAGGTGACTGGTGGCCATCAGTTACTCTGGCAAGGACTCAAGAGCTTCAGGACAGGAGGAGGAGAGGGGGGAAATGCAGCAGAAAAGCAGAAGTAAATAGTCAATCACAAATCACTAAAAGTTTTGCTCTGCTTCTCGTTTGGTGCTTGTTCTCCAAGACCTCCGCTCTACCATTTAAATCACAAGAGAAGTTATGCTGAACCTTTATAAAGCGCTGGTTAGGCCACGACTGAAGTATTGCGTCCAGTTCTGGTCCCCACACTTTAGGAAGGATGAAGGCCCTTGAGAGGGTGCAGAGGAGATTTACCAGAATGGTTCCAGGGATGGGGAATCTTAGCTACAAGGACAGGTTGGAGAAGCTGGATTTGTTTTCATTAGAGCAAAGGAGGTTGAGGGATGATTTGATAGAGGTGTACAAGATTATGACGGGGAAAGGCTGTTCCCACTAGTTGATGGTACAAGGACTGGGGGACACAGATTTAAGGTTTTGGGCGAGAGATACAGGGGGGATGTGAGGAAAAACTTTTTTACACAGCGAGTGGTGAGGACCTGGAACTCGCTGCTGATGGAAGTGGTGGAAGCGGAGACACTCAATGTTTTCAAGGGGAGACTGGATAGGCACTTGAGGGAAATAAACTTGCAGAGCTACGGGGATAGAGCGGAGGAATGGGACTGACTGGATTGCTCTGCAGAGAGCTGGCACGGACTTGATGGGCTGAATGGCCTCCTTCTGTGCTTCTATGACTCTATGACATCATCCCTGGTCTCTGGAACTCTCTCTCATGTCCACTCTACCTCACCATCTCACTCCCCGTTCTTACAGAAACCTTTGTAAAAACCTGCCTCTTTTGACTGTGCCTTCTGCTTCCCCTCACCAACCCCCTAGCTAAACTTTCTTCCTTGTATTCCTGCTCAGGGATGTTTTCCTTGTATATGAAGCGCTGCACTAATGTTAGATGGTGCTATTGATGCTTTTAATTATTGCTGCAGCTCCCTTAATACTGAGGAGGTGAATTCCTTCTCTAAGCAAGTTTTTTTTGCTGGAAAGTCCTTGAGGCTTTTGAAAGGAATCCAGTATATTCACTTCGATGCAATTGATGATGCAATCATTGTGTTTGAAGTTCAATCCTGTGTGCGCACAGAACAAATCATTTATCACCATGTGACTAGAATCAAACTGTAGTGTTTTTTTCCAATTTCCTGCGAATGTTTCCATCGTGTTTACCGTTTTTCTATTTACTGACCAGGGTCACCCTTGCTATAGACCAAGAAACAGTGAAACATTCTTTCCCCTCTCTCCCACCAGCCTAATGAAAGAAAGAAAGACTTGCATTTATATAGCGCCTTTCACTGAATGTCCCAAAGCGCTTTACAGCCAATGAAGTATTTTCTGACTGTTGTAATGTAGGAAATGTGGCAGCCAATTTGCACACAGCAAGCTCCCAGAAACAGCAACGTGATAATGACCAGATAATCTGTTTTACTGATGTTGAGGACTAAATATTGGCCAGGACACCAGGGCTAACCCCCTTGTTCTTCTTCAAAATAATGCCATGGGATCTTTTACGTCCACCTGAGAGAGCAGACGGGACCTCAGTTTAATGTCGCATCCAAAGGATGGCACCTCTGACAGTGCAGCACTCCCTCAGTACTGCACTGGAGTGTCAGCCTAGATTTTTGTGCTCAAGTCTCTGGAGTGGGATTTGAACCCATAATGTTCTGACTCAGAGGCGAGGGTGGTACCAACTGAGCCACGGCTGACACCGGGGTAAGGGCACTGCCCACTAAGCCTTAAAGAAGGCTTCCAGATTCAACCCCCTTGCTGTGCCAAGCTAGCTGATCCCAACCTGGGTAGTAGTTGGGGTGCTGCAGTGATTCTTGGCATGCATGGGCTAGGGACTGGAAAATCAGTAAAGGTTCCTGTATATAGTTGCTATCCAGTGTCCCTGACTGGAAGACCAGTGTGCGCAAACATCAGTTGTAGTGTTTGTACTTTGAAGAAGGAACTATATTCTGCAGCCCCTGTATACTGCAGTACCAGTAGTGACCACCCCTGTATATAAGCCTGTGTAGTAACTTTGTATAGTAGTTCCAGTTTTGTCTCCATTCAGTAAACACCTGTTATAACCAACTTCTGCAGTCCGTGTCTCAATTACACACGGACATTACATTGGCGACGAACAGATCCGAACTTACCTACAGTTCTGCATCACCTCACGGGGATCCATCCCTGAAGCGAAGTTATTAGAGGTCGAAGCCAGAAGGAAGAAATCCAAAAAGAAGAAAAAACAAACAGAAGAAACGGGCGTCGACCGTGGGCAACCGCCCTCTGATTCATCGAATTTGAAGATTTGCAGGAGAGGCTGTCGAGAGCTGGGCTTGGTTCTCCAGTCTATGGTGTTCCAGCTAATCGGGCTGGTGGCAGGTAGTACACTGATCCTTCCTGGGCTGCGGCGGGCTATAGCTCGCTAGAGCTGGTGGCTTTTCAACGGGGCCGAGCAGCGTTGTCGGGAAGAGGAGAGAGAGAGAGAGGGTGGAGCACACAGGGCGCGGCTGGTGCTACGAAGCCGGGCAGTGTACAGACCCGAGAAGAGGGAGGAAAGTGTCCCATAGGGTCTGCTCTGACGACGGGAACAGTAATTAAAATAAAAGAAAAAGAAATTAGAAGCGCAGAAAGCCGCGAGGAGCTGCAGTTTGCCACGGGGACCGCAGAGAGCGGCGTTGGCAGCAGCGCGGGGGGAAGCGCGCAAAGACCATAGGGCATCGCCATCAAGGCATAAAAATGCCAGCAACAGCGTTTGCAGCAGCGGAAAAGACAGAAAGCGCAGGAGGCGCCATCTTAATCCAGCGGGGAAGAAGGAAAAGCGCGGGAGGTGCCATTTTGTTCAATCGGGGAAGAAGGCAAAGCACGGGAGGCGCCATTTTGGTCAATCGGGGAAGAAGGCAAAGCGCGGGAGGCGCCATCTTAGATCTCCAAGATGTCGAAGACTGGCAATATCACTGCCTTCGATAATGAAATAGAAGACTGGACCACGTATGTGGAAAGAGTCGAAATATATTGCAAGGCAAATGAAGTAGCCGATGAGAAAAAGGCATCGGTACTACTAAACTTAATGGGCGCAAGAACGTACGGCCTATTGCGGAACCTGATCACTCCAGTCAAACCGATGGAGAAGAGTTTTAACGAAATTGTTGATATCCTATAGGAACACCTAAATCCTACACCGCTGCTGATAGCAGAAAGATTTAAATTCCACAAGAGAAATCAGCATAAAGATGAGAGCAATGCTGATTACCTTACGGAACTATGCAAGCTATCAAAGCACTGCCAGTTCGGAGCAGGACTGGCAGATACCCTACGGGACAAATTTGTCTGTGGACTCCTGAGTGAAGGAACCCAGAAGAGAAAGAGCTGACGCTAGATAAGGCTTTCAGCGTGGCAGTATCGTACGAAGCAGCAGCAAGGGGAGCTGCGGAAATACAGCAAAAGCCACAGGAATATGGCACCCATGAAATGACACGGGGATTTGAAAAATGTTATCGCTGCGGCAGAACAACCCATGACCAGAAGGACTGCTGGTTCAAGGACAAAACATGCAGGCAATGCGGAAAGATGGGACACATTGCACGAGTTTGCAGGTCCGGGAAGAAGACTAACGACAACAAAAAGACTACTAAGGAAAAGTACAGGAAAGTACAAAAGATGATGGACAATAGTTCCGAAGACCAGAAGAGCGATAGTGAATCCGGGAACAAGAGACTAAGCTGTCTCAAACTACACAATGTAATCGCAAAAGAGGATCACTGAACCATTTGGGTCACCCTCACGATAGCAGGGTCCCAAGTCAAAATGGAATTGGATACAGGATCAGCCCTGACCGTCATGAATCGACGAGACTACGAGCGGCTATTCTCACACATACCCTTGAAAGACACATCCATTGTCTTGAAGACATATACGGGGCAGAAAGTATACCCCAGAGGGAAAATAAGGGTGCCTGTTGAATACAACGGCAAGGAAATACAGAAATTGTATCTGTACATACTGCAAGATGGTGGACCACTGTTATTGGGACGTGAATGGATCAGAAAGATAAGTTTAGACTGGCACTCCATTCAGGCACTGACTGTGGCTGGTAAAAAGGATGACGACGTCACACCTGGACGATTGTCAAAAATCTTAGCTAACGCTAAAGAGGTATTTCAACAAGGACTGGGAACTCTTAAAGGCGTAACCGCCTCGATAAAAATAGAAGAGAATGCAATTCCCAAGTTTTTCAAAGCAAGACCGGTACCGTATGCAATTCGCCCAGCCGTCGAGGCAGAGCTGGAGAATCTGGAGAATGCAGGCGTGTCATTTAAGGTAGACTGGAGCGAGTGGGCAACACCCATCGTTCCTGTCATGAAGAAAACGTTAAACAATAAGTCTGAGGAGCCAAGGAAGGTTCGCATCTGTGGGGACTTCGAGGTGACTGTGAACCCAGTCCTTCACACAGTACAGTATCCTCTTCCGAGGATAGAAGATATTTTCGCCTCACTATCTGGAGGGAAACGTTTTACAAAAATTGACCTAGCGCAACCATATTTGCAGATGGAGGTTGAAGAATCCTCTAGGAAATATCTAACGATAAACACTCACAAAGGTCTTTACCAGTATAATCGACTGGTATTTGGAGTAGCATCAGCTCCGGCTATATGGCAAAGAGCAATGGAACAAGTCCTGCAAGGGATTCCGGGGACTCAGTGTTACTTGGACGACATCCTAGTGACAGGTGAAAATGACAGTGAACACCTTGCCAACCTAGAGCAGGTGCTCACTAGACTAAGAGAACATGGGCTACGAGCCAATCGCCCCAAGTGCGAGTTTTTTAAGAAACAAATATCGTATTGTGGCCACGTGATTGATGAAGAGGGGTTACATAAGTCCCCTGACAAATTGAAGCGGTAGTTAAGGCTCCAGCGCCTGAAAATGTGTCGCAACTGAGGTCATTCCTCGGATTGGTGAATTACTACCATAAGTTTTTGCCGAATTTGTCCACAATTCTGCACCCACTGAACGCCCTGCTACAAACTGGAGTAGCATGGAAATGGAGCGATGAATGTAAGCGGGCCTTTCAGAAGTGTAAAGGCCTGATCACTTCAAGAGAAGTATTGGCTCACTACAACCCATCACTACCGATAAGACTGGTGTGTGATGCGTCTCCCTACGGCGTTGGAGCGGTACTGTCACATAAATTCCTTGATGGTTCAGAGAGGCCGATAGCTTTTGCGTCACGCTCGTTAACTTCAGCCGAGCGTAACTACGCCCAGATTGACAGAGAGGCCCTCAGCCTGGTGTGGGGGGTGAAGAAGTTCAATCACTACCTGCACGGACAGAAATTTACTCTACTAACTGATCATCAACCTCTTGTCTCCATTTTCAACCCTAAGAAGGGCGTCCCGATAATGACAGCACAACGGCTACAGATGTGGTCCCTTTTCCTAGGGGCACACCAATATGACATCGAGCACAAAGGAACTAAACAGCATGGGAATGCTGATGGATTGTCGCGCCTACCGTTGCCGACGGTGGAAGAAGCACCTGCAGTGGATCCTGTGGAGATATTCCACTCGACCATAGTCGAATGTCTACCTGTGACGAATGCAAACATAGAAAAGGAAACACGAAATGACCCGACACTCTCCAGGGTCTATGATTTAACGGTGAAGGGATGGCCAGCACATGGCGAACCACTGTTGCCAGCATTCTCGCCGAGAAGAGAACAGGTGTCAGTGCGCAGAGGAACCTTGATGTGTGGATCCAGAGTAGTAATTCCACCCAAATTGAAGGATAGAGTGCTCAATGAGCTTCATGAGGGTCATCTGGGAGGGGTAAAAATGAAGAACTTAGCCAGAACGTTTGTGTGGTGGCCGGGAATCGATAGAGAAATCGAAGAGATGACCAAGAGCTGTACAGGATGCCAGAAGGTCCAAAACGCCCCACCACAAGCCCCTCTACATCCATGGGAGTGGCCCTCATCTCCATGGCAAAGGGTACACATTGATTTTGCTGGTCCATTTATGGACTCAATGTTTTTAATTGCGGTGGATGCACATTCAAAGTGGCCAGAGGTAATAAAAATGTCCTCAACCACCACAGAAAAAACGATCACAGTCTTACGAACCATATTCGCCAGAAATGGGCTGCCTGAACAGATTTGCTCCGACAATGGACCACAGTTTGTGTCTGAAGAATTCCAGAGGTTCTTAAAGAACAATGGTGTTAAGCATTACACATCCGCCCCATATCATCCAGCCACCAATGGATTGGCTGAGAGGTTCATTCAAACATTCAATAAGGCTATCAAGGCAATGTGTAATGAAGACATACCCCTACAACACAAGGTGGATAACTTCTTGTTTGCCTACCAGAATGCGACACATGCGGTTACCAACCAAACTCCAGCCATGATGTTCTTCAATCGAAGACTACGATGCCGCTTGGATTTGGTTAAGCCAAACATCAGAAGAGATGTGGAGAACAGGCAGTTTCAGAATATGAATGAAAGGCCAACCAGGAGTTTCAAGATAGGTCAACCAGTTTTGCCGGGGACTACCGCACAGAGAAATGGCAGCCAGGAACGATCTGCACACGGCAAGGACCTCTAATGTATACCGTGGACGTTGGAGAGAGCATTGTAAGACGCCATGCTGACCAGATTCTAGAGTCACTGGAAAACGTCAAATCTACACCACGATCCTATACACCTGGTGATGAAACCGAAGTACCAATTGCATCTACCTCAGAATCGGTGATATCGGAAGCAGACGAACCAAACAACGACGTTGATCCCGAATCAACTTTGCCAGAAGAACCTGATACCCCAAAGAGGCGTTATCCGGACAGAATCAGGAAGCCTCCTCAAAGACTGAATTTATAATTGATTAACTTCAGCTAATGTATATAGCAACTGTAATTGTAAATATGTTATTTAATTATTAATCGAATGTTATGTATTGTTTAGCTAAAAGGGGAGGAATTGTAGTGTATGTACTTTGAAGAAGGAACTATATTCTGCAGCCCCTGTATACTGCAGTACCAGTAGTGACCACCCCTGTATATAAGCCTGTGCAGTAACTTTGTATAGTAGTCCCAGTTTTGTCTCCATTCAGTAAACACCTGTTATCACCAACTTCTGCAGTCCGTGTCTCAATTACACACGGACATTACATCAGTCATGGCTGTTTTGGGCTGGGCTACAACGTCCTTCTTGGTCGTATATCCTGCTAGCACTCTCTGTACATGCTCACGTATGGCCACTGGCATGAGGCATTGGAGGGCTGCCAATGTCCAGGCAACCATAAACTGGGAAGAGAGGATGGCGTCAAGAGAAAAGGGGAGAAAATTCATGGAAATATCAAACAAATCCTAAAAGAAATTGCTGCCAGTTAAAAGGTTCCAATTGAGCTCTGCCCAACTGGTTAAGACGGTGAGCCCACAGATGGGGAAGGCGCCAGGTTCAGTCCCCAGTCTGTGCTGAGTGAGCAGATCCCAGCCTGGCAGGAGATAGATCCATGACAATTGGTCTTAGTGCCCACAGACTAGGGAGGGGAAGATCAGTCGTGGTTACTGTTCCTGATTGCTAATCAGCCGTCCCTGATGGAAGTGCATGTGTGTGTGTGTACATCAGATGAGGGCATAACCAGGCTCAGCTGATTCCAATAGGCTGCCGACACTCGCTGTCAAGGCTCACATACGAATAGTGATAGAATGGGCAATTGGCACCTGTAGAACTGGACCCCAGCGAGTCACTGACACTGTCTGGAGAAGGGAAAGTTAGTGAGAGAAAGATTTACTTCTGATTACATTAAACACATTCTGTTCACGGTGTTTGGTGGGATTCAAAATAAATAGTTTTGTTGGAAAGTACCCCTATTTTAAAAGAAATAATTTGAAAGAAATTAATCTATTTATTATGTTGAAGTTCTTTTTCCCGTGAAACAGCATATTATTTAGAAACATGGATTAAGAATGACGATTTATTTTTTCCAAATTGCATGCTTTCTGTCCTATTAACTGACCGGGTCCACTCCCACTAACCGGGCAGAAAGCGGTGTCTCACTGAGGAGATGGGAGGGAGAGTGGCAGTGGCTGAGGCAATCCGTCAAACCCCCTCGGCTAATATAGCGGAAAGCTTGGGGTTGCAGCAGAGCTCAGGAAGTGACCCTTCCTGTCCGGCTCCAGATGGTCAAGAGAGGAAAAAAAAAAGTCTGGACAGAGCTCGTTTAATCAATCCATTATTGATAATCAGCGAACCAGTGGCTCTGACGCACGGAGAGCATAATTAGATTATGAAAATGAACCTCAACAGTCTAAGGCCAAGTCAGGAGGGGACAACCATGACCATTTGTCATCCTTTGATTTAGATCACATGTCAGTAGCAGTACGTTGTACAACTAACATTAACTGTTTTTTTTGCAAATATATAATTAGACACAGGGTATGAGGTTTTGGAGACCAACTTAATTACGCCAGATTTTTTCTCTTTGCCCTAAAAATGAAACCGTATTTTCTAGATAAAAGTAATGACTCAAAGGCCTTGGATTATCCTTGGGTTAGCAGTGTACAAATGCTTGACGGTGACATTCCTTTTAGCAGAAGCATTAAGCTATTTCAAATAAATGGGCTAATGCCTCTGTTGGAACAATAGACAAGGGAATGTCACATGAACGAGGGACTATCCTTCCCTCAACTCCTCTGCCTCTCCGCCTTTCTGTCCTCCTGTAAAATGCGCCTTAAAACCCATCTCTTCGGCCTAGCTTTTAATCGCCCTCTCACGACTTCACCTTTATGGCCTGGTGTCCATTTTCCATACGCCTATCTGTGAAGCGCCTCAGGGTGCTTTTGGCACTGCGGAAATTAAAGTTGTTGTTGAATGTGTTAAATGTTTATACTTATTATCACTTAGTGCAATTTCAAAGTCTAAATTTATTACTATTAGAAAATGATTAAAGAAGTGCCTGACATGAATCAGTCATTCATGAAAGAAAGACTTATGAAATAATACTGAGCGACCTACGGGTGGCGCTGTCCAGGGAGAGTATAAATACTCGGGCACGGGCCCAGCTTGTGCAGGACATTCTTAACAGGAACTAGTGAAGGACGCAACTAGACCTCCATGTTGTAAAACAGTTGATTAAAGCTTTGTTTAACGCTTAGACCAAGTGCCTAGTAGTTTTCCTACGTCAGTGCCATTGGACTACAGTGGGCTCGAGAAAATACATTTTAGGCTGTCTTCTCTGATCACGACTAGGAATGATGACTTGGAGATTTAGCGCACTGCGGAGGGACTCAAGTTATAACTTGAAGACCTACCAAAAATGAAATCTTTTCAGAAGGAGGAATTTTAACTCTTCCCTGATCCATGGGAAAGGAGTGGGGGAGCAGGTAAAATGGAGTGGCTCCGTTTCCCGCTCCACTGCCACCGAGTCTCCATTTTAACACTTGCTGGTTTTGACGGAGAGATGAGGCTCCTGCCAGACTCCAGCGGGAGCATCATTAATAAATGCAACACAGAGGTCTGTGTTGTACATGCCGCCCCCGATGCCATTTTAACCCACTTCTGAGCAGGGACTCGCCGTGGCCCCTCCTTCAGGTAAAGATGTCGGGAGACCAGCGAGGCCCTCTACAGTAAGTTCAAGGAGGAGCAGGAACGCTCTATCGAGCTCCACAAGGAAAGTCCGAGCCTCTGATGCCTGGTGCTCTCCTCCCCATCAGCAACGAAACCATCACAACACAGCAGATTGCCGTTCGCTTCTGCTGGGAGTTAAAATCAGCCCTATAATCTTTTAACGAGCCAGATCTTTTTAACCTCAGCTTAATGCACTGAAAGAAACAAATCCCCGTTCAGAAACAAAACTAAGCTCTTGTTTGTTAGTATTGTACTGTACTTAAATAGGCTGCCCACACTTGCCATCTAACTTCACACATGAAGAGTGGCCATTTGGGAAAGATCTGTTGTATTCCACTAGCTGACTTCCTGTGACGTTGCTCATGGATAGTGTTGGATCGGAGCACTGTTGTGACATTTAGCTGCTAAGGTCCTTTAAGGCCGCTACTTCCTGTGGGGAAGTGGTCTAACTAAGTTCTGAGGTCAATTGCAGGTTAATTCTTTTTAAGGAGGGAAGTTCACAAATTGCCAGGTGCGTGTAAATCTCTGGCTCCAAGTCAATCTCTAGACTATCCTCATCAACAGAAATCGACCTGTAATTGACCTTAGTGTGAAATGACTGCCTTCATTCTTTTTGTACTTTGGATATTTCAAAATGTGACATCTGACGTGTGGCATTCTCAAAACTTGGTTTACAATAAATGTTTCTTTTTAGCTAGAGTATTGATGCAGGTTTAAAAAGGAGAAAGCTGAGGATTCGAATGAACCGCACAAGCTGCTGGAAATACACAGCTCGTCCTTAAACATGGGCCTCAACTGAAACATTAACACATTTTCTGTTTCCAGATGCTGGTGAGCCTGCTGTGTATTTCCAGCACATTCTGATTCACTTTCATTATTGTAGCATCCTCTGTGCTAGTCGATAATTGGGATAATAATGACTGCGATGGCGTTTCACTCTACCGGGGCTCAGGCAAACAGTCGGAATGAAACATTCTGCGACAGACCTCCTGATGCAGTGTTTGCAGAGAGTGCCGCTGCCTTTAGGAAGGAGGGAGATGGATGATGCCCCCGCTGTCAGTTGCATGTGACGAGCATGATTATAAGCTATCCGCCTGCCAATAAGATGCCACATTATCAGATTCTTAAGATAAATGGCGCTGTTGAATGTCAGCAGGACGTCAGCATAGGTAACGAGAAGTATGAAGTGACGCGAAAGAGTTGACAAATTTATCTTGTTTAACGTAATTACTAAATGATTCAAACACTTTGGATCTCTGTCTGCTTTCCGTATAGATTAGTCATCAATAATGAACTACTGAGCTGAAAATGCAGCAACTGCACTGTAAGTAGATCAATAAATGAGGGGGAAATTATGCTGAATCACAATCGCCTGATTTTGCTGTAGATCAAAATTTAGTTGGCTAATCATTTTTGGTCAGTTTTGGCGACAAGGTCTTGCTGTTTGGGGTATACGTTTCTTAAAATTGTAATTAAAATTTAAAAAGAACCTGTGGAATTCTCTACCACAGAAGGCTGTGGAGGCCAAGTCCCTGAATATATTTAAGAAGGAGATAGATAGATTTCTAGACACAAAAGGCATCCAGGGGTATGGGGAGAGAGGGGGAATATGGTGTTGAGATAGAGGATAAGCCATGATCATATTGAATGGCAGAGCAGGCTCGAAGGGTCAAATGCCCTACTTTTGCTCCTATTTTTCTATGTTTCTAAAGCCCAAAGATAACCTCTCTTTTTATTTAAAAGGAAGTTTCCTGCCTCCTTGATGTCTCAGTGAGTTGTGATAATGTAGTGCAGCCGTCCTAGAGCAGGACGCTTCTAAATTCCATCCCCGGCCTATGCTGGATTAGCTGATCTCAGTTCGGTGATAGCGGTGATGCCATATTTAGCCTTACTTCCCCTGTGTTAGGGAGCGAGGGGTCAATGGTGCACCATGGGTGAGGTACCAGAGGGATGACTGCCACCTGTCGAACTATATCCCATCAACGAAATGACTCACTCGGGTAAAGAAAGGAGGGAAGGAAAATGGACAAGGCGGATAAAATCTTCCCTGCTCAAAACGTCCAGCACCACCTTTTAGTGCTGCAATAAAACACAAATTGCCCATCTTCCCAATTTCTGTGGGGCGAAGCCTTGGAGTGAAACACCACATCCATTGCACAGCTCACTAATATTTCTTTGTTCGTTCGTATTTCACGTCCTTTTCCTGATGAATAAACCTACATGGTCTTTCTTTAGTTATTTGCATTGTACAGGAAACTCTTTGGTATCCGGCACCGACGGGACCGGTGTGTTCCGGTTGATCAAAAATTCCGGATGACGGAGAGGGTTATCTACCGAGGCTATTTTTAACAAAGAAAAATAAAAAAAATCAAGAAATGTGCAGTATACAGTAATTGGGTACTCACCTACAGAATGTTGTGTTAAATGGATGGTGGAAGATGCTTGATTAAGTACAGTACTGCCAGTTGAGGGTAATGCAATGCAATGACTACCAGCAGCGTGGGAGACACACAGTACCCCTGTAAAATGGCGGATCGGAAGAGACTACCGGCAGCGCAGGAGAGTCAGACTCCTGTTACAGGGGGATTGAGGTGTTCCGACTTCCGACAGCGCCAAGAAGCCAAGTAGTGACAGTTTGGAGAACTGCCCCCACTGACTAACCCGGCCACCGCGGGAGACTCGGACTCGGACTCGGACTCGGCAACATTGCCGGTTATTGAGGTGTTTTCGGAGTGAGAATTTTGCCGGTTAATAGAGAATTCCGGATATTTAGGTGCCGTTTAAACGAGAGTTTCCTGAGAATTGTCAATAACAGCAGCAACTTCCATTTATATAACACTCTTAACTTAGAAAGATGTCCCAAAGTGCTTCACAGGGGCCTAATCAAGAACTGAGCCAATGGAGGCGATGTTGGGAGGGGGCGACACAATCTTGATCAAAGAGGTAGGTTTTAAAGAGAGTCTCAGAAGAGGAGAGATAGGTGGAGAGGCAGAGAAAGAAAGAAAGAAGATCTAGAATCATAGAATATTACAGCACAGAAGGAGGTCATTCAGCCCTTCATGCCTGTGCTGGCTCTTTGGTAGAGCTATCCAATTAATCCCACTCCCCTGCTCTTTCCCCATAGTCCTGTAAATTTTTTCCCTTCAAGTATTTATCCAAGTCTCTTTTGAATGTTACGATTGAATTTGCTTCCACCGCCCTTTCAGGCAGCGCGTTCCAGATCACAACAACTCGCTGTGTAAAAAAATGTTTTCTCATGTCGCCTCTGGAAACAGTTTCTCCTTATTTACTCTATCAAAACCTCTGTCAAATCTTATTTGGGCCCTGTCCCAAAGCACTTTATAGCCAAGGGAGTACTTTTAAAGTGTAGCCACTGTTGTAATGTAGATGGGTTTAGGGAGGTAATTCCAGAGTGTGACCTCATTCCGGATATTGCTATTCTGTACATCTAAGACTATATCTTGCAGTGTCTCAATTACCCTTAACCACCTACTTCATTATAGCAGATAATCGAGGTTCTACTGTACATCTATTCAGTGTGATTTATTGTTAATATTACTGTACATGCAAATTTGGAATTAAACTAAAATTCATATGCCATGAAGCAGTTTCTACTCTTAGCTGCAGATGACCAGTTGAAGATGACCAGTTGAAAAGGACTGAAACCTTTAAGAATTTACATCAAAGGATAATATGACAGAAAAGTGTTTTTCCTCAATATTGTCACAGGGTCCATTACCTTTTGGTCTCGCAAAGGAGGATATTATTCTTAGGTCGAGCTGGAAATGTGTTCCAAGGCTGCAGGATACTTGAGAGCCACAGATAATGTCATAAACCAAGGGAGCTTGTTTTCCAGTGGTTTACGTAGTCCCCTGAACCCTAAGTGTACTGTAACACCCAGGATGTCAGGCAGAAACTGAAAGAGGAGAGTTAATGCTTTGAGTGTGAAGTGTCCTCAGAACTGGCACAGTCAGGCTGGAGAGCCACTTCATATAATCGACAAAAACAATGAGGGGAAGGGAAGGCAGTGAGAGGTCAAGACCTTTCAGAGAGATGCAGTTAGCGGGTATACTGGCTGATAAATATAATTGAAATGCCTATTACTTTATTTCTAATAAGTACCTTTTATTTAAAATGCTACTTATTTCTCACGCTTTCCTTTTTTAACCATTTAAGATTAATTGCTGGGAGTTTTGTACAGGGCCTTGGTGAGACCACATCTTGAGTATTGTGTGCAGTTTTGGTCACCTTATCTGAGGAAGGATGTTCTTGCCATGGAAGGAGTTCAGCGAAGATTCACCAGGCTGATACCTGGGATGGCAGGTATGACGTATGAGGAGAGATTGGGTCGATTGGGCTTATATTCGCTGGAGTTTAGAAGAATGAGAGGGGATCTCATTGAAACTTATAAAATTCTGACAGGACTGGACAGACTAGATGCAGGAAGGATGTTCCCGATGGTCGGGGAGTCCAGAACCAGGGGTCACAGCCTAAGGATAAAGGGTATGCCATTTAGGACAGAAATGAGGAGGAATTTCTTCACCCAGAGAGTGGTGAACCTGTGGAATTCTCTACCACAGAAGGTAGTAGAGGCCAATTCATTAAATATATTCAAGAAGGAGGATATATTTCTTAAGGCTAAAGGGATCAAGGGGTATGGGGAGAAAGCAGGGACCGGGTACTGAATTTGGATGATCATCCATGATCACATTGAATGGCGGAGCAGGCTCGAGGGGCCGAATGGCCTACTCCTGCTCCTATCTTCTATGTTTCTATGTTTCTATGTTTTCCTGTTGAAGTTCGAGTCTTCAAGTTAGTGCCACAGCACAACACCATCGTGAGCACCCAATGCTTCTGCATAACCCTGTGTCTTGCTAAAGGGCAAGGAGGTACATGCGCCAGATCAGGTTCCAGTGAGGGCAGCTGACAGAAAAGGAAATTTTGCAGAGAAATAACAGCATAACACTATAGTGCTGCCATATCATGGGGTGCCTATGTTTTATGGAAAATGTTCCTGTGTATGGATAAGGGCAGGAAAATAAATAAAGCAGGTAACCTGTGTGTGTGTGTGTGTGTGTTCCATTAACAATGGGACACCCTGAAGCAAGTACACACACACACACTCCTTACCAGATTGTAACGACTTTAAAGCCATTACAGCATATGTAAAACAGAGGAGGCAGCATTTTGGTATACAGGTAGACTATCCTTTATCCGCACTTCCGAAAACCGAAAACCTCTAAAAACCAAAAGTTTTTTCGTGGAGTGTAAGTCGTGCGCACGACATGACCCGAGTGGCGCCAAACATGACAGGAGTGGTCCAGGAGCTCTGCCTTTCCCTGTGAGCAGGGCAGAGGGTCACAGAGTTCCCTCCTGGGTAGGAGATTGCAGGCCGAGCCGGGCATTGTGAAGGAGGTACCGGGAGAGTGAACCCAACAATACAACGGCCCGTCCGATAGCTGCAGCGGCCCGTCCGATAGTCTTTTCTTCCCCCCCCCCCGACCCGATTTGCGGGCCAGCTTAGTGTAGGAGTCAGCCGATATCTGGCTTTCCCACAACTGGCGGCGGCAGTCGAGCCCCAGACCCCCGCTAAGTCAAGGAATTCAGATACGGAGCAGGGGGAGCCAGAAACCTCGAACTAACGGCAGAAATCAGCAGCCGTTTGGTTAGTTTTTTTTTCTTCTCCTAGCATTTTTTAAACAGTCAGGCTGTGGAAAGAGTCTCTGTAGCTTAGCAACAGCTTCAGAGACCCTTCCAAGGCAGGGCCCGAGTGTTTACAAGCTGTTGCTAAGCAACAGTGTTTGTTGCCAGATACGGAGATGAAAACCTTCTGAAATCCGAAAAATTCCGAAAACCGAAACACAGCTGGTCCCAAGGTTTTCGGATAAAGGATAGTCTACCTGTATCTTCCATAGGCTTCCCAATATCTGCTCATAGCTTCTCTCGCTCTCTCTCTCTCTCTCTTCCAACCCAAAACACTGCTCCATGCTTTAGCCTGCTGAATTCCTGCTCCAAACCACTACTCCCCTTTCCCCCCTCAGCCTCTCCCTACCAGCTCTCCTGTGGTGATTGATTGACAGCAATGTACACTGTGGGAGGGCATTTCCCAATCTCATGAGCATTCCCTCTGATAGTGTATATTATCGTCAAGTAGCAATGCCGATAGGCATGAGATTGGGACGGGCCAGACCTACACTGATTTTGGCCCAAGCTGACTTGCCTGAGTCAAAACATATAATCATACAGCACAGGAGGAGGCCATTCGGCCCATCGTGCCTGTGCCGGCTCTGGTAGTGCTATCCAATTCGTCCCACTCCCCTGCTCTTTCCCCACAGCCCTGTAATTTTTCTCCCCTTCAATTATTTATCCAATTCCCTTCTGAAAGTTATGATTGAATTCGCTTCCACCGCCCTTTCAGGTCGTGCAGTACAGATCTTAACAACTGGCTGCGTGAAAAAAATTCTCCTCATGTCCACTCTTGTTCTTTTGTCAGTGACCTTAAATCATCGAATCATAGAATAGTGCAGCACAGAAGGAGGCCATTCGGCCCATCGAGTCTGCGCCAGCTCCTTCAAAGAGCAATCCAGGTAGTCCCACTGCCCCGCCCTTTCTCCATACCCCTGAAATTGTTTCTCCTTCAAGTATTTATCCAATTCCCTTTTCCTCTGGTTACCGACCCTCCTGCCAGTGGAAGCAGTTTCTCCCCGTCTGCTCTATCAAAACCCCATATAATTTGAACACCTCTATTAAATCTCCCCTTAATCTTTTTCTGCTCCAAAGAGAACAATCCCACCGTTTCTATTCAATGTGTATGAACCAGGTACTCTTTTGTTTGGACCCAAAAAAAACCCAAAACAAATTGGACTGTAAATTAACAAACGTTCAACTAAAACTTAACAAATCAAATTAAAATTTGGTTTTCCGGGTTGATGATGCACTCCAGTCCCCACGGCGCCCACCGGTCGCGGAAATACTCAAGCGTGCCGGCGGACACCGCGTGCTCCATCTCCAGGGCCACCCGGGCGCGAACATGGCCGCGGAAGAGAGGCAGGCAATCCGGCCGGACGACCCCCTCGACCGCCTGCTGCCTGGACCAATTGATGGCTCTTTTAGCCAGGCCCAGGAGCAGGCCTACAAGGAGGTCCTCCAACCTGCCCGCTCCCCTCCGCACCGGGTGACCGTAGATCAAGAGCGTGGGACTGAAGTGCAACCAAAAATCGAGGAGCAGCCCCTTCAAGTAGTGAAAGAGGGGCTGCAACCTCTCACACTCGACATAAACGTGAAACACGGACTCCTCCAGGCCGCAAAAAATGCAGGCGTGTATGAACCAGGTAAGACCAAATTGGCAATTTTCAATTTGTACAATCCATTAGACAAGTGGCACTCATGGGTTAATGTATATGGGAGCAAAATGTAATTAAAAAAAAAATCTTGGCTATTGGAAATCTGACCCACTCATTAAAAATTCAAACAGTGATTTGGATCTGGTTTCAAACCAATTAAATTCTACTGAAGCTGAAATCCAAAACGAAAGCTGAAATGGGATTGTGAACAGTCAACCTTAGCGGCTATTTACGGGGACAAGAACCCATTTACATGAATCTCACAAAGACCTCCGAGCACCGTGCATTTCTAAAGTGATGGCCTTCATTTCATGTGCCACAGCGTGTTTAACAGACAGTGACTGCAGAGTGACAAAGAGCTCATTTATGCTACACTTACATTGCTGCTGTTTGTTGCTCATGGGCAGCCCTGCCATCAGTGGCAAACTGGCAGCGCAGATTCACCAGATTGCTGTCGGGGCTAAAAGGGTTAAATTATGCAGACAGGTTGCATAGACTAGGCTTGTAGACCCTCGAGTATAGAAGATTGAGGGGTGGTCTAATTGAGGTGTTTTAAGATGATTAAAGTATTTGATAGGGTGGATAGAGAGAAACTATTTCCTCTGGTGGGGGGGAAATCCAGAACAAGGGGGCATCACCTTTAAATTAGAGCCAGGCCGTTCAGGGGTGATGACAGGAAGCACTTCCTCACACAAAGGGTAGTGGAAATCTGGAACTCTCTCCCCCCAAAAAGCTGTTGAGGCTGGGGGGTCAACTGAAAATATCAAGACTGAGATTGATAGATTTTTGTTAGGTAAGGGTATTAAGGAATATGAAACCTAGGTGGGTAAATGGAGCTGAAATACAGATCAGCTGTGATCTAACTGAATGGCAGAATAGACTCGAGGGGCTAAATGGCCTACTCCTGTTCCTATGTTCCTTAGATAAATGAGCTGGCACAAGATGGCAACAAGGCTGTGCCCATCACCAAAAAAGGGGGTTCATTCTGAGGGCTCCTCCAGCACAAACAGAACCCCTGTGGTGACGTAAATAGAACACTGGCTTGCCATCAGAGGTAGAGGCAGCCATGTTTTTTTGGGGGTAAAGGGGATGAATGGTTTAGCCTGTTCATACAAGCCAGCACCGTTCCTTCGAGCTCAGTGGCCCACCTCAATATTTTGGAGATGGTTTGGCTGCCAACTAACTAAGGTGCAAATTGCAACCTTACAACTACGGTACATAGGCCATCTGCGAGCATGCAGTTATTTTAAAGTAGAACGGCTGCCGTAATTACCAGTCACAAATGTAAACAGGGTCATTTAAATGTCGCCTGGCATTTAGCCGGTATTATAGAAATACTTCCTGGAGCATGATTAAATAGATGGAAAGCATGAGATACCAGATCTTTGAGCAAAGGGGAGTGCAAGGAATCTATCTGAGATGGAAAGAGATAAAGGCACCGACAATGAAAAGGGAGCCAAAAAATACTGCAGTGAAACTATGACTGGAATTCAGCCTTTTAGATGAGATTTAATCTACTGAAATTACTTTTGTTGAGGATTCATATAGGAATGTGCATCCTACACACTGGATATTGATCAAGGCAATTACCTATGTGCCTGTGTAACTCATTAACTTGTCCTGGGCCACAATCCCAACCTGTGTTTGGTTTCGGGGCTCGTCCTCAGAATGCTCCAACATGCTGCATTGCGGAGTTACGGAAAGCAGTTTTCTCCACATGGTGAGTGTCATGAATCTTAACATGTGTGAAGGAATGACTCATGAAGTAACACTGGGCGGCCAGCTGGTGGCGCCGTCCAAGGAGTATAAATACTCGGGCGTGGGCCCAGCTTGCTCAGGATGTTTCTGTAACCAGGAACTAGTGATGTAACTAGAATCTCATGGTTGTGAAACAGTTGATTAAAGCCTTGTTTTATACTCAAACCAAACGCTCTGTAGTCTTTTTACACCAGTGAGCTTAAATCTTACCACCGTGGGTTATAGTTGAGTGAAGGCCAGACACTTTCCCATTGGAAGCAAAAAAAAACCTCTATAGCATTAATCTTCTCTTCTTAGGCAGTCCCTCGGAACCGAGGATGATTTGCTTCCACACTAAAAATGAGTTCTCAGGTGACTGATGAGTCCAATGCGGGACCTACAGTCTCTGTCACAGGTGGGGCAGACGGTGGTTGAAGGGGCGGGTGGGTGAGGTGCTTGGGTTGACGTGCGCTGCTTCCGCTTGCTCCCGGCGAAGAGACTCGAGGTGTTCGGCGCCTTCCCGGGATGCTTCTCCCCACTTTGTGCAGGCTTGGGCCAGGGATTCCCAGGTGTAGCATTAATGAAGGCATTTCACTTGTTCTGTGGATGCTTGGATGGCCCTTCTGCTTGACAGAGCCCCTTGTCCTTTCAAGGGTCATAAGAAAAGAAGAGGGAACCATGCTGAATCTGAGCACTGTTGACATCCCGTGGTTGGGAAAGCCATGAATGAAGGCCCCATCTCTTTTGAGGATCATAGCTGGAGAGGAGTTGAGCTACTGGGTTGTATTATGAATACACTGCTCGATTCCCAGTGGGCGAGAAGCCCTTCTTAAATTTCTTTGGGCCACAACCCACCAAAAAGTTCTCGTAGCCTCTTGTGCTTCACTAGCTACAGCTTCCTCTGACATGTTACCTCTATGAGTTTATATCTGAGGGTAGATTTTCTGAGTTCTTGTTCACAGTAAAGTCCCTCAGAAAACCATGGCTACAATTCTCTAATGCACACAATGATTTGGATGAGGGGACCAAATGTAATATATCCAAGTTTGCTGATGATACAAAGCTGGGTCGAAATGTAAGTTGTGAGGAGGATGCAAAGAGGCTTCAAGGGGATATAGACAAGCTAAGTGAGTGGGCAAGAACATGGCAAATGGAATATAATGTGGAGAAATGTGAAGTTATCCACTTTGGTAGGGAAAATAGAAAAGTAGAGTATTTTTTAAATGGTGAGTGATTGGGAAATGTTGGTGTTCAGAGGGACCTGGGTGTCCTTGTACACAAATCACTGAAAGTTAACATGCAGGTACAGCAAGCAATTGGGAAAGCAAATGGTATGTTGGCCTTTATTACAAGAGGATTTGAGTATAAGAGTAAAGATGTCTTACTGCAATTATATAGGGCCCTGGTGAGACCACACCTGGAGTACTGTGTACAGTTTTGGGTCTCCTTACCTAAGGAAGGATATACTTGCCATAGAGGGAGTGCAACAAAGGTTCACCAGACTGATTCCTGGGATGGGGGGATTGTCCTATGAGGAGAGATTGAGTAGACAAGGCCTATATTCTCTAGACTTTAGAAGAATGAGAGGTGATCTCCTTGAAATATACAAAATTCTTACAGGGCTTGACAGGGTAGATGCAGGGAGGATGTTTCCCCTGGCTGGGGAGTCTAGAACCGGGGTCACAGTCTCAGAATAAGGGGTCGGCCATTTAGGACTGAGATGAGGAGAAATTTCTTCACTCAGAGGGTGGTGAATTTTTGGAATTCTCGACCCCAGAGGGCTGTGGAGGCTCAGTCGTTGAGTATATTCAAGACAGAGGTCGATAGATTTTTGGATATTAAACGAATCAAATGATATGGGGATAGTGCAGGAAAGTGGAGTTGAGGTCACAGATCAGCCATGATCTCATTGAATAGCAGAGCAGGCTCGAGGGTCCGAATGGCCGACTCCTGCTCCTATTTCTTATGTTCTTATGTTCTTACTCACAGCAGGCAAGGCCTCAGAAGACAAAATAAGTGGCTAATGCATTTGAAGGAAGCTGTGATTACATTTGCAAGCAATATCATTATCATCTATATATTATTAAAAAACTTGTGTAGGATGTGCACCTCCTGCCCACAAACATTATTGCCTGTTGTCATGATTTTGTCAGCACTTTTCTGTCGGCATTGCTGTAAATTGCTATGTCAACTGTCACTCTGTAGTTGCAGCCTCTGGCTACTAGGTGCTGCTGCAGAGCAAGTTTCTGAAGTTTCCCAACTCTGTTCCCATCTTGCACATTAAAATAACTTATATTCATTGACTGTCCATGGGCAAAACCATGGGTAATCTACTCGTACTTTAAAATTAAATTTAGCAAACTGTTTGAATAGCACCAAAATGCTCAAAGCAGTTTCCATATATCTTGAACAGCAGTATCAGCGCTTTGTGTCTGATCGGAACGTATTGTTGTCATGGAATCCAGAAGTAATATTTTTCTCTCACCAGTTTTCTCGCCTCCCCTTGCTCCCTTCAATATTGACTTATTGCTCGGGTACCATTCAACAGACTAAAGAAAGAAAGGAAGGATTTTTATTTATATAGAGCCTTTCACTACCTCAGGATGTCACAAAGCGAATGAAGTCACAGCCAATGAAGTACTTTTGAAGTGTAGTCACTGTTGTAATGTAGGAAACACGGCAGCCAATTTGCACACAGCAAGGTCCCACAAACAGCAATGTGATAATCACCAGATAATCTGTTTTAGTGATGATGGTTGAAGGATAAATATTGGCCAGGACACCGGGGATAACTCCCCTGCACTTCTTCGAAAAAGTGTCACGTGGGATTTTTTACGTCCACCTGAGAGAGCAAACGGGGCCTCGGTTTAACGTCTCATCCAAAAGACGGCACCTCCAACAGTGCAGCACTCCCTCAGCAATGCAATAGGCTACTCTAGAGAGTCTTGCCTAAGTGGCCATTAATCATGTGTCAACACAGATAGTGACTCGCAGCAAGCTATTCGACCACAGGCGGCATTGCAGCCAACACCGATGTTGCGTCGACTTGACGTCCACTTCGTGCATGGGTCAGTGGATGGTGATCAGAAGTGACATGAATCATGAAAGAAAGACTTATGAAATAATACTGAGCAGCCTGCAGGTGGCGCTGTCCAGGGAGAGTATAAATACTCGGGCACGGGCCCAGCTTGCGCAGGACATTCTTAACAGGAACTAGTGAAGGACACAACTAGACCTCCATGTTGTAAAACAGTTGACTAAAGCTTTGTTTAACGCTTAGACCAAGTGCCTAGTAGTTTTCTTACGTTAAGAAGCAAGAACCCTGATTTTGTTTCCCTAACACTAACGCAACGGTGCTGAGGTCAATTCTAACATCCCTGCCACCAATCCCATTGAGATCAACTAATTCAGCGTAGACCAGGGATTGAACCTGGGACACTTTCTGGTCGGTTTTGGACCAGCTGCTCAATGGATAACCCGTGTCTTTCTCTGCTGGATGTGGAAGCAGGCTTAGTTTTAAATTGGACCTTCACAGCAGCAAGAGTTTAACATGGTAACTGAAGCTATTGAGTAAACAATATGGCCTGGTAAAGGTTAGAGAAAGGCAGTGCAGAAACTATTTAGTTCTGAGTATTGCCATTAATACAGCTTCAAAATGTCTTTGAAAGTCACAGTAATGAGAGATGGACTCCTGCTGGGGAAATGTGCTCTGTCCTACATGTAAATGAATTCAGATGTGCTGTGAGGATGCCAGCTATCATGGATTGACACGTGCGATATAAAAGGTTAATCGTGTAAGCATTGTGCTGGGACTTTGTGTCTTGGTCTGAAAGCCATAGTGTGAATTTGCAACACTTATGTAAAAGAGAGTTTAGAGCGTTCTTTTGAACAGTGAGTGAAGTCAATTCCTCCCCCACCGCCCGATTTTTTTTTCGCCTCTTGGAAGCATTGACGTATTGCTGGAGTTTGGTTCCACACAGACCCCAGCCTCTGGCACCTTACCCAGCGAGATGTCTTCATCTGTGAGCCCAGACAGTGAGCGCCAGGAAGCTGCTCCACTATAGAAGTCAGCTACGCCTGATCCTGATCCCGATCCCGATCCTGACTGACATCATGATATGACTTCCCAGCCAGAGCCATTGAACATAAGAACGTCAGAAATAGGAGCAGGACTAGGCCATTCAGCCCCTCGAGCCTGCTCTGCCATTCAATAAGATCATGGCTGATCTTCTACCTCAACTCCACCTTCCCGCACTATCCCCATATCCCTTGGTTCCCTTTGTATCCAAAAATCTTTCGATTTCTGGCTTGTATATACTCAACGACTGAGTATCCACAGCCCTCTCGGGTAGAGAATTCCAAAGATTCACAACTCTTTGAGTGAAGAAATTTCTCCTCATCTCAGTTCTAAATGGCCGACCCCTTATCCCGAGACTTTGACCTCTGGTTCTAGACTCCCCAGCCAGGGGAAACATCCTCCCAGCATATTAGCTGTAAAGCCCCTTAAGAATTTTATATGTTTCAATGAGATCACCTCTCATTCTTCTAAACTCTAGGGAATATAGGCCTAGTCTACTCAATCTCTCCTCATCCCCTCATCCCAGGAATTAGTCTGGTGAACCTTCGTTGCACCCCCTCTATGGCAAGTATTTCCTTCCTTAGGTAAGGAGACCAAAACTGTACATCATACACCAGGTGTGGTCTCACCAAGGCCCTATATAATTGCAATAAGACTTCTTTGCTCTTAGACTTTATTACAAAGGGATTGGAGTATAACATACGATTTGCTTTCCTAATTGCTTGCTGTACCGGCATGTTAACTTTTTGTGATTTGTGTACAAGGACACCCAGGTCCCTCTGAACACCAACATTTCGCAGTCTCTCACCATTTAAAAAAATACTCTGCTTTTCTATTTTTCCTACCAAAGTGGATAGTGGATCAGCTGTGGGAACTCTGCAGGCTCTCTGCACTCTGGCTGGGATCAGCTACCTCAGCGCGACAGTCGAGTCGTTGCATTTCCTTCCTTATTTCCACTGTCTCATTGCAGCCCTCTGCTATCTCCAGAGCCACTATATCACCTGACAGAATACAGCCTTGTGTGAGCTGTGATAGGCGATTTTTTTCCCCTCCTCTTTTCTCCCTTGGGATCGAACAGCCTTCTCCTGCGAAAGGCTTTGTTGAATGAGCCTGGATAAGATACGACAAAATTCATTACAATAATGGCTGAAACAGCAGAGCTGTTAGCCAGTCCTGGAATTTGACAAGACGACCAACCCTTCCAGATCATTCGGTAGTGAGGAACAGCTAAGCCTGGCTCTGCTCTCACCCAAGGGCACCGTGTGCACTTTGCAGCTTTAACTCTTCAGTTATGTCATCGCTTTATTTGCGTTCAGTAAGAGCTAAGATGTCCCGTCATCATATTAAGAACATAAGAACATAAGAAATAGGAGCAGGAATAGGCCACTTGGCCACTCGAGCCTGCTCCGCCATTCAATAAGATCATGGCTGATCTTGGGCTCAAAGCCACTTCCCTGCCCACTCCCCATAACCTTTCACTCCCTTATCTTGCAAAAATCTGTCTATCTCCATCTTAAATGTATTTAATGACCCAGCCTCCACGGCTCTCTGGGGCAGAGAATTCTACAGATTTACGACCCTCTGAGAAGAAATTCCACCTCATCTCAGTTCTAAAAGGGCGACCCTTTCAATAAGATCACCTCTCATTCTTCTAAATTCCAATGAGTATAGGCCTAACCTGCTCAACCTTTCTTCATAAGTCAACCCCCTCATCTCAGGAGTCAACCGTGTGAATCGTCTCTGAACTGTTGTGGTGGTTCCTGTTAAGTCTGTGTGTTCTAGTTGTATTTAAGATTAATTACTGACACAGACTACAAGAATAACGTTTCAACAGGTCTTTACTAGTTGGAGGTCAGGGCTATACTAACAGCAATACCACTACACAGTACTTATATACCGGTGGTGACCACCGGTATTACGTATACAGCAGCCAGAGAAAGTAGTACATCTCTTAAGGTGGAACAGGCTTAAGTTCTCTTAAGGTGGAACAGGTTACATACACCACAATCCTCCCTTTTTAGCTTAACAGTCATATCCCCATTTAACATAACATAATAACATATATACATATATAACTTCAGGTATAAACAGTTCAAAGGTTCAGTCTCTCAGGAGGCCTTCTGATTCGGGTTGGATAACGCCTTTCAGTGGTCTCTGATTCTTGTTGCTGAGGTGACTCCTCTAGTTGGTTTCCTATGTATTGGACGTCATCATCAGGTACATTCCCTGCCGAGGTAGATGCTTCAGATTCATTAACGTCTTCCACAGTTGTCTCTGTCGCAACCATGGGTTCGACCCTTGCTCTCGATTCTACCAGTTGATCCGCATGACGCCTTATCACATTGTTACCAATATCTACTGTGTACATCAGAGGTCCTTGTCTGGCCCGAATTGTTCCGGACTGCCATTTTTCGTTTCCATAGTCCCTTGCCAACACTGGTTGTCCTACGTCGAAACTTCGAGTGGTCTTGTTATTAATATGCCGGAACTGTTTGTTTTCCACTTCCCTCCGCACATTTGGTTTTAACAAGTCCAACCTGGACCGCAACCTCCTGTTATAAAACATCATGGCAGGACTTTGGTTAGTGAAATAAAGAATAGATTGGCCTTCCAAAGCTAGGCTTTATTAACTTTAAAATCAGCAGCATATCTTTCCACATCCAGTCCCAACTAAAGCCAGAAAAGGACTGAATTTAAGGTAGCCACAACACATCATGTGATCATCAACTACCAATGAGATTACAACACATATCCCAAGGCAGTTAACAAACAACGAATCACAATACTTTTACTAATCAAGGAATAATCACCACATTCACCCCTCCTTTTAAAATATACTCCAACCTAATAACTTTTACAATTTACAATTAATTATTTACAACTAAACTATGCACGAGAATAAAACTATTTACATAACACAATACTAAATGAACAACAACAAATAATAACATTACGCATAAGTATTAAGTATCTCTCAACTAAAACAATATACTATAATATTTCAACAATTTTTAAAACATTACTATCAATTTAAAAGTCCATTTTCAATCGGTCGACCGGATATCTTGTTCGTGTCGGCCTTCTTAACCTTGGTGAAATTCCTTGCCCTCCCACGCCAGAAGGCACAGAAGTATCTTCAACAGGAAGGCTATCCATATCACGATTCTCAACGGTTTCCGGATTATAAATCCCATCAGAAGATGAACTGGGACGGTCATAAACATCTATCAAAGGCTGACTAATAGAAGTATGATTATCTGCAATCGGATTGGAAATATTCGTAGTATCTGTAACAGCATCCACATTATCCGAATCATGACGATTATTAATATCCTCAGAAGAGGGCTGGCCCCCACAAGGAGCCAAGTCTTTAATTGAAACAGTACTTTCTTTCCCATCTTGGAATCGAATATGAGCATATTGGGAATTTGCCTCCAACAGCTCCACCTCCTCCACCAAGGGGTCATATTTTGACAATCTAACATGGCGTCGAAGCAACACAGGTCCCTGCATAGTAAGCCATGAAGGTACCGAATATCCCGTAGTAGATCTCCGCGGATAGTTAAAGAGCCTTTCATGGGGGGTCACATTAGTAGCCGTTGAAAGCAATGATCTAATGGAATGCAGGGCATCAGGCAGCACCATTTCCCACTGTGTATTCTTAAGGTTCTGGGATGTCAACGCCAACATAACTGCCTTCCAGATCACCCCATTGTATCGTTCACACTGTCCATTACCCTGGGGATCATATGGGGTAGTTCTACTAGTAGAAATTCCCCGACTCTGAAGGTATTCCTTCAACTGGGAAGACATAAAAGAACTTCCCTGATCCGAATGGATATATGCAGGCATCCCAAAGATGACAAAAAGTTGAGTCAAACATTTAATAACTGTAGCAGCTGATACATCTGCACAAGGAAAAGCAAAAGGGAACCTTGAAAACTCGTCCACAACAGTAAATATATATCGGTTTTGAGTAGTTGAAGGAAGAGGTCCCTTAAAATCGACACTCAAACGTTCAAAAGGAGAAGTAGCCTTTATAAGATGAGCTCGTTGAGGCTTAAAGAAATTCGGTTTACACCGAGCACAGATAGAACATGATGAAGTCATCCGCTTGACGTCTTCAACTGAAAAAGGCAAGTTCTTACTGCGTACAAAGTGTATCATCCTCGTAACCCCAGGATGACATAAGGCATTGTGAAGATTAATAAGCGTATCTCCGTGAATCACAGAACAATAAGCCCTCGACAGTGCATCAGCAGCAACATTATCCTTCCCCGGACGATAAACTATGTCAAAATGGTAACATGCCAACTCAATCCTCCATCTCATTATTTTATCATTTTTAATCTTTCCAAAATGTTTAACATCAAACATAAAGGACACAGATTTTTGATCAGTTACCAACGTGAAATGTCGCCCCGATAAATAATGTCTCCATTTACGCAATGCTTCTACTATTGCGTATGCCTCTTTTTCTATTGAGGAATGTCTTTTTTCACTATTATTCAAAGTACGTGAGAAAAAGGCCACAGGTCTTCCATTTTGGTTCAAAGTAGCCCCAATTGCAAAATCCAAAGCATCCGTCTCAATCACAAAGGGAACCTGCTCATCAATGGAATGCACAACTGCTCCTAAAATATCCTTTTTAAAATTCTCAAAACATGTCCTGGCCTCCCATGATAGAGGATATGTCATAACCCGAATAAGAGGCCGGATCTTCCGTGAAAAATTTGCAATCCAATTAGAATAATAAGAAAACAGTCCAACAACTCGTTGCAAAGCCTTAGAATTAGTAGGACAAGGTAAATCGATCAATGGTCGCAGACGTTCTGGATCTGGTTTAATCTTATTTCCCGAAATAATATACCCCAATAGATTTACCTCAGTAGTCGAAAAGATACATTTCTCTTTGTTAAAAGTTAAACCAACTTTTTCCGCAGCTTGAAGGAATCTTTTTAAATTAGAATCATGCTCCACCCTTGATTTGCCACACACTGTGATGTCATCTAAGTATGAAAAGGTGTCAGAGAGGGAGTTATCACTTATAAAAGCATCCATCGCCCGTTGAAAACAAGCAACACCATTAGTAACACCAAATGGTATTCGGCAAAACTGATACAGCTTTCCACCAGCCTCAAAGGCCGTATATGGTTGATCCTTCTTAACAATAGGAATCTGATGATAAGCACTCTTTAAATCAATAGTGCTAAAAACTTTATACTGAGATACTTTATTGATAAGCTCATCAATCTTAGGCAAAGGGTACGCGTCTAATTGAGTATACCTATTAATAGTTTGGGAATAGTCTATCACCATTCGTTTCTTGTGTCTCTCATTAGTCGTGACAACTACCTGTGCTCGCCAAGGCGAACAACTAGGTTCAATGATTCCTTCCAATAAGAGACGTTGAACTTCAGAATTAATAAATTCTCTATCCTGACTACTATATCTTCTAGACTTGGTAGCAATTGGCTTACAATCCGACATCAAATTGGAAAAAAGTGATAATGGAGGAATAGATAAAGAGGTTAATCCACAAATAGATAAAGGTGGTTTAGTCCCTCCAAATGAAAGACTAAGAGACTCGTGTAACTGAAGCACATCATGTCCAATCAAAATATCCGCACAGAGATTAGGCAAAACAGATAGGCGTATATCAGTATACGTATTACCTAGAAGAACCATTTTCACAAAGCAACAACCAGCTATTTGTGAAGTAAGGGTCGTCTGAGCCATACACACCTGATACGTAACAGGCGAAATTTTCAAATGCTTCTCCTTCGCAAACTGAAGACTTATAAAACTCTCAGTACTGCCCGTATCTATAAGGGCCTTCACTTCCAACCCATTAACTTGAGCCGTAACTATAGCTTTGTTTAGGCCATGAGCAAATGCAGCAGAAATTGATGCAATAAACGCCCTATCTAAAGGCTGAATAGTCACAGAAGAGGTAGTGGAGGAAGACCCTCCCACACCAGGAGAAGGGAAGGTAATTGAACCTGATGATTTGCACACACGTGCATAATGACCTCTCTTGCCGCATTTACTACACACAGCCTCCCGAGCAGGACACTTCAGACGAGGGTGCCGGATATTCCCACAAAAATAACACTTCTGAATCCTAGAGGCAACGGCCGCCGAAGTAGAAACTGTTTCAAAATCTAGTAAACCACTCCCATTAAGTCCACATAATTCCTTTTCATCCGAAACTGCCGAAACCATAGTCGCAGGCCGATTAAAAAGAGCATAAGAATCCGAATTTCTCTGAGCCACATCCAATGTAGAAGCTTGCTCAAAAGCACTTTTAAGATCCAGAGTCTTATTTTCTAACAACCGCTGACGAATTGATCTAGACAGTAATCCATTAATAAAAGCATCCCGTACCGATTCGTCCTTATATTCTTCAGCTGTCACAGCCTTATAATTACAGTCAACACTAAGGCACCGAAGTGCTTGTAAATAAGTATCCAAAGATTCTCCCACCTGCTGCCTACGGGCAGATAGAAGATGACGTGCAAATACCTCATTCTTTGGTTTAACAAAAATCTTTTCCAATGTAGAAATAGCCTCTTCATAAGTTTTACAGTGCAAAATATATTTATATACATCCGGGTCAATGTAGTTGATCAGCATATTCAGCTTATTTAGAGCCTCTTGATCCACACGCCCAAAACGTTTTTAAATGTACAATACCAATGTTTCCATTTATCATCCACTCCAGCAGAATTGGGGTCAGCCTTGAATCGTTCTGGTTGAAGATATCGCTCCATTCTAAGATAAAGTTAATAAATTGAGATAAAGAATAGATTGGCCTTCCAAAGCTAGGCTTTATTAACTTTAAAATCAGCAGCATATCTTTCCACATCCAGTCCCAACTAAAGCTAGAAAAGGACTGGATTTAAGGTAGCCACAACACATCATGTGATCATCAACTACCAATGAGATTACAACACATATCCCAAGGCAGTTAACAAACAGCGAATCACAATACTTTTACTAATCAAGGAATAATCACCACAGTTAGTTACTACATGAGCGGCGTTTCGATATGCCATTAGGAAATTGTCCACCTTGTGTTGTAGCGGAATCTGATCATCGTTCATGGCCTTTATTGCCTTTTTGAATGTTTGGACAAATCTCTCGGCCAACCCGTTTGTCGCCGGATGATATGGGGCAGAGGTATAATGTTTCACCCCATTCTTCTTTAAGAATTTTTGGAATTCTTCCGACATGAACTGTGGTCCGTTGTCCGAACATATCTGTTCTGGCAATCCGTTCCTTGCGAATATTGTTCTTAACACCGCAATTGTCTTTTCTGAAGTAGTGGTATTCATCTTGATCACTTCTGGTCATTTGGAATGTGCGTCCACCGCAATTAGGAACATGGAGTCCATGAATGGACCAGCAAAGTCAATATGTACGCGTTGCCATGGGGCTGAAGGCCATTCCCATGGGTGTAGCGGTGCGATCGGAGGTGCATTTTGCACTTTTTGGCACCCAGCGCAGCTTTTCGTCAACTCCTCTATCTGTTGGTCAATACCCGGCCACCAGACATAAGCCCTAGCAAGACTTTTCATCTTAACTCCCCCCAGATGACCTTCATGCAGTTCCTTTAGAACTCTTTCCCTTAACTTGGGAGGAATAATCACTCTTGTCCCGTACATCAAAGTACCATGGCAGACGAACAGTTGGTCTCGCCTTGCCGAGAATGCCGGTAACAGAGGATCACCATGTGTTGGCCATCCCTTCACTGTCACCTCATAGACTCGGGACAGTGTCGGGTCGTTCCTGGTTTCTCTTTCAATACTTGCATTGGTGACTGGTAAACACTCGATGATGGTCGAATGAAATAACTCAACAGGGTCAACTTTCGTCGTCTCTTCTTCTTCAGGTAGTGGCAGGCGCGACAGCCCATCAGCATTGCCATGCTGCTTTGTACCTTTGAATTCTATTTGATATTGATGTGCCCCTAGGAAAAGGGACCATCTCTGGAGTCTCTGTGCTGTCATCACCGAAACACCCTTCTTAGGGTTAAAAATGGATACCAACGGCTGATGGTCTGTCAGAAGTGTAAATTTTTGGCCCTGCAGGTAATGATTAAACTTCTTCACTCCCCATACAAGGCTGAGAGCCTTCCTATCGATCTGCGCATAGTTGCGCTCAGCGGAGGTCAATGATCTGGATGCAAATGCGACTGGCCTTTCCGTGCCATTTGGCAACTTGCGTGAGAGTACTGCCCCAATACCATATGGAGAAGCATCACAAGCCAACCGAATAGGCAGTGTCGGGTTGAAGTGAGCCAACACTTCCTCTGAGGTGATCAATTCTTTGCTTTTGCGAAATGCCTTCTTACAGTTTTCGCTCCATTCCCATGGTACCCCCTTCTGTAAAAGAGCGTTCAGCGGGTGCAGTACCGTGGATAGATTCGGTAGAAACTTATGGTAATAGTTAATCAATCCTAGAAACGACCTCAACTGAGAGACATTATCCGGAGCGGGAGCCTTTACAACTGCCTCTATCTTGTCAGGAGACTTATGAAGCCCCTCCACATGACATGACCACAGTACGAGATCCGCTTCTGAAAGAACTCACATTTCTGCCGATTAACTCGAAGTCCATAATCTTTCAGTCTGTTGAGCACCAGTTCCAAGTTTGCGAGGTGTTCTTCATCACCATCTCCTGTAATCAGAATATCGTCCAGGTAACATTGTGTGCCTGGAATTCCCTGTAATACCTGCTCCATGGCCCTCTGCCAAATTGCTGGAGCCGATGCCACTCCAAAAACCAGCCTATTATACCGGTACAAACCTCTATGCGTGTTGATCGTGAGGTACTGGCGTGACTCTTCTTCAACCTCCATCTGCAAGTATGCCTGCGCCAGGTCTACCTTGGTGAAGTGTTTCCCACCAGTCAACGAAGCAAAAATATCCTCAATCCGCGGAAGCGGATACTGCACCGTGTGAAGAACCGGATTAACGGTGATCTTGAAGTCTCCACAGATGCGAACCTTCCCTGGTTCTCCTGGCTTGTTGCTCGAAGGACGTTTCATAACGGGAACAATGGGCGTAGCCCACTCACTCCAATCTACCTTAGACAGTACACCTGAACGTTCTAGCGCTTCCAGTTCTGCTTCTACAGCAGGTCGTATTGCATAGGGTACCGGTCTGGCTTTGAAAAATTTTGGGTGTGCATGTTCATCAATCTTGATGTTTGCCGTAATTCCTCTCAGTGTTCCCAGTCCCTGCTGGAACACCTCTTTAGCATCATCCAATATTCTGGACAATCGTTTAGGTTTGACATCGGTTTCCCCGGAATCTACCGTTAGTGCCTTTAAGGAGTGCCAGTCCATATTCATTTTCCTAATCCACTCCCGTCCCAGTAGTGGTGGACCTCCTTCAGGTAGCACATATAAGTCCATTACTTGGCTTTCTTTGCCCTTGTGGACCACTTTTACCTCTATGTTTCCGATGGGGTACACTCTTTGCCCCGTGTATGTTTTCAATATAATCTCCGTATCCCGTAGGGGAATATGTTGGAATAACCTTTTGTAATCTTTCATATTCATGACCGTCAATGCCGATCCAGTGTCCAATTCCATCTTTACTTGGACTCCTGCTATCTGAAGAGTGACCCAAATTGTCTGGAGATCTGCATCCTTACCAACGTTGTGTACTCTTAAGCTACCCAGTTCATTACTGCTGGCGTCTGAATCTGACTTCTGTTCGTTCGAACTGTTCTTTGTCACCTTGTGTACCTTTATGTATTTTCCTTGCGGTGACTTTTTGTTGCTGGTCTTCTTTCCTGACCGGCATACTTTAGCTATGTGGCCACTGTAGTGTATGTACCCGTCTACCTTTAAGGAAACTATTGTATGTAACCGTTCACCTTTAAGAGAACTACTTTAGGTGTGGCACTACTTGTTTGGCTTCTGTATACTGTAATACCGACAGTGACCACACCAGTATATAAGTGTTGTGGCAGGATTGCTGGGGCAGATTCGCCCTGACCTTCGAATAGTAAAGACCTGTTTGTTTGTTATTCCTGAAGTCTGTGTCGTTATTAATGGTACAACCCACAGACTTTACAGTGGCGACGAGTCCGATCGTACCCTGCGGCAAGACTACCAAAGCAACTAAAGAGCGTCGAAGAGAGGCAACCGCCCTCGTCGTTATGCTGGGAGAAAACACGAGGCTGCAGCAATAGAAAGGAAGAAGACTTTAGCAACAAAAGCTTCCATTAGCAACAGGCACTGACTACCCTTCTACCACGGTGCGGAGTGAGCCGATCAGCAGGGAACAAGGCGGCCGCGGAGACTGTGAGTAGGGGAAAGTGTAACGAAATCCGGAGGATAAGGGCTGTGCACTCGACCACGGTCGAGGGGGAGCAGAGCTGGTCAGGAAGTCGGGTCCAACGGCATCGTGAGATAGCCGGACCGCGATCGGCAGGAAAAGCCGGGCAGCGACCGAAGCCACGAAGCGCTGAGACCGGGAGCAGGCGTGGGAAGAGAGAAACTCAGCCGCAGCCGGGGGAGGGAAGCACCGGACTGCGTGAGGGCTGGGAGGCGAACGGGAGCCGGGCGTGTGGGAGAGGCAGAGCCGACCAAAGGAGGCTGCGCGAGAGCCAGTCCAGCGGCTGAACTGTTCTCCACCAACGGGGTACCCAGCGCCGGTAGAGCCGAACGTGTGGGAGAGAGACGGAGCCGAGCAAGGGGAGAGAGACTGCGCGAGAGCCAGTCCAGCGGCTGAACTGTTATCCGTGAACGGGGTGTACCCAGCGCCGGTAGAGCCGTGCGAGCGGGAGAGAAAGACAGAACCGAGTAAGGGGCGCTGTGCAGAAGCCAGCCAGCGGCTGAACCTGTCCACTGTGGGGAAAGTGTACCCCTTCCACCAGGGAAGAAACGCGGGAAGCCGCCATTAGGCGGAGAAGACGACAGAAGCGGGAAACCGCCATTGAAGTGGGCGGGGAGAGAAGGAAAGAGCGGGAAACCGCCATTTTCGCGGGAAAACCGCCATCTTAACTGCCATTGAAGTGGGCGGAGAGAGAAGGAAAGAGCGGGAAACCGCCATTTTCGCGGGAAAAACCGTCATCTTAGAAATAAACAAATAAATAAGAATACTTAAAGAAATACTTGTGCTGCTCCCAAGGAAAGAAAGATGCCTAAGCGAGGGAATATTAACGATTTTAATTCTGTGATAGAAGACTGGGCCACGTACGTGGAACGCATAGAGATTTATTGTGAAGCCAACAAAATAGAGGAAGACGACAAGGCGATAACATTGCTAAACTCGATGGGGGCAAAAACATACGGGCTCTTGAAGCATCTAATAGCACCAGATAAACCGGCGGATCAGACTTTCGAAGAGATTGTGGCTGTGCTGAAGGACCACTTGAACCCCACACCGTTGATGCTGGCTGAACGTTTCAAATTCTATGCAAGAACGCAGAGGAAAGACGAAAGTAACGCGGAATACTTGGTCAAACTGCGTAGGCTAGCGAAATACTGCCAGTTCGGAGGGAATCTGACAGAGGCACTGCGAGACAAGTTCATATGTGGATTGTCCAAAGAAGGGACGCAAAAGCGACTACTGGAAGAGAACGACCTCACACTAGACAGGGCTGTTCTTATAGCTGCATCGCACGAAGCTGCAGCGAAAGGAACGGCAGAAATGCAGCTGAAGGCGGCAGCACTCGGGGTGGACCAAATTACCTCGAATACAACAAAATGCTATCATTGTGGGAAAACAACGCACGACCAGAATCAATGCTGGTTTAAGAACCAAGAATGTAGGAAATGTGGCAAACTGGGTCACATCGCAAAGGTATGCCGGTCAGGGAAGAAGACCAACAACCAAAGGAAGCCACCACAAGAAAAGTACAGCAAGGTACACAAGGTGGCTGAGAAGAGTTCAGACGAACAGAATTCAGACTCAGACCCAAACAACTAGGAGCTGGGTAGTCTGAGAATTCACAATGTGGGGAGGGAAGCTGATCTACAAACTATCTGGGTCATGCTAAGAATAGCTGGAGTCCAAGTGAGAATGGAGTTGGACACTGGATCAGCTCTATCAGTCATCAATCGAAGGGACTACCACCGGCTATTCTCTCACATACCCTTAAGGAATACCAAGTTCGTATTACAGACATACACGGGGCATAAAGTATACCCCATGGGGAAGATAAGAGTCAAGGTGAGAGAGAGGGGTAAAGAACACCCAAGAATGAACTTGTACGTATTACCTGAGGGAGGACCACCACTTCTAGGACGGGAGTGGATTAAGAAAATAGACATGGAATGGCACTATCTAAAAGCCATCACGAGTGAGGACTCGGTACGAGCAATCAGCTCAGATTCTGGAATGGATGACGATAAGACTAACTCAAATATGGAAGACAAGGCTGAAATGGACTTGCCGACTATGGTGTAGAAAACGAAGACAGGCATAAAGGCTTATGCTACTGAGAAGGATAAAGCTTCAGAGCAGAACTCCAGGTTGACAGAGAATTCTGAGCCTGTCCAAGTTAAGGACTTATCCACGACGGAAGAACACAGAGCCCGGACTCAAACGTATCGCAAAATACAACAACAATTAGAACAGTTGAGTTACCGTCTCGTACAAGAGATGAAAACAATGGAACAATTCTGGGACACCGAATGGGAGAACCTGGAAAGACAACAGAGGCAGCTAGCTCAAGCTGAGAGCGACCATAGGGCCATCATGGCTAAGTATCGATCACATCTCCCTGATGCTGTTCAAGAGTTAGAATATTTGCAGAACGAAACAAATGAAGAGGAATCTTCAGGCAGCCAGGATTTTATCCCAGTTCCTCTCTACGACTCCTTACAAGCAGAGTGTAAGAAGTTGAAAGAACAGTATGAACAGGCCCAGGCTACAATTCTGGAGGGGGTTAACTCGGCAACCTCCGAAAAGCTAGTTTTAGTGAAAGCATATGAGCAACTAAAGGTTGAACATGAGCAAGAAGTCCAAAGGATGCAGGAAATGTTTGAGGAGCTCCAGGCCAAGACAGACTCATCGGTAGAGATTCCATCCATCGATGAAAAATTGGAGGTGGAAGACATGGCAGAACATGGAATCCAAGAGGTTCAAGAACTCATAAAAGTACTGAAGGAAACCCAAGACAAATATGAGGCGGAAATGACCAGGGTTCAACAACTTGAAGAACATAGTCAACTGGGAATCCGGGCAGTGGAAGGAAAGGCAACTGGAAGAGAAACAGAGACTGGAAGAATGGCCCCTGAACTGGAGCTAGAGAGCATCAAGGCGCAACTTCTTCGAGCGCTTAAAACCCAAGCACCAGAGGGAAAGGTGGATGAAATAGAGAAGAAGCTGATCCCCAGTGTCCCCGGGGAAGAGTTAACGACCAGCCAACTCCTTCACAGGCGGAGTGACAAGACTCCACAAGGGGAACACGAGCTTCAGGCTTCAAAGGGAAGGAATTCGGAGCTTCCAAAAGGGATGGAGATAGCTGAGGTGGCAACACAGCTTTTACAAGGATGCCAAAAGGACGCTGAATTACGTCAAATTGAACAGAAGAATGGGGAAACAGCTACTCCAGTAGAAGGAGTAAATAGTCGGATAACGCAATCCCCGATGGAAGGGAAGGTATTGAACTCACAAATGAGGACAGTAGTGAAGGAATGGCAGACAACCCAGGAAGAGCGTGATGAATATGAATGTATGAGGAAGTCTTTTCAAGAAAGATGTCTAGGGAAGGAACCACAGTCGGCTAACGTCCAGATGGGTAAGGAGGAAGTAGAAGGCCCTCTCGCTGGCCTAACTCAGGACGACCCCGAATATTACCATGACCTGTTGAGTGACACTGAATATTACGAGGATCTGGTCTGCCCAGTTTGTGAGGAAAACTCCCAAAGTGCTGAAATCAGGATGAAACACTTAAGGTCTAAGGAACATAGAGAGTTGGTGGCGCTACAGCTGGCAGCCGAGAAAGGAGCCCCGAGAGTCTCAAAAAGGCAGAAAAGAAAAAGAAGAGGCAGAAGACAATAATTATCTAAAATATTATCACTTCTACCAGCTCAGGAGGGGACCTACGAAAGGAGCTAAATTAGTTGAAAAGTGGGAAATTATCAAGACAGCCAGTTGGTTATAAAAGTCGGCACTGCCGGTTCAACAGGACGAAAGTTCAAGCTGTTACGTCAAGGAAAAGGCTATGGAGGAGTCACACTATCCATGTGAACCGGCTACACCAAAGAGATGTTGTTCGGACCAAGTCAAGATCGGAGACTGAATCTGTGAACTGTTCCCGCAGAGACTGACTTTGTGAACTGTTTCCCACCGAGATTAGGGCAGCATGGTGGCATAGTGGTTAGCACTGTTGCCTCACAGCGCCAGGGACCCGGGTTCGAATCCGGCCTCGGGTGACTGTCTGTGTGGAGTTTGCACATTCTCCCCGTGTTTGCGTGGGTTTCCTCCGGGTGCTCTGGTTTCCTCCCACAGTCCAAAGATGTGCAGGTTAGGTTGATTGGCTATGATAAAAAAAAATTGACCCTTAGTGTTAGGGGGATTAAATACGTGGGGTTACGGGGATAGGGTGGGATATGTGTTGGTGTAGGGGTTACGGGGATTGGGAGGGATATGTGTCGGTGCAGGCTCGATGGGCCGAAATGGCCTCTATCTGTACTGTGAGGTTTCTGTGATTTCTGTGATTATATCTGTAAAGTGTTTTATATGAAGTTGAAGATATGTATGTTAATGGGACTCTAAGTAATAAGCTAAAAAGGGAGGATTGTAGTGTATGTACCCGTCTACCTTTAAGGAAACTATTGTATGTAAGCGTTCACCTTTAAGAGAACTACTTTAGGTGTGGCACTACTTGTTTGGCTTCTGTATACTGTAATACCGACAGTGACCACACCAGTATATAAGTGTTGTGGCAGGATTGCTGGGGCAGATTCGCCCTGACCTTCGAATAGTAAAGACCTGTTTGTTTGTTATTCCTGAAGTCTGTGTCGTTATTAACTGTACAACCCACAGACTTTACAGCCACGCCTGCCACACGTTCTGCATTCTTGGTTTTTAAACCAACACTGGTTCTGATCGTGTGTTGTCTTTCCACAACGATAACATTTTACAGTACTCAAAACCAATTGATTTGTACTGAGTTCCGGTGACCGTAGCTGCATTACTGCCGTGCCTCTCGCTGTGGCTTCATGTGATGCTGCCATAGTGACCGCTTTCTCAAGCGTCAGCTCATTCTCCTCGAGCAGTCGCTTTTGTGTATCTTCTTTTAATAATCCGCACACAAATTTATCTCTTAGCGCATCTGTTAGTCCCGTTCCAAACTGACAGTACTTTGCTAGCTTACGCAATTCCATTAAATATTCAGCATTGCTTTCATCTTTCAGCTGCTTTCTGCTGTAAAATTTAAATCGTTCCGCTAGCATCAGCGGCGTGGGGTTTAGATGATTTCTCAGGACAGTAACAATCTCCTTGAACGTCTTCTCCGCCGGTTCATCTGGTGATAAAAGGTGTTTCAATTGCCCGTATGTCTTCGCACCCATTAAGTTTAATAAAGTTAGTGCTTTCTCATCATCTGGGATTTTATTTGCTTTACAATAATTTTGTATGCGTTCTACATACGTGGCCCAATCTTCGATGTCGCTATCAAAGGTATTAATGTTCCCATGTTTAGGCATCGTTGCAATTTTTTTTAGTGATTCCCCTTTTTCCAAGATGGCGGCTTCCCGCTCTTGTCTTCGTCCTCCGCCTACAAAATGGCGGTTTCCCGCGCTTGGCGGTCTTTCCCGCGCTCGCCTTCTTCACCCGCTGGCTGCAATGGCGTTTGGCGTGCCGCTGCTGCTCCCCTTTCCCAGCGGTTAGTAACTCCCCCGACGCTGTCTCCGCTTCACCGCGGCTCCCTCAGGCATTCGCGCTTCCCCGATGTCGCGCCTCACAGCCCTTCTTGCAGCCCGGTTATTAGCACCGGCTGTGTTCGCCTTCACCGCGGCTCTCGCGCCTTCAGTCACCCCAGACGCTGCGCCTTTTTGGCCCGAATGCGGCCCGGCCCTTATCACCAGCTGCGATCGATGTCCCCGCGCTGCGCCTTTTGGCCCGAATGTGGCCCGGCCCTTATCTCCGGTCGCGATCGATCTCACCGTCCTTATTCCTCCGTCTTCCCTCCCCGTCTGTACAGCCAACGCGGCCGACTTTCTGCTCGCGTCACTGACCGGCTTACCCACCACCGAGGTAGAAGGAAGATAGCTGACTGCCGCTGATGGAGGCTTCGAGTTCAGGATATCTTCTGCACTCCGGGTTCTCGATGCCTGCCGCGCGACGTGTCTTCCAGCAGGGTGATGAGGGTGGATGCCTCTCTTCGACGCCCGTTCTGTGGACGAAGCCGCCGTGGATATAAACTGCCGCAGGGTAAGAATCGGACTCGTCGCCACTGTTAAGTCTGTGTGTTCTAGTTGTATTTAAGATTAATTACTGACACAGACTACAAGAATAACGTTTCAACAGGTCTTTACTAGTTGGAGGTCAGGGCTATACTAACAGCAATATCACTACACAGTACTTATATACCGGTGGTCACCACCGGTATTACGTATACAGCAGCCAGAGAAAGTAGTACATCTCTTAAGGTGGAACAGGCTTAAGTTCTCTTAACGTGGAACAGGTTACATACACCACAGTTCCCGTTGGCAATAAAGGTTCCATGGTACCAACTCAACAAGGAGCAGTGTGCTGGGCAACATCTCTCCCTCAACAGTGGGCGTAACCTTACAATCAGAGCTAGGCCATTCAGGGGTGAGGTCAGGAAGCACTCCTTCACTCAAAGGGTAGTGGAAATCTGGAACTCTCTTCACCTGCAAAAGCAGTTGAGGCTGGGGGTCAATTGGAAAAAGTCAAAACTGAGATTGATAGATTTTTATTCGGTAAGGGTATTGAGGGATCTGGAACCAAGGCGGGTAAATGGGAGTTAAGGTACAGATCAGCCATGATGTAATTGAATGGTGGAACAGATTCGAGGGGCTGAATGGCCTACTCCTATTCCTTTGTTCCTAACCAACACCACCAAACACCATTCATCTCGTTGTTTGTGGGACATTGCTGCCGTGATAAAGTGCAATATAAATGCAAATATATCATTATTTTAAGATTTAGCTCTTTTTAAACTATAACTTTTCAATATCCGTACTGGATGTTATTTGTGTGTTAGGGAGATCTAATTTAAAATCCCCGAAATTCCTGAGGCCTGCGGGAGCAGGAACACCTGATTTCCATCGGGATGGAGGCAGGGATTTGTGGTGGAACCAAGTTCCACCAGGATTACGCCCTATTTGCTATGGCTCTTTAAATTCCAGTGGGCTGGGGGCACCAGGGGTGGCTTTTTCTCTGCCCCCACACCCTCCACATCAAAGGGGTGTATCAGCCTTGGCTTCTGCAGGAAAAATCACCATGTAGCCCTCTTTATTGGCCCAATGGAATGCCTAGCGAGAGCAGGCGCAGGTTCCATTGTGGATCTAGAGGAGGCCCAAAAAACAGAACTCGATTCCAGAGATGATTGCTTGCCTCACTCCAAGGTCACAGTGGCTCCACTTGGAGCAAGAGGTTTTTGGCTGATTTGTAAACATTTGTTTCAACCCAGGGTGGCCTGGAGGTGCCTTAGGCAGATCAGCTGTGAGCTGCTCCTCCTTATGCCAGGCCTATCAGGGCAGGTGCCACCAAAACACCCTCGCAGGCACAATGCACCGTGCTGGTTATGCAAATGATCCCTTACCCCAGGATTTGGACAGGATCTCTGGCTTGTGGCTAGGATGGATTGGAGTGGCGGGGTCCACTCTGCAATGCTTGCGCTAGTGGAGCAGACCCCCCCCCCAGGAATTACTTTTCCCCCCCTCGCCCAGGGATACTTTTTAATTCATTCACAGGATGTGGGCACCGCTGGTAAGGCCATCATTTATTGCCCATCCCTAATTGCCCTCGAGAAGTTGGTGGTGAGTTGCCTTCTTGAATACAGTTGAGTGGCACAAGGCAGCTAAGAGTCAACCACATTGCACACTCCAGTGAGTCTGGAGTCACATATAGGCCAGACCGGGTAAGGGCAGTAGATTTCCTTCCCTAAAGGACATTAGTGAACCAGATGGATTTTTACGACAATCCGATAGTTTCATGGTCACCATTACCAATAGTGGCTTTTTATTCCAGATTTATTTAATTAACTGAATTGAAATTCCCCAGCTGCCAGTGGTGGGATTTGAACTCCTGTCTCCGAGTAATTAGTCCAGGCCTCTGGATTACTCATTCAGTAACATAACCACTATGCTACCGTATCCCATATTGAGGCATCACCACTGCTGCCTTAGCTGTGATCAACTCGGCACAGATCAAGAATCAACACTTTGATTTTCCTGTTGTGTGTGTGGTTCGTTATCACACCCATGAAGTGCTTTTGTTGCGTTTGCAAAGATAATCCAGAGGCCGTATGCAGAGCTCAGTTCATGTTGCTTTTAATGGCTGATCCAAACACACTCCTCCAGGCAAAAGCAATCGAATACCTATATCCAATGTCAAACACAATACAACGATAACAGCACTATCAAACTCCATGTGCTCAGGCCAAGGCAATCGAGTACCTATCACCAATGTCAGACATAACAGCTTTACCTACTGAACTGTCCAGTTGTTGTTGTTTATTCACCTCCCTCCCCCTTTTTGTTTTTATTCTCCCCTCCTCTTATTCTCCTCTTCCACAAGAAGCAAACCTGCTGCCCTTTTATGGGGCTCTGATGTTGCTTCCATTCATCATGAAACCTTAATCCAGGAGCGTTAAATGCTGACACTGGCTGGAATAATCAAAAATGACAGAAGTGGAAAAGTGTGTACTTCCCAGCATTTGCATCCCTCACCTCGACAAGCTTGGCTCTGTTGAAATCACACTCGTCTCCAAGTCAGAAAGTTGTGGGTTCAATCCCCACTTCAGAGCCTTGAGTGCATAACCTAGACTGACACATTAGTGCAGTACCGAGGGACTGTTGGACGGTACCATCCTTTGGATAGCACATTGAAGCAAGGCCTGCTCCAGTCGTTCAGGTGAACACTGACGCTGTCATGGCGTCAGTCAAAGAAGAGCATGGCATTCTCCTGGCCAAATGTCACCCTCAACCAACACTACCAAAAACAGATTAACTGCCCATTCATCTCATTGCTGTTTGTGGGCTCTTGTGTGTGCAACATGGCTGCTGTATTTGCCTTCATAACAGTGACTGTGCTTCAAAGTAAATTAATTGAACATGGAGCTCTTTGAGACACCCTTTGGAGATATGAAAAGGTGCTACAGAAAATGGGCTTCTTTGCTCTTTCAAAGAAATTCACCAGGAAATACATTTTTTAAAAGGTTAGCACTCCTGTGCTCAATTTCACCTCTGTGAGAAACGTACGGATCATGAGATGTGTTCGCTTTATTGAAACTTCTGTGCTCGAGTTATAACGTTGCCGCCTGTCATTAAATTTGGAAGTAAATGCTGTACTTTTTTGTTGGAGCCAAGGGGCATCCATCCAACAGCTGGGGAATTGACATCACAAAATAGCGTCTTAAAAAATAACACAAACAGCAAAGTTTAGCTGATGGATAGGGGACGCTTTCATCTCACTCCCAGCGGTTGGGTGCAGAGGCCCAAATTAGTTTGCTCAGTGCTGACAAACCTTGAAAGATATATTTTTTACAGCTGGGTCCTGACAGGCAGCAATCAAAAGTTGAATCACTGGAGACCTGCTGCTCCAGGCTGGACTTACTGAAAGTGTGATGGTTGAGCAAAAATAGCCACAGTATGCTTTCAACTGATGTACAGCTTGCGTAAGATTCAACATTTGCAGAGCTCCAGACCAGTGAGCATTATGCTTTTAACTGGGTGATGGCGTATCTCTTTCTTTTAATGTCCCTCTACTTCCCTTCCCCACACACCAATTTTCTCTCCTCCTTTCCTGAGTTTGCTGATTCGTGGTCGGGTATAGTTCCTTAGCAACAATCTGTTATGTTACCTAAGCCGCCCTTCTTTATGTGTAAGCTGTGATGTATAGCTGTGCAACCGTAGAAGAAACATAGAAAATAGGAGCAGGATTAATCCAGGAGAAGGCATCATTGCAGAACCCACTCCTGTCCCAATCCAGTGTCCTCATTACCCAAGCCCTACTTTATGCCGATACTTCACAGCAGTATTGTGGGCGGGCGGTATTGTCAGGAGTTGGGTTTTGCATGAGATGCTAAACTGAATCCCTGTTCAGGCAAACGTAAGCGATCCCATTCGAAGAAGACCCAAGAGTTATCCTGGTGCCCTGGCCAGAATTCCTTCTTCTATCCATGCCACCAAAAATAGATTGTCATTTAATCTCGCTTGCTGTTTGTAGGACCTTGCTGTGTGCAAATTGGCATCTGGATTTTGCCCACAAAACAACAGTGGTCTGTACGTCAAAAGTAATTCATTGATTCCAAAGAGCTTTGGGTCATCCTGAGAAGATGACCGTTACTATATAAATGCAAGGTTTCTTTCTTTCTTTCTTAAGCTAAGGAACGTCGGTGCCGCGGAATTGGACACGCCTCTGTTGTTTTGGCTCCCGTTCATTATCCTAGTGATACTCGCGACCATGGCTGTGAATCTGTGCGAGCTGCTCCTGCTCGGTCACCGCAACAAATCCAGCAAACCCCAGGAACGTACAGAAACGTTTCCATTGCACTTCCCAGAGCCCCAGGTGGGCAGAGGAAACGCTTCAAGGACACCCTCAAAGCCTCCTTGAAAAAGTGTAACATCCCCACCGACACCTGGGAATCCCTGGCCCAAGACCGCACAAAGTGGAGGAGGAGCATCCGGGAAGGCGCCGAATACCTCGAGTCTCTTCGCCGGGAGCAAGCGGAAGCCAAGCGCAAGCAGCGGAAGGAGCGCACGTCAACCCAAGCAGCCTACCCACCCACCCCTTCAACCACTGTCTGCCCCACCTGTGACAGAGACTGTAGGTCCCGCATTGGACTCATCAGTCACCTGAGAACTCATATTTAATGTGGAAGCAAGTCATCCTCGGTTCCGAGGGACTGCCTAAGAAGAAGAAGAAGACTTCCGTCGAAGTTAGGGTGGTGGAGCGGGAGTTGATTCCTGCCCATAAAGATCTGGGATGAGACTGGCCAAACCCATTTCACGTGGCGTCATTACAATTAGTAGAAAAGGGACATTTTATTCCATCTTTCTGTGCTATATTTTCTCATGTCCCAGAGGTAAAACAACACATGGGGTGGCAGAAATTTGGAATTCTCTCCCCCGGGCAGCACGGTGGCATAGTGGTTAGCACTGTTGCCTCACAGCGCCAGGAACCCGGGTTCAAATCCGGCCTCGGGTGACTGTCTGTGTGGAGTTTGCACATTCTCCCCGTGTTTGCGTGGGTTTCCTCCGGGTGCTCCGGTTTCCTCCCACAGTCCAAAGATGTGCGGATTAGGTTGATTGGCTATGATAAATTGACCCTTAGTGTTAGGGGGGATTAAATACGTGGGGTTACGGGGATAGGGTGGGATATGTGTTGGTGTAGGGGTTACGGGGATCGGGTGGGATATGTGTCGGTGCAGGCTCGATGGGCCGAAATGGCCTCTATCTGCACTGTGAGGTTTCTGTGAAAAGGCTGTGGACTCTGGGACAATTGGACCTTTCAAGACTGAGTTTGACAGACTTTTGTTTGGTAAGGGTATCGAGGGATACGGAGCAAAGGCGGGTAGGTGGAGTTGAGGTACAGATCAGCCATGATCTAATTGAATGGCAGAGTGGTTTCAAGGGGCTGAACGGCCTGCTCCTGCTCCTATGTTCTAATGTTCCTAGAAAATGTTAACCCACAGCATAACCCTGAACAAAGTCTCTGCCTTTTAATCCATAAGAACCTGAACTTGAGCCCCTAATAAATATTGAAACGAAGCTTGCCCCGCGGAGCAACACAAACCTCTTTCACCCCCCAGTGCAGACCCCGTGGAAAACAGTGCCGGTACAGAAACCGCACGTGAATCAAAGTCCCGCTCCCTCTGGGCCGTACCCGTGTCTGCTGCACAAAGGAGCACAATTTCAGGTTCTAAGTGACAATCTACGATCTTTCTACAACCAGTGAGAATAAAGCAGCAGATAATGAGCTAGACACTGAAATGTCATCCATCCCCCCACCACCCAATCTTCAGATTTAGACATTAATAACCATTTGGAATGTAGGCTTTCCAACTGCGATCCTTGGACCTTTGGGGCGGGGGGGTGGGGGGGGGGAGCGGGGTCAGCAAGGTCGCCTGTCATTATTTGTCAGCTCACGAGCTTCCATCTTATACAGGAATGAAAATGTTTTCTGCAGTGACAGCACTGCTTTCCTTGGGCAACTGACACTGCCTTTTGGAATTAGGGGAGGGGCATCCCAAAGAGCGTCAGTATTTAAAGGGTCCCCTCCATGCAGCAAGGTTTGAAAACCCTTGGCTTACAAGCAGTCGCAGAGTCAGCTTTACCTTTTCTCGAAGGCAGAGACAACCATATTAAAGAGTTTTCATTCGGGTCATGTTCCTGGGCCTGAAAACTCAGCTTTTGAACTTTCAAGTTGTTCTGTGCCGCAGACCAGTGCTGTTCCTTCTGTACTGTATAGTTTTTGATATTAAGTTAATAAACGAAAAGACCTGAACGACGTTCAGGCTTGGGCTGATAAGTGGCAGGTAACATTCGCGCCACAGAAGTGCCGGGCAATGACTATCTCCAACAAGCGACAGTCTAACCACTGCCCCTTGACAGTCAACGGCATTACCATCGGCGAATCCCCCACCATCAACATCCTGGGGGTCACCATTGCTCAGAAACTTAACTGGACCAGCCACATAAATACTGTGGCAACAAGAGCAGGTCAGAGGCTGGGTATTCTGCAGTGAGTGTCTCACCTCCTGACTCCCCAAAGCCTTTCCACCATCTACAAGGCACAAGTAATGAGTGTGATGGAATACTCTACACTTGTCTGGATGAGTGCAGCTCCAACAACACTCAAGAAGCTCAACACCATCCAAGACAAAGCAGCCAGCTTGATTGGCACCCCATCCACCACCTTAAACATTCACTCCCTCCACCACCGGCGTACCGTGGCTGCAGTGTGTACCATCTACAAGATGCACTGCAGCAACTTGCCAAGGCTTCTTCAGCAGCACCTCCCAAACCCGCGACCTCTACCACCTAGAAGGACAAGGGCAGCAGGTGCATGGAAACACCACCACCTCCAAGTTCCCCTCCAAGTCACACACCATCCCGATTTAGAAGTATATCGCCGATCCTTCATCATCGCTGGGTCAAAATTCTGGAACTCCCTACCTAACAGCACTGTGGGAGTACCTTCACCACACGGACTGCAGCGGTTCAAGTTGGCGGCTCACCACCACCTTCTCAAGGGCAGCTAGGGCTGGACAATAAATGCTGGCATTGCCAGCGATACCCAGATCCCATAAACGAATAAAAAAAAAGTTATTCAGCATTCCAAATGACTGATACTCATAAGCCCTCTGTGAATAAATGCAGCAAAGCGTCTTCAATGAAGACAGAGTGTGCGCATCAGTTTGGCTGGCGCTGACTTTGCCTTCAACAGCTTTGCCCTGTTACGGTAAATTACACCATCTTGCGCCCCAGTAATACGCCAATGAGATGTAAATCACGTTAATGATGCATAAACATGTCATTCGCACCATTCGCTCCATCATCAGGCTTAAAATATAATGGAGGTGTGGCAGCTGCAGTTTTCCGGCTCTGAGGTTTTACTTAAACAGAAAGCTAACTGAATGACCTGCTCTACTGGTACATTGGTGTTGCCACTCATTGCCACAATATCATAAGTTGCAGATTTGTACCCGAGAGTTTTCCCCATGTAGCAAGGTCTTAATCTCAGCTGGCGTTGGAGGTGCCAAACGGAAGTGAGCCATTTCACCAGAAGGAAAGAAGGGGGAGGAGGAAGTCCATTTCCCCCATTTTTCCCAACAGCTGTCCGCAGAGGCCTGGAAGTAGGTCGTGTGGCTGTCCTCTCAAATGGGTGATGGCGCATGAGACCATAGAAAAGGGAACCAAAAGAGGAAAGACATTAAAAAAAAATGAATTCTTGGAATGTGGGCATCGCTGGCAAGGTGGGCACTTATTGCCCATTCTTAGTTGCCCTGAAAAGGTGGTGATAAGTCTTCTTCTAGAATGGACACACTCCATGAACGGTTTGATATAACTGGGGGGCTTGCTCGACCGCTTCAGAGGGCAGGTAAGAGTCAACCATTACTAAAGATGGTGGATTAGATTTAAAATCAATTCAAAATTTGAACCAAATTTGCTGTTTTTTTTAAAGTGAATGTCCCTGAATGTTTACAATCGTGTTTCAGTGGAGCTTCAACTATCAGCTTCAAAAATCATGGGCTAGAAATTCGGTGCATTTGCGCCTCTCGTTAGCGCCCCTGGCGGGTGCTAACGGGGTACAAACAACTTTTTGCCCGGGCACAGCACCGCTAATGACTCACACTAAATTCAGCGGGAGGTTAGTGGTGATGGTAACCGGTAGCGCCCCGGAGACGATGGTGATGTCATCACCGTGCGCAGCGCCCCATTTTTGCCCCACCTGCAAAATTGGCCCGCGCCCCCCGAATCTGCGCCGGGCGATGACAGCGAGCGATTCAGGGGGTGGGAACGGAGCGGCAGGAGGTTCACGGGTAGGTGGCGGGCGGGGGGGAAGAAATATCATTGCGTCTTTGAATGTTGCGATCTGGAAGCCCGGCACTCCTCCTGAGTGGTCCAGGTAGGACCCCGCAGAGTTGTGGGCTTGGGCCCTCTCCTTTAATGAGGGGGAGGAGCCTTTCCATGCGGCAGCGCTATGTGGCTCCGTGCCTAGCACTGCAGAACGCACCGCCCCGATATTCGGGGTTAGTGCTCTAAGAAGGAAGTGGAGCGCTTGAATTAGTGCTCCATCTCTCTCTTGGGGTGCTAAAGTTGAAGTTAGTGATCGCCGCCGCTATTTTTCGTTGGGTGCTAAATTTAGCGCCCAGGCGATGTTAGCGACCCAAAATGGTCGCTAACGAATTCTCCCCCCTCGTTTGTCTACCCAACATTGTTTAGAATTAGAGTTGTGCGTGTGTGACATTCTGTGAATATACACTGCAATTTTTTTCTTGAGGACTTCTAACTAAATAAAGGCAAAGCAAGCCACATCAAGGCAGGTGTCATTCAGACTCAGTTTGACCAAGCTACTAAAAGTTTAGGTGCGTTCCGATTTCAGATATAAATTTACATGCAACTTCAACATGGCTTTAAGTCAACCAAACTGGCCACAAAATTCCACGGGATTTCTGCTGTAATTTCAGTGGGAGACTAAAAATACTCCCAAGGAAGCGGGGAAGACCTATCGGAATTGGGAGTTTCCTGGTTGACTCATAAGGGATGGAACTTCTGTCTGCTACTTACAAGGCAAATGGCAGGCCAATGGGGCCGGAGCCAAGGGTGGATGTCTTCCTGGGCCAGAATGCCCATTCCTGAGACTGACTGGGGACCTCGCATAGCAGTGGCTGCTAGTTTGCTGAGAAAGATGATGCATACCTGTTGTGTCTGTGTATAATAAGACACAGACTGCAGGAGAACGGTACAACAGGTGTTTACTCAACGTGGCTCACACAGGAACTGATCTGTACAGATTACTACTCAGTGCTATATATAGGTGTGGTCACTGCCAGTACTGCAGTATACATGAGCTGTAAAAGATAGTTCCCCCCTTAAAGGTATCTACATTACAATTCCTCCCCTTTTAGATTAACAGTACCATAACACTCATTTAACAATTAAATATCAAACTAATTACAATTAACACTTTTAACATGCAACATTAGCTGAAAATAGTCTATTTATATATTCAGTCTTTGGGGAGGCTTCCTGATCCTTTCTGGATAGTGCCTTTCCCGAGTGTCTTGCTCTTGGTGCGGAGGCGATTCTGGCCCCTTGTCGTCGGTTGGTTCATCAGCTTCCGATGCTACTGTTTCTGAGGTAGATGCGACCTGTACGTTGGGTTCCTCACCAGGTACGTATGGGCGAGGCATGGGGTTGACTTGTTCCTGTGACTCTAGGATCTGGTCAGCATGGCGTCTCACGATGCTCTCCCCAATGTCCACTGTGTACATTAGTGGGCCCTGCCGTGTGCATATCGTTCCTGTCTGCCATTTTTCTGTTCGGTAGTCGCGGGCCAAGACTGGTTGCCCTACATTGAAGCTCCTTGTTGGCTTCTCATGGATGTGCTGGAATTGCTTACTCTCAACATCTCTTCGTACGTTTGGTCTGAGCAAATCCAGGCGAGATCTTAACCTTCGGTTAAAGAACATCATGGCTGGGGCCTGGTTGGTGACTGCATGTGTCGCATTCCGGTAGGCGAACAGGAAATTGTCCACCTTGTGCTGCAGCGGAATGTTGTCATTGTACATAGCCTTTATTGCCTTCTTAAAGGTTTGTACGAACCTCTCAGCCAATCCATTTGTGGCTGGATGATATGGGGCGGATGTGTAATGCCTTACCCCAGTCTTTTTCAAGAACCTCTGGAACTCTTCGGACACAAACTGTGGTCCGTTGTCGGAGCAAATCTGTTCTGGCAAGCCATTCCTGGCAAAAATGGTCCGTCCGACTGCAATAGTTTTCTCCGTGGTGGTGGAGGACATTTTGATGACCTCAGGCCATTTCGAGTGCGCATCCACGGCTATTAAAAACATTGAGTCCATGAATGGACCAGCAAAATCAATATGCACCCGTTGCCATGGAGATGAGGGCCACTCCCATGGGTGTAGAGGGGCCTGTGGTGGTGCATTTTGGACTTTCTGGCATCCTGAGCAGCTCTTGGTCAGGTCCTCAATTTGTTTATCAATTCCCGGCCACCACACATAAGCCCTGGCTAGGCTTTTCATTTTTACCCCTCCCAGATGACTCTCATGAAGCTCATTGAGCACTCTATCCCTTAACTTGGGTGGAATTACCACTCGGGATCCACACATCAAGGTCCCCCGGCACACTGACAGCTGTTCTCTCCTTGTCGAGAATGCTGGCAACAGTGAGTCGCCATGTGCTGGCCATCCCTTCACCGTCAAATCATATACCCGAGACAGTGTCGGGTCATTTCGGGTTTCCTTTTCGATACAAGCGTTAGTTACCGGTAGGTATTCAACTATAGTCGAATGGAATATTTCGACAGGATCCACTGCTGGTGCTTCCTCTGCAGTAGGCAGTGGCAGGCGTGATAGCCCATCAGCATTCCCATGCTGTTTCGTGCCCTTATATTCAGTCTCATAGTGGTGCGCCCCTAAAAAAAGTGACCATCTATGTAGTCGTTGCACAGTCATCACCGGAACGCCCTTCTTCGGATTAAAAATGGAGACAAGAGGCTGGTGATCAGTCAGCAAGGTGAATTTCTGCCCGTGCAGATAGTGATTGAACTTTTTCACTCCCCACACTAGGCTGAGGGCCTCCCTGTCAATCTGGGCGCAGTTACGCTCGGCTGAGGTTAGTGATCTGAGCCATCCAAGAATTTGTGCGACAGCACCGCTCCAATGCCGTAGGGTGACGCATCACATGCCAACCGAATTGGTAATGCCGGGTTGTAATGGGCCAATACCTCTTTCGATGTGATTAGTGTTTTGCTCTTCTGGAAAGCTCGTCTACATTCGTCACTCCACTTCCATGGCACCCCAGTTTGCAGTACGGTGTTCAGTGGGTGTAGTATTGTAGACAAATTTGGCAAGAACTTATGGTAGTAGTTTACCAGCCCGAGGAACGACCTCAGTTGTGACACATTTTCCGGTGCTGGAGCCTTGACTACTGCCTCAATCTTCTCTGGGGACGTATGTAACCCCTCTTTATCGATAACGTGGCCACAATACGAGATCTGATTTCTAAAAAACTCGCATTTGGGGCGGTTAGCTCGGAGCCCATATTCCTGCAATCTAGTGAGCACCTGCTCCAGGTTGGCAAGGTGATCACTGTCATTTTCGCCCGTGACCAGGATGTCGTCCAAATAACACTGGGTCCCTGGGATTCCTTGCAGGACTTGTTCCATTGCCCTCTGCCAAATAGCCGGAGCTGATGCTACCCCGAATACCAGCCGGTTGTATTGGTAGAGACCTTTATGGGTGTTGATTGTGAGGTATTTTTTTGATGCTTCTTCTACCTCCATTTGCAGATACGCCTGGGCCAGACCAATCTTAGTGAAGCGTTTCCCTCCAGATAGCGAGGCGAAAATATCTTCAATCCGCAGAAGTGGATATTGTACGGTGTGAAGGACCGGGTTCACTGTTACCTTAAAGTCCCCACAGATGCAAACCTTCCTTGGTTCCCCAGGCGTGCTGCTCAACGACTTTTTCATCACAGGGATGATGGGTGTAGCCCACTTGCTCCAGTCTACCTTGGACAGTACACCTGAACGTTCCAGACACTCCAGCTCTGCTTCGACGGCTGGGCAGATCGCATAAGGTACCGGTCTGGCCTTAAAAAATTTTGGGCTTGCGTTTTCTTCAATTTTAATCGTCGCTGTCATGCCTTTTAGTGTTCCGAGTCCTTGCTGGAACACTTATTTCGCGTCAGTTAGGATCTTTGACAGTCGCCCAGGTGTGACGTCGTCATCCTTTTTGTCAGCCACAGTCAGTGCCTGTATGGAATGCCAATCCAGTTGTATTTTCCGGATCCATTCATGTCCCAGTAATGGTGGTCCTCCATCTTGCAATACATACAGGTCTAGTTTTGGTGTTTCCTTACCGTTATATATAACGGCCACCCTTATTTTTCCTTTGGGGTAGACTTTTTGCCCCGTGTACGTCTTCAAAATAATTTTTGTGTCTCTCAAGGGTATGTGTGAGAATAACCGCTCGTAGTCCCGTCGGTTTATGACTGTTAGGGCTGATCCTGTGTCCAATTCCATCTTTACCTGGACTCCTGCTATCTTGAGAGTGACCCAAATGGTTCGGTGATCCTCCGTTGTGATCACATTATGTAGTTTCAGACAACTCAGTTCCCTGCTTTCGGAGTTGTTATCACTCTTTTGTTCGTCTGAACTATTCTCCGTCATCTTATGTACCTTCTTGTACTTTTCTTTGGTAGGTTTCTTATTGCTGGTTTCCTTTCCCAACCTGCAGACTCGTGCTATGTGTCCTACTTTTCCACACTGTCTGCACACTTTGTCTTTGAACCAGCAATCATTCTGGTCGTGTGTTGTTCTGCCGCAGCGATAGCACTTCTCTGTTCTATATGACATTTCGTTTGTGCCATATCCTTGCGGTCTCTCTTATATCTCTGCAGCGCCCCGTGCTGCTGCTTCATATGATACCGCAATGCTGAAAGCCTTTTCCAGCGTAAGGTCCTTTTCAGATAAAAGCCGTTTCTGGGTTCTTTCACTTTGAAGCCCACACACAAACTTGTCCCTTAAGGTATCTGCCAGTCCCGCTCCAAACTGGCAGTGTTTCGATAGTTTGCGCAGTTCTGTTAAATAATCAGCATTGCTTTCATCCTTATGCTGGTTCCGTTTGTGAAACTTGAATCTTTCTGCTATCAGCAGCGGTGTGGGGTTTAAATGTTCCTGTAGTATCGTTACTATGTCTTCAAAACTCTTTTCCACTGACTTCGTTGGGGTTACTAGATTTCGTAATAAACCATACGTCTTTGCATCCATTAAATTTAACAATACCGACGCTTTCTTGTCATCTGACACCCCATTTGCCTTGCAGTATACCTCTATTCGTTCGACATATGTAGTCCAATCTTCGACTTCATTGTCAAACGCGGTGATACTGCCACTCTTCGGCATTTTGGATGTGGTTTAAAATGGTGTCTCCCAATGGCTTAAAATGGCATCTCCCACGCTTTCCTTCCTCCCCCGCTGCTGCCAACGCCACTCCTGGCGGTTCTCGTGGCAATGGCGGCACCCTGTAGGTTTCGCGCGCTTCTCCTGCGCTGCTGCCAACGCCGCTCTCGGCGGTCCTCGTGGCAATGGCGGCGCCTCGCGGGTTTCTGCGCGTCTCTCTCTCCCTCTCTTCGACGCTGCTCGGCCCCTGAACACCGGCTGCGCCCTGTGCGCTCTGCCCTCTCTCTCTCTCCCCCATCGACGCTGCTCGGCCCTTTGCTGTGCTGCTCGGCCGGGCTCTAACCCGCCGCTGTCCGGGAAGGGTCTGCGCACTACCTGTTGCCAGCCCGTTTCGCTGGACCACCTCGACTGGAAAGTCAAGCCTGGCTCTCGACAGCCACCCCCGCAATTCTCGAGTCTCTGCTGGATGACTGGGCGGTTGCCCGTGGTCGACGCTCGAGTCTCTGGCCTTGACCTCCAATCCACTGATCTCCAGGAACGAATCCCCGGGAGGTGATGCAGAGTTGCAGGTAGGTTCGAACTTGCCTCGTCGCCAATGTTGTGTCTGTGTATAATAAGACACAGACTGCAGGAGAACGGTATAACAGGTGTTTCCTCAACGTGGCTCACACAGGAACTGATCTGTACAGATTACTACTCAGTGCTATATATAGGTGTGGTCACTGCCGGTACTGCAGTATACATGAGCTGTAAAAGATAGTTCCCCCCTTAAAGGTATCTACATTACAATACCAGCCCCCAGCAATGAGGCCCAGGCTTGGTAATACTCCCAAAGAAGATTTAAAAAAAAATTCCTGGCCTCCTGCTTGCGGCCCTATTGAGCATTGCTAGGGTTGGGGGGAAGAAGGCACGGGGCAGCCTTATAGGCAGGTGGCCAGCTGGATTTCGACTGGCGTGAGATATACGGGCACCAAAGATGTGCCCAAAGTAGTGCTTGCACCAGCCTGACTCAGGCACATGAGGTGTCCTCACACTCACCCTGCAAACTCTGGCAGAGTCACTGTTGGAAGGCACCAACGGACGGGATCCCAGTGCAGAGGCCACGATTGCTGCCTGTGGAAATTTGGAGATACGGTTTCTTCATTTTCAATGGCATTTTCCTGAGCCAATGCTTGACAAAACAGCTTCAATAGTTATGCTTTTTTAAATGGGGAAAATATGAATTTAAACGTTTGGAGTACTAAATAACTAGGGTTGGAATTTGATGATGTTTTTTTGAGGCTGGGAACAATGCTTTGGGGTGGAGAGGAAGGGGAATACCAGCATTAACTGTGGGGAGGAGAGTGGAAGGCCAGAATGACAGGGGAAGAGTGCCATCTTGAAAATGGACAATGGAAGGAAAGCCCAACTCGTTGAAGGGGAATAAGAGTGGCAGTTTGCATGGATGAGGGAGAGGGAGAGAAGTGCCGGTATGAACTCGGAAGGTTAGATCTGTGAGAGGGTGGGGTGTTAAATGGGGCACACTATCTCAGTGAACTGGGTCTGGAGGGGATAAGGGTGCCTTTGTGAACTGGGGAATTGGGGGTTGGCTATTGGTAAGACTACTGAGGTAACTTAAGTGATGGTCTGTTGAAAATCCAGCCATACTTTTGTTTAGCCTTTCTTTGCATATGAAAAAAAATCTATTCATTGCAAAATGATAAAAGTGCTCTAAATTAACCAGATTAGAACATTTGTTACTGTGCAAATTCAAAGCTTTCCTGGGTGAGCATGAATCCAGACCTCCCGAGAAATTTACCATCAATTTGTGACCTTTACATTTGGATATCCCCTTCAGAGTTTCCTGCAATTATGTTTCTTTTCCCCTCTAAGTGAAAGAATTTTGAGTTGCCAGCTTTCTGCGACTGCCTCGTATGAACCTTTATGCAGCTGTTAACCAGCTTTTGCTAGCTTTCTAGGTTTGCCTAGATGCAAATTCTTCAGCTTTTCTGAGCGGTTGGAGAGGACAGTAAAGATGCCAGGAATACTTAACATTAAGGCCTAGAAATTCGGTGGCACCTCGTTTGGGGCGCCAAGCTCGCCTGGGCGCTGGAATTTCCGCTCCGGATGGAGCCGCTTGCGCCAGCGCGATATTCCGTTTCAGCGCCCCAAACGGAAGCGGGGCACTGCTCGAGGCGCCCTGCGTCCCTCTTGGGGCGCTGAAACTGAATATCGCAGCGCAATGTGCCGCAGCGCCACACGCTGCGGCACGGCGTGCTGCGGTACTGCAGGCCTTCCTCCCCTTCTTAAAGGGGGGGGCCTGCACCAGCGCGATCTCTGATCGCGAGTGCCGGCAAAAGAGCCCGGCGTCGAGGAGAAGTGCCGGGCTCTTGGGACACAGCAGGCACTGCCCGGGGTGGGGGGGGATCAGGAGGCCGGGGAGGGCGGCGCGAGGAGGTGCTGTCAGGCAGCCAGCGAAAAAAATGGCTGCCCCTCACCTCCCCTTTAATTAGCGCCACTACCACCACAGGTAGGCCCCCCTGAACCGGTCACGAATTGCAACCGGCACTACGGGGGGGGGGCGCGACCCAATATCGTGTTCGGTGCGGTAGCGGGGCGCTGCGCACACCGATGACGTCATCGGTGGCGGCGCAGCGCTACAGGCTAATGCCGCCATTAGCGCCCCGCTAAATTTCGCGGGGGACGTGGCCAGTGGCGCTAAAGCCACTAAGTGCCCTCTTTAGGCGCTAACTGGTGGCGCAGCCTACCGAATTTCTAGGCCTAAAGGCCTTGCTGTCATTCTTGTACCAGGAAAACCTTTAGTGAGGGAACTGCAGGAGTGCCTGGGTACTTAACCAGTTAAATGAAATAGTCCCGTCAGGTTGTGTGTTACTTTGACGAATAAATAAATACGATGCTTTATGATGAATAATTGCAGCTCTGATGGTCTAATTAGCCCCTGCTAATTCCAGGAAGGAGAAAACCTTGCATTTTATATCGTGCATTATCACGTTTCTCAGAAGTGTCTCAAAGGGCTTCGCGATGAATTGCAAACGAAGAGCACTGACAGCTCTTGTGTTGGTGAGCGTGTCACCCATGTTGTGCACAGCAAGCTCTCACAAGCACGTGCATTCATTTAACTGTCTGCGCTCAAACAGAGCATCTGTCTTGCCCCGTGTTTGCGGCGAAAATCAGGGCGCGGGGCCAGCCCATAATTCCCCGCTGGCCGCGTTCCTGCCTCCGCCAGAGCCGCTTCCTCCGCCAGAGCCGCGGCAGACAGTTCTGCTGTGAAAAGAAAGGAGCCGAAGTAAATGAAGTCAGAGAAGGAAAGGTGTGCTCGGCTCTTCACTGGTGTAGAAAGCCTTGTCACAGAAAGCTGATCAAACATTTCAAGATCAAATCCAGTGGAACAATGGGCAGATAAAGGCACGTGGACACGAGCTACTTGACTAGAAACTAGAACTAGGGGGCATAGTCTTAGAATAAGGGGCTGCTCTTTCAAAACTGAGATGAGGAGGAACTACTTCACTCAGAGGGTGGTAGGTCCATGGAATATGCTGCCCCAAAAAGCTGTAGAAGCTACATCATTACATAAATTTAAAACAGAAATAGACAGTTTCCTAGAAGTAAAGGGAATTAAGGGTTACGGGGAGCGGGCAGGAATTTGGACATGAGTCTAGGTTCGGATCGGTCATGGCCCTGTGGGTAGTGGAGCGGGCCCAGGAGCCGTGTAGCCTAATCCTGCTCCTAGTTCGTGTGTCTAATTCTGTTAGATTCAGGAGATGGTTCTGTGATAGTGGATTGGCGGTAAGGATCAGATCAGCCATGATCTTATTGAATGGCGGAGCAGGCTCGAGGGGCCGATTGGCCTACTCCTGCTCCTACGTCTTATGTTCTTATGTTCTTATGTTGATCTTCAGATTAAGACCTTCCAGCTGTTTCATTTATGCGACTTGAATAAATGGCATGGTTGAACCAACCCTTTTGTAAATTGGATTAATAAATTAATAAATTAATAAATTAATAATGGACTAGTTTAATAAGAGTTTTGAACAGGCTCTCTGGCAGTTGATTAAAGGCATTCCGCTAACTTCATCTAGGGCAAGGGTGTACAAAGTGTACATGTAACCCGAGTCCTGGAAATCTCACCGTGAAGCCTAGGAAACTTATTAGTCCTTTTAATGTTTTATTTCTTATTTGCTGGTTTGCCCTGTTTGAACTTTGTGGGCCTGGCAGTTTGTAAAGGGTGGATAAATCCTAAAGCAGAGCATCGAGATCTGTTAGTGTGAGCAACTTGAGATTTATGCAGATTAACAGGAAAATGAATTTAAACTTTATAAACCGGTTCCCAAGGCCTCATGGCAGCTAGCCATCTATGTGGGACATAAACACAGAAGCTTGGTCGCTCCAACCTGAGGCATCACTTGTAAACTGGGGTCACTGAATCGTAAGGGGCCCTGACATCAGATTTCTGTATTTTCCTGTAGGCCAACTTTCACACGTGCCTAAATCTGTCACTGCTGCAAACCATGCTTTGGTGCACTTTATTCTTTTACCCTGTGAAGTGATGAAACACCTGCAGCTCAAGTTATGAGATGAGACGGCCGTGTCCACTTCCTTCTTCACATGTCATCACGGGGCTGTTGTTGGATGTCTTGCTGTGTTAAGGGCGCTATCTGAGGAAGGATGTTCTTGCCATGGAGGGAGTGCAGCGAAGATTCACCAGACTGATACCTGGGATGGCAGGAATGACGTATGAGGAGAGATTGGGTCGATTGGGCTTATATTCGCTAGAGTTTAGAAGAATGAGAGGGGATCTCATTGAAACGTATAAAATTCTAACAGGACTAGACAGACTAGATGCAGGAAGGATGTCCCCGATGGCGGGGGAGTCCAGAACCAGCGGTCACAGTCTAAAGATAAGGGGTAAGCCATTTAGGACAGAGATGAGGAATTTCTTCACCCAGAGAGTGGTGAACCTGTGGAATTCTGTACCACAGAAGGCAGTTGAGGCCAATTCATTAAATATATTCAAGAAGGAGTTGGATATATTTCTTAAGGCTAAAGGGATCAAGGGATATGGGGAGAAGGCAGGGACTGAGTACTGATCAGCCATGATCTCATTAAATGGCGGAGCAGGCTCGAGGGGCCGAATGGCCTACTCCTGCTCCTATCTTCTATGTTTCTATGTTTCTATATATGCAAGTTAGTGGCGGTGTTGTTGTTGGAGTAGTCAGTTTTTTGGGGGGGGGGAACCTGTGTCAGCGTTTGCTCGTTTTCAGGGCTGACGTGTCTACAAACAGCAGTGAGGTGAATGGCCAGTTAATCTGTGTTGGTGGTTAGCTGAGGAGAAAAGTTAACCAGGTTACTGGGAGAACTCCCTGCTCTTCAAAAAGAACAGTGCGGAAAAAAAAAAATCTCGGCCTAATCCCAGCTCATGCAAGCGACTGAGTAAGTGAGATTGGAGAAGTTGGCAAAAATGCAGCCTTAAATAAATGGGTGTCGTGATAATAACAGAAGCAACTTCTTATCCTGCATTGAGAGGAACTGTACCACTAAGATTGGAAATGCAAGCACTGTCCAAGATTGTCTGATTAATCACATATTTCTTAAACAAACATTACATCACCAAGTGTCATATTCACACAGTGATCTTCTTTCTTTGCTAATCATTAGAGTCCTACAGCTGTTTGAGTTATTCTTAATTATGAAAGTGCCTTTCGCTGTCTTTATTACACTCTCAACACCTGCTTAAGGACCAGAAAATTGTTGTTTTGTTCTGCTTCATAATCAGTATGTCTTTGTCAGGAAATAAGAGCAGTAAAGGGGAGATTTTGCACATGATGGCTTTTCAAGCAAGAATTTCTCTGGGATCTACAATTTATCTTGTACATCGCGCTGAAAATATGTCAACAGATTTTTACATTTTGCCCGTGAAAATGCTATGGGAAGACTTGCTGACAGTGCATGGGTGGGGTGGGCAGGGCAGCCACAGTACTGAGATAGAGGTGATAGTCAAGAGGTTGCACTTCAGCTTGCCTGGCTACCTCCAGGAGCACACTTCAGAAAACTGTGCACCCTCAGCCCATGATTTTCCAACCGGTAATTTTAACGGTCAGAAAAATATGGGCTGGAGGTACGGAATTTTCTATGTGCTGAAGTAGAAAATCCCGGTCTTTACCGATACTCGCACTTTAGGGCTTCTGGCTTGATGCATCAGAGGCCTGATCATTCGTCTTTCCTCTGTGCCAATGAATGTTTTAACTGTTAGATTGTCAAATGAATTGATTTCAGTTTGGTGAAGACTTATTTAATCCAATCCAGCTATTTGAAGACTGATGGCATCTCTGGAAGGGGATACCTTATAGTTGTGAGTAAGCACTGGTCGTGTGCCTGACAGTTTTATTGCGATACATTGGATTCCGTCCCTTGCACTAAAATTCAGACTATTACAATCAGAATGAGAGTTTATTTAACCCGACAAGTTTAGAGTTGGTGGAGTCTCACTTCACTTTAGTCACCAGATATATATTAAAATAGTTACATTGTCCAGGATTTTCCACGTGTGTGCTCGCAAGCCTGGGATTTACCACCCATTAAAATGAATGAATGGACAACCATGGATTGGGGAGCGCAGATACAGAAAATCCTGACCATTATCTTTCCTGTAAATGATCTCAAATGGCCATGGTGGATACATATAAGGGAGGATGTGTTTTGCCATTCTGTGCCTGCACAGCAACGAAAGGGACACAGGCCTCCAAATCCAAAATGGCTTAAATTGAGTCCAGTTCAGGTCCCCTTGAGTTTGGTATTGGTTGAGTGCTCATCAGCTACCACCGACAGAAGAATGACAACTGAAATAAAAGCTCATGGGATGCACCATGACAGTGTAAACTCGATATTGAATTGATTGGATTAATAGGAAGCAGTTGTCAATGGCAAGAGTCCTAATTTGATAGCAGTGCCCAAACGAGGCTCTCCAGGGAGCAAGCCCGTGACCTCTGTTGTTCATTAATAAATGCTATTGACCTTGAAGCAAGAAAATGAAATATCTAACACAGGGAATGCCTCAAAGATATAGATGTCATTAAAGAGATCCTCAGCCACTTATTAGTTTGACATATATTGGGCAAAGGGTAATTGCTATAGAGTAAGATAAGGTCATTCATATCAATGCCAACAATGGCAAATATGAGTACATAATGTGGGGTGTATCATTAAATAACATGCAGCAAAAACAACTTCTGTATTACTGTAGTTTGAAAGTGCTCATACACTGAATGGCAGCAATTTGTCAGTATAAATAGATTGTTAAAGGGTTTGATAGGGTAGACATAGAGAATATGTTTCCATCTAACTAGAGACTAAAACTAGGGGCCATAAATAAAAGGATAGTCACGAATGAATCCAATGGGGAGTACAAGAGAGACTTCTTTACCCAGAGAGTGGTTGGAGTGTGAAACTTGCTCCCACGGGGAGTGGTTGAGGCAAGTGGCATGGATACATTTAAGGGGAAGCTAGACGGGACACATGAGGGAGAAAGGAATAGAGAGTTACGCTGATAGGGTTAGATGAAGGAGAGTGGGAGGAAGCTCGTGTGCAGCATAAACACCAACATAGGCCCGTTGGGCTGAACGGCTTGTTTCTGTGCTGTAAATTCTATGTAAAGTGTTTAAATACATCCAAAGCATTTAAGGCCAAGAGGTTACATTTACATTCCATGAAGAATTGGCGAGATAGCACTTGGGCGTATTGCATTCAGTTTCCATCAGTGTATTTTCAAAAAGAGAAAGGTAATAGAAAAGGTTTGTTGGGAGGCAAAAGTGATGGTCTGAGCCTTAAAAAGTAAGGTTTAAGGGAAATAAATAGAAACATAGAAATCTTAGGACAAGAGAAGGCCATTTTGCCCTAATTGCCTGTGCTGAATTTAGGCCCCTCACAGGGATTAAAGTTATGTGTCCCACTTTTCTGCATTTCCCCCAAACTAATTCTATTTTCCTGCATTGTCCCCATACCCCTATATATTCCTCTTTAAGTAATTATCTAACGTCTTATTTTAATACTTTTGCATCGATCACCGCTTGTGGCAAAAAATTCTACAGTCCAATAACTCTTTGTGTGTAAATTTCTTCTAATCTTCCTTTATAGAATCCTGGTCTCTGTTGGCCATCAGTAGTAGCTGTGTTTAGATATTTGAATATACCACCACCAGTGTTGGAGAATGGAGCAAGTGGTAGGTAGGTAGGTGAACTTGGGCAGGTAGGTGAACTGACCACCTCCATTAACTTGGTTACTGTCCACTCCCAGGTGGTGGACTACAAGTGGATTGAATCTAAATGAAGGGCTATCCATGTCGCCGTTAAATGATTGTATACTCTGATATTTAATAAGCATAGTGCGCTGAAATACGAAAATGTAATTACAAATATGTAATTATATAATATGGCAAACTGCATTTAAATGATTAGCTCCTGAAATATTTTAATTGAAGACAGAATTCTCTAAGGTATTAGACTTAGATTCTGAAAAAAAAACGCTATTAAACGCACCATTGATTTGGGATAATTACTGTGTATTTGCATAAAATGCGAATCTTCTTTTTAAAATATGTGGAAAGAGAATTACAATAAAGAAGTAAATGACGGAGTGAATAATTGCATAGTACCAGAGCTGGTCTATTCATAGGCTGCTGCAATTAGTTTAAAATATATATCAACACCATCTCATTATCACAGCAGTCTAACAGGACATCTGCTTTCTCAGCCATTGGGTTGGTGGCTGTCTGTTATACAATGGCAAACTATTGATATTTTAAAAACACGTGAGCGATTTCTTTGTGCCTGAAGGTAGTGTACATTTGTGCCTGTTGGCTTGACTCTGAGGTTAGTGCTCTTGCCCCTCAGTCAGTAGGTTATGGGTTCAGTTTTCACTCTGGGATGTGAGCGACTGCCACTTCAGTAAAGTATTGACGGGGTGCTGAGAAGTGCAGTCCTTCAGATGTGGCATTAAACCCAATTTCCTGTTTGGGTGGATGGCACTCATTGCAGCCTGCATCATCACGTTTCCATTACCCCTCTCCTCTCTCGGTTCCACTGGCTCCTGGTGCCATGGATGCTGATCTCCGAATTTTCAAGTCGCCTCACCCTACCTCAGCGCCGTCTTTCTGTTTTGCACCTCTGCATCCTCTAACTTGAGTCATCCTTTGTTCTTTCCACTCAACCACTACCCTCTGGAAATACTCTAGCCAGTGCTCTCGGCTATGCTACTTCCCTGACTGTCCTCAAAACCCTCCTCTTTGAAGAAAGACTGACTTGCATTTATATAGCACCTTTCACGACTACCGGACGTCTCAAAGTGCTTTACAGCCAATGAAGTACTTTTGGAGTGTAGTTACTGTTGTAATGTGGAAAACACTGCAGCCAATTTGCACACAGCAAGCTCCCACAAACAGCAATGTGATACTGACTAGATAATCTGTTTTTGTGATGTTGATTGAGGGATAAATATTGGCCAGGACACCGGGGATAACTCCCCTGCTCTTCTTTGAAATAGTGCCATGGGATCTTTTACATCCACCTGAGAGAGCAGACTGGGCCTCGGTTTAACATCTCATCCAAAAGACGGCACCTCTGACAGTGCAGCACTCTCACAGCACTGCACGGGAGTGTCAGCCTTGATTTATGTGCTGAAGTCCCTGGAGTGGGACTTAAACCCACAACTGTCTGACTCAGAGACGAGTGTGCTACCACCTGAGCCACAGCTGACACTTTGACTGTGCTTTCAATTCTGAGAGATAGAGCCTCTCTTTTCCTTTTACCCACTTCACTTGCTTAGTATCCACCATATGGAGGTAGAGGAGAGGAAGTCCTTGCAATGCCGAATTTCCTTATAGTAAGGTCCTGTGAGTCATCTTCTTTCACGCACGGAGCGCTATAAAAATGCAAGCTGTTGTTGATGTTGATGAAGAGGAGCAGCGAGTTCTCCTGGTGCCCTCGTCATTATTTGTCCTTCAGCCAGCACCAGAAAAAAAGTAGACTAACTAGTCATTCTGTATTTGTTGGTGCAGAATGGAATGGCCGTCACATTTGCCCATGTGACAACAGTCACTGCACGTCAAAAGAAATTTGCTGTGTAAGACACTTTGAGATGTTTATATTTCTTACTTGATGCTCCACTTTATTGTAATGATCAATAACATGTCATTTTATAGTGGACACTAGGTGGAGCCATAGAGCTGTGTAGAGCTGAAAAGCTGTATGTATAAGACTACACTACCCAGCTGTATATATATTAAGACTACATTACCCATGAGGCACTAGGTTACCCAGAAGGCAGCAGTCAAGATGGAAGCCTCTACAGATACTGTACCAGTCCACATGTGCTCAATAAAGTAACTAGCAAAAGCTAGCTGTGGTCATAATAAGAATGTCTATTTATTAATGAACATAAGATTATCACTTTATTGGTCAGGGTTGGTTGGGGCTGTGATGCCCCTCCCAGTCAAATAACCAGCCAACATTCACTGTCTTGTTAGTGTGGGAGAAAGGAACCAAAAAAGTCAGTCATACAGTGCGCTGATCAATTCAATTCAATTTTATTTGCCATATGTAACCAGTACAAGTACAAGTACAATGGAATGCTTACTCCCCGTAGGGACACGTCAGCTATTTTTACAGCGCCGTGTTCAGAAAGTCAATTCTTTGGCATCCAGTGGCAGTGGGAGCATGATGTCCCTCAGCCGCTCCCTCCTCCTCATCACCGCGGCCTCCTCCTCAATGTTGCCGGCTCGGCTCCACGTGTGGTGGCATTAATGTGGATAAAACTATAAAATGTCCAGCTCAGTTCTTGGATGTAGTATAGTATAGATGTAGTATAGAAGACAAGCATTGGGTTGCATTATCAAAGGAACGGAAAACAATTTAAAGGAGGCTCTACTGTTGTTGTATGAGTGAATCCCCCACCCACAAGCCCAGAAACACAGAGGCCATTTGTAAATCCCGACTACTGTCCCAAGTCCCCAACTGAGTTCAGTTAACTCAGCCAACATTAGAAACATAATCTGGGACATTCCCTGTCTGTACGGCTTAGTCACACATCTACTGCGCATTGTCTACTGAGTCACGGGGGCTTTCAATTTCAATTTCAATTTCAATTTAGTAAGAGCAATTTCAATTAGACTCCTTACAGCTGGAACAGAGAGGGGACTTTCATCCAGTTGTGTGGGATAGATTCACAAGGAGGTCAGTGAGGAGAAAGGGCGGAACGCTGACAGAGTGACCTGCCCAGTTCTGCTCACAACTTATCTATGATTTAATGTGTTGGATGCTTATAGGATCTACAGAACGAAATGAACAGAATCTATAAATATCAAATATTTTTCCCCACCCCCTTTTAGGCTAGGGACAATGAGATAAATTGTAGTGCACTTGCTATCCCAACTGAGATTAGCCAACTCCGCACAGACACCAAATTGATAAAGGAACAGGACTAGACCCATCGGGCTGGTCTACTTTTTTGTTAGTCATGACAGCTCTATCCTTTTACTACCAATTCTCCAACCTTTCTCTTTATCTCTTACTGTCAGATTAAGTATCTTCATGTTAACAACCTTAATTGATGCTGCCTCTATGGACATCTGCAGCAGCGTACTGTATTGTAGTGTATGTACCCGTTTACCTTTAAGGGAACTATAGAATGTAACCGTTCGCCTTTAAGAGCACTACTTTAGGTGTGGCACTATTTGTTGGCTCATGTATACTGTAATACCGATAGTGACCACACCAGTATATAAGGGTTGTGATACGTTAACTAGGGCAGATTCGCCCGAACCTGTGAATAGTAAAGACCTGTTTTATTTGTTAATCTTGGAGTCTGTGTATTATTTGCAATACAACCCACAGACTTAACATGTATAATCTCGCCACATTTAGTGTGAAGAAAATGTTCCTGGATTTGTATTTATCCTGCTTAGTGTGAATTCTAAAATTATGGCCAGGAATTTCCAAAGAGCTGTTCCCACGCCACTCCCATAACTTCACTGGATGTGTAGGAAGAAACCCTACTTACATGGGTAAAGGAATTGGAATAACAACAGAAAACGCTCGAAAAACTCAGCAGGCCAGGGCAGCATCCGTGGAGAGAGAAACAGAGTCAACGTTTCAGGTCGATGACCTTTCGTCAGAAAGGAATTGGAAAATTGGCTCAAATGATTGAGAGTCCTCTTGTGGACATTTTTTTCAGAGTTCACTGGACTGAGGCCAAATCTCAGAGGATTGGAAAATAGCAAATGTGACTCCCATCTTCAAAAAAGGGCTAAGGGATGCAACATCGAATTATAGGATCTGTAAACCTTGCTCCCACAGTTGGGAAGGTGTTTGAAAGTATTATGAGGGAGCATCTTCACTCAGAGGGTGGTGAACCTGTAGAATTCTCTACCACAGAAGGCTGTGGAGGCCAAGTCACTGAATATATTTAAGAAGGAGATAGATCGATTTCTAGATACAAAAGGCATCAAGGGGTATGGGGAGAGAGCGGGAATATGGTGTTGAGATAGAGGATCAGCCATGATCATATTGAATGGCAGAGCAGGCTCGAAGGGCCGAATGGCCTACTCCTGCTCCTATTTTTCTATGTTTCTATCTTGAGGTGCATGAGCTAATCCGAGACAGGCAGCATGGTTTTAGTGGGAAGTCAAGCTTAACTAATATATTGGATTTCTTGGAGGAGATGACAGATCTAGTCGATAGTGGAGATATAGTGGATGTTGTCTACCTGGATTTCAAAAAGGCATTTGACATACTACCTGTGTCATAACAGGCTACATAGGCTACACAGGAGTACTGTGTACAGTTCTGGTCTCCTTACCTAAGGAAAGACATACTTGCCATAGAGAGAGTGCAACGAAGGTTCACTAGACTGGTTCCTGGGATGAGGGGATTGCTCTATGAGAAGAGATTGAGTAGACTAGGCCTATATTCCCTAGAGTTTAGAAGAATGAGAGGTGATCTAACTGAAACATATAAAATTCCTAAGGGGCTTGACAGGGTTAATGCTGAGAAAATGTTTCCCCGGGCTGGGGAATCTAGAACACGGGGTCACAGTCTCAGAATAAGGGGTCGGCCATTTAGGACTGAGATGAGGAGAAATTTCTTCACTCAAAAGGTTGTAAATCTTTGGAATTCTCTACCCGAGAGAGCTGTGGATGCTCAGTCATTGAGTATATTCAAGACAGAGATCGAAAAAAATTTGGGAACTAAAGGAATTAAAGGATATTGGGATAGTGCGGGAAGGTGGAGTTGAGGTAGAAGATCAGCCATGATCTTATTGAATGGCGGAGCAGGCTCGAAGGGCCAAATGGCCTACTCCTGCTCCTAGTTCTTATGTTCTATATGATCCAAGACCATGCGATAGATGGAATGTATTAAAATGGACTGGCAACTGTTTGGTGGGTACACAACAATGAACAGTAATGCTTGGGAAGATATCTGGTTGGCAGTCAGTTCGCAGTGGAGGGCCACAAGGTTCAGTGTTGGGGTCGCTGTTGTTCATAATTTTTCAAAATGATTTAGCGGAAGGAATTGTCTACAAATTTTGCCGATGATACCAAAATGGGAGCAGTGGCAAGCAATGCACACAAGTTCGAAAAGATCTGGACAAGCAGAGAAATGGCAAAAGCTATTTAATACAGGGAATGTAAGGTTATGAGATTTAGCAGATTGAAGGTTGACACAGATTATGTGCTAAATGGGAATGTGCTGGATGCATCAGAGCAGGAGAAAGACCTTGGGGTTTTAGAATCATAGAATGGTTACAGCACAGATGGAGGCCATTCAGCCCATTGATCCCGTGCCGGCTCTCTGCAAGAGCACTTCAGCTAGTCCCACTCCCCCGCCCTTTCCCCGTAGCCCTGCAATTTGTTTTCCTTCTGGTACTGATCCAATTCCCTTTTGAAAGCCACAATTGAGTCTGCCTCCACCACCCTTTCAGGCAGTGCATTCCAGATCCTAACCACTCGCTGCGTAAAAAGGTTTTCCTCCTCTCGCCTTTGGTTCTTCTGCCCATCACCTTAAATCTGCGTCCTCTGGTTCTCGACCCTTCCGCCAATGGGAACAGATTCACTCTATCTACTCTGTCTAGACCCCTCATGATTTTGAACACCTCTATCAAATCTCCTCTCAACCTTCTCCGCTCCAAGGAGAACAACTCCAGCTTCTCTAGTCTATCCATGTAACTGAAGTCCCTCATCCCTGGAACCATTCTGGTAAATCTTTTCTGCACCCTTTCTAAGGCCTCCACATCCTTCCTAAAGTATGGTGCCCAGAATTGAACACAATACTCCAGTTGAGGCCGAACCAGTGATTTATAAAGGTTCATCATAACTTCCTTGCTTTTACAATCACTATCACTAAGGAAAAAGTATTTGGTAAAATAATGGGACTAAAAGACGACAAGTCCCCTGGACCAGATGGCCCGCATCCCAGGGTCTTAAAATAAGTGGCTGCAGAGATAGTGGTTGCATTGGTTGCAATATGCCAAAATTCCCTGGACTCTGGAGAGGTCCCAGTGGACTGGAAAACTGCAAATGTAACACACCTATTTAAGAAAGGAGGGAGACAGAAAGCAGGAAACTATAGACCAGTTAGCCTAACATCAGTCGTTGGGAAAATGCTGGAGTCCTTCATTAAGGAAGCAGTAGCAGGGCATTTGGAAAATCATAATGCAGTCAAGCAGAGTCAGCATGGTTTTATGAAAGGGAAATCATGTTTAGCAAATTTACTGGAGTTCTTTGAGGGTGTAACGAGCAGGGTGGACAAAGGTGAGCCAGTGGATGTGTATTTGGATTTCCAGAAGGCATTCGATAAGGTGCCACATAAAAGGTTACTGCATAAGATAAGAGCTCATCGAGTTGGGGGTAATATATTAGCCTGGATAGAAAATTGGCTAATTAACAGAAAGCAGAGAGTCGGGATAAAAGGGTCATCTTCCGGTGGGCAAACAATAACTAGTGGGGTGCTATAGGGATCGGTGCTGGGGCCTCAACTATTTACAATCTACATTAATGACTTGGATGAAGGGACCGAGTGCAATGTAGCCAAGTTTGCAGATGATACAAAGATGGGTGGGAAAGCAAGTTGTGCAGAGGACTCAAAGAATCTGCAAAGGGATATAGACAGGCTAAGTGAGTGGGCAAACATTTGGCAGATGGAGTATAATGTGGGAAAGTGCAAGATTTGGCAGGAAAAATAAAAAAAGCAAATTATTATTTAAATGGAGAGAGATTACAAAATGCTACAGTTCAGAGGGACCTGGGGGTCCTTGTGCATGAAACACAAAAAGTTAGCATGCAGGTACAGCAAGTAATCAAAAATGCAAATGGAATGTTGGCCTTTATTGCAAGGGGGCTGGAGTATAAAAGCAAGGAAGTCCTGCTACAACTGTACAGGGTATTGGTGAGACCACACCTTGAGTACCATGTACAGTTTTCGTCTCCTTATTTAAGGAAGGATATACTTGCATTGGAGGCAGTTCAGAGATGATTCACACGGTTGATTCCTGAGTTGAGGGGGTTGACTTATGAGGAAAGGTTGAGCAGGTTGGGCCTATACTCATTGGAATTTAGGAGAATGAGAGGTAATCTTATTGAAACAAATAAAATACTGAGGGGGCTCGACAAGGTAGATGCAGAGAGGATGTTTCCCCTCGTGGGGAAATCTAGAACTCGGGAGCATAGTTTCAGAATAAAGGGTCGCCCTTTTAGAACAGAGATGAGGAGGAATTTCGTCTCTCAGAGGGTCGTAAATCTGTGGAATTCTCTGCCCCAGAGAGCCGTGGAGGCTGGGTCATTAAATACATTTAAGGTGGAGATAGAGAGATTTTTGCAAGATAAGGGAGTGAAGGGTTATGGGGAGCGGGCAGGGAAGTGGCTTTGAGCCCAAGATCAGCCATGACCTTATTGAATGGCGGAGCAGGCTCGAGGGGCCAAGTGGCCTATTCCTGCTTCTATTTCTTATCTTACGTTTCTTATTTATGAAGTCGAAGATCCCGTATGCTTTTTTAACCGCTTTCTCAACCTGCCCTGCCACCTTCAGCGATTTGTGCACATATACCCCCAGGCCTCTCTGTTCATGCACCCCCTTTAGAATTGTACCCTTTAGTTTATATTGCCTCTCCTCGTTCTTCCTACCAAAATGTATCTCTTCACACTTTTCTGCGTTAAATTTCATCTGCACATGTCCGCCCATTTCACCTGCCTATCTATGTCTTCTTGAAGTCTATCACTATCCTCCTCACTGTTCACTGTTCTTCCAAGTTTTGTGCTATCTGCAAATTTTGAAGTTGCACCCAAATCCAAGTCATTAATATATATCAAGAAAAGCAGTGGTTCTAGTACCGACCCCTGGGGAACACCACTGTATACCTTCCTCCAGTCCGAAAAACAACCGTTCACCACTACTCTCTGCTTCTTATCACTTAGTCAATTTTGTATCCATACTGCCACTGTCCCTTTTATTCCATGGGCTTCAACTTTGCTGGCAAGCCTATTATGTGGCACTTTATCAAACGCCTTTTGAAAGTCCATGTACACAACATCAACCGCATTGCCCTCCTCAGCCTTCTCTGTTACCTCATCAAAACTAGCAGGTCACAAAAACCATCAACACAATGTACCCAGGCTGTTAGAAAAGCAAGCAAAATGTTAGGATGCATAGCAAGGGGCATAACATATGAAGCCAGAGGGGTAATGTTAAAACTGTATTTGGCCCTGGTGAGACCAGGGGGGTTGGGGGGGGAGTTCAACTTGGGCGAGAGTGTAAACCGGGCAGTACTGGATCAGCCGCCCATTAAACGCACCACCTGATTTTCCTTTCTTTTGACTTCCATTGATCTGTTTCTGCCACTGGCAAGGTTGAATTTCACCCCCATACCTGGCGTTTTGGCCCTATTCTAAAGAGCATATTCAGTTATTGGAGGAGGTACGCAGAAGGGCTCTACACGGTTGATCACAAAACTGGAGAGAATGGCGTATGAGGAAAGATTGAGTAACCAGGGTCTTTTCTCTCCAGACGAGAGAAGACTGAGAGGGAATATGGTAGAAGTCTTTGAATTATGAAAGGTTTGGACAAATTGGATCCAAGTGAGCTTTTCTGCCACATATAGAATCTAACAAAGGGGTTCACTTTACAAATCAGGGGAAACAAAATTAATTGGAAGTATGGGCGGGACTTTCTTTTATTAAAAGGGTGGTAAGTATGTGGAACAGATTACATGATGCGGGTGGTTAAGAAACCTTAATGGGTTTCAAGAAGGAACTAGACAGATTCTTCTCAACAAATGGGATTCAGGGTTATTAGAAATGCATCGAGGGAATACTGTGGATAGGTGGGCGAGATGGACGGCAGGCCTTAGAAATATAGAAACATAGAAGATAGGAGCAGGAGTAGGCCATTCGGCCCGTCGAGCCTATTCCGCCATTCAATGAGATCATGGCTGATCATCCAAATTCAGTACCCTGTTCCTGCCTTCTTGAATATATTTAATGTATTGGCCTCAACTGCCTTTTGTGGTAGAGAATTCCACAGGTTCACCACTCTCTGGGTGAAGAAATTCCTCCTCATCTCTGTCCTAAATGGCTTACCCCTTATTTTTGCACTGTGACCCCTGGTTCTAGACTCCCCCGCCATCGGGAACATCCTTCCTGCATCTAGTCTGTCTAGTCCTGTTAGAATTTTATACGTTTCAATGAGATCCCCTCTCATTCTTCTAAACTCCAGCGAACATAAGCCCAATCGACCCAATCTCTCCTCATACGTCATTCCTGCCATCCCAGGTATCAGTCTGGTGAATCTTCGCTGCACTCCCTCCATGGCAAGAACATCCTTCCTCAGATAAGGCGACCAAAACTGCACACAATACTCAAGGTGTGGTCTCACCAAGGCCCTGTATAACTGCAGCAAGACATCCTTGCTCCTGTACTCCTTCTCCTGCCTGCTATGTTACTGTGTAAGCCATAATGGCGGAGTAGCCGCAGCTCTGAGGAAATTGCCAGCCTGTGTCCCCTTGCTCTAGATTCCCGACTAGAGGGAAGAATTAACTCCCTGTGAACCCCGTCAACTCCTTTTGTTATTTTACACACCTCAATCAAATCATCCCTTACTCTCACTTTCAGGTTTACTTAGCGTCCCCCTTCGGCCTGGGTATCATTCAGGTCAAGAAGTTAGAATTTCTCAAATAACAATATATCCTTCTTAAAGCAGGGTGCTGAATCACACAATATTACAAGAGCGGTCTGAGCTACAGTGGTGTTCTCTTGCTTTTATTTGCTCTTCCTCGTACGGGTGAAGCCAAGCACACCATTAGCCTTTTAGATTGCTTTTTTGCACCTGCAAGCAACTTAATGACTCATTAAATTATTTTGTTAACTTGTAATTTAGGACTGTTCAGATAGATTGCTTATGCTATACGTCAATGTAAAAATATGCTGCTATTGCAGCATTCGAAGCTTGGTGCACTTACTGGCACTAGGTGTAGAAGAGAGTGCAGTTCAGTTCAGGACAACATTAATATAGAATTCTGACGAAGGGTACACACATAGGAACAGAGGGACAGGAGTAGGCCATTCAGCCCATCGAGCCTGTTCCACCATTCAATTAGATCATGGCTGATCTGTATCTTAACTCCATCTACCAGCCTTGGTCCTGTAACCCTTAATACCCGTGCCTAACAAAAATCTTTCAATCTGTTCTGAAATTTTCAATTGACCTCCCAGCCTCAACAGCTTTTTGGGGAGAGATAGTTCCAGATTTCTACTACCCTTTCTATGAAGAAGTGCTTCCTGACATCACCCCTGAATGGCCCAGCTCTAATTTATGCCCCCTTGTTCTGGACTCCCCTACCGTAGGAAATATTTTCTCTGTATCTACCCTATCAACTCCTTTAATCATCTTTTACGCCTCATTTAGATCACTCCTTAATCTTCTATATTCAAGGGAATACAAGCTTAGTCTATGCAACCTATCCTCACAATTTAACCCCTTTAGCCCCAGTATCACACCTGAAACAATGGACCAGAATTTACCGTCAAAGTAACGGTGAGGCTAACAGCGCGGCTAACGGCGCTCACTGTTACTTATGCGCAAATCGCACAGCAAATTCAAGCGATGGCAGATGTGTGGTTAAATGCATCTCGTTAAAAAGGCATCTCGCTTTCTGACTCACCATTCAAATGTATTGAACGGCATTAAGTTTCTGTACTTGCATGGTACAAACTAAACTCGCCACAGGTAGTTAGGGCTTGTCCACTTCAGTCAACGAACCTTTTTTTAACGGCATGATCAGTGTTAATTACTCTGGCACGAAAATGAACTATTACAAGTGTGGCATCTCATTCCTTCAGATTTTAATTGTTGTTGGAGATTTTTCTCTCTTAATCCAATCTTTCGTTCCGTCTCTTTATTCCATTTTCTGTCCCTGATTTGACATTGAATTCATTATTCTAACTTACACTTCCTGGTTCAGGCTCTGCGCTGCTCATTAACAATTCTTCAACCTGATTGGTTAAGGAGATACACAGTTGCTTGCCCTGTTCACACAGGCCTATAGAGGGCGCTGCACCGTTTCCATCTCCCACTGCCAACAACTTGCTGTGTAAAAGCTCATGGATATTAAACAAGCACAGGCGAGTCTAATTAACGTTCATTCGTCACCCCCAGTAAGTTCAGGCCCATTAACTTGTCCTTTTTTCTTTACAAATGCCTGCATTTGTAAAGACATTTACAATCTTTTTACTTTTAAGGTTGATTTATTTTTAGATTTAAATTTTTTACATTAACCCATATTTTCCACTTGCGTTGCCATCGCCCGGAATAATTAAAAACCAAGTTGCAACAGATCCAATTTAATAAGGATTTTTAACAAAAATGAAAGAAACGAGGCGAAATGCTCAGATAACCGCTCCATAAACCAAAGATTAACGCTGTTGTGAAAAGCATCTGCGCGATCAAAACTGAAAGCCCATTCAGGCTTCCGAAGTTCTTCAGTTCATTTGTCTCATGCTATACAAACATTACTGAGGCTGGGGCTATTTCAGCGCAAAAAACAGCAATGCAGGAATAAAGCTAGGAAAATCATTTACCAGCCTGTAGCGATGCCATGCCAAGCTGTCTGCTTGTACAAATAATTCCATTCCAGTGCACAGACTCAGGCCAGAAGTAATGTGTCCCTTGATGAGAAGCCAGCTTCCAGGAAACAATGGGCACTGAAGCCCTTTGGGACTCAGCTGTTCTTGCAAGCCATAGTCTGTCATTTGGACAGTTTGTTTTTTATTGTTTAAGCAAGTAAATATCTGACAGTTCATCATTTGGTGGTGATAAAATGCTAATGACGTAGGCACCAGTAAACCTCGTATGAGTTGGAGAACATGAGCAGAGAGGGAAAATGGAGAAAATGTCTCTGGGTCCAAGAATAAAAGAGGGTTCAACTAGCCAACAATAACAGGTTTAAAATGTTAGCTTGCAGATTGATATACGGTGTGTGTGTGTGTGTGTGTGTTATGGTAAATATTTTGGTGTCTGATGTGCCATCAATAACTCAAAGACAAGAAGTTAAAGGATTCAACTGAAGGCTTTTAATCACTAAGAACATTGCACGCCATTCCACATCGGATTCGTCTGGCAGAATGACTCATACAGCTCTTGAGACCTTTATATGACAAAAGACAGGGGCGGAGCCAATACACACAATAGGGGAAAAGGGGGCGGTACACACAATACAATGCAGGTAAAACACGGGTTGATGAAGACATATATTTCATCACATTCACCCCTTCTACAGATTTAGTCTGTCCGGGGGAGTGATAGTCCTTCCTGAACGTCGCAACAGTACCTCGGGTTCCGACCGGGAGTCCGTGGTGCCCTCCTGGGCATACCCATGTGCTGGGGGTGTTGCAGGTACTTCTGGGGGTGGTGAGGATACCTCTGGGGATGGTGGAGGTTCTTCTGGGAGTGGTGAGGATGGGTCGTTGTCGCTTCCTGCCGAGGCGAGGTCCTTTGTGGACACGGTGTCCTCACGCCCGTCGGCGTGCTTGACGTACGCGTACTGTGGGTTTGCGTGGAGTAGGTGTACTGCCTCCACGAGGGGATCCGTTTTGTGACCCCTCACATGCTTCCGTAATAGGACTGTCCCTGGGGTGGAGAGCCACGAAGGTAGGGACACTCCCGAGGTTGATTTGCGGGGAAAAACAAACATCTTCTCGTGAGGAGTGGCGTTAGTAGCAGTACACAGTAGCGACATTATCGAGTGGAGTACGTCTGGGAGGACCTCTTGCCAGCGGGAGGTAGGGAGGCCTTTAGACCTTAGTGCTAAGGTGACCGCCTTCCACACCGTCGCGTTCTCCCTCTCCACTTGCCCATTACCCCGGGGGTTATAACTAGTGGTCCGACTCATGGCTATCCCCTTCGACAGCAGGTATTGGCGCAGTTCGTCGCTCATGAACGACGCCCCCCCCTGTCAGTGTGGATGTAGTTCGGCATGCCGAACGTGCAAAACAGGCTGCCGAGGCACTTGATGACCGTGGCACTGGTCATGTCTGGGCAGGGGTAGGCGAATGGGAAGCGGGAGTACTCGTCCACAATGTTGAGAAAGTACACATTGCGGTCGGCGGAGGGGAGTGGTCCCTTGAAATCTAAGCTCAGGCGCTCGAATGGCCATGTAGCTTTGATCAGGTGGGCTCGGTCGGGCCTGTAAAAACGGGGCTTGCATTCCGCACAGGTGCGGCAGTCCCTGGTCATAGACCGGACCTCCTCGATGGAATAGGGTAGGTTACGGGATTTTATAAAGTGAAATAGCCGGGTGACCCCTGGGTGGCAGAGGCCATTGTGGAGGCCCTGTAGCCTGTCCCCCTGGATGCTGGCACACATCCCTCGTGATAGGGCGTTGGGGGATTCGTTGAGGGCCCCCGGCCTATATATTATGTCGTACTCAAACGTGGCGAGTTCGATCCGCCACCTGAGAATTTTGTCGTTCTTGATCTTCCCCCTCTGTTTGTTGTTAAACATGAAGGCTACCGACCGCTGGTCGGTAAGCAGGGTGAAGCATTTGCCGGCTAGGTAGTGCCTCCAGTGCCGCACTGCCTCCACTATGGCCTGGGCCTCCTTCTCTACCGAGGAGTGCCTGATCTCGGGCCCTTGGAGGGTTCTTGAGAAAAAGGCTACGGGCCGCCCATCCTGGTTGAGGGTGGCTGCTAAAGCGAAGTCGGACGCATCGCTTTCGACCTGGAAAGGGATGTTTTTGTCCACTGCCCGCAGCGCGGCCTTCTCAATGTCGTGTTTAATGCTGTTGAAGGCGGCGTGGGCCTCGGCCGTGAGCGGGAAGGACGTTGATTTCAGGAGGGGATGGGCCTTGTCGGAATAATTGGGGACCCATTGGGCGTAATAGGAGAAAAACCCCAGGCACCTTTTCAGGGCCTTGGGAGTGTTTGGTAGGGGTAGCTCCCGTAGGGGGCGCAATCGGTCGGGGTCCGGACCGATTTCCCTGTTTTCCACCATGCAGCCCAGGATACAGAGGCGCGTGGTGCTAAAGACACACTTATCCTCGTTGTAGGTGAGATTGAGTCTGAGGGCGGTTTTCAGAAATCTCGCGAGGTTCGAGTCGTGGTCTTGCTGGTCGTGGCCGCAGATGGTGACGTTGTCTAGGTATGGATAGGTGGCTGTTAACTGGTTCTCATCGACCATGCGGTCCATCTCCCGCTGGAAGACCGAGACCCCATTCGTTACCCCAAAGGGGACTCTGAGGAAGTGGTAGAGGCGTCCGTTCGCCTCGAAGGCGGTGTATGGACGGTCCTCCGGCCTAATGGGGAGCTGGTGGTATGCCGATTTTAGGTCGATGGTGGAAAACACCCGGTATTGCGCAATTTGGTTAACCATATCCGCTATGCGGGGCAGAGGGTAGGCGTCTAGCTGGGTGTATAGATTAACCGTCTGGCTATAATCTATCACCATCCGCTTCTTTTCGCTACCCTTAACTACTACTACCTGGGTGCGCCATGGGCTGGTGCTGCATCGATGATACCCTCCCGCTTGAGTCTTTCTACTTCAGACGCAATGAACCGTCTGTCCTCCCAGCTGTACCGCCTACCCTTGGTCGCTATGGGTCGACAGTTGGGTGTGAGGTTGGCGAACAAAGAGGGCGGCTTGACCTTCAGGGTAGCCAGACCGCACACTGTGAGGGGCGGCTGGGACCCACCGTAGGTAAGCGTGATACTTCGGTGGTGGCACTGGAAGTCCAGACCCAAGATCACGCTCACACAGAGATTTGGCATTATCAACAGTTTAAAATCTCTGTAATCAGTGCCTTTTACCGACAACATAACCGCGCAGAAACCTGTAATTTTTGAGGTATGAGTCTTATCAGCCATGGCGATTTTGCCCTGTGTAGGGACTATCGTTAGTGAAAGTCGTTTTACCAGGCTAGGATGAATAAAGCTTTCGGTGCTCCCGCAGTCAATCAAGCATTTAACCTTGTTCCCGTTTACCTCTATGTCCATCATCGATCTAGACAACGGATGCGGCCTGGATTGATCCACTGTGATTGAGGCCACCAGTGGGTCCTGGGGGTCCGTGTAGTCGGGACAAGATGGTGGACTCCATGAGGGTGGACAAGATGGCGTCCAAGATGGCCGCCCCCACGGCGTGCACGCGGCGGTGGCGGAGTTGGAGGCGGGGTTCCCTCTGCAGACTTTACTGAAATGTCCTTTCTTCCTGCATTTAAAACAGGTGGTGCCCTTCGCTGGGCGCAGATGCCTGGAGTGTTTGTCCTGGCCGCAGAAGTAGCATTTCGGGCCCCGATGCATCGCGGCAGTAGTGGGGCTCCTGGGTGGAGGCTGGGGCTCCGACGGTGCTGGGCTGGCCTGAGACCTGGGAGGTGAAGATGGCTTCCAAGATGGTGGCCCCCACGGCGCGCACGAGGTGGAGTGGGCCGCGTGGCCTGAGGAACAGGATTCAGAGTTCCTCTGGGCTATATCCAGCGATCGCGCTATGCCCATAGCCTGTTTTAAGTCCAGTCCCTCCTTTTCAAACAGTTTCTGCCGAATGTAATTTGAACTGAGGGCCGCAATAAAGGAGTCGCGGATCAGCTCCTCCGTGTACATGGTGGCAGGCACGGCCTTACAGTTACAGTCTCTGCCCAGTACTTTTAGGCTTAGCATGAAGTCCTCTAGTGACTCACCATGCCGCTGCGTGCGAGTAGTCAGAAGATGCCTGGCGTACACCTCGTTTATTGGCCGCATGTAATGGGCCTTCAGAATGGTGCAGGCATCCTCGTAGCTGGTGGCATCTCGGATGAGAGGGGAGACCCGATGACTCACCCGGTTTCGCAGGATTCCCAGTTTCACATCTCCGGTGGCGGTCGCGGCTGCTATGGCGGTGGCTGAGGTTTCGATGAAAAATTCGAAGCATTGGAACCAGTGTCCGAACTGTGTGGCTGCGTCTGTGGCATGGGGGTCCAGATCCAAGCGCTCTGGTTTCAGGAGTCGATCCATCTTGGTGTTTTAGCGATTAAAATTGATGTGCCATCAATAACTCAAAGACAAGAAGTTAAAGGATTCAACTGAAGGCTTTTAATCGCTAAGAACATTGCACGTCATTCCACATCGGATTCGTCTGGCAGAATGACTCATACAGCTCTTGAGACCTTTATATGACAAAAGACAGGGGCGGAGCCAATACACACAATAGGGGAAAAGGGGGCGGTACACACAATACAATGCAGGTAAAACACAGGGGCTGATGAAGACATATATTTCATCACAGTGCCTCTAACCCACATTGGGTCTCCTGGCATCTCCGATCCACATTGATCTCTTGTTGCTTCTGGTCTCACGCATCAGAAATGGATAACACTTTAATTCTTGTAACGCTCAATGGGGCTAAGCGTATTTCGGCTCACATTCTGATGAAGAGTCTAGACCCGCAATGTAAATGTGGTGTATGTGCCTTTAAGAGCCCCAGGTGTGCGTAATGCCGGTAATTGCCACTTGGGCTATATAAGCCTGTGTATTGTGTATATCCTTTAGAAACCCCCCCCCAGACTTGCTTAGTAAATACCTATGAACCAACTCCTGTCTTCAGTGTCTTTATCTACACACGGACACTACAGTGGCGACGAAGTGGAAACGGACTTACCTGCAATTCGGCAGCACCTCAAGGACATCGATTCCTCCAGCGTCCAGAAGACTCAAGGAAGTAAGAGAAACTGTGGTTTCACCAGCTGGCCAAGCTGGTGACAGGTACTGCGCTAATCCTTCCTGGGCGTCAGGCTGGAGCTCCAGTGGCGGGCTCTACAGCTGAGACAGGCAGCGAAATCGGAGGCAAGCAATAACGGACTGGGAGGGTGCACTCGAGAGACGGCCGGCGCGGCAAGCAGGTCAGCGTTTAGACCTCCGTCGGGAACGAGTCTCCAACAGTGAATAAACGGAAACCACAGTAAAACAGCGTTGTTATCGGTAGCAGCGGCGGGAAAGCGCGGGAAGCGCCATATCGTTGCTACAGAGAAAAAAAAAAGCGCGGGAAGTGCCATATCTTTTCTGAAATGCCTAAATCTGGTAATATTGAGGCTTTTGATGGCGAAATAGAAGATTGGACCACATACGTGGAAAGAGTAGAGGTTTATTGCACTGCAAATGGAATAACAGATGAAAAAAAAGCTTCAGTACCTCTGAACTTAATGGGCGCGAAGACATACGGGCTGTTACGAAATTTAATCACTCCAGCCAAACCAAAGGACAAGACTTTTAAAGAAATTGTTGATACCCTGCAGGAGCATTTAAACCCAACACCGCTGCTGATAGTGGAACGATTCAAGTTCTTCAAGAGAAATCAACACAAGAATGAAAGTAACGCTGATTACCTAACCGAATTAAGAAAGCTATCAAAGTACTGCCAATTCGGAGCAGGACTATCGGATTATCTTCGAGACAAATTTGTTTGCGGTCTCTTAAGTGAAGGAACACAAAAAAGACTGCTTTCTGAAAAAGATTTAACATTGGACAAAGCTTTCAGTATGGCTGTATCATACGAAGCAGCAGCAAAAGGAGCTGCAGAGATACAACAAGAGACACAGGACTTCGGCACCCATAAAATGACACAGGAGTTCGGAAGATGTTATCGCTGCGGCAGATCCACCCATAACCAGAGGGACTGCTGGTTCAAGGGCAAAGCGTGCAGGCAATGTGGTAAGATTGGACACATTGCACGGGTATGCCAATCTGGACAAAATAAATCCACTGACAGAAAACAAAAAATCAATAAAGAAAAGTACAGGAAGGTACAAATGATGACGGACAATAGCTCCGAAGACCAGAATAGCGATAGCGACTCCGGAAACAAGAGACTAAGCTGCCTCAAATTACATAATGTACTTGCCAAAGAGGATTACCAAACCATTTGGGTTACCCTCACAATAGCAGGGTCCCCAGTTAAAATGGAGCTAGATACAGGATCAGCTCTAACCGTAATAAATCGACGACATTACGAGAGGCTATTTTCGCATATACCTCTAAAAGACACATCCATTATCTTAAAAACATATACGGGGCAGAAAGTCTACCCCAAAGGAAAAATAAGGGTGCCTGTGGTATACAACGGCAAAGAAATACAAAAGTTGTATTTATACATTCTACAAGATGGTGGTCCACCGTTGTTGGGACGTGAATGGATAAGGAAGATACGTTTAGACTGGCACTCCATTCAGGCACTGACGGTGACCAGTAAGGAAAAAAACAATGATGACATCATACCTGAACGATTAAAAGACATCTTGGCCAACGCCAAAGAAGTGTTTCAAGAGAAACTAGGAACCTTGAAAGGCATCACCGCCTCAATAAAAGTGGAAGATACAGCAATTCCAAATTTTTTTAAGGCAAGACCGGTGCCATACGCAATACGTCCGGCAGTCGAGGCAGAGCTGAAGAATTTGGAAAAGGCAGGCGTATTATCCAAAATAGATTGGAGCGAATGGGCAACACCCATCGTTCCAGTCATGAAAAAAACATTGAAAAATAACTCTTGAGGAACAGAAAAAAATTTGCATCTGTGGGGACTTTAAGGTGACTGTAAACCCGGTCCTTCACACGGTACAGTATCCTCTTCCGAGGATAGAAGATATTTTCGCCTCACTATCCGGAGGGAAACGTTTCACAAAAATTGACTTGGCACAGGCATATCTACAGATGGAGGTTGAGGAGACCTCTAAAAAGTATCTCACAATAAACACACACAAAGGCCTGTACCAGTACAATCGACTGGTTTTTGGAATAGCATCAGCTCCAGCTATCTGGCAAAGAGCTATGGAGCAAGTCCTGCAAGGGATTCCGGGGACTCAATGCTACCTAGACGACATCCTTATAACAGGAGAAAACGACAACGAGCACCTTGCCAATTTGGAGCAGGTGCTCACTAGGCTGAAAGAACGGGGCCTACGAGCAAATCGCCCCAAGTGCGAATTTTTCCAAAATCAGATATCATATTGTGGCCACATAATTAATAAGGAAGGGTTGCATAAGTCACCTGAAAAAATTGAAGCAGTTATAAAAGCCCCAGCACCTGAAAATGTTTCACAATTAAGGTCATTCCTGGGATTAATAAATTACTATCATAAATTTTTACCGAACTTATCAACTATTCTACACCCTCTTAATGATCTTCTACAGACAGGAGTGATTTGGAAATGGAACGAAGACTGTAAACGTGCCTTCCATAAATGTAAAGACTTAATCACATCCGAGAAAATTTTGGCTCATTACAACCCATCACTACCAATCAGACTGGCGTGCGATGCATCCCCTTACGGCATAGGAGCGGTATTGTCCCATAGATTCCCTGATGGCTCGGAACGGCCGATAGCTTTTGCGTCACGCTCATTGAACTCAGCTGAGCGTAACTATGCCCAGATAGACAGGGAAGCACTCAGCCTGGTATGGGGAGTGAAGAAATTCAACCATTACCTACACGGACAAAACTTTACCTTGCTGACTGACCATCAACCCCTCATCTCCATATTCAAACCTAAAAAAGGTGTCCCCATTATGACGGCACAAAGACTACAGAGGTGGTCCCTTTTTCTAGGGGCACACCAATACAACATTGAATACAAAGGGTCAAAACAGCATGGGAATGCTGACGGTTTATCACGCCTACCGTTGCCAACAATAGAAGAGGCACCTACAGTAGACCCAGTAGAGATATTCCACTCTACCATAGTGGAATGTCTACCGGTGACAAATTCTGCCATTGAAAGGGAGACAAGAAATGACCCTACTCTCTCACGGGTCTACGATTTAACAGTGAAGGGATGGCCAGCACATGGCGAACCACTGTTGCCAGCATTCTCGCAAAGAAGAGAACAGCTGTCAGTGTGCCGAGGAACCTTGATGTGTGGATCCAGAGTGGTGATTCCACCCAAACTCCAGGATAAAGTGCTAAAGGAGCTTCACGAGGGGCATCTGGGTGGAGTGAAAATGAAGAACCTAGCTAGGGCGTTTGTATGGTGGCCAGGTATCGATGGAGACATCGAAGACATGACCAAGAGCTGCCTAGGATGCCAGAAGGTCCAAAATGCTCCGCCACAGGCCCCTCTACATCCATGGGAGTGGCCCTCATCTCCCTGGCAAAGGGTGCACATCGACTTTGCTGGTCCATTTATGGACTCAATGTTCTTAATCGCAGTTGATGCACACTCCAAGTGGCCGGAGGTAATAAAGATGTCCTCCACCACCATGGAAAAAACCATCACAGTATTAAGGACCATATTTGCCAGGAATGGGTTGCCGGAGCAGATATGTTCTGATAATGGACCGGAATTTGTGTCCGAAGAATTCAGAAAGTTCTTAAAGAACAATGGGGTAAAGCACTACACGTCCGCCCCATACCATCCCGCCACCAATGGATTGGCTGAAAGGTTTGTCCAGACCTTCAAGAAGGCCATCAAGGCCATGGGTAATGAAGACATAAAACTTCAGCACAAGGTGGATAACTTCTTATTTGCATATAGGAATGCAACGCATATGGTTACTAACCAAACTCCCGCCATGATGTTCTACAATAGAAACCTAAGATGCCGGCTGGATTTGGTCAAGCCCAACATCCGAAGGGACGTGGAGAACCGGCAGTTTCAGGGCATGAATGAAAGGCCAACTAGGGCCTTCCAGATAGGCCAACCGGTTTTGGCCCGGGACTACCGTACCGAGAAATGGCAGCCTGGAACTATCTGCACACGATTAGGACCACTGATGTATACCGTGGACATCGGAGACAGCATAATAAGGCGCCATGGTGACCAAATCATCAAGTCATCCGAAAAGGGACAACCTACACCACCACTCTATACATCTAACGATGAAGTAGAGATACCCATATCTACCTCCGATCCGGTGATACTGGAGCCCGATGAACCCGACACTGGCCTTCAAGCCGAATCAGCCTTGCCAGAAGAACCTACTACACCACCAGAAACTACTACACCCCCGAGGCGTTATCCGGACCGAGTCAGGAAGCCTCCTGAGAGACTAACTTATAATTAATTAATACAGCAATGTATATTATTTTGCATATAACATGTAATTAATAATTACTTAAAATATGATGTACTAGTTAGCTAGCAGGGGAGGAATTGTGGTGTATGTGCCTTTAAGAGCAATTGTGGTGTATGTGCCTTTAAGAGCCCCAGGTGTGCGTAATGCCGGTAATTGCCACTTGGGCTATATAAGCCTGTGTATTGTGTATTGTGTATATCCTTTAGAAACCCCCCCCCCCAGACTTGCTTAGTAAATACCTATGAACCAACTCCTGTCTTCAGTGTCTTTATCTGCACACGGACACTAGAGTAAACATGTCTTTTTTTCTATTTTTTAGATGCTGACAGGCCTCCTTTGTATTTCTGCAATTTCTGTTTTTGTTCTAGTATTTGCATTTTTCCCCCCCCTTTTTCTTTATACAACTGTGATTGTTTGACTGTTAATCACAAGCGTCCTGCACTGACTTGAGCCTGGTGAAAGGAAGAGTTAATTGCAACACATTGAATCTCCAACATGTGGCAACCACATTCTTTGGTCATTCTGGGCCAGTGTTGTTCACTTAATTAACATTGCAGGGCTTCGTCTAATTTCACTTTTAATATGAGTAGGTCATGTCAAATTCCTAAGTATTTTATTTCGTCTGGAGCACCACAAACCGTAAACAGTCGTGAATGAAGAAAGGGTTAACTGGACTGTTGAACTCTCTCTTGAGACGTATTGCTTTCATTCGTATGTATACGTTCAGTTGATAGCCAATGGAGTTTAGCTCCGGGCGCAATGTCACACACAGTACCATGTGTCTTCTCCTTTGCAAAGAAGTTCCCCTTCACGTTGGAAGACACATACCTCCTTGGGCATGGCTCCATGAGTCCAGCTACCCTCTCAAACCATGCCCAAGTGCCTATTCTTCATGTTAGAGAATAGCCAGTGGCTATTCGACCATCACAGTTGAGCCTGATCCTGTCCCCGCCTCACATCCACACACACGCCATGTCCAGCAGATATCGCTTGACAGTGACCAAAAGTGGGGACTCTGGTTGATTTCCTCCCACCCTCATATTTCCCAAAGGCACCGAGGCCACTTGCGGCTTCCCAACTGTCGACCTGGCTGAGATCAGGAGCTCAGCACAGTGCCGGGATCAAACGTGAACATTCCTGGTGGTGTGTGTGGCTCAGTCCCACTTCGGGAAGTAGCTTTACCGACTGAGCATTTTCGATTGGGAATCGATGATTGTGTTGGACAATATTGGGCTGTGTGAGCAGTGAGTTGAGAAGAAGGATTTTTTCTCACCACAAGCTGAACACTTTCGCTGGCTACAGTTTGAGGTTGCTGAAGCATCTGTTGCCACGGTGTGTGCTTTACCTTTCATTCCAAAATATATTGAGGTTAAAGCAAGAGGTTGTTTGATTTATTTTAAAATCTTGGCTTCAGATTGTGATCTTGGCAGTGTTCTGAATTTGTGATCTGTCTATATCTTTGGCCTCAATACAATGGATCTATGCATAAGGAAACGAGGTGGCAGGTGTGCACTCCAGGCCGAGCCAGGGTTCCAGATAAGTAGCCTCAGGCCCGTTGTATTTCATACACAGCATTGAATGAACTCTGGAAACATAATTCATTGTGCTGAAGAAATAGTTTGAACGTTAGATTGTACCTCTGGAATAATACATTCCTCGGATACATTAATATATTTCACAGCTATATTTTCAAAGAAGTAGTTGTCATGTTTTCTCCTAAACTGTGGAATGTGCTTTGCGAAAAGTAATTTTAAGGACCTATGAAATTTGATTTGCAGCTTCTTATTAATCTTCACATGTTATCTAAAATGGTCCAAACCAAGGCTCTATAAGAACATGTTTCACAGTAGGAATAGACCAATAGCAATGCCAGGTATGTGTAAGTATTGTATATACTGTTACTGCACCAGCAACAGAAAGATCACAGCAAAATGCTGAAGGAAAACCTGATCCAAAGACTGAATCTCTCACACCAGTTTCAGTTGTAGAATAGGCAATGATGCCAATGTATGATCTGTACCACAGAGCAGGTATTGAATAAGTAGAAACTGACTGAACAAACCTGCTGTTAATCATACTACCGGCTCATTCTACTTCATAATTTTCCTCTATAGTGACCTTACCCTGGACAATAATGTGATAAATCTGTTCCACGCATCTTTTATTTTATTCGCTTATGGGATCTGGGCGTCGCTGGCAAGGCTAGCATTTATTGCCCATCCCTAGTTGCCCTTGAGAAGGTGGTGGTGAGCAGCCTTCTTGAACCGCTGCAGTCCGTGGGTTAGGAAGGGAGTTCCAGGATTTTCACCCAGCAACGATGAAGGATCAGCGATATACTTCTAAGTCAGGATGGTGTGTGACTTGGAGGGGAAATTGGTGGTATTCCCATACACCTGCTGCCCTCGTCCTTTGCAGGTTTAGGAGGTGCTGCCGAAGAAGCCTTGGTGAGTTGCTGCAGTGCATCTTGTAGATGGTACATGTAATGATACCAGCAAATAGTGATGGTATTTGCCTGTTTGATTATTTATGCCTTACCAGCATATTTGCCTGATTGATTATTTATGCCTGACCAGCAGAGGGCATGTGAGAGACAAGCAGTTTAGTTTTGGTTTCGCTTTAGATGGATCGCTAGCATGGTGTCTCCTGTAATGCTGTTAACTGAGATGAACATACTTTAGATAAAAAGTCATTCTCTTTCATGAATTTCTCGTCATTGAACCCACAATACAAATCAACACATGGTGTCAGAAGTGATTGAAAGAGATGAAGAGGAAAAGTCTGAAGTTAAATCAGCTCTCCACATATTAGCAAGCCAAAAGAGAACATCGTTACTTACCATTGGAGAATAGCTAACGAAGTGAAAAATGGAAGGTTTACACCCACCGGCGAAGCTTCAGTTGACAGGTAATGTGGCTGAAAATTGGAGGAGGTTCAAACAACGTTTGGAGTTGTATTTATCAGCAATCGGAGCTGACGAGAAAAGTGATAAAATGAAAGCGTCAGTGTTCTTACATGTCGTGGGTGATGAAGCGCTGGAGGTGTATAATAACTTCACATTCGCTGCTGATGGAGACAATATGAAGTTGGATAAAATAATGGAACAGTTTGAGGCCTACTGCATACCTAAACGTAACGTGACGTTTGAGAGGCACAGATTTTTCACATGTGTACAAAAAACGGGAGAGACTATTGATCAGTATGTGACTGAACTGAGAAACCGAAGCAAAACATGTGAATTTGGGGGACTGACAGACTCGCTGATAAAAGACAGACTGGTGTGTGGTATTCCAGATAATGGTCTAAGGGAAAGACTGCTAAGAGAGCAAAATCTAGACCTGGGAAAATCCACAGCACTGTGTAGGGCTACAGAGACTGTGAAGTCGCAGGCAAAGGAGCTGTTCAGTGACAGTAGCTGCAACGTGGATGCAGTGAGAAAGAACGGACACAAACCGTTTAACAAAAAGAGCGCCAATGTGAAAAAAGAGGCGTGGCCAGCAAACAAAAATGAAAGGGGCAATCGAAAGTCATGTAGTCGATGCGGTACACAGCATACACCAAAAAAGTGGCCAGCATATGGTAAAACATGCAATAGTTGCAACAAAAACAACCATTATGCCCGTTGCTGTAAGAACCAAGCGCAACAAAGCAAGGTCCATACAGTAGATGAAAGCGAGATAGAGGAGTTCTATGTGGATGTTGTGTCTGAAAACAAAAAAGAAAAAAGAGACTGGATGTTGACACTAAAAGTGAATGACATACACATTCCATTTAAATTGGATACTGGAGCACAAGTTAACGTGATATCAGAGACTGATTTTAAGAAGATTAGACCCAGACCAAAGATACATGGAATAAAAGTGAAAGTGACAGGATACTCAGGTACTGATATACCAGTGAAAGGAAAATGCATTGTCAAAGTGACACACAAGGACAGAGAGCACACGCTAGCATTAATCGTGGTGCCAAAGGATGTGCAGGCCATACTAGGTTTAATAGCCTGTGAGAGACTGAACCTGGTAAAGAGAGTCCTCGTTGTGGAAAGCGAAGGAGAGACAGTCTATGATGAACTCATGAAAGAGTACAACGACCTATTTCAGGGTCTAGGCTGCCTTCCAGGAGAACACACGATCAGAGTAGATAAAAGTATGCCAACGGTCATACATCCATGCAGAAAAGTTCCGTTTGCTCTTCAAAAGCAACTGAAGGCAGAGTTGGACAGGATGGAAAGCCTGAACGTGATTCAGAAGATAGATGAGCCAACTGAGTGGGTGAGTTCCCTCGTCGTTGTGGACAAAAAGAATGGAAAGCTCAGAATTTGCCTGGATCCAAGAGATCTAAATAGAGCAATAAAGAGAGAGCACTTCAAGCTTCCTACACGTGAGGAAATCATGTCACAGTTTGCAAATGCAGAGTATTTCAGCAAGTTAGATGCATCATCAGGATTTTGGCAGATGAAACTGAACGAGGCAAGTTCAAGACTGTGCACGTTCAACCGTCCATTTGGCAGATACAGATTCCTAAGGTTACCATTTGGCATTGCCTCAGCTCCTGAAGTGTATCACAAAACTATCCATATGATCTATGAGCACCTGGAGGGAGTTGATACATCAATGGATGACATCATAGTATGGGGAACCACGAGAACTGAGCATGACGAGAGACTGAAAAAAGTGCTGGAAGCAACAAGGAAAACAAACCTGAAGCTGAATAGAGAGAAATGCCAGCTCGGGGTGACAGAACTGACATTCGTGGGAGATATCCTTAGCAGTGAGGGCATCAGACCAGATCCCAGAAAGGTGTCCGCCATTGAGAATATGCCAAAGCCACAATGCAAAAAGGACATGCAGAGGTGTAATGGAATGATCAACTACATGGGTAAATTCATATCCAACCTCTCAGAAAAGATGGCGCCACTGAGACGACTAACTGAAAAGAACATAGAATGGGAATGGAATCATGAGCATGAGAAGTCATGGAGCGATCTAAAGAAACTGCTCACAGAGGAACCAGTTCTGAGGTTTTATGACCCAGCGAGACCCATCAAGATATCATCAGATGCATCACAGAGTGGGCTCGGTGCCGTTCTTCTGCAAAAATATGACTACTGGCAACCTATTGCATATGCATCGCGCTCAATGACAGACACGGAGATGCGATATGCTCAAATAGAAAAGGAGCTGCTCAGCATCACATACACCTGTGAAAGATTTCATCAGTTTGTGTCAGGACAAGCAATCAGTGTAGAGACTGACCATAAGCCCTTGATTGCATTGTTCCAAAAGCCACTAAATAGCTGTCCGCAGCACGGTGGCATAGTGGTTAGCACTGTTGCCTCACAGCGCCAGGGACCCGGGTTCGAATCTGGCCTCGGGTGACTGTCTGTGTGGAGTTTGCACATTCTCCCCGTGTTTGCATGGGTTTCCTCCGGGTGCTCCGGTTTCCTCCCACAGTCCAAAGATGTGCGGGTTAGGTTGATTGGCTATGATAAATTGACCCTTAGTGTTAGGGGGATTAAATACATGGGGTTACGGGGATAGGGTGGGATATGTGTTGGTGTAGGGGTTACGGGGATCGGGTGGGATATGTGTCGGTGCAGGCTCGATGGGCCGAAATGGCCTCTATCTGCACTGTGGGGTTTCTGTGATTCTGTGATTCTGTGAATACAAAGAATGATGATCAGGCTGCAACGCTATACACCGAATGTTGCGTACACACCGGGTAAGCTGATGTATACAGCAGACACGTTGTCCAGAGCTGTTGACCCAAGAGAGCCCGCAAACACCAAAATGGATGAAAAAGTGAACGCCTACGTGGACATGATCACAAGTGCACTGCCCATAGCAGATGCAAAAATGGAGCTCATAAAGACTGAGACAAACAAAGATGAAACACTGAGACGACTGAGGAAAAGCATCTTGGATGGATGGCCCAACATGAAGCAAGACTGCTCACCTGACATGGCAGAGTACTGGAACTGCAGGGCGGAACTATCAGTGGTCGAAGACATCATTTACAAAGGAAGTAAAATAGTTATCCCAAAGAGTCTGAGAAAAGAGATGCTAAAAAGGATCCATGGAGGACATCTGGGAATTGAGAAGTGTAAGAAAAGAGCACGAGAGGTGATGTACTGGCCACGAATCAACCAAGATGTGACAAATGAGGTGTCAAACTGCACAATATGCCTGAAATATCGAGCAAGCAATCCGGTAGAACCACTAAAGCCACACCCAGCGCCAGACAGACCTTACCAGAAGGTAGGCGCTGACCTATTCGTATGTCAAGGGAAGGACTATCTTGTAGTCACAGACTATTACTCCCTGTATCCAGAGGTTTGTAGACTGTACACCACCACTGCAGATGCTGTGATAACATGTATGAAAGCCATATTCTCCAGACATGGCGTGGCAAGCGAGGTCTTCACAGACAACGGACCCCAGTTTTACAATGCAAGTTTCCAACACTTTGCCAAAGAGTGGGACTTTGTCCACACAACGTCAAGTCCTCACTTTCCACAGTCCAATGGATTCGTGGAGAAATCGGTCCAGACAGTGAAAAGACTGATGTACAAGGCAAAAGACAGTGGAACTGATTTCTACCAGAGCATGCTTGTATACCGCACAACGCCGCTCGAGTGTGATATGTCACCAGCCCAACTCCTTATGGGATGTCTGCTAAGGTCAAACCTACCCATCCCAGAGAACCTCCTGAAAACAAAAGAGGGGGAGAAAGTGAGGGAGTTCAAAGAACAACAGAAAGATAAGCAAAAGTACTACTATGACAGAGGAACACAAAACCTACCTGAACTCCACACTGGTGACCAAGTAAGGTTCAAAGACAAAACAAACACATGGACTCAGAAGGGAACTGTCCTGAGTGAAGTCCAACCAAGATCATACACCATTCAGACAGATGAGGGTGCTGTTCTGAGAAGAAATCGTCAGGATCTTCTCATGGGACCAGCCACAGCAGGTCAAAAGACTGATACTGTTGAACAACCTGATCACACAGCTGAGAAATCATCATCTGAGGCAACAACTCAGATTCAAGGACAATCAATCCGAAAATCCTCAAGACACGTGAAGCCTCCTGAGAGACTCATTGAGCAAGTTTAAGGACTCTTGTTATAGAAGGAAGTAATGTTATCTTATTCTTTCTTCAAGTTCTAGGTATTTACATATTTCATGTGAACACACAAAACAAGGTTAAAAAACCTTGATCATGATAATGATAATGTAAGTTCATTAAGTGTTACAGTTAAAATGCAGAGTAATACAAAGAAAACATGTTGTTAGATAAAGGTAAAATACTTTTGTTTTAAGAAAGGGAGATGTAATGATATCAGCAAATAGTGATGGTATTTGCCTGTTTGATTATTTATGCCTTACCAGCATATTTGCCTGATTGATTATTTATGCCTGACCAGCAGAGGGCATGTGAGAGACAAGCAGTTTAGTTTTGGTTTCGCTTTAGATGGATCGTTAGCATGGTGTCTCCTGTAATGCTGTTAACTGAGATGAACAAACTTTAGATTAAAAGACATTCTCTTTCATAAATGAGTCGTCATTGAACCCACATACAAGTCGATACAGTACACACTGCAGCCACGGTACGCCGGTGGTGGAGGGAGTGAATGTTTAAGGTGATGGATGGGGTGCCAATCATAGAGAGCACTTACTCCTCGCAGAATTAATTCTTATTTCAGACTTTTCCATTAAGTTTTCTGTTTATAGGACATTGGAGTTTTATGTGAGTAAACACTGGGTGAAGAGTAGTGACACAGATTATTGGGGTTCCAATTTACTGTGGCGTGGAATGGTAGAGTGTGGGCTGTCCTCTACAATTTCCTCAGTCAATGATGTTAACAGTGCCTAGTGGAGAACTGACAACTGTAGGCTGGGGACTTCTGCACAGGAAGCATAAATTGAAGGGTGAATCACCTCATACCACTCCCTGAGATTGCCTACATCCCATTTTATATAGCAGAATTGTTGGAGTTCTCCATTGCGCACTGAATTATTGGGATTGTATATCTAACTCACCTTCTCAAGTAGGAAATCCTAAAGATGAACTGCAGGTGGGTAAATGGAATACATTGACGTTTATAGCAAAGCTTTTTTTTTAAATGTTCAGTAATTTTATTGTATTCTGTTGAGTTTATTAAACATCTCTCAGGGATCAGATGGCACAGTTTGCTGACATCTGAAATTTGGGTTTGAATTCAGATCAGGGTTTAATTTGATGTCGAGATCGAGAGGCAAATGTGTAGGTTACATTCTCAAAACAGGAGCCCAGGTCAAATGTAAAAATAAAAGTGCCTTCAACCAACAAAATGCTGAAAACCCACAAGATGTCAGTCAGTGTCTGAAAGAAAAAGATAGGCTAAGGTTTCATCCTGATGGAATAATCCTACCTGAAGCATTAACTGACCTTTCTCTTTCAGATGCTGACTGACCTGTTGTATATTTCCAGCATTTCCTGTGTTTATTTCAGACTCCAGCATTGTTATTTTTCGATTTTTGTCTCACGTACCTCACATTCAGAAGGAGACACTGAACTGACAGGAACCCCTCCTGCTTAATTGATAGCCTTGGCTCAGTGGTAGTACTTCTGCCCCTGAGTCAGAAGGTTGTGGGTTCAAGCCCCACGCTAAGCCTTGAGCACAGACTCTAGGCTGACACGGAGGGCAGTGCTGCATCGTTGAAAGAAATGTCTTTCTTATTGGTCTGGATTTTGCAGTGGGTAATGACGGAGAAACTGTCAGCGTTTGCCCTCAGTACCCCTCTGAAACTGATCGTAACTTCAGGATTTAGCGCATGTCCAGATCCAAAATCCTGAAGTTGCGGTCAGTCATTCACTGCTCTGCCACAGGTTGCGCTGTGGAACTCCCCAGAGACAGCAATCAATTGAAATCACATATAAGGATGAAGACTTCCCCTATTACACTGGAATATCGCTGTTAATCTCGCACCCCCCCCCTTGAAAATATTAAGCCTTGTTGAAAGAGGTGTAACTGGGTTTTTAACAGTGTATTGACTGCTGAACAACCGTTCTGGCCCTGAAAAACTAATTTTATATTTGTGGAATGTCAAAATTTCTATTAATATGATTAAGAATTACATGGTTTTTAAAATATTTTTTTTAAAGTTTGGTTATGATATTCCAGCTTCTACCATAATTCTATGTGTATGTCCCAATCTGTATTTCGTGCCCTGTAAAAATTAATAAAAAGTAAATTTGAATCTGTGCATTTTATTTCCTGGTTTGCTGTCTGTGAGAATTCTTCAATGTGATCCAGCTTGATGACATCACTGTTGCTGGATGCTGGAGATTCGCTTGATTTGGCGGCCGATTCAAACAAAGGTCGGGAGAGCTGAAATCGATGCCACAGCGAATGCTAGATCTTTGTGGGCAGCTTTCTTCGAGGTCAGCGGCGAGCAAATTCTGGGCCATTGAGATGTCAAACTAAGGACTTGTCTGCCTGTTCAAGTGGGTGCACAAGATCTCGTGGCACTGTTCAAAGAAGATCAGTGGAGTTCTCTTGGTGTCCTGGTCAACATTCCAAAACATCACCAAAAACAGATGATCTCATTGCCGTTTGTGGGATCTTGCTGTGCACAAATTGGCTGCTGCGTTTGCCTGCATAACGACAAGAACTATATTTAAAAGTAATTCATTGGCTGCGAAGAGCTTTGGGATGTCCAGAGACATGCAAGGTGCTACATAAATGCAAGTGCATTCTTTATTAATTGTGCTAGCATTTTCAAAGCAGGATTTCATATACTCTGATCTATGATTTCTAAAACAACTCATGAGTAATGTAACAAATGTTGCCATTTAGAATGTAGAATCATCCCTTTAAGTTCACTCCGGAAGCTCACCAGGGTTTCTCTAAACCATTTTTTCATTTGCAGCCTACTGCTGTTGCTATTCCTATCTCATCATTAATCAGGCAAACTGAGCTTAATTTGAACGCACTGAAGTCGCTGACAAGATGTGATAGATTCCTTTTGCTTGAAATCTGTTCAGTTCAGCACCGCACTGTGTGGCACTCATTTGTTTTCTTATCTATACAGTGGCATTTCCAGCTTAGCAGGACTGAGAGTGATTTAAAATTAAACTTTAATTTAGTAGCTTGACTTGCGCATAAAGAAACAAGGAAGAAGGTTAATAGACTAAACATTGTTTCTCCCCGCAGGTTATCACAGTGTGCGCAATTTATGCTCCATTCAGAGTGACTTTGAGCTGGAATAACTCCAGGCCCAGTTTGCTGCAGGTCAGACTTCCAATGAGGAGTTAATTAAAAATCCAACCAAGGATCACTTGGGGTAGTGAAGCCAGGCTGGCAAGCCATTGGAAGGTTTGCCAGTGGAGATAATAGTCTAATGCATCAGTATTGCAATAGCATAAAGATGCTTTCACCAATGAAGATGAGGAGGGAAAGACGGTGGAGTGGACTGGGACAGAGGTCTGGGCTCAAATCCAGTCCTGGCTGATAGGGATGGAAGTCTACTCTATCTGCTAGCTGTAAGGATCCTATTTCAAATGGGTTTGGTCAGACTCAACATGGGCCTACAACACAAACTGATCCTCTCACTCAGAGCGGCCAAAGGGTGGCTGGGCAGGAAAGTGGGAAAACAAATGTCTCGCTGGTGCAACAGGGAGTGCTGCTCGGAGGCTGGGGCTGAGGTATGCTGGACAGAGTAGAGGTTGTTCTATGGTGTATCTGGCTGTACCAACTATATTAAAATTAGAGCTTTCTTTCTCATGAAGATTAAAATTACAGTGAAACTGAACTTTGAAACAGAAGAGAACCAATGCTAAAATTAAAATGAATTCTAGGACTTAAACAACACTTTTGGGACAGATATTGAAAAGCGAAGCAGACAATTTAAAAGCCAGTTGCTGCTCAAGCCCCTGATTATTATTTCTCAGTATTTCTTGTGGCCTCGGGAGTTGTGTGAGAATTTAAAAAGATGGTACTTTTGAAACCTGAACTTGAAAAAAATTCATGAAAAAATGAGAATGGAAATACAGAAAGCGAAAACTACATTTTTGACAATTTTTTTCCAAAACTAAAATTAAAATGTGACTGAAATTTTGCAGCGAGGGATCAGACTAAACTGAGAGCTAAATTTCTTCTGACGATTATAAATAAAATAAGACCATAACCTAAGGTGCAGAGGCAAGACTGAAATGGAAATTAAAATGATCTCTAAGGCTACTAGGAGTTAGTAGGTACGCATCTCTGAGCGACTTTAGAAACAAATTACTTTGTGCTATTGCTGTCCTATGATCTGCTCATTCTCAGTGCAGTGCAGTGCATTGAATGTGTCCTGATCCCAATCAAATTCAACAAGCTGAAGGTGGCACAAAACAGAAAATGCCGAAAGTACACGACAGGTCCAGCAGCATCTGTAAAGAAAAATGTCAGAGTGCCTGTGGCACGAATGTGGCATTTATTTTGCAAAAAATTATTATCGGGGGACAAACTATTTTACATTTTTACCCATGTCCCTCCTAGACTCCATATGGACCTCCTTCTCTTTCACGGTCCTCTCCGTTCCCTGTGCCACATAGTGCTACCAGTCCCTAAGCTACGGTATAACTGGTCAATAATCCCGACGAAGACTGACACTGGCCCTGCCAACTAGCAACTGTGCCTAAGAATTGTAGAGCTGCAAAAGACCTTGGGTGCATGTATCTCCCAAGTATTGTGTAACCTGTAAATCAGCATGGGCTGTGTTATTCTGCATCGACTATGATTCAAGCAAGCAGGCAAATTCTTCTCCGGCTCAATAGTAAAATAAATGAAGGGGAACAAAACTGATCAATAGGAGGCGATTAAGATGAGAGTAGCCTACGGTATCTTGCCCTCCTTCCCTGGCAATATACACCAGGCCTGAAATGTTTGTTTCCTCACTCTTTCTCTTTCCTACTTCGCTTATAATAGAACATTCTGCTGAATGATAAATGTTACCAAGTGGAATAAGAAATTTGGACTGAGTTATGGAATCGCTCTTGATTCAAGCGTCAGTTTGGTTCAGTTGGTAGCACTTTTGCCTCCGAGTTAGAAGGTTGTTAATTTGAGCATAGAATCACAGACTCATACAGCATTGAAGGAGGCCATTCGGCCCATCATGCCTGTGCCTGCTCTTTGAAAGAGCGATCCAATTAGTCCCAGTCCCCTGCTCTTTCCCCATTACCCTGCAATTTGTTCCTCCTTCAAGTATGTATCCAATTCCCTTTTGAAAGTTGCTATTGAATCTGATTCAATACAGTACTGAGGGAGTGCTGCATTGTCAGAGGTGTCATCTTTTGGATGAGGTCCCATTTGCCTGTTCAGGTGGATGTAAAAAAAAAATCCCACGGCACTATTTGAAGAGGAGCAGAAGAGTTCTTCCGCTGTCCTGGTCAACCTTCCTCACTCAGCCAACACCACCAAAAAAATATATTATCTGGTCTTTCAGATGAGACGTTAAACCGAGGCCCCGTCTGCTCTCTCAGGTGGACGTAAAAGATCCCAAGGCACTATTTCGAAGAAGAGCACGGGAGTTATCCCCGGTGTCCCGGCCAATATTTATCCCTCAATCAACATAACAAAAACAGATTATCTGGTCATTATCACATTGCTATTTGTGGGAGCTTGCTGTGCGCAAATTGGCTGCCGCGTTTCCCACATTTACAACAGCGACTACAGTCCAAATGTACTTCACTGGCTGTAAAGCGCTTTGAGACGTCCGGTGGTCATGAAAGGCGCTATATAAATGCAAGTCTTTCTTTTATTTATTCATTTGCTGTAACTGGGACCTTGCTGTGTGCAGTTTCTGCCTTTGCCTACAGAACAACAGTGACTGCGCTCCAAACACAATCCCTTGGTTGTAAAGTGCTTTAGAATGTCCCCAAAACATGATACACAGCTGTATAAATGCAAATAAGTTCTTTCATTATATCTCTGGGGCAAAGCTCTGAGGTAACATCAGCCTGGTGCTGAAATGCTCCTGCAGCTAATGATTAAGTAACTAATCTAATTCACTTTCTAAAGTGAGCACAGTGAAAGCCATTCCCGCTATGTATCCTACTTCAGGATAATTCAGTCAAATAGATTAACGATGCAGACATCCATTTCTATCATGTCCTTCCACTCATTTTAACACTTAATATGCGCTCCAAGCAGGAAAGTAGAATCCAATTGAACCCTGTGAACTCCATGATTTAAAGTATGGCCTCCTCCTGTCTCATCTCAGTCTGAGGAGAGAATTATTATATTAAATGGGCAAAGAAGAAACTAATATCCTGATGACAACTTATCATCGGCTCTTTTTTTTTGATCGAGGGAGCAGAAGCCGAGAGATAGCTGCCAGATCCCTTTCAAACTGTTTGCTCAGTTCTGAAGTAGGACTGTCATGAAAGAGATGGAAACGTTTTTTTATGCTTCAAAGGGCTTCTATTTTTAAAAGCTTCAACACATGGCTCAGAGTTGCGGGGAAGCTGAACGCTGAAACTTTAATAAAACTTAAGCCGCTTCAGAACTTGTTCAGTCAGAACGTAAGACGGAGCCTCCAGTTCCTACGGAATTGTTCGCGCCCATGTTCTGGCACAGGGACAAGCTGCGACTGAGATAAATGGACAGCACTGGGTTTAGTTACCGAGATGAAGGGATTATGGGGGTGGGGGGTGCGGGGGGGGGGGTGATTTTAACTTATTGCTGGAGAGCTGTGGGCCGGGCATCCGTTATAGAAACCACCCACTTCGCTGTTCCATTGATTTCAATGGGAGGGAACGATGGGCAGTTTGTAAAAGAGTTGCCGAATCCGCAGTGCCGGTTTTACACTCCAGCGGCCAGTTGAAAAGCACGGGGCGGCCCTTGTTCTGCCCGGTTTATACCAAATTTTGAAGTGTGGGGAGTGTGGTTGGGGGGTGGGGGCAGCCCTGCAAGCAGCATTAGGACCCTGATTAGCATATTCCAGAGACCAAATGCCCTTTTCATAGAAATCATAGAGATTTACGGCACAGAAGGAGGCCATTCGGCCCATTGCGCCCATTTCAGAAAGATGCTCTGGACACTTGGGAGTTGTCATCTTCCAATTTGGCAACCGGCACACTTCTGGGGTAGATTGGGCATGAGAGATCGCGCCCGGAAACTGGTCCACCCAACGGACATTTTATGCCCACAAAATGGGCACAACGGGGACCAAGTTCTTCCCCGATGTCTTAAGGCTGATTACCCCTAAAAGGGAAGGCAGTTCCCTATTGAGGAACTAGTAGGAATGTCACATTGTTTTTTTTTCTTCTTAGGCAGTCCCTCGGAACCGAGGATGACTTGCTTCCACATTAAAAATGAGTTCTCAGGTGACTGATGAGTCCAATGCGGGACCTACAGTCTCTGTCACAGGTGGGGCAAACAGTGGTTGAAGGGGCGGGTGGGTGGGGTGCTTGGGTTGACGTGCACTCCTTCCGCTGTTTGCGCTTGGCTTCCGCTTGCTCCCGGCGAAGTGACTCGAGGTGTTCGGCGCCCTCCTGGATGCTTCTTCTCCACTTTGTGCAGTCTTGGGCCAGGGATTCCCAGGTGTCGGTGGGGATGTTGCACTTTTTCAAGGAGGCTTTGAGGGTGTCCTTGAAGTGTTTCCTCTGCCCACCTCGGGCTCTCTTGCTGTGTCAGGGCTCCGAGTAGAGCGCTTGTTTTGTGAGTCTCGTATCGGGCATGTGGACGATGTGGCCCGTCCATCGGAGCTGATCGAGCGTGGTCAAAGCTTCGATGCTGGGGATGTTGGCCTGAGCGAGAATTGGTGCGCCTATCCTGCCAATGGATTTGCAGGATCTTGCGAAGGCAGCGTTGGTGGTACCTCTCCAGTGCTTTGAGGTGCCTGCTGTACATGGTCCATGTCTCTGAAGCATACAAGAGGGCGGGTATCACTACTGTTCTGTAGACAATATGCTTGGTGCTGGGTTTGAGGTCCTGGTCTTCAAACACTCTCTTCCTCAAGTGACTGAAGGCTGCACTGGCACACTGAAGGCGGTGTTGGACTGATTATCCCTATAAGGCTGATTATCCCTAAAAGGGAAGGCAGTTCCCAATTGAGGAGCTGGTGGGAATGTCACATAGTGAACAACTTGCATGAATGTTAAAATAGTTAACCTACTCTGTGAGGGCCACGTTTCATTGAGAATTGTTGATGGTAACAGGTTTTCTTTCCAATGCTAGGCCTTCAGGTGTGTCTGAGGCAATGCGATGTTTTCTGTAGTTCATCATTTACCAGATGCTACATATCCTGTGTTAGCTTTAAAGTGGATGCAAATAAAGGTCCCCAAATAAAAACAGCTATTGTAAAAGTAACACTGTGCCTAACACGTGCTGTGAGAACTGTAGGGAACCTTTCGTTTTTATTGGAGTCGCGTGTTTATTTTTCCAGGATCATAATTTGTAAAGGTGCGTGATTGGAGAGGGTGGAGCAAATGTGCGGGCACAGCACAATAATGGGTGCGATGACGTAAGCAATATCTGCAGCTGTGAAAAGGTAGTGTAGTGTATGTACCTTTAAGAGAGAACTACATTTACAGCTCCTGTATACTGTAGTACCGGCAGTGACCACACCTGTATATAAGCCTTGCGCATGCCTCTGCACCCCCAGTCTTGAGACTACCCTACTCCAGTAAATACCTGTTGATTGTTAAGTTACAGCATCCGTGTGGTTATTGAAAAACATCATACTCTCAGAATCACGGATCTAACAGTGGCGATGAGTGTCGATTCGAAGCTACCTGCAACTCTGCATTTCCCTTCGAGGATTCGCTCCGGGAGGGCGGTGGAAGAAAGTCGAGGCCAGAAACACGGGCGTCGACCACGAGCAACCGCCCAGTCGTCCGGCAGAGAGTGAACATCGCAGGGGAGGCTCTGGAGAGCCGGGCTTGGTTCCCCAGCCACGACGATCAGCAATAGACTGACGACAGGTACAGCGCAGACCCTTCCCGGACAGCGGCGGCTGGAGCCGACCGATGGCGGAGAGAAAACTGAGCAGCGTCGACGGGGTAAGACAAAGGGTGAAGCGCACAGGGCGCAGCCGGGGGTTGAAAACCGAGCGGCGCCGAGGAAAAACAAAATGGAGAGAGAGAGGGTAAAGCAACAGCCGGGTTCAGGACCGAGCGGCGGAAACGGGAAAGGCGCACAAAAAAAAAAAAAAAAGAATGCGCAGAGCACAACCAGGGCTCAAGGGCTGAACAGTGTCCACGGGAAGAAGAAGGGAGAGCGCGGGAGATGCCATTGAGCTGCGGAGAAGAAGGAAGAGCGCGGGAGACGCCATTTTTAGAAGCCGCAGCGGAGAAGAAGGGCGAGCGCAGGAAGGAAGGAAAGCGCGGGAGACGCCATTTTGTGCCAGCGGAGAAGAAGGGGAAGCGTGGGAGATGCCATTTTTGACAGTTAAATCACACCCAGGGATGCCGAAGAGTGGCAGTATCTCTACGTTCGACAATGAAGTCGAAGATTGGGCGACATATGTGGAACGTATTGAGGTGTACTGCAGGGCGAATGAAGTGCCAGATGCTAGGAAAGCACTGGTTTTGTTAAATCCCATGGGTGCAAAAGCTTATGGGTTACTGCAAAACCTAATAACCCCAGAGAAGCCTGTGGACAAGAATTTCGAAAACATAGCAGAAATCCTACAGGATCACTTAAACCCCACACCGCTGCTGATAGCAGAATGATTTAAGTTCCATAAAAGGAACCAACACAAAGACGAAAGCAATGCTGAGTACCGAACGGAACTGCGCAAGCTATCGAAACACTGCCAGTTTGGAGCGGGACTAGCAGATACGTTAAGGGACAAGTTTGTGTGTGGGCTGCAAAGTGAAGGAACCCAGAAACGGCTTCTATCAGAAAAGGATCTTAAGCTGGACAAGGCTTTCAGTATGGCAGTATCACATGAAGCAGCCGCAAGGGGCGCTGCAGAGATACAACGGAGACCGCAAGAATATGGCACCAATGAAATGTCCTATGGAACAGGGAAGTGCTATCGCTGCGGCAGAACAACACATGACCAGAAGGATTGTTGGTTCAAGGACCAAATGTGCAGACAGTGTGGAAAAGCAGGACACATAGCAAGAGTCTGCAGGTCTGGGAAGAAAACCAACAGTAAGAAATCTCCACAGGTGAAGTACAAAAAGGTACACCAGGTGATGGACAGTAGTTCAGATGAACAGAAAAGTGACACAGACTTCGGAAGCAAGGAGTTGGGTTGTCTGAAACTACATAAGGTAACCAAAATGGAGGATCACCAGACTATCTGGGTTACACTCAAGATAGACGGAGTCCAAGTGAAAATGGAATTGGACACAGGATCAGCCCTAACAGTTATAAACCAAAGGGACTACAAGCGGCTATTTTCACATATACCCTTGAAAGCTACAGAGATTGTCTTGAAGATGTAAACGGGGCAAAAAGTCTACCCCAAAGGAAAAATAAGGGTGAAAGTGATATATAAAGGCCAGGAAATACCTAAAATGGACATATATGTATTGCCAGATGGAGGACCACCACTGCTAGGACGTGAATGGATCCGGAAGATACAATTAGATTGGCATTCCATACAGGCACTGAAGGTTGAGGCCAAAAAGGATGACGACGTCACACCTGGACGACTGTCAAAAATGCTAACTGACGCAAAAGAAGTGTTCTAGGAGGGACTTGGAACACTAAAAGGCATAACAGCAACGATCAAAATAGAGGAAAATGCAAGCCCAAAGTTTCTGAAGGCCAGACCAGTGCCTTATGCGATCAGACCAGCTGTCGAAGCAGAACTGGAAGGGTTGGAACGTTCAGGAGTGCTGTCCAAAGTAGACTGGAGCGAGTGGGCTACACCCATCGTTCCTGTAATGAAGAGGTCGTTGAGTAATACGCCTGGGGAACCAAAGAAGGTCCACATCTGTGGGGATTTTAAGGTGACAGTGAACCCAGTCCTTCACACGGTACAATATCTGCTTCCACGAATTGAGGATATTTTCGCCTCGCTATCTGGAGGTAAACGCTTCACCAAAATTGATCTAGCCCAGGCATACTTGCAAATGGAGGTAGAAGAAGCCTCGAAACAATACCTTATGATTAACACTCATAAAGGTCTTTATCATTACAACCGGCTGGTGTTCGGGGTAGCATCGGCTCCGGCTATTTGGCAAAGGGCAATGGATCAAGCCCTGCAAGGGATTCCAGGGACCCAGTGTTATTTGGACGACATCCTGGTCACGGGCGAAAATGACAGTGATCACCTCGCCAACTTGGAGAAGGTGCTCACCAGATTAAAGGAATATGGGCTACGAGCTAATCGCCACAAGTGCGAGTTTTTCCAGAAGCAGATCTCGTATTGTGGCCACGTCATTGATGAAGAGGGGTTACATAAGTCCCCTGAAAAGATTGAGGCCGTAGTCAAGGCTCCAGCACCGGAAAATGTGTCACAACTGAGGTCATTCCTCGGGCTGGTAAACTACTACCATAAGTTCTTACCAAATTTGTCCATTGTATTACACCCACTGAACACCCTACTGCAAACAGGGGTACCATGGAAGTGGAATGACGAACGTAGACAAGCTTTCCAGAAGTGTAAATAATTGATCACATCAAAAGAGGTGTTGGCCCATTTCAACCCAGCACTACCAATTCGTTTGGCATGTGATGCATCACCCTATGGTATTGGAGCGGTGCTGTCGCACAAATTCCCAGACGGGTTGGAGAGGCCAGTAGCCTTTGCGTCTCGGTCACTAACCTCAGCCAAGCGCAACTACGCCCAGATTGACAGGGAGGCCCTCAGCCTAGTATGGGGAGTAAAAAAATTCAACCACTATCTGCATGGGCAGAAGTTCACCTTGCTGACTGACCACCAACCACTTGTCTCCATCTTTAATCCTAAGAAGGGCGTTGAAGTGATGACTGCACAGCGGTTACAAAGATGGTCCCTGTTTCTAGGGGCGAATCAATATGAAATAGAATATAAAGGCACGAAACAGCATGGAAACGCTGATGGGCTATCGCGCCTGCCACTGCCTACTGTGGAGGAAGCACCAGCAGTGGACCCTATCGAGATATTTTATTCATCAATAATTGAACGATTGCCAGTAACGAACGCGGATATAGAGAAGGAGACCCGCAATGATCCGACTCTGTCTCGGGTATATGATTTGACGGTGAGGGGATGGCTAACACATGGCGACTCACTGTTGCCAGCATTCTCATCCAGAAATGAACAGCTGTCAGTATGCCAGGGGACAGTGATGTGTGGATCCAGAGTGGTGATTCCACCCAAGTTAAGGGAGAGAGTGCTAAATGAGCTACATGAAGGTCATCTGGGGGGAGTGAAAATGAAAAGCCTTGCTAGGGCTTATGTGTGGTGGCCGGGAATCGATCAACAAATTGAAGACCTTACCAAGAGCTGCTCAGGATGCCAGAAGGTCCAAAATGCACCACCACATGCCCCTCTACACCCATGGGAGTGGCCCTCCTCTCCATGCAACGGGTGCATATTGATTTTGCTGGTCCATTCATGGACTCAATGTTCTTAATAGCAGTGGATGCTCATTCGAAGTGGCCTGAGGTGATAAAAATGTCCTCAACCACTACAGAGAAAACGATTGCAGTCCTACGGACCATATTTGCCAGAAACGGCTTGCCAGAGCAGATTTGCTCTGATAATGGACCACAGTTTGTGTCCGAAGAGTTTCGAAAATTTATGAGATGGAATGGGGTAAGGCATTACACATCCGCCCCGTATCATCCAGCCACAAATGGATTGGCTGAGATGTTCGTACAAACCTTTAAGAAGGCGATAAAGGCCATGTGCGACGATGAAATGCCACTTCAGCATAAGGTGGACAATTTCTTATTAGCCTACCGAAACGCGACACATGCAGTTACCAACCAGACCCCGGCCATGATGTTCTTTAACCGAAGGTTGAGATCTCGTCTGGACTTGCTCAGACCAAATGTGCGAAGAAATGTTGAGGATAAACAATTCCAGCACATCAATGAGAAGCCGACAAGGAGCTTCAATGTAGGACAACCAGTCTTGGCCCGTGACTACCGAACAGAGAAATGGCAACCTGGAACGATATGCACAAGGCAGGGGCCATTAATGTACACAGTGGATGTCGGGGAGAACATTGAGAGACGCCACGTCGATCAGATCTTAGCGTCACAGGAACGAGTCAACCCCATGTCCCGAGTACCTGGGGATGAACCCGACATACCGGTAGCATCTACCTCAGAACCAGTAGCAGTGGAAACCGATGAACTAACCGATGAAAAGGGGCCAGAATTGCCTCCGCACCAAGAACAAGAACCTCAGGAAAGGCGCTATCCCGAAAGGATCAGGAAGCCGCCCCAAATACTGAATCTATAAATGGACTATTGTTGTTTAATGCACATGTTAAAGTGTTAATTGTTATTTGAATATTATGGGTACTACTAATCTAAAAGGGGAGGAATTGTAGTGTATGTACCTTTAAGAGAGAACTACTTTTACAGCTCCTGTATACTGTAGTACCGGCAGTGACCACACCTGTATATAAGCCTTGCGCATGCCTCTGTACCTCCAGTCTTGAGACTACCCTACTCCAGTAAATACCTGTTGATTGTTAAGTTACAGCATCCGTGTGGTTATTGAAAAACATCATACTCTCAGCATCACGGATCTAACAGGTAGCCCAAGTTTTTCTTTTGCTATTGTCGAGGGAGATTAGGCCTCCTTCCTGTGCTGTTGTTTCCAGCTCCCACCCGCGCCTGTCCCCGACCCTGCTGTCATGTCCGAGGCAGCAGGCACCTACTAGCCCTTGACTGACCCAAGACTCAAGAAATTTTTTCGTGGGAGACAGTGAATTGTTGATGCTTTTTCCCTCCCTGTGAGGAATCAACTGAAAAAGGAGTGAGAGAAAGAAAAACTGGGTTGAAAATAAGAATGAAACATCAGCCTGAGAAGTCATTAGATCTGTCCTTTTAGCCAAATGCTGTTACGGGAATCAGGTTGTTGGGTTGCAGTGTCCCACTCTTTCATTGCTATGCTGGTTCACAGATTAGAAATTGTATAAAATTAGAAACATATAAAATTCTGACCGGGCTAGACAGACTGGATGCAGGGAGGAAGTTTCCCCTGGCTGGGAGGTCTCGAACAAGGGGTCACAGTCTCAGAATACGGGGTTAGGACATTTAGGACTGAGATGAGGAGAAATTTCTTCACTCAGAGGGTGGTGAACCTGTGGAATTCTCTACCACAGAAGGCTGTGGAGGCCAAGTCACTGAATATATTTAAGAAGGAGATAGATAGATTTCTAGACACAAATGGCATCAAGGGGTATGGGGAGAGGGCGGGAATATGGTATTGAGATAGAGGATCAGCCATGATCACATTGAATGGCGGAGCAAGCTCGAAGGGCCGAATGGCCTACTCCTGCTTCTATTTTCCTATGTTTCTACTAGATAGGAAATGATCAAGACACTCTCCGGACATCAGTAAACACCGAATAAGGCGTAAATGGGGATAAAATGATGTGCGTAAACAAAAATGGAAACTTTATTATTTGGATGTGTCCATCCTTGGTTGCCCTGAGAAGGGGGTGATGGAATAAAAACAGAAAATGCTGGAAACACTCAGCAGGTCAGGCAGCATCTGTGAGAGAGAGAGAGAAACAGAGTTAACATTTCAGTTCGATGACCTTTCGTCAGGTGCCGATGGGCCTTCTCCTTGAACCACTGCAGTTCTTGGGGTGATGAAAGTCCCATGATGGTACTAAGGAGGGGGCTGTTAAGATTCTGTTGCAATCGTCTTTCGACTGGGTGACTTGCTAGCCTCTTTCATATCCTACGACTGAAGTTACGTGTAGGGCAGGCCAGGCAGTGGTGACAGATCCTTTTCCCTGCAGAACATTGGAGAACCACCTGATCATTTTTCCCGTAAATTACCAGCTTTATTGCATTCGCAATTTGCCATGGTGGGATTTGAGCTTTTGATTTCTGGGTCGCTAGTGTAGCACCATATCCTGTACATAAACGGCAGCTCCCAGCATTCCTTGCATGCATAAGGGGTTCCTAGAAACAATTAAACTTCTTGCCTCTCTGCAGTTGCTCAATTTCTTACAGGAACCAGCTTTTTATTAGCTTTCTAGATGCCATTTGCTTGAGTCAAAATTACCAGCCACAAGATAAGAAATGTTGAAAGAACACTCTCCAGGTCGAGGCCTGAAATGCTTTATCCTGAAGTATTTATGGGAAAAAATGCACCAAATTTCTGTACCAAATTTTGTTTCAGATTAATGGTTTCTAAGTTCAAACATGTATTTGAACAAGCTCTGAGTTGGTACCGACCTGTTGAACAGAGCTGACATATTTACGTACTTTTACACAATGAGGATTGCAGCTGACAACAGACGTATGGTTCTCCCGACTTCTGCTCACTTCTAATTATGAGGAGCCAGACCTGCCGGGAACTGTTAGCATTGTAGACTCAGAAAGAACGTGGGCCTCTGAATATTTTTTCATATTAAGGCCTTATGTTTGCATTCTGGGTCTCTGGTTCGCACTCAGAACCCAGCATGCCCGTATCCTAACTCGCACCAAGTCCCGTTCACCCATCACCCCTGTGCTCGCTGACCTACATTGGCTCCCGGTCCAGCAACACCTCGATTTTAAAATTCTCATCCTTGTTTTCAAATCCCTCCATGGCCTCGCCCCTCCCTATCTCTGTAACCTTCTCCAGCCCTTAAAACCCTCCGAGATCTCCACGCTCCTTCAATTCTGGCCTCTTCCTCATCCATGATTTTCATCGCCCCACCATTGGCGGCTGTGCCTTCAGCTGCCTCGGCCCTAAGCTCTGGAATCCCCTTCCTAAACCTCTCCATCTCTCTAGCTCTCTCTCTTCCTTTAAGACATTCCCTAAAACTTACCTCTTTGACCAAACCACCTGCCCTAATATCTTATGTGGCTCGGTGTCAAATTTTGTTTGATAACGCTCCTGTGAAGCGCCTTGCGATGTTTTTGCGATATAAATGCAATTTATTGTTGTTGTTGAGTGACTGTAAAATGAAAGGGGTAGAGTGTCACACAGTGATCACTCTTTTGAGACAGGAAGAATAAAACTTGTTCTAGTTTTGTGGAAACGTGATGGCTTTTTTTTGTTGCTTTGCCTCAGTTCCCCCTGCACCCACTGCTGTTCATCGTTTTCCGTGGAACGAGAGGTTTGGGGGAGGGAGGGAAGAAAGTTCCTCCAACCTGGGGCTAACCTATAAAAGATCACAATCTTACTTCCCTGTCCAGGTTCGGGAGCGTCGCCGGATCGCAGCCCAGTTCGCCTGTGAGCAACGCCACAAGAAGTGAGGTCGTTATTTTAAAATCTTTGACATACCACTGAGAAAAAGTAGAGGCAGATACCATGCACTTCCTCACAGGGAGGGGGCCACCCCAAGCTGTGCTTGCACACCTCCTCAGGGCTGCTTTTAGAATAGCATTGACCAAGCACTGGGAGCAGATTGCCCCACTGCCCCACCCTTCAGATGAAGAGGGCTTTCAGCATGGGGAAGGCCCAGGCAAGAGAGATGATATCTGATGGGAAACTTGACCTCAAAAAAAAATTGGTAAGGGTCGATTTCTCACAGATACCTGACGATAAGATTATTGCGGGGTCTTATCCTGCAAGTTATTTTTTTTAACGGTTTTCCACGGCCCATCTTGGCTCACTCTTCCAGGAGGAACCTGTAGCCCCATCACACCATCTAACTGTCTTTAACTGATTCCAGTGTTTTTATCTCCGCTGCCCTGACGCCCACTCCATGTGTTGATCATTCAGTGAAGGACAACTTCCTCCTGACATTCAGTCCTAAATTGTCTTTCACCACAGATATAAAACAATTTGTGATGATCATATTAAACCTGTGCGTCAGTGGGAGGCTTAACTCTGAATAAACGGAATGGCTTTCAGCCTCACAAACAAGTCTGTAGGAAATGAATGAAACATTCTTGGCACGATTTTCAGTTGGGCGGGTACTAGCCAGTTTATACCAGTTTAGATGGTGACAAGTGCACTTCCATCCATAAAGCTAACTTTTCTTCAATTGTGCAAAAGATAAAAGCGGGAACCTCTAAATGCCCACGGAATGGGCTCTCTCTGCTGTGAGTTGCCTATTTGTGGTGAAAGAACCTCAGGAAACAGTGGGCAGTAATTCCACACACATGGTGAGTATATCACTTGGTATAGTGCCACCAGGTTAATGGGCAGGGTACCCTCTACTCATCTCTGCTGAGGGGGGGTCGCTTAAATTATTAACAGGGAAGATCAGGTGGAGGGTTGACCGCTCCGAACCTCCATCTCTCTTTGTGAGTCCACGCTGAAGCTCCCTACCCACCGCTCAGAGTCTGGGGAAAAATACAGGCACTCGGCAACATCCCATAATTACCAGCACTGCCAGCTGGAAAATAGCATTACCACCGGCAATAGCATTGCTACCCACTGCTGTCAAGATGAAATTCATGCTTATTTTATTTAGGGGAAATTATGGACTGTTGCCCTGTGTCTGGAAACTATCTGGCTAATGTTCAGCTTTAAGTGCGAACAACGATTGGATACTGGATGTTACCAAGGCTGTATGCTCTAGGGCTCCTAACATAGAAACATAGAAACATAGAAGATAGGAGCAGGAGTAGGCCATTCGGCCCCTCGAGCCTGCTCCGCCATTCAATGAGATCATGGCTGATCATCCAAATTCAGTACCCGGTCCCTGCTTTCTCCCCATATCCCTTGATCCCTTTAGCCTTAAGAAATATATCCAACTCCTTCTTGAATATATTTAATGAATTGGCCTCAACTGCCTTCTGTAGTAGAGAATTCCACAGGTTCACCACTCTCTGGGTGAAGAAATTCCTCCTCATCTCTGTCCTAAATGGCTTACCCCTTATCCTTAGACTGTGACCCCTTTCATGGCTCGTTGCCTAAGTGGATTATTTGGCGTAGCGTGAGCAGGAAGTTTCCAGGTTTGAACCCCGGCCGAAGGTGAGTTAGAAGATCTCAGCTTGTGGAGCAGTTGGCGGGGTACTCAAGTGCTGGGCAAAGAAGGGAAAGATCAGCTGGGGTTCGTGCCACCCAGTGACTCCTCCTGGAAAGTGCACATGGGTCGATAACAGGATCAGGCTCATCTGTGATGCCCTCCACTGTGAAACTCACTGAGGTCTTAATCAACGTCGCAGCGCTCATTTTCCAGACATGAAATGGGTGCAACAATAACCAATTTAGCAGGGCAGAGGCCCGCGCCCAATCTGCACAGCGTTGCGTCCACTGCAAAATTGGTTGGCCCTTATTTTTGCGGTCAGTGGCAAAGCAAAGACGTTTGCTGCTGGCCCCGAGGTAAGCTTCCCACAAAAAAATCTCACGATCTCTGTGGCGAGAAGTTTGGCTTTTCCTACGTTCAGTTGAAATCAACGCAAGTTAACGGGGAATCCCTAACGCGAGCTGCTGCGACGTCAACAAGCTGTCTGAGCAGCCAATCACAATGCAGAATTCTCACACACACCAGCAAGTGAGAAAGCTCTTTTGATTCTAACTTTTCAAAAATGTTATAGAGAGCAAAACAAAGATTGGGGCTCTCACATGGGGAAAAGGTAAACCTGAAATAAAGATGAACAAATTTTTAAAAAAACATTAAAGTTGCTTAAAAATTGTAATTTTTATTAAAATGGATAAATTTGACACTCCACAAAATTAAAATTAGTTTTTCAGGGCCATAACATTTGTTTAGCTGTCAATACGCTGTTGAAACCCCAGTTAGATCTAATCCGAAAGGCTCTAACTTTTAATGGGGTATTTAACAGCAATGTTACCGTGGAAGAGCCGAAGTTTTCATCGGTTTCCCTGATTTCACAGATTACACTGATTGCCACCGATTGGGGAGCGGGGGTGGGGTGCACAGCACAGCCAGTGTCGGAGCAGTGAACGACTGACCGCAACTTCAGGATTTCCGGTTTAGGATGCCCGTGCGCTAAATCCTGAAGTTGCGGTCAGTTTCAAAGCGGTAATATCAGCGAACGCTGTTCGTTCGCTGTTATTACTCACCGCAAATTCCGGGCCATAATGGGGCCTTTCATAAGGTTTGCCACCAAGTCTCCAGCACCCATTTCCAACCCGCCTTCATTCCCCCAGCCACCCAACCCCCCAGTGTCTCAATACACTCTGAATGCAAACTCAGTAATCTTGGGTAACACACATTAAAAATGTGTTGCATTACAAATTACGTGGTTAGATTATAAAATGTCACCATCAGACGCCCCTACTCCTCATGAACTACAAGTAATTCTCATTTCTGAACACAGGAAATATCAAGTAACATTGTAGCTGTCTTCTCTCGCCCAGCTCATTATATCAGCGTTGTCGGCATGGCAGCAGATCAAGTGGTGAATACGTGGGTTGTAACCAATCAATAATACAAGGATTAAACAATGGCTGGAGGTGTTGCAAGGCAATAACGTGCGTGAGGAGTTTGGATGGCATTGTAAATTGTGAGAGTGTATCATCTGAACCCAAAAATGTGCCATTGCCATATACACCCTATACACACAATAGCATATAGACAATTGGCTATTGTTTCTGCTAAAGTCTGACTGTTGAACATCAAGAAATACCTTCTACAGTATTAATGTTACCAATCACTGCCATAGTGACCATCAGTTTTGCCTTGTGGCTGCTTGGCTCTGTCAAAAACAGGACAGAAATGAGGAGGAATTTCTTCACCCAGAGAGTGGTGAACCTGTGGAATTCTCTACCACAGAAGGCAGTAAAGGCCAATTCATTAAATATATTCAAGGGGTTGGATATATGTCTTAAGGCTAAAGGGATCAAGGGGTATGGGGAGAAAGCAGGGACCGGGTACTGAATTTGGATGATCAGCCATGATCGCATTGAATGGCGGAGCAGGCTCGAAGGGCCGAATGGCCGACTCCTGCTCCTATCTTCTATGTCTAAGAAGAAACAAGTGTATTGCAACACTGTTGGGCCAGAATAATATTTGGACCCACTGACAGAGAGAGACAGTTTCACTGCATTGTTTTATAGATGTAAAACACTTCAAAATAATTTTTATGTACCATGCACTTAATGTAACGTTGTTTCTGCAGCAGTCGTAGGGTTTTTGTTTCATGAGGTGTGGATATTTTATGTACACAGTATATCAGTTCAGTCTTGTGTCAGCTGGAAGTGGAATCCAAGCACTGCCTTGAAATACTTTAATGGCTGTCGCACATGGTGGGTTAGAAACATAGAAGATAGGAGCAGGAGTAGACCATTCGGCCCTTCGAGCCTGCTCCGCCATTCAATGAGATCATGGCTGATCATCCAAACTCAGTACCCTGTCCCTGCTTTCTCCCCATATCCCTTGATCCCTTTAGCCTTAAGAAATATATCCAACTCCTTCTTGAATATATTTAATGAACTGGCCTCCACCGCCCTCTGTGGCAGAGAATTCCACAGGTTCACCACTCTCTGGTTGAAGAAATTCCTCCTCATTTCAGTCCTAAATGGCTTACCCTTTATCCTTAGACTGTGACCTCTGGTTCTGGACTCCCTGGCCATCGGAAACATCCTTCCTGCATCTAGTCTGTCCAGTCCTGACAGAATTTTATAGGTTTCGATAAGATCCCCTCTCAATCTTCTGAACTCCAGCGAGTATAAGCCCAATCGACACAATCTCTCCTCATACGTCATTCCTGCCATCCCAGGTATCAGCCTGGTGAATCTTCGCTGCACTCCTTCCATGGCAAGAATGTCCTTCCTCAGATAAGGCGACCAAAACTGCACACAATACTCAAGGTGCGGTCTCACCAAGGCCCTGTACAACTGTAGCAAGACATCCTTGTTCCTGCACTCGAACCCTCTCGCTATGAAGGGTTGGAGCTGAAGCCCCAGCAGGCCTTTGATCCCAAGGGAACAAATGATAGTTTCTCTGAAGGACAATGGGTATTTCATAAGCAGATTCCCAATTAACCACACAACCAGGGTTGTGGTTTCCAAAGGCGTGTCATGTGTCAAAAGCAAAAGTAATCATTTACTTGGAAGTCACAGTACACCTAAATATTAGAAATAGTTAACATTTTTGATTACTATCAAGAAGCAAATGTTTAATAATTGAAGGACAAGATTGGTGCCTTCTGCTCCCTGTTTGTCTCATTAATAATACAGGCCAATAGGATCTCCATAAAGAATTATCCCACATAATTTTCCACTATAATTGTATTTTTAAGAACTCACTATTCTTGTTCTAAATGGTTCATATACCTGCATTATGAAAGTTTGACTATTGTGCTGTTTCAGTATTTTGCTCTGCATTGTGCTTCTATCTATTCTTTCCTATATAAGCTTGACCAAGTAGTTTAACCTGTACACATTATTCTGATGACGTGGTATTTTTTGCATTTGGAAGTGACAGGAGAATGTTGGGGGGCATCCCAAGTATTCTCCGGCGAGTAGTTTATCGCAATTAGGGGTTAATGATTAAACCTGGGCATGCGATACCGTTCACTGCGGGGAATAGGTACACAAGCTTTGATTCATAAGGAGCTTGGTCTGCTGATGGAAGCTGTCATTTAGCCATGAACAGGACAACAGGAGTTGGGAAAAAGCCTGAACGGGAACAGTCACTTTGTAATAATGATCCGGAGGTTCCCTGAATACCCGAGGAACCCGTACAGTTCTGCTGGCCAGACGGAGCAAATGGAATAGCAGCCATTTAAAATTGTTTTAATAAATAATATCACATCACACGGTGTTACTAGACTTTCTACATGCCCATATTTATAGCTTTACTGGAATATTAGTATTAATTATTTGAGAGGTATCATTTGTTCATTAGATGGGTTATTTAGAGCAGTGTTATTACAGCAAGAATAAAACGGTCCTTTTTAAAATAATTACAGTGTGACAGTTCGGTTGAATGTTAAGTGCTAGTTCACAGTGAAAGAAGTCTTACAGGAGGAAGTAATGCCAAAAGAGATGGGCTCAGCAGAGGAATAGGCCGTGTGCTGTGATACTGGGCTATGCCGAGCTGGAAGGTGTCAAAGTGTGATCCGTGCTGAACTAGCCAGCCCTTGGCTGAGGTTGCAATGCTGATAAGTGTCAGCTGTGGCTCAGTGGGTAGCACACTCGCCTACTGAGTCAGAAGTTTGTGGGTTCAAGTCCCACTCCAGTGACTTGAGCACATTAAAGCTAGGCTGATACTCCCAGTGCAGTACTGAGGAAGTGCTGCACTGTTGGAGGTGCCATCATTTGGACAAGACATTAAACTAAGGCCCCGTCTGCTCTTTCAGGTGGACGTAAAAGATCCCACAGCACTATTTCGAAGAATAGCAGGGGAGTTATCCCCGGTGTCCTGGCCAATATTTATCCCTCAACCAAAAAAACAGATTATTTGATCATTATCGCATTGCTGTTCATGGGAGCTTGCTGTGTGCAAATTGGCTGCTGCGTTTCCCACATTACAACAGTGACTGCACTCCAAAAGTACTTAATTGGCTGTAAAGTGCTTTGAGATGTCCAGTGGTTGTGTAAGGCGCTATATAAATGCAAGTCTTTTTTTTAATGCCTGCAGTTGGCTTCAATGACCCCTGGCTAGCAAAGGGAAAAATTGTGTTCTCCTGCTCGATTTGTCGTGCGTTAACCCTCGCTGGAAAGTGCGGGCGTTTTAGAAGTTGGGTGAGGACAAGGTTGGACCAGACTGTGACGGCCCTCTGTGTGTGTGCATAGCCCGCGGGCACTCGCTGTCTGGGCGCACCTTTGAAGAATGGCGCTTTGACGAGATGTTCGAGAACGACCGGCATCCTCAGACAGTGTCCGCATGAATCAACACCTTCGGAAGGGGAAGGGGGAGCAAGAGAGCAGAAAACGGAGAAAGGAGGAAGAAGAGAAAGTTGGCGGGGTTCAGGCTCAATCATTTCCTTTTGATTCCATGGACAGATAAAGTTTGTTTTTAATTAGAGCAAAGTGTTTGTGCCTGAAAAATACCTACAATATGATGAGGTGGAGGTAAAAAAAAGAGAAAGGATGAATCTATCGCAGTCAAAATATTCACAAACGCTGAGTTTGGCTAAACCCAATCTTTCAACATGTTTCCCCACCCAGCTTAATGTACCTTTTAAAAGAACTAATTCCATTTGAGAGTTAGCAAATTAAAGTGTCTGTCAAAAAAAATTCATTAGGGGTTATAACCTCATAAAAACGCAGTTCAGTTCAGGCAGTCGACACCCTAGCAGGCCTCACACTTTCTTTAAAAGTATCCGTTTCAATTTTTTTGGACACTTTTACTGCAGGAGCTTGTCTTTGTTGATGGTTTTCATTTCCAGTGTCATAAAGTGACATTAGTATTTTAACAGCTGTTTATTTTTCTCTTAAGCTAAATGAAATTCATCCCGAAGAAGGGTCTATAAAACCAGGTGGCAATAGACGTAAAACTGTTTGATATACATGGAGGCGTAGAATGACAGCAGCCACAATGGCTTTTTGTGGCGAGAGGGAAAGCTTCTCCTTTTCAGTCGCTACGCAGCCGAGATTAATGGAAACCTGACCTTGGCTACAACAAGGCAGAAGTGCTGTTTGTGTTACTCACCATATTAGCACTGACTTTTCTTCTCTCCTCCCCACCCCTGCCACAGAAAAACAGGTCAAAGTTCAGAGTGGAAATAAACAGCATGGAAGGATTACACTTATATTTTTATTAAAAGCTTTTCAATGAGAAAACGATCTCCTGTTTTGTCCTGCTTGCACAGTGAATAATCTCAGTGTGACTTTTGGCAGGTAACATTCGTGCCACAGAAGTGCCCGGCAATGACTATCTCCAACAAGCGAGCGTCTAACCACCTCCCCTTGACATTCAACGGCATTACCATCGCCGAATCCCCCAGCATCAACATCCTGGGGGTCACCATTAACCAGAAACTTAACTGGACCAGCCACATACTGTAAATACTGTGGCAACAAGAGCAGGTCAGAGGCTAGGTATTCTGCGGCGAGTGTCTCACCTCCTGACTCCCCAAAGCCTTTCCACCATCTACAAGGCACAAGTCAGGAGTGTGATGGAATACTCTCCACTTGCCTGGATGAGTGCAGCTCCAACAACACTCAAGAAGCTCGACACCATCCAGGACAAAGCAGCCTGCTTGATTGGCACCCCATCCACCACCAGGAAGATTCAGTTAAATTACTTCAAAAGTTCTTGATATGAAGACTGCATATTTGAAATCGCCTCAGGACATCTTACATTTTAAATTCTGCTCATGCATTTTCCACTGGTATCATCAATATTACAATTGCATTCTCTTCAAATGAAATGCCTTTTATAAGGAAAAGTCTTAAAAAGATACTGTTTAGTTTATTAATTTCAATTTTTAAAAATTCATTCATGGGATGTGGGCATCGCTGGCAAGGCCAGCATTTATTGCCCATCGCTAGTTGCCCTTGAGAAGGTGGTGGTGAGCCACCTTCTTGAACCGCTGCAGTCCGTGTGGTGAAGGTGCTCCCACAGTGCTGTTAGGGAGGGAGTTCCAGGATTTTGACCCAGCGACGATGAAGAAACGGCGATATACTTCCAAGTCAGGATGGTGTATAACTTGGAGGGGAACTTGGAGGTGGTGGTGTTCCCATGCGCCTGCTGCCCTTGTCCTTCTAGGTGGTAGAGGTCGTGGGTTTGGGAGGTGCTGCCGAAGAAGCCTTGGCGAGTTGCTGAAGTGCATCTTGTAGATGGTACACACTGCAGCCACGGTACACCGGTGGTGGAGGGAGTGAATGTTTAAGGTGGTGGATGGGGTGCCAATCAAGCGGGCTGCCTTGTCCTGGATGGTGTTGAGCTTCTTGAGTGTTGTTGGAGCTGCACTCATCCAGGCAAGTGGGGAGTATTCCATTACACTCCTTACTTGTGCCTTGTAGATGGTGGAAAGGCTTTGGGGAGTCAGGAGGTGAGACACTCGCTGCAGAATACCCAGCCTCTGACCTGCTCTTGTAGCCACAGTATTTAAGTGGCTGGCCCAGTTAAGTTTCTGATCAATGGTGACCCCCCAGGATATTGATGGTGGGGGATTCAGCGATGGTAATGCCGTTGAATGTCAAGGGGCAGTGGTTAGACACTTGCTTGTTGGAGCTAGTCATTGCCTGGCACTTGTGTGGCGTGAATGTTACCTGTCACTTACCAGCCCAAGCCCGAATATCGTCCATTATCTGAGGAGTTGCGAATGGCACTGAACAATGTGCAGTCATCAGCAAACATCTCCACTTCTGACCTTATGATGGAGGGAAGGTCATTGATGAAGCAGCTGAAGATGGTTGGGCCTAGGACACTGCCCTGAGGAACTCCTGCAGCGATGCCCTGAGGCTGTGATGATTGACCTTCAACCACCACAACCATCTTCCTTTGTGCTCGGTATGACTCCAGCCAGTGGAAAGTTTTCTCCCCGATTCCCATTGACTTCGGTTTTACTAGGGCTCCTTGATGCCACACTCGGTCAAATGCTGCCTTGATGTCATGGGCAGTCACTCTCACCTCACCTCTGGAATTCAGCTCTTCTGTACATGTTTGGATCAAGGCTGTAATGAGGTCTGGAGCTGAGTGGTCCTGGCGGAACCTAAACCGGGCATCAGTGAGCAAATTATTGGTGAGTAAGCGCTGCTTGATAGCACTGTCGATGACACCTTCCATCACTTTGCTGATGATTGAGAGTAGACTGATGGGGCAGTAATTGGCCAGGTTGGATTTGTCCTGCTTTTTGTGGACAGGACGTACCTGGGCAGTTTTCCACACTGTCGGATAGATGCCAATGTTATAGCTGTACTGGAACAACTTGGCTAGAGGCGCGGCTAGTTCTGGTGCACAAGTCTTCAGCACGGCAGCCGGGATGTTGTTGGGGCCCATAGCCTTTGCTGTATCCAGTGTGCTCAGCCGTTCCTTGATATCACGTGGAGTGAATCGAATTGGCTGAAGACTGGCTTCTGTGATGGTGGGGACCTCAGGAGGAGGCCGATATGGATCATCCACTCGGCACTTCTGGCTGAAGATGATTGCAAAAGCTTCAGCTTTGTCTTTTGCACTCATTGAGTAGGGGGATATTCATGGAGCCTCCTCCTCCCGTTAGTTGTTTAATGGTCCACCACCATTCACGACTGGATGTGGCAGGACTGCAGAGCTTTGATCTGATCCATTGATTGTGGGATCACTTAGCTCTGTCTATAGCATGCTGTTTCCGCTTTTTAGCATGCATGTAGTCTTGTGTTGCAGCTTCCCCAGGTTGGCACCACATTTTTAGGTACGCCTGGTGCTGCTCTTGGCATGCTCTTCTACACTCCTTATTGAACCAGGGTTGGTCCCCTGGCTTGGTGGAAATGGTAGAGTGAGGGGTATGCCGGGCCATGAGATTACAGATTGTGGTGGAATACAATTCTGCTGCTGATGGTGGTCCACAGCGCCTCATGGATGCCCAGTTTTGAGCTGCTAGATCTGTTCTGAATCTATCCCATTTAGCACAGTGGTAGTGCCACACAACACGATGGAGGGTGTCCTCAGTGTGAAGACAGGACTTCATCTCCACAATGACTGTGCAGTGGTCACTGCTACCAATGCTGTCATGGACAGATGCATCTGCGACAGGTAGATTGGTGAGGATGAGGTCAAGTAGGTTTTTCCCTCTTGTTGATTCTCTCACCACCTGTCGCAGGCCCAGACTGGCAGCTATATCCTTCAGGGCTCAGCCAGTAGTGGTGCTACCAAGTCACTCTTGGTGATGGACATTGAAGTCCCCCACCCAGAGTACATTCTGTGCTCTTGCTACCCTCAGTGCTTCTTCCAAGTGGTGTTCAACATGGAGGAGTACTGATTCATTAGCTGAGGGAGGGCGGTAGGTGGTAATCAGCAGGAGGTTTCCTTGCCCATGCTTGACCTGAAGCCATGAGACTTCATGGGGTCCAGAGCCAATGTTGAAGACTCCCAGCGCCACTTCTTCCCCACTGTGCCGCCACCCCGCTCTGTCCTGCTGGTGGGACAGGCCTTACCCAGGGATGGTGATAGAGGAGTTTGGACATTGGCTGAAAGTTATGATTCTGTGAGTATGACTATGTTAGGCTGTTGCTTGACTAGTCTGTGGGACAGCTCTCCCAATTCTGGCACAAGTCCCCAGATGTTGGTGAGGAGGACTTTGCAGGATCAACTGGGCTGGATGTGCTGTTATCGTGTCCGTAGCTGGTGCCGAGTGGTCCGGCTGGTTTTATTCTTACTGTTTTTCACAACTGAGTGGCTTGCTAGGCCATTTCAGAGGGCAGTTAAGAGTCAACCACATTGCTGTGGGGCTCTGGGTCTGGAGTCACATATAGGCCAGACCGGGTAAGGATGGCAGATTTCCTTCCCTAAAGGGCATTAATGAGCCAGATAGGTTTTTATGACAATCCGATAGTTTCATGGTCACCATTACTGATACTAGCTTTTTATTCCAGATTTATTTAATTAACTGAATTTAAATTCCCCAGCTGCCGTGGTGGGATTTGAACTCATGTCTACCAGGATCATTAGTCCAGGCCTCTCGGATTACTATTCCAGTAACATAACCACTATGCTACCGTCGCCAGATTTCTGGAGCCGGGGCCAGGGGAGGGAGTGATGAGGTAAACTAGGAGCATTTTCTTAAGAGACATTGGCCAGGGGGATTGGGGCAAACTTTATTATTAGTGGTGTGTGTAAAGTCTGTGAGTTGTTTAGTTAATTAATACACAGACTACCAGAGTAACTTAAAACAGGACTTTACTATTCGAAGGTCAGGGCGAATCTGCCAAATAAATCCTGACACAGCACTTATATACCGGTGTGGTCACCGTCGGTATTACAGTATACAGAAGCCAACAAAGTAGTGCCACACCTAAAATAGTTCTCTTAAAGGTGAACGGTTACATACAATGATTTTCTTAAAGGTAGACGGATACATACACTACAATCCTCCCTTTTTAGCTTACAACATACTTAGTCCCCCATTAAACATAACATATATTCAACTTCATGTAAAACAATTCACAGGTATAACCTATGCGGGAAACAGTTTACAGATTCAGTCTCTGCGGGAACAGTTCATAGATTCAGTCTCTGGTCTTGACTCGGTCCGAACAACATCTCTGTGGTGTAGCCGGTTCACATTGCTAGCGTGACTCATCCAATAGTCTTTCCCTTGACTTAACAGCTTGAACTTCCGTCCTGCTGAACCAGCAGTGCTGACTTTTACAAACAGCTGGACTGCCTTGGTAATTTGTCCTACTTGCCAACTGATTTGGCTCCCTTCGTAGGGCCCACGTACATGATCTGGTAGAAGTGATAATGATTTAGATGGTTATCACCTTCTGCTTCGTCTTTTTCTTTTCTGCTTCTTGGAGACTCTCGGGGCTCCCTTATCAGCTGCCAGCTGTAGCGCCACCATCTCCCTATGTTCCTTAGACTTTAAGTGCTTCATCCTGATTTCTGCACTTTGGGAGTTTTCATCACAAGCTGGGCAGACCAAGTCCTCGTAATATTCCGTGTCACTCAACAGGTCATGGTAATATTCGGTGTCGTCCTGAACTAGTCTAGCGAGAAGGCCTGCTACTTCTTCCTTACCCAACTGGACGTTAGCCGACTGTTGTTCCCTCCCTAGACATCTTTCCTGAAGAGACTTCTTCATGCGTTCATATTCATCCCGCTCTTCCTGGGTTTCCTGCAAATCCTTCACTAATGACCTCATTTGTGATTTCAACACTTCCCCTTCCATCGGGGATTGATTGATCGGGCTATTCAATCCTTCTACTGGAGCAGCTGTTTCAACATTCTGTTGTTCACATAGACGTGATTCAGCGTACTTTTGGCATCCCAGTAAAATCTGTGTTGCAAACTCAGCTATTTCCATAACTTTTGAGAGCTCCGAACTCCTTCCCTTTGAAGATTGAAGCTCGTGTTCAGATTGTTCCCATTGCAGAGTCTTGTCCCTCAGCATATGAAGGAGTTGGCTGACCGTTAACTCTTCCACGGGAACACTGTGGATCAGAGTCTTCTCCATTTCATCCGCCTTTTCCTCCAATGCTTTCACCTTCTTTTCCTCTTGTACTTTGGCTTTCAGCGCTCGGAGAAGTTGCGCCTTGATGCTCTCTAGCTCGTGTTCAGGGGCCATTCTTACAGTCTCTGTGTTTCTTACAGTTTCCTTTTCTTCCACTGAAAGGATTCCCAGTTGAATCTGTTCTTCAAGTTGTTGAACCTCGGTCATTGCCGCCTCATATTTGTCTTGGGTTTCCTTCAATATTTTTATGAGTTCTTGGACATCTTGTCTTTCATGTTCTGCCATGTCTTTCACCTCTAATTTCTCATCTATGGATGGAACTTCTACCGATGAGTCTGTCTTGGCCTTGAGCTCATCAAGAATTTCCTGCAGCCTTTGGACTTCTTGCTCATGTTCAACCTTTAGTTGCTCATATGCTTCTACTGAAACTAGCTTTTCGGAGGTTGCCGAGTTAATCCCCTCCAGGATTGTAGCCTGGGCCTGTTCATACTGTTCCTTCAACTTCTCAAACTCTGCTTGTAAGGAGTCGTAGAGAAGAACGGGAATAAAATCCTGGCTTCCTGAAGATTCCTCTTCATTTACTCCTTCCTGCAAATATTCTAACTCCTGAACAGCATAAGGGAGATGTGATCGGTAATTGGTCACAATGGCTCTATGGTCGCTCTCTGCTTGAGCTAGCTGCTTCTGTTGTCTTTCCAGATTCTCCCATTCGGTGTCATAGAACTTTTTCATTGTTTTCATCTCTTGTTCGAGACGGTAACTCACTTGTTCTACTTGCTGTCGTAATTTGAAATAAAGTTGAGTCCGAGCTCGGTGTTCGTCAGTCATGGATATGTCCGTAAACTGAACAGACTCAGAATTCTCTGTCAAACTATGTTGTCGTTGTTCGGTGGAGTTCTGTTCTGAAACTTTGTTCTTCTCTGGAGCATAAGCCTTTATGCATGCCTTCGTTCTTCCAACCTTAGTCGGCAAGTCCATTTTAGCCTTGTCTTTCATATTTGGGTTGGTCTTATCGTCATCCGTTTCAGAATCTGAGCTGATTGTCTGCACCGAGTCCTCACTCGTTATGGCTTTTAGATAGTGCCATTCCATGTCTATTTTCTTGATCCACTCCCATCCCAGAAGTGGTGGTCCTCCCTCAGGTAGTACGTATAAGTTCATTCTTGGGTGTTCTTTACCCCCATCTCTCACCTTGACTCTTATCTTCCCCATGGGGTATACTTTATGCCCCGTGTATGTCTGCAATACGAACTTGGTATCTCTTAAGGGTATATGTGAGAATAGCCGGTGGTAATCCCTTCGATTTATGGCTGATAGAGCTGATCCAGTGTCCAACTCCATTTTCACTTGGACTCCAGCTATTTTTAGCATGACCCAGATAGTTTGTAGGTCAGCTTCCTTACTCACATTGTGAATTCTCAGACTGCCCAGCTCCTGGCCGTTTGGGTCTGAGTCCGAATTCTGTTCGTCTGAACTCTTCTCAGCCACCTTGTGTACCTTGTTGTACTTTTCCTGTGATGGCTTCCTTTGGTTGTTGGTCTTCTTCCCTGACCGGCATACCTTAGCTATGTGACCCAGTTTGCCACATTTCCTACATTCCTGGTTCTTAAACCAGCATTGGTTCTGGTCGTGTGTTGTCTTCCCACAACGATAGCATTTTGTTGTACTCGAGGTAATTTGATCCACACTGAGTGCCGCTGCCTTTAGCTGCATTTCCGCAGTTCCCTTCGCTGCGGCTTCGTGCGATGCTGCAATAAGGACAGCCCTGTCAAGTGTAAGGTCGTTCTCTTCGAGTAGTCGCTTTTGCGTTCCTTCCTTTGACAACCCGCACACGAACTTGTCTCGCAATGCCTCTGTCAGATTCCCTCCAAACTGGCAGTGTTTCGCTAGTCTACGCAGTTCGACCAAGTATTCTGCGTTGCTTTCGTCTTTCCTTTGCGTTCTCGCATAGAATTTGAATCGTTCCGCCAACATCAACGGTGTAGGGTTCAAGTGATCCTTCAGAACAGTCACAATATCATCGAAAGTCTGATCCGCCGGTTTAGCTGGTGCTAGTAGATGCTTCAAGAGCCCATATGTCTTCGCGCCCATCGAGTTTAGCAAGGTTATAGCTTTGTCATCTTCTTCTATTTTATTGGCCTCACAATAGATCTCAATGCGTTCCACATACGTGGCCCAGTCTTCTACCTCGGAATTAAAATCGTTGATGTTACCACGCTTAGGCATCTTCCTCTCTTCCTGATAACACCACGAATTATTTCTTTAAATTTTCTTTTATTTTTTTTTTCCAAGATGGCGGTTCCCGCGAAAATGGCAGTTTCCCGCGCTTATCTTCTCTCCCCGCCCACTTCAATGGCGGTTTCCCGCTTCTGTCTTCTTCCCCGCCTAATGGCAGCTTCCCGCGTTTCTTCCCTAGCGGGAGGGGTACACTTTCCCCACGGGCGACGGCCGCTGGCTTTCAGGTTCACAGCCTGCGCGTCGGCTTCAGGGCTTTCCCTTTTCTCGGCAGGGCAACCGGCGCTGGGTACACCCCGTTGACGGCAAACAGTTTCAGCCGCTGGGCTGGCTCTCGCTCAGTTCCCCTTGCTCGGGCTCTGTCTCTCTCCCGCTCGCTCGGCTCGACCGGCGCTGGGTACACCCCGTTGATGGAGAACAGTTTCAGCCACTGGACTGGCTCTCGCTCAGTTCCCCCTTGGTCGGCTCTGCCTCTCCCGCTCACTCGGCTCCCAATCGCGCCTCCCAGCCCTCTCGCAGTCCGGTGCTTCCCTCCCCGGCTGCGGCTGAGTTTATCTCTTCCCGCGCCTACGCTCCCGGTCGCAGCGCTTCGTGGCTTCGGTCGCTGCCCGGCCTTTTTCGCCAGTCGCGGTCTAGCTGTCTCACGACGCCGTTGCGTCCCCCAGCCTGTCTGTACCGCGGCTTCCTTGCTCCACGCTGCCCCAGTCTCAGCGCCTCTGGACCCGACTTCTGTCCGGCTCCTTTCCCCCTCGACCGTGGTCGAGTGCACCGCCCTTATCCTCCGGTTATTCTTTTTACTTTCCCTTACTCACAGTCACCGTGGCTGCCTTGCTTCTCGTGCTGATCGGCTCACTCCTCACCGTGGCAGAAGGGACAGTCAGTGCCTGTTGCTGATGGAAGTCTTTGTCTCTAACTTCTTCTTCCTTTCTAGTTCTGCAGCCTCGAGTTTTCTCCCAGCAGAACGACGAGGGCGGTTGCCTCTTCTCGACGCTCGTTAACTGCTTCGGAAGTATTGTTGCCGCAGGGTACGATCGGACTCGTCGCCACTGTAAAGTCTGTGAGTTGTTTCATTAATTAATACACAGACTACCAGAGTAACTTAAAACAGGACTTTACTATTCGAAGGTCAGGGCGAATCTGCCAAATAAATCCTGACACAGCACTTATATACCGGTGTGGTCACCGTCGGTATTACAGTATACAGAAGCCAACAAAGTAGTGCCACACCTAAAATAGTTCTCTTAAAGGTGAACGGTTACATACAATGATTTTCTTAAAGGTAGACGGATACATACACTACAGTGTGGAATCCTTATCACCCACTAATAGCCTCTTATATTATAGGATTAACTCCGATGACAATGGTATCCTGTGAATTACAGAGCCATCCTCTGAATAATGCATTATCTGGACTTACAGTATATTATGTGTATTAGCATTCCGGCAATTATGAGCAATGGTTTATGTCTCTTGTGAGACTCCATCTCAGGTTGGGATCCCTGGGATCTTGAGTTGGCTCCATCATTCAAAGGAAGTGAACCTGCAATGGGCAAAAGCTACAGAAGAAAATTATTCATTGTAATACCACATTAGGAACTTGGCAGTATAAATAGGATATGCTGTCTGCTCCTCTTAATTCAAAGTCGCTTCATTTGAATTAATTGACAATTCAAATTTGTTGAGCACTAAATTCGCACTTTATTATGTTATTTATGTTGTTAATTCGGATTACTAAATTATTCATTTTTTTAAGCGAGTAAAGGACTGATCTATTAGGAGCAGATTGTCCAACTGGGTGAGTTACTGTACATAGCAGCCCATTGATCTGATCCGGATAACTGACTGTGGTCCCACATGGCAGCTGTCCCTCACGCTGCCAGCGCATTTCACACTTCATCTAGAGCCATCCTTTGTCTCTTTACCTGTCCTATTACCATCTCGTCTCGCCCTGAATATCTCTTAATGTCTCTTCACTTCCCTTTTGTTCTTTCATCCCCTCCCCCATTTCCCAGCCCCCAAACTTGCTTTTTCATCCGTTTCATTTCCTGCTTTTTTCTCAGTTCTGACGAAGGGTCTTCGACCTGAAACGTTAACTCTGTTTCTCTCTCCACGGATGTTGCCTGGCCTGCTGAGTTTTTCCAGCGCTTTCTGTTGTTATTTCGGATTTCCAGCATCCGCAGTATTTTGCTATCGTGGTCTTCCTCTTCCTTCTTTCCCCATTTTTTTTAGAGAAGGGACGTGGGTGCTTCAAAGACATCCTCCCTGGGACTGAAAGCATTCATCCTCTTGCAGTCCCACTGCTTATTCAAGGAACACGTTCAGGGATATCTTATAAAATGTCATTAAAAATGAATTGTTTTGAATAATGAAGAAGAAAAGTAATGGTTTTAGGGCAGACAGATAGGTTTTTACCTTTCTCTGTTTGAAATCCCCAATTAAATCAAAAGATTAAAAAGACCAAGAAAGACTTTGGAGAAGTCCACATTTTAAGATGTGATGTCTCATGCGGCATCATTGCCTCCTCCAGCATGTAAGACGAGAGTGATCCATTCTTTCAATATCGGCATGCGCTGAAAACCGGCATTTCCGATGTGTCAAGAATGCTCTGGACAGATCGGACGCCTGCCCTGGAGAAGTACCTCTGCGGGCGGATAGTTCCGCTTTCTGGAGACCCTCCGCCCGCAGAAAACACTTAGAAATCTTACGCCCGGTAAAAGCAGGTGTAAGGCCTGCTTTACCAGCATAAGATTTGAAAAAAAGTTAAAAGAAAAATTTCCCACTCATTTATCATTTAAAAATACTTTAAAAAAGGTAAGTTTATTTTTAGCCCCGTAAAAAATTTTTAATTTTTTTCAAAAAATCAAATTTTTGTTTTAAAATATTTAATTTATTGCAATTTTAATGAATTTTAAAAATGTGATTTTTAAAATAATAATTAAATGTTTTACAGTGTTTTTGGGGTCATCTCCATTCATATATTTGACAGGTCTTCTTTGATTGGCTCCCCATGGCTCACGTAATCCCAGGGACGCTTGCAAACCGCCTGCGCCCCTGGGATACGTGGGCCCTGCGCATTTCGACTGTGGAGAGGCCCAGGAGTGGAAGTGTCTGGACCTCAGGAGCCCTTAGGTAAGTCCGTAGATTTTTTCCAGATCGGAGGCCTCCGCACGCAGGAAGCCTCCGATCGGAAAATACGGCCCATTGTCTGTAGTGAACCTCTCTCACCAGTTAGCACACCTCCAGTGTCAGCCTTTTATTCAACTTACCTCATATAAGCTTAGACAAACTTTCAGGCCATCGATCTGAAACGTTAACTCTGCTTCTCCCTCCATAGGTGCTGCCTGACCTGCTGAGTATTTCCAGCATTGTCTGGTTTTATTTGCTAAAATAAACACTCTGTTTGAAACCTGGTACCTGGTGCCCAATTCTTGCACACTGTGTTATGGGATGTTCGCTGTATATGCACCTTGTTATAACCTGGAATACATGACTCCCAATAAATTACAGTTTCTGGCACATTCTCCGATGAAAGGTGAAAACTTTTAACAGCTAGTTTCTCTCATAAGGAGATCACTTGCTTGGGAATCTTTGATTGGGCCTCATTTTGGACTCCTTGCTTTCACCTGCTAAGCCGTGGCCACCACAATAGAAGGGCTGGGGAGAGTGGGAGTTTTAGATTGGCACACACTGCGTGCAATGAAATTAATTTACTTAAAGTACCATCATACAGTTTTTACACTAGTTAATTCAAGGAAGGAACTTCACTCAAATCCCCCTCTCCAAAATGATATACGTTTTGCTCTACAACTTGCGTCCAGCAACACTGCACCCAGCAGAAGAGAGAGAAAAAGAAAGAATTTGCATTTATATAGCGTCTTTCGTGATCTCAGGACGTCCCAAAGTGCTTTACAACCAGTGAAGTACTTTTGAAAAGTAATCACTGTTGTAATGTAGGAAATATGGCAGCCAATTTGTGCACAGCAAGCTCCCATGAACAGCAATGAAATAAGTGACCAGATAATCTGTTTTAGGTATTGGTTGAGGGATAAATATTGGCCGAGACACCGGAGAGAACTCCCTTGCTCTTTTTCCAGTAGTGCCATGGGTTCTTTCACGTCTACCTGAGAGGGCAGACGGGGCCTCAGCCTGACATCTCATCTGAAAGACGGCACTTCCGATGGTGCAGGACTCCCTCCGTACACAAAGCAATGCCCCGTTACCATTATATGCTGGTTTTGTGAAACCACCAATCAAGGGCAATTACATGGCCGGCAGGTAAGAACAGTCATGACTGGCACAACCCCGACTGCTCCCGCTCTCCTAGTCAGCTGGCCATGTTACACAATGGTCTTCTCTGTGCAGTGCCGACCTTTCCCACTCCATAGGGGCTGTCAGGAAAAATCGAATGAACAGTTTAAAAAAATAGGGGGGAAAGGTAGCTAGGGAGAAAGCCATTGTGCAGGATGTTGGGGAAATTCTAGTCATTGTTTTAGCTGCATAGGGTTTAGACATACAACCTACATTACCAGTGGGCCCAGTTCTCTCACATTCGGGTCCATGTTCAGAATCCGGAAACTGATAAACATCCATTTATAAGGCAGACATCAAATTCATTTGAATCTGCACACACATCTGACATCCTTCCTGGAAACAAAATGAAATATGACTAGTTAGCAAACTGCTTACAGAATTCCTCAGCAGTAAACAATTTGACTTCACATTATTTGTGCAGGCGACATTGTGAGAATCTATCCCTGGAAGCTCAATAAATCAGTCCCGGCGGCTCCCAAGTAGTTTTCTATCTCACTAAATCCTTTCAGCTCCTCAGATTTTGCTGGGTTGCAGAATGTGGACATGAGCCTGTGCCATTACCTAGTAACAGGAAACTTGAGCTTTGACCCTTGCTCCTGGGAAGTGATTAGATATTGACCTCCTGACGTTGTTGGGTTCTTTGTCATTGCAGCCGATCTCTAGATGAGTTATATGGGATGGAACAGACAATTGGCAATGAGCTAAGTGACTTATCTAGAAGGAAAACTTGAAAAATGGTAACCAAAATGGAGATAGAAAATATTAAATACAATATAACAAAAGAACTGGGTAAATACCATGCAATATTTATTGGAGAATTATGCATGGTAGAAGATGATTTACAACTTGTCTTTCCAAGGGCAAGACATCCTTTTTTTAAAAAGCTCCCTATTTGAAGAATGGCACCTCTACCAATGCACAGCACCCTCCATGCTGTACTGAATTGTCAGCCTGGTTTATGGTCTAAAACTCCTAGCATAGGGCTCAAATTTATAGGCCTAGAAATTCACTAGCCTTAGCGCCGCTTTTGAGGCGCTAGAGGGACTAGCGCCAGAGTTATGGCCAGTTTAAAAATTCCCTGGGGCCCTAAATCGGCGTTGCACCGGTAGCGCTGCGCCGGCACCGATGACGTCATCGGTGTGCGCAGCGTCCCGGTTGCCGTGGTAACCCGCCCGAACTCCGAAATTGAGTTGCGGCCGCCTCGCCCGTGGCAGCCGCAAGCAACGTTCTGGCAGAGGTGCCTTACTCCAGTTTGTGCCGGCGCATTAAAGGCCCCGCGGCGGCCGGCCACTTTCCCGCCGGCCGCCTGCCCGCAGCTCCCTCCCCGGACTTCTCCCCCCGGAACAGATGCAAGCCCGGCACTTGTCCGAGGTGCCGGGCTCATTTTTAAGCTGATTTGCGCGGGCCGCGGCCGGGTGCAGCCAGCTCCTCCTTAACGGGAGGAGGAGGCCTGCACGTCCCCAGCCTGCCGCACTGCATCGGGTGCCGCAGCGCCGGAATTGCGGCGCGAAACGGCAGTTAGCGCCGATGTACCGCCGCAAAGACCCTTCAGTATCGCCGGCAGCCGTTTGGGTGCGGCGCCACTGAATTTTTGGCGCGCGCAGGGGACTTAGCGCCGGCACTAACTTCCGGCGCTAAAGCCCTGGCTAAGCCAAAACCCAATTTCTAGGCCATAATATTTTGACCAATGGACAAGAGTGCTACCAACTGAGCCAAGTTGACACACAAGTCATTCTACATAACAAAAAACAAGCAAGTTACAGGGTTGTTATGAATATTAAACACATGAAGACCTTGTTAACCTGACTATCAATCTTTGTACCCGGGTGAAAATTTGCCACTCCGATTCCACGTTACAGAATAAAAGTGCCTGAATATTTTAGCTTTTTTTTGCGGGAGGGAAACGTGTAGCTCTAATTCTTGAAGCCCTTTGAGAAATGTTGTATATCAATGAATGGAAGTAAAATCCTCTTGTTTAATACAAGTCACCTTCACATTGGCCGTTTATGTCTGGGTTTCTCCAGCGGTGGTTTGATGTAGTTGATTTTGCACTAGGCTAGGGCACGATGACCACGCTTCACATCTGTTACTATAACGCACCTTCAAATTCGGCGTTTGAGTGTGGGGGAATGCGTGTGAAATAGTCAGTGGGCCATGAACACCAAAAAGAGAAAAAAGAAAGACTTGCATTTATATAGCGCCTTTCACAACCACCGAACATCCCAAAGCGCTTTACAGAGGTACTTTTTGAAGTGTAGTCACTGTTGTAATGTGGGAAACGTGGCAGCCAATTTGTGCACAGCAAGCTCCCACAAACAGCAATGTGATAATGACCAGGTAATCTGTTTTTTTAGTGATGTTGATTGAGGGATAAATATTGGCCAAGAAACCGGGGAGAGCTCCCCTACTCTTCTTTGAAAGATCTTTAACGTCCACCTGAGAGCAGACGGGGCCTCGGTTTAACGCCTCATCCGAAAGACGGCGCCTCCGACAGTGCAGCACTCCCTCAGCACTGCACTGGAGTGTCAGCCTAGTTTTTTGTGTTCGAGTCTCTGGAGTGGGACTTGAACCCACAACCTTCTGACTCGGAGGCGAGGGTTACATAGGATTACATAGGATATACGACACAGAAACAGGCCATTCGGCCCAACCAGTCCATACCGGCGTTTATGCTCCACTCGAGCCTCCTCCCGTCTTTCCTCATCTAAATCTATCAGCATAACCCTCTTTCCCTTTTGAAATCCATGCTCACTATTCAGTACTATATTTTTGGTTTCTAGATGTTCTATTTTCTCCTTTAATAGGGATTCCATTATTTTTCCTACCACCGATGTTAAGCTGACTGGTCTATAATTGCCTGGACATATCCTATCCCCCTTCTTAAATATAAGCATTACGTTGGCTATCCGCCAATCTTCTGGCACAACACTTTTTCTAACGAATTATTAAATATGTGTAGTAATGCCTCTACTATCTCTTCCCTAGATTCTTTTGAAATGCGTAAATGTAATCCATCCGGACCAGGGGTTTTATCCTCTTTGAGTTTGATTAGTTTATTTAATATATCCCCACTTTTTATTTTAAATGCACTTATCTCATTACTAATCCCATTGCTACCCACCGAGCCACAGCTGACACCGAGGGACCTGCAGGGAGGATATTTCTTCAAACGGGTGATTCTACAAACACGCTTGTGTATAACCTAGTTCCACCTTTAAAGACGGGATTGAAGTTTATCAGGGATAATGAGATTGGAACTAGATTAAGCAGCAGGTCTTCGCGGCCCTGCTCCTGGGAGCAGTACACGAGCTAATACAGTGTGAAATTAACATCAACCTTGGAAGAGGTCAGTGAAATTTATCACAGCGGAAGATCTGAGTTGTACACTATTCGTCTTCAGCCTCTGTCAGCACCAGCAGATGAATAAAACTAATAGGTCTTATATCCATCCAGAAGTCTCTTTCCTATGCAACTGATCTTGTCTAGGTCTTCATAACTTTTAAATTTATATAGAGATATAGTAATTAAAGGATCATTGCTTCCAAGTCATTGTGCCTCCAAGAAAATTGCCCACGGTGACACACAACTAGTAAAGGCAGCTTTAAAGTGCTCCTTCCCCGAAACTTTCCTGCTTTGTCAACATTGTCGGCTGTGGCTCAGTGGGTAGCTCAAGTCAGAAGGTTTTGGGTTCAAGTCCCACTCCAGGGACTAGTGCACATAAGGCTAGGCTGACACTCCAGTGCAGTGCTAAGGGAGTGCTGCACTGTCGGAGGTGCCGTCCTTTGGATGAGACGTTAAACCGAGGCCCAGTCTGCTCTCTCAAGTGGATGTAAAAGATCCCATGGCACTATTTCGAAGAAGAGCAGGGGAGTTATCCCTGGTGTCCTGCCAATATTTATCCCTCAACCAACATAACAAAAACAGATTATCTGGTCATTATCACGGAGGGCACGGTCCATCATCAAAGACCCTACCCACCCCAGCCACAGTCTGTTCGCCCTCCTACCATCTGGAAGACGCTACAGGTGCATTCGCACCCGTACGACCAGATTTAGGAACAGCTTCTTTCCCAGGGCTGTCATCCTACTGAACTCCACAAATAAACACTAAAGCCTGCACACCTGCCGTTGCACTTTATTATGGTCATATTTATGCTAATATATATGTTCAAATGTATGTGAAATGTTTAAGTGTCCTAATCCAAATTGTACACTCTCGGGAGCCGCAAGCCTACATTTCGTTGTACTGCACTTGTGCACTAACAATGACAATAAAAGTTGATTTGATTTGATTTGATTACAACATTCAAAAAGCACTTCATTGGCTGTAAAGCGCTTTGAGATGTCTGGTGGTTGTGAAAGGCGCTGTATAAATACAAGTCTTTATTATTGTGAACGATTTGTTTTATTTCAATCAAGTATCAATATTCCGTCGCGGTGATTTATTCCAGTAACTGAACAAAGCTAGCCATTTTTTTTTCTTTAAATGAAAATGTTAATCTTACCAATCTCTCTGTAGGAAAAGTTTCATCAGTTATCTCACTGGTGCGGGCTTTGTTAGGCTGCGAGCGGTAGCTGCAGAGTGTGACTTGTAGACAGCAACACCAGGGGTTTGTGGCCAGGAGCAGACTCCTGATGGTAGCTTTCGGTTGTCCTGAGACTATGGGACGGAGCTGCCACCTTCTCGAAACATGGAAAAGTAAACTTTAACTTCATAAAGTGCCATGATTGCTCTTTAAACCCGGTTTGATATCACACTGGAGGCACATATCATGCAGTCCCAATCCCAAAAGAACTTGCATTTATATAGCGCCTTTCACGCGCTCAGTGCTTGAGAAGTGTAGTCACTGTCGTAATGTGGGAAACGCGGCAGCCAAGTTGCGCACAGCAAGCTCCCACAAACAGCAATGTGATAATGAGCAGATAATCTGTTTTAGTGATGTTGATTGAGGAATAAATATTGGCCAGGACACCGGGGAGAACTCCCCTGCTCGTCTTTGAAATAGTGCCGCGGGATATTTTACGTCCACCTGAGAGGGCAGACGGGGCCTCGGCTTAACGTCTCACCCAAAAGACAGCGCGTCCGACAGTGCAGCACTCCCACAGCACTGCATCGGGAGTGTCAGCCGAGATTTTGTGCTCAAGTCTCTGGAGTGGGACTTAAACCAACAACCTTCTGACTCAGAGGCGAGTGCGCTACCAACTGAGCCACAGTTGACACGTATGGATAATCCCAACTGGAGCAAACAGTCAAGTAATTTTGAAATCTGAATTCATAATGACACAAAAGTCATAGTTTAACTGCACCTTTAATGTCCCACATAATGAATGCTGATATAGGTAACATTCAGGCATCATTGGTGACACACCAAGGGGGAAAAATGAATTTGGTTGCGCCTCCCGTTAGCGCCTTAAGAGGGCGCTAATGGGACGCAAAGCAACTAGCGCCCGGGTGCGGCACTGCCCACGCCTCCCGCGAAATTCAGCGGGAGGTTAGTGGTGGCGCTAACCGGTAGCGCCCTGCGGCGCTGCGCCGCTGGCGATGACATCATTGGCGTGCGCAGCGCCCCGCTCACGCCCCGGCCACGATCTTCGGGAGCGCCCCCTGACTTACCGCCAGACGCTATGTCCGACGGGGTCAGGGGGGCGTACCTGCGGCCGGGAAGGCGCAATTTAAAGACGAGGTGCGGGGCGGCCATTTTTGTTGCTGGCCGCCTGCCAGGACCTGCCTGCGATCCCGTCCCAGACCTCCTGAAACCCCCCCCCCCCCCGCGGAGTGCTGGCTGCGCTCCAAGAGCCCGGCACTTCTCTTGAGTGCCGGTCTCTTTTGCCTGCACTCCCGATCCCCGGGGGCCCAGCTGGGCCCCAGGTCGCGCTGCACAAGGCCCCTCCCCTTTAAGAAGGGGAGCAAGGCCTGCAATACCGCGGCGCGACGTGCCACAGCGTGTGGCGCTGCGGCACATAACGCTGCAATATTGACTCACAGCACCCCAAGAGGGATGCGGGGCGTTCCTCTTGGGGTGCAACCACTCAATTTCCGGCGCGGGGATTGGGGCGCTACTCAATTTTTAGCCCTAATAGTTTTACTGAATGGCTTTGGAGTTTGCAAGCGGAATTGCCCTTCCTTGAAATTTTTACTCACCCATATTAGAACGTGTTAACATTTATTTACGCTACGGTTAAAGGTCATTCAATCGCCAGGGCCTCATTAATGAGGAAGTTTTGTTTGCATAAGGTGCCCGGGGAGCCTGGGCTGCAAAGAGGAAGCAATCATTTATGTAATGTGTCTGGGGAAAAATAAATCCTTCAGCATGCTTTAGGATCATGTTATCAAATATCTGTCCCAACGTGTGTTTAGTTTAAAGCGCATTAGACCCCACTTGTGCTCCGTCAAGTCTGATTCATGCTCCCCAGTCACTAACACTTGTAGGCGGGAATGCAAATAAGGATTTTAAAGGTCACGCTGCAAGACTTTGTACGTGTTAAAATCTTGCTCATGTTTTTGCCTCCATTTAATAAAAATTCCCCATTAAGTGCTTAGAAGTGTTTTAAAATGCTTAACTCAAATTTCTTGCGATTGCTCCTGGTACAGAGTTGAATCACTCGCACTGCTCGGAACTCGCGACCACATCGAGTGGTTGAAGCAGAGGGCATTGATACATTCAAGGGGAGCCTTAAAGCACACATGAGGGAGAAGGGAATCGAATGATATGGGGCAGGGGGGAGGGTCGCCAACCCTCCAGGATTGTCCTGGAGCCTCTGGGAATTAAAGAATAATCTCCTGGACACAGCTGCGGGCAAACCTGGAGATAAGGATGTTCCCGATGGCGGGGGAGTCCAGAACCAGGGGTCACAGTCTAAGGGTAAGGGGTAAGCCATTTAGGACTGAGATGAGGAGGAATTTCTTCACCCAGAGAGTGGTGAACCTGTGGAATTCTCTACCACAGAAGGCAGTTGAGGACAATTCATTAAATATATTCAAGAAGGAGTTAGATATATTTCTTAAGGCTAGGGGGATCAAGGGATATGGGGAGAAAGCAGGGACAGGGTACTGAATTTGGATGATCAGCCATGATCTCATTAAATGGTGGAACAGGCTTGAGGGGCCAAATGGCCTACTCCTGCTCCTATCTTCTATGTTTCTATGTAAATCCTAGGGCCATTAAAAACAAATTTGTTTATTTTTCATTCTTTTGAATATTCTGCTTATTAGCTATAAAAAAAATATTGGCGATGGGGGGTCATGTGATGAAACCTCCTGGAACGCATCCAATCAGAGTTGGTGACCAACGTTCTCACTAAGCTGCGCAGCCACGCGGCCATCGGCAGGGTCCCGCGGAAGCCGCTCACCGGCGTGTTCATTGTAGAGACCGCGCAGTCGCAAAAATTTGAATGGACCACGCATTGGGGGGAGACAGGCCGCGCGGGAGGCAGTGAAGCTTGCAGGAGATATTGTTGGTGGTCCCAGGCAGAGTGGGGAGAGGTCATTCGACAGGGAGGAGGCTCGTGTGGAGTATAAACACTGGCATAGACCGGCCTGTTTCGGTGCTGTAGATTCCATGTAATTCTGTGCTGCTTCTGTGCTCCTTCCCTCAGCTCCTAACGACCCCAGTCACTGTCCCACTGAGCATGGAAGCCATGTGATGAGGTGGAGCTGGGGAGACTCAGCTGGAGTTGAGGTACAAGATCTGCCATGATCTTACTGAATCAGGCTCGAGGGGCCGTATGGCCTACCCCTGCTCCTATTTCTTGTGTTCCTATGTTTATGGGGGTGACTTCCGACAGGAGGAAATTTGAATCCTCGCTGATTTTTACCCTTAAACATAGGTAAGTGGACACCGGGTTCAAAACACTGAGGTGTAGAAATCCACCTTGGGCAGTAGGCCAAAACGGGCAGTATCGCATCAGGCGGCAGTAATGGCTTCAATGGAACTGAATATTAAGCTGGGCATATAACCGGCGGCTGAAGCAATTCCGCCCAGTTTTGTGCTACTGCCCATGTGCAATTTCTACCCCCGACTATCTGTGTAAAACACGGTCTTGTGTTTTAAACTATGTCTTTGTGTGAGTTTCTACTATAAGAAAGAAAAGAATAACTTGCATTTCTATAGCGCCTTTCATGACCACCGGACGTCCCAAAGCGCTTTACAGCCAATGAAGTACTTCTTTTTGAAGTGTAGACACTGTTGTAATGTGGGAAATGCGCCAGCCAATTTGTGCACAGCAAGCTCCCACAATCAGTAATGTGATGATGACCGGATCATCTGTTTTAGTGATGTTGGTTGAGGGATAAATATTGGCCCCAGGGGATAACTCCCCTGCTCTTCTTCAAAATAGTGCCGCGGGATCTTTTACGTCCACCTGAGAGAGCAGATGGGGCCTCGGTTTAACGTCTCATCCGAAAGACGGCTCCTCCGACAGTGCAGCACTGCCTCAGCACTGCACTGGGGTGTCAGCCTAGATTTTTGTGCTCAAGTGTTATTTTTATTCTCTTTCAGATTGTTTTTCTTGGTTTTATCTTCAGTTCCAGCTGAGACTCAACACACACCCTCCACAAAGTTAATCACAGTGTAGTAAGGTAGCAAGATGCGTGGTTTGGCATTGGCAAAGCTCAAACCAAATCAGCTCCGTTCACCATCGAAAGTAAATCAAAGTCACAAAGAGTACAAGTACCAATGCAGCCGGATTCTGTACTTCTGGCAATAACTCCCACCCAGCACAATTAGACTGGAATGAACCCTTTACTTGTACTTTTGTGGACTTTTTCAGGCAAAACTAAATTTATTTTTACGAATGGTTTAGATTTGGGTCAGTAACTGAACCCTGATATTAGCAGTAGTTCAAATTCTACTTTGGTTCAGTGATTAAAAATAATAAACGAGCTTTCATCTACAGAGAACCTTATTACATACCTCAGGGCGCCGCAAAGCAGTTCATGTCCAGTGAGTTACTTTTGTTGTTAAGTTGGCAAATGCAACAGCTAATTTGCAGACAGCAAGATCCCAAAAGCAGCACGTGAGATGGAAGAACAGTTATTCTGTTTTCGGTGGTGTTGGTTGTTGGCCAGGATATCAGGAGAACTTTCTCTCTCTCTCTCCACGGATGCTGCCTGGCCTGCTGAGTGCTTCCAGCATTTTCTGTTGTTATTTCAGATTTCCAGCATCCGCAGTATTTTGCTATTGTATCAGGAGAACTCCCTGCTCTTCTTCAAAAATAGTGTCATGGGATCTTTAATGTCAACTGGAACAGTCAGCCAATTTGCGCACAGCAAGCTCCCACAAACTGCAATGTAAAAATTACCAGATAATCTGTTTTTGTTATGGTGGTTGAGGGAGAAATATTGGCCAGGACACTGGGGATAACTCCCCTACTTTTCTTCAAAATACAGGAAACTTTTTTTTATCTGGCACCGACGGGACCGACGTGGTGCCGGTTCATCAAAAATTCCGGATAACCGAGAGCTATAGTAAAAGATACGGAGAGATGAGAGCTCTGTATAAAGCGACAAACCCTGTTGCTTAGCAACAGGTTCAGAACAATGGCCACAAGTTCCAAGCGTCTCTGTAGTTTAGCAACAGCTGCAGCCACACCCTTGCACAGCAACAGATCGAGGAAGGCAAGTACAATATGAAGTAAAACGTACCTGAACCTACTCCTGAATTTTGCCGGTTAACTGAGATTTCCGGTTATTTAAGTGCCGGTAAATCGAAAGTTTCCTGTAGTTAGTTAGTGCTCTTACCTCTGGATCAGGAACTCCACTCTGGGACAAAGTGTACTATCAAGGTTGATACTTCAGTGCAGTACTGAGGGAGTGCTGTGTGGTCTAGAATTGTTGCCCTTCGGGTGAAATGTTAAAATGAGACCGCAAGATTCAGGTCAACGTTAGAGATCCCATGGTGTTGTTTAAAGAAGAAGATCAAGGAGTCTGATAACTAACAATCAGCACTACCAAAATAGATTAACTGATTTCATTGCTGTTTATGGGACCTTGCTGTGTATAAAATGTATCTGTGTTTACGCACATGGTAACAATCTCTGCACTTCAAATTAATTCATTGTCTGTGAAGGCTCTATATAAATACAAATCATCTTTAAAAGTCTAATGGAAATTCAAGTTGCTAATTATGCAAAACCTTTAATACATCAACCAGACCATGTCTAAATAGTCTTGATTTAAAGGCAGCATTTGCATTCATTAGAATTTGGTTTTGATTCCAATCTCAGAAAGAGTACATTTATTTACAACATTTTTGTTCCGTTGAGAAAACGAGTTGAAGGGATCAAGGCCTAAGTTGGAGGACAAGTTTGAAAGGAGTATAAGAGATGAGTTACTTGCTCTTCTAAAGGCCTTACTCGCTAATGGTATCAAGAGATTCAGCCTGACCTCCTGTAACCCTGTCAATAGTCCCAGAGAGTTGCTCAGGGTAGCAGTTAATAGCCAACTGTGTATGAGCAAGAAGCACTTCCTTTTAGTTTGAAGATGTAAAGAGCACAGTAGAGATTGTTCTCTGATTTCGGTTCTCCAATTTTCTCCCTTCCTCTTTGAAAGGTGTTGACTCACACTGGGGCACAGTTCCACAGGTGCACACCACCAGCATGTCACCAATAACCATTCTTAATGTTCTTGTGCATACAGTGAGCGTCTGCAAGTTATTCGTCCATTAGAAACATAGAGAAATAGGATCAGGAATAGGCCATTTGGCCCTTCGAGCCTGCTCCGCCATTCAGTATGATCATGGCTGATCCTCTAACTCAATACCATATTCCCGCTCTCTCCCCATACCCCTTGACGCCTTTTGTGTCTAGAAATCTATCTATCTCCTTCTTAAATATATTCAGTGAATTGGCCTCCACAGCCTTCCCAGGTAGAGAATTCCACAGGTTCACCAGCCTCTGAGTGAAGAAATTTCTCCTCATCTCAGTCCTAAATGTCCTACCCCGTATCCTGAGACTGTGACCCCTAGTTCTAGACCCCCCAGCCAGGGGAAACATCCTCCCTGCATGCAGTCTGTCTAGCCCTGTCAGAATTTTATATGTTTCATTGAGGCCTCACCGAGCCCAGTTATTTTCTCACCTGTCGCCCACACACAGAGGAATCAGCAGCCATCTGGACAACAATCAGGAGTGGCAACCTTGGCCATTTTCTTTCTTCCTCCTTAGGCCAGAGAATGCTGACGTCTATTGCACGTCCCCCTTTTTCGCCTCAGCCAAGATCAACTCACTCAGAAACCCTGGAAACCTTCCCAAGCCTTGAAACCGTGCTGCAAAATGAGAAGTACAAGCACTTAACATGTTTTGCCTGGATTTCCTCTCTCTACTACTTTGGCTGAGGTATAACCCATTTATTTTAAATGTGTTAGCACTTCTACTGAAATAGCAAAAAGGAATTTTGCTTGAACACATTTGTACCTATAATGAATGCCACAGTCAGTTTGGCTCAAGGGCAACTTCTTTACTCAGAGAGTGGTTAGAAGGTGGAACGTTACCACATGGAGTAGTGGAGGCAAATAGCGTAGATGCATTTAAGGGGAAGCTGGATAAGTACACGAGGGAGAAAGGAGTAGAAGGATATGTTGACAGGGTGAGACAAAGTAGGGTGGGAGGAGGCCCGTGTGGAGCATAAACATCTGTTGGGCCAAATGGCCCGTTTCTGTGCTATAAACTCTGTTGTAATTCATCTGTAAATTACACGGTCACGGGTTCAAATCACACTCCTGGACCTGAGCACACCATCTAGGTTGGCACTTCAGTACAGTACTGAGTACTGACGGAGTCCAGCGCTGTTGGATCTGCCATGTGTCATGAATCTTATCATGACTCATGAAGTAACACTGGGCAGCCAGCTGGTGGCGCCGTCCAAGGAGTATAAATACTCGGGCGTGGGCCCAGCTTGCTCAGGATGTTTCTGTAACCAGGAACTAGTGATGTAACTAGAAATCTCATGGTTTTGAAACAGTTGATTAAAGCCTTGTTTTATACTCAAACCAAATGTCTTTTTACATCACCATGTTTCAGTAAGATGTTACACAGAGGTCTGTCTGCCCTCTCAGGTGAATATAAGCAATTCCACTGCACTATTAGAGTTCTCCGAGTGTCCTGGCCAATATTTGTTCCTCCACTAACAGCACCAACACTGATTAATGGGCCATTTATCTGATTGGTGCTTTTGGAGCATTGCTGCACACAAATTGGTTGCAGTGTTTGCCCAAAGAGGCGGGCTACACTTCCAAACGTGACACATTGGCTGCGAAACACTTTGGGACTTTCTGAGGAGGTGAAAGGTCTTATATAAATGCAAGTTCTTTCTTTCAAAGCATAATGTCAAGGCCCCAGTCAGTACGGCTCGATTTCACACTGTGGAGGTCATTATCTACGTGAGTCATCAGGGATCCAAGGGATTCTTGCTTCTTTGAGGCATTGCATGTGCCTCGAACATCTCTTGCAGCATGAGACTGCCCAGATTGTTTAGTTAGCCTGCCCGGCACTGTGCTTTTATTGTGATTCTTCCAATAAAAGCACAGCCATAAAATTGGTTAATAGGGCTTCTTAAGGCTGTTACTCAGGCTATTTGTGTTCTCATTTCTCTCCTCACACGTGATTGGACTCTTCGAAATATTCCACACTAGAACGATAAAGGATTGAGTTACCCCTGGTAGCTAAAAGTGTATTAATTAGATACTCTAAACAAGGCTGTAAACAGTGACACCAGTCAGGGTTACGGGAGGTCATCTTGAGTAAGTCATTAAAGCGAACATTAAGCATTTTAATAAGTGCAAAAACCTCAGAAGCACTTATTGTTAAAAAGATCAATGTAATGACCACTGTGTTTGATAATGGGATGTGAGGACCTCGTTAAATCAAGTCATTTTAGGAGGGTCAAGCATTTTTTAAACTGTACAAGTTTTGTTACACACCTTCATGGAGGGGGATTTGTTTTTTTTTTATAAATAGAATCTCCTCTTTAAAAAAAAAATCCAGTGGGAGAGATGCGTTGGTGAAAGATTGGTGAAAAAGACAATTAAATCGAGACAGCCTCTTACTTTTATCATAAGGCTGAAATGTTCCACAGCTATAGGTTAAATCCTATTTATTTAACCTCACGGTAAGAATATGCCTGCTCCACATTTTGTAGTGCTCACATGTTTCCTACTCTGTGAATCTTCGGGTCCTTTATTACATTTAATCCTCGTTGCAGCACTAACCAGGACTAAAAGAGCGTATTCACTGTGATACCTGAGGTACTAGTTTTGTTTAATTGGGGGCAGCTACCAAGGTGCATTCCACTCCATAGAGGATTGTATGTGTTACAAAAGCCACTAAGTTCCTGAAAATAAATACTTGTCCAAGTCAGTTTTACATTATATTGTTTAAAGCTCCATCATAATTCATCTGTTACGTTTTTGTTTTTTTTTAGGCTAGATGTTATCCTTGGATTCAGCCTCATTAACTGCCCCTCTACCCCCATCCCGTCCCAGACAGAAAGATGGACCTTGCAGGGAGGGGACGGACTGAGTTAAAGCTAATGGGGGTTCTCCCCCACTCAGTGTTAACACTCCGCGCACAAATGGAGCGGTCGGAGAAGCCCCCGATTTTGGGCCTCTGGCCTCATGATAATAAGGACGGCGCTGCGGGAGCTACCTCGGGGCAAACCAATATTGCAGCAGGGGTCCCGGAGTGGGCACTGGACCCCTTATTTGCATATTCTAATGACTTCAGGCGTGGGTAAAGGATGCCTCTTGCCCGCCAATTTGGTGCCTTCGGAGACCGCGTAGTGCCTGAAAAAACGGGTGCTCTGCGGCCCAATTTAATCCCTGTGAGCTGTGTGGAGAGAACAGCCGTGAGATTTTAGCAGAGCTTCCAACCCGAGGAACATTTTACGAGGATGAAGACTCAGCCAAGTGCTCACGGATGTTGGAGTGTGGCCAAAATTACTGCAGATTCGGAGGTGGCTGTTATGTTCATAAATAAATAGGCGTTTTCATTATGAGCAGCTAGCTTGAGCTAGTCACTTATTCAGCCATGTGGACTAGTGTACAGGCATCCATCTTGACTACTGCCTTGTGGGTAGCCCACTACTGAACATACAGCTCCACCTATTGTACCATTCTAGAATGACATGTTACTGATCATTACATCCCCCTTCCTTAGAGGTTAAACAAAATCAATATCAATCAATATCAATCAATCACAATGACATAAACATCTTCACAACAGTCAACACATTTTCAAAGCTTTACTTTATAAACTCTAAGCTTTTCATTCTTTTATTATAGATTTCTTTGTACTCAAAGATTAAGTCTATCAGGCTTTTTTACTTCACGTGTGGATCTTCTCAGCACAGGTAAGTCTGATGTGTTTTCATGAGAGCCTGTATGTGTGTTTGTGTTATATTGTTCTGGTGGTGAGTGACAAGGTTCAGTTGCGGCATTGTCATCGATTTGCTCTTGGATAGTTTCTTGTGTTTTCAGGAGGGATTGGCGGTTCCTCCTGAGAATCTGTCCTTCCTCAGTTCTAACGGTGTATGACCTTGGTCCTACTTCCTCAAGAACTGTAGCTTTCCTGTTCCATGCATTTGGATCCTCAATCCTGACAACATCATCCCTTGTCAATGGTTTCAGAGTTTTGGATGACTTGTCATAGTGTGATTTCTGTTTCAGCTTTAACAGTTGAAGTCTCTGTCTCAGTTCCTTACTCTGCTTTTCTTTTGCACAGCAGGGTAGCGTGGTGCGCAACTTGCGACCCATTAGGAGTTCAGCAGGTGAAGAACCACAGTCTAAAGGGGAGGCTCGGTAGCTCAGCAGGGCAAGATAAGGATCAGACTTGCTTTCTGTTGCTTTCTTCAGTAGCTGTTTGAGAACTTGAACACCTTTCTCTGCCTTACCATTCGACTGAGCATACAGAGGACTGGATGTGATGTGTTGAAAGTCATAATATGCTGCAAACTGTTGCCACTCCTTACAGTTGAAGCTCGGACCATTGTCGCTAACGGCAATCCTGGGAATTCCATGTCTGGCGAAGATGGATTTAACATGCATTATGACACTGCTTGCTGATGTGCTTGAGAGCAGCGCCATCTCAGGATAGTTAGAATAGTAGTCAATCACTATTAGATAGTCTTTACCATTCAAATGAAAAAGGTCCATACCAACCTTTTGCCATGGTGCTGTTGGTAAGCCAGCCACTATCATTGGTTCCTTTGCTTGTTTGTTTTGGTGTTTCTGACATGTCTCACATTCGCCTATCATGTTCTCAATGTCCTTATTTATGCCTGGCCAATAAACAGTGTCTCTTGCTCTCCTTTTGCATTTTTCAATTCCGAGGTGTCCCTCATGAATCCTTTTGAGCATGTCTTGACGTAGAGCCTGTGGAATGACTATTCTGTTCTGTTTTAGTAATAGTCCACTTGTGACACTTAACTCTGACCTGATGTGATAGTACTTTGGACAGGAACCTTTTGGCCAACCATGATGAATGTTCTCTATTACTGTTTGTAACACAGTGGCCTAGAAATTCAGTGGGCCTTGCGCCCACTTAGCGCCTAAAGAGGTCTTCTGCGCCGGCGGGGTTGGTAGCGCGGAAATTGAGTGCAGCGTTAATGGCGGCGGTAGCTGGTAGCGCTGCGCCGGCACCGATGACGTCATCGGTGTGCGCAGCGCCCCGGTTCCGCCCCGATGCCGGCCCGACGCCCATATTCAGTTGCTGCCGCCTCTTCCGCAGCGGCCGCAAACAACGTTCGTGAAACACGGCCTTCATGCAGCGTTAGTGGGGCGCATAAAGGTGGAGGTGCGGCCGGCCGCTTTTTCGGCGGCCGCCTGCCCGCACCTCCCTCCCCGGCCTCCTACACCACCCCCCCCGCGGCATTGGTGGCTGAGTCCCACGAGCCCGGCACTTCTCCGTGGTGCCGGGCTCATTTGCCGGCAGAATCCAGCGGCGATCTCACGGCTGCAGGCAGCTCCTCCTTAAGAGAAGGAGGAGGCCTGCAGTACCCCAGCCTGCCGCACCGCATCAGGTGGCGCAGCGGCAGCTGGAGCGCTGAAATTCACTTTCAGCGCCCCAAGCGGAGGCGGGCACACCCTGGAACAGCGCCTGGTTCCGACTTGGGGCGCTAAAAGTGAATTTCTGGCGGGCGCAACGGGCTCCGGGCGCAGCGCAAACTTTTGGGCGCAACTGAGCTGGCGGGGCCATACCTAATTTCTAGGCCTGTATCTTTTACTGTTTCTTCTGCTATTTGCTTTGATTTTGTGTCTGACACGGGCAGCGCAGCAGTGACCATACTCACATGAACATCCACGTCTTCCTCAGTAGAGCTCACATGACTCATTGTGGGTGCTCGGGATAGTGCATCTGCTAACACTTACCTAGAAATTCGGTTGGTAGCGCCAGCGATTAGCGCCTAAAGAGCCTGAGAATTGGGGCGTTACCCAATTTTCGGGCGGGCGCAGTGACTATAGCGCCACCTCCCATATTGAGTATCCTTTTAGCGCCGGCGCTAACTCTTTTCGCTCGCCCGCGGGCGCAGGCAGATCATGACGTCATTTCAGTGTGCAATGCCTTTTTGGCGCCCCGGACCGGATATTCGGTGGCCCCTGCAACCTTTTTGCCTGGCGCTATTAGTGACAGTTGGATGGAGCATTCCCAGGCCCTTCTCGGACTCGGGGGGTGCTATTTAAAGGGGACAGCACTAGTATAAAAGCTGCAGCCATTTGGGCTGGCCATTCTGATCGTTGCTGGAGAGAGTTGCTGACCTTCTGTTGGACAGTAATTTTCTCATTGAGCCTTTGGAGGCACTGGCACTGGCAGCTTGAGGGCCCGGCTCCCGAGCTGGTGATGCAGCATCTGAAAGCAGGGAGGTGGAAGAGTGGCTTTAGCAAAAGGACAGCTTGGCAGCAAGGGATGCCAGATTGCGGCAAGGCTATGACATGGGTCCACAGTGAGAAAGCATGCTGGCGGGGGGAACAAGTGGAAGGAGACAGTTGTAAAAGGTGAGAACCTTACCATCGCTGTCGACAATGGGGTCGGCAGCTGCAGTGGTTACAGGACCACTCAGACGTCCTCCAAGAATCTGGTGGACTCTCTCCTCGAGATCCGTGAGAGTGACCACTTGTGGAGGTCCTCCACCGGTGCGAAGCTGGTCTTTGCCAATCCTCGCCAGCTTGGACTGCAGGGGAAAGGAGGGGAAGTTATGTTACATGATGCCCTGAGTGATCATCTCATGCCCCCCATGGTGGAAGAGCCCTTACATGATGCCCTGAGTGATCATCTCATGCCCCCCATGGTGCAAGAGCCCTTACATGACGCCTTGAGTCAAATGTGTATGTGTGTGCCCAGAAAGGGCCATGGGTGCTTGCTGGCAGATGGCCAATGGGGCACAGCCCACCCTGTAGCCATAAAGTCAGGTGCAAATGAAGGGATGCAGAAGTTTGCAGAAACAACACCCACCCTCACGACCCGAGTGAGGTCGTTGAATTTCTTTCTGCGTTGGACAGGGCTCCTGGTCACCATGCTGCTGGAGTTGACCCTCTGGCATACATCCCTCCAAGCTCGTCGGTAGTCCTCATGATTCGGCCTCATGCCATTGTTTGGGTAGAGAACATCTCGCTGGCGCTCCACTGCGGCCACCAATTGCTCCAGAGCCTCATTGGTGAAGCGCTCTGCTCTCTGTCTCACCTTCTCCATCTGGTCCAAGTTTTTAGCGCCAGAGAAGGGCCTGCGCCGATTCTGAGGCCTGCAAGGCGAAGAGTGTGGATGCTGAAGCTGACTGACCCAGCCCTTTAAGAGCTGGCCGGCGCCTGGAAGTCTCGTGGTCATCAGTAATTGAGAGCACCTGCGCTGCGCCCGTCCACTCCGATATTGGGTTGCGCCGGAAGTTTAGCGCCTTAGGAGTCCCGTGTAATGCCTGAATTCGCGCCTCAATCCCCTTTAGGGGCGATGCAACCCAATATCGCGCCAGGCGGCGATAAGTTTTGTCTGGCTATAAACTTTGCGCAGCGCCAGTTCTAACGCCTCAAGCGGGGCTATACCCAATTTCTAGGCCTATGTGTTTGTCTGGTGTGTAGATCAGTTCAAAGTCATATCTTTGCAGCTTCATTATGAGTCGTTGAATCCTTGGAGACATCTCATTCAGATTTTTTTTTTATCATGGCAACCAGTGGGCAGTGGTCTGTCTCAACTGTGAAGGTGGGAAGTCCATATATGTAGCCATGGAACTTTTCTAGTCCAACTACCAAGCCTAGACATTCCTTTTCAATCTGGGCGTATCGACACTCAGAATCAGTCATAGACCTGGAGGCATAGGCAACAGGCTTCCAATCTTCACCCTCTGCTTGTAGCAAGACCACGCCTAGGCCATCTTTTGATGCATCCGTTGACACTTTGATTCTCTTTGTTGGGTCAAAGAAGGTGAGTACAGGTGTGGTTGTCAGCACTGTTTTGAGGTTCATCCACTCTTGTTCATGTCTTTCTGTCCATGCGAACTCATTTGTTTTATGTAGCAGGTCTCGCAGACAGGCTGTCTTGGCTGACAAGTTAGGAATGAACTTTCCAATGAAGTTTATCATCCCCATGATGCGTAGCACTCCTTTTTTGTCAGTGGGTTGGGGCATGTTGAGTATGGCGTTTACTTTTTCCATATCTGGCTCTATTCCTTTACCAGATAGATTATCTCCTAGGAAAGTGACTTCCTGGACGCCAAACTGACACTTGGCTTTGTTGAGCTTCAGTCCATTCCGGCGTATGCTCTGTAGCACTTTAGTCAGTCTCTCATTGTGTTCTTTCAGTGTGGAGCCCCAGATGATGATGTCATCAACATAGACCCGAACTCCTTCCAGACCTTCAATTATGTGTTCCATCGCTCTATGAAAGGTTTCAGATGCAGATATTATCCCGAAAGGCATTCTGAGGAAACAATACCTGCCAAATGGTGTGTTGAAGGTACAATATTTGGTGCTCTCTTCATCCAGTTTTAGTTGCCAAAATCCTTGTGAGGCATCGAGCTTTGTGAAGTATCTGGCACCTGACATTTCACTGGTGATTTCTTCTCGCTTGGGAATCTGGTAGTGTTCACGTTTTATGTTTGCATTTAAGTCCTTTGGATCCATGCATACTCTTAGATCATTGTTCTTTTTCTTTACACATACCATGGAGTTAACCCAGTCTGTTGGCTCTTCGACTTCCTGATGACTCCTAGTGTGGTCATTCTGTCCAGTTCTTTCTTGAGCCGGTCACGCAGGGGTGCTGGAACTCTCCGTGGAGCATGTACCACTGGCTGAGCATCCTCCTTTAGCTGGATCTTGTAAGTGAATGGTAGAACTCCAAATCCTTTGAACACATCCTGGAAATTACTCAATACAGAATCCACTGAGTCATCTGGTCTGCTTATGGCACAGTTTATACGGTAGACTCTCTTGACCAGTTCTAAGTCCTCACAAGCTTTGTCACCTAGTAGTGAATCAAGTCCTTCAGCCACAACAGAAAACATGAGATGATGCACTTTGTCTTTGACTGTCACTTTAAGTCTGCATACACCTAAGCTATCTATTTTCTGTCCATTATAGTTCTTCAGTAGTACTGACTTTTTCTGTATTTTGGGCTTTTCTTTCATATTTTTAATGTCATTCATACTGAATGGGCCAGTAATTCCGGTCCCAACGCGTGAGTACGGACGGGGTACTCACGCGTGGGCCCGTTGGAAGTGCCGGATTTCAGCATGCACAGCGCATGCGCGGGAAACCGGCATTTCCTCCAAGGGGTTCAGAGGTCCAATGCGTGCGCGCAGGACTCTGCGTGCACGCGTTGAACTTCCTTCTTTTTGACAGGTTTGCCCGTGTGCAAGGGCCTGAACTTTTTAGACATATAAAAATGAGGCGTAAGGACTTGATTCTTGAAGGTAAGTGGTCTATTATTTAAAATTATAACATTTTTTCCACAGCGTTATTGTTTTTAAGGGCTTTACAGTAAGGTAAGTTTATTTTTAGACCCGATTTCTTAAAAAATTATTTTTTTCAAAAATTTGATTAATTGTTTAAAAAATTTTTTTAAAGTTATTTATAGTTTATTTAATTATTGGGATTTAAATTTTTTTAAATTTAAAGTTAAACTAGTCTTTTGGGCGCCCGTACTTTTCATGAGTTTGACAGTTCTTACTATCAAACTCATGAATGAAGTTTCCCCTCCCCTGATTGGCTGCACAGTGCTCACCTGATCCCAGCCGGCACATCGCACTAACTACGCCGCTGGATCAGGCAAGCACATCACGCCGACATCTGAACTGGGCCAGTGACAGGAAATCCAAGCAGGCCCAGGCTTCAGATGTCGGCGCGCCGGGTGAGTGCACATCGGGGGCTTGCACGCGCGGCAAGCCCCCGATCCTAATTTCTGGGCCATTAAGTTTGCTTTTGCCCCAGTGTCTAGTTTCAATGTAACTAATGCTCCATTTACCTGCAGTGGCATCATCTATTTGTCCTCTTTTACTGCATTAACTTTATGTTCAGCATTGTCCATTCCTGAGGGCTGCACATTTTCTGTATCCTTTTCGATATTGTCACATGACACCATTCCTACAAAAAATGTCTCACTTAAATCAGTGTCCTCAATCACATTGACTTGTTGCCCTTTCTTTGTTTTTACTTTTGAAAAGCATTGTTTGGCAAAGTGATGCTTTCCATTACATTTTGTGCACATTTTCCCAAACGCTGGGCATTGTCTTGACTGGTGTTTGTAACCACAGCATTTACAATTAAAAATTCCATCCTCCGATTGCTTTGCATTTCTGTTCTGCCCATGTTTCTTCCCCTCGTAGGACACAGCACCGACAGCAGCACAGTCACTCATTACAGTCGCATCATTATTAATTTCACTGAAAGTCTTTGCGTGCTGCCGAGCTAGCTCACTGGCATGGCATATTTTCACAGCATCCTCCAATGTTAGTTCGGTTTCTCTCAACAAATGTTCCCTGACCTTTTTATCATGAATACCAAACACAATCTGGTCACGAATCATGGATGATTTCAGTTCAGAGAAATTACATGTCTGTGCTTTCAGTTTCAGATCGGTCACAAAGCTATCAAAAGTCTCATTTTGCTGCTGTGTCCGTGAATGGAACATGTACCTCTCATAGGTCTCATTCTTTTTGGGAGAACAATGTGTATCAAACTTCTTTAGCACATCGTCCATTTTTTCTCTGTCCTCCTCTTGATCAAATACAAATGTATTAAATACCTCTATTGTCTGCGGGCCTGCAACCGTGAGCAGTAATGCTATTTTCCTTGCGTCTGGCATCGTACCGAACCCGATGGCAGCAATATAGAGTTCGAATTGTTGTTTGAAAGTCTGCCAATTGCAGTCGACATTCCCCGTGAGTTTCAAACCCTCCGGTGGCTTCAAATTCTCCATGTTGCATTTCACAATATTCAGCAGATATTACCAATCCTGGTACCATGTTATGTTCATAAATAAATAGACGTTTTCATTATGAGCAGCTAGCTTGAGCTAGTCATTTATTCAGCCATGTGGACTAGTGTACAGGCATCCATCTTGACTACTGCCTTGTGGGTAGCCCACTACTAAACATACAGCTCCACCTAGTGTACCATTCTAGAATGACATGTTACTGATCATTACAGTGGCCTTGGCTTTGGCCTGTCACAAAACATTCACTTATCCTGTTTGCTAGAAAAGCTACCAGTAAACTAAGGAATAAGATAAATGTGTGTGTTAAATGTGCAGTTAATAAGTCAAAAGTGTGGCCATTCAAAGCATCGTGACACAAAATGGATTAAACAGAAGAGCTGTGTCAGTTAAGAGTTGTTGCTTGTTACAGAGAGGAGTTCAACTGAAAAGTAGTGCATGTCCCAGGGGAGTTCCCTTGTGAAAATAGTACCTCCCATAGGTAAGAATGCACAGGGGAATCCCATTGAACAATAGTGCTTTCCCAGGGGAGTCCCTTAGGAAAACAATGCAGAGGACATCCCTTTAAAATGAACCATAACACAGGAGAGTTCTATGGGGAGCATTACCTCAGATTACACAGAGGACCCTCTGTACTTGGCACAACACATCGACCAATTGAGTTCTGCTGAAAAACACGTGCTCCTGTTTGCTGAGGAGCTGAACACTCGGGTATTCTGTTGCTGCCATCTACAGTTTGTCACGAGCAATACAAGTCAGGTTGTATTTTTTTTTAGAAAGGGGCATTTTTTTTGCCATTGGTTGGCAAGAGTTTGGGTGCCATCTGTATACAAGCACTTTGAGCAGCCTCGTCCTTGATGTGATAGGGCCAAGTGCAACATCACCTGCACACCCACAAATAAAAGTCTAGACTTTACACTTTTGGTATCGTTTGGATTGGACTGCTTAATGGCGGGATTTAGATTGGCTCAAATAGGAAGAAAGAAAGATTTACATTTCTATAGCGCCTTTCACGACCACCGGACGTCTCAAAGCGCTTTACAGCCAATGAAGTACTTTTTTTGAAGTGTAGTCACTATTGTAATGTGGGAAACGCTGCAGCCAATTTGCGCACAGCAAGCTCCCACAAACAGCAATGTGATAATGACCAGATAATCTGTTTTTGTTATGTTGGTCGAGGGAGAAATATTGGGCAGGACACCGTGGATAACTCCCTTGCTCTTCTTCGAAATAGTGGCCACGGGATCTTTTACATCCACCTGAGAGAGCAGACGGGGCCTCGGTTTAACGTCTCATCTGAAAGACGACACCTCCGACAGTGCAGCACTCCCTCAGCATTGCACTGGAGTGTCAGCCTACTTTTATTTGCTTAAGTCCCTGGAGTGGGACTTGAAGCCACAATCTTCTGACTCAGAGGTGAGTGTGCTACCCACTGAGCCACAGCTGACGTTTGGGTTGATGCTTGGAGTGGAGCCACTTCGTCAGAACATAGTGCCGGCAGGGGAGTCTGCACCCTTGGTGTTGGCCCTGCCAAGGACTAGTGGACCCTACCATGTGTTAGTATTTGTTGTTTTAATTTCAGTCCAGATCTGCAGGCTTTCTGTGTCTTCAGTGTCTCTCAGCTAGCCTCTCCCTTGCATTGCCTCCCAAAGCTCTAGCTACTCACATGTTCTTTGTTTCCCCAACATCTATAATTGCTTTTAACACTTCTCTCCTTTGTGTGAAGCAAAAATCTACTCAGTCACCTAATGATCTCTTGTTTTACTCTGAAGGAGGTGGCATGTAATTCCACCGTTGATCCCCCTCTGTTTGTTTTCTTCCCCTAATCCTTTCTGACGTTCTGATTCTATTGCAAAATACTGCGGATGCTGGAAATCTGAAGTAGCATCAGAAAATGCTGGGAATATTCAGCAGGTCAGGCAGTGTCTGTGGAGAGAGAAACAGAATCAACGTTTCAGGCTGATGACCTTTCGTCAGAACTGAAAGAGGTTAGAGACGAACAGTTTTAAAATGCTTGTTTCATTTTTTCAGTTCTGAAGCAGCGCCAAGCCAGAAATGTTAACTTGTCCGTTCTCTCTACAGATGTTGACTAGTCCATTCTATCCACAGATGTTGACTATACGGCCATGTGTTTCCAGCATTTTCTGTTAATGCTTCAAATGGCAGTGTACTGCTTGCACTCAGTTTTCTGACATCGGATTATTATTGTAACTTCAGATGCTGATAATGGCATGGAGTAGGGAGCGGAAAGTTGCACGCAAATGAAATTTAAAGGGATGGCAAAATTAAAGGGGAGTGTCACAGCAGGGTGACAATAAATCTTAAAGCCTTTGAAGAGTCTTAAAAGGATTTTCAACTGGTAAGCAGTCTAAGCTGAAGGGACCAAATACTACGAAGTGGTAGACAAAAATGAAGGAAAAGAAAACCAGTGGTTCAGGCATGAGTCTGTGATGGAGCTAGAGGCCATACTCTCCCTGAGCTCATCTCATCCATAAGATCCACCTCCTACTCCCTTGAACCCATTCCCACTAAGCTGCTGACCACCCAACTTCCCTTCCTGGCCCCCGTGCTAGCTGACATTGTATATGGTTCCCTCTCCTCAGGTACTGTCCCCCTCACTTACACTACTCCCCCTTCAAAGAAAATAACCCTGATCTTGCAAATTACCGCTCCATTTCCAATCTTCCTTTGCTCTCCAAAGTCCTTGAACATATTGCTGCTTCCCAGATCCGTGCCCCTGTGACAGCACTGAAACAGCCCTAACCAAAGCGACAAGTGACATCCTCTGTCACTGTGACCATGCTGCACTATCCCTCCTTCTGCTCCTTGACCTCGCTGCAGCCTTTGATACAGTCGACCACATCGTTCTCCTCCAATGTCTCTCCCCTGTTGTCCAGCTCACTTGGTTCCACTCTGGCCTCTCCGATTGTAGTCACAGTATCTCCAGCAATGGCTTTTCTTCCTACCCCCACACCATTACCTCTGTAGTCCCCAAAGCATTGATCCTTAGTTTCATCTTCTTCCGCATCCACATGCTGTTCTTTGGAACATTATCTGCAGACATGGGGTCAGATTTCACATGTATGAAGATGACATCCAGCTTTATCTCTCTACCAACTCTCCTGACTTCTCTTGTGCTGTCAGATTGCTTCTCTGCCGTCCAGTCTTAGATGAGCCATAATTTCCTCCAGTTAAATACTGAGAAGACTGAAGCCATTGTCTTTGGCCCCTGCTACAACCTCTATACCCTGGCCACCAATCCCATCCCCTTCCCCAGCCACTGTCTCAGGTTGAAGCCGGCTGTTCGCAACCTCTGCATTCTATTTGATCCTGGACTGAGCTTCCAATCCCACATCTTCTCCCTCACACAAAGACTGCCTACTTCCATCTCTGCAACATTGCTCGGCACTGCCCCTACCTTAGTTCAGCTTCTGCTTGATACACTTATCCGTGGTTGGTGCTGGCTCCAGCCACACTCCTCCTCACGCCCTCCTCACTCCCTCTTGTGGCTCTGGCCTGGAGGAGACAGTAACAACGAGGGGTAAAAACAGAGCGAAAGAGGGAGACCCCCCCCCCCAAGATGGATGCCATCCAGAAAATACAAAGTGCTCCACAGACAGAACCCAGTCTGATCTCAGCCTCAGCAACCTGAGGGCTCCCCCCCCCCCCCCCGAGTGCCAGTCCCCATGCCCACCCCATCAGATAACCTAAGCCCTCAAGGGTTAACACCAAGATCGCGGTAAGAAACAAAGCAGCCACAATGTTCAATACAAGAGAGGTAGAAAGAACACGGCAACCTATCTCTCTGGCACTACTGTAATGTCCGTGTGTAATTGAGACACGGACTGCAGGAGTTGGTTATAACAGATGTTTACTGAATGGAGACAAAACTGGAACTACTATACAAAGTTACTACACAGGCTTATATACAGGGGTGGTCACTACTGGTACTGCAGTATACAGGGGCTGCAGAATATAGTTCCTTCTTAAAGGTACATACACTACAACTACCTATCCACAAGTACATATTTACTACGAAACAGGCATTATTATTAAAATGATAAATAAATATATTTCCTGAAGCAGTTTCTATCAGAAAGTGTCTGCTTTCTTTCAGTCCTCGGCAGGGAGGATGAATCTGGATTGCATCAATCTCCTGCGAGCTGCACTCATTTCCTCTCCCTTGGTCGTGCCAAGTCCTAAAGGAGCAGACCACTGTTCCTAATTAAAACAAACCCCTGACTTTCAGAGCATATCACAAGGGACCCGTACACTTGGCTGCTTTTGAGAGAAGTGAAAATCCCCAGAAATACACCTACCATAACTCTGCTGAGAGAGGGTTTCTGTGTTGCAAAATTCACTTTGCAGCTTTAATCTCCTTATAACGGGTTACTTGGGAGCAAAAACTTCAAAGTGTCATGAGGGAACTATAAAAAAAATCCCATTGTGTACCAGAAAACATAATGTGCAAGAAACGGGACAGAAAGCTCCTATAATAATTAGTGCTGTACCTGAGAGTTTTATAATGAGTGCATGTGCATAATTTGAACTGTTTCTTTCCCCAAGATTATCACTTTTTATTTCAAAAAGATTCTGGCCTATTAGTTCCATCTCCTCCTCCCTCCTTTGCTGGAGAGCAGGTGATCTGTTAACTGCCATCAGATCTCTGCAATGGCACTAATTGCAGCAGAAGGCGAATGGGAATTAGTCGCACCTATTAGCTGCTTTTATACTGGGTTAAGTGGCGTTGGCTCCTGATGGCAAGTCTTGCACAGCTGGTGGCAACCGGAAAAATAAACTTACATAGAATATAACAGCACAGAAACAGGCCGTATGCGGCCCAACTGGTCCCCACCGGTTTTTTCTGCTCCGCGCGAGTCTCCTCCCACTCTACTTCATCTAACCTCATCAGCGTATCCTTCTATTCCTTTCTCCCTCATGTGGGCAGCGGAAACGCTTCAAGGACACCCACAAAGCCTCCTTTAAAAAGTGCAACATTCCCCTCTGACACCTGGGAATCCCTGGCCCAAGACCGCTCAAAGTGCAGGAGAAGCATCCGGGAAGGCGCCGAACACCTCGGGTCTCTTCGCTGGGAGCAAGCGGAAGCCAAGCGCAAACAGCGCAAGGAGCGCATGTCAACCCAAGCACCCCACCCACCCGCCCCTTCAACCACCGTCTGCCCCGCCTGTGACAGAGACTGTTGGTCCCTCATTGGACTCATCAGTCACCTGAGAACTCATTTTTAGTGTGGAAGCAAGTCATCCTCGGTTCCGAGGGACTGCCTAAGAAGAAGAAGATCTAGCTTCCCATTAAATGCATTCATGCTGATCGCCTCAACCACTCCATGTGGTAGCTGTGATTTTTTTTAAAACCAGGTTTACCCAGCTTGATTTGGGGTTGTCGTCGGCAACATGTTTGGACCCGGCTGCACCAGCACAGATCTCTTTTTTTATTATTCGTTCATGGGATGTGGGCGTCGCTGGCAAGGCCAGCATTTATTGCCCATCCCTAGTTGCCCTTGAGAAGGTGGTGGTGAGCCGCCTTCTTGAACCGCTGCAGTCCGTGTGGTCACGCGATATGAAAACAGCTACTGCTCCAGTCAAGCACTCCCAGGGCAGGTGTAGCATGTTTTAGATGAAGAATAAAGCTCCCGCTACTCCATCCCATCAATGGGAGGGAAAGATTTCTTCTGGCGCTACGTGTAACAAAATTTCGAACCACTTTTTAAATCCGTTCTCTGCAAACAGAGAGCTTCGCGTTCCCATTGCGCAACGGAGAAAATCTTCCCCATGAGCTCGAACCCTAACCCTAGGAAGGCTGGTCCCCGCTGCAGCAATGTGGCATTTCTATTCCCACACCATTCATCCTACAAGGAGCGATTCTGTGAGGCAGAAACCAGGGTGGGCAGTCAGTTAAAATCACCCGGGGGACTTAACCACCGGAGTCCCACTCTTTTCCCACAGTCTTTGATTTTAACCTGCCCTTCAGGGCAAGTGGGTCGGACACCCCTCAGAAACCAATGGGGCCCTTCTTTAAATAGGCAGAGCGGCTTCGATGATGTCATTAAGGCCCGACTGCTATTTTAACCATGGGCCTGAGCAGAGAAGCCGGTGTGGCTTTCCCAACAGATCAACCTGGCTGGAAGAGGAGCCAATGGCAGCAGAGGCTCAATGAGGTAGTCTTTTCACATTTTTTTTCCACTTCCCCTGTAGGGCTAGGAAGAGCTGGAGTGCTGCTCTGGGCCTCACGAGAAAGGCCTGCCCTGCTCCAGGCTCCTCTCCTTCAGTCGCTAGGCCGGCCCGTGACTTACCTGAGTGCTGGGGACCATTCCGTCAGCCTCTAGCGGCGGCCGCCCAACATCACGCTCTTCACCCTTCGCACCCCACCACCCCTGCAAGCCAGCTGAAACTGACTGGGAGGCAAGCAGATGAGGCCCAGTAGTTAAAAATCACCGAGGCCTCATGCTGCCAGCGTCAGTGCGGTTAGCCGCCCCACCCCCGCCTGCCCAATTCCCACCCGAGGTAAAATCGGGGCCTCGTGTCTCTGAATGAGACTAACCAATACATACCAATCAGCACCAGGGGGTAAAAATTCCGATACAGCCACTCCTAGCGCATGTTGGGAGTGACTATCGCAACACTGTGCTCTCCCAGGGCTGGGAGAGCGCCATTTTGCGATATGCACTCCGGGTGCGAGCCAGGAGCTGGTGTGTCGGACACTCCCAATTTATGGGTAGTTTTATCCCGCAGACTCAAATCCTCTGAGAACTAAGGTTGAAATTGTACAAACTCATTCGCCTAGGATCCTTACAGAGAGAGAGAGAGAGAGAGAGGAGACGTTCACCCCCATCAGTCCCTGCTGAGGCTCCAGAGGCCTAACATTCCAACCAAGTGACTAATATTTAGAAAGGTACGATGGCTGTGTTCTTGCTGCTGGCCCCATCAGAAACTATTATCTGTCATCAGAGCTGACAGCAGACTGAGTCTGTAGCCATTACAGCTGTATCAGAACGTTAATTAGAAAGCAAACTGGGAGAAATAGCACTCATCTGCCCCGTGTTTCTAGATAAAGTTTTCAATTGCTGGGAGTTAACTGGCAGAATTCAGGAACTTCCAAAATACATTGCTTGACGTAAGAAAACAACTAGGCACTTGGTCTAAGCGTTAAACAAAGCTTTAATCAACTGTTTTACAACATGGAGGTCTAGTTGTGTCCTTCACTAGTTCCTGTTAAGAACGTCCTGCGCAAGTTGGGCCCATGCCCGAGTATTTATACTCTCCCTGGACAGCGCCACCCGCAGGCCGCTCAGTATTATTTCATAAGTCTTTCTTTCATGAATGACTGATTCATGTCACCGATGAATTCACAAAAACTGTGGACATCCTTAAAAGAGGGAAAAATATTAATATACCAGAGATGGGAAGAACATGAATTTCAATAGTTATTCATTACAGCTACTGGCTGGATTATTGTGAGACTCACAATCTGTTCCCCACCACAAGCCGGTCAGATTCTGTCAGCTAATGTTATTCGATCCCCAAGGCCACATTCACAAGGTTCAGGGAGTGACCCTTATTACAGCCCAGAACCATATGGTACAGGACAATTTAACGACGCTAATTTAAAAAGCTTCCCTATCACAGGCTCAATAAAATCAAGGGTAATAAGAAGGACTAATTCAGTTGAGTATTTTTTTTAAACTATCAGATTTGGTTTAATGAGGGTTACATTGCAATTGCTCCCAGGAATTCATTATTGTGGTAAACCACTGTTTGTATTCCACTGTGTACATGCCTGTACATGTCTCGGCTGACTCCTCCCACGAGTCCAGGTATAAAGGTGACTGCTCCACAGTCCCTCTGTATTCTGGACCGGTCGACCACTCGAGGCACACCTTCATTCTCTTGTTAATAAAAGCCTGTTAATTACTCGCTTAATCTCAGTCTTTTGAGTTATTGATAACGCATCAATTATCCGGTCGGGGTCGGGACCGATGACTCCGTGTTCCACAACACAGCCAAGGATGGCGAGGCGGGTTGTGCGGAATATGCACTTCTCCTTGTTATACGTCAGGTTGAGGAGTTTGGCGGTGCAGAGGAATTTTTCGAGGTTTGCGTCATGGTCCTGCAAGTCATGGCCGCAGATGGTCACATTGTCCAGATATGGGAAGGTGGCCTGCAACGCATTTTGATCGACCATCCGGTCCATCTCCCTTTGGAAGACGGAGACCCCGTTGGTGACGCCAAAGGGAACCCTAAGGAAGTGATAGAGGCGGCCGTTTGCCTCAAAGGCAGTATACTGGCGGTCCTCAGGGCGGATAGGGAGCTGGTGGTACGCTGATTTCAGGTCAATGGTCGAGAAGACGCGGTACTGCGTGATCTGGTTGACCATATCAGCTATACGGGGGAGTGGGTAAGCGTCCAGCAGGGTGTAGCGATTTATTGTCTGGCTGTAGTCGATGACCAGGCGCTGCTTCTCGCCGGTCTTAACAACCACAACCTGGGCTCGCCAGGGGCTGGTGCTGCCCTCAATAATCCCCTCCTTCAGGAGCCGCTCCACTTCGGTTTTAATGAAAACCCTGTCCCCGGCACTGTATCGCCTGCTCTTTGTGGCGATGGGCTTACAGTCAGGGGTGAGGTTAGCAAACAGTGGGGGGGGGAGGTGACTCTGAGTGTGGAGAGGTTGCACCTGGTGCGCGGCGGGCAATTTGGAAGCTGCTGGCTGCGGACTGTGAGTGGGGGGAGGGGTCCACCGTACGCCATCGTAACACTTTTAAGGTGGCACTGAAAATCTAACCCCAGTAGAACGGCAGCGCAGAGGTGGGGCAGGACCAGAAGTTTAAAATTATCGTACACAGTCCCGTCTACTACGAGTGTCGCCACGCAGTAGCCGCCAATGTCCGCCGACTGGGACTCAGAGGCCATAGAAATCCGCTGGTGCGCAGGCAGGACTGGGAGAGAGCAACGCCGCACCGTGTCAGGGTGGATGAAGCTCTCCGTGCTCCCAGAGTCAAAAAGGCAGATTGTTTCGTGACCATTTACCTTAATGTCCATTGTGGACCGGGCCAGCTGGTGCGGTCTCGCTTGGTCCAGCGTAACGGAGGCCAGCGTAGGGGCTGGTGTGTCGCTGCGGGTATCAGATGAGGCGGTGTTGGGGGCCTGCTGCGTCCCGGCTGTCGTCCAAGGTGGCAGCATCCATGATCCCCATGTGGCTGGAGGCGTCCAAAATGGCTGCTGTTCCGGTGGTTCGCACATGGCTGGGGAGGCCCAAGATGGCGGCCCGCATGGCCCACACGCGGCGCTGCTGGGGTTCGGGGTGGCTTTGGCCCTGCAGACGCTGGCGTAGTGTCCTTTCTTCCCGCAGCCCGAGCAGATCGCATTTTTCGCCGGGCAGCGCGCTCTGGGGTGTTTGGCCTGGCCACAGAAGTAGCATTTCTGGCCTTGGGGCACTGCTGTCTGGCCTTGGGACACTGCTGCGGTAGTTGGGCCGTTGCTGGGATGTGGCTGGGGTGGCACGGCGCTATGAGATGGTCCTACCGTGTCCCAGGCTGTCGTTCCCCGCGGCGTCCACGGTGCAGAGGAGTAGGCGTCCATGCCCCGGTAGGCTGCGTCCAATGATAGTGCGAGTTCAGAGGCCTTGTTGCGATCGAGGCCACTCTGCTCCAACAGTCGCTGTCGGGTGTAATTGGACCTGTGGCCTGCTACAAAAGCGTCCCGGATAAGTTCCTCTGTGTACACGGCGGCCTTTACATCCTTACAACCACAGGCCTGGCCAAGCACAGACAGTGCCTGAAGGTATTCCTCGGTCGATTCCCCAGGTTGTTGTTTACGACTCCCCAGGAGGTGCCTAGCGTACACCTCGTTCACTGGGCGCATGTACTGGTCCTTGAGGAGCTTGATAGCATCCGCGTACGAGGTTGCGTCCTGGATGACCGAGTACACTCGGTTGTTCACTTTGGAGGTCAGGACGTCCAGTTTGTCCTCGTCCGATTTGACCGTTTCAGCGGAGGCGATCAGAAATTTTTCAAAACACCTAAGCCAGTGAGTAAACTTGATGGATGAGTCCGCCTCCCGATGATCTAAGTCCAGGCATGCTGGTGTGAGGATCTTCTCCATTATAAAAATCTTGTTAATAAAATTGATGCGCTATCAATAACTCAAAAGACTGAGATTAAGCGAGTAATTAACAGGCTTTTATTAACAAGAGAATGAAGGTGTGCCTCGAGTGGTCGACCGGTCCAGAATACAGAGGGACTGTGGAGCAGTCACCTTTATACCTGGACTCGTGGGAGGAGTCAGCCGAGACATGTACAGGCATGTACACAGTGGAATACAAACAGTGGTTTACCACAATTATCCAATACACCTATGGCTTTAACTTCTTCATAACAGACCCTAGAAAGAATCACCAGTAATTCTACAAGTTGCTGCACTATGTTTCGTGTCTAGAATGATTGCTCCACTTAAGGTTCTAAGAAGTTAAATTGGGAGAATTGTATTCATCTGCATGCGTTTCCAGATAAAGTAATGAGTTACCAGGAGTTTTTTTTTTACTCGTTCCTGGGATGTGGCGTCGCTGGCAAGGCCATCGTTTATTGCCCATCCCTAGTTGCCCTTGAGAAGGCGGTGGTGAGCCGCCTTCTTGAACCGCTGCAGTCCGTGAGATGAAGGTACTCCCACAGTGCGGTTAGGGAGGGAGTTAGGTCTTTGAGCAAGAGACAGAAAGTGACCCTTGTGTGCAAGAAGGAACAAACGGATGAGATCAAGAATGGTGATCGAGAGGCCGTGAAGAAGCAGCCAATCGCCAACTCTTACTTTTAAGTGCTCAGCTTCGTCAGTTTGACAGCCAAAGCCATGACTTCAGAACAGTCTGTTACTCAGAGGCACTGAATCCTAACACCACCTATATTAATTTTTCTGTCTGTCTACAGCTTGGATTTTAACCCAATCCATGAGCCGATAAAACGGCGGAGGAGTTTGCAGCGCGATCCTGACGCGTTCCCACCCCCCGCCATCTTAACGCAGCTCAAAACAGGCATGAGATGGTAGACGGGAGCCTACCATACATTCAAGAGTCACAACCTGATGATGTCATCAGCGCCACAGTGCAATTTTAACTCAAAACTCCGGGAGGCCCGTACGGCACCAAATCCACCAGCGAAACCTGGCAGGAGGCAGAAGGGGGGCAAAGTAAATATTACAGTTTATTTGTGAGAATTCTTTGTGGGTCAGGACTGCAGTTGCGTTCACCCAGGCCCCTTAGGAGTCCATGGGCCTCCCCCAGCCCCTGGATTTGCCTCTCCCTCCCAGCGTCTGCACCTCAAAACCCCCTCCCCAGCACTAACTTTATACCGGGTACCATTCCCTTGGGCCCCCTGGCATCCTCGCGCTCCCACCTGAACTGCCTCTCCTGTCCGCCGGCTCTGGCGTCACTCCCGCCGGTTTCGGGTGGGGGGGGGGGATGCAGCTCAGCCACAGTCTAAAGAGGCCCGGGAACTAAATAGCTTGGGCCTTTCGTTCAACTCACCGCGAGGGGGTTCCCTCCCGCCCCTGCACCCTGCCCACCCCAAACACACCCCAACTTGTAAAAACAATGGCTGAGGCGAGTAGGGCTGGGCAATAAACGTGACCGTGCCAGTGTCACACATAAACCTTGAGAGAAAATAAACCAAATTCCAACAACTCTTGACATGTCGCCTGTGGCGGTTATCTGTAAAATCTCAAGGATTTAGGAATTAGGATCTTCATCCCACATTCTCATTACAAGCATACTAATTCCCCAGCAATTACTTTGAGTAGATTATCAGCCTGGGCTTCTCATTAGGTATCTACAGAGCATACCAAATACTCCTTGTTTATTCTGTGGGGGGAGGGGGGGTGAGTGATATTCCCACTGTTTTGGAGTGTGATAATTGCATGCTGTTAAGGTAACAAATATACTAATTACAGTTAATGAATGTTTAATGGTCATCAGCACCAAATGCGTTCCAGAACATAATGAAAACCAAGCCAACACAAAAACCCATGAACAAGTCATGAGTCTGTCATGTTCACATCCTTTACCAGTGCTGGAGAAGTGAGTAACAAAATGACTCCTTAAACCAGCTCTTGGCTCAGTGGCCTTATGGAATGGTGTATATGGGTTTGTACCAACAATTCCTGGTGATTTTCTAGTCTTAGCCAGGTTGCCAAAAAGTGAGAAGTGGAGGTTTTTCCAGGGAGAGAGGCCAGGTTGGCACAGGAGTTAACCCTTCCACCCCCCAGCCTTTGCCGTGGCTTCTTTGCACAGCTCCTTGTATCATAGAATCATAGAGGTTTACGGCGCAGAAGGAGGCCATTTTGTAGTGTCCGTGTGTAGATAAAGACACTGAAGACAGGAGTTGGTTCATAGGTATTTACTAAGCAAGTCTGGGGGGGGGGTTTCTAAAGGATATACACAATACACAGGCTTATATAGCCCAAGTGGCAATTACTGGCATTACGCACACCTGGGGCTCTTAAAGGCACATACACCATAATTGCTCTTAAAGGCACATACACCACAATTCCTCCCCTTCTAGCTAACTAGTACATCATATTTTAAGTAATTATTAATTACATGTTATATGCAAAATAATATACATTGCTGTATTAATTAATTATAAGTTAGTCTCTCAGGAGGCTTCCTGACTCGGTCCGGATAACGCCTCGGGGGTGTAGTAGCTTCTGGTGGTGTAGTAGGTTCTTCTGGCAAGGCTGATTCGGCTTGAAGGCCAGTGTCGGGTTCATCGGGCTCCAGTATCACCGGATCGGAGGTAGATATGGGTATCTCTACTTCATCGTTAGATGTATAGAGTGGTGGTGTAGGTTGTCCCTTTTCGGATGACTTGATGATTTGGTCAGCATGGCGCCTTATTATGCTGTCTCCGATGTCCACGGTATACATCAGTGGTCCTAATTGTGTGCAGATAGTTCCAGGCTGCCATTTCTCGGTACGGTAGTCCCGGGCCAAAACCGGTTGGCCTATCTGGAAGGCCCTAGTTGGCCTTTCATTCATGCCCTGAAACTGCCAGTTCTCCACGTCCCTTCGGATGTTGGGCTTGACCAAATCCAGCCGGCATCTTAGGTTTCTATTGTAGAACATCATGGCGGGAGTTTGGTTAGTAACCATATGCGTTGCATTCCAATATGCAAATAAGAAGTTATCCACTTTGTGCTGAAGTTTTATGTCTTCATTACCCATGGCCTTGATGGCCTTCTTGAAGGTCTGGACAAACCTTTCAGCCAATCCATTGGTGGCGGGATGGTATGGGGCGGACGTGTAGTGCTTTACCCCATTGTTCTTTAAGAACTTTCTGAATTCTTCGGACACAAATTGCGGTCCATTATCAGAACATATCTGCTCCGGCAGCCCATTCCTGGCAAATATGGTCCTTAATACTGTGATGGTTTTTTCCGTGGTGGTGGAGGACATCTTTATTACCTCCGGCCACTTGGAGTGTGCATCAACTGCGATTAAGAACATTGAGTCCATAAATGGACCAGCAAAGTCGATGTGCACCCTTTGCCAGGGAGATGAGGGCCACTCCCATGGATGTAGAGGGGCCTGTGGCGGAGCATTTTGGACCTTCTGGCATCCTAGGCAGCTCTTGGTCATGTCTTCGATGTCTCCATCGATACCTGGCCACCATACAAACGCCCTAGCTAGGTTCTTCATTTTCACTCCACCCAGATGCCCCTCGTGAAGCTCCTTTAGCACTTTATCCTGGAGTTTGGGTGGAATCACCACTCTGGATCCACACATCAAGGTTCCTCGGCACACTGACAGCTGTTCTCTTCTTTGCGAGAATGCTGGCAACAGTGGTTCGCCATGTGCTGGCCATCCCTTCACTGTTAAATCATAGACCCGTGAGAGAGTAGGGTCATTTCTTGTCTCCCTTTCAATGGCAGAATTTGTCACCGGTAGACATTCCACTATGGTAGAGTGGAATATCTCTACTGGGTCTACTGTAGGTGCCTCTTCTATTGTTGGCAACGGTAGGCGTGATAAACCGTCAGCATTCCCATGCTGTTTTGACCCTTTGTATTCAATGTTGTATTGGTGTGCCCCTAGAAAAAGGGACCACCTCTGTAGTCTTTGTGCCGTCATAATGGGGACACCTTTTTTAGGGTTGAATATGGAGATGAGGGGTTGATGGTCAGTCAGCAAGGTAAATTTTTGTCCGTGTAGCTAATGGTTGAATTTCTTCACTCCCCATACCAGGCTGAGTGCTTCCCTGTCTATCTGGGCATAGTTACGCTCAGCTGAGTTCAATGAGCGTGACGCAAAAGTTATCGGCCGTTCCGAGCCATCAGGGAATCTATGGGACAATACCGCTCCTATGCCGTAAGGGGATGCATCGCACGCCAGTCTGATTGGTAGTGATGGGTTGTAATGAGCCAAAATTTTCTCGGATGTGATTAAGTCTTTACATTTATGGAAGGCACGTTTACAGTCTTCGTTCCATTTCCAAATCACTCCTGTCTGTAGAAGATCATTAAGAGGGTGTAGAATAGTTGATAAGTTCGGTAAAAATTTATGATAGTAATTTATTAATCCCAGGAATGATCTTAATTGTGAAACATTTTCAGGTGCTGGGGCTTTTATAACTGCTTCAATTTTTTCAGGTGACTTATGCAACCCTTCCTTATTAATTATGTGGCCACAATATGATATCTGATTTTGGAAAAATTCGCACTTGGGGCGATTTGCTCGTAGGCCTCGTTCTTTCAGCCTAGTGAGCACCTGCTCCAAATTGGCAAGGTGCTCGTTGTCGTTTTCTCCTGTTATAAGGATGTCGTCTAGGTAGCATTGAGTCCCCGGAATCCCTTGCAGGACTTGCTCCATAGCTCTTTGCCAGATAGCTGGAGCTGATGCTATTCCAAAAACCAGTCGATTGTACTGGTACAGGCCTTTGTGTGTGTTTATTGTGAGATACTTTTTAGAGGTCTCCTCAACCTCCATCTGTAGATATGCCTGTGCCAAGTCAATTTTTGTGAAACGTTTCCCTCCGGATAGTGAGGCGAAAAGGATACTGTACCGTGTGAAGGACCGGGTTTACAGTCACCTTAAAGTCCCCACAGATGCGAATTTTTTTCTGTTCCTCAGAGTTATTTTTCAATGTTTTTTTCATGACTGGAACGATGGGTGTTGCCCATTCGCTCCAATCTATTTTGGATAATACGCCTGCCTTTTCCAAATTCTTCAGCTCTGCCTCGACTGCCGGACGTATTGCGTATGGCACCGGTCTTGCCTTAAAAAATTTTGGAATTGCTGTATCTTCCACTTTTATTGAGGCGGTGATGCCTTTCAAGGTTCCTAGTTTCTCTTGAAACACTTCTTTGGCGTTGGCCAAGATGTCTTTTAATCGTTCAGGTATGATGTCATCATTGTTTTTTTCCTTACTGGTCACCGTCAGTGCCTGAATGGAGTGCCAGTCTAAACGTATCTTCCTTATCCATTCACGTCCCAACAACGGTGGACCACCATCTTGTAGAATGTATAAATACAACTTTTGTATTTCTTTGCCGTTGTATACCACAGGCACCCTTATTTTTCCTTTGGGGTAGACTTTCTGCCCCGTATATGTTTTTAAGATAATGGATGTGTCTTTTAGAGGTATATGCGAAAATAGCCTCTCGTAATCTCGTCGATTTATTACGGTTAGAGCTGATCCTGTATCTAGCTCCATTTTAACTGGGGACCCTGCTATTGTGAGGGTAACCCAAATGGTTTGGTAATCCTCTTTGGCAAGTACATTATGTAATTTGAGGCAGCTTAGTCTCTTGTTTCCGGAGTCGCTATCGCTATTCTGGTCTTCGGAGCTATTGTCCGTCATCATTTGTACCTTCCTGTACTTTTCTTTATTGATTTTTTGTTTTCTGTCAGTGGATTTATTTTGTCCAGATTGGCATACCCGTGCAATGTGTCCAATCTTACCACATTGCCTGCATGCTTTGCCCTTGAACCAGCAGTCCCTCTGGTTATGGGTGGATCTGCCGCAGCGATAACATCTTCCGAACTCCTGTGTCATTTTATGGGTGCCGAAGTCCTGTGTCTCTTGTTGTATCTCTGCAGCTCCTTTTGCTGCTGCTTCGTATGATACAGCCATACTGAAAGCTTTGTCCAATGTTAAATCTTTTTCAGAAAGCAGTCTTTTTTGTGTTCCTTCACTTAAGAGACCGCAAACAAATTTGTCTCGAAGATAATCCGATAGTCCTGCTCCGAATTGGCAGTACTTTGATAGCTTTCTTAATTCGGTTAGGTAATCAGCGTTACTTTCATTCTTGTGTTGATTTCTCTTGAAGAACTTGAATCGTTCCGCTATCAGCAGCGGTGTTGGGTTTAAATGCTCCTGCAGGGTATCAACAATTTCTTTAAAAGTCTTGTCCTTTGGTTTGGCTGGAGTGATTAAATTTCGTAACAGCCCGTATGTCTTCGCGCCCATTAAGTTCAGAAGTACTGAAGCTTTTTTTTCATCTGTTATTCCATTTGCAGTGCAATAAACCTCTACTCTTTCCACGTATGTGGTCCAATCTTCTATTTCGCCATCAAAAGCCTCAATATTACCAGATTTAGGCATTTCAGAAAAGATATGGCGCTTTTTTCTTTTTTTTTTTCTTTTTTTTTCTCTCTCTGTAGCAACGATAGGGCGCTTCCCGTGCTTTCCCGCCGCTGCTACCGATAACAACGCTGTTTTACTGTGGTTTCCTTTTATTCACTGTTGGAGACTCGTTCCCGACGGAGGTCTAAACGCTGACCTGCTTGCCGCGCCGGCCGTCTCTCGAGTGCACCCTCCCAGTCTGTTATTGCTTGCCTCCGATTTCGCTGCCTGTCTCAGCTGTAGAGCCCGCCGCTGGAGCTCCAGCCTGACGCCCAGGAAGGATTAGCGCAGTACCTGTCACCAGCTTGGCCAGCTGGTGAAACCACAGTTTCTCTTACTTCCTTGAGTCTTCTGGACGCTGGAAGAATCGATGTCCTTGAGGTGCTGCCGAATTGCAGGTAAGTCCGTTTCCACTTCGTCGCCACTGTAGTGTCCGTGTGTAGATAAAGACACTGAAGACAGGAGTTGGTTCATAGGTATTTACTAAGCAAGTCTGGGGGGGTGGTTTCTAAAGGATATACACAATACACAGGCTTATATAGCCCAAGTGGCAATTACCGGCATTACGCACACCTGGGGCTCTTAAAGGCACATACACCATAATTGCTCTTAAAGGCACATACACCACAATTTGGCCCATCGTGTCTGTGCCGGCCCAAAAAGAGCTCTCCAGCCTAATCCCACTTTCCAGCTCTTGGTCTGTAGCCCTGTAGGTTACGGCACTTCAAATGCATATCCAAGTACTTTTTAAATGTGATGAGGATTTCTGCCTCTACCACTCTTTCAAGTAGTGAGTTCCAGACCCCCCACCACCCTCAGGCTGAAAAAAGTTCTCCTCAACTCCCCTCTAATCCTTCTACCAATTACTTTAAATCTCTGCCCCCTGGTTATTGACCTCTCTGCTAAGGGAAATAGGTCCTTCCTATCCACTCTATCTAGGCCCCTCATAATTTTATACACCTCAATTAAATCTCCCCTCAGCCTCCTCTGTTCCAAAGAAAACAACCCCAGCCGATCCAATCTTTCCTCATAGCTAAAATTCTCCGGTCCCGGCAACATCCTCGTAAATCTCCTCTGTACCCTCTCTAGTGCAATCACATCTTTGCTGTAATGTGGTGACCAGAACTGTACGCAGAACTCTAGCTGTAGCATAGTACAGAGATATATTGGCTGAAACTTGGGAGATAGGCTGCTTGTTTGGCCTGTCACCTGGAAATGATGTATGGCGCATGGGCATATGAAGTGACAAAGAAGAACTAAGTAAAGCTAACGTAATAAAATGATAAACAGATTTGATAAGGTAGACAAAGAGAAACTATTTCCTCTGGTGGGGAATCCAGAACAAAGGGGCACACTGTTAAAATTACAGCCAGGCCATTCAGAAGTGAAATCAGGAAGCATTTCTTCACACAAAGGGTAATAGATATCTGGAATTCTCGCCCCTAATGCTGGGACAATTAAATCTTTGAAGACTGAAATTGATAGATTTTTGTTGGGTAAGGGTATCAAGAGATACGGAACTAAGGCGGGTAAATGGGGTTGAGATACAGATCAGTCATGATCTAATTGAATGGCGGAGCAGACTCGAGGGGCTGAATGGCCTACTCCTGTTCCTATGTTCTTCCTATAAAGGGGAAATTAATTTATTACCAGCTTGGTGAAAGAAAACTTTTTTGTTTAAAAGGGAAAAGCACCAGAGTTGACTTTTCATCCGTCAAAAAAGAACTCAATGGTAGTTGCTGCCAGAGGAACTGAATGCTACAAAGAATGAAAGGGTTAATGTTCTACTTGGTGTTCTCCTGGTCCAATGCCTCGTGGGCCAGGACCGCATAGCGAGAAAGCAATGCATGTGCAGCCCATAAATCTCTAGAAAAGAGAAGACTGAGGGGTGACCTGATACGAAAGGGTTTGATAGGGTAGACATAGAGAAGATGTTTCCACTTGTGAGCGAGACCAGAACTAGAGGCCATAAATATAAGAGAGTCACTAATAAATCCAATAGGGAATTCAGGAAAAACTTCTTTACCCAGAGAGTGGTGAGAATGTGGAACTCGCTACCACAGGGAGTGGTTGAGGCGAATGGCATGGATGCATTCAAGGGGAAGCTAGATAAGCACATGAGGGAGACAGGAATAGCAGGATATGTTGATGGGGTGAAATGAAGAGGGGCGGGAGGAGGCTCGAGTGGAGCATAAACACCGGCATGGACCTGTTGGGCCGAATGGCCTGTTTCTGTGCTGTAAATATTTTGTAATACTTTGCAATAATTTTCCATGTGTTAATCTCCTGGTGTGCGCTCTGTGGAAAATTAACCCTAAACTACATACAGTATTTGGGATCAGCAATGACAGAAAAGGTGCACAGGAAGAAAAGCATTGGAGACAGCCGGAGAGCAGGGGAAGACATAAACGGGGGACAGATTGCCTCTGCTCACTATTTGTAGTGAAATTGTAAACGCGAGTAGAGTCTATGCTTAATTGGCAGTCAATTAATTTGAATTACTGGCTGACTCAATTTTCTGCACTTTTTTTTCTACAGTTGCCATTTTAATTACTTGTAAGGGCTGTGGGGAAAAGAGCAGGGAAGTGGGATTATTTGGATAGCTGTACCAAAAAGCCGGCAGAGCCACGATGGGCCAAATGGCTCCCTTCTGTGCTGTATCCTTCTATGATTCGATGAGTTCGTATCACTGAATAATTTGAAATGTTGTTGTGTGCAATAAAGGGACTTTGAATTATCAGAAGCAGACTGTATTAGGAATGAGTTCACCATTTAATTAGAAACAACAAACAGAGGGTATCTTTCCCGTTGAAGGTTGTGGATGAAGGGAGAATCTCTGATGGCACTTGCAAACATGTAACAAAACTAGAAAAGGACTGGCCCCAAGTGAGATGAAGAATGGATATATCTCCAGCCCTTGCTGGTGACACACACAGTTACACTGGTTACAATATCCTATTTATCTCCATTTTGCTCTGAACAGGAAGTTAAGGTTGTTGAACATATGACCTCTACTTCCAGCAGCTACTGACAATCTTCAGAGAACAGAGTCTCGTTGAAACATCCTCTGATTTACGCTGGAAGGGGAGGGCTCGAGGCTGCAGCCTCTGCTCTCCATCCTGCTGACAAGCTGCTGCTTATCCGCTTGGCTGTTATCACCAAGTGGAACACGTTTCCCGACACAACCCGTGTCACAGAGTGAGGTCGCTCAGGAAGCCGGGCAGTAAAATAAACAAATTGCCAGCGGCGATAAACAAGTGAGTGCAGACTACCTGAATTTAATGCTGTCTCAGAGTCACCCTGCTTCCTCTGGGATAACCCTTTAAGTAGCGACTCCCTCTTTGCATCTTTTAAAACAAACACCACAGCATCTTGATGTTGATCTTGAAGCTGAATCTGTGACATGTTTGGGAAGGGGGGTCACAGAACACATTGGAGTTCACTAAATAAATTCAAGATGTGCAATTATCTCGTTAACCTTCTGGTGTATAATTCAGAGGGAAAAGATTTAGAAACAATTTAAGCAAACATATTCAAATGTGATTGATCAAAGCAGTAAAAAATATTGCATTTTAGTGACAGATGATCCATAAATAAGAGATGGGCTTTTTCCCCTCCCCTTCCCTGAATGCAGCTTCTCATGCTGTAGTATAGTTCCAAATGTGCTACAGATGGTAGCACAGCCAGGCTCGATCCTGTCCTCGCCTGACCGCCACACACCTGCACTTCCAGCAGGCGCTGCTAGAGGGCAGTCAGGAGCAGGTGCCCTGGAACAATATCCTCTTTCCTAAGCAAGGGGTGCTGAGGCCAATTGTAGCAGCCTTACCTGACTGGTTAACTCAGCTTACAGTAGGGCTCAAACCCGGGACCGTTCCTTGTCCGTGTGGCTCAGCTATTTTGTGCCTTAACCAGCTGCGCCACAGGAGGATTTGGAGAATATCAAATGCCTCAATTCCCCCATTTTCTGGCGAGGCATAAATTTGAATGTGAATCGGACTCATTGGGATAGACCTTGACTTTGTGGGATAGTGCAAAACGCATGATAGTGAGTCGGTGATGTTTGTGGGACCATTCTGTGCACAAATTGGCTGCTGTGTTAGCCTACATAGCAACACTGTCTACTTTTCAAATATATTTCATTGGCTGTGAAGTGCTTTGGGATGTCCTTAGCACACGCTAAGGTGCTATATAAATGCAAGTCTTTCTTGAAGAAAATGGAGCTTAAATATAACATTGTTCCTCCTGTTTTATGGGCCTAAAACCCTACCCCATTGACCTTTGCTGGGGTACAGTTCCATGGACTCTGGTCGCCCTCCAGTACTTTTGCACAATGGTCCATTCTTCGTGTATGTGAGAGGCAGTGAGAGTTCACAGGTTTCTCCACTTGAACAATCTAGTCTAATCCCACTCTCTTAGTGTGGTAGAAATCTGGAATTCTCTGCCCCAAATGGCCATGGCTGCTGGGACAATTGGAGCTTTCAAGACTGAGATTGATAGATTTTTGTTAGATAAGGGCATCAAGGGATATGCTGCTATTGTAATCTGGGATGTAATGTTTAAGTTATCTACCAGATGGAGCCAAAGATTAAGGGATCATATTCACCAGTGTTTAAGATAATGTCCTGGTACACCAGTTAGTATGGTAATGTGGCATTGCATTATGGGTATGACTCAGAGGTGAATCCTCCATCTTGCATTGTGCAGTTAGAAATACTGTGTTTTGCTTGCAGCCTGTAAGAGATGTCTCTCTGCTACACCATGTAATAAACAGTTGGGTTTTGTTCCTTAAGATCTCGCTTATCTCAGTTTCGGACCTTACCACTCGGATATCACATATTGGCGACGAGAATAAACAGATCACATCTTGAAGAAGAAAAAAAAAAGAGCACTGAATAACAGATGATGGCTATGGTAGGAAAGATCTCTGCTTTTGATGTTCAGACTCAGACCTGGGATGAGTACTGCGAGGTGCTGATGCATTTCTTTGAAGCAAATGATATAGATGATGTCGGGAAAAGGAGAGCTATTTTGCTCACTTCCGTGGGAAGTCAGATGTATAGTTTAATGAGAAACTTATGCCGTCCTGCAAAGCCGGGAGACAGTACATTTGCTGAATTAGTGGCCTTGCTGAAGGAACATTTCAATCCCAGACCGAGTGAGATTGTACGGCGTTTCAAATTTAATTCACGGAACAGAAAACCGGGAGAGACTGTATTGGATTACATAGCGGTGTTGAGGAAATTGGCACACGATTGCAATTACGGGAACACCCTGAAAGACATGCTGAGAGATAGGCTTGTTTGCAGGATAATGGATGATCGAATGCAGAGGAGATTATTGTCCGAGACTGGGCTTACGTATGAAAAAGCGTTGGAACTTGCTCAAGCCATAGAGACAGTGAACCAAGATGTAAAAGAAATACAAGGTTCTGACTGGGCTACTACAGAGCAAGTTGGAGGTCAAGTGGTTGTGCACAAGTTAAATATGCGTCAGAAACCACAACGTGATTATGTGAAGGCATGTTATAGATGCAATGGCGATCACCTGGCGAGGGAATGCAGGTTTCTGGAGGAAAAGTGCCACAAGTGTGGGAAAAAAGGACATATAAAACGTGCATGCAGGGCAAAAGCAATCATGGAGCAATACAAACCAAAAGGGGGCGGAAACCAAAACCTAGGAAGAGAAGTGAAAAAACAGGGAGCACATCACATCAGCGGAGAAGCTGAGAGAGAAGGCGACATGTTCATAATGCATAGTATGGCAGAGAACATTCCAAAAGTGGAACCTATCACTTTGCAACTGACAGTAAATGACTCTAAGGTCAACTTTGAAGTGGATACAGGATGCGGCGTAACCATAAAGAACAGGGAGGAGTACTCAAAATTGTGGAACCGTGCAAAAGTCCCAGAGTTAAAGTCTTGCTCTATGCAGCTTAAAACATATACCGGTGAACGAGTGGTGACATTGGGTACAGCTACTGTAACTGTGCAACACAGGGACACCGTGGAACAGCTACCTGTAGTTGTAGTACCGGGTTCTGGACCAAACTTGTTAGGTCAGGGCTGGATACAAGAACTTAAATTAGATTGGGGAGCAATAAATCAAATAGAGGGAGGCAAACAGTTGTCTTTGCAAGAAGTGTTGATAGAACATGAGAACGTGTTCAAGGAAGAACTTGGCATGGTGGCATAGTGGTTAGCACTGTTGCCTCACAGCGCCAGGGACCCGGGTTCGAATCCGGCCTCGGGTGACTGTCTGTGTGGAGTTTGCACATTCTCCCCGTGTTTGCGTGGGTTTCCTCCGGGTGCTCCGGTTTCCTCCCACAGTCCAAAGATGTGCGGGTTAGGTTGATTGGCTATGATAAATTGACCCTTAGTGTTAGGGGGATTAAATACGTGGGGTTACAGGGATAGGGTGGGATATGTGTTGGTGTAGGGGTTACGGGGATCGGGTGGGATATATGTCGGTGCAGGCTCGATGGGCCGAAATGGCCTCTATTTGCACTGTGGGGTTTCTGTGATTCTGTGATTTAATGGTCCCCCAGCTAAGATTTATGTGGACAAGGAGGCACTGCCAAGGTTTTTAAAACAACGACCTGTGCCTTATGCCATGAAACCGAAGGTAGAGGCTGAGCTTGACCGTCTTTTGAGAGAGAACATTCTGGAACCCGTGAAATGTTCAGAATGGGCAGCTCCCATTGTACCTGTTTTAAAACCAGACAATTCGGTAAGACTCTGTGGAGATTATAAATTGACAGTAAATAGGGTGTCTAAACTAGAACAGTATCCTATTCCCAAAACAAAGGATCTCTTTGCGAACCTGGCTGGAGGGAAGAAATTCACGAAGCTGGATATGAGGCATGCATACTTGCAGATTACACTAGATGAGAAATCCAAGAAGTATGTAACCATAAATACACACAAAGGGTTGTTTACCTATAACCGCTTGCCATTCGGTGTCTCATCTAGTCCAGCTATTTTCCAGAGGACTATCGAGGGGGTACTGCAAGGGATCCCACATGTTTCAATCTATCTGGATGATATTCTGGTGACGGGAAGAACCGACCAGGAGCATCTGAGCACTCTGAGAGAGATACTACAAAGATTGGATAAGGCTGGGTTACGGCTCAAGAGGAGTAAGTGCACTTTCCTGGGGAATGAGGCCGTGTTCCTGGGACACAGAGTGGATGCCACCGGGCTCCATCCAATCAAGGAGAAGGTACAAGCACTGCAGGAGGCCCCAGCTCCTACCAATGTGACTGAGTTAAAAGCTTACCTGGGACTGCTAAACTATTATAACAGATTTTTACCAAACTTGGCAACAGTGTTAGCACCTCTTCACAAACTTCTGCGTAAGGAGACACAGTGGCAGTGGGAAGAGGAACAGAGGGTTTCATTTGAACAGTCCAAGAAACTGATGCTGTCCTCGGATGTGCTGGTTCACTACAATGCAGAGAAAGACATCATTCTCTCTTGTGATGCTTCACCTTACGGGGTGGGGGCGGTTCTTTCACACAGCTTGGAAGATGGAACAGAAAGACCAATAGGGTTTATGTCTCGAACTCTGACACCAGCGGAAAAAAACTATTCCCAGTTAGATAAAGAGGGATTAGCAGTAATGTTTGGGTTACAGAGGTTTCACAAGTACATATATGGCAGGAAATTCACCATATGCACCGATCATAAACCTCTTCTATCTCTTTTTAATGAGATGAAAGCAGTACCACAGATGGTGTCACCCTGGATCCAGAGGTGGGCAGTGACGTTAAGGGCATATGAGTACGTCATCGTTTACAAGGCGGGCAAGTACCATGGGAACGCAGATGCCTTGAGCCGTTTTCCACTGCCAGGTACACCTATCCGTGCAGCTCCAGAGGACAGAGTTTTGATGTTGGAGGACACGGACACGGCAATTGTGACCGCAGAACAAGTAAGGACCTGGTCCGGTAAAGATCCAGTACTGTCTAGAGTCCGAGAATATGTGATGAGGGGTTGGCCACAGCATCCGGAAGGGACTGATTTCACACCTTACAGTGTCAGGAAGACAGAGCTGAGTGTGCAGGATGGTTGCGTGTTGGGGGAGCATGAGTGATTATTCCACAGCCAACACGACAGTCTATCCTAGGGCAACTACATCAGTGTCATCCTGGAGTTTCGCGTATGAAAGCCTTGCCAAGGAGTTACTTGTGGTGGCCAAAGCTAGATGAGGAGATAGAAAATCTAGTCAAGACATGCAGCACTTGTCAAGTACACAGGAAGGCACCAGCAGCGGCTCCTCTCCACCCCTGGGAGTGGCCGGATAAACCATGGAGAAGATTACATGTAGATTATGCGGGTCCATTCATGGGAAAGATGTTCCTCATAATCATTGATGCACATTCCAAATGGATGGATGTGTATCCTGTAAATTCTGCTTCATCTACAGTTACTATAGACTGCCTGCGTAGGAGTTTTAGTAATCAAGGGCTACCGGAGATCATAGTAAGTGACAATGCCACGTGTTTTGTGAGTACAGAAACAAAAGAGTTCATGAGAAACAATGGCATAGTGCACGTGACCTCAGCTCCATATCATCCGTCTTCAAATGGACTTGTGTAGAGAGCCGTACAAACATTTAAGGAGATGATGAAAAAAAAGTGCAGAAGGGAGTTTGGCAACCAAGGTGTCATGAGTTCTGTTCAGCTACAGAATAACACCTCAATCTACCACAGGACTCTCTCCTGCTGAGCTGTTGTTAGGATGTCGACTACGCTCCACTCTTGACCTGGTTCACCCAGATCTAAAAAGGAAGGTGGAAAACCGACAAATCAAACAAAAGGAGAACCATGACAGAAGGACAAAGAGCCGCAGTTTTGGAGAAGGAGATGCGGTCCTTACCAGGAATTTCAGTTATGGTCCAAAATGGATTCCTGGCATCATAGACTCAATGACCGGTCCAGTATCATATACGGTCATGGTGGGAACTGGTCAGGCAGTACGCAGACATGTAGATCAGATACTGACCAGACAAAGGGAAATCGAACTGGAGGTTCCAGAGGAGATGTCGGAGGACAAGCTGGCCCCCAGTTATCCAAATGCATCGGTGGTACCACCGCCATGAACAGAGCTAGTTCCACCTGGACCCCTTCGTCAAGAGGAAACCATCATAGCAGAGTCAGATACTCTGAGTACTGCTCAGGAGCAGCAGGTGGCTCTACCACAACCAAGCAGGGACTTGACTGTAAGACGTTCACCAAGGTCTCGCAAGCCGCCAGAGAGATTGATAACGACCTGCTAGATTCGTTCAGTATGGACTATCGTTAAAGGAGTTTCCTTATGGGACTTTTTAAGAATGTTGTTAAGAAATTAATGTAAACTTAAGAGGGGGGGATATAGTAATCTGGGATGTAATGTTTAAGTTATCCACCAGATGGAGCCAAAGATTAAGGGATCATATTCACCAGTGTTTAAGGTAATGTCCTGGTACACCAGTTAGTATGGTAATGTGGCATTGCATTATGGGTATGACTCAGAGGTGAATCCTCCATCTTGCATCGTGCAGTTAGAAATCTGTGTTTTGCTTGCAGCCTGTAAGAGATGCCTCTCTGCTACACCGTGTAATAAACGGTTGGGTTTTGTTCCTTAAGATCTCGCTTATCTCAGTTTCGGACCTTACCACTCGGATATCACAGCTGCTAAGGCAGGTAAATGGAGTTGAGGTCAGCCATGATCTAATTGAAGGGCAGAGCAGGCTCAAGGTGCTGAATGGCCTACTTCTGTTCTCTTGCTATAGAGTCACTGAATTTTCCAGCTCAGAAACAGGCCCTTCGGCCCATTTGAATCTTATCATATTTTCATCTGGCGCAGGAACTCTGCCTAATTTTAATCTCCTCAACCCAGACCTTTGAACCCAATTGCAAGGCCCACAATCAAGGGCAGCTAACTCAATGCAGACCAGAGATACCCAGGACCTTCTTGCTCTGTGATCATTTTACTTCTTAATTTTATATGTAAAGAAGTCAGTTCAGAAGATATTGCAATTTTGAGGAAAATAATTATGGAAAGCTACAGAAAATTCTGAAATATCGCCTCCTGGGATTTAGCAACAATATTAGTGAGATCATAATCCTGCTTTCAAATTAATGTTTTCATTGTGGTAGTTGGTAAAATCTTTGAAAGTATGCCATACAAAAACTTTCCAATACATGTAATCTGTATTTGCAAAAGCTTCATTTAGATGCTGATTGTATGATCCAGTTTGATGGTAACATATTTAGAATTTAATTGCATATTGCAAGCTCCCTTCAGAGAGCAGTATAAGATCCCAGTCTGGATAATGTAGGCAATCTTCACATGAGACAGCTGTTGGTAGCAATCAATGGTTTCTTGTGTATGGCCTGTTCTGTTTCTTAGAAGACATGATTATAAGCAACCTTTGATAGTTTGGCTTAGTTGGTCTCTCACCTCATAGTAAGAAGGTTGTGGATTCACTACAGGACTTGAACAGAAAAACGTAGGTTTCTGTCCTTCAACGACAACAACTTGCATTTATATAGCAACTTAAACGTAGAAAATGTCCCAAGGCGCTTCACAGGAGCGCTATCAGTCAAAAATGGACGTCGAGCCAAAGAAGCATATATTAGGAGGGTGACTAACAGCACACCCTCCATCACCATTAAGCAGAGAGAGCAAGCTTGTTTCAATGGGGAGTGTAGAAGGGTGTGTCAGGATCAGCACTAAGCATAACTTAGAATGAGGTATTAACTTAGTAAAGCTATTTCACAGGGCAACCTGCATGCCAAACATCAAAAGCAGTAGACTATAGACAGAGATAAATGGTTCCACAAACAACAGATCTCTAGCCCTACCACATCCAGCCAAGAATGATGGTGGATAATCAGGCAATTACCAAGAGGAGGAGAATCCATGAGCATCCCCATCCTCAGCCATGCTGGAGCCCAATATATAAAAGCAGAGTGCAAACGACAAGGCTGAAGTGTTTGCACATGTCTTCAGCCGTAATTGCTGAGTAGATGATCCTATTTGGCCTTCTCATGAGGACCATATCCATGACTGATACCAGCACCCAGCCAATTCAGGTCACTGCATGTGGCTGAGTGCACTTGACAGAGAAAAAGCTATGAGCCCTGGCAACATACCAGCTATAGTGCCGAAGACTTGTACACAGAGCTAGCTGCTTCATTAGCCATGCTGTTCTAGTACACCAATGTCACTAGTATTCACCCAACATCTGGTCATTATCACATTGCTGTTTGTGGGAGTTTGCTGTGCGCAAATTGGCTGCCATGTTTCCTACATTGTAACAGTGACTACACTTCAAAAAGTACTTCATTGACTGTAAAGTGCTTTGGGACATCTGGAGGTTGTGAAAGGCGCTTTATAGATCAAGTCTTTCTTTTCTTTTTATATCCTATCCACCAAAGCCGGATATATCAATTACTGCTCTATTAGCCTCCCCTCAATCCTCAGTAAAGTGATGGAAGCATCAATAGTACAATCAAGCCATACCTACTCACCAATAACCTGCTCACTAACACTCAATTCAGGTTCTGCCAGAACTATTTGGCACCAAGGAGCCCTAACAAAACGGAGAGCAATGGGAGTCAAAGGGAAAAGCTTCCAGTGGCTGGAGGCATACCTGACACAAAGGAAGATTGGCGTGATTGTCGGAGGCCAATCATCAGAGCCCCAGGACATTGTTGCAAGTGTTCCCCAGGGAAGTGTTCTCAGCCCAACCACCTTCAGCTAATTTATCAAAGACCTTCCCTTGGTCATAAGGTCAAGAGTGGGGCTGTTCACTAATGATTACATAATATTCAGCTCCATTCACAACTCCCACAATAATGAAGCAGCCCATGCCAGCCAACAGCAGGATTTGAATAATATCCAAACTTGGGCTGACAAATGGCAGGTAACTTTTGCAACACTTAAGTGCCAGGTAATGACAAGCTTGAACAAAAGAAAGCCCAACTATAGCCCTCCTGACCTTCAATGGCATCAACAAGCCCCTCAGCGTCGTAATTTTGGGGGATTCCATTGGCCGGAAGCTGAACTGCACCAGCCATATCAACACGGTGGCTACAAGGGCAGGGTAGATGCTGGGTATTCTGTGACAAGTTGTCACATCCTGGCCTCTCAAAGCCTGTCCACCAATCAACAAAGGCTCAAGTCAGGAGTGATGGGATATTCACCACTCACTGGGATGGGTGCAGCCACAGCAACACTCAGGAAGTTTGACATTATCCAGGACAAAGCATTTCAGTTGGTTGGTACCCCTGCCATTGGATTCAATATCCATTCCATCCAGCTCCTTCTCAAGGCAACTCGGGATGGGCAAGAAATGCCAACCTTGCCAGCATCGCCCACATCTCAAGAACAACTAAAACTAATCCAAGTTAGTTGTCATGTCTCTTATGACCTTTCTTAATGATATTCTACTTAAAAACGTTACACTAAAAATTCATGAATCTTTAAGCTATTTCTTAATTGATTGAACAACAAAAAAGTAAGAGTGTCCATTACAAAGATCATTAATCTACAGACATGAGGTGCACAAGGATGAGCCAAGAAATTCCATTTTTTTGGCACGTGAAACCCAGCAGTAGAGACTGGCTCAAGGGTGCAGTCCCACACTTTAAATAGGGTCGTGAAGTGGGAATGATTTTGTTTCCCTTCATGACGGTGAGATGTGTGCCACTCGTGTGTTGTTTTTCCTTTTATTGTTTGCCATCTGCTGCTATCGTTTCTGGTTTAATAAACTGAAAACTGTAAAGTCGTTAATACGTTTCTTGATGGAGTTGGTCATCACTCCGCGCGCATTTATCCTAATTAAAGCCATTTTGGGAGGAAAACTGGAAATCTGTGAAACTGCTGCCATCTGCTGCTGTAATATTTGATGGAAGTTTCACCACGACTCGAAGTACAGATTCAGAAAGTGCGGAGAGATGTGCCTCCATTAGGTCAAAACATAGAAACATAGAAACATAGAAAAATAGGAACCTGCTCCGCCATTCAATATGATCATGGCTGATCCTCTATCTCAACGCCATATTCCCGCTCTCTCCCCATACCCCTTGATGCCTTTTGTGTCTAGAAATTTATCTATCTCCTTCTTAAATATATTCAGTGATTTGGCCTCCACAGCCTTCTGTGGTAGAGAATTCCATAGGTTCGCCACCCTCTGAGTGAAGAAGTTCCTCCTCAGCTTAGTCCTAAACGGCCAACCCCTTATCCTGAGACCTTGACCCCTAGTTCTAGACTCTCCAGCCGGGGAAAGCAGCCTCTCAGCGTCATCACATCAACTCATATAAGCATTGTGCTGCAAAACACGTAATTGAGAAAGCAATATCCCTTTAAGCTTTTACCCCTTTGGGACAGTACGCTCATCAATGGGAACCTATGGTTTCCAAACATTTCTAGAGACACATGAGGGGGAAAGGAATAGAAGGATCTGCTGATAAGGTTACATGAAGTAAGGTGCAAGGAGGCTCGTGTGGAGCATAAATGCTGGCATAGACCAGTTGGGTCGAATGGCCTGTTTTTGTGCTTTACACTCAATGTAACCAACATCACCAATAACAGATTATATGGTCATTCATCTCATTGCTGTTCATGAGACTTTGCTGCGCGCAATTTGGCTACCGTGTTACCTATATTACAACAGTGACTACATTTCAAAAGTACTTCATTGGCTGTAAAGCACGTTGTGAAAGACGCTATATAAATGCAAGTTCGTTCTTTCTTTAATATATGAGTGACATGAATCTTGTCATTCAAGTGGAAATGACTTATGAAATAATACTGGGCGGCCTGCTGGTGGCGCTGTCCAGGGAGAGTATAAATACTCAGACATGGGCCCAGCTTGCTCAGGACATTCTTTAACAGGAACTAGTGAAGGACACAACTAGATCTCCATGTTGAAAAACAGTTGATTAAAGCCTTGTTTAATACTCAGACCAAGTGCCTAGTAGTTTTCTTACGTCAACGAGTATGCATTTTTGTTATCTGCACAGTATGGTCAGTGTCGAATTGGTTAAATCAAATAATTTTCCTGTGGACCTTGTCAATTCCACAAACCCAAAAGTAAGTACAGTATATTGAACCCTCCCTCTACTTGGACTGATTATGTAGATGGTCTCTGAAGTCTCGCTGACACATGATTGGATTAGTTTCAGTTTGTGCGGAACTGAAATGAATCCAATTTACCTGCTGTTTCGGTTTCTTATGCCTTGAGCCAAAATTTTGCGGCAGCCAGTATCAGAGTGAGAGATTTCTGCAGCGAGTTGTGATGTGACTCCCAATTACAAATGCCTCGACGTCTCCGTTCACTGCGCAGTACCACGATTGAACTCTGCCGTGCAATAAAGTATGTTACGCAATGATGCGGCCTCCAGTGACAAGACTGGAGGATTGGTCTTATGTCACAATCTCCTCGTCCAAATAATTACCCATCATTTGAGCTGGCCACTTTTAGAGAACGAAGAAAAAGGCAGAAAGGACATGAGCAAGGCAACTGAACTGATTATTTTTATTGCTGCATTTTTGGATTTTCTGGCCTCATGAAAAGTAGTTTAATTCCAATTAGACAACTTCACGTATGAACTCTTAATGTGCTTGTACTATGTTCCACTGTGCACTAGTTTTGCAAAGGCCCGCACTGGAAGATAATACAAGCACCAAGGCTGCGTCCCTCTGCACGTCCTCCCTCAGCATTTTGAACCTGATTGGGACACGAGATTGCAAGGAAGGGGCTGATAATCAGGAATGCAAGGTTCTAAGGCAAGAGCATGTCAGGAAGGAATAATGGCTATTCAGCTAATTCGACTCCCACCAGGTCCAAGACATATTCAAGCAGGCGGACGGGTGAGGGCTGAGGCGGGTGGCAAACAGGCCTGACTTGGTTAGCGTGAGGCTGCGGCGGGTTTAAGCTATCGGGTCCTCACCTGCACATGCCCAGTCAGATTCCCGGCTGAAACCAGTGGGAAGGGGCAGCTGACTGGCTGGCGGGCGGGCGGGCGTGGCAGGAGGCCACCGTCAGGGACCAAAGGAGCGGTTCCCCGGCACTCAGGTAAGTGGGAGGTTGAGAGGGCCTTGCGATTGTGGGAAGGCTCGAAGTTTTGGGCAAGGGAGGCTTAAACTTTCCTTGCTGGGGCCCGGAGTTTAAAATACTTTCCTTTTTGGGCCTCGCCCGGCCCCGAATCATCTTCCCGCTAGGTTGGCCCGATGGGAAAGCTGCAACGGCTCCCCCACGCAGGCCTCTGATTATAATAGCGTTTGGGCCTCTGACATCACCAGAGCCCAATCTGTGTATTTAAAGAAGGACCCTGCCAGTTTCTGTCGGGTGGCCATCCCGCCTGCTCTCTTCCTGCAGGTTAAAATCGGAACCTGCGGGAAGAGAGCAGGACATCAGCGGGGCAAGTCCCACGGTGGTTTTAACCGCCCATCTGCCCGGTTTCCGCCGAGCAGACAGGATTAAAGTCACCCCTTCAGTGTCTGTATTTTCTAGCTCATAGAGCAGGCATGTCTCTGCTGTGAGAGATATCTGTCAGGAAAAGCAAGAATATACAGGAAACTTTCTGGTATCCAGCACTGACGTACCATCAAAACTGCCATAGAAACCAGCGCTAATGTTAAAACATACGGGCCTAGAAATTCAGTTGCGTTCGCCAGCCGTTAGCGCCATAAGAGGGGTAGATTTCGAGCGCTAGGCACTTAGCGCCCGGGCGCAGGCCGATCTGCGCCTACGCCCAACTTCAGTTGACATTTAGCGCCGGCGCAAAGTGTTTGCGCCCGCTCAGCTGCGCGCGCAGCTTGTGACGTCATTTCGTCGTGCAACGCTGTTTGTGCGCCCCAACCCGGAAATTCAGTGGCGCCCGCCCAATGTGGGCGTGGCGCTGTTAAGAACTGTGAAGTGGAACGCAGCAGAGGCCCTGCGGGCCTCGGGGAGCGCAAATTAAAGGGCACTTAGACTGAACTATAAAGGCCAGCCATTTTGCTGCAATGGCTTTAGTGCTTTGGATTTCTGGACAGAGACCAAGGAACAGACCTTACTGATTTGGGACAACATAGGAGAGGTATTTTTGGCTTCTGGCCAGAGCTTGGAAATTTGACTCATTGTGATTTCACTGTTTGCAAGTTTATTATGGGGGCTGCGTGGGGATCCAACCCTCAGTTCCAGCATTATGTGCGAAGGGCTCGCAGACGCCGTGTAAGAGGGCCAGCCATGCCTAGACGCAGGGGGGCCATCAGGCGTCGGCAACGTAGGCCTTACCCACTCAGGGAATACCGGCAGCAGGTGTCCTATCTCACCATGACTGCCGCGCATTGTGTTAAGAGGCTGCGCTTCAGAAGGGAGGTGGTTGCAGAGATCTGCCAGCTGCTTCACAGAGATCTGCGTCCACAGCTGATGTGCAGGACGTCTCTGTCGGTGGAAGTGAAGGTCACGGTGGCTCTGAACTTTTATGCAAGCGGATCCTTCCAAGCCGCTGCTGGGGACATAGCGAACATCTCCCAGTTCGCCGTGCATCGCTGCATCCGGCAGGTCACCGATGCCCCTTTCGCAAGGAGACACCAATTCATCTCCTTCCCCATGACCCTAGAGAGGCAGGAGCAGTGTGCAGTCGGATTTGCCAGGATCGCCGACTTCCCCATGGTGCAGGGCGCCATTGACTGCACGCATGTGGCTATGCGGGCACCTATCGACAATGCCGAGGATTACCGCAACTGGAAGGGCTACCATTCCCTCAATGTACAGCTGGTGTGTGACCACAGGCAGCGCATCCTAGCTGTCAATGCCCGCTTTCCAGGAAGCAGCCACGATGCATTTATCCTGCGCCAGACTACTGTGGCTGACATGTTCGAGGCATAGCCTCCACCAAGGGGATGGCTTATTGGGGACAAGGGCTACCCTTTGTGTACATGGCTCATGACCCCGCTCCGCGCGCCCAGGACCCCTGCTGAGGAGGCATACAATGAAAGCCATCAAGCCACAAGGAACATCATAGAGCAAACGATTGGCGTCCTCAAGCAACGGTTCCGCTGCCTGGATCGTTCCGGCGGATCTCTACAGTATTCGCCGGATAGAGTCTCCCAGTTCGTCGTCGTTTGCTGCATGCTGCACAACCTGGCTATCCGCAGGACTCAGGCACTGCCACCTCACGTTGGACCACCACCTCAGGAGGACGAGCAGGAGGACCATGAGGAGGAGGAGGAGGAGGAGGAGTACCAGCCCAGGAGGGAGCCACAAGGTCCAAGGGCCATCCGCCGGCGGCTTATTGAATGACACTTCTAGGCCCCCTGTCAGGGAATGGCTTGTGGCAATGAACGCACCTGAATGCAGCCGCTCCGCAAGCCCTCAGCCGGTTAACGCAACAACCACTTGAAACATGACACCTGGACAAGCTGAATAAATAAAAAGCTTTATTTAACAAACTCAGGGCCCTTCCCACATGAAACAGAAAAACAGACAAGACCCCCAAAAAACAGTCAAAAACATATCTCACTCCCACAACCTGGGGAGGAATAACAAAACTTGTCCATCCAATTGGCCTTCATCCTCAGCCTAACCAAGACAAACCCCCCCATACAGAACACAAACACCCCGATATAAAAAAACAGTTGGCAACACACTCTACTTGGTGTGCCGAGAGGGCGAGTCCTTGTGCAGGCTTCTCCGGCCCCTGCCCGACCTATTGCTCCGCCTCAACCTGAGCCCTGTGGGTGTTGCAAGGCTGGGGGAAGGCTCCTGAGGGGCACAATGCGTGACGGCAGATGCCCTTGGAGGTCGGCCTAGACGAGGTCCAGCCCTGGAGGGGCCGGCTGCTGACTGCTGCAGCTGTGGCTGGGCAGCATCAGTCTCACCAGCAGCTCGTCGCAGCTTGGCTGGGGGAGTGGCAGTGGCGGCTGCAGCAATGGGGGCAAGCTGGCTGATGCCAGGCGCTCGCTGGTCGCCAGAGACACTGGCACTCGGCCGGGCTGGCACTGCAGCAAGCGCAGCAATCTGGTGAAGGCCAGACCGCTGTGCTGCAGCAGGGCGGCGGGTGCCCTGGCGATGCGTCCGTGACACAGCGAGTGTGGCAGAAGTGAGTGCCCGAACTGCCCTGGTCTGTGCCCGCATCAGACCAGCCAGTGTCTGCACGGCACCACTCAGGAACTCTCGACTCGCGTCCTGTGCTGCCGCGAGTTGGTCGACACCCCTGGCCTGTGAGTCCCCGAAATCGGCCACACTATGAGCCAGGGACTCAATGGCCTGAGGCAACTGTCCCACAACACCCATGAACTCGGTGTGGCGCCGCTCCGAGTCCGCGGACATTTCATCAAGGAGGCGCACCTCCTGGGCGAGGACCGTCTCCGGACTGGAGGCCGGACTCTCCCTCTGGGGAGAAGGCCGCCAAGCTGCCCGACCCTTCCCGCGTGCCTGGACGCACTGGGCCCAGCAACTGCCCTCCCCTGCAACACTTCCCCCCTCTGGGGAGAAGGCAGCCGTGCTGGCCGACCCTTCCCGCGTGCCTGGACGCCACTGGGCCCAGGTGCTACACCCCCCTGCAACACTTCCCCCTGGCTCTCCTCCAGGCAAGACGTGTCCCCTCCATTGCCATCCCCTGGCGCGGATGAGGGTTCCCCCGATGTGCCGCCTTCCTCTTGGTCCTCGTCGTCCTCCTCTTCCGAGGGACTGGCACTCTCAGCTTCAGGGACCTCCTCCTCACCAGCTGAAAGCAGGAAGGCACAAGAGTAGCTTTAGAGTGAGGACAGGGCGTCAGCGAGGGAGGCATGAGTGTTGGCATTATGCGCATTGGTGGGACAGTGGCAAAGGATGTAGATCTGAAGCGCAAGGGGAACGAGAGAGGTCCAAACGGTCATGTCCTTACCATTGGGGCCCAGCACAGGGTCGGCATCTCCAATAGCTATGGGGCCAACCACCCGGGCACGCATGAGTCGAGCCACGCGCTCCTCCAGGTCACTGAGCTCCTGGAACTGGACACGGCCTCACCCGGTGACAGTCCGGCTCTTCAGATTCTGCGCCAGCTTGGCCTGCAAGAGAAAGGACGGCCTCTAAGTACAGTGTGGTGCCCTGTTGTTGTGTGCACTGCCTCCCATGGTCGAATAGCTTGGCCAGTGTGGTGCCCTGTTGTTGTGTGCACTGCCTCCCATGGTCGAATAGCTTGGCCAGTGTGGTGCCCTGTTGTTGTGTGCACTGCCTCCCATGGTCGAATAGCTTGGCCAGTGTGTAAAGTGCAGAAAGTGCTATTGATGATCATGCCAGTGCCATAGCTGCGGGAGGAGGGCTGGCCATTACGCCTTTGAGGTCCCTTTGCCCATAATGTGAGGTGCACATGCAAGGATGAGGAGGACACTGGAAAGGGTACTCACCCTGACCAACCGAGTGAGGTCGTTGTACTTCTTGCGGCATTGGTCACCAGTCCTGGGGACATCGCTGTTGGCTGAGACCCTCTGGGCGATTTCCCTCCAGGCTCTCCTGTACTGCCTCCTGGGAGCCTTCTTGCCACTGTCCGGGCACAAGATCTCTCTTTTCTTTTCCAAACCCCTAAGCAGCACCCTCAAAGCATGCTCTGAGAAGCGCTGCACTCGTTCACGGGCCTTCTGCATGGCTTCAGGCGCTATTTGGGTCCACCAGCAGTGTTCAGGCCTAGCTGCAGGGCTCCACTATCCAGGGCGTGGCAGCAGACAAAGTCGACCCTTCCCCCTTTAAGAGCTGGCTGGCGTCAGGGTGTCTGCTGTCAATCAAAACATGACCGCACCTGCGCTGCGCCCGGCTCGGCGTTATCACTCTGCACCGCCGGCTTAGCGCCTAAAGATAGGAGTGCAACGCCAGTTTCAGCGCTCGCCCAAACTCCTTGGCCAAAGCTACTGAATATCGGCGAAGTGGCCTCCACTTTCCGGCGGGCGCTAACTTTAGCGCCCGCCCGACTTTACCGCCCCAAAAGTGGCTATACTGAATTTCTAGGCCACGGAGCTTTTGAGCTCCATGTGAATCAACAAACCCTGTTGCTTAGCAGCAGCTTCAAAACAGTCGGCTGCAGCTTAAAAGCGTCTCTGTAGCTAAGCAACAGCTTCAGCTGGACCTTGCACAGCCTGACTGGAAAAAAAAAGCAACGAGAAGTAAAAAAACTTTAGGAAACGGCTCCTGAATTTTGCCAGTAGATAGAGCTTTCCAGACATTTAACCTCCGGTTAAACGAAAGTTTCCTGTAACTTTATTTCCATTCTGTGCGGTATTGGTAAACCTTTGACACAAAGCCGTGAAGATCTCATTCATCTCCTTCCATCTCCCTGCAGTTCAGTCAGAAATCTGTCCATTTTGCTTTCTGAACACTTCACAGTATGGGAGCTTAAATGGACTCAGCTTCCAATATCCAGATAACTGAATTTACAGACAACCTGACCGTTCATTTTTCAAACTTTAGTTCAAAAAAGCTTTCATGAAGTCAAGTGATAAAGCACACAGGGTGCACCTTCTCTTTAACTAACATTCTGTCAGAGATTTGCTACAAAACTGAAAGAGTCATAATCCTTTATGCTTTTCCATGAGACACCGCTAGCAGCAGAAGTACCGGGTGTTCAATAGAAAACACGCCTACTGAAATGTATGAAGGGACAGGGTCACTGGCAAGTGCTTGGAAGCTAAGCAGAGCCAGGCCTGGTTAGTACCTGGCAGGGGTAACCATCAGGGAAAACCAGGTGAGAAGGTCACGGAAGGAGCCCCGAGGAGGGGCGGTTGGTGAGAAGGTCACGGGAGGAGCGGCTGGTGAGCAGGCGTGGGCTGAAGATTGTCGGACAGGAGGAATGGTGGAAATGGAATGGCGGCGCGCACCGATGCAGCGGCTTTGCTTCTCCCAGTCATGGGAGCTTGCAAGATCACATTTTGTTGTTCATGTACTTGTGCAATGACAATAAAGTTGAATTATTTCATATTGTCATTTTTGAGTTCATTTTATGTATTCACATTCATTTGGGAAATATAAGGGTTTGGGTTTTGATTAAGAATTGGATTTAGGATTAAGTGCAGTACTGTGTGTAACTTTGAAAAGCATTATTGGGATAGAGTTCTAGAGATTTTCAATGGGGATGACGTAGAGAGAAAGGGGAATATATGAGTTTAAGATTTTCCTATTTCAACTTTAGTCATTAGGGCTGATTTTAACTCCCATGGTATCAACAATTAAGTTCCATTTTTAAAAGAAAATGAAGTTAGAATGCATTATGTATCTTCCTTATAAATGTAAATTATTATGACATTTAAGGATCAGTTGGAATTGAATCTAGGTTTGACTCTAATCACTTGGGAGGTAATTTTCAACTTTGTTGGATGTAGAAAACTGGCTGTAGCAGATTGGTCGACTGTCATACAGTCCGACTTTACTGAATGTAACAGAGGGTGAAGGATGGGGTTGTCAAGTAAATTAGAAAAATACATTGAAGGAATCTTATAGATTTTATTGCAAAATGCTGCTATAGGCTTCAACAGAAAGGAGGACATACATTTGTACAATGGCTTTTTATTAGAATCACGTCCCCCCAGAAACAGCTCAAATGTATCATGTAAAATGAATTACTCTGAAGTGGAATTGAGATTGTAATATAAATTATAAATGTGCTTGGAGAAAGCACCTTTGTTCAGTCTATCCATTGCCTATAATGGTTGTGTGCTTTAAACCTCTTTCTAAAATGTTTAGATGCCCATCACCCCTGTGCTCGCTGACCTACATTCGCTCCCGATTAAACAACGGCTCAAATTTCAAAATTCTCATCCTTGTTTTCAAATCCCTCCATGGCCTCGCCCCTCCCTATCTCTATAATCTCTTTCAGCCCCACAACACGCCCCGAGATATCTGCAGTCCTCTAATTCTGCCCTCTTGAGCATCCCTGATTCTAATCGCTCAACCATTGGTGGCCATGCCTTCTGTTGCCTAGGCCCTAAGCTCTGGAATTCCCTGCCTGAACCTCTCCGCCTTGCTACCTCTCTTTCCTCCTTTAAGACACTCCTTAAAACCTACCTCTTTGACCAAGCTTTTGGTCGCCTGCCCTAATTTCTCCTTATGTGGCTCGGTGTCAAATTTTTGGTCTTATAATACTCCTGTGAAGCGCCTTGGGACGTTTTACTACTTTAAAGGTGCTATATAAATACAAGCTATTGTTGCTGTTGTTATTTTGGCCTTTATTGGGCAGAATTCAAAATGGTTCCGGTTCCTTCTCGGTTGCTCTAGATGCAGACTTTGTGATTTAAAGAAGTTGTATTGGTTCCTTTCTTTTTATTTGTTCACATGGAATGGGTGGTGGGTGGCAAGATTGCATTTATTGCCAATCCCTAACTAAGAACATAAGAACATAAGAAGTAAGAGCAGGAGTAGGCCATACGGCCCCATGAGCCTGCTCCGCCATTCAATAAAATCATGGCTGATCATCGACTTCAGCTCCACTTTCCCACCCGATCTCCATATCCCTTGGTTCCCCGAGAGTCCAAAAATCTATCAATCTCAGCCGTGAATATACGCAAAGACTCCAAAGATTCACAACCCTGTGAGTGAAGAAATTCCTCCTCATCTCAGTCTTAAATGGCCTACCCCTTATCCTGAGACTCTGCCCCCTAGTTCTAGACACTCCAGCCAGGGGAAACAACCTCTCAGCATCTACCCTGTCAATCCCCTTCAGAATCTTGTATGTTTCAATGAGATCACCTCTCATTCTTCTAAACTCCAGAGAGTATTGGCCCATTCTACACAATCTCTCATCATAGGACAGCCCTCTCATCCCAATCTAGTGAACCTTTGTTGTACCGCCTCCAAGGCAAGTATATCCTTCCTTAGATAAGGAGACCAGAATTGTGCACAGTACTCCAGGTGTGGTCTCACCATGGCCCTGTACAATTGTAGCAAGACTTCCTTACTCTTATACTCCAACCCCCTTTCAATAAAGGTCAACATGCCATTTGCCTTCCTTATTACTTGCTGTACCTGCATGCTAGCTTTCTGTGTTACTTGCACGAGGACACCCAAATCTCTCTGAACACCAACATTTGAAAGTTTCTCACCATTTAAAAAATATTCTGTTTTTCTATTCTTCCTACCAAAGTGAATAACCTCACATTTCCCTACATTATACTCCATCTGCCACCTTACTGCCCACTCACTCAGTCTATCTATATCCCATTGCAGACTCTGTGTTCTCCTCACAGCTTACTGTCCCACCTAGCTTGTATCATCAGCAAACTTGGATACATTACACTCGGTCCCTTCATCTAGGTCATTAATATAGATTGTAAAAAGCTGAGGCCCCAACACTGATCCTTGCGGCACCCCACTAGTTACAGCCTGCCAACCTGAAAAAGATCAATTCATCCTTACTCTCTGTTTTCTGTCTGTTAACCAATCCTCTATCCATGCTATTATATTACCCCCAACCCCATGAGCCCTAATCTTGTGTAATAATCTTTTATGTCGCACCTTATCGAATGCCTTTTAGAAATCCAAATATACTATTTCCACTGGTCCTACCCTGCTAGTTACATCTTCAAAAAACTCTAATAAATTTGTCAAACATGATTTCCCTTTCATAAAACCATGTTGACTCTGCCTAATCATGTTATGATTTTCTAAGTGCCCTGATACCACTTCCTTAACAATGGATTCCAGCATTTTCCCGACGACTGTTGTCAAGCTAACTGGCCTGTAGTTCCCTGTTTTTTTTCTCTTCCTCCTTTCTTGAATAGCAATGTTACATTTGCGACCTTCCAATCTGCTGGGACCTCTCCAGAATCTAAGGAATTTTGGAAGATCAAAACCAATGCATCTCTTTTAGAACCCTAGGATGTAGGCCGTCAGGTCCAGGGGATTTGTTGGCTTTTAGTCCCATTAGTTTCTCTAGTACTTTTTCTCTACTTATATTAATTACGTTAAGTTCCTCATGCTCATTAGACACTTGATTCCCCACCATTTTTCGTATGCTTTTTGTGTCTTCTATTGTGAAGACAGATAAAAAATATTTGTTTAACGTTTCTGCCATTTCCTTATTCCTCATAATAATTTCTCCTGTTTCAGCCTCTAAGGGACCAACATTTACTTGTGCTACTCTTTTCCTTTTTACTTACTTATAGAAGCTCTTACAATCTGCTTTTATTTTTTGCTAGTTTTCTCTCATACTCTATTTTTTCCCTTTTTATCAATTTTTTGGTCAACCTTTGCTAGTTTCTGAAACTCTCCCAATCCTCAGGCTGCTCGAGGAATTCCGGCTCCGTGTTGAAGAGCTGGAGTCCGAGCTTCAAACACTGAGACACATCAGGGAGGGGGAGAGTTACCTGGACTCTGTGTATCACGAGGTATTCACACCAATTAGATTAATTAATTCAGATGTAGTCCGTGGCCAGGATGGTGTGACTAGAAGTGAGGCAGGTACGGGGATCCAGGAGGTAGTGTTGGAGGAGCCGCAGCCCTTGCACTTGTCCAGCAGGTTCGAGGCTCTTACTCCCTGTGAGGATGGGAACAGGGACTGCGGGGAGGATGAGCAACCTGGCCACAGCACCGTGGAGCGGGGGGCCATTCAAGTGGGGGGAGTTAAAAGAAATGTTGTAGTGGTAGGGGATAGTATCGTTAGGGGGATAGATAGAGTTCTTTGCAGCCGAGAGCGAGAGTCCCGAAGGCTGTGTTGCCTGCCCGGTGCCAGGGTTAAGGACATCTCCTCTGGACTGGAGAGAAACTTGGAGTGGGAGGGGGAGGATCCAGTTGTCGTGGTCCATGTTGGTACCAACGACATAGATAGGACAAGGAAGGAGGTTCTGCTGAGGGAGTTTGAGCAGCTAGAGGCCAAATTAAAAAGCAGAACCACAAGGGTAATATTACCTGAGCCATGAGCGAATTTGGCTAGGACAAATAAAATTAGAGAGTTAAATGCGTGGCTGAAAGACTGGTGTGGGAGAAATGGGTTTTGCTTCCTGGGACACTGGCACCAGTACTGGGGCAGGAGGGAGCTGTTCCGTTGGGACGGGCTTCACTTGGCCAGTGCTGGGACTAGAGTCCTGGCGGATCATATAACTAGGGCTGTAGAGAGGGCTTTAAACTAACTAGTGGGGGGGAGGTTCCTAGAGAGCAAATAATAAAAATGACAACAGAGAAGGTAATAGACTTAGGTAGCAGTGGGGAAATTAAAAACCAGAGCGTGTCAGGAAGGGGCAGAAGGTATGGAGTAAAAGGTAAAGTAATAAAAAGGGCAAAAGCAGGAACTAAGTGTCACAAAACATATTTGAAAGTTCTCTATCTGAATGCACGTAGCATTCGTAACAAAATAGACGAGTTAATGGCACAAATAACTACATATGGGTATGATCTTGTGGCCATTACAGAAACATGGCTGCAGGGTGACAATGCCTGGGAATTAAACATACCAGGTTATTTAACGATCAGGAAGGACAGGCAGGAAGGAAGGGGAGGTGGGGTGGCTATGTTAATAAAGGAAGGAATCACTGTAATACAGAGAAATGATATTGGGTCAAAAGATCAGGATAACAAAACAGTTTGGGTGGAGGTAAGGAATAATAAGGGGAAAAAAACACTAGTGGGCATAGTCTATAGGCCTCCGAACAGTACCAACTCTGTTGGACGGAGTATCAATCAGGAAATAGTTGAGGCTTGTAATAAGGGAACATCTATAATTATGGGGGATTTTAACTATCATATTAATTGGACAAATCAAATTGGGCAGGGCTGCCTTGAGGATGAGTTCATTGAGTGTATTAGGGATGGGTTTCTTGAGCAGTATGTAACTGAACCGACCAGGGGGCAAGCAACCTTAGATCTGGTCCTGTGTAGTGAGACAGGATTAATTAAAAATGTCCTAGTAAAGGATCCCCTTGGAATGAGTGACCATAACATGGTTGAATTCCATATTCAATTAGAGGGTGAGAAGGTTGGATCTCAAACAAGAGTGCTAAGCTTGAATAAAGGAGACTATGAAGGTATGAGAGCGGAATTGAGTAGAGTGGATTGGGAAAATAGATTAAAGGGTAAGACGATACATGATCAGTGGTGTACATTTAAGGAGTTATTTTACAACTTCCAAAAAATATATATTCCACTGAGAAGAAAAGGGTGCAAAAGAAAAGACAGCCATCCGTGGCTAAGTAAAGAAATTAAGGATAGTATTCGACTAAAAACAAGGGCATATAAGGTAGCCAAATCTAGTGGGAGGATAGAGGATTGGGAAAACTTTAAAAGACAGCAAAAAATAACAAAAAGATTGATTAAGAAAGGGAAGATAGATTATGAAAGTAAATTAGCAAAAAATATAAAAACAGATAGTAAGAGCTATTATAGTTATATAAAAAGAAAAAGGGTGGCTAAAGTAAATGTTGGTCCCTTAGAGGATGAGACCGGGAAATTAATGGTGGGAAATATGGAGATGGCAAAAACACTGAATGAATATTTTATATCAGTCTTTACAGTAGAAGACACTAAGAATATCCCAACACTGGACAAACAGGGGGCTAAAGGGGGGGAGGAGCTAAACACGATCAAAATCACTAAGGAAGTGGTACTCGGTAAAATAATGGGACTCAAGGCGGATAAATCACCTGGACCTGATGGCTTACATCCTAGGGTCTTGAGGGAAGTGGCGGTAGGGATTGTGGATGCATTGGTAATAATTTTCCAAAACTCCCTGGACTCGGCAAAGGTCCCGGCAGACTGGAAAACTGCTAATGTAACACCATTATTTAAAAAGGGCAGTAGACAGAAGGCTGGAAACTATAGACCGGTTAGCCTAACATCTGTGGTAGGTAAAATTTTGGAGTCCATTGTTAAGGAGACAGTAACAGGACATTTGGATAATCATAATTTAATAGGACAAAGTCAGCATGGTTTTATGAAGGGGAAGTCATGTTTGACAAATTTGCTGGAGTTCTTTGAGGAAGTAACATATAGGGTGGATAACGGGGAACCAGTGGACGTAGTGTATTTAGACTTCCAAAAGGCATTTGACAAGGTGCCACACAAAAGATTATTGCTTAAGATAAAAAATCACGGGATTGGGGGTAATATTCTGGCATGGATAGAGGATTGGCTATCTAACAGAAGGCAGAGAGTTGGGATAAATGGTTCATTCTCAGACTGGCAATCAGTAACTAGTGGTGTTCCGCAGGGGTCAGTGTTGGGTCCCCAACTCTTTACAATCTATATTAACGATTTGGAGGAGGGGACCGAGTGTAACATATCAAAGTTTGCAGATGATACTAAGATGGGAGGGAAAGTAGTGAGTGAGGAGGACATAAAAAACCTGCAAGGGGACATAGACAGGCTAAGTAAGTGGGCAGAGGTTTGGCAGATGGAATACAATACTGGAAAGTGTGAGGTTATTCACTTTGGCAGGAAAAATCGTAGAGCAAGTTATTATCTTAATGGCAAGAAACTGGAAAGTACTGAAGTACAAAGGGATCTGGGGGACCTGGTGCACGAAACTCAAAAGGTTAGTATGCAGGTGCAGCAAGTGATTAAGAAGGCCAATGGAATGTTGGCTTTCATTGCTAGGGGGATAGAATATAAAAATAGGGAGGTATTGCTTCAGTTGTACAAGGTATTGGTGAGACCACACCTGGAATACTGCATACAGTTTTGGTGTCCATACGTAAGAAAGGACATACTTGCTCTCGAGTCAGTACAAAGAAGGTTCACTCGGTTAATCCCGGGGATGAGGGGATGGACATATGAGGAGAGGTTGAGTAGATTGGGACTCTACTCATTGGAGTTCAGAAGAATGAGAGGCGATCTTATTGAAACATATAAGATTGTGAAGGGGTTGGATCGGGTGGATGCGGGGAGGATGTTCCCGATGATGGGTGAAACTAGAACTAGGGGGCATAGTCTTAGAATAAGGGGCTGCTCTTTCAAAACTGAGATGAGGAGGAACTACTTCACTCAGAGGGTGGTAGGTCCATGGAATATGCTGCCCCAAAAAGCTGTAGAAGCTACATCATTACATAAATTTAAAACAGAAATAGACAGTTTCCTAGAAGTAAAGGGAATTAAGGGTTACGGGGAGCGGGCAGGAATTTGGACATGAGTCTAGGTTCGGATCGGTCATGGCCCTGTGGGTAGCGGAGCGGGCCCAGGGGCCGTGTAGCCTGATCCTGCTCCTATTTCGTGTGTCTAATTCTGTTAGATTCAGGAGATGGTTCTGTGATAGTGGATTGGCGGTTAGGATCAGATCAACCATGATCTTATTGAATGGCGGAGCAGGCTCGAGGGGCCGATTGGCCTACTCCTGCTCCTATTTCTTATGTTCTTATGTTCTTATTATTCTTTGCAACATTATAAGCTTCTTCTTTCAATCTAATGCTATCCTTAACTTCTTTAGTTAGCCACGGTTGGATCACTTTTCCCGTGGTGTTTTTGTTTCTCAATGGAATGTATTTTTGTTGAGATTTATGAAATATTTCTTTAAATACAAGCCACTGCTTATCTACCGCCATACCTTTTAATCTATTTTTCCAATCTGCCTTAGCCAACTCGCCCCTCATACCAATGTAATTGGCTTTATTTAAGTTTAAGACACTAGTTTCGGACTTAGGCAAGTCACTCTCAAAATTAAATAAAATTCTATCATATTATGATCACTCTACCCCAGAGGATCCTTTACTGTGAGATTACTAATTAACCCTGTCTCATTACACAATAGAAGATCTAAAATAGCCTGTTCCCTGGTTGGTTCCATGACATATTGTTCTAGTAAACTGTCCCGAATGCATTCCATGAACTCGTCCTCCAGACTACCTTTGCCAATTTGATTTGTCTGCAAATACTGACAAGCACAGCACAAATGTGCACGGCTGCACCCAGGCTCTCCCATGACTCTCTCCATATGCTTAGCAAGCAGGGAGGTTCTCTTCCATTCCCATGGGTGGAAGAGACCTCCCCAGGAGACCAACGCAGCCTGGTTGCACATTGCACAGGAGGGCACAAGCAGGGATGTTGTCAGGAGGACCAGGCTGCAGTGGCGCAAACCTTTCAATGATCTCAGTAGATCACGAAATGTTACTGCCAAGCCACACTCAACCTCATCCTGCTGTGCCACTCATCACATCCACATCACTCTGCCTTCTCCACCCTACTCCTGCACATCTTTACTCACACCAACTTGCCTTGCACCTCCACCCATCCCTCTCGATCTACATTATCACTTCCCCATCTCACTAGCCACTCCACACACTCACCCTCATCCTACTGCAAGCATGCCAACTAACAGCACACAAGGTTAGGCACCTGGGTAGTTTAGCCATTGTTCATGTGAAGTTTCTGTTAATGTATTGTCAAACATTGAAATCTATATTTTCAACACTTTACCTTATTGGACAGATCTGTGCGCACCTTTGGAAGTGTCCTAGTGAGTGCCAGTGAATGTTGAGACATAACCCCCCCCCCCCCCGCCCCCCCCGCACAATGGTGATGAGTGTGAAAGGAATGGCTTGGACATTGTAGGGATGCTTTATGGTGCTGATGTGGGGTGGTGTCAACCTGGTGCATCATGTGGCAGCCAGGTTGTACAGCGTCAAGTGAAGTAAATCTGGCCATGGTGATGCCATCGCTGGCCTCCTGGGCAGCAATGTTGCCGGGTGCTGATGCCCTGTGTCCTGTGCAGCATCAGGTGATTGCGGAGAAGGTTGGTGCTGTTGTTGGTGATGTTGGTGTGCCTGGTGATGTTGGTGTTGGGGCTGATCGTGGAGGGATTCAGAGGACCAAGGTGAGACTTTTTCAAGGGTACCGATGTTGCTGGAATAGATGGCAGCTGAAGTTGAGATGACAGAAGCGATCTGTCAATGGTGAGAGAGCTTAACATAGAAACATAGAAACATAGAAGATAGGAGCAGGACTAGGCCATTCGGCCCCTCGAGCCTTCTCCGCCATTCAATGCGATCATGGCTGATCATCCAAATTCAGTACAGAGTCCCTGCTTTCTCCCCATACCCCTTGATCGCTTTAGCCTTAAGCAATATATCCAACTCCTTCTTGAATATATTTAATGTATTGGCCTCTACTGCCTTCTTTGGTAGAGAATTCCGCAGGTTCCCCACTCTCTGGGTGAAGAAATTCCTCCTCATTTCTGTCCTAAATGGCCTACCCCTTATCCTTAGACTGTGACCCCTGGTTCTGGACTCCCCGACCATCGGGAACATCCTTCATGCATCTAGTCTGTCCAGTCCTGTCAGAATTTTATAAGTTTCAATGAGATCCCCTCTCATTCTTCTAAACTCCAGCGAGTACAAGCCCAATCGACCCAATCTCTCCTCATACGTCATTCCTGCCATCCCAGGTATCAGCCTGGTGAATCTTCGCTGAACTCCTTCCATTGCAAGAGCATCCTTCCTCAGATAAGGTGACCAAAACTGCACACAATACTCAAGATGTGGTCTCACCAAGGCCCTGTACAACTGCAGCAAGACATCCTTGTTCCTGTACTCAAACCCTCTCACTACGAAGGCCAACATACCATTTGCCTTCTTAACCGCCTGCTGCACCCGCATGCTTACCTTCAGCGACTGGTGCACAAGGACACCCAGGTCTTGTTGCACTTCCCCTTCTCCCAATCTATTGCCATTCAGGTAATAATCTGCCTTCCTGTTTTTGCCACCAAAGTGGATAACCTCACATTTATCCACGTTATATTGCATCTGCCATGCTTCTGCCCAATCACCCAACCTGTCCAAATCACCCTGTAGTTTCTCGGCATCCTCCTCACAGCACACACGCCCACCCAGCTTTGTGTCATCTGCAAATTTGGAGATATTACATCTAGTTCCCTTGTCTAGATCATTAATATATATTGTGAATAGCTGGGGTCCTAGGACTGATCCCTGCGGTATCCTACTAGTCACTGCCTGCCACTCGGAAAAAGACCCGTTTATTCCAACTCTTTGCCTTCTGTCTGCCAACCAGTTCTCTATCCAAGTCAATACCTTGCCCCAATCCCATGTGCCTTAACTTTACACGCTAATCTCTTATGCGGGACCTTATCGAAAGCCTTCTGAAAGCCGAAAGCTTGCTCCAAGGAGGTGACAGTGGATAGAGAGTTTACTCCAAACACTTCCAAACTGCATACAGCTCAAAAGTATCTTCCAAGACCTGAAGGCTCAAGCTTCTGACATTGGAAAGTGACCAGCTATGAAAAGGTAGCTTTCATACCACTTTTGCAAATGTCACCGTAGATATTCACAGCAATGGGGAGACATAGAGAACCTGACGTGATCTCCGAATGACGTGAACCCCGTTAAAAAAGTGAGAAAATAGACATAGGCTGGCAAAATAGTAGTTAACAAGCATTTAACTATCTTAAATAACAACAGAAAATGCTGGAAAAACTCAGCAGGCCAGGCAACATCCGTGGAGAGAGAAACAGAGTCAACCTTTCTATCTTAAATGCCTCCCCGCCGCTTGGTGTCGGGTCTGTTCTGAAATCACAGACCCGACACTTTGGAAACTTACATGGAGGTGGGTTCGGAGCAGGTTCCCAACCCGGTCAATCATTTCAATTTTGACAGCGGAGCCGCCTCCGAACCTGCACCCTGAGCGCCGGCAAAATCGCGGCCTGGTGAACCATTTTGATTTTTACGATTCGCCGACAACTTTCGTGGTCATTTTGTTTGGTGCTAGTCCACAATTACCAAATTTATTGAATTCCGTTTCACCATTATCCGAACATTTTGGGCTGCTTATATGATTGTCCCAGAATGTACCGCACAACAACACAATGATGGCTGCAGAACAGTGTGTTGCATTGTGGAGTGAGCAGTCTGAAACCCAAGCTGATGTGTAGTTATACTGTAGACACATGCCTCCACACCTGGAACCAAACCAGCACTGTGAACTGATCTCATTTGTTCATGTCTTGGCCAAAATGAGGTTACACCGAAGTGTTATATTGCACTTTTAGAAATATATTTGGAAGAACTTCAGAGCCATTCGAATGCAGTATAACTAGCTTATTGATGTTAGTGTTCAGAATTCTATTTTAAATTGGCAATCATGGGCCTCAGCGTTCATTTGATATAGGGGTGCATTTATTTCAATGCAGTCTGACTCTCACTCTCGCTCTCTCTGTCTTGGTCTCTCTCTCTCTCTCTCTGTCTCTGAGTCTCTCTCTGTCCCTGTCTTTGGCTCTCTCTCTGTCTCTCTGTCTGCCTCTCTCTCTGAGTCTGTGTGTGTGTCTCTCTCTATCTCTGAGTCTTTCTCTCTATCTCTCTCTGTCTCTGATTCTCTCTGTCTCTGTCTGTCTCTGTCTCTGTGTCTCACTCTCTCTCTCTCTCTGTCTCTGACTCTCTCTGTCTGTCTCTGTCTCTGTGTCTCTCTATCTCTCTCTGCCTCTGACTCTCTCTGTCTCTGTGTGTCTCGCTCTCTCTCTCTCTCTCTCTCTCTGTCTCTGACTCTCTCTGTCTCTGTCTGTCTCTGCCTCTGTGTCTCGATCTCTCTCTCTGTCTCTGTCTCTGTCTCTGACTCTCTCTGTCTCTGTCTGTCTCTGTCTCTGTGTCTATCTCTCTCGCTCTGTCTCACTCTCTGTCTCTGACTCTCTGTTTCTGATTCTCTCTGTCTCTGTCTGTCTCTGTCTCTGTGTCTCGCTCTCTCTCTCTCTCTCTCTGTCTCTGACTCTCTCTGTCTCTGTCTGTCTCTGTCTCTGTGTCTATCTCTCTCGCTCTGTCTCACTCTCTCTCTCTCTCTCTGTTTCTCTCTGTCTCTGTCTGTCTCTGTCTCTGTGTCTCGCTCTCTCTCTCTTTCTCTGTCTCTGACTCTCTCTATCTCTATCTGTCTCTGTCTCTCTCTATCTCTCTCTGTCTCGGATTCTCTCTGTCTCTGTGTGTCTCGCTCTCTATGTCTCTCTCTCTCTCGCTCTGTCTCTGTGTCTGTGTCTCTCTCTGTCTCTGTGTCTCTCTCTCTCTCACTCTGTCTCTCTCGCTCTCTCTCTGTCTCTGTGTGTGTGGCTCGCTCTCTCTCTGTCTCTGTGTCTCTCTCTCGCTCTGCCTCTCTCTTTCTCGCTCTGTCTCTGTCTCTGTGTCTCTCTCTCTTGCTCTGTCTCTGTCTCTCTCGCTCTCTCTCTGTCTCTGTGTGTGTGTCGCTCTCTCTCTGTCTCTGTGTCTCTCTCTCGCTCTGCCTCTGTCTCTCTCGTTCTCTCTTTTTCCATGCTGCTGTCCATTTGTTAACTCCCCGTTTAGATGCTGCCGATTTTGATGCAGCTCCATAAACCCCCGGGACTCCCCTCCTCACTGACAACACCGACCATCAGTTTGAGGCCCTTGGTGATTTTGCAGCCGTGGGAGCAGGTCAAATTGGCCCTTTTTTTTGATATTGTAAAACCCTGCAACACCAGACAAAGAAAATCAGTCAAGAACTGGGCCAAAGCCCAGAAAACCAGGCAGGTTTATATTTAAAAAGAAGAAATAGTCTGATTGAAAAATGGACTTTCTAGAAGGCACTGGATCACGAGTGCATAACTCCCAGTGATAATACTCCAATCATCAGGGATTAGGGAGAAATTACCTCAGTTGAGGGTCGGATTTGATTGTAATGTTCCATGTCCATGTCCATGTCTCGGCTATTTGAGAGAGAACGAGAGTGTCCATGAAGCATGCCTTTAGGAGAGGAAAGTAGGTATTAGTCATACACTAGCAGACAGAATTTGACAGCATTTTCCTTTGAAAAGAGGTTTTCAAAATTTTCTTGTGCACTAGAATTACATATCACTATAAAATGAATGAGGATCAAGAGAGTACACGGTCATACAGGAGGCGAGTACTTTTTAGTACGACCATTTACATTTTGTTCATTAATAGTAAGTTGCCCATTTCCCCATAGTCAGTTGATGGTTATTGGTATTTTCTTACATGGTGGCAGTGACTTTAGATACTTGCTCCACAGAGCCACCTAGTGGATTTAGTGGGGTCGATTTTAACTTTCACCGCCAGGAGGAAAACTGACTGCAACGGATCAGCACTAATGTTCCCGCTAATGTGCACGCGCGCGGCCTCGCAGTGATCCGAAAGGTCCCGCGCAGGTCGCTCACTGACTTTTACATTGTAAATACCGCACATGCGCGGAAATTTAAAGGGACAGCGCAATTAAAGAAACAGGCCGTGCAGAACAAAGCGCAGCTTACTGGGAGCATTGTGTACAACCCGCCCAATTTTTTTTTGCATTGACGTCAGCGGCAAGGAAAATCCAGCAGGCATTTATGTAATGGGCCGCTTATCTGGTCATTATCACATTTGCTGTTTGTGGGAGCTTGCTGTGCGCAAATTGGCTGCCGCGTTTCCTACATTACAGCAGTGACTGACGTAAGAAAACTACTCGGCACTTGGTCTAAGCGTTAAACAAAGCTTTAATCAACTGTTTTACAACATGGAGGTCTAGTTGTGTCCTTCACTAGTTCCTGTTAAGAATGTCCTGCGCAAGCTGGGCCCGTGCCCGAGTATTTATACTCTCCCTGGACAGCACCACCCGTAGGCTGCTCAGTATTATTTCATAAGTCTTTCTTTCATGAATGACTGATTCATGTCAGTGACTACACTTCAAAAGTACTTCATTGGCTGTAAAACGCATTGGGACATCCTGATGTCGTGAACGCAAGTCTTACTTTCTTTGTAATTTTTTTTGCTTCAGTTTAAGGGACAAGGGGAACGAGCAAAGCATGAAATAGCCTGTTGGGACTGTTACGCAGAGCTGTACTTGTTGCCAGATATCCACAGATCTCTGACTTTGTTAACCTTGCAACCGGCAAGTGCAGTGCGGGAAGAGGCACTTTGGTATTGATCGGAAAAAAGCAGCAACGATCAAAGCCTCAGTTTATTTAATTGTGACACTCTGATCTGATTTAGATCACATACTGATTTTGGTTGGAATGAGCCTCAGTATCAAAAACACAGATCACGGGCCAGCTGCAAGAAGCCACACACAACAGAAATAGTTGGTGCGTCCTTGCGCCAGAGTCCCTGTGAACACAATGGGCCCATGAAATTGATTGACTAATGGAAAATTAAGCTCTGCGGTTTTCATTGACCTGATTAAAAAGGAGGCCCCCCCCCCCCCCCCCCCACTGATTGCCTATATTAAGGGCCTGGAGCAACAGAGATCGGGAATAAGACATAGGGTGATTGGCAAGGATACCAGCCCTTTTCCACTATTTCTGGAACATTGTACTGGCAATCCAGCAACAACAACTTGTATTTATATAGCACCTTTAAAGTAGTAAAATGTCCCAATGTGCTTCGCAGGAGTATTTTAAGACTAAAAATTTGACTCCGAGCCACAAAAGGAGAAATTAGGGAAGGGGACCAAAAGCTCGGTCAAAGAGGTAGGTTTTAAGGAGCATCTTAAAGGATGAAAGAGAGGTAGCGAAGCAGAGAGATTTAGGCAAGGAATTCTAGAGCTTAGGGCCTTGGCAACAGAAGGCACGACCACCGATGGTTGAGCGATTATAATCAGGGATGCCCAAGAGGGCAGAATTAGAGGAGCGCAGATATCTCGGGGCGGTTTGTGGGGCTGAAGGAGGTTACAGAGATAGGAAGGGGCGAGGCCATGGAGGGATTTGAAAACAAGGATGAGAATTTTGAAATCGAGGCGCTGCTTAAGCGGGAGCCGGTTACAGACATGAATTAGACTGCAAGATCTTGTTTCAGCATCTTTTTGTGAAAGATGATGCCTTGACAGGCCAGCAATCTCCCTCTACTGGTGATTTCAAGTCCCTAAAAGGATATGAATCAAACATCTAAATCAGGCATTTGACCCAATCTTTTGTTTTTCATTAACAAAAGCTAGGTTTAATTAATTTGAGAAGAAGAGTTCCTGAGGAAAACAGAAGAAATGGAATGACATTTTTTTTTCTCGCAAATTCCTTCCTTATTTAGTCACTGGCCAGTTTTTACTTTGCTGCATCTTACAGAAACTCAGCACCCATGGACCAGTTGAACCAGGAACACTCCTCGCCACGATGGACGTCTCGGCACTCTACACCAGTATCCCCCACGATGACGGCATCGCTGCGACAGCCTCAGTACTCAACACCAACAACAGCCAATCTCCAGACACCATCCTACAACTCATCCGCTTCATCCTTGACCACAATGTCTTCACCTTCGACAACCAGTTCTTTACCCAAACACACGGAACAGCCATGGGGACCAAATTCGCACCCCAATACGCCAACATCTTCATGCACAAGTTCGAGCAAGACTTCTTCGCTGCACAGGACCTCCAACCAACGCTATACACCAGATACATCGACGACATTTTCTTCCTATGGACCCACGGCAAAGAATCACTGAAAAGACTACACGATAACATCAACAAGTTCCATCCCACCATCAAACTCACCATGGACTACTCCTCAGAATCGGTTTCATTCTTGGACACACGAATCTCCATCAAAGACGGACACCTCAGCACTTCACTCTACCGCAAGCCCACGGGCAACCTCAGGATGCTTCACTTCTCCAGCTTCCACCCTAATCACGTTAAAGAAGCCATCCCCTATGGACAAGCCCTGCGAATACACAGGACCTGCTCAGACGAGGAGGAACGCGATGGACACCTACAGACGCTGAAAGACGCCCTCGTAAGAACGGGATATGACGCTCGACTCATCGATCGACAGTTCCGACGGGCCACAGCAAAAAATCGCATAGACCTCCTCAGAAGACAAACACGGGACACAACCAACAGAGTACCCTTCGTCGTCCAGTACTTCCCCGGAGCGGAGAAACTACGCCATGTTCTTCGCAGCCTTCAACATGTCATCGATGACGACGAACACCTCGCTAAGGCCATCCCCACGCCTCCACTACTCGCCTTCAAACAGCCGCCTAACCTCAAACAGACCATCGTTCGCAGCAAATTACCCAGCTTTCAGGAGAACAGCAACCACGACACCACACAACCCTGCCACGGCAACCTCTGCAAGACATGCCAGATCATCAACACAGATACCATCATCACACGTGAGGACACCACCCACCAGGTACATGGTACATACTCACATGACTCGGCCAATGTTGTCTACCTCATACATTGCAGGAAAGGATGCCCCGGAGCATGGTACATCGGCCAAAGATTACAGAGACTGAGAAACATCATCCCCAGTGTTACTGTGCACACAGTGGGGACCAATAATCCAGTGGCAGGGGATCATATTATGAGGCACAGAAGCCTGAAGCCTACTCCAAGCACCAAGTGTGCCTCAATGGGGCCAGTCAGCATGAAGGGTGCTGGGATTCCTGCACAAAGCTTACACGAGGCTTATTAAGGCCACGAGAAAAATGTAAATTAAGGGGCCACCTCAAAATACAAATGGAGCACCAGAGTAGTGCCCAGTCGCACAGAGTCATTCGGTACAGTTGCTGAAGAAGAGGTCCCAAAATATATTTTTTTTTAAATCCTCTGCCCCTGGCCATCCCCACCTGGTCCTACCCCCCCCGCCCCCCAACCACACTGCCCCTGTGCCATCTTCTCTTCTTCCTTCTTAGGCAGTCCCTCGGAACCGAGGATGACTTGCTTCCACATTAAAAATGAGTTCTCGGGTGACTGATGAGTCAAATGCGGGACCTACAGTTTCTGTCACAGGTGGGGCAGATGGTGGTTGAAGGGGCGGGTGGGTGGGGTGCTTGGGTTGACGTGCGCTCCTTGCGCTGCCTGCGCTTGGCTTCTGCTTTCTCCCGGCGAAGAGACTCGAGGTGTTCGGCGCCTTCCCGGATGCTTCTCATCCACTTCGTGCGGTCTTGGGCCAGGGATTCCCAGGTGTCGGTGGGGATGTTACACTTTTTCAAGAAGGTTTTGAGGGTGTCCTTGAAGCGTTTCCTCTGCCCACCTGGGGCTCTCTTGCCGTGCCGGAGCTCCGAGTAGAGCACTTGTTTTGGGAGTCTCGTATCGGGCATGCAGACAATGTGACCCGTCCATCGGAGCTGATTGAGCGCGGTCAAAGCTTCGATGCTGGGGATGTTGGCCTGAGCAAGAACACTGACTTTGGTGCGCCTATCCTGCCAGTGGATTTGCAGGATCTTGCGGAGGCAGCGTTGGTGGTACCTCTCCAGTGCTTTGAGGTGCCTGCTGTACATGGTCCATGTCTCTGAGGCATACAACAGGGCGGTATCACTGCTGTTCTGTAGACCATGAGCTTAGTGCCAGGATTGAGGTCCTGGTTGTTAGATCCGTGTGTTAATGGAGACACAGAATGCAGGAGTTGATTTAACAAGTGTTTACTGAACAAAGTCTGGAGGTGAACTAACAACACAAGACGCTACACAGGCTTATATACCCGAGTGGTCACTACTGGTACTACAGTATACAGGGGCTTCAAAAACATAGTTCCTCTTAAAGGTACATACACTACAATTCCTCCCCTTTTAGATAAATAGTACATAACATTTTAAGTAATCATTAAATAACATTTTTACAAGAACAATAATATACACATTTGCTGAAGTTAATCAATTACAAATTCAGTCTCTCTGGAGGCTTCCTGACTCGGTCCGGATAACGCCTCGGTGGTGTAGTAGGTTCTTTTGGCAAGGTCGATTCGGCTTCAATGCCAGTGTCGGGTAAATCTGGTTCCAGTATCACCGGATCGGAGGTAGATACTATGGGTATCTCTGCTTCATCACTAGGCGTATAGAGTTGTGGTGTAGGTTGTCCTTTTTCGGATGACTCTATGATCTGGTCAGCATGGCGCCTTATTATGCTTTCTCCAATGTCCACGGTATACATCAGCGGTCCTAGTCATGTGCAAATAGTTCCAGGCTGCCATTTCTCGGTACGGTAGTCCCGGGCCAAAACTGGTTGACCTATCTGGAAGGTTCTAGTTGGCCTTTCATTCATGCTTTGAAATTGCCGGTTCTCTACGTCCCTTCTGACGTTTGGCTTGACCAAATCCAGCCAGCATCTTAGTCTTCTATTGAAAAACATCATGGCGGGGGTTTGGTTTGTAACCACATGTGTTGTATTCCTGTACGCAAACAAGAAGTTATCTACCTTATGTTGTAGATTTATGTCTTCATTACCCATGGCCTTTATGGCCTTCTTGAAGGTCTGGACAAACCTTTCAGCCAATCCATTGGTGGCGGGATGGTATGGGGCGGACGTGTAGTGCCTAACCCCATTGTTTTTTAAGAACTTCATGAATTCTTCGGATACAAATTGTGGTCCATTATCAGAACAGATCTGTTCAGGCAGCCCATTCCTGGCGAATATGGTCCTTAATACTGTGATGGTTTTTTCCGTGGTGGTGGAGGACATCTTTATTACCTCCGGCCACTTGGAGTGTGCATCCACCGCGATTAAGAACATTGAGTCCATAAATGGACCAGCAAAGTCGATATGTACCCTTTGCCATGGAGATGAGGGCCACTCCCATGGATGTAGAGGGGCTTGTGGTGGGGCATTTTGGACCTTCTGGCATCCTAGACAGCTCTTGGTCATTTCTTCGATGTCTCCATCGATACCTGGCCACCACACAAACGCTTTGGCTAGGTTCTTCATTTTCACTCCACCCAGATGCCCCTCGTGAAGCTCCTTTAGCACTCTATCCTTGAGTTTGGGTGGAATCACCACTCTGGATCCACACATCAAGGTTCCTCGGCACACTGACAGCTGTTCTCTTCTTTGCGAGAATGCTGGCAACAGTGGTTCGCCATGTGCTGGCCATCCCTTCACCGTTAAATCGTAGACTCGTGAGAGAGTCGGGTCATTTCGCATTTCCTTTTCAATGGTAGAATTTGTCACCGGTAGACATTCCACTATGGTCGAGTGGAATATCTCCACTGGGTCCACTGTAGGCGCCTCTTCCATCGTTGGCAACGGTAGGCGCGATAACCCGTCAGCATTCCCATGCTGTTTTGTTCCTTTGTACTCTATGTCATATTGGTGTGCCCCTAGGAAAAGGGACCACCTCTGTAGCCTTTGCGCTGTCATAATGGGAACGCCCTTTTTAGGGTTGAATATGGAGACGAGGGGTTGATGGTCAGTCAACAAGGTAATTTTTGTCCGTGTAGGTAATGGTTGAATTTCTTCACCCCCCACACCAGGCTGAGTGCCTCCCTGTCGATCTGGGCATAGTTACGCTCAGCTGAGTTCAATGAGCGTGACACAAAAGCTATCGGCCGCTCCGAGCCATCAGGGAATCTATGTGATAATACCGCTCCCACGCCGTAAGGGGATGCATCGCACGCCAGTCTGATTGGCAGTGATGGGTTGTAATGAGCCAACACTTCCCTGGACGCGATCAAGCCTTTGCATTTATGGAAGGCACGTTTACAGTCTTCGCTCCATTTCCAAACTACTCCCGTTTGTAGCAGTGCGTTAAGCGGGTGCAGAACCATCGACAAGTTTGGTAAAAATTTATGATAGTAATTTACTAATCCCAGGAACGACCTTAATTGTGAGACATTTTCAGGCGCTGGGGCCTTTATGACCGCTTCAATTTTTTCAGGTGACTTATGCAACCCTTCTTCGTTAATGACATGGCCACAATATGATATTTGTTTCTGGAAAAATTCGTACTTGGGGCGATTTGCTCGTAGGCCCCGTTCCCTCAGCCTCGTGAGCACCTGCTCCAAGTTGGCAAGGTGCTCGTTGTCGTTTTCTCCTGTTACAAGGATGTCGTCTAGGTAGCATTGAGTCCCCGGAATCCCTTGCAGGACTTGCTCCATAGCTCTTTGCCAGATAGCCGGAGCTGATGCCACTCCGAAAACCAGTCGATTGTGCTGGTACAGGCCTTTGTGTGTGTTTATCGTGAGATACTTTTTAGAGGCCTCCTCAACCTCCATCTGTAGATATGCCTGTGCTAAGTCAATTTTGGTGAAACGTTTCCCTCCGGATAGTGAGGCGAAAATATCTTCTATCCTCGGAAGAGGATACTGTACCGTGTGAAGAACCGGGTTTCACCTTGAAGTCCCCACAGATGCGAACTTTTCTCTGTTCTTCAGATTTATCATTATTCAACGTTTTCTTCATGACCGGGATGATGGGTGTTGCCCACTCGCTCCAATCTACCTTGGATAACACGCCTGCTTTTTCCAAATTCTCCAGTTCTGCCTCGACGGCTGGACGAATTGCGTATGGCACTGGCCTTGCCTTAAAAAACTTGGGAATTGCCGCATCTTCCACTTTATTGAGGCGGTGGCGCCTTTCAGGGTTCCTAGTTCCTGTTGAAACACTTCTTTGGTGTTAGCCAAGATTTCTTTTAATCGTCCAGGTATGACGTCATCATCGTTTTTTTTCTTACTGGTCACCGTCAGTGCCTGAATGGAGTGCCAGTCTAAACGTATCTTTCTGATCCATTCACGTCCCAACAACGGTGGACCACCATCTTGCAGAACGTATAAATACAACTTCTGTATTTCCTTGCCGTGGTATACAACAGGCACCCTTATTTTCCCTCTGGGGTATACTTTCTGCCCCGTATATGTCTTCAAGACAATGGATGTGTCTTTCAAAGGTATATGCGGAAATAGCCGCTCGTAATCCCGTCGACTCATGACGGTCAGAGCTGATCCTGTATCTAGCTCCATTTTGACTGGGGACCCCGCTATCGTGAGTGTAACCCAAATGGTCTGGTAATCTTCTTTGGCAATTACATTATGTAATTTGAGACAGCTTAGTCTCTTGTTTCCGGAGTCGCTATCGCTCTTCTGGTCTTCGGAGCTACTGTCCGTCATCATTTGTACCTTTCTGTACTTTTCCTTATTGACCTTTTTACTGTCAGCGGATTTCTTTCCAGATCTGCATACACGTGCAACGTGTCCCATCTTTCCGCATTGCCTGCATGCTTTGTCCTTGAACCAGCAGTCCTTCTGGTCATGGGTGGATCTGCCGCAGCGATAACATCTCTCAAAACCCCGTGTCATTTCATGGGTGCCGAAGTCCTGTGGCTTTTGCTGTATCTCTGCAGCTCCTCTTGCTGCTGCTTCGTATGACACAGCCACACTGAAAGCCTTGTCCAGTGTTAAATCTTTCTCAGAAAGTAGTCTTTTCTGTGTTCCTTCGCTTAGGAGACCGCAGACGAATTTGTCTCGTAGAGAATCTGCCAGTCCTGCCCCGAATTGGCAGTGCTTTGACAGCTTTCGTAATTCGGTGAGGTAATCAGCGTTACTTTCATTCTTGTGCTGATTCCTCCTGAAGGATTTGAATCGTTCTGCTATCAGCAGCGGTGTTGGGTTTAAATGCTCCTGTAAGGTATCAACAATCTCCTTAAAATTCTTGTCCATCGGTTTGGCTGGAGTGATCAAGTTTCGTAACAGCCCGTATGTCCTTGCGCCCATCAGATTTAGAAGTGCCGATGCCTTTTTATCATCCGCTACTTCATTCGCCTTGCAATATACCTCCACTCTTTCCACATATGTGGTCCAATCTTCTATATCACTATCGAAAGCAGTAATATTGCCAGTCTTCGGCATCTTGAAAATCTAAAATGGCGCTTCCCGCGCTTTTCCTCCGTCCCCGATGGATCAAAATGGCACCTCCCGCGCTTTTCTTTCTTCCCCGCCGAGTTAAGATGGCGCCTTCCGCGCTTTCCCACCGCTGCCGCTGCTGCCAACGCTGTTCTCCGCGGTTCCCGTTGCAACCTGCAGCTTTTCGCGGTATTTCTATTTTTAAAAAATATATATCGCTTCAATATTCTCTCCGTAATTGAAGAACCGTTCCCGTCGTGGAGCGGACCCTCTGCGACTTTTTTAATTTTTTTTATAGCGCTTCAATAGTTTCTCCGTTACTTGGAGAACCGTTCCCGTCGTGGAGCGGACCCTTTGGGACTTTCCCCTCCCTCTGCTCGGTCCGAACGCCGACCTGCTTTGCAGCACCGGCCGCGCCCTGAGTGCTCCACCCTCTCTCTCTCTTTGCTTCTGCTTCCCGACTCGCTGCCCAGCCCCGTTGCAGAGCCACCCGATCGAGCTCTAGCCCGCCGCAGCCCAGGAAGGATCAGTGCACTATCTGCCACCAGCCCGTTTAGCTGGGGAAACCACAGACTGGAGACCAAGCCTGGCCCTCGTTTTTGAGTTTCTTCGAGTTATTTTTTTTTTTCCTTGCTTCTGGCTTCGACCTTCGTCTGAGGAATCGATCCCCTTGAGGTGCTGCCGAATTGCAGGTAAGTTCGTTTCTAACTCGTCGCCACTGTTAGACCGTGTGTTAATGGAGACACGGAATGTAGGAGTTGATTTAACAAGTGTTTACTGAACAAAGTCTGGAGGTGAACTAACAACACAAGACGCTACACAGGCTTATATACCCGAGTGGTCACTACTGGTACTACAGTATACAGGGGCTTCAAAAACATAGTTCCTCTTAAAGGTACATACACTACACTGGTCTTCAAACACTCTCTCCCTCAGGCGACCGAAGGCTACACTGGCACACTGAAGGCGGTGTTGGACTTCGTCGTCGACGTCTGCCCTTGTTGACAGTAGGCTTCCGAGGTATGGAAAGTGGTCCACGTTGTCCAAGGCCTTGCCATGGATTTTGTTAATCGGGGGGCAGTACTGTGTGGCGGGGGCAGGTTGGTAGAGGACCTTTGTCTTACGGATGGTTAGTGTAAGGCCCATGCTCTCGTACGCTTCAGTTAAGGTGTTGACGATGGTTTGGAGTTCGATCTCTGAGTGAGCGCAGACGCAAGCGTCGTCTGCATACTGTAATTCGACTACAGAGGATGGGATGACCTTGGATCTGGACTGGAGGCAACGGAGGTTGAACAGTTTCCGGTTTGTCCTGTAAATTAGCTCCACTCCAGCGGGGAGCTTACTGAGGGTGAGATGGAGCATTGCCGCAAGGAAGATCGAGAAGAGCATTGATGCGATGACACAGCCTTGCTTGACCCCGGTTCATACGTGAATTGGGTCTGTGGTGGAACCGTTGGTCAGGATCACGGCTTGCATGTCGTCGTGAAGCAGGCGGAGGATGGTGACAAACTTTTGAGGGCAGCCGAATTTGAGGAGGACACTCCATAATCCCTCATGGTTGACAGTGTTGAAGGCCTTTGTGAGATCAAAGAAGGCCATGTATAGCGGTTGGTGCTGTTCCCTGCATTTCTCTTGTAATTGACGTGCAGTGAAGATCATGTCCATTATGCCCCTTAGTGGGCGGAATCCACATTGCGACTCTGGGAGGAGCTCTTCAGCCACTGGGAGAAGGCGATTGAGGAGGATTCTTGCGATGACTTTCCCTGTGGCAGACAGCAGGGAAACTCCTCTGTAATTGCCGCAATCGGACTTGTCACCTTTCTTGAAGATGGTCACAATTACGGCGTCTCTGAGAGCCCCTAGCGGGAGTAACTATGACTCTCTTAAGTGAAAAGCCACTTGAGAGATAAGTCAACCTGAATAGTTACAAGTAGCTGTGATCGTCTTATGTATTCTCATCTATCACAGTGAGTCGTACCTCCCCATGGGTTCCTGCCGGTAACAACATTTGTCGTTGGCCAAATCGACTTCCTAAGAATTCGAGTGGGAGGATGATCTGCGTAGATCACTGCCCCAGCGGGCAGGGGCAGCTAAAAACAAAAAAAATGGAGAGTAACCTGAAAAGGTCTATCCTACCCGGATGGGACGTATCCCGGACAAGCAAAGTCCCCGTAGAGGTGCCAATTGCAGTGGCACACTACGTAAAGTGCAAATGCTGCACACGCGCCGGGTCCTCACCTGCAGAACCCGAGCGAACGTCCTCCTCCACCCAGACCAGTAAGGAGGACCTGTGCCATCTATACCCTGGTTGACCCATGCTGGAAAATGCTTCCAGCGCTCTACAAGCAGGTGGCAGTCCTTGACCAACAGCTGGCAGCCAAAATTCCGACCTCTGTCCACTCTGAAGCTCCTGGCGTACCATGAATGACGCATCTGGAGAGCTAGAAAACTATTTCAATAAGCTGACCTCACAATTCCTGCGCAGGTGCTTGGAGCAGCAGTGGCAACCAGACAGCATTGGCACCAGTAGCAGGGATGGCAAGGGGCAGGGGATTTTTTATTTTTTATTATATAGCCAAGTTTGCAGATGATACAAAGATGGGTGGGAAAGCAAGTTGTGCAGAGGACTCAGAGAATCTGCAAAGGGATATAGACAGGCTAAGTGAGTGGGCAAACATTTGGCAGATGGAGTATAATGTGGGAAAGTGCGAGGTTATCCACTTTGGCAGGAAAAATAAAAAAGCAAATTATTATTTAAATGGAGAGAGATTACAAAATGCTGCAGTACAGAGGGACCTGGGGGTCCTTGTGCATGAAACTCAAAAAGTTAGCATGCAGGTACAGCAAGTAAATCAGGAAGGCAAATGGAATGTTGGCCTTTATTGCAAGGAATATAAAAGCAGTAAAGTCCTGCTACAACTGTACAGGGTATTGGCAAGACCACACCTTGAGTACTGCGTACAGTTTTGGTCTCCTTATTTAAGGAAGGATATACTTGCATTGGAGGCAGTTCAGAGACGATTCGCACGGTTAATTCCAGGGATGAGGGGGTTGACTTATGAGGAAAGGTTGAGCAGGTTGGGTCTATACTCATTGGAATTTAGAAGAATGAGATCTTATTGAAACATATAAGAGACTGAGGGAGCTCAACAAGGTAGATGCAGAGAGGATATTTCCCCTCGTGGGGAAATCTAGAACTCGGGGGCACAGTTTCAGAATAAAGGGTCGCCCCTTTTAGAACTGAGGTGAGGAGAAATTTCTTCTCTCAGAGGGTCATAAATCTGTGGAATTCTCTGCCCCAGGGAGCCGTGGAGGCTGGGTCATTAAATACATTGAAGGTGGAGATAGACAGATTTTTGCAAGATAAGGGAGTGACGGGTTTTGGGGAGCGGGCAGGGAAGTGGCTTTGAGCCCAAGATCAGCCATGATCTTATTGAATGATGGAACAGGCTTGAGGGGCCAAGTGGCCTATTCCTGCTCCTATTTCTTATGTTCTTATGTACCAGCAGCACTGGCACTGGCACCAGCAGCACCACACACTATCAGCCCAACAAGGTCTCGTAGCAAAACATTGACTTATTTTTCTCTTTCAGATGCTGATCGCGCTGCTGTGCATTCACACCATTTCCTGCTTTTAGCTCACATTTCCAGTTTAAAAAAAAAACTTTCAGCTTAGTATCAGAAAGCTTGCTTCATCACATTGTGGCTGTGACTTTAAAGCAAGACTTTCACCTGCTGAACAATATTGCCCAGGTTTTCCAACATTCACATGACGGGAACCCATTCGTTTATTGTGTTACCTTCGGCATCATGATCAGAAAACCTAAACCGATATAACTGACACTTTCTGTGTAGGATACAGCATATTACTAGAAGGAAGTGTTTGTCTATCAGTCCCACTCTGTTTACGCAGGACCACCTAAAACTCCAAAAGAAAACTGATCTTCAGCTGCCATTGGTGGGTGGGTGGGAGTGAGTGAACGATTTTATTCATTGGCTTTAGCTTCAGTTATCTGAAGAGAGTTGGGAAGGTAGAAATGATGCCTGACGCAGCTCAGGCCCGGAGACTTAACACATTGCATTCCTATGTACACTATTTTTATTCAATAAATTTAACCTGTGGTACTGTAATTGGTCAGGATTGTAGCAGGAACAGGAGTAGGCCTTTCAGCCACTCAAGCCTCATCCGCCATTCAATTAGATCATGACTAATCTTTATCTTAACTCCATTTGCCAGGCCTGGTTCCATATTCCTTAATACCCTTGCCTAACAAAAATCTATCGACCTCAGTTTTGATATTTTCAATTGACCCCCAACCCCAACAACTTTTTCGGGGGGGAGAGTTCCAGTTTTCCACTACCCTTTGTGTAAAGAAATGCTTCCTGATTTCACCCCTGAACAGCCTGGCTCTAATTTTAAGGTTATGCCCCCCTTGTTCTGGACCCCCCCCACCAGAGTAAATAGTTTCTCTCTCTCTACCCTATCAACTCCTTTAATCATCTTAAACACCTCAATTAGATCAGCCTTTAATATTCTATATTCAACAGAATACAACAACAACAACGTGTATTTATATAGCGCCTTTAACGTAGTAAAACGTCCCAAGGAGCTGCACAGGAGTATTTTAAGACAAAAAGTTTGACACCGAGCCACATAAGGATAAATTAGGGCAGGACGAGCCTAGCCTATGCAACCTGGCCTCATAATTTAACCCTTTCAGTCCCGGTATCATTCTGGTGACTCTGCACTGCACCCCCGCCAAGGTTAATATATCCTTCCTGAGGGGCGGTGCCCAGAACAGAACGCAGCCCTCCAGATGTGGTCTAACCAGAGCTTTATACAACTGTAGCATGACTTCCACCCCTTTGTGTTCCGGGAGTGTTAAGCATTTATATATGAACTTGCCGATCAGAATTTCTGCCCTGAGCCATTACTCCAAGTGATATAGAATCATTGAATCATAGAATGACACAGCACAGAAGGAGGATTCGGCCCATCGTGCCTGTGCCGACTCTTTGCTGCAGCTATCCAATTAATCCCACTCCCCTGCTCTTTCCTCATAGGCCTGTAATCTTTTTTATTCCCTTCAAGTATTTATCCAATTCTCTTTTGAAAGTTATTATCGAATCTGCTTCCACCACCCTTTCAGGCCGTGCATTCCAGATCGCAACAACTCGCTTGTAAAAAAATGTTTCTTCATATATTTCAAACGAAGCATCAAATTTATAATCATTTTGTTTCTGAAATATTAATAATGTTCACAAATGTTATACAATCTAATCTTGTATGTGTGATCTGAATTCCAATTTCAAATTTTATGTTGAAGTTACTTTAAGTAATAATGACAATTGACGTAGTACAATATAATAGTTTTTAATTGCACTGGTGCATTGCTCAGTGGCCAGTGTAATAAACTTATTTACTTGTAGGCTAAAAAAGCAGTTTTTGGTTGTCAGCCAGACATATTGGCACTGCCAGGAATAGAATCCATGTTCGCAGTGATATCATCAGAGTGAAATACTTCTAGTGTCAGAAACACTTTACACGCCACCGATCAGTGTCAAGACTAACAGATTTAATTTAGCAAAAGGTTAATCAAAGGAAACATCACATTTCTTGATCATTAATGAATCCCTGGGGTTGAAATGATGAGATTTACTCTCCAGCAGCTTAGATCTAATTATTTTCTTCCTCCGTTATTGAGGATATGTAACTTTGGGGTTTCACAATGGGCAGCGTTCAGTTAAGCTAAGTGAATGTAAGACAATCAAAGGCGTACTGTTACATTATTAACTCATAACTACTATTGGTGGCTACCATTGAATCAAAACATGTCCAATTATTACACAACTATCAATTGCTAGTGTGGATGACATCTTGAGTTGTGAAATCTGTAACTAGTTTGATCGATGCACCTGCACTTCCGTGACTGGGGGAGGTTGTGGGCTGGTGTCTGGGGTGGGGACGTTGGTGCGCCTATCCTGCCAATGAATTTGCAGGATCTTGCGGAAGCAGCTTTGGTGGTACCTCTCCAGTCCTTTGAGGTGCCTGGTCCATGTCTCTGAGGCATACAGCAGGGCGGGTATCACTGCTGCCCTGTGGACCATGAGCTTAGTGCCGGATTTGAGGTCCTGGTCTTCAAACACTCTCTTCCTCGGGCGACCGAAGGCTGCACTGGCACACTGAAGGCAGTGTTGGACTTCGTCATCGACGTCTGCCCTTGTTGACAGTAGGCTCCCGAGGTGTGGAAAGTGGTCCATGTTGTCCAAGGCCTTGTCATGGATTTTGATAATTGGGGGGGGCAGTACTGTGTGGCGGGGGCAGGTTGGTAGAGGACCTTTGCCTTACGGATGTTTAGTGTAAGGCTCATGCTCTCGTACGCTTCGGTGAAGGTGTTGACGATGGTTTGGAGTTCAGCCTCCGAGTGAGCGCAGACGCAAGCGTCGTCTGCATACTGTAATTCGATGACAGAGGATGGAATGACCTTGGATCTGGACTGGAGGCGACGAAGGTCGCAGGAAAATCAACACTGGAGCACTCAAAGACCCCATTAAGAAAGCCCTATTCAGCCTGCGCCTCACAAACAACCTGACGACTCCCAGTGATGCAGAGACACAGAGTGCCCACGGTGCCTGGTCTGCACTCAAGGCCTCCATAATCAGCACCTGTGAAGAGACGCTCGGTCACTCGACCAGGAAACACCAAGACTGGTTCGACGAGAACGACCAGGAGATCCAGGAGCTAAAAAGCCGCAAGTGCAAGGCATTCCTGAGCTGGAAACAGCAACACAACTCGAGAGCAAGAAAGCAGCTCTACAGACGCCTGAAGGCCGAGGTCCAACAAAAAACTCGTGACCTAAAGAACAGATGGTGGATGGAGAAAGCGCAGGAGATCCAGAGCTAGCCGACAACCACGACGTACGTGGATTCTTTAGCGCAGTCAAGACCATCTACGGCCCAAGCACCCAAGGCCCTTCCCCACTGCGGGCCAAGAACAGAGAGGTACTCATCAAGGACAGAGAGGCAGTCAGTGCCCGCTGGAAGGAGCACTGCGAAGATCTCCTGTAACCATTTACACACCCTCTGGGTCTCCGATACATCTTATATTTCTCTCACTAATGTTTCCTTTTGTCGCGCCATTATCACCTCTGTCATTTAATCGTCTGTCCTCCATCTAATTGCAGACCATTTTAATTTTGTCATCCCTGTCCCCTTTTACCTGGCTCTATTCCTCTTTATAAGATCTCCATCTGTAACAGCTCCTGGTTTTGACGAAAGGTCATCGACCTGAAATGTTAACCCCACCTTCCCCTCTTCACAGATGCTGCCTGACCTGCTGAGTGTTTCTGGCATTTTCTGTTTTGATTTCAGATTTCCAGCATCCGCAGTAGTTTGCTTTTTGATTGTTGCAGTTCTAGTTTAGAGAGAAATCTGCACGTAAACAGGGATAGTAAGGATCTATGTGTGATGGGAATGGTAGCCTAGTGGTTATTTGGACTCTAGGGGAATCGAGGGATATGGGGATCGGGCGGGAAAGTGGAGTTAAGGTCTAAGATCAGCCATGATCTTATTGAGGCTCGAGGGGTCACATGGCCTACTCCTGCTCCTAATTCTAATGTTCTTATGGTACTGGACTAGCAACCTAGAGGTCATGAATTCAAATCCCATCTTGGCAAGCTGTGAAATTGTGGAAGCTTTAACTTTGGTGGGAGCATAGAACAGGCGCTATTGGATTGGCCAGCCATTATACATCTCAAAAGCTGAATGTTCCACCCAATAAATATGGCCATTTGTGTGCTGGCACCAGACCATGAAATCAGCTGAATTATTGTAAGAACCCCACTGGTTTACTAATGTCCTTTTGGAAATGGAACCTGCCATCCCTCGCTGGCCTGGCCTCCATGTGAAAAACACACACATGACTCCAGATCGACACTACACGGGTTAACTCTTAATGCCCTCAGGACACCTGGAGATAGGCAATAAATACAACCTTCCTCAGCGTCACCCATGTTCCAGGAACAAATTCAGAAAAAAACCAATAAAGGCTCTACTTCTGCTTTCCAAAGAACAGCTGATGCTTCAGAGAGTTGGCTAGTCTCTTGCTTTTCATTTCCCCCACCAAGCCCAACAGGCAAGGTGTTCCCTGAACAGCTAACACCTCTTCATTTTGTTGTTTCCTTTCTCCCTTTCTTTACATGTCGTGTATTGATTGCGAGTTTGACACCAGTCAATACGGTAATGTAATGTGCATTGCATTATGGGAATTACCCGGGAAAACATCAGTCGGCCATTTTACGCAATAAAGTGACCATCGCAGTTATAAGCCTGTCTGCCTGACTCTGATTTAATTCGACGTATCTACATGCTTGATTGAACGCATTAAAGCATAGATACAACATTACACACTTGACATTATCTTTGCCAAGAATTGCTCATGTGAACATGTTCTACAAACAAATATGTAGGTGAAACGGTGAACCTCCGGCAGCTCAAAGCTTTTGGAGAGCTCACATCAGTGTTACGCACTAAATCTTTGTTGTGGGGCGTTTCAGTTCCTCTTTTGGATCTGTCTTATGTGCGCATGCAGCCTAGATAAAGAAGATGAAGTAAAACTTACTGATTCACTTTTAAACCCCACACGTATCAGTCAGTCATCGCAACTGAGGCCGTATCAGATGCCACAAGACCCTGCCATCGCACTCTCCCCTCTGTCAGTACCCACAGCCACCTGCCCATTATCACTCTTCCGCTCAAGCCTTCCCGTACATGATCCCACCTTCTCGGATTTGCCCTTTTCCCAGCTGGGACCCATCTCAAGGGCATTGACCATCAGCCTTATGGCATGCCTGCCCTCCCATTGCAACCTTCTCACTGTAACACAATCTGTTGCTGTACATGGGCCACTCGTTATTTCCAGATTGGTCACTCTGTATATAGCCACTAGTTCATCTTGGTGCAAAAGTCAGCCCTAAAGTTTCCAGATTGCATTTCATGTGAGATATTGCACATTCACAATGGCTTCCACAAGAAAATAATGCACTGTTGGTCAATTCAGGCGATACTCTGCTTTCTAATCCCAGAGAATAAGACAGCCAGCCTGGTTTAATATTTAGAACTCATTTATTGAGACCATCAAGATAATTGCCAGCCCTGGGAAATAATGAGTATCAATGTTCAGCTTTTCTTTCTTAAATAGCAACTGGAACCAAGCTTGAGGTGCGTCCAGAGTAGATGGACCTGTCCAATGAATGTGCAGATAGCTTGTTACATTAGAAACCTCATCACGTGTGATTATCCAGGACCCTGTCAAGACTGTTTAATTTCTTCTCCGTCTTCCTTCTGTCAGAGATATTGAGATACACAGGAGTCTATGGGGCTGGCTGTCTCTTAAAATTAGTTACAGCTTATTTATTTCTATATTTTCTATTCCCACTGTTGACAATGTTCTATTTCTATATTTATATTTTTGGTAACGATAGTTATAGTCTGAAACTCAGACTAATGACATCGCTTCAAAATGCCATTATTCTTATCCAGGGATTGTACAATCAGTCCATTTGCTTGAGAAAACACTGACATGTTAAAAATGCACATTGTTCCCCCTCAGTTTTTATCCATTCTTCTCCCCTCTTCTCCTGCAGACAGTGATTCTTGTTAGGGTAGAGTTCCACAGACATTAGCTGCCTACAGGTACTTTGCCCAAGCAGTTGTTCTTCACAAGTGAGCTCGGGTGTCAGCCTTGGCTCAGTAGTAACATAGAAACATAGAAGATAGGAGCAGGAGTAGGCCATTCGGCCCCTCGAGCCTGTTCCGCCATTTAATGAGATCATGGCTGATCATCCAAATTCAGTACCCTGTCCCTGACTTCTCCCCATATCCCTTGATCCCTTTAGCCTTAAGAAATATATCCAACTCCTTCTTGAATATATTTAATGAATTGGCCTCAACTGCCTTCTGTGGTAGAGAATTCCACAGGTTCACCACTCTCTGGGTGAAGAAATTCCTCCTTATCTCAGTCCTAAATGGCTCACCCCTTATCCTTAGAATGTGACCCCTGGTTCTGAACTCTCCCGCCATCGGGAACATCCTTCCTGCATCTAGTCTGTCTAGTCCTGTTAGAATTTTATACGTTTCAATGAGATCCCCCCTCATTCTTCTAAACTCTAGCGAATACAAGCCCAATCGACCCAATCTCTCCTCATACGTCATTCCTGCCATCCCAGGTATCAGTCTGGTGAATCTTCGCTGCACTCTCTCCATGGCAAGAACATCCTTCCTCAGATAAGGCGACCAAAACTGCACACAATACTCAAGGTGTGGTCTCACCAAGGCCCTGTACAATTGCAGCAAGGCATCCTTGTTCCTGTACTCGAACCCTCTCGCTATGAAGGCCCCTCGCTAGGTAACTCTTTCCCCTCTGCCTCAGAAGGTTCTCAATTCAATCCCCACTGGTCAGTTTTTTAAACTTTTTTATTTTGTTGATGTTGAGATGCATTACTGCATTAGAATTTAAAATATGTACATCCGGATGAGGGATGTCGGTGCAGGGGAATGGAACACTTTTCACCTCAAACAGGTGATTTTCCTCTACCAGCTGAGCGGAATGGATCTCCCACTCGTTGTAGAACCCGCCCAATGTTTATTTCATGTTTACAATGGGCGGCCAATCTGCTCCGCTCAAATCACCTCTGCGATGAAGATGAAAATTTACCCATTGGTGCCACTATCAAGTACTCCCAGGATAGAAATTGGTATGCGTTCCGCCCATTTTTCAGGGGTAAAATGCTGACCAATTTAACAGTGGGAAGGCCTGAGCCCAATACGCGCAGGCTTTCGGCCCAGTGCTGAACTCGTCGGGCCCACTTTTTAGGCATCTCCGGCGGCTGCCTAAAACAGGCCCCTTGCATATGCTAATTATATATGTTGATAAGCATACTTCAAAAGTACAAAAGCAAAATACCACAGATGCTGGAAATCTGAAATAAAAACAGAAAATGCTGGAAATACTCAGCAGGTCAGGCAGCATCTGTGGAGAGAGAAACAGATTTAACGTTTCAGGTCGATGACCATTCGTCAGAACTGGAAAAGGTTTTAAGATTTTAAGAGAAGGGAGCACCATCCGTGGCTAACTAAGGAAGTAAAGGATGGTATCAAATTGAAAACAAAGGCATACAAAGGCCCGACGAGTTCAGCACTGGGCCGAAAGCCTGCGCGTATTGGGCTCAGGCCTTCCCACTGTTAATGGGCAGCACGGTGGCATAGTGGTTAGCACTGTTGCCTCACAGCGCCAGGGACCCGGGTTCGAATCCGGCCTCGGGCGACTATCTGTGTGGAGTTTGCACATTCTCCCCGTGTTTGCGTGGGTTTCCTCCGGGTGCTCCGGTTTCCTCCCACAGTCCAAAGATGTGCGGGTTAGGTTGATTGGCTATGATAAATTGACCCTTAGTGTTAGGGGGATTAAATACGTGGGGTTACAGGGATAGGGTGGGATATGTGTTGGTGTAGGGGTTACGGGGATTGGGTGGGATATGTGTCGGTGCAGGCTCGATGGGCCGAAATGGCCTCTATCTGCACTGTGGGGTTTCTGTGATTCTGTGATTCTGTGAATGTTGTCAAGATTGGTGGGAGACCAGAAGATTGGGAAATTTTTAAAAACCAGCAAAGGATGACTAAAAAAATAATAGAGAGAGAAGATGAATTATGAGAGAAAACTGGCAAGAAACATTAAAACAGATAGTAAGAGCTTCTACATGTATATAAAAAGGCGACCAAAACTGCACACAATACTCAAGGTGTGGTCTCACCAAGGCCCTGTACAACTGCAGCAAGGCATCCTTGTTCCTGTACTCGAATCCTCTCGCTATGAAGGCCTCTCGCTAGGTAGCTCTTTCCCCTCTGCCTAAAGTAAGCTAAAGTAAACGTTGGTCCCTTAGAGGATGATACTGGGGAATTAATAATGGAGATCGGGGAAATGGCAGAGACTCAACAAATATTTTGTATCTGTCTTCACGGTAGAAGACACTAACAACATCCCAAAAATAGATAATCAAGGGGCCACAGGGAGGGGGAATCTAAAGACAATCACTATCACTAAGGAAATAGTGCTTGGTAAAATAATGGGACTAAAAGACGACAAGTCCCCTGGACCAGATGGCCTGCATCCCAGGGTCTTAAAAGAAGTGGCTGCAGAGATACTGCATGCATTGGTTGCAATATACCAAAATTCCCTGGACTCTGGAGAGGTTCCTGTGGATTGAAAAACCGCAAATGTAACGCCACTATTTAAGAAAGGGGGGAGACAGAAAACAGGAAACTATAGACCAGTTAGCCTAACATCTGTCGTTGGGAAAATGCTGGAGTCCTTCATTAAGGAAGCAGTAGCAGGGCATTTGGAAAATCATAATGCAGTCAAGCAGAGTCAGCATGGTTTTATGAAAGGGAAATCATGTTTAACAAATTTGCTGGAGTTCTTTGAGGATGTAACGAGCAGGGTGGACAAAGGTGAACCAGTAGATGTGGTGTATTTGGATTTCCAGAAGGCATTCGATAAGGTGCCACATAAAAGGTTACTGCATAAGATAAGAGCTCACGGAATTGGGGGTAATATATTAGCATGGATAGAGAATTGGCTAACTAACAGAAAGCAGAGAGTCGGGGTATATGGGTCATTTTCCGGTTGGCAAACGGTAACTAGTGGGCTGCCACAGGGATCGGTGCTGGGGCCTCAACTATTTACAATCTACATTAATAACTTGGATGAAGGGACCGAGTATAATGTAGCCAAGTTTGCGGATGATATAAAGATGGGTGGGAAATCAAGTTGTGAAGAGGACTCAAAGAATCTGCAAAGGGATATAGACAGGTTAAGTGAGTGGGCAAACATTTGGCAGATGGAGTATAATGTTGGAAGTGCGAGGTTATACACTTTGGCAGGAAAAATAGAAAAGCAAATTATTATTTAAATGGAGAGAGATTACAAAATGCTACAGTTCAGAGAGACCTGCGGGTCCTTGTGCATGAAACACAAAAAGTTAGCATGCAGGTACAGCAAGTAATCAAAAAGGAAAATGGAATGTTGGCCTTTATTTCAAAGTGGTTGGTGTATAAAAACAGGGAAGTCCTGCTACAACTGTACAGGGCGCTGGTGAGACCACACCTTGAGTACTGCGTACCGTTTTGGTTTCCTTATTTAAGGAAGGATATACTTGCATTGGAGGCAGTTCAGAGACGATTCACTAGGTTGATTCCTGAGATGAGGGGGTTGACTTATGAGGAAAGGTTGAGCAGGTTGGGCCTATACTCATTGGAATTTAGAAGAATGATGGATGATCTTATTGAAACATATAAGATACTGAGGGGGCTCGACAAGGTAGATGCAGAGAGGATGTTTCCCCTCGTGGGGAAATCTAGAACTCGGGGGCACAGTTTTATAATAAAGGGTCGCACTTTTAGAACTGAGATGAGGAGGAATTTCTTCTCTCAGAGGGTCGTAAATCTGTGGAATTCTCTGCCCCAGAGAGCCGTGGAGGCTGGGTCATTAAATACACTTAAGGTGGAGATAGACAGATTTTTGCAAGATAAGGGAGTGACAGGTTATGGGGAGCGGGCGGGGAAGTGGCTTTGAGCCCAAGATCAGCCATGATCTTATTGAATGGCGGAGCAGGCTCGAGGGGCCAAGTGGCCTATTTCTGCTCCTATTTCTTATGTTATTATGTTGGAAATGTAACAGATTTTAAGCAGGGCAGGGAAAAGGGGGAAGGAGAGGAAAGAACAAAAGGGAAGATCTGTGATACGGTGGAAGGCAGGAGAGATTACATGACAAAAGGTATGATAGTACAAAGCAAAAGGAGATGGCAATGGGACAATTAAAGAAACAAAAGATGGCTCTAGAAGAGGTGTAAATGGGAATGGCAGAATCATCAACAGCTGCCATGTGAAAAAAGATAGGGGCCGAGGTTATGGTCTGAAATTGTTGAACTCGGAGTTGAGTCCAGAAGGCTGTAAAGTGCCTAATCGAAAGATGAGGGGCTGTTCCTTGCTTACGTTGAGCTTCATTGGAACAGTGTAAGAGGCCGAGGACAGAGAGATCAGAGTGGGAGTGGAGCGGTGAATTAAAATGACAGGCGACAGGAAGCTCGGGGTCACGCTTATGGACTGAACGGAGGTGTTCCGCAAAGCGGTCGCACAATCTGCATTTGGTCTCCCCAATGTAGAGGAGACTGCATCGTGAGCAGCGAATACAGTATACTAAATTGCAAGAAGTACAAGTAAATCACTGTTTCACCTGGAAGGAGTGTTTGGGGCCTTGGACAGTGGGAAGGGAGGAGGCGAAAGGGCAGGTGTTGTATCTCCTGCGCTTGCACGGGAAGGGGAGGGGGTGTTGGGAGTGATTGAGGAGTGGGACAAGGGTGTCGCGGAGGGAGCGGTCCCGTTAGAATGTTGAAAGGGGAGGGGAGGGGAAGATGCGTTTGGTGGTGGGATCACGCTGGAGGTGGCGGAAATGGCGGAGGATGATCCGGTGAATGTGGAGGCTGGTGGGGTGAAAGGTGAGGACAAGGGGAAGCATATCATGGTTCTAGGAGGGAGGGGGAAGGGGTGAGGGCAGAAGTGCGGGAAATGGAACAAACACGGTCAAGGGCAATGTCAACCACGGTAGAGGGGAATCCTCGCTTGAGGAAAAAGGAAGACATATCGGAAGCACTAGTATGGAAGGTGGCATCGTCAGAACAGATGCGACGGAGAAACTGGGAGAATGGTACTTCATTGTACAGTACTTCAGAAGTACTTCATTGGCTGCTAGTGTTTTGGGACGTCCTGAGGACATGAAAGGCACTGTATGAAAGAGAGTTCTTTCTTTCTTTCCCTTCCTGAGCACAGACATATTTACGCTGAGCAACTGAGCCATTTGGACGAGGGCTAACAAAGATCCTTAACATGCGCAAAGAAGGAAACCATTGGCCCCGTGCTCTGTTCAGTATGTAGTGCACAGAAGCAGAAATGGTGCCAAATGCCAGACTGATTCCTACTAAATAATGAATGGGAAGGCTCTGTACTTTAAACAAGCATCTGTTAACTAAACCCCTTGAATGTTTATCTTTCTTTAAGGAATGAAATTGGTTTTCAGCAGGCAAGCTAGTTTCTTTTGATTATAAAATGCATTAAGGGTGAAATCACACCAAGCAATATTAGCATACAAATGAGTTAGTGCACCGGGTAGAAATTCCTTCCTCTGTTATGTTAAGAAAGGTGTCAGCGTATTTGTTTTAAGTGTGTTAGCACTTCAGTTAAAATAACAGAATTTCATACAGACACGTTCTTTAATGCCAGTATCACACTATTTTACACATAATATGGAGGAGGGGTAGATTATGAAGCATGAGCCTAATTTTGCAGTTTAAATAATGTCATTGACTATAAGAGTGAAGGAAGAGCAGCTTATCAGTCATCTAAAGCCAAAGTTGAATTATTGCCTATAATTCTCCATCGTTGTCTAGTTTGTTTACCCTCTGCTGCTTCTTTTCTCTTTATGATGGAAAATAAAGCGGGCTACCCCACAAAACAGGTATTATAGCACATTTAATAAAATTAAATCCATGCAAAATATGACTGAATAAAGACATAAAAACTGAAGAAAAAAAGTAACCACTTGTAGTGATAATGCTGAAGGACTGATGGGCCTTCAGAGACCCTAAATATGACATCAGTGCTTTCTCATGCTAAATCATTGTCTCCTGGGCAATTTCTTTTGACAATACTTTTGTTTTATTCCCACTTCTGTGCCTTGCCTGGTGGTTTATTTGTAGACTTGCATAAATTGAACCAATGTCTGTGTGCACATGTTTGTAAAGGGAACAGATTGGCTTCATTCATCAAACCGAAGTAACCTGATACAGTTTTAAACTTCAGAAGGAAAACCTTTTTTTTGATTCCCTCAGAACAAAATGGAAAAAAGAAATCAGAAATATTGGGGGCGATTTTTGCCAGCCCTGGGGAGGCGGGTTTGGAGGCGGGACTGCCGGGAAAATGGCAGAGCACCCGCCCCCATGCCATCTTGCCAGGCGGCGGGTAGCCGTCCCGCGCCGGGTCCCCGTCCCGCGCCGGGTCCCATCTCCTTGGAGGCAGGAAGGGATTACACCCACTTAACTGCCTGTTAACAGGTAGTTAACAGGCAGAAATAGGATTATCCCCATTTTGCCCACACAAGTGTGGACTTCCCGAAGGCTCCGAAACCCGCCACGAGTAGTGGGTCTGTGGGGGTCGGAGGGGTCCAAAAGTGTGCTGTGGAGGTAAGTGATGGGTACAAGTGTGGAGAGGTGAGCATCTGAGGTAAGTGCAAAGTGTTAGAAAAAGTGTACTTACCTTTGTTTCTTCCTGCAGGCTTCAATCGGTGGGTATGCGGAGAGTCTCGCAACTCCGCGGTAGAGAGGACAGGTGGCCGTTGCATTCTCCAGTGCAGCAACAATCTAATCTCTGCAAAAGAAAGAGGTTTGACAAGGTCTTGAATTCAAGAACTCATCAAACTACAGAGAATGTCAGTGTTTGACAGCTTCACAGAGCTGTCAAACGATGACAGTTCATCTGTCAAAAATGTTTGGAAGGGCTTAACAAGATCAATCAAGGGAAAACAGCGTGGGTTGGCCAGAAGTTGATGGAGGCGGGACTGAAACCCGACAAGTGGGAGTCCCGCCTCCAAAAGCTCCCCATTGGCAAAATCCAGCCCCGTATGTGTGAAATAATAAGTTATGACACCTGTCACTTTAAATTGTTGCAGCCTCAGCGCTGGTGTCCCAGCCGAGTCCATCAACCCACCCTCAAAAAAACCTGACAAAAGAGCTGCCACACCGAGCAATGGGGAATATGCTTCCCACCACTGACGCTATCGTCCGAATCGAAACCCTGAGTTTACCTGAAGTCTTGTCCAAGGGTCAGCTTGGGTCAGTTGGTAGCAATATCGCCACCTGCAGGTTGTGTGTTCAAGTGCTACTGCAGGACATAAGCCCAGAATGTAGGCGGACCCTTCAGCGCTATAATGAGGGAGTGCTGCGCTGTCGGAGGAGCTGTCTTTTTGGATGAAACCGAATCCTCGTCTACCTTTTCAGTTGCATATGAAGGATCCCGTGGGACTATTTGAAGAAGAGCAGGGAGTTCTCCCGGTGTCCCGGCCAACATTCCTCCCTCAACCAACATCACCAAAAATAGGCTAACTACCTAATCATCTCATTTGCTGTTTGTGGCACCTTGCTGTGCATAAATGGGCGGCCTACACAGAAGAGTGACTGCGTTAAAATGTAATCTTTTTTGGCCGTGCCATCCTGAGGACCTGACATTGAGCTACGTACATTCCTTGGGCTTTCTCCCACTCCGCAACCGCGAGTTCAGCGGGAACCCCGATAAACATGAGTCCTTTCTTTCTTATTCAGACACAGCTACTTCTGGACAGGAAGGCAGATAACAGTAAAACTGTAGATTTTACTTTGTCCCAAGTCAGAACATTTCATGTCATAAAATAACTCTTTGCTTCACAACACGGGGCTGATGCAATGTCAGCTGAGTTTGCCACAGACTTTATACTGGCCAACGGAGGGATGAGCTTCAATGGACAAACTAGCCCCCGATTCATATTCTACTATAATGGGATCTCTCTCATCCACAGTCCATTTGATGCCTTCGCAGGTATTCTCCAGAATTTTTATGGGACAATGTCTTGCATGAGATATTCCGTCATGCCACAGCCCACTAACACCAAGGGCTGGATTTTGTCAATGGGGGCGCATTAGGGGCGGGACTGCTGGTTGTCGGGTTTCAGTCCCATTCCCCAACGACATCCGGCCAACCCACGCTATTTTCCCTTGATTGACCTTGTTAAGCCCGCCCTGTGGGCTTAGCTGGCCAATTAAGGGAAAGCCGGTGACAGGACAGGTGACAGATGAATTGTCAGCGTTTGACAGCTTTAGAAGCTGTCACTCAAACACTGACAATCTCTGTTCTAAGGTGAGCCCTTGTACTGAAGACTCACCAAACCTCTTTCCTCAGCAGAAATCAGATGGCTGCTGCATCTGAGAATGCAGCAGCCATTCTGTCATCTCTGCCTTTGAGATGAGGCACCTCCAGGTCCCCAAGGGTTGAAGCCTGCAGGAAGAAGCAAAGGTAAGTAAACTTTTTCCAACACTTTACACTCACCTCTCATACTTACCTCTCCACACTTGCACCCATCACTCACCTCCACAGCGCACTTTTCGATCCCTCTCACCCCCGCAGACCCACTGCTCGCCTCGCTAACCCTGACGAGGTTCGCAGCCATCGGGGAGCCCGCACTTGCAGGAGCAAAATGGGGATAAGCCTCAAAACTGCCCATTAACTACCTGTTAACAGGCAGTTAAATGACTGTAATCCCCTTCCCGCCTCGAGGAGACGGGTCCCTGCGCGAGTCGGGGACCCGCTTCCCGGGAAGATGGCATGGAGGCGGGATGGGAGCGGGTTCGGTACCCGCTCCCAGTTTCTGCCATTTTCCCGGCAGTCCCGCCTCCATACCCACCTCCCCAGGGCTGGGAAAATTACCCCCCAAATTCCCCCTTCTGACATGAACGCCATGTTATTTGGACTACACTTGTCGTCTTCAATTCCCTTCCAAGGGTACTCTGTACCATACCTGTTAAGGCCAACATTTGGGGACTCTCAAATATCCACCAATTTCCACTGTGAGGGGGTGAGGAGGATGGAGATGTGCTCTTAACCATGATGGTGGATAATGAAAATTCAACTGAAACAAAAGTGGGCTCACAGGTCGCTGTGCACATTCCTTCCTACTGACGCTGTGTTAAGGTTGTCGAACCGTGCAAATCAATGTGCTCACAGCTGGGTATAAAATCATTAACTCTAAGGTTTTGTGAACACTCGCGGCTTCTTAGAAGAAAATGCTTGGGGTTCGACATCAATACAAGGGAAAAGGAGATTTTAAACTATTTGCGTAATGTTTGGATGTATGTGTGCCTCCCTGATGTTTGTGTGTTGCTCAGTGCTGGTCTCAACCAGTATTTTTGATTGATTTAAGAGAAAAGAAAATCTCAGGGTGTTTCTTACTCGGTTCTGTGAAAACATTGATAATTATGGATGGCCCCCAGGAGTGAAACATGCTAATCATTACAAATATATTTTTGTCTCCTCATATTTTATAGATCTTTACAAATTTGTGCATTACAATTACACAAAGAAATCATTAAGACAACTAATGCACAGAATATGCAAACAAATTTATGAAATATAAGGATGTAATGTATTATAACTGATTGGCACCCCCTCTACCACCTTAAACATTCACTCCCTCCACCACCGGCGCACCGTGGCTGCGGTGTGTACCATCTACAAGATGCACTGCAGCAACTCGCCGAGGCTTCTTCGGCAGCACCTCCCAAACCCGCGACCTCTTCCACCTAGAAGGACAAGGGCAGCAGGCGCATGGGAACACCACCACCTCCACGTTCCCCTCCAAGTCACACAGCATCCTGACTTAGAAGTATATCGGCCGATCCTTCATCGTCGCTGGGTCAAAATCCTGGAACTCCCTCCCTAACAGCACTGTGGGAGTACCTTCACCACACGGACTGCCGCGGTTCAAGAAGGCGGCTCACCACCACCTTCTCAAGGGCAACTAGGGATGGGCAATAAATGCTGGCCTTGCCAGCGACGCCCACATCCCATAAAAATGAATTTAAAAAAAATAACTGGCTGCCACAGGCAACTTTAAAGGGCCTTCTATAAATATTTACAATTTACCAAGGATACAAAGACGTACGCTCCAAAAAGCTTGCATTTGGTGACCATTTAATATGTAAAGGCCTAGGAACGATCGCTGTGCCTGAATGGGTGGCCCCGAGACTGGGCCTTGGGCCTGGCTTAAATGAGATCGGTGAACTGCGGACACCTGCTGGGCATCTCCAGGCAGCCTGCCAGTGAAGAGGCTTTGAATATCAGGCTGCTGCCTCGCCAACAGCTTCCCTCAGGTGGGTCGTTAGAGAGGAAGGGGTGCAACCAGGGAGGGGGGGGGGTGGCGACCGGGAAAGGGAGGGCAATCGGGAGGGAGGGGAGGGGCGAGGTGGTGATCAGGAGTGTGGTGGGGGGGGGGAGATGGTGATTGGGAGTGGGGAGTGGGGGGGTGGCGAGGTGGTGATCGGGAGTGTGGCGGGGGGGTGCTGAGGTGGTGATCGGGAGTGTGGGCGAGGGGGGGGGGTGGCGACCGGGAAAGGGAGGGCAATCGGGAGGGAGGGGAGGGGCGAGGTGGTGATCGGGAGTGTGGGGGGGGGGGCGAGATGGTGATTGGGAGTGGGGAGTGGGGGGGGTGCGATCGGGAGTGTTGTGGGGGGGGGCGAGGTGGTGATTGGGAGTGTGGGCGAGGGGGGGGGTGGCGAGGTGGTGATCGGGAGTGTGGGCGAGGGGGGGGTGGCGAGGTGGTGATCGGGAGTGTGGGCGAGGGGGGGGCGAGGTGGTGATTGGGAGTGTGGGCGAGGGGGGGGTGGCGAGGTGGTGATTGGGAGTGTGGGGAGGGTGGCGAGGTGGTGATCGGGAGTGTGGGGAGGGTGGCGAGGTGGTGATCGGGAGTGTGGGGGGTGACGAGGTGGTGATCGGGAGTGTGGGGGGGTGGCGAGGTGGTGATCGGGAGTGTGGGGGGGGGTGGCGAGGTGGTGATCGGGAGTGTGGGGAGGGTGGCGAGGTGGTGATCGGGAGTGTGGGGGGTGGCGAGGTGGTGATCGGGAGTGTGGGGGGGTGGCGAGGTGGTGATCGGGAGTGTGGGGAGGGTGGCGAGGTGGTGATCGGGAGTGTGGGGGGGGTGGCGAGGTGGTGATCGGGAGTGTGGGGGGGGTGGCGAGGTGGTGATCGGGAGTGTGTGGGGGGGGGTGGCGAGGCAGCTATTGGGACGGAGTTGGGTGGGCGTGAGGCGGCAGCTGGTATTGGTGGCCAGCAGCGGCCCCTGGATTTAGTGTGCGGTTGGGAGGAGAACTCCTGCTGCTCCCGGCTCCACATTCAGCTACCTATTACTTACAAACTTACTTTTTAGGTGGCGGCCTGTAGCGGTTCTTTTAAAGCCGCATGTGGACCTGGTTTTCTTGATCTCAGCCTGGCCCCGGTGATGGCTGCATTCAGGGCAACCTAATTGAGTACAGGGGGCCTCAAACAGGCGTCAAGCCCCTTATTTGCAGAAGCAAAGGTCCTAACACATTTTGCAGGCCCGGGCCCTGGGTGCCTATTTTTCTGCCTATACCAATATGGCAGGCAACTCAGGCGCCTATTTAGCGCCTGAAAAAGCAGGTGCAACGCCATCGAATTCTAGGCCAGAGTGAATATTGTAATGATATTTCTTGTACTTGCACTCTCTGCTTGGTGTCTCTTTGGCCTTAATATTGACTGTGGCGGGTTCTGTAAGCAGGGGGGGGAGACGGGGGACAGCGGCGGTGGTGGGTGGAGGAGTTTTGTTCTGCTGTGGAGTTTTGACTCCACAGCAGGTGTCTTTTTAAAACATGATCTCCCCCCGGAAGCCAACCTGATTGACAGGTAGGGAGCCTGCTGCTGGGTTAGTGCGAGCGTGGGGGAAGGGGGGAATCCAGATCTTGGAGGGACCGATCCCCGATCCGGGGGGGTGAGGGTCCGATCGCCAATACCCAGGGGGTCCGATCCCAGGGGACGGTGGTGTTTCTTTAGATGGGGCAGCGGGGGGGATCTGTTGTGGGGCAGTGAAGAAGGTAAGCTTGGGGGGCTGGGAGGAAGCACTCCTGCTCATCCTGGCCCACAAACAGTGCTGTAAAGGCACTTGCCTCCCTCACGAAGCAGTCTCTCCTCCCTTTAGTTGCCGGGTTTCCCGAGGCCCGGGAAATCCAGCCGGCCTGGGTTAAACTTGGAAGATAGTTAATATCTGAGGCACGCAGCCTCATTATAATAATTAAATGGTCAACCCGCCTCCTGGTTTGAGATTTTTAAAATTTCCGTAGCCCACCTGACCCCCAACCCACCCGTTCTTGGGGGTTAAAATTACCCCCTTTATTTCTGCACAATGCTTCAACCTAAAACACTGTGGTGTAGATTTTCAACTGGTCACCCTGGTATGAAACTCGTGTTGCAGATCGACCGCCCAATCATCATTTCCAGTTTTACACCCAGGTGGCAAGTTGAAAATCCATCCGTGTGTCTCGATTCAAATCATTTTGGTTACTTGATTATATTCTGTGGCTTCCTTTGTAACCGAACAGCTACTTAACCATGCATGATGATCTCCAGGTGCCTGTCCTATCTAATCCTTATACCAGTGTTGTTGTGAGTATGAGATACGAACACGCCCACAGGCCAGAAGTAGGGTTGCCATCTCTGGGTGGACGGTTCATCACATGATCTCATGCCTCCAATTGCCCCGCCCTCACACTTACACCATCGCTCGCCTAAAACATCCGTTCTCGCGGTTTACCGCCTTCCGCCACCAATTGGAAGACAAGCAGATTCTTCATTACCTGTTTGGATGATTCTTGACTGTGTCCCAACCGCCTTTTTTGAAATCTCACAATATTTAAAAACGAATAAATGAAAGTGTGCCAAGTAAATGAAAAAAATCCCCCAATTTTTTTTAATGCCCCTATGATTTTTCTCCCGGGTTGCTCACAGCAGATTAATATTTTCATTCCTGGAGACTCCAGGCCAAGCCTGGAGAGTTGGCAGCTATAACCAGAAGCTGAATGCGAAAATGATGAAACTGTAGACAGTCCACCACCATAGACAGTCCACCACTAAATCGTAGTAAATAAAAGGGTCTTGTAACGGTTAAGTCATGGAAGGGCAGCTCAGACCCGTGTCATGCTCCTCCTGTGCCATGTGGGAAATCAGGGACACTGTCCCTGACAACTATGTGTGCAGGAAGTGTGTCCAGCTGCAGCTCCTAGCGGACCGCATGGCGGCGCTGGAGCTGCGAATGGACTCACTCTGGAGCATACGCGATGCTGAGGATCTTGTGGATAGCACATTCAGTGAGTTGGTCACACCGCAGGTAAAGGCTAGCTCAGACAGTAAATGGGTGACCAAAAGGCAGGGTAAAGGCAGGAAGGTAGTGCAGGAGTCACCTGCGGTCATCTCCCTCCAAAACAGGTTTACCGTTTTGGGTACTGTTGGGGGAGATGACTTATCAGGGGAAGGCACCAGCAGCCAGGTTCAGGGCACCATGACTGGCTCTGCTGCACAGAAGGGCGGGAAAAAGAGGGATAGGGCTATAGTGATAGGGGATTCAATTGTAAGGGGGATAGACAGGAGTTTCTGTGGCCGAGACCGAGACTCCAAGATGGTATGTTGCCTCCCTGGTGCAAGGGTCAAGGATGTCTCAGAGCGGGTGCAGAGCATTCTGAAGGGAGAGGGGGATCAGCCAGTTGTCGTGGTACATGTAGGTACCAACGATGTAGGTAAAAAGAGGGAGGAGGTCCTACAAGCTGAATTTAGGGAGTTAGGAGCTAAATTGAAAAGTAGGACCTCAAAGGTAGTAATCTCTGGATTGCTACCAGTGCCACGAACTAATAAGTTCAGAGAGAGTAAGATAGATAAGCTAAATACGTGGCTTGAGCAGTGGTGCAAGGGAGAGGGATTTAAATTCTTGAGGCATTGGAACCAGTTCTTGGGGAGGAGGGACCTGTACCAAGAGGACGGTCTACACCTGAACTGTGAGGGAGCCGATGTCCTCGGGGTAATATTTTCTAGGGCGGTTCGGGAGGATTTAAACTAATTTGGCAGGGGGATGGGAACCTAGGTAGTGGAAAAGAGGGAAGTCATATGAAGTCAGAAATAGATGGTAGAAAGGTGAGAAGCAATAAGCAAAGGAGAGAAACACAAAGGGCCAAACTAATTCATAATGAGAGTGTGAAAAAAGCAAGCCTGAAGGCTTTGTATCTTAATGCTAGAAGCATTAGGAACAAGGTGGATGAATTAGTTGTGGAAATAGAGGTAAACAAGTATGATTTGATTGGGATTACAGAAACGTGGCTGCAGGGTGGGCAAGGCTGGGAACTTAACATCCAGGGATATACAATATTTAGGAAGGATCGGCAAAAAGGTAGGGGAGGTGGGGTAGCATTGCTGGTAAAGGAGGGGATTAATGCAATGGAAAGGAAGGATATTAACTCGGATGAAACGGAATCTGTATGGGTAGAAATGAGAAATAGCAAAGGGAGGAAAACGTTAGTGGGTGTGATATATAGGCCTCCAAATAGTAATATGGAGGTGAGGGAAGGCATAAAAAGGGAAATTAGAGAAGCGTGCGATAAGAGCACAGCTGTCATCATGGGTGACTTTAATTTACATATTGATTGGACTACCCAAATTAGTAAAAATTCTGAGGAGGAGGAATTCCTGGAATGTTTTCGGGACGGTTATCTGGACCAATATGTCGAGGAGCCGACTCGAGATCAGGCCATTTTAGACTGGGTATTGTGCAATGAGAAGGGACTTATCAGCAATCTTCTTGTACGAGGCCCCTTGGGTCAGAGCGATCATAATATGATCGAGCTCTCAGTCGAGATGGAGAGTGAGGAAATTGAATCAGAGACTAAGGTCCAGAACTTAAATAAAGGGAATTACGAGGGTCTGAGACGGGAATTGGGTAAGATTGATTGGGTGGTGTTTCTGGGGGGATTGACAGTAGAGAGACAATGGCAAGCATTCAAAGATAGAATGGAAGAATTCCAGAACATGTTTATACCGGTTTGGCATAAAAATAAACCTAAAAAGGTGACTCAACCGTGGATAACGAGGGAAATTAGGGACAGCATAAAATCAAAAAAAAGGGCATATCAACTGGCAAAAAAAAGCACCAGACCGGAAGATTGGGGGCAGTACAGGATACAGCAAAAGAGGACAAAGGGATTAATCAGGAAGGGGAAAATAGAATACGAAATTAAACTTGCAGCAAACATAAAGACAGACTGCAAAAGCTTTTATCGGTATATCAGGAGGAAAAGACTGGTAAAATCCCAAGTCGGTCCCTTGCAGTCCGATTCGGGAGAATATATAATGGAGAATAAGGAAATGGCAGACCAATTAAACTCATACTTTGGTTCTGTATTCACAAAGGAGGACACAAATAACCTCCCAGGAATATCGGCAAACATGGGGACTAATGAGAGGGAGGAGCTGACAGAAATTAGTATCTCTAGGGATATGGTGTTGGGTAAGTTGAGGGGACTGAAGGCCGACAAATCCCCGGGGCCTGATAAACTACATCCTAGGGTACTTAAGGAGGTGGCCCTGGAGATAGCAGATGCTCTAAGGATCATCTTCCGGAACTCCATTGACTCGGGAACAGTACCCGTGGATTGGAGGGTAGCTAATGTTACCCCAATATTTAAAAAGGGGGGTAGAGAGAAAGCAGGGAATTATAGACCAGTAAGCCTTACATCGGTTGTGGGCAAAATGCTAGAGTCCATTATTAAGGATAAAATAGCGGAGCACTTGACAAATGGGGAAAGGATCGGACAGAGTCAACATGGATTTACAAAGGGTAAATCGTGTTTGACTAATCTGCTGGAATTTTTTGAGGAAGTAACTGGTAAAATAGATGGGGGAGAGCCAGTGGATGTGGTGTACCTTGACTTCCAGAAAGCCTTCGATAAGGTTCCACACAAAAGATTATCATGCAAAATTAAGGCTCATGGAATTGGGGGCAAAGTATTAACGTGGATAGAGAACTGGCTGGCGGATAGAAAACAGAGAGTTGGAATAAACGGCTCGTTTTCGGAGTGGCAGGCAGTGACCAGCGGGGTGCCGCAAGGATCTGTCCTGGGACCCCAGCTGTTCACAATATATATAAATGATCTGGATCAGGGAATTGGATGCAATATTTCCAAATTCGCTGACGACACTAAACTAGGAGGAGGGGTGGGCTCTGATGAGGATGTCAGGAGGCTACAGTGCGATTTGGACAGGTTGGGGGAATGGGCGGATACGTGGCAGATGCACTATAATGTGGATAAATGCGAGGTTATCCACTTTGGGGGTAAAAACAGGAGGGTAGATTATTATCTAAATGGCAATAGATTGGGAGATGGGGAAGTGCAGAGGGACCTGGGTGTTCTTGTGCACCAGTCACTGAAGGAGAGCATGCAGGTGCAACAGGCGATTAAGGCGGCAAATGGTATGTTGGCCTTCATATCAAGGGGGTTCGAGTATAGGAATAGGGATACCTTACTACAGCTGTACAAGGTGCTGGTGAGACCGCATCTGGAGTATTGTGTACAGTTTTGGTCGCCCCATCTGCGGAAGGATGTTCTTGCCATGGAAAGAGTGCAACGGCGATTCACCAGGCTGATACCTGGAATGGCGGGAATGACCTACGAAGAGAGATTAAATAGTTTGGGCTTGTACTCACTGGAGTTTAGAAGATTGAGAGGGGATCTCATCGAAACATATAAAATTATGGCAGGCCTGGACAGGCTGAATTCAGAGAGAATGTTTCCAATGGCCGGGGAGCACAGAACCAGGGGCCACAGTCTAAAAATAGCGGGCAAATCATTTAAAACAGAGATGAGGAAGAATTTCTTCACTCAAAGAGTGGTGAGCCTGTGGAATTCCCTGCCACAGAGGGCTGTGAAGGCTAATTCAATAAATATTTTCAAGAGAGAATTGGATATATTTCTGAAGGCTAAGGGGATTAAGGGTTACGGAGAAAAGGCGGGGACGGGGTACTGAACTGGTAAGATCAGCTATGATCTCAGACGAAGATCAGCCATGATCTCATTGAATGGCGGAGCAGGCTCGAAGGGCCGAATGGCCTACTCCTGTTCCTATCTCTATGTATCTATGTATCTATATGATTAGACAAGTAATTTTACTCTGCGTGAATATTTTCAATTTTAAACTCCTGCCAACTTATTTGGTTAAAATTATCGAGGGGAGAAATTTCACTCCTAATACGTCTCACGCATCAGTGCACCATTTACTTGACAGCACTTTGGCTGATGATAGCAACAACATCGGTGGCAGGGCTGCGAGATCATTGAAGCAGCGGGAGTCAAAGAGGGTGAACTGATGTCTTTTCGAACCACGTGTAGGCTTGAGCACTCAGCCTGCTGGTAGGGCCCAGCAATGCAGATTCTTGCAGAAGCCAAATCCAGCGTTGTGGAACAGCACCGTCAGGCTTAATAGCAGAGCAGCTTGTCGATGCAATGCTACAATATAAAGAGGGCACGATACTTCATAACCTAGTGGAAATTTGGAAAGAAAATGCATGCTCTCTAGTGTTTACATCATAAATGTCAAACATTTTTGACCCTGCGTGACCAGGGGTTGATTTAGTTATAAATCTTCTGGTAATGACGCTGAACTTTGAACTTCACTGCAAAACATGTTCTCCCCTGGAGATGGCTTGCCTACAGAGTAAAAAATGTAAATTGGTGGAATCTGGGCAACTCGTGAAGTTGGAATGCAATAAAATTGGACAATAATGAACATAGAGCTATAATTTTCAATTCTCTAAGGACTGTTCAGGCCCAAAGGGAGCTAAAACCTCAATAAATGGGCACAGTTTGAGTTAATTATTACCATTATTCGTGGATATGCACATTCCTGATTGTCAATGTTTTCATTGTATTCAAGGCTCTTTGACCAAACTTCTAGTTCCCCCCCTGCTAATAGCTCCTGCTTTGTCTCAGCATCCATTTTTTTGGTCTGATTATGCCTCTGTGAAACGCTTTGGGACATTTTTCTACGTTAAAGCTGGTGTATAAATGCAAGTTGTTGTTATACTTGTATTATTTTGTTGCTGCAACAAGATGGACAAGTTGCCTTTATTTTGACGTTGCGGTGTTGTCACCGTGAAACGCTCACCCAGGACCGCTTTAAGTTGGCTGGCAGTACTGGGGTGACTAACTCTTGAAACACAAATGCTGCTGGTCAATGTAGCTATTAGCAAGACATCATAAGATTCCCCCCCCCCACCCCCACCGTGACCCTGGTGCATCAAAATCTCAACGTTAAAAGATAATGTTCAGCAGTTCAATGGCAGTTAATTGTCAGTAAGGTTAAGTTGATTTAAGAAAAATTGATCTTTCTTGCTGCACATTATGTACTGAGACGTTTTTTAATATTTTCCCCGTCGTAGTTTTTTTCTCCTCTTATACAGTCCTCCTGCATCAATTCTTAGACTGTAGACTGTTCCTGGGGCTCTGGGAGTATTGCTTTAGATGTGAAGATACATTAGATCATCTCAGGTTGACTTACACATTGATGTACTACCTGCCTTGTAGGGTAGCTGATGGCACAATTGAGATTAGGATTTCACCATACAAGGAATCCTGCCTGTAAATTAGTATCCTCTCAGTCTGGAGCATCACAAGAATCAATGCAATGCACCAAGGGGCACATCCTTTTTTAAGCACAGCACGAAGCAAAATAGCTTGCCCGCTGATTCAATGGATAATGTACAAGGCAATGGGATAATGCGTTTTACATTTTAGAAAGATCTCCCATTTAGTCCATGGTCAGCTAGGGGCTGAGGTGCTCGCAGATCTACATTTTTTTGCAAGCTTGAAAATTAATTGTATGAATTCCTGGTGGTCACAGTGCTAGACTAGCAGCCCAGTGAATATGAGTTCAAATCCCACCATAGCATCTTGTAAAACTGAATTCAATAAATTGAATAATTTGTGGTCTGGCACCAGAAAAAAAATGACCATGCAAGCTATAGGGTTGTTGTAAAAACTCACTTGGTTTATTAACTTCCTTCAAGGAAAGGACATGGCCTTTATGTGACTCCAGTCCCACATTGTGATTGACTCTTAATGCCCTCAGGGCAACCAGGTATGGACAATAAATACTGCCTTGCCAGTGTTGCCCACATCTCAAGAATGCTTGGGGGAAAAATTGGGTATGGCCCATTTTGGGGCGCTAATATCGGCCGGACACAAAGTTTAGCGCCCAGTGCTAATTATCACCTCTGACTGCAAAATTCGTCTCTATCGCCCCTGGAGGTAATTTGAGCGCTAAATCAGGCGCTACGCACCTCTCTTAAGGCGCAAACGTCGGGGAGCGAGGCACTACCTCAGAACGCTGGCGAAGCTCAGGCAATGCCAGTTACCATGGGAGCCAGACAGACTGGCGCCATCCAGTTCTTAAAGGGGAGGAGCCATCTTGTTGGCCAGCCACTCCCTGCTCATTGCAGCCTTGAATCTCGGCCAGGAGTGACCTCAAAAGCAAGTGTGTTGGAAGCACTAATGGATAGGCCCAGTGAAAGAGCTCGGCGCTTAGGAACCTCAAAAGTGGTGCTGAGGGCCAAAACTCCTTAGGACAGCGTTAAAACCCAAAATTTTGCTGACAAGAAAAGGCAGGAAGCGCCCGCCTTTAAATAGCGCTCCCCCAGCCCCTTCCCAACTTGAAAACGTTCCCCTCTACCTGTCATTCCTAGCGGCAGGTGCTAAGGCAGGGGGCACGACTCAATATCCGGGTGCTACCGGGGCGTTGCACACTTGACTGACGTCACGATCTGTGGGTGCAGGAGATCAAGGCAGTAACGTTTAGCGCTGCCGCAAAATGACTGGTCAATTTTGCGAGCGGCACTAACATCGCCGCGCCCAGGCGCTAACGGGAGGCGCAAAGCAACCAAATTTTTTCCCCCTTATCTTTTGTGTTACTCTATTTTTGGTTCACTTTGAATCTCATTTATAAATCCATTAAGTGTGTGCTGTTAAATAAACATATGCTGTAGATGTGCTCATGTGGTGAGTGGAGATTATCACTTCCACAGCTAGGTGGAAACCTCCCAGGAGCATCTCAGATTGGAAGGGAAGCAGGGAGTGAATGGCTTGGAAATCCTCATGGGTCAGGAAATGAGACTACAAGAGTCTTGAAGGTGTGGGACTCCGATTGGCAGCAATGGTCGGGGGAAAATGACGCGTTTTGTTTGCACGTCTGCTGCTGTTTGATCTGCATCATTTTAATTCTGTTGAATTTCCATTGCACAATTTATTTGCTAGTTACATGGGCCAAAATCCTGGAACTCCCTTCCTAACAGCACTGTGGGAGTACCCTCACCACACGACTGCAGCGGTTCAAGAAGGCGGCTCACCACCATCTTCTCAAGGGCAATTAGGGATGGGCAATAAATGCAGGCCTAGCCAGCGACACCCACATCCCATCAATGAATAAAAAAACCCATCTGTCTTCCAATGATACTGATATTACTAGATGGTGCAGTTGATGGTTTTATGATCTTTACCTCAGACATAAAATTGGTTCATCTATGCCATCTGTCTTACAACAATACTGTGTCTATTTTTAACCATGGAGTAAAATAACTAACAATCATAGTGCAAACATTACATACTTTAGGCTGGACAAAACTGAGTAGGATATAATACGTTATTTGTATCTACTAACCTATCCATCCAGTTGTACTTAGTGATACCTATAGTGATTGGATTTATGAATGACTAATTCTACAGTGGGAGGTTAGGAAGGAATGAAGGATGAAATATCAAATTAAATAAAATGAAAAGGAATATGAGTGCAAAATAAAGACAACAACAACAACTTGTATTTATATAGCACCTTTAACGTAGTAAAACATCCCAAGGCGCTGCACAGGAGTGTATTAAAACAAAAATTTGACACCGAGCCACATAAGAAATTAGGGCAAGTGACCAAAAGCTTGGTCAAAGAGATAGGTTTTAAGGAGCGTCTTAAAGGAGGAAGGAGAGGTTTAGGCAGGGAATTCCAGAGCTTAGGGCCTAGGCAGCTGAAGGCACGGCCACCAATGGTGGAGCGATTATAATCAGGGATGCTCAAGAGGGCAGAATTAGAAGAGCGCAGCTATCTCGGGGGGGGGGGGTGGGGGGGGCGGTTGTGGTGCAGGAGGAGATTACAGAGATAGGGAGGGGCGAGGTCATGGAGGGATTTGCAAACAAGGATGAGAATTTTAAAATCGAGGCGTTGCTTAACCGGGAGCCAATGTAGGTCAGCGAGCACAGGGGTGATGGGTGAACGGGACTTGGTGCGGGTTAGGACACGGGCAGCCGAGACAAAGAAAAAAAGCAGAAAGTAACGGGAAATAGCAAAGCTTATATCTGATAATTATTTCATCAGCAACATGATTTAGAAAACACAGATTCATACGATTTTAATTATACAGAATTACTTTTTAATTTAAGCCTATACCTTAGATAGGGTTGTTTCTACAGTCATAGCCACAAGGGAAAGTGGGCTTAAAATGTAATAATTAAATTAGTTGATGGTTGCACATGGTGAGGCTTGACCAAGTGCAGTCTTCAGGTGAAGCTGGGTTAGGTTGGGCCTGAGTGTGCAGAGGTACGAGTTTTAATTCGATAGTTGGGAAGCAGAGACCGCGAGCTGGTTGGAGCTGAGAAGTTTTCCTGCGGCACAGGCTGAGGAGCTGGGAGATGGAAAAGTGAGGCGCCACAGTGCCACCACTGGCAAGACAGTGCAATTACAGTGTGACATGTTTACAAAGGCAGTTTCCAACACAAATGTGGACAGAAGAATTAGAATGGGGAAAAGTTGACACAAAAGTGTAAGAAAACTATAAGTAACAGCAAGCAAGTTTAGTAAGGTCTTGTAGACATGCAAATGTAAGATTTTTAATATATTCTGCAGAATTACAAATGTCCATGAACTATTTCTTAGCATGAGTTACTCGTGTAGAGGAAGAGAGAAAACTGGGGCATGGGGGAAATAAACGCAATTTTTTTGTAGTGCATATAAAAGTGAAGCAAAAGTACCTCTGCACAATCCCAGAACAGTTTAAAAAAAAACATTTTCACTGTTCTAACATTCTTTACATCCTCCCCTAACAATCCTGTTTCATTCTACACAGCCCCATCACATTGACAAATTACAGGTATCTGCTGCTTACTTTACTTGACAAACTGCTAATGGTTCCTTCTGTGGGTGATTGAGGTTGTTCTGCTTCATCGCAAGCAATGTTTCATGCTGCTTAAAGTGCATTTTACTAAATACATTGCAAGCACAGTGCCTCCAAATGCACCGAAGCATATTACAATGCTTAATTGAAGGTATATGCTTGTAAAAACTGGTTTACCATGAAGCGTGCGCTTTGTAAGGGAGTAAGATTTGTAAGGGCTGCTATTTGCAATGTCTGTTCATCTGTGTGTGTTATGGAGATATATTAATAAAGAAACTGCACCGAGCATGCATACTTTGAGGGTTTCCCTCTCCATTTCTTGTTGGCGTAGAAATTCGTTGGCTCTCCGCCCATGTTACAAGCGTAAAACAGGCACTCAAGCATCCAATATGGCGTGTGATGCTGCAGGCATGTCCCGCGCCAGATGTGCGCCACCTGCCATTTTGCTTCAGGCTCCAGAATGATTCAGGAAGTTGGTTATAATATTTACATAAGGGTCCTACGCCTGTTGTAAAATTGGGCTGCCCCGGTGCTTGACTCACCACGCGATAAACTCGCTCAGCAACTCGGGGCGCTAACGGTCAGCCGCGGCTCAGTGGGTAGCACGCTCACCTCTGAGTCAGCAGGTTGTGGGTTCAAGTCCCACTCCAGAGACTCGAGCGCGTAATCCAGGCCGACACTCCCAGTGCAGTGCTGAGGGAAACGCTGCACTGTCAGAGGTGCCGTCTTTTGGACGAGATGTTAAACCGAGGCCCCGTCCGCTCTCTCAGGTGCACACAAATGATCCCATTGGCACCATTCGAAGAAGAGCAGGCGAGGTCCCCTGGTGTCCTGGGCAATATTTCTCTCTCAACCGGCATCACAGATTATCTGATCATTATCTCATTGCAGTTTGTGGGACCTCGCTGTGTGCAATTTGGTTGCCTTGGTTCCCTACATTACAACAGTGATTACACTTCTAAAATACGTCATTGGTTGTAAAGCTTTGGCTGTCCTGATGTCATGAAAGGTAACAAATGCAAGTCTTTCTTCTCTTTTTCTTTTTGTCCCTCTAATACAAGTGAAGCTTAATATAAAGCCCATTTAAATTACGTTACATGGGCTGTTCTTGGATTGTCAACTTTATGGGGATGGTATCAGTGTGACGAAAATGATGTATTTTTGCCTCGTTTTAATAAATGTCTCGCCACTTTAAATTCGGTCATTGTACATAAGTAGGTTAAACAAAAATGATTGCAGTTCCAGTCCCTGTACCAAGCTTATTTTGACGCTTATGTTGGAAGGTGGGTTCAGACTGTCTGTCAAACTAGGCTTGAGGGGACAAAACAAGCCAAGGCTGAACAAACACAGACAGTCTGATTTGTTCAGTTAAATGGATGACAGCCGATTATTCTGAATGAGACTGACGGCTATGAAAAATCCAAACAAGCCACAGCAGTCGGTGAAAGGGCATTGAAGTGGCTGGATCAGTTCACTGAGCCAATCATCGGGAGGTGCTGAACCCACTGGAAACCTCACAAGAAAGATAAATTGGACGAGTTGATTGCCATAATCAGCAAAGATTGTAAGAAAGAAAAGCACGTTCATAAAAAGTTATCTTAAAAAATAACTTGGCAGTAGACATTATTTTGTCTACTCGAGCATTTTGATAAAACTATAAAGCTATAGCTGTATTATATCACCATTAAATGATTCAGTTGTTCATTGTTGGTTTAATAAGTGTATTTGAACTAAAAACGTGGTCTGATGTAATGCTCTCAAAGACTGAAGTGAGACCTGATAGAGGCCAGTACTTAATAGCAATTACTAAACTGTTTGTTTTCCTGGGGTAATTATAAAAAGTTTACCTAGATCTGAAGGTAAGGATAGATACTCTCAAAGTGTGAGGAGTTGGGACTCGCTCGTGATTTGCGTTAAGATATGTGAGTCAAATTAATCTAGGGTAAGAAGATACAAAAAGACCCAACAAATGCAAGTCAGTTTTTTATTTGAAGCTGTTGGTCAGCCTCTGTTAGTTTTCTAGGGTTGACATGATGCGCTATCAATTCCTCATAAAAGACAGAGAGTTAATTAATAGGCTTTTATTAGCAAAGAACAGAGCATGCCTCTCGTGGTTGCCTGGTATCCAAAAGGGCAGGGGGCTGCAGAGCAGTCACCTTTATACCCGGGCATGTGGGTGGAGCCAGGGGCGGAGTCAGCTGAGGCATGCATAGGCACAACAGTGTGCAACAACAACAACAACAATAACAAACAGTGGTTTACCACATTCACCCCTTGTTTAAAATTGAGTCCGGCGGGGTGAAGTGTACTAAAAGTTCGTGTAAACTAAAAGTTCGTGTAATTAAGTCTATCCGGTGGCCTTGTATGCCGTCCTGATTGTCGTAGCAGCGGCGGTGATGGTGCAGCATCCAACGCCGAACCTGGCGTCTCGTTGAGAGGTTGTGTAGTCAATGGCGGGTCCTGGGTCTGCGGCATGCCGTCTACAGGGGTCGGGGTGTGGGTAGTGGTGGGTGGCGATGGTGGTGTCACGGGGCACCCGAAGGTGCGAGGTCTCGTGTGGAGACTGCGTCCTCCCGCCCGTCCGGGTACGCTACGTAAGCATACTGGGGGTAGGCGTGGGTAGTGGTGGGTGGCGAAGGAAGTGTTTCGGGGGCACCCGAAGGTGCGAGGTCTCGTATGGAGACTGTGTCCTCCCGCCCGTCCGGGTACACCACGTAAGCATACTGAGGGTTGGCGTGGAGGAGGCTCACCCTCTCGACCAGGGGGTCCGTCTTATGGGACCTCACGTGCTTCCGCAGTAGGACGGGTCCTGGAGAAGTCAGCCATGTCGGTAACGAGATCCCCGATGTGGACTTCCTGGGGAAGGAGAACATTCTCTCATGAGGGGTGGCATTGGTGGCTGTACAGAGCAGTGACCGAATGGAATGGAGCGCCGCAGGAAGGACCTCCTGCCAGCGAGAGGTCGGAAGGCCCTTAGATTTCAAGTTTAAAAGGACTGCCTTCCAGACCGTCGCATTCTCTCTTTCCACCTGGCCATTCCCCCGGGGGTTGTAGCTGGTGGTCTTGCTTGTAGCAATACCTTTCGCGAGCAGGTACTGACGAAGTTCGTCGCTCATAAAGGATGAGCCCCTGTCGCTATGAATATAGCTAGGGAAACCGAACAAGGCGAAGAGGTCATTCAGACATTTAATGACCGTGGTACTGGTCATGTCTGAGCAAGGGATGGCAAACGGGAAACGGGAGTACTCGTCAATTATATTGAGGAAGTACACATTGCGGTCAGAGGAGGGGAGGGGCCCTTTAAAATCGCCGCTCAGCCGCTCGAAGGGGTGCGTGGCTTTGATCAGGCTCGCTCTGTCAGGCCTATAAAAATGCGGTTTGCACTCGGCACAGATTTGGCAGTTCCTGGTCAAGGTCCTGACCTCCTCGATGGAGTAGGGCAGGTTACGGGATTTGATGAAATGGAAGAACCTGGTGACGTCCGGGTGGCAGAGGTCATTGTGGAGGGTCTTCAGTCTATCAACCTACGCGTTGGCGCATGTACCACGTGATAGGGCATCTGGGGGCTCATTGAGTTTCCCGGGCCAGTACAAGATATCGTAATTGTAGGTGGAGAGTTCGATTCTCCACCTCAAGATCTTGTCATTCTTGATTTTGCCCCTCTGCTTATTATTAAACATAAAAGCTACTGAACGCTGGTCAGTGAGCAGGGTAAATCGTTTTCCGGCCAGGTAATGCCTCCAATGTCGCACAGCTTCCACAATGGCCTGGGCCTCCTTTTCGACAGAGGAGTGTCGAATCTCGGGGCCCTTGAGAAAAAGGCCACGGGTCTCCCCGCCTGGTTAAGGGTTGCAGCTAGGGCAAAGTCAGATGCGTCGCTCTCCACTTGGAAAGGGATGGACTCATCCACTGCGTGCATTGTGGCCTTCGCAATATCTCTTTTTATGAGAGTGAAGGCTGCACATGCCTCTGCTGTCAGGGGGAAGGAGGCGGACTTGATGAGGGGTCTGGCTTTGTCCGCATAGTTGGGCACCCACTGAGCATAGTACGAGAAAAACCCTAGGCATGTCTTCAGTGCTTTTTGGCAGTGGGGGAGGGGGAGCTCCATAAGGGGGCGCATTCTGTCGGGGTCGGGGCCGATGACTCCGTTCTCCACTACGCAGCCAAGAATGGCAAGGCGCGTGGTACGAAACATACATTTGTCCTTGTTGTATGTTAGATTCAGCCGCTGGGCCGTACGGAGGAATTTCTCTTGGTTAACATCATGGTCCTGCTGGTCGTGGCCGCAGATGGTGACGTTGTCTAGATAGGGGAAAGTGGCCTGGAGCGCGTTCTGGTCAAACATCCGGTCCATCTCCCGTTGGAAGACTGAAACCCCGTTGGCGACGCCGAAGGGAACTCTGAGGAAGTGGTAGAGACGACCGTCAGCTTCAAAAGCTGTGTACTGGCGGTCCTCAGCCCTGATGGGGAGCTGGTGGTATGCCGACTTCAGATCAATCGTCGAGAACACCCGGTATTGTGCTATCTGATTGACCATGTCAGATATGCGGGGGAGTGGGTATGCATCCAACTGGGTGTAGCGATTGATCGTCTGGCTGTAGTCAATAACTAGGCGCTGTTTTCCGCCAGTCTTCACCACCACCACTTGTGCTCGCCACGGGCTGGTGCTACTCTCAATAATCCCTTCCTTCAGGAGTCTCGCTACCTCGGATTTAATGAAGCTCCTATCCCCGGCACTGTAACGTCTGCTTTTGGTAGCGATGGGCTTACAGTCGCGGGTGAGGTTAGCGAACAAGGAGGGGGGGGGAGACTTTAAGGGTGGAGAGGCTGCAAATGGTGCGCGGCGGGCGATTTAAAAGCTGCTGGCTGCAGACCGTGAGTGGGGGGAGGGGTCCGTCGTATGCTAATGTGACACTTTTAAGGTGACACTGAAAATCCAACCCCAGTAGAACGGCAGCGCAGAGATGGGGCAGGACCAGAAGTTTAAAATTTTTGTATTCTGTGCCCCGTACTTAAAGGGTCACTACACAGTAGCCACCGACGTCCGCTGACTGGGCTTTGGAAGCCATAGAGATCCGATGGCGCGTCGGCAGGACCGGGAGAGAGTAACTGCGCACCGTGTCGGGGTGGATAAAGCTCTCCGTGCTCCCGCTGTCATAAAGGCAGGTAGTGGCGCGGCCGTTTACCGTAATGTCCATCATGGACCTGGACAGTTGATGAGGGAGAGATTGGTCCAGCGTCACGGAGGCCAGCGTATGGTCAAGCGAGTCGATGTGGACGTCAGATGAGGCGGTGGTTGAGTCCGGGTCCCCCGTGATTGAAGTTGGAGGCGTCCAAGATGGCGGACAAAATGGCGGCGCCCATGATCCCGATCCCCACGCGGCTGGGGGAGCCCAAGATGGCGGACAAGATGGCTGCCCCCATGGTTCGCACGTGGCGCTGCTGGCATTAGCGGTTTTACCTTTGCAGGCGCTGACATAGTGTCCTTTCTTCCCGCAGCCGGAGCAGGTAGCGTTTTTCGCCGGGCAACGTACTCTGGGGTGTTTTGCCTGGCCACAAAAATAACATTTCTGTGCCTTGGACATCGCTGCAGCAGTTGGAGGTGGCGGTCCCATGACCCAAGGTTGCGGCGTCCACGGTGCGGAGCGGCTAGGGGAGAAAGCGTCCATATTCCTATGGGCCGCGTCGAGCGAGAGCGCGAGGGACACTGCCTTTTTCAGGTCTATTTCTCCCTTCTCCAACAGTCTCTGCCGGGAGTAGTCGGACCTTAGACCCGCAACGAAAGCATCTCGGATCAGTCCCTCCGTGTGTGCTGCGGCTGATGGCTGCAATTCGCAGCCTCGGCCGAGTATCCGTAGTGCCCGTAGGAAAGCCTCCACCGATTCCCCGGGCTGCTGTCTGCGGGATCTTAAGAGGTGCCTGGCATAGACCGTATTTACCGGGCGTGCGTATTGCCCTTTAAGCAGATCGATAGCCGCCGCGTAGGTCATCGCGTCCTGGATTAGTGTATAAACTTAGTGGCTCACCTTTGAGGCCAGGATTTTCAGCTTGTTTTCGTCTAGGGTCACAGTTGAGGCTTCCAGGTAAGCCTCGAAGCAACGCAGCCATTGTGCGAATTTGGTAGCCGAACCCGCTTCTTGGGGGTCTAGGTCCAGGCATGTTGGTCTGAGGGCTCGCAGCAGCGCCTGCTGCTCAGCGTTTGGCGCCGTCAGTTGATGCAGCTCCTGCTGTTCAGCATTTGACATTTTGTTTTGCTAATAAAATTGATGCGCTATCAATTCCTCATAAAAGACAGAGAGTTAATTAATAGGCTTTTATTAGCAAAGAACAGAGCATGCCTCTCGTGGTTGCCTGGTATCCAAAAGGGCAGGGGGCTGCAGAGCAGTCACCTTTATACCCGGGCATGTGGGTGGAGCCAGGGGCGGAGTCAGCTGAGGCATGCATAGGCACAACAGTGTGCAACAACAACAACAACAGCAATAACAAACAGTGGTTTACCACATGACATCGAGGTTCCTCCGCAGCAAGCAACAAAATGAAACTCAATGTTAATGAAGTTCAGACCATGTGGTACACAATGCCCGTTTAATTCAGGTATTGCGATTCAGTCGTGGGGGCCTGCCAGTGTCTGCCATGACACCTGCAGCTGGCTAACGACACCTCAGGGAAAGTCGAATAAATCCAGCCGGTGTAGCTGATTTCCAGACCAGGCGGATCCCGGGTTCAATTTCCATTCTCCGCTCAGTTAGCTGATTTCAGCCCAGACTGTGATAAGGTTGCTGTATTGGCCTTCAGCACCCCGGATTAGAGAGGGGAATGTCGGCTCCCACCCCTGATTACTATCCAATAATCCCTGCCAGAAGAGCACGTCGGTGGGTTGTCGGATGAGGACTGGAATGGGTTCCCTTCCCCTCCGCTGAAACTCACTGTCACACATGAATAATGGCCATTTGGGCAGGAGGTTGACCGGTGCCCTTGGAAATATACCCCAGTGAAGACTTGATGCTTTCAGGGGAGGAGGGCAGGGAGAAAAAAAACTAAGTGGCAATAAAAATACCGGTTAACTCCAATTGTGTAAGTTTGTACAATACAGGGGCTGAAGTATGTTTCAATGACATTGCACATCTCAAGGTTCATTCCTTCTAAGTTTATAACATCATCTCAATCCCACAATGTCTTCTAACATACTGCAGTCAGTACGTTCTATACATAACAGATTGTGGCCTATTCATTATCCTACCTGAAATGTACTCCAAGTGAACTCCTATTCTACATGTAACTTCAGTCTTAGTATACCATAAATCATCCAGTATAATACGCCCCACGTATGATGCGACCCCCTCCCTAATTTGGGCTACTAATTTTAGGGACAAAAGGGCACATTATATTTGAAGATGTAAGATATATATATTAAAAGTGAAGGGATTTCCCTTTGCCTATTCAGTAAACCACTGTATGGTACTTCAATATTATCTTCATATTATCTTCACAGAGGAACAGCATCTCATCTTTCGATTAAGTACTTTACAGCCTTCTGGACTCAACACTGAGTTCAACAATTTCAGACTGTAACCCCTGCCCCCATTTTTCAGGCGGCTGTTGATGATTCTGCCGTCCCCATTTGCAACATGTAACCACTCCTGCCTCCTACCCTAGCACAGATTGTTCCTTCAATTCCTTCCTCCCCTCCCCCCCACCACCCCTTTCCCCGCCTCGGCACCTGCTTAATACCTGTTACACCTCTAACCTTTTCCAGTTCTGATGAAGGGTCCCAGACCTGAAACGTTAACTCTGTTTCTCTCTCCACGGATGCTGCCTGGCCTGCTGAGTGCTTCCCGCATTTTCTGTTGTTATTTCAGATTTCCAGCATCCGCAGTACAGGAAACTCTTTATTATCCGGCACCAACGGGACCGGCGTGGTGCCGGTTTATCAAAAAGTCCGGATTACAGAGCGGTATAGTTTAAAAGGTACGAGAGCTCCGTACACAGCAACAAATCCAGGCTTCCCTGTTGCTTAGCAACATGTGCAGGAACTCCGGCCACAGACCAAGCATCCCTGTTGCTTAGCAACAAGTGCACGAACCCCAGTTACACAGCCACAGATCCAGGAACTGCCACTAATATGAAGTAAAACTTACCTGAACCTACTCCTGAATTTTGCCGGTTAACAGAGATTTCCAGTTATTTAGGTGCCGGTTAAAAGCGAGTTTCCTGTATTTTGCTATTGTATTATCTTCATTATAGTTTGGTAGAAGAGGGATAGAAAACAAATACCCAAAATTAAAGTAGTAATTTCTTCATATAACTCTGCCATTTTCCCAACTGCTATGAGTGTACCCTTGTGGCACACGGCTGGATATTGATACAGAAATCTTTTTACAGTGGACTCGCAAAACCCAAACCAATGCGCACAATCCATTACCTTGCTAATCAGGAGAAGGTTTGCTGTTTCTCTATAGTACAGTTGGATACAGGGAGTCTTTGTACCTTTATGCTTCTTCATCTAAATCTAACCTGCGTGCCAGTCACCGAAAACATTCAGCACCTTTGCGTTTTAGTAAGAGAGATTGCAATAGATTTCTTTCTTGTGATATCACGGGGGTTTTGTTGAGCCTGATGCAATAACTCGTATTTGTGCACACAGAATCCTATTTCAATTGATCTTATTGATAAAGAAAAGAGTGCCTTCACAGTAGGTTTATGATAAATTGATCCAAATCACTACCCGCCTGAACATGCACGGAATAAACAGCCTCTGGTGTGTGTGAGCACAGAGCACAGTAATTACAAAGTCTTCAGTGTACAGCTGATTTGTGATAAGTCTCCTTTATTAGAACTGATTATTGGTCTGATACTCAGTTTTAATATTCAGTTGATAGCATCTATTTTTCTACCTTTATTTGTGGCTCTTCTTGCTTCCTTTGGTACATGCCTGCGACAGTTTATTGAGAAATGCACTAGGAGATTGTGTAAAAAAAAATGTGGATAACTTTGACAGATTTCCAACATCATAGGAGAAAATAGCAGGGAAAAGGTGTTCCTTAGAAGTGAAAAATGAGGCAGCCCAATCTCAGGGCCACCGCATTATGGACATGGCAAGAGTTAATACCCACAATTTTCCACCGTGGCCTCACTCCTCCCTATCTCTGTAACCTCCTCCAGCCCTACAATCCTCTGAGATCTCTGCGCCCCTCCAATTCTGGCCGATTGCACATCCCTGATTTCCTTCACTTCACCATTGGTGGACATGCTTCAGCTCTCCTCTAATTAAAAAAAAAATGTTTTACTTATTCATTCATGGGATGTGGGCGTCGCTGGCAGGGCCATTTATTGCCCATTCTAATTGCCCTTGAGCAGGTGGTGGTGAGCGCCTTCTTGAACCACTGCAGTCCGTGTGGTGAAGGTACTCACACAGTGCTGTTAGGGAGGGAGTTCCAGGATTTTGACCCAGTGACAACAAAGGAACGGCGATATATTTCCAAGTCAGATGCTGCCCTTGTCCTTCTAGGTGGTAGAGGTCGCGGGTTTGGGAGGCGCTGTCGAAGAAGCTGATGCGCCTCAATAACTTCAAGGCTCAAAGTTAACTGGATAAAGCTAGGCTTTTATTAGCAAAGAAAGATGCCTGTGTCTTCACCTAGCATTCTGCTGTTCTGCTGCAAGACAAGCCTGGGCTTGTCTTAAGTAGGGCCAGGTATGGGCGGAGCCGACACACCCAATGGGGAGAAAGGGGGCGGCGCACTATATACAATACAAGGTAAAAACACAGGAGCAGGCAATACAATATATGTAGTTAAATACAGAGTCTGATGAATGACATATTTCATCACACTCACCCCTTCTACAGATTTAGTCTGTCCGGGGGTGTGATAGTCCTCTGTGACCGACGTAACGGTTGCGGTGCCGCGGGTGCCGGCTGGGTGTCCCAGGTGACTTCCTGGGTCTCTGCCGGGGGCGCCACCGGGGTTGTTGAAGGAGTAGGTGGTGGGGGTACCGTTGGCTGGTGTTCTTCCGGGAGTGATGAAAGAATAGTGGGTGGAGTGGGTGGGTAATAGTTGTTGTGGTTGTTGTCGTTGTTGCTGTTGTTGTTGTAGTCGTTGTCGTTGTTGCCGGCTGGGGCGAGGTCTTTTATGGGCACAGTGTCCTCCAGTCCGTCGGCGTGCCGGACATACACATATTGTGGGTTGGCGTGGAGCAGGTGCACTGGCTCCACGAGAGCGTCCGTCTTGTGGCCCCTCACATGCTTCCGCAAAAGTACCGGACCTGGGGTGGAGAGCCATGACGGTATGGATACGCCTGAGGTGGATTTCCGGGGAAACACAAACATTAGCTCATGAGGCGTGGCATTAGTGGCGGTACACAATAGTGACCGTATTGAGTGGAGCACATCTGGGAGGACTTCCTGCCAGCGGGAGATAGGGAGGCCCTTGGTCCTTAGAGTTAGGGTGACTGCCCTCCATACTGTCCCGTTCTCTCGCTCCACCTGACCGTTACCCCGGGGGTTGTAGCTGGTGGTACGGCTCGTGGCAATCCCCTTGGACAGCATGTACTCATGAAGGACGCCCCCCTATCCGTGTGGATATAGCTTGGCATACCGAACAGGCAGAACAGGCTGTTGAGGCATTTAATGACCGTGGCGCTGGTCATGTCTGGGCAGGGGAAGGCGAATGGGAAACGGGAGTATTCGTCCACAATGTTCAGGAAGTAAACATTGCGGTCGACGGACGGGAGGGGGCCCTTGAAATCTAAGCTAAGCCGCTCAAAGGGCCGTGTAGCTTTGATTAGGTGGGCTCTATCAGGGCGGTAGAACCGAGGCTTGCACTCAGCGCAAGTGCGGCAGTTCCTGGTCAGAGACCGAACTTCCTCAATCGAGTAGGGTAAGTTGCGGGACTTTATGAAGTGGAACAGCCGTGTGACCCCTGGGTGGCAGAGGTCGTTCTGGAGGGTCTGTAGCCGATCCCCGGTGGCGTTGGCACACATCCCTCGTGAGAGGGCGTCAGGGGATTCGTTAAGGGCCCCCGGCAGGTATATGATGTCGTACTCGAAGGTGGAGAGCTCGATCCGCCACCTAAGAATCTTATCATTTTTAATCTTCCCCCTCTGTTTATTATTGAACATAAACGCTACCGACCGCTGGTCAGTAAGTAGGGTGAAGCGTTTGCCGGCTAGGTAGTGCCGCCAGTGGCGCACTGCCTCCACGATGGCTTGGGCCTCCTTTTCCACGGAGGAGTGTCTGATCTCGGGCCCCTGGAGGGTCCTCGAGAAGAAAGCTACGGGCCGCCCCGCCTGGTTGAGGGTGGCCGCCAAGGCAAAGTCAGACGCATCACTTTCCACTTGAAAGGGAGTGTTCTCGTCCACTGCCTGTAGCGTGGCCCGCTCAATATCCTGCTTAATGCTTTTGAAGGCAGCATGGGCCTCAGCAGAGAGCGGGAAAGAGGATGCTTTCAAGAGGGGGCGGGCTTTATCGGAGTAGTTAGGGACCCATTGGGCATAATACGAGAATAACCCCAGGCACCTTTTCAGGGCTTTGGGAGTGTTGGGCAGGGGCAGCTCCCGTAGGGGGCGCAATCGGTCGGGGTCTGGTCCGATTTCCCCATTCTCCACCACGCTGCCTAGTATGCAGAGGCGCGTGGTGTTGAAAACGCACTTGTCCTCGTTGTAAGTGAGGTTGAGTTTTTGTGCGGTTTTCAGAAACCTCGCGAGGTTTGAGTCGTGGTCCTGTTGGCTGTGGCCGCAGATGGTGACGTTGTCGAGATAGGGGAAGGTTGCCTGCAAGTGGTGGTCATCGACCATGCGGTCCATCTCCCTCTGAAAGACCGAGACCCCATTCGTCACCCCAAAGGGGACTCTAAGGAACTGGTAGAGGCGTCCGTTTGCCTCGAAGGCGGTGTACGAACGGTCCTCTGGTCTGATAGGGAGCTGGTGGTACGCTGACTTGAGGTCGATAGTGGAGAACACCCGATATTGGGCAATTTGGTTCACCATCTCGGATATGCGGGGTAGCGGGTAGGCGTCTAGTTGGGTATAGATGTTGACTGTTTGACTATAGTCAATCACCATCCGTTTCTTCTCGCTACCCCTCACCACCACCACTTGGGCGCGCCACGGGCCGTTGCTGCGTTCAATAATGCGCTCCCTCAGGAGCCTGTCTACCTCGGTCGCGATAAACCGCCTGTCCTGCCAGCTGTACCTCCTGCTTTTGGTCGCTATTGGCTGGCAGTTAGGGGTAAGGTTCGTGAATAGCGAAGGCGGCTTTACCTTCAGGGTAGCCAGACCGCACACTGTGAGGGGCGGCTGGGTCCCACCGAAATTGAGCGTGATGCTTTGGTGGTGGCACTGAAAATCCAGGCCCAAGATCACGCTCACACATAAATCCTTCATAATTAACAGTTTAAAATTATTATATACAGTGCCTTTAACGGACAATCGTACCGCGCAGTAACCCGCAATAGTCGATATCTGGGTTTTGTCGGCCATAGAGATCGTGCCCTGAGTAGGGACTATAGTTAGAGAGAGTCGTTGTACCAGACCAGGGTGAATGAAGCTCTCCGTGCTCCCGCTGTCAATTAAACATTTAACCTTGCACCCGTTTACCTCGATGTCCACCATCGATTTGGATAGTGGGTGCAGTCTGGACTGGTCCACTGTGATCGACGCCACTGTAGGGCCCTGATCGGGACAAGATGGTGGGCCACACGAGGCCAGGTAAGATGGCGTCCACGATGTCTGCTCGCAAGATGGCGGACCCCACGAGGTCGGACAAGATGGTGTCCAAGATGGCCGCTCCCACGGCGCGCACGCGGCGGTGGCGGGTTTGCCTGCAGGGTTCCCTCTGCACACCTTCCCAAAGTGCCCCTTCTTACCGCACTTACAGCAGGTGGTGCCTTTCGCCGGGCACAGGTTCCTGGTGTGCTTCGGCTGCCCGCAGAAGTAGCATTTGGGGCCCCGATGCGTCGCGGCGGTCGTAGGGCTTCTGGGGGGAGAGCAGGGCCCCGACGGTGTTGGGCTACCGGGCGGGGAAGATGTCTTCCAACATGGTGGCGCCCTTGGTGCATACGAGGCGGCGTGGGCCGCGCGGCCTGAAGAGTAGGAGTCAGAGTTCTTCTGAGCCACATCCAGTGAGTCCACAGTCTGTGTCAGATCTAGGCCCGTTTTCTCTAGCAGTCTCTGCCGGATGTAATTAGAGCTAAGGCCTGCGATAAAGGCATCCCGAATAAGCTCGTCTGTGTATACCGTGGCTTTCACGTCTTTGCATTTGCAGTCTTTGCCAAGCACTTTTAGGGTGACTAGAAAATCCTCTAGCGACTCTCCGGGTCGCTGTGTGCAGGTAGCAAGCAGATGCCTCGCGTACACCTCGTTGGTAGGCCGCTGATAGTGGGCCTTTAGAATGTTGCAGGCATCCAGGTAGGTGGCGGCGTCTTGGATGAGTGGAAAAACCCGGTGGCTTACCCGATTCTGCAGGATCCCGAGTTTCACATCTCCGGTGGCTCTAGAGGCTGTGACGGCTTCGGAGTTGGCCATAAAAAATTCCAAGCACTGGAACCAGTGTCCAAACCGTGCCGATGCATCCGAAGCATGCGGGTCCAAATCCAAGCGTTCCGGTTTCAAAAGTTGATCCATCGTTGAAAGTTTGCTAATAAAATTGATGCGCCTCAATAACTTCAAGGCTCAAAGTTAACTGGATAAAACTAGGCTTTTATTAGCAAAGAACGATGCCTGTGTCTTCACCTAGCATTCTGCTGTTCTGCTGCAAGACAAGCCTGGGCTTGTCTTAAGTAGGGCCAGGTATGGGCGGAGCCGACACACCCAATGGGGAGAAAGGGGGCGGCGCACTATATACACAGGAGCAGGCAATTCAATATATGTAGTTAAATACAGAGTCTGATGAATTACATATTTCATCACAGAAGCCTTGCCGTATTGTTGCAGTGCATCTTGTAGATGGTACACACTGCAGCCACAGTACGCCGGTGGTGGAGGGAGTGAATGTTTAAGGTGGTAGATGGGGTGCCAATCAAGCAGACTGCTTTGTCCTGGATGGTGTTGAGCTTCTTGAGTGTTGTTGAAGCTGCACTCATCCAGGCTAGTGGAGAGTGCCTTGTAGATGGTGAAAAGGCTTTGGGGAGTCAGGAGGTGAGTCACTCGCCACAGAATACCTAGCCTCTGACCTGCTCTTGTAGCCACAGTATTTATGTGGCTGGTCCAGTTAAGTTTCTGGGCAATGGTGAACCCAGGATGTTGATGGTGGGGGATTCGGTGATGGTAATGGCGTTGAATGTCAAGGGGAGGTGGTTAGACGCTCGCTTGTTGGAGATGGTCATTGCCTGGCACTTGTGTAGTGTGAATGTTAGTTGCCTCTTATCAGCCCAAGCCTGGATTTTATCCAGGTCTTACTGCATGTGGGCATGGACTGCTTCATTATCTGAGGAGTTGCGAATGGAACTGAACACTGTGCAGTCATCAGCGAACATCCCCACTTCTGACCTTATGTTGGAGGGAAGGTCATTAATGAAGCAGCTGAAGATGGTTGGGCCTAAGACACTGCCCTGAGGAACTCCTGCAGCGATGTACTGGGGCTGAGATGATTGGCCTCCAACAACCACAACCATCTTCCTTTGTGCTAGGTATGACTCCAGCCAGTGGAGAGTTTTCCCCTCGATTCCCATTGACTACAATTTTACTAGGGCTCCTTGATGCCACACTTGGTTGAATACTGCCTTGATGTCATGGGCAGTCACTCTCACCTCACCTCTGGAATTCAGCTCCTTTGTCCATGTTTGGACCAAGACTGTAATGAGGTCGGGAGCCGAGTGGACCTGGCGGAACTCAAACTGGGCATCAGTGAGCAGGTTATTTGTATGTGCCGCTTGATAGCACTGTCGATGACACCTTCCATCACTTTGTTGATGATTGAGAGGAGACTGATGGGGTGATATTTGGCCAGAATGAATTTGTCCTGCTTTTTGTGGACAGGACATACCTGGGCAGTTTTCCACTTTGTCGGGCAGATGCCAGTGTTGTAGCTGTACTGGAACAGCTTGGTTAGAGGTGTGGCTAGTTCTGGAGCACAAGTCTTTAGCACTACAGCAAGTGTGTTGTTGGGGCCCATAGCCTTTGCTCTCTCCAGTGCACACAGCCATTTCTTGATATCACGTGGAGTGAATCGAATTGTTTGAAGACTGGCATCTGTGATGGCGGGGACCCCAGGAAAAAGCCGAGCTGGATCATTCAGTCGGCACTTCTGGCTGAAGATGATTGTGAACGCTTCAGCCTTGTCTTTTGCAATCACATGCTGGGCTCTGCCATTGTTGAGGATGGGGATATTCATGGAGCCTCCTCTTCCTGTTAGTTGTTTAATTGTTCATCACCATTCATGACTGGGTGTGGCAGGACTGCAGAGCTTGGATCTGATCTGTTGATTGTGGGATTGCTTGCTCTGTCTATAGCATGTTGCTTCTGCTATTTAGCATGCATGTAGTCCTATGTTGCCGCTTCCCCAGGTTGGCACCTCATTTTTAGGTACGCCTGGTGCTGCTCCTGGCATGCTCTTCTACACTCTTCATTGAACCAGGGTTGGTCGCCTAGCTTGATGGCAATGGTAGAGTGAGGGATATGACAGGCCATGAGGTTACAGATTGTGGTGGAATACAATTCTGCTGCTGCTGATGGCCCACAGCGCCTCATGGATGCCCAGTTTTGAGCAGCTAGATCTGTTTTGAATCTATCCCATTTAACAAGGTGGTAGTGCCATACAACACAATGGAGGGTGTCCTCAGTGTGAAGATGTAACTTTGTCCCCACAAGGACTATGCAGTGGCCACTCCTACTAAAACTGTCATGGACAGATGCATCTATTTTGGTGAGGACGAGGTCAAGCAGGTTTTTCCCCTTGTGTTGGTTCACTCACCACCTGCCACAGACCCAGTCTGGCGGCTATGTTCTTCAGGCCTTAGCAAGCTCGGTCAGTACTGGTACTACCGAGACACTCTTGTTGATGGACAAATCCCCCACCCAGAGTACATTCTGTTCCCTTGCTACCCTCAGTGCTTCTTCCAAGTGGTGTTCAACATGGAGAAATACTGATTCATCAGCTGAGGGATGGCGGTAGGTGGGAATCAGCAGGAGGTTTCCTTGCCCGTGTTTGACCTAATGCCATGAGGCTTCTGGGGTCCGGAGTCAATGTTGAGGACTCCCAGGGCCACTCCCTCCTGACTGTATACCACAGTGCCACCACCTCTAGTGGGTTTGTCCTGCCGGTGGGACAGGACATACCCACGGATGATGATAGAGGAGTCTGGGACGTTGGTTGATAGGTATAAAACACTCCTTAAAACCTACGTCTTTGACTACTTTGTCACCTGTCCCACTAGCTCCGTATGTGGCTCGATGTCAAATTCAGTTTGTTAACGCTCCTGTGAAGCACCTTGGGACGTTTTACTATGTGAAAGACGCTGTATAAATGCAAGTTGTTGTTGTTGTTGTTGTTGTGAGTTCCCAATCTTAGCTGGGTCATTGAAGGGAGGAGCAGAGCAGAAAGTGAATAGATGCCCCTACCTGCTCTTCCATACCCCCAATGGCAAACAAATCCTATAACCAGTTTGCCTGGTTGCCATTTCAATTAATAACAGTGAATGATTCAGGAAGGCCCAAGAAGAAAAATAATATAAAAAGTGCCTCCAGTCCTGCTCTCCAATTAACCTGATTAATTCTAACCGTCTTCCATCCTATCCTCCAACTGATCTCATTGGGTCTGAAAGCCTCCAATCCTGCCTTCTGAATGACCCGACTGACTTAACATGATGATCTCCAGTCCTGGTGAAAAATAGTGATGTTTCAGGGGTCACAGTCTAAGGATAAGGGGTAAGCCATTTAGGACTGAGATGAGGAGGAATTTCTTCACCCAGAGAGTGGTGAACCTGTGGAATTCTCTACCACACAAGGCAGTTGAGGCCAATTCATTAAATATATTCAAGAAGGAGTTAGATATATTTCCTAAGGCTAAAGAGATCAATGGGTATGGGGAGAAAGCAGGGACAGGGTACTGAATTTGGATGATCAGCCATGATCTCATTAAATGGTGGAACAGGCTCGAGGGGCCGAATGGCCTACTCCTGCTCCTATCTTCTATGTTTCTTATGAAGTGCAGACAAGCTGATACAGGAATCGAAACACGAAAGGGCCAACTTAAACTCCCAGGAGGGTTGGGGACTGGACAACAATCCCGAGTAGGAATGGGAGTCTCGAGGCCCGGCAGATTTTAACTCCTGGGGCCTCTTTTGAAAGCCACTGGTCAGCTGCTTGGCTGTTTCCAACAGAAAGCGGCAGCTGGGCGACAGGGGAGGACTGAAATCGAAGGCCCAGAGGGAGTGTGTTGTGAGGGTCTTGGAGCTGGGGAGGGGAAGGGGTGGGGGGCGGGTGTGGAGCCTGGGGTAAAAGAGGCTTGGGGGGAGAAATTCAGTATCGCCTCATTTGGGGTGCAATTATCGGCCGGGCACAAAGTTTAAGCGCCTGGCCCTAATTATCGCCTCCGACTGCAAACTTGGCTTCTATTACCCCTAGAGGTGATTGGAGCGCTAAATCAGGCACTACACGCCTCTTTTAAGGCACTAACACCGAGGAGCAAGGCGCTAACTCATAGCGCGGGCGCAGCGCAGGTGATGTCAGTTAGCGATGGAACACAGACACACTGGCGCCAGCCAGTTCTTAAAGGGGAGGGTCGATCTTGCTCTCCAACCACACCCTGCTCATTGGAGCCTTGAATCTCTCTCTCTGTCAGAATGAGTGGTGCAAAAATGACTACCACAGAAAAAGCCAGGAAGAGGCCGCCTTTAAATAGCGCCCCCCCCCCCCAGTCCCTCATCGACTGGGAAACATTCCAGTCTCCCTGTCGTTGCTTGCGCCAGGCGGAAAGGAGGGGGGCACCACTTAATATCTGGTCCGGGGCGCCAACAAGGCGTTGCACGCTCGACTGACGTCGCGATCTGCGGGCGCAGCAGATCGGGGCAGTAAACTTTTGCGCCGCCGCAAAAACTGTAGTCAATTTCGCAAGTGGCGCAAACATCGCTGCGCCCGGGCGCTAGTTGCTTTGCGCCCCATTATTAGGGCACTAATGGGAGGCGCAAGCCAACCGACTTTTCCCCCTTTTGACTCTATGGGCTGGATTTTAATACTGGAGGCGTGTAGGAGGCGGGACTACAACTTTCGGGGTTGTAGTCCCGCCTCCATCGAGTTGTGGCCAACCCACGCGATTTTCACTTGATTGACCTTGTTGAGCCCGCCCAGTGGGCTCAGCAGGCCAATTAAGGGCCACCCGGCAACAGGTGACGTCACAGATTGACATTTCATCTGTCAAGAGCTTTTGACAGATGAAATATCAGCGTTTGACAGCTCTTTGAAGCTGTCAAACACTGGCAATCTGTACTCCAAGTTAATTCCTTCCTCTCAGGCTGATTTAGAGATCTCTCCAGAACAGAAAGCTGAATGCTGCAACTTTTGACAGCTCACGGCCATTCTGCTTTCTGTGCCGGTGAGATGAGGGACTCCCGAGACCTGAAGGAAGGAAGGCTGTAAAGGTAAGTAAAGGTAAGTAAAACTTCTTTAAACACTTTACACACACCAAACACACTTACCTCTGCACTCAGGTACCCATCACTCACCTGAACACCGGACATCTCGAACCCTCCAAGCCCTTCATCCCGACGGTTCGCCTCGATAACTTGGCGTGGTTTGGAGTCGTCGGGAATCCCACACTTCAGGAATAAAAATAGGGATTAGGCTAAAAACTGCCTGTTAACTACCTGTTAACAGGCAGTTAATTGGCACTAATCCCCTTCCCGCCTCGGGGAGGCGGCTCCCAGCGCGGGGCGGGTATCCGCCTCCTTTGAAACTGGCATGGAGGCGGGTTGGGGGCGGGATGGGTTCGTGCCCCCCCCCCAATTTCGGGATTTTAACCCCCCACATGCCTCCAATCCCGCCTCCACGGCCCGATGAAAATCCTGCCCTTCTTGTCCATTTGAGGCTTCTACGGGAGGCTCATCCGCCGCCAAAACCAGCGGTTCTCAAATCGCAGATCGGAGGGGGAAATGGAGCCGCTCCACATTAACTGTTTCCTGCTCTGTTCTTGCCTACTGGGGAAGAGCTAAGATCGGCCATGTCACTGTTGACAGTTGGCGTGTATACTACTATCCTTAGCAAATTCCACTGTACCTGATGTGGAAATACACAAACCTACAAAATCATCACCAGCGCACTCCATAAACAAAATGCCACATATTTATAACTTGGAACATTTTGATGAAAAATACATAGCACTGCCTTAACTGCTGTCTCACTTCTGTCTTCTCCTTCTTAGGCCGTCCCTCGGAACCGAGGATGACTTGCTTCCACATTAAAAATGAGTTTGCAGGTGACTGATGAGTCCAATGCGGGACCTACAGTCTCTGTCACAGGCGGGGCAGACGGTGATTGAAGGGGCGGGTGGGTGGGGTGCTTGGGTTGACGTGCGCTCCTTGCGCTGCCTGCGCTTGGCTTCCGCTTGCTCCCGGCGAAGAGACTCGAGGTGCTCGGTGCCTTCCCGGATGCTTCTCCTCCGCTTTGTGCGGTCTTGGGCCAGGGATTCCCAGGTGTCGGTGGGGATGTTACACTTTTTCAAGGAGGCTTTGAGGGTGTCCTTGAAGCGTTTCCTCTGCCCACCTGGGGCTCTCTTGCCACTTCTGTGCACAGCAGACAGTGCCACACTACCTGTAAGAAGACAGTAGGAGAGAAAGAACGTGTAATTATTTAACACACCTTTCACCTTCTCAGGATGTGGCAAAGAGCCTCAAGGCAATGAATTTCTTTTGAAGTGTAGTCACTGTTGTTATGCAGGCAAATGCGGCAGCCAAATCGCACACAGCAAGATCCCACAAACGGCAATGACATGGATGACCAGATGATCTGTTTTTGGCGATGTTGATTAAGGCCAGGACACCGTGAGGGCTCCCTGCTATACAGCGGTAATCACAAGTTCTGGGCAACAGGCAATGGTGTCATACTTTACAATATTATAACACTGAATAACAAATAGGTTCAATTAAAAGTTGAACGATAGAACCACATGCTTGTAGATTGCTTATAAATTTCAGTGTAAAACAGTAACTTCGTGAGGTGATTATTTAATGTGAGGTGATTATTTAATGTGTGGTTCACTGTAATCCATAAAAATGTTAGTTCAATTATTTATAATTAAGGATTGGTTTCATGATTCCTGCAGTGGTTTGAAGCAAAAGCAGACACTTAGCTCCCTGTAACAGATGGATTCGATTCATAAGTTAATTGATTTTGTCCACAGTTACTGCACAGTATTTAAACAGCTGCTGAAGACTCTGTGGAAGAGGGTGTACATAGCTCACAAATTAGACAAGGAACAGGATGCTGAGGTAATACACAGAGTGCAAGGGCCTGAGAAAGTATCTCTGAAGTAAAATAGATGAAGCAAGTAATTATGGTGGGAGACTCTTATTAAGGTTCATTGTGTAAGTGTGCAGTGAGAGCCAATGTAAATGTTATTACGGAGTTGGTGGTGCGTGTGTGTATTGAAGGAAACTGGAAATGAACCTGTGTTGGGATTAATGATTAACAGCAGCCAGCTGAAGTTCTAAAAGATATAGCTAAAGTTGTAAGCTGGGGGTATGTTTGCAATTTCAGGGGAGAATAGAGTTGTGTACAAGGTGGTGTCTTTTGCTTTATACAGTTTCTTAAAAATAGAGCAAAGAAAATACATCCTCTCGAAGTTCACATCTGGGCTACGTCTACTGCATATGGTGTCTGGTAACTTGCTTCAGCTATTGGGTAGGAGGATGGCAATCAATGCTGAAAACTGGAATGGGTTCAGAGAAGTAATGAGCTTTTCTGAAAGAGATGAATTACATCTAAATGAAGGTGTAGAAATGTAGGTGTACACATGTAAATCTTCCTTAAAATTAAGGATGGAGGGAGTGGGAAATAGGCAAGTGGGGGAAAATGGAGTAGGTAGTAAAGAGAAATGAGATTGTGGAGTGGATAGTTGAAACCCTATTAGACATGGTGGTCAAATGAGAGCGGGGTAATACTTGTAAAAACAGGACTACACTAGGTTCACTCGGCAGAATGAGACTGCTAACTCAGGTTGTGTGTTCGACATATGATGGGGCCGTGGAGAAAAGAATGTATCGCCTGCCTCCAGCTCTTGGGTAGAGATCCTGGAGGACCAGCGAAAAGTGTGATCTTAACATTTTATCAGTCCTGGTGCCGTACTACAATGAGAGCAGCTCATGGGCTGGTATAGTTCTAGCTGTTGATAATGATGAGAGGCGTTCTCCAACTGTGGCATAACCAACTGTTAGACATTTGTGGAGATAGAGATTTGTCTGCTCGCGTGTGTGTGTGTGTGTATGTATCAATTTGTGGGCTGTTGTTGGAAGTGTGGGCACTGAAGTACAAAGATTGACTAACTATCTTAGAAAGCTAACTATCCTGAGTACCGTAACGCCATCATTATAATCACAGCTCCGATAGTTGGCCCAACACCAAAAGCTTTATCATATTGTATTGCAATGGTTGTCAAGGTAACCGGAAGATAGGTATGTAGGTCCCAGTAGATTTTCAAGTCAATTGTGGTGCTTACTGGCTGAGCTGTTTTGACAACGCTGTAATGGTTGCTATGGTTACAAAATGCAACCACCTAGGTCTTGGAAATCAGGATAGTTTTGGGTCACACTTCAGAGATTCATCTGTTCTAACCTCTGCTAATTATTATTTTCCCAATTGGAACAGTAGTCACAATTGTGCAACTGGAAAAGAAGGTGGATGCAGAAAGGCAGTGTTTGCAAAAAACAGATGTCACGATTATAAACTGAGGAAATGATGTGCCAAATATAATTGAGTTTAAATTGTATAAATGGACTCTTTACCTTAGGCAATGAGTCCTGACTTGAGTGAAGTATCCAAACAGATGATGGACAAAGCCTGATTCACAAAGAAGGGTGACATGGCCTTGGGAGTAGAGATAAAAGGGAGGTGAAAATAAGCTTTGTGAATCTTGAACAAGATTTAACCATTGGGTGAACTAAGGGGGAAAAATTCAGTTGGTAGCGCCACCCGTTAGCGCCTTAAGAGGGCGCTAAGTGGGGCGCAAAGCAACTAGCGCCCGGGCGCGGCGATGTTTGCGCCGCTCTCGAAATTAACTAGACATTTTGCAGCGGCGCTAAACACTACCGTCACGATCTCCTGCGCCAGCAGATCGTGACATCAGTCGAGTGCGCAACACCCCGGTAGCGACCCGGACTGGATATTGAGTGGCGCCCCCTGCCTTACCACCTGCCGCTAGCAACGACAGGTTGAGGGGAGCGTTTTGCAGTCAGGAAGGGACTGGGGGAGCGCTATTTAAAGGCAACTGCTTCCTGCCTTTTTTTGTTGGTGACATTTTTGCACCACGCATTCTGTGAGAGAGAGAGAGAGAGACTTCTGGAGAGATTCTACACTGTGTGAAGGAGTTTTGCATACTGAGCAGCACTTTGCAGGTTCATTTTGATTTGCCCTTCCTTGTATCTATTTAGAAGAGACTGTGGGGGCTGCACTCTGAGCTCTTTCCCTGGGTCTCTCCATTGTTCTTTCCAGCAGATTTGATGTACAGGTCTCTCCAGGCCGAGATTCAAGGCTGCAATGAACAGAATGTGGATGGAGACCAAGATCAACCCTCCCCTTTAAGATAAAAACAGAAAATGCTGGAGAAACTCAGCAGGTCAAGCAGCATCTGTGAAGAGAGAAACAGAGTTAACGTTTCAGGTCGATGACCATTCGTCAGAACTCCCTTTAAGAACTGGCCGGCGCCAGTGTGTCTGTGTTCCATTGCTGACTGACATCACATGAGCTTCGCCAGCGCTCTGAGGTAGCGCCTCGCTCCTCGGCCTTTGCGCCTAAGACAGGCGTGAAGCGCCTGATTTAGTGCTCCAATCACCTCCAGGGGCAATAAAAGCCAAGTTTGCTGTCGGAGGCGATAATTAGTGCCAGGCGCTAAACTTTGCGCACGGCTGATAATGGCGCCCCAAATGGGGCGATACTGAATTTTTCCCCCTCAATGTTTAATCTCGTTCCTACTTTGTTAGAATGTTATCCAATATGATGTAAACAGACTTTGCCATGCGACTATCTACATAAATGACCTGGATGCAGAAACCAACTTGTCAGCTTGTTTAAATTTGCAGAGGACCCTAAAATAGGAAGTGCGATAGGGTTGGATAATGCAGTTATGGTTTTGTAGAAAAAGTTAAACCTGTTATAATGTAGGCAGTTTAGTAGCAAATTAAAGTTACTAGTCACTGTTGGAGTCTAGGGAAACGCAGTAAACAACTTGCCTATGGTAAGGTTCGACAAATGGAAAATGAGATGAATGATCAAATAATCTGCTTTAATGGTGTTAGTTGAAGGGTAAATGTTAGTCAGAACAGCAGGAGAACTCTTTCCCTCCTCCTCTTTGAATAGAGCCTTAGGATCTTGTACATCCAGCTGAGAGGGCAGATGGGGCTCTCATCCAAAATATGGCATTTCCAACAGTGCGGCACTCCCTTAGTGCACCCAAGTTACAGCCTGGATTGTGTACTCAAGTCTCTGGAGTGAGACTTGAACACAAGACCTTCTGACTGTTGGGAAATATAACCAAAACATTGGAACATTCTCACCTGGCAGAAAAACGACTTTATTGTGTGCCTGTTTGGTTGTGACACTTCAAAGCGTGCAGAGATGGGCAACCAAAAATGCCCTCGATTGGAAAGGGGATGAGTTATGCGGAAAGGTTAGAGGTGCTCTCTGTTGAGGGAAGGTTATGGGAAGCAGGAGATGGAGCTCATTGAGGTCTATGAAGTCTTAAAAATGGCATAGGCAAGGGTGAACACAGAGTACTGCTTCAAGACCAGTCAGGCCAAGAAAGCAAGGCGTATGAATCTTAAACAGATCTGAAGGGGGGAGGAAGTTCTTTATGTGGGAGGGTGATTAATGTTTTTGGAATGATCTGTCAGACAAGGATTGGGATGTTGGAGTTCTTGATGCAGTTGGAATCCAGGCTGGGTGAGTTGAAATAATAGAGGAACAAGCTCAATGGACTAACAACAGAAAATGCTGGAAATACTCAGCAGGCCAGGCAGCATCCGTGGAGAGAGAAACAGAGTCAATGTTTCAGGTCTGGGACCCTTCATCAGAACTGGAAAAAGCTGGAGATGTAACAGATATTAAGCAGGTGCAGAGGCGGGGGGGGGGGGGGGGCAGGGTTTAGGAGGGGAGGAAGGAATTGAAAGAATATACTGTGCTTATGTAAGAGGCAGGAAAGATAAAATGTTGCAAATGGGAATGGCAAAATAATACAGCATGAAAAATGGGGGCTGGGGTTATTACCTGAAATTGTTGAACTCGATGTTGAGTCCAGAAGGCTGTAAAGTGCCCAATCGAAAGATGAGGTGCTGTTCCTCGAGCTTACGTTGAGCTTCATTGGAACAATGTAATAGCCCGAGGACAGAGAGATCAGAGTGGGAGTGAAGCGGTGAATTAAAGTGACAGGCGACCGGAAGCTCAGGGTCACCCTTACGGACTGAACGGAGGTGTTCCGCAAAGCGGTCGCCCAATCTGCGTTTGGTCTCCTCAATGTAGAGGAGACCGCATCGTGAGCAGCGAATACAGTATATTAAATTGCAATTTCTCAAATGGACTAAATGGTTTTACTTGTCCTTTACCTTTTTCAGGGGTTCTTGTGTGAAGCCTGCTTCCACTTACCATTTAGATTTGTATGAAAAATGGTCACTTGAGTGAAGTACTGCGGTGCTGGCAGTCCCAGTGGAGCTGTATCCCAGCAGCCTAAGTTACTGCCTTGAGGAGAGGGAAAGTAGGGGGTAATATACTGAATTGTATATTTAAGTAAGTCAATTATTGGTTCATAACTTTCTGCTGAGAAGGGGAGCGAGTAAGTACTCCAGATGCAGCCAGAGAAGGGTCCCGAGGCAGTAATTCTGATAAGAGAGCATTCGCTCATTAGGCTGTAGCAGGGAAAGGTTCAGCTGTAGAATTTTGCCTTTTAATTTGAGAAATTGCAAACTGGGTAAAAGTGCTCTGCACAATGCACTCTGTATATCAATGTGCAGCAGCCTTGTAATTAATGAACAGAAGTTCTGGCTCCAAGCACACTCCTGTTTCAAATCACAGACAACTACTGCCACAGTCATTTCATCACGCCAACAGTTTTCAAACGTGTCTGCTCAACAGTGTATAATCTAATAACCATCTAGTGTCCATGTCTGGGATTATTTCCCCACAATTTGCGCATTTGATTTATTAATCTTGCTGATTAATTTTTATTCAAGGGTGCAATTTACGATCGTGTGGTGACGTCTTGCTCAGTGTTGAAGTCTGGACAGAACAGATTGAAGTTTCTTTCTTGGCGCAAATAAATGAGATTTTATGCTCTCATGTATTCAGAGATTGAAAGCAACTTTCCAGTCCACTTTTATATAATATATTTCATCTGCTGAGCTAAATATATTTTGCAAAAAGCGGGCATATTTCTCAAAAGGCGGGTGTATGGAGTTAGGTCGCAGATCAGCCACGATCTCATTGAATGGCGGAACAGGCTCGAGGGGCTCAACGGCCTCCTCCTGTTCCTATGCAACTTGCGCCATAAGGCCATCTATCTTCTTTAGTTCCAAATCTTGATAGTCAGCTCTACTCCCAACGATCTTTTCCCCTTCCTTCCCTGCTCTCCTGAACACACTGGCTCGTGGTTCAGTCTAATTCGATGGGTGCTGTCTGTTCTCTAACACCTCACCTAAGATGAATGTGGGTTTTGGGTTGGGGGAGAAGGGCTTTACCCTCCTTATTGGCTGTCCTTTCCCTTTTTGGAGCTGGTGGACCTGCTGTCTTTTGCCTGCATCTCTTGTCTTAATTTCAAACCTGATCTTCTGGTTTTCTGTATTCTGTCTCTCACATTTTCCTTGGGTCTTCCACTGCCTCAGCCATTCACATATCCTTTGTTTCTTTTAAAGTCATTTCTTTAATGCTGCCATCCATTGCCTCATCTAGTAATCATTCCACTGATACTGTTCTGTGTTTTTTGTCTTTTTTATATACTTTCTCTCCTCTGCCCCCTTTTCCTAATCCTATTAATGCTTGTCTCTTATTTCATAGTTCTGATTGCCGGGTACAATCCCAAAATGTTGACTAATTATTCTCTCCACAGATACGGAATGCCCCACATGTGCTTTTAACTTCTTCTGGGGTTTTTTTTTGGTTTCAGATTTGCAATACTTTATATTTTATTTTTAAGTATCCATTCTTCAGGTGAAACTCTTGTCACAATTGAGAGCATCTTCTAACTTTCCTTACTCATGCTCACTGCAAAAGGCAGTTTCCGTCAGTAGGTCTATGTCTCATGAGACGAAACTTAGCGCTATGCATATAAAGAATGGAATGTTGTGTGCCTCCAGGCTAACCATTTCCCCTAGTACCACTGGGATATACTGGAAACTTTCGATTAACCGGCCCCTAAATAACCGGAACGCTCTATCCACCGGCAAAATTCAGGAGTCGGTTCAGGTAACTTTTTTTACTTTTAGTTACTTTTTTTCCTCCATTTGTTGCTGTGCAAGGGTGTAGTTGAAGCTGTTGCTAAGCTACAGAGACGCTTGCAACTTGTGCCGATTGTTTTGAAGCTAAGCAACAGGGTTTGTTGCTTTATACGGAGCTCTGAGCTCCGTATCTTTTACTATAGCGTTCGGTTATCCGGAATTGTTGATGAACTGGCACCACGTCGGTCCCGTCCATGCCGGATACCAGAAAGTTTCCTGCACTGGAAAAAGTATAGAATGTCCACTATATATCCTGATCTCGCTAATAGATGGGAAAGTACCACACTGACAGAACATGTATTTAAGGCTAGACTATTTTTTTTTGAGAAATACTATACAGTTAAATCTGCAAATAACATTGTGATACATAATGTGATGTATACCAGTACATTAGATTTATTTTTGAGTCCTAGCGCAACGCATTATTTCAGCATCCTTATGGTCCATTTCCAGGGTCCTTTACATGAACTTTACACAAGCACATGCCTTGGTACTGATGGACTTCTGACTCTGCAGTGATCTGGAAATATGGTGGATCGGAGTGAACTGGAGAACCTGGGGCTGCTGCTCAAGTACGCCTGGTCCAGCCAGCTCTCGCCCCTCAGTACAAAAGAGTCTTTTCCTCAATAAGCTCAATGGCCCAGAAATTCGTGTTCGCCACGAAAGTTGCCGGTGACAATGGCTGCAACGCTAAGGAGAATAAATTCGCCTGGGGGCCTGGAGGTTGGTGGCGCAGCGCTGACGTTCCATGCAACGCCGTCCTGGTGGTGTTAGTGGAGACCTCCGAGGTGAAGTTCCTGTCCTAAAGTGGCGTTCGAGCGTCACACAGTCTCTGGGAGCGAGGCTGCGGAGCTCGAAAGGAATTGTGGGCAATTAAAAGAGCTATGAAAAAGGGGCAATGCACTCAGAACCAATACAAATTAAAATGCAGTGGAAAAAAAATGCAATTTTCAGCTCTTACTGGCTTTCAAAAAAACTTTACATTAAAAAGAAGTCCCAAATGTATTTATTCAGCTCTCAAAGCTAAATTCCCTTTTGAACCTCAAAAAAATGGGAAAACTGCTTCAGCACTAACACAAATGGATCAGCAAGCTAGGGAAGGGGCACCCAGGGTCTCGCATACAGCACCCCAGCTTTGTGCAGGGGGTCAACACTGCAAGACAGGTCCTCTACCCACAGGGGCCAGAAGGTACCTCCAGAAAGAAGGATGTGGGAGTACATCACCGAGGCCTTCACTGCCAGCAGTGTCGCCCCCACCAACTGGCTCCAATGCCCAAAGAAGCTTCATGACCTCAGACCACTGGTCAAGGTCAGTGAATGCATCTTCAAAAGCCGTCTCGTACCAACTGCATCACTAGCCTCACACACTGCTCAATGCACGACCCCCAATCACTCACTTACCAACAATCTGCACCAATCACCAGGCACATCTCCCATTCCTAGCCTCACCTCACCCCCTTGGAGGAGACGGTGCAGGCCATTCTTGGCAGGGGCATGGCTGAGCCCTTGGCCAGTGGCGGGGCTGAAAGGATAAAAGCTGCTGCTAACCTCATACGTTATCCTCCTTCTGGCATGCACCTCTTGCTTTCCCAACCTCCAGTCACCACAGCTCCACCCTTGTGCCTTCCTCATTTCACACACCCAAGAAATCCAGCCTGCCCAGCCAGTGTTTTGCCACCGAAGTGGATAACCTCGTTTTATCCACATTATACTGCATTTGCCATGCATCTGCCCAATCACCCAACCTGTCCAAATCATACTGGGATTCCATCTCAGATATCCCGGCCAGAAAGGGGGTATCTGGGTTGGATTCTTCCTTCTGCTTCCTCCTCTTTGGCTTCTTCCTCTTCCCTCTGTGAGCGGATGCTGTAAATCTGAAATGACTGCATAAAATGCTGGAAATACTCAGCTGATCAGGCAGCATCTCAACCTGAGACGTAAATTCTGTTTCTCTCTCCATGGATGTTGCCTGACCTGCTGAATATTTACAGCATTTTCTGTCTTCTCAGAGGCCTTCCTTTACCATCCAAGGCCTTGCAAGCATCCAGCAGCACTCCCTACACACTTAAAGATCTTTTAACATCTATTGCAGCAAGCCACTACTTCAATAAATTCGAAAAAAACAGTCCAAAAGCTTAAATCCAAACTCACCACCACCTTCTCAAGGGCAACGAGGGATGGGCAATAAATGGTAGCCTTGCCAGCCATGCCCACATCCCATGAACGAATATAAAAAAAAAATGTTTTGACCTGTTTGAAAAGGAATGATTATTATTTTGCTGGCCCATTCTTTATAGATAAAGACAGCATCTGAAAGCTTGCCTCCTGTCTAATATGAATCTACAGAATATAAAGGACACATAATTTGACTAGCAAACTGTCAACCATGGCTCAGATGCACTCTCGCCTCTGAGATAGAAGGTTGTGGGTTCAAGTCTCACTCCAGAGACTTGAGCACAAAAATCTAGGCTGACACTCCAGTGCAGTGCTGAGGGAGTACTTCACTGTCTTTTGGATAAGACGTTAAACCAAGGCCCCATCTGCCCTCTCAGGTGGACGTAAAAGATCCCATGGCACTATTTTGAAGAAGAGCAGGGGAGTTATCCCCGGTGTCCTGGCCAATATTTATCCCTCAATCAGCATCACTAAAACAGATTCTCTGGTCATTATCACATTGCTGTTTGTGGGATCTTGCTGTGTGCAAATTGGCTGCCGCATTTCCTACATTACAACAGTGACTACACTTCAAAAGTACTTCATTGGCTGTAAAGCGCTTTATGATGTCCTGAGGTTGTGAAAGGCGCTATGTAAATGCAAGTCTTTCTTTTTAAAGGCCATTGGAGTTCCAAGCCAAGCTACACGTCTCGGTTCTCTTGCTCACTGTCTCAAATTAGAAAGCCGCTTAAATTCATTGTTGCTATGTAATGCCTCCAGATGGAAGTGTATATTAGTTTTGCATACAGATGAGAAATTAACAGATGCAGTTTAGGTTTTTAAAATCCCAGGGCTCTGGCCTGGTTGCAATTTAAATGAAGATATAACAAATTTTATACTGTAACTAGAAACTGGATGGATCCCCATTTTTGTTGTACCTGGAATAATGGGTCATTTGAAGAATGCTTCTCCTTCACCTGTGCCCCCTCGGTAACCTTGCTGCATTCTGTGCTTATGGGCCTCCACTTTCAGCCTGCATAAGTGTGATGTGTTTCTCAAGCTGGGATTCCGTGCTGTTCCCAACCCTCTTGCTCGCCAACCAAAAGGAAAGGTGAGGATACTATTACGTGGCAGGGTTATTGCAACTTCAGTACGGGGAATAAAATCACCCAATTAAAACCGAACTATTGAGTAGAATTATTGGTCGCTATTTTCTTTCCTCCTCCTGCAGTGAAGTGCCTGACATCAATTTGGCAACTGTTGACAGTTGTTGAATCACCGGGTGTGGGGAGCTACAACTGCACATGTTTCCCATTACTCCTTGGGGCAGCCTACTGCAACCTTTACGAGCCTGGCCTCAAACAAGACATCGCATGGAGCTGTGCCCTTGGCAAAAGTTAGTGGGCAAAGCAATGGCTTAAGACAGTAACGGGCCAATTTGTGAAACTCTCACTTCCAGGGTGGAGCCTTGCTCGAAGGGAGCGTGGGGGTTTGCAGAATTTGGCCCAATCTCAAACTTGTACTACTGACACACCAGCCTTCATAGTGGAGGCCTGAGGCCTCACCTCGTAGTGTAACTGCTCAAGGATCAGCAAGCTATTTTTAACAATATCCCTCACTCTGAATGGAATCTGTTCAGGGATTTGTTGAGTATGTTACAAGCTTCTCTCTCTGAGCTTGAACAGTGAAACCAGCGCTGAATTTCAGGACTTTTCACAGTCCTGAAGGGGTGAAAAAAAACTGTGGTTAAATATTCATTCTCTGACTGCCCAATTTCCAGTATGTGTTTCCCTGAATAATGAGGAAAATTAAAACCCTGTTAACTTTTTACTGGGTAGATAAGAAATGCGCTGTAGTCCATGAAACACTTCAATCTCTTGGTTTGTCGACCAGTGTTGTGTAGAAAACTACCCTGAACAAAGCTGCCTCTCTGAAGTATAATGGTTTATTTCTTAAACGTTGTCAGCATTTTAAATACATTTAAAAGCTGGAGTGCGCTACAATTATATGCTCGGAGGCAGCCTGTACAGTCTGTATTTCCCCATTCACTGATGTACTCTGCCACTGAACCATACAGACCACCATGAATTTGTTTTTGCACTGCAGTCATCCATATTTTATACTTTATAAAAAAAATAACAAGCCACTTAAAGTTGCTTTTTAAAGGAAATGCTGCTACTGAATAACAAGGGTGAGTATTCCAATGAATGGATCCCTTCAATTAGAGTGTAACTAGGCTATATTTTAGTTTGCAAAATGCTGACGGGAAAGATTTTTTTTTTACTGTAATCATTTACCTCCGAAATAAGGGGGCTTTGTAGCAAGAATAAGATATTTTAAGTATGCAAATACCTTTTCACTTGGGTTTTTCAAACACAGTCCAGGCAGGGTAGTTGAAAGTGATCTTTCCTCTGACACCCCCTTTGCTTGTTTGACTGTCGGACAGTTATCGATGGCAGCCTGTAAACGAGATGGCACCGCTGCTTCTGAACGCCATTGTCCCCCAGTGCCCCGGGAGGCAACACTTGCTGCTGTTTTTGGGGGCGGGGGGTGGGTGGGGGAGGAATATAAACATTGCTGGTGGTGCCATTTGTGCGTTGAGGGAGGAAAACTGCATCACCGGCCGGTGTGGAGCTTCTCTTGCTATTGGGAAACGTCCAACTGCCAGAAAAGTGATGGGTGAATCCCGAGTCATTTGTCGGTTCTGATGCACCAATGCGAATGGGACAAATGAATCCAAAGGTAGATTCAAATGAAGAAGAGCTTTTGTTGCAGCTGATCTCCTTTCTCACCCCAGCAGCTTCCCACAGCAGCTCTTTAACCACCTGGGCAGGGAGTCAGGACCCTGGTTTACTGTCTCATCTGAATGACTGCACTGGACTGTCAGCCTAGTTTATGCACTCAAGTCCTGATAGAAGGCTTGATGCCACAACCTTCTGACCTAGAATAGGACCATAAGCTAACACAATGCACCAGGAGTCATAGGATGTCCTGGACCAATAGTTATCACTCAATCAATACCACTAAAACAGATAATCTGGTCATTATCGCATTGCTGTTGGTGGGAGCTTGCTGTGCGCGAATTGGCTCCCGTGTTTCCTACATTACATCAGTGACTACACTTCAAAAGTACTTGGTTGGCTGTAAAGCATTTTGGTTGTGGTTTTAAAAAGCACTATATAAATGCAACTCTTCTTTCTTTCTATTACTGAATCCTGCTTGCTTCTTGACTGCTAAACCCACCCTCACTCAGGAAACCAGTTAGCAATGACTGTGTACACTGCTTGTGGTGGTGCAGCCTCCAGAGGCAGTAATGAAAACCAAATCTTCAGGTAGCACTTGGTTCATCCAAACCAGTAGGCCTGCATCCAAACTTGGCATATCCACTACTCCACGACGAGGGCACAAAAGAAAATGAGGGGGTGAAATTGGACATGGCAGGAATGCAAATCACGCGGTTTCGCATCGATCGCCCATTATACACTCCGCCCGATATTCACTTTGATTCTATTCAATAGGACTGACTATCAGGCGTGTCGCATGACGGTCAGCAAATGCGATTCCGCCCATGACCTATTTAAACCCCTAAGGATCCATTTTGACATGTACATGAGTGCCAGTGTGTACTTGGTAACTGAACTGATCCTGATGTCTCGGTCACCTGCCCCATATTGTGAGCATGTCATTCCTTCCTCGAAAATGCAAAATTGGTGTTAAAGTTACTAGCGTGAGCTTGTGCGATCCACTTCTACCACAGGGATTCCTGTCGAGCTGCAAAAACACTACTTGAACCACTTACCACTTTTATATACTGGCACTGGTTCAGTTTGGATTCTGGGAGACCGGAGTTATTTCTTGCACTTATAATCTGGCTATCTTATCCCAGTGGCAGAATCGTAGAGCCAGTTTTTTTTTCCGAGTGGAGCTAGCTCATGGATGAGCTCAACTCCTCCATTGCTAATCAGATCAGGTGCCCCCTTTTGACAATGTAGACACTCTGACTTAGGAGCATGGTCGGGTGGTCTATTCTTTTTTGGTACATAGTGATTGTGAATGCTGATCAGTATGAAAGAGAGAGCAGTTTGTAATTATCACCACATGCGCATTGTTTCTGGCTGCAACCAGCTTCTGACAATACACGAGAAGGTATTTAAGATTACGCAGCAGCAGTTTGGTAAATGACCAATTAGGAGTTCTGCTTGTGTGTTTGTCCCTCAGCAACAAGAAACCTTGCACTGTCCACTGACCGCTCAACAGCGCAATATACCCTGTAGCACAGTGCTAGCTGCTTTAGAAACTTGTCTGAATTCCATTGTCAGCTGTTCCCATGTTTTCATGCTGTACATCATCTTAAAAAACCTGACGTGCTGTCCACAGGTGCCCTTTAAATGTACATGTTTTGGGATTAACCTTAAACCTCCCGAGTGCCACTGCTAACCTGTATTTATGCGCTGCTGCTGCTGGAGGTAATGTGGGTCTCATTTGTGCTTCATGCACGGCGGTGTGACTAATATACCATCAAAACATTCAATGCAGATCGAGCCAATTGGCGCTCGCTCATGTGTCCATGTGGTTCGTTGCAGCGCATCATGGGAGCCATATTGTTTTATGAGGCATGCTTTTCACCCCTTCTCCATTCAGGTCAAAAGGGATGACTGCAACTCTGCATAGACTGAGAACTTTTAATGTCTTGGCAGCTAAGACTGATGCTGGGAATATAATGAGGTACACATGTTTATAATTGTAGACATTTATAAAACTTACTTTGTACATAAATTGGTAATTCTGCTGATGTACTGTACAGATTTATAGATGGCTGGGTGAGAATAATTTACTCAAGAGGCTCAGACGGTATTATAGGCCACAAGAACAAATTAGTCTTGTGTTCACTTTACTCTTATTTTCAAGTATGTGCAGCCAGTACTAATGGCCAGTTGACGTATATTGCTAAATACTGTGAAGTTGTTGTATCACAACAGAATTAGAGCAATCTGGCTCTTGAGGCTCAGGCAACTTGGTCTTATTTGCTGGTTAGTCCTGTTTGCATTTTGCAGGTCTGGAGGTTTGGAAAGGGCTTTTTCTTTTTAGTGTGTTGTCTCATTGGTGGACAGATCCTAAATCAAAACACAAAGATCTGTTGGCATCACCAACTTGAGATGATGGGAATGTGAATTTAAACTTTAAGCACGAACCTAAGGCCCCACGATATGCTTGTATGAAACACGAAGACTAAACCTTGGCTACTCCTGTATTAAGGGAATTATGTTTGGAGTTCTTTCCTCCTGCTCCATAATTTTGTCCTATTTTCTGCCCTCAAGGTACTGACTTGCACGTGGATGCGGTTTCCATGGGTACGGGCCGACCCTCTCCATGGGTACGGGCCGACCCTCTCCATGGGTACGGGCCGACCCTCTCCATGGGTACGGGCCGACCCTCTCCATGGGTACGGACCGACCCTCTCCATGGGTACGGGCCGACCCTCTCCATGGGTACGGGCCGACCCTCTCCATGGGTACGGGCCGACCCTCTCCACGGGTACGGGCCGACCCTCTCCACGGGTACGGGCCGACCCTCTCCACGGGTACGGGCCGACCCTCTCCATGGGTACGGGCCGACCCTCTCCATGGGTACGGGCCGACCCTCTCCATGGGTACGGGCTGACCCTCTCCATGGGGACTGGCCGACCCTCTCCATGGGGACTGGCCGACCCTCTCCATGGGGACTGGCCGACTCTCTGGTATTTCTCCCAAGTAGTCATTCTTCAACTGTGTCTAGAATGAGTTTTAACCTATTTGTCAGTGATGGGCTGACAGCTGAACCTGATCCTATCTTACACGTGCACTTTTCAGTAGGGTTTACTTGATAGCAATCAGGGGCAAGAACTCCTGCCCCTCCAGGCCTAAGTACGCTGAGAGATCCGCTACTTCGATCCTGTTCCGAAATTAAACCTATGACATTCCTTACCTAGCTGGCTTAGTATTGCACCCTGCCGTGCATCTGTCTCCTGACCAATCGAGCACCTTTTTAAGAATCTCTATCGCGCTTTAGGGATTGTGAGATGCCAGCCGTCTGGTTTGGGTTCCAGCAAAAGGCCAACTCAGTTCAGGTGGAAAGTATTCCAATCCTGTTACCACCGTAATGAACAAGATTTTGAAATTAAATGGAGCATGAGAATAGAACAGTCTTGTGTTAAAAGCAATCTCTTGGAGACCTTGCCATTAGTTTGTTGAGTATGTACCTTTTAATCATGAGGGCCACATTAAATTATAAATAGCAATTCTGAGGGAATCTAGTCATGTATCTTCCACCTTTTGCTAGCTTTAGTGATAAGGTTGATATGGGTGTAAGGCAGTGGTCCCCACTGTTATAATTGTGTCAAGCCTAGTTAAAAATGATACGACTGCTTCGAACCATGTCAGAAAGCAGTGGCACGGGGCTATTTGACTGTGACGGGCATCACAGCTGAGCCTGATCCTATCTTCTCGCAAGCGCACTTTCCAGTGGGGTTTACTTGATGGCAATCTGGGGCAGGAACTCCTGCCCCCTCCCGTCCTAAGTACGCTGAGGGAATCAGCTACTTTGATCCAGCTAATTCAATCTGCTCAATAATCAGCCGTGGTTCGCAAAGCTACTACACTGTGTGGCTTCCAGTCACTGGCTTCTGAAATTCTGTGCGCACTGAAGGTTTTAAACTTGAATTGGGTAACTGCTGAGGCGAAAACTATATTTTGATCCAGTTGCCTACAGCCAGACAGAGTGCGCTATAAATGGCGTGAAGATATAGCCATCTATGCAAGGGGAGAACTGAGTTTTGAAATAGATTTTTAATCATAAGTGCTTTTTTTTTTAAACCTTGAATGGGCAGCATTATGCTTTGTGAATCTATAAAGCTCCCCAGTGATCTGTACAGCACAACTTTTTAGTACTCAGTCATATTATAACTGCCATGTGCTGTATCCATAGCGTTCCAGTGAGTAAACTAACCGCTGTACTGCAACAGATTTGAGTGCATGTATGCAAATGAACAATGAATAGGCTGTCTACAGTTGTGGAATGCATGGATCTCTTTTCACCTGTACAAACCAGCAAGGCCCCAACCGCTACTACATAAACAGATCTATTCCTGGGAAGGATAGGGGCATTCCACGAGGCTCAGTACCCTGGGTTAAGGAAGGGATATCAGCCATGGATCCTGCTACTAATTGCTATCTCGGGAAGCCTGTGGGAAAGTATGGCCGTCGGATGGAAGAGAAGATTGGGTTCGGCTGTGATGCCTTTAGAAACATAGAATAATAGGAGCAGGAGTAGGCCATTCGGCCCTTCGAGCCTGCTCCGCCATTCAATATGATCATGGCTGATCCTCTATCTCAATACCATATTCCTGCTCTCTCCCTATACCCCTTGATGCCTTTTGTGCCTAGATGTTGATGCTTACTGTCTCGGCACCTGCATGAAGAATGGGCACTTGGACATCCTGCCAGAGAGCTGCTGGTGCCTGTAGAACATAAGAATTAGGAGCAGGAGTAGGCCACACGGCCCCTCGAGCCTGCTCCGCCATTCAATAAGATCATGGCTGACCTTCGACCTCCGCTCCAACTGAGCCCCAGAAGGCTGCTGGTGCCTGTAGAACTGGGCCCCAGTGAGAGTAGGACAGGAGGGAATAAAATAACAAGATAAGCAGTCTGAGCACCATGCTTTTATGGGCATTGACTCTCCCTTCCTTGTATCTTGTTATACAATAACAATGAAACCCCTTTGTTCTATGGACCATATCTCCAGGTCTTTTGCTTGAGTATTTCTTCAGCGTCTCCAAGAGCAGACTGAGTTAGCAAGGGATGAGCTGAGGCTTGGTTCAAATCATTAAGTGGCTTTACTCCTCAGTAAGTTGACCGTGCAGAGGCAATGGATATGATCAGATTCAATCGGTAAAACTGATTTTCACATAATGCTATTAAAATGAACACGTGACACTGTCCCTCTTTTGGTGGGTCATTTTCCATCATTTAACGTACGATCTGCCCTACAGTTCTGGGCCGAACCTCCCCTCCCTGCAGTCTCCTGTCTTTTCTTTCTGCCTGACTCCCTGAGCTGCATCCCGTTGCCCAAAACCAGACGACCTTTTTGATGACCGTGTGTGTTGATTCTCTTCTTAACCTCCCCTCCCCCACTTTGTAGACGGGCTGAGGTCGCAGGGCAGAGAGAGTCAATGCCCACTAAAGTAAGACGCTTGGACTGCTTGCTGGAGTGACTGGTGCCACCGAACCGGAGAAAGTACTTGCAGCAAGCCCAAACTTGTGGCCAGCACAATTGCCCCGCGTCAATGTGTTGCTGCTGTGGATTTGGCTTGCCCACAAGGGACCTGTAGCAGTCAACGTCAGTAACAATCAAATAGGCTTCTGGGGCCTATGGGATGTGGAACTCGCTCCTTTGTTTTGATGATTGAAAGGTGTTTTCGGAATTACCCAGACAAGCTAATGAATCGTTTCTTGTTTAGCCTCTGGGAAAGACTTTTTTGTTCTGCATATTAACCGCCCATGGTCTGGGTGCCCTTTTTATACAAAAAAACTGAATAATTTTTTTTTAGGAGTAGTGTTATTCCCCCCTAAATCCTTTCTGGTTTTTTTAAATTCCTGAAACGTGGCAGTACTGCATTTGATTTTTCTCTTCCGAAGCTGATTTGTTCACTTCTGATTCATTACCTAATAACTTTGAGCAATTGTATGGCATTTGCATCCCAGAGTGAAACTGGATCTGATTTGTGGGGAGTGCAGCTACTGGCGTGGCACCGGGTACTGAGTAGGTTTGTATATCTGAGACAAATGAAGCTTTTCTAAACTTGATCTCTCTCAATTTTTTTAACTGGAAGTACTTGGGTGCAACTGGGTTCCAAATAAAATTCAGGAGAATTCGTTCCTTTTATGGCAACTGTCTCTTCAGTTGTTCCAGTTTCATTTCAGCAGTACATTTCCTGACTCTACGGGGGGGCGGGGGGGGGGATGTTAATGCCTCCCCTGCCCAGTGGAAACCAAGCAGCGCCGGAGTTAAATTGGAGCAGGTCAAATTTGATGCTCCGTTTCTGTCCCAGCGACAATTTCAGCGCCGTTATTTTCTCGGGCAGCCGAGGTGCTCGCCTGTGTACAAATTGGGGTCCTACGACGTGCGTTGTTGGCCCCTGTTGCCATTTTAACCATCGACGGTGCAGGACGCCTGCCATGGTCACCTGACTCAATGAAATCTCGTCTGTAGGAAGAAGAGGCCCGGTGGGGCCGGGAGGAGCAGACGTGTCCCTCCCAAACCCCAGTCCCTACAAGGCAAGTCTGGGCCTCTGCTACCCTGGACTTTCCCACCCAGGACCGTACAAGGAAAGTCTGGGCCTCTGGCTAGCCTGGACACCATCCCCCACCCACCCCCCCACCCCCACCCCAACCTGCCACTCACCCCCCCACCCCCTTTTTTTTGAATTTCCAATTTTGAGAACTGGTGGATAAATAACATGAAAAATGATCTAAAATGGTTGGAGTCAATAACGATTTAAATACCTTGCAAAAGCTCTTTATCAATCCTAATGAATGAGCAGAGATCACTCTGCTTGCTGTGAAAATCTGATGGTTTTCTCTGATTAAACATAAATCACGTACAATGGCAACATTTTTGTTTCGTAGTCAGGCAGCCTGCCCCCATTAAATTTGATAGCTCCCCACAAATTTTTATTAGTCCTATTAATAACAAGTATATAAGTCTAATCAGTCTTTGTTCAACAATGCCATATTTTAAAGGCTAGTTTCAGGACTCCTTCTTCTCCCTCTCTCTTCAGACTCTCATTATGACTCATTAGATAAAGTGTGGTTTAGAGTCCAGCAGGATCTAGGTTTGACCCCTGGTCTGTGCTAAGTTAGCTGATCCTAGACAATTAAGGTACTAAAGTTGGCCGCCGTATCCCTGGGTTAGGAATCCGACCTATCTGCTGTAATCTCACTTCCCTACCTGTATTTTCCTTTCATAATTGCTCTGTGAATGGACTGAAAATAGGCCTTCGTCGAGCAAAGTCTCATTATTTCTTCTTCTCCAAGATAAATCCAGGCGTAGACAGAGTCTGTTGCGAGTAGCCCTACAGTGGAATAGCCCACTGAAAGTTGCTGCCAAAGGTCACAAGTTAAGAAAGCCCATTTGTGCAAAGTGCTGGAGAGGAGCTGGCCATTCTATGGACATAGAATGAGTCAGCCTACAGGGAGGAGGTCCAGCATCTCATGAAGTGGTGCGCCGATAACAACCTGGCCCTTAACATCAAGAAAACCAAGGAAATCATTGTGGACTTCAGGAAGTCTAAAGGCGGAAGTCACACCCCCATCCACATCCATGGGGCTGTGGTGGAAAGGGTGGACAGCTTTAAGTTCCTCGGAGTCCACATCACGGAAGACCTCTCCTGGTCCCTCAATACCTCCTCTTTGGTGAAGAAGGCCCAGCAGCGCCTATATTTCCTAAGGAGGCTGAAGGGATGTAACCTGTCACCCCTGATCCTCTCTAACTTTTACCGCTGCGCAATAGAGAGCATCCTGACGAACTGTATCACAGTGTGGTATGGCAACTGTAGCTCCTATGACCGGAAAGCCCTGCAGCGGGTAGTCAAAACTGCCCAACGCATTACCGGCACCCGGCTACCGACCATAGAAAACATCTACCAGAAACGCTGTTTAAGGAGGTCACTGACCATCATCAAAGACCCTACCCACCCCAGCCACAGTTTGTTCTCCCCCCTGCCATCTGGGAGACGCTACAGATACATTCGCACCCGAACGACCAGATTTAGGAACAGCTTCTTTCCCAGGGCTGTCATCCTACTGAACTCTACAAATAAACTCTAAAGCCTGCACATCTGCCAATGCACTTTATTATGTTTATGTTTATGTTAATGTATTACAAGCCAAATGTATGTTGAATGTTAAATGTCTTAATCAAAATGTACACTCTCGGGAGCCGCAAGCCTACATTTCGTTGTACTGCACTTGTGCACTAACAATGACAATAAAGTTGATTATTATTATGTACCCAAGTATGAGCCACCACCTTCCAGATATGTGGATGGGTGGGTAGATAGAGAGCGAGAAGGAGCAGGGCAGTGGAATTAGTCTTCGACTGCTCTAACAAGGAGCTGGCACAGGCACGATGGGCAGAATGGCCTTTTCTTCACACCTTTATGGTTCTATGACAGGAGAAAAATGGCAGTAGGACTCCAGAGTAATAGCCAAAGATGTTTGCTCTCCAGTAAAATTAAAGGCCTAGAAATTCAGTTGTTTGCGCCAGCCGCTAGCGCCTTAGGAGGAGGAGATGTGGGGCGCTAGGCGGCTAGTGGCCGGGCGCATCGCGATCTGCGCCTCTCCCCAACTTCAGTAAAGATTTAGCGGCGGCGCAAAGCCTTTGCGCGCGCTCAGCTGCGCGCGCAGATCCTGACGTCATTTCATCGTGCAACGCCCTTTGTGCGCCCCAAACCGGAAATTCAATGGCGCCGGCCTATTGTGCGCCTGGTGCCCATAGCGACTGGTAGAGGGGAACGGTTCCCAGTCGCTGCGGGGCGAGGGGGGCGCAAATTAAAGGGCACTCCTCTTGCAGTAGAAATGGCAGCCATTTTGCAACATTCCTTCTTTGTGAGAGACGGATCTTTGCAGAGAGACAAAGGTAGAGAGCTTTCTGGTTTGGCTCAACACTCGCACAGGTACTTGTGGCTTCAGGCCACAGCTTTGCACTTGTCTTTAACTTCAGAGCCATAGCATTGATTGGAAACATATAATGGGGGCTGTAATGGGTGCAAACGTTGGCCTTCTCCATAGTCCTGGGCGTTGTACAGATCAAGCAGCAGTGGTCAGGCCTTGCTTCAGGGCTGCAGTGTGCAGGGCGTGGCAGGCAAACAAATCCACCCTCCCCCTTTACGAGCTCACTGGCGCCAGAGTGTCTGCCGTCAATCAGCAGCTCGCCGCACCTGCGCTGCGCCCGCCCTCGGGGGTTTCGCCCCGGGCCGCCGGCTTAGCGCCTAATGATAGTCATGCATCGCCTGTTTTAGCGCAGCAGCAACCTCTTGGTGCGATGCCACGGAATATCGGCAAAGGTGGCGCGAAGTTGCGCCGGGCGCAAACTTTAGCGGCCGCCCGGCTGTAGCGCCCCAAACGTGGCTATACTGAATTTCTAGGCCAAAGATCCTTCAAATTCATAGTAAATATTTGCTCTAGTTTTCATATAGACACCACAGTGGGCACTCACTATCACAGTGAAGATTATCTATCAGCGAGTTTGGTTATTGGGGGTCTAACTTTTATTGAGGTGACCAGTCTACAGTGAATCTGTTTCCTTGGTGTTGTACCTGTAAAAATATATAATTGTTTTAAGTTATATACACTAAATTCAATTTGGATTGATGTGTGGTTTGAATATCATGTTTGAAAGTAGGTCTAGATCATTTCCTACATTACAACAGTGACTACACTTCAGAAATACTTCAGTGGCTGTAAAGAGCTTTGGGACGTCCTGAGGTCGTGAAAGAGGCTACTTTAATGCAAGTCTTTCTTTTCTTTTTAGATTCATTATTTTCAGACGTTTACTTAAATATTTATTTTCTTTCCACATTTCCCAAAAGTGCTGATCCTGCTGGTGTACAGTTCCACAGGCACCAGCTGTCCACTAGTACCTCATCCAACTGGCTGTTCCTCATGTGGGGCCCAGACGGTGAGTATTGGGAGGCTATTAACTGTGGGCAGTATTACAACTGTGCCTGATCCTCAACTCTCCTGATGTCCCCACATTGCACGTTTCAAGTCGGAGTCGCGATCCAGTGAGCAGCAGTTGGAGCTGTAGCCACTTTGTTCCCACCCCCAAGCCTAGTGGTGCTGAGGCCAATTGTAGCTTCACATTAGCACCCTGGTTGGGGATGCGCACACTCAATGCACACTCGACCACTTTCCCAGCCTGCGCGGTTCATTTCCACCTAGGTCATTTCTATTTGTCTGAGGTTTGCCCTTGTGTTTTGCCAAGAACATTGAAGTCTGTTGGATTTGCTTCACTTAGTTCTTCAATTGACAAATGCCAAAATATAATAATTCCCCATAACAAGGTGGCAAGTCCAGATGGATAATGAAAGGGGGCCTGCTGATTAGGAGGTATTGTGTTCCAACCTCCATACAAATGTGCGCCGGACAATAGTTGGTACAAAACGTATTTTAACCTCTTAAATTTCTAAATGTTAATCTTGTCAATCTTGAAGCGCGTGGCCTAATGAAGCCCTGGCCTTTGGGTATTTTTTCGCAGCATCTAATGTCAATGTTTATAAGGTCTGGGATAATTGGCGGCTGACTGAAGATGAACAGACAGGTGTCCTGCTCGTATCCCACAGAGTTCTGACAGTTGTGGCGATTTGCATAATGCAGCCCCGAGCGACAGCTGACCTTAATTCTTCTGCGGCATAAAATCTGCCACCCTGCTTGTCAGTCAGGGATGAGGGGCCTCTGCCAGGCTGGCATGTGGTGTCCACCTGCTGCCATTCGAACACGAGCAACAACAAAAAAAGGAGTTTGAAATAGTCCGCTGCAATCTGGTAAGTGCCGAAAGACATACTGGAAATCAATTTTTTTAGTCCGCCTTTTCGAGTGAATCACTAACCAAAATGGTCAATAAATTCTGATGTCCTGCTCAAACGAATTAAATTGGTGTTAGAAAACTTGGTACAAATGTTGAGAACATTTGCAATTATACATGTGTATTACCATCCTTGCATTTTTTTTAAATGGAGGGAGGGTTAAGCTTCCTTGGCAGGGCCCAGCTCTCCCTTCCCCCACCCTGAGTCACTCCTCTAGATCAGCATTGTCCAATAGAAATTGCTGACTAGCCACAGGTATGGCTAAGGTAACACCATTTTAGCCACATGTGCTAGTTTTAGTAGGAGGTACCACACACACACACACACACACACACACACGTCATCATCGTATGTGTCTTCACACTGTTCCCTTTGGGGAACTGTATGAAGTGGTGGAAGGATTTCTGGCCGCAATTAATGCTCCTTCCGTGACCGTAACCATCTTCGTACCAGCCATTAGGGTGGTTAGTCCTATGGCAGGAGGGTTGTACAGGCTCCCACAACCCATACGAGGGAGGGGGGCCACCCACACATGCAAGTATCCTGCTGGATGTCCAAAGTACATACCGACCCATTGAGCTGATCACATCCCATGCACAAGCCAACCACAACCTGCCGTAAGGCATTGGAGCTGTATAAGATGATTTTTTTAAGAATATAAGAATTAGGAGCAGGAGCCCCTCGAGCCTGCCCCGCCATTCAGTAAGATCATGGCTGAGCTTCGACCTCAACTCCACTTTCCCGCCCGATCCCCACATCTCTTGATTCCCCTAGAGTCCAAAATGTGCATGTGGTTTATCAGTAAAATAATTTTATATTCTTACTGCTTGTGTGTTCTATGGAGGGCTCTTTTTAAAAAAAAAAACAATTAATTCACTGGCTTTGGGCATGTCTGGCCAGGCTGGCATTTATTGCCCATCCCCAGTTGCCCTGAGTAGGTGGTGGTGAGGACCTGCCATATGGTGCATACTAAGAGCGAGTTCTGTTCATTCTCATTTACTCAGCACAAACGAGCAGTTTGGAGTCACTGAACAGTAATCAACTTCTATTCTGTAGCCAAAAGGTTTGATTTGATTTTTTTTTAAGTTACGTTGCACGAATCATACGTGCTCAGCAAGACTTGGGCCTATTCCACAGGCATCACACTGACAGAGAGAAAGGGAATTATTTCCCCTGTTGAAAGTGAACCAAAAAAATAATCTTCTTGCATCAAAATGACTCTCTCTAACCTGACCTGCTTGTACTATAGACAAACCCTACTGGATACAAAGCATCAATGAGCTGGTATCACTCTCTTGCCAGCAGCATGTTGAGGCCCAATTTTGGGTGAGCCTCAGGCCTCTGGTTTCTGGTTTCTGGTGCGTACGGCTAGCGCAGCACCTATTTCAGGCCCAAAAATGGGGCGCAATGAATTTCCACCCCCACGATTTTTATTGTGGTAAACAAAGAACACATTGCAATTTGACTGCTTTTGTGTGTGTGTTCTGGCGGTGCCATCAGCACCCTCAAAGAAATAAGCCAGCAAACCAAAATATTCTGCTAACTGGATTGCCCCTTTAGACACTGCCACTGAGTCTTTGACTGGAGAAGGCAATCTGCTAGATCTGTTTGATTAGCAATGCACAAGTCTCCTAGACGCCTCCGTCAATTGGTATTAATTAAAATTGCATGGGGCGTTCAACAGTTTAGTTATTAAATGAAAGCAGACTTACCAGATAGAAAATTCAACAGTTTGTTCATTCTACATGCAAGATGTTTAAACTTTTAAGTTATAGTGTGAATGCACCACAAGAGTCTCTGACTTCAGGAGAGAGGGGAGAATACTGGAGTATGGGGAGGGGGGAGGTTAGTGGGGGTGCTGGCTGGTGGCTTGATCTTGTATAGTTTGATACCATACCATCCAAGCATATATTGCAGACATGGTTTGACATTACACTCATTGGGTAGATCTTGACTTTGTGCAATAGTGTATAACTGGTGATAGCAAGTTGGCAGCCCGTTTTCAAACCCTTCCATGGCCTCGCCCCTCCCTATCTCTGTAATCTCCTCCAGCCCTACAATCCTCCGATATATCTGCGCTCCTCCAATTCTGGCCTCTTGAGCATCCCTGATTTTAATCGCTCCACCATTGGCGGCCGTGCCTTCAGCTGCCGAGGTCCTAAGCTCTGGAATTCCCTCCCTAAACCTCTCCGCGTCTCTCTCTATCCCTCTCTCCTCATTTAGGGTGCTCCTTAAAACCTACCTCTTTGACCAAGCTTTTGGTCATCTGTCCTAATATCTCCTCATGTGGCTCGGTGTCAAGTTTTGGTTGATATTCACTCCAGTGAAGCGCTTTGGAATGTTTTACTATGTTAATGGCGCTATATAAATACATGTTGTTGTTTTACATCTCCGGATTTAAAAAAAAATATTTCCATTATTTTCAAAATCTATCCCATTGTGTGGACAGTGAGGAATTTCTCTGATCTTTGACGCTGCTGATCACCCAGCACTTGACGCCAAACATAATAGGAGAGTTTGTGTCAGCAGATACGTGATCAATAGATCATTTATTTTGCATGTAACTATCCTCCACTCAATGCATCACAGCAGCGCTTGAATGGACCCTTACTCAGGGTCCATATACATGCATTTCCAGCAGGGTCACTAGACAATCATCAAAAGCAAAGGTCTTTGCTAATTTTTCTATTTCTTCCTCCCTAGCCCAGGGACATTTGAGGGTCTGTTGTAGTCCTCCTAGACCAAGGCCAAGGTTCAAATGTGGGAATGTACTTCAATCTCAGCTGACTGGCAAGGTCACTTCAGAGTACTAATAAGTTGAGGTATTGCAGGGCTAAGGATGGGGTTGGGGGAAAACAGTTCTAACCCAGCCAATGCTACCAGTGTCAGCCATGGCTCAGTGGGTATCGCTTTCGCCTCTGAGTCAGAAGGTTGTGGGTTCAAGTCCCACTCCAGAGACTTGAGCCCAAAATCCAGGTTGACCATCCAGTGCAGTGCTGAGGGAGAGCTCCACTGTTGGAGGCCCCATCTTTCAGATGTGACATTAATCCGAGGAACTGTCTGGTCTCTCGGGTGCACATAAAAGATCCCACGGCACTATTTTGAAAAAAGAGCCCCGGAGTCCTGGCCAACATTTATAACTAACACGCAAAAACAGATAATCTGATCATTAGCTCATTGCTGTTTGTGGGTCCTTGCTGTGTGCAAATTGGCTGCCACATTTCCTACATTACAACAGTGACTTATGCTTCAAAAAGGTACTTCATTGGCTGTGAAGCACTTTGGGACGTCCTGAGGTTGTGAAAGGCGCTATATAAATGTAAGTCTTTCTTTCTTTCTTTCTTTTATTACAGCCTTTGTTTTCTCTTTGCTATCTGAAAGTGGAAAATGACATTGTTGCAATTGAGCTCTGAGCAGATTGTTTATCAAATTGAGAAATGCCTTTTGACGTGCAACTTGTGTTATATATTCAACGGGCTGTTCCCCAAAGTTGAAGTGGAACTCTTAATAAACGGGCTTAGCAATGAATAATCAATACCCCTGGAGCCTTAACACCTTATGAGAACACTTGTGGATTTGTTGTGAAATCATCTCCAAGCATCAGCAGAAATTCTTTGCTGAAGTCTGAGAAATAAATATTGGCTGCATATTAGTGGCACCACTATTCCTGGCCAGAATGGAAATGATTGGGTAATATCCCTGTCAGTTACACATTGCTGTAAGTGACTGGGATTGATTTTACGCACACGTCTATCCTCCACTCATTTTGCTGGAGAAATCACCCTGCTTTTATTGGGAGACGTTGCTGTAGCTTCGGCCATGAGTTCTGTTGACGGGGAAATTACCCAGTCATCTCCATCCAGGAATAGTGGTGTCACTATATCTGTTTGCTGTAATTCGTAGAGACACGTTTGAAATAGACTCTGTAGACTGTTTGCTATAGTGCGCTGTCTAAGTAGACTCTGTTGAGTAAATAGACTTTGTTTACTGTAAAATAGACTGCAGTGAGTCCTGCCCTGCCTCCAATTCATTGGCTGACACAGTGGTGTCAATAGACACTCTGATAAATATTGGCCCCAATTTTAGCTCTCCTATCCTCACGAGTATGTCACCAAGCGCATTCAAAGGCAACAGAATGCATATCGGTGTTGTTTCACACACTGGTTTCTATCCCTTTGCTTCCTCCCTTCTGCCCAAATTTCTTACGTTTCCTTCCTCTCTTAAAAAGCAATGGAGTAAATTCTTATTCCCAGTCGACAGCTTTGTGCGTGTGAAGGCCACATATCAGGAATGCAGATGTGGAAGTCGGAAACACCCAGTTTGTGGAGTGCATCATTTTCCATGTATCATGTTTGACTCGCGAATTGGGCACGTGGAGCTCTGGGGCTGAGTTCCGAATTGCGTTACACAAAGCGCAGAGCTGGGAGTACTCGATTACAAAAATACGCTAATAACTCATGCCAGGGTACAGTTCCAAAGGTGTTAAAGGCCCTTCAAAACAGGATTCTATATGTATGAGTCTAGACCATGAATGGAGCCAGACTTACTTGACTATGAAGGTCACTGCAGCTGACCCCTGTCCTCACGTGGCATCCAGCTCACTGATGTCTCTACTGTGTTCAGCACCAAGCAGAAATTGAACTTCGGAAATTCCTGGAATCGTTGCTTAATGCCCCATCAGGCCGTGAAATGGGCTGTTTTTATTTCTGTTTTCAAATGAGTTCTCCTGGCCTAAAAGAAAATTGCACCCCCTTGAGTTTTGTTGCAATCAAATACTGACAAGAGTTCAAATAGCGCTGGGGCGTGGAAAAAGGAGATGATATTGAGCAGTGTCTTCTGAGATTTGATTCACTGAGCTAATTAAGCTCATTGAAACGAGGAAGTGGTCATGCCAGAACGAACATTATGGGCCAGGGTATAATAAGACTGCTGTATGCGAGTGTTCTGCTACATCCTCCACTATATTCTACAGGTCCAAATCTCCCTCCCTAATGATGCAGTCCAGACATGCGAACTGTTCCAGCGGGTCGGGGAATAGCGAGCTTCTTCTCAACGAGTTATTTCAAATGCTGCAAATTTTGACTAGCTGCGCCTGACAAAATTTTCTTCTTTCAGCAGTACAAAATATAATGACGGGATGATGAATTGCTGGTCTGTGAACCCTCCTGGTGGCAATATGTGTATTCTGATGCTGGCTGTAGTCTCACTAACATTAAATTCCAGCTCATACCTTTGACCTGAAAGGATGGCAGTGTAATCTGAGTCTTGATGTGAAATGGAAAAGAACGTTAGCAGTAACATGTACTTTCTCAAGGCTGATACTTTTAATCTATTAACAGGTCTGTGACCCATGTGTGCTAGGAAAACTGCAAAAAAACTGCAAAAATCATAATTGCAAAAATCATTGGCTTGTGTGACTTGCTACAGTAGCACAGTGTACCAGGGTCAACCCTTCCTTGGTCATTCGTTTCAAGCAATTATCGATACGATATTCTCCCCGGTGCACTGGTACATAGTACATATGTGTCCAGGATAGATGAACATTTTAGATTCACAGTAATCGAGGCCCTGTGGACAGCTTCCTCCTCAAGTCCTGGCTCAGTGGGTAGCACCCTTGCCTCTGAGTCAGAAGGTTGTGGGTTCAAGTCCCACTCCAGAAACTTGAGCACAAAAATCTAGGCTGACGCTCCAGTGCAGTGCTGAGGGAGCACTGCACTGTCTTTCGGATGAGACATTAAACCGAGGCCCCGTCTGCTCTCTCAGATGGATGTAAAAGATCCCACGGCACTATTTCGAAGAAGAGCAGGGGAGTTATCCCCGGTGTCCTGGGCCAATATATATCCCTCAATCAACATCAGTAAAACAAATTATGTGGTCATTATCAGCTTGCTGTGTGCAAATTGGCTGCCATGTTTCCTACATTACAACAGTGACTACACTTCAAAAAGTACTTTATTGGCTGTAAAGCGCCTTGGGACGTCCGGTGGTCGTGAAAGGTGTTATAGAAATGTCTTTCTTTTACTGTTATTACAGTCTTTCCAAACTTCTACACACAAAGGGTGGTAGAAGTTTGGAACTCTCTTCCGCAAATGGCAATTGATGCTAGATCAATTGTTAATTTAAAATCGGAGATTGATCACTTTCTGTTAACCAAAGGTATTAAGGGATATGGGCTAAAGGCGGGTATATGGAGTGAGATCACAGATCAGCCATGATCTCATTGAATGGCGGAGCAGGCTCAAGGGGCTGAATGGCCTCCTCCTGCTTCTATGTTCTTTCTTTCTATTTGTGACACTGACTTTGCCTCTTATCTCTCAAGCACTCTAGTTTCACTCTCTTTATTTTTGCGATTAATTACATAGTCTAGATGTATAGAGGGAGACAATACTTCTAATGATCTTTAGGGTTATTCTCTTTGCTTTTCTGTTCTGACAAAATAGAATGGAGTTACAGCCTTTTATAATGTTCAAACGTCTTTTTTAGTGATGTTGGTTGAGGGATAAATATTGGCCAAGACACCGGGGATAACTCCCCTACTCTTCTTCAAAATAGTGCCGTTGGATCTTTTACGTCCACTTGTGGGGGCAGATGGGGCCTCGGTTTAACGTCTTATCTGAAAGACAGCACCTCCGACAGTGCGGCACTCCCTCAACACTGCACTGGAGTGCCAGCCTAGTCTCTGGAGTGGGACTTGAACCCACAACCTTCATGACTCCGAGACAAAGGGTGCTACCCACTGAGCCACAGCTATACTAGTCCCTCACCCCAGAACGCCTCCATTCCCAGCCAATGGTATCGCCCGCAGCAGCCATGCCTGCCCCCTCCTGAAAGTACAACAAAGAGACTTGTATGTGTACAATTACGTACACACTGTGTGGGTACAAGGGTGTATGCACTGACGTATGTCCTTTGCTGTGCTTCATTTTAATTTTACAACACTGGTCAGTCATGTAGTTGATAGAAAAACTACTTGGGTAGAGGGCAAAACACTAACAGGAGTAGTCAGCGTTTGCATTTTTTGGGGGACGGGAGGATAGAGTGGCTCGATTTAAAGATTGGCCACATAACAAAGAATGACACCGTAAGCAGCAGCTTTGAATACTGAGGCTCTGGTTCCAAGCTTAGCTACTAAAGTCCATATGTGCGGTTGGAAATGGTGTTTCAGCTTATTTTCACCTTTCTCTAATGGATTCTTAACACATTCTGGAGCTTTTGTTACTGCGCGACTGCTGGTAGCTGATTAACACTTCAGGCTACAGGACAAAAACATGCAACGTCCTTTATTCCTTTAGTTGACCGGAGGTCAAACTGGAGCAAGCTTCTGTCGATGGTGTATTTACCTTGTGGCATTGTTATTGCAGCTGGATCCCTTGTCCCGTTGGGAGACTCGCAGACCCATGAAAACCTGGGCCTCGGACTTTGTTGCCAGAATAAGGGAGTCGGCTTTAACCATGTAATCACAACGAGTGACGGACACTGGTCTCCAGGAATCCAAATAACTGTTCCTGTTTCCCTTTTTAGGGCCGCTACCCACCTGACTTTAAACCAGACAGTCTTTATTTTTGATGATGCTGTCGGTAAATTTAAAATGGAAACCATTCATCAATAATCTGGTTATTAAGATAAAAGTCCATTTCTTCCCCCACTGATTTGTGTTGCTTTTTTCTTTGAAACTCATTCCGAGGTCTAAGAGTCTTCAACCCAAACCACTGAGAAATCCACGTAAGTAGTTCCCATCTGCCTGATATAGAGTGCGCACTCTCTCGCTGTAGGGACACCGCTCATTTGCCTAAGTTTAGAGAACTTGAGCCAAGGCTTAGGTATTCCCAAGTCTGCATAAGTATGAAATTCGGGTCGGAGGCTTCCCCGCGGGTGCAAGCCCCCGACCTGCAATTAGCTAGCGCGCCGGCCGTTGTGCTGTGGGCCCGCGTGGGATTCCGATCCTGGGCCTGCTCCAACTGCCGGCGCGCAGTGCTTGCGTATCCCAGGGGCGCAGTTAGTTCAAAGTGTCCCCTGGGATCACGTGGGCCATGGAGAGCCAATCGTAGAAGGGAATCTCTATTCATAGATTTGACAGGAAGAGCTGTCAAATCTATGAATACAATTCAGCCCCAAAACATAACTAAAACTTCAAATAATTTTTTTTTTAAATCACATTTTTAAAATAACTATAAATTACATAAAATAACTATTTTAAACAATAATTTAAATTTTTGAAAAAATTGCTTCGTTTCTAACGGGGCTAAAAATAAACTTACCTTTCTTTAAAGTATTTAAAAATAATAAACCTGTGGAAAAAATGTTTTAATTTTACTTAATTCACCACTTACCTTGTTAAAAGCAGGCCTTGCAACTGCTTTTTTGAAGCGTAGCTCCTGGAGACTTACCCTCCCGGAGAAACCTGCGTAAAAAAACGGAAGTTCCAGGCGTACGTGCTGCCTCTCCGGCGCACGCGTTCGACCTGTGAACCCCTTCCTTTAAGGGAACGGAAGCTCCGGTTTCCCGCGCATGCGCAGTGCATGCACGAAACCGGCACTTTCATTGGGCCTACGCGTGAGTACCCAGTGCGTACTCACCTGTGGAGTCCCGAAGATCTGGCCCATTAATAGTACAAGTCATATAAGCTTCACGCTGCTTGCCCAGCTAGGGCCACCCATGACTACATTGGCTTGCAGGATGATCTGGAGCTGAATGGGAAGCATCCCAGTCCCCAGAGACAGGTCTACCCCATGAGGTCCCAACAAGGACCTAGATTGCCTGGTCAATCAACAACAGTGCCTTGGAGTACTTTGGTCCTGTCTGTTTTAGGTCCTTGAGTCTCCTACAGAGAATAAATTTAATTCCCCCCTCCTCTTATCAGGTGCTGCAACTTGAAGCCAACTCAATTTCAGAATGACCAATTGATTCCAACCCCCAACCAACCCCCACCGCCCCCCACATCCCCCTCAAATATCCTGTCTCTCTAGATGTGGAAGCATTTGCTATTAGGATTCACAACGAATCAAAACTCAAGTCATGATCCCACCCTCTGCCCTTGGTCAATGGTAGCCAACCAAAGCCGTACCTCACTCCAGCACACGAGCATCTGACGTAATTCAGGTTTGACGCCGGAACCTGAAAAACTCAAAGCTACAGAATTGTACTCGTCAAGGTTGGATCATTGTCAACAGGAAGATGTTATAAGAAAAGCTGACAGATTCCAAATCTTCAGCAATGAATTGAAGTTCTCTCTTTTAAACCCCCCCCCCCCCACCCCACAGAAAATGGATTGTATTTTTTCTTGTCAGTAAAGGTCACTCACTGTCAGTTGTACCTAATAATTTGCAAAATATGAATTTGTGTTCTCACTCTCCATTCTCAGCTATAAAAGGCTAAAGGCATTAAAAGACAAATCTCAATGTTTGCCACACAGAAACGATCAGAATAAATTGCTTTGCAACGACAATCGGAATAAAATAAATTGGTCAATTTGTTTTGTTATTTTAACTATGGTCTTGCAGAGATTTTGATTATAATACATGTTTAGAAGGAGCTACAGACAATGTATATAACTGATATTAACAGACAATGATAAGCTACTGATGTGGTACAAGGGGATTGTGTGACCCAGCGTACCACAGTCAACTAGGGACTGTCACTATTTTCCCCATTTGTTGCCAAGCACAAGGGACCTAGGTATTGACATGGTTGGAGACCTTGCTTGACTTCGACATCAAACTGGACCACCCTCCTTTGGTGCACCTTCTGCAGCAGAACCTCCAACTCTACCATCAAAGTGAGCAGTGTGGCCCACATGTGCCATTACAGGCAAGTTAGCCCACTTTCCTGCTATCACCACAACACTCCCCTTTTACAATGAGCAGCAGCACTTTAAAAACTGCTGCCTCGCCAGATTTCGCGCTTTCCTGGTAAATGTGCTACAGACAAAGCTCTCTGGGCGAGCCTTTCCTGTGCCTGTAGCTGATTCCAATCAGGCGGCAGGCTTTGTAGCGCAAAGTTTGGCAAAACCCCACCCCCCTGCCCCCATACACCATTGCTTCAGGTGCGTCCATTTTGCGGCTATGCACAACCCCAATTGTGCCAGGATTGCAAAACTGGGGCTGGTGTTTCTAGGTGATTGAAATTGGCTGCGGGATTGCAGCAGACACTTACCATTGGACTTTGTGGTTACGGGAACATAGTCAGTAGTGCTAGACCTACTGCTGCAAGAGCAGTTGACAAAATATCCCTGTAAGTGGCTGAAGTAATGATTTATTTTCCTTTAACTATATTCAAACCGGTCAGCAGAGATACTGGCATTATTGACTGAAAGTAAATACGACTAAATAGCAGAAGTGACAGGAACAGGCAGCAATAAGATACACAGGCTTTCCCAATGGCCCAGTTGACAAATCCCCACCATATGGTGTGGTACACACAGGCCAGGAACTAGAACAGTTGGCAGGAGCGAGGAGGTGGGGTTTCCTCTGTGTGATTGTAATCCTGGTCTTTATGAATGGGTTTATGATTTCGTAGCACACAGAGGAAGTCTCCACTGCCAGGTTTGATCTCTGGTCTGAATTGAGTGAATGGATCTCAGCTGGACCGCAGTGGGGGTACAGCAAATAGGCTCAGAGTCCATGGGCTAGATCGGGGGAGGGGGGTTGCCCCCCGCCCCATGATTGATATCCAGTAACCCTTTCCGTTGTGTGTATGTGATCAATATCAATCGTGTCATGGCCCCATATTACCACCAGACTCCTGCCCTAATTACAACGAAATTTCCAGGCAATGGGTAGGACCCCAGTTACATTGGGCGCGAAATTCAGTAGAGCCCCGAGACGCTGCACGATGGCAGCCAGGACCATGCCACGGTTCACCACGGAGGGCCGACCTGTAAATGGTGGTGTGGGTCGCGGCCGCAACTCCCCTTTAAATACCGCCCCGCGCGCGGAGGTCGGCCCGGTTCGCGATCCGCGAGGCTGGCGCTGACATCGCCTGCAGCAGCCTCGCAGGGCACAGCTGAATTTTTGCCGTGGGGCAATAAGGGGATGTGGTGTGGTGCTAAGGGGTCACCGCACACGGCGATGATGTAATCGCCGGAGACACGGCAGCTCGGGGTGCTACCAGCAGGGGCACGGCACTATCAGGTAACGCCTCAGCAACGCCCCGCCGAATTTCACGGGAGGAGCTATTTTCGCACCCCCCCCCACCCCCGGACGATAAGCCCTTTGCGTCCTGGTAGCAGCCCCCGGAGGCGCTAACAGCAGGCGCAAAGGATCCCAATTTCTAGCCTGAGTCTCCACCGACTCTGCGAATACCCACTTGGCCTTGTAAGAGGTGGAACCTCTGCTCCCCCCTTACAAGGCAAAGTACACCAAGGATGCTGTCTTCACAGGGGCCCTGAAAATGCGTGAGCTGAAATCCGGTGGATCGCGTCCACTCATGCCCTCCAGTGCTGACCTCACTGGAGTTTGCGAGGTCAGTGGGAGGGCACCTAATTAGCCTGGCATTGGGGGGGGGGGGGGGGGCCTGTGCATCTGTGAGGCCTCCCTGACCCTACTATGAAAGGACAGCCAGGCCCTCCCATCCCCCTGAGACTCCATGGCATTTCCCCCTCCCCACCAGCCTCCTCTGTAATGGGACTGACCAGAAATGCTGTACTTTGTCCTCGGGGGTCCTGGCCAATTCCATGGCCTGCACATCTCTGACCTGGGGCCCTTTCTGGAAATCAATATGCCCCAGCTTTCTCAGCGTGCCGGCATCCAGTGTTACGCCGGGTCTTATCTGGGTCAGGCTAGCTGGCACTTTCAGCGTAGGGCGTTCCTACACCCTTGGCATCATTCACCAGGAGGAGAGCAGAGGTTCCACCTCTTACATGGCTGAGTGCGAACTTCCAGAGTCAGCGGACTCCAATGTATCCATTGCCAGAACGTTCTTCCAGACTTCGGGCGGGAGTCCAGCGGAATTATTGTGGCAGTTTCGGGCCATGATGTGTATCATATTATACACATCCCGCATTCGTAGATATACACACACACACACACACACACACACACACAGTGGAAGAGGGTAGGAGGGGAGGGGAGGGGAGTGGGCATCACTGATTGATTTTACACCCGATCTAGTTGTAATATTCCCTCACCCCACTGACACGTACTTTCCATGCTCACACATGAAGAACGGCCATTTTGGTGAGATACAGGAGCTGTGCTGACACTCCGCACAGGCTTGCTGCCTTCAGGAGCAACAATCCAACCCAATGCCTGCTGGAGACTGTGAGGTATTATCGCCCCCAAATGGAAGGTTCTGGTACTGCAGTCCTCCTTTGATGGCCAAAGTTACCCATGAGAAAAGGTCAGAGGTCATGACATATAGGCTGTTGTGCTTTACAAAGCAGTAACGTGCTTCAGACTTCAGATGATGCCATACACCGGCTGAAAGTGAAGGCCAATCTGTCTATCAATATCATCTGAGCTCTGTGATGTGTAACTAGTTGCTTTAAGAACATAAGAGATAGGAGCAGGAGTAGACCATTTGGCCCTTTGAGCCTGCTCCGCCATTCAATAAGATCATGGCTGATCTTCTACCTCATCTCCACTTTCCTGCACTATCCCCATATCCTTGATTCCCTTAATATTGAAAATCTCTCGATCTCTATCTTGAATATGCTCAACGACTGAGCCTCTACAGCCCTCTGTGGTAGAAAATTCCAAAGATTCACCACCCTCTGAGTGAAGAAATTTCTCCTCATCACAGTCTAAATGGGCTACCCCTTATTCTGAGACTGTGACCCCTGGTTCTAGACTCCCCAGCCAGGGGAAACATCCTCCCTGCATCTACCCTGTCAAGTCCTGTAAGAATTTTGTATGTTTCAATGAGATCACCTCTTATTCTTCTAAACTCTAGAGAATATAGGCTTAGTCTACTCAATCTCTCCTCATAGCACAATCCCCCCATCCCAGGAACCAGTCTGGTGAACCTACGTTGCACTCCCTCTATGGCAAATATATCCTTCCTTGGGTAAGAAGACCAAAACTGTACACAGTACTCCAGATGTGGTCTCACCAGGGCCCTATATAATTGCAGTAAGACGTCTTTACTCTTATACTCAAATCCTCTTGTAATAAAGGCCAACATACCATTTGCTTTCCTAATTGCTTGCAGTACCTGCATGTTAACTTTCAGTGATTCATGTACAAGGACACCCAGGTCCCTCTGAACACCAACATTTCCCAATCTCTCACCATTTAAAAAATACTCTGCCTTTCTATTTTTCCTACCAACATGGATAACTTCACATTTCTCCACATTATATTCCATTTGCCATGTTCTTGCCCACTCACTTAGCCTGTCTATATCCCCTTGAAGCCTCTTTGCATCCTCCTCACAACTTACATTCCCACCTAGCTTTGTATCATCAGCAAATTTGGATATATTACATTTGGTTCCCTCATCCAAATCATTGATATAGATTGTGAATAGCTGAGACCCAAGCACTGATCCTTGCGATACCCCACGAGTTACAGCCTGCCAACTCAAAAATAACCCGTTTATTCCTACTCTCTGTTTTCTGTCCGTTAACCAATCCTATGTTAACAAAGTTGTGTCAGCTGTGGCTCAGTGGGCAGCACTCTCTAGGTGGGAGGGGCTAGGCGTGAGCCAGGTGTGACTGGTTGCCTAATTGCAGCTGGGTGTTGGAGGAAGTTTTGTAAAAAGTTGGTGGAGGGTTTTGGGGTGTTGTTTTCAGGTTTTAGGGCCTTTTTGGCCTACAAAAAACAGCCAGATGGCTGCTGAGGGGTCCGGAGGACAATATTCCCGAGAGGAATTTTATTAGGGAAGAAACTGTGGTGGGAAGGGGGAAAAAAAGGCCCAAAGATTTGGGCCGGGACCTCAGGAGGTTTGGTAAAGAAAATACGGTGCTGGTGCAATGTGAAGATGAGAAGATTCGAGCCTGGGATATAATCCAGGCGGTTCATGAGGATTGTGGTGAGGGAAGCTGTTTTGCCTGCCGACCAAAACCAAATGTGGGATTTGAGGTGACAGTCAGTGGCCGTGAGGAGGTGGAAAAACTGCTGCTCAGCCTGAAAGTTGGGGAGAAATTTTTGGAGGTGACTCTGCTATATTCAGAGGAAGTGGTGGTTTCATTTTTGAACTTGCCTGTGTACATCGAGGACGAAGTGCTGAGCAAAAAGTTGGAGTCGTGGGACATTAAAATCTGTTCCGAAATAAAGAGGAGGCACTATCCGGGAACACGGGTAGCAGACGGAACCCGGTATGTAAAGGTGCGGTTCCCAGAGGGGGTGAGGTCTTTGCCTTACAGTATGAAGTTCGAGACACTGGAAGGAGTACAGTACTTTCGTGTGCTGCACGATAACCAAGTAAAGGTGTGTTACTATTGTCTGGGACATGACCATCTCGTAAGAAACTGTCCTGATTTGTATTGTTACAATTGTGGTGAGTCGGGACATATCGCGCGGAGCTGCAAGGTGGAGAGCTGTGGGGTGTGTCATAAAGGCTCCACCCGCTATGAGTGTGTGGCAGAAGGGAGCGAAATGAGTGATGAGGAGATGGGAGAAGGAGCAGGAGAGGAGTGTGGAATGGCCGGCGGCGCGGTGCAGTCGGAGGACACAGCCGGTAAAATGAAGGAAAAAGGTGCACAGGAAGAGGCAGAGGTTGGCGGAGCGGAGATCGAGATGGAGATGGCGGAAAACACGGCGAGTGCTATGGAGGGGAACAAAGACAGCAGCAGGCAGCAAGGGTCGAGTGCAGACTCGAGCCTTAGTGCAGTTCGGCTCCCCCCGGGGAGTCTGGTGTCTGTTGGGGGAGAGGAGGCAGGAGCGGGGTGTGTGGTGGAAGTGAGTGCTCCGGGGAGAGGCGGGGTGTCGGATATTTTGGTTAGCAGGAGGGGGCAGGGCGGGGAGAGGGTGCAAGAGGCAGGAGCCTTAAAGGGACAGCAGGCTGGGATCAGCGAGATAGAGACGTCAGAAGGGAACAATTTAGGTGCGCCATTGTCCCATAGAGTGAGGGAACAAGGTGCAAGGGTCAGAGGTAAAGACGTGGTCGAAGGGGGCGGCACAGTGGGAGAAACTGCGATAACAGGAAGACTCTCTATGGGAGATGAAGTATCTGACGGGGAGCAGGATTATGTATCTGACGGGGAGCAGGCACAGGGGGTTGCAGAAGAGCTTGAGTGTGAGGAATTAGAGGGGGACAGAGACATGGAAGTCAGGGATGGGGTGGCATCATGTGGAAAGGGAAAGGTTAGTGAGGGGCAGAAGGAGGGAGAAAGGGCAGCTCCTGGGTCCAAACTTAAGGCAAGGAAGAGGCTGAAACAGCAGGGAGGGGTCAAACAGGAGGGGAAAAAGAGCCGGAGGCTGCAGGAAAAAGCAACAGCTGCCCGAAAAGTTGAGAAGGAGCATGAGAGGAGGGAAGAGCCTGAGATTAAATGATGGGGAGATTATTGGGCATACTTCCCTTCTTTGGAGCCATGATTACATTGGTCTCGATCAATGTGAACGGACTGAGGGGTGAGAAGAAATTGCTGCAGTTGTTGCAGGGTTTTAAAGGCACGGACTTGTGTCTGCAAGAAATTTTTTGGGATGAGGATCTTCTAGAAAGAGTTCAGAAGGTTTGGAAGGGAGAGGTGTTTGCAAGTTGTGCAAACAATAACCGTAGAGGGGTGGCTGTTTTGGTGAGTCCGTCCATAGAAGAGAACGTTGCCTTGGTGGACAAGGACACTGAGGGGAGATTTTTACGGCTAAGGGTAAAATTGGAGGGATTTAATTGTGATCTTTTTAATATCTATGCACTGAACGACCATTGCAAGCGTCGCCAGTTTTTTCGGGGGTTATTCACTGAAGTGGCAGAGGTGGAAAATCCTTGTATAGTGGGGGATTTTAATGTATTTTTATCTTGGATGGACATTTCAGCCCAGATGTCCTTTAAAGAGGATAACTCCAGAGGGATGATTATAAAAATGATGGCAAATTTAAATTTGAGAGACTTATGGAGGGACCGGAACCCCATAAAAAGGGAGTTCTCCAGAGCAGGTTGGGTGGGTGATGTTTTAAAACAGAGCCGAATAGATTTTGTGTTAATGCGGGAAGGGTTAAGTTCGGAGGTGATGGAGATTTATTATGAAAAAGTATTTTTTAGTGATCACTCAGCTTTGGTTCTTAGAATTAGGAACAGCAGAGTTAAGATTGGTTCAGGGGTGTGGATTTTAAACAATCAATACCTGAAGGAAAGTGCTTATAAAGAAGGGATTATAAATATAATAAAGAATGCTCGGAAGGAACTTTTGTTCTTGAAAGAAAGAAGAGTTTGGTGGGACAATTTCAAATATGAGGTAAAAGTTTTTTCGGTACGTTATGGGAAAAAGAGGGCGGCTGCTAACCGGCATCGAGAAGAGAGTTTACGGATGTCTGTAAAGCAGTTGACGGAGGGGATAAGGGAGCTGAGACCAAGTTCCGGGTGCTAAAGGAAGAGTGGGAATTATTGCAAGCTGAAAAATGCAAGGGGGCCATTCTCCGTGCAAAGGCTAGAGATGCATTGGAGGGCGAAAGATGCACTCGATATTTTCTAGAGCAAGAGAAGCTGCGACAGAGATTATCGTTAATTGAGGAGTTGAAGGTTGGGGAGAAGATCATTCATGAAAGTGAGGAGATTTTGGAGGCGGCTAGCAGCTTTTACCAAGAGCTATATACAAAAGAAGACATTTCCAATTTGGAGATGGAGAAGGTTACTGCTTTTATTGAAAAGGGTTTAAAGGAGGATGAGAGAAGCATGTGTGATAAAGAAGTAGGATTAGCGGAAATAAAAATAGCAATAAGTGGATTGAAGGGGGGGGGGGGGAAAGCCCAGGGTCCGATGGACTAAGTGCAGAATTTTATAAGGAATTTTTTGAGATTTTAAGTCCATTGCTCTTAGAAGTTTTTAAGGAAATTAAAATTGAGGGAAGCCTGGCCCCATCTATGAGGAGAGGTATCATAAGCTTAGCTTATATAAAAATAAAGGGGATAGACGGGATCTGAAGAATTGGAGGCCCATCACACTATTAAATGTGGATTATAAGATCTTGGCAAGGGTTATGGCAAATCGTTTGAAGGAGGTGTTACCGGGGATAGTTTGGCCCTTTCAGTCCTATGGAGTCATAGGCCGGGACATCGCAGACTCTGTGGTCTCAATCCGAGATGCGATAGAGCTCATGGAAGAGAGTGGGAGGGAGGCTTATGTATTAAAGATAGATCAAGAGAAAGCCTTTGATAGGGTCTCTCATGAGTTTTTATTGAAGGTTTTGGAAGCATTTGGTTTCAAGGAAAATTTCATTCAGTGGATAAGGATTTTTTATTCAAACATATTTAGCCGTGTTAAATGTAATGGTTTTTTATCCAAGTATTTTCCGATACAGAGATCAGTGCGACAGGGTTGTCCCCTGTCCCCACTGCTGTACACATTGGTAGCAGAACCATTAGGTTACATGATGCGAAAGAAACAAGGTGTAGTTGGGATTGTGGTCCCCAGTTCTGGGCTGGTGTCGGTGATACACCAATATGCAGATGACACAACCTTAACATTGAGAAATGGGGAGTCAGTGAGGAAAGCTATGGAGGTAGTGGAGGAATATTGTAGAGCTTCAGGTGCCAGAGTGAATTATAGTAAGTCCCAATGCCTGGTCGCAGGGAGGGGTAGGGGGGAATGGTTGGGGGTATGTCCCTTTAAGGTGGTGGAGGTTTTGGAAGTTCTGTGGGTGCATATGGGGTGCAAGAAAGACAGGGAAGAAGTGGATTGATTAAATTGGGAACCTAAGGTTATGAAAATTAAAAAGATTTTGGGAAGATGGGAAAGAAGGTGGTTGAAAGTGCAAGGAAGAGCGACCGTGGTGTCTGCTCTCCTGCTATCTAAGCTATGGTACTTATTGACGGTGGAGGATATTCCTGAGTGGGCAGAAAAGTCCATCCGAGAGGCTTGTGTGAGGTTTTTATGGGAAAGGAAACCAGTCTTGGTGGCTTACAATACCATCATTGGACGGAGAAATCAGGGAGGACTCAATTTCCCAGGTATTGATTTGAAGAAAAAATCCTTTAGAATCAAATGGGTGAAGAGATTTCTTCAGAAGTCAAATTCAAGTCTTTGGAAGAGTTGTTTTGAGCATTTTTTAAAACGAAGTGGGATAGGAGGGCAGGGGATATTGTATATGGAATACAATAATATGTTTTTGAAATCGATTAAGCTTCTCCCTAGGTTTTATAAGGGGGTTATAGAGACTTGGGCTCAATTTTTAAAAAGTGTGCAGTTTACGCCCAAGGGGGCTGAGGAATTTTTAGAACAGCCCTTATTTTTGAATAGGTGGGTCAACATCGAAGGAGAGGTTTTATTTAATCAAGCTTTTATAAAAGCTGGGATTATATCGGTGAAAGATGTATTATATGAGGTGATTCCAGGTTGGTTGCCGGAAGCGATAGTGAGGGACATGGTGTGGGAGGAGGATCAGGAGGTAGAAGGAAAAGCAATAGGAATCATGTATGAGAAGATTGTGAGGGCAATGCCACAGGATTGGATGGAAGAAATAAATGCGGAAATCTCCAAAGGAAGTAAAATGCGTCCTGCTTTTCTAAGCTTTGTACTGGAGAAAGGGAGAGAGTTAGTCCAATTTGACATCTGTAATACTCGAGATTTCTATGAGGTATTCAGAGAATGGAGATTCAAGACACCTGCTGGTCAGGAGTTTTGGCAGAGTATATACCCACAGCTGGACTTCAACAGGATTTGGAAGGGAGTGTGGGCGAATTTTAAATGCCCAGAATGGATTGAACTAGATTTCAAATTGGCTCATAACCAGATTTTTACCATGACGGTCTTGTGCAAGATTGGACGAGTGGAGGCGGCAACTTGCCCAATGTGTGGGACACAGGATGAGACTCTGTCCCATTTACTGGTGTTATGTCCGCAGTTAAATGACTTTAAGTACTATGTTCGACAGTTGTGTGAAGCTTTTTTGCTGGGTGGGGACCGAACAGCGAGAATGGGAATCCCGTGGGACTCAATTTTGAGATGGGGATTGCAGGAGAGTCTGCCAGAGTCTAGCGGAGCGGCAATTAATTTAATGTTCAGTTTGGCTAGATTCGTGATTGTGCAAAGAAGGAATGCTCTGTTTTTTAAGGGGAGGAGAATCAATCTAAAAGAGTATTTTAAACATAAGCTAAAAGACCATTATAAGGCTTTGTGGATGTTTTATTCAGAAAGGAATTTAAGGACAGTATTTTACAACCAATTTTTAAAGTACAATCGATTAATATATGTTACAGGTGATAAATTAAACTTCAGGTTTTGATGTTAAAATGTGGTGGCGGAATGGCTGTGCAGGGCGGTGGAATTGATTTGTATCATACAATGTAATGATCACGATGTTGTAAATGTTCTTAATGTTCAATAAAGTATAATAAAAAATAAAAAATAAAGTGGGTAGCACTCTCGCTTCTGAGTCAGAAGATTGTGGGTTCAAGTCCCACTCCAAGAGACTTGACCACATAAAGCTCGGCTGACACTCCTGTACAGTGCTGAGGGAGTGCTGCACTGTCAGAGGTGCCGTCTTTTGGATGAGACGTTAAACTGAGGCCCTCTCTGCTCTCTCAGGTGGACGTAAAAGATCCCACGGCACTATTTCGAAGAAGAGCAGGGGAGTTATCCCTGGTGTCCTGGGCCAATATTTATCCCTCAACCAACATAACAAAAAAAAATTCTGGTCATTATCACACTGCTGTTTGTAACAGCTTGCTGTGCACAAATTGGCTGCTGCATTTCCCACATTACAACAGTGACTACACTTCAAAAGTATTTCATTGGCTGTGAGACGTCCGGTGGTTGTGAAAGGTGCTATATAAATGCAAGTCTTTCTTTCTTTCAATACATGTTAGTATATTATCCCATGAGCCCTAATTTTATTTAATAACCTCTTGTGTGGCACCTTATCGAATGCCTTCTGAAAATCCAAATACACCACATCCACTGGTTCCCCCTTATTTATTCTGCTAGTTACTCACATCTTTCTCCAGTTTCTCTCCGATCTCCCCTCATGACCTCTCCATGCTCATCTTGTCCATGAGACCCACCTCCTGCTCCCTCGACCCTATTCCTACCAAACTGCTGACCACCCGACTTCCTTTTCTGGCTCCCATGTTAGCTGACATTGTTAACGGTTCTCTCTCCTCAGGTACTGTCCCCCTCTCCCTCAAATCTGCCGTTATCACCCTTCTCCTCAAAAAAACAAACCTTGATCCCTCCGCCCCATCTCCAACCTCCCTTTCCTCTCCAAAGTCCTTGAACGCGTTGTCGCCTCCCAAATCTGTGCCCATCTTTCCCGCAATCCCATGTTTGAATCCTTCCCATCAGGTTTCCGCCCTTGCCACAGTACCGAAACAGCTCTCATCAAAGTCACAAACGACATCCTTTGTGACTGTGACAAAGGTAAACTATCCCTCTTCGTCCTTCTTGACTTGTCTGCAGCCTTTGACATGGTTGACCACTCACTCCATCCTTTTCCAACACCTCTCCACCATCGTCCAGCTGGGTGGGACTGCACTCGCCTGGTTGCATTCTTCTCTATCTAATCGTAACCAGAGAATCACCTGCAACGGCTTCTCTTCCTGCTCCCGCATCGTTACCTCTGGTCCCCCCCCCCCCCCACCAAGGATCTATCCTTGGCCCCTTCCTATTTCTTATCTACGTGTTGCCTTTGGCGACATCATCCGAAAACACAGCGTCAGTTTCCACATGTACGCTGACGACACCCAGCTCTACCTCACCACCACTTCTCTCAACTCCTCCACGATCTCTAAATTTTCAGACTGCTTGTCCAACATACAGCTCTAGATGAGCAGAAATGTTCTCCAATTAAATATTGGGAAGACTGAAGCCATTGTTTTCGATCCCCGCCACAAACTCCGTTCCCTAGCCACTGACTCCATCCCTCTCCCTAACATCTGTCTGAGGATGAACCACACTGTTCGCAACCTTGGTGTCATATTTGGCCCTGAAATGAGCTTCCGACCACATATCCACAGCATAACAAAGACCACCTACTTCCACCTCCATAACATCGCCCGTCTCTGCCCTTGCCTCAGCTCATCCGCTGCTGAAACCCTCATCCATACCTTTATTACCTCTAGACTTGACTATTCCAATGCACTCCTGGCTGGCCTCCCACATTCCACCCTACGTAAACTTGAGGTCATCCAAAACTCGGCTGTCCGTGTACTAACTCGCACCAAGTCCCGTTCGCCCATCACCCCTGTGCTCGCTGCCTACATTGGCTCCCAGTTAAGCAGCCCCTCGATTTCAAAATTCTCATCCTTGTTTTCAAATTCCTCCATGGCCTCACCCCCTCCCTATCTCTGTAATCTCCTTCAGCTCCACAACACCCCAAGATATCTGCGGTCCTCTAATTCTGCCCTCTTGAGCATCCCTGATTATAATCGCTCAACCTTTGGTGGCCGTGCCTTCTGTTGCCTGGGCCCTAAGCTCTGGAATTCCCTGTCTAAATCGCTCCGCCTCACTACCTATTTCCCCCTTTAAGATGCTCCTTAAAACCTACCTCTTTGACCAAGCTTTTGGTCACCTGCCCTAATTTATCCTTATGTGGCTTGGTGTCAAATTTTTTGTCTTGTAAAGCACCTTGGGACGTTTTACTATGTTAAAGGTGCTGTATAAATACAAATTGTTGTTGTTATTACAACCTCAAAAAACGCTAACAGATTTGTCAAACACGATTTCCCTTTCATAAATCCGTGTTGACTGTGCCCAATCCTATTATTATTTTCTAAGTGCCCTGTTACCACGTCCTTAATAATAGATTCTAGTATTTTTCCTACTACTGATGTCAGGTGAACTGGTCTGTAGTTCCCCGTTTTCTCTCTCCCTCCTTTCTTAAATAGTGGGGTTACATTTGCCACCTTCCAATCTGCAGAAACCATTCTAGAATCTATAGAATTTTGGAAAATGACAACCAATGCACCCACTATCTCTATAGCCACCTCTTTCAAAACCCGAGGATGCAGGCCATCAGGTCCGGGGGATTTATCGGCTTTCAGTCCCATTAATTTCTCCAGTACCTTTTTTTTTACTAAATACTAATTTCTTTCAGTTCCTCATTCTCGCTAGATCCTTGGTTCTCCACTATTTCCAGGAAGTTTTTTGCGTCTTCTTCCGTGAACAGACACTATGGCCGGAATTTTGCTGGCACTAAGGGGGCGGGTTTGGAGGCGGGACCACTGGCAAAATCGCAAAGATTGACAGCGGGTAGGAAACCCGCTGTCAACCTGCCTCCTAGCAATCTTCCCAAGTGTCGGATCCCCGATTTGCGCACGGACCCGACACCTATGCGGGAAGAGGATTATAGACACTTACCTGCCTGTCAACAGGTACTTGATAACAGGCTCTTTTTCAATTTTGCCGCTTCTGCTTTGGGCTTCCCAACGTCCGGACACCATGCCAGGTAAGTGTGGCGTGTTGTGAGTTTGCTGTAATGTTTCTGCATTGATGACAGCTGCAGAAGTGGTGTGAAGGATCAAATGGTGCACTGGTGAGTTTCAGAGGTAAGAAAATGTTGGGAAAATCATTTTAAATGCATTTACACTTTTCTGTAGGTAACATGTTTTGAATTGTATGTCTAGTCCCACCTCATTGGGAGAACCTCTCTCACCAGTGACAAATTGCTTCTGTAACCTCACCTGCAACTGCCATCTGTTCTAACCTAAGGAGGGAGTGACTGGAAAGCCTGGGTGCAAGAGCTCGCCTGTGAACAGTGATTGTCAGTGTTTGCAGCCCCTCAATGCTGTCAAACACTGAGAAATCAGCTGTCAAAATAAAATTTTGCGTGGTCCCTTTAAGAAAACTGGCAGATGACACGTCATCAAATGACGTCATCTGACTGGCTTCCTCTTAATTGGCCAGCAAGCTCGCAGGGCGAGCTTAACAAGGCCAATTGACATAAAATCGCGTCTGTGGGCCGGATGCAGTTGGGGGCGGGACTGGAACTCGGAAACCAGCTGACCCGCTCCCAAGCTGCATCGAATGAGAAAATCGCGGCCAAAGTGTTTGTTTAATTTCTCTGCCATTTCTTTATTCCCCATTAAAGTTTCTCCTATCTCAGCCTGTAAGGGACCCAAATTTACTTTTGCTAATCTTTTCCTTTTTGCATACCTAGAGAAGCTTTTACAGTCTGTTTTTATGTCTCTTGCTAGTTTACTCTCATATTCTATTTTCCCTTTCTTTATCAATTTCTTGGTCCTCCTTTGCTGAATTTTAAAATCCTCCCAATCTTAGGCTTACTATTTTTGGCAACATTATAAGCCTCTTCCTTTGATCTAATACTATCTTTAACCTCTCTTGTTAGCCACGGTTGGACCACTTTTCCTGTGGGGTTTTTGTGCCTTAAAGGAATGTATATTTGTTGTAAATTATGTATTAATTCTTTAAATGCTAGCCATTGCTTGTTTACCGTCATACCTTTTAATGTAGTTTCCCAATCTACCTATGCCAACTTGCCCCTCATACATACGTAGTTTTCTTGGTTTAGAATTAAGACCCTAGTTTCGGATTTAACTAAATTACTTTCAAAATCAATATAAAATTCTATCATATTATGGTCACTCTTCCATAATTGCCCTTTTACTACAAGGTTATTAATGAACACTTTCTCATTGCACAATACTAGATCTAAAATAACCTGTTCCCTAGTTGGTTCCTCAACATACTGATCTAGAAAACTATCTTCCATGAATTTGTCCTCCACACTATTACTGCAAATTTGGTTTGCCCAGTCTATATGTAGATTAAAGTCCCCCATGATTACTGTATTATCCTTGTTACATGCGCCTCTAATTTCCTGATTTATACTCTGCCCTACATTACAAATACTGTTTGAGGGCCAATAAACAACTCCCACCAATGTTTTCTGCCCCTTGTTGTTTCTTAGCTCCACCCAAACTGATTCTACTCCTTGATTTTCGGAGCTAAGATCCTTTCTCTCTACTGTCTTTATCCCATTATTTATTATCAGGGCTACCCCTCCTTCTTTTCCATTTTGCCTATCTCTTCTAAAAGTTAAGTATCCTGGAATATTTAGTTCCCAACCTTGGCCACTTTGCAACCATGTCTCTGTAATGGCTATTCGATCAAACCTGTTAATTTCTATCTGCGCTGTTAATTCATCTATTTTGTTGCAAATGCTTCGCGCATTCAGAAATAGTGCCTTTAGCTTTGACTTCTATCTATTTTTCCCTGATGTCACCGTAGTCATTGATGCCCTATTACCTTTGTTGCTCTCTCTGTCCCTTCCTGACCCACTCTGCTTATTTTTGCCCCAAACCCTGCTCTGCTCCTAGAGCCTTGACATTTCTCTCGCTGCTTTTAAATTTAATCTTTCCTGAATCCTCCCACCTCCCCCACCTCATTAGTTTAAAGCCCTGTCTACTGCCCTAGTTATTCAGTTCGCCAGTACACAGTTCCCAGCCTGGTTTAAGTGGAGCCCATCCCAACGGAACAGCTCCCTCTTTCCCCAGTACTGGTGCCAGTGCCTCATGAACTGAAACCCCTTCCTCCCACACCACTTTTTGAGCCACGCATTTAAACCCCTAATTTGTTTGTCCCTATGCCAATTTGTGCGTGGCTCGGGTAACAATCCAGAGATTATTACCTTTGAGGTTCTGCTTTTTAATTTGGATCTTAGCTCCTCAAACTCCCTCAGCAGAACCTCATTCCTAGTTACATAAGAACATAAGAAATAGGAGCAAGAGTAGGCCAATCGGCCCCTCGAGCCTGCTCCGCCATTCAATAAGATCATGGCTGATCTGATCCTAACCGCCAATCTACTATCACAGAACCATCTCCTGAATCTAACAGAATTAGACACACGAAATAGGAGCAGGATCAGGCTACATGGCCCCTGGGCCCGCTCCGCTACCCACAGGGCCATGTCCGATCCGAACCTAGACTCATGTCCAAATTCCTGCCCGCTCCCCGTAACCCTTAATTCCCTTTACTTCTAGGAAACTGTCTATTTCTGTTTTAAATTTATGTAATGATGTAGCTTCTACAGCTTTTTGGGGCAGCATATTCCATGGACCTACCACCCTCTGAGTGAAGTAGTTCCTCCTCATCTCAGTTTTGAAAGAGCAGCCCCTTATTCTAAGACTATGCCCCCTAGTTCTAGTTTCACCCATCATCGGGAACATCCTCCCCGCATCCACCCGATCCAACCCCTTCACAATCTTATATGTTTCAATAAGATCGCCTCTCATTCTTCTGAACTCCAATGAGTAGAGTCCCAATCTACTCAACCTCTCCTCATATGTCCATCCCCTCATCCCCGGGATTAACCGAGTGAACCTTCTTTGTACTGACTCAAGAGCAAGTATGTCTTTTCTTCAGTATGGACACCAAAACTGTATGCAGTATTCCAGGTGCGGTCTCACCAATACCTTGTACAACTGAAGCAATACCACCCTATTTTTATATTCTATCCCCCTAGCAATGAAAGCCAACATTCCATTGGCCTTCTTAATCACTTGCTGCACCTGCATACTAACCTTTTGAGTTTCGTGCACCAGGACCCCCAGATCCCTTTGTACTTCAGTACTTTCCAGCTTCTTGCCATTAAGATAATAACTTGCTCTACGATTTTTCCTGCCAAAGTGCATAACCTCACACTTTCCAGTATTGTATTCCATCTGCCAAATCTCGGCCCACTTACTTAGCCTGTCTATGTCCCCTTGCAGGTTTTTTATGTCCTCCTCACTCACTACTTTCCCTCCCATCTTAGTATCATCTGCAAACTTTGATATGTTACACTCGGTCCCCTCCTTCAAATCGTTAATATAGATTGTAAAGAGTTCTACCTATGTCATTGGTTCTTACATGGACGATGACAACTGGATCTTCCCCCTCCCACTCCAAGTTCTTCTCAGCCACAAGGCGATTTCTTTAACCCTGGCACCGGGCAGGCAACGCAACCTTCGGAACTCCTGGTCGCGGCTACAGAGAACAGTACCTATCCCCCTGACTATACTGTCCCCTACCACAACTAAATTCCCTTTCACTCCCCCCACTTGAATGGCCTCCTGCGCCAAGGTGCCATGGTCAGCTTGCTCATCCATCCTGCAGGCTTTTCCCTCATCCACACAGGCAGCAAGAACTTCATATCTGTTGGACAAGGGCAAAGGCTGAGGCTCCTCCAGCACTGCACCTGGGGTCCCCTTACCTGCCTGAGTTGCAGTCATACCCTCCTGTCCCTGCCCACTAACCAGACCTGTACCACTACCTAACCTAAGGGGTGTGACTGCCTCCTGGATCAGGAATCCGCTAAGTGCATCTGACCCCCGATTCGTCCCAAATTCAAATAAAATGTTGGCGCACAAACTTGCAGAAGAGTTTTCTGACAGGTGGAACTGCTGCTGGCAACTCCTCAATTTTAAATTTCTCATCCTTGTTTTCAAATCCCTCCATGGCCTCGCCCCTCCTTATCTCTGTAATCTCCTCCAGCCCTGCAACCCTCCGAGATATCTGTGCTCCTCCAATTCTGGCCTCTTGCGCATCCCCGATTTTAATCGCTTCACCCTTGGCGGCCGTGCCTTCAGCTGTCCAGGCCCAAAGCTCTGGAATTCCCTCCCTAAACCTCTCCGCCTCTCTATCTCTCTCTCCTTCTTTAAGACGCTCCTTAAAACCTATCTCTTTGACCAAGCTTTTGGTCACCTGCCCTAATATCTCCTTATGTGGCTCAGTGACAAATTTTGTTTGATAATGCTCCTGTGAAGCACCTTGTGACATTTTACTACGTTAAAGGCGCTTTACAAATGCGAGTTGTTGTTGTTGTTGACACTTACTGTAAGTGTACCTACGCTGATCTGTGTGCCAGAGCGGGACGCAGCACTGGGGAAGGTGTGGGCGCAAGACCTCATTAAATAGATACAGAGAAGCTACTTCCTGTGTTGTGGGAATCCAGAATAAGGGGGCACAATCTTAAAAATAAAGCTAGGCCATTCAGGAGTGAAATCAGGAAGCACTTTTTCACACAGAGGTTAGTGGAAATCTGGAATTCACTTCCCCAAAAGCCTGTAATCATTTGAAATTTTCAAGACTGATATCAACTTGTAAAAATATTTGCATTTAGTGGGGTTGATTTTATCTGGAGCAAAACTGGCATCTGATAATCAGCTTTGGCCCAGTGTTAGCACTCTCGCCTCTGAGTCAGTAGGTCATGGGTTCATAGTCCCGCCCCAGAGACTTGACCTTGAGCCTCATAACCCAAGCTAACATTTCAGTGCTGCACTGTCGGAGATGCCGTCTTTCAGATGAGACGTTAAACCGAGGTCCCGTCTGCCCTCTCTCAGGTGGACGTAAAAGATCCCATCGCACTGTTTTGAAGAAGAGCAGGGGAATACTCTCCCTGGTTCCCTGGGCCAATACTTATCCCTCAAACAACATCACTAAAAAAAACAGATTACCTGGTCACTATCTCATTGCTGTTTGTGGGAGCTTGCTGTGCGCAAATTGGCTGCTGCGTTTCCTACGTTACAGCAGTGACTACACTCCAAAAATACTGATACAAAAGCAAAATACTGCGGATGCTGGAAATCTGAAATAAAAATAGAAAATACTGGAAACGCTCAGCAGGTCAGGCAGCGTCTGTGACTGGCCTGAAACGTTAACTCTGTTTCTCTCTCCACAGATGCTGCCTGACCTGCTGAGTATTTCCAGCATTTTCTGTTTTTATCTTCAAAAGCTAGCTGCAAAGCGCTTTGAGGCGTCCTGAGGTTGTGAAAGGCGCTTTACAAATGCAAGTTTTCTTTTCTCTATATAGAAAGACTTGCATTTCTATAGCGCCTTTCACGACCACCGGATGTCTCAAAGCACTTTACAGCCAATGAAGTACTTTTGAAGTGTAGTCACTGTTGTAATGTAGGAAACGCGGCAGCCAATTTGCGCACAGCAAGATCCCACAAACAGCAATGTGATAATGATCAGATAATCTGTTTTGGTAATGTTGATTGAGGAATAAGTATAGCCCAGGACACCAGGGATAACTCCCTTGGCACTTCATCGAAATAGTGCCGTGGGATCTTTTATATCCACCTGAGAGAGCAGACAGGGCCTCGGTTTAACACCTCATCTGAAAGACAGCACCTCAGAGTGCAGCACTCATCAGCACTCTGCCAGAGTGTCAGCCTAGATTATTGTGCTCAAGTCTCTGGAGTGGGACTTGAACCCACAACCATCTGACTCAGATACAAGGTTGCTAACAGCTGAGCCACTGGCTGACAATTATAGGGGAGGTTTTCCTCTGCCATTTGCCCGGGGAATTGACGTTACCCAGTCATTGGTAGAGAGAAAAGGGGTGGAGCCCATTACGTCAGGTCTTCAATCGCAGCACTGTGGGCGCACCTTCACCACATGAACTGCTGTGGTTGATGGCGGCGGCGGCTCATCACCAGCTTCTCAAGGGCAACTCGGGACGGGCAAGATATTCCAGTTTTTCCAGCGACACCCACATTCCGAGAGTTAATTAAAAAAAAAAACAATATAGTTACATAACACTTACTTGGAAATTGAAAGTGTGCCGCCTTTCACAACTTCAGCAATTAGCTCCCAAAACATTTCTGTCAACAATAGAACCAAGACTTGATAGAGCAGCGATGAGTCAGTGAGAGCTGACTGGAGGAAGCGGCTGCGTAACCCGGAAAGAGAAATGAGCAAACAAAGTTCAATGCCGAGGGCCTGCTCCGGGATTAAGAAAAAGGTGAAAATATTTACGTATTCCTTGATCGTAGTTGTCTTTTAATTCCATAGGGTTTTATCAGTGTTACTGAACCCTCAAACAAACAGACTGAGCTCCCCTTGACGGCTCCGCTGTTTACATAGAAACATAGAAGATAGGAGCAGGAGTAGGCCATTCGGCCCTTCGAGCCTGCTCCGCCATTCAATGAGATCATGGCTGATCATCCAAATTCAGCACCCTGTCCCTGCCTTCTCCCCATATCCCTTGATCCCTTTAGCCTCAAGAAATATATCCAACTCTTTCTTAAATATATTTAATGAACTGGCCTCTGCTGCCCTCTGTGGCAGTGAATTCCATAGGTTCACCACTCTCTGGGTGAAGAAATTCCTCCTCATTTCAGTCCTGAAAGGCTTACCCCTTATCCTTAGACTATGACCCCTGGTTCTGGACTCCCCGGCCATCATAAACATCCTTTCTGCATCTAGTCTGTCCAGACCTGACAGAATTTTATAGGTTTCGATGAGATCCCCTCTCAATCTTCTAAACTCCAGTGAGTATAAGCCCAATTGACACAATCTCTCCTCGTACGTCATTCCTGCCATCCCAGGTATCAGCCTGGTGAATCTTCGCTGCACTCCCTCCATGGCAAGAACGTCCTTCCTTAGGTAAGGTGACCAAAACTGCACACAATACTCAAGGTGCGGTCTCACCAATGCCCTGTACAACTGCAGCAAGACATCCTTGTTCTTGTACTCGAACCCTCTTGCTACGAAGGCCAACATACCATTTGCCTTCTTAACCGCCTGCTGCACCTGCATGCTTACCTTCAGTGACTGGTGCACAAGAACACCCAGGTCTCTTTGCACTTCCCCTTCTCCCAATCTATTGCCATTCAAATAATAAACTGCCTTCCTGTTTTTGCCACCAAAGTGGATAACCTCACATTTATCCACATTATAGTACATTTGCCATGTTTCTGCCCAATCACCCAACCTGTCCAAATCGTACTGGAGTTTCACGACATCCTCCTCACAGCTTACCCTCCCACCCAGCTTTGTATCGTCTGCAAATTTGGAGATATTACATCCAATTCCCTCGTCCAGATCATTAATATATATTGTGAACAGCTGGGGTCCTAGGACCGATCCTTGCGGTACCCCACTAGTCACTGCTTGCCACTCGGAAAACGACCCGTTTATTCCAACTCTTTGCTTTCTGTCCGCCAATCAGTTCTCTATCCAAGTCAATACCTTGCCCCCAATCCCATGTGCCTTAATTTTGCACGCTAACCTCTTATGCGGGACCTTATCGAAAGCCTTCTGAAAATCCAAATACACCACATCCACTGGTTCTCCCTTATCTATTTTACCAGTTACATCCTCAAAAAATTCCAGTAGATTAGTCAAGCATGATTTACCTTTTGTAAATCCATGTTGACTTTGTCCGATCCTGTCACTGTTTTCCAAGTGCTCTGCTATTACATCTTTTATAATGGACTCTAGCATTTTCCCCACTACCGATGTCAGGCTTACCGGTCTATAATTCCCCGCTTTTTCTCTGCCACCTTTTTTAAATAGTGGGGTAACATTAGCTACCCTCCAATCCATGGGTACTGTTCCAGAGTCTATTGAGTTCTGAAAGATGACCAGCAATGCATCTACTATTTCTAGGGCCACTTCCTTAAGCACCCTGGGATGTAGATTATCAGGCCCTGGGGATTTATCGGCCTTCAGTCCCATCAATTTTCCTAACACCATTTCCCTACAAATACTGATTTCTTTCAGTTCCACCCTTTCATCAGACCCTATGTTCCGCGGTATTTCTGGGAGGTTATTTGTGTCCTCCTTTGTGAAGACAGGACCAAAATATGTATTTAGTTGGTCTGCCATTTCTTTGCTCCCCATTATAAATTCCCATGATTCTGACTGCAAGGGACCTACGCTTGACTTCACCAATCTTTTTCTCTTTACATATCTTATAAAAGCTTTTACAGTCAGTTTTTATGTTCCCTGAAAGCTTACTCTCATATTCTATTTTCCCTTTCTTAATTAATCCCTTTGTCCTCCTTTGTTGAATCCTAAACTGCTCCCAATCCTCAGGATTATTGCTTTTTCTGGCCAATTTGTATGTCCTCTCCTTGGATCTTATGCTAGCCCTAATTTCCCTTGTTAGCCACGGTTGAGTCACCTTTTTTGTTTTATTTTTATGTCAAACTGGGATGAACAACTTCTGTAGTTCATCCATTTGGTCTTTGAATGTTTGCCATTGCCTATCCACCGTCAACCCTTTGAGTGCCATTCCTCAATCAATCCTACCCAACTCGCTCCTCAGACCATCGTAGTTTCCTTTATTTAAATTGAGGACCCTAGTTTCTGAGTCATCTACTTCATTCTCCATCTTAATGAAGAATTCGATCATATTATGATCGCTCCGACCCAAAGGGCCTCGTACAACAAGATTGCTAATTAATCCTTTCTCGTTACATAATACCCAGTCTAAGATGGCCTGATCTCTGGTTGGTTCCTCGACATATTGGTCCAGGAAACCATCCCGTAAACATTCCAGGAATTCCTCCTCCACAGTATTGTTACTAATTTGGTTAGCCCAATCTATATGTAGATTAAAGTCACCCATGATGACTGCTGTGCCCTTATTGCACGCTTCTTTAATTTCCCTTTTAATGCCATCCCCAACCTCCGCCTTACTGTTTGGAGGTCTATATACCACCCCCACTAATGTTTTTTTCCCCTTAGTATTTCTCAATTCTACCCATACAGATTCCACATCATCAGAGCTAATATCCTTCATTACAATTGTGGTAATCCATTCTTTAACCAGTAATGCTACCCCTCCTCCCTTTCCTTTTTGCCTATCTTTCCTGAATATCGAATACCCCTGGATGTTGAGTTCCCAGTCTTGGCCATCCTTGAGCCACGTTTCCGTAATCCCAACCAAATCATATTCGTTTACCTCTATTTGCGCAGTCAATTCATCCACCTTATTACAAATGCTCCTCGCATTAAGACACAAAGCCTTCAGGCTTGTTTTTTAACGCTCTTAGACCTATTAGAATTATTATTTACTGTGGCCATGTTTGATTTAAACTGTTGATTTCTCTGACTGCCACTTTTGTTTTTCTCCTTCCTATCTTTTGCTTTTATCCTTGTTTCCCTTTCCTCTGTCTCCCTGCTCAGGTTCCCAACCCCCTTCCATTTTAGTTTAAACCCTCCCCCACAGCACTAGCAAACACTCCCCCTAGGACATCGGTTCCAGCCCTGCCCAGGTGCAGACCGTCCGGTTTGAACTGGTCCCACCTCCCCCAGAACCGGTTCCAATGCCCCAGGAACTTGAATCCCTCCCCCGGCACCATTCCTCTAGCCACGTATTCATCTGAAGTATCCTTCTATTTCTACTCTGACTAGCACGTGGCACTGGTAGCAATCCTGAGATTACTACCTTTGAGGTCCTGTTTTTTAATTTACCTCCTAACTCCCTATATTCCACTTTTAGGATCTCATCCCGCTTTTTACCTATATCGTTGGCGCCTATATGCACCATGACAACTGGCTGTTCACCCTCCCCTTCCAAGATGTTCTGCAGCCGCTCGGAGACATCCTTGACCCTTGCACCAGGGAGGCAACACACCATCCTGGAGTCTCGTTTGCGGCCGCAGAAACGCCTATCTATTCCCCTTACAATTGAATCCCCTATTACTATAGCTCTACCACTCTTTTTCCTCCCATTCTGTGCAGCAGAGCCACCCCTGGTGCCAGGAAGTTGACTGCTGCTGCCTTCCTCTGATAAGCCATCCCCCCCAACAGTACTCAAAGTGGTATATCTGTTGGAGAGGGGGATGGCCACAGGGGACCCCTGCACTACCTGCCTGCGCCTAGTACTCTGCCTGTTGGTCACCCGTTCCCTTTCTTCCTGTCCAACCTCTAGCTGTGGTGTGTCCAATTCCCTAAACGTGCTATTCACGATGTCCCGAGCATCGTGAACGCTCCAGTATGCATCCAATCGCAGCTCCAGTGCCGCAATGCGGTCTGTCAGTAGCTGCAGCTGGGTGCACTTCCTGCACACGTAGTTGTCAGGGACACAGGAAGTGTCCCCGAGTTCTCACATTTCGCAGGAGGAGCAGATCACAGGGCCGGGCTGTCCTGCCATGACTTACCCTTTAATTAATTGAGTTTAAATTAAATCAATCAATCCCAATAATTACACTATAGTTAAATAGTTTACCAACAGTCCCCGCTACACCAGAGAGACCTTAGAAACTATAAAACAGAGTTCAAGTTTAAAAAAGAGAGAAACACTCACCAACCAATCACTTACCTGCTTCCTGCTGACGTCACACTTGGATTACTTTTTACCTCTCACCCGGAACCTGGATTGGTACTATTATGTCCGTGTGTAATTGAGACACGGACTGCAGGAGTTGGTTATAACAGGTCTTTACTGAGTGGAGACAAACTGGAACTAACTATGCAAAGTTACTACACAGGCTTATATACAGGGGTGGTCACTACTGGTACTGCAGTATACAGGGGCTGCAGAATATACTTCCTTCTGCAAAGTACATACACTACAATTCCTCCCCTTTTAGCTAAACAGTACATAACATTCGATTAATAATTAAATATCATATTTACAATTACAGTTGTCATATACATTAGCTGAAGTTAGGCAATTATAAGTTCAGTCTTTGAGGAGGCTTCCTGATTCTGTCTGGATAACGCCTCTTTGGGGTATCAGGTTCTTCTGGCAGAGTTGATTCGGAATCAACGTCGTTGTTGGGTTCGTCTGCTTCCAATATTTCCGATTCTGAGGTAGATGCAATTGATACTTCGGTTTCATCACCAGGTGTATCGGACCGTGGTGTGGAATTAACGTTTTCCTGTGACTCTAGAATCTGGTCAGCATGGCGTCTTACAATGCTCTCTCCAACGCCCACGGTATACATTAGAGGTCCTTGTCGTGTACAGATCGTTCCTGGCTGCCATTTCTCTGTGTGGTAGTCCCGGGCCAAAACTGGTTGACCTATCTTAAAACTCCTGGTCAGCCTTTCATTCATATTCTGAAACTTCCTGTTCTCCATATCTCTTCTGATGTTTGGCTTAACCAAATCCAAGCAGCATCGTAGTCTTCGATTGAAGAACATCATGGCTGGAGTTTGGTTGGTAACCGTATGTGTCACATTCCGGTAGGCAAACAAGAAGTTATCCACCTTGTGTTGTAGGGGTATGTCTTCATTACACATTGCCTTGATAGCCTTCTTGAATGTTTGAACGAACCTCTCAGCCAATCCATTGGTGGCTGGATGATATGGGGTGGATGTGTAATGCTTAAGACCATTGATCTTTAAGAACCTCCGGAACTCTTCAGACACAAACTGTGGTCCATTGTCGGAGCAAATCTGTTCAGGCAGCCCATTTCTGGCGAATATGGTTCGTAAGACTGCGATAGTTTTTTCTGTGGTGGTTGAGGACATTTTTATTACCTCTGGCCACTTTGAATGTGCATCCACCGCAATTAAAAACATCGAGTCCATAAATGGACCAGCAAAATCAATGTGCACCCTTTGCCATGGAGATGAGGGCCACTCCCATGGATGTAGAGGGGCTTGTGGTGGGGCGTTTTGGACCTTCTGGCATCCTGTACAGCTCTTGGTCATCTCTTCGATTTCTCTATCGATTCCCGGCCACCACACAAACGCTCTGGCTAAGTTCTTCATTTTTACCCCTCCCAGATGACCCTCATGAAGCTCATTGAGCACTCTATCCTTCAATTTGGGTGGAATTACTACTCTGGATCCACACATCAAGGTTCCTCTGTACACTGACAACTGTTCTCTTCTCGGCAAGAATGCTGGCAACAGTGGTTCGCCATGTGCTGGCCATCCCTTCACCGTTAAATCATAGACCCAGGAGAGTGTCGGGTCATTTCGTGTTTCCTTTTCTATGTTTGCATTCGTCACAGGTAGACATTCGACTATGGTCGAGTGGAATATCTCCACTGGATCCACTGCAGGTGCTTCTTCCACCGTCGGCAACGGTAGGCGCGACAATCCATCAGCATTCCCATGCTGTTTAGTTCCTTTGTACTCGATGTCATATTGGTGTGCCCCTAGGAAAAGGGACCACCTCTGTAGCCGTTGTGCTGTCATTATCGGGACGCCCTTCTGAGGGTTGAAAATGGAGACAAGAGGTTGATGATCAGTTAGTAGAGTAAATTTCTGACCGTGCAGGTAGTGATTGAACTTCTTCACCCCCCACACCAGGCTGAGGGCCTCTCTGTCAATCTGGGCGTAGTTACGCTCGGCTGAAGTTAACGAGCGCGACGCAAAAGCTATCGGCCTCTCTGAACCATCAAGCAATTTATGTGACAGTACCGCTCCAATGCAGTAGGGAGACTCATCACACGCCAGTCTTATCAGTAGTGATGGGTTGTAGTGAGCCAATACTTCTATTGAAGTGATTAGGTCTTTACTCTTCTGAAAGGCCCGCTTACATTCATCGCTCCATTGCCATGCTACTCCAGTTTGTAGTAGGGCGTTCAGTGGGTGCAGAATTGTGGACAAATTCGGCAAAAACTTATGGTAGTAATTCACCAATCCGAGGAATGACCTCAGTTGCGACACATTTTCAGGCGCTGGAGCCTTAACTACCGCTTCAATTTTGTCAGGGGACTTATGTAACCCCTCTTCATCAATCACGTGGCCACAATACGATAACTGTTTCTTAAAAAACTCGCACTTGGGGCGATTAGCTCGTAGCCCATGTTCTCTTAGTCTAGTGAGCACCTGCTCTAGGTTGGCAAGGTGTTCACTGTCATCTTCACCTGTCACTAGGATGTCGTCCAAGTAACACTGAGTCCCCGGAATCCCTTGCAGGACTTGTTCCATCGCTCTTTGCCATATCACCGGAGCTGATGCTACTCCGAATACCAGTCGATTATACTGGTAAAGACCTTTGTGAGTGTTTATCGTGAGATACTTCCTAGAGGATTCTTCAACCTCCATCTGCAAATATGCTTGTGCTAGGTCAATTTTTGTAAAACGCTTCCCTCCAGATAGTGAGGCAAAAATATCTTCTATCCTCGGGAGAGGATATTGTACTGTGTGAAGGATAGGGTTCACCGTCACCTTGAAGTCCCCACAGATGCGAACCTTCCTTGGCTCCTCAGACTTATTGTTTAACGTTTTCTTCATGACAGGAACGATGGGTGTCGCCCACTCGCTCCAGTCTACCTTAGATAACACGCCTGCATTCTTCAGATTCTCCAGCTCTGCCTCGACGGCTGGGCGAATTGCATATGGTACCGGTCTTGCTTTGAAAAACTTGGGAATTGCATTCTCTTCTATTTTTATCGAGGCGGTTACGCCTTTAAGAGTTCCCAGTTCTTGTTGAAATACCTCTTTGGCATTAGCTAAGATTTTTGACAATTGTCCAGGTGTGACGTCGTCATCCTTTTTACCAGCCACCGTCAGTGCCTGAATGGAGTGCCAGTCTAAACCTATCTTTCTGATCCATTCACGTCCCAATAACGGTGGTCCACCATCTTGCAGTATGTACAGATACAATTTCTGTATTTCCTTGCCATTGTTTTCGACAGGCACCCTTATTTTCCCTCTGGGGTATTGATATACCTATCAATTCATCCAATGAAAAGCGACGAGTTAAGATAGTAACTATAGGTTTTTATTGGCTAAATAACAGAGCCCACCCTCGTGGGTGATCGGGTCCAACAAGGAGGAATACCAGCCAGTCGACCACCTTTATACCTGGGCAAGCAGGCGGAGTCATGGGCGGAGTCAGCTGTGGTCAGCCCAGGTATAACAGCGTGACAAGAGGTGACCTTGTGTAGTGATACAACAGTGTAAACAGTGATAACCATAGTGTAACGATATAAACAGTGATAACCATAGTGTAACGATAGTGAACGATAAAAGTGGTTTACCACATTCACCCCTTGTTTAGATTTGAGTCCGGCGGGGTGAAGTGTGCTACCAGTTCGGGTATGTCAGTCTGTCCGGAGGCCTCGTAAGTCTCTCTGATCGGCGCAGCAGCGGCGGCGGTGATGCAGTATCCGATGTTAATGCTGGTGTCTGCGCGGTCGGCGAAGGCGCGTGGGGTTCAGGCATTCCGTCTACCTAGGGTGGATTTGGGGGGGTGGTGGGGGGTAACGGTGGTGTCTCAGGGGTGCCCGAGGGTGCAAGGTCTCGTAAGGAGACTGTGTCCTCCCGCCCGTCTGGGTATGCCACATAGGCGTACTGGGGGTTGGCATGCAGGAGGTCTACCCTCTCGACCAGGGGGTCCGTTTTATGGGCCCTCACGTGCTTTCGCAGCAAGACGGGCCCCGGAGAGGTCAGCCATGTTGGTAGCAAGGTTCCCGTAGTCGACTTCCTGGGGAAAACAAACATTCGTTCATGGGGGGTGGCGTTAATGGCCGTGCAAAGCAGTGACCGGATGGAATGCAGCGCTGCCGGGAGGACTTCCTGCCTGCGAGAGGTTGGCAGGCCCTTAGACTTTAAGGCTAAGAGAACGGCCTTCCAGACAGTCGCATTCTCTCTTTCCACCTGGCCGTTCCCTCGGGGGTTGTAGCTGGTGGTCCTGCTTGCAGCAATGCCTCTCACTAGTAGGAACTGGCGAAGTTCCTCGCTCATGAAGGATGAGCCCCGGTCGCTATGTATATAGTTCGGGAACCCGAACAAGGCGAAGAGGTCGTTCAGGCATTTGATGACCGTGGTACTGGTCATGTCTGGGCAGGGGAAGGCAAAGGGGAAACGGGAGTACTCATCAATGATGTTGAGGAAGTACACATTACGGTCAGAGGACGGGAGGGGCCCCTTAAAATTGATGCTCAAGCGCTCGAAGGGGCGGGTGGCCTTGATCAGGCTTGCTCTGTCCGGCCTAAAGAAATGCGGTTTGCATTCGGCACAGGTTTGGCAGTTCCTGGTCATGGTCCTGACCTCCTCGATGGAGTAGGGCAGGTTGCGGGCCTTAATGAAGTGGTAAAGCCTGGTGACCCCGGGGTGGCAGAGGTCGTTGTGGAGGGTCTGCAGTCTATCAATTTGCACGTTGGCGCATGTACTTCGTGATAGAGCATCTGGGGGTTCGTTCAGTTTACCAGATCGGTACAAGATATCATAATCATAGGTGGAGAGCTCGATTCTCCACCTCAAGATCTTGTCGTTCTTGATTTTGCCCCTCCGCTTGTTATTAAACATAAAAGCGACTGAACACTGGTCGGTGAGGAGGGTAAATCGTTTGCCTGCCAGGTAATGCCTCCAGCGTCTTACTGCCTCCACGATCGCCTGGGCCTCCTTCTCGACCGAAGAGTGTCGGATCTCAGGGCCCTGGAGGGTCCTTGAGAAGAAGGCCACAGGTCTCCCCGCCTGGTTAAGGGTTGCTGCTAGGGCGAAGTCGGATACATCGCTCTCCACTTGGAAAGGGATAGACTCATCCACCGCGTGCATTGTGGCCTTAGCAATGTCTCCCTTTATGAGGGAGAAGGCTGCGCACGCTTCTGCCGTCAGGGGGAAGGAGGTGGACTTCATGAGGGGTCTGGCTTTGTCCGCATAATTCGGCACCCATTGAGCATAGTAGGCGAAGAGCCCCAGGGTTCTCTTCAGCGCCTTTGGACAGTGGGGGAGGGGTAGCTCCATGAGGGGGCGCATTCTTTCGGGGTCGGGGCCGATGACCCCGTTCTCTACTACGCAGCCGAGGATGGCGAGACGCGAGGTGTTAAACACACATTTCTCCTTATTGTAAGTGAGGTTCAGCCGTTCGGCCGTACGGAGGAATTTCTCCAGATTAACATCGTGGTCCTGCCGGTCGCGGCCGCAGATGGTGACGTTATCTAGATAAGGGAACGTGGCCTGCAGCCCGTTCTGGTCAACCATCCGGTCCATCTCCCTTTGGAAGACCGAAACCCCGTTGGTGACGCCGAAGGGAACCCTAAGGAAGTGGTAGAGGCGGCCATTCGCCTCGAAGGCGGTATACTGGCGGTCCTCAGGGCGGATAGGGAGTTGGTGATAGGCCGACTTAAGGTCGATGGTGGAGAATACCCGGTACTGTGCAATCTGATTGACCATATCAGATATGCGGGGAAGGGGATATGCGTCCAGCTGGGTGTACCGGTTTATGGTTTGGCTGTAGTCGATGACCAGGCGGTTTTTATTGCCGGTCTTAACGACTACGACCTGGGCACGCCAGGGGCTGTTGCTCCTCTCGATGATGCCCTCCTTCAGGAGACGCTGCACCTCAGAGCTAATAAAAGCTCTGTCCCCGGCGCTGTACCGCCTGCTCTTGGTGGCGACGGGTTTACAGTCGCGGGTGAGGTTAGCGAACAGGGAGGTGGGCGGGACCTTGAGGGTGGATAGGCCGCAGGTGGTATGCGGTGGGCGGTTTAAAGGCTGCTGGTTGTCGACTGTGAGTGGGGGGAGGGGTCCACCGTATGCCAAAGTGACACTTTGAAGGTGGGATTGGAAGTCCAGCCCTAGTAGGACGGCAGCGCAGAGCTGGGGCAGGACGAGGAGTTTAAAATTTTTATACTCCGTGCCCCTAACCGACAGGGTCACAACACAGTAGCCGCTGATGTCTGTAGAATGGGACCTTGACGCCATCGAGATCCGGTTGCGCATTGGCCGGACAGTGAGGGAGTAGTGGCTCACCGTGTCTGGATGGATGAAACTCTCCGTGCTTCCGCTGTCGAACAGGCAGGTCGTGGCGTGGCCGTTTACTTTGATGTCCATCATGGACTTGGACAGGTGATGCGGGCGAGCTTGGTCCAGTGTGACGGAGGCTAGTGTATGGCTGAGCGAGCTGCTGTAGTCTGCGGGTGAGGCGGTGGTCAGGTCTGGAGGCAAGGTGGCGGTCGAGTGTGGTGGACAAAATGGCGGCGCCCACGAGGTTGAATAAAATGGCGGGGAAGATGGCCGCCCCCACAACTCACATGCGGCACTGCTGGTGTCGGTGGCCTTGATCAAAAATGGCCGCCCCCACGACTCACACGAGGGGATACTGGCATCTGTGGCCTTGATGAAAGATGGCCGCCCCCACAACTCGCATGAGGCACTGCTGGCGTCTGTGGCTCTCCCCCTGCAGGCCTTAGCGAAGTGGCCTTTCTTGTGGCAATTGGAGCAAGTCGCGTTTCTTGCAGGGCAGCGCGTCCTCGGGTGTTTCGCCTGGCCACAGAAGAAGCAGCCGGCGGCCCGATCGCGGGGCTCCGATGTTGCAGCCGGTACCGGGGGTGGCGGTCCCGATCGATTCTGGGACGCCGACGCTGAGGTAGGTCCCAGAGGCGGCGGTGCGAGGGGTATTGCGGCCGGGGTCGGGCCGGAGTCCCAGGGTCGCGCAGCACAGTACCTAGAATACGCCTTGAGGTCCCGATGGGCCACTTCCAGAGAGCGAGCGAGGGCTGCAGTTGTATTCAGGTCGAGGTCCTTTGATTCGAGCAGTCTTTGCCGTGAGTAGTCGGACCGAAGGCCTTTCACGAAGGCATCGCGGATATTCCCTTCAGTATTTTCTGCAGCCGTTACAGCTTTAAAGTCACAGTCCCTGCCGAGTGTTTGTAGCACCCGTAAAAATTCATCTACAGACTCTCCTGGCTGTCGTGAGCGGGATCTTAGGAGATGTCTGGCATACATAGAGTTTACCGGGCTCCGGTACTGCTCTTTCAGCAGGTTGAGGGCGTCCTCGTATGTAGTAAGGTCCTGGATGATTGCAAATACTTTAGGGCTCACTTGGGCGGTCAGAACTCTTAGTTTGGATCCCGGAGGCACGCCGGATTCTCCCAGGTAGGATTCGAAACAGCTCAGCCAGTGTTTGAAGTCGAGGGCTGTGTTCGCTGCCTGTGGGTTTAGATCCAGGTACGGCGGTCAGAGGGCTCGCAGCCAGGCCGGCTGCTGTGGCTGTTGTAGCTGGCCGTTTGGCTGGTCGTTTGGCTGCTCCGATCCACTCATTTAAAAATTTAGCCAATAAAATTGATATACCTATCAATTCATCCAATGAAAAGCGATGAGTTAAGATAGTAACTATAGGTTTTTATTGGCTAAATAACAGAGCCCACCCTCGTGGGTGATCGGGTCCAACAAGGAGGAATACCAGCCAGTCGACCACCTTTATACCTGGGCAAGCAGGCGGAGTCATGGGCGGAGTCAGCTGTGGTCAGCCCAGGTATAACAGCGTGACAAGAGGTGACCTTGTGTAGTGATACAACAGTGTAAACAGTGATAACCATAGTGTAACGATATAAACAGTGATAACCATAGTGTAACGATAGTGAACGATAAAAGTGGTTTACCACAGGTATACTTTTTGCCCCGTATACGTCTTCAAGACAATGGATGTCTCTTTCAAGGGTATGTGTGAGAATAGCCGCTCATAGTCTCGTCGATTCATGACGGTCAGGGCTGATCCTGTATCCAATTCCATTTTGACTTGGGACCCTGCTATCGTGAGGGTGACCCAAATGGTTCGGTGATCCTCTTTTGCGATTACGTTATGAAGTTTGAGACAGCTTAGTCTCTTGTTCCCGGATTCACTATCGCTCATCTGGTCTTCGGAACTACTGTCCGTCATCTTTTGTACTTTCCTGTACTGTTCCTTAATAGCCTTTTTGTTGTCGTTAGTCTTCTTCCCAGACCTGCAAACTCGTGCAATGTGTCCCATCTTTCCGCATTGCCTGCATATTTTGTCCTTGGACCAGCAGTCCTTCTGGTCATGGGTTGTTCTGCCGCAGCGATAACATTTTTCAAATCCCCGTGTCATTTCGTGGGTGCCGTATTCCTGTGGCTTTTGCTGTATTTCTGCAGCTCCCCTTGCTGCTGCTTCGTACGATACTGCCACGCTGAAAGCCTTATCTAGCGTCAGCTCTTTCTCTGAGAGTAACCTCTTCTGGGTTCCTTCACTCAGGAGTCCACAGACAAATTTGTCCCGTAGGGTATCTGCCAGTCCTGCTCCGAACTGGCAGTGCTTTGATAGCTTGCGTAGTTCCGTAAGGTAATTAGCATTGTTCTCATCTTTATGCTGATTTCTCCTGTGGAATTTAAATCTTTCTGCTATCAGCAGCGGTGTAGGATTTAGGTGCTCCTGTAGGATATCAACAATTTCGTTAAAACTCTTCGCCATCGGTTTGGCTGGAGTAATCAGGTTCTGCAATAGGCCGTACGTTCTTGCGCCCATTAAGTTTAGTAGTACCGATGCCTTTTTCTCATCGGCTACTTCGTTTGCCTCACAATATACCTCGACTCTTTCCACATATGTGGTCCAGTCTTCTATTGCATTATCAAAGGCAGTGATATTGCCAGTCTTCGGCATCTTGGAAATCTAAGATGGCGCCTCCCGCGCTTTGCCTTCTTCCCCGATTTAACAAAATGGCGCCTCCCGCGCTTTCCGTCTTCTCCGCTGCTGCTAGCGCTGTTGCTGGCGTTTTATGCCTTGATGGCGATGCCCTATGGTCTTCACGCACTTCCCCCCGCGCTGCTGCTAACGCCGCTCTCCGCGGTTCCCATGGCAAACTGCAGCTCCTCGCGGCTTTCTGCGCTTCTAATTTCTGTTATTTCCCCGTCGTCGGAGGAACCCTGCAGGACACTTTCCTCCCTCTTCTCAGTCTGTACGCTGCCCGGCTTCGTAGCACCTGCCGCGCCCTGTGTGCTCCACCCTCTCTCTCTCTCTCCCCTCTTCCCGACAACATTGCTCGGCCCCGTTGAAAAGCCACCCGATCGGGCTCTAGCCCGCCGCAGCCCAGGAAGGATCAGTGTACTACCTGCCACCAGCCTGATTAGCTGGAACACCATCGACAGGATAACAAGCCCCGCTCTCGACAGCCTCTCCTGCAAATCTTTCACTCTGATGAATCAGAGGCGGTTGCCCACGGTCGACGCCCGTTTCTTCTGATTGTTTTATTTATTTTTTCTTTCTTCCTTCTGGCCTCGACCTCTGACAACTTCGCTTCAGGGATGGATCCCCATGAGGTGGTGCAGACTGTAGGTAAGTTCGGATCTGCTCGTCGCCAGTATTATGTCCGTGTGTAATTGAGACACGGACTGCAGGAGTTGGTTATAACAGGTCTTTACTGAGTGGAGACAGACTGGAACTAACTATGCAAAGTTACTACACTGTAAGGACCGGAACTCGGTGGACCCAACTGCAGTAAGGCAAACTGAGGCGAAGGTTAGGTTGCAAAACAAAGGTAGACTTTACTTGACATAAACAAAATAACAACAACAAAGAATACAGGCCAGCACGCAGTATCACCAGGCAGTGCAACTCAAGACTGAGCAATGAACATAAACTGAACACCACTTAAATAGTAGGCATCTAACAATACACAGGTGGATACAATAATGAATAAAGAAGGACCCAATTAAGAGAGTTCATGGAGCCCTCTGGTGGTGAGGCGAGGCAGAATCTGGGTCATTCCTTACATACACAGGTTTATATACAGGGGTGGTCACTACTGGTACTGCAGTATACAGGGGCTGCAGAATATAGTTCCTTCTGCAAAGTACATACACTACAGGTACGCCTCTGGTGCTCCCTCGCAGGTCCGCTGCCTCTCCGGTCTCGGGGCTCTGGGCCTCGCTGCCTCGGGCTGCTCTTTAAGTAGATCTCAGTTGGGGTGACCTCTGTGCACCAGGGCCAGATTTCAGTTCCTGCTTGTGGGTGTGTGTGTGTGCGTGCATATCCAAAAGCGGGGTGCCCTCGCCAGAGAGTGGCAGTGAGAATGAGTTTGGAAGAGGCCGTGGAAGAGGGGGCTTAACCTTAACATTAGAGCTAGGTCATTCAGGTGTGAAGTCAGGAAGCATGGTAGAAATCTGGAACTCTTCCCCCCCAAAAAGCTGTTGAGGCTAGGTCAATTGAAAATTTCATAACTGAGATTGATAGATTTTTGTTCGGTAAGAGTATAAAGGGATATGGAACTAAGGCGGGTAGGTGGAGTTAAGATGCAGATCAGCTATGGGCTAATTGAATGGCGGAACAGGCTCAAGGGGCTGAATGGCCTATTCCTGTTCCTATGAAGCTGGGCTTTCACTGGATAACTCTCTCAGCCATCAGAGGAGCTACCCTTCCATCTTATTAACTGCTTTAAACGAGAAAACATAAGCTTGGAAAATACTGTCGCTGATATTAGCAGATGAACGATGAAAGCAATCGGAAGACTTTTCTCTCCCTTCAAATTTATCAATCCACTTATTTTAAAACAGGTTAACGGCGCTGCTAAAATGGTGGACAGCGGAATGTCATATAAACTCAGTAAGGGTTCGTTAAGAGTAACTTTGAGACTGTAATATCCCAAACTGTCCCGTCTGCAAACAGAAACATTAAGTTCCTTTTACTGAAAAAAACAATTTTCCTTAGGAAAGGGAAAGAAAAAAATAACATTAAAATCCATACAATTTTTTTTTAATAACGCAAATATTAGGCATTCATTTCCACCCTTCTCTGTAGAATTGCCAACTTAGTATTTCATACATTTGGTGCTGGCTTGCAATAGTTTATTTCAGCCTTTGTCAACTCCTCATATGTTTCAGTATCACTGTAAGAAAGAACTTGCATTTATATAGTGCCTTACACAACCTCAGGTTGGTGCAGTGTGCTTTACAGCGAAGGAAGTGATTTTTGAAGTGTCGTCATTGTAGTGTATGTACTTTGCAGAAGGAACTATATTTTGCAGCCCCTGTATACTGCAGTGCCAGTAGTGACCACCCCTGTATATAAGCCTGTGTAATAACTTTTGCATAGTAGTTCCAGATTGTCTCCACTCAGTAAAGACCTGTTATAACCAACTCCTGCAGTCCGTGTCTCAATTACACACGGACATAATACTGGCGACAAGCAGATCCGAACTTACCTACAGCCTGCACCACCTCATGGGGATCCATCCCTGAAGCAAAGTTATCAGAGGTCGAGGCCAGAAGAAAGAAAAAAAAATCAAACGAACAGAAGAAACGGGCGTCGACCGTGGGCATCCGCCTCTGATTCATCGGAGTTGAAGAATTGCAGGAGAGGCTGTCGAGAGCGGGGCTTGGTTATCCTGTCGATGGTGTTTCAGCTAATCGGGCTGGTGGCAGGTAGTACACTGATCCTTCCTGGGCTGCGGCGGTCTAGAGCTCGATCGGGTGGCTTTTCAACGGGGCCGAGCAGCGTTGTCGGGAAGAGGAGAGAGAGAGAGGGTGGAGCACACAGGGCGCGGCCGGTGCTACGAAGCCGGGCAGCGTACAGACCCGAGAAGAGGGAGGCAAGTGTTCCGCAGGGTTGCTCTGACGACGGGGAATTAATTTTTAAAAATTGGAAGTGCAGAAAGCCGCGAGGAGCTGCAGTTTGCTACGGGAACAGCGGAGAGCGGCGTTAGCAGCAGCGCGGGGGGAAGTGCGCGAAGACCATAGGGTGTCGCCATCAAGTCATAAAATGCCAGCAACAGCGCTAGCACCAGCGGGGAAGAAGGCAAAGCGCGGGAGGCGCCATTTTGCCGATGAGAAAAAGGCATCGGTACTACTAAACTTAATGGGCGCAAGAACGTACGGCCTATTGCGGAACCTGATTACTCCAGCCAAACCGATGGCGAAGAGTTTTAACGAAATTGTTGATATCCTACAGGAACACCTAAATCCTACACCGCTGCTAATAGCAGAAAGATTTAAATTCCACAGGAGAAATCAGCATAAAGATGAGAACAATGCTGATTACCTTACGGAACTACGCAAGCTATCAAAGCACTGCCAGTTCGGAGCAGGACTGGCAGATACCCTACGGGACAAATTTGTCTGTGGACTCCTGAGTGAAGGAACCCAGAAGAGGTTACTCTCAGAGAAAGAGCTGACGCTAGATAAGGCTTTCAGCGTGGCAGTATCGTACGAAGCAGCAGCAAGGGGAGCTGCGGAAATACAGCAAAAGCCACAGGAATACGGCACCCACAAAATGACACGGGGATTTGAAAAATGTTATCGCTGCGGCAGAACAACCCATGACCAGAAGGACTGCTGGTCCAAGGACAAAATATGCAGGCAATGCGGAAAGATGGGACACATTGCACGAGTTTGCAGGTCTGGGAAGAAGACTAATGACAACAAAAAGGCTACTAAGGAACAGCACAGGAAAGTACAAAAGATGACGGACAGTAGTTCCGAAGACCAGATGAGCGATAGTGAATCCGGGAACAAGAGACTAAGCTGTCTCAAACTTCACAACGTAATCGCAAAAGAGGATCACCGAACCATTTGGGTCACCCTCACGTTAGCAGGGTCCCAAGTCAAAATGGAATTGGATATAGGATCAGCTCTGACCGTCATGAATCGACGAGACTATGAGCGGCTATTCACACACATACCCTTGAAAGAGACATCCATTGTCTTGAAGACGTATACGGGGCAAAAAGTATACCCCAGAGGAAAAATAAGGGTGCCTGTCGAATACAACGGCAAGGAAATACAGAAATTGTATCTGTACATACTGCAAGATGGTGGACCACCGTTATTGGGACATGAATGGATCAGAAAGATAAGTTTAGACTGGCACTCCATTCAGGCACTGATGGTGGCTGGTAAAAAGGATGACGACGTCACTCCTGGACGATTGTCAACAATCTTAGCCAACGCCAAAGAGGTATTTCAACAAGAACTGGGAACTCTTAAAGGCGTAACCGCCTCGATAAAAATAGAAGAGAATGCAATTCCCAAGTTTTTCAAAGCAAGACCGGTACCATATGCAATTCGCCCAGCTGTCGAGGCAGAGCTGGAGAATCTGGAGAATGCAGGCGTATTATCTAAGGTAGACTGGAGCGAGTGGGCGACACCCATCGTTCCTGTCATGAAGAAAACGTTAAACAATAAGTCTGAGGAGCCAAGGAAGGTTCGCATCTGTGGGGACTTCAAGGTGACAGTGAACCCAGTCCTTCACACAGTACAATAACCTCTTCCGAGAATAGAAGATATTTTCGCCTCACTATCTGGAGGGAAGCGTTTTACAAAAATTGACCTAGCACAAGCATATTTGCAGATGGAGGTTGAAGAATCCTCTAGGAAGTATCTCATGATAAACACTCACAAAGGTCTTTACCAGTATAATCGACTGGTATTCGGAGTAGCATCAGCTCCGGCGATATGGCAAAGAGCGATGGAACAAGTCCTGCAAGGGATTCCGGGGACTCAGTGTTACTTGGACGACATCCTAGTGACAGGTGAAGATAACAGTGAACACCTTGCCAACCTAGAGCAGGTGCTCACTAGACTAAGAGAACATGGGCTACGAGCCAATCGCCCCAAGTGCGAGTTTTTTAAGAAACAGATATCGTATTGTGGCCACGTGATTGATGAAGAGGGGTTACATAAGTCCCCTGACAAAATTGAAGCGGTAGTTAAGGCTCCAGCGCCTGAAAATGTGTCGCAACTGAGGTCATTCCTCGGATTGGTGAATTACTACCATAAGTTTTTGCCGAATTTGTCCACAATTCTGCACCCACTGAACGCCCTACTACAAACTGGAGTAGCATGGAAATGGAGCAATGAATGTAAGCGGGCCTTTCAGAAGAGTAAGGACCTCATCACTTCAAGGGAAGTATTGACTCACTACAACCCATCACTACCGATAAGACTGGCGTGTGATGCGTCTCCCTACGGCATTGGAGCGGTACTGTCACATAAATTGCTTGATGGTTCAGAGAGGCCGATAGATTTTGCGTCACGCTCGTTAACTTCAGCCGAGCGTAACTATGCCCAGATTGACAGAGAGGCCCTCAGCCTGGTGTGGGGGGTGAAGAAGTTCAATCACTACCTGCACGGTCAGAAATTTACTCTACTAACTGATCATCAACCTCTTGTCACCATTTTCAACCCTCAGAAGGGCGTGCCGATAATGACAGCACAACGGCTGCAGAGGTGGTCCCTTTTCCTAGGGGCACACCAATATGACATCGAGTACAAAGGAACTAAACAGCATGGGAATGCTGATGGATTGTCGCTCCTACCGTTGCCGACGGTGGAAGAAGCACCTGCAGTGGATCCAGTGGAGATATTCCACTCGACCATAGTCGAATGCCTACCTGTGACGAATGCAAACATAGAAAAGGAAACACGAAATGACCCGACACTCTCCTGGGTCTATGATTTAACGGTGAAGGGATGGCCAGCACATGGCGAACCACTGCTGCCAGCATTCTTGCCGAGAAGAGAACAGCTGTCAGTGTGCAGAGGAACCTTGATGTGTGGATCCAGAGTAGTAATTCCACCCAAATTGAAGGATAGAGTGCTCAATTAGCTTCATGAGGGTCATCTGGGAGGGGTTAAAATGAAGAACTTAGCCAGAGCGTTTGTGTGGTGGCCGGGAATCGATAGAGAAATCGAAGAGATGACCAAGAGCTGTACAGGATGCCAGAAGGTCCAAAACGCCCCACCACAAGCCCCTCTACATCCTTGGGAGTGGCCCTCATCTCCATGGCAAAGGGTGCACATTGATTTTGCTGGTCCATTTATGGACTCGATGTTTTTGATTGCGGTGGATGCACATTCAAAGTGGCCAGAGGTAATAAAAATGTCCTCAACTACCACAGAAAAAACTATCACAGTCTTACGAACCATATTCACCAGAAATGGGCTGCCTGAACAGATTTGCTCCGACAATGGACCACAGTTTGTGTCTGAAGAGTTCCGGAGGTTCTTAAAGAACAATGGTGTTAAACATTACACATCCGCCCCATATCATCCAGCCACCAATGGATTGGCTGAGAGGTTCGTTCAAACATTTAAGAAGGCTATCAAGGCAATGTGTAATGAAGACATACCCCTACAACACATGGTGGATAACTTTTTGTTTGCCTACCGGAATGCGACACATGCGGTTACCAACCAAACTCCAGCCATGATGTTCTTCAATCGAAGACTACGATGCCGCTTGGATTTGGTTAAGCCAAACATCAGAAGAGATGTGGAGAACAGGCAGTTTCAGAATATGAATGAAAGGCCGACCAGGAGTTTTAAGATAGGTCAACCAGTTTTGGCCCGGGACTACCGCACAGAGAAATGGCAGCCAGGAACGATCTGTACACGGCAAGGACCTCTAATGTATGCCGTGGACGTTGGAGAGAGCATTGTAAGACGCCATGCTGACCAGATTCTAGAGTCACTGGAAAACGTCAATTCCACACCACGATCCGATACACCTGGTGATGAAACCGAAGTACCAATTGCATCTACCTCAGAATCAGTGACATTGGAAGCAGACGAACCAAACAACGACATTGATCCCGAATCAACTTTGCCGGAAGAACCTGATACCCCAAAGAGGCGTTATCCAGACAGAATCAGGAAGCCTCCTCAAAACTGAACTTATAATTGCTTAACTTCAACTAATGTATCTAGCAACTGTAATTGTAAATATGTTATTTAATTATTAATCGAATGTTATGTACTGTTTAGCTAAAAGGGGAGGAATTGTAGTGTATGTACTTTGCAGAAGGAACTATATTCTGCAGCCCCTGTATACTGCAGTACCAGTAGTGACCACCCCTGTATATAAGCCTGTGTAGTAACTTTTGCATAGTAGTTCCAGGTTGTCTCCACTCAGTAAAGACCTGTTATAACCAACTCCTGCATTCCGTGTCTCAATTACACATGGACATAATAGTCATCGTACCATGTTTTGCGCCACGCGTCACTGACTAATTTGACCTTGTGCGCTATTACTTCCTTCCACGTGGAGATTTTCTCACAATTCTATTAGGACAAAAGTATTTGTTCCTGTTCTTGTTTCTCCACAAACAATGTGTCCGGATTTTGAGGAAGCTGCATGCGGAAGTGAGGTACAGTATTATCATTTTTTATTAAATCTTTTTATTTTTAGCGATCTCATCGTATTACAGCACAAACACGCGGCCTTTACTCTGGGTTCCGTGTGATGCAATTTACAGAAGTTTGCTGGTCTTTACCAGCCCTGGATTTGTAATAAATTGAAATATTTTGAACTTGGTTCAGAATAGTCTTGCTGTTAGAGTCATTATTTCAACACACAATACTGACTTACTGCCAAGAAAATGATTTCCTCAAGAAAATGAGATATTGCACATCAGCAGTTTTTTTGTGTTTTTTTTTCACACAGTTAAAGGTAATTGTAAGATATATGACTCTTCCCTCGATAAGTTCATTGTACGGTTGTGTCACCACGGGATTCGAAGACAGATTTGCAGAGGTCCCATTGATATAAAAATACATATCCGAGTCCTTGTCAGAAATAACTCCAGCAAAGCACAAAAATATGTGAACTCCATAGATACATCTATTCCCAGTGTTTCCGGCATAAATTCCTTGCAGTCTACTGCTGAAAATCCAACATCAATTTTTGCATTAAAAAATTTGAATTAAGCAACATAAATAGCACAGCAAAGTGGGAATTTAATGCTTAAAAAATTGAATTATTACATCGGATTACATCGGATAAACGGCACAGAAACAGGCCATTCGGCCCAACCAGTCCATGCCGGTGTTTATGCTCCACTCGAGCCTCCTCCCGTCTTTCCTCATCTAAATCTATCAGCATAACTCTCTATTCCCTTCTCCCTCAGGTTTGTCTAGCCTCCCCTTAAATGCATCGATACTATTCGCTTCAACCACTCCCTGTGGTAGCGAGTTCCACATTCTCACCACTCTCTGGGTAAAGAGGTTCCTTCTGAATTCCCTATTTGATTTCTTGCTGACTATCTTATATTGATGGCCTCTAGTTTTGCTCTTCCCCACAAGTGGAAACACTCTCTGTATCTACTCTATCAAAACCATTCATGATTTTAAAGACCTCTATTAGGTCACCCCTCAGCCTTACTTTTTTCAAGAGAAAAGAGACCCAGCCTGTTCACCCTTTCCTGATAGGTGTACCCTCACATCTCTGGTATCATCCTTGTAAATCTTCTCTGCACCCTCTCCAGTGCCGCTATATCCTTTTTTATAATAGGGCGACCAGAACTGCACACAGCACTCCAAGTGTGGTCTAACCAAGGTTTGATACAAGTTTAGCATAACTTCCTTACTTTTCAATTCTATCCTTTTAGAAATAAACCCTAGTGCTTGGTTCGCTTTTTTTTATGGCCTTATTAACCTGTGTCGATACTTTTAGTGATTTGTGTATTTGTACTCCGAGATCCCTTTGGTCTTCTACCCCATTTAAATTCTTATTTTCCAAGTAATATGTGACCTCCCTATTTTTTGTACCAAAATGTTTTGGATAATTACAACATTGAAATAAGTGGACTGTACATGCAGGCGTGACGATCTCTTCCAAAAAAGGTTGGCAGGGATAATGACAGCAACCTAAATTTATATAGCACCTTTAATGTAGAAAAATATCCCAAAGTGCTTCACAAAGGTATAATAAAAAAAAATGGATGCGGAGCCAAAGAAGGAGATATTAGGAGGGGTGACCAAAATTTTATGATGGGTCTTAAAGGAGGAGAGGGAGGAGGTGAGGCGGAAGAGTTTAGGAAGGGAATTCCATAGTGTGGGGTCTCGGCGGCTGCAGGTACAGCCAACAATGGTGGAGCAAAGGGAAGCTGGATGAGCAGAAGGCTGGAGTCAGGAACGGAATGTTTGAGCATGAGTTGTAGGGCTGGAGGAGGTTGCAGAGATGGAGAGGAGCAAGTTCATGGAGCGAGTTAAACACGAGGATGTGAATTTTAAACTTGAGGCATCGGCTGTTCCGGGAACCAATGTAGATCAGCAAGGACAGAGGTTGATGGGTGAGGGGAGTTAATTTTGGAATAGGATACAGGCAGCAGAGTTTTGGATGCGATAAAATTTACCTAGTTTGGATGATGAGAAGCCGGCCAGGAGGGCGTTGGAATAGTTTAGTTTGAAGGTGACAATGGTTGAGGATTTGAGGAAATTAGAAGCCAGTTATCTTATTTCAGTTGTTGGTAAACTACTTGAGCCTGAAGTTCCCTATATTAATTCCACCTAAATTCTGGTTGGGCGTGAGTGTAGGCAAGTCTTCCGCCTGCCCCTCCAATATCAAGAGAGCGTGTTTGGGGGTGTTCCTTGGCTACCCAAGACGCCTGCCCATCATACACTTGTAAGGCCTCAGTGGAACTCTCACCAGGTACAATCAACCCACAATACTTTCGGTTCAACCTCCAAAATAATAGGTGCATGTGTTGAACAATGCAAAGCACTATGTTGGGTGCCATTATCTTAATTTAAATCTGAACTTTTGATGCTAGCTCAATTTTGCATTAATTAAGACCAATATGGATTTCAGTTGACCAAATGACCAAATCTAAACAGGATTGAATCGGTCAAAATTCATATTCAAATCCAAATTCAAGGCTGAGAGGTGACCTGAGAGAGGTCTTTAAAATGATGAAGGGTTTGATAGGGTAGACGTAGAGAAGATGTTTCCACTTGTGGGGAGTCAAAAACTAGGGGTCATAAATATAAAATAGTCACTAATAAATCCAATAAAGAATTCAGGAGAAACCTCTTTACCCAGAGTGTGGTTAGAATGTGGAACTCGCTACCACAGGGAGTGGTTGAGGCGAATAGTATGGATGCCTTTAAGAAAGAAAGACTTGCATTTATATAGCGCCTTTCGTGACCTCAGGACGTCCTAAAATGCTTTACAGCCAATGAAGTACTTTTGGCGTGTAGTCACTGTGGTAATGTAGGAAACGTGGCAGCCAATTTGTGCACAGCAAGGTCCCACAAAGAGTAATGTGATAATGACTAAATAATCTGTTTTTGTGATGAGGATTGAGAGATAAGTATTGGCCAGGGAAGCTAGCTAAATACATGAGGGAGAAAGGAATAGAAGGATATGCAGATAGATTTAGATGAAGTAGGGTGGGAGGAAGCTCGTGTGGGAGGAATACCAACACAGACCAGTTGGGCCGAATGGCCTGTTTCTGTGCTGTCAATTCTATGCAATTCTTTGTAATATGTCATTTCCCAAAGTCACCTGAATTGAACTATAAAGTGACAGTCTTGGGCTCAGTGGTAGCACTCGTGCCACTACCAAAATCGATTAAGTGGTTGTCTAGATGTGGGATCTTGCCATGTGTGACGTGGCTGCTATGTTTGCCTGCAAAACAAGTGACCGCACTTCAACAAGCTGTGACGGACATTGGGACATCCCGTTGATGCGAAAGGACCGATATATAAATGCAAGTTCTTTCTTTCTTTCCTGCAGGGATCACCAGATGCGGACGAGAAGTTGGGAACTTCGGTGATTACTTTTCCCCCTCCCTAAACGAGGGTAACTGAGGCCAAGTGTAGCCCCCCATCCCTGCTGGCAGCCTGGCGGAGCTCAGCTAACGCAGCACAGACTTGGAATCAAACCTGGGACCCTCTGGTCCGTATGGCTCAGTTGCCTTTACAAACTGAGCCATTGGGGGGAACTAATCTGGGCTAGAGTTGAGCCCAAACCCCTGAGATCAAAGCTCAACCATTCAGCCCACAAACGGGGCAATTAGTAACAAATCGGTTTCTGTTTCAGCTGCCAGTCCAAGCTGTGGATGACCCAACTGGTAAATTTGTGCCAGATTATGGATCTTCGGCTGCTCCTTCTATGTATTTTGAAGAATGGTGGCAATGGAACAGGCAGATCCCAGGATACGGTGTTAATAAAGATATAGAAAAGGTGAGTTAAAAAAATTTTTTTAAATGGCTTCCAAATTTACACCATTAATGTTTAGCTTGTGAACTACTTGGGCATCTCGGCACGGTTTGGTGAAGTCACATTGACAAGGACGGGGGTTGGCATTTGATCATTTGTGTTCCCACTAAATCCGCCTTTTGGATGAGATGTCACACCTGTCTGGCTCAGGTGGATAAGAAAGATCCCATGGCATTTGAAGAAGAGCAAGGCGTTCTCCCAGTGTCCTGGCCAACATTCCTCTCAACCAACATCATCAAAAACAAAATAACTTGGTCATTCGTTTATTGTTTGTGGAACCTGCCTGTGTGCAAATTGGCTAACTCATTCTCCTGCACAACCTGTGGCCAATTTCAGAAAAAAACTCTGGGAAATTCTTTCCTGGTTCTTGAAGCAAGCAAGCTCCAGAAGACCATGGTTACCCAGGTCATATTACTTGATATGATAAACTGCTCCCTTCCCTATCTGGAGGTTGTGTCCCAATGTCCTTAGAAACCTAAAGAAGAGCTTGAATTTATATAGCGCCTTCACAGCCGCAGGATGTCCCAAAGCACTTTACAGCTAATTAATCACTTTTGATGTGTAGTTACTGTTGTTAGGTAGGCAAATGCGCAGCAAATTTGTGCACAGCAAGGTCCCACAATCATCAAGTGAGATGAATGACAAGTCAATCTGTTTTTGATCATTTGTTCAAGTCTACAGTGACTGGAACCCAAGACCTTCTAATCCGTGGAGAGAGTGCTATCAACTGAGCCAAATGGCCACTATAGAATACAAAACTCGGAAGCCTTGGGGCACAATGGTTTTTGTGCTTCTGGGGCTGGGAGGTGATAGTAGGGGTGGATATCATCTGTGGAGGGCACCAGGCCAGGGGTAACTAGTGGAGATGCGAGCCCTGATGGATATTCTGCATGTTTCCTTGATTGTTTTTGGGCATCAGGGAGTATTTTTGCAGGGTTTTTCATCATGGTATTAAATAGATAGGACAGAGTCTATCTATACCGTACCGTGCTGAGATGTCCAGGTGGCAACAAGAGCAGGTCAGAGGCTAGGTACTCTGTGGCGAGTGTCTCACCTCCTGACTCCCCAAAGCCTTTCCACCATCTACAAGGCACAAGTAAGGAGTGTGAAGGAATACTCTCCACTTGCCTGGATGAGTGCAGCTCCAACAACACTCAAGAAGCTCGACACCATCCAAGACAAAGCAATCCGCTTGATCGGCACCCCATCCACCACCTTAAACGTTCACTCCCTCCACCACCGGCGCACCGTGGCTGCAGTGTGTATCATCTACAAGATGCACTGCAGCAACTCGCCAAGGCTTCTTCAGCAGCACCTCCCAAACCCATGACCTCGACCACCTAGAAGGACAAGGGCAGCAGGCGCATGGGAACACCACCACCTCCAAGTTCCCCTCCAAGTCACACACCATCCTGACTTAGAAGTATATCACCGATCCTTCATTGTCGCTGGGTCAAAATCCTGGAACTCCCTCCCTAACAGCACTGTGGGAGTACCTTCACCACACAGACTGCAGCGGTTCAAGAAGGCGGCTTACCACCACCTTCTCAAGGGCAACTAGGGATGGGCAATAAATGCTGGCCTTGCCAGCAACGCCCACATCCCATAAACGAATAAATTTAAAAAATGTTGACAAGCTCAACAGGGTAGATGGTACATGGTTTGTGGAAGGAACAAGCTTTAATTCCAAACTTTCTAATGGAAAAAAATGCTTGATCTTCCTTGCTAGTCTAATGCAGTCAGGAGTGTAAAATAATTCACATCATTTATTGTGTCTTCTGTTTAGGTACCAATGCAAACTGTTAGTGCACCAGATGGCAGAACAGCTGTAGCTGCTGATGGAGACCTCACAATATCTTTAACACACCTTAATGAATGGGGAAAATGGAGAAATCAATTAAGGTAAGTATGCTAGAACGTTAGAAGAGAAACTATTTGGTAAATAATCCTTCCAGCTTTAATAACTTAAGGGGACAGTGAGAAAGGCCCAGCTGACAGTATGGAGCAGTGAGCGTGGTGGAAGAACCAAGGCTGTAGTGTTCTAGTTTTGCTTCCAACCTGCGCTCAATGTGGCTCAGCACCAGGAAGCAGCTTTGCTGAATTTTCCCGATAAAGTCCAGAGTAAGTAAAAGTAATTCGGCCCAACAAGTCCATTTCCTCCAGAGTCCATGAACATTATTCTATTATGGAATTTCCTGCTGTTGGTCTCCTGCTTCAAGAAACACAAAGTTCTTTTTCTCTTGCCTTCCCTGAAAAAGAGAGGCCGTTAATGTCTTTGTAACCTACAATTCCACTTTTCAACAGGTATTGGGAATCATTTTAACTTTTGGCAACAGTGTAAAACGGACGATATCGGATTTCAATGGTAATGAAGATCAGGCAGGGTGTGTAATGGGCAGTCGATCCAATATCACCCATTTTACACCATTGGCAAAAGATAAAACTGCCCCCCATTGATTCTTAACCAGTGTCACGCTAAAAACAAAGGGGGAGAAATTGGGTTGAGCCGCAAACGGGGCGCCAAGCTCGCCTGGGCGCCAGATTTTGCGCTGCGATCGGAGCAGCAGCGATCGCCGGAAATTCAGCTTGAGCGCCCCAAGAGGGAGACGGGGCGAGGCTCGAGGCGCTCCGCGTCCCTCTTAGGGCGCTGAAACTGAATATCGCAGCGCAACGTGCCACAGCGCCACACGCTGCGGCACGGCGCGCTGCGGTACTGCAGGCCTTCCTCCCATTCTTAAGGGGGAGGGGCGTGCACCAGTGCGATGAGCGATCGCGAGTGCCGGCAAAAGAGCCCGGCACTGAGGAGAAGTGCCGGGCTCTCGGAAAGCAGCCGGCAATGCCATGGGGGGAGAACAGGAGGCTGGGGACGGAGGTGCTGGCAGGCGGCTGCCGAAAAAAAAGGCTGCCCCGCACCTCCACCTTAATTTGCGCCACTGCCGCCACAGGTAGGCCCCGTGAACCGGGCGCGATTCGCGAGCGGCGCTACAGAGGCGGTCGCTGCCAAATATCGCGATCGGGGCGGTAGGGGGGCGCTGCGCACACCAATGACGTCATCGGTGGTGGTGCAGCGCAACAGGCTAACGCCGCCATTAGCGCCCCAGCTAAATATCGCGGGAGGCGTGGCCAGTGGCGCTAAAGCCACTGAGTGCCCTCTTTAGGCACTAACTGGTGGCGCGGCCCACCGAATTTCTCCCCCAAAATATCCAATCAAAATGTAACAGTAAATCTTAGCATTCTTTTCTATGCTGAGAATATTGCAGTTAGAATCAAGATCAAAACATTCCTTTCCTTGGATATTAGATTTGTCAAGATGTTAAAAGATGCAGACTGTGGGCAATTTCTATTCAATACTCAAACCACTATCTCCTCCAATATCTACTTTGGAGGACTGATGTGCTTTTAATCATCACATGAAAAACAAGTTTCAAAGTGAAGGCTTTCACACACACACACACTTGCCTTGTTGTATGGAGGAGTGATCATTTGTAGTCACTTTCTTCACCAGACTGTCACCGTGCGCTGTTTGCCACCGACTGACAATAAGTGGAAATGCAGGACCTCATTTAGAATCAAGCCGCGGAGCCCAGGTCCAGACACAGCCTGATAATTTACTACCTGCTGTTTCTGTGAACTGATGGACAGAAAATTGTGCAGCACGCTAACCAGGCACTTCTCCACATGCAGTCCTCCCCGTTCGGAGCTCCAACTGACCCTGTATTCTCCAACTCGCCCTGAGCCATGGGAGATCCACTAGTTCTAATTTAAAACCTAATTAAACGTCGACACTTCTCGCTTTCCAATGTATTTCAAAACAGCATTAGCACACAGCACGACACTGACTGGTGCCGGCTTGAGATCTCTCGGGCAGTAAATGGCTCCTCTCATTTTTTGAAAATGATTTTCTTGGCTACAGAAATGCTATACAACGAATCGGTGTCAGCGAATAAATATGCGAGCAGTATTACATGTGTTAAACAGCAGTTGTTCAGACCTCAATCTCTCCTTAAAGGTGCTCAACCCGCATAATTGTGCCATCTCAATAGACGTGCCGTGGATGTGTGGAACAGTCCCAGAATCTTTTATGATCCCTCTGGGCAGGTGCTTCTATTTGAAGTGTGCACAGAAGATTAGTAGTTACTGGGTCTTATTGAAAGTGCCGGTTCTTGTAGCATCTGTCAGGCAGTCAACACAATTAGATTAACACTCTACTGACACCCCATTGAACTGTTGATGAGCAACTTCTATTCATTTGCACAGATTCATTTGAAGGCCACGAGCCTTTCATATCACTAACAAGAGACCAGGCTCCTTCACCTTAGTACAAAAGGAAAATACTGCAGATGCTGGAAATCTGAAATAAAAGCGGAAAATGCTGGAGACGCTCAGCAGGTCAGGCAGCATCTGTGAAGAGAGAAACAAGAGTTTTTTCCCCCAGTTCTGACGAAAGGTCATCGACCTGAAACAACTCTGTTTCTTCACAGATGCTGCCTGACCTGCTGAGTATCTCCAGCATTATCTGTTTTTATTCCTTCACCTTAGTGTTTGTGGCTGATTGCACAGTATTCCTAATGATAGTCAGCTTGGCTCAGTTGGTAGTCCTCCCGCCTCCGAGTCGAAGGTTGTGGGTTCAGGCCCCACTGCAACACTTGACCTTCCAAGTGCTGTAACTGAGGGAGTGCTGCACTGTCGGAGGTGCTGCCCTTCAAACAATAGGTTAATCCGTGATCCTCTGTCATATTCCAGTGGTTCAGCTTGACATTAAAAATCCCACAGTGCTATTTGAAAAAGAGCAGCAAGTTCTCCTGGTATTGTGACTAGTTTAGCATTCCACCCACAACCAATGCCACCCAAAAAAAACCCAAATTAACTGATTGGTCATTCATTTCATTGCTTGTTATCGTATTCTGCTCTGTGCAAAATGGCTGCTGTGTTTGACTACATAACTGCAGTGATTGTACACATCAGAAATTAATTGATTGGATGTGAAATATTTCCAGATATTTTAAGAGACATGACAGAACCAAACTAACGCGTCACTTCCTATTATAAGTTTCGGGTCTGTAGTAGATATTCACGTGGTTTCAGCATCACCACTCATTCACTCCTGTAAATGGACCCTGCATCCTCTATGATCAGGAGTGCACTTCTACTGCCCAGTATCTATTTACATGGCAGCATGCCCCACGAGCCAAAACAATAACATTGTGTGCACTGGGTATTGTGATTTTTCACTTGCCCTGAGGTGTGTTCTTCCTATCATTCAGAAAGCAGACTAACACTCAGCTGGTACCCCAGCTATAGGCCCCTGTCAACGTGCTGAATAATTTGTGTGTTGCTGTGATGTTAACCCACTTGTGAACCAAATTTACCTTCATAGCAGCATCATACTATAAAATAAACCCAGAATACCTTCAAAGGTAAAATAAGTAAAAATCATTAAACGTGGTATTTCTTCATACAGCGTATTAGAAAAGCGTGCGGAATTTTTAAAAAAATGTTCTTGCTCCAAACATCAATCACATCTAAAATGGTGATGGGGTAAGAAGGGAAACTTGCCAAGTTTTCACATTTCTGTCTATTCAGCTGTCTATATACAAAGTTGTTTTAATTTAGTGCATGACACTCCAAATGTCACATTTTGTATAAAATACCAACAAATCTATTGGGGAGAAGGCAGGGACAGGGTACTGAGTTTGGATGATCAGCCATGATCTCATTGAATGGCGGAGCAGGCTCGAGGGGCTGAATGGCCTACTCCTGCTCCTATCTTCTATGTTTCTATGTAAATCATAACTGCAAATGCTGTAAAATGTATACAAAAAACAGGGGAAAAAATAACTTTTTTTTATTCGTTCATGGGATGTGGGCGTTGCTGGCGAGGCCAGCATTTATTGCCCATCCCTAGCTGCCCTCGAGAAGGTGGTGGTGAGCCACCTTCTTGAACCGCTGCAGTCCGTGTGGTGAAGGTACTCCCAAGGTGCTGTTAGGGAGGGAGTGCCAGGATTTTGACCCAGCGACGATGAAGGATCGGCGATATATTTCCAAGTCAGGATGGTGTGTGACTTGGAGGGGAACTTGGAGGTGGTGGTGTTCCCATGCGCCTGCTGCCCTTGTCCTTCTAGGTGGAAGAGGTCACGGGTTTGGGAGGTGCTGCCGAAGAAGCCTTGGCGAGTTGCTGCAGTGCATCTTGTAGATGGTGCACACTGCAGCCACAGTACGCCGGTGGTGGAGGGAGTGAATGTTTAAGATGGTGGATGGGGTGCCAATCAAGCGGGCTGCTTTGTCTTGGGTGGTGTCGAGCCTCTTGAGTGTTGTTGGAGCTGCACTCATCCAGGCAAGTGGAGAGTATTCCATCACACTCCTGACTTGTGCCTTTTAGATGGTGGAAAGGCTTTGGGGAGTCAGGAAGTGAGACACTCACTGCAGAATACCCAGCCTCTGACCTGCTCTTGTTGTCACAGTATTTATGTGGCTGGTCCAGTTATGTTTCTGGTCAATGGTGACCCCCAGGATGTTGATGGTGGAGGATTCGGTGATGGTAATGCTGTTAAATGTCAAGGGGAGGTGGTTAGACTCTCGCTTGTTGGAGATAGTCATTGCCTGGCACTTCTGTGGCACGAATGTTACCTGCCACTTATCAGCCCAAGCCTGAATGTCGTCCAGGTCTTGCTGCATGCGGGCATGGACTGCTTCATTATCTGAGGAGTTGCGAATGGCGTTGAACACTGTGCAGTCATCAGTGAACATCCCCACTTCTGACCTTTTTGATTTCTCTGACCTTTAGGCAACATGTTCCTTCCCCAAGTTAAGGAGCCAAACAGCTGCCAGTCTACAGAGGTTCTGAACAGGCTCCAGTTGACCTCAGGGAGTGACTATCATCATCACATCCCTATTGGAATCACCCTTCTACTGGCCTCAAAGGGACAGGCCAGCGTAAATACAGTGCCACGTCAGCATCTAAACATCACAAGTGTTCTCCAGCCCGCAGGCATCACCCCAGGTGGCCAACTGGTAACAATAAAGTCTTATCTGTGCATATTGAACATCTTTTTCCTCACTACAGTATATTTCAGAATTTGCTGTCACAGTAACAGTGAGGCTTCACCATTATTTATGCGCAAATGGCACAGCAACTTCAGGCGAGGGGCTGATGTGGAGTTAAACGCGAATATCCAAAAGTTGCCGTCTGCGTTGCCCTGCTCTACCATTAGCTTCCCGAAAACGGCATCCCGCTGTCTGCCTCACTATTGAAATGCATTGAATGGCGTGAAGTTGCTGCATTTGCGTGGTAGATATGAACTAAACTCTGACAAAGAAAGTTATGTCTTGCCATTTCAAGTATAAGTACCTTTTTTAAGGTAATCAGTGTTAATTACTGCCAATCAACCCCTCTGGCACTGAAAGTTAACTATTACAAGTGTGGATTCTCATTCTTTCGGGTTTTAATTGGTGGAGATTTTTAAAATGTCAAATTTAAAATTACAATGTTTTTACTTTTCCTTTCTGCCTCTTCTCTCTCTCTCAATCCAACCTTTCTTTCCCTCTCTTTAGTTCTCTTTCTGTACCTGATTTGACATTGAATTCGCCCCTCTATAATTTACACTCCCTTCTCAGTCCTTGGGCTGTTAATTTGACAATCCTTCAATCTGATTGGTTAAGAAGAGACCCAGTTGCTTGCCCCGTTCACTCAGGTCCCAGACGGCCTGTTTCCCCTCGCTGCGCCGTTATCAGCTCACATTTTCAGCAACTTGCCACGCAGAATTTTTAAAAACCTAAATGTGCAAAGGGCAAGTCTAACTAACGGCAGACGGCGTTCAATGCCCTGCCACAGAAAATTATGGCTGGTGATAATTCAGGAGTAAACTGGGTGCACTGAGCTGGATATTTCATGCAAGCGCTCCCTCTGTAGGTCTTACAGCTCACTGCATGCATCAATACAATCGAGGCAAACACAAGCTGAGAGTGTTCTCAGCCCCAATGTACACGACACAGGAAAATGAATCACAGTGGGGTAAAATTCAAGGCAGTAATATTTGTAGGTTAATGGATTCTGTCCTCTTTTTGTTGCCCTTTTATGTGTAATTGCATTCCATTTGACCAGTAAATGTATGCTGTTCGTAACGCCAGTTGAATAATGTAGCCAAATAAAACTCTGGAATCAGATCACCTTTGCAGCTGTGTTACCAAGGCTGGCTGTGATGTTTCATGCAATGACACTTTATTTGGTCTGGTTCTGTTTTGGTGAAATAAACCAAAGAGATCACATCTTCAGACTGTGTGTTCATATCTGTAATTCAGTGCTGTGATCGATGAGATTTTCTGGATATGTATGCATGAAATTAAAATAAACTGCACACAGACACTGATTGTCCTCCAACACCTCAGCCCTTGTGATCATTATTATCTGTACGTCTTGGCAGTGTCAGTAAGCTATTTGACTGTGGGGGGCGTCACTGTAGAGTCTGATCCTGTCCACACATGCACGCTTCCAACAAAGGTCCCTAGATATGGATCAGGAGTGTGAACTGGGACGGGCGGGGTGGGGGGTGGGGGGGAAGGTTAGAGAGGGAGAGTGTCTGTTAACTCAGCAGTCAGAGCGGGAGAGAGTCTATGAAATAAGTGGTTAAGTGGCAGTGTATGTGAACTGGAGGTGGTGGGAGAACAATTGGAGGTGTTGGTGGGAGAATAATTGAAAGCAGCGGTTTAAAAAGGGCCCTGACAACAGTGCAATTGGCTTTTTTTCTAGAAAAGTTTGCTTTGAGAAACACATTTTCTGAGCAGAAATGTGTGAAATTTAAGACAAGGTTCGGCCTGGTGTATAACATATCACTAACTAAATATTCTGGAGAAGAGACAAGAGATGTCCTAGGCATAGGGCCAAGCAGTCAGGAGATCATCTGATGTTTGCTTGAATACAAAAGACTACCAGAAAGTTTATCAGAAAGAGGAGATAGTGAGATACAAACCATGAAAAGAACAATGAACAAAGAACAGATAATGTCGCGCAGACTCATTAAAGAGAATTATATAATTTACAAGATGACTTAATGGGTTAACATGTTGCGTATTAATTAAAAATCTCCAGACTGTTGACATTTTATCATCACGTTAGCAGGACATTACTAAGATTATAACAGGTACAACGCACAAAAACTCAGTGGGACTTGAGCCAGTAAGTAGATTAGAACAATGTGTTTACGACTCTTCCCAATGAGTCCTCACGTAAGTCATTATCGGTACCAGTAATCACGTGATCACTGTATGTGGTGGGTAATATGAATTATAATATTAATCAGACGTTGCAGTGTTACCTAGTTCCCGAGTTTGTTTAAAGGGGTCTGGATACTGATTATCCTGTCATAACCCTGATCTATATTTAACCTATCAGGGGGCACAAGCCTAACAGGCCTTCTCCTAGTGTTGTGACATGTTTTTACATGGCAGGCTGGCTGTTTAACACACTTTTGGAGTGGGATAAGCAAGACAGTATCTTGTGTGGCACCACACTGTACTCTGGATTGCAAGCACTTCGCTACGACCTTTTTTTATGGTAATCTTCCAATTCAATGTGATTAGTTGAAAGGTAAGTAGTGAAAGGCAGTTTCTTCCTCCGGATGGTGAAAAGGTAATGAGGCGGCATAAACTTAAGATAATCACAAAAAGAACTGACGGGGAGGTTAGAAAAAATGTCTTTACACAGAGCGTGGTTAGAATGTACAATTCTCTGCCACAAACCATGTTGAAGTAAAGTCCATAAATTCTGTTCAAAGGGAGTCAGCTAGCTGCAGTGAATTTATGTTGGAACGCTCTACTCGAAAGGCAATACCTAGAGTTATTACTCACCGCACTCCTTTTCTTCAGTAACTCATTCCTTTGGAATTCCACCAATCAGTCGTGATGAACACAAGACCACTACTGAAACTGTCTGAACACTTGGGCATTACAAGCTTAAAATTTGGAATTCTGAATGAAGCTGTTTCAAATTGTTGCTGAACTCTGGAAGGTGTCAAGTTTTTAAAAAAAATCAATCTTTCTTTCCAATTCCTTGACCGTTTAAAGGCATAGCTTCATGATGGGATATGGCTGTACGTGTGCTAGCAGTGTCAGCCGTGGCTCAGTGGGCAGCACACTCGCCTCTTAGTCAGAAGGTTGTGGGTTCAAGTCCCCTTCTGGAGACTTGTGCATAAAAAATCTAGGCTGATACTCCAGTGTAGTGCTGAGGGAGTGCTGCACTGTCAGAGGTGCCGTCTTTCAGATGAGACATTAAACCAAGGCCCTGTCTGCTCTCGCAGGTGGATGTAAAAGATCCCACGGCACTATTTTGAAGAAGAGCAAGGGAGTTATCCCCGGTGTTCTAGCCAATATTTATCCCTCAAACAACATAACAAAAACAGGTTATCTGGCCATTATCACATTGCTGTTTGTGGGAGCTTGCTTTGCGCAAATTGGCTGCCGTGTTTCCCACATTACAACAGTGACTACACTCCAAAAGTACTTCATTGGCTGTAAAGTGCTTTGAGACGTCCAGTGGTTGTGAAAGGCGCTATATAAATGCAAGTTTTTCTTTCTTTTTGCATAAGAAGATACAGGGTGTTGCTATCTTAAAAGCATTAAAGCACATGGAGGGGAATTGGGTGGTGCAGTTGGGTCAGGAACTGAGCTTTCCCCCCCCGGGTATAAATAGTGTCTAGACCGATAGAATGAAAGTCTTTCTGCTGGCTGGCAGGGTCCCACGTGAAATGACTTTGGACAGTCTGAATTCGGTTCTTCGTGAGTAGAGGCCTACAGTACTAAAAATATTTTGCAATGTCATTTTGACTGGATGATTGGCGTGGAAAGAAATAACACAGTAAAAGGATGCTTTGTGGAGCTGAAGCAGATTGTAGGGTAGAGGAAAGATGCACTGGCCTTGGAGGGGTACAGCACAGATTCACCAGAATGATACCAGGGCTGAAAGGGTTAAATTATGAGGACAGGTTGCATAGACTGGGGGGCCAGAACTTCGGGCCCCCACGGGTGAGTACGTGCTGGGTACTCACTCGTAGGCCCAACGGAAGTGTCGGTTTCGTGCATGCACTGCGCATGCGCGGGAAACCAGAACTTCCGTTACCTTAAAGGAAGGGGTTCACAGTTCGAACGCGTGCGCCAGAGAGGCAGCGCGTACGCCTGGAACTTACGTTTTTTTTACAGGTTTCTCCAGGACGGTAAGTCTCCAGCAGCTACGCTTGTAAAAACAGTCGCAAGGCCTGCTTTTAACAAGGTAAGTGGCGAATTAAGTTAAATTAAAACATTTTTTCCACAGGTTTATTATTTTTAAATACTTTAAAGAAAGGTAAGTTTATTTTTAGCCCCGTTAGAAACTGTAATTAATTTTTTCAAAAATTTAAATTATTGTTTAAAATAGTTATTTTATGTAATTTATAGTTATTTTTAAAATGTGATGTTTTTTAAAAATTTATTTGAAGTTTTAGTGATGTTTTGGGGCTGAATTGTATTCATAGATTTGACAGGTCTTCCTGTCAAATCTATGAATACAGATTCCCTGCTACCATTGGCTCTCCATGGCCCACGTGATCCCAGGGGACGCTTCGAACGAACTGCGCCCCTGGGATACGCAAGCACTGCGCGCTGGCAGTTGGAGGAGTCCCAGGATCGGAATCCCACGCGGGCCCACAGCTCAACAGCCGGCGCGCTAGGTAAGTGCAGGTCGGAGGCTTGCACCCGTGTGAAGCCTCCGACCCAAATTTCTGGGCCTGGGTTTGTATTCCCTTGATTTTAGAGGTGATCTAAACTAGGTCCTTAAAACGATGAAGGGATTTGCTAGGGTAGATACTGTTGTGTTTTGAGTTTTGCTTCAATTAAGTTTGTCCCAGTTCCCGGGTGTTACCTGAAGCGGGTGCTGGGGGGCTCAGTTTTACTTTGCCTTTCACTTTCAGTTTCGGGTTCTGCCATGCAGACAATGTGCTGTAATGTCCACCCATTTACTCAGTAAATAGTAAAAGGTACATTCCGTCTCCTCTATTCATTACTGTTCGGTCAAGATGCAATAGATACAGATAGACTATTTCCTCTGGTGGGGGAATCCAGAACAAGGGGGCGCATCTTAAAATTAGAGCTAAGCCTTTCAGAAGTGAAATCAGGAAGCACTTTTACACACAAAGGTTAGTGGAAATCTGGAACTCTCTCCCCCAAAAGGCTGTGGAAGTTGGGACAATCGAAATGTTCAAGACTGAGATCGATAACATGTTGTCAGGTAAGTGTATGGAGGGATATGAAGATAAGAAGGGTGAAAGTTGAGGTATGGATCAGCCATGATCTAGTTGAATTGAAGAACAGGCTCAAGGGCCTACTTGGTTCCTATATCCCCAGAGTGTTCCCCAGTTCCAACACTGAAGTTTATAAAGGAACAAGAATTTTTTTTCCCCACAGACCACGGCAACCTCCTCCAACCCGCCACCTGTTTAATCTCCTAAAGGAAAAGTCCTTGATCCCCAAATGTCATCCAGCAAAACTCCATCTTGACTCATCACCTGAGCTGTCCTCTGCCTCTAAGGTACCAAAGCGACTTTATATGAGCATACAAAATCTATTACCAAAATTAACAAAATTTCCCAAGGTAAGGAACGACAGACGACTCTTAAAGAACCACAGTTCAATAGACCAGGACCATTATTTTGTCAGCATAGATCTGCCACAAAGCACCTGAATGGGGAACATTTACAGCGGCAGGAGGGGTGGGGGAAGGGTCAGACATCGTTCCAGACTTGCTCCGTGTTCTGAGCACCTGGGTGGGTTGGACTTTACAACCCACTTGTGTGTAAAATTGTGCTTTATGGCCTGGAAAACATCGGGACACGTTGTATAAAGTTGTGGGTAATGATCTTTAATGAATGAAGGGCAGCCAAAGCCATTTATTATAGGCAAGGTGAAGGAATTATAAAAGGACGGGATTGAGAACTGCAGCCTCTGCGGTCACGTGGCACCTCAATAAAAATTTATTCCAACAGTTTAATGTCTCCGAAGCATTTTAGCCGCGGGAGCTAACAGGTTATGCGGTTTGTGAGGCAGGAAAAGTGCCCATCTGGGATTTGTTTACTTTAACTAAGTATGGGGAAAAAGACACGTTTGTTTGGCTTTCCGTGCATTGCTGGGAAGTAGTAATTCACAAAATGGGCCAATCCATCCATTAAATTGTCTATTGGTAAGATGGTCTCTCTATGAGCCAGTGGCTTTGCCGCAGTGTCAATGAATGAAATGTAACAACTAACATTAATGGCTGGAACTCTGAAAGGAGGAATTCAGAGAGTGTCCTTTGGGCTTTTGACCTTCAAGTTGAAACACTTTACGGATCAGTGGAGAGGCCACGTTGAGAAAATACCGGCTGTTCCCGCCATTGGGCGCTCATGTGTCGGGAATTCATGGGCCAGATTTTGCCCGAGGCAGGGCATCTAACGACGTCTGCCGTTAGCTGGACTCGGCCTTGCACGTTTAGGCTTTAAATGTTTTTTGCGTGGCAAGTTGCTGAAAGCGCGAGCTGCTAACGGCGCAGTGAGAGGAAACCGGGCATCGGGGACCCGAGTGAACAGGGCAAGCAACGGGGTCTCTCCTTAACCAATCAGAGTGAAGGATTGCGAAATTAGTAGTGTAAGGACTGAGAAAGAAGTGTAAATTAGAGAGGGGTGACTTCAATGTCAAGTCAGATACAGAAAGAGAAATAAAGAGAGGGAAAGAAAGATTGGATTGAGAGAGAGTGAAAAAAAAGAGACAGAAAGGAAAAGTAAAAAAAAAGTAATTTTAAATTTGACATTTTAAAAAGCTCCAGCAACAATTAACACCTGAAGGAATGAGACTCCACATTTATAATAGTTAATTTTCAGTGCCAGAAAGGTTGATTGGCAGTAATTAATACTTATCACATCGTTAAATGGCTACTTAGACTTGAAATGACAAGACTTAACTTTCTTTGTCCGGGTTTAGTTCGTATCTACCGCGCAAATACAACAACTTCACGCCAGACAGCAAGATGCAAAGCTAACGGCAGAGCGACGCAACTCGGACAGCAACATTTTGGGTATTGGCATTTAACCGCGCATCTGCCCCTCAGCTGAAGCTGCTGTACCATTTACGCTTAAATAACAGCGAGCGTCATTAGCCTCGCTGTTTTTTGGGCTCGCAGCTCCTTCATTTTCCACCCATTTCACTCGGTAACTGGCCCGTGATCTCCCAACTTGCGCCACTCCTGGCCACGCGTGCCCGTTTGTGGAGTCGGCCCGGAGTGTGCAGCTTTGAGAGGGCTACCTTCAGAAGGACACTTGGTGCGTGGGAAAGCAGACCAAGATGTGTCTGAGGGGCTTTACTGTGTACAGCGATGGTAACCACACTACAGAATGGATTTGCAGGCTTTCCCTACAAGTGGAAGAAGAATTGTTTTGAGTATAAAGGCAGATGGCTAATGGCGAATTTTTTTACAAAAACTCAGAGTAGACGATGAATAGTGGTTTCTGTTATAGTAAGAGACATTTCTTTCTCTTTTTAAAAACCATGATGTTAATCTTATCATTTGTTGTTGTTTAAGGGCAATTAATAGAAATGTTTATTACTTCACTTTTTCCCTGCTTGAATTATTCTATAGGATTTCAGTAGCCTGATCAACAGAATCGCGGACTTGCCTGCAATAGTCATCAATCTGTGCCTCTCAAGTGGTTTAACTGGCATTTAATCAGTCAAGTAACAGCCAAGGACATTAATCCAGCTCTGGGGAGCAGGGTGCTGTCGAACGTTTAAAGGGGCAGTGCACACCCTGAACACTGGGAAAACCCATTGCCAGATTTTCAAAGACTGATTTATACAGCCAGAACAGCAAGTCCAAAGTTTTTGTTTTCCGTGTGTAAATAATTTTTAAATCACAAAAGAGTAAATTACAATTCAAGTTTTAAAATTGTTTGCAAGGTCCGCTTATGTGGATTAAAAAAAAATTAAAATGATATTTACATTAATTTCTGAATCACTTCTTTGTGCTTTAAACGATTTATGCAACTAACCAAATTTGCAAGGAGGGAGAATCAACTCTGCAGCTGAGCAATGTGAAGAGGCTTTTCAATCGCTTGCAGTGTCAGCTGTGGCTCACTGGGTAGCACACTCTCCTCTGAGTTAGAAGGTTGTGGGTTTGAGTCCCGCTCCAGGGACTTGAGCACATAAAGCTAGGCTGACACTCCAGTGCAGTGTTGAGGGAGTGCTGCACTGTCGGAGGTGCCGTCTTTCAGATGATGAGACGTTAAACTGAGGCCCCATCTCCCCTCAATCAACATAACACTGTATCGGTGCCGTTTCCTGCTACTGTATCGGTGCCGTTTCCTGCTCTCGCCCCGAACTTGACAATTTCATTCACTTTGCCTCCAATTTCCACCCTTCCCTCACTTTCACATGGTCCATCTCTGACTCTTCCCTTCCCTTCCTCGGCTTCTCCGTCTCCATCTCTGGGGATAGGTTATCGACCAATATTCACTACAAGCCCACTGGCTACCTGGACTACACTTCCTCCCACCCCGCCTCCTGTAAGGACTCTATTCCAGTTTCTCCGTCTCCGCCGTATCTGCTCCGACGATGCCACCTTCCACACCAGTGCTTCAGACGTGTCTTCCTTTTTCCGCAACCGAGGATTCCCCTCTACCGTGGTTGACACTGCCCTCGACCGTGTCAGTTCTATCTCCTGCACTTCTGCACTCACCCCTGCCCCTCCCTCCCGGAACCACGATAGGGTTCCCCTTGTCCTCACCTTTCACCCCACCAGCCTCCACATTCAACGGATCATCCTCCGGCATTTCCACTACCTCCAAAGTGATCCCACCACCAAACGTATCTTCCCCTCCCCTCCCCTTTCAGCATTCCGCAGGGACCGCTCCCTCCGAGACACCCTAGTCCACTCCTCTATCACCCCAAACAGCCCTTCCCCTTCGCCTGGCACCTTCCCGTGCAAGCGGAGGAGATGTAACACCTGCCCCTATACCTCCCCCCTTCCCACTGTCCAGGGCCCCAAACACCCCTTCCAGGTGAAACAGCGATTTACTTGTACTTCTTGCAATCTAGTATACTGTATTCGCTGCTCACGATGCGGTCTCCTCTACATTGGGGAGACCAAACGCAGATTGGGTGACCACTTTGCGGAACACCTCCGTTCAGTCCGTAAGGGTGACCACAAGCTTCCGGTCGCCTGTCATTTTAATTCACCGCTCCATTCCCACTCGGACCTCACCGTCCTTGGCCTCTTGTATTGTTCCACGGAAGCTCAATGTAAACTCGAGGAACAGCACCTCATCTTCCGATTAGGCACTTTGCAGCCTTCCAGACTCAATATTGAGTTCAACAATTCCAGATCATAACCTCGGCCCCTGTTACATTTTCACTTGTAATTTTTCCACTCCTTTCCCCCCCCCCCGCCTTTCCTTTTGTTTCTCTCTCACACCTGGCAGCTATTTCTTGCCCTGCCAGTACACTTCACACCTAATCTCAGCCTATTACCATCTCGTCTAGCTTTGTATACCTTTTATTGTCTCTTTTACTCCTTTTGTTTCTTTTACTTCTTTTGTCCGATCGCAGCCCTGCCTTCGATCTATTTTCTTTTCTTTCCAGTTTTGAAGAAGGGTTCGACCCGAAACGTCAACTCAAATTTCTCTCTACGGATGTTGCCTGACCTGCTGAGTTTTTCCAGCATTTTCTGTTGTTATTTTGGATTTCCAACATCTGCAGTATTTTGCTATCATAACAAAAAAAAAACAGATTACAGGAAACTTTTTTTTATCCGGGACCGACGTGGTGCCGGTTCATCAAAAATTCCGGATCACCGAGTGCTATAGTAAAAGATACGGAGAGCTGAGAGCTCCGTATAAAGCAATAAACCCTGTTGCTTAGCAACAGGTTCAGAACAATGGCCACAAGTTACAAGCGTCTCTGTAGCTTAGCAACAGCTGCAGCCAAAGCCTTGCACAGCAACAGATGGAGGAAGGCAAGTAATATGAAGTAAAACCTACTCCTGAATTTTGCCGGTTAACCGAGATTTCCGGTTATTTAGGTGCCGGTAAAGCGAAAGTTTCCTGTATCCGGTCATTATCACATTGCTGTTTGTGGAAGCTTGCTGTGCTCAAATTGGCTGCCGTGTTTCCCACATTACAACAGTGATGACACTCCCAAAAGTACTTCATTGGCTGTAAAGTGCTCTGAGACGCCCGGTGGTTGTGAAAGGCGCTATATAAATGCAAGTCTTTCTTTCTTACTCGTCGTCTGTTCAAAGTGCTCCTCAGCGCTACTAATTGAAGTGTTGGTGAGCTCAACACAGTATGGCCACTTAGTTTGCACTGGAGCCTGTGCGTCCTGACAGCTCTCTCCCACCAACATCCAATCAGCTGGTGTAAAAGTTGCAGCAAGATCTATGTCGAGCAGACACGCTGTCAAAAGAGTTCATCGTTGAATTAAGTCTAGCTCAGAGGGTTAGCTATTTCCTACCTGGTTGTTTCAATTTTCTCACATGGAAAAATACTACATCTTTCTCCGAAAGCTTGTCAAAAGCGTTAACAAACAACAGCAGATTTATCAAAGCAAAAAATAAAAATCTCCTCAGCAGTTTCACACCATTTATTTTGTGTTGAAAATGGGGAGTAGCAGAGAAAAGGAAAGCAACACAGACAGTTTCAATTTACCTCCCACTTTTCACAGACGTCTCTGTCACCAGTGCCAGTAAGCAACAGCATAAAGCATCACCCCCACCACACAAAGTGCCTTAGATAAGGTGAATGTTGAATATCAATTTAAAAGGAGGCAAGGTCAGAGATCTTGGGCGTGGTATTTGGGGCGCTACCTTTTAACTTTTTGAAAAGTTAGTGCCCGGCGAAATCTGTCGAAAAATGTTGGAAAATTGGGCGTTTGCGCCCCAGGAGTGAAGCAGGGGCAGTAAATGAGGCACTGATGGTCACAGTGCAGCGCGGCAGGGACGCTATTGCCAGGGCGCTACCCAATTTCAGCTGACTTGCATTCAGCAATCAGCCTTCAAGCCTTGACTCGAGCTTATTCCAGCTCTTATTCCAGCAGTTTTGGTCTCCTTACCTCAGAAAGGATATACTTGCCATAGAGGGAGTGCAGCGAAGGTTCACCAGACTGATTCCTGGGATGGCAGGACTGTCGCATGAGGAGAGATTGGGTTGACTAGGCCTGTATTCACGAGAGTTTAGAAGAATGAGAGGGGATCGCAGTGAAACGTATAAAATTCTGACCGGGCTAGACAGACTGGAGGCAGGGAGGATGTTTCCCCTGGCTGGGGGGTCTAGACCGAGGGGTCACAGTCTCAGGATACGGGGTTAGGACATTTAGGACTGAGGTAAGGAGAAATTTCTTCACTCAGAGAGTGGCGAACCTCTGGAATTCTCTACCACAGAAGGCTGTGGAGGCCAAGTCACTGAATATATTTAAGAAGGCGATAGATAGATTTCTAGACGCAAAAGGTGTCGAGGGGTATAGGGAGAGAGCGGGAATATGGTATTGAGATAGAGGATCAGCCATGATCTCATTGAATGGCGGAGCAGGCTCGAAGGGCCGAATGGCCAACTCCTGCTCCTATTTTTCTATGTTTCTATGTTTCTTAAAGGGGAGGTAATTTCAAGCTGCAGCTGCTCATTATCAGCATTGCTGCACTGGAGTGCGACCTCTCAGTGACTGAGGCAGCTTTGTGCCGTGGCTGCTGCAAGGGAGAAGGGGAGGGCTGCTCGATTCGGCGATGTGGAATTGGATATGTTCAGCAGCTTGTCCGACAACATCTCAGCAGAGTTACGGCCGACAAAAAAGTTTCCCCAAGACGCCGCCTTTAAATAGGGTGCGCGGAGCCGACTCCTGACTGCAACTCGATGATGTCGTTGTTAATGGCAGGCTATAAGTGAGGGGGCACGGCCGAATTTTGCATCTGGGGCACTAACGTGGCATTGCGCATGGCGACGACGTCATCATCGGTGGGCCCGGTCGAGCGGGGCGGTACCCGCAGGAGCGGGACGCTAACTCTTAATGCCTCCGCAAAAAGCCGGCCCAATTTAGCGCCGGGCACTAATATCACCGTGCCTGAGCGAAAACCCATTTGCGCCCCATTAGCGCCCCATGGAGGCGCTAACGACAGGTGCAAAGCAGCCGTATTTCGTGCCCCTTACGTTTTTTAAAATTCATTTATGGGATGTGGGCGTCGCTGACAAGGCCAGCTTTTATTGCCCATCCCTAGTTACCCTTGAGAAGGTGGTGGTGAGCCGCCTTCTTGAACCGCTGCAGTCCGTGTGGTGAAGCTACTCCCACAGTGCTGTTAGGGAGGGAGTTCCAGGATTTTGACCCGGCGACGATGAAGGAACGCTGATATATTTCCAAGTTATGATGATGTGTGATTTGGAGGGGCACTTGGAGATGGTGACATTCCCATGCGCCTGCTGCCCTTGTCCTTCTAGGTGGAAGAGGTCGCGGGTTTGGGAGGTGCTGCCGAAGAAGCCTTGGCGAGTTGCTGCAGTGCATCTTGTAGATGGTACACACTGCAGCCACGGTACGCCGGTGGTGGAGGGAGTAAATGTTTAAGGTGGTGGATGGGGTGCCAATCAAGTGGGCTGCTTTGTCCTGGATGGTGTCGAGCTTCTTGAGTGTTGTTGGAGCTGCACTCATCCAGGCAAGTGGAGAGTATTCCATCACACTCCTGACTTGTGCCTTGTAGATGGTGGAAAGGCTTTGGGGAGTCAGGAGGTGAGGCACTCATCACAGAATACCCAGCCTCTGACCCACTCTTGTAGCCACTGGTCCAGTTAAGTTTCTGGTCAATGTTGACCCCCCAGGATGTTGATGGTGGGGAATTCGACAATGGTAATGCTGTTGAATGTCATGGGGCGGTGGTTAGACTCTCACTTGTTGGAGATAGTCATTGCCTGGCACTTGTGTGGCGTGAATGTTGCCCAGGTCTTGCTGCATGCAGGCACGGACTGCTTCATTATCTGAGGTGCAAACGAATGAAAAATAAACTTATTACAGAAGGAACTTTATCTCGTAAAAGTCAATAAGTGTGTGGAATAATCTGCCAGGCAGTTTAACAGAACTGCAGGCTTAAGAATTGTTCAAATCGCAGTTGGATGTTAAGCTGCGAGAGAGGGACAGCCTTTGGTGGGTCAACTACATACAAACATATGAATTAGGAGCAGGAGTAGGCCACTCGGCCCCTCGAACCTGCTCCGCCATTCAGTAAGATCATGGCTGGTCTGATTACTCCACATTCCCGCCGACCCCCTATAGCCTATTAACCCTTCTAATGTTCTAATTTATTAAAATGGTTCACAGAACGACATTTATTTTCATTGAGAAAGACTAGGGGAGCCATGATCCATGATGGGAGGATAATGTAGACACAAGCTGGTTATTTAGCATGGGTTGCGTGGAAAACCAGATGTGAAAATTGTACCATCAGCAAGATTCAAACTAGATTTTGGATCAGAAGGTAATTTTTTCCGCTACAGAATTAGGTCAGTGCCTCTCCAAATGTTGCATAGAAACATAGAAACATAGAAGATAGGAGCAGGAGTAGGCCATTCGGCCCCTCGAGCCTGTTCCGCCATTTAATGAGATCATGGCTGATCATCCAAATTCAGTACCCTGTCCCTGCTTTCTCCCCATATCCCTTGACCCCTTTAGCAGTACTTACTTGGAAATTGGGAAACTGCAGTAATCCATTTGTAAACAATGGCCTGGATTTTCCAGGGCCGATGACCACGTATGCACAGTGTACGCTGCCGTAAGTGCCGCGCAAGTTCCAGGTTTCTGTGTGCACTGCGCTTGCGCAAAAACCCGGAACTTGTGGTCTGTCACGTTTCAGCTCAACAGATCGTCCGCATCTGCAGAAAATGGACAGTCACTGGCGGAGAGCTTTGCCCAACTACTGCCCAGCAAATGTCCACGAAACTCTTACGCCTGGCAGGCGTAGGGTCTTTTGCCGGCATAAGGGTTTAAATAAATATTAAAATACATTTAAAAAAAAATTTTAAACATGCAAAAACCTTTAAAATTAGTTTAGGTTATTTTTGGCCCCTTTAAAGATGTTTAAATTTATTTCTCAAAAAATTAAACTTTCATTTTAAATGCTTAATTAAATTGTATTTAATTAATTTTAAACATGCTGATGTAGCGGTTCGTGTAGATCGCCACTAAATAAGAGAGTTTGACTTCGATGAGCTATAAATAAGTTGTTTATTTACAGGAACAGGCTAATTACAGCAGGTAAGATAGCAGGTAAGATGGCTGACTGTAGGAGCACCGTGGTGTAGGTCTTGTCCCAGCGGGGACTCCACGAGGACTGAGTTCGCAGTCCTGTGGGGAGCGTGATGACGTCATCGCGTTTGTGTTGTGACGTCATCACGTTGTTCGCGTTTCCCGCGCTTAGGGCGTCACGTGATGCGCGTCGTTGCGTCGCTGGCCATTGAGGCTGAAGTCGGGAGGCCGGGCTGTGCCGGTGCTTGCCGCGGGAGCGGAAGATTGCATCGCTCCCGTCGGCTGGCCGTTGAGGCCGAAGACGCTAGGCCGGGCTGTGCCGGTGCTTGCCGCGGGAGCGGAAGATCGCGTCGCTCCCGTCGGCTGGCCATTGAGGCCGAAGACGCTAGGCCAGGCTGTGCCGGCGCACGCACCTCACGTTGTACGTGATGTGACGTCAGCGCGCTAGGGCGCGTCTTAAAGGGGCAATGGCCCCAACAGGTAAGTTAAAAGGGCAACGGCCCCAAAAGGTAAGTTAAAGGGAATTATGTGTCTCAATGTAAGAGACAACCAGTGGTACCGCCACACTGATTTATTTTTATTTGGGTTGTGTAAAAATGTATTTTTTATGCCATTCCTGATATGTTTGCGGGGATTCTGTACGTAAGTGGAATCTCCATAAGCATAACGGGAATCCCCCTTTGTCATTGGTCGGGCCGGCCCACGTGATCCCAGGGACGCTTGCGAACCGCCTGCACCCCGGGATATGTGGGCCCCTCATGCAGGTGTACGCCCGCAGGCCCAGGGCCGCAAAAGTCCGAAGATACGGAGGCACCAGGTAGGTGCGTACTTTACCTGCGGATCGGAGGCATTCGCCCGCGGGAAGCCTCCGACCTCAATTTTAGGTCCATGAAAAATGCATTTGAAAGAACAGCAAGAAAGCTTCCAATGACCACTAGAGGGCGACTCAAGCCCAGGAAGCTCGCCTGACCAAATTTAATGAGGTAATCTTCCTCTGGGCCCAATGCTGTCCAACCTGGATCAGTGGAGGGAAAGGACATTCATTTTTTCAGTATCAGTGCTGTAAATCTGAAATACAGGGCTGGATTTTCCACTTGGAGGCGAGTTGGCATTGGGAACGTTAGTCAGCGGGTTCCAATCCCGCTGCCAGCCCCAGCCAGCCTGCTGACACCATTTTATTTTAATTGGGCTGGTTAAGCCCACCGTGTGCGTGACCCGCCCTGATCACAAGGTGCGGGTCGGTTGCGCTGATCTGATCTGCTGACACGTTTGCAGCCGGTGTATTTAAGGGGGCCATTTCACAATTACATCTCACGTCGTTTCCGATGCTTCCGAGTGCTGGTGCTCTTCACGATGTCTGCAGAGAGACCAAAGGCAGCTCCCTGCTTCAATGAGGAATCCCTCCATGTTCTTGTGGAGGGGGTCAGAGGACGGTGGGAGGTCCTATACCCAGCTGATAGAAGAATGAAACCTCCTCAGCACACAAAGGCAGCCAGGCTGTGAATAGCTGAGGAGGTCAGTGCCCGGTCCATGGTCAGACGCACCTGGGTCCAATGCAGGAAAAGGTTCAATGGTCTCCTGCGCTCTGGAAAAGTGAGTAAAAAGCACACTTACCTTAATTCTGCTGTGTCTGTCATCACATCCCCATCACTCTGCATTGCCAACCTTACTCCTGCACGTGCTAACTCACACCAACATCCCTTGCACCATCAACCATCCCTCTCTCCCTATGTACAGAATCACTTCCCCACCTAACTATGCACCCCTCACACCCACCCTCAAGGTGATGCAATGACAACAACTAACAACTCAAAAGGAGAGAAATTGGTCATGGGAATTGACTCCATCACAGTCTCCCTCGAAACATCTATCCTATCCATTCTTTACACTCATTCCATCACTCTCACTGAAACTCCATTTCTTTCCCTCATTGCAGGAAAAGAGAGCCCGCAATAACAGGGAGAGGGAGAGGGAGAGAACAGGAGGAGGACCACCATCCGTGGTGCAGCTCACCCACGCTGAGGAGGCAGCTCTGGACATTGTTGGAGCTGCTGAGGAGCTTCAAGTGGGGGATGGAGAGAGTGGCTTAGTAGAGCAATCTGGTGACAGAATTATTTTCCAACCATCTAATTTGGCATTCATGAGTGACTCATATGGGAACTGATGTTCATAGAAATTGAGTGCTGATCATGTGCACAATGGGATGTGTCTGCAACCTACATATCACATGTCTAACTCATGTGTTTACTCTCCCACAGGACCATCAAGAGCCCCCCTCCCTACTGTCCAGAAGGAAGAGCAGGAGGACTCCTCAGAGGAACCTCCAGCCTCTGAGGGAGCAGCGTCAGCAGAAATGAGCGCACCCAGCACCAGCGCAGAGACACACACCTCGGTGGGTCCAATGCGAGATAGAGTAGTGTTGTCACCTGGTGTATCACAACTCATGAGTGAGCAAGGGCAGATGGTGGAGACAGGGACAGCAGTGAAAAGTCCTCATCGGAGGCCGCAGGGCACTCCTAGCTCTGCACAGCTGCATGTAGATGCTGTGCCTCAGGGGCCATCCAGAAAGAGAGCGGTGCTGGAGCTTCAGGAACAAGTGCAGGAGGCTCTGACATGGTTTGCAACCACGGTGATTGTGAGTGTACAGAGAATAGAGGAGTCCATGTCAAACATGAACAATGCCATGGTGCACACAATGGCGAATGTAGGTACCACCATGGAAAGGATGCCAACCTCCATGGAGGACATAAATTGCCAGACTCAAAACAACATGGTGACTTTTCTAAATAGATGGTCAGCTATGGAGGATAGATGGGCATCTATTGTGGAGAGGAACCAGAGGTTCATGGACATCCCTGTTATGAGGACTGTGAGTACAGAGACGGGTCCTCATGGCCCCACTGATGTGCAGCAAGGTGCTCTCCAGCTACTTGCTAGCAGAGAAGTGCGGGTGGCGCATGAAAGGGATGATGGTGGGAGGCGACATGCAAGTGGGGGCTCCTCTCTAACACTCATACTTCCATCCCCTTGCCAACCCCTCGGTCAGAGCCCCAGATGACTGCTGCAGCAGTGATGGCCGAGTCTGTCCCGGTGCGGCCGCAGGAGGAGCAGACTTTGGCAGGGCCTTTACAGGCTCCAAAACCCAGGGGACGACCGCCAAAGGTGTCTAAGCAGGCGCAGCTGGGAAGTGAGCAGGCTTGTCTCTACATCTGCTGAAGCCACAGGGGTAGCACAACGTAGAAGCATGCAAATGAGATAGCTGACACATAAATAATCACAAGGGTTCTCACTTGGATGTTCTGCTAGAATTCAATGTTAAGTTTTTGTTCTTTTATTCTGTTGGAATAAATGTTGTATAAATGTTTGACATCGTTGCCATATGTGTGCTCACAATTTGAGGTGGCACAGTGAAGGGTGAGGGCACCTCTTATGTCCAGCAATGCAGGTGACAGTGGATATAGAGTTAACACCACACACTTACAGCCTCAAGACAAAATGGCCGCGATTTTGCCAGCGCTCAGAGGGCGGGTTTGGAGACGGGTCAGAGGTTAAATTCAATTTGATTGACAGCGGGTTCCGATCCTGCCATCAACCCGCCTCCAAACAGCTTTCCCAAGTGTCAGGTCCCCGATTTGCGAATGGACCCGACGCCTAGCGGTGGGAAGTGGATTAAAGGCAATTACCTGCCTATTAACAGATACTTGCCAGTAGTTTTCAGCCTGTTTTTGGATTTTCCCACTTCTGGGTCGGGTTTCCCGACGTCCGGACACCACGCCAGGTAAGTGTGGCGTGCTGTGAGTCTGCTGTAATGTTTGTGAAAAGATGACAGCTGCAGAAGTGGTGTGAAGGATCCAATGTTGCACATGGTGAGTTTCAGAGCAAAGAATTTTTTTAAAACATTAACAGATTTCTTTAGCTTACAAGTTTTTTAATTCAACCACATGTCCAGTGTCAACTCATTGGGAGAACCTCTCTTACCAGTGACAGATCGCTTCTGTCACTTCACCTGCAGCTGCCATCTATTCCAGCCTATGGAGGGAGTCATTGGAGAGCCTGGGTGCAAGAGTTCACCTTTTGTGCAGTGAATGTCAGTGTTTTCAGCACCTCAATGCCGTCAAACACTGAGAAATCAACTGTCAAAATAAAATTGTGCGTGGTCCCTTTAAGGAAACCGGCAGATGACGCGTCATCAAATGACGCCATCTGACCCGCTTCCTGTTGATTGACCTTGTTAAGCCCGCCAATTAAGGTAAAATCACGTCTGTGGAGCGGATGTAGCGGGGGGTGGGACCGGAACCCGGAAACCAGCTGTCCTACACCCAACCCGACACCGATGACAAAATCGCGGCCAATGTGTCTCCCAAATCTTTAAATCAGCAACCTCTGACATTTGTAATTGAGCAGATTTGAGAGTGCAGCTTTTAGACGGCAGTTACAGCTGTGAAGTATCCAGCTCGTTGGTCCTCCCGACACACTTACCTGCCGTGATCTCTGAATGTCGTGAAACGCATTGAAAATGCAGGAAAATATCAAAAGGCTGTCAAAATAGCAGTTAACAAACAATTAACAAGGAGTTAAGTGCCTTAAACCCCTCCCCCGCCGCTTGGTGTCGGGTCTGTTGTGAAATTGCAGATCTGACACTCTTGAAACTCACACGGAGGTGGGTTCGCGGCGGCTTTCCAACCCACCATCAATTTTTGCCACTTTGACATCTGACCCGCCTCCGAAACCGTCCTCTGAGCGCCGGCAAGATCGCAGCCATAATCTCTGTGAAAGCTACTGTTAAATCTGAATATACTGACAATTAAAGCCATACATGTCTTCTCACGCCCTAACCCCTGAATAATTGTCCATCACGCCACTGCTTATCCTAACATAAGAACATAAGAAATAGGAGCAGGAGTAGGCCAATCGGCCCCTCGAGCCTGCTCCGCCATTCAATAAGATCATGGTTGATCTGATCCTAACCGTCAATCCACTATCACAGAACCATCTCCTGAATCTAACAGAATTAGACACACGAAATAGGAGCAGGATCAGGCTACACAGCCCCTGGGCCCGCTCCGCTACCCACAGGGCCATGACCGATCCGAACCTAGACTCATGTCCAAATTCCTGCCCGCTCCCCGTAACCCTTAATTCCCTTTACTTCTAGGAAACTGTCTATTTCTGTTTTAAATTTATGTAATGATGTAGCTTCTACAGCTTTTTGGGGCAGCATATTCCATGGACCTACCACCCTCTGAGTGAAGTAGTTCCTCCTCATCTCAGTTTTGAAAGAGCAGCCCCTTATTCTAAGACTATGCCCCCTAGTTCTAGTTTCACCCATCATCGGGAACATCCTCCCCGCATCCACCTGATCCAACCCCTTCACAATCTTATATGTTGCAATAAGACCGCCTCTCACTCTTCTGAACTCCAATGAGTAGAGTCCCAATCTACTCACCTCTCCTCATATGTCCATCCCCTCATCCCCGGGATTAACCGAGTGAACCTTCTTTGTACTGACTCGAGAGCAAGTATGTCTTTTCTTAAGTATGGACATCAAAACTGTATGCAGTATTCCAGGTGCGGTCTCACCAATACCTTGTACAACTGAAGCAATACCTCCCTATTTTTATATTCTATCCCCCTAGCAATGAAAGCCAACATTCCATTGGCCTTCTTAATCACTTACTGCACCTGCATACTAACCTTTTGAGTTTCGTGCACCAGGACCCCCAGATCCCTTTGTACTTCAGTACTTTCCAGTTTCTTGCCATTAAGATAATAACTTGCTCTACGATTTTTCCTGCCAAAGTGCATAACCTCACACTTTCCAGTATTGTATTCCATCTGCCAAATCTCGGCCCACTTACTTCGCCTCTCTATGTCCCCTTGCAGGATTTTTATGTCCTCCTCACTCACTACTTTCCCTCCCATCTTAGTATCATCTGCAAACTTTGATATGTTACACTCGGTCCCCTCCTCCAAATCATTAATATAGATTGCAAAGAGTTGGGGACCCAGCACTGACCCCTGCGGAACACCACTAGTTACTGATTGCCAGTCTGAGAATGAACCATTTATCCCAACTCTCTGCCTTCTGTTAGATAGCCAATCCTCTATCCATGCCAGAATATTACCCCCAATCCCGTGATTTTTTATCTTAAGCAATAATCTTTTGTGTGGCACCTTGTCAAATGCCTTTTGGAAGTCTAAATACACTACGTCCACTGGTTCCCCTTTATCCATCCTATATGTTACTTCCTCAAAGAACTCCAGCAAATTTGTCAAACATGACTTCCCCTTCATAAAACCATGCTGACTTTGTCCTATTAAATTATGATTATCCAAATGTCCTGTTACTGTCTCCTTAATAATGGACTCCAAAATTTTACCTACCACAGATGTTAGGCTAACCGGTCTATAGTTTCCAGCCTTCTGTCTACTGCCCTTATTAAATAAGGGTGTTACATTAGCAGTCTTCCAGTCTGCCGGGACCTTTGCTGAGTCCAGGGAGTTTTGGAAAATTATTACCAATGCATCCACAATCCCTACCGCCACTTCCCTCAAGACCCTAGGATGTAAGCCATCAGGTCCAGGTGATTTATCTGCCTTGAGTCCCATTATTTTACCGAGTACCACTTCCTTAGTGATTTTGATCGTGTTTAGCTCCTCCCCCCCTATAGCCCCCTGTTTGTCCAGTGTTGGGATATTCTTAGTGTCTTCTACTGTAAAGACTGATATAAAATATTCATTCAGTGTTTTTGCCATCTCCATATTTCCCACCATTAATTTCCCGGTCTCATCCTCTAAGGGACCAACATTTACTTTAGCCACCCTTTTTCTTTTTATATAACTATAATAGCTCTTACTATCTGTTTTTATATTTTTTGCTAATTTACTTTCATAATCTATCTTCCCTTTCTTAATCAATCTTTTTGTTATTTTTTGCTGTCTTTTAAAGTTTTCCCAATCCTCTATCCTCCCACTAGATTTGGCTACCTTATATGCCCTTGTTTTTAGTCGAATACTATCCTTAATTTCTTTACTTAGCCACGGATGGCTGTCTTTTCTTTTACACCCTTTTCTTCTCAGTGGAATATATATTTTTTGGAAGTTGTAAAATAACTCCTTAAATGTACACCACTGATCATGTATCGTCTTACCCTTTAATCTATTTTCCCAATCCACTCTACTCAATTCCGCTCTCATACCTTCATAGTCTCCTTTATTCAAGCTTAGCACGCTTGTTTGAGATCCAACCTTGAGCCCTGCCCAATTTGATTTGTCCAATTAATATGATAGTTAAAATCCCCCATAATTATAGATGTTCCCTTATTACAAGCCTCAACTATTTCCTGATTGATACTCCGTCCAACAGAGTTGCAACTGTTTGGAGGCCTATAGACTACACCCACTAGTGTTTTTTTCCCCTTATTATTCCTTACCTCCACCCAAACTGTTTCATTATCCTGATCTTTTGACCCAATATCATTTCTCTGTATTACAGTGATTCCTTCCTTTATTAACATAGCCACCCCACCTCCCCTTCCTTCCTGCCTGTCCTTCCTGATCGTTAAATAACCTGGTATGTTTAATTCCCAGGCATTGTCACCCTGCAGCCATGTTTCTGTAATGGCCACAAGATCATACCCATATGTAGTTATTTGTGCCATTAACTCATCTATTTTGTTACGAATGCTACGTGCATTCAGATAGAGAACTTTCAAATATGTTTTGTGACATTTAGTTCCTGCTTTTGCCCTTTTTATTACTTTACCTTTTACTCCATACCTTCTGCCCCTTCCTGACACGCTCTGGTTTTTAATTTCCCCACTGCTACCTAAGTCTATGACCTTCTCTGTTGTCATTTTTATTATTTGCTCTCTAGGAACCTCCCCCCTACTAGTTAGTTTAAAGCCCTCGCTACAGCCCTAGTTATATGATTCGCCAGGACTCTAGTCCCAGCACTGGCCAAGTGAAGCCCGTCCCAACGGAACAGCTCCCTCCTGCCCCAGTACTGGTGCCAGTGTCCCAGGAAGCAAAACCCATTTCTCCCACACCAGTCTTTGAGCCACGCATTTAACTCTCTAATTTTATTTGTCCTAGCCAAATTCGCTCGTGGCTCAGGTAATAATCCAGAGATTATTACCCTTGAGGTTCTGTTTTTTAATTTGACCCCTAGCTGCACATACTCCTTCAACAGAACCGGCTTCCTAGTCCTATCTATGTCGTTTGTACCAACATGGACCACGACAACTGGATCCACCCCCTCCCACTGCAAGTTTCTTTCCAGCCCAGAGGAGATGTCCTTAACCCTGGCACCGGGTAGGCAATACAGCCTTCGGGACTCTCGCTCTCAGCTGCAGAGAACTCTATCTATCCCCCTAACGATACTATCCCCTACCACTACAACATTTCTTTTAACTCCCCCCACTTGAATGGCCCCCCGCTCCACGGTGCTGTGGCCAGGTTGCTCATCCTCCCTGCAGTCCCTGCTCCTGTCCCCACAGGGAGTAAGAACCTCGAACCTGTTGGACAAGAGCAAGGGCTGCGGCTCCTCCAGCTCTACCTCCTGGATCCCCGTACCTGCCTCACTCGCAGTCACACCGTCCTGTCCCTGACCATGGGCTACATCTGAATTACTTAACTTCATAGGTGTGACCACCTCCTGATACACAGAGTCCAGGTACTTCTCCCCCTCCCTGATGTGTCGCAGTGTCTGAAGCTCAGACTCCAGCTCATCAACACGGAGCTGGAGTTCCTGTAGTAGCAGACACTTGTCACAGACGTAATCACCGTGAGCCTCAATGGGGTTCACCGGCTCCCACATCTCGCAACAGTAACACATCACCTGCTCCATTCTATGTAATTAATTAAATTTTTTATTGTTAGTTATGGACACCCTCTGCCCGATTTTAGATGCTAGTATCCCCTTTAATTAATTGGATTTAAATTAAATCAATCCCTCTAGTTACACCAGTTAAATTGTTTACCAACAGTCACTCTGCACCAGAAAGGCCTTATTAACTCCAACCCACAGAGTTAAAGTTTGAAAAGACTTTAAGGGTGAAAAAACACCCCACTTACCCTATCTCACACTTACCCAAACTCAGAGCACTCTTTGATGACTCACACTCAGTGCTTGCTTGCACTAGGACTGGTCTTTTTATACTGTTTGTTTGTTTACAGCCAAATGAGCCACCCCTGCTGATTGGTTAGAAAACTGGTTTCCACTGCCTGCTGTGCCAATTTACTCCTACTGCAGTGTAACCTTGTTTTACTCTTCTTAAACCAACAGAATCCCAAATATTTAACTTTTCCCCTTTACTTAAACTGCTTAAATAATCTTATCAAGAATGATTTAAAGAGAAATAACAATTAAAGAACTCTCACAATTACCTACACTCAGAGCACTCTTTGATGACTCGCACTTGGCAATAAATGAGGCACTTTCTGCCCGGTTCATTAACTGCTAAAAATAATTTTGCACTCAAACCTTTTCATAATTTTGAATACTTAACTAGGCTCCCCTTAATCTTCTCTATTTTACTGAACACTGTTCTAGTTGTTTTAAGAGCGTAGATCTACCAGGAGTAAAGGTTTTTAAAAATTCGTTTATGGGATGTTGGCATCGTTGACAAGGCCAGCATTTATTGCCCATCCCTAATTGCCCTTGAGAAGGTGGTGGTGAGCCGCCTTCTTGAACCGCTGCAGTCCGTGTGGTGAAGGTACTCCCACAGTGCTGTTAGGGAGGGAGTTCCAGGATTTTGACCCAGCGACGATGAAGGATCAGCGATATACTTCTAAGTCAGGATGGTGTATGGCTTGGAGGGGAACTTGGAGGTGGTGGTGTTACCATGTGCCTGCTGCCCTTGTCCTTCTAGGTGGAAGAGGCCGCGGGTTTGGGAGGTGCTGCCAAAGAAGCCTTGGCGAGTTGCTGCAGTGCATCTTGTAGATGGTACACACTGCAGCCACGGTGCGCCGGTTGTGGAGGGAGTGAATGTTTAAGGTGGTGGATGGAGTGTCAATCAAGTGGGCTGCTTTGTCCTAGATGGTGTCAAGCTTCTTGAGTGCTGTTGTAGCTGCACTCATCAAGGCAAGTGGAGAGTATTCCATCACACTCCTGACTTGTGCCTTGTAGATGGTGGAAAGGCTTTGGGGAGTCAGGAGGTGAGGCACTCGCTGCAGAATACCTCACCTCTGACCTGCTCTTGTTGCCACAGTTGTTATGTGGCTGGTCCAGTAAGTTTCTGGTCAATGGTGACCCCCAGGATGTTGATGGTGGGGGATTCGGTGATGGTACTGCCATTGAATGTCAAGGGGTGGTGGTTAGACTCTTGCTTGTTGGAGATAGTCATTACCTGGCACTTGTGTGGCGCGAATGTTACCTGGCACTTATCAGCCCAAGCCTGAACGTCGTCCAGGTCTCGTTGCATGTGGGCATGGACTACTTCATTATCTGAGGTGTTGTGAATGGCGCTGAACACTGTGCAGTCATCAGCGAACATCCCCATTTCTGACCTTATGTTGGAGGGAAGGTCATTGATGAAGCAGCTGAAGATGGTTCGGCCTAGGATACTGCCCTGAGGAACTCCTGCAGCAATGTCCTGGGGCTGTGATTATTGACCTTCAACCACCACAACTTTGTGCTAGGTATGACTCCAGCCAGTGGAGAATTTTCCCCCCGATTCCCATTGACTTCTGTTTTACTAGGGCTCCTTGATGCCACACTCGGTTAAATGCTGCCTTGACGTCAAGGGCAGTCACTCTCACCTCACCTCTGGAATTTTTTTTTACATTTAATTTATTTGTTTTTGGGATATGGGCACCGCTGGCAAAGCCAGCATTTATTGCCCATCCCTAGTTGCCCTTGAGAAGGTGGTGGTGAGCCGCCTTCTTGAACCGCTGCAGTCCATGTGGTGAAGGTACTCCCACAGCGCTGTTACAGAGGGAGTTCCAGGATTTTGACCCAGCAATGATGAAGGAACAACGATATACTTCTAAGTCAGGATGTTGTGTGACTTGGAGGGGAACTTGGAGGTGGTGGTGTTCCCATGCACCTGCTGCCCTTGTCCTTTTAGTTGTAAGAGGTCGCGAGTTTGGGAGGTGTTGCCGAAGAAGCCTTGGCGATTTGCTGCAGTGCATCTTGTAGATGGTACACACTGCAGCCGCGGTGGTGGCGGGAGTGAATGTTTAAGGTGGTAGATGGGGTGCCAATCAAGTGGGCTGCTTTGTCCTGGATGGTGTCGAGCTTCTTGAGTGTTGTTGGAGCTGCACTCATCCAGGCAAGTGGAGAGTATTCCATCACACTCCTTACTTGTGCCTTGTAGATGGTAGAAAGGGTTTGGTGAGTCAGGAGGTGAGACACTCGCCACAGAATATATATATATAAATGATCTAGACAAGGGAACTAGATGTAATATATCCAAATTTGCAGGCGACACAAAGCTGTGAGGAGGATGCCGAGAAACTCCAGAATGATTTGGACAGGTTGGGTGATTGGGCAAAAGCATGGCAGATGCAATATAACGTGGATAAATGCGAGGTTATCCACTTTGGTGGCAAAAACAGGATGGCAGATTATTATCTGAATGGCAATAGATTGGGAGAAGGGGAAATGCAATGAGACCTGGGTGTCCTGGTGCACCAGTCGCTGAAGGTAAGCATGCAGGTACAGCAGGCGGTTAAGAAGGCAAATGGCATGTTGGCCTTTGTAGCGAGAGGGTTTGAGTACAGGAACAAGGATGTCTTGCTGCAGTTGTACAGGGCCTTGGTGAAACCACATCTTGAGTATTGTGTGCAGTTTTGGTCGCCTTATCTGAGGAAGGATGTTCTTGCCATGGAAGGAGTTCAGCGAAGATTCACCAGGCTGATACCTGGGATGGCAGGAATGACGTATGAGGAGAGATTGGGTCGATTGGGCTTGTACTCGCTGGAGTTTAGAAGAATGAGAGGGGATCTCATTGAAACTTATAAAATTCTGACAGGACTGGACAGACTAGATGCAGGAAGGATGTTCCCGATGGCCGGGGAGTGCAGAACCAGGGGTCACAGTCTAAGGATAAGGGGTAGGCCATTTAGGACAGAAATGAGGAGGAATTTCTTCACCCAGAGAGTGGTGAACCTGTGGAATTCTCTACCACAGAAGGCAGTAGAGGCCAATACATTAAATATATTCAAGAAGGAGTTGGATATATTTCTTAAGGCTAAAGGGATCAAGGGGTATGGGGAGAAAGCAGGGACCGGGTACTGAATTTGGATGATCAGCCATGATCGCATTGAATGGCGGAGCAGGCTCAAGGGGCCGAATGGCTTACTCCTGCTCCTATCTTCTATGTTTCTATGTTTCTATGTAGAATACCTAGCCTCTAACCTGCTTTGTTGCCACAGTATTTATGTGGCTGGTCCAGTTAAGTTTCTGGTCAATGGTGACCCCCAGGATGTTGATGGTGGGGGATTCGGCAATGGTAATGCCATTACATGTCAAGGGGCGGTGGTTAGACTCTCGCTTGTTGGAGATAGTCATTGCCTGGCACTTCTGTGGTGCGAATATTACCTGCCACTTATCAGCCCAAGCCTGAACGTCATCCAGGTCTTGTTGCATGTGGGCATGGATTGCTTCATTACCTGAGGAGTTGTAAATGACACTGAACACTGCAGTCATCAGCGAACATCCCCATTTCTGACCTTATGTTGGAGGGAAGGTCATTGATGAAGCAGCTGAAGATGGTTGGGCCTAGGACACTGCCCTGAGGAACTCCTGCAGTGATGTCCTGGGGCTGTGATGATTGACCTTCAATCACCACAACCATCTTCCTTTGTGCTAGGTATGACTCCTGCCAGTGGAGCGTTTTTCCCCCAATTCCCATTGACTTCAGTTTTACTAGGGCTCCTTGATGCCACACTCGGTCAAATGCTGTCTTGATGTCTAGGGCAGTCATTCTCACACACCTCTGGAATTCAGCTCCTTTGTCCATGTTTGGACCAAGGCTGTAAAGCAGGTTATTGGTGAGTAAGTGATGTTTGATAGCACTGTTGAAGTCACCTTCCACTACTTTGCTGATGATTGAGAGTAGACTGATGGAGCGGTAATTGGCTGGGTTGGATTTGTCCTGCTCTTTGTGGACAGGACATATCTGGGCAGTTTTCCACATTGTCAGATAGATGCCAGTGTTGTAGCTGTACTGGAACAGTTTGGCTAGAGGCGCGGCTAGTTCTGGAGCACAAGTCTTCAGCACGATAGCCAGGGATTTTGTCGGGGCCCATAGCCTTTACAGTATCCAGTGCGCTCAGCCATTTCTTGATATCACGTAGAGAGAATCGAATTGGCTGAAGACTGGCTTCTGTGATGGTGGGGACCTCAGGAGTAGGTTGGTAAATGGAGTCGAGGTACAGATCAGCCATGATCTAACTGAATGGTGGAATAGGCTTGAGTGACTGAATGGTCTACTCCTGTTCCTAGGAGAGTGTAGATCCACCAGGAGTAGAGAATGGGCACACACTGATCAGCCATCAAGTCACGGTGCCACTACATTACCACAGGTCAAATAATCCATTAATTCTATAACCAGTTACTGATTTGGAGCTGTAAAAGATTTTTAAAAATCATAATTGTGATGAAATATGCCATTCATCAGGCACTCTGTATTCTCTGTGTTTGATTGTGCCTGTGACTGTGACAAGCAGGGGAGTTTAGTTTCAGTTTCATTTCCTTACCTGTATTGTATTGTGTGTAGGGCTCTGCCCATACCTGGCCCCTACTTAAGCAGGCCCCAGCGTGTCTCACAGGCAGTACAATAATTACATTGACTTAGCTAATATTAAGATAGCATCTTGCTAACACTTTAGGGTGCTTTAAAATAAAATCATAGCTGTATTCTGGGTGCTGGGTTGATTGAAATTTTCAAAATTGAGATTGATAAATTTTTTATTAGGTGAGGTTATCAACCATGATCTAATTGAATGGCAGAACATCCTGGAGGAGCTGAATGGCCGACTCCTGTTCCTATGTTTACTGCCTGGGACCTCCAACAATACTGCCTGCTTGCTCACTCACACAGCTCCAAAAACAGTACAAGTGTCATACTTACACCAACAGCATAACTTCAACAGTCGGCTGCTTAAAGGCACAGGGTTTCGCGTGAACACTTTCAACCATCTGGATAATTGTCCAGACAAACTTTCCAACTCGCTATAATTCTGTGAATTCTGTATAAAAATAAAGAGACCTCGAGTTTGAATGGATGTTTCCCCGGGCTGGGGAGTCTAGAACCAGGGGTCACAGATTCAGAATAAGGGGTCGGCCATTTAGGACTGAGGTGAGGAGAAATTTCTTCACTCAGGGGGTGGTGACTCTTTGGAATTCTCTACCCCAGAGGGCTGTGGAGGCTCAGTCGTTGAGTATATTCAAGACAGAGATCGATAGAGAGCTTTGGGCACGAAGGGAATCGAGGGATATGGGGATAGTGCAGGAAAGTGGAGATGATGTAGAAGATCAGCCATGATCTTATTGAATGGCGGAGCAGGCTCGAGGGGCCGTGAGGCCGACTCCTGCTCCTAATTCTTATATGTTCTTATAAAACAGAAGGGAGAGTTATCTTAGCAACCTGTGTGGAGAGAGCTGGTGTTGAGCAGTTATCAGTCCATCCACCAGTTTTGAAAATTTAAATGGACCCAGCACCCAGACAGGGATGCCTGGCAGATACAATACAATTAAATAACAAAGGTGCATTCACATCTGGTGAAGAAAATTGTAAAGCACTTTTCAACCACAAGGAGGTACACTGACTCACTGAGCCCTGAAAATATTCCATCTGTGTACAGCTAGTTAAACCATTATGCTGCAACGGTATTTGTTATTTGAATCCTCCCTGATGTGGTGACCAGACAAAAATGGAATTTTCAATATTGTCAGCTGTTAAAATGAGCAGGATGTGACACTAAGGGGGCGAGCTTGCCAGTCCTGGGGAGGCGGGTTTGGAGGCGGGACTGCCAGGAAAATGGCAGAATCTGGGGGCGGGTACCCATCCCGCCCTCAACCTGCCTTCATGCCATCTTCCCAGGAGACAGGTACCCGACCCGCGCCGGGTCTCGTCTCCTGGAGGCAGGTAGTTAACAGGCAGTTAAGAGGATTATCCGCATTTTTCCATCAGAGGTGCGTGTTGGATCCGTGCTTCAGTGGATATGCTGTTATTAAATAATCACACGGATGCTGTACATTAACAATAAACAGGTCTTTACTGGAGGAGGGTAGTCTCAAGACTGGGGGTACAGTGGCATGCGCAAAGCTTATATACAGGTGTGGTCACTGCCGGTACTACAGTATACAGGAGCTGTAAAAGTAGTTCTGACTTAAAGGCACATACACTACAATTCCTCCGCTTTTAGATTAGTAGTACCCCTAATATTCAAATAACAATGAACATTTCAACATGTACATTAAACAACAAAAGTCCATTTATAGATTCAGCCTTTGGGGCGGCTTCCTGACCCTTTCAGGATAGCGCCTTTCCGGAGGTTCTTGTTCTTGGTGCAGAGGCGATTCTGACCCCTTTTCATCGGGTAATTCATCGGTTTCCACTGCTACTGGGTCTGAGGTAGATGCTACCGGTATGTCGGGTTCATCCCCAGGTACTCGAGACATGGGGTTGACGCGTTCCTGTGATGCTAAGATCTGATCGACGTGGCGTCTCACAATGTTCTCCCCGACATCCACTTTGTACATTAATGGCCCCTGCCTTGTACATATCGTTCCGGGTTGCCATTTCTCTGTTCGATAGTCACGGGCCAAGACTGAAGCTCCTTGTCGGCTTCTCATTGATGTGCTGGAATTGTTTGTCCTCAACATTTCTTCACACATTTGGTCTGAGCAAGTCCAGACAAGATCTCAACCTTCGGTTAAAGAACATCATGGCCGGGGTCTGGTTGGTAACTGCATGTGTCGCGTTTCAGTAGGCTAATAAGAAATTGTCCATCTTATGCTGTAGTGGAATTTCATTGTCGCACATGGCCTTTATCGCCTTCTTAAAGGTTTGTACGAACCTCTCAGCCAATCCATTTGTGGCTGGATGATACGGGGCGGATGTGTAATGCCTTACCCCATTCCTTCTCATAAATTTTTGGAACTCGTCGGACACAAACTGTGGTCCATTATCAGAGTAAATCTGCTCTGGCAAACCGTTTCTGGCAAATATGGTCCGTAGGACTGCAATCGTTTTCTCTGTAGTGGTTGAAGACATTTTTATCACCTCAGGCCACTTTGAATGAGCATCCACTGCTATTAAGAACATTGAGTCCATGAATGGACCAGCGAAATCAATATGCATCCATTGCCATGGAGAGGAGGGCCACTCCCATGGGTGTAGAGGGGCATGTGGTGGTGTATTTTGGACCTTCTGGCATCCTAAGCAGCTCTTAGTTAGGTCTTCGATTTGTTGATCGAATCCCGGCCACCACACATAAACCCTAGCAAGGCTTTTCATTTTCACTCCCCCCAGGTGACCTTCATGTAGCTCATTTAGCACTCTCTCCCTTAACTTGGGTGGAATCACCACTCTGGATCCACACATCACTGTCCCCTGGCATACTGACAGCTGTTCTCTTCTGGATGAGAATGCTGGCAACAGTGAGTCGCCATGAGTTGGCCATCCCCTCACCGTCAATTCATATACCCGAGACAGCGTCGGATCATTGCGGGTCTCCTTCTCTATATCCGCGTTCGTTACTGGCAATCGTTCAATTATTGACGAATAAAATATCTCGATAGGGTCCACTGCTGGTGCTTCCTCCACAGTAGGCAGTGGCAGGCACGATAGCCCATCAGCGTTCCCATGCTGTTTTGTGCCTTTATATTCTATTTCATATTGAGTCGCCCCTAGAAACAGGGACCATCTTTGTAACCGCTGTGCAGTCATCACTGGAACGCCCTTCTTAGGATTAAAGATGGAGACAAGTGGTTGGTGGTCAGTCAGCAAGGTGAACTTCTGCCCATGCAGATAGCGGTTGAATTTTTTTACTCCCCATACTAGGCTGAGGGCCTCCCTGTCAATCTGGGCATAGTTGCGCTCGGCTGAGGTTAGTGACCGAGACGCAAAGGCTACTGGCCTCTCCAACCCGTCAGGGAATTTGTGCGACAGCACCGCTCCAATACCATAGGGTGATGCATCACATGCCAAACGAATTGGTAGTGCTGGGTTGAAATGGGCCAACACCTCTTTTGATGGCAGATCAACTAAATGCATACTTTGGGTCAGTCTTTACGAAGGAAGACACAAAAAACCTCCCTGGGATATCGGGAAAAATAGGGACATTGGCAAAGGAGGAACTGACGCAAATCAATATCTCTAAGGATATGGTGTTAAGGAAGCTAAAGGGATTGAAGGTGGACAAATCCCCAGGGCCTGATAACATGCATCCTAGGGTACTGAAGGAGGTGGCCCTAGAGATAGCGGATGCACTAAGGATGATTTTTCAGAATTCATTAGACTCGGGAACAGTGCCGATGGATTGGAGGGTAGCTAACGTTACCCCACTATTCAAAAAGGGGGGTAGGGAAAAAGCAGGTAATTACAGACCTGTAAGCCTTACATCAGTTGTGGGCAAAATGCTGGAGTCCATCATTAAGGATGAAATAGCGGAGCACTTAGCAAATGGGGACAGGATAGGACAGAGTCAACATGGATTTACAAAGGGTAAATCGTGCTTGACTAATCTATTGGAATTTTTTGAGGGAGTAACTGGTAGAATAGATGGGGGAGAGCCAGTAGATGTGGTGTACCTGGACTTCCAAAAGGCCTTCGATAAGGTCCCACATAAAAGATTAGCATGGAAAATTGAGGCTCATGGGATAAAGGGGAAAGTTTTGGCGTGGATAGGGAACTGGCTGTCAGATAGAAAACAGAGAGTTGGAATAAACGGCTCATTTTCTGAATGGCAGGCAGTAACAAGTGGGGTACCACAGGGATCTGTCCTGGGCCCCCAGCTGTTCACAATTTACATTAATGACCTGGATCAGGGAGTCGGATGCAGCATTTCCAAATTTGCAGACGACACTAAACTAGGAGGGGGGGTGGGCTCAGAGGAAGAGACCAGGAAGCTCCAGAGCGATTTGGACAGACTGGGCGATTGGGCGGATAAATGGCAGATGCACTATAATGTGGACAAGTGCGAAGTTATCCACCTTGGGTGCAGGAACGGGAGGGCAAATTATTATTTAAATGGCAATAGATTGGGAGAGGGGGAAGTACAGAGAGACCTGGGTGTTCTTGTACACCAGTCACTGAAGGCGAGCATGCAGGTGCAACAGGCGGTCAAGAAGGCAAACGGTATGCTGGCCTTCATAGCAAAAGGGTTAGAATACAGGAACAGGGATACCTTGCTGCAGCTGTACAGGGCACTGGTGAGACCACACCTCGAGTACTGTGTACAGTTTTGGTCGCCTCATCTGAGGAAGGATGTTCTTGCCATGGAGGGGGTGCAGCGGCGATTCACCAGGCTGATACCAGGAATGGCGGGAATGACCTATGAGGAGAGACTATGTAGTTTAGGGATGTACACACTGGAGTTTAGAAGATTGAGAGGGGACCTCATAGAAGTGTATAAAATTCTGACAGGTCTAGACAGACTGGATGCAGAAGGAATGTTTCCCTTGGCGGGTGAGAACAGAACTAGAGGACATAATTTAAGGATAAGGGCTAAACCATTTAGGACAGAGATGAGGGGGAATTTCTTCACTCAGAGAGTGGTGAACCTGTGGAACTCATTGCCACAGAGGGCAGTGTACGCCAGCTCATTAAATATATTTAAGAGGGAATTAGATATATTTCTACGGGCAAAAGGGGTTAAGGGTTACGGAGAGAAGGCGGGGACGGGATACTGAATTAAAGGATCAGCCATGATCTCATCGAATGGCGGAGCAGGCACGAAGGGCCGAATGGCCTACTCCTGCTCCTATCTTCTATGTATCTATGTATCTATGTATGTGATCAATTCTTTACACTTCTGCAAAGCTCGTCGTTCGTCATCCCACTTCCATGGTACCCCTGTTTGCAGTAGGGTGTTCAGTGGGTGTAATACCGTAGACAAATTTGGTAAGAACTTGTGGTAGTAGTTTACCAGCCCGAGGAACGACCTCAGTTGTGACACATTTTCCGGTGCTGGAGCCTTGACTACTGCCTCAATCTTGTCAGGGGACTTATGTAACCCCTCTTCATCGATGACATGGCCACAATACGAGATCTGTTTCTGGAAAAACTCGCACTTGTGGCGATTAGCTCGTAGCCCATACTCCTTTAATCTGGTGAGCACCTTCTCCAAGTTGGCGAGGTGATCACCGTCATTTTCGCCCGTGACCAAGATGTCGTCCAAATAACACTGGGTCCCTGGAATCCCTTGCAGGACCTGATCCATCGCCCTTTGCCTGATAGCCGGAGCCGAGGCTACTCCAAACACCAGCCGGTTGTAATGATAGAGACCTTTATGAGTGTTGATCGTAAGGTATTGTTTCGAAGCTTCATCTACCTCCATTTGCAAGTACGCCTGGGCTAGATCAATTTTGGTGAAGCGTTTACCTCCAGATAGCGAGGCGAAAATATCCTCAATTCGTGGAAGCGGATATTGTACCGTGTGAAGGACTGGGTTCACTGTCACCTTAAAATCCCCACAGATGCGGACCTTCTTTGGTTCCCCAGGTGTATTACTCAACGACCTCTTCATTACAGGAACGATGGGTGTAGCCCACTCGCTCCAGTCCACTTTGGACAGTACTCCTGAACGTTCCAACCCTTCCAGCTCTGCTTCAACAGCTGGTCTGATCGCATAAGGCACTGGTCTGGCCTTCAGAAACTTTGGGCTTGCATTTTCCTCTATTTTAATCGTTGCTGTTATTCCTTTTAGTGTTCCTAGTCCCTCCTGGAACACTTCTTTTGCGTCAGTTAGCATTTTTGACAGTCGTCCAGGTGTGACGTCGTCCTCCTTTTTGGCCTCAACCTTCAGTGCCTGTATGGAATGCCAATCTAATTGTATCTTCCGGATCCATTCACGTCCTAGCAGTGGTTGTCCTCCATCTGGCAATACATATATATCCATTTTAGGTATTTCCTGGCCTTTATATGTCACTTTCACCCTTATTTTTCCTTTGGGGTAGACTTTTTGCTCCGTATACGTCTTCAAGACAATCTCTGTAGCTTTCAAGGGCATGTGTGAAAATAGCCACTTGTAGTCTCTTTGACTTATGACTGTTAGCGCTGACCCTGTGTCCAATTCCATTTTCACTTGGACTCCGTCTATCTTGAGTGTAACCCAGATAGTCTGGTGATCCTCCATTTCTGTCACCTTATGTAGTTTCAGACAACCCAGCTCCTTGATTCCGGAGTCTGTGGTCTGTGTCACTTTTCTGTTCGTCTGAACCACTGTCCATCACCTGGTGTACCTTTTTGTACTTCTCCTGTGGAGATTTCTTACTGTTGGTTTTCTTCCCAGACCTGCAGACTCTTGCTATGTGTCCTGCTTTCCCACACTGTCTGCACACTTGGTCCTTGAACCAACAATCTTTCTGGTCATGTGTTGTTCTGCCGCAGCGATAGCACTTCCCTGTTCCATAGGACATTTCATTGGTGCCATATTCTTGCGGTGTCCGTTGTATCTCTGCAGCGCCCCTTGCGGCTGCTTCATGAGATACTGCCATACTGAAAGCTTTGTCCAGCGTAAGGTCCTTTTCTGATAGAAGCCGTTTCTGGGTTCCTTCACTTTGTAGCCCACACACAAACTTGTCCCTTAACGTATCTGCTAGTCCCGCTCCAAACTGGCAGTGTTTCGATAGCTTACGCAGTTCCGTTAGGTACTCAGCATTGCTTTCGTCTTTGTGTTGGTTCCTTTTATGGAACTTAAATTGTTCTGCTATCAGCAGCGGTGTGGGGTTTAAGTGGTCCTGTAGGATTTCTACTATGCTTTCAAAATTCTTGTTTACCGGCTTCTCTGGGGTTTTTAGATTTTGCAGTAACCCATAAGTTTTTGCACCCATGGAATTTAACAGAACCAGTGCTTTATTAGCATCTGGCACTTCATTCGCCCTGCAGTACGCCTCAATATGTTCCACATATGTCGCCCAATCTTCGACTTCATTGTCGAATGTAGAGATACTGCCACTCTTCGGCATCCTTGGGTGTGAATTAACTGTCAAAAATGGCGCCTCCCGCGCTTCCCCTTCTTCTCCGCTGGCACAAAATGGCGTCTCCCGCGCTTTCCTTCCTTCCCGCGCTCGCCCTTCTTCTCTGCTGCGGCTTCTAAAAATGGCGTCTCCCGCGCTCTTTCTTCTTCTCCGCCTCGCGGACCCTGTTCAGCCCGTGAGCCCTGGCTGTGCTCTGCGCGTTCTTCTTTTTATATTTTTCGACGCCGCTCAGTCTAGAACCCGGCTGTTTCTCTACCCTCTCTCGCTCCGGTTTGTTTTCTTTTTCTCGACGCCGCTCGGTGTTCAACCCCCGGCTGCGCCCTGCGCTCTTCACCCTCTGTCTTACCCCGTCAACGCTGCTCGGCTTTCTCTCCGCTGTCGGTCGGCTCCAGCCGCCGCTGCTCGGGAAGGGTCTGCGTTGGACCTGTCGTCGGTCTCTTGCTGCTCGTCGTGGCTGGGGAACCAAGCCCGGCTCTCCACAGCCTCCCCTGCGAAGTTCAATCTCTGCCTGACTGCTGGGCGATTGCTCGTGGTCGACGCCCGTGTTTCTGGCCTCGACTATATTTATTTTAATTTTTTTTATGTTGCAGGTAGATTCGAATCGACACTCGTCGCCACTGTTGGATCTGTGGTTCAGTGGATATGCTGTTATTAAATAATCACATGGATGCTGTACATTAACAATAAACAGGTCTTTACTGGAGGAGGGTAGTCTCAAGACTGGGGGTACAGAGGCATGCGCAAAACTTATATACAGGTGTGGTCACTGCCGGTACTACAGTATACAGGAGCTGTAAAAGTAGTTCTGACTTAAAGACACATACACTACAGTGCGGGCTTCCCGACGTCGGGAAACCCCGCCAGGGTCAGCGAGGCGAGCAGTGGGTCTGCGGGGGTCGGGGGGGGGTCAAAAACTGTGCTGTGGAGGTGAGTGATGGGTGCAAGTGTGGAGAGGTAAGTATGTGAGGTGAGTGAAAAGTGATAGAAAAAAGTTTCCTTACCTTTGTTTCTTCCTGCAGGCTTCAATCGTTGGGGATGCAGAGGCTCCGGCATCTCAATGGCAGAGATGACATCTGCTTTCTGCTCACAAAACAGGTTTGATGCGCCTTGAGTACAAGAACTCACCAAACAACAGAGAACGTCAGTTTTTGACAGCTTCTCAAAGCTGTCAAACGATGACAATCCATCTGTCAAAAATTTTTGGCAGATGGAACGTCATATGCTGACGTTCTCTGTAACCGGCTTTCCCTTAATTGGCCTGCTAAACCCGCTGGGCGGCCTTAACAAGGTCAATCAAGGGAAAATAGCGTGGGTTGACCACAAGTCGATGGAGGCGGGACTAAGACCCGACAAGCAGCAGTCCCGCCTCCAACGCGCCCCCATTGGCAAAATCACCCCCCTAAGATTTTTCACCTTCTGAATTGACTGGAGACACAGTGAGCATCATTCAGGTTCACTGGTGAGAAACTTACTGTCACTGAGGTTACCGAAACTGCTTTGCATCAAAGCACAAGTAACAATGTAACTGCACCTTTCTTGGAATGACTCAATTGAACAGTAAAGACCGATTACTCACCAAATCCTTGTATGCCAAATTACGGTACATCTGTCTGGAGACCATGTGCAATGAAGCACAGCTCCCACTGCTCGTGGCCTGTCAATCTCAACTCTCCGACTTTGAGCCTGGCTTGTTTCCAGCAGCTGTACAGAACATTTAGGTAAGATGGTGATGGACTGAGACTGATCTGAAGGGTTCAGTCAGTTTAAAAATGTCAGTGGGAATACAAGATAAAACAGGCCTGCTTCGAGAATGACAGAGAAATGAAAGGCTTGTGGAGCTGTCCAGGAGATGAGGTAGAGGTGTGGTAACTTGCGAAGCTCACGCTTGAGAACAACATCTGTCTACTGACAAAGTAAGTAAAGGGGACCTTAAGATAAGGGGGGACAACATCGGCAGGTGCCTGTGTGCTCTGAGTAACCAGATGCTGTTTCCAGGCAGGTGGAGTGTTTATGTGATTTGGTAGCTGATTATTTCCGCTTTCCTTCCCAGTCCATGTGCCTGCCTCAGAGTTTCCCCCCAACCCTAATCTGCTCCACACATCTGCCTCAAAGTTTCACTCCATCCAATCTATGTTCCTGCCTCAGCGATTTCCCCCTCTGTCTGCTCACGCAGCTGCCATAAAGAAAAAGAAAGATGTCCCAAAGCGCTTTACAGCCGATGAAGTACTTTTGAAGTGTAGTCACTGGTGTAATGTGGAAAACGTGGCAGCCAATTTGCGCACAGCAAGCACCCACGAACAGCATTGAGATAACGATCAGATAATCTGTTTTAGTGATGTTGGTTGAGGGATAAATATTGGCCAGGACGCTGATTAAAGCTTCTGATTGGGTGCACCTGCCTACCCCAGAGACCCCCGGTTATTCCCCCTGCCTACCCCAGAGACCCCCGGTTATTCCCCCTGCCTACCCCAGAGACCCCCGGTTATTCCCCCTGCCTACCCCAGAGACCCCCAGTTATTCCCCCTGCCTACCCCAGAGACCCCCGGTTATTCCCCCTGCCTACCCCAGAGACCCCCAGTTATTCCCCCTGCCTACCCCAGAGACCCCCGGTTATTCCCCCTGCCTACCCCAGAGACCCCCGGTTATTCCCCCTGCCTACCCCAGAGACCCCCGGTTATTCCCCCTGCCTACCCCAGAGACCCCCGGTTATTCCGCCTGCCTACCCCAGAGACCCCCGGTTATTCCCCCTGCCTACCCCAGAGACCCCCAGTTATTCCCCCTGCCTACCCCAGAGACCCCCGGTTATTCCCCCTGCCTACCCCAGAGACCCCCAGTTATTCCCCCTGCCTACCCCAGAGACCCCCGGTTATTCCCCCTGCCTACCCCAGAGACCCCCAGTTATTCCCCCTGCCTACCCCAGAGACCCCCGGTTATTCCCCCTGCCTACCCCAGAGACCCCCAGTTATTCCCCCTGCCTACCCCAGAGACCCCCGGTTATTCCCCCTGCCTACCCCAGAGACCCCCGGTTATTCCCCCTGCCTACCCCAGAGACCCCCAGTTATTCCCCCTGCCTACCCCAGAGACCCCCAGTTATTCCCCCTGCCTACCCCAGAGACCCCCAGTTATTCCCCCTGCCTACCCCAGAGACCCCCAGTTATTCCACCTGCCTACCCCAGAGACCCCCAGTTATTCCCCCTGCCTACCCCAGAGACCCCCAGTTATTCCCCCTGCCTACCCCAGAGACCCCCGGTTATTCCCCCTGCCTACCCCAGAGACCCCCAGTTATTCCCCCTGCCTACCCCAGAGACCCCCAGTTATTCCCCCTGCCTACCCCAGAGACCCCCAGTTATTCCCCCTGCCTACCCCAGAGACCCCCGGTTATTCCCCCTGCCTACCCCAGAGACCCCCAGTTATTCCCCCTGCCTACCCCAGAGACCCCCGGTTATTCCCCCTGCCTACCCCAGAGACCCCCGGTTATTCCCCCTGCCTACCCCAGAGACCCCCGGTTATTCCCCCTGCCTACCCCAGAGACCCCCAGTTATTCCCCCTGCCTACCCCAGAGACCCCCGGTTATTCCCCCTGCCTACCCCAGAGACCCCCGGTTATTCCGCCTGCCTACCCCAGAGACCCCCGGTTATTCCCCCTGCCTACCCCAGAGACCCCCGGTTATTCCCCCTGCCTACCCCAGAGACCCCCAGTTATTCCCCCTGCCTACCCCAGAGACCCCCAGTTATTCCCCCTGCCTACCCCAGAGACCCCCGGTTATTCCCCCTGCCTACCCCAGAGACCCCCGGTTATTCCCCCTGCCTACCCCAGAGACCCCCGGTTATTCCCCCTGCCTACCCCAGAGACCCCCAGTTATTCCCCCTGCCTACCCCAGAGACCCCCGGTTATTCCCCCTGCCTACCCCAGAGACCCCCGGTTATTCCCCCTGCCTACCCCAGAGACCCCCGGTTATTCCACCTGCCTACCCCAGAGACCCCCAGTTATTCCCCCTGCCTACCCCAGAGACCCCCGGTTATTCCCCCTGCCTACCCCAGAGACCCCCGGTTATTCCGCCTGCCTACCCCAGAGACCCCCGGTTATTCCGCCTGCCTACCCCAGAGACCCCCGGTTATTCCGCCTGCCTACCCCAGAGACCCCCGGTTATTCTGCCTGCCTACCCCAGAGACCCCCCGGTTATTCCGCCTGCCTACCCCAGAGACCCCCAGTTATTCCCCCTGCCTACCCCAGAGACCCCCGGTTATTCCCCCTGCCTACCCCAGAGACCCCCAGTTATTCCCCCTGCCTACCCCAGAGACAACCGGTTATTCCGCCTGCCTACCCCAGAGACCCCCCGGTTATTCCGCCTGCCTACCCCAGAGACCCCCGGTTATTCCCCCTGCCTACCCCAGAGACCCCCAGTTATTCCCCCTGCCTACCCCAGAGACCCCCGGTTATTCCCCCTGCCTACCCCAGAGACCCCCAGTTATTCCCCCTGCCTACCCCAGAGACCCCCGGTTATTCCCCCTGCCTACCCCAGAGACCCCCGGTTATTCGGCCTGCCTACCCCAGAGACCCCCGGTTATTCCACCTGCCTACCCCAGAGACCCCCGGTTATTCCCCCTGCCTACCCCAGAGACCCCCGGTTATTCCACCTGCCTACCCCAGAGATCCCCAGTTATTCCACCTGTCTACCCCAGAGAAGCGTCCACAACGGGTGCTGCTTCGAATTCCTCCCACTCTCCCATGTGTCTGCCTCCTCCCACTGTTCCACGTGGGCTGCTCACATTTCTTCCACCCACTCGCCGTGCTGGCTGTGTATCCGTCCCGCCTGCTCCAAGCACATCTCAAGAGTAACGCAACTCATGCTACTTTTAAAAAGAGTTAATCCCCAAACCACAGCTCTGTGTTTCAGTTTATCTTTCATTTTCCATAAGTTGGTTTGTAATAGGCACAGCACAGGGAGTGCGGGACAAACTAGTTGCATCTTTGAATTCATTACATTTTGTCTAAATTCATTACACTTTAAAAAAAAAACCCAAAGGAACAGGCAACAAGGCAAAAATAGAAGTGTTAGTGCATCATATTTTCCTTTTAACAAGTGCTGTGGTTAGGCATTGCACTAAAGTTGCAAACTGGGGTATAGCTTAATCCAAAAAGGTACAGCATATTTCAATCTACAGGAAATAGGTTAATTTTGAGCATATCAAATACCACGCAGGCAAAAATGGCTTGATGCAGCTACATTTTGCTAATAATAGCTACTTGGGACAAATTGCCTTATATCCAAACTAACTTTAATTGGCTGAAGCACACTGGTTCAGACACCCTGTCTGAATCTTAATCTAAATCACCCAGCCCTACTATCCTATAAATTAAAAAAAAAAGACTTGCTTTTATATCATGGCTTTCACAACTTCAGGACGTTCAAGTACTTTTGAAGTGCAGTCACTGTGTAATGTTGGAAACGTGGTAGCCAATTTGTGCACAGCAAGCTCCCACAAACAGCAATATGTTAATGACCAGATAATCTGTTATATTTTGTGATATTGGTTAAGGGATAAATATGGGCCAGGACACCAGGGAGAACACCTCTGCTCTTCTTCGATAGTGCCTTGGTATCTTTTACGTCCACCTGTGAGGGCCGATAGGGCCTCGGTTTAATGTCTCATTCGAAAGACGGCCCCCTCTGACAGTGCAGCACTCCCTCAGTACTGCACTGAAGTGTCAGCCTGGAATACCTGCTCAGGTTTCTGGAGTGGGAATTGAACCCACTACCTTCTGACTCGGGCGAGAGTGCTACCCACTGAGCCACGGCTAATATCCTCTCTGTAAATGGGAACTGAGAGATGTGCGAGTGCGGCCCAGGACTATCCTCGCTGTAAATGGGAGATATTGTGAGTGTGTCTCAGGACTATCCCACTGTCCCAGTCCTCCTTGGAAAAGTGACTGGTCTCTACTTATTCCAAAGTAGCTAGGATCAGGACCTTACCCTGAGGGAACTGAGCCTCCAACCTGAGGCCTACCATTCTGTGGTACAGAGCATTGAAGTCCCAGCCCTAATTGCACTGCAGGTTAATAAGGTTCCAGACTTTATGGGGGCGATTTTCCCACTGGAGGCAGGATGGAGGCGGGGTTCGGTTTGGGTGGGTTCGAAACCCACCTCCACTGATAGTTTTCAAAAAATTGCGATTTTCCCCTGATTGACCACTTGATTTCAGAGGTGTGGGATGCCCTTGGTCAGTTAGTGTTTTGGGACTGAAACTCGCCTCTGCCGACATCACTTTTCCAGCCTGATTTTAGGGCTTCTTGATGCCTTGGCTCATTCCACAGGATTTCTGCCTATGCTGCACCACCTGCAACATATTCTGAGAAACCACTATGTCCAATTCCAAGGCAAGGGCCTCCCCGAGGCTCTCGGATGAAGCGCTGCAAATGTTGTTTCAGGGGGTGACAGCTAGCAGGGAGGTGCTCTTCCACTCATCTGGGAGGAAGAGGCCTCCCAAAGAAACCAAGGCTGTGTGGGTCTAGCTGGCAAGGGAAATAACCTCCAGATCTGTGTGCAGATTGGGAGAATGTTTCTGTGTATTGATGGAAAGCATTAAAATGATCTGATGCCAAAATGTTGGCGTTATGTCATCTGTTCTTTCGCCTTAGGCAGCTCCACATTGCGGGCTCCGCCACATTTGCGTTGTCAGGTTGGTGGCCTGAGTGAAAGGAGACCAGAGAGTCATGTCCATTGTCAATGAAGTCCTGGCATGGAGCCAAGGACATGTGCCAACTTGGGCAACCTATGCAAATCTGGCCAGGATAAGTTCATCCCTTGCATCCCGGGCAGCCATGTGCTCGCGTGCTGCCGCTGCCACTGCCGCTGGTCGATACACTGGCGCTCTGACCTCCTCCTGCTCCTCCTCCTCCTCCAGATCCTCCTCCTCCTCCAGATCCTCCTCCTCCTCCTCCTCATTCGAATCTGAGGTCCATGGTGAAAGGAAATGAATGGTTCCCATGCTGCTTGCAGATGCCTCCATTGAGGAAGCGCTCATTGCAAGCGGGGAGAGGGTCTTCCAAGGAGGCCCCACAATTGATAGATTCAAGCTGCAGCATCTCCGACTTCGGAAGGCCTTCTAAAAGTGCTCAAAGACCTTTTAAAGCAAAGTTCTGCCACCTGCAACTAATCCCTGATGAAATAAATGATTTAATGTTGGACCTGCAGCTGTGAGGAGACCACCCACTAGTCAACCCGTCAGGTTTAGCTGGCGTGGTTTAGGAGGGTCATGGAACATGCCGAAATGGTCGAAAAGTCACGAGGGCCTCTCAAAATAGGCTTAGCGAGGCCCTTAACGAGCATTTAATCCTCTTAACAAGCGCTCTGGCCAGCTGGAGGCGGAACCGTTTCCCGCTCTGCAAAACCGGCACTGGCAAAATCCCGCGGAGGCAGGTTGGAGGTTGGTTCCGAACCCGCCCTCATTGTTTCCGATTTTCCCGCCTTTCCCGCCTCCAAGCCTGCCTCCTCTGACATCAGAAAATCTATGCTTCATCATTACTTTACTTTAGGAAAAGGAGTGGGCCTTTGGCGTAGCGGTAGCATCCCCACCACTGGGCCAGAAGGCGTAGGGTTTCGAACCCCGCTCCAGACAGTCCCGGCAAGTGGAGTCGGAGCTCCAGCTCTAAATTCTGGGTTGACATCCAGCAGGATATTTGCGTCCGTGGGTGTGGGTGGCCCCCCCCCTCGTATGGGCTGAGGGAGCCCGTAAAACCCTCCCGCCATAGGATTAACCACCCTAATGGCTGGTACGAAGATGGTTACGGTCACGGAAGGAGCGTTAATCGCAGCCAGAAATCCTTCCACCACTTCATACAGTTCCCCAAAGGGAACAGTATGAAGACACGTACGACAACGACAACAACTTTAGGAAAAAAAATCTCGGTCATTTGCACAATTGAAAAACAAGGTCCTAAAGCTGCCAGATGTGTAAAGTGAGCCAGCACCTACACGGTTAATAGGTGCTATTGACATTATAGCAAAACATCACAATAAGAAATGCAATGAACAACAAGGACCTGTCAAACATCGATTCTGGTTAAAACTAACACTGTAGTTTCCTTTTCAATAAGATTATGATTTAAAATGGCGAATCATTGAGCAGTGCGTGGGTGTATTTTTCATCTTATCACACGATCTTGCAGACCGTGGAAATATTTACGTCAGAAGATGGTTTGGCTGTTTATGCTAAATGCCAACATCTAGAGCATCCACAGAACCTCAAAACTGTTGTTTTTCAACTGTGCCACAAGGAACAAGCTGAATTACTCTGATAGAGAGAAATGAAGGAAATAAGATCTGATTGAAATATGGGATGTAATCAAGAAGTGCTGTGTGATGGAACAGATTCCCTGCAGAGCAAACTACTGAAAGGTAAGAATTCAGTTTATGGATGACAAATTGTTTGTGTGGCCTTTTAAAGGATAATAATGTTTGGAGTGCATTACCTCTAACATGGAGCAGACATTCTAAATGTGCACAATGCTGGAAAAGCAATATCCTGGAATATTGACAGCTGGGTGCTTTGCGTGTAAGGAATTAGCATTTTGTTTTTAAGGGACATGAGTTAGATGACTGGTTTTATTTTGGGAATGATGTTGAACATGTTGAAGTACCGACAAACATTGGCACAGAGAGATGGGATAGGGATTTGAAGAAGAAGACTTGCATTTATATAGCGCCTTTCATGACTGCTTGACATCCCAAAGTGCTTTACAGCCAATGAAGTACTTTTTGAAGTGTAGTCACTGTCGTAATGTAAGAAATCTGCCATTCCCCCCCCTCTATTATGCCCTCCAAGCCCACTCAACAATTCTATCATGGGAGGTGTCACGAAATACCTCCACACGCGAAGGAAAGGAGCAGAGAAAGATCCACTCCAGGCTGCCAGTCCTGGTGACCTGTTTCAGAGCAGCGCAGGAGAAGGCTGGTCACGCATAAGGTCAGCCTCAGGCGGTCGGTGCATGATGCAGGAAAGGAAAGGCAACATAAATATCACCAGTGATAAAACACAGTCAGAATTCTGGAAATGTGAATGTGACTGCCGCAGCAATTAGCAGCAGCATAGAAGATAGGAGCAGGAGTAGGTCAATGATTCAATGAGATCATGGCTGATCATCCAAACTCAGTACCCTGTCCCTGCTTTCTCCCCATAGCCCTTGATCCCTTTAGCCTTAAGAAATATATCCAACTCCTTCTTGAATATATTTAATGAATTGGCCTCCACTGCCTTCTGTGGTAGAGAATTCCACAGGTTCACCACTCTCTGGGTGAAGAAATTCCTCCTCATCTCTGTCCTAAATGGCTTACCCCTTATCCTTAGACTGTGACCCCTGGTTCTGGATTCAGCCTATTTTCTTTCAATAGGCGATCTATTTTATAGTAAAATATTTAACCCTTTCTGGTCCAGAGTGACAAAGCACTGCTTTAGCCAGCAACAGAAATAAAAGCATTTCTCATATAAAGCACTCATTTGGATTCCTGAGTTGTGTAAAACTTCACATTCATTTAGGCTGATGTCGCCATTTTTGAACGTGATGCAGCAAGGGGTTATTTCTAGTTAATCCTGCACACTACCTCATCCGATACATACAGTAAGTTTCAGGAATTGTTTCAGCAGCTAATTGTGTGCGGTACTGATGAGGATAGAATGATTGATCTGCTTGACGGTGAGAACTGGGAGACGTTGCCTTAATATCAATCCTACAATTAGACACAGACTGATGGGTCACGCAGTCAGAAACATTAGAGTCTGTAAGGCAGTAATGAGTTGCTGAAAGTGAAGTTGTTTAAAACCAGAACAGATGAAGTTATTCGTTTTCTTTAGGATTTGATGCTGGATTATTAGGACCCTAAAAATAACATTGTGTAAAGTAACACTAGAGGCCCAACTTTATTAACTTTACAGCACATGCTACAGTGACTAGTTAATAGTGGAAACCGTTGGGAAAAGGGAACATTTTAGCTGCTTTAGTAGAGTTTGGATTCAGAATAGGAAAACTAATGTTCAGATTATTGCTATAACACACTAATCAATGTTTGCTATTTCCTGGCTGGGAGGGAGCAATAGGGGGAAAATGGCAGGTGCAACTCCCAATCCCATCGCTCCGCGCCACGGTGCAGTGGTATTCCAACATGCTCATCATCCTTCACAAAATAAAACCAGCCATCTAATTCGTGTCCCTTCAAAACAAAATGCGAAATACCCACTATTAGTAATGTTGATGTCAGGGGTTACAACAACAACAACTTGCATTTATATAGCGCCTTTAACGTAGTAAAATGTCCTAAGGTGCTGCACAGGAGTATTTTAAGACAAAAAAATTTGACACCGATCCACATAAGGATAAATTAGGGCAGGTGACCAAAAGCTCAGTCAAAGAGGTAGGTTTTAAGGAGCGTCTTAAAGGAGGAAAGAGAGGTAGAGAGGCGGAGAGGTTTAGGGAGGGAATTCCAGAGCTTAGGGCCTCGGCAACAGAAGGCACGGCCACCAATGGTGGAGCGATTATAATCAGGGATGCTCAAGAGGGCAGAATTAGAGGAGCGCAGATATCTCGGGGCGGGGGGGGGGGCAGGGGAGGGGGGGGCTGAAGGAGATTACAGAGATAGGGAGGGGGCGAGGCCATGGAGGGATTTGAAAACAAGGATAAGAATTTTGAAATCGAGGCGCTGCTTAACCGGGAGCCAATGTAGGTCAGCGAGCACAGGGGTCCTTAATGCCTCTAATGTAGTAAAACGTCCCAAGGTGCTTCACAGGAACGTTATCAAACAAATTTTGACCCGAGCCACATAGGGAGATATTAGGACAGGTGACCCAAAGTTTCTTCAAAGAGTTGGGTTTTAAGGAGCATCTTAAAGGAAGAGTGAGAGGTGGAGAGGTGGAGAGGGGAGGGTATTCCAGAGTTTAGGGCCCAGGCAGCTGAAGCACGGCCGCCAATGGTGGAGCGATTAAAATCGGGGATGCGCAAGAGGCCAGAGTGGGCTTATGTTCCAGAAAATGCCTGGAAACTCAAGCCTCAAGGATTTTACAGCAGCTCAGAATCCAGGGAGTTGCTTTTCTAGTTCCCTTTAGCTGGAAGTGTCAGGCCCAGTTCGTACCACCGTTATCGAATGGAGGATAATGCAGCAAAAACTGTACGCAATTGTAGATACTTTAAACAGATTATTCCAAGAACGATGTCAATCAGTATTTTTACTTTTAAGAATATTTCTGCTTTATGAATTCAGCGTCGAAACTTAAGAAATGGCATTTCGATTATATTGATAAAACCTGAGGATAGCATTTGAATATTGCAAAGGATATTCAATAACAACAGGGTTAATATATAAGCACCTTGTGAACTACTGTACCTCCGATCTGTGCTGTTTGTGGTTGAACAATGTCTTCTTTCAGATAAATCTGTCACATTGGCTGGACACTGTTATATTATAAGCCCTGAAACTGCAATGCTGGACATTTCAAGGCTGTACCCACCTTCGGAATGGGCAAACTTGTATTGGTAGCGGGGAGGGCTGGCCTTGCGAAAACGTTGTGAGCTAGCCACGCCCCCTAATTGTAATAGGCTCCCAATGCATGGAAAATGGGTGCTGGGAATTAAGCCCAGCAATCAGCAATACAGTAGGAAAGGTTGGTAAAGAAACTAAGGAAAGATGGCCACCTCCACATCAAGATGGCTAAATTCAGGAGAGGAAATGCAACTAAATATGTCTGTTTCCACCAAAACATAGGAACATAGGAATACATAGGAATGGGAGAAGGCCATTCAGCCCCTACAGCCAGTTCCGTCATTCAATTCGATCATGGTTGACCTGTATCTTAACTCCATCTACCCGCCTTGGTTCCTTAATACCCTTGCCTAACAAAAATCTGTCAATCTCAGTTTTGAAATTTTCAATTGACCCCCAGCCTCAGCAGCTTTTTGGGGGGGAGAGTTCCAGATTTCCACTAACCTGTGTGTGAAGAAGTGCCTCCTGGCATCATCCCTGAACAGCCTAGCTCTAATTTTAAGGTTATGCCCCCCCCTTGTTCTGGACTCCGCCCACCAGAGGAAATAGTTTCACTCTATCTACACGAGCGCATCTTTTACTCAACTAAAGCACTTCAATTAGATCAGCCCTTAATCTTCTATACTCAAAGCAACGAACTCGCAGAGTGGAGATGTAGATATGAGAATGCAACAACTGCTGACTAGGCCGCTGCCTCACTAACGCGCCCCTTTTATTTGGACGCCAGGGGAAACAGAGGCTGAGCGCGTCAAAGCAACGTGAAGTTTGGTGTGGGATCTCATTAACATAAACCCCTCCTTCACGAGTAGGCCGGCTCAAACCAGAACCACAGCCTCCCTTTGTCCTACCTTTCTTTCCTGAAGCAATCCACGTTCACCAATGACATGGTTCCCCTTCCACTAACAGAAGCTAACGATTTTTGGATCAACATTCTCTCGATTGAGAGCTTTTTGACGAAAACATTTTGTGCCCGTATTCAGAGGTTGCAATTGTTCATATTGTTGAGGTGTCTCCTAAAGCTGTTTTCTGCCCATCCTACACATTCCTTGGAAGCGTGCAAGTGCATATTTACTTTTTATGCTGATTAGGAAATACTAGCAGATACATGTTTTATTCACAATTTTTAAACCACTGTCTGGATGTCTGACCTTGAAAGCTTGGCCTTTTAGAAGAAAAAGGACCTCAACAATTATAGATGTTGTGTGTCCAATCTGACCATTGGAGACAAGGGGCAATTATATTCCTTTCTTGTTCTTCTTTATAAGCCGGGCGGCTAATTTTACGAGTTTCAACTGTCGACAAGGAGCCTTGCTGTAGGCTGCACAGAGTATAAGAACATAGGAGGAGGAGTAGGCCATTAAGCCCCTCGAGCCTGTTCCGCCATTCAATGAGATCCAGATGGCTGATGGCTGACCTGTGACCTAACTCCATGTACCCGCCTTTGCCCCATATCCCTTAATACCTTTGATTAACAGAAATCTATCAATCTCAGATTAAAAATTAATAATTGACCCAGCATCAACCATTGTTTGCAGAAGAGAGTTCCAAACTCCTACCACCCTTTGTGTGTAGAAGTGTTTCCTAACTTCACCCCTGAAAGGTCTGGCTCTAATTTTTAGGCTATGTTCCCTAGTCCTTGATTCCCCAACCAGCAGAAATAGTTTCTCTATCTACCCCATCAGTTTCCCTTACTACCTTGAAAACTTCGATCAATCACCCCTTAATCTTCTAAATTCCAGGGAATACAACCCTAGTTTGTGTAATCTCTCCTCATAATTTAACCCTTGGAGTCCAGGTATCATTCTAGTAAATTTACGCTGCACTCCTTCCAAGGCCAATATATCTTCCCTAAGGTGTGGTGCCCAGAACTGCTCACAGTACTCCAGGTGTGGTCTAACCAGGGCTTTGTATAGCTGTAGCATGACTTCTAACCCCTTGTATCCTAGTCCTCTAGATATAAAGGCCAGCAATCCATTAGCCTTTTTAATTATTTGTTGTACCTGTCCATGACATTGTTGTACCTGTCCATCCAATGCACTTTATTATGGTTATGTTTATGTTAATGTATTACAAGCCAAATGTATGTTGAATGTTTAAATGTCTTAATCTAAATGTACACTCTCGGGAGCCGCAAGCCTACATTTCGTTGTACTGCACTTGTGCACTAACAATGACAATAAAAGTTGATTTGATTTGATTTGATTAATGATCTATGTACATGGACCCCTAAGCCTCTTTGAACATCCACTGCTTCTAGCTTTTCACCATTTAGAAATTATTCTGATCTATCTTTTTTAGGTCTAAAGTGGATGACCTCACACTTGCCTATATGGAAATCCATTTGCCACAGTTTTGCCCATTCACTTAATCTATTAGTATCGCTTTGTAATTTTATGCTTCCTTCTGCACTGTTTACAATGCCGCCTATCTTTGTGACATCGGGTCACTTGGATATGTGGCTCTCTATCCCGTCATCTAAGTCGTTAATAAATATAGTGAATAGTTGAGGCCCCAACACAGATCCTCGTGCGACACCACTAGTCACATCCTGCCAATTTGAGTACCTGCCCATTATCCCTACACTCTGTCTCCTGCTGTTCAGCCAATCTCCTAACCACGCCAATAATTTGACCTCAATTCCATGAGCTTCAAATTTAGCTAACAATCTCTAATGAGGGACTTTATCGAATGCCTTCTGGAAGTCCATAGACATTCATTCCCCTGTCCACTACTTTAGTCACCTCTTAAAAAAATTCAATCAGGTTCGTCAGGTATGATCTATCTTTCACAAATCCATGCTGGCTCTCTCTGATCAGCGGAAAATTTTCAAGGTGTTCAGTCACTCTATCCTTAATTATAGACTCTAGTAATTTCCCGACAACAGATGTTAGGCTAACTAGTCTATAATTCCCTGGTTTCCCTCTCTCACCTTTCTTAAACAGCGGAGTGACATGTGCACGAAGTCATGGGCTTGCTGCCCTTGATTAGTTCAAAAATAGCGGGCCATGTGCCCACAACTTCCTGATTTAATACCTCTGGTGGGCAAGACTCCTGCCAAAAGTGTGGACTCAGAAAATTACCTCAGTGTCAAGTCATTACTTGAATAATAGATTCTCTACAAAACTCACTGTAGGATCCGATGTTTAGGATGCAGCAGATACCTTCTCGGGTTCAGTAGTGTCAAGTAAAAATAAGCAGATCTCATGTCCCTTATGTTTCGGAGTTGACTCATACTGCCCAATATGTAATTATGATAGTATAACTGAGGAGATGTAACAATGCGCCCCTTTGACAGATGAACTGGATACTGTTAACTCCCACGTGCACTTTTCCGATTTTCGATAGGTGGAACTCATGAACACTCTGGTGAGACAAAGTCCATAACAAATCAAGAAGCTGGTTTCAGAATACCCGTGACTGAACAAAAGTAGCAACTCCAGACTTTTTAAACTTATAAGTGCTTCCCGTAACAGCATAAAACAATAAAACATGCTATACTATTCCCAGTAGCTGATGGAACATTCACATTTTGCTTTATTTCCTTTTGGGTCAGCTTCTAGCTGGAAAACTCAAACCTGCTGTATCTTATGTCCCATCTCAGGCCAAGACCTGCCTTCTCTCAGTCTTTGTTAGTCCTGCTGACCCTGAATATGGGGTTTTTCACTCTTTGTCCTGACCCCAAAATGTGGAATGTTACTGGAGTACCCTGACAACGACCCCGAACTGAGTCATCTCACCATTTTTTTTATTCGTTCCTGGGATGTGGGCGTCGCTTGCAAGGCCAGCATTTATTGCCCATCCCAAATTGCCCTTGAGAAGGTAGTGGTGAACCGCTGCAGTCCATAGGGTGAAGGTACTCCCACAGTGCTGTTAGGTAGGGAGTTCCAGGATTTTGACCCAGCGACAATGAAGGAACAGCGATATATTTCCAAGTCAGGATGGTGTGTGACTTGGAGGGGAACTTGGAGGTGGTGGTATTCCCATGCACCTGCTGCCCTTGTCCTTCTAGGTGGTAGAGGCCGCGGGTTTGGGAGGTGCTGCCGAAGAAGCCTTGGCGAGTTGCTGCAGTGCATCTTGTAGATGGTACACACTGCAGCCACAGTGCACCGGTGGTGGAAGGAGTGAATGTTTAAGATGGTGGATGGGATGTCAATCAAGCGGGGCTGCTTTGTCCTGCATGTTTTTGAGCCTCTTGAGTGTTGTTGGAGCTGCACTCATCCAGGCAAGTGGAGAGTATTCCATCACACTCCTGACTTGTGCTTTGTAGAGGGTGGAAAGGCTTTGGGGAGTCAGGAGGTGAGACACTCGCCACAGGATACCCAGCCTCTGACCTCCTCTTGTAGCCACAGTTTTTATGTGGCTGGTCCAGTTAAGTTTCTGGTCAACGGTGACCCCCCAGGATGTTGATGTTGGAGGATTCAGCGATGGTAATGCCGTTGAATGTTAAGAGGTGGTGGTTAGATGCTCTCTTGTTGGAGATAGTCATTGCTTGGCACTTGTGTGGCACGAATATTACCTGCTGATGTAATAAAACTCACTACGCACTTGGTTTGAGTATAAAGCAAGGCTTTAATCAACTTGTTTCAGAACATGGAGGTCTAGTTGTACTTCACTAGCTCCTTGTCTTACAAAATGTCCCTGGCTAGCTGGAGCCAACGCCCGAGTATTTATACTCCTTGGAAAGCGCCACCAGCTGGCCATCCAGTGTTATTTTATAGGTAGTTTCTCGATGATGAGATTTATGACACCTGCCACTTATCAGCCCAAGCCTGAATGTCGTCCAGGTCTTGCTGCATGCGGGCATAGACTGCTTCATTATCTGAGGAGTTGCAAATAGAACTGAACAGTGTACAATCATCAGCGAACATCCCCACTTCTGATCTTATGTTGGAGGGAAGGTCATTGATGAAGCAGCTGAAGATGGTTGGGCCTAGGACATTGCCCTGAGCAACTCCTGCAGCTATGTTCTGGGGCTGAGATGATTGGCCTCCAAAAACCACAACCATCTTCCTCAGTGCTAGATATGACTCCAGCCAGTGGAGAGTTTTTCCCGATTCCCATTGACTTGAATTTTACTAGGGCTCCTTGATGTCACACTCGGTCAAATGCTGCCTTGATGTCAATGGCAGTCACTCTCACCTCACCTCTGGAATTCAGCTCTTTTGTCCATGTTTGGACCAAGGCTGTAATGAGGTCTGGAGCCGAGTGGTCCTGGCGGAACCCAAACTGAGCATCGGTGAGCAGGTTATTGGTGAGTAAGTGCCGCTTGCTAGCACTGTCAACAACACCTTCCATCACTTTGCTGATGATTGAGAATAGACTGATGGGGCGGTAATTGGCCAGATTGGATTTGTTCTGCTTTTTGTGGACAGGACCTATCTGGGCAGTTTTCCACATTGTCGGGTAGATGCCACACCTGAATAGGTGTGAATGATTACAGAAATAACCAAACTAACTTTCATTGTCTGAAGCACACTTGTTCAGATACCCTGTCGGAACTCTAAGCTACCTCTACTGTCCTGTAAATGTAACCCCCGAGAACTAAGTTTAACTCAATAGCATCATTTTTAATAAAAACAGAAAATGCTGGAGATACTCAGCAGGTCAGGCAACATCTGTGAAGAGAGAAACAGAGTTAACGTTTCAGGTCGATGACCTTTCGTCAGAACTGGAAAAAAGCAGGAAGTGGTACAGGTTTTTAAGGAAGTGCAGGGGCTGGGAAAGGGGGGAGGGGGTGAAAGAACAAAAGGGAAGGCCTGTGATAGGATAGAAGGCGGGAGAGATTAAGAGACATTAAGAGATATTCAAGGAAAAAGGAGGTGGTAATGGGACAGGTTAAGAGACAAAGGATGGCTCTAGATGAAGTGTGAATTGCGCTGGCAGAATGAAAGACAGCTGCCACGTGGGAGAGAAGAAAAAAAGACACAGACAAAAAGAGTGGATAAAAAATATATATGATAGGGGCCGAGGTTATGATCTGAAATTGTTGAACTCTATGTTGAGTCCAGAAGGCTGTAAAGTGCCTAATCGAAAGATGAGGTGCTGTTCCTCAAGTTTCCGCTGAGCTTCCTTTGAACAATGCAAGAGGCCGAGTACAGTGAGGTCTGAGTGGGAGTGGTGCGAAGAATTAAAGTGACAAGCGACCGGAAGCTCGAGGTCCCCCTTACAGACTGAACGGAGGTGTTCCGCAAAGTGGTCACCCAATCTGCATTTGGTCTCCCCAATGTAGAGGAGACCGCATCGTGAGCAGCGAATACAGTAAACTAGATTGCAAGCAGTACAAGTAAATCGCTGTTTCACCTGGAAGGGGTGTTTGGGGCCCTGGACAGTGGGAAGGGGGGAGGTATAAGGGCATGTGTTGCATCTCCTGTGCTTGCACAGGAAGGTGCCGGGCGAAGGGGAAGGGGTGTTGGGGGTGATGGAGGAGTGGACCAAGGTGTCATGGAGGGACCGGTCCCTTCGGAATGCTGAAAGGGCAGGTGAGGGGAAGATGTGCTTGGTGGTGGGATCACGCTGGAGTTGGCGGAAATGGCGGAGGATGATCTGTTGAATGTGGAGGCTGGTGGGGTGAAAGGTGAGGACAAGGGGAACTCTATTATGGTTCTGGGAGGGAGGGGCAGGGGTGAGGGCAGAAGTGCGGGAGAACGGACACGGTCGAGGGCCGTGTCAACCACAGTAGAGGGGAATCCTCAGTTGAGGAAAAAGGAAGACATGTCGGAAGCACTGGTATGGAAGGTGGCATCGTCAGAGTAGATGCGGTGGAGACGGAGAAACTGGGAGTCCTTACAGGAAAATGGAATAGAGTCCTTACAGGAAGCGGGGTGGGAGGAAGTGTAGTCCAGGCAGCTGTGGGAGTCAGTGGGCTTGTAGTGAATGTTTGTCAATAACCTATCCCCAGAGATGGAGACGGAGATGTCGAGGAAGGGAAGAGTCGGAGATGGACTATGTGAAGGTGAGGGAAGGGTGGAAATTGGAAGCAAAGTGAATGAAATTATCTAGTTCAGGGCGAGAGCAGGAAACAGCACCGATACAGTCATCAATGTACTGGAAAAAGAGGTGAGGGAGGGGACCTGAGTAGGACTGGAACAAAGAGTGTTCCACATATCCCACAAAAAGGCAGGCATAGCTAGGACCCATACGGGTTCCCATAGCAACACCTTTGATTTGGAGAAAGTGAGTGGAGTCACATTGAGAAGTTGTTCAATGTGAGAACAAGTTCAGCCAGGCGGAGGAGGGTGGTGGTGGATGGGGACTGGTCGGGCCTCTATTCAAGGAAGAAGTGGAGCGCCCTCAGGCCATCCTGGTGGAGGATGGAGGTGTAGATGGATTGTACGTCCATAATGAAAAGGAGGCGATTGGGGCCGGGAAACTGTTAGTGGCGGAGGGGGTGGGAAGAGGCTGGACAAGGGGAGAAAAAATAGAGTCAAGATAGGAAGAGATAAGTTCCGTGGGGCAAGAACAGGCTGAAATGATGGGTCTGCCAGGGCAGTCCTGTTTGTGGATCTTGGGAAGGAGGTAGAAGCAGGCTGTGCAGGGTTGGGAAACTATGTGGTTGGCGGCTGTGGGAGGAAGATCTCCAGAGGAGATGAGGTCAGTGACAGTCTTGGAAACAATGGCTTGATGTTCGGTAGTGGGGTCATTGTCCATAGAAACATAGAAACATAGAAGATAGGAGCAGGAGTAGGCCATTTGCCCCTCGAGCCTGCTCCGCTATTCAATGAGATCATGGCTGATCACCCAAATTCAGTACCCTGTTCCTGCCTTCTCTCCATATCCCTTGATCCCTTTAGCCTTAAGAAATATATCCAACTCCTTCTTGAATATATTTAATGAATTGGCCTCTACTGCCTTCTTTGGCAGAGAATTCCACAGGTTCACCACTCTGAGTGAAGAAATGCCTCCTCATCTCTGTCCTAAATGGCTTACCCCTTATCCTTAGACTGTGACCCCTGGTTCTGGACTCCCCGACCATCAGGAACATCCTTCCAGCATCTAGTCTGTCTAGTCCTGTTAGAGTTTTATAAGTTTCGATGAGATCCCCCCTCATTCTTCTAAACTCCAGCGAGTACAAGCCCAATCGACCCAATCTCTCCTCATACGTCATTCCTGCCATCCCAGGTATCAGCCTGGTGAATCTTCGCTGCACTCCTTCCATGACAAGAACAGGTGGAGGTAGGAGGGTGTGTCCGAGAGTTGGCGTTCAGCTTCCGCTAGGTAGAGGTCAGTTCGCCAAACAACAACAGCACCACCCTTGTCAGCAGGTTTAATGACAATGTTGGGGTTGGATCTGAGAGAATGGAGTGCTGCAAGTTCAGAGGGAGGTAGGTTGGAGTGAGTGAGGGGAGCAGATAAATTGAGACGGCCGATGTCACGCCGGCAGTTTGCAATGAAAAGGTCTAGAGAGGTTAAGAGGCCAGAGGGAGTGGTCCAGGTAGAACAAGAATCCTGAAAGTGGGAGAAAGGGTCAGCCGTGCGGGGGGAAGACTCCTGGCCAAAGAAGTGGGCATGGAGACGAAGGCGGCGAAAAAAGGCCTCAGCGTCGTGCCAAGATCGAAATACATTGAGGTGGGGGCGTAAGGGAATGAAGCTCAGGCCTTTGCTAAGGACTGATCGTTCGGGGTCAGAGAGGGGAAGGTCAGAGGGGATAGTGAAAACGTGGCAGGGGGTGAGATTGGGAGAAGGGATGGGGTCATTTTTAATGTGTATTATGCCAAAGTTCCCTTGTGGCAGTATAATGAGAAATCCTGAAATGTGTACGATTGGGTTAGTTAATGAAATGAAAATTGACTTCAGCCTATCACCACTAATACTTTCATCCGAGAATCTGCCATAATGACAATTCCTAGAGATATTCAAGTAGGAGAAAGTTAAAATGACGGAACAGCTGCAATGAACTAGATGAGAAATGGTACCGAAGGATTACTGACATGGGCTCTAATCAAACATTGATTTGGTTCAAGATTCAGAATTTTCTAAACTAAACCGGCCACAAGTGACAATGTTTTCTGAGTCCTACTTACAAATATGGCAGACTTGTAATCATCAAGGCAAATGTCATTTTTGTGGCTCCCAGTCAATGGTGGATAGAAAAGCCAACACAAGACGACATACAACACTTCCCTGTCACACTGGAGCATCATGGGCACAGCCCAATGGTTGTCAGCTGTGGCTCAGTGGGTGGCACTCTTGCCTCTGAGTCAGAAGGTTGTGGGTTCAAGTCCCACTCCAGAGCCTTGAGCACAAAACTCTAGGCTGACACTCCAGTGCAGTACTGAGGGAGTGCTGCACTGTCGGAGGTGCCGTTTTTCAGATGAGATGTTAAACAGAGGCCCTGTAAAAGATCCCATGGCACTACAGGAAACTCTTTTTTATCCGGCACCGATGGGACCGACGTGGTGCCGGTTCATCAAAAATTCCGGATAACCGAGAGCTATAGTAAAAGATACGGAGAGCTGAGAGCTCCGTATAAAGCAACAAACCCTGTTGCTTAGCAACAGGTGCAGAACAATGGCCACAAGTTCCAAACGTCTCTGTAGCTTAGCAACAGCTGCAGCCACACCCAATTGCACAGCAACAGATCGAGGAAGGCAAGTAATATGAAGTAAAACTTACCTGAACCTACTCCTGAATTTTGCCGGTTAACCGAGATTTCCGGTTATTTAGGTGCCGGTAAATCGAGAGTTTCCTGTATTTCAAAGAATTATCCCCGGTGTCCTGGCCAATATTTATCCCCCCAGTCAACATCTCTAAAACAGATTATCTGGTCATTATCACATTGCTGTGTGCAAATTGACTGCTGCATTTCCTACATTAGCAGGAAATTCAGGTTTGCTTGGTTTTCCATCCTGGTTTCACACTCATCCCTAACGGTACTTGACTAGACTCATTCTATGACACCTTGGAGGAGAACTTGCTGAAAGCATGCTGTGGCAAGGTTCATGTAACAGAGAGGATGTGCATTAAGAGGCTATTGACTATGGAAAATATTTTACTCACGCCTTGATCACAAAGACCACAAGCCACATCCCGCCAGTGCTGCTGTGGTAATGACCTGAATATTTTCATCAAGTGTAATTTCCCCCGCTGCATGTTCTAGTTTTCCCATGAAAGTTCATGCATATACCTGCTCTTTAACCACCTTTCTCAATTTTTAGACTCTTTAAAAAAAAAAATATCGCTTATGCCAGGCAGAATATTACTTGCAGTGCTCAGAAACTGGGTAAACGAAAAGCAAGAAACTGCAGGTGCTGCAGTCCTTCCAGTTGTATTTTATATTCACCAATTGTGCTGCATTTCCACAGCGCATTGTTTCTCGATTAACGAGGGCCCATTAACAATGCAGGTCATACTGAGAGTATGCTGTAAGAAGTCACACAACACCAGGTTATAGTCCAACAGCTTTATTTGAAATCACAAGCTTTCGGAGCGCTGCTCCTTCTTCAGGTGAAGTGGAGAAATGCATAAAAACACAGCTTATATAGTCAGAGAATCATGTCAGATGTTTACAGGTAACCTTTCCAACTGCCATTTATCACACCTCGGCAGAGAGATAATCACAGCAGTCAAAGGTGTGAATGGTGTCCAAACAGGTCAGTCAGGGAAACATTACATCAAAGAACAATGAGGTGGGGTCACAAGGGGTCAAGTATTGCAGATGCTGGGGTCTGTATGAAAAACAAAAAAACAGACAAAAAACATTTTTTTTGGCTGGAAATCACAGCAGGTCCGGCCGCATCTGTGTAGAGAGAACAAGCCAATGTCGACTCGAGTCTGGATGACCCTGCATCAGGTGGGGTTACATGTAGCGTGACATGAACCCAAGATCTCGGTTGAGGCCGTCCTCATGAGTGCGGAACTTGGCTATCAGTTTCTGCTCGACGATTTTGCGTTGTCGTGTGTCTCGAAGGCCACCTTGGAGAATGCTTACCCGAAGATCGGAGGCTGAATGTCCTTGACTGCTGAAGTGTTCCCCGACTGGGAGGGAACACTCCTGCCTGGTGATTGTTGCGCGGTGTCCGTTCATCCGTTGTCGCAGTGTCTGCATGGTCTCGCCGATGTACCATGCTCCGGGGCATCCTTTCCTGCAATGTATGAGGTAGACAACGTTGGCCGAGTCACATGAGTATGTACCATGTACCTGGTGGGTGGTGTCCTCACGTGTGATGATGGTATCTGTGTTGATGATCTGGCATGTCTTGCAGAGGTTGCTGTGGCAGGGTTGTGTGGTGTCGTGGTCGCTGTTCTCCTGAAAGCTGGGTAATTTGCTGCGAACGATGGTCTGTTTGAGGTTAGGCGGCTGTTTGAAAGCGAGTAGTGGAGGCGTGGGGATGGCCTTAGCGAGGTGTTCGTCGTCATCGATGACATGTTGAAGGCTGCGAAGAACATGGCGTAGTTTCTCCGCTCCGGGGAAGTACTGGACGACGAAAGGTACTCTGTTGGTTGTGTCCCGTGTTTGTCTTCTGAGGAGGTCTATGCGATTTTTCGCTGTGGCCCGTCGGAACTGTCGATCGACGAGTCGAGCGTCATATCCTGTTCTTACAAGGGCGTCTTTCAGTGTCTGTAGGTGTCCATCGCGTTCCTCCTCGTCTGAGCAGATCCTGTGTATTCGCAGGGCTTGTCCATAGGGGATGGCTTCTTTAACGTGGTTAGGGTGGAAGCTGGAGAAGTGAAGCATCGTGAGGTTGTCCGTGGGCTTGCGGTAGAGTGAAGTGCTGAGGTGTCCGTCTTTGATGGAGATTCGTGTGTCCAGGAATGAGACTGATTCTGAGGAGTAGTCCATGGTGAGTTTGATGGTGGGATGGAACTTGTTGATGTTATCGTTCCTGGACACACGAATCCACCTGAGAGAGCAGGCGCGGCCTCGGTTTAATGTCTCATCAGAAGGACAGCACTCCCTCAGCACTGCACTGGAGTGTCAGTCCAGATTTTGTGCTGAAGGCCCTGGAGTGGGACTTGAACCCACAACCTTCTGACTCAAAGGCGAGTGTGATACCCACTGAGCCACAGCTAACAGATAATGAGATTTAAGATAGAAAAGTCTGCAGGACCTGATGGTTTCCATCCCAGGGTATTAAAAATAGGCGAGGGAATTGCAGGTGCATCAGTCATCATTTTCCAAAGCTCTCTAGATTCAGGAATTGTGCCCTTGGGTTGAGAAATTGCAAATATCACTCCAATATTTAAAAAGGGAGGGTGGGAGAAACCAGGTAACTACAGACCTGTCAGTTTAACATCATTTGTGAGGAAGCTCCGAGAATCTGTCATCAGACACAGCGGGGGGAATTTTTCCAGCCCTGGGGAGGCGGGACTGGGGGCGGAAAAATGACAGAAACTGGGAGCGGGTACCGACCCCGCTCCCAACCCGCCTCCATGCCATCTTCCCAGGAGGCGGGTCCCCAACTCGCACAGGGACCCGTCTCCTCGAGGCAGGAAGGGGATTAGAGCCAATTAATTACTTGTTAACAGGTAGTTAACAGGAAGTTTTGAGGCTTTTCCTCATGTTACGCCTGCAATTGCGGGCTTGCCGACAGCTGCGAACGTCGTCAGGGTCAGCGAGGCGAGCAGTGGGTCTGCGGGGGAGAGAGGGGTCAAAAGGTCCGCTGTAGAGGTGAGTGATGGGTGCAAGTGTGGAGAGGTAAGTATGAGAGGTGAATGTAAAGTGTTGGAAAAAGTTTCCTTACCTTTGCTTCTTCCTGCAGGCTTCAACCTTTGAGGATCCGGAGGCGCCTCATCTCAACGGCAGAGATGACAGAATGGTTGCTGCATTCCCAGATGCAGCAGCCATCTGTTTTCTGCTGAGGAGAGAGGTCTTGGTGAGCCTTCTGTGCAAGGGCTCACCTTAGAACAGAGAGTGTCAGTGTTTGACAGCTTCTCAAAGCTGTCAAACACTGACAATTCATCTGTCAAAAAATGTTCGACAGATGAAGCGTCATACGCTGACGTCCTCTATCACCAGCTTTCCCTTAATTGGCCGGTTAAGCCCGCAGGCGGGCTTAACAAGGTCAATCAAGGGAAAAGAGCGTGGGTTGGTCAGACATCATTGGGGGTGGGACTGAAACCCGAAAACCAGCAGTCCCACCCCCAACGTGTCCCCATTGAGAAAATCCAGCTTAGAGTGACTGAGCACTTGGACGAGTATCAGCTGATCAAAGAGATTTCTGAAGTCTAGTTTCAATTTTTGAGGAGGACACTAGCATGGTGGATAGGGGAGTGTCGACATTGTCTATATGGACGTCCAGAAGGCATTCGATAAGCTTCCGCACAAAAAATTATTAGAAAAATAGAGAGTGCACAGAATTGGAGGCAACCTTGTGACATAGGTCAGTAATTGGTTGGGAGGTAGGAGATGGAAAGTAGGGATAAAGGGCTCATTTTCTGATTGGCAACAACAACTTGTATTTATATAGCGCCTTTAACGTAGTAAAACGTCCCAAGGCGCTTCACAGGAATATTTTAAGACAAAAAATTTGACACCGAGCCACATAAGGAGAAATTAGGGCAGGTGACCAAAAGCTTGGTCAAAGAGGTAGGTTTTAAGGAGCGTCTTAAAGAAGGAAAGAGAGGTAGTGAGGCGGAGAGGTTTAGGCAGGGAATTCCAGAGCTTAGGGCCGAGGCAACAGAAGGCACGACCACCAAAGGTTGAGCGATTATAATCAGGGATGCTCAAGATTTCGCAGGATGTAACAAGTGGTGTTCCCAGGGATCTGTATCTATTTGGGGCCTCAGCTTTTCCCCATATGCATTAATGATTTGCATGAAGGGATAGAGAGTTGTATATCTAGGTTTGCAGATGACACTATGTTAGGAGGCATTTTAAGTTGTGTGGATGGGAACAGGAAGTTGCAAAGAGATATGGGCAGACTAAGGGAGTGGGAAAAAGTTATGGCAGATGGAGTTCAATGTGGAGAAGTGTGAAGTCATCCATTTTGGATCCAAGAACGATGATTTGAATATTTTCGTAAGAGACTGTGGAGGACCAAGTCCTGTTCGCCCATCACCCCTGTGCTCGCTGACCTACATTGACTCCCGGTTAAGCAACACCTCGATTTCAAAATTCTCATCCTTGTTTTCAAATCCCTCCATGACCTCGCCCCTCCCTATCTCTGTAATCTCCTTCAGCCCCACAACCCCCCGAGATATCTGCACTCCTCTAATTCTGCCCTCTTGAGCATCCCTGATTATAATCACTCAACTGCTGGTGGCCGTGCCTTCTGTTGCCTAGGCCCTAAGCTCTGGGATTCCCTCCCTAAACCTCTCCGCCTCTCTTTCCTCCTTTAAGATGCTCCTTAAAACCTACCTCTTTGACCAAGCTTTTGGTCACCTGCCCTAATTTCCCCTTATGTGGCTCGGTGTCAAATTTTTTGTCTTTTAATACTCCTGTGACGCACCTTGGGATGTTTTACTACGTTAAAGGTGCTATATAAATGCAAGTTGTTGTTGACCAAAGGGATTTGGGCGTCCAGGTACACAGACCACTAAAAGCTAGTGCACGGGTACAAAGCAAAATCAAAGAGGCAAATGCAATGTTGGCCTTTATGTCAGGGGAGTTGCAATTCAGAAGTGAGGAAGTTATGCTTCAGTTGCACCAAGGCCCTGGTCAGACCCCATCTGGAGAACCGTGTTCAGTTTTAGGCACCGAATCACAGGAAAGATATATTGGACTTGAAAGGGGTTCAACGCCAATTTATCAGAATGATACCAGGGACTAAAGGATTAAATTATGAGAACCGCTTGCATAAACTCAGCTTCTGTTCCCTTCAATTCAGACGGCGGAGGGGTGTTCTAATCGCGGTCTTTAAAATGATACAGGGATTCGATAGGGTAGATACAGAGAAACTATTTCTTCTGGTGGGAAAATCTAGAAAAGGAGGGTATAATCGCAGAATCAGAGCTAGGCCATTTAGTAATGAAATCAGAAAACACTTTTTCTCAAAAAGGGTAGTGGAAATCTGGGTCTCCCTCTCCCAAAAGGCTGTGGATATTCAGACAATTGTAGCTTTCAAGACTGAGATAGTTTTTTTTATTAGACATGGGTATCAAGGAAAATGGAGCAAAGGTTGGTAAACAGAGTTGAGGTACAGATCAGTCATGATCTAATTGAATGGTGGAATGGACTCGAGGGGCTGAATGGTCTACTCCTGTTCCTATGGGAGCGTAGATCCACCACGAGTAGAGAGTGGGCACATAATGTACTCACTGATCAATCATCGGTCACAGTGCCACCGTATTACCACAGCTCAAATAACCCATTCATTCTATAACCAGTTACTGATTTGAAGCTATAAAAGATTTTCTTTTAAATCGAAAATTAGATGGGTGGTGTGAAGGAAAGTATGTACATTCTGCATTTTGAAAGCTGACAGTCTTTCTCCAAGGGTAATGATTACACAATGATAACCACAGGGAAGCTCTCTAACAATGTACATAACCGAACTTGGACAACCTCAAGTCTAGAAATGCCCCTGCAATAGTACAACCTCTTTACCCTGCCCCAACTCCTAAAGGTATCCTTCTGTGGACATACTGCACAAGTACACCACCCAGCAGTGTTGAGAAGGAAGAGTCTGAAAGTACAAAAATGCCCCTCTTTATCAGGAACAAAAGTACTGAACCAGGAAAGCCCATCAAGCCCATTACCTCCACAGCCCATGTAACAATCAGCCCTATCATAGACTTTGCCTAATCCCGTCTCGATCTTGTGAGGGAGCCTGGTAAACCTCTGCAAGCTTCTGCTGCTGTTGACAAGAAAACAAGTTAGCACAGAGTGGTTTTAAAAAGAAATCAATTGCTCGAGTTAATGGACCATTAGTGGTCACATCCACCTCATCTGACACAAACAGAGTTGTTATACAGCACCTCGGGGGAAAAATTCTGTATCGCCCCATTTGAGGCGCCGTTATCGGCCATGCGCAAAGTTTAGTGCCTGGCGCTAATTATCGCCTCCGACAGCAAACTTGGCTTTTATCGCCCCTGAAGGTGATTGGAGCGCTAAATCAGGCGCTTCACACCTGTCTTAAGGCGCAATGGCCGAGGAGCGGGGCGCTACCTCAGAGTGCTGGCGAAGCAAGGAAGGGCAAATCAAAATAAACCTGCAAAGTGCTGCTCAGTACTCAAAACTCCTTCACACAGCGTTGAATCTCTCCAGAAGTCTCTCTCTCTCTCTCTCTCAGAATGCGTGGTGCAAAAATGTCACCGACAAATAAAGGCAGGAAGCGGTCACCTTTAAATAGTGCTCCCCTAGTCACTTTCTGACAGCATAACGCTCCCCTCAACCTGTCGTTGCTAGCGGCAGGCGGTAAGGCAGGGGGCGCCACTCAATATCCGGCCCGGGGTGCTAACAGGGCGTTGCGCACTCGACTGACGTCACAACCTGCCAGCACAGGAGATCGTGGCGGCAGTGTTTAGCACCGCCGCAAAATGTCTAGTTAATTTCACGAGTGGCACAAACATTGCCGCGCCCGGCCTCTAGTTGCTTTGCGCCCCAATTGGCGCCCTCTTAAGGCGCTAAGGGGAGGCGCAATCAACTGAATTTTTCCCCACTCATCTTTCGATTAGGCACTTTACAGCCTCCTGGACTCAACATAAAGTTCAACAATTTCAGATCATAACCTCGGCCCCTATCATATATATATTTTTCATCCCCACATTTTGTTTGTGCCTTCTGCTCTTCTCTCCCATGTGGCAGCTGTCTTTCATTCTGCCAGCGCATTTCACACTTCATCGAGAGCCATCCTTTGTTTCTTAACCTGTCCCATTGCCACCTCCTCTCGCCTTGAATATCTCTCAATGTCTCTCAATCTCTCCTGCCTTCCAGCCTATCACAGACCTTCCCTTTTGTTCTTTCATCCCCTCCCCCATTTCTCAGCCTCTACACTTGCTTAAAAATCTGTTCCATTTCCTGCTTTTTCCCAGTTCTGACGAAAGGTCATCGACCTGAAACGTTAACTCTGTTTCTCTCTTCACAGATGCTGCCTGACCTGCTGAGTATCTCCAGCGTTTTCTGTTTTTATTTCAGATTTCCAGCATCTGCAGTATTTTCTTTTTGTCATTCAGCTCGTCGGTTCTGCCAGCTCTCATCCTACCTAATCTTTACCAATCCTTTTTTTTAAACATTGTAATCATTTGTCTTCTCAACTTCTGCTACGTTTAAGCTGCTTTTCCAATGACGTTTGTCGATGTAGTATTTCATCCTTAGTTTCTCCTTTTCTCCGTTGCCCTCTGACTGAAGAGTGGCTAGTTACAGGGAACTGGAGGATATGAGCTGGAATGGAACATCTCCTTCCTGTAGCAGCAGGTAGTTTGCTGCAGAGAAACATTCATCCAGTGCCTGCAGCTTGCCCTATCATTTAGATCCATGGCTCCACCGACTGTTGGTAGCCCTCCCTCTATCTCGAGAACCAGCTCTGTATCCTTCTGCTCCCTTGAATTCTGTCCATTTTGAGTTTTTTTTTTTCAGATCTCCAAGACCAGCTCACATTTCTCCCCCTCTACTTCCAATGTCTTCCCTTATCTCTCCCTTCTTAAAAATGGTGACTTTAAAAGGATTAATTAATGGCCCGGATTTTGCGGTCAGCGCCGAAGGAACGGCGCTTGCCGTTCACCTCACTGACGGCTGCCCACCAAGTTTAGGCCAGCTTTAGAGCAGAGACTTCCTGTCACCGGGTGTCTGTTCCAGCATGGCGCCCTCTACAGGGGATCTGTGGCATCTGTGAGCAGGTCAAGAAACAGCAGTGCTCTTCGACCAATCAGATTGAAGAATCCTCATTGAGCCATGAAGAGTCCAAACCAGGAAGTATAAAGCAGGAAATATAAATTAGATTTAAATCATGTACAGAAAGTGAAATAAAGATTAGGAAAGACAGATGGGATTAAGGGAGAGAGATAAAAGAGACAGACGGAAAAAGTTAAAAAAATTACTGTAATTTTTTTTAAATCCCCAATATTAATTTTCTTCTGAGGGAATAAGACTCCACACTTGTAAAAATAAATTTTTCAGTGCCAGAGAGGTTGTTCAGCAGTAATTATCACTTATCACGCCATTAAAAACTCACTTACTGCTGACTGCACCAGCCCTAACCTTTTCAGCCGTCTTTAGTGGGGAAGTAGTGGGCAAGTACAGCAAGTTCATGCTGTTGCAGTCATTTCAGTGCTGAGTCTATCGGCGAGGGCTGTAACACCGCACCCTGTGGAGGAGCAGGGTAACTCTTACAGCAACTTCTGAATTTCCACGTTTAACTGTGCATGTGTGGACCCCAGAAGTTGGTGTCCGATTTACCCCATAATAACGGTGAGCGCTGATAGCCTCACCATTATTATTACTGCAAAATCCAGGCCAATGCTTTTGTAGTAATAATATAGAGAAACTTCATACAGGTCTGTTTCTTATGAATATTGCACAGTCTGACTTCAACTCAAAAGATGAGAACTATTCGGGCTTATTAAATCTTATTAATCTTATTCAATAGCTTTTCATTACCAAGCGTATACAGGTAGTGCTGGGTGGAGTTACAGAGCTGTCCTGGTAATTCCTATTCAGATGTGTAAATGCTGCCCACTAGTGGGGAAACTAAGTCACAGCCAATTACCTGGTATTTATTTGATTTGGTGAAGTTTGGAAATCTCGTACTGAATGTTGCTGACAGACACTGCTTAAATATATTTGTGATGGCAACATACTCTGCTGCATTGGATCAAATCTTTGAGATTTTGGAGGAAAGTATTGGTAAGCTATGTTATGACATATGAATGAAGCAGGATGACCATCGACACTCTCCTCGTGGACACTGCTGGCTGCACAGTGCTGCTCAGAACAAAATCCAACTCGATTTGCAGTTTGTCTTGTAGAAGTCTACAAGGGTTTGTTTCAAATTCAGTCATTGCCTCTAAAACATCCTTATGGTATTCTTTTCTCTTTAGACAGTGGGGGAAAAATTTGGTTGATTAGCACCTCCCTTTAGGGGCGCAAAGCAACTAGCACCCGAGTGCGGCAATGTTTGCGCCGCTCGCAAAATTGACCAGACATTTTGCGGCGGCGTTAAACACTACCGCCACGATCTCATGCGCCCGCAGATCGTGACGTCAGTTGAGCGTGCACCGCCCCTGGACCGGACATTGCAAGTTTGCAGACAACACAAAGCTGGGTGGGCGTGTGTGCTGTGAGGAGGATGCCGAGAAACTCCAGTATGATTTGGACAGGTTGGGTGATTGGGCAGAAGCATGGCAGATGCAATATAACGTGGATAAATGCGAGGTTATCCACTTTGGTGGCAAAAACAGGAAGGCAGATTATTATCTGAATGGCAATAGATTGGAAGAAGGGGAAGTGCAACGAGACCTGGGTGTCCTTGTGCACCAGTCGCTGAAGGTAAGCATGCAGGTGCAGCAGGCAGTTAAGAAGGCAAATGGTATGTTGGCCTTCGTAGCGAGAGGGTTTGAGTACAGGAACAAGGATGTCTTGCTGCAGTTGTACAGGGCCTTGGTGAGACCACACCTTGAGTATTGTGTGCAGTTTTGGTCGCCTTATCTGAGGAAGGATGTTCTTGCCGTGGAGGGAGTGCAGCGAAGATTCACCAGGCTGATACCTGGGATGGCAGGAATGACGTATGAGGAGAGATTGGGTCGATTGGGCTTATACTCGCTGGAGTTTAGAAGAATGAGAGGGGATCTCATTGAAACTTATAAAATTCTAACAGGACTAGGCAGACTAGATGCAGGAAGGATGTTCCAGATGGCCGGGTAGTCCAGAACCAGGGGTCACAGTCTAAGGATAAGGGGTAAGCCATTTAGGACAGAGATGAGGAGGAATTTCTTCACCCAGAGAGTGGTGAACCTGTGGAATTCTCTACCACAGAAAGCAGTTGAGGCCAATTAATTAAATATATTCAAGAAGGAGTTAAGATATATTTGTTAAGGCTAAAGGGATCAAGGGATATGGAGAGAAGGCAGGGACAGGGTACTGAATTTGGATGATCAGCCATGATCTCATTGAATGGCGGAGCAGGCTCGAGGGGCCGAATGGCCTACTCCTGCTCCTATCTTCCATGTTTCTATGTTTGAGTCGCGCCCCCTGCCTTAACGCCTGCCGCTAGGAACAACAGGTAGAGGGGAACGTTTTCAAGTCGGGAAGGGGCTGGGGGAACGCTATTTAAAGACGGGCGCTTCCTGCCTTTTCTTGTCGGCAAAATGTTTGGTTTTTAATGCTGTCCTAAGGAGTTTTGGCCCTCAGCACCACTTTTGAGGTTCCTAAGCGCCGAACGCTTTCCCTGGGCCTATCCATTAGTGCTTCCAACACAATTGCTTTTGAGGTCTCTCCAGGCCGAGATTCAAGGCTGCAATGAGCATGGTGTGGCTGGCCAGCAAGATGGCCCCTCCCCTTCAAGAACTGGACGGCGCCAGTCTGTCTGGCTTCCATAGTAACTGGCATCGCCTGAGCTTCGGTAGCGTTCTGAGGTAGCGCCTCGCTCCCTGCCGTTGGCGCCTTGAGAGAGGTGTGTAGCACTTGATTTAGCGCTCAAATCACCTCCACTAAAGATGGCGATAGAGGCGAACTTTGCAGTCGGAGGCAATAATTAGCGCCGAGCGCTAAACTTTGCGCCCGGCCGATGTTAGCGCCCCAAAATGGGCGATACCCAATTTCTCCCCCAGTAACTTTTCAAGGTTTGTGCTAAAATGACAACTGTAAAGTATGGAGGGTGGTTTGCACGCTGGATTTTAAACCTGATTGAGGTTTCTGTGCTGCGCATTGCCTGACCTCCGTTTGTACAGCCAGAAGTTCCATTTTATTGAGATATAAGTCAAAGGTTTCCCACAGGTAAATGCTGATCATTAGCTGGCCCCCAAGCAGTAATGTGCAATAAAAGCAACACCAACCTGCACTTACATAGCACCTCTCAATGTAGTAAAATGCCCCAATGTACTTCACAAATGAGATTAGTACCAAGCAGGAGTTAGGAGACAAGTTAGATGATAGGATCAAAAGCACCGTGTGCCCATATAGACGCACTTACAGCAGGGGTCACAATACATTGATCGGGCCTGGGAACCCTGGCTGACTTTCCCCTGCCTAACCCAGGAGTGCTGTGGTTAATTTTACCATCTCTACTGCTGCACGGACTGGGGACTTGGACCTTATTGGTGTGTACGGATCAGATATTAGGAAACATGACCATAAGCTTGCTTAAAGAGGTAGGTTTTAAGCAGCGTCTTAAAGGAGGAGAGAGAGAGGTGGAGAGGCAAATGGGTTTGGGGAGGGGATTCCAGAACTTAGGGCCTAGTTGGCTGAAGGCACGGCTGCCAATGGTGGGGCGAAGTAAGTAGGGGATGCTCAAGAGACAAGAGTTGGAGGAACGCAGAGTTCTCAGGGGGTTGAACGAGGTTATAGAGGTTGGGGAGGTGAACCATTGGAGGGATTTGAAACGAGGATGAGAATTTTAAATTTGAGGCATTGGTGGACCAGGAGATAATGTAGGTCAGCGAGCACAGGGGGTGATGGGTGAACGAGACTTGGCCTGAGTTAACCTAGACCGGCGCTTCAGTTACTTACTGTGGCAGTGCAGCATTAACCTGAGGCCCCATCGGCCTACTCAGATGGGTGTAAAAGATCAATGGCTCCATTTGAAGAAGAGCAGGGAGTTCTTCTGGTGCTTTGGCCAACATTTATCTCCTGACCATTGTCACCAGCAACAGATGAACTGGCCATTCCTTCATTTGCTGTTTGTGGGACCTTGCTGTATGCAAATTGACTGCATCCAAATTACTTGCGTAGCACAAGGATCGCACCTCAAAAAGTAATTCATTGTTAATAAAGTGCTTTGAAACATCCTGAGGCCTGGATATAAATACTAAGGCCCTGAAATTCTCTGGAGGTTGTCCCTGTTTTCTATTGTATCTTTGGTGGGAGATAGGCAATAACCCCCCCCAAAAAATAACTGTAACCCAGTAACGCCCGAGTTACGATGAGAGACAACACCCGAGGAATTTTGGGGCCTAGTTCTTCCCTTCAAGTCTTGGCATGGGGCTCAAATCAACTTCCAGACTCGGTGTTGAGAATGCTGCCAAGTTGCAATAGCCCTCAGCTCTGGAATTCCCTCCCTAAACCTCTCCGCCTCTCCATCTCTCTCTCCTCCTTTAAGACACTCCTTAAAACCTACCTCTTTGACCAAGCTTTTGGTCGCCTGTCCTAATGTCTCCTTCTTGGCTCAGTTTCTATTGTTTTTGCCTGATTACACTCCTGTGAAGCACCTTGGGACAGTTTACTATGTTAAAGGTGCTATATAAATGCAAGTTGTTGATAAAAAAAATCTGTATTTACCATCTCCCTATGATTGGAATACTGCTCGTAGAATTGATGGCAGATTGTTCAGAACCCTGCCTTTTTACTTCTGATGCCTGCATTATAATCCAGCTTTGACTGATGGGGCAAGTTTCCTCCCTGCAACAACTATCAGAATCCTTTTATGGAATGAGTTTGGAGAGTTTCAGTTGCTGAAGGATGTGCGGACATAGTAAAAATAAACTATCCATAGGCACGGTGGTAGTGCTAACATGGATGGGGATCTGATAAAACACAAAGGACCGTAGATGAAAGAGATGTCCCTAAATTGTCAGACTGATTGTCCGGCATCCAGTTCTGGATGAGCAGAAATTTCCCCCAACTAAATTTTGGGACAACCGAAGCCATTGTCTTTGGTCCCCGCCACAAACTCCGTTCCCTGGCCACCGACTCCATCCCTCTCGGAGGCTGAACCAGACTGTTCGCAACCTTGGTGTTGTATTTGACCCCGAGATGACATGTCCGCGCCATCACTAAGACCGCCTAGTTCCATCTCCGGAACATTGCTCGATTCCGCCCTTGCCTCAGCTCATCTGTTGCTGAAACCCTCATCCATGCCTTTGTTACCTCTAGACTTGACTATTCCAACGCACTCCTATCCTCTGTAAACTTGAGGTCATCCAAAACTCGGCTGCCCGTGTGCTAACTTGCACCAAGTCCCGTTCGCCCATCGCCCCTGTGCTCGCTGACCTACATTGACTTCCGGTTAAGCAATGCCTCGATTTAAAAGTTTTCATCCTTGTTTTCAAATTCCCTCGCCCCTCCCCATTTCTGTAATGTACTCCAGCCCCACAACCCCCACCCCCCGAGATATCTGCGCTTCTCCAATTCTGGCCTTTTGTGCATCCCCGATTCTATTCACTCCACCATTGGCGGCCGTGCCTTCAGCTGCCAAGGCCCGAAGCTCTGGAATTCCCTCCCTAAACCTCTTCGCCTCTCTTTCCTCCTTTAAGACGCTCCTTAAAACCTGATTCTTTGACCAAGCTCCTGTGAAGCGCCTTGGGATGTTTTACTATGTTAAAGGCGCTATATAAATACACGTTGTTGTTGAATTTAAATTTTCAATCTGCTTTGGTGGGATTTGAACTCGCGGTCTCTGGATTATAAGTTCAGTCATAACCCCTACACTACCGCACCTGTTATCTTTTATTTCCCACTGGGGAGCCAGGCTTGAAGAAACTGAGACAGGGTCTCAACACTCTAGTGAGGATTCTCCTTTCCAGCCCGGCACCACTCTGGGTGTGTGGGGACCAGTGAATTTACCCTTGTATTTGCTTCGTGTTCTCCTCAAAACTGGTCACTTGTTTTTGAAGCTTAAAAATAAAATTTTCATGTTTTGCACCAACCTCCCGTGGATATCCCGTTAAGAGTCTTTCGAGACAAGGGGATGGATTTGGGTCTTCACCGTCTGGGCAGAGGGCAGGAAGGAAAACCTGGCGTGGAGGATCGCACAGCCCTTACAGAACCTGCCTTAATTTGAATGGGAGGAACATCAGCCGGTTTCCGATACCGGCGTATAATCCTCCCCGCCAGAAGTTCCTTTCTACCCAGGCCGTGCTTAACACACAGATGATAAAGAGCAAAATCCACCTCAAAGTGTGTAGGGACCCTAGTGTTGGGTGCGGCTGCCCTGGATTGGGAGTGGTGATATCAGCCAGCTTCCTGCATAGTTATCCCTATCGGAATCGTGTGGGTGTGAATATCGGATGAGGACAGGAGTGGGCTCAGCCCTGATGCCTTCCACAGCTGAATAGCCTGCCCACACTCACCATTACAGTTCCCACATAAGTAACGGACATATGGGTGTGATACTGAAGAATGACCGGCCACCTATGAACTGTATCTCAGTGAAGGTTTCCTTGCTCTCAGCAGAGGAGGTAGTAGAAAGATTGGCAAAGAAATTGGACAGAATTTAAAAATCTAATGTTGCAGCTATGCCTGTCTCCACCAGGTGGAGCTCTCCACCATGGAGAATGAAGGCGCTGTTACTGCAGTGGAACACTGCGACCATTAGCCTGAAGGAATCTAAAATCAGCTGCTTAGTCACTAACCTGGAGAAGACCAGACCAAAAAACAAAGAAAAGCAGAAGTTCCTGAAAATATATTTTAAAGTCAAAATATAAAATGTAACACAGTGTACGGTTTTGGAACTGTGCAGAGCCATTAGCTCTGAGTCAGCCTTAGCCCAGTGTTCGATTCTTGAAGTCAGAAGGTTGTGGGCTCAAACCTCTCTCTAAAGACTCGGGCCCATGATCTGGGCAGATACTTCACTGAGGGAGTGCTGCACTGTCAGAGGTGCCAACTTTTGGATGAGATATTGAACCAAGGCCTCATCTGCCCTCTCAGGTGGACGTAAAAGATCGCACAGCACTATTCAAAAACACAGCTGGGGAGCTATCTCCCTGGTGCCCTGGTCAATATTCATCCCTCAACCAACATCGCTAAAAACAGATTATCTGGTCATTATCTCATTGCTGTTTGTGGGAGCTTGCTGTGAGCAAATTGGCTGCCGCATTTCCTACATTACAACAGTGACTCCACTTCTAAAAGTGCATCATTTTCTGTGAAGCGCTTCGGGATGTCCTGAGGTTGTGAAAAGTGCGATATAAATACAAGTTCTTTCCTTCTTAAATTGTTCACTGGAATTTACCCATGATTACTACTATATCTCCAGTCAATCCAGAAGGAATCCAGAAAGAACCACTTTCTAGATGGTTGGAATGGATATATACTTTGCTGGGCTTTGGGAATAGAGCAGGGGACTGGGACTAATTGGATCACTCTTTCAAAGAGCCGGTATAGGCACGATGGGCCAAATGGCCTCCTTCTGTGCTGTATGATTCTATGATTCAGTCTTCAGGCTAAAGTACTGATTTACAAATAGTTGATTTATAGAGTCAATGATACAGATAGATAACATACAGCACAAACAGCAGTATATAATGCATATGATTAAAACAACTGTTTAAAAGAATCTGTTATCCTACCAGCTTCTTCAGGCAAACTCTTGAAATGATACGACACTCAAGACACTTAAGCCCCGATTTTAACTCTGTGCCTCAGGCTCATCCCGGCTCACCAACGTGAGGTCTCAGGCCATTTTAATTCCCAGGCCTCAAATTTAGATAGACCAGGCCCGAACCCAGCATCAATACCGTCAGGCCAGCGGGTGGGAGTCGGGTGAGTGCAGCACGGGGCTGTGTCCCAGGGACTCGCGGGAACGGTCCCTGGCAGTCGGCTAATGGTGGGGCGGTAGGCGCTCGCGTTCTGGAGAGGGAAGTCGTGGGCCCTAGGTTTCCAGGTGGGGCCTGGAGAAGCTCCTCCTCGCCCACAAGGAAGCTTTTATTTTTAAAATGGCTTACCTTTCTGACCCTCTTCCGGGCCAGTTGCTGCTACGTGCCCGGCGAGGGCGGCAACGGGTGCCGCTGAGAGCTAAAATATAGTCGAATGACATCATCCGACCCGACCATTATATTTCATTGAGGGCCTCGCCAGCTGGCCAGAAAGCTCCTGTTAAAAAAGGCAGGTGGCCCGCCGATCGGGTGAGTAGGTCACTGTAAGGCTTTTAGCCGTCGCAGGCTCTGTTCTCATTGGGCGAAGGGGGCGGGGGGGAGAGGTTAATATCCAGGACTTAGAACAGTAACTCCACTTCAAAAAGTACTTCATCTATATATATAAATCGGTCGATCTGTCATTCTGTCTGTCATTCTGTCATTCTGTCTGTCATCGCGTGTGCGTCTGGCGGGCTATGCGCTCGAAAGTTACAGGGCGTACCTACACGCGCGTTACCTCCAAAGAAAGCTTACGCTTCCGAGACGGTTTTAAGCGTATTTACGTTTCGGCCGGGCTAAAATCGCGCCCGCGGTATCCCAAAAACCTTCAACATTCCGCTCATTAGCATCTCATTATCCGCTCATTAGCGACAGAGTGACCTCGAGCTCGACCAATCGTACGCCGGGTTGCTGGCGTGTGCCGCCGGGCCAATCGGTGCGTGTGTGGCCGGGCCTTATCGTTCTGAACCGAGGTGAGTCGCCGCCATCTTGATTCCAAACTTTTCCTTTCTTTTTCCCGCTTTCTGCGTCTTTAAAAAAAACGTTGCTTTTAAAACACATATTGTTTTTTAAAAAAATGATTTAGAAACGAATTAACTTATCTAATCTCATTAATTTTCCTACCTTTCCCCATTTTTCCAGGTAGGCCTCGAAGCCTCGGCTTCTCCTCCGCGCCCACGCCCGAGCTAGGCACCTCCCGGCCCCACTCAAAGGCTGCAGGGGCGGGCGAGCCTCAGCCCAGCGCCGCTACCTTACTAAAGGGTGCGCGCGCAGCAGGAGCTGAGACGCGGCGTCTCTCTCTGGCTCGGCCGGGGGGCGGGGCTTGCTGAGCGTCAACGGTTACCCTGGCAACCGGGCCCGCCGGCCATCTCGCACAGCCGCAATCGGCGGTCTTCACCTCGGGGGGGGGGGGCGCGACCCTCGGGGGGGGGGCGCGACCCTCTGCGGGGGCCGCGACCCTCGGGGGGGGCGCAACCCTCGGGAGGGGGGCCACGACCCTCGGGGGGGCCGCGACCCTCGGGGGGGGCCCACCGCCCTCCCCCCGCCTTCACCCCCCTTTCCCCCCTTCCCTCTCCCCCCCTCCCTTCCTTCCCCCCGCCCTCCCTTACCCCCCCTTCCCCCCCGCCCTCCCTTCCCCCCCCGCCCTCCCTCCCCCCCCCCAGTCGCTCTCTCTCTCTCTCTTCCAACAACAACATGCCCTCGAAAAAGCCTCGGCACCGCCGGGCACTTCAGCTAGTCTATATATATAAATCGGTCGATCTGTCATTCTGTCTCTCATTCTGTCTGTCATTCTGTCTGTCATTCTGTCATTCTGTCTGTCATCGCGTGTGCGTCTGGCGGGCTATGCGCTCGAAAGTTACAGGGCGTACCTACGCGCGCGTTACCTCCAAAGAAAGCTTACGCTTCCGAGACGGTTTTAAGCGTATTTACGTTTCGGCTGGGCTAAAATCGCGCCCGCGGTATCCCAAAAACCTTCAACATTCCGCTCATTAGCATCTCATTATCCGCTCATTAGCGACAGAGTGACCTCGAGGTCGACCAATCGTACGGCGGCTTGCTGCCGCATGCGGCCGGGCCCTCCTACGGTCGAGTGACGGGACGATTGACCAATCCTACGCTTTGGTGATCTGACGGTCGACCAATCGGTGCGTGTGTGGCCGGGCCTTATCGTTCTGAACCGAGGTGAGTCGCCGCCATCTTGATTCCAAACTTTTCCTTTCTTTTTCCCACTATCTGCGTCTTTAAAAAAAACGTTGCTTTTAAAACACATATTGTTTTTTAAAAAAGTGATTTAGAAACGAATTAACTTATCTAATCTCATTAATTTTCCTACCTTTCCCCATTTTTCCAGGTAGGCCTCGAAGCCTCGGCTTCTCCTCCGCGCCCACGCCCGAGCTAGGCACCTCCCGGCCCCACTCGAAGGCGGCAGGGGCGGGCGGGCCTCAGCCCAGCGCCGCTACCTTACTAAAGGGTGCGCGCGCAGCAGGAGCTGAGACGCGGCGTCTCTCTCTGGCTCGGCCGGGGGGCGGGGCTTGCTGAGCGTCAACGGTTACCCTGGCAACCGGGCCCGCCGGCCATCTCGCACAGCCGCAATCGGCGGTCTTCACCTCGGGGGGGGGGGGCGCGACCCTCGGGGGGGCGGGGGGGGCGCGACCCTCTGCGGGGGCCGCGACACTCGGGGGGGCGCAACCCTCGGGGGGGGCCACGACCCTCGGGGGGGGCCGCGACCCTCGGGGGGGGCCCACCGCCCTCCCCCCCCGCCATCCCCCCCTTCCCTCTCCCCCTCCCTTCCTTCCCCCCGCCCTCCCTTCCCCCTCCCTTCCCCCCCTCCCTTCCCCCCCCTTCCCCCCCGCCCTCCCTTCCCCCCCCCGCCCTCCCTCCCCCCCCCCAGTCGCTCTCTCTCTCTCTCTTCCAACAACAACATGCCCTCGAAAAAGCCTCGGCACCGCCGGGCACTTCAGCTAGTTTATATATATAAATCGGTCGATCTGTCATTCTGTCTCTCATTCTGTCTGTCATTCTGTCTGTCATTCTGTCATTCTGTCTGTCATCGCGTGTGCGTCTGGCGGGCTATGCGCTCGAAAGTTACAGGGCGTACCTACGCGCGCGTTACCTCCAAAGAAAGCTTACGCTTCCGAGACGGTTTTAAGCATATTTACGTTTCGGCTGGGCTAAAATCGCACCCGCGGTATCCCAAAAACCTTCAACATTCCGCTCATTAGCATCTCATTATCCGCTCATTAGCGACAGAGTGACCTCGAGGTCGACCAATCGTACGGCGGCTTGCTGCCGCATGCGGCCGGGCCCTCCTACGGTCGAGTGACGGGACGATTGATCAATCCTACGCTTTGGTGATCTGACGGTCGACCAATCGGTGCGTGTGTGGCCGGGCCTTATCGTTCTGAACCGAGGTGAGTCGCCGCCATCTTGATTCCAAACTTTTCCTTTCTTTTTCCCGCTTTCTGCGTCTTTAAAAAAAACGTTGCTTTTAAAACACATATTGTTTTTTAAAAAAATGATTTAGAAATGAATTAACTTATCTAATCTCATTAATTTTCCTACCTTTCCCCGTTTTTCCAGGTAGGCCTCGAAGCCTCGGCTTCTCCTCCGCATCCACGCCCGAGCTAGGCACCTCCCGGCCCCACTCGAAGGCTGGAGGGGCGGGCCTCAACCGAGCGCCGCTACCTTACTAAAGGGTGCGCGCGCAGCAGGAGCTGAGACGCGGCGTCTCTCTCTGGCTCGGCCGGGGGGCGGGGCTTGCTGAGCGTCAAGCGTTACCCTGGCAACCGGGCCCGCCGGCCGTCTCGCACAGCCGCAATCGGCGGTCTTCACCTCGGTGGGGGGGGGGCGCGACCCTCGGGGGGGCCCGCGACCCTCTGCGGGGGGCGCGACCCTCGGGGGGGCCGCGACCCCCGGGGGGGCCGCGACCCTCAGGGGGGCCCCCCGCCCCCCTTCTCCCCCCCTTCTCTCCCCCCTCTCCCCCCCTTCCCCCCCCTTCCCCCCTCCCTCCCCCCACTCCCTTCCCCCCCGCTGCCCTCCCTTCCCCCCCGCCCTCCCTCCCCCCCCCGGTCGCTCTCTCTCTCTCTCTTCCAACAACAACATGCCCTCGAAAAAGCCTCGGCACCGCCGGGCACTTCAGCTAGTTGGCTATAAAGTGCTTTGAGACGTCCGGTGGTCGTGAAAGGCGCTATATAAATGCAAGTCTTTCTTTTCTTTCTTTTAGTTCCTTTTTAATATAGGTAAAGGCTCTGAATGTAGAACAAAATAGCTCTTTAAATAAAATGTTCTGCAAGGTTAGGAAATACAGGCTTAATGTCTGTAACTGGTTCACATTATCATCTGAGATGGCTTTAGAGGAGGAGGTAAGCGGTTACTTAACTTGTCCCACCCGAATCCAATTTTTGCTCCGTTAATTCCACTAATTGGGGAATATAATGACGGAAAGAGGAAAGGGCTTGTAGCCTGCGGAACTGCTCCAATAGACTTTGTACAAGTCACACCACCATGAGCTCTCCCCAACTCACCCCCTCAAGTCATGAGGGCGAGTCCGTGACAATGTAAGTTGTATGAAATTAGTTCTTTTACATTTATTGCCAACCACATTCTTGATCTACCCAGCTATGTGTGGTCATCAGCGTGATTCGTTTTTGCCTTATTCCTGCCTTCACTGAAATTCTTCCAGGACATTTTCACTCCAGCCCACTTGTGGCATATATTTCAAAACACAGTGGTTCTAAATGAAGATCTGGCTCCCAGGGTGCACCATAATTGCTCCAAATTGGCCACGGCCAATTTAACAAAAATCTGGATTGCACACCCCAGAACACATGGCTCAGTGATTAATATGGGATTACCACATTATTGGCTGGTGAATTTTGGGCCATCTGAAGTTAAGTGTCAGCTTGACTCAGTCCATGGCACTGAGTTAGAAAGCTTCGCCCCTCCGTATCACTTAAACTTCCTACAACCCTCCGAGATCTCTGCGCTCCTCCAATTCTGGTCCCTTGCGCAACCCCGATTTCCATCGCCCCACCATTGGTGGCCATGCGTTCAGCTGCCTGGGCCCTAAGCTCTGGAATTCCCTCCCTAAACCTCTCTGCCACTCCACCTCTCACTCCTCCTTTAAGATGCTCCTTAAAACCTACCTCTGTGATCAAATGTTTGGTTACCTGTCCTAATATCCCATGTGTCTCGGTGTCAGATTTTGTTTGATAATCGTTCCTGTGAAGCACTTTGGGACGTTTTACAATGTTAAAGGTGCTATATAAATGCAAGCTGTTCTCTTTTGGGGCTTTTATACAAGAATATTTTCCTTGGGTCCCCATCACTGGCCACTCCTATAAGTGGACTTCACATCATTTTAAGGTGCCAGCCTTGGCTCAGCCTCACTCCTGCGTCAGAAGATTGCGAACGCAAGCCCCACTCCAGAGACTTGATGACATATCCAGGTTGACACTTCAAGTGCACTGTTGGAGGTATTGTCCTTGGGAGGAGATGTTAAACTGAGGCCCTGTCCGCCCTCTCAGATGGATGTAAAAGTTCCCATGGCACCATTCAAAAATGAGCAAGGAGTTGGTATCCTGGCCAATATTTATCCATCTTGCAAGATCACCAACACAGATTAACTGGTCATTTATTTAATTGCTGTTTGTGGGATCTTGCTGTGTGCAAATTGGCTGGCGCATTTCCCTACATTACAACAGTGATTTTCTGACTTACTTCCTTCCTTCCATAATTCTTTCTTCCTTTGCCCACACATATCTAGGTAGCTGTAGCAGTGGTTAAACAGTGAACCCTTGTCCCTGTACTGCAACCTACTGGAATAGCTCTGGCCATCTTTGCGGGCTAAAGGCTGCACACTCTGCAACTCAGGGTATAAAGCAACAGACACATTTACTTAACACTAAACAAGTAAACGAACAGTGCCCACCGCAAACGGTAATTACAAACTTCATTATTCTCCTTGAACTATCAGAACAGCAAAGAGGCTTTGCCTGCACTAACACCCAACCTGAAATTGATTCTCAAAACATTGTTGCTCACTTCTTACATTTCGTTACCATGCAGTTTCTGATTAACTCTGTATTCCTGGCAGCCTACAGACCGCAAAGATGACCAGAGCTATCCCCATAGGTTGCAGTACAGTGACAGGGGTTCACTGGAATGCAGGCAAGCTGTAACCTAAATTTCTAGGAAGCAAAAACAATCAGCAGATGCTGGAAATCTGAAACAAGAACCAGAAAAATACCGGAAACGTTCACACCATCGATCAACATCTGTGGAGAGAACTGGCAAAGTGTCCACCCCCAAAAATGTTCCCTTGTCTGTTCTCTCCACAGATGCTGATCGCCTTGCTCAGTGTTTCCAGCATTTCTGTTTTATGTCCTAGGAAGAAGACTTGGAACAAAGGAGATTAAAAACCATCACCTCAGGGCTGTCAATCAGGCAGCTACTTCAAAAAGACCCTCAGAGCGTCAATCACACGGGGTATTGGAATGGGATGGAACAGCTGGACCCATTTATCAATCTGTGATTGGATGAAATGAGCACTTCTCTAGCTCGCAGGGACAATGACTTTGAGCAGAATAGGACCAGTGGCGCTGCAATTAGCAGACATTAGCATATTTAACGACCCTTTGTTCTGCACGACCAATTTATAGACACGTATTAATGCTTTGAGCATCAATCATCTTACCATAATGCATATTCTCTTTAGCTTGAAAAAGGTCAACGAGCAGTGATCGATTTTAATCCTGTTTGTACCAATACCCAAGATAAAGAAATAAAATAATACACCATGTTTCATTTTTGCCACATCATAAGAAACACGCTCACCTCTTGAGCAGTGTGTGTTCCAGCTCCACTCCACAACTGGAGCATAATCAGTGAAGTACTGAGGGAGTGCTGCATTGTTGGAGGTGCCACCCTTGGGATGGGATGTTAAACTGAGATCTGTTTGCTTCTTTAGGTGAATGCTGAAAATTCTTAGGCACTACTTGAAGAAGAACAAGAGTAGGCCATTCAGCCCCACCAGCCTGTTCCGCCATCCCATTAGATCATGGTTGATCTGTATCTTCACTCCATCTACCGTAACCGTTAATGCCCTTCTTAACAAAAATAACTGTCCTGGCCAATATTCTTCCCTCAACCAATACCACCACAAATAAATTAATTGCTTGCTCATCTCATGCGGTATATGAGATTTTGCTGTGCATAAAATGGCTCCATTTCAAAAGTAATTAATTCTCTTTGAAGCGCTTTGGCATATGCTGTGACTTGATAAGACACTGTTTACATTATTTGCTAAGCCCCTGAGTTGTTAGTAAGTTCAGTGTAAGTGCAATGAGTGCCCACTTCTAGTGCAGACAGACCAGCTCCAGATTCCAGAGTGCCTGTAATAGAAACCAATCTAACCAAAGTATCACTGGCTGGAGTCTCCTTCAACTGCTTGCTGTGATCGGTAAAACTGTCAGGTATAGGCACCGTTCAAAAATCTCCCATCGCACATCAGCAGCCTTGAGTAATGGAATTGCTTACTTCAAACCACAGCTGAATGTTCTCCGCTGCCCCTCCTAGGCTGGGGCACTCTGAAGCCAGCTGTGCCCATCCCAGGTTGTGGCTGATCTCAGCTAATGACACAGCTGGAGGCTTGAGCCTGGGCCGTACAAGTTGATGGGTCTTTTAGCATTCACACCAAACCAGGCGACTCACATTTCAATCACACAGAATCCCCACAGTGCAGATAGAGGCCATTTCGGCCCATCGAGCCTGCACCGACACATATCCCACCCTATCCCCGTAACCCCACGTATTTAATCCCCTAACACTAAGGGTCAATTTATCATAGCCAAATCAACCTAACCCGCACATCTTTGGACTGTGGGTCTTTTTAATCGCAGGGTAATTCTGAAATCTGAATGTAAAACCCGTTGATGCCGATGCTTTGCTCTTCCCATTGTTTCAACTATGTTCCCTGTGAAAAGCTGAACGGTTTAATCACACCTTTATCCTGTACAAACAGCCGAGAATAGACCCTCTCCTAATTGGACAACCGTGTATTCAGAAAGTGGCAGTGTTTGCTTATGTGTCTGGTGACTGTTTTTGCTGGAGGATACGATGACTTTGAAGTATTGTAACCCTCAGATATTCTTTGTGCTATATACATATTTTGTGGGTGGCGTGGATGGTTCTTTCGCTCTGGTACCAGCTTTCAGATATCTCTCTTCGCGTTTAACAAAGGCTCTTTGTTTTCTGGCATTTGCGCTGTGTTTATTTATCTTTTTCAACACTTTGTCCTTGTTGCTGTTAACTGTTTTTTCTCTCCAAGTGGCTGCTTGTCCACGTCTCTTTCTTTGTAAATGAAATCAATCTCGAAACGGGCGACAGCTTAGAAACATAGAAACATAGAAGATAGGAGCAGGAGTAGGCCATTCGGCCCCTCGAGCCTGCTCCGCCATTTAATGAGATCATGGCTGATCATCCAAATTCAGTACCCTGTCCCTGCTTTCTCCCCATATACCGTGATCCCTTTAGCCTTAAGAAATATATCTAACTCCTTCTTGAATATATTTAATGAATTGGCCTCAACTGCCTTCTGTGGTAGAGAATTCCACAGGTTCACCACTCTCTGGGTGAAGAAATTCCTCCTCATCTCAGTCCTAAATGGCTTACCCCTTATCCTTAGACTGTGACCCCTGGTTCTGGACTCCCCGGCCATCAGGAACATCATTCCTGCATCTAGTCTGTCTAGTCCTGTTAGAATATTGTAAGTTTCAATGATCTTTTTAACTACCTGTCTGGTCTTCAAAATGCATGTACGCTTCTGGTTAGGTGATTAAACAAATAGTCTGTAACTTAATAAAACATTAAATAAAACTTAACAAATTAAATTGAAATTTGATTGGCCGGGGCGATGTTGCACTCCAGTCCCTGTGGCCCCCACCGGTCGCGGAAGGCCTCAAGTGTGCCATCTCAAAATGTGTGTAAATAATCTCCTCTGTCTTCCGTTTCAAAGTGTTCGGGTGCGAGGAACTGCTTTGGCGTACTTACATCATCGCCAGTTGTATTTCCTGTGCTATTTGTTTAGTATTCTGACACCCACGTGGAAATTTAAAGCATAGCACACTGAGCTGGTACAGAGACTTCACACACTACCCATTTTTTTCAGTTTCCTGCCTCCTTCAATTCCCTCCCCTAACCCCCTGAAGGCGATGACGCTCGCAGCAGTACGGTTCCCTGTATCTTTTCCATTCCAAGCGAGCACTGAATGGCTAGTTCTGCCCTCCCCCAACAGCCCCCCAGCCCCCACCCCTCGCCACCACAAATGCCAGGGCACTAGGACAATACTTATCACTTTAACAAACAATTGGCTTGAAATTTTCCAGGAACAAACTCATTCAGTAAACAGAAATAAGAATATCTAGACCTCACTGACAGTTTTTACAATGAGATAGCGTGGTCTAATTTCAGTTACTTGAACTCTAGCTGTATCTCACATTTAGTGGACAGATAAATGGTTTATTGGTAATAACTCTAACCGACCCACTGAAGTCTAATTTGTTAAGAACATAAGAAATAGAAGCAGGAGTTGGCCATACGGCCCCTCGAGCCTGCTCCACCATTCAATAAGATCATGGCTGATCTTCGATCTCAACTACATTTTCCCGCCCTATCCCCATATCCTTTGATTCCCTTAATATTCGAAAATCTATCGATCTCTGTCTTGAATATACTCAATGACTGAGCAGCCACAGCCCTCTGGGGCAGAGAATTTCAAAGATTCACCACCCTCTGAGTGAAGAAATTTCTCCTCATCTCAGTCCTAAATGGCCAACCCCTTATCCTGAGACTTTGACCCTAGTTCTGGACTCTCCATATGCATGAGGGGAAAACAGCCTCTCAGCATCTATCCTGTCAAGCCCTCTATAAGAATTTTATACGTTTCATAGAATCATAGAACAGTACAGCTCAAAAGGAGGCCATTCAGCCCATCAAGTCTGCGCCGGCTCTTTCGAAGAGCAATCCAATTAGTCCCACTCCCCCGCTCTTTTCCCATATCCCCGCAATTTATCCAATTCCCTTTTGAAGGCAACAATTGAATCTGTGTCCACCATCCGATCAGGCAGTGCATTCCAAATCCTAACCATTTGTTGTGTAAAAAAGTTTTTCCTCCTGTCACCTCCGGTTCTTTTGCCAATCACCTTAAATCTGTGCCCTCTGGTCATCGACCCTTCAGCCATTGGAAACAGTTTCTCTTTATTTACTCTATCTAAATCCTTCATGATTTTAATCACCTCTAGCAAATCTCCTATTAGCCTTCCCTGCTCCAAGGAGAATAACTCCAGCTTTTCCAGTCTATCCACGTAACTGTAATTCCTCATTCCTGGAACCAGTCTAGTAAATCTCTTCTGTACCCTCTCCAAAACCTTCATGTCCTTCCTAAAGTGGGGTGCCCAGAATTGGACACAATACTCCGAAATAGCGGTTTATATGAGTTTAGCATAACTTCCTGGCTTTTGTACTCTGTGCCTCTATTTATAAAACCCAGGATCCCATATGCTTTATTAACTGCTTTGTTAACCTGTCTGCCACCTTCAAAGATTAATGAACAAGCACCCCCAGGTCTCTCTGTCCATGCAACCCCTTTAAAATTGTACTATGTATGGTCTCTCCTCATTCTTCCTACCAAAATGTATCACTTCACACTTCTCTGCGTGAAATTTCATCTCCCATGTGTCCGTCCATTCCACCAGCTTGTCAGCATCTTCTTGAAGTCTATTACTACCTTCCTCACTGTTTATTACACTTCCAAGTTTCGCGCCATCTTCAAATTTCGAAATTGTGTTCTGTCATTAATGTACATCAGAAACAGCACTGAACCTTGGGGAACGTCACTGTATACCTCCCTCCAGTCCGAAAAGATAATAAAGGATCAATTACACCAATAGGGGTAGTCTGCAGACCACCTAACAGTGGAAGGGAGGTGGAGGAAGAAATATGCAAACAAATTAGGGAAATGAGTAAAAAACGTAGAATAATAATCATGGGGGATTTCAACTACCCTGATATTAATTGGAGAGCAGAGGTAGGTAAAGGGGATAAGGGAATGGAGTTCCTACAATGTGTACAGGACTCCTTTCTAACCCAATATGTAAAAAGCCCAACAAGGGAGGATTTGCTATTGGATCTAGTAATGGGGAATGAACCAGAGCAGATTAGAGAAGTAAAAGTAGGGGAAAATCTAGGCAATAGTGACCATAATATAATATGCTTTAAGATAATAATTGAGAAGAACATAAGTATGACGAAGACCAGGGTAATAGATTGGAGAAAAGCTGATCTTGATGGACTGAGAATAGAACTTGGGAAAATAAAATGGACAACAATATTGGCAAACATAAAAACATAGAAGATAGGAGCAGGAGTAGGCCATTCGGCCCCTCGAGCCTGCTCCGCCATTCAATGTGATCATGGCTGATCATCCAAGTTCAGTACCCGGTCCCTGCCCTCTCCCCATACCCCTTGATCCCTTTAGCCTTGAGAAATATATCCAACTCCTTCTTGAATATATTTAATGAATTGGCCTCTACTGCCTTCTGTGGTAGAGAATTCCACAGGTTCACCACTCTCTGGGTGAAGAAATTCCTCTTCATTTCTGTCCTAAAAGGCCTACCCCTTATCCTTAGACTGTAACCCCTGGTTCTGGATTCCCCGACCATCGGGAACATCCTCCCTGCATCTAGTCTGTCCAGTCCTGCCAGAATTTTATAAGTTTCAATGAGATCCCCTCTCATTCTTCTAAACTCCAGTGAGTACAAGCCCAATCGACCCAACCTCTCCTCATACGTCATTCCTGCCATCCCAGGTATCAGCCTGGTGAATCTTCGCTGAACTCCTCCCATGGCAAGAATGTCCTTCCTCAGATAAGGCGACCAAAACTGCACACAATACTCAAGGTGTGGTCTCACCAAGGCCCTGTACAACTGTAGCAAGACATCCTTGTTCCTATACTCAATCCCTCTCGCTATGAAGGCCAACATACCATTTGCCTTCTTAACCGCCTGCTGCACCTGCATGCTTACCTTCAGCGACTGGTGCACAAGGACACCCAGGTCTCGTTGCACTTCCCCTTCTCCCAATCTATTGCCATTCAGATCATAATCTGCCTTCCTGTTTTTGACACCAAAGTGGATAACCTCACATTTATCCATGTTATATTGCATCTGCCATGCTTCTGCCCAATCACCCAACCTGTCGAAATCATCCTGTAGTTTTTTGGCATCCTCCTCACAGCACACGCGTCCACCCAGCTTTGTGTCATCTGCAAATTTGGAGATATTACATCTAGTTCCCTTGTCTAGATCATTAATATATATTGTGAATAGCTGGGGTCCAAGGACCGATCCCTGCGGTACCCCACAAGTCACTGCCTGCCACTCGGAAAAAGACCCGTTTATTCCAACTCTTTGCTTTCTATCTGCCAACCAGTTCTCTATCCAAGTCAATACCTTGCCCCCAATCCCATGTGCCTTAACTTTACATGCTAATCTCTTATGTGGGACCTTATCGAAAGCCTTCTGAAAGTCCAAATACACCACATCCACTGGTTCTCCCTTATCTATTTTACTAGTTACATCCTCAAAAAATTCCAGTAGATTAGTCAAGCATGATTTACCTTTTGTAAATCCATGTTGACTTTGTCTGATCCTGTCACTGTTTTCCAAGTGATCTGCTATTACATCTTTTATAATGGACTCTAGCATTTTCCCCACTACCGATGTCAGGCTTACCGGTCTGTAATTCCCCGTTTTCTCTCTACCACCTTTTTTGAATAGTGGGGTAACATTAGCTACCCTCCAATCCATGGGTACTGTTCCAGATTCCATCGAATGTTGGAAGATGATCAGCAATGCATCTATTATTTCTAGGGCCACTTCCTTAAGTACCCTAGGATGTAGATTATCAGGCCCTGGGGATTTATCAGCCTTCAATCCCATCAATTCCCCTAACACCATTTCCCTACAAATACTGATTTCTTTCAGTTCCTCCCTTTCATCAGACCCTATGTTCCCCGACATTTCTGGGAGGTTATTTGTGTCCTCCTTTGTGAAGACAGAACCAAAATATGTATTTAATTGGTCTGCCATTTCTTTGTTCCCCATTATAAATTCCCCTGATTCTGACTGCAAGGGACCTACGCTTGACTTCACCAATCTTTTTCTCTTCACATATCTATAAAAGCTTTTACAGTCAGTTTTTATGTTCCCTGAAAGCTTACTCTCATATTCTATTTTCCCTTTCTTAATTAATCCCTTTGTCCTCCTTTGTTGAATCCTAAACTGCTCCCAATCCTCTGGATTATTGCTTTTTCTGGCCAATTTATATGTCCTCTCCTTGGATCTTATGCTAATTTCCCTCATTAGCCACGGTTGAGTCACCTTTTTTGTTTTATTTTTATGCCAAACTGGGATGAACAAATTCTGTAGTTCATCCATGCGGTCTTTGAATGTTTGCCATTGCCTATCCACCGTTAACCCTTTGAGTGACATTCCCCAATCAATCCTACCCAATTCACGCCTCAGACCATCGTAGTTTCCTTTATTTAAATTCAGGACCCTATCTCTGAGTCAACTACTTCATTCTCCATCTTAATGAAGAATTCGATCATATTATGATCGCTCCGACCCAAGGGGTCTCGTACAACAAGATTGCTAATTAATCCTTTCTCGTTACATAATACCCAGTCTAAGATGGCCTGATCTCTGGTTGGTTCCTCGACATATTGGTCCAGGAAACTATCCCGTAAACACTCCAGGAATTCCTCCTCCACAGTACAATAACGTAGAACAGCAATGGAAACATTTAAAACAGTGTTCAACAGAGTCCAGGAAAAATATATTCCGCTAAAAAAAACCTAAACACTAATGAGACACCATGGGTGAATAAAGCCATAAGGGAAAAATTAAGTACATGGACAGCAGGAGAGAGCACGATAAGGGAGAATTTGAAGAGATTAGGAGAGAAGTCAAAAAAACAATTAGGAAGGCAAAGAGGAACTATAAAATTAAATTATTAAGGAACATAAAACAAAGCAGTAAAATATTTTATAGGCACATAAATAAAAAAGGAAGGTCAGGATGGGAATAGGGCCACTAAGGGATGGACAGGATAATACCACAGGCAATGATAGAGAGATGACAGAAATATTAAATAATTACTTTGCTTCAGTATTTACCAGGGAGATAGACATGACATTGGATGATGAGATTAGTAATGAGATAATTGCATTTAAAATAAAAATGAGGTCACCTCTCATTCTTCTAAACTCCAGAGAGTATAGGCCTAAACTATTCAATCTGTCTTCATAGGACAGCCCTCCTCGTAGTTAAATCTGGAAAGTTTTCATTGAAAGATTCTTATTTAATAGGCATAGTATGACACTCCTTTGTAAATAAGTTCCATATTTAATTTTAAATAGGGTTGTTACATTCTGATTTAGTTTGGTGAATTGATCACTGATGTGAACAATTGTGTTGTTATTAATTGTCAGTGTGGCTCAGTGTGCCCCTGAGTCAGAAGGTTGTGGGCTGAACTTCAGCTCCAAGAGCTGAGTACATTGTCTAGGCTGGCACTTGAGTGCAGTGCTGAGGGAGTGCTACGTTGTTGGAGGTGTCGTCGTTCAGAAACAATGTTAAATCAAGCTGCTGTTTGCCGGCTCAGGTCGGCAGGGCGTTCTCCTCATGTCCTGCCCAACATCACCAAAAGCAGTTTATTTGGCCAACTTCCTTTTCTGGCTCCCATGTTAGCTGACATTGTTAACGGTTCTCTCTCCTCGGGTACTGTCCCCCTCTCCCTCAAATCTGCCTTCATCACCCGTCTCCTCAAAAAAAAACAACCCTTGAACCCTCCGTCCTTGCACACTACCACCCCATCTCCAACCTCTCGTTCCTCTCTAAAGTGATTGAACGTGTTGTCGCCTCCCAAATCCGTGCCCATCTTTCTCGCAACTCCATGTTTGAATCCCTCCAATCAGGTTTCCGCCACTGTCACAGTTCTGAAACGGCTCTCATCAAAGTCACAAATGACATCCTTTGTGACTGTGACAAAGGTAAACTATCCCTCCTTGTCCTTCTCGACTTGTCTGCAGCCTTTGTTGACCACTCCATACTCCTCCAACGACTCTCCGCTGTCGTCCAGCTGGCTGGTGCTGCACTCGCCTGGTTCCATTCTTATCTATCCAATCGTAGCCAGAGAATCACCTGCAATGGCTTCTCTTCCTGCTCCCGCATCATTACCTCTGGTGTCCCCCAAGGATCTATCCATGGCCCCCTCCTAATTCTTATCTACATGTTGCCTCTTGGCGACGTCATCTGAAAACACAGTGTCAGTTTCTACATGTACGCTGATGACACCCAGCTCTACCTCACCACGACTTCTCTCGACCCCTCCACAGTCTCTAAATTATCAGACTGCTTGTCCGACATCCTCCACCCCCCACCACCGACGCACTGTGGCTGCAGTGTGTACCATCTACAAGATGCACTGCAGCAACTCGCCAAAGCTCCTTCAACAGCACCTTCCAAACCCGCGACCTCTACCACTTAGAAGGACAAGGGTAGCAGGCGCATGGGAACATCACCACCTACAAGTTCCCCTCCAAGCCACACACCATCCTGACTTGGACCTGTATCGCCGTTCCTTCACTGTCGCTGGGCCAAAATCCTGGAACTCCCTTCCTAACAGCATTGTGGGTGTACCTACACCATATGGACTGCAGCGGTTCAAGAAGGCGGCTCACCACCATCTTCTCAAGGGCAATTAGGGATGGGCACTAAATGCAGGCCTAGCCAGCGACACCCACACCCCATCAATGAATTAAAAAAAAGGAAAAAAAAGTACTGCATGAACAGAAATTTACTCCAATTAAATATTGGGAAGACCAAAGCCATTGTTTTCGGTTCCCACCACAAACTCCGTTCCCTAGTCACTGACTCCATCCCTCTCCCTAACATCTGTTCGAGGCTGAACCACACTGTTCGCAACCTTGGTGTCATATTTGACCCTGAAATGAGCTCCCGACCACATATCTGCAGCATAACTAAAACCGCCTATTTCCACCTCAGTAACATCGCCCATCTCCGCCCTTGCCTCAGCTCATCCGCTGCTGAAACCCTCATCCATGCCTTTGTTACCTCGAGAATTGACTATTCCAGTGCACTCCCGGCTGGCCTCCCACGTTCTACCCGAAGTAAACTTGAGGTCATCCAAAACTCGGCTGCCCGTGTCCTAACTCGCACCAAGTCCCATTCGCCCATCAACCCTGTGCTCGCTGACCTATATTGGCTTCCAGTTAAGCAACACCTCGATTTCAAAATTCTCACCCTTATTTTCAAATCCCTCCATGACCTCACCCCTCCCTATCTCTGTAATCTCCTCCAGCCCCACAACCCCCGAGATATCTGCGTTCCTCTAATTCTGCCCACTTGAGCATCCCTGATTATAATCGCCGTGCCTTCTGTTGCCTAGGCCATAAGCTCTGGAATTCCCTCGCTAAAACTCTCTGCCTCTCTTTCTTCCTTTAAGGCACTCCTTAAAACCTATCTCTTTGACAAAGCTTTTAGTCACCTGCCCTAATTTTTTTTTAAATTCGTTTATGAGCTGTGGGCATCACTGGCAAGGCCAGCATTTATTGCCCGTTCCTAATTGCCCTTGAGAAGGTGGTGGTGAGCCGCCTTCTTGAACCACTGCAGTCCGTGTGGTGAAGGTACTCCCACAGTGCTGTTAGGGAGGGAGTTCCAGGATTTGAACCCAGCAATGATGAAGGAGTGGCGATATATTTCTAAGGCAGGATGGTGTGTGACTTGCAGGGGAACTTGGAGGTGGTGGTGTTCCCATGCGCCTGCTGCCCTTGTGCTTCTAGGTGGAAGAGGTCGCGGGTTTGGGAGGTGCTGCCAAAGAAGCCTTGGCGAGTTGCTGCGGTGCATCTTGTAGATGGTACACACTGCAGCCACGGTACGCCGGTGGTGGAGGGAGAGATGTAATATCTCCAAGTTTGCAGATGACACAAAGCTGGGTGGGCGTGTGTGCTGTGAGGAGGATGCCGAGAAACTCCAGTATGATTTGGACAGGTTGGTGATTGTGCAGATGCATGGCAGATGCAGTATAATGTGGATAAATGCGAGGTTATCCACTTTGGTGGCAAAAACAGGAAGGCAGATTATTATCTGAACGGCAATAGATTGGGAGAAGGGGAAGTGCAACGAGACCTGGGTGTCCTTGTGCACCAGTCGCTGAAGGTAAGTATGCAGGTGCAGCAGGCGGTTAAGAAGGCATATGGTATGTTGGCCTTCGTAGCGAGAGGGTTTGAGTACAGGAACAAGGATGTCTTGCTGCAGTTGTACAGGGCCTTGGTGAGACCACACCTTGAGTATTGTGTGCAGTTTTGGTCACCCTATTTGAGGAAGGATGTTCTTGCCATGGAGGGAGTGCAGCGAAGATTCACCAGACTGATACCTGGGATGGCAGGAATGACGTATGAGGAGAGATTGGGTCGATTGGGCTTATACTCGCTGGAGTTTAGAAGAATGAGAGGGGATCTCATTGAAACTTATAAAATTCTAACAGGACTAGACAGACTAGATGCAGGCAGGATGTTCCCAATGGCGGGGAGTCCAGAACCAGGGGTCACAGTCTAAGGATAAGAGGTAAGCCATTTAGGACAGAGATGAGGAGGAATTTCTTCACCCAGAGAGTGGTGAACCTGTGGAATTCTCTACCACAGAAGGCAGTTGAGGCCAATTCATTAACTATATTCAAGAAGGAGTTAGATATATTTCTTAAGGCTAAAGGGATCAAGGGCTATGGGGAGAAGGCAGGGACAGGGTACTGAGTTTGGATGATCAGCCATGATCTCATTGAATGGCGGAGCAGGCTCGAGGGGCCGAATAGCCTACTCCTGCTCCTATCTTCTATATTTCTATGTTTAAGATGGTGGATGGGGTGCCAATCAAGCGGGCTGCTTTGTCTTGGATGTTGCTGAGCTTCTTGAGTGTTGTTGGAGCTGCACTTATCCAGGCAAGTAGAGAGTATTCCATCACACTCCTTACTTGTGCTTTGTAGATGGTGGAAAGGCTTTGGGGAGTCAGGAGGTGAGACACTCGCCGCAGAATACCCAGCCTCTGACCTGCTCTTGTTGCCACAGTATTTATGTGTCTGGTCCAGTTAAGTTTCTGGTCAATGGTGAATCCCAGGATGTTGATGGTGAGGGATTCAGCGATGGTAATGCTGTTAAATGTCAAGGGGTGGTGGTTAGACTCTCACTTGTTGGAGCTAGTCATTGCCTGGCACTTCTGTGGCGCGAATGTTACCTGCCACTTATCAACCCAAGCCTGATTGTTGTCCAAGTCTTGTTGCATGGACTGCTTCATTATCTGAGGAGCTGTGAATGGCGTTGAACACTGCAGTCATCAGCAAACATCTCCACTTCTGACATTATGTTGGAGGGAAGGTCATTGATGAAGCAGCTAAAGATGATTGGGCCTAGGACACTGCCCTGAGGAACTCCTGCAGCGATGTCCTGGGGCTGTCATGATTGACCTACAACAACCACAACCACAACCACCACAACCACCATAACCTTATGTGACTCGGTGTCATATTTTTTGTCCTTTGAAGTGCCTTGGGACATTTTACTATTTTAAAGGCACTATATAAATACAAGTTGTTGTTGTTTGATTGAGGGTAAAGCGTTGGCCTGAACATAGGGAGAACTCCCTGCTCTTCTTGGAATAGTGCTTTGGCCATGGGGTCTTCATTATCCACCTGAGCAGGCAGACCGGGCCTCAGTTTAATGTTTCGATCCAAAGACAAAGGTTAGTTGCAAAGAACAAATAAGTTGCATCTTCATTCATTCCATTTATAACTTCAGATAGTTTAATTGTCGGTGTGTTCAAAATAAAGGAAGATACCAGTATGTGGTGTAATTTGTGGAATGTAAATAAGAACAACTGAACAGATGTTCATTGACTGTGATAAGGAAATAAGTAGATTGGAACTGGCGTGATAAGAGAAATGTTATTTGCTCTTGGGTTGTGGCTGGTGCTGGCAACGTCACATTTGTTGCCCATCCCTGGTTGTTCTGAGAAGGAGGTGATGGACCTTCTCCTTGTAGTAATCGTGCTCCCACAACAGTGCTGGGTCAGGAATTCCAGGCTTTAGACCGAGCGTCAATGAGGGAACAGCGATATATATCCAAATCAGGATGGCGTGTGACTGGGAGGTGAAGGTGATCCCACACATTGCTGCTCTTCAGGAATAAATACTGAATTATGGCGTTCTGTTTGGCTTGAAGGGATAAGGATCAGTAGCGACACAGAGTATCAAATACTTCACAACACACGATGGGGGAGAAATTCAACACTGTTGTGCGCGCTTCACGCATTTAGCAGTGAGACAGCCTGTGCCCCATCTGCGCGGGAGTTTGGGCCAATGCTAAAATTCGTCAGGGCCTTTTTCTAGGCAGCCCATGGCGGCTATCTAAAATGAGCACAGGCCACAGGTTTCCGGACGTCTCCCACCTCCACACACAGATTACCCCCATGATCTCTAATGGGCCCTACCCTTTCTTTAGTTATCCTCTTACTCTTAATATATTTATAAAACATCTTTGGGTTTTCCTTGATTTTACTTGCCAAGAATTTTTCATGGGGCTGGATTTTCATTGAGGAGGCGGGACTACAACTTTCGGGGTTGTAGTCCCGCCTCCATTGAGTTCTAGCCAACCCACGCGATTTTGACTTTATTGACCTTGTTGAGCCCGCCCAGTGGGCTCAGCAGGCCAATTAAGGGCCACCTGATAAGAGGTGATGTTACAGATTGATATTTCATCTGTTAAGACTTTTGACAGATGAAATATCAGCGTTTCACAGCTGTTTGAAGCTGTCAAACACTGACAATCTGTACTCTAAGTTAATTCCTTCCTCTCAGGATGATTTAGAGATCTCCCGGAACAGAAAGCTGAATGCTGCAGATATTGACAGATCGCGGCCATTCTGCTTTCTGTGCCGATGAGATGAGGGACTCCCGAGACCTGAAGGAAGGAAGGCTGTAAAGGTAAGTAAAACTTCTTTCAACACTTTACACACACCAAAGACACTTACCTCTGCACTCATGCACCCATCACTCACCTGAACACCGGACATCTCTGTTAAGTCCGTGAATGATTGAGACACGGACCAGCAGGAGTGAAAACAAACAGATCTTTACTGGTGGAAGGCAATAACGAAACTAAACAACAGAGGCTCACTAGCGCCTTTTATACAGGGGTGGTCACTGCCGGTACTGCAGTCTGAGACCAGTTATTCTCTTAAAGGTACATACACAACAATTCCTCCCCTTTTAGATAAACAGTACATAACATTCATTTAACAACTAAATGATAACGAATTACAATCACAATTACTGTTGCTGGATACATTGGTTAAGTTTAAGCAATTATAAGTTCAGTCTTTGAGGAGGCTTCCTGATTCTGTCTGTATAACGCCTCTTTGGGGTATCAGGTTCTTCTGGCAATGTTGAGTCAGAATCAATGTCGTTGTTTGGTTCATCTGCTTCCAATATTACCGGTTCTGCGGTAGCTGCAATTGGAACGTCGATTTCATTACCAGGTGTATCAGATCGTGGTGTGGAGTTGACGTTTTCCAGTGACTCTAGAATCTGGTCAGCATGGCGTCTTACAATGCTCTCCCCAACGTCCACGGTATACATGAGAGGTCCTTGCCGTGTACAAATCGTTCCTGGTTACCATTTCTCAGTGCGGTAGTCCCGGGCCAAAACTGGTTGACCTATCTTAAAACTCCTGGTCGGCCTTTCATTCATATTCTGAAACTGCCTGTTCTCCACATCTCTTCGGACGTTTGGCTTAACCAAATCCAAGCGGCATCGTAGTCTTCGATTGAAGAACATCGTGGCTGGAGTTTGGTTGGTAACCGCATGTGTCACATTCCGGTAGGCAAACAAGAAGTTGTCCACCTTGTGTTGTAGGGGTATATCTTCATTACACATTGCCTTGATAGCCTTCTTGAATGTTTGGACAAACCTCTCGGCCAATCCATTAGTGGCTGGATGATATGGGGCAGATGTGTAATGCTTAACACCATTGTTCTTTAAGAACCTCCGGAACTCTTCAGACACAAACTGTGGTCCATTGTCAGAGCAAATCTGTTCAGGCAGCCCATTCCTGGCGAATATGGTTCGTAAAACTGTGATAGTTTTTTCCGTGGTGGTTGAGGACATTTTTATTACCTCTGGCCACTTTGAATGTGCATCCACCGCAATTAAAAACATCGAGTCCATGAAGGGACCAGCAAAATCAATGCGCACCCTTTGCCATGGAGATGAGGGCCACTCCCATGGATGCAGAGGAGCTTGTGGTGGGGCGTTTTGGACTTTCTGGCATCCTGCACAGCTCTTGGTCATCTCTTCGATTTCTCTATCGATTCCCGGCCACCACACAAACGCTCTGGCTAAGCTCTTCGTTTTTACCCCACCCAGATGACCCTCATGAAGCTCATTGAGCACTCTATCTGTCAACTTAGGTGGAATTACTACTCTGGATCCACACATCAAGGTTCCTCTGCACACTGACAGCTGTTCTCTTCTCGGCGAGAATGCTGGCAGCAGTGGTTCGCCATGTGCTGGCCATCCCTTCACCGTTAAATCATAGACCCGTAATAGTGTCGGGTCATTCCGTGTTTCCTTTTCTATGTTTGCATTCGTCACAGGGAGACATTTGACTATGGTCGAGTGGAATAACTCCATTGGATCCACTGCAAGGTCTTCTTCTTCCACCGTCGGCAACGGTAGACGTGACAATCCATCAGCATTTCCATGCTGTTTAGTTCCTTTGTACTTGATGTCATATTGGTGTGCCCCTAGGAAAAGGGACCATCTCTGCAGCCGTTGTGCTGTCATTATCGGTACGCCCTTCTGAGGGTTGAAAATGGAGACAAGAGGTTGATGATCGGTTAGTAGAGTAAATTTTTGACCGTGCAGATAGTGATTGAACTTCTTCACCCCCCACACTAGGCTGAGGGCCTCTCTGTCAATCTGGGCGTAGTTACGCTCGGCAGAAGTTAACGAGCGTGACGCAAAAGCTATCGGCCTCTCCAAACCATCAAGGAATTTATGTGACAGTACCGCCCCAATGCCGTAGGGAGACGCATCACACGCCAGCCTGATTGGCAGTGCTGGGTTGTAGTGAGCCAATACTTCCTTTGAAGTGATTAAGTCCTTACTCTTCTGAAAAGCACGCTTACAATCATCGCTCCATTTCCATGCTACCCCCGTTCGTAACAGGGTGTTCAGTGGGTGCAGAATTGTCGACAAATTCGGCAAAAACTTATGATAGTAATTCACCAACCCGAGGAATGACCTCAGTTGCGACACATTTTCAGGCGCTGGGGCCTTAATAACCGCTTCAGTTTTGTCAGGGGACTTATGTAACCCCTCTTCATCAATCACGTGGCCACAATACGATATCTGTTTCTTAAAAAATTCGCACTTGGGGCGGTTGGCTCGCAGCCCATGTTCCCGTAGTCTAGTGAGCACCTGTTCTAGGTTGTTAAGGTGTTCACTGTCATCTTCACCTGTTACAAGGATGTCGTCCAAGTAACACTGAGCCCCCGGAATCCCTTGCAGGACTTGTTCCATCGCTCTTTGCCATATCGCCGGAGCCGATGCTACCCCGAATACCAATCGATGATACTGGTAAAGACCTTTGCGAGTGTTAATCGTGAGATACTTCCTAGAGGATTCTTCAACCTCCATCTGCAAATATGCTTGTGCTAGGTCAATTTTTGTAAAACGTTTCCCTCCAGACAGCGAGGCGAAGATGTCTTCTATCCTTGGAAGAGGATATTGTACTGTGCGAAGGAAAGGGTTCACCGTCACCTTGAAATCCCCACAGATGCGAATCTTCCTTGGCTCTCCGGACTTATTGCTTAACGTTTTCTTCATGACAGGAACGATGGGTGTCGCCCACTCGCTCCAGTCGACCTTAGACAACACACCCGCCTTCTCCAGATTCTCCAGCTCTGCCTCGATGGCTGGGCGAATTGCATATGGTACCGGTCTCGCTTTGAAAAACTTGGGAACTGCATTCTCTTCTATTTTTATCGAGGCGGTTATGCCTTTAAGCGTGCCCAGTTCTTGTTGAAATACCTCTTTGGCGTTAGCTAAGATTGTTGACAATCGTCCAGGAGTGACGTCTTCATCTTTTTTACTGTCCACCGTCATTGAATGAATGGAATGCCAATCTAAGTTTATCTTCCTGATCCATTCCCGTCCCAATAACGGTGGTCCACCATTTGGCAGTATGTAGAGATACAATTTCCATATTTTCTTGCCATTGTATTCGACAGGCACCCTTATTTTTCCTCTGGGGTATACTTTTTGCCCCGTATATGTCGTCAAGACGATGGATGTCTCTCTCAAGGGTATGTGTGAAAATAGCCGCTCGTAGTCTCGTCGATTCATGACGGTTAGCGCTGATCCTGTATCCAATTCCATTTTAACTTGGGACCCTGCTATCGTGAGAGTGACCCAAATGGTTCGATGATCCTCTTTTGCGATTACATTGTGAAGTTTGAGACAGCTTAGTCTCCTGTTTCCGGATTCACTATCGCTCATCTGGTCTTTGGAACTACTGTCCGTCACCTTTTGTACTTTCTTGTACGGTTCCTTAGTAGCCTTTTTGTTGTCGCTGGTCTTCTTCCCAGACCTACAAACTCGTGCAATGTGTCCAATCTTCCCGCATTGTCTGCATATTTTGTCTTTGGACCAGCAGTCCTTCTGGTCATGGTTAGTTCTGCCGCAGCGATAACATTTTGCAAATCCCCGTGTCATTTCGTGGGTGCCGTATTCCTGTGGTTTCTGTTGAATTTCTGCAGCTCCCCTGGCTGCTGCTTCATACGATACTGCCACGCTGAAAGCCTTATCTAGCGTCAGCACTTTTTCTGAGAGTAACTTCTTCTATGTTCCTTCACTCAGGAGTCCACAGACAAATTTGTCCCGTAAGGTATCTGCCAGTCCTGCTCCGAACTGGCAGTGCTTTGATAGCTTGCGTAGTTCCGTAAGATACTCAGCATTGCTCTCATCTTTGTGCTGAGTTCTCCTGTGGAATTTAAATCTTTCTACTATCAACAGCGGTGCAGGGTTTAAGTGTTCCTGTAGGACAGCAATAATTTCGTTAAAACTCTTCGCCTTCGGTTTGGCTGGAGTAATCAGGTCCCGCAATAGGCCGTACGTTCTAGCGCCCATTAAGTTTAACAATATCGATGCCTTTTTCCCCTCCGCTATATCGTTTGCCTCGAAATATACCTCGACTCTTTCCACATACGTGGTCCAGTCCTCTAATGTATTATCAAAAGCAGTGATACAGCCAGTCTTCGGCATCTTGCAAATCTAAAATGGCGCCTCCCGCGCTTTGCCTTCTTCCCCGATTTAACAAAATGGCGCCTCCCGCGCTTTGCCTTCTTCCCCGCTGTTGTTAGCACTGCTTTCCATGGTTTCTTGCACGTATTCTTTTTCTTTTATTATTTTCCCGTCGTGGAGCAGACCCTCTGGGACACTTCCCTCCCTCTTCTTAGGTCCGAACGCTGCCCGGCTTCGAAACACTGGCCGCTCCCTGTATGTTCCACCCTCTCTCTCTCTCTTTGCTTCCCGACTCACTGCCCGGCCCCGTTGAAAAGCCACCCGATCGAGCTTCAGCCCGCCGCAGCCCAGGAAGGATCAGAGCACTACCTGCCACCAGCCCGATTAGCTGGGAAACCACGGGCCGAGGAACCCAGCCTGGCTCTGGACAGTCTCTCCTGCAAGTTTTTAAACCGATGATTGACAGTCGACGCCCGTTTCTCGAGTTTCAATGGACTCTATTTTTTTTTTTCTGTCTCCGACCTTCAACAACGTCGTCGGAGCTGCTGCCGAGTTGCAGGTAAGTACGTTTCTTACTCGTCGCCAGTGTTAAGTCCGTGAATGATTGAGACACGGACCAGCAGGAGTGAAAACAAACAGATCTTTACTGGTGGAAGGCAATAACGAAACTAAACAACAGAGGCTCTCTAGTGCCTTTTATACAGGGGTGGTCACTGCCGGTACTGCAGTCTGAGACCAGTTATTCTCTTAAAGGTACATACACAACAATCTCGACCCCTCCAAGCCCTTCAGCCCGACGGCCCGCCTCGCTAACTTGTCGTGGTTTGGAGCCATCGGGAATCCCACATTTCACCAATGAAAATAGGGATTAGGCTAAAAACTGCCCGTTAACTACCTGTTAACAGGCAGTTAATTGGCACTAATCCCCTTCCCGCCTCGGGGAGGAGGGTCCCAGCGCAGGTCGGGTACCCGCCTCCTGTGAAACTGGCATGGAGGTGGGTTGGAGGTGGGATGGGTTCGTGCCCCCCGATTTCGGGATTTTAACCCCCCACATGCCTCCAATCCCGCCTCCACGGCCCAGTGAAAATCCTGCCCATGCTCTCTCTTTGCTTTCCTACTATCCTTTTTAATTGCACCCCTGCACTTTCCGTATTCCTCTAAAGATTCTGGAGTATTTAGCCCTCGGTATCTGTCATACGCCTCCCTTTTTTTCTTTATCCTACCCTGTATGTCCCTAGACATCCAGGGGGCTCTAGATTTGTTAGTCCCACCTTTTTTCTTTAAGGGCACATGTTTGGTCTGAACACTCCGGATCTCCTCCTTGAATGCCTCCCACTGCTCTGACACTGATTTACCTTCAAGTAGCTGTTTCCAGTCCACTATGGCTAAATCCCCTCTGAGCTTAGCAAAATTTGCTTTTCCCCAATTTAGAATTTTTATTCCTAGTCTATCCTTGTCCTTTTCCACAACTACCTTAAATCTAACAGAATTATGGTCACTAGCACCAAAATGCTCCCCCACTGATATGCCTTCTACCTGCCCAGCTTCATTCCCTAAAACTAAGACCAGAATTGCCCCCTACCTTGTTGGGATTGCTACATACTGGCTAAAAAAGTTCTCCTGGGTGCATTTTAGGAATTCCGCGCCCTCTATACCCTTCACACTAATTTTATTCCAGTTAATATTGAGGTAGTTAAAATCCCCTACTATTACTGCCCTATAGTTTTTACACTTCTCAGAAATGTGTCTACATATTTGTTCTTCTATCTCCCTCTCACTGTTTGGGGGTCTGTAGTACACTCCCAGCAGTGTGATCACCCCTTTTTTGTTTTTCAATTCGACCTCAATATGGCCTCGTTTGATGATCCCTCCAACATATCATCCCTCCTCACAGCTGTAATAGTTTCTTTAATCAACACCGCGACCCCCCCCTCCCTTTTTACCTCCCTCTCTATCCCGTCTGAAAATCCTGTAACCAGGAATGTTGAGCTGCCATACCTGCCCCTCTTTCAGCCATGTCTCTGTAATAGCTATAATATCATCGTCCCAATATCTACCTGTGCCCTCAGCTCATCTGCCTTGTTCGCTATACTCCTTGCATTGAAGTATATACCATTTAGTACAGGCAAACCTCCTTGTTGACTACTATCTAGCCCTTGATTCCTCTGTCCTTCCAATTTACTTTCTATGTTTTTGTTTTCCAATTCCAGTTTTTCTTCCCTCCCTATTGACTCTGTATTTAGGTTCCCATCCCCCGCCAAACTAGTTTAACTCCTCCCCAAGAGCACTAGCAAACCCTCCCGCAAGGATATTAGTCCTGTTCCCGTTGAGGTGCAACCCGTCTGGCTTGTAGAGGTCCCACCTCCCCCAGAAACGATTCCAATTCCTCAGGAATCCAAAGCCCTCCCTCCTACACCATCTCTCCAGCCACGCATTCATCTGCTCTATCTTCCTATTTCTGTACTCACTAGCATGTGGCACTGGTAGTACTACCTTTGAGGTCCTGCTTTTTAACCTCTTTCCTAGCTCCCTAAACTCTGCCTGCAGGACTTCATCCTCTTCCTATGATAAAGAGAGAAATACTGACCAACCAATCACTTCCCTGCTTTCCTGAGACGTCACTCCTTGTTTTTGTTGTCAGGTCCGCTGCCTCCGCTCTCGGGCCTCACTCTGCCACGCACGTTCTATCCTTAGGCTCCGCTCTCGCTCCCTCTCAGGTCATAGAAACATAGAAACATAGAAGATAGGAGCAGGAGTAGGCCATTCGGCCCCTCGAGCCTGCTCCGCCATTCAATGAGATCATGGCTGATCATCCAAATCCCTGTCCCTGCCTTCTCTCCATATCCCTTGATCCCTTTAGCCTTAAGAAATATATCCAACTCCTTCTTGAATATATTTAATGAATTGGCCTCCACTGCCTTCTGTGGTAGAGAATTCCACAGGTTCACCACTCTCTGGGTGAAGAAATTCCTCCTCATCTCTGTCCAACAGGTCTGTTGCCTCCGCTACATTCACAGCTCAACTGGAGACCGAGACTTGCAGTAGTAGGAAGGGGTGAAGGGTAATGGTAATAGCAACGATGACCAATGTACAGAATGTCATGCAGCAGCTTGCATTTATTTAGTACTGCTCAGGTAATAGAAAGCCTATTCTGAGCACTTAGCAAGGTGGGGCAGGTGGATACTGGGCAAGACCATTTGTGGGAGGGAAGGAGAAGGCCAATTCTATAGTCAAAGAAAAGGATTTTGAGAAGATTTTTTTTAATTTATTGGATGTGGACATTTATTGCCCTGGAGAAGGTGGTGGTGAACCATCATATCAGTTAAGAGTCAACCACATTTTTTTTTAATTTGCATATGGGATCTGGGCATCGCTGGCAAGGCCAGCATTTATTGCCCATCCCTAGTTGCCCTTGAGAAGGTGGTGGTGAGCCGCCTTCTTGAACCGCTGCAGTCTGTGTGGTGAAGGTACTCCCACAGTGCTGTTAGGTAGGGAGTTCCAGGATTTTGACCCAGCGACGATGAAGGATTGGCGATATACTTCTACGTCAGGATGGTGTATGACTTGGAGGGGAACTTGGAGGTGGTGGTGTTCCCATGCGCCTGCTGCCCTTGTCCTTCTAGGTGGTAGAGGTTGTGGGTTTGGGAGGTGCTGCCGAAGAAGCCTTGGCGAGTTGCTGCAGTGCATCTTGTAGATGGTACACACTGCAGCCACGGTACGCCGGTGGTGGAGGGAGTGAACGTTTAAGGTGGTGGATGGGGTGCCAATCAAGCGGGCTGCTTTGTCCTGGATAGTGTCGAGCTTCTTGAGTGATGTTGGAGCTGCACTCATCCAGGCAAGTGGGGAGTATTCCATCACACTGCTTACTTGTGCCTTGTAGATGGTGGAAAGGCTTTGGGGAGTCAGGAGGTGAGGTACTCACTGCAGAATACCTAGTCTCTGACCTGCTCTTGTTGACACTATTATGTGGCTGGTCCAGTTAAGTTTCTGGTTAATGGTAACCCCCAGGATGTTGATAGTGTGTGATTCAGCGAAGGTAATGCCATTGAATGTCATGGGGAAGTGGTTAGACTCTCGCTTGTTGGAGATAATCATTGCCTGGCACTCCTGTGGCGTGAATGTTACCTGCCACTTATCAGCTCAAGCCTGAACGTCATCCAGGTCTTGTTGCATGTGGGCATGGACTACTTCATTATCTGAGGAGTTGTGAATGGCGCTGAACATTGTGCAGTCATCAGCGAACATCCCCATTTCTGATCTTAAGTTGTCGGGAAGGTCATTGATGAAGCAGCTGTAGACCTGGAGTCATATATAGGCCAGACCAGGTAAGGAGGACAGTTTTTATTCCCTTAAAGGGCATTAATGAGCCGGATGGGTTTTTATGACGATCCGGTCGTTTCATGGTAGCCATTACTGACACTAGCTTTTCCTTTTAAATTCCAGATTGATTTAATTAACTGAATTTAAATTCCCCAGCTGCTATGGCAGGATTTGAACTCATGTCTCTGGCCAGGCCTACTGGATTACTAGTGCCAGTAACATAACCGCTATGCTACCATTCCCCTAAAGGGAGACAGGTGTGGCAAGGGAGCTACTCCAGTGAGCAGGGGTGCAGTAACAGAATGATCAGCCTGTGTTGTTAAAGCAGAGGGGTGAGAAACAACAGCAACTTGCATTTATATAACGCCTGTAATAGAGTGACAAGTCCCAAGGCGCTTCACAGGAGCGTTCTCAGATGAATTTGACACTGAGCCACATAAAAAGATTATCGAAATAACAACAGAAAATGCTGGAAAAACTCAGCAGGTCAGGCAACATCCGTGGACAGAAATTTGAGTTGACGTTTCGGGTCGAACCCTTCTTCAAAACTGGAAAGAAAAGATAGATCGGAGGCAGGGCTGCGATCGGACAAAAGAATAAAAGAAACAAAAGAAGTAAAAAAGAGACAATAAAAGGTATTAGAAGCTAGACGAGATGGTAATAGGCTGAGATTAGGTGTGAAGTGTACTGGCAGAGCAAGAGATAGCTGCCAGGTGTGAGGGAGAAACAAAAGAAAAGGGGGGGGGGGAAAGGAGTGGAAAAATTACAAGAAAAAATGAAATAGGGGCCGAGGTTATGATCTGAAATTGTTGAACTCGATATTGAGTCCGGAAGGCTGCAGACTGCCTAATCGGAAGATGAGGTGCTGTTCCTCGAGTTTAAGTTGAGCTTCCGTGGAACAATACAAGAGGCCAAGGACGGTGAGGTCCGAGTGGGAATGGGGCGGTGAATTAAAATGACAGGCGACCGGAAGCTCGGGGTCACCCTTACGGACTGAACGGAGGTGTTCCGCAAAGCGGTCACCCAATCTGCGTTTGGTCTCCCCAATGTAGAGGAGACCGCATCGTGAGCAGCGAATACAGTATACTAGATTGCGAGAAGTACATGTAAATCGCTGTTTCACCTGGAAGGGGTGTTTGGGGCCCTGGACAGTGGGAAGGGGGGAGGTATAGGGGCAGGTGTTACATCTCCTCCGCTTGCACAGGAAGGTGCCAGGCGAAGGGGAAGGGCTGTTTGGGGTGATAGAGGAGTGGACTAGGGTGTCTCGGAGGGAGCAGTCCCTGCGGAATGCTGAAAGGGGAGGGGAGGGGAAGATACGTTTGGTGGTGGGATCACTTTGGAGGTAGCAGAAATGCCGGAGGATGATCCGTTGAATGTGGAGGCTGGTGGGGTGAAAGGTGAGGACAAGGGGAACACTATCGTGGTTCCAGGAGGGAGGGGCAGGGGTGAGGGCAGAAGTGCGGGAGATAGAACTGACACGGTCGAGGGCAGTGTCAATCAATTAGGGATGGGTTTCTTGAGCAGTATGTAACTGAACCGACCAGGGGACAAGCAACCTTAGATCTGTTCCTGTGTAACGAGACAGGATTAATTAAAAATGTCCTACTAAAGGATCCCCTTGGAACGAGTGACCATAACATGGTTGAATTCCATATTCAATTAGAGGGTGAGAAGGTTGGATCTCAAACAAGCATGCTAAGCTTGAATAAAGGAGACTATGAAGGTATGAGAGCAGAATTGAGTAGAGTGGATTGGGAAAATAGATTAAGGGGTAAGACGATACATGATCAGTGGTGTACATTTAAGGAGTTATTTTACAACTTCCAAAAAATATATATTCCACTGAGAAGAAAAGGGTGTAAAAGAAAAGACAGCCATCCGTGGCTAAGTAAAGAAATTAAGGATAGTATTCGACTAAAAACAAGGGCATATAAGGTAGCCAAATCTAGTGGGAGGATAGAGGATTGGGAAAACTTTAAAAGACAGCAAAAAATAACAAAAAGATTGATTAAGAAAGGGAAGATAGATTATGAAAGTAAATTAGCAAAAAATATAAAAACAGATAGTAAGAGTTTTTATAGTTATATAAAAAGAAAAAGGGTGGCTAAAGTAAATGTTGGTCCCTTAGAGGATGAGACCAGGAAATTAATGGTGGGAAATATGGAGATGGCAAAAACACTGAATGAATATTTTGTATCAGTCTTTACAGTAGAAGACACTAAGAATATCCCAACACTGGACAAACAGGGGGCTATAGGGGGGGAGGAGCTAAACACGATCAAAATCACTAAGGAAGTGGTACTCGGTAAAATAATGGGACTCAAGGCGAATAAATCACCTGGCCCTGATGGCTTACATCCTAGGGTCTTGAGGGAAGTGACGGTAGGGATTGTGGATGCATTAGTAATAATTTTCCAAAACTCCCTGGACTCAGCAAAGGTCCCGGCAGACTGGAAAACTGCTAATGTAACACCCTTATTTAAAAAGGGCAGTAGACAGAAGGCTGGAAACTATAGACCGGTTAGCCTAACATCTGTGGTAGGTAAAATTTTGGAGTCCATTATTAAGGAGACAGTAACAGGACATTTGGATAATCATAATTTAATAGGACAAAGTCAGCATGGTTTTATGAAGGGGAAGTCATGTTTGGCAAATTTGCTGGAGTTCTTTGAGGAAGTAACATATAGGGTGGATAAAGGGGAACCAGTGGACGTAGTGTATTTAGACTTCCAAAAGGCATTTGACAAGGTGCCACACAAAAGATTATTGCTTAAGATAAAAAATCACGGGATTGGGGGTAATATTCTGGCATGGATAGAGGATTGGCTATCTAGCAGAAGGCAGAGAGTTGGGATAAATGGTTCATTCTCAGACTGGCAATCAGTAACTAGTGGTGTTCCGCAGGGGTCAGTGCTGGGTCCCCAACTCTTTACAATCTATATTAACGATTTGGAGGAGGGGACCGAGTGTAACATATCAAAGTTTGCAGATGATACTAAGATGGGAGGGAAAGTAGTGAGTGAGGAGGAGATAAAAAACCTGCAAGGGGACATAGACAGGCTAAGTAAGTGGGTAGAGATTTGGCAGATGGAATACAATACAGGTAGACTATCCTTTATCCGAAAACCTCGGGACCAGCCGTGTTTCGGTTTTTGGAAAATTTTGGATTTCAGAAGGTATTTTATAAGACTGGGAAATTTTTCGGGGTTGGGGGTCGGCGGGGGGTCGGGGTCAGCGGGGGGTCGGCGGGAGGTCGGGGGTGGTCGGGGTCGGCGGGGGGGTCGGCGGGGGGTCGGCGGGGGTCGGGGTCGGCGGGGGGTCGGGGTGGGGGTCGGCAGGGGGTCAGGGTCGGCGGGGGGTCGGGTGGGGGTCGGCGGGGGGTCGGGGTCAGCGGGGGGGTCGGCGGGGGGTCAGGGTGGGGGTCGGCGGGGGGTCGGGGTCGGCGGGGGTCGGCGGGAGGTCGGGGTGGGGGTCGGCGGGGGTCGGGGTCGGCGGGGGGAGCGTAAGTCGTGCGCCACTCTGGTCATGTCATGCGCACGACTTACGCTGAACGAAAAAACTTTCGGTTTTTAGAGGTTTTTGGTTTTCGGAAGTTCGGATAAAGGACAGTCTACCTGTACTGGAAAGTGTGAGGTTATGCACTTTGGCAGGAAAAATCGTAGAGCAAGTTATTATCTTAATGGCAAGAAACTGGAAAGTACTGAAGTACAAAGGGATCTGGGGGTCCTGATGCATGAAACTCAAAAGGTTAGTATGCAGGTGCAGCAAGTGATTAAGAAGGCCAATGGAATGTTGGCTTTCATTGCTAGGGGGATAGAATATAAAAATAGGGAGGTATTGCTTCAGTTGTACAAGGTATTGGTGAGACCGCACCTGGAATACTGCATACAGTTTTGGTGTCCATACTTAAGAAAAGACATACTTGCTCTCGAGTCAGTACAAAGAAGGTTCACTCGGTTAATCCCGGGGATGAGGGGATGGACATATGAGGAGAGGTTGAGTAGATTGGGACTCTACTCATTGGAGTTCAGAAGAATGAGAGGCGATCTTATTGAAACATATAAGATTATGAAGGGGTTGGATCGGGTGGATGCGGGGAGGATGTTCCCGATGATGGGTGAAACTAGAACTAGGGGGCATAGTCTTAGAATAAGGGGCTGCTCTTTCAAAACTGAGATGAGGAGGAACTACTTCACTCAGAGGGTGGTAGGTCCATGGAATATGCTGCCCCAAAAAGCTGTAGAAGCTACATCATTACATAAATTTAAAACAGAAATAGACAGTTTCCTAGAAGTAAAGGGAATTAAGGGTTACGGGGAGCGGGCAGGAATTTGGACATGAGTCTAGGTTTGGATCGGACATGGCCCTGTGGGTAGCGGAGCGGGCCCAGGGGCCATGTAGCCTGATCCTGCTCCTATTTCGTGTGTCTAATTCTGTTAGATTCAGGAGATGGTTCTGTGATAGTAGATTGGTGGTTAGGATCAGATCAGCCATGATCTTATTGAATGGCGGAGCAGGCTCGAGGGGCCGATTGGCCTACTCCTGCTCCTATTTCTTATGTTCTTATGTTCTTATTAATCACGGTAGAGGGGAATCCTCGGTTGCAGAAAAAGGAAGACATGTCTGAAGCACTGGTGTGGAAGGTGGCATCGTCGGAGCAGATACGGCGGAGACGGCGAAACTGGGAGAATGGAATAGAGTCCTTACAGGAAGCGGGGTGGGAGGAAGTGTAGTCCAGGTAGCTGTGGGAGTCAGTGGGCTTGTAGTGAATATTGGTCGATAACCTATCCCCAGAGATGGAGACGGAGAAGTCGAGGAAGGGAAGGGAAGAGTCAGAGATGGACCATGTGAAGGTGAGGGAAGGGTGGAAATTGGAGGCAAAGTGAATGAAATTGTCAAGTTCAGGACGAGAGCAGGAAACGGCACCGATACAGTCATCAATATATCGGAAAAAGAGGTGAGGGAGGGGACCCGAGTAGGACTGGAACAAAGATTGTTCCACATAGCCCACGAAAAGGCAGGCATAGCTAGGACCCATGCGGGTACCCATGGCAACACCTTTGATTTGGAGGAAATGAGTGGATTTAAAGGAGAAGTTGTTCAATGTGAGAACACGTTCAGCCAGGCGGAGGAGGGTGGTGGTGTTTGGGGACTGGTCGGGCCTCTGTTCAAGGAAGAAGCGGAGCGCCCTCAGGCCATCCGGGTGGGGGATGGAGGTGTAGAGGGATTGTACGTCCATGGTGAAAAGGAAGCGGTTGGGGCCAGGAAACTGGAAACTGTTAAAGTGGCGGAGGGCGTCCGAAGAGTCGCGGATGTAGGTGGGAAGAGACTGGACAAGGGGAGAAAAGATAGAGTCAAGATAGGAAGAGATAAGTTCCGTGGGGCAAGAACAGGCTGAAACGATGGGTCTACCAGGGCAGTCCTGTTTGTGGATCTTGGGAAGGAGGTAGAAGCGGGCTGTGCGTGGTTGGGGAACTATGAGGTTGGTGGCAGCGGGGGGAAGATCTCCAGAGGAGATGAGGTCAGTGACAGTCTTGGAAACGGTGGTTTGATGTTCGGTAGTGGGGTCATGGTCCAGGTGGAGGTAGGAGGAGGTGTCAGAGAGTTGGCGTTCAGCTTCCGCTAGGTAGAGGTCAGTGCGCCAAACAACAACAGCACCACCCTTGTCAGCGGGTTTAATGACAATGTCAGGGTTGGATCTAAGAGAATGGAGTGCTGCAAGTTCAGAGGGAGGTAGGTTGGAGTGAGTGAGGGGAGCAGAGAAATGGAGACGGCCGATGTCACGGCGGCAGTTAGCGATGAAAAGATCTAGAGAGGGTAAGAGGCCAGGGGGAGGGGTCCAGGTAGAACGGGAATTCTGCAAGCGGGAGAAAGGGTCAGTTGTGCAGGGGGAAGACTCCTGGCCAGAGAAGTGGGCACGGAGACGAAGGTGGCGGAAAAAGAGCTCAACATCGTGCCGGCTCGAAATTCATTGAGGTGGGGGCGGAAGGGGATGAAGCTCAGGCCTTTGCTGAGGACTGATCGTTCAGGGTCAGAGAGTGGAAGGTCAGAGGGGATAGTGAAAATGCGGCAGGGGGTGAGATTGGGAGAAGGGGGGTCAGAGGAAAGTGAAGGGGAAGAAGGTTCCGGAGGGGCGTTGGTGTCCAAGAGTTGATGAAGCTTGCGATCCTTGACATCGGAAAGGAAGAAGAAAAAGATTATCGGCCTGGTGACCAAAAGCTTGGTCAAAGGTGTAGGTTTTAAGGAGCGACTTAAAGGATGAGAGGGAGAGAGGCGGAGCGGTTTAGGGAGGAAATTCCAGAGCAAGCATTGATCCAGACACGACTGATGATGTTTCTACCTTTTCCAAAATGGAGTTGTGTAGTTAGATACAACGTGTGAGCTGGAATTTGATTCTCTGCAAGCAGTCACACATTTAAGTGGGACATAAACTTAGAGGGGCAATGCTGTCTGCGTCTGTCTTGCTGCCCTCGGAGAATGCGGTCGTACTTAAAAAACATTCAAAGAATTTAGCAGGTTATAGTTGAAACCAAATTACTCCGCATTTCTAAAAGGCTTGCATTCCAGTATCATGGTAGGGGAGTAACTTTCACTACCATTCACAATTTTATATTGTGTTCACGATTCATGTAACAAACAAATGTAAAACTACTCAAGCCATGATGTGGTTGAATGTAGATATAAGGACACAGTCAGAATTTTTTTTTCAATAACCATATCAAAAGCCACTAGGAAATCCCCTGTTAAAGCAGTAATACCTAATGGCCAGATACCCTTCATGTTCCTCAAACCAGACTGAGTTAAGCAGCAGTGTTCTGACGAAAGGTAATTGACCTGAAACGTTAACTCTGTTTCTCTCTCTACAGATGCTGCCTGACCTGCTGAGTATTTCCAGCATTTTCTGTTTTTATTTCTGAGTTAAGTTGTGTTCAGAGCTAAACTAGGAAGGGGGAAGGGAATGTTCCAGTCTGCATAATGGTATGATGCCAGTTTTCCATGTTCACCCATGCAAAGCACTGCTTTGTACAAACACCATTAATGGGGAACTTATTCCCTTTTTGTGAATTCTGTTCGATAGAACTAAAAAGTTGCAACAGTAGACCAGGGGGGCTATTCGTGCCCTTTGCCCTCCTAAGCAAATGAGGTGGAAGTGAGGTAACGCCGCCTCTCACCTCATTTTGCTCTCAGTGCACCAGGCAGATGCCAAATTGCGGCTGAAATCAGGATAACTGGGCACAAGGCCTTGAGCTCAGGTTGGAGGGCCTGAGAAGAACAGGTAGCAAGATGGAAGTGGAAAGGCATGTGATACCACCTTTAGAGTAGAAGGCCCTGCAACCGACGGCCAATAGCGCCTCTCAGGCCTGCAGTGGCAGCAAGACGTACACCCCCAGTTGCAGGTGCAAGGCACTGCTAAGGGCTAGGACTGCAGGACATCAGGCCCACGAATACAGGCAGGTTCAGGTCGGGTGAAGCAGATCACAGTTTGGGTGTGCTCAGCCTGACTTGCACCCAAGCAGAGTTCGGGGAGGGAGGGGGGTTAGCGAAACATTTACTCAATAGATTATGTTTCAGAGACCTAGTAGAATTCTTTAATTAGGCAGCAAAATTATTAATAATAACAACATATTAGTCAAAAAATATCACTAAATAATTATGCCACATAACAAGTATAGTAGTCTGATAGCAAAAGTATAGTAGTCTAGTGGTTATGTTAGTAGCCCAGAGGTCAGGAATTCAATTCCCACACATGGCAAGTTGTGAAACTTAATTCAACAAATCTGATAATATAAACTTAATCAGCGTGATTTTAAAGGGGGTGCAGGAACAGAGAGACCCAGGGGTTTACATACACAAATCTTTAAAGGTGGCAGGGTAAGTTAATGAGGCTGTTAAAAAACTATAAAGGATCATTGGCTATAGAAATATAGAGTACAAAGCAAGGAAGTTATGCTAAACATTTATAAATTACTGGTTAGGCTCCAGCTGGAGTATTGTGTCCAATTCTGGGCACCACACTTTAGGAAGGATGTCAAGGCCTTGGTGAGAGTGCAGAGGAAATTTACTATAATGGTGCTATGGATTAGGGACTTCAGTTACGTGGAGAGACCCAAGAAGCCGGGATTGTTTTCCTTAGAGCAGAGAAAGTTAAGGGGAAATTTACTAGAGGTGTTCAAAATTATGAGGGGTTTGATAGAATAAATAGAGAGAAACTGTTTCCACTGGCAGGAGGGTCAGTAACCAGAGGACACAGATTTAAGGTAGTTGGCAAAAGAACCAGAGGGGAGATGAGGAGAAATTTACTTACACAGTGAGTTGTTGTGATCTGGAATTCACCGCCTGAAAGGGCAGTGGAAGCAGATTAAATAGTAACTTTCAAAAGGGAATTGGAGAAATACTTGAAGAGCAGTGCTGATTCATTCAGTGCGAATAGGCATGCTTCACCATACACAAAGCTCAAATCACAAACAGCCAACTTGCTATCAAGGTGGATTCTTTAAAGTCAAGCCTTTCATATCACGTGATATAAACGTCATCATAAAATGTCGTCTTATATCGTGAGATCGATTGTACGTGGCAGTTCGTATTTACGTGGTTTCCAAGATGGCTATACCATACTTTGAAGGTGTTACCACGGAGGTTGGTAATTCAAACATTTTACAAAACTTTTAAGCGATTGCAACTTGTTAAGTTTGTTCTGAGGACTTATATTGCTGACTTGTTTTTATCAGATAGGATTGAGTTCTGCAGAATTATGCTTTGCTTTGGTTACTTGCTACCTACAATTCACTTAAGATTAATAATTCTATTTATGTCATTATTTGCAATGACTAAGGTAAAAGAGGTGTGAGTTTAGCTATTGGTAATCATTTTCGTCCACCTATTTGAAAGTGTATAAACAAATGGGTTCTGTCATCTCGAACAGACTTCCTCCTGTGTATTTAAAATCATTAGAAATCACAAAGTTCCAGCGTTACATAAGTTAAAACAAAGATGTGTATCCTTTTTGTGATAAAGATCAATTTTTAAAATTGTGTTCAGACTTAAAGGTTTCACTATCTGGTGAGGTTTGCCTACACGGTTTTATTTCTTATCAGCCGTAGAATCTACATAAAGCCACTGTTCATACGCAATGGTCATCCTCGGCAGACCTAATAGTTGTGAAGTTAGCTAGCTGTGCAGCCTCCTGTTCTCTCAGTTGCTGCGCATTTCTCTGCCAAAGGGTATATTTTGTTTTTTGAAAAATCTCTTTGTCGCATCCACTAAATGTTCATTGTTAGGATGTATGCTTTGCTTTGGTTACATTCACTTAAGATAAATAATTCTATTTATGCCATTGTTGGCAATGACTAAGGTAATAGAGATGTGAGCTTAGCTATTGGTAATCATTTTCTTCCACCTATTTGAAAGTGTATAGAACAAATGTGTTCTGTTGTCTTGAACACACTTCCTTCTGTGTGGTTTTAGCTTGAATCTAACTTTTTGTTGCTAGTGTGACGTTTATATTTCAAAAAAAGGCTATGATAAACTAGTGTTGTGCTTACATTTTGAAATCCTAATGGTAAACTGAAACAAGCATTTTGATTTCAGCAGTCAGACAATTTAGCAGAGAAAGGTTTGTCTGCCAGCACCTTCAGAGATTGACGTTCACTGGGCTCTTGTTCAGAGTAGGATGGATTTGACAGTCTTCTTTTACATTTACATTTGTCAGGAACGTACAATGAAGAAACACCCTTTTAATGAATGCTGTAGAACAAACTTATTTCCAAATGTACTCTTCTTACATATTTCCAGTAATAGGATAATTTGAGACCATTTGAAGAGCCTGGATTATGATGTGTAGATCATTAGTTTTATCCGATAGCGGAGCAATGTATAGATTAGAAGCATTTGTTTTTCCAATGGTTCAGCAAGTTTGTCCAGTAAACAGATGGCATATACAAACTAGGAAGGTCCATTCTTCGATCCCCAGTCTGTGCTGCATTAGCTGCTCTCAACTTGGGGCAGGGATAGGGGTGTGGCAATTGATGTCATAGCCCTTGGGTTAGGAAGGAAAAAATCATTCCCAATTTCAATTGCTATTCAGGGAAGCATGGAAGCATATGTGTGCAAACTTTTCTTAATTTCTTGCGAGTAGAAGAGAAAGAATTCTAATCTTATTAACATTTTTAATGTTGTTGCTGAAACTGTCGCATGCTCTTCAGAGAGTCGAAGCATTCTAAATTGAGTCAACTGAAAGGCTGCTCCCTCTAGAACAGTACGTGTCCGTCCTTGCACTATAGCTGTGACTTTGTTGTCTTGTCCTGTCTACCCTCCCAGAAATGTACACTATTAGGTTGTCAAGACGTGATGCAGGATTCCCTCTTTTCTTGCCAGGCAATCATATCGCATTGCTTTGTTTCGTTTAAACTCTTTATTAGTTTAGTTGTGGATGTGGGTTTCTGACTCTATCGAGGGCTCGTCTTTTTTATAAAGTTGATATCATGCAGTCACAAGCAAAGTGCTATTTAAAAGGAGAATCCAATATAAATCAATGTGTGACCCCCTAGAATGCGGGAGTTAAACTGGAATATAATACTTAATCAATAGCAAAGCACCTGCACATTGATAGTTGTACTGCCTCTAACTGTTTAGGCACAAAATAAAGCTGGTACTGACATGGTTACCAGCAGAAAGATAGTAAGAGTTAAATGCTGTGTGGAACACAGTGATCCCAGAGCTACTAGGATCATGCTGCTGTCTTAAAGCAGTTGATGTAGGATAGGTAATTTGGGATTAAATAGATATTGTGGACTTCTGCTTGATCTACTTTTAGAGTCGGGGAGAAAGCTTGCAAGTGTTTTCCTTGGGAGAAAAAATAAATTAGGTGGAGTCCATGATAAGTCTTCTGATCTATGTATGTGTTTAGGTTCAGTATTGCAAACAGATCCCATGCTAATAGCAAAGTCTATTTATTAATAACAATATATAGGAACTCTGAATTTCAATTGGCAATTGCTGTTCTCCCATTTTTTATCAAAATGGGAATTTAATCTTAGGAGTTAGGTATCTAAATACTTAACATATTTGTAACACGTTCTTCTGTCTGTTATTTTAATAAGGCATTAACCTAGTTAAAGTAATGGACAGAGGAACCTCATACGAATGTGTTAAGTGTATATGTGTCAGTGTTACAAACAACCATCTCTAGGCTTAGGTGTTGGACAACATTGTAATTGACAGTGATGTAACTGAAACTAACCTCCTGTGACTGAAGTGATTTTATGAATATTGTCGATCAATTTATTTTCTGGGGATGGGGCGGTTTGCAGCTGCAAACTATTTTCTAATGTACATGTGAGGAAGATTAATAAAATGAAGAAAACATCTTCCAGAATATTTTTTACTACAGATTCCCAATGTGTTGTGTTAAGTCTGGTAAATTCCATAACCTTAGCAGTTCTAAATGTTGCTGGTAAGTGTATAGATTGCATTTTCTGTAGAAATACCAATACAGGGTGCTAGGCAGAATCAGTAGAGCGAGCCAAACTCATCACAAATCTGTACATAGTGGGAGAAGATTTTCTCTGTGTTCTATGTGCAATTAAATCCTAAACCCGTTTATCAAGGATGTGTTTAGAATTTTGTTACACAAAGCACAGAGGGGAAATCTTCCCCATGTGGTGACATAAGTGTGGAGTGGACTGTCAGAAGATGCTGAATTCCACCATAAACAATAGCTTCCATGAGAGAGAATATTTGGCCCATCAAATTCAGCTCTTCAATGGAACAGTAAATTCTCAAATTTTGCCTGGAATATATTGTTAGTTCCTGTTAAGGTAAAACCATTTGTAGTGATGATATTGTACCCCTGCTAGCCTCCAATTCTCTATTCTGGGCTATTCGGAACCAACTTTGAAAATACTACAAATATGTGTCATGGTTCTTATGAAAACTTTCATCTATATTAGCAAGTCAGCACTTTTTCGGTATTGTTCTGCACTGTATTCTCAGGTCCAAACACTGTAAATGATGTAACTGAAAGTATTGCGTTCACAGTATCAACGTTTCAGAGGTCTCAAGAACCCAAGCTACTTTACTGTACCTACTTAGGGGATTCCCACTATAAAGGACGAGAGATCTGAAAGCCATCTTCTGCCTCTGTGAGAGTGTTAAAATGCCCTCCACGTTTGTGCCCACACCAAATAAAATCTGGTTAATAATTCTTTTAAAACTATTTGCTTGAAAGAATAAACCGCACATATAAATCGGACTCTCAATGTGTCACTCTTGAAAACTGATAACAAATACACAGCACACTGCCAGTTTTATTTTTCATGAGTTACATAGTCTTTCTCACTTGTCACATTAAAACTGATTCAGCAGCACCGCATCGTGAATCCACCCTCCATGTAAATTCCCGATGAGTGAAGGCAACGTTGCAAAAAAAATATTATTCACTTAAAAGTAGCAGGATTGTGTTTATGAAGAAAATAAAATGGGAACTATTTTAATAAATAACTGAAACTTCCAGGGGAGTCAGCTCTTCGAGGAGGTTAAGTAAAACTCTGAGAATATCTCATTGGTTTTCTCTTTCCATGGTTGGTTGTGCCTGTATGAGTGCTTTTGTTATTATAAAGTTGTGGATTTTTAAAGTAATTTGGTTGCCTTCTTCTCCTCCTAGGTCCCAGTGGTTTAAACACTGCTTTCCAATCAAGGGACAGAATTGGTGACCCACTTCGGCGCGGACACGATGGGCCGAAATGGCCTCCTTCCGTGCTGTAACTTTCTATGATTCTATGATTCACTCCTGTACCTCTGCTTGATCAGAAAAGTTCACAGTTTGGACTAAATTGACCAATTTGTGTGGCGTCAAATCTCTGTCTTATGACCATGGTACAGTGCATCCGAGCAGCAGCTCATACACAAAGTTCCCCCTGAATGCTGGCTGTTTGGGTCGCTCACGTTAGTTATAATGACACCAAAGCAGATGAGTGACTGACCAATCGTTTGCTTTGGAAACAACCCACTGAGAGCAGGGCAATGATTGAGCAATTCCTCTTGGGCGAGGTTGAAGGGAGCGCAGTCCTCAGGCTGCTGAAGCTATTGTGGCAATTTTCTCTCTAAACTAAGGCAGTGGTTTAAACTAGGAGCTGGAAACTATAACGTACTGTTTAAATTTATAGTTTAACTAGTTAAACTAATTAATATAACTATAAATAATCATTGATTAAAGACTTTAACTAATTAAATAAATAAAATACGACTAGACTAAGATATGGCAGGGCAGGTTGTACAGCGAGACTGTCCCGAGCGAACACGTCTGCAGGAGATGTCTCCATCGCGAATCTCTCCGGCTCAGAGTCATTGAGCAAGACAAAAATAGAATCCATATGGATAGAGATAAAAGATAATAAAGGATCAATCACACTAGGGAAGTTATGCTAAACCTGTATCGAACCTTGGTTAGACCACACTTAGAGTACTGTGTACAGTTCTGGTTGCCATATTATAAAAAGGATATACAGGCACTGGAGAGGGTGCAGAGAAGATTTACGTGGATGATACCAGAAATGCGAGGGTATACATATCAGGAAAGGATGAACAGGCTGGGTCTCTTTTCTCTTGAAAAAAAGAAGGCCGAGGGGTGACCTAATAGAGGTCTTTAAAATTATGAAAAATGTTGATAAAGTGGATACAGAGAGAATGTTTCCACTTGTGGGGAAGAGCATAACTAGAGGCCATCAATATAAGATAGTCACCAAGAAGTCCAATGGGGAATTCAGAAGAAACCTCTTTACTCAAAGAGTGGTGAGAATGTGGAACTCGCTACCACAGGGAGTGGTTGAAGCGAATAGTATAGATACATTTAAGGGGAGGCTGGATAAGCATATGAGGGAGAAGGGAATAGAGGGTTATGCTGATAGATTTAGATGAGGAAAGACGGGAGGAGGCTCGGGTGGAGCATAAACGCCGGCATGGACTGGTTGGGCCGAATGGCCTGCTTCTGTGCCGTATATCCGATGTCATTATTGTTGATATCTGTGTGGGTTTTATTGCTGTTGGTAGCATATTAACCTTCATTCACAATGGATATGAATGGAGAATGTTTTCATATGGCTTTATTGCTTATTATCTGGTATTTGTCAGTTATAGAATTATAGATGGCTGGGAGTACATAAGACTTTAATTTATTATGGCAGTTCGGACTGAATCAGAGCAATGTCACTCAAACTTTCAGATTAAACAGCAGTCTTAAACTTACTGTAAGCCATCTCTAACTTTCTTTATATGTCTGAATACAATGAAGTCATAGACAACAACAACTTGTATTTATATAACGCCTTTAATGCAGTAAAACGTCCCACGGCGTTTAGATAAAAGACTATGAAATACTCACAGGTAGGTACAATAAAGAAATTATTTTGCCGTGTAAGGTATTTAAAAGCTTAGTACAGGTAAATATTAAGAAAAAAATCTTAATTTCTAAAATGTGAGTTTACATTAGGAGTTTCACCCAAAATGCAAAAAAAAACCCCACTGCAAATAAATATAAATGGTTACTATTGAGTGATTAACCCGTCTGACATACGGTGGTGGTTACCTAACATAAACTTGAACTTAAATGTTTCATGTTTGTCAAACCTGTAACTGAAATAAAAATTAAAATATATGTTTTTCTTAAAACACAATTGAATTTAACATATTGTGGTAGAAATGTTGATGTGTACGGAGCTGAAAGTCTAGTTTCTCGCTACGTAGGTCATTAGGGCCAAGGTTGCATTTGGTTATGTGGTCAGGTCAAATGTACCATTCCTGTGTGAATGTGTACCATTACCTTCAGTTTTACTCACTAAACAAACAGCACAACCCATTCTGTATTTAATGTTTTGACGGGTATTACTGTACTTTGGATGAAAATTTGGATTTGTGCATCACTGTCTCACCACGAAAAAGGTTTAGCAACACAATTGGTGTGTTTCTGCATCATTGCAGTCAAGTACAGGATGGGTTGTGCTGTTTGTTAAGTGGGTAAACTTGATGGTAATGATATATATTCTTACAGGGGATTGGTTTATTTGACCTGACCACATAACCAGATGCAACTGTTGCCCTATTGAGCTCTTCAGACTTGACTTTGGCAAAGAAGCCAAAAAGTAAACTTGACTGAACACCTTTTGAATAAAGTCAACGTCTCTTTCAGAGTTTTTAGGGTAAATTTTCAACTTGCCACCCAGAAGTAAAGCTGGCATTGCAGATCAGCCGCCCCTTACAGAGACTGCCACTGATTTCAATGGAAATTAAAATTGGGTGTTTTCTATAATGGGTGGCTGATTCACAACATTAGTTTTACACCCCAATGGCAAGTCATAAAAACCTACCCCTATGTTTTATAAAAATGAATTTTTCGTATGTGTTTTGGATACCTCATTGAGCTGCGAGACACAGAAATCTGACTCTGGCTGCCGAATGTAATACACACAGGCTTTTAAGGAGCTGTGCTTTTGAATATTTCTATTTCCTTAAAGGGCAGTTGTTGCCATTACCAGGGAGGGAGAAGAACCGTGTATTATTATTATCGTCGTGATGTGCTGTACTATGCAAATTCTGCCACTGCACGTGGTTGGAAAATGAATGAGAAGTGGTTGAGATTGAAATACCTCAGGAAGATATTTAACTAGTGCCGGATTGATTCATAGCCCGAGGTAGATGTGCCTTGTTAAAGTGACATTTTTCTTTGTGTCCTGGCAGAAACCCGTGCAGCCTGTGGAGGATCCCTATGGTACAAATGCAGTCGTTGTTTTTGGGGCTTTCACTGTCCCAGTAGCAGTCATGTACCCTGGAAGTACAGTAGTGGACATGGACCCTGAAGGTACAGGTCCAGAGTAAGTACAGCTGCTTTATGTGTTGTTGAGCTTTCTTCAGACTCACAGCATAGTTTTGTAAAATGCATAGAAAACAAATTTACTAAGCCTATAATTTCTCTTCCTACTCCTTGCGATTTTATCTGCCCCCCCCCCATTCTCCTGAAGGTGTTGACTTGTGCTCATAGTCATCCAGCCAACATTCCATCCCTCACGCAAGTGGCCATTCTTCATGTGTGAGCCTAGACAGCAGCCTATTTGAGTGTGTGTGTGTGTATATATGTATATGTGTGTGTGTGTGTGTGTGTGTGTGTGTGTATGTGTGTGTGTAGATGGATGTGCCTTCAGAGCCGAGTCCAAATCTTTCCTCATCTGACATCCAGACATGTGCACTTTCTATCAGAAGTCACAATATGGTGAACAAAAGCAAGAATCCTGTTTGATTTTGCCCTCTCCTCCCCCTTCCTTAGCCCAGAAACATTTACTGTCCCAACCCCTACTCAACAGAGACTGGAGATCAAACCAGAGATTCTTCCTGGTTTGAGATTTAAACCCCATATCCTATCCAGCAACAAGTCTGGTTATTTCCACTTCTGTAATGACATCCACCTCTGCCCTTACCTCCACTGGCAAAGCCCATATCCATACTTTGTAACCTGCAAGCTCAACTTCTGCAATGTTCATCTTGCCAGCCTCCCAAGCTCCACCCTACATAAACTCTAACTTGTCCAAAACTCCATCACCCACATCCCAGTCCCACACTAACCACCTATTACCTCTGTCCTCGCAGACATACACTGGCTCCCTGTCCTCCAATACATTCAATTCAAACTGATTCTCATTTATAATTACCTCCATGGCCTTGCCTCATTCTAACTCTGCAACCTTCTCCAGCCCTGCGCCCCATCCTGCACCCTCAAGTCTTCTGACTCGGGGCACCTGTGCATCACCCCCTCCCAACTTTCTACCATTGGGCGTTGAGTCTTCAACCATCTCAGCTCTATTCTCTGGAACTTCCCCCTGATCTCTTTTTGTTCACCTTCAAAAGCCTTCTCTTCAACTGCACCTTTGGTCACCTTCTCTAACTGTTCTCCTGCCATGTCTGCTTCTTCTCTGTGAAGTGTCTTGCTGGTGTGTTCACCACTTTAAAGGATCTCTACAAATGAAATTGTTTGCAGTTATATGGCAGCATACATACTAACTGAGCCATCAAGGAAACCGCCATATCGTAAAAAAATCTAAGTATCTTTGTTTAAATGTTAAATGCTGGTGACTTCACTAGCACATCTATCTTAAAGGTGTTACTAAGCCCAGTCACGCAAGATAGCTACAGTAACTCAGCAGTACCTCGAGTTAATGACTTTCTCCTCTATTATTAATCCTTTGTACAGTTAGGCCGAGTGACTCTACCAAGTCCAGTACTTTTTAGCTTACTGTTGGAATAACAACAACAGGACCAACAGACAGAAAAAGCAAAGTTAGTCCTAATTCTCTGTGTTTGATAGCTGAAAAGAGAAATTGCTGGTGAAACTCACTGTTTATATGAAGCTGTTGAATAATGGTTTCACTATTTGTCAGCTGTAAAGAGTGGATGTTTGTGTCTGTAGAATATTATCTACTTTCATCAGTGAATAGCGAATTAAGAAGAAGTTAAGGGACATGGGGAGGGGGGGGTAATTTAAACTTTTGCCGATCGTGTAAAACAGGGGAGATCGGTTCAATCGCCCATTATACATCCCTCCCGATTTTAATTTCTATTGACTTCAATAGAAAGGAAAACCAGGAGAGGTGACAGGGCGGTGGAAGCAGATTCAATAGTAACTTTCCAAAGGGAATTGAATGAATACTTGAAAAGGAAAAATATGCCGGGCTACGGGGACAGAGCAGGGAAGTGGGACTAATTGATTAGCTCTTTCAAACAGCCGGTACAGGCACGATGGGCCGAATGGCCTCCTTCTGTGCTGTATTAGTCTCGGATACTATGATCCTTCCATTTGGAAGATTTTCAGGCAGAGGTAGTTCCTGAAGCAGCCAGCGAAGCCTACATCATTTCCACAGTCACGAGATTGACCAGCAGGAGAGTTCACTCGCAGTGTAGCTTATTGACTTTATCATGGCTGTCTTGCCACTTCTGTCAAAACACCTTTTATTTCTAACACGGGTGTGATTGGTACAATGGTGTCACCACATCAGCAATCACTGCTGTGTACCACTTGTTTACAAACCTGATAATGTTACAGGGCTAGATTTTCTAGCCATTTCCCACTAATTTTACCAGGTTGATTCAGCCTCCTTAGATTAGAAATTAGGTTGAACAGTTGAAATAAATAGATTTGACTTTCTAATCTAGGCTTTATTAACTTTAAAAATCCAGTAGCACATCTTTCAACACCAGTCTCCAACCATGACTGGCGAGAACTGGATTTAAGATGGCCACCACAAATCACCTGACATCCACGACCAATGAGTTTACAGCATATATCTCAAGGTAGAAACAAACAACCAATTACAATACTTCTTACTAACACAGAGAACAACCACCCCATTCACCAATCACAATACTTCTTATTAAACATAGGAAATAATCACCGCAACAGTTTAATAATAATAATCAGTACAAGGTGAACATTTCATTTAATTTTTAGAGCAGCAACACTTGGAATTCCTGAAACCGGGGAATAGAATTCTGCATCTTCGACAGCAGCGGTGTAACAGGTTAGTGATCACTTTGATTTTCACTGATTTGTGACCCTTTTCACAGCTTAAAAAAAATTCCACCAAAATATTAATAACCATTAAAGAATCAGAGAGTGATCTAGGAGTGAGTACGTCTTACTTGCAGTGCTTATTCTAACAAGAATGTCTCTCTTTAACAGTTTATTTGGAGTAATATAGTGAATGGATGCATTGCACAATAGAAAATTCACATATTTCATGCTATTTTACTTTATCACTAAAGAATGTGTTTAAGATAGTTGAAAATTGTGTGCTTGTAAATGCATTATTTTAAGGCGGATTTATTGGGCAGATTTTCCTCTTCCTGCACCTGAGTGTATTGAATCACCTAGGCAACTATATAGAGGAAAATTGGATGGACCCCCTTTAACAGCCATGCTAAATTTGCCTCTATTCGCTGTGCTGAGGTGATCCAATATACCCAGGTGGAGGAACAGGAAAATCATTCCCACACTGCAGCATCGCTTTAGGACTCTGTGAATGCCCATCAGTCCTTTAGCCTCTTGTCCCAAGTGCTTAAAAGGACATGAAATGTGCTCTAACTTTCGGACTCTTCATCCAAAGGTCCTACCTTTAAAACTGCTACAAAGTTAGCTAAATCTCAGGGACTGCCATTAAATTATCCTGGTTTCCCCCAATCAGCACATTGCTCCCTGCAATAACCCCAGTGATACGCGTCCATTGCTGATGGTAGAATTGCAAACATTGAGACTACCAGAAATGACATGCCCCGTAAAATGTTATTGAGGTTAAATCATTTTTGATTTGTTTTCAGTTTGTTTCAAATTAAATAATATTTGTGATAGCCTGTCAGAGCTAACACATTGGGCTGGATTTTATCAATGGAGGCGAGTAGGAGGTGGGACTCCCACTTTTGGGGTTGTAGTCCCATCTCCATTGAGTTGTGGCCAAGCCACTCGATTTTCACTTGATTGACCTTGTTGAGCCCGCCCAGTGAGCTCAGCAGGCCAATTAAGGGCCACCCGGCAACAGGTGACGTCACAGATTGACATTTCATCTGTCAAGAGCTTTTGACAGATGAAATATCAGCGTTTGACAGCTCTTTGAAGCTGTCAAACACTGACAGTCTGTACTCTAAGTTAATTCCTTCCTCTCAGGCTGATTTAGAGATCTCTCCAGAACAGAAAGCAGAGGCTGCAACTATTGTACAAAGTCAAAATCTAACCCTCTAATCTCTAGATTTAAATCACTTAATACCAAAATCTTAATGTTTTCCCATTTTAGCCTAATTAAATACATATACTGTCCCCCCAAATCAATAGAAAGTCTTCATGTAAAATACTAATTATCAAAGCAAAATTCAGAACATTAAATGCTGAAGAAAAGTACTCAAAATACTCATGTTTTTCTAAAATAGATGGATACAAGAAGACCTTTTGAAACTTCATTGTCCCAATATCAGGGCTGTGTGAAAACACCCTTGACATTAAAGTTGTTTTTTATATTGCCTGGTTTGAACTGTTTTGCCGGAGTGAACATATAAAGAATAAAAAGATAACTGACACTTTTTTAACTCTTTTTTTATGAGCATTGCAATCGTCAACTTGAAATTTGCTCTTATCGATGTTGCCATCAGCTAACTCAACAGACTGGCAATCAAATCAGGGATCTTCTTGGTTTGAGATTTAAACCCCATATCCTATCCATCATCAAGTCTGGTTATTTCGATTTCTTTAATGACAGCCACCTCACTCCCATGGCCGTTGATCACAGCTTTGTGATACACTCAATGGCACACAATTCAGAAACCCCTGGAATGCTTTGTGCAGTTCTGGTCACCTAACCAGAGGAAGAATATTATTGCCCATGAGAGGGGATGGATGCTACCAAGATGGTACCTGGTGTCAGGAATCTTAAGTTATGAGGGAAGGTTGAAGAAGTTTGGTTCATTCTTTTAAGAAAAAGGACTTCCAATTGAACTAAATTGTTAAGATTATGAAGAAGATTGGCAAAGTTAATGCAAGAAAATTGTTCACCATGGCAATACATTTCAAGCCAAGTAATACAAGTTAAACATTCTGCCGGGAATTTCCTCAGGCCATTTTCCTGATTGGCCGCCTTAATTGGCGGAAACCCAATTTATGTGTCTATCTGGAGTTACGGCAGCTGATCGGGAGACTCGCCAGCTAAGTAATTCCTGGAGCTCAAGCTTAAATTAAAGTCAGTAGTGAAAGAAAGAGATTTGGGTGTTTTCCGAGGGAGATAAACTTGCAGGGCTACGGGGATAGAGCGGGGGAATGGGACTGACTGGATTGTTCTACAGAGAGCTGGCACGGACTCGATGGGCCGAATGGCCTCCTTCTGTGCCGTTATGACTCTATGACTTAAGAGTAAAAAGGGAAGGACTTTTGAACTCAAAGGGATACAGTGCTGTGAAATAGGCTACCAAGAAAAGCCATTGAAGTGGGCATTATCAACGGGTTCAAGTGGCAATTGGACGCGTTTCTTTAGAGAGGAAGGATTGAGGGGTAAGGTGAGAAGGTGGGTAGATGAAAAAGTGTTGACCTTGTTAGGCCAAATTACCTTCTCCTATTCCTATTAGCTGTCATGCACACACATCTTTAAGTATGTAGTATTTGAAAAGCTAGAGCCTTGGACAAATACACAACAAAAGCAATCTGTTTTCTGTAAACCCTGCTGTGAAGTGGCTCTTAATTGCGCACGAATACTATGAAACAGCCTCCCCATGTGGTATTATAGTGGTTATAGATTTGTGCGATAATATGTTGAATAAAGCTACAACAATAAAATTCACTGGAAATGTAAGAGTGTAAAAATCGCAATCATATATGTGTCACACATGGATTGGGCACACAATGGCTGTCATTTACCTTGACGTGTACGTACCATTTTTGGCACAAATTAAAACAGTAAATCAGGAACCACAGCACACAGTGCTGTCAATGAAAAGTCAAATATAATGTTATTAGCAGTAATCAAGATTTATAAAATAATGAAGGGATTGTGTATATGTGGACCAATCATTTCAACTGGATGGCTTAGGGAGAACCAGGGGTCATGCTCAATGTTCCTCTTTAGCTGCACGGCTGCTGTCTGAAGCTCCCACGCAGGCCGCTTGCCGGTTTCTGAATGAAAAAACTGCGCATGCGTGGAAGTTTGAATGGGTCGTACAGCCCCTTAAAGGGGCCATACAGCCCCTTAAAGGGGCTGCGCACCCAAAAAAAATATTAGAGGGAACATTGGTCACGCTGACAAGTTATGTAGAACTAGGTTGGTTTACTGCTTGATTAGTACTAGACTGATATTATAACGAGTGCAAGTATCCGCTCTGTACAGTGTGAGACCACTGCAACACTGATACATACGAACATGTGAAAATAACGGACAGGAAACGACTCACTGGTCCAAACAGCCTGTCCGATATAGTTGTGATGCCCTATGCATCATGATACAGACACTCCCTACCCACCTGGAGCTATGTAATCTCTTGGGAGAGAGGAAAAACTAGATAAAAATTCAGGCCAATTAAGGGGAAAAAATCTGGAAAATTCCTCTTCGATCCCTTTAGGTAATCAAAACTAATCCAGGAGATCACATTGACCCTGATTTATATTACAGGGTACCTACCTCTTGTACGAGGTGATCTCCGCCCCAGCCAGAAACAGGTCCAGCTCTCTCTTGAAGGAATACAGCGAATCACCATTCATCGCAGGAGACAGCAGCCTGTTCTACAGGTTCGCTGTTCTCTGGGAAAAGAAAAACCGCCTAACATTCTACCTAGTCCTGCCCTTGTATAACTTGTAGGCGTGACCCTTGGCTCTCCCAAACCCATCCAGTTGTTCTGATTTGTCCACGTAAACACAATCTAGCCCCTTCATTATTTTATAAATCTCATTCAAATCGCCCCTGAGTATACGGTTTGCTGAAGTATACAGACCCAGCACTTTGAGCCTATCTGGGTAACTAAGGTGTTTTAAACTGGGAATTCATCTTGTGGCCCTCCTCTGTACCCTTTCCAAAGCTTCAATATGCCCCACCATCTGAGGTGACCAAAACTGGGCACTGTCAATACAACCTATGACCTTGTTTGATTTAACTATAGCTTCACAACATTGGTCCTGAACCTTTAGAGCGATGCACTATAGCACCCAAATCTCTTTCTTTTACGACTGACTTTAATTCTGTTCCCCGTTAGGTGTATGTACATTTAGCATTAGACCTGCTCACATGCATAACACAACACTTGTCTAGGTTAAACATAATTTGCCAGCACTGGCCCATTCCCGAACACATCGAGTTCTGTTTACAGTAGCTGAGCATCCTCTACCGTCCTAACGCTCGCACATATCTCGGTATCGTCTTCAAGCTTGTGATTCATTGCCCCAACACTTCATCTAGGTCATTAATGAAAATAATAAATAGCAAATGTCCCAACACCAATCCCTGTGGGACTCCACTGGTAACTGATCTCCAAGCAGATATACTCCATTGACATCAACTTTCTGCCTATGGGCATTCAGCCAAGTCTCAATCGAATGCAGCAGATTACAGGAAACTTTTGTTTATCCGGAGGTTAAATGTCCGGAAAGCTCTATCCACCGGCAAAATTCAGGAGTCGGTTCAGATAAGTTTTTTTTCTTTTCGTTGCCTTTTTTCTGCAGTCGTGACTCTGCAAGGTCTAGCTGAAGCTGTTGCTTAGCTACAGAGATGCTTGCAAGCTACGCCGACTGTTTTGAAGCTGTTGCTAAGCAACAGGGTTTTTTGCTTCACACGGAGCTCAGAAGCTCCGTATGTTTTAACATTAGCGCTGGTTTCTATGGCAGTTTTGATGGGACGGCACCAGCTCGGTCCCATCAGTGCCTGATACCAGAAAGTTTCCTGTACCACTAATTCCCAAAGATTCTATCTTGTATTGAAGCCTCTTGTGCAGCACCTTATCAAAAGCTATCTGAAAGTCCATTTAGACAATGTCTAACAATTTTACTGCTAACAGCACCACTTAATGCTGTCAGTCGAGCATTATCTTCAAGGGTAAAGACCAATGCAAAGACCTCGTTCTGTATCTCTGCCATTGGGACTCTACTCATTGGAGTTCAGAAGAATGAGAGGCGATCTTATTGAAACATATAAGATTGTGAAGGGGTTGGATCGGGTGGATGCGGGGAAGATGTTCCCGATGATGGGTGAAACTAGAACTAGGGGGCATAGTCTTAGAATAAGGGGCTGCTCTTTCAAAACTGAGATGAGGAGGAACTACTTCACTCAGAGGGTGGTAGGTCCATGGAATATGCTGCCCCAAAAAGCTGTAGAAGCTAAATCATTACATAAATTTAAAACAGAAATAGACAGTTTCCTAGAAGTAAAGGGAATTAAGGGTTACGGGGAGCGGGCAGGAATTTGGACATGAGTCTAGGTTCGGATCGGTCATGGCCCTGTGGGTAGCGGAGCGGGCCCAGGGGCCGTGTAGCCTGACCCTGCTCCTATTTCGTGTGTCTAATTCTGTTAGATTCAGGAGATGGTTCTGTGATAGTGGATTGGCGGTTAGGATCAGATCAGCCATGATCTTATTGAATGGCGGAGCAGGCTCGAGGGGCCGATTGGCCTACTCCTGCTCCTGTTTCTTATGTTCTTATGTTCTTATACGCTTAGGCCCCGATATTTATGGAGTGGGTGCGGGGGAGCACGGGGGAAACCTGTTGAGGCCGGGGGCGCGGAGGTCCTACTGAAATTAACGTCAGGACCTCATTATAATTTTTTCTTCCGTTTCCTGCCTTCTCCCTTGTGTAACATCTTCATGGTTGCATCCAGGCTTCTGGCAATGCTGATGTGTAAGTAGCCACGGAGGGTGTGTGAGAGCAGCCTCGAGTGACTCACCCTCTGGCTTAGCTGAGGGAGCAGTCCCTGCCAACACCCTGCTCCAAGATTGGGAAACCTTCACACCAGGAATTTCAGGCCCAACCCCTCGCCCACCTACTCAATCATGCCAAATTTACCTGATTAATAAATATCTTACATTGTGACTATCTTAAGCTAGCACATGTTCCACATCAGCGTTTATATGATTGCATTTGGAATAGTTCTAAAATAGAAACTTTCAACGAGATTAATACATGTCTTTCAGCAGAAAGAAAATGTACTTGGGGTGGGTGTAGTGATGACATTTAAGGGTTTGGTTCCTTGAATTGACATCTCTTTGCCAGTTGCTGTAAAATCTTGTGTACTTTATGGGGCATTATGATATTTATAACACTGCTCCAATTGCATTATATCTGTGTGAACAATCCACATCTATTCAACCCAGTGGGATTATACTGCACCTGGTTGTTATTTTACAGCAACATCTGTGGCGTGTTCATACACTTTGATGTGATGTAGTCAGCTGCTTATGTGTACTTTTACTGCTTTGGACGTGCCACTGGCAGATGCCTCCACAAGCTAAAATGGGTCTTTGTGAACCGCTTTACTGTGCAGTGAAGATATTTTTTTTTTAGTTTTAAGGCCCCATCATTTGTGTTTGCAAATGTGTTTGAAAAGATTTGAACTGCTTTGCAGTTCCTGTGTGGACAGAATTGACAGTTAAGACTGCTTCCTCCTGTTGCTCCCCACCCCTCTAATACACACCATTGCTTCAAAGGGAGGAGAAACATAAGGGGCTGAGACCTCACAGCAGTTCGTCAGAAAAAATGATTGGAACATCAATCAAAATATTCAGAGCTATAATTTTCTTCTGTAAAACGGGGAGAAATTGAACAAAAGGTACAACCCCCTAAAATGTCCTTCCCCTTTACCCAGGGGGGTGATCTGACCACCTGTGTTGACACTTCTTCCCATGCAGTTGGGAGGAACGAGAATAGAACAGGTGTCTCTTCCTCAGACTTTCCCGTCCTCTCATTTTGCAGTGTGTTAAAACCACGAGCAAACCCACATATAATCACTGTATGGTCTGAATTCTAAGTACAAAATGGCTTGGCAGTGTGAGGTTGGAGTGTCTGGACTAACGGTGAGCTGGAGTGTCTGCACTAATGGTGACATTTGTTAAAAGACCAAAAATGAAATTGCATCCAGTGAATTATTTTTACAAACTCTATTTCCAACTTTCATATTTTAAACTTTTATTTTCTGTTACAGAATTTACACCGCATGTCATTGAAATCTGTTCTGTCTGAAGATTCAGTACTTGCACAAGCAAATTATAATGTATATGACAATGTACATTGTCGTTTATAAGCTCTTTGAAAGTAGTTTGATTTTATAGCATTATTGTTTGCTGTTTAATTTTTAAAATTGTGCTTTTCCTTTATAAAGTATCCTGAAGCCACGGAAGTTCATAGGAAACAACTTTTGTAATGTTTTATGGCAGAGTATTTTTTTAAAACTTATACAAGATACATGTTAGTAAAAACAAAACATTCTTGTGAACTTAATCTTTCAACATAACAAAATTTAGATTTTAGGCATGCGGTGCAGGACATTGGAACAGACAGATGGGGTGGAAAGAAGGAAAGAGGTTGACTTGCCCCATGGGGCAGTTTGTGTGTTGCTGTGGAGTAGCAGTAAGTAGAAGCAATCATCTCCCCGTGGGAGATGACTGGAAGGGGGCGAATGGGGAATCATCACTAAGCCACTGTGGCAAGCTTTCAATCTTCACTCTGAAAGGGACGAGGTGGAAGTTTCAGAGTTAGGGAGGGGCTAGGTTACAAAGGGATTTAAAATCGAGCGTACGATCTTAAAATTTCAGATGTTGGGAGATCGGGATCCATTATAGGTCAGGCGTGATGGGCAAACAGCTAAAGTTGAGCTGAAGTTTATGGAGGGGAACTACAGGCTGGCTAAAATCCTCCCAAATTTACAATGGCTGCACTGCCATTGAATACAAATGGAAACCTGTCCTCATGGTTTTCAAAATGTCATTCAAAGGAGGGCAGTACAAACAGGTGTTTTATTTATTGCAACCTTTACCTCCACTTGCTCTTCAGGCTGTCTTTACACCCTCTCCTCGGCACTGAGAATCATAAATGGCTTGAATGTAGTTGGTCCGATATTCCTATATTCTGATCTTGCAGTTATTTCCAGAAGATGAAAGCATTCGATTGGTTCGTGGCCAGATTTACCAGCAATGCTAATCCACTACCATTTACCAAAAGCGAAATCCAGGCCCAAATTCTTACTTTATACAAATCACTCACATTCACACTTCAACCAATACAACAATGTAAATAATAATTACAATATGCCAGTGAAGTTGCAGGAACTGGGGGGAGGGTGAAGGATGTCGCTGATACTTTCTTGAGGGTATATTACTCTTTTCGTTTCCTCCTTCATATTCTCTGCTGTGGTTCCACTAAATCATGCACTTCCTGCAGCTCTTAGTGAGGAAGGTGACTTGCTCAGAAGCTTGTACCTCGTCCCTTTCTGAGTGTGGCCATGCCCTCAGTTACAAAAAGTCCCATTCTCTAGGATTTCCCCACTAACTCCGCCACCTCCCTCTCTCTTTATTTAAGGTCTTCCTTAAAATGCACCCCTTTAACCAAGCTTTTGGTCACCCCTCCTAATCGCGCCTCTTTGGCTCAGTGTCCATTTTCCTCACTTCTATGTGAAGCACTCTCTCTCTCTCTCTCTCTATGAGTGGTGCAAAAATATCTCTCACAAAAAAGGCAGGAAACGGTGGCCTTTAAATAGCGCTCCCCAGGGCGTTACTGGGGCATTGCACGCTCGACTGACGTCACGATCTGCGGGCACAGGAGATTGTGGCGGTAGAGTTTAGCGGTGCCGCAAAAACTGGTCAATTCCGCGAGCGGCGCAAACGTTGCCACGCCCGGGCACTAGTTGCTTTGCGCCCCATAAGTGCCCTCTTAGGGCGCAAACCTGAGGCGCTAAGCAACCAAATTTTTCCCCCTTAATCTCTGCCAGTACTTTAAAACTGGAAAATCAGGACTCCGTTCATAATTTTAATAACTGTCCCCAATTACTATGTTATGACCTTCAGTCACTTCCTCTGTGAAGAGTATCACTTTGCTTGCTATCTCGTTTAAAACAAATTGGCCAGATAGCTGCCTTATTGCCAAGCAAATAGGCCAGGATATGTTTTACTACATTATATTGCAATTTTTAAATTGTAATTAATCTGTATTGAATGTTGTATTAATAGTTAATAAAATATTATGATTATTACTCGCAGAAGTGAAATCTTTAATGAATGACAAGTATATGCATATAAGCTCAGGTCTGTGATCTTTAACAAAACCCGTGAAAAATAATCTTAAACTACTCTTATGTGGAACCTTGCATGACGCAATCAGTGAGACTTATGTGTAATGACCTTAATATTACATTAATTACTTACACTGTCACATGGAATAATAACATTCAAATGGCGCATTTCTCTTGATTTGACTCAAGAACTTCAATGACACGTTTCACAGCATTTTACATCTGAAGCAAACATCTTTTACCAGAAGAAGTCACGGCACAACACCGGAACAAACGCACCTTTCATTATAATATTAAAGTAGCACGGAACATTTCAGCTTTTGGGCAACTGAAACTATGGAAATGTCACGCCAAGACAGAGTAACTGGTCCAGGACCTATCAAGTAGGGCACGATTGGATAGACATTCTGCAATTTTCCTTGATTTACCTTTGGGTGGCATGGAGACACTTTGAAGAATCTTTCCTCAGGAAATTAAACAGGTTTGATAGACACTTGATAGAAGGGGTTGTGGATGCTCTGCCAAAGGATTGCGCTTGATGGGCCAAACATAACTTCTCATCCCATGATTTTTAAATGATCACTGAGCTTTTCCTAGCAAATCTTATTGAACTGGTTGAAATGCAGTAAAGCACATCTAGGATTATCTGTAGCATATATAAAGTTTATTACTGTATATACACGTTATCACATTATCACATTGTTGTTTGTGGGAGCTTGCTGTGTGCAAATTGGCTGCCACGTTTCCTACATTACAACAGTGACTACACTTAAAGTACTTCATTGGCTGTAAAGCACTTTGGGACGTCCAATATAAATACAAGTCTTTCTTTTCTTTTTAGTTGCTCAGACCATTTCATATAGGATCGCATGTAAATTTATTTACAGATTGAAGAGGTTCAATTCTGTCAGTTGACATCATGGTGGCTTGAAGATGTTTTCTGATGTACATTCATTTAAAAAGGAAATAAAGCTATCTCAGGTGTATGTGGTCTAAATTAATATTATTCCATACGCTTTATACCAATAATAATATACTTCTTTCGTCTTTCGTATGAGATGTTAAACCGATGTCTGCTCTCTCAGGTGGATGTAAAAGATCCCGCGGCACTATTTCGAAGAAGAGCAGGGGAGTTCTCCCTGTGTCCTGGCCAATATTTATCCCTCAATCAACATCAATAAAACAGATTATCTGGTCATTATTACATATCTGTTTGTGGGAGCTTGCTGTGCGCAAATTGGCTGCCACGTTTCCTACATTACAACAGTGACTCCACTTCAAAAAGGTATTTAATTGGCTGTAAAGCACTTTGGGATGACCTGAGGTCATGAAAGGCGCTGTAGAAATGCAAGTCTATTTGTTTTAGTTGCTCACACCATTTCATATAGGATTGCACATGCTTTGATTTTGCTTCACACCATTAACCAAAATTTATTGTTATGTGATATAAATGTAATTGATAATAGAAAACACATGGTAATTGGTAATTGCCCTGCAGAATCCCTTTACACATCAGCGCTACGAACTCCGCTGTTTGCAGCACGCTCACAAAGGTGAAGACACAATTAGAATGCATCAGTTTGTATGTTGCACATAAAAAAATTAATATTTTGAGCAGCTTTTAATTCAGAAGTCCACATAGGTTTAATAACTGGGCAATGTACTCGCTGAATGCATTTACCATTGAGACCACAAAGTAACGCACATTCATCCTGAACATGCCAATTATGATTGTACAATGAAAGCAACATAGTTCAACGAGCAGAATCAGGAATTAAATTCAGGAGGGCGTGTTGAAAAACATTGAAAATATTGTAATTGTATGTCTGCAGTTGCCAAGGCACTGTCTGTGTGGATGAGTGAAAAGCCAGCAGGATGGATGAGCAAGCTGACCATGGCACTATGGTGCAGGAGGCCATTCAAGTGGGGGGAGTGAAAGGGAATGTAGTTGTGGTTGGGGACAGTATAGTCAGGGGGATAGATATTGTTCTCTGTAGCCGCGACCAGGAGTTCCGAAGGTTGTGTTGCCTGCCCAGTGCCAGGGCTAAAGTCATCTCCTCGCGGCTGGAGAAGAACTTGGAGTCGGAGGGGAAGGATCTAGTTGTTGTCGTCCATGTAAGAACCAACGACATAGGTAGAACTAGGAATAAGGTCCTGCTGAGGGAGTTTGAGGAGCTAGGATCCAATTTAAAAAGCAGAACCTCAAAGGTAATAATCTCTGGATTGTTACCTGAGCCACGCGCAAATTGGCATAGGGACAAACAGATTAGAGGTTTAAATGCGTGGCTCAAAGAGTGGTGTGGGAGGAAGGGGTTTCAGTTCATGGGGCACTGGCACCAGTACTGGGGAAAGAGGGAACTGTTCCATTGGGACGGGCTCCACTTAAACCGGGCTGGGACCATTGTCCTGGCAAACCAAATAACTAGTGCAGTAGACAGGGCTTTAAACTAATGAAGGTGGGGGGCGGGGGAGGGCGGTGGGAGTATTCAGGAAAGAGTAAATTTAAAAGCAGTGAGAGAAATGTCAAGGCTCTAGAGCAGAGCGGAGATTTGGGTAAAAATAAGCAGTGGGTCAGGAAGGGACAGAGAGAGTAACAAAGGTAATAGGGCATCAGTGACTAAGGTGACATCAGGGAAAAATAGAAATAAGTCAAAGCTAAAGGCACTATTTCTGAATGCATGAAGCATTCGCAACAAAATAGATGAATTAATAGCGCAACTAGAAATTAATAGGTTTGATCTAATAACCATTACGGAGACATGGTTGCAATGTGGCCAAGGTTGGGAACTAAATATTCTAGGATACTTAACTTTTAGAAGAGATAGACAAAATGGAAAAGAAGGAGGGGTAGCCCTGATAATAAAGGATGGGATAAAGACAGTAGAGAGAAAGGATCTTAGCTCCGAAAATCAAGGAGTAGAATCAGTTTGGGTGCAGCTAAGAAACAGCAAGGGGCAGAAAACATTGGTGGGAGTTGTTTATAGGCCCCCAAACAGTAGTTGTAATGTAGGGCAGCGTATAAATCAGGAAATTAGAGGCGCATGCAACAAGGGTAATACAGTAATCATGGGGAACTTTAATCTACATATAGACTGGGCAAACCAAATTTGCAGTAATAGTGTGGAGGACGAATTCATGGAATGTATGCAAGATAGTTTTCTAGATCAGTATGTTGAGGAACCAACTAGGGAACAGGCTATTTTAGATCTAGTATTGTGCAATGAGAAAGGGTTAATTCATAACCTTTTAGTAAAGGGACCTTTAGGGAAGAGTGACCATAATATGATAGAATTTTATATTGAGTTTGGAAGTGATTTAGTTAAATCCAAAACTAGGCTCTTAAATCTAAACAAAGCAAATGATATAGGTATGAGGGGTGAGTTGGCTAAGGTAAATTGGGAAACTACATTAAAAGGTATGACGTAGAGAAGCAATGACAAGCGTTTAAAGAATTAATACATAATTTACAACAAATATACATTCCTTTAAGGCACAAAAACCCCACAGGAAAAGAGGTCTAACCGTGGCTTACAAGAGAGGTTAAAGGTAGTATTAGATCAAAGGAAGAATCTTATATTGTTGCCAAAAAGAGTAGTAAGCCTGAGGATTGGGAGGATTTTAGAATTCAGCAAAGGAGGACCAAGAAATTGATAACGAAAGGGAAAATAATATATGAGAGTAAACTAGCAAGAGACATAAAAACAGATTGTAAAAGCTTCTGTAGGTATGTAAAAAGGAAAAGATTAGCAAAAGTAAATGTGGGTCCCTTACAGGCTGAGACAGGAGAAATTATAATGGGGAATAAGGAAATGGCAGAGAAATTAAACAAATACTTTGGCTGGAATTTTATCAGCGCTCAAAGTGCTGGTTTGGAGGCGGGTCCACTGTCAAAATCGGTATCCCATTGTAAACCCGCCTCCTTGTCAGTTTACCAAGTGTCGGGTCTGTCATCCCTGAACAGACCAGGCACCAAGCGACAGGTCAGCCAATTTAGATACTTAAAAGCTTGTTAAAAGGTAGTTAAGCACCATTTTCCCATGTACTTACCATTTTACCATGATTTTAACGAGGTTCCTGGAGAACAGGTATCACGTCAGGCAAGTAGGTCGTGTTCTCAATGATTCTCCATTGCTGTGAATAGGTGACAGCTACAAAAGTGGCATTAAACCTACCATTTCACAGCTGTACACTTCCCAATCTTAGAAGCTGGAACCTTCATGATTTGGAACCCAATTTTGAGCTTTATGCAGTTTGGAAGTGTTTGGAGTAAACTCTCTATCCACTGTTACCTTCTTGGAGCAACCTCTCTCACCATTGACAGAGCGTTTCTGTCATCTCAACTTCAGCTGCCATCTATTCCAGCAGCATCTGTGCCCTTGAATAAATCTCACCTTGGTCCTCAGAATCCCACCACGATCAGCCTCAACACCAGCAGTACCAGCACCACCAACAACAACACCAAGCTTCTCCGCAATCACCTAATGTTGCACAGGACACAGGGCATCAGCACCCGAGCACATTGCTGCCCAGGGCGCCAGCCTCACCATGGCCAGATTTACTTCACTTGACGCTGTACACCCTGGCATCCACATGATACGCCAAGTTGGCACCACCCCACACCAGCACCATGAAGCATCCCTACAATGCCCAAGCCATTCTTTTCTCATCACCATTGCTGGGGAGGTTACCCTTATGTCTCACCATTCACTGCAACTCACTAAGCCACTTCCAAAGATGCACACAAATCTCTCCAAGAACGCAAAGTGTTGAAAATAAAGGTTTCAATGTTTGACAGAAACTTCACATGAACATTGGCCAGCGCCTGCTCTTGTGTGTTCTTAGCTGGTATGCTTGCAGTAGGATGAGGGTGAGTGTGAGGGGTGGCTAGTGAGATGGGGAAGTGATAATGTAGATCAAGAGGGATGTGTGGAGGTGCAAGATAAGTTGGTGTGAGTAAAGATGTGCAGGAGTAGGGTAGGGAAGGCAAAGTGATGGGGATGTGATGATGGCACAGCAGGATGAGGTTGAGTGTGGCTAGCCATTAACGTTTCGTGATCTACGGAGATCATTGAAAGGTTTGCGCTACTGCAGCCTGGTCCTCCTGACAACATCCCTACTTGTGCCCTCCTGTGCAATGTGCAACCAGGCTACGTTGGTCTGCTGGGGCTGTCTCTTCCAGCCATTAGAAGGGAAGGGAACCCCCCTGCCTGCTGTGACTCCTTCCATAAGCATATGGAGTCATGGGAGAGCCTGGGTGCAGCAGTGCACCTTTGCGCAGTGCTCGTCAGTGTTTGCAGCACCTCAATGCAGTAGAATACTGACAGCACAACTGTCAAAATCAATTTGGACATGGCCCCTTTAAGGAAACCGACTTATGATGCATCATCAAATGACGTCATCAGACCCGCTTCCTTCTAATTGGCTGGGATCCTCGCAGGGCGGGCTAAACAAGCCCAATCAATGGAAAATTCTTCAGGATGGAGCCGGGAGCGGGGTCGCAACTCACCACCTACATCGGCCGCACTGAGCCTGCCTCGGTAGCGAAATCATGGCCTTTGTGTCTGTCTTCATGGAAGAAGACGCAAAAATCTTCCCAGAAATAGTGGAGAACCAAGGGTCTGGCGAGAATGAGGAACTGAAAGAAATTAGTATTAGGTAAAAAAAAAAAGTACTGGAGAAATTAATTGGACTGAAAGCCAATAAATCCTACATCCTTGGGTTCTGAAAGAGGTGGCTATAAAGATAGTGGATGCATTGGTTGTCATTTTCCAAAATTCCATAGATTCTAGAACGGTTCCCACGGATTGGAAGGTAGCAAATGTAACCCCGCTATTTAAGAAAGGAGGGAGAGAGAAAACAGGGAACTACAGACCAGTTAGCTTGACATCGGTAGTAGGGAAAATATTTGAATCTATTATTAAGGCAGTGGTACAGGGCACTTAGAAAATAATAATAGGATTGAGCAGAGTCAACATGTATTTATGAAAGGGAAATCGTGTTTGACAAATTTGTTCAAGTTTTTTGAGATTGTAACTAGCAGAATAGATAAAGGGGAACCAGTGGATATGGTGTATTTGGATTTTCAGAAGGGATTCGATAAGGTGCCACACAAGAGGTTATTAAACAAAATTAGGGCTCATGGGATTGGGGGTAATATACTATCATGAATTGAGGATTGGTTAACGGACAGAAAACAGAGAGTAGGAATAAATGGGTCATTTTCGGGTTGGCAGGTTGTAACTAGTGGGGTACCGCAAGGATCTGTGCTTGGGCCTCAGCTATTCACAACCTACATCAATGATTTGAATGAGAGGACCAAATGTACTATATCCAAGTTTGCTGATGATACAAAGCTGGGTGGGAATGTAAGTTGTGAGGAGGATGCAAAGAGGCTTCAAGGGGATATAGATAAGTTAAGTGAGTGGGCAAGAAATGGCAAATGGAATATAATGTGGAGAAATTGAAGTTATCCACTTTGGTAGGATAAATAGAAAAGCAGAGTATTTTTTAAATGGTGAGAGATTGGGAAATGTTGGTGTTCAGAGGGACCTGGGTGTCCTTGTATATGAATCACTGAAAGTTAATGTTATAGTTATGTTGGGACTACATTGTACAAGTGTACTAACACTTGTATCAAGCGTAGCAGCACTACAATGCTGGGAAAGTAGTGCGCAGGCGCCGCACAGGCAGTCGGAAATATCACCCCGCACCATGCGGCAGGCAGCCATTACAACCCAAATAAAAACAGTAGTTTATAATTACAAACTACTGAGTCCAGAGTCGTCTTTACAAAGCACTACGAGCGCTAGAAGACATAACATGGTGGCAGCGGTATAAGTGAGTAAAACTTACGCAAATAAAAACGATATCAGATTGAAGAAAGAAATTTAGAAGTAAACTCTGCAGCGTTTTAACCGTGAATCGTACAGGCAGCTAAAATGGCGGCGTCCAATGCACTGACCGCGAATATGCTCCCCATCATGAACTGGGAAGCCGACGATATCGTGGAAGCTTTCCGGAAATTTAAGCAAAAATGCGAGCTTACATTTAAAAGTTTCCTGAAAGGCTCCTCCGATGAGGAAAAAGTCAGCTACATTCTACTGTGGGTGGGAGAAAAAGGCTTAGATCTCTATAACAGCTGGAGTTTATCCGAAGAGGATAAAACGAACCCTACGGAGATTTATGAAAAGTTCAGTAACCATCTCGAGCCTAAATCAAACCACCGCATACACAGGTATAAATTCCAAAGCTTAAGACAGGAACCTGGTGAAATGGCTGACAATTTCCTGACGAGATTAAAAAACGAAGCCAGCAAATGCAAGTTTACGGAACTAGAAGAAAGGCTGGTAGACCAATTTATATGGGGATCAGCACATACAGAAGTGCAAAAAGAACTAATAGGAAAAGAAAAGCTCGGAATATCAGAAGCCATAGATACAGCGAGGGCTCACGAAGCCGCAAAACAACAGATGAAAACGCTGAATACTCATACGGCTGACGTGCGGACAACTCTCGAACCAGATCACAGAGTAGATGCAGTGCGCGAAAAGCACAGCACACAAAAACAAGTATATGACAGCGGGAAGAATATGTGTAGAAACTGCGGAAGACAACACGACTACACAGACAAAAGAAAATGCCCAGCGTATGGAACAAGCTGCAACACGTGTGGTAAAGCAAACCACTGGCAAAAGATGTGCAGAGCTAAAAGAGAGGGGCTACACACCAAAAGCAGAGGTGGACAGCAGAACCAACAAAAGAAAAACAAAATCCATACCATGGGTGAGCAAGATGACGAAGACTGCGGGTACGACAAAGCTCTGAACATTGAAACCATAAAGGTTCTCTTACACGAAACGTCCAGAGCGGAAAGCACCCCAAAGAAAGAATGGCACACTATCATCCAGATTAAAAAGAGGATCAAAGGACAGCCCACAACCGTCAATCTAAAAGTAAAGTTGGACACAGCTCAGAGCAACATCCTTCCACTGAGGCTATACCAGAGGATCTTCCCCGAAAACTTGGGCGAAGATAGATACCCGAAAAGAGGATGTTTAAAAGCAAACAACGTCACGCTGACAGCGTATGGGGGGAGCAAGATCAGACAACTCGGAACAACCTATATAAAAGGAACACACAAAAGCAGAAACATCAACTGCCTGTTCTATGTGACCGACTCCGAGGGACCGGCGATCCTGGGATTAAACAGCTGCGAGAAGCTGGGGTTAATCTCGGTAAACCACAAACTAATAAAAACATCACTGAAAGTCGACAGCAACACCCCACTGGAAAATCGTCCACAAATCATGGACACGAAACATTTGATGGACATGTATCCAGAGTGTTTTGATGACACTGTAGGATGCTTCGGGGAGTTCAAGTACCATATAACAATAGATCCAGAGGTAAAAGCCGTCATCCACGCTCCAAGAAAAATACCCATCGAGCTAAAAGAAAAATTATACACCGAACTAAAAGAAATGGAAGAGAAAGAAATAATCGCAAAGGTCACTGAACCCACAGACTGGGTAAACTCGATTGTGGTATGGGAAAAGACGAACGGGCGGCTCAGAATCTGTCTGGACCCCAAAGACTTAAACCAGGCAATAAAGTGGGACCACTACCCCACACCAACATTAGAAGAAATCACACCAGCACTGGCAGGAGCCAAAGTCTTCTCCAAACTGGATGCCAGAAACGGCTACTGGAACGTAAAACTGGACGAAGAATCAACTAACCTGACGGCGTTATAAATTCCTGCGGCTGCCATTCGGGTTGAAAGTCAGCCAAGACATCTTCCAACAAAAGATCGATGAAACATACAAAGGCTGTGAAGGAGCCATTGGAATCGCTGATGACATCCAAGTTTACGGAACAAATGAAAGAGACCACGACGTGCACTTGCACGAGGCCATGAAGCGCACCAGAATGGCTGGCATCAAGCTGAACGCCGAGAAGTGCATCGTTAAAAGTACGAAATGCAAATTTTTTGGCGTGATCTACACACCGGAGGGTGTCAAGCCTAATCCCGAAAAGGTCGAGGCGATAGCAGAGATGAAACCTCCAAACGACAAGAAGGAGCTGAGAAGCTACCTCGGTTTGGTCCAGTATATGAGCTCTTTCATCCCGAACATGTCAGACTACACAGCAAACCTAAGAGAATTACTAAAAGAAGACACCGAATACCAATGGTCAGAATCCCATGAGAGGAACTTCAAACACCTAAAGGAATTATTATGTAAAGAAACCAGCCTGTCTTATTACGATAGAAAAAAACCTGTCACCCTACAGGTAGATGCCTCTACCAGGGGGCTAGGAGCAGCCCTCGTGCAGGAAGGAAAACCAATACCTTTCGCATCGAAGGCATTGACATCAGCAGAGACAAGATACGCAAACATCGAAAGAGAGCTATTGGCAGTAGTATACGGATGCGAAAAGTTCCACACCTACTTATACGGAAGAAAATTCGAGGTAGAGAGTGACCATCATCCACTCAAACAAATTTACAAGAAAAACCTAAGCAAGGCCACAGCAAGACTGCAAAGGTTACTGTTAAGACTCCAAAGTTACGACTTCGAATTAAAATACCGGCCAGGAAAAGAAATGGCACTGGCAGATGCATTGTCTCGATTGTCACCACACGAAAAACACGAGATGAAGGGCCTGACAGTAAAAATACACCACTTTGTAAATGTTACTCCCACAAAGCTTAGCCAAATTCAAGAGGAGACTGGTAAAGAAGAGGAGTTGCTACTACTCATGCAACAGGTAATACAGGGGTGGCTGGAGAAGATCCAGCAGGTCCAAAACCAAATCCGACAGTACTGGACAATCAGAGATGACATCTCGGTGGAGGACGGAGTTCTCCTTGCTGGCTCAAGAATCATAATACCAAAAACGATGCAAACGGAACTTCTCCGCTTAATACACCAAGGCCATATGGGGATGGAGAAATGTAAACTAAGAGCCAGATCAGCTGTGTACTGGATAGGCATGTACAAAAGCATAGAACAAATGGTCTCCACATGCTGCATATGCCAGAAATACTGAAACACACAGCAGAAGGAGGAGATGATTCAAATGGAAGTACCCCCGAGACCATGGCACACGGTCGGAACAGATCTGTTCCTCTGCAACCAGGAGTGGTACATCATAGTAACAGACTACTACTCAAAATTTCCTTTTGTCAGAAGGATAAACGACATGAGAGCCACAACAATCACAAAAATTGCGAAAAACTTATTCGCAGAACAGGGCATCCCAGAGAAGGTCATCTGCGACAATGGGACACAATTCACCTCCAGCGAATTCAGAGCACTGGCTGGAAAATACGGATTTAAAATAATTACCTCATCCCCACATTACCCAAGGGGACACGGATTTATTGAAAGACAGATCCAAACAGTCAAAAGAGCTCTCATTAAAAGCAAGGAGATGGGAGAAGACCAAGACCTCGCCCTTTTGGCAATCAGATCGACACCTTTGAGAGCAGACTCGAAATCACCAGCAGAACTACTAAACGGTAGAAAATACAAAACAACTCTACCAGCAAAGGTATATCCTCCCCAGGACCAAGAGGACGTTCGGCAGAAGCTGATGGAAACACAAGCTACGGGGAGCACACACTATAACAAGCATGCAAAACTACTACCGGAGCTGATAAATGGGCAATCAGTGCATATACAAGATCCGTTGTTGAGAACATGGAGTCCAGCCAAGGTTATTGGAAAAGCTAATACTCCAAGATCTTACTTGGTAGAGATAGAACCTGGAAACCAATACAGGCGAAACAGGATCCATATCAGACCCTCACCTGAAGCTGTCAAACAGCGGACAACATTAACAGCAGTTACAGTACCAGACACGGAAAACAATATAACGCCAGAAACAAACACCTCAAATACAACAACTGCAAACATGCACTCTCCAGAGCCAAACACGACAGCACCGGCAACAAGAAAAGAACACACCAAAACACCGCAGAAAGGAATAGTTACAGCCAAGTCCACAAGATGGAGGAGTAACATACAACCACCTGAGCGGTATCGCGAATAATTATAAAGACAATTATAATTCGCACAGAACAGTAAAACAACATGGACAAATATCTGTATAAAAATTGAGCAAAGAAAGCTCACATCTGTATTTTGTTAACGTTATTCAACTGGAAACATTGTAAAATAGAAAATTGATGTAATTAGTTTTGTTGGGAAAGAGGGATGTTACATAGTTATGTTGGGATTACATTGTACAAGTGTACTAACACTTGTATCAAGCGTAGCAGCACTACGATGCTGGGAAAGTAGTGCGCAGGCGCCGCACAGGCAGTCAGAAATATCACCCCGCACCACGCGGCAGGCAGCCATTACAACCCAAATAAAAACAGTAGTTTATAATTACAAACTACTGAGTCCAGAGTCGTCTTTACAAAGCACTACGAGCGCTAGAAGACATAACAGTTAACATGCAGGTACAGCAAGCAATTAGGAAAGCAAATGGTATGTTGGCCTTTATTACAAGAGGATTTGAGTATAAGAGTAAAGACGTCTTACTGCAATTATATAGGGTCCTGGTGAGACCACACCTGGAGTATTGTGTACAGCATTGGTCTCCTTACCTAAGGAAAGATATGCTTGCCATAGAGGGAGTTCAACAAAGGTTCACCAGACTGATTCCTGGGATGTGGGGATTGTCCTGTGAGGAGAGATTGAGTAGACTAGGCCTATATTCTCTAGAGTTTAGGAGAATGAGAGGTGGTCTCATTGAATCATACAAAATTCTTACAGGGCTTGACAGGGTAGATGCAAGGAGGATGTTTCCCCTGGCTGGGGAGTCTAGAACCAGGGGTCACAGTCTCAGAATAAGGGGATGGCCATTTAGGACTGAGATGAAGAGAAATTTCTTCACTCAGAGGGTGGTGAATCTTTGGAATTCTCTACCCCAGAGGGCTCTGGAGGCTCAGTTGTTAAGTATATTTAAGATGTGGAGATGCCGGTGTTGGACAGGGGTGGACAAATGTAAGAAGTCACACAACACCAGGTTATAGTCCAACAGCTTTATTTGAAATCACAAGCTTTCGGAGCGCTGCTCCTTCATCAGGTGAAGTGAAGTGAGGCATATAGGCACAGCATATATAGTCAGAGAATACTGCCAGATGATTACAGGTAATCTTTCTAACTGCCCTTTATCACACCTCGGCAGAGAGATAATCACAGCAATCAAAAATGGAGCAGAGAAACTACATCATGTTCTTCACAGCCTTCAACATGTCACCGATGATGATGAACACCTCGCTAAGGCCATCCCCACGCCTCCACTACTCGCCTTAAAACAGCCGCCTAACCTCAAACAGACCATCGTTCGCAGCAAATTACCCAGCTTTCAGGAGAACAGCGGCCACGACACCACACAACCCTGCCATGGCAACCTCTGCAAGACATGCCAGATCATCAACACGGATACCATCATCACACGTGAGGACACCACCCACTAGGTACATGGTACATACTCATGTGACTCGGCCAACGTTGTCTACCTCATACGTTGCAGGAAAGGATGCCCCGGAGCATGGTACATCGGCAAAACCATGCAGACACTGCGACAACGGATGAACGGACACCGCACAACAATCGCCAGGCAGGAGTGTTCCCTCCCAGTCAGGGAACACTTCAGCAGTCAAGGACATTCAGCCCCCGATCTTCGGGTAACCATTCTCCAAGGCGGCCTTCGAGACACACGACAACGCAAAATCGTCGAGCAGAAACTGATAGCCAAGTTCCGCACTCATGAGGACAGCCTCAACCGGGATCTTGGGTTCATGTCACGCTACATGTAACCCCACCTGACGTAGAGTCATCCAGACTCGAGTCATCGTTGGCTTGTTCTCTCTACACAAATGCGGCCGGACCTGCTGTGATTTCCAGCAAAAAAATAGTTTTTGTTTGTTTTTTGTTTTTCATACAGACCCCAGCATCTGCAACATTTGACCCCTTGTGACCCCACCTCATTGTTCTTTGATGTAATGTTTTCCTGACTGACCTGTTTGGACACCATTCACACCTTTGGTTGCTGTGATTATCTCTCTGCCGAGGTGTGATAAAGGGCAGTTAGAAAGATTACCTGTAATCATCTGGCAGTATTCTCTGACTATATATGCTGTGCCTATATGCCTCTCTTCACTTCATCTGACGAAGGAGCAGCGCTCCGAAAGCTTGTGATTTCAAATAAAGCTGTTGGACTATAACCTGGTGTTGTGTGACTTCTCTCAAGACAGAGATCGATAGATTTTTGGATATTAAGGGAATTAAGGGCTATGGGGCTAGTGCAGGAAAGTAGAGTTCAGGTAGAAGATCAGCCATGATCTTATTGAATGGCGGAGCAGGCCCAAGGGGTCAAATGGCCTACTCCTGCTCCTATTTCTTATGTTCATATGTTAAGGCAGGGAGAATATTAGAATGCATAATTGCAGTCCAAGGAAAAAGAAAAGACTTGCATTTATATAGCGCCTTTCACGACCACAGGATGTCACAAAGTGCTTTACAGCCAATGAAGTACTTTTGCAGTGTAATCACTGTTGTAATGTGGGAAATGCAGCATTCAATTTGTGCACAGCCAGCTCCCACAAACAGCAATGTGATAATGACCAGATAGCCTGATTTAGTGATGTTGATTGAGGGATAAATATTGATATTTACAAATTATCGAGTGCAAACATGGAATCGGCAAAAACACACAGAAGCAGCAGAAAAGAACAGAAGCTTTATCAATCCTTATTGGAAGAATGTTTCCTTACATTATTTTAAAACCTATCAGGTAGATGTGGAGAAGCAACGTACTTGGAACCAGAGAAAAATAACTGGGAGTAATCATCAGAAGTAGCAAGCAAAATCGCATGCTAAACCTAATCTAAGGATTCATTTCTTCAAATCCACAGTTAACTTATAAGAAAGACTGCATTCAAAATAAAACAACAAAGAATAGAAGAACACCAGCGCAGGATACAAAACTGTGCCTGTATTCAGTAAGGGTGACAAAATAGACACAGGCATCTATTGACCCATTAGCCTCACTTTAATTCCATGTAAAATAATGGAACTGATGATCAGGAGTAAACTTGAGAACTACAATAACGAGTAAACAGCAGCCAACATGGCTTTAGAAGGGGTCCACCCTGCCTGACCCTGTTGCTCAAAGGGTTTGGGGTATCTGCTGACCTACTACTGAGAGCTCAAACTCAAGTATTTCAGTGGTCCAATGGATGGGAGGGAGGTAAATAGGCTCCAAGATGACAGGCATGGCAATGGAACCAAGTCAACCAAGGTGTCAGCTTTAGCTCAGTAGTAGCACTCTCACCTCTGAGTCAAAAGTTTGTGGGTTCCAGATCCACTCCAGGACTTGAGCACATAATGTAGGCTGACACTTCAGTACAATACTGAAGGAATGCTACACTGTCTGATGTGCCATTTTTCAGATGAGACGTTAAACTTGGGTCCCGTGTGCCCTCTCAGAGAGATGTAAAAGATCACTTGGTGCTATTTGAAGAAAGGCAGGGAAGATCTTCCAGCGTTCTGGCTAATAATTGTCCCTGAACCAACACCACAAAAACAGATTATCAGGTAACTTATCTCCATGCTGTGTGCAAATTGGCTGCCATGTTTCCCTACATTACAACAGTGACTACACTTCAAAAATACAGGAAACTTTTTTTTTATCCGGCACAGACGGGACCGACGTGGTGCCGGTTCATCAAAAATTCCGGATAACCGAACGCTATGGTAAAAGATAGGGAGAGCTGACAGCTCCGTATAAAGCAACAAACCCTGTTGCTTAGCAACAACTGTAGAGCAATGGCCTCAAGTTTCAAGCGTCTCTGTAGCTTAGCAACAGCTGCAGCCACACCCTTGCACAGCACAGATGGAAGAAGGCAAAAAAATATGAAGTAAAACCTACTCCTGAATTTTGCCGGTTAACTGAGATTTCCGGTTATTTAGGTGCCGGTAAATTGAAAGTTTCCTGTACTTCATTGGTAGTTAAGCATTTAGGGATATCCAAAGGACATAAAAAGCGCTATATAAATGCAGATGGTTTATTTCTTTAACCCTCTATGGCAGAGTCAATAATCTGATATCAGAGCAGCTGGCTCCATGGTATTGCAGGATCCTTAACTCCAAATAAATTTGCAAGCCAATGCCCCATTGGGTTGTGTCATCCGAGCTGGACAAGCACGGAGAAGCATATTCGTGCTCTCTACTGGTAAGCTGTGCAGTTTTAGCCAGTTAGACTCCAACAGTATCCTTGCACAGAACCAAGCGTTCCCTAAGCTTTGACTCTTGCCAATCTGCACCTGAAAAAGCGGGGTGTCAGCACGGGGAAAGAATGCACACTCCAGAACAGGCTAACTCTACCTGTGTGAATTTTTCAGTAGTTTACTTTGGTTTCCATCAGATACCCAGATGATTAAAAAATGTGATGTCCTACATTATAGGTCGCAACCCTTTACCAAGGTTTCTCAATAATGAGGAATAATTGATGCTACATTAAGGGACAAGTGTTGCAATTGATCATTTATTGGAAGGCATCTATAATAATATAGTTTTTGTCTTGCAAAATGGTCACTAGGGTGAGGAAATTGGCTCGTGGTCCCTAGCGCCCTAAAAAAGTTAGCGCCCCCGCACCCGAAATTCAATGGTAGCTCCCCAAGCAGGAGGCGGGGCGCTACTGGAAGCGCTCCCCCTCCCTCTTGCAGCTCTCCCATTGAATATTTCGCCACTATGTGCCAGTACTGCAGGCCTCCCTCCCCCTAGCTAAAGGAAATCTAGAAAAATTACCAGACCACTGCTTCTGGTCACAGTAGACCCAGCAGTGTCTTTCACAACTCACCGATACCACATAAAGTGAGAAAGCAATTATCTAACACTGTCATGTAATGCGTAGCAAACCACTTTTGCAGTAAAGGAAATACAGGGCGACATTGTAACTCAAGTTAAATCTCACCAGAGTATATTTGTTCTCTCAGGTGTCAATACTACATCTAAAGTACTTTTTCCTTCTCCCTTGTCAGCTGATTCTGTTGCCCAGCCTTCACTTCTGGTCATTTTTATGTAGCAAACCTTTCGAAAGCTGCTTTCTTGAGGTGAGGCAAGCTGCCTTTACAGGCACAACACACCACATCTTTTAACCAATAGGTACTTTTTTGGTTTTTAATCCAGGAGAACAAATGATAAGATTTTTAAAGAGGGGTATGTGGCATAATGCAGCGCCATTAATTAACTTTTAGTGCAAAACGTTTGCCATAATGAGTAGCTATGCAATAGTTTCCAAGATAGTAAACTGACATTTTCACAATTTTAGTATTAATTATAATGCATTAGATATCCACTGCCAAGAAACTCCATAAAGAATAAAAGAAGCTGAACAATCAGGTCTTTATTGTAATACTAACCTGCCAGATATGCTTTCTCGGCCTTGGTGCCTGTACTGCTACAGTCGCCTTCCTGGTTAGAACTGGAGAGGTGAAACACAAAATGATTTTTACTGATAAACTTGTATTATATTAATTGCCTGGAGAGAGTCCCTTCTTCTTGAGATATCAATGTGTTTAATAATTTAATTACACACTTGCTTGAAACCACATCGCCGAGGCAGTGTGGGACAATGATGTACGGTAAAATTTAATCTTTTCATTTTGACCTCCTTTTATGAGTTAAGATGAAATGAGACTTTTTTAAGTTGATGATGCAAAACAGTTTGAGATCTTAATCAATACATTTCTATCAGGATTTGCCTCTATTGTAAAGTTCAGAACAGGTTAACTATTCGGGGGAAATTTCTGAATTTTAGAATGACCCTGCACTGAAATCTATTGAGGACCCCACCCTATATAGTTACCAGTTCTTGTGTGTGGACAATGTACTGCTGCAGGGCAAAAACAAATGAAAAGGATTAAGTTAGATTAATTACTATGCCTTAATGTGAAAAATGACAATATAAAATGGTTATCTCCTAGCTCATGTTGCTTCATTACAAAATTAATTCAGGGACTTGCAACACATCAGTAAAACCTGCACACAATGGTGCTGAGACTCTTCAATTTGTGCTGGAGGAATGGTAAAGAAAGAAAACTGCTGCATCAGTTTAAGGTTACTCTGTTTTTCACTCTTTGGAAAGGAAATTATAAGAAACACCTCCTGAACAAGTTGGACCCCACATCCCTCAGTGTTTCATAAGGGGTGGGGAGGGGGGGGGCGGCGGTTTATAGCAAAGGATTCAATAGCAGACACACGGTTCTCCCACTATTGAAGGTAGTCACAAATATAAAACTGGCCGCCCCCCTGGAAACCAGACGGAATCAGAGACCCACATTCACAAACTGCCATCAGTCTCCACTTACTTTTCCTGGGAAGATGTTTATTCAGGAGCAGCAACGCCAACTGACGTAAGAAAACTACTAGGCACTTGGTCTAAGCGTTAAACAAAGCTTTAATCAACTGTTTTACAACATAGAGGTCTCGTTGTGTCCTTCACTAGTTCCTGTTAAGAATGTCCTGCACAAGCTGGGCCCATGCCCGAGTATTTATACTCTTCCTGGACAGCGCCACCCGCAGCCTGCTCAGTATTATTTCATAAGTCTTTCTTTCATGAATGACTGATTCATGTCATCAACCATGGAGGTCATTGGTCTCTAAATGATTAGAGCACTGCCGGGCTGGCAAATACAGGTAATCTAAAACTGCCAAAGCATGTACAATGGCTTATCCTTCCCCGCCAGCACCTATTTCCACAAGCGTTGAATGGGATCGTGACTCTTAAGATTGTCGCCTTTCTTTAAATGTAGGTACTTATTCTAACATCTTTTATAAGATTTGAGCGGAGATGGTGCCTTTTTAATTTAAAAAAATGGAGCTAAGTAAGATGAATGGTCCCTTCTTTGTCTTCTCGAATAATAATAATTTGTTGATCACTGATCGAGAAGGATGTAAGTGCCAGGCTGACCCAGGCTTCTCCCAGTTAATGAAAGAGCTGATTGTATTCAATCACAGGAATCTGGAATTTGTGCCAACAGTTGTTGTGATCGGGTGTCAGTGCTTCAGCATGGAAACTTATCAATACATTTTTCCCCTATTTGGATGTATGCCTCAAGTTATATTTATTTTCATGATGTTAAGTATTCTTTTATTCAAAATTATTTGAATTAATTTCCACGTTCTCATTTCAGCTATTTGTTTTAATTACCAGCATTGACCTCACCTACTCACCACTGTAGGGAGATCATGACAATCCATTAATACAGGTATGTCAATATTGTAGTGCTTGTTGACTATTGCAACGTTCTACCCTATGTAAACTTGAGGTCATCCAAAACTCGGCTGCCCGTGTCCTAACTCGCACCAAGTCCCGTTCACCCATCACCCCTGTGCTCGCTGACCTACACTGGCTCCCGGTTAAGCAACGCCTCAATTTCAAAATTCTCATCCTTGTTTTCAAACCCTCCATGGCCTCACCCCTCCCTATCTCTGTAATCTCCTCCAGCCCAACAGCCCCCCCCCCCCCGAGATATCTGCACTCCTCTAATTCTGCCCTCCTGAACATCCCTGATTATAATTGCTCAACCATTGGTGGCCATGCCTTCTGTTGCCTAGGCCCTAAGATCTGGAATTCCCTCCCTAAGCCTCTCAGCCTCTCTTTCCTCCTTTAAGATGCTCCTTAAAACCTACCTCGTTGACTAAGCTTTTGGTCATCTGCCCTAATTTCTCCTTATGTGGCTCAGTGTTAAATTTTCTGTCTTATAGTACTCCTGTGAAGCGCCTTGGGACGTTTTACTACATTAAAGGCGCTATATAAATACAACTTGTTGTTGTTGTAAGCACAATACATAAAAACTAATTCTAATGAAAGGGCATAAAAGCAGTCAAGCTTTGTATTAGTATAATGATGTGTACATATAACATGATACATGACATAGTAAAGGAGCAAACATTACATTTCCTCCTTTACAGGCTTTGAGAGCAGCTTTGCTGCTCTTGCTGCTACAACCCAACACCTGCTGCTTTGCTTGAACTCTCATGTGTGAGGTTTCCTGTGGTCGTCTGTGAGATATTAAAATTGATGTAGGTGAGTTCTCAGCCCACATTGGGCCTGGGGCTGAGAGCTTGAGCTCTTAAAAGGCGGCTGGTGAGGAATGCAGCCACTTTAAGGTCTGTGGCCACAAATAGGGGCAAAACAGGTTGTTTCAGATACAAGTTCCAGCTTTTTCCAAAGGCTGTCTTTGGCAATTGAAGGGCAGCAAAAATCCAATGGCTGCGCAATAAATGTGGATAAAAGAATTGGAGTCTGCGGGCTCGTGATGGGATGGCAGTAAAACCACTGTTTGAAGGCAGGCAAAGCAGGGGTGAGGCTGAATGAGATGGGTGTGAAACGAATTGCCCCATTAACCACAACAAGGCACCTTCTGAGGGCAGTAGGGTAGGAGATAACAGCCAGGCTCAATAAGAACATAAGAAATAGGAGCAGGAGTAGGGCATTTGGCCCTTCGAGCCTGCTCCGCCATTCAATAAGATCATGCCTGATCTACTACATCATCTCCACTTTCCTGCGCTATCCCCTTATCCCTTGATTCCCTTAATATCCAAAAATCTATCGATCTCTGTCTTGAATATACTCAACGACTGAGCCTCCACAGCCCTCTGGGGTAGAGAATTCCAAAGATTCACCACCCTCTGAGTGAAGAAATTTCTCCTCATCTCAGTCCTAAATGGCCGACCCCTTATTCTGAGACTGTGACCCTTGGTTCTAGACTCCCCAGTCAGGGGAAACATCCTCCCTGCATCTACCCTGTCAAGCCCTGTAAGAATTTTGTATGATTCAATGAGATCACCTCTCATTCTTCAAAACACTAGAAAATATAGGCCTAGTCTACTCAATCTCTCCTCATAGGCCAATCCCCACACCCCAGGAATCAGTCTGTTGAACCTTCGTTGCACTCCCTCTATGGCACGTATATCCTTCCTTAGGTAAGGAGACCAAAACTGTACATAATACTCCAGGTGTTGTCTCACTCGGGCCCTATATAATTGCAGTAAGATGTCCTTACTCTTATACTCAAATCCTCTTGTAATAAAGGCCAACATACTATTTGCTTTCCTAATTGCTTGCTGTACCTGCTTGTTAATTTTCAGTGATTCGTGTACAAGGACACCCAGGTCCCTCTGAACACCAACATTTCCCAATCTCTCACCATTTCAAAAATATTCTGCTTTTCTATTTATCCTACCAAAGTGGATAACTTCACATTTCTCCACATTATATTTCATTTGCCATGTTCTTGACCACTCACTTAGCTTGTCTATATCCCCTTGAAGCCTCTTTGCATCCTCCTCACAACTTACATTCCCACCCAGCTTTGTATCATCAGCAAACTTGGATATAGTACATTTGGTCCTCTCATCCAAATCATTGATATAGATTGTGAATGGCTGAGGCCCAAGCACTGATCCTTGCAGAACCCCACTAGTTACAGCCTGCCAACCCGAAAATGACCCTTTATTCCTACTCTCTGTTTTCTGTCCATTAACCAATCCTCAATCCATGCTAGTATATTACCCCCAATCCCATGAGCTCTAATTTTGTTTAATAACCTCTTGTGTGGCACCTTATCGAATGCCTTCTGAAATTCCAAATACACCACATCCACTGGTTCTCCCTTATCTATTCTGCGAGTTACAATCTCAAAAAACTCTAACAGATTCATCAAACACAATTTCCCTTTCATAAATCTGTGTTGACTCTGCCCAATCCTAATATTATTTTCTAAGTGTCCTGTTACCACGTCCTTAATAATAGATTCTAGCATTTTCCCTACTACTGATGTCAGGCTAACTGGTCTGTAGTTCCCCCTTTTCTCTCTCCCTCCTTTCTTAAATAGTGGGGTTACATTTGCTACCCTCCAATCCATGGGAACCGTTCTAGAATGTATGGAATTTTGGAAAATGACAACCAATGCATCCACTATCTCTAAAGCCACCTCTTTCAAAACCCTAGGATGTAGGTCATCAGGTCCAGGGGATTTATTGGCTTTCAGTCCCATTAATTTCTCCAGTACTATTTTTTTACTAATACTAATTTCTTTCAGTTCCTCATTCTCGCTAGAGCCTTGGTTCTCCACTATTTCCGGGAAGTTTTTTGCATCTTCTTCCATGAAGACAGACATTTGTTTAATTTCTTTGCCATTTCCTTGTTCCCCGTTATAATTTCTCCTGTCTCAGCCTGTAAGGGACCCACATTTACTTTCACTAATCTTTTCTTTTTTACATACCTATAGAAGCTTTCACAGTCTGTTTTTATGTCTCTCACTAGTTTATTCTCATACTCTATTTTCCCTTTCTTTATCAATTTATTGGTCCTCCTTTGCTGAATTCTAAAATCCTCCCAATCCTCAGGCTTACTGCTCTTTTTGGCAACATTATAAGCCTCTTCTATGTGCACTCCCTGCGAGACCTTGCCCAGATAAACCTACCTAAACATGACCCACTTATGCATCCCAGAAATTGGGGCCAGCAATCTGTTGCACACATACTGTTACCCAATACCAGCCCCTCATACAACCTTACAGTCCTGTCATTGCTGACCATACATATTATCGGGCTATAATTCATGATTGAAATCCTTGGCACATCATCAAAGGGATTTTCCCATAAAAGCAATCTAACTGCATGATGCATGGTCACTTAAAGGCACCCAGGATGGGCTGCAGCATCGGTATTCATCTATCATTATGAATTTGCTCCTTTAACTTAAAACATGACAGGACTACTTCTATGATCGTATGACACGATAGCACCTAATATAAGAGAACAGGCCCACAGTGGAAAATAGAGTATGAGAGTAAACTTTCAAGGAACATAAAAGCAGATTGCAAAAGCTTCTACAAGTATCTAAAAAGAAAAAGATTAGTGAAGACAAATGTAGGTCACTTACAGTCAGAAACAGAAGAATTTATAATGGGGAACAAGGAAATGGCAGAGCAATTAAACAAATACTTTGGTTCTGTCTTCCCAGAAATGCTAGGGAACCAAGGGTCTAGTGAGAAGGAGGAACTAAAGGAAATTAGTACTAGTAAAAAAATAGTGCTGGAGAAATTAATGGGACTGAAAGCCAATAAATCCGCAGGGTCTGATAATCTGTATCCCAGAGTACTAAAAGAGGTAGCATGGAAATAGTGGATGCATTGGTTGTCATCTTCCAAAATTCTATAGATTATGGAACAGTTCCTGCAGATTGGAGGGTGGCAAATGTAACCCCACTATTTAAAAAAGGAGGGAGAGAGAAAACAGGGAACTACAGACCGGTTAGCCTAACATCAGTAGTAGGGAAAATGCTAGAGTCTATTATAAAGGATGTGATAACAGGACACTTGGAAAATATCAATGGGATTAGACAAAGTCAACATGGATTTATGAAAGGGAAATTGTGTTTGACAAACCTACTGGAGTTTTTTGAGGATGTAACTGGTAGAATAGATAAGGGAGAACCAGTGGATGTGGTGTATTTGGATTTTCAGAAGGCCTTTGATAAAGTCCCACATAAGAGGTTAATGTGCAAAATTAAAGCACATGGGATTGGGGGAAATATACTGGCATGGATTGAAAATTGGTTAACAGACAGGAAACAGAGAGTTGGAATAAATGGGTCTTTTTCGGGGTGGCACGCGGTGACTAGTGGGGTACCGCAGGGATCAGTGCTTGGGCCCCAGCTACTCACAATATATATCAATGATTTGGATGAGGGAACTAAATGTAATATTTCCAAGTTTGCTAATGACACGAAACTAGGTGAGATTGTGAGTTGTGAGGAGGATGCAAAGAGGCTTCAAGGCGATTTAGACAAGTTGAGTGAGTGGGCAAATACATGGCAGATGCAGTATAACGTGGATAAATGTGAAGTTATCCACTTTGGTAGGAAAAACAGAAAGGCAGAGTATTATTTAAATGGTGATAGATTGGGAAATGTTGATGTACAAAAGGACCTGGGTGTCCTTATACACCAGTTACTGAAAGCAAACATGCAGGTGCAGCAATTAGTTAGGAAGGCAAATGGTATGTTGGCTTTCATTGCAAGAGGATTTGAGTACAGGAGCAAGGATGTCTTACTACAGTTGTACAGGGCCTTGGTGAGACCACACCTGGAGTACTGTGTGCAGTTTTGGTCTCCTTACCTCAGAAAGGATATACAGGTAGATTATCCTTTATCCGAAAACCTCGGGACCAGCCGAGTTTCGGATAAAGGAGAATTTCGGATTTCGGAAGGTGGGTCGGCGGGGGGGTCGTGCGCACGACTTACGCTGACGCTCAGCGTAAGTCAGTCGGGGTCGGCGCCGGCGGGGTACGCGGGGGGGGGGGTCAGCGGTTGTCAGGGCTGGCGGGGTCGCCGGTTGTCGGGGCTGGCGGGGTCCGCGGGGGGGGGTCGGCGGTTGTCGGGGCTGGCGGGGTCGGCGGTTGTCGGGGCCCGCGGGGGGGTCGGCGGCTGGCGGGGTCGGCGGTTGTCGGGGTCCGCGGGGGGGTCGGCGGTTGTCGGGGCTGGCGGGGTCGGCGGTTGTCTGGGCCGGCGGGGTCCGCGGGGGGGTCGGCGGTTGTCGGGGCCGGCGGGGTCCGCGGGGGGGGTCGGCGGTTGTCGGGGCTGGCGGGGTCGGCGGCTGGCGGGGGGGTCGGCGGGGGGTCGTGCGCAGGACTTACCCTTTATCCGAACTTCCGCAACCGGAACCCTCTAAAAACCGAAGGTTTTTTCGTTCAGCGTAAGTCGTACGCACGACTTACGCTGAACGAAAAAACCTTCGGTTTTTAGAGGGTTTCGGTTTTCGGAAGTCCGGATAAAGGGTAGTCTACCTGTACTTGCCATAGAGGGAGTGCAGCGAAGGTTCACCAGACTGATTCCTGGGATGGCAGGACTGTCGTATGTGGAGAGATTGGGTTGACTAGGCCTGTATTCACCAGAGTTTAGAAGAATGAGAGGGGCTCTCATTGAAATGACGATGTTTCCCCTGGCTGGGGGGTCTAGAACGAGGGGTCACAGTCTCAGGATACGGGGTAGGACATTTAGGACTGAGATGAGGAGAAATTTCTTCACTCAGCGGGTGGTGAACCTGTGGAATTCTCTACCACAGAAGGCTGTGGAGGCCAAGTCACTGAATATATTTAAGAAGGAGATAGATAGATTTCTAGACACAAAAGGCATCAAGGGGTATGGGGAGAGAGCGGGAATACGGTATTGAGATAGAGGATCAGCCATGATCATATTGAATGGCGGAGCAGGCTCGAAGGGCCGAATGGCCTACTCCTGCTCCTATTTTTCTATCTTTCTATGTCTATGTTTCTATGTGGAGGTGGGCTCAGATATTGGCCCAGAAATTCGGGTCTCCACGGGTGAGTCCGCACGGGGTACTCACCCGTAAGCCCAATGGAAGTGCCGGTTTCGTGCATGCACTGCGCATGCGCGGGAAACCAGCACTTCCGTTCCCCTGAAAGAAGGGGTTGACAGGTGGAATGCGTGCGCGGGAGAGGCAGCGCTGTGCGCATCGAACTTACGGTTTTTTTGCAGGTTTTCCCGGGAGGGTAAGTCTCCAGGAGTTACACTTTTAAAAAGCAGGCACAAGGCCTGCTTTTTACAAGGTAAGTGGTGAGTTAATTAAAATTTAAACATTTTTTCCACAGGTTTATTATTTTTAAATACTTTAAAGAAAGGTAAGTTTATTTTTAGCCCCGTTAGAAAATAAAATTATTTTTTTCAAAAATTTAAATTATTGTTTAAAATAGTTATTTCATGTATTATATAGTTCATTTAAAAAATGTGATTTTTAAAAAAAATTTATTTGAAGTTTTAGTTATGCTTTGGGGCTTATAGTATTTATAGGTTTGACAGGTCTGAAGCATTCCCTGCTACCATTGGCTCTCCATGGCCCACGTGATCCCAGGGTGGCAGTTGGAGGAGGCCCAGGATTGTAATTCCTCGGGGGCCCACAGCTCAATGGCCGGCACGCAAGGTAAGTGCAGGTCTGGGGCTTGCACCCGCAGGAAGCCCCCGACCTGCTTGAAGAACATAAGAACATAAGAAACAGGAGCAGGAGTAGGCCATACGGCCCCTCGGGCCTGCTCCGCCATTCAATAGGATCATGGCTGATCTGAATCTAGACTCACGTCCACTTCCCTGCCCTCTCCCCGTAACCCCTAATTCCCTTATCTGCTAGGAAAATGTCTATCTTCATTTTAAATTTATTTAATGTTGCAGCTTCCACAGCTCTCTGGGGTAGCAAATTCCATAGATTTACTACCCTCTGAGTGAAGACGTTTCTCCTCATCTCATTTTTGAAAGGGCAGCCCCTTATTCTAAGATTATGCCCCCTAGTTCTAGTCTCACCCATCAGTGGAAACATCCTCACCGCATCCACCCGATCAAGCCCCCTCACAATCTTATATGTTTCGATAAGATCACCTCTCATTCTTCTGAACTCCAATGAGTAGAGGCCCAACCTAATCAACCTTTCCTCATACGTCAACCCCCTCATCTCTGGAATCAACTGAGTGAACCTTCTCTGAACCGCCTCGAGAGCAAGTATATCTTTTCTTAAATATGGAAACCAAAACTGCACGCAGTATTCCAGGTGTGGCCTCACCAATACCCTGTATAACTGCAGCAAGACTTCCCTGTTTTTATACTCCATCCCCCTTGCAATAAAAGCCAAGATTCCATTGGCCTTCCTGATCACCTGCTGCACCTGCATACTAACTTTTTGTGTTTCATGCACCAGGACCCCCAGATCCCTTTGTACTGTAGCACTTTGCAGTTTCTCTCCATTTAGATAATAACTTGCTCTTTGATTTTTTCTGCCAAAGTGCATAACCTCACACTTTCCAACATTATATTGCATCTGCCAAATCTTTGCCCATTCACTTAGCCTGTCTATGTCCTTTTGCAGGTTTTTTATGTCCTCCTCACTCACTGCTTTCCCTCCCATCTTTGTATCGTCGGCAAACTTGGATATGTTGCACTCGGTCCCTTCCTCCAAATCGTTAATATAGATTGTAAAGAGTTGGGGTCCCAGCACTGACCCCTACGGAACACCACTAGTTACTGATTGCCAGCCCGAGAATGAACCATTTATCCCAACTCTTTGTTTTCTGTTAGATAGCCAATCTTCCACCCATGCCAGTATATTACCCCCAATCCCGTGATTTTTTATCTTGATCAGTAATCTTTTGTGTGGAACCTTGTCAAATGCCTTTTGGAAGTCCAAATACACTACATCCACTGGTTCCCCTTTATCCACCCTGTATGTTACATCCTCAAAGAATTCGAGCAAATTTGTCAAACATGACTTCCCCTTCGTAAAACCATGCTAACTCTGTCCTATTAAATTATATTTATCCAAATGCTCTGTTACTGTTTCCTTAATAATGGACTCCAACATTTTGCCAACCACAGATGTTAGGCTAACTGGTCTATAGTTTCCAGCTTTTTGTCTACTTCCCTTCTTAAATAAGGGTGTTACATTAACAGTTTTCCAATCTGCCGGGACCTTTCCTGAGTCGAGGGAGTTCTGGAAAATGATCACCAATGCATCCACAATCCCTACCGCCACTTCTCTCAAGACCCTAGGATGTAGGCCATCAGGTCCGGGGGATTTATTCGCCTTAAGTCCCATTATTTTACTGAGTACCATCTCCTTAGTGATTTTAATCGTGTTTAGCTCCTCCCCCCCCCCCCGCCATTGCCCCCTGTTTGTCCAGTGTTGGGATATTTTTAGTGTCCTCTACTGTAAAGACTGATACAAAATATTTGTTCAGCGTCTTTGCCATCTCCATGTTCCCCACCACTAGTTTCCCGGTCCCATCCTCTAAGAGACCAACGTTCACTTTAGCCACCTTTTTTCTTTTTATATAGCTGTAGAAACTCTTGCTATCTGTTTTTATATTTTTTGCTAGTTTACTTTCATAATCTATCTTCCCTTTCTTAATTAATCTTTTAGTTATTGTTTGCTGGCTTTTAAATGCTTCCTAATCTTCTATCCTCCCACTAGATTTGACTACTTAATATGCCCTTGTTTTCAGTCGAATACTATCCTTTATTACTTTACTAAGCCACGGATGGCTGTCTTTTCTTTTACTCCCCTTTTTCCTCAGTGGAATATATTTATCTTGAAAGATGTGAAATATCTCCTTGAATGTACACCACTGCTCTTGTACTGTCTTACACTTTGATCTGTTTTCCCAGTCCACTTTAGTCAATTCTACTCTCATACCTTCATAGTCTCCTTTATTTAAACTTAGTAAGCTGGTTTGAGCTCCAACTCTCTCACCCTCAAACTGAATTTGGAATTCAACCATATTATGGTCACTCATTCCAAGGGGATCTTTTACTAGGACATTTTTTATTAATCCTGTCTCATTACACAGGACCAGATCTAAGATTGCCTGCCCCCTGGTTGGTTCAGTTACATACTGCTCAAGGAACCCATCCCTAATATACTCTATGAACTCTTCCTCAATGCTGCCATGCCCAATTTGATTAGTCCAGTCAATATGAAAGTTAAAATCCCCCATGATTATAGCTGTTCCCTTATTACAAGCCCCAACTATTTCCTGATTTATACTCCGACCAACAGAGTTGCAACTGTTAGGAGGCCTATAGACTATGCCCACTAGTGACATTTTCCCCTTATTATTCCTTATCTCCACCCAAACTGTTTCACTATCCTGATCCTTTGACCCAATATCATTTCTGACTATTGCAGTGATTCCATCCTTGATTAACATAGCAACCCCACCTCCCTTTCCTTCCTGTCTGTCCTTCCTAATTGTCAAATACCCTTGTATGTATAGTTCCCAGTCATGATTATCTTGCAGCCATGTTTCCGTAATGGCCACCAGATCATACCCATGTGTAGTTATTTGTACCATCAACTCGTCAATTTTGTTACGAATGCTGCGTGCATTCAGATAAAGAACTTTCAAATATGTTTTCTGACAATTTATTCCTGCTTTTACCCCTTTTACTACTTTACCTTTATCATTATACATTCTGTCCCTTCCTGACACACTCTGGTTTTTAATCCAGAGATTATTACCCTTGTGGTTCTGCTTTTTAATTTGGCCCCTAGCTGCTCAAACTCCCTCAGCAGAACCTCCTTCCTTGTCCTATCTATGTCGTTGGTACCAACATGGACCACGACAACTGGATCCTCCCCCTCCCACTCCAAGTTTCTCTCCAGCCCAGAGGAGATGTCCTTAACCCTGGCACCGGGCAGGCAACACAGCCTTCGGGACTCTCGCTCTCGGCTGCAAAGAACTCTATCTATCCCCCTAACGATACTATCCCCTACCACTACAACATTTCTTTTAACTCCCCCCACTTGAATGGCCCCCCACTCCACGGTGCTGTGGCCAGGTTGCTCATCCTCCCCGCAGTCCCTGTTCCCATCCTCACAGGGAGTAAGAGCCTCAAACCTGTTGGACAAGAGCAAGGGCTGCGGCTCCTCCAACTCTACCTCCTGGATCCCCGTACCTGCCTCACTTCTAGTCACACCATCCTGACTCTGGCCACGGACTACATCTGAATTAATGAATCTAATTGGTGTGACTACCTCCTGATACACAGAGTCCAGGTAACTCTCCCCCTCCCTGATGTGTCTCAGTGTTTGAAGCTCGGACTCCAGCTCTTCAACACGGAGCCGGAATTCCTCGAGCAGCCAACACTTACTGCAAATGTGATCACCGTGAGCATCAATGCTGTCCACCAGCTCCCACATATTGCAGCAGCAACACATCACCTGATCTCCCATTCTATGTAATTAATTAAATTTATTAATATTATTTTTAAATACCCTCTGCTCTGATTCTAGATGATGAATATCGCGCCTTAGAAACTATAAACCACAGAGTTTAAGCTTAAAAAAGAGAGAAATACTTACCAACCAATCACTTACCCGCTTTCTGGTGACCTCACACTTGGATTACTTTTTACCTCTCTCCTTCCCTCCGAGTTCCGAGTTCAGAGACTGGTACACCTTACCTGGTCTCTGGGGCCTTTTATAGCCCTGCTCTGCCGCTCGAGATTCCCGCCGACGCTGTGAGGCCTTACCTGGTCTCTGGGGCCTTTTATAGCCCTGCTCTGCCGCTCGACATTCCCGCCGACGCTGTGAGGCCTTACCTGGTCTCTGGGGCCTTTTATAGCCCTGCTCTGCCGCTCGACATTCCCGCCGATGCTGTGAGGCCTTACCTGGTCTCTGGGGCCTTTTATAGCCCCGCTCTGCCGCTCGAGATTCCCGCCGACGCTGTGAGGCCTTACCTGGTCTCTGGGGCCTTTTATAGCCCCGCTCTGCCCCTCGAGATTCCCACCGACGCTGTGAGGCCTTACCTGGTCTCTGGGGCCTTTTATAGCCCTGCTCTGCCGCTCGACATTCCCGCCGATGCTGTGAGGCCTTACCTGGTCTCTGGGGCCTTTTATAGCCCCGCTCTGCCGCTCGAGATTCCCGCCGACGCTGTGAGGCCTTACCTGGTCTCTGGGGCCTTTTATAGCCCCACTCAGCTGCTCGAGATTCCCGCCGATGCTGTGAGGCCTTACCTGGTCTCTGGGGCCTTTTATAGCCCCGCTCTGCCGCTCGAGATTCCCGCCGACGCTGTGAGGCCTTACCTGGTCTCTGGGGCCTTTTATAGCCCCGCTCTGCTGCTCGAGATTCCCGCCGACGCTGTGAGGCCTTACCTGGTCTCTGGGGCCTTTTATAGCCCCGCTCTGCCGCTCGAGATTCCCGCCGACGCTGTGAGGCCTTACCTGGTCTCTGGGGCCTTTTATAGCCCCGCTCTGCCGCTCGAGATTCCCGCCGACGCTGTGAGGCCTTACCTGGTCTCTGGGGCCTTTTATAGCCCCGCTCTGCCGCTCGAGATTCCCGCCGACGCTGTGAGGCCTTACAGGGCAACTTTGGTTGTAACAGGACTAAGGCAGTAAAAGAAGTTGAAGCTACAGACCTTCCCAAAGCTATTGGCTTCTTACATCAGGCCTCCCTTCTTACGCACTCATGCAGCCATATACTAAATCACACAAGCAGTATCTTGTAACGCAAGTTCAGTTGGAAAGTGTCTTTTGTGACAGCATTGTAACATTCATCAGTTTTATGTTATTGTATTCCTGGGAAAGCAACTTGCCAGCACAGCCAGTGGGCCAGGACAACACAGCACCCACAGCATCGTGTCCCTCTCACAACATTTGCCAACAATAACAACAACAACAACAACTTGTATTTATAAAGCACCTTTAACCTAGTAAACTGTCCCAAGGTGCTTTACAGGAGTATTATAAGACAAAAAATTTGACACCGAGCCACATAAGGAGAGATTAGGGCAGGTGACCAAAAGCTTTGTCAAAGAGGTAGGTTTTAAGGAGCGTCTTAAAGGAGGAAAGGGAGGTAGAGAGGTGGAGAGGTTTAGGCAGGGAATTCCAGAGCTTAGGGCCGAGGCAACAGAAGGCACGGCCACCAATGGTTGAGCGATTATAATCAGGGATACTCAAGAGGGCAGAATTAGAGGAGCGCAGATATCTTGGGGGGTTGTGGGGCTGAATGAGATTACAGCGATAGGGAGGGGCGAGGCCATGGAACGATTTGAAAACAAGGATGAGAATTTTGAAATCGAGGCGTTGCTTAACACCTGCACAATTACACGCATCTGGATGATGCTATTAGTGAGCCTGAGGGGGTAGCACTGGGTGAATCACAGTATGCAACGGAAATGGAGCATGTAGGAAGAGGAACCTGTTGATAATCCACTCCCTCCATCACCGGTGTATCATGGCTGTAATGTGTACTATCTACAGGATGCACTGCAGCAAGTCGCCAAGGCTTCTTCAGCAGCATCTCCCAAACACGTGACCTCCACCACCTTGAAAAATAAGGGCAGCAGGTGCATGGGAACACCATCACCTTCAAGTCCCGACTTGGACATATATCACCATTCCTTAATTGTCGCTGGGTTAAAATCCTGGAGCTCCGCATATACCAGCACTGTGAAAGTCCCTCCACCACATGGACTGCAGCGGTACAAGAAGAAGGTCCAGCACCACCTTCTCAAGGGCAACCAGTGATGGTAGTAAATGCCGGCCTTGCCAGAAATGCCCATATCCTGAGAATTAATTTTTTTAAAGGACTAAGAGACCACATCCCCCCCCCTCCCCACCCCCGCTATACTTTGAGAGATGCAGCAGTGTGTTGACATTAGGCAGCCATGTCACGCTCCTGGTGCTAAGTTAGTGGAAAATCAAAGTGTTGCCTAAAATAACCAATGTATCAGTCATCTGTGCAATACATGTGTGGGCAGAACATTAGCTGAGTCTGCAAGGAGGAAGGGGTAGAAAGGTTGAAGGCGCTCGTGACCTTGACTGACGTCACAGTGCCAACCCAATGCTGCAGGTGTCCTTGCAGCAAAGGCACAGCTCTGAGATTGGCTCCCCGTGGCCTGTAGAGCCAGTTCCCCATTGTCAGACCAAGGTTGTAGTGTATGTACCTTTAAGAGAGAACTACTTTTACAGCTCCTGTATACTGTAGTACCGGCAGTGACCATACCTGTATATAAGCCTTGAGCATGCCTCTGTACTGCCAGTCTTGAGACTACCCTACTCCAGTAAACACCTGTTGATTGTTAAGTTACAGCCTCCGTGTAGTTATTGGAAAACATCATACTCTAAGAATCACGGATCCAACAGTGGCGACGAGGTCGATTCGAATCTACCTGCAACTCTGCATTTCCCTTCAAGGATTCGCTCCGGGAGGGCGGTGGGAGAAAGTCGAGGCCAGAAGCACGGGCGTCGACCACGAGCAACCGCCCAGTCGTCCGGCAGAGAGTGAACATCGCAGGGGAGGCTGTTGAGAGCCAGGCTTGGTTCCCCAGCCACGGCGATCCAGCAACAGACTGGCAACAGGTACAGCGCAGACCCTTCCCGGACAGCGGCGGCTGGAGCCGACCGACGGCAGAGAAAAAGCCGAGCAGCGTCGACGGGGTAAGAGAGAGGGTGAAGCGCACAGGGCGCAGCCGGGGGTTGAAAACCGAGCGGCGTCGAGGAAAAACAAAAACAGAGAGAGAGAGGGTAAAGCAGCAGCCGGGTTCAGGACCGAGCGGCGGAAACGGGAAAGGCGCACAGGAGAACGCGCAGAGCACAGCCAGGGCTCAAGGGCTGAACAGCGTCCGCGGGGAGAAGAAGGGAGAGCACGGGAGATGCCATTGAGCCGCGGAGAAGAAGGGAGAGCGCGGGAGACGCCATTTTTAGAAGCCGTAGCAGAGAAGAAGGGCGAGCGCGGGAAGAAAGGAAAGCGTGGGAGACGCCATTTTGTGCCAGCGGAGAAGAAGGGAGAGCGCGGGAGATGCCATTTTTGACAGTTAAATCACACCCAGGGATGCCAAAGAGTGGCAGTATCTCTGCGTTCGACAATGAAGTCGAAGATTGGGTGACATATGTGGAACGCATTGAGGTGTACTGCAGGGCGAATGAAGTGCCAGATGCTAGGAAAGCACTGGTTTTGTTAAATTCCATGGGTGCAAAAACTTATGGCTTACTGCGAAACCTGATAACCCCAGAGAAGCCCGTGGATAAGAATTTCGGAAGCATAGTAGAAATCCTACAGGACCACTTAAACCCCACACCGCTGCTGATAGCAGAAAGATTTAAGTTCCACAAAAGGAACCAGCATAAAGACGAAAGTAATGCTGAGTACTTAACGGAACTGCGCAAGCTAGCGAAACACTGGCAGTTTGGAGTGGCCATGGTGTGGAGATGCCGGAGTTGGACTGGGGTGGACAAATGTAAGAAGTCACACAACACCAGGTTATAGTCCAACAGCTTTATTTGAAATCACAAGCTTTCGGAGCGCTGCTCCTTCTTCAGGTGAAGTGGAGAAATGCATAAAGACACAGCTTATATAGTCAGAGAATCATGTCAGATGTTTACAGGTAACCTCTCCAACTGCCATTTATCACACCTCGGCAGAGAGATAATCACAGCAGTCAAAGGTGTGAATGGTGTCCAAACATGTCAGTCAGGGAAACATTACATCAAAGAACAATGAGGTGGGGTCATTGTTCTTTGATGTAATGTTTCCCTGACTGACCTGTTTGGACACCATTCACACCTTTGACTGCTGTGATTATCTCTCTGCCGAGGTGTGATAAATGGCAGTTGGAAAGGTTACCTGTAAACATCTGACATGATTCTCTGACTATATAAGCTGTGTCTTTATGCATTTCTCCACTTCACCTGAAGAAGGAGCAGCGCTTCGAAAGCTTGTGATTTCAAATAAAGCTGTTGGACTATAACCTGGTGTTGTGTGACTTCTTACATTTGTCCACCCCAGTCCAACTCCGGCATCTCCACACCATGGCTACTATCGACACCACAAACTGTCGGCTCAAAGTGGAGAGGATCTCCAAGAAGATCGCGCATATCGACACAGACATCAAGTTTCTACAGAGATGCAAGAAAGCAGACAAGATCCCGAAAGGACTACAGATCACTAACCCACTCAAGTCGACCTACAACACAGACTACGCTGAGAGACTCTGCCGTCGTACCTCTCGCACACTCCTCAACCATCTCGTACACCAGCTCTACAGCAGACGCCGCAACCTCGAAACCGAGATGGAGTCCATGTTCTCAGCCTGTGCTCAGGACGTAGCAGACCAGTTACGAGACACCGCCAAACAAACAAGGCAACGGAACTACGCTACCTACATGCACACCAAGAACAGGAAGCTTGAGAAACTTGGCATCACCAGCAGCAGCAACCAAGCCTCCCCCGGTACCACGGTTGAAACCACAGGGAAATCCATCGTCAACCTGTCCGACCACATCCTTCAACCAGATGAAATTGAAGTTCTCAGCCGAGGGCTCAATTTCTGCCCCACCACCAAAATGGACCCCATCGGTCTCGCGGCAGACACAGAGGAATTCATCAGGAGAATGAGGCTCCGGGAATTCTTCCACAAATCCCAAGATGTCAGCAGCGAACCCAATGAGACAATCAATGATCCAGAACAGCAGACAGAGGGATCCGCAGTACAGCAACCGAAGAAGAAAGAGTCAAATTGGACCCCTTCGGAGGGTCGCTGCCCTAAGCTTGACATGTATGCTCAAGCTGTCAGGAGATGCATCAACGCCAGATTCATCAGCCGCACTCACAAGACAGTCCAGAATGTCACCCGAGCACAACGCAACGCCATCCACGCTCTCAAGACCAACCGCAACATCGTCATCAAACCAGCAGACAAAGGAGGTGCCATCGTCATACAGAACAGAACGGACTATTGCAAAGAAGTATACCGACAACTGGACAACCAGGAACACTACAGACAGTTACCCGCAGATCCGACCAAAGAACACACCCGCCAACTCAACAGACTGATCAAAACCTTCGATCCAGACCTTCAAAGCATCCTACATGCTCTCATCCCACGTACTCCCCGCGTGGGAGACTTCTACTGCCTCCCAAAGATACACAAAGCCAACACACCTGGACGTCCTATCGCATCAGGCAACGGAACCCTGTGTGAGAACCTCTCTGGATATGTCGAGGGCATCCTGAAACCCATCGTACAGGGAACCCCCAGCTTCTGTCGCGACACTACAGACTTCTTACAGAAGCTCAGCACCCACGGATCAGTTGAACCAGGAACACTCCTCGCCACGATGGACGTCTCGGCACTCTACACCAGTATTCCCCACGATGACGGCATCGCTGCGGCAGCCTCAGTACTCAACACCAACAACAGCCAATCTCCAGACGCCATCCTACAACTCATCCGCTTCATCCTTGACCACAATGTCTTCACCTTCGACAACCAGTTCTTTACCCAAACACACGGAACAGCCATGGGGACCAAATTCGCACCCCAATACGCAAACATCTTCATGCACAAGTTCGAGCAAGACTTCTTCGCTGCACAGGATCTCCAACCAACGCTATACACCAGATACATCGACGACATTTTCTTCCTATGGACCCACGGCGAAGAATCACTGAAAAGACTACACGATAACATCAACAAGTTCCATCCCACCATCAAACTCACCATGGACTACTCCTCAGAATCAGTCTCATTCCTGGACACATGAATCTCCATCAAAGACGGACACCTCAGCACTTCACTCTACCGCAAGCCCACGGACAACCTCACGATGCTTCACTTCTCCAGCTTCCACCCTAACCACGTTAAAGAAGCCATCCCCTATGGACAAGCCCTGCGAATACACAGGATCTGCTCAGTCGAGGAGGAACGCGATGGACACCTACAGACACTGAAAGACGCTCTTGTAAGAACGGGATATGACGCTCGACTTGTTGATCGACAGTTCCGACGGGCCACAGCGAAAAATCGCATAGACCTCCTCAGAAGACAAACACGGGACACAACCAACAGAGTACCCTTTGTCGTCCAGTACTTCCCCGGAGCGGAGAAACTACGCCATGTTCTTCGCAGCCTTCAACGTGTCATCGATGATGACGAACACCTCGCTAAGGCCATCCCCACGCCTCCACTACTCACTTTCAAACAGCCGCCTAACCTCAAACAGACCATCGTTCGCAGCAAATTACCCAGCTTTCAGGAGAACAGCGACCACGACACCACACAACCCTGCCACAGCAACCTCTGCAAGACATGCCAGATCATCAACACAGATACCATCATCACACGTGAGGACACCACCCACCAGGTACATGGTACATACTCATGTGACTCGGCCAACGTTGTCTACCTCATACGTTGCAGGAAAGGATGCCCCGGAGCATGGTACATCGGCGAGACCATGCAGACACTGCGACAACGGATGAACGGACACCGCGCAACAATCACCAGGCAGGAGTGTTCCCTCCCAGTCGGGGAACACTTCAGCAGTCAAGGACATTCAGCCTCCGATCTTCGGGTAAGCATTCTCCAAGGTGGCCTTCGAGACACACGACAACGCAAAATCGTCGAGCAGAAACTGATAGCCAAGTTCCGCACCCATGAGGACGGCCTCAACCGAGATCTTGGGTTCATGTCACGCTACATGTAACCCCACCTGATGCAGGGTCATCCAGACTCGAGTCGACATTGGCTTGTTCTCTCTACACAGATGCGGCCAGACCTGCTGTGATTTCCAGCCAAAAAAAATGTTTTTTGTCTGTTTTTTTGTTTTTCATACAGACCCCAGCATCTGCAATATTTGACCCCTTGTGACCCCACCTCATTGTTCTTTGATGTAATGTTTCCCTGACTGACCTGTTTGGACACCATTCACACCTTTGACTGCTGTGATTATCTCTCTGCCGAGGTGTGATAAATGGCAGTTGGAAAGGTTACCTGTAAACATCTGACATGATTCTCTGACTATATAAGCTGTGTCTTTATGCATTTCTCCACTTCACCTGAAGAAGGAGCAGCGCTCCGAAAGCTTGTGATTTCAAATAAAGCTGTTGGACTATAACCTGGTGTTGTGTGACTTCTTACAGTTTGGAGTGGGACTAGCAGATACGTTAAGGGACAAGTTTGTGTGTGGGCTTCAAAGTGAAGGAACCCAGAAACGGCTTCTATCAGAAAAGGATCTTACGCTGGACAAGGCTTTCAGCATGGCAGTATCACACGAAGAAGCCGCAAGGGGCGCTGCAGAGATACAACAGAGACCGCAAGAATATGGCACCAATGAAATGTCATATGGAGCAGGGAAGTGTTATCGCTGCGGCAGAACAACACATGACCAGAAGGATTGTTGGTTCAAGGACCAAGTGTGCAGACAGTGTGGAAAAGCAGGACACATAGCAAGAGACTGCAGGTCAGGGAAGAAAACCAACAGCAACAAATCTCCACAGGAGAAGTAATAAAAGGTACATAAGGTGATGGGCAGTAGTTCAGACGAACAGAAAAGTGATACAGACTCCGAAAGCAAGGAGCTGGGTTGTCTGAAACTACATAAGGTAACCAAAATGGAGGATCACCAGACTATCTGGGTCATACTCAAGATAGACGGAGTCCAAGTAAAAATGGAATTGGACACAGGATCAGCCCTAACAGTCATAAACCAAAGGGACTACAAGCGGCTATTTTCACATATACCCTTGAAAGCTACAGAGATTGTCTTGAAGATGTACACGGGGCAAAAAGTCTACCCCAAAGGAAAAATAAGGTGAAAGTGATATACAAAGGCCAGGAAATACCTAAAATGGACCGATATGTATTGCCAGATGGAGGACCACCACTACTAGGACGTGAATGGATCCGGAAGATACAATTAGATTGGCATTCCATACAGGCACTGAAGGTTGAGGCCAAAAAGGATGACGAAGTCACACCTGGAGGACTGTCAAAAATGCTAACTGACGCAAAAGAAGTGTTCCAGGAGGGACTCGGAACACTAAAAGGCATAACAGCAACGATTAAAATAGAGGAAAATGCAAGCCCAAAGTTTCTTAAGGCCAGACCAGTGCCTTATGCGATCCGACCAGCCGACTAGACTGGAGCGAGTGGGCTACACCCATCGTTCCTGTAATGAAGAGGTCGTTGAGTAATACGCCTGGGGAACCAAAGAAGGTCCACATCTGTGGGGATTTTAAGGTGACAGTGAACCCAATCCTTCACACGGTACAATATCCGCTTCCACGGATTGAGGATATTTTCGCCTCGCTACCTGGAGGTAAATGCTTCACCAAAATTGATCTAGCCCAGGCGTACATGCAAATGGAGGTAGAAGAAGCCTCAAAACAATACCTCACGATCAACACTCATAAAGGTCTCTACCAATACAACCGGCTGGTGTTCGGGGTAGCATCAGCTCCGGCTTTTTGATAAAGGGCGATGGATCAAGTCCTGCAAGGGATTCCAGGGACCCAGTGTTATTTGGACGACATCCTGGTCACGGGCGAAAATGACAGTGATCACCTCGCCAACCTGGAGAAGGTGCTCACTAGATTAAAGGAATATGGGCTACGAGCTAATCGCCACAAGTGCGAGTTTTTCCAGAAGCAGATCTCGTATTGTGGCCACGTTATTGATGAAGAGGGGTTACATAAGTCCCCTGACAAGATTAAGGCAGTAGTCAAGGCTCCAGCACCAGAAAATGTGTCACAGCTGAGGTCGTTCCTCGGGCTGGTGAACTACTACCATAAGTTCTTAGCAAATTTGTCTACAGTATTACACCCACGGAACACCCTACTGCAAACGGGGGTACCATGGAAGTGGAATGACGAACGTAAACGAGCTTTCCAGAAGTGCAAAGAATTGATCACATCAAAAGAGGTGTTGGCCCATTTCAACCCAGCACTACCAATTCGTTTGGCATGTGATGCATCACCCTATGGTATTGGAGCGGTGCTGTCGCACAAATTCCCAGACGGGTTGGAGAGGCCAGTAGCCTTTGCGTCTCGGTCACTAACCTCAGCCGAGCGCAACTATGCCCGGATTGACAGGGAGGCCCTCAGCCTAGTATGGGGAGTAAAAAAATTCAACCACTATCTGCATGGGCAGAAGTTCACCTTGCTGACTGACCACCAACAACTTGTCTCCATCTTTAATCCTAAGAAGGGCGTTCCGGTGATGACTGCACAACGGTTACAAAGATGGTCCCTTTTTCTAGGGGCGAACCAATATGAAATAGAATATAAAGGCACGAAACAGCATGGAAACGCTGATGGGCTATCATGCCTGCCACTGCCTACTGTGGAGGAAGCACCAGCAGTGGACCCTATCGAGATATTTTATTCGTCAATAATTGAACGATTGCCAGTAACTAACACGGATATAGAGAAGGAGACCCGCAATGATCCGACACTGTCTCGGGTATATGATTTGACGGTGAGGGGATGGCCAACGCATGGCGACTCACTGTTGCCAGCATTCTCATCCAGAAGAGAACAGCTGTCAGTATGCCAGGGGACAGTGATGTGTGGATCCCGAGTGGTAATTCCACCCAAGTTAAGGGAGAGAGTGCTAAATGAGCTTCACGAAGGTCATCTGGGAGGGGTGAAAATTAAAAGCCTTGCTAGGGCTTGTGTGGTGGCCGGGGATCGATCAACAAATCGAGGACCTAACCAAGAGCTGCTCAGGATGTCAGAAGGTCCAAAATGCACCACCACATGCCCCTCTACACCCATGGGAGTGGCCCTCCTCTCCATGGCAACGGGTGCATATTGATTTTGCTGGTCCATTCATGGACTCAATGTTCTTAATAGCAGTGGATGCTCACTCGAAATGGCCTGAGGTGATAAAAATGTCCTCAACCACTACAGAGAAAACGATTGCAGTCCTATGGACCATATTTGCCAGGAACGGCTTGCCAGAGCAGATTTGCTCTGATAATGGACCACAGTTTGTGTCCGGAGAGTTTTGGAAATTTATGAGAAGGAATGGGGTAAGGCATTACACATCCGCCCCGTATCATCCAGCCACAAATGGATTGGCTGAGAGGTTCGTACAAACCTTTTAAAAGGCGATAAAGGCCATGTGCGATGATGAAATTCCACTACAGCATAAGGTGGACAATTTCCTGTTAGCCTACAGAAATGCGACACATGCAGTTACCAACCAGACCCCAGCCATGATGTTCTTTAACCGAAGGTTGAGATCTCGTCTGGATTTGCTCAGACCAAATGTGCGAAGAAATTTTGAGGACAAACAATTCCAGCACATCAATGAGAAGCCGACAAGGAGCTTCAATGTAGGACAACCATTCTTGGCCCATGACTACCGAACAGAGAAATGGCAACCCGGAACGATATGCACACGGCAGGGGCCATTAATGTACACAGTGGATGTCGGGGAGAACATTGTGAGATGCCACGTCGACCAGATCTTAGCGTCACAGGAATGAGTCAACCCCATGTCTCGCGTACCTGGGGATGAACCCGACATACCGGTAGCATCTACCTCAGAAACAGTAGCAGTGGAAACTGATGAACTAACCGACGAAAGGGGGCCAGAATCACCTCTGCACCAAGAACAAGAACCTCAGGAAAGGCGCTATTCAGAAAGGATCAGGAAGCCGCCCCAAAGACTGAATCTATAAATGGACTATTTCTGTTTAATGTGCATGTTAAAGTGTTAATTGTTATTTGAATATTATGGGTACCGCTAATCTAAAAGGGGAGGAATTGTAGCGTATGTACCTTTAAGAGAGAACTACTTTTACAACTCCTGTATACTGTAGTACCGGCAGTGACCACACCTGTATATAAGCCTTGAGCATGCCTCTGTACTGCCAGTCTTGAGACTACCCTACTCCAGTAAACACCTGTTGATTGTTAAGTTACAGCCTCCGTGTAGTTATTGGAAAACATCATACTCTGAGAATCACGGATCCAACACAGGTGACATCATGATTGGCATCGCCAATTTGGCTCTGGTGTCTAACTTTCTCCCTATCATGCCCTCTGTCATCTTGTACCACATAAAATATGAAATACTGTGATTGAAGTAAGATAATAGTGACTTGCTAAAGGATGCTGAACTGGGTGTAGTTTCCACTCAGCTAATGTTCTGCCCACACACGTAACGCACAGATGACTGTTACATCAGTTATTGCACAGTGTTCAGTTCCATTCGCAACTCCTCAGATAATGAAGCAGTCAGTGCCCGAATGCAGCAAGACCTGGACAACATTCAGGCTTGGGCTGACAAGTGGCAAGTAACATTCGCGCCACACAAGTGCCAGACAATGACCATCTCCAACAAGAGAGAGTCTAACCATCTCCCCGTGACATTCAACGGCATTGATATTGTCCAATTCCCCACCATCAACATCCTGGGGGTCACTTAACTGGACTAGCCACATAAATACTGTGGCTACAAGAGCAGGTCAGAGGCTGGGTATTCTGTGGCGAGTGTTCTACCTCCTGACTCCCCTAAGCCTTTCCACCATCTACAAGGCACAAGTCAGATGTGTGATGGAATAATCTCCACTTGCCTGGATAAGTGCAGCTCCAGCAACACTCAAGAAGCTCAACACCAATGTTCCCTTTAAGTTGCACGGCCACACAGCGCTCTGCAGCTCCCACGCGGCCAGATCACCAGCTTTTATACAGGAAAAACCGCGCATGTGCAGTATTTTGAAACGGCCGCACGGCCCCTCCAAGGGGCTGAGCACCCAAACAAATATTAAGGGAAACGTTGCTCGACACCATCCAGGACAAAGTAGCCTGTTTGATTGGCACCCCATCCACCACCTTAAACATTCACTCCCTCCACCACCGGCGTACCATGGCTGCAGTGTGTATCAACTACAAGATGCACTGCAGCAACTCGCCAAGGCTTCTTCGGCAGCACCTCCCAAACCGTGACCTCTTCCACCTAGAAGGACAAGGGTAACAGGCGCATGGGAACACCATCACCTCCAAGTTCCCCTCCAAGTCACACACACCATCCTGACTTGGAAATATATCGGCCGATCCTTCATCGTCGCTGGGTCAAAATCCTGGAACTCCCTCCCTAACAGCACTGTGGGAGTACCATCACCACAGGGACTGCAGCGGTTCAAGAAGGTGGCTCACCACCACCTTCTCAAGGGAAATCAGGATGGGCAATAAATGCTGGCCTTGCCAGCGACGCCCACATCTCGTGAATGAATTAAAAAAATACTTTCATGCTGTAGCTCATCCTGAGGTGATATGAATGTCAGTATTGTGGAAAATACTTTACAGGCCCCTCTTATTTAAGAATCTTCCTATTCTGCAGAACTGTTGGAAGGAGTTTGTGTAGTCGGTTTCTCTATGATATTGGCAAGGATGATTATGTTCCTTCTCTCATTACATAAACATTCTTACCATGGTCTAACACTGTAAAATACAGGGAAAGATTCAAGAAATTGAAGAGAAAAATAAAATTCATATAATTAACAGGTGCAAAATAATCTATTACATTTGCATTTATGCATTAACTATTATTTGCAAAAGAAAAAATATATAAACATTAGCTGGGAAAAATGATATGAAACACTAAACATTAGCTGAAAGAAAAGAAACCTTGTCAAAAAAACTATTTCCATCTGTCCCTTTGAATTGGAACTTTAAACAGCTTCCTTTAACATCTGGTTTTCGTGAACCAAAGTGTGGCTGGGCAGGACTTGTGCCCAAACAGTTAATAAAGAAACCATACCCCCCTTAACATACTGGGTGTGTGTTTAATTAGGCTCCCACTCAAAATATGTAGGAGTGAAATCCAGAGGATTATTGCCCACTTGCATATTTTCAGTGGGGACGAGGCCGATGCAGCAGCCAGCCAATTTCTCTGCCTTGATTTGCCAAATTCCACTGGCACTAGACATCACCAGTTAGAAATTCAACCCTCCTGTCTTCCCAACCAAGAAATAGTCCATATTTTGATGGCTTTGACATCTGCAATTTATGCAATTAGGCAATGGGGGCAATTACGTGCCCAGAATTTTTAAGCGTCTGACTATTTGCTCTTGTTTTCCTAAAGCCATGTTGAGATATAGTTTTTTGGCTGCCGAGCTTGTGGACCTTCTTCATTGTGATCCTCAAAGGTAAATATTGCTGACTACTCGTCCATGCAAGGTATCAAAGCCGAGTCCTATCCAATTCTTACCGACATCTACACCTTTTTCCTTTTCCCACAAGGACTCATTGGATAGTAAAGTGGAGCAAAATGCTGGTTGTTTTTTTGCCCCTTGCCTCTCGCCCTGCGACGCTGAAGCCAGTTCTACTGCCCTTGAGTTGTTTTGGGTAACTCCGACTAACTCATCACTGATTGGGAGCTTCCTCATTTCAACGGCTCAGTTCTACAGTTTGCTTACCAATTTAACCATCAGGGTAGTCCTAGCAGTCTGACTTTTCCCAGGCCAGATATGATGGCTAGAACCCATTACTGAAGCCTTTAGGGGGTTCCTTTTTACATTAGGTGGCATAACAAGATACAGCCAAGATAAGGACAGAAGTCTCACAAAATTAGCGGCAGCATTTAGTGGTTGCCAAGGACAGAGAAATACCTGGAAAATTCATATTGGGGCAAAAACGGATAAGAAATATGGGAGACTCCTTTTAAAGTCCTTTTTTCATTAAAATCTGTCAATAGAATGAGTAACATGGATACAATAAAAGAAATATTGTGTGCAGCTGAGAGTAATAGAGGCAAAGCATTGGCTTGAAAGTTACAGACCTGACCCAAAGTAATGGTTGAAGATGTGGTCATACTTTATAAGGCCATTTCTGCACTTAATAGAAACTAACTTTGCTGCTTGAAAACAGTGTTTATTTTATTACACCATTACGCAAAAAATATTTTTTAAATGTTGCAGATTTTCATCTTTTTTGCATAACATCTATCCTATCTTTGTGATATCAGTCTTACTTTATATATCGCTGAAGCTTATTGCCTATTTATCCCAGTTAATAGCCAATGTTGTAGCACGGTCATGATGTTATTGATCGTATGTTGTTTGACTTGTTTGCTCATTTTATAAATACTTGTTGTTGTTTAGCATAACAGGAAAAGCTTATAATGGGATGTCTAGTTTGACTATCCGTTCAATGGCCGCCTGAGAGGCCGATTGGAGAAATGAGCTGCCTCCCGCAGCAGATCTCAGTGGGCAGGTTGATGTGAGGTGTTCCATGGTCTGGGACTCAGGGCCACAGTCGCACTTCGGGCCGTCCCTCATCTTCCACTTGTGGAGCAGGTAGCCGCACCCTCCACCTCCTGTGTGGATTGGGTTGAGCGCTGTCCACTGTCTTCGAGGGAGGTCGAAGCCAGGGACCTCTGCTGTTGGGTCAGTGATGAGGTGTTGGCTCTTCATGTTGCGCGCATCCCACGATTCCATCCATCTGGATAGTGGGTTGATACCAGCTGCATGAATGGGCCCAGCACTCCGCATTTATAAATACTATGTGCACGGGGACCCCAGTAACTGTCCTCTATTAGGATTATATGAAGACAAAAGACTAAACTTCAGCATTTGAGATTCTGAGGTGGATCTGAGCAGATATTATACAATGTATATTCTCTTTCTCAGTAGGTGTAAACTGATCCTGTTATCTTGATATCTATGCTGTAAAGCATTGGTACTTCATTTGGGAGGGGAGTTTTCTTCTGTGTAAACCTCAAAACAGTTTAATTATTACAATGCCAAGAGGTGTTCTTTTTAATCAAAAATTTCAGCCAGACTGTCAACCCAGCAGAGAAAGAATTACTTCATGCAAATACTATTAAACAATTATTATTGAAAAAACGTGTGGCATAATTTTCTACATAAAATAAAATAAGAATATTTCTAAGATTCAACATAGATAGTAAATGCATGCAAGGGTTAAATGTTATCTTTTCTCATTTTGAACTCTCAACATCAGTGCAGTTCACAAACCACAAACAGTAGCTGCTGCACAGAAAAAACCTCAGCGATAGACTAAGCCAATTTTTTTTTGTGCCAAGATACTGCGAATACAGTGCTTAAAACCAAAAATTACCTCTTTTCAAACATCTTTCTTATATAAAAGCAAAATACTGCGGATGCTGGAAATCTGAAATAAAAACAAAAAATGCTGGAAATACTCAACGGGTCAGGCAGCATCTGTGGAGAGAGAAACAGAGTTAACGCTTCGGGTCGATGATCCTTCGTCAGAATCTTTCTTATATAGTTTGATAAGTACTTTTGGATGAAATGGTCTTTCAGAGACCTCCATGATGTGGTGTTGTATGTAGAACAACAACTTGTATTTATATAGCGCCTTTAACGCTTCACAGGAGCGTTATCAAACAAAATTTGACCCTGAGCCACATAAGGAGATATTAGGGCAGATGACCAAAAGCTTGGTCAAAGGGGTAGGTTTTAAGGAGCGTCTTAAAGGAAGAAAGAGAGGGAGAGGCAGAGCGATTTAGGGATGGAATTCCAGAGCTTAGGGTGTTGGCGGCTGAATCTCAATATGAATCTAATTTCATCCATGGAGTTTGAATCTTTTGCCAGAACTAAAGATATGAGAGAGTTTACCAGTAATTATTTCAGCCTAAGGCCGCTGAGGACCAGGCTTTTTTGTCTTAAAATACTCCTGTGCAGCGCCTTGGAACGTTTTACTACATTAAAGGCGCTATATAAATACAAGTTGTTGTTGTTAATAGAGGATATTACATACTATGCTAATGAACAGGTCTTGCATATCTGCTGATGCCTGGACTGTGGATAGTTTGATTAGCACCTAGAACAAAAGCCTTTGCATCCTGCCTAACTTCCAGATTGATCAACCTCGGCTGGCCCCACTGATAAGTTGTCTCCTAGCCTCAAGTTTGAAACTTGGTAAGGGAGGACAGCTTCCTTTTTTACTTTTTAAAGTAATGTGTGAAATAAAGTCAGAAATTCAGCTATTGCATCAAATCCCTCTCCCTCATAACTTTAGCTCTTGCACCCTACATATTAAGCTTATATACTTTCATCTCCTCCTCCAACAGAAATCTGCCAAGCTGCCTTTTTGAAACAGAGTGTTCCCTGCACTAGTTAGCAAATTAATCCACAGGTCAGCAAACCGAAACAAGAAAAAGATGTCCTTATTAATTTTCATTAAGTACAGTATCTATTTTTTTAAATTTTGAAATTGAAGCTTCCATGCTCAGCCGGAACTGAGAATGATTGGTGCCAACACTGGTGCCAAAAGTGGAACTGATATCTTCTGGATGGATATATTAAAAAATGTCAAAGGTTCTATTGTAAGTGGCATACAAGCCTGATTGACAGTGTTAATAGACCTGTGTGCCCTCATGCACCTGTTACTATGGAGATGCATTGAGCTCAAACTGAGTTAATTTACTAGATTAATTTTGCCTATTCAAGACATTGAGATACATTTTCTGCTTTGATATTTGACCCAGTTACTTGGCACAAATTGCACATGAATCATATTTAAATTCAATTTACACCAGTGGTACTAAAGATCACTAAAGCGAATAAATATAATAACTGGTGCGTGTTATTTCTCTCTCAAGTTCTCAGCAGTAAACCCTGCTTGTAATACTGTAGTACTAATTTTCATTTGTTCTTGTTTCAATCTGAGATTGCCTAAAAGAATTTACATTGAATTCACAGCATAGAAACAGGCCATTCGACCCAACAGATTTATGCTCCACATGAGCCTCCTCCCACCTTACTTATTATCCTGGTCTCGCATATCTGCTAATGCCTGGATTGTGGATAGTTTGATTAGCACCTAGAACAAAGAAGATAGAATGAACACTCAGAGACAATGAGCACCATACAGTCACACATAAAGCAGCTAATGCCAGAGACAGAAGGCAAGACTTTACGAAAATAAGTATTGCCACTATCTTCAATCAGTAATGAGAGAAACTATTTTTCTCAGGAAATTAGGCAGAAGTTTTTCCATTAGTTATGAAAAAGGAAAATTCCCTTTGTGTTCTTTTTGACAGTTTTCCTCAATGGATTACAGGTTTGAGCAATGTTTTAGTTTCTTATTTTTCTGAATTTCTATGACTTTTGAAAATGCTGTTATCTTCAGAAAGGTAAGTGTACTTTATAATGCATTATTTCATCAAAAACAAAATGCAAGTAAGCTGAGCTTTTTGATTTTTTCACAGCAATATATGTGTTAAATAGTTTTCCTTAGAGAAGCAATTAATTTCTTTCAGTCCAGGGGCTCCAGACTGATTCAGTCTCCTGTACAGTTAAGCTTAAATGGCCTGGAAGACTATGAGGTGGTGGTATTCCCTGTCCTATAATCTGGCATAGCAGGCAACTATGGGGCATCTCCACACACAAGTGGAGGATCTCTCCCTTTCTGCAGTTACCAGAAGGTCATTAAGTGTGAGTGATGACAAAGACTTTGGTCATCACTTTCAGGAGACAATAGATTTTTAAAAATTCATTTATGGAATGTGGGCGTCGCTGGCAAGGCCAGCATTTATTGCCCATCCCTAATTGCCCTTGAGGTGGTGGTGATGAGCCACCTTCTTGAACCGCTGCAGTCCGTGTGGTGATGGTACTCCCAGAGTGCTGTTAGGTAGGGAGTTCCAGGATTTTGACCCAGCGACGATGAAGGAACGGCGATATACTTCTAAGTCAGGATGGTGTGTGTGACTTGGAGGGGAACTTGGAGGTGGTGGTGTTCCCATGCGCCTGCTGCCCTTGTCCTTCTAGGTGGAAGATGTCGCGGGTGTTGGGAGGCGCTGCCGAAGAAGCCTTGGCGAGTTGCTGCAGTGAATCTTGTAGATGGTACACACTGCAGCCATGGTACGCTGGTGGTGGAGGGAGTGAATGTTTAAGGTGGTGGATGGGGTGCCAATCAAACAGGTTGCTTTGTCCTGGATGGTGTCGAACTTCTTGAGTGTTGTTGGAGCTGCACTCATCCAGGCAAGTGGAGAGTATTCCATCACACTCCTTACTTGTGCCTTGTAGATGATGGAAAAGCTTTGGGGAGTCAGGAGGTGAGACACTCGCTGCAGAATACCTAACCTCTGACCTTCTCTTGTTGCCACAGATTGTAGCATACAGTTCTTTATTTTAAACTCAACGAGGGGTAATTTTGACTTTGGACGATAAGACATCGGCTGGGCCTCCTGTTAAACACCTCTCCTGAGGTCAATGGAAACGAGAATGGGGAGAGGTGTTTAACAGGTGACCGAACCAATATCATGTTTTACGCTATCATCTAAAGTCAAAATTACCCCATTAATTCGGCAAGACAATAATAATTTATATGCTAAAAGGAGATTCACGAGGTTTATCAGTTAGTCATCACTTTTCTTACCCCAAATTATATTTGAAAACTAGGAAACATCTTAAGATCAGTAGAGAGCAGGAAGTGGATGATTAATAATGGATAATTCTAATGTAATTACAACAGAACATGAAAGATCCCACAAACAGCAGCGAGATGAATGGCCAGTTAATCTGTTTAGTTGGTGTTGGTTGAGGGATCGGTGTTGACCAGGACAACGGGAAAACTCCCTGCTCTTCTGGCAAAAAAAGGCCATTGTGTCAGCTGTGGCTCAGTGCTAGCCTACTTGCCTCTGAGTTAGATGGTCGTGGGTTCAAGCCCCACTCCAGAGGTTTGCAGCACAAAATCTGGGCTGACACTTCAGTGCTGCACTGTCGGAGGTACTATCGTTCCAGGGATGAGGGACTTCAGTTACGTGGAGAAGCTGGGGCTGTTCTCCTTAGAGCAGGGAAGGTTGAGAGATTTGATAGAGGTGTTCAAAGTCATGAGGGGTCTAGACAGAGTAGATAGAGAGAAACTGTTCCCATTGGTGGAAGGGTCAATTAAGGTGATTGGCAGAAGAACCAAAGGCGACATGAGGAAAAACTTTTTTACACAGCGAGTGGTTGGGATCTGGAATGCACTGCCTGAGGGGGTGCTGGAGGCAGATTCAATCGTGGTTTTCAAAACGGAATTGCATAAGTACCTGAAGGGAAAAAATTTACAGGGGAATGGGGAAAGAGCAGGAGAGTGGGATTAATTGGATAGCTCTAGCAAAAGAGCCGGCACAGGCACGATGGGCCGAATAGCCTCCTTCTGTGCTGTATCATTCTATGATTCTATAAAAGTGCTAGCACTGCGTCAAGCAGACACTCAAGATTTTCTGACGTTCAAGAAAAAGAAAATGCAACGACACAATCACTCAAGTGTTACCTAATTTCTGAATAGCTATACATTTCTGACAGGAATTTTGTCTCTGCACTGCACATTGGCACACAATGTTCTATGTCAACTAATTTTGCATGCTAGTCTTCAAGTATGTCAGCATATTGTGTATGTATAAATGGTTAAGTCTGCATAGTGTTCCAGTGACAGTCAGGAGTGGACTGGCAATATGGGAAGTCGGGAGGTTTCCCCAATGCCCCCGTGAATGTATTATCTACACTCCCCTTTGCCGTGAGAATCACAAAGAATCCCAGGTATTCGGGGAAACTAGTCCACAGCCAAGTGACAGTTTAGCAAAGTGCACAGCTAACCTATATATTGACTCCGAGTCCAGAGCCATCTAGAGGACAGGCTCAGCAATTACTTGCACATATAGCATTAGGTACAGTGGAGGATGGAGAGCAGTGAGTGGGTCAGCAGTGTCTTACTATAAATAAAAAATATGTTTGCAACAAAGGCTAAGGCTATTCCTTAATGATCTTTTGGTCTCCCACATTTTACTCCTCCCCCCTCGTCTCCTGAAGGTTTTGATTCTTTGCTGGGTATGGTTCACAGGCACCCAAGCAGCCATTATTTACGTGCTAGCTTTAACCATAAGTGGTTGCAGATTGTTGGACCAATGGGGACAAGGCAACCTGTGCCTGATCCTGGGTTTACCCAGACTCCGTGCCAATACACCTCTAGCAGGAGTCACTGAACAGCAACTGGGATCAGGACACCCGGCTGAATTTCCCCTCTTTAACAAAGGGCACTGAGGCCAATTGCCATTCCTGCTCATATCAGCACAGCCTGCAAATTGAAAGCAACTAAATAGAGCTGCTACAGCTAACAAAATGGATAGGCAGGATCAATGAGCTGAATGGCCTACTCCTGTTTCGATGTTTCTTATTGTTTAATGAGCCAGGCCAGTCAACCCACAGTCAACCAAGGAGTGTGTATGTTTTCTTAAGGCAGGCATCAGGATTGCCTATTTAGTATTCCCTTCCAACGCAGCACAGTGTGAAGCCAAAGAGAAAGACAGCCTAATTAAGGCTCTAATTAAGACTAAGGGGGGATTTTAACTCAGGTGCGGGATGGTGTCATGTTATCCGAATTTCGTGTTTCCCACACGAATCTAAATGGATGTGGGAGATTGATGCAATTTTAACTCAATTGGCCAATTGATTTCCAACGTGTGGGAAGCCTTTGCAAATGGGTTTTTCATGACTGAACGTCCCCTCCGATGACGTCATCATTGCTGCTGCATTTAAGGTCCACAGCAAGCCTTGCTTCTTCTGCAGGCTGCCAAGCTTCTTGGCTGTGCAGTGTGAGGGAGCTGCAGCAAATATGACAAGCGGGAGGGCCAGATCAGCTCCTCGCTTTGACGAGGTGGCACTGCAAGCATTAGTGGATGGGGCTAGAGCCAACAGGGAGGAGCTCTTCCCTTCATCAGGGAGGATGAGGCCTCCCACTCAGACCAAGGCAGTGTGGATGCAGGTGGCTGAGGAGGTCAACTCCTTGGGAGTCACCCGCAGAACCTGGATACAGAGCAGGAAAAGACTTCATGACCTTCAGCGCACTGGAAAAGTGAGTATGAATTTCCCATCACCCTCAATCTGATCCCCATTGCCTTTCCTCACCAGCACTCAGCTTTAGCAATCTCTTCCTCCACATCCCACTTGACACTGACATCCATGCACCCTTACCCATTCCCTCTCTCTCTATGCTCACATTCACCTAACTATTCGACCATGCAGCCCTCACACTCCCTATCACTCTGATGCTTTGAACACAACTGACAACACACAGGGAGGGCCCTTGGTCTTGCAACCTCACTCCATCTTTGTCTCCTTCTAAGTATCTATGCTATGCAATCTCTACACTCACTCCTTCATTCTCACTCAACCTTCAACCTTCACTTGTCTCCCTCATTGCAGGAAAAGAGAGCTCACAACAAAAGAGAGCGAGCCAGGACAGGAGGAGGGACAGCCTCAATATCCCACCTGACCCCCTGGGAGGAGGCCGTCCTGGAAATTATGGGAATAGAGGATGATTCGCGCGTGGGGGACGGACAGGCGGGTGTAACACAGCAAGCTGGTGACAGAAAAGTTTCCCATCTCTCTCTTTGACATTGCATGAATTGCTGATAATGATTGTGAAGTTGTAACAGATGGACTTATGAGCATCTGCAAAAAGCTATGAGCATCTGCAAAAAGCTATGTGCATGTAGCCTTTGCATCACATCTCTGACTCTTTCCTTTACTCCCCCACAGGACCATGACAAGCATCTGTCCCCCCTAGCCAGGAAGAAGAGACTGAGCAGCCAGACTCCTCAGAGGAAGCTGCAACCTCTAAGGGCGCAGCGTCAGCAGAATTCAGCGCACCCAGCACCAGCGCAGACACTCGCACCTCGGTGGGACCTTTGGGACATAGAGTAGTGTTGTCACCTGGTGTATCACAGCTCACAAGTGAGCATCAGCAGATTGTGGAGACAGGGACAGCAGTGGAGAGTCCCAGTTGGAGGGCGCAGGACTCTGCCAGCTCGGCTCAGCAGCATGTTGACCCTCTGCCTCTGGGTCCATCCATAAGATCAGAGGTGATGGAACTCCAGGCACAGATGCAGGAGTCTCTGGCAGGTTTTGTCTCTAGGGTTGCTGCGAGTGTGGAGCGAATGGAGGAATCCATAGCGAACATGAGCAGAGCCTTTGTGGCGTCATTGGCGCATGAACGCATCACCACGGAAAGGATGGCAACCTCCATGGAAAGGATGGCTACCGTAGAGGAGAGGATGGCTACGGCCATGGAGGAGCTTAGTCGCCAGGGTATGGAAAACATAGTCATTGTTCAGAATAGAATGACATCTCTTGAGGAGCAATGGCATCTATTGAACAGAGAAACCAGACCTTCATGGAAGTCCTTCTGAGTAGGACTGCCATTGCAGATACGGGTCCCCATGGCCCCCCTGATGTGCAGCAAGGTGCTCTCCAGCCACTTCCAGGCGCTGGCCCCTTCTGGCCTGTGCAGCTTCAGGTGGGTGAGCAGCAGCCTGGCGCTCCTCCTGCTGCTGTTGTTCCTGGTTCTGCTGCTGCCGCGGCTGGTGCTCGAGCTCCTCTAATGCCCAGATGGGAAGGAAATAAATGGCTCCCATGCTTCTGGTATAAGCCTCCGTTGAGGAAGCGCTGAGTGAAGGTGGCGAGAGGGGTTTCCCAGGAGGCCACACTGGAGATGGGTGTGAGGCTCCAACCTTCCAGAGATGCAGTTAAGCCTTCTAAAAGTTGCCCCAGACCTGAGACCACTAAGTCCTGCCACCTGCAAATCATGGCTGATCAAATCTCCTCTTTAATGGTTGACCTGCAGTTGATAGTCAGCAATCCAATAGTGCTCCCGCCAGGTTTCACATTCGTGTTTCCCACCAGGCGTGTTTAACGTGGGAAAAGGGTTAAATTTGCAAGGGCCTGTTAAAATAGGATTATAGAGGCCATTTAGTGGTTATTAAGGGCCTTAAAGACCAGTCCCGCCTGTTGGATGCGGGACGGAGTCGGGACCATCAGACACGCCTGAGTGAAAATTGCTTGGAGTCGGGAACCAGGCAGTGGGGGGGTCCCACCAGGCGGTGGGGGGGTCCCACCCGCCCGCCAGCCCGCCCGCCAGTTTTTGTGATTTTAACCCCCCACACGCCTCCAAGCCCAACTCCACGGCTCAATGAAGATCGAGCCCTAAAACTCTTCACTCCCCACAGGTGCTGCCTGACGTACTGAGTAATTTCCAGCATTTTCTGTTTTTATTTTAGAAAGAGAGCCTAATTAAGTTAAGTGAAAGTCTGAACATTTAAAAAAACAAGTCTGATGTTTCTGGACTGGGGAAAACAGAAAAGAAAAACTGTAAAGACAGAGGTTGCTGCCTGCCTGTCAGACAGCCTTCCTTCAGAGAATCACCTGCTTCAAGCAGTTTTCAGATAGAACCTCTCCTGAAATTATTTCTCCCTCCCTATTCTGCATTTTGGACTGTGTTTTTTATTGACTTACAACTATTGCGTTTAACAGTGTTCCAAACAGTAAAAATAAGAACAGACAAAATGGAACATTTATTTTTCATGCATTAGCTTCACGATGAATTTTTTTAATTGAGGAACTTCAAGTGAAGAATCGACGCCCACAATGCAAGATATTGGCAAGATTGAGTAAAAAGTAAAGCTTCCAAGCTATAATTTTAAAAGCTTAACGATTGCAGGAGGAATGAAAGAACAAGGGCGGCAAGGGGGCATATTCCCACTGCCATCTAATTCTAGTGAAATCCTAAGAACATTCTTTATCAGCTGTGGTTCAGTGGGTAGCACACTTGCCTCTGAGTCAGAAGGTTGTGGGTTCAAGTCCCACTCCAGAGACTTGAACACATAAATCTAGGCTGACACTCCCAGTGTAGTGCTGAGGAAGTGCTGCACTGTCAGAAGTGCCATCTTTCGGATGACCCAGGCCCCGTCTGCTTTCTCATGTGGCTGCAAAAGATCCCATGGCACTATTTTGAAGAAGAGCAGGGGAGTTATCTCTGGTGTCTTGGCCAATATTTATCCCTCAATCAACATCACTAAAACAGATTATCTGGTCATTATCACATTGCTGTTTATGGGAGCTTGCTGTGTGCAAATTGGCTGCTGCGTTTCCTACATTATAACAGTGACTACGCTTCAAAAAAAAAGTACTTAATTGGCTGTAAAGCACTTTGGGACATCCGGTGGTTGTGAAAGGCGCTATAGAAATGCAAGTCTTCCTTTTTCTTTTTTTTATCTACTCATTTATGATTTTGCTGTAAATAGTGAGCAGTGGAAATCTTCCCATAAGGAGTTCCACAATTTTGAGGCCCGAGGAAAGGATGAGTTGGAGCAGGAGACTGTAATAAGTCTCGAGTTCAATACAGGACGTAGGGAGGCGGAAGAGTATTTAACATGGAGTATTCAGAGCCTACATGGAACAATATAGAAAGAGAATAAAATATACCCTGGTAGAGATGGATGTTGGAAGCTAAAGGTGAGAGTGGGTGGATGAGTTTTTTCTCACATCGTGTAAAGGAGTGTGAAAAAGATGTCAAGTGAGCCTTCCCAGATATGAAAATAGCATTCACATCTCAGATGAACTTGGCCTTTGTATAGAGTTAAGAGCTGCTGAGAGGAAAAGAAGTGTTTGCACAAAAGAGGAAACTGAGCTTCTTGGAGATACCTTTAGCAAGGGAGGAGATGTAGAAGCCCCACAAGAGGTCATTGGAAATAGTGAGGTCAAAAGATGAAGAAGGACTAACATACGTTAAACATTTTGATCATATATCATGTTCCACATTAGACCTTTAAGAAGTTGAGAGGTCAGTGGAACAGCTAATTTAACATAAATGTAATACTATGTGTAATCCTGGATCAGGTTAATCTCCAAAAGAAATGGGGGAAGGAACATCTGAATTCTACTCTTGTTACTTTCTAGTATGGTATATAGTACAGGGTGTTATTTGTTTAACAGCTATAAGATTATGGGGGAAAAATTCAGTTGTTTGCGCCTCCCGTTAGCGCCTTAAGAGGGCGCTAATGGGGCGCAAAGCAACTAGCGCCCGGGCGCGGCAATGTTTGCGCCGCACGCGAAATTAACTAGACATTTTGCGGCGGCGCTAAACACTACCGCCACGATCTCCTGCGCCGGCAGATTGTGACATCAGTTGAGTGCACAATGCCTCAGACCGGATATTGAGTGGCGCCCCCTGCCTTACCGCCTGCCGCTAGCAACGACAGGTTGAGGGGAGCGTTTTGCAGTCAGAAAGGGACTGGGAGAGCGCCATTTAAAGGCGACCGCTTCCTGCCTCTTTTTGTTGGTGACATTTTTGCACCATGCATTCTGAGAGAGAGAGAGACTTCTGGAGAGATTCAATGCTGTGTGAAGGAGTTTTGAGTACTGAGCAACACTTTGCAGGTTCATTTTGATTTGCCCTTCCTTGCTTCGCCAGCGCTCTGAGGTAGCGCCTCGCTCCTCGGCCTTTGCGCCTTAAGACAGGTGTGAAGCACCTGATTTAGCGCTCCAATCACCTCCCAGGGGCGATAAAAGCCAAGTTTGCCGTCAGGCGATAATTAGCGCCAGGCGCTAAACTTTGCGCACGGCCGATAATGGCGCCCCAAACGGGGCGATACTGAATTTTTCCCCCCATGACTTTATGGACACAAGTCTAACATAGTCCACTCAATGCCATATTAAACTCCCTCCCCCCAAGGGACCAAGAGCTGGAAAGTGGGATTAGGCTGGAGAGCTCTTTTTCAGCCAGCACAGAGACAATGGGTCGAATGGCCTCCTTCTGTGCCATAAAGTTTTATGATTCTATGAATCCATGAATGATAAATAAATGCTATAAAGATCGTGCTTCCTTAAAAAGTTTATGGGTTTCTAAATGCCCAATTTAAAACCACAATTAAAATTAAATTGATGTTTAACACATATATGTTTCAAGATTGCTTTTTGTTCGGGCTTGTAATCCAGTTACACCCTCCATTATAAGCAATTGGGTGGTTCTCTACTCAGCTGAAATAAGTAGTTCTCAACTGCCAGGTCTGCCTACAGTTTCTTTTTGTCTGTCTCCAAAGTAAAAGAGGTAGCTTTTAAGTAAGGTCTTAAAGAAGGTTCAAAAAGATTTTAAAGAAGATTAAGGAGGTTTAAAGTCTGATTTACATCACCTTGCAATTTTTTTAGATTATTATCCTGGTTTCTTTAACCTATGAACTCAGATACGTTTAACTAAATGTTGTCATTCTCTTGATGGTAGGCAATTTAAAATTCTCATCCTCATGTTGAAATCCCATCATGGCCTCACTCCTCCCTATCTCTGCAACCTCCTTTAGCCCTAGAACTCTCCGTTTCTCCGGCTCTGGCCTCTTGTGCATCCACCCTCCCTGTGACCCACCATTGCCAGCTGTGCCTTCAGCTGTCAAGGTCACACGTTCTGGAATTCCCTTCCTAAACCCCTGTTCTCCTTCAAGACCCTCCTTAAAATCCATTTATTTTACCATGCTTCAGCTCAGCGTCCATTTTTGTTTGATTATGATTCTGTGAAGTGTCTTGGGATTTTTTTTATGTTATGCTATATAAATGTAAGTTGTTGTTGTACTCTTTAAGAAACTTATAGAAGGATCAAAACTAAATGCAATATTCTAAGTTATAGACTTGATATAACGTTCTTAGACTTGAACGCCATGATTTTGCCTCTTCAGCGTAAAAAAAATAGAAATTGTAGGTTAATCAGCATCTGTAGATCTGCGTTTTAGGTATATCGCTTCTTCAAAAATGCCATTCACCCTAGCATTGTATTTGTCTTATTCTCATTTTTTTACATCTATACATTATTTAACTTCAATATCATTTGCTAATTATTTTGATTCTATCCAACAAAAACTTTTAAAAAATTCATTCACAGGATGTGGGCGTCGCTGGCAAGGCCAGCATTTATTGCCCATCCCTAATTGCCCTTGAGAAGGTGGTGGTGAGCCGCCTTCTTGAACCGCTGCTGTCCGTGTGGTAAAAGTACTCCCACAGTGCTGTTAGGGAGGGAGTTCCAGGATTTTGACCCAGCGACAATGAAGGAACAGCAATATATTTCCCAGTCAGGATGGCGTGTGACTTGGAGGGGAACTTGCAGGTGGTGGTGTGCCCATGCGCCTGCTGCCCTTGTCCTTCTAGGTGATAGAGGTTGCGGGTTTGGGAGGTGCTGTCAAAGAAGCTTTGGCGAGTTGCTGCAGTGCATCTTTTAGATGGTACACACTGCAGCCACAGTGCGCCGGTGGTGGAGGGAGTGAATGTTTAAGGTGGTGGATGGTGTGCTAATCAAGCGGACTGCTTTGTCCTAGATGGTGTCGAGCTTGAGTGTTGTTGGAGCTGCACTCATCCAGGCAAGTGGAGAGTATTCCATCACACTCCTGACTTGTGCCTTGTAGATGGTGAAAAGGCTTTGGGGAGTCAGGAGGTGAGACACTCACTGCAGAATACCCAGCCTCTGATATGCACTTGTAGCCACAGTACTTATGTGGCTGGTCCAGTTTTTTTTTAAATTCATTGATGGGATGTGGGCGTCGCTGGCTAGGCCTGCATTTAGTGCCCATCCCTAATTGCCCTTGAGAAGATGGTGGTGAGCCGCCTTCTTGAACCGCTGCAGTCCATGTGGTGTAGATACACCCACAATGCTGTTAGGAAGGGAGTTCCAGGATTTTGGGCCAGCGACAGTGAAGGAACGGCGATACAGGTCCAAGTCAGGATGGTGTGTGGCTTGGAGGGGAACTTGTAGGTGGTGATGTTCCCATGCGTCTGCTGCCCTTGTCCTTCTAAGTGGTAGAGGTCGCGGGTTTGGAAGGTGCTGTTGAAGGAGCTTTGGCGAGTTGCTGCAGTGCATCTTGTAGATGGTACACACTGCAGCCACAGTGCGCCGATGGTGGAGGGAGTGAATGTTGAAGGTGGTGGATGGAGTGCCAATCAAGCGGGCTGCTTTATCCTGAATGGTGTCGAGCTTCTTGAGTGTTGTTGGAGCTGCACTCATCCAGGCAAGTGGAGAGTATTCCATCACACTCCTGACTTGTGCCTTGTAGATGGTGGAAAGGCTTTGGGGAGTCAGGAGGTGAGACACTCGCCGCAGAATTCCCAGCCTCTGGCCTGCTCTTGTAGTCACAGTATTTATATGGCTGGTCCAGTTCAGTTTCTGATCAATGGTGACCCCCAGGATGTTGATAGTGGGGGATTCAGCGATTGTAATGCCATTGAATGTCAAGGGGAGATGGTTAGAGTCTCGCTTGTTGGAGATGGTCATTGCCTGGCACTTGAGTGGCGTGAATGTTACTTGCCACTTATCAGCCCAAGCCTGAATGTCGTCCAGGTCTTGCTGTATGCAGGCATGGACTGCTTTATTATCTGAGGAGTTGTGAATGGAACTGAACACTGAGCAATCATCAACGAACATCCCCACTTCTGATTAATGATGGAGTGAAGGTCATTAATGTAGTAGCTGAAGATGGTTGGGGCTAGGACATTGCCCTGAGGAACTCCTGCAGTGATCTCCTGGGGCTGAGATGATTGACTTCCAACAACCACAATCATCTTACTTTGTGCTTGATATGACTCCAGCCAGTGGAGAGTTTCTATATCGGACATTTAAGATGTTCCAGAGCACTTCACAGAGAAGGAGAAAGTCACGGTTGAATAAAAAATTAGGAGCAGTGCCCAAAGCTTCATACAAAAAGGTTTTGAAGAGGTGTTCGAAGGAGGCGAGAGAGCCAGCAAGATAAAGACATTTAGGAAGAGCATTCCAGAGTGTGGGGCTGAAGGCTCTGCCACTGAAGGTAGGTGTTCCTGATTGCACTCATCTGATGTGCAAAGGAGGCCAGAGTCAGAAGAGTGGAGGGCATGACTAGCATGTAGGCCTGGAGGAGGTTGCAGAGTTAGGATGGCCATGGAGGGACTAGGAGTTTGAATTCAATGCGCTGGGGGATGAGGATCAATAGAGATTGGTGAGAGTAGGGTGACGGTGAAGCAGGACGCAGTGATACAGTGACATATGCAGATACAAAGCCTATCCAAATTACGTGTGGATTCCAATTCCAATAAGTAACATACAGTATCCAGTTTCTTAAACTAAAGCATTTTGTCGCCTGTCTAAATTTGGTTTTCCACTTTCTTGCTTTATCTTCGTATACACCCAATAGAGCAGCAAAAAGGGTCAGGGTGCAGCTTTCTAGCTTGTTGATTTGCTCACCGTCAAACATTATGGCTGGAGTTTTGCCTACCTGGGCAGGCCCAGTGTGGGCGGTCAGCGTGGCGGGTCGCGACCCTGCTGCTGGCTCCATCCCGCTGCTGAAAACGACTTTCCCTTAATAGGACCTATTCAGCCCGTCCTGCGCGCATCCCAGTCCAATTAAATGGTGTGGGTCTGGTGATGTCATCGATGACACGTTTTCAGCCGGGATCTTTAAAGGGGCCATGGCCACATTGGATTTGAATATCAATGTAACATAGTGCTGTCAGTGCACTACAGCATTGGAGTGTTGCAAACACTGACAATGACTGCACAGAGACAGAGGGCTGCACCCAGGTTCTCCCATGACTACCTCCATATGCTTATGGAGGGTGTCAGAGCACGCAGGGAGGTCCTCTTCCCTTCCGATGTCACCTGGTGTCTCACAACTCACGTGAGCTAGAGCAGATGGTGCAGACAGGGACAGCAGTGGAGAGTCCTTGCCGAAGGGCGCAGAATGCTCCTAGCTCTGCTCAGCTACATGCAGACACTGAGCTCCTGGGGGCCATCCAGAAAGAGGGCGATCCTGGAGGTGCAGGAAGAAGTGCAGGGGGCTCTGACAGGTTTTGCAAGCGCGATGTTTGCAAATGTTCAGAGAATGGAGGAGTCCATCTCCAACATGAGCAGCACCATGTCGCAGGCGATGGCGACTGTGGGCCCCTCCATGGATAGGATGGCCACCTACATGAAGCAGCTAATGTGCCACTCACAGGAGCACATGGTCTCTATGGAGGATAGATGGCAGAGGCTCATAAACCTCCTGTCTAGGAGGGATGTCAGCGTAGACATGGGTCCTCATGGCCCCACTGATGTGCAGCAAGGTGCTCTCCAGCTCCTTGGCAGCAGGGAAGTGAGCAGGCTGCCTCTACCTCTGCTGAAGCCACAGGGCTAGCACCTCGTAGAAACACGCGGAAGAGAAAGATGAAACACAAGTAGATTCACAAGGGTAGCCACTTGGGTGTTTTATCCAATGTTTATGTAAAGTTTCCGTTAATGTGCTTTCAAACATAAAAATCGGTCGGGTCAGGACCACACTGACCTGGGGGAAAGGCGCGTGGGAGCGGGATAACAGCGGGTTCCTGACCGCTCCCAAAAATAACAACTTTCCCACCCAACCCGCCTCCAATCGCTCACACTACCACCCTGGGAAATTTCGGCCTACATGTTCCTGAGCACTTCAGATCAGTGTTATTTCTGTAACTATTGAGTTCCTTGATTAACCGTAATTTCTGTGCTATGCCTTATGTCAGCTTTATTGGGTTTAACTTGCAAAAACTTTAAAAATAAATATATACCCGAGACAAAACAGAATTCTTTCAGATGTTCTGTCAGTACATTGAAGGTTTTTTTTTGCAGTTTGGAAGCATAACCCCTAAGGTGCTGGTTCTAATCCTCTTTACCTGTGATTGTCACGTGTAATGAGTAACACATTATAATGAGTAAAACAAAGCCAACCGGTTCTTGGCTGGGTGGAACAGTTAACTTTAAGGAAACCTGCCTGGCCTATCCATACATTAGTTAATGATTCCTGGCAAAGCATGAGATAATAGACCTTAATATTCTTCTGGCATGGACTGGTGCTGGTGACGGTGAATGTAGCCTACAGACCACTGGTGATTTTTCAACTGCAACGCAATTCCTGTAGCATTTAGAAATTAAACTTCAGACCATAGCTGCATCTGATAAACTGTATAATCACAGCAAGTGACAGAAAATTGAAAGTGAAAAACTGACTTCTTCCCTCAATCTGTTCAAATCAATTACTGGCAGTCGTGCATGCCTGGTTTGTCCTGTTGATGGAGCTCAAAAAACCTGCCGTAGACTCCTTCTTCCATGTGATGGCTTCTTGTTGGATGTACACTGCCTGTGGATGTTAATAAATCTCAATGTGACAACCGAAGTGTTCAAATATTTGCCGAAAAACAATTACCATGAAATGGATGATGAGAATAGTTACTGACAGGAATGCAGCCACAAGTGATCTTTAAGAAGCAGGGAGAGTAACACGTAATTAATGTTTCCACCCTTCCTGCTGAGCGAATATTTGAGGTAATAGCACCAGCAACTCTTACTGCCTCACTCCCCTCCCCGTATTATAATCCCATTTTGTTTATTGCTGGAAACTGCATATTCTATTATGACTGCAACCTGCCCTTAGTTTCAATGCTGAATTATTAATTATTTAGGGATTTGATTTATTCAGTCTAATTTTGTTTTCAATTATAAGGATGTTGAAATATGAATTTACTCAATTACAGTTTATTTGAGCTGTGGAATAAGGAAAAAGACAACTTTTATCTATGGCTTCTATCCTCTCTAAAGACCATTATCTTTTTTGACCTGTTTGACATAAAATGCTGGAGATTGGTCGGTGATTGGTAGTGATATAGCAGCATGTTTAGTAGCGCTGTTGTCAGGGTGATGGTCGGGTCAAATTCAACACCACTTTATGACAAATACTATTTTGAAAAGCCACATTAGTTGGATCATCTAAACCTATTATGATGCTTAATTTATCAAATCCATTCAATTATCTTTGTTGTAGAATCACAGCTGAGGGAGTTTGTCTGGTCCCTTCTTTATTATTGCTAAGTGTGAACGTACATCAGCAGACAGCAACATAGAAACTGGTGTATGTTTGTCTAAGTTATCCACATTTGTGAAAAATATAAATTGTTTTATTCTGATCAACACATTTTGCTACAGTCTGGACTTTTTCTCATTACTTGCCCTTGTGCTCATTACTATGATCATTTCTATATGCAAACCAAGGCCCTGCATCTTTATTCATCGATTATGTACAGGTCAGTGTGCCCAGGGTTAACCATTAACCTTAATTGCAGTATATTGCACACTGGAGAATACAGAGGATGTTCACCATCTTCTCCTATCACCTCTAAAAGTGGAAAACAGCATGTCACAGTTCATGTCATATAGGCTAAGTTACATACTCGGGTTTATTTACAGATGATATATACAGAAGCAAAAAGCCACAACAAGAAACTAAAGGAGTACAATAACCAGGGGTCAAAGTGAGTTTATTTTCCCACAAGATTTCCAGTTGCCTTTTTTCATTGGTTGTTGGCTCAGGAGATTCTGAAAATACTTCTTCATGCTTGGACATTTTCCTTTTGAGTGCAAGACCAGTTAGTTACCAGTGCAGGTTTGAGTATTTTGATTCCCTCAGCCATCTTGCTTTCTTTCCCCTCTTACCCATCCTCTTGATATCAAACCTAATTCACCTTTTACAGTGGATTTCTGCCTAGCTGCCTAGACCTGTGACCCTGCCATCAAAGAGAATTATTTTATCGAAAATCTACTTTCTCTCTTTTATGTTATAACTTAATGACAATTTCCATTTTAGCCCTTTAAAAACATGTGAAATAAAGACAGACAGTCACAATCCTTGACACCAGTATCCTAAAGATACAGTACCGGTGTTTCAACCAGACAATAATGGGCTTACATCCCAGAATGACTTGGCACTTCAATTGACCTGTTACAGTTGTGATGAGTTTCTAACAATTTCTCAAGGGGATTTTTGTAAATAAACATTAATGAAATAGGTCAAGTAACAAGCTCACAGCGTCCAGTAAACTATTTAAGTACCTGGCTCTGGACCACTAATGCATGCAGCAAATGATCCTCTTGTGCATGCAACCTTGACTTGTAAATAGACGAGCGTCGACTAAACACACATACAGTGTACAAAAATCCACACCATCTATGGACTTTAAAAAGGTGTGACTCTTGCAGACACCAGTGTAGAAACGTGCTAATGTAACAGCTATATAACCACCATTGTGTTGCTATGATTTTATCTTAAAATGTTATGCAACTTCATCGTAAACTAGAACTGGAGCATTTCAGTGAAACGCGGATTCCATTGGAATGCCAGTTAGGTTGTTAAGTGTGGCCTCCTACCAAGTATTGTTATTAAAACTGGGTCAGGTTGTAGTTATGCAGGATCTCTAAGAGTTGTGTTGCTATGGTGATGCAACTTGAATTCAACCACTGAAGTTAATATGTTTCTAAATGCAAAGCATTTACTTTAAAACTAGTTTTCTGGCTTGCTTAAACATACTACATTTTTATTTTTACCTGGTGAGAAGGCTTTGGTGAATTAGTTTTGGAATTCATAACTTTAAACATCTGTCATTAATCCCTCGGTCGGAATTTTCTGTACCGGGGCGGGTCGGGTGCGGGTGGTCACGTGGCGGGCCACAACTCCGTTCTTCATTCCATCCCACTCCTGAGATCGACTTTCCGTTAATGGCGTTTATTAAGGCCGCCCTGTGCGTTACCCGGCCCTGTTAAATGGTGTGGGTCTGATGACGTGCTCTCGCTCCTTGCTAGCAGGGAAGTGGGGGCTCCTCCCAAAGCTCTCTCACTTCTCCCCCTTGCTGCCCCCCCACCCCCCACCCCAGTCCGAGCCCCAGATGACTCCTCGGATCGCGATGGCCGAATCTGCCCCTGCACAGTTGCAGGAGGAGCAGAGTTTGGCGGGGCCATCACAGGCTCCAAAACCCAGAGGACGTCCGCCAAAAGTGTCTATGCAGTCGCAGCAGGGAAGTGAACAGGCTGCCTCTACCTCTGCTGAAGCCATAGGGGTTGCATCTCATAGAAGCACGTATAAGAGAAAGATGAAACACAAGTAGATGCACAAGAGTAGCCACTTGGGTGTTTTAATAAATGTTTGTGTAACGTTTCCGTTACTCTGATGTCACAGATAAAAATATTTATTTTCACCACTTTCCGGTCATGGACAAATTTGTGTGCAACTTTGGAAGTGGCTTAGTGAGTTGGAGTGAATGGTGAGACATAATGTTACCTCCAGCAATGGCGGTCAGTGTGAAAGGAATGGCTTGGTCATTGCCAGGGATGCTTTATAGTGTTGCTGTGGGGTGGTGCCAACCTGGCACATCATGTGGCAGCCATAGGGGTGTAATACATGAAGTTAAGTAAACCTGGCCATGATGAGGCCACCCCTGGCCTCCCAGGCAGCAATGTGCTCGAGTGCTGGTGGGATCTGGACCACAGGTTCTTCCTGCTCATCCTCCTCCTTGTCTTCCAGCTGATGCTCCTCCTGCTCCTCCTCCTCCTCCTCTGAAGAGGCTATGCGCGCAGAACCTTGCTCCTCATGCAGCGCTAATCCTCACTGCTGCGCTATGTTGTACAGGGCGCAACAGACCATGACGATTCTGGAAACCCTGGCTGGTGCGTACTGAAAGGCTCCTCCAGATCTGTCAAGGCATCTGAAGCGCATTTTCAGCATGCTCAATAATACATCTGGTGGAAATGTGGCTTTCATCATATCTCTCCCTGGCCTCAGTACTTGGCCTCCTCAAGGGTGTCATGAGCCACGTCTTCAGTGGATAGCCCTTGTCTCCAAGCAACCAACCAGAAAGTCTGTTTAGAGGAGCGAAGAGCTGAGGGTGGATGGACTGGCACAGGATGAAAGAGTTATGGCAGCTGCCAGGGAACTTGGCGCACACATGCATGATGATCTTCCTATGGTTGCAGACGAGCTGCACATTGAGGGAATGGAAGCCCTCGCAGTTGACAAAGAGTCCTGGGTGATGATGGGGTGCCCTGATAGCCACATGTGTGCAGTCGATGGCGCCCTGCACCCGTGGGAAGCCAGCCAGAGCGGCAAAGGCCAAACACTGGCTTCATCAGTGGCAAAGTTGATATAATTGGCTGACTTGTTAAAGAGGGCATCGGTGACCTGTGTGATGCCTCTGTGGGCGGCCGACTGCGAGATGCCGCAAATGTCTGCTGCAGACCCCTGGAAGGAGCCTGCAGCGAAGAAGTTGAGGACATTAGTGACTTTGACAGCCACTGGTAAGGCATGTCCACCCATTCCTCTGGGCTGCAGGTCTTGCTCCAGCAATCTGCAAATGTCTGTGCGATGAGCTGGTGCGATAGCCTGAGCCTCCTTTGGCACTGCTACTCCGTCATGTTGAGGAAGTTCATCCTCTGCCTGTATACCCTGTGTTGGGGGCATCACATATGGTGCGGTGCAGCCCTGCACTGATGCCCTCTGTCCTGTGCAGCATCAGGTAGTTGAGAAGAAGGTTGGTGGTGTTGTTGTTGGTGTGCCTGGTGCTGCTGGTGTTGGGGCTCATCGTGATCCGATTCTGAGGGCCAAGGTGAGGCAGTATAAACGGCACCCATGCTGATGTAATAGATGGCAGGCCAAGTAGAGATGACAGAAGCAATCTGTCAATGGTGTGATAGGTGGTACCAATGAGGTGTCAGTGGATCTCAACTTTGCTGAAAAGATTTGCAACCTCTAGAAATCTAAATCTGTGCTAACAATACACTCAGCAACAGCATCTGCCTTAGGAAAGTGACCAGCTGTCAGGTGGGAGTTTTTATTGTTCTTTTCATGCTGTGCACTAATGAGGTGGATCAATGGCCACTCAACTTCCGCCTCAGGTTCACAGACGTGGTTCCCGAGCTGCGTGATTCCCGTGCTCATCCAGGGAAATTTGAAAGGTAGGGTTAAAAAGAGGTTTAAGGGTCTGACAAGTACCTCATAATGATCTAAATTATCTCGGCCGCCTCTGCCGTTCGGGTCTCTGCCGCGCTGGCAAACACGCCCGAGGGAAAGGCGCGTGGGGGCAGGATGACGACGGGTTCTCGACACGCTCCGAGGTTTTACAAATTTCCCTCCCGATCCGCCTCCAATCGCGCCCGCACGTCGCCAGGAAATTCCGGCCCTAGTCTTAGAATCCATCAAATTTCCTGAAGCTGCTAAGTAATTCAAGGCCCATTTAAAAGAAAAAAAATTCTAGTGAATATTGTGCTCCTCAACTGGCTGAAGAGTAGCATTCATATAGGTTTAGGAGAAGGACACTTGCCTGGTGTCTTATCAGGGAACAATATGTAATGTGTGAATATAAAATTGGAATTGGATAAATATTAAAGGGGAAAAATTACAGGGCTATGTGGAAAGAGCTGGGGAGTGGGGTTAATTGGATAACTCTACCAAAGATCTGACACAGGCACGATGGGCCAAATGTCCTCCTTCTGTGCTGTATCACTCTACGATTCTGTGATGTTATCAATGCTTGGCAGTATATCAGACCAGGTATATAGCACAGGCCAGATGCAAAGTAAAGGTCCCTCTACTCTAGTCATATGCCTTAATTCCAAAAAGGCATCCCCTATTACACCAGTGTGAATAATTGAATTTCCCACTCCAGCTACCCACATGCTGGCCTTGATATTAACAGGAGGGCGGAAGAGTGCAGGGGGGGCCTGGTAACAGGCGACGAACCCAGCAAGGCCAGGGACATGGAGGTCCTGTTGATTAAAATCAGAAACGCTCTCTCTGAAAGACCCCACTTGCACCTTTGTACCAAATTATTGGAGCTTTTCTCTTATGGGCCTAAATCTACTAGGAATTGGGTTAAAACTGTTGGAACTTATTTCTGGTCACCCTCAGAATTGAGTTCCCTATCTAAATTGTGTCAGTCTGTATTGCATTTGAAACCATGCTCCTGGTGCAAAGGACAGCAGATTAACTCCTGTGTCATGCTTTGCTTCTCAAACCCTTAAAAAAAAATCAGTGTGAAGATGTTAGTGCTGGGGAACTATTCCCAATGACACCCGGTGTCAGTATTAACCACTCCCAGTTTAGGTATAGTACAACCAGACGCAAAGCATGTACCCTGTACACCAGCCCAACAACATGTCCAAATCTGACAAGAGCACCCCAATTGCACCAGTGTGACATTCCTTTTAATTTCCCATACCAGCCATCCTTTGGCCTCTCTGAGTGTGATTGCCAGGGACAGTTTTGTGTTGTCGACTCATGCCCACTGGAAATTAAATTGAGACTGGCCCAAAATCATTTCACATAGAATCTGTAGAGCCAGCAGATAGATGAGGCTGGGTGTGAGCCTAGGCCTAGAAATTCGGTGGGGCCCCAAACGGGACGCCAAGCTCGCCTGGGCGCCGGAATTACCGCTGCGAACGGAGCCATTGCGCCCGCCGGAAATTCAGTTTGAGCGCCCCCAAGAGGGACGCGTGGCGCTGCTCGAGGTGCCCCGCGTCCCTCTTGGGGCACTCAAACTGAATATCGCAGCGCAACGTGCCGCAGCGCCATACACTGCGGCACGGCGCGCTGCGGTACTGCAGGCCTTCCTCCCTTTCTTAAGGGGGAGGGGCCTGCACCAGCACGATGACCAATCACGAGTGCCGGCAAAAGAGCCCGGCACCAAGGAGAAGTGCCGGGCCCTCGGGACACAGCCAGCACTGCCCGGGGGGGGGGATCAGGAGGCCGGGGACAGAGGTGCTGGCAGGCAGCCACCGAAAAAAATGGCCACCCCGCACCTCCACCTTAATTTGCGCCACTACAGCCACAGGTAGGCCCCATGAGCCGGGTGCGATTTGCGACTGGCGTTACAGAGGCAGGCGTGACCAAATATCGCGATCAGGGTGGTAGCGGGGCGCTGCGCACGCCGATGACGTCATCGGTGGCGCTGCAGCGCTACAGGCTAACGCCACCATTAGCGCCCCGCTAAATATCGCGGGAGGCATGGCCAGTGGCGCTAAAGCCACTGAGTGCCCTCTTTAGGCGCTAACTGGTGGCGCAGCCCACCGAATTTCTAGGCCCTTAAGTGAACAACAACAACTTGTATTTATATAGTGCCTTTAACATAGTAAAGCATCCCAAGGCGCTGCACAGGAGTATTTTAAGACAAAAAATTTGACACCGATCCACATAAGAAGAAATTAGGGCAGGTGACCAAAAGCTTGGTTAAAGAGGTAGGTTTTAAGGAGCGTCTTAAAAGGAGGAAAGAGAGGTGGCGAGACAGACAGGTTTAGGCAGGGAATTCCGGAGCTTAGGGCCTAGGCAACAGAAGGTACGGCTACCAAAGGTTGAATGATTATAATCAGGGATGCTCAAGAGGGCAGAATTAGAAGAGTGCAGATATCTCGGGGGATTGTGGGGCTGAAGGAGATTACAGAGATAGGGAGGGGTGAGGTCATGGAGTGATTTGAAAACAAGGATGAGAATTTTGAAACCAAGGCGCTGCTTAACCAGGAGCCAATGTAGGTCAGCGAGCACAGGGGTGATGGGCGAACGGGACTTGGTGCGAGGTAGGACACGGGCAGCCGAGTTTTAGATGACCTCAAGTTTACATAGGGTGGAATGTGGGAGGCCAGCCAGGAGGAAAGGCACCACCCAGTTGCTCAACTCCAAGCTTTACATAAACAGACAAAGAACTTGCTTTTATCTTGCTTTTATATACCATTCATGTCCTCAGGACATCCCAAAGCACTTTACAGTCAACAAAATACTTCTGAGGTGTAGTCACTATTGTTTTGTAGGCAAACATGGCAGCCAATTTGTGCACAGCCAGGTCCCATAAACAGAAATGAGGTGAATGACCAGGTAATCTGTTTTGGTGGTGTTGGCCAGAACAGCAGGAGGACTCCCCACTCTTTCTCAACTAGCGCCGTGGCATTGTTTACATACATCTGAGCAAGTATGTGGGGCCTCAGTTTAACATCTCATCCCAAAGACTGTTCCCTCCAACAATGCTGCATTCCCTCAGTAATGCACTGCAATGTCAGCCTAGGTCATGTGCTTAAGTCTCTGGAGTGGGGCTTGACCCACAATCTTCTGCCAGAGATGAGAGCGATACCACTGAGCCAAGGCTATCAATATAAATAATCTATGCAAGTATCTGATGTAAATATTCATATTTTGATTTTATATTGCTCTCACTGTTTGAGTTAATGCCATTGAATTATGTGCAAAATTTTTGGTTGTACACAAATATTTCCTCTCCAACTAGAATTTGCATACATACTAGCTCTTTATCAAAAAGTAACTCTGTCCCTCTTCAGCTTTTCCTAGCTTGTTCAGCTTTCTGTCCTCTTCGGTAGATTGTCTCTTCTTTCCATTGTCTTTCCTTGCCTGCCCCGCTCTCCTGGGTTCCCATTCTCTTTCTCTGTATCTCCTTCCTTATGTATATTTTTTCATCCCTTACCCAGCTTCATGTCCACATCTGGTTACTCTTTAAGTAAGAAATACTTAGAATTTTTCCATGGAACAACAGTGATAACCATGTTCGTTGGCCTGGAAATTGCGGTCGGCGGCGTAATTATGGGGTACGCCGTCGACCTCCGAAAGAAATTCGCACTGAGCTGGTACGAGGCCCCCTTCGAAAACTTCTGTTGTTTCACTGTGGAGTTGTGCACCGCGTAGTGCCCCGCGGATCCCAGGGGCGCACCGTGTACATAAGCGTACCTGGGATCACGTGGGGCGGTGCGCCAATCAGGAAACAGAAATCTCCGATGCCTGACATCAATCAAATTTTAAATTAAATGGTGTGAATATTGATTTGAATTGATGACTTATCACTGCCACTGTAAGTAATAATGATAATCACTAACACTCAAGCTAAACTGGAAAGGAATATTTTTTGTAAAATAAACACGGATCCCTTTTCAAGGATCTGGTAATTTTACTTCCATAAAGTGAAATGAATAAAAACAACAATTATTCAAAGCAAGATACGGCAAAGAAATATTAGGCAGCAAATCTTGTTTCAGCAATATCCAATTTATTATGCAAAAAGGCTGGTGGCTGCAAATAACTCATAATCAGAGTGATGGACAGCAGAATGAGAACAATAGCGAGTACAGGAAACTCTCATTTAAACGGCACCTAACTATCAGGAATTCTCTATTAACCGGCAAAATTCATACTCCGAAAACAACACCTCAATAACCGGAAATGTTGCCGAGTCCGAGTCCGAGTCTCCCGCGGTGGCCGAGTTAGTCAGTGGGGGTAGTTCTCCAAACTGCCACTACTCGGCTTCTTGGCACTGTCGGAAGTCATAGAGTCATAGAGTCATAGAGTTTTACAGCACAGAAAGAGGCCCTTCGGCCCATCGTGTCTGCGCCGCCCATCCATCCCTGTCCAGTCTAATCCCATTTTCCAGCATTTGGTCCATAGCCTTGTATGCAATGGCATTTCAAGTGCTCATCCAAATGCTTCTTGAATGTTGTGAGGGTTCCTGCCTCTACCACCCTTTTAGGCATTGAGTTCCACATTCCAACCACCCTCTGGGTGAAAAAGTTCCTCCTCAAATCCCCTCTAAATCTCCTGCCCCTTACCCTGAATCTATGCCCCCTTGTTATTGACCCCCCTACTAAGGGGAAAAGTTCCTCTTTGTCTACCCTATCTATGCCCCTCATCATTTTGTACACCTCAATCAGGTCCCCCCTCAGCCTTCTTTGCTCCAAGGAAAACAACCCCAGCCTGTTTAGTCTTTCTTCATAGCTGAGGCGCTCCATCCCAGGTAACATCCTGGTGAATCTTCTCTGCACCCTCTCCAAAGCAATCACATCCTTCCTATAGTGAGGCGACCAGAACTACACACAGTACTCCAGCTGTGGCCTCACCAGCGTTTTGTACAGCTCCATCATAACCTCCCTGCTCTTATATTCTATGCCTCGGCTAATGAAGGCAAGTATCCCATATGCCTTTTTAACCACCTTATTTACTTGTTCCGCTGCCTTCAGAGATCTATGTACATGTACACCGAGGTCCCTCTGACCCTCTGTACTTCCTAGGGTCCTACCACTCATTGTGTATTCCCTTGCCTTATTTGTCCGTCCAAAATGCATCACCTCGCACTTTTCAGGGTTAAATTCCATTTGCCACTTTTCCGCCCATCTGACCAACCCGTCTATATCGTCCTGTAGCCTGAGGCTTTCCCCCTTGCAATTTACCACCCCACCAATTTTCGTGTCATCTGCAAACTTACTGATCATCCCTTTTACATTCTCATCCAAATCATTTATGTAGATCACAAACAACAAGGGACCCAGCACCGATCCCTGAGGTACCCCACTGGACACAGGCTTCCAGTCACAAAAGCAACCTTCGACCATCACCCTCTGCCTCCTGCCACTCAGCCAGTTTAGGATCCAACGCGCCAAGGCACCCTGGATCCCATGGGCTCTTACCTTCTTGACCAGTCTCCTATGCGGGACTTTGTCAAAAGCTTTACTGAAGTCCATGTAAACCACATCCACAGCATTTCCCTCATCCACCTCCCTAGTCACCCCCTCGAAAAATTCAATCAGATTTGTCAGACATGATTTACCCTTGACAAAGCCATGCTGACTATCCCCGATTAATCCTTGCCTCTCCAAGTGGAGACTAATTTTGTCCCTCAGAATTTTTTCCAATAATTTCCCTACCACAGATGTTAGGCTCACTGGCCTGTAATTCCCTGGTTTATCATTGAAGAGTTATGGATTACCCTCAACTGGCAGTACTGTACTTAATCAAGCATCTTCCACCATCCATTTAACACAACATTTTGTCGGTGAGTACCCAATTACCATATACTGCACACTTTTTGATTTTTTGATTTTTGTTTGTTAAAAATAGCCTCGATAGATAACCCTCTCCGTCATTCGGAATTTTTAATCAACCGGCACCATCCCGGTCCCGTCGGTGCCGGATACCAAAGAGTTTCCTGTAATTGGCAGTGTTTGTATGGCAATACAAAGCTATTTTGAATATTAAAACAGTATGGACAACTACCCCCACCCTTTATGCTGTGCAAACAGGCTCCTTCACCTGTTTGCTCCAGACGTAAAATTTTCCTGCCTAATTGCTGGGCAGTTGGTGGCCAGTTAGCCCAACTCTGCACCAGCAATGAGGATTTGTCAGTCACAGCGGATGATCTGTCAAATCAGAACAGATCGCAAGTTCAGGATTAAGCTCCTGAACTTGCGGTCAATTTCAAAGGCGGTATGACGGCGTACTCTGAGAGTCTGCCATAATACCCACCGTGAATTCTGCCCCATTATCTAAGAAAGGAGTGAAGAAGAGTGGCGCCGAAGAACTAGTAAAGGGGGGGGGGGAGGAGAGACTAAGACAGAAAGCCCTGCTTGTAGAGATTTATTTTGCTTGGGGCGGGATGGGGTGTGGTGGATTAAATTATATTTAGAAACTTCGTAGCAAGCCCCCCAAAAGTGTGAAAACACCCACTTCTTGTAAATTACTGAACGGATAGGGATGAAAAGCATCTTCCCTTTTAGTACGTACATCCATTAGCCCACCCAAAACTCTCAACCAGGTAGGAAAAAGGAAATTATTATGTACTCATACAATACACACTCTTGGATGATTAGAATTCAGGTGAGTATAACAAACCTTTGGTTGGTTTCAACAGAGGGAGTTGAACAATCTATTTCTCTTATCCGTTGATTTGATAAACACATGCAAGTAGTATTTGTGCAAATACTTTCCGTAGGTTTTCACTTCAACACAAGAACAGGTTGTGAAAAGATATTCTTGATGAGCACATTGACGATAGTGCTTAATGCATAGTCATGAATATATAAAGAATTTGCCAATTTAACTAAAATGGCATTTTAAGACTAGAGGTGAGTTACTGCAGCAAAGTGTTCATCCTTCAAAGTAATAAGGAGAAACCCTTGTGGATTTACCCTAGAGGCTGAGGTTTTCAATCTATCAGTCAAAAGTTAATTAGCGTACAAGAACTATTAATAAGTGTTCATTTAGAACTCTATAAGAACACAAGAGTTGAATTCTGCTAAAGAAAATGATCTATTTTTGTTCTCGGGATATGGGCAGTGCTATCCAAAGCTATCCCTTGCCTCTTACTAGCCATTTATTGCCTATCCCGAGCTGCCCTGAGAAAGTAGTGATGGGCTGCCTTCTTGAATGATCGTTTTAAAACTGAGTGACATGCTAGGCAACTTCAGAGGGCATTAAGATCCTACCACATACTGTGGGACTAAGTCACATGTAGGCCAGACTGAGTAGAGGTAGTGGCGGCAGGCTCCATCCTCTGAAGGGCATTCGCGATCCAGTGAGATTTTACTTAAATCTAACAGCTTTCATAGCTGTTTTCCCTGGTGCTGTCCAATAAATGATCAGATTTATTGAATTCAGTTTCACAACTTGTTTTTGTAGGATTGAACTAATAAAATTCTGGATTGTTAGCCCAGTACTTAACCCACTACACTACCAGATTCATGCAAGTAATAGATGTTATAAAACTTACTGCAATAACAAAACAAATCATCTTAACATCTTATGAAATAATAATGCTCTGAACCAATGCCAGTAAATAAATGCAGGTGTCCTTATCAGCACAGTACCTCAACTAGCAGAGAGCTGGTATGGTTTTATCTGCTAACCCTAAACCTGATGCAAAGAGATAAACATTCAACAGATAGAAAAAACATGTAGCATCTAGTTCTTAAATTTTAGGCAGCTCTTTTTACTTCAGGAGAAGAGGATGAAGATTTTAAACCGTACCAAATGATCTTGAAAACTCTTAGCCCATTTCCAACTGCAGATTTCAATCTTTTTAATTTTGGTTATTTCACCAACATCTAAGTCGACTCAATATTGCACAGCAACGGCTTGTAGTGAATTCTTGAGCTGCATTCTGTGGAGTGGAAGAAACAATAGCGTGCCTCTCTTTGGCCATGCTTTTTTGTGTCTTGGTGACGTAATGGCTTGATTTTTACATTAGGAAACTTTCCATTGGATTCTGAGGCAGAAATTCAGACTGCTGAGTTGCAGTTGAGCTGTGAGTATAATCTAATTCTTTTAGTCAAGCCCCCCAGTTTTGCACCATACAGACACAAGATGGGCAACTAACCCTGGTGAACTGGCATCACGGTCTGGTCTTTGTCACTTGGAGCAACATTGAAAGAAGTACTCTCACATGGTGCGTATCAGCTGCAATAGGACTGCAGCCACTTATAAACTTATTGGCCCGTAATTTCCGATAGGAGGCTTCCTGCGTGCCGATGCCTCCTATCGGGGAAAAAATCTGCGAACTTACCTGAGGGCTCCCGAGGTCCGGGCACTTCCACTCCTGGGCCTCTCCACAGTCGAAATGCGCAGGGCCCAGGTACCCCAGGGGCGCAGGCGGTTTGCAAGCATCCCTGGGATCACGTGGGCCAGGCGAGCCAATAGGAGAAGGGAATCTCCCTTCATTCTTTTGACCGATAGACCTGTCAAATATATGAATGGAGATCACCCCCAAAACACACTAAAACATTAAATAAATTTTAAAAAACCATCACGTTTTTAAAATTAATTAAAATTACATTAAATTAAATATTTTGAACAAATTAAATTTTTTGAAAAAAATAATTAAAGTTTTTTATGGGGCTAAAAATAAACTTACCTTTTTTAAAAGTATTTTTTAATTAAAAATGAGTGAAAATTTTTAAAAAAAACTTTTTTCACCTCTTATGCTGGTAAAAGCAGGCCTTACGCCGCCTGTTTTTACCAGGCGTAAGATTTCTAAGGGTTTTCGGCGGCCGGAGCAGAAAGCGGAACTCTCCCCCCGCAGAGGCCCTTCTCCGGGGCAGGCGTATTCTTGACAGATCGGAAATGCCAGTTTTCAGCGCATGCACCTCGCATGCCTGAAACCAGCATTTCCGATGTCCCTACGGGTGTGTACACAGCCCGCAGACACCCGTAGGGATCGGAAAATACGAGCCATTAAGTTTGTATCCATAAAGGTGAGGGTAGCACGGTGGCATAGTGGTTAGCACTGTTGCCTCACAGCGCCAGGGACCTGGGTTCAAATCCGGCCTCGGGTGACTGTCTGTGTGGAGTTTGCACATTCTCCCCGTGTTTGCGTGGGTTTCCTCCGGGTGCTCCGGTTTCCTCCCACAGTCCAAAGATGTGCGGGTTAGGTTGATTGGCCATGATAAAAATTGGCCCTTAGTGTTAGGGGGGATTAAATACATGGGGTTATGGGGATAGGACTTGGGTGGGATGGCTGTCGGTGTAGGGACCGGGTGCTAGGGTTTGGATGATCAGCCATGATCTCGTTGAATGGCAGAGCAGGCTCGAAGGGCCGAATGGCCTACTCCTGTTTCTATGTTAGTGTTAGGAAATAGGACACTTTGCATTTCAAGGATCAGTTTCAAGCACCCCAAGGCCAGGTATGGCATGGTTAGATGTGAAGCAAAGCACCCTCTACTTTGCCCCTCAACAACACGTCTTAGCATCAACCTAAGAAGAGTGTGCCATGTTTCTAATTCCCATACCAGCAATGCTGGGTTGGGATTGCCATTTTAATTCTAAATTTGAACATGAAAACATAGGAACAGAAGTCGGCCATTCAGCCCCTCAATCCTCTTCCGCTATTTAATTAGATCATGACTCATCTGTACCTCAACTCCATTTACCCGGGTTCAACACTGGTTTAAGGCAGCCTAAACGCATTCCAGTTGGGACCTCCACAGCTGCCAAGAACAGGAGACTTTCATCCCATTTAACGGAATTTGATCAGTGCCAACCAGCCTGGCTGACTTCCAAAATTCTGTTGGGAACAGATGAGCTCCTGCAGCTGTTCTCCAACACTCTATTATTCTAAAAAAAAGTCTGTGTGAAATACCAGTGATGAAGCTTCTTGCAACACCGCTTCTGCCCTTGTAAATCTGTTCCCATACGATGCGACGTCTGGAACTCTCCCAGGTTTTTTGCAGTTAATCTTCAGTTGCGGAATCAAGACGTATGTTCAGTCATTAGAAAGCTCTTGCCTGCCTGTGCTACTATCTTTAGTAAGTCAGCAACTGACCCAAAAATAAAGAGATCATGACAAAACTGTCACTTTATTCTGGATGAGCTATTTCTTTGCACATTGTGACCTAACAGTTGTCTCCTGATCTTAAAAAATAGACTGGAATTGTTTTGCTGTAAGGCATTAAGCCAATAACCAAATATTTTCAGGGCTCCTTTAAAAACATGCTCTTGACTTTTGACATTGCACTGAAGATTTAAAATATTGACTGAAAACTGAATGTATATAACTATCCACAGAGTGGTTGGATGTGGGTTTGCACATAAGTTTTCAATCTTAGCTGGACTGTCTTGCAGGTAGGAAAGTACTTTACCTCAAGGTAAGTTTTTGCCTATTTCAAATCAAAGCAGGGACAGGATAGGCACAGGACTGGGTGAGGTTGCAGCTTGCATTCTGATGCTTTCTTTGCTGTTGATGAAAATTGATTGAAAATATTAATAAATTCACAAATGCAAATGGTGGAAAAAGCAGACTTGGGCCTAAAAGTTCGGTTGCTTTGCGCCTCCCTTTAGCACCCTAACAGGGCGCTAACGGGGCACAAAGCACCTAGTGCCCGGACGTGGCGCCGCCAATGCCTCCCGCGAAATTCAGCGTGAGGTTAGCGGCGCCGGTAACCGTTAGCACCCCACGGCGCTGCGCAACTATCGATGACATCATCACCGTGTGCAGCGCCCCGGCCGCGATCTTCAGTAGCGCCCCCTGACTTACCGCCAGACACTATGTCCGACGGGGTCAGTGGGGCCTACCTGCAACCGGGACAGCGCTAATTAAAGGCGAGGTGCCAGGCGGCCATTTTTGTTGCTGGCCGCCTGTCGGCACCTGCCCTCGTTGCCGTCCCTGGCCTCCTGACCCACCACCCCCCCCCCCCCACGGAGTGCCGGCACTCCGATCCCTGGTGGCTCAGCTGGGACCCGGGTCACGCTGCGCAAGGCCTACAGTACCGCAGCACGTGGCGCTGCAGCACGTAGCACCGCAATATTCCCTCACAGCGCCCCAAGAGGGAGGTGGGGCGCTTCCAGTAGAGCCCCGCTTCCCTCTTGGGGCGCTACTGATGAATTTCAGCCGCGGGGGTGCTAATTTTTTCAGCACCCCGGCGAAGTTAGTGCCCCAAAGGGGGCGCAGCTCAATTTTTCCCCCCAATGTCTAGTTCATGTTTTAAGAATGATGGTAGAGAGCCTTTAAAAATAAGATAGTCCAGCCCAAAACAGGAGAGCTGCCAATCTTACTTTAGGAAGGAAGGGATAAGTGGAGAGAGATTCAATCCAGTTCACCAAGTGATATAGAAGGGCATAGGTGAAAATCTGAGAGGAGGCTGTCAAATCTTAGTGCATGGTACTGTTAGAGAAAAAAAAAACTCTACACGTCAGCAATTGAGACGGGCAATCAGTGTTTCCTGAGTTCTGTTGGGAAATCAGTGTTTACCTAAAAAAAACTGTGCTTTCAAATGCCTCTGGCCCCTGTCCTTGGGTTGCTCCAGACTGCTCTGTAATTTGCGTGTGCACATACGTGAACACATGGGTCCTGCAATGTCTCATGATCAGCACCTGGTGGCAAACTGATAAGAAATTGAAAACTTCATCACGTGTGTGGGGTTACTTTAAACGCTTCTCCCTCTACAAGCCACAAAAAGGCAGTGAGTGACTTCTGTATCTAGTGAGGGCCCACATCAAATGTGGTTGTATAAATCGAAAGATGTAGTTACTGAAAAAATAATTCTTTGTGAAATAGTATAACAGAAATTTGTGGCTTTCAGTAGTGAATGCACAGACTGCAGTGCTCTTGGGCCTTACAGACTAAGAAACTGCTGTGTTCTACTCAGTATGTATTACCTTCCAACAGTACAAAAATCATATCAATTTAAGCTTGTAAAACATCTGTGACCTTCCCAACAGTACTATTTTTGGGGTTTCAAAGGCAGAATTACTGTATATTTCAAAACGTTGGAAAATACATCAGAGAATGTAAAAATAAAATCAAAATTCTAGGAACAGGCCCCCAAGGAAAAAAATGACATCTTCGGTGTTCAAAGAAGGGATGCTAATCCTACCTTGGAAAGGTGGAAAAAGTGGCGAGAGAGAGATTCAGCCCAGGTCACCAAATGACATACAGCACATTTCTAGAGCCACCACTGCAAAAACTGCACTTTTGTGTACTTTTATTTTTTTCCCTGCCATACATGTGATGAATATATTTTGGTATACCAGCAACTTAAGTGACAGTAAGCTCTTGTCCCATTGCACGCCCAGTGTAATTACTTGTTTTCACATGTCATAAGGAAAGCCTTTGGGTTTTGGTTTTCACAGAATATCCTGGAATGCCGTGAAATTAAAACAGAATTTAGCTCATTCCAGGGGTGTTAAACGTCCGGCAGTGTGGGAAGAAACCGGCATGGCCGGAGAGCGGCAGGGCCCCATTTAAATAATGTTCTGTGGACTCCCGCCTGACAGCCGGCTTAATTGGCAGGCTGGCGGCAGGAGGCGCATGGGGCCAGCCCTGGCAGTCAGTAGAGGCTGAAGGCCGATCCGGGCCGTGATCGGGGCTGATGGCACGGTGGCAGGACATTGTGGCGGAGAAGCCAGGACATCGGTACTGCCATTGGGAGATGTGGGTGGGGGGGGGGGGGGGGGGGGCGGGGGAGGTGAGCCAGGACATCGGGGCCACTATCGGGGGCTGGGGGAGGCTGAAGGTTTTCCTTGTGAGGCTTGGGGGTGGAGGGATCACTCCTGCTTCTCCTGGCCCACAAGGAGCTCTAAAGCCTGCACATCTGCCAATGCACTTTATTATGGTTATGTTTATGTTAATGTATTACAAGCCAAATGAATGTTGAATGTTTAAATGTCTTAATCTAAATGTACACTCTCGGGAGCCGCAAGCCTACATTTCGTTGTACTGCACTTGTGCACTAACAATGACAATAAAGTTGATTATTATTAATAAAAGGAGCTGACCTTCAGCACTTGCCTTGACCAGTTGGCTCCTCCTGCCTCGGATCCCACAGTGCGAGCCTCCCCACGGCTTACTGTTAAGTTTAAGTTGCGGCGCTGATGATGTCATTTGGCCATGACTTCTGAATATTAATTAGGCCCCCCGCCTGTCTTTTGCGGGAGCCTCGTCCAAGGCCTGATTTATGTTTGCAAAAATTTAAATGGGCAGGAATGGGGTCGGGTTGTGGAGGGGGGGTGCGGTTAAAATATCAGGATCAAGTAAGCTGACCCCAACCCAACCACATTCCCGTCCATCGAGAGGGAGGGGGGCGCGGGCGGGCAGTAAAAATCGCGGCCTGTGAAGTAAACCATGGTGAAAAATAGGATTAGTGCACAGGAAAGTTATGCGAAGATAAATTTTCTGAGTTAGCATAATTGCTGGAAAAACAGCCATCAATACTATCCTATTATCAACAGCAATATTCTATTCTATGAATGTTTACTAATGCTCACCATGTAAGCAATGCTGCTGTGAAGGCAAGCTATGTGAATGCCGATGAAATAGCTGTGTTGTCAAAACCATTTTCTGAGGGAGAATTTTTGAACAACTGCGTGCTAAAAGCTGCAGAAATGTCCAGATATGCGGCAAACTTTTGCAAATATCAGCTTCTCAGGAAACACAATTGCTGAGGGAATCAATGATTTCGCTGAGAATTTGAACAGTCAACTCTGAACAAAGCAAAGTACTTTACTCCTTTTTCAATTGCAATCGATGAAAGCACTGATGTAACTGACTTGGTCCAGCTGGCAGTATTCATGCACAGAGTTGATGAGAACAGAGGAGCTTGGTGCCGATGAGAGACACAACAGCAAATGATCTCTCTAACAGCTTGGTGGGAGCTCTGAATAAATTGGATGCGGACTGGAGAAGAGTGGTGAGTGTGGCCACAGATCGGGCACCATCAGCGGTTGGCAAGTAAATTGAACGTCAAATTGCAAACTATCAACCCAAACTAGCAGTTTAGTAGTTTTCACTGCACTTTACATCAAGAAGCTGTGTGTCGCAAAAACTTTTGAAAATGTATCATATTTTGGATGTGGTTATTAAAAGCATAAATTTTATTTGAGGTGCAGGCTGCAACCATTGGCAGTTGGAAGACTTTGACATTCACCGTAGAATACCATATCACACTGAAGTTTGGCGGCTAAGTTCAGGAGGTGTGTTGAAGCTCGTTTTTGAATTAGGTGGTGAGATCCAACTGTTCATGGATCAGAAAATGGAAAGATGTTACTGACTTACAGCACAATGAATGGTTTCAAGATCTTGCCTTCATGATGAATATTACGGAGCACTTGAACCCACTCAACAGATGAATGCAGGGGCAGAACCAAATAGTGAGAACATTTGGGGCTTAGAGATGAAGCTTCAGCTGTGGGAGAAGCCACATTCCCAGAGTAACTTGGCCCATTTTTCGGCCTTGAAATCACTGTGGGGGGAATATTTCCAGCTCTGGGGAGGCGGATATGGAGGCAGGACTGCCAGGAAAATGGCAGAAACTGGGAGCGGGTACCGACCCCGCTCCCAACCCGCCTCCGTACCATCTTCCCAGGAGGCGGGTCCCCGACTCACACAGGGACCCGTCCCCTCGAGGCAGGAAGGGGATTACAGCCATTGAGGAGGCTTATCCCCATTTTACCCCTGCAAGTGCGGGCTCCCCGATGGCTGCGAACCTCACGAGCAGTGGGTCTACGGGGGTGAGAGGGATCGAAAAGTCTGCTGTGGAGGTGAGTGATGGGTGCAAGTGTGGAGAGGTAAGTGAGAGGTGAGTGTAAAGTGTTAGAAAAAGTTTACTTACCTTTGTTTCTTACTGCAGGCTTCAACCCTTGGGGATCCGGAGGTGCCTCATCTCAATGGCAGAGATGACCGAATGGCTGCTGCATTCTCCGATGCAACAGCCATCTGATTTCTGCCGAGGAAAGAGGTTTGGTGAGTCTTCAGTACAAGGGCTCAACTTAGAACAGAGATTGTCAGTGTTTGAGTGACAGCTTCTCAAAGCTGTCAAACGCTGACAATTCATCTGTCAAAATTTTTGACATTTGAAACATCATACACTGATGTCCTCTGTCACCGGCTTTCCCTTAATTGGCTGGCTAAGCCCGCAGGGAGAGCTTAACAAGGTCAATCAAGGGAAAATAGCATGGGTTGGCCGGACATCGTTGGGGGCGGGACTAAAACCTGAAAACCAGCAGTCCCGCCCCCAACGCGCCTCCATTGACAAAATCCAGCCCTCAGTGACACCGTTGGGAATCAATGTGATGGCACCACAGAACAATACATGAAAGGAATTGATTCTCTGACTTCAGGAACGATGAAGGAGCGTTTGCAATTTTCAGCACACCATTTTCTGTCAGTGTGCATGAAGTAACAGAGGAGCTTCAAATGGAAGTTATTGAATTGCAGTGTGACACTCTGTCGCAGGACAAGTTTTCTGATATTGGTGTTACCAGGTTTTATCAGTGCCTGGCACCAGATCGTCCCAACATGAAGTCTTTTGCACAGGCGAGTCTAAACCACATACACAAACCTGAGCTCGATACTCTAGATAACCTCAGCCCAGTCCTTTGCTCCAAATGTTCGAGCTAAGAGGTGTCAGGTATAGGGGGGCAGCAGTAGCAGTAAATAAAATATAAATATAAGTATCAATAAGGATTATCTATTTTAACAGTCCGTGTCCATATGCAGCAAGACCTGGACAACATTCAGACTTGGGCTGACAAGTGGCAAGTAACATTCGCACCACACAAGTGCCAGGCAATGACCATCTCCAACAAGCGAGACTCTAACCATCTCCCCTTGACATTCAATGGCATTACCATCGCTGAATCCCCCACTATCAACATCCTGGGGGTTACCATTGATCAGAAACTGAACTGGACCAGCCATATAAATACTATGGCTACAAGAGCAGGCCAGAGGCTGGGAATTCTGCGGCGAGTGTCTCACCTCCTGACTCCCCAAAGCCTTTCCACCATCTACAAGGCACAAATCAGGAGTGTTATAGAATACTCTCCACTTGCCTGGATGAGTGCAGCTCCAACAACACTCAAGAAGCTCGACACCATTCAGGATAAAGCAGCCCGCTTGATTGGCACTCCATCCACCACCTTCAACATTCACTCCCTCCACCACCGGCGCACTGTGGCTGCAGTGTGTACCATCTACAAGATGCACTGCAGCAACTCGCCAAAGCTCCTTCAACAGCACCTTCCAAATCCACGACCTCTACCACTTAGAAGGACAAGGGCAGCAGACGCATGGGAACATCAGCACCTACAAGTTCCCCTCCAAGCCACACACCATCCTGACTTGGACCTATATCGCCGTTCCTTCACTGTCGCTGGGCCAAAATCCTGGAACTCCCTTCCTAACAGCATTGTGGGTGTACCTACACTATATGGACTGCAGCGGTTCAAGCAGGCGGCTCACCACCATCTTCTCAAGGGCAATTAGGGATGGGCACTAAATGCAGGCCTAGCCAGCAACGCCCACATCCTATCAATGAATTAAAAAAAAACTTTTGATGAATGTGGCCTGTGCCAAGAGCCAGGTTATTGGATCAGGCCCACCACATTGAACAAGTTTGACACCCCTGGCTTATTCAGTTGCTGTAAAGCAGTGGCCTTAGTCATAGGCCGACATTTGAGTTGTTTGTTGAGTTGTTAGTGACCGTGAACAGCTTTTGCAAGTCTTCTACGCTGGCATGTATGTTAACCATCTTTTTTTTAATTATTACATTTGTATTTGGTACAATTGCTCAGAAGCATAGCCTTTTTTTAACACTTCTGTGAAGCACTTTGGGATGTTTTATTACGTTAAAGGTGCTATATAAAATAAGTTGTTGTTGTTGTGAGATGGGACCATTGGAATGTGCAGTACCAGAAAGGAATTGCAGTCCATCTGATCAGTCCAATTGATTAGGAAGTATCATATTCCACCATATTTCTCATATCCCTCTATCAAAGTTTTGCCAGGTACTGAATTCAACTCTGTCATAAATTTACTGACATAATCAGACCCACTTCCTCCCTTGGCTGGTGGAATGGGCAGACACGTGGCAGATGAAATTTAATGCAGAAAAGTGTAAAGTGATACATTTTGGTAGGAAGAACGAGGCGAGGCAATATAAACTAAAGGGTATAATTCTAAAGAGGGTGCATGAACAGAGAGATCTGGGGGTATATGTGCACAAATCATTGAAGGTGGCAGGGCAGGTTGAAAAAGCGGTTAAAAAAGCATACAGGATCCTGGGCTTCATAAACAGAGGCACAGAGTACAAAAGCAAGGAAGTTATGATGAACCTTTATAAGATACTGGTTCAGCCTCAATTATGGGCACCACACTTTAGGAAGGATGTGAAGGCCTTAGAGAGGGTGCAGAAAAGATTTACAAGGGATGAGGGACTTCAGTTGTGTGGATAGGCTGGAGAAGCTGGGGTTGTTCTCCTTAGAGCAGAGAAGGTTGAGAGGAGATTTGATAGAGGTGTTCAAAATCATGAGGGGTCTAGACAGAGTAAATAGAGAGAAACTATTCCCATTAGCGGAAGGATCGAGAACCAGAGGACACAGATTTAAGGTGATTGGCAGAAGAACCAAAGGCGACATGAGGAAAAACTTTTTTATGCAGCAAGTGGTTAGGATCTGGAATGCACTGCCTGAAATGGTGGTGGAGGCAGATTCAATTGTGGCTTTCAAAAGGGAATTACCCGAAGGAAAAAAAAATTGCAGGGCTACGGGGAAAGGGTGGGGGAGTGGGACTAGCTGAAGTGCTCTTGCAGAGAGCCGGCACGGGCTCGACGGGCCGAATGGCCTCTTTCTGTGTTGTAACCATTCTAAAAGAACATAAGATGTTGTAACGATGGTAAGAAAGAAAGACTTGCATATATAGCGCCTTTCACAACCACCGGACGTCTCAAAGCGCTTTACAGCCAATTAAGTACTTTTGAAGTGTAGTCACTGTTGTAATGTGGGAAACGCGGCAGCCAATTTGCACACAGCAAGGTCCCACAAACAGCAATGTGATAATGACCAGATAATCTGTTTTTGTTATGTAGGAAGTCACACAACTACAGCCCTGCCTCCGATCTATCTTTTCTTTCCAGTTTTGAAGAAGGGTTCTGTGGTGTATGTAACCTGTTCCACCTTAAGAGAACTTAAGCCTGGTCCACCTTAAGAAAGGTACTACTTTCTTTGGCTGCTGTATACGTAATACCGGTGGTGACCACACCGGTATATAAGCACAGTGTAATAATATTGTATTCAGTATAGTCCGACCTCCAACCAGTAAAGACCTGTTGAATTTACTCTTGTGGCCTGTGTAGTAATTCTCACTATAACACACAGAATTAACAGTGGCGACGAGTCCGATTCTTACCCTGCTGCAGTAATTTCCACGGCGACTTCGTCCACAGACAGGACGTCGAAGAGAGGTTTCCACCCTCATCACCTACGGGAAGACACGTCGAGCGGCAGGCATCGAGCAACCGGAGTGCAGAAGACATCCTGACCTCGAAGCCTCCATCAGCGACTGTCAGCTTCTTCTACTACCTCGTGGTGGGTAAGCCGGGCAGCGACGCGACAGAAAGTCAACCGCGTTGGCTGTACAGACGGGGCTGGGAAGACGGAGGAATAAGGGCGGTGAGGTCGATCGCGACCAGAGATAAGGGCCGGGCCGCTTTCGAGCGAGAGGCGCAGCGCGGGACATCGATCGCGACCGGAGATAAGGGCCGCATTCGGGCTAAAGGCGCAGCGTCTGGGGAAACTGAAGGCGCGAGAGCCGCGGTGAAGCGGAGACAGCGTCGGGGGACGGGTGAAGACCGGCAAGTGCGGGAAAACCGCCATTTTGTGGGCGGAGGACGACGGCAAGAGCGGGAAGCCGCCATCTTAGATAACATTAAAAATACGATAAATTGCTACGATGGCTAAACATGGGAACACTAATGCCTTCGACAGTGATATAGAAGACTGGGCTATGTATGTAGAACGCATACAAAACTATTGTAAGGCAAATAAAATTCCTGAAACAGATAAAGCACTAACATTACTAAACTTAATGGGTGCGAAGACATACGGGCAATTGAAACACCTGTTATCACCAGATGAACCGGCGGATAAGACGTTCGAACAGATTGTTACTGTCCTAAAAAATCATCTTAGCCCCACGCCGCTGATGCTAGCGGAACGATTTAAATTTTACGATAGAAGACAGCTGCAAAATGAAAGCAATGCTGAATATTTGATGGAATTACGTAAGCTAGCAAAATATTGTCAGTTTGGAACGGGACTGACAGAGGCACTTCGAGATAGATTTGTGTGTGGTTTATTTAAACAGGATACACAAAGGCGACTGCTCGAGGAGAATGAGCTGTCTCTCGAGAAGGCGGTCACTATGGCAGCAGCACACGAGGCCGCAGCGAGAGGCACGGCAGTAATGCAGCTACGGCCACCGGAACTCAGTACAAACAAATTGGGTTTGAGTTCTGTCAAATGTTATCGTTGTGGAAAGACAACGCACGATCAGAACCAGTGTTGGTTTAAAAACCAAGAATGCAGAACGTGTGGCAGGCTTGGCCACATAGCTAAAGTATGCCGGTCAGGAAAGAAGACCAGCAATAAAAAGTCACCGCAAGGAAAATATGCAAAGGTACACAAGGTGACAAAGAACAGTTTAACCGAACAGAAGTCAGATTCAGACGCTAGCAGTAATGAACTGGATAGCTTAAGAATTCCAACAATTCTTAAAGAAGAATGGAGTTAAACATTATACCTCTGCCCCATATCATCCGGCGACAAACAGGTTGGCTGAAAGATTTGTCCAGACATTCAAAAAGGCTATTAAGGCCATGAATGATGATCAGATTCCACTGCAACACAAGGTCGATAAGTTCCTGATGTCATATAGAAACGCCGATCATGCCGTGACTAACCAAAGTCCTGCTATGATGTTTTATAACAGGAGGTTGCGGTCCAAGTTGGACTTGTTAAAACCAAATGTGTGGAGGGAAGTGGAAAACAAACAGTTTCGGCATATTAACAGCAAGACCACTCGAACTTTCGACGTAGGACAACCAGTGATGGCAAGGGGCTATGGAAACGAAAAATGGCAGTCCGGAACAATCCGGGCCAGACAAGGACCTCTGATGTACACCGTAGATATTGGTCATAATGTGATAAGGCGTCATGCGGATCAACTGGTAGAGTCGAGAGCAAGGGTCGAACCAATGGTTGTGACAGAGACAGCTGTGGAAGACGTTCATGAACCTGAAGCATCTACCTCGGCCGAGAACGTATTTGATGATGATGACACCCAATACATTGGCAACCAACTAGAGGAGGCACCTCAACAACAAGAATCAGAGACCACTGAAAGGCGTTATCCAAGCCGAATCAGAAAGCCTCCTGAGAGACTGAACCTTTGAACTGTTATACCTGAAGTTATATATGTATATATGTTATGTTTATTTGGGGATATGACTGGTAAGCTAAAAAGGGAGGATTGTGGTGTATGTAACCTGTTCCACCTTAAGAGAACTTAAGCCTGGTCCACCTTAAGAAAGGTACTACTTTCTTTGGCTGCTGTATACGTAATACCGGTGGTGACCACACTGGTATATAAGCACAGTGTAATAATATTGTATTCAGTATAGTCCGACCTCCAACCAGTAAAGACCTGTTGAATTTACTCTTGTGGTCTATGTAGTAATTCTCACTATAACACACAGACTTAACAGGTTCGACCCGAAACGTCAACCCAGTTTCTGTCCATGGATGTTGCCTGACCTGCTGAGTTTTTCCAGCATTTTCTGTTGTTATTTCGGATTTCCAACATCCGCAGTATTTTGCTATCGTACCAGGTTATAGTCCAACAGCTTTATTTGAAATCACAAGCTTTCGGAGCGCTGCTCCTTCGTCAGGTGAAGGAGCAACGCTCCGAAAGCTTGTGATTGCAAATAAAGCTGTTGGACTATAACCTGGTGTTGTGCGACTTCCTACATTTGTCCACCCCAGTCCAACACCGGCATCTCCACATTTTGTTATGTTGGTTGAGGGATAAATATTGTCCAGGACACTGGGGATAACTCCCCTGCTCTTCTTCAAAATAGCGCCATGGGATCTTTTACGTCCACCTGAGAGAGCAGACGGGGCCTCGGTTTAACGTCTCATCCGAAAGACGGCACCTCCGACAGTGCCGCACTCCCTCAGCACTGCACTGTAGTGTCAACCGAGCTTCATGTGTCAACCTTCTGACTGAGAGGCGAGTGTGCCGCCCACTGAGCCACAGCTGACACTAGGACCAGTTGTGCAAGGAGCAACTGTCACTGGCTGATGAATGAACGCACCCAAAGTCCGCACACAGCTCGGATCCGCCTCAAGCCCCTTTTGCGCGCAGCTCGGAGACTCATGCTTTTTGCATTGATATTGAGAGTGACGCGATGACGTCACTCCGAGACGTGCTGATGCAACCTAACTTGACGTCGAACGACGGGAATCCCGCCTACGCTTTTTTTTTTGAGTCGCGCTTTGATCGAATGAACAGCGGCGGCTGGAGGAAAGCGGCGATTGGATTGGTCAGTCGGGCTGTCAATCAGCGCTGTTGGCGGGAGGGGGGGGGAACCAGCGAGTTGGGTTGAACGCGGGTCAGTGGTGTGCGAGCGAGACTTTTCAGCCTCACACACACAGAAAAAAGATGGCGAGCGGCCGCCGGTTGTTTGACGGGGCGGCTTGGGGTCGGTGCCTGGGCTCTCTGAGCGCTTTCATTTTGTTTTCCGTGGCGTGGCCGGGAGCCGGAGCGGCCCAGGAGAGCGGCATCGACACCTCCCGCTACTACAACTACCAGAACATGAGCGAGCTGCTGAGGGGTTTGGCCGCGGCTCACAGCTCGCGGGCCCGGCTCTTCAGCATCGGCCAAAGCGTCCAGAAGCGCTCGCTGTGGGTCATGGAGATCTCAACCACGCCGGGCCTGGCCAGCCCGGGCAAACCCAAGTTCAAGTACGTTGGCAACATGCACGGCGACGAGACGGTGTCCCGCCAGGTGCTGATCTACCTGATCCAGTACCTGCTGCAGAATTACGGCCGCGACCAGCGGGTCGAGCGGCTGGTCAACGCCACCGACATCTACATCCTGCCCAGCATGAACCCCGACGGCTTCGAGAAGTCGGTGGAGGGCGACTGCAGCGGCGCGCACAGCGGCCGCAACAACGCCAGAAACAAAGATCTCAACAGGAGTTTCTCCGATCAGTTTGAGCCGGTGGATGTGGACGAGGCAGATGTGCCTGAAGTGGTGGCGGTGGAGAAGTGGATTAAAGGTAACTGCCGGGGTAAAACTTCCCCCACCCCATTATATGCATTTATATTTATCTATCAGGATGTCACTTTTTTTGTGTGAGAAGTCACACAACACCAGGTTATAGTCCAACAGCTTTATTTGAAATCACAACCTTTCGGAGCGCTGCTCCTTCGTCAGATGTATGCATCTCTTCACTTCACCTGACGAAGGAGCAGCGCTCCGAAAGCTTGTGATTTCAAATAAAGCTGTTGGACTATAACCTGGTGTTGTGTGACTTCTCACAATTGTCCACCCCAGTCTAACACCGGCATCTCCACATCATGACTTTTTTTTTGGGGGGTGGGGGGGAGGTCTGTCGATCTCTTGCTTTTGCTGACGACATAGCCATCCTCAGCGACCCCTATGCCGGAATGACCAGAAATCTTAAAATCGTACACAGTCTGTGAAAACATGGGGCTTAATATCAATGCCAAAAAGACAGTATAAGTAAGGCAAAGACCTTCCCGTACAACCACAGCAACAACTTGTATTCATACAGTGCCTTTAATAATGTAGTAAAACGTCCCACAGGAGCAACATTTGACACCGAGTCACAAAAGGAGATAGATATCTTGAATGATGCACACAAGCAGATTGGATTTCCCTGAATGGGACAAACATCCGACTTGGTTACACTTTTTTGTTTTGACATTTAAATAGCAGTAATTTGTCACACTTGTAGGCTCCCATATCCTGCCGTACACTGGTGGCATAACTGCGCAATTTTATAGCCATGCAGTGCTAATTAGGCAGAAAAGGGTCATAAGGTACACTGCACAGCCTGTGTCAAAGGCTCTTGGCAGCACTTTACAACGCAGCTTGCCCAAGTTCTTGCAATGCCTCACTGACTCTTGAATCATCTTATTGCAACTAATCAGTAACAACACGGTGGTGATTTTCTGTGTTTATCTAGATTTTGGATGGGTCTGAATAGTAAATGGGTCATCACATTCCACTTGTGTTGACGACAGCCTCCTGTTTAAAATCCTGTTAATCCTCAAATTAACATCACCAGCGACAATAGTGTGACCTGTGAATAATGGCTATCGGAAGAGCTCTAGAAACTTGATGTTCCCCTGCAGGCACATGTTGGCTCGTTTTATAGCCACGTCGAGTAATATGATAAAGGAATGTTGGGTGTCAGGAACTGAATAAAAATCTTGCCCTAGTCATGATATTACCCTTTAACATGCGCATTTTGAGCCCATGCTAACTGTGTGCCATCTGTTGTGAACAGCAAATAGATTTTTCCAAAACCCCAGATGTTGACTGACTTTTGTGACCCAGTTAAGCAGATCATTCATAATTTGTTTTTGAGTGAATCCATGGAATTTAATAGCACATCAATTGTATACATAAAGAAAGGAGTTTGAGTTCTCCCCCCCCCCCCCCCCCCCCCCCCCCCATGCTGCAAAGTGAATTGCCATTTTTATTTTCAGTTGTGCTTCAACCTTTTTACTCTCTTCTCCTTCTCCCCTCTTTCTCTCCCCCCCCCCCACCACCACCATATCACTCCAGGCACAGAAAGGTTGAGGAAAGAGATGTTTTTTCAGAACCTTTTGAAGTTGACGAAGGAGGTAGTAAAGTTAAATGGCTTTTGGAGAGAATGGTGGAGGGCAGGGCATAGGGACTGAAAGATCTGTCTCTGGTGCAGCAGAGGAAATCCAGAGTCGGAAGAATGGAAAATGTGGACGGGAATGTAGGATTGGAAAAGATTGTTTATATATGGTGGCGTAAGTCCTTGAAGAATTTTGAAGTCAATTCTCTGTGGCACAGGGAGTCAGTAGAGCTTGACCAGGATGTAGGCATGCATGTACAGGAGAGGGTACGGGCCACTGAGTTCTGGATGGTTTGAACATTGTGTAAAGGCTGGCATCGATCACTTGAGCAGTCAATTCTTGAGATGAACACATGGATTAAAGTTCAGCAGCAATTGGGGAGAGAGTGGAGTATATTCAAGAGGTACGAGTGTGTGCCTGGGAATGGACTGGATGAAGAGTAACCCAATCCAGACCGTTTAGTGCGTCCTGTCTGAAATTGCATATTACAGCTGTCTGTATGCCCAAAGTCTTGTAAAATCTTCTTCTTAGGCGGCCCCTCGGAACTGAGGATGACTTGCTTCCACACTAAAAATGAGTTCTCAGGTGACTGAGGTGTCCAATGCGGGACCTACAGTCTCTTTCACAGGTGGGGCAGACGGTGGTTGAAGGGGCAAGTGGGTGGGGTGCTTGGGTTGACATGCGCTCCTTCTGCTGTTTGCGCTTGCTCCCAGCGAAGAGACTTGAGGTGTTCGCTGCTTTCCTGGATGCTTCTCTTGTGAAATATGGAAATCTTGGAAGTAAATTATGGAAATATTCTAAATACAAGTGTAGTCAAGCAAAAAACTATATAACTTTATCAACTACATTATTCAGCTATGTACTATGCAGATTATAGAAGAGGTAACAAAACTGAAACCATATTTGAAGTAGTGGGAGGGGAGTGTGCCGATACTTATTTCTGAAGAGAAGGCACTTACTGCCCATGAAGTTGCTCCCTGCAAAGAAAAAAAACTGGCACAATATTCCTGTTCACTGTGGATATGCAAGTGTCTGATTCATTACGGATCAGCCTGACTATTTATCTTGCAATGGTTTAGCTGTTCAAAGGAAAGCGGTACAAGACAGGCAAAGCTCCACTTGTGCAGTTAAGCAACCATGGTCAACATGAGGTAAGAGGCAGTATCAAGCTAACAGAAAAGACTTGAGCAACTGCAAGGGCAAGCAGAAATCCACTAGGAACAAAGGGATACAAAGAAAGTAATGAGTATAAAAAGGAAGTATGAAAAAAAAACTTGCAAGTGATATCAAGGCTAACGGCAAAATGCTTAATAAATATATTGAGAAAGAGTTGTACGGCAGAATGTGGGCCAATTTAAGACAGATGGAAGTGATACTATAATCAGTACAAAGGAAATGGCAGACTACTTTGATGTCCATTTTCAGAGTAGAGGAACAAGGGAACCAAAAAATAAGTCAAGGGGAGGAACTTACTGGAATTAATATAAGTAAGAATATGCTAAACGTCAAAAAATAATGGGACTTAAGATACATTAATCTCCAGGACCTGATGGTTTGCACCCTAGGGTATTAAAAGAAAGAGGTAGGGAAATTGCATATCTGTTGGTCGTAATTTTCTAAAGTGCTCTAGATTTGGGAATTGTGCCTTTTGGATTGGAAAATTGCAAATGTCACTCCATCATTTAAGAAAGGAGGGAAGGAGTAACCAGGAAACTGGAAACCTATCAATTATGGGGAAATTACTGGAATCAGTCATAGACAGTGTGACTGAATGGTGGACAGGAAAGTGTCTATGGATATTGTTTATATGGACTTCCAGAAGGCTTTTGATAAGATTCTGCACATGGGGTTATTAGCAAAAATGAGAACGCACAGAATTGGAGGTAACCTTGTGACATGGGTTGGTAATTGCTTGGGAGGTAGGAGACAGAGTAGAGTAGGTGTTCTAGCCAATAATTACACCTCAGTCAACACCACTAACGCAGATTATCTGATCATTATCACATTGCTGTTTGTGGGAGCTTGCTGTGTGCAAATTGGCTGCCACGTTTCCTACATTACAACAGTGACTACACTTCAAAAGTAATTCATTGACTGTAAAGGGCTTTGGGACATCTGGTGGTCGTGAAAGGCACTATATAAATGCAAGTCTTTTTAGAGATAAAGGGGATGTAATCTGGTGGGATTGGACACGTGGTGGTTCCCAGTGACCTGTACTAGGACCTCCGCTTTCCACCACACATATTAATGACTTGGATGAAGAAACAGAGAGTTATATATCCCAGTTTTCAGGTGACACTAAGTTGTTTAGATGGGAGCAGGAAGTTACAAAGGGACATAGACAGATTAAGTGTGGGCAGAACAAGACTGATGGGGCTAGAATTGCTGCTAGGTGCGCAATTTGCCCAAAATAGGCCAAAGCAGTGCAAAAGATCGAAGAATTTCAAGCGTAAATTACATCCAGCACAAATCAAGTTTCCGCGATCTTTTGCGCTAATTTTAAAAACATTGCGCTGGAAGCGGGTCCTGCCCACAAAACTTGTCACGCTCCAGATCAAATTAATCACCGTGGCGAGTTTCCACTAATTGCACCCATTGTGGGGCCTTTGAGGGGGCTCTTAAAATTTGCATTTGGCACCTTTTTAAGCGCTTTTAAATATTTTTTAAAAATTGACTAAAACTGACTACTGTACACCAATGAAACTAGTAACTAGCTCTGTATAGTTTTTTAAAGTCATTTTCAGTCATTTAAAATCATGTTACTCACAGATGGTGGACTAGACACTCTGATTAAAAATGCTTATTTTTTGTGAGCAACCTATTTTCAGCTGTATTAGTAAAGCTGCACCAGGTTACCACTCTTAAATGTATCGAGTATTTTTTAATGCAAAAAAAAATTACATTCTATTGTGCTGGTTTGTAAATATTTTACGTTTGGCAATATGCAAATGAATTTGAATGGAAACTTGAGCGAAAACTCGCGTAATTTTGAGCACAATTTGCACCCGGATTGCCGCTTGCACCCAAAAATGGAAACTCTACCCCATTGGAGTTTAATGTGGGGGAATGCGAGATCATCCAATTTGGATCCAAGAAAGACAAATCGGAATAATTTCCTATTGGCGAGAGACGGGGAACTGTGGAGGAGCAAAGGGTGGCCAGGTACACACATCACTAAAAGCTACTGCGCAGGTACAAAAAGTGATCAAAAAGGCTAATGGAATGTAGGCCTTTATCTAAAGCGGGCTAGAAGACAAAGGGGAGGAAGTTCTGCTTCAGTTGCGCAGCCTTGGTCAGACCCCACCTGGAGTGCTGCGTTTAGTTTTAGGCATCACACCTTGGGAAGGATATATAGGCCTTGGAAGAGGTACGGCAGAAGTGCACCAGGGCTTAAAGGGCTAAATTATGGAAACCGGTTACATAAACTTGGTTTGTATTCCCTTGAGTTTAGAAGGTTAAGGGGTGATCTAAATGAGGGGTTTAAAATGATGATAAGGATCAGATAGGGTGGATACAGAGAAGCTATTTCCTCTGGTGGAGGAATCCAGAACAAGGAACCACAATCTTAAAATTAGAGCTGGACTGTCCAAGAGTGAAATCAGGAAGGGTTGTGAAAATCTGCAATTCTTTCCAAAAAAAAAAAAAAAAAAAAAAAAAATGCCATGGATGCTGGGTCAATTGAAGTTTTCAAGATTGAGATTGACCGATTTTTATTAGGTAAGGGTATCCAGGGATATGGATCAAAGGTGGGTAAATTTGGTTACGGTCCAGATCTAATTGAATGGTGGAACAGGCTCGAGGGGCTGAATGACCTACTCCTGTTCTTGTGTAAACGCAGCTAAGCCATTCAGACCCAGAAGGTCTTGGGTTCGAGCCTTGGTCTCTGAGATAGCAACTCTTAGATGGGCTAGCAGTAAGGATGCTGCAATTGGTTAAGTGAGGAAAAATTGACTGGACTTCCCGCCTCTGATTGCTATCCAGTGTTCCTGGCTGGAACCGCAGCAATGTTGATGTTGGCTGAGTACATTTTGTCTTCTGTATGGGGTACAGTCAGTTTGCTTCATTTTTGTTATGCTAGCGCATTAGTGGTTTTGTCAGCTTCTGTTCCTGCTATCTGGTATCTTTCATTTTGAGGCCGACTTCAAAGACTAGCTAATAAATGATAATGCATCTATCGTTTGTGATTAAACCAGGAGGATTTATCTTGGGAATGTTGTGGATATGGCAGACAGCAGTTTTCACTTACTTGGATAATATACACAAAGTAATGAGTTTCCAGCTTGCTTATTTCCCAATCTGCGTGCCTTGGTCCCTGGCTGAGCGAGCAGTGCGATGCAGATTCCCAGTCTTTGAATATGTTACTCAGGAGCTTCTAGTGTGAAATTATGACTGAGGCGGAACATTGCCAATTTCTCAATTTTCCTCTCTCGCTTATCCTTCACACCAGCAACACACTATCTGGTTGCGGGGGGTGAGGTTATCCAGCTGCAAAGGTCAGACAAAGTTGGGCATGAAATTTTGATCTCCCCAGCGTGTGATGCAATTGACTTAATTTCTTACTGGAGTACACAAATCTAATTGCTTTATAATGTTTTTAAAATATATTTTTGCATTGTTTAATTTTGTAATTTTTTTATATTCCTGTAGAAAACAAGTTTGTGGTTTCCGGGAATCTCCATGGTGGGTCTGTTGTTGCCAGTTATCCTTATGACGATTCTATAACTCACAAGTCGGCAGGGTACTACAGTAAGTCCCCTGATGATGAGGTGTTTAAATACCTGGCAAAGAGCTACGCCTCCAAGCACCCATTGATGAAAACTGGCGTGCCACATTGCCCCGACGACTCTCCTGAGGAAATCTTTAAGGATGGGATCACAAATGGAGCCAAGTGGTATGATGTATTTGGTGAGTTCAATATTCAACAGAAAGATTAATTTTCTTTGAACTACAAATGTACTCTATTGCTCTAATGTGATTCATGTGAACTTTTAATTGTATAAAAAGAACAGCCTTCTAAAAGAAGTGGCAATTCACTCCAATACTGATGCATTCAGTTGCAAAATGCTCACTGATTATTACTGGACAGACTTGCCGTAATCATCGTAGTTGCTATTCCTGCAGTGCTCTTTTCCTATTCACTTACCACTATGGAGTTCACTGGCTATTGGCATCTATCGTGCCGAGAGCGTTGGCAGGATATTCCATTGAGGGGTGGGGGAGGCTATTAAAACCAGGCCCAATCTTGCACACATGCAAACAACTGCCCATAGGTTTCACTGGATAGGAATGAGACCCTTGGTGGTTTTCCTGCCCGTAGCCCAATGGCACTGAGACCAATTATCACGATTTCCATGGGGTGGGGGGGAAGGTCAGCTAATTCCACACATATTTGGAATCGAACCTGGGGCTTTAGGACTTGGTCCTATTTTGACTTCACCAACTCCACCATTGGGAAAGCTTAACTTCTCACTTTGTAAGCACAGACATCCAGGTGTGAACAAAATACCACCTAGTCTACATTTTTTAACTACGGTAACTCTCTTTGTTCAGTTGGTAAACTGTCATGCCCGTTTGGAACTTTGTTTCACAAATGCAGGGCAGTAGGAAATTAACACGGTCGAAAATGATGCGCAGATGAAAGAATCAGCTAGAATAGGCTGGACAAGAGCCAGAACCAGTTGCTTGCAGACTCTCAAATAACTGGATTATCGGTTGAATATAGCATAGGAATTTTTCGAGGCTGACTGAAGTTAACTTTGTGGGTGTGAATAACACACACCTGCCCTCTGCCATGTGTGAGCGCATTCTATACCTGAGAAATGAGCCTGGCAATTGTTAGAAGCAGGCGGCGGGGCACTCTGTGCGGACACTGGCAGTTCCAGCCCGTGCCTCCTTGCTAATTAGTGGAATTACTGGGTATGCATATTTGATATTGGTGGAATAAGAAGAGATAGCCCCTTAATTAATGGCTTGAAACTAATAGATGAAATAATAAGACACTTTCAGTATTATTTTAAGTAGATACAATTTGAGCATTTTTGCACATTTGAGTCCTAGGATTTTGAAGCGAGGATAGCTATCTGGTACAAAGTTTAAGGACCAGTATAATGGAAAAATTAAATATTAAAAAACACATTAGCATTAAAGGGGCATAATTTCACTGATTATCAGATTGGTATGATTCAAAAGTATATTTTAAGATCTGAAATATGAATTTAGCATAGTGCAGTTGTCTCCAGCATGGAGAAGTTCCTGCCGTACTCGAGTATTAGACTGTCATGCGATTTATACTGTTTCTAGCCATTCTTTTCACAATTCAGAAGTACCAGGAAACAGTTGAGTTTTAGAAAATTTTCACTTAAACTTTGCAATGTGTCACAATGAGGTTATTGTACATTGTGTGTGTTTTTTTTGATGCAAATCTTTTTGATGCAAATCTCTTAGGAAATTTGTTCAAGCTAATTTATTTAATTACTATGAATCCAAAACAATTGCGTGAGAAGACCTGCACTTTTTCTGCAATCGCGTTGCCAAATGATTACAGGAATATTTTGTTTTTAAAATACAGCAGATTAGGAACGGGATTGGATTAGCCACTGGCCTTTCAACTGGGTTCAAACCTGGTTCAAATCCAGCCCAGACTGATGATGAAAGTCTGCTGTAAGAATCCTATGTGGACTGAGTTTAATCTAGTTCCTGGTGGGCATGGTTCATTCAAGTTGATAGCAAAGCAACAGTTTGCGAGTGTAGTAATGGCCTTTGTATCAATGGAGGAGGAAGAGAGGAATCGCTGGGTGTCAAGTGGGAGCTGACCACATGCTTCCAGATATCATTGTCAAAGGGTGGTTTGTAAATGGTGAAGGAGGGACCAAGGATGGACTCCTGTGGTACATCAGAGGTGACCATGCAAGCAGAAGGGGAGAATGCGTTGCAGGCACTGGAATGCTTGCATTGCGACAGGTATCAACAGGACCAGGAGAGAGCACCCATTAATAGAATACTTGCTGATCTCCCTTTATCTTGGGCCATGGTTTGTAAAGTGTAGCAAGGCTGCATTCTGTTCTGGGGAGCAAAGCACAGCAAGACTGGAAAGCCAGAGAGCTAAGTAGAATTTTACTTGAGAAGTATGGGCTTAATTATTCAATACAAAAGCAAAATACTGCGGATGCTGGAAATCTGAAATAAAAGCAGAAAATGCTGGAAATACTCAGCCGGTCAGGCAGCGTCTGTGGAGAGAGAAACAGAGTTAACGTTTCAGGTTGATCGATGACAGTTCTGACAAACGGTCATTGACCTGAAACGTTTGTTTCTCTCTCCACAGATGCTGCCTGACCGATTGAGTATTTCCAGCATTTTCTGTTAATTATTTAATAGCGGGGAGCTCTGATGGCAGCTGTTTTGAGAGAATTTTTTTCTTTTGGATAAAAAAAAATGACCAATTACGTCAGATCAGCAGGCAGAATCTGAGAAAAAGTATTTTTGGTTGTCCAATCAGAAAATCAGGCTGGTGAACTGTGTGACCATTACAGTATTGCCCTTGAATCACATTGGATAAACAAAGCAAATATATAAACACAAAGTTACCTACAAGCTTCCCACACTCATGCATCACTGGTCAAACTGCCTTGTGTGATGCAATCAATAATGTATTGCAATTTGTCTGCCAATATGGCATACCTTAATTGACTGTTTAATTATGAACAGAGAAAAGTAAAAGGTAAACAATGAAAATGTATATATTTATGCTGTATTTTAAATTGATGCACCCCAATTAATGCTTAGACGTGGTTTCATTACTTGTACCCGTCGTAGTGCTGTTGAAGAGGAATAAATAAAAGAATATTTGATTTTTGTGGGATTGTTCTGTTGAGCTTCTACTGTGATTGTACTTTACAGTAACTCCGCCTAGGTGAAACACCTCCATATACAATACACTGATGTATGTTGGCTTAGTTATTCAGTGTAATAAGAAAATGTAATTTTATGTCGGGTTTCACAAAGTTACAATATCTGTTGCAAGATTAAAATATTGTCTGCTTCGGTGAGGTGCACAGTATGCCTCGAGGGAAGGAAACACTATGAAGGAAGACAGCATTAATTACATATACATTTTTCTAAACCTCATTGGCATTTTTGAAATGTTCTGCATCTCCTGAATACTCAGCAGATAAATAAATCACTGTTACTGAGACATAGCCCAGGAAGGCGCTAGGTTACATTCCCGATTGCTATTATATTCGTTCTCAGGCAGGCATTGGCACTACACTTGGTTTCAGCATCCCTTGCCTTGGAGGGTGGATGATTAGAGTTTCTCCATCTAATAGCTATCTAGTGACCCTTGCGAGAAAATACACATATATAGACATCCGTTAGACAATCAAACTTGGTTTTGCTGCCCCACTGTAAATATTTCAGTTAGTGCCCAAGTGCTCTAACATGGAAAGGAAAAAAACTATATCTGACCGTGAGCTGTGCCTAGCAGATTTGTGAGATGCTTAAACTTCCTTTTTAAAAGTCCAGTAATCATTTGTAATCTAAGATGGAACTTTTATATACTTCCTTCATGGGTCTGACTTACAGAATTGTTGTACATCTTGTTACGGGGTTTGCCTTCTACAGTTTTTTGCTCTAGGGAAAAAGTAACCAAAGGGTAGGAAATATACCCTTGTGAATCATTGGAATATTGGTGATTAAAATATACAAGTGATGTAAAAAGTCAAGGTGATTTCAGCAGCATTTCTGATATTCCTTTACAATCCTGGGGACTGAAAGAAAGTCATGCTATAATATCGTTGCTATTAAACCCATTCCAACCTATAGCCTAAGCTTTATCTTTCAAGCCTTTTAAACTTTTTTATAATGTTTTTTGAGTATGAATTCATCTCTATCCACCCTAAACCACTGTTCTTAGTCCAGAACAACAATGGCTACAGTTCAAAGCAATTCGTAGCTGTAAAGTGCTTTGGAATGCCTGAGGGTGTCACAGGTGCTATACAAATGCATCTTTAACAGGAATTTATCAAGCTGTACATCTTTACCCCTCCCATCAGTCTTCCTGCCAGTAACTGAAAGTGATTGTATTAAAAAAAAATGCATTCTCATTCTCTAATACTTTTAAAATGAATAGTTAGCACTGGATTTCTGAAAGCTAATCCTTAAACTATGCTTGAATTTACCCTGTTCAGAATCTGAGAACAAACATTGTCACGGTTAAGTGGGTCCATTGTTGCCAAAGATAAAAGACTTATTTTTTTTAGGCGAGTTGAACCAGTTTTATTTGCACACATTTGCAGGATATCCTGTTTAAATATGGTGAGTGTTCTATGCTTAGTCATGAGCTATGATATTTAGCTGTTCTTTTGCAAGGGTTCCTGGAGCAACACAAAAGTCCCCGGGAAATTTTGGTGTGGCATAAGCCGTAGATGCACCATTACTATGGCGCAAGTTTTCAGCAAATTCCGGCTCTCTAAACTTTTGAGTGATGACTGTAGAATATACTCTATTTTCTTTTTTTTTAATTCTGTGTAATTCTGACAATTTGACATGTTCAAAGCATTCTACAAGACTGGAATTTAGAGTACATCACTAATAAATTGTATTCGTACATTTTTCTGCCCCACATTCATGATGGAGCTCAAGGTGACGTTACAATGTAGAGCTGCTATGGTTACGTGTTTTAGTTTCCTTTTTAGGTTGAATGGAAATCTGTAACCTGGCCAGGAGTTACATGGTATTCCACTGCACTGCACTACACTGCTTTAAACCCCGGTGTCACACAACCTCTGTCACAGCTTTGTCTTGTTTAGTCAGCCAAACCCGTGACCTCTACCACCTTGAGGACAAGGGCAGCAGGCGCATGGAACACCATCACCTGCAAGTTCCCCTCCAAGTTACACATCATCCTGACTTGGAAGTATATCGCCGTTCCTTCATTGTCGCCGGGTCAAAATCCTGGAACTCCCTCTGTAACAGCACTGTGGGAGTCCCTTCACCACACAGACTGCGGTTCAAGGCGGCAGCTCACCACCACCTTCTCGAGGGCAATTAGGGATGGGCAATAAATGCTGGCCTTGCCAGCGACGCCCACATCCCATGAACGAATAATAATAAAAAATGTTAGCTTTACATGGCTTTAAAACCCTGCTTATTTTTAATATCTTGCAAGAAATTAATGACTTATGTCAGTAGAATGTGCAATGGATTGAGACGCAACTCCAGTTAACATAAGTGTGCTGATGCCATAGCAAGAGAACTGTTTGCTTTGTATCTCCCAGGTTTTTAGACTGTATTATGAAGGTGGGTGCCAATTTGCAATTGCTGTTGAACCTAGTATAATATGTGCATATTACAGTGAGGCTGAATAATGACTTGTGATTCACTTATATTTGTAACATTCAGGTTTTGCAGCCTTTAGAGTCCCATTAATAGATGTGTTTGGTTAGTGCTGATACATTGGGCTACAAAAACCTCGCAACCTGTTTGTAACCTTACTTGCTACAAAAATGTGGCCATTTCTAAATCACAAATTAGAACAAAACTGGGTTGCAAAGTTATGTTGAAACTTTAAAAATATATTTTTTAGGGAAAGCTTCTTCAAAACAATCTATCTAATCTGCCTTGAACTGTCTCTGGGTTATCCATAGTGACCGATGCATTAGGTTCATTGTTGTCTGCCAATTGGAAAACAGAGTCAGACTGTCGTGACTGCAGCCATAGTTCCCGTTGGCTAGCCCATATAGAAATTGACAGTAGTAATAGTGTATCCTTCGTTCCCTCCCTCCCAGAGTGGTAAGAAGTGGGTTTCTCCTCCTGCAATTCACTAAGTAAGTTTCCAGTTTAACTGTCTGGGAATAAAGGCAGAGTGAAGATGAATACATTTTTAGACCGAGTGAACCGGTGATTGGCTGAAGAATAACTTTGACAGAGGCATAGTCTCTGTGTTCTAGATCAAGAAACCATGCATGTTATGGGAGAAAGCTAATGAGCTGGGATTTTAAAATTCTCATCCCTGTTTTCAAATCCCTCCATAGCCTCGCCCCTCCCTATCTCTGTAAACTCTTCCAGCCCTACAACCCTCCGAGATCTCTGCGCTCCTACAATTCTGGCCTCTTGCACATCGCTGATTTTTAATCACTCCACCATTGGCAGCCATGCCTTCAGTTACCTAGGCCCTAAGCTCTGCAATTCCCTCCCTAAACTAAAAATCGGGGATGCGCATGAGGGTGGAAGATGTCAGGCCGGCCAGGAAAGCATTGGCATAGTCAAGTCTAGAGTAATGTTCCCTCTAAGCTACGTAGCCATGCAGCAATGGGAAAGGTCCTGTGCAGGCCGCTCACCAGCTTTTACATTGTAAACACCACGAGTGCGCAGAAATTTAAAAGGACCGTGCACTAAAAGAAACAGGCTGCGCAGAACAAAGCGCAGCTTACAGGGACCATTGGTCTCGAGGTAACAAAGGCATGGATGAGGGTTTCAGCAGCAGATGAGCTGAGGCACAGGTGGCGATGGGCAATGTTATGGAGATGGAATCTAAAGAAACTCCTACTTAATGCTCATCATTGACCCTACTGCCGCCTAGCGCAGGCTCAGTTGAAACATTTAAAAGGACTGGATCAGTTTCTGAATCAGCAAGGAGTAGAAAGATTTGGGTTAAACGACCCTTGCCCTTACCAAAAAAAAAAACAAATGATCAAATCATGTCCTGAAGGAGGTCCAGAGTGATTGAGTGAATTAATTTCTTTTCTCCTTGCATTCTGTCTGGGGACTGTGCATGAATTTACTTTCCGAAATGCCTGTTAATGTCTCGCTTTTAGGTTACTCCCGCAGTCATCACTCAATTCTGTGTATATTCCTTTCTGGATTGCCAGAAGACTGTTTCAGCAAGCAATCTAAACAGACTCGTGCTGCATGAGATCTGGCCTAGTTTATATCTGATACTGTTATTGTGCACTACAATGAATGGAAGAAATCTGGGGCAGTGTCTCTGATATTTGCAGGGGTGGGAGGTGGGGTGCAGTTTAACGGTCGAGAAACCCGGCAAAACAGATTGCCCTCCCGTCCTGCCGAATTTGACAGCAGGACCCGATTACCATTTTTAGAATCCGTTTCCCGACCGCAGTGCGCCAGATTGAGTCACCAGGCCGCAGCTGGGGAGCACAGAGGAGGGAGGGATATGCCAGGGGCACACCGATTTTTGGGGGGTGGGTGGATGGGACATCAATATAGGGGGTCGGAGAGATCGGGGGGTGGGGACGACTACATCAATTGGGGGGATGACATTGATGGGGCCGGAAAAATTGGGAGGGATGACATCGACTGGGGGGGGTTGGAGAGATGGGGGGCCGGAGCTATTGGGTGTGGGGGCCCAGAGAGATTGGGAGTAGGGAAGGACATCAATGAAGGGGCCCAGAGAGATTGGTGAGGAGGGGACATCAGTTGGAGGCGGGGTGGGGGGTGTTGGGCGGTGGACATCCATTGGCGGCCCGGAGAGATTGGGCAGGACGGGGAGGAGATCGTGGGCCGAGGAGGGCATCGGATCATGGGGAGCTGTGGTTTGATCGCTGGGGAGGTTAACAAGGCAGTTTGGAGGGCCCAGGGGCAGCACTCCTCCTCCTGGCCCACGAGCAGTGCTAGAAAGGCACTTGCTTGTTCCATTCAGCAGTCTTTGCCTCCCTTCAGCTGCTGGGTTTCCCAAGGCCCAGGAAATCCAACCGGCGAGTGTTAATGCTGGAACAGAGAAAGAAATCTTAGGCACACCGCCTCATTCGAATATTTAAATAAGGGATCGCCTCCTGAGCGTGGAGTGGTCGCCCACCCCTGGTCCCGTCTCCGTTAAAACCGGAAGTGGGTGGGTTCGGGTTTGAAGCACCCACCTGACCCAACCCCCTTTGTTTTGGAGGTTAAAATTACCCCCCAATGTGCTTCATCAAAAAGGAGCAGCAAAAGCTAAGATTGAAAACTAGTCTTTTGGTAGCAGTCTAAGCAAAACAAGCAGCAATTCTAGTTGGGTGTTCAGATTGTTGGTGCATGACAGTAAGGGTTAAAGCTGTGGATATAAAGGCTTCCCTATTAACACAATGCATTGGCTGTCATTGTGTTTGAAGACGAGCAGGGAGCTCTCCCGGTGTCCTGGCCAACATAAATACCTCGACCAGCATCAGTAAAATTGGTTATTTATTCATTTATCTCATTGGTGTTTGTGAGATCTGGCTGTGCACAAATTGGATTACGTATTTGCTTAGTTACAACAACGCAAAAGTGGCCGTGAAGCACTTTGAGACATCCTGAGGTCATGAGATTTGCTATATAAATGCAAGTTCATTCTTTATTATTTTGGGTTATTGGCCTGATTGGGCAGATGTTTTGAATTATGTACTCTTTTGGGATAAATTGATAGTCCCTAGAGAGTTACTAGGTTATGGGTGTATGAAAAGTCTTACCTAGCTGTAAGATAGGATTGTTGCTCTTTCTAAGGAGCTGGAAAGTGATTGTTCATTTGTGGTATAAAAATGGAAAATGCTGGAAATACTCAGTCAGGCAGCATCTGTGGAGAGAGAAACAGAGTTAACGTTTCTAGAAATGAACCCCAGAGCTTTGTTTGCTTTTCTTTATGGCCTTATTAACCTGTGTCACTACTTGTAGTGATTTGTGCATCTGTACTCCTGGATCGCTCTGTGCCTCTCCTATTTTGACCTTGGAAGCTGCAAAAGGTTTCCTGCACAGTTAAACAATTATAAAAAATAAGGCTAGATTGTGCGGTCTCTTATTGACTAGTGGTAAAGCGGTGACTGCCTCAACCTATTATCTGACTGTTAATTAGTAAACTGTGAAGTTGAACCTTGCTAAGATTTTTGAATCTGATTTCAGATGTCTGATTGTAATATTTTGTTAGAGGTGAAATAACTGAAGCCTGGCACAAATATATTTTCCTTTCATTCTTTGGTAGAATCACAGAGCAGCATGGAGGTTACTACCTCCATCGCAAGTTTAGTAGTCTTGGAACACAAGGACAAAAAGAAGGCCTATTGGCACATCAAAACTCAACGCTCTTGCATATTAACTCTCCCAACCTAGCATCTAGCTGCATCTTCAACTCTCCCAATGTCTGTCATTGCTACCTTGCCTAGGAGACTATTCTGAACATTTAACACCTTTCTTGAGCAAATAAATTCTTCCTAATAGCTGTTTTACATTTATTTCTCATTAATTAAAATTAAGTCCTCTGGTCTACTAGTCTACATTACTTCGAAAATTTAGCATATCTATACCACTTAATATTTTATATAACTGGATGATGTTCCCCACCACTCAACCATTCTTCATCTAAGGGCATTCTTTGCCTCACAACCTCTGTGAGCTCATGGAGCTTCCTCCCTCCTTTATTAAAGCTGCCTTCAAGAAGCGCTATTTTCTCTTCTCTGTCATGTTGATCTTTTCCATTTAACGACTCTTAACTCTTTATAAAGCTCAAGTTCATCTAAGAGTTGCTCCCATATCCAGGGGTCACTCGGGGTTGGAATCAAGACTCCTAGCGCAATCTTCTATACTTAACTAGATCTTTCTCAGGACCTCAAAACTGGCACTTTCTTATCCCCTCCCTCCAGCCTCACGCAACTGGGCTTCCAAAATCCAAGTCTGGGATTACCTAATCACTAGTTCCTGATTTATCTTGGCTGTCCTCATCACCATCCCTTTGGGAGTACCTGTACCATGGATCCAGGCTCCCTCCCCTGGTCTCTAAACAAGAACAACCACTAGAAGGCCCTCCTCTCTGGAAATGGTGCAGAAGCATGTACATATTTTGAAGCTAAATTAAACCTTGAAATCCACCAAAATTTAAAATTCTATTTCCATGCCTCTAACCATTTTCTTCCATTGTTAGATGACCTGTTCACACTGCACTGTAAAATTTAATAGTGATTTACATCTATTAATAATGGCATGCGTGTAAATAACAAAGGTTAATGGCCACCATTATTATTAGTTATAAATCTGATCATTATTAGTTTTTTCAGTACCCCACTGAGTGGTTCACTCTCTCAGCACCCCCCCACCTCGTAAAATCTGCTTTTTAAAAAAAAATCGCTGCAGCTAAGGAGTTCAGATATAGAAAATATCAGACTTGCGTCTAGTGTACCTTGATTTAAATCCTTACCTTGATTTGGTTGATTTTGACTACTCACTACAGCAGAGTTTCATTAGTTCTCAGCTGTGCTGTTGGATTGAAAACCTCAGGGTGCTGCAGCATCATTTCTTGGCAGGAGGTTCATTTCCTTGTGTTCTCATGTCGAGTACCATTCGCCATTAAATGGATCACACAGGTGGCCTCTACATAACTGGGACTAGGAGCTGCACAAGCGTCAAGCAGTGATGCCACTTTTTTTCCCCCTCCTTCTGGTTATGGATCCGGCCTCTGTTTGACTACTCTGCAAAAAAAATAGCCTGGTGCTAAAATATTAATATAGTTCAAGCTAGATATCGTCTGCTGTGTGAAGTCTTGGAAGTGGCTGATAAGGTAGTATAGCCAGAAATTGAAATAATCTATTCCTTGTGTTATGGAAGCTGTCGCTAATATTTAAACTTTGAGGATTTTGCATTCTTTAAAATTAACGATGCTATAAAGCCAATATCTTTTCCCAAAATACTGATGCAGTATCTACAATAGGAAATGGATTTTTTTTTTTAAATCAGCTTCTAAAATATAAATCCATATATCTAGAGCAAAGCATTTGTTCACTGTATAAACTGCTTTGGGCATAAGCAAAGTGGTAATTAAATGCTAAAACTACTACCTATAGTTTTTTACTAAGCCTCTGAGCTAAGGTTAACTCCCATGACATTTCAGTGGGGCATATTAGAAATGTGCACTGAATAAATACAAATTATAATATTTTGAAGGACAGCTTTGCGTGGGAGCAAAATTCCTGGAAGCTATTCCCTCCTGAGCTGAGAACAATTACTTGTCTGAAAATTTCAGCAATGAAACTCAAGCTCCAGAGTTCCCTTGAGACTTGTATTAAGAGTTTCAGTTTTACTGTGGTTTGCCGCAGAAGCGGTTTCTTGCAAACATGAAAAACTGCTTTAACTGCACACGCTAGTGCTAAACTGGAGAAAAACGAAAGGTCTTGATGCCCAGGATCGTTTCCCATCAACCTCTGGAGAATTCTGCAGATAGTGAAGCATATTCTCCTGATGATTTAAAATAAACTTTGCCACTTTTAAGATCAAATAGAACAGTTTCCATAGATGAACAGTGAATCTGTCCTGGCCTCCAGCCTCCCAGTATCTGGGCGTTATTTTGTATTTGACCTTTTGCTTATTTATTTTTTTAGTTGTTGATATATTTGGGGTGCATTTCCCTTACTGATGAAACAAGCTGATTAACTGGAAATGAAACATTCATTGAGCTGGATTCTCACGTACTGATGATTTTTGTGCCAATTTGTCAGTCCTAACCCTTTTATTTATGTATGGTGGGGGAGGAAAAGTCTGCTGTTTATTTTATGAAATGATCCAAAATCAATTATAAATTAGACTTTTAATGTGACTTTTCTCCCAAATCCATTAGCGGTGAAAGCCAGTGTTTCTATTTGAAATTTTTGAGGGCATCAGATCTTTTTCTTCCTCAGGACTCCCTTTCTCATTTCCCCCTCAAAGGTCTGCGCTCTGAATCAGCCATAAAGAGGAGTGTCACAGTGGCTTTAACATGTCACAACATCTCGGAAGCCAGTCTCGACTTGCGTTGTGCTGATTTCCATTTGATTTCTTTTTCCCTCACTTGTGTATGTTGCACCATGATTTGAGTGGTTCTGAAAATGGATGTGACAGTGGGATCTTCTGAAATTTGATCTGTATTTGGAGCTGGAGTATGGAACAAAAACGGCTGCTTTTGCATTTTCGACAATAAATGTGTAACCGGTGCTCCACAACAATTTAGTGTTTAAATGTTTATCATGCATAATTTAATTGAAAATCGAAATTCAATTGTCATTAGTATAGAGTTGCTAATTTATTGTAGATAGAAGGAGTAGTACCACTTCACTCGACTGGTAGAAAATGTGTTTTTGGGGCATGTCACATTTCAGTGTTGTCATTTACAGGGAATGTGGCCTTGGATTCCAATAGTTCATATACTCTGGCAGAGTTGCACATTTCTGGAAAAAAAACACTGCTTTTTTGTATCCATTGATGTCTTAGCGTGGGGCATGACTGAGTGAGCTGTGAAATAGGCCTTTTCCATGAAGCACAGTTAGGACCATTTTAATTTGACATTTTTTGGCCTGATTTGAACCTACTGTTAAAGATGGGTTGTTGACTTGAATCTGTATATTTGATTTGTAGCTGCCTTCTGAGTTCAGTGCTTCGGCTTTTAATGACACTACCTTTGGAGGGAGTGGCTGGCAGTGGACAGAGGCAACATGCCCACTAGCTTGGAGGGAGGGCTGACTGAACAGTTCTTACTCGGCATATAGTAAGGCTAATTGTAGGAGGCAGTGTTGAATGACACGTAGCTTTATTGCTAGGCGTCATTTGCCCTTCTGTTGCTAGCATCTACGGTAAATCCTGTAGATATTCTGTAGGTTGGCATTGTATGTAAATTAAGTTGGCTACAGTTAGTATTGAAGGGATCACACAACCTAAGATGTTGGATTACATTATTGGTTACTCCCTGAAAGTCATTTGAAAGGATGTTTGCTTATGGGGTGTAAAACTCTGGGATACATTTAGACAGGTGAGCAATAGAATATTCCAGAGAACAATGTATTTATTCAACCTGTCTGTGCAAGTGCCCTGATGTTACAAAATATTTTATTTTAACCATAACGCGTGGTTTAAGACGAGGATTGGGTTTGGCAGTGATGCCCCCTTTCTCTTTCCCCCACCCCCAATTTGATTAGCATTTTGACACTCAAGGAAGGTTGGGCTCTTGAAGGAAGACATGAAAGACTGTCCGTGTCCATTGGTCTGGCATGGGTCACTGCTGTTGGAAGAGATGGGGACTAAGTGGGGGAGGGAGGGTGGGTTAAAAAAAAAATCCAGCAGCGCAAGAGGCCAGATTGAGAGAAACCGAGAGTTTGGAGAGGGAGTAGTAGTGCTGGCCTTTCCAGAGATGGGGAGGGCTATGGGCAAGGCCATGGTAGGACTTAAAAGCAAGGATAAGAATTTAACATTTTAGGCCTGGGGACCAGGAATCCGTGTAGGTCAACAAGGGTGCTAGACGAGTGGGATGTGGCTAGGATACAGGCAGAACAGTTTGGGAATTTTAGATGAGCTGATGTTTACAGAAGGTGGAGGGACGGGAAGTCGGCCAGGCGAGCATTAGAATAGTCGAGCATTTGACTCGATATCCCTAGATAAGTGAGAAACTATTAAAACAAAAGCCCCATTGAAAATGGAAAAGTTGTACTAGATTGCACAGAGGTGTACAGCCTGTCCAAGTTTTATCAGTAGCGAGCCAGCAGATTACTTTTTCAGATATCTATGTTTCGTTCCAGTTACAAATAAAAAATAATTATTAAGCATTTCCCTTACCTTTGGTGGCCGTGCCTTCTGTTGCCTCGGCCCTAAGCTCTGGAATTCCCTGCCTAAACCTCTCCGCCTCGCTACCTCTCTTTCACGCTCCTTAAAACCTACCCCTTTGACCAAGCTTTTGGTCACCTGCCCTAATTTATCCTTATGTGGATCGGTGTCAAATTTTTTGTCTTAAAATACTCCTGTGCAGCGCCTTGGGACGTTTTACTACGTTAAAGGCGCTATATAAATACAAGCTGTTGTTGTTGTCTTATATTGAGGTTCAAAGAAAAAAAATCCAATTTTGATTTCATCATGGCATGTTTGTGTTGCAGTTTAATCTTTCAACGTTTTGATCGGTCACATCGCACTGATCAACATTTATGAACTTTATGATTTTAATTGCAGCTCCTAGGTGTTAGAGGCCTATGCAGAGGAAATGTAGCAGGCAGTTTGCCCATGCTGCCAACAAATGTTGTAGTATGTCGATGCCAGGCAAAATTGTTGTTTGGCATCAGTGTCTCTGGTGGAACACATTTTCACTTCTGTGATTCCTGCACCACCAGACTTAGCCGTGCCCTTGGAAGGAAAACTCGAGCAGACACTCGATGCTTTTCCCATCTCCCTCCTGATGGAGTGAGCGGGTGAGAAAGGGACCAGAAAAAAAAAATCAATTGCAGAATGGCTTGGCCAGCTACTAATTGATGGTAAGATATTGACTGTGCCAGGGGTCTGGCAACAGATCATCTTCCCAACCACTGCGGTAAACCTGTGTGGGGCATGAGACCTGGAAGGGAGGGGCGACTAATCACACATGGACAGGCAAAAATTAGGGTTTTTTTTAGAACTTTTTTCTTTAAATCACTTTGTTTTTGTACTGTATTTATCTCCCTGTTGACCCATATATAATACACTTGGGAATTGTTGGCCAAATGTGCAGTGACGCCCCTTGACCTTTAGCTTCAAGCCTTTGGGTCAAGCAAGTCGTCATCTTTAAAACCTTCTACAGGAAACTTTTTTTTTACCGGCACCTAAATAACCGGAAATCTCTCTTAACCGACAAAATTCAGGAGTAGGTTCATATTAGTGGCCATGTAACCGGGGTTCCTGGATCTGTGGCTGTGTAACCGGGGTTCCTGGATCTGTGGCCGTGTAACCGGGGTTCCTGCATCTGTTGCCATGCAACAGGGGCGCCTGGATCTGTGGCCGTGTACGGGGCTCTCGTACCGTAGTAAGTATACCTCTCTGTAATCCAGACTTTTTGATCAACCGGCAGCACGCCGGTCCCGTCGGTGCCAGATAAAAAAGAGTTTCCTGTACATGCTGTGTAGATAACATGCTCAGGATTTGGATGACTGTATAATACTCCCCCAGTTACATGAAGCTACACGTCGTTATTGTGTCTTCATGTACAGCTCTCTCTGAATTCAAACTTGTTACTTGTGCATGTAACCCATTACTCCATCAACCTGTATCTATCTACACAATGTGAACGTTCTCCTCTGTTACAACAGACCTGAAGCAAATCGGTTGGAAATATAAAGTTTGCTTTCTTTTTTTTTGTAAGGAGCTACTTATTTTAAGCCTCGCTGTGGGCTCGGGCACCTTTCAGTTGGTTTATATGTAACTTATTATTCATACTTTACTGTGACCTTGGTTGAGCTGTTACTTTATTTAGCAACCACACTTTACTGTAATTTATAAACCCCATGTGTGTTTGAGATGTTCAACTTGAGTTCCAAGATTGAATATTTTCTAAATTGGTTGTCATAATATTAATTTGGATCATTTGGCCAATTAAAGGTAAAGCAGTAGAATTTTAATAAGCAGAAAATTAAAACAAATGGTTCTCTTCACCACGGAGCTAAGCAACTGAAATGTGATCCGCACTTGCTGCACATTCAAGTCCTACTCCAGAGATTTGAGCACAAAAATCTAAGCTGACACAGTGCAGTGCTGAGGGAGAGCGGCACTGTTGGAGGCGCCGTCTTTCGGATGAGACGTTAAACCAAGGCCCTGTCTGCTCTCTCAGGTGGACGTAAAATGTCCCACGGCACTATTTCGAAGAAGAGCAGGGGAGTTAACCCCGGTGTCCTGGCCAAAATTCATCCCTCAATCAACATTACTGAAACAGATTATCTGGTCATTATCACATTGCTGATTGTGGGAGCTTGCTGTGTGCAAATTGGCTGCCGCATTTCCTACATTACAATAGTGACTACACTTCAAAAAGTACTTCATTGGCCATAAAGCGCTTTGGGACATCCGGTGTTTGCGAAAGGCACTATATAAATGCAAGTCTTTCTATCTATCTTCCTGCACAGACACTGTTGGCTACAGAGCAATGTTGACATGGAAATGATAAATCTGTACAAGTTGAAAGCTGAACCCTGTGGCATTGAGAGGTGGAAGCATTGTCTTGAGCTCTCTCATGCTCATGTTCTAATTGTGATTTCCTCCCAGTCTGATACAGGAAACTTTGTGCTATCCGGCACCCATGGGACCGAGCTACTGCCGTTTTTTTTAAAGCTCCGGATAGACCAGCGTCAATGTTATCAGATAGGAGCTTTTCATCGCAGTATCTGACCACAAACACTGTTGCTCAGCAACAGCTTGTAAACACTCGGCCCGTGGCTTGGAAGCGTCTCTGAAGCTGTTGCTAAGTGACAAAGACGCTTTCCAGAGCCTGCCTGTGGAAAGCAGAAAAAAAACCTAACCAAAACGGCTGCTGATTTCTGCCGTTAAATCAAAGTTGCCGGACATTCAACTTCCGGATAGCACAAAGTTTCCTGTACATGGGTTTGTTGGTGTGGGTGGTTCCATTTTGTGACACAGAAATGAGTAAGCATATTGGTATTTGAGGAGAGTGGGCATGCATTTCATAGCTGGACATTGATTCTCACACCTCCCCCCCCCCCCCCCCCCCTCCCTCCCAATGAAATTATGTTTATAATAAAACCAAATTAGCAATCTCACTATTTTGGAATCTGGATGTAGTAATTGTTGAAATGGACCAATTAGTTCCTGATTGTGAAGCAGCTATTAATGCACAGGAGTGTGGTCTACTTGGATGAATAGGCTGCCTAATTTCACCTGTCTAATATTCTCATTCTTGTGGCAAAGTAGAGCGGGGATAATCTTTGCGTGATTGTAGTTAATGCACTAGTTAAATTACAGGAAAAGTTCTGATATCCGGCACCGACGGGACCGGCGTGTTGCCGATCTATCAAAAGTGCCGGACATGCAAAGTCAACGTTGAAGCATACGGAGATGAAAATCTCCGTATTTGACAACAAACACTGTTGTCGGCCCGTACCTTGAAGCGTCTCTGAAGCTGTTGCGAAGCTCCAAAGACGCTTTCCAGAGCCTGCCTGTTAACAGAATGCTAGGAGAAGAAAAAAAAACGAACTAAAACGGCTGCTGATTTCTGCCGTTAGAGCAAAGTTTCCGGCCGTACAACCTCCGGATAAACCAAAGTTTCCTGTATGTAGTCTGCTTTTATTGTAATGCACACTTCATTTCTGTTCCAAGATTTATGTTATTCCACTGTGAAATGTTTCCTGTTAGTTGAAGAGTGGTGCTTGAATACCCATTGTGTAGATATAACCCTGCAACATGTGCCAACAGAGTCTAATTCCACAGTGGAACTGCTATTGCCAGGGGGAAACTTGTTACCTGTAATAATATTTTCTGCTTAGCTACAATAAATGACACAGTGCAGTATTACTATCTATGTGATTGCTTATGAAAATATGCACTGTTCTTGGAAATGTGATGTTCATTACCTTGGCTGGAACCTTTTGTCTGTCCATGTGATTATAACTGACTGCTTTCCCACAGATGATGATTTACTTATTTCATCGCTTCACATTCCAACTGAAGATCCCTCCTGTTGGAAGATGAAAATAGATGTTGAGTGACAAGCTAACGTAGCAGCATGAAAAGGCAGCTGGTTACTTAAAAAGTTGCCCAGAAAGAGTGGATTAGCAATGCAAACCCAGGAAACTTGCAGCTGCTGCACCGCTGGCTCTCACTCTTTGACATATGCAAATGATACCTGTAGGGACTTGGCAAGCAGATCGCAGGAAGGCTCAAAGTTTGAAGGGACTTGGGAGAGCCTTTTAAAGGCGCCTAAGTGGTGTAAACAACTGCCAACCGAATTTCCTTGATTTAAAAAAAAAAAAATTCTTTGCTGTTTATACACTGTTTCTTACTAAGTTCTTGGTTAGATGAGTTAGCAGTAGATGTCAGTGTGGGTGGCATCTGAGTGCAACCAATGAAGTACTTTTGACATTTACAAAAGGCATAGTAAATGTTGCATGTCCAAAATGAAAAAGGACCCCATTCAACATAATATAATCAACAAACTACAAAACACAGAAATGAGATTGCACCATGGAAGGAAAGAAATGATCATTGGAATTTTACTTATGAAGCGTCCAAAGATTAGGTGATCCTGGTACACTGAAGCCTGTTTAACAGGCTCAAAGCTATTCAGACTAGTTGAACTGAGGCCTGTACTTGTCATTTGCTGGTTAGTTAAGTTTAGTATCTAACTTCAATATCCTGCTTAAAAGTGCCTGTGCTTTCGAGTTTCATTTATATTTTCTATAATCAATTGTACATTCAGCTACAGTTAAATAACTGAACACAATCTATGGCATTTGCACTAGGGGTGTTTTAAGCCCATTAAATTGTGAGAATTGCAGTTTGTTTGTTTACTGACTGGATCTAGTTTCTTCTGTGGCACAAGCTACTTATTGGCCCAGAAATTCGGGTCGGAGGCTTCCCGCGGGTGCAAGCCCCCGACCTGCACTTACCTTGCGCGCCGGCAGTTGAGCTGTAGGGCCCCGTGGAATTCCGATCCGGGGCCTGGCCCAGCTGCCGGCACGCAGTGCTTGCATATCCCAGGGGCGCAGTTAGTTCGATGCGTCCCCTGGGATCACGTGGGCCATGGGCAGCCAATCGGAGCAGGGAATGCTCCATTCATATTGACAGGAAGACCTGTCAAGACTTATAAATACTACGGCCCCAAAATAGCAGTAAACCTTCAAAAAAAAATTTTTTTAAATCACACTTTTTAAATAAACTATAAATTACATTAAATAACTATTTTAAACAATTTAAATTTTTGAAAAAATAATTTTATATTCTAACGGGGCTAAAAAAATAAACTTACCTTGCTTTAAAGTATTTAAAAATAATAAACCTGTGGAAAAAATGTTTTAATTTTAATTAATTGACCACTTACCTTGTAAGAAGCAGGCCTTGTGCCTGCTTTTTACATTTCTAAATTCTAAAGACTTACCCTCCTGGAGAAACCTGTATTTAATTTTTTTTAAAGTAAAAAGTAAGTTCAAAGCGCACGCGCAGACTCCCCCGCACACGCGTTTGACCTCTGAACCCCTTTGTTCAGAGGAACGGAAGTGCCGGTTTCCCGCGCATGCGCAGTGCATGCAGGAAACCGGCACTTCCATCGGGCCCACGCGTGAGTACCCCGTGCGTACTCACCCGTGGAGACCCGAATTTCTGGGCCAATACTGTAACACTGATCGGATCCATTCCGCCTTTAAAGTTAAGTTCACTTCACTACTTCATGCATAAGTGTAAATGCTATTGCCTATTGTAATGTAATACTTGGCGTTTAGCCATATTTTAAATTATTGATGTGATTTTCTGTTTGGTGGTTTTTCCAAAGTATAAATGATTAACTTGTGAGAGCAGTAATATATTAGTTTTAAAAATGTTATGCATTGAAGGAATTGAATAGTTTACCTACAAATATTTGATTAGAAGTTCAGGATATAGAATCTGGTGATTCCTTACCTCAAAGCTTAAAACAAACTCCAAGATCTCGGCATTCAGTTACAGCAATTTTTACAAGAATCAACTGTAAATAATTTGTTGCGCTAAATGTTAATTTAAAATTTGCAAAGCAGGATATCCTTTTCCCCCCAGCCGATATTTTATATAAAGATGGTTTGAAGTGATTCTATATTTCCACTCCCTTCAGTGTGCGCATTTAATAATTTGTTGGTACTGGCCTTTGTTGCTTATCTCTAGACCAGATTATCTGTAATACAAGGGCTGAACATAGTTTGTTAATCTGGAGTTTTTAAAATTTACTTTTAAGGGAAGTGGGAGGAAAAAGTAGGAATATTTACCTTCAGTTGGTTGATTTATTACGTGATCCTTGCATTTCACTCATTATGCATTGATCTTAACCAAAATGTATTTTTTAAAATTCTGTTTTCCTTTAAGTCTCCTTGCGCCGTTCTGAGCCAACAGGTCGTCCGAGCCACCAGGGTTGTGAGTGTAGAGTTCGCGAGAAGTTTTGATGAAGGCCATTTTAATTCATCCACCCAGAAAGACCATAAAGTCATCCCATTGCAGCACCCAGTTATTTCTTAAATAACTCCAGGATTTTTGCCTCCACAACTCTTATCTAGATGTCTATTCCCTGTGCTATTCACTCTCTGTATGAAGAAGAATCTCCTGATATCAGTTCTGGGGATTTACCTTTTCCATTCCGTTAATTATCTTGTATGCCACTGTAAGGTTAGCTGTCGCATATTTCCTTTCCAGGCTGAGAAAAAATCCAAGTTTCTCCGGTCTTTCCTCATAATTCAGACATTAGATGTTGTTCTTTGTACTGCCTATAGTGCTTGGATGTTGTAGGATTAAAGCCACATTCTATCATTCTGTGGCACGATGACTGAAACCCAGTGCCTTTATGTTAGGTTGCAATGTCCAGACAGTTGGTCTTCTAAAATTTTGAAAGCACATGCCAGAAAAGTATATATTTAGAAAACATTCCAAACTGTCTTTTACGGATTAACCACTATTATTTTTTTTTTAATGTAAAGATGTTCGAGAATAATTATTTTGTCAGCTTGATCTCTTGGCGTTTTGATGTCGCCCCCTGAAAATAGAAAATCTTCTATTTTCAAAATAGGCAATTCTGTGGGTATGGATAATATCATTAATTGGGTGCATCAAACAGAATCAACTGTAGGTCAAGCTTTTTTTACTTTAAGCATAAATCTTTGAGCAGTCTCTGTTCAAGTGTATATAACCACTAGCTGCCACCAGCGCCTCCGAGCCAAAAGTGTAACTTGTTGAAGTGCTGTAAATGCAGTGTATAAGTTGTACTTGGATATAAGTCATATCTCCATTTTTAAGTGTTATATTGAAACTGGTGAAAATGTAAAGTTAAGTAGGAGATATACTTGCATATGTGACTGTATAGTAAGTGGGAAGTAGAATATTATGTTATGTCAGCATGGAGGTCCACTATATGACCTCTAATTTTAATTATCTTACAGGAGGGATGCAAGACTACAATTACTTGCAGGGAGACTGTTTTGAAATCACACTGGAACTCACCTGCTGCAAACACCCGCCGGCCTCTGCCCTTAGTAAGGAATGGGGCAACAACCGTGATTCCCTTCTGACCTTGATGGAGAAGGTACTGTAAGAGAACATGACGAGAAAAAGAAAGACCAAACTTCTATTGATATTTAATTGATTTAAAAGAAAGGACCTAGCACAGGTAGATTGGAAAAGGCAATTGCAGGGTAAAGCAGTAACGGAGCAATGGAGGGCATTCCGGGAAGAGGTACAAACTAGGCAGATTCCTTTTGAAGGGGAAAGGTAAAGCATCCAAAGCTAATGCACCCTGGATGACAAAGGAAATAAAAGTTACAATAAAAACGAAAAAGGAGGCTTATGACAAACGTCAAGGGCAAGATTCAGTTAATAAGCAGGAAGATTATGGAAAGTACAGGAGGGAATTGAAAGAGTTAATATGGGAGGCAAAGAGAGATTACGCGAAAGGATGAACAGGCAGCATTAAACTGAATTTTAAAACATTTTATAAGTATGTAAAGTGTAAGCAGTTTGCTAGGGAAAAAGTTGGGCCGATTAGGGACCCAAAGGGAAACCTTCATGTAGAGGCAGAGGACATGGCAAAAGTATTAAATGAATAATTTGTATCTGTCTTCACAAAGGAAGCAGATGATGTGAAGGTTACACTAAAAGAGGAGAGGGAAGTTCTGGATAGTGAAGGCGTATTAAAAAGATTAGCATTACTGAAAGTTGGTAAGTCACCTGGTCGAGGTTGATTGCACCCTAGGTTGTTGAAAGAAGCAAAGGTAGAAATAGCAGAGGCATTGGTCACAATTGTTCAATCCTCATTGGATACAGGAGTAGTGCCAGAGGACTGGAGGGTTGCTATATAACATTAGCCATGTTATACCACTATTCAAGAAAGGGAAGAGGGATAAACTAGGAAACTACAGGCCAGTCAGCCTAACATTGGTGGTAGGGAAGTTACTGGAAACCATTATCAGGGGCAAAACAAACTTTCATTTGGAAAGGCATGGGTTAATCAAGGAGACCCAGCATAGATTTGTTAAAGGCAAACCGTGTCTGACTAACTTGATTGAATTCTTTGATGAGGCAACAGAGAAGGTAGATCAAGATAATGCAGTGGATGTTGTGTATATATGGATTTCAGAAGGAATTCAACAAAGTACCACACAGGAGGCTTATTAAAATGGGAGTCCATGAAACTAAGGGGAAGTGGCAGTATGGATACAACATTGGCTCAGTGACAGGAAGCAAAGGGTGGTGGTGGATGGATGTTTTTCAGACTGGGAGGTGGTTGGCAGTGATGTTCCACAAGGATCAGTTTTGGGTCCATTACTCCTTTCAATTTTGATAAACGACCTAGACTCGGGTGTGGGGAGCAGTATTATAACATTTGCAGATGATCTGAAACTTGGCAAACTAGTAGATCGTGATGAGGATAGTTATAGGCTTCAGAATGACCTAGACAGGATGGTGATATGGGCAGTAGCATGGCAGATGGAGTTCAATGAGAAGTGTGAAGTGATGCATTTTGGGAGGACTAATCTGGAAAGACAGTATTGAAAAGTGGATATGAGCAGAGAGATCTTGGTGTCCATATACACAAATCCTTAAGTGGCAGGGCAAGTTGATAAAGTAGTTAAAAAAGCATATGGGTTACTTTGGTTTATAAATAGAGGAATAGAATATAAAAGCAAAGAGATCATGCTAGAACTGGTTAGGCCTCAGCTGGAGTATTGTGGACAATCCTGGGCCCCACACTTCAGGAAAGATGTAAAGGCCTTTAGAAAGTATACAGAGGGGGCTTAACAGGATGTCGCCAGAGAGGAGGGACTTCAGTTATGAGGAGAGGTTGGAAAGGTTAGGACTGTTCTCCTTGGAACAGAGAAGGTTAAGAGCTAACCTAATAGAGGTTTTCAAAATGATGAGCGGTTTTGATAGAGCAGATTAGAGAAAACTTATTCCCTCTGAAGTGGGTCAATAACTAGAGGTCATAGATTCAAGATCATTGGCAAAAGATCTAGAAGGGAGACGAGAATTTTTTTCACTGAGTTGCTGGGATTGGGAACGCTCGACCTGAAAAGGTGGTGGAAGCCGATTCCATCAATCATTTTAAAAGGGAGTTGGATGGGTTCTCGAGGATGAGGAACTTGCAGGGTTACGGACAAAAAGTGGGGATGTGGGACTAAGCGCGATTACTCTTTCAAGGAGCCTGAATAGGCATGACTGGCCAAATGGCATCCTTCTGTGCTGCAAGTTTCTATAATTCTACAGTGCCTTTCATGTTCTCAGGATGTCCCAAAGCACCCTACAAACCAAAAACTTTCCAAGTGTAGTTACCATTGTTATTTGCATAGGAAGAGGAGTAAGTCATTTAGACCCTTGATCACGACTGATCTGTACCACAACTGCATGTTACCTCTTTTGCTCCATATCCTTTGATACCCTTACATTATCGATCTCACACAGACATGGGGGAGCAGTACGTTACCTGACAGACTAAGGGGGAAAAATTCAGTTGTTTGCGCCTCCCGTTAGCGCCTTAAGAGGGCGCTAATGGGGCGCAAAGCAACTAGCGCCTGGGCGCAGCGATGTTTGCGCGCTCGCAAAATTAACTAGACATTTTGCGGCGACACTAAACACTACCGCCACGATCTCCTGCGCCGGCAGATTGTGACGTCAAGTCGAGTGCGCAACGTCCCGTTAGCGCCCCGGACCGGAAATTGAGTGGCGCCCCCTGCCTTACCGCCTGCCGCTAACAACGACGGGTTGAGGGGAGTGTTATGTTGTCAGAAAGGGACTAGGGGAACGCTATTTAAAGGCGACCGCTTCCTGCCTTTTCTTTGTCGGTGACATTTTTGCACCACGCATTGAGAGAGAGAGAGAGAGAGAGAGAGAGAGAGAGAGACTTCTGGAGAGATTCAATGCTGTGTGAAGGAGTTTTGAGTACTGAGCAGCACCTTGCAGGTTTATTTTGATTTGCCCTTCCTTGCTTCACCAGCGCTCTGAGGTAGCGCCTCACTCCTCGGCCTTTGCACCTTAAGACAGGTGCGAAGCACCTGATTTAGCGCTCCAATCACCTCCAGGGGCAATAAAAGCCAAGTTTGCTGTCGGAGGCGATAATTAGCGCCAGGCGCTAAACTTTGCGCATGGCCGATAATGGCGCCCCAAACTGGGCAATACTGAATTTTTCCCCCTAACTCTCTTCAATGCACCCCGCCATCCCCACCCAAAAGAAAACTCACCGGAGTGATGTCTAGGTTCCATTTAGTGCTAGATAATTTGGGCTTGAAACTGTTATGTTTTTACTCCAGTTTGCTGTATTCTGAGTAGCTGCTGATCATTTTCCACCAAATATCAACTCTGTTAAATTAATTGGAAATTGCATTTATACTTGTATTCTGCAGGTACATATTGGTGTTGCGGGATTTGTCACAGACGCTGTACTTGGCTCGGGGATTCCTAACGCAGCTATTGTAGTCACGGGCATTGATCATAATATCACAACGGGCAACTTTGGTGATTTCCACAGACTGCTTGTACCAGGGACCTACAACATCACGGTTGTTGCACAAGGGTAAGGAAAGTGAAAGCCAGACGAATGATTATCTCTTCTTGGATCCATTGACAAAGGCGTATCCCAGACAAAGCTAAACGGAGATGAAAACTTTTTTTTTAGACCAGGCAAGAGGGGCACACCTAGTGCTTGGATCAGTAGCGTAGGCTTAATTCAAAATTGGTCTTTAACTCAAAAATTGAAAAATGTAAATGAATTGCGATTCAGAAATTATCTACTGCAGCTTGTGGTGCACGTTGTATTTAATAATCAGTGCTTTGTGAGCTTAACTGCACAAGTGGTTCTTCTGAGTAATGCTTCTCGTACTGATGTGTGGCCATAGAAATGGGAGCACCTTATTGAGAGAGAGTTGTTGGCATGAAAGCACTTAATAGAAGTCAATGTAAAAATATAGTCTGTTACTGACTCGCACATCAACTTAGCCTAATCAATTCAGGTTTGATGGCTGAATGTGCTAACGTATGTTTTTCACCCCTCTTCCAAACTCCTGAGTCATGAACTACATAATGGTTTTAAGAAATATATGTGCTTGCACCAACAGTGAAATACTATGCCTTTTAACTTCCTGTTGAACAACTCTCATGGTACCCAAACGAATACCTGGTTTATGTGTATGTTGTATGTTGAGATCATTTACTTTATCATCTCTTGGGTTAGTGCATTTTGGGATCTCTTGATCTGAACCATGTGAGATGCATCATATTGGACTTAATTTAAGTGGAAAAATTGTAATTGATCATTGAAAGCATAGAGCGTACTGTAAAGCTACAGCAGTGCTGTTCAACCCAGACCGTGCCATTTGGTGTAATATATTGACTGAGCATTGTAAACCTTTCAGCTACTGTATTAAGTATGCACATCTTTTAACGTTGACTTTTGAGGGGCTAAATTGCCACTCGGACAGCTTGGTGTAAAATGATCAGTTTTAAACTTGAACTTTGCATCCAACAGATCTGTCTTGAGTCTAGGGCCTGGTTAATTTTCAGTCATTTGGTTACTTTTTTTTTTAATGAGTTCGTGCAAAAGATTTGTCATTTATTGAAAAATGTTTTGAAAACGAATGTTCGAGGTATTGCTTGTGTCTTCACAGTTACATGCCTGTCACTATCTTGAACATCGAGGTGGTTGAGGGCCCAGCCACGCAACATAATTTCACGCTTCAACCTCTAGTAACTGCAGATAATCAAAGCATTGAGACGACCACCACTGTGGCCACCTCCACTGTATTCAGGACACAAAATGTATTGGAAATGGAAGATGAACACCAGTCCAAAGCCATTGAACCTGAGAACTTCAGGCACCATAATTACGCCGACATGGAGATCCTGCTGAGAAAATACGCCACAGAATACCCAGCGATCACACATCTATATACAGTTGGGAAATCAGTGAAGCAAAGGAATTTGTATGTTATGGAAATATCGGACAATCCAGGCATACATAAAATGGGTATAGTTGCAAGAAAATAGTACAAAATTTGATTTAATTGCAAGATTTAATGATTGTTACAGAATCCCCTATTCCAACAGCAGAACCAGTTGTTGGCAAGTCATTGGCCTATAATAGTTTTTTTGAAAATAATTGACCTCAAATAAATATTAAATTATATTTCTATATCCGTGTCAGAAGATTTTGAAAAAGGCTTGCACAAGAATCTTCCCATCCCTACTGTCACAGTGCAGAATGTTTGTGTATAGTTTTTGGACATTTGGTCTGGTCCAGTAAACAAGCTGTACTTCAGCTCTCTGGTCTGTTACTAAACTTATTGACTTGCTCGTTTTGAGAGCTAGGATTGTATTATCCCATTTAGGACTGGAAATGAAAGCTGCTCAGTAAATACATAATATGAAATTATTTTCTATTCTCTCAGAATGTGTCTCTAAGTAATATTTTCTATCCCTGGGGAATGAATAATCGTTCCCTGGGTCTTTTTCCTGTTTTTTTGTCACCCAAGAATGAAAGGTAGAAATGAGAGATCGAAATAAGAAATAGACATTACTGTATGAGCATTTCCTGGGGGGAACTAAATGTTGAAAACTATTTTGTATAGAAACATTTGGAATGCCAGGGAAATTTGCAAAAAGAACCCAAGGCTACTGAGCACATTTTTTAATTGCAAGTACATTATATGTACAATGCCTTGTGCGTTCTTGCCCTCCCAACCCCTCTCTTGTGTGTCCAGTTCAGCCATTAAGAGTTATTTGATGAGAAGCTAGGATAGCCTGCCCACACAAGCTATTCATGCTGCTCCACCAGAAGGCTTGCTACGCCTCGTGACCTGGATGAGAGATGAAAGCCACCCTTTGTGAGAAGGCCAAATTTGCATACAATTTTATTGGTGTATTTGCATAACTCCACACCGCTTCATTTTATAAAAGCAAAGGTTTTTGTAACATATATAGTAAAACAAGTCGGTGATCTATAAAGGGAAATGTGAATCCATGCTAACTTAACTGTTTCTATTTAACTAGGTAAACCTGAATTCAAATACATCGGAAACATGCATGGCAATGAGGTGGTCGGCCGTGAGCTCCTCCTGAATCTTATTGAGTACCTCTGTAACAATTTTGGAACTGATCCTGAAGTGACCAATTTGGTGAAAAAAACAAGGATCCATATCATGCCTTCCATGAATCCTGATGGATATGAAATGTCAACAGAAGGTGATGTTTTCTTTTGAATTTGAAACCGAATAGTTTTTGACAAAGTTCAATAAAATGTTTTACCCTGGATGAAAGGAACGATTCTAATAATCAGTTCCTAGTGTTCCAGTAATGGCCCAGAAATTCGGGTCGGGGGCTTCCCGCAGGTGTAAGCTCCCGACCTGCACTTACCTTGTGCGCCGGCCGTTGAGCTGTGGGCCCCCGTGTGGGATTCCGATCCTGGGCCTGCTCCAACTGCCAGCGCACAGTGCTTGCGTATCCCAGGGGCGCAGTTAGTTCGATGCGTCCCCTGGGATTACGTGGGCCATGGGGAGCCAATCAGAGCAGGGAATGCTTCATTCATAAGTTTGACAGGAAGTGCTGTCAAACTTAGAAATACTACGAGCCCCAAAACATCAAAAAAAAATTTAAAAACCATCACATTTTTAAAATAAACTATAAATTACATGAAATAACTATTCTAAACAATTTAAATTTTTGAAAAAATTAATTTTATTTTCTATTGGGGCTAAAAATAAACTTACCTTTAAATTATTTTTAAATAATAAACCTGTGGAAAAAATGTTTTAATTTTAATTAATTCACCACTTACCTTGTAAAAAGCAGGCCTTATGACTGCTTTTTAAATGTAAATTCTGGAGACTTACTCTCCCTGGAAAACCTGCAAAAAAAAACGCAAGTTCGATGCGCACGCACAGCCTCTCCTGTGCACGCGTTCGACCTCTTGCCCCTGCTTTCAGGGGAACGGAAGTGCCGGTTTCCCACGCATTCGCAGTGCATGCAGGAAACCGGCACTTCCATTGGGCTTACGGGTGAGTACCCCATGCGTACTCACCCGTGGAGACCCGAATTTCTGGGCCAGTGAGTTTCAAAGTCTGTCCTTCAGTGGTCACCTTTCAGAACTCTGGATTTATTTTTGGCGTACACCTCTGTTAGAATTTACATAGAAAAAAATCACTAGATATGTTCATGTTCCTGTTGATGTTTACTTTCAGATTTGAGACTTTTTTATTCGTTCATGGGATGCGGGCATCGCTGGCAAGGCCAGCATTTATTGCCCATCCCTAATTGCCCTTGAGAAGGTGGTGGTGAGCTGCCATCTTGAACCGCTGCAGTCCGTGTGGGGAAGGTACTCCCACAGTGCTGTTGGGTAGGGAATTCCAGGATTTTGACCCAGCGACGATGAATCATCGGCGATATGTTTCTAAGTCAGGATGGTGTGTGACTTGGAGGTGGTGGTGTTCCATGCGCCTGCTGCCCTTGTCCTTCTAGGTGGAAGAGGTTGCGGGTTTGGGAGGTGCTGCTGAAGAAGCCTTGGCGAGTTGTTGCAGTGCATCTTGTAGATGGTACACACTGTAGTCACGGTGCGCCAGTGGTGGAGGGAGTGAATGTTTAAGGTGGTGGATGGGGTGCCAATCAAGCGGGCTGCTTTGTCCTGGATGGTGTCGAGCTTCTTGAGTGTTGTTGGAGCTGCACTCATCCAGCAAATGGAGAGCATTCCATCACACTCCTTACTTGTGCCATGTAAATGGTGGAAAGGCTTTGGGGAGTCGGGAGGTTAGACACTCGCCACAGAATACGTAGCCTCTGACCTGCACTTGTTGGCCCAGTATTTATGTGGCTGATCCAGTTAAGTTTCTGGTCAATGGTGACCCCTGGGATGTTGATGGTGGGGGATTTGGTGACGGTTGTGCTGTTGAATGTCATGGGGCGGTGGTTAGACTCTTGCTTGTAGGAGATAGTCATTGACGGCACTTGTGTGACGCGAATGTTACCTGCCACTTATCAGCCCAAGCCTGAACGTCATCCAGGTCTTGTTGCATGTGGGCATGGATTGCTTCATTACCTGAGGAGTTGTGAATGGCACTGAACACTGCAATCGTCAGCGAACATCCCCATTTCTGACCTTATGTTGGAGGGAAGGTCATTGATGAAGCAGCTGAAGATGGTTGGGCCTAGGACACTGCCCTGAGGAACTCCTGCAGCAATGTCCTGGGGCTGTGATGATTGACCTCCAACAACCACAACCATCTTCCTTTGTGCTAGGTATGACTCCAGCCAGTGGAGAGTTTCCCCCCCCCCGATTCCCATTGACTTCAGTTTTGCTAGGGCTCCTTGATGCCACACTCGGTCAAATGCTGCTTTGATGCCTAGGGCAGTAACTCTCGCCTCACCTCTGGAATTCAGCTCTTTGAGTAAGTGCCGCTTGATAGCACTGTTGATGACACCTTTCATCATTTTGCTGATGATTGAGAGTAGACTGATGGGGTGGTAATTGGCTGGATTGGATTTGTCCTGCTTTTTGTGGACTGGACATACCTGGGCAGTTTTCCACATTGTCGGATAGATGCCAGTGTTGTAGCTGTACTGGAACAGCTTGGCTAGAGGAGCGGCTAGTTCTGGAGCATGACAGCTGGGATGTTGTCTGGGCCCATAGCCTTTGCTGTATCCAGTGTGCTCAGCCGTTTCTTGATATCAAGTGGAGTGAATCGAATTGGTTCAAGACTGGCTTCTGTGATGGTGGGGACCTCAGGAGGAGGCCGACATGGATCATCCACTCGACACTTCTGGCTGAAGATGGTTGCAAACGCTTCAGCCTTTTCTTTTGCACTCCTGTGCTAGGCTCTACCATCAATTGAGGAGGGGGATATTCATGGAGCCCCCCTCCTCCCGTTAGTTGTTTAATGGTCCACCACCATTCACAACTGGATGTGGCAGGACTGCAGAGCTTTGATCTGATCTGTTGATTGTGGGACCACTTAGCCCTGTGAATTGCATGCTGCTTCTGCTTTTTAGCAGGCATATAGTCCTGTGTTGCAGCTTCCCTGAACAAGATTGTTTCCTCCAATTTTTTTTTGCTGTGTTTTTACTTTTTCCCACTTTAGCTTTCTTTACTATTTCCCTCTGTCTTTGCCGAGCTGAAAATGATGTTAGGTGTCTTTCATTGTAGAGATTTTTTAAGCTAGACAGTTTCTGTGGCAAATAATTACTCTGCAAAGGGCACATGTGTATGTAAAATGAGTTTAAGAACATGGATAATCAAAGAGAGTATCTTTATTTTCAGTGTTTTAATGCTTATGTAATCATCTATAAAACGTGAGTGGCTTAGTCTTAAAATAAAAATGTATTGATAACATTGAGCAGAAACCAGTTGCTGTCAACTTCAAATTTCTTAGCAACTCTGAAAATGTGTCCATCTTCTGCTAATTGTAATTTATATTTTTGCCTACCTATAAGCATATGCCCAGGGCAAGAATAAATTGTACATTTTTTCTTTTTCCAAAATGCTAATATGTTCTATCTAGTCCACAGCTAACTTTGGTGCCTTATTTCAGGTTACATTACTAAACTATACAGGAAACTTTGGTTATACAGGAAACTTTGGTTGCTCGAGCCACCAGCAAAAATCAGGAGCCGTTTCGTTAGTTTTTTTTTCTTTTCGTTGCTTTTTTTTCCACCAGTCAGGCTCTGCAAGTTCTCGCTGAAGCTGTTGCTAAGCTACAGAGATGCTTGCAAGATACGACCGACTGTTTAGAAGCAGGGTTTGTTGCCAGATACGGAGCTCAAAATCTCCGTATGTTTCAACATTAGTGCTGGTTTGTCCGGCACTTTTGATGGGACGGCAACAGCTCGGCCCCGTCGGTGCCGGATAGCACAAAGTTTCCTGTATATGAAATGTGCCTTGCATAGCTCCTAAAACATCTCTGCTTCCACTTACAGGGGATATGAATGGTGTGGTTGGTAGAAACAACAGCAACAACTTTGATCTGAATCGCAACTTTCCTGACCAATTCTTTCAAATCATTGACCCACGACAGCCAGAAACGTTAGCTGTGATGGATTGGCTGAACAAGATTCCTTTTGTGTTGTCTGCTAATTTACATGGTGGTAGGTACTTTTCCTTCTTGGGTGTGGTTGGGGGTTTTAGTAATTGATTTCTATCAGATTTATTAGACATTTTGAATAATCAGTATGTTTCAAAAGATGAGGTGAAATGGTATAATTTTAGCCAATGTCAGAATAGCAAATGCAGTTTATTACAAAATGCTCCAATTTTTTTTTCCCTTTGCCAAGTTTTCTTCCCTTCCCTTCGGTCTTGGAAACACTGACTCCTTGCTGGAGTAGAGTTCATGGGCAGTGGTCAACCTCCAGCATCATGCCCTAGTGGTTATTATTCACATTTCAGTCTTGACAATGAGTGTCAGCAGGCTATTTGATTGAAGGGGAGAACCACCAAGCCTGATTCTCTCTTCCCAAGACATTAACATACCTGCACATCCAGCAGGAGTTGCTGGGTAGTGACCTGGAGCAGTACTATGGCCATGTGTCTTTTCTTTGCCCACCTCCCTGACCCCTGCCACTACCCCAGCTTTGATCAGCTAACTTAGCACAGACCAGGAACTGAACCTGGAACAAAGTTAAAAGCCAGACTTCATTGTATTGCAATTTAAGCACCTGGTTCAGACCGTTCCTGCTGGTGTGATGATTTTAATTCTTGGGACTCGGTCTTAAAGTTGCACTTAATCGCCTCTGGCCCAGTCCTTCTCTCTTATCTGCCCTGGCATGGTCCTCAATGTCCATCCAGCTCTTGTTCCCCAGTGAGGAAATAATTCTGAGAATAGATGATTTCTATGCCACTAGGCCCACCAAACTTGAACAGATGAACACTGTCGGAATGTAGTGTTGCATTAGTGATTGTTCTAATTGAGAGACTGGCACAATACAGTCAAATAATGGGAGACTGGGCTAGGAGTAGATGAATGTAGCTTCAAGAGTTCCACGAGTTGATAAGAGATGCAAAATAGCATTGATATATCAAGGTATTAGTTTAAAATACTGAAGTTAAGTTTGGTGCTTGGCACCATGACATTTTGATATACAGGAAACTTTGTGCTATCCGGCACCCATGGGACCGAGCTGCTGCCATTGCCTAAAAAGTGCCTTACTCTCCAGAGTTAATGTTGAGAGATACGGAGATTCTTATCTCCGTATTTGACAACAAACGCTGTTGCTTAGCAACAGCTTCTAACACTCGGGTGTGGCCCTAAAGCTCTGTAGCTGAAGCTGTTGCTATAGCTACAGACCGTGCACAGCTTGACTGTTCAAACAAAGCAAAAAAAACAAACAAAAAGAATAAAAAACGGCTGCTGATTTTTGCCGGTGGACCCAGGTTGCCGGATAGCTCACCTCCGGATAGCGCAAAGTTTCCTGTATTGAAGTTTAGCATTATCAAGACTTAACTTAATTAACTTGAAAGATTGTGTGTGTAAAAAATTTAAAACCTATCCAGCTTTTTGTGTATATATGAAAAATTTGGAGACACAGAGCAGATGTATTTATACAATACTTAGCGACCTCACAGTCTAGAAAACAGGGAACTTGAGAAGTGAAACTGACAGTGTAAAGTAGGGGATTCTTCTTGGAGAGTGGAATTCAAGTGTATTTTTATGGGAATAGGGAGTGAAGGTCATCAATATAAATTTCAGGCAATTGTGTAACCTATTTTAAGTTTTCTTTGAAAGTTCTCTAATTTATTCATAAATATAAGTCTGAACTGTATTGTATCGGTGTGATTTACTTTTATGCAACTTTATTACTGGTATATCCGAATCAAACAGTTGTTTCGCTCTTGTATTTTGAATAGGTTCCCTGGTAGTGAATTACCCTTATGATGATGATGCAGATGGCATTATAGTGTACAGTAAGTCACCGGATGATGCCATCTTTCAGCAGTTGGCACTTTCTTTTGCTAAGGTACCCAGTTTATTTATGTTTTTTTTTCACTTTTGGGGAAAAAAGTCTTTTGACAAGCTTCCTAAGACGTTTGGTTCTAACGGCTTGGCCAAAGTTGTACTAAATGTAGTGTTGTAAGCTTATCTCATTGTTTTATAAATGGGTGTGTTCTATGCAACACAATTATGCTTGTCACCATATTTTGATTAGTTACTCCAGTAAGATTGACCAAGTTTTGATCAATTTCTGTCAAATAGCCATGCCCAAACAAGGAATAGATTTCATTTGAAATTTGGTTGGCTCTGCTGCTGTTGAGCAAAATTCATGCTCCTGTATATTTGTTATCAATCTCTTAATTTATTTAAGCCTTTCACATACAAGTTTAGACTTGCCTTGTTAACATGCTTCATGTATTAGTTTTAATAATGTAGTACTGTAAGAACATAAGAAATAGGAGCAGGAGTAGGCCAATCGGCCCCTCGAGCCTGCTCCACCATTCAATAAGATCATGGCTGATCTGATCCTAACCTCAAATCTACTTTCACTCTCCATCCCACCCGAACCCATGTGATCTCCCGGGAGAGGCGAAAAACCAGATTAAAAACCCAATGGCCAATTTGGGAGAAAAAATCTGGGAAATTCCTCTCCGACCCATCTAGGCGATCGAAACTCTTCCAGGAGATCACTCTGTCCCTATATTTTCTACAGTACTTACCTTCTGTAAAGGCGATCTCCACCCCAGCCAGGAACAGGAATAAAACCATCTCCTGAAATCTAACACAGAATTAGAACACAAGAAGTAGGAGCAGAACCAGGCTACACGGCCCCTGGGCCCGCTCCACTACCCACAGGGCCATGACCATTCCGAACCTAGACTCCTGACCAATTTCCTGCCCGCTCCCCGTAACCCTTAATTCCCTTTACTTCTAGGAAACTATCTATTTCTGTTTTAAATTAAATCAATCTAAATTGCATCATGGGCAGGTAATACTGCCATATTGCAGGTTATAGTGAGTAACATTGTTCGTCCAACATGGCTGCCATCTTGGGGTTTTTTCACAAGTTTATGGAAAGTTAGTATGGAACTTTGAGAAGTTTTTAATTTGAGTTTTATTTTTACATAATGGCCCAGAAATTCGGGTCGGGGGCTTCCCGCAGGTGTAAGCCCCCGACCTGCACTTACCTAGCCCGCCGGCCGTTGAGCTGTGGGCCCGCGTGGGATTCCGATCCTGGACCTGCTCCGACTGCCGGCGCGCAGTGCTTGCGTATCCCAGGGGCGCAGTTAGTTCGATGCGTCCCCTGGGATCACGTGGGCCATGGGGAGCCAGTGGGAGCAGGGAAATGCCCATTCATACGTTTGACAGGAAGAGCTGTCAAAACTTAGAAATACTACAGGCCCCAAAACATCACTAAATCTTCAAATAATTTTTTTTCTTAATCACATTTTTTAAATAAACTATAAATTACATGAAATAACTATTTTAAACAATAATTTAAATTTTTGGAAAAAATCATTTTATTTTGTAACGAGGTTAAAAATAAACTTACCTTTCTTTAACATATTTAAAAATAATAAACCTGTGGAAAAAATGTTTTAATTTTAATTAATTCACCACTTACCTTGTAAAAAGTAGGCCTTGCACCTGCTTTTTAAAAGTGTAACTTCTGGAGACTTAGCTTCCTGGGAAAACCTGTTTTTAAAAAAAAAAACCTAAGTTCGGTGCGCACCCGTTCGAACTCTGAACCCCTTCTTTCAGGGGAACGGAAGTGCCGATTTCCCGCACATGCGCAGTGCATGCAGGAAACCGGCACTTACATTGGGCTTACGGGTGAGTACCCCGTGCGTACTCACCCGTGGAGACCCAAATTTCTGGGCCAATGTGCTTAACATTTTTTAATACGTTTATATGCAATAATTTGCTTCTAAGTATTCAGGATTTAAGAATTGGCCAGTTTTGGTGGCCCTCAGGACAATCCCGTTCACTGTCCCCATATTCGGTTTGCATCTGCATCCCACTTGAGCCAGCAGTTTCTTTTTGTGCGGGCGTCGTTCTAATCCTGTCCTCTTTGCACTGCGGCTTCTTTCTGGATAACTGATGGCATTGCTTCTCAATTGAGCCTCTCCCTACATTGCTGCTCCCCGCTCCTCCAAATAGCTGATGCCACCTGTCCCTGCCATTGTGGCCATCTACAGAGGAAACCTTCCCCAATATTAATGTCTGGTTTCCGTTATCCGTAGAAGGACAATTGGATTTTTTTTAAATTCTGGTAACAAGGCTGTCTTGTGTGAGTTTTGTATTGCATTGGTTCATTGTCCGTTCTGAAGTTTTGTGACGTTTTCAAACAATATATTTAATGGTGTGATGTAATTTTTTTAATTAAACTTTTATTCAGTAGTGAAGTCTGAATCTTTTAATCAATTTATTGAATGGTGAATTGTGAAATTTTTCACAAACTTATTCAATGGTGTAGTACTGTAAGTTCTTAAACTTCATTATAGCATTACTCAAACATGCTGGTTGCAAATCTCTCTCCCTTCCACTCCTTTCTCCTTTCCACAGCTCCCCCACTTCTGTTTCCCTCATTCCTTCCCCGCGGCGCCCCCCCCCCCCCCCCCCCCCTCCGCAATCAAGCACGACATGCTTTTTAAAAGTCTGTCTTGCAGATTAGCCCTAGACTTTCACTAATTTCACCCAGTATTACGTGCCATTAAAATATACCCATTACCGGGTAAGACTAACTAGCCTCTAATTTCCTGGTTTATTTCCCTTTCTTGAATAAGATTGTAATATTTGCCATCCTCCAGTTCTTTGACACAATTCCTTGTTCAAAAGATTTCTGGACAATTATGGTTAATGTCTCTGGATCTCCTCTTCAAATAAGTTACCTTCTCCAACTCTCATTTGTTAAATAATGGACAGAGCTATTTATATAAATTAATATTCTCTTAAAGCTCCTTTGCTTCGACCTCTTTTTATAAAATGAAATTTGCATTTTGTCTGTTAGTCAAGTAAACATCTAAAGATCAAGCCCTGCTATTTGAGAAATTGATTAAAGGAAATCTCTTTCATGAAAGCACTGCTCCAGCACCCAAACATATCAAGGAAATGTTCAAAAGGGAACTCGAATGCACATGAGCTCTTAATTTTACTCCATTAAAGTCAATGGACCTTGTTTACAGCGATGGTCTAAATAATATATGCTTTTTGGCCAGAATTTGTGGAATTCTATTTTAACTACTTGAAAGTTTTGCATTTTTGTACTTTTTCATAAAGTATAGATTTTTACTTCAGTCCCATCATTGGCTAATATGGGGAATGATAAAAAAAATTATAATAGTAGTGCTTTTTAAGTTACTTTGCCTGACTTGACAGTACTTGATGTTGACACTGCTAGAAATGGAAACAAAGTTAATTCCCCTTAGAATGAACATCTCTGATCTTGATGTCTAATTTTGCCCATCAATCTAGAAGTTTGTAATTTAACACACAATTATCTACAGAGAAAAGAACTTTTATGAGAATTATTTTTTAAAAACAAGCTTGCAGCAGGCCAAATGATCAGCTTTGTTTGAGACCCAGTTACAGTTCACTTAATTAGTTCATCAATGTTTAATTATTTTTTATTTTATTTAGGAAAACAGTCCAATGTTTGAAGGTCATCCTTGTAAAAAAATATATCCTAATGAATATTTTGCTCAGGGAATCACAAATGGTGCAAATTGGTATAATGTACCAGGTAAGAAGTGTTTCAGTATTTCACAATGCTTTTTTAACCGAAGGCCATTTTTGTTTCGATCAAGAAATCATCCCATTGGTTTATCCATTGCTACACAAATCAGAACTTGAATTATGTAGACGCTTGGAGGGTTGTGTGTTTTGTACAGAGCAATTTAGGTAATCTTCAAAATTATTCACCTACTTATGATCCAAGGGCCCAAGGCAAATCTTGCAACCTTCGTATTCTAATGGAGGACCTACATCCAAAATGTTAAATCTGTCTATTGTCTTTTTAGATACTGACACACCTGCTGTGTATTTCCATTAAATTAAGGGTTTATCCCAGGGCAAGCCGGTGACTAAGCATTGGTCAGGCACATCTTTTGCATCCTCTGGCTGCTGCTGTCTAAGAAAGGAACCCATAGGGCTGATTAACGGTTGTATGGCTGTTTTCTGCACGCTGTTTAGTCAGTGTCCAATTGATAGCAGATGCAAAGCTATCACATCGAGCAATCGTCACTCATTTACTGAACATAGGAACAGGCGTAGGCCATTTAGCCCCTCGAGCTCGTACCACCATTCAGTGAGATCGTGGCTGATAAACTCCATATACTTCATTACTGTTTAGAATAAACTGCAACACCTGAAATTGCCATTGACGGATCACTTCTGAGGGGTGGTGTTGGGCCTTCTGCTTGGGACCTTTCTCTATGCTGCTAGGTTATGGGGAGGAAGTGAAATAAAGATAGTTAGATTATTTAGCTAGGCGGTCATCTTCATTCTTTGAACAATGTGCATCCTCCACACATCCTAATTCCCACAGGCTCTGCAAGGCTGCAGTTCTGGGTGGGGCTGATTAGTGTTGCCAAAATGGACTTTTGCTGTGGTGCAGATCCTGGTGCTTTATATCTCATAGGAGCATGAGTCCAAAGTTAGTCTGTGATGGCATGAAATTGACTTGTAGATGGGGTAAAGTCAGCTTGGAGCACCTATGAACTACGGGCTATATTTCTATGGTGCTATATAGGATGTATATCATTTTAATTTATAAGATCTTCCCCCTCAGCCTATGCTGCTGTGTTGTAGCAAAATGCATCTCATTGAGAGGCGATGCCCTTTCAGCAATACATTATAGATATAATCACCTCTTCATTGCTTGGGTGTAGTATATGACCTACAGTGATAACCTGTAAGATAAAGGAAACATTTTAAAAACGCAAGTTGGACTTTATAATGCAGAACTATGTTGTGTAGAATATTTAACCAAGGGATTGTATTTATTATTCAAGTGGTGCAGTTTGTTTTTATAAATAGATTACATTTAAAGGGGATTTGACTATGATTAAACTGATGAAGATTTGACAGAAGTTGTCATTGAGGATTTTTAATTTTCCCGTTAGACGTGAAGTATTTTGCTCTGAGTCACTCTCTTCTGAAGTTGCTGAGCTGTTTTATAAAATAAAATGTGAAATTCTTGCTCCACAGGTGGTATGCAGGACTGGAATTACCTTCATACAAACTGCTTTGAAGTTACGATTGAATTGGGCTGTTATAAATTCCCCTTTGCCGGGGATCTGCCGAAGTATTGGAAGCAAAATAAAAAGTCCCTCCTTCAGTTTATAAAACAGGTAGGCTGAGTCTGACGACAAACAGAAACTCTTTCTTCTTTGCATGCATATGAAGTAATAATTATAGGCGGGACTCCAGTGCTATGCCAACATTAATAGTGGTGTGCTGCACCCTTCACTGAGGCTGCTGTTAAAAAAACATTAGCTAGGCAAATTTAACGTCTTGGCAACACTGCATCTTTCTCTCTCCTCGCCCAAAGGAAGTAGGAGGAGAAGCCTACTTCCTTTGGGCGAGGAGGGAGAAAGATACTAACGGCACGCGAAATAGCAGTAATCTGATGTGAAACAACATAGGATTGAGTACAAAAGCAAAATACTGTGGATGCTGGAAATCTGAAATAAAAACAGAAGATGCTGGAAACACTCAGCAGGTCAGGCAGCATCTGCGGAGAACGAATCAGAGTTAATGATTGCTTGATGACCGTTCATCAGAACCACCTGATGTAAGGTCATTGACCTGAAAAGTTAACTCTGTTTCTCTCGCCAGAGAGATGCTGCCTGACCGGCTGAGTGTTTCTAGTATTAAGTATAGTTTGGTGGATTGTCATCGGGATATCTTGGCTTGGGTATCCTATGAATGGTAGCAAAAGATCAGAGGACATGGGGATTGTTGTAATCTTTAGTACTGTACATTTTTGCTGTCTCTGGGTTTAGTATCGGTTGAAAAATCCCTTGGTATATGTACTGGGGGAAAATGCAGTAATTGTGACTCAGAAGTATGCTAGTGCTTCCTCTGTGGTTTAATGGGTGAATGCCTTGCCTAATGTGAGACTTAGCCATGCAGACAAGATCTGATTACTGGTCTGTGCTGAGTCGGCGGCTCTTCGGCAGAGAAACATAGTGATTTCAGTGTCCCCATGGTATGGAGGGGAAAGCTAACCTGAATTCCCACTCCTGATTGCTGTTCATTCATTTGGAAAGTGGGAAATTGGAGTACTTATGCAGGCAGTATAACCCAAGTGACATGATTGAGGGGGATTGTTTAATGTGCCTCACTCTTGCAAGGACCTTATGTAAGGGATAATGTTTTAGTATCTGTCTCTGGATTACTTGAGCTGCCTGGCTTTAGCAACCAATTTGAATACTGAAGGGGTGATGGTTAATCTAGATTTAGCCAAATCAGTATTCAAATTATCTCTCAAAATAAATGTAGTGCAGGAATATTAACATCTGAAATTACAAAGACTGCTGGCTTTTCCATTTTATTTGCTAAAAAAGCTGTATTTCCACAATATGCAATGTTCCCCAATTATATTAAATGATGTGCTATTTAATCCATTGCTGAAAATCTATACTGGTGGCTGATGAAATATACATTGTAACTGCTGTCCCAGTTTTTGGAAGATTTTGTTGCGTTCATACTGAAACTGATCTTTTGTGATTAATATTTTAACATTAGGTCCACCAAGGTGTGAAGGGATTTGTACTCGATGCCACTAATGGAAAGGGGATTTACAATGCTACCATCAGTGTTGCTGAAGTGAGCCATCCATTGAGATCTGCTAAAGATGGAGATTATTGGCGTCTGCTTGTCCCCGGTGTCTACAAAATTACTGCTTCAGCTCGAGGGTAAGAAATAATGAAATGTGCTGTGTATAAATGACCTCACTGTGACCGGCACAAAATAAGATTCTGCTCTTCTCTATATTTCTTGTAATAGTGTGAGTAATAAAGTTACAATTATGAAATCATACAACAATTTTTTATTCATTCATGGGATGTGGGCGTTGCTGGCAAAGCCAGCATTTATTGCCCATCCCTAATTGCCCTCGAGAAGGTGGTGGTGAGCCGCTTCCTTGAGCTGCTGCAGTCTGAGGTGAAAGTACTTCCACAGTGCTGTTAGGGAGGGAGTGCCAGGATTTTGATCCAGCGACGATGAATCACAGAGAATCACAGAGAGGCCACAGTGCAGATAGAGGCCATTTCGGCCCATCGAGCCTGCACCGACACACATCCCACCCGATTCCCGTAACCCCTACACCACCACATATCCCACCCTATCCCCGTAACCCCACGTATTTAATCCCCCTAACACTAAGGGTCAATTTATGATAGCCAATCAACCTAACCCGCACATCTTTGGACTGTGGGAGGAAACCGGAGCACCCGGAGGAAACCCACGCAAACACGGGGAGAATGTGCAAACTCCACACAGACAGTCGCCCGAGGCCGGATTCGAACCCGGGTCCCTGGCGCTGTGAGGCAACAGTGCTAACCACTATACCACCGTGCTGCCCGGCGATATATTTCTAAGCTAGGATGGTGGAGAACTTGGAGGCGATGGTGTTCTCATGCGCCTGCTGGCTGCCCTTGTCCTAGCTGGAAGAGGTCACGGGTTTCGGAGGTGCTGTCATACATGTCTAATTCTATAGTCAGCATTTGTGCAGGAAAAGCATTGTTATTGTAGTGCGCCGAAGGGAATCTACCATTTGATGTGGAATTAAGATGTTCTGTTTGTAGAGAGATCAGCACCATTGTATTGGGTATATTAACGGCTGAAACATAGAAGATAGGAGCAGGAGTAGGCCATTCGGCCCCTCGAGCCTGCTCCGCCATTTAATGAGATCATGGCTGATCATCCAAATTCAGTACCCTGTCCCTGCTTTCTCCCCATATCCCTTGATCCCTTTAGCCTTAAGAAATATATCTAACTCTTTCTTGAATATATTTAATGAATTGGCCTCAACTGCCTTCTGTGGTAGAGAATTCCACAGGTTCACCACTCTCTGGGTGAAGAAATTCCTCCTCTCTCTGGGTGAAGAAATTCCTCCTCATCTCAGTCCTAAATGGCTTACCCCTTATCCTTAGACTGTGACCCCTGGTTTTGGACTCCCCAGCCATCGGGAACATCCTTCCTGCATCTAGTCTGTCTAGTCCTGTTAGAATTTTATAAGTTTCAATAAGATCCCCTCTCATTCTTCTAAACTCTAGTGAATACAAGCCCAATCGACCCAATCTTTCTTCATACATTATTCCTGCCATCCCAGGTATCAGTCTGGTGAATCTTTGCTGCACTCCCTCCATGGCAAGAACATCCTTCCTCAGATAAGGCGACCAAAACTGCACACAATACTCAAGATGTGGTCTCACCAAGGCCCTGTACAACTGCAGCAAGACATCCTTGCTCCTGTACTCGAATCCTCTCGCTATGAAGGCCAACATACCATTTGCCTTCTTAACCGTCTGCTGCACCTGCATGCTTACCTTCAACTGGTGCACAAGGACACCCAGGTCTCGTTGCACTTCCCCTTCTCCCAATCTATTGCCGTTGAGATAATAATCAGCCTTCCTGTTTCTTCCACCAAAGTGGGTAACTTCACATTTATCCACATTATAATGCATCTGCCCAATCACCCAACCTGTCCAAATCATACTGGAGTTTCTCTGCATCCTCCTCACAGCACACACGCCCACCCAGCTTTGTGTCATCTGCAAACTTGGAGATATTGCATCTAGTCCCCTCATCTAGATCATTAATATATTGTGAATAACTGGGGTCCTAGCACCGATCCCTGCGGTACCCCTCTAGTCACTGCCTGCCGCTCAGAAAAAGACCCATTTATTCCAACTCTTTGGGCTCTTCAGGAAGACAGGAAGCATTCTAATGGGAACACCCCTCAATATACAATAAATCAGAACCAAACTTGATCTCCTTCAAGTCAGTGGGAAAGGATTATTTTAAGGTGTATTGCTTCAGTACTTCTGATCTGTATGTCTTAATTTTATAATTTTGTAAATTCAGCTGCATATTTTCAGCAGAATATTAACGCTCTACAAAAATTTTGGTTAACGTTAATTGTTACTACTCAATATGAAGATTATGCCATCGTAAGCAAATAGCTGCTTTACTGAAGGCAAGGAAAATACTTTGAGGCTAAAAGAAAAAGTTTTTAACCACAGTTGTACAAAAAATTCAAACCAGGCAGCAGTTTTTTTCTGCAATGTTTTAATACCCGCATCCTCATTTATTGCAGGTATATCCCAATGACTAGGAATGTGACTGTAGTGGAAGAGGCTGTAGAAGTCAATTTCACCCTTTCACGTGTTACAGATGACCACGTAAGCAGTCATGATGAAGTGCTGACCAACTCCTCAGCAGAGGCTGGGGATGAGTTTGAGAAACTTATCAAGAGTTTGTCCTCTGAAGAAGGATTGAACCACCTGATTTTATCCGCACCTGTCGGCCTCAGTCTCTACCGTTACCATGACTACAAAGACCTGTCTGAAGCTCTGCGTGGGTTACAAAGTAACTACCCAACAATTACCAAATTGCACAGGTGGGAATTATTTTTTTCCTCTCTGGATCTCTCCACTTAACAACTACAAGGTGTTGGAGAGCTGCTTGAGGTTGCTGTCCCTATGGAAAAGTGCCTGGTTTCTGCTCATTGTATCCTTGTAATAACACAGTTGAGATCAGTAACTTGGTGCGTGGGAAATTGAGGGCCTTATCTTACTAATGTGTTCGTACTCCTCCGTGCCACTTGATTGAGAAGAATAGCATTTTTGATTGAAGTGACATCCCCCACCAAGTTTTTTTAAATTTTAAGTCCAAAAATCTATGACTGGACTATGAATAACAGTTTATTAATCTGGTGCTGCGTAATTTCATTACTTAGGACAAATTTCAGTTGAGATATACTGTAATGTGATTTATTTTAAATCCTTTATTCCTTGTTAGTTTATTATAATACCTTCTTTCCTGGGTATTTGTGTGGAATCACAAATGTGTATTCATATTTGTAAAGTTTGACCACATCAGAATTTCTATCATGTTTGCGTAACATTGGAGTAGAATATACTTCCTTGTCGCCTTCCCCGCCCCTCCAAAGTCTAATCTAGAGTCTGAAAGTATCAGGATTTGGCTTCTCAGTCACTTCACATCAGGCTACTTCGTCTATATGATTCTACTGCACCGTAGGTTCTAATATTTGTGGAATTTTACAAAAATATACTTAAGTACAATTCCCACTAGTATTGTATTGTATAATGGGTCCTGCAGCATTTCAGTTTACTCCACAATCCCATCTACTTCAGATTTTCAGGAAGCCCTAGTCACTAAACAGCAATTTTGCACAGTAAAGAATTTATTGTGCAAAATTTATGTACAGTATATAAGTTGTATTTTATCCATTCTAATATATACATATTCAGCTGCTGTATTTTTCCATATTTGCCTTGGTATATCTATTGTGCTTCAACAGTGTGATATTGTGTGAAGGCTGTCTGGATGAGCAGTGTTGATCATTTATTAGGAGCTTACATGAGTCACTTTTTTCAATGTGTTTAATCAGCACTCCTGTGTTTTGTGGCCTACAGTCAATTTGGCCCAATAATTGTCTTTCCGTCTTTCGGGTGAGATGTTAAACCGAGGCCCCGTCTGCACTCTCAGGTGGACGTAAACGATCCCATGGCACTATTTCGAAGAAGAGCAGGGGAGTTATCCCCAGTGTCCTGGCCAATATTTATCCCTCAACCAACAAAATAAAAACAGATTATCTGGTCATTCTCACATTGCTGTTCATGGAAGCTTGCTGTGTGCAAATTGGCTGCAACGTTTCCCACATTACAACAGTGACTACACTTCAAAAAGTACTTAATTGGCTATAAAGCGCTTTGAGACGTCCAGTGGTCGTGAAAGGCGCTATATAAATGCAATTCTTTCTTTCTTAATTTGGAATTCTAATAATTCTCTTAATTTAGCATTCTTTTCCTTGTATTTTTTTTGCCAGTAGCAATGTACAATCATGCACAGTGCTACAATGTGCAATGAAATATTCCATTCCAGAAGGACAATTATCTGGTCCGTTGCGATCATTGATTCGAGCTTCAAAGTTCTATCTGGATTCTTTAACCATCTCTCTGCCATTCTGTCTAAATACACAGATTTTGATGGTCCTGATTATAGTGGAGAAGGTGGAGATCTTGGCAGATTTGAGATCCAGTTTCAATTCAAAAGGACCTAAGCCAAGTTTAAAAAAGGATACTGCAGCTTTAAAATATATTTTTAATAAAACTCCAAAGATAAATTCTACAGCATAACCTTGTATAAAGTTATTGTAGATACCATAAATTCTAATTGCTTGCGAGAACCATACTGTGAACAGTTCTGGTCTCCATATTATAAAAAGGATATAGAGGCACTGGAGAAAGTCTAAAAAAAGATTTGCAAGGATGATGCCACAACTGAGCCAGGAAGATTGAACAGACTGGGGCTTTTTTCTCTAGAAAAGAGAAGGATGAGGGGTGACCTGATGGAGGCCTTTAAGATTATGAAAGGGTTTGATAGGGTAGACACGGAGAAGATGTTTCCACTTGTGGCAGAGACCAAAACTAGGGGCCATAAATATAAGATGGTCACTAATAAATCTAATCAGGAATTCAGGAGAAACTTCTTTACCCAGAGAGTGGTGAGAATGTGGAACTCGCTACCACAAGCATTTGCTAAGGTTCCACATAAGGGACATGTGACAAAGGTGGTAATGGTGCACAGAATTCAAGAGAATGTGACCACATGGACAGAGATAGTTGAACAGCAGAAAGCTAAGGGTTAAAGGAAGTTTCTCAGATTGAAAAGGTGAGAGCGATGTTCCCCAGAGGTCTGTGTTAGAGCTGCTCTTGTTTACTATACACACATGATCTGGACTTGGGAATTGAGAGTAAAGTATTGAAATTTGCTAATAACACCAAATTTGGAGGTATGGCAAATTGTGACCAAGATTGTGAAAGATTACAGGAGGACATAGGCTAGTTGATGGACTGTAGGAGGCAGTTCAATATAGAAAAACGTGAAATAAGAAATAGGAGCAGGAGTAGGCCATTTGACCCCTCTTACCTGCTCCGCCATTCAATAATATCATGACTGATCTTTTGTTTCAACCTCACTTTCCTGCACTATCCCCATATCCCTTGATTCCCTTAACATTCAAACATCTCTCGAACTCTATCTTGAATATACTCAACGACTGAGCCTCCACAGCCCTCTGGAGTAGAGAATTCCAAAGATTCACTGCCCTCTGAGTGAAGAAATTTCTCCTCATCTCAGTCCTAAATGGCTGACCCCTTATTCTGAGACTGTGACCCCTGGTTCTAGACTCCCCAGCCAGGGCAAACATCCTCCCTGCATCTACCCTGTCGAGCCCTGTAAGAATTTAGTATGTTTCAATGAGATCACCTCTCATTCTTCTAAACTCTAGAGAATATAGGCCTAGTCTACTCAATCGCTCCTCATAGGACAATCCCCCCATCCCAGGAATCAGTCTGGTGAACCTTTGTTGCACTCCCTCTATGGCAAGTATATCCTTCCTTAGGTAAGGAGACCAAAGCTGTACACAATACTCCAGGTGTGGTCTCACCAGGGCCCTATATAATTGCAGTAAGATGTCTTTACTATTATACTCAAATCCTCTTGTAATAAAGGCCAACATACCATTTGCTTTCCTAATTGCTTGCTGTTCCTGCATGTTAATTTTCAGCGATTCGTGTACAAGGACATCCAGGTCCCTCTGAACACCAACATTTCCTAATCTCTCACCATTTAAAAAAAATACTCTGCTTTTCTATTTTTTCCTACCAAAGTGGATAACTTCACATTTCTCCACATTATATTCCATTTGCCATGTTCTTGCCCACTCGCTTAACCTGTCTATATCCCCTTGCAGTCTCTTTGAATCCTCCTTGCATCTTATATTCCCACCTAGCTTTGTATCATCAGCAAACTTGGATATATTACATTTGGACCACTCATCCAAATCATTGATGTAGATTGTGAATAGCTGAGGCCCAAGCACTGATCCTTGTGATACCCCACTAGTTACAGCCTGCCAACCTAAAAATGACCCGTTTATTCCTACTGTTTTTTGTCTGTTAACTAATCCTCAATCCATGCTAGTATATTACCCCCAATCCCATGAGTCCTAATTTTGTTTAATAACCTCTTGTGTGGTACCTTCTCGAATGCCTTCTGAAAATCCAAATACACCACATCCACAGGTTCCCCCTTATCTATTCTGCTAGTTACAACCTCAAAAAACTCAACAGATTTGTCAAACATGATTTCCCTTTCATAAATCCATGTTGACTCTGCCCAATCCTATTATTACTTTCTAAGTGCCCAATTACCATGTCCTTAATAATAGATTCTAGCATTTGCCTTACTACTGATGTCAGGCTAACTGGTCTGTAGCTCCCCGGTTTCTCTCTCCCTCCTTTCTTAAATAGTGGGGTTATATTTGCTACCTTCCAATCTGCGGGAACCATTCCAGAATCTATGGAATTTTGGAAGATGACAACCAACGCCTCCACTATCTCTATAGCCACCTCTTTTAAAACCCTAGGATGTAGGCCATCAGGTCCATGGGCTTTATTGGCTTTCAGTCCCATTAATTTCTACAGTACTATTTCCTTACTAACACTAATTTTTTTCACTCATTCTCACTATACCTTTGCTTCTCCACTATTTCTGGAATTTTTTTTGCGTCGTCTTCTGTGAAGACAGACACAAAGGGCTGGATTTTCATTGGGCCGTGAAGTCGTGATTGGCGGCGTGTGGGGGTTTAAAATCCCGAAATCGGGGGTCCTGCCCCCAACCCACCTCCATGCCAGTTTCAAAGGAGTCGGGGACCCGCCTCCCCGAGGCAGGAAAGGGATTAGTGCCAATTGACTGCCTGTTAACAGGTAGTTAACAAACAGTTTTTAGCCTAATCCCTATTTTTATTGTTGAAATGTGGGATTCCCGACGGCTCCAAACCACGCCAAGTTAGCGAGGTGGGCCTTCGGGATGAAGGGCTTGGAGGGGTCGAGATGTCCGGTGTTCAGGTGAGTGATGGGTGCATGAGTGCAGAGGTAAGTGTCTTTGGTGTGTTTAAAGTGTTTAAAGAAGTTCTACTAACCTTTACTTACCTTTACAGCCTTCCTTCCTTCAGGACTCTGAGTCCCTCATCTCACCAGCACAGAAAGCAGAATGGCGCCAGCTGTAAATCTGCAGCCTCTGCTTTCTGTTCCGGGGAGATCTCTAAATCATCCTGAGAGGAAGGAATTAACCTGGAGTACAGATTGTCAGTGTTTGACAGCTTCAAACAGCTGTGAAACGCTAATATTTCATCTGTCAAAAGGTCTTGACAGATGAAATATCAATCTGTGACGTCACCTGTTGCCGGGTGGCCCTTAATTGGCCTGCTGAGCCCGCTGGGCGGGCTCAACAAGGTCAATCAAGTCAAAATCATGTGGGTTGGCTAGAACTCGATGGAGGCGGGACTACAGCCCCAAAAGTTGTAATCCCGGTGACTCAGTGAAAATCCAGCCCAAAGTATTTGTTTAATTTCTCTGCCATTTCCTTATTCCCTATTATAATTTCCCTTGTCTCAGCCTGTAAGGGACCCACGTTTACTTTCACTAGTCTTTTCTTTTTTGCATACCTATAGATGCTTTTACAGTCTGTTTTAATGTCTCTCGCTAATTTACTCTCATTCTATTTTCTGTTTCTTTATCAAAATCTTGGTCCTCCTTTGCTGAATTATAAAATCCTCCCAATCCTCAAACTTGCTACTCTTTTTGGCAACGTTATAGGCCTCTTCCTTTAATCTGATACTATCTCTAATTTCTCTTGTTCGCCACGGGTGGACCATTTTTCCCGTGGTATTTTTATTCCTTAAGGGAATGTATATTCGTTGAGAATTATGAATTATTTCTTTAAATGTTTGCCATTGTTTTTCTACTGTCATATCTTTTAATCTAGTTTCCCAACCTACCTTAGCCAACTCACCTCTCATACCTACGTAGTTTGCTTTGTTCAGATTTAGGACCCTAGTTTCAGACTTCACTAAATCACTTTCAAATGCAACATAAAGTTCTATCATATTATCACTGCTCCCCAGAGGCTCCTTTACTACAAGGCTATAAATAAAAATAGGGAAGTTAAATGTACTTTAAATAATAAAAATTTTAATGGAATAGAGGAGAAATGGAGCTAATAAACCTTGGTTTGCTGATACGCAGACCATTAAACGTGGCAACGGAAGTAGGCAAGGACATTTATAAAAAAAAATTAAAAAAAAGTCCTTGGTTTTGTATTTAGAGGTGTTGAATGCAAAAGCAAGGATGTAACGTTGCAAGAGCTTAATTAGACCGCAGGTTGAGTATGGTTGCAGTTTTGGGCACCCTATTGTAAGAAGGGTATAAGTAGGTGCAGGGTAGATTTATCAGGATTTTACCAGTGATCAGGGGTTACAGTGATGAAGAGAGACATGAGAAGTTACTGCTTTCTTCACTATAGCTGAGAAGGTTAAAGGTACCTCAATGGATATCTTCAGGGCTATGAAGAGTTGTGATGAGGTAAATGGTCATGAATTGTTTCCGTTGCTCAGCGAGACAGCAACAAGAGCGCACAAATTTAAGATGTTCACAAAGAATTAGAGGATGTTAGAAAAAAATCTTTATGCACAGGGTGATTATAACGTGGAATTTTTAAAGCAGATTTCTTTTAAAATAGAATTAGAGTTTCTTGAAAAATTCTAAAATTATAGAGTATGGGAAGTGAAAAGGAGATGGATTCGACTAAGTAATGCATTGAGAAAAACACCAGGGCAGGTTCAAAGGGCCAAATGTCTGCTTATGTGCTGCAGCAGTTTAATGATTCTAAATGTAGTTTTGCGATCAAAGCTATATTAAAATACTTGCTTGATATTTTAGCTATTGTTCCATGTTGCATTGAAATACTGTGAAACAGCTATTACTCTTTCAGGATTATGGTAGATTTTTTGGGTAAATATTGAAATGTGATTTTTTTTTTTAGCAAACTATTGATGACATTTTCAGCACTTTACATAAAGTTGTGTATTTCATGGGGACATGCAATGATAGACTAGTGCAAACAAAGCAGCACCTAAACATTAACAAGAAAATCTGTTCCAAAATGGATTTAACTTTTTTGTTTACTTTTCATTTTGACAAAGTTTGGGCCAGAGCGTAGAAGTCCGCCAGATTTGGGCCCTGGAAATATCAAACAAACCTGGAGCAAAAGAACTTGCAGAACCGAAGATTAAGTTTGTTGCTGGAGTTCACGGGAACGCACCTGTCGGGACAGAGCTGCTTCTGGCATTTGCAGAATTCCTCTGTATTCTTTATTCTGGGAAAAACCAAGCCATTACGAAGGTAATATTCTGCCACGGGTCTGAAGTGTTTCATTCCTTCAATATGTATTTTAAAGCAGTTCGATTTCTTGTATTGATCAGTAGAAATGTTGCTTTTACCTTCTCCTGAAATTATCAATACTCTTAACAATAAGTGCACGTAATATTATTCAGATCAAATTTCTAGACAGCATTTATTAATTGCTTTAATAAGAACACCATTTCAAAAAAATGTATTTTCACACTTCCCGTCTTTCACCCTGTTCTCAATCAGGAAGGCAACGGAGACATACACAGACCAGGAAGATCCTAGGTTGGACGCTGTGTCTATGTAGAGTTGCTTGATTTCAGTTGGGTCGACAGTAAGGACACTACATTTGATATCACTATCCAGCAACTGCTGCTGCAAGTGCCCTTGTGTAGAGTTAGGTGAGGACAGGGTTGGACTTGTTGGCGCTGCCTCTGTGGTGAGATAGCCAGCCATGACTTGATGAGTGGCATTTGTCGTCCGTGCAAAGAAACTGAACTTTAAGAAGTTACTTGAGTGTTAATTACTCCAGCGGTTCATACTTGAAGTCTGGTCCTGTAGAGTTTAGGTATTGAAGTGCTGAATCAGATTGTTATCTGCATTTGCTATCACAAGCTTATCACCTCCTCAAAGGCAATTGGGGATGGGCAGTAAATGCTGGCTTTGCCAGCAACGCCCACAATCCATAAACTAATTTTTAAAAAGCCTGATGGCAACTTCCTTTTGCTTGGATGCATTTTTTTTGATTAGGGATTCTTAATAGTTCCATCAATTACATTACCTAAAAATCAGCCATTGTACCATGTGAAATACATATTCTGATGCTGTGGGAGAATGCTGTAGAAGATGTATTTTTCTCTGCATTTGATAAACATTTCAACAGTTTTATTGTGGCTAGTATCTCAATGTGTTGTACTATATTCTCTCTGATAATTGTAGTTGGATCAGCTGCTAATTTAGGGTCTTGGCTTAATAAGTCATAAAAGTTAACATTTTTCCATTCCCTACTACTGGTGAATGTAACCTCTTTAGAGGAGTTGGCAGTATTTTGTACACTATCTCCTGGCAGCAATGGTAAACTGCAAACTCGTTCCCCTGCAATTGGATGCTGAATAATTCTGCAGCTTTAAAAACTTTTTATTTTTTATCAAGTTTACTGAGCTACTTGCTCTGTACAATATCCCCCTTCATGTGCCAACATGTCCTTGTTGACAGGATCTTTATATACAATGGCCTGTATTTTCCGATCGGAGGCTTCCTGCATGCAGCGGCCTCTGATCTGGAAAAAATCTACGCCCTTACCTGAGGGCTCCAGAGGTCCAGCCATTTCCGCTCCTGGGCCTCTCCACGAAGAAATGCGCAGGGCCCATGTATCATGGCGCATGCAGTTAGCAAGCGTCCCTGGGATCATGTGGGCCAGGCGAGCCAATGGGAGAAGGGAATCTCCCTTCATACTTTTGACAGGTAGACCGGGATCACTGAAAAAAGACACTACATTAAATAACTTTTTTTTAAATCACGTTTTTAAAATGACATTAAATACATTTTAAACATTAAATTTTTTGTAAAAAAGAATTAAAGTTTTTTACGGGGCTAAAAATAAACTTACCTTTTTTAAATTATAAATGAGTGAAAACATTTTTTTTTTTAACTTTTTTTAAACTCTTATTACACCTGCTTTTACCAGGCGTAAGATTTTTAAGGGATTTCAGCAGGCGGAGGTTCTGTAGAAAGCGGAACTCTCCGCCCGCAGAGGCCCTTCTCCAATGCAGGCGTGCGATCTGTCAAGAGGATTCTTGACAGATCGGAAATACGGGTTTTCAGCGCATGCGCTTCGCATGCCTGGAACCGGCACTTGCGAGGTCCCTACGGGTGTGTGCACAGTTCGTACACACCCATAGCGATCGGAAATTATGGGCTATTAACTCTTCATGGGAATAGCTTTGTGGTAAAATATTAATTTATCTAAATGTTACCATTAATGGCACAGCATTCAAAAGTGTAAGGGCCAATTTCAATTGCTAAGCAAATGCTTAAGAACTACAGGGTACAGGTAATAGCATTGCCACATTCCCCAAAACTGATCCATTGAGCTCAAAAGAACTAATTCTTGAGTAGTAATAGAAGATTTAATACAAAGTTTATGGAGACAACATGTGCTTTGTTCACAGGTGGGGGAGAAAACTAATCAACACATCACACAGGGCCATAGTTCTAAGTACAAGCATACAAAATGGATCCAGGGCATTTGTTTAAAGTTCAAGTCACTGCAGATTCAATTACAGATCTATTGCAGTGATGTCTGAGAATTGTGTCTGCAAAGCAAAAAGAAAATTTCAGTTCAGCAATTTTTCTATCAGCGTGTATAAGGAATGTACCTGACTAAATGCTCCCTTTAGCCAAATAGGGTCTCCATTAACTGGCATCTTCTGTGTAAGATATGGGTAGTTAATAAGATGTTGACATGGTTGTAATACAACTTGAGCAGTGTAGCTAGCTGGTGTTTGAATGCCAAGAAAGCAAATCCTTTAATTTCCTCCTAATTTTAAACACAAAATCATCATCTTTAATTTGCGGAAATTATTTATCTGGGTTCCCTTAAATGCTTGTGGTGTGACATTAATGAGCCCATATTTCTAACCTAAATAATGCATTTAAATGTAGGAAGTTGACCATATGACAAACAAGGTTTGTTTTACAGCCTGCTTACTATCTCATGGCTTCTGGCTGATCCCACTGTATAACCATCTCAGTGAAGCAGTTGTGTCAGAATGATGTGCCGTGAACAGGTTTCTCTTGCAGCTTGTGTTTGCCACCATTTTTAAAATTAAGTGTTTGTTCTATTGATTTTACAAACACTTCATGGACCTTTGCAAGGGCTGCCCCTAAAAAGTTAGTTTTCTTTTCCTGATTTTCAGCTTTTTCTGTTTTCATTGCCGCGGTCCAGCATTCTCCGTTTTCTTTAACCATTTTGACATCTCCCCTTCCCTTTTCCCCACATGTCATTTTTGAATAATTGATGCTTTAACAAATTCTGAATAGGGACAGGATGGAAGGGTAAGGCCACCTGATTGTCTCTGTGGAGTGGGCACGCTGCAGCAGTATCATTTGCCACATGTCGCCATAGCTCTCGGATGCCCTGCGGAATATTGATGTTGTGAATATGCTAACAACAAATCAACATGAGAAAAAAAACAGATGCAGCAGATGAATGTAATGGTTAAGTAACATCATTCATCGTAAATGCCCTTGCAATCACGATCCATTTTACCATTGACAGCTGCCCACAGTACATGTTTAATTCTATAATTAAAATTTTTTTTAAAACTTGGTAGCCTTGCTACTTGGGGCAGAAGCTAAGTCAAAATAGAAGCAGTCAATGTAGACGCATCCAACCAGAGTTTCTGGAGCCATCTTTTGCTTCTTAATCTGTCCTATTACCATCTCGTCTCGCCTTGAATATCTCTTAATGTCTCTTTACTTCTCACAAACCTTCCCTTTTGTGCTTTCATCCCCTCCCCCATTTCTCAGCCCCCAAACTTGCTTTTTCATCTGTTTCATTTCCTGCTTTTTTTTCTCAGTTCTGAAGAAGGGTTTCGACCTGAAACGTTAACTCTGTTTCTCTCTCCACGGATGTTGCCTGGCCTGCTGAGTTTTTCCAGCTTTTTCTGTTATTTAAGAGTTTCTGGAAGGTGCAAACCATGAGATTCTCCCTCCACCCCTTGACTGAAGCACATTAGAAACTCCTGGACAAAACTCTGAAACAGAACCTGGTGAAATGTGGCCATTGTGTTTTATAATTTAAATGCACCAAATGCTGGAGTTTTTGGATGTAGGTGCACATATTAAAATTGAGCACGGAGAACATTCAGGTTATAACTGATTTATATATTTAATTCTAAATCTATCAACTTTACGAGTGAAATGCTAAGAGCTTTTTACAGGCAGCAGTCACATAAATACTATTCAGATTTAGTTTATTGGCTTTTGTTTTCCATTATTAATCCAAAACCCTGTGAAAGTATTCTAGGTAATTAAGAACTGCAGTTTATCTTGCCATTGAGAACATGGTTGTTGTAAAGTGCGCATGCTAATCATAATCATAATCAACTTTATTGTCATTGTTAGTGCACAAGTGCAGTACAACGAAATGTAGGCTTGCGGCTCCCGAGAGTGTACATTTAGATTAAGACATTTAAACATTCAACATACATTTGGCTTGTAATACATTAACATAAACATAACCATAATAAAGTACATTGGCAGATGTGCAGGCTTTAGAGTTTATTTGTGGAGTTCAGTAGGATGACAGCCCTGGGAAAGAAGCTGTTCCTAAATCTGGTCGTACGGGTGCGAATGCATCTGTAGCGTCTCCCAGATGGCAGGAGGGTGAACAGACTGTGGCTGGGGTGGGTAGGGTCTTTGATGATGGTCCGTGACCTCCGTACTTTATACTTGATAAGATTTACTGTCTAAACAACTGAAAACTAAATTAAAACTCTTTCTCCAGTTGATTGAGACGACGAAGATTGTGATTGTACCATCAGTGAACCCAGATGGTAGAGAAATTGCACAAGAGGGGCAGTGTATGTCCAAAGTCGGGCTGACCAATGTACACGGCAAAGATCTGGACACTGATTTCATAGGTAATCCGCACCAACAGTTTATGTCCGACATGGATCCAGAGTGCTGACATTTGACAGCCCATCTCTGGATCAGTTTTTATTTTAAAAATCAAACTAATGTTTTGGGAAAAAAAAGTCTTAAGTTTCAAACCCAGTTCCTCATGCCATTTTGGTCCCTGTTATAGCTAGTATTGTTTTGATTGGTGTACTTCATGTGTATATGTGCAGATTGTGTTTTTAACATGTAGCCAGGCTAGCTCATGACCTGAGAGTAAAGATGTCTTTTGGGAACATTGCTCGTATTTAAGCCACCCTGACTAACTCGGGTTAGGCCTATGTGGGAAAAGTTATTCAACCATCTATTATTTTTTAATAACCTGTAAGGGCAGTAAACCAGCTGTTTCACTGTTGCAATAAAACTGGGAAAAATAAAAGAAATATTATAAAGGCTGGCTTCTAAATTAATGGCTTTTAGTACATGTAATCTAAAAGTTTTAGAAATATTTACTTTATCCACCCCAAATGATTTTCGGCAATGAACCCAGCACACATTACCAAAAATGAATTGTCGTTGCTGATTTCAACTCCTTTTATAAAGCAAGGGTTTAACCTAAGAAATGATCACTGATCATTCTATGTAGTTAAACATTAACCTGCTAATTTCACTATAATTTAAATCATTCTTTAGTTATAGTTGCATTATTTTTGTATGGTGTGATATGCTACATATATTTTTCTTATCAAATCAGCTACAAGCGTTAGTGTCAGTTTTCATTGTACCTTGTATTAGCTGGTTAGGAACAGTGCATTTTGCCTGAGAGCACCTCCTGAATACTGGATTGTAAGTATTAAAAGTAGAAAACTTGTATTTTACCAGGGAACTCCTCCGAGCAATTCACAGAGATGCAGCCTGAGACCAGAGAGATTGTCAAGAACCTGATCCTAAACCAAGGATTTACACTGTCTGTTGTTTTGGATGGTGGCTCTCTCCTCACCACATATCCTTATGATAAGCCTGTACAAACAGGTATGTATCTGTATTATATCTCTGTTTATTCCACATCGAAACCAACTTCACAAAGGCTTAGTTTGTCTGTGCAGTGAAATATTTGAATGTTATTTCCCTAGTGGCTCAGTGGGAAGTTAATTCATGCGAGTGTATTAGTGAGCAAGACGATCCTAGGTTTGGTTTCTTTGTTGGAGCTTGGTATTTCTTTTAGCAAGTCTCACCCAGGATGGTAGTTGGAAGTGTTGGGGATGTTACAATTAGCTTAACATCCCCAGGCTAATGAAGGCAAAAGTCTTGATTGGGGTTCATTCTGTTGATCACTGTTAATTGACAGCTGCTGGTAGGGTACTTGTTTGGTTGCCAGGTGAGAACAAGATCAAATGGGGTGGGTGTGGTGACTTCCATGGTTGAACAGTCTGCCAATACTCACTGTTCCAGGCTCTTGCACCTCAGAGGGTCTATCAGTAGGCAGTCCTTTTTTCTCAACAATTACCGTTCCCCCTCCATTGTCAGAAATATTTATCCATAGTCCCCAAAAGTGAATAAAGCATGGGCAGTGTAATTGGCATGTACATTATTAATGCTTGCATGGTTATAGCTGGCTGTTTCAATAGTATCTGTAGAATCGACATGAGTCAATCACCTTCAGGAGAGGAGTTATCGGGTGATGCGCTATCAACAATACCAAAGACTACGAGATGGACTTAAATGAAGTAGGCTTTTATTGACTAAGAACTAGAGCATGCCTCTGCTAGTGAATCCATCCTAAGAGCTCCCGGGGGAAGGGTGGTGAGTCACCTTTATACCCAGGCTTAGGGGTGGAGCCAGGGGCTGAGACATGCCTGGACTTGTACAGGGTTAACAGTGGTTTACCACACAGGCATGTACAAGTTAACAGTGGTTTACCACATTCACCCCTCGTTTAAAAAAGAGTCCGGCGGGGTGAAGTGTTTCAAAAGTTCGTATACGAAAGTCTCTCCGGGGGTCTTGTCTGCCGTAATGATCTTCGTGGTGCCGGTTGTGGCGGTTCTTTGCCCGCGGCCGCTTCTCACGTGGGACGGAGCACTGGCGTGTCGTCCTCTCGGGGTAGGGATGGCACCGGCATGTCGTCAGTTCGTGGTAGACACCCCGGTGGTGCGTCGTGGGTAGTGGTGGAGGTAGTGGATGGTGTTTCGGGTGGTACCTGAGGGTGCGAGGTCTCGAATTGAGACTGTGTCCTCCCGCCCATCAGGATACGCCACGTAGGCGTACTGTGGGTTGGCGTGGAGGAGGTGAACCTTTTCGACCAGGGGGTCCGTCTTATGGCTCCTCACGTGTTTCCTGAGCAGGACGGGTCCCGGAGACGTCAGCCATGGCGGTAGTGATCTCCCCGAGGTGGATTTCCTGGGGAAGACGAACATCTTCTCATGAGGGGTGGCGTTTGTGGCCGTACAGAGCAGTGATCGTATGGAGTGGAGCGCATCGGGGAGGACATCTTGCCAGCGGGAGATTGGGAGGCCCTTGGATTTTAGGGCGAGCATGGCGGTCTTCCACACCGTTGCGTTCTCCCTCTCTACCTGTCCGTTACCCCGGGGGTTGTAGCTGGTAGTCCTGCTCGTGGCTATGCCCTTCTCGAGCAGGTACTGGCGCAGCTCGTCGCTCATGAATGACGAGCCCCTGTCGCTGTGGATGTAATTGGGGAAGCCAAATATGGCAAACAGGTCGTGGAGGCACCTGATGACTGTGGCGCTGGTCATGTCCGGGCAGGGGATGGCGAAGGGGAAACGGGAGTACTCGTCAATAATATTGAGGAAGTACGTGTTGCGGTCAGAGGAGGGAAGGGGCCCCTTGAAATCGACGCTGAGACGTTCGAAGGGGCGGGTGGCTTTAACCAGGTGTGCCCTGTCTGGCCTGTAAAAATGCGGTTTGCATTCGGCGCAGACCTGGCAGTTCCTGGTCATGGTCCTGACCTCCTCGATGGATTAAGGCAGGTTGCGAGCTTTAATAAAGTGGAAGAACCTGGTGACCCCCGGGTGGCAGAGATCATTGTGGAGGGTCCGTAGCCTATCGACTTGTGCGTTGGCACATGTCCCATGGGATAGGGCGTCTGGGGGCTCATTAAGTTTCCCGGGCCGGTATAAGATATCGTAGTTGTAGGTGGATAACTCGATCCTCCACCGCAATATCTTATCATTTTTGATTTTCCCCCTTTGTCTATTGTTAAACATAAATGCTACTGACCGTTGGTCAGTGAGCAGGGTGAAACGTTTACCGGCCAGGTAATGTCTCCAGTGCCGTACAGCCTCCACTATCGCCTGGGCCTCCTTCTCGACTGAGGAGTGTCGAATTTCGGGGCCCTGGAGGGTCCGTGAAAAGAAGGCCACGGGTCTCCCCGCCTGGTTAAGAGTTGCGGCTAGGGCGAAGTCGGATGCATCGCTCTCCACTTGGAAAGGGATGGACTCATCCACTGCGTGCATTGTGGCCTTCGCAATGTCCTCTTTTGTGAGGGTGAAGGCCGCACGGGCCTCTGCCGTCAGGGGGAAGGAGGTTGACTTGATGAGGGGCCGGGCTTTGTCCGCATAGTTGGGCACCCACTGGGCGTAGTAAGAGAAGAACCCTAGGCATCTCTTCGGGGCTTTTAGGCAGTGGGGGGGGGGGTAGTTCCAGGAGGGGGCGCATTCGGTCGGGGTCGGGGCCGATGACTCCGTTTTCCACCATGCAGCCAAGAATAGCGAGGCGCGCGGTGCGGAACATACATTTTTCTCTGTTGTATGTCAGATTCAGCCGTTGGGCCGTACGGAGGAATTTTTCTAGGTTGGCGTCGTGGTCCTGCCGGTCATGGCCGCAGATGGTGACGTTGTCTAGATAGGGGAAGGTGGGCTGCAGCGCGTTCTGGTCAACCATCCGGTCCATCTCCCTTTGGAAGACCGAGACCCCGTTGGTGACGCCGAAGGGGACTCGGAGGAAGTGGTAGAGGCGACCGTCAGCCTCGAAGGCCTTGTACTGGCGGTCCTCAGGCCTGATGGGGAGCTGGTGGTATGCCGACTTCAGATCAATCGTCGAGAATACCCGGTATTGTGCTATCTGGTTGAGCATGTCAGATATGCGGGGAAGTGGGTATGCGTCTAATTGCGTGTATCGATTGATCGTCTGGCTGTAATCAATAACCAGGCGCTGTTTTTCGCCGGTCTTTACTACCACCACTTGGGCTCGCCATGGGCTGGTGCTGCCCTCGATAATCCCTTCCCTCAGGAGTCTTTGTACTTCTGATTTAATAAAGCTCCTATCCCCGGCACTGTACCGCCTGCTTTTAGTAGCAATTGGCTTGCAGTCTTTGGCGAGGTTAGCGAACAACGGGGGGGTTTGACCTTCAGGGTGGACAGGCTGCATACTTTGCGCGGCGCCGTGTTTAAATTCTGCTGGCTGCAGACTGTAAGTGGGGGCAGGGGCCCGCCATATGCCATCGTGACGCTCTCCAGATGGCACTGGAAGTCTAATCCTAGCAGTACGGGAGCGCAGAGCTGTGGCAGGACGAGGAATTTAAACTCTCTGTACTCCACGCCGTTCACTGTCAGAGTCGCTACACAGTAGCCGCCAACGTCCGCCATATGGGACTTTGAGGCCATAAAGACCTGGTGGCGTGTGCGCATAACCGATAGGGAGTAGCGTCGCACCGTGTCGGGGTGGATGAAGCTCTCCGTGCTTCCGCAGTCGAAAAGGCAATTTGTGGCATGGCCATTTACCTTTACGTTCATCATGGACCTGGCTAGTTGGTGGGGCCTAGATTGGTCCAGGGTGATGGAGGCCATCGTCGAGGTCGGTGGGTCGCTGTAGTATTCGCCCGCGCCGAGGGCCTGGTCCCGAGATGGTGTCCAAGATGGCGGCTCCCCCTCGGCTGATGGTGTCCAAAATGGCGGCCCGCACGGCTCGCACGTGGTTGGTGGGGTCCAAAATGGCGGCCTGTACGGTTCACACGCGGCGCTGCTGGAATTGGGGATCGATTTCGCCTTGCACACTCTCGCGTAGTGGCCTTTCTTGCCGCATTTGGAGCAGGTCGCGTCCTTTGCTGGGCATTGCTGTCTGGGGTGCTTGGCCTGGCCGCAGAAGTAGCATTTCTGGCCTCTGGTCATTGCAGCTGTAGTTGGGCTGCTGGCGGCTTGTGGCCTTACCGGGTCCCAAGATGGCTGCTCCCGTGGCATCCACGTGGCCATCCGGTCAGGGGGGTAGGCGTCCATGTTCTGGAGGGCCACGTCTAACGAGTTAGCGAGGGCCACCGTCTTCTGCAGGTCGCGCCCCCTCTGTTCCAGCAGCCTCTGCCGAGTATAATTGGACCTGATGCCGGCTACGTAGGCGTCTCGGATCAGGTCTTCCGTGCATTCCTTGGCCGTCACCGCTTTGCAATTACAGTCCCGGCCGAGGACTCTCAGTGCCAGTAAATATTCAGCGCCCGATTCCCCGGGGCGCTGTTTTCGGGTAGCCAGGAGGTGTCTGGCGTAGACCTCGTTAACAGGCCTCACGTATTGTTCCTTTAGCGTTGCGATGGCGGCCGCGTAAGTAGTGGCGTCTCGGATGATCGAGTAGACTCGGTGGCTCACCCATGAGTTCAAGACAAGCCGTTTCGCGTCATCTGTAGTGACAGTAGTGCTGGAGGCCTCCAGGAAGGCTTCGAAACAGCTCAGCCAGTGTTCAAAGTTATTGGCTGCATCTGCTGCTTGAGGATCCAGGTCTAAACGTTCCGGCTTCAAGATTTGCTCCATGTTGAAAATTAGTCAATAAAATTGATGCGCTATCAACAATACCAAAGACTACGAGATGGACTTAAATGAAGTAGGCTTTTATTGACTAAGAACTAGAGCATGCCTCTGCTAGTGAATCCATCCTAAGAGCTCCCGGGGGAAGGGTGGTGAGTCACCTTTATACCCAGGCTTAGGGGTGGAGCCAGGGGCTGAGACATGCCTGGACTTGTACAGGGTTAACAGTGGTTTACCACACAGGCATGTACAGGTTAACAGTGGTTTACCACATCGGGGCAGGGGAGAAAAAGGTTAGTTGGAAAAGTGGAAGAGTTTAAAAAAAAAAATCAAATCTAAAGATGTTCTAAAATTCTGTGATTGGATCATAGTTATACTGTAATTGGAATAGAGATATGGTTGCCCAGATATAACAGGACTGTGCTGAATAAGCAGACTTCACGCGTGTCTATATTTGTGTGCCTGTTAGCTTTCCTGGATGCCTTTGAAAGTGGTGCCAAATTTCCTTCCCAGGTGTAAACAGAAGCTGCAGAAGTGTTAGAACTTATATTAATGATCTAGACGAGGGAACTAGATGTAATATCTCCAAGTTTGCAGACGACACAAAACTGGGTGGGCGTGTGTGCTGTGAGGAGGATGCAGAGAAACTCCAGTATGATTTGGACAGGTTGGGTGATTGGGCAGATGCATGGCAGATGCAGTATAATGTGGATAAATGCGAGGTTATCCACTTCAGTGGCAAAAACAGGAAGGCAGATTATTATCTGAACGGCAATAGATTGGGAAAAGGGGAAGTGCAACGAGACCTGGGTGTCCTTGTGCACCAGTCGCTGAAGGTAAGCATGCAGCTGCAGCAGGCGGTTAAGAAGGCAAATGGTATGCTGGCCTTCATAGCGAGAGGATTCGATACAGGAGCAAGGATGTCTTTCTGCAGTTGTACAGGGCTTTGGTGAGACCACACCTTGAGTATTGTGTGCAGTTTTGATCGCCTTATCTGAGGAAGGATGTTCTTGCCATGGAGGGAGTGCAGCGAAGATTCACCAGACTGATACCTGGGATGGCAGGAATGACGTATGGAGAGAGATTGGGTCGATTAGGCTTATATTCGCTAGAGTTTAGAAGAATGAGAGGGGATCTCATTGAAACTTATAAAATTCTAACAGGACTAGACAGACTAGATGCAGGAAGGATGTTCCCGATGGCGGGGGAGTCCAGAACCAGGGGTCTAAGGATAAGGGGTAAGCCATTTAGGACTGATGAGGAATTTCTTCACCCAGAGAGTGGTGAACCTGTGGAATTCTCTACCACAGAAGACGGTTGAGGCCAATTCATTAAATATATTCAAGAAGGAGTTAGATATATTTCTTAAGGCTAAGGGGATCAAGGGATATGGGGAGAAAGCAGGGACAGGGTACTGAATTTGGATGATCAGCCATGATCGCATTGAATGGCGGAGCAGACTCGAGTGGCCGAATGGCCTACTCCTGCTCCTATGTTTCTATGTAACTATGCTTGTTCCCTGGATTTTCTGTTCCAGGATGTCTTTGCCTATCTCCTACTAACATTTTTGACATTTTATTTACCTGCCTATGCAAGTAACCACTGGCTTTTTTGGGTATCTATTCTACAAAACCCCAAACCAAGAGATGCAAAAAAAACCTAAATAGAGCAATTGCAAGAAAAAAAGCTTCATAAAACATCCAAAGGGAGAGGGACATGCTGAGAGGCCAGCACCAAAGGCAAAAGCTATTTGAGGTGGGGTTAGAAATGGAAAAGGTGAGCCCAGATGTAGAACAATTGGAAATTCTGATAAAATGCATGTTGGGGGCAAAGACCACAACCTCACTAGCTTAGTGCCACCAGCACTGAGCAGTACCAATATATGGAAGCTAGGTCAATTAAAGCATTTAAGACTGAGATAGATGGATTTTTGTTAGGTAAGGGTATCAAGGGATATGGAGCAGAGGAAGGTAAATGGAGTTGAGGTACAGATGAGCCATGATCTAACTGAATGGCGGAACAGGCTTGAGGAGGTACCCATGGGTTGAAGCAATATTTGTAGAAACCAGTGAATTCATTCTTGGATTATTAAGACCAAGGCTTCTTTCTTTAAAAGCTACATATTTACACTTCAGTCTCAAATTTGAAATGGTGAAACGTTTTGCAAAGTGAACCCGGTACTGTAGTATAGTACTCGAGGTGTTTGCTGTGTGGTCATGTCGCATCCTGGCCAAGGCTCATACACCCCAGCCTCTTAAACTTAAATGTAATGAATTCTCAGCCTGAACATGCAATAAGTATCTCTTTAGGGAGAAGGCAGAAAGGAGGAAGAGACAACACTCCAGCCTTTGCATCAATTATAAAACAGGAAAGGGAATGCAAAAGAGAGTAAATACATTTTTTAGAGCTACAAAACCTGCAGTAAGACTTAGACCACCAGTCTGTAACTTTTTTACACTGTCAATTGCACATTTGCATTTTCAGAATGAAAAGAGATCAAACTCACTGCATCCCACATTAATGAATGCTGTGGCAGTCTATCCATATGATTTTTGGGATTCCTGAGGAATTGCAATTTTTAAAATAAACCCCTATATATGATTTTGATGTTGATTACATTTTTTCCTACTATCTGCAGCCAGGTTTTACTATCTGTTGCAAACGGATGCTAACATCTACAACAGATAAGCGACTGCTATTAACTATATTTGTTGATAGTTCATTGTTGTTAAATGTGAGTGATAATGAAAAGCAGTGAGGTGCGAAGCGCAAAATGTGGATGAAAGTGAGAGGTCTGACATCTTGTGTGTTCCGAAAACGGTATAATCAGTCACCCTTTGATGGATTACGTATTCACGAGTTGTCGTTTGCAAGCAGAATTCAGTTGGGGATATGTTTCCAATGCTCCCCAACGTGAGAGAAATTACGATTTTTTTCCTATCAGAAATGTTTTCCTGTTGTATGTTGTAACGGTTGAATGCTACCACATTCAGTACTGTGTGACCTGCGTACGACACAATCTGTTTTCTTCAACAGTGGAGAATGAGCAAACCCTGAAATATCTGGCAACTGTGTATTCCAACAATCACCCTAAAATGCACTTGGGCCATCCAGGGTGTCCTAATAACACAGGTAAGAATTTAAAATAAAATCAATCACAATGTGACCTCTGTTATTTTCTTTTGGAGGATTGAAATCAAAAATGGTTGTATTAAAATCTGGGAATTCTCTTCAAAGTGGCCTTATATTTTGCAAGCCCAGATCAAACTTTCAGATGCATGTTGCATTGTAGGCCAGAAAGTCTCTGACTTGGTCAAAAGAGACTTTAACCCGAGGGAATCTTGGTACCATATCTAGTCTCTTTCCCACATCTCCGCAGGTTTCCAGTTATTTTTTTTTTGTCCCTTCGTTTGGTCCCAAAATGTCTTAACTGTCAGTCATGTTCTACACGTTGCTCATTCTGGTGACCAGCCCTGGTTCCAAATGGCTCTGCTTGCAACCTAAAATAGAGTGGACTAGAAAGAAAGAAAGACTTGCATTTATATAGCGCCTTTCACGACCACCGGACATCTCAAAGTGCTTTACCGCCAAAGATGTGCTTTTTGAAGTGCAGTCACTGTGGTAATGTAGGAAACCAGGCAGTCAATTTGCACACGGCAAGCTCCCACAAACAGCAATGTGATAATGACCAGATAATCTGTTTTATTTGGTGATGTTGATTGAAGGATAAATATTGGCCAGGACACCGGGGATAACTCCCCTGCTCTTATTCAAAATAGTGCCATGGGGTCTTTTACGTTCACCTGAGAGAGCAGATGGTGCCTCGGTTTAACGTCTCATCCGAAAGACGGCACCTCCGACAGTGCCGCACTCCCTCAGCACTGCACTGGAGTGTCAGCCTGTGCTCAAGCCTCTGGAGTGGGACTTGAACCCACAACCTTCTGACTTAAGAGGCGAGGGTGCTACCCACTGAGCCACAGATGACACAATTGTAATACTGTAATTAAACCTACAACACAAAATGAAATTATAAACTAAACAAAAAAGTAAACAAAGTATCAGTAAAAATGTGTAAGAGAAAAAAAATGCGCTGTAATTTTCAGAAGGATGTACACTGTAAATTACAGTATTATATGAAATGTGTTAGTGACCTCTAGAGGTAGAACTAAATTCTTAATGTAAACCAAAAGCAAAGGACTACAGATGCTGGTAAATCTGACGACCGAACAAGTTGGAAACACTCAGTATGTCAGGTGGCATTTGTGGAGAAACCAAAGTCAGTTGCCATTTCCGGTCTTGAGACCCTGTAACTCAAACTGGATTTTTTGCTGCTGTGAATCATTTCTAATAGTATGGAGGGAGTTACAAGAAGTTGGGAGAAATAATATAAATAGTTGGTTTGCAAAAATAGTACGATATTCATTGAAAATGAGTTTGTGCTTTCATTCCCTGAAATTAAATTTTAATTGAGTTTGGGTAAATAAATTAGACTTGTGGGCTTAAAACCTAAAGTATATAAAGTCAGATTCCATGTTCAATAACTTGATGATTTTTGATGGTACCGTTGTGAGTTTTCATGGGTGATTTGATATTTTTACTTGGTAAAACTGTTTTTTCTATATGATGTTGCTCACAGAGAAACTAACCTGTATTGATTTCAAGTCTGTGGACCAGCAAAGTCTGACTGTGCTGAAATGAGTTACTATGCTAATTTGCAGTGTTTTTCATCACTGTCGGGAATGCTATTGCTGTCTGGTCCTGCCGTGTATTTTAGAATATAATTTCATCGTGAACTTCTGCTCTCTCAATGAGCTCATTAAGCCCAACTTTCCACAGTACATTGGTTGATTTAAATGAACCGTTAATAGTTTCCAGTCATGTGTTGCAGTGCAGCATGGGGAATATAAATTGGCTACAATGGTTTAGCCTTCCCAGACGCACTAAGGGGAATTAATGGTATTCTCCAATGTGACCGCAAAAAACAAAATGATACAAGCTGGGTGACTTTACATCAATGCTATAAGTGGATCAGGAAACTTGACAAAGGAGAATGTGAGGAATAGTACCAAACTGTTCAAACAATAGAAGGAGATTTCTTTCAATTAAAAACGAATGCCTCTGCACCCAATCAAAGGGAGACGTGTTCTTACAGTCAGAGAGATAGGATAATCTGCATTCCCCAAATATAAAATGTTTTCTGTAGGCTATTTATTCAACTTTGCAAAAGCTTTGTGCAGTAAGATTATAAATGCTCATTTCTGATCAATAAAATTATTCATAAGTGCAATTCAAAAATTGTTATTGTGACATATGGCAGAGAGGACCTGAGATTTTTTTTTTCCAATTGCTTCTGGCATCTGAAGTTTACATCAATCACTGATTTAATCTGTTACAGATGAAAGCATCCCTGGTGGTGTTGTACGTGGTGCACAATGGCATGGTCACATGCATAGCATGAAGGTGAGCATTTGTAGTCATTGCACTAAATGAGTCGTCCTAATGAATCCTATAAAAACTATAACCATATATAACCAAAAATCTGGCAAACATTCTTTTTTAAAAGCCAAGCCTTGATTGGTTCAACCAAAGCAAGTACAGTACTGTATGCTTTTCCTATATTGCCCTCTTTTTCTTTTTTTTAACTTTATTTATTAAAATGTCAGAAGTGGGATTCGAACTCACGGTTTATATTGCCCTCTTATGGCTGTTTGAGTGTTGATGTAATTTCGGTGATAACTTTGTAAGCACTAAGACATGGTTCTCCACAAAATTAAGTAAACTGCACAGTCTTCTGAAAAATGATGTATTGGAGACTTTTTCTGTCATAGTAGAAGAAGACAACAATTTATATGTTTGTGCCACTTGATCAACTGGTTCTCTTACTAATGTGAAGAGCGATAGAATGGTTTGCATTCCCCAAATAGAAATTGGGATATTGGCTAAAATTCCAAATAAAATTCAACCAGCAACTAAAGGAAACTTGTACTTGATATTGTACAAAGCTTAGTTTTGTTAATTTGAGGCTGAATGTCTGCATCACTTGTGGTAAAAGTTATGTCCAAAGAGAAATAATTGAGTAAAATCTGTGGTTTAGTCCTTTCGCTAGCTCCCACTGTAAGGTGATTTGTTTTCTCATCTTTTGTCTTGCCAGGATTTTAGCGTCACCTATGGCCACTACCCTGAGATCACAGTTTACACAGGCTGTTGTAACTTCCCACATGCGAAAGAGCTTCCTGCGATTTGGCATGATAACAAGAAGTCTTTACTCCGTATGCTTGTTGAGGTAAGCATCTAGCATCAAACCCTGAGCAAGTCGTTCAATGCAGACGTGTCCAGCCTGCAGCCCACCGATCCTATCGCCCCCTAATCCCTGGCAATCCAGCCCGCGACACTCGGGGAAACTCACTCCTATTTGTGAAGATATTTCTTAATTTGCTGGTCCATCCTGCTTGATATTTGTCCGCTTGGAGGTCTGGAAAAGGTTGTTGTTAGCACTGATTTCGCAATAGTCGTTAAATCCCAAATCGGAACAACCCAGATGTGTTGACATCAGCAACTTGAGATCTACACAAATTGATGGGAAGCTAGAATTTCTAGGCCTGATGTTAAATGGTAAGCACCCATAGAGTCCACAAAACAAAAAGGTTGGACATACCTGACTTAATACATTATAGGGAGGTTGTATTGTCACAATATAATTCACCACATAAAACCTATAATAATTATTCTTTATCTCCAGTTTCAATCAATATAATCCACAGTGATAGACAAAAGAATGATAAGCTAATGCATAATTGTGGAAAAGAAAGACCTGGTTGTAATGTTTTTATCTGTTTCTCCTTTTTTCCCCCAATTACTTTGTTTCCAGTTTGCCTAATGTAATCTACGGCTATTTTAAGTACTTTATTATTTTCTAATCTGATGTTGTTTCTCTCAGGTTCATAAAGGCTTGCGTGGAAAGGTTACTGATAAAGCTGGAAATCCAATTCCAAAAGCAAATATTATTCTGAATGAAGGTGTTAAAGTTCTGACTTCAGAGGCAGGCTATTTCCATGTTCTGCTGGCTCCAGGACGGCATGATATTGATGCACTTGCAGAAGGATACCAGCATCAGCGCAAACAGGTATAAGATCCAATTACCTGTTCTAATTATACATCTGCTTAGTTCAGTTTTTCACAGGTTGCTGTTAAACTATAGGCACCTAGCTGTGTGTTAACAAAAGAGTCCCTATTCCCCGTGGATTAAATTTTAATGTTAAAATAAAGCCAGTCAGACCTTCAGGGAACTTTGTAAACTTGACTCTGTTGCAAAGCTCAAGCAGTGTGTGGCTTCAGTGAGCTAGGGAGTCAGATTTTAATTTTTTTAATTTGTTCATAGGATGTGAGCCTCGTTGGCCAGGCCAGCATTTATTGCCTGACCTGATTCCTGAATTACATTGCCTCTTTCCTGTCAATGACATTTAAAACGATTTCACATTGGCTCAAAAGGAGTAGTATCATCTCATGGTAAAATAGATGTTCAAAGCCCTACTAAGATTTTTTTTTTTTAAGTTATTGATAGTGGATTTATTCTGTCTTTTAACAGTTTTGGAAATAATTTGTTGTAGAAACACATGAAAAATCATTCAAAGCAACCTGCAAATTTGTATTTCTTTATTTTTTCCACAGTGTATCTATATTTGCCCATTTTGTTCAAAATTATTTACTTGTGTCCTCTGCTCCTGATCTGCTCAGTGGCTTTCCTGGTTTGAATGCTTGGTTTACCAGGCTCTACAGCGTGAGGCTGATATTTAAGATTTCCAGCTTTGCTCTGATTTTTACTTTTCTAAAATGAGGAAGTGCCAAATTTGCTGTAAACAACAATTTGCTTTAAAAAAAAAAGCACCTAAACATGGAAACTCTCGGAATAAGTGGCGCCAGAAGGTAGCCAATGACCATGGCCCATTACTGCAAATTACAGTTTGTTTAGAATTTACCATCAGTTTTTAAGATTGTATTCAAATTAAGTCATTGGGGGATGGTGGTGTGTGTTAGAATTCTAGCTCTTTTGGGTTGATTTCTGAAAGGATATTGCACACCATTGTGTTGAACTTATAATCAGAATTGCTGTTGGCTGGACATCAAGATTTAACTCCTTCTTTCATCAAAGTGCCAAAATAGCAGCTAATGGAATAGACTTGATTTGTTGCCATGACACCTGACCTATACGCTGATATTTTCACTCTCCTCCCCTCCCAACACAGTCGGCTGTTTCTCCAGTTTTCTTCACACTTCAGTAACAACAGAACATGATAGTCCGTCAGCAGCTGAACATCTGCACCTGAAATATTAACCGTACTCTTCTCTTTCACCAGCTCATAGACATGCCGTGTATTGTTTGTTTTCTGTTTCAGATTTTCAGTACAGTATTAGCTTTTCTTTTTACTAAATTTGTTCTGACATTAAAATTTTGTGAAACCTTGATTACAAAAGACACGCACCCGTTTTCTGCTATATTCCGTTTGTTTAGGGAAAAGCTGTTTACAAACACTCTTCTGGTCCTGCTTGAAAATAAAAAGTATTTATTACATTTCTGTATCATAGATATTCGTATCCTCATATGACGCTGCCACCTCTTTGGTAATAATTTTTGAGGTGGATAATAAATTGTTCGGCCTCCCCAAAGAACTGGTGGTGACAGCAGCAGGTAAGAATTGGCATTATGACGCCGTATTATAAATTGCTTACGGTAAGATTTCTATTAACAATGAGCTGTCGTTTGAAATTTGTGAAAACGAGCAATTCATGCATCAATCAAAGGGAGATGACACACGTCTGACTCTGTTTATTCAAGGTTAAATATTTGATCATGCCTTTTTAGTTAATCACTTGAATTTATTTTTATTGTGCATTCCTCTATAATTTGAACAAATCAGTGAAACACTTAGCCTTGCCACTGAGCGAGTTTATTGTAGAAATGTGGTAAAGTTGAAGCTAGCAGTCCAGCTGTTTCAGTTTTGACTTACCTACTTAACCGTGTGCTGTCCCCTCAGTTTAGCATTAGACTGAAAGTTATCACAGAATCATAGAATCCCCACAGTGTAGATAGAGGCCATTTCGGCCCATCGAGCCTGCACCGACACATATCCCACCCTATGCCCGTAACCCCACGTATTTAATCCCCTAACACTAAGGGTCAATTTATCATAGCCAAATCAACCTAACCCGCACATCTTTGGACTGTGGGAGGAAACCGGAGCACCCGGAGGAAACCCACGCAGACACAAGGAGAATGTGCAAACTCCACACACACAGTCGCCCGAGGCTGGATTTGAACCCGGGTCCCTGGCGCTGTGAGGCAATGGTGCTAACCACTATGCCACCGTGCCCCCCTTTTAAATTATAATCCAATTAAAATTTCTATTAAGACTCTTAACAATTTAAATATTAAAAACAGTCAATTTCGACACACACACTATTCTTTCTACATGATTATCAATAACAATGTTTATTCGTTGCTCCTGTCACGAGTGGGTGTGTGTGTCAAACTCTGATATTCTAGTGTGTGATGCTACAAAGTAAGTAGGAAATTAAACAAGGAATATTTTTATCTTTTCAATTAGGCGCAACCATGTCAGCAGTAATTGTGACCGCCTGCATTGTTTGGTGCGTTTGCTCCATCAAATCCAATCACCAAAAGAACGGCTTTCATCGTTTGAGGCAGCATCGGGATGAATATGAAGATGAGATCCGAATGATGTCGATGGGTTCAAAGAAATCTCTTCTCAGCAGCGAGTTTCAGGATGAAACGGAGAGCGACGAAGACACTCTGTATGTTAATAAACATTAACATAATCAAGCCAGCCCTGCTGGTCTGGCAGTAATGTTCATCTTTTTGCCAAGTAAAATGAACAAATGCCGCATAACCCTCATAGAGGATATGCCTGATCTACTGCACATGGCGTTGGTGGAAAGCTTGGAGTGATTTCTGTGACATTCTTTTTGGAAACGTAGATGTTACAAGAAGGAATAGCAACTTGCACCATCACTTGAGTATTGCACATATCCTAAACTGACTGCTGACTTATACTGTGGTTGAATGTCAGCCACGTAAAGAATGTTGTTGCACCCTATCTACCATCTGAGCCTCTGCCTATCATAATACTGAAAAACTATGCCAACATTTAAAGATGCAGTATGCCTTTTACTTCCTCTATAAAAAAAACATATATGCACACATCTACCTTTTTAAACCTCCAACCATTCATAATGTCCTTTTGGGGAATTTACTGTATTTTGTACAAATATAGTTTTGAAAAGAAATGGGGTGAAGTGAAATTTTGCAGTACTGGTGCTGTAGCATTTGTATAAATTGTACATGCTCCTTTTAAAGGGTGGGCAAATTTTAACCAAAGGTATACTGCAGCTTTATGTTGTGTACGAATATCGCCAACGGTGTAACGGATGGAAAGTGACTGCTGGATGTGTTGCCTTCACCCCCACACTTTTCCCCCCTCTTTTCCCCTCCCCCCCCCCCCCGGACAATTTTCTTCCTTTTTGCACCACTCCAGTTAAGTTCAGTTCATTTGTATTTCGCTCCATAAAATATAAATTTAGCAAATAGAATTACAAGTAGGAACAGATTAATATTGCTGCGATTTACGTAATTCATAAAGCTAATGCAAGAAAAAATTGGTTAACGATCATTATGCAGAAGTGCATGATGTATTTTTTTAATCATAAATCATAAAATTTACAGCACAGAAGGAGGACATTCAGTCCATCGTGTCCGCCGGCCGACAAAGAGCTCCCCAGACTAATCCCAGTTTCCAGCTCTTGGTCCATAGCCCTGTAGGCCACGACACTAATGTAGTCTCAGCAATTATCAATAGGCTGTATACACTGGAAAGCAATGTTCTTGTTAAGCCGCGCAGCGGTCTGAAGGTCCCGCACAGGCCGCTTGCCGACTTCACAGTGGAAAAACCATGCATGCGTGGAAATTTGAATGGGCCTCGCAGCCCGTTAAAGGGGCCGCGCACCCCAAAAAAATTAGAGGGAACATTGCTTGAAAGCCAAACTGTTTATTGGGGAGCCAGGGCTGCAGAAGGGGAAAGAAAGCCAAATGGACCATTTTTGGAAATAGTGTCTTCAATTTTGTCATGGTTACCTTTTTATTTTTGAAATTGTTCTTGATACACACTGGATCATTTTATAATTGGAGCATTCTCAGTTGCAATTACAACTGTTCATAGAGAAACTGAACATCTAATTTTAAAGGTGCTCTTTTATTGTAAAAATTCTGAAGTACGGTTAGTGAGGCAGTGAAGTTGCTTAGTTGAATCATGATGGTAGAGGTGGCTACTGAAAAGTAAAATGAGAATTTATGGTCCTATCATATGCTGTTTGAAGCATATTTTTTCATAGTTTTTATAATCTGCAACTTGGTGTAAATTTTTTTCAATATACTGTAGAGATGTATTGAATGTGGGTGAAGGGTCATCGAATAATGAACTCTGTACAGATGTGTGAGTGTATGTTTGTGTGAGTGTTTTCAGTGTGTGCCACTGAATGTACACCTGAATTGCCTAAATACAGTATATGATGATCACCAGAAATACAGCATTGCCAAAAACACCTGATTCATATTGTTATATATTAGTCAATTTATTAAGAAACGTTTCACTGTACCTGAGTTTTTCCGCTCCATTGTGTTTGGAGAATGACTTCAAAATGTTGGTATTGTCATTCATTAGTTTGTACTTTTTTGCACAGGACTTTTTGTCAATATTGTGTATTTGATTATATACTGTGATGCCTTAAATTTTTCATATTGCTTTCATTTTGTGGTGATGTCACTGGATTTCAGTGAAAGGATTTGGCATCTAAAAATAAATGCTTTATCAAGCACATTTATGTTGTTTATGGTGGTGTATTCAGAGTTTAAACCATGGTCATATTTAGTTAAACCTGTAGTTGTCTCCTTTGCTTGTTCCATCTGGGATTTATCGAAAGATTAAGTAACAAGGTGGAAACATTGTACACACCTAAATAGCAAGGCTGATTTAGAATAACCGTGATATCCTTTTCATTGAGTCAATGGATTTTTTTTGTATTATCTAATCATATTGTTACAGTGGTGGGGTGGGGCATCAGTTGGGGCGACTCTCCAATAATGAAATACCAAATAAAATATATTTCTGTTTAAAACCTGCTTATTCTGACTGATTTAGGTAACCTATAATCAACGCCGCTGCTTTACAATAACTGAATAAATCAAATTATGTTTTTATCACAAGGGATTACAGGTCTTTTTAGAATTTTTACCAGTATTTTGGAAATCAGATTCTGCAATTAAATCCATTCATAATTAGTCAATAATTTATGCTAATTAATAAGTCACATTCTGTTATTGCACGATTTTTCAGGACACTAACTAGTGATTTGAGGATCGCAATTTGTAATTCTATCCTTTTTTGTACAAATTTATATCTGTCAAGAACTGTAAATCAGAATATACAGACCAGATCCTTCAAACCAAGGAATAAAACTGTTCTTTGCCTCTGAAGTATATGTTTGATCTATATGACATTCCTTTTTGTGTAACTATATTCATTTTTTTTAAATACCCTTGTGTTTAATAACTGTAATTACTACTACTTTCATATGACGGGGAAAAGCTTATAATGGGATGTCTAGTTTGGCTCTCCATTCGATAGCCTCCTGAGATGCCGAGTGAAGAAATGAGGTGCCTCCTGCAGCAGATCTCAGTGGGCAGGTTGAGGTGATGTGTTCCATGGTCTGGGACTCATGGCCACAGTTTCACTTCGGGTCGTCCCTCATCTTCCACTTGTGGAGCCGGTGGCCATACCCTCCATGCCCTGTGCGGCTTCGGTTGAGGTGCTGGTTCTTTGTGTTGTGTGCGTCCCACGATTCCGTCCATCTGGATAGTGGGTTGATATCAGCTGCATGAACGTTGGCTGCTGTTTCCCAGAATGGCCAGCGCAATATTAAGCGCTTTTGTGGTGGGTTTTTCCAAGTCTTCAAGTGAATGGGAATGTCAATGTTGCTCATGAATTTTTTCCATCTCCACGGAGAATGGTGGTGTCGTGGCAAATGGCAGGCGGGGCAATGTGGGATAGCACCGGGAGCCACTCAGTTGGAGTGAACTTAAGCATCCCTGACACTGTCCTCATGGCGGCGTTTCGATGCATGTCCACGATCTTTGTGTGACAGCTGCAGGACCATGAGGCAGAGTCATATTCTGCAGCAGAGTAAACTAGGGCAGCTGTTGTGGTGTGACCATAAGAAATAGGAGCTGGAGTAGGCCATTCGGCCCGTCGAGCCTGCTCCGCCATTCAATAAGATCATGGCTGATCTGATCTTGGCCTCAACTCCATTTTCCTGCCCACTCCCCATAACCCTTGACTCCCCTATAGTTCAAAAATCTGTCTACCTCCACCTTGAATATATTCAATGACCCAGCCTCCACGGCTCTCTGGAGTAGAGAATTCCAAAGATTCACCACCCTCTGAGAGGAAAAAATTCCTCCTCCATCTCCGTTTTAAATGGGCGACCCCTTATTCTGAAACTATACCCCCTAGTTCTAGATTCCCCCACGAGCGGCAACATCCTCTCAGCATCTACCTTGTCGAGCCCCCTCAGAATCTTGTATGTTTCAATAAGATCACCTCTCATTCTTCAAAATGTTAGAAGTGTTCTGTCTGTACTTCCCCCATGATGTTCCAGCGAGTTTCCGGACCAGGTTCAGCCTGACTTTTACTTTTTGGCTGGTGTTGGTGAGGTGAAGCTGATAAGCGAGAGTCCTGTCCAGGGTGACGCCCAGGTATTTTGGATGGGGGTTCATGGGCAAGTCGCCTTCCGCAGAAGGAAACGTTGAGTTCTTTCCCGGCGGTGGCGTTGTTCAGATGGAGCGCCGACACAACTGTCTTCTGTCTTTGGATTGGGGAGCTGATGACAACCTACGTGTGGTCTCCCCTGTGTGTGCTAGTTCACTGAGAACTTGCCAGCTAAAGTCCTCAAGAAGATGACCGAATGCGGTCTGGAAAGCATGAAAGCATCGAACAACTGTAATTAATATAAAGCAACATCTTTGATCATAAACCAGAAAAAAATCTAAACTGATCAATTGGCAAATGGAACACTAAATTCTTCAACTTAAGTGTAAACATTTGGAAATGGAATAACAAGTCTGTTTGTTTTATATTTAGCATGAGACCCCGATACTGGGTATTCTTCAATAGATTTATTGAAGTTCAATTTTGCTTTTATTTATTGGCGAGTAATTATATATTTTTTAAAAAAAGGATATGCACATGACTACTTGTCCCAAGTAAACTGGAAGCTATAGTTTGTCAGTCAGGTGGAAGGTGATTTATGATCAGCTGTTTACTGAAGCCACCCAGGAGAAACAAGTTTGCATTATAACATCATTGAAATTAACCCTTGGAACACAATAGACATATTGAGGGGTGAAAAAGGAAAATTAGGCGGAATGTATAACGGGCGGTCGATCCACTGCCGCCCGATCTGCGCCCCCCTGCTCAAGTTAACTTTCACTCCCATTGTCTAGTTCAGGCAATGTCAAGCTGCCAGTGCTGTAGTTGATGTTTCCAGTTTGAACTTTTAAAAGATCTAACTGACACTTCAGTGCAGTACTGAGGGAGTGTTGCACTGTTGGAGGTGCCGTCTTTAGGATGAGACGTTAAACGGAGACCCCATCTACCCTCAAGTGGACGCAAAAGATTCCATGGCACTATTTCAAAGAAGAGCAGGGAGTTCTCCCTGGTCTCCTAGTCAATATTTATCCCTCAACTAACATAATTTAAACAGAACGTTAATGGGAGGCTGATCTGATATCACTCGTTTTATCCTATCGGCCAAAGTCAAAATTACACACCTGAAATGAAATCATATATTACCAGAAATGAGATTGAGTTTTATTTCTGTGTATTTAGGGGAATCATTTATCTTGCATATATATTATAAATAATTTTAATCGCAAGGGACTGGCTTAAATAAATAAAATAATATACAGATTGAATTAGATCACTCTAATGCTGCCTGGTGTTTTAATTTTCAGTATATTACTAAGGTCTGGCTTAATCACAACACTGAAAACCAATCATATCTCCAATTGCATGTTCAGGAAATCTAAAGCAACATCAGAAACAGCGGGCTTGAGACGGCATATTGTATGTGAGTTCAGGTACTTGTATGTTTTGTCCATTTTAGGCTGCTTACGGTCAAAGATATCAGTGCTGAGAATATTTAGGGACCTAAAGGCTGCATCAAGAACTCCCAGGTCAACACGCTGCATATTTAGGTACACAGTAAAGTACACTTTACTCAGTCCCAGCAAGAGGTCCCAACTCCAACATTAGAATAGCACCCCCATCTGTACTAATCTGACAAGTTTCCATTTCCCATATGTCACCATCCTGTGCCCTTGCTGAATGAGTGTGCAAATTCAAGAGCAGTTTGTGCTGTGTGGACGGGCCTGCTAGGAAATGGATTTCACCCAAGACCCTTACAGCCAGCAGACAAAAAGGGCATCCCATCCGTTTGAGCTGGATTCGCATTTAATTCTCAGTGGTAAAAGGTTAGTGTATAACCCACTGGAGAACCCAATCCACACTCATATATTTTGTTTAACAATGCCTATGATGCATGATATGCCTGTAAAACAGAGGGGTGACATTTTCATTATTCCCTCCTGAATTTTTCTTCTCCTATTTCTCCATGTCTTTGATTTCCATTTTCACATTGCAATTTCTGCCCTTCTCTGAACACCTCTTTTCTGTTCTTGTTGACTGCTTCTATATGCTATTCTGTATCTTTATTTTTGGTTCAATCTTAATAACCATCTTTCTTTTTCTTTTCTACATCCCTTGTTCATTGTTTAGCATCCTTTATGCCTTATTGTGTGCTTCTGCCAGAATTTAAAACAAAGCGATAATCCTGTTGTCACATTCATTTTTATGCCTCTGTGGAGCTATGACATCTTGCTGGCTCTTTTTCAATCTGTCAATTTGCACGTGACCAAGATTTTTTTTAAACCAATAGCTATTTTGCTGTATGTTTCCACGTCTTAAAATATAAAACCCACATGAACATTTATTCAAACCTGCAGACGCGTTTCCTCATCAGGATAGAATTTCCACAATGTTTGTGGAGGTGGAATGCATCATTTTTGCCCACCCAATTTATGGGCAGCAACCAGTCAGGGCTCAGTAACAGCTGAGTGATCTTACTGCCTGAATTGAGATTACTATTGGCATCTTGTGTGTGGGGGTGGGGTGGGGCTTGGAGGAAATTCCATAGCTGCTGCAGCCCTTGAAGAGCTGCAGCATGTTAAAGATAAGTGTTGGGTCTGAAATATTTTTAAGCTGGCAAAAGGCTGTGGTGGCCAAAACTAGTGGAAGCTGTATAAAGTCTCTGGATGATAATCGGTGGATGGCGACAAAATATGTGGAGGCATGAAACGGAGTCTGTGAGCAGTACAGGACTCAATCACCCTGTTTGATAGATGAAGTGGAGGTGAGTAAGGTTGCCCTGTTTGGCACTCCCTCGAAGACAGCAATGCAGCATTACTGGTAGGCGATGGCAGCTAAGGTCAGATCTCGGAACAGATATGGAACAAGTTGGTAGAACTTAAGCTGCCATGGTATAGCTACCCATCAGTAATATATGTCAGGTATATGCAAATATGCATGCTAAAAAAATGTTGCCTGCTGTGCATTTACTGATGGCCCATCCAAAGCCCTCAGACAACCTTGCAGTTCTTGCATTGCTTACCGTGCATGCCCATACTCCAACAGCTCACACATTTAAACTACATTTTACAACTGAAACCCTTGTCCATTGTCATCTTTAAAAGGGTTTCATTGATCAAATCATTCTAATATAACCTAGTTAGTAGCATGACTCATCTTCAGTTACTAATAGAAAATTTGGAATAGGTGTCAGGGTGGGAACAAGTCTGTCACTATGTGTTCTTTTAACTTGCAGCATCTCGAGACTATTTATCTGTTTGTTGGGCAAGTTGGGTCCTAATGCAAGGAAACAGATTTGAACAGTAATAGATCCCAGAACTTCCAAATTCTTGACTTCCTTTAAGTTTACCCCGGGCATTTTGAATACGAGAGCATAGAGAAAGTAGGAGAAGGTGAAGCCACAGGTCACTTCCAATCAATACTCCTGTCATTTATCTTGTCCTGCTTATCAATCACCCATAGACATACACAAAGCTATAAATGCATCACACACAGTACGTCATATAATGGCAGCTCAGTTTGAAGATATCTCTTGTAAGAGTAGGTACACTGGATAGAGTAGCCAGCATTACATTAGGCTAGATGACAGTAGTATTAGAAAGGGTTAATGGAATTAAATCAGTCTCCGAACACAAAGCGACACAGAGGCTAGCACCCAAGGTGTGGGAAGATGCGTGGAAGATACTGATTTTATGGTGGTCTAGTGCCTGAATATCGGGGATTAGGATGGGAGTGCGAAGGAATAATGAGTTTCTCTGTAATAAATATCTATAAGAGATAAGAAAGTGAAGGCCATTAGAATTAGATACAGTCAATCACGAGTGGAGAATGTTAGGAGAATTAATAGACAGATCATGGTCCGGATTTTGCGGTAAGAATAACGGTGAGGCTATCGGCGTTCACCGTTATTAAAGTGTAAATCGGACAGCAACTTCCGGCCACCACACATACACAGTTAAACGTGGAAATCAGGAAGTTGGTGTCCAAGTTGCCCTGCTCCTCCAGAAGCTGCGCAATACCGGTATATCACCTGTAGAGGGTGCTGCGCCAAAATGGCTTTCTAATCGCAGCAAGATCCAGTGCAAACCATAGAAACATAGAAACCCCATAGAAAGTCTGTGGGTAAGTGTAATGAACGGCTAGCACGGTTCATTCGCCACTGACTGCAAAATTTGGGTCAATGATACTAGTACGCATGTGCAGATGGGGGAGGTAGTAGTTGTGTTGAATAATACAATGATGTATTAGCCAAACGTACTTACACACTAACTGCACATAGTAAGAACGCGCTTAACCTTGTGCCTAAGCGACGCAGTTAACCCTTTAAAGATACCACAGACTGATAGGGGGAAAAATTCAGTTGGTAGCGCCACCCATTAGCGCCTTAAGAGGGCGCTAAGTGGGGCACAAAGCAATTAGCGCCTGGGCGCGGCGATTTCTGCGCCTCTCACAAAATTGACCGGACATTTTGCGGCGGCGCTAAACAATACCGCCACGATCTCCTGCGCTGGCAGATCGTGACATCAGTCGAGTGTGCAACGCCCCATTAGCACCCCGGACCGGAAATTGAGTGGCGCCCCCTGCCTTACCGCCTGTCGCTAGCAACGACAGGTTGAGGGGAGCGTTATGCTGTCAGAAAGGGACTAGGGGAGCGCTATTTAAAGGCGACCACTTCCTGCCTTTTTTTTGTCGGTGACATTTTTGCACCATCTCTGAGAGAGAGAGAGAGACTTCTGGAGAGATTCAATGCTGTGTGAAGGAGTTTTGGGTACTGAGCAGCACTTTGCAGGTTGGTTTTGATTTGCCCTTCCTTGTATCGATTTAGAAGAGACTATGGGGTCTGCACTCTGAGCTCTTTCCCTGGTTCTCTCCATTGTTCTTTCCAGCAGATTTGATGTACAGGTCTCTCCAGGCTGAGATTCAGGCCGAGATTCAAGGTTGCAATGAGCAGGATGTGGATGGAGAGCAAGATCAACCCTCCCCTTTAAGATAAAAACAGAAAATGCAGGAGAAACTCAGCAGGTCAAGCAGCATCTGTGAAGAGAGAAACGGATTTAACGTTTCAGGTCGATGACCATTCGTCAGAACTTCCCTTTAAGAATTGGGCGGTGCCAGTGTGTCTGTATTCCATTGCTGACTGAAATCACATGAGCTTCGCCAGCGCTGTGAGGTAGCGCCTCACTCCTCGGCCTTAGCGCCTTAAGAGAGGTGTGTAGCGCCTGATTTAGCACACCAATCACCTCCAGGGGCAATAAAAGCCAAGTTTGCTGTCGCAGGCGATAATTAGCGCCAGGCGCTAAACATTGCGCACCGCCAATAATAGCGCCCCAAATGGGGCGATACCAAATTTTTCCCCCATACACTTTAGTAACTTTTACTAGTCTTACATGGGGCTGACATGAGCAATCATGATAATGATGTTTGCGACACGCCTGTTGAGTTCCCTGCTCATAAGTTTAGTGACGACCATCTTACGAGTACTGCATGTAATGGGGTAGAAACATAGAAGATAGCAGCAGGAGTAGGCCATTTGGCCCCTCGAACCTGCTCCGCCATTCAATGCGATCATGGCTGATCATCCAAACTCAGTACCCAGTCCCTGCTTTCTCCCCATATCCCTTGATCCCTTTAGCCTTAAGAAATATATCCAACTCCTTCTTGAATATATTTAATGTATTGGCCTCTACTGCCTTCTGTGGTAGAGAATTCCACAGGTTCACCACTCTCTGGGTGAAGAAATTCCTTCTCATTTCTGTCCTAAATGGCCTACCCCTTATCCTTAGACTGTGACCCCTGGTTCTGGACTCCCTGACCATCGGGAACATCCTTCCTGCATCTAATCTGTCCAGTCCTGTCAGAATTTTATAAGTTTCAATGAGATCCCCTCTCATTCTTCTAAACGCCAGCGAGTACAAGCCCAATCATCCCAATCTCTCCTCATACGTCACTCCTGCCATCCCAGGTATCAGCTTGGTGAATCTTCGCTGAACTCCTTCCATGGCAAGAACATCCTTCCTCAGATAAGGTGACCAAAACTGCACACAATACTCAAGATGTGGTCTCACCAAGGCCCTGTACAACTGCAGCAAGACATCTCTGTTCCTGTACTCAAACCCTCTCGCTACGAAGGCCAACATACCATTTACCTTCTTAACCGCCTGCTGCACCTGCATGCTTACCTTCAGCGACTGGTGCACAAGGACACCCAGGTCTCGTTGCACTTCCCCTTCTCCCAATCTATTGCCATTCAGATAATAATCTGCCTTCCTGTTTTTGCCACCAAAGTGGGTAACTTCACATTTATCCACGTTATATTGCATCTGCCATGCTTCTGCCCAATCACCCAACCTGTCCAAATCATCCTGTAGTTTCTCGGCATCCTCCTCACAGCACACACGCCCACCCAGCTTTGTGTCGTCTGCAAATTTGGAGATATTACATCTAGTTCCCTTGTCTAGATCATTAATATATATTGTGAATAGCTGGGGTCCAAGGACCGATCCCTGCGGTACCCCACTAGTCACTGTCTGCCATTCGGAAAAAGACCCGTTTATTCCAACTCTTTGCTTTCTGTCTGCCAACCAGTTCTCTATCCAAGTCAATACCTTGCCCCCAATCCCATGTGTCTTAACTTTACACGCTAATCTCTTATGCGGGACCTTATCGAAAGCCTTCTGAAAGTCCAAATACACCACATCCACTGGTTCTCCCTTATCTATTTTACTAGTTACATCCTCAAAAAATTCCAGTAGATTAGTCAAGCACGATTTACCTTTTGTAAATCCATGTTGACTTTGTCCGATCCTGTCACTGTTTTCCAAGTGCTCTGCTATTACATCTTTTATGATGAACTCTAGCATTTTCCCCACTACCGATGTCAGGTTTACCGGTCTGTAATTCCCCGTTTTCTCTCTACCACCTTTTTGAATAGTGGGGTAACATTAGCTACCCTCCAATCCATGGGTACCCTCCAATCCATGGGTACTGTTCCATGGTTATATTAGTTTGCTTATCAATAAAAATATTAATCAGACATCTCTCTCTTGAGTCTACGTACCTATAAAAGGGAAGGCTAAGGATTAACCTAAAACCTAACATATCAGAGCTAGCTTTCCAATATTTATCCTTTTCTATTATTGTAAGCTTTGTAAAATTGAAACAAAGCCAAAGAAGGAGACATTAGGACAGGTGATTAAAAGCTTGGTCAAAGAGGTAGGTTTCAAGGAGGCGTCTCTTTATACCCACTCTATTGGTTGGGCTGAGCACACAGTGCAAAATCATAATAAACAACAGGTACGAAGAGTACTTTAAATAGCAATTAAATATATTTTCACATAACAATGCTCTTGCAGATTCCGTGTGAGAACAGGTTAGATTGGCTTTTTTGATGTCTTCTTACATATCGGATTAATCTAATCTATGAGGTGGGAGTGTTAATTTTCAGTCTTTCATCTTTGAATTGTTTGGATATTACCTTTCAGCCACATAGGCCAATATTTAGAAAACTCTTAACTTTCAAATGGATGGTGGAAGCTAGGAAAAGGGTAAAAAGGTTGTTTAGAGAATGTTTAGATTTAGTAAGATAATAATCTAAAAGGAAAGGCAGGATGAATGGATGTATTGTTCACATAAAATATTTTCTTTTAATTTATAGTTGTATTTTAAGTATGTACTTTAATTGTATTATTATTAGTTCTTATTACAACAATAAAGCCACTCCTAACATTTGAGTATATTTATTACTGTAATATTAATGTCTCTTTCAGCCTCATGCTGTGCATTTTCTCTGGACCTGATAGCAGTCCAAAGGTTAAATTAAGAAGATATTTATGGAGCCAATCTATGGAAGAAATCTTTTGGATCTTAAATTATGGAGATATTTTTTATGTTACTGATTTATTTAGGGAATTCATTCTTTGAAGAAAAGAAAGACTTGCATTTTTATCGTTCCTTTCACAACCACCGGACATCCCAAAGCGCTTTACAGCCAATGAAGTACATTGGCCAATGAAGACCATAGAGCACATATACCAGAAACGCTGTTTACGGAGGTCACGGCCCATCATCAAAGACCCTACCCACCCCAGCCACCGTCTGTTCGCCCTCCTGCCATCTGGGAGACGCTACAGATGCATTCGCACCCGTACGACCAGATTTAGGAACAGCTTCTTTCCCAGGGCTGTCATCCTACTGAACTCCACAAATAAACTCTAAAGCCTGCACATCTGCCAATGCACTTTATTATGTTTATGTTAATGTATTACAAGCCAAATGAATGTTGAATGTTTAAATGTCTTAATCTAAATGTACACTCTCGGGAGCCGCAAGCCTACATTTCGTTGTACTGCACTTGTGCACTAACAATGACAATAAAGTTGATTATTATTATTATTATTATCACTGTTGTAATGTGGGAAGGTTAGCATTGACGGAAAGCATAGGAACGCTGTGAGAACTTGGATGTATTTATGGGTATTAGATCTAATTTGTACCACTTCCAGAACAGGAGATGTAAATCATTTCTTTCATGTACGATAGTGTAGTGGTTATGATGCTGGACTAGCAATCCAGAGATGGTGAGTTTAGTACAGCAGATAGGCTGAGGGAGGGGCGGAGATGGGTGATATTATGGAAGTGGAAGTCAGCGGTCTTGATGATGGAGGCTATGGGGCCGGAAATTCAACACAGCATCAAGTAGGATGCTGAGGTTATGAACGGTTTGGTTCAGCCTGAGACAATGGCCAGAGAGGGAGATGGAATCGGTGGCTAGGGAATGGAGTTGCGGCGGGGCCAAAGGCAATGATTTCGGTATTCCCAACGGTTAATTGGAGAAACTTGAGGCTTATCCAGGACTGGATGTGAGCCAAACAGTTTGATCACACAGAAGCAGTGGAGGGGTAGAGAGAGATGGTGGTGAGGTAGATTTGGCCGTCGTTAGCGTACATATGGAACCTGATGTGTTTTCGGATGATGCTGCCAAGGAGCATCACGTAGATGGGAAATAGGATGGGATAGATCCTTGGACTTGAGAGGTAATGGTGCGAGGCAGGAAGAGATGCCATTGCAGGAGATTCTCTAGCTACGACTGGATAGGTAAAGGTAGGACTAGCCAAGGGCAGATCCATTCAGTTGGACAATGGAGGAGAGGCATGGTCAACTGTGTCAAAGGCTGCAGACAGGTCGAGAAGGATGAGAAGGGATAGTGCACCACAGTCACAGTCACATAGGATCTCATTTGTGACTTTGAGAAGTGCTGTTTCAGTACTGTGGCTAAAACCTGATTGGAGAGGTTCAAACATGGAGTTGCAGGAAAGATGGGCATGGATTTGGGAGGCAACGTGTTCAAGGACTTTGGCAAGGAAAGGGAGGTTGGAGAGGGATTGTAGTTTGCAATGACAGAGGGGTCATGGGTAGGTTTTTTGACGAGTGGGGTGATGATGACAGATTTGAAAAAGGGGGATAGTACCTGAGGAGAGGGAACCATTTACAACATCAACTAGCATGGGGGCTAGGAAAGAAAGTTTGGTGGTCAGCATTTTAGTGGGAATAGGACCGAGAGGGCACGAGTTGGATGTCATGGACAAGTTGGGTTCGAAGCGAGAACGAGGGCAAATAGGCGAGAAACCAGAGAAAGATGCGAGTTGAGGGTTAGGGAGGGCGTGAAACTTGGGGGAAGTTTGGCTTGGTGGGCAAGAGGGAGGGATGTGGCAGGGGCAGCTGAATGGATGGCCTCAATCTTGGTGACATAGAAGTCCATGAGCTCCTCATACTTGTTGGAGGGGAAGGTGGAGGTGGCAGGAGAGAAGGGTTTAAGAAGATGGTTGGTAATGAACAAAAAAAGCCAGGGGTAATCTTTGCATTCCAGGATGAGTGAGCAGTTTTAGCAAAGGACAGCAGGGCCCAATGGTGCTTGATGTGGCCCAGTCCAGTCTGGCGATGAATGGCTAAACCAGTTGGGCACCATATATGTTCTAATCTGCGTCCCTTGGACTTAAGGGAGTGAAGGGGTGTCCTTGTACACAAATCACTGAAAGTCAACATGCAGGTACAGCAAGCAATTAGGAAAGCAAATGGTATGTTGGCCTTTATTACAAGAGGATTTGAGTATAAGAGTAACAACATCTTACTGCAATTATATAGGGCCCTGGTGAGACCACATCTGGAGTATTGTGGAGAGGTTCTTATGATTATTGCAACCTAGAAAGGCTTTTTCTTTGAAATACATCATTACATCATAACCTCCCAAACGCGCGACCTCTACCATCTAGATCTAAACTACTTACTCCAAAACCAATCTTGGCAATCTCTCTGTAACCTCCTCCTGACCTACAACCCTCCGAGATATCTGCACTCCTCCAATTCTGTCCTCTTGAGCATCCTCGATTTTAATTGCTCCACCATTAGCAACTGTGCCTTCAGCTGCCAAGGCCCTAAGCTCTGGAATTCCCTCCCTAAACCTCTCCACCTGTCTTTCCTCCTTTAAGACGCTATTTAAAACAGACCTACCTCGTTGACCAAGCTTTCAGTCATCTGCCCTAACATTTCCCTATGTGGCTCGGTGTCAAATTTTGTTTGATTATGCTCCTGTGAAGCACATTGGGACGTTTTACTACGTGATAGGCAGTATATAATATTATGTCCGTGTATAATTGAGACACGGACTGCAGGAGTTGATTATAACAAGTCTTTACTGAATGGAGACAACCTGGAAACTGAAACTACAGAAGCCTGCTAGGGGCTTTTATACAGGGGTGGTCACTGCCGGTACTGCAGTCTGAGACCAGTTATTCCCTTAAAGGTACATACACAACAATTCCTCCCCTTTTAGATAAACAGTACATAACATTCATTTAACAACTAAATAATAACTAATTACAATTACGGTTGCTAGATACATTGGTTGAAGTTAAGCAATTATAAGTTCAGTCTTTGAGGAGGCTTCCTGATTCTGTCTGGATAATGCCTCTTTGGGGTATCAGGTTCTTCTGGCAAGGTTGAGTCAGGATCAATGTCGTTGTTTGGTTCGTCTGCTTCCAATATCACCGATTCTGCGGTAGATGCAATTGGTACTTCGGTTTCATTGTCAGGTGTATCAGATCGTGGTGTGGAGTTGACGTTTTCCAGTGACTCTAGAATCTGGTCAGCATGGCGTCTTACAATGCTCTCTCCAACGTCCATGGTATACATTAGAGGTCCTTGCCGTGTACAGATCGTTCCTGGCTGCCATTTCTCTGTGCGGTAGTCTCGGGCCAAAACTGGTTGACCTATCTTAAAACTCCTGGTCGGCCTTTCATTCATATTCTGAAACTGCCTGTTCTCCACATCTCTTCTGACGTTTGGCTTAACCAAATCCAAGCGGCATCGTAGTCTTCGATTGAAGAACATCATGGCTGGAGTTTGGTTGGTAACCGCATGTGTCGCATTCCGGTAGGCAAACAAGAAGTTATCCACCTTGTGTTGTAGGGGTATATCTTCATTAGACATTGCCTTGATAGCCTTCTTGAATGTTTGAACAAACCTCTCGGCCAATCCATTAGTGGCTGGATGATATGGGGCGGATGTGTAATGCTTAACACCATTGTTCTTTAAGAACCTCCGGAACTCTTCAGACACAAACTGTGGTCCATTGTCAGAGCAAATCTGTTCAGGCAGCCCATTCCTGGCGAATATGGTTCGTAAGACTGTGATAGTTTTTTCTGTGGTGGTTGAGGACATTTTTATTACCTCTGGCCACTTTGAATGTGCATCCACCGCAATTAAAAACATCGAGTCCATAAAGGGACCAGCAAAATCAATGTGCACCCTTTGCCATGGAGATGAGGGCCACTCCCATGGATGTAGAGGGGCTTGTGGTGGGGCGTTTTGGACCTTCTGGCATCCTATACAGCTCTTGGTCATCTCTTCGATTTCTCTATCGATTCCCGGCCACCACACAAACGCTCTGGCTAAGTTCTTCATTTTTACCCCTCCCAGATGACCCTCATGAAGCTCATTGAGCACTCTATCCTTCAATTTGGGTGGAATTACTACTCTGGATCCACACATCAAGGTTCCTCTGCACACTGACAGCTGTTCTCTTCTCGGCGAGAATGCTGGCAGCGGTGGTTTGCCATGTGCTGGCCATCCATTCACCGTTAAATCATAGACCCAGGAGAGTGTCGGGTCATTTCGTGTTTCCTTTTCTATGTTTGCATTCGTCACAGGGAGACTTTCGACTATAGTCGAGTGGAATAACTCCACTGGATCCACTGCCAGTTCTTCTTCCACCGTCGGCAACGTTAGGCGCGACAATCCATCAGCATTCCCATGCTGTTTAGTTCCTTTGTACTCAATGTCATATTGGTGTGCCCCTAGGAAAAGGGACCACCTCTGTAGCCGTTGTGCCGTCATTATCGATACACCCTTCTGAGGGTTGAAAATGGAGACGAGAGGTTGATGATCAGTTAGTAGAGTAAATTTCTGACCGTGCAGGTAGTGATTGAACTTCTTCACCCCCCACACCAGGCTGAGGGCCTCTCTGTCAATCTGGGCGTAGTTACGCTCGGCTGAAGTTAACGAGCATGACGCAAAAGCTATCGGCCTCTCTGAACCATCAAGGAATTTATGTGACAGTACCGCCCCAACACCGTAGGGAGACGCATCACACGCCACTCTTATCGGTAGTGATGGGTTGTAGTGAGCCAATACTTCTCTTGAAGTGATTAGGTCCTTACTCTTCTGAAAGACCCGCTTACATTCATCGCTCCATTTCCATGTTACTCCCGTTTGTAGTAGGGCGTTCAGTGGATGCAGAATTGTGGACAAATTCGGCAAAAACTTATGGTAGTAATTCACCAATCTGAGGAATGACCTCAGTTGCGACACATTTTCAGGCGCTGGAGCCTTAACTACCGCTTCAATTTTGTCAGGGGACTTATGCAACCCCTCTTCATCAATCACTTGGCCACAATACGATATCTGTTTCTTAAAAAACTCGCACTTAGGGCGATTGGCTCGTAGCCCATGTTCACGTAGTCTAGTGAGCACCTGCTCTAGGTTGGCAAGGTATTCACTGTCATCTTCACCTGTCACTAGGATGTCGTCCAAGTAACACTGAGTCCCCGGAATCCCTTGCAGGACTTGTTCCATCGCTCTTTGCCATATCGCCGGAGCTGATGCTACTCCGAATACCAGTCGATTATACTGGTAACGACCTTTGTGAGTGTTTATCGTGAGATACTTCCTAGAGGATTCTTCAACCTCCATCTGCAAATATGCTTGTGCTAGGTCAATTTTTGTAAAACGCTTCCCTCCAGATAGTGAGGCGAAGATATCTTCTATCCTTGGAAGAGGATATTGTACTGTGTGAAGGACTGGGCTCACCGTCACCTTGAAGTCCCCACAGATGCGAACCTTCCTTGGCTCCTCAGACTTATTGTTTAACGTTTTCTTCATGACAGGAACGATGGGTGTCGCCCACTCGCTCCAGTCTACCTTAGATAACACACCTGCCTTCTCCAGATTCTCCAGCTCTGCCTCGACGGCTGGGCGAATTGCATATGGTACCGGTCTTGCTTTGAAAAACTTGGGAATTGCATTCTCCTCTATTTTTATCGAGGCGGTTACGCCTTTAAGAGTGCCCAGTTCTTGTTGAAATACCTCTTTGGCGTCAGCTAAGATTGTTGACAATCGTCCAGGAGTGACGTTGTCATCCTTTTTACCAGCCACCATCAGTGCCTGAATGGAGTGCCAGTCTAAACTTATCTTTCTGATCCATTCACATCCCAATAACGGTGGTCCACCATCTTGCAGAATGTAGAGATACAATTTCCGTATTTTCTTGCCATTGTATTCGACAGGCACCCTTATTTTTCCTCTGGGGTATACTTTTTGCCCCGTATATGTCCTCAAGACAATGGATGTCTCTCTCAAGGGTATGTGTGAGAATAGCCGCTCGTAGTCTCGTCGATTCATGATGGTTAGAGCTGATCCCTGTATCCAATTCCATTTTGACTTGGGACCCTGCTATCGTGAGGGTGACCCAAATGGTTTGGTGATCCTCTTTTGCGATTACGTTGTGAAGTTTGAGACAGCTTAGTCTCTTGTTCCCGGATTCACTATCGCTCATCTGGTCTTCGGAACTACTGTCCGTCATCTTTTGTACTTTCCTGTACGGTTCCTTAGTAGCCTTTTTGTTGTCGTTGGTCTTCTTCCCAGACCTGCAAACTCGTGCAATGTGTCCCATCTTTCCGCATTGCCTGCATATTTTGTCCTTGGACCAGCAGTCCTTCTGGTCATGGTTTGTTCTGCCGCAGCGATAACATTTAGCAAATCCCCGTGTCATTTCGTGGGTGCCGTATTCCTGTGGCTTTTGTTGTATTTCCGCAGCTCCCCTTGCTGCTGCTTCGTATGATACTGCCACGCTGAAAGCCTTATCTAGCGTCAGCTCTTTCTCTGAGAGTAACCTCTTCTGGGTTCCTTCACTCAGGAGTCCACAGACAAATTTGTCCCGTAAGGTATCTGCCAGTCCTGCTCTGAACTGGCAGTGCTTTGATAGCTTGTGTAGTTCCGTAAGGTAATCAGCATTGCTCTCATTTTTATGCTGATTTCTCCTGTGGAATTTAAATCTTTCTGCTATCAGCAGCGGTGTAGGATTTAGGTGTTCCTGTAGGATAGCAACAATTTCGTTAAAACTCTTCGCCTTCGGTTTGGCTGGAGTAATCAGGTCCCGCAATAGGCCATACGTTCTTGCGCCCATTAAATTTAGCAATACCGATGCCTTTTTCTCATTGGCTATTTTGTTTGCCTCGCAATATACCTCGACTCTTTCCACATACGTGGTCCAGTCTTCTATTGCATTATCGAAGGCAGTGATATCGCCAGTCTTTGGCATCTTGAAAATCTAAGATGGCGCCTCCCGCGCTTTGCCTTCGTCCCCGATGGATCAAAATGGCGCCTCCCGCGCTTTTCCTTCTTCCCCGCCGAGTTAAGATGGCGCCTCCCGCGCTTTCCCGCCGCTGCCGCCAACGCCGCTCTCCGCGGTATTTTTATTTTTCTATCGCGCTTCAATATTTGCTCCGTTAATTGAAGAGCCGTTCCCGTCGTGGAGCAGACCCTCTGGGACACTTCCCTCCCTCTTCTTAGGTCCGAACGCTGCCCGGCTGCGAAGCACCGGCCGCGCCCTGTGTGCTCCACCCTCTGTCTCTCTCTTTGCTTCCCGACTCGCTGCCCGGCCTCGTTGCAGAGCCACCCGATCGAGTTCTAGCCCGCCGCAGCCCAGGAAGGATCAGTGCACTACCTGCCACCAGCCCGATTAGCTGGGAAACCAGAGACTGGAGACCAAGCCTGGCTCTCGACAGTCTCTCCTGCACTTTTCAATTCGATGATTTGGAGGGCGGTTGCCCACGGTCGACGCCCGTTTCTCGAGTTTCTTTGGATTATTTTTCTTCTTTTTTTTCTGGTTTCGACCTTCAATAACGTCGTCTGAGGTGCTGCCAAGTTGCAGGTAAGTTCGTTTCTTACTCGTCGCCAGTATTATGTCCGTGTATAATTGAGACACGGACTGCAGGAGTTGATTATAACAAGTCTTTACTGAATGGAGACAACCTGGAAACTGAAACTACAGAAGCCTGCTAGGGCCTTTTATGCAGGGGTGGTCACTGCCGGTACTGCAGTCTGAGACCAGTTATTCTCTTAAAGGTACATACACAACATATAAATACAAGTTTTTTGTTGTTGTTGGCAAGCTATTCCAAAAACTTTCTCAGTGTAGTAATATGTTCTGAATCTACCCCTTTTCAACTTATATTTGTTGTTTTTTTTATTCGTTTATGCGATGTGGGCGTCGCTGACAAGGCCAGCATTTCTGCCAGCCTGCAACAAATGAAATATAAAAGCCAGGCTGGAATCTGAAATACAAACAGAAAACCTGGAAAACTCTCAGCAGGTCAGACAGCAGCTGTGGGGAGAGAAGCAGAGTTAACTTTTTCAGCTCAATGACCTTGCATTTTCTTTACTAACTCAAATTTTTTTTTTTTGCAATATTCTCTGCAATGCTGCCGAGTCTGCGACTCGGATTTGATTTGTGGCGCTCCTCTGCCCGTGCCTTTGATTGGCCCGGCAGGGTGGCAGCAGCCAGAGGCTGACACATCATAGTGTGGAGATGCCGGAACACTGGGGTGGACAAATATAAGAAGTCACACAACACCAGGTTATAGTCCAACAGCTTTATTTGAAATCACAAGCTTTCGGAGCGCTGCTCCTTTGTCAGGTGAAGTGGAGAAATGCATAAAGACACAGCTTATATAGTCAGAGAATCATGTCAGATGTTGGAAACATTACCTGTAAACATCTGACATGATTCTCTGACTATATAAGCTGTGTCTTTATGCATTTCTCCACTTCACCTGACGAAGGAGCAGCGCTCCGAAAGCTTGTGATTTCAAATAAAGCTGTTGGACTATAACCTGGCGTTGTGTGACTTCTCACATTTGACACATCATAAGCACGGAAAATACCCCCTGACTGACGCGCATGCGCAATAAGCGTGCTGCTGCGCGGCCCCTTTAAAATGGTGGCACGTACCATAAATTTGAGAGCGAACAAAACCTCCACTGTGCAAGACACACCTCGAGGTGAACAGAGTTAATTCGGGATCAGATGAACGAATAGTCAGCCTATATGGGCTGAGGGCTTTGTTTAAAGAGTTTGTTTGAGCGGGTGAGAGGATTTATTCTGTCCTCTCTCCCCCCCCCCCCGCCACTGCTGGTTGAACCTCCCCCCCGGGTGTGGATGAGAATGGGTTGTTCCAGGCGGCTGACGCTGGAAAACAAAGATGGCGGCGGGGAGCAGCAACTACTGGGAGGGTGAGTGGCCGCGGCTCCCGGGGCTGGGCGGAGCGGAGCCGGAGCCCGCCGTTTGTAGAGAATGCTTCCCTGAAGTCGCTTGGCCTTTGGTGTCTTCTCCCTCACCGAGCGGCAGCAAAGCCGCACACACGACGCGCCGGCCTTGGCCGCGTTGTTCACGGGTGCGCGTTGTTGCCGCCTGACGACGTCTGAAAGTCCACGTACAGCAGCAACTGTGGCAGCAAGCCGGCGCTGGCCTGGGGCCTGCTTACAGGTGTTGGAAGTGGCCATTCGATCCGGGAATGCCCCCCCTCCCAGCCTCTCCCCACCCCCACCAGTGACACCCGGGCCCCTGGAACTGTCAGTGGGCAGCACTCTCTCTCTCGCCTCTGAGTCAAAAGGTTTTGGGTCCCAGTCCAAGAGACTTGAGCACATAAATCTAGGCTGACACTCCAGTGCTGAGGGAGTGCTGCACTGTCGGAGGTGCAGTCTTTCGGATGAGACTTTAAACCGAGGGCCCCGTCTGCCCTCGCAGCTGGACGTAAAAGATCCCATGGCACTATTCTGAAGAAGAGCAGGGGAATTATCTCTGGTGTCCTGGCCAATATTTATCCCTCAATCAACGTCGCTAAAACAAATTATCTGGTCATATCACATTGCTGTTTGTGGGAGCTTGCTGTGTGCAAATTGGCTGCCGAGTTTCCCACATTACAACAGTGACTACACTCCAAAAGTACCTAATTGGCTGTAAAGCGCTTCGAGATGTCCGGTGGTTGTGAAAGGTGCTTTTTAAATGCAAGTCTTTATCTTTTTGTGAATGGACAGAATCGTATTCGAACCAGTGTTACTGTGCACCCACAGAGTAGCTGCAGGGTCATATCTTTCTGTAACTGCCAAGATCTCTGTTGGTTCTCACATTATACCTGGAATTCCACTCAAATTTTGGAATTTCACTCACATTGTGTACATTCACTTGGGATGCGAGCCATGTAGCTTCCACTTTATGATTTTTTTACATGAGAAAACTACCTATGTTGCATGAGCACTCCTCTATCCTCTGATTTAAAATGTATTTTCTGGCCATCTGGCATTTGTTTTGAATATACATTGAACATAAATATTTTGTAGCCCATCCGTGCATGTGCTGCTATTGGTAAAAAATCGTGGGAATGCAATGTTGTCACTAGGATTTCAGTAAAAGAAAGACTTGTATTTATATAGCGCCTTCACAACCTCAGGACGTTCCAAAGTACTTTACAGCCAATGAAGTACTTTTGAAGTGTAGTCACTGTTGTAATTTAGGAGACGTGACAGACAATTTGCACAGAGCAAACTCCCACAAACGGCAATGTGATAATGATCAGATAATCTGTGATGTTGGTTGATGGGTAAATATTGGCCAGGACACTGCGAAGCGCTCCCCTGCTCTTTTTCGAAATAGTGCCACAGGATCTTTTACATTCACCTGAGAGGGCAGATGGGGCTACAGTTTACCATCTCATCCGACAAACGGCTCCTCTGACAGTGCACTGGATGAGTGTCAGCCTGGATTACGAGCTCAAGTCTCTGGAATGGGGCTTGAACCCATACCTTCTGACTGAGTGGCAAGTGTGCTACCAACTGAGTCAAGGCTGACCCCATGACATGCACATCATGGATAAGATTTATTTCCTAAGGGGAAGATTTGGGAGTTTGCCCCCTAGAAAGTTTACATTTTGATCTATACGTAAACATTGAGGTATATCTGTGTGCTAAAAGAAATCATAGAGTTAAAATGCCACGATTCCTAATGCCTCAGTGAGTTTATCTAGTAAGTAGCTGAGCCATGTAAACCAGGAAGCCTGTAGTTAGCCATCACCAGTAGTGCCACCAACAGCAGTCAGCCAGCCATCATCAGCCAAATTGGGTGGGCTGTTCTGCTATCCAGGTTGTGGGAGCAGAGGGATCATCACATGAGTTTGCAGGAGACGAATCGTCAGCAAAGAGCTCTGAGCAGGAGAGCTGGCAGGATTTGAAGAGGCACTGTTAGAAAGAGGAGAGGAGTTTGCAGCTAGAGAGTTGTCAAGAGAGGCAGCAGCAATATCTGCAGCGGGAGAGACACGAATATTTGGAGTAGAAGAGGTATGCAATCAGTTTTTACTGGAAATTTTTAGTTTATACGGACATCTCGTGCTGTGGCTCTTGCAAGACTTCAGTATAAACTCAAAACTTTACAATAAAACTGATGGAACGTGGCACACCTTTCCCACTCCCAATTTTTGCTGCTTTATTGCTCCTGGCAGCTCTCTAGGAACAGATTCAACTGCAGGTTTTTCCTGGTGGGTCTCTAGCTGTAGCCTCTGTTGTTTTTGTAGCGGGTGTGAATTGTATCATGTAGGTGCCTGAGGCAAGTGTAGGTTGGCATTCACAGCAGCCGAAAAGTGAGCATATAGTTGACTGGTAAAAGTTTAAAGTTGATCTACACCATATACCCACGCATATCCTTGACTATACCCCTAGGGTTTCCTTTTTCAGTTTGATGTTAATTGACCCCTTCATGTGATTGCTTGTAGTAAACTCCAGCCATTATGGGTAATGCTGGTAATATCAATAGGGCAATGAAATAGGCCCATTGTTTTTTGTGAGTAACCAGCAGATCTCGGGTGCCATTGTTCACGGTGAGTTGAGAGTGGTTGATGTAGTCACAAGTAGACTGAGTCAGGAGGAGAGATTGTAGGAAAAATTGCCACCACACTGGCAGAGAAGAGCACAGCTGTACCAGAGAAGGTGGTGGGGAGGTAGTTGAGGGGACAGCAATGTAAAGTGCACATGGGAACTCGTGGTGAATGGGCAGGAATGGAGAATGCTGGTACTCCGAGTGGGAGTGCAGGCTATAGGAAAGGGGGGGGGGGGAATGTTTGGAGTGGGAGGCCTGGAACTCTGATGGACCAAGAGACAGCTGGATGCTTGGGGCAGAATGTTCAGGAGCTGACAGAGCAGAAAGGTCAGGATTTGGAGCTCTGTGGGATGGGGGTTTGAAGAGAGTAATGTCAGGATTTGGAGCTCGGGGTGGGGGGTGGGGGGGGGGGGCAGTGGTGGTGAAGAAAGGTCAGGAGTTGGATTCCTGGGGGAAGGAGAGTTCGGTTTTCAGACTTGCTGAAGAAAAGCCACAAAAATGAACTGCTGCAACTACTGCAGTATTGTTTACTGGCAAGAAAGACTGGGGAAATAGAAAGTGATTTCCAATTGTGAAAGCAGTCTGATGTATTAGCAGAAGCAACTTGTGATTGTGACGAGTGCCAATGCATGAAATGTCATCAGCGTTCTGCTTGAGTAGCACAACCTTAACTCGAGGACCAGCTGGCCGCACTCTGCAACATACATAAGGAGGAAAGGTTTCTGAAAGACGTCTTCCAGAAGATGGTCACCCGACAGATAAGAACAGTAGTGAAGCAGATGAGAGGAAATGGTGACTGCCCACAGGGGTACCAAAGCCCGGCAGAACCAGTACAGGAAAATCCTGTGAATCTGAACTTGTCTAATAAACAATTTGCAACACCTATAAGGAGGACAATGATAGAGGCACAGAGAAGGGCAACTGATGCCAATCATGGAGACACTCTTCATGAGAGGAGTCAAGTGATAGTTGTAGAGTGTCCAAAGTTAGGGGAATCGATGGCCTGTTTTTCAACCATGACTGGGGCGTCCCAAATGAAAATACAAATAGGAAGAAAAACTTGAAAAATTGGGTCTCTTTTGTTAGAACAACACAGGTTGTGGGGCAATATAATAGAAGTGTTTTAAATTCTAAAAGAGTGAGACAGGGTAGAGGAAAGCAGACTGTTTTCAGTTGTTGAGGGATCAAGAATAAGGGGCCATCAATACAAAATTTAAATGTAAGATTTAGAACCGAGGGCAGGAGCAGCTTCTTTACATAGTTGTGAGGGTTAGTGGTTGATGCAGAAACGATGTCAATATTCAAGATTAGATTGGATAGATGGGTGAGGAAAAGATCTTGATGGGTTATGGAAACAGGGTGGGTAAACAAAATTAGAACTGTTTGCTCATGTGGAGGGTAAATGCTAACATGGATTGGTTGGGCCGAATGGCTTGTTTCGGTGTTGAAACCTCTGTAATAAGACACACCACCTGAGGTTGGAAAGAGCACTTTCACAGCATAGCTACGGGTGCTGCGAGGGAACAATGCACTCGTTTTTTGCTTTGCCAGTCATTGTGCGGCGAGCATATGTTGCTGTTTTAGCCAAAAATAAGTGAGCATGTGCTTGTCAACGGAAGTCAAGTAACATAGAAACATAGAAGATAGGAGCAGGAGTAGACCATTCGGCCCCTCGAGCCTGCTCTGCCATTCAATGAGATCATGGCTGATCATCCAAATTCAGTACCCTGTCCCTGCCTTCTCCCCATATCCCTTGATCCCTTTAGCCTTAAATATATCCAACTCCTTCTTGAATATATTTAATGAACTGGCCTCCACCGCCCTCTGTGGCAGCGAATTCTACAGGTTCGCCACTCTCTGGGTGAAGAAATTCCTCCTCATTTCAGTCCTACATGGCTTACCCCTTATCCTTAGACTATGACCCCTGGTTCTGGACTCCTCGGCCATTGGAAACATCCTTCCTGCATCTATTCTGTCCAGGCCTGACAGAATTTTATAGGTTTCGATGTGATCCCCTCTCAATCTTCTAAACTCCAGTGAGTATAAGCCCAATCGACACAATCTCTCCTCATACGTCATTCCTGCTATCCCAGGTATCAGCCTGGTGAATCTTCGCTGCACTCCTTCCATGGCAAGAACATCCTTCCTCAGATAAGGGGACCAAAACTGCACACAATACTCAAGGTGAGGTCTCACCAAGGCCCTGTACAACTGCAGCAAGACATCCTTGTTCCTGTACTCGAACCCTCTTGCTACGAAGGCCAACATACCATTTGCCTTCTTAACCGCCTGCTGCACCTGCATGCTTGCCTTCAGCGACTGGTGCACAAGAACACCTAGGTCTCTCTGCACTTCCCCTTCTCCCAATCTATTGCCATTCAAATAATAGTCTACTTTCCTGTTTTTGCCCCCAAAGTGGATAACCTCACATTATAGTGCATTTGCCATGTTTCTGCCCAATCACCCAACCTGTCCAAATCGTACTGGAGTTTCACGACATCCTCCTCACAGCATACCCTCCCACCCAGCTTTGTGTCGTCTGCAAATTTGGAGATATTACATCCAATTCCCTCGTCCAGATCATTAATATATATTGTGAACAGCTGGGGTCCTAGGACCGATCCTTGCGGTACCCCACTAGTCACTGCCTGCCACTCGGAAAACGACCCGTTTATTCCAACTCTTTGCTTTCTGTCCGCCAACCAGTTCTCTATCCAAGTCAATACCTTGCCCCCGATCCCATGTGCCTTAATTTTGCACGCTAATCTCTTATGCGGGACCTTATTGAAAGCCTTCTGAAAGTCCAAATACACCACATCCACTGGTTCTCCCTTATCTATTTTACCAGTTACATCCTCAAAAAATTCCAGTAGATTAGTCAAGCACGATTTACCTTTTGTAAATCCATGTTGACTTTGTCCGATCCTGTCACTGCTTTCCAAGTGCTCTGCTATTACATCTTTTATAATGGACTCTAGCATTTTCCCCACTACCGATGTCAGGCTTACCGGTCTATAATTCCCTGCTTTTTCTCTACCACCTTTTTTGAATAGTGGGGTAACATTAGCTACCCTCCAATCCATGGGGACTGTTCCAGAGTCTATAGAATTTTGGAAGATGACCAGCAATGCATCTACTATTTCTAGGGCCACTTCCTTAAGTACCCTAGGATGTAGATTATCAGGCCCTGGGGATTTATCGGCCTTCAGTCCCATCAATTTTCCTAACACCATTTCCCTACAAATACTGACTTCTTTCAGTTCCACCCTTTCATCAGACCCTATGTTCCCCAGCATCTCTGGGAGGTTATTTGTGTCCTCCTTTGTGAAGACAGAACCAAAATATGTATTTAGTTGGTCTGCCATTTCTTTGTTCCCCATTATAAATTCCCCTGATTCTGACTGCAAGGGATCTACGCTTGACTTCACCAATCTTTTTCTCTTCACATATTTATAAAAGCTTTTACAGTCAGTTTTTATGTTCCCTACAAGCTTACTCTCATATTCAATTTCCACCTTCTTAATTAATCCCTTTGTCCTTTGTTGAATCCTAAACTGCTCCCAATCCTCAGGATTATTGCTTTTTCTGGCCAATTTATATGTCCTCTCCTTGGATCTTATGCTATCCCTAATTTCCCTTGTTAGCCACGGTTGAGTCACTTTTTTTTAATTTTTATGCCAGTAGGCATACACCCACATGTACCCTCCACTACACCCCTATTGGCACAGTTTAGTATGTTGGCTTGTGTAATTTATTTTTTCTGTATTGATATCACAATGCTAAATAACTCTAGTAACAGCAGTGGAATGTGTGGGAGCTATCAACATTTATTTTGCATCTGGGGCAGTAGTTCATGCGTCCATGATTTTGGGGTAGAAGCTCCGATGTCTGTTCCATTTCCACTGCGTCACCTCATGTACAATATGGATGTGTCATAAAATATTACCAAATACAGGAAACTTTGGTTTATCCGGAGGTTGTATGTCCGGAAACCTCGATCCACCGGCAGAAATCAGGAGCCGTTTCGTTAGGTTTTTTTTCTTCTCGTGGCTTTTTTTCTTCTTCTCGTGGCTTTTTTTTCAACAGTCAGGCTCTGCAAAGTCTCTCTGAAGCTGTTGCTAAGCTACAGAGATGCTTCCAAGGTACGGCCGACTGTTTAGAAGCTGTTGCTAAGCAACAGTGTTTGTTGCCAGATACGGAGCTGCAAATCTCCGTATGCTTCAACATTAACGCTGGTTTGTCCGGCAATTTTGATAGATCGGCAACAGCTCGGTCCCGTCGGTGCCGGATATCACAAAGTTTCCTGTAGTAAGTAGCCAAAGTTAAGTTACTGCACTTTTACTCGTTTTATTGTACTCCTATGTCCAATAAATTCTCCTCATGTCACTTTTATTTACTGGGTTTTACACATATATAGTTACAACACGGAAGCAGGCCATTCGGCCCAACCAGTCCGTGCCGGCATTTACCCTCCGCAACATAATATAATGGTCAAATGTAATGAGTTACTTCATTTATCTCGCCCCTTGATGCACAAAATATTCAATTTACAAAATGAATCATCAATCTATCTAACTTACAGACTTGTACCATTTAACAAGAGTCTCACCAAATTTTAGCAAGGATTGCTGATCGGCACTCCTGGTGTGTTTTTTCTAAATTTAGAATATGTTCATAAAGAATGAATTGTCTCCCCAGAGCCATAATCATACTTTAGTTTTTCTGTAACCAGACAGTTTGTTGAATATGCAGCTTTGATAAATTGTCACCTCGGTAACTCAAAAGTGGTCTGTTGCATTTTGTGAGCATTCTGTTTATCAGCCTGTGGATTGCTTTTGAATGTACACGTCCGTGAACCTGTGCAGTGATATTTCCCAGCAATATTCACAATCTGTTGTCAGTTCTTTCATGCAATTTTCATTCGGCTCAATTCATTTTGAAAATGGGAAGCCTCCCCTAAGTAAAGCTGCAAAAAGAAAGCTATTTCTTTTCCAAGGCTACCAGACCTTGACTTTCCACCCCCCACACCACCCCCCCCCCTCCCCACCGTTACATTTTGTTATAACTGCATGCTACCCTGCAAATAAGGGCAGATAGGACATGCTGTGTCCACCCTTATATAATTTAGTCCATAAATAATAGCTGCTGGGTTGCTAGGATGAAATACTGTACAAGTAAATGACTTAGTTAATCTCTGAAACTGGAGGTTGTGATGCGCTTCACGGCAATGCATAACCCCAATATATTTCAATTGGAAACTGCAAATGCTGGAAATACACAGTATGTCTGTCAGCACCTGAAATGACAGAGGATGGATCCCAGCAGGTGGTCCATGTAATGCGTACAAGTGGAGTTCGTGAAGGTGTTTTTATATTGATTTGTACACGTTTTCTTGCTCAATGCCCTGCAGCGGTAGTTTTAGTGGATATTAGAAGTTGAGAGATTTCCGTGATTTACCAAAGGGTTCCAACCTGAAACAATATCCTACCTCTTTAGTTACTGGTAGATCTGCTGTGTACATTCCTGCATTCATTGTATAAGATAGTGCTGCTGTGCAGAATTCATTGTGGCTGAACTGCACTGTCTGCCATAATAATCTTTTCAAGATTATGGTTCTGCCACATTGCAAGGATGGCTGTGATAACAGGCTTCTTCTGAAATGATTGCAGGGTTCACTGATGCAGGAATATTTTTGTATGTTATTGGGGGGGGGGGGGGAGAAACTGCCATTAAATATAGGAGAAGACATAGGTTGGAGTGTGTTGCAAGCTAGTAGTGCATTGACGAGTTCAGGTGATGCCTTAAGCTCTGAGAGTATTATCTGAACCATGGCTTGTGTGCATTAAACTTACTCCCAACAGGTGGTGAATGTAATGCATAGAAGTGGCGGTCAGAACTGTGTGTTTGTATCGATGTGTGCAGCTTTTCTTGTTTAATGTCATGGAGTTGGTGTCTTGGTGCATATTAGTTGATGCTAATTTTCAGTGATTTGAACTGCGATACAATTCTGATATTAGTTGTATGTCAATATTAAGTTATACAGGGAAATTGAGAGCATTCTGTTCTTTATAAGAATTAATTGCACAGGGGTTTATTGTAATAGATAATGTCGTTTCAGAAATCATTTATTAAAAAGAAGTTTGGGTAGTGGTGCTACAAAGTGCCATTTAACTGAATGACAGGATATGGATTTGCAACCATAATCCTTCACACAGTAAATTGCCAATCTCAGCCAGAGACTGGAATGGAGAGGGTAGCTAAGGTGATTCTCTCCTAGCACAGAGGAGAAACTGGTTATGACTCTCCTGGGTTACCCCTGCGCATCACCTAATGTGTGGTGTGGACTCGAGTGGCATCAGCAGAGGTCAGTCACCTTCGTTACCTTTCGGCTGGGATCCGGGCACAAGAAGACAAAAATGATTTGGAAAGTGGAAAGGAGGCGGCAGAAGAAGCAAAGTCTGAATGCAGCATGAAGAGTCGTGCACAAAAGATATCAATATGTAAATTGGAAATTATGAATCTATTGTAAGTTCTATCAAAAGTATTTTATTTGACTTTCAGAATAATATTAACAGGATCAGTAACCTGAATAAAGATAGAATAAGAACCAGTAAGGGGAAAAAATTCCCTGTCTAGGGATTCAGGGACATTCTGCGATTCTTCCCTTGCCATCTATTGTTTTCTGCACTCTTGTTTCTGGTTTAAAAACTATGTAGCTGTAACTTGACTATTCCGACGCACACCTGGCTGACCTCCCCAGTTCTACACTACGTAAACATGAGGTCGTTCAAAACTCGGCTGCCCGTGTCCTAACTCGCACCAAGTCCCCGTTCACCCATCACCGCTGTGCTCGCTGACCTACATTGGCTCCCGGTTAAGCAGCGCCTCGATTTCAAAATTCTCATCCTTGTTTGCAAATCCCTCCATGGCCTCGCCCCCTCCCTATCTCTGTAATCTCCTCCAGCCCCACAACCCCCAGAGATATCTGCGCTCATCTAATTCTGCCCTCTTGAGCATCCCTGATTATAATCACTCAACCTTTGGTGGCCGTGCCTTCTGTTGCCTAGGCCCTAAGCTCTGGAATTCCCTGCCTAAACCTCTCCGCCTCGCTACCTCTCTTTCCTCCTTTAAGATGCTCCTTAAAACTTACCTCTTTGACCAAGCTTTTAGACACCTGCCTTAATTTCTCCTTATGTGGCTCGGTGTCAAATTTTCTGTCTTCTAATACTCCTGTGAAGCACCTTGGGACGTTTTACTATGTTAAAGGTGCTATATAAATACAAGTTGTTGTTGTAACAATATGGCACTTGATGATCAATTAGCCTCTTTAGGATGTCATTAGAAGGATATTGATGCCAGAGGAGTTTTTTAATTATTTGTCTTAATATGCAATAATAAATATTCCATCTTTTAAGTCTTAATTGACTCCACAGCATTCACTGTTGCTACAATGGCTCTGCCGCCCTGATTGCATTCTATCTTCCCAGGCAGTGGCTTTCTCTGCACTGGGGAGGGGTCGGGGTAGGATGCCAGTTCAGTTCCCATCAATATAAGATTTAAAGCAGGGGGGAGAATATCAGCCAGCACATGTACAAAATATACCGGCACGTTCATATTCTCTTAAAATGCCAGCTGCAGTGGCATTTCCTGCACTACTTAATTCAGTGGCAAAAATCATTATCCAGGTATATTGTAGTCATGATCAAACTGTCTACTGCTCTGGTCAGAACGCAACTTCAGTGTTCTGTCCACTTCTGGTCAACAAGATACAAGGGTGACATTCAAGTATTGAAGGTAGTACAGAGAAGAGCCACCAGGCTGATCTCAAGTCTTGGAGATCCAAGTTATGAGGAAAGACTGAAGAAACTGACTGTTTAACCTTGAAGGTGTCCAAGAGGTGATCGGGAAATTACTTGGTTAAATTAGGAGTAAGAGAAGGGGACACAGGTTCAAACTAGTTACAGGTAAATTTAGGACTGATATCAAGAAGTGGTCAAAGAGATATGTCTTATGGAGGGTCAGCCTTGGCTCAGTGGTAGCGCTCTTGCCTGTGAGTGGAAAGTTTGTGGGCTTAAGCCCCAACATAACATAAGAAATAGGAGCAGGAGTCGGCCATTTGGCCCCTCGAGCCTGCTCCGCCATTTAATGAGATCATGGCTGATCTGATTTTGGGCTCAGCTCCATTTCCCTGCCCGCTCCCCATAACCCTTCATTCCCTATTGTTCAAAAATCTGTCTATCTCCACCTTATATATTCAATGACCCAGCCTCCACAGCTCTCTGGGGCAGAGAATTCCAAAGATTTCCGACCCTCAGAGAAGAAATTCCTCCTCATCTCAGTTTTAAATGGGCGACCCCTTATTCTGAAACTAAGCCCCTGTGGTAAACCACTGTTTGTATTCCACTGTGTACATGCCTGGACATGCCTCGGCTGACTCCTCCCACAAGTCCTAGTATAAAGGTGACTGCTCCCCAGCCCTTTGTATTTCTGGACCGGTCGACCACTCGAGGCAGACCTTCATTCTTTTGTTAATAAAAGCCTTTAGTTACTCTCTTAACTCTCAGTCTTTTATGAGTAATTGATAGCGCATCAGCCCCCTAGTTCTAAATTCCCCCATGAACGGAAACATCTTCTTTGCATCTACCTTGTCGAGCCCCCTCAGTATCTTTTATGTTTCAATAAGATTACCTCTCATTCTTCTAAACTCCAATGAGTATAGGCCCAACCAGCTCAACCTTTCTTCGTAAGTCAACCCCTTCATCTCCAGAATCAACCGAGTGAACCTTCTCTGAATGAACTGCCTCCAATCCAGAGACTTGAGCACATAATCTAGGCTGACACTTCAGTGCAACACTGAGGGAGTGCTGCACGGTCAGAGGTGTCGTTTAGGATGAGATGTTAAACTTGAGGTTCCATCTACCCTCTCGAGTGGATGTTAAATATCCCATGGTACTATTCGAAGAAGAGCTGGGGAGTCCCCCAGTGCCTTGGTAACATTTATCCCTTAACCAACATTGCAGGTTATCTGGCCATTTACCTTATTGCTATTTGTAGGACCTTGCGCAAATTGGCTGTCGTGTTTCCCTACATTACAATAGAGACTGCACGTGATAAGTACTTTATTGGTTGTGAAGTGCTTTGGGAAAGGTGCTATATAAATGCAAGTTCTTTGTTCACACAAAGAGTGACCAGCATGTGGAATGGACTGCTGGAAAAAGTAACGGAGGCAAAAACCCTGGAATCATTAAGAAACAGTTAGATGCTACTTCAGGGGCATTCTGGAGGGATGAGTTCAGTTGGGTTGAATGTCCTTTCCCATCCGCAATTATTATGATCTTTGTGATTGGTAGCAAACTACAAATGAACGGGGATTGAAAAATTGGTTTCACTTACTGAGGGAGTGCTGCACGATCAGAGGTGCTGTCTTGAGGATGAGATGTTAAACCGAGGCCTCATCTAGGTATTGGCTCCATTACAATCCCTGAAGATATTCTTGGGGAAAACATACCCACAATTATAAAGTCTAATCCATCTTCCTACTTGCCAATACAAAAGCAAAATACTGCGGATGCTGGAAATCTGAAATAAGAACAAAAAATGCTGGAAACACTCAGCAGGTCAGGCAGCACCTGTGGAGAGAGAAACCGTTAACGTTTCAGGTCGATGACCCGTCATTGATCTGAAACGTTAACTCTCTTTCTCTCTCCACAGATGCTGCCTGACCTGCTGAGTGTTTCCAGCATTTTCTGTTTTTATTTCCCACTTGCCAATATGTCCTTTTCTACTTTTTTAGATGAATATTGCTTATCTTTCCTTTTGATTTGTTTACATGTACAGACCTGCGGAAGCAGGCTCGGCAGCTGGAGAACGAACTCGATTTGAAATTGGTATCCTTCAGCAAACTCTGCACAAGTTACAGTGGTGCCGCTACACGAGATGGGCGACGCGACAGGTATAGGTACTACTCTTTTTACTACTCTTTCCTGAGCCCTCAAAAATAGTCAGAGTTATACAGCACAGAAAGAGGCCCTTCGGCCCATCGCATCCGCGCCGGCCATCAAGCCCTGTCTAATCTAATCCCATTTTCCAGCACTTGGTCCATAGCCTTGTATGCTATGGCGTTTCAAGTGCTCATGTAAATGCTTCTTGAATGTTGTGAGAGTTCCTGCCTCTACCACCCTTTCAGGCAGTGAGTTCCAGATTCCAACCACCCTCTGGGTGAAAAAGTTTTTCCTCAAATCCCCTCTAAACCTCCTGCCCCTTACCTTGAAACTATGCCCCCTGGTTATTGACCCCTCTACTAAGAGGAAAAGTTCCTTTCTATCTACCCTATCTATGCCCCTCATAATTTTGTACACCTCAATCAGGTACCCCCTCAACCTTTTCTGCTCCAAGGAAAACAACCCCAGCCTGTCCAGTCTCGCTTCATAGCTGAAGCGCTCCAGCCCAGATAACATCCTGGTGAATCTCCACTGTACTCTCTCCAATGCAATCACATCCTTCCTAGAGTGTGGCGACCAGAACTGCACACAGCATTCCAGCTGTGGCCTAACTAGCGTTTTGTACAGCTCCATCATAACCTCCCTGCTCTTATAGTCTATGCCTCGGCTAATGAAGGCAAGTATCCCATATGCCTTTTTAACCACCTTATCTACCTGTCCTGCTGCCTTCAGGGATCTATGTACATGCACACCAAGGTCCCTCGGATCCTCTGTCCTTCCTAGGGTCCTACCATTCATTGTGTATTCCCGTGCCTTGTTAGTCCTCCCAAAATGCATCACCTCACACTTTTTTCAGAGTTAAATTCCATTTGCCACTGTTCTGCCCATCTGACCAACCCGTCTATATCGTCCTGTAACCTGAGGCTTCCCTCCTCGCTATTTACCAATCTTTGTCTTTCAAACTATTGGAGGCATTAATGGAATTTTTGAAATTATAACTACAGTAACTTAATTTTAAAACTTTAGCAATTGTACTCTGATGTCTGGAGCCTAATTTTAAGGTTCTTGATGTATTTCTATTGATTGCTATAAATCATTGATGGAAACGAAGCAGCACTTGAGAAAAAATACAGGAACGTGGTATTTTCTTTCCTATGTGTGTATTACCTAATATTTTAACAAACTTGTTACAGCTGCTGTTCGATTTCTAAATGTCTCGGTTTACAATATAGTTTATTGTCACAATTCAGTCACAGCTAGAGAACAGCAAGATTTGCATCTTTGTATGATTTGACCTTTTGGCTTAAGATTTATAACATAAGGTGCCCGAGTTCAAATTCAATAGTTACTTTCAATTTGCAGTATGTCTCGGAACTATTTTGAGCATGCCTTCTATCACTGTTCAACTATCTATTCCCAATGTTCATCTATAGTGCAGTGTTACCACGCATTCTGTTTTTACATACCAGGTACTTGCACCTACTGAAAGATACTTAACAAAATTAATTTGCCCTAGAAAATAAAAACACATTTTTCTTTCTCCCTTTTCAGCCAATTGCCTTTCCTCCCTTCAGAAGTGGGAAACGTGTATTATTTTCCCCTCTCCTCTCTAACATTGAGAAATGAGCCAACTGTGGTGCCCGTAACACTGTCCTAATTGAAATTAGTTAGCCCAACACAGGCCGGGGATTGAATCTGGGTCCTTCCTAGGCATTGTTGCTCAGCTAGTCACTGTGTTAACCAGCTAAACCATCTGGGAAACATGTAAAGAGTTTTATTTTTAAATTGCACAATGCTGCCTTCTTAGTTCCTGCTTTCAACACTTAACTTGGGCTAATTGATTCTTTCTCGGCATGTAGGGAATACCATGAGTTGCTGGGCAAGGAGAATTTTATTGGGAGAAAGCCTATCGTGATGTATTAACTTTATTCAGTGATCATTTGATCCTAATCATATAGCACAGATTGAATTAAATATAGCAGTTTTGCACCTTTCGACTCACTATGACCATTAGCTGGTCTCGTTGGTCCTTGCGGAAACTGTTATGTAAAATGCTGTCACTGGATTGCGTCCAATTTTGATGTCCTTGTATTCCACAAGTATTGAACCTATTTTCTATCAATTGATGCTGGATTTTTTTCAGCCATTCCTATTGTGTGTATGAAACTAGTGAAGGGCTTAAAATTAGGGATTGCATTGTGGTCAGGGAATGTGGCGCTGCTGTCAGCAGTCATTAGTGGTGCATTTGACGATGAAAGTGGTACTTGTGTAGTTTGTTACCAGTGTATACTGCCAATTTTGGTCTGTTTCTTTAGTCGCCTCACTAATGATAAAGATGACCAGTAAGTTATTACAGTGCATTCTAGTTCACAGTACGGACTAGTGCGCTTTAAAAGCAGTCAGATGCAAGCAAGTTTGATGTACAGACGTAGTCATTTCTGTGCAACAACATGTCCAATTTCTTTCCCCAGCTGTCGTGATGCAAGGTAGTTGGGCAGCCTTTGGATCTGCTTCTTAACCAATAACTTGGCGAGGTTTAGCAAGAGAATTCCAGAGGGCAGGGGAAGCATCACTGGCAGGTTGGCCTCCTATGTTAAGAGTGGAGAAACTGAATAAGCACTCGTTCAGAGTCAGCGGAGATTAGGGTTGGAAATGGGATGGATGTTTGTAGAAGATTCCTAAGTAGGTGGCAATTTTTAATGCACCTTGATTCCGCTACAATGCTATATTGCAAAACAGGAACCGTAGAATGTTCTTAACTCCCCTACCCACCCCCCCCCCCCCCCCCACACACACATTTTCTCTCCTTTCCCCTCTTCTCTCAGAGGCAGCGACTCATTCATTCTGAGCTGGAGTCTCACAGGCACCAGTAGTCCTATGGAACCCTTCTAAGTGGCCAACAGTGCTTGTTAGATATTTCAACCATTAGTGTCATCATGCCCTCACCCACTCTTTCCAGCAGCAGGCCTTATTGACTCAAGGACCGAGACTTTGACTCCCCACTCCCAGCCCAGGACTCAGAGGCTGAATAAAGCCCTATCTCAGCTTCCCCTACTGGGATAAGCTAGCTCAACACAAACCAGGGCTCAAGCCTGGGATCTTTCTGGTTTGTATGACTTGGTACTGCACTGGTTGGTGCATTTACTCACTCAGCCACTTCAAATTTTCTTTTAAGTGCTGTATATTATTCACAACGCTCCATTTCAAAATTCATTGAAAACTGCTATGTCAGCCTTTTATGGAATATCCCATTATAAAATTGTCTGCATTTACCTATTATGCCTGTAGGTGGCGCAGTGATTGGGGTTTTCAGTTTTAGGCTTTGCTAACGTTAGTAACATCATTACGCCTTATCTCAGAGGCAAATCTGGGCAAAATGGTGCCTGTACAGGTCGGTATTTTACAATTTAAAAAAATTAAGGCCTGTTCAAATTTCAAATATTGGAACCTCTTCACTGTTGAAAACTCTGGGTCTATTAAAAGTAATAATATTGGCACCTGTATAGTTTTTTACCTTCAATGTTCGAAAAAGCAGAGCTTCCTCATTAGTTGAAAAATCAGAGACTATATATTTGGAAAATCTGGGTGCACCCGATCCCACTGAGAAACTTTTCCAATCCCTCTGCCTGCCGAGGTAGTTTTGTTAATCCTTACCCCTGTGCCTTGATCCAATTATATCCCTCTGTCCTCCAACCTTTCTTGACCTGACTATTTATTTGCATTGCCATGGGAGATCAACTATATTGTTAAAGTTTAGAAATAAATTTGTCTATTACTTTTGTTTTAAGTGTGAGTTTGGCTCAGCAATGGCACTCCATGTCTGAATAAGAAAGTTTGTCTCCCAGACTTAAGGTATTAAATCAAGGCCTCATCTCCCTGTTCAGAAGGACATAAAAGATCCCATAATACTATTATGCGCTTCGCATGCCTGAAACCGGCATTTCATTTGTCCCTACGGGTGTGTACACAGCCCGCACACACCCATAGGCATCGGAAAATACGGGCCTAAATCTAGTTAATGCCATGTAAAACGGGTGTCACTGTAGTTTGTAGAGTGCCCTATTTGAAACGTTCATATTTGTATAGGTGAAAATTCTGTTTTTCCCCCTCAGGATTTCAGTGGAGTTAAGCACCCCTTGGTACAGGTGTGAAAATATTTAATTATGTTTTTGCTTAATAGCATTGTGGTTTTGATGTGAGAAATGTGCAGCATATTGCCCACAACAGGAGATGATGCCTGTAGTCTCCAGAAAATGGCAACATTTGCTACTGTACATCTGTCAGCTCCTGTGGTTTCAGTTCTGTTGGCCAGAGCAAATGGATTGCACTGCAGAATCAGTATCCTGGTCAGCAGATCAACTTGTTTACATGTTCAAGATATTTTTTTTTTGTGTAGTTTTTAACAAATATATTAACATTCACCTACAGAATCTTAGAAGTTTACAGCGCAGAAGGTGGTCCGTTGCACCTATGCTGGCTTTCAGAAAGAGTTATCCACATAGTTTCCATTCCTCTGCCCTTTCCGTACATTCATTTTTTTTCTTTTGAAAAATGTATATATGATTTTTTTTTTTGTAATTGTTTTTCTTTTTGATGTGGTTAAAAAAGACACTGCAAGAAAATTGAGTACAGCAAAAAGAGTGAGAGATGTACCTTTGCATGTTCTCCAGATGATTTGGCATTTCCATGAACTCTTTAGTGCTGTCAGTAATGCATTGTCTGTGTTTTGAAAAGTTTCAGTAAGGCGCCACGTCAGTGTAAAGTAATGCTTTACGTTCAAATTTTTTTTGCTTCAAGACTATTTTGTAAATAAAAATTGGAATAAATATTTGCATTTGTTCTACCCTTTAGACTAGTGCAGAACAGAAAAATATTAGTTGCATTGAACAGGAAAATAGCAGTGTCTGCTTAACTATAACTTCAGAATGCGTTAGCAATTTCTTGCTGCACTGACTTTCAAGTGTTTCTTTAACTGCAGGCATGTTGAAATTTAATATCCCTTATGTCACTTTGTTCAGTTTTATATATGATCTTCATCAGTTGTAGCAAAATTCAAATACCAGCTCAGGTAGGCATCCCAGTTCATAAACTAATCCTTTGACAGCTGAGTTTTAAATATTTGCCATTTATACAGTATCCCACGTGTATGCCAGCTGAAGGGACAGTGCATACAAAGATAAATCTCTGTCCATACTGCATTCAGTTATCCTGAAGATTCTCTAGCAGGGCCTATAGAATAACATTTTTAAAACTGTGTATATGTTTTCATTCACGATATCGGCGTCGCTGGCCAAGGCCAGCATTTATTGCCCATCCCTAGTTGCTCTTGTGAAGGTGGTGGTGTACCATCCTTTGGAACCATTGCAGTCCGTGCTGTTAGGGAGGGAGGTCCATGATTTTGACCCAGCGACGATGAAGGAATGATGATGTATGTCAAGGTTAGGATAGTGTGTGACTTGGAGGGGAACTTTGAGGTGATGGTGTTCCCATGCACCTGCTGCCCTTGTCCTTCTAGGTGGTGGAGGTTACGGTTTGGGAGGTGCTGCCGAAGAAGCCTTGGCGAGTTGCTGCAGTGCATCTTGTAGATGGTACACATTGCAGCCACAGCACGCCAGTGGTGGAGGGAGTGAATGTTTAAGCTGGAGGATGGGTGCCAATAAAGCCGCCAGCTTTGTCCTAGATGGTATGAAGCTTCTTGATTGTTGTTACAGTTGTACCCATCCAGGCAAGTGGCGGGTATTCCATTACACTCCAGATTTGTGCTTTGTAGGTGGTGAAGAAGTTTTTGGGAGTCAGGAAGTGACACAGCCCCTGACCTGCTCTAGCAGCCATGGCATTTATGTGGCTGGTCCAATTCAGTCTCTGGTCAATGGTGACCCCCACCCCAGGATGTTGATGCTGGTAATGCCATTGCATGTCATGGGGAGGTGGTCAGGCTCTCGTGTGTGTCTGTGTGACGTTCAGTTCTTTTAACTAAAATTTCTGAGTGTTACAAGGTACTATTAAAATTAACGCATTTCAAGCTTAACTTGCAAAATGTCAAACTATTTTACAAGCTGTTTGATCAGTGTATATGACGGTACCTGCATAAGTTGAAGCAATGATTGATTGCTTCTTGGGAAGCCTCCAGCTGGCCATAGATGGTGGTTCTTGGAATAAATTTGTGCTGCTTGAGTATTTTGTAATTTAAAGAGGTTCTCTCTCTAAAGGCATAGCCATCCTTAACTGCTCTAGTTTCTTTGCACTGGAGGCAGAACATACTAGGCTTATTTTTGCTTAATTTAGCTAAAATGTGTTTCTCATAATTATAAAGTTAGGAAAAATTGTGCAGCCGATGAATATTTCATAAAGCCAAGTATTTTAAATCTTTTAAGAGCAGGCTTAACCACCTTTTTGATCAACTGAACGCCCTATATATTTTCTGATGGTTGAACTTATTTCAGTAATATCCTTAAATAAAGTAAATAATTCATGCAAAAAGTCTTAACACTAATAAATGATGTATCGACTCAAAACTCCACCTATTCAATGCACTTCATTTTCTAGGTCAACAAAATGATTTTTGCTGTTCACATACTTGGGTGGATTAATGAAATTAGTATTGTAATGGCACTGCGAAGCAATTTATATATGGTCCTACTTTGTTCTTGTATTATTGTGCTAGTTTTGTTTTTCTTTCCACCTTTCTAGTTCTGATACAACACCGCTTCTTAATGGATCGAGCCAAGACAGGATGTTTGAGACAATGGCTGTGGAAATCGAACAGCTGCTAGCCAAGGTGAACTTGAACCTCCAGTCAAATATTGCTATAATGATGGCTTGTTGTGAGTAGTTCCAGTCTCTACAGCATTGTAATACCAATTTTTATGGGACTATTAACTGGTACTGCTCCACCCTACATAAACTTCAACGCACCCAGAACTCCATGCCTGTATCCCATTCTCTACTGAACCCTCATTCATCTCTCTCTCTTGTACCAATGTTCACTGGATCGCTTTCCCTCCTTCCACCCTCCCAAAACAACAACTTCAAAATTCTTATCCTCCTCGAACATAGGAATGTAGGAATTGCTAGATGGAGAAAGACCAAGATCTGTACTGGTAGTCGCATGATACAACAATAATGGAGCTGTTCACATCCTTCAACCCTGCATCCTAGGTCACCCCCTCAGTCTTGACTCAAGTCTTTGGGCTAAAAATTGAGTCGCGCCCCCTTTGAGGCGCTAACTTCGCCGGGGCGCTAAAGACCTGGCGACCGAAATTGAGTGGTTACGCCCCAAAAGGGAATATCACGGCACTACGTGCCTTCCTCCCCTTTCGTCCGGCGGTAAGTCAGGGGGTGCTCCTGAAGATCGCGGCCGGGGCGCTGCACACGGCCCGGCGCCGCAGCGCCACGGGGCACTAGCGGTTACCGCCGCCGCTAACCTCCTGCTGAATTTTGCGGGAGGCATTAGCGATGCCGCACCCGGGCACTAGTTGCTTTGTGCCCCGTTAGTGCCCTCTTAGGACGCTAACGGGAGGCGCAAAGCAACCCAATTTTTCCCCCTTTGAGTTTTGACGTGTGTGTGTGATTGATTGTGTGTGATTGTGATTGTGTGTGTGATTGAGAGTGTGTGTGCGTGTGTGTTTGTGATTGTGTGTGTGATTGATTGTGTGTGATTGTGTGTGTGTGTGTGTGTGTGTGTGTGATTGATTGTGTGTGATTGTGATTGTGTGTGTGATTGATTGTGTGTGTTTGTGATTGTGATTGTGTGTGTGATTGTGATTGTGTGTGTGATTGTGTGTGTGATTGTGATTGTGATTGTGTGTGTGATTGAGAGTGTGTGTGTGATTGTGTGTGTGTGTGTGATTGTGTTACCACCCCACTCTCTCACCACCAACAGCCTGCACTCTGAAACAATTTCCCTAACATGCTCTGCCTTGTTTCATCTCTTCACATTTGCAAAACCCTCTGCAAAACCTATGCATTTCATTACTTTAGAGGTGCTATACAAGTGGAAGTTGTTTCTTTTACAATGTTGGGAATGCTTACAGCCCACTTTTCCCCATTCACCTGCTGCTCCATATGTCTTTAGGCCTCCCATCACTGCCTGCCAACAGAAGTGCATAAATAACTAACTTTGACAGAGATTTTGTGAATTAACCGTGTGCTATTTAAGTTGCAGCATGTGACTTTTATTTTGCTATTCCTCTAGTCAAGTTTCAGCTTGAAAAAAGAAAATCTACAAAATGGCGCAGAAATACTTCAGTAGTTAAACTTGTGAGAATGTCATAGCAAAAGTAGCTCAAAAATAATGAAAAAAGCATTGCATGAAAACTGTAATTCCCAGCGCTGCATGTTGTATCGTTGCACAGCCCTTGTGTGATACTAGAACTGACTGCGAGCAATAAGATGATTGAAGCAGCTAAACTGCAGTGTAGGCTGTGCAGCTGTGCTTCTCCAGGGCCCCTGCAGTGTCGAAACACTCCAAAGATCCAAATCCAGCTGTATCACTATGCACTGTTGTGTTTCTCCTCTGTGATGCCATCAAGGTTCTCCTTGTTATCCATTGCATAAGCATGGGACCCACACATTGTCCTTTGCCATTTGTGTGTTTTGCACTGGAGGTCTTATTTAGGCTGCACACAGTGACACCACTGTTCCCGGCCCGAATGGAGATGATTGGGTAATTCTCCAATCAATCACGCCTGGAAACTGCACTGTTGTAAGTGACTGGGATTGATTTTACGCACAGTTTGTATTGTGTAACTATCCTCCTTGCAAGGCATTTTGCTGGAGAAATAATCAGTTTGCATTGTATAAAATAAATAACATCAGGGTAGTGCACTATCAGCTATTTAAATTCCCTTTGAGTAACTTGTAATTATAACAAAATGTTATCTGTTTCTTAAGGTCAAAGCTTGTCCGTACAGTTGTAATGATTTGAATAAGTGATCTAAAACAAACCACGTGGTCAGAAGCTTTTTTGAAAAATTTCTGAAGATCCATCGCTGTGGATTAGGTTAATTTGAATATCCATTTGTTTGTGCCATCATCCTGGTCATTGGGAGTTAACTGGGAGAGCCATTCGGAATTAGCTAGGAAAAGTTGTTGAAGCTGATTGGGATTGAGGTGAGCTCACTTACATAGTGTGCTGTGTGTTTTTGAGGTTGTGAAACCTATTTTCTCCTGGTTTACACAGTGACCATAGAGAAGAAGGACTCAGTGCCACTCTGAGCAGACCACAAGGTGATGTCCACAAGTGGCCCAGGGATGAGAGTCCATGATTTTGTTTTCCTGTACCCCAACTGAGCGGTGACTAGCCTCTCTTTCGCCCATCTCCACATCAGTGTGGCTGCAATGGGAATTCACCTTCACACCTGAATTTGCATAGTTGAATAATCTACGTTAATGGTTTTCTGTCTGCTGGCATTAGCGGTGGACTTGGAAGTATGTTATTTGTCTGTATTCTTAGCAAGAGGAATGGTGCACCAAGTGTGGTGCCTAAAAAGGAGAGGGTAAATGAAAACAAAAATTGAAAAGATATATGTACTGATATGGAATTCTCTGCTAGTATGGCCAGCACTGCCTTTTTTTTGTATATACATGTTTCAATGTTTTATTCATTTTTGTTTCTAGCTCACAGGAGTAAATGACAAAATGGCAGAGTACACTTCAACCCCTGGCGTTACATCATTGAATGCAGCACTCATGCACACACTACAACGGCACAGAGATATTTTACAGGTAAAAAGAATCTCCATTAAATTGCAGTCTGGTCTTAATGTGTAAGTACAAGTGTTTTGTTGTTGGAGCATCTCAAGATATGGGAAAATATGGATAAGTTTGTTTTTCTCCTCCAATTCCCCGCCCCCGAAAGGCAGTAACTTTTTCTTGGGGTAGTTACATGGGGCAAGGTTGCCCGTCCCTGTACCCCCCCCCCCCCCCCCCCCCCCCCCCCCAAAAGTAGCCGTTATTCATGTAACTCTTGACAGTCAGTATTGGAAGGCTATTCAGTGATTAATGTTGGGGGAAGAGTGAGGTGAATTATAGCTGAGTCTGCCTTGCCTGTACATGCATACTTCAATCAGGCATCCTGGATCTACCCCTCCCTAAGCTGGGGTGACTGAGGTCTTGATACCATTGTCCCATCATTACTCTATAGCGCCAGCTCGCCTCATACTGGGGATACAGTTGGAGATAGTCCTAGTCTGTATGCCTCGGCTGCTCATTGGATAAACTGGGCAAGGCTGTGGGAGAGCCTGGGCAGCGGTTTGAGGGGGAAATTATGTCATCTTGAGCTCTATAATAAAGTTCACAACAATTTTAGGGAAAAAATTTATCTTCTGGACCTCAAAATGAGATCTGGAGGCACAAATAGTGTAGTAAATGAACAGGAAAATGAGTGCCAACATTTGATTATGAGCAAAGAGGTGAGTCTAAGGAATGATGCTGCATTTAGCGTGAGTGGTGAGATAGATTTTAAATCTGAGGGATTGATGGGGGGGGGGGGGGGTTCTTTTATTAATAGAGCAATTAACTGATACAAAAATATCACTACAGCATTAATATCTATGTATTATATAGAAGCTGACCGCTCTATTACTGAGCATTACGTTCCAATATGGTGACAAAAGCAGGGTAATCAAATGGTCACTTACTGTACATATAAAAGGTTTTATGTCACCATTAATCAACACTTTGCTGCTGAAAATGGTTCTACTAGTGAACATTATCCGCTTGCAAATGTCCGCGACAGCCAGAGGAGCTGTAAATTTGAAATTTGATTACTTAAAGGGAGGAAGGAATAGAGTTTTAAGGCTGTCTTGTGAGTTAAAAATATGAAAAAATCTGAGTCCTGTTGGATTTGTTGAGCATTGTTCTATGTGTGAAGTAACACTGAATCATTGCAGAAGTTTGTTTAAACTTTTTGGTACCATTAGTTCAAAAATGTTTGAATACATTATATTAATATTGAGTTTCCTCTGTATATGAGTCTTTTCACTGTATTTTTCATTTTACCTGCTATGACAGAATACTCCATTCGTTTATTAAATAGATCTAGGTTTCATCATAGTTCATTTTATGTTAGTTATTGCATTTTGAGGGAAGTTGCTGGTCATGCTGCTTCTGAATATATTGTCTCTGCGAATCCAAATCAAAGTGATGGAAGAAACCATTAATTTCCATCTAAATAAATTTGTTAAGTGACAGAGCTGAAAGTGCAGTTAAAATATAGAAAGATTAAATCAATGCTATATATAAATGAGGATAAATTGCATGACATGAAGATTTAATGCAGTAGTCTAAACTGTTAATTGAGTGATAAATATCCTCAGCTAGAGGTTGGATGTACAGATGTCAACCTCGGCAAAAAGTGAACGGTGACTGAAAGCTGCTGATTAATAGCTACCCAAGACAGGGACTTTTTGCATTTGAATTTGGCACTGTTGTGAGAATACAGTGGTAACCTATTAAAAGGTAGTTGAAAGTAATGTGCCTCATCCTTTTTGTAAAACTTTGCACCATCCATTCATTATAAATTCAATTTCACAAAATGACAGCTCCACAATAAAATATCACAGTTTCTCTTGGGAACCATATTAAAATTATCCCGCAATTCTGTTAACCTCCTAATGGAAGGCAAAGTTTTTTTTTGCGTATTCTGTTTAATTGGTTTGGTTTATGAGGTGAAAACTGAACTGCCCAACAGATTAATATTTTTGCAAATGCTACTTGTTAAAGTATTAAAGTTTCCTAATTTCAAAGTATTGTGACATGTTAGAGAAACATTACTTTGAGCCAGGGAACTGCAGTACAGAAAAGTCAATCCTTTATTATCTTCATGTCTGGGAGGAGAGATTCAAAAATATTACTCCCTTTGGGAGTTGCCTAGAGACCAGCTACACCTGCCCTTGCAGCCAGAAGAGAAACAGTTTGCTGATGTGTGGTGCTCCATCAGCTTGCAGATTTGTTTGTGACTGAATTTGTTTGATAATTTTGGAGTTCTGGGATTTACATCCAGGACTGGGAAGGATCCCGATGGACAATCCTATGAAAACAGCCACTGGACCCACCACATACATTACTGTCTTCCAGACAGCAGATCTGATGCAGCTGATATCCAGCCAGAAGCCAGTGAGTTACAGTCTACTGATAACTCAAAGTTTTTTTGGGCTGAAAGTTTGAATTGTCCAATAATTATAATTAAGCAATGTGAATAACTTAGGAAAGTGGGATTATAGTGCTTAAAGAGTTGTCAGGTAATTTGAATTAAGTGACTAAATTACAAATTGTCTAATAAAATTTGAGATTCTCCTCACAGAATAAGGGATTGACATTATTTTAAATTAGTTATATTTGGGTACATTGACTATGTTCCTACCGTCCATAACATTTTCCACTGCAATATATAATATAAACATGTCATAAACTCATACTTACTTCAAAATATTTTTCTTTCCACCATTGTGATATTTGAATTGCTAAGATCCTCATACAACATATTATTAGTTAATATAAAATCAGAAAATGCTGGAAATGCTCAGCAGGTCAGGCAGCATCTGTGGAGAGAGAAACAGAGTTAACGTTTCAGGTCGAAGACCTTATTCTTAACATGTAAAATAATTTGTTGATTTTAATTGGTACTTAAGTTTTCATTTACAAATTTATCTTGGATCTTTCTAATTACTAATGTTTTATCTTGGTCCTGCCCAAACATTGTTCTTCTTAGTAGTATGGTAGTTCAAGCCTTGACTATAAGTATTTCAGATGTGAAAAACTAATTTGTTGGTTCTTCATGTTTGTAGAACATGTTTTAGTGTAAAAAAAAGAACAAGCAGCAATGCTTTGTGCTGAAAGCCAACTAAGAACTGAACCAGTGGGCTTTCTCATTAAAATGAAGTGGAAATGTGAGATTCATTTTGAATTTTGAATTCATTTTGAACTGATAGGTTAGATGGAGGGAAACTATTTCTGCTGGTTGGGGAATCTAGGACTAGGGGACATAGCCTAAAAATTAGAGGCAGGTCCTTCAGGAGTGAAGTTAGGAAACACTTCTACACGCAAAGGGTGGTAGAAGTTTGGGAACTCTCTTCCGCAAACCGCAATTGATGCTAGATCAGTTAATTTTACATCTGAGATTGATAGACTTTTGTTAACCAAAGGTGTTAAGGGATATGGGGCAAAGGCATGTACATGGAGTTAGGTCACAGATCAGTCATAATCTCATTGAATGACGGAACAGGCTCGAGGCGCTAAATGGCCTACTCCTGTTCTGTGTTCCTAATTTAACAACTTGCAAGTCTTGATGGGTTACATGCAAAATTTGGAGCTTGGTTTCAGTCATTGCTTTGCCCTATCCAAGGCAACTGTTTGGATGGTTAGAATCAAATCCCCAGTGTGACTTAGGTATTTTTAATTTGTGGAGTGAATAATAACGTTGGCCTATTTGAGTCTTTTGTAAGCCAGTGGTGTATTACATTTGATTTTCTAATTCAAACACAAAAATGTGCAATAGCACTATCTATTTTTGAATTCCATACTCGGTAAGAAATCACAATGTCTTTGACACCTACATAATTAAGAACTGTATACTTTGGCCAACAAATATTGCTATTGATTCTTTTTGTGGTGAATTGTCAGTGTAATAAAATTGTCAGTGTAGATAAAAACAGCTGGATAACCATGTTTCTGTTAACTTGGGACTTGTGGGCCAGTATTGTAGATTTTGAGTTCGCACAACTTTTACATGATCACAGTGCAGCCTCCAGAAATGTAATTATTTTGTACAGAACTGAATTAGTTTGTTTTAGAAATGTGTCGATTCCTCAGGAACAAATAGATTTAATACACTTCTTTTTAATAGGAAGGGTTAATGGGATTTAAAATTTCTAAGTCACCAGAGCCAGATGGCCTACCCCAAAAACTACTAAGAATTGTGAGGAGAGTTTTGAAAACAGGAATTGTAACAAAGCACTCACGGTATGGTGGCAAACTGGATATGGAAGTGGGACTAATTGGATAGCTCTTTTCAGAGAGTCGGCAGAGGTGAAAGTGTTTGAAAATGGTGAAAGATTATTTCCACTGATTGGTGAATTGTTGAAAAGGATTTGTACTATAAGCATTGACCACGATTTTTGCATCTAATACATATGCCTTCAAAAGGAATATATCTTTTCAATCAAGATGCTAAGCAGATTTTTTTCATCTGAGACTGGGTATGGTTTAGATTTTTGGTACAATTATATCCACTAGAATTGCCTAGTACAAAAATGGCTTCATTTTAGCTAAGGCTCTGGTCCTTGCTTAAGGATAATTTTTCAACACAATTGGTGATTCTGATTCTGATTCAAAGGCCCACCTTCCATATTTAGATCCATTGCAGGGTTGCTTTCAAATATTCTTAACTACAGAGAATCATAATTGTCATCTTTTCACAAGACTACCAAGGATCCATTTTGTCTTGCCTCAGCTCTTGTTTCCAAAAGTATGTTGTGAAAAAGGATGAAAATCAACTTTAAGCAGGTACAAAATACAGGAACATGGAGCATTTCCATTGTCCAAACATTCTGCTCTCGGTGAAAATGACTTGTGGGCGACCCTTATAGTGGGTTGGTTCTGAATTTATAAAATTGTCTAAGATACGACATTAACTATTGCAAAAGACAGCAGCTGCTTTCAATTCTGTCTTTGTAAGAGAAGAGAAATAATGACTGTTGTCTTTGTTATTACATAAATCCAATATTAGCTGCAAATCAAGAGTTTTTGTGCTGTCCCTTTTTTATCCAGTTTTTTGTCAGATTGGAATTGGTACAAGAAGATAGAATTTTAAGTAGGCCTTATTTTTATAGTCGTCTTATGATATTACAGTACAGTTGCCAGTGCCAGCTGTAATTTTGGCAGCAGAGGTATAATCAAAGCCGTGCTGCTTCCTCTATGTGCTGAACAACCTGACGAAGCTTCCTTCCCACACCTCCCCCCCCCCCCCCCTCCCCCTCCCTTTCTGGGGGCATCAGTACTGGCTGCCTTTTTCCCCCAGCTGTAGACATATTGGCCTAGATATTAGGGGGCACAGGGAACGATCCCCGCCCTAAATGGATAGGCCCGATGTGCATGTGATATTGTGCCTCGGGCCTCATTAACATCGAGCCGCAGACACTATGGGGTGTACCCAGGCACTCGTCGGCGATGAGGAAACCAGCCAAGACCGGCTGTGTTCAGGGCAACCCAATATGGCAGAGGGGGCTTCCAACAGCTGTTATGCCCCTTATTTTGAATATGCAAATAGCCAAATGGCATTTTCAGGTGTGGGCCATGGACGCAGCGCACTTCCAGCTCGTAATGAGTGTCCATTTCCTGCCCGCCATATTGGAGGCTGTTTAGTATCTGAAAAACGGATGCTGTGCAGGTGAATTTCTAGGCCATTGAGTGCTGGGTCCAACCATGCAAATTAATGATGGAGATTTTCCAATTCCTAATGTATGTAAGGTGTTTCACAGGCGATACAAGAGGAAATGTAGTTGTATGGATAGATGGTTAGTTGTTCCAACAGTTTAATAGTTTTAATTTTGTTTTTTCTACAGGATTATACACATGAGTTTAATAAAACCAAAGCGAACTTTATTGCAATCCGAGAACGAGAAGACTTGTTGGGATCAGTTCGGAAAGATATTGAGTAAGCGATTGTTGTTTAGTGCAGTCATATATAAAACAACTTCCATGATTTTTGTTACTTTATACTTATGCGACCAAACCACAGCATTACTAGACGCTTCTTGGATCCAAACTAACAAATTGTGATGCTGAGGCATTTGAAATATATATTGGCCAAAAAGATTCATTTTTGTATCTATATATATATAAAAGAGCTCTTCTGTCTGTCTGTCCCGATGTCTGTCTGTCCGTCCGTTCTCTATACGTTTGAAAGTTACAGAGCGTACCGACGTGCGCGTCGCCTCAAAAGAAAGCTTGCGATTCCGGACCGGTCATAGGCGTATTTACGTTTCGGCCGGACAAAAATCCCACCCGCGGTATCCCAAAAACGTTCAGCATTCCGCTCATTAGCATCTCATTAGCGACCGTGTGACGTCGAGGTCCACCAATCGGACGGCGGGTTCCTTCCTACAGTTGAGTGTCGAGTGACTCGACGATTGACCAATCCTACGCTTCGGTGACCTGACCGGTCGACCAATCGGTGCGTGTGTGGGCGGGCCTTATCCTTCTGAACCGAGGTGAGTGGCCGCCATCTTGATTTTTCACAATTTTTTCCCCCACACTTTCTGTGTTAGGGAACTAAGGTAAATATTTTAATGATGTGTTAGGGAATTAAATAACAAGTTAATAGGGGGGGGGGGGAGAGGGAGAGCCTCGGGAAATCGCGGGGGGGGGGGAGAGCCTCGGGAAATCGGGGGGGGGGAGAGCCTCGGGAAATCGCGGGGGGGGGGGGAGAGCCTCGGGAAATCGCGGGGGGGGGAGAGCCTCGGGAAATCGCGGGGGGGCGGGGAGAGCCTCGGGAAATCGCGGGGGGCGGGGAGAGCCTCGGGAAATCGCGGGGGGCGGGGAGAGCCTCGGGAAATCGCGGGGGGGGGAGAGCCTCGGGAAATCGCGGGGGGGGGGGAGAGCCTCGGGAAATCGCGGGGCGGGGGGAGAGCCTCGGGAAATCGCGGGGGGGTGGGGGGAGAGCCTCGGGAAATCGCGGGGGGGGGGGGGAGAGCCTCGGGAAATCGCGGGGCGCTCGCGCTGACCGCGCATGCGCCGCCCGCCCGCCCACAGCGGCCGTCCATCAGCCGCGCGATAAGCGGGGGACCTCAGCTCAGGACCTCAGGCGCTAGGCAGGGGGAGGGGCCGGAGAGAGGTACAGAGGGGAGTGGGGGAGGCGAGGGGAGGGGAAGGGGGGAGGGAGGGATAGGACAGGGAGAGGACATGACAGGGAGAGGGGGGACACACAGGGGCAGGGAGACCAAGCGCCCCAAAATTGCCCACTGACCGCGCATGCGCCGCCCGCCCGCCCACAGCGGCCGTCCATCAGCCGCGCCATACGCGGGGGACCTCAGCTCCGGACCTCAGGCGCCAGGCAGGGGGAGGGGCCGGAGAGAGGGACAGAGGGGAGTGGGGGAGCGGGGGTGGGGGTGGGTGAGGGGAGGGAGACAGGGGAGGGAGAGGAGGGGAGGGGAGGGAGGGATAGGACAGGGAGAGGACATGACAGGGAGAGGGGGGACACACAGGGGCAGGGAGACCAAGCGCCCCAAAATTGCCCTCGCGCCCCAAAATTGCCCTCGCAACGCGGGGCTCCCCAGCTAGTATTTTATAATTGTGCTAAAAATCCTTTCAGTAAGCACTACAGTCAAGCAACATTAAAAGACTTTGATAAATCACGCTTAATTTTCAGTGCTCACTTTATTTTCTATTTTATTTTAGTGAGTTTAAAATTAATGTGCAATTTAGTAAAACAAAACTAATTACTCACACTACAGAGACCTATCCACTGTTAAAGTAAATACATTAAATGTAAAATGACTTGTGTTTTCAAGTGACAAAATATCCACTGACTTAGAACAGTAAGCCCAGGTGAAAATATTAACAGTATCTTGGTGGTTTTTGCAGCTTACTTTATTAAAATATATTTAAATGCTGGTGGACTAAATGTGGTTAAAAATGTAAGGGGATAATAAATACTGTAGTCTGTTGACCAAGTTGAAAAGTATAATTGAGCTTGGTATGTAAAAATTTAAGAGCTGTGACAAATGTGTTTGTCTGTGGCAGCAAAGTAATATTCTATCATTTACCTTGACCGTTTTAATAAAGTCTTCATATTTCAACTTCAGATCTTACAAAAGTGGGTCAGGAGTTAACAACAGAAGAACAGAACTGTTCTTAAAAGAACATGAACACCTTCGAAAGTAAGTTTATGTTCCTGTGTTTTTCACTGGCTGTTGAACTAGTGCATGTTGATATGTAAGATCAAGGTGAAGATTGAAGGAGGGCAATATGCGAAGAAAAGTATTGTTGGAAATAAAATGTACTGTAGAGGAGAATGCTAATTACAAGGTAGTAATCTAATCATGGGATTCAGATGATGTCGTAAACTACAATAAGCTTGAATGCTTTGTGACCCCCAAAGTTAAAGGACAGTCTTTACATCACTCATCACTCACACCTAGAGCTGTTTCTAAGAACATAAGAAATAGGAGCAGGAGTAGGCCATACGGCCCCTCGAGCCAGCTCCGCCATTCAATAAGATCATGGCTGATCATTGACCTCAACTTCACTTTCCCGCCCAATCTCTATATCCCTTGATTTCCCTAGAGTCCAAACCCCTTGCAATAAAGGCCAACATGCCATTTGCCTTGCTTGCTGTACCTGCATGCTGGCTTTCTGTGTTACTTGCACGAGGACACCCAAATCTCTCTGAGCACCAAGATTTGAAAGTTTCTCACCATTTAAAAAAATCTTCTGTTTTTCTCTTCTTCCTACCAAAGTGAATAACCTCACATTTCCCTACATTATACTCCATCTGCCACCTTACTGCCCACTCACTCAGTCTATCTATATCCCTTTGCAGACTCTTTGTGTTCTCCTCATAGCTCACTGTCCCACCTAGCTTTGTATCATCAGCAAACTTGGATACATTACACTCGGTCCCTTCATCTAGGTCATTAATATAGATTGTAAATAGCTGAGGCCCCAACACTGATCCTTGCAGCACCCCACTAGTTGCAGCCTGCCAACCTGAAAAAGATCCATTTATCCCTACTCTGTTTTCTGTCCGTTGACCAATCCTCTATCCATGCTACTATATTACCCCCAACCCCATGAGCCCTAATTTTGTGTAATAACCTTTCATGTGGCACCTTATCGAATGTCTTTTGTAAATCTAAATATACTACATCCACTAATTCCCCTTTATCTACCCTGCTAGTTACATCCTCAAAAAACTCTAATAAATTTGTCAAACACGATTTCCTTTTCATAAAACCACGTTGACTCTGCCTAATCATGTTATGATTTTCTAAGTGCCCTGATACCACTTCCTTAACAACGGATTCCAGCATTTTCCTGACGACTGATGTCAGGCTAACTGGCCTGTAGTTCCCTGTTTTTTCTCTTCCCTCCTTTCTTGAATAGTGGTGTTACATTTGCGACCTTCCAATCCTCTGGGACCATTCCAGAATCTAGGGAATTTTGGAAGATCAAAACCAATGCATCCACTATCTCTTCAGCCATCTCTTTTAGAACCCTAGGATGTAGGCCGTCAGGTCCAGGGGATTTGTCGGCTTTTAGTCCCATTAGTTTCTCTAGTACTTTTTCTCTACTTATATTAATTACGTTAAGTTCCTCACCCTCTTTAGACCCTTGATTCCCCACCATTTTTGGTATGCTTTTTGTGTCTTCTACTGTGAAGACAGATACAAAATATTTGTTTAACATTTCTGCCATTTCTTTATTCCCCATAATAATTTCTCCTGCCTCGGCCTCTAAGCGATCAACGTTTACTTTTGCTACTCTCTTCCTTTTTACATACTTGTAGAAGCTCTTACAATCTGCTTTTATATTTCTTGCTAGTTTTCTCTCTATTTTTTCCCTTTTTATCAATTTTTTGGTCAACCTTTGCTGGTTTCTGAAACTCTCCCAATCCTCAGGCTAACTATTATTCTTTGCAACATTATAACTTCTTTCAAATCTAATGCTATCCTTAACTTCTTTAGTTAGCCACAGTTGGATCACTTTTCCTGTGGAGTTTTAGTTTCTCAATGTTCACTTTGGGTGCCATTAGTGACCATATGTGTACTTGGGTCCTTTTGTAAGGGATGATGTCCATACAAGTGGATTAATGATTGTGCTGTTATTGTAATGTATTACTAAGAAAATTCCATGCCCCATATATAAGACATCTTTGAAAGCAATGAGTGGATCAGTTTGGTGTTCCCTTCAAATTACTTCAATGTGCATAAATCATCCCTGATTTTTCATTTAATTAGTTGGAAGTAGTTTAGAGACTTGCATGGAGAGTCTATAATTTGGACATTTTATTACTACAGTGGTACTTGGATATTATAGAACTGTCATCTTACTTTTTAAGAATGTTCATTTTCTGACTGAGGGCTCTTTTATTATATTTAATACCATTCGTGCCACTTCATATGATGCCTTTAATGTGCTTTATAATGAAGTTTGGCAGTATCTTGTATAGTTATTTTCTTAAGTGGGCAGGTTGGATTTCTACTTGATTATATTTAAAAACTGGCATATGGGGAAATTTTACAATTTTCTTTTGCAAATTGCACAGAAATGAGCACTTGGAAGAAAAAATATAATTACAGTACTTTAGTCAACGGAATTTATACTTAAGGGAGGAAACCTTTAAATGTTTTTCGGATTGGAATAAAATGATAGTGATTTCTGGAACTTTCATGGCATTAGACCAACACTTAATATTTAGACTTTTTAATATAAAAAAGAACTATGAAACTTGGAGAAGTAAGTTACTTTGAATGTGTAGTGGAATGTTATGCAGGGTAGAACTGCTCCTCCACAGTTTTGTTGCATATTCCTGTATTGGGTGAAAAATGTGCTGCAGCACAAAAGCATGAAAGCATCTGGTGCAATATATTTACAGTAATAGCAGGCTAGTCGATTGCCAAGTTCATTCAAGCTTACAGCCTGTAGATTTGAGGCTGTAAGGGTGGCTTTTGTACCAGGAAGAGGCATGATGGATGTTGAGATAATGTCCAGGAAATGTGAGGGTGAGGACTCAATATCGAGTTCAACAATTTCAGATCATAAGCTCGGCCCCCATTTCATTTTCTCTTGTAATTGTTCCACTCCTTTCCCCCCCCCCCTCCTTTCCTTTTGTTTCTCTCTCACACCTGGCAGCTATCCTTTGCCCTGCCAGTACACTTTACACCTAATCCCAGCCTATTACCATCTCGTCTAGCTTCTAATCTCTTTTACTTCTTTTGTTTCTTTTATTCTTTTGTCCGATCGCAGCCCTGCCTCCGATCTAGTTTCTTTTCTTTCCAGTTTTGAAGAAGGGTCCAACCCGAAACGTCAACTCAAATTTCTCTCCACGGATGTTGCCTGACCTGCTGAGTTTTTCCAGCATTTTCTGTTGTTATTTTGGAGGAGGAACAGTTGTGGAGGAGATGGGAAGAGTTGTCTGTGTCATCATGGGATGGTAGGCAAGAAGAGGAGGCGGTTAGAATTAGAAAGTGAGTTGGGGTAGTTTTCTTTTCCCGGGTGGAACATGATAGCGGAGGTATTTAGTGCAGGAAGAAATGAGCCCCGTCAGTGATGGAGACCGCTGAGGTCTCAACACCACGTAATGATGAGACTGGCACGAGCTCATTTGGAAAGCCATGTTTGTGCACCTTTCCAGCTGCTGGTTACAGAAGGGCCTGGGAGCAGGTTATCTGCCTGTCCTGTCAGCAGTGTTTTTTGCCACCTGTATTTTTGCCCAAGTTCACATGTTGATTTAAACTTAAAAAGTGATGACCAATTTAAGGAATGCGATAGTGTAACCTGTATAATTAGTAATGCACGCTTGTTTTCTTTAAAAGGAATTCCATGTATGCAGTAAAGCATGTACTCTTTCTTCAAAAATACATTTTAGGGTGGACATATGACTGACCTACATTTTATTAGCTGCATTCTAGTTACTATATACTCTCAGGATGTCTTATTGTATAACTGAGGTTTGTCAAAAGGAAGTGGTTGGATATTTTGGAGTAGCCTTTTAAAATCAATTAACATTGCAGCAAAACTAATTTTGTACTGCTTGTATCAGCAGTTAGAATAATGTGTACAGTATATGTATTTAGCACTATATGGTATGCTATTAGTTATAACCTACCTCTTTGACTAAGCTTTGGTCACCAGTCCGAATATCTCTGTGGCTTGGTGTCAAATATTGTCTGCTGCTCCTGTGAAACGCCTTGGAATGGTTTACTATGTTAAAGGCGCTATATATATGCAGGTTGTTGTAATAGCTAGATAGCCGCCTTTATACAAAGCTGTCTGATAAGTTTGGAAGTTTAAGTGCTTATTTTGATTCTCCCCTTTATTTTAGTTTTGAAGAGTATGAAGGTTTTTGTGATTAACCAGCATGGTAGTTTTGCTTTGTTTCTGTAGACCAGCTCAGCACAATGAGGTGGCACTGTGCGTTTCAGCGTTTAGCCATCGAGTGGTAGGTTTGTGCCTGTGATTGCTCATGTAAGGTTTCCCATCTCTGCTATGGAGAGATGCTCAGTGTAGGCTAGGCAATTCCCTACTGGGAGAAGGGGAAGATTGGCAAACAGCTACCTAGACTTAAGCGGCAGCATTTCTTGGTGAGCATTGGCTCTGTCAAGGAAGGCACATGGCATGCGAATATTTCAGAGGGAGAAAGAGGAGAAAATTGTATGTTTTAAGTCTTAAAATAAAATATAAATACGTTTCCTAAATTAGGAACATAACAGTGCAACAGACAATGATTGTTTTCAAAATATATCATAAAATCATACAGCACAGAAGGAGGCCATTTGGCCTGTCGTGCCTGCGCCAACCTTTTGAAAGAGCTCTCCAATTTAGTCCCACCCACACCCCAGCTTTTTCTCCATAACCCTACAAATTAGTTCTCGAGTGTTTGTTTTCCTTCGAAAGGTTTTCATGAACCTTTTACTGAGGGTTATGACGATTGAGGTGTTGCTGAATCTTTCTATTTCTGATCATGCTTTAGCACAACTGAAACTATTCATGAAACTTAAATGTTTTCCCTTCAAGCAGCCTGCTCATTGGATACAGATAGAAGTCATGTGCTTGCTGGCATTATAGCCATGGCACTTGTACGGATGTGTAAATTTTGTTTTACAGAATATCATTGATATTCTGGGAGCAAAAGAAAACTATTTTAGTTTAACTGTTAAGTCAGTTAATAAATTATGTACTGCCTGAAAAAAAGAATTCAGACAAATTAGGTCAGATTACTCATAACATTCTTGATGATTACGGTCAGCTGCACTGTGACTGCAAAGAAAATCAGTTCCGGCTCTTGAGCCTTTGATATGAATAAAAATATTCACTTATAATCATGAGTTTATGGCTTGTACAATCGAAATGCAACGAAATCGCCCCGCCCTCCCCAGCTCAAGTAATGAAGTAATCTACAGTATTTTGTTACAGTGCTCATTTTTCTTATTCTTTGTGAATGTTTTCTAGCTGCTTGTTCCTCTGGCCATATCACACTCATTGTAAGACTATTTATATATAATATAAATTATTACGGTCTTTATTTCATAATCCATAACAAAGTTGCTTTATCTCAAGATCAGCAGGGATCATGAATATTAGCATTTTAGATTTTTAATATATAATAAATGTCATAATATCATGACGCCTGTAACCTGAATTGGGTGACCTTTTTGGGGTACTACTCTGAATTGTTACTGATGTTCCAATGCTATCCAAATGTCTTTTTGGCTCATCTGTGTAACCCCTCTTCGGTTGAGAATCATGTCCTTTGATATAATTCTCATTGAAATAATGAACACGTTATATAATGAGTAATATAAGAAACAAATCCGTCATAATTTGAGGGTGTTGAGTTCCACCTTAAAGGCTATTTGAATGCAAGAGTCTAACTGTTAGCATTAAAACAGTGGCAGAAATCTTCCTCACTAGCCCATCAGTTAATTTTAATCAAGGAACCAGCAGCGACTTCAGTCATAAAACTGCGATTGTCAGCATTGCTGCATCAAGCTGAAGTCCAGGAGCTCCAGTTTTAACACCCATGGCCTGTGCTAGTCAGTGGATATCGAGACTGAGTTTGAATGGACACTCGAGATCAACCCAAGTTACTGTAATTAGTAGTTTATCCCTTTTATTGACAGAATTGTCACTTGCTCCAAATAAATATTCTCCTCCTTGAGGTTTGAGACATAATTAATTTGGCGGAAGAGAATGTTTGGGTCACAGATGTTCCTCAGATCGTTAACTAGGAAATTAATTTGATTCCAGCTGGACTAGAATGTATAGTGCCCTCTTAACGTGCTTTGAGTCTGGCACTGCCCAGTAAGCTCATTCCTGCTATTGCCCTACAATAAAATCTATATCAAAAGCTGCTTGTTTTCTCGAGCTGTTTTTTTAAAATTTTGGTTGGCGCTTCAATTTACCTGATTGCTATGGATTACATTTGCATTTGTGTTTCGAATAAAAGTTTTAAGCTAAAAATACTGTTACAGAATATTGTGAAGCAATTTATATTAACTTCAGTAAATTCAAGTGGAAGTGTATAGGAGCTGCAACTGTACTTACAAAGCAAATCCCAGGTAACCAGTATAAATAAGGGAATATGATGACAACTCTGCATTTACTGCTAAAGGAGTAACCAGTCAACTACTGATGGTAAGATCTTAAGCTAATCTATACCATAATCTCTGCCTGTTGATAAAACGTTAAACTGAACTAGTGAAAAGGAGGATATTCATTATTTTTACCCTTCACTCCTTTCCTTGTAGATTCAAGTTCCATTACAGACTGGATCACATAATTGAGGCCTACACTTTAGTGTAGTACCAAGGGGGTGCCACTGTCTTGGCCACCATTTGCCCCTCAACAAATGCCACCAAAAACAGGTTACCTGGTCATTCATGCATTTGCTGTTTGTAGGACCTTGCTGTGTGCAATTTGGCTGCAGCATTTGCCCACATTGCACTTCACAAAACCTAATCCAAAAAGTGTTTTGGGATATCCTGGGGACTTGATAAGACACCATATAAATACAATTTTTCCCCTTTATGAAGCATTTAGCCTTAATTTCTTCCCTGACCAGAAGTTTTGACACAAGTGGAATGAGACACAGAATCCTTTGCTATTGGAGCAACCTTTTGTCCTAATTTTAGTTTTCCATATCCGATTTCCACCCCCTCAATTTGTTGGGGAACACAGCTTTAAATTAAGTAGTTTAGCAACCAGTAATCTGCAGTTTAGCTAGTACGTGTTTGGGATCTGGCAGCTGATGGGGTTACCCAGAGTTTTGGTGTGCGTTAGTGGTATAGGTAATGTTGCATGCCATGATCACAAATTGCAAGTTAACTTTGAAAGCGGGCTGTACCAAGAAAAGACAGGTAGACCGCTAAATACAAAGTGCAGAAAAAAGGTAGCAAAAACAAAATGCGTAGATTGCTGTTTTTGCAGCTGCTTTAGTTCATGGACATGCCTGTAGTCAAAAATTGTTTGTATAAAATATGCGGACTATTTGCTTTTTGATACTGAAATAGTATCATGTACAGTTATTTTAGATGCAATTGCCACCAAACTTTCATGGATTCAGAGCAAAAACATCAACTGTGCAGTAGCCTGTACCAACCATCGGAGGTATTGCTCTATACATAAAGAGATGCTTTATTGAATTGTGATTATAAACCACCCCAGTGCAGCAAAATATTTGCTTCTTTTATCTTTGATATAAAGCAAAATATATCTGCAGATATGAGCTGAACAACAGCACTGATCTAAAACATTTGTCTGCTGGATCCTACAGAGAATTGCTGGAAGTAAGGATTTCCATGAAAAGAAAGGAGTTTACATAATGACATGGTACATGAGAGGCCAAGTTCCCTACAGTCACTTTGCCCTTGAAAACCAAGTAAGCACTGATCTAACTCCATGGGATGCTTTTGAAGATTGTTTTACTGGGTTATTGAAACCAAGTAGTGTATTTTTTAAAAATTTGTTTATGGGATGTGGGCATCGCTGGCAAGGCCAGCATTTATCGTCCATCCCTAATTGCCCTTGAGAAGGTGGTGGTGAGCCGCTGCCTTGAACCGCTGCAGTCCGTGTGGTGAAGGTACTCCCATAGTGCTGTTCGGGAGGGAGTTCCAGGATTTTGACCCGGCGATGATGAAGGAACGGCGAGATATTTCCAAGTCAAGATGGTGTGTGGCTTGGAGGTGGTGGTGTTCCCATGCGCCTGCTGTCCTTGTCCTTCTAGGTGGTCGAGTTTGCGGGTTTGGGAGGTGCTGTCGAAGAAGCCTTGGCTGCAGTGCCTCTTGTAGATGTTACACACTGCAGCCACGGTACGCCGGTGGTGGAGGGAGTGAATGTTTAAGGTGGTGGATGGGGTGCCAATCAAGTGGGCTGCTTTGTCCTGGATGGTGTCGAGCTTCTTGAGTGTTGTTGGAGCTGCACTCATCCAGGCAAGTGGAGAGTATTCCATCACATTCCTGACTTGTGCCTTGTAGATGGTGGAAAGGCTTTGGGGAGTCAGGAGGTGAGACACTCGCCGCAGAATACCTATCCTCTGACCTGCTCTTGTAGCCACAGTATTTATGTGGCTGGTCCAGTTAAGTTTCTGGTCAATGGTGACCCCCCCCCCCCAGGATATTGATGGTGGGGGATTCGGTAATGGGAATACTGTTGAATGTCATGGGGTGGTGGTTAGACTCTCGCTTGTTGGAGATGGTCATTGCCTGGCACTTGTGTGGCGCGAATGTTACTTGCCACTTATCAGCCCAAGCCTGAATGTCGTCCAGGTCTTGCTGCATGCGGGCATGGACTGCTTCATTATCTGAGGAGTTGCGAATGGAACTGAACACTGCAGTCATCAATGAACATCCCCATGTCTGACCTTATGATGGAGGGAAGGTCACTGATGAAGCAGCTGAAGATGGTTGGGCCAACGGCACAGCCCTGAGGAACTCCTGCAGCAATGTAATGATTGTCATTAATGGTTGTAATGATTGGCCTCCAGCAACCACAACCGTCTTCCTTTGTGCTAGCTATGACTTCAGCCAGTGGAGAGTTTTCCCCCCGTTTCCCATTGACTTCAGTTTTACTAGGGCTCCTTGATGCCACACTTGGTCAAATGCTGCCTTGATGCCAAGGGCATCACTCTCCTCACCTCTGCAATTCAGCTCTTTTGTCCATGTTTGGACCAAGGCTGTAATGAGGTCTTGAGCCGAGTGGTCCTGGCAGAACCCAAACTGAGCATCGGTGAGCAGGTTATTGGTGAGCACTGTCGATGACATCTTCCATCACTTGCTGATGATTGAGAATAGACTGATGGGGTGGTAATTGGCTGGATTGGATTTGTCTTTTTTGTGGCCAGGACATACCTGGACAGTTTTCCACATTGTCGGGTAGATGCCAGTGTTGTAGCTGTACTGGAACAGCTTGGCTAGAGGCGCGGCTAGATCTGGAGCACAAGTCTTCAGCTCGGATTTGTCGGAGCCCATGGCCTTTGCAGTATCCAGTGCACTCAGCTGTTTCTTGATATCACGAGGAGTGAATCGAATTGGCTCAAGATTGGCTTCTGTGATGGTGGGGACCTCAGGAGGAGGCCGAGATGAATCATCCACTCGGCACTTCTGGCCTTGACTTTTGCACTCACGTGCTGGGCTCCTTATTGAGGATGGGGATGTTCACGGAGCCTCCTCTTCCCGTTAGTTGTTTAATTGTCCACTACCATTCACGACTGGATGTGGCAGGACTGCAGAGCTTTGATCTGATTCGTTGGTTGTGTGATTGCTTGCTCTGTCTATAGCATGCTGCTTCTGCTGTTTAGCATGCATGTAGTCCTGTGTTGCAGCATCCCCAGGTTGGCACCTCATTTTTAGGTACGCCTGGTGCTGCTCCTGGCATGCTCTTCCACATTCCTCATTGAACCAGGGTTGGTCCCCTGGCTTGATGGTAATGGTAGAGTGTGGGATATGGCGGGCCATGAAGTTACAGATTGTGGTGGAATACAGTTCTGCTGCTGCTGATGGCCCAAAGCACCTCATGGATGCCTGGTTTTGAGCTGCTAGATCTGTTCTGAATCTATCCCATTTAGCATGGGGGTATTGCCACACAACACGATAGAGGGTGTCCTCTGTGAAGATTGGGACTTTGTCTTCATAAGGACTGTGCGGTGGTCACTGCTACCAATACTGTCATGGGCAGATGCAAGGGGAGGCTGGACAAACATGAGAGAGAAGGAAATAGAGGGTTATGCTGATAGATTTAGATGAGGAAAGACCGGAGGAGGCTCGAGTGGAGCATAAACACCGGCATGGACTGGTTGGTCAGAATGGCCTGTTTCTGTGCCGTATATCCTATGTAATCCTTGACAAGTAGATTGGTGAGGATGAGGTCAAGTGGTTCTTTCATCACCTGCCGCAGGGCCAGTCTGGCAGCTATGTCCTTCAGGACTCCACCAGCTCAGTCAGTAGTGGTGCTACTGAGCCGCTCTTGGTGATGGACATTGAAGTCCCCCACCCAGTGTACATTCTGTGCCCTGGCTACCTTCAGTGCTTCTTCCAAGTGGTGTTCAACATGGAGTAGCACTGATTCATCAGCTGAGGGAGGGCGGTAGGTGGTAATCAGCAGGAGGTTTCCTTGCACATGTTTGACCTGAAGCCATGAGACTTCATGGTGTCCGTCGTCCATGTTGAGGACTCTCGGGGCCACTCGCTCCCAACTGTATACAACTGTACCGCCTCCTCTGGTGCGTCTGTCCTGCCGGTGGGACAGGACATACCCAGGGATGGTGATGGAGGAGTCTTGAATGTTGGCTGAAAGGTATGATTTGGTGAATATGACTGTCAGGCTGTTGCAGGACAGCTCTCCTAATTTTGGCACAAGTCCCCAGATGTTGGTAAGGAGGAGTTTGCAGAGTGCCTTTGTCGTGGTCGATGCTGGGTGGTCTGTCCAGTCATGTTATTTTCTGCAGTGGTTTGGTACCACTGAGTGGCTTGCTAGGCTATTTCAGAGGCCAGTTAAGAGTCAGCCACATTGCTGTGGGTCTGGAGTCACATATCGGCCAGAGCAGGTAAGGATGGCAGATTTCCTTCCCTAAAGGACATAGTGGACCAGATGGGTTTTTACGGTAATCTGGTAGTTTCATCGTCGCCATTACTGATGGTGGCTTTTTATTCCAGCTTTATTTAATTAACTGAATTTAAATTCCCCAGCTGCCGTAGTGGGATATGAACTCCCGTCTCTGGATCATTAGTCCAGGCCTCTGGATTACTAGTCCAGTAACATCACCACTATGCTACCATACCCCATACAGTAGTAATTGCACACTCGACCCTAATTTTACAAACCTTAGTAGATGAAAGAAATAATGGTTTCATTAGCAGGTTTTGGAAGATAACATTTTATCCTAATTAGCGTAGCATGAGTCATTTTAACTGTCAGTATTTGCTAGGTAGTGCTGGCAAGAGATCCGATCATACAACCTTTTGCTCATAAATGTAATGCATACAGTTTATAAATATTATCTTTTGACAGCTACACTACTATTTTCAAGTAATGCATGACCAGTTTTTATAACTCATTTTTATATTAAAATCTAAACAGCGTGTGTTCATGTCTTTCATTCTAATTGGTTTTCTGGTACTGCAATATAACCACAGAGACAGTAATATTTAAATGTATAAAGGCAACTTAACTTGATCAGGGTGCAGTAATGGAATATTGACTCAAGGTGGCAGAAGAGAAGTGTTGTATTGAAATAGCACAAATCTAACATTGCCCCTTATATGTATGCCAAAGAGAGACTGTTGATACTTTGAGACCTAGCAGGCTCTAGAATTTCACTGAATGAGAGATTACCCTTTGGTTTTTTCAGGGATGGGCACACAACTTCCAACTTTTCTGGAAAAAAGTGAGATTTTTTTTAAGTCCCTGTTCACTCGCACAACATGGACCTGAGAGAGTGTTGCACTGTTGGAGGTGCCGTCTTTTGGATGAGACGTTAAACCGAGGCCCTGTCTGCTCTCTCGGGAGGACGTAAAAGATCCCATGGCACTACAGGTAGACTATCCTTTATCCGCACTTCCGAAAACCTCTAAAAACCGAAAGTTTTTTCGTGGAGCGTAAGTCGTGCGCACGACATGACCCGAGTGGCGCCAAACATGACAGGAGTGGTCCGGGAGCTCTGCCTTTCTCTGTGAGCAGGGCAGAGGGTCACAGAGTTCCCTCCTGGGTAGGAGATTGCAGGCCGAGCCGGGCAGTGTGAAGGAGGTACCGGGAGAGTGAACCCAACAATACAGCGGCCCGTCCGATGGTCTTTTCTTACCCCCCCCCCTCCCCCGACCTGATTTGCGGGCCAGCTTAGTGTAGGAGTCAGCCGATATCTGGCTTTCCCACAACTGGCGGCGGCAGTCAAGCCCCAGACCCCCGCTAAGTCAAGGAATTCAGATACGGAGCAGGGGGGAGCCGGAAACCTCGATCTAATGGCAGAAATCAGCAGCCGTTTTGTTAGGTTTTTTTTCTTCCCCTAGCATTTTTTTTTTTTTTAACAGTCAGGCTGTGGAAAGAGTCTCTGTAGCTTAGCAACAGCTTCAGAGACCCTTCCAAGGCAGGGCCCGAGTGTTTACAAGCTGCAACAGTGTTGTCAAAACCTTCTGAAATCCGAAAATTTCCGAAAACCGAAACGCAGCTGGTCCCAAGGTTTTCGGATAAAGGATAGTCTACCTGTATTTCGAAGAAGAGCAGGGCTGTAATCCCCGGTCTCCTGGCCAATATTTGTCCCTCACTCAACATCACAAAAAAACAGGTTATCTGGTCATTATCACATTGCTGTTTGTGGGAGCTTGCTGTGCGCAAATTGGTTGCCGCGTTTCCGACATTACAACAGTGACTACACTGCAAAAGTACTTAATTGGCTGTAAAGCGCTTTGGGAAGCCCTGAGGTCATGAAAGGTGCTATATAAATGCAAGTCTTTTTTTCTTTAAACAATAGTAGGGAGGGAATTTTCCAGATTATTCGGGTATGTACACAGTTGTGAGTCAACTTTTTAATTTCAGCTAATCAGAAAGTGTGATACTAGAAATGTGATGTTTGCATAACTCAAATACAGTAAATTGACAATTTTTAAAATTTTAATATAGATAAATGGGGGTTGTCTCTTCCACATGATAGTGGATTGCTTGTGATTTCAAATTTGTTTTGTAAAAATTGGAATATAGATGTAGAATTATTTAGGTTTAGTGTAGCTTTCCTTGTTGGGACTTGAATGCCTATCTGTTACTTTCGTTGTTTGAAAAAGACTCACTGTTATCCTGTAATTCAAAAGAGGAGAAAAAAGTGCTTTGCTGGTTCTGGGCTAAATCATAAATATATAATTATTTAAAAAACACACACAGCAGTATTGCAGAAATTACTTTTGGGTTCATTGAACTCCGTTTGTTTAGATTTTCAGGTACTTTTAATATTGTTCCACATGAAAGATTTCTAATTATACTAAAAGCCATTTAAATCCTTGAAGATTGGACTGAATCAAAAACTGTTTTTCAAAAGCAATGAAAGAGTACTTCTGAGTGGAGTAATCGATTGGTTGGGGGGCGGGGGGAGTTTGGGTGGAGTCCCACAGATATGAATCTTTGAACCCCTATTATTTCTAATCTATATAAATTACATCATAACCAAAACAACTACTACTCTCAATGTAGGGATGGTAATGATAAAGAATGGTACAAGATTTGCAAAAGGAAGTTTGGGTTTGTAGTTGGACATAAACGTGGCAAATGGAAAGCTGGCATCGACCCAGGCATTTGTATGTGTTTTAAAAAAAATTTAAAAAAATTAATAAAAATTAATATGTAAGTTTAAAATGATTGTGATTGAGTTAGCACAGGAAAACTTAGAAAGGGACCTGGGAGTAATAGTAGGAACACCAATTTAAATGTCCAGGCAATATGACAAAGTAATTTAAACAAGCTACAGGAAACTTTGTGTTATCCGGAGGCTAACTGTCCGGAATGCTCAAGCCACCGGCAAAAATCAGGAGCCGTTTCGTTAGTTTTTTTTTTCTTTTCGTTGCTTTTTTCTCAACAGTCAAGCTCTGCAAGGTCTCGCTGAAGCTGTTGCTAAGCTACAGAGCTGCTACAGACGCTTGGACTGTTTAGAAGCTGTACAGGGTTTGTTGCCAGATACGGAGCTCAAAATCTCCGTATGTTTCAACATTGGTGCTGGTGTGTCCGGCAGTTTTGAGGGAACGGCAACAGCTCGGTCCCGTCGGTGTCGGATAGCACAAAGTTTCCTGTAATAGAATGCTTGGATGAACAGCCGAACAGTCGAATATAAGTATAGAAAAGCTACACTAAGAAAACTAGGCTCTGTTTTGTCACCACACCACCAAAACAGTTTACTTACTTTAGAAGGAGTGCAGAGAAGAGCAACAAGATTGACCCAAATATAAAGATGAGCTATGAGGAAAGATGAGAGAAGTTTAAATATTCTAGTCTAGAAAATGGGCAGAGTATCCAATATATTAAAGGTGATCGGTAAGTTAAATTCAAAGTAATATCAGGGAACATAAATGGAAATTAGGGCAAAAATAAATTCAGAAGAGATATCAAGAGTCTCTTCATGAAGTTTTCTAATGAGCAGAGTTAAACACCTAAAAACATTAAAGTTTTTCAAAATACAATATGCGTGTTGAGAGAATAAATGTACCAGAAGGATTAACTTCATTGGGCTGCATGGCCTTTTCTCATTGTTCACGTCTTCTTTTCTTAAGTTTATTTCTTTGGGGAGAAACAGTCTGATGCTGGAGATTATGTTGAATGGATTATCGTCTCTATACTGTCAGACTGCTTGCCTGACCTCCAGCACTGGATGAGCAGAAATTTCCTCCAATTAAATATTGGGAAGACCGAAGCCATTGACTTCGGTTCACGCCACAAACTCCGTTCCCTTGCCATTGATTTGAACCCTCTTCCTGGCAATTGTTTGAGACTGTTCGCAACCTTGGTGTTGTATTTGATCATGAGTTGAGCTTCCTACCTCATATCTGTTGCATCACTAAGACTGCCCATTTCCACCTCCATAACATCGCCCATCTCCGCCCTTGCCTCTGTTTATCTGCTGCTGAAACCCTCATCCATGCCTTTGTTACCTCTAGACTTGACTATTCCAACACACTCCTGGTCGGCCTTCCTAGTTCTACCCTCCATAAACTTGATGCCCTCGTGTCCTAACTCGCACCAAGTCCTGCTCGCCCATCTCCCCTGTACTCGCTGACCTAGATTGGCTCCCAGTTCTCATCCTTGTTTTCAAATCCCTCCATGACCTCACCCCTCCCTATCTCTCTGATCTCCTCCAGCCCTATAATTCCCCCGAGTTCTCTGCGCTCCGCCAATTCTGGCCTCTTGAGCATCCCCAATTTATTAACTCCGTCATGGACGGCTGTGCCTTCAGCTGCCATGGCTGTAAGCTCTGGAATTCCCTTCCTAAACCTCTTCGCCTCTCTGCCTCTCTTTCCTCCTTTTAAGACGCTCCTTAAAACCTACCTCTTTGACCAAGCTTTTGGTCACCTGCCCTAACATCCACTTATATGGCTCGGTGTCAGATCTTTTTTTATAACGCCTTGGGACGTTTTATTAAGTTAAAGCTGCTTTTGAAATGTAAGTTATTGTTGATGGTCTCCTGAAATGCTTAAAGTTGCAACAGATCAAGTTTGACAATCTGAAGAATTGTATCTAGAGATACAGGCCTAGAAATTGGGTTCTGGCGCAGCCAGGGCTTTAGCGCCGGAAGTTAGTGCCGGAGCTAAGTCGCGCTGGGCGGGCCAAAAATTCACTAGTTCTGCGCCCAAACGGCTGCCGGCGCTGCTGAAAGCTGTTTGCGCCTGAAAACTGGCGCTACGCGCTGAATTGCGGCGCTATTCCGGTGCTGCGGCGCCCGCTGCGGTGCGGCAGGTTCGGGAAGTGCAGGCCTCCTCCTTCCCTTAAGGAGGAGCTGCCTGCACCCGGCCGCGGCCCGCGAAAATCATTGTAAAAATGAGCCCGGCACCTCGGACAAGTGCCGGGCTTGCATCTGTCCCGGGGTGGGGGGGGGGGGAGAAGTCCGGGGAGGGAGCTGCGGCCAGGCGGCCAGCGGGAAAGCGGCCGGCCGCCGCGGGGCCTTTAATGCGCCGGCGCAAAGTCCAGTAAGGCACCTCTGCCAGAACGTTGCTTGCGGCTGCCACGGGCGAGGCGGCCGCAAGTCAATTTCGGAGTTCGGGCGGGTTACCATGGCAACCGGGACGCTGCGCACACTGATGACGTCATCGGTGCCGGCGCAGCGCTAACGGCCTAACGCCGATTTAGGGACCCACTCAATTTCCAAACTGGCCATAACTCCGGCGCTAGGCCCTCTAGCGCCTCAAAAGCGGCGCTAAGCCTACCGAATTTCTAGGCCACAATGTTTTTGGCACATCAGATTTAAAGAAGGGTTGAACTATAGTTTATTCAGCATTTTCTTACCAATACCCTGATGATCTCACCAAATAGCGAGGGTGAATGGGCCGATAGACTACTTGTCCCACACTGAAGCCAGAGGGACTGTTTGAATTATTCAGGCTCTCAGGAAATCTTAATGAAGTTTGTATCTTCTTGTGTTTTTCTTTTTAAAAAAAAACCCAAAGTACTCTCCATTAAGACGGTAAGATTTATATTCCCTGACTGCTCGACGCAGCTTCGCACTATATGGAATTAGATTTGATGTAATATTTCAGTTACAGTTACTGCAACAGAAGTATGCCCTTATTTACAAAACTAAAACTATTGACAAGGCTGGTGTTTGCTATGGCACAGGAGATAAATGTGTCTATTTCTAAATAAAATTTGGATTGAGGCTAAGAATATTTGGAAAGTATCATTATCGGTTTCAATGACCCTTCTCATTGAGGAGCCTCATTTGAAAACCCTAAGCAATATTGGGCTTAAAGATAATTAAATTTTTATATAAAAACTTCAGTAAAGCCCCTTTGGACTTGGTGTCTCTGATGCAGGAAGCAGTCAACGACGACTTTTTTTCCAATTGAATAGGCTTATCCAAAAAATCCCTCTGCTGCTGTGATACTTCAGGGAGTGTTACATCGCCAAGACAGACAGACAGTCAGTCAGCTCTGCTACTGTAGAATTACGCTCCAAAGAATCTCTAAAGTACTTATTTTCCTTTTGGATAAACAGAGCCTCTGTTGCTGAAAATAATGACAAAGATGTAGCTCGCGTCTTTCTGCTTAATGATGGGAGCCAGCAGCATCCCTGCACTCTCGTAACATTCAAAGAATTTTGCTTGGACATCCTTGAAAGCAAAGCACAACTTTTCATACGAGTTTTAACCATAAAATGCTGTCACCTGGATGGATCATTTTTCAACGTTCATGTTTTTAATTGGGTCTTCCCGCCAGCAGCTTGGGTGAATTCCAATGAGCTTACTTTCAGACTGCAACCTGCTGTAACAACAATTTGTATTTATATAGCGCCGTGAACGTAGTAAAACATCCCACGGTGCTTCACAGGAGCGTAAACAAAATTTGACACCGAGCCACGTGAAGTATTCGGGCAGATGGAGGTAGATTTTTAAGGAGGGTCTTGAAGGAGGTAGAGAGGCGGAGAGGTTTAGGGAGGGAATTCCAGAGCTTAGCGCCTTGGCAGCTGAAGGCACGGCCGCCAATGATGGAGCGATGGAAATCGGGGGTGCTCAAGAGGCCAGAATTGGAGGAGCGCGAATATCTGAGTTGTAGAGTTAGGGGAGATTAGAGATAGGGAGCTGTGAGGTCCGGAGCAATTTGAAAACAAGGTTGAGATGCAAGGGAGTTGCCACCACTAGCCCTAGTTTTGTGCAACATAAAAAGAGTTTTTGATGAATTGTACTTGTAAAATCATCAGGGATCCACTTATAAATCTCTTAACATTCTTACCTACCTAGTCGTAGCCAAAGGATCTCCTGCAATGACTTCTCTACATTCTGCCTCATGCGACATCATCCGAAGAGACAACATCAGATTCCACGTGTAAGCTGATGACACTCTGCTCTACCGCACCACCACCTCTCTCAACCCTTCTACTGCCTCTGTGTTGTCAGACTGTTTGTTCAACATCCAGTCCTGGATGAGCCGAAATATCCTCCAATTAACAGCAACTTGTATTTATATAGCAAGATTACAGAGACAGGGAGGGGCGACGGATTTGAAAACAAGGATGAGAAGTTTGAAATCGGGAGCCAATGTAGGTCAGCGAGCACTGGGTGATGGGTGAACGGGACTTGGACGCGCAGCCGACATTGGGGAGTCCGAAGCCATTGTCTTCAGCCCCCGCCACTACCCTATTCATTACCCTAGCCACCGAGTCCATTCCCCACCCTGGCTACTGTCTCGGGCTGAACCAGATTGCTTGCAACCTCTGAGTCTTATTTGGCACTGAGTTGAACTTCCCACCCCTTATCTTCTCCATCACAAGACTGTCTACGTCCACCAAAGTAACATCGCCTGTCTCTACCCCTGCGTCAGCCCATCTGCTGCTGAAACTCTCCTCCATGCTTTTGTTGCCTCCAGACTCGACTATTCCAACGCTCACCTGGCCGGCCTCCCGTCTTCTACCCTCCATAAACTTGAGCTCATTCAAAACTCTGCTGTCCGTATCCTAACTCGCACTAAGTCCCGTTCACCCATCACTCCTGTGCTACACTGGCTTCCGGTCCAAAAATGCCTTAATTTTAAAATTCTCATCGTCATGTTCAAATTCCTCCATGGCCTCGCCCCTCCCTATCGCTAACCTTCTGCAACCCTCCGAGAACTCTGCATTACTCCAACTCTGGCCTCTTTGTGCATCCCCCACTTCCTTCGCCCCACCATTGGCGGCCGTGCCTTGATCCGTCTTCGCGGCAGGAACCTTCAAACACAAACGCACTGATTTGTTCAGTTATGTGTATGACTGGCAGCTGCCGTTGAATTTTAGCTGATAGTTGTTCAAATCCACAACTGCTTGTGGGGTGTTTACATGCCTGAGCTTTTCAAATCTTTGGGAGTGGATTGGAACCTTGAGGGAGAGAGAGATTCGGCCAGTTAGCTCCTGCAGTTGGAAAGACTCTAGGAAAGGAATATTGCAAATACATTGGCTAACTGCGAAATAATAGCTTGGCATAAAGTCTGCAAACCTTTATTTTCATTTGAAGGGTTAGTTTATATAATAATAGTTGGTAAATAGATAAATATATTAGTACTGTTACAGATTCACTTTCCCATTTATTCAACAAATTTGCTTTTTTTAAAAATCTAAAATGCGGTCTGGTGTTGCGCTGCCGATTTCCAAAGACTTGAGAAAGTTTTGGTGGAGGCACAGGAGTGGCCAAAGAACATTTTAAAGAAAGGTTTTCTGTTTTTATCGCTGGGTATGTTACTAAAAGCATACGCAAATATCAGGGCCAGTAAAGATACTTTGGAGACATTGTTACTTGATGTAACACAGTGACTATCCAGTTAATTATAGTCTAGATAATGTTCAGGCACAACTGACCCAAACTGAACAGGGTATATAATGAGAACTGGAATGAGTCAGTTAGTGTGCAGGGCAGGGTTAAATTATCAAACTGATCTATACACTGACATTCTAAATACAAGAAACTTTTTTTTATCCGGCACGGGCGGGACCGACGTGGTGCCGGTTCATCAAAAATTCCAGATAACCGAACGCTATAGTAAAAGATAGGGAGAGCTGACAGCTCTGTATAAAGCAACAAACCCTGTTGCTTAGCAACAACTGTAGAACAATGGCCACAAGTTTCAAGCGTCTCTGTAGCTTAGCAACAGCTGCAGCCACACCCTTGCACAGCACAGATGGAAGAAGGCAAATACAATATGAAGTAAAACCTACTCCTGAATTTTGCCGGTTAACCGAGATTTCCGGTTATTTAGGTGCCGGTAAATCGAAAGTTTCCTGTATGCAGGAATTGCACATGAGCTGTTTGTTAGCTTGATTTAAATCTCCTGTGTTAGTTGTGCGAGTTGGATGCACTAGAATGTTTAGGCATACGAGCCACAGTAGCAAATTCATGGGCAAAGTAGTTAAGAAATATTGTTGAGATGATTTTAAGATAATTGAACAGTTGGTCTATTTCCAGGGTACAGGAAACTTTGTGCTATCCGGAGGTGAGCTATCCGGCAATCTGGAGCCACCGGCAAAAATCAGCAGCCATTTTTTATTCTTTTTGTTTGTTTTTTTAGCTTTGTTTGAACAGTCAAGCTGTGCAAGGTCTGTAGCTATAGCAACAGCTTCAGCTACAGAGCTTGCAGGCCACACCCGAGTGTTTAGAAGCTGTTGCTAAGCAACAGTGTTTGTTGTCAAATATGGAGATAAGAATCTCCGTATCTCTCAACATTAACTCTGGAGAGTACGGCAGTTTTGAGGCAACGGCAGCAGCTCGGTCCCGTGGGTGCCGGATAGCACAAAGTTTCCTGTAGTCAGAAAGCCTCAAAAAGTCTAAGTGTTGTGAATTATATGAACTTTAAAAAAATTAATTATTTTGGGTGCAGATTTCCTGAGTTTTCCATGTGTATGATACTGCATTAGATCATTATCTGCAGTGCTTTGTGAAGTTCCAGTGATGGCGTGAAATAAAGTGGATGAGTTTTGGGGAAACCAACTAATAAATGAATAAATTGCTCCAACTCTTTACTTGCTAACAAATGATTTAAGATGGTATAAGCCCTCTTTAGATCACATGGCAGCAGTTGAAAACGAACCCAGACAAACTGATCCTTAACTAGTCTTATAGTCTGAAATTGTGATTGCAATATAGGGAAGTGCTGTTAATGATTTTTCCAGTCTTCCTCTGTTAAGCTGATTTGGCAGGTGGAAGTAAATTATTAATTTCTATCTTGTGATAATATTCTTCATCAAAAGGTTTTTAGCATTCTGATGAATCAGATAGGAGTAATGGTCTATCAACTGACTTCAGGATATTGCTGCGGTAAAGCTCTGTTGGCTCAGCGGCTGGGCTCCGACAGCTAAGTCATTAGGTCTTAACTGCACAGATTGATGCATCTCAGTTCAGTAAATAGGTGTACAATGTTTATGCTGCATCTAGAATGGCCTAATTGTTTCATTTCTATCATTCTGCCTCACTAGTCTTGAAACGTGGGCTTTTTTGGCAATCAGATCGGCCGCCCGTTTTACATGCTGCTCTCCTGCACTCCTGAAGATACTGGCTCTTGCCTGGGTATATATCCACGGTCACCCGCATTTCTCTGGTTCCTTGTCCAAGTGGCTGTTTTTATGTGAGCAAAGGTAGTGAGCGTTGGGAATCTAGTCATACAGGGCATCATACCTGACCCATGTCCATATACAACACTTTCCAGGTGAAGTCAATGTGCAGCAAGCGGGGAGTGGCTGATTTCATCATTTGTGCCTTGGCTGATGTCAGTCAACAGAGCAAAAATCAAGCTTTCGCCCTTCATTTAATGTGGCTTGTTGAGAGAGTTAACTTTTCGGGACCTAAGTTCTGAGGAAAGGTCATCGAACTGAAACGTGAACTCTCGTTCTCTCTCCACAGATGCTGCCTGACCTGCTGAGTATTTCCAGCATTTTCTGTTTTTATTCTACCAAAAGACCTCTTTCTCTGTTAACTTTGTGCGTTTAATTTATGTTGAATATTTTTGGTAGTACAAGTTTGATCTAATGCATTCAGACCAAATTTCAAATCGAGTTAAAAGAAAATTTAGATGAGTAGGTTTTATTTTGACTATACAAATATTAATGTATCTTTTGTGTATTGAACTTGTTGATATGGCAGCTTTAATAATTGTATGTTATGAAACTTGAATCATTAAACAGTTTTTACATAGGACATAGGATCTACAGCACAGAAACAGGCCATTCAGCCCAACCAGTCCGTGCCGGCATTTATGCTCCACTCGAGCCTCCTCCCATCTTTCCTCATCTAAATCTATCAGCATAACCCTCGATTCCCTTCTCCCTCATATGCTTATCTAGCCTCCCCTTAAATGCATCGATACTATTTGCTTCAACCACTCCCCGTGCTAGCGAGTTCCACATTCTCACCATTCTCTAGGTAAAGAAGTTTCTTCTGAATTCTCTATTTGCTTTCTTGGTGACTATCTTATATTGATGGCCTCTAGTTTTAACTTTGCTCTTCCTCACAAGTTTTAATTCAAGGACTCCTTAGATTTAGGACGATTTCACTCCAGTTTGTATTGTGACCAGTCCTTTTTCAAAATATAAGTCTTTGGGGGTAATTTTAACATAATTTGCCTGGTGGGAAACTGGCAATCAGATCGGCCGCCCGTTTTACATGCTGCCCGAATTTACTTAGCATTGAAGTCAGTGGAAAGTAAAAATGAGCCATCGATCTTGTCGCATCTGTTTCTCACCAGGTGGATTAGGTAAAATTACCCCCTTAGTCTTTTTCTGTCCTTTTGACTTGTTTCAACTGAATGCTAATTGTATTCTCAGGGGATCGGGACCTGGACACTGCAAGGAGCTGAGGCCACGTGTCCTCACTCTGCAGTTCAGTGGTTAAGACTTTAAATCAGAACTGAGGATGTCAACAGCGCTCGCTGTTTGAACAGACACATGCAAGCTCCCTGAATGACTCAGCAAGTTTATCAACTTAGTAGTTAAAACGGTACAGACCAGGAAAATTCCAGCTTCAATCCACGTCTGTGTTGAGTTAGCTGATCTCAGCTAGGCTGGTGGGAGCAGCACGACATGACATGGGCCAGTAAGAGGAAAATCAGCCCAAATGTAATGCTCCTGATGACTATCCAGTTGTTCCTGCTGGAAATGTGCAAGTAGAGACAGGAATAGGTTCACCTGTGATTTCCCCTCCCCACCACACTATCTAGACTAACACTTCAATAGTGACCATATGTGTAATGTACCATAGGGATCTTGGTACATAAGGAACTGCACCCCATCAACCAGCCTCCAGGAGGGAGCAAATACATTTTTTTTTTAAAAAGCAGTCTTAATTCTTTTTGATAGTATAGGTAATGGATAGTAGCACGAAATATTGTGGTGTGCTGCTGTTATAGTAAGTCTGTTGAAAGTGGAGACTTGCGTCTTTAGGGGCATTTGAGCTAGCTGGAGTAAACCTGAAGTTTATAAACGAAATCCTTGGCCAGCTGTGGCTCTAGGTTGTCTGTGCAAGTTTCATGTGTGTTATTCCTATATTGGGTGTAGTCGGATGCAAATGCTGTCAGCTCTGGGCATGTGTTTCTCCCACAGGAGGCAGCATCCTTAAAGTCAAATTGGAGGATTGGCTAAGACTTATTTTCCCCTGCTGTCTGCTTAAGACAGTGCAGCAAGTTTATTTTGGGCTTCGGCTGGCTGCAGTCCTTGATGGCACTAGCACAGCACTAAACCAATATGAAAGTAACAGAAACATAGAAGATAGGAGCAGGAGTAGGCCTTTCGGCCCCTCGAGCCTGCTCCGCCCTCAATGAGATCATGGCTGATCATCCAAATTCAGTACCCTGTCCCTGCCTTCTCCTCCCCATATCCCTTGATCCCTTTAGCCTTAAGAAATATATCTAACTCCTCCTTGAATATATTTAATGAATTGGCCTCCACTGCCTTCTGTGGTAGAGAATTCCACAGGTTCACCACTCTCTGGGTGAAGAAATTCCTCCTCATTGTCCTAAATGGCTTACCCCTTATCCTTAGACTGTGACCCCTGGTTCTGGACTCCCCGGCCATCGGGAACATCCTTCCTGCATCTAGTCTGTCTAGTCCTGTTAGAATTTTATAAGTTTCAATGAGAACCCCTCTCATTCTTCTAAACTCCAGTGAGTAGAAGCCCAATCGACCCAATCTCTCCTCATATGTCATTCCTGCCACCCCAGGTATCAGTCTGGTGAATCTTCGCTGCACTCCATGGCAAGAACATCCTTCCTCAGATAAGGCGACCAAAACTGCACACAATACTCAAGGTGTGGTCTCACCAAGGCCCTGTACAACTGCAGCAAGATATCCTTGTTCCTGTACTCGAACCCTCTCGCTACGAAGGCCAACATACCATTTGCCGCCTTAACCGCCTGCTGCATCTGCATGCTTACCTTCAGCGACTGGTGCACAAGGACACCCAGGCCTCATTGCACTTCCCCTTCTCCCAATCTATTGCCGTTCAGATAATAATCTGCCTTCCTGTTTTTGCCACCAAAGTGGATAACCTCACATTTATCCACATTGGGCAGAAGCATGGCAGATGCTGTATAATCACCCAACCTGTTCAAATCATACTGGAGTTTCTCGGCATCCTCCTCACAACACACACGCCCACCCAGCTTTGTGTCGTCTGCAAACTTGGAGATATTACATCTAGTTCCCTCGTCTAGATCATTTATATATATTGTGAATAGCTGGGGTCCCAGGACCGATCCCTGTGATACCTCACTAGCCACTGCCTGCCACACGGAAAAAGAGCCGTTTATTTCAACTGTTTGCTTCCTGTCTGCCAACCAGTTCTCTATCCAAGTCAGTACCTTGCCCCCAATCCCATGTGCCTTAACTTTGCACGCTAATCTCTTATGTGGGACCTTATCGAAAGCCTTCTGAAAGTCCAAATACACCACATCGACTGGTTCTCCCTTATCTATTCTACCAGTTACATCCTCAAAAAATTCCAGTAGATTAGTCGAGCACAATTTACCTTTTGTAAATCCATGTTGACTTTGTCCGATCCTGTCACTGTTTTCCAAGTGCTCTGCTAAGTGTAACCTATAGGTGACCAATACATGAAGCTGGCTGCATGCAATCTGACTTCAGTGGAAAAGAAATAGGTTTCATAGTGGTGTTGACTGCCCAAAATAAAGAGCGAGCAAGCTTGCATTTATATAGTACCTTTCACAGCCAGTGATGTACTTTTTTGTACAGTGATGATGTTTGAGGGCTAAGTGTTGGCCAGGACACACAACACCCTTCACCTCTTTGAATAATGTTGGGTCTTTTATGCCCACTTGAAAGGGCAGATGGGCCTCAGTTTAATGTTTCATCCGAAAGACGGCGCCTCCAATAATGCAGTGCTCCCTCAGTACAGCATTGAAGAATCAGCCTGGATTATCTGCTCAAGGGTATCTGGAATAGGAAAAATAGTTTGGTAGCAACATTTTGTGATCATTTTTTAATGTTTCTGATTGGTTTAGGTCTGTTATCATGCTAGCTTGTGCTAATGGATGGGATAGAATATTTTTCTGTTGACATCCTACCAGATGGCGCTGTCTGTTGGAACTTGGACAGCCTACATTTAAAACTTCAAAAGATCTACTTTTAAAATGGTTCATATTGTACAAAAATTAAGAGCTGAAAATACTGGACTTACTGCTTGTCAACATCTGAAAAGATGAATTAATGTTTTGGTTAGACACAGTGTATCAGATTTATTTCAGATTTTTAAAGATTTTCAGGCTTTCCTTATTTTAATTTCCAATCTCTCTGGACTGTTTAGGAATATGTTTTGTAAATTTCTGCCTGTAATCTGTTGTGGTTGTGTTATATTCAATTTGTATAAAACAGCAGTGTGCCATCGCTGAGGAGCAGTGTAAAGCCAAATGCATACCAAACAAAAAAAATCTAAAATTATGTGCTGATTAATGTATTAAAGCAGAACTGCCAAAAGTATCCAGTTTAAAAATCAATTAATCTCTAAGTCTAATTAAAGTGCCACTTCGATTTACAATACCTTTGCTGCAGTGTCAGCAATAATACAACTGATCTCACTCTAAAGAAGTTTATGCAGAGCCCTCTGAAGGAAGTCAAATAAAATATTGCATTCGTGTAACGTCTTTTCATGGCCTCAGGGCATCCCAAAGCACTTTACAACCAAAACATTGTTGAAGTACAGTAATTATCTCGCCAAACATGGCAGCCAACACGTGCACCGCAAGATTCCACAAACAGCAAATGTGATGAAATGAGCAGGTCGTTTGTGTTTGGTAGTTTTGGTTGAGGGAATATGTTGGCTACGATAGGAAGAGAACTCCCTGCAACTCTTTGGAAATGTTATGTCCAGCTGAGCAAAGAGATGGGGATATCTTTGAATGGTGCAGCGGAATCTTTTACGTCCACCCGCGAGGGCAGGCGGAACCTCGGTTTTACGTCTCATCCAAAAGACAGTACCTCTGACAATGCAGTACTCCCTCAGTACTGCACTGAAGTGTCAGCCTAGATTAAGGTCACTTTACTGATGTCAATTTCCAAATCCCAAATTTTGTTTTTAAGTTTGCAGACAAATCAGATTGTACTTCATTTTCAACAAGATAACAAAGTTAATCTATACATTACCAAATGTCTTTGCCAGATGTGATTACAGAATTGATTTAATTTTAATATAAGAATACATGTTGCATAATTAAGTGGAGCTGAGGCGAATGTCGTAGAAAAATGAATAAGTTTACATTGTTTAATGTATTAGTTCTCTTGATATTCAACTCAAAATTGAATGCAATGCATAGATATGTTTTAGTGTGTCGACGCCATGGAATACTCACACTTTGGGTCCTTTACAGGCACTGTTATGAATCTTATGATCCATGAAGAAAGACTCATGAAATAACACTGGATGGCCAGCTGGTGGCGCCGTCCAAGGAGTATAAATACTTGGGCGTGGGCCCAGCTTGCCCAGGACATTTTGTAAACAGGAACTAGTGAAAGATAACTAGACCTCCATGTTTTGAAACAAGTTGATTAAAGCCTTGCTTTATACTCGAACCAAGTGCGTAGTGAGTTTTATTATGTCAATTTTATCAACCCACGCCCGAGTATTTATACTCCTTGGACGGCGCCACCAGCTGGCCGTTCAGTGTTATTTCATGAGTCTTTCTTCATGGATCATAAGATTCATAACCGGCACATTTTCACATTTTTTCATAAACTTGTAACTGAAATTGCAGTGCCCCAAAGTATATTTTAAACTATTAAGTGAGACGGATTATAAATGTTTCAAAAATCAAACGCTGGAAAGTGCAGAAGCTGAGAGCACTGACCCAACTGTCACATCATGACTGACCGCTAATCCCAGTGTTTTCAGTTCTGCACTCACCAGCAAGTGGTTTTTTTCTCCAGTTTTAAGAGCTGGAAAATCACTCTAATTGGGGTTTTTATACACGATGACCTAATGGTGCAATGCAGAGTGGTAGGAAGGTTTTACACTTATAATTTCCAATACAGCTTGGGTCATCAGAAGGAGGTGCGGGGAACTTCCTCACTGGGAGAGAAAATTGATAGTTGAGTCACGCATATTTAAACCTTTTAAAGGTTGTTGCAAAGCTCTGTAGGTAGTGGTTTGGGAGGTCACCATGTGTTAGATTATTTTTTTAAATTCTATTTTCCTTCCTTAAACGCCTCCTTCCTATGTCGTACACTATACTCCACTAGAGAATGTGATGTAGCACAAGGAAAACTGAGGCGAGTGGTTGAGGTGGGGGGGGGGAGGGGGGTGGCTGTGGAGAGAATAAGAACAAACTTTGCAGTAGAGGAAAATGATTAAAGGATTTGTTTTAAAGTAAGCGTTCTTACGCAATATCACCACTGTCACTTCAAAGGACTATGCTTGGTTGATGATGAAGTTTCCTTGGCAGTTTGTAAAAATTCAGTGACTAGAAAGCCAGACCCTGGGGATAAATTCAAGTATTGTTTGCTATTGTTTTAATCCCGTGCATTATAACTCACCCTGAATTATTTTGAGGTAAAACAGATGTCAGATTTTTTTTTACAGGCACGCTGCAATGCACAATTTGTTAGCTATCAGCTCCCCTGATGCCTTAATGAATTCAGCCAGTGAAATACTGAATCATAGCGACCAGGAGAGTCCAAAGTTCAGTCTCCTTTCTGTGCCAAGTCAGTTTGGGTGTCAGTAGGAGTGCTAGACTTGGCTTCAGAACTCCTAGGTTAGGGAAGGTGAAAATGCCCAGTGTCACTGCTTTTGATTGCTAACCATTGGCTCATTCTGGAAGTGCACATGAACATTGGGCGAGGGCTTGATTGCACTCTCAAATGAGCAGTGGCCCCCAGTGAAGTAGCCCGCCACAGTGTTTTTACTGCTTGCAAATGAACAACATAGAAACATAGAAGATAGGAGCAGGAGTAGGCCATTCGGCCCTTCGAGCCTGCTCCGCCATTCAACGAGATCATGGCTGATCATCCAAACCCTAGCACCCGGTCCCTATACCGACAGCCATCCCACCCAAGCCCTATCCCCGTAACCCCACGTATTTAATCCCCCCTAACACTAAGGGCCAATTTTTATCATGGCCAATCAACCTAACCCGCACATCAACGGTCACGTAGGTGAGGTACTGGAGGTCTACCCATGGAATTATACCTCACAGGCAAAGAGTCCGTGCATTCAGGACAGGAGGAGGAAAATAGGCACTTTATAATGTGTAAACAGTAGCTGCAAATTCCAAGGTTCCTGTTGGGAAAATTTATCTGTACTTCATGTTTAAAATGTTCTTTATAAATGCTATACTATTTAGTAAACCCCCTCACCCCCCAGAAAAATCTCAGCCCTTTTTTTGAGCTAACCAGCTGCAATATGACTGCCCAGGGGCACTGCCTGTAAGTAATGAGGTGTTGTTTATGGTGTAATATGTCTGATAGGGTTAACATAAAGATACAACGTTTTAATCTTCTGCTTCAAATTGTATATCTGCCTTGGTTCGCAATAATTTTTCCAACCTGTTCAAGTGTTTGTGCAGCTGTTAACAGAGCCCTGAGGCAGCGTTAATGCTCGTATTCATAGTCCTATAGGGCTAAATCAGGTTATTTTACTAGCAATTGTATGGCTTCTGCCATCTGTTCTGAGGAGCGGTAAAGCTTCCAGTGGGAGTTTCATATCTGTTTTGGTTAACAGATGATGAGCCAGTCCTGTATTCATTGTGATGATAGAGTCTGCCGCTCTTTCAGGTATGAAGTATATTCCTCGATCCTTTGGGAATTAGCTGTCTCCTTGTTCTAGACAAGCGTCAACTCACTATTGACACACAATTTTTTCTCCCCGCTCCCAAAAGCAGATATTCTAAATTAGTACTGCATATAGTGCACTTTTTGTTTGTAATTTTTTTTAACTGATTTGAGTTGAGGGAAGTTGAGAAATGTTTTCACCCAGAGGGTGGTGGCGGCCTGGAACTCTGCCTGAAAGGGTGCTTGAGGCAGAAACCCTCATCGCATTTAAAAAGTACTGGGATATGCACTTGGAAGTGCCGTAACCTACAAGGCTACTGACCAAGAGCTGGAAAGTGGAATTAGGCTGGACGGCTCTTTTTCGGCCGGTGCAGACACAATGGGCCGAATGGCCTCCTTCTGTGCTGTAAAGTTCTGAGTATCAAAATAGCAAATTTTAACCTACCTTGCAACGTGCAACTGTGTAATTCACACTTAATTTTTGGACCATCCTGGGACTCCAGAGGTAACAGTTTGGGAGTGGGAGGAGAAGCCATTGCAGGAGATTCTCTTGCTACAACTGGATAGGTAAGAGTTGAACCAGGTGAGGGCAGTCCCACTCTGTTGGACAATGGAGGAGAGGCGTTTGAGGCGAACCAACATAAACTGCTCCAGTACCACTGTAACAGGTCTCTGGGTAGTCCAGATTTGGTCGGCTGCTTTGGCTTCCCTGAAAAGGGTGATTATAGGGAGCAAGGAGAGAATGAAAGGAGCATTGCACCCCATTATGGTGAACAGAATAGGAATGACCTGCTCCCTTTGTGCAAAACTTCTTCCTCATCACCCAGCCTGATGAGAAACTGCCTGGCTTCGAGCTGCCATGCCAACTCTGGTGCATACTCAATGGTATTAGATGTGGCATGGGAGGTGTGCGGCAAATGACCACTCGCTGGGACCCGGGAACAGTCCTCAGTGGAGCTGCAATGTAGTTGAGGACACTGCACATCTATTGAAAGACCAGCATGAAATGAGCAGCCAATCAAGAGGGCTTGCTCCATTGTGCTGATCCCGAGGCTACTGATTGGCTAAACTAAGCCCTTTGATGCTTTTGACATTTTTGACTCCCTACTTTGTGGCCCAGAAATTCGGGTCGGGGGCTTCCCGCTGGTGCAAGCCCCCGACCTGCACTTACCTAGTGCGCCGGCCGTTGAGCTGTGGGCCCGCATGGGATTCCGATCCTGGGCCTCCTCCAACTGCTGGCGCGCAGTGCTTGCGTATCCCAGGGGCGCAGTTAGTTCGAAGCGGCCCCTGGGATCACGTGGGCCATGGAGAGCCAATGGTAGCAGGGAATGCCCATTCATAAATTTGACAGGAAGAGCTGTCAAAACTATAAATACAAATCAGCCCCAAAACATAACTAAAACTTCAAATACATTTTTAAAAAGCATCACATTTTAAAAATAACTATAAATTACATAAACTATTTTAAACAATAATTTAAATTTTTGAAAAAATTAATTACAGTTTCCAACGGGGCTAAAAATAAACTTCCCTTTCTTTAAAGTATTTAAAAATAATAAACCTGTGGGAAAAAATGTTTTAATTTTACTTAATTCACCACTTACCTTGTTAGTGGGCAGCACGGTGGCATAGTGGTTAGCACTGTTGCCTCACAGCGCCAGGGACCCGGGTTCGAATCTGGCCTCGGGTGACTGTCTGTGTGGAGTTTGCACATTCTCCCCGTGTTTGCGTGGGTTTCCTCCGGGTGCTCCGGTTTCCTCCCACAGTCCAAAGATGTGCGGGTTAGGTTGATTGGCTATGATAAATTGACCCTTAGTGTTATGGGGATTAAATACGTGGGGTTACGGGGATCGGGTGGGATATGTGTCAGTGCAGGCTCGATGGGCCGAAATGGCCTCTATCTGCACTGTGGGGTTTCTGTGTGTGAAAAGCAGGCCTTGCGACTGCTTTTTAAAAGTGTAACTCTGGAGACTTACCCTCCCGGAGAAACCTGCAAAAAAAAAAAACGTAAGTTCCAGGCACACGCGCTGCCTCTCCGGCGCACGCGTTCGACCTGTGAACCCCTTCCTTTAAGGGAACGGAAGTTCCGGTTTCCCGCGCATGCGCAGGGCATGCATGAAACCGGCACTTTCGTTGGGCCTACGCGTGAGTACCCTGCACGTACTCACCCGTGGGGACCCAAATTTCTGGGCCATATATATTTTGTGTTTTGAATTTGCCAATATTTATTGTGCCACTTGTGCATTTGCAAATAATAATGGTTATTTAATTGATCTTATTTAGAATATATAAATCCCACATTTAGAAAGAACTAGCATTTATATAATGGGCTGGATTTTCCGACCCCCATGATGTGTGTGCGCACCCGTAGGGGCCTCGCAAGTGCCGGTTTCAGGCATGCACTGAAAACCGGCACTTGCGATCTGTCAAGAATTGACAGACCATCCGCCTGCCTGGGAAAAGTGCCTCTGTGGGTGGAGAGTTGTGTTTTTTGTACAACTTCCGCCCGCTGGAAGGCCATAGAATTCGTACGCCTGGTAAAATTACCAGCTTGAGGGTTGAAAAATAGAAAATTAATTTTGATAATTCATTTATAAATTAAAAATACTCTTCAAAAAGGTCAGTTTATTTTTAGCCCCGTTAAAAACATTTAATTTCCCCCAAAAAATAATTTTTAAAAAATAGATGTAATTTTAATTATGTAATTAAAAAAAATATATTTAATGTTTTAGTGTGTTTTAAAATGTGATCCCCCATTCATACTTTTGAAAGTTCTGTGCGTAAAGAACTGTCAAAAGTATGAAGGGGGATTCCTTTCTTTGATCGGTTCGCCTGGCCCACGTGATCCCGGGGCGCTTACCAACCGCATGCACCCCTGGGATACGTGGGCCTCTGGCAATTTCCCACAGGAGAGGCCTAGGATCGGAAGCCTCGGGACCTACAATTTTTTCAGATCGGAGGCACCCACCCGCAAGAAGCCTCCGATCGGAAATTCAGGGTCAATGACTTTTACAATCTCGGGATGTCCCAATGCACTTTGGAGGCAATGAGTTACTTTTGAAGTGCAGTGCAGACACTGTTGTATGTGTGGTTAGGCATACTACAGAAGATTATTTATGTCCATGTGAGAGATACTGGCAAGCAGCCACCTGTCTACACTACCTTTTTGTTAACTTGTCTATGATTAAAAAAAAATGTTCCTGTTTACTGAGATGACAAATGTTAATACTGAGGAATGGCACAATTTCCCCTGTTTGATGCTCCACCGAAATCAAACTGGTCAGATGTAAAGAACGGAACTCTGCCCTAACCACAGAGCCACCACCTTTGTGAAATTACCACGTCAGTCATCCTTCTGGCATCGGAGTGAGATTGGCAGTTTGTGCAAAATTGTGGCTAGCTTTGTCCTTTGGAGCCATGCTACAAGGAACTGGGCTGAGACTACCCAGACTCATTTCATGCAAGATCTTTACAGGCGACAAAAAGACAAGACTTGCTTCACCAGTATTGGTTGTATTTACTCCCAAAGATGAAAAAGGTGTGCTGTCTCCTCCAGATCCCCCAAGCTACTTAATGTAATTTATCTTGTGTAGTATGCCAGCCAATGGATTACAATCAAAAGTAGGATCCATCTCTTATTCTAAGTTGCTTAACTCAAAATTATTTGGTAGTTCCTTTTTTTAGCACTATATGCCCACTTTGTATTTACATTACTCAATTTAAATGACTGGATCATTCCATTTTTACCACTGCAAAAATGTCTGAATTATCAGGCGTAGACTATAATTTGGGGGTATAACATTGTGTAATGCAAAGTCTGCACCTTTCTTAAAAGCATTAATAGTGGAAACCAGTTTCTTGTCATTCTTTCAAAAAGCAGCATTAGAAGATAGTTCTGAATAATTTTATTTTGATACTCGTCAGTGTACAGCATTAATGTTGAAGCGTGCTGTTACTTAACACGCAGCAAACTTCTATTTCCTGCGTGAAGGTTTGGAATGATTTCATGGTTTTTATGTCCCGTTTCATGTAGTCACCTTCATGTGTAGTGAGGGTTGTAATAACTGTGATGCTCTAAATCAGCTATTGTGTGTGTGGATTTACACTTCATCATTGTAATAATCTATAATGTAGTAACAGCTCTAAAGCTAAAGTGTCAGTTGTACAAAAATCCAGGTTGAGATTAATTTGAGTTAGTAAAACAAAATCATTCTAAACTTTAAAAATGCCATTATGCCTGTGTCATGTACCCCTATGCACAATATTGAATGGGTTTGCAATATGGAGATCTGCACATAAAATAGGTCACGAACTTCAGTCGTAAAACAGTTGATGATCTATGGTTTTGTATAATGGGCAATTATTTTCCCCTACAAAATATTGTCTCTCACTTTAACCCAGTGGCTCCAGGGCTGCAGTGATGCTGTTGTATATTAGGCCCTTGTGATTGGCGCCGTTTGGTCTACGCACCTTTTTAATACTGCCATTTGATCCATGCATCATGAATTAATCCAAATTTTATTTTCACTTGCTGGATCCGAACTACAGAACTTCAACAGTTTGAGAGTGGTCAGAGAGGGCATCGGGGAGAGTGGGACTGCTTGAGGAATTTGCAGCAATAGTGTGCGCGCATGAAAAAGGCTGAGGCCCAGAATAATATCTTGTACAATGGATTGGGGTATGGCCAGCCAACCAAAATGGCTGTAGACGTGCATACATGTCTTCAAGTGCTCTGGTGGATTAGAGTGAATCCCAATTGTATATAAAGTTGAATTGCTTTCATAGAATGAAGACGATCATAGCTTTAATAGGTGATCTAATGTTCAGCACTCTTACATAAATTTGCATTGATGTAATCCTCTTGTACATAGATTTAAATTAAAAAAACAAAAATAATTAATCATTGGTTTCTTCAGTAGCTAATTGTTTTCATTTGCTTTCATAGTAACCCTACAAATCCCTTGTGATAGTATGATTTTGTTTACAGCATAGTACAGCCTAAACAGTTAAGATAATGAGATTAAACTAATTTCTTTGAGTTCTTGATTCAGTATAAATTCAGCTTGTTGTGTCCTTGATTTATTCTGCAGTCTTATTTTATTATATATATAATCTTCAAAATGTTTGTCATCCTAATACTGACACTTGTCAAGTTCATTTATGTAAAGGAATTCTAGCAATTACAATAGCAGTACGGTTTGACACACAATCATAATATGATGCAAATTTGCCCAAATACATGTGGACATTTTTATAATCCTTTAAATATAGCTGTCCATTTGCCTTCATTTATGTCATACATAAAAACATTGTTTTGCCAAATACATATTCCGTGAAGTAATTGGGTCTCTTGCATTTCATTTCCCAACCTTCTATAAAAAAGGTTTTGAGAGTAGAAAACAATTCTGAGCCTCCAATCGATGTTACTCTCGGAGTACAAAAGTAGATAAGTTATGCTGAACCTTTATAAAACACTGGTTAGGCCACGACTGGAGTATTGCGTCCAGTTCTGGTCACCACACTTTAGGAAGGGTGTGAAGGCCCTTGAGAGGGTGCAGAGGAGATTTACCAGAATGGTTCCGGGGATGGGGGATCTTCGCTACAAGGACAGGTTGGAGAAGCTGGATTTGTTTTCATTAGAGCCAATGAGGTTGAGGGGTGGTTTGATAGAGGTGTACAAGATTATGACGGGTTTGGATAGGCTAGACGGGGAAAGGCTGTTCCCACTAGTTGATGGTGCAAGGATTAGGGGACACAGATTTAAGGTTTTGGGCAAGAGATATGGGGGGGATGTGAGGGAAAACTTTTACGCAGCGAGTGGCGAGGACCTGGAACTCGCTGGCGACAGAAGTGGTGGAAGCGGAGACACTCAATGTTTTCAAGGGGTGACTGGATAGGCACTTGTGGGAAATAAACTTGCAGGGCTACGGGGATAGAGCGGGGGAATGGGACTGACTGGATTGCTCTACAGAGAGCCGGCACGGACTCGATGGGCTGAATGGCCTCCTCCTGTGCCGTTATGATTCTAATACTTCTCCAGTTATGATTTTCTTCCCTCAATGCAGCCACAACAAAAAATAGAGACACAGAAAATGCAGAAAAGCATGCAGAATCTGCATTTGTTTCTTTTGTAGTAACACACTCTAAAGCACAAGTGCAGACGCTTGGAAAATTTCTCTCAACCATTTTTGGAAACAAAGGTTACTTCAGTCATTTTAGTACAAGTGTTAACACTTCAGAAATTGAAATTTCTGGGACACTAACTCCTTTTCGGGTACAAATGGTAAGTTAATCATGCCAGATTCTTGCAATTTCTGTTGTGCAGGATTCTTTGATTTACTCTCTCACTGTTAATTTTTTACTGTATATTGCAAGAATTCAATTTCACAGATGTGAATAGTCTAATGCATACTAATTTTGTAAAATGAAGCCCGACGGCCAATTCTTAAGTGCCATGGACATGGTGCGAAATATGATCTTGTAAATTAGTGTGGCTTGTCAGCTTCACTTTCCAGCTCAATATTATATCCTACGTCTTCTGAATTTTCTAACAGAAATGTGGCCTTGGTTCGGAAAAGAAAGTTGGCCAGGGATCTCGCTCAGAATATGGCAACCCTTGCTGAAAGCACGTACAGTATATTTAAATGCAGAGTGAGAACAGAACTGGGCTCATCTGTGATGGCCTGCTAATACTTAATGCCAAAGTTCACAAAAGAGTAATGGTCATAGAATGGTTACAGCACGGAAGGCGGCCATTCGGCCCGTCAAGCCCGTGCCGGCTCTCTGCAAGAGCACTTCAGCGAGTCCCACTCCCCGCCCTTTCCCCGTAACCCTGCAAATTTCTTTCCTTCAGATACTTATCCAACTCCCTTTTGAAAGCTGTGATTGAATCTGCCTCCAACACCCATTCAGGCAGTGCATTCCAGATCCTAACCACTCGCTGTGTAAAAAAGCTTTTTATTACATTTTGGTTCTTTTGCCAATCACCTTAAATCTGTGTCCCCTGGTTCTTGGCCCTTCTGCCAATGGGAACAGTTTCTCTCTCGCTCTACTCTGTCCAGACCCCTCATAATTTTGAACACCTCTATCAAATCTCCTCTCAATTGTCTCTACAGCAAGGAGAACAACCCCAGCTTCTCCAGTCTATCAATGTAACTGAAGTCCCTCATTCCTGGAATCATTCTTGCAAATCTTTTCTGCATCCTCTCTAAGGCCTTCACATCCTTCCTAAAGTGTGGTGCCCAGAATTGGACACAGTACTCCAGTTGGGGTTTTATACAGATTCATCATAATTTCCACACTTTTGTACTCTATACTTCTATTTATGAAGCCCAGGATTCCGTAAGCCTTTTTAACTGCTTTCTCAACCTGCCTTGCCACCTTCAACGATTTGCGCACACATACCCCCAGGTCTCTCTGTTTGTGCACCCCCTTCAGGATTGTACCATTTAGTTTATATGTCCTCTCCTCATTCTTTCTACCAAAATGTATCACTTCACACTTTTCTGCATTAAATTTAATCTGCCACATGTCCGCCCATTTCACCTGAAAGGATAATTACTAGTCCTAGCCCCTTTATGGCTACCCCAAATCAGGCGTATTCCTCAGACGTTCACTTTCAACTGAAGTTTGAGTTAGCCAAATCCTAAAGACGCTTAATTGGGTCTAAAGGTCCGGACTATCCCTAAAGGAAAGGAACAACGTGAAAATGTTACCGTCCTCCAGATAGCACTTTTAATAAGTTTAGCTGGACTGTAACGTTCCAGATATTATGAGGGTCCGGAAAACTCCCCCAGAATTCTGCAACTCCTCACCAAAGAGTGTACAGAGATTGAGTTTGCGAGTTTGATACAGAAGTATTATGTGAGACAATTTTTAAAATATATAGATTTATTAAAGAACCGACCTACAACTGGCAGTACACTTTACACCTAATCTCAGCCTATTACCATCTCATCTAGCTCTTTTGTTTCTTTCACTTCTTTTGTCCGATCACAGCCCTGCCTTCGATCTATTTTCTTTTCTTTCCAGTTTTGAAGAAGGGTTCGACCCGAAACGTCAACTCAAATTTCTCTCCACGGATGTTGCCTGACCTGCTGAGTTTTTCCAGCATTTTCTGTTGTTATTTTGGATTTCCAACATCTGCAGTATTTTGCTATTATATTCACGCTTGTTGAGCTTTCCTATCACGGTATTGTGGTAAACCACTGTTTGTATTCCACTGTGTACATGCCTGGACATGCCTCGGCTGACTCCTCCCACAAGTCCTAGTATAAAGGTGACTGCCCCCCAGCCCTTTGTATTTCTGGACCGGTCGACCACTCGAGGCAGACCTTCATTCTTTTGTTAATAAAAGCCTTCAGTTACTCTCTTAACTCTCAGTCTTTTATGAGTAATTGATAGCGCATCAGGTATTTTGATACTGGAACGGGGCAGTAGATTATGCAATTAAAAAGAAAGAAAATGTTGAATTTGGTCTAGATTTTCAGTTAGATTATTTCCTACAATTGGATGGTTTTTGACTAACCAGATACATATTGGATACTAGTGTTCCCACTGACAGATTTGTTCAGTAAGATACAGTAACACTTCATTAAACCAGCACTGTGTCAGAAAGAAAGGAGCACTTTGCAATTTTGGCTCTGTGAAATATATAAAGAGTTCAAAGAATTGATAAGTTCCATTGAGAATTGTTCCGCAGCATATTTTTCTTGCCAGAATTAAACTTTCCATATGGTTAACTAATTAGAAATTGTGTGTTTTAAAAAAAAATGTTACAGTGCTCAATATTTCCCAACTTAAATGCTATCATGTAAAGTTTTCCCCCTGTCTGCATTTAGGCAATTAAGTGTCTTTTACTCGTAAATCCATTGAGCAGATTTAATATTAAAACTGTGGATTGTGCACCGTTCTCTCTTAATTGTTACAGAAATTAAGGAATTCCACAATAGAGGAAGATTAACTTATTTTAATGAGGGTGGTGCCAACTTTCTTTCCTTCACACCTCCCCTGAAGGCATTGAGTCTTTGCTGCAGTACGACTGCTGGGCAACCTCCAATACTTGGCCCAACAGTTCATTATTCACAGAAAATGCTGGAAATACTCAGCAGGTCAGGCAGCATCTGTAGAGAGAGAAACAGAGTTAACGTTTCAGGTCGATGACCCTTTGTTCTGACAATTTGCAAGAAGTACAAGTAAATCGCTGTTTCACCTGGAAGGAGTGATTGGGGCCCTGGACAGTGGGAAGGAAGGAGGTTGCATCTCCTGCGCTTGCACAGGAAGGTGCCGACTGACGCGGAAGGGGTGTTGGGGTGATAGAGGAGTGGACCAGGGTGTCGCAGAGGGAGCGGTCCCTTCGGAACGCTGAAGGGGGAGGTGAGGGGAAGACGTGTTTGGTGGTGGGATCACGCTGGAGGTGGCAGAAATGGCGGAGGATGATTCGTTGAATGTGGAGGCTGGTGGGGTGAAAGGTGAGGACAAGGGGAACCCTATCGTGGTTTACATGTACTTCTTGCAATTTAGTATACTGTATTCGCTGCTCATGATGCAGTCTCCTCCACATTGGGGAGACCAAATGCAGATTGGGTGACCGCTTTGTGGAGCACCTCCGTTCAGTTCGTAAGGGTGACCCCGAGCTTTCGGTCACCTGTCACTTTAATTCTCCGCTCCACTCCCACTCTGACCTCTCCGCCTCGGCCTCTTACACGGTTCCAATGAAGCTCAACATAAGCTCGAGAAACAGCACCTCATCTTTCGATTAGGCACTTTACAACCTTCTGAACTCGACATTTAGTTCAACAATTTCAGACCATAACCTCTGCCCTTATCTTTTTTTTCTCTCTCTCACATGGCAGCTGTCGATCATTCTGCCATCGCCATTTACACTTCATCTAGAGCCATCTTTTGTTTCTTAACTTGTCCCATTACCATCTCTTTTGCCTTGCACCATCATTCTTTTTGTCTCTTAATCTCTCCTGCCTTCCACCCTATCACAGACCTTCCCTTTTGTTCTTTCCTCCCCTACCTCCTCTCCCTGCCCCTGCACTTGCTTAAAAACCTGTTACATCTCCAACTTTTTCCAGTTCTGACGAAGGGTCATCGGCCTGAAACGTTAACTCTGTTTCTCTCTCTGCAGATGCTGCCTGACCTGCTCAGCATTTTCTGTTTTTATTTCAGATTTCCAGCATCCGCAGTATTTTACTTTTGTTCTGGTTCATTATTCATGTCTGATCCTTGATAAAGTCAACCATCGAAACAATGCGCCAGAGCCTTATCCTGTCTTCACCTGATACCCACCCAAGTGCGCATCCAGCTGAAGCCATTGAACAGTGTTCAGGAACCCTAGCCGATTTGTACCTCCCGAAACCAGAAACACTGAGGCTCCTTGCTGCGCTCCAACTGCTGGCCTGGCTGCGATCAGCCAAGATGAATTTTTTGAAAGGTGTTTTTCACACAGTTGTACCTGTATTGGAAAAGTGTCCATGCTTCCTAATCCCTTTTAACTGGCTGCTTGTCTTATGAAATGGTCCTTCAAGCTGAAAGTGTTACATTTCTTCTGTAGTTTGAAAAACAAATCTATAATCTGTAAACATAGGGAAACAAAATTGATTCTCTCCTCCGCATACATAGTATGTCGTTCACGTCTCTGAGAGCCTGGTTTACTTAATAGAAATTGGATGGAAGCTAAAATTAGCAGTCAATTGCTTGGCACAGGTTTATGAAATTTTATCAGTTTTGATTTGTGTTGGTGTTTTTTAAACTAGTTTTTCCTTCCTACAATTAGAATGTCTGAGTATATTTGAGCTAATGCTAACAGCAATTTAATTTTCAGGTTTTTTTTCTCATTTTATAAATGGTTCTGAAATGATCTGTAAAATAAATTAGAACCCATCATGAATAGAGGATGCACGCAAGTCACCTGTTGTGGATGAAATTTTGAAATTTCTAACGCAAGGGAGCAAACTTGTATGAAAAACTCTTACATGGGTTATCAGATCAAGATCACCAGTGAGCCACTTAAACAGGTACAGGAAACTTTGGTTTATCCGGAGGTTGTATGGCCGGAAACCTCGATCTAACGGCAGAAATCAGCAGCCGTTTTGTTAGGTTTTTCTTCTCCTAGCATTTTTTTTAAACAGTCAGTCTCTGGAAAGCCTCTCTGAAGCTGTTGCTAAGCTACAGAGACGCTTCCAAGGTACGGGCCGACTGTTTACAAGCTGTTGCTAAGCAGCAGTGTTTGTTGTCCGATACGGAGATGAAAACCTCCGTATCCTTCAACATTAGCGCTGGTCTGTCCGGAAGTTTTCATAGATTGGCATCACGCCGATGTCGGTGCCGGATATCGCGAAGTTTCCTGTAACTAAATGAGTATTGAAAATTCTTTTGCATTTTTAAAGAGCTGTACCCTATTTAAAAAAAAAAAAAAAACAGATGTCGCTTTGTTAGCTAAAATGTTACCTGCCAACTCTTCTGAGCCTCGTGCTATGGTGGGGTGAAGAAATCCAGCTCCTAAATCCAGCTGTTCAGTTCCTCCTCCCATAGAGCTCAGGCTGTCACAATCTGGGAGGCATCATGCAGTGCATCCTGGGAAAGATTGATGTGCCAGCAGCTTGCTGAGCTAGCAAGTTAGAACAGTGACTATTATCTCCAATGCAGGCTACTAATTCCCTTCCTAAACCTCTCCATCTCTCTCCTTTTAAGACGCTCCTTAAAACCTACCTCTTTGACCAAGCTTTTGGTCACCTGTCCTAATATCCCCTTATGTGGCTCGGTGTCAAATTTTGTTCGGTATCGCTCCTGTGAAGCGCCTTGGGACGTTTTACTACGTTAAAGGCGCTATATAAATGCAAGTTGTTTTGTCGACGCCCAGCTCTACCCCTCCACCACCTTTCTGGACCCAATCCACTGCCTCTTTTTTTTCCAGACGACTTCTCTGATAATCCGTGAGCTGCAATTTTCTCCAGTCAAGTATCAGGCAGACTGAAACCATCATTTTCACCACGCACGCACGCACGCTGTTTCAGGCTGAACCAAACCGTTCACAATACTGCACCCTGTTCGACCGAAAGCTTCCGACCCTTTTTACTCTCCAACACAAAGACCGCCTACTATCACCTCCGTAATATCACCCATCTCTACCTCAGCCCATCTGCCACTGGAACCCTTATCCATGCCTTTGTCACCTTCAGACTCAACTAGTCCAATGCTCTGCTAAATGGCCTCTCATTCTCCATCCTCCGTAAACTTTGTCATCCAAAACTCTGCTGCCCATCTATCCAAGTCATGCTCACTCATCATCCTTGTCCAAGCTGACGTACATTGGCTCCTGGTCTCTCTGTTTCGTATTGAAGACTCTGCTCCTCGTGTTTAAATACCTTCATGGCCTTTCCCCTCCCTATGTCTGTGACCTCCTCCAGCCCTACAACCCCCCTTCTATATATCCTTTCCTCTGACTCCAGCCGATTATGCATCCCATCCCTTTTGTCCCATTTGCAGCCTTGCCTTCAGCTGTGTAGGCACACACTCTGGAATTCCCTTCCTCGACCTCTCCACTTCTGAACCTTCCTCTCTTTAAGACCCATCTTAAAGCCCACCTCTTTGACAAAGCTTTTGATCATCCCTCCTGATATCTTTCTTTGTCTCGGTATCCATTTTTTCTGATTACGCCTCTGTGAAACATAGTGGCCCGTTTCTCAATGTTAAAAGCACGATAATGCAAGTTCTTTCACTATCTTTCTTGATTAGTATCATAGTGCCATTCAGCCCATCGTACCCGTGCCAGCTCTTTGAAAGAGCTATCCATTTAGTCCCGCTCCCCTGCTCTTTCAATATAGCCTTGCAAATTTTTCCTTTTCAAGTCTATATCCAATTCTAATGTGATCTGACATTTAGCCAAATTGAAATAAAATACGTACAATTAAATATTAGAATAAAGGACAGTTTTTAAAAAATGTAATAAATCCTTAGGTGCACAATATCCTCTTGAATACCTGTATCCTCCAATGTGTATTTTTAAAATTTTTATGTTGAACAATGTTGAAGCTAAGTTAACTAAGGCAACATATGCCAAATGATGAATGCTACCAGAGTTCAGAGGTTCAAAAAAACCCACTCAATTTCATAAAATTGTTACAGGAAACTTTCTGGTATCCGGCACTGACTGGACCGAGCTGGTGCCGGCCCATCAAAACTGCCGGAGAAACCAGCGCTAATGTTAAAACATACGGAGCTTCTGAGCTCCATCTGAAGCAACAAACCCTGTTGCTTAGCAACAGCTTCAAAACAGTCAGCGCAGCTTGCAAGCATCTCTGTAGCTAAGCAACAGCTCCAGCTAGACGCAGAGCCACGACTGGAGGAAAAAAAGCAACGAAAAGTTTAAAAAAAACTTATCTGAACCGACTCCTGAATTTTGTCGGTGGATAGAGCGTTCCGGACATTTAACCTCCACTTAAACGAAAGTTTCCTGTACAATAAGATTACCACAGTAATTTTACGCAGATATAAATGATCTCTTTGAAGTTATATTTTTTGCATTCTTTGGTGCCAACTGTAGTTTCTTTTTCCAACATTTGACCATATCGTTTCATCTTTATTCTTTGTTCCTATATACAATAAACCAAAGTAGGTACACTCATAGAATTGACTTCGATAGTATTCAGTGTTTTATCCTTGGATCCTTGTTGATATACAAAAAAAAACTTGTACTTTGAAATTACCATTATTTATTCATTTCTTGCAGTTCCTGGATGAGGCACAATTTAAATGTTCTGTTTTTTGACTCAAACAGGTTGGGAAGAAGAAAGAATTTGCATTTATATAGTGAATAAAATACATTTTCTACATTCCTAATAATTATACTAGACTTTGGCTAATCAATGTTCATTAATCTACTTTTTTTGACTCTGCATCAGCATCCTCGGCAGTTGCATGAGCAATGAACTTAATTTTTTTTGTCATTTAATCTTGTACATGTCTTAATTGCTTCTGATAGATTAAGGGGCAAGGATGTCTTACTACAGCTATACAGGACCTTGGTGAGACCACACCTGGAGTACTGTGTGCAGTTTTGGTCTCCTTACCTAAGAAAGGATATACTTGCCATAGAGGGAGTGCAGCGAAGGTTCACCAGACTGATTCCTGGGTTGGCAGGACTGTCGTATGAGGAGAGAGTGGGTCGACTAGGCCTCATTGAAACATATAAAATTCTGATAGGGCTAGACAGACTGGATGCAGGGAGGATGTTTCCCCTGGCTGGGGGGGTCTAGAACGAGGGGTCACAGTCTCAGGATACGGGGTAGGACATTTAGGACTGAGATGAGGAGAAATTTCTTCACTCAGAGGGTGGGGAACCTGTGGAATTCTCTACCACAGAAGGCTGTGGAGGCCAAGTCACTGAATATATTTAAGTAGATAGATAGATTTCTAGACACAAAAGGCATCAAGGGGTATGGGGAGAGAGCGGGAATATGGTATTGAGATAGAGGATCAGCCATGATCATATTGAATGGCGGAGCAGGCTCGAAGGGCCGAATGGCCTACTCCTGCTCCTATTTTTTTCTAAGATCAGTCTTGTCCATAAACATCCAAAGGAATCGAACCTATTTTCTTTTCCAACCTGCTCTTCATTGATGTTTGCTTTGGTTTGTTGGTGTCAACAAGGCTTTCATGTCCTTGTGATTCAGAATAGCTCTATTTATTCCTGGTGTAGACTGGTGAGCTCTTTTTAACACTCCGTGCAATTGGCATCGACCTTCAGTAACTCCAGAGTTCAAGAGTCAGTCAGATTAAAACATTAAACTATTGGTCAGATTAAAATTTAAATTACTTCATCTCAGTGCAGGTAGTGGGGGGAAAAAATACAGGTCTCAACATAGAGTGTCCCAGCAGAAGAAACACTTAACTCACATGCATGAACCAGTGGGGTTACCAGTTTTACAGACCAATAACTCAGCGAGAGACAAAAGGAAAAAAATGTTATTTTGAAATTACACAAATGGTGGAAAAAAGGTCAATAGAGAAAGAAACAGTATGGAACAGAGAGACAACAGAAAATGACCAGTTTTATACTGCATCGAATGTGGTATAGCAATTGGTCTTTTTTATAGAGAAATGCAAGTGGAAGCAATATCTTCCCTTTCTACTTATATCATTGGTGAAAGTGGGGAAGGCAAAGCTTTGAATAGTTAGACACATACATGGACCACTACTTGCTGGTGTGTCTCCCCACCCCCTCTTACTATAATTTTTTTTAATGATTGAGAAGAGCTATATGTTCAGCTATTTTCAATCATCACAGTGTGAATGATTGCACAATGCACCACTGCCTTGTTTTTAACTTTGAGCCTACTTCTTTGTCAGGGCTTTGCAATCACTGCTTTGTTATGCGGCCAGTGCCCATCCTTACTTAACAATGCACTGATCTGTAATTTTATTCATTTTATGCGACACTTCTGGCATTGCATCCACACCCAAGAAGGCTCCTCAACAATACCAAAAGTACAGTATAAGATCAGTGTAACACGTTTGTAAAATGATGCACTGATTGCTTGCAAGCAATCTAGGTTTAAGAGGTGGATTATTGTTTTGCAAATTAGGGCTCAAGATGGTGCATGCGGTCAAGATTATTTGTCCCTGCTTTTGATCATTTGCCCCTGATTTTTATGGGCTGGGCCCACGCCTCTGGCTGGTTACCAGTTCTGACGTTCTGGATATCACAAATGCATTGGGAATCTTTTCATGGTTTTACTCACTGCATTGCAGCAGTTGAATGAGCATGCTTATCCACAGCTATTCATTAATAAGTCGCTGTACAGGTTGAGCTGTAGTCCTCTCGGCTGCTGTTTGCAATGCAGAACCATCCAATTAGATTTCCTTTTGTTTTGCACCGTAGCCTGAACTCGAGCATCTATATTGCGCCGTTGAGCAGAAGTTCAACTTTTGTGTTAACGTAGCCTGACTTGATGATGGGCTGCGCCAAAAGCCTGAGTGTAGTTTCTCAAAACAAAGTAAACCGTCTAATGAAAGGCCAGGCTTTCCCTCGAATTAGGATGAATAATGTTGCTTTCTGGTTCCACTGCCTTTAAAGAAGCTCATTTTGTTTCTTGAAGTATGTAGCATAACAAAGCGATTAAGCAGGATCTCTCTGGTGTAGCAGTGGCAGTTAATTTGCCGCAGAGCCAGGATCCCAAAGGATGCAGCAGAGAGAATTGGAGAAAGCTAGTAATTGAAGAAAAATAGTACATTTATATGCCAAAAATTACCTCGAGAACTAATATTTTGAATGGAAACAACAAGCTGCATAATGCAGGAATACCAGTTCAAAGTATGTACGTGATGGAAATATATTTCAACTGAAACGCCTGAGATAGGAGAAAGAGGAAAGTACACACAGAATTTGTACAAGAATTCCTAGGGTGACAGCAGTAAAGGCCTACAATTGGCTTTAGAGCCTGTTGGCTAGAGCGGGGAAAGAATCAGCTAGGGTTCCCTCACCTGATCAATATCCAATGACAGCCACGGAAAACTGTGCATAGATGTCAAGCAAGGGCGGGATAGACTCCAGTGTAGAATAATCTGTTGAGTCCTGCTGTGTAGACTGTCAAACAAAGAATGGCCAAATGAGTGAGGTTCCAGAGACTAGCTGGCATCCATGGCATCATATTCCAACATGACTCCGTGCCTTTAGAAGAGATGGGAAGAAAATTGAGGGAGGACGGGAAGCTAAATGTATAAGGCATATACAAAAAATACCTGACTAATCCAGACATCAATGAGCAAATTGAAAACCTGACTGGATTAAAAAATGTGGATGAGATTCTCAAGAACTGTTCATTGCAACTAAAGCTGGAGTGCAATATTTCTAATAGTTTTGCAGTTCAATTTGCACTGTGTAAAATGGCCATATTCGACGAAACCCATTTATTTTCCCATTCCAATAAATGGAGTTAAAATATTAGCTAGCACAAATTGTCTTTTACAATGTTATTTTGTGTATAATGCCAAGGAATTAGCCAGACTGTTAATTTTCGTTGTCCAAATTGTGCTGTGAAGGTGTTGTAAGCTCATCTCGGTTATTGAAGTGATGCCAACTGCTGGTGTCAACCTTTAGTTGACAGAATAGGAAGATGTGACTAACAGGAAATTGAATGGAATTTCTTTTTGAAAGAGATTTTCTGCTAACGTAGGTAAATAATGGCTGCTGGTATTAGTCTTGACAGAAGTCAGTGAAACCAAATCTTAACTGTTATTTTTCTTCCTGTCATCTGGCCCACTTTAACTACATTTCCCCCCTCCAATTCCATCCCCAGTTTCCTCCCCTTCACTTCTGAAGGCAATGCCTCATGCTGGGATGTGGTTACACAAATGCTGGTAAAGCTCTGCTTCCTCACCCAAGTAGCCATTCTTCACATGAGCCTAGACATTGTGTGTCGGCAAGCTATTCAACCATGTGGAGCATCACACCGAAGTGCTATCTTGACCTCAACCTGATGTCCACACATGCACACTCGGCAGCAGAAATCACTGGAGAGCAGTCTGATGTGAGAACCCTGTCTGACTTGAATGTTTCTTCCTCCCTCATCCAGAGATTTTGAGACCAATTGCATTTCTCCTCCATCCCTTCTTTGGGTAAGATCATTTAGCATCAGAAGCTGAACATTGGAAGAAAAACCATGCCATAGACCACTTTAAACTTCAAATGTAGTAAAGCGTTATTAGCCATTGCGAGTAAATAATAACGCCCTCATAAATGCAGACATCAAAAGTATTTCCACAGTTCCCAGAGCAGTATCTCTTTGTAGTGCCAGTGAAAAGGTTAAAATTGCAGTCCAGTCAACCTTTCTGTCATTCAAACTGTAACCACCATCTGCCTGGATTTCATAATTTCTTGATGTTTGATTGATTGGAAAAACTCACCTTTGAGAGCTTCGAGAACGTTTGTACTTGTAGGTTAGTTGTGTTTCTTGCTGCTGTTTTATTGGAGAAAACACCCATTTCCCCTTTCAGTAGATTTTTTGGTGGGGAGGCATGAAGGTGGTGAGTTTCATGCAAAACTGTGGGCTTGATTTTCCTAATGGGGCGCTTTTGGAGGCGGGACTCCCAATTGTCGGGTTTTAGTCCCGCCTCCATTGGCTTGTGGCCAACCCACGCTATTTTCCCTTGATTGACCTCGTTAAGCCCGCCCAGCTCTTGGGAAGATGGCACCGAGGCGGGATGGGTACCAGCGGGTTGGGGGCAGGATGGGTACCAGCGGGATGGGGGCGGGATGGGTACCAGCGGGTTGGGGGCGGGATGGATGGGGGCGGGATGGGCACCAGCGGGTTGGGGGCGGGATGGATGGGGGTGGGATGGGTACCAGCGGGATGGGGGCGGGATGGGTACCAGCGGGTTGGGGGCGGGATGGGTACCGGCTCCCAGATTCTGCCATTTTCCCGGCAGTCCCGCCTCCTTACCCATCTCCCCAGGGCTGGCAAAATCACCCCCCAAGTTTCTGCACTTTATGGTCCAACCCATGCCCTAGTTGCTCTGCCAGCCGTTTTGTGTTAGTACAGGATTTGGGAATTGTTAAACTGTCATTATTATCGGAAATTGTTCATTTTGCCCGCATGCTGTTAGAATTTTGTATGCATTTGTCACATTTGATGACCTTTCTAATTAGACTGTTTACCTTTTCGCACCAAAGAATATATTGATCTGTGAATCCGGGAAAATTATGCAATGTCTTTATTGACTACAGTGTTATTTAGCTCTAATCCAGTCAATAAGAAGCCATTAAGACTTTCAAGAGTGTTACTTTCTGCATTCATTTGATTTAGGTGCTGTTTAATATTGTCATCTTATAATGATTTTTTGTAGCATTGCTGTTAATTATAGTTGACCAAGTGTTTGTTTTTCAGTTTTGTTCTCAAGTAATTGTTAAAACCATGCATGTTGAAGTTATTTTCCTTTGGCGAACCTGGCATGTCGACTATAAATTTTGAGTGGGGTTTCCATGTAAAACCTTTCCACCAATATTAAAGGATTTGTTTGTGCTACGTTCAATTGCGCAAGAGGAATTGATGTTTTGTTTTGTTTTGTAAAATGTTCTCCCCCATGCCCTATTCTGGGTCTCCTGTCATGCTTTTAATCCCAATTGAAGGGTTGGGCAGACAATCTGCTCGCCGACCAGTGCCCGTTCTACTGTTACATTCACCACAAGGAGTTGTAGAAAAACAAGCCAAAAGTATGTGTGTCTTCCATTTGTCTCCCCCTCTCCTCGGTAGGATGTTCAGCATCCTAAGAACATGAACAAATCACCCTGCCAGAGAGAGCACGTTGGATTCTGTTGTAGGTTCTTGTAGAAAAGCATTGTTATTGCAGATAAATAATTATGTCTCGTAAATGGAGACATGAATAATTTTCTACAATCCCAGGCTACGTCAGTGGTATAATTAATGACTACTGAATCACATACAATTGCATTCCATGCACATCTTTTATGATCAAACCACTTTTCGATCATTCCTATGTATAAAGTTTATTTAAATTGAAATAATAAATGTTTGGCTTAAAGCATTTTCAAGTTGGTCACACTTTTTTTCTTTTAAACCTATATTTTGCATAATAATAAGCAAGTGTAGTGCCAGTATTCAATCTGCCTCCTAACCTACCGTGCCTATTTCCTTTGTCACAAGTTACGGAATGTCTATTGAGTTTCCAGTGTTAGCCAATGAGTTGGAGGTGGGGCAGGACTTGCTGCAGGACTCACAGCAAACAGTCTATTTTACAGCAAGCAAAGTCTACTTACTCAGCAAAGCAAACAAAGTCTATTTACAGAGTCTATTTAAAAAGATTCTGCATCTAACGGAACACATGACTGAAACTGCAGCAACGTCTCCTGCTAAAAGCAGGATGATTTCTCCAGCAAAATGCAGTGAGTGGAGGATAGTTACATACAAATTATGTGTAAAATCAATCCCAGTGACGTACAACAGTGCGGGCTCCATGCGTGATTGATGGGGGAATTACCCAATCATTTGCATTCTGGCCGGGAATAGTGGTGTCATTGTGTTTAGCACACAAGTTGTCCTATGAAACCAAATGCACCCAATAAAGGTTTTTTGTTATCCACCCTGAGTCACTTGTGTTTTAGTGACGGCTTATTTGTGAAGTAAAAACAGTTTAGGTAAATTATTGCTGTGTTCTTTATTCTGGAGCAAATCTAATAAGTAATTGACTGAACAGTGTCATTTCTAATTCAGTGAGCGGTGACAATGACTCACCAAATAAACAATGTACAAGCTTTGCATAGTGACTGCATGTAAGTCGATGGCTACAATAACATTTGAATGCACTTGGAATGAGGTAAGTCCATCTGCTTCCATCGTTAAACAGTGCAAACTGTGAGCAATGCAAAATGGTACAATTTGTATCGCAATATTTGGCTTAATGAGGATGAGATTGTTAACAGTATGACTGATGGTGTGGCCTGAATCCAGCAAATATCTCGGCTGTGGCATGGCAGCTCTAATTTTAATTTGTCATGATCTGGGGAATTCAAAGTACTGGCAGTTCGAATGTCCCAATTTGTACATCCCTGTTTCCTACGCAAGGTAAGTCTCATGCTAAAGTTGAATGTGAAATCCTTAAGGAAATAGTACAAAAATAAAAAGAGATATATATACACATTTGTCTGTCTGTCATTCCGTCTGTCTGTCTGTATTGAATTAACTCGAAAGTTATAGAGCGTACCTACACGTGCGTTACGTCGAAAGAAAGCTGACGATTCCAGAACCGTCCTAAGCGTATTTACGTTTCGGCCGGACAAAAATTGTTCGCGCGTTATGCAAAAAACCTTCAAAATTAAACTCATTATCTGCTAAGTAGCATTGATTGACTGACGTCAAGGTCGACCAATCCTGTGCCGGCACGATTGACCAATCCTACAGTTCAGTCGCCTGATGGTTGGCCAATCGCTGCGTCTGTGGGCGGGACTAATGCTTTTCAACTCCGGCATCGGGCAGCCATTGCTTCACTACTTCCAGCTCAACTACTCTGCTAATCCAGCTTCTAAAAAGTTAGTATCTCTTTTAAAAATAACATCACATTTACCAAAAACGTTTTATAAATACTTTCACTTTCATCTTTGAAGCTATTAAAAGGTAGAAATGTTGCCCGGCAGCAGAGTCACAAAGGGACACAGAGACAGGCCCCAAAGCCTGGGACTCGATTTAAAACATTGCCCGGCAGCAGATTCACACAGGGACAGACAGACAGGCCCCAAAGCCTGGGACTCGATTTAAACCGCCCGGCCCAAAACAGCTCTGGCAAAGCCGGGCTCCCCCAGCTAGTATATATTTTCGCCCCTTCATCTTTGTGTGCGCACTCAAGCTGAGGTACCAGTTCTGGGGTATGTATATCCTTGTTGCATCATTGTAGCATTGCAGTGAAATGGTTTGAAATGTAGAACTTTTGGACTAAATGTGGCTTGAGTGATCAGGTCGGTGTATTAATTTCAACTCGGAAACTCAGCGCATTGCAATGATGCTTGGGCAACAACAACAATAGCTTGCATTTATAAAAGGGGACTGCCATTGTAGGGATTTATACTTCATTTATAAAGTTATTTATCCCTTTGTCTATTATTTCACTGTTTGCTGCGTCAGAAGAAAGTCACTGCCTGAATATAGCATTGGAACTATATATGGATATGCAACGCAATGCTGAAATGCCATAAGATGGATGGGATGTGTTGATGCCAGCACTGAAAACTGTTGCTGTTCTAAATATTACAATGCAACACCATTAATCACACTAGTATTTTGTAGATGAACCAAGATGAAAGACTTGTTCAGAAAAACTAAATCATCTGCCTGAAATGTGGGTTTAAAACAGGCTACTTTGATGAGATGGCCAGCAGTAGGCGATATCTGGGAGCTGTTAGTCTCGAGCTTCTGGTTGGAATAGTGAAATGTGGCAGAGTCCCCTTTATCCTCACCTTACATGCCACTAGCCTTTGCATTTGGCAAATCGTCTTTCACCATTTACTCCCCTTGATCTCAACAACAAGCTTCTTTTCACCTTTCTTCCCCACCCCCTCTTCATTTTCTAGAGTGACCATTCCCTCTGGTTTAGCTCCCTTCATTCTTCCATCGCCCTAACTTCCAGCTGTCCTTCCCCACTTTCTGGGTAAATTGCAGTAGGTACAGCACCTATCCAGTCACCTCTTCCCACGCCACTTTCAGGGGCACTAAACTTTCCCGTGTGAGACTGCAATTTACATGTACGTCCTCCAATGTAGTATAGTGTATTAATTGCTCACGAAGTAATCTCCTTAACCATTAGGAAGAGCAAACACAGATTAGGTGGCCTCTTTGCTAAACATCTCCTTTCTATCCTCGTGTGGCCCTGAGCTAACTACTTACTGCTCTTCCCATTCCCACTCTAAGCTTTCCCATCTTTGGCCTGCTGCACTGCTCCACCAATCTCAATGCAAGCTTCCAGAATGGTATCTCATCTTTTTCCTTGGCACTCCATAGCTCTCTGGTCTGAACATTGACTTTTACTTGAGACATTTACTACATTCCCCTATTTAGCTTTCAGCAGTGGTGCTAGCGTTGTGGGGTGAGTCTGTCATCACCCACGGTTTGACGCGCTCCATCAGAATGCAGCACTGACGGGGGATACTGCGCAGGTGTTGTCTGTCTGGTTTTTTTCTCTTTGCGTTTTTGGGATTTTCTGTTTGTTTCCAGCATTTCCTGTTTTCATTTCTGGTCTTGTGCCTTTCCTGTGCTTTACGCTATCTTAGTTAGTCACATAATGGCCCTGAAATTAGGATCGGGAGCTTGCCGCGCGTGCAAGCCCCCGATGTTCACTTACCCAGCGCGCTGACATTTTAATTCTGGCCCGCATTGCATTTCCTGTCACTGGCCCGCTTGAGGTGCTGCCGCGCTGTGCGTGCGTGACCCAGCGGCGTACTTAGTGCGATGAGCCGGCTGGGATCACGTGAGCACAGGGCAACCAATGGTTGCAAAAGTTCATTCATGAGTTTGACAGTAAGAGCTGTCAAACTCATGAAAACTCCTGGCCCCAAAACACTACTTAAACCTGAAAGAAAATTTAAAAAGACATTGCACTACTTAAATGAACCATAAAGAACTCTGAAAAACTATTTTAAACAATAATTTTAAAATTTGAAAAAAAAAAAAGTATATAAAAAATCGGGGCTAAAACTAAACTTACCTTACTGTAAATTCTTTAAAAATAACAAACCTGTGGGGAAAAAAAATTCTCAATTGCATTAATAGACCACTTACCTGAAAAACTAAGTACTTACGTGTGGTTTTTCAATGCGTAAAGACCGGAGGCCTTTACACACGCGCAACTCTCTAAAAATAGAGGAAATCCAAGTCGCACGCGCTGCCCGATGCCGCGCACGCGTTGAGCCTCTTAACCCCTTGGGTCAGAGGACAGGAAATGCCGGTTTTCAGCACATGCGCTGTGCATACTGAAAACCGGCAATTCCTCCGGGCGCACGCGTGAGTACCCCGTCCTTACTAACGCTTTGTGCCCGGAATTATTACTTTATTGTTTTGTTTTTCTAATGTCTTTGTGTTTGCCACACTGAGATGATCTTTCATATCCTATGAAAGGTTCCTACTCAGTGAAGCAGTTTGCAGGTTATTCAGTTAACTCATTTCCTCTTGGTTAGCACAGTCTCTGTTGCCACTTTTTCTCATCTGCTTTTATTTTCCTCTCTTTCCCCCCACCCCACCCTTCCACATAGGTGTTTGCTTATCTTTAAGTTTTCAGTTCTGTAGAGAGTTACACAGTCAATGTTTACCTGTAACTTCTTATTACAGATACTGATGGATCTGCTGTACATTTTATGTTTTTTATTTCCTATTTATATATTTTTTCATTGCTGCTGTACTGTCTCTAGTCTTGGCACATTGCTAGCTCAGCACCTACAGTCTGTGAATGATTGCTGACTTCCTCCATCCAATTTCCCCTCACTTTTTCTTCTTTTATTCTTATGTGCTGGGGTTGAGTGAAGGATGCATAATTCTGTTTTACATGCATATTAACCTGGTACATTAATGGTTGCAACATCAAGTTATAATATGCTTAAGAACCTCCTACGTGTCAGCTATACTGTTTAATTTTGCATGTGCTTTGTGGTGCAGTAAACAGTTCTTCCTCACAATCCTTTTGTGGGCTTAAAAAGAAACTAAGTAAAATTGTTGTTTCAATTAAAAGGTACTCCAGCGCATGTTAGAAGCATTTAATTTTAAATAACAGATTATAGGTGTTCCCTGCAACTATTTCAGAAATTTCAAAAAAGTAACATGCATTTCTGGAGAGTTGGGGCACCAATTTTAATCCGCTGAGGAAAAGGTGAGATGCATTTGGCTGGGTTAGTAAGAAATAGAGACTTCTACTCAGTGAGGGTGTTGAACTAGGGAGTTTTCAGCAAGTGCTATTGCTCTTGAGGTGCTTTGGCCACCTTCAGCAAAGAAGATCGACATACTACTACTAGGCAACGTTCGGGTTTTGTGCCTCTAATAATGCACCTCGTTCAGACAGAGGGAAAGTGAGGCCATGTTTTAGCAAGGTATTTTATCATGAGTCTCCTGAGGATGGAGGTTTGCTCCCAGGCCACCCTCACATGCACTCTGAAACCAGATAGTAGGAGGTATGCAAAAATAGTCTGGGGTGCTTCTGTGCAGTTAATTTCTTGCCACGCTCTCTGCATTCTACTGGGGCACAGCTGAAATTGTGAACTATGCGTGTTGGAGATGCCACGTGTGAAACTATTTCTCACCAGTTTGTAATGGAGCACGTGACATTGGAGATGGAAAATTAGAAGAAGAAATGTGAATTTATTTGGTAAGAGATTTTCTCATTGTATTGATTTTCCCCCTTTCTTTTGCAGCTCAGATCGGCTGATAGAAGATACAATAAGGTAAGGCAGCATGAGCAAATTTACTAGTCTAATTTCAAAGTAATTACAGTATAAGGTATTCATTTAGCGCAAGCTTACAACTTGCTTTAAGTTTGTCCTTGGAGTAAAGCTTGTAGATTGATTTCTACGGTTTTGTACCAACTGCGTGGACTTCTGTATTTTCTTTTCCTATTTACTTCGTTTCCTCGTACTTTTACAATTGTTCCATAATGCTAATACAGTATGATGAATTATAAATTATTGCACTATTCTGCACCAATCGGTCAACCTCCAGCTTATTATAAAAAGTAATTTTTAATGAAGATATCTATCCTACATTATCCAATCCAAAAATTGTGAAACTTACTTGAATTCCTGTCCTTTTCAACATTTATCTTTATTCAAGAAATGATTCCAAGACCATTTGCTAAACACTTTAGATTTTGGCTGCATCATGTTTGGGCAACCTTAATTCAGCTCCGATTGAGCGTGGGTCAATAGCACAAAAACTGTCATTAAATTAGCAATCTCATTCAAAGGGGTTAGAAGAAAGTTGGTGTGAAAAATGGGAAAACGTTACACTGGTGCAATAGGGTATGTTCCTCTGAGGTTGATACTAGGGTATATTGTTGGAGTAGGGTGAGTTTTACTCTACAATGGGTCTTGCAGTAGTTGGTGCTTATATTGTTGGGTACTTGAAGGTGAAAAATGTCCCATTAACCAGCAGTAACATTTCTCCTCTTGATGAACATAAGTAAGTTATTTTTTTAAATTTGATCAGGAAACGGCTTTGTTGCAAGACAAAATTCTTTGTTTTTCCTCTGTTGATGTGATATTCTGATAATTCTACTTTATGTGCAGTGAAGGGATAATTTTTCTTAATTTTTTTCAAAATAAAAGCAATGTTGCAAATAACAAATTTATCTGGAAATACTCAGCAGGTCAGGCAGCATCCATAGAGAGAGAAACAGTTAATGTTTCAGGTCGATGACCCTTCGTCAGATCTGGAAAAAGTTGGAGATGTAACAGGTTTTTAAGCAAGTTTAGGGGCAGGGAGAGGGGGGTGGGTGGAAAGAACAAAAGGGAAGGTCTGAGATAGGGTGGAAGGCAGGAGAGATAAAGAGACAAAAGGGATGATGGTGCAAGGCAAAAGGAGATGGTAATGGGATAAGTTAAGAAACAAAAGATGGCTCTAGATGAAGTGTAAATGGCAGAATCATCAACAGCTGCCATGTGAGAGAGAGAGAGAGAGAAACAAATGATGGGGGCAGAGGTTATGGTCTGAAATTGTTGAACTCGGTGTTGAGTCCGGAAGGCTGTAAAGTGCTTAATCGAACGATGAGGTGCTGTTCCTCGAGCTTACATTGAGCTTCATTGGAACAGAGTAAGAGATCGAGAACGGAGAGGTCAGAGTGGAAGTGGAGCGGAGAATTAAAGTGACAGGTGACCGGAAGCTCGGGGGTCACCCTTACGGACTGAATGGAGGCGTTCTGCAAAGCGGTCACCCAATCTGCATTTGGTCCCCCCCAGTGTGAGGAGACCTCATCGTGAGCAGCGAATACAGTATACTACATTGCAAGAAGTACAAGTACAGGTGAACAAGTCGATTAGGCACCTGGACTCAACATCGACTTCAACAATTTCAGACCATAACCTCTGCCCCTATCTTCTTTCTCTCTCTCACATGGCAGCTGTTGATGATTCTGCCATTTACACTTCATCTAGAGCCATCTTTTGTTTCTTAACTTGTCCCATTACCATCTCCTTTTGCCTTGCACCATCATCCCTTTTGTCTCTTAATCTCTCCTGCCTTCCATCCTATCACAGACCTTCCCTTTTGTTCTTTCCACTCCACCCCCCTCTCCCTGCCCCTACACTTGCTTAAAAACCTGTTCCATCTCCAACTTTTTCCAGTCCTGATGAAGGGTCATCAACCTGAAACGTTAACTCTGTTTCTCTCTCTACAGATGCTGCCTGACCTGCTGAGTATTTCCAGCATTTTCTGTTTTTATTTTGGATTTCCAGCATACGCAGTATTTTGCTTTTAAACAAATTTATCTGTGTGGTCTCAAATTTTAACAGAATTATTTAAACCCATATAAGAAAAAATTCTCTACCTGTAAGTGGTAGAGGGTTTTGGTGCTCCCAAAATGTAGTTATCAGCCAACACGCAAGTTCCTGATCTTAAAAGTACCACCTGAAGGAGGTACTTGGGAGAACTGTGGATTTTAAATATTGTTTGCAGTTTTGGGCACTCTACCTTCACAAAGTCATTCTAACATTTACAGCTTTCTGACCAGCTTGTTCAAGACAATGGAATTGAGGATGAGACACACCAGGTCTTTCCCCCCACTGCTTTAATTAGATTTAACACAAGTAACCCTCATTTGTTTCATTGAAAGTGAAAAAGCTACTGCACCTTAAAAATCAACACCTAAAAATGGCATACGGTGCTACAACTGACAACCTATAAACAAGAGTGAAAATACAGAATTAAACAAAAAACTTTGCACAATTTTTTTAAGGTGTCTGCTCAAGAGGAAGGAGTTTTGTTACAGATGCAAAATTATTCAGTCAATTGAAATAATCTATATGTGTTTTGGACAGCGTATTTATATCAATTTTAACGTCATAACACACAGTGCCGTTATGCAAAATGAAAAGAAAAATCCCGTTGCTGTTCCCCCTGAATCACGGAGGGTATTCGATGTTCCGGCAGCTTTGTTAACATGATGCGAGTATGATTCATCTGCCACTGTGTCGTGTTTGGAAAGGATTAAGCACATCTGCTTGAGATTTGGGTAGTGGGTGATTTTAGTTAGATTGTCAGTTGCGTTTAGAAGATTTTTCCTTCTATTAGAAGCAGAAGAAATGCCACTTTGAGGTACACCTCAGCTGGCTTTCTAAACCTTGGGATACACCCGCCCTAGTTATTTTAGCATTGGTTGCTGTCATTCAGTAACTTTTTATTATGGTAGTTTAGTTCCAAACCTAGAAGTGCTTCAGGTTTTAAATTGCCTAATGCATTAGAATATATATCTGCAGATTGGTATGAAGTAAAAACTAAATTGATCAAAGTAAAATGCAAATATTTTAAAATTGGCAGGAGTTAATCGGATTATCTGTTAAATATATTCCTATCTAGCTTGCATTTCATATCTGGTTTCAAATATTATGTACGATTGCCTCCAATAATGAATCCCTTCTGAATTGTTAATGTCAGAATTATTTTGCCTCAAGAAATGTCATTGAAATAAACTACTGCGTTCTTTCACATTAAGAATAAATGTTGGCTGTAATTCATGCACATACATTTTGATATAGGTTTCTCGAGATTAGAAAATTGTGTTCAAGTTGCCTTGTAGACAGCTCTGCTGTAACCATATCTTGATGTAGTTTGCTCAGGAAATGGCCACTGCAATAACATAATGAAATAATGGCACCACTTCCTTTTAGGCCACAGATACCATTTGTTCCTTTAAACAATTTTTAAACGTTTTTCTAAATTTTGTGGCAGCTCAGGTTTATTGTATTTTATTGACAGGAACTCTGTCATTGTAACACACCCCTGTACACTGGGAAAAGTCTGCAGTAAGCCTGTTTTAAACATTTTTAAATCCACTTTGTTCTCAGACTGCACAAGTTCTCACATTGGCACACACAGTAATTTTAATTTACAGTGCATTTTGTTTGCCGAGTCACTTGGCTATCTATTGAGAGCCAAATATAGTAGATGTTCAGCAAGAACACTTCCATATGCAGTCTTCCTTTTATGCAGTCATTCCTATTGAGTAAATGCTGTTAAAAGTAGAGTCAACCTTTGTTATAATGAAATGTTCAGCAACTCTATTTTTCTACCTGAGGGTCTGCCATAACCTCCTCCAAGGCACTCTGCCAGTGCTACTATGTAACTGGCTGTTAGGTGCACAGGCTGACTTCATTCACTTGCTGACTTATATTATCTTTTCTACCCCGCTGAAGAAGCACCTCCCATCCATTTAAATTTGAGAGCGGGTACCCATCCCCTACAATAACATATTGCAGCACATTGCACCAACTTGTGCCACCAGCCGCAGCCTTTCAGTTTTGAGAAAGAGAACAATTGTCGTGATGTGCTTTACATTGACCTGGAGTCTGATTCTCATACAGACACTGCTGGGCCATTCTTCACAGTTCTCCCTTTACTGAATTTTTGCAGGTTCTTTTTCTGCATCTGCTCTATATGATAGTTTTTTTTTTCCTCTCTATAATTTGACCTTTCTCTGTGAGGTCTCTAGGTTGGATTATAGCTCTCGGCATACTTGGGGGTAAATGAAGTAGGGTGGGAGGAGGTTCGTGCGGAGCATGAACACCGGCATAGAGCAGTTGGGCCAAATGGCCTGTGTCTGTGCTGTAAATTCTATGTACCTATTTTCATTTTTCTTCATGGTCCCCTTGCCTGCTCCACCTGCTCACAGATGAAACCTTCTTGTTCGTTTCCTCCCGCCTGCTTGCAGCTGAATGCTTTCACAGTCTCTGTCCTATCAGTTATACTATGGTAATTGCTCTGACTACAAGCACACCTTCGGAGGCTTACGAAAGAGCTTTGCTCCCTGCCTGCCGAGGCAAAATGGTGTACTATAGGAAATGTAAATGCACAGTATTGGATCATGTATAATTCAGAAAATTCACCTTATTCGAACAAATGGACAGCATGTACACCGTGGTTTCATCAGGTTCTTTTGATGTTCTCGTTCCGGATATCTACCTTACAAATCAAAAAGAATGATTGGTGGTAAACAATTAGCAAATTGGTACTGATCTAATTGTAAAATGAGGGTAAGAGATTGTGCACTTATTAATCCCAGTGGGCATGTCATTGCCAAAAATCAGAAGTCTGTTAACCCACCTTTGATGATGTATTTATATTACAGCGCTCTTGCTGATCTGGCCATTGAACAGTCACGGCTGTTAACTAAAGGATGATGAACCCTTTTGGTGAATCCTTTGATGTTGCCTGAAAGCTTCCCATAAATAAACCATATAATGCTAAATGGAAGAGGTTGGTCATCTGTTTAATCAGGAAACTTGATCCATTATCTTGAGAATTCTTGCAATTTGGAGCATCTGCAATACTTGCTAAATGTTAATCCAAACATTAGGCATCATGCTGCACCATTGGGGTATTCTCTGAACATTCTCTCAAATCTCTTCCATCTCATTTCATGAAAAAGGCGTGGACATCTTAACTGCTTAAATCCTATCATGGGTTTTATATCTGATAATTCATAAATTTATATCATCTCCTTTTTGAGTGTTTTATATTTTTCTGAATTTGAATTTCTTGCTAGAAAATGGCATTGCAGTTGGTGGTGGTTTTGGTTAGAATAGAGAAACTGCAAATCTGATTGTCAACCAGTCTACCTGATGTGTCATGATTAGAGCGCTCCCTAAACAAACATTCAGAATTGATTTCAGAATTTTGCTTACAATAAATTGTTGCTCCAAATCTTGCGCCGCCTTACAGGCAGGATGAACATTTAACCAGGTAAGTGGGAGCAGTGGAAGAAGAGGGATTTTTTATTATATTTTAACCAAGAACTTAAATGAATTTGTTAGTTATTCATATCTTGTGCAACACTTATGTCCAGGTGTCTCATTTTGAAGCAAAGATTGATGAACAAGATAACATTGAACGATCTCCGTAAGGCAATTATCACACTTTTGCCAAGTGTAGGATGACCTTATTTTAGCACAGACTATAGATCATCCAGATAAAGATGGCTCAATTATCTCCAAGACACTATTGGGATGGATTCCTCCAATATGTCAAAGACGTACAAAAGGATGCGGTCGTCTCTACATTGGGGAGACCAAACACAGATTGGGTGACCGCTTTGCGGAACACCTCCGTTCAGTCCGTAAGGGTGACCCCGAGCTTCCGGTCGCCTGTCATTTTAATTCACCGCTCCATTCCCACTCTGACCTCACCGTCCTTGGCCTCTTGTATTGTTCCACGGAAGCTCACCGTAAACTCGAGGAACAGCACCTCGTCTTCCGATTAGGCACTCTGCAGCCTTCTGGACTCAATATCGAGTTCACCAATTTCAGATCATATCCTCGGCCCCTATTACATTTTTTCTTGTAATTTTTCCACTCCTTTCCCCCCCCCCCCCCCTTTTCCTTTTGTTTCTCTCTCACACCTGGCAGCTATCTCTTGCCCTGCCAGTACACTTTACACCTAATCTCAGCCTATTACCATCTCGTCTAGCTTCTAATACCTTTTATTGTCTCTTTTACTTCTTTTGTTTCTTTCACTTCTTTTGTCCGATCGCAGCCCTGCCTTCGATCTATTTTCTTTTCTTTCCAGTTTTGAAGAAGGGTTCGACCCGAAACGTCAACTCCAAATTTCTCTCCACGGATGTTGCCTGACCACCTGAGTTTTTTCAGCATTTTCTGTTATTTCGGATTTCCAACATCTGCAGTATTTTGCTATCGTACGAAAGGAAGAAGTTGGGTTACCTGCCTGATCAAATTATCTGTCTTCAAATAGATAATCCTGCAAGACCGTCCCCAACCTGCCCCTCTTTTTAGAGTTTTTCCATATAGTGGGGGCAGGGTGGACTTCATATGGCATGAGTTAGGAAAGTCACAGGAATGCCAGAGTATCAAATGTACTCTCTCACTATTTTTGTACATTAGAGGTGCTATGTTAATGCAAGTTGTTGAGATAAAAGTGCTCCATAGGGTTGTCTATTTTAAGCCAGCAGAGGCAAGCTATCCATGAGCTGCTTAAATTAATCTACTATTGCGTCATCTGTTTTAGAAACATCTTAATTAACAATTTTTACAGAATCACCACATTTGCTTAACGACATACAACTGAAATGTTGACTAATCCAATAATGACGCATTTGCAGTGGTGGCTCAGAGTATGCCTGGCCTGTAAAATACTAACCCCAGTCTCGGCTACTCTTGTGAAGCAGAGTTATTCCCAATATAATATCGAGGATAAAGCTGCAATTCAACAAATGTTCCCATTGTAGGGTTTTAGTTCCGACAGCTCTGAATTGCATCCTGTAAGTTTCGTGCCAAAAAGTGACATTTTCTAATTGAATATGTTGGTATGAAATGTTTAACAGCAAAGGCACTGAGGCAATGGCAATACAAGCTGTGAAGTCTGCTTCAGCTACTGCAGCAAAAGTTTCTAACACATCTCTAAATCTGTTTGGTTCAGTTGGTGGCACTTTTGCCTCTGAGACAGGAGAGTGTGGATTAAAGCCCACTTTAGAATTTGAGTACATAATCTAGGCTGACAGTTTAATAGAGTTCTTGAGGAAGTGGTGAACAGTGCTGTCTTTCGGATGAGAGGTTAAGATGAGTCCTTGTCCACCTGTTGCAGTAAAAAGATAATGTTGTTTGACTTCATGAACAATTCAAAATATCAGCTTGCCATTTCTCTTTACAGATGCTGACTGATCTGTGTCTTTCCAGCAGATTCTGCTTTTGTTTCACATTTCTAGAATAGGCAGGGTTTTTTTTTCTTTCTATCACCTGCAGTCATTGCTGGAAGCACTCAATTCAATTCAATTCAATTTCAATTTCAATTTTATTTGTCACATAACCAAATACAACAAGGGAAATCCAGTCAGTGAAATGCTTTTTTCTTAACGAGCCGAGCGCACCAAGCAGCAAAGGACACTTAGCTGCCTGGTACGCACGGAGCCCGCAAGGACGGCAGCCATCTTCATCGACGCCATCACAATAGGGTCCGCTCTCGCCTCGCTCCGCCTTTCCTGCACTGTACTGTATGTTAAACAACATCATCCTTATTTTAAGAAGGAATTGCTAGATGGGATATGCTACTTGTAGGCCTGAGAGGTTTCTGTTGCATTTCAGAAAGGCCAAATACCCGAAGCAAAACCTGCAGCTGGAGCAGGATGCCATTGTACTTTTTAAGCCCATCCCTGTGACCATAACTTGCCAATTCCGGTGGCGCACTCAAACAACAATTTGCTTCATTCTACGTTATGGATCTTGAGAAACATTCAGAACAGGGAAAGGCCATTAGACACTGACAACTTGCCCCCTTTTTAAAAAAAATAGATTTTTGCAATTGGCTCCAAGCTAATGCAGCTAATTTCCCTTGGTAACTAATTTATCATGAAATATGTTAAGTCTCTAGCATATGTTGTTTTTGTACATTGAAGGCACAATATAAATTCAAGTTGTTCATTAAGGTGCAGTCCTAGAAGATTTAGACCACTTTCATGGTTCGTGAGATTCTGATTTGGTTTCTTGATTTAACCCATGAGCAGTATTTTGTTTTTACTATGTATGGGAAACCAATACTGTTTTATACAACTAGTTTTTATTTGGCTATTATGTCTAATACCACACAGGACTCTTTGGTTTTGAAACTTTTACTATATTTCTGTATATTTAAACCTTATCTTCCCTTACAAAGAACAAAAGTCCCTTTTTAAAATCCCAGAATAGGTGGAGCAGCATCCCACATTTTCTCTCCATTTCTAGCAAAGGTGTAGCCTGATTACCCAGTTCCCTGAAATGGGTGGTTCTTGAAAAAATTAGGTTGTACACACCATTTATTGCAAAAGGCAATGGAGGTCCCGTCCACCTCTTGCGTTATATGTAAAAGATCCCATGGCACTACTCAAAGAACCGGGGAGCCCTGTGGGTAGCGGAGCGGGCCCAGGGGCCGTGTAGCCTGATCCTGCTCCTATTTCGTGTGTCTAATTCGGTTAGATTCAGGAGATGGTTCTGTGATAGTAGATTGGCGGTTAGGATCAGATCAGCCATGATCTTATTGAATGGCGGAGCAGGCTCGAGGGGCTGATTGGCCTACTCCTGCTCCTATTTCTTATGTTCTTATGTTAGGACCTTGGTGCACGCAAATTGGCGAAATCACCACATTTGCTTAATTACAAGCTGTTGTTGTTGAAACTGTAGGCTTAAAAAGTTTCTCTTAGCCACATAACAAGCAAGCATTTGGTTTGACTCAAATTTTGCAGCTACAGCATTGAGTTCCAGTGCAGAGACCATGATCGTTTTTGAGTATGAATGTTGAAAATCAGTTTTGCAGAATATTTTTTTTACGTCATTGTGGTAAACCACTGTTATACCTGTCTGTGTCTGTATGTGTATTCCACTAGGTACAGGTCTGGACATGCCTCGGCTGACTCCTCCCACTATTCCAGGTATATAAGTGACTACCTCCCAGTCCCTTAGTATTCTGGACGGGTCGACCACTCGAGACAAGACCTTCATTCTTTAGTTAATAAAAGCCTGATTGTTACTCGCTCAACCTCAGTCTTTTGAGTAATTGATGGCGCTCAATTTTATTAACTAAATTTTTTATAATGGAGAAGATCCTCACACCAGCATGCCTGGACCTGGACAGTCGGGAAGCGGACGCTTCCACCAAGTTTGCTCACTGGCTCACGTGCTTCGAGACATTCCTGACTGCCTCCACTGCGGTCGAAACGGATGCGGACAAACTGTCTGTCCTGTTCTCCAAGGTGAACCACCGAGTGTACTCAGTCATCCGGGACGCGACCTCGTACACAGCCGCCCTCCAGCTCCTCAAGACCCAGTACACGCGCCCTGTGAACGAAGTATACGCTAGGCACCTTCTGGGGAGTCGCAAGCAACAACCTGGGGAATTGACTGAGGAATACCTCCAAGCACTGTCCGTGCTTGGCCGGGCCTGTGGGTGTAAGGCGGCAACGCCCACTAAGTACACGGAGGAACTGATCCGGGATGCCTTCGTAGCGGGCCACAGGTCCAACTACACCCGACAGCGACTGCTGGAGCAGAGTGACCTCACCCTCGACAAAGCCTCCGACACCGCACTAACGCTGGACGCAGCCTTCCGGGGCATGGATGCCTACTCCTCTGCACCGTGGACGCCGTGGGGAACGACAACCTGGGACACGGTAGGACAGCCCCATAGCACCGTACCACCCCAGCCACAGCCCAACAACGGCCCAACTACCGCAGCAGTGTCCCAAAGCCAGACAGCAGTATCCCAAGGCCAGAAATGCTACTTCTGTGGCCAGGCCAAACACCCCAGAGCGCGCTGCCCGGCGAAGAATGCGACCTGCTCGGGCTGCGGGAAAAAGGGACACTACGCCAGCGTCTGCAAGGCCAAAGCCACCCCGAACGCCAGCAGCGCCGCGTGTAGGCCGTGCGAGCCGCCATCTTGGGCCCCCAACAGCGCCGCGTGTGGGCCGTGCGGGCCGCCATCTTGGGCCTCCCCAGCCATGTGCGAACCACCACAGCAGCAGCCATCTTGGACGACTCCAGCCACATGGGAATCATGGACGCCGCCATCTTGGACACCAGCCGGGACGCAGCAGACCGCCAACCCCCCCCCCCCCCATCTGATACTCGCAGCGACACACCGACCCCTACGCTGGCCTCTGTGACGCTGGACCAAATGAGACCGCACCAGCTAGCTCGGTCCAAAATGGACGTTAAGGTAAACGGCCATGCAATAAACTGCCTTTTTGACTCCGGGAGCACAGAGAGCTTCATCCACCCCGACACGGTGCGGCGTTGCTCTCTCCCAGTCCTGCCTGCGCAGCAGCGGATTTCTATGGCCTCCGAGTCCCAGTCAGCGGACATTGGCGGCTACTGCGTGGTGACACTAGTAGTAGACGGGACTGTTCAATAATTTTAAACTCCTGGTCCTGTCCGACCTCTGCGCTGCCGTTCTACTGGGGTTGGATTTCCAGTGCCACCTCAAAAGCGTTACGATGGTGTACGGTGGCCCCCTCCCCCCACTCACAGTCCGCAGCCAGCAGCCTCCAAATTGCCCGCCGCGCACCAGATGCAACCTCTCCACACTCAGAGTCCCACCCCCCCCCCCCCACTGTTTGCTAACCTCACCCCCGACTGTAAGCCCATCGCCACAAAGAGCAGGCGATACAGTGCCGGGGACAGGGTTTTCATCAAAACCGAAGTGGAACGGCTCCTGAAGGAGGGGATTATTGAGGGCAGCTCCAGCCCCTGGCGAGCCCAGGTTGTGGTCGTTAAGACCGGCGAGAAACAACGCCTGGCCATCGACTACAGCCAAACAATAAACAGCTACACCCTGCTGGACGCCTACCCACTCCCCCGCATAGCTGACATGGTCAACCAGATCGCGCAGTACCGCGTCTTTTCGACTATTGACCTGAAATCAGCGTACCACCAGCTCCCCATCAGCCCTGAAGACCGCCAGTATACTGCTTTTGAGGCAAACGGCCGCCTCTATCACTTCCTTAGGGTTCCCTTCGGCGTTACCAACGGGGTCTCCGTCTTCCAAAGGGAGATGGACCGGATGGTCGATCAAAACGAGCTGCAGGCCACTTTCCCTTACCTAGATAATGTGACCATCTGCGGCCATGACTTGCAGGACCATGACGCAAACCTCGAGAAATTCCTCCGCACCGCCCAACTCCTGAACCTGACATATAACCAGGAGAAGTGCATATTCCGCACAGACCGCCTCGCCATCCTTGGCTGTGTTGTGGAACACGGGGTCATCGGTCCCGACCCGGACCGGATGCGTCCCCTTATGGAACTCCCACTGCCCCACTGCCTAAAAGCTCTGAAGAGGTGCCTAGGGTTTTTTTCCTACTACGCTCAGTGGGTCCCCTACTATGCAGACAAAGCCCGTCCGCTGATCAAGCCCACCTCTTTTCCCGTGACGGCAGAGGCCTGCTTAGCCTTCCACCGTATCAAGGAAGACATTGCCAAAGCCACCATGCACGCAGTGGACGAATCCATCCCCTTCCAGGGGAAAGCGATGCGTCTGACTTCGCTCTGGCCGCCACCCTTAATCAGGCGGGGAGACCTGTGGCATTCTTCTCACGAACCCTCCAGGGCCCGGAGACCAGACACACCGCGGTCGAGAAGGAGGCCCAGGCTATCGTGGAGGCTGTGCGTCATTGGAGGCACTACCTGGCCGGAAAACGATTTACCCTGCTCACTGACCAGCGTTCAGTTGCTTTTATGTTCAACAACAAGCAGAGGGGCAAAATCAAAAATGACAAGATCTTGAGGTGGAGAATCGAACTTTCCACCTACAATTACGAGATCTTGTACCGGCCTGGGAAGCTCAATGAACCCCCAGATGCCCTATCGCGTGGCACCTGCGCCAGCGCGCAGATCGATAGGCTGAGGGCCCTCCACAATGACCTCTGCCACCCGGGGGTCACCAGGTTCTTCCACTTCATCAAGGCCCGCAACCTGCCTTACTCCATCGAGGAGGTCAGGACCATGACCAAGAACTGCCAAGTCTGCGCTGAGTGCAAACCGCACTTTTATAGACCAGACAGAGCCCACCTGATAAAAGCCACTCGCCCTTTCGAACGCCTGAGCGTCGATTTCAAAGGGCCTCTTCCCCTCCTCCGACCGCAATGTGTACTTCCTCAACATCATTGACGAGTACTCCCGGTTCCCGTTCGCTATCCCCTGCCCGGACATGACCAGTGCCACGGTCATTAAATCTCTGAACAGCCTCTTCACCCTGTTCGGTTTCCCCAGCTATATCCATAGCGACCGGGGCTCATCGTTTATGAGCGACGAACTCCGCCAGTACCTGCTCGCTAGGGGTATAGCCACAAGCAGGACCACCAGTTACAACCCCCGGGGGAACGGACAGGTGGAAAGAGAGAATGCAACAGTTTGGAAGGCCGCCCTACTAGCCTTAAAGTCTAGGGGCCTTCCGACCTCCCGCTGGCAGGAGGTGCTCCCCGATGCGCTCCACTCGATTCGGTCACTGCTCTGCACTGCCACCAATGCCACCCCTCACGAGAAAATGTTTGTCTTCCCAAGGAAGTCCACATCGGGGACATCGTTACCGCCATGGCTGATGTCCCCAGGGCCGGTACTACTGAGAAGACACGTGAGGGCCAATAAAACGGACCCCCTGGTCGAGAGGGTCGACCTCCTCCACGCCAACCCCCAGTACGCTTACATTGCGTACCTGGACGGGCGGGAGGACACAGTCTCCATACGAGACCTCGCACCCTCGGGGACCGCTGTAACCCACTACCCATTACCACCCCCCCCCCCCCTCACGACCCGATATCCAACCCCAGCAGCCGGTTCGCCTTGGACCGTCACCCACGAGGACTACACTCCAGGGCCCCAGCCTACACGGGACGCGACGCCGGAAGCTCCACCTCCCCTGCCGTCGCCACGTCGATCACAGCGGCAGACAAGACCTCCGGAGAGACTCCAATACACGAACTTTTAAATACACTTCACCCCGCCGGACTCATTTTTAAACAAGGGGTGAATGTGGTAAACCACTGTTATACCTGTCTGTGTCTGTATGTGTATTCCACTAGGTACAGGTCTGGACATGCCTCGGCTGACTCCTCCCACTATTCCAGGTATATAAGTGACTACCTCCCAGTCCCTTAGTATTCTGGACGGGTCGACCACTCGAGACAAGACCTTCATTCTTTAGTTAATAAAAGCCTGATTGTTACTCGCTCAACCTCAGTCTTTTGAGTAATTGATGGCGCATCAGTCATCCTTTGAATAGTTTTCTCTTGCTGCACTTGGCAGTAAATTGATAATAATAGTGGCTTTTACTTTGGGTGACCAGCTGATAACTGAAGAGACTGATGTCTGAATACATTTTTTTAATTCATTTACGGTATGTGGGCCCTAATTGCCCTTTGATACAACTGGCTTGTTAGGCCATTTCAGAGGGCAGTCAAGAGTCAATCACATTGACACTGGGTCTGGACTCGCATATCGGCCAGACCGGGTAAGGACAGCAGATTTCCTTCCCTAAAGGACATTAGTGAACCAGATGGGTATTTACGACAATCCGGTAGTTTCATGGTCACCATTACTGATACTAGCTTTTTTTATTCCAGATTTTATTAACTGAATTTAAATTCCCCAGTATACCCTTTAGCCAAAAAATGAACAGCTGCTTCAGTGAATCCTTGAACAAGATTTAAACCTGTTCAGTGGCTGTTTGTCAGTCAACTGATAATAATTGCTTGCTTTGTGAATAGATTATTTACTGTTCAACACAATAGGTTCTTTGTTTTAAAACAGGGACATAAATCATTAAAAAATCTTATTTTACAATGTAGTTAATTATTTGAAACATACACTTAGTACTTTGAACTAGGGAGAAAATGCACATTTCATCTTATCTACTTTCCCCTTCAGCCCTTCTCTTTAGCCTTCACTCTTGACCCTCTAACCTTGCAAACTACTGCCCCATCTCCATCCTCTCCTCTCCAAAGTCCTTGACCATGTTATTGCCTCCCAATTTTGAGCCCATCTTTGCTGCAACTTTCTCTATTTTTGCATCGAACTACATAGACTCTACAGCACAGAAACACCACACAAGCCTCCTCTCACTCTAATGAACTCTTCCTGCCCTGTAAATGTTTTCTTCTTTACTTCAGAAACTGCTCTACAGTTTTCACAGCACCTTCATGCTGAGACAATACACCATAACCATTTGTTGAAGTGGAATGTGCAGTCTGTCTGAGATTGTTAGCAGTAAATCTGTGGAGAAATTCTGAAGTTTCTTCCCATTTAAGCACATTGAGTTATTTTCAGTACAGTGACGACTACCAAGTGGTATGGGCTGAGTGGTATTTTATGATAAACTTTATATCCCAATGCTTAACAGAAGTTTCTATAAGGAGGCTCGGGACAGGTTGACAGGTTACCCCACTATTCAAAAAAGGTGGTAGAGAGAAAGCGGCAAATTACAGACCGGTAAGCCTGACATCGGTAGTGGGGAAAATGCTAGAGTCCATTATAAAAGATGTAATAGCAGAACACTTGGAAAACAGTGACAGGATCGGACAAAGTCAACATGGATTTACAAAAGGTAAATCGTGCTTGACTAATCTACTGGAATTTTTTGAGGATGTAACTGGTAAAATAGATATGGGAGACCCAGTGGATGTGGTGTATTTGGACTTTTAGAAGGCTTTCGATAAGGTCCCGCATAAGAGATTAGCGTGTAAAGTTAAGGCACATGGGATTGGGGGCAAGGTATTGACTTGGATAGAGAACTGGTTGGCAGACAGAAAGCAAAGAGTTGGAATAAACGGGTCTTTTTCCGAGTGGCAGGCAGTGACTAGTGGGGTACCGCAGGGATCGGTCCTTGGACCCCAGCTATTCACAATATATATTAATGATCTAGACAAGGGAAGTAGATGTAATATCTCCAAATTTGCAGACGAAACAAAGCTGGGTGGGCGTGTGTGCTGTGAGGAGGATGCCGAGAAACTCCAGGATGATTTGGACAGGTTGGGTGATTGGGCAAAAGCATGGCAGATGCAATATAACGTGGATAAATGTGAGGTTATCCACTTTGGTGGCAAAAACAGGAAGGCAGATTATTATCTGAATGGCAATAGATTGGGAGAAGGGGAAGTGCAACGAGACCTGGGTGTCCTTGTGCACCAGTCGCTGAAGGTAAGCATGCAGGTGCAGCAGGCAGTTAAGAAGGCAAATGGTATGTTGGCGAGAGGGTTTGAGTACAGGAACAAGGATGTCTTGCTGCAGTTGTACAGGGCCTTGGTGAGACCACACCTTGAGTATTGTGTGCAGTTTTGGTCACCTTATCTGAGGAAGGATGTTCTTGCCATGGAGGGAGTTCAGCGAAGATTCACCAGGCTGATACCTGGGATGGCAGGAATGACGTATGAGGAGAAATTGGGTCGATTGGGCTTGTACTCGCTGGAGTTTAGAAGAATGAGAGGGGATCTCATTGAAACTTATAAAATTCTGACGGGACTGGACAGACTAGATGCAGGAAAGATGTTCCCGATGGTCGGGAGTCCAGAACCAGGGGTCACAGTCTAAGGATAAGGGGTAGGCCATTTAGGACAGAAATGAGGAGGAATTTCTTCACCCAGAGAGTGGTGAACCTGTGGAATTCTCTACCACAGAAGGCAGTAGAGGCCAATACATTAAATATATTCAAGAAGGAGTTGGATATATTTCTGAAGGCTAAAGGGATCAAGGGGTATGGGAGAAAGCAGGGACCGGGTACTGAGTTTGGATGATCAGCCATGATCGCATTGAATGGCGGAGCCAGCTCGAGGAGCCGAATGGCCTACTCCTGCTCCTATCTTCTATGTTTCTATGACTTTTAATTTCTGGAAACCCTGGATACTTGCTGTCCACGCTTACAAACACTTGGGAAAGGTACAGAGGGATTCCTGGTACCATTCCTGGCATGAGTCATTGTATCCTGAAAGGGAAGCAGTACAGAGGGAGTTGTCTTAAAAGGCAGTAGTTAGTTATGGAGTCTCTGCATAGTTAGGTTTAGAGAAATAATACAGGGGTCAGAAATGTTGCATTGTGTACCGTAGTAGAAAGTTTTGAGAGAATTGCATCTTTTAGTTTCAGATTTGCCTTTTAACAATTGAATAAGAGTGCTCTCTAAATTTGAAATAACGAAAAGAAACCCTTGTTTGCAATGTTCCCTCTAATTCCCCCCCCCCCCCCCCCAAAAGTGGGCTCTTTAAACATTCTGCAGTGGCCACGCATGCTGTATCTCTTCAAGCGGCAGCGTTGGTGAGTGGCCTGCGCGGGACCTCGCGATTGCTGCGCGGTTAGGAGGAATATTGCGTGTTTATTTCTTCCTAGAGTGCTTATGATGGAATCCGTTGTCCCAGGAAAGATGGATTTTATTCTTGAATAACTGACTACATGCCAGAGGCACCATCAAACAAGTAGCTGGAAAGTTAAGTGCATATGGACACTCAAAGTTCATTGACAAAGTCACAGGCACCCAAAATCCATAGTGGGCTATTTTAATGTTTCCTTTTTAAATTAAATTAAGTCTAAATTCAAATGGATTTGGTCTATTATAGATTGGCTGAAATCAGCAGCAGACATTCCCATCTGAGCATTGCCACTTAAAACAATTGATTGTTACTTAAAATATTATAAAAATGAAATAACGGGTAGATAGAAGCAAATTGTTTCCAATTGTTGAGGGGCCAGGAACAAGGGTGGCATAGATACAAGATTAAAGATAAGAGCTTTAGGACAGAGTTGTGAGGCTGTGTATTCACTTCCAGGGTTAGTGGTTGTGATGTGATCTATGTCAACATTCAATATTAGATTGGATAGGTAGAGGAAGGAAAATTAATTGAAGGGTATACAGGAACTGGGTGGGTAAATATGATTCTCACTATTTGCCCATATGGAGGGTAAACACCAACATGGACTGGTTGGGCCACATGGCCTGTTTTTAAGAGCATAAGAAATAGGAGCAGGAGTAGGCCATTTGGCTCTTCGAGCCTGCTCCGCCATGCAATAAGATCATGGCTGATCTTCTACCTCATCTCCACTTTCCTGCGCTATCCCCATATCCCTTGATTGCCTTAATATTCAAAAATCTATCGATCTCTGTCTTGAATATATTTTGTGTGTAACTTCTGTGTATTTCTATAAGTGTTGGCAGGTCTAAAGGAATTCCTGAACCAGGTACCTTTTAGATATTCAGCTCACACTGACACTAATAAACATCAGTAGCTTACTGTATTGTTAAACCTATCTTATGACAATAAACATCAAATGTTACATTTTAAGCACATGTTCACCGTGTGTTCCTTTTCTCCATTCTCTCTTCTGTATTCTCATTTTAATTTTACTTTTGATTATTTCCCTCTAATCTAAATCGTTTGTTATTTTTGGAAAAAGCTTGAGCACTTAGCTTATCTTTTCAAGCCCTCAGGTCCACTCTGTATAGATGTGGTAGCTAAGAAATTGCTCTTTTGATTGCCTGAAAAGCATCTCCAAAAGCTGGGTATTCGGCTAGTCCTGGTTTCAAAGTGTCAGGATTGATTGGTCACGTCTGTGATTATCATGCAATGCACTATAATCTATTTAAATATTTCAGTTTACATATAATTAATATGGCACAGCGTAATTTATAAATAAAGGTGGTTGACATGCATTATGTGCTCTGTATCAATATGAAGCAGGTGGGGACAATTTCATGACCCATGCACTTAAATCACGGTATCAGTACTGAAGATGATTTATTACCATTTTGCAATGTTAGAAATCTGTCTGGAGCCTTGTGTGCTTGGGTAATAAATAATTTCTGACAGTAATACAAAGAGCTCTTTATGCTTTAACTGCAGGAAATAGTATATATTTATCAAAAATGAGCAGTTAATGGATACATTTTGCCCAGAAATTTGTGAGAGGAAGACTTTGAGTTCATTTCTCCCTATCTGTCAGCGTCAGCCGTGGCTCAGTGGATAGCATACTCGCCTCCGAGTCAGAAGGTTGTGGGTTTAAGTCCCGCTTCAGGGACCTGAGCGCACAAAGCTCGACTGACACTGCAGTGCAGTGCTGAGGGAGTGCTGCACTGTCGGAGGTGCCGTCTTTCGAAAGAGACGTTCAACCGAGGCCCCGTCTGCTCTCTCAGGTGGGCGTTAAAAATCCCATGGCACTATTTTGAAGAGGAGCAGGGGAGTTATCCCCAATATTTACCCCTCAATCAACATAACAAAACAGTTTATCTGGTCATTATCACATTGCTGTTTGGGGGAGCTTGCTGTTTGCAGATTGGCTGCCGCGTTTCCCACATTCCAACAGCGACTACACTCCAAAAGTACTTCATTGGTTGTAAAGCGCTTTGAGACATCCGGTGGTCGTGAAAGGCGTTATAAATGCAAGTCTGTCTGTCTTTCTTTCTATCTTGCCCACCACAACCCATGCCATAGAGTTATAAGCAGACAAACTCCTCCCAGGCCTGTACCTATGCAGCTGTATAATCAATCACCAGGAACATATGTAACTCTCCCTTCAATTTTTGCTCTCTCTATGTGGAGAGCAAGTCTTTGTTTAGCACCTCTCCACAATGGAATGACTAATGGTGGTAACTATTCACGGGAGAAGGAAGTACATCCCACAATGACTTCCCCACCCCCCTTTCGATGTATAAAGTTTTTTTAATCCTCTGAGGAGGAGCTGGTCAAAGAGGTGCAAAGGAGGTATAACAGGCCATAAAGGAACAGATGCAGCAAGAAAACAGAGAGAAGCCACAAACCTTTAGACATTGATCAATAAACACACTCTTACAAGTTGTCATTGCTCTTCATTGCTGAAAAGTAACCCTGTCCAGGCTAGTTGGTGTGTAGAGTTTTCCAGCCTTGTCCTAGTCTGATTATTGGTCTCAATGGACTTTAACCACGGTTAAATTTAGAATGCAAATTGTAGAAAAAAAAAAGTCCCAAGTCTGCACATTTGTTAAACTGGCGCAGAGACCGAGAGGTAAGTAAAGAGAAAGAAGGATGAAGATTAATTGGCGGAAATTGGAAAATAAGCAGCTGTGGGAAAACCCAGAGCGCTAGTGCCAGTCGCATTTATCAAAGAAACAGACTGGTGTGTATTTTTGATTTTCTGTCTGTTCAGCTTGGAAATTGTAGCAGACTAAGCAAGCTATTCTTAGCAATGATATGATGTGTTTTCTTTCTTTAGCATCGCCATGGCAACAAAAGAAAATGTGACATCACAACGAGGAATGCTGAAGTCAATACAAAGCAAAGTGAACTCCTTGGCCAGTATCCTTTGTAAAGCATTTTTAGAAAGTCTTCCATGTAGTCTCTAGGTAAGAATAAATTGGAAGGTAGAATGTAACGGGCAAGGCTTGTGGACTTAAACCTTAGCCTGCTGAATAAGCCAGACTCATAACATAAGAAATAGGAGCAGGAGTTGGCCATTTGACCCTTCGAGCCTGCTCCGCCATTCAATGAGATCATGGCTGATCTTCTACCTCAACTCCACTTTCCTGCACTATCCCCATATCCCTTGATTCACTTAATATTCAAAAATCTATCAATCTCTGTCTTGAATATACTCAACGACTGAGCCTCCACAGCCCTTGGGTAGAGAATTCCGAAGATTCACCACCCTCTGAGTGAAGAAATTTCTCTTCCTCTCAGTCCTAAATGGCCGACCCCTTATTCTGAGACTGTGACCCCAGCCAGGGGAAACATCTTCCCTGCATCTACCCTGTCAAGCCCTGTAAGAATTTTGTATGTGTCAATGAGATCACCTCTCATTCTTCTAAACTCCAGAGAATATAGGCCTAGTCTACTCAATCTGTCCTCATACGACAGTCCCCCCATCCCAGGAACCAGTCTGGTGAACCCTCATTGCACTCCCTCTATGGCAAGTATATCCTTCCTTAGGCAAGGAGACCAAAACTGTCCACAATACTCCAGGTGTGGTCTCACCAGGGCCCTATATAATTGCAGTAAGACGTCTTTACTCTTATACTCAAATCCTCTTGTCTTGTAATAAAGGCCAACATACCATTTGCTTTCCTAATTGCTTGCTGTACCCACATGTTAACTTTCAGTGATTCGTGTACAAGGACACCCAGGTCCCTCTGAACACCAATATTTCCCAATCTCTCACCATTTAAAAAATACTCTGCTTTTCTAGTTTTCCGACCAAAGTGGATAACTTCACATTTCTCCACATTATATTCCATTTGCCATGTTTCTGCCCACTCACTTAGTCTGTCTATATCCCCTTGAAGCCTCCTTGCATCCTCCTCACAACTTACATTCCCACCCAGCTTTGTATCATCAGCAAACTTGGATATATTACCTTTGGTCCCCTCATCCAAATCATTGATATAGATTGTGAATAGCTGAGGCCCAAGCACTGATCCTTGCGGTACCCCACTAGTTACAGCCTGCCAACCCGAAAATGACCCGTTTATTCCTACTTTTTGTTTTCTGTCCTTTAACCAATCCTCAATCCATGCTAGTATATTACCCCCAATCGCATGAGCCCTAATTTTGTTTAATAACCTCTTGTGTGGCACCTTATAGAATGCTTCTGAAAATCCAAATACACCATATCCACTGGTTCTCCTTTATCTATTCTGCTAGTTACAATCTCAACAAACTCGAACAGATTTGTCAAACACGATTTCCCTTTCATAAATCTGTGTTGACTCTGCCCAATCCTATTATTATTTTCTAAGTGCCCTGTTACCATGTCCTTAATAATAGATTCTAGCATTGTCCCTACTACTGATGTCAGGCTAACTGGCCTGTAGTTCCCCCTTTTCTCTCTCCCTCCTTTCTTAAATAGTTGGGTTACATTTGCTACCTTCCGATCCACGAGAACCGTTCTAGAATCTATGGAATTTTGGAAAATGACAACCAATGCATCCACTATCTCTATAGCCACCTCTTTCAAAACCCTAGGATGTAGGCTGTCAGGTCCAGGGGATTTATTGGCTTTCAGTACCATTAATTTCTTCAATACTATTTTTTTTTTGCTAAATACTAATTTCTTTCAGTTCCTCATTCTCGCTAGGGCCTTTCACTATTTCCGGGAGGTTTTTTACGTCGTCTTCTGTGAGGACAGACACAAAGTATTTGTTTAATTTCTCTACCATTTCCTTATTCCGCATTATAATTTCTCCTGTCTCAACCTGTAAGGGACCCATATTTACTTTTGCTAATCTTTTCCTTTTTACATACCTACAGAAGCTTTTACAGTCTGTTTTTACGTCTTTCGCTAGTTTACTCTCATACTCTATTTTCCCTTTCTTTATCAATTTCTTGGCCCTCCTTTGCTGAATTCTGAAATCCTCAGGCTTACTACTCTTTTTGGCAACATTATAAGCCTCTTCCTTTGATCTAATACTATCTTTAACTTGTCTTGTTAGCCACGGTTGGACCATTTGTCCTGTGGGGTTTTTGTGCCTTAAAGGAATGTATATTTGTTGTAAATTGTGTATTAATTCTTTAAATGCTAGCCATTGCTTGTCTACCATCATACCTTTTTAATGTAGATTCCCAATCTACCTTAACCAACTCGCCCCTCATACCTACGTACTGTAATTTGCTTTGTTTAGATTTAAGACCCTAGTTTAGGATTTAACTAAATCACTTTCAGACGCAATATAAAATTCTATCATATTATGGTCACTCTTCCCTAAAGACCCCTTTACTACAAGGTTATTAATTAACCATTTCTCATTGCACAATACTAGATCTAAAATAGCCTGTTCCCTAGTTGGTTCCTCAACATACTGATCTAGAAAACTATCTTGCATACACTCCATGAATTCGTCTTCCACACTATTACTGCAAATTTGGTTTGCCCAGTCTATATGTAGATTAAAATCCCCCATGATTACTGTATTACCCTCATTACATGCACCTCTAATTTCCTGATTTATACCCTGCCCTACATTACAACTACTGTTTGGGAGCCTATAAACAACTCCCACCAATGTTTTCTGCCCCTTGCTGTTTCTTGGCTCCACCCAAACTGATTCTACTCCTTGATTTTCAGAGCTAAGATCCTTTCTCTCTACAGTCTTTATCCCATCCTTTATTATTAGGGCTACCCCTCCTCCTTTTCCATTTTGCCTATCTCTTCTAAAATATTTAGTTCCAAACCTTGGCCACTTTGCAGCCACATCTCTGTTATGGCTATTAGATCAAACCTGTTAATTTCTATCTGCACTATTAATTCATCTAGTTTCTTGTCAATGCGTCGCACATTCAGATATAGTGACTTTAGCTTTGACTTATTTCTATATTTCCCTGATGTCACCTTAGTCACTGATGCCTTATTACCTTTGTTACTCTCTCTCTCCCTTCCTGACCCACTCTGCTTATTTTTATCCAAAACTCTACTCTGCTCTAGAGCCTTGACATTTCTCTCGCTGCTTTTAAATTTGCTCTTTCCTGAATCCTACCAGCACCCTCTTCATTAGTTTAAAGCCCTGTCTACTGCCCTAGTTATTCGGTTCACCTGGACACTGGTCTCAGCCCGGTTTAAGTGGAGCCCGTCCCAACGGAACAGCTCCCTCTTTTCCCGGTACTGGTGCCAGTGCCCCATGAACTGAAATCCCTTCCTCCCACATCACTCTTTGAGCCACGCATTTAAACCTCTAATCTGTTTGTCCCTATGCCAATTTGCGCGTGGCTCAGGTAACAATCCAGAGATTATTACCTTTTGAGGTTCTGCTTTTTAATTTGGATCCTAGCTCCTCAAACTCCCGCAGCAGAACCTCATTCCTAGTTCTACCTATGTCGTTGGTTCCTCCGTGGACCACGAAAACTGGATCTTCCCCCTCCCACTCCAAGTTCTTCTCCAGCCGCGAGGAGATGTCTTTAACCCTGGCACCAGGCAGGCAACTCAACCTTCGGAACTCTCGGTTGCGGCTGCAGAGAACAGTATCTATCCCCCTGACTATACTGCCCCCTACCACAACTACATTCCCTTTCACTCCTCCCACCTTGAATAACCTCCTGCACCATGGTGCCATGGTCAGCTTGCTTATCCATCCTGCAGGCTTTTCCCTCATCCACACTCACTAGCAGTGTATTCTGACTTTGTATATCCTTAGGTGGAAAACTAAAACATGTATTTTAAACTTTACTGAACTGTTCTGCACAGCATAGCTGTGATGCATCAAACTCATGCATTTTATACAATAACTGGGTCAGTTGGCACAGTAACTCATTTTGTTGAACATAGTGTATCACATAAATTCAATGCAAAATATTAAAGTTTCAGGGCAAATTGCAGTAGATGCTTCAGAAAGAATCAATTTTCAAAAGTATGAATCTTTTATATGGGAAAAATATGTAAAATTTTGAATGAAAACTGTAAGTAAGGGTTATGGCAAGTCACAATTTTACTACACAATGTTCTTGGTAATGTTCTCGACATGTTTTTGGGTATAGATATTAAGTACCATCATTATTTTAACTAATGAGACAAACGCTCATGAATTCTTTTTAGATTTTTCTGTTGTAAGTACTTGGGTATTATTTAATCAATCCATAATTCACTGGTCACAGCATATTTCACTCAACAGGATCTAGTGATCCATTATCCTGCTTCTTGCCTATCTCTTTAAATGGTAATGCCGGTTTTGAATGCTTTTAATTATCTTAATAAATGCACATCTCTGGTTGCAAAATGATTGATTTAAAAATACAAAAAGGTAAATATTGTTTCACTTTTGCAGGTAGCATCTTTAAGAATAATTTCTTGTCGTTATTTAGCAATACAACAAAAACTTGCATTATATAATGCCTTTAACATAGGAAAATGTCCCATGGCGCTGCACAGGAGCGTAATCAGACGAACATTTACACTGAACCAAAGAAGGAGATGTTAGGAGAGAGAGGTGGTGAGGCAGAGAGGTTTAGGGAGGGAATTCTAGAGCTTAGCACCTAGACGGCTGAAGACATGGCCGCTAATGTGGGACGAACGAAGTGTGGGGTGAACAAGAGGCCCGAGTTGGAGGAATGCAGAGTTCTTGGAGGGTTGTAGGGCTGGAGAAGGTTACAGAGATGTAGGGAGGTAAGGGTTTGGAGGGAATTGAACACTTGAATAACAATTTTAAATTGGTGGACTGAAAACCAATGTAGATCAGCAAGCACAGGGGTGATGGGTGAGCTGGATTTTGTGCAGGTTAGGATATGGGCAGCAGCGTTTTGGATGAGCTTAGGTTTATGGAGGGTGGAAGATGGGACAGTTACTGTTTTGACAAAGTTGTACTGAGATCAACAAATTGTGTACTGATGAGTATTTTTACTGTCCGTCATTCAGCATCACTAATTATTCAACCAATTCCACAGCTTGATTAACACACCTTTAATGAGTCTAAAATAATATTGGACTCTACTATCCCCTGCTAGTTTAATGTTCTCGTCAGCATGTTGAAGGACAAGGGCAGCAGGTGCATGGGAACACCACCACCTCCAAGTTCCCCTCCAAGTCACACACCATCCTGACTTAGAAGTATATCGCCGATCCTTCATCGTCGCTGGATCAAAATCCTGGAACTCCCTCCCTAACAGCACTGTGGGAGTACCTTCACCACACGGACTGCAGCAGTTCAAGAAGGGGGCTCACCACCACCTTCTCAAGGGTAATTAGGGATGGGCAATAAATGCTGGCCTTGTCAGCGACGCCCACATCCCATAAAATGAATAGAAAAAAAGCTTTTGTTATTGTAATTCTTTCTGACGAGACCCTACGCGTAGGAAATAATGAGCATTTTTACCAGTGGAATACTCCTGGAAAATAAATTCCTAATACCAAAAGAAATTATTTGGAAAGGAAAAGCGCATACAGACTTCAGCATAACAATCTGCTATTAAGATCTTATTTCCAGGAGATATTAGCAATTAGATAAAGTGGGAGTGCTACTGTTGGCACCTCATATTTTTAAAAAGGAACTCCCTTATCTAATTATTTTCCCGATTTACACCATTGACTTCCGTGGAACTGATGTGTGGTTCCAACAGTGGTTTCTGAGAAAAATAAAACTTGCTCCATAGAGCAATGCTCCAATTTGTACATTCTGAAATAAAAGTCAGGGAGGCTCTATCTTACCCTGTGGAGTTCAAGCCCAAATAGGTTGGCTTTGGCTGAGTTAGGTGCATCCTTTTGCTGGCGCCTGTGCTTGGAACATATGAGCCCCATCCCACTGATTTGCTGGTTTCTCTAATATTATGGCCAATGCCAGTAAATGAGGTTTTAGTAGACTTTGTACGATTTACAGTCTATGCCTGTGCGATCATTTGTCACTAGATTGTAACAGATTCAAGAACTTTAGGAAACAAATATAACTCACAAGTCAATATTGTAACAATGTGCTTTCTATGTTACTGGAACACAGAACTTGCTGGTGTTAGGAGCACACAATTTGAAGTTTGAGAATCGAGATTTAATTTAGTCACATCAGCCTCTGAACTGTGGGAAATGCTCAGAATTAGGTCATTATGTTCTTTTCAAGCCCAGAGAGACATGAAGAAATTCTTTTGGTGTGGAGCTGTATTAAGTGAAAGTTGCTTGGGCAATTGCCATTGAGCGCACAAGTTCGCAACACAGTTTGCCTGAAAAACTGAGGTCAGAGCCATGGCAACATGTCCACCTGCTGAAATCTCCCGCAAGCCCCCAGCCGTACTCCAAATCCTCTTGAAATGTTATTGTGGTTTATAATGAGAGGCATATTTTGGAGGGAGCAGTGAAATTAGCTCTAGCTCGAATTAAGTTACAACATAAGTCTGGATTTTTTTTTAAGTAAATTGATAACTCATCCAGAGTGTTCTATGATATGAGTAGTTGAGCCTTACAAACCAATAAGATTTGCAGTTCGATCTCGGGTTTGATAGATTAGGTCATCTCAGCTGGGGTGCCAATAGGGGAGGGTCAATTGGCCTCAGCGATCTTTGTTAGAAAGGTGAACACCAGCCAGGATTCCCACTTCTGATCCCCGTTGGAAGGATCAATATAGGGGTATCAGGTGAGGACATGATTGGGCTTGGTTGTGATTCTCCTGCAGTCAAATGGCTGTCAACATTTAAACATACAGGCTCGTACATGAAGCACAGTCACACCATAGAATGCTTGGCATCCATGGAAATATATCCCATCAAGGAATCTCTGCCTTCAGAAAAGGAGAGAAGATGGGGGGCGCGCGGGGAAAGACCTTCTAAGACCGTATTATTGTTCGATGTTATTTTAATAAATTGAAAACAAAATGACTAGGTTCTTTAACAACAATTCCAGATCGATTTCCTGCCATTAACAGCCTGGTTCAGAGGATAAATTTGAGGAAGCGCAGGGACACGTTAATTTTGGGAGGTGTTATTGGCATTTGTACTATCTTATTGCTACTGTATGCCTTTCACTGATGAAACATCTCCATAAGATGTTTCCACAGCTACAAAGCACTGGGGAGGGAGGGGGAGCTTGTGGACTCAACCTGCATATTTTGGATGGATTGCTAGGGTAATGGATTTAGGTTACTCTGGAATGCTAAGGAGTATTCCTTCAGGCCACAGTTGCGTGATTGGTTTATGATCAAATGTAAAACCTCATTTTTTTTTAAAGTAACTATGCCCTTGGAATATATAATTTTGAAGTACAACACATTGATGTATTCTTTCACAGTGATAGAACATGGTCTGTTTCCACCTCTCCTCTTCCTCCACCGCCATTATCCAGATATTAAGTTACTGTCTCATTTGTGAACAATTATAAAGTCAGATTTAAAAATAAACTGTTCTTTGAATCATAAATGTATGTAGCCAAAGTATGTATTTTCATACACATTCACTGCAGCACCATTCTGTGTGCTGGGTCACACGGTGATGGGACATGGGTTTGTTCCTTTTGATTTCTTCACATGTCCTGTTTCTGCTGTCCTGGGAGAAGTACCCAGATGGATGGTTCTAAATTCACCTCCAAGTGATTTGGTTACAAAGCAGCGTTGGCCGAGACCTGAGAGCAGATGCTTACCTATCCTCATGGAAATGTGAAGAAGACTTAAAAAGAGAAATGAAAAGCAGGAAATTAGAGATTAAAAAAAATATATATATCTATACATCCATACAATCACAAGTTTTGAATTTTGCAGCAAGTCTCCAAAAGCTTTTTAATCTGACGAATTTCTAAATAGTTGTCATTTTGGCCATGTGCACTGTTTGTGTAATCTTGAACTGAATGATTTGGGATAATGTCCTAAACATGTATACATGCACATACATTGCGCATCTTTATCAATTTGTACTATGCCATTGAAAACTGTGGTAATACATTGGAATAAGCTGCTGAAACACCTCCCACATAAACCAAGCAATCTCGCTTCTCACTTTTTATGAAATATAGGTGCAGTATATTGAAACTTTTGGCCTTCTCTGCAAAAATACAATTGCCAAAGCCTACTTTTAAAAAGAAAGAAACCATAAAAACGCTAGAATATCTGTACTAAGAAGCAACATCACGGTGAATATTTGTTAGTTTTGCATTTTTTTTCAGATAATTTTGCGGTGAGGCTGTGATTTGCCCTTTATCCCATTTTTGTTTTTAAATCATGGTACATTTATTCACAAACCACTAACTGTGGCCGCCTTAATGATTTCTGGAGGATATAATAAACCGCCGGCTCCTATTAAGAGGAAGAGCTTGTTTCCATTCCTCAGATCGGGGTAACCAATTTGAATGTTGTGGTTTAGAATTCATGCAGGCACAAACTTAATGCTTGGAAATATGAATCATTCCAGTATAGAAAGAAACAACACTTTTTTTGTACATAACGCTGTCTTTTGGATATAGGCTATGATCTATTTACCATGGCATCCTTTATGAATTAATTTGACACTATGGCAACCAGAAGTTGACTGGCTAATTGGACCCTTCAAATTCAGCTTGTTCAATTGCGTAGCTCGATTTTTGTTTACCACACTGTTGAGTTGATCCATATAAAAGGTGTAGTCTTGCCCTAAGATAGAGTTCACATAGCTGCTGTGTTCCTTCGTTTATCTGTTCAAAGCTTTTGATGTCAAAAACCTATTCATTTCTCAGATGTTTCCCCTCTCTCTGCCCTTCCTCTCCCAACCCCCCACCCTCCCTGTTGCTTCTTTAAATGCTTCTGGAAATTTTGTTAATGTAGATTTTAATAATCTTGTAAAATAATTTTCAGTTCTCTGCTAATGTGCATTTTCTGCATTGTACAGAGGAGCTCTGACTGTGTATGTAATTTGTTAATAAATTAGAATCCTAAGTGAGCCTGCTTGCTGGTGTTTTGCCTTTGTATATGAGATCCTGAAATTACTATTAAATCTTAATGGAGTCTTTGTTGCCATGGTTACTGACTGTAATAACGCATTCTTTTCACAGAATTCATTGATTTTATACAGATACATCAGATTTTACCACTGTCCATAGCCCCAGCAACTGTTTTACCTCAATCTTCAGGTGTTGCTGTTGCAGGGAGAATCGTATTCCAAATAGTCAGTATTTCTTTAATTATGTGTCTGACCATTAATCTTAAACCCAGCATACATTTCAAGCAGGCCAGACTGGCTGCTATTAGTGCCTTTACGATAACTTCACCAAGGTCAACCAGTGAAACTTAATTGGTATTAGAGGTGACTCTCACTCTGACTCCAAACTTAGTATGTTCAGTTTAGCTTTGATCAACCCTCCTCCCAAAAAGTTCTAACTTGTTCTGCTCCCGTTCCCTGAGCACTTTGCACTCTCAGCCACTTTATTGCATGCCATATGCACTTTATAATTGATCCTTGGAGCTGTTGAAAGTTTTCTGCTGTTTTACTTATGCTAAGGAGATTGAGAAAGTTTGTAGGTAATGGGCAGACCAGATAGAGGAAGAACGGTGTTCAAACCCACTGTTTGTCTGTCTGGTCTCTTGTTTATCTATGGACTTCCCCAACTTCCTGAGCACAGTGGATTTGGACAGTGCCTTTTATCTGGATTCTCATCTTTCTCCCAGCTATAAATGAAAGAAGCGTTGCCGATCTCAACCCAATTCCAAATGGATGCAGATCCATGGCACAAAAACAGCTCACACTCTGGCACCAAATTGGCAATGTCTTTCAGACAAAAGCATGGAAAAATTGGGTACATTTTGTGTTGTATCATTTTCTTGCAGAAGATTTTATACAAGTATTGGGTTATGAAGAATAGAACTAAACTACCAGAACATAATTACATTTATTAGATATTCTCAGTTTAAAGGGATCCAATTTTCTCATCAGCTTCTAGGTTTCTTATAAGTAGTATTACTGGATATAGTTTCCCAGAAATTACTCCTGCCCCTGTCCAGGGTCCCTCTTCCAATTTGACGTCGCAGCAGCATGCTACATATCAGGTGTGGCATCCTAGATACAGCAACAAACTGAGAGGAAGTGTAGTGACGACAGGGCAGAAATTGTGATTAATGACTGGTTGTTTGAAATAATTCAAATATTTTTAATATGAAATAGCGAATGGAAAGCATAACCAGAAAAAGAACTTAATCTCAAGAAAGCAGTAATGAGGGATAGAGAGGTAGTAGCAGTTGTGTCTTGTTCGGTGGCATGAGCCAACACCTTTAACCCAATATGTCAAGACAAAATGAACATTACAAGCTCGACTGGTAGTAATCTCCAAATGCTAGGGGAGAATGGCCAAGATTGAGATAAGGTAAGTTTAACATTTTTGTGCATATTTGTTGAAATAACCTTCCCAACAGTGCTGACATCTATTGCCATATCAACTCTATCCAGATCATAGGTCATTTAAATAGATTTTATTTAACCGTTTTCTTGCATAAAAAGGAAAAGAATCATCAGAGATGGCTGCAGAGGCAACAAGGAGAGAAAAGTGTATGTGAGCCATACAGAGAAGCAGAGGCCAGAGTGGAAGACAAATGAAGACAGAGAAAGAGAGCAGGGGAACCAGAAAGAGAGTTACAGCAAGAGACTTTTTTTACTTTTGTCCATGAACAAAACCATGGAAGATGAGGTGTATTGATGCTCTGCATAATTTAATAAATCCTGATATCACTACTGGTTAAATCAAGTGGTACACACATGAAAGTTAAAATACCATTTTTCAATGTGAATACTAATTGCCAGGTAAATGATGAGAAATGTCAAGCATTCTCAATTTTATTTTTAAGTATCGCGGCTTTGTTATCTCAATAGCTCTAATATTCTAATGTCTCCAGACTCTCCCATCTTAAATTTGTTGCAGTTACATTTGGCATCCACATGTTTTATTTTATTTCCTTAAAGTGTCAGACGTTACGCAGGAAGGCACTTGATTTATTAACACAGCATATTTGTGAAACCTAATTTGCTCATTCAAGTAGTTGCTATGGTTGCTAGAACGTGTTGTATGGTGTCACACAAGTTTGACAATACAGAAGAACCTTTAAGTTGCATGCAGCACATAACTATATATATGTCAAAAGTCTTGCATGTAGCACACACTTCCTGTAACTGTGGTTGACACTGCCCTCGACCGTGTCAGTTCTATCTCCCGCACTTCTGCCCTCACCCCTGCCCCTCCCTCCCGGAACCACAATAGGGTTCCCCTTGTCCTCACCTTTCACCCCACCAGCCTCCACATTCAACGGATCATCCTCCGGCATTTCCGCTACCTCCAAAGCGATCCCACCACCAAACGTATCTTCCCCTCCCCTCCCCTTTCAGCATTCCGCAGGGACCGCTCCCTCCGAGACACCCGAGTCCACTCCTCTATCACCCCAAACAGCCCTTCCTCTTCGCCTGGCACCTTCCCGTGCAAGCGGAGGAGATGTAACACCTGCCCCTATACCTCCCCCCTTCCCACTGTCCAGGGCCCCAAACACCCCTTCCAGGTGAAACAGCGATTTACTTGTACTTCTCGCAATCTAGTATACTGTATTCGCTGCTCACGATGCGGTCTCCTCTACATTGGGGAGACCAAACGCAGATTGGGTGACCGCTTTGCGGAACACCTCCGTTCAGTCCGTAAGGGTGACCCCGAGCTTCCGGTCGCCTGTCATTTTAATTCACCACTCCATTCCCACTCGGACCTCACCGTCCTTGGCCTCTTGTATTGTTCCACGGAAGCTCAACGTAAACTCGAGGAACAGCACCTCATCTTCCGATTAGGCAGTCTGCAGCCTTCCGGACTCAATATCGAGTTCAACAATTTCAGATCATAAGCTCGGCCCCCATTTCATTTTCTCTTGTAATTGTTCCACTCCTTTTCCCCCCCCCCCCCCTTTCCTTTTGTTTCTCTCTCACACCTGGCAGCTATCTTTTGCCCTGCCAGTACACTTTACACCTAATCCCAGCCTATTACTATCTCGTCTAGCTTCTAATCTCTTTTACTTCTTTTGTTTCTTTTATTCTTTTGTCCGATCGCAGCCCTGCCTCCGATCTAGTTTCTTTCCAGTTTTGAAGAAGGGTCCAACCCAAAACGTCAACTCAAATTTCTCTCCACGGATGTTGCCTGACCTGCTGAGTTTTTCCAGCATTTTCTGTTGTTATTCCTGTAAATGTCACACTTACTTCCTGTAACACTTCCCCGTCATGCTTTGTTAATAATACAACTATTGTTATAAAACAGCTTAACCTCTGAGTCTTCATAAAAAAAAACCATCTGCTAATGATTCAATAAATTTATAAGATTTGAATTCTGACAATATTAACCGTGAAGTTTTAATAAGACAATGTGTCCTTATTTGCAAATGAAATACGGTTAAGTATTGCTTATTTCAGTGTAACAGTCTTTTATTCTTAATGTAAAAAATTGTTGCATGTGAATTTATCGATTTCTACCTCTGGTTTTAAAGGAAATCTGTTAACCAACAAATAAAATTTTAAAGCATTTTTAAAAAGTTTGGTTTTCAAATTTAAAACAGATATTAGTGCTTACTCGAAGTGGTTATTGAGGGACACAGCTTAGAGAATTCTGTACTTTTACCTCCAATATTAGCTTAAACCCAGCTAATGAAGGTGGAAAGCCTCCTCGCTGATGCCTGTTAAGGGTCCAAAGTGAAATGAGCTGTGATGGTGTCAGTTGAGCTCTCAGTATCGCTCTCAAAACCATTGACAGCTCACCACACTTGTCAGGCGGAGTTGAAGGCCTTCTGTTTAGGCGGAGCGGGAGGGAAATCTACATTACCTTTGAGTACATGATGTCAGTAGATGGAAAATTGAAAACGTGCCATTCTTCATCAGTATCATCTCACCCTGAAACTTTTCCTATTTCTTCATTATCTGACATGCTCAGCCTCCATTGAAGTCCATTTCAAAAGAGGACAGAATTGACGGAGCGAGTTATTTCTTAATGGCTCCTAAAAGTTAATATTTCTGATACCTTCATTTAACTAGAAATGCACAGCAGATGAATCAGTGTCTTAAGGGGAGAGCTTAACCTTTCAGATACAACTGGCTTCGGCACAGAAATCATCTTAGTTTGTAGGTTAATTACTTTCCCAAACCAATGGCACTGAATGAAGTTTGGATTTTTTTTTTAAATAGTATCAAATTTGACTAACCTTATTGTTTTGAACATGCTATATTTTATTTTATTCATGAAAGTAATTTCTCTGACAGAACAATGTCAGAGCCAGATTTTTATCTTGAGTTCTAGCTGCTGCTCTGAGAAGGTGCACCAGATGATAAAAAACCTCCTTGATGCATTTTGCATCAACATACCCTAGCACAGACTGTTCTTTCAATTCCTTCTCCCCCCCCCCCCCCCCGCCCCCTTTCCCCACCTCTGCACCTGCTTAAAACCTGTTACATCTCTAACCTTTTCCAGTTCTGATGAAGGGTCCCAGACCTGAAACATTAACTCTTTCTCTCTCCATGGATGCTGCCTGGCCTGCTGAGTGCTTCAGCATTTTCTGTTGTTATTTTGGATATGGGAGTTTATTTTTATTGGGGGGAAAAAAGAGCCAGGAACATTTGTGAAATCGGATGTGGTCATCCCGAAGATTTAAATTTGCAATTTGCTCTCAGTGTTATCTATTACTGGTTATAATGCTACAAACTGCAGCGCTGTATTTGATATATGCTGTTTGGTGAGATGTGCTGCACTGGTTTAATAGATTTAGGAATTTATTCTAATTTTCTGTTCACCATGGGATTATGTTTAATAAACTGGCCTTGTATAAATGGAGAGATTACTTGGGAATGAATTTATTTAATAATGTATTAACTGCATTGATATTTGCTTTTATCATTGTATTTTGAGAATTAAGACTTGATCACAATATAATTTAGATATTGTTATTGTTTGATTTGCCACAAATATTGTGTAATAAAACATGAGTATAACCCAAGCAATCAGTTTGTGTTTAAAATTTGTTTAAAGCTAGTTCCTAATGTGGTGATGCAGGAGGCAACAACACGTTTGGGGTCTTGGGAAAAGAAAGAGGTTGGAGATAGACGGTAGTTTACAAGAACAGGGTGGGCTGATAGTGAATTTTTTGAGGGAGGGGATGATGTCGGTTGTTTGAAAGGAAGGGAGTGATTTTGGGGGCCATACCACGGGGAACAACTAAGATGGAAGAGAGTAAATGTTTTACTGGGATGAGGGAATGGTTGATCGAATCGACAGCTGCAGAAATATTGTGGCGAATGGAGGGCCAAAGGCAAGGCAGTGGAAGTATGAAAGTGCTGTTGTAAATGACTGGGGAGTAGGGGGCGACAGACTTTTTTCCAAGGATGGATGCAAAACAAAGTGGGATTGGAAAGTAGTATGGGAATGCGGTTAGTGAGGAATACAAGCAAGTGGTCGGAGATGTCTTTGTGATTTATTGAAACCATGGGAGAAGAGACACCACATGAGATGGCAAGATCAAGAGGGTGGCCTGAATAATGGTAGGAGAGTTGCAGATGGAGGGAGAGGTTTAGAGAGGGCAGTGAATTCAGAGGGGAGAGGGCAATGGGAGCAGAGATTGGTGATTGAAATTATTGAGGTTGAGGAATTGCTCAGTGCAGAGGGTGAGGGAGGAAAGGAGGGAGAGTACCTTAATGAGAAATTGAGGGTGGGGCTTGGCCGGTGAAGGTGCCACAGGAAGAGAAGAGACGAGACCAAGGTGTGACTTGATAACAACTACACCACCACTACAGTGGTATGGGTGGGGCAGGTGGTGGAAAGTATAGCCTGGGTGAGTGGCTTGGGCAAGGGGCAAGGTGACTCCATCATGAGCCAACTTTCATTCAAAGCCGGACTATCATTGCAATCATCCACAATAAGGTCGTGGATGGTAAGGGCCTTGTTCGTGAGTGAATGGACATTCTGGAGGGAATTGTGGAGAGGGGTGATGACTAATCCACTGGTAGTCCAAAGAAATGGTGGTTGGTGGAGTCAGTGGGTTGGGAAGGAGTTTGACAAGGTTAGTCCCCAGCAGTAGGTGGGAAGGTCAGCGAGAGAGGAGAATGGGGCAGTTGAAGTTACTACTCAGAAAGGGGATGTGACTGGTGCCTTGAAAGGTCCTTTGGAGAAGTCCAAGAGAGGCACAGAGGGTAGCAGTGGGCTTATTCAGGGGGATTCAAGCCTGAGACAGTACTAGGGAGGCAGAGGACTAGTGATGGGTTGGGCTACAGATTCAGAGAGCAAAGTACCCAAGAAGGAAGGAATGAAAGGTGGCATGTCCAGGCGATAGCATAGGGAAGAGACAGGAGAGAAAGGCCCAAGAGGAGTTCGGGTTAAAAAATGAGATAGAAGTAATGGACTTGGGTCTGGAGTGACAGCCAAGATGTGAATGAACACAAAGAATTCAGGTTACAAAGGCATGGCAGAGATCAGAAGAGACATTGGTAATAAATAAAGGACCTTCCCTCTTTTTTTTTTCGTTTGCGGGATGTGGGCATCACTGGCAAGGCCAGCAATTATTGGCCAGAATTATTGCAGGTGCCTTGTATCAGATAGATCAAAAATTGTTACAGTCAGTACCTTACGTTACAATATCTAATTAATCAACTGTCAGCCCAAATGTGTAAAACTTCATTGGATCAACAAACACTAGAGCACTCCACCAAGAAAAGCTCACATTTCAACAGAAGTTGTCTTTTTTTTTTAAGTGAGTCCATCGTTACGGGTTTACTGGGTAAAAGCATCGTTCTCTGGTCTGTCCTGATTCCCCAATGGTTTTCTGAGTAAAGTTACGAATGCTTATTCTGTGCTTAATTGCTCAATGGTTTACTGGGTACAGGCACCAATCCTTGGTCTGTGTTGATTCCCTGATGGTTTACTGGGTAAAGACACCGATCCCCAGGGTGTGCTGCGATGGTCTAGTGACCAAGCAACTATGGAGCACACGAGTGTCTCCAATCCTTTCCTGATGCAAACTTCCAATATTTCTTTAATATACTCTGTTCCCAGAGGATAACGACAGGCTTCTGTTTGCCACCTCTCTGTAATGGTACAGCTGAAATTGAAAACTCACCTTGTAATCTGTTACAATAAGCTGTCTCCTACCACAGTGCGGCAAAGTATATTGGAAGAAATGCCAGTCATTCAACAAGGGTGGACAGCTTTAAGTTCCTCGGAGTCCACATCACGGAAGACCTCTCCTGGTCCCTTAATACCTCCTCTCTGGTGAAGAAGGCCCAGCAGCGCCTATATTTCCTAAGGAGGCTGAAGGGATGTAACCTCTCTAACTTTTACCGCTGCACAATAGAGAGCATCCTGACAAACTGTATCACAGTATGGTATGGCAGCTGTATCTACTATGACCGGAAAGCCCTGCAGCGGGTAGTCAAAACTGCCCAACGCATTACCGGCATCCGGCTACCGACCATAGAGCACATATACCAGAAACGCTGTCTACGGAGGTCACGGACCATCATCAAAGACCCTACCCACCCCAGCCACAGTCTGTTCACCCTCCTGCCATCTGGGAGACGCTACAGATGCATTCGCACCCGTACGACCAGATTTAGGAACAGCTTCTTTCCCAGGGCTGTCATCCTACTGAACTCCACAAATAAACTCTAAAGCCTGCACATCTGCCAATGCACTTTATTATGGTTATGTCTATGTTAATGTATTACAAGCCAAATGTATGTTGAATGTTTAAATGTCTTAATCTAAATGTACACTCTCGGGAGCCGCAAGCCTACATTTCGTTGTACTGCACTTGTGCACTAACAATGACAATAAAGTTGATGATTATATTATTATTTTATTATTATTATATTATTATAAGGAGTTACCTTTAAAATGAAATCTAAGCACTGTGGTCAGATCTCTCATTGTTAAATCAATTATATTTGCTTCTGCTAAATATTTGTGTTAAATAATTTTTACTTTTCAGGAAATGGTTAATGGCTTTTATTAAATCAGTTTATCGGTTATAATTTTAGTATTCCGTTTGAAATGTGCAGCATTTCAAATGAAGAAGAAAAACTAACAATTTACTTCGATAAGATTACAGTTCAGTACATGGTTTCCCCTTAACCTCTGATCCCATTATCTTTAACATTTGGGATAATGGTTTTAGAAGAATTAAAAGAAACAGGAGCAGGAGTCGGCCAATCGGCCCCTCGAGCCTGCTCCGCCATTCAATAAGATCATGGCTGATCCAATCTTGGCCTCAACACCACTTTCCCGCTCTCTCCCCATAACCCTTGACCCCTTGTAGTTCAAATGTCTGTCAATCTCCGCCTTGAATATATTCACTGACTCCGCCTCCACAGCTCTCCGGGGTAGAGAATTCCACAGATTCACGACCCTCTGAGAGAAGAAATTCCTTCTCATCTCCGTCTTAAATGGGCGACCCCTTATTCTGAAACTATGTCCCCTAGTTCTAGATACCCCCACGAGGGGAAACATCCTCTCAGCATCCACCCTGTCAAGCCCCCTCAGAATCTTATATGTTTCAATAAGATCACCTCTTATTCTTCTAAACTCCAACGAGTATAGGCCCAAGCTGATCAACCTTTCGTCATACGTCAACTCCATCCCAGGAATCAACCTCGTGAACCTTCTCTGTACTGCCTCCAATGCAAGTATATCCCTCCTTAAATATGGAGACCACAACTGTACGCAGTACTCCAGGTGCGGTCTCACCAGCGCCCTGTAAAGTTGCATCAAAACTTCCCTACTTTTATACTCCATACCCCTTGCAATAAAGGCCAACGTTCCATTAGCCTTCCTAATTACTTGCTGTTCCTGCATGCTAACTTACTGTGTTTCATGTACTAGGACCCCCAGATCCCTCTGTACCGCGGCATTTTGTAGTCTCACCCATTTAAATAATAATTTGATTTTTCACTCATCCTTCCAAAGTGGATAGCCTCACATTTTCCCACATTGTACTCCATCTGCCAAATTTTTGCTCACTCACTTAACCTGTCTATATCCCTTTGCAGCCTCTTTGTGTCCTCCTCACAACTATACTTTCCCACCTATCTTTGTATCATCAGCAAATTTGGCTACAGTACACTCGGTCCCTTCATCCAAGTCATTAATATAGATTGTAAATAGTTGAGGCCCCAGCACTGATCCCTGTGGCACCCCACTAGTTACTGGTTGCCAACCGGAAAATGACCCATTTATCCCGACTCTCTGTTTTCTGTTAGTTAGCCAATTCCCTATCCATGCCAAAATATTACCCCCAGCCCCGTGCGCTCTTATCTTGCGCAGTAACCTTTTATGTGGCACCTTATCGAATGCCTTCTGGAAATCCAAATACACCACATCTACTGGTTCCCCTTTATCCACCCTGTTTGTTACATCCTCAAAGAACTCTAGCAAATTTGTCAAACGTGATTTCCCTTTCATAAAACCATGTTGACTCTGCTTGATGGTCTTATGATTTTCTAAATGTCCTGCTGTTCCCTCCTTAATAATGGATTCCAGCATTTTCCCAATGACAGATGTTAGGCTAACTGGCCTGTAGTTTCCTGCTTTCTGTCTCCCTCCTTTCTTGAATAGTGGCGTTACATTTGCGGTTTTCCAATCCGCTGGGACATCTCCAGAATCCAGGGAATTTTGGTAGATTACAACCAACGTATCCATTTCTTTTAAGACCCTAGGATGCAGGCCATCAGATCCAGGAGACTTGTCGGCCTTTAGCCCCATTAGTTTGCCTAGTACTTTTTCTGTAGTGATAGAGATTGTTTTAAGTTCCTGCAGTAATGAGACCTAATTTCAAGCAGCTAATGAGCACTTCTGCTACAAGAAAGTACATCTGTTATATGAGGCCTCTCCCTTCCCTTCCAATATTTTTTCTCTACATACTGAAGATATAAAAAGCATGGAACAGAAATTTACAATGGGAAAAGTGGACATCTTGTGCAAAATGTGACCAAAAAACATGACAACAGGAAGTAATGTTTTTAGGCAAGAAATGCATGCAGATATTCCAACAGTTTTGAGAGCTGTCAATCACTTATGAACATGTGCAGTTTGCAGAATTTTCCAGCATGCAATCTGTGCAGCAACAGGATGTGAAAGGTAGAGGGCTGAGTCTCTTCTTCCTGTGAGGATGTTCAGAGTTTGCTTTTTCCAAAAGACCTTGAAAGAAATGGAAGGTTGATTTGTCAAAGATTTTATTGCAGGCAAGTCTATCATTTATTTAAATTTATCAAAAGTCAAAACCGGTGAATATGAGCATGAGTGAACAGAAGCACCTGAGATTGTGATTCACTTTTTAACGTTAAAGCAGAAAGCAGAGATTGTTTATAGAGAATGAATTGTTTAATCCTATTGAAATTCAGTTAAAATTTCTCAAACATTTTTGAGTCTTAAAGATTTTTATTATATGGACTGCATAAAGAATTATCTTTTGAACATTTTATGAAGTAACTTCTGTTTATGGATATTTATGTTTATTAAAGACTTTATAAGTCAGCAAACTCACTTAGTGCGCTAATTTTTTTATTTATGTGCACAGTGATAGTATGTATCAGGAAATTGCATCCCCCAGCCCATGATTTTCTATCCATTCCTTTTAGGAAGCGTGAAAATTTATTCTCGTGCTCTAAAGCAGAAACATAAATACAGGAACTGGTTGACAATCGGGAAAGTGGTATTGGGAGGAGGTATTTGAGAGTGCACAAGAGGCTTAGGATAGGTCAGGAGGAGGCTGGTGGGTGGGAATACAGTGGGGTGGGGGGAAGATTGGAGCTTGATGGTTTGAAAGGAGCCAACAGCAGTTTGGATCCCATTCTCCTCGCTTCCCCCCTCCTCCACAAGGCTGTTGCACCCTGCTCTCTGGTATATTGCCAGACTCCCTCCCTAACAGCACTGTGGGAGTACCTTCACCACGCGGACTGCAGCGGTTCAAGAAGGGGGCTCACCACCACCTTCTCGAGGGCAATTAGGGATGCGCAATAAATGCTGGCCTTGCCAGCGATGCCCACATCCCGTGACCGAATAAAAAAAAACTCTGACAAATACTCCAAAAACCCCTTCTCAGTCTTGTGGACCCCAGGAGACCCCTCTTCAGACCTCTCCTCATTTCAGTGCTCACAAACAGATCGCACATTCACATCACTCCTTAATATCAGAACTGACCCTTTCTCCTCGATCCCGAGACCTCCCTCCCCAACGCCTCTAGATCTCATGAACTACCCCAGGGTTCCTGCAGCCCTAAGGCGGCATGTCTTCCAGGGCTCCCAGATCCTGGAAAACACCCTTGAAATACTGCCAGACCCTGAGACCCCCATCTCAATACTGCTGGACCCCAAGCTCGTGCTCCCAGATGCCAGAGCCACCCCCAGTGCTGATGTTGGTGCCCCTGGTAATACTACTTGGCATAACAGTCATGTTCTGATAAAAATCATGAAGAATGCCATTACAATGGTGTTTTAATCATATTGGTTCCATCTTCATAAAGTGGAAACTTTATGTTGTGGTTCTGCCTATTCATCATTGGGCAATTGGCTTGTTACACTAGCTACTAAAATACATAATCCAACTTAATTCAACTTTGTAGGTTACATTTTTTCCTCATAAATGTCAAGAGCTGTCCACGTTGTGATTATCATGTGATGTTGAGGACCTCAGCGTGGATGGCACAACCATACACTTAAACGTAAATAACCTATCTTCCATCGTGCAGCACCTGCAGACTTGAAGATTAAATTGTGTCGAAGAGAGAACTTCATGTTTGTTTGACAAAGATAAGTCACTAGATGGAAGGAATAACGCAAAGTTTCACATATGGTGCATTCTCTAAATTCATCTCCATTGTCTCCATTCGAATTGTTCTTGGTGATCCAGATGCTGTTAATTGAAAGTTAAATGTTCTTTCTCCCCCCCCCCCCCCCCCCCCCGCCTCATCTGATCAAAACTGGACAACAAAATACAGAGTAGAGTTTGATCTGGCTTGAGTCCACTAAGCATCTCCAGTTATTATACACATATAATACATGTACAGGAAACTCTCGTTTAAACGGCACCTAAATATCCGGAATTCTCTATTAACCAGCAAAATTAATACTCCGTAAACGCCTCAATAACCGGAAATGTTGCCGAGTCCGAGTCTCCCGCGGTGGCCGAGTTAGTCAGTGTGGGTAGTACTCCAAACTGCCACTACTCAGCTTCCTGGCGCTGTCAGAAGTCCGAACACCTCAATAACAGGAGTCTGACTCTTTGTTTGTTAAAAATAGCCTCGGTAGATAACCCTCTCCGTCATCCGGAATTTTTAATCAACCGGCACCATCCCGGTCCCGTCGGTGCCGGATACCAGAGAGTTTCCTTTATGTCCGCATGCCCGATATGAGACTCCCAAAACAAGTGTTCTACTCTGAGCTCCGACACGGCAAGAGAGCCCCAGGTGGGCAGAGGAAACGCTTCAAGGACACCCTCAAAGTCTCGTTGAAAAAGTGCAACATCCCCACCGACACCTGGGAATCCCTGGCCCAATCCCTGGCCCAAGACCGCACAAAGTGGAGGAGAAGCCTATTTGCCTACCGCCCAAACAGATCTAGGGATGATGCCATCGCCACTGTACTGCACACTGCCTATGTGAGAATGTTGTTCATTGATTATAGTTCAGCATTCAATACCATTATCCCCTCCAAGCTTGTCAACAAGCTCAGTGAGCTAGGACTTAACACCTCCCTATGCAACTGGATCCTGGACTTCCTGACAGGAAGACCCCAGGTGGTGAAAATAGGCAGAAACACCTCCTCCACACTGATCCTGAACACGGAAGCTCCCCAGGGTTGTGTGCTCAGCCCCCTCCTGTACTCCCTGTTTACTCATGATTGCGTGGCCACGCACAACTTCAACTCCATCATCAAGTTTGCTGATGACACTACCGTTGTAGGCCTGATCACAGATGGTGATGAGACAGGCTACAGGGAGGAGGTAAGAGCCCTAGGAGAATGGTGCAAGTACAACAACCTCTCCCTCAACATCAGCAAAACAAAGGAGATGATCGTGGATTACAGGAAGCGGCAGGGGGAGGGACACACCCCAATCTACATCGAAGGGGCTGAGGTGGAGAGGGTCAGCAGCTTCAAATTCCTGGGTGTATTCATTATGGAGGACTTAACGTGGTCCCATCACATCGACGTTGTAACCAAGAAGGCATGCCAACGCCTGTTCTTCCTCAGGCGACTGAAGAAATTTGGAATGGCCCCCCAGATTCTCACCAACTTCTACCGGTGCACCATCGAGAGTATCCTGTCCGGCTGCATCACTACCTGGTATGGCAACTGCACCGCCACAGACCGCAAGGCTCTACAGATGGTAGTGAAAGCTGCACAACACACTATAGGAATTAAACTACCTGCTGTGCAGGATATCTACCCTGAGAGGTGCCAGGGGAAGGCCCTGAGAATCATTAAAGATGCGAGTCACCCCAGCCACAACCTCTTTGCCCTGCTCCCGTCCGGTAAGAGATACCGAAGCATACGGTCTCATACCAACAGGTTTCGAAACAGCTTTTACCCCCAGGCCATAAGACTCATGAACGATTAATTTATTATTATTTATTACTGTTGTTTTATTTATTATTACTGTCTTTCTATTAGTATTTCTATTAGTATTTTTATCATTGTTATGCCATATTTATTCCAATGTTGGGAGGACTCGTAAAAATCAACATTTCATTGTGCAGTACATACGTCTGCTGCATATATGACAAATAAAATTGAATTGAATTGAATTGAAAAAGCGTCTGGGAAGGCGCTGAACACCTCGAGTCTCTTTGCCGGGAGCAAGCGGAAGTCAAGCGCAAACAGCGGAAGGAGCGCACGTCAACCCAAGCACCCCACCCACCCGCCCCCTTCAACCACCGTCTGCCGCACCTGTGACAGACTGTAAGTCCCGCATTGGACTCATCAGTAACCTAAGAACTCATTTTTAATGTGGAAGCAAGTCATCCTCGGTTCCGAGGGACTGCCTAAGAGAGAAGAGGGATAATACATTGTGTAATTAATATAATGAATGGGATGACCATGTTTCTTCAATGTTGGGTGCAAAAGAAAACTTAAAGCTCTGAAGCAATATTAAAACATCTCCAGTATAATCAACGCTGGTATAGCCACAAAAAGAGAGGGTATCAGATTAGTGAAAGAAAAAGTTGAATTAAAGCTATTGCTTTTCAGCAGAACTTGGTGACCTTTGGCCCCATATTGAGATATAAATAAAAATGAGTCACCAGTCTTGGCTATACTACTCCAGACAGGTGCTGAATAGAGGCCAGGCACCACTTATTGATTTTGTGGGAGTAGGTATTTATCAATGACCGCATAACCGCACTCAAAAGTTATTGCCTTTTTTTTTTCTAGTCTCCCTGGTCATACACAAACTGAAGCCAAGCGAGCGAGTGGTGGATGGGCGTGTGACTGACTTTCAAGCCCCTGCTGACGGTGCACAAGGGCTGTTCAATTTTGGCTCCACCTGCCACTCTCCTCCACACCCGCCCCTCCTCCAAAATCATCGAATGAGAAGATTGGAGGAGGAGAGGGGCTGCTGAATTAAAGGGGCACAATCTGCATTAAAAAAAAGTGCTAGACAAACTATTTCGTTTGAGCAAATTGAAACCTATCATTGCGTCACTTGTACATGGCTCCATGATCAAAGTGGCACTTTTCTCCCTAAATTACGTTTTGCCAAACACTTTTCCCGACGAACCTGCTTCTTTATCACTGTGCATATCACACCCGCTCGAGTTTAGTTAAATGGAGTTCTGAAGTTTCGGCAAAACACAGTTCTGTAGGGATCAAGACACCTTTTAAAAGGGGGCTGGATTGCCGTCTGTTGAAAAGTGGGGGTGAGTGTTGGTGATATTAACAGCACTCCTGGGTTCTTTATTCAGGTGAGGTTGGGGAAAGATTGTGTTCCTTAAAATTCATTTATTTGTATAGCATCTCATTATGCCCTCCTACATAAGAACATAAGAACATAAGAAATAGGAGCAGGAGTAGGCCAATCGGCCCCTCGAGCCTGCTCCGCCATTCAATAAGATCATGGCTGATCTGATCCTAACCGCCAATCCACTATGACAGGACTATCTCCTGAATCTAACAGCATTAGACACACGAAAACAGGAGCAGGATCAGGCTACACGGCCCCTGGGCCCGCTCCGCTACCCACAGGGCCATGACCGATCCGAACCTAGACTCATGTCCAAATTCCTGCCCGCTCCCCGTAACCCTTAATTCCCTTTTCTACTAGGAAACTGTCTATTTCTGTTTTAAATTTATGTAATGATGTAGCTTCGACAGCTTTTTGGGGCAGCATATTCCATGGACCTACCACCCTCTGAGTGAAGTAGTTCCTCCTCATCTCAGTTTTGAAAGAGCAGCCCCTTATTCTAAGACTATGCCCCCTAGTTCTAGTTTCACCCATCATCTGGAACATCCTCCCTGCATCCACCCGATCCAACCCCTTCATAATCTTATATGTTTCAATAAGATCGCCTCTCATTCTTCTGAACTCCAATGAGTAGAGTCCCAATCTACTCAACCTCTCCTCATATGTCCATCCCCTCACCCCCGGGATTAATCGAGTGAACCTTCTTTGTACTGACTCGAGAGCAAGTATGTCCTTTCTTAAGTATGGACACCAAAACTGTATGCAGTATTCCAGGTGCGGTCTCACCAATACCTTGTACAACTGAAGCAATACCTCCCTATTTTTATATTCTATCCCCCTAGCAATGAAAGCCAACATTCCATTGGCCTTCTTAATCACTTGCTGCACCTGCATACTAACCTTTTGAGTTTCGTGCACCAGGACCCCCAGATCCCTTTGTACTTCAGTACTTTCAAGTTTCTTGCCATTAAGATAATAACTTGCTCTATGATTTTTCCTGCCAAAGTGCATAACCTCACACTTTCCAGTATTGTATTCCATCTGCCAAATCTCTGCCCACTTACTTAGCCTGTCTATGTCCCCTTGCAGGTTTTTTATGTCCTCCTCACTCACTACTTTCCCTCCCATCTTAGTATCATCTGCAAACTTTGACGTGTTACACTCGGTCCCCTCCTCCAAATCGTTAATATAGATTGTAAAGAGTTGGGGACCCAGCACTGACCCCTGCGGAACACCACTGGTTACTGATTGCCAGTCTGAATATGAACCATTTATCCCAACTCTCTGCCTTCTGTTAGATAGCCAATCCTCTATCCATGCCAGAATATTACCCCCAATCCCGTGATTTTTTATCTTAAGCAATAATCTTTTGTGTGGCACCTTGTCAAATGCCTTTTGGAAGTCTAAATACACTACATCCACTGGTTCACCCTTATCCACCCTATATGTTACTTCCTCAAAGAACTCCAGCAAATTTGTCAAACATGACTTCCCCTTCATAAAACCATGCTGACTTTGTCTTATTAAATTATGATTATCCAAATGTCCTGTTACTGTCTCCTTAATAATGGTCTCCAAAATTTTACCTACCACAGATGTTAGGCTAACCGGTCTATAGTTTCCAGCCTTCAGTCTACTGCCCTTTTTAAATAAGGGTGTTACATTAGCAGTTTTCCAGTCTGCCGGGACCTTTGCTGAGTCCAGGGAGTTTTGGAAGATTATTACCAATGCATCCACAATCCCTACCGCCACTTCCCTCAAAACCCTGGGATGTAAGCCATCAGGTCCAGGTGATTTATCCGCCTTGAGTCCCATTATTTTACCAAGTACTATTTCCTTAGTGATTTTAATCGTATTTAGCTCCTCCCCCCCTATAGCCCCCTGCTTGTCAAGTGTTGGGATATTCTTGGTGTCTTCTACTGTAAAGACTGATGTAAAATATTCATTCAGTGTTTTTGCCATCTCCATATTTCCCACCATTAATTTCCCGGTCTCATCCTCTAAGGGACCAACATTTACTTTAGCCACCCTTTTTCTTTTTATATAACTATAAAAACTCTTACTATCTGTCTTTATATTTTTTGCTAATTTACTTTCATAATGTATCTTCCCTTTCTTAATCAATCTTTTTGTTATTTTTTGCTGTCTTTTAAAGTTTTCCCAATCCTCTATCCTCCCACTAGATTTGGCTACCTTATATGCCCTTGTTTTTAGTCGAATACTATCCTTAATTTCTTTACTTAGCCACGGATGGCTGTCTTTTCTTTTACACCCTTTTTTTCTCAGTGGAATATACTTTTTTTGGAATTTGTAAAATAACTCCTTAAATGTACACCACTGATCATGTATCGTCTTATCCTTTAACCTATTTTCCCAATCCACTTTACTCAATTCCGCTCTCATACCTTCATAGTCTCCTTTATTCAAGCTTAGCACGCTTGTTTGAGATACAGCCTCTTCACCCTCTAACTGAATATGGAATTCAACCATGTTATGGTCACTCATTCCAAGGGGATCCTTTACTAGGACATTTTTAATTAATCCTGTCTCGTTACACAGGACCAGATCTAAGGTTGCTTGCCCCCTGGTTGGTTCAGTTACATACTGCTCAAGAAACCCATCCCTAATACACTCAATGAACTCATCCTCAAGGCAGCCCTGCCCAATTTGATTCGTCCAATTTATATGATAGTTAAAATCCCCCATAATTATAGATGTTCCCTTATTACAAGCCTCAACTATTTCCTGATTGATACTCCGTCCAACCGAGTTGCGACTGTTCGGAGGCCTATATACTACACCCACTAGTGTTTTTTTCCCCTTATTATTCCTTATCTCCACCCAAACTGTTTCATTATCCTGATCCTTTGACCCAATATCATTTCTCTGTATTACAGTGATTCCTTCCTTTATTAACATAGCCACCCCACCTCCCCTTCCTTCCTGCCTGTCCTTCCTGATTGTTAAATAACCTGGTATGTTTAATTCCCAGGCATTGTCACCCTGCAGCCATGTTTCTGTAATGGCCACAAGATCATACCCATATGTAGCTATTTGTGCCTTTAACTCGTCTATTTTGTTACCAATGCTACGTGCACTCAGATAGAGAACTTTCAAATATGTTTTGTGACACTTAGTTCCTGCTATTGCCCTTTTTATTACTTTACCTTTTACTCCACACCTTCTACCCCTTCCTGACACGCTCTGGTTTTTAATTTCCCCACTGCTACCTAAGTCTATGACCTTCTCTGTTGTCATTTGTATTATTTGCTCTCTGGGAACCTCCCCCCCACTAGTTAGTTTAAAGCCCTCTCTACAGCCCTAGTTATATGATCCGCCAGGACTCTAGTCCCAGCACTGGCCAAGTGAAGCCCGTCCCAACGGAACAACTCCCTCCTGTCCCAGTACTGGTGCCAGTGTCCCAGGAAGCAAAACCCATTTCTCCCACACCAGTCTTTGAGCCACGCATTTAACTCTCTTATTTTATTTGTCCTAGCCAAATTCGCTCGTGGCTCAGGTAATAATCCAGAGATTATTACCCTTGTGGTTCTGCTTTTTAATTTGGCCCCTAGCTGCTCAAACTCCCTCAGCAGAACCTCCTTCCTTGTCCTATCTATGTCGTTGGTACCAACATGGACCACGACAACTGGATCCTCCCCCTCCCACTCCAAGTTTCTGTCCAGCCCAGAGGAGATGTCCTTAACCCTGGCACCGGGTAGGCAACACAGCCTACGGGACTCTCGCTCTTGGCTGCAGAGAACTCTATCTATCCCCCTAATAATACTATCCCCTACCACTACAACAACTCCTTGCATCTCAAAGCACTTTGAGTCCTATTAATCACTTTTGAAGTGTAGTCACTGTTATATATAAGCAAACACAGGAGTCAATTTTCACATAACAAGATCCTACAAAGAATAGTTAATTTTTTTTGATGGTTTTGGGCGAGGGAATAATAGTGGTCAGGGCTGGAAGAATTCTCTGCTCTTCTTGAAATAGTGCCACTATTACATCCACCTGAAAAGGCAGATAGGGCCTTGGTTTAGCATCTCTTCTGAAAGTAACTACTAACACTACTAACAATAACCAGCCCCAGGACAGTGACAGCGTAACACAAAGAATTCGACCCAACACAATCGTCGTTAAGCAAAAAGAAAAATATCTGTCATATTGGGCAGAAACAACAAAAACCCAAAGCAAACTCAATTGCTACTTGGCCCTAAACAGACAATACAACATGGCTGATTACCTGACCATGGTAAAGGATAGCAAACTGAGAAAAACCTTGACAATGTACAGACTTAGTGAACATAGCCTGGCGATCGAAAAAGGTAGACACAGGCAGACCCGGCTACCAAGAGAGGACAGGATATGCTCTCACTGCAGTCAGGGAGTGGTGGAGACAGAGATGCACTTCCTCACAGCTTGTAGAAAATATCAGGGCATAAGGGAGAATTTCTACCCAAAATTCACAAAAATATGCCCGGAATTCAGAAATTTGAATGACGACCAAAAACTCCCATACCTACCAGGGGAAGAGAGAAATTGTGTAACACTAGCGGCACACTATGTTACAGCTTGCCATAAACAGAGGGACAACCACTAAATATAAGAAAAGAGTATATATAAATTATATGAAAGTATATTTATACACTCAGGGATATATCTGTTTATACACTGTATGGATAGATCTGTATTTTTGTGTACAAACATGAATGTTTTTCGATGCTTTGGCAACATAAGATGTAACTTGTCATGCCAATAAAGCGATTTGAATTGAATTGAATTGAATTGAAAGAGAGCATTTCAACGGTGCAACATTTCCTCAGTAATGCAGCGGAGTGTCAGCCTGGATTACATGCTCGGGTCTTGGAAAGGTGCTCTAATCTCCTGCCGCAGCAGCAAGAGTGATCCAAGGTGATAATTCAAGTCAGGGATTAATTGGTGGTAAGGAGGGGGTCCAGGATGGAATAATTGTACGTGGACTCTGGATGGAATAGGCTTGTAGAGCCCGATGACTCTTTTCATATAGAATATACAGCACAGAAACAGGCCATTCGGCCCAACCAGTCTTTGCCGGCGTTTATGCTCCACTCAAGCCCCCTCCTAGCTAACTCTCAGCATAACCCTCTATTCCCTTCTCCCGCATATGTTTATCCAGCCTCCCCTTAAATGCATCTATTCTGTTCGCCTCAACTACTCCCTGTGGTAGTGAGATCCACATTCTCCCCTCCTTTGTTTTCGAGTCTGTAACAGGGAAGGCATCCTTTTTGGCCTTTCTATTGAAAAAGCCTGCTGCAGAAAATGAAAAGAATTGGCTAGAAAGCTATTGAACAGGGCCTGCCACACTGCTTCCTGGGCCTGATCACACTGAGCCCTTGAGTCCTGAGCTCCTGGAATTCCGCCTAATAATTGCTATGTAAGGGTTCATCTCACTGCAGTGACTGCCGACAGATCCATTCCTTATCGATACCGTGTTGAAGCACTATGGAAAATAGCCCAGTCAGATAAAACAAGCACTCACCGAGAATAAACCCAGATTAAATCTTCATACTCGGGTCTCCATTTCTGCATAAACAGCCACAACACAGCAACAAAATGTGACAGAGCAACTCACTCAATAAGAAGGACAAGCAACTCAATAATCACAAGAACCTTTTTATCTGTATATAAGGGGGGAAACCAAAAACAGACAGGGAGATAATACCCACACAGGTTCAAACAGCAGGTGTCATCCGTAAACCACTCTTTAATGATCTACTGCTCATGCTCGTACCAGCTATAATGATACATCAACAGTTTAATATACTAGCCTTTGGCATTGCCTACAGTCAGTTGATGAATAATGTATATGTTTTTTTTAATATACACAAAATGGTAACAGAAACTTGCTCCGCAGCACCACTTACTGGCCAGAGCCTGCAACTACATTGTCGTAGGCACATTTTTTACATACAGGATTTCCATTCTAAATGTTTACATAGGCAGTTTCAATGTTAAATGCTGACATAAAAGCATGAATAAAAAAATTCGCAACAGGAAGTGCATGCATACATGAGACTTTTAATAATATAATAGATCTACAATATGTAATGTGTTCCAAGAGAGTGTAACCAAAGAACTATCAGTTAAAATATAAGATCTGGCCTCCTGTTTAAACTTCACCCACCCGCCCCTTTTTGTACAGGCACAGACTTGTACTGGGATGTGGTTCCACGAATGAAAGTTGCCCTCACGCAAGTGGCCATTGAGAACCTGGATAGTTAATGCTGGTAGCCTATTTGTTAGTGGGGGGGGGGTGTGGGGGGGGACAGCTGAGTACACATGCACTTACTTCCAGGAAGAGATTGAATAGTGAGTAGGAGTGGGAGACCTGGTTGCCATTTTCCTGAGCCACTGGGGCCAATTGCAGCGTTTCTACTGCCAGCTTGGTTGAGGTCAGCTAACTCTGTGTAGACTAGGAATCGAACCTGGGCACTTTGTAGTCTGTGGGAATCAGTAACACATCAGGCAGCATGCCTACAACACAAAGACCTGCATTTATATAGCATTTTCAGGACGTCCCAAAGCACTTTACAGCCAATGAAGTACTTTTGAACTGTTGTAATGTAGGAAACACACCAGCCAATTGGCGCACAGCAAGCTCCCACAAATAGCAATGTGTTCATGACCAGATAATCTGTTTTTTTTAGTGATGTTGATTGAGGGATAAATATTGACCAGGACACCGGGGAGAACTCCCTGCTCTTCTTCGAAATAGTGGCCATGGGATCTTTTACGTCCACCTGAGAGGGCAGATGGGGCCTCAGTTTAACGTCTCCTCCGACAGTGCAGCACTCCCTCAGCACTGGAGTGTCAGCCTAGATTTTGTGCTCATGTCTCTGGAGTGGGACTTGAACCCACAACCTTCTGACTCATAGTTGAGACTGTTACCCACTGAGGCCACAGCTGACACTAATCCAGGTGAATGGGGTGGGGGCAGAAAATAGTTTAAAATAAGACATAAGAACAGAAGAAATGAGAGCAGGGTAGGCCATACGGCCCCTCGAGCCTGCTCCGCCATTCAATATGATCATCGACCTCAACACCAATTTCCCGCCCGATCTCCATATCCTTTGATTCCCCTAGAGTCCAAAAATCTATCGGTCTCAGCCTTGAATATACATATACATGACAGTCGACTAGCACATCATGTAAACAAGAATCATTTTCTTAAGTTGAAGTTTGTGTGAAAATATTGGTGAGGATTATATCAATGATAACTGAGGATTATCAAAAGAAGTATTCCCCAAGCTCCTAGATTTAGAAACTCTGGTTCTTTGGCAGAATTACATGTCATTTATCAAAGCCATTAAGTAGGTTGAATAGGATGCGTGCTCTCCTGCCTTAGGGAGTGAGGAACTACATTAGAATGTGATGCACACTGGCAGAAGGCCAACTCTTGAGAGGATCTTGAGTGATGTAAAGTTGTGACAGTGATTGATGCTGTCCAGACCAGGAGGCAAAAAGAACACCTGTTCATTTCAGTAATGATAATGCAGGTTATTGTGAAAGACTAAAATATGCTATAAATTGGCACACAATTCTTTCTTTTGTAGGGAAAAAATATTTGATTATGTTGTGCATAATACTGAAAAATGAAGAGATTTTCCCCCCCGAATTTTAACCTATACATAACATTTTTGATGTTTTGCTCTGTTATGTTAAAATCTTTGGTGATGCAGCACTATAAAGCAGCACAGGGAACGTGCAGGATCAATACCATGTTTTAGCCTAGTACCTGATCTCAGCTGTGGGAATCACTAGGAGCAAAAACAATCGGAGAGTCATCACCAGGCCAGTATCAACAGCTGGCCGAAAAATAGTGATTCCACAAAAAGTGCAGAGGCTTTCGTCAACTGGACAGAGAGAGAAAGAAGGACAAAAGTAGGGTGTCTCATACCTACAAAAAATTCTGAATAGGTCTCAAAGCTTTGCACAGTTCTTCACAAGAATGTGAGATAAGTTTGGATGAAGAAGGCCCTTGAACCTATTCAGTCTCATCCTTCCTCATTGAAACATATAAAATTCTTAGAGGGCTTGACAGGGTAGATACTGAGAGGCTGTTTCTCTTTGCTGGTGAGTCTAGAACTAGGGGGCATAGTCTCAAGATAAGGGGTCGGCCATTTAAGACTGAGATGAGGAGGAATTTTTTCCCTCAGAGGGTGGTGAATCTTTGGAATTCTCTACCCCACAGGGCTGTGGATGCTCAGTTGACGAGTATATTCAAGACTGAGATTGATAGATATTTGGGCACTAAGGGAATCGGGGATCGGGCGAGAAAGTGGAGTTGATGTAGAAGTTCAGCCATGATCGTATTGAATGGCGGAGCAGGCTCGATGGGCCGTATGGCCTACTCCTGCTCCTAATTCTTATGCTCTTATGTTCCTGAATACCAACCCTACCACCTTTGTATTATAGTTTTAACGTCCTTCTGAGCAGACAGATAGGACATCAATTTAATGTCTCACGTGGTGCTTATTAAATTGAAGGGATTTGGATTCATAGCACGTATTTGTGACCTGTCTGTTGAGGGTACACTTGCAGTATAGCAAAAGCACACTAGATATTTCTAGTTTAATGAGGCTGTTTTTCTTAGAATTACAAAAATTACAAGACATTAAGTAATTGATGAAGAAATGCAGTAATTAACATTGGTTTTAATGAGATTCTACCGAACTCCCTCACGCTGTCAGATAGCAGCTGGTCCCTACATCATTGTATGAAAGAAGCTGATCTCTGCAGATAAGTCCATACTGGGGCCTGCCAAGTTGTAGAGCTGTTAACTGCAGCACTGCATTGGGGAGGTTACCAGGGGGGAAAATTTGGTTGCTTTGTGCCTCCCGTTAGCGCCCTAAGAGGGCACTAACGGGGTGCAAAGCAACTAGCGCCCGGGCGCAGCGCCACCAACACCTCCCGCGAAACTCAGTGGGAGGTTAGCAGCAGCGGTAACCATTAGCACCCAGCGGCGCTGCGCCGCTGGCGATGACGTCATCACCGTGCGCAGCGCCCAGGCCGCGATCTTCGGTAGCGCCCCCGACTTACCGCCGGACACTATGTCCGACGGGGTCAGGGGGGCCTACCTGCAGCCAGGGCGGCGCTATTTAAAGGCGAGGTGCCGGGCGGCCATTTTTGTTGCTGGCCGCCTGCCAGCCCCTGCCTCCGCTGCCGTCCCCCGCCCCCCGCGGAGTGCTGGCTGCGCTCCGTGAGCCCGGCACTTCTCTTGAGTGTCGGGTTCTTTTGCCGGCACTCTGATCCCTGGTGGCCCAGCTGGGCCCTGGGTCGCGATGCACTTGGCCCCTCCCCTTTAAGAAGGGGAGGAAGGCCTGCAATACCGTGGCGCGGGGCACTTCCAGTAGCGCCCCGCTTCCCTCTTGGGGCGCTACCACTCAATTTCGGCCACGGGGGCGCTAATTTTTCCGGGCCGCTAAAGGTAGTTAGTGCCCTAAAGGGGGCGTGACTGAAATTTTCCCCCCAGCAGTGTAATCTCATTCATTGCACAGGACCGATACCCAGGTAAAATGATTGGAAAACACACTTTAACATTTTTGGCTGGTGGGGGGGAGGGGGCTGATCTGCTTGGTGGAGTGTTCACGTTGGAAACCCCCCGATCTCTAGCAAAGTGATAAGTTTTCCCCCCCAATTTTTTTTCTACCATCCCCTCCTCACCTGAAGGCACTGCCCCATTACTGGGGTATAGTTCTACCGGTCTCTGATACCTGGCCCAAGTGGCCATTCCTCATGGGTGGACCTCAGTGATAAGTGTCGGCTATCACAGCCAAACCTGCTCCTGTTCTCGGCTGACATCCACACGTGCACTTTCCAGCAGGGATTGCCGGACACGCTCATGAGTGCGAATCCTGGCTGACATTTCCGCTCCCTAACTTGCAGGTCCAGGGCCAATTGTTATACCATAACTGCTGCCCTGGCTGAGATCAGCTAACTCATCATAGACCTTCCTGTGCTATCCTGGGCCGTGCCTTCTCCCACTTAAACATCAGGAGAGCTAAAGTGGAAGGTTTGCGATTTATATATGCCGATATCTCAGAGATGTCCAAACTTTGGTCTTTGTCAGTCACATGGCGTGCGTACCACAGAGCCTCGGGCCACATATAAAAAAAGGAAGGCTTGCTGAAAGTGTCACGGCCCCGGCCCTTCCTTTGTTTACATTGATGAGCTGAGCCCAGTCATCACTCCCACTTGTCCTTTTACCTTCATATTCTACCACTCAGCTTTTGTTCAGAAATCAAACAGGGAATTCAGAAGGAACTTCTTTACCCAGTGAGTGGTGAGAATGTGGAACCCGCTACCACAGGGAGTGGTTGAAGCAAACAGTATGGATGCATTTACGGGGAGGCTAGACAAGCATATGAGGGAGAAGGGAATAGAGGGTTATGCTGAAAGAGTTAGATGGACTGGTTGGGCCGAATGACCTGTTTCTGTTCTGTATATCCTATGTAATCTTATGTTATATCGCGCCTTTCACAACTACAGCACGTCCCAAAGCGCTTTACAGCCAATGAAGTACTTTTTGGAGTGTAGTCACTGTGGTAATGTGGGAAACGTGGCAGCCAATTTGCGCACAGCAAGCTTCCACAAACACAATGTGATAATGACCAGATCATCTGTTTTAGTGATGTTGATTGAGGGATAAATATTGGCCAGGACACCAGGGATAACTCCCCTGCTCTTCTTCGAAATAGTGCCATGGGATCTTTTACGTTCACCTGAGAGAGCAGACGGGGCCTCGGTTTAAGGTCTCATCCAAAAGACGGCACCTCCGACAGTGCAGCACTCCCTCAGTACTGCACTGGAGTGTCAGCCTAGATTTTCGTGCTCAAGTCTCTGGAGTGGGACTTGAACCCACAACCTTCTGACTCAGAGGCGAGGGTGGTACCAGCTGAGCCACGGCTGACACTGCTTAAAGTTTAAATCCAGGCTCCCAGTAATTTGCATATAGTTCAAGCTGCTGTTCGGATTTAGGATTTATCCTCCAATAAGGCAATAGTGCTAGAAACAGAACCTTCCAAACCTCCAGGTCCACAACGTTTACAGGATGTACCAGCAAACAGGAAGGATAAGATATAAATAGGATTTGGTTACCTGGGCTTTGAGATGACAGAGCAGATGCTCATGCTTTATATAATCAAAGGATTTTCATAAAAGTTAAAATAATGTTTAAACAACAATATATCAACAATTCTCAAATGGGGATGATAAAATGTGATTACAAAACATTCAGCAGTGATGATGCCAACAGGAGGTATGAAGTCTGATAAAAAGATCCTTAAACAAACAAGGTTTATAGCGCCCTCTGCACCAAGGAGACATGAGGAACGTTGAGTGGAGGTTTTAACAATGGGATGATCATGAGATTCTGAACATTTTATCTTGCTGGATGACGCACACATCATGTTTCACGCACCCTGCAATGTCCCAGTTTTGAAATCACTACAGCCTATGGGACACCAGTCACGCCTCATAGTTCCAGGTAGATTAATACAGTTTTCCTTACTTTCCTTTCCCCTTTTGAATGCAACTGATGGCTATAAACAGTTCTCATGCATTGAGGACAGCAAATCCTATTCAGGAGAGTAGCTGTTGCTTTTAAGCTTAAAGGAACGATTTGCAACAAATATTTCAGTTATACTACTTTGAAAATACCCCTGGATTTGATACTTTGTGTGACAGGACGCTAATAGCTGTCCTGTCACAAGGTAGGTACCTCTTGCGCTGTTCAAAAACTCTAGTATTGTTTCACAGCTAGATCAGTCTAAATATGGAAATGATGAGTTAACCATTCTAATTCATCACTCTCATTCTTTCTAACCCCCCTGCCTTTTGGTCTTGACTGATTTCACCAAGAAATTGAAAAATATTGTAAATTTAAGTGAAACAGAACATCACTAAACAACCATTTTAAGTCAAAACTATCTTTGTGTTAAAGGAATTGTGCGCTCTTTTAATTATGTATTTAACTTCCACCCATCATCTCTAATTAATTCTGCATTAGGTGTAGGTACCAAAGTGCTATCCTAAAAGATGCTCTAATTAAAGTGGTACCAAAGTTCAGATCGGTATTAACTTAATCTATAGGCAGTACACTTAAATTGGATAACACTGTATATATTCACACACGACTGCCACTCATTAAATTTCAACAGTATACGTGCCCCCATATAAGATGAAGGTCAGCCTTATTTCTACCCACCAAGGTTTCCAGCTTCATGTCCATAAATATATACTTTCTCTGTCCTTTCTCATTTCAACCAGCTGCTTCCCATCAGCTGTTGCTCCAAGCAATGAAATATTTAAATAGCAGTTCTTCCTCCTGACTTCAGCATTAGTGACTTCAAATCTCCTCTCCCTGTATTTATCCTGCAGGGCTATTGGAGATTAAATCAGCTGAATCATAGAATCATAGAGATTTACGGCACAGAAGGAGGCCATTCGGCCCATCGTGTCTGTGCCGGCTGAGAAAGAGCTCTCCAGCCTAATCCCACTTGCTAGCTCTTGGTCCGTAGCCTTGTAGTTTACGGCACTTCAAGTGCATATCCAGAACTTTGAGTCAGCTCGGATCAGTTAGCAGCATTTCAACTCAGAACTACCCAAATGCCTAATCTAGGCCTACTCCACAGTACAGTAGCGGGGAAGAGTGCTGCTGCACTGTCAGAGGTGCTGTCCTTAAGGCGAGGCATGAAGTCGAGGCCTTGTTTACCTGTTCAGATGGAAGTGAACCAAGGGTACAGTCAGGAACCGGGTGGAAAAGTTCCATTTGAATCTGGCAGTGCTGGAGGAGTAGAGCAGAGCAATAGCTGATAGGAATGCCCTGCTATGGTATCACTCCTGGGACCACCAGCTTTGGAAAAATTGCTGCATTAGGAGGGCATTCTGAGGGAGCATATGACCTGCACATAAGATGTCCCCTACTTTAGGTCTTGGACGTATAATCTAAATTCAGTGCAATACTGAGGGAGTTGCTGCATCATTGGAGGTGCCACCTTTCAGATCAAACATCAATCTAAGACCCCATTTGCCTGATCAGACGGATGTAAAAGATCCAATGGAGCTACTTGAATAAGAGCAGAGATTTCTCTCATGTTCTTGGTCAACATTCTTTCCTCAGTCAACAATGGTCCTCTATCTCATTGGCTTTTTTTAAATTCGCTTATGGGATGTGGGCGTCACTGGCAAGGCCAGCATTTATTGCCCATCCCTAGTTGCCCTTGAGAAGGTGGTGGTGAGCCGCCTTCTTGAACCACTGCAGTCCATGTGCTGTTAGGGAGGGAGTTCCAGGATTTTGACCCAGTGACGATGAAGGAACAGCGATATACTTCCAAGTCAGGATGGTGTGTGACTTGGAGGGAAACTTGGAGGTGGTGGTGTTCCCATGCACCTGCTGCCCTTGTCCTTCTAGGTGGAAGAGGTTGCGGGTTTGGGAGGTGCTGCTGAAGAAGCCTTGGTGAGTTGCTGCAGTGCATCTTGTAGGTCGTACACACTGCAGCCACGGTACGCCGGTGGTGGAGGGAGTGAATGTTTAAGGTGGTGGATGGGGTGCCAATCAAGCGGGCTGCTTTGTCCTGGATGGTGTCGAGCTTCTTGAGTGTTGTTGGAGCTGCACTCATCCAGGCAAGTGGAGAGTATTCCATCACACTCCTTACTTGTGCCTTATAGATGGTGGAAAGGCTTTGGGGAGTCAGGAGACACTTGCCGCAGAATACCTAGCCTCTGACCTGCTCTTGTAGCCACAGTATTTATGTGGCTGGTTCAGTTAAGTTTCTGGTCAATGGTGACCCCCAGGATGTTGATGGTGGGGGATTGGGCGATGGTAATGCCATTGAATATCAAGGGGAGGTGGTTAGACTCTCGCTTGTTGGAGATAGTCATTGCCTGGCACTTCTGTGGTGTGAATGTTACCTGCCTCTTATCAGCCCAAGCTTGAACGTCGTCCAGGTCTTGTTGCATGTGGGCATGGACTGCTTCATTATCTGAGGAGTTATGAATGGCACTGAACACTGTGCAGTCATCAGCGAACATCTCCATTTCTGCCCTTATGTTGGAGGGAAGATCATTGATGAAGCAGCTGAAGATGGTTGGGCCTAGGACACTGCCCTGAGGAACCCCTGCAGCAATGTCCTGGGACTGAGATGATCGGCCTCCAACAACCACAACCATCTTCCTTTGTGCTAGGTATGACTCCAGCCAGTGGAGCCTTTTCCCCCTGATTCCCAGGACCTTGCTGTGTGCAAATTGGTTGCAGTGTTTGCCTACATATTAACAATGGCTACCCTTCAAAAGTAATCCATCAGCTCTTGTAGTGCTCTGGGACACCCCAAGAATGTGACAGGTGCTATATAAATGTGTAGTTGCTTTCCAGGTTACACCAGCTGAAACGCAAGTAACTTTTAAGTAACATCAGTGTTATTATGCTTCCTTTCAGCAATCTCTCATTGTTTCTTTGCTCTACTTTCTTGTTGCTTTATGGCCTGCAGCTCCTCTTTATCCAACTGGCCATTTCTTCATTTGTACCAAAGGTGGATTTTCATCCTCTTTTAAAGATTGAATTCCTTTGGATAAAGAGTTTTGAGGAAAAAGTAGATTGATATACTTGAGTAGAAAGAACAGTCAGAGTCATAAGATAATTATGGATAAGGAAGGCCGTTCCGACGTCTTCATACATCCAACAAGAAAGATCCTTAAGTCCACCCTCTTCCCCCATTTCAGCATCCAATTGTTTCTAAATGATCCGAGGGTTTTTGCCTCCACTACTCCTCTCAAAAGTCCATTCCACACGTTGATCACTCCGTGTGAAGAAGAATTTCCCCATAGGGATCCTACATTTACCTTTTACCTGTGTTCCCTTGTGCTACAAGTCATTAAAAAGTAGCAGCTTTTGCAACATTTCTCCAGCAACATCAACAACAGAGAGGGTCCAGATGTAGCTTGATTGAAAGGGCACTGCAGTCATGTCCTAAGGGTGTAGAATCTATGCTATTTCTTGGTTTTAAAATAGACGTTGATGCTCCCCGTACTGTATCAGGTTAAACCAGTAAAATTAGACTTTGCTGTGTCCCTAACGTGGAGTTACTTTAAGTAAAAACTGATGTTCAGTATATGAGCACAAGTGGCACAAGCAAAATTCAATCCCATTGCATATCCAAACCAAGAGTTGGGTGGCGCTGTGGTTGAGCACATCATTGGTCTGCCCTTTCACATTTGCGGCCCACATTATAGTCCAGTCCAGACTGGTGGGATGAAAGTCTTCCTTCTCTGCCAGGAGTGAATTGAGTTTAAATACTTTCAACCCGGGTCCCAGTGATTGTGAGTCTACAGAATAAAATTACTGCAATTTGGCACCTATTCAGATAAGCCATGACAATGGCTGGCATGCGAAATGAAAAATACCACAATAGTCTATACATCGTGTTCCTCAGAAGTTAGGGCACATTGTTGGAGTGGTGGGATCTTTACTCTCTTCGGCCATGCTGCACCTGGTCTTCAATTGCTTGACATAAGAACATAAGAACATAAGAAATAGGAGCAGGAGTAGGCCAATCGGCCCCTCGAGCCTGCTCCGCCATTCGATAAGATCATGGCTGATCTGATCCTAACCGCCAATCTACTATCACAGAACCATCTCCTGAATCTAACAGAATTAGACACACGAAATAGGAGCAGGATCAGGCTACACGGCCCCTGGGCCCGCTCCGCTACCCACAGGGCCATGACCAATCCGAACCTAGACTCATGTCCAAATTCCTGCCCGCTCCCCGTAACCCTTGATTCCCTTTACTTCTAGGAAACTGTCTATTTCTGTTTTAAATTTATGTAATGATGTCGTTTCTACAGCTTTTTGGAGCAGCATATTCCATGGACCTACCACCCTCTGAGTGAAGTAGTTCCTCCTCATTTCAGTTTTGAAAGAGCAGCCCCTTATTCTAAGACTATGCCCCCTAGTTCTAGTTTCACCCATCATCGGGAACATCCTCCCCGCATCCACCCGATCCAACCCCTTCACAATCTTATATGTTTCAATAAGATCGCCTCTCATTCTTCAGAACTCCAATGAGTAGAGTCTCAATCTACTCAACCTCTCCTCATATGTCCATCCCCTCATCCCCGGGATTAACCGAGTGAACCTTCTTTGTACTGACTCGAGAGCAAGTATGTCTTTTCTTAAGTATGGACACCAAAACTGTATGCAGTATTCCAGGTGCGGTCTCACCAATACCTTGTACAACTGAAGCAATACCTCCCTATTTTTATATTCTATCCCCCTAGCAATGAAAGCCAACATTCCATTGGCCTTCTTAATCACTTGCTGCACCTATATACTAACCTTTTGAGTTTCGTGCACCAGGACCCCCAGATCCCTTTGTACATCAGTACTTTCCAGTTTCTTGCCATTAAGATAATAACTTGCTCTACGATTTTTCCTGCCAAAGTGCATAACCTCACACTTTCCAGTATTGTATTCCATCTGCCAAATCTCTGCCCACTTACTTAGCCTGTCTATGTCCCCTTGCAGGTTTTTTATGTCCTCCTCACTCACTACTTTCCCCCCATCTTAGTATCATCTGCAAACTTTGGTATGTTACACTCGGTCCCCTCCTCCAAATCGTTAATATAGATTGTAAAGAGTTGGGGACCCAGCACTGACCCCTGCGGAACACCACTAGTTACTGATTGCCAGTCTGAGAATGAACCATTTATCCCAACTCTCTGCCTTCTGTTAGATAGCCAATCCTCTATCCATGCCAGAATATTACCCCCAATCCCGTGATTTTTTATCTTAAGCAATAATCTTTTGTGTGGCACCTTGTCAAATGCCTTTTGGAAGTCTAAATACACTACGTCCGCTGGTTCCCCTTTATCCACCCTATATGTTACTTCCTCAAAGAACTCCAGCAAATTTGTCAAACATGACTTCCCCTTCATAAAACCATGCTGACTTTGTCCTATTAAATTATGATTATCCAAATGTCCTGTTACTGTCTCCTTAATAATGGACTCCAAAATTTTACCTACCACAGATGTTAGGCTAACCGGTCTATAGTTTCCAGCCTTCTGTCTACTGCCCTTTTTAAATAAGGGTGTTACATTAGCAGTTTTCCAGTCTGCCGGGACCTTTGCCGAGTCCAGGGAGTTTTGGAAAATTATTACCAATGCATCCACAATCCCTACCGCCACTTCCCTCAAGACCCTAGGATGTAAGCCATCAGGTCCAGGTGATTTATCCGCCTTGAGTCCCATTATTTTACCGAGTACCACTTCCTTAGTGATTTTGATCGTGTTTAGCTCCTCCCCCCCTATAGCCCCCTGTTTGTCCAGTGTTGGGATATTCTTAGTGTCCTCTACTGTAAAGACTGATACAAAATATTCATTCAGTGTTTTTGCCATCTCCATATTTCCCACCATTAATTTCCTGGTCTCATCCTCTAAGGGACCAACATTTACTTTAGCCACCCTTTTTCTTTTGATATAACTATAAAAACTCTTACTATCTGTTTTTATATTTTTTGCTAATTTACTTTCATAATCTATCTTCCCTTTCTTAATTAATCTTTTTGTTATTTTTTGCTGTCTTTTAAAGTTTTCCCAATCCTCTATCCTCCCACTAGATTTGGCTACCTTATATGCCCTTGTTTTTAGTCGAATACTATCCTTAATTTCTTTACTTAGCCACGGATGGCTGTCTTTTCTTTTACACCCTTTTCTTCTCAGTGGAATATATTTTTTTGGAAGTTGTAAAATAACTCCTTAAATGTACACCACTGATCATGTATCGTCTTACCCTTTAATCTATTTTCCCAATCCACTCTACTCAATTCTGCTCTCATACCTTCATAGTCTCCTTTATTCAAGCTTAGCACGCTTGTTTGAGATCCAACCTTCTCACCCTCTAATTGAATATGGAATTCAACCATGTTATGGTCACTCATTCCAAGAGGATCCTTTACTAGGACATTTTTAATTAATCCTGTCTTGTTACACAGGACCAGATCTAAGGTTGCTTGCCCCCTGGTCGGTTCAGTTACATACTGCTCAAGAAACCCATCCCTAATACACTCAATGAACTCATCCTCAAGGCAGCCCTGCCCAATTTGATTTGTCCAATTAATATGATAGTTAAAATCCCCCATAATTATAGATGTTCCCTTATTACAAGCCTCAACTATTTCCTGATTGATATTCCGTTCAACAGTGTTGCAACTGTTCGGAGGCCTATAGACTACGCCCACTAGTGTTTTTTTCCCCTTATTATTCCTTATCTCCACCCAAACTGTTTCATTATCCTGATCTTTTGACCCAATATCATTTCTCTGTATTACAGTGATTCCTTCCTTTATTAACATAGCCACCCCACCTCCCCTTCCTTCCTGCCTGTCCTTCCTGATCGTTAACTAATCTGGTATGTTTAATTTCCAGGCATTGTCACCCTGCAGCCATGTTTCTGTAATGGCCACAAGATCATACCCATATGTAGTTATTTGTGCCATTAACTTGTCTATTTTGTTACGAATGCTACGTGCATTCAGATAGAGAACTTTCAAATATGTTTTGTGACACTTAGTTCCTGCTTTTGCCCTTTTTATTACTTTACCTTTTACTCCATACCTTCTGCCCCTTCCTGACACGCTCTGGTTTTTAATTTCCCCACTGCTACCTAAGTCTATGACCTTCTCTGTTGTCATTTTTATTATTTGCTCTCTAGGAACCTCCCCCGCACTAGTTAGTTTAAAGCCCACTCTACAGCCCTAGTTATATGATCCGCCAGGACTCTAGCCCCAGCACTGGCCAAGTGAAGCCCGTCCCAACGGAACAGCTCCCTCCTGCCCCAGTACTGGGGCCAGTGTCCCAGGAAGCAAAACCCATTTCTCCCACACCAGTCTTTGAGCCACGCATTTAACTCTCTAATTTTATTTGTCCTAGCCAAATTCGCTCGTGGCTCAGGTAATAATCCAGAGATTATTACCCTTGAGGCCAGGGATAGGTGCCGGAAGCAAAAAGCTTCCCTTCCCAGTGCTGATTATTTTTTTATTCGTTTATGGGATGTGGGCGTCGCTGGCAAGGCCAGCATTTATTGCCCATCCATAATTGCTCTTGAGAAGGTGGTGGTGAGCCGCCTTCGTGAACCGCTGCAGTCCGTGTGGTGAAGGTGCTCCCACAGTGCTGTTAGGTAGGGATTTCCAGGATTTTGACCCAGCGACGATGAAGGATCGGCGATATACTTCCAAGTCAGGATGGTGTGTGACTTGGAGGGGAACTTGCAGGTGATGGTGTTCCCATGCGCCTGCTGCCCTTGTCCTTCTAGGTGCGCGAGGTTGTGGGTTTGGGAGGTGCTGTTGAAGAAGCCTTGGTGAGTTGCTGCAGTGCATCTTATAGATGGTACACACTGCAGCCACGGTGCGCTGGTGGTGGAGGGAGTGAATGTTTAAGGTGGTGGATGGGGTGCCAATCAAATGGGCTGCTTTGTCCTGGATGGTGTCGAGCTTCTTGAGTGTTATTGGAGCTGCACTCATCCAGGCAAGTGGAGAGTATTCCATTACATTCCTGACTTGTGCCTTATAGATGGTGGAAAGGCTTTGGGGAGTCGGGAGATGGGACACTCATCACAGCATACTTCTGACCTGCTCTTGTAGCCACAGTATTTATGTGGCTGGTCCAGTTAAGTTTCTGGTCAATGGTGACCCCCAGGATGTTGATGGTGGGGGATTCGACGATGGTAATGCCATTGAATGACAAGGGGCGGTGGTTAAACTCTCACTTGTTGGAGATAGTCATTGCCTGGCACTTGTGTGGCGCGAAAATACCTGCCACTTATCAGCCCAAGCCTGAATATCGTCCAGGTCTTGCTGCATTTGGGCATGGACTGCTTCATTATCTGAGGAGTTGCGAATGGAACTGAACACTGTGCAATTATCAGCGAACATCCCCATTTCTGACTTTATGATGGAGGGAAGGTCATTGATGAAGCAACTGAAGATGGTTGGGCCTAGGACACTGCCCTGAGGAACTCCTGCAGCTGTGATGATTGACATCCAACAACCACAACCACTTCAACTTGATGAACACAAAGAAATCAGAAAAACAAATCACAAAATAAAAGTAAAAAACCAGGGCCTAGAAATTGAGTTTGCGCTGCGCCAGGGCTTTAGCGGCGGAAGTTAGCGCCGGCGCTAAGTCCCTTTGCGCGCGCCAAAAATTCAGTAGCGCCGCGCCCAAATGGCTGCCGGCGCTACTGAAGGGTTTTAGCGCCTGAAAACTGGCGCAACGCGCCGCATTGCGGCGCTATTCCGGCGCTGCGGCGCCCGCTGCGGTGCGGCAGACTCGGGAAGTGCAGGCCTCCTCCTTCCGTTAAGGAGGAGCTGCCTGCACCCGGCCGCGGCCCGCGCAAATCTCTTCAAAAATGAGCCCGGCACCTCGGACAAGTGCCGGGCTTGCATCTGTTCCGGGGGGGGGGGGGGGAGAAGTCCGGGGAGGGAGCTGCGGGCAGGCGGCCGGTGGGAAAGCGGCTGGCCGCCGCGCCTCCTTAAAGCGCCGGCGCAGACTCCGGCAACACTCGTTTGCCGGAGTCTTAGTTGTGGCTGCCACTGGCGAGGTGGCCGCAACTGAATTTCGGCTTGGGGCCGGGTTACCACGGCAACCGGGACGCTGCGCACACCGATGACGTCATCGGTGCCGGCGCAGCGCTACCGGTCTACCGCCGCGGAAGGGCGCCAGGCAATTTAGGAACCGGCGCCAATTGCAGCGCTAGGCCCTCTAGCGCCGCAAAATCGGTGCTAAGGGCACTGAATTTCTAGGCCCAGAGATCAAGCCAAAGAGGATCATGGAATGCAATCCTGCCGCATGCAGACCAAGGTGAATAACCCCCTACCCCAACTCCCCCCTCCCCTCCCCCCACCATGAGAGTCCGAGCCATAATATATGAAATAAGACTTTGCTCTATTGGAAATATTTTCTCCCAGCCATTCTCCAATGATCCACCCTTGGTTAAAATGCTGCTGAGTTCTGTTACTGTGTGTTTGTGTGGTCCTGTGCATAGTCCCGAGGTACTGAAGTCTGCTTGTGCTTCAATGGTTCTAAGTGAAAATTAGATTGTAAATCTCAACCCAGTTCCTCCTCCATCAATTATTAATGGCCACATCAGGCTTGTACTTCAATAATGGAGAAGGTCAAAGCACTCAGTGCTCTCACTCTTTCACAATTTTTCTGGAGAAATATTGTCACAATGATCTCCACCCAATGAAAATTAGTGAACTACAGTACAGTGTGCCTGGGGAATCCCCTAGCCTTTGAACATTACAAATATCGGTCTTTAAGCTTCATACGGACCCTGAAGCATTAAAGGAAAAGCACTGAATTTGTATTCCTGCAAGAGTAGCAGAGGCTTGACTGTAAGTGGTATATGTAATGCACTTAATCCTTCAGTGTGCTGTGCAGGGATTCTTTAGAACTTAAATAAAACCAATAGTAGATACGATATGATGTGTCAGCTATCAGTGTTAGCTGTGGCTCAGTGGGTAGCACTCTCGCTTCCGAGTCAGAAGGTGCTGGGCTTAAGTCACACTTCACAGACTTCAGCCCATATTCTAGGCTGACACTCCAGGGCAGTACTGAGGGAATGCTGCACTGTCGGAGATGCCGTCTTTCAGATGAGACCTTAAACTATTGCTCCATCTGCCCTCTCAAGTGGACATAAAAGATCCCATGGCACTATTTCGAAGAAGAGCAGGGGAGTTCTCCTCGGTGTCCTGGCCAATATTTTTCCCTCAATCAACATCACTAACACAGATTATCTGGTCATTAGAAATATAGAAACATAGAAAAATAGGAGCAGGAGTAGGCCATTCGGCCCTTCGAGCCTGCTCCGCCATTTAATATGATCATGGCTGATCCTCTATCTCAATACCATATTCCCGCTCTCTCCCCATACCTCTTGATGCCTTTTGTGTCTAGAAATCTATCTATCTCCTTCTTAGATATATTCAGTGACTTGGCCTCCACAGCCTTCGGTGGTAGAGAATTCCACAGGGTCACCACCCTCTGAGTGAAGAAATTTCTCATCTCAGTCCTAACACATTGCTGTTTGTGGGAGCTTGCTGTGCACAAATTGGCTGCCACGTGTCCTACATTACAACAGCGACTACACTTCAAATGTGCTTAATTGGCTGTAAAGCACTTTGGGACGTCCTGAGGTTGTGAAAGCGCTTTATAAATGCAAGTTCTTTCTTTTCCTGTTTTAAGTCTGAAATGCATATTTATCTTATTATTTATCATTCTAATTTCACTTTGCTTTCCCGAGGTGCAGACTCATGGTGGGGTAATGTTCCATGGGTGCTCAAGCATCTCAGCCAAGTAGCTTCACATCTCAGCCCAGACAACTGGGAAATGGGTAGGGAAATATAAACTTTGTTTTCCAACATTTATTTACAATGGCCCGGATTTTGTGGAAGCGACAAACTAACGGCGCCAGCCGTTTATTACACTTGCCCAAAGACTTTCCATGGGCTTTTGCACTGGAACTTGCGGTAATTGGAAATGCTAAACAGCGCGGCGCCCTCTACAGGGGATCTGGGACCTGTGTGAACAGGGAAAGCAATGGTGTGTCTCCTTAACCAATCAGATTGATGAATCCTAACTGAGACACGCAGGGGGAAAAATTGGGTTGATTTGCACCTCTAGCTAGCGCCCCCGGTGGGCGCTAATAGGGCGCAAAGCAGTTAGCGCCCAGGTGTGGCGCCGCTAACGCCACCCGCGAAATTCAGCGGGAGATTAGCGGTGGCGGTATCCGGTAGCGCCCTGTGGCACTGCGCCTCCAGTGATGATGTCATCGCCGTGCGCAGCACTCCGGCAGCCGCGATCGGTCAGCCCGGCACTCCTCTTGAGTGCCAAACTCTTTTGCTGGCACCCCACTCCCCGGTGGTCCAGCAGGGCCCCGGTGCGTGCTGCGCTAGGCCCCGCCCCCTTTAATCAGGGGGGAGGCCTGCAGTACCGTGGCGCTACCTGCTGACACACGTGGCGCTGCAGCACGTAACGCCGTGATATTCAATGGGCGTGCCCCAAGAGGGAGAGGGGAGTGCTTCCAGTAGCCCCGCCTCCTGCTTGGGGTGCTACCATTCAATTTTAGGCACGGGGGCGCTAACTTTTTCAGGGCGCTAAAAGTGGAAGTTAGCATCCCAAAGGGGGCGCAACCCAATTTTTCCCCCAAAGTTTAAAAAAAATGTTTTTTAATTAAATCTCCAACAATAATTAAAATCTGAAGGAATGAGTCTCCACACTTTTAAAAGTAAATTTTCAGTGCTAGAGAGGTTGTTTGGCAATAATTAAGTCTTATCACGGTGTTAAAAATTCACTGACACGTGAATGGACAAGCCCAAACATTTGCTGGCGTCTTTAGTGGGTATCTAGTGGGTAAGTACCACAGCTTCACACCCTTCATGTATTTGAATGCCGAGTCTCTTGGCAAGATACTGTTGAAGCAAAGCTTGTGGAGGGGCAGGGCAACTCGGACAGCAACTTCCTGATTTCCGTGTTTAACGGATGCCGTAAGTTGCTGTCCAATTTATTCATTTATGGTACGTGTTGTTATTCTTATCGCAAAATCTGGGCCAATATTTTTTTAATAAAGACTAGTTTTCACAGATGGTGCGTCAAAGGAGCCAAAATGATGATAGGGTTCCTGCTCCTCATCGCTATCCTGTGACCCTTGCTGGAAAGCCCTTTTGTGAACGTTGAATGACAACAGGAAGTGGGCTCAGCTGCAATAGCCTCACAGCTAATACTTGATACCTGGGTTCACACATGAAGAATGACCACCGGGTACCAGAGAACCGTTGGCACCATGGAATACAATACTCGTACCCGAGCCTTTGAAAGAAGAGGAAAAATTGATGGGGGAAGAAAAATCTGAAAAGATCTTTCACTCACTGGTGGGATAATCCATCACTGCTTTTCAAAAGTTCTCGATAAACTTCTAAGTTCTGGCTGATGCAAAATTAAACTAAAGATTACTTTAGCTAATGATTTCACTAACTATTCAAATATAGTTTTTAGTCCTATCTTTCGAGAACTACAGCTATTCAGTGTAGTACATTCCTGCAGTTCAGCAAGGCAGTGAATTTTTATTTGACTGCAGATACTTTGGTACATCCCCCAGGAATACAGGGAATGTTTGGAGATGAGACAGCTTAGATCAGTCTGACACAACTAATTTCCAGATACACCTGTTATAGAACAGTGAACAGTATTGGTAGAAACATATCTCTTGGCTGAGATGTGATGCATGGTATGAGGCTGGAGGGGCAGGGGGGGTGAGTGGGTAAAACTGGGGGAGGAAAAACCTATTTGTACAGCATAACTATACAGATTTATTAGTTTATTTTGAGAACATTATTTGCATAATTGCATCTGTATGATTAAACCCAGCGCTTTGAAAGGACATCCTTAAATCCAATTCAGGGGTATATTAAATGTATAGTCGATATTAATTAAAGAAGCATGAAGTCTTGGGGACGGAAAAGCAATCTCTTTAGAAGCGAATACATTTGTCAAATAGTACATCAGGAAAATTAGATTTGGTGCAGTTGTTTGACAAATTGCATTTTAAATCATCAATCTGCCTTTTGAACTATGAAAAGTCATAAAACAGAGCCTTACCCCTCCCAGAAAGTTTCCATTTTTATGACCCTCTTTATCCATTTAATAGAATTTTAATTCCAAGATATTTAAAGATACTCATTTGTAGCTGATAAGTGAGGTCAATTTAAAAGGGATCGTCATTCCAATATATATTTTGCTCGCAGCTAATTTTATGTTCTATCTCTGTTTACGTCTCCCCTTTCGACACGTTCTTCCCTAACTGAGAGATAGCTGACATGGTCCCAGGTTTCTGCTAAAACTGCTTCACCCTGGTGCAGAGAAGTATGCAAATGTGACCTGTAAGTGATTTGTCTGCTGATCTTCCTATGTTCATACATTTGCAAAGCCAGCAGGGCTCATTGATTATCAGACTTGTGCTCCAGAACTAGCCGCTCCTCCAGCCAAGCTGTTCCAGTACAGCTACAACACTGGCATCTATCTGACAATGTGGAAAACTGCCCAGATATGTCCTGTCTACAAAAAGCAGGACAAATCCAGCCCGGCCAATTACTGCCCCATCAGTCTACTCTCAATCATCAGCAAAGTGATGGAAGGTGTCATCGACAGTGCTATCAAGCGACACTTACTCACCAATAACCTGCTCACTGATGCCCAGTTTGGGTTCCGCCAAGACCACTCGGCTCCCGACCTCATTACAGCCTTGGTCCAAACATGGACAAAGGAGCTGAATTCCAGAGGTGAGGTGAGAGTGACTGCCCTTGACATCAAGGCAGCATTTGACCAAGTGTGGCATCAAGGAGCCCTAGTAAAACTGAAGTCAATGGGAATCGGGGGAAAACACTCCACTGGCTGGAGTCATACCTAGCACAAAGGAAGATGGTTGTGGTGGTTGAAGGTCAATCATCACAGCCCCACATCGCTGCAGGAGTTCCTCAGGGCAGTGTCCTAGGCCAAACCATCTTCAGTTGCTTCATCAATGATCTTCCCGCCAACATAAGGTCAGAAATGGGGATGTTCGCTGATGACTGCACAGTGTTCAGCGCCATTCACAACTCCTCAGGTAATGAAGCAGTCCATGCCCACATGCAACAAGACCTGGACAACATTCAAGTTTGGGCTGATAAGTGGCAGGTAACATTCACGCCACACAAGTGCCAGGCAATCATTATCTCCAACAAGCGAGTGTCTAACCACCGCCCCTTGACATTCAACGGCATTACCATCGCCCAATCCCCCACCATCAAGATCCTGGGGGTCACCATTGACCAGAAACTTAACTGGACCAGCCACATAAATACTGTGGCAACAAGAGCAGGTCAGAGGCTAGGTATTCTGCGGCGAGTGTCTCACCTCCTGACTCCCCAAAGCCTTACCACCATCTACAAGGCAAAAGTTCTTAATGAATACATTGTGTCTGTTTTCACAAAGGGGAGGGGCGAAGCAGACATTGCTATCAGGGAGGAGGAGTGTGAAATATTAGATGAAATAAACAGAGTGAGTGAGGAAGTATTGAGGGGTTTAGCAGCTTTAAAAGTGGATAAATCCCCCTGCCCGGATGAAATGTATCCCAGGCTGTTAAGCAAAGCAAAAGAGGAAATAGCAGAGGCCCTGACCATCATTTTCTAATCCTCTCTGGCTTCAGGTGTGGTGCCGAAGGACTGGAGGACTGCTAATGTGGTACCCTTGTTTAAAAAGGGAGAAAAGGATAGACGGAGTAATTACAGGCCAGTCAGCCTAACCTCGGTGGTGGGAAAATTATTGTAAAGAATTCTGAAGGACAGGATAAATCTTCATTTAGAAAGACACAGATTAATCAAGGATAGTCAGCACGGATTTGTTAAGGGAAGGTCGTGTCTGACAAACTTGATTGAATTTTTTGAGGAGGTAACAAGGAGGGTAGATGAGGGTAATGCATTTGATGTAGTGTATATGGACTTTAGCAAAGCTTTTGATAAGGTTCCACATGGCAGACTGGTCACGAAGTTAAAAGCCCATGGGATCCAGGGCAAAGTGTCAAGTTGGATTCAAAACTGGCTCGGAGACAGGAAGCAGAGGGTAATGGTTGATGGGTGTTTTTGTGACTGGAAGGCTGTTTCCAGTGGGGTTCCGCAGGCCTCAGTACTAGGTGCCTTGCTTTTTGTGGTATATATCAATGATCTAGACTTGAAAAAAGGGGGTATGATTAAGAAGTTGGCAGATGATACTAAAATCGGCTGTGTGGTTGATACTGAAGAAGGATGCTGTAGACTGCAGGAAGATATCAATAAATTGGTCAGGTGGGCAGAACAGTGGCAAATGGAATTCAATCCGGAGAAGTGTGAGGTAATGCATTTGGGGAGGGCTAACAAGGAAAGGGAATACACATTAAATGGTAGGACACTGAGTAGTGTAGAGGAACAAAGGGACCTTGGAGTGCATGTCCACAGATCCCTGATGGTAGCAGGCCAGGTAGCTAAGGTGGCCAAGAAGGCATACGGAATGCTTGCCTTTATTAGCTGTGGCATAGAATACAAGAGCAGGGGGTTATGCTTCAACTGTATAAAACACTAGTTAGGCCTCAACTAGAGTACTGCGTGCAGTTCTGGTCACCACATTACAGGAAAGATGTGATTGCACTAGAGAGGGTGCAGAGGAGATTTACAAGGATGTTGCCAGGAGTAGAGAACCTTAGCTATGAGGAAAGACTGGATAGGTTGGGTTTGATTTCCTTGGAACAGAGGAGGCTGAGGGGAGACCTTATTGAGGTGTATAAAATTATGAGGGGCCTAGATAAAGTGGATAGAAAGGACCTATTTCCCTTAGCAGAGGGGTCAAAAACCAGGGGGCACAGATTTAAAGTAATTGGTGGAAGGCTGAGAGGGAATTTGAGGGGAAATGTCTTCACTCAGAGGGTTGTGGGGGTCTGGAACTCATTGCCTGAAAGGGTGGTAGAGGCAGAAACCCTAACCACATTTAAAAAGGACTTGGATGTGCACTTGGGATGCTGTAACCTGCAGGGCTACGGACCAAGAGCTGGGATTAGGCTGGATAGCTCTTTGTTGGCCAGCGCGGACACGATGGACCGAAATGGCCTCCTTCCGTGCTGTAACTTTCTATGATTCTAATTAAGGAGTGTGATGGAATACTCTCCACTTGCCTGGATGAGTGCAGCTCCAATAACACTCAAGAAGCTCGACACCATCCAGGACAAAGCAGCCCACTTGATTGGCACCCCATCCACCACCTTAAATATTCACTCCCTCCACCACCAGCGCACCGTGGCTGCAGTGTGTACCATCTATAAGATGCACTGCAGCAACTCACCAAGGCTTCTTTGACAGCACCTCCCAAACCCACAACCTCGCGCACCTAGAAGGACAAGGGCAGCAGGCGCATGGGAACTGCATCACCTGCAAGATCCCCTCCAAGTCACACACCATCCTGACTTGGAAGTATATCGCCGATCCTTCATCGTCGCTGGGTCAAAATCCTGGAACTCCCTACCTAACAGCACTGTGTGAGTACCCTCACCACACGGACTGCAGCGGTTCAAGAAGGCGGCTCACCACCACCTTCTCAAGGGCAACTGGGGATGGGCAATAAATGCTGGCTTTGCCAGCGACGCCCAAATCCCGTAAACAAATAAAAAAAAATCAGGAACAGGACCCCTGGTGGATTTTTCCACTCTCTATCCCAAGAATACTAACGCCTCACTACCATGGCTAAGATTGTCTAACACAACACAACTGGGGATCAAACCGGAGACCTTCCTGATGTATAGGACTGAACTATTTACTTCCTTAGCAGCTGAGCCATCAGGGAATCCATAAATCTGCAATCTAAGTACATTACACACTGTACGTCAATGCAATGTTAACATATCAGTTATTTGGCCTGGATTTTGTGGTCAGCGGCAAAGGAACGGCGTTTGCATTCATTGCGCTTACAAACTTTTTGCGAGCTTTTGAGCGGCAATTTATGGTAGCGCTCATTTTCAGCACGGTGCCCTCTACAGGGGATCTGTGGCATGTGTGAGCAGATTGAAGAATCCTCACTGAGACGCGCAGGGGTCGATTTTCCCGAAGCTGTCGGGAAGAAGGCGGGACTACAAATTTCGGGTTTTTGACCCGCCTACATCGACATCCGGCCAATCCGCGTGATTTTCTCTTGATTGACCTTGTTGAGCCCACCCAGCGGGCTCAGCAGGCCAATTAAGGGCCACCCGGCAACAGGTGACGTCACAGACTGCAATTTCATCTGTCAAGAGTTCTTGACAGATGAATTATCAGTGTTTCACAGCTGTTTCAGGCTGTGAAACACTGACAGTCTGAGTTCCAACTTGAGTCCTTCTGCACAGACTCAGTTAGAACTCTCAGCAGCACTCAAAGCTGAAGGCTGTCACTTTTCACAGATCGCAGCCGTTCAGCTTTAAGTGCCGGCTGAGCGATGGGCTCCCGACGGCTACAGGAAGAAAGGCTGTTAAGGTAAGTACAGGTAAGTAAAAGTCCTTTACACACTTTAGACACACCGAACACACTTACCTTTGCACTCATGCACCCATCACTCACCTGAGCGCCGACATTGCGACCCGTCCAACTCCTTCAACCCGACAGCCCGCCTGCTTTAACCTGGCGTGTTTTGGAGCCGTCGGGAAACCCAGACGAAACCCCTCAAAATAGGGATTAGGCTAAAAACTGCCTGTTAACAGGCAGTTAATTGGTACTAATCCCTTCCCGCCTGGGGTCGGCGGGTCCCATTGCGGGGCGGGTACCTGCCGCCTCAGAAAGTTGCATGGAGCGGGGTTTTGGGCGGGATGGTGTTGGGACCCCCAAATTCGGGATTTCCCCCCCCACACGCCTGAAACCCCGCCTGACGGCGCCATGAAAATCGACCCCACAGAGTCTAAACCAGGAAGTATAAATTAGATTATTTAATTCATTGTAAAATCACGTACAGAAAGCGAAATAAAGAGAGGGAAAGAAAGATGGGATTAAGCGAGAGAGAGATAAAAGAGACAGAAAGAAAAAGTTTTAAAAAATAATTTAAAAAAAATCTCCAACAATTAAATCCTGAAGGAATGAGACTTGTAAAATTAAAGTTTCAGTGATAGAGAGGTTGTTTGGGAGTAATTAAGATTTATCACGCCGTTAAATATTCACTTACACCTGAACGTACCAGCCCTAGATTTTTCTGCCGTGTTTAGTGGGTAATTACTGGGTAAGTACAGCTACTTCATGCCCTTCATATATTTCAATGCCGAAACTATCAGTGAGGTATTGGGTTAGCGAAGCTTGTGGAGCAGCAGGATAAATCGGACAGCAACTTCCGGATTTCCGTGTTTAACTGTGCATGTGTGGACTCCAGAAGTTTCCCCGTATGCTGTAGAGTTTTAACTCCATAGCGTGCTTTGTTTCCCCAACAGGTTCCACGCCCGGAAGCCAGCCTGATTGACAGGCTGTCGGGGGTAGCACTCCGGAGGATGTCGCAGTTATAGGAGCAGTTAAGGAACCCGCAGCTACATTAGTAGGAGCGTGGAGTCTGGATCTTGGGAGGATTCAATCCCCGACGGTCGGGAAGAATGTAGCTTAGTGGGCTGGAAGCACTCCTATGTCTCCTGGTCCAAAGCAGTGCCGTAAGGCATTTACCTTTACCCCGAAGCTGTCCTTGCCTCCCTTGAGCTGCCGGGCATCCCGAGGCCCGAGACACCCAGCCAGCCAGGGTTAAATCTATAAGAAAGGATAACTGTGAGGCTCCCAGCCTCATTATACTATTTAAATAGCCAATCCACCTCCTGGGAGCGGGTTGGCAGCATACCCCTTGCCCTGCCTCCATTAAACCCGGAGATGGGTGGGTTGGACGCAGTTTCGGGTTGGGTTTGAGATTTTTTAAATTTTTACATCTCACCTGGCCCCAACCCACCTATTTTTGGGTGATTAAAATTACCCCTCAGGATCTAAACCAGGAAGTATAAAGCAGGAAATATAAATTAGATTTAAACCATGTACAGAAAGAAAAATAAAGATTGGGAAAAACAGATGGGATTAAGAGAGAGAGATAAAAGAGACAGACAGAAAAAGTAAAAAAAATTATTTTAATTTTTAAAAAATCTCCAACACTAATTAACTTCTGAAGGAATGAGACACCACGCTCGTAACATTAATTTTCAGGGCCAGAGAGGTTGTTTGACAGTAATTATCACTTAGAAACATAGAAGATAGGAGCAGGAGTAGGCCATTGGGCCCCTCGAGCCTGTTCTGCCATTTAATGAGATCATGGCTGATCATCCAAATTCAGTACCCTGTCCCTGCTTTCTCCCCATATCCCTTGATCCCTTTAACCTTAAGAAATATATCTAACTCCTTCTTGAATATATTTAATGAATTGGCTTCAACTGCCTTCTGTGGTAGAGAATTCCTCAGGTTCACCACTCTCTGGGTGAAGAAATTCCTCCTCATCTCAGTCCTAAATGGCTTACCCCTTATCCTTAGACTGTGACCCCTGGTTCTGGACTCCCCCACCATCGGGAACATCCTTCCTGCATCTAGTCTGTCTAGTCCTGTTAGAATTTTATAAGTTTCAATGAGATCCCCTCTCATTCTTCCAAACTCTAGTGAATACAAGCCCAATTGAACCAACCTCTCTTCATACATCATTCTTGCCATCCCAGGTATCAGTCTGGTGAATCTTCGCGGCACTCCCTCCATGGTAAGAACATCTTTCCTCAGATGAGGCGACCAAAACTGCACATAATACTCAAGGTGTGGTGTCACCAAGGCCCTGTACAACTGCAGCAAGACATCCTTGCTCCTGTACTCGAATCCTCTCGCTATGAAGGCCAACATACTACTTGCTGCCTTAACCGCCTGCTGCACCTGCATGCTTACCTTCAGCGACTGGTGCACAAGGACACCCAGGTCTCATTGCACCGCCCCTTTTCCCAATTTATTGCCGTTCAGATAATAATCTGCCTTCTTGTTTTTGCCACCAAAGTGGATAACCTCGCATTTATCCACATTGTACTGCATCTGCCATATCACCCAACCTATCCAAATCATACTGGAGTTTCTCTGCATCCTCCTCACAGCACACACGCCCACCCAGCTTTGTGTTGTCTGCAAACTTGGCGATATTACATCTAGTTCCCTCGTCTAGATCATTAATATATATTGTGAATAGCTGGGGTCCTAGCACCGATCCCTGCGGTACCCCACTAGTCACTGCCTGCCACTCGGAAAAAGACCCGTTTATTCCAACTCTTTGCTCCCTGTCTGCCAACCAGTTCTCTATCCAAGTCAGTACCTTACCCCCAATCCCATGTGCTTTAAATTTGCATGCTAATCTCTTATGCGCGACCTTATTGAAAGCTTTCTGAAAGTCCAAATACACCACATCCACTGGTTCTCCCTTATCTATTCTACCAGTTACATCCTCAAAAAATTCCAGTAGATTAGTCAAGCATGATTTAGCTTTTGTAAATCCACGTTGACTTTGTTGGATCCTGTCACTGTTTTCCAAGTGCTCTGCTATTACATCTTTTATAATGGACTCTAGCATTTTCCCCACTACCGATGTCAGGCTTACCGGTCTATAATTCCCTGTTTTCTCTCTACCACCTTTTTTAAATAGTGGGGTTACATTAGCTACCCTCCAATCCATGGGAACTGTTCCAGAGTCTATAACATTTTGGAAGATGACGAGAACTGCACCTACTATTTTTAGGACCACTTCCTTAAGTATCCTAGGATGTAGATTATCAGGCCCTGGTGATTTATCGGCCTTCGATCCCATCAATTTCCCTACCACCATTTCCCTACAAATACAGATTTCATTCAGTTCCTCCTTCTCATTAGATCCTATGTTCCCCGACATCTCTGGGAGGTTATTTGTGTCCTCCTTTGTGAAGACAGAACCAAAGTATGTATTTAATTGGTCTGCCATTTCTTTGTTCCCCATTATAAATTCCCCTGATTCTGACTGCAAGGGACCTACTCTTGACTTCACCAATCTTTTTCTCTTCACATATCTATAGAAGCTTTTACAGTCAGTTTTTATGTTCCCTGCAAGCTTACTCTCATACTCTATTTGCCCCCTCTTAATTAATCCCTTTTTCCTCCTTTGCTGAATCCTAAACTGCTACCAATCCTCAGGTTTGCTGCTTTTTCTGGCCAATTTATATGTCCTCTCCTTGGATCTTATGCTATCCCTTATTTCGCTTGTTAGCCACGGTTGAGTCACCTTTTTTGTTTTATTTTTATGTCAAACAGTGATGAACAAATTCTGTAGTTCATCCATGCGATCTTTAAATGTTTGTCATTGCCTAGCCAACTCGCGCCTCATACCATTGTAGTTTCCTTTATTTAAATTCAGGACCCTAGTCTCTGAGTCAACTACTTCACTCTCCATCTTAATGAAGAATTCTATCATATTATGATTGCTCCTCCTCAAGGGGCCTCACACAAGATTGCTAATTAATCATTTCTCATTACATAATACCCAGTCTAAGATGACCTGATCTCTAGTTGGTTCCTCGACATATTGGTCCAGGAAACCATCCTGTATACACTCTAGGAATTCCTCCTCCACAGTATTGTTACTAATTTGGTTAACCCAATCTATATGTAGATTAAAGTCACCCATGATAACTGCCGTGCCCTTATTGCACGCATCTCTATTTTCCCGTTTAATGCCATCCCCAACCTCAGCATTACTGTTTGGGGGCCTGTATACAACTCCCACTAATGTTTTCTGCCCCTTGGTATTTCTCAGCTCTACCCATACAGAATCCACATCCTCAGAGCTAATATCCTTCCATACTGTTGTGTTAAACTCCTCTTTAATCAGCAATGCGACCCCACCTCCTTTTCCTTTTTGCCTGTCTTTCCAGAATATTGAATACCCCTGGATGTTGAATTCCCAGCCTTGGTCATCCTGGAGCCATGTCTCCATAATCCCAATTATATCATATCCGTTTACACCTATTTGCACAGCTAATTTATCCACCTTATTATGAATGCTCCTTGCATTAAGACACAAAGCCTTCAGGTTTGTTTTTTTAACACTCTTAGACCTTTTAGAATTATTATTTACTGCGGCCATGTTTGATTTACACCCTTGATTTCTCTGACTGCCACTTTTGCTTTTCTCCTTCCTGTCTTTTGCTTCTATCCTTGCTTCCCTTTCCTCACACCGTTAAAAATTCAGTTACTCCTGAATACACCAGCCCTATCTTTTTCTGGCGTCTTTACTTGGGAACTAATGGACTCGTACCCCAACTTCACGCCATTACAGTGATTTCAATGCCGAGTCTATCGGCGAGAACTGCTACTGCACACCCCGTGGAGGAGCAGGGTATCTCTGTCAGCAACTTCCAGATTTCCACGTTTAGGTGTGTGGACGCCAGAAGTTGCTGACTGATTTACTCTGTTATAATGTCAGCGCTGATAGCTTCAGCATTATTCCTAGCTCACGATCTGGGCCATAGTCTGTGATGTTAACATTGTCGACGGTTATGGGACGGTCTCATTATCAGTCAGCTAAGAATACCAGTAATAACGTTTTGATAAAGGGTCCTTGCCCAAAAAGTTAATTCCTCTGTTTTTGTTTAAGATTTCAAGCATTTGCAGTTTTTTTTTGCTTTTTGGTAATAATGTTGTTTAATCAATGATGCAGTGTTTGAAATTTTATTAGCGTATTGGTGGGACATATTAGCAAAAATTTTACACATGCTTTTGTTAATGTAAGTCAATTGTAATTCACAAATAGTGACCGTGCATGTTACATTTTATTCCATCCCATGCAAAGTTATACAAAATAAGCGTATGTACACAGTTTTTCCTTTTCAACTTGCAAGAAAATAGTCAACAGACATATCAAAGCCCCAGGTCAAAGATACCAGTGGATTCATGCTTTAGCAGAGCTCTTGTGTGAATTCAGTCATTCACAGGAGATTTGGTCATATAACCTTATAGAATAGAACATTGCCATGCTTGTACATTGATCACAGTAAAGCAGTAACCATGACATAATGTAATAAAATCAACATTGAAGATAAACCTATTCCTACAGTATAGGAGAAGCCTAGAGGTATTTGCTTGAATAAAATAAAACATTTCAATGCAATGTGGGTTAGAACTTGAGTCTGAATTATGGATGGCGTTTTATAGTGGCAACTGACAAGCCAGCTCGAATGTACAGTTATGGACAAATAACCTACCAGATAATAATGCATGAAAAGGTGACCTTTTACCGTGAAGAATCGATGCATTGCATTCCCTTTGCTCCTGTTGGATTACTGTGATTCCTGTACAGTGGCACATGCAACAAGTGGTTTGTTGGAATGGCTGAGAAACTGTCATTTATCATGGGATTAGCTGATGAAAAAAAAACACAAGTCCCGAGATTTTGAATGCTTGGAACCGATCTTAATTCATTTCTATCAAGTGTTTATTGAATTGTGACATTCAGTTTGGGTGAGGAGTGGAGTCGATGCTTTCAGTAAAGGGAGCAGGAAGACACTCACAATAGTCAGTCACGCCAGCTTTATCTAAATTCGCCCAATATTTCGGAATAACGCAGCATGTCTGAATAATGAAAAATTAGCATTCAGCTCCTAAAGCTCTCGTACTTACTCTGGAGCGCGACCTTAGTTTATTGAAAAACCAAGAGCTACGTTGCAGGGCCCCATCAAGGTTAAAAATAGTAGGAGAGATGAGGTAAATCATGAAGTAGCAATTAGTTGCTGCCAAGCTTTAAAAGCCCGTAGATCATAGGAGAGAGGGAATTCTGAGGGTAGGAAGGCATTCCATAGTTTTATGGAAAGAATGAATTAGAGGGGGAGACAGGGCAACGAGACTTGATTTTAATATAGCGAGGAGGGAATACATTTAGGACAGCATGTAGCATTGATACAGAAACCCGAAAGGTTTCCGTGAACAGTGACGTTGGAGGTTCGGAGTAGGCGAGGGGTTGCCTATCAGCTAAGTCTTTTCTTCTATTTTGCCCAGCAGTGTGAAAGAAGTGTGAGAAGAGCCTCCCTAGATATGCTTCAATTCAATACGAAATGCAATCTAATGTGCTACTGCTACTTATCGCCTTGTTAAAATGTGTTTAGTGAATCTTTGGGAAACAGGGTATTAAAAAAATAAATAAAGTGACTGACTTGCCAGGAAATAATGTTTTATGAGTCATTTTTTTTAATGCTTTAATCGTGCTGCCTTGTGATACATCCTGAATGCAGTTTAATACATGCAGAGTTGACCCAGGGGAAGCAGCCATTAAGGCTTAAAGTGTATTTTATATCTGGATTCTCGAGGAAATATGTGAACGTTAATGGATCTCTCAGTAATATCAAAAACAATAGATGGAATAAGTAGACATTAAAGGGATTAAATGAGTGTCAAACACAATAAATGGCCAGTCTGGCTCTCTATTAAGATATTGAATGAATTCAAAACATATACATGGGAAACCTGCAAGATATATGTGAGCCTAGTGAGACATCAACTAGTTTTAAAGGGGCAGGGACGGTTTTGGCCTCTGTACTGCCTTTACCAAAAACGAGGAGCAGTGAGCCACAAAACACTAATGACTTCTATAATCCTGCTGTAGAATTACAAATTAATACCTTTGTCACACCATCCTGTGCAACGGCTGATACCAGTCTTCACCGATAATATCAATGAGTCTCTCATAGTCGCAGTGTAATCCCTAACCCTAACCCTAAATGCAGTGCCTCCCACATCCCAAGAACACATTTAAAATAAAACTTCTTTAGCGTTTGTTTTCATGTGTGTATTACAAAAACAAAATGGAGGGTACAGGGTTGTAATTTTACCTCGGTGGCTTAAACTGCCATCTGAGAGGCTGGAGTACACGACCCCATCAGCCATCCATAACTCTGTACTTACTGCCCTAATGGTTAACGATGGAAGTGTACATTTACACATAGTCCACTTATATTACCAAATAAGTGCATGACAGCAGGAGCGGCCCCCACCCTAGCTTCTGGGCCACAGTGTATGCTGAGATTTCGAGATGCACACTGCCGTAACAGTGCAGCAAATACCCACTTCAATTCTTCGGGTGGGGAGAGGGTAACTTTTCATTAATGTGGGTGGGGGAATTAATCGTACCAACTTTGCGAGTGGCTTTAGCAAATTGCCGCAATTAAATCACATCCAAATGGTGCTTAATAAGTATGTAATGTAATTAAGTTAATAAATAAACTCAGATTTAACTCCATGTGAAATCCTCTATATATGCAACTGAATATATTTAATTCAACATATTTGTGTGACTAATGGTGTGTTTATGTGAATTTTATTGGAACTGCTCAGCCAATCAGAATGTACTTAATTCTAATGACTCCAAAATCAATTCCCCTCCCCTGCTCCAAACATTATGTTTTCATAACTGTTGTTTTGGCCAGTCCCTAATTCAAAATAAATTAGGTGCAAAGATTGATTCTTCTGTAGGCCATTTTTCAGCTTCAAAAAACCTTCCTTTTAAAATGACAGTTACTTTTAATCAATAAAGTCCCTTGAATTGTACTTTTGAGTTTAATCATCCCCCCTCCCCCCCAATATATTGCCAAGCAAGTAACAGTCCTGTGGCCCACAGATTGCTTCTCAAGTACAATCAATCATTTTGTGAAAATTTAAAAACAAATTAGAAAGAGCTAAAATATTTGGACAACACTCATTCACTTGGCGAATACAGCCACAAAAACACTTATAATACAACAACGAACTATATGACTAATAAATCTGTGCCCACAGATACCTCAACCACTTAACTCAGTCGTGATACGTTCATATTCCGCATGCGAGTGGTAATTTTTTTCATCAAAAGTACAAAATCCTGCTATTTACCAAAACTAGTGTCACAGTCCCCAGTAACCGATGGTATAAATGTTGGTTCGCTTCTCAGTTCCAATTTCTTCAATTCTCAGCTTCTTTTCTCTATTTCTTTTACTGTATGATTTATACTTTGCCGCTGGCAGGTTTTAGCTCCACAGACAACACGCTGTCCTTTCCCTTTGTACAAAAAAGGGCAAAAAATCACAGTGTGCACTAAAGAGTTTTTGTGCAATAACATGGAAAAGGATTGGTAAACATATTTCCTAAAATGGTAAGAAGTTTCTCTGCTTTCAGGCGCATGCACTTGTGCCATTCCTAACAACAAGGATTCTGAAGAGCTGTCCTCTTTTCAGGTTGGAGTTGGCTGAATAGCTTTGACATCTATTGAAAGACATCAAGGGGTTCAACTGAAAGTAATGTTGTTTCCAGCACTCGTTATGCTGAGGTGGAAGTGATGCACATCGAGCTAAATTGGAACGGCTAGGTAGCTCTTGCTGAAGACCCTCCATCTTGTTCTGGAGTTGGCAAACTGGATTTTCCATAAAGAGACAGACTTCATCTAGTTAAGTCCCAAAAGGTACTAATCCAAACCCCTCTTGTGGTGTGGCATGTTTTCTACATACTAACTGAAAGAAGCATAAAGAAGACATTAGAAGTTACTTCAACAAAATATGTTCTAACTTATTGATTCATATTTGTTTCCAAGAAATTCCTGTTGGTTACATTGAGAATAATGGAGGGATGATAAGTTGGTCCTTTAATAGACAGATTCAGATGGGATCATAGCTTATAAGATTAATTTTCAAAGGCGTCAAAATCTGTTTTCTTTTGAGGGGGGGGGGTACAGGGAAAAAGACACTCTTGGGTTCAATCCCCCAGGACCCTCACTAAGTGCCGCTTGGTTCCCCAGACACCGATCCTGTGGTTGGCAGCTGAATGTAAGACTGTTAGGAACTGTTTTTAGTGAGGGTTCAGGCGCCAGTCTTGATGAATCCTGCCAGGTTTTAGTTTGGATTGCAGGCAGCTGGGTACACAAGACTCAGCACAGTGGAAGACCGTTTCAAGGGATGGATGTGCAGAAGAACCACAGTGTACTGAGGGACACGATCATATGACGAGACAGCCTCAAGCACAGCATGCTTTTAAGGAGCACTTGCTTCACACTTCATGGTGTTAACATGGAATTGCTTGTCAGCTAGCATGTGAATGTGGGATGTCATGGCACTGAGCCATACTGCTATGGCAGGCACGGCACATTTAGCAGCTTCATGTTAGAAATGGGTCCTGTGGCCCACTGGGCTCAAAGAAAGCACAGTTTAGCTTTCAGACACTGCCAGCTCCAGCGGCCTAAGGTCATCATAAAAACAGATATTTCTCTTGGGGCGAAAAATTGAGTCGCGCCCCCTCTGGGGTGCTAACTTCGCTGGAGTGCTACTTCCCAGAAAAATTAGCGTCCCCGCGACCGAAATTGAGTGGTAGCGCCCTAAGAGGGAAGCGGTGTGCTACTGGAAGCGCCCCACCTCCCTCTTGGGGCGCTGCGAGGGAATATTGCAGCACGTCGCGCTGCGGTATTGCAGGCCTTCCTCCCCTTCTTAGAGGTGAGGCGCCTTGTGCAGCACGACCCGGGGCCCAGCTGGGCCCCCGGGGATCGGGAGTGCCGGCATAAGAGTCCGGCACTTGAGAAGTGCCGGGCTTGTGGAGCGCAGCCAGCACTGGGGTGGGGGGGGTGCGGGGGGTGGGTAAGGAGGTCTGGGGGGGGTGCGGGGGGTGGGTAAGGAGGTCTGGAACGGGAGCGCAGGCAGGTGCTGACAGGTGGCCAGCAACAAAAATGGCCGCCTGGCATTGCCTTTAAATAGCGCCGCCCCAGCCGCAGGTAGGCCCCCTTGACCCCGTCGGACATAGCGTCCGGCAGTAAGTCAGGGGGCGCTACCAAAGATCGTGGCTGGGGCACGAGTGGGGTGCTGCGCACGGCGATTATGTCATTGCCGGCGGCGCAGCGCCGCAGGGTGCTAACGGTTAGCGCCACCGCTAACCTCCCGCTGAATTTTGCAGGAGGCGTTGGCAGCGCCGCGCCGGACGCGTGTTGCTTTGCACCCCGATAGCGCCCTCTTAGGGCACTAATGGGAGGTGCAAAGCAACCGAATTTTTCCTCCTTGGTCGTTTAAACCCCGTGATTAGATTGATCCTTTTAATCATATGCTATCTATTTTTTAAACAAACTAGTATGTGATATATATATGAAAGGGGATTCCCTCTGTTTGCTATTTGTAGTGAAATCATAGACAAGAATATTAAAAACAAAAGCAAAATACTGCGGATGCTGGAAATCTGAAATAAACACAGAAAATGCTGGAAATACTCAGCAGGTCAGGCAGCATCTGTAGAGAGAGAAACAGAGTTAACGTTTCAGGTCAATGACCCTTCGTCAGAACTAGAAAAAGTTAGAGATGTAACAGATTTTAAGCAAGTGCAGGGGCAGTGAGAGGGGGGAGGGGAGGAAAGAACAAAAGGGAAGGTCTGTGATAGGGTGGAAGACAGGAGAGATTAAATGACAAAAGCTATAATACAGTACAGGTAGTACAAAGCAAAAGGAGATGGCAATGGGACACGTAAAGAAACAAAAGATGAGTCTAGAAGAGGTGTAAATGGGAATGGCAGAAACATCAACAACTGCCATGTGAAAAGATAGGGGCAGAGGTTATGGTCTGAAATTGTTGAACTCGCTGTTGAGTCCAGAAGGCTGTAAAGTGCCTAATTGAAAGATGAGGTGCTGTTCCTTGAGCTTACGTTGAGCTTCATTGGAACAGTGCAAGAGGCCGAGGACGGAGAGGTCAGAGTGTTAAGAATATTAAAAACATGTTTAGGACAAATAGCAAACACCGGAAATCTTTTACCTGTATTATTAAGTTAGGTTGGAGGTTTTAGATCTGTTTTTGTGGCAGTGTCAGCTCTATGGTTTTGCTGTGCATGCTGCAGCATTAGCTACTGAGATGGCATTACTTCAAATTTAATTAAGACATTTTCCTAAGTGCAAAATGTACTCTGTTATATTAGAATTAATGGGAGAAAGTACTTTAAAAACCCATAGTACTTCCCTCTTAAATGCTATAAAAAAAAAGTCACAGCGTCTCCTCCGTGAGAGCAAATATTCTTCATCTGGTGTACCAGCAACTTCATGGCGATCTGCCATGTTGGCTCTTCTGGATAAGAGTAGCTGAGGTGACCCGTCTCACAGGTCTGTTTCTGGCTGGATCCCACTGATCTACGCCACAAATTGGCATCCCTCCCACTTCTGCATGCTGATCTCAGTGCTCAAGTGTAAATGTAACATTTAGGGCTGGATTTTCTCAGTCCCGAGGAGGCGGGTATCGAGGCGGGACCGCCAGGAAAGTTGCAGAATTTGGGGGTGGGTGGCAAACCCGCCCCCAATCCGTCTCCGTGCCCTCTTGCCAGGAGGCGGGAAGCCGTCCTGCCCCGGGCCCCGTCTCCTTGGATTAAAGCCTATTAACTGCCTGTTAACAGGTAGTTAACAGGCAGAAAATAGGATTATCCCCATTTTTTCATGCTGAAGTGTGGGCCTCCCGCCCTGGGGGAACCCTGCCGGGGTGGAGGAGTCGAGTAGGAGGTCTGCGGGGATCGGAGGGGTCTGAAAGTGCAATGTAAAGGTGAGTGATGGGTGCAAGTGTGGAGTGGTAAGTATGTGAGGTGAGTGTAAAGTGTTAGAAAATGTTCACTTACCTTTGTTTCTACCTACAGCCTTCAGCCGCTGTGGAGCCAGAGTCCCCGACATCTCCATTGTAGAGATCACAGACTGGTTGTTGCATCCTCCGATCCAACAGCCAGCTGATTTCTGCAAAGTAGAAAGGTTTGATGAGTCCTGAACACAAGGGCTCATCAAACTATACAGAATGTTAGTGTTTGACAGCTTCACAGAGCTGTCAAATGATGACATTTCTTCTTTCAAAAGTTCTTGACAGATGACATGTCATACGTTGACGTGCTCTGTCACTGATTTCCCCCTAATTGGCCTGCTGAGCCCGCAGGGCGGGCTTAACAAGATCAATCAGGGGAAAATCCCGCTGGTTGGCCAGAAGCTGATGGAGCAGCAGCCCCGCCTCCAAAAGCTTCCCATTCAGAAAATCCAGCCCTAAGTGTCAGTTGGATGTTCCGGCAGTGCAGCGAGAACTCTCCCTGACAACAACACGGCAGCTTTTGATTAAAGGTTTTCAGACCGCCCCAGCCAGTTGTCATAAACAGCACAAGATCTCATCATCTCGTTCTCCTTTCTGCCAACTCCCGAAACTGTTTGACTAGTGAGACTGCCTGAAGCTAGCCTCTTACAATGCCTGTCTGAAACCTCCCTAACGTGGTGAACATCTAACATTTTCCTGTTACAGCGCTTGATTGATTAAAATCTCAACACTCAAGTTGCTCACTGTTCAAAATGAGAACAATCTTGGTCCACAAGACACTTCACAACCCCATGGTAATGGCAGTAAAATATTAAATAAAACAAATCCTTGCTGCACTAAAATGGTAAGTAGGTGGAACGGAAATCTTTGAAAAGGCATTACAATGCAATGGAATCTTGCTCTGATCTCTCTGTGTTGCTACAGACGGAAAAATTTAAAGTGTCCAATAATGGGCCAGAATTTACTAACACTGGCGAAACAGTGGCGAAATGCCATTTGTTAGACTTGCCCTTGCTCGTTTAATTTCCATGAGACTTTGTACTGCAAATTGCTGTAAGTGCGAGATGAAAACAGCTCTGCACCCTCTACAGGGCATCTGGACCTGTGTGAATAGAGCAAGCAACTGTGTATCGCCTTAACCAATCAGATGAAGGATTGAGGATTGACCAGCGCGGAGTCTAAACCAGGATGTGTAAGTTAGATTAGATTCTAATGTCAAATCAGGTACAGAAAGCAAAATAAAGAGAGGGAAAGAAAGATTGGATTAAGAGGAAATAAAGCATATGGGATCCTGGGCTTTATAAATAGATGCATAGAGTACAAAAGCCAGGAACTTATGCTAAACCTATATAAAACAGTAGTTTGACCTCAGCTGGAGTACTGTGTCCAATTCTGGGCACCACACTTTGGGAAGGATGTGAAGGCTTTGGAGAGGGTACAGAAGGGATTTACTAGAATGGTTCCAGGGATGAGGGATTACAGTTACGTGGATAGAATGGAGAAGTTGGGGTTGTTCTTCTTTAGAGCAGTGAAAGCTAAGAGATTTGATAGAGGTGTTCAAAATCATGAAGGGTTTAGGTAGAGTAAATAAAGAGAAACTGTTTCCAATTGCTGAAGAGTTGATAACCAGAGGGCACATATTTAAAGTGATTGGCAAAAGAACCAGCGGCGACATGAGGAAAAACGTTTTAAATGAGCGGTTAGGATTTGGAATGCACTGTTGGATAGGGTGGTGCAAATAGATTCAATAGTAGCTTTCAAAAGGGAATTGGATAAATACTTGAAGGAGAAAAAAATTGCAGGGAAATGGGGAAAGAGCGGGGGAGTGGGACTGACTAGGCTGCTCTTCGAAAGCGCCGATGCAGACTTGATGGGCCAAATGGCCTCCTCCTGCACTGAATTATTCTATGATTCTAAGAGGGAGAAAAAAGAGACAGAAAGAAAAAGTAAAAAATTATATATATTTAAAAAAATCTCCAACAACAATTAAAAGCGGAAGGAATGAAACCCCACATGTAAATGTTAATTTTCAGTGCCAGAGAGGTTGTTTGGCAGTAATTAAGACCTATTAGGCCGTTAAAAAGGATACTTAAGACAGAAATGGGCAAGCCCTAACTTTTTGTGGCGAGTTTAGTTAATATCTACCGTGCAAATACAGGAACTTCACACTATTCAATACATTTGAATGGTGAGTCAGACAGCAAGGTGTCGTTTTTGGGAAGCTAACAGCGGAGTGGTGCATCTCAGACAACATCTGTATTTACACCTTTAACCATGCATCTGCCCTCACCTGAAGTTGTTGTGCGATTTGTGCTTAAATAATGGTGAGCACTGTTAGCCTCACCGTTATTTTGACAGTAAATTCTGGCCTGTTATCTTTTGATCTACAGTCGAACTTGGGAAAACTGACAACTGGAAAACACAGCCATCTTGAATCTGCCTTGTGATGTCACCCACGGCAGTGCATTTGTTATTCCCACTTCATTGTCCCCACAGATCAAGCAGTGCTCAGAAAAAGCCTTTGTTCAAAACAACATCCAAATCAGTGAGCACCAGTTACTACAGGCCGATGACGGATGCGATTAATTCGCAAACCAATCTCAGCGCTCAGAAAAAATGCTGTGGCTCAAGACACAACAGGCAATTTTTAAAGATCTTCGATGGCGTTGCTCGCAATAAGATGTCAGATACATTGTTTTGACATTCCTATGAGCACATAGATGTTTTTAGCATTGGGTTCTTTGGCTTATCTTCCTTATTGATAAAGAATTAATATATGTTTAAAAAATGATTTGCACTGTGATATTAATGTTGAGGACTAATTCTAGTTATATGTTTGCAATGTCATTAGAAGAAACTAGCAGCTTCCCTGAAATCCTTAGTTGCTTCTTGATTTATGTTCATAGATAGGTATCTGCATTAAGAAAACAGCAAACCTCTTTCTTGTAGTTGTTTCTAATGTAACTGTTCTGCTTGAAGTACAAGAGCTGAAACCTCTACTTCTTTGTAGTAAGTATCCCGCTGGGGGCAATGCGTTAAACACACTGCAAGCCTCTTTTCCTTGCAGCGGGTATCAAGGATATCATCCAGAGGCCGCAAGAGGCAGCAAAGAGAAGTGGATGGTCAGCCAGAAAGAGGAGGGATGGCCACAAAGAGGCGAATAGTAGCGGGAGTTGGGTGGGAAGCGCATTGTCAATGAAGAGTAAGGGAGAGGCAGCGATGAGGAGTGGGGCAACAAGCAGATGCGGCGAAGTCAAGTGGCGAGCCAAGAAAAAGCTAGCCAGTTGGCGGATAAAGAAAGTTTCCAGCAGAGCAAGTTGACCCGTGCGACAGTGCCACCACTGGTAGCAGGACTGAAAGGCAAATATAATGGTAATTTTAACAAGCGTTACAGAATTACCGATTAAAAGCAATAGGAGCAGACGTTACCAAATGTCACAAGGCATAAAGAAATCATGATACAGGGAGTAAGAAAGTGTGACAATAGGAAGTTTGTGCAGTTGCAAGAATTTTAATATATTACTTATAATGATGTAAGGGCTCTGTCTTTATTGAAACATACCATTTCTGTAAGATTTGATCCCATTTAAGGTCAAATATATTCTACTGAATTTCCCCATTATCCTAAAAGTTATAAAAAGAGGTTTCTATCTACTGGTTTGTGTCAGTTGTAACAGTATTAAGTTCTTTAGACAGGGTATTGTGTACAAAACTCTCCCTTATGTGACCATCAAGAACATTGGGCTGACAGCATAGTCCCTACTTAAACAATCAGTTTGAAACTTCACAATGTCAGATCAGGGAGAGTTCAATACAACACATCAGCTCCTTGACTGCCTCTAACCAGCAGTTCAATACAGTAAGAAGAGAAATCTGAAAGGTGCCAATAAGTACACAGGTATCTAACTCCCTTACAGCATTGAGACTATAGGACAATTTTGTAAGAGTGAGGCTGCCCAATCTCTGGCCCTAAGACCACATCCAGCCCCAAGCCAGCTGGTCCTCGAAGCCCAAGCACCTCAGCCCTATTGCGCTTATAGTTCTTGCTCACTGGCTTGTCTTATTTGAATTTTGTCAGCCTGGAGACTTGGCAATGGCGGTTTTTCATGGTATTGCCTCATTAAACATAAATCAGAATATCAAATTCTGTCAGTATCTGCAACTTGAGACATATGAAAATTAACGGAAACATTGATATGTGACTGCCCCCCCGCCAACAAGGCTCCATCTTATACACCTCTGTTATTCACAAAGATAAAAGCTTGGCCACTTTTGTTGTAGAATATAATTCCACTTAAATAACATTATTCAGAACTTGATAGGTTGATTGACCAAGAGGAGCAGTTTGTATCTTCTCAGTTTCAACTTCTACCTTTTTAAAATTTATTCTCAGGTTGTGGGCGGCACTGGCAGAGCCACATTTATTGCCCATCCCTAGCTGCCCTGATGTGTAATGGGCCTTCTCCTAGAGCCACTGAAGTACTTGTGGTGATGGTGCTTCCACAGTGGCGTTAGCTAGGATATTCCAGCATTTTGGCCAGCAACGATGAACGAATGGCTATATATGTTCAGGCCAGGATGGCGTGTGACCGAGAGAGCGTTTAGCAGCTGATGGTGTTGTTGCTTTCATCCTTTTTTTTGATGGCAGAGGTCACAGGACTGGGAGGTTCTGTCAAGGTAAGCCTGGAGAGATGCTGCAATGCATCCTGTAGACCATACATCTTGCAGCCACAGTGGTGGTGGAAGGGGTGGATATTAAGTTCAGTAGCAGGGTGCTGATTGAGCAGACTGCTTCATCCTAAATGGCAGCAAATTTCTTGAGTGTCGTTGCAGCTGCACCCATCCAGTGAGTATTCCATCACATTCGTGATTTGAGCCTTGTAGATGCCGGAGTGACATCGAGGCGTCAGAAAGTGAGCCACTCGTCTCAGAATATCCAGCCCCTGCCCTGCTTTTGTAGCCAGTGTTGATATGGCTGTTTTTAAAAAATTCATTCACGGGATGTGGGCGTTGCTGACAAAGCCAGCATTTATTGCCCATCCCTAATTGCCCTTGAGAAGGTGATGGTGAGCTGCCTTCTTGAACCGCTGCAGTCTGTGTGGTGATGGTACTCCCACAGCGCTGTTAGGGAGGGAGTTCCAGGATTTTGACCCAGCGACGATGAAGGAACAGCGATATATTTCCAAGTCAGGATGGTGTGTGACTTGGAAGGGAACAGTTAATGGTCATCCCCAGGAGATTGCAGGTGCAGGACTCGGCAATGCTGGTGCTGTTGAAGGTCAGGAGGTGGGTGTTTGTGACTTTTCTTGTTGTGGATGATCATTTACAGACACTTGTGTGGCACAAATGTTACCTGCCATTTGTCAGTCCAAGTCTGGATATTGTCCCGCTCCTGCTGTAGTCAGGCAAGGGCTCCATTATCAGAGACATTGTGAATCAAGCTGAATCTTAGGCTGCTCTGTCTCATTTAATTCAAAACTCTGTTTGTATTTATTAATTTGAATCATTTAACTCTTTGACACAGAGTTTTAACCTAGACATCACATTGTAATCACACTCGGAAGCTGGCAACCCTGGAAATACTTTCCATATTGCAAATCATGTTTAACTAACTTGACTGAGTTTTTTGATGAAGTAACAGAGAGGATGATGAGGGCAATACAGTTGATGTGGTATACATGGACTTCCAAAAGGCATTTGATAAAGTGCCACATAATAGGCTTGCCAGCAAAGATAAACCCATGGAATAACAGGGACAGTGGCAGCATGGATACAAAATTGGCGAAGTGACAGGAAACAGAGAGTAGTGGTGAACTGTTGTTTTTCAGACTGGTGTTCCCCAGGGGTCGGTACTAGGATCACTGCTTTTCTTGATATATAAATGACGTGGACTTGGGTGTACAGGGCACAATTTCAAAATTTGCAGGTGACACAAAACTTGGAAATATAGTGAACAGTGAGGAGGATAGTGATAGGCTTCAAGAGGACATAGACAGGCTGGTGAAATGGGCGGACACGTGGCAGATGAAATTTAACACAGAAAAGTGCGAAGTGATACATTTTGGTAGGAAGAATGAGGAGAGGCAATATAAACTAAAGGGTACAATCCTAAAGGGGGTGCATGAACAGAGAGACCTGGGGGTATATGTGCACAAATCGTTGAAGGTGGCAGGGCAGGTTGAGAAAGCGGTTAAAAAAGCATACGGGATCCTGAGCTTCATAAATAGAGGCATAGAGTACAAAAGCAAAGAAGTTATGATGAACCTTTATAAAACACTGGTCCGGCCTCAACTGGAGTATTGTGTCCAATTCTGGGCACCGCACTTTAGGAAAGATGTGGAGGCCTTAGAGGGTGCAGAGACGATTTACAAGAATGGTTCCAGGGGTGAAGGACTTCAGTTACATGGATAGACTGGAGAAGCTGTGGTTGTTCTCCTTGGAGCAGAGAAGGTTGAGAGGAGATTTGACAGAGGTGTTCAAAACCATGAGGGGTCTAGACAGAGTAGATAGAGAGAAACTGCTCCCATTCGCAGGAAGGGTCGAGAACCAGAGGACACAGATTTAAGGTGATTGGCAGAAGAACCAAAGGCGATATGAGGAAAAACTTTTTTACGCAGCGAGTGGTTAGGATCTGGAATTCACTGCCTGAAAGGGTGGTGGAGGCAGATTCAATCGTGGCTTTCAAAAGGGAATCGGATAAGTATCTGAAGGAAAGAAATTTGCAGGGCTACGGGGAAAGGGTGGGGGAGTGGGACTAGCTGAAGTGCTCTTGCAGAGAGCCGGCACGGGCTCGACGGGCCAAATGGCCTCCTTCTGTGCTGTAACCATTCTATGATTCTATGATATTCCTACATTATAATGCCTTTATATGGCCTAATGGTTTGCGATGGTGTTTCTCTGCTTTTCTGATACAAAAAGAACAAGAAAAAACAATTTTAAATACAAGTAAAGCACAGCAAGTGGGAACAACAAAATACCCAATGGCTCGCTGTGAAATAACTGTCCCATTTCCACCTGGAAGTTGTCCAGTCAGCCTCACTCAAGCAAATCGAATTCCTATACTATTAATGGTGAGTATCCTCAATATACATCTACAGTTACAAGTAGTGAACAATTATTCAATGACTTGTTAAATGCAGTGCAGTGCAGTTATAATGGCAACCATTCTGGGAATAAAAAACCTTTGGATGTGAAATGTATATTAATGAAATTGCTCTACACTTACCAAGCACCACATCTGATTTATCATTTAATTCAGGGTTTTTTTTCGCTCATGGTCTAAGCTTTACAACAATGAATATCGATTCTACAAAATTATTTGAGATTAATCTGAGCAACATAGCATGGCTGTTGTATTTCTTTTATTATTAAATACAATGCTGATTTTATAAAAGACTATACATATACACAGTGCCTCAAACGTGGCCCATTTCTTAACCACCATTACCTCCATATTGGATAACACAGTAGGTGACTATGACGAGTACCCCCAGGACTATTGCTACTATACTCAGTAATCTGGAGAGATGTCCCAGTCTCCTGGCTCCATCCGTGTCACCTTGTTGTAAACTGTTTCTAGACTATTGGTGAATAAATAGAAACAAATATTAGATTTTTTTAAAATACAGTTCAAATGGTGAACAACTCTGTTTCGCGAGGTAGCTAAATGTGGGTTACAGCTATAACTTGACACTCTTGAACACTTGTAAGTAAAACCAATCAAATACAGTCCTACTAGAAAAGTCCAACATGTTATTGTTAAAGCACAAATCTTGGAGGGTTTCCAGTATCAATAAAGGACAGCGAGGTGAGGAAGAGTTGTAAAACTAAGCCTGTTTGGTCTTGAATTATCTTTGTAGCCACTTAAATATATATATTTTTAAAGGCTTGTTAATTTATTTTATGCTGGAGTCTGTGAACATTAATATTATAGTGTCCCCTTAATAATTGCATGCTTGTCAATTTCAGGTTCACTGATTTTAAAACATTTTAAATGGATGAGTGATCGCCCTATACTGGGGCTGATTTTAGAAGCAGCCCTTTACTAAATGGATCCAGGGTAATATAATTCAAAAAGGAAACCTTCAACGTAAATTGAAATTATATCATTACAGAACCTCAAACAGGGATCCTTATAATTGTATTTGCTCACAAATGTCTTTACTGTACAGCTTATAAAGGACCAGAAAAGGAGATAGGAGGTTAAACATTTTACAAAACTTATTATGTCACAATTTTCCAAACAAATTGCAAGTGGTTTACAAGGCTGATAGATAATTGATTTATTATAAGGACTGGAACTGCCTCTAGCATACTATGAAGCCCTGTTAGAGATGCATCAAGCTCTCAAGCCTTTTCTGGGATTTACAATTGTATTGATACAGTCTGTCATTCATTTAAAAAAAAAAACGATTCTAATATAAACATTTTAAAATTCCCCTACAGTGAGATTGGCCTTGTGATCTGAGCTGTCATTCTCCTGGTGATTCCCTGCTTCTAGGGATAGTAGAGGCACTGAGCCATAACACCTTTACGCCTGGCTGAATGTCCCTGCTGCTCAGCCTGCTGTCTGTACTGTTTATGCGGCATTTCTCAGATAGAACGAAGACATGCATTCAAATCATCAAATCACTTTCATTTTATAATTGGACTTGAATTTTTTACGGGATCACCAGGTGGAGGTTCAATCAATACAGAAGGACATTAAATGTTTTTACATGCTGCTAAATTACTATTGTTCAGTAGAATATATTCTGATGTATGTTACGCTCATCTCTATAGACTCGATCCTCAATATCTTAAAATTACTAACAGTATGATTTCAAAGTATACAGAAAATGATTCCTAAGCTGCTTGGTCTGCAAGTCCTCGTTCTTGCTCAGAAATGCTACAAACAGTACCACAGCATCAGATCACAGCCTGAGAGCATCCTGGCAGGCACTGAGATGCTATGACTCAGTCTTTCAGCCTCCCTAGTAGAAGGGAATGACCAGGGAAATTATGTTTCCGCCCACCAGGGCAGTCACAGGGTATGGGGAATTTGAATATGTTCACTTTAAACTCATTGATAAGAATTTAAAAAGAAAAAAAAATCTGGAGTTATATTAATATTAAAATAGCTCTCGGATAAAGCCATTAAAGAGGCTTACTGAGAAGTATTTCTTTAAAAGGGCATACCTATTTTCCCAAGAAAAATGTTCTTGAGAACTAGGTGGCTCTGTGGTTTATAACGCGCACTGTTCTTTCACCTCCGGGACCTGAATTTCAGTCCAGCCCAGATGTAAGTCTCAAATAGCAAAAGGGTCTTAAGTAAAGTGAGTTTATCTATTCTCAAACCATTGCCTAATGGGTACAAATTCATGGCATAAAACTCAGCATCAATCGGCGATCTCAAACAAGCCATTGGGATATTTGATGTGGGTAATGCAAATACCATTCTTTAGTGGAATATTTTAGGGACATAGAAAAGCCTTATCCTACCTCTAACCCATATTGTACTTAGCAGTGTTTGATACTGCTAAAAAGTGGAATTGTTAATTTTCTTTCCCAATACTGACATCCTTCATTTTGATTTGCTCAAAGTTTCACCCTGTCTCCCAGTTTTCCTGCTGAGTATTTCCAGCATTTTCTGTTTCTATCCCAGTTTCTTGGTTGTCCCAAAAAATATTCCTATAAAGGAGGATGCCCAAACAACATGGTTTCATACAGACATGTTGCCAACGCAGTGCGTTGGGTATATCAATATGGTGTGCCAAATAGTAGTAGGATAAAACTAATCTAATCAGCAGCTGGTAAGTATCCTTTTTCAACCAAACGTTCATAAAACTACAAGTGATTTTCCCACAGGTTAAACTTGGAAAGCAAGGCAACATGTGCCACTCTGGATCATTTTGATAAAGTTGATCAGACAGAACCCTCAGACTGTTAGTAGCCTGGGAGTAGGTTACCTCCCTAATCTCTCAATCGGGAATGGTGTTTGCTGCAAGTGGGCATCTACAAGAGCTAGGAGGCAAAAGAAGCAAAATGGGGAGTTCTTATAAACAGAATGTTTTTATAAGAAAGACTGATAACAGGAGTTTTGCTTTATGTGGTATTTTTAGTTGATTTTATCTTGTACATGATGTAAAATATAGATTTTATTAATGTCGGATACAAAATGTATGATTGCAGCTGGTCATGAGAAAGGGTGTGGCATGTTTGGCCAAGACACACAACACTGCATTAGAGATTAAATCAGGACTGGATGGTGCAGCCGGTTATTACAGTAAATCAATACACATTCATTACTGTAACATCACTTGAACCAAGTAGTCTGGTTTCACAGTTTTGCACTTTCTTGCAAGTTGTTAAAGAGATTGGGCAGGAGCTGCAGATCTGCATTAACAGTTCTGTTGCTGGACGTATGCTATAGCGTAGCAAGAGCTTCAATAGTGACCACTATTAAATTACAGGTGGTCTTAAAGGAGGTTTTCTGACTGGCTGAATATTATGGAAGCTCCTGTCAATAAATTTTCACTCAGCCTCACCATTAGTAATTTGTTCAGTTGAAGAACTGTGCAGTCAGGATGATCGACAAAAACCCACTGGGATTTAAAAACAGTGAACACAAATGGTTAATTTTAAAGGTGACATTGGGCTTGAGGCTGTGTTGTTTGTGCAGAATTTGGTACACTGGGGCAGTTCTTAACTTCACAACAGGATCCCTGGTGTGCTAAAATCTGCAATGAACCCGGGAGAACCTTCTTTCTTATGACTGACTACTCAGATTAGAATAAAATTAAACACTAATCAAGATGCAATTAAACAAAAGTGTAAGTTTGTTTTTAATTATACACATGAATATGTTTCGTTCTACAAATTAATTTTAAGTTGCAGAACTCAATTGTCCTTTATCCACCCAACTTTTCCACCCCGTTCCCTCCTCCTCGGGAGGCACTTGACTCCTTGATAGAGTACAGTTCCACAAACACTGACCAGCCTCTAGTATCTTACATTTTTTGAAGAGCCTTGGCAGTCATCACGCTATTTAACCATGAGGACATCACAGCCAAGTCTTCCAGTGCACATTTCAGCAGGGGTCACAGGGTAGCAATTAGGAGCAGGAGCCCTGGCTGGGTTTCCCTCTCTCTAACCGAGGGACATTAAGGCTAAATGTAATGCCTGAAATTTTCCGAGCCTGAAATGGGCAATTGTCAGTCAGGAATGATTCTGTTTTGTTAATGGGGAGGAGCAAGCATTGGTCGTACATTACCAACCACATCCTAACCTTCCCTTATTCTCTATGACCCAATAATAATTACTGCCTCACTAATATGATTATAAAATTGATAAAATTCAAATAGCTGTAAAATCCGTCTCTACACTTTTACGGATAGCTGAGGGATATTCAGCATAATTGCTTTGTCACTGGAGTAATATGTATTTAATCAACTTTTAATTTAACTTGTATGCTCAACTTAATCACCCAGAGACGGCCCTGAAAAATGTAAACATCTGAACAATTGATTTGTCTACAGGTCAGTCTGTAAAAAGGTTTATATCTGTGGTCAGAAGTCAGTTTACAAACATCAGATTATATTACATTTTAAATGGTAGAGCTTTACTTCAATAGGGAACTGCCAGCCTTTATTGTGCACCTGCCTGTCGGCAAAGTAAGCAAAAGCTATAACATGCTTCAACTGACATGTACTCTGTAACTGTAAACCAGCCGCATCATGCCATCTCTTTCCCTGTGGTTCCTTTTGAAATGTAGTGTTGACTTGGGTAATGCAGTGTTTTAGAGGCAGAATTACATATACTGTCTCTGTAAGCAACTATCAGAGTTGAGGGCAAATCAATGAAGGGCACATCAATGAATAACTATTCCAAGCACAGAATTCCAAATTTTCCAAATGGATCTCCATTCAATCCTGCTAAACAGAACAACTGAACTAACTAGTTTCTTCACTGACAAAGCAAGGACTGCACATTTTAGATGTCCAATCATATTTTTGTCAAATATATAGTTATTTGTTAAAGGAAGAAGGACTGATTGAGCACTCTCTACCCTCCAATTTCCATTCTTTTAAAAAAAATAGACATTATCAACCAGCCTTTAATAAGTATTTTCATTTTTTGCCATGTATTTTTAGTTTTGTGGAGCCCGGCCATTTTGAGTCGCTGCTGTCCTCCTGAGTCACTCTGGTGATGTAGTAATCTAAAGCCCGGAGGGGAAGGGGGGATCCAAAACCCCCTGAACTGGGAAAACAACGACTAACTGGACACACAACCAGGGCAAGATTGGGTGGCTTCAGATCAGAATTTGTGCTGAACACTGACTCCCACTAAAATAACTTGAGTGCCCTGGGACACAGAGTGACTTGCATAGCCCACACAATTAGAGAACCTTGGGAGGGCTACAGTAGAAACCCACAATAATGGGTCTCTATAAAGCTAAATATACCCTGCAAATATAAAGACGTTTTGTACAAAGCAGTGATATATTATTTTTAAGAGACAAATTGATGGATACTTTGTACAGGAAGGATTTCCCAGATCTTTGCATCTCCTTTTAAGTGCTTCTTCTGTTATCATTTGCTCGTTTCAATTGCTGAATGGGTAATTAAACTTAAGGGGTAGGAGGAGCCAAACAAACAAAGGAATATTTTTAAAAAATCAATTCAACCTAGTAAATCAAAAACAACCCAATCAGAATTGTGTCCCCTCCCCAGTTTTAAGGCGTTGGCTCTTGTTGAGGTATGGTTCCATGGGCAGGTACCCTCCAGTACCTCATCCAAGTCCCCATTTAACATGTGCGAGCCTAGAGAATTGAGTGCCAGCAGACGATGCCACAGAGGAGCCCAATCTTGGCCACGCCGGCTCATTTTTCCAGGAAGGGGGTGGGTGAGGTGGGGGGAGGAGAGGCGGGGGGCTGCTGACTGGATAGGGAGGAGGAGCAGGAATCCCCGTTGAGTTTTAGCACCCCCTGGCCTGGACCCTGAGGCCAATTGCTGCACCTGCTGACATTGGCGACCTATTCACAGCCAATAGGTCTACAGGCACTGTTACACCAGTGCATGTTCAGTTCGGATTCAGGGACAGCTGCCTGTATGTTAACAAATCTCTTCCGGTGGCAGGATTAGAGACCCAGATGGGTTTTTTTTTGCACCCCCCCCCCACCCCATGGGCAGATTAAAGGCTGTGGGAGTTGGTTGAGGGACTCCCAGAATCTGGAGGCAAGGCAAAAGCGTCTTAACGCGCCAGTATCAGCAGAGCTGCCGAGTTGCGGGTAAAAGGGACGTGACTGGCGAACAGCCCCACCCTCCGACTGAACTCACCCGCAGCTGGCAAACGGCATCACGTTATAACCCCACATCATCTGCTCTGCCAGCCGCATCCCTTTCTTAAAAAAATTGTATCTGCCGGCACTGTAACACTGAAAGAACACAGGTGCTGCTGTGTGTGGCCCTCCCCCCTCCCTCCCTCCCTCCCTCCCACAATCACACAGCCGCAGTGACAGAAGAGTGAACAGCGGATTTAATCCGCATCGCCTCCAGCTCGGATAACACGACCTGGGATTGACCCGAGTTGGGAAGCAGCGACTCACTCACTGCAGCCCAGCACTGCCGCCTCTCTGAAGTGTTGTTATCCGAACTGACACCGGCACACCGTGTCTTTTATTTCAGCTCTGCATAAACAACTGTAAAGATCGCTGCAACTTGTCCACATTTTTAAAAAATCTACAGACATTCAAACATTAAAACAGAAAGCACGCTGGTCTTAACTTGGGCACTATTTCTCTGATAAAGAATTTATTCCCGCAATGAATACTTCGCGATTCAAATTTTTTTTTTTTACTAAAGTGATTGTCGTCTTGGGAGAAATGTGTTTCCCACTGAGGGGACAATCTTTCCCAATTTAAAATCGGAAGTTTTCTTTTTTTTGTTTAAGAAAAATCCCGGTTCTATGTCCTTTATTTGTAAAAGAGCTCCCGTTGTTTCCACTACATTACCGAGCTCTTTTCCTGAGGGAATTGCCTCCCTGTTTTGTCAGCGTTCCCACCAGGGGCATCGCTTCAGATGCTCCCTCAAGGGGCGATGGCATCTTCTGGGCCGCCCACCGCTCCCAGGAGCCGTGCCCAGGTGTCTTCATTTCATGTCATAGACCCTCTTCTCCAGCACATTCGGAAACGTTGCTATTTAGGCATTTTAAGATCCAGTTGCTTTCTCCCTCGTGAGATGGTCTCACCAGAGGACACCTGGATTTGCCACGACTTACTTTTACCCCTTCACCCCACCCCACCCGGGGGAAAGTACAGGCCTGATCAAATTCACCCCTGCTTCAGCAAAACTTAATGGGACTGCAAAAGAGTGGAGTCCGGATGAGCTATATGCAGATTTCAGCTAAGCAAAAACGCTAAAAGAAGTGCCTTGGCAAACCAAGAGCGCTTGTTAAGGTAGAACTTTTGTTTTGCTGTTGCTGGCACATTTAGAAAGTTGCAGAAATCGCTGCCCACTTACCATGATAGAATAGACGAGTGCCACGATATTGAGGGGCCACATGAGGCAGAAGCAGGATATGATGGCCAAGATCAGGTAATCCCTGGGCCGGGATTGGTCCTGGGCGTTGGTGGTGGCTGTGGACGATGGTCTTCTCAGACTTGCCCGGGATGGGGATGCAGGAGGGACGCCGATCTTCGACATTGACTCCGAAGATACGCACTGCATGTTGTAGCCATTGGGCTCGGTCTCCACCACCTTCCCGCCCGGCGGGCTAACGGTGAACGACTTGGAGTTCTTGAGCCCATTCTCCAGGTTGCCTTCAGGAGTGCAGAGAAGCTTTTCCGTCTCCTGGTGGTCCTTGGGCAAAGCCGTGTCGCCAGCTCCGCTCAAGTTCTTCTGAAACTCGATGTCCGTGTTTATTGCCATCTTTACTCGCTCGAGGAGGTGCCAAATGTGTAGAGTGTGTTACAGTTTCATCCTCGGGGAGGAAGAGAAAAAAAGTAAAACATTAAAAAATAACGTTCGTAAAATAATGCCTGGAAGGTTAAGGGTGGTCCAAGCAGATTGCAAGGATGGAGATCCCCGCCAAGTAATGTATCCACCAGCCCTCTTTCTCACTGAAGCAGTGCCACACTCTGCGTGGAGACACTGGGGTCCCTCGCACTCGACCAACCCAAGGAGATGTTGTGGATTAGTCCATTCATATCCATCAGCATAAATAAACATGGCACGGTAAGAACGTTAATCTCCCTAAAACTGGCCCGCGGAGCCCTTTGCCCCTCTCCGGCTATCCTATTCGAATCAGCTCCGAGCCATTTTTTTATTTAAAAAAAATAAAAATGGGATTCGGCGTTGAAAAGTACTATCATTAAGTTCGCGCGTCCATCGCTCTACCTACCTGCGAATGACTTTGCCCAAAAGCTTTGTAACCAGCAGACAGCGAATGAAGTTTGCCGCCTGCCTGCTCCTTCATTTAGCGTACCATAGGGAATACATGCATTTAAAGCATTCATCTCTCCGACTCCAGTCTCCTTATTACACTTCCTCCCTCCCCCCTCCAACCCCCACTCTCAACTATTTTATTGCTCTGTGCATAATTCATACAATTGTATTTGCAGTGACGCAGAACATCCATTAAAATATAATCGATATCACAAATAATTTCCGCTAATGCATTTAGATGGCTAGGATCCGTTTAAAACTCCATCATTTGAACTAGCTGCAACAAAAAAATATATTATCCCAAATCTACATGATCAAAGTTAGTTTTAATGCGAAGTAAGTAACGATTTATTGGACAGAATTATAAGTGCCCTTATTTGATATGTGCTTGTCAAATACTCGAATTAGATTGGCCTCATTGACCACTGTTCCGGATTAAAGTAATAGATTGTAGTTTTGCAGGCAATGACATTCGACTTTACATGTGAAAAAGGTATAAGATTGCGACACCTATCGGAGTGATTTGAATTGAAAAGAAACCACTTGTCCACCCAAGTTTTCTTCACCTGGGCATGGGCTGTAACAGGTTGAGCTATTACCACTGAAAATAAATTTAAAATGCTTCAGTTGAGTGTTTAATCCAGTTCTGTTATGCCTTATTCTCCTTGACCTCTCTGCAGATGGTCAATCACACCAGCCTCCTTCACTGCGCCTCCTCCATGGCATTGCCTCACATGGTTCTGTTCCTACCCGCTCCAATGCAGCCAACAATGGATTCTCCTCCTGTGCTCGCACAGCTACCTCCAGTGTGCTCCAACACTCCATCCCTTGACCCCCTTCCTAAGCTTCGTTTTTATGTTGCCTTTTGCCGTCGGTAAGCAGAGGACCAGTTTTCATGTGTACAGTACGCCAACAGTGCCCAGGTCTCCACCACCAACTTTGATTCCACAACTGCCGTTACGCTGTCCAACCACCTGTCTGACATTAAGTCGTCGGTGAACAAGAACTTTCTGCAGCTCAACACTGACGGGAATGAAGCCATCCAGCTCGGTCTCTGCCAGAACCTCGGTTTCTTAGCCCCTGATCTCACCCCCCCCCCCCCGATGCCCACTTATGCTGAACCCAATGGTGCACAACCTCAGTGCCCTGTTCAATCTTGAACTGAGTTTCAAACACAACAACACCCATCACGGTGACTGCTTACGTTCACCTCTGTTTTAACGCCTGACTCTGGATCTAGCTCATCCCACTTGTTGCTGAAACACCCATTCATGCTTTTGTCTACAGATTCAACTCTTCCAACACCCTCCTCGTCAGCTTCCTGAACTCCAACCTCCATAGACTTCAACTCATCCGGAATGCCACTACTTGCATCTTATCCCACACAAAGTCCCACAATGTAGCATTCCCTCAGTACTGCATTGAAGTGTTAGTTTAGATTATGTCTCCAGAATGAGGCTTGAAGCCACAACTTTCTGCCTCAGAGGTGAGAGTGAGCTAAGGCTGACACCAAATTTTGTTTTCAAATCCTCATCTCCATCTCCAAATCCTTCTACAACTTGCTCCTCCTTAGCTCTACAACATCCAACCCTACATTGCCTGTGCTTGCCACTCTTCAATCTCTACTTTGTGATTCCCCCCTCCCTCAGCTCTATCTGGTGTGATTAACAGCAGTTATTTTGCTCCCACACTTGAATTTTCTTCCTAAATCATTTGCCTTGCTACAGACTCTCCCCAAATTCAAAAACCTCTTAAAAACCTATCTCTTCCGCAGTGCTTTTGCCTACTTCCCCTAATTTCCCTTCTGCAGCTTGTGTTGGACCTCCAATTGTGAAGCACTTTGGGATATTTTGCTAAGTTAACGTTATATAATGTAAGTTGTTTAAGAGGCAAGTGGTCTTGGAAAACAGCTGCAGCTAGGCAAAGCTTGCTCCACTTAATAAGCAGTATGAACACACTCAGTCCACTCATCTCCATTAAAGAAAAAGCTTGAATTTATAAAGCACCTTTCACATTCTCGGGACATTCCAAAGCCCATTACAACAACAAGTGGTTAGGATTTGGAATGCACTGCCTGATAGGGTGGTGGATACAGATTCAATCATAGCCTTTAAAAAGGAACTGTATAAATATTTGAAGGAGAAAAATGGGACCAGGACATTGCTGCAGGAATTCATCAGGGCAGTGTCCTAGGTCCAGTCATCTTCAGCTGCTTCATCAATGACCTTCCCTTCAGCATAAGGTCAGAAGTGGGGATGTTCGCTGATGACTGCACAGTGTTCAGTGCCATTCGCAACTCCTCAGATAATGAAGCAGTCCATGCCCGCATGCAGCAAGACCGGGACAACGTTCAGGCTTGGGCTGGTAAGTGGCAGGTAACATTCATGCCACACAAGTGTCAGGCAATGACTATCTCCAACAAGTGAGCGTCTAACCACTGTCCCTTGACATTCAATGGCATTACCATCGCCGAATCCCCCACTATCAATATCCTGGGGGTCACCTTTGATCAGAAACTTAACTGGACCAAACATATAAATACTGTGACAACAAAAGCAGGTCAGAGGCTGGGTATTCTGCGGCGAGTGTCTCACCTCCTGACTCCCCAAATCCTTTCCACCATCTACAAAGGCAAAAGTAAGGAGTGTGATGGAATACTCTCCACTTGCCTGGATGAGTGCAGCTCCAACAACACTCAAGAAGCTCGACACCATCCAGGAAAAAGCAGCCCGCTTGATTGGCACCCCAACCACCACCTAAAACATTCACCCCCCCCATCACTGGCGTACAGTGGCTGCAGTATGTACCATCTACAAGATGCACTGCAGCAACTCGCCAAGGCTTCTTCGGCAGCACCTCCCAAACCCGCAACCTCTACCACCTAGAAGGACAAGGGCAGCAGGTGCATGGGCACACCACCACCTCCAAGTTCCCCTCCAAGTCACACACCATCCTGACTTGGAAGTATATCGCCGTTCCTTCATCATTGCTGGGTCAAAATCCTGGAACTCCCTCCCTAACAGCACTGTGGGAGCTCCTTCACCACACGGACTGCAGCGGTTCAAGAAGGTGGCTCACCACCACCTTCTCAAGGGCAATTAGGGATGGGCAATAAATGCTGGCCTTGCCAGTGATGCCCACATCCCACGAATAAATTTTTATAAAGTGCAGGGACATGGGGAAAGAACGGAGGAGTGGGACTAACTGGATTGCTCTTCAAAAGGGCCGGGGCAACTCAATAGGCCGAATGGCCTCCTTCTGTGCTGTACTGTTCTAAGATTCTATGAAATAGATTACTTTTAAAGTAAATCATTGTCATTTTATAGGCAAACACCAGCCAATTGCCACAAGGCAAGACCCCGTGTACAGCAAATGAATGAATGACCAGATACAAAGGCAAAATATTTCAGATGCTAGAAATACGAAGATATGAGCAATGACGGACAAGTAAAGACCCTCTGGCCCATCGAGCCTGTCCCACACAAATCTGAACTATAAACAGAAAATGGTGGAAATACTCAGCAGGTCAGGCAGCATCTGTGGAGAGAGAAACAGAGTTAACGGCTGCGATGTCGCCTACCAAGGCGGGTCCAGGCCAGCCACGGTCGGTAGCACGGTCCCAGCCTGCTGTCTGCTCCAGCCCGCGCTGTTGAAGTAATTTTACGATGATTGGGCTTGTTAAGTCTGCCCAGCGAGGCTCCCGGCCAATTAAAAGCAAGCGGGTCTGATGACGCCATTTGATGATGCATCATCAGCCGGTTTCCTTAAAGGGACCATGTCCAAATTTACTTTGACAGTTGTGCTGTCAGTGTTCTACAGCATTGAGGTGCTGCAAACACTGACAAGCACTGTACAAAGGTGCACGACTGCACCCAGGCTCTCCCACAGCACGCAGGGAGGTTCTCTTCCCTTCCAATGGGTGGAAGAGACCTCCTCAGGAGATCAACAATGCCTGGTTGCACATTGCACTGGAGGGCACAAGCAGGGATGTCATCAGGAGGATTAGGCTGCAGTGGCACAAAACCTTTCTATGATCTCAGTAGATCACAAAATGTTACTGCCAAGCCCCACTCAACCTCATCCTGCTGTGCCACTCATCACATTCCCACCACTCTGCCTTCCCTATCCTACTCCTGCACATCCTTACACCAACTTACCTTGCACCTCCACCCATCCCTCTCTATCTATATCACTTTGCCATCTCAATAGCCACCCCTCATACTCACCCTCATCCTAGTGGAAGCATACCTACTAACAACACACAAGGGTAGGCACTTGGGTGTTTTAGCCAAAGTTCATGTGAAGTTTCCGTCAAACATTGAAACCTTTATTTTCAACACTTTGCGTTCTTGGACAGATTTGTGTGCACCTTTGGAAGTGGCTTAGTGAGTTGCAGTGAATGGTGCGACATAAGGGTACACCCCTGCAACCCCCCCACAATGGTGACGAGTGTGAAAGGAATGGCTTGGGCATTGTAAGGATGGTGCCAATCTGATGCATCATGTGGCAGCCAGGGTGTACAGCGTCAAGTGAATTAAATCTGGCCATGGTGAGGCCATCGCTGGCATCCCGGGCAACAATGTGGTCGGGTGCTGATGCCCTGTATCCTGTGCAGCATTAGTTGATTACGGAGAAGGTTGGTGTTGATGTTGGTGCTGCTGGTGTTGGGGCTGATCGTGGTGGGATTCTGAGGACCAAGGTGAGTTTTCTTCAAGGGCATCGATGCTGATGGAATAGATGGCAGGTGAGGTTGAGATGACAGGAGCGATCTGTCAATGGTGAGAGAGGTTGTTCCAATGAGGTGACACTGGATAGAGAGTTTGATCCAAACACTTGCTAGCTGCATAAAGCTCAATCTGTCTTCCAAATGCAGTAATCAAGAGCTTCTAACCTTGGAAAGTGAAGACCTATGAAATGGGAGCATTTATAGACCATTTGTAGCTGTCAAGTTAGTAAATCATCCCATGCTGACACAACACCCGACCTCCTTACCTGACGTGATCCCGAGCAGCGGGGAATCCATTGGCAAACTCTAAAAATCTAAAGGTAAGCTTAAAATTATACTTAATTCCCTCTTAACAATCCAGCTAATGATCTAAATTTTCTCCCCCATCGCTTGGTGATGGGTCTGTTCAGCGCTGACAGACCCGACTCCTGGGAGACTAGCATGGAGGCGGGTTGACAGGGGGGTCCCGACCCGTTGTCAATCATTTCAAATTTCACAGCTGACCCGTCTCCGATCCCATCCTCTCAGTGCCGGCATAATTCTGGCCAACATTTCAGGTCAGTGAGCTGACAAAAGGTCGCCAACCTGAAACATTAACTCTGTTTCTTTCTCCAGATCTCTCTCCACAGATGCTACCTGAACTGCTGAGAATGACCAGATAATCTGCTTTTGGTGGTGTTGGTTGAGTGAGAAACATTAGCCAGTACAGGAAACTTTCGATTTACTGGCGCCTAAATAATCGGAAATCTCGGTTAACCGGCAAAATTCAGGAGTAGGTTCAGGTAACTTTTATTACTTGCCTTCCTCCATCTGTTGCTGTGCAAGGGTGTGGCTGCAGCTGCTGCTAAGCTACAGAGATGCTTGCAACTTGTGGCCATTGTTCTGAACCTGTTGCTAAGCAACAGGATTTGTTGCTTTATATGGAGCTCTCAGCTCCGTATCTTTTACTATAGCTTTCGGTTATCCGGAATTTTTGATGAACCGACACCACGTCGGTCCCATCGGTGCCGGATAAAAAAAAGTTTCCTGTATACTGGAAGATCTCCTGACTTTTCTTTGAAAATCATGCCATGGGATCTTTTATGTCAGAAATGGCCTCAGTTCAACATCTCAGTTGACAATGTAGCCTGCCCTCAGTAGTGCACTGAATATCAGCTTGAATTGTGTGCTTAAGTCTGTAGTGGGGCTTGAACCCACAACCTTCTGACTTAGAGGTGAGTACTACCAAATAAGCCCAGGTGACACTTGAACATAAGAACATAAGAAATAGGAGCAGGAGTAGGCCATTTGGCTCCTTCAGCCTGCTTCGCCATTCAATAAGATCATGGCTGATCTGATCTTGGCTTCAACTCCACTTTCCTGCCCGCTCCCCATAATCCTTGACACCCCTATAGTTCAAAAATCTGTCCAGCTCCACCTTAAATATATTCAGTGACTCCACCTCCACAGCTCTCTGGGGTAGAGAATTCCAAAGATTCATGACCCTCTAAGAGAAGAAATTCCTCCTCATCTCCATTTTAAATGGGCGACCTCTTATTCTGAAACTATACCCACTAGTTCTAGTTTCCCCCACGAGGGGAAATATCCTCTCTGCATTTACCCTGTCGAGCTCCCTCAGAATCTTATATGTTTCAATAAGATCACCTCTCATTCTTCTAAACTCCAATGAGTATAGGCCCAACCAGCTTAACCTTTCTTCATAAGACAACCCCCTCATCTCAGGAATTAACCTCGTGAACCTAGTTGAAGGTCAGTACGAGCTGTAGGGATTTGCTTTGAGGAGGTTGGTGGTATTCCAGCATGAAATTTTTCTCCAGGAGGTTCCTCTTTGCTATTAAAACAATGTTGGTTTCATTTAATTGCTGGCAACAAATGTCATGTGTAGCAATTCTGAGCAACTGAAATATCACACAATTAGAGGGTAAGTGGGTCTAGCTTCTGTTCATTAGAGCTATGCTCAGAAAATGTGAGTCATATACTCTGTTACTGGAACTGAATTGTTTACTTAGATTACTGGGCCTTCAGGATGATGGACCCCCCCCCCCTTCCCCCTTTCCATATTTTGTTCTTGCCGATGTGTTCGGTTAAACCTTTAAAGGAGCATAATCGTCATACAAAACTGGTTTACATCTTTGGGGAACACACACCGTGGCAACAAGAGCAGGTCAGAGGCTGGGTATTCTGCGGCGAGTGACTCATCTCCTGACTCCCCAAAGCCTTTCCACCATCTACAAGACATAAGTCAGGAGTGTGATGGAGTACTCTCCACTTGCCTGGATGAGTGCAGCTCCAACAACACTCAAGAAGCTCGACACCATCCGGGACAAAGCAGCCCGCTTGATCGGCACCCCATCCACCACCTTAAACATTCACTCCCTCCACCACCGGCGTACCGTGGCTGCAGTATGTACCAGCTACAGGATGCACTGCAGCAACTCGCCAAGGCTTCTTCGACAGCACCTCCCAAACCCGTGACCTCTACCACAAAGGACAAGGGTGGCAGGCGCACGGGAACACCATCACCTCCAAGTTCTCCTCCAAGTCACACACCATCCTGACTTGGAAATATATTGCCATTCCTTCATCGTCGCTGGATCAACATCCTGGAACTCCCTACCTAACAGCACTGTGGGAGTACCTTCACCACACGGACTGCAGCGGTTCAAGAAGGCGGCTCACCACCACCATCTCAAGGGCAATTAGGGATGTGCAATAAATGCTGGCCTTGCCAGCAACGCCCACATCCCAGGAACGAATAATTAAAAAAATTATGTCACGGTTACTGGTCATACACATAATTTCTTGTGTCTTCCATGCACATTGATTCTGTTGTCTAGAGATAGAGAAGCTATTGAGAGGCAAGATCCTGTCAGGGATGGGCTGGGGAGTGGGTGGGTGAGAGTGTCCTTGTTGAGATGCTGGGGCAGAGAGAGAGGCGAGCAGTAGATGTGGAGAGAGTTGTACCAGATCCACATTACAAAACAACACATCCTCTGATTTACTGTAATCAATGTCATAGGAGATCTACCAGTATCTAGAATTACTTTTGTAATTGGAATCTTCATCTGAAACTAAGAAGCTGATAGAACTGTTCTGTATTCACAGACTCCCATCAGCTTTGTGTGGTCAGCAAATACAAAGGGCCCAACTGTTCAAGGTCTCATCAGTGAACACCCCCCCCCGCCCCCACCACCCTCATAAGATAACAATACTTCTTTAATGGTCATACCTTCTACATTTTGATCATTATCATTACTTTTGCATTAGTGCAATATTGTTATCTTCCGATTTAAATGAAAGCAACAAAGGCCCTCAAGGGCTCAGTGTATTGTAATGTTGAGCCATAAAAAACCAGGAAGACTCCATGTGTGATCTATGATTTGTGTTGTTAGCCAATCTTAGCCAGAGCACTGGTCAGGATGCTAGAATTCAGCTCAGCAGCAGGAAGGGAAGAGTTAGTCAAGGACCTTGCTGCTGACTCCAACCCAGTGAGCACTTCCGGACGTTTAGATGTGGGATGAGGACAGAATTGGTTCAGAATTGATTCCACAACCTGCTGGTATTCAACTTCGCTCCCTCTAGTCCAAAGGGAACAGACGGGCATATGTGGCACACAAATGGTTTAGCCGGCCATCACCAGATCTGACTATACCACATCATGTGCGAGCAGGCCTCATTCTGCTCTGACAAAACTGTCCATGACTCCAGGATCATCCTAAAGAGCTAAGATAGCCTCCTTAGCATCTTTTCTCCACTACCAACCCTCTTCCCCACCCTTCCACCCTTACCTCCAACAAGTGTGAGGACCATGGGCTTCTTTGTCACTGAGATTGAGATCACCTGCTCAGCTGCCCCTGCTGTTTACCTTCTTCCTCCTGCCCGTCAAGCCAGGCGCCCCCCGCCCCCCACCCCCCACCCCCCGCCCTAGCCTTGAACCCACATCATCCTCTAGATTCTTGTCTATCTCCTCTTGTGCCATCTCTCCCATGAAATTTATCTTCTGATCCCTTGACCCCCCATTCCCACTAAACTACTGACCACCCAACTTCACTTCCTGGCTTTCAAATGACCTGACATTGTTACTGGTTCCCTCTCCTCAGGCACTGTCCCCCTCCCTTTCAAAATCACTAGCATCATCCTCCTCCTCAAAAAAAACCACCCTCGACACCTTCGTCCTTGCAAACTGCCACCCCATCTACAATCTCCCCAGCCTCTCCAAATCACCTCCCAAATCTGCACACATATTCTGCAACTCCATGTTACCGTCCCAGCTATAGAACTAAAACAGCCATAATCAGTCATCAATAATGTCCTCTGTGACTGTGACTATGGTGCATTATCTCTCCTTGTCTTCCTCTACCTCCCTGCAGCCTTTGACATGGTCAATCACACCATCCTCCTCCAATGTCTCTTCTCCATTGTTCTGCTCAGTGGGATTGCTCTTGCTTGGTTCCACTCTTACTTATCTGATCTTAGCTGGAGCATCTCCAGTATTGGCTTCTTTTCCTGACCCAGCAATGTTACCTCTGGAGACCCCCAAAGATCTATCCTTGGTCCCTTTCTCTTCCTCATCTACATGCTGACTCTTGGCGACATCATCCGCAGACATGGGGTTAATTTGCTCATTTACGTTGATGACACCCAACTTCAGCTCATCCAAAGCTCTGCTGCCCATATCCTATCCTGCATCAAGTCCCACGCACCCATTACCCTTGTCCTTGGCTCCCAGTCCCCTAATCCATGAAGTTTAAATTCTCATCTTCATGTTTAAATCCCTTCATGGCCTAGCCCCTCCCTAACTGTGTAACCTCTTCCAACCCTGGAACACCCCTGAACTCTCTATTCCTCCAACTCTGGCCTCTTGTAAATCCTCCTCCCTTCGACCCACCATTGGCGGCCCTGCCCTCAGCTGCCTAGGGTCCATGCTTTGGAATTCCCTCCCGAAATCTCTCTGCCTCCCCACCTCCCTCTCCTCCTTTAAGACCCTCCTTTAAGAGCCCACCTCTTTGAACAATCTTTTGGCCACCCCATCTAATATCTTCTTTTTTGGCTCAACATCCATTGTTTTATGATTACGCCTCTGTGAAGCGCCCTGGGACATGTTTCTATTGTGGTTGCTGTTGTGGTTATGTGTATGCTGGCTAAGAGCTGGATGCCTCTGAAGAATGCACCATATGGATTTATTGTTCTTCTTAAGGCCTATGCCCTCTGCATCAGCTCTTAAAATCCTGTGCCTGTGATAATACAGGCAATAGAATTGGCACCTTTTCATGGTTTACAAAAAGGAAATTACTTAGTGCCATTGGGAAATTGATAGAATCCTGCTCAAGTCTGCTTTATGTCATCCATCCTTTCCTTTGGCAAATTGCAATTGATTTCACTGTTTAATTATGAAATATAATTTTTCTTTTAAAAATTGATGAATGTAGTACATTTATAAATGCTCAGCGATTCATGACCTCTCTGTCATTTTGCCTTGCTCTATTTAGAATGAAAACATTTAGAGAAATGAATTCTCTCAGATACTAAATAACAGAGAAAAGGCCATCATTTTGAAAGTTGTGACGAGCTTGCACCACCCAGAGTTAAAGGGACACTCCCATCCTGACTAGAAGGATAATAATTCCCATTATGATGGTGTAAGGTACTGCCATTGTCCAGCTAACAATAATAGATGGGGATGGACATTATATAAACAGTTTGGGATCTTGATTAATGTCACGGCACAGATGATCTTTTCACGAGCAGGCTAACCCACATGTCTCGTATCAACCAAACTATTTCTGTCCAGCAAATCTAAATATCACATGGTTTAACGCACTTTCGAGTTAGAGAACCAAATTTATTTTATATGATTTCGGAACTCTTCTGTTTCTCAAGGGAAGTTCTTTGGTGTTTCCCTACTGTCTTTGTACATTTCCCGAAATGTTTCAGTCATTATGTTATGAGCTGCTGTGGAGAGGGAGATTGCATTCCTAAGTCAATTGTTTTCATCTAGGATATCCTACTTTGGAGCCCAGCCAGGCATCTGCAGATCTTCCTTCACTTTAAACTCGGAACCAAAATCAGATAAATTAGCTGATCAATCTTCACTCTTGTCACAATATTTCAGGGCAATGTTGAATTTTAGATAGATCCAGCAATGAAGCAGAGCTATTGTGATAGCATTACAACAAACAGTGCTACCTTATCATTTCATGGTTTACATAGGATTACATAGGATATACGGCACAGAAACAGCCCATTCGGCCCAACCAGTCCATGCCGGTGTTTATGCTCCACTCGAGCCTCCTCCCGTCTTTCCTCATCTAAATCTATCAGCATAACCCTCTATTCCCTTCTCCCTCATATTCTTGGCTAGCCTCCCCTTAAATGCATCTATACTACAGGAAAATCTCATTTAAACGGCACCTAGGTATCCAGAAGTCTCTATTAACCAGCAAAATTCATACTCCGAAAACAACACCTCAATAACCGGAAATGTTGCCGAGTCCGAGTCTCCCGCAGCGGCCGAGTTAGTCAGTGGGGGTAGTTCTCCAAACTGCCACTACTCGGCTTCTTGGCGCTGTCGGAAGTCCGAACACCTCAATAACAGGAGTCTGACTCTCCCGCGCTGCCGGTAGTCTCTTCCGATCCGCCATTTTTCTGTGTGTCTCGCCATCTTTATCGTGAATTATCTCCCCCATCTTGCATTATGGAATTCCCAAAAGTTGGTCCAAGCGAAAGGACTTGGAATAAGTGTAGAGTCAACTACAGTACTGTATACAGTCATTTACTGTATAAGTTTTGTTTTACTGTTAAGTAATTAAAGAGTTGTGGATTACCCTCAACTGGCAGTACTGTACTTAATCAAGCATCTTCCACCATCCATTTAACATAACGTTCTGTAGGTGAGTGCCCAATTACTGTATACTGCACATTTCTTGATTTTTTTATTTTTGTTTGTTAAAAATAGCCTTGGTAGATAACCCTCTCCGTCATCCGGAATTTTTAATCAACCGGCACCATCCCAGTCCCGTCGGTGCCAGATACCAAAGAGTTTCCTGTATTCACTTCAACCACTCCCTGTGGTAGCGAGTTCCACATTCTCACCACTCTCTGGGTAAAGAGGTTTCTTCTGAATTCCCGATTGGATTTCTTGGTGACTATCTTATATTGATGGCCTCTAGTTATGCTCTTCCCCACAAGTGTAAACATTCTCTCTGTATCCACTCTATCAAAACCTTTCATGATTTTAAAGACCTCTATTAGGTCACCCCTCAGCCTTCTTTTTTCAAGAGAAAAGAGACCCAGCCTTAAGCTTGGGCGTGATTTGGTAGATAAAGGTTTTTTTTTATTCACAAGTGTTGGTGGGGACAGGTTTTAGAGATTCGGTTTTATGGGTAAGGGACATAGAAAAAAAATCGGCAGCAGGTGGCAGGACTCAAAACTGTTTTATGGTGGTTTTGCAGGATTTGGAAACAAAAAAGAGAAAATAAGGACATAAAGGATGCTGACTCTTGCTGCCAACACAGTTCCATGGATGCTGGCAGTCCTCTGGTACCTTTGAGATTAAGATTCTAGTTCATTTCTGAAAATGCTAGATACACTCAACAGGTCGGGCAGCATGTGTGGAGAAAGGAAGGTAGGATTAACGTTCCAGGTTTATGGCCTGTCGTCAGGGGTTCAGACCCAAGGGTCAGAAAACCTGAAACGTTAACGCAAGCTTCCTTTCTCCACAGATGCTGCCTGACCTGCTGAGTGTTTCCAGCATTTCCTGTTATTATTTCAGATTTCCAGCATCCGCAGTTCTGTTCTGGTTGATGTCCCAGCAGTGTGGCTGCAGTATGCAATTTCTGTCACTAGATGCCACCATCATGCTTTAAAAGTTCTGTTGCCATCTAACGGCATAAATCAAGTACTGTACTGTCGTCACCTCGTCTGTTCCGCAAAGTCAATTCAATATTAAGACAAATTGCAATAATTTCACTTGCAATAATACTGTATTTTATACCATGTCTTGCAATGCTCACTAGTACGAAATGTAAAATAAGACGGGTTGTTGAGAACAATGTAATGAGTTGGTGCATTTTTTTTAAAGTCAAATTTTCTCCTTATTGATTTCTATTTTCAGTTTGTTGATTTCATTTGTTCTTGAGATGTGGGTGATACTGATAAGGCAATATTTATTAGTTGTCCTAACAACATCAAGAGTCAACCAGGTAGGGGTGGCAGGTTCCCTTCCCCAAGGGGGATTAGCAAACCAGTTGGGTTTTTATGACAATCTGGCAGCTTTCATGGTCATTTTATGGTGCAAATCACCAGATTTTACTGAATTCGGTTTCACAGCTTGCCAAAGTGGGGTTTGAACTCTGGAGCTTTGGGTTGCTAGCCCATTACCATAACCATTAAAAAATAGTATTATTGGCTTTATTCAACATTAAACACATTTCCAACATGGTGACCTTTCCTTTGCACCATACAATCATTCCTTTGCCAATTTTTAGCTACAGAAACTAAAGCCATCATTAAAGACATTAGCCACATTGTTATTACTGTACAGTCTTTCCTTTACCATTTATTCGCTTCAGGAATTAAAGTTTAATTTGTCGCCCATGACATATATTAATTGATTGAACTTCAAAAAATGCTGTCCTTAAATTCTTTCCCGAATAATAAATCCACAAAGCTTGGAACTCGCTACCTAACGCGGGCTGCAGCAGTTCAAGAAGGCCCACCACTACCTTCTCAGGGTAACCAGGATGAACAATAAATCCCAACCTTGCCAACGATGCTCAAATGCCGAGAATGAATAAAAGCAAAGTTGAGGCCCATAGTAACCTTGACTGCAACAGGCAATGCAGAGGCAGCTGTGGAGCAAACCAACTTCCTCAATGTTTCTTCACAGCTTATATTCTCCAACTTGTCCCTTTTGATTTGCACTCTATCCCATTGCAAATGCAACCCAGTATCTTATTTCCCATTTTTTAACTGCAGATTTATCCAGGATAACCTTTTTCCTGATCCTATACAGCTGCTCTGGTCCATTCAACATTTACTCCCTCTTTATTTTCGTACTAATTATTTTTTCACGTATCCACATTGCACTGGACCCAGTGAGCTAACTGAACATAAGAACGTAAGAAATAGAACCCTCAAGCCTGCTCCGCCATTCAATCTTCTACCTCAACTCCACTTCCCTGCACTATCCCCATATCCCTTAATATCCAAAAACCTATCGACCTCTGTCTTGAATATACTCAACGACTGAGCCTCCACAGCCCTCTGGGGTAGAGAATTCCAAAGATTCACCACCCTCTGAGTGAAGAAATTTCTCTTCATCTCAATTCTAAATGGCCGATCCCTTATTCTGAGACTGTGACCCCGGTTCTAGACTCCCCAGCCAGGGGAAACATCCTCCCTGCATCTACCCTGTCAAGCCCTGTAAGAATTTTGTATGTTTCAATGAGATCACCTCTCATTCTTCGAAACTCTAGAGAATATAGGCCTAGCCTACTCAATCTCTCCTCATAGGACAATCCCCCCATCCCAGGAATCAGTCTGGTGAACCTACGTTGCACTCCCTCGATGGCAAGTATATCCTTCCTTGGGTAAGGAGACCAAAACTGTACACACTACTCCAGGTGTGGTCTCACCAGGGCCCTATATAATTGCAGTAAGACGTCTTTACTCTTATACTCAAATCCTCTTGTAATAAAGGCCAACATACCATTTGGTTTCCTAATTGCTTGCTGTACCTGCTTGTTAGCTTTCAGTGATTCGTGTACAAGGACACCCAGGTCACTCTGAACACCAACATTTCCCAATCTCTCACCATTTAAAAAATACTCTGCTTTTCTATTTTTCCTACCAAAGTGGATAACTTCACATTTCTGTAAAACTGGAGCAGTGTTAAATATCTAAACAGTGTTTATTAAAATGGAAGTGTTGATATTCTGTGCTCGCTGACCTACATTGGCTCCCGGTTAAGCAGCGCCTTGATTTCAAAATTCTCATCCTTGTTTTCAAATCCCTCCATGGCCTCGCCCCTCCCTATCTCTGTAATCTCCTTCAGCCCCACAATCCCCTGAGATATCTGCGCTCCTCTAATTCTTCCCTCTTGAGGATTCCTGATTATAATCGCTCAAACTTTGGTGGCCGTGCCTTCTGTTGCCTAGGCCCTAAACTCTGGAATTCCCTGCCTAAACCTCTCCACCTCGCTACCTCTCTTTCCTCCTTTAAGATGCTCCTTAAAACCTACCTCTTTGACCGAGCTTTTGGTCACCTGCCCTAATTTCTCCTTATGTGGCTCGGTGTCAAATTTTTTGTCTTATAATACTCCTGTGCAGCGCCTTGAGACGTTTTACTTACATTAAAGGTGCTATCTAAATACAAGTTGTTGTTGTTGTTGTCCCTTGATTCCCTTAATATTCAAAAATCTATCGATCTCTGTCTTTAATATACTCAACAACTGAGCTTCCACAGCCCTCTGGGGTAGAGAGTTCCAAAGATTCACTACTCTCTGAGTGAAGAAACTTCTCCTCATTTCAGCCCTAAATGGCCGACCACTTATTCTGAGACTATGACCCCTGGTTCTAGACTCCCCAGCCAGGGGAAACATCCTCCCTGCATCTACCCTGTCAAGCCCTGTAAGAATTTTGTATGTTTCAATAAGATCACCTCTCATTCTTCATTACAAGGACACCCAGGTCCCGCTGAACACCAACATTTCCCAATCTCTCGTGTGGAAGCAAGTCATCCTCGGTTCCGAGGGACTGCCTAAGAAGAAGAGAAGCAAAGAGGACACTTTCCTTATCGATCAATCAGAGGTTACAAATAGGACATGTTTTTTAAAAATTACTGTAGAACATAGGTACTCGAGATAACTTATCATATGGCTATTCAACTGGATGTCCTTGGAAAGTCCCTAGACACTTGAGGAGGATTTCCCTGGCAGGTATCTGGCTGTAAGAATTTCTCTGTCTCATATATGTCATTCGTTGGCTTGTTCAAGGACCTGATAGCCTGTCTATGTGTAAATGAAACCTGGGAGTACAATCATTAAATAATGTTGTTTTCACGCATACAAAGGTGGGGAAGTAAAGCATCGACTGTCTCTTCACTTTTGCAAACTAGCTTGTTTGGATACATTATACTAGACTTAATATTTGATGGAGAACGAAGTAGTGAAATGTATCTTATTCTTTGGGTAAAGTACCTATTAGTTGAGGGAATAGTAGCCTAAAGTGTAATAATGGTAGATCTCCCGTGGGATTATTCATGACTAGTTGGGTGATATGTTTTATAAGGATTGTTATGCCATGTAATGTGCAATGTGACATAAGAAAACTACTAGGCCCTTGGTCAGAGTATTAAACAAGGCTTTAATCGACTGTTTCACAACATGGAAGTCTAGTTATCCTTCACTAGTTCCTGTTTACAAAATGTCCCTGAGCAAGCTGGGCCCGTGTCTGAGTATTTATACTCTCCCTGGACAGCACCACCAGCAGGCCGCCCAGTATATTTCATAAGTCATTTCTACATGAATGGCACGATTTATGTCACAATGTATTATTTTGTTAAGCATTGTTTGCTCAAGCAAGCCTTTTGCATTTCCTTTCCCATGAATAATTGAGAGTAGCATGAGAGGGCTGTGAAACTTTACAATGTAGCAGGATTTCTGAAGGTACAGAGGGTTATAGATTGCATTCGACATGCTCCCTTGCACATTGCCACTACATGAATCAGAAAGGATTCCATTCTCTAAATATTCAGATGTGTGCTTTACTGAAAATGACTGAACGAGAGAATAGGATGTGAAGAAAGAGCATGAAATGATTTGCATGAACCTTGACCTGGAAGCAATCCTCCAACTTCCCCTGGTGTCCTGGCCAATGTTTGTCCCTCAACCAACATCACTAAAACAGATTATTTGGACTTTATCACATGGCTATTTGTGGGAGCTTGCTGTGCACAAATTGGCTGCTGCATTTCCTACATTACAACACTGACTACACTTCAAAAAGTACTTAATTGGCTGTAAAACGCTCTGGGATGTCCTGAGGTTATGAAAGGCGCGATAGAAATGCAAGTCTTTCTTTCTTTCTTGCACACTATCTATGGCCTCTCTACCCAGAATTGCAAGTGCGTCCTGCTTTATTTGGAGTTAAAGGACCAATGTTGAGGGGAATCCGCCTATTTCTTTTCTTTTCTTGTGGACTGTCTTCTCCCACAATTAGAGTAAAATAAATTCCAATTTTTAAAAAATTCTCAGGATTTGGGCATCGCTGGTATAGCCAGCATTTATTGCTCGTCCCTAGTTGCTCTTGAGAAGGTGATGGCGGGCTTTCTTCTTGAGCCGCTGCAGTCCTTGTGGTGAAGGTACTCCCACAGTGCCGTTAGGAAGAGCGTTCCAGGATTTTGACCCAGCAACGAATTGTCATGGTGACAGTCAGTGATAAGCAAGGGTCAGTGTGCCCATAATGGGTGTGATGACACATACACGCATCAGGCAGCTACATTAGATGGGAAGATTAGTTTGGGCTGAAAGCATGTCAGACTGCAAGTAAAAGACCACTTTTAGTTGAAGAATCTGCGAACACTCTACTGAATGATCACCATCATAAGTGCTGAAAGTAACTGTAAGTGGCATTCAGACCGCACACAATACATTAATGCATTCTCCTATCTTGGCTGACCTAAAAAGGTCATTAAATTTCTTCCAGCACTGCTTTCATGCATGCTGTTTGGTGGATGTGCCGCTAACAGTAGCCGCCACCACCTCCCATTCTCTCAGTGCAGCTTGACCTAAGGCCCGGTGATCCTCACTGCTGTAAAGAACCCCCTTCTCTGCCTCACCCCCACCAGTTATCCGTACCGTCCTCCAGTAAGAAAAGCAGGTGTTACCATCACCATTATACAGCTTGGCCTATTGATTGCATTACACCAAGTGTCACACCTATGACCAACTCGAAATAAAAACTCAAGGATTTTAATATATTATATAGACTGTGGTGAAAATGAAAGTTTGAACTGCCTCACTTCCCCAATACGCTAAGATGCTTCTGCTTGCAGCTTTCCAGACGCTTGTTTAATTCATGAAGTGATAAGTGTAGTGTATGTACCTTTAAGAGAGAACTACTTTTACAGCTCCTGTATACTGTAGTACCGGCAGTGACCACACCTGTATATAAGCCTTGAGCCTGCCTCTGTACTCCCAGTCTTGAGACTACCCTACTCCAGTAAACACCTGTTGATTGTTAAGTTACAGCCTCCGTGTAGTTCTTGGGGAAACATCCTATTTAAAGAATCACGGATCTAACAGTGGCGACGAGGTTGATTCGAATCTGCCTGCAACTCTGCATTTCCCGTCAAGGAGTCGCTCCGGGAGGACGGTGGAAGAAAGTCGAGGCCAGAAGCACGGGCGTCGACCACGAGCAACCACCCAGTCATCCGGCAGCAAGTAAACATCGCAGGAGTGGCTGTTGAGAGCCGGGCTTGGTTTCCCAGCCAGGACGATCCAGCAACAGACTGGCAACAGGTGCAGCGCACACCCTTCCCGGACAGCGGCGGCGGGAGCCGACCGACGGCGTAGAAAAGCCGAGCAGCGTCGACGGGGTAAGAGAGAGGGTGAAGCGCACAGGGCGCGGCCGGGGGTTAAAAACCGAGCGGCGTCGAGGAAAAACAAGAGAGAGCGAGGGTAAAGCAGCAGCCGGGTTCAGGACCGAGCGACGGCAACGGGAAAGGCGCACAGGAGAACGCGCAGAGCACAGCCAGGGCTCAAGGGTTGAACCGCGTCCGCGGGGAGAAGAAGGGAGAGCGCGGGAGATGCCATTGAGCCGCGGAGAAGAAGGGAGAGCGTGGGAGACGCCATTTTTTGAAGCCGCAGCGGAGAAGAAGGGCGAGCGCGGGAAGGAAGGAAAGCGCGGGAGGCGCCATTTTGTTCCAGCGGAGAAGAAGGGAGAGTGCGGGAGACGCCATTTAGACAGTTAAATTACACCCAGGGATGGCGAAGAGTGGCAGTATCACGGTGTTCGACAATGAAGTTGAAGATTGGGCGACTTATGTGGAACGCATTGAGGTGTACTGCAGGGTGAATGAAGTGCCAGATGCGAGGAAAGCACTGGTTTTGTTAAATTCCATGGGTGCAAAAACTTATGGCTTACTGCGAAACCTGATAACCCCAGAGAAGCCTGTGGAGAAGAATTTCGAAAGCATAGTAGAAATCCTACAGGACCACTTAAGCCCCACACCGCTGCTGATAGCAGAAAGATTTAAGTTCCACAAAAGGAACCAGCATAAAGATGAAAGTAATGCTGAGTACTTAACGGAACTGCGCAAGTTATCGAAACACTGCCAGTTTGGAGTGGGACTATCTGATACGTTAAGGGACAAGTTTGTGTGTGGGCTTCAAAGTGAAGGAACCCAGAAACGGCTTCTATCAGAAAAGGATCTTACGCTGGACAAGGCTTTCAGCATGGCAGTATCACACAAAGCAGCCGCACGGGGCGCTGCAGAGATACAACGGAGACCGCAAGAATACGGCACCAATGAAATGTCATATGGAGCAGGGAAGTGTTATCGCTGTGGCAGAACAACACACAATCAGAAGGATTGTTGGTTCAAGGACCAAGTGTGCAGACAGTGTGGAAAAACAGGACACATAGCAAGAGTCTGCAGGTCAGGGAAGAAAAACAACAGCAAGAAATCTCCACAGGAGAAGTACAAAAAGGTACATAAGGTGATGGACAGTAGTTCAGACGAACAGGGAAGTGATACAGACTCCGGAAGCAAGGAGCTGGGTTGTCTGAAACTACATAAGGTAACCAAAATGGAGGATCACCAGACTATCTGGGTCACACTCAAGATAGACGGAGTCCAAGTGAAAATGGAATTGGACACTGGATCAGCCCTAACAGTCATAAACCAAAGGGACTACAAGCGGCTATTTCCACACATACCCTTGGAAGCTACAGAGATTGTCTTGAAGACGTACACGGGGCAAAAAGTCTACCCCAAAGGAAAAATAAGGGTGAAAGTGATATACAAAGGCCAGGAAATACCTAAAATGGATGTATATGTATTGCCAGATGGAGGACCACCACTACTAGGACGTGAATGGATCCGGAAGATACAATTAGATTGGCATTCCATACAGGCACTGAAGGTTGAGGCCAAAAAGGATGACGACGCCACACCTGGACGACTGTCAAAAATGCTAACTGACGCACAAGAAGTGTTCCAGGAGGGACTCGGAACACTAAAGGGCATAACAGCAACGATTAAAATAGAGGAAAATGCAAGTCCAAAGTTTTTTAAGGCCAGACCGGTGCCTTATGCGATCCGACCAGCCGTTGAAGCAGAGCTGGAAGGGTTGGAACGTTCAGGAGTACTGTCCAAAGTAGACTGGAGCGAGTGGGCTACACCCATCGTCCCTGTAATGAAGAGGTCGTTGAGTAATATGCGTGGGGAACCAAAGAAGGTCCGCATTTGTGGGGATTTCAAGGTGACAGTGAACCCAGTCCTTCACACGGTACAATATCTGCTTCCACTGATTGAGGATATTTTCGCCTCGCTATCTGGAGGTAAACGCTTCACCAAAATTGATCTGGCCCAGGCGTATTTGCAAATGGAGGTAGAAGAAGCCTCGAAACAATACCTCACGATCAACACTCATAAAGGTCTCTATCAATACAACCGACTGGTGTTCGGGGTAGCATCGGCTCCGGCTATTTGGCAAAGGGCAATGGATCAAGTCCTGCAAGGAATTCCAGGGACCCAGTGTTATTTGGATGACATCCTGGTCACGGGCGAAAATGACAGTGAGCACCTCGCCAACCTGGAGAAGGTGCTCGCTAGATTAAAGGAATATGGGCTACGAGCTAATCGCCACAAGTGCAAGTTTTTCCAGAAGCAGATCTCGTATTGTGGCCACATTATTGATGAAGAGGGGTTACATAAGTTCCCTGAAAAGATCGAGGCAGTAGTCAAGGCTCCAGCACCGGAAAATGTGTCACAACTGAGGTCGTTCCTCGGGTTGGTGAACTACTACCATAAGTTCTTACCAAATTTGTCTACAGTAGTACACCCACTGAATACCCTACTGCAAACGGGGGTACTATGGAAGTGGAATGACGAATGTAAACGAGCTTTCCAGAAGTGCAAAGATTTGATCACATCAAAAGAGGTGTTGGCCCATTTCAACCCAGCACTACCAATCCGGTTGGCATGTGATGCATCACCCTATGGTATTGGAGCGGTGTTGTCGCACAAATTCCCAGACGGGTTGGAGAGGCCAGTGGCTTTTGCGTCTCGGTCACTAACCTCAGCCGAGCGCAACTACGCCCAGATCGACAGGGAGGCCCTCAGCCTAGTATGGGGAGTAAAAAAATTCAACCACTATCTGCATGGACAGAAGTTCACCTTGCTGACTGACCACCAACCGCTTGTCTCCATCTTTAATCCAAAGAAGGGCGTTCCGGTGATGACTGCACAACGGTTACAAAGATGGTCCCTTTTTCTAGGGGCGAACCAATATGAAATAGAATATAAAGGCACGAAACAGCATGGAAATGCTGATGGGCTATCACGCTTGCCACTGCCTACTGTGGAGGAAGCACCAGCAGTGGACCCTATCGAGATATTTTATTCGTCAATAATTGAACGATTGCCAGTAACTAACGCGGATATAGAGAAGGAGACCGCAATGATCCGACACTGTCTCGGGTATATGATTTGACAGTGAGGGGATGGCCAATGCATGGCGACTCACTGTTGCCAGCATTCTCATCCAGAAGAGAACAGCTGTCAGTATGCCAGGGGACAGTGATGTGTGGATCCCGAGTGGTAATTCCACCCAAGTTAAGGGAGAGAGTGCTAAATGAGCTTCACGAAGGTCATCTGGGAGGGGTGAAAATGAAAAGCCTTGCTAGGGCTTATGTGTGGTGGCCGGGGATTGATCAACAAATCGAGGACCTAACTAAGAGCTGTTTAGGATGCCAGAAGGTCCAAAATGCACCACCACATGCCCCTCTACACCCTTGGGAGTGGCCCTCCTCTCCATGGCAACGGGTGCATATTGATTTTGCTGGTCCATTCATGGACTCAATGTTTTTAATAGCTGTGGATGTGCACTCGAAATGGCCTGAGGTGATCCAAATGTCCTCCACCACCAGGGAGAAAACTATTGCAGTCCTACGGACCATATTTGCCAGGAACGGCTTGCCAGAGCAGATTTGCTCTGATAACGGACCACAGTTTGTGTCCGAAGAGTTTCGAAGATTTATGAAAAGGAATGGGGTAAGGCATTACACCTCCGCTCCGTATCATCCAGCCACCAATGGATTGGCTGAGAGGTTTGTACAAACCTTTAAAAAAGCAATAAGGGCCATGTGCGATGATGACATTCCACTGCAGCATAAGGTGGACAGTTTCCTGTTAGCCTACAGAAATGCGACACATACAATCACCAACCAGACCCCGGCCATGATGTTCTTTAACCGAAGGTTGAGATCTCGCCTGGATTTGCTCAGACCAAATGTGCGAAGAAATGTCGAGGATAAACAATTTCAGCACATCAATGAGAAGCCGACAAGGAGCTTCAATGTAGGACAACCAGTCTTGGCCCGTGATTACCGAACAGAGAAATGGCAACCCGGAACGATATGCACATGGCAGGGGCCATTAACGTACACAGTGGATGTCGGGGAGAACATTGTGAGACGCCACGTCGACCAGATCTTAGCGTCACAGGAACGAGTCAACCCCAGGTCTCGCGTACCTGGTATGAACCCGACATACCGGCAGCATCTACCTCAGAAACAGAAGCAGTGGGAACCGATGGAAAGGGGCCAGAATCGCCTCCGCACCAAGAACAAGAACCTCAAGAAAGGCGCTATCCAGAAAGGATCAGGAAGCCGCCCCAAAGACTGAATTTATAAATGGACTATTTCTGTTTAATGTGCATGTTAAAGTGTTAATTGTTATTTGAATGTTATGGGTACTGTTAATCTAAAAGGGGAGGAATTGTAGTGTATGTACCGTTAAGAGAGAACTACTTTTACAGCTCCTGTATACTGTAGTACCGGCAGTGACCACACCTGTATATAAGGCTTGAGCCTGCTTCTGTACTCCCAGTCTTGAGACTACCCTACTCCAGTAAACACCTGTTGATTGTTAAGTTACAGCCTCCGTGTAGTTCTTGGGGAAACATCCTATTTAAAGAATCACGGATCTAACAATAAGTACATATTTAATGGTAATCACTAAATCTCAAGCTGCTTACAGATTGTACACATTGGTATTCAATGCACATCATGACTTCGCTGGCTAGTTACCAAAGCAGACTTAATTGATATGTTGCGAAGATCAGGCCACAAAAATTGTGAATGCGGCAACTGCCAAATTTCCATTTCAATCGCACGAAGGGCAGTCCCTTAAAGTTTAAAGCAATCAAGAGTATTGTATAGGCTCCATACTCCAGTATAGTGGAGGCTAAGTGCCTCAGTGGATCATTTGCTTTTCACTAGCTCCATCTAGTGGTGTCTCGCATGCTGACATCTGCTTTATACTTCAAATGTAAGACACCCATCATTTTCATGCCAGCACACTCTTCCGCAATCGTTTACTTTCTGTTTCCCTGATACACTGGTGCAATATGTTGACAAGCAGGCAGATTAAATGTTTGCCACAAAACCCAACAGACAAGGAGCTCCTTAAAAACTCAATTGCTAAATTACCGCCTTGTGTGCAATTTAGTGATATAGGAAGGCTCTGTCCCTGATCTATGCTGAGGCCGCTGATCCCAGCTAGGATCTGCAGCAGGGGTGTTATATTTGGCCTCAGTGCCACTGGGTTAAAGATGGGTCGAGTCAGCCAAGTCAGGATCACTATCCAATGACTGCTGTTCCAAAGTGCATTGTGTGGATATAGGAAAAGGTGGTCCATCACCAGCGGTGCACTGTGGCTGCAGTGTGCAGCATCTACAGGATGCACTGCTGAAACTCGACAAGGCTTTAAAAAAAAATATTCGTTCATGGGATCTGGGCGTCGCTGGCAAGGCCAGCATTTATTGCCCATCCCTAGTTGCCCTTCTTCGGCAGCACCTCCCAAATCCGCGGCCTCTACCACCTAGAAGGACAAGGGCAGCAAGTTACACACCATCCTGACTTGGAAATATATCGCCGTTCCTTCATCGTCACTGGGTCAAAATCCTGGAACTCCCTCCCTAACAGCACTGTGGGAGTACCTTCACCACACGGACTGCAGCGGTTCAAGAAGGCGGCTCACCACCACCTTCTCAAGGGCAACTAGGCTTGGGGAATAAATGCTGGCCTTGCCAGCGATGCCAACATCCCGTGAATGAATTTTAAAAATTGCCCGTCAATGCCTACTCTCCGGGCTCACTTGGGCGAGGTAGCAGAGGGCAACTGGCACCGCGACCCAGCATGAGCCAACTCCTTCAGGAAAGCAGAGGAGAGGAGAGAGCTGGCCCCAAAAAATTAAAGAAAGCTTGTAGCTGAGAGAATGCTGGAATGTTGTATTAAATTCTTCATAAACAGATGAAGCGAATTATGGCCATTCAACTTTCTTTTTTGCCAATTTGTTTCTTTAGGAACTATGGTAATTTTTGCACCAAAAGTACGAACAAACTTACTGTGGTCGGTTTATTTAGTGAACATGAGGGTGGATTTTCTGATAGTTTCTGATGTTAACTCAGCACAAGGACATCTAAGGTTGGCACGGAGACTGCGCGTGATGGATTCCCGCCCATAGCACCATCAACAGCTTCCAGTCAGGCAGGACCTGGGGCAGGGGAACCTGCCTAAAACATCTGGGGGTCCAATTCCCATTCCAGAGACTTGAGCACATAATCGAGGCTGACACTCCAGTGTAGCACTGAGGGAGTGCTGCACGGTCAGAGGCGCCGTCTCTCGGACAAAACATTAAACCGAGGCCCCGTCTGCCCTCTCAGGTGGATGTAAAAGATCCCACGGCACTATTCAAAGAAGAGCTGGGGAGTTCTCCCGGTGTTCTGGCCAACATTTATCCCTCAACCAACACCTGAAACAGATTATCTGGTCATTTATTTCATTGTTGTTTGTGGGAGCTTGTTGTGCACAAATTAACAGCCGCGTTTCATACATTACAACAGCGACTACACTACTTAATTGGCTGTAAAGCGTTTTGGGACATCCTGAGGTCGTGAAAGGTGCTATATAAATGTAAGTCTTTCTTTTCTATTTGAATATATTGTAATGAAATGTAAATTCTTATAATGAAGACGCACACAATTTCCCCTGTTTCACTCCAGGAAAGGGGTGTGCCTTCATCACATCCATATAAATATGGCTGTTCAGAATTACTAGGTTCCCTCCTGAAAGCAGTGAAGGGGGTGATTTTCTCAATGGGGAGCTTTTGGAGGCCAACCCACGCTATTTTCCCCTGATTGACCTTGTTAAGCCCGCCCAGCGGGTTTAGCAGGCCAATTAAGGGAAAGCCATTTGCAGAGCACGTCAACGTATGACGTTTCATCTGTCAAAAATTGTCATCGTTTGACAGCTCTGTGAAGCTGTGAAACAGCAACATTCTCTGTAGTTTGATAAGGTCTTGCATACAAGACCTCATCAACCTTCTTTCTTTTACAGAAATGAGATGGTTGTTGCACCTGAGAATGCAACGGCCATCTCTCATCCGCAACACGGAGGTCCGAGACTCTCCGCATACACACTGACTGAAGCCTGCAGGAAGAAACAAAGGTAAGTACACTTTTAAAAACACTTTGCACTTACCTCAGATACTCACCTCTACACTCTTGCACCCATCACTTACCTTCACACCACACTTCTGCACCCCCCGACCCCCGCAGACCCACTACTCGCCTCGGTGAGCTGGTGTGTTTTGGAGCCTTCGGGAAGCCCGCACTTGTGAGGGCAAAAAGGGGATAATCCTATTTTCTGCCTGTTAACTACCTGTTAACAGGCAGTTAATAGGCTTTAATCCCTTCCCATCTCCAGGGAGACCGGACCCGGCGCGGGACGGCTACCCGCCTCTTAGGAAGATGGCATGGAGGCGGGTTGGGCACCCGCCCCCAAATTCTGCCATTTTCCCGGCAGTCCCACTTCCAAACTTGCCTCCCCAGGGCTGGCAAAATCGCCCCCTAGTTTTAAAACTGCACTGACCTTTTTTGATCTATATGGGGTAATTGTATGAAATCATGCTCCTGTTGGGGAACCTCGTCTGACTGGAGAGCATGACGGTGATTTGGGGGCTTGCTCCCCATGTTTTTCCGTGCACTCATTTTGGGTTACAATTTATGCTAAGAATTTGAGCGACTGCATTTTCTTTTGGTGTCATTTAAATGCAGGAAATTGTGTTTGCCTTCATTGTAATGCATTTAAATGTAATTATAGTAGAAGTAGATCTCCCGTGATGTTGCACACGGGGAGTTAAGACCAAGTGTGAAGCAGAGTTAGAGGGCAGGAGATAATTGAATCAGGGGCACACAGACGTAATTCAGTCCATTTGTTACTGCTATACATTGTGTCCTTATTTTTATATTTCCATTAAAAATGTCTATGTCCACGTGTATAATGGAAACTGATTATATAAACTTGTCACACTGCAATTCTCCCCCCCTTCCAGATGATATGACTGACCTGAGGACCTCTGGCAGTGGCGGAGGTTTTGTCGCAGATGTCCATGGAGTTGACACATGCCCCATGGTGTCCTGCACTGCTACCAATGTGTCAGTCATCACTGCGCAGATGTGGGTAGTGGACTCCTCCACACTGTCTTGCAAAGTCTCCAATGACTCTACAAAGATGTGGGCTCAGAAAACATCCCCAAGAGACCTACAACCCTGGTCTCCATACCTGGGGATGGTGAAAACTGCCCCTTCAGAAAGCAGGCTCCTGCTCCTCTTGTACCCCTCATCAACTTTTCCTGCTCAGATGCACTCTGTGCATTACCCAATGTATCCTCCACTACCCCACTCTCTAAATCACTAGGGTAGATGTACCTGAGCTGGTTCTTGTGCTGCTTAACAGTGGGCGACCCTAGATGCTGTAAAGTGATCCACAGTTCTGGGCCATTCAGCCCCGGCTGAGTGTTTGACTGAGTGAGTTAGGTGAGAAGAAAGAGCATCAGAAGGATAACGCCAACTGTGAGCTGGGCAGAGATCTCTAATTTCACCACTGATCTCTGGGCCAGTGATTTGCAGGGTGGCCTCTTTGAAGTCACTCAATGGCCTGACATTATCAAGCCCTCCTCTCATATGGTTTTGCTCATGCCTATTATAGAATCATAGGATGATTGAAATTTACAGCACCATAGGAGTGCAGGGGCAGCATCGAAGGAGTGGGAGTATCTTCACCACACGGACTGCAGCGGTTCAAGAAGGCGGCTCACCACCACCTTCTCAAGGGCAACTAGGGATGGGCAATAAATGCTGGCCTTGCCAGCGACGCCCACATCCCAGGAATGAATATAAAAAGGAGATCATTCAGTCCATCTTCTCTGTGCTGTTCTTTGCTAGAGCAATCCAATACTGATCCCACCTGCCCGCGCTCTCCCTATAGCGCTGTAACCTTCAAATTTTTATCCACTTTTCTCTTAAAAGATGCAATGGTTTCTGCCTCAGCCACTTACTAAGGCAAAGCATTCCATGCTCCAACAATTCTCTTTGCAAAGAAATTTCTCCTAACCTCTCTCCACACTGTCTTAGTGACCATTTTAAAACGATGACAAATTGTCATTGGCTCCCCAGCCAAAGCAAATGGTCTTTCCCTGTTCACCCAATCAAAATCTTTCATAATGTTAAAAGCTCTATTAAATAGAAATGGTCCCAGTATTTCAAGTCTTTCCTTATCATAACTATAGATTCTCATGACTGGTATCATCCTGATGGATCTATATCATATACTCTCTATGGCTTTAATGTTCATTTTATAATGAAATGCCTAAAACTGCACACAATACTCAAATTGTGGCTTCACTACTGCCTTGTATGATTTTATCAGTACCTCTATGCTCTTGAAATGTATGCCTTTATTTATAATACCCAAAATACTGTTGGCAGTTTTATGACTTTATCTTCCTACACTTTCAAGGATTGATGTATTTGAGCCCCCAGGTATCTCTATTGATCCACAACATTGTGTATTTTCATTGTGTGCATACTTTAATCTTTGTCTTTCCTCCCAAAATGTATTACCTCACACTCCTCCACATTAAATTGCACCTGTCACCTGTCTGCCCATCAACCTCTCTATATCTTCTTAAAGTCCTTTAGGGAGGGAGTGCAGCGTAGGTTTACCAGAATGATACCTGGACTCCAAGGGTTAAGTTATGAGAAGAGATTACACAAACTAGGATTGTATTCCCTGGAATTTAGATGGTTAAGGGGTGATTTGATCGAAGTTTTCAAGATATTAAGGGAAACAGATAGGGTAGATAGAGAGAAACTATTTCTGCTGGTTGGGGATTCTAGGACTGGGGGCAGAGTCTAAACATTAGAGCCAGACCTTTCAGGAGTGAAATTAGGAAACACTTCTCCACACAAAGGGTGGTAGAAGTTTAGAACTCTCTTCCACAAACAGCAATTGATGCTGGATCAATTGTTAATTTTAAATCTAAGATTGATAGATTTTTGTTAACCAAAGGTATTAAGGGATATGGGGCAAAGACAGATATATGTAGTTAGGTCACAGATCAGCCATGATCTCATTGAATGGGGGAACAGGTTCGAGGGGCCTGGATGAGTGCAGCTCCAACAACACTCAAGAAGCTCGACACCATCCAAGACAAAGCAGCCCGCTTGATTGGCACCCCATCCACCACCTTAAACATACACACCCACCACCACCGGTGCACCGTGGCTGCAGTGTGTACCATCTACAAGATGCACTGCAGTAACTCGCCAAGGCTTCTTCGGCAGCACCTCACCAGAGCAGCAGGCACATGGGAACACCACCACCTGCAAATTCCCCTCCAAGTCACACATCATCCTGACTTGGAAATATATCGCTGATCCTTCATCGTCGCTGGGTCAAAATCCTGGAACTCTCTCCCTAACAGCACTGTGGGAGTACCTTCACCACACGGACTGCAGCGGTTCAAGAAGGCGGCTCACCACCACCTTCTCAAGGGCAACTAGGGATGGGCAATAAATGCTGGCCTTGCCAGTGATGCCCACATCCCAGGAGTGAATTAAAAAAAATATGGCCTACTTCTTTTCCCACGTTCCTATGTTCCTACAATTCTCTATGTTGTTTTCTAAATCCCTTACTTTTGTAACATCCTTCAATTTCACAATTGTATTGCTTATATGAAAATCCAAATTATCTGTATATTTTTATATATATAAATGTGTATATATATATATATATATATATAGAGAGAGAGAGAGAGAGAGAGAGAGAGAGAGAGGGAGAGAGAGAACAAAAGTGTGTCCTGCACTGACCCCTAGTCACAGCAGCTTCACCCCTTCTCCAATTCAAGTAATACCTACTGCTGTGTTTCCTGTCCACAACCAACTTTTTATCCATACCGTTACTTTTCCAATTACAACATACTCCTGGATTTTTCTAACAAGCCTCCTGTCAGACAACTTATTGAAAAGCTTCTGAAGAGCCATGTAAACCACAGCTAGTGCATTCCCTTTAGCTATCCAATAAATCACTTCTTCAAAAAACCCTATGAAGTTTGTCAAACATGACTTAACTTTAGCAAACTTGTGTCAACATTCTTGAGTATCCTCTACATTGCTGAATTCCAACTAAGTCGATTGAAAATGATGGATGAATAAAGTCTCATTGTCATTCAAGCCCCGGTTTATTATTTCTTAGGGTTTCTTGTGGCCTTAAGAGTTCTGTGATAATTTAAACAGCAATTCTGACAGTTTTTAAAACATAATTTAGAAAAAAAATTCCTGACAAGAGGAGATGGAAGAAATGAAAAGCAAAAATGATGTTTTTGAATAAAACTTTATTCAAGACCAAAATTAAAATATGACTAAAAGTTATATATAAAAGATGAGACTGAAACGAGGACTATTTTCTTTTCAAATATATAAATAACATCAAATAAGATTATAATTCAAGGAGATTATAAAAATAAATTTGAATTATTCCTAAATTTACAAAAACATTCTTGAGTTAAGTGGATGTTTTCACTTTCCATGTTTGTAAAAGTGAATATGTTCTCAGTTTGCTTAAAAAAGTAAGACTATTCTTGTAAGGACATGTAGAAACATCATAATTTTAATGCCTTATTTCTTTGAAGTTTATGAAGTGCTGTTATCCACTGCCATTTTCTTTCAAAACGTGCTGTAATTTTTGACAGATTATAACCTAAGGTGTTTGGAATTTTAAGAAAATAAAGGAAAGCAGGATAGGAGAATCAAATCAAAGGAAGTGGTGTTGAGTTAATTTAGAGTAGTATTGATGCAGTAAATTATAAATCAGCTGGAAGTATATCCAGTTAGAGCGTAAACATAATGGAATATTAATTCGTTTCCTTGTTTATGAAGACCAGCTTGCTTTTTCTGCATTATTTATCCGCTTAGTCAGACCCATCGCTTTAACGCTAATTTCAGGAATCTGAAGTTTGATGGGAAATGTACCATAAAGTCCTTAGATGTCTTCACTTTATTTCAAAAATATATAAACAGGATAATTCTTCAGTTATAACTTATAGAAATCCCTATATGATATCATTAGTGTCAGCTGTGGCTCAGTGGGTAGCACTCTCGCCTCTGGGTCAGAAGGTTGGGGGTTCAAGTCCCACTCCAGGGACTTGCACATAAAGCTCAGCTGATGCTTCAGTGCACTGCTGAGGGAGTGCCGCACTGTTGGAGGTGCTGTCTTTCAGATGAGACGTTAAACTGAGGCCCAGTCTGCTCTCTCAGATGGATGTAAAAGATCCCATGGCACTATTTCAAAGAAGAGCAGGGGAGTTAGCTTGGGTGTCCTGGCCAATATTTATCCCTCAACCAACATAACAAAAACAGATTATCTGGTCATTATCACATTGCTGTTTGTGGGAGCTTGCTCTGTGCAAAATTGGCTGCTGCGTTTCCCACATTACAACAGTGACTCCACTTCAAAAAAAAAGTACTTAATTGGCTGTAAAGCATTATGAGACGTCTAGTGGTTGTGAAAGGCGCTATATAAATGCAAGTCTTTGTTTTTAAACTAAGGTACAAAACCATTGTTCTATTTCACAAGATCACAAGATAATGGAAGAGGAAGGCCATTTGGTCACCTTGATTCAAACATCCAGGAAGACCCTAAAGTCACCCCACTGCTGCATCTAATTATTTCTTAAATGCTCTCAGGGTTTCTGCCTCCACCACTCTATCTGGAAGTCCATTCCAAATGTTAACACTCTGTGTGAAGTGAACCTTCCCGATACCAGTCCTAAAGTTACCGTTTACTGGTTTGAACCTGACTCCCCTTGTCCTACTCTCACAATTTAATTAAAAATAATATTCTGGATTTATCTTTTCCCTGCCCTTATTTTATGAACCATTACAAGATCATCTCTCAGACACCCCTTTTCCAGGCTGAAAAACCCAACTTTCTTCATAACTCAGACCCCTGACTCTAAAACAAAAAGAAAATACTGCAGATGCTGGAAATCTGAAATAAAAACAGAAAATGCTGGAGATACTCAGCGGGTCAGGCAGCATCTGTGAAGGGAGAAACAGGGTTAATGTTTCAGGTTAACTCTGTTTCTCTCTTCACAGATGCTGCCTGACCTGCTGAGTTTCTCCAGCATTTTCTGCTTTTATTACCCCTGACTCTAAAGGTCAGTCTCATGGCATTTCTCTGCACTGACTCCACTGCTTGAATATCTCCTTTGTATTTCGGCGATCGGTTCTTGCCACAATGTTCAGGGTGCAGTCTGACCAGAGCGCTGTGCAGTTTGATTGCAGCTTGCCTGGACTTATAGGGGGGGGGGGGGGGGAAATTAACCTCGGGCGGCAGCGCGAAACAGGCTATAGCAAATTGGGAGCCTGTTTTATACGCCGACTGATATTGACTTCAATGGAGAAGAAAATCAGGCGAGATGTAAAACGGGCTGACAATTTGGTCTTGCCAGTTTCGCGCTACCACCCAACATCAATTTCACTCCCATAGTCTACTGTTTTAATAGTTCAATATTCTAACGGCTTTGTTGATTGCTGCTTTGCATCGGTTCAAAAGGTTGACCACTAAGTCCACTGAGATACCCAGGTCTCTTTTCAACTTCAGCCTTCGCTATTTCAACACAATTCGTGTAACACAGTTTCAACACAGTCCATTTTTACTTCCTCTGTTCACACTTATCTACATTAAATTTTATCTGCTATTGTTCTGCCCGCTAATTTTGTCCAACATTTCCTGTAATTTCTGGACTGCCTCATTGTATCCACCTCCCCTCCTAGTTTGGTATTGTCTATATATTTGACCAATTTTATATTTGGTTTCCAAGCTGAGTGCATCAGTGCAAATGCTTGACTGAATGGGTTCCTAAAATATTAATGCGCGACTTTTAGCCTCAGAATTTGGCATGATTTCTTATATGTAAGAAAAAGCTTATCAAGCATTGTTGATCTTTGTAACATTGCGCTGAGAGGACAATGAGGCTCATTAAAGTCCTACATTTCAGTATGAACAAATTAATATGCAGCCTTTGCTTGAAGTTTTAATGGTTTATCAACTTTGAATCTTGAGGAAAAAGAACAGTAAATGCTGCGAATACGTAAAAGGTCTGTCAAAGTCTGAAAGGACAAAAGAAAGGTTAATGTTTCAGGTGTAGACCCTTTGCCAGGATGCCTTTTCGGATGCTGATGGATGCTGTGTATTTCCAGTACTTTCTGGTTTTATTTCAGACATCCAGCATTTATAGTTTCTCTTTCTGGCTCCTCAGAGAAGTGTAACTGCCATCTAATAACTATCTGTACGCGTTATTCAATAATATATAATTGACCAGATTGATTTTTGTATTGCTTACTTATCCAATCTGTATTATTGCAGAATCAATAGCAAGGTTGTGTGGTGTGTTTTGATGGCAGGTACCTAAAGCCATGTACGCCAGTCATTCTGCAATGATATGGACTTTGATATCACTGAATAGTACATGGAAATATCATAGCTTGCATGTATTAGAAGGCTGTAATCAAACAGTTTGGTACTGAGAGTGAAGCTTATAAATGAACTTAAACGAATGAATGAAGCAAGAATTTAGACAGCGCCTTTCATTACTTTGAGGTGCCCTAATGCACTTTACAGCCAATGAAGTACTTTTGAAGTGTAGTGCCTGTTGTAATAAGAACATAAGAAGTAGGAGCAGGAGTAGGCCATATGGCCCCTCGGGCCTGCTCCGCCATTCAATAGGATCATGGCTGATCCGAACCTAGACTCACGTCCACTTCCCTGCCCTCTCCCCGTAACCCCTAATTCCCTTATCTGCTAGGAAACTGTCTATCGCCGTTTTAAATTTATTTAATGTTGCAGCTTCCACAGCTCTCTGGGGTAGCAAATTCCATAGATTTACTACCCTCTGAGTGAAGAAATTTCTCCTCATCTCAGTTTTGAAAGGGCAGCCCCTTATTCTAAGATTATGCCCCCTAGTTCTAGTCTCACCCATCAGTGGAAACATCCTCACCGAATCCACCCGATCAAGCCCCCTCACAATCTTATGTTTCGATAAGATCGCCTCTCATTCTTCTGAATTCCAATGAGTAGAGGCCCAATCTACTCAACCTTTCCTCATACATCAACCCCCTCATGTAATGTAAGAAACGCAGCAGCTAATATGCGCACAGCAAGATCCCGCAAACAGCGGTGAGGTAATGACCAGGTAATCTATTTTAGCGATGTTGGGATAAATATGGGCCAGTGGTTCACAGGGCCCATGAGTCTATTGCAACTTCAAATACACTCCAAATCAGCTTTTATTTTTGACTTTTATCATATCGCTAGTCTTGTTTGTTAATTTGTTTGCCTTTTGCCAACTTTTTTCCCCTTTAAAAGACTTGCATTTATATGGTGCTTTTCACGACCACCGGATGTCCCAAAGCACTTTACCAATGAAGTACTTTTTGAAGTGTAGTCACTGCTGTAATGTAGGAAATGTGGCAGCCAATTTACGCACAGCAAGCTCCCACAAACAGCAATGTAATAATGACCAGTTAATCTGTTTTTAGTGATGTTGGTTGAGGGATAAATATTGGTCCAGGACACCGGGGAGAACGCCCCTGCTCTTCTTCAAAATAGTACCATGGGATCTTTTACATCCACCTGAGAGAGCAGGGACCTCGGTTTAACGTCTCATCCGAAAGACGCCCGTTTTCTCCTGCGTGTATTTACTTCTGCTCGGATACAGTTCTTCGGGTGTCAGTCATACTCCAGTGGCTCTACAAAGTTGCCATGCTCCATATGTAAAGCCAAGACAGTGAGGATAGTATTCAACTTTGGCGGCATCACAGCTGAGCCTGATCTTCGGTTCACCCATCTTACATATACACGCACATTCCAGCAAGTGTCAACTGATGGTGATGGAGGGGTGGCAATAGTGAATGATGTTCCCTTCCCGACCCTAGGGATGCTGAGCCCAGTTGTAGCACTCCTAACATCAGCCAGCCCAAGACCAACTAACTAGCACGGACCAGGAATCGAACCTGCAATTGTGTCTCTATGGCTTACGTACAGATTTCTCACTACCGACTGAGCCATCGGGGAGCTCCATCTGTTTTTCTTTGTTAACCTTATCCGAGTTTTTCTATCTAAGCTTTACCATTGTCATTTTATATTGGAATAAGATACATGGGGGGGGGGCAGTTGTCATGTTACCAGCACCCCAAAATGGGGCGGTAGTGAGACGATAATTGTTGGGGGGTGGTGGGGGGGGGAGGTCGACTTACCGCTGAAAGTCGGCCCGGTCCAATTAATGGACAGGCCTCGATTCAGGCACCCGCCGCGACTGTTGGAAACAGGTGGAGGCCGAATGACAATATTCAAATAGGGGTCAGAACACCCACTGCCATTGTTGTGTTATCTGCGCGGCTTCCTTAACCTGCCCACAAACCATGGGCGGTCCAGCTCAGGGCTATTTAAAGGGAGGTTCAGCTGCAGTCAGGTACAGATCCTGTACCATCGCCCTTTGGCCCTTCTTTATGTGTGACCCTAAATAGTGAATGACAGCGGGCTATTTGCACAAGGTGGGCATCACAGCCCGACTCAATGCCTCTCCTCACCTGATGACAACACCTACACACTTTCCAACAGTAATCACTGCACATCGACCAGGGGCGGGAAGGGAGCTTCCAGCTCACTTTCCACCCCCCCCCCCCAAACATTAAGGCCAAGTGCAGAGCCCCCTAGCCTAGGCAGATTGTTTTGTTTAGTAAACCATTTTCAAAATAAATTGTTGCAACGTTTCCCAGTCAAAGTCCTTGGGAGAAATAGTGTTTATGTGAGTTACATTCCTTATTTTTCAGATTATTAAATAGCCACAATTACTGTTTATGGTACGATGTATGAAACATAAGGTAAATATGTCAACATCCACTTCCTAAAAATGATAACATCCGTGTGTATGGTATAGTCCGTCCACTTCCGTGTATGTCTGTAAAAAATGAATACCTTACAAAAGCTGAAACTATCCTTTGTTTACTGCTGGGACTGGGGATGTTAAAAAAAATGCTGCTTCTATAGATTGTTACATTGAATCCTCTACAACAACAACTTACATGTATATAGCGCCTTTAACGTAGTAACAACGACCCAAGGCGCTCCAGACAATGATATACAGATATAATGTTAAATAACCAAGAATATTGTGTTGTTATCGTCAAATGTATTTTTTTTTAAAGAATCCTTGCATAAGAGGGACAATGAGTTGCACATTTTGAAAATAATGCATTTTTATGCATGGGCTCAAATATCTTACTTTACCTTTTACTTTTTTTCTTTAAAAAATTGAATGCAACTTAATTTGGACCTGTTTAAAAGGCATTCAATTCCTTCTCTATTTTTGTCCATGTATTCAAAAAGGATATCCTGCCATCAGGAGTCCCTTTAAAAATCAAGAAGAATTTAGATCAACTTTGACTTCTCTGATTTCGCTCCGCTCTTCGGTTGATTTTTTTAATAAAAAGGAAATTGATATTAACGCTGCTGAACTGAAATGGCTTGTGTTCGTGGTGATATCAGTTAGTGTTCCGTCAGTCAGCGCCTTCTGGAATCAATAAACACTCCACGTGAGCCCCAAATTCACTGCTCCAACAATTTAAAAAAAACAGAAGTAAACAGAAAGAAATTCAAGAGTCCTCTAAATTAATAATTATTTATGACCGCTTGATTCCCCCCCCCCAAAAAAGTCCGATGAGATTCTCTCTTTAAAATGTATCAAACCAACACAATCCCATTTCCAACAACTTATGTTGACGACCGAGAGGGAGGGAGAGGAGGGGTGGGGTGCGGGGGGTGGGGGGGGGTCAATGATTAAAATGGACTGAATGACATAAATGGAGATGGTGGAAATCAACCAGGATGTAATGCATTTTAATTGTTATGTCCCCGCAGACTATAGAAAAACAAATCTATGATGTCGCGACTACCAATGTTTACAAGCTAGGTGAGTGAAGAAATGGATACCCTGGTAAAATACATTTACAATCTTATATGAAGGCTGCAGGTGTTCGTTGATTGCTTTTTAGCACAGTGCTATCATGTCAGACTTTGTCTCTATGATCATTCCTTGCGCCCTGTAATATTTCAGATATTGGAACCATGGCGTCCTGCAGGTTCAGTTTTTTTTTAATACATTTCATATTGTAAAGATCGTTTTGGACGAGAAAAACTTCAAGACTGTTCAGCGAGTCTCATTTTTAAAAAAAAACGGGTTTTATTCTTCATATATTGAGCATTGGTGTCATTTTAAAGATTGTGCAGCAGGGAGAAGATGGACACGTTAAATAATATGTAAACATACTTCCGATATAGTAACTAAAATGTGACACAGCGTTTCGATCCAAAGTACCTATACAGATTTCAGATCGCCATGATACAACAATTGAAGAATGTTTGCAGTTTCACTAATAACACACCAGGGGACACGCAGTCTCATCAAACTGCATTCTTTACAGTTTGTACGGGCCTCGCTTACATCTTAAAGCTGCCCTATCATGTCATCGACCTGTTATTATAATGATTGCATTTATATAGCACCTTCTTCATACGAGTCTCAAAGCGCTGCACATAATAATGATTCACCTTTTGAAGTGCATTGACTGCAGTTATGTGAACAAATGCGACAACCATCTTGTCCCAGCGGTAGCACTCAGACTACAGTGAAATGAACGACCTGTTAACCCGTTTCTCATGGTGCCGTTTTAATTATGTTAATGCTGAGAAGGATGGGCAACCGCCAATCCCTGTGAATTTAAGTGATTTATAATCACAGAACTGCCAGTCAATCGTTTAGTGATTTACAAATGCAGTCAGGATTCAAAGCACCTTGTTTAGATTTTGAAGATGTTACAACTTTAAATAATAACCTGTTCTCACTTTCTCCCGGGAATCAGAGAAAGACTGTTTTGAGGAGGATCCCTAAACACAAACTTACATCTCAACACCGATATCACAGTTGAATAAAAAAAATCCTTTTTATAAAAACACACAAGCATTTGTTCAATGCATTGGGAGGGTCTGTTGGTAGTTAGTTCCTGGGAAATAATTGAATTGCCAAGTTAATGGTACCGAAGAGGAGTCTACAAAGGTCTCCACGTGATTTTGGTGGCAAGCTGTCCTAACTCCAAGCTGGTAGTTCCCACTTGAGTAATATTGTGGACTGGGCATCAAACACTCATCCTTTGAGCTGGTGTTCGGAGGCTGGTGGAAGTAGAAGGGACTTTCAGGCGCGCACTTGGAATAGTGAGGTGAGGAACAGGTGGGTAGGTGGTTCGGGTCACCATAGGATGCCTCTGGAGGCAAGGAGCAGCTTTCGATTGGGATCTGGTAGGCTTGAAGGCAAGAGTCCCCCATCCTCGGCTCCTCGGCTGAACTCTGACACTCGGTGTGATTGCATGTCCATCTCTGGGCAGTAGCAGGAGCAGAACGCAGGAACATGGACAGAGTGGAGATCTTGTTGATGGCCCTCCTCAGAGTGGCGATCTTGGACAACCTTTTGCCATTCAGGTCATGCTTGAGACTCAATCGCAGCGCGTTGAAAGCTTGGTTGTAGTCCAGGATTCGCTTCCTCTCTCTGACGTTAGCAGCGATTCTCCTGGCTTTGGATCGCACGGGTCTGGTGCGTTTCTTCGCCTTGGATTCTTCAGCCTCCTGTGGGCAGCTGTCCGCGTGGCTTTTGAAAGACTTCGACTTGTTCCTCTGCTCTTTAGCCGCTTCGCCGTTCTCTGGCGGGTCGCAAATGTCATCCTCGTCACCAGAGTAATCCGCCGCTTCCAGAGCAGCCCTGTTCTTGCTGCCTGACCTGGGCATGGTTTGGAGCAAGGCTGATCGGCTCCGATGATGCGCAGGGAATGCCGACCATCTGACGATGCTCCAGCCAGGTTGGCAGATGAACTCCTTCTAAGCAACATCAGCCCTTTTAAAAAAAAATCTCAAGGTGTGCCACGTGATAAGGCTCACCTTTCAGCACCAGGGGGTTAAATTCTTTCCCTGCTCGTTTCAATCTCTCACTTCTCATTAGCTCAACCTTTAACTCTTTCCAGGCTGTAGCTGCTTCCTTCGTGTGACAAGAAGATACTGTCAAAGGCTCTTGCTCATTTTTTCAAGTTTAATGGTTCACCCAGGACTGTGGTCCGATTGGAACACAGACAGCAAGTGAAATGACAATATGTCATCGTTCAGGAAAATATAATATTCCTTCAATCCAAATGCAGTTAAAACAGTAAATATATATTGTAATGTGTGTACATAATAATTTGTTAAGATGTGTAAATCGGAAGTGCTACACACTGGATGGGCAGTATTGATTGATCTAAGTATTGGGAATGATTCTGCGGGTCCTGCTATTGTCCATCTTCAATCCCCCAGGTGGAGTGATTTGAAATGACTACCTGCATCAGATTTGCTGCCTCAAGTTGTCGACGGCATTGCATTGTTAATGTATTCATTTCGAAACATTATTGGGAATTATTTTAAATTAACCCAAGGCAATTCAAAGTAACTCGGTACTTGTTTCACAGCACAAATGTCTTTTTTAGCAGGTTACTGGATTATACTACAGCACAAACTTAATTGTAATCCACTGTACAATTTAGCTCCAAATAAATGGGTGCTTCGAATAGGGTCTGGTGGAATCTGGGATGATGTCATTAGAAATCAAGCCGATGATACAGTAATCCCTTCTAATATCAAGGATCCGATTGAGTTTGAATCAAATGCACTTTCCTGGTGTTTATATTGAATTAAATATGTATAAGGACCATGTGAATTTACTCGATATATACTCAGTGTAGGAAGTCACACTCAAACGAGAGAAAATATTTTGCTTTGCAATGATGACATTTAAAGTTGGCTTGAGAGCGTGCTGCTGTTTGTTTACACTGCAAGTTTAACAAGTAGGTTTCAGCTTCATGCCAACTTGTGTAGTGTAAACTGTATTAATGCCCGAATTGATTCCGAAGTGGAGTGAAACAAAAGGAGTGAGACTCCCTTCTCCAGGGGGTTTGATTCCACTTCGTCCCAGTGTCAGATGAGCCCCTGACTGCGGGTTCGGGCGCCATTCGTACTATTCCTGCCGCGTTGATGGGAATCAACTGACAATACAGCAGTCGTGTGATTCACCCTCGGGTGCAGTTATTCTTCGGCAGTCATTGAGATTCTCCAGGAGAGGGCTCTGCACCTGGTCCACAGTCATTCTCCGTGCAGTGTTAAGTTCAAGTGTGACTGTCTCTTTCAAGGGGCCTTGCAACACTCTCGATCTAAGTTAGATCAACCCTGCCTCCAGAGTGAGTTTGACTTTATTCACTATTACATTCATCAGTAGGCTATGTTGATCTTCCTTGGAATTTGTGCATACTACACAAGCATTGACTGCGGTGAAGCCTACAGCAAAATCGTGGAGTCCCTGAGAGTGCGTTAGAATTAATAAAGGCATTTTGGCACACTGTCCATTTGTGTTTTGATTGGAAGGACCCGGGAAATGCAGCAAATGTTTGATCTGGTCATTATCGCATTGCTGTTTGTGGGAGCTTGCTGTGCGCAAATTGCCTGCCGCATTTCCCACATTACAACAGTGACTACACTTCAAAAAGTACTTCATTGGCTGTAAAGCGCTTTGGGACGTCCGGTGGTCGTGAAAGGCGCTATAGAAATTCCAGTCTTTTTTTCTTTATAATAAATTGCAAATCCTATTTTAGTTTTTTTAAATGAGAAGTTTCTGATATCTGATAACCAGCTGTTCCTATATAACAATCACTGCACTCTAAAGAAATTACTTGGGGAAGTACTTTGGAGAATATTTCGAAGTGCTCGGAAGCTATATGAATGGAAGTATTTTGTCACTTCAGCTGCCTCTGACAATCCCATCTGGCGTGAAGTCACACTCGAACTGTACTTGTGGGAGGAAAGTGGCCACACTGCGGTTTAAACGCAGCTTGAATCTGGAGTCAATGCCTAACCTGACACTCCAACCAAGGGGAGTGAGGCGTCCGGGAGGAGATAATCCCACTCCGCTTCGTTTTGAAATCAGGCCTGGCCTTGACACCCGACTTAGACTCAACACTTTAGTGTCAGTGTCCTGTTGAAACCGCTTCTCACCTACTCCGTGCGTGTGGTGTGACTGTTCCGCAGCATTTCTCGTGTATAGGGGTTCTACAGACCTCAGTAGGATTCCATGCTTTTGTCAGTAGATCCGAACATGCCCCTGCCACGAACCTAAAGCAGCAAAAGGCAAACAGTGACAACTGAAGCAATTCCGCTATCATTTCTCTTCATTACACACACATGACTTCCCTTGTCTTATCACCAAGTTTGAGTTGATTGGGGCGCCTTAACTACGCCAATCGAACGACCCCATGATCTAAGTAATGACAATTCTTCAGTCCTGTTCGAGCACAGTTGTTTCCATATCATGCACCCTGACCTGGCCGTTTGTATGAGGTCAAAAATGAATGGGAGCCAAAGTGCTAATCATCGCCAGTGTAAGGAATATGTCGCCATAACGCCAATTCTTGACTATGAAGTTCACTTAAACGAAGTATTAGGTATGCGAAATAAGAATGAATAGGAGAGGCAGACTGAAGTGTATCCAGCAATAAGTGCAGGATGTGCCGCCAATAAACTCGCCGCGCCCTTGCATTCAAAAGAAGATTCTCCAGTGATCAGTCAACAGGTGAAGGGATGTCTACTGGAGGAGGCCCAGCCTAAAGTGATATCTGCTCCCTGGATGAAGAAGGAACACAGTCACGTCCAGCAGCCCTTTGCTTAACTCACTAGCAAGAGAGAACTTCGAGGGTCTCAGAAATGTTAACACTTAAACCAACCATTATGTATCATGCAACCCAGACACAGCCCCCCATGGGAAGCTCCCATTCCCTCCAACATTAATTGAGACACACCCTTTATTCTAGGCCACTTTATCAACCCGTAATGGACAAATGAGTAACAGATTAGCGAGTTAGAAGTGTCTTTATTTGGATGTATGGTTTCGGTGTGTTTGGGGGTAATGGAGATTCGGAGTTTCAGTGTAGGCATATGGCAATAACTAAATCTGACGAAACTTGAACAATTATGTAATGTAATGGGGTTGGTATGTAAAACGTTGTTGAATAAACCTTTCCATTAAATCTTTGAACAACACCAATAGATGGCAATTATTTTGATTGAATTAGGTAATATTTAAGGAAATTGTTCGTTTAATTAAGGAACATTTTGAAATTTTTTTATTTTTGTTATAAATAAGGAAGTAGCGGGCATCTGTTGCCGTGTTTATGGCGCAATTTCCCATCTCGGGCCAATATCTGCGATACCAGCCAGGAAATACCCAGTTTGAACTGTCTGTCTACAACTCTGATTCTTATGCCCAGTAGAGATTTGACTCCTGCTCCTGGGCCCTGAGTCCGGGTAACTTTAGCATAGGCGCGACACTAAATTTGTAGTGTAAATGCACTCTTAAGGAGTTTTGACTTCAAAAAGAAATTTTACATAGAAGATAGGAGTAGGCCCCTCGAGCCTGCTCCGCCATTCAATGCGATCATGGCTGATCATCCAAATTCAGTACCCTGTCCCTGCTTTCTCCCCATATCTCTTGATCCCTTTAGCCTTAAGAAATATATCTAACTCCTTCTTGAATATATTTAATGAATTGGCCTCTACTGCCTTCTGTGGTAGAGAATTCCACAGGTTCACCACTCTCTGGGTGAAGAAATTCCTCCTCATCTCTGTCCTAAATGGCTTACCCCTTATCCTTAGACTGTGACCCCTGGTTCTGGACTCCCCCGCCATCGGGAACATCCTTCCTGCATCTAGTCTGTCTAGTCCTGTTAGAATTTTATAAGTTTCAATGAGATCCCCTCTCATTTTAGGAGATTGAGAAGTATCAGCATTTCTCCACAATTAATATGCAGATTGTTGGAGGAAAAAGTTAAAGGAACTGTTTTAAGGGAATCAATCAGGTGAAGGAGAGCAGGTCCACATGAGGCCTTAGTGCAAGCCTGTGCCCCTGAATAGGAAGTGACTGTCTGTGCTAACACTCCATAAACAGCCATGGTCATAGATCAGCATGCCAGTGAAATATCGTTTTAACTTCACTGCTGCTGATAGTCCGCAGGAGTGGGAACTCTGGCTGATTTTTATTCCCCACGCCGCCCCTTTTAAACTTGCTTTAAAATTTCCCAGCCCCTAAACTTGCTTTCAAATCTGTTCCATTTCCTGCTTTTTTCCAGTTCTGACGAAAGGTCTTCGACCTGAAACATTAACTCTGTTTCTCTCTCCACGGATGCTGCCTGACCCGCTGAGTTTTTCCAGCTTTTTCTGTTGTTATTTCAGATTTCCAGCATCTGCAGTATTTTGCTAATCCTTTTAAACTAACCCCGGGTTAATTTAAGTGTTGAGGGAATGCGATGCTCCCGCCTGTGCTGCGAAACATTTACATTTTAACCCCTGGGAGAGGAGCATATTAATATTTACACACAGAGCTCTCTCCTGGGCAGGAGGACTGCAGTTGGGGGTCAGGCAGTATATATCGGCCACTGCCGGACTGGAAATGGTGCAGTGGTTCCCAGCCTGAGACCAGGGACAACTGTCACGTGTGGAACTTGGTGGTTGCTTAAGCGCCGAATAACTTGGAGGAATCCGACTAGATTGTCATCAAACAAGCAACATATCTCCCATAACAACAGAAAACGCTGGAAAAACTCAGCAGGCCAGGCAGCATCCATGGAGAGAGAAACAGAGTCAATGTTTCAGGTCGATGACCCTTCATCAGAACTAGAAAAAAGCAGGAAATGGAAAGCAAGTTTAGGGGCTGGGAAAGCGGGGAGGGGATGAAAGAACGAAAGGGAAGGTCAGTGATAGGATAGAAAGCAGGAGAGATTAAGAGACAGTGAGAGATATTCAAGGCGAGAGGAGGTGGTAATGGGACAGGTTAAGGAACAAAGGATGGCTCTAGATGAAGTGTGAATTGCGCTGGCAGAATGAAAGACAGCTGCCATGTGGGAGGGAAGAAAAAAAGGGCCAAACAAAAAGTATGGATAAAAAAAGAAAGGAAATATATATATGTGATATGGGCCGAGGTTATGATCTGAAATTGTTGAACTCAATGTTGAGTGCAGAAGGCTGTAGAGTGCCTAATCGGAAGATGAGGTGCTGTTCCTCGAGCTTACGCTGAGCTTCTGTGGAACAATGCAAGAGGCCGAGGACGGTGAGGTCTGAGTGGGAATGGAGCGGTGAATTAAAGTGACAGGCCACCGGGAGCTCGGGGTCCCCCTTACGGACTGAACGAGTCTGACCCTCATTGCCACAACCTTAGTCCAGCAAATTATGGTTACTTAGGCATTTGAAAATTTGCAGAGAAGGGATAGGGATCAAAGGAAGCTGTTCTACAGACACACAAAATGATGTAGTAAGGTTCCTGCTAATATACAATGAAGAGTTCAGACAAAATATTGAGGCTTTGCTTTAAACACTAACTACAGCAAAATCCTCCCAACACTGATGATATCACTCACTTGTTTTCATATGGGATGCATTACTTAGGTTATCATAGAATGATACAGCGCAGAAGGAGGCCATTCGGCCCGTTGTGGCTGTGCCGGCTCTTTGTTAGAGTTATCCAATTAATTTCACTCCCCTGCTCTTTACCTATAGCCCTGTATTTTTTCCCTTCAAGCATCTATCCAATTCTCTTTTGAATGTTACTATTGAATCTACTTCTACCACCCTTTCAGGCAGTTATGAGGTTACATTTTCATTTTATTATATTAGCAGCTATATACATCTTAAGTTTGTGTGCACTTCCTATCTACAAAATGTTACTTTTGGTTGTCACACTTTTGTATAATTTTTTCTCTTTTTATAAATTTCCATGTCTGTATTTTAAACAGAGCTTGCCTATGTAAACTTGTCACGTTGTAATTACACTATCTCACCAGTGGTGGCGGTACTGCATCCTTAGTATTCCAGAGAAACTCCTATGCTCCAACCAGCTCTACTTCTCTGGTTTCTAAATTCCCTATAGTTTTACCATAAATAGTATCAAATCGAAATATTATATAAAGCACCCAAAGTATGACTTTAAAATGGTCGTGCATTACGTCCCATTGCAGGTCCTGCTCCAATTATCCACACCCTCTAGTCAATCCCCCCAGCCCCACTTTTACCTGACAGCTACACCTTTGCTCCGGGTCCAACGCCAGGGGAGATCAACTTTTTTGTGTGTGTGTCATATATAAAACTGGCCCTAAATTGTACACACATCACCATTAATCGGTTGGGGAGCGGTTAAACACCATCTCCCTCCCTTATTGACAGGGGTGGGGAGCGGGAGACGGTGCTGTTCAGAAGTACTTGTCCTCTGCTCCAGCACATACTTCCCAAAGATAAAGCGGAAAACGCCTGTTAACCAGAACTGAGCTCATAAACCGCCTATTGGACATAACCAAAAATGAGAAATAGGTACTGCATTAATGATTTTTCAGACCTGTGTCACTAAATCCCTAATCAGTCTGGGGTCGATAGAAGCGTTGGCAGATGGAAACCCCTTGTTTACATTTCAATCCCAAAATGGTAACTTGTCTCAGAAAAAGAATTAAAAATTCGCCTTGAAGTCATCATCATTCTTATAAAATTGGTATTAAACCAGCTTTCTTGTTTGATGTAACCACTGGTTACTTTCTCGTGTCCCGATTCTTCCTCAAACCTCTCTCTGGGCCATCAATCTTCACCTGGAACATGTTTTTCCAATTCTGATTGTTACTCGATATTATCCAATTTAACATTCGTGGCAGCACACGTAGACTTGGTATCACGGTGAACGGCACATCGTTCGATGCAAAAATATTCAGTATGTAGCGATGAAATTAGATTATCAATCGCCAGAAACAAGATTCTGTTTTGTTAAATAATCAGGTTTTGAGTTACTCTCTACATGAAGTAAGCAAGGGGAATAAAGTTATTCTATGCGAAGTTGCATTGCTAAAAATGACTCTTAAAGACAGTTGGCCATTGCCAACATTCCTACTCAAGTCACTGGGACTCTTTAAAACTCTACACTTGGCCAACATACCTGCAGGCACTACACTCCCCAAAAAAGAATAATGTAGGAGACGCTTCTGGGCGATGTGACAGGGTACTATACAAATACAAGTGTTTTCAAAATCTGATCATATTTTTATTTTAAAGATATTGATTTTTTTTTAAATTAAATATGGGAGCCGTTTATATTATTTCTACATTACATAAAATATGCTAATTAAATCGCAGAAACCGCATTAAACATACTGGCCCTTCAGTACTAAATCAACGGCAGTTTGACCTTCGAATTATTGAAGTATTGCATTGAAACCAAATCTTTTAGATCTTGAATGATGGCTGGACAGTTTATATTTGACAAATTGCCGTCTTATCTAATCAGCTGGAGTCTAATGGCGGTTTAAGTCTGAAAAAAATCTTTATCTGATTATCTGAAATATAGATTTCTCCGTAGATACAATTAGCATCAGCCTATTTGTCTATTACCCCAACCCATTGCAACTCCTTTGAACTTTGCTCATTTACGTGCCTGTGGTATAACATGCCAATAAATCACAGGAAGGAGTCCCCCCGGCCATGGAAGGTGCTGGACAACACTTCAAAGGTTAGAAAAATGCACCAGCAAAAAAAAATATTTTACAATTAGCACCTGCGATGACTGTTGACTTTAGCCGTCACCCTTGAATTACATTGCTGGCTTGTCACCTGTCTTTAAACGGAACCGTTTGCTTAAATTAATAGATTACCAACGCCGGCAAATAAAAGGCAAGTTTCGTGTGATTTACTGTAAGGTGGATTCCTGGGAAAAGGTGCCACTTATCTCTTTAGGAGCTATCATTTTGTTTTTTGAGCCGACAATTTTTCTCTCTCTCGGATTTTTTCTCTCTTTTCCATTGTACGTGTAATTTGCACTGTGATTATCTGCGACTGTGGAGGGGAAACTGGACCTGGAATTAACCCTGTAAAAACAGTCTGCTTGAACAAAACACAGTCAGCCAGTGTGGGAATGACCTGTGCGTTTGCAGTTTTTCCCCTTGAAGATTGAAAATTCATTTTTTGTTGTTGCATATGTTCGCATTTTTATAGAAGTTATTTAATGTTTTGAAATTTGCAATAGAATTTCGGCTCACAAATCGGGTGCCATTTACCCTGACGTTTCGTCTTTCAGGCGGTGACTTCAGTCATGCCTCGTCTCTTGTACAGGACGCTGTCGAATTGGAAGAGGCGCCCAGTGCAGCCCAGGTCCCCACTCAAGGCTTGCCCAGCACTTGTCTAAGAAAACTGTGCACCTTTTGAGCTACAGTCTGAAATCCAGAACACACGTGGCAGTTTGCTCTTCGCAGACAGCTATGGATATACTAAAATATATACCTGTAGAGTATATCAAAATGTACAATTTCATTTTATGCTAAACTAGTTAAGAGAGAGAAGATGTTTCCACTTGTGGAGGAGACCAAAACTAGGAGCCATAAATATAAGATAGTGCCTAATAAATCCTACAGGAATGCAGGAGAAACTTCTTTACCCATAGAGTGTTTAGAATATGTCCCCCACGGATCTATCCTCGGCCCCCTGCTATTTCTGCTCCTTGGCGACATCATCCGAAAACACTGTGGCAGTTTCTACATGTACGCTGATGACACCCAGCTCTATCTCACCACCACCTCTCTCGACCCCTCCACTGTCTCTAAATTGTCAGACTGCTTGGCCGACATCCAGCACTGGATGAGCAGAAATTTCCTCCAAATAAGTATCAGGAAGACTGAAGCCATTGGCTTCGCTCTCCGCCATGAATTCCATTCCCTAGCCACCGACTCCATCCCTTTCCCTGGCAACTGTCTGAGGCTGAACCAGACTGTTCGCAACCTTGGTGTCATCATTTGTCCCTGAGATGAGCTTCCGACCACATATCTGCGACTCTGGAACAGTTCCCATAGATTGGAGAGTAGCTAATGTAACCCTACTATTTAAAAAAGGTGGTAGAGAAAAAACGGGGAATTATAGACCGGTAAGCCTGACATCGGTAGTGGGGAAAATGCTAGAGTCCATTAGAAAACACGTAATAGCAGAGCACTTGGAAAACAGTGACAGGATCGGACAAAGTCAACATGGATTTACAAAAGGTAAATCATGCTTGACTAATCTACTGGAATTTTTTGAGGATGTAACTGGTAGAATAGATAAGGGAGAACCAGTGGATGTGGTGTATTTGGACTTTCAGAAAGCTTTCAATAAGGACCCGCATAAGAGATTAGCATGCAAATTTAAAGCACATGGGATTGGGGGTAAGGTACTGACTTGGATAGAGAACTGGTTGGCAGACAGGACGCAAAGAGTTGGAATAAACGGGTCTTTTTCCAAGTGGCAGGCAGTGACTAGTGGGGTACCGCAAGGATCGGTGCTAGGACCCCAGCTATTCACAATATATATTAATGATCTAGACGAGGGAACTAGATGTAATATCTCCAAGTTTACAGACAACACAACGCTGGGTGGGTGTGTGTGCTGTGAGGAGGATGCAGAGAAACTCCAGTATGATTTGGACAGGTTGGGTGATTGGGCAGATGCATGGCAGATGCAGTATAATGTGGATAAATGTGAGGTTATCCACTTTGGTGGCAAAAACAGGAAGGCAGATTATTATCTGAACGGCAATAGATTGGGAAAAGGGGGGTGCAACAAGACCTGGGTGTCCTTGTGCACCAGTCACTGAAGGTAAGCATGCAAGTGCAGCAGGCATTTAAGAAGGCAAATGGTGTGTTGGCCTTCATAGCGAGTACAGGAGCAAGGATGTCTTGCTGCAGTTGTACAGGGCCTTGGTGAGACCACACCTTGAGTATTGTGTGCAGTTTTAGTCACCTTATCTGAGGAAGGATGTTCTTGCCATGGAGGGAGTGCAGCGAAGCTTCACCAGACTGATACCTGGGATGGCAGGAATGACGTATGAAGAGCAATTTGGTCGATTAGGCTTATATTCGCTAGAGTTTAGAAGAATGAGAGGGGATCTCATTGAAACTTATAAAATTCTAACAGGACTAGACAGACTAGATGCAAGAAGGATGTTCCTGATGGCAGGGGAGTCCAGAACCAGGGGTCACAGTCTAAGGATGAGGGGTAAGCCATTTAGGACTGAGATGAGGAGGAATTTCTTCACCCAGAGAGTGGTGAACCTGTGGAATTCTCTACCACAGAAGGCAGTTGAGTCCAACTTATATTAAATATATTCAAGAAGGAGTTAGATATATTTAACATAAGAACATAAAGGACATAAGAAGCAGGAGCAGGAGTAGGCCATACGGCCCCTCGGGCCTGCTCCGCCATGCAATAGGATCATGGCTGACCCGAACTTAGACTCACGTCCACTTCCCTGCCCGCTCCCCGTAACCCCTAATTCCCTTATCAGCTAGGAAACTGTCTATCTCCATTTTAAATTTATTTAATGTCGCAGCTTCCACAGCTCTCTGGGGTAGCAAATTCCATAGATTTACTACCCTCTGAGTGAAGAAGCTCCTCCTCATCTCAGTTTTGAAAGGGCAGCCCCTTATTCTAAGATTATGCCCCCTAGTTCTCGTCTCACCCATCAGTGGAAACATCCTCCCCGCATCCACCTGATCAAGCCCCCTCACAATCTTATATGTTTCGATAAGATCGCCTCTCATTCTTCTGAATTCCAATGAGTAGTGGCCCAACCTACTCAACCTTTCCTCATAAGTCAACCCCCTCATCTCCGGAATCAACCGAGTGAACCTTCTCTGAACTGCCTCGAGAGCAAGTATATCTTTTCTTAAATATGGAAACCAAAACTGTATGCAGTATTCCAGGTGTGGCCTCACCAGTACCCTGTATAACTGAAGCAAGGCTTCCCTGCTTTTATACTCCATCCCCTTGCAATAAAAGCCAAGATTCCATTGGCCTTCCTGATCACCTGCTGTACCTGCATACTAACCTTCTGTGTTTCATGCACCAGGATCCCCAGATCCCTTTGTACTGTAGCACTTTGCAGTTTCTCTCCATTTAGATAGTAATTTGCTCTTTGATTTTTTCTGCCAAAGTGCATAACCTCACACTTTCCAACATTATATTCCATCTGCCAAATTTCTGCCCACTCACTTAGCCTGTCTATGTCCTTTTGCAGGTTTTTTATGTCCTCCTCACTCACTGCTTTCCCTCCCACCTTTGTATCATCGGCAAACTTGGATATGTTGCACTTGGTCCCCTCCTCCAAATCGTTAATATAGATTGTAAAGAATTGGGGTCCCAGCATTGACCCCTGCGGAACACCACTAGTTACTGATTGCCAACCCGAGAATGAACCATTTATCCCAACTCTCTGTTTTCTGTTAGATAGCCAATCTTCCACCCATGCCAGTATATTACCCCCAATCCCGTGATTTTTTATCTTGTGCAGTAATCTTTTGTGTGGCACCTTGTCAAATGCCTTTTGGAAGTCCAAATACACCACATCCACTGGTTCCCCTTTATCTATCCTGTTTGTTACGTCCTCAAAGAATTTGAGCAAATTTGTCAAACATGACTTCCCCTTCATAAAACCATGCTGACTCTGTCCGATTAAATTATGCTTATCCAAATGTCCTGTTACTGCTTCCTTAATAATGGACTCCAACATTTTACCAACCACAGATGTTAGGCTAACTGGTCTATAGTTTCCAGCCTTTTGTCTACCTCCCTTTTTAAATAAGGGCGTTACATTAGCAGTTTCCAATCTGCTGGGACCTTTCCTGAATCCAGGGAGTTTTGGAAAATTACCACCAATGCATCCGCAATCCCTACTGCTACTTCTCTCAAGACCCTAGGATGTAAGCCATCCGGCCCAGGGGATTTATCCGCCTTAAGTCCCATTATCTTACCGAGTACCATCTCCTTAGTGATTTTAATCGTGTTTAGCTCCTCCCCCCATAGCCCCCTGTTTGTCCAGTGTTGGGATATTTTTAGTGTCCTCTACTGTAAAGACTGATACAAAATATTTGTTCAGCGTCTTTGCCATCTCCATGTTCCCCACTACTAATTTCCCGGTCTCGTCCTCTAAGGGACCAACATTCACTTTAGCCACCCTTTTTCTTTTTATATAACTGTAGAAACTCTTGCTATCTGTTTTTATATTTTTTGCTAGTTTACTTTCATAATCTATCTTCCCTTTCTTAATTAATCTTTTAGTTATTCTTTGCTGGCTTTTAAATGCTTCCCAATCTTCTATCCTCCCACTAGATTTGGCTACTTTATATGCCCTTGTTTTCAGTCAGATACTATCCTTTATTACTTTACTTAGCCACAGATGGCTGTCTTTTCTTTTATGCCCCTTTTTCCTCAGTGGAATATATTTTTCTTGAAAGTTGTGAAATATCACCTTGAATGTACACCACTGCTCATGCACCGTCTTACACCTTAATCTATTTTCCCAGTCCACTTTAGTCAACTCTGCTCTCATACCTTCATAGTCTCCTTTATTTAAGCTTAGTACGCTGGTTTGAGATCCAACTCTCTCACCCTCCAACTGAATTTGGAATTCAACCATGTTATGGTCACTCATTCCAAGGGGACCCTTTACTTGGACATTTTTTATTAATCCTGTCTCATTACACTGGACCAGATCTAAGATTGCCTGCCCCCTGGTTGGTTCAGTAACATACTGCTCAAGGAACCCATCCCTAATGCACTCTATGAACTCTTCCTCAAGGCTGCCCTGCCCAATTTGATTTGTCCAGTCAATATGAAAGTTAAAATCTCCCATGATTATAGCTGTTCCCTTATTACAAGCCCCAACTATTTCCTGATTTATACTCCGACCAATAGAGTTGCAACTGTTAGGAGGCCTATAGACTACGCCCACTAGTGACTTTTTCCCCTTATAATTCCTTATCTCCACCCAAACTGTTTCACTATCCTGATCCTTTGACCCAATATCATTTCTCACTATTGCAGTGATTCCATCCTTTATTAACATAGCCACCCCACCTCCCTTTCCTTCCTGTCTGTCCTTCCTAATAGTCAAATACCCCTGGATGTTTAGTTCCCAGTCATGGTCACCTTGCAGCTATGTTTCTGTAATGGCCACCAGATCATACCCATGTGTAGTTATTTGTACCGTCAACTCATCTATTTTGTTACGAATGCTGCGTGCATTCAGATAAAGAACTTTTAAATATGTTTTGTGACAATTTATTCCTGCTTTTACACCCTTTACTACTTTACCTTTATCTTTATATATTCTGTCCCTTCCTGACACGTTCTGGTTTTTAATTCCCCCACTGCTACCTTGCTCTATTGCCTTCTCCGCTGACATTTTTATTTTTAGCTCTCTTGAAACCTCCCCCCTACTAATTAGTTTAAAGCCCTCTCTACAGCCCTAGTTATTCGATTCGCCAGGATTCTAGTCCCAGCACTGGCCAAGTGAAGTCCGTCCCAATGGAACAGCTCTCTCCTGTCCCAGTACTGGTGCCAGTGTCCCAAGAAGCAAAACCCATTTCTCCCACACCAGTCTTTGAGCCATGCATTTAACTCTCTGATTTTATTTACCCTAGCCAAATTTGCTTGTGGCTCAGATAGTAATCCAGTGATTATTACCCTTGTGGTTCTGCTTTTTAATTTGGCCCCTAGCTGCTCATACTCCCGCAGCAGAACCTCTTTCCTTGTCCTATCTATGTCATTGGTACCAACATGGACCATGACAACTGGATCCTCCCCCTCCCACTCCAAGTTTCTCTCCAGCCCAGAGGAGATGTCCGTAACCCTGGCACCGGGCAGGCAACACAACCTTTGGGACTCTCGCTCTCGGCTGCAATGAACCCTATCTATCCCCCTAATGATACTATCCCCTACCACTACAACATTTCTTTTTACTCCCCCCACTTCAATGGCCCCTCGTTCCACAGTGCTGTGGCTAGGTTGCTCATCCTCCCTGCAGTCCCCGTTCCCGTCCTCACAGGGAGTAAGAGCCTCGAACCTGTTGGACAAGAGCAAGGGCTGTGGCTCCTCCAACACTACCTCCTGGATCCCCGTACCTGCCTCACTCATAGTCACACCCTCCTGTCCCTGACCACGGACTACATCTGAATTAGGTAATCTAATTGGTGTGACTACTTCCTGGAACACAGAGTCCAGGTAACTCTCCCCCCTCCCTGATGTGTCGCAGTGTTTGAAGCTCGGACAGGCTAAAGGGATCAAGGGATATGGGGAGCAGGGACAGGTACTGAATTTGGATGATCAGCCATGATCTCATTAAATGGCGGAACAGGCTCGAGGGGCCGAATGGCCTACTCCTGCTCCTATCTTCTATTATTCTATGTCTATGTTTCTATCACAAAGACCGCCTATTTGCACCTCTATAACATCGTCCGACTCTGCCCCTGCCCCAGTTCATCTGCTGCTGAAACCCTCATCCATGCCTTTGTTACCTCCACACATGACTATTCCAATGCACTCCTGGCCGGCCTCCCATTTTCTACCCTCCATAATCTTGATGTCATCCAAAACTCTGCTGCCCGTTCACCCATCACCCCTGTGCTCGCTGACCTACATTGGTTCCCGGTTAAGCAATGCCTCGATTTAAAAATTCTCATCCTTGTTTTCAAACCCCTCCATGATCTTGCCTCTCCCTATCTCTGTAATCTCCTCTAGCCCAACTACACTCTGAGATATCCGCATTCCTCCAATTCTGACCTCTTGAGCATCTCCGATTTTAATAGCTCCACCATTGGTGACCGTGCCTTCAGCTGCCAAGGCCCTAAGCTCTGGAATTCCCTCCCTAAACCTCTCTGCCTCGCTACCTCTCATTCATTCTTTAAGATGCTCCTTAAAACCTACCTCTTTGACCAAGTTTTTGGTCATCTGCCCTAATATCTCCTTATTTGGCTCAGTGGGAGGAGGCTCACGTGGAGCATAAACACTGGCTTTTTTACCAGTGTTTTTTTTAAAATTTCCTTATGGGATCTGGGTGTCGCTGGCAAAGCCAGCATTTATTGCCCATCCCTAATTGCCCTTGAGAAGGTGGTGGTGAGTCACCTTCTTAAACCGCTGCAGCCCGTGTGGTGAAGGTACTCCCACAGTGCTGTTAGGGAGGGAGTTCCAGGATTTTGACCCAGTGATGATGAAGGAATGGCGATATACTTCCAAGTCAGGATGGTGTGTGACTTGGAGGGGAACTTGGAGGTGGTGGTGTTCCTATGCACCTGCTGCCCTTGTCCTTCTAGGTGGAAGAGTTTTCGGGTTTGGAAGATGCTGCCGAAGAAGCCTTGGTGAGTTGCTGCAGTGCATCTTGTAGATGGTACACACTGCAGCCACGGTACACCAGTGGTGGAGGGAGTGAATGCTTAAGGTGGTGGATGGGATGCCAATCAAGCGGGCTGCTGTGTCCTGAATGGCGTTGAGCTTCTTGAGTGTTGTTGGAGCTGCACTCATCCAGGCAAGTGGAGAATATTCCATCACACTCCTTATTTGTGCCTTGTAGATGGTGGAAAGGATTTGGGGAGTCAGGTGAGACACTCGCTGTAGAATACCTAGCCACTGACTTGTTCTTGTTGCCACAGTATTTATGTGGCTGGTCCAGTTATATTTCTGGTCAATGGTGACCCCCAGGATGTTGATGGTGGGGGATTCGGCGATGGTAGTGCCATTGAATGCCAAGAGGAGGTGGTTAGACTCTCACTTGTTGGAGATATTCATTGCCTGGCACTTCTGTGGCGTGAATGTTACCTGCCATTTATCAGCCCAAACCTGAATGTCATCCAGGTCTTGTTGCATGCGGGCATGGACTGCTTCATTATCTGAGGAGTTGTGAATAGCGCTGAACACTGTGCAGTCATCAGCGAACATCACCATTTCTGTTGGAGGGGAGGTCTTTGATGAAGCAGCTGAAGATGGTTGGGGCTAGGATACTGCCCTGAGGAACTCCTGCAGCGATGTTCTGGGGCTGTGATGATTGACCTTCATCCACTACAACCATCTTCCTTTGTGCTAGGTATGACTCCAGCCAGTGGAGCGTTTTCACCCTGATTCCCATTGACTTCAGTTTTACTAGGGCTCCGTGATACCACACTTGGTCAAGGGCAGTCACTCTCACCTCACCTTTGGAATTCAGCTCCTTTGTCCATGTTGGGCTGAATGGCCTGTTTCTGTGCTGTGCATTCTATGTAATTCTATGTAATAGGTGATGTTGTTTCAGGGAGGAATGTTGGCCAGGACACCCAGAGAACTTCATGTTCTTTGTTCAACAACAAGGCCATGGGATCTATAACATCCACCAATGAAAAAGGCAGATGATACCTTAGTTTAACATTGTATCTCATTCAAAGGATGGCATCTCTGACAATACAGCATCTCCTGAGTACTGCGCTCGAGTGAAATCTATATTATGTAATCCTGAGTGGGCCTTGAATACACAGTCTTCTGACTCTGAGGTAAGAATGCTACTAACTGAGCCAAGCTGACAATTCAAATGAAGAATTTCTTCCAGTTTTTTGACGATAATGTGATTTCCTAGGCTAGATTTTCCAATTGGTGTTATTTTAATACATAGAAACATAGAAACATAGAAGATAGGAGCAGGAGTAGGCCATTCGGCCCCTCGAGCCTACTCCGCCATTCATTGCGATCATGGCTGATCATCCAAACTCAGTACCCTGTCCCTGCTTTCTCCCCATATCCCTTGATCCCCTTAGCCTTAAGAAATATATCTAACTCCTTCTTGAATATATTTAATCAATTGGCCTCAACTGTCTTCTGTGGTAGAGAATTCCACAGGTTCACCACTCTCAGTCCTAAATGCTTACCCCTTATCCTTAGACTGTGACCCCTGGTTCTGGACTCCCCCACCATCGGGAACAGCCTTCCTGCATCTAGTCTGTCTAGTTCTGTTAGAATTTTATAAGTTTCAATGAGATCCATCCCCTCTCATTCTTCTAAACTCTAGCAAATATAAGGCTAATCAACCCAATCTCTCTTCATACGTCATTCCTGCCATCCCAGGTATCAGTCTGGTGAATCTTCGCTGCACTCCCTCCATGGCAAGAACAGCCTTCCTGTTTTTGTCACCAAAGTGGATAACCTCGCATTTATCCACATTATACTGCATCTGCCATGCATCTGCCCAATCGCCCAACCTGTCCAAATCGTACTGGAGTTTCTCTGCATCCTCCTCACAGCACACACGCCCACCCAGCTTTGTGTCATCTGCAAACTTGGAGATACTACATCTAGTTCCCTCGTCTAGATCATTAATATATATTGTGAATAACTGGGGTCCTAGCACCGATCCCTGTGGTACCCCACTAGTCACTGCCTTCCACTCGGAAAAAAACCCGTTTATTCCAACTCTCTGCTTCCTGTCTGCCAACCAGTTTTCTATCCAAGTCAGTACCTTACCCCCAATCCCATGTGCTTTAACTTTGCACGCTAATCCCTTATGTGGGACCTTATCGAAAGCCTTCTGAAAGTCCAAATACACCACATCCACTGGTTCTCCCTTATCTATTCTACCAGTTACATCCTCAAAAAATTCCAGTAGATTAGTCAAGCATGATTTACCTTTTGTAAATCCATGTTGACTTTGTCCGATCCTGTCACTGTTTTCCAAGTGCTCTGCTATTACATCTTTTATAATGGATTCTAGCACTTTCCCCACTACCGATGTCAGGCTTACTGGTCTATAATTCCCTGTTTTTTCTCTACCACCTTTTTTAAATAGTGGGGTTACATTAGCTACCCTCCAATCCATGGGAACTGTTCCAGAGTCTATAGAATTTTGGAAGATGACCAGCAATGCATCTACTATTTCTAGGGCCACTTCCTTAAGTACCCTAGGATGTAGATTATCAGGCCCTGGGGATTTATCGGCCTTCAATCCCGTCAATTTCCCTAACACCATTTCTCTACAAATACTGATTTCATTCAGTTCCTCCCTCTCATTAGACCCTATGTGCCCCGACATCTCTGGGAGTTTATTTGTGTCCTCCTTTGTGAAGACAGAACCAAAGTATGTATTTAATTGGTCTGCCATGTCTTTGTTCCCCATTATATATTCCCCTGATTCTGACTGCAAGGGACCTACGCTTGACTTTACCAGTCTTTTTCTCTTCACATATCTATAGAAGCTTTTACAGTCAGTTTTTATGTTCCCTGAAAGCTCATACTCTATTTTTCCCCTCTTAATTAATCCCTTTGTCCTCCTTTGCTGAATCCTAAACTGCTCCCAATCCTCAGGTTTGCTGCTTTTTCTGACTAATTTATATGTCCTCTCCTTGGATCTTATGCTATCCCTAATTTCTCCTGTTAGCCATGGTTGAGTCACCTTTTTTGTTTTATTCTTATGCCAAACAGGGATGAACAAATTCTGTAGTTCATCCATGTAGTAACACATTTATTTTAAATGCAAGCAAAAAGAGTGGCCACCTGCATTAACATAACATTGATCAATAAATCTAGGTTCTTGAGTTTAGGTGCTAAAAAGAAAAAAAAACTACCAATAACAGAGGGCAATGGGGAAATGTCCAAAATATTTCAAGTAGGGCAAATATATTCCTATGTAAATAGTCAAGAAATAAGTTCTGCTCGCTTCCGATGGTTCACTAACCTACTGTTTGCCAGAGAATGAGGGGTAACCATGCATGCAGGGAGTTCTCTTATGTAAAAAAAATAGTCTATATTCATGGGAGGTGCATAGTTTTGTAAATGAAAGTATCTATATTTGAATCACCCAATAGAGAAGTACTTGTCCTGCCTTCCAACACCAAAAGAGTTGGTAGGGTTGTGAAAATATGACTTGAAAAAGAAGAGTTAAAAGCTAAAGAGCCAAAATTCTATTTTCTTTAATTCTGCATTCTTCCAATGTTTCAGGTGTTTTGAAATGTAATTCTCTAAGATCAAGAAAAAAATATGCACAAGTCAGTATCTGCACCTCTTTAATGCACTTCTGAAGAGGAACGCCACCATTACCAATTACTTGCGTATTTGTGGGAAGTAAGCCAGATCTGACAATTCCATGTTTAGTCACATCCCATCTGTTATTTTGTGGGTTATTTCATTGATCCTAGTCTATGACTAATTATACATGTAAGGGAAATGGGAAAGATGTTTCTAAAAAAGAAAACATATCAATAAAATAGCATATCCTGTGCTGAGTTATGTGAGGTGGCAGTTGGGGCACTAAAATTGACCCTTAGCACTCCTGGATTAACGAAGGAAAAATTGCCCAGTGGTTCTGGTCATGGACCCCATCTAATCACTCCAGCTGGAAGGTGTGCCTGTGGATGTTGATTTGAGGGCAGAATCATGCTTGGCTGTGATGTCTCCTGCAGTCAACCTATCAACTCTCACTCTCTAGGCTCACACATGAAGAATGGCCACTTGAGCGAGAGACTGTACCCCAGTGAAGATTCAGTGCCTTGAGAAGAGAAAGAGGGGAGTGGTGAAAATTGGTGAAAAATGTTGGGGAAAAAGAAGAGTTCGCATATCTTGCGATGGAGGAACTCAAAGCTTCCAGGTGCCTTCATTCACATAGTGCTGAAGAGTTGGCATGGCAAGGATATTATGAAGGTGAGTTAACCTTCAGTCATCCACAGAAGTGGCAGAATTCAATTCCTGTTAACATTTACAATCAGAATTCCAACTTGCCAAATGTTTAAGTATGCCTGGCTGGTACATGTTGTGCACTGAGGATGTCTTGTCTCCGAATGTTTGAAAGCCGACCTCTGTTAGGGCATATAAAACACACTAAGCTCATGGTCTACAGAGCAGTAGTGATACCCACCCTCCTGTATGTTTCAGAGACATGGACCATGTACAGCAGGCACCTCAAAGCACTGGAGAGGTACCACCAACGCTGCCTCCACAAGATCCTGCAAATCCATTGGCAGGATAGCCGCACCAACATCAGTGTTCTCGCTCAGGCCAACATCCCCAGCATTGAAGCTCTGACCACACTCGATCAGCTCCAATGGACGGATCACATCGTCCGCACGCCCGATACGAGACTCCCAAAACAAGTGCTCTACTTGGAGCTCTGGCACGGCAAGAGAGCCCCAGGTGGGCAGAGGAAACGCTTCAAGGACACCCTCAAAGCCTCCTTTGAAAAAATGCAACATCCCCACCGACACCTGGGAATCCCTGGCCAAAGACTGCAAAAAGTGGAGGAGAAGCATCCGGGAAGGCGCCGAACACCTCGAGTCTCTTCGCCGGGAGCAAGCGGAAGCCAAGCGCAAACAGTGGAAAGAGCGCACGTCAACCCAAGCACCCCATCCACCCGGCCCTTCAACCACCGTCTGCCCCACCTGTGACAGAGACTGTAGGTCCCGCATTGGACTCATCAGTCACCTGAGAACTCCTTTTTAATGTGGAAGCAAGTCATCCTCGGTTCCAAGGGACTGCCTAAGAGGAAGAAGCAGAAGAAGAAAACACATTGCAAAACACGCTTCATTATAACATAGTTACCAATTCACTGTGCTTATGATTTTGCTGATGCAGAGCAGCCAGAGGAAATCTTACCTTAATGGTGCAAAATCAATAAATTATTAATGACATCATGAGTGCTATCAATACTCAATATTGAACAATAGTTTTATTGGAACAATCTAAGAAGATATAGATATAGCAAGATTTCTCCAATCACAGGGAAGTAGGGCATTCAGGTGACTCCATTCCTCCCTGTAATGGAATGCTAGAAGTTCATTAAAAAAATAATAAATTTCTCCTGTACATTTATTACAGACCTGTCCGAACACCATCATTTTTACCGGATGCTATCTGATATCTACTGGTGACGATAAGGTGAAAGGGGAACATTTAACACAACTCAGGGCATGTCCGAAATAACAACAGAAAAAGCTGGAAAAACTCAGCAGGCCAGGCAACATCTGTGGAGAGAAAATAAAGTCAACGTTTCGGGTCAAACTCTTTGTCAAGTCTTGACAAAGAGTTTGACTCGAAACGTTGACTCTATTTTCTCTCCACGGATGTTGCCTGGCCTGCTGAGTTTTTCCAGCTTTTTCTGTTGTTATTTCGGATTTCCAGCATCCGCAGTATTTTGCTATCAGGGCATGTCTGTGGCTGGTCCATACTGCTACCATCAGTCTTTGTTAGATATCACAGTTACACAGGCTCCCAGCAGTGTGCTTTGAAAGTACTTACCACGGGACTCGCAACAGATCAGATCAACAACAATAACAACAACTTGCATTTATATAGCTCCTTTAACATAGTAAAATGTCCCAAGGTGCATCATAAGTGCGCTATCAAACAAAATTTGGCACCGAGCCATGTAAGGAGATATTAGGGCAGATGAGGTAGGTTTTAAAGAGCATCTTAAAAGATGAAAGAGAGGTAGACAGGCGGAGAGGTTTAGGGAGGGAATTTCAGAGCTCACGTCCTCGGCAGCTGAGGGCACGGCCGTCAATGGTGGAGCGATTAAAATTGGGGATTCACAAGAGGCCAGAATTGGAGGAGCTCGGAGATCTCGGAGGGTTGTGGGGCTGGAGGAGGTTACAGAGATCGGGAGGGGCAAGGTCACGGGAGGGGGAATTGAAAACAAGGATGAGAATTTTAAAATTGATGTGTTGCTCAACCGGGAGCCAATGTAGGTCAACGAGCACAGGGGTGATGTTTGAACGGGACTTGGTGCGAGCAAAGTGAAAAAGATCACGAGCAAAGTGTGTCTGCACTCACAAAGTACAGTCTTACCCGCACAGTCATCAACAACAACTCTAGAGATTGAATATATTTGGTTCCAGAATGGACTCACTTATGTCGGTGCAGGCTCGATGGGCCGAAATGGCCTCTATCTGCACTGTGAGGTTTCTGTGAATTGGTCAAGTGTTCAAACAATTTAGTCTCTCTTCCACTCACAAATATGATGCTCCTCTCCCCGTACAACTGACTCACCTAATAATGTCTGAAGAGAATAATTTTGCAAGGACTGAAACTATTTGGACATGTAGAGGAATGACCTAATAACAACTGGCATTTATATAGCGCCTTTAACATAGTAGAACATCCCATGGCGCTTCACAGGAGAGTTAGCAAACAAAAATTGCACCAAGTTACCATTTAATTAGAATGGTCTATGTAGAAACTGGCTGCTTCCTGTGTCACACACAAGTTTAATTCCGCACTTAATGATTTAAAGTATACATGCAATAAATTTCTGTCTCTTCCTTATACCATCAGCACTCATAAGAATTGTAACTCGTGCAAAATACTTACCAATGAGGCCATAAACTGGTACACTGCTCCCAAAAGTAATCTGGGCCGCTGCTGCCCCGAGATCCCCAACTTCCGTGGTCACAACCCTCCCCCTCGCCACCCCCCCCACCCCCCGGCAACTTACCATGCGGCCAGCTGCTCCGGCCCGATTTTGAGGCCTCAATCCAGCGACCTGCAGCTTGCCTGCCAAATTAAAATGAATCCAAATCGCAGGGGGACTTTGACACGCTGGTCGGTCACCCAAAAGTCAAAATCCGCCCCAGGGTCATGGCATACATATAGATGAGTAAAGTCACAGAGTCCATCACAGCTCAACTGTCCAAAAGTAATTTTAAAAAACGACAGTCCTCCCATATTTCTCAAGTTTTTTTTTGCATTTTGGATTTCTACTCATTGTTAGGGATGGCCTTGGGAAATAAAGGGATAATATGGGAAATGTGACAGGATGTGATAGGCTGTATTGGAGGATATTGCAGTTGCTCCTTTTGAATGAGTTGCTTTTCTAGTTTGTTAAGATTTGACAATTACAGTGGGGAAGTGCAATCCAGTCTCTAATCACAACAGGATGTCCAACTCTACAAAGACAAAACATCATTTATGGTTAGCTGCACATAAAGATATAATCTGAAAGTTTACACAATATATGTCAGAAAAAAATCACAAATATCAAGACAAGGACTGACCTTTTTTGTCAGCCAGCAGGCACATGAACTTACAATTAGAAGAGAGGCCAAAACTAAATTGAAAACAAAGTTCTCGCTCTCTGGAAATCTGCAACTCTCTCTCTCTCTCTCAAAAGTTGTTGAGGCTGGAGGTCAATTGAAAATTTCAAAACTGAGATTTTTGTTAGGCAAGGGTATTAAGGTTTACGGGGCCAAGGCGGCTAGATGGAGTTAAGATACGGATCAGCCATGATCTAATTGAATGGCGGAACAGGTTCAAGGGGCTGAATGGCCTACTCCTGTTCTTATCTTCTTCCCAAATTAGGCCACTTTGGGTTTATTTGCAAATACCTAAATTTTGTTTTGCTTGGATCATCCTGTGTTCGAGCTGTCCTGCCCCTTTTTATGGACAATAAAAGAAAAAAAAGACTTGCGCCTTTCATGACCGCAGGATGTCTCAAAGTGCTTTACAGCCAATGAAGTACTTTTGAAGTGTAGACGCTGCTGTAATGTAGGAAATGCAGCAGCCAATTTGCGCACAGCAAGCTCCCACAAACAGCAGTGTGATAATGATCAGATAATCTGTTTTTGTTATGTTGATTGAGGGATAAATATTGGCCGGGACACCGGGGGATAACCCCCCTGCTCTTCTCCAAAATAGTCCCATTGGATCGTTTACGTCCACCTGAGAGAGCAGCCGGGGCCTTGGTTTAATGTCTCATCCGAAAGACGGAAACTCCAACGGTGCAGCACTCCCTCAGCACTGCACTGGAGTGTCAGCCGAGATTTTTGTGCTTAGGTCTCTGGAGTGGGACTATGAACCCACAACCTTCTGACGCAGATGCAAGGGTGCTACTCACTGAGTTCTGGCTGACACTTTAGAAAAGAAAAGGGAAAAATGCATAGCATACAGAATACACAATGGCCTTTGGCAAATGTCCGTCACTATTTTTTTCATTTTCTGCTTGCCATGTCTTCCTTCTGCAATGACTGGTGATGTAGAAAGTGCCATCTGTGGATGGAGCTACAGCAGGAAGGGTAGAAACATAGAAACATAGAAGATAGGAGCAGGAGTAGGCCATTCAGCCCCTCGAGCCTGCTCCACCATTCAATGCGATCATGGCTGATCATCCAAACTCAGTACCCAGTCCCGGCTTTCTCCCCATATCCCTTGATCCCTTTAGCCTTAAGAAATATATCTAACTCCTTCTTGAATATATTTAATGAATTGGCCTCAACTGCCTTCTGTGGTAGAGAATTCCACAGGTTCACCACTCTCTGGGTGAAGAAATTCCTCCTCATCTCAGTCCTAAATGGCTTACCCCTTATCCTTAGACTGTGACCCCTGGTTCTGAACTCCCCCGCCATCGGGAACATCCTTCCTGCATCTAGTCTGTCTAGTCCTGTTAGAATTTTATAAGTTTCAATGAGATCCCCTCTCATTCTTCTAATGAAAGGGTAGTATGTATTTTGTCCGGTGATTTTTGTGTGCTTGTTTGTAACTGGTCACATGCAGGCCAGGATTCGAGGGAGGAGAAAGGCAGTTTTAGACGAAGGTGACATACAGCACTCCTCTTTTCTTGGTGTCTCTCATTTGAAGAGCAAACTTTATTCACATTTGGATTCTTTGCCAAATGTTTCTGTATTACTAGATTCCTTTGCAAGAAAAATCTACAGACAATTTATTATTCCATCACAATGATTGAATGTGATATCCTTTCACTGTGTAAGTTCCAACGACCCTTAGTGACTAATAGATATATGACAAGAGTTGTAGGCTGTTGTTAAGCTAATCATGAAGGGTGGGCGAAAGATAATTAAGCTTTTCCAGCAGCTTGTCTTATTGGGGATAGGAGATTTTTTTAATGTGGTGTTTTAACTGCCAGCTGCCCAATAAAACTTAATTTAAACATAAAATGACCCTTACAATGTTTTCCAGCCACTCCTCTTAATAGCATGTGCCTAAGGAAAAAATCAACCCCAGCAGAACAACATTTGTTTTCCACACAGAAAGATGAATTCCACAACAGAAAATAAAATCTTAGCTTCCTTTTAAGAGAAAGAGAAAACGATCGCATCCATTTCTAAACCATGACCGAGACTTCTGACGGCAATACAGGTACTGCTTTGGTTTCTCTTTCTCCCCCACTCTCATTGACACTTTTAGAAAGGACTTGCATTTATGTAGCGCCTTTCACAACCTCAGGACTTCACAAAGTGCTTTACAGCCAATGAAGTACTTTTGAAATGCAGTCATTGTTGTGATGTAGGAATCACTGCAGCCAATTTGCGCACAGCAAGGTCCCGCAAACAGCTATGTGGTAATGTCCAGATAATCTGTTTTTAGGTGTTGGTGGAAGGATATCGGGGAGAACTCCCTTAGGAACAGTGCCCTGGGATCTTTTACGTCCACCTGCGAGGGCAGATGGGTCCTCGGTTTAACGTCTCATCCGAAAGACGGCACCTCCGACAGTGCAGCACTCCCTCAGCACAGCTCAGTTAGATTCTGTGCTAAAATCTCTGGAGTGGGGCTTGAACCCACGACCTCTGACTCCGAGGTGAGAGTGCTACCTACTGAACCATGGCTGAAGCTTTTCTAATATTTTCCCAGATGGAGCAAAATGAACAATGAAAAAGATGATTACAATTTAAGAAAATATTTTTGTGACAGAAGAGAAGATTTGCATTTGCTGTTTGCTTATATTTAATCATTTCAAGGTTATGGCACTTTCTTTCTTGGGTAAACTTTGGCAAGCATGTCAATTATTAAATGCATAGCTTTGTCTGTTTTCAGCTGTCTACCTTTATATCCTGTGTATGTATGTGTCAGTATTTTCACCTCTGAGTCACAAGGTTGTGAATTCAAGCCCAACCTAGGTCTGGAGCACACACTGCACAACAGCAAAATACTGCGGATGCTGGAAATCTGAAATAAAAACAGAAAATGCTGGAAACACTCAGCAGGCCAGGCAGCATCTGTAGAGAGAGAAACAGAGTCAACGTTTCAGGTCGATGACCCTTTGTCACAACTGGAAAAAGTTACAGATTTTTAAGCAAGAGTAGGGGCAGGGAAAGGGAGGAAAGAACAAAAGGGAAGGCTGGAAGGCAGGAGAGATTAAAAGGCAAAAGGGATGATGGTGCGAGGCAAAAGGAGATGGTAATGGGACAAGTTAAGAAACAAAAGATGACTCTAGATGAAGTGTAAATGGCAGAATCATCAACAGCTGCCATGTGAGAGAAAAAAAGAAGGAAAAGGGAAAAAAAAATAGGGGCCGAGGTTATGGTCTGAAATTGTTGAACTCAATGGGCCAGTAATTCCGGTCCCAACGCATGAGTACGGACGGTGTACTCACGCGTAGGCCCGTTGGAAGTGCCGGATTTCAGCATGCACAGCGCATGCGCGGGAAACCGGCATTTCCTCCAAGGGGTTCAGAGGTCCAATGCGTGCGCGTAGGACTCTGCGCGCATGCGTTGAACTTCCTTCTTTTTGACAGGTTTGCCCGTGTGTAAGGGCCTGAACTTTTTAGACATATAAAAAGGAGGCGTAAGGACTTGATTCTTGAAGGTAAGTGGTCTATTATTTAAAATTATAACATTTTTTCCACAGCTTTATTGTTTATAAGGACTTTACAGTAAGGTAAGTTTATTTTTAGACCTGATTTCTTAAAAAATTATTTTTGTCAAAAATTTGATTAATTGTTTAAAATAGTTTTTGAAAGTTATTTATAGTTTATTTAATTATTGGGATGTTTTTTAAAATGTTATTTAAAGTTAAACTAGTCTTTTGGGCGCCCGTACTTTTCATGAGTTTGACAGTTTTTACTATCAAACTCATGAATGAAGTTTCCCCTCCCTTGATTGGCTGCACAGTGCTCACCTAATCCCAGCCGGCACATCGCACTAACTACGCCGCTGGATCAGGCAAGCACATCACGCCGACATCTGAACCGGGCCAGTGACAGGAATTCCAAGCAGGCCCAGGCTTCAGATGTCGGCGCGCCGGGTGAGTGCACATCGGGGGCTTGCATGCGCGGCAAGCCCCCGATCCTAATTTCTGGCCCAATATTGAGTCCAGAAGGCTGTAAAGTGCCTAATCGAAAGATGAGGTGCTGTTCCTCGAGCTTACGTTGAGGTTCGTTGGAACAATGCAAGAGGCCGAGGACGGTGAGGTCAGAGTGGGAGTGGAGCTGAGAATTAAAGTGACAGGCGACCGGAAGCTCGGGGTCACCCTTACAGACTGAACGGAGGTGTTCCGCAAAGCAGTCACCCAATCTGCATTTGGTCTCCCCAATGTAGAGGAGACCGCATCGTGAGCAGCGAATACAGTATACTAAATTACAGGAAGTACAAGTAAATCACTGTTTCACCTGGAAGGAGTGTTTGGGGCCCTGGACAGGGGGAAGGGAGCAGGTAAAAGGGCAGGTGTTACAACTCCTGCGCTTGCACGGGAAGGTGCCATGGGAAGGGGAAGGTGTGTTGGGGTGATAGAGGGGTGGACCAGGGTGTCGCGGAGGGAGCGGTCCCTTCAAAATGCTGAAAGGGGAGGGGAAGATGTGTTTGGTGGTGGGATCACGCTGGAGGTGGCAGAAATGGCGGAGGATGATCCGTTGAATGTGGAGGCTGGTGGGGTGAAAGGTGAAGACAAGGGGAACCCTATTGTGGTCCTGGGAGGGAGGGGAAGGGGTGAGAGCAGAAGTGCGGGAAATAGAACGGACACGGTCAAGAGTTCTGTCAACCATGGTAGAGGGGAATCCTCGTTTGAAGAAAAAGGAAGACATGTCAGAAGCACTAATATGGAAGGTGGCATCATCAGAGCAGACGCGGCGGAGACGGAGAAACTGGGAGAATGGAATAGAGTCCTTACGGGAAGTGGGGTGGTAGGAAGTGTAGTCCAGGTAGCTGTGGGAGTCAGTGGGCTGATAGTGAATGTTTGTCAATAGCCTATCCCCAGAAATGGAGACAGAGAAGTCGAGGAAGGGAAGGGAAGAGTCGGAGATGGACCATGTGAAGGTGAGGGAAGGGTGGAAATTGGAAGCAAAGTGAATGAAATTTTCTAGTTTTGGGCGAGAGCAGGAAACTGCACCGATACAGTCATCAATGCACCAGAAAAAGAGGTGAGGGAGGGGACCTGAGTAGGACTGGAACAAAGACTGTTCCACATATCTCACGAAAAGGCAGGCATAGCTAGGACCCATGCGGGTACCCACAGCAGCACCTCTAATTTGGAGGAAGTGAGTGGAGTCAAAAGAGAAGTTGTTTAATGTGAGAACAAGTTCAGCCAGGTGGAGGAGGGTGGTGGTGGAAGGGGACTGGTTGGGCCTCTGTTCAAGGAAGAAGCGGAGCGCCCTCAGGCTATCCTGCTGGGGGATGGAGGTGTAGAGCGGTTGGACGTCCGTAGTGAAAAGGAGACGGTTGGGGGCCAGGAAACTGATAAAGTGGCGGAGGATGTCGGAAGATTCCTGGATGTAGGTGGGAAGAGACTGAACAAGGGGAGAAAACATAGAGTCGAGATAGGAAGAGATAAGTTCCGTGGGGCAAAAAAAGGCTGAAATGATGGATCTACCAGGGCAGTATTGTTTGTGGATCTTGGGAAGGAGGTAGAAGCAGGCTGTGCGGGGTTGGGGAACTATGAGGTTGGCGGCCGTGGAGGGAAGTTCTCCAGAGGAGTTGAGGTCAGTGACAGTCTTGGAAACGGTGGTTTGATGTTCGGTAGTAGGGTCATGGTCCAGGCGGAGGTAGGAGGAGGTGTCTGAGAGTTGGTGTTCAGCTTCCGCTAGGTAGAGGTCCGTGCGCCAAACAACAACAGCACCACCCTTGTCAGCAGGTTTAATGACAATGTCGGGGTTGGATCTGAGAGAATGGAGTGCTGCAAGTTCAGAGGGAGGTAGGTTGGAGTGAATGAGGGGAGCCGAGAAATGGAGATGGCCGATGTCACGGCGGCAGTTTGCAATGAAAAGATCTAGAGAGGGCAAGAGGCCAGAGGGAGGGGTCCAGGTCGAACGAGATTTCTGAAAACGGGAAAAAGGGACAGCTGTGTGGGGGGAAGACCCCTGGCCAAAGAAGTGGGCACGGAGACAAAGGCAACGGAAAAAGGACTCAGCGTCGTGCCGAGCTCGAAATTCATTGAGGTGGGGGCGTGAGGGGATGAAGCTCAGGCCTTTGCTGAGGACTGATCGTTCAGGGTCAGAGAGGGGAAGGTCAGAGGGGATAGTGAAAATACGGCAGAGGGTGGGATTGGAAGAAGGGATGGGCTCAGAGGAAAGTGAAGGGGAAGAAGGTTCCAGAGAGGCGTTGGTGTCCCAGAGTTGTTGAAGCACACACTGTTACTTCAGTACAGTACTGCAAGATGTTGGACAATTAAATCAAGTGTATCTCCACACCATGGCTACAATTAAATCAAGGCCCTGTCTGCCCTCTCAGGTTGGTGTGAAAGAAAGACTTCCATTTATATAGTGCCTTTTGCGACCACCGGACGTCTCAAAGCACTTTACAGCCAATGAAGTACTTTTGAAGTGTAGTCGCTGTTGTGATGTGCAAAATGCAGCAGACAATTTGCACACAGCAAGCTCCCACAAACAGCAATGGGATAATGACCAGATAATCTGTTTTTCTTATGTTGGTTGAGGGATAAATGTTGGCCAGGACACCCAGGATAACTCCCCTGCTCTTCTTCAAAATAGTGCCATTGCATCTTTTTACATCCACCTGAGAGAGCAGACGGGGCCTCGATTTAATGTTTCATCCGAAAGACGGCACCTCCGACAGTGCAGCACTCCCTCATGGCACTATTCGAAGAAAAACAGCAGAATTCTGCCAATGCCCTGGCCATCAATTATCCCTCAACCAACACCATTAAAAACAGATTATCTGGTCATTTATCTCATTGCGGTATTCAAATAGTTCTCACGTTTCCATACATTAAAGCAGTAACTACATTTCAAAAGTACTTCATTGGCTGTGAAGTGCTTTGGGATATCCTGGGGTCATGTAAGGTGCTATATAAATACATGTTCTTTGTTTCCTGTGCAAAAATAAAAAGAGCGCACCATTGCCTTGAAGTTATTACAGGGTTGTGAGCTATGTTGCCTATTTATTATCTTAATAAATCAGGTTCTCACACTTAATGCAATCTGCTCAGGAAACTAATATATGGATGTTCATTATAATCTATAAACTACTACAGGGCCAGTTGATATGTTTCTTTTATTACAGCTTACGGTTCGCAGAAAAATAGTACATTTTCAAATACACTTTCTAAAATCTTTGCAGCGTAATAAAACAGATTATGAGAGACAAGATTTAATAATAGGCTACTCCTGGTTTTTTTGGTTTAAAATTAATAGTACGCTGTACTCCCTTTAGTAGATCTGCCTCCACTCCAACAATCCACATTCTGCAATGCAAGCCATTCTTTGCCAGTAGGTAAACTAATTACTGCTATTGTCTTTTAATCTGAAATACATGGGGCACAAATTACATGACAATAGAACGTGAAGTGGCAGGGAGCTATCAGCCCAGCAGATCTAGATGACACCAGTGCCGATAAGCAACGCAGCAATAACCACAGTAATGGCAAGACTCCTTGAAAGTGCCTTGACCTGCAGCTATATGGCTGATCTCGTTTCCTGAGTAGACTTGTTTTGTTTAATTGTATAGTACATCATGCACTATAATTAGAGCTGTTAAAGGACTATGGAATGAAGGGAGTCTAGAGTAATGGGAATATAGAGGGCTAGGTTTTTTTGTGGGGCGGGGAGTTTAGAAGTTGATAGTAAAAGAATGCGACCCCCTCAGTCCTTCTATGGGACAGTGTTGGTTCCAATTTGTTCTGAATTTACAGTAATTCCAAATATACTTGATACAAATATATTTACCTTTGTCCTGTTGCATTCAAAATAACTTGTTTCGAACCAGAGGTCCTATTTAAACTTTAGCTACATGCTCAGATTGTTGAAAGTATAAATATATACATTGTTATCTTTTCATAGCAAACTTTGAGTAGATATTATTATTGATTGGGGAGTGAACCAGGATTATAAACAAAGACTTTGGGTCATATTTTCCCCCTTTCTCAAAAGAAAACGGCTGCAGTGTCCATTTATCATTATCATAGAATAGTACAGTACAGAAGGAGGCCATTCGGCCCATTGAGTCTGCGCCAGCTCTTTCAAAGAGCAATCCAGTTAGTCTCACTCCCCCGCTCTTCCCCGTATCCCTGCAATTTTTTCTCCTTCAAGTATTTATCCAATTCCCTTCTGAAGGCTACTATTGAATCAGTATCCACCGCCCTATCAGGCAGTGCATTCCAAATCCCAACCACTCGCTGCGTAAAAAAATGTTTTTCCTCACAAATTACAGTGCAACAAGAATGACAGAAGCGTGCACTTTTGGGATATGTGCTTCCTGAGATGCAATATTACTGCAGAAGTAAAAATTAAAAGCCAATCAGAATAAGGTACCTGCCACATTGATATTTTCCCATCAGTGGTATAAATATTCTTTGATCCAGCTGTGGAATTGTTGGCATGTGGAACTCGGTTAATTCAGCTTCTGAAACGTGTTCATGTTTAGTTCATTCAATGTAGGGAAAAAATATGGTTGGTATCATTGGAGAGAGAGAGAGAGAGGAATTTCACTTAGCAACAGTTGGTGTTTGTAACCAACTGGCCTTGGATATTTTACCACAGCAAGGCCGCGGTGTTTTTACGTGCTTCTAACTTTGTTGAAGAAAATGCAGACTTGTGTGTCTGGACATCCAGCATTTTCTGTTGTTATTTCGGATTTCCAACATCTGCAGTATTTTGCTATCGTATTAGACAATGCCTGCTCCAGTTTGATAAGAAAACAGTGTATAAATGTAAGCTTTTGCCTTTGTTCAGGAAGCACAGAAAAACCATGTCTAGGTTTGCATGCTCTATCTGTGACTATACTCTGCTTGTAAATTGCTTTCTATGTTGAAGTTAAAGAATAAAATCATTATAACCAGAAGACTGAATTCGTTACTACTCAAGTGAACAAACAGAAGTTTGTTTTAGACAACAGGAATGTTTAAGTTTTTTGGTACATGGCACAATGTTAAATGAGGAGAAAAAAAATTGATTTTATCTGCAATGCATTGTGTGCACTCAGCCACTGACTTTCCTCATCAAGAAGTACATTAGAGAGAAAGGTGTTCATTTTTGGCCCTGGTGGAAAGTTTTCTCTGTGTGCGAGTGCATTCACAGACCCTTATAACAAAAAATCTGAGGGCGATTTTCTGCTTCGTCACTCCCGGTGCATATATCAGGAAGTTGCGCACTGCCAGCCCATGTTTGTCTATCCAGTATGGGCAGGAAGCAGAAAATCTGCCCTCTGAATCGACGCTGGTGCACCAACCAGCCAAAAAAAACCTTCATTTTTTAAAAGTATTGACGTAATAAAGACTCACTACGCACTTGGTTGTACATAAAGCAAGGCTTTAATCAACTTGTAACAAAACATGGAGGTCTAGTTAGTAGTCACTAGCTTCCTGTTTCCAGACTGTCTCTGGCCAAGTTGGGCCCACGTCCGAGTATTTATACTCCTCGGGCGGCGCCCTCAGCTGGCCGTTCAGTAGTACTTCCTGAGTTACTTCTTGTAGAAGTTGCGATTTATGACAAGTATTCTTTACTCACCCAGTCACCATTCTGACCCTCTGCACCAGGAGTAGATTTTTTTTTATTTTTTAAAAGGGAGCCTGATCTTAAAATTTTAACAAATACCTGAGTAAATGTGTGGATGCGTTTGTGCGTGTCAGTGTGGGGTTAATTTTGACTTTGGGCGATAGTGTAAAACAGGTAATATCAGATCTCTCTCGAATTTTCTGAAAATTGGGAGAGGTATAAACAGGCGGCTGAACCGATATCGCCCATTTCGCACAATCGCCCCAAGTTTAAAATGACCCTGTGTGTGTATGTGTTTTATTTCAGGTTTCCAGTGCAGAGCAAGATTCCTTTTTTGCAAAGAAAACCAGAGTCACACTCAAACAAAAGAGTGCTCATGTTTTTGACTCACTATGGAGGTGAAATCTCGCTCCGTAATATTTCTAATGAACGTTAATCTATTTCAGCTGTGGCTCAGTTGGCTCTGAGTCAGAAGGTTGTGGGTTCAAGTCCCACTCCAGAGACTTGAGCACAAAAATCTAGCCTGACACTCCAGTGCAGTGCAGAGGGAGTGCTGCACTGTCGGAGGTGCCATCTTTTGGATGAGTCGTTAAACCGAGGCCCCGTCTGCCCTCTCGGGTGGATGTAAAAGATCCCGCGGCACTATTTCAAAGAAGAGCAGGGGAGTTCTCCCCAGAGTCCTGGCCAATATTTATCCCTCAATCAATGTCACAAAAACAGATTATCTGCTCATTATCACATTGCTGTTTGTGGGAGCTTGCTGTGCGCAATTTGGCTACCGCGTTTCCTACATTACAAAAAGTACTTCATTGGCTGTAAACCCTTTGGGACGTCCTGAGGTCGTGAAAGGCGCTATAGAAATGCAAGTCTTTCTTTCTTTCAAATAAATGAGTTGGCAAATGCAGTAAAATAGTGCACAGAGAAATTTCATATCAACCAGGCAATGAGTTTAAAATAACACTGAGAGCAGCTCCATCCCCTATGATGGCTTTACAAGAAAAGAAATGTCTAAATCTTAGGAACTGATCTGGGCTGTGGGTCGCACAATTATATAATTAGCCTACTTCTATTTTTACATGGAGCTGCATGGATGTTTGCAAATACAGAGTCTGTAGTGTAAATAGAATTGATAATACACCCTGTTTACTTTGCTGTTATAAATATGAGCCTCAAATCTCCACAGAGCCAGTGGCACACTGCTGGCATAAGTCAGCTTGGACTCCAGCGAGGCTGCAGGGAAATTGGCTGGACCCGGATCCAGGCCCATGCCACAGGTTTCCGTCAGGCCTGTTTAAGGTGAAACCTCGCTCTGCCCCAAACATGACATCAGAGGAGGTAGGCTGGGGGTGGACGGGGAGGGGAGGGGAAATCCCTCACTGGGAAATTCCTGGGCCCTGGCATTCCCTAACATTGAGCAACCTGGATGAGCCTGGAGCACAGATCTGCTCGGCATTTCAAGTAGGCCTCACCTGGCAGACCAGTGCCGGGCCCTGGCCTGAGATGCCCTAAAAGTATCAGCAGAAGTATTATTTGGCTCCCCAGGAGAAGATGGGAGAGCTTTAAGAAAATCCTGCTGGCCGGCAGCATCAGCTGAGGCACTTGAGCCGCCTTGGGGAAATGCCCTCCGTGCCCTTTAGCTCTGCGCGGAGGGGTTTCCTGTACGCGCTGCTCCTGCACACTCTCCACTTTGTCATCTTCGCCTGCCGACCGGGCACGCCTTGCCATCTTGCCATCCGGCGGAGGCGGAGGTCCCCAATGGAGGGCTCTCTACGCGGGAGTCCTCCCCTTTTCTATTGGGGACTTGGCCTGGAGGGTGTTGCACTGAGCAGCCCCGTGCAATAAAATGTTAAGTAGGTTCACGGACTCCCAGGCCGCCTGCCTTTTTTGCGGCCTAGAGGAGTCCGTGTTTCATGTTTATGTTCAGTGTGAGGGGTTGCAGCCCCTGTCCATTATTTAAAGGGGCTGCTCCTTGATTTTTGGTTGCACTTCAGTCCCACGCTCCTGATCTTTGGCCACCCGCTGCGGAGGGGAGCGGGCGGGTCGGAGGACCTCCTCGTAGGACTGCTCCTGGGCCTGGCCAAAGTGGCCATTAATAGGTCCAGGCAGCGGGTGGTTGAGGGGGTCATCCGGCCCGATTGCCTGCCTCTCTTCCGCGGCTATGTTCGCGCCCGGGTGGCCCTGGAGATGGAGCACGCGGTGTCCGCCGGCACGCTTGAGGCCTTCCGAGACCGGTGGGCGCTGCGGGGACTGGAGTGCATCGTCACCCCGGCAAACCAAATTTTAGTTTAATTTGTTAAGTATTAGTTAAAGTCTTATTAAGTTACAGTTAATTGACAGTTAATTTGATTCAACAAAAAGAGGACCAGCTGAGGCACTAGTGGCTGGCCGACTATACTTGTCTCGTGCTGCACTCCTCTGACAGGCAGCCCAATGCTGGGGGTACCTCTTGCTGTCATGTAAATGAGGTGACCTCCCCTCCCTGGCACTGGCTACTCCAGCGGGGTCAGAGGCGGAGGTCATCAGTGCCTGTTCCACCACCCGTCTGCTGGCCAGAGTGCCCCTGAGGATTTTGCCCTATATTTTGTAGTTACTATTAAATTTCTAAGAGAGTTGGCATTTTAAATAAGTATTCTCGTCTTCCTCCAAGCCCTCAATTGCTACCCTAATTTCTAAACCCATCCATTAGCCGTCACTCATCATATTTAAAAAATTGCCTCAGCTTTCATTAAAAAATTAACGCCTTCCAAGGGAACAAACTCTCCATCTCTTTGCTGTCAATGTGAAATTGTGCTTCTTTCATGTGGTCCACTGTTTGTCTTCCCTTTTCTTTCCTCCCCTGTTTTCAGTCATGTGGTGTATGTGCCTTTAAGAGCCTCTGTGTACTGTAATGCCGGTAGTGGCCACTCGGGCTATATAAGCCTGTATAGTGTCTTGTATCTGTTAGTTCACCTCCAGACTTTGTCCAGTAAACACCTGTAAACCAACTCCTGCATTGCGTGTCTTCATTAACACACGGATACAACAGTGGCGACGAATTGGAAATGGACTTACCTGCAATTCGGCAGCACCTCAAGGAGATCGATTCCTCAGACGAAGGAAGAAAAAAAAACTGTGGTTTCACCAGCTAGCCGGGCTGGTGGCAGGTACTGCAATAATCCTTCCTGGGCGGCGGGCTGGGGCTCGATTGGCTGGCTCTACAGCGGGGCCAAGCAGTGAAGGCGCAGGCAAACAAAGACAAAGGGTGGAGCACTCGGGAGACGGCCAGCTCTGCAAAGCAGGTCGGCGTTCAGACCACGCAAAAGGGCGGGGAAAGTCCCAGAGAGTCCGGCGGGAACAAGTCTCCGACTATTAAAAATATTTGTATAAATAAAAACCGCGGAGAACAGCATTGTCAGCAGCAACAGCGGCGGGAAAGCGCGGGAGGCGCCATTTTTTTTTAGCAAGGAAGAAAGGAAAGCGCGGGAGGCGCCATTTTTTTTTCAGGATGCCTAAGACTGGCAATATTACTGCTTTCGATAATGATGTAGAGGATTGGACCACATATGTGGAAAGAGTGGAGGTGTATTGCACAGCAAATGAAATAGAGGATGATAAAAAGGCATCGATACTCCTAAATCTAATGGGCGCAAAGACATACGGGCTATTACGAAACTTAATCACTCCAGCCAAACCGATGGACAAGAATTTTAAGGAAATTGTTGCTACCCTACAGGAGCACTTAAACCCAACACCACTGCTGATAGCGGAATGGTTCAAATTCTTCAGGAGGAATCAGCACAAGAATGAAAGTAACGCTGATTACCTCACCGAATTAAGGAAGCTATCAAAGCACTGCCAATTCGGAGCAGGACTGGCAGATTCTCTTCGAGACAAATTCGTCTGCAGTCTCCTAAGTGAAGGAACACAGAAAAGGCTACTTTCTGAGAAAGATTTAACACTGGACAAGGCTTTCAGTATGGCTGTATCATACGAAGCAGCAGCGAGAGGAGCTGCAGAGATACAGCAAAAGCCACAGGATTTCGGCACCCATGAAATGACACAGGGTTTCAAGAGATGTTATCAGTGCGGCAGATCCACCCATGACCAAAGGGACTGCTGGTTCAAGGACAAAGCATGCAGGCAATGCGGAAAGATGGGACACATTGCACATGTATGCCGATCTGGAAACAAAAAATCCACTAACAAAAAAAAAATCAATAAAGAAAAGTACAAAAAGGTACAAATGATGACGGACAGTAGCTCCGAAGACCAGAAGAGCGATAGCGACTCCGGAAACAAGAGACTAAGCTGTCTCAAATTACATAATGTAATTGCCAAAGAAGATTACCAGACCATTTGGGTTACCCTCACAATAGCAGGGTCCCCAGTTAAAATGGAGCTAGATACAGGATCAGCTCTGACCGTCATAAGTCGACAGGATTACGAGCGGCTATTTCCGCATATACCCTTGAAAGACACATCCATTATCTTAAAAACATATACGGGGCAGAAAGTATACCCCAGAGGGAAAATAAGAGTGCCTGTTGTATACAACAGCAAGAAAATACAGAAGTTGTATTTATATGTTCTGCAAAATGGTGGTCCACCGCTGTTGGGACGTGAATGGATCAGAAAGATATGTTTAGACTGGCACTCTATTCAGGCACTGACGGTGACCAGTAAGAAAAAAAATGATGATGACGTCATACCTGAACGATTGAAAGACATCTTGGCCAACGCCAAAGAAGTGTTCCAAAAGGAACTAGGAACCTTGAAAGGCATCACCGCCTCAATAAAGGTGGAAGATGCGGCAATTCCCAAGTTTTTTAAGGCAAGGCCGGTGCCATACGCAATTCGTCCAGCAGTCGAGGCAGAGCTGGAGAATTTGGAAAGGACAGGAGTGTTATCCAAGATAGATTGGAGCGAGTGGGCAACACCCATCGTCCCGGTCATGAAGAAAACTTTGAATAATGATAAATCTGAAGAACAGAGAAAAATTCGCATCTGTGGGGACTTCAAGGTGACTGTAAACCCGGTCCTTCACACGGTACCGCATCCTCTTCCGAGGATAGAAGATATTTTCGCCTCACTATCCGGAGGGAAACGATTCACAAAAATTGACTTGGCACAGGCATATCTACAGATGGAGGTTGAGGAGACCTCTAAAAAGTATCTCACAATAAACACACACAAAGGCCTGTACCAGTACAATCGACTGGTTTTCGGAGTAGCATCAGCTCCAGCTATCTGGCAAAGAGCTATGGAACAAGTCCTGCAAGGGATTCCTAGGACTCAATGCTACCTAGACGACATCCTTATAACAGGAGAAAACAACAACGAGCACCTTGCCAATTTGGAGCAGGTGCTCACTAGGCTGAGAGAACGGGGCCTACGAGCAAACCGGCCAAAGTGTGAATTTTTCCAGAAACAAATATCATATTGTGGCCACATAATTAACGAAGAAGGGTTGCATAAGTCCCCTGAAAAAATTGAAGCGGTCATAAAAGCCCCAGCACCTGAAAATGTCTCACAATTAAGGTCGTTCCTGGGATTGATAAATTACTATCATAAATTTTTACCGAACTTGTCAACTGTTCTGCACCCTCTTAACGAACTGCTACAAACGGGAGTAATTTGGGAATGGAGCGAGGACTGTAAACGTGCCTTCCATAAATGTAAAGGCTTGATCACGTCCAAGGAAGTTTTGGCTCATTACAACCCATCACTGCCAATCACACTGGCGTGCGATGCATCCCCTTACGGCATAGGAGCGGTATTATCGCATAGGTTCCCTGATGGCTCGGAGCGGCCGATAGCTTTTGCTTCACGCTCATTGAACTCAGCTGAGCGTAACTATGCCCAGATCGACAGGGAAGCACTCAGCCTGGTATGGGGAGTAAAGAAATTCAACCATTACCTACACGGACAAAAATTTACCTTGTTGACTGACCGTCAACCCCTCGTCTCCATATTCAACCCTAAAAAGGGCGTTCCCATTATGACAGCACAAAGGCTACAGAGGTGGTCCCTTTTCCGAGGGGCACACCGATATGACATAGAATACAAAGGATCGAAACAGCATGGAAATGCTGACGGTTTATCGCGCCTACCGTTGCCAACGGTAGAAGAGGCACCTACAGTGGACCCAGTGGAGATGTTCCACTCAACCATAGTGGAATGTCTACCAATAACAAATTCTACCATTGAAAAGGAAACGAGAAATGACCCGACTCTCTCTCTCTCGAGTCTACGATTTAACGGTGAAGGGATGGCCAGCACATGGCGACCCACTGTTGCCAGCATTCTCGCAAAGAAGAGAACAGCTGTCAGTGTGCTGAGGAACCTTGATGTGTGGATCCAGAGTGGTGATTACACCCAAACTCCAGGATAAAGTGCTAAAGGAGCTTCACGAGGGGCATCTGGGTGGAGTGAAAATGAAGAACCTAGCCAGAGCATTTGTGTGGTGGCCAGGTATCGATGGAGACATCGAAGAAATGACCAAGAGCTATCTAGGATGCCAGAAGGTCCAAAACACCCCACCACAAGCCCCTCTACATCCATGGGAGTGGCCCTCATCTCTATGGCAAAGGGTACACATCGACTTTGCTGGTCCATTTATGGACTCAATGTTCTTAATCGCGGTTGATGCACACTCCAAGTGGCCGGAGGTAATAAAGATGTCCTCCACCATCACGGAAAAAACCATCACAGTATTAAGGACCATATTTGCCAGGAATGGGCTGCCTGAACAGATCTGTTCTGATAATGGACCACAATTTGTGTCCGAAGAATTCAGAAAGTTCTTAAAAAACAATGGGGTTAAGCACTATACATCCGCCCCATACCATCCCGCCACCAATGGATTGGCTGAAAGGTTTGTCCAGACCTTCAAGAAGGCCATAAAGGCTATGGGTAATGAAAGCATTAATCTACAGCATAAGGTAGATAACTTCTTGTTTGCCTACCGGAATGCAACACATATGGTTACAAACCAAACTCCCGCCATGATGTTTTTCAATAGAAGACTAAGATGCCGGCTGGATTTGATCAAGCCAAACATCATAAGGGACGTAGAGAACCGGCAATTTCAAGGCATGAATGAAAGGCCAACTAGAACCTTCCAGATAGGTCAACAAGTTTTGGCCCGGGACTACCGTACCGAGAAATGGCAGCCTGGAACTATTTGCACACGACTAGGACCACTGATGTATACCGTGGACATTGGAGAAAGCATAATAAGGCGCCATGCTGACCAGATCATAGAGTCATCCGAAAAGGGACAACATACACCACCACTCTATACGCCTAATGATGAAGTAGAGATACCCATAGTATCTACCTCCGATCCGGTGATACTGGAACCAGATGAACCCGACACTGGCATTCAAGCCGAATCGACCTTGCCAAAAGAACCTACTACACCACCGAAAACTACTACACCACCGAAAACTACTACACCAGCGAGGCGTTATCTGGACCGAGTCAGGAAGCCTCCAGAGAGACTGACTTATAATTGATTAACTGCAGCAAATGTTTAGATTATTGTTCTTGTACACATGTTAATAACAATTACTTAAAATGTTATGTACGGGTTATCTAAAAGGGGAGGAATTGTGGTGTATGTGCCTTTAAGAGCCCCTGTGTACTGTAATGCCGGTAGTGGCCACTCGGGCTATATAAGCCTGTATAGTGTCTTGTATCTGTTAGTTCACCTCCAGACTTTGTCTAGTAAACACCTGTAAACCAATTCCTGCATTCCGTGTCTTCATTAACACACGGATACAACAAGTCACTCTCTCACCCACGCAAATAAGGACATATTTTAACGAGAGTGAAAGATGCCCGTTGAATTCACAGGAGCTGCAGAAAATTGGTGTTGCTAAAAGGGCAGATGTAATCATTTACGTAGGCTTCCACCTCTGTAACATCGCCCGACTCCGCCCCTGCCTCAGCGCATCTGTTGCTGAAACCCTCGTCCAGGCCTTTGTTATCTCGACTATTCCAATGCTCACCTGGCCGGCCTCCCGTCTTCCACCCCCCATAAACTTGAGCTCAATCCAAAACTCTGCTGCCCGTATCCTAACTCACACCGAGTCTCGTTCACCAATCACCAGTGTGCTCACTGATCTACATTGGGTCCCGATCCGGCAACGCCACAATTTTAAAATTCTCATCCTTAGTTTTCAAATCCCTTCATGACCTCACCCCCTCCCTACCTCTGTAACCTCCTCCAGACCTACAACCCTCCGAGATCTCTACACTCCTCCAATTCTGGCCTCTTGTGCATCCCCGATTTTAATCGCTCCACCATTGGCGGCCGTGCTTTCAGCTGCCGAGGACCTAAACTCTGGAATTCCCTCCCTAAATCTCTTTGCCTCACTACCTCTCTCTCCTCCTTTAAGATGCTCCTTAAAACCTACCTCCATCTATCCTAATATCTCCTTATGTGACTCGGTGTCAAATTGTGTTTGATAATCGCTCCTGTGAAGCACCTTGGGACATTTTACTATGTTAAAGGCGCTATATAAATGCAAGTTGTTGTATTATTACAAGCTCATTTCACTTGCAACTGTCATTCAATCCTCTGTGATCTTATAAACAGTTTAACTTTTATATTTCAAATGAATTTGTTACATAGAACAATATAACTGCTGGATCCTCACTATAAGAAGCTGGCTTCTAATCACACAGCAGCCAACATACCAACCTTTCCAATTTTCTTTATAGCCCTTTGCATTTTTAAAAAATCTTACAGCAAAATTCCAAAAGTTGTAAAAAATAATATAATTGCTGGGTACAAGTGATACATTGTTCATTACACTCATAAGGCAAGGCTATGTAATTTACAACATTTGTTGTGAAGATATAATACTGAACTCAGTCGTGGTAAGAATGTTATTGCCCCTGTTCCCATCAAACATGCTCTTTACGTTCCTGCACATTGATTATACGCCATTGAAAGCAGATCACAATATGTTGAGACAACGGAGAAACACAAGATGCAGTGTCTAATGGCAACGCAGATGAATCATTCACGACTATTTTCCATCGGCAGTGATTCACATTCTGTATAAGCCTGTCACCCCTGGTAAATTATTATGGAAAAGGTGAGTCACCTAAAAACTTATAACAAATTATCATGGAAAGATGGAGTTGATGACAGATTGCACCCAACCCACTGTGATTGGTATGACGTGGAATGTAGAATAAATATTGTATTTTACAAATTGTTTAGTGTTAAACTGATTATCAAAAGATCATGGGATAGAGCTTCCGCTTCGGGTGCAATCGGCAATCTGGGCGCAAATTGTGCTCAAACTTGCTCTAGCTTTCAGAAGTGATTTTTAAAAAAATGTTTCCACTTAAAATCTTTTGCATATCGACGAACGTAAAATCTTCCGTGAGCCTGCGCAATCGGGCAGTGTTTTAGAAGATCTTTTTTTTTTGCATTAAAATACTCCTTGATATATTTAAGAGTGGTAACCTGGTGCAGCTTTACTAATACAGCTGAAAATGGGGTTCTCACTAAAAAATAAGCATTTTTATTCAGAGTATCTAGTCCACTACACTACCTGTGAGTAACCCGATTTTAAATAACTGAAAATAACTTTAAAAAAACTATACTGATTAGTGTGCAGTAGTCAGTTTCTTAGTAAATTTAATTGAAAAGCTTTTAAAAGGTACCTATTAATGCCCTTGCACCTAAAAAAAAAGGTTAATTTTAAGAGCCTCCTCGAAGGCACCACAAAAGGAAAGTTGCGATGGTGGTTCATTCGATTTCGGGGCGTGGCCAGTCTTGTGGGTGGGATTGGTTTCCAGTGCGATGTTTTTTAAACTAGCAAAAGTAAGTAACTCAAAGGGTGGTGGGTTTTGGCAATGCTCCTCAACATATGTGAAACTCTTTCCTTCCACTGTTGCCACTTTGATCACAGTCCACAATTCTTCTCCACTTCCACCAGTTTATGACTGAAGAAACACCACGGGCTGGATTTTCATTCAGAAGTCGGGTTGGAGGCGGGACTACAACTTTCTGGGTTGTAGTCCCGCCTCCATGGAGATGCGGCTAATCCACGCAATTTTAACTTGATTGACCTTGTTGAGCCCGCTCAGCAGGCCAATTAAGGGCCACCCGGCAGCAGGTGACGTCACAGGCTGAAATTTCATCTGTCAAGACGTTTTGACACTGACAGTCTTGCTTCTAACATGAGTCCTTCTCCACAGACTCAGTTAGAAATCTCTCCTGCACAGAAAGCTGCAGGCTGTCACTTTTGACAGATCGCAGCCATTCTGCTTTCTGTGCCAATGAGATGAGGGACTCCCCGAACCTAAAGGAAGGAAGGCTGAAAAGGTAAGAAAATGTATGTAAAACTTATTTAATCACTTTAGACACACCAAACACACTTACCTTTGCACTCATGCACACATCACTCACCTGAACACCGACATCGCGACCCCTCCAAGCCCTTCAACCCGACGGCCCGACTCCTCCAACTTGGCGTGGTTTGGAGCCGTCGGGAATCCCACAGTTCAAGCTTAAAAATAGGGATTAGGCTAAAAACTGCCTGTTAACTACCTGTTAACAGGCAGTTAATTGGCACTAATCCCTTCCCGCCTCGGGTAGGCGGGTCCCAGTGCGGGGCGGGTACCCATCTCCTTTGAAACTGGCATGGAGGCGGGTTGGGGGTGGGATGGGGTTGGGACCCCCGATTTCGTGAATTTAACCCCCTGCACGCCTCCAAACCTGACTCCACGGCCTAATGAAAATCGAACCCCACAAGTGTTGATGGTGCTTAAACCTGACCTCAGTTTGTGCCAGGAACAGGGGAGATGTTGCAGTTACACCTCAGCAATTTTGTATTAATCCATCTGGAATGCCAGTAGCAAATTTCATATTCTGCGTCTTCTGGTTGTGACACTCTAATCCAGATGATGTAATTTGCTGGATGGCAACCTCCTGAAGTTCAAACCCCATCTGAACTGGGGTTGCAGGAACATGCATTACGCTGTAGAATTTTGGTTGCAGGTTGTAATTTAGTACAATTTCTCCAACACCTTGTGCTTACAGCAACCATCATGGCTAAATTCTTGAGACACTGGACCTCATTATAGAGTACTCTAGCTATACTCTGCTTTATAAATAAAAAATGGTGATAGATTATATATTGTAAAACCCCGGTCAAGCCATAGAATTCCTGTCCTGGCCAATATTTATCCCTCAATCAACATCACTAAAGCAGATTATCTGGTCATTATCACATTGCTGTTTGTGGGAGCTTCCTGTGTGCAAATTGGCTGCCGCATTTCCTACATTACAACAGCGACTACACTTCAAAAGTACTTCATTGCCTGTAAAACGCTTTGGGACTTCCTGAGGTCGTGAAAGACGCTATATAAATGCAAGTCTTTCTTTCTGTCGGTCTTGGGTTACATCTGTAATATTTTACTCTAATGTCTGGTAGGGGCCGTCTGTTCCATGGCAGGCTACTAATCCATTTTCCCTTGGACTTGACAAAGCCTCAATGTAACTATTTTCTCTAATAATATCTTGGAAGATATGACATTTCCAACCTCTCTGCTCAGCCTATGTTGACTGACTGACTGTGTTAGAATTAGATTTTTAGCTTTGTATATTTCCAAATTTATTGGAACACATGCTGAGACTCTTAAAGCTCGAATGCTTGCCCCAATAAGTTATTGCGATAAGACAATTGAATATAGTTTTTTTTTGTCCTTGGATGTATGGGATTATTAACAAGGGACAATGTTATTAACTGAAATTTCCAGTGGGATAATTCATTTGCATGAAATGTTTACTGTTGAAGAACAGGATTTAAAAAAATATTGGCCTAGATTTTTTGTGTTCAGCGGCAAAGTAACAGTGCTCACCGCTGACCTCGAAGAAATCTGCCCGTCGGGCTGAAGGGCTTGGAGGGTTCGAGATGTCCGGTGTTCAGGTGAGTGATGGGTGCATGAGTTCAGGGTAAGTGTGTTTGGTGTGTGTAAAGTGTTTAAAGAAGTTTTACTTACATTTACTTACCTTTACAGCCTTCCTTCCTTCAGGTCTCGGGAGTCCCTCATCTCACCGGCACAGAAAGCAGAATGGCCGCAAGCTGTCAAAAGTTGCAGCATTCAGCTTTCTGTTCTGGAGAGATCTCTAAATCAGCCTGAGAGGAAGGAATTAACTTGGAATACAGATTGCCAGTGTTTGACAGCTTCAAACAGCTGTAAAACGCTGATATTTCATCTGTCAAAAGCTCTTGACAGATGAAATGTCAATCTGTGATGTCACCTGTTGCCGGGTGGCCCTTAATTGGCCTGCTGAGCCCGCTGGGCGGGCTCAACAAGGTCAATCAAGTGAAAATTGCGTGGGTTGGCCACAACTCGATGGAGGCGGGACTACAACCCCGAAAGTTGTAGTCCCGCCTCCTACACGCCTCCTCAATCAAAATCCAGCCCTTGATCTCCATTTGCAAAACCACAGCCCACTTCTCTGTCCACCAACTTGGGTTAGAACACCCAGATATACCAACTCTCCTGCATTACGTATGAGATTGCGATCTCCCGCCTTTCTGCCTAAGGATTGTGCTCTTGCAAATGTATATTGTGTCTCTAAATGCTGACATTTTTCATTGCTCCTGAAGGTTGAGTGAAATCAAGAGAATGCTATGGAGACTGGGTTACCTTGCATCCATAGCAGAAGGAACAGCCCTCAGATGAAAGGATCAGACCTAGTGAGAGAAACCAAGAGAAAACTCTTGTAAATATCAGTTAGGTGGGCTATGAAGAGAAGAGGAAAAGCCTATAATAATGGCCCGTATTTTCCGATCGGAGGCTTCCTGCGTGCGGAGGCCTCCGATCTAGAAATAATCTACGGACTTACCCGAGGGCTCCTGAGGTCTGGACACTTCCGCTCCAGGGCCTCTCCAACTCAAAATGCGCAGGGCCCACGTATCCCAGGGGCACATGCCTACGGGTGTGTACACAGTGCATACACACCCATAGGGATCGAAATATACGGCCCAATGTCTCTTGTCTCATACCTTATGGTCCCTGTGACAGACACAGCTTGTTGCTTTTAACCACATTTATCTTTTCGACATGAACCATCACCTCAGATTTACAGTTTACATAGGATATACGGCACAGAAACAGGCCATTCGGTCCAACCAGTCCATGCCGGCGTTTATGCTCCACTCAAGCCTCCTCCCGTCTTTCCTCATCTAGCTATCAGCACATGATACTCTAGCTCAGGCCTAACCAGTGTTTTATAAAGGTTTAGCATAACCTCCTTGCTTTTGTACTCTATTAATAAAGCCAATGATCCCGTATGCTTTTTCAACAGCCTTCTGAACTTGTCCCGTCAACTTCAAAAGATTTGTGTACATACACCCCCAGGTCTCTGTTCCTGCACCTCTTTAAAATTGAACCATTTAGTTCATATTGCCTCTCCTCATTCTTCCTACTGGCCAGAGCCTCTGCAATTTCCACCCTTCCTTCCCTCAGTAACCTAGGGTGCATCCCATCTGGAACAGGTGACTTTGATACTTTGAGGACTGACAACCTTTTAACTACCACCTCCATCTATTTTTATCTTGTCCAATATCGCTACTGCCTCCCCCTTTATTTACTGTTACATTGGCAACATCCTCGTCTTTAGTGAAGACAGATGCAAAGTACTCATTTAGCACCTCAGCCGTGCCCTCTGCTTCCACAAGAAGATTTCCTTTTGTCCCTATTCAGCCCCACCTTTGACTACCCTTTTACTATTTATACGTTCAGAAAAGACTTTTGGATTCCCTTTTGTTACCCATTAAGCTATTCTCTTACACTCTCTTTGCCCCTCATTTCAGTTCTCCTCTCTCCTTTTTGTATTCAGCTTGGTTCTCTGCTGCATTACAAACCCGACATTTATCATAAGTCTCCTTTAGAGAGCGATCAGGGAACTGGGACTGGACACAGCCCTCCAATCCACCACTGGGAGCAAGACAGAGAAAACAGGGGAGATGAGGCAAGTGGATTGGAGGAAGACAGAGAATGTGCTGAAATAGAGCACGCAATTCACCCCGCAGGCTGCGGTAGAACTCATTGTGATGGAAGTCCTAGGAGTTATCCAATGCTAATAGCTCAGTGAAAATATCTTGAAAAATATTAGTGGGCAGTGAATGAAATGTAAGAAATGCAGAATTTGTTTCCCATTTTCTGTCGCAAGCACAACTCAAACTGCTGAATTACCTCAGCATGAAGCAGGAGATCTCAAGCTGTGGGGTGGGGTGGAAGAGGGCTTGGGCCAGGAAAACAATTAGGATAATGGTAATACAATAAACTGACCCTGAGTCCAGGATTGGGGAAATAAATCGCTCACCTAATTGCAGAAATGGTTGCTGGCAGCTAGTACAAACCCTGGAAGTTAGCATTTTTAAGAGACTTATGAATTATGTTCAACTCAACTATAACACCCCCTGTTGTTAGGCTAGAGCAGCGTACTTTTAAAGCAACATTTGGATCATTGTGAAATAAATGATAGCTATACCTCTGCCATATTGTTCCATGACATAGATGCTGGATGCATTTCTTTCATATTTAATAAGTATTCAGATAGTAATATGACATAAGAGCCCTCAAATTGCGAGACTCCACTCCCAGCGTGGACTCTCACTCCCAGGTACACATATCAAAGAATGAGGTGTGGAGGACAACGTCTGTGATTTCACAACCATTAAAAGCGCAGTTTCAGGGCTAATAAGTACTGCAGTGCAGTGACTGCACAGCGAATATTTTTCCCACCAACTGAACATTTGGGGCAGATTTTCCTGTTCCTGCATTTGGGGCTATTCGATCATCTGGGGCTATTTTTGCAGAACCCTACAACTCTGCTGTGAATGTGATTTTCAATGGTTAGGAATGAATAGTAAAGTTGCCTTTAAAAATAAGAGCATGTTTGTATTTTTGGACGAGATTTTTTGTGCTCGCTAAGGTGAAAGGTGTTCCTGCTGGGAAATGAAGTAATTTTCCATTGCAGACATCCAGTACCAATATCAACTTTCCCAGGTTCTACTGGCTGAATTCTATTTTTGAGTTTGGGTGGTCTCACTTCAGTTTCTACTGGGACCCCAGCATAAACTTGACTAATTTACCAAAAATTGGCACTGTCATTCCAAGATGCCACTAGGATGATCAATGTGGGAAATGGAAATCCTCTGTTAGTAATTAGGAGGCCCAGAAAGAAAGAGCTTGCATTTACGTAGCGCCTTTTACACCCTTGGGATGTCTCAAAGCGTTTCACAGCCAATTAAGTACTTTTGAAGTGTAGTCACTTGTGATGTAAGGAAACGCGGCAGCCAATTTGCGCACAGCGAAGTCCCACAAATAGCAGTGAGATAAATGACGAGATAATCTGTTTTAGGGCTGTTGGTTTAGAGCCGAGGAGCATTGATAGAGCAGGGTAGAGAAAACGACACTCTAAAGCTTCTTACGCTGCAATTGGCCTAGGAGTCCTCAATGCTGATACGGGATGCCAGAAATGAGAAGCAGAAAGCCCTGAAGAAATTGAATGCATTCTTGGCCAATGTGCTTCGTTCCATAGCAAAATACTGTGGATGCTGGAAATCCAAAATAACAACAGAAAATGCTGGAACGAAACAACACCTCATCTTTCGATTAGGCACTCTACAGCCCTCTGGACTCAACATAGAGTTCAACAATTTCAGATCATAACCTCGGCCCCTATCACATATATATATTTTCTTTTTTTTTTCTCTTCTTCTCTCCCACGTGGCAGCTGTCCTTCATTCTGCCAGCGCAATTCACATCCCATCTAGAGCCATCCTTTGTTTCTTAACCTGTCCCATTACCACCTCCTCTCGCCTTGAATATCTCTTAATGTCTGTCAATGTCTCTTAATCTCTCCTACTTTCTGTCCTATTGTTATGTCTTCTAGCGCTCGTAGTGCTTTGTAAAGACAACTCTGGACTCGGTAGTTTGTAATTATAACTACTGTTTTATTTGTGTTGTAATGGCTGCCTGCTGCGTGGTGCGGGGTGATATTTTCAAAGTCCTGTGCGGCGCCTGCGCACTACTTTCCCAGCATCGTAGTGCTGCTACACTTGATTTGAGTGTTAGTACACTTGTACAATGTAGTCCCAACATAACTATGTAACATCCCTCTTTCCCAACAAAACTAATTACATAAATGTTTCCAGTTGAATAACATTAACAAAATACAGACGTGAGCTTTCTTTGCTCAATTTATATACAGATATTTGTCCATGTTTTTTTACTGTTCTGTGCGAATTATAATTGTCTTTATAATTATTCGCGATACCGCTCAGGTGGTTGTATGTTACTCCTCCATCTTGTGGACTTGGCTGTAACTATTCCTTTCTGCGGTGTTTTGGTGTGTTCTTTTCTTGTTGCCGGTGCTGTCGTGTTTGGCTCTGGAGAGTGCATGTTTGCAGTTGTTGTATTTGAGGTGTTTGTTTCTGGCGTTATATTGTTTTCCGTGTCTGGTACCCTAACTGCTGTTAATGTTGTCCGCTGTTTGACAGCTTCAGGTGAGGGTCTGATATGGATCCTGTTTCGCCTGTATTGGTTTCCAGGTTCTGTCTCTACCAAGTAAGATCTTGGAGTATCAGCTTTTCCAATAACCTTGGCTGGACTCCATGTTCTCAACAACGGATCTTGTATATGCACTGATTGCCCATTTAGCAGCTCCGGTAGTGGTTTTGCATGCTTGTTATAGTGTGTGCTCCCCGTAGCTTGTGTTTCCATCAGCTTCTGCCGAACGTCCTCTTGGTCCTGGGGAGGATATACCTTTGCTTGTAGAGTTGTTTTGTATTTTCTACCGTTTAGTAGTTCTGCTGGTGATTTCGAGTCTGCTCTCAAAGGTGTCGATCAGATTGCCAAAAGGGCGAGGTCTTGGTCTTCTCCCATCTCCTTGCTTTTAATGAGAGCTCTTTTGACTGTTTGGATCTGTCTTTCAATAAATCCATGTCCCCCTGGGTAATGTGGGGATGAGGTAATTATTTTAAATCCGTATTTTCCAGCCAGTGCTCTGAATTCGCTGGAGGTGAATTGTGTCCCATTGTCGCAGATGACCTTCTCTGGGATGCCCTGTTCTGCGAATAGGTTTTTCGCAATTTTTGTGATTGTTGTGGCTCTCATGTCGTTTATCCTTCTGACAAAAGGAAGTTTTGAGTAGTAGTCTGCTACTATGATGTACCACTCCTGGTTGCACAGGAACAGATCTGTTCCGACCGTGTGCCATTGTCTCGGGGGTACTTCCATTTGAATCATCTCCTCCTTCTGCTGTGTGTTTCGGTATTTCTGGCATATGCAGCATGTGGAGACCATTTGTTCTATGCTTTTGTACATGCCTATCCAGTACACAGCTGATCTGGCTCTTAGTTTACATTTCTCCATCCCCATATGGCCTTGGTGTATTATGTGGAGAAGTTCCGTTTGCATCGTTTTTGGTATGATTCTTGAGCCAGCAAGGAGAACACCGTCCTCCACCGAGATGTCGGCCTAGAAATTCAGTGCCCTTAGCACCGATTTTGCGGCGCTAGAGGGCCTAGCGCTGCAATTGGCGCCGGTTCCTAAATTGCCTGGGGCCCTTCCGCGGCGGTAGACTGGTAGCGCTGCGCCGGCACCGATGACGTCATCGGTGTGCGCAGCGTCCCGGTTGCCGTGGTAACCCGGCCCCAAGCCGAAATTCAGTTGCGGCCGCCTCGCCAGTGGCAGCCACAACTAAGACTCCGGCAAACGAGTGCTGCCGGAGTCTGCGCCGGCGCTTTAAGGAGGCGCGGCGGCCGGCCGCTTTCCCGCCGGCCGCCTGCCCGCAGCTCCCTCCCCGGACTTCTCCCCCCCCCCCCCCCCGGAACAGATGCAAGCCCGGCACTTGTCCGAGGTGCCGGGCTCATTTTTGAGGAGATTTGCGCGGGCCGCGGCCGGGTGCAGGCAGCTCCTCCTTAACGGAAGGAGGAGACCTGCACTTCCCCAGCCTGCCGCACCGCATCGGGTGCCGCAGCACCGGAATTGCGGCGCGAAACGGCAGTTAGCGCCCTTTTCCAGGCGCTAAGACCCTTCAGTAGCGCCGGCAGCCGTTTGGGCGCGGCGCCACTGAATTTTTGGCGCGCGCAGGGGACTTAGCGCCGGCACTAATTTCCGGCGCTAAAGCCCTGGCTAAGCCAAAATCCAATTTCTAGGCCGTCGTCTCTGATTGTCCAGTACTGTCGGATTTGGTTTTGGACCTGCTGGATCTTCTCCGGCCACCCCTGTATTACCTGTTGCATGAGTAGTAGCAACTCCTCTTCTTCACCAGTCTCCTCTTGAATTTGGCTAAGCTTTGTGGGAGCAACATTTACGAGGTGATGTATTTTTACTGTCAGGCCCTTCATCGCGTGTTTTTCGTGTGGTGACAATCGAGACAATGCATCTGCCAGTGCCATTTCTTTCCCTGGCCGGTATTTTAATTCGAAGTCGTAACTTTGGAGTCTTAACAGTAACCTTTGCAGTCTTGCTGGGGCCTTGCTTAGGTTTTTCTACACTCAAAGTCCTGTGCGGCGCCTGCGCACTACTTTCCCAGCATCGTAGTGCTGCTACACTTGATTTGAGTGTTAGTACACTTGTACAATGTAGTCCCAACATAACTAAGTAACACCTATCACTGATCTTCCCTTTTGTTCTTTCATCCCCTCCCCCTTTTCCTAGCCCCTATACCTGCTTTCCATTTCCTGCTTTTTTCCAGTTCTGACGAAAGGTCACCGACCTGAAATGTTAACTCTGTTTCTCTCTCCATGGATGCTGCCCTGGCCTGCTTTGTTCCATGTTTGATTCGGCATTAAAAAAAAAATGTTTTAACTTACTGGAAAGTCCAGAACATGCACCGTGTACTTACAGGTGTTGGGCCTTGGCTGAGCAGTAGCACTTTCACCTCTGGTTCAAACACCACTCCGGAGACCTGAGCACGTAATCTAGGCTGATACGTCCATGTATTATTGTGGGCGTGCTGCATTGTTGTAGGTGCCATCTTTCAGATGAGCTGTTAAATTGTCTGCTCTCTCAGGTGGACGTAAAAGATCCCATGGCACTATTCGAAGAAGAGAACGTGAGATCTTCTGGTTTCCTGGCCCATGTTTGTCCCTCAAGCACCCTGCTGTGTGCAGATTGGCTGCTATGTTTTCCTACATCACAACAGTGACTAGATTTTTTTTGAAAGTACTTCATTGGCTGTAAAGCACTTTGCGACATCCTGAAATGAAAGGCGCTATTGCAATGCGAGTTCTTTCTTCCTTTACTGCATTGTTGCACTGCGACAAAAAAAGTGTACAAGCACTGGAAGTAAATTTCAAAATTTTGATGACGAAATGTAGAAAGACCGACAGACACTGAAAAGCAGTTTAAAATAATTCACATTTCAAGGTTTCTCCCATAAATTCTTTACCTTTTTTTTTTGCATTTACCTTTGTTGAAAGTTTACTTGCTATAAGGGACGGAGTTGTAACACAAGGCAGCTCTTGTTTCCATCTACTTGGTGTGTACTCGACTTTGCTTCTAATTGCAGGCCTCACTGCAGAAGTTACTAGCGTGGGAACATAAATTCAATCACTATCATTTTAAAAATGGTTGCCAACAAAGCTTTAAAATACAAACCTTTTTTTTAAAAGGAAAAAAAAACTATGTAAGCCTCAGGGAGAGGTTTCTTTTTTATGATGCTGTCAATCAGTAAGTGCGAAAATCTTCAACATCCATAATCAGACATCACCCCAAACAGAAAGCCCTGAAGAAAGGGGCTTGTAAGTGCAGATTGTAACATACTATTAGTGCAGGAGACTTTAATTTTAATACTTGTAATCATTCATCTTCCACTATTCATTCTCTTGCTGCATCTTTACAACTGCCGTGTAATAAGCAATATATGGAGTGGACAATGGCAGATTGGAGACTCAGTCCTCTTTAGGTATTTGCTGGAAGCTTTGACCCAATTGAGGCTGATATTCTTGTCTGCCTGCAGTGTTTCAGTTCTCAATCAGCCAGGTGCCTACTGATCTGGCTGACTTGTAGCCACCTATGGGATGGCTTTTATTTTGCTGCATTCTGTCATTTACATCAACATTTACACCAACTGGGCCTGTTGCATCAATGAGGCCATGGGGTAGGTTAGCAGTGTGTACCATCTACAAGATGCACTGCAGCAACTCGCCAAGGCTTCTTCGGCAGCACCTCCCAAACCCGCGACCTCTTCCACCTAGAAGGACAAGAGCAGCAGGCGCTTGGGAACACCACCACCTCCATGTTCCCCTCCAAGTCACACACCATCCTGACTTGGAAGTATATCCTTCATCGTCGCTGGATCAAAATCCTGGAACTCCCTTCCTAACAGCACTGTGGGAGTACCTTCACCACACGGACTGCAGCGGTTCAAGAAGGCGGCTCACCACCACCTTCTCAAGGGCAACTAGGGATGGGCAATAAATGCTGTACTTGCCAGCGACGCCCACATCCCATGAACAAATTTTAAAAATCTTTAAGAAAAAATGTGATTCATTAGATGTGAAGTGCTATGGACATCCCTGAATGATGTGATAAGATGCGATATAAATGCTATATAAATTCTTTTTTTCATTCAAAAATGTCACTATTTAGAATTCAAATACATTGAGATCATTTTAACCTCACTCAGCTGGCGGGAAGCTGACAGGACTGGATCCAGCGGCAGTTGAAGTCAATTGACAGTAAAATTGGACGGAGTGCAAAATTTTCCATATCATTTATAATCATATACACCTCAATAAGATCACCTCTCGCACACCTTCCTTCCGGACTGAAAAGTCCAAGTTTCACCAGTCTTTCCCCAATCTATATTAACGATTTGGAGGAGGGGACCGAGTGTAACATATCAAAGTTTGCAGATGATACTAAGATGGGAGGGAAAGTAGTGAGTGAGGAGGACATAAAAAACCTGCAAGGGGACATAGACAGGCTAAGTAAGTGGGCAGAGATTTGGCAGATGGAATACAATACTGGAAAGTGTGAGGTTATGCACTTTGGCAGGAAAAATCGTAGAGCAAGTTATTATCTTAATGGCAAGAAACTGGAAAGTACTGAAGTACAAAGGGATCTGGGGGTCCTGGTGCACGAAACTCAAAAGGTTAGTATGCAGGTGCAGCAAGTGATTAAGAAGGCCAATGGAATGTTGGCTTTCATTGCTAGGGGGATAGAATATAAAAATAGGGAGGTATTGCTTCAGTTGTACAAGGTATTGGTGAGACCGCACCTGGAATACTGCGTACAGTTTTGGTGTCCATACTTAAGAAAGGACATACTTGCTCTCGAGTCAGTACAAAGAAGGTTCACTCGGTTAATCCCGGGGATGAGGGGATGGACATATGAGGAGAGGTTGAGTAGATTGGGACTCTACTCATTGGAGTTCAGAAGAATGAGAGGCGATCTTATTGAAACATATAAGATTGTGAAGGGGTTGGATCGGGTGGATGCAGGGAAGATGTTCCCGATGATGGGTGAAACTAGAACTAGGGGGCATAGTCTTAGAATAAGGGGCTGCTCTTTCAAAACTGAGATGAGGAGGAACTACTTCACTCAGAGGGTGGTAGGTCCATGGAATATGCTGCCCCAAAAAGCTGTAGAAGCTACATCATTACATAAATTTAAAACAGAAATAGACAGTTTCCTAGAAGTAAAGGGTATTAAGGGTTACGGGGAGCGGGCAGGAATTTGGACATGAGTCTAGGTTCGGATCGGTCATGGCCCTGTGGGTAGCGGAGCGGGCCCAGGGGCCGTGTAGCCTGATCCTGCTCCTATTTCGTGTGTCTAATTCTGTTAGATTCAGGAGATGGTTCTGTGATAGTGGATTGGCAGTTAGGATCAGATCAGCCATGATCTTATTGAATGGCGGAGCAGGCTCGAGGGGCCGATTGGCCTACTCCTGCTCCTATTTCTTATGTTCTTATGTTCTTATATCACAGACTCGTGACATAGGGAACAGCCTCGTGGGATCTTTTCTGCACTGCCTCCAGTAATTGACTATCTCCTTTGTTTCTAGTCAATCAGAACTAAACACAATGCACAATTGTACAGTTTGATCATGATTTGTTTTACATTAATGATTTGGACTTAGGAACAAGTAACTCAATATCGATATTTGCAGATGATACCAAACTGGGGGGTTGCAGCTAACACTGAGGAAGAATACAATGTAATACAAGAAGACATAAGAAAACTTGCAGACTGGGCAGTTAAGTGGTAAATAACCACCTAGAAGGACAAGGGCAGCAGGTGCATGGGAACACCACCACCTCCAAGTTCCCCTCCAAGTCACACACCATCCTGACTTGGAAATATATCACCGTTCCTTCATCATCGCTGGATCAAAATCCTGGAACTCCCTCCTTAACAGCACTGTGAGAGTACCTTCACCACACGGCCTGCAGCGGTTCAAGAAGGAGGCTCACCACCACCTTCTCAAGGGCAACTGGGGATGGGCAATAAATGCTGGCCTTGCCAGTGACGCCCACATCCCAGGAATGAATTTTTAAAAATGAACGTTAACATAGATAAATGTGAGGTGTTGCACCTTGGTAGGAAAAATAGAAACATCACCTACACCTTAGAAAATAAGAAACTGAATGGGGCAGAAGAGCAAAGGGATCTAGGGATACAAATGAAGAAATCATTAAAAGCAGCATCGCAGGTCAGCAAAGCAATTAAAAATGCTAACAAAGCCCTGGGATTTATTTCTAAGGGTATAGAATTCAAAAGTAGTGAAGTTATGTTAAACTTGTATAGGACCCTGGTCAGGCTGCACTTAGAGCACTGGGCACGGTTCTGGTCTCCATACTATAAAAAGGACATAGAAGCACTGAAGAAAGTACAAAAAGATTTACAAGGGTGGTGCCAGAACTGAGAGATTATAGCTGTGGGGAAAGTTGGGGCTTTTTTCTTTACAAAAGGGGAGGCTTAGAGGTGACCTGATAGAGGTCTTTAAAATTATGAATGGGTTGGACAAGGTAGATGTGTAGAGAACGCTTGCACTTGTGGGAGAATCCAAAACTAGGGCCATAAATACAAGATAGTTAACAATAAATTCAATAGGGAAATAAGGAGAAATTTCTTTACTCCGAGAGTGGTTAGTATGTGGAACTTGCTACCGCAGGAAGTGGTTGAGACAAATAGATGCTTTCAAAAGGAAACTAGACGGTACATGAGAGAAAAGGGAATAGAAAGATATGCTGAAAGGGTGAGATGAGGTAGATGGAATGGGAGGAGACTCGTATGGAGTATAAACACCAGCACAGATTAGTTGGGACGAATGGCCTGTTTCTGTGCTGTGTATTCTATGTAATTCTGACTTATTATCTACTGTTGTGACTACGTAGTTCAATATTCTATTGATGCGCTATCAATTACTCATAAAAGACTGAAAGTTAAGAGAGTAACTAAAGGCTTTTATTAACAAAAGAATGAAGGTCTGCCTCGAGTGGTCGACCGGTCCAGAAATACAAAGGGCTGGGGAGCAGTCACCTTTATACTAGGACTTGTGGGAGGAGTCAGCCGAGGCATGTCCAGGCATGTACACAGTGGAATACAAACAGTGGTTTACCACATTCACCCCTTGTTTAAAATTGAGTCCGGCGGGGTGAAGTGTATTAAAAGTTAGTGTATTGGAGTCTCTCCGGAGGTCTTGTCTGCCGCTGTGATCAGCGTGGCGACGGCAGGGGTAGTGGAGCTTCCGGCGTCGAGTCCTGCGTGGGCTGTGGCACAGGCGTGTCGTCCTCGTAGATGTCGAGCGGGTCGCGGGGCCCAGGCCTGCCGTCTGCTGGGGCTGGATATCGGATCGTGGGGGGGGGGTGGTAGTGAGTAGTGGGTTACTGCGGCCCCCGAGGGTGCAAGGTCTCTTATGGAGACTGTGTCCTCCCGCCCGTCCGGGTATGCAATGTAAGCATACTGGGGGTTGGCGTGGAGGAGGTCGACCCTCTCGACCGGGGGGTCCGTTTTATGGGTCCTCACGTGCCTTCTCAGTAGGACCGGCCCTGGGGACGTCAGCCATGGCGGTAGCGATGTCCCCGATGTGGACTTCCTTGGGAAGACAAACATTTTCTCATGAGGGGTGGCGTTAGTGGCAGTGCAGAGCAGTGACCGAATAGAGTGGAGCGCATCAGGGAGCACATCCTGCCAGCGGGAGGTTGGAAGGCCCCTAGACTTTAAGGCTAGCAGGGCGGCCTTCCAAACTGTCGCATTTTCTCTTTCCACCTGTCCGTTCCCCCGGGGGTTGTAACTGGTGGTCCTGCTTGTGGCAATACCCCTAGTTAGCAGGTACTGACGGAGTTCGTCGCTCATAAACGATGAGCCCCGGTCGCTATGGATATAGCTGGGGAAACTGAACAGGGTGAAGAGGTCGTTCAGACATTTAATGACCGTGGCACTGGTCATGTCCGGGCAGGGGATGGCGAACGGGAAACGGGAGTACTCATCAATAATATTGAGGAAGTACACATTGCGGTCGGAGGAGGGGAGAGGCCCTTTAAAATCAACGCTCAGGCGCTCGAAGGGGCGAGTAGCTTTTATCAGGTGGGCCCTGTCTGGTCTATAAAAGTGCGGTTTGCACTCAGCGCAGACTTGGCAGTTCCTGGTCATGGTCCTGACCTCCTCAATAGAGTAAGGCAGGTTGCGGGCCTTGATGAAGTGGAAGAACCTGGTGACCCCCGGGTGGCAGAGGTCATTGTGGAGGGCCCGCAGTCTATCGATCTGCGCGCTGGCGCAGGTGCCACGCGATAGCGCATCCGGGGGTTCATTGAGCTTCCTGGGCCGGTACAAGATCTCGTAATTGTAGGTGGAAAGTTCGATTCTCCACCTCAAGATCTTGTCATTTTTGATTTTGCCCCTCTGCTTGTTGTTAAACATGAAAGCAACTGAACGTTGGTCAGTGAGCAGGGTAAATCGTTTTCCGGCCAGGTAGTGCCTCCAATGACGCACAGCCTCCACAATCGCCTGGGCCTCCTTCTCAACAGCGGAGTGTCTGGTCTCCGGGCCTTGGAGGGTTCGTGAAAAGAAGGCCACGGGTCTCCCCGCCTGATTGAGGGTAGCGGCCAGGGCAAAGTCGGACGCGTCGCTTTCCACCTGGAAGGGGATGGATTCGTCCACTGCGTGCATGGTGGCTTTGGCAATGTCTTCCTTGATACGGTGGAAGGCTAAGCGGGCCTCTGCCGTCAAGGGAAAAGAGGTGGACTTGATCAGCGGATGGGCCTTGTCCGCATAGTAGGGGACCCACTGGGCATAATAGGAGAAAAACCCTAGGCACCTCTTCAGGGCCTTGAGGCAGTGGGGCAGTGGGAGTTCCATAAGGGGACGCATCCGGTCGGGGTCAGGGCCGATGACTCCGTGTTCCACAACACAGCCAAGGATGGCGAGGCGGTTTGTGCGGAATATGCACTTCTCCTTGTTATATGTCAGGTTCAGGAGTTGGGCGGTGCGGAGGAATTTTTCGAGGTTTGCGTCATGGTCCTGCAAGTCACGGCCGCAGATGGTCACATTGTCCAGATATGGGAAAGTGGCCTGCAACGCATTTTGATCTACCATCCGGTCCATCTCCCTTTGGAAGACGGAGACCCCGTTGGTGACGCCAAAGGGAACCCTAAGGAAGTGGTAGAGGCGGCCGTTTGCCTCAAAGGCAGTATACTGGCAGTCCTCAGGGCGGATAGGGAGCTGGTGGTACGCTGATTTCAGGTCAGTGGTCGAGAAGACGCGGTACTGCGCGATCTGGTTGACCATATCAGCTATGCGGGGGAGTGGGTAGGCGTCCAGCAGGGTGTAGCGATTTATTGTCTGGCTGTAGTCGATGACCAGGCGCTGCTTCTCGCCGGTCTTAACGACCACAACCTGGGCTCGCCAGGGGCTGGTGCTGCCCTCAATAATCCCTTCCTTCAGGAGCCGCTCCACTTCGGTTTTAATGAAAACCCTGTCCCCGGCACTGTATCGCCTGCTCTTTGTGGCGATGGGCTTACAGTCGGGGGTGAGGTTAGCAAACAGTGGGGGGGGGGGTGACTCTGAGTGTGGAGAGGTTGCACCTGGTGCGCGGCGGGCAATTTGGGAGCTGCTGGCTGCGGACTGTGAGTGGGGGTAGGGGTCCACCGTATGCCATCGTAACACTTTTAAGGTGGCACTGAAAATCTAACCCCAGCAGGACGGCAGCGCAGAGGTCGGGCAGGACCAGAAGTTTAAAATGATCGTATACGGTCCCGTCTACTACGAGTGTCACTACGCAGTAGCCGCCGATGTCCGCCGACTGGGACTCGGAGGCCATAGAAATCCGCTGGTGCGCAGGCAGGACTGGGAGAGAGCAACGCCGCACCGTGTCGGGGTGGATGAAGCTCTCCGTGCTCCCAGAGTCAAAAAGGCAGATTGTATCGTGGCCATTTACCTTAATGTCCATTGTGGAACTGGCCAGCTGGTGCGGTCTCGCTTGGTCCAGTGTAACGGATGCCAGCGTAGGGGTCGGTGTATCGCTGCGGGTATCAGATGAGGCGGTGGTGGGGGCCTGCTGCGTTCCGGCTGTCGTCCAAGATGGCGGCGTCCATGATCCCCATGTGGCTGGAGGCGTCCAAAATGGCTGCTGTACCGGTGGTTCGCACATGGCCGGGGAGGCCCAAGATGGCGGCCCGCATGGCCCACACGCGGCGCTGCTGGGGTTCGGGGTGGCTTTGGCCCTGCAGACGTTAGCGTAGTGTCCCTTCTTCCCGCAGCCCGAGCAGATCGCGTTTTTCGCCGGGCAGCGCGCTCTGGGGTGTTTTGCCTGGCCACAGAAGTAGCATTTCTGGCCTTGGGGCACCGCTGTCTGGCCTTGGGACACTGCTGCGGTAGTTGGGCCGTTGCTGGGGTGTGGCTGGGGTGGCACAGCGCTATGAGGCGGTCCTACCGTGTCCCAGGCTGTCATTCCCCGCGGCGTCCACGGTGCAGAGGAGTAGGCATCCATGCCCCGGTAGGCTGCATCCAATGATAGTGCGAGTTCAGAGGCCTTGTTGAGGTCGAGGTCACTCTGCTCCAACAGTCGCTGTCGGGTGTAATTGGATCTGTGGCCCGCTACAAAAGCGTCCCGGATAAGTTCCTCTGTGTACACGGCGGCCTTTACATCCTTACAACCACAGGCCCGGCCAAGCACAGACAGTGCCTGAAGGTATTCCACGGTCGATTCCCCAGGTTGTTGTTTACGACTCCCCAGAAGGTGCCTGGCGTACACTTCGTTCACTGGGCGCGTGTACTGGTCCTTGAGGAGCTTGATAGCGTCCACGTACGAGGTCGCGTCTTGGATGGCCGAGTACACTCGGTGGTTCACTTTGGAGGTCAGGACATCCAATTTGTCCTCGTCCGATTTGATTGCTGCGGAGGCGGTCAGGAATTTTTCGAAACACTTAAGCCAATGAGTAAACTTGGTGGATGAGTCCGCCTCCCGATGATCTAAGTCCAGGCATGCTGGTGTGAGGATCTTCTCCATTATAAAAATTTTGTTAATAAAATTGATGCGCTATCAATTACTCATAAAAGACTGAGAGTTAAGAGAGTAACTAAAGGCTTTTATTAACAAAAGAATGAAGGTCTGCCTCGAGTGGTCGACCGGTCCAGAAATACAAAGGGCTGGGGAGCAGTCACCTTTATACTAGGACTTGTGGGAGGAGTCAGCCGAGGCATGTCCAGGCATGTACACAGTGGAATACAAACAGTGGTTTACCACATCTATTAGCTTTGTCGATTTCTGAGCGTTGGTTCGACATGTAAAGCATTGAGTTTACTAACACTCTTGGGTCTCTTTAAACTTCACTTTGCTATTTCAACAGCATTCATAAAGTACGTATTCTGCACGTTGCCCATTTTTCTTCCTACATGCCGCACTTTACGCATGTTTGCACTAAGTTTTGTCTGCCACTGTTCAGCCCATTCCTATATTTTGTTTAGTTAATTCTGTAGTTTCTGGGCTGCCTCCTTAAATTCCACTGGCTCTCCTAGTTTGCTATCATCTGCGAATGTATAATTTGCATTAAGTTTCAGAACCAAAGTCACTGATGTAAATGAGAAACCCTCAGCTTTGCTCCCAATAATCAATTCCAGTATTTTACGTGGAATTTTAGTAAGATTAATGGGCCTGTGGTTGCCCATGTCTGCATTGAATGTGGGTACCAGTGAAGCTCGTGGAGGAGCAGGGCAAGTCGGACAGCAACGTCCAGATTTCCGCGTTTAACTGCGCATGTGCAGACTCCGGAAGCTGCTGTCCGATTTACTCCATAATAACGGTGAGCACTGACAGCCTCACCGCTATTCTAAATGCAAAATCCAGGCCATTATGTCTGCAGTGAAAGGAAGGTGTTTTAATTTAATTTTACTCAGCTCACTGTCAAAATGAACTCACAGGATCAATTGCTACAGAAAAAGATCGAGGTACAACACAGGAGTGGGATTTGGACATGTCCACCCAAAAGGGCAGACTGAAGAGTTATAAAATATCACATAGTACAGATAAACGAAATAGAGAATATTTATTTTAAAGTACAGGAAACTCTCTTTTTACCGGCACCTAAATAACCAGAAATCTCTCTTAACCGGCAAAATTCAGGAGTAGGTTCAGGTAAGTTTTACTTCATATTAGTGGCCGTGTAACCGGGGTTCCTGCACCTGTTGCCATGCAACAGGGACGCCTGGATCTGTGGCCATGTACAGGGCTCTCGTACCTTAGTAAGTATACCTCTCTGTAATCCGGACTTTTTGATCAACCGGCAGCACGCCGGTCCCGTCGGTGCCGGATAAAAAAGAGTTTCCTGTAAGCCAGGCTAACTTAAATTACATTAGTGAATCAAAAATTTAAAGCATGTGCATCAGGAAGAACTGTTTTGCTCAAAGGATAATGATGTTTGGAATATTCTCCAGGCAGGCTAGTAGAGACAATAACATTAGGGCTTTCAAAATGCAGTAGAATGCTAGGCTAGGGATAAGATTTGATGGGACAAATGATCTATTCTCATCCTTGATTGCTTTTGCGCTATTACAATTATTTTGATAAGCTTTAGGAATATGATTTCTGCATGGTTTTCCTAGAGTATTGTGTTACAAAGAGAGGCTCCTTGATTGTTCATCAGCAAAGTGATTCTGGGTGAGAAAGTACTTGACTGCAAATAACACTTTACATAAAATAATTGGACAGAAGTTCTCTATAAAGAAGCCATGGTGTGGAGATGCCGGAGTTGGACTGGGGTGGACAAATGTAAGAAGTCACACAACACCAGGTTATAGTCCAACAGCTTTATTTGAAATCACAAGCTTTCGGAGCGCTGCTCCTTCTTCAGGTGAAGTGGAGAAATGCATAAAGACACAGCTTATATAGTCAGTTGGAAAGGTTACCTGTAAACATCTGACATGATTCTCTGACTATATAAGCTGTGTCTTTATGCATTTCTCCACTTCACCTGAAGAAGGAGCAGCGCTCCGAAAGCTTGTGATTTCAAATAAAGCTGTTGGACTATAACCTGGTGTTGTGTGACTTCTTACTCTATAAAGAAGTAATTGGGTTATTAGCTCTCACTTGGAATGATTCGGTTAATTTTATGAATCCATTCTACAGCTTTGCCTGCCAGCAAACCCATGTTGGAAATTTAAGTGTGAACTGCTCACAATATTCCAACCATGTTAGGAAAAGCATTGCTGCAAAACTTGAGGTTCTACTTTGACAAACACACATTTGTTTTTAGATAGCTTAGCACAAAGTTTGACACCTAATCAGGCTTAAGCCTGAGGTTGATTGGATGTGGTAGTTTGTTTCTCTCAATAGCTGGTAAGAAAGTAAAAAAGAACTTGGATTTATATAGCGCCTTTCACGACCACAGGATGTCCCAAAGTGCTTTACAGACAACTAAGTACTTTTGAAATGTAATCACTGTTGTAATGGAGGAAACACGGCAGCCAATTTGCACAAAGTACTGACCTACCAACAGCAATGAGATAATGTCCAGATAATCTGTTTTTAGTGATGTTGGTTGAGGGATAAATATTGTACAGGACACCGGGGAGAACTCCCCTGCTCTTCTTTGAATAATGCCATGGGAACTTTTACGTCCTCCTGAGAGGGCAGACGGGGCTTTGGTTTAACCTCTCAACTGAAAGACGGCACCTCCGGCAGTGCTGCACTCCCTCAGTACTGCACTGGAGTGTCAGCTTAGATATTGTGCTCTGGAGTGGGATTTGAACTCACGACCTCCTGACCCAGAGGCGAGACTGTTGGCAAACACAGCAGCTATTCTGCACCAGGACATCAGGCATTTAAATGAATGACTAGTTAATCATGTTTTTTTTGGTGGTGTTGGTTGAGGGAACAATGCTGACCAGGGCAATGGGGAGATATCCTAGCTCTTCCTTGAATGGAGCCATGGGATCTTTAATATCCACCTGAACTGCTAGAACAGGCAGATAGGACCTGAGCTTAACATCGCCTCAGCTTCAACAATGCAGTGCTCCCTCAATAACACACTGGTGTGTCAGCTTACATTATGAGTTTAATCTGCTTCCGGTCTAGAAGTAAGAATGCCTCAGTTGAGCCAAGCTAATGTACTGCTATTTACTAGGTTGACAATATTACAGACATACATAGTATGACATACAGCACAGAAACAGGCCATTCGGCCCAACAGGTCTATGCCGATGTTTATGCTCCACACGAGCCTCCTTGCACCCTTCTTCACCTAACCCCATAAACATATCCTTCTATTCCTTTCTCTCTCATGTGGTTACAGGAAACTTTGTTATATCCGGCACCGACGGGACCGAGCTGTTGCCGATCTATCAAAACTGCCGGACATACAAAGTTAATGTTGAAGGATACGGAGGTTTTCATCTCCGTTTCTGACAACAAACACTGTTGCTTAGCAACAGCGTGTAAACAGTCGGCCCGTACCTTGGAAGCATCTCTGTAGCTTAGCAACGGCTTCAGAGAGACTTTCCAGAGCCCGACTGTTGAAAACAAAGCCACGAGAAGAAAAACAACCTAACAAAACGGCTCCTGATTTCTGCCGGTAGATCGAGGTTTCCGGACATACAACCTCCGGATAAACCAAAGTTTCCTGTATCTGGTTCCTTTGAAATGGATCTCTGCCATTCGCATCAACCACTCCCTGTGGCAGCGAGTTCCACATTCTCACCACTCTCTGGGTAAAAAGGTTTCTCCTATTGGATTTATTAGTGATTATCTTATATTTATGGCCCCTCATTCTGGTCTCCCCCGTAGTTGGAAACATCTTCTCTACGTCTACTCTACCAAACCCTTTCACAATCTTAAAGACCGCTATCATAAGCTAACATGTGTAAGGATTCTTGACAGATGTGTAGGTGCCTTGTTGATTATGGCTTGGAGACTGGATCATATGCCCACATATTGGGGATGACAAGCAAATGTATAATATTCCTCTTTGACCCTTCCCCCATTCATTATTTTAGCATACAGCTGCATCCAAATATATTGCAGATTAAATTCTGGTAAGCTTGCAGTAATTGTGTTATGAGTTCCAAATTTAAATGAGGACTTCATAAGTAACAACTGAAAGGAGAATTTTGGGTGTCTGTTGGCCATGATACCCCACCCCCTACGCAGTAACGCGTCGTTATAATTTGGATTACAAATAATGCTTTGATATATATAACAGAGAAAACACACAGTGGATGGGAGTGATTACAATTGTCTACGGCTAGAGGATCTTTTAAACAGGGAGAGTAATGCTGCAGCAGTTTCTTGCCATCTGAGGTCTGAGGTGGGAGTATGTTCTTGTATACTCTATGCCTGATAATTCAAAGTCATTTTTTGCACTATCAAATTGAATTATCCAATAATTTGAATTAAGCAATCTAAATAACAATGGGAATTTGCTGCTAAAAAATTGAATGATCAAATTAAGCAACTTTGAATTAGGAGAAGCAGCCTTCTGTTGCCTAGGCCCCAAGCTCTGGAATTCCCTGCCTAAACCTCTCCGCCTCGCTACCTCGCTTTCCTCCTTTAAGACGCTCCTTAAAACCAACCTCTTTGACCAAGCTTTTGGTCACCTGCCCTAATTTATCCTTATGTGCCTCAGTGTCAAATTTTTTGTCTTAAAATACTCCTGTGCAGCGCCTTGGGACGTTTTACTATGTTAAAGGTGCTAAATAAATACATACAAGTTGTTGTTGTTATAATCATATCCACCTATTATTATCATTTTAATTCAGTCCAAAGATGTGCGGGTTAGGTTGATTGGCCATGATAAAAATTGGCCCTTAGTGTTAGGGGGGATTAAATATGTGGGGTTATGGGGTTACGGGGATAGGGCTTGGGTGGGATGGCTGTCGGTGTAGGGACCGGGTGCTAGGGTTTGGATGATAGCCATGATCTCGTTGAATGGCGGAGCAGGCTCGAAGGGCCGAATGGCCTACTCCTGCTCCTAGTTTCTATGTTTCTATGTTTCTATAATGTATATGTGTCTGAGGAAGATTAGCTTAAAGAGAATAATTCACTTCTCTTTTAAACTGTACAAAGATGGCTTATTAGGGCGTTGGTGAGACCACACCTGGAGTACTGGGTACAGTTCTGGTCACCTTATTTAAGGAGGGATATACTTGCATTGGAGGCTGTTCAGAGAAGGTTCACTAGGTTGATTCCTGAGATGAAGGGGTTGTCTTATGAGGAAAGGTTGAGCATTGGAGTTTAGAAGAATGAGAGGTGATCTTATTGAAACATATAAGATTCTGAGAGGGAATCTAGAACTAGGGGGCATAGTTTCAGACTAAGGGGTCGCCCATTTAAAACAGGGATGAGGAGGAATTTCTTCTCTCAGAGGGTCGTGAATCTTTGGAATTCTCTGCCCCAGAGAGCTGTGGAGGTGGAGTCATTGAATATATTCAAGGTGGAGATAGACAGATATTTGAGCTACAGGGGGGTCAAGGGTTATGGGGAGCGGGCGGCAAAGTGGAGTTGAGGCCTAGATCAGATCAGCCATGATCTTATTGAATGGCGGGGCAGGCTCGAGGGGCCGAATGGCCTGCTCCTGCTCCTATTTCTTATGTTCTTAGTGTCACTCTTCGTGATTAGCTCTCCTAAATTGTGTAAAATTACATGAAGAATTTCTGATAAGTTTATAGATTTCGGATAGCAATCCACCTCTTGAACTAGCTGAATGAACTGCGATGGTGCTGAGCAGAACGGTACGATTGCATAGAGCCAGCCAGCATTCTGGGACCACAAGTGCAGATTGTACTGCAGGTGCCAGGTTGGACCAGCTGTTCCTCCTCAGTGCATCATTCAGCTCTATGTCATGTCTAATGCATGTATTCAGTGGAAAAAATGTGTCAGTTAGTATCAATTATGCTTAAAGTGTCCCTTCATTTCCTTTTTTTTGGGTAAATGCAGTAGTTAGCGCATTTATGGACTTAAGAAGAAAAATTGGAGATGCAGGCGAACAGGAATAAAAAATTAGAAAATGCTGGACACGTACAGCAATATTCCCTTGAAGGTGCGCAGCTGCAATCGGGAGGTCCCGCGCAGGTCGCTCACATAGAAACATAGAAAAATATGAGCAGGAATAGGCCATTCGGCCCTTCGAGCCTGCTCCGCCATTCAATATGATCATGGCTGATCCTCTATCTCAATACCATATTCCCGCTCTCTTCCCCATACCCCTTGATGCCTTTTGTCACCAGCTGCTGCCGCTGGGAAATGCACCGTGCATGTGTGGCCACACAACAAATTTAAAGGGACCGCGCGCCAAAAAATAAAATGAGAGGGAACATTGTACAGCAGGCGAGTCTGCATCTGAAAGAAAAAGACAGGCTAACGTTTTGGGTGCATTCGAGTGTGAATGGAGGTTTCCTACAACAAGGTTCGCCAACCATTTCTCTTCCAGAGAAGGACTGACCTGCTGCGTTTTTTCCGGTCAATATATTTCCGTTCTGTCGAAAATGTGATCTTCGCTTTGCTCACAGGGTGAAAGCACACTGCATGTGACGGGGCTGTAGAAATGCTAGCTCGTTCAGGGATTACACAAGCTGGTGCTGCTATTTTTTTTTTAAATGTCCTGCTTGGACTGAACTAACTCGCCAAAGCCGAATCAGCCGGCGGTTTCATGTGCCAGGCCAGGGTGCTTTGCCCAATCTCCAGATGCAGCTATTATTCAATTCAGATACCAATCGGAAGTATAAATAAATCCCGAGGGCAGGGTTCGACAGTGCACCTATAATTATTACATTTATAGTTGGCGTGGATGCTTCCTTTATTAATTTGCAAAATAGGCTTCCAGTGCTTACAGCCATACCACAAACCTGAGTAATGCCGCCCTCGTGCACAGACAGTCTTTACTAAACCCATTGATTTATGTCTATTTATGACAGATTTATTGCTTCAGATAGAAAGCTAAAAGTGTGTCTTTGGAAGCTCCTGTGCACTGCTTTGACAGATAATCCGAAAGTAGTAATTATCAGTCGCCACGAATAAATCACATGGTTTATTGTGCAAGCTGTGGCTCCCTTTCCGAAATAATTTTGCCAAAACAAAGCTTAACGGCCGTAATATTTCTAAACTTGAAACACGTCCCTTTTAATGACTAGGTTGCTGGACATTATTAAAGGTCTGTGTAATATTTTATAGATCCAAGTTTTCCTGGGTGTAGTTAAGCTAATAGTTAAGTATTGGTTGCTGATGTGCCCCATCACTGAGTGTCGGTATGGTAATGACCAGTCACTGCAACATTTTTCTAACTTGCTAAGGGCAAGACCTCAGCCTCAATAGCTATGTTTTTCTCCTTTTCTTCTTTCACTCTTGTTTTGCATTTGTCAAAATGTTTTAGTATCGGAACCAGTCTGAGAGAATGCTGCCCCAACAAGTATTTCCCAGTGAAATCTCTTCTAATTGCTTCTGCAGTTGGCTGGCTTGGGTGTGTAACCACAAACAGAGAGGCGCAATAAAACCTTGGCTTGCTCCTTTTTTTTTTCTCCTCCAGTTTTCTGCCTCCTCCCCTGAAGATCCTGTCCCCCTGCTGGGCTCCGATTCCCTTGGACACCAGGAGCCCTCTAGTACCTCACCCAAGCGACCATTTTTCCACATGTGACCCCAGGAAGAGTGTCTCAGCAGACTGCTTGATGACGGGTAGGCATCACAGCAATGCTCAATCCTGTCCTTAACCAATGTCCACCTTCGAACAGGACTCACAGGGGTTAGTTTTCACTTTAGATTACACAAACTAGGGTTATATTCCCGGGAATTTAGAAGATTAAGAGGTGATTTGATCAAAGTTTTCAAGATATTAAGGGGGACTGATTGGGTAGATAGAGAGAAACTATTGCCCCTGGTTGGGGAATCTAAGACTAGGGGACATAGTCTAAAAATTAGAGCCAGGCATTTCAGGAGTGAAGTTAGGAAACACTTCTACACACACAGGGTGATAGAAGTTTGGAACTCTCTTCTGCAAATGGCAGTTGATGCTGGGTCAACTGTTAATTTTAAATCTGAGATTAATAGATTTCTGTTAATCAAAGGTATTAAGGGATATGGGGCAAAGGCGTGTATATGGAGGACACAGATTTAAAGTTTTGGGCAAGAGATACAGGGGGGATGTGAGGAAAATCTTTTTACGAGTGGTGATGACCTGGAACTCGCTGCCGATGGAAGTGGTGGAAGCGGACACACTCAATGTTTTCAAGGGGAGACTGGATAGGCACTTGTGAGAAATAAACTTGCAGGGCTACGGGGATAGAGCGGGGGAATGGGACTGACTGGATTGCTCTACAGAGAGCTGGCACGGACTCAATGGGCCGAATGGCCTCCTTCTGTGCCGTTATGACTCTATGGCCTAGAAATTCACTATAGCCCCGTTTGGGGCACCAGCCTCGCCAGGGCGCTAAAAGTAGCGCCCCGGAAGCAGTTGCGGCCGCCCACCGGAAATTCAGTTTGCGCGCCCCAGAGGGAAGCGCGGCACTACTGGAGGCGCCCCGCATCCCTCTTGGGGCGCTGCAACTGAATATTGCTGCACAACATGCCGCCCGAGGGGCCTTGTGCAGCGCGATCGAGGATCGCGAGTGCCGGCAAAAGAGCCCGGCACCGAGGAGAAGTGCCGGGCTCTTGGAACGCTGTCAGCACTCCGTGGGGGGCGGGGGGCTCAGGAGGCCGGGGATGGCAGCGCGGAGAGGTGCTGGCAGGCGGCCAGCAAAAAAAATGGCTGCCCTGCACCTCTCCTTTAATTAGCGCCTCTACCACCGCAGGTAGGCCCCCCTTGAACTGGTCGCAAATAGTGCCCGGCATTAAAGCAGGGGGTGCATCTAAATATCGCGATCGGGGCGTTAGCGGGGCGCTGCGCACACCGATGACATCATCGGTAGCGGCGCAGCGCTAACGGCTAGTGCCGCCATTAGCGTCCTGCTGAATTTAGCGGGAGGCGTGGCCAGTGGCTTCCGACCCACTTAGTGCCCTCTTAAGGCGCTAACAGGTGGCGCAGCCCACTGAATTTCTAGGCCTATGACCCTATGAGTTAGGTCACAGATCAGCCATGATCTCATTGAATGGTGGAACAGGCTTGAGGGGCTAAATGGCCTCCTCCTGTTCCTATGTTCTATTGCCTGGCATTAACAGGGCAGTAATGGCCTCAAAATTGGCTTGGGATCCTTACCGGCCCATTAACACTGACAAGAGGTTACAATATTATGATAAGGGCCTACCGCTGGGAGCCCACCTGTCTTTGGCAGTAGGCCCCTTTTAACATGCAAATCAGGGTCTGAGGGCCGTGTACACTCCGGCCAGTTCCACAGGCGATGGAGCCAAAGAGGCCCAGCCAAGACAAATTTGGAATATTTTTGCGGGGCCTAGAGGAGCAGGAGTGCATCGGTGGGCCCCACAAAAATAATCTGGGCTGCTGTTGCCCGAGGCCCCCCACCCTCCGCTAACCTGTGCCCCCCACCCTCACATTTACCTTGCTGGCTGAGATAGCCCGATATTGGGAGGCCTCAATGCGGCAAGGCAAAAAAGAAAATCAGCAGACTTTAACCTCCTGATTACTATCCTACTATCCAGTGTCCCTTACTGAAAAACTACTTCTGCAGCAGTCAGGCAAGGATTACGCTTGCCTCCCTCATTGTCAAATAGCCTGCTAAGACTCACTGTCAACCCTCTCACTTGAGTAATGGCACTTTGTCAAGAATCAGAGGGTAACCAGCATGTGAAAAATTGCCAAGGAACAATGTGATTAAAAACAGCATTATGTTGAGATACCGCGGCAAACGTGGGAGTCGAGACCAGAGTTAGTGAAACACAACTGCTTTAATCAACCTCATGGCAAAGAGGAACTGGAAAAGCCCACGCAGTCACTTAAATACTCCCCAGACAGGAAGTGCTCCCGGCAGCCTGTCCCTGCGGGAAACAAGTTGCTGGAGGAAAGGGCCCCCGGCTGGGGGCGTCTGCTTAAACTGTCCGTGCCGCCATGAGCGGATTATGTCCAGTAGTGGCGTGTCGCCACAGAGCTCCCCCCAGAATCCGCTTAGGAGGAGTGGACGAGTCGTGACGGTGGTCTAATGGTTCTGCCGGAGCGGCTCTGAGTGGTCGCCGGTCTAGTTGGTGGGGCCGGGCGGTTCGCTGCCGGCTGTGCTGGCTTGCTGGCGGGACGGCCTCTAGTTGGAGGTCGGGCCACGGGGACCTGTTCCCCTGGTTCTGTGTGTGCTGGTTTGAGCCGGTCGATGGAGACTGTGTCGACCCTGTCGCCGAGTCGCAGCTTGAAGACCTTGTCCCCGGTTTGTAGTACCTCGTACGGTCCGTCGTACGGGGGTCGCAGGGGTCCGCGGTGCGCGTCGTGTTGCACGAAGACGAAGCGTGCCTGCTGTAAGTTTGGCAGGACGTGAGGTGCGAGTTCGCCGTGTCGGTTGACCGGAAGTGGGGCGAACTGTTGAGTGGAAGAGAAAGAGTTGAGCCGCTGCTGTTCGGCCGACCAAGGCGTGGTAGCCTCCGGAAGGAATTCGCCTGGGACGCGCAGCGGTTGTCCGTAGACTAACTCCGCTGCCGAGGACTGGAGGTCTTCCTTGACCGCGGTGCGTAGGCCTAGTAGCACCCACGGTAGGCGGTCAGTCCAGGTACTGTCCTGCAGGCCGGCGCGGAGTGAGGCCTTGAGTGACCTGTGGAAGCGTTCACACAGCCCATTGGCCTGCAGGTGGTACGCCGTGGTTCGGTGGAGCGTCACCCCGAGGTTGCGTGCTGTGGCCGTCCAGAGTTCGGAGGTGAACTGGGCGCCTCTGTCGGAGGTTATGTCGGCTGGTACGCCGAACCTTGCGACCCAGGTGTTAACGAACGCCCTGGCGATGTCGGCTGTGGTGGTGGAGGGCAGCGGCACTGCCTCAGGCCAGCGTGTGTAGTGGTCGACCATCGTGAGGAGATAAGTTTGGCCTTGCGATGGTGGCAGAGGACCGACGATGTCGACGTGTACGTGGTCGAAGCGGCGGCTGGGTACCTCGAAGTCTCCCAGGGGTGCTTTTGTGTGTAGCTGTACCTTAGCCCGTTGGCAGGCGAGGCAGGAGGTGGCCCAAGTCCGAACATCTTTGCTGAGGCCGCGCCAGACGAAACGCTGGGAGAGGAGTTTGACGGATGCGCGGGCACCCGGATGGGAGAGCGCGTGTAGCGCGTCGAAGATGCGGCGGCGCCAGGTTGCAGGGACGACCGGCCTGGGTTGGCCGAGTGAGACGTCGCAAGTGACTGCCGTGGCTTCGGGCCCGTGCGCGACCTTGGCTAGGCGTAGCCCTGGCAGGCTGGTAGCCGCTGAGAGGAGGTCTGGGTCCGTGAGCTGGGCCGCTGCTAGTTGCGTGTAGTCGACCGCGAGGTGATTCGCGCAGATGGTGGGATGGGAAAGGCAGTCGGCGACAACGTTGTCTCTACCGGAGACGTGCTGGATGTCCGTAGTAAACTCGGACACGGCCGCGAGCTGGCGTTGCTGCCTAGCGGACCAGGGTTCGGTGTACTTGGCCATCGCGTATGTGAGCGGCTTGTGGTCCACGTACGCGGTGAAGGGGCGGCCCTCCAGGAGGAACCTGAAATGGCGGACCGACAGGTGTAGCGCGAGAAGCTCGCGGTCGAAAGTAGAGTATTTGACCTCTGGGGGGCGCAGTTGGCGGCTGTAGAAGGCAAGTGGCTGCCACGCGCCATTGACCCACTGCTCGAACACGGCTCCGACCGCGTGGTCGGAGGCGTCGGTGGTGAGCGCGACCCGGGCATCGGCCCTCGGGTGCGCGAGCAGGGTGGCGTCGGCGAGCGCGTTTTTGGTGGCGTCGAAGGCGGCCGACGTGTCAGTGGTCCAGGCTACGGCCATCTTGCCGGATTTACCTCGGAGGGAGTCGTATAGGGGCTTCATGAGGGCTGCAGCTCTGGGGATGAACCTGTTGTAGAAGTTCACCATCCCGAGGAACTCCTGGAGGCCCTTGATGGTTTTGGGGCGGGGGAATTGCTGGACGGCCTGCACCTTGTTGGGCAGGGGGACGGCCCCAGCAGGGGTGATGTGGTGACCGAGAAAATCGATCTCAGTTAGGCCGAATTGGCACTTTGCCGGGCTGAGGATGAGCCCGTGTTGGGCTAGGCGCCCGAACAGGATGCGAAGGTGTTCGAGGTGTTCCTGTTGGGAGGAGCTGGCCACGAGAATGTCGTCTAGATAGACGAATAGGAAGTTCAGGTCCCGGAGGACTGAGTCCATAAGGCGCTGGAAAGCCTGGGCTGCATTCTTGAGGCCGAAGGGCATCCTCAGGAACTCGAACAGGCCGAATGGGGTGATGACGGCCGTTTTGGGGATGTCCGCGGGGTGTACGGGGACTTGGTGGTAACTGCGCACCAGGTAGTCAGCCTCCGCCGGGCTTGGGGGCGATGTGGAGGGGCGAGGCCCAAGGGCTGCTGGAGTGGCGGATGATGCCGAGTTGTTCCATGGTGGTGAACTCGGCCCGTGCGATTTCCAGCTTGGCCGGGTTGAGTCTGCGGGCGTGGGCAGAAACCGGGGGGCCGGTGGTGGGGATATAGTGCTCCACACCGTGTTTGGCAACTTTGGCTGAAAAGGTCGGGTTAGTGAGGGCGGGAAACTCGGCTAGAAGTGCCGAGTAGTCGTCCGTGGCTCTGGCGAGGCAGTAGGTCGTCAGGCCGGCCAAACGGGCCGGGGTGAATGCACCAGGGATGGGGGCCATAGTGTTGATGTCGACGAGGCGGTGCCTCGGAATGTCGACAAGGAAGCCGTGGGCGCGTAAGAAGTCGGCGCCGATGAGTGGGCAGAGGACCCTGGCTGTGAGGAACTCCCAGCGGTAGCGGCGGCCTGCGAGGTCGAGCGTGACCATGCATGTGCCATATGTGTGGATGTCAGAGCCATTGGCTGCGGCCAGCGTGATACCCCGTGCGCCGCGTTGGATTTCGAGGGCGGAGGCGGGGGTGATGCTGTGCTGGGCCCCTGTGTCGCACAGAAATCGGCGGTTGGTGCTGTCGTCGGTGACGTACAGTAGAGGCCCCTTTTGCCCCGCGGCCATCGCGGGGGCCGGTGCGGGAGGGGGTTTGAAAGTGCACAGTGGCGTGCAGCGTTGGGCCCTAGTGCCAAAACGGGTGTGGTAGTAGCAGTGACCCGGAGTGGTAGGGCGGTCAGGCCTAGTGGGCCGGGCAGACCACGTGGTCATTGCCGTGAGGTCGGGCGCGACGTCGCGGGTGGACTGCGCAGAGAGCAGCCGGTCGGCCTTTTCGGCTATCTCATTCAGGTCCGTGGAGCCAGATTCCACAATGAGCGGGCGGATGCTGGCGGGGAGCTGCCGAATGAAAAGCTTGCGAAAGAGGGCGCCGGTGTTTTTGTCGTCCGAGAGGGACAGCATGTGGGAAAGCAGATCCGACGGTGAAGCGCCACCAAGGCCGGGGAAGTCGAGGAGTTGGCAGTTGCGCTGGTAAGAGGACGTTTGAAATTTTTTAAGGAGCGCAGCCTTCAGATGTTCGTACTTGCCTTCCAGTGGTGGCTCCTGCAGCGCTGCCCAAACCTTGGGGACTGTGGCGTAGGTGAGAGAGGCGACAAGGTAGTCGTACTTCGTGGCGTCGACTGTAATTTTTTTCAGCCAGAATCTGGACTCGGCTTGAACAAACCAGGCTTTGGCCAGGTTCTCCCAAAAGTCCGGTAGTTTAACCATGACTGCGTTTGTATCCGCCATGCTAGCTTAGGATTCGTCCTGAGCGTCGGGGTCACCAGTGTTGAGATACCGCGGCAAACGTGGGAGTCGAGACCAGCGTTAGTGAAACACAACTGCTTTAATCAACCTCATGGCAAAGAGGAACTGGAAAAGCCCGCGCAGCCACTTAAATACTCCCCAGACAGGAAGTGCTCCCGGCAGCCTGTCCCTGCGGGAAACAAGTTGCTGGAGGAAAGGGCCCCCGGCTGGGGGCGTCTGCTTAAACTGTCCGTGCCGCCGTGAGCGGATTATGTCCAGTAGTGGCGTGTCGCCACAATTACTTTAAAAAATGGCCTTATTCAGGAAATTGTTACTCAGAACTGAGCAACGTTGTCCTCCAGTAAGTTAGTTGGTACACTAATTCTTCCTCTGGTGGATATAATTTTAGCAAACATAAAATGTGTGGGAGGACAACAGAAGAAATCATATTTAATGCTTGCGTAAATGTTTTTGCTAAAATTATCAATGGGAGAATTTCACTTTCTTATTGTGAAATACCACACAATTACAGATCATTTTCCAATGATACAAAACTTTTTTTTCATTATCATTTTCCTGCCAAATTACTGCCCTCTCATCTTTGCTCACGGTGTTTTCTCCTTGCTGAGGTAGAGTCCACAGATGCTTATCATAATTTAGTGCTTTGTTCAAGTAGCAACGCAGCTCAGCCTAGCCTGATCTTTCCCTCGTCTAATGTTCACATGCCTACCTTCATCAGCATTGCAATCAGGAGCAAGAACAGGGACCAGGGCTGATTTTTCCCTGCGTAACTCAGAGACACTGATGCTTCTAACTGTAACCAAGCTGAATTCAGTTATTTGAGCATAGACTGGAGATTAAACCTGGGACTTTCCTTGTCAGTAAGCTTTAGTTATTCCCTGGATAACTCACTGCCAAAGAGTTCCTTTTCTTCCCAATTTTTCATGAGTAAGTTTTTTTTTAAAACAACAACTTGCATTTATATAGTGTTTTTAGTGCAAAAACATCATCAGGTGCTTCATAGATAGGCATACGGAAAATGGATGCTGAGCCAAGTAGGGAGAAGTTAGGAGAGGTAACCTAAAGCTTGGTGGAAGAAGGAGGAGAGAGGTTGAGAGACAGAGAGATATAGGGAGAGAATTCCAGAGCAATAGGACTCAGGTGCTTGAAGGCTGGGAATAGTGGGATGTACAAAAGTCAGAGGAAGGGAATGTTTGGGGTGGATATGTTTGGGTTGGTTTTAGAGATAGAGTGGGGCAAGTCCATGAAGGGATATAAAGATGAGGACAAGAATCTTAAATTTAATGGAGTAAGTTAGCAATGACAGGGATGATGGGTGAATGGGATTTAGTGCAGGACACAATGCATGCGGTAGAATTTTAGACAAGTTGGAGTTTATGGAAGGGGAGGGTAGGAGGCCAGGAAGAAGGCATCAGAGGAGTTGTATCTGGAGGTGTTCCAGCAGCTGAGGTCAGGGCAATGGCAGGCAATATTCTGTAAATATGTGGCCTCAGGATTGTGAACAGTGCTGTTCAGTCTAAGAGTGTCATGGGAGGAAGAAGGAATCGGTGTCAAGCGAGCTAAATTTGTGGCAGAGGTCAAAGACCATGGTATTAAAAAAGAAAATGCTGAAAATACAGAGGAGTCTCCCTGCTGTCTGCCACAGAGAAAGTCACCACAAGAATCCTCCTCAATCGCCTTCTCCCAGTGGCTGAAGAGCTCCTCCCAGAGTCACAATGCGGATTCCGCCCACTAAGGGGTACAATGGACATGATCTTCACCGCGCGTCAACTACAAGAGAAATGCAGGGAACAGCACCAACCACTGTACATGGCCTTCTTTGATCTCACAAAGGCCTTTGACACTGTCAACCATGAGGGATTATGGAGTGTCCTCAAATTCAGCTGCCCTCAAAAGTTTGTCACCATCCTCCGCCTGCTTCACGATGACATGTAAGCCGTGATCCTGACCAATGGATCCGCCACAGACCCAATTCATGTACGGTCCGGGGTCAAGCAAGGCTGTGTCATCGCACCAACACTCTTCTCAATCTTCCTGGCTGCAATGCTCCATGTCACCCTCAGTAAGCTCCCCACTGGAGTGGAGCTAAACTACAGAACAAACGGGAAATTGTTCAACCTCCGTCACCTCCAGTCCAGATCCAAGGTCGTCCCATCCTCTGTCATCGAATTACAGTATGCAAATGACGCTTGCGTCTGCGCAAACTCTGAGGCCGAACTCCAAACCATCGTCAACACCTTCACCGAAGCGTACGAGAGCATGGGCCTTACACTAAACATCTGTAAGACAAAGGTCCTCTACCAACCTGCCCCCGCCACACAGTACTGCTCCCCAATTATCAAAATCCATGATGAGGCCTTGGACAACGTGGACCACTTTCCACACCTCGGGAGCCTACTGTCAACAGGGGCAGACGTCGATGATGAAGTCCAACACCGCCTTCAGTGTGCCAGTGCAGCCTTCGGTCGCCTGAGGAAGAGAGTGTTTGAAGACCAGGACCTCAAACCCAGTACCAAGCTCATGGTCTACAGAGCAGCAGTGATACCCGCCCTGCTGTATGCTTCAGAGACATGGACTATGTACAGCAGGCACCTCAAAGCACTGGAGAGGTACCACCAATGCTGCCTCCACAAGATCCTGCAAATCCATTGGCAGGATAGGCGCACCAATGTCAGTGTTCTCGCTCAAGCCAACACCCCCAGCATCGAAGCTTTGACCACGCTCGATCAGCTCCAATGGACGGGCCACATTGTCCGCATGCCCGATACAAGACTCCCAAAATAAGCGCTCTACTCGGAGCTCCGGCTCAGCAAGAGAGCCCCAGGTGGACAGAGGAAATGCTTCAAGGACACCCTCAAAGCCTCCTTGAAAAAGTGCAACATCCCCACCGACACCTGGGAATCCCTGGCCCAAGACCGCACAAAGTGGAGGAGAAGCATCCAGGAAGGCGCCGAACACCTCGAGTCTCTTCGCCGGGAGCAAGCGGAAGCTAAGCGCAAACAGCGGAAGGAGCGCACGTCAACCCAAGCACCCCACCCACCCGCCCCTTCAACCACCGTCTGTCCCACCTGTGACAGAGACTGTCGGTCCCGCATTGGGCTCATCAGTCACCTGCGAACTCATTTTTAATGTGAAAGCAAGTCATCCTCGGTTCCGAGGGACTGCCTAAGAAGAAGAAAAAAGAAAATGCTAAAAATATTCAGCAGGTCAAACAACAACAACTTGTATTTATATACCACCTTTAACGTAGTAAAACGTCCCAAGGTGCCTCACAGGAGTATTATAGAACAAAAAATTTAACACCGAGCCACATAAGGAGAAGTTAGGGAAGACGACCAATAGCTTGGTCAAAGAGGTAGGTTTTATGTAGCGTCTTAAAGGAGGAAAGAGAGGTAGAGAGGCGGAGAGGTTTAGGCAGGGAATTCCAGAGCTTAGGGCCTAGGCAACAGAAGGCGCAGCCACCAAAGGTTGAGCGATTATAATCAGGGATGCTCAAGAGGGCAGAATTAGAGGAGCGCAGATATCTCGGAGGAGATTACAGAGATAGGGAGGGGCGAGGCCATGGAGGGATCTGAAAACAAGGATGAGAATTTTGAAATCGAGGCGTTGCTTAACCGGGAGCCAATGTAGGTCAGCATCTATGGAGAGAGAAACAGAGTTAACGTTTCAGGTCAATGATCTTTCGTCAGACAGACAATGGTGTCAGTTTTCCCAATGTTGAGCTGGCGGAAGTTTTGATACTGGATTTCGGATGAGTAGTTTGACAGAACAGAGGTGAGGTATTGGAGGGAATACAGCTGGGTGTCGTTGGTGTGCATAAGGAAACCGACTGCATGTCTTTCAGTTTTTAAACTGCTGTTCCAATACTAACAATGCTAAAAGCTTTGTCAAATTCAACTTTATTCAGGGAAGCAAAAATCACAATTTTTAAAAAGGACCATAAAGTGTGGTTTGTGTGATCAATTCAATTAGTATACAAGCACGTTAAATGTTTGGAAAGGCATCACCACATCACTTGCATCACCCTGCTGGGAATGGTCGACTGCTCATCTGGTTCACCTTCCTTCCCAAACAATGCAGGGTTTCTGAACTTTTTTATAGTTAAGCCCTTTATAAATAGAGGATTTTGTTAGTACTTTTGTTAGACTGACAAATTGCAGGATTGGAACTGGCAGAAAATAGATTACGATATATCAATATTCTACGTTCCACAGTGAGAGTCTAACTGATTCTTATTGTATCCCGCAGGTTGTCCCGATAAAGATATTTCATCTTCAACATAAATGGTAACATCAATAAACAGAATGCCTTTGCAAACAACTACTGTAATCATTCTAATTCCTTTAAATCATAAATGTTTGCGATTACCTGAGCAGTGGTATAATGGGTCTAGTGCTTTCCTGTGGGAGGTGGTGCAATTCTAAGCTGTGGCTATTGGAGATGGTTACAGTGTAAGGGTGGGAGAAATTTGATCTCTTGTTATCTTTGTACTAACAATGGCCCCGATATTTACGGGGTTGCTAATGGGGGCTAGTGCTGTTGTGGCCGGGTAACCTGAAAATGCGGGTAACTCGAAGGTCCCACCGAATTTAACAATTTTGTCTCCGTTTCCCGGTTGGCAGCCAGACGGATTGAGAGGCTGGCTGGCTGTTGTGCGGCAAGGCCTGCCCTGGTAGGCCACAGCCAGGGGACGGCGAGGAGGGAGGGAGAGATCATGTAAACCGGGAGGAGGTCAGAAAGGCTACACTTACTGAACTTCAAAACCACGAATCTTGATCCTTGACTGATAGGTTTGGTGGAAGAAATGAAACTGATGTTGCAAGACTGCAGAGTGTGATTTTTCTCTTATTAATGCCACCAGCAATTTTTTGCCGAGCAGGAGGGGGGCGGGGGGCAGGAAGTTCTTGATGAAAATGGGCAAGAGCTTCATAAAAATATTATAGGACAGAATTTCCGACTATGCGCTGGTGGTGGGGATCATACAGGTTAATGCCCATTTCCCAGGTAATCCATAGTGCCCCCATTATTTGACCCCGAAGCAGAGTGCAAGGCTGGCTCCTTGCTGAGCAAGGATACCCTCTTTGAGTCCTGACTCATGAAACCTCCACAACAGGAGGGAGTGCAGCGTAGATTTACTAGAATGAAAACTGGACATCAAGGGTTAAATTATGAGGAGCGATTACACAAACTAGGGTTGTATTCCCTGGAATTTAGAAGATTAAGGGAGGATTTGATCAAACTTTTCAAGATATTAAGAGGAACTGATTGGGTATATAGAGAGAAACTATTTTCGCTGGTTGGGGAGTCTAGGACTAGGGGGCAGAGCCTAAATATTAGAGCCAGACTTTGCAGGAGTGAAGTTAGGGAACACTTCTACACACAAAGCGTGGTAGAAGTTTGGAACTCTCTTCTGCAAACAGCAGTTGATGTTGAGTCAATTGTTAATTTTAAATCTGAGATTGATAGATTACTGTTAACCAAAGGCATTAAGGTATATGGGCCAAAGGCGTGTATATGGAGTTAGTTCACAGATCAGCCATGATCTCATTGAATGTTGGAACAGACTCGAGGGACTAACTGGGCTACTCCTGTCCCTATGTTCCTAACAGGTATGAACTGTTGCTAAGCACAGATACAATGAGGTGTACAGGGCCTTGGTGAGACCACACCTTGAATATTGTGTGCAGTTTTGGTTGCCTTATCTGAGGAAGGATGTTCTTGCCATGGAAGGAGTTCAGCAAAGATTCACCAGGCTGATACCTGGGATGGCAGGAATGACGTATGAGGAGAGATTGGGTCGATTGGGCTTGTACTCGCTGGAGTTTAGAAGAATGAGAGGGGATCTCATTGAAACTTATAAAATTCTAACAGGACTAGACAGACTAGATTCAGGAAGGATGTTCCCGATGGCGGGGGAGTCCAGAACCAGGGGTCACAGTCTAAGGATAAGGGGTAGGCCATTTAGGACTGAGATGAGGAGGAATTTCTTAACCCAGAGTGTGGTGAACCTGTGGAATTCTCTACCACAGAAGGCAGTTGAGGCCAATTCATTAAATATATTCAAGAAGGCGTTAGATATATTTCTTAAGGCTAAAGGGATCAAGGGATATGGGGAGAAAGCAGGGACAGGGTACTGAATTTGGATGATTAGCCATGATCGCATTGAATAGTTGCATCCTCAAAAAATTCCAGTAGATTAGTCAAGCACGATTTACCTTTTGTAAATCCATGTTGACTTTGTCCGATCCTGTCACTGTTTTCCAAGTGCTCTGCTATTACATCTTTTATAATGGACTCTAGCATTTTCCCCACTACCGATGTCAGGCTTACCGGTCTGTAATTCCCCGTTTTCTCTCTACCACCTTTTTTGAATAGTGGGGTAACATTAGCTACCCTCCAATCCATGGGTACTGTTCCAGATTCCATCGAATGTTGGAAGATGATCAACAATGCACCTACTATTTCTAGGGCCACTTCCTTAAGTACCCTAGGATGTAGATTATCAGGCCCTGGGGATTTATCGGCCTTCAATCTCATCAATTTCCCTAACACCATTTCCCTACAAATACTGATTTCTTTCAGTTCCTCCCTTTCATCAGACCCTATGTCCCCGACATTTCCGGGAGGTTATTTTTGTCCTCCTTTGTGAAGACAGAACCAAAATATGTATTTAATTGGTCTGCCATGTCTTTGTTCCCCATTATAAATTCCCCTGATTCTGATTGCAAGGGACCTACGCTTGACTTCACCAATCACTTTCTCTTCACATATCTATAAAAGCTTTTACAGTTAGTTTTTATGTTCCCTGTAAGCTTACTCTCATATTCTATTTTCCCTTTCTTAATTAATCCCTTTGTCCTCCTTTGTTGAATCCTAAACTGCTCCCAATCGTCTGGATTACTGCTTTTTTTGGCCAATTTATATGTCCTCTCCTTGGATCTTATGCTATCCCTAATTTCCCTCGTTAGCCACGGTTGAGTCACCTTTTTTGTTTTATTTTTATGCCAAACAGGGATGAACAAATTCTGTAGTTCATCCATGCAGTCTTTGAATGTTTGCCATTGCCTATCCACCGTTAACCCTTTGAGTGACATTCCCCAATCAATCCTACCCAATTCGTGCCTCAGGCCATCGTAGTTTCCTTTATTTAAATTCAGGACCCTAGTCTCTGAGTCAACTACTTCATTCTCCATCTTAATGAAGAATTCTATCATATTATGATCGCTCCGACCCAAGGGGCCTCGTACAACAAGTTTGCTAATTAATCCTTTCTCGTTACATAATACCCAGTCTAAGAAGGCCTGATCTCTGGTTGGTTGCTCGACATATTGGTCCAGGAAACCATCCCGTAAACACTCTAGGAATTCCTCCTCCACAGTATTGTTACTAATTTGGTTAGCCCAATCTATATGTAGATTAAAGTCACCCATGATGACTGCTGTGCCCTTTTTGCACGCTTCCCTAATTTCCCTTTTAAGGCTGTCCCCAACCTCCGCATTACTGTTTGGAGGTCTATATACCACTCCCACTAACGTTTTCTGCCCCTTGCTATTTCTCAGTTCTACCCATAGAGATTCCACATCATCAGAGCTAGTATCCTTCCTTACAATTGTGTTAATCCCTTCTTTAACCAGTAATGCTACCCCACCTCCCTTTCCTTTTTGCCTATCTTTCCTGAATATTGAATACCCCTGGATGTTGAGTTCCCAGCCTTGGCCACCCTGGAGCCATGTTTCCGTAATCCCAATCAAATCATATTCGTTTACCTCTATTTGCGCAGCTAATTCATTCACCTTTTTACGAATGCTCCTCGCATTAAGACACAAAGGCCTAGAAATTCAGTATCGCCACATTTGGGGCGCTACAGCTGGGCGTTCGCTAAATTTAGTGACTGGCGCAACTTAGCGTCACCTTCGCCGAAATTGAGTTGCATCGCCCCAAGAGGTTGCTGCTGCGCTAAAGCAGGCAGTGCACGACTATCATAAGGCGCTAAGCCGGCGAGCCGAGGCGCTACCAGCGATGGCGGGCGCAGCGCAGCGCAGGTGCGGCGAGTTGCTGCTTGAAGGCAGACACGCTGGCAGCTCTTAAAGGGGGAGGCTCGATTTGTTTTGCTGCCACGCCCTGCACACTGCAGCCCTGAATCAAGGTCTGAACATAGCTGCTTCAACACTTCAACGCCCAGGACTATGGAGAAGGCTAGGGAGCGAGCGCAGCGCTTCAGCAAGGGTGCCCTGAAGCTACTGGTTGGCGCAGTGGAGCGCAGGCGACCTGTCCTCTTCCCTGATAGTGGCAGGAGGCCGCTGCCCAGCGAGTATCGAAAAGCCTGGAGGGAGGTGGCGAACAGAGTGACCTCCAACAGCATGGTTGCCAGGACTCCAGTGCAATGCAGAAAAAAGTTCAACGACCTCACTCTGGCTGTCAGGGTGAGTACCCTTTCCAGTATCCTCTTCATCCCTGCATGTGCACCTCACTTTATGGCCAAAGGGACCTGAAAGCTCCAATGCCCAGCCCTCATCCAACAGCTATGGGACTCTCATGAAAATCACTTGCACATGCAGCACTTTACACACTGTCAGGGCTATTCCACCATGGGAGGCAGTGCAGGCAAGATGAGGGCTTGACACTGTCAGGGCTATTCCACCATGGGAGGCAGTGCAGGCAAGATGAGGGCTTGACACTGTCAGGGCTATTCCACCATGGGAGGCAGTGCAGGCAAGATCAGGGCTTGACACTGTCAGGGCTATTCCACCATGGGAGGCAGTGCAGGCAAGATCAAGGCTTGACAGTGTACTTAGAGTCCGTCCTTTCTCTTGCAGGGCAAGCTGGCCCACAATCACAGGCAGCAGCAATGGACCAGGGGAGGCCGCCCTGACCTTAAAGAGCTCAGCGACCTGGAGCAGCGAGTGGAGCAGATTATGGGAGGCCGGCTGATTGGCCCCGTGAGGAGGCGGGCCCTCAAGCTGGCACTGTGTCTGATTCAGAATTCGAGGAGGAGGAAGAGGAAGCCGGCCCATCAGTGCCACCCTCAGCCGATGCAGCCCATGGCCATGATGGGGACACGTCTTCCCTGGAGGGGAGCAGGGGGGAAGGGTCTGATAAGGGTGAAGCTCCGGAGCCCAGCGGGCTGCAGCAACGTGGGAGGGGTGGGGAAGCTCGGCGGCCTTCTCCCCGGAGGGTGAGTTCGGCCTCCAGTCCTGCTACCGTGAGCGCAGAGGAGGTGCGGCTCCTTGGTGAAATGGGCGCCCAGGCTGAGCGCAGTCACACTGAGCTCATGGCTGCAGTGGCAAGGATGCCTGACTCCATAGAGTCACTGGCAAGGAGTGTTCAGGAATTCGGGGCAGCACAGGCCAGGAGTCTGCAGGACTTCGCAGCATCACAGTCGGCTTCCAGCCAAGTGCTCAGTCGTGCCGTGCATTCACTGGCTGGTGTGATGCAGACACAGACCAGGGCCACACAGGCACTAACTGCTGCCACCCTCGCTGGATCGGCCAGGCATCGACGGGACCCTCGCCGTGCCGCAGCAGCCCAGCAGTCTGTGCTTCAGCAGATTGCCGCGCATGCTTCAGTGCTGGCCCGTGCGAGTGCCAGTGTCTCAGCCGACCAGGGAGTGCCTGTGCTCTGTCAGGTTGGCAGCATTCCTGCAGCCAACAGTGCCACTCCTCCACTGCAGCTGCCACCACTCGTAGGACAGACTGCTGCTGCCCAAGCAGAGTTGGAGCAGTCAGAAGCTGGGCCCTCCAAGCCCAGAGCTGGTCCAGGCAGTCCCCCAAGGGCATCTGCTGTCTCACCATCTGACCCTCAGCAGCCTTCCCCCAGCCTTGCTGCAGCCACTGGGCTCCCATTGAGGAGGAGCTGCAGGGCGGGAAGGGGCCAATCGCGGAAGCGAGGCGGATCACCCTCGCAGGCGAAAAAGTAGAAGGTGTGGCAAAATGTTTTTTTATATGAAGGCCAAGAATGTTGTGTTTGTTTTTTATATGAAGGCCAAGAATGTTGTGTTTGTTTTTTATATGAAGGCCGAGAATGTTGTGTTTGTTTTTTATATGAAGGCCGAGAATCATGGACATTTTTGTTTAACTGTTTTTTTCATTTTCTCAAGGTTGTGAGAGCCAGTTATGTGTCTGACTGTTTTTTGGCGGGTTTCTCTGAATTTGTTTGTCATGCGGGAAGGGCACAGAGTTTGTAAAATAAAAAATTTGCTTTATTCAGTTTGTCCATGTTTGCACTTTGAACTATTTGTTGCCTTGATTGGCTGAGGGTTTGCGGAGCGGCTCCATTCATGTTCTTTCATTGGCACAAGCCATTCCCTGAGAGCGGGCCTAGAACCGAGTTGCAATAATCCGCCGACGGACAGCCCTTGCACTTTGTGCCTCCCTCCCATCCTGGTGCTCCTCCTCCTCCTCCTCCTCCTCCTCCTCTGGTGGTCCTCCAATGTCTGCTGGCAGTGGCTGAGTCCTGAGGATAGCCAGGTTGTGCAGCATGCAGCACACTACAATGAAATGGGAGACTCGCTCAGGCGAGTACTGTTGGGCTCCTCCGGAATGGTCCAGACAGCGGAACCGTTGCTTGAGCATGCCGATTGTGTGCTCAATGATGTTCCTGGTAGCTTGATGGCTGTCATTGTATCGTTCTTCAGCAGGGGTGCTGGGCACACGGAGTGGGGTCATCAGCCAGGTGCACAAAGGATAGCCCTTGTCCCCGAGAAGCCAGCCTTCTGGGTGAGCCGGGGCTTCGAAAATCCCATTGCATGCTCTTGCTGCTTGTCCAGGGTCATGGGGAAGGAAATGTACTGACGTCTCCTTCTGAAGAGAGCATTCATCACCTGGCGGATGCAGCAATGTACCGCGAACTGGGAGATATTGGCAATGTCGTCAGTAGCAGATTGGAAGGAGCCAGTGGCATAGAAGTTGAGAGCCACCGTCACCTTCACTGCCACCGACAGAGACGTCCTGCTCCTCAGCTGTGGCTGCAGATCTCTCTGAAGCAGGTGGCAGATCTCAGTGACCACCTCCCTTCTGAATCACAGCCTAACACACTGCTCCTCAGACATGTTGAGATATGAGAACTGCTGGTGGTATACCCTGGGTGGGTAAGGCCTCCTGTGCCGACGCCTTTTGGCCCTTCTCCATCTGGCCATGACTGGCACTCTCTCTTGGCGTCTCTGAGCCCTTTGAATGCAATGCAGAAAGCCAACGTTGCCACCCATTGCAGCCCCCATTATATGTGGCGACTCAAGGCTATGGCACTGAAAGTTAAATCCAACTGCAAAGCTCTGGCCTGAAGCCAGAAGTACCTGTGCGAGCGCTGAGTCAAAGCAGAAAGCTCTCTCCCTCTGTCTCTCTCCAAATATCTCTCTCTCACACAGGAGTGGAACAAAATGGCTGCCACAAATAATGCAGGAAGAGTCCCCTTTAAATGGCGCCCCCCGCGCTCCGCAGCGACTGGGAACCGTTCCCCTCAACCAGTCGCTGGGGGCGGCAGGCGCACAGAAGGGGGGCGCCACTGAAGTTCTGGTTTGGGGCGCACCAAGGGCGTTGCACCATGAAATGACGTCAGGATCTGCGTGCGCAGCTGAGCGGGCGCTGCGGTTTTGCGCCACTGCTAAATCTTGACTGAAGTTCACGAGAGGCGCAGATCGCGCCGCGCCCGGGCGCTAGCCGCTTTGCGCCTCACTTCTCCTCCTAAGGCGCTAGCGGCTGGCGCTAACAACTGAATTCCTAGGCCAAAGCCTTCAGGCTTGTTTTTTTAATGCTCCTAGACCTATTAGAATTATTATTTACTGTGGCCATGTTTGATTTAAACCGTTGATTTCTGTGACTGCCACTTTTGTTTTTCTCTTTCCTATCTTTTGCTTTTATCCTTGTTTCCCTTTCCTCTGTCCCCCTGCTCAGGTTCTCAACCCCCTGCCATTTTAGTTTAAACCCTCCCCCAGAGCACCAGCAAACACTCCCCCTAGGACATTGGTCCCGGCCCTGCCCAGGTGCAAACTGTCCGGTTTGAACTGGTCCCACCTCCCCCAGAACCAGTTCCAATGCCCCAGGAATTTGAATCCCTCCCCCTGGCACCATTCCTATAGCCACGTATTCATCTGAAATATTCTTCTATTTCTACTCTGACTAGCATGTGGCACTGGTAGCAATCTTGAGATTACTACCTTTGAGGTCCTATTTTTTAATTTACCTCCTAATTCCCTATATTCAGCTTTTAGGACCTCATCCCGTTTTTTACCTATATCGTTGGTACCTATATGCACCACGACAACTGGCTGTTCACCCTCCCCTTCCAAGATGTTCTGCAGCCGCTCTGAGACATCCTTGATCCTTGCACCAGGGAGGCAACACACCATCCTGGAGTCTCATTTGCGGCCGCAGAAACACCTATCTATTCCCCTTACAATAGAATCCCTATTACTATAGCTCTACCCCTCTTTTTCCTCCCGTCCTGTGCAGCAGAGGCACCCCTGGTGCCAGGAAGTTGGCTGCTGCTGCCTTCCCCTGGTAAGCCATCCCCCCCATCAGTATCCAAAGCGGTATATCTGTTTGAGAGGGGGATGGCCACAGGGGATTCCTGCACTACCTGCCTGCGCCTACTACTCTGCCTGTTGGTCACCCGTTCCCTTTCTGCCTGTGCCACCTTTACCTGCGGTGTGACCAACTGATTAAATGTGCTATTCACGACGTCCTCAGCATCGCAAATGGTCCAGTATGTATCCACTCGCTGCTCCAGCACCGCAATGCGGTCTGCCAGTAGCTGCAACTGGACACACTTCCTGCACACATGGTTGTCAGGGACACAGGAAGTGTCCCTGAGTTCCCACATAGCGCAGGAGGAGCATACCACGGCACCGGGCTGCCCTGCCATGACTTACCCCTTAATTAATTGCAATTAAATTTAATCAAATCAATCCCACCAATTACACTACAGTTAAATGGTATATTTAAGGGCCCTGGTTTACAAACAGTCCCCGCTACACCACAGAGACTTTAGAAACTATAAACCACAGAGTTTAAATTTAAAAAAGAGAGAAATACTCACCAACCAATCAGGTACCTGCTTTCTGGTGATGTCACACTTCGATTACTTTTTACTTCTCTCCTTCCCTCCGAGTTTGGAGTTCGGAGATTAGTAAACCTACCTGGTCTCTTGGAGCCTCTTTTATACTCACTCTGCCGCTCCGCGATTCCCGCCGACTCTCGCTCCGCACTGACGCCTACCTGGTCTCTTGTAGCCTTTTATACAGTCGCCGATCCGCGATTCCCGCTGACTCTCGCTCTGCACTGAGGCCTACCTGTATGATAATAACGCTGAGCCTTCGACTGACCCTAAAGAAAGAAAAATGCTGGGGAAAAAAACTTTGGCTGAATATAATTTGATGCATATATTCATGTAAATTAATTGGCGCGAGGACAGTAATATACCTAATTCCTCATGGAATAATAAACGTGCCTTTTATTGTACAGCTCGATTGGAATGACTGTCTAACATTCTGGTGGGGGCTTGTCACAGCAGTACTGCAGGAGTTCATAATTAATGAGTGTCCTGCTACAGCTCACCAGTTTGGTGAGGAGGAAGATCGGCTGGATGCCGGGGTGGGGCGTGTGTGCGTGAGAACGGGTTGGCAGCGGGCAGGAAGATTCTCCTGCTCCTCCTGGCCCACCAAAAACCCATTTTTAAAAATACAAAACACTTACCTTTGGGTGAAGCCTCCTTGAGGACCAGCAGTAAGGCCTCTCGATGCCTGGAGAAAGTGGGACAGGCGAGGGCTGCGCATGCTTCACACATTTCTCTTTGAAAGTTTCAGTTTGGGTACTACAACAGGCGGAGGAGGAGAGGTGGCCCAGTGTCCCCTTGCCATTGCTGGAGAAGGAATCTGATTTAGCGGAGGGAAGTGTTCAGAGTGCTGGGGAATGGGGGGGTGGGGCAGTGGTAAAGGGCTTGACATAATAAAACTCACTACGCGCTTGGTTCGAGTATAAAGCAACGCTTTAATCAACTTGTTTCAAAACATGGAGATCTAGTTGTCCTTCACTAGTTCCTGTCTTACAAAATGTCCCTGGGCAAGGTGGGCCCACGCCCGAGTATTTATACTCCTTGGACGGCGCCACCAGCTGGCCGTCCAGTGTTATTTCATGAGTCGTTTCTTCATGATGATGAGATTTATAACAGGGCTGTTGGCCGGTGTTATACAGAGAGATGGAGAAAGGAAGGGGTGGAAATTTGTCTCGGGCAGTGGCTCTAAATGGGTGGTATCGGACCGGCCACCTGTTACATGCAGCGCCTGAACTGAATATCCAGCGCTGCGTATAACGGGCGACCGATCCGATACTGCCCGCTTTGTCCCACCACCAGAGATGAATTTCTACCCCGAAGAGCTGTACTCAGCCTTGCTACTCTGGCCATTGAACCTTGTTCTCCATTAAACCCAGGCCCTGGGGATAATGCTCGTTGAACTGACGAGCTCAGCCACCTCTCCCTAGGCCCGATGTACGTTGGCCTTTGGAATCTTCTTCCCATTCATTGGAAAGAGAATGTCGCTTCTTGCCCTCACCGCTTCACAGAGGGACCTTCGGGGAGGCATCAGGGAACTAGGGGTTTGCTTCCGACTCATTTCTCACAAGCACCGCTTTGCAGCAGTAGAATTTCCGAGGCGCGAATGCAACCTCCCTTTAAGAGGTGCAGTCGTGCTTTAATTAGGCCTGTGGAGGCTCGCTGGGGAACCCGCCCTGCAAGTGGGCAGACTGCCCGCTCTCGACATTGATCAAGCGTGTCGTCTGCCAAACAGATAGAAAGAAGCCGGCAGTTACAATCGATCCAGCCTCACTCTGCTGACAGTGGCGTATCTCTTATCTCCTCTTTCGTGGCCCTTTCCCCACTTTGTACTCGCTTCTCCAGTAGGAAGTGCAGGTAACTGAAGCACACATTCCTTCCAAGTTTTTAATATCAGTAATACTGCTCCAGAAATACGTCAACCCGCAGCACATATTCTTGTTTTGAGTCAGGATGGCCCATCTTGCTATATAGAAAAAATACACAACTGGGCACTGACAAAATGTATCACCATATACTACTTAATGAGGCAGGGCATTGAAACTTAATCTTATCCATGTATTAGTGCCGTATTTGGAATCACATTTACAAAATCATGTGATCCCTATATAAAGTCACACGGCTTCAGATGCTGCAAGTTTCAAATAAAGTTCTGAACTTCAAGGACGACAAAATATACAACAGTGACGATAATTCAATTACCTCTTAATTAAGTGAAGCCATTTTCCAATTAACAGCTGAGTCATTCAGCCCTTATTGAGATAAATGCTCCTGGGCTGTCTGCCATCTATATTAAGTGAGCTGCGAGATTGTTGGAATTACCACCATTTCATTAATCTTGTGATCGTGAGCTGTAAGAAGACAAAATGATTAAGTGAGGAACATGTCTATACAAATAGTATTGCAGCTACAACTATCTTAACGGGTTTGGTTGGACTTGTATTCTAAAATTGCAATAATGGAAAAGTTGTATAAATTCTAGTCATAAGTACAGAATATATATATTTTTAAAAAACCCAAACATTTAGCTTCAGTGGAGGGCACCAGTAAATTAAAGCTCCTTGGCATTAGTCTCACCTGCAGCATGAGGTAGAAGCAACAATATTCAGGTCTTGCTGCCAAAGCTGCATATATGAGGACTGTGCTGCAGTCAGCTGTCCCTCTTATTGGCACACCCTAACCCTTACCCTAACCCTAACCTACTGGAGTGCCAAGGCACATATTTACTTTGAACGTCAAGACCAACTACCCGCCGCAGACAATAGGCCACTTGTACAGATGGTGGCAGCCATTCCTCCACAATATGTGGCCTAACGCCCTGAGTTATTGGCAATATGTCTTTCTAAAAAGTTTTATTCCACGCTGCTGGACCAAGAAAAGAAAAAAGACACAGTTACCCTGTCTTCCAAAGAGTCTGGGGGAGTCGCACAGTAATAGCAATCCTGTGAGAAGTACATAAGAACATAAGAAATAGGAGCAGGAATAGGCCACTTGGCCCCTCGAGCCTGCTCCGCCATTCAATAAGATCATGGCTGATCTTGGGCTCAAAGCCACTTCCCCGCCCGCTCCCCATAACCCTTCACTCCCTTATCTTGCAAAAATCTGTCTATCTCCACCTTAAATGTATTTAATGACCCAGCCTCCACGGCTCTTTGGGGCAGAGAATTCCACAGATTTACGACCCTCTGAGAGAAGAAATTCCTCCTCATCTCAGTTCTAAAAGGGCGACCCTTTATTCTGAAACTATGCCCCCGGGTTCTAGATTTCCCCACGAGGGGAAACATCCTCTCTGCGTCTACCTTGTCGAGTCCCCTCAGCATCTTATATGTTTCAATAAGATCACCTCTCATTCTTCTAAATTCCAATGAGTATAGGCCCAACCTGCTCAACCTTTCCTCATAAGTCAACGCCCTCATCTCTGGAATTAACCGAGTGAATCGTCTCTGAACTGCCTCCAATGCAAGTATAGGAATAGGACAGGCGCACTGTTGCTTTACTCTTTGGGATTCTGGTTCAAATGCTCCTATAGACCCTTTCTGAGAATGCTTTGTCCCCAGTCTTATTCTATCATGCTTGAAGTACAGTACGCATTGTTAAATCTTTGCTATTGCTGTAGCCGTGATCTGAAAGCATATTCAAGTATGTTTACCAACTGATTATTTTTAAATTCTAAGGGGGTTATTTTGGCTAAAGCGTGAAAACAGGCACTCAATGGGTGCAGTGCTAATAAGTCTAGCCTGCTTGAAATAACAACAGAAAATGCTGGAAACACTCAGCAGGTCAGGCAGCATCCATGGAGAGAGAAACAGAGTTAATGTTTCAGGTCTGGGACCCTTCATAAGGGTCCCAGACCTGAAACGTTAACTCTGTTTCTCTCTCCACGGATGCTGCCTGGCCTGCTGAGTGTTTCCAGCATTTTCTGTTGTTATTTCAGATTTCCAGCATCCGCAGTATTTTGCAATTATATGGAGGTGTGGAGTGCTCTGGCTGCAATGCAGCGGCACATTGCAGGCTGGCTCAGGGACCGAGGGAGAGGGTGCACAGGTTCTCGGATGCAGCACCGGAGGTCTTGATGGAGGAGGCCCAGAGGAAGAGGAATGTCCTGAACCCGCAGGGGGGGAAGGATGCCACCTCGCCCTCCTCACCCTCCTGTCCCGCTACCCTGCAGCAGCTGGTGCTGCTTTGCCTGGCCTCATGTCCTCCTCCCATTCCTCGTCCAGACCAAGGGGGACCATGACCAAGCACTCCCTTTCTCCTGATGACTCCTATAATGTATCCAACAAGGTGCAGTAGCACAGCACTTACTCTTTTTAGGTGAAGTCCTCGGAGAATTTCTGGAATAAATGTTGCTCGAGTGATGGTGAAGTCTTGACAAAGTGTCCCAGAAAGTCTCCCAATGTGTTTCAGAGGCCCTCTCCACAGCTCCAGCAGCAATGACCATGAAATGGTGAGTATCCCTTTAAGTGGTGAGTATCCCTTTAATTAGCGTTTAACAGAGACATCAAGGCCATGTTTACTCCCAAACAGTTGGTCGCCATTAGGAGACGGCGTCAGTTGAAGCGCTAGCCACCAAAATGCCATGCAGCCTCTTTAATAAGCGCTAGCGGGCATTTTAAGTGGCAATCATCTGTTTATCAAGCCTCCAGGTGACCGTTCCTAGCGCTGGCTTCAACTCCTTTACCAAGATGACGCCTTGCACTAAACGCGGGCTAAACCGACGTTTCAGTTTAAGACCCCATCTTGGCCACCTCTTCGCCTCTTTTACTCCTAAAGTATTTGACGAAAATCGCCCCCTTAGATTTTGTGCACACCACATTAAGAAACACTTTTATGAAAGTGATGAGAATATCTGTTCTTGTTGGTCAATGATATTGAAAAGGTTGACATTTTGCAAAGGGTCAGGTTCTTGTGAACAATGGTGTTTTTAGCATGAATACTGCATGTTGTGCCTCTGTGTGGTGGTTTCAGTCTTATTCTGTCTATAAAATATTATTGAATCTCCCATGGCCTTGCTCAATATCAGTTGGAGGAAATGGTTTGTCATTTACTTGTGTTCGCTATGACATGCTGAGAGAGGTTACAACGCCACTCCTGGAACAAGCAACAATAACAGGGACTCTCAGAATATTGCATTAGTTTTAAAAATACGTTTGGATGAAATAAGAATTGCAGGCAGTGCCATTATTATTACTGCAATACCCATTGACATCAATTGGCTGGGGGCATTAAGCAATGCCAATTGATTTCAATATGCCAAGTTTTTTAATTGTGACAAACTCAAAGATTTTAATATGTTATAAGCAGACCGCCTCTGGCGTAGTTCATGGTGAGTTGGAGGATAATCTGTTTTATGATAATAGAGGTATTATGCCATGTAACACAAAATATATTATTGGTGCCCTTGATTTTCTGGGATTGACTAAGTCAAATTCCTGTCCTTTCAAAACAACAAACTGTGGCAGGGAGACTGTGATGGGGAAAATGTTACTTGAAGTAAGTGTGACACTTGCAGGAAGTGCATGCTATATGCAAGACATTTAGGCGGAAAAATTCGGTTGCCTTGCGCCTCCCGTTAGCGCCCCGAGGGGACACTAACGGGGCGCAAAGCACCTAGCGCCCGGGCGCGGCGCCGCTAATGCCTCCCGCGAAATTCAGCGGGAGGTTAGCAGTGGCGGTAGCGCCCTGTGGTGCTGCGCTGCCGGCGATGACTTCATCGCCGTGCGCAGTGCCCCCCTTGCGCCCCGGCCGCAAACTTGGCTTGCGCCCCCTGACCTACCGCCAGATGGTATGTCCGACAGGGTCAGGGGGGCGTTTTTGTGGCTGGGTCGACGCAAATTAAAGGGCAGGTGCCGGGCGGCCATTTTTTTTGGGCCGCCTGCCAGCACCTGCCCCCTCTGGCCTCCTCCTGCGGGGTGCCGGCCGCGATCGATCAGCCCGGCACTCCTCTTGAATATCGGCCTCTTTTGCCAACACCCGCTCCCCGGTGGTCCAGCAGGGCCCCAGTGCACGCTGCGCTAGGCCCCCCCTTTAATGAGGGGAGGGAGGCCTGTAATACCGCGGCACTACGTGCTGACGGGCGTGGTGCTGCTGCACGTAGCGCCACGATATTCAATGGGAGCGCCCAAGAGGGAGGGGGAGCATTCAGTTTCGGGCGCGGGGGCACTTACTTTTTCAGGGCGCTAAAAGTAGCGCCCTGGCGAAGTTAGCACCCCAAAAGGGGCGCGACCCAATTCCTTCCCCCTTAATCTAGATAGATACATTGGGCAATGCCATTGCCTAGTGATGATCACTAGGGCAGATGATTAGTCATGGCAAGTCACAGCAATAAATCCCCAAATGTTGTGGACGTACCTGTGACAGTGTAATAAGAACATAAGAAATAGGAGCAGGTGTAGGCCATTCGGCCCTTCGAGCCTGCTCCGCCATTCAATGAGATCATGGCTGATCTTCTGCCTCAACTCCATTCACCGGCCCTATCACCATATCCCTTGATGCCCTTACTAGTCAGAACTCTATCGACTTCTGTTTTGAATATACCCAATGACTAAGCCTCCACAGCCCTCTGTGGTAGAGAATTCCAAAGATTCACCACCCTCTGTGTGAAGAAATTTCTTCTCATCTCAGTCCTGAATGGCCTACCCTTTATCCTGAGGCTGTGGCCCCTGGTTCTAGACTCCCCAGCCAAGGGAAACATTCTCCCAGCATCCACCCTATCAAGTGCTGTAATAATTTTGTATGCTTCAATGAGATCCCCTCTCATTCTTCTGAATTCAAGAGAATACAGGCCTAGTTTACGCAATCTCTTCTATTTTTCTATCCAACAATCTTCCAAAGTGAATATAAATCCTGGTTTCTGCATGCTGTTGGCTCTGCGGCCATTCCTGCTCTGCAGACCACCTTGCACATGAAGAAGTCAGTGCACTGTTCCCTCTCCAGCCAGTGCTGTCATCAACACCTGGCCAATAAAATGTTAGTGAGCCAGGTTTGAATGATTCCACCTATAACTCCTTCAAACTTTGTGGGACTGAAGTGTCTGACTGACTGTTCATCATTTATTCTGCCGGGACCTGGGCTTTGTTTCCTTGCCACCATTTTTGGCAAAAAATATGCAGTTGGAAAGAAACACAGCAGAAAAAGATGTTTCAACAGCTTGCTGTTCACAAAATAAAACACCGAACCTACATCAAAACAGCTGTAGCTTTAATGTAATTTTTTTTTAAAATAAGGTTAGTTGTTGTACAAAAATAAGTGGACTGTGTCTTTAAAACTGACACGGTATTACACCCACTTAAAGCTTAACTCAATGTTTTCTTATTTTGTACTGATTCCCCCTAATCCTCCCCTCAGTAGCTCAAATAACTTATCAACCTGAACAGAATCTATTCTCGTCATCATTTTCATAATTTCTCTTTAAAGTCTATAGGGGGTAATTTTCCCAGCCCTGGGGAGGCGGGTATGGAGGTGGGACTGCCGGGAAAATGGCAGAAACTGGGAGCGGGTACCGACCCCGCTCTCAACCCGCCTCCGTGCCATCTTCCCGGGAGGCGGGTCCCCGAGTCGCGCAGGGACCCGTCCCCTCGAGGCCGGAAGGGGATTAGAGGTAATTAACAGGTAGTTAACAGGCAGTTTTGAGGCTTTTCCCCATTTTACGCCTGCAATTGCGGGCTTCCCGACGGCTGCGAACCTCACCAGGGTCAGCGAGGCGAGCAGTGGGTCTGCGGGGAAGAGAGGGGTCGATATGTCAGATGTAGAGGTGAGTGATGGGTGTAAGTGTGGACAGGTAATTATGAGAGGTGAGTGCAAAGTGTTGGAAAAAGTTTCCTTACCTTTGCTTCTGTCTGCAGGCTTCAACCTTTGAGGATCCGGAGGTGCCTCATCTCAACGGCAGAGTTGACAGAATGTTTGCTGCATTCTCAGATGCAGCAGCCATCTGCTTTCTGCTGAGGAGATAGGTCTTGGTGAGCCTGTGTGCAAGTGCTCACCTTAGAACAGAGATTGTCAGTGTTTGACAGCTTCTCAAATTTTTTTTTGACAGATGACGAGTCATACGCCGACATCATCTGTCACCGGCTTTCCCTTAATTGGCTGGTAAGCTCGCAGGGGCGGGCTTAACAAGGCCAATCAAGGGAAAATAGCGTGGGTTGGTCAGACGTCGCTGGGGGCGAGACTGAAACCCGGAAACCAGAAGTCCCGCCTCCAGCACGTCTCCATTGAGAAAATCTAGCCCTACGTTTCTCTAATGAGGAGAGTTCCCTGTAGCTATTTTGATAACTAAGTGCCTTCAGAGTTGATATCAATCATCTGGCCTTGATCTATATTAGTGGTGGCATTGAACAGTTGTGATATTCCACAATGGGCACTGACAAGAACTTACCTATACTGCCTCCAATTTTCCACATGCACAGCAGATTAAATCTGTGGCTTACATTATAATTTTTAAAGGGCTAACCTGCCTCCTGGGAGTGGGTTGGCTGCCGGCCCCCATCCTGCCTCAGTTAAACCAGGAAGTGGAGGCGGGTTGGGGGTCGGGATTCACATTTTTATAACCTCTCACCCGACCCCAACTCACCTGTTTTTTGGGGTTAAAATTCCCCCCATATATGTATTGGTCATTTTGAGCGCTAAAGAATACAAGGTGTATAACATACTGCATTACATACTTTTATTATATTGGAATTGTACTTTTGTCAGATGTGATTACTTTCTTATTATTTTGAAAACAAGTACACTTGGAAATAGGAATCATCTATACTGTGTCTTCCTGGAAAGAAATGGAACTGCAGAGATTAACATTTAAATACAACATGAGCCTTATGAGTGCAGAATTCCCCGTGGCATTTTACGTAGCTGGAAGCTGGCTTTTAGTACCTGCCATCTATATAGATAACCGTTCAATATAATTGAGATAATGAATATAATAAAAGCAGACTGGATTAAACACACATTCTTCCTGCAAATCTTCCGAGGCCTGACTGGAAATGCAGGGTATTTATCCCATTTAATGTGCACTAATGACTACATAAAGCTTTGTGATAAGTTTAACCCATTTGCCATAATTGTATTGTTCGTTCAGAACAGCCTCCTGCCTCCCTCTGTCTCCAGTGTTCTTCTTTCCTCGCCTAAAGACAGTGACTTATGTTAGAGTACAATCTCACATGAGCTGGCTGCCTCTAATTCTTGAAATATTGGATGTTCTTCAACGGGCCCTAGAAGGTGAGTGTCAGAAGGCCATCTGAATGGGGGAAGAGAAAGGGTGGTTGAGAAGGCGTATCCCAGTCCTGTTCTCACCTAATTTCCAAAAACATCCACTTTTCTGTAGGGGTCTCTAGATTTTCTGTAGGGGTCTCTAGGTAAGCCATTTAGGACAGAGATGAGGAGGAATTTCTTCACCCAGAGAGTGGTGAACCTGTGGAATTCTCTACCACAAAAGGCAGTAGAGGCCAATTGATTAAATATATTCAAGAAGGAGTTGGATATATTTCTTAAGGCTAAAGGGATCAAGGGATATGGGGAGAAAGCGGGGACCGGGTACTGAATTTGGATGATCAGCCATGATCTCATTAAATGGCGGAGCAGGCTCGAGGGGCTGAATGGCCTACTCCTGCTCCTATCTTCTATGTTTCTATGTTTCTATTTCTTTTCCCCTAACCTTAGCTCGGGGATATCAAGGCCCCGTGCGACAATTGAGATAAGTTGATTCAGTAAAGGCTGGGAGGTTGAATCTGTCACCTCCTAACTAATTTGCTCAATTCCATATTGTGTACTTACCAAATGAAGCATGTAGGACAGCTACTCTTTTCAAAACTGACAAACCGAGGTATTGTAACCCTGACATCTACACCAGTGTAAACTCGCCAAAATACTGTGCTCTGAACTGACCGCGTCATAAAGTAAATCCCCCCCCCCCCCAGAGTAATTTAATGGAAGGTGGTCACTGGACTTCCAGCTGCAACTGTTCCAGCCAACCTGTCCCATTCTGCCCATTGAATAACGAATGGGCATTGAAGCAATTGGACTCAGCAGAAACCAGCTAGGGAAAACAATTTATACAAACCAATTAAAGTGGCAAATGAACTATAATGGGCTTGGCAAAAATGTCAGGTGACCATAGTCATTTTATTCCGCAAAACATCATGAAAAAGAACCTCGCTGACAAGCCCAGTTTTTCAATGTTTCTTTATGAACCAGAAAAACAATTGCTGGTTTCTGTATTTCTATTAACATCTTCCTACAATGTTGCAACGCAGCATAAGTACATGCAAATAACAGATAATGCATTTTTCGGATGTGTGTGTGTGACAGAGTGGAAGAAAGAGATTTATGCATTTAAAAGGCTACATTTTGAAATAAATCACCAGCAAATTGGGAGCACTGCAAAATTGCCTGGGACCCCAGCATCAATTCCTATGGGACACTACTGCCTGCCAATCAAAGCATGTTCCTTTCATCTCCACTCTCTGCCCCCTGCCTCCTAACCAGTTTCTGAGCCATGCCATGCACCTCAGTTTTAGTTAACAAGCCCTGTTACAATTGTTGACTTTCAAACATATAAATGAATGCAGATATGACTTTTTATGAAGACTTCAAACTCTGGGCAGAATGTTGACCTGAATTGGGACATTTTAAATGTATTGATGAAAATTGAAACTGGCCGCAGTTGTGATATAGCTTCAGTTTGTACTTATCCTCAGCGTCACTTTGCTATAAAAGGTGGTACAAATGTGCCGATCAGTTTTCCGTGTCACGCCATTGTATTTCTCCCATCGCAGCATCATTGCTTTAAATTCCACCACAGGTTTCCCCACTGTCAGGTAAATATTATTGATTTTGGGCACATGTTTTTCTCTGTTGTTGGGGGGAGTGAATTCTGTGCCTATTAAAAGAGTAGAACATTTTTCCATCAAGGAAATCAGTCATAAGTCACAAATTACATGCTGGTGCAACATAGTAGCCTGTTTGCTTATAATTAAAACAGTGATGGACTAAAACCATTGAGGTTTGATATACAGTCAGATGTCATCTCTTGCACATACAAGCTTGTGTTCATCCCCCCTAAGAGTCAGCAGAACCGCTCCTGACAGTTGCTTCCTTGCTACTTTTCAACGCTCAATCAGCTCCGATGGACGGGTCACAACGTCCGCATGCCCGATACGAGACTCCCAAAACAAGCGCTCTACTCGGAGCTCCGGCACGGCAAGAGAGCCCCAGGTGGGCAGAGGAAACGCTTCAAGGACAGCCTCAAAGCCTCCTTGAAAAAGTGTAACATCCCCACCGACACCTGGGAATCCCTGGCCCAAGACCGCACAAAGTGGAGGAGAAGCATCCGGGAAAGCGCCGAACACCTCGAGTCTCTTCGCCGGGAGCAAGCGGAAGCCAAGCACAGGCACGCAAGGAGCGCACGTCAACCCAAGCACCCCACCCACCCGCCCCTTCAACCTCATCAGTCACCTGCGAACTCATTTTTAATGTGGAAGCAAGTTATCCTCGGCTCCGAGGGACTGCCTAAGAAGAAGAACACTTTTCAACAGTAGTAAAAGCCCAATAAGCAAAATGTAAGTACATTGTATGAAGACAAAAGGAAAAGTGTAACCACTAATTAAAATTTGGCAGATCTGTTTGTTTGAGGGTTTGGGCGTGCCTTAATTCATCAAAATACAAAGCTCCTACATGTCCTGCAGCCACCTCTCTTGGAATGTGATTTTTATTTTTTAGTTTCTTCCCATTCTGCTCCAGGCATGTTCCTTCCGGACACTGTCAGCTTTGTAACAAGAGGCAGTAGAAATGGGGACAAGGTTTATGACTGTCTGCAAAGACTGACATTTATCCGCTTAATGGTGGGTCTCTTTCAACATTCCTCCCTGCAGTTACTTCTGAGTATTCCTTGTTTTTTTTTTATGGTAAACCAGTTCACAAGTTGCCAATAACTTGTCTAACAGAGAACAAAACAAAATTAACCAGGTTATTATGCGATGCTTCAAATCTTTTTCTGTTTTTGGGATTGTGGCTTCATAAAAAATCAGCGTTTAAATTATTTGCAGCAAGCATTTCTTTTAAGTACTAATGACTGATGTTTTCAGAGCTATATATCTAACCACCAATTCATTATTAATGGCATACAGGCATATACCTTAAACATACTGTATGTGTCGTTAATAGTGAACAGGTGGTTTATTATGCGGATATATGTGTATATATAATTAGTACATGTACAGACAATGGAGCCCTTTTAACAAATTTTCAATTTACTGATCATTTTTTTGTAATCTTGGGGAGGATTTGATTTCAAAGGACATGTCTCAGTATTGCGTTAATTATGGCAGAATGATTAAAGGGGAAGATAACTATGCAGAGAGCGCCATCAAAATTATTCCTCTCGCCGTTCTGTTATTTTTAAATGTGTGTTTGCGATTTCTTAAATCTTTTATCTGTTCGAAACACTTAAACCTATAAATTACTGTGGCAACGTTACCATGCAAACTCTTAATGAGTTTACATTAAATTCCTTCACGCACTATTTCAACTTGCTTCTTAAAAAGTGAGCAGAGGAAAACTTTTAAAAATGTGTTCATAGAACTTGGGTGGCACAAAAAAGGCTGTGTTTATTGCCTATTCCTAGTTGCCCTGAGAAAGTGCTGGTGGGCCTACTTCTTGAACCACTGCAGTCCATGTGATGATGGTGTTAGGTAGGGAATTCCAGGATATTGACCCAGCACTGATGAAGGAATGGCAGTGTATGTCCAAGTCAAGATGGGGAAATTGGAGGTGATGGTATTCCCATGGCATTGCTGCTCTTGTCCTTCGTGGTGGTTGACATGAATCAACTGAGCAGCCTGCGGGTGGCGCTGTCCAGGGAGAGTATAAATACTCGGGCACGGGCCCAGCTTGCGCAGGACATTCTTAACAGGAACTAGTGAAGGACACAACTAGACCTCCATGTTGTAAAACACTTGATTAAAGCTTTGTTTAACGCTTAGACCAAGTGCCTAGTAGTTTTCTTACGACAGTGGTAAAGGTCACAGGGGAGGGAGGTGCTGTCAATCAGAGCTTAGTGAGATGCTGCAGTGCATCCTGCAGATTGTACATACTGCAGCCGCAGTGCACCAGTGGTGGAGGGAATGGGTATTGAGTCCAGTGGAAGCAAACTGCTCTGTCTGCAATGTTGGACCTGAATCTCAGTAAAACCTAACTTAGCTGAGGTCAGAGGCAAGTTAATCATTGAGTTGCTCCACAGCCGCGGTGATTCTGATATCAATCCAGAGGCAGCAACTGCTTGAAAATTCCCTGCTAGCCAATACACTGCACCACTGCCTACAGTGGCTTTATATTTTACTGTATGTAAATGAATGCACCTAAAATGAATTTCCCCTTGTAATGGAATGAGTGTTATTTACATTCAACGAATAAGCAGCAATTCACCTCAGTGAAAATGAAAACAATAATCCGATCAAATATATCCATCACATATGGATCACCAACCATTTTCAAGAATGAATTTAAATATCACCCAAAAGCACTGTTTGCTCACTACAAATGAAATCCTTAGGCGAGACAGAATGTTTGGTCAATCATAGAAAGTTCCAGATGTTCATTCTGTTTGACAGAAGCATTTATTAAACATGCATCTATGTCATTGTTTTTTTTTTGTGCTCACAGAAGGACACTGTCACCCCACCATTCCTGACGGCAGCCTGTGATTCACAGCTCACCTGGTGTTTTGAAAGTGGATGTATCTGCGTGGCCCTGAGTAGCTCTGCACTGGTTAAATGGTCAGAACATTTACCGAATCAGCCAAAAGAGAAAAAGTTTCCGAAGAGAAAGTAGTTCAGAAGAGTAATTCAAAATCTAGAAGGGGATGAAATGGTCTTTGTCTACTCTCTGATGACTAGTTAGGGTCACAAGCAGAATGAACTGTGCCAGTCTCAGCTCAGTTTGAGAGCTGATAACATAACAAAGTATCACCAGCTATCTCTGCAGACTGCGACTCATCACTGAGAGGGTTGAACATGTCACGATGATGTAGCAGGTGGTGCTGTTCTATAGTGTGGTTGAAGTGCATTGTCAGAGCTATCAAAGGAGACCCTCGGAGTGAAACTGAACATGCCATACCCAATCACGTACCTCATTGACTGTGCAGGCAGACCTTGTATTCACATGTAAGTATTGTAGTGTATGTACCTTTAAGAGAGAACTACTTTTACAGCTCCTGTATACTGTAGTACCGGCAGTGACCACACCTGTATGTAAGCCTTGAGCATGCCTCTGTACTGTCAGTCTTTAGACTACCCTCCTCCAGTAAACACCTGTTGATTGTTAAGTTACAGCCTCCGTGTAGTTATTGGAAAACATCATACTTTAAGAATCACGGATTCAACAGTGGCGACGAGGTCGATTCGAATCTACCTGCAACTCTGCATTTCCTTTCAACGATTCGCTCCGGGAGGGCGGTGGAAGAAAGTCGAGGCCAGAAGCACGGGCGTCGACCACGAGCAACCGCCCAGTCATCCGGCAGAGAGTGAACATCGCAGGGGAGGCTGTTGAGAGCCAGGCTTGGTTCCCCAGCCACGATGATCCAGCAACAGACTGGCAACAGGTACAGTGCAGACCCTTCCCGGACAGCGGCGGCAGGAGCCGACCGACGGCAGAGAAAAAGCCGAGCAGCGTCGACGGGGTAAGAGAGAGGGTGAAGTGCACAGGGCGCAGCCGGGGGTTGAAAACAGAGCGGCGTCGAGGAAAAACAAAACAGAGAGAGAGAGGGTAAAGCAGCAGCCGGGTTCAGGACCGAGCGGCGGCAACGGGAAAGGCGCACAGGAGAACGCGCAGAGCACAGCCAGGGCTCAAGGGCTGAACAGCGTCCGCGGGGAGAAGAAGGGAGAGCGCGGGAGACGCCATTTTAGAAGCCGCAGCGGAGAAGAAGGGCGAGCGCGGGAAGAAAGGAAAGCGCGGGAGATGCCATTTTGTGCCAGCGGAGAAGAAGGGAGAGCGCGGGAGATGCCATTTTAAACAGATAAATCACACCCAGGGATGCCGAAAAGTGGCAGTATCACTGCGTTCGACAATGAAGTCGAAGATTGGGCGACATATGTGGAACGCATTGAGGTGTACTGCAGGGCAAATGAAGTGCCAGATGCTAGGAAAGCACTGGTTTTGTTAAATTCCATGGGTGCAAAAACTTATGGCTTACTACGAAACCTAATAACCCCAGAGAAGCCAGTGGATAAGAATTTTGAAAGCATAGTGGAAATCCTACAGGACCACTTAAACCCCACACCGCTGCTGATAACAGAAAGATTTAAATTCCACAAAAGGAACCAGCATAAAGACGAAAGTAATGCTGAGTACTTAACGGAACTGCGCAAGCTATCGAAACACTGCCAGTTTGGAGTGGGACTAGCAGATACGTTAAGAGACAAGTTTGTGTGTGGGCTTCAAAGTGAAGGAACCCAGAAACGGCTTCTATCAGAAACGGATCTTACGCTGGACAAGGCTTTCAGCATGGCAGTATCACACGAAGCAGCCACAAGGGGCACTGCAGAGATACAACGGAGACCGCAAGAATATGGCACCAATGAAATGTCATATGGAGCAGGGAAGTGTTATTGCTGTGGCAGAACAACACACGACCAGAAGGAGTGTTGGTTCAAGGACCAAGTGTGCAGACAGTGTGGAAAAGCAGGACACATAGCAAGAGTCTGCAGGTCTGGGAAGAAAACCAGCAGCAAGAAATCTCCACAGGAGAAGTACAAAAAGGTACATAAGGTGATGGACAGTAGTTCAGACGAACAAAAAAGTGAAACAGACTCCGGAAGCAAGGAGCTGGGTTGTCTGAAACTACATAAGGTAATCAAAATGGAAGATCACCAGACTATCTGGGTCACACTCAAGATAGACGGAGTCCAAGTGAAAATGGAATTGGACACAGGATCAGCCCTAACAGTCATAAACCAAAGGCACTACAAGCAGCTATTTTCACATATACCCTTGAAAGCTACAGAGATTGTCTTGAAGACGTACATGGGGCAAAAAGTCTACCCCAAAGGAAAAATAAGGGTGAAAGTGATATACAAAGGCCAGGAAATACTTAAAATGGACCTATATGTATTGCCAGATGGAAGACCACCACTACTAGGACGTGAATGGATCCGGAAGATACAATTTGATTGGCATTCCATACAGGCACTGAAGGTTGAGGCCAAAAAGGATGATGACGTCACACCTGGACGACTGTCAAATATGCTAACTGACGCACAAGAAGTGTTCCAGGAGGGACTCGGAACACTAAAAGGCATAACAGCAACGATTAAAATAGAGGAAAATGCAAGCCCAAAGTTTTTTAAGGCCAGGTGCCTTATGCGATCCGACCAGCCGTCGAAGCAGAGCTGGAAGGGTTGGAACGTTCAGGAGTACTGTCCAAAGTAGACTGGAGCGAGTGGGCTACACCCATCGTTCCTGTAATGAAGAGGTCGTTGAGTAATATGCCTGGGGAACCACAGAAGGTCCGCATCTGTGGGGATTTTAAGGTGAAAGTGAACCCAGTCCTTCACACGGTACAATATCCGCTTCCACGGATTGAGGATATTTTCGTCTCGCTATCTGGAGGTAAACGCTTCAACAAAATTGATCTGGCCCAGGCGTACTTGCAAATGGAGGTAGAAGAAGCCTCGAAACAATATCTCACGATCAACACTCATAAAGGTCTCTACCAATACAACCGGCTGGTGTTCGGGGTAGCATCGGCTCCGGCTATTGGGAAAAGGGCAATGGATCAAGTCCTGCAAGGGATTCCAGGGACCCAGTGTTATTTGGACGACATCCTGGTCACGGGCGAAAATGACAGTGATCACCTCGCCAACCTGGAGAAGGTGCTCACTAGATTAAAGGAATATGGGCTACGAGCTAATCGCCACAAGTGCGAGTTTTTCCAGAAGCAGATCTCGTATTGTGGCCACGTTATTGATGAAGAGGGGTTACATAAGTCGCCTGAAAAGATCGAGGCAGTAGTCAAGGCTCCAGCACCGGAAAATGTGTCACAACTGAGGTCGTTCCTCGGGCTGGTAAACTACTACCATAAGTTCTTACCAAATTTGTCTACAGTATTACACCCACTGAACACCCTACTGCAAACGGGGGTACCATGGAAGTGGAATGACGAATGTAAACGAGCTTTCCAGAAGTGCAAAGAATTGATCACATCAAAAGAGGTGTTGGCCCATTTCAACCCAGCACTACCAATTCGGTTGGCATGTGATGCATCACCCTATGGTATTGGAGCGGTGCTGTCGCACAAATTCCCAGACGGGTTGGAGAGGCCAGTAGCCTTTGCATCTCAGTCACTAACCTCAGCCGAGCGCAACTACGCCCAGATCGACAGGGAGGCCCTCAGCCTAGTATGGGGAGTAAAAAAATTCAACCACTATCTGCATGGGCAGAAGTTCACCTTGCTGACTGACCACCAACCACTTGTCTCCATCTTTAATCCAAAGAAGGGCGTTCCGGTGATGACTGCACAACGGTTACAAAGATGGTCCCTTTTTCTAGGGGCGAACCAATATGAAATAGAATGTAAAGGCACGAAACAGCATGGAAACGCTGATGGGTTATCACGCTTGCCACTGCCTACTGTGGAGGAAGCACCAGCAGTGGACCCTATCGAGATATTTTATTCGTCAATAATTGAACAATTGCCAGTAACTAACGCGGATATAGAGAAGGAGACCCGCAATGATCCGACACTGTCTCGGGTATATGAATTGATGGTGAGGGGATGGCCAACACATGGCGACTCACTGTTGCCAGCATTCTCATCCAGAAGAGAACAGCTGTCAGTATGCCAGCGGACAGTGATGTGTGGATCCCGAGTGGTAATTCCACCCAAGTTAAGGGAGAGAGTGCTCAATGAGCTTCACGAAGGTCATCTGGGAGGGGTGAAAATGAAAAGCCTTGCTAGGGCTTATGTGTGGTGGCCAGGGATCTATCAACAAATCGAGGACCTAACCAAGAGCTGCTCAGGATGCCAGAAGGTCCAAAATGCACCACCACATGCCCCTCTACACCCATGGGAGTGGCCCTCCTCTCCATGGCAACAGGTGCATATTGATTTTGCTGGTCCATTCATGGACTCAATGTTCTTAATAGCAGTGGATGCGCACTCGAAATGGCCTGAGGTGATAAAAATGTCCTCAACCACTACAGAGAAAATGATTGCAGTCCTACGGACCATATTTGCCAGGAACGGCTTGCCAGAGCAGATTTGCTCTGATAATGAACCACAGTTTGTGTCCGAAGAGTTTCGGAAATTTATGAGAAGGAATGGGGTAAGGCATTACACATCCGCCCCGTATCATCCAGCCACAAATGGATTGGCTGAGAGGTTCGTACAAACCTTTAAAAAGGCGATAAAGACCATGTGCGATGATGAAATTCCACTACAGCATAAGGTGGACAATTTCCTGTTAGCCCACAGAAATGCGACACATGCAGTTACCAACCAGACCCCGGCCATGATGTTCTTTAACCAAAGGTTGAGATCTCGTCTGGATTTGCTCAGACCAAATGTGCGAAGAAATGTTGAGGATAAACAATTCCAGCACATCAATGAGAAGCCGACAAGGAGCTTCAATGTAGGACAACCAGTCTTGGCCCGTGACTACCGAACAGAGAAATGGCAACCCGGAACAATATGCACATGGCAGGGGCCATTAATGTACACAGTGGATGTCGGGGAGAACATTGTGAGATGCCACGTCGACCAGATCTTAGCGTCACAGGAACGAGTCAACCCCATGTCTTGCATACCTGGGGATGAACCCGACATACTGGTAGCATCTACCTCAGAAACAGTAGCAGTGGAAACTGATGAACTAACCGACGAAAGGGGGCCAGAATCGCCTCCGCACCAAGAACAAGAACCTCAGGAAAGGCGCTATCCAGAAAGGATCAGGAAGCCGCCCCAAAGACTGAATCTATAAATGGACTATTTCAAGTTAATGTGCATGTTAAAGTGTTAATTGTTATTTGAATATTATGGGTACTGCTAATCTAAAAGGGGAGGAATTGTAGTGTATGTACCTTTAAGAGAGAACTACTTTTACAGCTCCTGTATACTGTAGTACCGGCAGTGACCACACCTGTATATAAGCCTTGAGCATGCCTCTGTACTGTCAGTCTTTAGACTACCCTCCTCCAGTAAACACCTGTTGATTGTTAAGTTACAGCCTCCGTGTAGTTATTGGAAAACATCATACTTTAAGAATCACGGATTCAACAAGTATGGATGACTATGATCTCTCTTTGAAAAGCACAACCTATTGAAGGCCAGACTTTACAAGTGGTTGAGAGAAACTTCAGCAATGAGACTGGGTCCTAGAGTTGAAATATTTGTCTTTGCTAAAAAGTAGACCTGAATATAAGTTTCACCGCTATATACTAAAACTAGCAAACACAGGAATTTCAACCCCCTAGACCAGTGTGAGGAGAATATAGCTGCACATATTTAATGCCTAAATCCCAGGTTGCCCCCAACCAATATGCATCTTCTCCACCCCACATCCAGTCTATAGCTAGATCATCTACCCACACAGTAGTTTCCTCCTCACTACTTTTGCCTTTTTACACGGACCAACTGAAACTAGATAAAAAAATACCGTACAGTAGTTACCTGAGGCATTTGTTGGTGTAAATGGCCATAAAATTCAATGTATGAGCAATGCAAGTGCAATTCAAGCCCATGGTTTCATTGTAAGCTTTACAGATTGTGCCAGTGTATGTCACAGCTTTATGTTGTGAGAATATAAAAAAAGTGAAAGGATCTCACGTGGAATTGCTCATGGCAAGTCTGAGGACAGACTGGTTTGAAACAGGTGCGTACAAAGTATGAACCGGAAGTCTCAGTGACACTCAGAATGGCTGATCTGGTGGTGGGCAGTGATTAGTCTGTTTGCCAATGGGGCACTGGTCTCTGGTTCTGTGATCTGATTGGTCAAACAGGTTCTATAATGACACCACACAGACTCAAAACTTTTAATGATCAAAATAGATAGATAAAAGTAATTTATATGCCGTGGTAGTGGGCATGGTAGTTCCACTCCAGGGACTTGAGCAAAAAAATCTAGGCTGACACTCCAGTGCAGTTCTGAGGGAGTGCTGCACTGTCGGAGGTGCCGTCTTTCGGATGAGGCGTTAAACTGAGGCCCATCTGATCTCACAGATGGATGTATAAGATCCCACGGCACTATTTCGAAGAAGAGCAGGGGTGTTATCCCCGGTGTCCTGGCCAATATTTATCCCTCAAACAACATCACTAAAACAGATTATATAGGGCCAGAAATTAGGTTCCCCACGGGTGAGTACGCGCAGGGTACTCACGCGTAGGGCCAACGAAAGTGCCGGTTTCGTGCATGCACTGCGCATGCGCGGGAAACCGGAACTTCCATTCCCTTAAAGAAAGGGGTTCACAGGTCAAACGCGTGCGCCGGAGAGGCAGCGCGTACGCCTGGAACTTCCGTTTTTTTTGCAGGTTTCTCCGGGAGGGTAAGTCTCCAGCAGCTACGCTTTTAAAAAGCAGTCACAAGGCCTGCTTTTAACAAGGTAAGTGGTGAATTAAGTAAAATTAAAACATTTTTTCCACAGGTTTATTATTTTTAAATACTTTAAAGAAAGGTACATTTATTTTTAGCCCCGTTAAAAACTGTAATTAATTTTTTCAAAAATTTAAATTATTGTTTAAAATAGTTATTTTATGTAATTTATAGTTATTTTAAAAATGTGATTTTTAAAAAAATTATTTGAAGTTTTAGTTATGTTTTGGGGCTGAATTCTATTCATAGATTTGACAGGTCTTCCTGTCAAATCTATGAATAGAGTTTCCCTGCTCCGATTGGCTCTCCATGGCCCACGTGATCCCAGGGGACGCTGCAAACTAACTTCGCCGCTGGAATACGCAAGCACTGCGCGCCGGCAGCTGGAGCAGGCCCAGGGTCGGAATCCCACGCGGGCCCACAGCACAACGGCTGGCGCGCTAGGTAAGTGCAGGTCGGGGGCTTGCACCCGCGGGAAGCCTCCGACCCGAATTTCTGGCCCCATGATCTGGTCATTATCACATTGCTCTTTGTGGGAGCTTGCTGTGCGCAAATTGGCTGCCGCGTTTCCTACATTACAACAGTGACTCCACTTCAAAAAGTACTTCATTGGCTGTAAAGCGCTTTGGGACGTTCGGTGGTCATGAAAGGCGCTATATAAATGCAAGTCTTTCTTTCTTTTCATAAAGTTAGCCATGGAGGATGCTCACTGCTAGTATGTTGGAGAGGCCATGGTCTGGCTGAACACAAAGCCTGGCACAAATGAGCTGTCATCAGTCAGTATGAGAAGAACTGATGAGCAGTTGATGGATGTAGTCTGTGCTCTAACAGCCTTTGTTTTTGTCTTCTTATTTCCCCTCTGGCTGGATACATGCAGTGGAAGGCGTTTCTTCCCCGGGATGTTGACATGTTTTTGGTTGGATTATGAACTATGGAACATGCTTAAATTACCAATATGCTCTTGTGGTTTTTCTTTGCCTGCAACTTAGTAGTTATTTTGGATTACGATAAGTAGATGAGTCATTTTGATTGGCTTTAAGATCTTTTGATGTTTGAAGAAATATAATGAGCCTCTCTTTTGACAAGTTTTTGATTTTTTTGGGGGTGGCATTGATGTGGAAGCCAATCACTACTTCAGGTGTGGTCTTACATGGGAGATTGTGCAAGGTATGTCTCAATAAACAACCGTACACACAGATTGCAAGATCCCAAATTCAAGTCTAGTCTGTGCTGTGTTTGCTGATCTCAGCCATGCAGGCTGTAGTGGCATTGAAAATGAAACCAGTGCTCCTCAGCTTGGGGGAGGGGTTTCCTGTGTTTAGGTGTCAGCCAGGGCTCAGGGGTGGCACTCTCACCTCTGAGTCAGAAGTTTGTGGGTTCAAGTCCTGCTCCAGAGACTGAAGCACTAAATCTAGGCTGACACTCCCAGTGCAGTACTGACAGAATGTTGCATGTCGGAGGTGCTATCCTTCGCATGAGACATTAAACCGAGGCCCCGTCTGCCCTCTCAGGTGGACGTAAAGGATCCCACGGCACTATTTCGAAAAAGAGCAGGGGAGTTATCCCTGGTATGACAACAGAAAACGCTGGAAAAACTCAGCAGGCCAGGCAGCATCGGTGGAGGGAGAAACAAAGTTAACGTTTCAGGTCGATGACCTTTCGTCAGAACTGGAAAAAAGCAGGAAATGGAAAGCGAGGTTGGGGGCTGGGAAAAGGGGGAGGGGATGAACCCCGCACAGCCCGCTTCTACCTCCTTCCCAAGATCCACAAACAGGACTGCCCTGGTAGACACATCGTTTCAGCCTGTTCTTGCCCCACGGAATTTATCTCTTCCTATCTCGACTCTTTTTTCTCCCCTTGTCCAGTCTCTTCCCACCTACATCCGCGACTCTTCCGACGCCCTCCGCCACTTTAACAGTTTCCCGGCCCCAACCGCCTCCTTTTCACCATGGACGTACAATCCCTCTACACCTCCATCCCCCACCAGGATGGCCTGAGGGCGCTCCGCTTCTTCCTTGAACAGAGGCCCAACCAGTCCTCTTCCACCACCACCCTCCTCCGCCTGGCTGAACTTGTTCTCACATTGAACAACTTCTCCTTTGACTCCACTCATTTCCTCCAAATCAAAGGTGTTGCTATAGGTACCCGCATGGGTCTTAGCTATGCCTGTCTTTTCGTGGGATATGTGGAACACTCTTTGTTCCAGTCCTACTCGGGTCCCCTCCCTCACCTCTTTTTCCGGTACATTGATGACTGTATCGGTGCCGTCTCCTGCTCTCGCCCTGAACTAGAAAATTTCATTCACTTTGCCTCCAATTTCTACCCTTCCCTCACCTTCACATGGTCCATCTCCAACTCTTCCCTTCCCTTCCTCAACTTCTCCGTCTCCATCTCTGGGATAGGTTATTGACTAACATTCACTGCAAGCCCACTGACTCCCACAGCTACCTGGACTACACTTCCTCCCACCCAGTCTCCTGTAAGGACTTTATTCCATTCTCCCAGTTTCCCCTTCTCCGCCGCATCTGCTCCGACGATGCCACCTTCCACACCAATGCTTCCGACATGTCTTCCTTTTTCCTCAACCGATGATTCCCCTCTACCGTGGTCGACACGGCCCTCGACCGTGTCCGTTCTATCTCCCGTACTTCTGCCTTCACCCCTGCCCCTCCCTCCCGGAACCACGATAGAGTTCCCCTTGTCCTCACCTTTCACCCCACCAGCCTGCACATTCAACGGATCATCCTCTGCCATTTCCGCCACCACCAGCGTGATCCCACCAAATGCATCTTCCCCTCACCTCCCCTTTCAGCATTCTGTAGGGACCGCTCCCTCCGCGACACCCTAGTCCACTCCTCTACCACCCCCAGCACCCCTTCCCCTTTGCCCGGCACCTTCCGTGCAAGCGCAGGAGATGCAACACATGCCCTTATACCTCCCCCCCTTCCCACTGTCCAGGGCCCCAAACACCCCTTCCAGGTGAAACAGCGATTTACATGTACTTCTTGCAATTTAGTATACTGTATCCGCTGCTCACGATGTGGTCTCCTCTACACCGTGGAGACCAAACGCAGATTGGGTGACCGCTTTGCAAAACACCTCCGTTCAGTCTGTAAGGGGGACCCTGAGCTTCCGGTCGCTTGTCACTTTAATTCACCGCTCCACACCCACTCAGACCTCACCGTCCTCGGCCTCTTGCATTGTTCCACGGAAGCTCAGCGTAAGCTCGAGGAACAGCACCCCATCTTTCGATTAGGCACTTTACAGCCCTCTGGACTCAACATAGAGTTCAACAATTTCAGATCATAACCTCGGCCCCTATCACATATATATATTTTCTTCTTTTTTTTAATCCACACTTTTTGTTTAGCCGCCCCTTTTTACCCTTCCCTTCAGCTGTCCTTCATTCTGCCAGCGCAATTCACACCTCCTTGTTCCATCCTTTGTTCCTTAACCTGTCCCATTACCACCTCCTCTCGCCTTGAATATCTCTTAATGTCTCTCAATCTCTCCTGCTTTCTATCCTATCACAGACCTTCCCTTTTGTTCTTTCATCCCCTCCCCCTTTTCCCAACCCCGAACCTTGCTTTCCATTTCCTGCTTTTTTCCAGTTCTGACGAAAGGTCATCGACCTGAAACGTTGACTCTGTTTCTCTCTCCACCGATGCTGCCCTGGCCTGCTGAGGTTCTCCAGCGTTTTCTGTTGTTATTTCGCATTTCGAGCATCCGCAGTATTTTGCTATCGAGTTACCCCTGGTGTCCTGGCCAATCCATTCAACCAACAACACTAAAACAGATTATCTGGTCATTATCATTTCCTGTTTGTGGGAGCTTGCTGTGCGCAAATTGGCTGCGGCATTTCTTACATCACAACGGTGACTGCGCTTCAAAAAGTACTTCATTGGCTGTGAAGCGCTTTGGGACGTCCTGAGGTTGTGAAAGGCGCTATATAAATGCAAGTTCTTTCTTTCTTTCATTACCTCTCCTGATCACTAAACCTGTGGCAGCTGCTAGAAAGCATGCATGTGACAACGTGTGAGGACATGATCAGGTTTGGCTGTGATGCCTCCCACGGTCAAATATCCTGCCAACACTGGCTGAATTCCCAGTTGAGTAAGGTACCAGAGAGCACCCAGTGCCCGTGGAACCATACATCAGCCAAAATCAGCATCTTTAAGGGAGGAAAGGGGAAATTGGCAAAAAAAAACAAACAACAACTTGATAAGTAGGAGCATAGGAACAGGAGTAGGCCGTTCAAATCCTGTTTCTTGATCCGCTGATGTACTTTGTAAGGCTGCACAGTTCTTTTTTATATTGAGAAACCTAGAACAGAACCAAAGCCCATAGAGCAAGTTAAAAAGAGCAGAAGAGAAGGTGAAATAAGACTACAGGTGAAGCTAAGGTTTGATTTTAAAAGCCTGTAGTTTGCAAGGGGAAAAGACGGAACGAGGTAAGGTGAAACCCAGCAAGGTGCTATATAAAACTCAACATAGTGCTGAGGCTCTGGGAAAGGATGAGCTGAAGTTTGACAGCAGAAGATAGATTTTTCGGAGTCCATGCTCGCTACGAATTCATATCAGAAGATCGCAGGCAAATTCCCTGCCCCTGGCAGGTGAGGGCTTGGATAAACTACAATTGACTTTCGACATACTGAGGATCCAGTAAAGAGGAAGATTATGTTGGACAGAATACTCGGAGTTTAGGAGAAACAGAAAACTGAAGTTCAGAGGATAAATAACTCTACTAATATTAATGAAGTCGCGAAAGACAAGACAGTCATAGATTCCAGTCTCTCTCTATCATGATGTTGTTTGTTCCAAATGTTCTCCTCTCCCTCTCCCTCTCCCTCTCCTGAAGGCCCTAAGTCTTGCTGGGGTAGACCGCCACAGGCACCAGCAGTCCTTCAGTACATTGCATAAGTAGCCTCTCTTCATGCGTGAGGTGGATGGTGTTATAAATCTCCATCATCAAGAAACTACTCATGAAATAATGCTGGATGGCCAGCTGGTGGCGCCGTCCAAGGAGTATAAATACTCGGGCGTGGGCCCAGCTTGCCAGGGACATTTTGTAAGACAAGGAACTAGTGAAGTACAACTAGACTTCCATGTTCTGAAACAAGTTGATTAAAGCCTTGCTTTATGCTCAAACCAAGTGTGTAGTGAGTTTTATTACGTCAGACGGTATTGGTAAACCATTCAATCCTGCACCACAGCCTGAACCTGGCAATGGACAATGTCCACACTTTCCAGGGTGAGTCACTAGATAGCAGTCCGGAGCAGGCACCCAGTCCGATTTTTCCTCTCCCTGACCTAAAGGCACGGCGGTTAATTGCAGAATCCCAACTGCTACTCTGGCTTAGATGAGGTAACTTAGTACAGACTGGAATCAAACCTGGGACCTGACCACTCGGCCATCAGGAGAGCTAAAATATAATTATGATGATGGTGACAAATGCGATGCAATCACCATACTGTACTCTGTTGCTGCAAATGTAGTTGTATAACCTCTCCCTGTGATAGGAGAGGTTAAAAGGAACCTGCGGTCACTATAACACATGCAGAAAAGGAAGGGGAATGGAAAGCTCAACACAGATGTTTATGTTGGTCTACCATATCTCTTGAGCATAGAAGATTGATCTGATTGAGGTGTTTAAAATGTTAAAAGTACTTCATAGGGCAGATACAGAGAAACTATTTCCTCTAGTGGGGGGAACCAAGAACAAGGGGACGTAATCTTAACATTAGAGCCAGGCCATTCAGGATCAAAATCAGGAAACACTTTTTCGCACAAAGGGTTATAGAAATCTGGAACTCTCTCCCCCAAAAGGCTGTAGATGCTCGGACAATTGGAGCTGTCAAGATTGAGATCGATAGATTTTTATTACGTAAAAGTATCAAGAGATATGGAGTAAAGGCAAGCAAATGGACTTGAGGTGCAGCTCAGCCATGGCGAAGCAGGCTTGAGTGGCTGAATGGCTCACTCCTGTTGCTAATGTTCCTATGTTCCTACCAGGATTACCACCCATGACGAAATGATGTTAGATTTACAGTCGCCATATGAGATCTGTACTGGGCTAAATACTCCTCCCAGTGGCTTGTTTCCAAATGGCATTCACAGATAAGTCGGCCGACAAACCAGCTGGAGAGACCGTGCTCGCCTTTATATGCCAGTGGTGATTATAACTTATGCTGGAGAGTAATCAATGAAACAAAATAATTTTCCTCACAATTGCAATGTTATCTGTAACCTCGGAGGGAAAAGCATTTGGCTTTGGAACCTGAAAAACACCCCATAGAAATATCATCATATTGTAAAAGTTGGGGGCTAAATTCGGTTGATTTGTGCCTCCCGTTATAACGGGCCGCAAATCAACTAGCGCCTGGGTGCAGCGCCGCTAACGCCTCCCGCGGAATTTAGCGGGAGGTTAGCGGCGGCGCTAACCGTTATCGTCATTGCTGTGCGCAGCGCCTCACTCGCGCCCCGGCTGTAATATTGGGTGGCAGCCCCCGACTTACCGCCAGACGCTATGTCCACCGGGGTCAGGGGGGTCCTACCTGCGGCCGGTGCGGCGCTAATTAAAGGGGAGGTAGCGGGCGGCCAGTTTTAGAACATAAGAACATAAGAACATAAGAAATAGGAGCAGGAGTAGGCCAATTGGCCCCTCGAGCCTGCTCCGCCATTCAATAAGATCATGGCTGATCTGATCCTAACCGCCAATCCACTATCACAGAACCATCTCCTGAATCTAACAGAATTAGACACACGAAATAGGAGCAGGATCAGGCTACACGGCCCCTGGGCCCGCTCCGCTACCCACAGGGCCATGACCGATCCGAACCTAGACTCATGTCCAAATTCCTGCCCGCTCCCCGTAACCTTTAATTCCCTTTACTTCTAGGAAACTGTCTATTTCTGTTTTAAATTTATGTAATGATGTAGCTTCTACAGCTTTTTGGGGCAGCATATTCCATGGACCTACCACCCTCTGAGTGAAGAAGTTCCTCCTCATCTCAGTTTTGAAAGAGCAGCCCCTTATTCTAAGACTATGCCCCCTAGTTCTAGTTTCACCCATCATCGGGAACATCTTCCCCGCTTCCACCCGATCCAACTCCTTCACAATCTTATATGTTTCAATAAGATCGCCTCTCATTCTTCTGAACTCCAATGAGTAGAGTCCCAATCTACTCAACCTCTCCTCATATGCCCATCCCCTCATCCCCAGGATTAACCAAGTGAACCTTCTTTGTACTGACCCAAGAGCAAGTATGTCCTTTCTTAAGTATGGACACCAAAACTGTACGCAGTATTCCAGGTGTGGTCTCACCAATACCTTGTACAACTGAAGCAATACCTCCCTATTTTTATATTCTATCCCCCTAGCAATGAAAGCCAACATTCCATTGGCCTTCTTAATCACTTGCTGCACCTGCATACTAACCTTTTGAGTTTCGTGCACCAGGACCCCCAGATCCCTTTGTACTTCAGTACTTTCCAGTTTCTTGCCATTAAGATAATAACTTGCTCTACGATTTTTCCTGCCAAAGTGCATAACCTCACACTTTCCAGTATTGTATTCCATCTGCCAAATCTCGGCCCACTTACTTAGCCTGTCTATGTCCCCTTGCAGGTTTTTTATGTCCTCCTCACTCACTACTTTCCCTCCCATCTTAGTATCATCTGCAAACTTTGATATGTTACACTCGGTCCCCTCCTCCAAATCGTTAATATAGATTGTAAAGAGTTGGGGACCCAGCACTGACCCCTGCGGAACACTACTAGTTACTGATTGCCAGTCTGAGAATGAACCATTTATCCCAACTCTCTGCCTTCTGTTAGATAGCCAATCCTCTATCCATGCCAGAATATTACCCCCAATCCCGTGATTTTTTATCTTAAGCAATAATCTTTTGTGTGGCACCTTGTCAAATGCCTTTTGGAAGTCTAAATACACTACGTCCACTGGTTCCCCTTTATCCACCCTATATGTTACTTCCTCAAAGAACTCCAGCAAATTTGTCAAACATGACTTCCCCTTCATAAAACCATGCTGACTTTGTCCTATTAAATTATGATTATCCAAATGCCCTGTTACTGTCTCCTTAATAATGGACTCCAAAATTTTACCTACCACAGATGTTAGGCTAACCGGTCTATAGTTTCCAGCCTTCTGTCTACTGCCCTTTTTAAATAAGGGTGTTACATTAGCAGTTTTCCAGTCTGCCGGGACCTTTGCCGAGTCCAGGGAGTTTTGGAAAATTATTACCAATGCATCCACAATCCCTACCGCCACTTCCCTCAAGACCCTAGGATGTAAGCCATCAGGTCCAGGTGATTTATCCGCCTTGAGTCCCATTATTTTACCGAGTACCACTTCCTTAGTGATTTTGAACGTGTTTAGCTCCTCCCCCCCTTTATCCCCCTGTTTGTCCAGTGTTGGGATATTCTTAGTGTCTTCTACTGTAAAGACTGATGTAAAATATTCATTCAGTGTTTTTGCCATCTCCATATTTCCCACCATTAATTTCCCAGTCTCATCCTCTAAGGGACCAACATTTACTTTAGCCACCCTTTTTCTTTTTATATAACTATAAAAACTCTTACTATCTGTTTTTATATTTTTTGCTAATTTACTTTCATAATCTATCTTCCCTTTCTTAATCAATCTTTTTGTTATTTTTTGCTGTCTTTTAAAGTTTTCCCAATCCTCTATCCTCCCACTAGATTTGGCTACCTTATATGCCCTTGTTTTTAGTCGAATACTATCTTTAGTTTCTTTACTTAGCCACTGATGGCTGTCCTTTCTTTTACACCCTTTTCTTCTCAGTGGAATATATATTTTTTGGAAGTTGTAAAATAACTCCTTAAATGTACACCACTGATCATGTATCGTCTTACCCTTTAATCTATTTTCCCAATCCACTCTACTCAATTCCGCTCTCATACCTTCATAGTCTCCTTTATTCGAGCTTAGCACGCTTGTTTGAGATCCAACCTTCTCACCCTCTAATTGAATATGGAATTCAACCATGTTATGGTCACTCATTCCAAGGGGATCCTTTACTAGGACATTTTTAATTAATCCCGTCTCGTTACACAGGACCAGAACTAAGGTTGCTTGCCCCCTGGTCAGTTCAGTTACATACTGCTCAAGAAACCCATCCCTAATACACTCAATGAACTCATCCTCAAGGCAGCCCTGCCCAATTTGATTTGTCCAATTAATATGATAGTTAAAATCCCCCATAATTATAGATGTTCCCTTATTACAAGCCTCAACTATTTCCTGATTGATACTCCGTCCAACAGAGTTGCCACTGTTCGGAGGCCTATAGACTACGCCCACTCGTGTTTTTTTCCCCTTATTATTCCTTACCTCCACCCAAACTGTTTCATTATCCAGATCTTTTGACCCAATATCATTTCTCTGTATTACAGTGATTCCTTCCTTTATTAACATAGCCACCCCACCTCCCCTTCCTTCCTGCCTGTCCTTCCTGATCGTTAAATAACCTGGTATGTTTAATTCCCAGGCATTGTCACCCTGCAGCCATGTTTCTGTAATGGCCACAAGATCATACCCATATGTAGTTATTTGTGTCATTAACTCGTCTATTTTGTTACGAATGCTACGTGCATTCAGATAGAGAACTTTCAAAGATGTTTTGTGACACTTAGTTCCTGCTTTTGCCCTTTTTATTACTTTACCTTTTACTCCATACCTTCTGCCCCTTCCTGACATGCTCTGGTTTTTAATTTCCCCACTGCTACCTAAGTCTATGACCTTCTCTGTTGTCATTTTTATTATTTGCTCTCTAGGAACCTCCCCCCCACTAGTTAGTTTACAGCCCTAGTTGTATGATCCGCCAGGACTCTAGTCTCAGCACTGGCCAAGTGAAGCCCGTCCCGACGGAACAGCTCCCTCCTGCCCCAGTACTGGTGCCAGTGTCCCAGGAAGCAAAACCCATTTCTCCCACACCAGTTTTTGAGCCACGCATTTAACTCTCTAATTTTATTTGTCCCAGCCAAATTCGCTCGTGGCTCAGGTAATAATCCAGAGATTATTACCCTTGTGGTTCTGCTTTTTAATTTGGCCCCTAGCTGCTCAAACTCCCTCAGCAGAACCTCCTTCCTTGTCCTATCTATGTCGTTGGCACCAACATGGACCACGACAACCCCTCCCACTCCAAGTTTCTCTCCAGCCCAGAGGAGATGTCCTTAACCCTGGCACCGGGTAGGCAACACAGCCTTCGGGACTCTCACTCTTGGCTGCAAAGAACTCTATCCCCCTAACGATACTATCCCCTACCACTACAACATTTCTTTTAACTCCCCCCACTTGAATGGCCCCCTGCTCCACGGTGCTGTGGCCAGGTTGCTCATCCTCCCTGCAGTCCCTGCTCCTGTCCCCACAGGGAGTAAGAGCCTCGAACCTGTTGGACAAGTGCAAGGGCTGCGGTTCCTCCAACACTACCTCCTGGATCCCCGTACCTGCCTCACTTCCAGTCACACCATCCTGACCCTGGCCACGGACTACATCTGCATTAATTAATCTAATTGGTGTGACTACCTCGTGATACACAGAGTCCAGGTAACTCTCCCCCTCCCTGATGTGTCTCAGTATTTGAAGCTCGGGCTCCAGCCCTTCAACACGGAGCCGGAATTCCTCGAGCAGCCAACACTTACTGCAAATGTGATCACCGTGAGCATCAATGGTGTTCACCAGCTCCCACATATTGCAGCAGCAACACATCGCCTGATCTCCCATTCTATGTAATTAATTAAATTTATTAATATTATTCTTAAATATCCTCTGCCCCGATTCTAGATGGTGAATACCACACCTTAGAAACTATAAACCAAAGAGATTTAAGCTTAAAAGGGAGAAATACTTACCAACCAATCACTTACCCGCTTTCTGGTGACGTCACACTTGGATTACTTTTTACCTCTCTCCTTCCAGACTGGAGACTGGTACACGTTACCTGGTCTCTGGGGCGTTTATAGCCCCGCTCTGCCGCTCAGGTTTCCTGCCGACGCTGTGAGGCCTTACCTGGTCTCTGGGGCGTTTATAGCCCCGCTCTGCCGCTCGAGATTCCCGCCGACGCTGTGAGGCCTTACCTGGTCTCTGGGGACTTTTATAGCCCCGCTCTGCCGCTCAGGTTTCCCGCCAACGCTGTGAGGCCTTACCTGGTCCCTGGGGACTTTTATAGCCCCGCTCTGCCGCTCAGGTTTCCCGCCGACGCTGTGAGGCCTTAACTGGTCTCTGGGGACTTTTATAGCCCCGCTCTGCCGCTCAGGTTTCCCGCCGACGCTGTGAGGCCTTACCTGGTCTCTGGGGACGTTTATAGCCCCGCTCTGCCGCTCAGGTTTCCTGCTGACGCTGTGAGACCTTACCTGGTCTCTGGGACTTTTATACCCCGCTCTGCCGCTCAGGTTTCCCGCCTGCCAGCACCTGCCCCCATTGCTGTCCAAGGCCCCCGTGAAGCCCCCCCGTGGGGTGCCGGCTGCTCTTTGTGAACCAGTGCCGGGCTCGTTTGCCGGCACTCCCGAATCCTGGTGACCCAGCTGGGCGCCGGGATGCGCTGCGCAAGGCCCCTCCCCTTTAATAAGGGGAGGAAGGCTTGCAGTACCGCGACACGTAGCGCCACGATATTGGCTCACAGTGCCCCAAGAGGGACGTGGGGTGCTTCCAGTATCACCCCTCCTCCCTCTTGGGGCGCTACCTGGGAAAATTGGCCGCGGGGGCGCTACCCAATTTTTACCCTAAGGAGTATTATTTAGTTCATTGTTAGCTGAAATGAAGTTGCTGTAAAACACTGGAAAACAGCGCAATATCACGAAATAGGTAGGGCTTGATTACCCTGAAACTTCAGTGTATTGAAGTGAAGGCCCGAGCGGTAGCCTAGATTGAACCCGCAACATTAAAGTTAAGGGCGGTTGTGACCTTTACAGCCACTGGCAGTGTGGTGTCTGTGGTGAGGGTGGGCTGAAGGTCAAGTTGCAGCATATGACATAACTCAGTGATGGCTTTCTTTGTGAAGCACATCTCCACAAACACTGCTCCTGGTGCTGACAGGCCAGCCCTGTTATTCCTCTGTCCTTCTCTTCCTGCAAAAATGGAAACCCATTTTGCCCTGTCTGAAATTGGAGGAGAAGGTGTGTGTGTGACAGAGAGAGAGAGCGGGGTATGTTAATTCATTAGGGAAATACAGGAAACTTTCGATTTACCGGCACCTAAATAACCGGAAATCTCGGTTAACCAGCAAAATTCAGGAGTAGGTTCATACTTCATATTACTTGCCTTCCTCGATCTGTTGCTGTGCAAGGGTGTGGCTGCAGCTGTTGCTAAGCTACAGAGACGCTTGGAACTTGTGGCCATTGTTCTGAACCTGTTGCTAAGCAACAGGGTTTGTTGCTTTATACGGAGCTCTTAGCTCTCCGTATCTTTTACTATAGCGCTCGGTTATACGGAATTTTTGATGAACCGGCACCACGCCGGTCCCGTCGGTGCCGGATAAAAGAAAGTTTCCTGTAATGTGGCTGAAAGGAATGGATAAAGTGTTATTTCAATTTTCAATGAATAAATCTACTGTCATTGCTTTTGTGCGTATGCATCTTTTATGCTCATATATAGGAAAATATTGGATTTAGGTACAAAAGCCAAATGATACCATATGAGGCAACAAGGGAGCAGGTAATGGTTGCAATGCAGGCAGATCTGTGGAAGGACAATTCTCTGATCAAATGAAGTGGGATCGTCACTTGTACTTATCAGTTACTATCTGGTGCAAGGAATGTACTCAGTCTGATAGACTCACATCAAGTCTCCGAATGCAGGAGAGCATTTAAGACACATGCAATATAACTGGGCATACAAATTACCTGTAGGGAAGGGAATCATTGCTAGGTTCTTGACTCCTGATTAAAGCATAGCTTGCATAGTTTTTAATTCTATGTTACTTTTCAGTAAAAGGTGATTAAGACTCAGATCTCAAAGAAAAGTAAATATGCTACCTATTAAAATGTTGTGATTCATCTTTGCATTGAGCAGATTACAGGGAGTGTGAACACTGGTCTGGAATGGTTTCAGATCTCATGGGGTTGTGGTACAGAGTCCTGTTTCTCATGTACTGTCAGCCCTCTGGTGGTGGCTTAACTGATTCACTGCACTCACTCCCTGTTCAACTAACCTCAATAGATGATATGAAAAACAAAAGCAAATCCTTTCATGTAAATGGCAATTTTATTTCATTAGAATGCATTTTTCTTCTTATTAAACACTTAAGGAGTGTGTGTTGCTCACACTTTCATTCTTCCCAATGTGAATGTTAAATTTGCACCTATGTCTTTGAATCTGGTCATGAGGAGAAATGAAAACGGGAAACACAGTGGAATAGATTTTCCAATCTGGCCTCCAATCGGGCAACGTATAAAATTCTTACAGGGCTTGACAGGGTTGATGCTGGGAGGATGTTTGCCCTGGCAGGGGAGTCTAGAACTAGGGGGGTCACAGTCTCAGAATAAGGGGTCGGCCATTTAGCACTGAGATGAGGAGAAATCTCTTCACTCAGATGGTGGTGAATCTTTAGAATTCTCTACACCAGAGGGCTGTGGATGCTCAGTCGTTGAGTATATTCAAGACAGAGAGCGATAGATCTTTGGATACTAAGGGATATGGGGATAGTGCAGGAAAGTGGAGATGAGGTAGAAGATCAGCCATGATCTTACTGAATGGCGGAGCAGGCTCGAGGGGCCAAATAGCCTATTCTTGCTCCTATTTCTTATGTTTTTATTAGTCGGATGATGTGTTATCAGCTGCTAATATACTGACCCCACCTGTTTTTCTGGAGACCCCCTGACCTCATGAGCGATTTTAACTCCCAGGCATCCTCTACATTCACCCAGTCAGCTGCCCACCCGAGACCGAACGCACTACAGGAGGCTGCCGGTCAGAACTGAAGGAACGGTTGTTGCCACTCAGGTAAGTTGTAGGGAGGGGATTTTGGGAGTGTCTGACGATCGGAAAGTGGGGGGGGGGGGCTGCAGAGGAGCCTCAGGCAGGAGAGGCCTAAACCTTTCTTGTGGGGTCCGGAGGAGTGCTCCTGCCCGATGACATCATCAGACCCCGAACTGCATATTTAAAGAAGGACTCTGCCAGCTCTCAGAAGATCAGGTTAAAATAGAAGATATCAAGAATGGAGCAGGATGTCGACGGGTAAGACTGCCCAGGCAATTTTAACTGCCCGCCCACATGGTTTCCGCTGAGCAGGCCGGCTTAAAATTGCCCCTTATAGGTGAATGAGCTCCTGGTCCATATTGGCCCTTCTGTTTGCAGCTCAAGAGGGCATGTGTAAGGACTCCATTAAAGCGCTGCTCACAAGAGGTGACGAGTAAATTTAATGATAAGTGGCCACGTGGGATAAAAATGATAGCAGCCATTGAAAAGGATGCTAATATTTTTAATGCATATATCAGCCTTCGCAAAAGCTGTCTGGGTAACAAAAATGTTGGAAACCGAGTCTGTGGCCAAATGATGGAACAATTCAATACTCCAACCCATTTGCTGGCTGGCAATGAGGAGGTGGTGAAAAGAGTGGGCACTGTGGGGAAAGTGCCCTCTCCTTTCTCTGTTCCAGGGCACTTTCCCCATAGGACAGCACGGCAGCATGCCTGGAGGGAAGCAGAGGAAGGGGATTTGAAGATGCAGCCAGTGTTACTGCCAGTGGCAGTGCCAGTCCCATGGCGCATGTTGTGCTACAGGTGTCCTTGCAGGTGCTCTACGGCTGGCACTGGGCAGCCCGTTCTGAACAGCCAATGCCAGGTAGGTGCACTTCTATCTGTAAATACGGGTGGGAGGGTACTAGCAAGTTGCTGTAGCTCGCTTCCAGTGTGCCCTGACGTGCTTGGCATCCTTGTGTTACTCCTCTTCTTCTGGAAAAAAAAACCATAAGTAGTGGGGAATTTCTATTGAGAAACCTACTGATCCAACATTGCAGACATACCAAAGCATTAAAAGTACCAGGACTCTTGGCACAAAGCCTTCTGACCAACTGTAAGTGGAAACAGGAAATGAACAAAACAAGCAAGAAAAGAGGTTCAGAAACAGCCTCAAAATGCAGCTACAAATCTTCCCGTAGAGCTCTTTAAATGCATGTCTATAAATAGCACACCCTAGAAGCCCTGGACAGCCATTTTACACGGGCAGGGAGGTGATTGAGCACACACTAGTGTAAACACCAGGAAGCTGCGTGAACATCTACGTGACATCATTGGGAGTTAATCTTAATGTAATTAACTGGAAACTGGCAGGTGTTTCTGGCATCAGTACAAAACCCAGCCATCAATTGGATGGAGCACATAATGGGCGGAAATCCGTCATCTTGTATCCTTTCAGCCCCGCCGCTGGCCACGGGCTCAGCCATGCCCCTGCCAAGAATGGCCAGCACTGTCTCCTCCAAGGGGGTGAGGTGATGCAGGCGAGCCTGTCCCCCCTGCCGGTTAAGGTCTGCTGGTGTTGGTTATGCGCCACCTTTTCCTGCAAGAAAAGATAAGTGTGCCGTTGCGTGTGGTGCAATGTGTTTGGGGGCTGTGGCTGCCATGGTTGAATAACTGACAGTGTGTTCAAGCTATGAGATGTGGGTGTGAGGCTTGCAGCAGTGTGAGGGTGAGGTGAAGCTATGAATGTGAGGTGTGCCTCATGTTTGGTAGAGATTTTTGGTCGGTGAGTGATGGGGTGGGGGGGGGTGGTCATGCATTGAGCAGTGTGTGAGGCTAGTGGTGCAGTTGGTAGGAGACAGCTTTCGAAGATGCATTCACTGACTGACGTAATAAAACTCACTACGCACTTGGTTTGAGCATAAAGCAAGGCTTTAATCAACTTGTTTCAGAACATGGAGGTCTAGTTGTACTTCACTAGTTCCTTGTCTTACAAAATGTCCCTGGCAAGCTGCGCCCACGCCCGAGTATACTCCTTGGACGGCGCCACCAGCTGGCCGTCCAGCGTTATTTCACGAGTAGTTTCTTGATGAATGATGAGATTTATAACACTGACCTTGACCACTCATTTGAGGTCATTAAGCTTCATTGGGCACTGCAGCCACATCCTGGTGGCGACGCTGCTGGCAGTGTAAAGCCAGCCTCGCATGAACATCAAGAACTTTGGCGCCCAGCCGAGTGCACAGCCAGTCAGCAGCGCATTGATGCAAAGTAGCAGGCAACATGAATTTTACGTGATGCCTGAATGCCTTTCAACGGGCGCAGGCAGATTGCGCATCGAGATCCCCCGCACCCATTTTCAGGCCTAATCGAATTTCACTCTCAAAGTTCCCCTAATGGCTCAGTGAGTTTATCCAGTGAGGGGTAGCTGAGCTATGCAGCCCAGGCATGGACCCAGGTTTTGTCCCTGGGGGGGGAGGAGAAATTCATTACGGCCCCTGATGTAAGAAAACTACCAGGCACTTGGTCTAAGCATTAAACAAAGCTTTAATCAACTGTTTTACAACATGGAGCTCTAGTTGTGTCCTTCACTAGTTCCTGTTAAAGAATGTCCTGAGCAAGCTGGGCCCATGCCCGAGTATTTATACTCTCCCTGGACAGCGCCACCAGCAGGCCGCCCAGTATTATTTCATAAGTCATTTCCACATGAATGACAAGGTTCATGTCAGCCCCGTTTGGAGCGCTAACTTTTAAAAGTTGAGAAAATTAGCGCCAGGCACTAATGTTTCTCAGCTTTTAAAAAATTCAGTTTTGCGCTCCAGGAAGGAAATGGGGTGCTAAATCAAGCGCTCCACTTCATTCCTGGTGCGCAACAGGCGGCAGGCGGGGGTGGAAGTTGTGCAGCGCTGATACATTGGAAGGCTCCTTCCCTCCCTTAAAGGGAAGGGCCATCGCTGCAGGCTCTGCAAGGAAAAAACTTACCTGGTCCCCAACGGCAGCTGCAATCTGGCCCGATCAGCCCGATGTACTGCAGCAAAGTGTCGGGCTAATCGATGGCTGGTGACGGAAAAAAAAACCGCAAAGAGCATTTCAGATTTTTTTTCACCTACCTCGGCCACCTCGCCTTTAAGTCTCGCCCCCCGAAGTGCCCAGCCTCCCGATCAACGCCTCCTGCAGCTGTCGGTGTTATCGCCCGGCGATGCTGAAGGGGGCGGAAATGAATTTCAGGTCCGGGGGGCTACCGGGGCGGTGCGCAGCCGGATGATGTCACGATCTCCGGGCGCAGGAAATCGTGGCGCTAGGGGTTACTGCCGCCGCAAACCGGCAGGTGAATTTCACGGGCGGCGGTAACATTGCTGCGCCCGGGCGTTAAGTCCTTAGTGCCCCGTTATCGCCCCACAGAGGTGCTAATGGAAGGCGCTGAGGCACCGAATTTCTCGCCCCGGGTCTTTGTTGTGATAGCTGATCTCAGCAAGAGTGCTGCAACTGGTCTCACAACCTCGGATTTAGGAGGATAAATTGCTCAGGGTTCCCACTCTGATGAGGGCAGCACCAGGATCAACTATGATGCCCACCCTGGTCAAATAGCCTGCTGGCACTCACTGCCAAAGCTCATACATTAGACTGGTCAGTTTTGCGAGGTGCTGGAGAGAGACCAGTGCCCGTGAACCAGAACATAGCAGGGAGTCGATGCCTATGGGAGAGGAGCTGAGGGAGGAAAAATTGATGGAGAAAATTGGTGAAGGAAAAAAACAGCCAAAAGGTGGTAGAGGATAAAGCAGAGGGGAAAAGAGTAAATGGGGCCGATGAAGCCATGTCTTATTAGAGGCTAGTTTATGCTACGACCGCAGTAACACTCCCTTTCATGCATTCCCTACATCTGCACCTTTCCATATAATAAAAGAAGGCTTTAGATTGTAATGCTATTCATAACAGTACTACCATCACAGTATAGTGATGTTTTGCGGTTTTCATTTCATTTCAAACGTGCAAAACGTCTGATCGAAGTGCAATAGTAACATGAATAACAAATGCATGTTTTTTATAGAACATCTAATACGTAAAAACATCCTCTCTAAATTTCTAAAGGTGAATGATGTAAATTAGACAAATATGCAGAACGTTTCCTCTCAGTGCTTTTAGCATAAATTAAAAGGTTATAATCTCCTTTCTGTAAATGTTCATTGTTTTGGTGCAGAAATACTTCTGTACTAAATATTAAGAGATGTTTTCTGACTATACAAGAGATGAATACAATGCCTGTAGGAGGAATTGGATTATGATTCTCTTAAGGCCACTAATAATTGCTCCAGTTCTGGAGATGGTCACAAAATGTGTTCCTAATAAAAATTCACAGGAATCAACCTTTGATTCAATATAGTCATCAGTGCAAGTGACTCATCAGGAACTATGGTAATCCCTTTGTGCATCCTAATTGGGTTTATTATTTTTTTTGGATACTTAACATATTTCAGTTTGCCCTGGTTCCTGTAAAGCTCTTTAAATTCTCGTCTAAGCTGTTCCTGCCTGGAGTTGTTATTGTTCAACTTAACCTGCAGTTTTTGACACTTGGCTTGTGGCCCGTTCTCATCTGTGATAGCTCTTCCAGCTCAAGGCGTTCAGCGCAAGGTTCCAGGCTGGCCTGGGCTAGCATAATCAGCATGTTTACAGTAGTAGGATTTGGAACTCATCTAATTGAACAAAAACATTGCATTTTGGGACTCTTTTCAAACAGTGTAACCCCAAATATGTGCAGTATGTACAGAAAATTGAGTGATCTGGTTAGTTGATCCTCAGTATTTACTTATCTGATACAGACTGAGGAAACATGGATGTTGTTACAGGAGTGGCATTTTATGAACGCTACATATTCCAAATTTAACTCATGCAGCCATGCAGAGCAAACTCTTAAATGATCCGATTTTAAATAAAATTTATCAAAATGATGAAAATAATGAGCTTTTCAATTATTTGCTAATAGTCAGCTAAATATAAGAATATATTGAAAGGAACTTCATAATATTTTTGTAATTTTTGGGGGGATTTAAAAAGATAGCCTGTGCAGGTTATATATTAGGTACTGTACAATGGAGTATATGTTAGATGCTGTACAACAGAGTATATATTAGGTGCTGTACAATGGAGTATATGTTAGCTGCTGTACAATGAGTATATGTTAGGTGCTGTACAATGGAGTATATATTAGGTGCTGTACAGTGGCATATATGTTAGGTGCTGTACAATGGAGTATATATTAGTTGCTGTACAATGGAGTACAGGTAGACTATCCTTTATCCGAACTTCCGAAAACCGAAAACCTCTAAAAACCGAAAGTTTTTTCGTTCAGCGTAAGTCGTGCGCACGACGCCAACCCCCGACCCCCCGCCGACCCCCCCGTCGACGCCGACCCCCGCCAACCCCCCCGCCGACGCCGCCCCCCGCCCCGACCCCCCCCGCCCACCCCCGACCCCCGCCGATCCCCCGCCGACGCCGACCCCCGCCCCGACCCCCCGCCGACCCCCACCCCCGACAAATTTCCCAGTCTTATAAAATACCTTCTGAAATCCGAAATTTTCCGAAAACTGAAACACGGCTGGTCCCGAGGTTTTCGGATAAAGGATAGTCTACCTGTATATGTTAGGTGCTGTACAATGGAGTATATATTAAGTGCTGTACAATGGAGTATATATTAGGTGCTGTACAATGGAGTATATGTTAGGTGCTGTACAATGAAGTATATATTAGATGCTGTACAATGGAATATATGTTAGGTGCTGTACAATGGAGTATATGTTAGGTGCTGTACAATGGAGTATATATTAGATGCTGTACAATGGAGTATATATTAGATGCTGTACAATGGAGTGTATATGCTTCCCTACTGGTTTGGAGAGAAAACCAAGGACCTTCCAAGCTACTGCTGAAAAAAGAAAAAAGAACTTACATTTATATATTGCCTTATCATACAGTGACATCTTCTATTTATATAGTGCCTTTAATGTAGTGAAATGTCCCAAGGTGCTTCTGAGAGTTATCAGACAAAAAAAATTGACTCCAAGCCAAAGAAGGAGATATTAGGACAGGTGACCAAATGAAAGGCGGAATGGTTTTAGGGCGAGAATTCAAGAGTTTAGGGCCCAGACAGCTGAAAGCACGGCCGCCAATGGTGGGGTGAGGGAAGTGGGGGGTGCACAAGAGGCCGGAATTGGAGGAGCACAGAGTTCGCCGAGGGTTGTAGGGCTGGGTGAGGTTACAGAGATAGGGAGACTGCTCAGAAACATCTCAAAGTCCCTCACACACAATGAGTTGAAGTACAGTCGTGGTTGTTATGAGGTAGCCATTTTGCACACAGCAAGGTGCCACGAATTGAAATGAGATGAATGACAAGTTGATTTTATTTTTAGTGGTGATTAAAGAAAGAATGTTGGCCAGGATACCAGGAGAACTCCCTACACTTCTTTGACAAGTGCCAGGGGACCTTTATCAGTTTAAAAAAGGGTTGGGTGTGAGTTGTCCCCCCATTCCCTGAGCTGGGAATGGTTTGTGACATACTGAACACTCTAAAGGAGGCGAAAATTAGTAACATGTTGGAAATGTGAAATAAAAAACAGTAAAGAATGCAAGAAATATCATGGGAGTGCTGGTGTGAATGGAATCCGGGCTTGATTGTTGATTGCCTGGAAGCTCATTTGGCTAAAAATTTTCAGCCTATTTAGGAAAACCAAAAGGAATACTGAAGTTTCAGTATGTGTAATGGCAAGAAGCCTAGAAAGGTTTTATATCCCCATTCAATTTATTTAGTTAATTTACTCACAAACCTCCCTACCAATTACAGAATAAAAATCCACTATCAGTGCATCTGGATGTTCGTGTAATTTGTGGAATTGCCAGAAGAGGGCTTAAAGCGAAGGAAACTAAAAAAGATAAATATACATTTTCCATACTTGCACATGGATATTAAATCAACAAGACAGACTGCATTTGTTGAAGTTATCTAAGAGCACATCCCCAGTTTACTGAGCCTTCAGAGGACATGTTAAACCAGCTCCCATATGCCAGGTTCAGTTAGATGTTAACTATCCCTGACATTTTTGGAAGAAGAATAGGGAGCTTTCCCGGTGTTCTGGCCAACAACCCTCCCTCCATGAGTGGCACCAAAAATACCCCGATTAGCTGGCCATTCCCTATATTGCTGTGCTTCCCTACACTGCACTTCAAAGATATTCCACGGTGGGAAGCGCTAGGAGATGTGTTGATGTGACAAATGCAAGGCGTTCTTATTATAACCATTTCTTAGCTACATAACGAATTGTTACCACGACCTGTAAGCCTCAGATGGAACATTTATACTGAATATTATGGTATGCCTCTACATTCATTGATATCTAATCAATTTCTAGTCTTGGATTACTTTTGTTGGGAGCATTCACTGCACCAAGGCAATGCTGTTTCATAATTAAAGGAGATGACAGGATGGTCGGGCTTTTTGGATCAATTGTCTTTTCTTGTCTGAAATACGTTACTATAGATTTCACAAAGGCTCGGTTGATGAGGTGTCATCCTTCTTCTTGGTGATTTAGGCAGGTAATAATTGAACACTGCAAGATCAATTCAAAATACCTTCTTACAAGGGTCTGCCTTCTATAAAGATTAATGATCCAGAGAGGCATTTATTGTGGGCCTGTAAGAAAAGGTCTAGGCTCCGCATTGCCCTTGGTTCAATGATTTCAGCGACAATATCGACTTCTGTAAAAAGTGGTGGGTGACAACTTGCACTTATGTAGCGGCTTTAACAGAGCAAAGCATTGCAAGGCACTTCACAGGAAGCAGGGGTGCAGGAACAGAGGTGGGGTGAAGTGAGGCCATGCACCACCTGTAGGAAGTGCCAATCGACAGTTCATCTGCGTTTAACATTACTCTGAGGATCTTTCTATCAGAAAAAAATGAATTGCCAAATAATGTGAAGGAGAACACTGATTTGTTTTTTTACTTGTTATGGCCTTCTTAAAAACCAAACATGAAAAACCCAAGCAGAATTTCACAGGTGGAAGAAAATTGAAAAGTGAATATTTAATTCACCATATAGGGACATATTTAATGTCATTTGCTAACACTGAAAGTGAGATGCATTCTAATTTACTTAAAAGTAAATGCCATATAGTCAAGTTCACATTCTATTTCACAATTGGAGTTCTTAAACTGTAAACTTAGTATATAGAGTGTCACTCGTGGCTCAGTTGGTAGCCAGAGTCTGTGGGTTCAAGTTCCACTCCAGAGACTTGAGCACAAAAATCTAGGCTGACACTCCAGTGCAGTACTGAGGGGGTGCTGTGCTGTGCTGACTTTCGGATGAGACGTTAACCGAGGCCCCGTCTACCCTCTCAAGTAGACGTAAAAGATCCTATGGCCCTATTTTGAAGAAGCGCTGGGGAGTTATCCCTGGTGTCCTAGCCAATATGTATCCCTCACTCAACATCACTAAAACAGATTGGGGCAGAATTTGCGGTCGGTATGAAGGTGTACTCTCAGAAATTGAAAGTGACCGCAAGTTCGGGATGTTCACATATGCTAAATCCCGAATTTGTGATCTGTTAAGTTCCGACTTGACAGATCATCTGCTGTGACTGTCAAATCCTCATTGCTGGCACAGAGTTGGGCTAATCGGCCACCAACTGCCCAGCAATTACTCAGGAAAATTTTATGGCTGGTGCAAACAGGCGCAGGAGCCTGTTTGCACAGCGTAAGGGTGGGGGGTGCGTGTTTAAAGTAATAGTTGTCCATACTGTTTTAATATTCAACATAGCTTTGTACTGCCATTAATTTGCATTGTTCTCAATCTGCTGTCTATCACTCTGATTACGAGTTATTCGCAACCACCAGACTTTTGCATAATAAAGAAATTTGATATTGAAAGAAAGACTTGCATTTATATAGCGCCTTTCACAACCACAGAACATCCCAAAGCACTTTACAGCCAATGAAGTACTTTTGGAATGTAGTCACATTTGTAATGTAGGAAACGCGGCAGCCAATTTGCACACAGCAAGCTTCCACAAACAGCAATGTGATAATGACGAGATAATCTGTTTATGTTATGTTGACTGAGGGATAAATATTGACCAGGACACCGGGGATAACTCCCCTGCTCTTCTTCAAAATAGTGCCATGGGATCTTTTACATCCACCTGAGAGAGCACATGTGGCCTCAGTTTAACATCTCATCTGAAAGACGGCACCTCCGACAGTGCAGTGCTCCCTCAGTACTACACTGAAGTGTCAGTCTAGCTTTTTGTGCTCAAGCCCCTGAAGTGGGACTTGAACCCACAACCTTCTGACTCAGAGGCGAGAGAGAGTGCTACCCACTGAACCACAGCTGACAATTGTTGAAACAAGATTTGCTGCCTAATATTTCTTTGCCGTACTTCGCTTTGTATAATTGTTTTTATTCATTTCCCTCTATGTAAGTAAAACTGGACAGATCCTCGAAAAGGGATCCGTGTTTATTTTACAAAAATTATTCCTTGCCAGTTTAGCTTGAGTGTTATAATGATTAGCATTATTATTTACAGCGGAAGTGATGTCATCAATACCTTTGAAATCAATATTCACACTGTTTAATTTAAAATTTGATTGATGTTGGGCATCAGAGATTTCCGTTTCCTGACTGGCGCACTGCCCCACATGATCCCAAGTATGCTTACGCATACAGTGCGCCCCAGGGATCCATGGACCACTACACTGCGCACAACTCCACAGCGAAACAATGTGAGTTTTCGAAGGAGGCCGCGCACCAGTTAATTGCGGATTTCTTTCGGAGGTCAGCGGTGTACTCCTTAGCTCTGCCGCCGACTGCAATTTCAGGGCCATTATCTGGTCATTATCACATTACTGTCTGTGGGACCCTGCTGTGCAAAATGTTTCCTACATTACGACAGTGACTACACTTCAAAAAGTACTTCATTGGCTGTAAAGCACTTTGAGACGTCCAGTGGGCGTGAGAGGCGCTATATAAATGTAAGTCTTACATTTATTTCTTAAATAGGAAAAGAAAAAAAAGTCACACAACACCAGGTTATAGTCCAACAGTTTTATTTGAAATCACAAGCTTTTGGAGCGCTGCTCCTTCATCAGGTGAAGTGGAGAGATGCCTATAGACACAGATTATATAGTCAGAGAATAATGCCAGATGATTACAGGTAATCTTTCCAACTGCCATTTATCACACCTCGGCAGAGAGGTAATCACAGCAATCAAAGGTGTGAATGGTGTCCAAACAGGTCAGTCAGGAAAACATTACATCAAAGAACAATGAGGTGGGGGTCACAAGGGGTAAAATGTTGCAGATGCTGGGGTCTGTATGAAAAACAAAAAACAGACAAAAAACATTTTCTTTGCTGGAAATCACAGCAGGTCCGGCCGCATCTGTGTAGAGAGAACAAGCCAACGACGACTCGAGTCTGGATGACCCTACGTCAGGTGGGGTTACATGTAGCGTGACATGAACCCAAGATCCCGGTTGAGGCCGTCCTCATGAGTGTGGAACTTGGCTATCAGTTTCTGCTCTACGATTTTGCATTGTCGTGTGTCCACCCCAGTCCAACACCGGCATCTCCACACCAAGAAATAAATGTACAGATTATTGATTTAATTGGGAGTAAAGGGATAGAGGGTTGATGTCAAAGCAGGAGGCAGATGGAAGTGGTATGAGCTGATCCTGTACAGGGACTTGATTGACCAGATCAGCTTGGATGGGTTAATGGTTTTCTTTTTTCTACTTTCAGTTGTTCTTATAGACTGTCAGTAACTTTGTTACTGAGACTTCACAGCAGGTTGATCAGCATCTGAAGGAGAAAGACAGGTTACGGTTTCATGAGTTTACGTTAGTGTCTCAGATACTGATTGCCAGCATTTCCTTTTTAATTTCTGATTTCTGGCATTCGCGGTTTTCTTTCACCTCTGTTTTATGAGCATGTAATATTTAATGGCATCACTTGCTTGGGCACCAGTAAATTCCCCTTATCTCTCGAGAGCATGTGCGTAACGAGAGTGACTAAATAAAGGAATGTTTTTCTCGCCACAGGCATTTTACGAGTAACATGTTGTTACTGGCAGAGGCATCAAATAAACAAAAAGACCATCCATAAAGTATGTCTGTGTTGTTTTGAAAAAGAGCACAGACGCTGGTGGGGGGAGGGGGGACAAGGGGGGGTGGGGGGGTTTAACCTAAGTGCATGTCTGTTATTTTTAAAATAACAACAGAAAACGCTGGAAAAACTCAGCAGGCCAGGCAGCATCCGTGGAGAGAAAATAGAGTCAACGTTTCAGGTCGAAGACCTTTCGTCAGGACTGACGAGTTCTGATGAAGGGTCTCCGACCTGAAACGTTAACTCTGTTTCTCTCTCCACGGATGCTGCCTGGCCTGTTTCTCTCTCCACGGATGCTGCCTGGCCTGCTGAGTTTTTCTGGTGTTATTTCAGATTTCCAGCATCCACAGTATTTTGCTAATCTGTTATTTTTAACACTTGTTTTTGGCCTGCTGCAGTTTTGGTGCCCGCTCTCCTTGAGGAGTTTGAATGTTCAGCTTGGTGAGAGAGCACAGCATCACGAGTGTGGCCATGAGAGGGGCCACCCTACTGCTTCAGGGAGCAGACACATCCAGGCAGTTGCATATTGAGATGTGTATCAGTTACTTTTTAGAACACAGGGGATGCCCAAAGTGTATGCAGCATGAAAGGGTTCAGAAAGTCAACAATTGGCAACAAAGTGTCAGGAGAGGGCCAAGAAATTGTGACTTTCAGCATACATATTGCCGTGCAAGCAGAGGAGATGTAACACTTGCCCCTATACCTCCCCCCTTCCCACTGTCCAGGGCCCCAAACACCCCTTTCCAGGTGAAACAGCGATTTACTTGTACTTCTCGCAATCTAGTATACTGTATTCGCTGCTCACGATGCGGTCTCCTCTACATTGAGGAGACCAAACGCAGATTGGGTGACCGCTTTGCGGAACACCTCCGTTCAGTCCGTAAGGGTGACCCCGAGCTTCCGGTCGCCTGTCATTTTAATTCACCGCTCCATTCCCACTCGGACCTCACCGTCCTTGGCCTCTTGTATTGTTCCACGGGAGCTCAACGTAAACTCGAGGAACAGCACCTCATCTTCCGATTAGGCACTCTGCAGCCTTCCAGACTCAATATCGAGTTCAACAATTTCAGATCATAACCTCGGCCCCTATTTCATTTTTTCTCGTAATTTTTCCACTCCTTCCCCCCCCCCCCCCTTTCCTTTTGTTTCTCTCTCACACCTGGCAGCTATCTCTTGCCCTGCCAGTACACTTTACACCTAATCTCAGCCTATTACCATCTCGTCTAGCTTCTAATACCTTTTATTGTCTCTTTTTTACTTCTTTTGTTTCTTTTATTCTTTTGTCCAATCGCAGCCCTGCCTCTGATCTATCTTTTCTTTCCAGTTTTGAAGAAGGGTTCGACCCGAAACGTCAACTCAAATTTCTGTCCACGGATGTTGCCTGACCTGCTGAGTTTTTCCAGCATTTTCTGTTGTTATTTCGGATTTCCAACATCCGCAGTATTTTGCTGTCATATTTTATGGACGATCCTGCCAGACTGACCAAGTGGTAGAAAGATTCATTTTACTGAGAAGGTTTTTTTTTAGGATTGCATATTCCGCATTCGCTGACTTCTATAACACATGTTTATCGAGGTGCTTTACCGTTAAGCTTACGGCCGATCGCACAATTTATGCTGCATTTATCAAGGCTAAGCATTTAACATGAGTAAATGTAAAGCCTGCTATCATTAAGGCAAGTGATTTGCTATTGCTCAGATCTATTCAGGAGCCAGGACCTTATCTCTTGAGAGCATGTGTGCATGATTTGGGGTGCGATCCTGGCGCAGCGCATGCTCCACATGCCTAACCAGGTCGGTGGTAGGACCATGGCAATTTGGCCCACCGGCCTCGTTAAGGTAGTACAGGCGAGCTATGGGCATCAGTCATGGTCCCAGAGGCAACTCGCCAGTCACGGAGGGCAAGCTAATTCGGCCTGCTCTGACACCGGTGAATGCCTCAGGAGAGGGAGGGGAGCAATTGTGAGGCGAGGGCGGCGAGTGGTTTTAATGTGGAGCCGAGCGGAGAATATTTGTAATGCTCTCTGAATACAGGTAGACTATCCTTTATCCGCACTTCTGAAAACCGAAAACCTCTGAAAACCTAAAGTTTTTTTGTGGAGCGTAAGTCGTGCGCACGACGTAACCCGAGTGGCGCCAAACACGACCCGACGCGGCCGATGCTTTTCTGACCTGATTTGCGGGCCAGCTTAGCGTAGGAGTCAGCCGATATCCAGCTTTCCCACAACTGGCGGCGGCAGTCGAGCCCCAGACCCCCGCTAAGTCAAGGAATTCAGATACAGAGCAGGGGGAGCTGTAAACAGACTGGGAGCGGCAGCACAGAGAAGCAGGAAGGGGAATGAGACATGGAACAGTCGCAAGAGGTAGCCTGAACTTTTAAAATTTATATTAAATACAAATACTAATTACCAAATTAATTTAATGTTCAGAGTTTCCCAGTCTGAAATAATACCTTCTGAAATCCGAAAATTTCCGAAAACCGAAACACAGCTGGTCCCAAGGTTTTCGGATAAGGGATAGTCAACCTGTAGTTGAATTACTGTAATAGGAATTTTAAACTATTTTCCATTTTGAGTTTAGTATTTGGAGTGAGAGGAGACTCTCAGGCTGCATTTACATTACAGCTTCACACTTATACAAAGAAGTGGGTTAAATCCAGATTCTGGGCCCAGCCTGACTCCAGAGTAAAATTCCCTCTTCCAAAGAATCTCAGCTCACGTTGCTGTGGAGACAGTCCCTGACTCTGGGTTTATACTGCAACTTTGGCTTTGAAATTGCTTCACATCAATGCTACAGTTGCAGTGTAGTAAATGCAGAAGAAACTATTTTGGATTTTAACTGAGCTTTTGTACCTCTCTAAAAGATACAGGAGGAGGAATTATACATCGCTTCATTTTGCAACAGTTTATTTTTCAGGATCACTGGGTCTGCTTCTGGGAAAGGTGGGACTTGTACAAGTCGGACGGTTTACACCTGAACCAGAGGGGAACCAATATCCTTGCGGGGAGGTTTGCTAGCACTGCTGGGGGGGGGTTAAACTAACTTGGCAGGGGGATGGGGTACAGAGTGGAGCTATAGTAGGGGGTGATTTACAGCCAAATACAGAGGGAAAAATAAGTCAGCTGGGAAGGCAAAGCAAATATGTGAAGGCAAAAGAGAATATGGCAGGGCTGGAAGGCATTTATTTTAATGCAAGGAGTCTTGCAAATAAGGTGGATGAACTGAAGTTGTTGTTGAACACATGGGAGTACGATATTGTTGCTATCACGGAGACATGGTTGAGGGAGGGTCAGGACTGGCAGCTCAATATTCCGGGGTATAGAATCTTCAGGCGAGACAGAGGGGGGTGTAAAAGGGGAGGGGGTGTTGCAATATTAATTAAGGAGTCAATTACTGCTGTAAGGAGGGATGATATATTAGCGGGTTCCTCTAATGAGGCCATATGGGTAGAACTTAAAAACAAAAAGGGGGCAAGCACTTTGCTGGGAGTGTACTATAGGCCCCCAAACAGTCAGGGGGAGATAGAGGAACAGATATGTCGGCAAATCTCAGAAAAGTGCGAAAATAATAGGGTAATAATAGTGGGGGATTTCAACTTCCCCAATATAAATTGGGATAGTCAGAGTGTGAAAGGCTTAGAGGGTGCAGAATTCTTAAAGTGCATCCAGGAAAGCTTTTTGAGCCAACATGTAGAAAGTCCTACAAGAGAGGGGGCGGTACTGGACCTAATTCTGGGGAATGTAGCCGGGCAAGTGGTGGAAGTGTCAGTAGGAGAGCATTTTGGCGACAGTGACCACAATTCGGTGAGATTTAAGGTGGTCATGGAAAAAGACAAAGACGGCCCGGAAATAAGGGTTCTAAATTGGGGGAAGGCCGATTTTAATATGATAAGGCAGGATCTGGCCAAATTGGACTGGGAGCAGCTACTTATAGGAAAATCCGCATCAAAACAGTGGGAGACTTTCAGAAGGGAAATAGAGAGAGTACAACGCCAACATGTTCCTGTAAAGGTCAAGGGTGGGACCAACAAGCAAAGGGAACCTTGGATGACAAGGGATATACAAAAATGCATTAGAAATAAAAGGGGGGCTTTTGGCAGTTACAAAAGACTAAAGACGGAAGAAGCCCTAGAGGAGTATAAAAAATGCAGGGGCATACTTAAAAAAGAAATTAGGAGGGCGAGGAGGGGCCATGAAATAACACTGGCGAGCAAAATAAAGGAAAATCCTAAGATGTTTTATAAGTATATTAAGGGCAAGAGGATAACCAGGGAAAGGGTAGGGCCCATTAGGGACCAAAGTGGCAATCTGTGTGTAGAGCCAGATGATGTAGGCGGGGTTTTAAATGAATTTTTTGCATCTGTGTTCACTATGGAGAAAGACGATGCAGACATAGAAATCGGGCAAGGGGGCTGTGACATACTTGAACATATTAGCATCGAGAGGGAGGAGGTGCTAGCGGTTTTAGCAGGCCAAAAAGTGGATAAATCCCCAGGCCCAGACGAGATGTATCCCAGGCTGCTGTGGGAGGCAAAGGAGGAGATTGCAGGGGCTCTGACACAAATTTTCAGAACCTCTCTGGCCACAGGGGATGTACCAGAGGACTGGAGAACAGCTAACGTAGTACCATTATTCAAGAAGGGTAGCAGGGATAAACCAGGGAATTACAGGCCAGTGAGCCTAACATCTGTGGTAGGGAAATTATTGGAAAAAATTCTGAGGGACAAAATTAGTCTCCACTTGGAGAGGCAAGGATTAATCGGGGATAGTCAGCATGGCTTTGTCAAGGGTAAATCATGTCTGACAAATCTGATTGAATTTTTCGAGGGGGTGACTAGGGGGGTGGATGAGGGAAATGCTGTGGATGTGGTTTACATGGACTTCAGTAAAGCTTTTGACAAAGTCCCGCATAGGAGACTGGTCAAGAAGGTAAGAGCCCATGGGATCCAGGGTGCCTTGGCGCGTTGGATCCTAAACTGGCTGAGTGGCAGGAGGCAGAGGGTGATGGTCGAAGGTTGCTTTTGTGACTGGAAGCCTGTGTCCAGTGGGGTACCTCAGGGATCGGTGCTGGGTCCCTTGTTGTTTGTGATCTACATAAATGATTTGGATGAGAATGTAAAAGGTATGATCAGTAAGTTCGCAGATGACACGAAAATTGGTGGGGTGGTAAATTGTGAGGAGGAAAGCCTCAGGCTACAGGACGATATAAACGGGTTGGTCAGATGGGCGGAAAAGTGGCAAATGGAATTTAACCCTGAAAAGTGCGAGGTGATGCATTTTGGACGGACAAATAAGGCAAGGGAATACACAATGAGTGGTAGGACCCTAGGAAGTACAGAGGGTCAGAGGGACCTTGGTGTACATGTACATAGATCCCTGAAGGCAGCGGAACAGGTAGATAAGGTGGTTAAAAAGGCATATGGGATACTTGCCTTCATTAGCCGAGGCATAGAATATAAGAGCAGGGAGGTTATGATGGAACTGTACAAAACGCTGGTGAGGCCACAGCTGGAGTACTGTGTGCAGTTCTGGTCGCCTCACTATAGGAAGGATGTGATTGCTTTGGAGAGGGTGCAGAGAAGATTCACCAGGATGTTACCTGGGATGGAGCGCCTCAGCTATGAAGAGAGGCTGGACAGGCTGGGGTTGTTTTCCTTGGAGCAAAGAAGGCTGAGGGGGGACCTGATTGAGGTGTACAAAATGATGAGGGGCATAGATAGGGTAGACAAAGAGGAACTTTTCCCCTTAGTAGGGGGGTCAATAACAAGGGGGCATAGATTCAGGGTAAGGGGCAGGAGATTTAGAGGGGATTTGAGGAGGAACTTTTTCACCCAGAGGGTGGTTGGAATGTGGAACTCAATGCCTGAAAGGGTGGTAGAGGCAGGAACCCTCACGACATTCAAGAAGCATTTGGATGAGCACTTGAAATGCCATTGCATACAAGGCTATGGACCAAATGCTGGAAAATGGGATTAGACTGGACAGGGATGGATGGGCGGTGCAGACACGATGGGCCGAAGGGCCTCTTTCTGTGCTGTAAAACTCTATGACTCTATATAGAAAGGACTTTTGAAGACTGTAGCCCTGGGATTTTGGTTTTTTTTAAGAAGAAACCAAACTGTGCAAAATAACACACCATTTGTTTTGATGTGTTAAGAAGCTGCTCCTTTTGTACTCGTAAATTAACAATATTTAATTTGCTGTTGTCAAGGCGCCTTTAATCTGCCCATCAGTTTGCTGTTGTGCAAGGATTACCCATTGCCTAAAGCTGTGGGGCACCCAGCATGGGAAACCATTGACCTCACACTGGACCAGAAACAGTCACAGTCTTGAGAGGCTGACTGTCCAGATTTGCAACAGAAAGTTAATTTTTGCATTCTTATTCTGTTCAGGTTGGGCAGGGAGGCCATGAGTTATGACATTCACTACACCAACGTAATAACCATGAATAAGGAACTGAAATGCTAAATGTAGCCTGTTGGCTCCAGGCTACTATAAATCTGCTTGTCTAGTGTTTTTTATCGTCATTTTTTTGTCTCGTGGAAGGCCACAGTCATGGGCCCTGAGTATACTTCCTTGTAGTCAGCCTGAATTGGGGACAAAAAGCATCTTGGTGCGTGTCTGGAGGATCTTTCCTAAATCATCATTGACTTCAATTAGGAATGAACCTAGATGGAACCGGGATACAAGAATGGCTAGGAAAATTTCAGTGCAGGCTCGGATGTTCTATGAGGATGAAAGCAATCAGTTTTTATCCTTGCGTCAGCTCCTACAGAAATATTTAAAATAGGACTTTTAAAATGGCCCTGAAAATTCAATGCCTAGATTCTCTATGATGGGAAATGGGTGGTCTCTCACCACCAATGTTTTGTTGGCAAAACGAAAGTAATTCCCTACTGGTTCCTGTGCCCCACTGAATTGAGTTGTGATCTGGAATGCATTGCCTGAAAGAGATTCAATAGTAACATTCAGAAGAGAATTGGATAAGTACTTGAAGGGAAAAAAATTACAGGGCTATGGGGAAAGAGCAGGGGAGTGGGACTAATTGGATAACTCTAGCAAAGAGCTGGCACAGGCACGATGGGCCGAATGGCCTCCTTCTGTTCTGTATCATTCTATGACTTCAAGATCCTCATTTTTCCTTTCAAATCCTTCCATGTCCTCAACCAGCTGGGAAATGTTCTCCAGCTATATTTCCCATAAGTGTTGTTCTTGTTCTTCAAAGTAATCATCAGAGAATCATCAAACTTTATGATAGGAATTATATCTCATTCTTCCTTCCCATGCTCACATACATATAATCAAGCATGGATAACCTGTTGCCTCTGGGGTCTACCTGCCTTTTTTCCACCACATTCCCGAGCCAAGGCAACACTCTACGCTTTGCCAGATTTGCCATGCATCCCTCCCCCCTCTGCTATTCTGCTGTAACCATTTATGCCTCCTCTGTACCCATCTTTTGTTTCCATACTTGTCCCATTATCACCTCCTTTTGCCTTGCACCATCACCCATTATGTCATTCAATCGCTCTTGCCCTCCACCCTATCACAAACCTTTCCCTTTTGTTCTTTCCCTGCCCTCCTTTTCACTGAATCTCTACTTGCTTAAAAGCTGTTCATCTTTAACATCGTTGAGTTCTGATGAAACGTTAACTCTGTTTCTCTCTCCATGGATGCTGCTTGGAGGAGTCTTGTGATTATGGCACCATAACTCAAAGAAATGAAGGGATACTTTTCAAAGGAAATTCTATCCTTTTCCAAAGATTGGACATTATTCTGTTTTACTCACAAACAAAACCCTTTTTTCCAATTCTTTGTTATTTAGGCAAGCGTGGCAGCTGAAGTGCGCACAACGAGCTCCCACAAACAGCAAAGAGATGAATGACCAGCTATTCTGTTTTTGGGTGGAATGTTGGCAAGGACACTGAAAAGTGCTCCGGGATCTTTGATGTCCAACTGAACCACAGGAACAGGCAGACGGGGCCTTGTTTAATGTCTCATCTGAAAGGTGGCATGTGTGGAAAGAATGATGTGTGGTTCTAGCAAATTCCAAGTTCTAACATTGTGTTCAGATTAGTTGACAAGTAAACAGTTTCCTTCTTACAGTGCATTTTGGGAAGGTCAACATCACTTTGGCAACTCAGCTTGCGCTCCGTAGCTATTGCTAACGTACTTTCCACAGCATCTTTTTTGGCTCCTGGTTAGAACAAATATATATATGAGTCACAATTCTATAGAGGCAGACACCTATTTATGCAGTGTTTTCTGAGGGACTGTCTTCAAGGTTGCAACATCAATCAAACAATTCACATTTCCTAAAGCACATTTCTGAATAAATTGAATATTGCTGAATTCCAACAAAATAAACAAGTTGGAATAAATCCAAACTTTTTTTTTGCCTCTGAAGTTTATTTTGAATGTGCAGTACTTCACTTCTTCGTGTGAAAGGTTCAGGACTAATCATATAGTCAGGATATGTTGGAAAGACTCAAATTTCAAAAATTGTTCCAAGACCAATAAGAACGTTACAGTAAAGTGTGACTCTTTTCTTAATTGTATTGCAGTCGCCCCCTTAGGTGAAAGTCTATTTATTTATTCAAAATGGATTGACTTCTGCAGTCATCCATTATCCACCTGAAAGCCATTTCTTTTTTTCCTTCTGCATGAAGTAGGCCCAGTTGCAGGCATTGATGGATGAATGGATACTCGACAGTCATTTCTCTTTCCTTTTGTTTCCACGCAAGGGATTTGCCTACATAATTGTTCAACAAAGACTCGGGACGTGAAATATTGAACAATATGTATTTTTTAGATTGGGCAAATATTATGTAGTAAAAAGTATAAGCAAAGGAAGGACTTACATTTCTATAGCACCTTTCACGACCACCAGACGTCTCAAAGCGCTTTACAGCCAATGAAGTACTTTTGGAGTGTAGTCACTGTTGTAATGTGGGATACGCGGCAGCCAATTTGCGCACAGCAAGCTCCAACAAACAGCAATGTGATAATGACCAGAGAATCTGTTTTTGTTATGTTGATTGAGGGATAAATATTGGCCAGGACACCGGGGATAACTCCCCTGCTCTCCTTCGAAATAGTGCCGTGGGATCTTTTATGTTCACCTGAGGGGGCAGACAGAGCCTCGGTTTAACATCTCATCCGAAAGACGGCACCTCCGACAGTGCAGCACTCCTTCAACACTGCACTGGAGTGTCAGCCTAGATTTATGTGCTTAAGACCCTGGATTGGGACTTGAACCCGCAACCTTCTGACTCAAAGGCAAGCGTGCTACCCACTGGGCCACAGCCAACACTAATGATGTCTGTTTTCCTTCTTCCTAAGATGGAGTGCATTGTTCCCATGTGGTACCTTGGTTAGCAGTCAAAGGAACTGTAGGAAATCACCAGACTGGGGCAGGTGATTCTGCTGAGAATCCTGAGAGGTGCATATTCTATTTCTTGTGCTTGTAGGCCCCATTCACTAACCCAAGAAAAAGGAGGGGTTGTTACAGTGTGTTCTTTTTTTTCATTAAGTAGTCTAACCCAATCCTGTCCTCACCTGAAGTCCACCTGAGGTCAAATGGCCTAATTCAATCCTGTCCTCCCCTGAAGTCTACCTGAGGTCAAATGGCCTAATTCAATCCTGTCCTCACCTGAAGTCCACCTGAGGTCAAATGGCCTAATTCAATCCTGTCCTCCCCTGAAGTCTACCTGAGGTCAAATGGCCTAATTCAATCCTGTCCTCACCTGAAGTCCACCTGAGGTCAAATGGCCTAATTCAATCTAGTCCTCACCTGAAGTCTGCCTGAGGTCAAATGGCCTAATTCAATCCTGTCCTCACCTGAAGTCTACCTGAGGTCAAATGGCCTAATTCAATCCTGTCCTCACCTGAAGTCTACCTGAGGTCAAATGGCCTAATTCAATCCTGTCCTCACCTGAAGTCCACCTGAGGTCAAATGGCCTAATTCAATCCTGTCCTCACCTGAAGTCTGCCTGAGGTCAAATGGCCTAATTCAATCTAGTCCTCACCTGAAGTCCACCTGAGGTCAAATGGCCTAATTCAATCCTGTCCTCCCTTGAAGTTTACCTGAGGTCAAATGGCCTAATTCAATCCTGTCCTCACCTGAAGTCTACCTGAGGTCAAATGGCCTAATTCAATCCTGTCCTCACCTGAAGTCCACCTGAGGTCAAATGGCCTAATTCAATCCTGTCCTCACCTGAAGTCTGCCTGAGGTCAAATGGCCTAATTCAATCCTGTCCTCACCTGAAGTCTGCCTGAGGTCAAATGGCCTAATTCAATCCTGTCCTCACCTGAAGTCCACCTGAGGTCAAATGGCCTAATTCAATCCTGTCCTCCCTTGAAGTCTGCCTGAGGTCAAATGGCCTAATTCAATCCTGTCCTCACCTGAAGTCTACCTGAGGTCAAATGGCCTAATTCAATCTAGTCCTCACCTGAAGTCCACCTGAGGTCAAATGGCCTAATTCAATCCTGTCCTCCCTTGAAGTTTACCTGAGGTCAAATGGCCTAATTCAATCCTGTCCTCACCTGAAGTCTACCTGAGGTCAAATGGCCTAATTCAATCCTGTCCTCCCCTGAAGTCTACCTGAGGTCAAATGGCCTAATTCAATCCTGTCCTCCCCTGAAGTCTACCTGAGGTCAAATGGCCTAATTCAATCCTGTCCTCCCTTGAAGTCTGCCTGAGGTCAAATGGCCTAATTCAATCCTGTCCTCCCCTGAAGTCCACCTGAGGTCAAATGGCCTAATTCAATCCTGTCCTCACCTGAAGTCCGCCTGAGGTCAAATGGCCTAATTCAATCCTGTCCTCCCCTGAAGTCTACCTGAGGTCAAATGGCCTAATTCAATCCTGTCCTCCCTTGAAGTTTACCTGAGGTCAAATGGCCTAATTCAATCCTGTCCTCACCTGAAGTCTACCTGAGGTCAAATGGCCTAATTCAATCTAGTCCTCACCTGAAGTCCACCTGAGGTCAAATGGCCTAATTCAATCCTGTCCTCCCTTGAAGTTTACCTGAGGTCAAATGGCCTAATTCAATCCTGTCCTCACCTGAAGTCTACCTGAGGTCAAATGGCCTAATTCAATCTAGTCCTCACCTGAAGTCCACCTGAGGTCAAATGGCCTAATTCAATCCTGTCCTCCCTTGAAGTTTACCTGAGGTCAAATGGCCTAATTCAATCCTGTCCTCACCTGAAGTCTACCTGAGGTCAAATGGCCTAATTCAATCTAGTCCTCACCTGAAGTCCACCTGAGGTCAAATGGCCTAATTCAATCCTGTCCTCCCTTGAAGTTTACCTGAGGTCAAATGGCCTAATTCAATCCTGTCCTCACCTGAAGTCTACCTGAGGTCAAATGGCCTAATTCAATCTAGTCCTCACCTGAAGTCTACCTGAGGTCAAATGGCCTAATTCAATCCTGTCCTCACCTGAAATTCACTTAAAAATTAAATTTGTTTCCACTTGGTTTCAACTGGAATCATCGCAAAGACTTCAGAGTTGTCAATCGAGTTGTGGGATATAAATGATATGCCAGAAGGCAAATACAGAGTGGTTTCCAGCTGTTTAGTAATAAAGGACAAGTCCCTCAAAGGTAGTCTCTGGGGTAAATTTATTCCACAGAAATGGTTCAGTTGTTTTACAGGGAGGAGATAAATTGGATAAATTCCTTTCTCATCTATGTAATGCACAGTTATGCCTCTCAGATCATTTTGGAAATGTTTATATTGGCTGATTGGAAGGATCTATACTGACAGCCATGATTCCTAAATTTTCAATCCATAAAGGTTACAGAAGTTGTTTCATTTAAAATGACTTGTCAATTGCTGAAAAAGATGATTGCAGAATAATGGTAGATTCTGACTGAAGGGATTATAGCACTGCACAGTCTGAGGCAGTCCTGGTACACAAGCACAGAAACATTTCTTGGAACACTGAGCTAACGAAATGCTAGTGGCATTAGTTCAGGCAGAGGTTTGCTGGCACTGCTTAGACTGGTCTCCTTCTCCTGATGGCCAGTACTCCACTCAAGAAAGCTGCTAATTTGGAACAATTCTGATAAACCAAGCGGGATTAAAGGATTGGGTGCAAAAAGGAGAATGGATAAAGCCAATTTGGATCCAATCCAAATTTTAAAATGCATTATTTGCGATGCTGGGTTCATTCAGGATTTTGCATTTGACAGCAAATCACAAGACGATGAAAGCAGCATATGGAACGTGAAACAGTTTATTTTAGGAGCCTGATCCAGGATAATTCCTGTGGCATCCCAGTTCAGCTGAATCCTAATCAGTTAGTTATTCAACCGACTGTGAATTGCAGTTCTATTCTCGTATACATACTCACATCAGTGGTGTTGCAGCAACATTGTGACATCATGACGCCTCCAAATCAACAAGATGAGTGACTGATAAACTAGACTGGGGAAACTGAGCAAAAGCTTCACGAGCAGTGAGTCAGTGTGCTGCTGGCCATTTCAGTCATGTTTTTACTGATGACATGAAACCGTATTGCATGGGAACATCTGAGCTGGCTCATTTTCAACAATTTCAGACCATAATCTCTGCCCCTATTCTTTTTTTTTCCATTTATTTTTTTTCTCTCTCTCTCCCACAAGGCAGCTGTCTTTCATTCTGCCATTTACACTTCATCTAGAGCCATCTTTTGTTTCTTAACTTGTCCCATTACCATCTCCGTTTGCCTTGCACCATCTCTTAATCGCTCTTAATCTCTCCTGCCTTCCAGCCTATCACAGACCTTCCCTTTTGTTCTTTCCTCCCCTCCCCCTTTTCCCTGCCCCTACACTTGCTTAAAATCCTGTTCCATCTCCAGCTTTTTCCAGTTCTGACGAAGGGTCATCGACCTGAAACGTTAACTCTGTTTCTCTCTCCACAGATGCTGCCTGACCTGCTGAGTATTTCCAGCATTTTCTGTTTTTATTTCAGATTTCCAGCATCCGTAGTATTTTGCTTTGGCTCATTTTCTAATTGCCAATGGAACCAGAGCACCAAGGGAAACGTAGTAATATTATGGGCACGGGCAGTTTTATTCTGTTTCATTCCTGACCCATTTAAATGGAGAGAAATTGGACTGTATTAGAAAAGCATGGTCTACCTTGACACTGTATATGCTGCTATGTTTGAAAACCCATCAATGTAAATTGGTTACCTTTAAGACATTTACAATGAGAAATAGGACATCTATTTATTTTCCCTCAAATGCAGATCAGGAAAGTCCCAGCCAGGTTCAATCCCTGACTTATGTTAATTTAATTGATTTCAGTCCACTACTATTGGCCTAGGTGTCCCTTGATTAGAGAAGGGGGAGATGGACCATGGTTCCCACACCCAATCATTATTTAGAGATATTAATGCACAGTAAACCAACCGTAATAGGTGCGTGTCTTTTGCCTCACTCGGAGCACCGTCTGCTGGCTAGATGGCAGAAGTGGCAACTAGGAAAAATGTAATATTCTGCACATTTTTGCAATGTTACTCGGAAAAAGGCCACTCATCCGCTGGAAGTCAATAAGGTGTAAGTAAATCAATATTGGGCCAGAAATTCGGGTTGGAGGCTTCCCGCAGGCGCAAGCCCCCGACCTGCACTTACATAGCGCGCCTGCCGTTGTGCTGTGGGGCCGTGTGGGATTCCGATCCTGGGCCTCCTCCAGCTGCCGGCGCGCAGTGCTCGCATATCCCAGCGGCAAAGTTAGTTCGCAGCGTCCCCTGGGATCACGTGGGCCATGGGGAGCCAATCGGAGCTGGGAATCTCTATTCATAGATTTGACAGGAAGACCTATGAATAGAGATCAGCCCCAAAACCTAAGTAAAACTTCAAATAATTTTTTTTTTAAATCACATTTTTAAAATAACTATAAATTACAAAAATTAACTATTTTAAACAAAAATTTAAATTTTTGAAAAAATTAATTAAAGTTTTTAACAGGGCTAAAAATAAACTTACGTTTCTTTAAAGTATTTTAAAATGATAAACCTGTGGAAAAAATGTTTTAATTTTACTTAATTAACCTCTTACTTTGTTAAAAGCAGGCCTTGCAACTGTTTTTTTCATGCGCAGCTGCTAGGGACTTACCCTCCCGGAGAAACCTGTAAAAAAAATCGGAAGTTCCAGGCGTACGTGCTGCCTCTCTGGCGCACGCGTTTGACCTGTGAATCTCTTCCTTCAAGGGAACGGAAGTTCCGGTTTCCAGCGCATGCGCAGTGCATGCACAAAATCGGCACTTTCGTTGGCCCTACGCGTGAGTACCCGAATTTCTGGCCCATTATGTAGGTTAACAATCAAAACTACACCTTGCAGCATTTATTACGACAGAAAGAAAATGCCACAAGGAAAATAGCCAGGCACCGTGAGAGCAATGGGACCACCCCAACTTGGAAAATACATTTTTTTTACTCATTCATGGGATGTGGACGTCACTGGCAAGGCCAGCATTTATTGTCCATCCCTAGTTGCCCTTGAGAAGGTGGTGGTGAGGTACACCCACAGTGCCGTTAGGGAGGGAGTTCCAGGATTTTGACCCAGCGACGATGAAGGATCGGTGATATACTTCTAAGTCAGGATGGTGTGTGACTTGGAGGGGAACTTGGGAGGTGGTGGTGTTCCCATGTGCCTGCTGCCCTTGTCCTTCTAGGTGGAAGAGGTCACAGATTTGGGAGGTGCTGCTGAAGAAGCCTGGGCGAGTTGCTGCAGTGCATCTTGTAGATGATACACACTGCAGCCACAGTACGCCGGTGGTGGAGGGAGTGAACGTTTAAGGTGGTGGATGGGGTGCCAATGAAGCGGGCTGCTTTGTCCTGGATGGTGTCGAGCTTCTTGAGTGCTGTTGGAGCTGCACTCATCCAGGCAAGTGGAGAGCATTCCATCACACTCCTGACCATAAATCACTCAGCTGCCCTCAGCTAACAGGGATTGGGATCAGAATTGCGACATTCTAAACAAGTTGACCTGCATCTCTTTGCTCCTTCGGGATAACTGCAGCGTTTTACTATCCCCATTTATACCACAGTGCAACCTGTTGCATTTTCATTCCACAAGGAAACCCCTCGCACTGCAGACCATTTGCTGGATTCAAATTATCAAGTGCTAATTGAGCATTTCTGTTTCAGGAATCCAGCTAAGCTGTACACCGAAGCACATTAATTGAATAATGGATCATTATTGATTCCTTCACCTCGCTATCCTCTACATACATAAAGGTCTTGCACCCATTGCATATCTGTCACACCTCAAAATATTTACAATGCAAAACAGTCTTCAGGAGTGTATTTAAAAAAAATAAGGAAAACCAGGCATTTCCTGCCTTATTTTCTGCTCGACAATTGAACCACTCTTCCGTGCAGGAGCCTGGTGTTTAAAAGTAGTTGCTGAACTACAGAAACTTCTCTCAGCAGTTAGCCTATAACCTCAGGAATTATTTAGACCACTTCTTCACAGAGAGTTCCTGAACAGTGGCCTTAAAGGGCCAGGTCAGTTTAAACACAGTTCCATGTTGGCAGTTAAATATTCAGAATACTTGTGAGCAATGTCGTGGATGATCTGCTAGTTTTAGACTAAAAGCCAGGAAGTAACTTATTCTCCAAGACAGCACGTTGTAAATGCTATTATGTAATTGCTCCACTGCACTGACAATGAGGGACAGACTGCCGTAAACAATCAGTATTTTCCCCTTCTCTCCTTTACTTGTGAACACACAAGAGCTGTTCTTGCTTCACTATGGCCGTGCAAAGCTTGTAAAATCAGGCATGTGACCTCCAAATCCCTTTGGGTGTTGTGCTGCATGATTTAGATGAGGACATGAGGGGCGGTTATATGGAGGTGTGACAACATCTCGGGAGGTATGTGCGCACCCGTATTTAATCGATCCTGAAAATTATACCTGGGCATGTCGGGGGAGACTTGTCTCCACTGCCTCTCTCTCATTAGGGTAATTGTGACAGGCCTATGCCACCTGCTCCGGACTGATCTGCGGACAACTTCAAGAACTGTTGAACTGAACCGAAGGCTGTTCCCGGAACTGTGAAGGTCAACACTGCATTCAGCTTGTGTGCTACAGGATCCTTCCTGGGCTATGTGCCAAATCAACCAGCCTGCTGCCCATTGAGTAAGCGACAGACACCATATTTTTCAAGGAAAACAGCTTCACAATTTCTCTGTGGAAAGGAGACAGCCGCTCAAGACGGCACCGAACTTTTGACGTGTGCCAGGCTTCCTAAGTACAGGAAATTATAGATAGTACTCACATGGCCAGTCCATATCCTTCCTTTGGGTGGAGCATTGGTGGCAGTACTTGTTTAGTGCAAGCCAGTAGTTGGCTCCAATAGAAGTACGCCCTACAATATTGAGAAAAGGGGTAAAGGGTATCTCCATGTTATATCACTGACAGTGCAGCAGTTCACCATTTGTGCCATCCCTTTCTTGCCCCTGCAGTATTGGGCTTTGAACGGGGCCGTGTAGCGCCTGTTTTTTATTAGCTATTACATGGCAACCTCGGTTCCAAAATGGTGTCCCAAAAATGCACAGGACGCCATCTTGGAAAAGGTTTGTGCGCGCACTTATCGTCCACCGGCATTACGCAGAGCAAGGAGATCATGATGCAAATCAGTGTGCAACGCTGATTAGAAGTCACCGCCACCGTGTTGGAACTCCGCACGCCAGCCAACTTCGCACAGCTGAGCACAACATTAACTGGCATGAAGGACTCCCCCCGCCATCCTGCCAGTGCTAATCAAAGGGAACATGAAGTACTTACAGGTTAGTTGATGGATTACTTATTCTGGCTGCTGGTGCAATTGTACGCATTTTTGGAGGTTTCCTATACTTGGCTAAAGTTCCAGTACTCTACAGGGAGTTGTCTGGCTGGTCTTACAGTAGTTTTTGTGCCATTTAAAAAATTGTGCTGAAAGAAGTTGCTTCCAGACATGAGTGGCCTGGTAGGGCTTCCTTTGGGGAATTGAACGTGACTGGGAGAATGAAGAGAGGTCACGCAGAGCAGGACAAACTGCTAGAAGAGGGAGGAGGAGGAGGGGGAGAAGGGTTCTCAGCAGGAGACCATAACTGCCGAGGGTTTTCAGGGAGCAATTCTCTTACCTCAACATCAATGCATGAGATACCTTTGGTTCACAAAAGAGATCACCACTGAAATCCGTCAACTGCTGCAACCTCAAAGCAGGGCAAGGACAGTATTGCCTGTGGCTGTCAAGGTGACCGTGGCTCTTAATTTTTATGCCTCTGGCTCCTTTCAGGCGTCTGCTGGAGATATAAGGAACATCTCGCAGTTTGTAGTGCACTGCTGTATGAGGTAGGTCACTGAGGCTCTCTATACACAGAGAGACCGCTTTACCTCATTCCCTCTTGCCAGCACTGTCTCCTCCATGTGGGTTAAAATGTGCAGGCGCGTTTGTCCTCCTCCAGTTCTTTGCAGCTGCCTGCTGCTATGCGCCACCTTCTCCTGCAAGAAAGATGGAAACCAGTCATTGTGTGTCCATCATGGGACGGGGTATCGCAGAGGCAGAGGCCGTGGCTACTGGCGGCGTTGGAGGGATCGATGATGAGGGTCTCTGCATCCATAATCCTCCTTCTCCCTTCCCAGTTCTCCCTCATCCCACAATCTCTTCTATCTCTGTGTCCTGCAATATGTTTGGGTGATGTGGCTGTCATGGTGAATAACTGCCAGTGTGTGTGAGCTGTGAGTAGTGGGTGTGAGGCTTGCAACAGTGCTACGAATGTGAGGGTGAGGTAAACCATATGAATTGAAGGGTTGATTACTGATTAATAGAGATTGTTGGTAGGTGGGTGATGGGGGTGCAGTGAATTAAGCTGTGGGTGAGGATAGTGGTGGAATTGGTAGGATATGCCATTTGAAGATTGAACTCACTCACCTTGACAACTCGTGTCAGGTTATTAAACTTTTTCCTGCACTACATCCATGTTCTTAGAGTTACACTCCTGGCATTGACCTCTGCCACTACATCTTCCCACTGTCTCCTCAGCATATGTCTCGAGGGTCTTCTGCTCCCTTGTGGATACAGGATGTCTCTACTTCTCTCCTCCTCTTGCACCAAGGCCTCCAGTGCATTATCAGAAAACCTTGGTGCTCGTTCTCTCGCATGTTCCTCAAAGTATCATATTCAGTTTTCAAACAACTCCCACCATTCGTGCAACCCCAATAAACCTCCCCTTTAAGAGGTGCAGGCTACCTTTAAGTAGCGCTAGCCACTCGCGATATTGGGCCTCTTGCTGGCGCATGCAGCCAATGAACAGCACGGGTAGTGCTGGCTGCACGCAGCAATCATGGAAATCAGCGGGCAGCACCAACTTAACGTGCTGCCTGCAGCGGAATGAACAGGCTTGGCTTCATTGCCCATTTTCAGGGGTTATGCCATTTAACCTCCTCGAGTCTGCAAAGGTGAAGACACAAACATTGATGCTTCCCTTGTTTACCAGCAAACTTCTCCCTCGTATTCATCTGGGTGTTATGGATCTGGGTGATATGGATCTGGGTGATTGCTCTTCTTTCATTTTTACAGGAAACCTTCTGCTCTAAAGAGGCCCATCCTTGTTGGCTGCACATCCTGCAGTGTTGGCAGAGAAAAAGCTCCCCTCCCTGTTCATGGCAAGGAACAGCCTTTTAGGAGTTGCTACCAGGCCAGATTTCCTGCCCCCAGTCAATGGCACTGCTAGCTAGGCTCCCTGTGCCAACTTTCCATACACAGGGAGACTGTTATAATGAGAAGGAGGAACTAGCTTCACAAAATTCAGCAAGAACAGCCCTCCTTACAGGCATTCCCATACCACTGGAAAATTTAGCTCTGATGTTTCTGGTCTCGCAAGACTGGGGCTATGACTCGCCAATTGTCAGCAATTATCATCCTACGGCGAAAGGATGATTCTACGATTTTAGCGGCCATTCTTCCTGTGTGACTGTGAGTCTAGACAGTGACTACCAGCAGGTTAATAGCTGCCTGTGGAGGGTATCACAGTCTAGCCTGATCCGGTTCTCATCCAATGACATAGAAATTGAGCAGCATAGCGCCTGCTTTTCAGGCACTATGCGGCCTGCTAATGCCCCAAGATGGCGGGCAGAAATTTACACCCATACTTCCAGCTGGAAATGTGCCGACTGCCGTATTGTGTAAGGATAAACAAGAGGCGCCTGTAACCGTGCCTGAGGCTGGCGTTAGACCCTTTACATATGAAATAAGGAGCCCAAAGCCTACTGAAGGTTCCCGCTGCAACACTGGTTTGCCCCGAGGCAGCCAGCACCATCGCAGACCGAATTCAGGCAAAGCAGCCCAACAGAACGCCTGCCAACCAAGAAGGTAAGTAATGTGGCGGAGACCACATAGGGACAATAACACAATGTATAGCCAATGCTGTTATATGTACCTAAACACAATTCACTATGTATAGCAATGTTGCGATATGTACGTTCTGGGTTGGGTTATCGGTGCAGGGTCCCTTTAAGAGCGTCGGTAGCATGATGACGTCGGTTGCGTGATGACGTCATAGCCCCTGCATGGGGCTGAGCCCTTGCGACCTCGCGGAGAGTGATTAAAGTAAGACACATTTTGCCTTTGCTGAAACAAAAGTCTCAGAGCCTGTTGATTTCTATTGACCCCAACAGTAACTTATCTGATGGTAGAGCCTGGAGGAGCAGGAGTGGACCTCCCAACCCCACATTAAAAGACCAGATTGCCGCTCCCAACCCCTGATCCTCCCACCCCCCCCCCCCCCGGCCCCGACCCCCCCCCGATTGCAGATTCTAGGCCTCCCAACCCCCGATCATCAACTCCAGACCCCGCCAATCACAGACTCTAGGGGCTGGATTTTCTCAATGGAGACTTGTTGGAGGTGGGACTGCTGCTTGCCTGGTTTCAGTCTCGCCTCCATCAGCCTCTGGCCAACCAGCGGGATCTTCCCATGATTAACCTTGTTAAGCCCGCCCGGCGGGCTCAGCAGGCCAATTAGGTGGAAGTCAGTGACAGAGCACGTCAATGTATGACGTGTCATCTGTCAAGAATTTTTGAAAGAAGAAATGTCACTGTTTGACAGCTCTGTGGAGCTGTCAAACACTGACATTCTGTGTAGTTTGAGGAGTCCTTGTGTTCAGGACTCATCAAACTTTTCTACTTTGTACCAGTCTGTGATCTCTACAATGGAGATGTCGGGACTCCGGCTCCACAGCGGCTGAAGGCTGTAGGCAGAAACAAAGGTAAGTGAACATTTTCTAACACTTTACACTCACCTCACATACTTACCACTCCACACTTGCACCCATCACTCACCTCTACATCGCACTTTCAGACCCCTCCGAACCCCGCAGACCTCCTACTCACCTCCTACACCCCGGCAGGGTTCTCCGAGGTCGGGAAGCCCACACTTCGGAACGAAAAATGGGGATAATCCTATTTTCTGCCTGTTAACTACCTGTTAACAGGCAGTTAATAGACTTTAATCCCTTTCCCGCCTCGAGGAGACGGGACCCAGGGCAGGACAGCTTCCCGCCTCCTGGCAAGAGGGCAGGGTGGCGGGTTGGGGGCGGGTTTGCAGTCCCGCCTCGATACACGCCTCCTCGGAGCTGAGAAAACCCAGCCCTAGGCCTCCCCGACCCCAAATCGCGGACCCCCAAGCCGACCCGCGGCCCAGCTTTGTCTTGCACCAGCTCCCCAGCCATCCACGGACCCACTTACCTGAGAGCTGCTACTTCACTATAGATTAATATAAAGCACCATGGCCTAGAAATTGGGTTGGGGCGCCAAAGTGGCGCAAAAGTCGCCTGAGTGCAGGATTTAGCGCAGCGTTCGAGGCTTTAGCGATCGTCAGATATTCAGTTCCATTGCCCCTAGAGGGAGACGGGGCGAGGCTCGAGGCGCTCCGCGTCCCTCTTAGGGCGCTGAAACTGAATATCGCAGCGCAACGTGCCGCAGCGCCACACGCTGCGGCACGGCACGCTGCAGTACTGCAGGCCTTCCGCCCATTGTTAAGGGGGAGGGGCCTGCAACAGCGCGATCCCCGCTCGCGAGTGCCGGCAAATGAGCCCGGCACCAAGGAGAAGTGCCGGGCTCTTGGGAAACAGCCGGCAATGCCGCGGGGGGGGGGGGGGGTCAGGAGGCCGAGGACGGAGGTGCTGGCAGGCGGCCGCCGAAAAAGGCGGCCGCCCCGCACCTCCACCTTAACTTGCGCCGCTGCCGGCACAGTAAGGCCCCGTGAACCGGGCGCGGGTAGCGAACGGTGCAACTGTGGCGTTCGCTACCAAATATCGCGAACGGGGCGCGAATGGGGCGCTGCGCACACCGATGACGTCATCGGTGGTGGCGCAGCGCAAATGGCTAACGCCACCATTAGTGCCCCTGCTGAATATCGCGGGAGGCGCAGCCAGTGGCGCTACAGCCACTGACTGCCTCTTTAGGCGCGAACAGGTGGCGCTACTGACCCAATTTTTCCCCCCATATGTTTTATATAAAATATTTGTAGAAAGGACTACACTCAAAACTGGAAGATCCATTTCCCCCCCCACCCCCCAGACCACATTTCTCCATAACGTCACATTTGGCAGTAGGGCAGCATGATTCATGTATGATTCATATCATACCATTCCACTGGTCTTTGTTTTTGGTGTGTGTATTTTAGGACTTAGCTGGCTAAGCAAAGTAAATAAGATTCAGCACTTGATTGTGACTCAGGTTCTTCTTTCCATGTTAGTTTTTTTAATTGTGCAATATCTTGAGATTGTGTCTCGGTTTCTTGGAGAACCATTTGAAATCTACTTTAATCTTAGTCTTTGAATGCGCAGGAAATATTTTTTCATCCTTCTCTCACTGGCAGGTCTTGGGAGGACCTTAACTTAAGTTAGGTGGTTGCTTACAGTGTTTTTTTACGTAAAGGCTTCCATTTGGTTCCATTGTTAACCATGTAATAGAGGGTATTTTATATTTTTGAAAATATAAATTGGGAGAAGTGACTGTTCTCCAGAATTCTTTCACTCTTCACAGGCGACATTTTGGATACTTTTATGGGGCGCTTTTAGTGCCAATTTGTGTGAAGATAAAGGGCTAGGAATTCTGTATCGCTAACTTTTGAGAAGTTGGAAGCTTAGCGCCAGGCGCTAATCAATCTCGCTGCCGCTAAATTCAGTCTCAGCGCTCAAAGAATGCAGGGGAGCGCTAAATCAGGCCCTAATGGCGTAGGTGAGTGGCGTTAAGCTCCAAGTGATAACGAATATGAGGTATTATGTAATCGGGAGTGAGCATCATCGCAGGCGCCTTCCAGCCATTAAAGGGGAGGGTCACTGGAGTCCGCACACCAGCCCTCAATGATTCGGGGAGTGCAGAACGGCGATATGCTGTGGGTTGAAATGCAAAGTCCTTTGACGGCCCACAACACTCCGGGGACTAAGCAGCCTTTATTTGGCTGCAGATACATCGTGCGTTCTCTGCCACTCATAACTGACCTTTGGAATGGAACTTCCTTGACAGCTGGGGCGCATCAGTTTAAGTAGCGCCCCGCCAGCCGCCAGCCAGCTGGTTCACGCCTTCGCTCCCTGGTGCTGTTGGCGTGAGGTGGTAAGGTGGAGTGTGCTACTGAAGTTTGCAGATCAGGCGCCCAGTGAGCATTGCACACTCACTGACGTCACGATCTGCATGGCAAAAGGTGCCGAGGTGTTAACTGTTATCGCCCGTGTTCGGGGCCGGTGAATTTGCCATGCGGCGCAGGATTCGCCCCGCCGTGGCACCACTGCCTGAGCGCCCCGTTAGCGCCCCCACCAGGCGCATGTCAAGGGATATACAAGAATGGATTAGGCAAAAAAGGGAGGCTTTTGGCAGATACAAAGGACTAAAAACAGTGGAGGCCCTAGAGGAATATAGAAAGTGCAGGGGGGTACTTAGAAAAGAAATTAGGAGAGCGAAGAGGGGGCATGAAAAAACACCGGTGGGCAAAATAAAGGAAAATCCCAAGGTGTTTTATAAATATATTAAGGGCAAGAGGATAACCAGGGAAAGAGTAGGGTCCATTAGGGAACAAAGTGGCAATCTGTGTGTAGAGCCGGAAGATGTGGGTGAGGTTTTAAATGAATATTTTGCATCTGTGTTCACTATGGAGAAGGACGATGTAGGCATAGAAATCAGGCAGGGGGATTGTAATATACTTGAATAAATTAGTACTGAGAGGGAGGAGGTACTAGCAGTTTTAGCGGGCTTAAAAGTGGATAAATCCCCAGGCCCAGATGAGATGTATCCCAGGCTGCTGTGTGAGGCAAGGGAGGAGATTGCAGGGGCTCTGACACAAATTTTCAGAACCTCTCTGGCCACAGGGGAGGCGCCAGAGGACTGGAGAATAGCTAATGTTATTCAAGAAGGGTAGTAGGGATAAACCAGGGAATTACAGGCCAGTGAGTCTAACATCAGTGGTAGGGAAATTATTGGAAAAAATTCTGAAGGACAGAATTAGTCTCCACTTGGAGAGGCAAGGATTAATCAAGGATAGTCAGCATGGCTTTGTCAGGGGGAGATCATGTCTAACTAATTTGATTGAATTTTTCAAGGGGGTGACTAGGTGTGTGGATGAGGGTACTGCAGTTGATGTAGTCTACATGGACTTCAGTAAGGCTTTTGACAAAGTCCCACATGGGAGCCTGGTCAAGAAGGTAAGAGCCCATGGGATCCAGGGCAATTTGGCACATTGGATCCAAAACTGGCTTAGTGGCAGGAGGCAGAGGGTGATGGTCGAAGGTTGTTTTTGTGACTGGAAGCCTGTGTCCAGTGGTGTACCACAGGGATTGGTGCTAGGTCCTTTGCTGTTTGTAGTGTACATTAATGATTTAGACATGAATGTAGGAGGTATGATCAGTAAGTTCACAGATGACACGAAAATTGGTGGAGTGGTAAATAGCGAGAAGGGAAGCCTCAGGCTACAGGACAATATAGACGGGTTGGTCAGATGGGCAGAACAGTGGCAAATGGAATTTAATCCTGAAAAGTGTGAGGTGATGCATTTTGGGAGGACTAACAAGGCAAGGGAATACACAATGAATGGTAGGATCCTAGGGAGGACAGAGGATCAGAGGGACCTTGGTGTGCATGTACATAGATCCCTGAAGGCAGCAGGACACGTAGATAAGGTGGTTAAAAAGGCATATGGGATACTTGCCCATTAGCCGAGGCATAGAATATAAGAGCAGGGATTATGATGGAGCTGTACAAAACGCTAGTTAGGCCACAGCTGGAATACTGTGTGCAGTTCTGGTCGCCACACTCTAGGAAGGATGTGATTGCATTGGAGAGGGTGCAGAGGAGATTCACCAGGATGTTACCTGGGCTGGAGTGCTTCAGCTATGAAGAGAGACTGGACAGGCTGGGGTTGTTTTCCTTAGAGCAGAGAAGGCTGAGGGGGGACCTGATTGAGGTGTACAAAATTATGAGGGGCATAGATAGGATAGATAGAAAGGAACTTTTCCCTTAGTAGAGGGGTCAATAACCAGGGGGCATAGTTTCAAGGTAAGGGGCAGGAGGTTTAGAGGGGATTTGTGGAAAAACTTTTTCACCCAGAGGGTGGTTGGAATCTGGAACTCACTGCCTGAAAGGGTGGTAGAGGCAGGAACCCTCACAACATTCAAGAAGCATTTAGATAAGCACTTGAAACACCATAGCATACAAGGCTCTGGACCAAGTGCTGGAAAATGGGATTAGAATAGATAGGGCTTGATTGCCGGCGCGGACACGATGGGCCGAAGGGCCTCTTTCTGTGCTGTATAACGCTATGACTCTATGACATCCTGAAATCCCCCCGCAAAGTGGTTTCTCCAGCGTGAAACTTCTGAGAGAGACTGATATACCTATCAATTCGTCCAATAAAAAGCGACGAGTTAGGAACGTAACTAAAGGTTTTTATTGACTAAATAACAGAGCCCACCCTCGTGGGTGATCGGGTCCAACAAGGAGGAATACCAGCCAGTCGACTACCTTTATACCTGGGCAGGTAGGTGGAGCCATGGGCGGAGTTGGAGGTGGTCAGCCCAGGTATAACAGCGCGACAAGAGGCGACCTCGTATAGTGATACAACAGTGAGAACAGTGATAACAATACAACAGTGATAACTATAGTGTAACGATAGTGAACGATAAAAGTGGTTTACCACATTCACCCCTTGTTTAGATTTGAGTCCGGCGGGGTGAAGTGTACTACCAGTTCTGGTATGTCAGTCTGTCCGGAGGCCTCGTAAGCCTCTCCGATCGTCGCAGCGGCAGTGCTGCATTATCCGGTGTTAATGCTGGTGTCTGCGTGGTCGGCGAAGGCTCGTGGGGTTCCGGTATGCCGTCTACCTGGGCTGGAATTGGGGGGGTGGTGGGGGGGGGGTAAAGGTGGTGTCTCCGGAGTGCCCGAGGGTGCGAGGTCTCGTAAGGAGACAGTGTCCTCCCGCCCGTCTGGGTAAGCCACGTAGGCGTACTGGGGGTTGGCGTGCAGGAGGTTCACCCTCTCGACCAGGGGGTCCGTTTTATGGGCCCTCACGTGCTTTCGCAGCAAGACGGGCCCCGGAGAGGTCAGCCAGGTTGGTAGAGTGGTTCCCGTAGTCGACTTCCTGGGGAAAACAAACATTCGTTCATGGGGGGTGGCGTTAACGGCAGTGCAAAGTAGTGACCGGATGGAGTGCAGCGCTGTCGGGAGGACTTCCTGCCAGCGGGAGGTTGGGAGGCCCTTAGACTTTAAGGCTAAGAGGACGGCCTTCCATACCGTCGCGTTCTCTCTTTCCACCTGGCCGTTCCCTCGGGGGTTGTAGCTGGTGGTCCTACTTGCTGCAATACCTCTCGCTAGTAGGAACTGACGGAGTTCCTCGCTCATGAAGGAGGAGCCCCGGTCACTATGTATATAGTTCGGGAACCCGAACAAGGCGAAGAGGTCGTTCAGGCACTTGATGACCGTGGTACTGGTCATGTCTGGGCAGGGGAAGGCAAAAGGGAAACGGGAGTACTCATCAACGATGTTGAGGAAGTACACATTGCGGTCAGATGACGGTAGAGGCCCCTTAAAGTCGATGCTCAGGCGCTCGAAGGGGCGGGTGGCCTTGATCAGGCTTGCTCTGTCCGGCCTATAGAAGTGCGGTTTGCACTCGGCGCAGGTCTGGCAGTTCCTGGTCATGGTCCTGACCTCCTCGATGGAGTAGGTCAGGTTGCGGGCCTTAATGAAATGGTAAAGTCTGGTGACCCCGGGGTGGCAGAGGTCGTTGTGGAGGGTCTGAAGTCTATCAATATGCGCGCTGGCGCATGTAATTCGTGAAAGAGCATCAGGGGGTTCGTTCAGCTTACCTGGCCGGTACAAGATATCATAATCGTAGGTGGATAGCTCGATTCTCCACCTCAAGATCTTGTCATTCTTGATTTTGCCCCTCAGCTTGTTATTAAACATGAAAGCAACCGAACGTTGGTCGGTGAGGAGGGTAAATCGTTTGCCTGCCAGGTAATGCCTCCAGCGCCGTACCGCCTCCAGCGCCGTACCGCCTCCACAATTGCCTGGGCTTCCTTCTCGACCGACGAGTGTCGGATCTCGGGGCCCTGTAGGGTCCTTGAGAAGAAGGCCACCGGCCTCCCCTCCTGGTTAAGGGTAGCGGCTAGGGCGAAGTCGGATGCATCGCTCTCCACTTGGAAGGGGATGGACTCATCCACTGCGTGCATTGTGGCCTTGGCTATGTCTCCCTTGATGAGGGAGAAGGCCGCGCACGCTTCCTCCGTGAGGGGGAAGGATGTGGACTTCATGAGGGGTCTGGCTTTGTCCGCATAATTGGGCACCCATTGGGCATAGTAGGCGAAGAGCCCCAGGGTTCTCTTAAGTGCCTTAGGGCAGTGGGGGAGGGGTAGCTCCATGAGGGGGCGCATTCTTTCGGGGTCGGGGCCGATGAGTCCGTTCTCTACTACACAGCCAAGGATGGCAAGGCGCGAGGTGTTAAACACACATTTCTCCTTATTGTAGGTGAGGTTCAGCCGTTGGGCCGTATGGAGGAATTTCTCCAGATTCACGTCATGGTCCTGCCGGTCGCGGCCGCAGATGGTGACGTTATCTAGATAGGGGAATGTGGCCTGCAGTCCGTTCTGGTCAACCATCCGGTCCATCTCCCTTTGGAAGACCGAGACCCCGTTGGTGACACCGAAGGGGACCCTAAGGAAGTGGTATAGGCGCCCATTCGCCTCGAAGGCGGTGTACTGGCGGTCCTCGGGGTGGATAGGGAGTTGGTGGTAGGCCGACTTAAGGTCGATGGTCGAGAATACGCGGTATTGTGCAATCTGATTGACCATGTCAGATATGCGGGGAAGGGGGTATGCATCCAGCTGGGTGTATCTGTTTATGGTCTGGCTGTAGTCGATGACCAGGCGATTTTTATCGCCGGTCTTAACGACCACGACCTGGGCACGCCAGGGGCTGTTGCTCCCCTCGATAATGCCCTCTTTCAGGAGGCGCCGCACCTCAGAGCTAATGAAGGCTCTGTCCCCAGCGCTGTACCGCCTGCTCTTGGTAGCGACGGGTTTGCAGTCGGGGGTGAGGTTAGCGAACAGGGAAGGTGGCGGCACCTTGAGGGTGGATAGGCTGCAGGTGTTACGCGGTGGGTGGTTTAACATTCGCTGGTTGTCGACTGTGAGTGGGGGGAGGGGTCCACCGTATGCTAGGGTTACACTTTGGAGGTGGGATTGGAAGTCCAGCCCTAGTAGGACGGCAGCGCAGAGCTGGGGGAGGAGGAGTTTAAAATTTTTATACTCCGTACCCTTAACCGACAAGGTCACAACACAGTAGCCGCTAATGTCCGTGGCGTGGGACCTCGATGCCATCGAGATTCGGTTGCGCGTTGGCAGGACAGGGAGGGAGTAGTGGCTCACCGTGTCTGGGTGGATGAAGCTCTCCATGCTTCCGCTGTCGAACAGGCAGGTCGTGGCGTGGCCGTTTACTTTGATGTCCATCATCGACTTGGACAGGTGGTGTGGGCGGGCTTGATCCAGAGTGACGGAGGCTAGTGTGTAGGTAAGCGAGTCGTTGTCGTCTGCGGGCGAGGCGGTCGTCGGGTCCGGAGGCCCGGTGGCAGTCGGGCGTGGTGGGTAAAATGGCGTCTCCCACGAGGTAGGACAAAATGGCGGAGAAGATGGCTGCTCCCATAACTCACATGAGGCACTATTGGGGTCGGTTGCCTTGATCAAAGATGGCCGCCCCATGACTCACGTGTGGGGATGCTGGCCTCAGTTGCCTTGAAAGAAGATGGCCGCCCCCACAGTTCGCATGAGGCACTGCTGGCCTCTGAAGATCCGCTCCTGCAGGCCTTAGAGAAGTGGCCTTTCTTCCTGCAGGTTGAGCAGGTAGAGTTCCTGGCTGGGCAGCGCGACCTCGGGTGCTTCTCCTGGCCGCAAAAGAAGCAGCCGGCGGCCCGATCGCGGGTGCCCGATGTCGGAGCCGGTACCGGGGGTGGCGGTCCCGGTCGGGTCCGGGACGCCGACGCTGAGGTAGGTCCCGGGGGCGGCACTGCGAAGGGTATTGCGGTAGGGGTCGGGCCCGAGTCCCAGGGTCGCGAGCAGTACCTGGAAAACGCCTCCTGGTCCTGATGGGCCACCTCTAGGGAGAGAGCGAGGGCTTCAGCTTTGTCCAGGTCGAGGTCTTTAGCTTCAAGCAGTCTTTGCTGTGGGTGGTCGGACCGTAGGCCTTTCACAAAGGCATCGCGGATATTATCTTCCGTATTTTCAACAGCTGTCACCGCTTTAAAGTCACAGTTCCTGCCGAGTGCTCTTAGCGCCCGTAAAAATTCAGCTACAGACTCTCCTGGCTGTTGCGGGCGGGATCTTAGGAGGTGCCTGGTGTACATGTAATTTACCGGGCTCCGGTACTGCTGTTTCAGTAGGTTGATAGCGGCCTCGTATGTAGTCGTGTCCTGGATGAGTGCGTATACTCTCGGGCTCGCTTGGGCGTTCAGAACTCTTAGTTTGGATCTCTGAGGGACGCCGGATTCTTCCAGGTAGGATTCGAAGCAGCCCAGCCAGTGTTTGAAGTTGAGGGCTGAGTTTGCTGCCTGTGGGTTTAGATCCAGGTACGGTGGTTTGAGGGCTTGCAGCCAAGCCGGCTGGTGTGGCTGGTGTAGCCCGGTGTCTGAAAGCTGCTGTGGCTGTGCTTCTGGGAGGGCTTCTGGCTGGCCAGTAGTAGACATCTTTAAAATTTAGTCAATAAAATTGATATACCTATCAATTCGTCCAATAAAAAGCGACGAGTTAGGAACGTAACTAAAGGTTTTTATTGACTAAATAACAGAGCCCACCCTCGTGGGTGATCGGGTCCAACAAGGAGGAATACCAGCCAGTCGACTACCTTTATACCTGGGCAGGTAGGTGGAGCCATGGGCGGAGTCGGAGGTGGTCAGCCCAGGTATAACAGCGCGACAAGAGGCGACCTCGTATAGTGATACAACAGTGAGAACAGTGATAACAATACAACAGTGATAACTATAGTGTAACGATAGTGAACGATAAAAGTGGTTTACCACAGAGACCATCCCACAGCTTCGACTTGTCAGCACAAGACAATAAGTGCAGCATGGTATCAATCCCGATTTTAAAAGTGCTCACGTAGTTAGTTGGATCTCTTGGGTACTTGATAACCTTAAAAAGATTTTAAAAGATATTTTGGGGGTATGGACACTGCCACCCTTACTCTCAAACATTCCATATGAAAAGTCTTACACTTACGTCTCAGGCTAGTAGCACCGTTAACAGCAGCTTCAGACACCTTTACAGAAGAGTTAGACAAGTTTTTGGTATAGTACAAAGGGCGCAGTAGCACCAGAGATAACAAATTAAGACAAATTTCAATACTCAAGTCTGATTATAGTTGTTTGTGCTCCCTGCCCCCTTCATTTTGGAAGTTATTTTCTTCCCCCATCCCAAGTCAGTTCCCAGCCGAGAGAGCGGGCAAGTAGCAGGTCACTGCCTAGACACCCAGTACAGTTGCTATGGCTCCCGCAGTTGTTTTCTACATAAATTCATTACCGCGAATTGTAATGAGTAATACAGAGCAAAAGGTCCCATCTTTTGGTTTCCAGTCTGTGCTGAGTTGGCCGATATCACCAAGGCTGCTAGTTGGGGTTTTGTAATTCGTTCCTTGGGTTTGAGAGAGGGTGAATCAGCCAAGTTTCCAGTCCTGTTTGCTTTTCAGACACTCGCTGGAAAGCACATGTGTGTCAACATTAGGTTCGGATTCAGCTGTGATGTCCTCCAGGGCCGATTTTAACCCTACTCGTTCAGCAGAAACTGGACGGGTGGGCAGTTAAAAATCACCCTGGCTCTTGCCTGTCTGAAAGCCGCCATGATCTGCAATTTTAACCTGCTCTGCTGAGCAGGCAGCAAGGACACGAGCCCGGAGCCAACAAGAAGTTCCTTCTTTACATGTGCATGTTGCGGCCCAATGACATCATTGAGACCTGACTGTAATTTTAACTCAGGCCTGAGCGGGGAATCCACCTGGAGTTATAATCGGGCCTGTGTGCTGACACTCTCTGTCTAGACTTGCACATGAAGGATATCCAGGTGTACAAGGTTCTGGAGGAACCATACATCAGTATGACAAGCAAAGAGAGAAAATTGAAACAATTTAAAAAAAAAAAAGCTTTAGCAGTCGGGTTTCCCGAGCCCTGGGAAACCCAGCCGACCAGCAGTAAATTTAAATATCTGCCAAAATCTGAGGAACGGAGCCTCATTTAAATATTATAATCACGGACCCGCCTCTCCAGAGCGGGTTACTTGGACGTCTGCAAACCCACTGCAGGTAAAATGGAAGCACACGCATTTGCAGCGAGTTGGGATCGGGTTTTGCAAATTTGACGATTTAACCCCCCCGCCCACTCTCCCACTCATATGGGGGGGGGGGGTTAAAATTCCCCCACTTTCACAATATCTTATACAATAATAACAAAATTGCAGCCCTGTATATTTCATTTAGGAATATAACATCCTTAATTCTATTTTCGAACCTGGTTGTCATTCAGCGACGTTTCCGTCCAATCACCTTTACTTTTAACATTTTACTTCAGCTGAAATTCCTTGATCCCAACAGCGGATTCCCAGCAGGAACTTGGGCACTAAAGGGACAGCAAATTCGTAAATTCAGGTGGGACCCAGATATGCCAAATCTCTGCCCAGAAGACTGCTCCCTCTCAATTTGTTCAGGGGCCTGGGGTAAATGGAACCTCCACCCATCTCAAACGTGGCTGCTGATGTCAATGGGAGTGAGGCTGAGGTGAGGGATTTCCCATGCTAGTAATTTTCTCAGCCCCGGCCTCCCTGCCACCCAGCGGTCTGGACACCGAGTTGATTATGGCGTACAGGTCGCTTCGGCGATGGAAGTGGAGCCCACTTGGAGGTCTAGGACTAGGTCAGGAGGGAGGCCTCCTGAAGGGATCGGAGGCCTTGGGGGGGTGGGAGGCCTCGTGGAGGGATCGGAGGCTTGAGGGGGATCGATGGCCTGGGGTGGGGGGTGTGGGGAATTGGAGGCCTGGGGGGGGTCTCCGATCGCGGGGGCTGGGTTAGGTAGGGACCCTGGATCCAGGAGGTACGTGTAAAGGCACTTACCTCCTGGATGCAGCAGTTCCTCACCTTGCTGTAGCTGGCGGGTTTTACAAAGTGTACAAAACCCGACCAGCTACAGTTAAACACAAAATGGAGGTTAAAGAGGCTACTGGCCTCATTATAATATTTAAATAGACCGCCCACCTCCAAGCAGCGGGTTGGCTGCCCGCCCCAGTCCTGCCTCCGTTAAAAAACGGAAGTTGGCGGGTTGGAGGCGAATTCAGGTCGGGATTCACATTTTTAATACTTTAACTTCCCCCACGCTCCAAACCCACCCGTCTTTTTTTAGGTTAAAATTACCCCCCCTCCCCACCATATCTGCAGAGCTTGGCACACCTCTCTACCAATGACCAAAAATGGTCTCAGTTTATTCTGGTCAACAGAGCCGAGCTTTACCATCTGCAGAAAAGGCACCTGTAGCCAATTTGTAACAGAGGGACAGTAATACCCGTAGTTGGCAAGTTTATCACTGTCCTCAAGTGCTATGTCTATGACTCATTCCTGGCTAGCACTGCAACATCAGATAATGTGGTGGTGACCACACAGGCATTAAACTAGTGACTGATGCATGGGTTAGCTTGGCCAACACTTTCACCTCCTTTTTTTCCTGAATAGCATGACATGGGCTGCCCAATGTCACCGACCTCCTGTTTGTGTTACAAGTGTGGAAGCTGTAAATGTGGCAAGGCTTTCAACTGTACGTTGCATCTGAACTATGGGCCCGGCTGAGGTTCAGGCAGGCATGAGGTGCAGCAAGAGAGCTGTAAGGTTGAGCAAGCGCTCAGAAGGGTGAGGATTAAATGTGGAACAGGTTGACAGGCAATGGAATCTTAGGCCACCACCTGGCGCATGATAATGTCGGTTAGTCTAACCTCGCTAGATTCCTTAAAGTGTACCGTTTTTCTCCTGGATTTGTTCCAGCATTAAGCCTGGCTTGTTACCTCCTGCCGGACGTGGTGCACTGGTATCTTCCGGGGAGGGCGCCCTGCCATACCAAATAAGGCAATCTCCTCACACCCACCTCATGTGGTAGCACATCCACCTCACCAGCCATCAGCGAGGTGGTCAGAGGGCGGCACTCTGCTATTTGCCCAGACACTCCGTTTTGTTGCGTCTAGTTTGTCTGTCCATCTTTTCGGCCTCACCCATCATTTCCTCCGTGCCCCCCATCCCACCCCCCAACTCCCTTTGCAAAGGCTATAAACATTTTGGCAATCATTTTTGAGGCTTTAAAAAGGTCTGCAATTTTTATTTATCCCCCCAAGTGTTTTACCTATTAATTTTGAGCAGAAGCCCTTTAAGGTTTGCATTCTCCCAACATTCTGAAGGGTTCCTTTTGTTGCTCTGTCTGCAAAAACCGAATGCTGCACTTTTACCAGATTGACTCTTAAAAGAGAGTTTCATTGTAGCAGTAAGCCCAAGGAATGATGTACTTTCCTTGACATAAATTCTATGTTCCCTCCATTGCTTTCTCTAAACTTATTCTTTGCAGGGCTCCCTGTTGAAGCCTGGACTCGTCCATTTTACATCATGCCTGCCTGAACCTCAGCCGGGCCCATAGTTCAGATGCAACGTACAATTGAAAGCCTTGCCACATTTACATCTTCCACATACTATACACTTGTAACACAAACAGGAGGTCGGTGACATTGGACAGCCCATGCCATGCTATTCAGGGAAAAAAGGAGATGAAAGTGTTGGCACAGTAATGCTAGAATGAAGGCTTCCTTCCCATGATTGCAGTCCCTAATAGAATGGTTATTCTCCTCCCTCAGCTTAGAATAGCCTTTCAAACTGTACTATCCACAATATCTCCGCTCTCTATCTGGCTGATCAGGTTGGAGTGGGATCCCTCCATCTACGTACCTCTTTTCTTAACAGCAAGCAGCAGTACTAGTCAGGCCTTGTGATCTGGTCTGCATACCTCAGTGGGCCCCCCAGGACACACAGTGCAGGGTTTATGACGATTTATACTCTTTTAAGGCCATTTTTTTCTATGAAGTTGATTAACCTCCTCTCATTAACTTTGGACCCTGGGGCGGACCCAGAGCGCGTGCAGAAGGGTGAATTTATTTATTTACACATTTCCATCACCAGGGGGAGTCTCGTGCTCCGTTTCTCTCAGGTTATGTGAGGTGCAGAATCTCTTCTACTGTCCACAGCTCCCTTCTACAATTGGCTTTTCGTTTTCGACACGCTGTGTCAAATGAAGGGATTTCTCATTCATCTCCCCACATACTATTCCCACACCAACTGAACACTTCTCCCAGGTCTCTACTGATGCTACTGTACAACAGGCCACTGGGAGATGTACAAGGATGGCTTACAATAGCTCGCCTGCTGCTTTTCCATCACTCTCTCTGGAGAAACCCAGCTGGCATTAGGAATTTCTACGTCAAAAATCATGACTGTCAATCTCCCTTCTACCAGTTCACTGGTGCAGTGCAATGCACTATACCACACAACCAACACAGGGAGAGCAGTCAGCCGTACGATCAACATCATGGTCCGAAAATTACACTGAAAAATATTGGCAGTATGAACACTTAAAGTGTTTGACTGAAATTTCTGCCTCCAGTATTTTAGCACTTTTAAACGTATTTACATTTATATTAAGCAAAGTGCATCTTTATTTGTCTGGTTTACACATTAAAGAAAAGAAAGACTTGCATTTATATCGCGCCTTTCACGACCACCGGACGTCCCAAAGCACTTTACAGCTGATGAAGTACTTTTGGAGTGTAGGCACTGTTGTAACGTGGGGAACGCGGCAGCCAATTTGCGCACAGCAAGCTCCCGCAAACAGCTATGTGATAATGACCAGATAATCTGTTTCTGTTATGTTGATTGAGGGATAAATATTGGCCGGGACACCAGGCATGACTCCCCTGCTCTTCTTCATTGCACAATACATAAATAAAGCTATAAATTGTCTTCATATTTACAAATAATATTTTGGTTTGGTTGCTTATTTTAATACAATGTGTCGTATTTCACAGTTGTCTACATTGATCTGCATTTGCTACCTGTCTGCCTACTCCTCAAAATGCCTATGTATTGCTGCTGGATCCTACATTCTTCCTCACAGTTTGCCAGTCTCCTTTATTTGTCTCTCTATTCCCATGCCCAAATCATTTATGTGTATGGAGAACAAGAGAGGCCCCCAACATGGATCACTGGGGCACCTCACTAACTACATCTTGCTAACCTGATAAACATTTAAGGGCTTCTACACCATGCTTTCTACCCTACAGTTAACCCTCTATCCATGCCATCACTGTATCTTTATTACCATGGGTCTTATCATGAGGAGGCACTTTATCAAACTCCACTTGAAAGTCCAGAAACACTATGGCCCGTAATTTCCGATAGGAGGCTAAAAATAAACTTACCTTTTTTTAAAGTACCTGTATTTTTAAATTATAAATTATAAATGAGTGAAAATTTTTTTTTTTTTTTTACTTTTTTCAACTCTTATGCTGGTAAAAACAGGCCTTACGCTGCCTGCTTTTACCAGGCGTAAGATTTCTAAGTGTTTTCAGCGGGCGGAGGTTCTCCAGAAAGCAGAACTCTCCGCCCGCAGAGGCCCTTCTCCAGGGCAGGCGTCCGATCTGTCAGGAGCATGCTTGACAGATCGGAAGTGCCGGTTTTCAGCGCACGCGCTTGGCATGCCTGAAACCGGCATTTCCGATGTCCCTACGGGCGTACCTACCCGTAGGCATCAGAAAATACGGGCCAATTATGTACTGCATTCCCTTTGTCAATTCAATCAAACTAGTCAAGAATGGCCTGCACCTTTTAGAAATCTGTTTTTGTATGGGTTGAATGCAAAAATATACATCATGACTGTATTACAGAATAAATATTATCTTTCCAGACATATACCTTTACATTTAGGAAGGGGAAGAATCAAATGGACGTATACCTGTCTTGATAGATATTATTACAGAAGTGCCATTTGCCTTTTTATATTGCTGTAAGTTTGCGCTGATAACATCACAAATTTCAGCCAAGGTGCCACCAGGTGTTAACTGAATGGAGGAGCCTAACTATTGATGTCAGCGATGACACCTTTCCCCTGGGGCAAGCAATAAACGCTAATAACAGGTCAGACTTGATGGTTTTATCTGTTATTTTTAAGGGTAGGGGAGATTAAAAATAAACTATTTTCATTTTGGGGTCCATGAAATCATTTGAATCCTATTTGAGAGATTAGTTTCTTGCAATTACTTCCACCCATCTATCATTCTATGTATAATATTGCATTCTTGGTCATTCCTTTATACTTCTCTCCATTTTTTTCTCACTCCCCTCCTCGTCTAAAGATATTCACTGCCTCACTGATGTATGGTTCCCTGGGTGGCAGTTGGCCACCATTACCTCACTCAAATGGCCATCATTAATGTATGAGTCTTTATGTCGAGTGTCAGCAGACTATTCAACTGTGAAGAACATCATCGCTGAGCTGAATCTTATCCTTATTGGCTCACAATGCCAACTGGTGCTGCTGGATAATAATCAGGAACAAGGGCCCTGGTTAATATTCTCTTCTCTAACCCAATTGTGTCACCCTTATTGCTCCCCAGCTGAGCTCAGCTACTCATCAAAGACCAAAGCTCAATCGACTGCTCCATCTACCTGTTAGTGTCAGCATAAGATCCGAGCCGTTTTAAGGCCTGGTCTTCATTAGCATGCTGCTGGCGAGCAGCGGGCACCTCACCGGTTCTCAAAGGCAGGAAATCAGCTAGTTTCCATATTGAGCTGATGGCGGGTTGGGGCTAGGAGGGGGGGGAATTCCAGGGTGGCCTTGGACAGACTGGCAGTCGGCCCACCGAAAGAAATGTCAATCTTCATGGGCCATTTATTGAGCAGCCACCTACGCTCCCTTTAATGACCGCTCAACACCGGACACAAACAAGCAAAGCATCTGCAGCGCACGCTCTGCCCAACCGTACCTGAAAAATACAATTGGGGTCTGACAACCAGCGTTGGTCTCCAATTTGCACATTTAAGCAGACTTCTGGCTGTTTCCGGTGGGTGGACTTCTTGCCCATTTACTGGCCCAACTGAAAATTGTATCAGGTGGACCTTGGGCTTTTAATGGGGCGACTGAGGTGTGCACCCCAATTTCTATGTCCTGGCCGTCCATTTTTCTGGCGAGCTGGTAGTTGAAAATCATCCTTAGAGACTTTAGCCCCGATTTTATACCCCCACGCCTGACAAGTACGGGGCGTGCGGGTGTTAAAACTGGGGCAGAGTTCCATGAGTACGTCACGTTGCCACCCACTGCCAATTCAAAATTCCTAGCTTCTATCTGCAATGCTCCGCTGAGCCAAGCCATGGAACCCACCTCATCTGTGCCCACCACCCCCCCCCCCCCCCGCTCACACTCGCTCCCCATTGGCTGCCCGCGATCTCCTTGGCTGCTGTGTCATGTGTTCAGAGGGGGAGGAGGAGTGCCGCTATAATGTCACCACCCACTGCAGGATCACTCCTTCTGGCGCTTGTGGCGAAGTGGACAAAAAACACACAGAGCAGGCTTCGAATAAAATGAAACCAACAAAGCGAATTTGAGGCTAAAATTGCATTAAGTGAACAGAAATCCAGCCCTTCTCTTCGCTTCTCCCTCATAACCTTGTCCCGCCTCCCACCCCCTCCCTTTGCGCTAACGGGGCACAAATGGCTTTGCAACCGGGCGTGGCACCGACATCAACTCCCGTCATAGCTGGTGGGAGTTTTGCAGCAGCGCTACAGCATTGCGCCCGATCTCCTTCGCCCGGCGATCAGGACGTCATCGCCGTACGCAATGCCCCGGTAGCGCCCAGGACCCGAAATTGACTTCCGCCCCCTGCAGCAGTGACAGGCGAAAACACAGACAGCTGCAGGAGGCGTGCATCGGGTAAGCCGGCCGCTTCGGGGGCGATGATTAAAGGCGAGGTGGCCGAGGTAAGTGCGGGGGGGGAAAACAGCTTACATTTCCGTTTCTAGTTTTTCCCACAGATTCCTGCCCGCGATCGATCAGCCCGGCACTCTGCTTGAGTGCAGAGCCTGCAGCGCTGGCCCTTCCCTTTAAAGGAGGGAAGGAGCCTTTGAACGCGGTGGCGCTGCACGGCCCAGTGTGCAGTGCTGCTGAAGTCTCCGCCCCGCTCTCCGAGGTTAGTGCCCTAAGAAGGAAGTGGGGTGCTCGATTTAGCGCTCCACTTCCCTCTTGGAGCGCTAAAACTCAATTTCGCGGTCGCCGGCACTAATTAGCACCAGGCGCTAATTTTTAGCGCTCAGGCGATGTTAGCGCCCCAAAAGGGTTGATACCGAATTTTTCCCCCTTAGAGTGGTGTTAAAATGTCAAGAGAATAGGGGCACCACAAGGCCTTTATTGTGGGAGGGGAGATACTTTTCCTCTCTTCCCACACCCCCTCCCCCACAATGTGGAATTTTGTCCAGTGAGTGGATAAGTAAATCCGCACTAGTGTTATATAACCACAAATTGCATTCTTTCCGTTCATTTTTACATGGAAAAGGGGAAGGAACCTGCATAACAAAAAAAATCAGCCGAGGTTTTGACTATTATCAAAATGATATTTTGTCAAATGTTTCTGAATTTAATTTAGCCCTGCAATTTGTATGCACACGGAGATTACGATTAGCTGATTAAGCATTTGTTTGCAAGACACAGCACAGTAAAAGAACTATAATCTATTTCGCAACTTCAATGTTGACATATTTTTGGTGTGTTTTCTCTTGTGGCTATAAATGGAAACTCATTGCATATTGAGGAGAGAATCTGAATCAAGGTCTGGCTAGGTTTAAAACAGAGGTAAGAAAATTGATTTCCAGGCCTCAAACTGTGCCCAAATGTTTAAAACTGTCAACTAGCCAAACATTCATGTGTTATCAAAATTGCGTGTGTTTCAGAAGCATCAACTAAAGCCTTTCCTGCTCTTGAATCATAGAATAGTACAGCACAGAAGGAGGCCATTCGGCCCATCGAGTTTGCGCCGGCTCTTTCGAAGAGCAATCCAGTTAGTCCCACTCAATGTTCCCTTTAAGCTGCACGGCCACGCTCCAGGGATCCCGTGCAGCTGGCTTGCCAGCTTTTCAATGCAAAAACCGCACATTTGTGGCATTTTGAATGGCCCGCACAGCCCCTTAAAGGGACCGTGCAGCGCCAAAACAAATTAAAGGAACATTGGTCCCACTCCCCACTCTTTCCCCATATCCCTGCAATTTTTTCTCCTTCAAGTATTTATCTAATTCCCTTTCGAAGGCTACTTTTGAATCTGTATCCATCACCCTATCAGGCAGTGCATTCCAAATCCTAACCGCTCGTTACGTAAAAATGTTTTTCCTCATGTCGCTTATTGATTCTTCACTGCCAAGTCCAGTGCTAGTACAGCACTGAGTACAATCCCCATAGCGTGCAAAAAATGTTAAGTTTCTACTAATGTAAAGTCATAGACTGCAGCCCCTGAAGCAACACCAGCTCAATACAAGAGTGAGCAACACATTGCATGTGATCTGTAGCTTCGGAATACCAATTTTTGCTCCATAGCAATTTCAGAGTGCTCCTGAATGAGACTAACTGGCAGTCACTAAATTGCTGTCTCATCCATTACCATTGGTGTTAGGCTTAACAATAAAAGCAATTTCAAGTCTACTGGATGCCAGAAATAGAAAAAAGTGTCGGCACTGACATCCTTCAACTTGATGAATAACAAAATTGACCAAAAGGAAGTCGTTGACACAAAATTTCGCAAAGCAAAAATAGAAAACCGTCACTGATACAATTCAAGATTATTAAAAGATCCAATCCAAAGAATGACCAACTTCTGAAAGGACATTTTGATCAGCTACTATTTACACTCCATCTAGACAACTGTTAACATTTTACTTATGAGTCAAAGTTATGTGTTAAGTCATGCAGTAAATTGCAGAGAACAGGATTGCCAATGTTTACATCTGTGCATTAGTTTCACAAATAACATGCTTACAGATTTGTTACAACTAGCACACAAAAGGTATGACTATAGTGCTGATAGTCTAGCCAGAATACACTCCAAGGTAAAACAATAGTGAGTTTTGAAAAAGGGTTCACCCGAAACGTCGACTCTAATTTCTCTCCACGGATGTTGCCTGGCCTGCTGAGTTTTTCCAGCATTTTCTGTTGTTATTTCGGATTTCCAGCATCTGCAGTATTTTGCTATCGTAAAACAATAGTTCACTTCCCTCCTCCAAACACCCCCATCCCAGGATAAAAACATGAAGGTATTTATCCACAACCTAACAGCATATATGGTGTGGAGATGCCAGAGTTGGACTGGGGTGGACAAGTGTAAGAAGTCACACAACACCAGGTTATAGTCCAACAGCTTTATTTGAAATCACAAGCTTTCGGAGCGCTGCTCCTTCTTCAGGTGAAGTGGAGAAATGCATAAAGACACAGCTTATATAGTCAGAGAATCATGTCAGATGTTTACAGGTAACCTTTCCAACTGTGTCCATTCACACCTTTGACTGCTGTGATTATCTCTCTGCCGAGGTGTGATAAATGGCAGTTGGAAAGGTTACCTGTAAACATCTGACATGATTCTCTGACTATATAAGCTGTGTCTTTATGCATTTCTCCACTTCACCTGAAGAAGGAGCAGCGCTCCGAAAGCTTGTGATTTCAAATAAAGCTGTTGGACTATAACCTGGTGTTGTGTGACTTCTTACATTTAACAGCATATAGATCAGGAAACTTGGCACAGAATTGTTTTCATCAGCTATTTTTAAATGGGGTAGAGTTCCTCATTAAAAATGTGATTGCCTCAATATAAGTAAATAATACATAATAAATCTATGGAACAGACTCCCTATAGAGATGGTGGAAGCAGCTAGTGTTGAGTCAGTTAAATACAAATTGGACAGATTACTTTCAGAAAATAATATTTTGAGATACAGTATATGATACAAAACTGGCTTAGTGGCAGAAGGCAGAGGGTGATGGTCGAAGGTTGTTTTTGTGACTGGAAGCCTGTGGCCAGTGGGGTACCACAGGGATCGGTGCTGGGTCCCTTGCTATTTGTGGTCTACATTAATGACTTGGATATGAATGTAAAAGGTATGATCAGTAAGTTCGCGGATGATACAAAAATTGGTAGGGTGGTAAATAGCGAGGAGGGTAGCCTCAGTCTGCAGGACGATATAGATGGGTTGGTCAGATGGGCGGAACAGTGGCAAATGGAATTTAACCCGGAAAAGTGCGAGGTGATGCACTTTGGGGGGACTAACAAGGCAAGGGAATACACAATGAATGGTAAGACCCTAGGCAAGACGGAGGGTCAGAGGGATCTGGGTGTGCAAGTACACAGATCCCTGAAGGCGGCGGAACAGGTGGATAAGGTGGTAAAAAAGGCATATGGGATACTTGCCTTCATTAGCCGAGGCATAGAATATAAGAGCAAGGAGGTTATGATGGAGCTGTATAAAACACTGGTTAGGCCACAGCTGGAATACTGTGTGCAGTTCTGGTCGCCACACTACAGGAAGGATGTGAACGCTTTGGAGAGGGTGCAGAGGAGATTCACCAGGATGTTACCAGGGCTGGAGCACTTCAGCTATGAAGAGAGACTGGGCAGATTGGGTTTGTTTTCCTTGGAGCAGAGGAGGCTGAGGGGGGACATGATTGAGGTGTACAAAATTATGAGGGGCATAGATAGGATGGATACTGAGGAGCTTTTTCCCTTAGTAGAAGGGTCAATAACTAGGGGGCATAGATTCAAGGTAAAGGGCGGGAGGTTTAGAGGGGATTTGAGAAAGAACTTTTTCACCCAGAGGGTGGTTGGAGTCTGGAACTCACTGCCTGAAAGGATTGTGGAGGCAGGAACCCTCACAACATTTAAGAAGCATTTGGATGAGCACTTGAAATGCCATAGCATACAAGGCTATGGACCAAGTGCTGGAATATGGGATTAGATTAGACAGGGCTTGATGGCCGGCGCGGACACGATGGGCCGAAGGGTCTCTATCCGTGCTGTATAACTCTATGACTCTATGAGTAATTTGAAACGTGACCTGTGGTGTGTGTAGCGTGCTCGGGAGGCACAGGTGACTTTGCATCTATGGTTCCCGAAGCTCTCCACCACTGGGAGTTTTCCTCGCCTCATTATAACCCTGCAGGTCACTTTCAACAACAATAGCAGAAACTTGCATTTACATAACGGGCTAGAAATTCCATAGCGCCCCGTTTGGGGCGATAACTTTTGAAATCTCGGAATAGTATCGCCAGGCGATAATCATTTTCTGGTCCCGGGTAATTGAGCTTTAGCGCTCCAGGAGGGAGGTGGCGTGCTAAATCAAGCGCTAACCACTTCTCTTAGGGCGCTAAAGTGCAAGAGCGGGGCGGCAGCGGCAGAGCGCCGAACAATGTGGAGCAAAGATACCGGCATCAGAGGCTGCTTCCCTCGCTTAAAGGGAAAGGCCATTGATGGTGCACAACATACTTCTGCTCAGTTCTGTGTTGCCAGGCAACCTGCATGACTGCCATTAGAGCCCCAAACACTCTCAGAGAGTGGAGGGCTTGGACATCTTGCAGCAATAAAGCATCGGAAACTTTCAGCAGGCACCAGACTGGTACAAAGAATAAAATTTGGCCCACCTGAAAACCACTGCCTTTAATTAGTGCTCCCCAGGTGGCCAGCCGAGGTGACAATGCCTCCTCTTCCTACCGTTGCTGACGCCCGGCGATACAGCAGGGGGCGGGAGGCAATTTCACATCCGGGGTGGTAATGGGACGCTGCGCACTTTATGACATCACGATCTGTGAGGCGCTAGAGGGCGAGGCGGTAAGTATTAGCACCAGCGCTAAACCGGCAGGGAAGTTTGCAGGCGTCACTGAATTTGCTGTGCCCAGTCGCTAACCCCTGAGCGCCCCGTTACAGCCCCTCCAGGTGCCAATGGGAGAGGCAAAGCAGCTGAATTTCTCCCCCAACGTCTTTAATGTAGAAAACATTCAAAGGCACTTCACAGAGATGTAATGGATGCCAAACAGTAATGGAAGAGTCAGGAGAGATGACCAGAAACATTGGTAAAGAGTTACGCTCAGGGGAAGCTTTTAGAAGTGAGGAGAACAGCGCTCTGCCACCAATTGTAGAACGCAGGGAGAGGAGATGCACAAGAAGCCTGAATTAGAAGACAGGAGGGCAAAGGCTGGGATTTAAGGGTGAAAGAGGTAGTGAAGGCAGAGAGGAATGAGGCAGTGAAGGGATTTGTAAATGAGGATGAAAATTCAAAACTATGTGCCATCATTTAGGCATATGTAAGAACATAAGAAATAGGAGCTGGAGTAGGCCACTTGGCTCTTGGAGCCTGCTCCGCCATTCAATAAGATCATGGCTGATCTTCTACCTCATCTCCACCTTCCCATATCCCTTGATTCCCTTAGTTCCCAAAAATTTATCAACCTCTGTCTTGAATATACTCAACGACTGAGCCACCACAGCTCTCTGGGGTAGAAAATTCCAAAGATTCACCACCCTCTGGGTGAAGAAATTTCTCTTCATCTCAGTCCTAAATGGCCGACCCCTTATTCTGAGACTGTGACCCCATGTTCTAGATTCCCCAGCCCGGGGAAACATTTTCTCAGCATTAACCCTGTCAAGCCCCTTAAGAATTTGATATGTTTCAGTTAGATCACCTCTCATTCTGCTAAATTCTAGGGAATGTAGGCCTAGTCTACTCAATCTCTCCTCATAGGGCAATCCCCTCATCCCAGGAACCAGTCTAGTGAACCTTCGCTGCACTCCCTCTAAGGCAAGTATGGCTTTCCTTAGGTAAGGAGACCAGAACTGTACACAGTACTCCAGGTGTGACCTCACCAATGCCCTGTATAATTGTAGTAAGACTTCGTGGGGGAAAAATTCAGTTGTTTGCGCCTCCCATTAGCGCCTTAAGCGCTAATGGGGCGCAAAGCAACTAACGCCCAGGCGCGGCGATGTTTGCGCCGCTCGCGAAATTAACTAGACATTTTGCGGCGGCGCTACACACTACCGCCACAATCTCCTGCGCCGGCAGATTGTGATGTCAGTTGAGTGCGCAAAGCCCCGGACCGGATATTGAGTGGCGCCCCCTGCCTTACCGCCTGCCGCTAGCAACGACAGGTTGAGGGGAGCATTTTGCAGTCAGAAAGGGACTGGGGGAGCGCTATTTAAAGGCGACCGCTTCCTGCCTTTTTCTGTTGGTGACATTTTTTTACACCACGCATTTTGAGAGAGAGAGAGAAAGACTTCTGGAGAGATTCAATGCTGTGTGAAGGAGTTTTGGGTACTGAGCAGCACTTTGCAGGTTCATTTTGATTTGCCCTTCCTTGCTTCGCCAGCGCTCTGAGGTAGCGCCCCGCTCCTCGGCCTTTGCGCCTTAAGACAGGTGTGAAGCGCCTGATTTAGCACTCCAATCACGTCCAGGGCGATAAAAGCCAAGTTTGCCGTCGGAGGCGATAATTAGCGCCAGGCGCTAAACTTTGCGCCCGGCCGATAATGGCGCCCCAAATGGGGCGATACTGAATTTTTCCCCCCCCTTTACTCATACTCTAATCCCTTTGTAACCAAAGCTAACATACCATTTGCTTTCCCAATTGCTTGCTGTACCTGCATGTTAACTTTCTGTGATTCATGTACAAGGACACCCAGGTCCCTCTGAATGCAAACATTTCCCAGTCTCTCACCATTCAAAAAATATTCTGCCTTTTCGTTTTTCCTACCAAGGTGGATAACTTCACACTTCCCCACATTGTATTCCATTTGCCATGTTCTTGCCCACTCAGTCAACCTGTCTATATCTCTCTGCAGCCTCTTTGCATTTTCCTCACCACTTTCTCTCTACTGTCATTATCCCACCCTTTATTATCAGGGCTATCCCTCCTCCTTTTCCATTTTGCCTATCTCTTCTAAAAGTTAAGTATCCTGGAATATTTAGTTCCCAACCTTGGTCACTTTGCAACCACATCTCCATAATGGCTATTAGATCAAACCTATTAATTTCTATCTGCGCTATTAATTCATCTATTTTGTTGTGAGTGCTTCGCGCATTCAGAAATAGTGACTTTAGCTTTGACTTATTTCTATTTTTCCCTGATGTCACCTTAGTCACTGATGCTCTATTACCTTTGTTACTCTCTCTGTCCCTTCCTGACCCACTCTGCTTATTTTTACCCAAATCTCCACTCTGCTCTACAGCCTTGACATTTCCCTCGCTACTTTTAAATTTGCTCTTTACTGAGTCCTCCCACCCCCTCTTCATTAGTTTAAAGCCCTGACTACTGCCCTAGTTATTCGATTTGCCAGGACACTGGTTCCAGCCCACTACATTTACATCCAATACATTTAATTAGCCCCGCTATCTGGCTATGTGCAATCATTAACAACAAAATTGCAAATAAATTAACTTTATCTTGTTTATGTTGTATAATCTGAAACAAGCATATTTTCTATTTTTAAGAGGTAAAGAGCTAGAAAATTCCAGCAAGTTTTTTTTTGTCCAAATAATTCCACTGCTTCAATCACTGTTAATGCACCTAGCAGGGTGCATTGATATAAATCTATGTATAATTGGCATATGCAGTATACTGGAGGGAGCCAATGGGAACCTAAGCCAGATTTAAACACTGGCTCAGACTCCTTTTCACATCTGTCCTAATGCAAAAGAAATATACAAGCAAGCAACATTTTGGAAGAGCAACGCTCATCCACACGGTGAATTACTGATCACAGCCTTGCCATCATGGGGAAGTAGCTAGCACAGACAATTGCTTTCCCCCCCAGGGAGGAAAGGACAGTTTGGAATGTCCTTGAGCAACTTCCAGCAGAGGCCTTGCAGCAGATCGCCCACACTCTTGGTCATTAAGGAAAGAGAGACCAGTAGAAAAAGAAACCAAGGCGATATGTAAAGAGTGACTGTTTCGAAAAAAATGTGGGCAATGAATTGTGGTTAGCTCCATATTCTTCACAGGCAGGAGAGATTTTTTTTTATGAAGGAAGCAGTACCATTAACTGGAGAGCTTCTCTGAGGGCATGTAAATAGATGTAAAGACTGATCCAGCTCTTTATTTTCCTTTGTGCATAGCTACAAAATTCTTAAAAAAACAAATTGTTGCCATGAAAATGTAGCAACATGAAGGTGGTGAGACTGAGGCAGGAATTTACTGCATACAGAGTAGGGACAGAGGGCAAATCCAGGTATTGTAGATTTTATAAAGGGCATGAACCTACTGGGCTGAATGGCCTGTTTCTGTGCAGTAATTACTTTGTAGTACTTTGCAGTATTTTGGCAGTTGCTTTTGAAAAACATGCAACTTAATTCCAGTGCATGCCCCTTTTTTGTCAATGGCCAACCCAGCCAGTGTGGTGAATAATAAAGGGAACCAAAAAAAAATGTAGAAATCGATGAGAAAAAGATCAAGATTTACAAGGATGATACCAGAACTGGAGAGGTTATAACTATCAGGAAAAACTGAACAGGCTGGGGCTCTTTTCTCCAGAAAAGAAAAGGCTGAGGGGTGACCTGATCGAGGTCTTTAACATTATGAAGGGGTTTGATACGGTAGATGTCGAGAAAATGATGCCACTAATGCGGGAGGCCAAAGCTAGGGTTTATGAATAATCACTAATAAATCCACTAAGGAATTCAGGAGAAAATTCTTTACCCAGAGTGGTAGAATGTGAAACTCGCTACCACAGGGAGTAGTTGAGATGAATTTTTTGTCATAATACACTGTGCAACACCTTGAGACGTTTTACTCCGTTAAAGGCGCTATATAAATACAAGTTGTTGTTGTAGTTGTTGAATAGCATAGATGCGTTTCAGAGGTAGCTGGATAAGTAAATGAGGGAGAAAGGAATAGAAGGATATGCTGATAGGGTTAGATGAAGCGGGGTGGGAGGAGGCTCGTCTGGAGCATTAACACCAACATGGGCCAGTTGGGCCAAATGGCCTGTTTCTGTGCTGTAAATCCTATGTAAGTTTATGTAAAAAAAAAAGAACCTCAAGACTAGATGATAAAGATAGACCATTGTTAGAGGAATGCAAATGGAGTCAAATGGAGTTAAATAATGTGGAGGGAGGGTAACTTTTCATTTATGTCTGTTAGCATTTTGGCTTTGAAAGCCAAGACAGATGCTTGGCTCAGCTTGATCCAGAAAATCTTTGGCTCATCCGCCACGAATATACAATATTGCATCACCCAAACGAACAGTGACATTAGTAAATCTTTGGAGGCTGCACATTGCTGGAAATAATAAAATTGAAAAGATTCTCTTCCTTTGTACTTTTCCTGCCCTCTCTTAGTTTTTTCAAGAGAATGACGGAGCGGCTGATGTTAAAGCATAAAGCGGGAGTTTCTATTCTGGTTAACTTTACAGTAGGCTAATTTGCACTGTTTTTAAAGAGCAGCTGCAAATCTGGAGAAAATCCAAATTCAGAGCTGTAGTGTAAATACAATCGAGTTGGGCTGTAACAGAATCTCAGGGAGTCAGATTATGCCAAACTCCATAAGAGAGAAATTCAGCCAGTTTGTAAACATATCTTGCCTCTCAAGACTGGATTTCAGCCTATAGCCCACACCAGCACAGCTATTACTTGTGTAACATATGGCAGCTGTGTTATGTTTGCTGATTGTCATAGTACTGCAAATGTTGGCTAGGGCTAAGAGAAGAGATTTGTATAGAAGCAACATCTGAAATAAACGGCCTTCTACAATTTCGAATTTATTTCATGAATAGGCAATTTATTTTCCCAATGTGGATCATTTTGAATTTGCAAAGCTTGCCCCTTTTTCTGAAAAAGACATTTGCATGGGGAAAAAATGTAATTCTGCATATTCATGCTGCAATTTTGAATATTGGTTGTCTGTGGATTGTGAAGCAGTCACAAACATAGATTTTCTTTATTTCTTACCAGTGGGAGAGTGAGAATTTAATCCCCGATTGTCCAGTGTGGATGGAGAGGAAAATACACGGTTTTGTCATAGTGGAGCAGATGTTTGATCCTCGATAGTCTCGTTTAGGGTTTTAGGCGGCAAGGGAAGGGAATTCAATTGTTGTCAGTTTTTGAATTTGAATTTGGCTTCAAAAGTCCAAAATTCAAATGTTTAGGAAGCTGAATCTGAAAATCTGATTCGAATCCCATTGTTGAAAGGAGGGCAGAATTCACCGTAGGCCACCAGAGAATATAAAAACATTCCTGTAAGGGGGTAAAAGAATGAGCATGTATTAAGGTATTAGATACAGGCATTGTGCCTTTCCCCCTGTCTCGTCTCCCCATAGAACCAATCAGGCCTCGCGACACCATCCGAAACTGTCACTAGACAACCAAAGATTGAATAGTCACTCAAATAAGCCACAAGACCAAACAGGTGTAGTAGATCACCTGACAAGACGGACAGAATCCCCTCCCAATGAAACAACTAGACCTACTACATTTCAAACAAGATTTATTTTTTATTGACAAAACCAAACAAGAAACATGGGTATCGGTTCTTTTTGAACCAAAGGAGTTCTTTTGTAAGAGTTCAAAAGATCATAGCCTGTGCCCAGCACCGAAAATTCATACCGCTTTTTCAATAATCCACCATCCTCAGGAACAAGTCAAATAAAATGACCTTCAACATTTCACCAACAATTATAATCAATAATGACAGAAGCAAACGGGTGGGAAACCATCTTGAAGCCGGCCTTCTCCTCATTTTTGTAAAAATGATAAAAGCAGGGTTGTACTTGCCAGTGGCACAGGCACATCCACGTTAATACTGGGACAGAGCTTGCTTCGCTGAATTTTCTAAGACAAGCCTCTCCCCTTAATTTCAACACGTTCCCTGTGCATGTAAAGTGTGCACGTGGAACTATGTCTGCATGTTGGTTGGCTGGGACTTGCAAGATTGGATGAGCAGTAATTTTAAAGGGGCGTTCTGTACTTCTTTTATGTACTAGGTGTCCTGTGAAGAAGTGTATTAGCTGGGAGAAGGTGTACAATTGTTTTCCCCAGACTGATTCCTGGGATGGCAGGACTGTCATACGAGGAGAGATTGGGTCGACTAGGCCTGTATTCACGAGAGTTTAGAAGAATGAGAGGGGATCGCGTTGAAACGTATAAAATTCTGACAGGGCTAGACAGACTGGATGCAGGGAGGATGTTTCCCCTGGCTGGGGGGTCTACAACGAGGGGTCACAGTCTCAGGATGCGGGGTTAGGACATTTAGGACTGAGATGAGGAGAAATTTCTTCACTCAGAGGGTGGTGAACCTGTGGAATTCTCTACCACAGAAGGCTGTGGAGGCCAAGTCACTGAATATATTTAAGGAGATAGATAGATTTCTAGACACAAAAGGCATCAAGGGGTATGGGGAGAGAGCGGGAATATGGTATTGAGATAGAGGATCAGCCATGATCATATTGAATGGTGGAGCAGGCTCGAAGGGCCGAATGGCCGACTCCTGCTCCTATTTTACTATGTTTCTATGTTTTGGTCAGCAAACATTTGTGCAATGAGGGCATTGGGGCAGCCTCTCTTATTTAGCAACAAGTCATTGGAATCCTGCCACTGGAGGTGCAGCCAAGGAGGTTGCACCTTTTCAGAGCTGAAGGCCACATCCATTTAATGTTATCCTTCCATTATTGGCTCACTATTTTAAACAGGCCGGGGCTAACATTGCTAATCAAAGAACCATAGAATGTTACAGCACAAAAACAGGCCATTTAATCTGTGTTCACGTTCTTCTCCATGAGTCCCCTAATTAACCCCACACCTCTGCTTACTCCCTGTGCCTTTTAATATTTCTCTTTTTGAATCATAGATCTAACTCCCTCTTAAAATAAAATTATGGCATACGTTTCACCGACAGTTTATGGCAGAGACTTCCACATTTTAACAATCTTTGGTGTATAGATTCTTTTTCTAATCTTCCCAGTGATTCTTTTTGTGATTATCTGAAATGTGTGCCCACTTGTTACTGTCTTGATGACCAGTGGAAACAGCCTATCGTGATTTTTCTCATCATCGCCCTTCATAATCTTGAAGATCTCTATCAGGTCTTTTGAGCTCTAGTAAAAAAAAAGCCCTGAATTCTCAAATGTCTTTTCGCAACGACAACCCATAATCCCTGGTGACATCTTGGTGAATCAACACTGCACCTCTTGCATTGTTTATATATCCTTCCTATGAAGGGGTGCATAAAACTGCGCACAATATTACAACAGCAGCCGAACTAAAATATTATACAAATTCCACCTTACCTCCTTGTCTTTGTCTCCAGATACAAAACCAAAGATTCGGTTTGCCATTTTGTCGCCTTATCTACTTGCATTGCTACATTTAATGGCCCATATTTTCCGATCCCTACGGGTGTGTGCGGGCTGTGTACACACCCGTAGGGACATTGGAAAAGCTGGTTTCAGGCATGCCAAGCGCATGCGCTGAAAACTGGCATTTCCAATCTGTCAAGAATGCTCGGACGCCTGCCCTGGAGAAGGGCCTCTGCGGGGGGAGAGTTCCGCTTTCTGCAGAACCGCCGCCCGCTGAAAACACTTAAAAATCTTACGCCTGGTAAAAGCAGACGTAAGGCTTGCTTTTACCAGCATAAGAGTTGAAAAAAGTTTTTTTTTTTTTTTTTTTTTAAGTTTCTCTCATTTATAATTTTTAAATACTTTTAAAAAGGTAAGTTTATTTTTAGCCCGGTAAAAAACTTTAATTGTGTTTTTCAAAAAATTAAATTTTTGTTTAAAATATTTAATTTAATGTAATTTTAACTCATTTTGAAAAGGTGATGGTTTCTTTTTAAATTTATTTAATGTTTTCCTGTGTTTTTGGGGGTGATCTCCATTCATACTTTTGATGGGTCTATCGGTCAAAAGTATGAAGGGGATTCCCTTCTCCTATTGGCTGGCCTGGCCCACGTGATCCCAGGGACACTTGCGAACCGCCTGCGCCCCTGGGATACGTGGGCCCTGCGCATTTCGACTGTGGAGAGGCCCAGCATCGGAAGTGTCCGGACCTCGGGAGCCCTCAGGTAAGGGCGTAGATTTTTTTCCGATAGGAGGCATTCGCACGCAGGAAGCCTCCTGTCAGAAATTACAGGCCAATGACTTGGGTATCTGCAGATCAAGGGCTCTCTGCTCTTCTGCCATTTAAAATCTTACCATATAAGGTGTAGTTCCTTTCCTTATTCTTCCAAAATATATTACTTTATTTTATTCTACATTGCACTGCATCGGCCCACCCTGCAAGCATATCTATGTCCTCCTGCAAGCTTTTATTTTCTTTGTCACAATTTCCAAGCCCCCCACCCCAATTTCATGTCATCAGTAAATTTCAATGCTACCCATCAGTTCCTAAATTGAGATAATTTATGTGTATGTTAAATAAGAGTTTCCCCCCAACACAGATACCTGTGCGATACTACTTACCACATTTTTCCAGTCTGAGAAACGTCTTTTTACCTCTGTGGTTAGTGCCTATCAACTATCACTCTATCCATGTGACCAAATTCCTCTTAATTCCAAATGTCATTATCTTTTCCATAAGTCTTTTCGGCAGTATGCACAAAACGTCTTATGATCTTGCCTCTCTTTGGAAGCCTTGTCTTAAAGATGCATTGTAATCCTTTTATTTCTCTTCCAATAGGTTCATCTCAAGATGAGGAGAGGAGAGCAAGTGCCAGCATGGATCCTGGGCCATCACAACAGCTTGCGTCAGGCACTCCACCTGTCCCAAGCACCCCAGAGAATGTAGGGAGTCAGTTTGAGGAATGTGTACTGGGTGATCCATAACTCACAAGTGAGGAGCAGCAAATGAAGGTGGCCAGACTGGAACAGAGAAGAGCAGGCCAGGCTGAGGGCTTGCATTGTCTATCTGCCATATGAGCAAGGGATTGCTATCCTACTAGCAAGCCTTCAAACTGGAGTTAATACAGGAGCAGAAAGCCTTCACAACATCCTTTGAGTCTGCCATGAGCAGCATGCAACAGCTGACGTATGCAGCAGAACACCACCACCATCACTGCAGTTGAGCATGAGGGATTTCCTTAAATGCAGAATAACATGGAATGAATGGCATCCTCAAGATCACCTCTGGGGGAGCGCCAAAGCACAGAGGAACAACCGCAGAACAACTTTCTCTTACAAACATACTGACGCCATTTATATCTTAAGTGATGTGCCTTCAATAACCACAAAACTAGAAGTTATAGACTTAAACAAGTTGGCTTTTAATCACTAAGATCAGAGCTAACATCTCAACACGCCGACTGGTTCACAGGAATGAGTCATACAGATCCTGGGATCTTTATGTAAGAGAAGTCAGGGGCGGAGCCAAGAGCCAAGACCTGGAACCTTCCAGGTTAGTCAGGAAAGAGGAAGTGAAACTGTACACAGTGTGGGGGAGGGTAATATACATGAGTGCAAAATGAATACAGGAAATACAGGATCAAGACAAACAGATTTCATTACATTCACCCTTTCTTTAGATTTAGTCCATCGGGGTGATGTTTCTTAAAAGTTGGTATAAGTGAGTCTGTCAGGAGGTTTTGCAGTTCTCAGTGATCGGCGCAAAGCCGGTTGGGGTGCCTCTAGGGGAGTGGATTCTGGTTCCTCCGCTGTCCGGGCCTCCGCAGTGTCTTCCAGGTTATCTGCAGTGTCCTCCAGGTTAAAGTTGGGTATTGATACCTCTGGGCGTCCTGTCTCTTTGTAGTGTAGGTCTTCCTCGGGTAGTCTCTCATCGTTCTCTCCGCTCCCCGAGGGAGCGAGGTCTTTTATGGAAACAGTGTCCTCTCGCCCGTCAGAGTATTCGATATAGGCGTACTGAGGGTTTGCATGGAGGAGCTGTACCTTTTCCACAAGGGGGTCCGTTTTATGGCCTCTCACGTGCTTCCGCAATAGTACTGTCCCCGGAGACGTCAGCCACGCGGGTAGAGATATGCCCGAGGTGGATTTCCGGGGGAAAACGAACATCTTTTCGTGAGGGGTAGCGTTAGTGGCCATACATAACAGAGACCTTATAGAGTGGAGCACGTCTGGGAGGACTTCCTGCCAGCGGGACGTCGGAAGGCCTTTTGACTTAAAGGCTAACGTGACTGCTACTGTTTGGAAGGCTTTCTCCCTTTCCACTTGCCCATTACCCCGGGGGTTGTAGCTAGTGGTTCTGCTAGTGGCTATCCCCTTTGAGAGCAAGAACTGGCGCAGTTCATCACTCATGAATGACGTCCCCCTATCGCTGTGTATGTAGTTCGGCATGCCAAACATGCAGAATAGATTACAGAGACACTTGATGACCGTGGCACTGGTCATGTCTGGGCAGGGAATGGCGAAGGGGAAGCGGGAATATTCATCGATGATATTGAGGAAGTATACGTTACGGTCGGCAGAGGGAAGGGGTCCCTTGAAGTCCAGACTTAGGCGCTCGAATGGCCGTGTGGCTTTGATAAGGTGTGCACGGTCAGGCCTGTAGAAACGAGGCTTGCATTCCGCACAGATGCGGCAGGCTCTGGTCGTTGCCCTGACCTCCTCGATGGAGTGGGGCAGATTGCGGGACTTTATAAAATGGTATAGTCGGGTGACCCCTGGGTGACAGAGGTCGTTGTGGAGACCCTGTAATTTGTCCGTATGAATGCTGGCACACATTCCCCGCGATAGGGCGTCTGGGGGTTCATTAAGGGCTCCCGGCCTGTACATAATATCATAGTCGAACGTGGATAGTTCGATCCTCCACCTGAGTATTTTGTCATTCTTGATTTTCCCCCTTTGTTTGTTATTAAACATGAAAGCCACCAGGGACCCGGGTTCAAATCTGGCCTCGGGCGACTGTCTGTGTGGAGTTTGCACATTCTCCCCGTGTCTGCGTGGGTTTCCTCCGGGTGCTCCGGTTTCCTCCCACAGTCCAAAGATGTGCAGGTTAGGTTGATTTGGCTATGATAAATTGACCCTTAGTGTTAGGGGATTAAATACGTGGGGTTACGGGGATAGGGTGGAATATGTGTCGGTGCAGGCTCGATGGGCCGAAATGGCCTCTATCTGCACTGTAGATTCTGTGACTCTGTGATTCTGTGACCGCTGGTCGGTGAGCAGGGTGAAACGTTTGCCGGCTAGGTAGTGTCTCCAGTGCCGCACTGCCTCCACTATAGCCTGTGCCTCCTTCTCGACAGAAGAGTGCCTGATTTCAGGTCCCTGAAGGGTTCGGGAGAAGAAGGCCACAGGTCTCCCAGCCTGATTGAGGGTTGCAGCTAAGGCAAAGTCTGACGCATCGCTTTCGACTTGAAAGGGAATGCTTTCGTCCACTGCACACAGTGCAGCCCTTTCAATGTCCTGTTTGATACTGGTGAAAGCCTCCCGAGCTTCAGCTGGAAATGTTATGTACGCTAAGTATGGTTATCAATCTTTAACTTAGACACTGTATTATCATTGTTATAAATCCCTGGGTTAAAGTTGCCCATGTGAAGGTACGGCAAGAACTTTTAAGGACACAATGTGACTAAGAGCAGACTTTCCATAATTCTGCACCAGTATCAACTGTTGCAGACAGTGAGGCTGCGCAGTCTCCAGGCAGAAACCCCAGGAGGAAGGGGTGGAGTCGGGGTTTTTCGAGCAGGAAACGGGAGCGACTGGAAGAAGAGGGCAGGAGCTCTGAAAAGAGGGCTCAGGAGGCAAATGGCTGCCGCATCCCGTCCCGGGCTTCCAAACTCAGCCGCCGCCCTTCGTATTAGTAGCTCTGCATCCAGAACTCAAAGTGGGATTCAGTGATCGTGAAGAGAATTCAACGAAGGGGTTCGGAGTCGTAAGTCTTGCAGACATTATACATACCATGAGCTCCAACTTAAGCGCGCCAACGAAAGAGTGCACTCGAATTTGGACACAGGGACCGATTCTCCTTTGAATCCATATAAATGGAGAATGTATGTTTATTATGTCTAGATTCATTCTAATGTATGCAAATGTCTAATTTAGGTCATGGACCCGTAATCTTCTTATACTGCCTGACGTTAAAACTATAAAGTAAGATAATTAGAATTAAGCCATTGTAGTAGTGATCTCCTTACTGGACTATAGAATACTGTCTACAACAGAGACCACATCTCACATATATCTAGAGAACCGTGAAGGGGTTACAGTGGGAAGGACGTCGATTTAATGAGGGGTCGGGCCTTATCAGAGTAATTGGGCACCCATTGGGCATAATACGAAAAAAATCCCAGGCACCTTTTTAAAGCTTTGGGATTGTGTGGCAGGGTCAGTTCCTTTAGGGGGCGTAATCGGTCAGGGTCCGGTCCAATTACCCCATCTTCCACCACACAGCCGAGGATACAGAGACGGGTTGTGTTGAAGACACATTTGTCTTCGTTGTAGGTTAGATTCAGCTTTAGGGCAATTTTTAAAAATATCGCAAGATTTAGATCGTGGTCTTGCTGGTTGTGCCCGCAGATAGTGACATTGTCCAGATAGGGGTAGGTAGCTTGTAGTTTATTCTCGTCAACCATGCGGTCCATCTCACATTGGAAGACCGAGACCCCATTTGTTACCCCGAAGGGCACTCTGAGAAAATGGTAGAGGCGTCCGTTCGCCTCAAAGGCGGTCTATGGGCGGTCCTCCATTCTAATGGGGAGCTGGTGATACGCGGATTTGAGGTCGATAGTCGAGAAGACTCGGTATTGCGCGATCTGGTTGACCATTTCTGATATGCGGGGTAAAGGGTAGGCGTCCAGCTGGGTATAAATATTAACAGTCTGGCTGTAGTCAATTACCATCCGTTTCTTTTCGCTATTTTTAACTATGACTACTTGGGCACGCCACGGACTGGTACTGCATTCAATAATGCCTTCCCGCAGGAGTCTGTCCACTTCCGCCTTGATAAAGTGTCTGTCTTCCAGACTGTACCGTCTACTTTTGGTCGCTATGGGCCTACAGTTCGGAGCGAGATTAGCGAATAAAGAGGGCGGGCTGATTTTTAAGGTTGATAGGCCACAGACTGTGAGTGGCGGCTGGGACCCGCCATATGCTAGCGTGACACTTTCGTGGTGGCACTGGAAGTCCAGGCCCAAGATTACATTAACACAGAGTTCTGGCATCACGAGGAGTTTAAAATCCTTGTAGTCCGTGCCTTTTACAGTCAGTGTTACCACACAGTAGCCCAAAATGTCCGAAGTGTGGTGCTTAGCAGCCATAGCAATTCTGCTCCGTGTAGGGGTTACCGTTAATGAGTGCCGCCGTACCAGGCTAGGGTGGATAAAACTCTCGGTACTCCCACAGTCAATTAAACATTTCGTTAAATTCCCGTTTACCTGTATGTCCATCATGGATTTTGTCAACGGGTGTGGCCTGGATTGATCCACCGTGATCGAAGCCACTGTTGGGCCCTGGGCGGCCGTTGAGTCGGGAAAAGATGGCGGATCCCAAGATAACGGCCCGCACGAGGCGGTGACGGAGTTGGAAATTGGATTCCCCCTGCAGACTTTGCTAAAATGCCCCTTTTTCTTACATTTGAAGCATGTAGCGTCCTTCGCTGGGCATCGTTGTCTGGGGTGCTTGGCCTGGCCGCAGAAGTAGCATTTCGGGCCTCGAGACATTGCCGCTGTAGTAGGACTCCTGGGTGAACTTCTGTGTGGGGACTCCAGCGGTGTAGAGCTGGTCTGAGACCTGGATGGGGAAGATGGCCGATTCCAAGATGGCGGCCCGCTCGGCGCGCACGAGGCGGTGAGGGCCGCATGAATAAGAGTCAGAGTTTTTCTGGGCCACGTCCAGCGATCGCGCAGTGGCCACTGCCTTTTTTAAGTCCAGGACCTCCTTCTCCAGCAGTCTCTGCCGGATATAATTCGATTTGAGGCCCGTGATGAAGGAATCGCAGACCAATTCGTCAGAGTACACGTTGGCTGTCACGGTCTTGCAGTTACAGTCCCGGACCAAGTCCTTTAGGCCCTGTAAGAAATCGTCCATTGATTCCTCAGGTCGCTGCCTGCGTGTAGCCAGCAGATGTCTGGCGTACACTTCGTTTACCGGCCTCTGGTATTGGGCCTTCAGGATAGTGATGGCCTCCGTGTAAGAGGTGGCGTCCCGGATGAACGAATAAACCCGATGACTAACGCGAGTAGTCAGTAGACTCAGTTTATCTACCTCGCTAGCGGATGAGGCCCCCGCGAAGAGTTCGAAGCATTTGAGCCAGTGTCCAAGTTGATTTGATGCTTGAGCAGAATGTGGATCCAAGTCCAGACGCTCTGGTTTTAGGAGTTGATCCATCCTAGTATTCTTTAGTGATTAAAAGCCAACTTGTTTAAGTCTATAACTTCTAGTTTTGTGGTTATTGAAGGCACATCAATTTTAATCACTAAGATCAGAGCTAACATCTCAACACGCCGACTGGTTCACAGGAATGAGTCATACAGATCCTGGGATCTTTATGTAAGAGAAGTCAGGGGCGGAGCCAAGAGCCAAGACCTGGAACCTTCCAGGTTAGTCAGGAAAGAGGAAGTGAAACTATACACAGTGTGGGGGAGGGTAATATACACGCGTGCAAAACGAATACAGGAAATACAGGATCAAGATAAACAGATTTCATTACATTAAGCATTCACTAATAGGAGTCTGTCGCTGATGGATTTGATAGACTGGGTGATAGGTTGCAAAGAGCAGTGATAACGGACTTAACCACTTGGGAAAGACCTTATAAACCGTTCTCCTCCTGCAGATCACTGGTTATCCATCTGGGGGCACTTGGGACCTGGCAGGAGAAGGGGCACTCTTCCAGGCCCCTCAAAGGATTAATGAAGTATCAGAAAGAAGGCAGGCAATGCGTTGTCAGACATGGCTCCAACTGTTGCAGGGCCATCTCATGACCCTGCACACACAGGTTCGAGGCCACCACCATCCTTATAGGGCCAGAATAACCAAATTTGCTCCTCCCACCCAAGGAGCACTTAGACACAGCCTTAGATTAATTGGTAGGACAAGCATTTATTACAGGGTCACCAAGGGAAAGCATGGTTGATGATTTAAAGCACATAATTGATAAATAAATACTGATCTTTTTATTTAGCTTTTGTGTGGTCAATGTTTGTTGATAAGTCTTGGAAAGATAGTAAGTTTTGGAAGGGCACTGAAAAGGTGACAGTTGAGTTTCAGTACCAGGAATACATAATGCGGGAGAAAATCTGAGTTTTAACAGCAAAATGAATGTTGTTCCGTGACAGGATTACTGGATTAGTTCTTAATCACAGAGTTCAGAGTTTTGCACCATTCGCCCTGCCCTTATATCAACTCACCTCACCTTCTACTCTTTCTAATCCTCTTCCCGTGGGTCTGGAGCCCCATGGACCGCATCATCATCCTACCTATTCACTTCTCATCGGGTGGTAAGCTTGTGCAGCATACAGCAGCTGCTGATGATATTGCAGACTTTTGCTGGACTGTCGAGCAGTTCCCCACCTGCGAGGTCTAAACAACAGAATTGCTGCTGTAGCATCCCTATGGTGTGCTGAACCATAACTGGGGTGGTAGTTAGGAGCCTCATTTGTATTTACGCTCGGCTGCTGTGTGAACCATGGACGCCAACGGTAGCCCTAGTGTTCCAACAGCTGCCCTAGTGTTCCAACAGCCATCTATTCATTCTCTGGTGACTTTCAAATAATGCAGGGACCCTGGGCTGCTGCATGCTAAAAGCATCATAACTGCTCTCTGGATAATAGGCATTAATGCGCAGGATGTTGTGAAAAATAATGGAGCAGGATTCCTTCCTTTTCATGTATGCTTTTGGGTTGATGTGCAGAGCCCTGATGGCCACATCCATTTGATTCATAACACCCTAAATTGTTGGGAAGCCTGCCAGGCAGTAAAGTTCTGTGCCTTCTCCAGTTGGTGTCACCTTTCCACTAGGCAAGTGATAAAGGTATTGCCCCAGGCAAATGTGGCATCATCAGTCACTTGCTTTATAAAAAGGTATGAAGTGCAGACTGGCTTATTTGGTAGATGCCTCATGCAGTGGTTTGGAAGGAGCCTGTTGCATAGAAGTTTACAGCTGTCATAACTTTCACAGCTACTGAAAGAGCCAGTCCAGTATTTGAGGTTGCCGGTAAGTCAGCCTGCAGTAGATGGCATAGCTTGCTGAGTGCCCCTGAAGTGACTCCTCTGACGTAGCCATGTAGGAGCGTTGTAGTCTGAAAAGACGGGTCCTTGCTACTGACTCAAGCAAATGTTGTTGAACTGGGACATTTTGTCCTCTCGTGGAATGGTCATCTTCATCAAATTTATGCAGCTCAATGGGACCACCCAGAGGGATTCCCATCCTCCTCATTTTGTGAAGTGCAACTTAGAATGCTGCAACAAATGTAGTCCAGACAGCAGGAAAGTCTTGCCTAGCAAATTTAATTATTTATCAATAATACAGGACTGCGCAAAGATAAAATAAAAATGTAATGTGTTAAATGCAGCAGGAGATAAATGCTCACTGCCAAAAGGACTATGGTTCATCGCCTATTTAAACTACAGTGACCTTGCTTTCAGGATTAATTCAAAGCAGGCCAGTCCCATTAAGTTGCCGTGTGCTCATTTTATATGAACAAGGTGCACTTTGGGTATGGAGCCTTGCCCAAAGTTATGATAATCAGTGTGCGACTTTGATCGAATCATTTTAGTTAGGTTTTCCGACTGGTTCCTATTTCCCGCCCCGCGCCCCCGCCCCCAATACTGTATGTCAGGCATGCAACATTGGGTGCACAACTTTTCAACTGTGCCTGTAATGTAGATACCTTTAAGGGGGGAACTATCTTTTACAGCTTATGTATACTGCAGTACCGGCAGTGACCACACCTGTATATAGCACTGAGTAGTAATCTGTACAGATCAGTTCCCGTGTGAGCCACGTTGAGTAAACACCTGTTGTACCGTTCTCCTGCAGTCTGTGTCTTATTATACACAGACACAACATTGGCGACAAGGCAAGTTCGAAGCTACCTGCAACTCTGCATCACCTCCCGGGGATTTGTTCCTGGAGATCAGTGGATTGGAGGTCAAGGCCAGAGACTCGGGCGTCAACCACGGGCAACCGCCCAGTCATCCAGCAGAGACTCGAGAATTGCGGGGGAGGCTGTCGAGAGCCAGGCTTGGCTTTCCAGTCGAGGTGGTCCAGCGAAACAGGCTGGCAACAGGTAGTGTGCAGACCCTTCCCGGACAGCAGCGGGTTAGAGCCCGACTGAGCGGCACAGCAAAGGGCTGAGCAGCGTCGACGGGGAAGAGAGAGAGAGGGCAGAGCGCACAGGGCGCAGCCGGTGTTCAGGGGCCGAGCAGCGTCGAAGGGAGGGAGAGATGCGCAGAAACCCGCGAGGCGCCGCCATTGCCACGAGGACCGCCGAGAGCGGCGTTGGCAGCAGCGCAGGAGAAGCGCGCGAAACCTACAGGGCGCCGCCATTGCCACGAGAACCGCCAGGAGCGGCGTTGGCAGCAGCAGGGGAGGAAGGAAAGCGCGGGAGACGTCATTTTAAGCCATTGGGAGACGCCATTTTAAACCACACCCAAAATGCTGAAGAGTGGCAGTATCACCGCGTTTGACAATGAAGTCGAAGATTGGACTACATATGTCGAACGAATAGAGGTATACTGCAAGGCAAATGAGGTGTCAGATGACAAGAAAGCGTCGGTATTGTTAAATTTAATGGGTGCAAAGACGTATGGTTTATTATGAAATCTAGTAACCCCAACGAAGCCAATGGAAAAGAGTTTTGAAGACATAGTAACGATACTACAGGAACATTTAAACCCCACACCGCTGCTGATAGCAGACAGATTCAAGTTTCACAAACGGAACCAGCATAAGGATGAAAGCAATGCTGATTATTTAACAGAACTGCGCAAACTATCGAAACCATGCCAGTTTGGAGCGGGACTGGCAGATACCTTAAGGGACAAGTTTGTGTGTGGGCTTCAAAGTGAAGGAACCCAGAAACGGCTTTTATCTGAAAAGGACCTTACGCTGGAAAAGGCTTTCAGCATTGCGGTATCATATGAAGCAGCAGCACGGGGCACTGCAGAGTTACAACAGAGACCGCAAGAATATGGCACAAACGAAATGTCATATAGAACAGAGAAGTGCTATCGCTGCGGCAGAACAACACACGACCAGAATGATTGCTGGTTCAAAGACAAAGTGTGCAGACAGTGTGGAAAAGTAGGACACATAGCACGAGTCTGCAGGTCGGGAAAGGAAACCAGCAATAAGAAACCTACCAAAGAAAAGTACAAGAAGGTACATAAGATGACGGAGAATAGTTCGGACGAACAAAAGAGTGATAACGGCTCCGAAAGCAGGGAACTGAGTTGTCTGAAACTATATAATGTGATCACAACGGAGGATCACCAAACCATTTGGGTCACTCTCAAGATACCAGGAGTCCAGGTAAAGATGGAATTGGACACAGGATCAGCCCTAACAGTCATAAACCGACGGGACTACGAGCGGCTATTCTCACACATACCCTTGAGAGACACAAAAATTATTTTGAAGACGTACACGGGGCAAAAAGTCTACCCCAAAGGAAAAATAAGGGTGACCGTTATATAGAACGGTAAGGAAACACCAAAACTAGACCTGTATGTATTGCAAGATGGAGGCCCACCATTACTGGGACGTGAATGGATCCGGAAAATACAACTGGATTGGCATTCTATACAGGCACTGACTGTGGCTGACAAAAAGGATGACGACGTCACACCTGGGCGACTGTCAAAGATCCTAACTGACGCGAAAGAAGTGTTCCAGCAAGGACTCGGAACACTAAAAGGCATGACAGCGATGATTAAAATGGAAGAAAACGCAAGCCCAAAATTTTTTAAGGCCAGACCGGTACCTTATGCGATCCGCCCAGCTGTCGAAGCAGAGCTGGAGAGTTTGGAACGTTCAGGAGTACTGTCCAAGGCAGACTGGAGCAAGTGGGCTACACCCATCGTCCCTGTGATGAAAAAGTCGTTGAGCAGCACGCCTGGGGAACCAAGGAAGGTTCGCATCTGTGGGGACTTTAAGGTAACAGTGAACCCGGTCCTTCACACCATACAATATCCACTTCCACGGATTGAAGATATTTTCGCCTCGCTATCTGGAGGGAAACGCTTCACTAAGATTGATCTGGCCCAGGCGTATCTGCAAATGGAGGTAGAAGCATCATCAAAAAAATACCTCACAATCAACACCCATAAAGGTCTCTACCAATACAACCGGCTGGTATTCAGGGTAGCATCAGCTCCGGCTATTTGGCAGAGGGCAATGGAACAAGTCCTGCAAGGGATCCCAGAGACCCAGTGTTATTTGGACGACATCCTGGTCACGGGCGAAAATGACAGTGATCGCCTTGCCAACCTGGAGCAGGTGCTCTCCAGATTGAAGGAATATGGGCTCCGAGCTAACCGCCCCAAATGCGAGTTTTTTAGAAAACAGATCTCGTATTGTGGCCACGTTATCGATAAAGAGGGATTACATAAGTCCCCAGAGAAGATTGAGGCAGTAGTCAAGGCTCCAGCACCGGAAAATGTGTCACAACTGAGGTCGTTCCTCAGGCTGGTAAACAACTACCATAAGTTCTTGCCAAATCTGTCTACAATACTACACCCACTGAACACCCTACTGCAAACTGGGGTGCCATGGAAGTGGAGTGACGAATGTAGACGAACTTTCCAGAAGAGCAAAACACTAATCACATCGAAAGAGGTATTGGCCCATTACAACCCGGCATTACCAATTCGGTTGGCATGTGATGCGTCACCCTACGGCATTGGAGCGGTGCTGTCGCACAAATTCTCGGACGGCTGAGAGAGGCCAATAGCCTTTGCGTCACGAACATTAACCTCAGCCGAGCGTAAAACTACGCCCAGATTGACAGGGAGGCTCTCAGCCTAGTGTGGGGAGTGAAAAACTTCAATCACTATCTGCACGGGCAGAAATTCACCTTGCTGACTGATCACCAGCCTCTTGTCTCCATTTTTAATCCGAAGAAGGGCGTTCCGGTGATGACTGCGCAACGACTACAAAGATGGTCACTTTTTCTAGGGGCGCACCACTGTGAGATTGAATATAAGGGCACGAAACAGCATAGAAATGCTGATGGGCTATCACGCCTGCCACTGCCTACTGCGGAGGAAGCACCAGAAGTGGATCCTGTCGAAATATTCCATTCGACTATAGTTGAATACCTACCGGTAACCAACGCTTGTATCGAAAAGGAAACCCGAAATGACCCGACACTGTCTCGGGTATATGATTTGACGGTGAGGGGATGGCCAGCACATGGCGACTCACTGTTGCCAGCATTCTCGACAAGGAGAGAACAGCTGTCAGTGTACCGGGGGACCTTGATGTGTGGATCTCGAGTGGTAATTCCACCCAAGTTAAGGGATAGAGTGCTCAATGAGCTTCATGAGGGTCATCTGGGAGGGGTAAAAATGAAAAGCCTAGCCAGGGCTTATGTGTAGTGGCCGGGAATCGATAAACAAATCGAGGACCTGACCAAGAGCTGCTCAGGATGCCAGAAAGTCCAAAATGCACCACCACAGGCCCCTCTACACCCATGGGAGTGGCCCTCATCTCCATGGCAACGGGTGCATATTGATTTTGCTGGTCCATTCATGGACTCAATGTTCTTAATAGCCGTGAATGCGCACTCGAAATGGCCTGAGGTGATCAAAATGTCCTCCACCACCACGGAGAAAACTATTGCAGTCCTACAGACCATTTTTGCCAGGAATGGCTTGCCAGAACAGATTTGCTCCGACAACGGACCACAGTTTGTGTCCAAAGAGTTCCGGAGGTTCTTGAAAAAGAATGGGGTAAGGCATTACACATCCGCCCCGTATCATCCAGCCACTAATGGATTGGCTGAGAGGTTCGTACAAACCTTTAAGAAGGCAATAAAGGCTATGTACAATGACAACATTCCGCTGCAGCACAAGGTGGACAATTTCCTGTTCGCCTACCGGAATGCAACACATGCAGTCACCAACCAGGCCCCAGCCATGATGTTCTTTAACCGAAGGTTAAGATCGCACCTGGATTTGCTCAGACCAAACGTACGAAGAGATGTTGAGAGTAAGCAATTCCAGCACATCCATGAGAAGCCAACAAGGAGCTTCAATGTAGGGCAACCAGTCTTGGCCCACGACTACCGAACAGAAAAATGGCAGCCAGGAACGATATGCACACGGCAGGGCCCACAAATGTACACAGTGGACGTTGGGGAGAGCATCGTGAGACGCTATGCTGACCAGATCCTAGAGTCACAGGAACAAGTCAACCCCATGCCTCGCCCATACGTACCTGGTGATGAACCCGACGTACAGGTCGCATCTACCCCAGAAACAGTAGCATCGGAAGCTGATGAACCAACCGACGACAGGGGGCCAGAATCGCCTCCGCACCAAGAGCAAGACACTCGGGAAAGGCGCTATCCAGAAAGGATCAGGAAGCCTCCCAAAGACTGAGTATATAAATAGACTATTTTCAGCTAATGTTGCATGTTAAAAGTGTTAATTGTAATTAGTTGATATTTAATTGTTAAATGAGTGTTATGGTACTGTTAATCTAAAAGGGGAGGAATTATAATGTATATACCTTTAAGGGGGGAACTATCTTTTACAGCTCATGTATACTGCAGTACCGGCAGTGACCACACCTGTATATAGCACTGAGTAGTAATCTGTACAGATCAGTTCCTGTGTGAGCCACGTTGAGTAAACACCTGTTGTACCGTTCTCCTGCAGTCTGTGTCTTATTATACACAGACACAACAGTGCCCACCACCAGCAGGGTCCTGTACCCCAGTAAACCCTCATAAAATCGGCGCAAGATAGTGCACTTCAAAGGCCTATTCCCCGACTCAAGGAAACTGGGTTAAAGAGGCTTGTTTGCATGCCATAATCATGGAATATGGTAGAGTTTTATGCCACACAGTTTTATCTTTCCAGGATGCAAAGGTAACCATCATCATATGATAATATAAGTGCTATCAGTTAACTTTGCATTGACTCCCCAGGTAATTTCAAAGTGGCCTTTGATCAAAGATCCTCCTCCAGATAAACTGGCACAAGTCACACATGTAGCTAATCTGTCGCATTATCACAGAATCACAAAAACCCCACAGTGCAGATAGAGGCCTTTTCGGCCCATCGAGCCTGCACCGACACATATCCCACCCGATCCCCGTAACCCCTACACCAACACATATCCCACCCTATCCCCGTAATCCCATGTATTTAATCCCCCTAACACTAAGGGTCAATTTATCATAGCCAATCAACCTAACCCGCACATCCCCCACAACCAAAGTTCCAGATGCTTCTGAATAAAATGTACATCTGCAAAGACAGATTTCTTAGCATTCAAATAGTTGGATGTAGACTAACTGAAGGAATACATCTCAGGATTCAGGACCCTTGATTTAATAGACTTTGTCATATTAGGTGCTTAGCTTTTTATGAGGTTTAATTTACTCTTTGTGCATTAAATGAGAATTAATTGTTCTCCTGAGGTTTTAAGCACACTCAAAAGAATGCACAGACTCACTTGGTCCAATTTCTTGAAGGTTGGGTGCATTACAACTAAGGCACAACTGAATATAAGAGCAGGGTGGTTATGCTAGAACTGTATAAAACACTAGTTAGGCACAGCTGGAGTTCTGCATACAGTTCTGGTCACCACATTACAGGAAAGATGTGATTGCACTAGAGAGGGTACAGAGGAGATTTACAAGGATGTTGCCAGGACTGGGGAATTTTACATATGAAGAAAGATTGGATAGGCTGGGTTGTTTACTTTGGACCAAAGGAGGCTGAGGGGAGATTAGCTGAGGTGTATAAAATTATGAGCGGCCGAGATAGAGTGGATAGGAAGGACGTATTTCCTTTAGCAGAGAGGTCAATAACCAGGAGGCATAGATTTAAAGTAATTGATAGAAGGATTAGAGGGGAGTAGAGGAGAATTTTTTTCACCTAGAGGGTGGTGGGGGTCTGGAACTCACTACTTGAAAGGATGGTAGAGGCAGAAACCCTCATTGCATTTAAAACATACTCGGATATGCACTTGAAGTGCCGTAACCTACAGGGCTACGGACCAAGTGCTGGAAAGTGGGATTAGGCTGGATAGCTCTTTTTCGGTCAACACAGACACGATGAGCCTCCTTCTGTGGTGTAAGCTTCTACAGTTCTATGATTCTATGAAGAGTCAATCAGAAACCATCTGAAATAATGCTGATGAGGCCCTTGTTAAGCTGCTAATTATACACTTACGAAGCTCAAAACCTGCAAAAGTTGTCTACTTCTGCTGTGTAGTGTTGAGGTCTCCAGTGCTTTTTGTTCTGGTTAGCTCAGGCAATAGTGTGGGAAACACAATGTACCCAGAAAATCCTACATCAGCTCATGTATGTAGTGGCAACGTTTGGGCCTTTTACTTATAGCAAAAAAGGCTTTGTTGAAATATTTGCCAGAACACGCCTTGCTGTGCTTTTCATATGGTTTATTATCAACAACAACTTGCATTTATATAGCATTTTTAACGTAGTAAAACGTCCCAAGGCACTTCCCAGGAGCATTATCGTACAAAATTTGACACCGAGTCATATAAGGGGCTGTTAGGACAGGTGACCAAAAGCTTGGTCAAAGAGGTAAGTTTTAGGGAGCATCTTAAAAGGGGGAAGAGGTAGAAAGGTGGAGATATTTAGGAAGGGCATTCCAGAGCTTAGGGCCTAGGCAACTGAAGGCATGGCCACCAATGGTTGAGCGATTAAAATCAGGGTTGCGCAAGAGGCCAGAATTGGAGGAGCACAGAGATCTCGGAGGGTTGTAGGGTTGGAGGAGGTTACAGAGTATTTTTTTTTTGTTCCTGGGATGTGGGTGTCATTGGCAAGGCCAGCATTTATTGCCCATCCCTTATTGCCCCTATGAAGGTGGTGGTGAGCCACCTTCTTGAACCGCTGCAGTCTGAAGGTACTCCCATCGTGCTGTTAGGGAGGGAGTTCCAGGATTTTGACCCAGCAACTATGAAGGAACAGCGATATATTTCCAAGTCAGGATGGAGTGAGACTTGGAGGGGAACTTGGAGATGGTGGTGTTCCCATGCACCTGCTGCCCTTGTCCTTCTAGGTGGTAGAGGTCGTGGGTTTGGGAGGTGCTGTCGAAGAAGCCTTGGCAAGCTGCTGAAGTGCATCTTGTAGATGGTACACACTGCAGCCATGGTGCGCCGGTGGTGGATGGAGTGAATGTATAAGGTGGTGGATGGGTGCCAATCAAGCAGGCTGCTTTGTCTTGAATGGTTGTTGAGGTTCTTGAGTGTTGTTGGAACTGCACTCATCCAGGCAAGTGGAGAGTATTCCATCACACTCCTGACTTGTGCCTTGTAGATGGTGGAAAGACTTTGAGGAGTCATAGAATACCCAGCCTCTGAACTGCTCTTGTAGCCACAGTATTTATGTGGCTGGTCCAGTTAAGTTTCTGGTCAATGGCGACCCCCTAGGATGTTGATGTTGGGGGATTCGGCGATAGTAATGCTGTTGAATGTCAAGGGGAGGTGGTTAAACACTCGGTTGTTGGGAGATAGTCATTGCTTGGCACTTGTGTGGCGTGAATGTTATTTGCCACTTATCAGCCCAAGCCTGAATGTCGTCCAGGTCTTGCTGTTTGCAGGCATAGACTGCTTCATTAGCTGAGGAGTTGTAAATGGAACTGAACACTGTGCAATCATCAGCGAACATCCCCACTTCTGACCTTATGATGGAGGGAAGCTCATTGATGAAGCAGCTGAAGATGGTTGGGCCTAGGACACTGCTCTGAGGAACTCCTGCAGCGATATCGTGGGGCTGAGATGATTGGCCTTCCACAACCACAACCATCTTCCTTTGTGCTAGGTATGACTGCAGCCAGTAGAAAGTTTCCCCCCAATTCCCATTGACTTCAATTTTACTAGGGCTCCTTGACACTCAAATGCTGCCTTGATGTCAAGAGCAGGTACTCTCACCTCAGGAATTCAGCTCTTTTGTCCATGTTTGGACCGAGGCTGTAATGAGGTCTGGAGCCTCGTAGTCCTGGCGGAACCCAAACTGACCATCAGTGAGCAGGTTATTGGTGAGTAAGTGCCGCTTGCTAGCACTGTCGACAACATCTTCCATCAATTTGCTCATGATTGAGAGTAGACTGATGGGACAGTAATTGGCCGGATTGGATTTGTCCCGCTTTTTGTGGACAGGAGATACCTGGGCAGTTTTCGATATTGTCGGGTAGATGCCAGTGTTGTAGCTGTAGTGGAACAGCTTGGCTAGAGGCGCGGCTAGTTCTGGAGCATATATATGGTCTGTAATTTTTCAAAACTGTGAAGATGAAGTTAACTGGAAATAGATGGTCAGACTGAAAAATTTAACTCACCATACACAGGAAATGCACCAAAGTGGCCATTAACTGGTTCAGTCAGTGGGCAGTCGAGGGGGTCATTCGGCCCGACTGCCTGTCTCTCTTCCGCGGCCATGTTTGCACCCAGGTGGCCTTGGAGGTGGAGCACGCGGTGTCCGCCGGCACGCTTGTGGCCTTCCGTGAGCGGTGAGCGCCGCGGGGACTGAAGTGCATCATCACCCCGGCCAATCAAATTTTAATTTAAGTTGTTAAGTTTCCTTTAATGTTTTATTAGTTACAGTATATTTGTTTAAGCACCCAAAACCAAAAGAATACACAGGAAATGCAAAAAAGAAAAAGACTGAAAATGTTGCAAATCTAAAGTAAAAGCAGAAAATGCTCGAACCACTTAACAGTTTGTTCAGGTAGAGACCTTGATCATCAGTTCTGAACAAGTGTCTCGATCTGATATGGTAACCTAATATTTCCTGCTTACCGATGCTGACAAACCTGCTGCATCTTTCCAGCATTTTCTGCTTTTATTTCCAATGCAATTATATATTGCCTGTCATATACCCTCGGATGCATATTCATATTTGTAAGTTTGTTACCATTTTGCACTGTGATTCATGGAAAAGTGATAAAGCAAGCAAGAATTCCTGAACTATCAGTAGTCATAGACAAGTCATGTGCTCACTTCATTAAGATTCTTCTTGATGCATCACAACCTGTAAATACAACTGTGCACAGACATCCTCATTCAGTCTCCAGTTTGAATGCCTCCATTGTGCTGAAAGTCACAAGCAATCATACCATGCTAATAACACATTGAATGTCATTAAGTTGACTGTCACCAGGAGGAGTAAATACTGGGGTAGTCATGGTTGCATGGTTATTTTGGCCATATGCAGAGCATTAGATTGTAGTTCTCTACTGCCACAACAGCTTCCAGTTCAGGCACCTTATTCATGGTGATTCTAGCATCCATATATACACCTTATTGTAGATTTTTTCCCCTCTTTTGGTGCCCAGTATCTGGCTGCTACTGGTATCTGGTTCCTGTATCTCTCCGAGGCACTGCGTTCTTAGTCACCTGTTGGCTATTTTCCACTCTTCCATGTGGCTATTTGTTTTTTTTTTGAAAGATGATTATTTTCCTGTGTAACTGAAGGAAGTGCAAGATCTCCCGTATTAGGGTTGGTTTTTGCCATTGCAGAGGATGGAAATCCTTACTCCCTCAAAGTTGGGCTCAGATTTTTGGTTTGCACAACAGGCCTAAGTTTGCTCTTTAAAAATAAACACAGTTTCATCTATTTAATTGGGTTGGTATTCAGTTACACACTTTTTAATTATACATATACATCAACCTGTATGAAAAACAAAAAACAGACAAAAAAATTTTTTTTTGCTGGAAATCACAGCAGGTCCGGCCATATCTGTGTAGAGAGAACAAGCTAACAACAACTCGAGTCTGGATGACCCTACGTCAGGTGGGGTTACATGTAGTGTGACATGAACCCAAGATCCCAGTTGAGGCCATCCTCATGAGTGCGGAACTTGGCTATCAGTTTCTGCTCTATGATTTTGCATTGTCGTGTGTCTCGAAGGCTGCCTTGGAGAATGCTTACCCGAAGATCGGAGGCTGAATGTCCTTGACTGCTGAAGTGTTCCCCGACTGGGAGGGAACACTCCTGCCTGGCGATTGTTGTGCGGTGTCCGTTCATCCGTTTTCATACAGACCCCAGCATCAGCAACATTTGACCCCTTGTGACCCCACCTCATTGTTCTTTGATGTAATGTTTTCCTGACTGACCTGTTTGGACACCATTCACACCTTTGATTGCTGTGATTATCTCTCTGCCGAGGTGTGATAAATGGCAGTTAGAAAGATTACCTGTAATCATCTGGCATTATTCTCTGACTATATAAGCTGTGTCTTTATGCATCTCTCCACTTCACCTGACGAAGGAGCAGCGCTCCGAAAGCTTGTGATTTCAAATAAAACTGTTGGACTATAACCTGGTGTGGTGTGACTTCTTACATTTGTCCACCCCAGTCCAACACTGGCATCGCCACACCATGGTCAGGTAGAAGGCAGAGCTGAAGGCTGTTCGAACCAATCAGACCGGTTGCAGAACAGCATTGGAACGTGCGAGAACCAAATCAATCAGACATTACTTGCATCTGCTGTTTGTTGCACGCAAACTTGAGGTAGAGAAGCTTTAAGGTGAGTTGATGCTTTCTCAGAGTCAACAGGTACAGATTTTTAATTTAGTGTTTGGCTCTAGAGAAGTTATGTCTGTCAAGATAGAAACAGTAATGGTCCCAGTACCAAACCCTGGAGGTACCTCACTCAGTATGTATACCCACTCAGACAAACTTCTCCAACAAGTACTCATTGTTTCCTACCTTTCGGCTGGTTTCTTCTACATTCCAAGGGTTTACCCTGAATCTCGCAGCTTTGAGTATAATTAGTAGCTTTTTGTGTGTAACTTTATCAAAGTCCTTTTGGAAAGTCCTTTTATCCTTTTGGAAGCTGGGGTACATTACATCATAGGGTTGACAACAATCCAAAGATTGTCACTTCCTCAAAAGGAGTTGAAGAGATTGGTCAGGCAGGATTTTGTCCTTTGGAATCTAAATGCTGTTAACTGGGTTATTGTCGTACATATAATCTTCAGTTTACTCCTGATAATTGATTCCATTATTTAACAGGGAATGAAAGTAAAACGAATCGGATTGTAGTTGTCTGTCTCTGTTTTGTCACCCTTTTTGAATATGGGCTCCACATTAGCCTGTTGCTAATCTAGTGGTACCACTCCAGTATCCATTGATTCCCACATAATGATTATCAGTGCCTCATTAATTTCTTCCCTAATCTCGCTCCGCAATCTGCGATAAATAGCATCTATCCCTAGGGATTTATCTGTTTTGAGCCTGATTAGTCGGTCTAGGACTTCCATCCCATTTATAACAAAAGTCACTGATTTTACTTGGGATGTCACTGTTTCGAAAGGGCATGTTGCTCCTGTTATTCCTTGTGAATACTTGGACAAAGTAGTCATACAGAATATTTACTATTTTGTATTCCTCCTCAGTTTCAAGCCCATTTGTATCTTTTATGGTTTTCATCTTTTCTTTGACTGCCCTCTTGCTGTTGTGATGCTGAAAGATTTTGTTTTATTGTTGTGCTTAGCCTCTTTCGCTTTTCCCCAGGTCTCTCCTTTCTCTCTGCACATCCTTTGATGTGTTTTCTTGTATTCATCGAAGTGAGCCCTTTCTCCGTACGGGATTTGTACAGGCTATTTTCCATTTTATCTCCCCTTTAATTTATTTGTTAGTCTATTTAGTGTTTGCTTAGTCTGAGTTTGTTGGTTTTGAGTGTATTTATCCTGCATACTCAGCATTAAAGGTGTTCCATTTGTCTTCTGCCAAAGTGTTGTTGAACAACTCCCCACAATGTATTTGCTTTAGTTCTTCCCTCATTTCATCAAATTAACCCTCTTTTGAAGTTACGTATCTGGTTCTCGTTCTTGGGTATTTCGAAATCACAGATCATGTTAACTTTATCCTTCTGTGGTTATGTCCTCTACATCTTCTGAGTCATTAACAAATATCAGGTCAAGATGAGCACTGCCTTTCTTAGTTTCCTTGATGCACTGGGACAGCAAGCAGTACGTCATGAAAGCAGTCATGCACTACATCTACCAACTCTGACCCTAAACCATTTGGGATGTCCCAATTTATATTAGATTACGATTGAAGTCTCCCATTAAAAATAACTTTCCTATCTCTTCATAGGAGCAAATTGCCCTTCTAATGCGACATAATGGGTCTATAGCATACTCCTAGTGTAAGCTTAGATTGTTTTTAGCTTTAGAGATATCTAACCAGGATAGTTAATGTGGTACCTTTCTACCTCCCCAAAGGATCAGCTTTTACCTCACAGATGTCCCTGGCATATAGGGCTACACCATCTCCCTCAAGACTCTACCATTTCAATTTGTTTATAGGCTTGTGGTGAAGATCCCTTTGTAATCTTGCAATAGAGAGCGAGAGCGAGACCATACTGTACATTTTAGATCAGTTAACATCCATGGAGAAAATGTAAGGATTATTAATAATCAATAAGACTACATTAAATTGGAGAGCCCAGAATGAAGACAGTGAAGTTCATATGACTGGACAAAATTCAGCACCACAGGCCTCTTCCTGTAAATCCATATTTTTATACATAATGTTTTTAATCAAAGAAAATAATAACATGTTGCATTGATTTGAAATGTTAAAAATCAGCCTTTTGACAGGGTGATAAAAGCAACATAGGTTACAAGTTACTGTCTGTGATAATAGCGGATGGATGCCATTGTGTAACATTCTGCAATCCACTATTTTAAGAGGCGTAAACCTATTTATTTTTAAATGCAGACTTGAAAGAAGGAACTTGCCTTTTTTAGTGCCTTTCATGACCTCTGGATGTTCTACAGCGCTTTAGTCACTATTGAAATGTAATTGTAGGAAACATTACAAATGCTTCAGCAATTTCTAAATCCATCACTACTACATAGAAACATAGAAGATAGGAGCAGGAGTAGGCCATTCAGCCCTTCGAGCCTGCTCCGCCATTCAATGAGATCATGGCTGATCATCCAAATTCAGTACCCTGTCCCTGCCTTCTCCCCATATCCCTTGATCCCTTTAGCCTTAAGAAATATATCCAACATTTTGCATGTTTGTGCGCTTTACAATTTTCCCCTACAATAAATGTGAATGTGGCTATATTGCCAGCTGAAGTTATTATACCCTATAGACCATGTTCAATTTCAGTCTAATTATTTGTCTTGGTGTCATATATTTGAGCCATCAGCGGTTTTGAAACTGTTGGTTAGCTTTATCTAGTTTAAGATTGGTATATAACTTGGGCAAGTGTCAGATTGACTCAGTTAGTAGCTTTCTTGCCTTGGAGTCATAAGATTGTAGGTTGAAGTCGCACCATGGGCTAATGCGACTAAACATCCAACAAGTGCACATTTTTCTCTAGTTCCCTGCTCACCGATGCTCCATTTGGGTTCCACCAGGACCACTCGGCTCCAGATCTCATTACAGCCTTGGTCCAAACATGGACAAAAGAGCTGAATTCCAGATGTGAGAGTGACTGCCCTTAACATCAAGGCAGCATTTGACCGAGTGTGGCATCAAGGAGCCCTAGTAAAACTGAAGTCCATGGGAATCAGGGGGCAAACTCTCCACTGGCTGGAAGATGGTTGTGGTTGTTGGAGGCCAATCATCGCAGCCCCAGGACATCGCTGCAGGAGTTCCTCAGGGCAGTGTCCTAGGCCCAACCATCTTCAGCTGCTTCATCAATGAGCTTCCCTCCATCATAAGGTCAGAAGTGGGGATGTTCGCTGATGATTGCACAGTGTTCAGTTCCATTTACAACTCCTCAGATAATGAAGCAGTCCATGCCCGCATGAAGCAAGACCTTGACAACATTCAGGCTTGGGCTGATAAGTGGCAAGTAACATTTGTGCCATACAAGTCCAAGGCAATGACCATCTCCGACAAGAGAGTCTAACTACCGCCTCTTGACATTCAAAACCATTATCATCGCTGAAACCCCACCATCAACATCCTGGGGGCTCACCATTGACCAGAATCTTAACTGGACCAGCCACATAAATACTGTGGCAACAGGAGCAGGTCAGAGGCTGGGTATTCTGTGGCGAGTGACTCACCTCCTGACTCCCCAAAGCCTTTCTACCATCTACAGGGCACAAGTCAGGAGTGTGATGGAATCATTTCCAGTTGCCTGGATGAGTGCAGCTCCAACAACACTCAAGAAGCTGAACACCATCCAGGACAAAGCATCCCGCTTGATTGATACCCCATCCACCACCTTAAACATTCATTCCCTCCACCAGCAGCGCACCGTGGCTGCAGTGTATATCAGCTACAAGATGCATTGCTGAAACTCGCCAAGGCTTCTTCGACAGCACCTCCCAAACCCAGGACCTCTATCACCTAGAAGGATAAGGGCAGCAGGCACATGGGAACACCACCGTTTCCAAGTCACACACCATCTTGACTTGGAAATATATTGCCATTCCTTCATCGTCGCTGGGTCAAATTCCTGGAACTCCCTCCCTAACAGCACTGTGTGAGTACCTTCACCACACGCACTGCAGGTGTTCAAGAAGACGGCTCACCACCACCTTTTCCAAGGACAATTGGGGATGTGCAATAAATGCTGGCTTTGCCAGCAACACCCACATCCCACTTCTTGTCTATCCTCCCACTACCTTCACCCCCACCATTGATGGCTGTGTCTTCAGTTGTCTACGCTCTAGGATTCCCTCCCTAAAACCTACTTCTTTAGCCAAGCTCTTAGTCACCCATCCTAATATTTTCTTCTTTGGCTCGGTGTCAATTTTTGTCTGACAACGCTCCTTGGGATGGTTGCTTACGTTAAAGGTGCTGTGTAAATGCAAGTTGTAAATTTGCCTGCTGAGAAAAAATAAATGAACTGCAGCTGCACCCAAATTTATTTTGCTGAAAGACAAAAAAAAACTGGCTGATCATAGAATGCAGAGAAGGAGGCCATTCGGCCCATCGTGCCTGGTCTATCATTCCAGGTGGGAAACAACAACAATAAAAACTTGTATTTATATAGTGCCTCTAAGGTAGTCTTTTTGTATCTTCTCACTGTTTCCTTTGGAGGATCAGTGAGAAGTAGCGGAAGGATTGTCAGGCTGATTTAACAGTCTGACTGGCTGTGTTAACGCTCCTTCCATGGCCACTTAACGTAGTAAAACGTCCCAAGGCGCTTCACAGGAGCGTTAGAAGACAAAAAATGTTGACGCCCAACCACATCAGGAGAAATTAGGGCAGTCCAGCAAAAGCTTGATCAAAGAGGAAGGAATTAAGGTCGTGGACCTGAAACGCCAGCTTGGTTTCTCTCTCTCGGTCTGTCCACAGATGCTGCCTGACCTGCTGAGTGTTTTCCAGCATTTTTTCTCTTTCTATTTCAGATTTGCAGCATGCGCAGTATTTTGGTAGGTGGGTATTAAAGGAGGAAAGAGAGGGAGATTTTTCCCCCCCTACAACAATAGCAAAATTGTTGGATGCCAGAAAGCTGAAATAACAACAGAAAATGCTGGAAAACACTCAGTAGGTCAGGCAGCATCCGTGGTCTCCATGCTGACTTGGAAATATATTGGCTGTTCCTTCAACGTTGCTGGGTCAAAACCCTGGAAAAATCCCTCCCTAACATAGAAGATAGGAGCAGGAGTAGGCCATTCGGCCCCTCGAGCCTGCTCCGCCATTCAATGAGATCATGGCTGATCATCCAAATTCAGTACCCTGTCCCTGCTTTCTCCCCATATCCCTTGAGCCTTAAGAAATATATCCAACTCCTTCTTGAATATATTTAATGAATTGGCCTCTACTGCCTTGTGTGGTAGAGAATTCCACAGGTTCACCACTCTCTGGGTGAAGAAATTCCTCCTCATCTCTGTCCTAAATGGCTTACCCCTTATCCTTAGACTGTGACCCCTGGTTCTGGACTCCCCGACCATCGGGAACATCCTTCCTGCATCTAGTCTGTCCAGTCCTGTCAGAATTTTATAAGTTTCAATGAGATCCCCTCTCATTCTTCTAAACTCCAACGAGTATAAGCCCAATCGACCCAATCTCTCCTCATACGTCATTCCTGCCATCCCAGGTATCAGCCTGGTGAATCTTCGCTGCAATCCTTCCATGGCAAGTACATCCTTCCTCAGATAAGGCGACCAAAACTGCACACAATACTCAAGGTGTGGTCTCACCAAAACCCTGTACAACTGCAGCAAGGCATCCTTGTTTCTGTACTCAAACCCTCTCGCTACAAAGGCCAACATACCATTTGCCTTCTTAACCGCCTGCTGCACCTGCATGCTTACCTTCAGTGACTGGTGCACAAGGACACCCAGGTCTCGTTGCACTTCCCCTTCTCCCAATCTATTGCCATTCAGATAATAATCTGCCTTCCTGTTTTTGACACCAAAGTGGATAACCTCACATTTATCCACGTTATACTGCATCTGTCATGCTTCTGCCCAATCACCCCAACCTGTCCAAATCATACAGGAGTTTCTCGGCATCCTCCTCACCGCATACACGCCCACCCAGCTTTGTGTCGTCTGCAAATTTGGAGATATTACATCTAATTCCCTCGTCTAGATCATTAATATATATTGTGAATAGCTGGGGTCCAAGGACCGATCCCTGCGGTACCCCACTAGTCACTGCCTGCCACTCGGAAAAAAAAACGTTTATTCCAACTCTTTGCTTTCTGTCTGCCAACCAGTTCTCTATCCAAGTGAATACCTTGCCCCCAATCCCATGTGCCTTAACTTTACACGCTAATCTCTTATGCGGGACCTTATCGAAAGCCTTTTGAAAGTCCAAATACACCACATCCACTGGTTCTCCCTTATCTATTTTACCAGTTACATCCTCAAAAAATTCCAGTAGATTAGTCAAGCACGATTTACCTTTTGTAAATCCATGTTGACTTTGTCCGATCCTGTCACTGTTTTCCAAGTGCTCTGCTATTACATCTTTTATAATGGACTCTAGCATTTTCCCCACTACCGATGTCAGGTTTACCAGTCTGTAATTCCCCGTTTTCTCTCTACCACCTTTTTTGAATAGTGGGGTAACATTAGCTACCCTCCAATCCATGGGTACTGTTCCAGATTCTATCGAATGTTGGAAGATGATCAGCAATGCATCTACTATTTCTAGGGCCACTTCTTTAAAGTACCCTAGGATGTAGATTATCAGGCCCTGGGGATTTATTGACCTTCAATCCCGTCAATTTCCCTAACACCATTTCCCTACAAATGCTGATTTCTTTCAGTTCCTCCCTTTCATCAGACCCTATGTTCCCCGACGTCTCTGGGAGGTTATTTGTGTCCTCCTTTGTGAAGACAGAACCAAAATATGTAACGGCACTGCGGGAGTACCTTCACCGCAGGCACTGCAGGGGTTCAAGACGGCAGCGGCTCACCGCCACCACCTTCTTGAGGGCAACGAGGGATGGGCAATAATGCTGGCCTTTGCCAATGCCACCCACATCCCACCTCTTGTCTATCCTCCCGACTTCCTTCACCCTGCCATTGGTGGCTATGCCTTCAGCTGTCCACACTCTAGAATTCCCTCCCTAAACCTCTCTGCCTCTCTCTCCTCATTCAAGACCCCTCCTTAAGACCCAGCTGTGGCTCAGTGGGTAGCACACGCGCCTCTGAGTCAGAAGGTTGTGGGTTCAAGTCCCACTCCAGGGACTTGAGCACATAAAGCTAGGCTGACACTCCAGTGTAGTACAGAGGGAGTGCTGCACTGTCGGAGGTACCATCTTTCGGATGAGACGTTAAACCGAGGCCCCGTCTGCTCTCTCAGGTGGGCGTAAAAGATCCCACGCCCACTATTTTGAAGAAGAGCAGGGGAGTTATCCCCTGGGGCCAATATTTATCCCTCAACCAACACAACAAAACCAGATTATCTGGTCATTATCACATTGCGGTTTGTGGGAGCTTGCTGTGCACAAATTGGCTGCCGCGTTTCCCACATTACAACAATGACTACACTTCAAAATAAAGAAGTACTTCACTGGCTGTAAAGTGCTTTGAAACAACAGCAGAAAACGCTGGAAAAACTCAGGTCAGGCAACATCCGTGGAGAGAAATGGTGATGGCGACCGAGACGGTCCGGCGCTAGCGCGCTCTCCCTGCTTCGGGCGCCACGCTCTCGCCGCTCGCTCCCGCAACTGGAGCGAGGCGTTCGGCGAGTCGGGCGGAGGCAGCGCATCGGGACGCAGCAGCAGCCACGTCGACCCGCTAGAGCACGTCGGCTGGCTGCTCCTCAGTGGGGAAGCATTCCGACTGGGAGGAGGGGAGCTGAGCATAGTGGCCAGAGGCCGGACGCGGGAGAAGCAGGCCCGGGCCGTCGGACTGTGGAGCCGGCGATGGTGAGGTGGAGCCCACGGCGACTGGAGGATGTGTTTGGCGAGTCGGGCGGAGGCAGCGCAGCGCATCGAGCAGCAGCAGCAGCCACGACGACTCACAGTCCGACTGGGAGGAGGGGAGCCGGGAATGGTGGCCAGAGGGTGAGCGGGAGAAGCAGGCCACCACACGTGGAGCCGAGCCGGCAACAGTGAGGAGGAGGCCGCGGTGACTTGGAGGACGGAGCGGCTGAGGGACATCGTGCTCCCACTGCCACTGGATGCCAAAGAATTGACTTTCTGAACACGGCGCTGTAAAAATAGCTGACGTGTCCCTACGGGGAGTAAGCATTCCATTGTACTAGTACATATGGCAAATAAAATTGAATTGAATTGAATTGAATTGAAACAGCTTTGAGGTGTCCGGTGGTCGTGAAAGGCGCAAACATAAATGCAAGGCTTTCTTTTTTTCTTAAAACCTACTTCTTTAGCCAAGCTCTTAGTCACCCATTCCAAGTGTTTTCCAGCATTTTTCTGTGATTTTTTTCTCCCTTCCTCCTTTCCTTGCAGGAATTATTGTAGGGTTTTGGTTTTTCTTTTAAACTTTTAATTTAAAATTTGAACATTTTACAGTAAATCACATTTACAGAGCTCAAATCTCAGCTCTTTGTACAAAGTCACAAGCCCTCATGCCCACAAGGCAAGGGGGGTCCCAGTCTGGACAAGCTTCTTGGTCATTGTAGGGTTTGTGTGTGTACTCTTTTGATGCATACTTAAAACAAATAAGCTGTAACTAATATAACTTCAAATAAAACTTAACAAATTAAATTAAAATTTGTTTCCCGGTGGTGATAATGCACTCCAGTCCCCGCGGCGCCCACCGGTTGCGGAATGCCTCAAGCGTGCCGGCGGACTCCGCGTGCTCCATCTCCAGGGCCACCCGGGCGCGAACATGGCCACGGAAGAGAGGCGGGGCAATCGGGCCGAACAACCCCCTCGACCGCCCACTGCCTGGACCAATTGATGGCTTTTTTTGGCCAGGCCCAGTCCTACGAGGAGGTCCTCCGATCTGCCCACTCCCCCTCCGCACCAGGTGACCAAAGATCAGGAGCGTGGGACTGAAGTGCAGCCAAAAAGTAAGTGTGTGTGTGTGTGTGTGTGTGTGTGTGTGTAATCTGCTGCTTCGGGTGAAGCGCTAGTTGGGTGGGTGGGGAAAAGAGGGTCCATCTTTTCAGTGTACTCTTTTGATAGGTACATAAACAAATTGACTGTAAATTAATAAAACTTTAAAGAAAACTTAAATCAAATTATAATTTTGTTGTCCGAATTGATAATGCACTCCAGTCCCCGCGGCACCCACCAGTCGCGGAAGGACTCAAGCGTACCAGCAGACACCGCGTGCTCCATCTCCAGGGCCACCCGGGCGCGAACATGGCCACGGAAGAGAGGCAGGCAATCGGGCCGAATGACCCCCTCGACCGCCCGCTGCCTGAACCAATTTATGGCTTTTTTTGGCCAGGCCCAGGAGCAGTCCTACGAGGAGGTCCTCCAATCTGCCCACTCCCCCTCCACACCAGGTGACCAAAGATCAGGAGCGTGGGACTGAAGTGCAGCCAAAAATCGAGGAGCAGCCCCCTTCAAGTAGGGTTTGTGTGTGTGGAATCTCACTCACTCAGAGCTCAAGTCTCAGCTCTTTGTACAAAGTCACAAGCCCCTCATGCCGACAAGGGAAGGGGGGGGGGTCCCAGTCTCGACAAGCTTCTTGGTCATTGTAGGGTTTGTGACATTTAATAAATTTAAAAAAGGAAATAAACAGTTTCCTAGCTGATAAGGGAATTAAGGGTTATGGGGAGCGGGCAGGGAAGTGGACACGAGTCTAGGTTCGGAGCAGCCATGATCCTATTGAATGGCGGAGCAGGCCTGAGGGGCCGTATGGCCTACTCCTGCTCCTACTTCTTATGTTCTTATGTGTGTGTGGAATCTCTCTCACTCACTCACTCTGAGCTCAAGTCTCAGCTCTTTGTACAAAGTCACAAGTCCCTCATGCCAACAGGGCGGGGCGGGTCCCAGTCTGGACAAGCTTCTTGGTCATTGTAGGGTTTGTGTGTGTGGAATCTGCTGCTTCGGGTGAAGCGCTAGGTGGGTGGGGAAAAGAGGGTCCGGTCCAAGTGTTGAATCAGCTGCCTGTGAGTAAAGGCGTGACGCAGGCGCAGTGTCCGCCTCGGTCTCTCTCTCGCTCTCTCTCCGCGTTCAATGGACGAAAAGTGCAGCCGCGAGCCGCCTCCCGCTCCCGCTCCCCTCACCAATGGAGACGCCTCACAGCAGCAGCAGGCCGGCGGCCGCGACCACGGCGACCACCACCAGCACCACCTAATCACCAAAGTCAGCGATGTCTCAGACGGTCAGAAAACGAAGAAAAAGAAGAAGAAAGCAGGTAAAAAAAAATAATTTCCAACCCCCCACCCAAAAAAAGTGTGTGAAGGAGAAGAAAAAAAAAACCACCACCCCGTCTGGAGTTGAGGGATTGGTGACCTTGGTTTCATCCAGGCCCTCGGCCTGGAGCAAACAAAAAAAACATTTGCCCGGCGTTACCTTGTGTGTGTTTTTCTTTTAATATAACCTCACCTCTTTTTTTCCTCCCCCCCCTCCTCCCTCGGCTGGGTTGAGCGGAAATCAGACGGCGCTGGGTTGTTTGCCGGCCTGGAGCGGCGGCCCCAGATGATGCCGGCTCGCTGCAAGCTTCTCTCTGCTATTTCCTGTCCGCCATGTTGGAGGAGACACTCACTCACTCTGGATGGACATCTCCACACCACCAACATTCTGGCTAATATATATAGTTTCAATTCAATAGATTCCCTCACGTTTTTTATTTTGACCCTTGAGGGAAGACTCAAGTCATTCTCGAGGAAAATTTGCCTCAACTAACAAGGAGGAGCAGGGTGTATTCTAGCGGCCTCTCTCTCTCTGGGTGTAATTCTTATTTTTTGTGCCGTTATCACTGATTGATTTGTGTGTTTTTTAGCGCTTTCTGAAACATTTTCCAGATTCATTTGGGTGCAGTTTCTCCCCCCCCCCTTCCTTTCTCTTCCCCCCCCCTTCCTTTCTCTTCCCCCCCCCTCTCTCATTCGAAATGGTTTCATTACGTTGAATCAGCTTTACTTGAATAATTCCTCCCTCCTTCCCACGACAAGACCGATGGAAGAATGTATGTTCGTGATTTTGTACTTTTTTTTGATTCTCGTAAGTTTGCTTTAGGCCCTTTTTTTATTTTTGTGTTGCTCACTATTTGGCAGGTGCCGTGTGTGGCACAGACTCAGCCTGCAACGTGGGAAAGTCTCTCCAATGAGGGCGGGGAGGGTCTGTTCTCACTCGGGAGCATCGAGCACTTTTTTTTGTTTAAAAACTCCAGAATTATCCAAAATACTCCCAGTAAACGCGTAGAATGCAAATTATTTTTGTTTCTCTTAAATTATATTTTATAGAACATTTGTGGAGCTAAACCACATTTTTTTTTAAGGTCTTACTGGGTAGGGCCTACTTAAGGAAAAGCATAGACGCAGAAGGCAGACAAAATGCGTAGTGTTCACGAAATAAACTGACATGACTTGTTTGCTTTCCATTGTTTATGGATGGACTAACGTTCTTTTAGTTCATTTAAAAATATTTTGCGATTTTTATCTCTTCATTGGCCATTTTAATTCCAATAATATTTAGTCCAGTCATTGTTAAAAGTACAAGATTGAAGTATGTACTTAATTCTTACCACACTGTATTTAAGTTCGTGTACAGTATATTAGAACTATATAATGTGTATATCGTCATGCTTTAAACAATTAAGTGAAGTGGTGAACATCCAATAATATTTGATAAGCATTTCTAAATCTGTTCCTTGCTATTATAAATATCTGAATGCTAGTTGATATGGAATTAGATACCTGTTTTTAAACTCTACATTTGTATTCAAGGTAGCCAGTGTGCTCACTCTAGCATTTATTGTGTTGCGGACTTTTAATCTTAATTCCAGCGGCAGATGTTGGGCAGCGCTGCAGTCAAAAGTCACCATTTTGGCATTCGCCGTTGCTTGGTGAGACAGATTGGACCAGACTCTGTCGTATCCAGTTAGGTATCTGTTCACCATTGTTATTGTACTGGCAACTTTTGGGGGAAGAGAGAGATTTCCTGTAAGTGGGAATTGCCGCTGCCAAGTTTTCTTCTGAGTGGGATCACATACATTTGACAGTATACTGAGTTTATTCCATTCGCCTGAATTTGATATCCGTAATTTTTTAAAAATTGTTCTAGGCATGTGTAAAAATGCAAATAAAAGGCCTTTGTGTCCATTAAAGCAGATTTAGTTCAGGTGTAACATTTTTGCTTGAAACATTGCCATTCATTTTCCCTTTCTAAATGGTTTGACAGTATTGAAAGCAGGAATGAAGGCCAGTTGAGTGCTGAAGCTGCTTCATAGTATCTTACGTATAGACAGCTCAGTCTTCAATGTAGAAGTTCAGTTGTAGGGCTCATAGCCTTGATGTAGAAGTTTTGCAAAGCTGGTACTGGAAATTACTTAAGTACAACACAAAATTTTAACTATTTTAAGAACACAACATATTTTCTTGATGCAGAGGAGCCATTAATTCCTGTTGAAGTGCTGTATCAAGGACTAGTGAATTAAAACATTATTTGCTATATGTACGAATTTCTCCATGTTGGGTTTTCATTTTTTTTTGAGATTTCCTTTATGGGTCCTCTGATGCCTGCAAATCTGTAACTCAAACAACTTGTGAGCAGACATGCTTGATGGCATCCAGTATGATCCCCCTCGACATGTCCAGTTCGGTACATGGGTTTCTTTTGGCCTATCTTCTGAGACTGGTGCTGGCAGAGTCTTCCTGATTTCTTTCAAGTTTTTGAATATTTACTAATGGCGACTTGGTAAGAAAGGTATCGGGATATCCATGTTTCATTGGGTTGGGTGCAGCCTTTAAAGAAAGATTTGCCTGAAACTAAAACTTTAAATTTAATATGGAGGAACTATATAGGTAAATGCCTGGGATTCTCCTTTTTTGTCCAATTATGTTTTAGTCCCTTTTGTTTCAAAATAAAGTATTCAACCCTTGATAATTCGCGCTTCATCTTTTGAACATTACTTCTGTACTTCTCTATCATAGGGAGATGGGCTAATGATTTTTGAGCTGTTCCCTATAGATGTAACTTCTGGTTTCATTGATGATGGTGAACCAGCCCAAAGAAATTTCTAGCGCCTTCAGCTTGAAGTTTGGTTGTTTTAATTCTCTGTACGCTAGTGCTGGAAGTAACACTTTTATTTTAGTAATAGCTTTACTGTCATAAGCTTATACAACTAAAGTACAGCATTTTCTTAATACAATGTTAATAATTTTGACCATTTAATTTTCTGCACATGGAATTCCTTTTTGTAAATGATCTAACCTATCTTGCCTTTTTCTTTTTGAAAAGTTGCTTTAAATCTTTACTTGCCTTGCTGCTTTTTCCTTCTGGCTCCCATGGTTCATTGTGGGAGATCTTCAAATTGATGTTATATCACAGGTCCAACATGTTTATAGGTGTCAAACCAGGCTGCTTCATTGCATAGGAATGAATTAATTGTCTTGCAAGAGTTAAATTTTTTATCCTGTAGGGAAGCCAAAAGGCTGTTTAACAGCATTCGGAGAAAATTGAACTATATTTTTTGGCATACTTTCCAATATGTCTCAATTTGGATATTCAGTAATTCATGACCATTTAAATATTCATTTTATCTACAGTAAAAAGAAAACAGATGACTAGCATCTCATGGCAGGTTATCTATATTGCTTTTGAAAAGTTTTGTGACCGGTTAATTTCCTGCTACTAGAAGTCATGTGGTGGAGCAGTTTGATCGACTGATCTGGGCTTGGAAAAGGGGCTTTGGTCTCAGTATATTAAGTCTGCCAAAACATTTTTAAAACGTAGGCATTCTTAATGCTTATTAACCTTTAGAACAAAATTAATATACAGTCGTTACTTTGGCAATCACTTAAAGCCCTAATTTCTGAGGTGATATGAAGCATTGTTAACTTATTGTGAGATACTTGGTTTAAAAAAAAAAAAAAAAAAATTTGTTATAAACTTGGGAAATACCTCAATAATATCCTATATCGTGGCAGCAATAATGGCTTCTGGCAAATTGTCACGGTTGTGGTGTTCAGAACCAAGTGGCCATGGGTAAACTGCATTATGCCATTACCCAGTCATTTAATGAAACATTGGAGAAATTAGTAAAGATATTGCCTGTCTTTGTTTTATTTTCACACTTGTGATTACATGCTTTTACTCACTCACTTAAGAAGGGAGTACCAGAGAATCTTCAGGTATTGAGTTTGCACAGTCCTGCATCAATTGCTGACTTGAAGAAACTTGAGCTACTGTTAATATCAAGAGATTTTGGTCAGTCATTTATAAAATTTAAGAGCAGAATTTTTTTTAAAATTTGTGCCCAAAGTAATCAAGTATTCTGTTTTCATCTAGTCACCTGCTCCAGATCACCACTTGACCTGGTCCAGCAGGGAGGAGGAGAACTGATTTGGCAGATCTCCGTGGAGGCAAAAGTTGAATGTTTTTACAAAAAATGCTTAATATTTTTACACTTTTTTTCTATGTATAAAATGGAAGTACTTTAATTAACAGGTGCTCTGCTAGACTTTCCTTCCCCTTTAAGTCAGTCATATTGTGGCAGAGAGAGAAAGCTTTACTCAACAACTGGTTCGTGCTGTACCTGATCAACTGCTCAAGAGGGAGGGACTTCATGAACCATGTATTTCACGTACTCTAACTTGAGCACGACAAATACAAATTTAAAGTAGGGGAGAATTAATGAAAATGTCATGTTCTGGCCAAGCCTTTGCTATTCGTGTCTTAATCTTTCAAGAGTTGATTTAGTGCAGTTCTTCATTATATACTCCACTCCCTTGAGTCTCCAGTGCGCTCTCAGAAATACATCACAGTACTAGGCTGCTTAGTGAGATGAGGATCTGTTAATGACCAGTGTGAAAATATTACCTGACTGGATAGTGGTGCATCAGCGTTTACCTATGGCTGCTAACTTTTGTACAGTGGCAGGTTGCCTTGGCTGTAATTTTAATTTTTTACCCCCCCCCCCCCCCCCCCCCAGTCTAAAGTTGGGTAGTGTTTTGAATAAAAGCGCTTCCAATGGATTATCTCCTTTAGTCACAAAATGAGCAGAGCATCCTTTGCTGCACCAACTCTTAAGTCAAGTCTCTGGACAAGGCTGCTAAATTGTGAGCTTGCACCTACAAGTAACTGAACTGAGACAGTCCAAATTCATTTCACACGGAGACCTTGCAACTATTAGAGAATACTTTATATTCTTAAGCTGTGATTCAAGCTCTCTTCCCAGAAATGAATGGATAGTGTACCACCCAGTCCACTCCTCATATTTTAAATTTGTATGACTGGCTAATAATAGAAGCTATTCCTGTGCAAAGGACCTAGATTGCATCATATTAATTACTTCTAAAGTGTAGTTTCTGTTGTGCGCACAAGGTATTGCAAACAAAGGAGATCAATGCCCAGTTAATGCAGCACTCCCTGAGTACGGCACTCCCTCAGTACTGCACGCACTGAAGTATCAGTTTAGATTATGTGCTAAGTGGGGTTTGAACCCACAACCTTCAGATTAAGGGGCAACATTACTATCCCTGAGCCAAGCTGACCATGTTGGAGCTAATAAAGGGTCTAAATAAAAAGCACAGCAAAAAAGACTTGCATTTATATAGCGCCTTTCACGACCTCTAGACGTCCCAAAGCGCTTTACAGACAATGAAATACTTTTGAAGTGTAGTCACTGTTGTAGGAAACACAGCAGCCAATTTGCACACAGCAAGCTTCCACAAACCGCGACGGGATGATGACCAGCTAATCTGTTTTAGTGATGTTGATTGAGGGATAAATATTAGCCACGACACCGGGGATAACTCCCCTGCTCTTGTAAAGATGCCATAGCACTATTTCTATCCACTTGAGAGGGCAGATAGGGCCTTGGTTTAACACCTCATCCAAAAGATGGCATCTCCGACAGTGCAGCACTCCCTCAGCACTGCACTGGAGTGTCGGCCTCGATTTTTGTGCTCAAGTTTCTGGAGTGGAACTTGAACCCACAACCTTCTGACTCAGGTGAGGGTGCTACCAACTGAACCACGGCTGACACTTAGGTCTATAAAGTTTTGATTTGGAAACCTTGCAAAATTTCCATGCAAAAGTGATGAAAACATTCATGCGCTCCTTAAAGATGACAAATCAATGTTGCAAATCTTCTATCTATCAAAATTCACACTTTCATGTTGGCAGGTGTCCACAAATAAATGTTCTTATTTTACTCTTGCGTATTACCATCAGCTTTTGCTCTACTTCTCCAGTGCTGTGATATTCAAACAGCAAATTTCCTATCTAAATCAGCTGTGGGTGCCTAGACTAAAGCCAGAAGGACACACTCAGATTTAAATATGTGTGACATCTTGAGAGATACTCCTCCAGCAGGAGGGCAACCTTGGGGAAGATGTGACCTGCATATCCGACGATCCTGTCTTTCTCCCTACTTTTGGAGAAGTGGAGTGCTGCACATTCCTGTCAGCTGGTGCGTCATTCTTCTAATACTGGAACATTTAAGTGGGAACTTTTACTCTCACTTTAGAGCAGGAGCCTGCTGCAGACTAGAATAGAGACGAAGAGTTTCCATTTAAATATCAAAGCGCCGGAGCAGCAAGCGTATTACTAACTGCTGTTGATCCAATCCTCCTCCAATTCTGTAATCTTTTAATGACAGCTCTTCCTACTGACTAAACCAAGTTCTTGCCATTGAGCTAAAATCTGAGACTGCTGTGCAGGATAGATGCTGGAAGAGGAGGTTTTATAATTGTCAGTGGGAGCTAGGGGAGAGGTTGGAACAGAGTCCTGTTTAAATATCACCATGCTGTAAGAGAAACGATTGACTGCGCTTGTGCAGGAGGGCAATTGTAGGAAAGGTATTAGATCCTTTTTTTCCTCTCCTCTCCCCCCGCCCCCCCCCTTCCCCAAACAGACAGAAATTTCTCATTGTATATTGCGTGTACACAATCTATATAGTCATTAAGATCTGCCCATGCAATTTCTGAGGGTGCAGTTGTTCGGCTATTGATCTTCCTCCTATATTGACTAACAAACCAGTGTAGTGGAGTATGGCCACGAGTGGCATGGCCTTAAGCCAGTTACTTAGTTGTGCTTTTATCATTATTTTTTGAGGGTGGTTTGCATACTATGGATTTTACAAATTGCAACAAAACCTGTACAGTGTCTCCAACTGTGATTCCCATTTATATTGCTATAATTGGTGTTTAATTTCTCATCACATGATGTACTTAAAACATAGGAAATTCCAGTAGTTTGCTCGTGAACTGAACCCTTTGCTTAGATTATAGTACAGGAAGCTGTATTGTAGGCCAATTCAGTTTTTCACATGATATTTTCTGTTTGCTTGTATTGAGTTGGGATTCTATTGGTGAGTAACCTGTTGAAATTTACCATAAATAGAATTGTGTTCATCTATTTTCTTATGAGCATTCTTTCTTGTCCCTTTTGCTGCTTTAGGATTTAGGCTGCTTCTCTGACTGTTGAGCCTCTGGTAATTGTTGGTTGAGAAGCGGGTCTATGGTGTTTCACACTTGTTGACTTTATTTTTCCTTTCCTGTTTGTGAAAGTACCTGACCTCTGCCAGGCACTTGCCCATGATGGACAAGGCAGGATTTGGCACTTGGTTGTGTGAGGAATCATGGACATCCCAGCACAGACTAGTTGGACCAACTGGCCAGTTTCTGTGCTGTATATTCTATGCCCATGTCTAAAAGCTTGCCTTTTAAGTTCGAGTAACAACACAGCCATTTAAATCCTGCTTATTCGAGCTAATCTGTGGAATAAATTCTGTTGTGCACTATGATACATTCAGTTGGTTCTTTTAAAGTGTAACATTATTTACCAGTGTTGAGTCCAGGTGTTCTTTCATGAGTTACAACAGTTTTGCTTAAGACTGAAAGAATGCCTGGAATTTATTAACACCTATGTGTTGATCTGTTCTGCGACTCATGTTCCTCATGGAATTGTAGCACATTTTGTAGAATTGCTTCTGGAGTACCATGTGGATCTCTCATGGTATTGCGTATGTTAGAACAGATGTACCATTATATAACTACGTAAGTTTTATATTACTAGTAAGATGCTCGTGGCAAGTTTGAGTAGGTTGTTAGTGAATTAAATGGAGTTTATGTGGGAATTGGAGTCAATAGTGGACGTTTGGTGGGTTGGATAGTCTTGGAGTAGGAAGTGTTTTCTTGGGATTGGGTGGTGGGGAGCGTAGGGGATGCTGATTTTAGTGGTGTAGCTTGGTGCACTCGGGTAAACAAAGTGGGAGTGATGGTTTGGGTGGATGGGAGATCTCGGGCAAAGGAAAAGTGGAGTCGGTGGGGAGCAAGTGGGAGCCTTTTGAGAGTTGGTTGGGAAGCGGGCAACTGGCCTGGAAAATGCAAAAGCAGGAGAAGAGCATCTGTTGAAGATGAAGGGAACCAGTAACAGGCAGCAAAGAAAGTAATTTTCTTCGAGGAAAGGGCAGGCATGCACGTGCTACTTAATTATCTTTAGTTTTGCAGCATTAGGAAACCAGCACTATTTTCCCCCTCCCCATTACTTTCTGTTTACTACTCTGCCAATCTGTGCTGTAAAGCAATCTCTTTCCCCCCCCCCCCACCCCCACAAAGAGCTATCAGTCACTTGTACTTTGGGCAACAACATTTTAAAGTGTTAGGCTTTCCCTGGTATTGAGCTGGGAACAGGTATATTAAAATTTATATTAAAACTTGGTGCCCCCTCCTTCCCACTGGCGCATCACTGTCAAACACATGCCTGCTGCTTGCTGTACTGGCTTTTCTCCTTCTCCCAACCACCCCCCCCCCCCCCCCCGGATCCTTGAGTTCCTGAGTTCCTTTGGTAACTGCTGTATATGGCCCTCCAATGTGCTGCCATGTCTTGGGTCTTCTCATTGCATTCAACCCAAATCCCACTTTGCCCGCTCTATTACTGACTTACCTGATTAGCCCTTTTTTTTGATCTTCGGTAAACCGGCGCTTCAGTATAAACATCACTCTGGCTGATTGATTTGCCCTCTTGTATTACTTGCCTGGGGATCTTACAAAGATTGGGATCTCATTTTGAGATGTTGCAGGCTCAAATCTGTGTTTTCCTCCCATTCAGTGACTGCAAAAATAAAGTTGTATAATGCAGAGAACATTTAAAAAGCAACTAGAGCATCACCAACACTTGAGGGGTGAGGTTGGGAGGGGTGGATAAGAATGAACAAATAAAGAGTTTAATGAATTCTTTGTGTTGCTAAGTGGAATGCATTTGTAATTTGGGGGACCTGTAGTCTGACACAGTCTGGGTGCTATTGGCTGGCTAAAATTCATGAATCATTCTTGTTTTTAAAAATTACCGTTACTGATCCATGTTCACTCCAACTGCTGGCTTCGGTAGCTTTAAGTCAGTCCTTCATGCAGTGCCGCTAACTTTTATATATTGAAGGATATCCGTGATAGTTTTAAGTAACTCAAGTTTTAGAACTATAAATGGTACTGTTCAAACCGGCACTATAAAATGCATAGTCTTTAGAATATATAAGCATAATATTTAGAATCCAGATAGAACTCCCATTGTATACGGAGGAAAATGAAGTAATATGTTAATTTTCTTGGGCACAGTACAGAAATGCTATTGTCAGAGGTTAACTTGTGTGCCTATTCATTTGAATACAATTAATTGCGTAGTATGCTTGATATGGCAGAGTATCCTGCATGTTTTTGTATTTGTTCATGGGCTGTGGCAAGGCCAGCATTTACTGGCCAGCCCTGGTTGCCCTTGAGAAGGTGGTGGTGAGCCTCTGCAGTCCATGTAATTGAGTGGCTTGCTAGGCCATTTCAGAGGGCAGTTAAGAGTCAACCACATATAAGCCAGACCGGGTAAGGATGGCAGATTTCCTTCTGTAAAGGACATTAGTGAACCAGATAGGTTTTTACGACAATCCGATAGTTTCATGGTCACCATCACTGATGCAAGCTTTTTATTCCAGATTTATTTAATTAACTGAATTTAAATTCCCCCAGCTGCCGTGGTGGGATTTGAACTCATGTCTCTGGATCATTAGTCCAGGCCTCTGGATTACTAGTCCAGTAACATAACCACTATGCTACTGCCCCAGCAGCTAAACGACTTTATTTTGAAAATGTAATTAAAATCTAACTTTTGTCTCTTTTTTTTTTTTCTTTTAGGTTTTGAAGAATTAAATGGTGATGCTGGATCAGAAGACGAGGTTGAATCTGCAGCAAGCCAGGAAACTGAAGAGTTAAACTTGATTTCTTCCAGCGCAGCTAACGGCAGGAAGCAATTTTTAGACACTAACTTCAACCCCAGGCACACAACAAAAACTATCGCGCACAGCAGAGTGGGTAGTAAAACAAAGAATTATAATCAAAAAAACAGTATGGACAAAAAGAATGACAAAGCCTTTGAGAATAAATCTAGGGATAGCCGAGCAATTGAGAAAAAGGAGGCGTTGTCATTTCTTAATGGTGTTATAACTAGCAGCTCTGGGTACATTACAAATGGATTTTCTGTCAAGAATTCAGCTGACAACGATGGTAGTGGATCTGAGAGTGGTTACACCACACCGAAGAAACGTAAAGGCCGGAGGAATAGCGACAAAGGTATTGAGAACTTAAATTTGTTTCAAGAGAAAATCATGCAGCACGAGGGGAATCCACTAACCCCAAAACCGGATCTTGAGAATACCAAACTTGAGTTATCTGAGCAGAAGGCAAATCGTCTGGAAAATGCTAAACCTAGTGGTAGGTATGAACTTACAGCAGTTAGTGCAGCCGGAGCTCGTGGAAAGGTGGCAGCTGGTGAAACTCAGCGAAAAAACTCTGATGGAAAACCTAGTGGTGGTAAAAAGTATGAAGAGCGACCTAAATCAAAGGCAGCATGTGTAACTTCAAAGGAAGACTCTTGGACCCTCTTTAAACCACCTCCAGTCTTCCCAGTGGACAACAGTAGTGCAAAAATTGTTCCCAAGATTAGTTATGCAAGTAAAGTTAAAGAGAACCTCAACAAATCGCCCTCAAATCAGTCACTGGCTGTGGACACTCAGGCACAAGCTTCAGGTCGTTTGTCACAGGTTCCCATGTCTGCTGTGAAAGCTGTCACCTCATCTAGCTTTTCCAATGGTTTGGCTTCAGGAGTGACTGATGGGCATATTGGTGTTTCAGGAGTCCAGACAGTTACTGCTGCTAATACTGTAGTGCCTGCCTCATCTGGGAGTGAAACCTCCGTGTCCCCTGATGGCACAGACCCATTGGCCGCGGAACAAAGAAAGCAGGGTCTCTTTGTCTACCCTTCAAATATGCAATCGGTGCTTCCTAGCACAACGCAGGTAGAGCTGCCATCACAGACAACTCAACAAAACCTGGGGGATATTTTCCAGAACCAGTGGGGGTTATCTTTTATAAATGAGCCAAGTGCTGGCCCTGAGCTAGCCACTGTAAGATCTGTGGACAACCCACCTCTGGAGGTGACATTTCAAGCTGAATGTGCTGCCACTTTGGTTTCACAGGGTGCTGAACTGCTGTCATCAGGATCTGAAATTCCTGTGTTTCCAAAGGCTTATGAACTAGACAAACGGACTAGCCCTCAGGTTCTCAGCAGTGTCATGAAGACTGCCGCAGTGGCTGCTGGTGTTTCTGCTGAGGGCATGGCCCTGTCTATGGAACCACATGTTAGTGAACTGCAAAAGATGGCTGCTACAAGCCAAAGTGCAATAGTTTTTGTCCCAAAGGACTTTGGGAATGAAACACCACAACAGGCCTCTTCTACCAATGCTTTGGTGCCATCCGCCAAAGAACACCCAAGGTACCACAGAGGCTTTGACAGAAAAGACAGCTTTGGGTCATTTGACTTGAAATCTGCTGTTATGTATCACACTAAAGGTAATATTTTAATGGCGTTTGCACACAAATGAAAATTGGTTGTTGCAATACATCTACTTTCCAAGGATCTCAAAATAGTGATACAGGAAACTTTCTGGTATCCGGCACTGAATAGACCGAGCTGGTGCCGTACCATCAAAACTGCCGTAGAAACCAGCGCTAATGTTAAAACATACGGAGCTTTTGAGCTCCGTGTGAATCAACAAACCCTGTTGCTTAGCAACAGCTTCAAAACAGTCGGCCGCAGCTTAAAAGCGTCGCTGTAGCTAAGCAACAGCTTCAGCTAGACCTTGCAGAGCCTGTCTGGGGGGGAAAAAAGCAACGAGAAGTAAAAAAAACTTATAGGAAACGGCTCCTGAATTTTGCCGGTAGATAGAGCTTTCCGGACATTTAACCTCTGGTTAAATGAAAGTTTCCTGTAACAGGGATTTTAGTCTTAATGAGCTTTGAACACCTTTTCTTAGTATCTTCAGTGATTATCCTTATTCAGCATGAGTTCCAATTTTTGGCACGCGAGTAAAAGTTTACAATGCGATTGAGTTTGACTTTAGTCCAATTGCATATCAAGTTGTCATGACGTTCCTGGTAGTTTAATAGGATGGAAGACCCTTCTTCCACCATTCTATTTCTGGTTCATTTTGAATTGATTAGGCTGTATTTAAATTATGAAACATTGCTAAACCTAGTGTATGGCATGTCCAAGGACTGGGTAGAAGTGCTTTTCTTCACGAGGTCTGCTGTTGAACCTTGATTTGCTTCGTGACTTGAGTAGGCCTTCCTTTACATGGAACCCTGTGCACCTTAAAGCCCATTTATATTAGAAATGAGAACATCTACACAGTAGCAGACCTGAAACATGGATATTTTAAGTGTGCCAACTAGATGTCAGTTGGGAATATTACCATACTAGTACTGCAGAGAAGTGGTGCAGATCAAAGCTACCTTGAGCCAAAGCAGTATAAAAACCTTCTAAGAAATGGGTTATTTGAAGTGGCAATGACCCTGCATCTGTTCCCAAAATTAAATCCTGTAACTTAAGTCTGGAGTAAATATCTGGGGAAATTTGTAGAAGGATAGGATGGAAGGCTTTAGTAGCTGAATACAATCTTGTCTGGTCAAGACAGTTCCACAAACCTTTCAACTTTCAGTTACCTGTGTTGTATGCCTCCTGGCAGCACTCGACTAGCTCTCCCTACTGATCATTCTTCTTGTATTAGCCTCAAGTGCAAACCAGATTTTGCCACTGTGCAGGGTCTTCATAATTGAGCCTGATCTTGTTCTTCACATTCTTCGTGCTTGTTTCCAGCAGGGTAACTTAATAACGATTCAGAACATAAACCTTGGCTGAGTTTTTTTCCTCTTTTCCTACCCCTTCACGCAAGGGCCATGAAACCAAATGTGATACCTTCATAGCTCTCCTAGCTGAGATTAGTAAACTCAGCACAGATGGGGATTAAACCTGGATCCGCCATGATTTGCAGACCTCAGTACCACGTGAGGTGGTGTATTTGCCACCAATTTATTGAAATACATCATACTTTTTGAAAAGATATATGACACGAGCCACAATTACAATGAATGAATAAAAGAAAGCTGGGTGGCGGTGACTTTTATAAATGTATTTATGTTGTCAGAATGTCTACCATCAGATCTCAATTGGGAGCTTTAATTTAGTTACCAATCTTTAAATTGATTGGGTAGTCAGCAATGATCTTTACAGTGCTGCCAATACTGGGGTGGTAAGTCCACCCAGCTACACCAGTTGCAATTGGCAAATGTCTACTGCTCAAACCTTGACCTGTCGCTGCTGTTGAGCAGTACCAAATTTATGTGGCCTGGATTGGTTTTGATAGATAATAGTTGAAGTAGAGCTCTTCAAAGCTGGTTCCATTATAGTCATATAGCAAAATACTGCAGATGCTGGAAATCCGGAAATCCAACAAAAAATGCTGGAAAAACTCAGCAGGCCAGGCAACATCCGTGGAGAGAAATTAAGAGTCGACGTTTCGGGTCGAACCCTTTTTCAAAACTGGAAAGGAAATAAAATCGATCGAAGGCAGGGCTGCGATAGAACAAAAGAAGTAAAGAGACATATAAGAGGTATTCAAAACCAGACGAGATGGTAATCGGACAGTGGAGACAAGACGGCTGAGATTAGGTGTGAAATGTACTGGCAGGATGAGAGACAGCTGCCATGTGGGAGAGGGAAAAAAAAGGAAAGGGGGGGGGGGAAAAATATAAGTAAAAATATAATAGGGGCCGAGGTTATGATCTAAAATTGTTGAACTCGATATTGAGTCACCGCTCCATTCGCACTCGGACCTCACCGTCCTCGGCCTCTTGCATTGTTCCACGGAAGCTCAACGTAAACTCGAGGAACAGCACCTCATCTTCCGATTAGGCACTTTGCAGCCTTCCGGACTCGATATCGAGTTCAACAATTTCAGATCATAACCTCGGCCCCTATTACAGTTTTACTTTCTTTTTCCACCCCTTTGTTTTGGGTCTTCCCTTTCCTTTTTCTTCTCTCTCCCACATGGCAGCTGTCTCTCATCCTGCCAGTGCACTTCACACCTAATCTTGCCGTCTTTTGTCTCCACTGTCCTATTACCATCTCGTCTGGTTTTGAAAACCTCTTAATGTCTCTTTACTTCTTTTGTTCTATCGCAGCCCTGCCTTCGATCTATTTTATTTCCTTTCCAGTTTTGAAAAAGGGTTCGACCCGAAACGTCGACTTTAATTTCTCTCCACGGATGTTGCCGGGCCTGCTGAGTTTTTCCAGCATTTTCTGTTGTTATTTCCATTATAGTCATCATGGAATGAGAGTGGGTTCAATTATTAGAATGTGAAAGTAGGGGAATAACCCCGAATGGCAACAATTAAAATGATTGGGAGGGGACAATTACAAATACAATTTATACTTGGAATTAGGATATCTGGTAATTGCAAGTTAAACTCGGCTGACTGAATCAAGTCATAGAAACATAGAAGATAGGAGCAGGAGTAGGCCATTCAATGAGATCATGGCTGATCATCCAAACTCAGTACCCTGTCCCTGCCTTCTCCCCGTATCCCTTGATCCCTTTAACCTTAAGAAATATATCCAACTCCTTCTTGAATATATTTAATGAACTGGCCTCCACCGCCCTCTGTGGCAGAGAATTCCACAGGTTCACCACTCTCTGGGTGAAGAAATTCCTCCTCATCTCAGTCCTAAATGGCTTACCCCTTATCCTTAGACTATGACCCCTGGTTCTGGACTCCCCGGCCATCAGAAACATCCTTCCTGCATCTAGTCTGTCCAGGCCTGACAGAATTTTATAGGTTTTGATGAGATCCCCTCTCAATCTTCTAAACTCCAGTGAGTATAAGCCCAATCGACACAATCTCTCCTCATACGTCATTCCTGCCATCCCAGGTATCAGCCTGGTGAATCTTGGCTGCACTCCCTCCATGGCAAGAACATCCTTCCTCAGGTAAGGTGACCAAAACTGCACACAATACTCAAGATGCAGTCTCACCAAGGCCCTGTACAATTGCAGCAAGACATCCTTGTTCCTGTACTCGAACCCTCTTGCTACAAAGGCCAACATACCATTTGCCTTCTTAACCGCCTGCTGCACCTGCATGCTTACCTTCAGCGACTGGTGCACAAGAACACCCAGGTCTCTCTGCACTTCCCCTTCTCCCAATCTATTGCCATTCGAATAATCTGCTTTCCTGTTTTTGCCACCAAAGTGGATAACCTCACATTTATGCACATTATAGTGCATTTGCCACGTTTCTGCCCAATCACCCAACATGTCCAAATCGTACTGGAGTTTCACGACATCCTCCTCACAGCATACCCTCCCACCCAGCTTTGTGTCGTCTGCAAATTTGGAGATATTACATTCAATTCCCTCGTCCAGATCATTAATATATATTGTGAACAGCTGGGGTCCTTGGACCGATCCTTGCGGTACCCCACTAGTCACTGCCTGCCACTCGGAAAACGACCTGTTTATTCCAACTCTTTTTGCTTTCTATCCGCCAACCAGTTCTCTATCCAAGTCAATACCTTGCCCCAATCCCATGTGCCTTAATTTTGCACGCTATTCTCTTATGCGGGACCTTATCGAAAGCCTTCTGAAAGTCCAAATACACCACATCCACTGGTTCTCCCTTATCTATTTTACCAGTTACATGCTCACAAAATTCCAGTAGATTAGTCAAGCACGATTTACCTTTTGTAAATCCATGTTGACTTTGTCCGATCCTGTCACTGTTTTCCAAGTGCTCTGCTATTACATCTTTTATAATGGACTCTAGCATTTTCCCCACTACCGATGTCAGGCTTATTGGTCTGTAATTCCCTGCTTTTTCTCTACCACCTTTTTTAAATAGTGGGGTAACATTAGCTACCCTCCAATCCATGGGAACTGTTCCAGAGTCTATCGAGTTCTGGAAGATGACCAGCAATGCATCTACTATTTCTAGGGCCACTTCCTTAAGTACCCTAGGATGTAGATTATCAGGCCCTGGGGATTTATCGGCCTTCAGTCCCATCAATTTTCAGTTTTCAACCATGTGTTTTGATGGAGTGCATATGGTGTTAAGATGGTCAGTTTGCGGGGGGCTAATGCTACTGTGATCTATTTTGGGATGACTGTGTTGCACTGACCATGCAATCAGTTGCTTTAGTTTCTTACAAAATGTGGAGTTCCAGTGTAGATATCGTGTGCATGGAGAATTCTGCAGCATCCTGTCTGAAGCTTGTGTTTTGCTCTACACATTAATCGATCTGCTGACCAGAAGAGTTGAAACATGCTGCTGTGTGCATATAGGCAAATTCTAATGCATGCCATTCGATTTTTGGGATGTTGAACTTTTTAGCTGAGTAGATATGAGGGAAGATGTTACTTACCTTCTCCTTGAAACATTTACAGGGAATATTAACTCTTTAAAATAGTAAAAGCTAGGAATGAGTTAAGTGGTTTATTTTGAAACCATTACAGTCTTGTGCATCTTTTAACTTCTTGCACTTAGCATGCTATTTGACATGTAAATAAGAATTGTGCAGGTGGGAGAATTACTAATTAAACATGCTATCTTTGTGCCCTTATAAGTGGATACTGTCTGATGGAACAACTCAGTCATATTTTTGAGATTTGTCAGCCGCATTTATTATATGGGAAAAGTTGTCACTTTCATTTTTGACCTTGGGGAGGTACAAGACTTTACAAGCACAAGAAACTTTTCCAGCCTCAAATCTCCTAATTCAGCTCAGGATATGCATATTTATAGCAGTTAGATCTTGTGGTCTTAATGGGACACTCCAATTTAGTAGAACAATACATTGCATGATACATGGCTATAATCCGGTCATTACAAAACTATGCAGATTCCAATCACCAGCACGGTCACTGGAAATCCAATATTGGCCCAGAAATTCAGGTCAGAGGCTTCCCGCGGTGTAAGCCCCTGACCTGCACTTGCGCGCCGGCCGTTGAGCTGTGGGCCCGCGTGGAATTCCGATCCTGGGCCTGCTCCGACTGCCGGCGCGCAGTGCTCGCATATCCCAGGGGCGCAGTTAGTTCGATGCGTCCCCTGGGATCACATGGACCATGGAGAGCCAATCGGAGCAGGGAATGCTGTCAAAACTTATAAATACTACGGGCCCCAAAACATCACTAAATCTTCAAATACATTTTTTTTAAATCACATTTTTTAAATAAACTAAATTGCATGAAATAACTATTAAACAATAATTTAAACTTTTGAAAAAAATAATTTTATTTTCTAACGGGGCTAAAAATAAACTTACCTTTCTTTAAAGTATTTAAAAAATAATAAACCTGTGGAAAAAAGTTTTAATTTTAATTAATTCACCACTTGTAAAAAAAAAAAAAAAAACAGGCCTTGCGACTGCGTTTTACATGTCTAACTTCTGGAGACTTGCCCTCCCGGGAAAACATGCAAAAAAAAAAAAAAACCCCCCAAGTTCGATGCGCACGCGCAGCCTCTCCTGCGCACGTGTTCGAACTCTCAACCCCTTCATTCAGGGGAACGGAAGTGCCGGTTTCCCGCGCATTCGCAGTGCATGCAGGAAACTGGCACTTCCATTGGGCTTACGGGTGAGGACCCCGTGCGTACTCACCCGTGGAGACCCGAATTTCTGGGCCAATATATAAGAACATAAGAAATAGGAGCAGGAGTAGGCCATTCGGCTCCTCGAGCCTGCTCCGCCATTAAGATCATGGCTGATCTACCTCCACTCCACTTTCCTGCCCGATCCCCATATCCATTGATTCCCGTAATATCCAAAAATCTATCGATCTCGGATTTGAATATACTCAATGACTGAGCCTCTACAGCCCTCTGGTAGAGAATTCCAAAGATTCGCCACCCTCTGAGTGAAGAAATTTCTCCTCATCTCAGTCCTAAATGGCCGACCCCTGGTTTGAGACTCCCCAGTCCTGTTACCACGTCCTTACGAATAGATTCTAGCATTTTCCCTACTACTAATGTCAGGTTAACTGGTCTGTAGTTCCCTGTTTTCTCTCTTCCCTCCTTAAATAGTGGGGTTACATTTGCCACCTTCCAATCTGCAGGAACCATTCTATAATCTTTCTTGTGCCAGTGGAAACATTTTTATCCCTATTTACATCCTGGGATGGCGGGACTGTCGTATGAGAAGAGATTGAGTAAACTAGGCCTGTATTCTCTTGAATTCAGAAGAATGAGGGGGGATCTCATTGAAGCATACAAAATTATTACAGGGCTTAATAGGGCGGATGCTGGGAGAATGTTTCCCTTGGCTGGGGAGTCTTGAACCAGGGGCCACAGCCTCGGGATAAAGGGTAGGCCATTCAGGACTGAGATGAGAAGAAATTTCTTCACACAGAGGGAGGTGAATCTTTGGAATTCTCTACCCCAGAGGGCTGTGGAGGCTCAGTCATTGGGTATATTCAAAACAGAAGTCGATAGAGTTCTGACTAGTAAGGGCATCAAGGGATATGGCGATAGGGCCGGTGAATGGAGTTGAGGCAGAAGATCAACCATGATCTCATTGAATGGCGGAGCAGGCTCGAAGGGCCGAATGGCCTACACCTCCTATTTCTTATGTTCTTATTCTATCAAAACCCTTCATAATTTTGAACACCTTGATCAAATCTCCTCTTAACCTTCTCTGCTCGAAGGAGAACAACCCCAGCTTCCCCACAGAACTGAAGTCCCTCATCCCTGGAACCATTCTAACCAACATTAATATTTTTAAAGAAAAATAAATCATCCCCGCTACCATGTTGTTCCCTTTTTTTAAAGAAAAATATTCAACATATATAACAGCGCGCAGATAAATTCAAGCAAAATCTCTCTTTCTGAAGGGCGTGGTAGGGAAGTGAAGAATTTTTGTATTTTGTGTTCTACATTGGCTAATATAGCAAAAACTACTTAACCTTATCTTGGGAGTTTCTAGAACAATTTACTGAATGATTTATAATTCGAAATTTCGATTTTATTACCTTGAGGTGTGTGACTGCAATGATTCTTATCTTAGTAAAAAAAAAATGAACTGATTGCATTCCAGGTTTACTCATGGCTCTTTTTATATAAAACAAAAAAAAGAATTATGGTTCTCGTGCTGTTTTGAAGGAGGTGGTTGCTTCTTTATGAATAAATCTGAGAGTTCAGCTCAGACCAGGGATTGCAGCTGAATACTGTTTCACACTGCATGGTGCATTAATCCAGTAAGCTATAAGGAAGGGAAGCTTCCCATATTTGGTATTTGTTTCTCCAGCAGTGTTTTCCTATTTTAGGCAGTGGTGTGGGGGTGACTTTAATGTTGAGTGTAAAGATTGCAGCTAAATTTTGCACCGCTAATTTAAACCAGATAAAGAAGTTCATATTCACAGTTGAAAGCTCTTGTCTCTGTGTGAGTTCTGTAATATGTGAAAGCTAATAGAGCACACTACCGTATATCTGCAGTGGTCTTTTTCTCAGCCATTCCTTTCTCTCTTTCCCCCCCCCCCCCCCCCCCTCCAATATCTAGGCCATTTATCTTTCCCTGTGTGGGAACACTCCTTGAATTGGCCAAGTATGACTTTTGTATATTTGGCCACCTATACCTGTAAAGATGCTGAGGTTAGAAATTCACCATATAGGAAACAAAGAAAATTGCTGCGTACCACATAGGATCAATGCACTTGACTCTAGAGTATTTTTGTTTACTAATCTGTCTCCCATGGTGTGTGTTGTTGGTCGCCTAGGGTCTGGAGCTGTGACATTAAACTGCTACGGTAGAGCTGTGTTTGATTCAGCCTGTCCTTTTTAAGGTCTGTGCTCAAGAACTCATTGTGGAGAAGTAATGTAAATGGCAATACCTTGCGGTTAATTAGAAGCTAACTGTTGAAGGACGTTTCCTAAAGGCTGGCAGTTGCTTGTAATTCACCAGCTCCTGCCCTTGAGAGGCAAGAAAAAAGCAATAAAAATGTTGCTTTTTAATAATAAACAAAACTTTTTGGCTGTCTGAAGTGCAGTGCTTTAGTATATACCACCAATTCTCCCATGGTATTGCTTGCTGTGAGTGGTTACATTTTCATGCGAATGGGTGTTAGGGTTTGTAAATTGGGGAGGAGTTCACATCCCCATTGGGGAAAAAAAATTCAAAAAGGTTTGTAAGAACTCAAAGGGCAGTAAATGTTATTTGATCTAATCCCAGAAAAGTTGTTTTGTTGCCCACAATGAATAACTGTTCTTCCCTCTTTTCCCTCCACCCCCCCCCCTCCCACAAATGTGCAATTACATAAATAAAAAGCAACAAAGGGATACCAACAAGAGATGCTAAAAGGGAATATGGGAAAAAAAAACTTGTACAGGATAGAAAAGCTAACAGCAAAAGTTCTTAAGTTTAAGGACAAAATACCAGTGCAAAAGAATCTAAAGTCAAGGGGAGGAACTTGGTGGATTTAATATAAGGGAGAAAATAATGGTACTGCAGATACCATTCAGTTGTGATTTGTTTCATGGATATGAAGCTTGAGTCCATTCGGTGCAAGTGTGCTGAAGAAATTAATGTGTGTATAAAAAGAAATGTGACACCTGACATCCGAAGAACAGAATGTGCTACATGTAAGGTAGAGATAGGAATCTTTTCCTCTGGGGTTGCTCACAGTCATTGTGGAGCTTACTGTAGGCTGGGTTAGCAGTTAAACATTGTGGAGAAGTGGTCTTAATTGTCCTGAGGTCAGTCAATTGAAAGAAGTTTGCAGATTACTGGGTGTATGTAAATTTCTGGTTGGGGAACAAAGGTTATACTTTTCGACCCATTTGGATGGTGATGGATGCTGTGAGCATGTTTATGTAGATAAGTTGCATAAAAGTAGAGTGCATTTGGCGAAAGCTTCAAAGACAGATGTTTCTTGAATTTCAACTTGATGGTTGCTGGAAGCATAGAGAAAGGTACTCTGGTACCAGTATATTTTCCAGAAACTCCTGCATGCTCCAGAAACCTTGGTTCACTAATTGAAAAATCTGGGGCTTAAAAATTGAGGGGTGAGTCCTGACACATGTCGGGATGTGCCCTACTGCGAGTACTGAATTTGCCATATTTCATGATCCCTTCATTACCTGACCACCATCGGCCATCCACGCCACTAGGGGTGAATTCGAGACGCCCAACCACCGAAAAGGCCATAAATTGCATTGCTATGTTGGACGCACTCCTTTATAAGAGGGGCCACATTTAAACAATTGCCTGTTCTTCGAGGCTTTGGCCCATGATCCTGGCCTTGGCCCTCAGTTGGGGCCCACATGCACCCTGCAGTAGCCTGTTTTCACATTCAATCCCTCATTAGGGTCAGGGACAAGGGAACTTTTGGTGTTTGAAGATCCTGGACCCTCGTGCATCAATGGCCTTGTCGAGTGCAGTGAACAATCCAACCTTTACAAGGTCCAGTGGAAATCCCAAAGAGATGGCTTGTCCTGGCTTAATTTCTAGCTCTTCCAGTATGCTGCTGTCAGTTATGATAGGAGTGTACTGAAAGGGCCATCCTATATATGGGACAAAGGTTGATGTAGCAACACTGTCAGGGCGTGAGTTACAAAGGCAGAGGAGGGCTGTCTAACCATGTGCTTAAATTAGTTATTTTAGTTATGCTTGAATTGTTTCTCCAGTCTTAACTGAATTGGTCCAGCCCCAAAAATAGTTTTAACTTGGCTCTGAAAAGGTTATTTTTAGAACTCCAATGCTTCCAAGAAAAATTAACTAACAGATGTACCAGCTGTGTTCACTAACTTGCTGTATCCTCTTTTGAACATCCTTTTGATGTTTTTACTATAAAATTGATATAACTAATTTTGCTAGACAAAGCACATTTGTAGCCATGGTTGAATTGATTTAATTTGGTTTACTTGTACATGTGTGAAAATTGTACGGTATTGATAGTGGGGTGGGGTGGGGCAGGGCAGCCGAGACCCCTGCTCCTGATCAACATCCAGTGATCCTTGCTGGAAAGCCTGCATTTGTGATTGATGGGATGTAGCTTTGCTATAATGCTAGTCACAACAACTTGTATTTATATACCGCCTTTAACGTAGTAAAATGTCCCAATGCGCTGCACAGGAGTATTTTAAGACACAAAATTTGACACTGATCCACATAAGGAGAAATTAGGGCAGGTGACCAAAAGCTTGGTCAAAGAGGTAGGTTTTAAGGAGTGTCTCAAAGGAGGAAAGAGAGGTAGTGAGGTGGTAGGTTTAGGCAAGGAATTCCAGAGCTTAGGGCCTAGGCAATAGAAGGTATGGCCACCAAAGGTTATGCGATTATAATCAGGGATGCAGAGGGCAGAATTAGAGGAGCACAGATATCGGGGGGAGGGGGGGGGTGGGCGGTTGTGGGGCTGAAGGAGATTAGAGATAGGAAGGGGCGAGGCCATGGAGGGGTTTGAAAACAAGAATGAGAATTTTGAAATCGATGCGCTGCTTAACCGGGAGCCAATGTAGGTCAGCGAGCACCAGGGTGATGGGTGAACGGGACTTGGTGTGAGTTAGGACACGGGTAGCCGAGTTTTGGATGACTCAAGTTTACATAAGGTGGAATGTGGAAGGCCAGCCAGGAGTGCGTTGGAATAGTCAAGTCTAGAGGTAACAAAGGCATGGATGAGGGTTTCCGCAGCGGATGAGCTTGAGGCAAGGGCGGAGACAGGCGATGTTACGGAGGTGGAAGTAGGGCGTCTTTGTTATGCTGTGGATATGTAGTCGGAAGTTCATTTCAGGGTCAAATAAATCCCCAGGGTCTGATAATCTACATCCTAGGGTGCTTAAGGAAGTAGCCCTAGAAATAGTAGGTGCATTGCTGGTCATCTTCCAAAATTCTATAGAATCTGGAACAGCTCCCATGGATTGGAGGGTAGCTAATGTAACCGCACTATTCAAAAAAGGTGGTAGAGAGAAAATGGGGAATTATAGACCGGCAAGCCTGACATCGGTAGTGGGGAAAATGCTAGAGTCCATTATAAAAGATGTAATAGCAGAGCACTTGGAAAACAGTGACCGGATCGGACAAAGTCAACATGGATTTACAAAAGGTAAATCGTGCTTGACTACTGGAATTTTTTGAGGATGTAACTGGTAGAATAGATGAGGGAGAACCAGTGGATGTGGTGTATTTGGACTTTCAGAAAGCTTTCGATAAGGTCTCGCATAAGAGATTAGCGTGCAAAATTAAGGCACATGGGATTGGGGGCAAGGTACTGACTTGGATAGAGAACTGGTTGGCGGATAGAAAGCAAAGAGTTGGAATAAATGGGTCATTTTCCAAGTGGCAGGCAGTGACTAGTGGGGTACCGCAAGGATCGGTCCCAGGACCCCAGCTGTTCACAATATATATTAATGATCTAGACGAGGGAACTAAATGTAATATTTCCAAGTTTGCAGACGACACAAAGCTGGGTGAGCGTGTGTGCTGTGAGGAGGATGCCGAGAAACTCCAGTATGATTTGGACAGGTTGCGTGATTGGGCAGATGCAGTACAATGTGGATAAATGTGAGGTTATCCACTTTGGTGGCAAAAACAGGAAGTCAATTTATTATCTGAGCGGCAATAGATTGGGAGAAGGGGAAGTGCAACGAGACCTGGGTGTCCTTGTGCACCAGTCACTGAAGGTAAGCATGCAGGTGCAGCAGGCGGTTAAGAAGGCAAATGGTATGTTGGCCTTCATAGCGAGAGGATTCGAGTACTGGAGCAAGGATGTCTTGCTGCAGTTGTACAGGGCCTTGGTGAGACCACACCTTGAGTATTGTGTGCAGTTTTGGTTGCCTTATCTGAGGAAGGATGTTCTTGCCATGGAGGGAGTGCAGCGAAGATTCACCAGACTGATACCTGGGATGGCAGGAATGACGTATGAGGAGAGATTGGGTCGATTGGGCTTATACTCGCTGGAGTTTAGAAGAATGAGAGGGATCTCATTGAAACTTATAAAATTCTAACAGGACTAGACAGACTAGATGCAGGAATGATGTTCCTGATGGCCGGGGAGTCCAGAACCAGGGGTCACAGTCTAAGGATAAGGGGTAAGCCATTTAGGACTGAGATGAGGAGGAATTTCTTCACCCAGAGAGTGGTGAACCTGTGGAATTCTCTACCACAGAAGGCAGTTGAGGCCAATTCATTAAATATATTGAAGAAGGAGTTGGATATATTTCTTAAGGCTAAAGGGATCAAAGGATATGGGGAGAAGGCAGGGACAGGGTACTGAATTTGGATGATCAGCCATGATCTCATTAAATGGTGGAGCAGGCTCGAGGGGCCGAATGGCCTACACCTCCTATCTTCTATGTTAAATATGACACCAAGGTTGTGAACAGTGTGGTTCAGCCTCAGACATGTTAAGGAGAGGAATGGTGTTAGTGACTAGGGGACAGAGTTGGTGGCGGGGACCGAAAACAATGGCTTCGGGTTTTCTCAATATTTAATTGGAGAAAATTTTTGCTGATCCAGAACTGGATGTCTGGTAAGCAGTCTGACAATTTAGACACCATGGAGGAGTCGAGAGAAGTAGTAGTGAGGTAGAGCTGGGTGTCATCAGCGTACATGTGGAAGCTGACGCTGTGTTTTCGGATGATGTCGCCAAGGGGCAGCATGTAGTTGAGAAATAGGAGGGGGCCAAGGATAGATCCTTGGGGGACACCAGAGGTAACGATGCGGGAGCGGAAAGAGAAGCCGTCGCAGGTGATTCTCTGGTTACGATTAGATAGATGAGAATGGAACCAGGCGAGTGCAGTCCCACCCAGCTGGACGACGGTGGAGAGGTGTTGGAGAAGGATGGAGTGGTCAACAGTGTCAAAGGCTGCAGACAAGTCAAGAAGGACGAGGAGGGATAGGTTACCTTTGTCACAGTCACAAAGAATGTCATTTGTGACTTTGATGAGAGCTGTTTTGGTACTGTGGTGAGGGCGGAAACCTGATTGGAGGGATTCAAACATGGAATTGCGGGAAAGATGGGCACGGATTTGGGAGACGACAACGTGTTCAAGGTCTTTGGCGAGGAAAGGGAGGTTGGAGATTGGCGGTAGTTTGCAAGGATAGAGGGATCAAGGTTTGTTTTTTGAGGAGAAGGGTGATGACGGCAGATTTGAGGGAGAGGGGGACAGTTTCCGAGGAAAGAGAACTGTTAACAGTATCAGCTAACATGGGAGCCAGAAAAGGAAGTTGGGTGGTCAGCAGTTTGGTGGGAATAGGGTTGAGGGAGCAGGAGGTGGGTCTCATGGACGAGATGAGCACAGAGAGGTAATGAGGGGAGATCAGCGAGAAACTGGAGAAAGATGTGAGTTCAAGGCAAGGGATGGGGGGGAACCAGTGAATAGCTCGCTGGTGGTTGATGTCTATTTGTGCACGTGAGGAATAGCCTCTTGTACGAGGTACCCAAGGGCTACAAGTATCCATGGCACCTACAACAATAATTTGGCATTTGTATAGCACTTTTAATATGGAGAAGCATTCCAAAGTGTTTCACAGTAGCCAGTGATCGAGATATTGGAAGAGGACCAAAAGCTTGGTGAAAGTGGTGGGTTTTAAAGGAGGAGGTATACGGAGGGTACTTCAGAGTGTGGGCCTAGGCAGATGAAGGCACAGCTGCTGCTGATGGGGTGAAGATAGCAGATTTACAGAGTTTGGTGTAGGAGATTGGAGGGCGAGTTCATTAAGAGATTCAAACACACTGAAGAGAATTTTTAATTTGAGGCGTTGGGGGACTGTGGGCCAATGTACGTCAGAGGGCCGGAGTGATTAGTGAGCAGGTCTTGGTGTGGGATAGGATATGGGCACTTTTATATTGACAGTACAACTTTTAGGGCTTATTGTATATTTTGTGAATAATTGGACAGCATTTTTAGTGTGCAGTAACCACTTATTTCTCCTTTTTATATCAGAGCGCTGAAGTCAGTTCTAATGCACAAACTGCTGCCCATTCTGATAGCTGCTAGCTCAGCACAGATCCAGAATTAAACCAAGGGTCTTTTTGCTTTGTTCAGTTTAGTACCATGTCAAGCAATGCATATACCACTAAGGCATCACGGGTTCTCTGACAAAGCTGCTAATACAGTTTACTTTTTTGAAGAGGTTCTGCATGTGTATCAAAGCCTTTCTTGTGGAAATTTTCTTGCCATTGTAATTTCTGAACCTGATAGCTGCTGGAATAGCTGAATTTGCCCACTAATGTCCTAAGGTTATAAATATGTAAGTTATTTCTAAAGATTGGTCTGTGTAGTTTTAAAACTGTGTGCTAAATGGTGCATATCCAGTTTGAATGTGGATCATTTGACAGGTCTAGACATTGGTTTGGAAGAGTTGGTCTTTTAATATGTGGAAATGTTACTACATTTTTCTTTCTTGCTTCCATCCCCTGACCCCTTGCTGAGATGTTTCCATGTGTATTGGGTACCCTCAACCATGTAGCCATTGTTCATTTGTGACCCTTGACTGAGTTCCTGCAGACTGTTTGACCATGGGGCATCACAATCCATGTGTGTACTTCTAGCAGGGGTCACTGGCTAGTGATTCGGAGCAGGCGTCGTGGCATTTTTTCCCCTCCTATAACCCAGGACACGTGCCAAGTGTAACACTCGCAATCATCTTGGCTAAGATTAGCTAACTCAGTGAAGATCAAGCATGAGTCTTTCATGGTTCAACTACTCCTAGATAAACTACTAAGTCGTTTGTGGAAAGTTTTATACAAAGTTGTTGAATGTGATGTTTAAAATCATGGAATCATTTGGAGTGCGTTCATGAAGAGATTCAAACACACAGATGAGAATTTTTAATTTGCGGCATTGGGGGACTGCGGGCCAGTGTACGTCAATGTACTCGTTATTCAGCAGATCTATTGAAATTTCAGAGGTTATATGTAACTTTAAAACACAAATTTAAACGCCTCTTAGCAGCTTTGCTTAATGGAATTGCTGCAAGGTAAATAATACAGAATAAGTGAAGCTACAAAAATCCAGTAAGTAACTCCAGTGCACATCATTTCAATCTGTTTTCACTACTATTGAAGCACTGTTCTAAAGACTATTTGGACATTGCAATGTGGGGGAGAAATATTCCTATAGAAAACATGTTACTCATTATTCCACAATGTCAGAATTATTCCAAAATACCTCACATGGTGTACTTTAAAAGATTGTTTTCCAGGAAAATTTACAAATCTCCTTTTAAATTAGCTTTTAACTTGCTGACTTAATGCTATGATCTATATGCAATAGTACTTGCTATATAGATTTCCAAGTTTCACACTTAACAGTAGCTGCTTGGTGTTTCATTTGGCAACACAATACAGCACAGACCTGTGCTGCTTTGGGTTTTTTGTAAAGTCCATTATCAAGTACAAGTTTCACTGTACAAATAGTGATCAAAGAGAAAGGATATAATATAAAATACACAAAATTGATGTGAAACAATGAGACTGTCAAAGTAAAGAAGGAGGAAGTTTAGGACAATATTTGTTCTTTAAAGTACCCCTCATTTTATCCAGAAACAGATAAACCGCCAAGAATTTTGTTTTCTTTAAAAAGTGCACCTTATCACTGAAGTCTTAAAACAGCTCAGCACAGAGGGAAGCTTGACTTTGCGAACCTCCTTCAGTGTAAGAAAATTGACTTTTTTAGTAAGTCGGACCAAATTCTTGTACAGCATAAGCTGTGTATAGTGGACTTAACTGTAGATCTATTTTGTCTGGTATGTCCAGTGACTACTGTAGCTGGATAAATCTGGCCTGATGGATTGGAGTCAGGGTGGTGTTATGCAGTTTATCTAGAAAAAAACAACATCTACATCTGTTTAGTTTCAGTGCATACAGTTTGTCAAGTTTACCTGATTATCCTTACAAACCATATTTGCTGTAAAAGAGGTCTGTTGTATATCTTTCTACCACTCTACAAAATAGCCTTTTTTAAGGAATAGAAGTTTAATCTAATTCCAGGGCAGTATTCAGCATTTTTTAAATTTGATAATCCATTTCTCAATGACCCGGCCTCTTTCTTCCATCCCACCTTTTTCACTGGTACTCTTCATCTGTCTGATCCTTGCCTTCCTTTGTGTTCCTTTATGACCTAGGTCTTCATTAATCTTGGCATACCAGCCTGTGTCAATGTATTAGAATCCTAGCACAGTACAGCACTGAAGAAGGCAATTTGGCCCATTGAGTCTGCACCAGCTCTTTCGAAGAGCAATTCAGTTAGTCCCACTCCTTTGCTCTTTCCACATGTCCCATCAATAGATCTCCATTTTGGTCCCTAATCGGTCCCACCGCTCCTCTGACAACCCTTTTACTGTTGATATGTCTATAGATTCCCTTTTATGTTGGCCACCAATCTATTCTCGTACTGTCTCTTTGCCCCTCTTATTTCCTTTTTCACTGGCCCTCTACTTTTTATATTCTGCTTTGAGTCTCCCTTGTATTATCAAGCTGACATCTGTCATACGCCCCCTTTTTCTGTTTCATCCTACTCTCAAACTACTTTGTCATCCAGGGAGCTCTGGCTTTGGTTGCCCTCCCTTTCCCCTTTTTGGGAATGTACCTAGACTGTACCCAAACCATCTCTTTAAAGGCCGCCCATTGTTCCATTACATTCTGCCTGCCAGTCTTTAACTCCAATTTACCTCAATTCGATGAAATTAGCCACCCTCCAGTTAAGTATTTTTATTCTAGAGTGCTCCTTGTCCTTCTCCATAACTATAATCTAAAAATTACGATACTATGATCACTATCCCTGAGGTGCTCCCTGACTGATATTCTCCACTTGACCCACTTCATTCGCCAGAACTAGATCCAGCAATGCCTCCTTCCTCGTTGGGCAGGAAACATACTGATCAAGAAAATTCTCCCGAACACACTTCAGAAATTCCTCCCCTTCTCTGCCCTTAACACAGTCACTGCCCCATTCAATATTGGGGTAGTTAAAGTCTCCCATTATCACTATTCTATCATTCTTGCACCTCTAAGTAATTTCTTGCAAATTTGCTCCTCTATCTCCTTCCCACTGTTTGGCCTGTAAAATAATCCAAGTAGCATAAAAGCTCCTTTATTGTTTCTTACCTCTAACCAAATAGATTCTATCTTTGGCCCCTCAAGGACATTCTCTCTTTCTAGCACTGTAATATTTTCCTTAATCGAAACTGCTATCCCTCCTTTTTTTTTCCGTTCTCTATCTTTCCTGAATACCTTGAACCCAGGAATTTTAAGCATCCAGTCCTCTCATTTTTGTGCCATGTCTAGGTTATCGCCACTACATCATATTCCCCTGTGGCTATTTGCGCCTGCAGCTCACCAACTTTATTAACCACACTTCGTGCATTTACACATGCACTCCTGTAGTATTCTACAGGACATTCTGAAGGGGGAGGGTGAACAGCCAGAGGTCGTGGTCCGTATCGGTACCAACAACATAGGTAGAAAGAGGGCTGAGGTCCTACAAGCAGAATATAGGGAGCTAGGAAATAAATTAAAAAGCAGGATCTCAAAGGCAGTAATCTCAGGATTACCCCCAGTGCCACGTGCTAGCGAGAGCAGAAATAGGAGAATAGACCAGATGAATGCGTGGCTGGAGAGATGGTGTAGGAGGGAGGGATTTAAATTCCTGAGGCATTGGGACTGATTCTGGGGAAGGTGGGACCTGTACAAGTTGGACGGGTTACACCTCGGCAGAACCGGGACCAATACCTTCGCAGGGGGGTTTGCTAGTGCTGTTGGGAAGGATTTAAATTAGTTTGTCAGGGGGCTGGGAACCTAAGTGTGGGCCCAGAAAGGAGAGAAACAAAGCTGGAAGTGTAGGTTAGAAAAGTAGTCAGCAAAACTAGTAGGGAGCCGAAACAAAGGCCAATGGTAAAGAGGGTCAAAGGTGCAGAAAAATATTAAACAGGCAAAGTTTATCTAAATGCACGTAGCATTCGCAACAAGGTGGATGAATTAATGACACAAATAGAAGTAAATGGGTATGATGTAATTGCCATTACAGAGACATGGTTGCAGGGTAACCAAAGCTGGGAACTGAACATTCCAGGGTACTCAACATTTAGGAAGGACAGACAAAAAGGAAAAGGAGGTGGCTTAGCGCTGTTAATAAGGGATGAGATCGGTGCGGTAGAGATAAAAGATCTTGGCTCGGCAGATCATGATGTAGAACTGGAATCAGTTTGGGTGGAGCTAAGAAACAGCAAAGGGTGGAAAACATTGGTGGGAGTTGTGCATAGGCCACCAAACAGTAGTGGTAATGTAGGGCACAATATCAATCAAGAAATTAGAAGTGCAGGTAACAAGGGCAATACGGTAATGGGGGACTTCAATCTACATATTGACTGGGCAAATCAAATTACCACTAATGGTGTGGAGGACGAATTCTTGGAATGCATGCAAGATGGTTTCCTGGATCAGTATGTGGAGGAACCAACCAGGGAACAGGCTAGTCTGGATCTGGTACTGTGTAATGAGAAAGGACTAATCAATAATCTTGTGGTAAAGGGGCCTTTATGGACAAGTGACCATAATATGATTGAATTTTACATTAAGTTTGAGAGTGATGTAGTCCAATCTGAAACTAAGGTCTTCAATCTAAACAGAGGAAACTACAGGAAACTTTGTTATATCCGGGACTGAGCTGTTGCCGATCTATCAAAACTGCCGGACATACCAGCGTTAATGTTGAAGCATACGGAGGTTTTCATCTCCGTATCTGACAACAAACACTGTTGCTTAGCAACAGCTTCTAAACAGTCGGCCCGTACCTTGGAAGCGTCTCTGTAGCTTAGCAACAGCTTCAGAGAGACTTTCCAGAGCCTGACTGTTCATTTAAAAAAAAAAAGCCACGAGAAGAAAAAAAAACCTAACGAAACGGCTCCTGATTTCTGCCGTTAGATCGAGGTTTCCGGACATACAACCTCCGGATAAACCAAAGTCTCCTGTACAAGGGTATGAGGGTCAAGTTGGCCATGGTAGATTGGGAGACTACACTAAAAGGTATGAAGGTGGACATACAATGGCTAACATTTAAGGAAATAATGCATAATTTGCAGCAAACATATATTGCTGTAGGGCATAAAAACGCAAAAGGAAAAGTGATCCAACCATGGCTAACAAAAGAAATTAAAGCTAGTATTAAGCCAAAGGAGGAAGCTTATAAAGTTGCCAGAAAAAGCAGTCAGCCTGAGGATTGGGATCTTTTTAGAAATCAGCAAAGGGGGACCAAGAAATTGATAAAGGGAAAATGGAATATGAGCACAAACTAGCAAAATATAAAAACAGATTGTAAAAGCTTCTATAGGTATGTGAAAAGGAAAAGACTGGCGAAGGAAAATGTAGGTCCTTTACAGTCAGAGACGGGAGAATTTATAATGGGGAATGAGGAAATGGCAGAGAAATTAAATAAATACTTTGTTTCTGTCTTCACGGAGGAAGACACAAAAAACCTCCCAGCAATACGAGAAAACCAAGGGTGTGGCGAGAATGAGGAACTTAAAGAAATTATTATTAGTAAAAAAAAAAAACTACTAGCAAAATTAACTGAAAATCGATAAATCCCAAGGACCGGATGACCTACATCCTAGGGTTTTGAAAGAGGTGGCCATTGGGATAGTGGACGCATTGGTTGTCATCTTCCAAACTTCTATAGATTCTGGAACGGTTCCTGTAGATTGGAGGATAGCAAATGTAACCCCGCTATTTAAGAAAGGAGGGAGAGAGAAAACGGGGAACTACAGACCTGTTAGCCTCACATCAGTAGTTGGGAAAATGCTGGAATCTATTATAAAGGATGCAATAACTGGGCACTTAGAAACTAGTAGTAAGATTGGGCAGAGTCAACATGGGTTTATGAAAGGGAAATCCTGTTTGACAAACCTATTGGAGTTCTTTGAGGATGCAACTAGTGGAGTAGACAAAGGGGAACCGCTAGATATGGTGTATCTGGATTTTCAGAAGGCCTTCGATAAGGTCCCACACAAGATGTTGGTGAACAAAATTAGGGCACATGGAATTGAGGGTATTATACTAGCATGGATTGAGAATTGGTTAACGGACAGAAAACAAAGAGTAGGGATAAACGGGTCTTTTGCTGCACCTGCACATTCACTTTCAGTGACTCATGTACAAGGACACCCAGGTCCCTTTGAGCATCTGCATTCCCCAATCTTTCACCATTTAGGAAATACTCTGCCTTTGTTTTTTCTACCAAAGTGGAGAACTTCACATTTATCAACATTATATTCCGTCTGCCATGTTCTCGCCCACTCACTGAGCCTGTCGAGATCCCCTTGAAGCCTCTTCACATCCTCTTTGCAACTGACGCTGCCACCTAGCTTCATGTCATCAGCAAATTTGGAAATGTTACATTTAGTCCCCTCATCCAAATCATTGATATAGATTGTGAATAGCTGGGGCCCAAGCACCGATCCTTGGGGTACCTGATGCGCTATCAATTACTCATAAAAGACTGAGAGTTAAGAGAGTAACTAAAGGCTTTTATTAACAAAAGAATGAAGGTCTGCCTCGAGTGGTCGACCGGTCCAGAAATACAAAGGGCTGGGGAGCAGTCACCTTTATACTAGGACTTGTGGGAGGAGTCAGCCGAGGCATGTCCAGGCATGTACACAGTGGAATACAAACAGTGGTTTACCACAGTACCCCACTAGTCACAGCCTGCCATCCTGCATTTGCTCCATATCCTAGGATACCTTCACCTAACATTTCTATCTAGTTCTGCAGCCACAGTCTTATGGGGGAGAGTTCTAGATTTCTACCAACTTTGTGTGGGAAAAGTGCTTCCTGATTTCACTCAACAACAACTTGTATTTATATAGCACCTTTAATGTAGTAAAACGTCCCAAGGCACTTCACGGGTATTATAAGACAAAATGTTGACACCGAGCCACATAAGGAGAAATTGGGGCAGGTGACCAAAAGCTTGATTAGCGGTAGGTTTTATGGAGTGTTCTAAAGGAGGAAAGAGAGGCGGAGAGGTTTAGGAAGATCATTCCAGAGCCTGGGGCCAAGGCAACAGAAGGTACGGCCATCAGTGGTTGGCCGATTTATAATCAGGAATGCTCAAGAGGGCAGAATTAGAGGAGCATAGATATATCTTGTGGGGGGGGGCGGTGCTGGAGGAGATTAGAGATGGGGAGGGGCGAGGCCATGGAGGGATTTGAAAACCAGGGTGAGAATTTTGAAATCGAGCCGTTGCTTAACTGGGAGACGGTGTAGGTCAGTGAGCACAAGGGTGATGGATGAATGGGATTTGGTGCGAGTTAGGACATGGATAGCTGAGTTTTGGATGACCTCAAGTTTACATAGAGTAGAACGTGGGAGGCTAGCCAGGAGTGCGTTGGAATAGTCAGGTCTAGAGGTAACAGGTGCGGATGAGCTGAGGCGGGGCAGAGACGAGCGATGTTACTGAGGTGGAAATAGGTGGTCTTAGTTATGCTGTGGATGTGTGGTCAGAAGCTCATTTCGGGGTCAAATATTGCGAGAGGTTCAGCCTCAGACAGATGTTAGGGAGAGGGATGGAGTCAGTGATTAAGGTACGGAGTTTGTGGCGGGGACTGAAAACAATGGCTTCGGTCTTCCCAATATTTAATTGGAGAAAATTTCTGCTCATTCAGTACTGGATGTCAGACAAGCAGTCTTGACGATTTGGAAACTGTGGAGGGATCGAGAGAAGTGGTGGTGAGGTAGAGCTGGGTGTCGTCAGCATACATGTGGAAACTGACGGTGTTTTCAGATGATGTTGCCAAGGGCCAGCATGTAAATGAGAAATAGGAGGGGCCAAGAATAGACCCTTGGGGGACACCAGAGGTAACGATGCGTGAGCAGGAAGAGAACCCATTGCAGGTGATTCTCTGGCTACGATAGATAAGAATGGAACCAGATGAGTGCAACCTCACCCAACTGGACGGTGGTAGAGAGGCGTTGGAGAAGGATGAAGTGGTCAACTGTGTCAAAGGCTGCAGACAAGTCGAGAAAGGATGAGGAAGGATAGGTTACCTTTGTCACAGTCACAAAGGATGTAATTTGTGACTGAGAGCCGTTTCGGTACTGTGACGGGGCGGAAACCTAATTGGAGGGATTCAAACATGGGGTTGCGGGCAAGATGGGCACGGATTTAGGAGGCGACAACGCGTTCAAGGACTTTGGAAAGGAAAGGGAAGTTGGGATGGAGGGGATCAAGGGTTGGTTTTTTGAGGCGAGGGGTGATGACTGCAGATTTGAGGGAGAGGGGGATAGTACCTGAGGGGAGAGAGCCATTAACAATGTCAGCTAACATTGTCAGAAAAGGAAGTTTTGTGGTCAGCAGTTTGGTGGGCATCGGGTCGAGGGAGCAGGAATCATAGAAAGTTACAGCACAGAAGGAGGCCATTTCGGCCCATCGTGTCCGCGCCGGCCAATAAAGAGCCATCCAGCCTAATCCCACTTTCCAGCTCTTGGTCCGTAGCCCTGCAGGTTACAGCATCCCAAGTGCACATCCAAGTACTTTTTAAATGTGGTTAGGGTTCCTGCCTCTACCACCCTTTCAGGCAGAGAGTTCCAGACCCCCACAACCCTCTGGGTGAAGAAATTTCCCCTCAGATCCCCTCTAAACCTTCCACCAATTACTTTAAATCTGTGCCCCCTGGTTTTTGACCCCTCTGCTAAGGGAAATGGGTCCTTTCTATCCACTTTATCTATGCCCCATATAATTTTATACACCTCAATAAGGTCTCCCCTCAGCCTCCTCTGTTCCAAGGAAAACAGACCCAGCCTATCCAGTCTTTCCTCATAGCTAAGATTCTCTACTCCCGGCAACATCCTTGTAAATCTCCCCTGTACCCTCTCTAGTGCCATCACATCGTTCCTGTAATGTGACTAGAACTGCTCGCAGTACTCTAGCTGAAGCCTAACTAGTGTTTTATACAGTTGAAGCATAACCCCCCCCTGCTCTTGTATTCTATGCCATGACTAATAAAGGCAAGTATTCCATATGCCGCCTTAACCACCTTATCTACTTGGCCTGCTACCTTCAGGGATCTGTGGACATGCACTCCAAGGTCCCTTTGTTCCTCTACACTACTCGGTGTCCTACCATTTAATGTGTATTCCATTTCCTTGTTAGCCCTCCCCAAATGCATTACCTCACACTTCTCTGGATTGAATTCCATTTGCCACTGTTCTGCCCACCTGACCAATTTATTGCTTCCTCCTTCAGTATCAACCACACAGCAGATTTTAGTATCATCTGCAAACTTCTTAATCACACCCCCTATATTCAAGTCAAGATCGTTGATGTATACCACAAAAAGCAAGGGACCTAGTACTGAGCCCTGCAGAACCCCACTGGAAACAGCCTTCCAGTCACAAAAACACCCATCAACCATTACCCTCTGCTTCCTGTCTCCGAGCCAGTTTTGAATCCAACTTGAAACTTTGCCCTGGATCCCATGGGCTTTTAAATTTGTGACCAGCTTGCCATGTGGAACCTTATCAGAAGCCTTGCTAAAGTCCATATACACTACATCAAACACACTACCCTCATCTACCCTCCTTGTTACCTCCTCAAAAAATTCAATCGAGCTTGTCAGACACGACCTTCCCTTAACAAATCCATGCTGACTATCCTTGATTAATCCGTGTCTTTCTAAATGAAGATTTATCCTGGCCTTCAGAATTCTTTCAATTATTTTCCCACCACCGAGGTTAGGCTGACTGGCCTGTAATTACTCGGTCTATCCTTTTCTCCCTTTTTAAACAAGGGTACCACATTAGCAGTCCTCCAGTCCTCCGGCACCACACCTGAAGCCAGAGAGAATTGAAAAATGATGGTTAGGGCCTCTGCTATTTCCTCTTGCTTTGCTTAACAGCCTGGGATACATTTCATCCGGGCCTGGGGATTTATCCACTTTTAAAGCTGCTTCCTCTCTCGCTGTTTATTTCATCTAATATTTCACACTCCTCCCCCCCCCCCCCCCCCCCCCCGATAGCAATGTCCGCTTCGCCCCTCCTTTGTGAAAACGGGCGCAAAGTATTCATTAAGAACCCTACCGACGTCTCCCGCCTCCGCACACACACACACACACACACACACACATTACCCTCATGACCTCTACTAGGCCCTACCCTTCAGTTATCCTATTATATTTATAAAATATCTTTGGGTTTTCCTTGATTTTACTTGCCAAGAATTTTTCATGCTCTCTGCTTTCCTACTGGACCAGAAATTCGGGTCGGAGGCTTCCCGCGGGTGCAAGCCCCTGACCTGCACTGACCTAGCACGCCTGCCGTTGTGTTGTGGGCCCGCGTGGGATTCTGATCCTGGGCCTCCTCCAGCTGCCGGCGTGCAGTGCTTGCGTATCCCAGGGCCGCAGTTAGTTTGAAGCGTCCCCTGGGATCACGTGGGCCGTGGAGAGCCAATCGTAGCAGGGAATCTCCATTCATAAATTTGACAAGAAGACCTGTCAAATCTATGAATGGAGATCGGCCCCAAAACCGAACTGAAACTTCAAATACATTTTTTTTTTTTTTTTTAAACATCACATTTTTAAAATAACTATAAATTACATAAAATAACTATTTTAAACAATAATTTAAATTTTTGAAAAAATTAATTCGTTTTTAACGGGGCTAAAAATAAACTTGTAAAGTATTTAAAAATAATAAACCTGTGGAAAAAATGTTTTAATTTTACTTAATTCACCACTTACCTTGTTAAAAGCAGGCCTTGCAACTGCATTTTTCATGCGCAGCTGCTGGAGACTTACCCTCCCGGAGAAACCTGTATATAATTTTTTTAAAAAGCACAAGTTCCAGGTGTACGCGCTGCCTCTCCGGCGCACACATTTGACCTCCGAACTCTTTCCTTCAAGGGAACGGAAGTTCCGGTTTCGTGCGCAGTGCATGCACAAAACTGGCACTTTCGTTGGCCCTACGCGTGAGTACACAGCGTGTACTCACCCGTGGGGACCCGAATTTCTGGCCCACTATTTTTAATTGCATTCCTGCACTTTCTGTATTCCTCTAAAGATTCTGGAGTATTTAGCCCTTGGTATCTGTCATATGCCTCCCTTTTTTTCTTTATCCTACCCTGTATGTCTCTAGACATCCAAGGGTCTCTAGATTTGTTAGTCCCACCTTTTTTCTTTAAGGGCACAGGAGGTGGGTCTCATGGATAAGATTAGAGCAGAGAGGTCATGAGGGGAGGTCGGAGAGAAATAGAAGAAAGATGCGCGTTCAGGGCTAGGGCAAGGGGGGGAAACCTTAGAGGAAGTTTGGCCTGGTGGGCTAGGGGAAGGAAGGGAAGTGGCAGAGGCAACTGAACGGATGGTCTCAATCTTGGAGACAAAGAAGTCCATGAGCTCCTCACACTTGTTGTCGGAGGTGAGGGTGAAGGGGAGAGGGATTTAAGATGGCTAGCAGTAGAACATAGAAGCCGGGGTTTATCTTGGCATTTCAGAATGATTCTGGAATAGTGAGTAGTTTTGGGACGAGAGCAGGACCCGATAATGTTTTATGTGGTCCAGCCAGATGTGACAGTGAATGGCTAAACCAGTTGTCGCCATATCTGTTCAAGTCTGCGTCCCTTGGACTTAAGGGAACAAAGATGAGGGTCGTACCGAGGAAATAAGCAGGGGGTGAGAACGTAATTGTTTTAATGGGGACTAGGGCAGCAAAGGTGGTTGTGTGGGTGTGGGTGTGGTTGAGCAGATTGGTAGCTGCAGAAATGTCTGGTGAATGGAGGGCTAAAGGTTGGACAGTTGTGATTTCATAAGTGCAGTTGGGAGAGTTTTTTCCAGGGGCAGACACAGAAGGATGTAGGTTTGGGGAGAGTGGGGTGTGGTGGAGAAAGAAATGAGGAAGTGGTCAGAGATGGTCTTCTCTGCGATTGACACGATGGGAGTAGCGAGGCCACGAAAGATGGCAAGGTCAAGGGGGTGGCCATGAATATGGGTTGGGGAGTTTACATGGAGGGAGAGATTAAGGGAGGATAGGAGGGTAGTGAACTCTGAGGAAAGAGCATGATGAATTGAGATGTTGAAATCACCGAGGATGAGAAGTCGCTCGATGCAGAGGGAGGAAAGCAGCGAAGATGTATCAGTAATATTTTAATGGTACTTGGATGGTGGTAGAGAGCGAGAAGTTTAAATGAGAGGTGAGATGGGTGAAATAAGGTGAGATGCTCAAAGGAGGAGAAAGCGCTCGGAGTGGGGGGGACAGACCAAGGTGTGATTTAGTGATGAGAGCCACACCTTGGTCTGTCCCCCTACTCCTCCAGTAATGAAGGATTGGGGTAGGGATTTTGGATGGCAGTGTATCCGAGAAAGGAGAGATGAAAGGAGGCATAGCGACACGAGAGAGCAGTCAGGGAAGGATAGAAAGAAAAGGAAAAGGGGGTTAGGGGAGAGAAAAAAGTGGAAATGGAAGTGAATGGCTCTGGTCCGGAGCGGCAGCCCAAGTGCGCACGCGAATGAACACCTTGACTACAGCTGTCTGGGCAGGGCAAGTGGTAGAAGGTATAGCCAGGCGGGGCGGCTTCATTTAAGGGTAAGGTGTCATCACCCCTCAGCAAAGTTACTGTCAGGGCCATGATGTCGATGCAATCATCCACCATAAGCTCATGGATGGCAATATCCTTGTTCGCAAGTGAACAGACATTCTGGAGGGAGGTGGGGAGATGCGGAGAGGGTCGGTAATAGCTGACCCACAGCCAGCATCCACAGGGTCAGCGCTGGGAGGAGTGAGTTGGCTGGGGAGGAGATTGGCAAGCTGTCTCCTGTCGCATGCCTCCTTTCATCTCTCCTCTCTGATACTCTGCCCTCCCAAATCCCTACCCCAATCCTTTATTACTCTTCGACCTTCCTACTCTCCTGCCGCCATCCCAGGCTTGACATCCTCTTCGATAAGCCTCCAGCTTCCCTCTGTGCCCCTCTTGGCATCCTCCGAAAGGCCCACCATGGCATTTGTCGCTACATCCTCATGTGCAGCAACTCCAACTGTCCCATTCTACTGAGGTCCCATGGAAGGATAAAGTTGATGTAGGTAGGATGAAGTTGGCATGGAACATCGCCGAACTATTGTCCAAGTTCAGAGACGGGTGTAGCAGGTGCGTGAAATCCAGAAGCTATTTGAAGGGTAGAGAAATGGAGGTTATTGCGTAGGAATGAGAATTGGTTGCGGTGCAGAAAGATGATGGTGAAATTGACGCAAGTTGGAGGTCACTAGATCAAAAGCTGTGGAGAAAATGTAAAACCGCAAGCCAGCAAAGCTGAAAAACCAGTAGAACGAGTCACTGGACAGCAGTGAAATAGCAGCTGTGAGCCAGAAGCCAACAAAGCTGAAAAACCAGTAGAACCAGCTAAGCAGAGAGACCACTCCTAAATAGTCTAGCTCTAACTTCAAGTTTATGGTCCCTTGGTCTGTATTGCCACACCAGAGCAAATTGTTTCTGTTTCTACCTTTATCAAATCGTTAGTGTTTTAATCACCTGGATTAGACCACCCCATAACCGTCTAAACTCAAGGGAATACAAATCAAGTTTATGCAACATGTCATAGTTGTACTGCTTATTGCTGAAAGTACAACGTAGAGTTCAGTAAGGGGACTGATGAGAAATGGTGCTTGCATTAAGGATGATATTTACAAAACTTCAGTATTTCAATTAAAACTGAAGAACCTTTTGAAAGTTATTTTTTCATCTACCTTTGAGGTTCACAGAACTTCAAATCAGTGTTCCACAAATATTTATTTTAAATCTTAAAAAGTAGGATGTAAAATTTAAAGTCTTCATTGCTGTTATTTACAAGTTGGGTTGAACCCTCTACAAATACCAATGATCACCTACATTCTAACCTATTAAATATACATTCACATACACAAATCTTAAAGTTCACAGGACATGTTGATAATGTTTTTTTTAAGAAAGCACACTGGGTGCTGGGCTTTTTAAATAGAGGCAGTTGTGTTAAACCTTTATAAATCACTGGTCAGGCCTCAGCTGGAGTATTGTGTCCAATTCTGGGCACTGCAGCTTTAGGATGGATGTCAAGGCCTTGGCGAGGTGCAGAGGAGATTTACTAGTATTATACCAGGGATGAGGGACATTGATTATATGGAGAGATGAGAGAAGTTGGGATTGTTACCTTGGAGCAGAGAAGGTTAAGGGGAGATTTAATAGAGGTGTTCAAGATTATGAAGGGTTGCGAGTATAAATAAGGAGAAACTGTTTCCACTGGCAAGAGGTTCGGTAACCAGAGGACATAGATTTAAGATAATTGACAAAAGAACCAGTGGGGAGATGAATGTTATGCAGAGTGTTATGATCTGGAATGCACTCCCTGAAAGGATGGCGGAAGCAGATTCAATAGTATCTTTCAAAGTGAATTGGATATATACTTGAAAAGGTAAAATTTGCACGGCTATGGGGAAAGAGCAGGGACGATGGGCTGAATGGACTCCTGATGCAATTGATATGGCCAGAGATTGGAAGTCACAGGCCAGAAGAGTTTGAGTATCACAACATTTGTAAATTTTGACAAACATTATACCAGTTATTAAACAATGCCCAAACTTTAAATTGAAGTGCAGGAAACTCTCTCAACCGGCACCTAAATATCCAGAAATCTCTGTTAACCGGCAAAATTCAGGAGTAGGTTCAGGTAAGTTTTACTATATATTAGTGGCCATGTAACCGGGGCTCCTGCACCTGTGGCCGTGTAACCGGGACTCCTGGATCTGTGGCCGTGTAACCGGGGCTCCTGCACCCGTGGCCGTGTAACCGGGGCTCTCGTACCTTGGTAAGTATACCTCTCTGTAATCCGGACTTTTTGATCAACCGGCACCACGCCAGTGTTGGATAAAAAAGCGTTTCCTGTATTTGAATATTAAAACCCCTAGCAAAAAACACATACACCCAAAGTTTAACTTCACTGTTTTATATGCAAGCGAATCTTGTTTTTTTTTTAATGAAAATTAATCTAGAAAATGTTTGAACAACTCCACTGTCTTTACAGCAGTCGTTATTTTAATTGTCTGTGTTTTACTTCGGTATCATCAGCTTTCAAAGTCTGTCTTCTCCATAACATTCAAAAGTTGCGCAAACAACTTCGGTGCTATCGTGTTTATGCTGGCTCTTTGCTCGTGCAATCCAAAACTAATCCCACTGTCGTGTGCTCTCCTCATAGCCATGCAACTTCCTCTGGGAACTTTTGAAAAAGTAAATATATTTGTCTTGATTACAAATGTTCATTGTTTTATTTTCCAGAAATGGACTCTATATGGAACCTGCATAAACAAGGTAAGCACAATTAAAACTTGAAACATGAGAAACTTTTCAGTTTAAATTAAGGAATAAATGATATTTACAAAATCTGTGTATTGCAGGTTTCTTACTCAAATTTGAATGCTAGTGAAAGTTGAATAACAATTGCAGGGTTTTTTTGTATATTCAACTTTTTTGTTCTAAATCCTGTCGATAAACAATTAACTATTCTACATGCTAAGCCTGTAAATAAACTTACTACTAATCAGAGCAATTTGATGGGGCTAATGATTGGCATACAACTCGTAATTTAGTGCCCTTCAAATATTTTCTTTCTTCTTTTCCTCCTATACCCGATATCTCATGAAGGTGAGACTCGTGGATGGCACGGTTCAATGCGTTTGGCAGCCCTTTGTTTTCTTTGTAACTTTTTAATGTGCAAGCCTGTTATTTGGCAGGATGTTTGGGACACTTCAGATGAGTGATCCTATCCACACACATGTCCCTTACAATCAAGGCAATTGGCTGACACTCTGGAATGGGAGCCTGACTGACTTCTACTTGCACTGTTGCTCCAGGATGCATCAGTTAACTCAGTGTTGTCTGTAGATCAAACCTGGGAATTTCCTGGCTCCTAGCGTAGTACCACATTGTGTGTGTGAATTTACCCACTGAGTCGTTAGAAGAGTCCTGCCCTGCTTTTTGACTTATAGACAGTCAGTTGGTTTTTGTCTTTTTTACTGAAGCAGTTAGATGTAATGTTATATCTTGGGAGAGTAAAATCGATTGATTTAACCTCAAAAGAAATTAAATGTTATTATGGGGGCAGTGCTTGGGTTCCATTCCTGCACACTACACACTGTTGCAGAAAAATAAAAATGCTAGTTTTAGGGATCCAACTATTTCAATAATGGTGTTGTTTCACCTTTGAAGGGTGGGGGGGAGACGATGGGGTAGATTTTGCCAAACCTGTCGGGAAGAAGGCAGGACTTCCCCTTTCGGGTTTTTGACCCGCCTACTTCGACGTCTGGCCAATCCGTGCGATTTTCCCTTGATTGGCCTTGTTGAGCCCGCCCAGCGGGCTCAGCAGGCCAATTAAGGACCACCCGGCAACAGGTGACGTCACAGACTGAAATTTCATCTGTCGAGTTCTTTGACAGATGAAATATCAGTGTCTCACAGCTGTTTGAAGCTGTGAAACACTGACACTCGATGAGTTCTAAGCTGAGTCATTCTGCACAGACTCGGAACTGTCACCGGCACGCAAAGCTGATGGCTGTCACTTTTGACAGATCGCAGCCGTGCAGCTTTCAGTTCCGGCTGAGTGATGCGCTCCCGACGGCTACAGGAAGAAAGGCTGCTAAGGTAAGTACAGGTAAGTAAAAGTTCTTCACACACTTTAGACACACCAAACACACTTACCTTTGCACTCGTGCACCCATCACTCACCTGAGCGCCGACATCGCGACCCCTCCAAGTCCTTCAACCCGACGGCCGGCCCGCCTGCTCTACCTGGCGTGGTTTGGAGCTGTCGGGAAACCCACACGAAACCCCTCAAAATAGGGATTAGGCTAAAAACTGCCTGTTAACTACCTGTTAACAGATAGTTAATTGGCACTAATCCCTTCCCGCCTGGTTTCGGTGGGTCCCAGTGCAGGGCGGGTACCCGCCGCCCCTGAAACTTATGTGGGGCAGAGTTTTGGGTGGGATGGTGGCGGGACCCCCCAAATTTGGGATTTCCCCCCCCCCCCCTCACACACATGCCTGAAACCCCGCCCAACGGCTCCCCGAAAATCTTGCCCTATATTTCTGGCATCCTGTGAATTTTTAGTGCTATGTATATATGTATAAGCCTATATGTACAAACTCAACACATGCATTCAATACATTTAACAAATCTAGTCAGTAAAGGTGGACTCCAACACATTAAATTTAAAAATAAATTATTCTGATTTATCTGAAGGGAAAAAATATTAACTCCATCCATTTGCATTTGTCACCCTAAAGTACACTTAATTACTGTATCAAAATCTGGGGAGAAGGGGGGACTGAGACTTCTGTCGACCTTAAACAAGTATTGCAAACAGAGAAATCTGTTACAAAGCAACTTGAAACAGTAAAGGATTCTATATGTGGAATTGGGGCTTGTGTCCATGTGGTTTAGTGGATTAGATCTAGTCCAACTTTTAAGTTAGAATAGACTGTTTTTAGGGTTTTGAAATCGATATTTTAATTATGGAAGTGAGATATTTTAATGGTTTTTCGGCTTTATACAACTGTATGTGTTTTAGTTAATTTTATTTCTGCATGATGAAAGACTTCTATTTGTTTTCAGATCCTTCAAGAGTAGTTACCTATGATGAATCTATGGATCGTCCTGATCAATGAAGTCAGCTTGGTGAACTGCCTGCTTTCATTGTTGCTGCAAGCCGCTGTCTTGGATGCTCTTGTGCTCCTATGAAATCATCTCTTTAGCAGTGGAACAGTTCAGGAGAATCGTCACAAAAAAAAACAAAAAAAAAATTTTAAAAAGGAAACCGAATTTGAGTGAGTGCAAAGAGCGTGTCGTACAGTTATTTCGATGGACTCTAATTGGGTATTTAATGACCTCTGGTACTGAACTTATTACAAAACAAAACCTGAATGCAATGATCAATGAATAGTGGACTTTTTACCTAAGTCTGGTTCTTAAGATCCTGCTGGTGTAATGTCAGGCTCCAACGAACCACTGAAGGGGCTGTCCCACTTCACAAAGGCTGCATTTTGCTCGGAGTGCACCAAGATTCCACACGGGAAAACAGGAGGATTCACAAAACTTTTTTAAAAACCCAAAAAAAAGTTATGCTGGAATAATGCCTTGAAGTACAGTATGTGTTTTTCTTTTCTGCTGCAAGGCTCTCAGCTTTTGCTGGGATTAAGATGGTCAGTTAGGCCTTGGGGGAAAATTGTCTTAACTCATCACTGGGAAGAAATCGGAAAGTCACAGGCAACTGCAATTAGGCGATGCAGTTCTGATTGTTCACTGGTCAGAAAGACCATGCTCCACATACAAAGGGTGTATTACGTGAAACTTGTGGAGTCATTCAACTTAGGTATTTAATGTTGTACAATTCTTTCCCTCCTTTTAATTTTTTTTAAATTTGCCATTGTATGTGTTAGAAACATAAACCGCACTGCTTCTGCTGTAGGGGCTCTACATTCACTGTCTTTTTCTAGGTCATTAAATATCTCCTTCAGTAGATTATTTCCCTGTTGCGTATCTGGCCTTAGCTATTACAAAATGACATGTATTTGCTTACTATGCCCTCCTTTCCCCTTTTTAATATCACCTTGCTTTTTAAGACTTGCATTTTCATGCAGTATATACCAGAATCATGCAACAAGAACATACCGTTAAAAAAAAAAAAAAAAAAAAGTAGATTTTAAAAATTCAAACTAAAATTGGATCACTCTCCTACATTCTTTAGCCCTCTTATGGGACAGTTTAAAGTTTCTGTCTAAATTGACGATTTGGTTATTGAATTCTAACGCATTCTGTGTAGTCCACAGCTTTATTGCTGCTTCTAAACTCTATTAAAGATATATTTTTAATATGAAAAACCTGCTTGGATTTTACAAATCGGCAAAGAGCTTTATGGCAATATGGAAGTGAGTGAAGAGTGTGCAGGCATGGACTTCTGAACGTGCAACAGTAGTTATTACACACTACAGCTTGTGCAGCATGTAAGACTAGATGCCAGAGTGGAGATATATATTTTTTTGAACGTTCCTGTGGCTTTATGCTATGTCTTGCAAAGTAAATGTTCTCAATCTAATTTTTGCAGTGTGGTCGTGGAAAGTATGATGTAACCCAGTGCTCAACACCGCTCCTCCCCAGATGCTCATGCTTTCTCGTCAATTTGGTTACCTTTTGAGCACTAGACTGGAGGTGGTCCTCTAATTTGCTTAATAAACTAAAACCCTACAGCACCAAATATATTTCTGCTGGTCTTCATTTTTAAAGAAAATCCTGATTTCTGGGGAGAAAATGGTGTTCAAGCTAGCATACCTTTTTATTTTGAGAGGGAAGTGTGTGCTTGCTAGACTTAAATCTCTCATGATGTAGCCCATGGCATCTGGGTGCAGGATCTGTCCAGCACTGTAATCCTAATTTCTGGAAACGCTTTTGAGTATGCCTTTGTGTACCCATATGAAAATGCAGGAAACCACTGTCCTTTCAAATTCTTCCAATAGAATAGAAAGGCTTGACATTTCTTTACATTTGTCTGTCTAATATTTGTGCTAGCTTAAACACAAATAATAATGGTTTAGGGCTTGATCAATAATGTCCAGTAATATATAGCGACGGTAAAATACACTTCTGAACAATTCAACATAGCAGGCAGTATTGTTTTAGAACTTCAACTATTGCTTATTATTTTGTGGTGCACATTGCCAGTAGAAATTTTTTGTGACCGTCGTTGAAATTTTTACTTGCAAATGTCAAACTGGAAAATGTCATGCCTTGGGTAGACAGAATTAAATTTGACTATCATGCTATCAGTTACTGACTTCTAATGGCTATTAAGGCTAGTTTATAATGACAACTTGCTTAACTTGGCTATCGATCCCTAGAGTGAGTGGTCCGGCAATCCAGTACGTGTTTGTACTGTACAATATTCTGGTTACCTTGGACCACTGGGTAGTTCCACCCAGATTTTGTTACGCTTACCCTTTCTGTGCTGTCTTGTGATCTCTCCCTGATGTCCCTTCTTGATTCTTCAATAAGCACTTAAAATTTCTTATAACTTTTTAATCTGTTTATATTTTTTTGGATAGGCATGTAAGTTTTAAGTACAGTTCAATCAATTGTGACTAATTAGTACAGTGATGAATGCTAATGTGTTACTATTGTAGGTATAACATTTTCCGCCTCAAGAGTGTTAGTACTGTAGCATAAACCAAATACAGTGTAGACTGTGGTGCCCCTTCTTCTATGAAGAGACTAAAAACATGGGAAGAGGGACTGAATGAATGAGAGTGTGTATGATCTATACGTATCTGGTGCATACATTTATTAGTATTCAGAATAAGAACTTAATTTATTTTGTGCCATGTCTTGATTTCATTTCATTTCATCATTGAGTAATGATTATCATAGAGGTCTAATTATTGCAGAATGGCACTAAGCAAGTAAGATAGCATAGGTTCTTTTAAATTGTTGCTAAGATACAAACTAATCATGGTTGAAGTCTTTGATACCTGTATTGTTTTTTTTAAAAGAAATCATTTTTTGTAATGCAACGTCAGTCCAGCTGTAGGCCTTGCAGGTCAGCCTTTTTTTCATTCCAGTTCCCATATAGTGCCCCCTTCTCCCAACACAAAGGCTGCCGGAACCTCAGGGAGTTAAGCTAGGCTGTCAACATGCATGTGTGCTCCATATTCCCGCCCACATTCGTTTGAAGAAATTTATCAATCCATGTTTCCCCAAATTTCATGTTTTTGTTGTATGTATACCATCAGAATTGATGGAATGTATGGTTACCAGGGCTTATATTAGTTTGTGGTTAATTATTGCAAGTCTTGTCTGTCTGTCACCATAAAATTACATGTATTTTTAAATGCTTGCTATTGTTACTAATTATGTTAATTTAAAAACAAAAATTAAAAAAACTCGTGTAAATATGTGGGATTGAACATCTGATCTGCAGAATCTGTTTCTGGCAGGTTACAGCTTGGAAACCTTTTGGCTGTTTAAACCTTGGACCAATGTTCAAGGATATTTTTCCCTTTTAAAATGGCTGTTTACAGTAAAGGTGGGGATTGGGTTGTATGTGAATGACTAAAGCTGCTACATAGAGTTTCTGACCAGGCATGAGATGGTGGGGTCAGCATGAAAACCTATAACAAAATACATTGCATACAACATGGGAAGCTGAAAAGCTGGAGTGCTAAGGAGCAGAACACCAACTCCCCTTTTTTGACATTTTAGTATAGTACTTCATAATTATTTGATTGCTCAGTGCATACTGTACCACCAGAGTGAAGTTGGTGACTGGAACATGTTGCTGTGTTCAAATACAGTATTTCTTAGCCATAACCAGTATTTGGCAGTGAAACAAATTGCTGGTTATGTATTTCCAAATGAAAAGACATGACTCGGTCTATGTGCAAGTTTCAGTACAGGAAATGGGTACATTCCGCTTTTCATCATGCAAAAGAATGAGAACTTTTTTCCCTTGCAATCTTTGAAAAATATCCATATATAAAGGCAATAGCAGCTAACTTTGTATTTCTCAGCACCGAGTGGCTGACTATTCCATGCTGGTTATCCATGTATTGTGATGACCGACCTAGTTATTGTCTCCCTGCAAATACAAAAATCTGAAGAATGTCTGACTTGGGGAAGGGGTGGGAGAGGAAGAAGTAGTGCTGCCTTTGGTAGAAATTCAGAAGTAAAACCATGCTGGTCACCCAATATAAAACTGAGGGATTGGTATCAGTAATAACTTTTTGCATTCTTCTAGTAATGATGCATATTTGGAAGATCTCTAATTTAAAAACTGAAGAGACTAGCAAAGTGTCTTTTTTTTGCAGATTTGATATTAAATTTGCTTATTCCCAAGTGTTCTTAAGCTTGCAGTTTACCATAGTGTACTGGTGAAAAGATGCATGGAGTATTTTGTTTCCTGTTCATTTTAAACTTGTGCTAACCTAACCAGCACACGTTCGACTTGATTTAAGGAATTTAGAGTTGTCTCTGATCCTTCTTCCCTGCTACAACTTTTTTGGGTAGGGGAAGGATATGCTGCAATATGCAGTGACTATGTATAGTGGCCATAAATTAAGTGCAAATGAAGAAAATTATTTCAGTAATGCCATTTCAAGCTGAGAAAGAACAGCATAAATGTTAAATACTTAAGACTGCATTATTGTAGCAGTATTGGAGTAGGAAGTTTAACCTGTGTGTGATTAGATTAAATGGCCTGATTGGCCTTATTCGTAAGTGGAATAAACTACCATTGATTGTAGAATTGTATGTTCCCTTTATACAATGGATGTATTCAGCAAACAAAAAGTGACTTCTGAAACTAATTTTGTCAGTTGGTCAATTTTTTAACACCAATTGATATGCCATGGGGGTAATATCAGGCCGTACAAATAATACACCTACTGCCGACCAAGCTATTCTGTTTTGCTGCTGTACTGGTGACATGGTATAATTTGTTTCTGGCCAGGAATTGGACAGCACATTATATAAACGGTTAACATTTTCCAGTCTGGAATGCAATGACTTATGAAGACATAGAATCGGCTTCACTCTGGTTAGAAATTGTATGTGTACTGGTCTATAAATTAACCAGTCCAAACGTTTTTTTAAATTGTCTGTGAATCCTGAATTTGTTTTTAAGCACCTTGCTAAAAATAACTCTGCAACTCTTTGTCCTGAATAGACTAGTGTAATTTCTGCCCACCCCCTCACTTCCCCCCTCAAAAGAAGCATCTCTTTGCTAATTCTGCCTTATACAGAATCCCTCTATGTATCATTGTGTAAGATTTACTTCCTGGGCTGCTTGCATTACATTAGAAATGCATTTTGCACACTCAGGTTTTGCTGAAGCTCCAGTAATGTTTGCTTGAGCTGATGGTATTGAGCTATGCACGTGTGTTTTGAGTTAGTAGATTTCTTCCCATCCAGTTTTTTTTGTGTGTGTGTGTTCTACTTAATTTTGCATTTCAAGTTCCATGGTCGGGTTCAAATAAATGACAATATCCTGATGGGCCAATGACCCGTTAGTAATGTAGAATTGCCCCATCCCCCTTGAGATAACACATGCATCAAGAAGTTTGTGGATTGCATTGTAACTTCACACTCTGCTTACATGGTAGAGCAGGAAGGTTTAATAAACAAAACAACCCAACCCCTTTTTTTCATGTATTTGTCGCCTATTTGTATGTCTCACAATTGTTGAAAGCTATAATCTATATCACAAAAATGTTTTAAAAGTTCTTATTTCTAACATTTGTAAAGAACTGCATAATTTCTGATTAAACTGTGTTGCTATTTTCAATTAGTGTCAATTTTTGAATTTTCTGTTTCAGAAGCCATAGGAGAATTTATATAGAATGTTATCTTGTAAATGGATGTTAATATAAATAGGTGTACAGAGAGATGTATGGCTGTTGGTTTGGCCAAAATGTATGTTTCTGATTACCCTAGAAAACCCTTTTAAGCCATTTGGAAGCCTTTTAACCATACAAGGGGATCTTGGGATACCCAGTGCCTATTTGGTCAAATCAAATTTAGCAGCACGAGTACAGGAATTTCTTTCTAATAAACCACCAGTATATGTTGCTTACACTCTTCAGTGCAGGTGTAAGTGTTTAGAATTTTTTTACGGATAAAATATCTGGAATTGTGCAGTAACTTTGGCTGACCAACTTTTGATTTCAAATTTATTGTAAGTAGACAGATGTATTAAAGCTTGTGATCAAAAACATACATTTTAAAATTCATTGGCCAGACTTAATGTACAGTACCTTGGTGAGCTCCAGGAATTAATTTTTATCTATCAGTTAAATCATTCCCTGCAAATTGGCCTTTGTAAAATCTGTCTTTAATGGCTCCAATATTCCTCTGACACAAAATGTTAGACCACCTTTCCATGAGAAGTTTGAAACACATGGAACAGACTTTGGCTGAAATATTTTCTGTTCTGCAAAGATCAGTACTCAAAACTAAATGCTGTCATCTGAGGAGGTCTGCAAATAAAAGCTGAAGGAAAAGCATTCCCACAAAATATATAAACGGGATACATTTGTTAATTCTAGTGTGTGTGGGAACTTGCTCCTTAGTTGGGATCAGTACCATTTGAATGCATCTAAGAAATTTCTCATGTGAAAGGAACACTATTCCCTTGCTTTGTACCAGTTACTGTATATTTAAAAAAAAAGTTTAACTATCTTATCCAAACTGTAAATTGTATCATGATTTAGCTGGTATAAAAAGCACAGAAACTAGTCCTGGATGCTTACATGTGCATGAATTCCTTGTAAAATTTGTAACTGCAACCCACAGCAAATTTGATTCTTGGGAGTTGCCATGTATTATTTAAATGATTATGGTTTGTCCACCCCCCACACTGCTACTTCAAAAGGTTTGAATTCTTTGCAAATCTGTGTTACTGGTATAATTGCTTTAGTTTCTGAAACCGCTGTTTAATGGTCACTGGTAATGTAAATACCTGAAATTGAAAGCATTAGACATGTAAAGTGTACACAAATGTGGCCCCTTCTTCCCAGAGGAGGAGATTGTCTGCCTAGTGTTGTATTTGAATACGCATATATATTCTCTGCCACTGTAAGTGTCAATCCCAGCTACAGCTCAGTCATGCTTTTTCGTCTTGTGTTCTGGTGATTGTCCCACACCAACAAAGAAGTCCTGTTGAACACTGCAAATGTATTATCTCCTTTCTCTCCCAAACTCTAATAGAAAAAACATGTTAGTCACCTTACATTAGAAAAAACTGAAATGGGCATTGAGATGTATTGTGAACCTTGAGAGGGGAAAGACGCTTTTTTTTTATCAGACCGCAGTTTCTTAAACCTATTTTGAAAGTGGAATTGATTTTTTTTAATAGTTTATCGAGCATGTGGATAATGAGCAGTTCTTGTGCAAACGTATGGTATATTATGAGATAAATAATTGTACAAACTCTTCAGGGGGCAAGGGACTGTGGCCTTAATAATGCACGGCAACTTCAAAGTATATATCTGAAAATTGGTTTGTGATCCAATTTTATTGTATGAGAAGTCAAAAGTTTATTTGTCACTCCTTAACCTCTTTGAAATTCCTTTCTGTAATACCCTTTCACTTTGTAATAGATTTTAGCAGTAAAAGATGATTCCTGGCAGCTTCAGCCATGCCATCTAGCTCCAGGAAGTGAATTAAATTTCACTGCAGGCATTACAGTTTCTGTTTCCTTTCAAGACTTACGTCATGACTGTCTACTAAGTTCACTGACAATCATGGTACAAAAATTGTTCAAATAAAACTCTTCTGCTTTATTTTCTGCAATAAACCTTTTTTCTGTTCCTTTTTTTATGCACATTAATTGCCATTATTCAATTAAATATACTTAAATAGACAATAGTCATTACTTAGGTAACAATTCTCACCTGGCTGTGAGGTGGTGATGGTGAAGCACAATTATAATCAATACTGTACTTGTTTCTGCACTTCTAAAGTTCAACTGCAATCAGTTCTGTGACTTGGGTTATAATTTGTTGGAGCAGGGCAACTAACGATGTCCGCCATTAAACTTGCCTGTTTAATTGCGATATCTTGCGCTGCAAGTTGCTGGAAGTGCGAGCTGATAACGTCGCAGCGAGTGGAACAGGGCAAGCAAATGTCTAGCTCCTTAACCAATCAGATTGAAGGATTGTGAAATTCACAGCGCAGGAAATTTAAGTCAGTGGGTAAGTTCAATGCCAAATTGGGTACAGAAAGAGAAATGGGGGGGAAAGAAAGATTGGATTGAGAGAAAAAAGCAGCAAAGGAAAATATCCAACCCAAACCTGAAGGTATGAGACTCCACAGTTGTGTTAGTTAATTTTCAGTGCCACAGGTTCATGGGTAGTAATTAACATTTAGCACATTGGTAAAAGAATTACAGCTAATCCAGCCTCAGTTAAATATGCACGGACCTTAAATGGCTCCAAGACTGGCTCCTTGGATCACTCGGTGGCGAGTTTAGTTCGTATCAAATACAGCAAATTCACGCCATTCAATGCATTTCAATGGTGAGTCAAGACAGCGCATTGCCGTTTTCACAGGTGAGTGGGGTATCTCGGACAGCAACTTTTGAGTTTCTGCGCATGGTGCATGCCATCAGCTTTGCCGTTACTTTGACAGCAAATTATGGGCCAATATATTTGTGCTGAAATTCTTGACCCTTGACGAGAGTTCCAAATATCTAAAATATTTTAAACAGAACATGTTGAGCTCAACCTTTTGAACACTGATGGGCTTGGTGAAATTAACATGTACTGTAAATCTAGCAATATTAGAGCTTCAAAGGCATGCTTTATTTTAATAGGGGGAGCAAATGCTGATTGTTTTTGGTAGTTGAACAAGAATATAGGGTCCAGGCTAATATTGGCTGTATTTTATTGGAAAAGGCTACAAAATATGGTTAATGCAGTGAGCGATATTAAAATATAAATGTATACAGCTAATAGCTACCATAGGAGGAAAACATTTTTGGCAAATGTAACATCAACCATTGCATTCATATACCTAAAATTATTCTGTACAGTTTAGGATTATTTCATAGGCTCACTGAAAAGTTTTTTAAAAATCACCTGCCATTATCCGTATTTGTCCATTACATTACACGTAACATGGAACTCCCCGCCCCCCCCCCCCCCAAAAAAAAACCTTGAAATGTATTTAGCAAAAAATGCAGAGTTGGGCAATGTGATTTAAATCTTCCACCTTGGTCATATAAAGCCATCACAAAATGACTTGCCTCATATTTGGTTGAGAACTGATGAAATTCAGAACAAGCCAGCAGATTCAAGTGATGAGCAACCTTAAGCCTCAAACCATGCAGTTGTGAATCATTTTAACAACTAATGTTGGATTGTTAACTGATACCAGAAATGGCGAGTGCAAGAACATAAAAGTCAAGGGCAGTAACTGCTCATTTAGCCTTTCAGTGCTCAGCTGTTTGGTACAGTAACTCTTCTAGTATGGCATTATTCAATGCAATTAATTGCAAATATTTTGCCCTCTATTACCTTGCTTGGTTATTCCAAACACTTATTCTGAGTAAAGACATTTTTGCTTTGCATTAAATTTTCAATTATGTCCTTGGATCATGCTTGATTAATTTTAAAGTAATCTTCCTGGTTTGGTTAATTTTTAAGTATTCTTTACCATTTTAAGATTTATGTTCCTCTTCACTACCTTTTGTAAAGTTTAAACTATATAACTTTTGATCATAGTTCATCCCTTGTATACTTGGGACCAGTCATTTAGCTCTTATCTGTACTACCTCTGAGCCAAGTATCTTTTGTGGTGACCAGCACTCAACACTATTGTCAGCTACCATTCCATTTTCACTTGTAGTAGCCCAAAGGCATTTTGTTTTTTGGCTATTCAGAGAAGACCAACAAGCCATATTTTCCAATGAGTGAGCACTGTGATATCATTTACCAAGAAGGGAACATTACAAATGTTTTTTTAAATACTGGCAGTAAGTTGAGACACCCAATCGGCACAGAACAACAGCTTGCACTGCTATAGCTCCTTTATCGTAAACAAAAATGTCACAAGGCGCATCCATACTTGCAACAGCTTCTTCGCTTGAATTCTAGACGTCACCGCCTAGCAATTAGCATAGTTGATGGGAAAATTCCATAACCTAACAGTACACAGGTCTGTTTTCCTGAGGCATTTCTACATGGAGGAGATTATGTGCTACCAGTCTACATGCTTGGATGGATACCTCTGGCCTCAGGTAGCCTACCAGTTAAGTACAGTCACCTCAAACAGCTGCAACAAGTGAGCTGTAAATGCCTTTAAGCAAATCACCAACAAGATTGTTCACTTCCAGCCAGCTTGAGTGAAGATCCACTGGTGGCGAAATACAGATGCTCAAGCGACTAAGTAGCTAAAATGCCGTGCCAGCTATTTAACCATGAAAGTGCTTACGGTCACAGCAGTTGACATTGGGGACTCCCAACAGTTGACTCTGGTAAGGATGCATATTTTTACTTTAATTATATATTATAATGTTGGTATCTGCTAATAAAACAAGACAACAAAAACTTGCATTTATATAGTGCCATCCTAAGGCTTTACAGAAGCATAATCAGATTAAAAATTGATGCTGAGCTAAAGATGATAATGGGGTGGGGTGGGGGGAGTGACTAAAAGCTTGGTCAGCGGTAGATTTTAAAGAGGGTCTTGAGGACGATGGAAAGATTTAGGATGGGAATTCCACAGTGGGGCTTTGATAGCTGAAGATACAGTCGCCAAAGATGGGGCAAAGAGAGTGGGTTGGGTTAAAAGCCAGAGTTGGAAGAACCCAGAAATCAGCGTTGTGGGACTGGAGGAGGTTATAGAGGTGGATGGAAGGTGGTGGGAGGCAAGACCATTAAGGGTTTTAACAAGGATGAGAATTTTTAAATTTGAGGCATTGGAGGACTGAGAGCCAACGTAGATCACCAAGCAGAGGTAATGGTGGCTGGAACTTGGTGCAGGTTAGAATACGGGCAGCAGAGATTTGGATGAGCTCAGCTTTATGGATGGTGGGAGATGGGAGCATTGAAATAGTCACGTCTGGAGGTGACCAAAGAATGGTTGAGGGTTTGAAGGAAGGCGGGCGGACGGACATGGGCAGTCTTTCCGATGGAGTGAATATAGGGTCCGAAGCTTAGCTTGGGCTCAAATAGGATACCGAAATTGCAAACTATCTGGTTCAGCCAGAGACGGTGGCTGGGGAAGTAGGTGGAATCAGTGGTGAGGGAATGGAATTTGGGGGGGGGGGGGGGGCAAGACAATGCTTCCGTCTTCCTAATGTTTAATTGATCAGGGTTATAATGTAAGGTTGCCATACTGTGCATGACAGAATGGTCATTGCTGTTGCAATTAAACTACAGTGACGAACCACTAATATATACTGTCTGCACAAGTAAACCTGGAACTCAAAAGTGTTTGGAAGTAACAACATAGCACAAAATACAAATATTTGCAAGTCATTTATATATATGTTGGACCTTTTTTTTAAGACTGGTTGATCTGAGCTGTCTGGTCGTGGGTGGAGTTCACCACACAGATGACTGGAATTGTTTTGAGAAGCTGATGTATGTCATAGCAACAGATTACATCTTTGTGTTTGTGGGCTGTGTAATGACGTCAAGTAATTTTCAGATTACCTCTGATTCAACAGGTAGCTTTGAAGTAAATAATGCTGCTCCCGCTGAACATACTTAACTAGCCAAAGATGGAGGACTAACAATCGACCACCCAGAAACTCAACTAACACGGATCTTTTTTGTAGGAATCGGAGGCCACCTATGTTGCGGGAATGGAAGCCCTTGTAATCTATGTAAACAATGGAGTTGCCATCCAGTTTCAATGGTTACATTTGACACCCCCAACTATTTAGGATAGCTGGCATTTAGATAAAACTAAGTTTCTCTTTTCCCCCCTGCACTTTGTGCAAGTAGATGAGTCACTTCCTATATACAGGTGGATATAGAACCCATCTGACACCAGAGAAAACACGGCCTAGAATTTGGACTGACCCAGTACCTCGATGGAAAGTAAAATAAAGCGGACAGTAAAATGGATGCCCAATCCTGCCACTTTCCTGCCAGGCAGGTTGGGTTTAAATTACCCCCTACATCTCAATCCCCTACGAAACAAGAAAAAATGGGCAATAACTCAATGCAGAAATGGAAGCTGACGATTAGTAGCTTTGAGTTTACTTATTAACACACAAATTTGAGCAATTACATATTTTCTGGGGTGAATCTTAAAATGGTAGGAGTGAAACAATTAAATCTTTTTTTAAACTTCATGTAAGATGTCAGCAAGCACATCCCATTTGTCATCCTAATGGAGAATATGGTAGCAGCAATTGGTAAATGGTGAATCAAACACACTGGCAGATGTGCTTTCTAAACAGAATTAATTATTGGTTATAAATTAAAATAGTAATTTGAGCAGGACTGTGTTTTTTATGTTTTCAAAATGTGACCTTGTGAAATAGCAAAAGTTGCAGTATAGCATTTTCAGTATTGCATACAAAGTAAAAACATTGAATAGGCCCATAGTTTACATGGTTAGCATTTGGCTACTTGCTTACATGAGCATAAGTTATTTCACACAAATCTGGCCAACTTCCTATTTGTTACCATTATAAAGTGGAGCGTTCAGCTCAAGGGTATTCTTGAAGATGGCGAAGAGTCATACAGCATTACATAAAGCAACTCTGGTAACTTTGTTCATAAAATTGGTTCTTGTACTATAGAAAACATGAATGTTTAAAAAGGAAAGGGTTACAAAACTGTTTTGTGAGACATTAGGGGAAGATTTATGTTTCATGGGTCATTTTGCTTTTTGGTATGGTTCTACAAGTGCCATGTGAAGAGCAGACCAGTTGTCCAGATTGTTTAACACTAAAGAACAGCAGGGAAGGTACATCCAGTTATTTGACACATACCATCTTGGATGTTATGCTTGACTGCATTTTTCGAGATATTTGTAACCTTTCAGCTCCTCTCTACCTATGTTTGGTGAGCCTTAGAACTTGGATTTGGGATTGATTTGAAGAAAGAAAAATCTACCATATGAACTTGTACATATATGGATGCACAGAGTATCTTGGGCAGTGGCAGATGCAAAAATGTCCTTGGTAGCATGCTCCAGGAATAAGATATTGAAAGATGAGATTGGTCTGACATGTAAATTTAGCACTGATATTAAATGGACAGTATGGAAACAAATACTGATTGCCCTTTCATAGATCAACTGCGTTAAGGAAAGCTTGTGGTTCTGAGATAAAATAGATTGCCTTTACTTTATTGTATTGATCTATGAGAATTATGTATCATGATCGATTATTCCAGTTTAAAAGATTGGTGAAGGCCAGAGTTTAAACTGTGCAAGAGTAGGAATAGACTGGATGTTAGGCGATTCTTCTTTTCCCAGAGTAGTGAACCTCTGGATGCGTTGCCGGCTGGGTGCGGTGGGTGCTGACACTTTGTATGCCTTCAAAAGGGAGCTGGATTGGTTCATAACTAGGGCAGAGAGCGCATCATATAGAAGGTGAGTGGCTTTACAGATAACATATGGACCATGTGATCTCCTGGACTGGTTTCAATTGTCTGAGGGGGCCACAGAGAAATTTTCCAGGGTATTTTTTTCCCTTTGGCCCTGGGTGTTTTTCTCTTTTTTTCCCCCTCCCAGGAGATTACTTGGCTGCGATGGGTGGGAAATGTCTAGTCTGTGATGCTCCAGCCATCATGAGCGTGGGGCAAGCTTGATGAACCAGCTGGTCTTTTCCTGCCTGTGATTTTCGTATGTTTGTATGACAGATGAGCTGCAGTGTGCTAGAACCACTTTCTTTTTATACAGTTCATATCTTTACATAGAATATACAGCACAGAAACAGGCCATTCGGCCCAACTAGTCTGTGATGGTGTTTATACAGCACAAGAGTCTCCTCCCATTCCATCTACCATTTACTTGGTATAAAAATGGGCCAACTGATGTCTCGGCCAGTTCGTTCACTAAGTAGCTGAGGCATACGGACCAGGAAGGTTCCAGGTTTAATGCTCTATGCTGAGTTAGCTGATCTTTAGTTGCAGTGGTGGAAGAGGGTTACAATTGTGCCCCAGGGATTAGCAATGGGTTCCACAGCTGTTTGCAATTCTGTGAAGCCTTTTGTAACTTGAAACAAAAACAGAATGCTGAAGCACTCATCGGGTAAGGCAGCATCTGTGGCGAGAACAGAGGAGATAACATTGTGGGGTGGATTCTGACCTCATTCACCAAGTCGGCATTTATTAATATTGTTCTGGTTGGAGGTGCAACACTCACCTCTGCTTTGTTGGTATATTCTCAACATTTTTCTGTGCCACAGAACTCTGAGGTGTGTGTGTGCAAATGGTGAGAGAATAAATCTGCTAACAAAGATCTCTTTTTTTCTGCAGTCTCTCTGGTTGCCAGGTTACCGAGCATTGTGAGCATTCCTGATGAGGCACTAGTCCTATTCTATTTATTATTTTTAATTGGACTGAACACATTTGTTTTCAGGGTACTTTCCAGGTAAGTAACCACAATTGTTGAGTGTAACTTGATGTGTCACAATAGTCACGGTATTTTTTAAGATATAACAGGTGGCCTTGTAGATGTTGACTGAACTGCAGAATATTGGCTAGAAAATTTGGAAGTGTGAAGGATATGGACCTATATCTTGTCCTCCATGCTGGGAATTCCTGGCGATTTACTCATGTATCACATATGAATATAATGAAGTATTAAAATCCACTGCACTTAAATTCTGAATGCTTAAATATATGAAATACCAGAATCCAAAATCCATTCTTGTATGATCCTGCTGCTGCTATGTCTGTAGCAAATAAATCATTTCTTTCCATGTTTTGTCATTAAACTTTTAGTAACTTTAACAAATTAAATCAATTTTGCTGAAACTCCTCATTGAGGGATTATTTGAACGCTCCTTGATCTTCACTTGTTCCAGTATGTAATGGACTCCTCCAGTACTAATGTAATCAGTGATTTAACTCGGAGCACTTAGAAGGAGCATTTAACTAGCTGTACTTCAGAGAATGTAATTCCCATCAATTCCTCTTTTTTCTGCCTCTATGCATGCTGTTGTGATTTCATTTGATTTCCAACTGCTTTAAGTGGGCAGAAATGGGAAAGACTTACTTTTTTCTCTCCCTAATTTTCTCCTTTACCCTTCTTTCTTGAAGGAGTTGATTCTCTTGCTGAGGTACGGTTCCATGGAAAGCAGTAAGCCTTCAGTGCCTAACTCAAATGACTGTTATTCATTTGTGAACCCTAACCGTGCCAACAGGCTATTTGGCCATAGAGGACACCCCAATCCTGTGTTTACCTGACATGTACATACACATACAGACACCTCACACTCTTCGAGCAGGTGTCACTAGATCAGGAGTGTAAACCATGGGTCAATTTTTTTCTTCTTCCCAACCCAGGGGTGCTATAGCCAATTGTATCATCCTTACATTGCCTCGCTGAGATCAGCTAACGCCGCACAGACAAGAATCAAAATTTGCACCTTGCTACTCTGTTTAGTTCAGAGATGGTATGGTGTCTATTGTCTCTTAAATCATTTGAAAGGGGATCACTTTTTTGTATAGTTGGACTCTAAGCTTCTGGTATAACACTGCAGTTTTCAGACATTTCTATGTATCATAGAAACATAGAAGATAGGAGCAGGAGTAGGCCATTCGGCCCTTCGAGCCTGCTCCGCCATTCAACGAGATCATGGCTGATCATCCAAACCCTAGCACCCGGTCCCTACACCGACAGCCATCCCACCCAAGCCCTATCCCCGTAACCCCACGTATTTAATCCCCCCTAACACTAAGGGCCAATTTTTATCATGGCCAATCAACCTAACCCGCACATCTTTGGACTGTGGGAGGAAACCGGAGCACCCGGAGGAAACCCACGCAAACACGGGGAGAATGTCTGTGGAGTTTGCACAGTCACCCGAGGCCGGATTTGAACCCGGGTCCCTGGCGCTGTGAGGCAACAGTGCTAACCACTATGCCACCGTGCCGTTTCTTTCTGCTACAGTTCTTTGATTCCGCACTCGCCATGACATGACTGGGTGTCCCTGGATGCCCAGGTTCCATCCATCCAGCTAGGGTGTAAGTACCTTGAAATAATGGTGGGATTGTAGGCTGGACAAGATTAAAGGCACTGAGACAACTTCCAGGAAACCTAGCATCGATCTGCATGTACGGTCTGCATGTTGACGGAATGGAATCCCTTCCTGTTCATAAATGCCCTTTGCATTAGTGCAAAGAGCCATTATGCTTCATCAATTCCACCAATGAGGCCGTACACTTTTAGGAAGCCAGCCACTCAAGAGGAGAAGAACTCTCCTCGTGCACTGCAGACTGACTGATCTGACTATGTCAACCAAGGCATTCTTGAAAGGAGCCGGTCGCATAGAAATTCAGGGTAGTTATGATTTTCACTGCCATGGGATGAACCGCCCCAGTCCTGAAGGAGTTTTGGAGGTCCATCTCTAGAAGAAGGGAAAGTTCTGCAGCTGCCTCCCTGGTGAAGCGTAAGCAGCAAAGGCATATTTAAGTAACTGTGGTGTTGTCTACACACGCATCCACACCCCTCTCCTTGGACAAGCAGGAGTCTGCTGAGGCTTCGAGCTGCACTTGTCTCTATGTAGAGCTCCTCCAGATCCTCCACCTCAGACTGACAAATTCCTAAAAGAATGCTTATTCTATGCAGAGGGAGCTGTTGTCAATCCTTTGAATCATAGGTGTAAAAGGAAAATGCAAAGAAAAGGAAGAATTAGACTCTTACTTCAATTCAAATAACCCAAAAATGGCAAAGAAACAAAGTCTGAAAACACTGAAACAAGTCAAACAGCACAGCTTTAAGTAAACCAGGAAGCAACCTATCGTGCATGTGCAGAAAGGTCTGTGCCCCTGTTTATATGGACGCACATGACATTGCACTTGTCAAGATATCTGGAAGGGAGCACCCTCCTATTAAGTATATAAAATGAATGCTGCTGGAGCAGCAAGAGTTTCATCCTCCTCCACTGCTATCCAGTCAGAAAATGCCAGTTAGCACACAACAGATGCCTTTGTAGCACCTTGCCTCTGGCCTCGATTTTCCAGCCCTCTGCATCCAGTGCGTACCTACACTGGCAGCACACAGGAATGGAGCTATATCCTTTTGGAGTTTTGTTTTGACCTCGAGCTATCCGTGTGCTCACTTTAAGGAGATGCACCAAGCGTACGTGGTGTGCAAAATGTCCCATCATGCATCGGTAGGATATTCTCACCGCTGTTTGTCCTGTGAGAAAATAGTTTCTTTTTCTTCACACTGGAGAGCAATACTTCTGCGAAAGAGAGAACAATTGTTCTTTGCCTTTAAGTATAAATAACACAAGTTTATTCTTTTTGTTTTGACTTCATGTATAGTTAAGAATTTTTCTCTTTTCAGCTGAATGCATACTTGTTAATAAGTCAACAAACACAACCTGTTCTCGCAGAATCTTTGCAAATCCTCCTGGGATTCTAGTTTGAAAACCTAACAGTATAACAATTAATTCTCTGAATGCAATTAAGAGAGTGCCATTTCTCTGCAGGCCATGGCACATTGTGTGCCAGAAAGTAACAGTCAGCAGGTATTAATGAGGTTTGGTGATGGTTGATAGGAAGTGTGGCTTCGTGAACATGAGGTTAAAAACTGCTAACCCTTTTCCTAATTATGTATTTTATTTACGTTATTTTTCAGCCCTTGATTTGTTTCCTGCTATTATCTGACAGGAAAATAAACAATAGGCTGCAAAGAAACATCCTTTTACCCCCTCACAGACATTAATTTTCACATTCATCTCTTAATTGTTGCATTATTTTGCTGTGTTACTGGTTCAGTGCCAACATTTTATGAATCCCTCAAGTGCCGAGTTTGCAATGGCTGCTCTAGATAACACTTTAGTTTAGTGGGATCTATCAATGGTGTTGAATAATTTTTCTTTTTTTTCCCCCCACAGTTTTTTATTTTTTGTATTCTAGTTTTTTTTTCAATTCTATTGTTAATTATTTCACTCTTTGCTGTTCACTTTTATTTTCACCCCATTCTCCTCCAGTTCCTGTTATTCAACTTCTTTCCTTAGATGGCTGATTGTTAATATAGTCTAGACACATTATAGAGGACTGCTTAAGGTTTTAGGAAGTTACAGTGCTTTTATAACACTGTACTCTGCTCCAATGCTATGAGCAGTATCCAGGGATTGAAATCTGACTACAACAGACATAAGTGATTTTATTCAATTTTCATTTTTAAGTTCTAGCAGGTAAAGTTACATGCTTGCACATTTACCTCTTCTGACCGCTTTCTATTGTCCTTACTGCTATCTATTACAGAAACTTCATAAGACCTTGAGCAGTCCTCTATTAATGTGTTTAGACTACACTAACAGCAAACTGTCATTTTTTTTAGTAGTACCACATGAAATAGCTCAATTTACAGAACAATATAGTAGTCAGCCAAGATACACAAAATTAGAAAATATATGTAAATTTATAGACCAGTTCCCTGCAATGTTTTGTGCCAGTCGTGATCTCTTGACTTTGCATTACAGAGCACTTTAAACAACTGCATGTGTATGCACACTGTATTGTGCCATGTGCTATCATTATAGCATCAACATAAAGTTGTCTAGAATTCAAGGTACAAGCAGTACAGGGCAGTACCCTCATTTTGCTATGTGTACAATTTAAACAAAAACTGCACAAAGAAATGTTCCTTATTAAAAGAAACACAGTTGTCAATGTGTGTATGCCCACTGTCTTTTCATCTGCTGCCACTCAGTTCCCACGCTGATGGTTATTAAAAGTTTTCCTAGTCAGTAGGTATAATTCCATTGCTACTTGAGTGGCGGGCTGCACCGGCCACAATCTAATCTCCTGCCTGACCTATCAACCCAGTGCTGCTCAACATTAAGTGTCAGCCTGACATAGCCTACTACAGTAATCGAATTACCATTATTATATATACCAGATGGATGTGGAATTACTGTGAGTTGAGAGGCCTCTTCAAACAACTCCCTTATATAGCTAAACCAAAAATGACAGCAACATGCAGAAATAATACAGGACTTTGCTGATTAATTCAGAGCTTTTACTAATCCGACTATGGATGTCTACATTGGATTTTGTAAACATTGCATCTGCTTCAGATACTCTCTCATGGAAGAGATTTCCTCCTAGGTGCAGTAAAATCGTAAACAACCTTCTAAAGAACAGGTTATGAATTTTTGTGCACAGAGAAAATCCTCTCCTAGAATCAGAAACCATTTTTAACCTCCTATTATGGATTCAATCAACGTTCATTGTGTTTCAAAATTTATTGCATCTGATCTAAACAAATTTCTGATGTACATCTATTTTCACTTGCCTTGAGTGCCAGGATATATTGTACATTCCTATTTTTGTCTGTTCTGCAGGCAGATGGGTGTCCTAATACGTAGTTGGAACTGTCCTATCTGAGGCTGCCATTGCCATTGTAAATGTATCCTTCAATTTCCAATTTTGTGCTTGTGAGCTGGAAGAAGTCAAAAAAAAAAGAGCGGAATGGATCAGGAATGTCCTCTGCCAATCCTGGACAGCAAGCTGCCTGTTGTCGTTCCTGATGCATTGTTTCTGTACGTGAGGTTGTGCTTCTCGACAGATGAATGGCCAGTAATTTGCTGTTTTTTTTATTGTTCACAACTGACTCCAATGAGTGCCCTTGTATTCGGGGCAATCATCTGCAGTTTGCCTTTTTTCCTCGATTTGGAACCTGACCAGATCCTACCAAACCATGGAAAACATTTTCCATAAATGATGGATACGTTTGGGAAAATTGCAAGCTCACTAGGTGAGAACATGGGTAAAATGGAACTTAATTTTTGGTAACACCACCCAGTAGTAACAATTTAACCATAATTCTTAGCACATAAAAGGCGTCATCCCAATCCAATGCCCAGACAACTGAGCACTAGTATTTTGATTAGAAGAGTACGAAATGGCAGAGAAATATTCGCAATAATTATCTGCAGACAAATACCAACAGAAAAGCAATGGCAATGAGTGAGTTCTTTATGAAAGAAGCGTTATCTTCACTGGAGCTTGGTTTCCCTTAAACAACAGCAAATGAAATGGTTAAAGGTCTGAAAACCAGTAGTCATATTACATGAACAAACAGTAAATTATGTGAAACAACAACAGGAAACACTGGGAAAACTCAGCAGGCCAGGGCAGCATCCGTGGAGAGAGAAACAGAGTTAACGTTTCAGGTCGAAGACCCTTCGTCAGAACTCCTGTGGTTCTTGTAGATATGGTAACTGGATTTTGTTCATTTGGATTTTACTGCTGTAGTGTGTCCCAAAACCGCAGTGCTGGCTTTCAACAGTTGCAGGATGTGCACGCGGATGGGAGCTATCACATTTCAACTGTTTTTTTAAAACCAGTGTTGACTTTTAAACTTATTTTCCACAGCGGTGGATATTGACGCTTACTGAACTTGACAGCTATAGTGAACAGCTGAATTATTTGTTCTCGCCATAGTTTTTAATGTGGGGGTTTCAGCAAGTAATTTCTGTGGGTTGTTGTAATGCCCCTGTGACTTTCATTGTCAAACTCAGTGGCTCTTCGCCCAGATAAGACTTTTTTTTATGGACTGAGATAAATTTGTCAGCTAGCGTTGACACACACTTTGTTTTGCAGCAGACTCTGAGAAACTAATGTAAATAGCACAGCCATTGACTTAAGTGTCTGTGCATTTGAACAGAAGCTCTGCTTATGTGCTTTAAGGTTACTACTGTGAAGAAAAGACCATTTGGACCTGTTTTTTCTCTCTGCATCCAAGGAATGTTCAGTTTATGGGCACAAAGCAGAGGAAAAGGCATCCAGAGACCTGTTAAACCAGACGTCTGTATTCTACATTGCTCTGGGATTTCTGTGCCCCCTCTCGAGGTGGGTGAGGGATGGGGGTAGTGGAATGTTTGCTCTGAGGGCAGACTGGGGCTGTGCTAACGATCTGAACCCAGAAATACAGACGGAACCGATGTTTCCCTCTGGATTAACAACAGAAAATGCTGGAAAAACTCAGCAGGTCAGGCAACATCCGTGGAGAGAAATTTGAGTTGACGTTTCGGGTTGGACCCTTCTTCAAAACTGGAAAGAAAAGAAACTAGATCGAAGGCAGGGCTGCGATCAGACAAAAGAATAAAAGAAACAAAAGAAGTAAAAGAGATTAGAAGCTAGACGAGATGGTAATAGGCTGGGATTAGGTGTAAAGTGTACTGGCAGGGCAAAAGATAGCTGCCAGGTGTGAGAGAGAAACAAAAGGAAAGAGGGGGGGGAAAGGAGTGGAACAATTACAAGAGAAAATGAAATAGGGGCCGAGCTTATGATCTGAAATTGTTGAACTCGATATTGAGTCCGGAAGGCTGTAAAGTGCCTAATCGGAAGATGAGGTGCTGTTCCTCGAGTTTACGCTGGGTTTCCGTGGAACAATACAAGAGGCCAAGGACGGTGAGGTCCGAGTGGGAATGGAGCGGTGAATTAAAATGACAGGCGACCGGAAGCTCGGGGTCACCCTTACGGACTGAACGGAAGTAAGTAGATGTGACTATATGAGTGAGTCAGACCTGGTAGCTGGTGATGACGTCATTTCTTTTGTTACTTTCCCCACTCGGACTCTTTCTTGTAATCTGTAAGTACACTTGTATAAATTAATCATGGAAAAGAAATCCTCCTTCAGCACTGTTGAGCCCTTGTTAAAGATCAATCAAGACAAGCCCTTGTAGCTTTGTCCATGATGGGTTCAATATGAAGGCTGGGTTCACACCTCATAGTTATACCCGAGAGTTAGTTTTGCAATTCAAACTAAGGAAAAGGTTCATCAAAGCACTGGCAGAAATGCATTGTTTTCATTTCCACACCATGGCCAGTTTTTAAACAGAGGCTGGCCCAAGAATGCAAAGGCCATTTTGCAGGTCCACCATTCACCGAATGAAGTAGAGTGGATCTACTACAACAGTTAACGTGGTGCTTATGTGCATGATAAAATCTGCCTCATAGAGAAGGCTATTACTTCTGGAAGCCAAGTGCTCAGCAGCGACCTGCTATCCACGTTGCATTGCCAGTGAAAATCACCACTTCCTTGAATTTCTTTTTTTTATCGGTTCTTGGCATTTGGGTAAAATTGGCGAGGCACTATTTATTTCCAATTCCTGGTTTTTAAGAGTTAACTGTGTACTGTGGGACGTAAGTTGCATACAGGCCAAACCGGGTATGGGTGGCAGGTTCCCTTCCCTGACATGAATCAGTTGAATTTTTATATCATAAGGCCCTTTCAGGCATCCACTGGGGACATATTTAAAATTTGTTCCTAGGATGAGGGCTTCGCTGGCAGGGCCAGCATTTACTGCCCATCCCTAGTTGCCCTTGAGAAGGTGGTGGTGAGCCACCTTCTTGAACCGCTGCAGTCCGTGTGGTGAAGGTACCCCCATAGTGCTGTTAGGGAGGGAGTTCCAGGATTTTGATCCAGCAGCGATGAAGGAACAGCGATATATTTCCAAGTCAGGGTGTGTGACTTGGAGGGGAACTTGCAAGTGATGGAGTTCCCATGAGCCTGCTGCCCTTGTCCTTCTAGGTGGTAGAGGTCGCGGGTTTGGGAGGTGCTGTCGAAGAAGCCTTGGCGAGTTGCTGCAGTGCATCTTGTAGATGGTACACACTGCAGCTGTGGTGTGCCAGTGGTAGAGGGAGTAAATGTTTAAGGTGGTGGATGGGGTGCCAATCAAGCGGGCTGCATGGTCCTGGATGGTGTCGAGCTTCTTGAGTGTTGTTGGAGCTGCACTCATCCAGGCAAGTGGAGAGTATTCCATCACACTCCTGACTTGTGCCTTTTAGATGGTTGACAGGCTTTGGAGAGTCAGGAGGTGAGACACTCGCCGCAGAATACCCAGCCTCTGATCTGCTCTTGTGGCCACAGTATTTATGTGGCTGGTCCAGTTAAGTTTCTGGTCAATGGTGACCCCCAGGATGTTGATGGTGGGGATTCGGCGCTGGTATGTGAAGGAATGAGCCATACCTATTCAGAAAAATACACCATCCTATGAACAGAATTCTGACTTTATTAAAACATGACAAACTGTGTTTAAAAATCTAAAAGCCTCAACGACACAAAGCTGTAAACAGAATACAGGCTTTTGAGATAAGAATCAGTTGTTGACACTGAAACAATAGCCCTATTGAAGCAAAGGGTTGGAACTTCCAGAAAGTCTGAGCTTTGGGAAGAACACAATACCATAACCCAGTTAAATTGTTTTAAACCAACACTTTATAAACAGGCACATGAAAGAGCACAATGGTATAATGTTAAGGTGTCATAAACCAACACTTCAGGAAACAGAAACACAAAACATTAAAGAAACAAAATAACAACAGAAAATGCTGGAAAAACTCAGCAGGCCAGGCAACATCCATGGAGAGAAATTAGAGTCGACGTTTCGGGTCAAAACCCTTTATCAAAACTAAAGAGGCACAGGGAATGAAATAGATTAAGAGGCCAGGCTGGGAGAGAACAAAAGAGAAGAGACATTAAGAGGTATTCAAAACGAGACGAGATGGTGATAGGACTAGTGGAGACAAAAGACAGCTCTAGATTAGGTGTGTAATGCGCTCGCTGAATGTAGAGCTGTCTCCTAATCTAGAGCTGTCTTTTGTCTCCACTAGTCCTATCACCATCTCATCTCATTTTGAATACCTCTTAATATTTCTTCTCTTTTTGTTCTCTCCCAGCCTGGCCTCTCAATCTATTTCATTCCCTGTGCCTCTTTAGTTTTGATAAAGGGTTTTGACCCGAAACGTCGACTCTAATTTCTCTCCACAGATGTTGCCTGGCCTGCTGAGTTTTTTCCAGCATTTTCTGTTGTTATTTCGGATTTCCAGCATCTGCAGTATTTTGCTATCACATTAAAGAAACATATGCCTTCATAAATATGACATCAAATGAAACAAGGAGACATGAAGTCTGTAATACAACCAACTGAGATAGCTAGGAAGACAATCATGTACTCGGTTGAAGTGTTTTTAATTTACATGCTTTAAAAGATACAAACAGAAGACTTTGTAAATATGACATCAATAGATGCACCAAGCAATCACATTGTTTTTATGATAAGTTTTGAACACCTACACAGCAGACAGAATTCTGCAAGCTACCAGCTGAACTGACTGTAAGAATAGCAGGGGTCAACTGAAAGATGACTAGAGATAATTAGCTTACATCAGCAGAAAACTTCAAAAGATATACCACTGAAAAAAGGGTATAAAATATAGAACTTTCAAAATAGGAAGACAGAATTCGCTGGAAGGGGCAAAGCAATTCTCAGCTTCAGAGACAGGCTCTGAAAGCCTACAACCCTTTGAGTCTCGGGTAATCAAAGGTATTTTGATTTTGGTGGATATCCTGGAATAAGACTTAGAAATGTAAAAATGTAACAAAGTTTAGATTTGAGAATAAGGATCTCTGAGAATAAGAATTGTAAGCTATTTGTATTTTGAAGTTGCAATTGAATCACCAGCTGTAATTACATGTCGGTTCTTTAATAAATCTATATATTTTTAGAATTGTCTCCAATAGTACTTCTGTATCAAACTCACAAACTCAATCTCTGTACACTCTTTGGTGAGGAGTTGCAGAATTCTGGGGGAGTTTTCCAGACCCTTATAATATCCGGAAGGATACAGTCTAGTTAAACTTATTAAAAGTGCTATCTGGAGGACGGTAACATCTTCAGGTCGTTCCTTTTGATATAAAGAGGCGAGGAGCAGGTAGGCCCCACAGCAGCAGCGGCGGCGGACCTGTGTGGAGCAAGGCGGCGGTGATATAAAGAGGTGAGGAGCAGGTAGGTTTACCAATCTCCGAGCTCCGAGGGAGGGAGAGAGTGAAGTAAAAAGTAATCGAAGTGTGACATTACCAGAAAGCAGGTAAGTGATTGGTTGGTGAGTATTTCTCTCTTTATCCTTTGTTCCAAACTTAAATTTTGTGGTTTATAGTTTATAGGGTGTCTGTGGTGTAGCGGGGACTGCTGGGAAACCAAGGCCCTTCAGTATATCATTTAATTGTAGTGTAATTGGTGGGATTGATTTGATTTAATTTAATTTGAATTAATTAAAGGGTAAGTCATGGCAGGACAGCGCAGCCCCATGGTATGCTCCTCCTGTGCTATGTGGGAAATCAGGGACACTTCCTGTGTCCTTGACGACCATGTGTGCGGGAAGTGTATCCAGCAGCAGCTACTGACAGACCGCATTGCGGCGCTGGAGCTGCGAGTGGATACATACTGGAGCATTTGCGATGCTGAGGATGTCGTGGATAACACGTTTAGGGAGTTGGTCACACCGCAGGTAAAGTCTGTACAGGCAGGAAGAGAATGGGTGACCACCAGGCAGAGTAGTAGGCGCAGGCAGGTAGTGCAGGGGTCCCCTGTGGCCATCCCCCTCTCAAACAGATATACCGCTTTGGATATTGGTGAGGGAGATGGCTTATCAGAGGAAGGCAGCAGCAGCCAACTTCCTGGCACCATGGGTGGTTCTGCTGCACAGGACGGGAGGAAAAAGAGATGGGGATTCTATTGTAAGGGGAATAGATAGGCATTTCTGCGGCTGCAAACGAGACTCCAGGATGGTATGTTGCCTCCCTGGTGCAAGGTGCAAGGGTCAAGGATGTCTCGGAGCGGCTACAGAGCATTTTTGAAGGGGAGGGTGAACAGCCAGTTGTCGTGGTGCATATAGGTACCAACGATATAGGTAAAAAACGGCATGAGGTCCTAAAAGCTGAATATAGGGAGTTAGGAGGTAAATTAAACAATAGGACCTCAAAGGTAGTAATCTCAGGATTGCTACCAGTGCCACGTGCTAGTCAGAGTAGAAATAGAAGGATATTTCAGATGAATACGTGGCTAGAGGAATGGTGCAAGGGGGAGGGATTCAAATTCCTGGGACATTGGAACCGGTTCTGGGGGCGGTGGGACCAGTACAAACCGGACGGTTTACACCTGGGCAGGACCAGGACCGATGTCCTGGGGGAGTGTTTGCTAGTGCTGTGGGGGAGGGTTTAAACTAAAATGGCAGGGGGTTGGGAACCTGAGCAGGGAGACAGAGGAAAGGGAAACAAGGATAGAAGCAAAAGACAGGAAGGAGAAAAACAAAGGTGGCAGTCAGAGAAATCAACGGTTTAAATCAAACATGGCCACAGTAAATAATAATTCTAAAAGGTGTAAGAGTGTTAAAAAAACAAGCCTGTAGGCCTTGTGTCTTAATGCGAGGAGCATTCGTAATAAGGTGGATGAATTAGCTGTGCAAATAGAGGTAAACGGATATGATATGATTGGGATTACAGAAACATGGCTCCAGGGTGACCAAGGCTGGGAACTCAACATCCAGGGGTATTCAATATTCAGGAAAGATAGGCAAAAAGGAAAAGGAGGTGGGGTAGCATTGCTGGTTAAAGAGGGGATTAACACAATTGAAAGGAAGGATATTAGCTCTGATGATGTGGAATCTGTATGGGTAGAACTGAGAAATACCAAGGGGCAGAAAACATTAGTGGGAGTGGTATACAGACCTCCAAACAGTAATGCGGAGGTTGGGGATGGCATTAAACGGGAAATTAGAGAGCATGCAATAAGGGCACAGCAGTTATCATGGGTGACTTTAATCTACATATAGATTGGGCAGTAACAATACTGTGGAGGAGGAATTCCTGGAGTGTACACGGGATGGTTTCCTGGACCAATATGTCGAGGAACCAACTAGAGATCAGGCCATCTTAGACTGGGTATTATGTAATGAGAAAGGATTGATTAGCAATCTTGTTGTGCGAGGCCCCTTGGGTCGGAGCGATCATAATATGATAGAATTCTTCATTAAGATGGAGAGTGAAGTAGTTGACTTGGAGACTAGGGTCCTGAATTTAAATAAAGGAAACTACGATGGTATGAGGTGCGAGTTGGGTGGATTGATTGGAGAATGTTACTCAAAGGGTTGACGGTGGATAGGCAATGGCAAACATTCAAAGATCGCATGGATGAACTACAGAATTTGTTCATCACTGTTTGGCATAAAAATAAAACAAAAAAGGTGACTCAACCATGGCTAACAAGGGAAATTAGGGATAGCATAAGATCCAAGGAGAAGACATATAAATTGGCCAGAAAAAGCAGTAAACCTGAGGATTGGGAGCAGTTTAGGAATCAGCAAAGGGGGACAAAGGGATTAATTAAGAGGGGGCAAATAGAGTATGAGAGTAAGCTTTCAGGGAACATAAAAACTGACTGTAAAAGCTTTTATAGATATGTGAAGAGAAAAAGATTGGTGAAGTCAAGCGTAGGTCCCTTGCAGTCAGAATCAGGGGAATTTATAATGGGGAACAAAGAAATGGCAGACCAATTAAATACATACTTTGGTTCTGTCTTCACAAAGGAGGACACAAATAACCTCCCAGAGATGTCAGGGAACATAGGGTCTAATGAGAGAGAGGAACTGAAAGAAATCAGTACTTATAGGGAAATGGTGTTAGGGAAATTGAAGGGATTGAAGGCCGATAAATCCCCAGGGCCTGATAATCTACATCCTAGGGTACTTAAGGAAGTGGCCCTAGAAACAGTAGATGCATTTCTGGTCATCTTCCAAAATTCGAGAGATTCTGGAACAGTTCCCATGGATTGGAGGGTAGCTAATGTTACCCCACTATTCAAAAAAGGTGGTAGAGAGAAAATGGGGAATTATAGACCGGTAAGCCTGACATCGTAGTGGGGAAAATGCTAGAGTCCATTATAAAAGCAGAGCACTTGGAAAACAGTGACAGGATCGGACAAAGTCAACGTGGATTCACAAAAGGTAAATCGTGCTTGACTAATCTACTGGAATTTTTTGAGGATGTAACTTGTAGAATAGATAAGGGAGAACCAGTGGATGTGGTGTATTTGGACTTTCAGAAGGCTTTCGATAAGGTCCCGCATAAGAGATTAGCATGTAAAGTTAAGGCACATGGGATTGGGACAAGGTACTGACTTGGATAGAGAACTGGTTGGCAGACAGGAAGCAAAGAGTTGGAATAAACGGGTCTTTTTCCGAGTGGCAGGCAGTGACTAGTGGGGTACCGTAGGGATCGGTCCTAGGACCCCAGCTATTCACAATATATATAAATGATCTGGACGAGGGAATTAGATGTAATATCTCCAAGTTTGCAGATGACACAAAGCTGGGTGGGCGTGTGTGCTGTGAGGAGGATGCCGAGAAACTCCAGTATGATTTGGACAGGTTGGGTGATTGGGCAGAAGCATGACAGATGCAGTATAATGTGGATAAATGCGAGGTTATCCACTTTGGTGGCAAAAACAGGAAGGCAGATTATTATCTGAATGGCAATAGATTGGGAGAAGGGGAAGTGCAATGAGACCTGGGTGTCCTTGTGCACCAGTCGCTGAAGGTAAGCATGCAGGTGCAGCAGGCGGTTAAGAAGGCAAATGGTATGTTGGCCTTTGTAGCGAGAGGGTTTGAGTACAGGAACAAGGATGTCTTGCTGCAGTTGTACAGGGCCTTGGTGAGACCACACCTTGAGTATTGTGTGCAGTTTTGGTCACCTTATCTGAGGAAGGATGCTCTTGCCATGGAGGGAGTGCAGCGAAGATTCACCAGACTGTTACCTGGGATGGCAGGAATGATGTATGAGGAGAGATTGGGTCGATTGGGCTAAGGATAAGGGGTAAGCCATTTAGGACAGAGATGAGGAGGAATTTCTTCACCCAGAGAGTGGTGAACCTGTGGAATTCTCTACCACAGAAGGCAGTGGAGGCCAATTCATTAAATATATTCAAGAAGGAGTTAGATATTTTTCTTAAGGCTAAAGGGATATGGGGAGAAAGCAGGGACAGGGTACTGAATTTGGATGATCAACCATGATCTCATTAAATGGTGGAGCAGGCTCGAGGGGCCGAATGGCCTACTCCTGCTCCTATCTTCTGTGTTTCTATGTTTCCTTTATGGAGAGATAGTCTGGACCTTTAGCCCCAATTAAGCATCTTATAGGATTCGGCTATCTCTAACTTTAGTTGAAGGTGAACGTCTAGGGAATACGCCTGATCCGGGGTAGCCCGAAAAGGGCTAGGACTAGTAATTATCCCTTCAGGTAATGCCGTTGAATGTCAAGGGGCGGTGGTTAGACTCTCGCTTGTTGATGATAGTCATTGCCTGGCACTTCTGTGGCGCAAGTGTTACTTGCCACTTATCAACCCAAGCCTGAATGTTGTCTAGGTCTTGCTGCATGCGGGCATGGACTGCTCCATTATCTGAGGAGTTGCGAATGGAACTGAACACTCTGCAATCATCAGCGAACATCCCCACTTCTGACCTTATAATGGAGGGAAGGCCATTGATGAAGCAGCTGAAGATGGTTGGGCCTAGGACACTGACCTGAGGAACTTCTGCAGCGATGTCCTGAAACTAAGATGATTGACCTCCAACAACTACAACCATCTTCCTTTGTGCTGGGTATGACTCCAGCCAGTGGAGAATTTTCCCCCTGATTCCCATTGACTTCAATTTTACTAGGGCTCCTTGATGCCACACTCTGTCAAATGCTGCCTTGATATCAAGGGCAGTCACTCTCACCTCACCTCTGGAATTCAGCTCTTTTACCCATGTTTGGACCAAGGCTGTAAAGAGGTCTGGAGCCGAGTGGTCTTGGCGGAACCCAAACTGAGCATCGGTGAGCAGGTTATTGGTGAGTAAGTGCCGCTTGATAGCACTGTCAATGACGCCTTCCATCACTTTGCTGATGATTGAGAGTAGACTGATGGGGCGGTAATTGGCCAGGTTGGATTTGTCCTGCTTTTTGTGGACAGGACATACCTGGGCAGTTTTCCCCATTGTCAGGTAGATGCCAGTGTTGTAGCTGTATTGGAACAGCTTGGCTAGAGGTGCGGCTAGTTCTGGAGCACAAGTCTTCAGCACGACAGCCAGGATGTTGTCGGGGCCCATAGACTTTGCTGTATCCAGTGCGCTCAGCCGTTTCTTGATATCACGTGGAGTGAATCGAATTGGCTGAAGACTGGCATCTGTGATGGTGGAGCACCTCAGGAGGAGGCCGAGATGAATTATCCACTCGGCCCATCACAGGAGTCTGTCATTATGCTCTCCACTACTGCATTAAGGATAGAACTTGAGCCCAGTTTTGGTATCCACTCGCCCATAGACCTTTTGGCAGGGAATACTAGTAGCAGCAAAAGAAACAGCTACAATTCTGTGCCTACTAACAAACCTTTAGAACAACAACAACAACAACTTGTATTTATATAGCGCCTCTAATGTAGTAAAACGTCCCAAGGCGCTGCACAGGAGTATTTTAAGACAAAAAAATTTTTTGACTCTGATCCACATAAGGATAAATTAGGGCAGGTGACCAAAAGCTTGGTCAAAGAGGTAGGTTTTAAGGAGCGTCTTAAAGGAGGAAAGAGAGGTAGCGAGGCGGAGAGGTTTAGGCAGGGAATTCCAGAGCTTAGGGCCTAGGCAACAGAAGGCACAGCCACCAAAGGTTGAGCGATTATAATCAGGAATCCTCAAGAGGGCAGAATTAGAGGAGCACAGATATCTCGGGGGTGGGGGTGGGGTGTTGTGGGGCTGAAAGAGGTTACAGCGATAGGAAGGGGCGAAGCCATGGAGGGATTTGAAAACAAGGTTGAGAATTTTGAAATCAAGGCGCTGCTTAACCGGGAGCCAACGTAGGTCAGTCTATATAGAATACATATATAGGAAGATATATTACTCCATTACTGTGCAAATGGCATGCAACCAGTGCCAGAAAATTATGCACATCAATGTATGCTCCCTGTGGCTCGTGCATGGTGCTTTGATTGAGGCAATCTAATGGTGTACAAATCTTTTGCAGGAGAAAGAAAAACCAGAGGGCTGCCTACTCTGAGATGTGGGTAATGAAACCAATGCTGACGAAAGCTTTACATAACCCATATACGCTAGCAAAGGTCAAACATAATGATGCCAGGATTCTCAAAATAGCAAACATTTGCATGTTGCTAGATCATTTGCCCAGGCCAAATATTGCAGTATGCTGCAAGTGAATCCTGTCAATAAGCACCTCCAACAATCCATAAAGCAGCTTTAAGAGTACTTTGCTCCATTTTCTCTATGATTTGTGCACCTAGATGTAGATTGGCAATTGCAAAGTATAAAAGAAGCATGACACAGGTGAGCTGAATTTAATGCTTTACCACTAATAGTTCAGATTGTACAAAAGTAAAATGGCGCTCTGCCACCATCTTGATCTTCATTCATATTTCCTACATACTTCCTACATAACAGCCATTAATTCCTTATTCTTGGAAAAAATAAAATCTGCCCTAAAGTGAATATGCAGGAATGTGGGTGTTAATTGTTTAATCATTGATTTAGAAAAGTGAAGCAATTTTTGTCCCACGATTTCTGTTAACTGGCCGTTAGTGTATTTTTACAGATCCCACTTCTGACACCATAAAGGTGAATAGTCTACTGTTCTGTAGGTGAAAAGGTATAATGCAATACCAATCATAAACACATGCCGTATTACGATCTGCCCTCTCTGGTAGATGTAATGATTCCATGGCACTATTTAAAGAGCAAGGGAGTTCTCCCTGGCCAACATCACTAAAACGGATGATCTGGTCATTTATCTCTTGCTGTTTGTGGGACCTTGCTGCGTGCAAATTGGCTGCCTACGTTATAAAAATGACTACACTTCAAGAACACTTCATTGGCTGTGAAGCGCTTTGGGGTGTTGCGAGGTTTAGAAAGGCTCTATATTAATGCAAGTTTACTTTGTAGCGGTTCGTGTAGATCGCCACTAAATAAGAGAGTTTGACTTCGACGAACTATTAACAAGTTGTTTATTTACAGGAACAGACTAATTACATCAGGTAAGATGGCTGACTGTAGGAGTACCGTGGTATAGGTCTTGTCCCAGCGGGGACTCCACGAGGACTGAGTTCGCAGTCCTGTGGGGAGCGTGATGACGTCATCGCGTTTGTGTTGTGACGTCATCACGTTGTTCGCGTTTCCTGCGCTTAGGGCATCACGTGATGTGCGTCGTCATGTTTGCCCGCGCTTGGGGCAGTCACGTGACCGCGTCGCTGGCCGTTGAGGCCGAGGTCGCGAGGCCGGGCTGTGCCGGTGCTTGCCGCGGGAGCGGAAGATCACGTCGCTCCCGTCAGCTGGCCGATGCGGCCGAAGACGCTATGCCGGGTTGCGCCGGCGGCCGTCCTGGAAGGCTGAGTCGGGCCGGCGGCCGCACGCATGTTACGTCATACGTGACGTGACGTCAGCACGTTAGGGTACATCTTAAAGGGGCAACGGCCCCAACAGGTAAGTTAAAGGGGCAATGGCCCCAACAGGTAAGTTATACATACAGTAAGGTAAGTTAAAGGGAATTATGTGTCTTTATGTAAGGTACAACCGGTGGTACTGCCACAACTTTTTCTTTACCCACTTAGAGTTGCTAATGGTCCATTCTGTCTCTAGCCGAACTGTACAAATATTCTATCTCCTGAGTTCACCGAGAGGTCATCCGCATTCTTAAAATGACTGCGAACGCTACAAGAACAATGTTTGCACTTGTAAGAATATTGCAAACCTCATTATTCAATGTTAATTCACTTTGTTGATTTAATTTTGCTCCCTCTTTCTACCTTTTAACATTAATTTTACAATGTTGTTAATAGGTGAAATCCCATTCAATAATCTGAATGTAGATTGAACAACTATCAAAAGCAGCCATCAGTAAATAATGCTTCATTCACCAGTGAAAGCTGGCTTTGAAGTTTTTCCGTGCGGCTCCTGCTGTGAGAGTGATCCAAGTCTTGTTTGTACACTAAGTACTGATTTACCAGCTAATCTAACTTTCTGTCACTGACGAGAAGGTTAAAGGCATCAAGTGGTGTGCAGTACTACTTGCCTAATCTGCCAGAACTCAGCAGCATTTTTTCACGTGTTTAGGTGGCCATAGATTTACTTTCTTCACGAGCAGGACAATATTATATATTTTAGGGTTCCATTTCTTTCAAGAGATCTGCTTGAAAGTCATTATCACAGTTATGCAGGTAGGTTTATCGAAAGATTATCCAGAAAACTCATAACCTAACTCCCAACACTTTGATCTGGAAACAGACCAGTTTTGGCGAGTGAGCATTTCCTTGAGTTGAAGAAGCTTGCTGAAAGTCAAGATGTCTGCGGCAAAACGAGGCGCATGGAGGTTACACCATAAAAGAGGAGGAAATCTGGCAAAAGAGGCAGAAAACCTTGTCATTAGCACAGGTAAACCTGCCTGCATTTGCAGGAAAGACATTGGGAATAAAAATGGCAGGTCAATGTTTTTAGATGTTATCAGTGAAATATTCAAAGATCTGTTGATAAAGATTTTAAAATGGTAAGTAAGTGTCCATTAAATGGCATATCTGATTAATGCACGTATATTTTCTGTTCGGGTGTTTTGTTAATTACAGTAACAAAAACTGTACTGTCGAATGTACACCTGCATCTAGGCAGCCATCTTGAAACTCGGGTGGCTATCTTGGAATTTGCTTGTCTGATATATTGGATAATCCAAAAAAAAAGTAGAGATAGTTTTGTCCAGATTAGATGGTAGACTGTATAGAGGCAATACTGGCGTACAGATAATAATGGGAACATTTCCAAAGTACCGCTTCCAAGATGAAATCAACACAATACAGTATGTTGAACTCATAGTTTCATTTAAAATCTCCTTTCAAAGTATCAATTTGTACATACTTTTGGAACATATCCATTTTTGTGTGTGTTTTCAAGTTAAGCAGTGGTCTCAATTTTTCAGCTAAGGGCTGGTCATTGTCTTTGGCCTCTGACTTCACCATTAATTCCATCCCCCTCCCTGGCTACTGTCTGATGCTGAACCAGACTGTTTGCATTCCCTGCTTAATCAACCCCAAGATAAGCTTCTAATCCCATATCCTTTCCATCACAAAGACCACCTACTTCCACCTCCGTAATATTGCTCGCCTCTGCTCCTGCCTCAGCCCATCTGCTGTTGAAAACCTTATCCATTTTTTTTTAACCTCTAGATTCAACTATTCCAATGTTTGCCTGGCCAGCCTCCCATTCTCCACCCTCTGTCAGCCATGGCTCAGTGGGTAGCACTCTCACCTCCCGAGTCAGGAGCTTGTGGGTTCAAGTCCCACTCCAGATACTTGAGCACAAAAATCTAGGCCGACAGTCCAGTGCAGTACTTCGGGAGTGCTGCACTATTGGAAGTGCCATCTTTCAGATGAGACGGTAAACGTCTGCTCTCTCAGGTGGACGTAAAAGATCCCATGGCACTATTTCGAAGAAGAGCAGGGGAGTTACCCCCGGTGTCCTGGCCAATATTTATCCTGCAATCGACATCACTAAAACAGATTATCTGGTCATTAGCACATTGCAGTTTGTGGGAGCTTGCTGTGTGCAAATTGGCTTTTTAAAAATGTGTTTATGGGATGTGGGCATCGCTGGCAAGGCCAGCATTTATTGCCCTTCCCTAGTTGCCCTTGAGAAGGTGGTGGTGAGCTGCTGCCTTGATCCGCTGCAGTCCGTGCGGTGAAGGTGCTCCCACAGTGCTGTTAGGTAGGGAGTTCCAGGATTTTGACCCAGCAACGATGAAGGATCAGCAATATATTTCTAAGTCAAGATGGTGTGTGACTTGGATGCGGTGTTGTTCCCATGCGCCTGCTGCCTTTGTCCTTCTAGGTGGAAGAGATCACTTGTTTGGCAGGTGCTGCTGAAGAAGCCTTGGCGAGTTGCTGCAGTGCATCTTGTAGATGGTACACACTGCAGCCACGGTACGCCAGTGGTGGACGGAGTGAATGTTTAAGGTGGTGGATGGGGTGCCAATCAAGCGGGCTGCTTTGTCCTGGATGGTGTCAAGCTTTTTGAGTGTTGTTGGAGCTGCACTCATCCAGGCAAGTGGAGAGTATTCCATCACACTCCTGACTTGTGCCTTGTAGATGGTGGAAAGGCTTTCAGGAGTCAGGAGGTGAGACACTTGCCACAGAATACCCAGCCTCTGACCTGCTCTTGTTGCCACAGTATTTATGTGGCTGGTCGAGTTAAGTTTCTTGTCAATGGTGACCCCCCCAGGATGTTGATGGTGGGGGATTGGGTGATGGTAATGCCATTGAATGTCAAGGGGCAGTGGTTAGAATCTCGCTTGTTGGAGATAGTCATTGCCTGGCACTTCTGTGGCGCAAATGTTACCTGTCACTTATCAGCCTAAGCCTGAACGTCATCCAGGTCTTGTTGCATGCGGGCATGGACTGCTTCATTATCTGAGGAGTTGTGAATGGCACTGAGCACTGTGCAGTCATCAACGAACATCCCCATTTCTGATCTTATGTTGGAGTGAAGGTCATTGGTGAAGCAGCTGAAGATGGTTGGGCCGAGGACACTGTCCTGAGGAACTCCTGCAGTGATGTCCTGGGGCTGTGATAATTGACCTTCGACCACCACAACCATCTTCCTTTGTGCTAGGTATGACTCCAGCCAGTGGAGAATTTTCCCCCCCCGATTCCCCGTTGACTTCAGTTTTACTAGGGCTCCTTGATGCCACACTCGGTCAAATGCTGCCTTGATGTCAAGAGCAGTCAGTCTCACCTCACCTCTGGAATTCAGCTCCTTTGTCCATGTTTGGACCAAGGCTGTAATGAGGTCAGGAGCCGAGTGGTCTTGGCGGAACCCAAACTGGGCATCAGTGAGCAGGTTATTGGTGAGTAAGTGCCGCTTGATAGCACAGTCGATGACACCTTCCATCACTTGCTGATGATTGAGAGTAGACTGTGTAGGTATTGGTGAGACCACACCTGGAATACTGCATACAGTTTTGGTGTCCATACTTAAGAAAAGACATACTTGCTCTCGAGTCAGTACAAAGAAGGTTCACTCGGTTAATCCCGGGGATGAGGGGGTGGTCATATGAGGAGAGGTTGAGTAGATTGGGACTCTACTCATTGGAGTTCAGAAGAATGAGAGGCGATCTTATTGAAACATATAAGATTGTGAAGGGGCTTGATCGGGTGGATGCGGTGAGGATGTTCCCAATGATGGGTGAAACTAGAACTAGGGGGCATAATCTTAGAATAAGGGGCTGCTCTTTCAAAACTGAGATGAGGAGAAACTTCTTCACTCAGAGGGTGGTAGGTTTGTGGAATTTGCTGCCCCAGAAAGCTGTGGAAGCTACATCATTAAATAAATTTAAAACAGAAATAGATAGTTTCCTAGAAGTAAAGGGAATTAAGGGTTACGGGGAGCGGGCAGGAAATTGGACATGAGTCTAGGTTCGGAATGGTCATGGCCCTGTGGGTAGTGGAGTGGGCCCAGGGGCCGTGTAGCCTGGTTCTGCTCCTACTGTGTTCTAATTCTGTGTTAGATTTCAGGAGATGGTTTTATTCCTGTTCCTGGCTGGGGTGGAGATCGCCTTTACAGAAGGTAAATACTGTAGAAAGTATAGGGACAGAGTGATCTCCTGGAAGAATTTCGATCGCCTAGATGGGTCGGAGAGGAATTTCCCAGATTTTTTCTCCCAAATTGGCCATTGGGTCTTTTATCTGGTTTTTCGCCTCTCCCGGGAGATCACATGGGTTCGGGTGGATGGAGAGTGATAGAAGATTTGAGGTTAGGATCAGATCAGCCATGATCTTATTGAATGGTGGAGAAGGCTCGAGGGGCCGATTGGCCTACTCCTGCTCCTATTTCTTATGATGGGGCGGTAATTGGCCAGGTTGGATTTGTCCTGCTTTTTGTGGACAGGACATACCTGGGCAGTTTTCCACATTGTTGGATAGATCCCAGTGTTGTAGCTGTACTGGAACAGCTTGGCTAGAGGAGCTAGTTCTGGAGCACAAGTCTTCATCACGATAGCCGGGATGTTGTCGGGGCCCATAGCCTTTGCTGTATCCAGTGCGCTCAGCCGTTTCTTGATATCACGTGGAGTGAATCGAATTGGCTGAAGACTAGCTTCTGTGATGGTGGGGACCTCAGGAGTAGGCCGATCTGGATCATCCACTCGGCACTTCTGGCTGAAGATGGTTGCAAACGCTTCAGCCTTGTCTTTTGCACTCACATGCTGGGCTCCACCATCATTGAGGATGGGGATATTCATGGAGCCTCCTCCTCCCGTTCGTTGTTTAATGGTCCACCACCATTCACGACTGGATGTGGCAGGACTGCAGAGCTTTGATCTGATCTGTTGATTGTGGGATCGCTTAGCCCTGTCTATAGCATGCTGCTTCCACTTTTTAACATGCATGTAGTCCTGTGTTGCAGCTTCCCCAGGTTGGCACCTCATTTTTAGGTACACCTGGTGCTGCTCCTGGCATGCTCTTCTACACTCCTTATTGAATCAAGGTTGGTCCCCTGGCTTGATGGTAATGGTAGAGTGAGGGATATGCCGGGCCATGAGGTTATAGATTGTGGTGGAATACAATTCTGCTGCTGCTGATGGCCCACAGCGCCTCATGGATGCCTTCAGAGTTCCTTATTAAAATATTCTGGCCTTTGTAAATAAATAGCTTAATGTAGATTTGGTAGAAATTCAGTGTAAATGGTCCTGTAGCCTGCCCAACAAAAGGCCTACTGTGTCTCTGTTCAAAGGACTTGAGAATATCAGACACTGGAAAATACATTTTTAATTTCTTGCACATAAATGCTTATTTTCTCAGAAACTGGGAAACGTTTTGTTGACTGATTTGCTTTGATGTATTCTATTTCTTTTCTTGGTGACTTTCTGTTCAAGGGCTCTCTCTCTGCCTTCCTCACCAGCTGCCTGAGCTCAGGGGAGGGGAGGTTGAGCAACAATGGGAGTTGTAGCCTGCCACAATCGCTGTTCAGTGCTCTTTTCCTGCTCAGCTGACAAGGAGAGGCACCTGATGTGTGGTGAGATGCTCAATAACATGATTTTTCTCACCCTCTACATGGTTTGATGCCCTTTACTGTTATTGAGGCAATCAAGGTGAAGGGCCATGGCCCATAATTCAGCACATGAACAGGGTTGAAAAGAGTAAACGGGAAGACAAAGGAGGCGGTTTTGACCCTATCCACCTGGCTGAAATCAGGTGGGTGGGCAGTTAAAATGCCCCAGGTGACTTACCTGCCGAATCCACACCAATCCTGATTTTAACCTGCTCTTATTAGCTGGTGGCAATAGCACTCGCCTGAAGCCAGTGGGATCCTTCTATAAATGTGCCCTGACTGCGATTTTAATTCGGGCCTGAGTGGGGAAGCCACTGTTCCTTTCCAGCCAGGCTGAAGCCAGTCAGAAGAGGATAAGGACGTCGACAGGTTCTGAAAGGTAAGTTTTTCCACTTTCCTTTGTAGTACCAGGAGAGGCAGGTGTGCTCCTCATCCAGACCCCAGAAGGAAAGTTTAGGCCTCCCCTGCTTTGAACTTCCCTCCCTCCCCCCACAGGCCAGCAACTCATTCCGGGTTGGAAGTGGACTGGGAGAACATTAATGCGGCCCGGGTGTTAAAATAGCCCAGGCCTGATTTCTCTGCTTCTTACTCGGAGTTAAAATCGGGTCCATAAATAACTCAAGAAGTCGTTGCATCATGCCAAGCCTGGTTGTAGATTGTAGGAAGAAGAGTGAAGTACTGAGCGAAGTAAGAAGTTCTGAGAAAGAATGTTAGTGGTCTGTGATAAAGTTTCACTTCAGTCCAACGAAGCTCATTCGAATAACTCGTAAATGGCTACAGGAAGATTTAAGTTGCACTTGGGCACTTTTGTGATCAGATCTCAAGCGGCCAGGCAACTTGTGTAGGGAACCATGATTCTGAGGAAGGATGTTCTTGCCATGGAGGGAGTGCAGCGAAGATTCACCAGACTGATACCTGGGATGGCAGGAATGACATATGAAGGGAGATTGGGTCGATTGGGCTTGTATTCGCTGGAGTTTAGAAGAATGAGAGGGGATCTCATTGAAACCTTTAAAATTCTAACAGGACTAGATAGACTCGATGCAGGAAGGATGATCCCGATGGCGGGGGAGTCCAGAACCAGGGGTCACAGTCTAAAGATAAAGGGTAAGCCATTTAGGACAGAGATGAGGAGGAATTTCTTCACCTAGAGAGTAGTGAACCTGTGGAATTCTCTGCCACACAGGGCAGTTCAGGCCAATTCATTAAATATATTCAAGAAAGAGTTGGATATGTTTCTTGAGGCTAAAGGGATCAAGGGATATGGGGAGAAAGCAGGGACCGGGTACTGAATTTGGATGATCAGCCATGATCTCATTAAATGGCAGAGCAGGCTCGAGGGGCTGAATGGCCTACTCCTGCTCCTATCTTCTATGTTTCTATGATTCATTACTAAGAAAACTGTTTGGAGTTCTGATGCACAGCCACTAGCATTTCAATTTACAGAACTGTAGTGAGGGGAATCGGATGTGCCCAGTACTGTGAAGACTTCATGTCCTGCAGTAATGAACGATCGACCACATCTGACATTTTACCTGCGTTCGATGAAATTAGGAAAAGAAAACTACCGAAAACGGAGGCGGGAAAGTCCCTGATCTGTGTTGAGCTAGCTGATGGCAGCCGGAATGTCAATTGTCCTCCATGCTCTGGGGTAGAAGGGATGGAATATCAGCCAGCATTCCTGCTCGTGATCGTTGTCCGATCATTCCCGCTGGACATGGAGTGAGGAGATGACCGGGCTTGGGCTCTGATGCTTCCTGTAACTCGCTCACTTTCTGTCTGGGGTCTGATGGAAAATGACCAATTGCTTGAGCTTCTGGAAGGAAGCCCACAGCCAGAAACCTTACTTAAGCATGAGTCAGCATCTTTCGTAGGGAAAGGGAGTAAACTGGGACAAAAGATTAAAATATTTCTCCATACAAATGTTTTGAGATCTGCCACACTTCAGACATCACAGTTTGTCACACATACAAAATTTCTGTTTCACACATTTATTTTTTTTAAAAGGGGATATAAGCCACTTTGAGATTCCTGTGCAGTTTACCCGTCCCTATTGAAAGTAAAATATTAGCACAGTTTAATATTTGTAGTGCAATTCCTATTTACATCATCAGGTGGCAGCATTGCTAAAGGCTTGGTTTAGACTTGGTCGATTTACAATTACAGTACTTGACATTCTGACAAAGCACAAAATATCGGAAAATGCACCAGGACCTGAGAAAATTTAGATTCATGTTTTGGATGTAAACACCTCATCAGAACTGGGAGATAAGTGTGAACCCCTTGTAGAGCTGAGGAAACAAAGAGATTGAAGTCCAAAATTGCCTATGATAATTACAGTCACAGGTTTAATAGCCTGTCAACAGGTTTTTTTTTTAGAAAATGTGAAAGGTGGTAAATATTGGATGATTATACTGAGATCATCACAGTCAGGTGGTGAAAAGACAGTAGACTAGACAAAGGGTAAGTGAAAGCAGCTCAGGAAGTGAACAGACAAAAGGACAAAAACAATTTCAAAATGGATGGCAACGAAGTGGAAGGTGAACAAGGGAATCAGCCAGGAAATTGTGGGACTCAACCAAGGTCTGAAATTGCAAATGTCAACGTTCAGGTGCAAGTGCCAAGCAGAAAAAAATAGCTATTGGTTCTGAACCTTCTGTTGAACATGGTTGGAACAATGTAGGAGGAAAATGGCATAAAGGTTGAAGTGGAAGAGGTGGGGAAGTTGAGGTGGCAGATCATGGGAAAGTCAGAGTCATGATCATAGGCAGAATGGAGATGACAAAATGCCCACCGAATCCATATTTGAGACTGTGTAAAGATCACACCGTGAACAGTGAATGCAGCATACTAAAATGGAGGAATTTCATGTCAACTGCTGTTTCACATGGAAGGAGCTCATGGGGCCTTGGACAATGGTGTGGGGAGAGGTGATTACTGTGGGTGCATGTGAAAACACCAGTGGGATTGCGGAAGAATAGATGAGAGTTTTTGTGGAGGAAATGGTTCCTCTGAAAAGCAGAGGGGCAAAATGCACTTGGTAGTGGGATCATTGTCAATAGCGGAAATGGTAGCTGATTTGGTAGACTAGTGGGATGAAAGAGGAGATCTAGAGGAAGTAAAGGGGGCGAGAATGAAGGAATAGGAAGTGCGAATATGGTCAAAGACCCTGTCAACCACAGGTGAGGAGATTCCTCAGCTGAGTAAAAGACAATGCTTTTCAGAAGTAAAGTCATCAGACTGAGAAATTGTGAGAAAGGGATGGAGTCTTTGGAGAAAGTGAGTGGGAAGAAATATAATTTATGCAGCTGTGTGAATCTTTGGGCTTGTAAAAGATGTTAGTAAAAAGCCCATTGCCAGAGATGGATGGAGGGAAGTCCAGGAAGTGAGTTAATGATGGACCAGTGAGGGATGGCTGGAAATGCAAGACCAAGTATATGAAATTCACCATCATGCATTTGTAAAGGGTAAGTCATGTCTAAGTAACCTAGTTGAATTTTTTGAGGTCACAAACATGGTAAATAATGGAGTGTCTATGTATGTTATTTATATGGACTTCCAGAAGGTATTCGATAAGGTTCCAATGCACTCCTGGCTGGCCTCCCTAGTTCTACCCTTCATAAACTTGAGGTCACTCTGCCACCCGTGTCCTAACTTGCACCAAGTCCTGTTCATCCATTTCCCCTGTGCTCGCTGACCAGTTAAGCAACGCCTCAATTTTAAGATTCTCATCCTTGTTTGCAAATCCCTCCAAGGACTCACCCCATCCTAGCTCTGTAATCTCCAGCCCTACAATCCCCTGAGATCTCTGTGCTTCGCCAATTCTGGTTTCTTGAACATCCCCGATTATAATCACTCCTCCATTGGTGGCCGTGCCTTCAGCTGCCTCGGTCCTAAGCTCTGGAATTCCTTCTATAAACCTCTCCGCCTCTACCTCTCTTTCCTCCTTTAAGATGTTCCTTAAAAACCTACCTCTTTGACCAAGCTTTTGGTCATCTGCCCTAACATCTCCTTATATGGCTCGGTGTCAAATTTTGTTTTGATAACGCTCCTGTGAAGCACCTTGGGATGTTTTATTACATTAGAGGCGCTATATAAATGCAAGTTGTTGTTCCACGCAAGAGACTGTCAGCAAAAATGAAAGTGCACGGAATTGGAGGCAACCTATTGGCATAGGCAGTGAATTGGTTATGAGGTAGGAAACAGAGAGCAAGGATAATGGGTATTTACTCCAATTGGTGGAAGACGACTAGTGGTGTCCCACAGGGATCTGCACTGGGTCCTCAGCTTTTCACTATATTTATCAATGACTTAGATGAAGCAATAGGTGTAGTGATCAATAGCATGTCATTCTATAGTGGACACTAGGTGGAGCCGTAGAGCTGTATATAGCTGTATGTATATAAGACTACACTACCCAGCTGTATAGATATTAAGACTACATTACCCATGAGGCTAGGCTACCCACAAGGCAGCAGTCAAGATGGAAGCCTCTACAAGATGCTGTACAAGTCCACATGTGCTCAATAAAGTAACTAGCAAAAGCTAGCTGTGTTCATAATAAGAATGTCTATTTATTAATGAACATAACATGGTACCAGGGTGGTGAAGATCTGCTGAAAATTGTGAAAAGCGACATGGAGAATTTGAAGACACCAGAGCGTTTGAAACTCAGAAAAAATCGACTACAATTGGCAGATTTTTAAACAGCAATTCGAACTCTACATTGTAGTCATCGGATTCGGTACGAAGCCAGACACAAGGAAGATAGCGTTGCTGCTTACGGTTGCAGGCCCACAGGCGATAGAGGTATTTAATACATTTGTATTTAATCCAGCGGAGAACAGAGACAAATTAGACGATGTGCTACAGAAATTTGATGCACATTGTTCTCCCAAAAAGAATGAGACGTATGAAAGATACATCTTCCGTTCTCGGACACAGCAACAAAATGAGACTTTTGATAGCTTTATAACTGATCTGAAACTGAAAGCATAGACATGTAATTTCTCTGAGCTCAAAGCATCCATGATTCGTGACCAGATTGTGTTTGGTATTCATGATAAAAAAGTCAGGGAACGTCTGTTGAGAGAAACCGAACTAAATTTGGAAAATGTGGTGAAAATATGCCAAGCCAGCGAGCTAGCTCGAAAGCACGCGAAGACTTTCAGTGAAATCAATAATGATGCAATTGTAATGAGTGATAATGCTGCTGTCGGTGCTGTGTCCTACAAGGGGAAGAAACGTGGGCAGAACAGAAATGAAAAGCAATCGGAGGATGAAATTTTTAATTGTAAACGCTGTGGTTACAAACACCAGTTAAGACAATGCCCAGCGTTTGGAAAAATGTGCACAAATTGTAATGGAAAGAATCACTTTGCCAAACAATGCTTTTCAAAAGTAAAAACAACGAAAGGGCAACAAGTTAATGTGATTGAGGACACTGATTTAAGTGAGACATTTTTTGTAGGAATGGTGCCATGTGACGATATCAAAAAAGATACAGAAAATGTGCAGCCCTCAGAAATGGACAATGCTGACCATAAAGTCAATGCAGTAAAAGTGGACAAATGGATGATCCCACTGCAGATAAATGGAGCATTAGTTACATTGAAACTGGACACTGGGGCAAAAGCAAACTTAATCAGTATGAGTGACATAAAAAATATGAAAGAAAAGCCCAAAATACAGAAAAAGTCAGTACTACTGAAGGACTATAATGGACAGAAAATAGATAGCTTAGGTGTATGCAGACTCAAAATGACAGTCAAAGACAAAGTGCATCATCTCATGTTTTCTGTTGTGGCTGAAAGACTTGATTCGATACTAGGTGACAAAGCTTGTGAAGACTTAGAACTGGTCAAGAGAGTCTACCGTATAAACTGTGCCATAAGCAGACCAGATGACTCAGGTGATGAAGCAGAGAGCCCATCAAGGATGAAAAGGCCAAAGGGTATCCATGTCTTCAAAAAGCCTAGTTTCTCCAAGAAGAAAGAAAAAGACTTTAAGGCCAAAGGAAGAAAAGCACAAAGAGGAAAAACACAAGGAGGAAAAGTCCAAAGATATAACTGCAGCAGATGTTGTTAAGCAGTGGAAAGAGAAAAAGAAAAAGAAGAAGCCTGCACCAGAGCAGGAAGCAGTTCCGGTGGATACTCCTTCTTCCCTCAGGCCAATCTTTGGTGTTCCATTAGCCGAGGCTGCTGAGAGGACTATGCTGTATGATGGGATCCAGCTGCCAGCAGTTTTTCGAGAGTGCATTGACTACATTGAGAGTTATGGCATGAAGAGTGAAGGAAACACTGAAATCCTCTCCAAGCAAAGATCGCAAGGAGACCTCGATCTATACAAGAGCAGATTGATGACAATGCCGCAACTGCATCTTGTCATTCACCGCCAGAACAATCTCATGAAGACACATCAGACTTACCCGTGTTGAGAAGATCCACACGTGAAGTAAAAAAGCCTGATAGACTTAATCTTTGAGTACAATGTAAAGCTTTGAAAATGTGTTGACTGTTTTGAAAATGTTTATGTTTATAGAGCACTAACAAAAGTGTTACTGATATTATCTTTATTGTTTTCTTGAAAGTTGATTGATATTGATTTTGTTAAACCTCAAAGAAAGGGGGATGTAATGATCAATAACATGTCATTCTATAGTGGACACCAGGTGGAGCCGTAGAGCTGTATATAGCTGTATGTATATAAGACTACACTACCCAGCTGTATAGATATTAAGACTACATTACCCATGAGGCTAGGCTACCCACAAGGCAGCAGTCAAGATGGAAGCCTCTACAAGATGCTGTACAAGTCCACATGTGCTCAATAAAGTAACTAGCAAAAGCTAGCTGTGTTCATAATAAGAATGTCTATTTATTAATGAACATAACAATAGGGAGCCGCATATTCAAGTTGGTAATGACACTGTTGGGTGGCACAGTAAGTAGTGTCGATGGGAGCAGAAAGTTGCAAAGAGACATTGACATTAAGTGGATGGCAAAATATTGTTCAATGTGGGAAGTGTGAGGTCATCCACTTTGGACCATAGAAAATACTCTGATCTATCTCTCCTAATGGTGAGAGGCTAGGAACTGTGGAGGAGCAGAGAGATTTAGCGGTACGTGTACAGAAATCACTTAAAACTAGTGGACAGGTACACAAAATTATTAAAAAGGCTAATTGAATGTTAGCTTTTATCTCTCGGGGGCTGGAATACAAAGGGCTGGAAGCTATGCTCCAGTAGTATAAAGCTCTGCTTAGACAGCATCTAGAGTACTGCGTTCAATTCTGGGCACCGCACCTCAGGAAGTGGGTGCAGTGTAGATTCACCAAAATGATATTGGGGCTAAAAGGTTGTGATAATAATGATAACGTCCGGGAAGTTATGTGTCACTTCCTGTGAACTGTGAACGGTGAACTGTGAAACTATGAACTGTGAACTTTGTACATACATCACTTCCTGTCATACATCACTTCCTGTTGGACTGGTATAAATACTGAACTGCTCAGTATTGTATGGGGCTTCTACCAGAGGCATGGTGAAGACCTCTCCTGTATATAGTGTGATTATAAGTTGCTTAAAGCTTACTTTAAAGTTACTTAATGTGTGAGACTCCTTTTTCTTACATCAATTTAAGCAACTTAGTATTTACACTCACAAATACTAGACCTTCGGACAAACTCGGAGTTAAGGATCCAGGGAACCACCCATCATGGAAAACCTCCTTAAACCTACTCGTCTGGACTTGGACCCAAACACACCAGCAGCTGACAAGGTATGGAAGCATTGGTACTGTACTTTTGAGAATTTCCTTGATGAATGTAAAGCGACTGCTCCTACTAAACTGAGGATACTTATCAACTATGTGACCCCAACAGTGTTTGAATATGTTGATGAATGGGATAATTACGATGAGGTGATTCGGGCACTTAAGAAACTGTATGCCAAGACTCCAAATGAGGTCTATGCTAGACATCTACTGGCCACAGCCCGACAAGGGCCAGGGGAATCGATTAACAAATTCCTTCAAGAACTTCGCAGGCTCAGCATAGATTGTAACTTTCAGGCAGCCTCAGCTGAGCTGTACCGCGAAGAAATGATTCGTGATGCTTTCATCTGCGGGATTGCCTCTCCATTTATACGCCAGCGTCTACTAGAAAGTAAAACACTTGAGCTACAAAAAGCTTTTGACCTAGCTTGTTCTCTGGATTTGGCAAAGAAAAATGCAGACCTCTATCAGCTGCCCAGATCTCGATCTGCTGCTGTAACTGCAACCAGACAATTCAAGTGGTCTCAGGTGAACCCTATCATGGAGGAATATAATTCTGATGAAGAAGAGGAGGATGACCCCACTTTAGCAGCCTCTTGGCAATCTAGGAAGGAATGCTTCTTTTGTGGAGATGCTTTTCACCCTAGGAAATTCTGCCCTGCTCGCAATGCAATCTGCAGTTATTGCAAAAAAAAAGGACACTTTGCTAAAGTTTGCCAATCAAAAGCCTCTACGAGGGCCTATCCAGCTAAGGCCTACCGAACTGCCCCAATTAGGGCCTATCGAGATGCTCCAGCTAGGACCTATCAAGCTTTCCATCGAGCTCTCTCCCGAAGAAGCACACCGAGAGTTTCAGCCACTCTCTGTGCAACGACACCAATTACAGCTGCTTGCCCACAGAACCTGTTTCATGCAGCTACAAAAGTTTCAATTAAAGGGCATGCCTTAGATGCCTTAATTGACTCAGGAAGTACTGATAGTTTCATTAAAGAACAGATTGTTGCGAAATTGAAACTACATGTCTTCCCATCGGACCAGGCAATTGCGATGGCTCAGTCATCACTTAATACCAGAACCTCCGGCTTTTGTGTTGTTGATATGACACTTAATGGTCGCCTGTATCCCTCCACCCGACTTTCGGTGCTCAAGGACTTATGTAGTGATCTCCTCTTAGGGCTGGATTTCCAAAAACAGCATAAGAAACTCACCATTGAGTTCGGCGGATCCAAACCTGGACTTACTATTTCTAATATACCGTCTAAATTACCGTTTTGTGCATTGTCAGCAGCTTCACTTGATGAACCCTCATTATTTGCCAGTATTCCGCCTCGATGCAAACCAATAATAACGAAATCGCGGCGCTTTAATCAGGAAGACCAATCTTTTATTGAGGCCGAAATCTCTCGACTTCTAGCAGAGGATATCATTGAACCATGTTTGTCGCCCTGGCGGGCTCAAGTCGTCATTGTCAAGAACCCTCTAAAACCTCACAAACAACGACTATGCATTGATTATTCGCAAACCATCAATCAATATACTGACTTGGACGCCTACCCATTGCCACGCATTGATGATATGGTTAATAAACTGGCCGAATACAAAGTGTTCTCAACTTACGATTTGAAAAGTGCCTATCATCAGGTACCCTTGGAAGGTCTCAGATAAGCAGTACACGGCCTTTGAGGCTAATGGACGGCTGTACCAATTTCGTCGCCTCCCATTCGGGGTTACTAATGGAGTGGCTGTCTTCCAACGGGCAATGGATGGCCTGGAAAACCTAAGGGACACTTTTCCCTATCTTGATAACATTACGATTGCAGGTCACGAGCAACAGGAACACGACGCCAACCTCCAAAAATTTCGGGATGCCCTCCATCGCCGTAACTTAACCTTGAATGAATCTAAGTCTGTTGAGTCGCAACCGACCATCAACATCCTTGGCTACTGCGTAGGCAATGGTATCATTAAGCCAGACCCAGAAAGACTTCGCCCGCTCCAAGAGCTCCCGTCACCTAAGAATCCGGCTTCTTTACGTCGGGCTCTCAGTCTGTTTGCATACTACGCTAAATGGATTCCTCATTTTTCAGACAAAATCCAACCCTTGCTGCATGCTAGATCATTTCCATTGGAAACAGCGGCTGTTGCAGCCTTTAACCTTCTCAAAAAACAGTTGGAGAAAGCGGCTCTTCACTCCATCGATGAGAATCTCCCTTTCATAGTCGAATGTGATGCCTCGGAGGTGGCAATCTCGGCTACTCTAAATCAGGAAGGTCGTCCTGTAGCATTTATGTCCAGGACCTTACAAGGTGCCGAGCTACATTATCCTCCGGTTGAGAAGGAAGCCACAGCCATCATAGAGGCAGTACGGAAGTGGAACCATTTTCTAGCTCGCCAGCACTTTACATTAATCACGGACCAGCGATCAGTCGCCTTCATGCTCGATAATCGAAAACGAACCAAAATTAAGAATAATAAAATACAACTTTGGAGGATGGAACTGGCCTCTTTTGGTTATACCATTCACTATCGACCTGGCAAGGAGAATGTGGCCCCGGACACCCTCACACGGGCATTCTGCTCCGCTATGTCATCCTCTAATCTCATAGATGTCCATAATGGATTGTGTCATCCTGGCGTTACGCGCATGCTACATTTCGTACGATCACGGAATCTCCCTTTTTCTACTGGAGATGTAAAGAAAATATGCTCAGAATGCCGGCTTTGTGCGGAATTAAAACCTCAGTTCTTCCGCCCCTCAGATGGTATGCTCATACACGCAACCCAACCGATGCAACGACTTAGCATCGATTTTAAGGGCCCAGTGCCCTCTTCCACTCGGAACACATATTTGCTCACCATGATTGATGAATATTCACGTTTTCCGTTTGCCTTCCCCTGCTCCAATATGCTGGCGTCCACAGTAATCTGCTGCCTTGAGCAGGTATTTTCTCTGTGGCATGCCGGCATATATTCACTCAGATCTGGGTCCATCCTTTATGTCAAAGGAACTCAAGGACTACCTCTCAGAACGGGGAGTTGCTACAAGCAAAACAACACCATACCATCCCATCGGAAATGGGCAGGTAGAGAGGTATAACGGTATCATCTGGAATTCCGTACGTCTTGCCTTAAGATCTCGGGGCCTACCAGACCAGCAATGGGAAGCAGTGCTTCTGGATGCATTGCGCTCTATACGGTCCCTTCTTTCTACAGCCACAAATACTACACCTCATGAGCGGTTCTTTGGATTCCAGCGTCGCTCATCTCATGGGACATCACTCCCGTCATGGCTAACTACTCCTGGACATGTTCTACTCCGAAGATACGTTCGGACGTCTAAAAATGACCCTCTCGTAGACGAGGTCGAACTAACCGATGCCAACCCCACCTATGCAAACATACGATATCCCGACGGCCGAGAATCTACCGTATCATTACGGGATCTGGCTCCCTGCCCACCAGGACCTAGTGGGACATCGGGGGATGGTATTTCACCAGGAAACTCTTGGAACCTATCGGGTACCCCTCTCCAGGATCCTGATCGGACACCAACTAGCTTGGTGCCGGTAGAACCACGTACTCAAAGTTGCGATCCTCCCAGTACCGCACACGAAAGTACTGATCCGCCACAGACCAGCTCTGCACCTCCCTCTGAACAGAGGCAGACCGACTTTGAACCTATTGGGGCTCGTACGCGAAGCCATGACCTCCCCGACCCTTCACAGGGTAATCCAGGCCACACAGACTCTGACCAATGGCCAACCGCATGTAAGCGGACCAGCGACCCTCTACGACGGGAACCCAAACGGGTGCGACTCTTCCTCGTTCGGCGGCTGCGGAACAAAAGGAAGACCACAGCCTTCTAATCCTGCAGGAGGGAAGAATGTGATAATAATGATAACTTCCGGGAAGTTATGTGTCACTTCCTGTGAACTGTGAAACTATGAACTGTGAACTTTGTACATACATCACTTCCTGTTGGACTGGTATAAATACTGAATTGCTCAGTATTGTATGGGGCTTCTACCAGAGGCATGGTGAAGACCTCTCCTGTATATAGTGTGATTATAAGTTGCTTAAAGCTTACTTTAAAGTTACTTAATGTGTGAGACTCCTTTTTCTTACATCAAAGGTTAAATTGAGGACAGGTTGAAGAGACTGGGCTTGTATTCCCTTGAGTATAGAAGATTAAGGGGTGATCTAATTGAGGTGTTTAAGACTATATATTCAAGAAGGAGTTGGATATATTTCTTAAGGCTAAGGGGATCAAGGGATATGGGGAGAAAGCAGGGACAGGGTACTGAATTTGGATGATCAGTCATGATCGCATTGAATGGCGGAGCAGGCTCGAGGGGCCGAATGGCCTACTCCTGCTCCTATCTTCTATGTTTATATGTGATACAGTAGATATGGCGAAGCTATTTCCTCTGGTGGGTGAGTCCAGAACAAGAGGCCATGACCTTAAAATTAGAGCCAGGTTCAGGGGTGAAGTCAGGAAGCATTTCTTCACACAAAAGCTAGTGGAAATCTGGAACTCTCTCCCCCAAAATGTTGTTGAGGCTGGGCCAATTGAAAATGTCAAAATTGAACTGATAGATGTTTGGGTAAGGGTATTGAGGGATATGGAACCAAGTTGGGTAAATGGAGTTAAGATACAGATCAGACATGATCTACCAGAGTGGCTCAAGGGGTTGAATGGCCTACTCGTAGAGTAGGGACCAGCAGCTACACAATCAATGTAACCGAGGAAGGGGGCTTGGGTAGTGCTGAAACAAAGGGCTGAATTTTAACCTGGAGGAGCGCGAGGGTTTGGTTGTGGGTGGGAGTTAAAACTGGGAAAAATGTCCGCGTTGGGAAGCTGGCTCCAACCCAGCAACTTCCGCAATTCACTCGAGCGCGTTAGATTGCGTGTGCGCAACCCCCGCAGGAGAGGCAGATTGCCAATTACCATCTGTTAATCGCTCGATTAGAGCGATATTAACACACACTTTTGACTTTAACATCGGGTCCACGGGTTTCCCGGTCTTCCTGAAACTTGCCAGTGAAAGCAAGGCGAGTACACAGCGGCAATTGAGGGGCTGAATCAATCTCAGGGAAATATGTCAATAAATACTCAGTACTCACAGCTGTTTTCTTACCTGCTTGTGGGAAAGGCTTTGTTCACAGTATATAAGAACATAAGAAATAGGAGCAGGAGTAGGCCAATCGGCCCCTCGAGCCTGCTCCACCATTTAATAAGATCATGGCTGATCTGATCCTAACCGCCAATCTACTATCACAGAACCATCTCCTGAATCTAACAGAATTAGACACACGAAATAGGAGCAGGATCAGGCTACACGGCCCCTGGGCCTGCTCCGCTACCCACAGGGCCATGTCCGATCCGAACCTAGACTGATGTCCAAATTCCTGCCCGCTCCCCGTAACCCTTAATTCCCTTTCCTTCTAGGAAACTGTCTATTTCTGTTTTAAATTTATGTAATGATGTAGCTTCTACAGCTTTTTGGGGCAGCATATTCCATGGACCTACCACCCTCAGTGAAGTAGTTCCTCCTCATCTCAGTTTTGAAAGAGCAGCCCCTTATTCTAAGACTATGCCCCCTAGTTCTAGTTTCACCCATCATCGGGAACATCCTCCCTGCATCCACCCGATCCAACCCCTTCACAATCTTATATGTTTCAATAAGATCGCCTCTCATTCTTCTGAACTCCAATGAGTAGAGTCCCAATCTACTCAACCTCTCCTCATATGTCCATCCCCTCATCCCCGGGATTAACCGAGTGAACCTTCTTTGTACTGACTCGAGAGCAAGTATGTCCTTTCTTAAGTATGGACACCAAAACTGTATGCAGTATTCCAGGTGCGGTCTCACCAATACCTTGTACAACTGAAGCAATACCTCCCTATTTTTATATTCTATCCCCCTAGCAATGAAAGCCAACATTCCATTGGCCTTCTTAATCACTTGCTGCACCTGCATACTAACCTTTTGAGTTTCGTGCACCAGGACCCCCAGATCCCTTTGTACTTCAGTACTTTCCAGTTTCTTGCCATTAAGATAATAGCTTGCTCTACGATTTTTCCTGCCAAAGTGCATAACCTCATACTTTCCAGTATTGTATTCCATCTGCCAAATCTCTGCCCACTTACTTAGCCTGTCTATGTCCCCTTGCAGGTTTTTTATGTCCTCCTCACTCACTACTTTCCCTTCCATCTTAGTATCATCTGCAAACTTTGATATAGATTGTAAAGAGTTGGGGACCCAGCACCGACCCCTGCGGAACACCACTAGTTACTGATTGCCATTCTGAGAATGAACCATTTATCCCAACTCTCTGCCTTCTGTTAGATAGCCAATCCTCTATCCATGCCAGAATATTACCCCCAATCCCGTGATTTTTTATCTTAAGCAATAATCCTTTGTGTGGCACCTTGTCAAATGCCTTTTGGAAGTCTAAATACACTACGTCCACTGGTTCCCCTTTATCCACCCTATATGTTACTTCCTCAAAGAACTCCAGCAAATTTGTCAAACATGACTTCCCCTTCATAAAACCATGCTGACTTTGTCCTATTAAATGATGATTATCCAAATGTCCTGTTACTGTCTCCTTAATAATGGACTCCAAAATTTTACCTACCACAGATGTTAGGCTAACCGGTCTATAGTTTCCAGCCTTCTGTCTACTGCCCTTTTTAAATAAGGGTGTTACATTAGCAGTTTTCCAGTCTGCCGGGACCTTTGCCGAGTCCAGGGAGTTTTGGAAAATTATTACCAATGCATCCACAATCCCTACCGCCACTTCCCTCAAGACCCTAGGATGTAAGCCATCAGGTCCAGGTGATTTATCCGCCTTGAGTCCCATTATTTTACCGAGTACCACTTCCTTAGTGATTTTGAACGTGTTTAGCTCCTCCCCCCCTTTATCCCCCTGTTTGTCCAGTGTTGGGATATTCTTAGTGTCTTCTACTGTAAAGACTGATGTAAAATATTCATTCAGTGTTTTTGCCATCTCCATATTTCCCACCATTAATTTCCCGGTCTCATCCTCTAAGGGACCAACATTTACTTTAGCCACCCTTTTTCTTTTTATATAACTATAAAAACTCTTACTATCTGTTTTTATATTTTTTGCTAATTTACTTTCATAATCTATCTTCCCTTTCTTAATCAATCTTTTTGTTATTTTTTGCTGTCTTTTAAAGTTTTCCCAATCCTCTATCCTCCCACTAGATTTGGCTACCTTATATGCCCTTGTTTTTAGTCGAATACTATCCTTAATTTCATTACTTAGCCACGGATGGCTGTCTTTTCTTTTACACCCTTTTCTTCTCAGTGGAACATATATTTTTTGGAAGTTGTAAAATAACTCCTTAAATGTACACCACTGATCATGTATCGTCTTACCCTTTAATCTATTTTCCCAATCCACTCTACTCAATTCCGCTCTCATACCTTCATAGTTTCCTTTATTCAAGCTTAGCACGCTTGTTTGAGATCCAACCTTCTCACCCTCTAATTGAATATGGAATTCAACCATGTTATGGTCACTCATTCCAAGGGGATCCTTTACTAGGACATTTTTAATTAATCCTGTCTCGTTACACAGGACCAGATCTAAGGTTGCTTGCCCCCTGGTCGGTTCAGTTACATACTGCTCAAGAAACCCATCCCTAATACACTCAATGAACTCATCCTCAAGGCAGCCCTGCCCAATTTGATTTGTCCAATTAATATGATAGTTAAAATCCCCCATAATTATAGATGTTCCCTTATTACAAGCCTCAACTATTTCCTGATTGATACTCCGTCCAATATAGTTGCAACTGTTCGGAGGCCTATAGACTATGCCCACTAGTGTTTTTTTCCCCTTATTATTCCTTACCTCCACCCAAACTGTTTCATTATCCTGATCTTTTGACCCAATATCATTTCTCTGTATTACAGTGATTCCTTCCTTTATTAACATAGCCACCCCACCTCCCCTTCCTTCCTGCCTGTCCTTCCTGATCGTTAAATAACCTGGTATGTTTAATTCCCAGGCATTGTCACCCTGCAGCCATGTTTCTGTAATGGCCACAAGATCATACCCATATGTAGTTATTTGTGCCATTAACTCGTCTATTTTGTTACGAATGCTACGTGCATTCAGATAGAGAACTTTCAAATATGTTTTGTGACACTAGTTCCTGCTTTTGCCCTTTTTATTACTTCACCTTTTACTCCATACCTTCTGCCCCTTCCTGACATGCTCTGGTTTTTAATTTCCCCACTGCTACCTAAGTCTATGACCTTCTCTGTTGTCATTTTTATTATTTGCTCTCTCGGAACCTCCCCCCCACTAGTTAGTTTAAAGCCCTCTCTACAGCCCTAGTTATATGATCCACCAGGACTCTAGTCCCAGCACTGGCCAAGTGAAGCCCATCCCAACGGAACAGCTCCCTCCTGCCCCAGTACTGGTGCCAGTGTCCCAGGAAGCAAAACCCATTTCTCCCACACCAGTCTTTGAGCCACGCATTTAACTCTCTAATTTTATTTGTCCTAGCCAAATTCGCTCGTGGCTCAGGTAATAATCCAGAGATTATTACCCTTGAGGTTCTGTTTTTTAATTTGACCCCTAGCTGTTCATACTCCTTTAACAGAACTGGCTTCCTAGTCCTATCTACGTCGTTTGTACCAACATGGACCACGACAACTGGATCCACCCCCTCCCACTGCAAGTTTCTTTCCAGCCCAAAGGAGATGTCCTTAACCCTGGCACCGGGTAGGCAACACAGCCTTCGGGACTCTCGCTCTCGGCTGCAGAGAACTCTATCTATCCCCCTAATAATACTATCCCCTACCACTACAACATTTCTATTTACTCCCCCCTCTTGAATGGCCCCCTGTTCCACGGTGCTGTGGCCAGGTTGCTCATCCTCCCTGCAGTCCCTGCTCCTGTCCCCACAGGGAGTAAGAACCTCGAACCTGTTGGACAAGAGCAAGGGCTGTGGCTCCTCCAGCTCTACCTCCTGGATCCCCGTACCTGCCTCACTTGTAGTCACACCGTCCTGTCCCTGACCATGGGCTACATCTGAATTAATTAACTTCATAGGTGTGATCACCTCCTGATACACAGAGTCCAGGTACTTCTCCCCCTCCCTGATGTGTTGCAGTGTCTGAAGCTCAGACTCCAGCTCATCAACACGGAGCTGGAGTTCCTGTAGCAGCAGACACTTGTCACAGACGTAATCACCGTGAGCCTCAATGGGGTTCACCGGCTCCCACATCTCGCAACAGTAACACATCACCTGCTCCATTCTATGTAATTAATTAAATTTTTTATTGTTAATTATGGACACCCTCTGCCCGTTTATAGATGCTAGTATCCCCTTTAATTAATTGGATTTAATTTAAATCAATCCCTCTAATTGCACCAGTTAAATGGTTTACCAACAGTCACTCTGCACCAGAAAGGCCTTATTAACTACAACCCACAGAGTTAAAGTTTGAAAAGAGCACCTAACACCCCACTAGCCTGGTCTTTTTATACTGTTTGTTTGTTTACAGCCAAATGAGTCACCCCTGCTGATTGATTGGTTAGAAAACTGGTTTCCACTGCCTGCTGTGCCAATTTACTCCTACTGCAGTGTAACCTTGTTTTACTCTTCTTAAACCAACAGAATCCCAAATATTTAACTTTTCCCCTTTACTTAAACTGCTTAAGTAATCTTATCAAGAATGATTTGAAGAGAAATAACAATTAAAGAACTCTCACACTTACCTAAACTCACAGCACCCTCTGCTGACTCGCACTCAGTACTTTTGCTGAGGGGTTACTTTCTACGCTTTGGGGGTTACTTTCGCACATTGGCTGTCACATCAGGATGGTGCCGCTTATGCTGCCTTAGATTGGGCCTCAGATGAGGATCAAGATGACCAGCAACAGCCTGCTGCTCACAGACCTGTAGCTGTACAGGAGAGAGGCGCGCAGCTGAGAGGCACAGCTCGCAGGAAATGGTCTACAGGTTTCATTGAGCACTCGGAACACCAGTGTCTCAGGAGGTTCAGGACGTTGCGTCAGGTGGTGGCAGATATCTGCAGCCCCCGAAGAAGACCTGCTGGAACTGGTGGCCATGCACTACCAGTGGCTTTCAAAGTCACCACCACCCTTTGCCTTCCAGGGCTCTGCCGCAGACATATCCAGGATCTCCCAGTCAGCCACCCACAAATGCATAAGACTGGTAACTGCTGGCTTGTTTGCCGGGGCCGGCAATCATGTCAACTTTAGCAGCGATAATGCCAGTCAGAATGAGCGGGCGCTCGGCTTTGTGGCTCTGGCTGGCTGCCCACAGGTCAGGGCGCCATCGACTGCACACACGTGCCAATCCGGGCAGGAATATTTGTCGACCACCTGGGCTTCCACTCCATCAATGCGCAGCTGGTGTGCAACCACAAAAAGATGTTTATGTAGGTGTGCGCAAGATTCCCACGCAACTGCCATAATGCTTTCGTCCTGCGGCAGTCCAAGCTCCCTGATCTCTTCGGATCTGGAAGCAGACTTAAGGGGTGGCTGCTAGGCAACAAGGGATATTCCACTGCAAACCTGGCTCATGACACCCGATCACTGAAGCCCAACAGTGCTACAATGAATGCCATATCACCACCAGATATGTGATTGAACAGGCCATCGGCCTGCTGAAGATGCGCTTCAGGTGCCTGGACAGATCTGGAAACACCCTTCAGTATGCACCAGCCACGGTCTCCAGAATGGTCATGCTTTGCTGTGCTTAGCACAACATTGAATAACAGCGAGGGTTGGACCTGCAGGAGGAACAAGGCAAAGAGCTCTGATCCTCCTCAGACAATTCGGGTTGGGGGGGGAGGAGGAAGGTGATAAGGGCAATGCATCCTCAGCTGCTCACATTGCTGCCTGGGATGCCAGGTTCACTTAAACTGCACCAGTTGACCCATGTCACATGGAAATGCAAATGCCACTCTTCATGCTGTCCCTCCCCCCCCCACCCCCCAGCAATGCCACTGACACAAAGCAGTCCTGCAACCAACCAGCTATCCCTTCAACAATCCCCCATCAATTCATGTCCTCACCTTCATCATCAAACAACCTAGAAGGCCACTTACCACCCAGCACCCAGGAATGGGCAAGATGGGGAAGTGGTGAAGAAGAATAACATTTATGTGATGTTTAGATAAGCTTCTGTTCTTTATTTACAACATTGTCTCAGACACCCATGTTCATAGCTTTGTGCAATTACAAAGCCTAACTCTTCCTTTTTCTGCTACTCCTACGTGGTGCAACCTGTTGGCTTCAGCAGAGGTAGAGGCAGGCTACTCATGTCTGCTGAGATGCTCTAGGCTGACACCCTCTGGGTTTTGGAGACCGTGAGGGCCCCGCCAAAGACTGCTCCACCTGCACCTGTGCAGAGGCAGACTCGGCCATCAGGAGAGGAGGCAGCATATGGGCGACTAACTGAGAGGTGGGCTGTGGGTGAGAAGTGGAAGCGCTTTGAGTGGAGTCGCCACTTCCATGACCCCTTTCGCCATCATCCCTCTCATGGCCCAGCCACACTTCACTGCTACCACTGTGCTGGAGAACACTTTGGTGCAGATCAGTGTGACCCCGCAAGGTCAAGGCTAAGGTATCTGTCAACCTATTTAAGGTGGCAGATATGTTGGCATTCAGAGTCTGCACGGTGGTGTTGAAGGCGTGCTGGACTCATTTGATTGGAGCGTATGACGGTTCATGGCGCTGGCCATTCTATCCATGAAAGAAGACATCATCTCAGTGGCCAGCAACATCACCAGCCCCACCCCCCAACCCCACTCCGCCCTCTCAAGCTGTCTTGCAATCGTGGTGAGTCCACTTTGAAGGCCTGTCAGTGCATTGCACATTGTCTGCTGCTGCTCAACGATTCTCCTCTTCATCGGCCCCTGAGGTACAGCACCTGTGTCCAGTTGAGCAGAGGTTGGAGAGGGCTGTGCCCTCCGATGTGGACTCTCCGCTGCTGTCCCGGTCTCCACCATCTGCTCTTGCTCACTTGTGAAGTGTGAGTCACCAGGTGAAAACCCAACTATCTGCCTTACTGGTCCCGCCAAAGTGTGAGTATCTGAGCTGGTGCCTGGTCTGCACGAGTCCTGTGATGGTGCACGCTCAGAAGAACTCCGCTCCTCCGAGGACTCATAGCCCACCAAGTCCACTGACTGCAGCTGCATGCGTGAAGGCCCTGCGGGAGATCAAAGACATGAATATGTCATGGCAAGGTAAGAATGTTGCAAGTTCTCATGATGATGATATTTCACTTGCTGTTGAAACCAAGTCAACATGACTGAGTGCTGTATGACATGTGGGTGGCTTTTATTTAATTGAGTCAACAGTTGGCTGGGAGCGCCCCATTTCCGACAGCCAGGGACGCCATAACTCCCAAAGTGTTCCACCTATCTTGGAAAAGATAGGCATTGCTGGGACCTATGGGGCTTCCTGTAGCAGCACCTTTATCTGGAGAAAGTCAAAAGAGATGTTGGAGGGTGACATCAAGTTCAGCCAAGCAAAGGAGGATGGTACAAGGCAAGGAATTGGCTGGGGGCATTGCTCAGGGAAGGGACAGAGGGACCAGAGGTCATTCCGGTGAGAGATGAAGCTATAGAGGGACTGAGCAGCCATTGCGAACAGGACAGAGTTGGAGCTGGAGAGTCCAAAATCATGAAGAAAGTGGAGATCATCAGATATATATGGGCAGAGACTAGAATATGGGAGAAATAATGAAATCAAGATAAAGAAAAAAATTACCAAACAGGAGCAAGCTGAAGTGACGAGTCTCCACGGACAGTCTTACTTGTGAATCTTAGGGAGGAGGTAGAAACTAGTAGTGTGAGGTTGGGGAACGATAAGAGTGCAGTCAGTGGGGACAACAACTCCACAAGAAATCAATGACAGTCTGGGAAGTTGTGGTTTGTTGGGTACTGGAGTCCAGATCTAGTGGACTCAGATAATTGCCATTCGGTCTTAGCCAGCTCGATGTCCTCTAGCACAGGGATAGTGATTACAATATGAAGGGAGGTGATTGCTTTGAATACTGTGTGCACATTATACACTGATCATGTCTAGTTTTCTTTCACCAGCAGTGGGAGCTATTGGTTTCAAGACGAGAAAGCAATTCAAGCAAATGTTTGTGTGTTGCAACATGTCTGTGGTGCAATGATAATGTGGTTAAAGTTTTTCTGGGAATAGCCCAGTCATGCAACAAATGCTATCCTGTTTATAACCTTTTTATATTTGGGGTTAGTGGGGTGCTCGTGCTGCCGGCTTCCGGAGCCCAGATGTCTTATGGCCAGCCCCAGCGGAAGGTCAGAAGACACGTGTATTATTGGGCCTTCCTGGCGGCTGGCCTTCATCCATCAAGTTTATTTTTGTGTTGCCACTGACTGCACACGACCTGTGTCAGTGTCACACACACCCCACTGAACCCAATATAAAACAGTTAAGATTCCGACCAGGAGTAAGAATCTGGGTTTGAATCTTTGAACGAATAAACTGCTGGTTGATGGAACCAATCTGTTCATATTATGGAGCGGTTTCTCAAACGATAAGGGCGAAAAATCCATTAACATTGAAAGCTACCAACACCTACCCCCGCCCCCCTCCCTCCTTGGAGCTTCCACTCATCTACCTTCTGTAACTGTTTTGCACAGGTTTTTTTTTCCCATTCCTCTTCCTTTCTCCTGGAGTCAATGAATCATGTACTGGTGTTGGCAGTCATCTCGTACCTCGCCCAAGATTAATGGTCATTCTTCAGATGTGAGCCAGACAGCAGTTGCTGATAGGCCATGATCATGGGGTTACCGCAGTTGAGTCTGATCCAGTACATAGGAACAGGAGGAGGCCATTCAGCCCTTCGAGCCTGTTCCGCCATTCAATGAGATCATGGCTGATCTGCGATCATAGAATCATAGAAATTTACAGCATAGAAGAGGAGGCTATTTCGGCCCATCGTGTCCGCACCGGCCGACAAAGAGCTCTCCAGCCTAATCCCACTTTCCAGCTCTTGGTCCGTAGCCCTGTAGGTTACAACACTTCAAGTGCACATCCAAGCACTTTTTAAATGCGGTGAGGGTCTCTGCCTCTACCACCCTTTCAGGCAGTGAGTTCCAAACCCCCACCACTCTCTGGGTGAAGAAATTTCCCCTCAAATCCCCTCTAAATCTCCTACCAATTACTTTAAATCTATGCCCCCTGGTTGTTGGTCCCTCTGCTAAGGGAAATAGGTCCTTCCTATCCACTCTAGGCCCCTCATAATTGTATACACCTCAATAAGGTCTCCCCTATGGGTCTAACTCCATATCCCTTATCCATGCCTTTGGCCCATATCCCTTAATACCTTTGGTTAACAAATAGCTATCAATCTCTGATTTAAAATTAACAATTGATCTAGCATCAATTGCTGTTTGCAGAAGAGAGTTCCAAACTTCTACCACCCTTTGTGTGTAGAAGTGTTTCCTAATTTAACTCCTGAAAGGTCTGGCTCTAATTTTTAGACTATACCCGCTAGTCCTGGAATCCCCAACCAGCAGAAATAGTTTCTCTCTATCTACCCTATCTGTTTCCCTTAATATCCTGAAAAACTTCGATCAGATCACCCCTTAACTTTCTAAATTCTAGGAAATACAACCCTAATTTGTGTAATCTCTCCTCGTAACTTAACCCTTGACGTCCGGGATTCATTCTGGTCAACCTACGCTGCACTCCCTCCCAGGCCAATATATCTTTCCTGAGGTGTGGCGTCCTGACATTTACACCTGTGCGCTTTCCAGAAAGGGGATCACTGGATGGTAATCAGGGTAAAACCCCCTGCCCCCCAGCGCCCCCTCCCTCCCCCCCCCCCTCCAAAAAAAAACTGGCTGGTTTAAATTCCCTCCCTGCTGGTTCAAAAGCATAAAGACCAGTTGTAGCACCTCACTGTTACCGATTGCTGAGATCAACTAACTCCCCGCTGATCAGGTATCGAGCCTGGGTCACTCCTAGTCTGCAATGCTAAGTTTCGCACCAAACAGTGCATTTACCCATTGAGCCATTAGAGGCATTTTTGTATTGCCCAAATTTAAAAAAAAACCTAAAAATGGCCTATGGGTGCACTCGCTGTAGCCTTGATTTTCCTGGATGGTAGGGTAGTGGGTGGGTCTTCCACCCATCCAGCCACACTGGTGCTGACTCTTTCATAGATTCCTAAATCAACAATATTTTGTGGGTGAGCTCCAAGCAATGGAAATGCCTTTCATTTGGATTTGAGAGTGGAAGATAGCACACTTGGCAGAATGTAATCGCCTCTCCCCTCAGCACTGCTCTGAGCTAATCGGACTACTAATGGACCTGATTCCCAGCACTGCTGAACGCCGGTGAGAATTCTTGTGAGAACAGGAGTTCCAGCTACAGTATGCAGAAGTCAGAATCTTCTCCATTCAGATAGGAGCAGCACACAGGGAGAGGGAAGGGGGAAAGTGATGGCAATAAAGGAAGAGGGGTGGGTACAGAGCTGGGAGCAATGCTTTGGGGAGAAGAGAAGAAAAGCTGGGAGAAGAACTCTGAGGTGGGGGTGGAAGGAGAGTGCCAGCGTTAACTATGAAATGGAAAAGTGTGGCAGCATTAACTGGGGATGAAAAGAGTGCCACCTTGAATTGGGCGATGGAGAAGAGTGCCACCATCTACTGGGCATGGGAAAAAATGCTAGCTTGAACTGAGGGTGTTGAAGACAAAAAGAATGCCAGCTTGAACGGTGGGGAGGGGTAGAGAGACGAGTACCAGCTTGAACTGGATTGGAAGGGGAGAAGAGTGGCTGTTTGAATTAAGGGGAAGAGGGAGAAAAGTGTCAGCTTAAACAGAGGGTGGAAAAAGAGTGGCAGGTTCCATAGATAGGAAGAAGAGTGTCAGCATGAATTGAGAAGTTTGGAGGGGGTGAGAGTGTCGTGCTAGATGTGATGCAATGCCTCTGTGAATTGGGTCCAGAGGGGGCAGTGTGAAATGGGGTGCAAGTTGAATGTGGAAAGCTAACTGTTGAGATAACTTGTGGATAAGTGATGGTCTGGTTGGGGTGTTGAAAACTAAATGTCACTTAGATTTTTAATGCGTCAATTTAAATGTAAACATCCATTCAAAAAAACACCAGGGAACATGAGCCCAACAATTAATTAATTAAATAAATTCATTTAATTAAATAAATCTGGAATAAAAAGCTAGTATCAGTAACGGTGACCATGAAACTACCTGATTGTCGTAAAAACCCATCTGGTTCACTAATGTCCTTTAGGGAAGGAAATCTGCCGTCCTTACCTGGTCTGGCCTACATGTGACTCCAGACCCTCCGCAATGCGGTTGACTCTCACCGGCCCTCTGAAATGGCCTAGCAAGTCACTCAGTTGGCAAGAAGGCGGCTCACCACCTCCTTCTCAAGGGCAATTAGGGATGGGCAATAAATGCTGGCTTTGCCAGCGGTGTCCACATCCCGTGAATGAATTTTTAAAATGCCCTCCCCCCCATCACCCATCCACCCCCCCCCCCAGAGATGTCACCACCTGTTTTGTGCCTTCAACTTTTGTATTTATCCCTTCAGCCTTTCATGTACTTGTGTTTATACAAGTGAAGGAATATTGAGTATAACAATAGCTTAAGTTACAAAGTCCATGTAACTATTTATTTTCACGTTATCAGGGCTGTTCTTGAGTTGGCAATATATTTGAAGCTGTTGGTCAGCTTTTGTTAGTTTTCTAGATTGGCATGTAAGCAGTAGTGGTGGGAGGGGGGGGGTTGGGGAGGGAGGGGGGAATCGTTTCGAGATGGGAAAGCAACATGGCAGGTCCAGGTGCCAGCTGCAGGTTTGTGTTCACATTCTGCTTCTCTTACTGTACCCTACGTTATCTGTTAGCAAATTACATTATGAAAAACTGATGTCAACCCCTACTAAAAAAAATAACATGAACTCTGCTCCCCAGCCACCCATTCCAACCTTTCTAGATATACTCAAGGAGGAGGAGGAGGAAGAAGAACAGGGTCTCTCTGCTTCAGCCCTTCCACCACTTCATTACACGTGCCATCAAGCAACCTTTCTATCCCAAGCGTCAGCCCACAAACATCCACTCCAAGGGTAGTAGAGAGTGAGTCAGAGGGGGGTGCACATGGTGACACACATGAGAATGAAAATGTTGCTGAACGGGAAGGTCAGGGTACGATAGCAAAATACTATGGATGCTGGAAATCCGGAATAACAACAGGAAACGCTGGAGAAACTCAGCAGGCCAGGGCAGCATCGGTGGAGAGAGAAACAGAGTCAATGTTTCAGGCCGAAGACCTTTCGTCAGAACTGGAAAAAAAAGCAGGAAATGGAAAGCAAGTTTGGGGGCTGGAAAAGGGGGGAGGGGATGGGATAGAAAGCAGGAGAGATTAAGAGACATTGAGAGACGTTAAGAGATATTCAAGGCAAGGGGAGGTGGTAATGGGACAGGTTGAGGAACAAAGGATGGCTCTAGATGGGGTGTGAATTGCGCTGGCAGAATGAAGGACAGCTGAAGGGAGAGAAGGAAAATCAAAAAGTGTGGATAAAAAAAAGAAGAAAATATATATATGTGATAGGGGCCGAGGTTATGATCTGAAATAAGGTCAGGATACTTTGCTCTTTAGCAGAAGAGCCTGGGGACCTAGATCTGACGGGTCCTGCTCTTAAATGATTGCAGAACATCAAGCAAAGGTGTGGGCACTGGGAACAGTGTCTGACATTGCAGTGGATGATAGGTCAATTGGAGGAGTCCAGTACCTGCATCTGCAGCACACTGATGGCTGGCTCCATAGTACTGCATTCTACCTTGGAGCTCCAACAAAGGGGAACTTCTGTAGGATGTGCATCCATAACAGAGGCACTAAAGACAGTCTGCACTCTGCCATGGATGCACAGACCATTGCCAAAGAGGACTGGAGTATCATATTAGAGAGATCTACCTGGTCTGGCCTCCAAGCAATTCAGACTGACACAGATAAGTGTCTGATTGGTACCATTAGGTCTGGCTTCCTGCAGAACAGTTGCCATACAGAGCCAGTGTTTGAGACCAGTAGCAGATCAGAATGCATTAAATTGATGGTCCTATCTGAATGTTGCAACATATGTGTGTCCTGACAAATCCCCATCACAAATCCTGCCCCTGGCAGGCCTGATACCAAAATCGGGAGAAATTCACAGGAAAACCCAATTCATATTTGTGTGCAAATAGTTCTTTCTCTTTCTTTAAGTAATTTTCAAACTTTCTCCCCATCTCCACCGAAGGTGCTGGCTCTTGCTGTTCATTCCATAAATTGCTCTGATATCTCTCCCAAACGACCATTCTTTGTGTGAGTCTAGACAGTGAGGTGAGTTGACATGCCTGACTCGGTTATCCATTTATCACAGAACTCAGTTAAAGTGGGGGTAGTTTATACCCTCAAGAATGGGTGGGTGGGGGGTTAAAATTTTTGAATTTGAGCTGGAGCTCAATCCTTGAAAACCCAACTAAGTGTCTAAGTGGACCCACCGAAGTGCGTGTATCTGCGCTGGTACACGGCTATATGTCCTGTGATGGTGCTCCCTCAAAAGGAATGAGTTCCGCTGAGGAATCATCTTCATGCATGTCCTGCGACACTTACTGTGTGCGTGAAGGCCCTGGAAGACAAAAGAAAGTGATGTGATTTAGTCATGGCAAAGTCACAATCTTGACAATCACTATACTCAGTCTTCCCATCGTTCAGTCATTGATGAACTAAAGTCAGTGACGTAAGAAAACTACTAGGCACTTGGTCTAAGCATTAAACAAAGCTTTAATCAACTGTTTTACAACATGGAGGTCTAGTTGTGTCCTTCACTAGTTCCTGTTAAGAATGTCTTGCACAAGCTGGGCCCGTGCCCAAGTATTTATACTCTCCCTGGACAGCGCCACCTGCAGGCTGCTCAGTATTATTTCATAAGTCTTTCTTTCATGAATGACTGATTCATGTCAGTTAGCATATATGTGTGTCAGAGATATTTGTAATTCGGTCACCAGCTATCTGCAAGCTCCCTGTCTCTCCATCTCCAGCTGAGAGGGACCGAGATGTGATACTTATCTCCAGGGCGTCCTCCTCTGCATTGGTGAGCTGGACTATTTGTGGCGGGCTACCTCCAGTCCAAAGTGAGAGCTGGGTGCTGTTGAAATTTGAGTGTGTGTGAGGAGTGATGTGATGGAGAATGCTTGGTAGACAGAGTAGCAGGTGGGGGGGGGGGGGCCTTATAGTATAATAGCGCCAGCCGGTGAACTACTGATGTATATAATAATAAAGCCATGTGCAGTACAGTTCTTACCGGAAGCCATGTTGTGTATATATATATGCTGTGTCTCAAGATATCACAGAATTGGCGATGAGGGTACGATTGCGGATTCCCTAGCTGAAATTTTTGTTGGAGGATAATCCTGCCAACCAATGGAGGGACTGTTAGAGGTTCATCGTTTTGCAGAAAAACTTAAAAATCCGAGGTAAATTTTGAGCACACGTGGCTGAACTGTTGACTTTGCCAGAGTCCAGATGGGAATAATAGGGTGCTTGGATGAGTTCCATCATGACCGAGAGACTTTTGGAGCATATGTGGGGCAGCTAGAAATGTTTTTCACCGCGAATAGTATTGCCGAAGTCCCCGATGATGTAAACCGTAACCGGGTGGTTTTAGAAATGAAACGGGCTTTTTTTTGACTGAAGCAGGCCCCGAGGTGTATGAAACCCTGAAAAATGTGCTCGTTTCCGCCAAGCCGAAAGACATGCCACTGAAGGAGATCCTAACCAAGTTAGAACAACACTACAGTCCTGAGCCCCTGGAAATTGCTGAAAGTTATCGTTTTGGAACACGCGATCACTTAAATGACAAGGGTATCAGTGAGTACATTGTAGCTTTATCCATTCACTGTCATTTTGGAAACTTTCAGGGCCGAGCTTTGCGTGACCGCTTTTTGTGGGTTGAAAAATGAACGTATCAGAAGTAAATTGTTGACAACCCCTAACTTGACTTTTGACTTAGCTTGTCAGACAGCTATGTCAATGGATATGGCCGACCGATACTCCCGAGAGTTCCGCACCGTTTCCAGCCGTCAGACAACTGAGGTGAATCGGCTGCAGGCTAAAAGTAAAGGCAGTTGGGCCCCAAGGCCTCAGCAACTGGCCAAGGTAACAGTGCATTGAAGTCGTGCTATTGGTGCCTGGGACAACACATTCTCAAAGCTGTCCATATGTGAAGGCAGGGTGTTTCTACTGCAAGAAAACTGGGCATCTTGCGAAGGTGTGCCGACAGAAGAGTAAACCGACTGGCAATGCTAGAAGTAGAAATTTCCAGACACTACATACCATTGAAGAGAAGCAGCAGGATGAGGAGTTTCTGGAGATTCACGTCATCAGGAGCACGAAGGTATCTAACAGCGTTTCGCAAGGTATCGTCATTCAAGTAGATGTCGCAGGAACCAGGATACCCATGGAAATCGACACTGGTGCATCCATGAGCGTATTACCGGAATCACTATATCACGACAAGTTGCGTGATTATCGACTAGAGAAATCGAAGGTAGAGCTGCGAGGCTACTCAGGAGAGCAAATCCCTGTAGTAGGAAGTGTCACCATACCAGTGAAAGACAAGGATCAGTGTCCGAGCTTGCCTCTCATAGTAGTGGCAGGAGACAAGCCTGCCATGATAGGTAGAAATTGGTTGAGATCACTGAAGCTGGATTGGAATGAGATTTTTCGTGTGGAAGCGAAATTTGCATCGAAAGATAATGTCATCAAGCAGTATCTGAAGGTGTTCAGCGAAACGGGCAGTCCAAGCCATGACTTCAAGGCGAGTGTCAGAGTGCAGAAGGACGCAAGGCCAGTTTACTACAAGTCACATCCCGTACCATACGCACTCGAAGAAAAAGTTGAGCAAGAACTCGAAAGACTAGAAACTGAGAACATTATCTCTAAGGTAGACCTGAGTAATTGGGCTACACCCATTGTTGTTGTACCTAAGTCAGGCGGTAAGGTAATGTGTGGTGATTATAAGGTAACCGTAAACCAGGTTCTAGAGTGTAATCTACCCAATGCGTTGCCAAATGTGGCAGATTTGTTCACAACGCTGACAGATGGCCAGATCTAACAAACGCCTACCTACAACTTCAGTTCGATGAAGAATCCAAGTCATGCTTGACTATAAATACTCACCGAGGCCTATATCAGTTCAATATGCCACGATTTGGAGTGTCTTCTGCCCGCAACATATTCCAGTGGGTGATGAACCAAATTTTGCAAGGGATTGAAGGAGTAGTGTGTTATTTGGATGACATACTCATTTCAGCACCAAACAGGCAAATCCATGATGAGGTATTGAATGAAATGCTCAAATGGCTAGAGAAGCACGGAGTACGAGTGACAGCTCACAAGTGTGAGTTGTTTCAAAACTCAGTGGCGTACTTAGGGCACAGAGTAGACAAAGATGGTTGCATCCAGCTTTCCCTTGGTTGGATGTAAATCAGAAATGCACCCACTCCCAAGAATGTCTCTGAACTTTGATCATTTTTGGCTCTTTTGAATTATTATGGAAAGTTCCTCCCAAACTTGGCTACATTGTTACATCCACTGAATGAGCTGTTGAGAAAACAGGTCCCTTGGAAGTGGTCAAAAGAATGCAACACAGCATTCAAAGAGTGTAAAAGCCAGTTAGTAGAGAGTACCATGTTAGTTCACTATGATGTATCTAAGGAGATCAAGCTAGCGTGTGATGCCTCTCCATATGGAGTTGGGGCAGTGATCTCTCATGTACTAGACAGTGGGGAGGAGAAACCAATTGTTTTTGCTTCCCGCACTCTCAGTGCCAGTGAGCGGAATTATGCACAGATTGAAAGGGAAGCTTTGTCATTGATTTTTGGGGTCAAGAAGTTTCACAAATACTTGTTTAGTCGTAAGTCTACCATAGTTACTGACCATAAGCCCCTGACAGCAATCCTCCATCCAAAGTCCCCAGTTCCAACCTTAGCTGCAGCCCGAATGCAGAGATGGGCTTTGATTTTGAAAGTGTATATGTATGACATTGAGTGCAGACGATCAGCTGATTACAGTAATGCTGATGCTCTGTCCAGGTTGCCATCCCCATCACAAGTTACACCCAATAAGGAAGAAGTGTTCTATTTCTCATACATTGTTGAGCTGCCAGTCACAGCTGAAGAGATTGGTAGGGCAGCCAAACGTGACCCAATTATGTCAAAGGTGTATGATTACATAGCAAATGGATGGCCAAATCAGGTATCAGAGGAAGATATCCATCCATACTTCATTCGTAGGAATGAATTGTCAGTGGATAAAGATTGCATCATGTGGGGAGCAAGAGTGGTTATCCCAAATAGTTTCAGGTCTAAATTGTTAGGAGATCTTCATGACCAGCACCTGGGAATGTGCTTGACCAAGAGCTTTGCACGCAGTTACTTATGGTGGCCAGGTTTAGATAAAGAGATATACATAGTCAGTCAGTGTACAACATGTCAATTGGTGAACAAGAAACCACCATCAGTACCATTACAGCTATAGAAATGGCCTCCCAGAGTGTGGCAAAGGTTACATGTAGATTTTGCTGAGCTAGAAGGACAGCAATTGTTCATAGTGATAGTCACTCAAAGTGGGTGTTTCCGATGCAGATAATAACAACAAGCTAAACATTTGCGAAGATTGTTTTCTTCATACGGCCTCCCAGAAAAATTGTGTCTGATATGGGCTGCAATTTTGTTGAGAAGAGTTCACACAGTTCATGAGCAGAAACAGTGTGAAACATACCAAAGTTCCACCAGACCACCCTGCTTCAAATGGTGCAGCAGAGCGCACAGTACAAACTGTCAAACGTGCCCTCATCAAGCAAATGTTGGATCCAAATCCAAAGAAACGTCAGTTGTCGTTGAACCACAAACTGGCAAATTTTCTGATTGCCTATCGGAATACTCCTCATACCACTACTGGTAGAAAACCAACAGAGTTGTTTCTCAAACAACTGCCATGAACCAGGTTCTCGTTGTTAAAGCCAAACTTGGCACAGTCTGTAGAAGAGGAACAATCCAGGCTGAAAGAGAGTCATGATAAAGGTAGAGTTAGAGAGAGAAGTGTGAAGTTGAATCAGAAGGTTAAAAAAACATTTGTTCATGGGATGTGGGCGTCGCTGGCAAAGCCAGCATTTATTGCCCATCCCTAGTTGCACTTGAGAAGGTGGTGGTGAGCTGCCTTCTTGAACCGCTGCAGTCCATGTGGTGAAGGTACTCTCGCAGTGCTGTTAGGGAGGGAGCTCCAGAATTTTGACCCAGCGATGATGAAGGAACGGCGATATACTTCCAAGTCAGGATGGTGTGTGACTTGGAGGGGGATCTTGGAGGTGGTGGTGTTAGAGTGAAGAACCATCACCATAAATGGTTAAAGTGGTTACCAGGAAGAGTAGTGAAGATATGTGGCCCACGCACATATTTGGTCAAGATGTTTGATAATTGAAAGGTTAGGTTTGTTCACATTGATCATATCTTACCTTCAGATGTGGAAGGAGTTGAAAGCTGGGATGATTCCATTTATTTTGAGGAGTCAGATAGTCTTGTTACAAGTAGAGTACCAGTAGCAAATCCTACATCAGACGTACCAGAAACAAGTCCAAGACAAAGTCAGAATTTAAGTCTGAGCCCGAGCCAGGCAGACAAACAGTCTGAAAGTGTAGAAAAATTCTCCTCAGGCTCAGCCTAGAATGAGTCAAAGTCCTACAACAAGATCTGAAAGTTCTGTTCAAGAAAGAAGGTATCCCCTTCAAAACAGATAACCAGTGGTCAAGTTTAATCTGTAAATATGGAAAATAAGTTCATATCTTTTGTTTGTGTTACAGAATTTTATAGTAGAATTTGGAAACATAAAATGGGTTCCATTTGAGATATGTATACCAAGAGTTGTGTATACCATGCAAGTCATGTACAATGATTATTTGCAATGATTAACTTCTTCAATAAGGAGGGGGAAGTGTAATAGAGCCACCTGGTGGACTACTGATGTATCTATATATATAAAGGAATCGATCTGTCTGTCTGTCCTTCTGTCTGTCTGTCCTCACATGTGCGTCTGTCCGGCTATGCGCTCGAAAGTTATAGAGCGTACCTACGCGCGTGTTACCTCCGAAGAAAGCTTACGGTTCCGGGACGGTCGTAAGCGTATTTACTTTTCGGTCGGACGAAAATTGTTCGCGCCTTATGCAAAAAACCTTCAAAATTAAACTCATTATCTGCTACTTAGCATTGATTGACTGACGTCAAGGTTCGACCAATCCTGTGCCATCACGATTGACCAATCCTACAGTACGGTCCCCTGATGGTTGGCCAATCGGTGTGTGTGTGTGTGGGCGGGACTAATCGTTTTCATCTCAGGGATCTGGCAGCCATTGTTTCACTGCCATTACTTCAGCTTCCAGCTCAAACTACTCTATCCAGCTTTGAAAAAGTTAGTATCTCTTTTAAAAATAACATAAGATTTACCAAAAACGTTTTATAAGTACTTTCACTTTCATCTTTCAAGGTATTAAAAGGTAGAAATGTTGCCCGGCAGCAGATTGAGACAGGGACACAGACAGGGCCCAAAAGCCTGGGACTCGATTTAAAATGTTGCCCGGCAGCAGATTCACAGAGGGACACAGAGAGGCCCCAAAGCCTCGCACTCGATTTAAACCGCCCGGCCCAAAACAGCCCTGGCAAAGCCGGGCTCCCCCCAGCTAGTATAATAATAAAGCCATATGCAGTACAGTTCTTACCGGAAGCCATGTTGTGCTGTTGCATATATATGCTGTGTCTCAAGATATCACATATAGCACAGGATGTAGTTGAATCAGCAAATGTACTCACTTTTCCTGACCTGGTTAGGTCATTAAACCACTTTCTACATTGCATCCATGACCTCGGCACAACGATCCTGCTGCTCACCTCCTCGGCTACCTCCAACCACGCCTTCTCAGTGAAAGCAGCAAGTTTCTTCCTCCCAATGCTGGAGAAAAGTATGTCCCTCCTGCTCCAGACTGCACTAATTCCGGTGATGCGTCATTGAATCTGGGTGCTGCCCTTGCTCTATGTCCACCATCCAGCCTGAACACCTCCAATCTCCATTTGTGCACTGTCCCTTTAAATGCAGCTGAGATCACATCATGCGGGTGTGCATCATGCCCGCCGCACAGCTTGGAGACCCAAAACCTGGAAGACAAAATTAATTGGTACAATTGTGTTGAGAACGTAGATTCCAACCACTCAATTGACTTCTGGGTTTTGCCCACGCAATTCCACTCCCTGTCCCCCAAACCCCCTCAGGCTCGGAAGCTGCCTTCATATTAATATCGGGGTCAAAATGTCCAGTGAATGGAAGAGAGAGCAGATTGTCAGTGCCTCCAGATAAACATAGGAACAGGAATAGGCCATTCAGTCGCTTGAGCCTGTTCCGCCATTTAATTAAATCATGGCTGAACTGTACCTCACCTCCATTTATACGGCTTTAATGCATATCCCTTGATACCCTTGCCTAATATGAATCTGTCAATCTCAGTCTTGAAAATTTCAATTGACCCAACATCCACAGCCCTGTGGGGGAGAAAGTTCCACAATTCCACTATTTGGGTGAAAAAGTGTTTCCACTATGGATTCCACTACAGTGCCCCCTACTGATAGCTGGTTATAAAGTAAAATATAGAATCTTACAGCACAGAATGAAGGCCATTTGGCCTGTCGTGCCTTTGCCTTGTCTTTGAAAGAGCTCTCCAATTTAGTCCCACATGCCAACTTTTTCCCCACAGCCCTGCAAATGAGTCCTCTTCAAGTACATGTCCAATTGCCTTTTGAGAGTTCCTCTGGAATCTAATTCCACTACCCTTTCAGGTAGTGCGTTCCAGATCTTAACCACCCTCTGTGTAGGGGGAAAACAAATTCTCCGCTAGTTCTTTTGCCAATTATTTTAAATCAAGGACCTCGGCTACTGACCCACTTGCCAGAGGAAACAGTTTCTTCCCACTTGCTCTATCAAAACCCCTTATAATTTTGAATACCTCCATTGGGTCTCCCCTCAACCTTCTCTCCTCTAAGGAGAACAATCCCAGCTTCTCCAATCTCTCCACGTTAACCTCACCCCGGTATCATCCTGGTAAACCTCCTTTGTACCCTCTCCAAGGCCTTCATGCCTGTCTTAAATGCCCAGAATTGTACGCAGTACTCCAGCTCTGAGGGGCAATATGTTTTAACTCACTGGTTCATTTAAGTAATTGAAGAGAAGTGTTTAGGCTTTATTTCAAACACCTTTGCTTACAATAACAGCGCTGCTGACTCAGTGTCTGCATACGGTTCCCCCAGCCTCGACAGAGACTGATGCTAGAGTACAGGGAATTGATCAGCCTGTGTTCTAAGTAGCTCTGTACCCAAGTGTTCGAGGTCCCTCATTATCTACGCTAGCTGCTTCAGCCATAAAGTTCATCAGTATGTGTTGTGCGGAGAACATCTGAGGAAGGTAAGCGTTCTCTTGGCAACCAGTACTGTTCCACTTGTTGCTTAATTCAATTCCGTTTGCTTGTGGGATGACTCACTATCTAAATCTTTCCAACCCACTATTTAAATAAATAAAATCCTGGGGTTACATTTTCCAAAATGTTGCAGATTTCTATGTAGATGAAGTGTTTGTATGCTACCTCAGTTTCGATACAAACAAATCAAATTTGAAGGAGATTCTAACCCTGGACTGTGTACTGCTATTTGACACTGTTTACCAACCCTGCCTGGACACACCCTGTTCAGGAAGCTACCCAAGCAGCAATCAAAACACACGTTCAAAAATAAAGTCCAAACCCCAAAGGAAAACAGAACTTTGGAATGAAAAAATATAGAGAGTAGCTATTTAAGTACATTTTGGCTCAATTTTTGTAAGTAATCTTCATGTTTCCCCCTCCTCCTTTGGTCTTCCTGTACCATTCCTACACCCAGAAGACAAATAGGCAACCTGTTCCAGTGCCTTTGCCAGAATATTTCATAGATGGAATCTAGGTGGCATGCAAGAACACTTTTGTGTTCTTACACTGCTAATAAGACCATCTCTAGTTGCCCTGATGAGATGATGGTGGGGCCTCTGCTTGAATCGCTGAAATCCTTGTGGTGATGGTGTTCCCACAATGATATTGGGTAGGAAATGCCAGGATACTGACCCAGCAATGGTGCAGGAACGGTGATGTATGTCCAATTCAGGATTGTGTATCACTTGGAGAAGAACTCCAAGTCACTCCCTCCCTTTGGGGATCTGTTTAGTCTCTGTTCGGTGGCTCACAGGCCACATTTAAAAATTCAGTTCATATCAGGAGCTCAGCAAACAGCCAGGGTGTTACGATTTGAAAATTCATTTTATTTTGGATTTTCAACATTAGATTTCCATCATTTTGTACATTGCCACGACCCATGCCATAAGCCAAGTGACTTCGTGAAATTGTATTTAAAGCTACACAGTGTTACAATAACATTTATTTTCTGCTATTAATAAAAACGTTATACCCAAAGACTCAACAAAAATTCCATCAATATATCTCTGGCGTGTCTACAAAAATACTGAGAAGGATTTTAATGATGCCTCCATAGGATACAGTTGGTGAGTAAGCCTGTGAATTTGCACTTTGTGAAAACTCCCTGTTGTGTATGTGGTGAGTGCAAAATACTTAAAATTGATTATTTAACAGTAAGTAGTAGTTGCCAGTCTATCAGTCACATTTAGGCCAGGCTGCTTAGTATTCACAAGCTTGTCCTGCTGTTTCAAGCATAGGCTTAAAGATTACATTCACAGAATGTTATTGTAATGAAAAAAAAGATAGAATTCAAAAGGAAGCGTATTAATATGAATTGTTACAAAATCCTAAATGTTACAAAAAAGAGACATCTGTACACTTACTGACGTCTCACTTCTTCATGTTTATGTTTTTAAGCAGTTGCTCAGGACACCTTGTGAGCAGACCTACTGTATGGATCCTATCTGCTCTGACATCCCATCTGTCATTAGTCCACCCTCTATCGGGAAGATTGGAAAGCGCAGCTACATAAGTCCAAACAAGGTTGCTCCTATCTCCTCTCTCGTGGGCTGTAAATATACAGGTCACAATCTTTTTGCAAGACTATTTCCTGATGTTCTCCAACCATGACTTCCATGTGTAACCCTTCTTTACTTTCCATTGAGTAGTCCATCCAAAATGATGTATGTAAACTCTCTACCACTGCATGGTCAATAAAGGACATCTTTGCCTTCAAAATGCTCTCATCAACTCCATTTCCACACTCTTAAAGAATCAGATCATTGGTACATCTAGGTGTCTAGGATACCTTATAGCAAATGGTAGCACCAGATTTCAAATGCCCTGATTTTTTTATCCTCTATCTTTTGTTGTTCATCTCTCTGCACCATACAAAAGAGAGCTCCATATTAAATGTACATTTTTAAAAGTTACCTTTGTTTCCATTTTCCATGTCTGTTCCTCCAGACAACACAAACGAGTAGAAATGTTCCTCGCTATCCCAATTTCCTTTCAGCAATCACCAATAAAGGTCTTTAAGGAGCTAACAACAACAACTTGCATTTATATAGCACCTCTAACATAGTAAAACATCCCATGGCGCTTCACAAGAGCGTTACCAATGAATATTTTTGACACTGAGCCACAGAAGGAGATCTCAGGACAGAGGTTTAGGGAGAGAATTCCAGAGCTTAGGGCCAAGGTAGCTGAAAGCACGGCAGCCAATGGTGGAACGATTAAAATCGGGATGTGCAAGATGCCAGAATTGGAGGAACGCAGAGATCTTGAAGGCTTGTAGGGCTGGCGAAGGTTACAGAGATAGGGAGCAGCAAGGCCATGGAGGGCTTTGAAAACAAGGATGAGGATTTTAAAATTAAGGCATTTTCGGACCGGGAGCCAGTGTAGGCAAGCAAGCACAGGGGTGATGGGTGAGTGAGACTTGGTACGAGTTAAGATGCGAGCAGCAGAGTTTTGGATGAGCACAAGATACTTAAAGCTGTCAAGAAAATCATGCATTTCACCTTTTGCCACAGTGCTTGCTGATTTACATGATTTTTGTCATCTTGACATTTAGCTTCAGGAGTTTTTCCTCATTCTCTTGCACTTCATTCATTAGCAGCTGCTGAAATTCTGTTTTAGTGCAACTGGGCAAACAAGTATCATAAACGTGTTGTAGACTATGTAATCTCATTGACATTGCTTGTGAAAGAACTTGCAATTGTTGATAATATTAAAGAGAGGCTTCTGCACAAAGTTTCTGATTCCAGGCTACCTCTAACCTATAAGAGGTCATTTTAACACTGTCCCCACGGTGGAAACTGGGCAGGCAGTTAAAATCGCCCGCGAGACTCTCCCGCCAACGCCCCCATGCTAATCCCACTGGTTTTAATTTTAACCTGTTCACCTGAGCAGGCGTGAGCGACACCCATCGGAAACTGGTGGAGTTCTTTAAATACGCTCTGGTGATGACTCGGAGCCCGACTGCTATTTTAACCAGAGGCCTGTGCAGGGAAGCGGTTGGGGTTTTCTGGCTAGGCAAACTTAGCAGGCTGAGGAGTCGGGACAAAAAAAATGGCCCAAAAAAGATTCAGTCTTTTTACGTTTCTTTTTTACTTTCCTTGTGGGACCAGGAGGAGCAGGAGTGATCCATAGGCCCACAAGTAAAGTTTAGGACTTCCGCTGCCCTGGGCTTCTCCCACTCCCCTGAATATGAGGCCCTCCTGAACCCCTCCCCACGACTTACTCGAGTGCCAGGGATTGTTCCTTCCATCCTGGGCTGCAGTTTCACTGCTGCCCGACATTGTGCGCCCGCCCGTGGGCCATCTGCCGCTTCCCTCTAATTTCGGGCGGCATAAGAACATAAGAATTAGGAGCAGGAGTAGGCCATACGGCCCCTCGGGCCTGCTCCGCCATTCAATAGGAACATGGCTGATCCGAACCTAGACTCACGTCCACTTCCCTGCCCTCTCCCCGTAACCCCTAATTCCCTTATCTGCTAGGAAACTGTCTATCTCCGTTTTAAATCTATTTAATGTTGCAGCTTCCACAGCTCTCTGGGGTAGCAAATTCCACAGATTTACTACCCTCTGAGTAAAGAAGTTTCTCCTCATCTCAGTTTTGAAACGGCAGCCCCTTATTCTAAGATTATGCCCCCTAGTTCTAGTCTCACCCATCAGTGGAAACATCCTCACCGCATCCACCCGATCAATCCCCCTCACAATCCTATATGTTTTGATAAGATCACCTCTCATTCTTCTGAATTCCAATGAGTAGAGGCCCAACCTACTCAACCTTTCCTCATATGTCAACCCCCTCATCTCCGGCAGATGACTAATGCTGTACAGATGAGGTCCGGGACTTAAACTTTCCCAGGTCTCATGATGCCCAAGTCGGGACAGTACGCCGTCCCGCCTGACTCCTGCCCTGTTAAAATTAGGACTCCAGTTTCAAAAAGAATAAAGACCTCCCCTGCTCTTCTTTGGAATAGTGCCATGGGATCTTTTACTGAGAGGGCAGACAAGGCCTCAATTTAACATCCCATCTCACCTCCAATAGTGCAGCATTCCCTCAGTAGATTTGAGTGATTAAGTCCCTGGATTGGGACTTGAACCCACAACCTTCTGACTCAGATACAAGAGTGCTACCCATTGAGCCAACTCCTACAACAAGCTAACTCTGCAGCACACCTATCAACCGAACTATCTTCAGAAATGTGTGCTGACCAGGATGAGGTGTACAACCTGATAGATGGTTCATTTGTACCAGTTAATGGGGTAGCCCAAAATCAGCTGAAGGCTGCAAAAATGAATATATTGATGAGAGTGAGGAACGTTGGATGCTGCTGGAACCTGGAGCTGGACCAGCCACATAAACACTGTGGCAACAAGAGCAGGTCAGAGGCTGGGTATTCTGCAGTGAGTGTCTCACCTCCTGACTCCCCAAAGCCTTTCCACCATCTGCAAGGCACAAGTCAGGAGTGTGATGGAATACTCTCCACTTGCCTGGATGAGTGCAGCTCCAACAACACTCAAGAAGCTCGACACCATCCAGGACAAAGCAGCCGACTTGATTGGCACCCCATCTACCACCATAAACATTCACTCCCTCCACCACCGGCGTACCGTGGCTGCAGTGTGTACCATCTACAAGATGCACTGCAGCAACACGCCAAGGCTTCTTCAGCAGCACCCCCCAAGCCGCGACCTCTACCGCCTAGAAGGACAAGGGCAGCAGGCGCATGGGAACATCACCACCTCCAAATTTCCCTCCAAGTCACACACCATCCTGACTTAGAAGTATATCGCTGATCCTTCATTGTCGCCGGGTCAAAATCCTGGAACTCCCTCCCTAACAGCACTGTGGGAGTACCTTCACCGCACGGACTGCAGCGGTTCAAGAAGGCGGCTCACCACCACCTTCTCAATGGCAATTAGGGATGGGCAATAAATGCTGGCCTTGTCACATCCTGTGAACGAATTAAAAGAAACTGTAAGATGCGGAGCTGCAATTGTAAACAAGTAGGAGCTATGGAATTTACCTGACATATTATCGAGCAGTTTCCACAGCACCAGTGGTGATGGAAAAACTTTGCAAGAGCAGTATTTTCAAAGTCATAAATCACTAATGGCTGGCGGGGGGCTGCACAGGTTTGTGGCCAGAAAAATCAACAGCTGGCACTGCCAGGGGCAGCTTTAATGTTGCCGCTGTAGTGCTCCTACTCCACCAGCACCTGGAAAGCCATTTTTCTCGTCCTATCCCTGTAGGCAGTAACACTGCCTCATTTACCTTATGGCTCCTCTGCTGACGGCACTACAAGGTAAATGTGCTATTAAAGAGATACTGCCATCGATGTAAAGTTGTTCAGTAGAACATTCTGAAGGCTCCCCTGATGGTTCAACAAGTTTCTGCAGTGAATTGGAAAGAAGGTCCCAGGTTCAATTCCTGGTCTGTGCTGAGTTAGCTGACCTTAGCCTGAGTAATGGTAGAGGGGCAACTACCACCGGCCTCAGTGCCTCTTAGATATGGAGGGAAAAATCAGCCACAATGCTAAGATAAGATTCCTAATGTAGTGTATGTACCTTTAAGGGGGAGAACTACTTTTTACAGCTCCTGTATCCTGTAGTACCGGCAGTGACCACACCTGTATATAAGCCCTGAGTGGTGCTCTGTACAGTCAGTTGCAGTTTGAACCTCATCCAGTAAACACCTGTTGATCGTTCCCTGCAGTCTTTGTCTGATTATTGAAAGGACACAACATTAAGATACCCAGATCTAACATTGGTGACGAGAAGATTCGAACCTACCTGCAACTCTGCATAAGGAGGTCGAGTCCAGAAGCACGGGCCTCGCAGGGGAGGCTGTCGAGAGCCAGGCTTGGCCTTCCAGCCACGGTGGTCCAGCGAAACGGGCTGGCAACAGGTACTGCGCAGACCCTTCCCGGACAGCGGCGGCTAGAGCCGACCAAGCGGCACAGAAAGGGCCGAGCAGCGTCGACGGGGGAGAGAGAGAGGGCAGAGCGCACGGGGCGCAGCCGGTGTTCAAGGGCCGAGCAGCGTCAATGAGAGAGAGCAGAGCGCAGCCGGTGTTCAGGACCGAGCGGCGTCAACGGGGGAAGAAAGGAAAGCGCGGGAGACGCCATTTTAAGCCAGTCTAACCACACCCAAAAATGCCGAAGAGTGGCAGTATCACAGCGTTCGACAATGAAGTCGAAGATTGGATGACATATGTCGAACGCATAGAAGTATACTGCAAGGCGAATGAAGTGCCAGATGACAAGAAAGCGCTGGTATTGTTGAATTCAATGGGTGCAAAAATGTATGGCTTACTACGAAACCTAGTAACCCCAGAGAAGCCAGTAGAAAAGGGTTTTGAAAACATAGTGTCAATCCTACAGGACCACTTAAACCCCACACCGCTGCTGATAGCAGAAAGATTTAAGTTTCACAGAAGGAACCAGCATAAAGATGAAAGTAATGCTGAGTATTTAACGGAACTGCGCAAGCTATCGAAACACTGCCAGTTTGGAACGGGACTAGCAGATACTTTAAGGGACAAGTTTGTGTGTGGGCTTCAAAGTGAAGGAACCCAGAAACGGCTTCTATCAGAAAAGGATCTTACACTGGACAAGGCTTTCAGCATTGCAGTATCACACGAAGCAGCCGCACGGGGCGCTGCAGAGATACAACGGAGACCGCAAGAATATGGCGCAAATGAAATGTCATACGGAACAGTGAAGTGCTATCGCTGCGGCAGAACAACACACGACCATAATGATTGCTGGTTCAAGGACAAAGTGTGCAGACAGTGTGGAAAAGTAGGACACATAGCAAGAGTCTGCAGGTCGGGAAAGAAAACCAACAGCAAGAAATCTCCACAGGAGAAGTACAAGAAGGTACATAAGGTGACGGAGAGTAGTTCAGACGAACAGAAGAGTGATACAAACTCCGGAAGCAAGGAGCTGGGTTGTCTGAAACTACATAATATGATCAAAACGGAGGATCACCAAACTATCTGGGTCACGCTCAAGATAGCAGGAGTCCAAGTGAAAATGGAATTGGACACAGGATCAGCCCTAACAGTCATAAACCGAAGGGACTACAAGCGGCTATTCTCACATATACCCTTGAGAGATACAAAGATTGTCTTGAAGACGTACACTGGGCAAAAAGTCTACCCCAAAGGAAAAATAAGGGTGAACGTTATATATAACGGCAAGGAAACACCAAAAATGGACCTATATGTATTGCCAGATGGAGGACCACCACTACTAGGACGTGAATGGATCCGGAAGATACAGCTAGATTGGCATTCCATACAAGCACTGACTGTAGATGCCAAAAAGGATGACAACATCACACCTGGACGACTGTCAAAAATGCTAACTGACACACAAGAAGTGTTCCAGCAGGGACTCGGAACACTAAAAGGCATAACAGCGATGATCAAAATAGAGGAAAATGCAAGCCCAAAGTTTTTTAAGGCCAGACCGGTACCTTATGCGATCCGCCCAGCCGTCGAAGCAGAGCTGGAAGGTTTGGAACGTTCAGGAGTACTGTCCAAAGTGGACTGGAGCGAGTGGGCTACACCCATCGTTCCTGTAATGAAGAGGTCGTTGAGTAATACGCCTGGGGAACCAAAGAAGGTTCGCATCTGTGGGGACTTTAAGGTGACAGTGAACCCAGTCCTTCACACTGTACAATATCCGCTTCCGCAGATTGAAGATATTTTCGCCTCGCTATCTGGAGGGAAACGCTTCACTAAGATTGATCTGGCCCACGCGTACCTGCAAATGGAGGTAGAAGAAGCCTCGAAACAGTACCTCACGATCAACACTCATAAAGGTCTCTACCAATACAACCGGCTGGTGTTCGGGGTAGCATCAGCTCCGGCTATTTGGCAAAGAGCAATGGATCAAGTCCTGCAAGGGATTCCAGGGACCCAGTGTTATTTGGACGACATCCTGGTCACGGGCGAAAATGACAGTGATCACCTCGCCAACCTGGAGCAGGTGCTCACTGGATTGAAGGAATATGGGCTCCGAGCTAATCGCCACAAGTGCGAGTTTTTCCAGAAGCAGATCTCGTATTGTGGCCACGTTATTGATGAAGAGGGGTTACATAAGTCCCCTGAAAAGATTGAGGCAGTAGTCAAGGCTCCAGCACCGGAAAATGTGTCACAACTGAGGTCGTTCCTCGGGCTGGTGAACTACTACCATAAGTTCTTGCCGAATTTGTCTACCGTACTACACCCACTGAACACCCTACTGCAAACGGGGGTACCATGGAAGTGGAGTGACGACTGTAAACGAGCTTTCCAGAAGAGCAAAGCATTGATCACATCGAAAGAGGTGTTGGCTCATTTCAACCCAGCACTACCAATTCGGTTGGCGTGTGATGCATCACCCTATGGCATTGGAGCGGTGCTGTCGCACAAATTCCCGGACGGCTCGGAGAGGCCAGTAGCCTTTGCGTCTCGGTCACTAACCTCAGCCGAGCGTAGCTACGCCCAGATTGACAGGGAGGCCCTCAGCCTAGCGTGGGGAGTAAAAAAGTTCAATTACTATCTGCACGGGCAGAAGTTCACCTTGCTGATTGACCACCAACCACTTGTCTCCATCTTTAATCCAAAGAAGGGCGTTCCGGTGATGACTGCGCAACGGCTACAAAGATGGTCCCTTTTTCTAGGGGCGCACCAATATGATATCGAGTATAAGGGCACGAAACAGCATGGAAACGCTGATGGGCTATCACGCTTGCCACTGCCTACTGCGGAGGAAGCACCAGCAGTGGATCCTGTCGAAATATTTCATTCGACTATAATTGAATGCTTGCCAATAACTAACGCTGGTATAGAGAAGGAGACCCGAAATGACCCGACACTGTCTCGGGTATATGATTTGACAGTGAAGGGATGGCCAGCACATGGCGACTCACTGTTGCCAGCATTCTCATCCAGAAGAGAACAGCTGTCAGTATGCCAGGGGACCTTGATGTGTGGATCCCGAGTGGTAATTCCACCCAAGTTAAGGGAGAGAGTGCTCAATGAGCTTCACGAAGGTCATCTGGGAGGGGTGAAAATGAAAAGCCTTGCTAGGGCTTATGTGTGGTGGCCGGGATCGATCAGCAAATCGAGGACCTGACAAAGAGCTGCTCAGGATGCCAGAAGGTCCAAAATGCACCACCACATGCCCCTCTACACCCATGGGAGTGACCCTCATCGCCATGGCAATGGGTGCATATTGATTTTGCTGGTCCATTCATGGACTCAATGTTTTTAATAGCCATGGATGCGCACTTGAAATGGCCTGAGGTGATCAAAATGTCCTCCACCACCACAGAGAAAACTATTGCAGTCCTACAGACCATTTTTGCCAGGAACGGCTTGCCAGAGCAGATTTGCTCTGATAACGGACCACAGTTTGTGTCCGAAGAGTTTCGAAGATTTATGAAAACGAATGGGGTAAGGCATTACACATCCGCCCCATATCATCCAGCCACAAATGGATTGGCTGAGAGGTTTGTACAAACCTTTAAAAAAGCAGTAAAGGCCATGTGCGATGACGACATTCCATTGCAGCATAAGGTGGACAATTTCCTGTTAGCCTACAGAAATGCGACACATGCAGTCACCAACCAGGCCCCGGCCATGATGTTCTTTAACCGAAGGTTGAGATCTCGTCTGGATTTGCTCAGACCAAATGTACGAAGAGATGTTGAGAATAAGCAATTCCAGCACATCAATGAGAAGCCGACAAGGAGCTTCAATGTAGGACAACCAGTCTTGGCCCGCGACTACCGAACAGAGAAATGGCAACCAGGAACGATATGCATGCGGCAGGGGCCACTAATGTACACAGTGGATGTTGGGGAGAACATTGTGAGACGCCATGCTGACCAGATCCTAGAGTCACAGGAACGAGTCAACCCAATGTCTCAGCCATACGTACCTGGTGAGGAACCCGATGTACAGGTCGCATCTACCTCAGAAACAATAGCATTGGAAGCTGATGAATCAACTGACGACGGTGCGGAGGCGATTCTAACACCCTGAGCGAGACACTCGGGAAAGGCATTATCCAGAAAGAATCAGGAAGCCTCCCCAAAGACCGAATTTATATATATACTATTTCCAGTTAATGTTGCATGTTAAAAGTGTTAATTGTAATTAGTTTGATATTTAATTGTTAAATGAGTGTTATGGTACTGTTAATCTAAAAGGGGAGGAATTGTAGTGTATGTACCTTTAAGGGGGAGAACTACTTTTTACAGCTCCTGTATCCTGTAGTACCGGCAGTGACCACACCTGTATATAAGCCCTGAGTGGTGCTCTGTACAGTCAGTTGCAGTTTGAACCTCATCCAGTAAACACCTGTTGATCGTTCCCTGCAGTCTTTGTCTGATTATTGAAAGGACACAACATTAAGATACCCGGATCTAACACCTAACATGTCTCATCCATGCCTTTGTTACCTCTGGACTTGACTATTCCAAAACACTCCTAGCTGGCCTCCCACATTCCACCCTATGTAGACTTGAGGTCATCCAAAACTCAGCTGCCCGTGTCCTGACTCGCACCAAGTCCCGTTCGCCCATCACCCCTGTGCTCGCTGACCTTCATTGGCTCCTGGTTAAGCAATGCCTCGATTTTAAAATTCTCATCCTTGTTTTCAAATCTCTCCATGGCCTCGCCCCTCCCTATCTCTGTTACCTCCTTCAGTGCCACAACCCCCCCCCCCCCGAGATATCTGTGCTCCTCTAATTCTGCCCTCTTGAGCATCCCTGATTATAATCGCGCAAACATTGGTGGCTGTGCCTTCTCTTGCCTAGGCCGTAAGCTCTGGAATTCCCTGCCTAAACCTCTCCGCCTCTCTTTCCTTCTTAAAGATGCTCCTTAAAACCTACCTCTTTGACCAAGCTTTTGGTCACCTGCCCTAATTTCTCCTTATGTGGCTCAGTGTCAAATTTTTTGTCTTATAATACTCATATGAAGCGCCTTGGGACATTTTACTATGTTAAAGGCACTATATAAGTACAAGTTGTTGTTGTTGCTTAGCCTTGCACTACCTGTTCCTGGGACTAGGGACAGGGTCACTGGCAAGGCTTGTGAAGCTAAGCAGAGTCAGGCCTGGTTAGTACCTGGAGGGGTGACTATCAGGGAAGACCAAGGTGCAGAAGGTCACGGAAGGAGCCCTGAGGAGGGGTGGTTGGTGAGAAGGTCACGGAAGGAGGAGCGGCTGGTGAGCAGGCCCGGGCGTTGGGCTGAAGATTGTTGGACAGGAGGAATGGTGGAAATGGAATGGCGGCGCGCACCGACGCAGCGGCTTTGCTTCTCCCAGTCATGGGAGCTTGCAAGATCACATTTCGTTGTTCATGTACTTGTGCAATGACAATAAAGTTGAATTATTATTATTACCTGTAGCTGAAGCACCTACAGACCTGCTCTCCTCCAATCACTGCAGCACACCTCCTTCTGCTCGACTGCAACACACTACACCTGCTGCCGTCCTCACTATTACTTCCCTCACCACCTCAAATCTGTGAAACCCGAGGTCTACACATTGAGCATGCAAGGCAGTGTCCATGCAGTCTATGATGCCTTGCACCCGTGGGAAGCCTGCTATTCTGGCAAAGCGGGAAGCTCCTTCCTCTTTGCCGTCTCCCTGGGGAATGTGATAAATTAGTTCCCCATGGAGTACAGCGCTTCTGTTACATCCCTGATGCAGGAGTGGACATCAAGCTGCATGATGCTGTTTGTGTCACCTGTTGCAGCCTGGAATCACCCTGCAGCTTAGAAGTTAAGGGTCACCGTCACTTTAACAGCCACAACATGTGTTGTCCATGCCCTGGCACAGGGCTCCAGTTCTTACTGCAACAGATGACGCAGCTTTTTTTTAAATTCGTTCATGGGATGTGGGCATCGCTGGCAAGGCCAGCATTTATTGCCTATCCCTAGTTGCCCTTGAGAAGGTGGTGGTGAGCTGACTTCTTGAACCGCTGCTGTCCGTGTGGTGAAGGTACTCGTGCAGTGCTGTTAGGGAGGGAGTTCCAGGATTTTGACCGAGCGACGATGACGGGATGGCAATATATTTCCAAGTCAGGATGGTGTGTGACTTGGAGTGGAACTTGGAGGTGGTGGTGTTCCCATGCGCCTACTGTCCTTGTCCTTCTAGGTGGAAGAGGTAGCGGGTTTGGGAGGTGCAACTGAAGAAGCCTTGGCGAGTTGCTGCAGCGCATCTTCTAGATGGTACACACTGCAGCCACGGTACGCTGGTGGTGGGGGCAGTAAATGTTTAAGGTGGTGGATGGGGTGCTAATCAAGCGGGCTGCTTTGACTTGGATGGTGTCGAGTTTCTTGAGTGTTGTTGGAGTTGCACTCATCCAGGCAAGTGGAGAGTATTCCATCAAACCCTGACTTGTGCCTTGTAGATGGTGGAAAGGCTTTGGGGAGTCATGAGGTGAGACACGCACTGCAGAATACTTAGCCTCTGACCTGCTCTTGTTGCCACAGTATTTATGTCACTGGTCCAGTTATGTTTCTGGTCAATGGTGACCCCCAGGTTGATGGTGGGGATTCGGCGATGGTAATGCTGTTAAATATCAAGGGGCAGTGGTTAGATGCTCGCTTGTTGGAGATAGTCATTGCCTGGCACTTGTGTGGCACGAATGTTACTTGCCACTTATCATCCCTAGCCTGAATGTTGTCTAGGTCTTGCTGCATATGGGCATGGACTGCTTCATTATCTGAGGAGTTGCGAATGGAACTGAACACTGTGCAATCATCAGCGAACTTCCCCACTTCTGACCTTATGATGGAGGGAAAGTCATTGATGAAAGAGCTTAAGATGGAAGATGGTTGGGCCTAGGACACTGCCCTGAGGAACTCCTGCAGTGATGTCCTGGTGCTGTGATGATTTGCCTCCAACCACCACAACCATCTTCCTTTGTGCTCGGTATGACTCCAGCCAGTGGAGAGTTTTCCCCCCCGATTCCCATTGACTTCAGTTTTACTAGGGCTCCTTGATGCCACACTCGGTCAAATGCTGCCTTGATGTCAAGGGCAGTCACTCTCACCTCACCTCTGGAATTCAGCTCTTTTGTCCATGTTTTGACCAAGGCTGTAATGAGGTCTAGAGCTGAGTGGTCCTGGCGGAACCCAAACTGAGCATCAGTGAGCAGGTTATTGGTGAGTAAGTGCTGCTTGATAGCACTGTCGACGACACCTTCCATGGCTTTGCTGATGATTGAGAGTAGACTGATGGGGCGGCAATTGGCTGGATTGGATTTGTCCTACTTCTTATGGACAGGACATACCTGGGCAGTTTTCCACATTGTCGGATAGATGCCAGTGCTGTAGCTGTACTGGAACAGCTTGGCTAGAGGCGCGGCTAGTTCTGGAGCACAAGTCTTCAGCACAACAGCCGGGATGTTGTCAGGCCCACAGCCTTTGCTGTATCCAGTGCGCTCAGCCATTTCTTGATATCACGTGGAGTGAAGCTCAGTGACAACTTCCCTTGTGAAGCACATATGCCTAACCTACTGCTCCTCAGTCAGATTCGGGCATGAAATCCGGTTCCTTAATACACACATGGTGTAAAACCTTCTGCGTCCTTCCCTCCTTTTTCCTCTTCTACCAGCATTTCCTGGTCTGTGCACTCTTCCTTCCTGATGCTGCTGCTTCTCATCCTCATACCTCAATGATAGAGCCAGCAGAAACCCATTATAACAATAATAGTGCTGAATGCAAAGCATAGAAAGACGCATGCACCTCCAAAAAAAGTTCTTCAGACAAATTTTAAACACTGCTAGTACAGTCAAACAAAATCCCCCACAAGCAGCCTCAAATGACTAACCAGAGACTTACCTCAACGGAGGTTAGTGTCCCTTTAAATAGTGCTTCTGCAGCCTGCTTCCCAACTTGATTTGCTGGATGGGCTTAACTAATGAGTCAGGCGTTGCCACAGATCAATTTCACAAGAGTCCTACAACAGTCGAAGGACCCTGATTTAAATATTTTAAAGTCTAAACGCTTATCTTAAGCAGGCACCTGGAATGACTAAGGGGGCGCCGAACCAATACGGTTCACATGAAGGGATAATTACTAGTCCTAGCCTTTTTCGGGCTACCCCGGATCAGGCGTATTCCCCAGACGTTCACCTTCACCTAAATTTAGAGATAGCCGAATCCTATAAGATGCTTAATTGGGTCTAAAGGTCCAGACTATCTCTCCCTAAAGGAAAGGAATGACTTGAAGATGTTACTGTCCTCCAGATAGCACTTTTAATAAGTTTAACTAGACTGTAACCTTCCGGATATTATGAGGGTCTGGAATACTCCCCCAGAATTCTGCAACCCCTCACTCCTCACCAAAGAGAGAGAGATTGAGTTTGTGAGTTTGATACAGAAGTACTCTGTGAGACAATTCTAAAAATATATAGATTTATTAAAGAACCGACATGTAGTTAACAGCTGGTGATTCAGTCACAACATTAACAGTTCAAAAACAAATAGCTTACAATTCTTATTCTCAAATCTTAACTTCGTTACATTTTTACATTTCTACTTCTTATTCTTAATCCAGGATATCCACCAAAATCAAAATACCTTGATTACCCAAGACTCAAAGCGTTGTAGGCTTAGAGGGTGGTTCTCTGAAGCTAAGAATCGCCTGCCCCTTCCAGCGACTTCTGTCTTTCTATTTGAAAGTGTTATATTTTATACCCTTTTTTCAGTGGTATATCCTTTGAAGTTTTCTGCTGATGTAAGCTATTTATCTCTAGTCATTTTTCTGTTGACTTCTTTCTATTCTTACTGTCAATTCAGCTGTTAGCTTGCAGAATTCTGTCTGCTGTGTAGGTGTTCATAACTTATCATTAAAAAACGGTTATAACAGATGTATCTATTTGATGCCATTTTTACAAAGGGCTTCTATTCAATTCTTAAATCACCTTAGCTGGTTGTAAGCAGACTTTGAGTCTCCTATGTGTTCCAAGTTCAATACAAAAACCAAGTGATTGCTTGGGGCATCTATTGATATCATATCTACAAAGTCTTCTGTTTGTATCTTTTACAACATGTAAATTAAAAACACTTCAACCGAGTACTTAATTGTTTTCCTAGCCATCTCAACTGGTTGTATTACAGACTTATGTCTCCTGTCGTTCATTTGATGTCATATTTATGAAGGCATATGGTTTTTTAATGTTCTGTGTTTCTGTTTCCCAATGTGTTGGTTTATAACACTTTAACATTATACCATTGTGCTCTTTCATGTGCCTGTTTACTAAGTGTTGTTTAAAACAATTCAGCTGGGTTATAGTATTGTGTTCTTTCCAAAGCTCAGACTTTCTGGAAGCTCCAATGGTTTGCTTAAATAGGGCCATTGTTTCAGTGTCAACAACCAATTCCCATTTCAAAAGCTTGTATGGTGTTTACAGCTTTGTGTTAACAACTCATCTGATCTCAAAAGCCTGTATTCTGTTTACAGCCTGTGTCGTTGAGGCTTTTAGATTTTTAAACTCAGTTTGCCATGTTTTAATAAAGTCAGAATTCTGTTCATAGGATGGTGTATTTTTCTGAATAGGTATGGCCCATTCCTTTACACACTATTCACTTCACGTCTATATTGGGTGCGCACGATCATGGCCAGATATTGGCCCGGATTTTGCTGTAGTAACAACGGCGAGGCAATCGGCGATTGCCATTATTACAAGGTAAATCTGACAGCAACTCCTGGTGTCTGCACAAGCACAGTTAACCGCAGAAAACCAGAGGTTGCTGTCGGAGATACCCTGCTCCTCCACGGGGTGTGCAGTTGCAGTCCTTGCCAACAGACTCGACACTGAAATCACTGTAATAGAGTGAACATGAGGTACTTACCTATTAGTTCCACACTAAAAACAGCTGAAAAAGTTAGGGCTGGTGCATTTAGCTGTAAGTGAGCTTTTAATGGCATAATAAGTGATAATTATAGCTGCAATCTCTCTAGCCCTGAAAAATTAATTTTACAAGTGTGGAGTCTCATTCCCTCAGAAGAAAATTAAAGATTCAGATTTTTTTTTAAATTAAAATTAAAATTTTTGTCTTGCTTTTTCTGTTTATTTTATCTCTCTCCCTTAATCACATCTGTATTTCCCAATCTTTATTTCACTTTCTCTACTTCATTTAAATGTAATTTATATTTCCTACTTTATACTTCCTGGTTTGGACCCTATGTGGCACTGTGAGAATTCTTCAATCTGATTGGTTGAAGAGCCCTGCTGTTTCTTGTCCTGCTCACAGATGCCACAGATCCCCTGTAGAGGGCGCCATGCTGAAACAGATGCCTGATGACAGGAAATCTGCACTCTAAAGCTCATCAACACTTTGTGGACAGCTGCCAGTGAATGGCGAGCGCCGTTCCTTTGCTGGTAACAGGAAATTGGGCCGATAAATTTAGCACCCAGAAAGGGGCAAAACTAGGTTCAACTTTGCCCCCACTGTTCCCATAGGTCTCCACTGTACATCATGTATAACATAATGGTTTTTATCCCAAAGTGATTTAATTTGACCTACATGCTTCTGTATTTTTCCACTCAAAATAAGTGAGCAGGTGTTACAACCAGCAATCCTCAGTGAATTACCAGTCTTACAAAAATATTTCTAAAAGTTATTCCGATAAAGGTCCCACAGTTCATTGTTTTTTATTGTTTACATATTTTTATTTTTAAAAATCAGTTACCTCACATCCGTCTAGGTTTTTTTCCATTCACCACAGCAATGGTGCAAGGTTTAGAAACAGCAAGTCCTCTGTGAATGGTCAGTCTTCCTGTTTCTCATAGAATTTTTTTTAACATTTACCTGAGAAAATATCCTTGACCTCTGAATAAATTCACAAATTACATGGTTTCCATTGTTTTTAGCTTTTTATCCAAAATAAATTTGATTGTGTCACCTTCTCCAGTTTTTTTAACTTGATTGCAAGGGGATGAAGCTTACAAACAGCAAGTGCTGGCCATTCAATGCTGAAGTGAAAGATCCCCAAATGAAGAGTGGAGTGGCTTGTAATGTCTGACATGCACAGCCAAACAAGAGGAACCTAGGCAATTACAGGAGAAACAGTCAGCATAGACCACCCCAACCTTCAACCACCATCTGCCCCACCTGTGACAGAGACTGTAGGTCCCGCATTGGACTCATCAGTCACCTGCGAACTCATTTTTAATGTGGAAGCAAGTCATCCTCGGCTCCGAGGGACTGCCTAAGAAGAAGAGACCACCCCAATAATTAATAATTCATCATCCAGCTAGAATTAATATTATTTGGAAACACTACCTGATATACTGTTGTAGCCTGAGCTTTTCCATTGAGAGAAAAAAAATCTAGACACAATCATGGTTTTGAATTTCAAAGGATAAATGAAAGAGTACAGGTGCTCTTAATCAACTGTTTATCTCTCTCTGGCTGCCTGTGCAGTAAAATTAAGTAATTTGTTATAGATTACACAGTTGATAGCATAATAGATCAAACATATAAGATTCAGAAGGGGCTTGACAGGATAGATACAGAGAGGATGTTTCCCCTCGTGGGGGAATCTAGAACTAGGGGGCATAATTTCAGAATAAGGGGGCACCCATTTAAAACAGAAATGAGGAGGAATTTCTTCTCTCGGAGGGTCGTGAATCTTTGGAATTCTCTTCCCCAGAGAGCTGTGAAGGCTGAGTCATTGAATATATTTAAGGTGGAGATAGACAGATTTTTGAAAGGTAAGGGAGTCAAGGGTTATGGGGATCGAGCAGGGAAGTGGAGTTGAGGCCAAGATCAGATCAGCCATGATCTTATTGAATGGCGGAGCAGGCTCGAGGGGCCAAATGACCTACTCCTGCTCCTACGTCTTTTATGTTCTTATGTAAATATGAAATTTGTATGCAAAATGTAAATTCTTTATCTAACTCATTTTGAAATCATTTCGAAAAACAAAGTAACTAAAAATTCTTGTTCCTGCATGAGAAAATACAACCTTCCACTTGCAATGAGTTAATCCTACTGATGCATGCTACACATTCTCGGACTGTTAACAAAGTGATAACCATAGAAAAACTGAGTTTCAAGCTCTGGCTTTTGAGAAAGGCTGAAGCCTTCAAGTCAAAATCTTAGTAAGGTAATCAAAGGAAATTTTAAAGATAATCATGTTGTTGTGAAATATTTAATTTTTAATGTCTTATTCTGTTACAAAGTTTTATTTTGAAACTTTGATTGGCAGAGTGAGGGTTTACTTTCCACTTTGCATATAACCACATTAGTTTTAATATGTTTGAATCACAATTAATATATTTGCATATAGTCAATTTAATGGAGAAACTTGAATTGAGGTGGGACAAATTTAAAATTTAAGCTAATCTGTGGCAAATGTGACAAATACAGATTTTACTAATGCACATGTGGTGCCAGAGTGTGACATGAAAGCTACGGTGTCCGAAGTGTGATGGACAGAAAGTGTACACTATCTCTCAAGCCCCTTTTAATACCTTCCCTCCTTTCTCAACCCTCTCTCTTTCGCTCAGCCTCTTCTCTCTTTGTCTCTAATCCCCACTCTCTCAAACCACCTTTCTCTCTATCTCAACCCTCTTCTTTACCCCAACTTCTTCTACCTGCCCTTCCTATCTGTTTTTCTTGAAGAGGCTTTTTTTTCCCAAATTCAACTTAAAAAATCAAATTAGAATGAGGAAGGAATCTTTCTCTCTTATTGTACGTGTTAAAAATTAGAATCTCTGTCTCACAGATGTAAACAAAAATTAACATTTCCCTTTTCTAAATGTCAACAAAACACAGGTGAGATTATTGGATGGCTTCAAAATTCAAATTATTATTTTTGCACATAACATAAGAGTTAGGAGCAAGAGTAGGCCATACGGCCCTTCGAGACTTCCTCCGCCATTCAATAGGATCATGGCTGATCTTCAACCTCATCTCCACTTTCCCACCCGATCTCCATATCCCTTGAAAATGGAACATTAGCATGAACGCTCATCCCTTTTCTATTTCTCTGTCAGCTTTTATTTTCTAAAATTTATATAACACAAAAGCCATAGCTGGTGTACAATTAGTACCTTGTAATTTTTTTTCACTCACACACAAACAGCCTCTGGGAATTTTTTTTTACTTCAATTAAGCTTTTAAAATTTTCCCTCTTTTTCAAAATTACTTGGAAAATAAACTACTGGGTGGAAATTGCTGGAAACTGAAAATAAAATATTGCATCAGTACAGCTAACTGAACAGTGCTGTTGCATCCTGGAAAATTAGGTGCACTGCACATACTTAGACAATTAAATTTCCACTCAGAGTCACAGTTCTGGTCAAAAATATCAAGCCCAAGCACAGGCTTTTGTGAAAGGCTAAGGCTTTCAGGTAAAAGATTCAGTAAGGGAATTAAAAGGACACAAAAAAGACTTCAGTAGATAAATGTAATTGTTATTGCGAAATATGTTTTTTTTTAAATTTTGTTTAAACCCTTATTTTGGACATTAGGGCCTCGATTTTAACTGACCCGTGGAGTCGGGATTGGAGGCGTGCAGGGGGTTAAAGCCCCGAATTCGGGGGTCCCGACACCATCCCGCCCAAAACCCGCCTCCATGTAAGTTTCGAAGGAGGTGGGTACCAGACCCGCCTACCCGAGGCGGGAAGGGATTAGTGCCAATTAACTGCCTGTTAACAGGTAGTTAACGGGCAGGTTTTTTTTATCCTAATCCCTATTTTTAATCTTGAACTGTGGGATTCCCGATGGCTCCAAACCACACCAGGTTAGAGGAGTCGGACCGTTGGGTTGAAGGACTTGGAGGGGTCGAGATGTCGGTGTTCAGGTGAGTGATGGGTGCATGAGTGCAAAGGTAAGTGTGTTTGGTGTGTCTAAAGTGTGTAAAGAAGTTTAAATTACCTGTACTTACCTTTTTAGCCTTCCTTCCACTAGGTTTCGGGAGTTCATCATCCAACTGGCACAGAAAGCAGAACGGCTGCGAACTGTCAAAAGTGACAGCCTGCAGCTTTCTGTGCTGGAGAGATTTCTAACTGAGTCTGTGTAGAAGAACTCAGGTTAGAATTAAGACTGTCAGTGTTTGACAGCTTCAAACAGCTGTGAAATACTGATATTTCATCTGTCAAAACATCTTGACAGATGAAATTTCAGTCTGTGACGTCACCTGTTGCCGGGTGGCCCTTAATTGGCCTGCTGAGCCTGCTGGGCGGGCTCAACAAGGTCAATCTAGTTAAAATCGCATGGATTGGCCGCATCTCAATGGAGGCGGGACTACAACCCCGAAAGTTGCAGTCCCGCCTCCTTCCCAACTTCTGAGTGAAAATCACCCCCTAGAAATTTGAGATGCTGAGAAAAATTGACAGCTGAAAAAACCCTTCAGAAAGCATTTTGAGTGATTTATGGGAATCCCCCTTAGCCAAATTTCACAAATTAACGAGCTTGCATAAGCAAAATCCATATTAAATCTGGACATTGTAGGAGTCTCTGCACTCCTAACAACGAATCTATAACTTACTGGAAGTTAACAAACTGAATTTATTGTCTAAGAACTTTACAAAACAAGAAACTACAGGAGAAGCTCAAAACAGGTCTTTTCTCTTTCAATCCACACGAGGACTGGCTGGCCCTGCCCTCTACCTCTGACGTCATGACGTCATCACGTTTCCCGCCGAAGGGGACGTCACGTGACCCACGTGATGACGTCATCGCGTCAGATCGCGATGTTGTCGATCTAGCTCTGTTTAACCAGAGCCAACTTGAAAGGTAATAACATTGGTTACAGACAATTAATGCTAGAGGTAATAACATTGGTTACAGACAATTATGTAAGTCACTGTAAGAGTCTCTTAGTGGTTTTGCCACATACACCCCCCCAGAATTGTCTTTAACGAAAAGAGTCAATCGCTGAGGAGGTTGGACAAGTCTGTTGGACCGACTCCGAAATTCCCGGAGGGGAAAACGCTGAGCAGGCGGCGAACTGGTAGGCAGCACGGCGTTGTCAGGTGTGGTAGCGGCCGGCGGTCGGCCGCGGCGCGGAGGCTGCGCCAGCTCGATCGGTCGTTCGAGGCTCAGGTGCGCAGGCTTGAGGCGATCGACAGAGATGTGATCCGGTTTGCCCCCGACGTCAATCACGAAACTCTTGTCCCCTGCCTGCAAAACCTTGAAGGGTCCGGCATACGGCGGTGTGAGCAGGGTACGATGGCCGTCCTGGCGCACAAACACGAACTTGGCTTTCAACAACTCCCCCGGGATGTTAGACGAAAGCAAACCGTGCCGTGAGGTCGGAACTGGGCAGAAACAGTGGGCCGCATCCCGGAGGGTCTCTTTTTGTGTGGCCGCGGACCATGGTCATGTAGATAACGGCAGGAATTCACCTGGGACTCGAAGCGGTTGCCCGTAAACCATCTCCGCCGCCGCCGACTGGAGATCTTCCTTCGGCGCCGTGCGGAGTCCTAACATCACCCACGGTAGTTTGTCGACCCAGGATGCATCCAGCAGGCTGGCCCTGAGCGACGCCTTCAAGGAGCGGTGGAACCGCTCGCACAAGCCATTCGCTTGTGGGTGATAGGCCATAGTGCGGTGGAGTTTAACGCCCAACACGGAAATCACCTCGTTCCACAGTTTGGACGAAAATTGCGGCCCCCAATCCGACGAAATATCCGCGGGGACACCAAAACGGGCTACCCAGGATGAAACGAAAGCTCGAGCAACGTCCGCAGATGTGGTGGACGTCAGGGGAACTGCCTCCGGCCACCTCGTGGTGCGATCCACCATCGTCAAAAGGTACATAAAGCCCCGGGAAGGTGGGAGTGGTCCCACTAAGTCGATGTGAATATGATCAAATCGCCGTTCCGGGACCTCGAAGGTGGCGAGCGGGGCTCTGACATGGCGCTGCACCTTGGACCGTTGGCAAACAACACAAGTGTTCGCTCAGTCCCTGACGTCTTTGCGTATTCCCCTCCATACGAATTTGGAGACCAACAGTTTTTGCGATGCCCGCACTCCAGGGTGCGATAGGCCGTGTAAGGCATCGAAATCGTACGATGCCATTTAGACGGGACGATCGGACGGGGTGCACCCAGCGAAACGTCGCAGAGCAGAGTGGTACCTGTGGAATGGAAAGGCACATCCCTCGGCTGGAGGCTGTTTGGAACCGAACGAAAACCCTGGGTCTCCGGGTCGTCTGCTTGGTCAACCGCCATCTGTGCATAGTCAATGCCCAATTGGACGGCCTGGATGGCGGCGCGGGATAGGCAATCAGCGACGACGTTGTCCTTACCGGCCACATGTCGGATGTCGGTGGTGAACTCCGATATGTACGTCAGCTGCCGTTGCTGCCGAGCCGACCATGGTTCCGCAGACTTGGCCATTGCGAACAGCAATGGCTTGTGGTCGACAAACGCGATGAAGCGTCGTCCTTCGAGGAGGAAACGGAAATGGCGGATGGCCAAAAACAATGCCAACAGCTCTCGATCGAAAGTACTGTACCGGCGTTCATGCCATTGTAGCTGGTGGCTAAAAAAGGCCAGGGGTTGCCACGCGCCGTCGACCCACTGCTCCTGGACGGCCCCCACCGCGTAGTCTGACGCGTCTGTCGTGAGAGTGATGGTGGCTCCCGGCAGGGGGTGTGCTAATATGGTCGCATTGGCGAGTGCGGCTTTCGTCTCCTCGAAAGTACGATCCATGGTCTGTGACCATACCACAGGGTCCTTTCCCGTCGAGCCTCTGAGGGCCTCATATAGAGGACGCATGAGCTGTGCAGCCCTGGGGATGAAACGATGATAGAAGTTAACCATCCCCAGGAACTCCTGTAAAGCTTTCACGGATTTCGGTTTCGGGAACGCCGCAATTGCTTCCACCTTGACCCGAAGTGGCGTTGCCCCCGTGGGGGTTATGCGGTGGCCCAGGAAATCCAGTTGCGATAGGCCGAAACGGCATTTGTCCGAGTTAACGATGAGGCCATGCTGCTGAAGCCGTCTGAAAAGGACCCAAAGGTGCTCGAGGTGTTCCTCCTTGGAGGTGCTGGCAACCAGAATATCGTCCAAATAAACAAACAGAAAGTCAAGGTCCCGCAGGACTGAATCCATGAGACGCTGAAACGCCTGTGCTGCGTTCTTAAGCCCAAAGGGCATTCGCAGGAATTCAAAGAGTCCAAAGGGGGTAATTACTGCTGTCTTTTCGACATCCTGAGGGTGCACCGGCACCTGATGGTAACCACGGACGAGGTCGATTTTGGAGAAGATGGACGTCCCCGCCAAATGTGCTGAGAAGTCCTGTATATGGGGAATGGGGTAGCGGTCGGGCGTCGTTATGTCATTGAGGCGGCGATAATCCCCACAGGGCCGCCATTCCCCGCTGGGCTTGGGGACGATGTGGAGCGGGGAGGACCAGGGGCTACTGGACCGACGGATGATCCCCATTTTTTCCATCACGGCGAACTCCGCCTTTGCTGCCGCTAGCTTGCTGGGCTCTAAACGTCATGCCCTGGCGTAAACAGGCGAGCCGGTAGTCGAAATATGGTGCTCCACCCTATGCTTGACGGTCGGAGCCGAAAAGTTGGGCTTCGTCAGCTTGGGGAAATCCTCGAGGAGACGGGCGAAATCGTCGGGCTGCGGCCGCGCACATGAAATCGTGTGTGACGCAGCCGTGCTGCGCGCCCCCGAAATATCGTCGAGCGTGGCGGCGCGAACGAGGCGTCGATTTTTCACGTCCACCAACAGGCCGTTGGCGCCTAAAAAGTCAGCACCCAACAGGGCCTGTGAGATTTGAGCGGTGATGAAATTCCAGCTGAAAAACTGTCCACCAAAACATACTCGGACGAGGCGCTTCCCGCAAGTGCGGATCGAACCCCCGTTGGCTGCTTGCATAGGGGGACCACGGCTGCCGGAGCGAAGGTCTATGACCGAGGCGGGCAGTATGCTGCATTGCGCCCCCGTGTCGCATAGAAAACGACGGCCGGAGATGGAGTCGGTTACGTAGGTGAGATTCCCGGAAGCACCAATCGCCATCGCGGCCACGGGGGAAGTACCGGGACCGACGTGCTTGACTCGCGGCAGTCTATTTGACGGTCTGGTAACGAAACTGCACGGCGAGCGGTAGCAGCGGGCCTTCGGGCCGAAACGGGCGTGGTAGTAGCAGAAACCGGTCGTCGGAGGCGCCTTTGTCGGAGCCGGGGCCGGGCTCTTCGTGGCGGGGCGTTGCGCGAGGGCGCAGTATTGTTGCCGGACCGCGTAAATCTTATCTGCTTCTTCGGCGAGCGCGACGCAGTCTGCGGTTTCTGCTCGGACGAGGGACACCTGTACTTGCTCAGGAAGTTGAGTAAGGAACAGTTCACGAAACAGAAAGCACTGGGGCTCGGACCCCAGGAGAGTCAGCATATGACTCACCATTTCCGAGGGTTTGGAGTCTCCTAACCCTGGTAGAGCCAGTAACCGGCGAGCGCGCTCCGCTTTGGTGAGACCAAATACCTGCAGCAATCGTGTCTTGATGGCGACATACTTGTCAGCAGTCGGAGGACTCTCCAGCAGGCTGATGATTCTCGACGCCGTCGAGCTCTCGAGGGCGGAGACCACGTGGAGATATCTGGTCTGATCCTGAACGATGTTGCGGAGCTCAAATTGCGCCTCGGCTTGCACAAACCAAGAGGCTGCCTGTTGTTCCCAGAATTGGGGGAGCTTCAAGGCCACTGCATTGGCCTCCATCACTGGCCTGTGTTCGGCGTTCACCGCGAAAAACGATCGCGAGGAATCGGGGTCACCAATGTAGGAGTCTCTGCACTCCTAACAAAGAATCTATAACTACTGGAAGTTAACAAACTGAATTTATTGTCTAAGAACTTTACAAAACAAGAAACTACAGGAGAAGCTCAAAACAGGTCTTTTCTCTTTCAATCCACACGAGGACTGGCTGGCCCCGCCCTCTACCTCTGACGTCATGACGTCATCACGTTTCCCGCCGAAGGGGACGTCACGTGACCCACGTGATGACGTCATCGCGTCAGATCGCGATGTTGTCGATCTAGCTCTGTTTAACCAGAGCCAACTTGAAAGGTAATAACATTGGTTACAGACAATTAATGCTAGAGGTAATAACATTGGTTACAGACAATTATGTAAGTCACTAAGAGCCTCTTAGTGGTTTTGCCACAATATAGGAATTTATAATGGAGAAGCTTGGCACAAAAAATGCAAGAAAAATGTGACTAGGACGTTAAGTGGCACAGACAGGAAGTGCAAGCAAACACAAGACATTTAATACGATATAGATAGATATACTCGCTGATCTCTCATGACTTTGCCTGCAGGGAAAACAAATTGTGTGAGGATTGATTTGTTAGAATGAAGCCTCAGCATGTCATCTGTCCAGCGCGCACAGTGGGACCAAGTTCAGACATTTCAAATTGTAGGGCTGCATGATGGGACCAAATAGCAATTAGCTTTGAGGACACATGGGAAATAAATAGATATTTAATTGTGCAATAGCGCAAAGTGCCAGTTACTACTCTGCATGTGGGGGAAATAAAGACATCAATGAAACAACTGAAAAAGAGCGAGAGGATCTTATGAGGCTCTGTTCTCCAACAGCAGCCAAAAAGCCCTAAGACCACTGGTCAGACCCACAGCTGCACTCTTGTTTCCACCCCTTGATTCCTGGTGCAACTCTTGGCATGACCTGATCCACCAAATTCAAAACTACCGTGGCCTGGATAGGAAAAGCACATTTCTGACGTACTCTGCCTGGTCAGCACAAGGACAAGGCTGGGTGGTGGCGGTGGTGGTGAGGCGGGGTGGGACGGAGCAAAATGAGGGCCTATATGTTGCAAGACATGATACAATCAATCCTCTGAGTCACCATGAGCAACACCGTGGGAGATCTGCTAGTTTGCTATAAGATATTAGAAGTCCTGTGTGTAATGCAATCTTCCTACAAATGTCACATTTGCATCCTATTGTACTTTAGCTGCCACACTTCTGATGTCATATTTAACAAATCCTCTGACTCACCGTTGTCAACTCAATTGGCTAGTTTATAATTATAATAATAGTCAGCTGGGTGTTTACAGATCGAAGTGTAAGAATTCGAAGTGTAAGTTATTTAACTGAGAATGTTAATCTAGAAAAGTATCCCACCACTAGGAGTTGGATATATTTCTTAAGGCTAAGGGGATCAAGGGATATGGGGAGAAGGCAGGGACAGGGTACTGAATTTGGATGATCAGCCATGATTACATTGAATGGCGGAGCAGGCTCGAGGGGCCGAATGGCCTACTCCTGCTCCTATCTTCTATGTTTCTAGAAAGATTCCATAATAAATAGTTGTTGTAAATTTTATTTCACCCAGTAGTTTGGTGGTCAAGAGCTTGGCCAGTTAAATCTCGGCCAGGAAATTGTAAATGTGAGTGCCTGACTTGTCTTTCCCTGTTCACGTGCTTCAACTGAATAGGCTTCATGGAGTTTCAGCTCTGTTACTAGATGGAATTACCTATTGTAATGAGGCACTTCATTTCATTTTGAGGGAGAACACGTTTATTTATCTTGCCCTGCTTGAGTCACCTCCGGATGTCAATAACAATGGCTACAGAGAGCTCTATAACCCTTAATCTTCCCACATGCTCCATTTTGAAGAGCCAGGGTGTTTAGTTGGTGTTTGGTGGCACGTGATCTGCAAGAGGCAAAATCATGTTAAAGGATAAGGAATAAAAACAGGAAATGCTGGAAATATTCAACAGGTCAGGCAGCATAAGGAAATACAGTATTGTGGGAGTGAATCTAGACTTAGATTTTCAATTGATGCTCTCCTGCCAGCACTGGGTGAATATCACCACTCTTGGCCTAGTTGCATTCCATCATGGAAGGATTTATGGACTTTTCCCTGATTTATGTTTCCAGATATTACTTCTATCCCATCAAGACTTTTTTCTGCCACTGTTCTCCCTTTCAGTATATGTACCTATTGAGGATAATACTGATTTACTGGCGCGTTTAAAAAAAAAAGTGATTTTTTTTTTTCATTTTGCTTTGTACGTTTATCAGTTATAAAAATATTGGCTGGCGGCGGGATAAAAAGACAGTTTGGCTGACAGTCAAGCATCATCTGGTCGGGTCATTTAAGAGCCCGTTTACCCTCCAGTTGAGGTGGGAAGGCGGAGTGCCACGTGGATGGGCGTGTCGGGCGACCAGTGGCCGAAACGTGGGGGCAGGGCGGTTGGAGACGGGAGGTCGTGCGATGAATCCTCCAGGATTACATCCGACCCGAGTTGGCAACCCTACAACGAGGAGGAGGAGCGAAAAATCGGACATGCGCGTCCTGCCTAAGGGGTCCTTGCACCTGCTCGCCTCCTAGTGGCTGCTCACAGGTGGCATGGATAACATATTAGAATTAGACGAGGACAAACCATAATGATAGAGAGGCAAGTCAGTGTGTGGAGGAAGGGGATGGGGTAGGTATGTGCTGCACCGCTCTGTGCCTTTTGGTTTTGGTTCTTGATCTTTGGTGACAGTAGGAGTATGTTTGTCCGTGTGCTAGGCCGATGTAGCAGAGCCTGGTCTCCAATCGTCTTGGATCCTCTTGCCATTGGACCAAGACCTTGCTCTGTCAAGCCTGTGTGGTAGCCGGTGTGCAACGGCCACCCCACGTTAAAAGAATTCACGCACAGGCACCTTCTACCCTTTAAAATGAAGTTCGGGACCTGGAATGTCAGGACCCTCATGGACAGAGACTGGAGGTCCTGCATTGGACTCATTAGTCACCTGAGAACTCATTTTTAGTATGGAAGCAAGTCATCCTCAGTTCTGAGGGACTGCCTAAGAAGAAAAGGATTTATCTGCAGCAATATGCATGAAGTAGCTTCTTCCCTCAACTCAACCCAATGTGTCTTGTCTAAATGAAGCAACAATCCCAACAACCCATCTAAGGCTAGCTTAAATTTAAGCAAAATAAATAGGTGTGTTCTGACGAAAGGTCGTCGACCTGAAACGTTAACTCTGTTTTTCTCTCCACAGATGCTGAGTGTTTCCAGCATTTTCTGCTTTTATTTCATTTTTCCAGCATCCACAGTATTTTGCTTTTAAATAGTTGTGTTGGAGCTTGAGGCGTGAATGCATTGGTGTGAAGCAGCTATTGATGTTTTGCAATGGTCCTTTTGTGCATCTTCAAATGAACTTTTGAGTAGTTTTCCGGTGCATGCTGATACGCTGTAATGTAGATGGGGTGAACGCTTAAGGTACGATTTCTTGGCACCAATTCAGCAACTGCAGGTATCCGCATAAATGGGTGACATCCATGCAAGTCACCCAAAACAGTTTTGTTCTTCTTCTCAAACTCAAATGAACTTTCACGTCAGATAATCAGCGGTACATTCGACATACCAGCCCTTGACTGCAGTAAACAGTGCTGTTTATCATTACTCCGGTGTAAATTCCATTCTTTTGAAGTGCTGAGTGGAAGTAGACAGTATAAAGATTATTTCATATGCAAATTTGAACAAAACACTAGGTTCCCTTCTTATATATTTGTTTTGGCATCCGAATGTTTTTATTTTGGCCAGCTGGGCATCTGACATGGGTAGAAACCCATCACCATGCCTAAAACAATTTTATACTGCCATTCACTTAGGTCAGATTCCAGGAGACTGGCATCCTTGAGCCACATACTGCTGATTACACTACCAAAGATGTTACTGTGTACTTCACTGGCAATAAATAAATTCAGTTCCTTTATCCCACTCGGAGAAGGAAGTCGGATATAGTATTTTAACACTTGAATAATAGAAGTTGGGCCTAGATAGAGTGGAGCGGAAGGACCTATTTCCCTTAGCAGAGAGGTCAATAACCAGGGGACAGAGATTTAAGGTAATTGGTAGAAGGATTAGAGGGGATTTGAGAACTTTTTCACCCAGAGGGTGGTGGAAGTCTGGAACTCACTGCCTCAAAGGGTGGTAGAGGCAGAAACCTCATCCCATTCAGAAAGTACTTGGATATGCACTTGTGGTGCCGTAAACTACAAGGCTACGGACCAAGAGCTGGGAAGTGGGATTAGGCTGGAGAGCTTGTTTTTGGCCCACACAGTCACAATGGGCCGAATGGGCTCCTTCTGTGCCTTAAATTTCCATGATTCTATGAATATAATATAATGGTCCTAGTTCACAAACGCCAGTCTTCCAGAGTCTGACTTAAATGAGCACCAATATTTAAAAAAAAGTAATATAAGAATCTTGATACAAGGCAGCTGAGACATCCACAGGAGTAGAGTTTCTGTTTGCCTTATATGGAGTGCATATTCTCTTCCCACATGGACACACCCACGTATTTAAGTCCAGAGAGCTTAGGTGGAGCCAAGGCTTAGCAAGAGGCCTAACCCTCCAAATCCATTAATGAGCCAGACTGGACTGATTATAAACTACATTTTCTCTCCTACTAGATTCCATAGGGCAAGACTTGGCCCCTTTATATTCACTGATGGTGTCCCTGAACATAGACAACAAGTTAAAAATGTAAACAGATTTTACAGCTACACAATGGAAGTAGATTTCTGCCATACCACCGATGGCAAATGTGTCTCCGCCTCCAACTACATTGCAGGTTGACGTAGTCAAAGAACATGGTTGTCAGTGGGCTGAACAGCTGAAGCGAATTCGTTTTACTATCACTGGCCTGTATGGACCTTCCCCAGGTCTGACTGTCACATGGAGTAGGTACTGCACTAAATAAACGGGCCAAAGTGAGACGTTGAAACAACAGTGCCCGAACAGGAAGTGATTCTCTACCATAAATGGACCATGAAGTTAAAGCTACCATTGCAGACTTTGGATCACTCCTTGTTTAAAGTAGCAAATGGGAGCTGAATCACAGAGGACAATCCAGGCGATTTAACTTCCATTTGCTACCATGAATATCACTAAGTTAGAGAATTCCAAGTGTCACTGTTCTTGTTGAGGTTAGTTTATTCTGAATTTTCTAAATGCAAAATTGCTGCCAATGTAAGTGCTAGCAAATTATGGAAGTAGGTAGAAGCAGACTGGTTCCAGTAGTTGAGGGATCAAGAATGAGGGGCCAATAGGTAAGAGACTTAGGATCGAGGTCTGAAGTAACTTCTTTACACAGGGAGTTGTGAGGCTGTGGAATTCACTTTCAGGATTAGTGGTTGAGAAAAAAAGAAAGACCTGTATTTATATAGCACCTTTCAATTTCAGGACATCCCAAAGCACTTTACAGCCAATGAAGTACTTTTTGAAGTGTAGTCGCTGTTGTAATGTAGGAAACGCAGCAGCCAATTTACACACAGCAAGCTCCCACAAACAGCAATGTGATAATGACCAGATAATTTTTTTAGTGATGTTGATTGAGGGATAAATGTTGGCCAAGACACTGGAGATAACTCCCCTGCTCTTCTCTGATGTAGTGCCGTGGGATCTTTTGCATCCACATGAGAGAGCAGATGGGGCCTCGGTTTAATGTCTCATCTGAAAGACGGCACCTCTGAGAGTGCAGCACTCCCTCAGTTCTGCACTGGAGTGTCAGCCTAGATTATGTGCTCAAGTCCCTGGAGTGGGACTTGAACCCACAACCTTCTGACTCAGAGGTGAGAGTGGTACCCACTGAGCCACAGCTGACACCGTCGTGAGGCAGAAACAACATCAACATTCAAGATTACATTGGATAGGTGGATAAAGGAAAAGGGATTGAAGTGCTATGGGAACAGGGTAAGTAAATGGACTATTTGCTCATGTGGACTGGTTGGATCGAGTGGCCTAGTTTCTATATTTTTCTATGTATTGAAAACTTAACATGGCCTCTGCTACCTCCTTGCTGCCCTTCAGATGGTTTCAATGAGACATACTCTTTCAAATATTGCTCCACTTGATGAGCAAAATAAAATTGGGGTGGAGAGATTAACTGCATGTGTTAGCCGCCACATGCATGCTGCACATTGTTACTTGGACAGGTTTTCCTACTTTAACATAAATGCCAAGAGAAGAAACCTACAAGGAAGAGTTAAGGATATTTCTTCACCACTATTGTCACCTCCATGTTTTTCTCCTTCGCATTGATGGAATTGCCACTAATTAAGAGAGAGCAATTTCACTAATAGTAAGCAGAAATGCAAAATGTTGCTCTGAGCATAAATGAGTAAGGATATCTTCAATCCGCAGGTATGGTAGTGTCACGGGTATGGTACTGGACTAGTAGTGAGACATTGGTAAATTGTGAAATTAAATGCAATAAATCTAATAATTGTGGGCTAGAAACAGAACAATCACTATGAAAGTTGCCCAGGCGTCATAAAGACCCACTTGGTTAACTAATGCCCACCAGAGAAGGGAACCTGGCACCCATATCTGGTCTGGGTGACTCCAGTCCCACACAACATGGTTAACTCTAAAGTTCTCTGAAGCGGCCTAGTAAGCCACACAGTTATAAAACAATTCCTACAAAAGAAAGCCCACCGCCACCTTCGCAGAGCAACTAGGGTTGGGCAATAAATGTGGCCTAGGCGGCAGTTCCATTTACATCTTCAGCACAATCTTTTTAAATCAGCTTTCATTGTGAAGTATTCAGACAATCCGAAATCTGCATCCTCCACGGTTTGATTGAAGTAGAAATATTTTCAATGAATTCTTTAAAAAAAATTCCCCCAGTTTCCTTAAGGACTCCTGCTGAGGTAAAAAATGCCTTACAGCCACTGGCAGTTCTCCAGTACCTTACCCAAGTAGCCATTCTTCACGTGTGAGCCCAATACCCACACGCATACACTTTACAGCAGGGATTGTAATGATGTCTCTTATTCACAGCCCACTCACTGCTTTGTAGCCACTTTTACATTGACACTTGTTTAGTTCAGATTCCGGAAACTGATATCCCAGCATGTACACCACTAACTTCTTTTCGTGGGTCTATAATTTTGGGATCAGGACAAGAGAGCCACATTTCATAATGTAAATGTTCGGAGCTGGTTTATAGACACCATTCTTCCAGGATTTAATCTAAATGAACAATAGTATAAAAGCAGCTTATTTTTTTTAATGCTTTCTCTGGATACGGGTGTCACTGGCAAAGCTGGCATTTATTGCCTATCCCTAGTTGCCCTCGAGAAGCTTATATCTGACTGCTTATAAATTCACACGTTCAACACATCAACATTATGCCTTTGAGAACTATTCGTACGTATAACAAAACATGTAAATGACCTATTTAGCAGCTGCAAAAGTACACAATTTTTCACAGGTCTGTACGCCTTCTAATTAGACCAGTATCATTATAGGGTTTATCAGCGAGCATTCAAAAGTAGGCATCCTGGCTGATTTTTCCCTTTCTTAGTCAAAAGAGCACTGAGGCTAAGTGTAGCACTACCCCATCACTAGTACTGCTGTGATTATGACCGGAAAGCCCTGCAGCGGGTAGTCAAAACTGCCCAACGCATTACCGGCACCCGGCTACCGACCATAGAGCACATATACCAGAAACGCTGTTTACGGAGGTCACGGACCATCATCAAAGACCCTACCTACCCCAGCCACAGTCTGTTCGCCCTCCTGCCATCTGGGAGACGCTACAGATGCATTCGCACCCGAACGACCAGATTTAGGAACAGCTTCTTTCCCAGGGCTGTCATCCTACTGAACTCCACAAATAAACTCTAAAGCCTGCACATCTGCCAATGCACTTTATTATGGTTATGTTTATGTTAATGTATTACAAGCCAAATGAATGTTGAATGTTTAAATGTCTTAATCTAAATGTACACTCTCGGGAGCCGCAAGCCTACATTTCGTTGTACTGCACTTGTGCACTAACAATGACAATAAAAGTTGATTATTATTATTATTATTATTAGTAGGTTTAGCACAGACTAGTATCGAATACAACTCCTTGGTCGTCTCTATGACTCAGTACTACAATAAATGGAACATTTACCCACGGCGGTAATGGGCCATGAGTAGGGTTCCGACTCTATCACAGTGTCGCCAAGAGGGTTTTGAACCTGTCAAATGGTCATAAGGACTTTGATCCCATCATCTCAAAATTTGCTGCACGGTTGGGTGCGAAGGAATCTTCCAGCATGCTGGGAAGAGATTCTGAAATATGTGCAGCTAAGTGCTTTATTCAGCCTGAGGTTCCATATCGCAGCATAAACCAAATTGGAATGTCCTCTAGTAAATAAATTATGACAACGTAGACACTTTAAAGTTCTTTTTTCTATAGTAAAATGAAAGGAATTTGGCTGTGTTTGAGATAGGCTCTGATCCAATTTTCACTCCTTTCCAATGAAATAATAAAGATGACATACTGAATCACCAGCATTAAGTTACTCACGGCTTTTGGTCAGTAATTTTTCAGTGACTTCTCCACATATTTTTCTGTGAGGGGGAAAAAAAAAACCCAGAACTACACCTCCTCCTTAGTAAGAGAGGTTTATCAGATGTAGGAAAGTCTAGACCCATCCCTAAGGCAATAGATAGCATTGAGGTAACCCAGGCAGCTGCCTCAGTAACTTTTTCTGTACTGATTAGTAATAAGCATAAATAACACTGCTCAGTCATGATTATGGAAAGAGAATAGTCATTTCCCACAGTGTATTGGGAACGTGCTTTGGCTCCCAATGATGCTGCCTCCATGATAGTAAAATGCCAGCAACTGTGGATGGCTATATTTCCTGTAGTAGAAAAAATTATGTCAACCCCTCCCAGTGGTGGACAAGCAAAAGCAAGCAATGGTTCACAGAAATAAAATGTGTGCTTTTGTTTCAACAGATCTCTTGACCAAAATAGTTGGGCTCTGGTTGATTTATTCATGAATTCCATAGTTACCCACCAGAGGTTCAAATACTAACAACAGCTGCAGCAAGCTGCCCTGAACCAGTTATACTGGCAGCACCCAGATTACCAGATGCATAGATCTCGTCTGCGTCTGCTTAACCTTGACATAGTTGTAAGTGGCCATAAGAAGGTTTTGATTCTGGCACCACAAACCAGTCACTGATTTGCTGCAAAGTTGGTTATAATGAATGCTCCAGTATGCTTTGCGAGAGTAGAGAACCGATTCAAAGGGATTTATTCAGCCTGACGATTCCTATTCCAATGTAAAACAAGCTGGAATGTCCATTAGTAAATAAATTATGAAATAACTATCAAACCATCGTAGTTTGGCTTGTCCTCTGCAGTCTTCAACCAAACATTAATGCCCATTCCCTCCAGCATTTGGATTGCCAGGATTAAAATGATTCAATTATCCCATTAATGATTGATCATTTTTATCTTTGTAAAATGTTGATTATTTTTTATAACACATAACACAGTCAACAAAAAAGAAAAAGAAAGATTTGCATTTTTATAGTGCCTTTCATGACCACCGGACGTCCCAAAGCGTTTTACAGCCAATGAAGTACTTTTGAAGTGTAGTCCCTGTTGTAATGTAGGAAACACGGCAGCCAGTTTGCGTACAGGAATGTGATAATGACCAGAAAATCTGTTTTAGTGATGTTGATTGAGGGATAAATATTCACCAAGACACCAGGGATAACTCCACTGCTCTTCTTTGAAATAGTGCCATGGGAGCTTTTACATCCACCTGAGAGAGCAGTCAGGGCCTCGGTTTTGACAGCTCGTCCGAAAGATGGCACCTCCGACAGTGCAGCACTCCCTCAGTACCGCACTGGAGTGTCAGCCTAGATTTTTGTGCTCAAGTCTCTTGAGCAGGACGTGAACCCACGACCTTCTGACTGAGAGGCAACTGAGTCACGGCTGACATTGACACACATACAACTGGTATGTTACTTGTGTATCTTGTATTTCAGCAAGATACTTAAATGAAAAATCAGGCCATTGTCACTGTAACAGGATAACAAAATGTTCGTACAACTCGGAGAAGATCACTTACTGCATTTACATTCATGTCTTGACAACTCAATTGAAAATGGAAGAAGGGCAGGTGAATTAAAAGGAGGAAAACTATATGAGAAAGCAAGAGCTATAGGAGTGTTAAACTATTAAGAATGGATTAAAGGATTACCACAAAGGTTGTGGTTGTTTATGTGCTATGACAGTTCAAGGTTCAGGACTATTCAAATACACTTATAGAATTATTGACCCAGTGAATCGTACATACAGTAAATGTAAAAAGGTTCATGTGTTTAGTTCTTAAAGAGGAAATAAACTTTACTGAAATGATTACTCATAGTGACTCACTCTAATTTATGGTTAATTACTGTAAATAACCAACAGCTGTTTCTTGTGTATTATCCAGCAAACTGGTAATGTTGCTTTCTAGCTGCTTTTACTTTGTGTTCCAACAGCTGGCTACAAAACTGTAGGGGCTCGGTAAAATCAACAACTGTGGAAAAACAGGTCCTTGCGGGCAGTCTTTAGCAAGTCCCAGCAATTCTACATTTGGCTTGCAGCCATCTGTGTGAGACCTACTGGCATAAGAATGTTTTGGGATCATTGTCTCCTGTCTGACTGTTACAATGGCAATCTACACGCTCCCCTTAAATACCTTACCAGAGAGAACAGGTTGAAGCTGGTTGTACAGGGAGTGAAGAAATCATATGGTAAGATAGCCAACCAACCACTAACATTTTCAACCTGTGTGTGATTTCTTTGTTAATTGATCCTATAAAAAATATACACACAGACATTGTGTCTTTTCCTCTGCTCATATTATTCTGTGAGGAGTTTTTCAAATATATACATCTTGGTTATGTACTGCATGGATAAGTAAATTGATATGGGCTGTTATAAGATCCAGGATCCGATCTGTAAAAATAGCTTCACATTTAAATGAGCATTAAACAAGATTAGATCTAATTAACTTGCCCACAATCTAGTTGTAAAGCAGTACGTCTATTGGAAGCTACCACATACTTGTTTGAATTATAGGAACAATAGGTACAGGAGTAGGCTATTCAGCCCCTTGAGCCTGTTCCGCCATTCAATGAGATCATGGCTGATCTGCGACCTAACTCTATATACCTGCCTTTGGCCCATATCTCTTAATACCTTTGGTATTAATTACACTTTTTCTATGACTTATGAATGTAAGAGTGTATACAACAGGAACGAAAATCATCCAGCCCATCCCTTCCAGTAGGCCGTGAACCATTCCTGCTGTAGAGTCTGCCCAGCTTGTCTACTGTCTTGATGGAGGTGAACAACAATATGCACAATTTATATCTCCCTGACACCTTAAGACAATCTAATGAAAGTCCAGGACATCAATCTAGATTAACGGGAAGCCAAAAACTCCCAAGTAATGCTGCTGGCTCCGCTTCGTTCTCTGGGTAGGAAAACTTGAAATGTACATTCGTTTTTAAACTGTTTACTGGCATCCAAATACTGGTTAACTTTGAATATTCCCAAAAAGCCACTGGGATGGTTGACTCCTCGCTAAAGTTACATTAAAAAAAAAAGAACTTTAAGAAGTTTCCAATTAATCGAATGGATTGCCTGGGATCTCTGCAAATGTTGCTTCTCACCAGTTGCCATTAACTTACAGCTGCTGCACAGCAGAAGCGATGTGAGGCTATCTCTTGGAAGCAGTCTCAAACAGCTTTCCTAAATTGGGCTCAGGAGGCCTTACAACCAGGTTACCCAATATAGTTTGCATTGATGTGAAACTGAAACTGCTTTGCATCAATGCACAGTGTAAGATGTATAATAAACGCTTTATCATCAAACAAAACTGTAGTGTCCGCGTATCAATAACACACGGACTGCAGGAGAACAATAATAACAGGTGTTTACTGAACAGAAGGTATGCTGGAACTGAAAGTACAGAAGCCTGCTACGGCTTTATATACAGGTGTGGTCACTGCCGGTACTACAGTATAAAGCAGTTCCCTCTTAAAGGTACATACACAACAATTCCTCCCCTTTTAGATAAACAGTACATAACATTCATTTAACAATTACATAATAACTAATTACAATTACAATTTTCTCTGTACTATATACATCAACTGAAGTAATCATTTATAAATTCAGTCTTTGAGGAGGCTTCCTGATCCTGACTGGATAGCGCCTTTCTCGAGTATCCTGTTCTTGCGGCGGAGTCGATTCTGGCTCATTGTCATTGGTTGGTTCGTCAGCTTCCAATACCACTGATTCTGAGGTAGACGCAATCTGCACTTCGGGTTCATCACCAGGTGCGCATGCTCGTGGTATGGGTTTGACTTGTTCCTGTGACTCTAGAATCTGGTCAGCATGGCGTCTCATGATGCTCTCTCCAACGTCCACTGTGTACATTAGTGGTCCCTGCTGTGTGCATATCGTTCCTGGCTGCCATTTTTCTGTTCAGTAGTCGCGGGCCAAGACTGGTTGCCCTATCTTGAAGCTCCTGGTTGGCTTCTCATTGATGTGCTGAAATTGCTTATCCTCAACATCTCGTCTTATGTTTGGTTTGAGCAAATCCAGGCGACATCTTAACCTTCGGTTGAAGAACATTATGGCTGGAGCTTGGTTGGTGACTGCATGTGTCACATTCCGGTAAGCAAACAAGAAATTATCCACCTTGTGTTGTAGTGGTATGTCGTCGTTATACATCGCCTTTATTGCTTTTTTAAAGGCCTGAACAAACCTCTCAGCCAATCCATTTGTGGCTGGATGATATGGGGCAGATGTGTAATGTTTTACCCCATTATTCCTCAAAAACCTCCGGAAATCCTCTGACACAAACTGTGGTCCATTGTCGGAGCAAATCTGTTCTGGCAAGCCATTCCTGGCGAAGATGGTCCGTAGGACTGCAATAGTTTTCTCCGTGGTGGTGGAGGACATTTTGATGACCTCTGGCCATTTCGAATGTGCATCCACGGCGATTAAAAACATTGAGTCCACAAATGGACCAGCAAAATCAATGTGTACCCGTTGCCATGGAGATGAGGGCCACTCCCATGGGCGTAGCGGGGCCTGTGGTGGAGCGTTTTGGACCTTCTGGCATCCTATGCATCTCTTGGTCATATCCTCGATTTCTTTATCGATTCCCGGCCACCACACAAACGCCCTGGCTAGGCTCTTCATTTTTACCCCTCCCAGATGACCCTCATGAAGCTCATTGAGCACTCTATCTCTCAACTTGGGTGGAATTACCACTCGGGATCCACACATCAAGGTCCCCCGGCACACTGACAGCTGTTCTCTCCTTGGCGAGAATGCTGGCAACAGTGAGTCGCCATGCGCTGGCCATCCCTTCACCGTCAAATCATAGACCCGAGAGAGTGTTGGGTCATTTCGGGTTTCCTTCTCTATACTTGAGTTTGTAACAGATAGACATTCGACTATGGTCGAATGGAATATCTCAACAGGGTCCACTGCAGGTGCTCTCTCCACCGTAGGCAACGGTAGGCGCGACAGCCCATCAGCGTTTCCATGCTGTTTCATACCCTTGTACTCTATGTCGTATTGATGTGCCCCTAGAAAAAGGGACCATCTTTGCAGCCGTTGTGCCGTCATCACCGGAACGCCCTTCTTTGGGTTAAAGATGGAGACCAGAGGCTGATGATCAGTCAGTAGGGTGAATTTCTGCCCGTGCAGATAGTGATTGAACTTCTTCACCCCCCACACCAGGCTGAGGGCCTCCCTGTCAATCTGGGCGTAGTTACACTCGGCTGAGGTTAACGAGCGCGACGCAAAGGCTATTGGCCTCTCTGAACCGTCAAGGAATTTGTGTGACAGCACCGCTCCAATGCCATAAGGAGACGCATCACATGCCAACCGAATCGGTAGTGTTGGATTGTAGTGGGCCAATACTTCTTTCGAAGTGATTAGGCATTTACATTTCTGAAAGGCACGCTTACACTCATCACTCCATTTTCATGTTACTCCAGTTTGCAGCAGGGCGTTCAGTGGGTGCAGAATTGTAGATAAATTCGGCAAGAACTTATGGTAGTAGTTCACCAACCCGAGGAACGACCTCAGTTGCGACACATTTTCCGGTGCTGGAGCCTTGACTACTGCCTCAATCTTGTCTGGGGACTTATGTAACCCCTCCTCATCAATCAAGTGGCCACAATACGAGATTTGTCTCCTGAAAAACTCGCATTTGGGGTGGTTGGCTCGTAGCCCATATTCTTGTAATCTAGTGAGCACCTGCTCCGGGTTGGCAAGGCGTTCACTGTCATTTTCGCCCGTAACCAGGATGTCGTCCAAATAACACTGGGTCCCCGGGATCCCTTGCAGGACTTGTTCTATCACCCTCTGCCAAATAGCCGGAGCTGATGCTACCCTGAATACCAGTCGGTTGTACTGGTAAAGACCTTTGTGAGTGTTTATCGTGAGGTATTTTCTAGATGCTTCTTCCACCTCCATTTGTAGATACGCTTGGGCCAGATCAATCTTCGTAAAGCGTTTCCCTCCAGATAGTGAGGCGAAAATATCTTCTCTCCGTGGAAGTGGATATTGTACTGTGTGCAGGACTGGGTTCACAGTTACCTTAAAGTCCCCACAGATGCAAACCTTCTTCGGCTCCCCAGGCGTGCTGCTCAATGATTTTTTCATTACAGGAACGATGGGTGTGGCCCACTCGCTCCAGTCCACCTTGGACAGCACACCCGAACGCTCCAGACTCTCCAGCTCTGCTTCAACGGCTGGGCGGATCGCGTACGGTACTGGTCTGGCCTTAAAAAATTTTGGGTTTGCGTTATCTTCAATTTTTATCATTGCCGTTACTCCTTTTAGAGTCCCAAGTCCTTGTTGGAACACCTCTTTCGCGTCAGTTAGAATTTTTGACAGTCGTCCAGGTGTGACGTCGTCATCCTTTTTGTCAGCCACAATTAGCACCTGAATGGAATGCCAATCCAATTGTATTTTTTGGATCCATTCACGTCCCAATAATGGTGGTCCTCCATCTTGTAGTATATATAGATACAGTTTCTGTGTTTCCTTGCCGTTGTATTTAACGGGCACCCTTATTTTTCCTCTGGGGTAGACTTTTTGCCCCATGTATGTCTTCAATACAATGGACGTGTCCTTCAAGGGTATGTGTGAGAATAGCCGCTCATAGTCTCGTCGATTCATGACAGTTAGGGCTGATCCTGTGTCCAATTCCATCTTTACTTGGGACCCTGCTATCATGAGGGTGACCCAAATGGTTCAGTGATCCTCCTTTGCGATCACGTTGTGTAACTTTAGACAACTTAGTCTCCTGCTCCCGGAGTCATTATCACTCTCTTGATCTTCTGAACTACTGTCTGTTATTTTTTTTTACTTTCCTGTACTTTTCCTTAGTAGTTCTTTTAGTGTTGGTTTTCTTTCCCGACTTGCAGACTCTTGCTATGTGTCCCACTTTCCCACATTGCCTGCATACTTTGTCCTTAAACCAGCAGTCCTTCTGATCATGGGTTGTTCTGCCGCAGCGATAGCACTTTTCTGCTCCATATGCCATTTCGTTAGCGCTATATTCTTGTGGTTTCTGTGGTATTTCCACAGCTCCCCGTGCTGCTGCTTTGTAGGATACTGCCACGCTGAAAGCCTGTTCTAGCGTCAGGTCCTTTTCCGAAAGTAGTCGTTTCTGGGTTCCTTCACTCTGGAGCCCGCAGACAAACTTATCCCTTAAGGTATCTGCCAGTCCTGCTCCGAACTGGCAGTGCTTCGATAACTTGCGTAGTTCCGTAAGATAGTCAGCATTGCTCTCATCTTTGTGCTGGTTTCTTTTATGGAACTTGAATCTTTCTGCTATCAGCAGCGGTGTAGGGTTTAGATGTTCCTGTAAGATATTGACAATCTCTTCAAAGCTTTTCTCCATTGGTTTAGCTGGGGTAATTAAATTCTGCAATAGGCCGTACGTTCTCGCGCCCATCAAATTTAATAATACCGACGCCTTCTTTCCATCGGCCACCTCATTTGCCTTGCAGTACACTCAATTCTTTCCACATATGTGGTCCAGTCTTCTATTTCGTTGTTGAAAGCAGTGATACTGCCACTCTTCGGCATCTTGGGTGGTTTAAAATGGCGCCTCCTGCGCTTTTCCTTCTTCCCCGATGGATTAAAATGGCGCCTCCCGCACTTTTCCTTCTTCCCCAATGGAATAAAATGGCGCCTCCCACGCTTTTCCTTCTTCCCCTTGCTGCCAACGCTGCTCCTAGCATTCTAAAGGGTAATGGCGGCGCCCTGCGGCTTCGGCGCATCTCTCTTTTCCTTCCCCTCGTTTTATTTTCTCTACGCTGCCCGGTTCTTGAGCACCGACCATGCCCTGTGCGCTCCACCCTCTCTCTCTCTTTTCCTTCCCGACGACGCTGCATGGCCCCTTTGCAGAGCCGCTCGATCGAGCTCAAGCCCGCCGCAGTCCGGAAGGGTCAGCGCACTACCTGCTACCAGCACGATTTGCTGGAACACCTTGACTCGGGAGCCAAGCCCAGCTCTCCACAGCCTCCCCTGCGATTCTCTGAACTCCGATGGATCACTGGGTGGTTGCCCGCGGTCGACGCCCGTTGCTCTGACTTCGACCTCCAAGAAGCTTCTTTTCAGGGATGGATCCCCGTGAGGTGATGCAGTACTGCAGGTGAGTTCGAACCTGCTCGTCGCCAGTGTAGTGTCCGCGTATCAATAACACACGGACTGCAGGAGAACAATAATAACAGGTGTTTACTGAACAGAGGGTATGCTGGAACTGAAAGTACAGAAGCCTGCTACGGCTTTATATACAGGTGTGGTCACTGCCGGTACTACAGTATAAAGCAGTTCCCTCTTAAAGGTACATACACAACAAAAGGTACATACACAACAAAAACAACAAGGACTTGCATTTAAATAGCACCTAGTAATGGAGGAAAACATCCCAAGGTGCTTCACAGGGGTGTAATCAAATAAAAATTGACACTGAGCCAAAGAAGATATTTTGAGGGGTGACTAAAAGCTTGGTGAAAGAGATAGGTTTTAAAGGAGGAGAGAGCGACAGAGATAGACAAGTTTATGGAAGCAATTGCAGAGCTTAGGGCCTAGACGACTGAAGGCATGGGTGCCAATGGTGGGGCGAAGGGAGTGGGGGTTGCGGGCCAGGACACTAGGAGAATTCCCTGCTCCTTTTCAAATAATGGCCCAGAAATTCGGGTCGGAGGCTTCCCACGGGTGCAAGCCTCCGACCTGCAATTAGCTAGCGCGCCGGCCGTTGTGCTGTGGGCCCGCGTGGTATTCCAATCCTGGGCCTGCTCCAACTGCCGGCGTGCAGTGCTTGCGTATCTCAAGGGCGCAGTTAGTTCGAAGCGTCCCCTGGGATCACGTGGGCCATGGAGAGCCAATCGTAGCAGGGAATGCTTCATTCATAAGTTTGACAGGAAGAGCAGTCAAACCGATAAATACTATAAGCCCCAAAGCATCACTAAAACTTCAAATAAAAAGTTTTTTAAATCACATTTTTAAAATAACTATAAATTACATGAAATAACTATTTTAAACAATAATTTAAATTTTTGAAAAAATTAATTACATTTTCTAATGGGGCTAAAAATAAACTTACCTTTCTTTAAAGTATTTAAAAATAATAAACCTGTGGAAAAAATGTTTTAATTTCAATTAATTCACCACTTACCTTGTTAAAAGCAGGCCTTGCGACTGCTTTTTACATGTGTAACTTCTGGAGACTTACCTTCCCGGGAAAACCTGGAAAAAAAACGTAAGTTCAATGCGCACACGCTGCCTCTCCGGCGCACGCGTTCCACCTCTTAACCCCTTCTTTCAGGGGAACGGAAGTTTCGGTTTCCCGCGCATGCGCAGTGCATGCAAGAAACTGGCACTTTCCTTGGGCCTACGCGTGAGTACCCCGTGCGTACTCATGCATTGGGACCCGAATTTCTGGGCCATTGTCATGGAATCATTTACATCCACCTAAACAGGCATACAGGGCCTCGTGTTGGCTGTGGCTCAGTTGGTAGCACCCTCGCCTCTGAGTCAGAAGGTTGTGGGTTCAAGTCCCACTCCAGGGACTTGAGCAGGCTGACTCTCCAGTGCAGTGCTGAGGGAGCACTGCATTGTCGGAGGTGCCGTCTTTCGGATGAGATGTTAAACCGAGGCCCCTTTTGCTCTCAGGTGGACGTAAAAGATCCCAGGGCATTATTTTGAAGAAGAGCAGGGGAGTTATCCCCGGTGTCCTGGCCAATATTTATCCCTCAATCAACATAACAAAAACAGATTATCTGGTCATTATCACATTGCTGTTTGTGGGAGCTTGCTGTGCGCAAATTGGCTGCTGCGTTTCCTACATTACAACAGTGACTACACTCCAAAACTACTTTATTGGCTGTAAAGCACTTTGAGGCGTCCGGTGGTCATGAAAGGCACTGTATAAATGCAAGTCTTTCTTTCTTTCTCAGTTTAACACCTCATCTAGAAGATGTCACCTTGGACAATGTAGCACTCCCTCTATACAGCACTGAAGTGCCAGGCTAACTGGCTATACATTTAATATATGTTGCTGACCAATTTACATTTTTCTGCTCCCAACAGCGCCTGAACCATAATGTTCCATGGAGCATTTTGGTCATTTGTCTTTGTACATATCCCTATAACATCCAGTGGTCAACTGGATACTTAGCCTCCCTTTTTAAAGGAATTAGCTGACCGAGCATTATTTGCTTTTGATGGGAGTATTCCACAGATCTGTAAAATAACAAAAATTCTGGTATTACCGTAACAGATCTGAGTGTAAAAAAAAATGCACTTAAAACAATAGATCTCTTGATTGGTAAATGTTTCAATTAGCCCTTTTGCTATGCATGTTAAAACAAAAAATATAACTATACTTCACAGAACTTCACAGAAACCCCACAGTGCAGATAGAGGCCATTTCGGCCCATCGAGCCTGCACCGACACATATCCCACCCGATCCCCGTAACCCCTACACCAACACATATCCCACCCTATCCCTGTAACCCCACATATTTAATCCCCCTAACACTAAGTGTCAATTTATCATAGCCAATCAACCTAACCCGCACATCTTTGGACTGTGGGAGGAAACCGGAGCACCCGGAGGAAACCCACGCAAACACGGGGAGAATGTGCAAACTCCACACAGACAGTCGCCCGAGGCCGGATTCGAACCCGGGTCCCTGGTGCTGTGAGGCAACAGTGCTAACCACTAACCACTATGCCACCGTCATTAACCTGTATGCTATTTCAGTTAATTACACAGTCAATTCTGTATATACAAAGCAGATGTGTTTATAATTTGCATTTATTGCTGTTAACTGGATAATATTGCTGTGCATTGCTGTAAAATGAACCCTGTGCTTAATTGCCAAGCCAGTTTCTACACGAGTTTGGTATCACATGCTTCATAACCGACGTTGCCTTTTAAAATTATTTTCCTTAACAAAATACAAGAAAATTAAGCTGGAAAAATGTGAAAGCATTTTTGTGTGTTTTATTTAAAATATCATCATACAGCATATTAATATCTCAAGTGTGCATTTCTAATGGGGGAAAAAATTGTGGCAGACCAGTTAATTACTTGATGGGGATCAATTGTCTTCTGTAATACAGTAAAGAGTTTGTAAGAGCTCGGAGATCAGTTGCTGGGGATGTTCTCTTCACATAGTTTCCTCTCTGCTTGGATACAGGGAGGAGTCCTGCTGTCTCATTGGTGGGTAATAGGGAACCAATGAACTGGACTGCCTTCTGGAGATTAAGTTTAAACAGTGTTTGTATAGTAAATTCTCATCTATAAGTTGAAGCGTATGAAAGAATTTTTGACTGGAGATATGTGTATGTTTACTTTACAAATAAATGAACATTACCCACTAGACTGTGCATGTTGCAGTGCCAGACACCTGATTCACGCTACACTAACGGTGGCAGCTCTTCACTTAAAGAAATAGGTATATATCAGTTTGAACTTTGTTGTGTCCAAATAGCAGTAACTCAAGGCACTAACATCAATACATGCTTGGCTAAAATCCCTTTACCAATAACCCCTGGTTTTGCAGATTAAATTCATACAGCCACTTACGTAGTTGGTAAGGCTTTGCAGGAATACCAAGAGGATTTAGTACACTGAAATTTACTATAACTAGAGCATTATGTTCAAATAAATAAAGGAACTATCTGATATTAGAACTTGCCTGCCACTGCTGAGTATTTTTCCAGTTGTTTATCTAGGCTGCTAAATGAAAAGGACCACAGTATGGAGTAGTTCTAACTCTATCTGTCTCTGTCCCTCAACGTCTAAATCATAGGAACATAGGAACAGGAGGAGGCCATTCAGCCCCTTGAGCCTGCTATGCCAGTCAATGAGATTATGGCTGATCTGCGACCTAACTCCATGTACCCGCCTTTGGCCCATATCCCTTAATACCTTTGGTTAGCAGAAAGCTATCAATCTCCGATTTAAAATAAACAATTGATCTACCATCAATTGCCATTTGCGGAAGAGAGTTCCAAACTTCTACTACCCTTTGTGTGTAGAAGTGTTTCCTAATTTCACTCCTGAAAGGTCTGGCTCTAATTTTTAGCCTATAACCCCTAGTTCTAGAATCCCCAACCAGTTGAAATAGTTTCTCTCTATCTACCCTACCTGTTCCCCTTTATATCTTGAAAACTTCAATCACTTCACCCCTTAACCTTCTAAATTCCAGAGAATACAACCCTAATTTGTGTAATCTCTCCTCGTAACTTAACCCTTGAAGTCCGGGTATCATTCTGGTAAACCTACGCTGCACTCCCTCCCAGGCCATTATATCCTTCCTAAAGTGTGGTGCCCAGAACTGCTCACAGTTCAGGGTAGGTGTGGTCTAACCAGGGTTTTGTATAGCTGCAGCATAACTTCTACCCCCTTGTATTCTAGTCATCTAGATATAAAGGCTAGAATCCCATTAGCCTTTTTGCTTATTTTCTGTCATGTCATTTCTACTGTATGACAGGTTGTTGATTGTGATAGTACTGGTTCACTGTATGACAGGTTGTTGATTGTGATAGTACTGGTTCACTGTATGATAGGTTGTTGATTGTGATAGCACTGGTTCACTGTATGACAGGTTGTTGATTGTGATAGCACTGGTTCACTGTATGACAGGTTGTTGATTGTGATAGTACTGGTTCACTGTATGACAGGTTGTTGATTGTGATAGTACTGGTTCACTGTATGACAGGTTGTTGATTGTGATAGTACTGGTTCACTGTATGACAGGTTGTTGATTGTGATAGCACTGGTTCACTGTATGACAGGTTGTTGATTGTGATAGCACTGGTTCACTGTATGACAGGTTGTTGATTGTGATAGTACTGGTTCACTGTATGACAGGTTGTTGATTGTGATAGTACTGGTTCACTGTACGATAGGTTGTTGATTGTGATAGTACTGGTTCACTGTATGACAGGTTGTTGATTGTGATAGTACTGGTTCACTGTATGACAGGTTGTTGATTGTGATAGCACTGGTTCACTGTATGACAGGTTGTTGATTGTGATAGTACTGGTTCACTGTATGATAGGTTGTTGATTGTGATAGTACTGGTTCACTGTATGACAGGTTGTTGATTGTGATAGCACTGGTTCACTGTATGACAGGTTGTTGATTGTGATAGCACTGGTTCACTGTATGACAGGTTGTTGATTGTGATAGTACTGGTTCACTGTATGATAGGTTGTTGATTGTGATAGTACTGGTTCACTGTATGATAGGTTGTTGATTGTGATAGTACTGGTTCACTGTATGATAGGTTGTTGATTGTGATAGCACTGGTTCACTGTATGACAGGTTGTTGATTGTGATAGTACTGGTTCACTGTATGACAGGTTGTTGATTGTGATAGTACTGGTTCACTGTATGACAGGTTGTTGATTGTGATAGCACTGGTTCACTGTATGATAGGTTGTTGATTGTGATAGCACTGGTTCACTGTATGATAGGTTGTTGATTGTGATAGCACTGGTTCACTGTGACTTAGCCTACTAATGAAAAGTGCCCAGATAAAATGAACCAGCTATCACCAAGGGTGGAGTGAAAGTCCTGAGTAGAAGTGAAGGCTGCCTGTTAAAGCTGTAACCTTGAGAAGCCAAAGCAACTAAGTAACCAGGGAAGCTCAACGTAAGCTCGAGGAACAGCACCTCATCCTTCGATTAGGCACTTTATAGCCTTCTGGACTCAACACTGAGTTCAATCATTTCAGACTATAACCCTTGCCCCCATTTTTCAGGCTGTATGATTCTGCCGTCCCCATTTGCAACATTCAATCTTTCCTGTCTCCTACCCCAGCACAGACTGTTCCTTCAGATCCTCCCCTCCCTACCTCTGCACCTGCTTAAAATCTGTTACATCTCCAGCCTTTTCCAGTTCTGAAGAAGGGTCCCAGACCTGAAACGTTAACTCTGTTTCTCTCTCCACGGATGCTGCCTGGCCTGCTGAGTGTTTCCAGCATTTTCTGTTGTTATTTCAGATTTCCAGCATCCACAGTATTTTGCTATTGTATAAGTAACCGGGGAACCTGAAAAGAAAAGGGAAACATAATGAACACCTGGGCCTGCCATTTCCTGCATATTTATACCTGGATACTGTTATGTTCATTAATAACTAGACATTCTTATTATGAACAGCTAGCTTCTAGCTAGACATTTATTCAGTACACGTTCTCTAGGTACAGCATCTGTAGAGATTCAGCATGTGTGCTTCTGTGTGCAGGCTTCCATCTTGACTACCGCCTTCTGGGTAGCCTAGTGCATCGTGGGTAGTGTAGTCTTAAACACATACAACGAAATATACAGCGCTATACAGCTCTACGGCTCCATCTAGTGTACCACTCCAGAATGACATGTTATTGATCATTACATCCCCCTTTCTTTGAGGTTAACAAAATCAATATCAATCAAATTTCAAGAAAAACGATAAAGATGATATCAGTAACACTTTTGTTGGTGCTCTATAAACATAAACATTTTCACAACAGTCAATACATTTTCAATATAGTTTTTTCTTTGTACTCAAAGATTAAGTCTATCAGGCTTTTTTACTACACATGTGGGTCTTCTCAGCACGGGTAAGTCTGATGTGTTTTCATGAGATTGTTCTGGTGGTGAATGACAAGATTCAGTTGCGGCATTGTCATCAATCTGCTCTTGGATAGTTTCTTGTGTTTTCAGGAGGGAACAGCGGTTCCTCCTGAGAATCTGTCCTTCCTCAGTTCTAACAGTGTATGACCTTGGTCGTACTTCCTCAAGAACTGTAGCTTTCCTGTTCCATGCATCTGGATCCTCAATCCTGACAACATCATCCCTTGTCAATGGTTTTAGAGTTTTGGATGACTTGTCATAGTATGATTTTTGTTTCAGCTTTAACAGTTGAAGTCTCTGTCTCAGTTCCTCACTTTGCTGTTCTTTTGCACAGCAGGGTAGCGTGGTGCGCAACTTGTGACCCATTAGTAGTTCAGCAGGTGAAGAACCACAGTCTAAAGGTGAGGCTCGGTAGCTCAGCAGGGCGAGATAAGGATCAGACTTGCTTTCTGTTGCTTTCTTCAGTAGCTGCTTGAGAACTTGAACACCTTTCTCTGCCTTACCATTTGACTGAGCATACAAAGGACTGGATGTGGTGTGCTGAAAGTCATACTGTGCTGCAAACTGTTGCCACTTCTTACAGTTGAAGCACGGACCATTGTCGCTAACAGCAATCCTGGGAATTCCATGTCTGGCGAAGATGGATTTCACATGCATTATGACACTGCTTGTTGATGTGCTTGAGAGCAGCGCCATCTCAGGATAGTTAGAATAGTAGTCAATCACTATTAGATATTCTTTACCATTTAAATGAAAGAGGTCCATACCAACCTTTTGCCATGGTGCCGTTGGTAAGTCAGCTACTATCATTGGTTCCTTTGTTTGTTTGTTTTGGTGTTTCTGACATGTCTCACATTTGCCTATCATGTTCTCAATGTCCTTATTTATGCCAGGCCAATAAACTGTGTCTCTTGCTCTCCTTTTGCATTTTTCAATTCCGAGGTGTCCCTCATGAATTCTTTTGAGCATGTCTTGACGTAGGGCCTGTGGAATGAATATTCTGTTCTGTTTTAGTAATAGTCCACTTGCGACACTCAATTCTGACCTTATGTGAAAGTATTTTGGACAGGAACCTTTTGGCCAACCATGATGAATGTTCTCTATTACTGTTTGTAACACTGTGGCCTAGAAATTCAGTATAGCCACTTTTGGGGCGGTAAAGTCGGGCGGCCGCTAAAGTTTGCGCCCGGCGCAAAGTGGAGGCCACTTCACCGATATTCAGTAGCTTTGGCCAAGGAGTTTGCTCGAGCGCTAAAAATGGCGATGCATGGCTATCTTTAGGCGCTAAGCCGGCGGTGTAGAGTGATACCGCCGAGGCCGGGCGCAGCGCAGGTGCGGTCATTTCTTGATTGACAGCAGACACCCTGGCGCCGGCCAGCTCTTAAAGGGGGAAGGGTCGAGTTCATCTGCTGCCACGCCCTGGATACTGCAGCCCTCCAGCTAGGCCTAAACACTGCTGCTGGAGAGAAATAGCGTCAGGAAGGATGCAGAGGGCCCGTGAGCGAGCGCAGCGCTTCTCTGCCCATGATTTAAAGGTGCTGGTTAGGGCTTTGGAGAGGAGACGCCATATCTTGTTCCCGGACAGTGGCAAGAAGCCTGCCACCAGGGTGTATAGGAAAGCCTGGAGGGATGTCGCCCAGAGGGTCACAGCCACCTGCGATGTCCCCAGGACTGGTGTCCAATGCCGGAAAAAGTTTAACGACCTCACTCGGATTGTCAGGGTGAGTACCCTTTCCAGTGTCCTCCTCATCCTTGCATGTGCACCTCACATTATGGGCAAAGGGACCTCAAAGCCCTAATGGCCAGCCCTCATCCAGCAGCTATTGCACTGGCATGAACATCAATTGCACTTTCTGCACTTTACACACTGGCCAAGCTATTCGACCATGGGAGGCAGTGCATACAGCAACAGGGCACCACACTGGCCAAGCTATTCGACCATGGAAGGCAGTGCATACAGCAACAGGGCACCACACTGGCCAAGCTATTCGACCATGGGAGGCAGTGCATACAGCAACAGGGCACCACACTGGCCAAGCTATTCAACCATGGGAGGCAGTGCATACAGCAACAGGGCACCACACTGGCCAAGCTATTCGACCATGGGAGGCAGTGCATACAGCAACAGGGCACCACACTGGCCAAGCTCTTCGACCATGGGAGGCAGTGCATACAACAACAGGGCACCACACTGGCCAAGCTATTCGACCATGGGAGGCAGTGCACACAACAACAGGGCACCACACTGTACTTAGAGGCCGTCCTTTCTCTTGCAGGCCAAGCTGGCCCAGAATCTGAGGAGCCGGACTGACACCGGGGGAGGCCGTCCCCAGTTCCAGCAGCTCAGTGACCTGGAGGAGCGCGTGGGTCGACTCATGGGTGGCCGGCTGATTGGCCCCGTTGCATGTGGAGATGCCGACCCTGTGCTGGGCCCCAATGGTAAGGACATCACCTTTTGGACCTCTCTCGTTCCCCTTGCGCTTCAGATCTACATCCTTTGCCACTGTCCGACCAATGCGCTGAATGCCACCACTCATGCCTCCCTCGCTGACGCCCTGTCCTCACTCTAAAGCTACTCTTGTGCCTTCCTGCTTTCAGCTGGTGAGGAGGAGGTCCCTGAAGCTGCCAGTGACAGTCCCTCGGAAGAGGAGGACGAGGAGGAGCAAGAGGAAGGCGGCCCATCGGGGGAACCCTCATCCGCGCCAGGGGATGGCAATGGAGGGGACACGTCTTCCCTGGAGGAGAGCCAGGGGGAAGTGTCGGAGGGGGGTGTAGCTCCTGTGCCCAGTGGCGTCCAGCAACGCAGGAAGGGTCGGCCAGCTCGGCGGCCTTCTCCCCAGAGGGGGGAAGTGTTGCAGGGGAGTGTAGTTGCTGGGCCCAGTGGCGTCCAGCCACGCGGGAAGGGTCGGGCAGCTCGGCGGCCTTCTCCCCAGAGGGAGAGTCCGGCCTCCAGTCCGGAGACGGTCCTCGCCCAGGAGGTGCGCCTCCTCGATCAAATGTCCGCCGACTCGGATCGCCGGCACACCGAGTTCATGGGGGTTGTGGCACGGTTGCCTGAGGCCATCGAGTCCCTGGCTCATAGTGTGTCCGATTTCGGGGCCTCACAGGCCAGGGGTTTCGAGCAACTCGGGGCAGCACAGGCCAGGGGTTTCGAGCAATTCGGGGCAGCACAGGACGCGAGTCGGGCCGAATTCAGGGCAGCACAGGACGCGAGTCGGGACGACTTCAGGGCAGCACAGGCAGCGAGTGGCCAGTTGATCAGTGGTGCCGTGCAGTCACTGGCTGGTCTGATGCGGGCATAGACCAGGGCAGTACGGGCACTCACTGCTGCCACACTCGCTGTGTCAGCCAGGCATCGCCAGGGCACCCGCCGCGCTGCAGCAGCACAGCGGTCTGGCCTTCAGCAGATTGCTGCGCATGCTGCAGTGCCAGCCCGGCCGAGTGCCAGTGTCTCAGGCGAGCAGCGAGTGCCTGGCATCAGCCAGCTTGCCCCCATTGCTGCAGCCGCCACTGCCACTCCCCCAGTGAAGTTGCCACGAGCTGCTGGAGAGACTGATGCTGCCCAGCCACAGCTGCAGCAGTCAGCAGCCAGCCCCTCGAGGGCCAGAGCTCGTCTAGGCCGACCCCCAAGGGCATCTGCCGTCACGCCATGTGCCCCTCAGGAGCCACCCCCTAGCCTTGCAGCACCCACAGGGCCCAAGTTGAGGCGGAGCAGCAGGTCGGCCAGGGGCCGGAAAAGGCTGGACAAGGACTCGCCCTCTCGGCACACAAAGTAGAGGGTGTTGCCAAATGTTTTTTTATATGGGGGTGGTTGTGTTGTCTATGGGGGTGGTTGTTTTGGTAAGGCCGAGGATGAAGGCCATTTGGATGGAAAAGTTTTGTTATTCCTCCCCAGGTTGTGGGAGTGAGTCATGTGTTTGACTGTTTTTTGCGGGTGTTGTCTGTTTTTGGGTTTCATGTGGGAAGGGCCCTGAGTTTGTTCAATAAAGCTTTTTCTTTATTCAGCTTGTCCATGTTTGATGTTTGAAGTGGTTGTTGCGTTAACCGGCTGAGGGCTTGCGGAGCGGCTGCATTCATGTCCCTTCATTGCCACAAACCATTCCCTGACAGGGGGCCTAGAAGTGTCGTTCAATAAGCTGCTGACGGACGGCCCTTGGACCTTGTGGCTCCCTCCTGGGCTGGTACTCCTCCTCCTCCTCCTCCTCCTCCTCATGGTCCTCCTGCTCCTCCTCCTGAGGTGGTGGTCCAACGTGAGGTGGCAGTGCCTGAGTCCTGCGGATAGCCAGGTTGTGCAGCATGCAGCAAACGACGACGAACTGGGAGACTCTATCCGGCGAATACTGCAGAGATCCGCCGGAGCGATCCAGGCAGCAGAACCGTTGCTTGAGGACGCCAATCGTTTGCTCTATGATGTTCCTTGTGGCTTGATGGCTTTCGTTGTATGCCTCCTCAGCAGGGGTCCGGGGCGCGCGGAGCGGGGTCATGAGCCATGTACACAAAGGATAGCCTTTGTCCCCGATAAGCCATCCTCTTGGGGGAGGCTGTGCCTGGAACATGTCAGCCACAGTAGTCTGGCGCAGGATAAATGCATCGTGGCTGCTGCCTGGAAAGCGGGCATTGACAGCTAGGATGCGCTGCCTGTTGTCACACACCAGCTGTACATTGAGGGAATGGTAGCCCTTCCGGTTGCGGTAATCCTCGGCATTGTCGATAGGTGCCCGCAAAGCCACATGCGTGCAGTCAATGGCGCCCTGCACCATGGGGAAGTCCGCGATCCTCGCAAATCCGACTGCACGCTGCTCCTGCCTCTCCAGGGTCATGGGGAAGGAGATGAATTGGTGTCTCCTTGTGAAAAGGGCATCGGTGACCTGCCGGATGCAGCGATGCACGGCGAACTGGGATATGTTAGCTATGTCCCCAGCAGCGGCTTGGAAGGAGCCGCTTGCATAAAAGTTCAGAGCCACCGTGACCTTCACTTCCACCGACAGAGACGTCCTGCACATCAGCTGTGGACGCAGATCTCTGTGAAGCAGCTGGCAGATCTCTGCAACCACCTCCCTTCTGAAGCGCAGCCTCTTAACACACTGCGCGGCAGTCATGGTGAGATAGGACACCTGCTGGCGGTATTCCCTGAGTGGGTAAGGCCTACGTTGCCGACGCCTGATGCCCCCTCTGCGTCTAGGCATGGCTGCCCCTCTCACACAGCATCTGCGAGCCCTTCGCACATAATGCTGGAACTGAGGGTTGGCACCCCATGCAGCCCCCATAATATACTGGCAAACAATGAAATCATAATGAGGCAAATTGCCAAGCTCTGGCCAGAAGCCAAAAATACCTCTCCTATGTTGGGCCAAATCAGTAAGGTCTCTTCCTTGGTCTCTGTCCAGAAATCCGTTGCACAAAAGTCATTGCAGCAAAATGGCTGGCCTTTATAGTTCAGTGTAAGTGCCCTTTAATTAGCGCTCCCCGAGGCCCGCAGGGCCTCTGCTGCGTTCCACTTCACAGTTCTTAGCACCGCCACGCCCACATTGGGCGGGCGCGACTGAAGTTCCGGTTTGGGGCGCACAAAGGGCGTTGCACGACAAAATGACGTCATAAGCTGCGCGCGCAGCTGAGCGCGCGCAAACACTTTGCGCCGGCGCTAAATGTCTACTGAAGTTGGGCGTAGGCGCAGATCGCGCTGTGCCCGGCCGCTAAGTGCCTAGCGCTCGAAGTCTACTCCTCTTAAGGTGCTAATGGCTGGCGCACGCAACTGAATTTCTAGGCCTGTATCTTTTACTGTTTCTTCTGCTATTTGCTTTGATTTTGTGTCTGACACAGGCAGTGCAGCAGTGACCATACTCACATGAACATCCACGTCTTCTTCAGTAGAGCTCACTTGACTCATTGTGGGTGCTCGGGATAGTGCATCTGCTAACACTATGTATTTGCCTGGTGTGTAGATCAGTTCAAAATCATATCTTTGCAGCTTCATCATGAGTCGTTGAATCCTTGGAGACATCTCATTCAGATTTTTTTTTATGATGGCAACCAGTGGGCTGTGGTCTGTCTCAACTGTGAAGGTGGGAAGTCCATATATGTAGCCATGGAACTTTTCTAATCCAACTACCAAGCCTAGACATTCCTTTTCAATCTGGGCGTATCGACACTCAGTATCAGTCATAGACCTGGAGGCATAGGCAACAGGCTTCCAATCTTCACCCTCTGCTTGTAGCAAGACCGCGCCTAGGCCATCCTTTGATGCATCCGTTGACACTTTGATTCTCTTTGTTGGGTCAAAGAAGGTGAGTACAGGTGTGGTTGTCAGCACTGTTTTGAGATTCATCCACTCTTGTTCATGTCTTTCTGTCCATGCAAACTCACTTGTTTTATGTAGCAGGTCTCGCAGACAGGTTGTCTTGGCTGACAAGTTAGGAATTAACTTTCCAATGAAGTTTATCATCCCCATGATGCGTAGCACTCCTTTTTTGTCAGTGGGTTGGGGCATTTTGAGTATGGCGTTTACTTTTTCCATATCTGGCTCTATTCCCTTACCAGATAGAATATCTCCTAGGAAAGTGACTTCCTGGACGCCAAACTGACACTTGGCTTTGTTGAGCTTCAGTCCATTCCGGCGTATGCTCTGTAGCACTTTAGTCAGCCTCTCATTGTGTTCTTTCAGTGTGGAGCCCCAGATGATGATATCATCAACATAGACCTGAACTCCTTCCAGACCTTCAATTATGTGTTCCATCGCTCTATGAAAGATTTCAGATGCAGATATTATCCCAAAAGGCATTCTGAGGAAACAATACCTGCCAAATGGTGTGTTGAAGGTACAGTATTTGGTGCTCTCTTCATCCAGTTTTAGTTGCCAAAATCCTTGTGAGGCATCGAGCTTTGTAAAGTATCTGGCACCTGACATTTTTTGGTGATTTCTTCTCGCTTGGGAATCTGGTAGTGTTCACATTTTATGCTTGCATTTAAGTCCTTTGGATCCATGCATATTCTTAGATCATTGTTCTTTTTCTTTACACATACCATGGAGTTAACCTAATCTGTCGGCTCTTCGACTTTCCTGATGACTCCTAGTGTGGTCATTCTGTCCAGTTCTTTCTTGAGCCGGTCATGCAGGGGTGCTGGAACTCTTCGTGGATCTATTAGGATACACCTAAGCTATCTATTTTCTGTCCATTATAGCTCTTCAGTAGTACTGACTTTTTCTGTATTTTGGGCTTTTCTTTCATGTTTTTAATGTCACTCATACTGATTAAGTTTGCTTTTGCCCCAGTGTCTAGTTTCAATGTAACTAATGCTCCATTTACCTGCAGTGGGATCATCCATTTGTCCTCTTTTACTGCATTGACGTTATGTTCAGCATTGTTTATTCCTGAGGGCTGCACATTTTCTGTATCCTTTTCTATATTGTCACATGACACCATTCCTACAAAAAATGTCTCACTTAAATCAGTGTCCTCAATCACATTAACTCGGACTTGTTGCCCTTTCTTTGTTTTTACTTTTGAAAAGCATTGTTTGGCAAAGTGATTCTTTCCATGACATTTTGTGCACATTTTTCCAAACGCTGGGCATTGTTTTAACTGGTGTTTGTAACCACAGCGTTTACAATTAAAAATTCCTTCCTCCGATTGCTTTTCATTTCTGTTCTGCCCATGTTGCTTCCCCTTGTAGAACACAGCACTGACAGCAGCACTTACTACAATCGCATCATTATTGATTTCACTGAAAGTCTTTGCGTGCTGTCGAGCTAGCTCACTGGCTTGGCATATATTCACAGCATTTTCCAATGTTAGTTCGGTTTCTCTCAACAGACATTCCCTGACTTTTTTATCATGAATACCAAACACAATCTGGTCACGAGTCATGGATGCTTTCAGCTCAGAGAAATTACATGTCTGTGCTTTCAGTTTCAGATCGGTCACAAAGCTATCAAATGTCTCATTTTGCCGCTGTGTCCTCGAATGGAACACGTATCTTTCATAGGTTTCATTCTTTTGGGGAGAACAATGTGTCTCAAATTTCTTTAGCACACCGTCTAAATTTTCTCTGTTCTCCTCTGGATTAAATACAAATGTATTAAATACCTCTATCGCCTGTGGGCCTGCAACCATGAGCAGCAACGCTATTTTTCTTGCGTCTGGCTTCGTACCGAATCCGATGGCAGCAATGTAGAGTTCGAATTGTTGTTTGAAAGTCCACCAATTGTAGTCGACATTTCCCGTGAGATTCAAAAACTCCGGTGGCCTCAAATTCTCCATGTCGCTTTTCACAATTTTCAGCAGATCTTCACCAATCCTGGTACCATGTTATGTTCATTAATAACTAGACATTCTTATTATGAACAGCTAGCCTCTAGCTAGACATTTATTCAGTACACGTTCTCTAGGTATAGCATCTGTAGAGATTCAGCATGTGTGCTTCTGTGTGCAGGCTTCCATCTTGACTACCGCCTTCTGGGTAGCCTAGTGCATCGTGGGTAGTGTAGTCTTAAACACATACAACTAAATATACAGCTCTATGGCTCCATCTAATGTACCACTCCAGAATGACATGTTATTGATCATTACAGATACACGCACAATCGGGGTGCCAATCAAACACACGGCCTAAAAGATTGCTGAATTTAATGCTTGTGAGTTTTGTGCCCAAGTACAACATGCCTAAATCGCCTTTATCTTTTATGACCATCTTGCGATCCTTCCTCCCGAACGCCCATAATAATGGCTCCGCTCCCAAATGACAGACCCTTCTATGTGAGTTTCCTGCAATTGCGCTCGGTCAGAGGCTCGCCTCAAATTACGACCAGATTTTCAGGTGCAGCAGGAAACAAAGTCATTTTTCTGATGTTTTATTGCAATTTTTTAAGCGTTTAAAAAAAAAAAATTATCCTTACTGAGACCCGCTCTGTATTTTCTGTTTCTTTGAATGCATTTTTATGGTGTCAGTATAAGTCACATTAAAAATTGAAAAGCTTTCCCGATTGCAGGTTCTTAAACATCTGATGTGCATGAATGATGGTTAAATGAGTTGAAACTTCTAATTTTCATACTTAAAGAAGAAATGTATGGTGTGAGTTCGGCGCTTTCCCTGGTGTTGTTTAAGCTGATTTATGCTCATTTTACATTCGGGCATATTCTAATGAGATTCGCAGGAAATTTGAGCATAACTTGACATTGGCAGAATGGCATTTTCGGGTTTAACTTCAGAGGAAATTCCAGGCCCCGGATTGAACTTGTACATCAACAAACCATTTGGACCATTAAGATACCGTATTTGATCAGAAGATACAATAGTGTTTCAAACAGTAGCAAAACGATGATTCAATACAAGTGCTGCAGTGGATGAAATCTGCTTTTCTCAGTTTTCTAGTAAACAGATGTTTATTATACCTATTTTTGAAAAGAAAATCCTTCCTCTTTTGTAGCGTCAGCAGTTCTCTGATGACTTGGCAATGTGGCTATGCTTCGTGTGTGATTCTACATAGTTGAACCTTGCCTATTCTAGTCAGTTATATTCTGGTCTGGGAGCATTACAGCTGAGCTTAATACTGTCCTCAGCCAAAGTGCACAGGCCCACTTACAGATTTTCACTGGATAGCTGAATTTTATTCCCCCTTCCTTAGCTCTGGACACCAAGGCCAATTGGGATGCTTCCCAATGCTGCTCCAATGAGAAAATGTAACTCTGCACAGAGCAGGAACTGAACCAGGAACCTGCCTATTCCGTACAGGTCAGTATCTGGCCACCAGTGCCTCTACCTGAGCCATTAGGTAAGGTGTTACTTTTTAAAAATGATTTAATGTCATCAATCCTTATACTGGATGGGACTCTGTGTTATTACTTCCTCCCAGTATAGTACATCTTAGTTCACCCCCCAAATAAAATGTTTCAGACATGGGGGCAGATATGGTGGATTGCATGGGAGGCATAATGGGCAGAACTGTGGATGCAACATGTAGAATCTTAACAAATGCAGCCATGAATTTTGTCAATGGTTATAGATATATGATATGTCCCTTCTAAACTTGCTCCAGTGTGAAACCTACCCAGGAGGAATTAAACCGAGATTAATTCCGAACACAAAAAAACCTACCCAAGAGGGGTAGGACTGGGTCAATAATTGAACTCGGAGTTTATACAGGCATTTGGAGGAAGGATTTGGGATCTGATGTGATGTGCAATTGCCAGAATAAGTGAGTTATTAGTGGTAAATTTCTACTTGACCCAGAGGAAAGTTCACACATATTGAATATATACAAAAAACAAGTGAACTTTGCTGCTTTGGTCTGACAGTACTTAAAAAAACAAACTCTATTGGTTGACTCCCTGAAGTCCTGCTCATGTGTATGAGGTATTGGAGCCTACTCTGACTATCTTTGAGATCATTATGGTACAGTCAGTCAGCTCTGGCATGAAGTTTTTTAAAAATGTGGATGTCATATATCAAATACAAATATCACATGCCACAAAAATTATTAGAGCTGTGTTTACACAATTACTGTATATTTATTGTTTTAATAGATTATTAATAATGGGGCTTAACAACATTTGACATAAGGCATATCTCATTATAGGGTGGTGAAGTATTTCTTATGACATTGTAATGCAATAGAACATTTTCTCTAAAGGCATGAAATACTTAAAGATGTTGCAAAAATTCCACTCATTGTATAACACATCAGTAGTGATGTCATTGAAGATAATTATGACATTTTAATCTTATGTTGGGAAGAGGGAGACTGTGACTGTTGTCAGCGACATCTGACTAAGAGCAAAGGATGTTATGCCAGTGTTAATACCATAAGATCCCAGGCATCGCCTGTCATCACAGCATGATATATTTCACTGCACTTTATTACTGTCCAATAAACTGGGTATTTACTTGTGCTCCAATGGAGGTTAAGTTAATTATACTAAAGTGTCAGCTGTGGCTCAGTGGGTAGCACTCTCGTCTCTGAGTCAGAAGGTTGTGGGTTCAAGTCCCACTCCAGAAACTTGAGCACAAAAATCTAGGCTGACACTCCAGTGCAGTGCTGAGGGAGTGCTGCACTGTTGGAGGTGCCGTCTTTCGGATGAGATGTTAAACTGAGGCCCCGTCTGCTCTCTCAGGCGGACGTAAAAGATCCCACGGCACTATTTCGAAGAAGAGCAGGGGAGCTATCCCCGGTGTCCTGACCAATATTTATCCCTCAACCAACATAACAAGAACAGATTATCTGGTCATTATCACATTGCTGTTTGTGGAAGCTTGCTGTGCGCAAATTGGCTGCCATGTTTCCTACATTACAACAGTGACTACACTTCAAAAGTATTTCATTAGCTGTGGTCATGAAACACGCTATATAAATGCAAGTCTTTATTTTAAAGTGCTGGCATCAAAGTAATGATCTGCAAGTGTATCCTGCTTGTGCTGTTTCTTAATTATTTTTAACTGTAACCTAACATGGTTAATCACCTATAGAAAATTGTTGTTTGGTTTATTTTGCAGTAATGTGCTTCTGGTGGCCTCTGAGCTCCATCTGTAGTATAAATAATTGCTTGGAAAAGTACACCTTAGCAAAATGTGTTATTAATAGTGTGGAAACATACTTACCAAATTTATCATCATAATTCATACCAACTAAAATCTTTTAAGGTGTTTACTATTTCTTGAATTCGGCTAACCTGGACAACGTAAATTTGCCTAGTAATATTAATTACGTGTACACTTAATTTCCTTAACAATTAAAAAATATGTATTCTGTTTACTGTCTTTCAAAATATGCCATAATGAATTTCTGTAAAGTCTTGTGTCTAATATCATGAAATAGAATTGAAAAAAATGAACTGAACATATGTGACCTTGTAAAGGAAATGAGTCATTGGAAATTGTCACGTAAGGATTTGGGAAAACTAGCACACAAAGAAAGATGATCACAAGGATTCTCACTCGCATAAACTCTAATTCTACCCATTTTAAATGCCTTGCGACAACTACACCACGGTGTAGATTTGTGAAGTTTAATCAACGTCAAACCCCAAAATCCAGTTGTCTGAGTGGTTATTTTATAATCTTGAAAAACAGATTCTCTGGTCTGAAAAAGGGCATGAATTATTACACAATTTTTACATATGTAGATTTTATCTTCAGTCGTACTTTAAATAAAACAAATCACTGTCTTAGTTAGTTAGCTAATTTTTTTTAACAGACAATTGTTTGACATTAATTTTGATTGAAGGCTTGATGTTGATTTATTTTCTTTCACATAAGTACATACAGGGTATCAATGTAACATTGAACGTCATCATAGTATGATAGTACAACAGTATCATAAGATATACATTCCCCCTTAGGCGAGAAATTTAATTTTAAACATTGGCTTTAGGGTTTCACCATTGCTGATAAATATTTTCATAATTGAGGGTAACTTGTGGATATTTTGTATTCTAAAGTATGCTAGACACAGAAAGAAATCTATAGCTTGAAGCCAAGGTTTATGATAAAATATTTTAAAGCATTTCAAAACTTACATGATTATTTCTATTCTATGTGTTTATTAATTAAACAACTAATTTTGACAAGTCTTAAATTGTTTTTTAGAGACTGGACAAGTCTTGCTTTCCAGCTACAGTATCAGCCTTGAATCTCGAAATCTGCTCGCAATCTGAGGTGAAGAGCTCATTACGGGAAGTATTTACTGAGGGCAGCAAGAACCTGTCGGGGGTGTTCTAACATAGTGGGCTGAAATCACTCTTTTCCCTAGTGGTAGGAAAAGGCAGAGAAAATCTCAAAGTTCCCTTAAGACACTGCATGAGACTACACAATGGCAATCCTCCCTTTGCTCATCAAGAATGCTTTGAAGTGTCGCACAGATAGCAAAGTACATTTTTGACACTGGTAGCAATTTTGACATTGTATGCTTGATCCAACTATTTTGACATTTTAAGTGGCACAATTAATTTTCCAGCAAAATAAAATGCAATATAAAACCTTCATGCGCAGTTACATATTCAGTGATGATAATGTTAGGATATGATAGCACAATTGCAGATTGAAAATAAAATCATTTTTGGAACTCCCAAAGCTTGAAACAGTATGTTTAGAAAATTTCTTCTTTGGTTGTTATCCTACTTGTTAAATGTACTTGGTAAGGGTACCACTTACAACATAGCAGACATGCAGCAGAATGAAGTCTCACTTCATATGTCCTACTCGTTTCCTTTATCTTTAAGTTCTCAAAAATGAATCGCCTCCAATTGACATCCTAGATTGATTCACCAGATTTAGTATTCAAACATTAACATTGGACCTATACCGGCTCACTACAGCTTACCCCAGCTGTCTTTGTACTACATTTCAGAATATAGAAAAGCAATGTTTGGTTTATCAAGTTAGATGTTCTAATGGGTGAAAATTTAGTGACCATTTTAAGTTTTGTGAAAGTAGTGATCTGAATGCAGTGGAATTCACTGCTGAAAACGCCACAGAACCAATGATGAGCCAAAAAGAATATGGATGCTGAAACTGTTACTGACAGGTGACCGTACAGATATATATATAGATAATAAACTGTAGAGAAAAGATAAATCAAGAACATTGGTTCAAATTAGCAACAGGCAAATTCAGGAACAACGTTGGAAGGTTCTTCACACAATGAGTGACCAATGTGTGAAATAGGTTTCTGGACTCAGCTGATGCAGTTTTCCAGCCTATAGCGTGGTTTCCTGGGATTTAACGTCACCAGAGAGGCTCAGCAAAAAGCAATCTCAATGACTTGTAGGTCTCTATATCATTAAGAAACTAGATGTTTTTCTGAAACTCAGTAAAATGAGGGAGAGTGGGTATTTTAAACAAAATGCACTTGCTTGGAAATGTTTCTCCTCCTTTCATATAAAACCACAAGATGAGGAAGGCAATTTGGCTTATCTTGGCTCATTCATCCAGAAAGAATGTACATTCTCTTTAGCACAGCGTCTAATATTTCTTAATTTTTTTTCTTTTTTTTTTGCTTCCATTCCACATGTTGATCACTTTGTTGAACATTCAGGTATAATTCCTAAATTTGTCTTTCGCTAGTTTGAATCTGTGGCTTGTGGTCCTACACCACAGTTTAATTTGGAGTAGTGTTCTGGTTTTATGATATACTATCTTAAATATCTCAGTATAGTCATCTCCTAGTCACATCAGCTTAAGACTAAAAAGCCCAATTTTCTGCAACCTTGCTCAAGACTTCAGATACGTGGATTCAATCTTGTGACTCTTTACTGATGCCAGGGCTTGAATCTCCTCACTGTATCTTGGTGACCAGGACTAGACATATTACTCTTAAGGACTACAGCTTTGTGCTTGGAGCATCAATTTTCCCTATTAGTTTGAGTATTCTTCAGTTTTTGATGTTGTTCCCACTTGACTTACACATACGTGCATTTTCCAGCAGGGGTCAGTGAGTAGTGATCAGGAACAAAAACTGTGGCTGATTTTTCTCCAATCTAATCCAGGAGCATTGACATCAATTGTAGTGTGTATGTAAACACCTCAATTGAGATTAGTAAAGAATGGGAATTGAATGTGAGGCCATCATGGTCTCTTTAGTTAGTTCCGCTTATGCAGTACAAATTGAACCAGTGTTAGAAACAACTGAGTGATATTACTGGACAGAGTGAAACAAACACCACAACACTTAAGAAAAAATGTTTATGTTTTATTGGATTATATTTCTGAAGGGAAATGGATGCAATTTATATACATTAAAATAAAGTAGAGAAAATGCAAACTACCAGATTGAATATTCAAACACAGCAGTGAGTAATGTAAAATAAAAGTTTAAAATAGAGAGGCATTTCCCTGATGGTTTAAAAGTGGTGCCAAGTGCAGCATTAAATTATACACAGTACAAGGTCCTAAGTTTGATTCCCAGTCAGTACCGAGTTGTCTGCTCTCAGCTGGGCAGTGGGTGGATACTACAATTGGCCTCTGCAGTCGTGGGCTAGGAAGGAGGAAAAACTGAGCTAGGATTTCCACTCCCTAGTATGTATCTGCTGACCATTGCTGGATCTGTTGGGCGATGGCAGATATGGGCTTGGATGCTGACTCTCACTGAACACAAGAGTTGCCTATGGAATCTGCTCTAGTTTCTAGGCTAGTACCTTAAGGAATCGAGAGAAAATACCCCCCCCCCCCACAGAACAAGGTGGTACAAGATTTGGCATCGTTGTGAGTAGGATTGTCATAAAAGGTGCTATGGAAAGGAGGACGAAAGTTGCACTTTGTGCTCCAGCTGAGGGCTGAGGGAGGGAGACCCTCCCAGTTTAAAAAAAAAATCTCCCTGAAGTAGGAAAGGACTAAATTGAGGTGAAAGTTGCAGTGTGTGCTCCAGCTGGGGGAGGGAGACCCTCCCAGTAAAATAGAATCTCCCTGAAGTAGGAAAGGAATAAAGTTGCACTCTGTGCTCCAGAAGGGGGAGGGAGAAGGGAGACCCTCCCAGTAAAATAGAATCTCCCTGAAGTAGGAAAGGACTAAGTTGTGGTGAAAGTTGCACTCTGTGCTCCAGCTGGGGGAGAGAGACCCTCCCATTAAAATAGAATCTCCCTGAAGTAGGAAAAGACTAAAGTTGCGCTCTGTGCTCCAGAAGGGCGAGGGAGAAGGGAGACCCTCCCAGTAAAATAGAATCTCCCTGAAGTTGCAAAGGAGTAAAGTTGCGGTGAAAGTTGCACACTGTACTCCAGAAGAGAGGAGGGAGACCCTCCCAATAAAATAGAATCTCCCTGAAGTTGCAAAGGAGTAAAGTTGCGGTGAATGTTGCACTCTGTACTCCAGAAGGGAGGAGGGAGACCCTCCCAGTAAAATAGAATCTCCCTGATGTTGCAAAGGAGTAAAGTTGCGGTGAAAGTTGCACTCTGTATTCCAGAAGGGAGGAGGGAGACCCTCCCAGTAAAATAGAATCTCCCTGAAGTAGGAAAAGACTAAGTTGCGGTGAAAGTTGCACTGTGTGCTCCAGCTGGGGGAGGGAGAAGGGAAAGATCTCGCGATGGGAGCGAGCGGAGCGGGGCGGGTGCACGGGATTTGCGGGGCTTCCCGTTGGGCTGCGGTTGGAGCGACACGGAGACGGGGAGCGAGCGAGCGAGAGGAGCAAAAAAAAAACCCAAATTAAAAAAAAAACAAGAATTTCTTTTAAAAAAAAAGCACGACAGCGTTAACGAAACCACTTTTTAATATATATATAATATATAAAAATTGAAAAAAAAATCGCTGCCGACCAGGGAGAGTGTCGAGCTGCCCCGAGTGTGTGTGTGTGCGCGGCTCCCCGGTGGTGCTGGAGGAGGAGCCGGGCCGGGCCGATGCTGCAGGCGGCCGGTGGCGGTCGGAGGGGGCCGAGTCTCTGAGGTAAATGTGCGCATAACCCGGTCTCCCTTCACTTCCGCCATCTTGAGCGAGTGTGTGTGGACTGGGGGAGCGAGAGAAAAAATTGGGAGGAGTTTTTTGCTCCACTTCTGACATTAGATTTTTTTCTCCTCGATTTCTAGCTGGGTTGGCGAAGGACAGCCGCGTTACCCGAGTCGGTGAGTGCTGGGGGTGGGGGGAATATATATATATATAAATTTCACCCCCCTCCCCTCTCATAAATTCTCCCCCTTCACCAATTGTGTATTTTTGATTAGAAGACAGAGAGAGAGAGAGAGAGAGAGAGGAAAAAAAATCATCAGGATTCCGTTGCCCCAAATTCCTCTCTGCTCTGACTGCAATGCTGCTACGGGCTTGCGTACATCCGTCATGTCTGTTTGTCAGAGAGGGAAAAAAAAACATTAGAAGGATAAAGAAAGGCTTTATTGGAATCTGTTGTTTTTAACCACAAAAACAACCCACATACCATTCTCACTTGGGATCTACGCTGTAAAATATTAAGTTTCGAGTGTTTACCAACCTGCAAAGAGTCGTGACAATATTTCCCAAGGTTGGTGTTTACGATCGTTTTGAGAAGGTTTTCTGGGTCCCCTCCCTCTTTTTTTTGGATCCATGTAAATGAGAGATTCGTCCTATTTTGAAAAAAAAAGCTTCCCCCCCCCCCCCCCCCCCACATCCCCTCCCCTCCAATCCTGTCATTTATAAGTGTTGATTACTGCTGCGTTACATTGGGAACATGATTTAAAAACCCCAATATGGGATGGGGATAATCATGCTCCGTGAAATGGGGTAGCCACACTTTAATATGATTTTGCTGTCTGAATTTGGAGTGTAAAATTCTTTAATGTAATTTTAATGAACTGCAACCATTGTTTTGAGTAATATAAACAAAAGCAATGACTGTCATAAACTGACTTCAACTTGTACATTGCTGGTATTTTGCTAAAGAAAATGAATCTTAGGCCTGGATATTTGTAAATATATTATTGTCAGACTATGTAAACTGTAAATATTATAGGCAGAACAAAATATTTGAAAATATTTGTACTGGAATGCTGTAAACTAATATATATTGGTTAGATGAAGGATAGTTTATTGTGGTCAAACTTGTAAGTTGACCTGGAGTAGTTTGTATTCTTTTAATGTCAAATGTGTGTTTTAATGTCAAGTCTATGAAAAAGTGATAAACCAACTTTTTATAGTCAATGTTTAAATTATTATTGGTTAAGGAGATGAGAAGGGGGAATCTAATTTGGAGCAGAATGGTTAGGAAGAGTTATGCATTTAAAAAAATATAAACTGCCATAAATTCACTAATTTTTTATTAACTTTAATCTATTTTGGGGAAATTGACTATACTAAATAAAACAATAGAGGTATAGGTAGTGATTTCACTCCAAGCTTTTTGACAGGATACACAAGCACCTTTTTAATCAATATATATGCAGGAATTCTAATGTTTTGAGAAAGTAATAAGATAGTGAAGGTTTTGTAGGTACCAGCTGACTAGTATTGAGATGTTTTTCACCCTCTGAGCCTGTAAAGTGTTTGTGCAGGCTGTGATAAGTAGAATGATGACATTCTGGTGGGTTGATGTATTTAATCCTATATGCAAGCTCCCAAAACCACAGTTATCCATGGTAGCAGGAAATGAGTGAAAACTAGCATGTGTGTGTATACAGTGAATAATGGATAGCTGGGAGTGATAACAAAGCACTATTCTGATGAAGGAGTTCAGATGATAGTTATAAAATGCTTCAGCTTTGCTGTCATGTGAGCCCCTCAATTAGTTAACTGCCATGACATTTCTATATATGTCTTTATTCAATGGGGTTGTCTTTTGTCCAGTTTTGCCTTTTTTGTTAGCATAGATCTTGACTGCAGGTGCAAGCTTGTATTGTACAATGTCAATCATTAAACTTACTGTGCAATTGATTACTTTTAAGTTTATGGAAAACTTGCACCCTCAGAGTTTTATAACCTGGAAATTCTTCCATGCTCCAATTTCCATCAGGCAGTTGAACCAGCATACAAGATTTCATGGTATTTGCAGTTGAACAGCACATGAACATAGAATTTATGTGTGGAGTTTGATGAGTTAAATTGCAGCTTTTAAGCAATAATGTGTCTTTACTAAAAAGGAAAATGTGTTGATAATTTAACATGGATCAATTCTAAATTGAATCCATTGCGAAACATTGAAGGAATGTTCTACAATCTCTAAATTAATTACATTTGTGTATTCAGATTCATGCTAACCTGTGTGTGAGTTAAAGCAACAATTCTAGATAGCACTTTTTCATGCATGTGTAAGCAATTGTGTTTTTCTCCTCTCATTTATTGTGAGGGCTATACAGGGTTATTTAATATCGTGAATCTTCCTTCCTAAAGTCATTGCTCAAATTCAAACCACTCTATTTGTCACAAGATCCCAGTTTTGATGTAAAAGCTAGCAAATGCTAAATCTTTTTTTTAAAAGCTTCAAATATATGTATATTCCAAAAGATAAACTGTATGTTTGTTTGGATAAAAATACATTTACTTATTGAGTAGAGGATGCTGCATAACAAGTTTTCCAAATAATGACAGTTTTAGATTTTAAAATTTTCTGTCTCAAATGTCACAGCAGTTGCAAAGCTATGGTTGCCTGGCAGATTAAAAAAAATATGTACCAGTATGAATATGAAGTTCTCATTTAAATCTTCCAATACTACAAAGTTTGCAATACGGGGTGGGCTAGTTTTTTCATATTTCCATTATATCAAATCTTTTCATAATTACTTTTGATGATTACTATATATTCATGAGGAGGGAGGGAAGAAAGATTAACAAGCAAATAAGTCGATTGCGTCATATTACAAAATCCTATGATGCGCAGAGCTCAAAATGATCTCGGAGCCACTAGACCAAGACCAGTATATTTAACAATGGATCAGTAGAAGTGTACCCTGGGCTGATAGAATAGTGAATGCAAATACTAATGTGTATTTGCTGCGCTATACCTCAGTTTTGAGAAGCTTATTTGCAAATTTTATTATGCAAACTGTCTGCAGTAAGTAGCTACGTCAAGGTGCAGTTTCTTTTTAGTTTCTATTACTGCAGCCCAGTGAATTGCTGTCCAGTAGTTCTGTTACTATTACTGCAGCCCAGTGAATTGCTGTCCAGTAGTTCTGTTACTATTACTGCAGCCCAGTGAATTGCTGTCCAGTAGTTCTGTTACTATTACTGCAGCCCAGTGAATTGCTGTCCAGTAGTTCTGTTACTATTACTGCAGCCCAGTGAATTGCTGTCCAGTAGTTCTGTTACTATTACTGCAGCCCAGTGAATTGCTGTCCAGTAGTTCTGTTACTATTACTGCAGCCCAGTGAATTGCTGTCCAGTAGTTCTGTTACTATTACTGAAGCCCAGTGAATTGCTGTCCAGTAGTTCTGTTACTATTACTGCAGCCCAGTGAATTGCTGTCCAGTAGTTCTGTTACTATTACTGCAGCCCAGTGAATTGCTGTCCAGTAGTTCTGTTACTATTACTGCAGCCCAGTGAATTGCTGTCCAGTAGTTCTGTTTCTATTACTGCAGCCCAGTGAATTGCTGTTCAGTAGTTCTGTTTCTATTACTGCAGCCCAGTGAATTGCTGTCCAGTAGTTCTGTTTCTATTACTGCAGCCCAGTGAATTGCTGTCCAGTAGTTCTGTTTCTATTACTGCAGCCCAGTGAATTGCTGTCCAGTAGTTCTGTTACTATTACTGCAGCCCAGTGAATTGCTGTCCAGTAGTTCTGTTTCTATTACTGCAGCCCAGTGAATTGCTGTCCAGTAGTTCTGTTACTATTACTGCAGCCCAGTGAATTGCTGTCCAGTAGTTCTGTTACCATTACTGCAGCCCAGTGAATTGCTGTTCAGTAGTTCTGTTTCTATTACTGCAGCCCAGTGAATTGCTGTCCAGTAGTTCTGTTACTATTACTGCAGCCCAGTGAATTGCTGTCCAGTAGTTCTGTTACTATTACTGCAGCCCAGTGAATTGCTGTCCAGTAGTTCTGTTACTATTACTGCAGCCCAGTGAATTGCTGTCCAGTAGTTCTGTTACTATTACTGCAGCCCAGTGAATTGCTGTCCAGTAGTTCTGTTACTATTACTGCAGCCCAGTGAATTGCTGTCCAGTAGTTCTGTTACTATTACTGCAGCCCAGTGAATTGCTGTCCAGTAGTTCTGTTACTATTACTGCAGCCCAGTGAATTGCTGTCCAGTAGTTCTGTTACTATTACTGCAGCCCAGTGAATTGCTGTCCAGTAGTTCTGTTACTATTACTGCAGCCCAGTGAATTGCTGTCCAGTAGTTCTGCAGGTTTAATTTCAAGCTTTGGGTGTGTGATGTTACAGAATTGTCAAATTCCAATGACTAATTGCAGTCGTATAGTTTGAATTATAGCGCGTGCTGTTTAAAACAATTTCAGAAGAGAAAGCATATGATTTTAATATCAAAAGACAATAACATTTGACCTTGACGAGCAAGTTTCTCATGTTTAAATTTTTGAATATTCGCTGCATTGTAGTTAATGAGGAATTGGCAAATATTCTATAAAATAAAAATGTATTTTCAAGGAGATAGGAAATTGTCTGCGCTGATTCCAAATTAACTGGTCCAGATGGAAAACAGTTTTTTTTCCTCTTGTGGCTTTCCAGATTCCTGTCTTAAGTGTTTTGAATATTGTGTTTTAATTTCTTATTTCAGATTTACAACCTTTTACCCTTGCTTTTAGTTTTCTTAATTCACCTTTGCTTCTAGATTATATTTGTTAACCAAGAGGTTCTTTGATGGCTGGTTGATAAAGGCACCACCAATTGCAGCATTAAGGTCAGAGGTTCAATTCCTGGTCTGGGATGAGTTAGATGATCTCAGCAGGGGTAACATTTGTTTCAGCACTCCTCATTTATGGAGGGGGAAAAATCAGCCAAGGTTTTCCCCCCCCTAACTGCTATGTAGCAACTGTTGTTGGATGAAGATATGATCAGGCTTGGTAATTATGCTTGTCACAGTTGACTAGCTTGCCGACAATGAAGAATGACCACTTGGGCTGCCACTGCCTTGGAACTGTACACCAGCAAAAGTCCATATTTTCAGGAGAGAAAAGGGGAACAATAAACACTTTTTTTGGGGGGGGGGAATACTTTGTTAACTTAAAAAAAAAATTGTGGTTAATTTTGCGATAACTTTTACCACGGTCAAAACGATTTGTGCATCCTTGGTTGAATGGATTCTCGTGGCATTCTTTTACTATTCAAAAGACTTAAAAGCAAGAATTTTAAAGCATTTTTCATGTCACATTTGACTTCTGACCACATCAATTCAGTTTTGACTGAATGTAGTTTATTTGCAAACAATATCTGCATAAGATAAATTTTGTTTTTTTCAAACCAAATTTGTATACTTTGTTTCTGCTTCTTTGTAGCACGTGCTACAATTCAGATGCTTGTTTGGTGGAAATGTTATGCACAAAATGTAATCATTGTTTGTATTGTGGTATGTACTTGGGTCTTTGCCTTATAGTAGGCTTGCACAAGGAGTAGATTGCAATGTCTTAATTGTTTAATGCTTGAGGCATATTCAGGTTAGAAGCTGCATTGTGACCTAATGCGCTTTAACATTAGGGCGATGGTGGCATTGGACTCCATTTGGCTTAGTAGCAGGGTAAAACTTAGCTGTGAAGCTGAGCAATACTTTAAGAATGCGCAACTCCCTCTGGTGGGCCTTTCATTGAACAGATAGATCAGTTTGGCTTGAAAATTGGACCAGATTATGAATTATTGAGACTTCAAAGTTGATCAGTATTGCATTTGAGATTGTGCATTAGTTAATGCTTTCTGTGTTGATTGACAAAGTAGAAATGGGATAAGTTAGTATTTGGTTGATTGATACTATATGAAATATAGAGAGAGTGCACTAAAAGATTAAAATGACCACCAGTATTACGTTTTTTTTGTAAATCTACAGTTATGTATGTCTTGCATCTACCTGTACAGACATTTTATTTGTAACTCGAAGGCTCAGCTTCCTGATTAGTTCATTGTTTTTACTGTGAAAGTTTTCTGTTTTATTATAGAAACATTGGATATATACTAGAACAATTCTGCTTCCTTTCAGCCACAATGACAGTTCCTCACTAACAGCACAACAAAGATAAAGAGTGGAAAGTCAAAGTACTAACTTAACCAAATCCAAGACCTAAGTTTATTCAAGAGTGAGTGGTAGTGCGGGGCTGAGACGGGATGCAGAGTGAGTGATAGGAGATAATACCCAGGGCTGTGGAATGCACTACAGGAGTTAGCAATTGAAGCAGAGCATGTCAATTTTTAAGAATAGGTTAGATAGGTGGTTGAAGGAAAGGGAGATAGAGATACGGTAAGAGTGAGCACACTGGATTAGGGCTACTGCTCATGTGGGGGATGAACACGGACAGATTGGATTGAATGTTCTGTTTCTGGCCTACCAGCTCTTTCCCTCTACCTCTGCAACCTTCTCCAGTCTTTCACCCCCTTTGGCACTCTGATTGAGGTTTTTTGTGCAGTTCCCCTTTAATTCATCCCATCGGTGGCAGAGCCTTCAGCTGCTTCAGCACTACTTTGTGGAACAATCTTCCTAAATCCCCATGTCTCTACTTCTCTCATTTCCACTTGGCGCAATGGTAGCACTTTTGCCTGAGTCAGAAGGTTGTGGATTCAAGCCCCACTCCGGGACATGAGCACATATTCTAAGCTGACACTTCATTGCGATACTGATGGAGTGCTGCATTGTTGGAAATGTTGTATTTCGTTTGAGATGTTAAACCAAAGCTCCATTTGCCTGTTCAGGTGGGCATATATGCTCCCATGGCACTTTTTCAACTCCATGAACTCTCAAGGCAATCTGTGCAAACAATCTGTAGACTACAACTTCTAGGGTGGAGCTTAAGGCTTCCATCTCCTCAGTCTAATGGACAAAAGGGCAGCACTTACAAACAGGAAACAGTGGCACACTCTGTTAATGGACAGTCTTGCTGTCGATCACAAAATAAAACAGTTTATTGCCTCATCTGTTTTTCAGATGAGATATTACACCAAAGCTCTGTTTTTTAGATGAGATACTACACCAAAGCTCTGTCTATGCAAAAGATACAGTGGCACTTTTTCCAAAGAAGAGCTGAGAATTTGTCCAGGGTTCTGGTCAACCCTCAAACATCACCACAAACAGATGAACATGGTCATTCGTTTCAGTGCTGTTTGTGGGACCTGCAGTGCTGCACTTACCTATGAAACAACAGTGACTTCACTTCAAAAAATAAATTAATTGGCTGTGCAGTACTTTTGGAATGTCCCTTTGACGTGAAGGGCACTAATAAATGCAAATTCTTAATTTTTTTTCTCCTTTTAAAAACCTTCTTTGAACCTATCTTTTCAACCAAACTTTTATTCATCCCTAATAATTTCTCTCTGGCATGGGGTGTGTCCATGCACTCATTTTATTTTGTTAAGTGCTGTAGGACTTTTTTTTTACATTAGAGGTACTATATACTGAGGGCGATTGACAGGATAGATGTGGAGAGATTGTTTCCCTGGCTGGAGAGTCCAGAACTGGGGGGTGGGGGGGTTGGCCTTTTAAGACTGACATGAGGAGGAATTTCTTCACTCGAGTGTTGTGAATCTTTGGAATGCTCTGCCTCATTGAGTATATTCATGGCTGAGATCGATAGATTTTTGGACTCTAAAGGAATCAAGGGATATGGGGGCGAGGACAGGAAAGTGGAGTTGAGGTCGAAGATCAGCCATGATCTTATTGAAAGGCGGAGCGGTATTGAGGGGCCAGCTGGCATACTCCTGCTCCTAGTTCTTATATTCTTATGTTCTTAACAATGTGAAAATTTAATTAATTTATATATTTTTGTTTTATGATTGCAAACAGTGTATAATATGATCATAGAATGGTTACAGCACAGAAGGAGGCCATTCAGCCCGTCGAGCCTGTGCCGGCTCTCTGCAAGAGCACCTCAGCTAGTCCCACTCCCCCGCCCTTTCCCGCAGCCCTGCAAATTTTTCTCCTTCAGGTACTTATCCAATTCCCTTTTGAAAGCCACAATTGAATCTGCCTCCGCCACTCTTTCAGGTAGTGAATTCCAGATCCTAACCACTCACTGCGTAAAAAAGTTTTTCCTCATGTTGCCTTTGGTTTTTCTGCCAATCATAAATCTGTGTCCTCTGGTTCTCGATCCTTCCGACCATGTTCATAAGTTTTTATATTTAACCAACTGTTATACAGTACTCCAATTTCTCAACTGTTGTACTGTACTCCAATTTCTCAACTGTATTACAGTAACTTTCCCCACTTATGGATCGTGTCTGCTGCTTGAACTATCTTCATTGACTTCATGTGAAGTGGAGGACAATTATGTTGTGGTGGTACATACAAGATATTGTGAAATTGGTAAAGTTGGAAAATCTTTTGAAGAAACCAAAATATAATTAAGCTAAATTGAGCTGTGATGAATATAAAAGTACCTTTCACAGTGCACAAATTTAGTTTTAAAAAGGTGTATTACTTTATATTCTCTTTCCTCACCCACATGCTTCCTTTAATTGAGAGAGCTATTGAGCAAAATTATTTTTTTCCCCACAACTTTTCCAGCAGCATAATAACACGACCTATGCTGTTGCCCATTTGTGCTTGGTTTTATTTCTCATAGTGTCATTGATCTTTGGGGTCTGTTGGAACTAATAAATGCTTAAGCGTCAGGTAGTTTTAGGACTTCAGCATGTGATCATTTATTTTGAAGTAAGCCCAACAATTGGTTTAAGGCAAGGCAGATTGAGTGATATCCTTATAATTATTTTAGAAGTTCATTATTTTAATGGTATTCCCTGGCCTCAAGTGCAAATGACTCTTTTTCTTTTAAAAAGTCGAAAGAATCAGTTTATCTGTTTCCATAGTCCAGAGAATATTTCTAAATGGAAAACCCTGGATTTGCTTGTTGCCTGTGGACAGTGAGTTCCTAATGGATGCAAGGGCTTTTTATAAACCTGGAAATGGCAATCAACTTGTTCAGACTGATGTTGCTTCTGTATAACATGGTTTTGTGTGTCGCCCATTTGGGACTTGTCTATTCGGTGTGTTTGCAGACTATTACAAGGAAGAATAAAGCTTCCTAAATTGTCACATGTGAATTACTTAATTAGTCAAGGTCATACATGTTTTAATGTTTAAAATAAAATATGTAACTGTGTAATGTATTAACACCCCTTTTGTGGAAAAATCAAGCTATGCTGTGGTACCATAGAGTATGATGCAGTGGACGTCGTGTAACATGGGTAAAATAGTTAACAATTTACAAGTGTATGATATTTTTATTTTTATTTCAAAATGTTTGTGTATAATATTTGTTTAGGTGGCCTGGATTATGCATCAAAAAAGCTCTGGAAGAGTTTATTCATCTTCAGTTGAGAATCCAGTACTCCCAATATTTGTAGTTACCAACTGCATCATATGCCAGACATGACTTTTTAATCTCTCCCAGTTTTTTTGTACTAAAAAAAAATTAATTTAAGCTAGAAAATGTTTTTATTAATCGTTTGGTTAATACCCTAGAACTAATGTTGGTACTCAAAGATATTAAATGCCAAGATCACAAATGTAAGTGTAGCTTTTGACACTGACATTTTTGTTTAGTCACTCATAATAAAACCGTTTAACTTTAAGTGCAGTATTTGTGTGGCAACATCTCAATTGAAATGGCCTTGGGATCAGTCTGTTTCCAAATGTCAGGTTAGATTGCAGTGTTTTTTTTCTTTTAACAGTCATGTTTCTTCAAAAAGTTTCAGATTTATGAATGACATGCACATGCGTATGTTACTGGAGTTGCTGCACTTCAACGCTTGTGTTTTATTGGTTTCTCAGCAGTTATACTTTATTAAAGCACTGTGCTGAATTCTAGGTTGCTGTTAATTTGGCTAAAATTATTTATCATTAGTGTGGAGAATTAGAACTGTTAACAGATTATATTAAATTGTTCCAAAGTTTCAAAATGTCTAATCTCACAGTCTGGTGTTTGCATTACTTTTTTGAGGGAGGGAGGGAGGAGCAGAAGGAGGTTGATTCGGCTGCAAGGATCATGATCCGAGCCAGTAACAGCTGCAACGCAGAACCATTCAATTCAAGCTACAGTTTACAAAATGTTTAAACTGTTACAACCCCATTGGGAATATAATTTTTTGTACAGTTTGTTTTTAAAAACTGTTGGTACACGTAACTGACTGCCTGTTAACATACTCATCTGCAGTAAAAGGCAGAACCTAGTGCAGAAGATAGTGGTCTAACTGCTCGACAGCAACAACATCAGCCCATTGTGTACAAATGGAAGGTTTGCAGTCTGCCATGTTTTAATTGAATGCTGTTACATGTTAAACTGTGACTATTGGTAGACAAGAACAGTTCAATTTTTTGCAGGAGAAAGGCTTTTTACATAGCACATGTTTCATTCTTGTGAAACATGGTAAATGAAGAACTTCAACAAATTGCTTCATCGAGTGATGCAGCAAACACTAAACGTTTCACTGATCACTTTCTAAACACTGAAAAATGTTTATTATTCGAATTGTCTTCATGTCTGCTTCAATGGACTATTGGGTACAGACACCGGTGTAATAGTAAAGCATATTCAAGCTTTGTTGGGCCATTGGGCCATCAACGCCTGAAGCAAGTCATATCCAGCTAGCCAAAGAAAGAGAGCCTAAAGGAAATATAACCTCTTTGGTCAATCTGACATTTGATGTCCCGTGTGTGGGAGAAAGAAATCCTTGAAAAATTGGACTTTGCAGTCGTATGAGAACCCACAATCTGTTAAATTGGAGATGAATCATAGGCTTTCATCATCGACAACGATGGACAAACTCACCACTAAACCATATATATACACCAGAAGGTCCCCAGTTTGATTCACTCCCTGGGCTGATTTAAGCCGGATTTGAGGTGCTATGATTTACTTCTGTGCCCTCAGGCTTGCAAGAGGAAAAATCATCCAGGTTATCTGCTTCATTGCTCACCAGTGACCTCCTGCTGGAAAGTGTGCTTGCATGGTTGTTTGGTAAATTGGGCTTTGATGCTCTCCACAGTCAGGTAGCCTGTTGACTCTCACTTATTTAGGTTCAGACACAAAGAATGCTCACTTGCGTGAGGTAATGGAGAGTTGCATGCACTTGCGGAAATATATTTCGTCAAAAGTCAGGACCTTCAGGAGAGAAAGGAAGGGGAGAAATCTGGAGCGGGGAAAGGAGTTGCATTCTCATAATTGTCTAAGGTATTAATGATTGCTGCAAAATAAAAAAAATAAGAAGCTTATTTTTTCATCCTTAAAAGTAGTTTGTTACAAAAATGAGTGGCACGCATCCATCAGTCAGGAGGAAAGGACGACTTGACTGACATGACTATTGTCAGTGCCACATCATCAACCGTATCAATTTTTCTTTCCATTGTAGTCTCCCAGAAAATACTGAGGACAAAGGGTTTCTTGTGGTCATCTCGATAGCATATGCCATTGTTGGTTAGTAAGGACCGAGGAGGTGTTTGATGTGTGGTCAACTAAGAGTCAGGGTTCTTTGCCAATGGGAGAGGAACAAATTTAAATGATGAAAATGATTGAATATCGCTTCTTCTCCCTCTAACACATTGACAAAAAGTCTTCGCTCTTTGATGCTGTATGATGGTGGCCCCTCATTGTTTAGATGCTATGTACTTCCAGGGTAATAGAATTTTAAGAAACAATATCACTTTTGAGTGAACTTCTTTGTTCCCAACGATTTCACCCTCCTTTTTCTGAAGCTGCTGAATCTTGCTGGGGTATGGTTTCATGAGTGCTGGCAGCAGCCCTCCATTATCTCTCCCGACCATTCTTCATGTCTAAGCCCATGCCATGAGTGTTGGCAGCCGATTTGCCCAAGTAGGTCATCAGAATCAAGTCCTCATCTGTAGTCCATACATATACATTGCAACTGGAAGATCTGCTGTCAGGAAAGTCAGTCAAAAGATGAAATCTATCCACTGTAATAGTTCTCCAGAGAAAAGTGTTTTGCATATTATGAGTTGCGTGATACAATGAATTGTCCATTATGTCGGATAAAGTATAACCTGCAAATTCAATAGCTGAGGATCAATAACCTTGTAACTGAGCTGGAGTTAAAATGGGTTTATGATGAGAATGAGATATACCAGAGGACAGATGCTTCAAACGTTCTTTCACTTTTATATATTTGGTAGACATCGAAAGGTGTCATGTGATTAAAATAATTTTTACTATTGCAGTCAAAGATCCAAAGGTTGTTGCTCTTAACTCAATTACTGTCAGCAGGCAGCAGTACGTTTTGGTGTAATGTAACTGAGACTTGTACAGGTACCTGGTAATCCGAAATAACAACAGAGAATGCTGGAAAAACTCAGCAGGTCAGGCAACATCCGTGGAGAGAAGTTTGAGTTGACGTTTTGGGTCGAAACCTTTTTCAAAGCTGGAAAGGAAATAAAATAGATCGAAGGCAGGGCTGCGATCAAACAAAAGAAGTAAAGAGACATTAAAAGGTATTCAAAAGCTATCGTACTTGTACCTGGTAATGTGCACAGCGTCTTATCTATTAAAGGTTGAAGATTTTTGTGCTAAAGTCTTGCAATGAGTTGCAGACAAAAGACCCTCACAGTTCCCCAATGTTGCAGTCCTGCATAGTCAGTGCCTCATCTAGGCATAAATTTCACTTGGCTGAAGTTCTTCATGTTCCTAATGTATTGTATTGCAGTTACTTTATAACATGGCAGAGTGCCTTATTAGACAAGTGGCTTACTGACTGAACAGATGCAAGATTCTTAAACTAGCAGCATTCATTTGATTATAAACTGTAGTGGGGAAATTAAGTAATTATGCAGATTTGTTTAGCATTTACCGTTAAAAAAAAAATAAAAAAAAATTGAGGGGCTAATAGTTTCCAAAGTGAAGATGGCTGCAGAAATAGGAAAGTAGGGGAGATGATGGAAATGAGTATGGAGATCTAGGAAGTGCAAGATTGATGACATTTTAGAACTACTAAGAAATAGTTTTTTTAATTAAATAATTTCTGACTTTGAATATTATATTAAATTACCAGTCAGTTTGCTAGTCAGTCATCCCCATCATTGAAGAAATAAGACAGAGTAGCAACAACAGAGTCAAGCTAACTTGAAGCTCTGTAGTAACATAGGTTATAGAAATTGTTATTTATAGATAAACTTGCGTGCACAAGTCTAATGGGTGTTTAGTACATTAGTCTGTTTTGTGCTATTCAAATGAAATTGCCAAAACATGTGTAATGAAGTTTCAGTAAGTGGAATGATCTAAATGATTTTTAATTGCTCGATGGATGAAAAAAAACTTACACGGAGACCATGGAGGGCTTGTCACTATTTCCTGTAAAGCTTTTCCTTGTATCCTTCAGGGATCAACTTGAACTGGAAACTTAGAGCTGGCTAGGGTGTGGATGCACAGCTGTATTTCATTTGTATCTGCTGTCTTACTATGGAGCCATATTTCTGGTGGCTATCCCTTTCCCTTGGGTGGAGAGTGGAGGGCTGAATAAGCAATATCGTTTTGGCTTGTGAAACAAAATGGAAAGGACCAATTTCACAAGTGCAAAGTTTTGCACCTGGATTTGAGGGGACATATTCTAAATTTTTCTTTGCCAACATCAGAGATTGGTTAATAGTTTTCATAGAAATTGCACAGATACAGGAAACTTTCGTTTATCCGGAGGTTAAATGTCCGGAAAGCTCTATCTACCGGCAAAATTCAGGAGTCGGTTCAGATATTTTTTTTTTCTTTTCGTTGCTTCTTTTCCCCAGTCCTGGCTCTGCAAGCGTCTCTGTAGCTAAGCAACAGCTTCAGCTAGACGCTTGCAAGCTGCGCCGACTGTTTTGAAGCTGTTGCTAAGCAACAGGGTTGGTTGCTTCACGCGGAGCTCTGAGCTCCGTATGTTTTAACATTAGCGCTGGTTTCTACGGCAGTTTTGATCTAATGGCACCAGCTTGGTCCCGTCGGTGCTGGATACCAGAAAGTTTCCTGTATATTCAGTGGAGAATTAATACCAATAAAGAAATTGCAAGTATTTAATCAAAAACTGACAACCTACAGTCCTGTTGATAAAGCTGCCGGATGAAGTCTTCACAACAAGAACCACAGAAGATGCTGAACTAAAAATACAAGAAGTTTTTTTTCATCAGTGAGGAACTTTCAGCTTTTTCCCATGGAATTTGCCGTTTCTTCTTTTGCTGACATACCCATCAAGTTTTTTTTTAAAAAGCCCAAGTTATTACATTGTTGCTGGCTACCCTTCATTACATTTAAATTAAGTGAAGTGGTGTGGCAAAAGGTGTTTTCCCTTGGGGCTTGAATACAGCCCAGCTCCAATTGGGAGAAAATCTCCCCTCTGTTGGCTGTAGGAGTCCTAAGTGAAATTGAGTTGTTTCAACCCAGATCAAAGTGAGAGTGGGTCCACAAAATTGGCACTGCGTGGCCACAGCCATGGCTGGTGTAGGAATAGGAAAAATGTAAAATGTTGGTGGTGCAGCATCTGAGGATGGTTCAAAGGCACACTGTTAGAAGAGGCAAGCTCTATTTTCATCTGGCTGTGCTGTAGCCTGATAAGAGAATACTTGCTGCTGGGTGCATGAAATGAGAGAATATTCTTTTCTCCAGTGCTAACTTCCCTTGCTTTGACGAGCACAAAAAATTACCATTTTCTTCCTTCCTCCTTTTCTGAAAGTGTTTTGTCCTTGCTAGGATATGGCTCCAGTTGTACTGGTTGCTTGCTATGCTTTATCTCGCAAAGGCCATTATTCATGAGAGCCTTAATAGTGAGGGGTGGCACTTTATTCAACTTTGGGGGAAGGGAACAGCACAGCAGAGCATAACGTCCGCATGCGCACTTAGCAGAGGTCACTGGGTAGGGATCTGTAAACTATTTTCCCATGTCGAAAGTAGATATACGAACCCTGCCAAAACCACAAATGTAACTCATTGCTTATGACTGCTCTGTAATAAGAGAAACCATAAATAAACATTCTCATTATAGCACACACCTCATTATAACGTATGGTAGTTTTATGAAATAACTCTGGGTTATAGTCACTCACTGAGCTTCTGTGATGTTGAAGATTGAAATTTTGTGGGATTCCAAATTAATTGAAATTGTGGTCAAATTATTGAATAAGAAACATAGGAATGAGCTACATGAAAAGGCACTTTATTTTTAGTTTGCAACATTACTTTCATTATTAGAAACAAGGTTAGTACATGTTTCACCAAATACAGATAAAGCTTTCAAATTATAAGATATTCTTAAAGCATAACAGTATTTCTTCAAATGGGAGAGGGAATGCTCCATAATGGAAAATAGGGCGGGTGAGACACAAATGCATGTGGCACACATACTCAGGAATTGCATGGCTTGATATAAAAGTTTTCACTTTCCTTACAGACACATACTGTATATATTTTAAAAATTTAACTTAATGCTCGGCAATGCTGATTCAGCTACGCTATGTTAAAATGGCAGGTAATGTAGATCCATCCTAGGGTATATAGATCCATACTGTATCACAGTATGGTATGGCAGCTGTAGCTACTATGACCGGAAAGCCCTGCAGCGGGTAGTTAAAACTGCCCAACACATTACCGGCACCCGGCTACCGACCATAGAGCACATATACCAGAAACGCTGTTTACGGAGGTCACGGACCATCATCAAAGACCCTACCTACCCCAGCCACAGTCTGTTCGCCCTCCTGCCATCTGGGAGACGCTACAGATACATTCGCACCCGTACGACCAGATTTAGGAACAGCTTCTTTCCCAGGACTGTCATCCTACTGAACTCCACAAATAAACTCTAAAGCCTGCACACCTGCCAATGCACTTTATTATGGTTATGTTTATGTTAATGTATTACAAGCCAAATGTATGTTGAATGTTTAAATGTCTTAATCTAAATGTACACTCTCGGGAGCCGCAAGCCTACATTTCGTTGTACTGCACTTGTGCACTAACAATGACAATAAAAGTTGATTTGATTTGATTTTGATTTGATATAGTTCTGGAGGAAAGGAAGGAAAGAAGTGATATTCAGCCAAGACATCACTGTTTTTGGATATGTAATTACAAAGAATAGTAATCTTGATTTTTTTTTTAAGTTGTGCTGGAGGAAGTTACATTTGATCCATATTTATGAACTCCATTTGCTCAAATTTTATCCCATTTCTCCATCAAAGCTACGACTCCAAATGATGGTCCTTGTTTGTCATCTTTTAACTGTGCATTGTGTACATGCATATCCTTCATTGAGATAGATATTGCCGCATATGCAAAGCTATCAGAATTGTTTTGACTGTGCTACAATGAGGATTTTATTTATCTTGAAGAAACTATGCAGACCAATTTTTTCCTTGGCAATATTTTCTCACCAATGTTCTTCTCAGTACTTAACCTGAAGACAATGACTCCTTGCTGGGATGTGGTTCCACAGGCTTCAGACACCCTCCAGTACCTGGACCAAGTGGCGAATCATTTTAGTAAATATTGGCATTGAACTATAAAAGGGGTGTTTATGTACTGTATATCTTTATATAAACAAATGTTTGTGAGGATTATAGTAATGAAATTACACTAAGTTTAAAAAATTCAAGGAATAAAAGAAAATCCTTGCGTAGTTAAGTGATGTGGTTAGGAATACAGTTGAGCTGCGGAAATGTCTTTCTTGGGTTTAATCCTGACTTGGGATTTAGAAACTTTTCTGGACATATGTTTTTATGGTATATTTCTTCATCTGTCAGAGATGGTTGATTGGTAATGCTGAAAATTAATTATGATTCTTAGTTATTTTGAAACCGCTGTAAAATCTGTTACATAAGTTATATCTGGATTTTATTTTTCCAACAATCACCACTTTGATTAAACATCCCATAAGTCACATCCATGTGTACATATTTTTTCACTAATTTTCTCACCTCCCATCCTGGAAGAGGCCATTTGTCCCATTGGGTTGGTACTATCTACTCTAAACTTATTTCATTTTGTCATAGTAACAACTTATGCCTATGATATAGAAAATGCCAAACAGTGATTTATGGGGGAGGCGGGGAAGAGATAGAAAAAAATATATAGATATAAGGAATAAAGGAGCGAACACCAAGCCAAGGTGAGAGAGTGTGGAGAGATGACTGAACGCTTAGCTGTAAAGAGTTTTGAGAAGGTTTTTTAAAGATGTAGACAAAAGTGGAAGGGGAGTGTTCTGGGGCGTGAAACAGTAGCTGTATGCTCTGCCATCAGTGGTTGTGCGAAGGGAGGGAGTTGGAGCACTGGAAAGTATGGTAGGGGGAGATAAGATTGCAGGAGGTTTCAGTTGTAGCTGGTGCAAGGCCATGGAGGGATTTGAAGACGAGAATTTTAAATTCACTGCATTGGGGAATGAGAACCAGTGTATATCGGTGAGAATGTTGCACCTGATGGGTGTGCAGCACTTAGTGTGAGACAGGATATGGGCAGTAGAGTTTTGAATAATGGAGGATTGGAAGCTGGAGAAATAAGTCTTGAGATGAGAACCACAACTGTTTATATATTCTTCCTTTTCCCTCTCGCTCACACATACACAATATATATATCTTTAATCATTTATCCTCTCTTGAAAACCTCCGTCATCTTATATTGTTTTCCAGTGAAGAAAGCTGCATTTTTCAAGCCTTTTTTCATTGCTGTGACTTCTAATTCTATAACTTTACTTATTTTTGCGCTCTCATTTTCATACCTAATAGCTCCTTTATAATGGGGTTCCCAGAAATGCATGTAACACACCAACTGTGGCCCAACTGATGTTTTGTACAAAGTAAACCATTTCCTTGCTTTCATGTTCAGTGCCCCGGTATATAAATCCATCTGCTTTTATTTTTAATACCTTTTCTACCTGCACTCTGACTTGGAAAGACCTATATATCTAACCCTGTGTCCCTCAATTCCTTCACTCTGTTTAGAATCTTGCTATTTAGGGTATACAGTCTACTCAAAATTAAATTATCCAGTAACTTAAATGAACAGTCTTTGAAATACAGGTAGACTATCCTTTATCCGAACTTCCGAAAACCGAAACCCTCTAAAAACCGAAAGTTTTTTCGTTCAGCGTAAGTCGTGCGCACATGACCAGAGTGGCGCACGACTTACACTGAGCAGGGCAGAGGGTCACTGAGTTCCCTCCTGGGTAGGAGATTGCAGGCCGAGCCGGGCAGTGTGAAGGAGGTATACCGGGAGAGTGAACCCAACAATACAGCGGCCCGTCCGATAGCTGCAGCGGCCTGTCCGATATTCTTTTCTCTTCCCCCCCCCCCCCCCCGACCCCCACCCTTTCGGATAAGGGATAGTGTACCAGCCTTTATCCGCACTTCCGAAAACTGAAAACCTCTGAAAACCGAAAGTGGTGGCTTACGGGGTGCTGCCCCGTAATACCTTCTGAAATCCGAAATTTTCCGAAAACCGAAACACAGCTGGTCCCAAGGTTTTCAGATAAAGGATAGTCTACCTGTAATAGCAAAATGTATTTCCTTTCACTATGCTTATTCCCAACATATAATCCTTCACATTTGCCTGCACCTGCCACCTATCTGCCTACTCTACCATGTTATCTCTGTCCTCCTGCATTCTTTCATGCAGTTTGCCTCCCCTCCTAATTTGGTATAATCAGCAAACTTTGATATCATTCCTCCTTTGCCTATGACCAAATCATTTATAGATAAATGAAAAGCAAAGAGGCCCAGATCCTTGTGTGCTTGATACTGACTTGGTGCAACCATTTCCCAGTATTGACATTCTTCACATTGTTAGCAGAAAAATTAAAGAAATGTTTCGTGCATGGAAGTGGGTATGCATGTTTCTTTATTAAACGAAGCAACTCTGTACCTGAGAACAGGCAGGACACAACTGTGATATGTGTGCTGTTCAGAAGATCACAAAATAATTATGATGAGGAAGGCCATTCAACCCATCTTAATTCCTTCATCCAGAGAGAAGCTAATGCTGCCCTATCCCATTGTAGCATCCAATTGTTCCTTAAATGTTTCCAGGATTTACGCCTCCGCTAGTCTTATATGGAAGGTTATTCCACACAATCACGTTTTGTGTGAAGAAGAGTTTCCTTCTATTAATCTTAAAATTACCTTTTACTAGTTTAAACCCATGTCCCATAGTTTTACTTGCAGTTTAATTTGAAGTAATATTTCAGGTTAACTTTCTACCTCTTCAATAATTTTGTATACCTCCTAAGATCACTTCTGCCATCTTCTTTCTAGGCTAGAAAGCCCAAATTTCTCAGGTTTTTCCTTGTAACTCAGACCCCTGACGCTGGAGATCAGCCTTGTAGCTCTTTGCACTGCCTCCAGTTTGGAATGTCTCATTTCTTGACGGCCAGAACTGGATGCAGTATTCAAGGTGTGGTCTGATCAGAGCTGTATAAAGTTTGATAATTATCTCTTCGGGCTTGTATTCTACTGTTTTGGCTACGTAATTCAACTTCCTAGTACCTATGTTGGTTGTTGACCTGCATTGGTTGGACATTTATAACATTGAATCTAAGACTCCTAAGTCTCTCTCCGCTTAATTCTTAGTTATTTAAACACCATTCATGAAGTACGTGTGTTGTCTATTTTTACTTCCTATGTGTAGCACTTTACATTTGTCTGCAGTAAATTCCATCTGCTGTTGTTCTACCCACAGATATTTTGTCTAATTCACTCTGTAATTTGAGATGCTTCCTCTTTTTCCACTGGCCCTCCTAGTTTCGTATCACCTTCAAATATGACCACTTGAATCCAGGTCATTTATGTAAATTAGGAACAGTAGTGATCCCAGCACTCAACTCGGTAATCTTTCATTTCTCCTCTTTCCCCCACCCCCGCCACTCCAACATTTTCCCTCATTTCTTACCGTTCAGCCAGTTTCTTATCCATTCCCGGAGTTTACTCTGAATTCCACAGTTTTGCGTTTAATTCATAGTCTTCTGTGTGGAACCTTATCAAAAGCCTTTTGGAAGTCGAGCTACACAATATCCTAGGGCTTTCCACAATCCACTTGGGTTGTCATTTCTTCAAAGAAGTTATAAAAGTTGGTCAGGCAGGTGGTTCTTCTCCTGAATCCATGATTACTGCTGTTAACTAGGTTAATGTTGTACAGATGATCCCCGCTTACTCCTGATAATTCATTTTACATTGAATGGAATAAGGCTAATGTGTCTGCTTTGTTACACTTTTTTGAATATGGGTAACAATGGTACCTCCCCAGTGAGTATTGACTCCCTTATAATGGTTGTCAGTAGCTCGCAGATCATCTCCCTAGTCTTTCTCAGCACTCGGAGATAAATATCATCTATCTCTAGGGATTTATTTGTTTTCAGCCCATTTAGACTATCCAGGACTTCCATTTCATTTATAACAAAATTTTACTTGGGAAATTTTGTTTGGAGAGGATATGTTGCTCATGTGTTCCCTTGCGAATACTTGGAGGAAGTATTTATTTGTTCAGAATATTTACTATTTTATGCTCATCCTCAGTTTCATGCCTATTTTTGTCTTTTATGGTTTTCACCGCTGCTCTTATTGTGGTACTGACAGTGTTTTACCATTGTGCTTAGCCCCAGCTGCTATGTCTCCTTCCAGGTCTCTGCCCCTCTGATCTCTGTTTAAATGTATTTCTGCATGTTCTTCATTCCAATGAGCCCCTTTTTCTCAGGAAGGGACAGAGCAAGTAACAAAGGCAATAGGGCATCAGTGACTAAGGTGACATCAGGGGAAAATAGAAAGAAGTTAAAGCTAAAGGCACTATATCTGAATGCGCAAAGCATTTGCAACAAAATAGATTAATTAATAGCGGAGATAGAAATGAATAGATTTGATCTAATAGCCATTCTGGCGATGTGGTTGCAAAGTGACCAAGGTTGGGAACTAAATATTCCAGGATACTTAACTTAGGGCAAAATGGAAAAGGAGGAGGGATTCCCCTGATAAAGGATGGGATAAAGATCTTGGCTCCGAGAATCAAGAAGTAGAATCAGTTTGGGTGGAGCTAAGAAACAGCAAGGGCCAGAAAACATTGGTGGGAGTTGTTTACAGGCCCTCAAACAGTAGTTGTAGGGCAGAGAACAAATCAGGAAATTAGATGCGCATGTAACAATGGTTAATACAGTAATCATGGGGGACTTTAATCTACATATAGACTGGGCAAACCAAATTTGCAGTAATAGTGTGGAGGATGAATTCATGGAATGTATACTAGATAGTTTTCTAGATCAGTATGTTGAGGAACCAACTAAGGAACAGGCTATTTTAGATCTAGTATTGTGCAATAAGAAAAGGTTCATTAATAACCTTGTAGTAAAGGGGCCTTAAGTGAAGAGTGACCATAATATGATAGAATTTTATATTAAGTTCAAAAGTGATTTAGTTAAATCCGAAACTAAGGTCTTCAATCTAAACAAAGCAAACTGCAGTACGTAGGTATGAGGGGCGCGTTGGCTAAGGTAGATTGGGAAACTAAAAGAAAGAAAAGAAACTACATTAAAAGGTATGATGATAGACAAGCAATGGCTAGCATTTAAAGAATTAATACATAATTTACAACAAATATATATTCCTTTAAGGCACAAAAACCCCACAGGAAAAGTGGTCCAACCGTGTCTAACAAGAGAAGTTAAAGATAGTATTAGATCAAAGGAAGAGGCTTATAATGTTGCCAAAAAGAGCAGTAAGCCTGAGGATTGGAAGGATTTTAGAATTCAGCAAAGGAGGACCAAGAAATTGATAAAGAAAGGGAAAATAGAATATGAGAGTAAACTCGCGAGACATAAAAACAGACTGTAAAAGCATCTATAGATATGTAAAAAGGAAAAGATTAGCAGAAGTAAATGTGGGTCCCCTACAGGTTGAGGCAGGAGAAATTATAATGGGGAATAAGGAAATGGCAGAGAAATTAAACAAATACTTTGGGGTAGATTTTCCTGGAGCCGTCAGGCGGGGTTTCAGGCGTGTTGGGGGGGGGGGGGGGGAAATCCCGAATTTGGGGTCCCGACACCATCCCGCCTCCACGTAAGTTTCACAGGAGGCTGGGACCCGCCGACCCGAGGCGGGAAGGGATTAGTGCCAATTAACTACCTGTTAACAAGTAGTTAACAGGCAGTTTTTAGTCTAATCCCTATTTTGAGGGGTGTCGTGTGGGATTCCCGACGGCTGCAAACCACGCCAGGTTAGAGCAGTCTCGGGTCATCGGGTTGAAGGACTTGGAGGGGTTGCGATCTCGGTGTTCAGGTGAGTGATGGGTGCATAAGTGCAAAGGTAAGTGTGTTTGGTATGTCTATAAAGTGTATAAAGTAGTTTAAATTACCTGTACTTACCTTAACAGCCTTTCTTCCTCTAGGTTTCGGGAGTCCATCACTCAGCTGGCACTGAAAGCAAAATGGCTGCGATCTGTCAAAAGTGACAGCCTTCAGCTTTCATTGCCGGTGACAGTTCTAACTGAGTCTGTGTAGAAGGACTCAGGTTAGAAGTCAGACCGTCAGTGTTTGACAGCTTCAAACAGCTGTGAAACGCTGATATTTCATCTGTCAAGAACTCTTGACAGATGAAATTTCAGTCTGTGACGTCACCTGTTGCCGGGTGGCCCTTAATTGGCCTGCTGAGCCCGCTGGGCGGGCTTAACGAGGTCAATCAAGGGAAAATCGCGCTGATTGGCCGGACGTCGATGTAGGCGGGACTAAAACCCGAAAGTTGAAGTCCCGCCTCCTTCCCGACAGCTTTATGAAAATCTACCCCTTTGTGTCTGTCTTCACGGAAGAAGATGCAAAAAACCTCCCGTAGATGGTGGCGAACCAAGGGTCTAGCAAGAATGAGGAACTGAAAAAAAATTAGTATTAGTAGAAAAATAGTACTGGAGAAATTAATGGGACTGAAAGCTGATAAATCCCCTGGACCTGATGGCCTACATCCTAGGGTTTTGAAAGAGGTGGCTATAGAGATAGTGGATGCATTGGTTGTCATCTTCCAAAATTCCATAGATTCTAGAACGGTTCCCACGGATTGGAAGGTAGCAAATGTAACCCCACTATTTAAGAAAGGAGGGAGAGAGAAAAGGGGGAACTACAGACCAGTTAGCCTGACATCAGTAGTAGGGAAAATACTGGAACCTATTATTAAGGACATGGTAACAGGGCACTTAGAAAATAATAATAGGATTTGGCAGAGTCAACACGGATTTATGAAAGGGAAATCATGTTTGACGAGTCTGTTTTGAGTTGTAACTAGTAGTATAGATAAGGGGGAACCAGTGGATGTGGTGTATTTGGATTTTCAGAAGGCATTCAATAAGGTGTCATAAGAGGTTAGTAAACAAAATTAGAGCTCATGGGATTGGGGGTAATATACTAGCATGGATTGAGGATTGGTTACTGGACAGAAAACCAAGAGTAGGAATAAATGGGTCATTTTTGGGTTGGCAGGCTGTAACTAGTGGGATACCTCAAGGATCAGTACTTGGGCCTCAGCTATTCACAATCTACATCAATGATTTGGATGAGGGGACCAAATGTAATACATCCAAGTTTGCTGATGATACAAAGCTAGGTGGGACTGTAAGTTGTGAGGAAGATGCAAAGAGGCTTCAAGTGGATATAGACAGACTGAGTGGGCAAGAACATGGCAAATGGAATATAATGTGGAGAAATGTGAAGTTGTCCACTTTGGTAGGAAAAATAGAAAAGCTGAGTTTTTTAAATGGTGAGAGATTGGGAAATGTTGGTGTTCAGAGGGACCTGGGTATCCTTGTACACGAATCACCGAAAGTTTGCTTGCTGTCCCTGCATGTTATTAGGAAAGCAAATGGTATGTTGGCCTTTATTACAAGAGGATTTGAGTATAAGAGTAAAGACATCTTACTGCAATTATTTAGGGCCATGGTGAGACCACACCTGGAGTATTGTGTACAGTTTTGGTCTCCTTACCTAAGGAAGGATATACTTGCCATAGAGGGAGTGCAATGAACGTTCACCAGACTGATTCCTGGGATGGGGGGATTGTCCTGGGATGGGGGGATTGTCCTATGAGGAGAGATTGAGTAGACTAGGCCTATATTCTCTAGAGTTTAGAAGAATGAGAGGTGATCTCATTGAAACATACAAAATTCTTACAGGGCTTGTAGATGCAGGGAGGATGTTTCCCCTGGCTGGGGAGTCTAGAACCAGGGGTCACAGTCTCAGAATAAGGGGTCGGCCATTTAGGACTGAGATGAGAAGCAATTTCTTCACTCAGAGGGTGGTGAATCTTTGGAATTCTCTACCCCAGAGGGCTGGTGAGGCTCAGTCGTTGAGTATATTCAAGACAGAGATCGATAGATTTTTGGATATTAAGGGAATCAAGGGATATGGGGATAGTGCAGGAAAGTGGAGCTGAGGTAGATGATCAGCCATGATCTTATTGAAAGGTGGAGCAGGCTCGAGGGGCCGTGTGGCCGACTCCTGTTCCTATTTCTTATGTTCTCCCTGCAGGATTGATGCGAGCAATTTTTCCTCTTTCTCTCACTTTTAGGTTTTGTTAGTTTGTTTAGGGCCATGCTTGCTTAGTCTGAGCTAGTTGGTTTGACAATGTATTTATCTTGCATGCTCAACATATATGAGGGTGAATTCCCACAGAGGTCCTCCCGCTTGTCCGCTGTTTATGCTAATTTTCCAAGTTTTCTGTGGCTCTTATGACAAAATTACGGCAGATAAGCCAGAGAATCCCCACAGAAAAGTATACTCTCGGGACCTAGAAATTTGGTCCCATTTTAGGACACGCGGGGTGCAGGGATCAGTCCCATGCCTGAATGGTGAGGCCTGAAGCGATCCCAATATTGGGTCGCGACCCTCATTTGCACCGAATCTGCGAGCTGCCAACAGGCAGCTCGCAGGCGAGGCACAATTGAAGATCGGCCCTCAAGTAGCTGAGAAATGAAAGGCCACCAGAAAGGGAGGGCGACTGGGTCAGGAGGTTTTGGCGGGCTATGGTGGCAATTGGTGGGATGGAGTAGCAGTGGCCGGCAGTGGAGTGGCCCTTGTTCTTTGAATGCGGAGAAGGAGGAGCACTCTTGCTCCTCCCGGCTCCACATTTTGGGTAAGTATATTTTAGGATTTTGTTGGTTGAGGTCTGCAACTGTCCCTTAAAGGACGGCCTGTTAATCCACATGTAGATCTGGTTTGACCTGAGGCATCGATGGGGGTCTCAAACAGGTGTTAGATCCCTTATTTGCATATGTACCTTATTTTGTACCTGGTTTCAGGTATTTCTGACTCCTTATCACTCTAGCTACTGTCCTCCAGGGGTGCTGTGACTTCCATATCTTGTACATTTTCTGGGTTATTAACAAATACCACATCAAGATGAGCATTTCCTCTTGTGGCTTCCTTGATGAACTGGGTGAAGAATCTTCATGCACCATATCTACCAACTTTTGACTCTAAACTACTTGGGTTTTCCCAGTTTATATTCAGTTGATTGAAGTTTCCTAATAAAATAACTTCCCTATTTCCACATCCCCTTATCCCATCATAGAGCAAACTGTCTACCTCCTTATGTTGACCCAGGTGCTCTGTAGCATATCCCCAGTATACCTTCGTTTTTTTTTAGCATTGGCGATGTCTTCCGCAGGATTAACTTTTTTTTTTTACCTCCCAGGTGTTTCTGACATAGTGCTACACCACCTCCTTTTTTGTCTACTCTGACATTTCTAAACACTATGGGCTGGATTTTATCAATGGAGGCGTGTAGGAGGCGGGACTACAACTTTTGGGGTTGTAGTCCCGCCTCCATTGAGTTGTGGCCAACCCATTGATTTTCACTTGATTGACCTTGTTGAGCTCACTCAGCAGGCCAATTAAGGGCCACCCGGCAACTGGTGACTTTACAGATTGACATTTCATCTGTCAAGAGCTTTTGACAGATGAAATATCAGCGTTTGACAGCTCTTTGAAGCTGTCAAACACTGACAATCTGTACTCTAAGTTAATTCCTTCCTCTCAGGCTGATTTAGAGATCTCTCCAGAACAGAAAGCAGAATGCTGCAACTTTTGACAGCTCGCGGCCATTCTGCTTTCTGTGCCGGACTCCCGAGACCTGAAGGAAGGAAGCCTGTAAAGGTAAGTAAAACTTCTTTAAACACTTTACACACACCAAACACACTTACCTCTGACCTCTGAACTCATGCACCCATCTCTCACCTGAACACCGGACACTTTGAACCCTCCAAGTCCTTCAGCCCGACGGTCCGCCTCGCTAACTTGGCGTGGTTTGGAGCCGTCGCGAAGCCCACACTTCAGGGATAAAAATAGGGATTAGGCTAAAAACTGCCTGTTAACTACCTGTTAACAGGCAGTTAATTGGCACTAATCCCCTTCCCGCCTCGGGGAGGCGGCTCCCAGCACAGGTCGGGTACCCGCCTTCTGTGAAACGGGCACGGAGGCGGCTTGGGGGCGGGATGGGTTCGTGCCCCCCGATTTTGCAATTTTAACCCCCCACACGTCTCCAATCTCGCCTCAACGGCCCGATGAAATTTGAGCCCTATATCTCTGAATGTTGTCTTCATTTCCATCCTCAGGATTTAGCCCTATTTCTGCTATTCCTTTTACAGCATAGTTCCCTACTGCCACAGCAGCCTTGAGTTCCAGCGATGCTGCATACATCGTAGCAGTGAAGAAATGAGAGAATCCTTGCTTATATACAGTGGCATTATTACAGTTGATTTATAGCTATGAATTTTGTGTGTATGTTTGATTTTTAAACGGTGATGAAAAAGCTAGAATTAAATCAAGCAAATTGACCCAGCAATCCATTGTAATCCGCAGTCACCATTGACCAAAGTTGTTACACATTTTTAAAATCACTTTCCATTAGTTTTGCTTTCTTAAAAAATCAGCATGTCCCATTTTCGAAAACTGGTTCTAGATACGTTAAAAAAATTATACATGTGCACCGAGCCCTAAATATGATGTCACGAGAGATATTGCCTGCCTCTGTACTTGCTTAAAACCTGTTACATCTGTAACATTTTCCAGTTCTGATGAAAGGTCACCGACCTAAAACGTTAACTCCGCAGATGCTGCCTGACCGGCTGAGTATTTCCAGCATTTTCTGTTTATATTTCAGAATTCCAGCATCCGCAGTATTTTGCCTTTGTATTCCATTGATATTATTTGTTTTCCAGCTTGTGAGATGTAAACGTTCATCAGCTGTGGCACAGGCAAGTACAGAAGGCCCAAAGCCCTTGTACAAGGATTCATCTGTGATTCATCTAATCATTCTGCAGTTGTGTAACATCATTGCTGCATTTCTAAAAAATGTAGTCTGTTTCACTGCAGACAGCTGTCCATTTAAATAATAACGTGAAAGAGAAATTGTTTGTATATCAATGAAACAGATTGTTATTTAAAATGCATGCTGGTTACAACTGTATCATTCTCCGGTGAGTCCTGGGAGAGTAAATTTTGAGCTGTTTGTAGCACCAAAACCAAGTTTGTCATTTTAGAGTAAATTATGATACAATAATATTCTTATGAGTCTCAATTGGATACATGACATGCTCTAGTAACAATGATATTCACCTGTGGAATTTAAAAAAAGTTAACTGAAAAACTGAATGAAGTGTTGAGTTGTGTTGTTTTTGCATTGCACTCAGCAAAAACATGTAGAATGTGATTTTAAACTGATTTTACTATGGTTAGATGTCCATTAGCCAATGATATAGTGTCACTGGGGAATTAGAGTTCGGAGAGATTGGGTATTTAATCTGCCATTTTAACTCAATCTTTATTTAGGTTTCTCCATTCTTGATTTGGTTTACAGTAATATTTTGAAAATTCAAACCATTGCTAATTAACTTGACTTTTCTTCCTTTACACTGCCTTCTGAAGGTGGCAACCAATGCTGTGATATGATATTGGAGCAGCAGTCACCCTCTGGTACACTACCCAAGTGATCATAGTTTTCACATGCAGTTGGCAGACTATTTTGGGGGTGGGAGGAAAAGAGGGGAAACATGATAGCTGACCTACATCTATCTGTTCTTATTCAGTACCCACTCCATTGGGCTCACCCAGATCAGGAAGCCTGTTCAATTTAATTCCTCCATTCTTCCCTTCTCTATCTCAAGCCTGAAAATATGACCGACACTCTTGCAATACTCATCAAAATGCAATTTGACCTCTTCAGCCACTGTAAATCAGTAGCCCTGATATGTTACGCATTACATTGCATAAAACAATGAATTCTCCAACTCACTATGATCAAAGTCATAAGAAATGTGCTAGTCTTATTTGTTCCCTCAATAGTCCAGTGAATTAATCCAGTCAGCGGCTGTGCTATACATACCCGGAGAGAAAGAACTTGTAATTATAAGGCGCATTTCACAACTTCAGGATGTTGCACATTGCTTCACAGTTAATGAAATGTTTTTGAAGTGTAGTTACTGTTGGAATGTGGGAAAATACAGCAGCCAATTTGGACACAGCAAGGTCCGACAAACTGCAAGTGATGTTGGTTGAGGGATAAGTGTTGGTCAGGACATCGGGAGAATTCTCCTGCTCTTTAAATAGTACTTTCGGCTCTTTTACATCCACCTGACGGGACAGTTGGTGTCACAGTTTAATGTCTCATCCAAAAGACAGCACCTCTGACAGTGCAATACTCCCTCCGTATTCAACTGAAGTTTCAGTCTCGAATATTGTGCTCAAGTCTCTGGAGCAAAGGTTGAACTCACAGCCTACTGACTCTGAGCCTAGGCTGACGCCCAAGACCTCCAGGTTTGATCTGGAGTTTGACTCCAAGTCTGCTGAGTTACCTGATCTCAGTAGATGGTGGTAGGGACACTATAATTGGTCTGGCCCTCAGTTAGGTAGATAAAAATCAGCCAGGGTTCCCATTCTGAATCACTAGCCTGTAACCACTGCTGGAGGGGTGTGTGTGTGTGTTTGGGCAGCTGTGGCACGACGCCCTCTTTCTCCCAGCCAACATTCATTATCAAGGCTCATACGTGAATGATAGCCACTTGGATGGGTACTCTAGCAGGGGTTCAGCACCTTCACAGAAGTCTGCCTTGCTCCCTATGTACACTGTCCTGTGCAGAACCCATTTCTTTCTGTTTTGCTCCTTTAGGCACAATGATAAATAGGCCACCTCATTAAGTCAATGTGTTAAGTGTGCAAGGAAGTTTTATTCTATTCTGTTCCCTTTTTTTCTACTTTTAGGTTTTTCACTGCATCACCATTATAATAGGAGTTGTAATGTTTGATCTCTACTTGCTATCCAAACACTGGTTATCATTTCTGGAATTTGCTTTGGGCTTTTCATATAGAAAGTAGTGCTGTGCTTGGTCCTTAACCTGGTTTCCACAAAAAAAGGTATAATTTATTTATATTTGTATTTCCTGGTGTTAAAAGACACTTTGTGATAGTACCTCTGACATAAAGCTTCATAGTAGCTCAGCTGATTAAAGGTGGTGAGTAGCTAAGCTATGTAAGGTGAGAGGTGCCAAGTCTGCGATGACTTAGTTGGGGTGAAGATAGGGGCGATTATAATAGGCTTCAGCATACATGGTTAAAGAGGTGAAAATCAGCAAGGGTTCCTGCTTGTAATCATTATCTAGTGATAACTACTACAGGTGCGTGTTTGGACATCGGGTGAGGACAGAATAGAGTTTGATTGTGAACCTATCACAGTTGAATAGCCCGGCAACATTTGCTGTCTAGGCTCGCATGGTAAGAGTGACCACTTTCATGTGGTATCAGAGGGCATAAGAACATAAGAAGTAGGAGCAGGATTGGCCATACGGCCCCTCGGGCCTGCTCCGCCATTCAATAGGATCTACTCAACCTTTCCTCATAAGTCAACCCCCTCATCTCCGGAATCAACCGAGTGAACCTTCTCTGAACTGCCTCGAGAGCAAGTATATCTTTTCTTAAATATGGAAACCAAAACTGTACGCAATATTCCAGGTGTGGCCTCACCAATACCCTGTATAACTGCAGCAAGACTTCCCTGTTTTTATACTCCATCTCCCTTGCAATAAAAGCCAAGATTCCATTGGCCTTCCTGATCACCTGCATACCAACCTTCTGTGTTTCGTGCACCAGGACCCCCAGATCCCTTTGTACTGTAGCACTTTGCAGTTTCTCTCCATTTGGATAATAACTTGCTCTTTGATTTTTTCTGCCAAAGTGCATAACCTCACACTTTCCAACATTATATTCCATCTGCCAAATTTCTGCCCACTCACTTAGCCTGTCTATGTCCTTTTGCAGGTTTTTTATGTCCTCCTCACTCACTGCTTTCCCTCCCATCTTTGTATCGTCGGCAAACTTGGATATGTTGCACTCGGTCCCCTCCTCCAAATCGTTAATATAGATGCACCTGGTGCTGCTGGAACTCTACTCTTCCAAGGAGTCAATACCCTCAGAAGAGAGAAGGGGAGACAATTAGCACGAAAAATGAGTCAAAATTTATAGGCAGGTAGCGGGGTGGTAACAAACCAAAAAAACTGCATGTTCTATTTACCTGTGTGGGCATTCCTCCCAGGATAGAAATGTGCAGCAGAGTTTCTTCGTTTTGTCCTTGGAAATTGAGAAACAAAACTGTCCATGGCCTACTAGTTTACCGTTTCCCCATTCCCCCCTTTATAAAAAGAAACCCTCAGGGCAGCCCTGCATGAGATGATTTGATAAGCAGGTACACACAATTATTTCCTTGCAGTTTTGTTGCATTGAATCACAGCCAAGCTCCTTTGCCGCAGTGAGCTTGGTGGTGTTCTGAAATGCTGTTCTTTTTAGTAGAGATAATGAATTGAATGACAAATCTGCTTTTTGCATGCTTTCCATGACCCAGATGGGCATATGTTTTGGTGATTTTGAAAAAGAACAGTATGGTACCATAATGCTACCTTACATGAGATCATTACATAGGCTGATATTTTCAGAAGAAATCTAAATGTTTAACTTTTTTTGCTTGTCTGCTTCTGCCGTATTATTATGTGTCCTTCCATGTTTGCTTGGGTCAGAGGCTGGTTCTGAATTTTTTTTTTTTTCTTTTTACAGTGTAACAGAAGTTTTGATTATAAGGATTTTTGCAGTTACAATTTTTAAATGTTTTAATGATCAAGCAAATTGGAAATCCATTTTTCCCCTCTAACTTGGGTAGTGTCATCAATAGCTAATTGCCTGCTTACTGCAGGACCGATTTATATAATTTCATTTTCTGTTGAGCAATCAAAAAATCCATTATTTAGAAATTTTACCTTTTTATTGGTGTGCAGATACAATTTTTAAAAAAAGTTTCACAAGTACATACTGGTGTGCTGTCCAACAATGGCAATACATTACTCAATCTTTTCAAAGAAAACCTTGATGTGCCCTGATACACTGTGACAATGGTCTAAGCACTATATTGGATTATTAGGTTATGCAATGTATATATCATGAGATCTGCTTTCAGCAGTGTTGCCCAGTAGAATTTGCCATCTAGCCACATCGCTTTAGCCCCATGCACTAATTTTAATGGAACAGCCTGGTATACATATACAGGTAAAAGTATTTCATGTGTATATTTACTTAAACATCTACTACCATTCAGTGCGAATCTTACACCAAAGTTTGGTATTTAGGCATGAATTTATCAGACACAGTACATCTTAGTGCAGCTTCTAGGTGTTTGTGCAGCGGTTGTGAGTGGTACTTTGACTTCATCAGAGTGATTGGAGAGAATGTTGATTTGCACAACCAGACCCACCCAAGCGCTGCATCTGGTTGGATGCTTTTTGCCGTTTGCCATGATGTGCCCTGTTGGAGCTGCTTGTTACAAGCTGGGCTTACTTTCTTCTGCTGGACTGGAGTGGTTATTCTGATTGGTCATGCTGATCACGATGATAACTGTCCTCTCCATACAATGTTGCTGGTGTTTCCATGGTGCTGAAGGACAGCATTTTTACCTGTGTTATAACCAATAAGCAGTAACCATGGAAGTAAAGCGCGCACAACGAAAAAAAAAATTGCATTATTTGCGTTTTATCTTACCTTTTTACCATCATATGCATAAAAAAAGTTAAAATACAAATGCATACACCATGTGAATGAGTGTTGAGATCTTTTCTCTTCGGCAGTCCCTCGGACCCGAGGATGACTTGCTTCCACATTAAAAATGAGTTCTCAGGTGACTGGTGAGTCCAATGCGGGACCTACAGTCTCTGTCACAGGTGGGGCAGACGGTGGTTGATGGGGCGGGTGCTTGGATTGACGTGCGCTGCTTGCGTTTGGCTTCCGCTTGCTCCCGGCGAAGAGACTCGAGGTGTTCGGCGCCTTCACGGATGCTTCTCCTCCACTTTGTGCGGTCTTGGGCCAGGGATTCCCAGGTGTCGGTGGGGATGTTGCACTTTTTCGAGCAGGCTTTGAGGGTGTCCTTGAAGCGTTTCCTCTGCCCACCTGGGGCTCTTGTTGTGTCGGAGCTCTGAGTAGAGCGCTTGTTTTGGGAGTCTCGTATCGGGCATGCGGACAATGTGACCCGTCCATCGGAGCTAATCGAGCGTGGTCAGAGCTTCGATGTTGGCCTGAGTGAGAACACTGACGTTGTCCAATGGCTATGTCTATTACTTATTTTTTATTAACTAAGCAAACATGCAATTAGCTGCATCTGTATTCCCAATTAGCCACGTGTGGCTAGTGGCTAATGTATTGGACAACACTGACTTATACTAGTAACATATGACAGTTGAGTTACCGAGTATTGCCAGTCCCATTGTTGTTGCTAATTGCAGTATTACAAATTCAGTAAAGAGCCACACACAATTTACCCCACCACCCATACCAAGTAGTCTGTTGCAACACAATTTGTTGGAGGCTCCCAAAGTATTAATGGGCTAATCTAAAATTTCTACATTAACCGGCTTTCTTTCTCTCTGCCGCCACCATTTTTTTTTTAATTGAGTGGTTTCAACTAAGAATTTATGAAGTGTATTTGGAGCATTATCATAGTAGAGAAGTGCATGGCACAATTTGGGGTTCAAGCAATGGACAAGTAATCTGTTATTTTTCACTGTTCCTTCATTGCATTGCAATCTTGTAACTCCTTGGACATACAGTAGTCTCCGAATGTTAACTTAAAGGCTTTGTACTTAAAAGCATTAATTGGAGTTACTGTTTATTCATTTACAACCTCAAAACATGTCTTGAAATGGAGAAACTGAATTGGATTCTATGTAGTGATGACTGAGATTTTAAAGTACATCAGAGTAAAATCCAGTGCGGATGCACATTTAGTTGTCATTTGCCCATTATGTTCACTTTATGCATATGTTTTTGTCTTAGTTTCTTTCAACTGATCGCGGACAATTTAATAATGTGTGATTTTATTGGTAAAGTTATTTAATCCTAATTAGGGCTCTAACAAATAGATTGTTTATACTTTTAAGCTTTAAACATATCTTAATTTAAACATCAACAACTTGCATTTACATCAAGGAAAAACATTTCCAAAGTGCTTCACAGAGGCGTAATCAAAAAATGGAAACAAGGAGATATTAGAAGGGTTGACCATAAGCTTGGTCAAAGAGGTGGGTTTTCATGGCGGGGAGTGGGGGGGTCAGAAAGTTGGAGGGCACAGGGACTTGGGAGGGAATTCTGGAACATATGGCCTAGGTGGCTGAAGGCATGGCTGGCATTCGTGGGCGAAGAGAGTGCAGATACACGAGGCCAGAGTCAACAGAAGAGAGAACTCTGTGAAGTTTATAGGGCTATAGGAGGTTACAGAGATAGGGAGGGGCAAAACCATGAAGGGATTTAAGTATTTGGACGAGAATTTTTAATTTGAGGTGCTGGGGGACCAGAAGCCAATGTAGGTCAGTGAGGACAAGGGTGATAGACAAGCTGGGCATGGTATGGGATCAGATAAAGCTCTGATTTATCTGTGTATGAATAGTCAGGGCGGAAGACCTGGATTGGTGAACCATTTTTTGGGGGCCAGTATGTGGGAGTTGGACTGGAAATTAAACTTTGAATCTTATAGAGGAACATAAAAATTAAATCTTATTCTTAAAGCGATGGCCTTAAAATATCTGTGCTTGACCCTTTCTCTGAATGTACATTGTATAATTCTATTTGTATAGTGTTAAAATATGACTTGTTTAAGTGTATGGGCCAGAAATTATATATTTTTTTTAAAAGTTATTTTATTTTAAGTTATATTGGTGGTACTATGCTTAAAAAGTGCCGTGTCTATGTTTACATCAAATATATTAGATAATTTGTGTACAGACTAGGCATATTTCTATAAGGGGGAAAGGAAGAGCATCCAAAGCTAGAGTTTCCTGGATGATTAAAGAAATTGGGATTAAAAAATGGCTTTCTTCTGTGCTGTTTGATTCTGATACTGAAATGGTATCTGGGAAACTAATTGGATATCTTTGTCTGTAATACTATTCAACAGGAGAGCTATTTATGGGTCAGGATTTACCACTTTTAAGCTTTTCCTCTTTTAAGATTAAATGTTCCACTGTTCTAAAGCATTGCATGTGTAGTGGGAACAAAGAGCATTCCAATATTCCACAGTTGAACTTGTAACTGCAAGATTTTTAAGTGAACTGTTCAACTATTTGCTACTGAGTTTGCTAAGATTCTTGAGTTTAAACATTTTGTAATTTTGACTATATATATATTTATAAAGATGCTTTAAATGATAATTGTTCAAACACTCAAACTTTAAATGGATAGCTGTGTTGGGCTAGGTAGTACTTAGTTATGGTTAGTGTCATGTGCCTGCTGTATGGTGCAAGTTTGATCATGCCAATTTATTGCATAACATTTCTTGGAATATTATTGTTAATGCTTTAAATAGATCTTTTAGAATTTAATTGAGGCCTTGACTCCATTCTATAAATGTTTCTAAATTTGATAATACGATTTCTCATTGCCAATTTGGGTGACTTGAATTATTTGGTTAGGCCACATTACTTGACTGGTTCTTGGACTGCTTATCAGAAACTGGTACCAGAGTTTATTCCATCTTACTGCTCTGATCTATAAGTATACCTGGAGTGGAGGTTAAAGAAAAATCCGGCTGAGAAGAACAAGAATGTGTTTCTGGTACTGGATCGTTACTGGTTGAACACAGTACAGTATTATTAATAAACAACAGAAAATGCTGGAAAAACTCAGCAGGTCAGGCAACATCCGTGGAGAGAAATTGGAGTTGACGTTTTGGGTCGAAACCCTTCTTCAAAACTGGAAAGAAAAGAAAATAGATCGAAGGCAGGGCTGCGATCGAACAAAAGAAGAAAAAGAGACAATAAAAGGTATTCGAAACCAGACGAGATGGTAATAGAGTCATAGAGTTATACAGCATAGAAAGAGGCCCATCGTGTCTGCGCCGACCATCAATCCCTGTCCAGTCTAATCCCATTTTCCAGCATTTGGTCCATAGCCTTGTATGCAATGGCATTTCAAGTGCTCATCCAAATGCTTCTTGAATGTTATGAGGGTTCCTGCCTCTACCACCCTTTCAGGCAGTGAGTTCCAGATTCCAACCACCCTCTGGGTGAAAAAGTTCCTCCTCAAATCCCCTCCAAACCTCCTGCCACTTACCTTGAATCTATGCCCCCTTGTTATTGACCCCCCCCCTACTAAGGGGAAAAGTTCCTCTTTGTCTACCCTATCTATGCCCCTCATCATTTTGTACACCTCAATCAGGTCCCCCCTCAGCCTTCTTTGCTCCAAGGAAAACAACCCCAGCCTGTTTAGTCTTTCTTCATAGCTGAGGCGCTCCATCCCAGGTAACATCCTGGTGAATCTTCTCTGCACCCTCTCCAAAGCAATCACATCCTTCCTATAGTGAGGCGACCAGAACGGCACACAGTACTCCAGCTCTACCCTATCTATGCCCCTCATCATTTTGTACACCTCAATCAGGTCCCCCCTCAGCCGCCTTTGCTCCAAGGAAAACAACCCCAGCCTGTTTAGTCTTTCTTCATAGCCAGTGGAGACAACAGACAGCTGAGATTAGGTGTGAAGTGTACTGGCAGGATAGGAGACAGCTGCCAGGTGGGAGAGAGAAACAAAAGGAAAGGCGGGGGGGGGGGGGGGGAGAAAGTAAGACCCAAAACAAAGGGGTGGGAAAAATTATAAGTAAAAAAGTAATGGGGGCAGAGGTTATACTCTCCACGGAATACCTTTTATTGTCTCTTTTACTTCTTTTGTTCGATCGCAGCCCTGCCTTCGATCTATTTTATTTTCTTTCCAGTTTTGAAGAAGGGTTTCGACCTGAAACGTCAACTCAAATTTCTCTCCACGTATGTTGCCTGACCTGAGTTTTTCCAGCATTTTCTGTTGTTATTTCAGATTTCCAGCATCTGCAGTATTTTACTATCGTAACAGTATTATTAATATTGGATTGCAGTTGTATGGGAATTTGACTTTAAAAAAAAATATATATTTTCCATGATTTCAGCTACACTGGTATCTGAAGCAAAATGAAAGTAAGTCTTTGGACACTATTAAATCATGTTTGTATTTCATCAGCGTAAAGCAGAATCTGCTGCATTTTTTCAATATGTGCAACTTTTCATTTCAAAATTATAAAGGTTTAGTTTTAGCATAATGTTCCTACCAACTTTTATTGTAATTTGAATGCTACAAAATTCAGGAAGTGCTATGAATAGCTGTGGGCATGTTGGATATTATGTGATGGCATTATAATACCTGTAATATAATTGAATCATTTTTGTGTTGAGATTCGTTGACTTGTATCTGAATGAAACAAAGGGTTAAGTACCTAAACCTTGTGGTGTGTCCCTAAAATACACACTTTTGATTAGTGCTCTGGTATTGGGGTGATTTAAAGAAACTAGATATAAAACAGTTTTGATTTTCAGGTTTCTAAAGAATTCTTTAGAGGAATGGCACGGTGGCTGCTGTAAAAGGCAGAATAACTCATATTTGGCGAGTCAGATAACTGGCCTAATTAAATTTTAGAGAACTGTATCTGCTTTGAGATGATCTTGCAGATTATTTAGTGTTATTGAAAGATTATTGATTTGGGGGAGTAGTATAATTATAATTGTAGAATCAGTCCGCCCCACAGCTGTGTTTTCAGCCCTCTTCACTGGTTACAAGCAGCAGTGTCCATAGCGAATGACCAAGACACCCTCTGCGTTACATGAGGCGAACGTCCTGGCTGAGGCTGGGGGGAGGGGAAGCGGGTGTGGTGAGCTGAAGAGGGTGTTGGCCCCATTAAGAGGATATATACTTTAAAAAACAGGCATTTGCTATTGGTTTGGCTAATTTTTTTCAGTAAACGCATTTTACAAGTAATGACAGTATATGTCAGTCATGGATATGAAAGTATTGTTTTTTTATTAGTAAGATGTTGATTTAGAACAGCTAATGAATTGCATCCCCATAGATATCTCTGGTGCAAATATATTTATGCAGCAGATGTGGTATCAAAACTACTGAGTTATTTGAAACTCAAAAAATTTTGAAATGCAGCATATTATCCCTTCTGATATGATCAGTATAAAATTAGTCTAAACATTCTAGGACTACATGTATATTCCAGTAATACATTTAATGAGTGTGGATAAAATAGTAAGTACATCATTTAAATTTTCAGTTCGCGCATTTAAAAAAAATTCATCAGATTTGAGAGTTACTGGGGATCTAGAAAAGCTTACACAACATAGGCAGGCAGCTGCTTAAAATTTATTTTCCAGTGGTATCGGGGACTAGGCTGTGGGCAGCACTCTGGACATGGGAGTGGGACCAGAAATAAATTGCAGAAGGGCCAGGAAGCAAACCATGCAGCCGGTTTCATGAATAGTGTTTGTTCAAATTGCTAGCTACAGCTCTGTAACCCATACCCTAATCTCTACCACATTTTCTGAGTTTAAGAATAAAATATTATATCGTTGTATCACCCTCACAGAAGGCATTGCGGTAGAAATAAGTGAGGCTATCGGCGCTTATTAAAGAGTAAATCGGACAGCAACTTCCAGCGACCACACATGTCGCAAATCAAGAGCTGTTGCCCTGCTCCTCCAGAAGCTTCGCTGCACCGGTTACCTCGCCGAGAGACTCGGCATTGAAACACATGAACGGCATGAAGTTGCGGTACTTACGTGACAGTTACCCATTAAACACACTAGAAAAAGTTAGGGCTTGTCAATGATTTGGATGAGGGGACTAAATGTAACATTTCCAAATTTGCTGATGGCACAAAGCTAGATGGCAGTGTCAGTTACGAAGAGGATGTGAAGAGGCTTCAAGGGGATTTTGACAGGCTCAGTGAGTGGGCGAGAACATGGCAGATGGAATATAATGTGGATAAATGTGAAGTTATCCACTTTGGTAGAAAAAACAGAAAGGCAGAGTATTTCCTAAATGGTGAAAGATTGGGGAATGCAGATGCTCAAAGGGACCTGAGTGTCCTTGTACATGAGTCACTGAAAATGAATGTGCAGGTGCAGCAAGCCATTAGGAAGGCAAATGGTATGCTGGCCTTCATTACAAGAGGATTTGAGTACAGGAGTAAAGAAGTCTTACTCCAATTATATAGGGCCTTGGTGAGATCACACCTGGAGTACTGTGTACAATTTTGGTCTCCTTACCCAAGGAGGGATATACTTGCCATAGGGCAGCACGGTGGCATAGTGGTTAGCACTGTTGCCTCACAGCGCCAGGGACCTGGGTTCGAATCCGGCCTCGGGCGACTGTCTGTGTGGAGTTTGCACATTCTCCCCGTGTTTGCGTGGGTTTCCTCCGGGTGCTCCGGTTTCCTCCCACAGTCCAAAGATGTGCGGGTTAGGTTGATTGGCTATGATAAATTGACCCTTAGTGTTAGGGGGATTAAATACGTGGGGTTACGGGGATAGGGTGGGATATGTGTTGGTGTAGGGGTTACGGGGATCGGGTGGGATATGTGTCGGTGCAGGCTCGATGGGCTGAAATGGCCTCTATCTGCACTGTGGGGTTTCTGTGATTCTGTGAGAGGGCGTGCAACGAAGGTTCACGAGATTGACTCCTGGGATGGCGAGACTGTCGTATGAGAAGAGATTGAGTAAACTAGGCCTGTATTCTCTTGAATTCAGAAGAATGAGAGGGGATCTCATTGAAGCATACAAAATTATTACAGGGCTTGATAGGATGGATGCTGGGAGAATGTTTCCCTTAGCTGGGGAGTCTAGAACCAGGGGCCACAGCCTCAGGATAAAGGGTAGGCCATTCAGGACTGAGATGAGAAGAAATTTCTTCACACAGAGGGAGGTGAATCTTTGGAATTCTCTACCCCAGAGGGCTGTGGAGGCTCAGTCATTTGGTATATTCAAAACAGAAGTCGATAGATTTCTGACTAGTAAGGGTATCAAGGGATATGGCGATAGGGTCGGTGAATGGAGTTGAGGCAGAAGATCAGCCATGATCTCCTTGAATGGCGGAGCAGGCTCGAGGGGCCGAATGGCCTACTCCTCCTATTTCTTATGTTGTCCATTCAAGTGCAAGTACATTTTTAACGGTGTGATAAGTCTTAATTACTGCCAAACAACCTCTCTGGCACTGAAAATGAACTTTTACAAGTGTGGAGTCTCATTTGTTCGGAGTTTAATTATTGGAGATTTAAAAAATGAAAACATTAAAATAATTTGTTATTTACTTTTTCTTTGTCTCTTCTCTCTCTCTCAATTCCATCTTTCTTTGCTTCTCTCTTTTGCTTTGTGCACTTGATTTGGCATTGAATTAATTAGTTTAACTTACACTTCCTGGTTCAGACTCTGCGTGTCTCAGTAAGAATTCTTCAATCTGATTGGTTAAGGAGATACATAGTTGTTTCCCCTGTCCACACAGGTCCCAGATCCCTATACAGGGCGCTGCGCTGTTTTGGATTTTTAATAACCTCAAATTCCAGTGCAAAAGTCTGTGGGCAAGTGTAAGTGCAGTGAATGGCTGGCGCTGCTCGATGCTGACCGCAATGTAAAAAGACTGTCTGAAATGGAGTTTACATTCACATCAAACCAGGAGATACCTATGACAGCTGAGCAAGTTGCTGGGGCTCCGGTTCCATATGTACTTTGCTCCAGGTGGTGGCTTACAAATTATGTTGCTGTTTGAGGTGCATCTTGTTACAGCCTTCATAGCTCTTGGGGATTTTACTTTATATCTATCCATAATGTAATGTAATGCATTGATTCTATATAAATGATAATTACTAATATCTGACATGGGTAGATCATGTATTGATTATTGACCAAAAATCATCATTAATACAAGAGATATCTTATCTGGTCTTATCACATAACATCATACAATTTATAAGATACAAAACAAACTGTTAATGACGTCCCATATTCCTATATATGTATCTTACAAAAATGTGTAAAACTACACAGTGTACTTACCTCGCCTGGGCAGGAGTGTAATGAATGGAAAATATGTTTCCTATAACAATCATTCTTGTAATATAGTACGAACTCGAGAGTTTAACTTCAGTAAGGTAGTGGAAGCAAAGCTAACAATAGAAATGTTTGCAGAGAATCAATAATCAATTTAAGAGTTTTTAAAGTACAGCTGATTGAAAGCGAGCTCTACAAAAGAGTCAGTAGAAACTATTTATACATTGCATTCATAAATTTTGGATTAAGTGCAACAATTGAGGAAAAGACCAATACCATTCAAGTTAACTGCTCCATTTTTTTAATTCATTCGTGGAATGTGGGCGTCGCTTGAACTGCTGCAGTCCGTGTGGTGAAGGTACTGCCACAGTGCTGTTAGGGAGGGAGTTCCAGGATTTTGACCCAGCGACGATGAAGGATCGGCGATATACTTCCAAGTCAGGATGGTGTGTGACTTGGAGGTGGTGGTGTTCCCATGCGCCTGCTGCCCTTGTCCTTCTAGGTGGAAGAGGTCGCGGGTTTGGGAGGTGCTGCCGAAGAAGCCTTGGCGAGTTGCTGCAGTGCATCTTGTTGATGGTACACCGGTGGTGGATGGGGTGTCAATCAAGCGGGTTGCTTTGTCTTGTATGGTGTCGAACTTTGAGTGTTGTTGGAGCTGCACTCATCCAAACAAGCCAATTTTTCCCCCTCCATGCCTTTTTAAAAAAAATAAATAAGAAAAAATGTCTTTATCTGATTTTTAAATTTTTTTTATTCATCTTGCCAATTTCTCACTTTCCTTGTACAGGAAACTTTGTGTTATCCGGAGGCTAAATGTCCGGCAAGCTCGAGCCACCGGCAGAAATCAGGAGCCGTTTTGTTAGGGTTTTTTTCTTCTCGTGACTTTTTTTTTCAACTGTCAGGCTCTGCAAAGTCTCTGTAACTTAGCAACAGCTTCAGAGAGAGGCTTCCAAGGTAAGGGCCGACTGTTTAGAAGCTGTTGCTAAGCAACAGTGTTTGTTGTCAGATACGGAGATGAAAAGCTCCGTATGCTTCAACATTAGCGCTGGTGTGTCCGGCAGTTTTGAGGGAACGGCAACAGCTCGGTCCCGTCGGTGCCGGATAGCACAAAGTTTCCTGTATCTTGAAGGCATTGAGCAATTCGTGAAGTATGTTCTCACAGGTACCGATTGCTCTCCAGTACTTTGTTCAGCTAGCCATTATTCATGTATGAGCTTTGATAACACACTATTCTATCATGGGCAGGTGTGGGTGCACACAACACAGCTGAGCCGATCCTGTCTTCACCCAGAGTCGGGACGTGCACTTCCAGCAAGGTTTGTCGGATACCAATCAGAAGCAGAAGCAGAAACACTAGATGTCACCCCCCCACCCCCATTTTTCACTCCATAATCCAGAAACACAGAGAACCGTCGCTGTGCCCCTTGTCGACAGACGGGGGATTAAATATGGGATCTTCTTGGTCTGTATGAAACATCTGTTCACTAACTAAACTCACTGAGCCATCAGGGAAGCAACTGCCTATTTCTTAATCAGTTTCAGAACTTAACAAGTGACTTCCTCTCACGAGACTGTTACTTATGCTAGAAACCAACTATGTGTCCTTATCAAGTCAATAATTTTTTTAAATGGTCATTAGATTTTTTACCAAGTTAGAAGTTGCCTCCTTATCTGACCTTTTGAAAATAAACATGTTGCAAACTTCTCATAGGTTCTCACCAAACCTAACTTGCAACTCATCGAACTCTAGGTTCCATTCCTAAATGAGCACACTGGGGAACTGTTCTAGCCTCCAGTGTTCATGGAGGCAGAATTCTAATTTCAATAAGTAAAAATTGTTGGTTGATTGCCACTGTACTTAACTGATTGAAAGGTCATCGACCTGAAACGTTAACCCTCTCTCTCTCTCTCCACAGTTGCTGCCTGACCTGCTGAGTAGTTCCAGCAATTTCGGGTTTTATTTCAGATTTCCAGCATCCGCAGTATTTTGATTTTGTACTTAACTGATAGGTTGATTTTGTTCTTCTGCAAAAGCATCATTAGACAGTTATTTGTTGGGCCTATATCAATATTCTGTTGGTAGCTTTGATTTGAGTTTAAAGGACTGCATCTCAAGTGCATCAAGTGCCCGAGATGCAGTCAGCTGCAGGGATAGGTTGAAAATAAAATGCGGAGAAAGCATGCCAATTGCATTAGTGGTGAGAATGCAAGAATCACCACTTTACAATGGGTGCATGTCTTCATGGATGGGTGTAAATGAGCAGCTTTGTCTTTTGCTTTTTAATCCAACCCAGAAGCTGGGGGAATTCCCCTCTCTGGCTCAAAATTAAGGTATCCTGAATCTAATCAGCTTTATTATTTTAAAAATTGGGTTGGATCCCCATTAGTTATTTTTCAAATGGAATACATTTAGCTTGATTAGTTTTCCTTCGTAGTTCACTGGTATAAAGTTTAGAATCATTGTTATCTTCTGAATCTGATCCACTGTATCTTTTTGTAAGGATGGTGGGTGACTGCAACTGTATATAGTGCTCCATGTGCGGTTTCATTCATGTTTTACAGAATCTTGATATAGTTTGCGTTGTTCTACATTTTCTTTGCTTGTTTTTTGGGAACCTCCGCTCTGGGTTAGTAGAAGCCACTCTTAAATCTGTTTAATCCTGCAGTGAGTTGCCACTGCATCCATTTCCCACTATTACTAGGCCTTTTTTATTGAGGAGAACTTTGCCATATATAGGTTGAGCGTCCAAAATCCGTTAAATGTTCCGGAATCTGGACACCCTGTCAAACCGCAACCTGGGCCCAAGCATTTCCGGACTCGAACATGTTTCTGATGTCCAAAGTCCGGAAACGCCCAAGCCCAGGTTGCGATATTTCCGGACTTCGGACATCAGAAACACGTTCCGAAGTCTGGAAAAACATGAAAACCGGCTCGGCCTCGGTCCCGAGGTTACTGAATTCAGGACGCTCAACCTGTACTTGAAGACGGTGATAACCTCCTCATTCTATCGGGCTGGATATATGCTGAGAAGACTGAACATATAATATTCATCTTCCCTTTTAAGATACAATACTTGCAAGAATGACAAATGTTTCTGATTTTGATCAAAGCCATATGAGCGTAACACTAGCAAGGGTAATTTTACATCCCCTTACGGTACAAGATTCATTTTGCTTTTGAGGGACATACAAAATGGTCCTTTTCAATGAATAACTTTAGGTGAAACTATAACGTAAAATTGAATAGTAAGTTCATGCATCTTGAATATTTTCATGGTTTATATTTTAATAGTTTTTGGAGGAGAACTGACTATTTTTGCATAATTCTCAAATACACCAGGGACAGCTTAGTCCGGCAGATATTAAAGTGTACCCTATTACTGGGCAACAGCAATCATATTTTAGAAATAATTGATGGATCTCCTGTGGCAATGCTCACCGAACCAAAGAAGTCTTTCTCTTACCTGTCTTTGTCGGCTTTCCTCTGTATGCTCTTCATCTTCCTGTTTCTCTTTTTATGTTCAACTTCTGCTGCATAGGGCTGGATCTTGTGGTGCTCACGGTTAGTTAAACTTTTTTCTGCACCCTTTGGCTTGAAAACTTTTTGCGCTGTAACTTGCTGGAAGTGCGAGCTGATAACTGCTTCGTGAAGGCAACAGGCCACCTTGGACCTCAGTGAATGCTGGGACCAGCCATGCATCTCCTTAACCAGTGAGATTTAACAATTGAGAAAGAAACAGAGGAATGCTGGAGAAGGAGGGTGAATTAGAGTGGGTGAATTAAGAGTCAAATCAGGTACAGAAAGAGAAATAAAAAGAGGGAAAGAAAGATTGGATTAAGAGAGAGAGAGAGAGAGAGAGAAAAGTAAGGAAAGAAATTTAAAATAAAATTTGACATTTTAAAATCTCCAACTTAAACAATTGACTACATGCAGGAATGAGATTGAACAGTTTAAAACATTCCCTTTCTGGTCCAGAGAGGTTGATTAGCATTGCGTTAGCAGTTATCACATTGTTAAAAAGGTACATGCGCTGTTAAGTTCCAGACCTAACTTTCAGCAGTGAGCTTAATGGGCAATTAATGTGCAAATCCAGCAAGTTCTTCAAAATAACGAGCAGGCCAAGGGCGAGATGCCATTTGTGCAAAGCAAACAGCAGAGCGGCATAAATTGACCATCAAGTTCCAGAGATTTGGAACTCATGGTGTATCTCTTAATCCCCTGAATTTGCTAGCCGATTTGTGCATTAATAACACAGTTATTTTTCCAGAAAGATCCAGCCCATTATTTCTCACCTTCTGTCTATCATCTGGTTCATTTTTCTCCCCTCACCCTCTCCTGTTCTGCATAGTGGTTAGCACTGTTACCTCACAGCGCCAGAGACCCGGGTTCGAATCCGGCCTCGGGTGACTGTCTGTGTGGAGTTTGCACATTCTCCCCGTGTTTGCGTGGGTTTTCTCCAGGTGCTCCGGTTTCCTCCCACAGTCCAAAGATGTGCGGGTTAGGTTGATTGGCTATGATAAATTGACCCTTAGTGTTAGGGGGATTAAATATGTGGGGTTACGGGGATAGGGTGGGATATGTGTTGGTGTAGGGGTTACGGGGATCGGGTGGGATATGTGTCGGTGCAGGCTCGATGGGCCGAAATGGCCTCTATCTGCACTGTGGGGTTTCTGTGATTCTGTGTGATATTACTTTTCTTTTTATCTGTTTTCTTTCTACTTTTCTGCTTCTCTATTTCTCTTGTGCTTGCCTTTTTCTCTAACTTTTTTTCTCCTTCCACTCCCTGCTCTGCTACTTTTGACTGTCTCTTGTTTTCCTTCAGGTGTGCAAAGTGATTCAGCCAGAGGTGGTGGGACAGTGATAGGGGTAGGAGGGCTATAACCTGGCAGGCGATGGGGGTGCTGTTTTGTTGCGGGGGTTTGGGGAAGGGGCGAGGGAGCCAGAGCCAGAGCCATAGGCCAGCAGGAGGTGGGAGGACACTCTCTGGGCTACAGGCCAGTAGGAGATGACGTGTGCTGGGATGTTGGTGGTGGCTAGTTATCTGGCTAGAGCTGCAGGCTGGCTTTCCAATGGCCGGTAGGGGGAGGGATCTGGTCAGAGATGCAGGCCAGCTTTTGGGTCATGGATGTGGGGGAGGGAAGAGAAAATCAAGTGGGAGGCACTGTGGAGCCCAGTGGCACCTACCTTTAGGAAGACTGATTAGTAAATATATTATTCAGTATATAATTCTTGGATCTTAAATTAACACCCAAACATGATTGAAGCTGTGTGACATAAATGGTCCTCCTGTGGCAGATAATGTGGCACCTGCATTAATTGAAAGATAAGTAAACAAAGCTAAAAGGCTCCCAAGATATTGGTGAAGTAAAAAAAAAGCTCCTAAGATTTGATGAGGCATTTAAAGCAAATGCTATGGCTCGGAATGTCCCGAAAACATGCACCATTCGCATCTACAGCATAATATTCTGGTGCAGAAGTTGCAGGAAATTATGGCATGAGTGACATACCATTACTAACGCCACAACAACATTTCCTGTCATTTCCACCACTGGAACCATTGCTGAAAACCAAAAAAATGGATTATGCAAGCTCCGCCCCCATTCATACTGTGTCATACAAACCAACCAAGTCCTCTTTTTTGTAGTTAGCCAGTCTCAACTAGTGTGGCACTATAATTGGCCGAAGTGTCCCTGGATTAGACAAAGGAAAAGAATTGGCAGGGTTACTGCTGCTGGTAGTTAACCAGTGCCTCCCTCCCCCAAGTGGGGAGTTACTGTCGGGATTGAATTTAGCTGAGGTGTCTCCACTTTCTAAATGGTGAAAAGCTAGAAGCAATGGAGGTCCAAAGAGACTTTGGGGTCCTTGTACATGGGTCATTAAATGCCCTGGACAGGTAAAAAAAAAATAATCAAAAAGGCTAATGGAATGCTGGCCTTTACATTTAGAGGACTAGGATACAAGGGGTTAGAAGTCATGTTGCAGCTATACAAAGCCCTAGTTAGACCACACCTGGAGCACTGTGAGCAGTTCTGGGCACCATACCTTAGGGAGGATATATTGGCCTTGGAGGGAGTGCAGTGTAGATTTACTAGAATGATACCTGGACTCCAAGAGTTAAATTATGAGGAGAGATTACACAAACTCGGGTTGTATTCCCTGGAATTTAGAAGGTTAAGGGGTGATTGATCAAAGTTTTCAAGATATTAAGGGGAACTGATTGGGTAGATAGAGAGAAACTATTTCCGCTGGTTGGGGAATCTAGGACTAGGGAACATAGCCTAAAAATTAGAGCCAGGCATTTCAGGAGTGAAGTTAGGAAACACTTCTACACACACAGGGTGGTAGAAGTTTGGAACTCTCTTCCGCAAACGGCAGTTGATGCTGGGTCAACTGTTAATTTTAAATCTGAGATTGATAGAATTCTGTTAACCAAAGATATTAAGGGATATGGGGCACAGACACATGGATTTACAGATCAGCCATGATCTCATTGAATGGTGGAACAGGCTCGAGGGGCTAAATGGCCTACTCATGTTCCTATGTCACAGTCACTCACTGTCCCTGCTCGCTCTTAAGATTAGTTACTTGGGTTAGGTACCAAAAGGCTGTCACCATCCTTCGAGAGGTCAGGTATTGTAAGGGGAGAAAACCAGTGTTACACCTTTTTCACTATTGACTGATTTTATAAATGCAAAATAAAACACATGAAAAAAATTATTTTAGTATTATTGCTCAGTATCGACAAGTACTTTGTTGGTGTAAATGCATTTCATCTCTCAAATCCATCTTTCCCCTCCCTTTCAAAAGGTGGATGAACTGTTACTGTGCAATAATTTTATTATAGCCTAGCCGAGAAGTGTTAAGATTCAACAATGGTGGCTCAGTGAACTTAAATGTTAATTGACTTGAAGTGAGCTATGTTTTACCAACATCGCTGTCGTGGAGAGGAGTATTCACATTTACAGATGCTGTTTAATTTGAATATAAATGCCAGTGTTATTGCTTCAGAATTTGTTAATTCACAAGAAATGTAATTTTTTTACTTTAGATTATCTCTTTCCTCCAGTTTAATCATTTTTATTGCAGTGTTAGGAGAAGAATTGAAAATTTTTTGTATCTTATATTTTAAATGCATTTGGATAACATGATTTTTGTTATGTTGTGAAAAAGATCACCTTTCACTAACAGACCCAAACAGAGATAATTATGTTTGGACACAGTTAAGTGAATGAAGTGGGAAATTTTCTGTTTCCAAAACAATTCTAGAATTTAATTCTATAAAGAGAAACAAAGGTTGCTTATTTTTCACAACTTTTGAAATGCAACCAAAATACTTTGTTTGGCATTTACATTGCATTTATAAACTGGATTTATTTTCATTTTTTTTGTCTTCTAGTCCTCCTGTAAAGCGCCTTGAAATGTTTTGCTGCGTTAAAGGTGCTATATAAATACAAGTTGATGCTGTTACTATTTGAAAAGAATTGAAAACTTTGCTGGAATCCATACACTGTCATCTTACATTCCGGTTATTTTCAGATGTGGGTAGGAAATGTTTAATTTGGATCAGTAGTTTAACAAGAAACAAAATATTTGCATGCAGGAAAAATGCAGACAAGTGTATACATGTTCCAAGAACAGGTTGGTCAAGTTGTATAATAGCAAAATACTGCGGATGCTGGAAGTCTGAAACAACAACAGAAAATGAAGGAGACACTCAGCAGGCCAGGCAGTATCGTGGAGAGTTAACATCAGGTCGATGAGGTCATTGACCTAAAACGTTAACTCTGTTTCTCTCTCCACGATACTGCCTGACTTGTTGAGTGTTTCCAGCATTTTCTGTTGGTCAAGTTGTATATTGCTTATGTTACAGTCCTCAAACTTCAAAGCATTATGATTAACATTAATGGCCCAGAAATTCCGGTCGGAGGCTTCCCACGGGCGCAAGCCCCCGACCTGCACAAACGAACCACGCCGACCGTAATGCTCTGGGCCCGCATAGAATTCCGTTGCTGGGCCTCCTCAAACTGCCGGTGTGCAGGGCACGGGTATCCCAGGGGCGCAGCTAGTTCGCAGCGTCCCTGGGATCACATGGGCCATGGGGAGCCAATCGGAGCAGGGAATCTCCATTCATCGACCTGCCAAATCTATGGACAGCGATCACCCTCAAAACATAGTAAAACTTCAACAAAAAAACAAACATGTTTTAAATCACATTTTTAAAATGACTATAAATTAGATGTCATTACAAAATATAAATTTTAAACAAAAATGTAAATTTTTGGAAAAAAAAGTTTTTAATGGGGCTAAAAATAAACTTACCTTTCTTTGAAGTATTTTAAAATGATAAACCTGTGGAAAAAAATGTTTTAATTTTACTTACTTCACCTCTTACCTTGGGCCTTACGCCTGCTTTTCCACGCGCAGCTACTAGGGACTTACCCGCACTGAAAAAACTGAGAAAAAAGGGGAAGTTCGATGCTTCCACGCTGCCTCTCTGGCGCAGGCGTTTGACCTGCAAACCCCTTTCTTCAGAGAACGGAAGTTCCGGTTTCCAGCGCGTGCGCAGTGCATGCGTGAAACTGGCACTTCCGTTGGCCCTGCGGGTGAGTACACAGTGCGTACACACACCCATAGGGAACGGAATTTCAGCCCCATTATGTTTCTGCCCATTTATGGTGTGTTTTTGAAATAGTTTGTTTTTGTAAACAGCACATGCTGATGAGCTCTTTGAGGAAATTAACTAGGAACACGTTTTGGTGTGATGGAGCTGAGAATATCGGGGGACTTTTTTCACCCAGAGGGTGGTGGGGGGTCTGGAACTCGCTGCCTGAAAGGGTGGTAGAAGCAGAAACCCTCATCGCATTTAAAAAGTACTTGGATATGCACTTGAAGTGCTGTAACCTACAGGGCTACGGACCAAGAGCTGGAAAGTGGGATCAGGCTGGAGAGCTTTTCTTCAGCCGGCACAGACACGATGGGCCGAATGGCCGCCTCCTGTGCTGTAAATTTTTATGATTCTATGACATGGTCATTAGCCTGTAGTGTTTCAGTGATCTTCAGCAAACTTCATGATTGTGCTCCCTAAGCTGAAGTCCAAATTATCCATATTATACCAATAAAAGCGTTCGCTGTTATTACCCCTTTGAAACTGACCACAACTTCAGGATTTAGCGCATGGGCATCCTAACGCGGAAATCCTGAAGTTGCGGTCAGTTGTTCAGTGCTCCAATATTGGCTGTGCTATGACGCGCGCCCCCCCCCCCCCCCTTCCCCAATAGCTGGCAATCGGTGTAATCAGGGAAATCAGTGAAACTGACGAAACTTGGGCTTTTCCGGTAATATTGCTGTTAGCTTCCCCATTAAAAGTTAGACCTTGTTGGATTAGGTGTAACTGGGATTTTAACAGCGTATTGACTGCTAAACAAATGTTATGGCTCTGAAAAAATAATTTAAATTTTGTGGAGTGTCAAATTTATCCATTTTAATAAAAATAAACATTTTCAAGAACCTTATAGAGTCATAGCGTTATACAGCACGGATAGAGGCCCTTCAGCCCATCGTGTCCGCGCCGGCCATCAAGCCCTGCCCGATCTAATCCCATATTCCAGCATTTGGTCCGTAGCCTTGTATGCTATGGCATTTCAAGTGCTCATCCAAATGCTTCTTAAATGTTGTGAGGGTTCCTGCCTCCACAACCCTTTCAGGCAGTGAGTTCCAGACTCCAACCACCCTCTGGGTGAAAAAGTTCTTTCTCAAATCCCCTCTAAACCTCCCGCCCTTTACCTTGAATCTATGCCCCCTAGTTATTGACCCCTCTACTAAGGGAAAAAGCTCCTCAGCATCCATCCTATCTATGTCCCTCATAATTTTGTACACCTCAATCATGTCCCCCCTCAGCCTCCTCTGCTCCAAGGAAAACAAACCCAATCTGCCCAGTCTCTCTTCATAGCTGAAGCGCTCCAGCCCCGGTAACATCCTGGTGAACCTCCTCTGCACCCTCTCCAACGCGATCACATCCTTCCTGTAGTGTGGCGACCAGAACTGCACACAGTATTCCAGCTGTGGCCTAACCAGTGTTTTATACAGTTCCATCATAACCTCCTTGCTCTTATATTCTATGCCTCGGCTAATGAAGGCAAGTATCCCATATGCCTTTTTTACCACCTTATCCACCTGTTCCGCCGCCTTCAGGGATCTGTGTACTTGCACACCCAGATCCCTCTGACCCTCCGTCTTGCCTAGGGTCTTACCATTCATTGTGTATTCCCTTGCCTTGTTAATCCCCCCAAAGTGCATCACCTCGCACTTTTCCGGGTTAAATTCCATTTGCCACTGTTCCGCCCATCTGACCAACCCATCTATATCGTCCTGCAGACTGAGGCTACCCTCCTCGCTATTTACCACCCTACCAATTTTTGTATCATCCGCGAACTTACTGATCATACCTTTTACATTCATATCCAAGTCATTAATGTAGACCACAAACAGCAAGGGACCCAGCACCGATCCCTGTGGTACCTCACTGGCCACAGGCTTCCAGTCACAAAAACAACCTTCGACCATCACCCTCTGCCTTCTGTCACTAAGCCAGTTTTGTATCCAATGTGCCAAGGCACCCTGGATTCCATGGGCTCTTACCTTCTTGACCAGTCTCCTGTGCGGGACTTTATCGAAGGCCTTACTGAAATCCATATATACCACATCCACTGCGTTACCCTCATCCACACACCTAGTCACCCCCTCAAAAAATTCAATCAAATTAGTCAGACATGATCTTCCCTTGACAAAGCCATGTTGACTATCCCTGATTAATCCTTGCCTCTCCAAGTGGAGAGAAATTTTGTCCCTCAGAATTTTTTCCAATAATTTTCCTACCACTGATGTTAGGCTCACTGGCCTGTAGTTCCCCGGTTTTTCCCTACTTCCCTTCTTGAATAATGGTACTACATTAGCGGTTCTCCAGTCCTCTGGCACATCCCCTGTGGCCAGAGAGGTCCTGAATATATGTGTTAGAGCCCCCGCAATCTCTTCCTTTGCCTCACACAGCAGCCTGGGATACATTTCATCCGGGCCTGGGGATTTATCCATTTTTAGGCCAGCTAAAACCGCCAATACCTCCTCCCTCTCGATGTGAATATGTTCGAGCATATCACAGTCCCCCCGCCCTATTTCTATGTCCACATCGTCCTTCTCCATAGTGAAAACAGATGCAAAAAATTCATTTAGAACCCCTCCTACATCTTCCGGCTCCACACACAGATTGCCACTTTTGTCCCTAATGGGCCCTATTTTTTCCCTAGTTATCCTCTTACCCTTAATATACTTATAAAACATCTTAGGATTTTCCTTTATTTTGCTCGCCAGTGTTATTTCATGGCCCCTCCTTGATCTCCTAATTTCTTTTTTAAGTATCCCCCTGCACTTTTTGTACTCCTCTAGGGCTTCCTCCGTCTTTAGCCTTTTGTATCTGCCAAAAGCCCTCCTTTTTTTCTTAATCCATTCTCGTATATCCCCTGACATCCAAGGTTCCCTGTGGTTTTTGGAACCACCCTTGACCTTTATGGGAACATGTTGCCATTGTATGATCCCAATCTCCCTTCTGAAAGCCTCCCATTGCTCTGATGCGGATTTTCCTACAAGTAGCTGATCCCAGTCCATTTTGGCCAGATCCTGCCTTATCCTATTAAAATCAGCCTTCCCCCAATTTAGAACCTTTATTTCCGGCCCATCCCTGTCCTTTTCCATGACCACCTTAAATCTTACCATATTATGGTCACTGTCACCAAAGTGCTCACCTACTAGCACTTTTTCTACTTGACCGGCCACATTCCCTAGAATTAGGTCCAGTACCGCCCCCTCTCTTGTAGGACTTTCTACATGCTGGCTCAAAAAGCTCTCCTGGATGCACTTTAAGAATTCTACACCCTCTGAGCCTTTCACACTCTGACTATCCCAGTTAATATTGGGGAAGTTGAAATCCCCCATTATTATTACCCTATTATTTGCACATTTCTCTGAGATTTGCCTACATATCTGTTCCTCTATCTCCCCCTGACTGTTTGGAGGCCTATAGTACACTCCCAGCAAAGTGCTTGCCCCCTTTTTGTTTTTAAGCTCCACCCATATGGCCTCATTAGAGGAACCTGCTAATATATCATCCCTCCTTACTGCAGTAATTGCCTCCTTAATTAATATTGCGACACCCCCTCCTCTTATACCTCCCCCTCTGTCTCGCCTGAAGATTCTGTACCCCGGAATATTGAGCTGCCAGTCTTGCCCCTCCCTCAACCATGTCTCCGTGATAGCAACAATATCATACTCCCATGTGTTTATCAACACCTTCAGTTCATCCACCTTATTTGCAAGACTCCTTGCATTAAAATAGATGCCATCCAGCCTTGCCCTTATATATTTGCCCTGTCTACCAAGCTGACTTGTTTTTTTCTCTATAATTGGCAGCACATCACCCCCTATTTCAGCTCCCCTCTGTATCCCATCCCCCTGCCAAGTTAGTTTAAACCCCCCCCAACAGTGCTAGCAAACCTCCCCGCAAGGATATTTGTCCCGCTCTGGTTCAGGTGCAACCCGTCCGACTTGTACAAGTCCCACCTTTCCCAGAAGCAGGCCCAGTGATCCAGGAAAGTAAAACCCTCCCCCCTACACCAACTCTAAGAAATATTTTTTTAAAGTTTGTTCACGTTTATTTCAGGTTTACCTTTTCTCCATGTGAGTGCCCCAATCTTTTTAACATTTTTAAAAAGTCAGAATAAAAGAAACTTGTTTCCCTGTCTGTGAGAATTCTGCATTGTGATTGGCTGCTTAGTTAGCTTGTTGATGTCCCAACAGCTCACGCTGTGGAATTCCCACTACACTGCACTGATCTCAACTGCGCGTCGAAAAAGCCAAACTTCTCGCCTAGCTTTCTCACCATTCTTGAGCTAAGGTGTTACATTGGCCACTCTCCAGTCCCATGGCACAATTTGTATATTTGTTGATTTAAAAACTTTGGTCGGTGTCTCTGTTGTCTCCTCTGACTTTCGGCAGGCTAGGGTGCATCGCATCAGAGCCTGGTGACTGATCTGGCTTGAATTCTGCTAATTTTTTTCTGAACCAATTGCTTTTCTACAGTTATCGCTACCAATTGTTCTATTTCCTCATCTAATACACCTTCATTCTGGTCCCAAATGGGTGATGGTATGAAACTATCTTGTGTAAGGTTACCATTTTTTGCAAAGACCAAAGTCAGAGGGGACAGAATAGGAGCACAGCAGGAAGTGGGATTGTGAATTGAGTTGTGGCATTTTTGCTTCTGATTTTTATTTTTATTAATTCTGAAAATCTTACTAACTTTAATAACTAATGCCTCAATATCAGAAAGACAAAACTAAATTGAAACTAATAGACATCTATTTGAAAAGCAAGACTTTTGGTGTTCGGTTTGCATTTAAAAAAATTTCAGATCAGAGACAACTCTCCTCTCTGAGTAGGTTATGGTTTTTGCTGACCCCTTTTTGGCATATGTAGTTTTACAATTATGTTACACAATGTCTTCCAGATTATGGCTGCTTTTTACAGCTTATCTTGCACCTATTCACCAGTTGAACCAGGACATTTAACTATTAATTCAGTTGCTTTACATTGTCGAGCACTGTAACTCTTCTAAACTAATTCCCTGTGCCATGTGACTGTTCTTAAATAAAAAATCAAAATAAATGGAGGAAACATTGATCATAGTTGTAAGTTTAATTTTTCATAAAGATGAGACTCCCTCCTTAATAAGATTATAATGCAAAACATGCAGAAAGTGGGTATCTTTCTCATTATGGCTCGAAAAGGCAGCAGTGTTTGTATGTACCCTATTCATCTGTCTGACCTCATTTTGATTGAATCTGGGCCAGATGAAAGTTAATTGGGACAAGTGAGTCCTTCTTACCAGTCCCAAGGACAAGTGAGATAAGCTTTTCCAGAAGATTTCTATTCTGTAAAAGTACTGTATTTCCTCTACTAAGGAATGCTCCCTAATGAGAATTAGATGATTTCTCAATATTTTATACAAAAAAATGTTTAAAATGTGGAGTGCTTTCTAGTCCATTGAATGTTTTAAGCTGTACATACCAAGAGAGTCCAAGTTTTCATCCTGGGTTCAGTTAGGTACAGCTATGAGGGTGCCATTGGATTAGGGAAGGGAAATAACTCTGGGCTCTCTTTCCTGATTATAATGTAGCATTCCTTGCTGAAAGTGTAAGTGTGTGGCTGTCTGGTGAGGCTGCAGCCAGCACTTAATGTCTAGGTTCACACATGCCCAAGTGATACTTAGGTGAAGTACTGCAGGGCAGTTGATGACTGTGCAGCTGCATGTACCCTAGCAAGCTGTCAAATGCCTTCAGGAGAGGAAGGGAGAAAAGTCATTCTAAAAAAAAAATGAAACTTGACTATTTTATACATAAGCTACATTTGGGTTCATGTATGCACCAAAAATACCTTCGATACATCATAGTTAGTATCTCATCATTTTTTGAATGACAATGATCAATTTTAGGTAGGGGAAGGGTATTGAAGCAGCTGGCGAAGAAGGTGGTTAGTGAATGCATACCCCCACATGATATGGTTGGATGATGCAGCACACAATGAGGTATCTGGGCATGAAGAGAATTCAGCAGTCTTGTCTGTTCATGATCAGCTATTTTGCAAAATTTTTACTCTTGTGTTTTATTTAATGAAATTTTACATTTTCACATTGAGAAATAACTCAATTTGATACACTTGCATCTACAAAATCTCAAGCATCTTTCATGTATCAAAAACAATGTCGTTATAATGGGAGATTAATTTGTACATAGACTGGGAGAAGCGCAACAGTACAAGTTGTATTGGCAGTGAATTTCTAGAATCCCCCCAAAAAGTTGAGAGGAGTAAAAAAAAAAAAAAAATAGTATTAGAGAAAATAGGACTAATATTGCCTAATAATTAGAAGCTAACATCAGAGTTCCAATGAACATTGATAAAATGGTTCCAGCAAACTGTTGATGCTTATAAATCATAAAAGCAAATAAGCTGCTTACATGGATGTCATGTCTCAATACATTCATGTGCTAATCAGGTCAGAACAAGTTGTGGGTGTGTAATTTTGGTGTCATAATAGGCAAAGCAGCTAACTTAATGCTCCAATAGCTTTCACCCACCCACAATTTAACTCGGGAAAATGCCAGCTCCCTGAGCACCGTTCTCAGGAGGCTAGTGACAGAAAAAAAGTTATTGACGTTTGGATCTTATTGGGAAAATCCTCGTTCTACATTTGACTTAAACCCCATAGTTTATTTGTAATTGTGTCAGCTGTGGCTCAGTAGTAGCACACTCGCCTCAGAGTCAGAAGGTTATGGGTACAAGTTCCATTCCATGGACATGAGCACCAAGTACAGGCTGACACTCCAGTGCAGTGCTGAGGGAGTGCTGCACTGTCAGAGGTGCCGTCCTTTGGATGAGACATTAAACCGAGGCCCCATCTGCCCCCTCAGGTGGACGTAAAAGATTCCATGACACTATTTCGAACAAGAGCAGGGGCGTTCTCTCTGGTGTCCTGTCCAATATTCATTCCTCAACTAACTTCACTAAAACAGATTATTTGGTCATTATCACATTGCTGTTTGTGGGAGCTTGCTGTGTGCAAATTGGCTGCTGCGTTTCCTACATTACAACAGTCACTACACTGCAAAAGTACTTCATTGGCTGTAATGCGCTTTGAGACGTCCTGAGATCGTGAAAGGCTCTACATACAAGAAACTTGGTTTATCCGGAGGTTGTATGTCCGGAAACCTCGATCTAACGGCAGAAATCAGCAGCCGTTTTGTTAGGTTTTTTTTCTTTGTTTAAAAAAAAATGCGAGGAGAAGGAAAAAAGTCAGTCTCTGGAAAGCCTCTCTGAAGCTGTTGCTAAGCTAGAGACGCTTCCAAGGTACGGGCCGACTGTTTACAAGCTGTTGCTAAGCAACAGTGTTTGTTGTCAGATACGGAGATGAAAACCTCCGTATCCTTCAACATTAGCGCTGGTCTGTCCGGAAGTTTTCATAGATCGGCATCACGCCGGTCCCGTCGGTGCCGGATATCGCAAAATTTCCTGTAAATGCAAGTCTTTTCTTCTTTCTTGTGTGTACCTGTTTGTTTATTTTCTGTATCACTTCCATCTTTTTGTTTTGTATCCCGATTAAGGTTTTCAATTAAGATCATAATGGAATATATTAAAAAGTGAAAGATGGTAAGGATTTAAGGGAGAAATATTAAGTCTCACCCAAGTTTTTAAGAGTTTTGAATGCCACTTTTATTCCAGAAGGTGCAACAGGACCCTGTCCTACTGAAAGGATCTCGGCCCAGATTCATTCAGTGGCCAAATATTTTTACTGTTTTAATTTTTTGAAGACTAGTGGATTTCCTATGACTTTGCTTGTGTTTTATAATGACAAGAGTGTTATACCATGGAGCTTTCAATGTATTATTCTCTGCTGTTAAAGAAGAGTTTTAAACTGACCTATCCCTTTTCAGGCCGCCAAGGCCGATAGCAGTAAGTCTTGAGTTAATTCAGTTAGTAGTTGTTGTTGATGAGGGAAGTTTACAGGTACTTATAATTTTACAGCACCAGGTCAGAAAAAATCAGCATGAAATGGAAATCAATGCCACAAGCATTTCAAAAACACAAAATGTTGTTGAATAGATAAGTTTGACAATTTTATATTTTTTAAAATTTTATTAAAAACCTTGCATCTAAAGTTCCCAGCTTAGTGGGAAAACTAAGATGCCGACCAAGAGAATTTTTTAAAAGCGGTTTGATCAATTTTTTATGTCTAGCTGTTGCTGACATGGCCCAGAAATTCGGGTCGGGGGCTTCCCGTGGGTGTAAGCTCCCAACCTGCACTTACCTTGCGCGCCGGCCATTGAGCTGTGGGCCCCCGTGGAATTCCGATCCTGGGCCTCCTCCAACTGCCAGCACGCAGTGCTTGCGTATCGCGGGGGCGCAGTTAGTTCGATGCGTCCCCTGGGATCACGTGGGCCATGGAGAGCCAATGGTAGCAGGGAATGCTTCATTCATAAGTTTGACAGGAAGGGCTGTCAAACTTATAAATACTATAAGCCCCAAAAAATCACTCAATCTTCAATTTTTTTTTTAATCACATTTTTTAAATAAACTATAAATTACATGAAAAAACTATTTTAAACAATTTAAATTTTTGGGAAAAATAATTTTATTTTCTAACGAGGCTAAAAATAAGCTTACCTTTCTTTAAAGTATTTAAAAATAATAAATCTGTGGAAAAAATGTTTTAATTTTAATTAATTCACCACTTACCTTGTAAAAAGCAGGCCTTGCGACTGCTTTTTATGTGTGTAACTTCTGGAGACTTGCCCTCCCGGGAAAACCTGCACAAATAAACGTAAGTTCGATGCGCACGCGCTGCCTCTCCTGCGCACACATTCCACCTTCTTTCAGGGGAACGGAAGTGCCGGTTTCCCACGCATACGCAGTGCATGCAGGAAACCGGCACTTCCATTGGGCTTATGGGTGAGTACTCCATGCGTACTCACCCGCGGAGACCCGAATTTCTGGGCCAATATGCACATAGTAGATATACAGGTGTTGTCTTTAAAAAGAATGGTTGTTCAGAACACACACACACTTATTTTTCCATATCTATTTTCACTTATCTGGAAGTAAGAGTAACAACTGTGGTTGGATGTATTCCTGGAAGTTTGAGCACATGGTGGCTGAATGTGTGACATTTGATCAGTCAGTGTTTGATCACATGACATTTGGGCTGTTATGTAATGACAGACGCCAAACCCTTATGACCTAGAGTTTGGGAGAGGAAAGCAACAAACGCTGGAGCAAGAACAGGAGTCTGAAAATCACTGATGTTGCAAAAGGTTCAGGACTAAAAGCATTATCCTTTACAAGTAGTAAATACTAGTAGCTTGTCCGAGCGAATCGCCAGACCTAGAGTTGGAGCAGACAAGGTCAAAATTCCATTGATATATTGAGGCTTTACTTTACAATATTCTGTTTTGTTTCAGCCAGATAGCATAGCATCAGAGTGACTTCAAACACCCCCGCTCCCCCAAAATAAGTGCGCCACTAATAATAAAAAAAAAAATAGAAGGGACCGAGTGTAATATAGCCAAATTTGCTGCTGATACAAAGAGAGGTGGGAAAACAAGTTGTGAAGAGGACACAAAGAATCTGCAAAGGGATATAGACAGGCTAAGCGAGTGGGCAAACATTTGGCAGATGGCGTATAGTGTGGGAAAGTGTGAGGTTATCCACTTCGGTAAGAAAAATAAAAAAGCAAATTATTATTTAAATGGAGAGAGATTACAAAATGCTGCAGTACAGAGGGACCTGGGGGTCCTTGTGCATGAAACACAAAAAGCTAGCATGCAGGTACAGCAAGTAAACAGGAAGGCAAATGGAATCTTGGCCTTTATTGCAAGAGGGCTGGAGTATAAAAGCAGGGAAGTCCTGCTATAACTGTACAGGGTATTGGTGAGACCACACCTGGAGTACTGCGTACAGTTTTGGTCTCCTTATTTAAGGAGGGATATACTTGCATTGGAGGCAGTTCAGAGAAGGTTCACGAGGTTGATTCCTGAGATGAAGGGGTTGACTTATGAAGAAAGGTTGAGCAGGTTGGGCCTATACTCATTGGAGTTTAGAAGAATGAGAGGTGATCTTATTGAAACATATAAGATACTGAGGGGGCTCGACAAGGTAGATGCAGAGAAGGTGTTTCCCCTCGGGGGGGAATCTAGAACTAGGGGGCATAGTTTCAGAATAAGGGGGCACCCATTTAAAACTGAGATGAGGAGAATTTCTTCTCTGAGGGTCGTAAATCTGTGGAATTCTCTGCCCCAGAGAGCTGTGGAGGCTGGGTCATTGAATATGTTGAAGGTGGAGATAGACAGATTTTTGAACAATAAGGGAGTGAAGGGTTATGGGGAGCGGGCAGGGAAATGGAGCTGAGCCCAAGATCAGGTCAGCCATGATCTCATTAAATGGCGGAGTAGGCTCGAGGGGCCAAATGGCCGACTCCTCCTATTTCTTACGTTCTTATGAAATAGTTTTTCTGTATCTACCCTATTAAGTCCCTTTTATCATTTTGAACATCTAAATTAGATCACTCCTCCACTTTCTAAACTTAAGGGAATACAAACCAAGTTTGTGCAACCTGTCCTCAGTATTTAACTTTAAGCCCTGGTAGCATTCTGGTGAATCTGCTCTGTACACCCCCAAGGCCAAAATATCTTTCCTGAGGTTCGGTGCCAAAAACTGAACATAGTTCTTCAGATGGGGTCGGACCAAGGCTCTACACAACTGAATCGTAACTTCCTCACTTTTGTATTCCAGACCCCTTGAGATAAAGGCCAACATTCCATTAGCCTTGTTGATTAATTTTTTTTACCTAGCGTTGAGTGATCTGTGCACATGGACACCCAAATCTCATTGCTTCTTTACAGCTCCTATACTCTCACCATTAAGAAAATATTCCGATTTGTCTTTCTCAATCCAAAGTAGATGACCTCACACTTCCCCACATAGGAGTCCACGTGCCATAGTTTTTCCCACTCACATGTCTGATCATTTGTAACTTCCTCTTCCCATCTACACCACTTACTGTGCCTCCTTTACATTACATAGGATGTACGGCACAGAAACCGAGCCTCCTCCCGTCTTTCCTCATCTAAATCGATCAGCGTAACCCTCTATTCCCTTCTCCCTCATGCTTGCCCAGCCTCCCCTTAAATGCATCTATACTATTCGCTTCAACCACTCCCTGTGGTCGCGAGTTCCACATTCCCACCACTCTCTGGGTAAAGAAGTTTCTCCTGAATTCCCTATTGGATTTCTTGGTGACTATCTTATATTGATGGCCTCTAGTTATGTTCGTCCCCACAAGTGGAAACATTCTCTCTGTATCCACTCTATCAAAACCTTTCATAATTTTAAAGACCTCTATTAGGTCACCTCTCAGCTGTCTTTTTTCAAGAGGGAAGAGACCCAGCCTGTTCATCCTTTCCTGATCTGTATACCCTCACATTTCTGGTATCATCCTTGTAAATCTTCTCTGTACCCTCTCCAGTGCCGCTATATCCTTTTTATAATATGATGACCAGAACTGTGTGCAGTACAAGTGTGGTCTAACCAAGGTTCGATGCAGGTTTAGCATAACTTCCCTACTTTTCAATTATATCCCTCTAGAAATAAACCCTAGTGCTTGGTTTGCTTTTTTATGAGGTTGGTCAAGCAAGATTTTCCCTTTTGAAATCCATGCTGATTATTTATTATTATACTTTTCATTTCTAGATGTTCTTCTATTCTCTCTAGTAGGGATTCCATTATTTTTCCTACCACCGATGTTAAGCTGACTGGTCTATAATTCCCTGGACATGTTCTATCCCCCTTCTTAAATATAGGTATTACGTTAGCTATCCGCCAGTCCTCTGGCACTTCTTCTAATCCCTTCGTATTCTCTCTTATGCTCTCCTCTGCTGTCTGTGTACTTAATGTAAGCCTCTTTTCTTACCCACAATTGTTCCCTTATGTCTTTATTCATCCATGGAGTCTCATTAGTGTTTAGTTTGTTCCTTCCTTTTAGCAGAATATATTTTTCCTGCACTCTGTTGAACACCGTTTTAAATGTTTCCCATTGTTGTTCTACATCGTTGTTTGCCAATATTGTTGCCCATTTTATCTTCCCAAGTTCTATTTTCAACCCCTCAAAATCCGCTTTTCTCCAATCTATTAACCTGGTTTTTGTCCTTCTCTATTATCATAAAGCGTATTATATTATGGTCACTATTGCCTATATGTTCCCCTACTTTACTTTTATCTGCTCTGGCTCATTCCCCATAACTAGATCCAATAGCGAATCCTCCCTTGTTGGGCTTTTTACATATTGGGTTAGAAAGGAGTCCTGTAGACATTGTAGGAACTCCATTCCCTTATCCCCTTTACCTACCTCTTCTGTCCAATTAATATCGGGGTAGTTGAAATCCTCCATGATTATGTTTTTTACTCATTTCTCTAATTTGTCTGTATATTTCCTCACCTCCCTTCCACTATTAGGTGGTCTGTAGACTACACCTATTAGTGTGCTTGATCCTTTATTATCTTTTATCTCTATCCATATGGATTCTATTTTTGTCTTGCTGATATCTACGTCCGTTTTTTCTACTGCCATTGTATTATCCCTAATAAGTTGGTTGGAATCATACCTTGCACAAAGGAAGTTGGCTGTGGTTGTTGGAGGTCATTCATCTCAATCACATGACATCACTGCAGGAGTTCCTCAGGGCAGTGTCCTAGGCCCAACCATCTTCAGCTGTTTCATCAATGACCTTCCCTCCATCATAAGGTCAGAAGTGGGGATGTTCGCTGATGATTGCACACTGTTCAGCACCATTCGAGACTCGTCAGATACTGACGCAGTCCGTGTCCATATGCAGCAAGACCTGGACAACATTCAGACTTGGGCTGACAAGTGGCAAGTAACATTCGCACCACACAAGTGCCAGGCAATGACCATCTCCAACAAGCGAGACTCTAACCATCTCCCCATGACATTCAATGGCATTACCATCGCTGAATCCCCCACTATCAACATCCTGGGGTTACCATTGATCAGAAACTGAACTGGACCAGCCATATAAATACTGTGGCTACAAGAGCAGGCCAGAGGCTGGGAATTCTGCAGCGAGTGTCTCACCTCCTGACTCCCCAAAGCCTTTCCACCATCTACAAGGCACAAGTCAGGAGTGTGATGGAGTACTCTCCACTTGCCTGGATGAGTGCAGCTCCAACAACACTCAAGAAGCTCGACACCATTCAGGATAAAGCAGCCCGCTTGATTGGCACTCTATCCACCACCTTCAACATTCACTCCCTCCACCACTGGCGCACTGTGGCTGCAGTGTGTACCATCTACAAGATGCACTGCAGCAACTCGCCAAAGCTCCTTCAACAGCACCTTCCAAACCCGCGACCTCTACCACTTAGACGGACAAGGGCAGCAGACACATGGGAACATCACCACCTACAAGTTCCCCTCCAAGCCACACACCATCCTGACTTGGACCTGTATCGCCGTTCCTTCACTGTCGCTGGGCCAAAATCCTGGAACTCCCTTCCTAGCAGCATTGTGGGTGTACCTACACCATATGGACTGCAGCGGTTCAAGAAGGCGGCTCACCACCATCTTCTCGAGGGCAATTAGGGATGGGCACTAAATGCAGGCCTAGCCAGCGACGCCCACATCCCATCAATGAATTAAAAAAAAACTCCACCTCCCCTTTTTCCCCTCTCTATCTTTTCTAAATGTTATACACTGCAATGTTTAATTCCCAGTCCTGATTTTTCTGTAGCCACGTTTCAGTATCCCTACTATGTCTGGTTCCTCCCAACACATGATTGCCTCCAGCTCCCCTGTTTTATTACGGACACTGTGCATTGCTGAACAGACAGTTTAACTCATTTTTAATAGGATTTCCTCTCACTTTATGTTTAACCATCTTTTTAGTAACTTAGTATCATCTGCAAACTTGGATATACAACTCTCTTCCTCCATCCAAGTCATTGATATATATGGTGAAAAGCTGAGGCCCCAGTACAGATCTTCAGGGAAACACCAATTGTCATGTCGCATCCTTCCAATCAGAGAACATTCTCTTTATCCCTACTCTCTGTCTCCTACCTCGCAAACAATTACCAACCCATGTCACAAGGTTATCTCCAATTCTGTGCGCTTTCATTTTTGCTGATAATCTCTTGTGCGGAACCTCATCAAATGCCTTCTGAATGTCCATATAGACGAGGTGCATAGACACTCCCCTATCCACCATGCCAGTGACCAGCTCTCAAAATTCAACTAGATTAGTCAGACATAACCTACCCTTCGCAATCTGCAAGTTCATTTTCTTCCAGAACATGCATGGCAATGTGCATGTCTAGCTCCTCCTCTTCTCCCCCTCACACTGATGCTGGCCTCCTTCACTTCCTATTGCTCTGTCCTATCTTCCCCATTATGGATACCTGTGGTCCCTGACTTGCTCTTCCTGGTGCACCTGGTCTCTGACACGTGAGCTCTCTTTCTGTCTGCTCTGAAGAAAAATACATCCAAACTCCTATACAGGAAACTTTTTTTTTATCCGGCACGGACGGGACCGACGTGGTGCTGGTTCATCAAAAATTCCGGATAACAGAAAGCTATAGTAAAAGCAACAAACCCTGTGCTTCAGAACAATGGCCACAAGTTGCAAGTGCCTCTGTAACTTAGCAACAGCTGCAGCCACACCCTTGCACAGCAACAAATGGAGGAAGGCAAGTAATAAAAGTTACCTGAACCTACTCCTGAATTTTGCCGGTTAACCGAGATTTCCAGTTATTTAGGTGCCGGTAAATCGAAAGTTTCCTGTAATTGCATAAAATTCCATTAATTGAAAACAACAAACCCAAAATGAGGTAAACCAAAAGCCATTTCAGTATTTTAAATGGAAGGAAACTGCAAGTATACTGCACAAGTTCAACTCATCCAGAATACTGTTACATATATATTGTGTTTGGTATTCCCTTTTCATATCTTAAGGCTTAGAAACCCTCAAGTGATATCTATACCAAACTCCCTTGAGATGGAACTCGGTGTTTGATTTTAGTCCATGTTTTTTTTGAAGTTTTTAAAACTGTCTTGGAGGCGCAGCACTGTAACAGAACTGGCTCTACCCTAACTCCCAACAGCTGCAGTCTCTTTGTTGGGCCTGGCCTGCTTCGACTCATAGGCTGCACTGCTTTGTTACACTCTGGTGTCAGATACCTAACAGACCAGCTCTTTTCTCGCTTCCCCTCCCCACCATTCCCCAGTTTTTTTTTCCAGCCTACAATCAACAACAAAAGACAAATTATTTTATAGGTGAAACTTACTTCTGTGACCTGGGTGTGTCCCAGTACCCTACCCAATACTCGTAATATCCCATTTCCCATTTACTGACTTCAGCCCCAGTTCTTGCCTACATCCCTCTCTTCAAATCGCCCACTCGATGCCACACTTCTGCAACCACATTGAAAGAAAGACTTGCATTTATATAGCGCCTTTCACGACCCCCGGACGTCCCAAAGTGCTTTGCAGCCAATTAAATACTTTTTGAAGTGTAGTCACTGATGTAATGTAGGAAACGCGGCAGCCAATTTGCGCACAGCAAGCTCCCACAAACAGCAGTGTGATAATGACCAGATAATCTGTTTTCATGATGTTGATTGAGGGATAAATATTGGCCAGGACACCGGGGATAACTCACCTGCTCGTCTTTGAAAGAGTGCCATGGGATCTTTTCCGTCCACCTGAGAGAGCCGACAGGGCCTCGGTTTAATGTCTCATCTGAAAGACGGCACCTCCGACCGTGCAGTACTGCACTGGAGTGTCAGCTTAGATTTTTGTGCGCAAGTCACATTGTGCTTTCTGTCCCAGACTACCTGTTAGCAAAGTTATTAGTGATCAACTACTCAACAAGGAAAGACCTTTCACATCCTCAGTATTTCACAGCCAGGTAATTACTTTTGAAGTGTAGTCATTGTTTAGCGTGGTAGACAATTTACACATGGCAAAGTTCCACGAAAGTCAAATGATAAATGAACAGTTAATCTGTTTTGGTGTAATGAGATTCTATTGTAATTGTACCCCACATCACCCTTTCCTTTTTCATGTACTTCGGACATGCAGGTAATGTGAACATGTTTTCAACACTGTCTTTGAAACTTTGTTTTTATTTCAACCTCACAAAAACAAAATCAGTGCAGACAGTTGTTGGTCTTTGTAGTCTTGAGACTACAACTTGGGTTAACATCTAATGAAAATGGTGAATTGCAAATAAAAAAGGAAGGAACTGGCAGGATAATTTCATCTGGATTCCTGCCTTGTGGGCTGTCATGCAGGTTTTTTTTTAGATGAGCCCTTATAAAGACATCACTTGTAAAGCTGACCTATAGTATACCATCCCTACATTCACAAAACCCTCTGGATGGATTTGACCTTTGTGTTACTCTTTTTTTCCTTAATCCCTACTGTCTTGGTTTGTTGTGTGCACATGAGTTCTTCTGAAGTTATTGCCCTGTAAGTAGTGTGATGTATAATCTGCTTCAAATGTGTCTTAGCATTCACCGCCAGCGGTGAAAGCCCATGGCATCAACAATTATTTATAGAACCAATTGGTGAGGGGCTTTAAAAACACAAAGTTCAGTGAGTTTGACAAATTAATTTTGTATAACAATTTCCTCACTAAAAGGCAACTTTACATGGTCTGAAATATGATATCCAAGAATATTATCAAATCTAAATTGTACAGAAAGATCAAAAAAGTGAATAGTAAAATGATGTACTGGTTGTGTTGGAGGGTGTTTTAAAATGTGAAATAAAGGGGTGTTGAGGACATTATAAACAACAAAAAATAAGTTAAAACTGTTTATTCAACTCAACACTTTAAATTTTCTAAAATATAGTCAAGACGACTATGTGATGCATCGGTAAAACGCAAATACAAAATGCTGCTGACTCAGTTCTTACTGAGATACACAATTGTCAATACTTGAGCTTTGACACAAAGGTCAAATTCATCCAGAGGGCTTTGTGAATGTCGGGATGGTATACCATAGGTCAGCTTTACAAGGCATGCTTTGGGTAACGCTGAGGAACAGGAACCAAAGCTGATTTTCTCCTCTACCTGCCCTTAGCCCAGAGGTACTGTATAAGCCCCTCTAACTAAATACACACCAGGAATCGAATGTGGAAAATACTGCAGATGCTGAAAATCTGAAATAAAAACAGAATATGTTGGAAACACTCAGCAGGTCAGGCAGTATCTGTGGAGAGAGGAAGGTAGGGTTAACATTTCAACTTGATGGCCCAGCTTCTGTTTTATAGGCTTAGTATCACCCCCCATGATATATTTACCCACTAACCCATCAAAAGAGCTGAGACGTGTTTAATATTTAAGTAAAGCTGTAGCTACTTGGCAATATTTTGGTTAAATTGTTAGGTATCAATATTGGAATATGTACATACTAAAACTATTACAGAAATTGTCACATAACCCAATAAAAGCAGAAAATCATGTAAATCTAGACATCAATTAAAGGTGCAAATATATTTTACTATCCTAAACATTTCAGAAATTTACTATGTACAAAATCACAGAGTAAACATGTGTCCTAATAATTTGAGCACCAGAATTTATAATGGGGAACAAAGACATGGTGACCAATTAAATACATACATTGGTTCTGTCTTCATAAAGGAGGACACAAATAAACTCCCAGAGATGTCGGGGAACATAGGGTCTAATGAGAGGGAGGAACTGAATGAAATCAGTTTTTGTAGGGAAATGGTGTTAGGGAAATTGACGGGATTGAAGGCCGATAAATCCCCAGGGCCTGATAATCTACATCCTAGGGTACTTAAGGAATTGGCCCTAGAAATAGTAGATGCATTGCTGGTGATCTTCCAAAATTCTATAGACTCTGGAACAGTTCCCATGGATTGGAGGGTAGCTAATGTAACCCCACTATTTAAAAAAGTTGGTAGAGAAAAAACAGGGAATTATAGCCTGACATCGGTAGTGGGGAAAATGCTAGAGTCCATTATAAAAGATGTAATAGCAGAGCACTTGGAAAACAGTGACAGGATCGGATAAAGTCAACATGGATTTACAAAAGGTAAATCATGCTTGACTAATCTACTGGAATATTTTGAGGATGTAACTGGTAGAATAGATAAGGGAGAACCAGTGGATGTGGTGTATTTGGACTTTCAGAAGGCTTTCGATAAGGTCCCACATAAGAGACTAGCGTGCACAGTTAAAGCACATGGGATTGGGGGCAAGGTACTGACTTGGATAGAAAACTGGTTGGCAGACAGAAAGCAAAGCGCTGGAATAAACGGGTCTTTTTCTGAGTGGAAGGCAGTGACTAGTGGGGTACCGCAGGGATCGGTGCTAGGAGCCCAGTTATTCGCAATATATATTAATGATCTAGACGAGGGAACTAGATGTAATATCTCCAAGTTTGCAGATGACACAAAGCTGGGTGGGCGTGTGTGCTGTGAGGAGAATGCAGAGAAACTCCAGTAAGATTTGGACAGGTTGGGCGATTGGGCAGATGCATGGCAGATGCAGTATAATGTGGATAAATGCGAGGTTATCCACTTTGGTGACAAAAACAGGAAGTCAGTTTATTATCTGAACAGCAATAGATTGGGAAAAGGGGAAGTGTAACGAGACCTGGGTGTCCTTGTGCACCAGTCGCTGAAGGTAAGCATGCAGGTGCAGCAGGCGGTTAAGAAGGCAAATGGTATGCTGGCCTTCATAGCGAGAGGTTTTGAGTACAGGAGCAAGGATGTCTTGCTGCAGTTGTACAGGGCCTTGGTGAGACCACACCTTGAGTATTGTGTGCAGTTTTGGTCGCCTTATCTGAGGAAGGATGTTCTTGCCATGGAGGGAGTGCAACGAAGATTCACCAGACTGATACGTCATTCCTGCCATCCCAGGTATGAAGAGAGATTGGGTCGATTAGGCTTATATTCGCTAGCGTTTAGAAGAATGAGAGGGGATCTCATTGAAACTTAAAATTCTAACAGGACTAGACAGACTAGATGCAGGAAGGATGTTCCTGATGGCGGGGGAGTCCAGAACCAGGGGTCACAGTCTAAGGATAAGGGGTAAGCCATTTAGGACTGAGATGAGGAGGAATTTCTTCACCCAGAGAGTGGTGAACCTGTGGAATTCTCTACCAGAGAAGACAGTTGAGGCCAATTCATTAAATATATTCAAGAAGGAGTTAGATATATTTCTTAAGGCTAAAGGGATATGGGGAGAAAGCAGGGACAGGGTACTGAATTTGGATGATCAGCCATGATCGCAGTGAATGACGGAGCAGGCTCGAGGGGTGGAATGGCCTACTCCTGCTCCTATCTTCTATGTTTCTATGCTGCTCCACCGTGAAATGTTAATTGATCTTTCCATTTGGTGGGCTGGGGGGCGGGGGGAGGATTAGGCATGTTTCTCAAATATATTTCACTTGTTTACTACTGTGGTATAGAATCTGGAGCTTAACAGTAGCCGAAGAATGTTTGGTGCATGTTACCTATGGTTATTTAAAACTGTATTGATGATTTGACTTCACTGATGTTTGTAGTAGAATTTTTTTAGTGTCATATGCTTATCTCTGATATAGCAATGCTTTTTAAATTAATTACAAATGAGGACCGCTTGTTTTGCATTGAACATAAATGCCGGAGAAGCTGCTGCCATCAATCTAGAAATTGGCTGGTATGGAAACAAATCAAAGGGTTTGGCTGGTGCTGGAGGTGTTTTCTGGAAAAGCCACCAAATCTCACATAGGATATGCAGTTAAATTTAATTTGTGAATGTGCACCATTTATTTGTAAAGTTAATTGTAAATGTGAGCATTCGTTAATTAAGTCTGTTTTTCCACCCACATTTTCTTCCCTGATTCATCTGTCCAGGCATCACAGCCTGATCTTGTCCCTCGCCTGACATTGCTGTATGTTTACAGCAAAATGATTTTGTTTGAATTCTCTTCAGTTCTGACCCAATCCATAGAATTCTAGAGATGGTGATGTATAGAACCATACAATATAATTGGAGTGTAATTTGCTGCTTTTTACATTCCTCAGTAAAGTCCTCCATTGGCATCTGGGTCCTGAAATTTCTATTAACAAAGAAAAGGGCGAATGCCTGTTTTTATCCAAATAACGCATAGCTCTAAAATATGCAGTTTCAATAGCTGGCTGTTAAATTACAGCGGGAGAACGAGCGTTCTCCTGTTTTTCATCTTGAATGAAGATTTCTACCTTCTCTTGAGTTCAAATGGTTTATAGAGTTAGTGGAATTCAGTGATCAAGTCACAATTCTTGACTCTCTGGTAACTTAATTTTATATAATGTATACTGTGCATGGCATCGTAATCTAAAATATTTTAGTATTGGGACATTCCAGCTTTTTTACTGTTTCAGGAGCATTCCATACTCTGTGCAGTCACCAGCAGTCAATTAAAGTTACCTGAGATTTAATTGGGAACTGTTCTGTATTCAGACATCATCCAGCAGTTAGGTAACTATATCCAGGTGAATGTGTCAAGTACACATTCTACACTTCTGTGCAGACTGCTACCAATATATTGGACTTGTATGAATTTAATGATGCTTACATTGTCTTTGTTTATTGTGTAGATTTTTGAAGTGCATAGGCTATTATAAATTCTCCAAGATCATTATTAGAATTCAAAATATTTGAAAGTGATTCTGAAAGTAAGGATCACATTGCTCAATCTTTCATGTGAGGAAAGTCTTGGATCCTCTGAACCTGAAAGGGGATGGACACATTCCAGTTCCAAATTTCATTCTGATATAATGCTCACAATGCACCAAAACTGAACAGTCTTCACAGAGCCTGGCCAGGGCTTTTGGGTTGCACAAAGGTCCTATGGCCATAGAAGTTAATTTATGATATTTCTTATACTGAGTGCCCATCCTTATGTCTCTGAACAAAGTTCAAAAGTTTGGATAAGGGGTCAATGGTGTATGCCCAGAATAGCCTCCAAAAGACTCATCAAGATCCCCTACGCCAAATGTAATCACCAATTGATGCAGTCAGACTGAAAAGCTCTGAAAGCACAATTTATTTGCCTAATGCAATATGTAGACTGTCAAATTACTGTAACTGATGTCGCTTTATTGGGCATATAATCCAAGAATCTAGTTTCCTTGTTGATTTACAAATAAAGACTGTTTGGCCAAGAATTTGGTCTCCCTGTTGACCTGCAGCCAAATATTTTAGAGATCCTGTTTAAAGGAAAGTATCCTGTTGGAGCAGAATTTGAGGAGCTGATGGAAGTTTTTTTAAATTTAAAAGTACAAGATCAAACTGTGTATGAGGTAAAGATAAACCATTTGCCGCCGTTGTGTACAAAGTAAAGGAGTATTGACATGAATATTACTTATAAGGCGGGGAAGAGAAAAGATGAAGGAAACAGAAAAAAGTGTCAGATTTTGAGCATTATCCCATGAAGTGACATTCATTTGAAGCAAAGTCCTTATCCCTTTCATTCCCAGTTGGAAAGATTACTGCTAATTGTCTGAACTCCATCCTCTCATCCCTTTAATCCCGTTAGGAGTCTATTAGGAAATAATGTGACCTATTTAGATAAAATCCTCTCTTCACCCAATAAACTTACCCAGTAAAACGGGTTTGGGTCTTGCACTTCTAAGTGCACGTAATTACTGTTCTTGCTTCAAGGTAAACTAGAAATACTAATTTCCTTATGATTCGGTGCAAATGAAAGTACCTATTCACACAAATTCAAAATTCTTGAGACATGAGGTACTCTATTGGCCATGGATTGCTTTTTTGAGAAATGTGATAATTAACATTTGGGCAGTATCATAACTGAGTATAGTTTTTATCACATTGGCAATAGTCGGCAGACTTGATAGCTCCCACATAATGTAGGTGGATGGTGGATTGAGTGTTATATATGCCAGAGGCTATGATTAAGATAGGGCATGACGGATACATTGTCAGTGAACAACTGTATAATTCAGATCTAGGTCGTCTTTCCTCCCAAAACAACCAGGCACTTAAAGGCAGTATCCAGTGTATCTTCAATCTAGGTGTTAGATTCAGCTTCTTAACACATTTTACTCATGTTTGTAAAAAAGTCAGCTTTCATTGGCAAGCTTGCACTTTTTGTTAAACTGAAACTTTACTTTTAAGTTTGAAGTACATAAGATAATGTGCAAGGGGAAGTACTGAACCTTTAAACAGTTGCGGTGGGCACCAGAAATAGTGCAGTTTGCCTACCTTGCCCTGAACAACTGAGTGGTGGATGACAACATGCTGACAGACCATATTGCTTAGGCTAAAAAACTGCTAAACAAGTTTATTGTAAGAAGTAAAATTATACAAAAGCAAGAATAAGTCAGCAGATAAACATGGCAAATATTCCATCTGTTCCAAAACTATACAAATTCAGAACCTTATTGGTTCCCTTCAGTAAATGAGTTCCCTTTGAATGTAAGTCTGTGATGAAAAGCTTTACATGGGAAGTGAACCTCATTGTGACCCAATTAGCTCCTATCTTGTATAATAGTACGACAAAATAAGGAACTGAAGAACACAGGACTATAGTCTGGTTATGTGTCTCTTTTTCCGGAGAGTGGCACAACATAAGATCAAACGGTATCTTTTGTAATTAATAAAATCTGTTTCACTTCAACTTACTTATTTCAGTGACAGATATAAAACAATTTCAACAAACCGGGTTTGGCTGAATTAGATTTTCACACAGGACTGTCTACAAGAAAGCAGTCATGAGCTGAGAATTATTTCCCTTTTCAAGCAGGTAGACAAGGTTTGTGTAATTTTCACCTCCCTTACGCATGCACACACATGCACACTAACAAAAGCCCAATTATAAATCTGTTACCCTACTTGCCTAGCTATAAATTTGTTTAAATAAATATATATAGTTCATCAATAATTAATCAGTCTCCAAAAGGATGTAGAGCTGAGCTCCAATCAGCATGCTTATGTATGTCTTGCTAAACCTGCTGGGCCACAGAAGATAGCAGGTATCTACACAAAGATGTGTGTTTAACATACAGTACAGAACACACACATATCAACAGCTAACATGGTTTCTGTTCTTAATCATGTTGGAGTAGTAACCTCATTAAATAGGCACCGTAACAGTGGCTTATTCTTCACCTCCCATTTCAAGTTTGAGGAGCTCATTACTTTTTTGTCTGAGATTGAGAATGTCTGATCAGCTGCTACCTTTAGAACCTCTCTCAGCACAGAATTAAAGAAGCTGCTTTTACCTTAAGGTACAGAGGAAGTTCCCTTCGGCCAATGAAACTACTTTCAATTTGGGCAAGATCTCTCCTACTTAAAGTACAAGGCTCAATGTAGAGGGAATAGACCACCAGTAGAGAGATGGCCCATTTAATTTAATTTCAGCCCCTAGGCTGCTGTGGTGATGCACAATGCTTGTTGCAATGCATTCACATCTCCCCTTTATTAAATGGTAGGCTCGTCAATGTTCCCTCACAAACCTGCAAGAGAATGTCTAGAGGTTCTGCTGGTTCAATATTTCTCCAATTCCAGCTGGAAGGCTAAACCTTGCTTGTTCAGACTGGGATGTGGTATTTAGGTGCTTCAGCCACATATATGTTGTGGGAAGTGCTGTGCTCTACTAGGAAAGGAAAGCAAGATCTTCAGGATGTATTGTATCTTTTTCAATAGGACAATTTTCATTCACTAGGGCACAAAAGATTACTCTTTACTGTACTTGATGATTCAATGTGCTAGTTACACACAAAATGTAAGATTCTTGTTTATTTTTTGGATATTGGATGCATTGGAAAATGTGCCAATTTATGACCATGCCAACTGAAGAACCCATTTAGATTTTTTTTCATTCACACTCTCTTCCTTTTTATTACTGGTTCTCTCAGCCAATAAATCCTATAACAGGCATTATTTAGTCTTCAATTTGAATGTTACAATTTATTTTGTTACAGTGCAAGATCTCTATTGCTTTGTTGTTCCATGATTGAAGAGACTTGGTGAACTCTCTTCATTGAAACCTATTGTATATATCTAGTTCTTTGTTGCATTTAATGCTTTCAAATTGTGACAAAAGCATTCTGATTATAATTGAAGAAACAACACCACAGCAGGAACTGCTTGATTCTTCGTGAATTTAAATCTAATTTGATGTGACACAAAATTTAGATTTCTTTTAGAAGATGGAATAATCAGTTAGTGTAAAATTTATTTTTTTATTAGGACTTGTAAAATACATGCTGTTGTGAGGAGTTGGTATATTTTAATTCTAGGGTGTCATGTTTGTAAAGACTGAATTGTGTGCTAAGTTTACTGCGCATTTTATAAAAATCATGTATGATGCAGTAAAAAAGTCGTTACTTCTCGACCTACTTTTCTATACTTGTATCTGCCAGAATAATGCCATTTATTAAAAGGTTTGAGAAGGCATGTACATTTTCTTGACATATATTGCATGTTACACTGAGGTCATATCTGAATGGAAGAGATAAGATTTGAACTAAAACATTTAAAAAGGACAACATGGGACTGAAAGGAAAAATGGGTGTGTATGGGGAAAACACAGGCATGCAAGTACAGAAAAAAAAGTGGCACATTGGGGTGGGGGCAGTTACCATGTTGACTATTGATTAAGATCACGGATGTGCATATAATTTAATTTTCCTTAGTGTGAAGTATCTTGTGTGGGCTGTGAAAATGTTGAACAGTATCCACAGAACAAATCTATATGAAAACTGCATTTTTGTGAGCCGTAAAGGCCTCTTGTGGCATCAGGGAATTTATTAAACTTGTTTACTGTTTTAAAATTCAAGTACAGTATGTAAGATGTTGATGTCAAAAAGGGCTTTCTAAAATGTTTATCCATGTTAAGTCAGTACATTAATAATTCAATGATTACAATCAACTTTAGATTTCATTTTTCCCAATAAACTTCACAGCTGTTTGCATTCCACAGAATTGTACAGTTTTTATTGGATCATTAATTTATTGCAACTTCTCCATATCATACTGTTTGACATACTTCAGAGCTTTTGAAAACATCTGACTTAATGATAAATTTGAAACTTCTTATAAGTGAGAAAAAATGGCACTGCATCCTAACATTTTACATTTTAATTACATTGGTTATTTGGAAATTTTCTGAGGACTGAGCTGTATAAGGTATTGTGCAAATGTGTTCTTGCATAATAGATAACATTTAAATTTTAACACAAAATGCAAACTATTTGTGATGCAGTTTTTGGCCCAATCTGCCATGTGCAGTACACTGCTGAAACATTGAGATAACAATGCAAGTTGTGACATTTGAATTTTTTTTAAAAAAAGGCCCTATTTAAAAGGAAGTTGAAACCAAGATGTCATCTGTGTACAGAGACAGATGTGCATTTCCACAGAAATGCAGGCATGCTTTGGAAAGGAAATATGGCCCTGAGGTAATTGAAATTCATTACTGTAAACTCGACAAACACTAGCACTTCTTGTTGAATGTACTAATCCAATCCGATTACTAGTTTCCATGATCACTTGAACAGGCGTTTTACAATAGGCCAGTTATACTGCACATTTTGCTTTGCAGTGAAGCACAATTTGCAATATAACTGCAAGACTAGGATGTACTTTAAAAGCCAAATTAAAAAAGTTCCCTGAGGATCTGCTGCACTTAAGTTTTAATGTTAGAAAAATGCTCTTCATTAATAATTTCACCAGCATTTCATGCCAATTAGCAGAACATAGCATACTCTTTACATTCCACCTATTGAACTCTGAGCAAATTGCTCCCAGTTCACTTTGGGTTTGCAGGGCCAATTCATACTGGCACGTACAAAACCAGATCTGAAATGGTAGTGATTTGTTAGAATTTTGACATCTTGATGTTTGCTAGGCGATGTCAAGATTATTGGTGATGTTAGGAAATGGTTTAAGTACAGGGTAATAGAAAAATTGTTAACCCAATTACCAAATGTGTAAAATTTCAAACTTTAAAAGATCTGGCTTTTGCTTAATTTTGTATTTAAAGAACCATTATTTCGTGGACAATATTTTGTGGACAGCTGTAATTATTGTGTTATAAACGTTGCAGGATGCTGCCTACATTCTTCTTAGGCAGTCCCTCGGAACCGAGGATGACTTGCTTCCACATTAAAAATGAGTTCTCAGGTGACTGATGAGTCCAATGCGGGACCTACAGTCTCTGTCACAGGTGGGGCAGACGGTGGTTGAAGGGGCGGGTGGGTGGGGTGCTTGGGTTGACGTGCGCTGCCTGCGCTTGGCTTCCGCTTGCTCCCAGCGAAGAGACTCGAGGTGTTCGGTGCCTTCCCGGATGCTTCTCCTCCACTTTGTGCGGTCTTGGGCCAGGGATTCCCAGGTGTCGGTGGGGATATTACACATTTTCAAGGAGGCTTTGAGGGTGTCCTTGAAGCGTTTCCTCTGCCCACCTGGGGCTCTCTTGCCGTGCCGGAGCTCCGAGTAGAGTACTTGTTTTGGGAGTCTCGTATCGGGCATGCGGACAATGTGACCCGTCCATCGGAGCTGATCGAGCGTGGTCAAAACTTCGATGCTGGGGATGTTGGCCTGAGCAAGAACACTGACATTGGTGCGCCTATCCTGCCAATGGATTTGCAGGATCTTGCGGAGGCAGCATTGGTGGTACCTCTCCAGTGCTTTGAGGTGCCTGCTGTACATGGTTCATGTCTCTGAGGCATACAGCAGGGTGGGTATCACTGCTGCTCTGTAGACCATGAGCTTAGTGCCGGGTTTGAGATCTTGGTCTTCAAACACACTGGCCTAGAAATTCAGTTGCGTTCGCCAGCCGTTAGCGCCATAAGAGGAGTAGATCTCGAGCGCTAGGCACTTAGCGGCCGGGCGCAGAACGATCTGCGCCTACGCCCGACTTCAGTAGACATTTAGCGCCGGCACAAAGTGTTTGCGCGCGCTCAGCTGCGCGCGCAACTTATGACGTCATTTCGTCGTGCAACGCCGTTTGTGCGCCCCAAACCGGAACTTCAGTGGCGCCCGCCCAATGTGGGCGTGGCGCTGTTAAGAACTGTGAAGTGGAACGCTAATTAAAGGGCACTTAGACTGAACTATAAAGGCCAGCCATTTTGCTGCAATGACTTTAGTGCAACGGATTTCTGGACAGAGACCAAGGAAGAGACCTTACTGATTTGGGCCAACGTAGGAGAGGTATTTTTGGCTTCTGGCCAGAGCTTGGAAATTTGACTCATTGTGATTTCACTGTTTGCAAGTATATTATGGGGGCTGCATGGGGTTCCAACCCTCAGTTCCAGCATTATGTGCGAAGGGCTCGCAGACGCTGTGTGAGAGGGGCAGCCATGCCTAGACGCAGAGGGGCCATCAGGCGTCGGCAACGTAGGCCTTACCCACTCGGGGAATACCGCCAGCAGGTGTCCTATCTCACCATGACTGCCGCGCAGTGTGTTAAGAGGCTGCGCTTCAGAAGGGAGGTGGTTGCAGAGATCTGCCAGCTGCTTCACAGAGATCTGCGTCCACAGCTGATGTGCAGGACGTCTCTGTCGGTGGAAGTGAAGGTCACGGTGGCTCTGAACTTTTATGCAAGCGGCTCCTTCCAAGCCGCTGCTGGGGACATAGCTAACATCTCCCAGTTCGCCGTGCATCGCTGCATCCGGCAGGTCACCGATGCCCTTTTCACAAGGAGACACCAATTCATCTCCTTCCCCATGACCCTAGAGAGGCAGGAGCAGCGTGCAGTCGGATTTGCGAGGATCGCCGACTTCCCCATGGTGCAGGGCGCCATTGACTGCACGCATGTGGCTTTGCGGGCACCTATCGACAATGCCGAGGATTACCGCAACCGGAAGGGCTACCATTCCCTCAATGTACAGCTGGTGTGTGACCACAGGCAGCGCATCCTAGCTGTCAATGCCCGCTTTCCAGGCAGCAGCCACGATGCATTTATCCTGCGCCAGACTACTGTGGCTGACATGTTCCAGGCACAGCCTCCCCCAAGAGGATGGCTTATCGGGGACAAAGGCTATCCTTTGTGTACATGGCTCATGACCCCGCTCCGCGCGCCCAGGACCCCTGCTGAGGAGGCATACAACGAAAGCCATCAAGCCACAAGGAACATCATAGAGCAAACGATTGGCGTCCTCAAGCGGTTCCGCTGCCTGGATCGCTCCGGCGGATCTCTGCAGTATTCGCCGGATAGAGTCTCCCAGTTCGTCGTCGTTTGCTGCATGCTGCACAACCTGGCTATCCGCAGGACTCGGGCACTGCCACCTCACGTTGGACCACCACCTCAGGAGGACCATGAGGAGGAGGAGGAGGAGGAGGAGTACCAGCCCAGGAGGGAGCCACAAGGTCCAAGGGCCGTCCGTCGGCGGCTTATTGAACGACGCTTCTAGGCCCCCTGTCAGGGAATGGCTTGTGGCAATGAAGGCACATGAATGCAGCCGCTCCGCAAGCCCTCAGCCGGTTAACGCAACAACCACTTCAAACATCACACATGGACAAGCTGAATAAAGAAAAAGCTTTATTGAACAAACTCAGGGCCCTTCCCAAATGAAACCCAAAAACACACAACACCCCCAAAAAACAGTCAAAAACATATCTCGCTCCCACAACCTGGGGAGGAATAACAAAACTTGTCCATCCAAATGGCCCAGCAACTACACTCCCCTGCAACACTTCCCCCCCCCCCCCCCCCCCCCCCCCTCTGGGGAGAAGGCAGCCGAGCTGGCCGACCCTTCCCGCTTGGCTGGACGCCACTGGGCACAGGAGCTACACTCCCCTGCAACACTTCCCCCTGGCTCTCCTCCAGGGAACACGTGTCCCCTCCATTGCCATCCCCTGGCGCGGATGAGGGTTCCCCCGATGTGCCGCCTTCCTCTTGCTCCTCCTCGTCCTCCTCTTCCGAGGGACTGACACTCGCAGCTTCAGGGACCTCCTCCTCACCAGCTGAAAGCAGGAAGGCACAAGAGTAGCTTTAGAGTGAGGACAGGGCGTCAGCGAGGGAGGCATGAGTGGTGGCATTCTGCGCATTGGTCGGACAGTGGCAAAGGATGTAGATCTGAAGCGCAAGGGGAACGAGAGAGGTCCAAACGGTCATGTCCTTACCATTGGGGCCCAGCACAGGGTCGGCATCTCCAATTGCAACGGGGCCAATCACCCGGGCACCCATGACTCGACCCACGCGCTCCTCCAGGTCACTGAGCTGCTGGAACTGGGCACGGCCTCCCCCGGTGGCAGTCCGGCTCTTCAGATTCTGGGCCAGCTTGGCCTGCAAGAGAAAGGACGGCCTCTAAGTACAGTGTGGTGCCCTGTTGTTGTGTGCACTGCCTCCCATGGTCGAATAGCTTGGCCAGTGTGGTGCCCTGTTGCTGTATGCACTGCCTCCCATGGTCGAATAGCTTGGCCAGTGTGTCAAGTGCAGAAAGTGCAATTGATGTTCATGCCAGTGCCATAGCTGCTGGATGAGGGCTGGCCATTAGGGCTTTGAGGTCCCTTTGCCCATAATGTGAGGTGCACATGCAAGGATGAGGAGGACACTGGAAAGGGTACTCACCCTGACAATCCGAGTGAAGTCGTTAAACTTTTTCCGCCATTGGACACCAGTCCTGGGGACATCGCTGTTGGCTGTGACCCTCTGGGCGATTTCCCTCCAGGCTCTCCTATACACCCTCTTGGGAGGCTTCTTGCCACTGTCCGGGAACAAGATATGGCTTCTCTTCTCCAAAGCCCTAACCAGCACCTTTAAATCATGGGCAGAGAAGCGCTGCGCTCGCTCACGGGCCTTCTGCATCCTTCCTGACGCTATTTCTCTCCAGCAGCAGTGTTTAGGCCTAGCTGGAGGGCTGCAGTATCCAGGGCGTGGCAGCAGACCAAGTCGACCCTTCCCCCTTTAAGAGCTGGCCGGCGCCAGGGTGTCTGCTGTTACTCAAAACATGACCGCACCTGCGCTGCGCCCGGCCTCGGCGGTATCAGTCTGCACCGCCGGCTTAGCGCCTAAAGATAGCCGTGCAACGCCAGTTTTAGCGCTCGAGCGAACTCCTTGGCCAAAGCTACTGAATATCGGCGAAGTGGCCTCCACTTTCCGGCGGGCGCAAACTTTAGCGGCCGCCCGACTTTACCGCCCCAAAAGTGGCTATACTGAATTTCTAGGCCACTCTTCCTCAGGCGACCGAAGGCTGCACTGGCACACTGAAGGCGGTGTTGGACTTCGTCGTCGATGTCTGCCTACATTACTTCAAAAGTGCCAGCCTTCTGCTGTGTTCAATCTTGATGAAGGACTTTCCTGGAAACGTTTGCAAACGAGACTCTCACCTTTTGCGACTGAAGTGTGTTGGTGGGAATCAGAGCAAGGAGTGCGTGACTTTCTGTGTGCCAATATAGATGGATCTGAGAAGCTTCCTCTTCTGTTCATTGGTAGAAGGGAATGGCCAAGATGTTTCAAAAATGTTCAACACTTCCCTGGGGGCATCATTTACCATTTCGATCGGCCCTCTTGGATAAATTCAATGATCTTTGAGAAGTATATGCGATCACTGGAGAGAAAATTTCGAGCTCTGGGTAGAAGCATGCTAACCGTTGTGAATAACGGCCCTGTGCGTCCAGAAATTGCTACCCTAACGAATGTGGAACTTGTTCGTATCCAGAAAATGCCACTTCTAAACTTCAGCTGATGGATGGCGGAGTTGCCAAGCTCTTTGAGGGCCACTCAGAAGTTTCTGGCTAGAAAAAGACTAGCTGCCTACGAAGCCAAGACAAAAGTCTCGATCACTTTGCTAGATATCATAAATTTCGGTGTTAGAAGTTGGGATCTTGTAATTCAGAGTAACATTGCAAACTGTTTTCACCATGTACGTTTTGTCAGTAAAGAGGAGAATTTGGTGGAGCTTATGATTCCTGCTGATGTTCCTCAGTCTGACTATAATTGCAGTTGATGACTCTTTGATCACCTGAACCTCCATTGAAGCTTTGAGCCAGTCTGTGACATTCAATATTTTATGTAATGCTCATCTAGCAACTTGTTTGACTCAAACACATTGGCTAGTCTAGCAAATATTGAAGCAATCACTCGTGATTCAAATTTGATAGTAAAACAGTTCAAAATAACAGTTTTAGTTTTTAAAAAACCTTTATTACAGTGAAATTGAAGTAAAATACTGGATTTGTTTACATTTTTCTTATCCTTGAAATTGTTAATGCCTTAAACAGTCAGGAAGTGTTTGCAAGTGTTTATAAGGAAGGTTCCCCTATTATACCATGTTCGTCCATTGTGTTCTGCCCTATGGCAGGTCCTAACTCAAGTCTCATACACAAGATTCTTGAGCCACATACTCTGCAAGAGTAGCTGAGTTGGTTTCTGTTGTGTCCGTCAGTAGTAAGACACAAGACTGCAGGAGAACGGTACAACAGGTGTTTACTCAATGTGGCTCACACGGGAACTGATATGTACAGATTACTCAGTGCTATATACAGGTGTGGTCACTGCCGGTACTACAGTATACATGAGCTGTAAAAAGTAGTTCCCCCCCTTAAAGGTATATACATTACAATTCCTCCCCTTTTAGATTAACAGTACCATAACACTCATTTAACAATTAAATATCAAACTAATTACAATTAACACTTTTAACATACAACGTTCGCTGAAAATAGTCCATTTATATATTCAGTCTTTGGGGAGGCTTCCTGATCCTTTCTGGATAGCGCCTTTCCCGAGTGTCTCGCTCTTGGTGCGGAGGCGATTCTGGCACCCTGTCGTCGGTTGGGTCATCAGCTTCCGATGCTACTGTTTCTGGGGTAGATGCGACCTGTACGTCGGGTTCCTCATCAGGTACGTATGGGCGAGGCATGGGGTTGACTTGTTCCTGTGACTCTATGATCTGGTCAGCATGCAGTCTCACGATGTTCTCCCCAACGTCCACTGTGTACATTAGTGGGCCCTGCCGTGTGCATATCGTTCCTGGCTGCCATTTTTCTGTTCGGTAGTCGCGGGCCAAGACTGGTTGCCCTACATTGAAGCTCCTTGTTGGCTTCTCATGGATGTGCTGGAATTGCTTACTCTCAACATCTCTTCGTACGTTTGGTCTGAGCAAATCCAGGCGAGATCTTAACCTTCGGTTAAAGAACATCATGGCCGGGGCCTGGTTGGTGACTGCATGTGTCGCATTCCGGTAGGCGAACAGGAAATTGTCCACCTTATGCTGCAGTGGAATGTTGTCGTGCATAGCCGTGCATAGCCTTTATTGCCTTCTTAAAGGTTTGTACGAAGCTCTCAGCCAATCCATTTGTGGCTGGATGATACGGGGCGGATGTGTAATGCCTTACCCCATTCTTCTTCATAAACCTCCGGAACTCTTCGGACACAAACTGTGGTCCGTTATCGGAGCAAATCTGTTCTGGCAAGCCGTTCCTGGCAAAAATGGTCCGTAGGACTGCAATAGTTTTCTCCGTGGTGGTGGAGGACATTTTGATGACCTCAGGCCATTTCGAGTGCGCATTCACGGCTATTAAAAACATTGAGTCCATGAATGGACCAGCAAAATCAATATGCACCCGTTGCCATGGAGATGAGGGCCACTCCCATGGGTGTAGAGGGGCATGCGGTGGTGCATTTTGGACTTTCTGGCATCCTGAGCAGCTCTTGGTCAGGTCCTCGATTTGTTTATCGATTCCCGGCCACCACACACAAGCCCTGGCAAGGCGCTTCATTTTTACCCCTCCCAGATGACCCTCATGAAGCTCATTGAGCACTCTATCCCTTAACTTGGGTGGAATTACCACTCGGGAGCCACACAGCAAGGTCCCCCAGCACACTGACAGCTGTTCTCTCCTTGTCGAGAATGCTGGCAACAGTGAGTCGCCATGTGCTGGTCATCCCTTCACCGTCAAATCATATACCCGAGACAGTGTCGGGTCATTTCGGGTCTCCTTTTCTATACGAGCGTTAGTTACCGGTAGGTATTCAACAATAGTCGAATGAAATATTTCGACAGGATCCACTGCTGGTGCTTCCTCCGCAGTAGGCAGTGGCAGGCGTGATAGCCCATCAGCATTTCCATGCTGTTTCGTGCCCTTATATTCAGTCTCATAGTGGTGCGCCCCTAGAAAGAATGACCATCTTTGTAGTCGTTGCGCGGTCATCACCGGAACGCCCTTCTTCGGATTAAAAATGGTGACAAGAGGCTGGTGGTCAGTCAGCAAGGTGAATTTCTGCCCGTGCAGATAGTAATTGAACTTTTTCACTCCTCACACTAGGCTGAGGGCCTTCCTGTCAATCTGGGCGTAGTTACGCTTGGCTGAGGTTAGTGATCGTGACGCAAAGGCTATTGGCCTCTCTGAGCTGTCCGAGAATTTGTGCGACAGCACCACTCCAATGCCGTAGGGTGACACATCACACGCCAACCGAATTGGTAGTGCTGGGTTGAAATGGGCCAATACCTCTTTCGATGTGATTAGTGTTTTGCTCTTCTGGAAAGCTCGTTTACATTTGTCACTCCACTTCCATGGCACTCCAGTTTGCAGTAGGGTGTTCAGTGGGTGTAGTATTGTAGACAAATTTGGCAAAGAACTTATGGTAGTAGTTTACCAGCCTGAGGAACGACCTCAGTTGTGACACGTTTTCCGGTGCTGGAGCCTTGACTACTGCCTCAATCTTTTCTGGGGACTTATGTAACCCCTCTTTATCGATAACGTGGCCACAATACGAGATCTGTTTTTTAAACAACTCGCACTTGGGGCGGTTAGCTCGGAGCCCATATTCCTTCAATCTAGTGAGCACCTGCTCCAGGTTGGCGAGGTGATCACTGTCATTTTCGCCTGTGACCAGGATGTCGTCCAAATAACACTGGGTCCATGGGATCCCTTGCAGGACTTGTTCCATTGCCCTCTGCCAAATAGCCGGAGCTGATGCTACCCCGAATACCAGCCAGTTGTATTGGTAGAGACCTTTATGGGTGTTGATTGTGAGGTATTTTTTTGATGATGCTTCTACCTCCCTTTGCAGATATGCCTGGGCCAGATCAATCTTAGTGAAGCGTTTTCCTCCAGATAGCGAGGCGAAAATATCTTCAATCCGCGGAAGTGGATATTGCACGGTGTGAAGGACCGGGTTCACTGTTACCTTAAAGTCCCCACAGATGCGAACCTTCCTTGGTTCCCCAGGCGTGCTGCTCAACGACTTTTTCACCACAGGGACGATGGGTGTAGCCCACTCGCTCCAGTCTACCTTGGACAGTACTCCTGAACGTTCCAAACTCTCCAGCTCTGCTTCGACAGCTGGGCGGATCGCATAAGGTACCGGTCTGGCCTTAAAAAAATTTTGGGCTTGCGTTTTCTTCGACTTTAATTGTTGTTGTCATGCCTTTCAGTGTTCCGAGTCCTTGCTGGAACACTTCTTGCGCGTCGGTTAGGATCTTTGACAGTCGCCCAGGTGTGACGTCGTCATCCTTTTTGGCAGCCACAGTCAGTGCTTGTATGGAATGCCAATCCAGCTGTATTTTCCGGATCCATTCACGTCCCAGTAATGGTGGTCCTCCGTCTTGCAATACATACAGATCTAGTTTTGGTGTTTCCTTACCGTTATATATAATGGTCACCCTTATTTTTCCTTTGGGGTAGACTTTTTGCCCCGTGTACGTCTTCAAAATAATTTTTGTGTCTCTCAAGGGTATGTGTGAGAATAGCCGCTCGTAGTCCCGTCGGTTTATGACTGTTAGGGCTGATCCTGTGTCCAATTCCATTTTTACCTGGACTCCTGCTATCTTGAGAGTGACCCAAATGGTTCGGTGATCCTCCGTTTTGATCACATTATGTAGTTTCAGACAACTCAGCTCCCTGCTTTCGGAGTCGGTATCATTCTTTTGTTCGCCTGAACTATTCTCCGTCACCTTATGTACCTTCTTGCACTTTTCTTTTGGAGATTTCTTATTGCTGGTTTTCTTTCCCGACCTGCGGACTCGTGCTATGTGTCCTACTTTTCCACACTGTCTGCACACTTTGTCTTTGAACCAGCAATCATTGTGGTCGTGTGTTGTTCTGCCGCAACGATAGCACTTCTCTGTTCTGTATGACATTTCGTTTGTGCCATATTCTTGCGGTCTCTGTTGTATCTCTGCAGCGCCACGTGCTGCTGCTTCATATGATACCGCAATGCTGAAAGCCTTGTCCAGCGTAAGGTCCTTTTCAGATAAAAGCCGTTTCTGGGTTCCTTCACTTTGAAGCCCACACACAAACTTGTCCCTTAAGGTATCTGCCAGTCCCGCTCCAAACTGGCAGTGTTTCGATAGTTTGCGCAGTTCTGATAAATATTCAGCATTGCTTTCATCCTTATGCTGGTTCCGTTTGTGAAACTTGAATCTTTCTGCTATCGGCAGCGGTGTGGGGTTTAAATGTTCCTGTAGTATCGTCACTATGTCTCCAAAACTCTCTTCCACTGGCTTCGCTGGGGTTACTAGATTTCGTAATAAGCCATACGTCTTTGCACCCATTAAATTTAACAATACCGGCGCTTTCTTGTCATCTGACACCTCATTTGCCTTGCAGTATTCCTCTATTCGTTCGACATATGTAGTCCAATCTTCGACTTAATTGTCAAATGCGGTGATACTGCCACTCTTCGGCATTTTGGGTGTGGTTTAAAATGGCGTCTCCCGCGCTTTCCTTCCTCCCCCGCTGCTGCCAACGCCGCTCTCGGCCGTCCTCATGGCAATGGCGGCGCCCTGTAGGTTTCGCGCGCTTCTCCTGCGCTGCTGCCAACGCTGCTCTCGGCGCTCCTCGTGGCAATGGCGGCGCCTCGCGGGTTTCTGCGCGTGTCTCTCCCTCTCCTCGACGCTGCTCGGCCCCTGAACACCGGCTGCGCCCTGTGCGCTCTGCCCTCTCTCTCTCCCGTCGACGCTGCTCGGCCCTTTGCTGTGCCGCTCGGTCGGGCTCTAGCCCACCGCTGTCCGGGAAGGGTCTGCGCACTACCTGTTGCCAGCCCGTTTCGCTGGACCACCGCGACTGGAAAGCCAAGCCTGGCTCTCAACAGCCTCCCCCGCAATTCTCGAGTCTCTGCTGGATCACTGGGCGGTTGCCCGTGGTCGACGCCCGTGTCTCTGGCCTTGACCTCCAATCTACTGGTCTCCAGGAACGAATCCCTGGGAGGTGATGCAGAGTTGCAGGTAGGATCGAATTTGCCTCATCGCCAATGTTGTGTCCGTCAATAGTAAGACACAAGACTGCAGGAGAACGGTACAGTTTCCCATTGCCTTCCTCACAGTTCCTAGGTGGGCTGCGGCCAAGGCTAAGGAGTCCCACCTACCCTTTTACGGTGGTGGGGGGGTGTTTCCGCACCCATCGGACACAAATTCCCCTGCTAGATGGCAACCCTGTATTCCAAAAAGCTATAATATTCAGCAATAAAACTTTAAATAGAAAGGTAAAGGCCAGCACCTTAGTCAATAAGTACTCTAGTTTGAGTTGGGCTCAAAAATGAAGTTTCTTTATGCTTCCAGAGGGTACTTTCAGTAAATATTTTTTGTAAATGTTTAATAACTTATCAGAAATTCACACTAAAATGTTTGAATTTTGTGTATGCAACAATAGAAATACTGTTGCTTTTAAAGTTTTATAATTTGGTGGATTGTAACAATATAGAAATCATTCAATCTGCTATACAAAAAGTGACAAATTGGGGCTATGCAAAGTATTCAGAACAAAAAAAAAGCTGAAAAATTTCAACTCCCTGTTTTCTAGACTAATGATTAATATAGGAACTTGGGATGAAATTAGGCAAAGAAAAACTTAAAGGGAGTAAAACTTTGAAAATAAATACTTTTAAAAGTGTTTCTTAGTTCTAGGAAACTGAATCTTGCAAATGTATTATATCGGAGTGATTATTGCATATACAGGAAACTTTATTATCCGGCACCGACAGGACCGGCGTGGTGCCGGTCCTATCAAAAAGCCTGGATTACAGAGAGGTATAGTAAAAGGTACGAGAGCCCAGTACACAGTAACAGATCCAGGCGTCCCTGTTGCTTAGCAACAGGTGCAGGAACCCCGGTTACACGGCCACAGATCCAGGAACGGCCACTAATATGAAGTAAAACTTACCTGAACCTACTCCTGAATTTTGCCGGTTAACCGAGATTTCCGGTTATTTAGGTGCCGGTAAATCGAGAGTTTCCTGTATTTTCCTCTGGTCAAATAATTAGCAAAAATTTGGTGCGATTTATAACACTGGAAACCTTGTATTAGGAAAACATTAGGGAAATATGCCCATAGAAGAAAGTAATCCTTATCAACATCCTTAGATGACTTTATAAAATGCATGAGCTAACGTTCAGTTTATCGTCGTCACCTAACCTCAGTTTTAGGTTACTGCCATTCTAGGGAATCTTACCTTTTATAATATATGCTGTCAAATTTGAAAGAATGAATTTATTCAGTCCACAGCTATCCCAGCTTTACTTTCTCACCTCTTTCCTTTCTTCCACCCCCCCCCCCAAAAAAAAAACAGCCTCTTTGTGCTCCATGTTGCTAGTAAGTGATTTTCACACTGTAGGATTAACGATAGTGATTTTTCTGCAAGTTTGTCAAGGAACGGTTTGTAGTCGATTAACAGAAGACCGTATATGTCTGGTGTAATTTGTAAAATGCTTGAATAATCTGTGTAAACTAAGAAAGAGACACCTTTTGTTTTTCCAATACCAAATATCTTGGTCAGTTTGTTTGGATTGAATTTCTAATTGTTTACCAATTAACAGTGTTTTAGTATTCATTGTAAATTGTTATTCTATATTGGTTATGAGAACAAAAAAGTGACACATGAATTTAAATTTTATTTTTATATTCCACGTATATGTAACATGTTTTTTATAAACATGTAATAATGGTATGAAAAGTTGAAAGCTCTCATAATTCAAAAAATTGAAAAGGAAAACAGAAGTACTAACTTCTCATAATTCTGTGACCACAGTCCAATGAGGATTTTTAAAGAAGTTAACACTAATGCAATGCAATGAAGTGCAGTGGGCCACATGGAGCCTCCTGCTGTGCAAATGGCAGGATCAGCATAGCAGGCATTCTTCTGTGAGTAAAGCTTACACTTACTGATGACATTGTGGAGTCATTTGCCAAACAATAAAGCCAAACAGAAGTGAAGTCACCGAGGAAGCCAAAGAATAATCTCCTCAGCTGTCTTCCTGCTTGTGCCATGTGACTTCATGTCATACTGGCAGCTCACTCTCCTAGTCAGATCAACAGATGTATGGAGAACTGCATGTTGGGATAGCAGCAGTTGTTCTTAAACAACAGTGTCCTTTTGTAGAAAGCCACGCTGCGAAAGGATACGACAACGTGACATCATCATCTTACCCTAGGAACATTCCTTTACTGTTCTTGGATTTACTGTGTTTAAAACCTCTCCTCCCCCATCGTTCCAAATCCAGACTATGATCATATTGTCTATTGTTCAGCAAAATGCCCTGAAGTATTTACAGTAATTCTTTTATTATTAGAAGCAATGGGTGCAACTCTTACACTCCCTATCTAAGCATTTTGTGGTCCAGTGTTGGGAAGCCTGGTGAATGCCATATAGCAAATTATTATTTTGGGGGAAAAGGTAGCTCTCTAGAAATAAATTCCGATGACCTTCATGTAGTCCTATATGTACACAAAGAACACCGAGGTTAAATTATTAATTAAGTCTTATGATATTTTCTGTAAACGTTTTAAGATAATTGTGTAGCGGTTCGTGTAGATCGCCACTAAATAAGAGAGTTTGACTTCGACGAACTATTAACAAGTTTATTTACAGGAACAGACTAATTACATCAGGTAAGATGGCAGGTAAGTTGGCTGACTGTAGGAGCACCGTGGTGTAGGTCTTGTCCCAGCGGGGACTCCACGAGGACTGAGTTCGCAGTCCTGTGGAGAGCGTGATGACGTCATCGTGTTTGTGTTGTGACGTCATCACGTTCGCGTTTCCCGCGCTTAGAGCGTCACGTGATTTGCGTCGCTGGCCGTTGAGGCCGTGGCCGGGCTGTGCCGGTGCTTGCCGCGGGAGCGGAAGATCGCGTCGCTCCCGTCGGCTGGCCGTTGAGGCCGAAGACACTGGCCGGGCTGTGCCGGTGGCCGTCCTGGAAGGCCGAGTCAGGCCGGCAGCCTCCGCATGCACGTCACGCCGTACGTGACGTGACGTCAGCGCGCTAGGGCGCGTCTTAAAGGGGCAATGGCCCCAACAGGTAAGTTAAAAGGGCAACGGCCCCAAAAGGTAAGTTAAACATACAGTTAGGTAAGTTAAAGGGAATTATGTATATATCTATATGTAAGGGACAACCGGTGGTACCGCCACAATTGAATATTAAATATAATTTAAAAATTATTGGCCTCCATACATGTGTAGGCCATTTAGGTAACCAGTTAATTTTCTCACACTGCTTCTGTTGCAGAAGTTAGATGTAATGCAAATTTAGATATTTTGACTTGGGTAAATGCATATTAGCCCCTCTTTTAGAAAGCTGTTTTGCGATGCATACAAAAAACATGTTAGAATGTGTTATACTGTAGAATGATCTGTTTTCTGTTTGTCAAGGGGACATAGAAAATTTGCCTCAATGGTGGTTGAACTATATTGGTGAGCTTTACTCACTACATTGGCTGATCAGAGAGCAGAGTTTGATTTAAGTAGAAACAGTTTGAAATCTCTGTGGCTCAGTGGTTAAATAATGGGTTGATATGGAACTGAATTGTATGTACACAAGAAATTTCCCTGGTTTGTGGCGAGCTAGGCAAAATTGGGAACACTACAGTTGGCATTAGTGCCCTGGACTAAGGAAGGGGCAAATCATTGAACTCATCCAGTGATTCTTATTGGAAATGCTTGTGCAGAATCTAGCACGAGAAGCTGTTGGACTTGGCTGTGATGCTTCCTCTATGGTCAAATAGACTGCCAGGATTTGCTGCGTAAGCTGATTGTCATGTTTCAGGATTTTCTGACCATTTTTCCACAGATAGGAAGTGGAAAAAAGAGCTACTTTTAATGTTGGGTTTTTAAAAGCCTGGTATATTCAGACAAGTGCAAGAAAAAGACTGGGGCATTAGGTAGTTAAGATGCTAATGAGCTGGCACTGATGTTATTTCTCCATAGACTGTAAATAATCAATTCATCAGACTGTCAGCAATCAGAAAGCATCTCGCACCTGTTGTATTGGAAAATCTTTGATCCTTTTGGCTGAGAACCGAGGGAGACCGGACAAACTGGGACACAGGTGGGAGGAGGTGCTTTTTTGAAGCAGGAAAGCTGCAAAGGTAGCTGGGTTGTTAAAGAGCATGCTGTGAGGGCTTTTGCTGGAGCAAAGAAATTAGAAATGTTGAAGGATAGTTAGGAGTCATCTTTTCTAAGTCAAGTAAGGCGACCCACCAATGTGGGGTAGAATCTAGTGTCTTTATTACTTTTTATTATTATGCAAAGATACGTTGTAGGAACAAGAATACAGGTAGACTATCCTTTATCCGAAAACCTTGGGACCAGCTGTGTTTCGGTTTTCGGAATTTTTCGGATTTCAGAAGGTTTTCATCTCCGTATCTGACAACAAACACTGTTGCTTAGCAACAGCTTGTAAACACTCGGGCCCTGCCTTGGAAGCGTCTCTGAAGCTGTTGCTAAGCTACAGAGACTCTTTCCACAGCCTGACTGTTTTTAATAAAAAAAAAAAAAAAAATGCTAGGGGAAGAAAAAAAACCTAAAAATGCTAGGGGAAGAAAAAAAACCTAACAAAACGGCTGCTGATTTCTGCCGTTAGATCGAGGTTTCCGGCTCCCCCTGCTCCGTATCTGAATTCCTTGACTTAGCGGGGGCCTGGGGCTCGACTGCCGCCGCCAGTTGTGGGAAAGCCGGAAATCGGCTGACTCCTACACTAAGCTGGCCCGCAAATCAGGTCGGGGGGGGGGGGGGGAAGACTATCGGACGGGCCGCTGCAGCTATCGGACGGGCCGCTGTATTGTTGGGTTCACTCTCCCGGTACCTCCTTCACACTGCCCGGCTCGGCCTGCAATCTCCTACCCAGGAGGGAACTAAGTGACCCTCTGCCCTGCTCACAGGGAAAGGCAGAGCTCCCGGACCACTCCTGTCATGTTTGGTGCCACTCGGGTCATGTCGTGCGCACGACTTACACTCCACGAAAAAACTTTCGGTTTTTAGAGGTTTTCGGTTTTCGGAAGTGCGGATAAAGGATAGTCTACCTGTAGGCCATTTAGCCCCTCAAGCCTGTTCCGCCATTCAGTGAGATCATGGCTTATCTGTAACTCCATGAGTCTTTGCCCCATATCCCTTAATATCTTTGGTTAACAGAATTCTAACAATCTCAGATTTAAAATTAAACAATAGACCCAACATCAACTGCCGTTTGCGGCAGAGAGTTCCAAACTTCTATCACCCTTTGTTTGTAAAAGTGTTTCCTAACTTCGCTCCTGAAATGCCTGGCTCTGATTTTTAGGTTATGTCCTCTAGTCCTAGATTCCCCAACCAGCAGAAATAGTTTCTCTATCTACCCTTAATATCTTGAAAATTTTGAGCACATCACCACTTAATCTTTTAGATTCCAGGGAATACATCCCTAGTTTATGTAATCTCTCCTCGTAATTTAACCCTTGGGGTCCAGGTATCATTCTAGTAAATCTACGCTGCACTCCTCCAAGGCCAATATATCCTTCCTAAGGTGTGGTGCCCAGAACTGCTCTCAGTGCTCCAGGTGTGGTCTAACCAGGGATTTATACAGCTGCAGCATGACTTCTACCCACTTGTATTCTAGTCCTCTAGATATAAAGGCCAGCAATCCATTAGCCTTTTCGATTATTTTTTGTACCTTTCCAAATCATTTTAATGATCTGTATACATTGACTCCAAGTCTCTTTAGACCTCCACTGCTTCTAGCTTTTCACCATTTAGAAAGTATTCTGATCTATCCTTTTTTAGGTGCAAAGTAGATGATCTCTCACTTGCCTATATTGAAATTCATTTGCCACAGTTTTGCCCATTCACTTAATCTATTAATATCTCTTTGTAATTGTATGCTTCCATCTACACTGGTTACAATGGCACCTATCTTTGTGTCGTTGGTGTATGGATTGAATTGAGTGAGTCCAATTATAACAGCGATTCTGTATGTTCACTTTGCTGTGAAATAAAGCAGCTTAACAATTTGTGCCAGGTCTGTCTCGCTATGTTTTTGCTTGGCTCATCTTCAGAGAGATTGAAGAAATACACGTGCGAAAGGCACAAAGATCTGGTTCAGATCACAAGGTAGAGACTAGCATTACATCCCTGGGTTACACTACCATGCAAGTAGATACAGGAAAGTATGAGGCAACTTTCATTAAAGTAAGCCACTCAGACTGCTTACAGGAGCAACTGATACTATTGAATCCGCAAAGGTATCTGCAGCAGACGTGATTTTGTGACACTGACACACGCAGAATGGCTACTTGGGGAAGGTACTTGAAGCCTGCCAGCTGTGGAACTGAATTAGAGGAACCTCTGCTATTAGCAGAAGAGACTCAGAATTGGAAAAGGGAGGAGTTAGGAATTTTCTTTTGTTTGGAACTATGGTTTTGCTTTTTTATTTCCTTTTCCAATTATTTCTCTTGCTCCTGTCTTTTTCCCCAAGATTCCTATCGCATTTCACATTGAAGGACCTGGCACTACCACCCACCCTTGAAATAACAATGTAACTATCAACTCATATCATAGAATCATATCATAGAATAGTACAGCACAGAAGGAGGCCATTCGGCCCATCGAGTCTGCGCTAGCTCTTTCCAAGAGGAATCCAGTCAGTCCCACTCCCCCGCTCTTTCCCTATATCCCTGCAATTTTTTCTCCTTCAAGTATTTATCCAATTCCCTTTTGAGGGCTGCTATTGAATCTGTATCCACCGCCCTATCAGGCAGTGCATTCCAAATCTTAACCACTCGTTGCGTAAATATTTTTTTCCTCACGTCGCCTCTGGTTCTTTTGCCAACCACCTTAAATCTGTGCCCTCTCGTTATCGACCCTTCAGCCATTGGAAACAGTTTCTCTTTATTTACTCTAAATCCTTCACGATTTTAAACACCTCTATCAAATCTCCTCTTAGCCTTCTCTGCTCCATGGAGAACAACTGGAAGGGTAGGACCGTTAATATTATGGTTATCTCCTTAACTGTTACCAGTACTGTTCTCTATTTTCCTCAAGGGAAACATCACCGTGAAATTGCATAAAAGCAAAATATTTGGAAACAGATCAGATAAGCTAGCCTCTTTTGATTGATCTTGCCTACCTACCTGCTCTCCATATCTTTCAAATTGTTTTCTCTCCAGAAATATATCTTGTCGAGCAGATGGGAGTACAATCTAAATGGGGCAGCACTAGGGGTTGGGTTAAATGAACAAAGGGATTTAGGCATCCAGATCATTAAAAGCTAGCTTGCAGGTATAAAAAGTGATCATAAAGAAATGTGTTGCCTTATCAAAGAGGCATGACTCTGTATAGATTATAAAATAAAGGAAGTGCTACTGCAGTTTACAGAGCAGTGATCAAGCCTCATTTACAATATTGTGGCAGTTTTGGATACCCCATCTTCAAAAAGATGTTTTGGCCTTGGAGAAAGTCCAACAACAATTCACCAGGATGATATCTAGGATGAAGGGTCTGAGTTGTGATGAGACTGGTGAAATTTGGTTAAATTCCCTGTAGATGATGAAGTTAAGTGATCTGATCAAGATATTTAAGGTAAATTGACAGGGTAGATAGGCAATGACTCTTAGCTCTGGTAGGGAAATCTAGAACATAAACTTAAAATTTGAGCTAAACCACTAAAATAAAATCAGGTAAAACATAGCATACAGGAGGTAGTAAGAATGTGAAACTGCCCCAGAAGTTTATAGATCAAGATTAATTAAAGTGTTTGAAAGGAAAGGGATATAGAGAAAAGGCAAGGAATGCCCAATGGCTGCCCCCCTGTTCCTGTGCTCCTAAATGATTGCTTTGGGATATGAATGTGCTGTTGGTGCTGAATAACAGATTGCAAAATATGTGCAATGCTGTTAGAGGCACTCTTAGATCTTGTGTAGCAGGAGTTTATACTTAACTTTCTATTTTTCATTTGACTAAATTATGCAGTTATATATTCAGACAAAACTGATGTTGTTATCCATGTTTGTGTAATTTCCAAATTACCAGATTCTCTGTAATACAGAATCTGGTTAAAAAGAAAGACAGATTTGCATTTATATAGCCACTTTCATGACCACCGGACTTCCCAAAGCGCTTTACAGCCAATTAAGTACTTTTGAAGTGTAGTCACTGTTATAATGTAGGAAACGCGGCAGCCAATTTGAGCATAGCAAGCTCCCACAAACAGCAATGTGATAATGACCAGATAATCTAGTTTAGTGATGTTGGTTGAGGGATAAATATTGGCCCCAGGACACTGGGGATAACTCCCCTGCTCTTCTTCAAAATAGTGCCATGGGATCTTTTATGTCCACCTGAGAGGGTTTCACATCTCATCCGAAAGACGGCACTTCCAACAGTGCAGCACTTCCTCAGTACTGCACTGGAGTGCCAGCCTAGATTTTTGTGCTCAAGTCTCTGGAGTGAGACCTGAACCCACAACCTTCTGACTCAGAGACGAGGGTGCTACCCACTGAGCCATGGCTTGTGAATTCATGTCAATTGTGAAGAAAATTTGTTTCTTATGTTCTACTTGCGGGAAGTATAGCATAATACTGAGTTTCAGTTGTCTTACTGTCTGTCATAACTTTTCTTCCCCTCTATTTCCACCTCCATCTAAAAGGAAAAATAAAGTTGGCCTTTTGGATCCTCACTATTGTACCCCGGCACCACACAGCATATTGCAGGAAGCTGAACTTCAGTGGCTACTGTCTGCACTGTTCTGTGCTTGGTTGAAAAGTAGCATCATGAACTATTCATGTTAGAATAGGCATGTTCACATGACAATCAAGGGTCCGATTCAGATTTGGATCTTCTAGTTGGGAGCCTAGCACTGTACTAGCCAGGCTGCAAGTGCGTTCATGTTATTGTATGTTTGGAATTTTATTAAATATCACTGTTTTAAAATTGTTTCCAGGGAAAAATTCAGATTTCAGTTCTTCTTTGTTTAGTCATTGCATTATACCATTAGTTTAATTCACAGTTTCCTCTTCAGGGTATTCTTGTTCAGAGGGATTGCATATTTAATAACAAGCAGTTTTTCTTTTGCAGTTGCCCATGTTCAAGAGGCCTCATTCATGCAGATGCAGCAAGAATTAAGACAGTGTGAACCCAGATAGTCAGACGGCTAACCGCACAGTAGGATGCCGTCAACCAACCGAGCAGGAAGCCTAAAGGACCCAGAAATAGCAGAACTGTTCTACAGAGAAGATCCCGAAAAGTTGTTTGTGGATTTGCGAGAAATTGGCCATGGCAGCTTTGGAGCAGTTTATTTTGTAAGTATGCTTTTTTTAAAAGAAAAGTTAAGAAACCAGTTGACATTTGTTCATCATTCTGGACATTTTTTGTGATTGGAGCATGAATTTTAGTGAGCCTCAAAACCGGAATTATTTTTTAAGTTGTGCCACCTTGTATTTCACATCTTAAAGAAAAGCTCTTATAGTCTTGCCATCTCAATTATTTTGTCTTACTTTTTCCAAGTTTATGGCAATTGAAAACTAAAGTTATTAGAATGGTATCTACATTCATTTATAGAAGCAAAGAAAACTTCTTCCTATGAAGTATCTAGCTCCTAAAAGTTCACTTTTTAATGTCCTGCTCACACTGGTAAGTATTTTCATTTAAGATAATTAAAGCATGGTCTTGCAGTAGGCAGTACGGTTTTGTTTCTCTTTCTGTGGTATGTAATTTGTCCTGTCTCTGAAACCATAGTTCCTCTTTCTTTGTTGGATTTTAGTCCCACGTCCATGTTAGCTTTCAATAGGTAAGTTATGTTAGGAATCTAGTTTCTTATTGCCGAAACTTTTTCTTCTAGCCATCTTTTTATTTTGCGGCGATCCCAGTAAGGTTTATGAACTGTATATACCATAGAAGGCTTAAATGCTGACGGTCGTTACCAAACACTTCATTGTATAGGCCCGTAACACAGAATTCAGGAAAATATAATGGTATTATTCCCTTATCAAAGGACTTGGTTGTAGAAATCAGCGCATCAGCCTGCCCAGTGTTTTGAGAAGGCTCCCGTGTTACATAACTCTACATTTCAGAGTAAGGGCCAGTGCTCAAGTGGCAAGGACCACACTTAAAACTGCAGATTAATGCTTTATTTTCCCATATGAAATGCAAAAGGTGACCATGAATTTCAGGTGGAAGATTTTTTTTTACGTTAAGGCTGCAAGTTATTTAGAAAAGTTGAGTTACAAGAAACCAGCAGTGTGTGAAGGCAGCAGATCGAGTAGAATTTAGCCTAACATGTAATTGAGTTGAAGCTACTTTCAGCTTTGAATTTCCAAGTCCCGGACAACCACAAGTGTAAGAAGTGTCTCCAGATGCATTTGCTGGAGCTCAAAGCTGAAAAACAGTTGGAGACACACTGCACTATATGGGGGAGGAAGGGTTCCTAGAACAAATACTGCATAGGTGGTCAACCCACAGCTAGAGAGGAATAGTGGGGCATAAGGAAGGAAATTAGATGACCATTTGCTGAAATGAAAGGAGGACTTGGGTAGAGACAGTGCAGAAAACTCTTGAGGTAGGGGAGGGGGAAAATGTCTGAAGCTGTCTGATCTATATACAATGCTGGATACTTGCAGGCATGGATGGCAACGTATGGGAAGGATATCACAAGCAAAACCATGATATCTTTTGTTATAGGGAAATTTGTCCTACCTTGATTGTGGATAAACTTCTAGGGCTGGATTTTGATGCTGGAGGCGTGTAGGAGGCGGGTCTACAACTTTTGGGGTTGTAGTCCCGTCGCCATCGAGTTGTGGCCAACCCACGCGATTTTCACTTGATTGACCTGGTTGAGCCCGCCTAGCGGGCTCAGCAGGCCAATTAAGGGCCACCCGGCAACAGGTGACATCACAGATTGACATTTCATCTGTCAAGACCTTTTGACAGATGAAATATCAGCGTTTGACAGCTGTTTGAAGCTGTCAAACACTGACAATCTGTACTCCAAGTTAATTCCTTCCTCTCAGGCTGATTTAGAGATCTCTCCAGAACAGAAAGCTGAATGCTGCAACTTTTGACAGCTCGCAGCCATTCTGCTTTCTGTGCCGGTGAGATGAGGGACTCCTGAGACCTGAAGGAAGGAAGGCTGTAAAGGTAAGTAAAACTTATTTAAACACTTTACACACACCAAACATACTTACCTCTGCACTCATGCACATATCACTCAGCTGAACACCGGACATCTCGAACCCTCCAAGCCCTTCAGCCTGATGGTCCGCCTCGCTAACTTGGCGTGGTTTGGAGCCGTCGGGAATCCCACACTTCAGTGATAAAAATAGGGATTAGGCTAAAAACTGTCTGTTAACTACCTGTTAACAGGCAGTTAATTGGCACTAATCCCCTTCCCGCCTCGGGGAGGCAGGTCCAAGCACAGTTCGGGTATCCGCCTCCTTTGAAACTGGCATGGGGGCGGGATGGGTTCGTGCCCCCCGATTTTGCAATTTTAACCCCCCACACGCCTCCAATCCCGCCTCAACAGCTCAATAAAAATCGAGCCCCTAGAGTCTATAGGGTCAGTTTCCACATGTACACTGACGACACCCACTTCTACCTCACCACTTACCACTTCTCTCGAACCCACCACTGTCTCTAAATTGTCAGACTGCTTGTCTGACATCCAGTACTGGATGAGCAGAAATTTTCTCCAATTAAATGTTGGGAAGACCGAAGCCATTGTCTTCGGTCCTAGCCACTGACTCCATCCCTCTTCCTAGCATCTGTCTGAGGCTGAACCAGACTGTCTGCAACGTTGGTGTCATATTTCACCCTGAAATGTGCTTTCAACCACTTATCCGCACCATAACTAAGACCGCCTATTTCCACTGCCGTAACATCGCCCGTCTCTGCCCTTGCCTCAGCTCATCATCTGCTGAAACCCTCATTGATGCCTTTGTTACCTTTAGACTTGATTGTTCCAATAAACTCCTGGCTGGCCTCCCATGTTCTACCCTACGTAAACTTGAGGTAATCCAAAACTCGGCTTCCCGTGTCCGAACTCGCACCAAGTTCCGTTCACCCATCACCCCTGTACTCGCTGACCTACATTGGCTCCTGGTTAAACAACGCCTCGATTTTAAAATTCTCATCCTTGTTTTCAAATCCTTCCATGGCCTCGCCCCTCCCTATCTCTGTAATCTCCTCCAGCCCCACAAGCCCCCCCCCCCCCCCCCGAGATAATTCTGGCCTCTTGAGCATCCCTGATTTTAATCGTTCAACCATTGGTGTTGTATCCGTGTGTTAATGGAGACACGGAATGCAGGAGTTGGTTTACAGGTGTTTACTGGACAAAGTCTGGAGGTGAACTAACAGATACAAGACACTATACAGGCTTATATAGCCCGAGTGGCCACTACCGGCATTACAGTACACAGGGGCTCTTAAAGGCACATACACCACAATTCCTCCCCTTTTAGACAACCAGTACATAACATTTTAAGTAATTGTTATTAACGTGTACAAGAACAATAATCTACACATTTGCTGCAGTTAATCAATTATAAGTCAGTCTCTCTGGAGGCTTCCTGACTCGGTCCGGATAACGCCTCGGTGGTGTAGTAGGTTCTTTTGGCAAGGTCGATTCGGCTTGAATGCCAGTGTCGGGTTCATCTGGTTCTAGTATCACCAGATCGGAGGTAGATACTATGGGTATCTCTGCTTCATCATTAGGCGTATAGAGTGGTGGTGTAGGTTGTCCCTTTTCGGATGACTCTTATGATCTGGTCAGCATGGCGCCTTATTATGCTTTCTCCAATGTCCACGGTATACATCAGCGGTCCTAGTCGTGTGCAAATAGTTCCAGGCTGCCATTTCTCGGTACGGTAGTCCCGGGCCAAAACATGTTGACCTATCTGGAAGGTTCTAATTGGCCTTTCATTCATGCCTTGAAATTGCTGGTTCTCTACGTCCCTTCTGATGTTTGGCTTGATCAAATCCAGCCGGCATCTTAGCCTTCTATTGAAAAACATCATGGCGGGAGTTTGGTTTGTAACCACATGTGTTGCATTCCTGTAGGCAAACAAGAAGTTATCTACCTTATGCTGTAGATTAATGTCTTCATTACCCATAGCCTTTATGGCCTTCTTGAAGGTCTGGACAAACCTTTCAGCCAATCCATTGGTGGTGGGATGGTATGGGGCGGACGTGTAGTGCTTAACCCCATTGTTTTTTAAGAACTTCCTGAATTCTTCGGACACAAATTGTGGTCCATTATCAGAACAGATCTGTTCAGGCAGATTTTTTCCGTGGTGGTGGAGGACATCTTTATTACCTCCGGCCACTTGGAGTGTGCATCAACCGCGATTAAGAACATTGAGTCCATAAATGGACCAGCAAAGTCGATCTGCACCCTTTGCCGTGGAGATGAGGGCCACTCCCATGGATGTAGAGGGGCTTGTGGTGGGGCGTTTTGGACCTTCTGGCATCCTAGACAGCCCTTGGTCATTTCTTCGATGTCTCCATCGATACCTGGCCACCACACAAACGCTCTGGCTAGGTTCTTCATTTTCACTCCACCCAGATGCCCCTCGTGAAGCTCCTTTAGCACTTTATCCTGGAGTTTGGGTGGAATCACCACTCTGGATCCACACATCAAGGTTCCTTGGCACACTGACGGCTGTTCTCTTCTTTGCGAGAATGCTGGCAACAGTGGTTTGCCATGTGCTGGCCATCCCTTCACCGTTAAATCGTAGACTCGTGAGAGAGTCGGGTCATTTCTCGTTTCCTTTTCAATGGTAGAATTTGTTACTGGTAGACATTCCACTATGGTTGAGTGGAACATTTCCACTGGGTCCACTGTAGGTGCCTCTTCTACCGTTGGCAACGGTAGACGCGATAAACCGTCAGCATTTCCATGCTGTTTTGATCCTTTGTATTCTATGTCATATTGGTGGGCCCCTAGGAAAAGGGACCACCTCTGTAGCCTTTGCGCTGTCATAATGGGAACGCCCTTTTTAGGGTTGAATATGGAGACGAGGGGTTGATGGTCAGTCAACAAGGTAAATTTTTGTCCGTGTAGGTAATGGTTGAATTTCTTCACTCCCCATACCAGGCTGAGTGCTTCCCTGTCGATCTGGGCATAGTTACGCTCAGCTGAGTTCAATGAGCGTGACGCAAAAGCTATCGGCCGCCCGGAGCCATCAGGGAATCTATGCGATAATACCGCTCCTACGCCGTAAGGGGGTGCATCACACGCCAGTCTGATTGGCAGTGATGGGTTGTAATGAGCCAAAACTTCCTTGGACGTGATCAAGCCTTTACATTTATGGAAGGCACGTTTACAGTCTTCGCTCCATTTCCAAATTACTCCCGTTTGTAGCAGTTCGTTAAGAGGGTGCAGAACAGTTGACAAGTTCGGTAAAAATTTATGATAGTCATTTATTAATCCCAGGAACGACCTTAATTGTGAGACAGTTTCAGGTGCTGGGGCTTTTATGACCGCTTCAATTTTTTCAGGTGACTTATGCAACCCTTCTTCGTTAATTATGTGGCCACAATATGATATTTGTTTCTGGAAAAATTCGCACTTGGGGCGATTTGCTCGTAGGCCCCTGATGCGCTATCAATAACTCAAAAGACTGAGATTAAGCGAGTAACTAACAGGCTTTTATTAACAAGAGAATGAAAGTGTGCCTCGAGTGGTCGACCGGTCCAGAATACAGAGGGACTGTGGAGCAGTCACCTTTATACCTGGACTCGTGGGAGGAGTTAGCCGAGGCATGTACAGGCATGTACGCAGTGGAATAAGGGGCGAGTGGCTTTTATCAGGTGAGCCCTGTCTGGTCTATAAAAGTGCGGTTTGCACTCAGCGCAGACTTGGCAGTTCCTGGTCATGGTCCTGACCTCCTCAATGGAGTAAGGCAGGTTGCGCATTGTCCAGATATGGGAAAGTGGCCTGCAACGCATTTTGATCGACCATCCGGTCCATCTCCCTTTGGAAGATGGAGACCCTGTTGGTGACGCCAAAGGGAACCCTAAGGAAGTGATAGAGGCGGCCGTTTGCCTCAAAGGCAGTATACTGGCGGTCCTCAGGGCGGATAGGGAGCTGGTGGTACGCTGATTTCAGGTCAGTGGTCGAGAAGACGCGGTACTGCGCGATCTGGTTGACCATATCAGCTATGCGGGGGAGTGGGTAAGCGTCCAGCAGGGTGTAGCGATTTATTGTCTGGCTGTAGTCGATGACCAGGCGCTGCTTCTCGCCGGTCTTAATGACCACAACCTGGGCTCGCCAGGGGCTGGTGCTGCCCTCTAATCCCCTCCTTCAGGAGCCGCTCCACTTCGGTTTTAATGAAAACCCTGTCCCCGGCACTGTATCGCCTGCTCTTTGTGGCGATGGGCTTACAGTCGGGGGTGAGGTTAGCAAACAGTGGGGGGGGGGGGTGACTCTGAGTGTGGAGAGGTTGCACCTGGTGCGCGGCGGGCAATTTTGAAGCTGCAGACTGTGAGTGGGGGGAGGGGTCCACCGTACGCCATCGTAACACTTTTAAGGTGACACTGAAAATCTAACCCCAGTAGAACGGCAGCGCAGAGGTGGGGCAGGACCAGAAGTTTAAAATTATCGTACACAGTCCCGTCTACTACGAGTGTCACCACGCAGTAGCCGCCAATGTCCGCCGACTGGGACTCGGAGGCCATAAAAATCTGCTGGTGCGCAGGCAGGACTGGGAGAGAGCAACGCCGCACCGTGTCGGGGTGGATGAAGTTCTCCGTGCTCCCAGAGTCAAAAAGGCAGATTGTTTCGTGGCCATTTACCTTAATGTCTATTGTGGACCGGGCCCGTTGGTGCGGTCTCGCTTGGTCCAGCGTAACGGAAGCCAGCGTAGGGGTCGGTATGTCGCTGCGGGTATCAGATGAAGCGGTGTTGGGAGCCTGTTGTGTCCCGGCTGTCGTCCAAGATGGCGGCGTCCATGATCCCCATGTGGCTGGAGGCGTCCAAAATGGCTGCTGTTCCGGTGGTTCGCACATGGCTGGGGAGGCCCAAGATGGCGGCCCACACGCGGCGCTGCTGGGGTTCGGGGTGGCTTTGGCTCTGCAGACGCTGGCGTAGTGTCCCTTCTTCCCGCAGCCCGAGCAGATCGCATTTTTCGCCGGGCAGCGCGCTCTGGAGTGTTTGGCCTGGCCACAGAAGTGGCATTTCTGGCCTTGGGGCACTGCTGTCTGGCCTTGGGACACTGCTGCGGTAGTTGGGTCGTGGCTGGGGTGGCACGGCGCTATGAGACGGTCCTACCGTGTCCCAGGCTGTCGTTCCCCGCGGCGTCCACGGTGCAGAGGAGTAGGCGTCCATGCCCCGGTAGGCTGCGTCCAATGATAGTGCGAGTTCAGAGGCCTTGTTGAGATCGAGGTCACTCTGCTCCAACAGTCGCTGTCGGGTGTAATTGGACCTGTGGCCCGCTACAAAAGCGTCCCGGATAAGTTCCTCTGTGTACACGGCGGCCTTTACATCCTTACAACCACAGGCCCGGCCAAGCACAGACAGTGCCTGAAGGTATTCCTCGGTCGATTCCCCAGGTTGTTGTTTACGACTCCCCAGGAGGTGCCTAGCGTACACCTCGTTCACTGGGCGCGTGTACTGGTCCTTGAGGAGCTTGATAGCATCCGCGTACGAGGTCGCGTCCTGGATGACCGAGTACACTCGGTGGTTCACTTTGGAGGTCAGGACATCCAGTTTGTCCTCGTCCGATTTGACCGTTGCAGCGAAGGCGATCAGGAATTTTTCAAAACGCCTAAGCCAGTGAGTAAACTTGGTGGATGAGTCCGCCTCCCGATGGTCTAAGTCCAGGCATGCTGGTGTGAGGATCTTCTCCATTATAAAAATCTTGTTAATAAAATTGATGCGCTATCAATAACTCAAAAGACTGAGATTAAGCGAGTAACTAACAGGCTTTTATTAACAAGAGAATGAAGGTGTGCCTCGAGTGGTCGACCGGTCCAGAATACAGAGGGACTGTGGAGCAGTCACCTTTATACCTGGACTCGTGGGAGGAGTCAGCCGAGGCATGTACAGGCATGTACACAGTGGAATACAAACAGTGGTTTACCACAGCCCCGTTCTCTCAGCCTAGTGAGCACCTGCTCCAAATTGGCAAGGTGCTCGTTGTCGTTTTCTCCTGTTACAAGGCTGTCGTCTAGGTAGCATTGAGTCCCCGGAATCCCTTGCAGGACTTGCTCCATAGCTCTTTGCCAGATAGCTGGAGCTGATGCTACTCCGAAAACCAGTCGATTGTACTGGTACAGGCCTTTGTGTGTGTTTATCGTGAGATACTTTTTAGAGGCCTCCTCAACCTCCATCTGTAGATATGCCTGTGCCAAGTCAATTTTGGTGAAACGTTTCCCTCCGGATAGTGAGGCGAAAAAGAGGATACTGTACCGTGTGAAGGACCGGCCTTACAGTCACCTTGAAGTCCCCACAGATGCGAATTTTTCTCTGTTCTTCAGATTTATCATTATTCAACGTTTTCTTCATGACCGGGACGATGGGTGTTGCCCACTCACTCCAATCTATCTTGGATAACACGCCTGTCTTTTCCAAATTCTACAGCTCTGCCTCGACTGCTGGACGAATTGCGTATGGCACCGGCCTTGCCTTAAAAAACTTGGGAATTGCCGCATCTTCCACTTTTATTGAGGCAGTGACGCCTTTCAAGGTTCCTAATTCCTGTTGGAACACTACTTTGGCGTTGGCCAAGATGTCTTTTAATCGTTTAGGTATGACGTCATCATCATTTTTTTTCTTACTGGTCACCGTCAGTGCCTGAATGGCGTGCCAGTCTAAACGTATCTTCCTGATCCATTCACGTCCCAACAGCGGTGGACCACCATCTTACAGAACGTATAAATACAACTTCTGTATTTCCTTGCCGTTGTATACAACAGGCACCCTTATTTTCCCTCTGGGGTATACTTTCTGCCCTGTATATGTTTTCAAGATAATGGATGTGTCTTTCAAAGGTATATGCGGAAATAGCCGCTCGTAATCCCGTCGACTTATGACGGTCAGAGCTGATCCTGTATCTAGCTCCATTTTAACTGGGGACCCCGCTATCGTGAGGGTAACCCAAATGGTCTGGTAATCTTCTTTGGCAATTACATTATGTAATTTGAGACAGCTTAGTCTCTTGTTTCCGGAGTCGCTATCGCTCTTCTGGCCTTCGGAGCTACTGTCCGTCATCATTTGTACCTTTCTGTACTTTTCCTTATTGATTTTTTTTCTGTCAGTGGATTTTTTGTTTCCAGATCGGCATACATGTGCAATGTGTCCCATCTTTCCGCATTGCCTGCATGCTTTGTCCTTGAACCAGCAGTCCCTCTGGTCATGGGTGGATCTGCCGCAGCGATAACACCTCTCAAAACCCTGTGTCATTTCATGGGTGCCGAAGTCCTGTGGCTTTTGCTGTATCTCTGCAGCTCCTCTTGCTGCTGCTTCGTATGATACAGCCACACTGAAAGCCTTGTCCAGTGTTAAATCTTTCTCAGAAAGTAGTCTTTTCTGTGTTCCTTCACTTAGGAGACCGCAGACGAATTTGTCTCGAAGAGAATCTGCCAGTCCTGCTCCGAATTGGCAGTGCTTTGACAGCTTCCTTAATTTGGTGAGGTAATCAGCGTTACTTTCCCTCTTGTGCTGATTCCTCCTGAAGAATTTGAATCGTTCTGCTATCAGCAGCGGTGTTGGGTTTAAGTGCTCCTGTAGGGTATCAACAATCTCCTTAAAATTCTTGTCCATCGGTTTGGCTGGAGTGATTAAGTTTCGCAACAGCCCGTATGTCTTTGCGCCCATTAGATTTAGAAGTATCGATGCCTTTTTATCATCCTCTATTGCATTCGCTGTGCAATATACCTCCACTCTTTCCACATATGTGGTCCAATCCTCTACATCACTATCGAAAGCAGTAATATTGCCAGTCTTAGGCATCCTGAAAAAAAAAATGGCGCCTCCCGCGCTTTCCTTTCTTCCCTGCCGAGAGAAAAAAAATGGCGCCTTTCCCGCCACTGTCGCTGCTGACAACGCTGTTCTCCGCGGTTTTTATTTATACAGATATTTTTAATAGTCGGGGACTCGTTCCCGCCGGACTCTCTGGGACTTTTCCCTCCCTCTGCTTGGTCCGAACGCCGACCTGCTTTGCAGAGCTGGCCACCTCCCGAGTGCTCCACCCTTCGTCTCTGTTTGCCTCCGCCTTCGCTGCTCGGCCCCGCTGCAGAGCCAGCCGATCGAGCCCCAGCCCACCGCCCAGGAAGGATTATTGCAGTACCTGCCACCAGCCCGGCTAGCTGGTGAAACCACAGTTTTTTTTTGTTTTTTTTCTTCGACCTTCGCCTGAGGAATCGATCTCCTTGAGGTGCTGCCGAATTGCAGGTAAGTCCGTTTCCAATTCGTCGCCACTGTTGTATCCGTGTGTTAATGGAGACACGGAATGCAGGAGTTGGTTTAACAGGTGTTTACTGGACAAAGTCTGGAGGTGAACTAAAAGATACAAGACACTATACAGGCTTATATAGCCCGAGTGGCCACTACCGGCATTACAGTACACGGGCTCTTAAAGGCACATACACCACAATTGGTGGCTGTGCCTTCAGCTGCCTCGGCCCTAAACTCTGGAATTCCCTCCCTAAACTTCTCCGCCTCTCTACTTCTCTTTCCTCCTTTAAGACGCACCCTAAAACCTGCCTCTTTGACCAAGCTTTTGGTCATCTGCCCTAATTTCTCCTTATGTGACTCAGCATCAAATTTTGTTTTATAACACTCCTGTGAAATGCCTTGGGATGTTTTACTACGTTAAAGGTGCTATATAAATACAGGTTGTTGTTGTCTATAAGACGGAATGAAATTAATGAACAATTAGCAGGCTTAGCCGGGTTGGGGGGGGGGGGGGGGGGAAGTCAGCATGAATTGGTAAAGAACAGGTTGTGTTTGATTAATTTAATTTAATTTTTGAGAATTCTACTGTTTACCCAGCTGGTACCATCCTACCTGTTAGGGCACTATCTTAGAGTTCTGTGGAGCACAGTGGGAAGAATCACAGCCCTTCCTGACAACTGTACCTTTTATTGTTCCAATAGTGTGTCACATTAGCTGGTCAACCATTAACAGTGACCTGGAGTACCTCAGACCACCCGAGTTCAGTACCAGATTACCGTGTCTGTCACAGAGATCCAATCTTCTGTGGCTGGAAGTATCACCTTGGAGCCAACTAAGAGACTCACTTAGCTTCCCCCTTTATTCTCGCTCCCCCAGAGGATAATCACTAATTGGTCAGATTCCTGACAAGAAAAGAAGAACGAACTTGCATTTATATTGCACATTTCACGACCTCAGGACACCCTTGGGTGCTTCACAGCCAAATAAGTATTTTTTTGAAGTGTCGTCACTGATGTACTGTACGGACAGCAAATTTGCGCACAGCAAGGTCCCACAAACAGCAGTGTGATGTTCGTTGAGGGCTAAATATCAGCCACGATACCAGTTAAACTCTCCCACTTTTCAAATAGTGCCATGGGATCTTTTACATGGCATGGCTACTAGTTAAAGTGTCTAAGTGCATTGTCCCCAACATGTACCATCAAATGGTAGTTTCACCAGCTGGAAGCTTGGCATTTCAGCAGCAACTACTTGCCTCTCTGCAACCAAGCCAAGACAGACAACAAACTGCAATATGAGTATATGTGTTCACATAGTTGCACTTTAGATAATATCTTCCAGCACCATCCCGCTATTTAATGACGTTATAGTGATCAATGAGGATATAGTGACATTATTTAATGCTAATTCTTAATTGGGGACAGAAGGCTAGCAATTTAGGTAGCCTGTATGCAGTTTTTTGACGTAATATTTTTAAATATCCTGATATGGCAGGTAGCTGTTAGTTATCTAATCTGTCATAAAGCTTCCCCCCCCCCCCCCCACCTTTTTACATGAAAAATTTCACTTAAGTTTTACTTTTTTCTTCCTGTGTTAATATAAGTTCTGTTCTTTTATCGTGATTATCCGTTCTATCTTTTTGTACTTGCCTGTTTTGCCCCTTAATGGTGGTAGTTCTTTGGCCATGTTGATTTAAGTTGTGTGAAACCACTCTGAGGTTATGAAGTAGCAACAATACAATATAGTGCCCCTAACTCTTGCAGGTATATTTGAAATTCTACATTCTAGATTGCAAAATAATGTTTAAGAATTCCCAAATTATTCTAATGAAGGAAGAAAAACACAGTTGAGAAATGTTCAATTACATGGAGAGTAAAGTGAGTAATCTATTGGGAATGATTTTATTAGGGGTTAGTTCTTAGTTTTTAAACAGTTCAAAGAAAATTGGCAGAAAACAATTTGTTTTGTAGTTTCAAAGGTCAGCCCATGTTTGGCCAAAAATGTTTCATTCGGGCCATATTGTTATGTTCTCTACTGCACTGTTACTTTTGGTTCAATATTCAAATTAGTTTCTTAAACAAACTTGGTAATACATGATTTTAAATCTTATAGGCACGAGATGTTCGCACTAATGAAGTGGTGGCTATCAAGAAAATGTCTTATAGTGGCAAACAGTCCAATGAGGTGAGTACATTATAAAATATGCATGAAGGAAGTGAGGTGTGTGTGTGTGTGTGTGTTGTCAATTGCATTCAAGAAAGAAATGCGTGTCCAAATACACCCGTGAGTCTGAAGAATCATGAGGCATGGGGGTGGGGGGGGGGAGAATCACAAGTCGATCATGAACATTTCTAGAAGTTGTAGGTACAGGTGTATGCTAGGAGATGTAGGCTGCTACCCTGATTGAATAGTCTGTTCAGCCCGTGTACCTGCATGAATTTGGGGCTCGGGCTTCTTACATAGGCATAGGCCTCCAATGGAAAATGTTAGAGATAGACATTTGTATTAATTAGCTAAGTTTGATTAATTTTGTGTCAATTTTGTATTTCTTAAATTTCTTTATTATGTTACAAATCTTATTCCTATTAGTATGTGCTTAGGTTAAGTGGAGAATCTAAGTTGGTGGCCGAAAGGATTTTCAAACAATAGTTTGAGCAATTTGATTGGTTTGTCATTTTTTTAATTGGTAGCTGTTGCTGACTTCCTATTTTTAGATTTCTGTTCTTGTTTGAACTTCACCAGTGGTGCGTTTCATTCTGCTTGCTGATTGATATGTTCCCTACCTGTACAATTATGACCTGTTACTGTTAATATGGATATGGAATAAGATGCAGATGTGGCACAGAAATATGCACATGTAATGTGATACCTGAAATGTGACAGGAAAAAAGCATGTTAGATGCAATGGCCCAGAAATTCGGGTCAGGGGCTTCCCGCGGGTGCAAGCCCCCGACCTGCACTTAGCGCGCCAGCCGTTGAGCTGTAGGGCCCCGTGGAATTCCGATCCGGGGCCTGGTCCAGCAGCCGGCGCGCAGTGCTTGCGTATCCCAGGGGCGCAGTTAGTTCAATGCGTCCCCTAGCATCACGTGGGACATGGGCAGCCAATCGGAGCAGGGAATGCTCCATTCATAAGTCTGACAGGAAGAGCTGTCAAGACTTATAAATACTATGGCCCCAAAATAGCACTAAACATTCAAATAATTTTTTTAAAATCATATTTTTTAAATAAACTACAAATTACATGAAATAACTATTTTAAACAATAATTTAAATTTTTGAAAAAATAATTTTATATTCTAACTGGGCTAAAAATAAACTTACCTTGCTTTAAAGTATTTAAAAATAATAAACCTGTGGAAAAAATGTTTTAATTTTAATTAATTCACCACTTACCTTGTAAAAAGCAGGCCTTACACCTTTTTACATTTCTAAATCCTGCAGGCTTACGATCTTGGCGAAACCTGTTTTTAAAAAAAAAAACTAAGTTTGATGCGCACGCGCAGCCTCCCCCGCGCACGCGTTCGCCCTCTGAACCCCTTCATTCAGGGGATCGGAAGTGTCGGTTTCCCGCACATGCGCAGTGCATGCAGGAAACCTGCACTTCCATCGGGCCTACGGGTGAGTACCCAGCGCGTACTCACCTGTGGAGACCCAAATTTCTGGGCCAATGTTTTTATGTGTAAAATATGTAGCAAATTTGGTTATTACAGGAAACTTTGTTATATCTGGCACCGACGTGACCGAGCTGTTGCCGATCTATCAAAACTGCCGGACATACAAAGTTAATGTTGAAGCATACGGAGATTTTCATCTCCGTATCTGACAACAAACACTGTTGCTTAGCAACAGCTTCAAACAGTCGGCCCGTACCTTGGAAGTGTCTCTGTAGCTTAGCAACAGCTTCAGAGAGACTTTCCAAAGCCCGACTGTTGGAAAACAAAGCCACGAGAAGAAAAACAACCTAACAGAACGGCTCCTGATTTCTGCCGGTAGATCGAGGTTTCCGGACATACAACCTCCGGATAAACCAAAGTCTCCTGTATATACCTCATGATATACTCTTTCTACAATCCCTTGCAGAAGTTCCATTAAAATTAAGAATTTTAAACTTACATTTTTTTTAATCAAGCAAACTGCTCATCAGAGTTACTTCACTCTTTTAGGGATATGAAATTTTGAGGGTTAGTTATTTTTTCTATTCTAGTTTGAAATGTATGGAATTTTTGCAGCAATTGAGAGAAGATCATATGTGTATGTTTATTTTAAAATATTTAATCACTTACCTAGAACAAATGGTAACGTTACCATATCTGTTTACTCACAAGTAATTTTTCTATTTATTAGAGCTCTTCCTGATCTTAGCAGTAAAGTTTTAACCAAACTCCACTTAGTCTTTCAGACTAATTATTCCATTTATCTTTGATTCAGTAATACATTGCAGATTTTCTTTAATAATTTGTTCACTGACTTGCATTAAGGTGAAATCTAGGTTCTAAGTATGGGTATAATACTGACTGGAAAGAAAGAAAAAGAGCTTGCACTTGCATAAAGCCTTTCACATCCTCAGGATATCCCAAAGTACTTTGAGCCAATTAATTACATTTGAAGAGTAGACGGTGTTGTTATGTAGACGAGCAGAACAGCCAGTTTGTACACAGCAAATTAGATAAATAGCCAGTTAATCTGGCGCTGCTTGAGGAATAAATATTGACCAGGACACCAGGAGGCCTCATCGCTTTTCTTTGACTACTGCCATGGGATCTTTTACGTCCACCTGAACAAGCAGACTTGGTTTAATATTGGGTCGTAAAAGCAATACTTCCCAACAATAGTTCACTCCCTGAATACTGCACTGAAGTGTCATTCTACATTTTGAGCTCAAGTCTTGGACTGGAGCTTGAAGCCATGATCTTCTGATTGGGGTAAGAGTGCTACCACTGAGCCAAGCTGACACAAGCAAAATTAATCCTTCTATGGTAAAGTTTGTATAAAATTCTTAGCAATTTATGTAAGGCCTGTAGCTTGGACCAGCCCATAATCCTATTTTCTATAGCCCACGATGCTTTAATCTATATCTGTACTTTTGTTTACCATTTTCTAGTCTTCCCATGTTAAACACCATTCACATCCGCTCAAGGGGATGGATAGTGGTGTAGTGTCAATTTTAGAAATGGATTTACTGTCCATCATGCATGGGATTTTATTTCTTAGGGGTTCTAGGATAATTCCCCATCCGCCAGAAAAAAATTGATTTTTCACTCTTCTATGATGCCTTTCCCAGATATGGTTTTTTAGTGTGTATACCAAAATTAGAATAATGCATTGCAAAAAATAGGTCTTCATTACTTCCACAGGACTATATAATCTTCAGCAGAAGGTAGCTGCTTATAGTGCCTTACCCTATGTAATTTGCTGTCTTGTGATTTTGGAATCAGGACGTTACCCACTTCTTATTTGGAGGAGATACTCTGTACCCAAGTGCACCCTCCACTACACCCTTGAGTGGGTAGGCAAATTGCTCTATGGTCTTGGTTTATATTGTTATCGAACAGCTGCTTGCTGTGTAGGATTGGCTTGATTTGGCTTCATGTCTGACTTAAAAAAAAAAAAAAAAACTACCTTCCTGTGGGGCAGCATCTGACTTCTGCAGCTCCACCATTGGATGCTGTGGCTAAAATCAGAAGCTTGTCTTGTGGAGAAAATGAGAACACAAACTACCAGTACGTGGTTGAGTACCTAATAAGTGAGTGCATGGAGGCGTGATTTTGGCACAACCTCCAGTAAGCTGACTGAGGAAGGGAGCAGAGCTGAATGTACTCTTTGTCCAAGTCACAGCCCTATAATTGATTCAGGTATAAATGTGTTTTTTTAAACTGTTGTGTTACGCTATAACATTTCAGATCACATTTTTATTAAGCAAATAATTTGTTTGAAACCTTAACTTTGTCTAGGTAAAAGTAACAGCTTGGTTTTGATTTCAGCCATTTTACACAGTGGAAGAGTGAAGTTTTAAAAATAATGTAGAACCATAAAGTGCTCGTGGTTAAAAGTAGCAGCAGGTGGTGATGTCATAAAAGCTACTTATAACATGTATGTGTCTGTATTGATAGAGCTGAAAGATCTGGGAAAAAAGGGAAGACTAAACTAGAAAAGAAGCAATGAAAACAAAAGGAATCATTTTTTAAAAGCTTTTTGGATAGAAAATTTGGTCACAGTGACCAATCTTTGAGTTGACTTGAACTAGTTCAGCTTCTTGTGAAAGCAAAATGTACATCACTATATATATATTTTATTTTAATTCAAGTTAATACTTTGCAGTTGTTTGGGGAAAATGTTTTCAAAATTAATGGAGGAATGTGACTTCAGAACTTTGCTGAAGGTTTTCCAGTAGCTCTCTATTCTCAAGATTTTTAGCTGAACCGTTGGTATATTTATTATTCTATGTCTATGTGGTAAACCACTGTCATACCTGTCTGTGTCTGTATGTGTATTCCACTAGGTACAGGTCTGGACATGCCTCGGCTGACTCCTCCCACTATTCCAGGTATATAAGTGACTACCTCCCAGTCCCTTAGTATTCTGGACGGGTCGACCACTCGAGACAAGACCTTCATTCTTTAGTTAATAAAAGCCTGATTGTTACTCGCTCAACTTCAGTCTTTTGAGTAATTGATGGCGCATCAGTCTAAGATTTACTTCATGATTAATTAAATCAACCAAAGTATTGTTAACCGTGCTTGGAGCATGGCAGTGTAGCATTAATAGCCAAGATACCTACTACTATCTCCACCACCCGCCCGCCCGCCCCCCCCCCCCCCCCCCCCCCAACCCCTCCGTGATCAGGCGTATAATCAGTGCTATGTGCAAATGTTTTTATATTGAAACATATGATATCGATATATAAAAAATCTTGCACATGGTGTGCACGTCCTGTCTACAACCTCGCTGCCGACCACAAATTCCGGGCCCATATTTTTATCCAGTGTCGTGACTGTAGATGATGGCAGATCGAGCATATGTTGTGTGCACAATTTCCCAGAATGCAGTAGTAGCATTTAAGAAACCCAAATAAAACGTTTTTCTCTATCTCCAACAAATTTTATTTGGATGTTTCTTCAACATTATTTGAAGAAAAGCTAGAGGACAAATTTCAAAAACTTTATATAGGTATTTAAGTTTTTAAAAAAAAAAATCAAATAATGGCCAGATTCATGGGTTCAGTCCCCAGAGCCCAGTAAAATGTTATTTAATAAAACTGTTATTTTACTTGTTCAGTCATTGTAAATCAACTGCTCTGACGCTATGCTTTACATGGTATGAACACCCATTATTGTTATAAAGCAGCCTACCCTCTGACTTGTCAGGAGCACTGGGAGATGTGTTAATACAAAATGAAAATGATTGCCTTAGGCAATGTTTAAGTAGAGAATGCATGGTCAAAGGTTAGGAAATATTCATTCTTGGCATGTATGAATATTTAGAAATATTTCTTATCTATTGATCCTCAGACAGCACTGAGAGTTTTTCAAATTAAATGGATGTGCAGCAGTGGGTGTCTTACGATGTTCGCCCTTTCATTTTACAGTCCAGTGCGAATTTTCTGAAAAGACCCGTGTCAGGAAATCTTCATTTTTTTTAATGGTTAGACTGCTGACAGTTTTGGGAAATTCCAGACTCTCAACTGGTTATCTTTCTGTTCACACACATATGACACTAAAGCGATCAAATTACGTTTGAGCTGCAAACTGAGTTGTCAGGAAGAGCTTTATTATTGTCGTATTAAACTTAAAACAACTAAAATAATTCTCAAACATTTCTGCTTCTGCAATTCTTGCCTTACCCATACTTATGCCTACTGCTTTATTATTTTAACTTTTATTATTTTTTCCTAATATAGCCTTATAGCTTATTTTTAAAAGTTCATGTCACTTACCCTTTTTATGCATACTAGGTATCAGCACCCACTTTGCAGATGGGGACCAACTTTGGATTAAAAAACTTAACTGGCCTTTGGAGCAAGTTTTCAACCAGGCGTTAAAATTTTACAATCAAGTAGCTCTGCTGTAAAGATTGACGCAGAACCATAGGAAATGTTTTCTTCTCAAGGATGCTGAAAGGATTAAAATTGCTATATTAACAAAGGGCAGGATAGTGCAGAGAAAAATCTAAGTACAATTAGCGTGTAATGTAGATTTCATAACCCCCGTGGAAGGAATGTGGCAAATGAATTGTAGCATGTTTTTATTTCTATTTTCAAGCCAAAAATCCGATCACAAGCAGAAAGTGTCCATAATTGGCTTTGCTCTAGTATCATCCTGTTAACCTTGGATTGAGCACATTTCATTACAATCATTAAGACAAATTAATTTTTTTCTAAACTGACTGCTTCTGTGATTGTTGTGGACACCAATCAAAGCTTCCTTGAAATGAGTAATGTAAACACATGACTCTTGCATGTTAAACTAGTTTTGCTGAAAAATATAAGACATAGCTTGTGGCCCAGAAATTCGGGTCGGGGGCTTCCCGCAGGTGTAAGCCCCCGACCTGCACTTAGCCGGCCGTTGAGCTGTAGGGCCCCGTGGAATTCCGCTCCGGGGCCTGGCCCAGATGCCGGCGCGCTGTGCTTGCGTGTCCCAGGGACGTAGTTAGTACGATGCGTCCCCTGGGATCACGTGAGCCATGGGCAGCCAATCGGAGGAGGGAAAAGCCCATTCATAAGATTGACAGGAAGACCTGTCAAAACTTGAATGCTACGGCCCCAAAATAGCAGTAAACCTTCAAATAATTTTTTTTTTTTTTTTTAAATCACATTTTTTAAATAAACTATAAATTACATTAACTATTTTAAACAATAATTTAAATTTTTGAAAACATCTATCTGTATATATAAATCGGTCGATCTGTTTGTCTTTCTGTCTGTCATCGCCTGTGCGTCTGGCGGGCTATGCGCTCGAAAGTTACAGGGCGTACCTACGCGCGCGTTACCTCCAAAGAAAGCTTACGCTTCCGAGACGGTTTTAAGCGTATTTACGTTTCGGCTGGGCTAAAATCGCGCCCGCGGTATCCCAAAAACCTTCAACATTCCGCTCATTAGCATCTCATTATCCGCTCATTAGCGACAGAGTGACCTCGAGGTCGACCAATCGTACGGAGGCTTGCTGCCGCGTGCGGCCGGGCCCTCCTACGGCCGAGTGACGGGACGATTGACCAATCCTACGCTTTGGTGACCTGACGGTCGACCAATCGGTGCGTGTGTGGGTGGGCCTTATCGTTCTGAACCGAGGAGAGTCGCCGCCATCTTGCTTCCATTCTTTTTCCTGCTTTCTGCGTCTTTCTTTTCAAATATACATTTCCAGCAAAATAAAATTCAATTTATTAAATTCTTTTAAAATAAATCACTCATTTGTAAATATTTTATCTAACCTGAACATTCTTTTTCCTACCTTTGCCCGTTTTTTTCTTAGGCCTGACAGCCTGGGCCTTTCTTGCCCAGCCAGGCCCAAGCTAGGTAACTGGGCTGCTGCTAAGCTCCTCACCCCCCGCCCCCGCCGTGTCACGTTACCCAGGGCAACGGCGTCAGCCACGAGGGTCAGGGTGCGCGCGCAGCAGGAGCAGGTGAGACGCGGCGTCTCTGTTCCGCGCTCGGCCGGGGGGGGGGGCGGGGCTCGGCCGCCGGCCGTCTCTCAGAGCCGCAATCATGCCCTCGAAAAAGCCTCGGCACCGCCGGGCACTTCAGCTAGTAATTTTATATTCTAACTGGGCTAAAAATAAACTTACCTTGCTTTAAAGTATTTAAAAATAATAAACCTGTGGAAAAAATGTTTTAATTTTAATTAATTGACCACTTACCTTGTAAAAAACAGGCCTTACGCCTGCTTTTTACATTTCTAAATCCTGCAGGCTTACGATCCCGGGAAAACCTGCAAATAAAACCTAAGTTCAAAGCGCACGCGCAGCCTCTCCGCACACGTTCAAACTCTGAACCCCTTCGTTCAGAGGATCGGAAGTGCCGGTTTCCCGCACATGCGCAGTGCATGCAGAAAACCGGCACTTCCATTCGGCCTACAGGTGAGTACCCCGTGCATACTCACCTGTGGAGACCCGAATTTCTGGGCCATAGTATACAGACCTCTCAGGCGAGAAACTGCAAAAGATGCATGCTCAGGTAAGTTCTCCCAGTCCTGCATAACTAAAATAAAGTACAAGATCCTTAAATATTACAGGAGTTCAATTTAAATATTTTTAGATTGAAATGTTTTGTAGGAGTTAACTGTCACTCAAAGGTACGTGTTGATTTTTGCTTTTGAATAACTAGTAATACCAATCCACATCAAAGGGATCCATTGTTGTTTGAGTGCAACTGATGAACAAAACTCTCTGTACATCTGGGAAAGCTGTGTTTTCAATTACAATACCAGGATTCTTTGCCGGATTACTGTGATATCCTTTGAGTTACAACCCTTGCATCAGAATTTACAATTCATGCCAAATTATTGCACATGACCAGACAATAGATTTGATGGTTATGTGCCAGAAACATCAACATGCTGTTGATAATGCTGAAGTGAAAACGATCTTGCTTGCAATTCACACATGCTGACTTCTGTGATTTTGGATTCCACTGTCACTACAAGTGTTGATACCTAAATCTACTTGTTCTAATTAACAACTCTGAGAATCTTTGGAAATTATCATTAAATATTAAAGAGCGATATTCAGAAAAACAGTATCTTGAAGGAGGGGTTGAGTGAAATTCTTGTCCTACCTCATTTATCTTATAGGTCGCCTCAACAGCAAGCATGGCCTCAAAGGCAATGCAGCAGCAGTATTATACTATTTACAAGTTGGGATGTGGCTTGAAAAGCAATTTAGGTTGGACTATTATAAGTATGGGGGGGGGGGGGAAACCTTATATACTTTATTTGAATTCAAGTCTCTTTCAATCTAAATAAAGTAGGAGATAATAACATTTTGTCTACCAGCTTTGAAATGGCATCAGCAGGAGTTAAACTTGCATACAGGGTACAGTCCGTTAACTATATCTATTATTAAAAGCCTTGTATCTAGCATTGGTCTATCACACTGAAAAGTTTTGCATATTCGGTTACACCGTAAAAGTTTATGCAACACTTGAACCTAATTGGTAAAAATAGCATATTTAGACAAAAGCAACAAACCACAACTGAATAAGTAGATTAGTAATGAACAAGGAGCAAGCTGTGTATAAAAAGTATATACGAAACACAGCAAACAGCTACTAATGAAACAATCGGCAAGAAGGGGAAGCCAATGAAAGCACTCCCAAGTAATTTTTGAAAATCTTTTCAGCCATCACATAGTACTAAAAATATTTGTTACATCACCAGCATATATAAACTTTAAAAATACACCAAAAAAATCTTTAGGCTTACTCGTAAAATTATTCGCGGTCTCTTGGAAATCTATCCAATAAGTTTTGTCGTCAGAGGCCTATCTTGTCTTCAGGGCTTTGAACTTGAGTTTTGAGTCTTCCTAAACCTTGCTTTGCTGAGCTTGTGTGGAAGGCCAAGCATCGGTTTTGTAGTAGGAAAATAGAAGTGCCTTTGCTCACGCTCTGACACGTGCATAGCTTCAGGCCTCTGGGTGTGTGCATCCTCAATGCCTTCTGAAATACCAGCCCTTCAGCTGGTTATTAAAAATGGTCAGCTTATTTGCCAGAGACCTATGGCTCTGCTCTTGGTCAGCATCTGTGAACAATGCCATGGGGTCCCTTAGCATACTGATAATTTTTCATTAAGTGACTTAAAATTTCTATGTCCCTGCTTTTGACAGCTGTGGCTCAGTTGGCGGCACACTCGCCTCTGAGCCAGTAGATTGTGGGTTCAAGTCCCATTCCTGAGACTTGAGCACATAATCTAGACTGACACTCCCAGTGCAGTACTGAGGAAATGCTACACTATTGAAGGTGCTGTCTTTCCGATGTCTGCCCTCAGGTGCATATAAAAGATCCCATGACACTATTTCGAAGAAGAGCAGGGGAGTAGTCCCCGGTGCCCTGGCCAATATTCACCCCGTGTGTTTCCTACATTACAACAGTTCAAAAGTACTTAATTGGCTGTAAAGCACTTTGGGACATCCTGAGATCATGAAAGGCACAAATAATGCAAGTTTTTTTCTTTTTTTACTGTATACTAATACTGCAAGAATATAAAATTACATCAGTTCTGGTGTGTGACCTTAGTACTTAGTACCAATGACTGAACAGTCTGCTCACTTCCAGTCCTTCCCAAACTGCCAGTTTTTAAATCTATATTTGGAATCCTGATGTGTTTGAGGTAGAAAGTCAGACTTAATACTGAGTCTTGCCCAACCCCATGCCCATCTCTCCAAAGCTCCCTGTTGGAATCACTTCAGTACAGCTTCCATCCTTCTCACAGCACCAAGCCTTCGCTGGAAAAAGTCAGAGATGAAATCCTTTGTGACTTTGAATGGAGTGCTTTATCACCTTTTGTACTCCTCAATCTCTCAGCATACAGTTGACCACGCTGTCCTCGTCCATCACCACTTCTATTGTTCAGCTTCGTGAATCCCCTCCTACTTGTGCAGCATATTTCCAGAAATGGCTTCTCTTTCCATCCTGCAGACACCTCCATTGTCCCCAAGGTCTCGACTTCTTCCTCTTCATCGACATGCTGCCTCTTTATGACATCATCTGCAGATGATGGTCTGCTTCATTATGTATGTTGACTCCGAACTCTCTTTCTCCATCACTTCCCCTCAAACCCACAATTACCTCTGTTTGGTCAAACAAGCAGACATCAAGTCATGGATGAGTCATCGGGAAGACTGAAACTATTATTGGCTGTTCCATAAACTCTATCCTTCTCCCTGGCTACTTGCTCAGGCTCAACCAGTCCATTTGAAACCTTGCATTCTGTTCAATAACAACTTCCATTTATATCACACCTTTAACATAGAAAACATCTCACGGTGTCATCACAATGTCATGAGGAAAGAATGGACATTGAGCCAAAGATTAGGAGGGATGATCAAAAGTTTGGTCAAAGAGGTGGGTTTGGGAGGAGAGGGGTCATTGTTAGGTATGGGAGAGTTGAGGCTGAGGACAGATTTAAACAAAACAAGGTTAGGATATTGGGGCTGAATTTGCGGTTGGAGGCTTCCGGCGGGTGGATGCCTCCGACCAGTAAAAAATCTACAAACTTACCTGATAGTCCAGGAGGTTCAGACACTTGCGCTCCTGGGCCTCTACACATAGGCCTGAGTAGAGGCTCACGTATCCCAGGGGCGCATGCGGTTTGCAAGCGTCCCTAGGATCTTGTGGGCCGGCCCAACCAATCAAAGAAGGGGGAACCCCATTCATACTTATGGAGGTTCTGTTTGAACAGAACTGCCATAAGTATGAATGGGGATAACATTAAAAATATTTTTTTTTTACATATTTATCATTAATTAAAATACAATATAATTAAACATTTAAAACAAAAGTTTATTTTTTGGAAAAATAAATTTACGTATTTTAAATGGTCTAAAAATAAACTTACCTTATTGTACATGTGTTTTAATGTTTAAATGAAAACATTTTATTTTTATGTTTTTTAAAACTCTACCAGGCGTAAGAATTTCACTGGCATTCACTGGGCAGAAGTTGGGCAAATAGCGCAACTCTCCGCCCGCGGAGGCCCTTCTGGGGATGAGTGCAATCTGTCAAGAAGATTATTGACAGATTGCAAGTTCCAGGTTTTAGCGCATGTGCAAATTATGGCCCTTTGTCTTTGGCCCTAATTATTGGCCCGGATTTTGCAGTCAGTGGCGAGTTCATTATGCTTACACTTGACCACAGACTTTCTATGGGCTTTTACACTGAAACTTGCAGTAATTAGAAATCCATTTCAGCGCGGCGCCCTCTACAGGGAATCTGGGACCTTTGTGAACAGCCAAGTGACTGGTTAAGGAGCTACACAATCAGATTGAAGAATAAGTACAGAAAGCGAAATAGAGATGGAAAGAAACACGAGAATAAGAGAGATGAGAGACGGAAAGAAAAAAAAAATCTCCAGCAATAGTTTAAATCTGAAGGAATGAGACTCCACACTTGTAAAAGTTAATTTTCAGTGTCCAGAGAGGTTGTTTAGCAGTAATTGAGACTTGGCACGCTGTTAAAAATCCACTTGCACGAAAATGGACAAGCCCTAACTTTAGTGGGTATCAATGGACAAGTGGCAAGTTTAGTGGGTATCCAGTGGGTAAGTACAGCAACTTCACGCCCTTCATGTGTTTCAATGTCGAGTCTCTGGGCGAGATACTGGTATAGCGAAGCTTCTGGAGGAGCAGGGCAACTTGGACAGCAACGTCCTGATTTCCATGTTTAACTGCAGATGTGCGATCGCCGGAAATTGCTGTCCGATTTACCCTTTACTAACGATGGGCATTTTTTTTTCTAAGTTCAAAGATCTGTTCAATTTTGGTAAACTACTATAAACATTTCTTACAGAAATGGCAGGATATTATCAAAGAAGTCAAATTTCTACAGAAGTTAAGACATCCAAATAGTATTGAATACAAAGGTTGCTATCTACGGGAACATACAGCATGGGTAAGAAATTTAATTTGTTTACTAATAATGAGAACTGACTGCATGCCACTATGCATATTGTTAATGAAGTATTTAAGAGCCCCTTAGTAATTTTATCCAGAATGATGTTTCCGTCCTCAAGTCTTGGAGCCATGAAAAACAAATCTTCCCGTTTAAGCAGGCTTCGAAATCTGAAAGCTGCAATTATGATACTTGTCCTATTTGTTCAGAAGGGAGAACTTGGTTTTCAAATGGTTAACAATACAATAAAAACTCTTTATGCACGTATCTCCTTAGCCTATTTGTTTTATAATGCTGACTTCTAACAGTGATCACAATGAAACTCCTTTGTTTGTAAATTACATACCCATCTGATGAGTCTTAAACATGGGGTTTTCAATGGTTGGAAATAAAGATGCACTTGTAGGAATTGGTAAATTCCTGACGAAAATACTGAGAGCAAGTCAATCAGCTAACCAAAACGATGTTTAATGCAAACTGGTGGAAGCAACAAACAAAAACGCAGGAGAACAAATCAACAGGTGCTTGCTTAATGTTGGCTCCACGAGGACTGAGAAGGGGAGGCCCCTCAGTCCGACGTCATGACGTCATCACGTTTCCCGCCGTTGGGAACGTTATGTGACCCACGTGATGACGTCATCGCGTTCGGTCTTAACCCTTTAGAGACCGCGCTATTTACATACAACGAAAGAATACAGATTTAAAGGCAATTATATACATTCGTATAAGAGTTCCTTGGTGGCTCTGCCACACACTTCCATTTTATCAAACATGTATCGAGTGTACACTCTTTGCCGTATAATTATAGCTGCGGTGGCCCCATTCTCTTTCTAATATGAGACCAGTAGATATGCAAAGATTATGCTTGTGTTTAGTTTTATCAGCTGTTTTCCTCTTTTGCAGCTGGTCATGGAGTACTGTTTAGGGTCAGCTTCAGATCTTCTAGAAGGTAAAAATTTTCCGTTCTCTGCTTGTAAGTTGATCCATTCAAATACAGATAACAAAGTATTCTGTGTAATATTTGCTATTATTCAAGAAATGAATACATTAATCTACTCATTTTTTCAAATGCTACAAATCTAAACAGCACAGCAAAGGCTGCTACCATTCATTAGTCACTAGGTACTCATTAATGGTGTCTCAAATGAATTTTTCTTAAACTGCATATTTATGGAAATACCAAGTTAACAAGAATGTCCAAATATCTAGTATTTACAAACTGAATTCAGTATGGTCCAGTATTGTCTGAGCATTAGATTAAGTTACACAAGGAGACCCATTTTGTAATAATAGCAGAAAATGCTGGAAAAACTCAGCAGGCCAGGCAACATCCGTGGAGAGAGAAATAGAGTCAACGTTTCAGGTCGGAACCCTTTCTCTTCACGGATGTTGCCTGGCCTGCTGAGTTTTTCCAGCATTTTCTGTTATTTCGGATTTCCAGCATCTGCAGTATTTTACTATCAGACCCATTTTGTATGTTGGTTGAAGTATTTTGTAACTTTTTCCAGTTTCATTCTTCTTCTCCCCTCCTTTCCTAAACATGCTGACTTTTATTAGGGTCACCGTTCCAAGGTCATAGACGCCCCTCTAGTTACTCAACCAAATGATGATTCTACCCATTCAAACCTCAACTTTTCAAGCTCCGCTTTTCTGCTTGATATTGTAACAGCAATGCTAATGCATCAAACATAAATGGGGTTCTAATAATGCCAATAAGAAAACTGAAACTTGAATGTTAATAAGCTATTCAACCATTGGGTGTGGCATCACAGCTGGGGTGTTCACCCATTGCCCACACAACTTTTCAGCAGGAGTTACTGGGGCCATGGCCCTGGCTGAGATGAGCTAACTTGGCAAACGCAAAGCATTGAAGTTGGGACCTTCCTAACCAGTGTTGTTCATGGCTACATCACCAAGCTTACCATATTTTATTTAGTTCAAATGTAACTTTGATTTAAAAAAAAAAAAATACAAAATGTTTTCTAACAAATTCTTTAAGCCTTTAATTCAACTAAGATGATGGTTGTACAGAGAAAATTTGGTCACCCCACCCCACCCCACCCAATTACTTGATTTTTTTTGTATTTTTCCACCTGTCTCATCAATTCCCCTCACTCACTACCTCTATCCTTCTCCAGGAAAAAAAAGGCAACTTGTATGCAGGTCGCGCTGTTTTCATAGTTAACAAAACAAAGGTGAAAAAATGGATCAGTATATGTCTTGCTCTAATACGCTGTGCATTTTCTTAATGCTGTGGTGCAAACATACACATTCAAACAGTTCAGTTTCTTACCTTTCCATGACCATTGATAATCATGTTTAGATAAATTGAAATCTTTATTATCCTGGCATTCTCCTGAACATAGCAGATTTTTAGGTGCTGGTGCTCTATCACTTCTTCTGACATCTCTCTCTCTCTCAGACATGCCTGACTATAATAAAGTCAGTTTATCTTTCCTTTCAGGCACAGGTAAAGAAAAACGAGCGTTTATTGAAGTTTTAGATTGCTCCAGAACACTTGGCAGAGGATTGTCCTTGGACATGTACAGTGGAGATTTATTTTAAAATAAAAATAACCTTGCTCAAGATTTCATTTTGGAAAAAAATGTTTTTGTGAATTGTTTTTCATCATTTCTTTTAACAATGACGTACCAGTTATGGTTTACAACCTTAAATATTCTTCTAACTTCTAATAGCACATTTATTAGATTTTTTTTTGTTTCAGTTCATAAGAAGCCACTTCAGGAAATTGAGATAGCAGCCATTACCCATGGTGCTCTGCAGGGATTAGCCTATTTGCATTCCCACAACATGATTCACAGGTAAGCCTATTCAGTTGAACACTGCATCAGATGAAAATATTTTAATAAACAGCATTTGGGCTGACATTTCAATACCATTTCTGCATCAGTGTGCCAGCTGCATGCCATACTATACCGATACTGATCTGAGATCTATACCAATGATATGGTCGATTTACAGATTGAGCAAGAAAAAAAGATTGGAGCTTGTAAATCGAGTTTTGCGGATTACATCGAAGAAGCAAACTCTTTCTGTGTACTGATATACATTTTTTTGGTGCCTCACAATTAGGTTCATACTTTTTCCTTAGTGAACTTTAACCGCTCAAGGATTACAATGGCAATTTTACACTAAAGTAACAATTAGCGATATTGAATTTATTCTGAGAGTGCTGTGACTTGATTAATGTTCTTCTGTTCCTCCAATTCCACTTTATAATATGGATCATTAGCAAGTGACAGAAAATCATTTTGTAGATGCAGGAAAGAAAAAGATGTGAAAAGTGGAAGTCGTAGAGTGCACAATGAAACTGTATATACTGAGTGAAAGTTATCAGTAGTAAATCCCAGTTTATTTACCCTTGATTCTCTAGTAGGTATTTACCATTATGGGTTGTAGGTTACCATAGAAGTACGTACAGCATGTAGAAATTGCTCTTTTCTGACATTTACACAGGAGATAGTTTCTAGTGTGAGATTCCATTTGACATGAATAGGATGATGTGAACTAAATGCATTCAAAATTTTTACTTTTTTTTTTGCTTGGACTCAGTTACTAAGAGTATTAAATTACCCAGAATTTTGCATGCAATTTTTCCTTTCATACAGACTGATTCTTCAGAGTTGCACTTGGTTTCAAATTCAGAATGCAATGGTGTAAATTTGTACTCTGTTCGACAAAACTCTTGTGTCTAGACTGGATTTTTTTTTGTTTATAAACTTAGACAACTAAAAGTAATGCATTTGGTAAGCAAGAAGTTGGTCGTGTTCTGGTGGTGTCGACTGAGGAGACCCCTTGAAATACTTCTGTTTCATAACACTTGCTTATATGTAATCACTAACACTTGTTTATGTGTAATCATATACCAAAAATAACTGATTTGAAAACAAGTTAAATACACTGACACAAATGCTAGGAAGCACCCATTCTCAGAGGTAGTCTGCTTTTCCATTGCACTTAATAAAAGAAAGACTTGCATTTCTATAGCGCCTTTCACGACCTCAGGACGTACTAAACGCTTTACAGCCAATGAAGTACTTTTGAACTGTAGTCACTTGTAATTCTAGAAACTCAACAGCCAATTTGTGCTCACCAGGCTCCCACAAATATGATAATGACCTAATAATCTGTTGTTAGGCATTGGTTGAGGCAGGACACCGTGAAGAACTTCCCTGCTCTTCTTCGAATTAGTGGCATGGAATTTTTTTACATCCACTGGAGAGGACCTACGGGGCCTCGGTTTAACGCCTCATCCAAAAGACTGCACATCTGGCAGTGCAGCACTCTCTCAGTACTACAATGAAGTGTTATCTTGGATTATGTGCTCAAGTCCTGGAGTTGGACTTGAACCCACAGCCTCCTGACTCATAGGTGAGAGATCTACCACTGAGAACATAACATAAGAACATAAGAAATAGGAGCAGGAGTTGGCCATTTGGCCCTTCGAACCTGCTCTGCCATTCAGTAATATCATGGCTGATCTTCTACCTCATCTGCACTTTACTGCACTATCCCTTGATTCCCTTAATATTCAAAAATCTATCGATCTCTGTCTTGAATATACTCAACCACTGAGCCTCCACAGCCCTCTGGGGTAGAGAATTCCAAAGATTCACCACCCTCTGAATGAAGAAATTTCTCCTTATCTCAGTCCTAAATGACCGATCCCTTATTCTGAGACTGTGACCCCTGGATCTAGACCCCCCAGCCAGGGGAAACATCCTCCCTGCATCTACCCTGTCAGGTCCTGTAAGAATTTTGTATGTTTCAATGAGATCACCTCTCATTCTTTTAAACTCTAGAGAATATAGGCCTAGTCTACTCAATCTCTCCTCATTGGACAATCCCTCCATCCCAGGAACCAGTTTGGTGAACCTTCGTTGCACTTCCTCTATGGCAAGTATATCCTTCCTTGGGTAAGGAGACCAAAGCTGTACACACTACTCCAGGTGTGGTCTCACCAGGGCCCTATATAATTGCAGTAAGACGTTGTTACTCTTATACTCAAATCCTCTTATACAGTAATAAAGGCCAACATACCATTTGTTTTCCTAATTGCTTGCTGTACCTGCATGTTAACTTCCAGTGATTCATGTACAAGGACACCCAGGTTCCTCTGAACACCAACATTTCCCAATCACTCACCATTTAAAAAATACTCTGCTTTTCTATTTTTCCTGCCAAAGTGGATAACTTCACATTTCTCCATATTACATGCCATGTTATTGCCCATTCATTTAGTCTGTCTATATCCCCTTGAAGCCTCCTTGCATCCTCCTCACAACTTACATTCCCACCCAGCTTTGTATCATCAGCAAATTTGGATATATTGCATTTTGTCCCCTCGTCCAAATCATTGATGTAGATTGTGAATAGCTGAGGCCCAAGCACTGATCCTTGCGGTACCCCACTAGTTACAGCCTGCCAACCCGAAAATGACCCATTTATTCCTACTCTCGGTTTTCTGTCCGTTAACCAAATCCTCAATCCATGCTAGTATATTACCCCCAATCGCATAAGCCCTAATTTTGTTTAATAACCTCTTGTGTGGCACCTTATCGAATGCCTTCTGAAAATCCAAATACACCACATCCACTGGTTCTCCCTTATCTATTCTGCTACATGGCAATGGATTACTGACAAGATGTCATCGAGTATCTCTTGTATGTTTTCTAAATAATTACAAGTAAACATTAAGCACTATTGAACCTTCATAATAGTAGTTGATTGGGGAGTTTTCTCATATACTTTAAGGCCATCTGTTTTTAAAATTAGCTTGTGTAGAGCTATGATTTATCTGGCCATGAATCTGAAAATACTAATTTGGCATCTTAACTCAAAGTACTTTTAGTTTTTCAGCAAACTTGACTGGTGACTTGCCATCCTCAGTCTCAGATCATTTTATTATATTTTGTCAAAAAAAAGTTATCATTAGTTTTCTTCCCTCCCCTCTTGCAGTCGTTGACTTCTTGCAGTCTGCACAATTTCCCAAGTAGCTATTATTCATGTCTGACACTTGACAGTGTTGGCAGTTTGTTTGACCTGAGGAGGTGGCTATCACAGCTGAATTTGATCCTGCCTTCACACAACATCCACTCAAATGTATTTCCAACGGCAGTTGCTGGATTGTGATCGGGAGCCGGGTCTGCGGCTGATTTTTCCCGTCCTTAACCGAAGATGCTGAAGCCAATTGTAGTGCTCCCAGATCCTACCTAACTCAGCCTGGGCTATATCGCTGAACCATCAGGGAAACTGTTCTTATTTTTTAAATAGGTGTTCAGAGATGGTGTCTTGGCAACAATTCTTGTATACAGCACCGCAAAAGTGCTTTATAGGATCTTCCCTGGTTTACATTTTTTGCCTAATATATTCTTTGGCCATGTATCATTTTAATAAATTTGTTAAAGCCACAAATGTTAATGTTAAAATTGTATTCAATAAAGCTTGTATGTAATGATGGTTACGAACAATATTTGGAGTTGAGTACTGAATTTGATGACCGTTGGGTAATTGTATACTTGTTTTGTAACCAGAGACATAAAGGCAGGTAATATCCTCCTGACAGAGCCAGGCCAAGTAAAGCTAGCTGATTTTGGATCTGCTTCCATAGTATCTCCTGCCAATTCATTTGTGGGAACACCATATTGGTAAGAAACTTTTTTTTGAACCAAAAGTCATGCATTATCATTTGTCTTTAATGTCTTATTTATAGTCAAAAGCAGGAGCCAAATCATCAAAGGAAGTAATTTGGCTGTCGCTTGCATTTAGAAACATTGGAATTAAAACAAAAATGAAGCTTTTCGTGTGTGCCATTATTCTGAATGGAGGGCTACACAATTACATATGCAATAGCAAAAAAAAATTTCTTCTATCTGTTTAACAACCTGATATATGCTGCCATTGGGCTTCTCTTAATATAGAATGTGCAGTTTCATAAAGAATCCGGCCTTTTCCATTTTTTCCATATACGTAATGAGAATAGGAGTTGATTTAAGGTAAATGGATTTGAAACTGTTTAAAGACAGGATAGGAGGCAGTTGCCACTCATTTTTTCATCTCACCAGTCATCATGTTCTTTGTTAGTGAAAGTACATAAGATATAAAAACAAGATGGTTTCACTAACTGATAGCAGTGCCTCTAAACGCACAGATGTGGATTCCCATTTCGAGTCTGAACATAAATTGGGTGCAATATGTAGTTTTTTTTTAAAAGACTAAACACTTTTTAAGAATATTTAAACCTTCAAAGCCAAAGTTCTCCATAGTTTTTGTTTTCACTAATAAACATTGAGAAGATTGCACAGCTAGCACTATGTTTCAGTTATTAAATACACTAACTGGCGTTGTACTGAACAATGCAGTTCCAGGTTAGATTCATGGTCAGTCCTGACTTAAATGGCTCCAACTGAACCAACGGTAGGGATGTTACATTGGTTTCAGTACTCCGGGCTAGGTGAGGGGGCAAATCATCTAAACATTCCACTCCTGCTCATTATCTATCAACTTCTGTTGGAAAGTCCACATGGAGTTTGGATAGGTAACAATGCAAATTTGTTTAGGTGCTTGATTATGCTTGCCTTTGATACAGCATTGCCCTTCCCCAAAATGAAATAATTTTCTAGGCTTGCATATGAAGGATGGGCACTTGATTCAAGTACCAGAGGGCTGCTGCAGCCTGTGGAATTGTACTAACAAATCTGCATTGAGGAAAAGGTTGGACCAGAAACACTGAGGTGGCTTTTAAGTGAAATTGCCAGTGTAAATACTACAAAAATCACAAACAAAGTTGTTTGCAACAGGATTTTATTTTCTTAGAACCTGGAACTCTTACATTAGTTCTGCTGACCAAGGCCACAAGAAATTGAGAATGTGGGACTTAACCATTTATTAAACTGGAGTATGTTTGCCAAGTATCTGATTCTTCATGATTAATTGATATAATTGAATGTGAATGGCACAGAAATTAAGCAAGCCATTCTAATTTAAATTTAGCAAAGTTTGTGTTTTAATATCTCAAACTAAATCTCTTGATGAAGGGAGAACCTGGTTATTTTGAAGTTTTACTTTGTTTATTTCAGTTGGTTTAAACAAAACTATCTAGATAAATACTGTTTTAAGTGCTGGTATTTCAAATATGCTGCTGTCTGGTTGAAAATGGTTTCAGTACTTTCTGACACATCAGACGTAAATGGCAATCTCGTGTCTCCATTGTAATTTTTGGAGGTATGTTTCTATTGTTAGTACAGTAACAGCAGCCATCAATAAAATAAGTCATAGTTACAATGCAAATTTATCAAACTAAAACTACTATTTTACTGAAATAGGATGGCTCCTGAAGTAATTCTTGCCATGGATGAAGGACAGTATGATGGCAAAGTAGATGTTTGGTCCTTGGGAATTACATGCATTGAATTAGGTAAGGCATTGCAGTTACCTAAGAATGTAAAACAATTAAAATGGCTTGGGGAGTATGCTATAATCATATGTAATAAAGTACGATAAGATATGCTTGATAACTCTTACTTTCAATGCATTTAAAATGACTGCAATTATACTCTGAATGAAACCTTAAATAACACACTGAAAATTACCATTTCATTGTTATCAGTTCTGAAATCTGATTACTGCTACTTTGCCCACAGCGGAGCGAAAGCCCCCTTTGTTTAATATGAATGCAATGAGTGCCTTATACCATATAGCGCAGAATGAGTCACCTGCTCTTCAGTCTAATGAATGGTGAGTACACATTTGAAGTCTTGAGATTTGTATAGAAACAGATGTTTCTAAATTATAAACAACTGCCAGTTTAAGAAATACTTATCAGTGGATGAAGGTTTGTCTCTAATCCTGAATGTTTAAACAGATTATCCTAAAATGCACTGCATAATCTTTAAATAGTATTTGTACATTTTTGAAGATGCTAAATGTTGAGATAGCTGTATTTGTAGTAATAAGATTACTGTCTTTGAAAACCTTAGTATGTGTCATTTAAGATGATTTCTTAAAATTCAATTGATTAAGACTAATGACAAAAGTTTAATAGATGCTGGAGTCTGAACTGTCTTGTGGTAATCCGTACTGAGCTCCAAAGTAAATATTTTATTTGGCTATTAACACCAGTTATATAAAAATCTTAACATGTCCATATATTTTTTTGCTTACTTTTTGGTTGCCTGCAAGATTAGTTGATTAAGTCCAGTAATAGCACCATTACTTTTGAACTTTATGTGCAGGCAATTTTCCATATTGGCCCAGAAATTCGGGTCGGAGGCTTCCCGCGGGTGCAAGCCCCCGACCTGCACTTACCTTGCGTGCCGGCAGTTGAGCTGTAGGGCCCCGTGGAATTCCGATCCGGGGCCTGGTCCAGCTGCCGGCGCGCAGTGCTTGTGTGTCCCGGGGCGCAGTTAGTTTGATGCGTCCCCTGGGATCACGTGGGCCATGGGCAGCCAATCGGAGCAGGGAATGCTCCATTCATAAGTCTCGACAGGAAGTGCTGTCAAGACTTATGAATACTACGGGCCCCAAAATAGCAGTAAATCTTCAAATAAAAAATTTTTTAATCACATTTTTTAAATAAACTATAAATTACATTAAATAACTATTTTAAACAATTTAAATTTTTGAAAAAGTTTTTTTTATATTCTAACGGGGCTAAAAATAAACTTACCTTGCTTTAAAGTATTTAAAAATAATAAACCTGTGGAAAAAATGTTTTAATTTATTTAATTGACCACTTACCTTGTAAAAAGCAGGCCTTACGCCTGCTTTTTACATTTCTAAATTCTAAAGACTTACCCTCACGGAAAAACCTGTATTTATAAAATAAAAAAATAAAAAAACGTAAGTTCAAAGCGCACGTGCAGACTTCCCCCACGCACACGTTCGACCTCTGAACCCCTGCTTTCAGAGGAACAGAAGTGCTGGTTTCCCGCGCATGCGCAGTGCATGCAGGAAACCGGCACTTCCATCGGGCCTACGGGTGAGTACCCCGTGCGTACTCACCCATGGAGACCCGAATTTCTGGGCCATGTGTAGCTGCAGTAACTGTGCTTTATAAGCCATTGATGATCAGTTTGTGTACTTTGCTGTGATTATAACAATACTGTGCCATAATCAATACTACTGCACTGACATGAGCTGTAGTATTTCAAATTCAAATCCCTCTCAAAACCAGGTCATGTAGCCTTCATTGTGTCTCTTGTAAGTCTATATATCTATTTGTGTCTATCTTGTATAGAAAAATCTGGCATCTCGCACACAGCATTCACACTCCAGGAATTGCACACCATTACAGATCAAAACAACAATTTTTTTTATAAGGAGAAAGAAAGCCAGCCTTCGCCCTGAAGCCTGAATTTACATGCAGCTACACCTGCCCTTTAAATGACCTCAGCAGTTTCTAAGTAGCTACATATACCTGGATTTGTCTAATTAGAGCAGGCCTTAAATGAACAGAGCAGGTTATCTGCTAAACATTACAACTGTGCTTCAAACCCAGGACTACCCATGAACAATGTTGTGGGAGATCCACTGGTAACATATCAAATTTATACGTCACAACTCAAGTATCAAATTTTGTTAGTCTAAATCACTTCGGGATTTCTATTGGTTTTTAGAACCTCCCATTGTTGTTTTGAGTATATTGGATATTATTCTCTTCGATATTTTGCCGTAATGCAGTTTAATTCCTTAAGTAATGCCTCTTCATTATCAGAACAACATGTTTTCAGAGCCACATCTTACTTGCTACAGTAGTAGTTTATGTAACTGCATAACTTTTCCTTTTCTTTTGATTAGGATAAAATTCTGAAATCTCCAGGAATAAACAGAATTGAAAGAAATTTCATAAATAAATGATGGCTAATATAATAGTTTAGTATGAAAACTATCCATAGGGAATTAAGTACAAATCACGTAACTCCTTAAAATGTATTCGCTGTGTATCTAAGTGTGGACAAATAAATATTTTTGCTCCCGGTTATGTAGAAAGCCAAACTCGACACCATCCGTAATTTCAACTGCTCTTGTACCTTAACTGCACATTAATTAACAATTTCCTCCGAGGTTGTGTTGTTTCAAATTACACAATCTCCTCACATGAGCATAATTATTAATGGGCCAGAAATTAGGGTCGGAGGCTTCCCGCGGGTGCAAGCCCCCGACCTGCACTGACCTAGCGCGCCGGCCGTTGTGCTGTGAGCCCGTGTGGGATTCTGATCCTGGGCCTCCTCCAACTGCTGGCGCGCAGTGCTTGCGTATCCCAGGGGCGCAGTTAGTTCGAAGTGTCCCCTGGGATCATGTGGGCCATGGAGAGCCAATCGTAGCAGGGAATCTCTATTCATAGATTTGACAGGAAGACCTGTCAAATCTATGAATTAGAGATTGGCCCCAAAACTTAACTAAAACTTCAAATACATTTTTTTTTTTTAAATCGCATTTTTAAAATAACTATAAATTACATAAAATAACTATTTTAAACAATTTAAATTGTTGAAAAAATTAATTAGTTTTTAATGGGGCTAAAAATAAACTTACCTTTCTTTAAAGTATTTAAAAATAATAAACCTGTGGAAAAAATGTTTTAATTTTACTTAATTCACCACTTACCTTGTTAAAAGCAGGCCTTGCGACTGCTTTTTAGAAGAGTAGCTGCTGGAGACTTACCCTCCCGGAGAAACCTGTGGAGAAAAAAAAACACAAACCGGAAGTTCCAGGTGTACGCGCTGCCTCTCCGGCGCACACGTTCAACCTGTGAACCCCTTCTTTCAAGGGAACGGAAGTTACGGTTTTCTGCACAGTGCATGCACGAAAGCGGCACTTTCGTTGGCCCTACGTGTGAGTACCCAGCGTGTACTCACCCGTGGGGACCCGAATTTCTGGCCCAATGTGTCTGAACAAACCTGATCTGTATCCATTTGATAATTTGTCTCTCAATCAGCTTTAACAGTGGATAGTGGATAATGGGAACAGTCAAAATGGGTTGTACAAATGCGTATAAAATTCTATTGCTAACAATTATATTTGGGAAACACAGCCCTATTTCTGATCTTAAATGAAACCAGGAACTTTAGCTGGATCAACTCTGACATCCTAATTAATGTACCTTTTATTCTGTGGGAGATTTCAAACAAATGCCTCCAAAGTTTATCAGTGAGTCTGAGTAATTTCCAAGAATTGTTCAAGCTTAATTTTTCTTGCACAGAGTTTCTTACTGACTTTGCAACATACTGTATTCATATCTTCACATAACATCTTCAGATATATTCAGTCAATTTACGATTTAAACGTTCTTACTGATATATTTCTCTGTTTAGAAGATGATTCCTTTTTTTGTTTGTTCCTGGGCTAGAAAATTAGGGATGAGTATGTTAGAGTGCTACACCCATTCTATGCGTGTAAAAGAAAACTAGAGCAACAACAAGCATTTACTAAGGATAAACAGGAAAAATATAATGAGACATATTACGATGTCTGTCTACTTGCAGTACAATCACGCCCTAAATGACCTTCCAGTAAGAAAATAAACGGCGCACTCCCATTGAATCTTCGAATCGTTATGGTGTTAAATCTTGTAATTTACCGTTTGCTGATATGAATGTTAATAAATATTGAAAAATGAAAAATCTGGATTGCTACAGTGATCAGAAAATAGGAATGAAAATATTGTACATTTGGCTATTTATCTCAATTATCTCCAATGCATTAAAATGAGTTTGTTTTGGTTCCCATAACATTTTTTTAAAGGCAAGTATTGCTTAAATTAAACTGTTAAATACGCAGTAGAATTTAACCATAAACAATATATTTGTAATATATAATGGACAGAAGGAAGTGATTACATCTGTAATACAGTTGAGGGGCTGCCAAAAACTACGAGACTAAAGCTCTGGCTGTTTGTGAGCCCTGAAATCAGATTGTAATCTTGATGTCACATCTGTCTGTTTTGAACAGGTTTTTAAAGGTGTGGAAAGGCAGAGGGATTAGGGAAGCAGTTTCAGACAGTTCGGCTGAGGCAGCTGATAGGTCTGTCACGGAGAGGGATGCAGAGTCAGAGGACTGAGCGATATGGGAGAGGATCTAAAGCAGAGATTAGGTGGGGTAAGCCTATGACAAGATTTGAAGATGAGGACAAGGATTTAAAATTTATTGTATTTGTTGGCGGGGGGGGGAACAGGAAATCCATGTAGGTTAGCAAGGATGAACGAGTGGAACATTTGCAGAACAGAATACCGACAGCAGAGTTTTGGACAAGTTGGAGTTTATGGAGGCTGGGAGGCTAGCAAGAAGGGCAGAGTAATAATCAAGTCTGGAGATGACAAAAGTGTCGATAAGAGTTTCAGCTGTGGTTGTTGGATGAAATAAAGTTAATGAGAAAATTATCCAGTACACATTCTGGAGCAGAACTGCTGGTAATATAGTACAAGGCTGTAACAGATTTAAGGGGTGTGGGTGAGCTAAATCACAAGAGGAAAGCATGAAAATTTCATACCAATGTATAAAATACAAGAGTTAGGAATATTGCTGGCTTCAAGAATACTTGGTGAAATTAGTTTGGGTAATATTCAGTTACTAGTTACTCACATGACTTAATCATGGTAGTATGACCGCAGTCACTGCCTACCGTGGCATCGAGGAATGATATATAAAAATCACGTGTTGATAAGCCCTATGTGAACCGCCTCCTTTGGACTTACTTCTGTTAAATGTGTCCACGTCTACCTGTAACCATCCCCCATGATACCTGTAGTTGGTGCTCTAATAGGATTTTCAGTGTTAATTTCACTGAAGTGTTACTGTCACAGACAAATATATTGGGGGGACAAATGCTTTGAGTCTACATGCAGCCATCAACCAAGTGGTGCAACGGAGCAATAAAAAAATAAAAATTCTGAAGCTGCTCTTTTGTCAGCCGTATTCCTTTTCCCTCATGTAAAGTAAATAACAGATGACATTCTTACCGGGATACCGCCCCGCTGTCAATCTTTTAGATTTTGACAGCGGACCCGCCTCCGAACCCGCCCTCTGAGCGCCGGCAAAATTCAGCCCTAAGAGTGCTTTTCCCTGGCTCTCAAGAGGCTTTCTCCTCTTGCAGCCCACTCTCAGCCACCTTCTCTGCTCCTGCCGGTCCACTGCTATGTGTATGCAAATCTACCATGGCATTGCTCACGGCGAGTCTAGGTTTTATGCTAAGTATTAGTATAATGAAGCAGTCCATGCCCACATCCAGCTGGGGTTAATAAGTGGCAAGTAACACTCACGCCACACAAGTGCCAGGCAATGACCCATCTCCAACAAGTGAGAACCTAACCACCTCCCTTTGGCATCCAGTGGCATTACCATCAGCAAATCCCCCGTCTTCAACATCCTGGGGTTCACCATTAACCAGAGACTCAACTAGATCAGCCACTTAAAAACCATGGCTATTAGAGCAGGTCAGAGGCTGGGTATTCTGCGGCGATTGGCGCACCCCAACTCAACAGAGCCTCCACCACCTACAAGGTACAAGTCAATTGTGTGGTGCAATACTCTGGATGGGTGCAGCTGCAACAACACACAAGAAATTTGGCACCATCCAGTACAAAGCAGTCTGCTTCATCAGCACCCTATCCACCACCTTAAACATTCACTCCCTCTGCCACAGGCTGGTGGGGGAAAAAATGCTTTGAGTCGACATGCAGCCACCAAGTGGCGCAACGGAGCAATTAAAAAAAATAATTAAAAATTCAGCTGCTCTTTTGTCAGCCATATTCCTTTTCCCTCATGTAAAGCAAATTGTGTGCAGTTTTGGTCGCCTTATCTGAGGAAGGATGTACTTGCCATGGAAGAAGTGCAGCGAAGATTCACCAGGCTGATACCTGGGATGGCAGGAATGGCGTATGAGGAGAGATTGGGTCGATTGGGCTTGTACTCGCTGGAGTTTAGAAGAATGAGAGGGGATCTCATCGAAACTAGATGCTGGAAGGATGTTCCCGATGGTCGGGGAGTCCAGAACCAGGGGTCACAGTCTAAGGATAAGGGGTAAGTCATTTAGGACAGAGATGAGGAGGAATTTCTTCACCCAGAGAGTGGTGAACCTGTGGAATTCTCTACCAAAGAAGGCAGTAGAGGCCAATTCATTAAATATATTCAAGAAGGAGTTGGATATATTTCTTAAGGCTAAAGGGATCAAGGGATATGGAGAGAAGGCAGGAACAGGGTACTGAATTTGGATGATCAGCCATGATCTCATTGAATGGCGGAGCAGGCTCGAGGGGCCGAATGGCCTACTCCTCCTATCTGCTGTGTTTCTATGTAAATAGCACCGTAACTGCATTGTGTACCATCTACAAGATGCACTGCAGTATTTCGCCAAGGCTTCTTCGACAGAACCACCCAAACGTGCAACCTCTACCAACTAGAACAACAAGGGCAGCAGGCGCATGCATACGCTATCGCCTCAAAGTCTCACACATTCCTGACTTCATAGTCACTGGGTTAAAATTCTGAAACTCCGTACCTAACATCACTGTGAGAGTAACTTCGCCACACGGACTGCAGCAGTTCAAGAAGGCGGCTCACCACCATCATCTCAAGGGCAACTAGAGATGGACAATAAACGCTGGCCTTGCCAGCAGCGCCCATATCCCAAGAATTAATTTTTTAAAATTATCAACACCGATTTATCAGCACTGGGTGCAGTTCTGGCATCTGCAAGAATTGGATGTCCGATGGGGGGAATTGTAGGCTCTGTCTAGATGGATGAGTTAGGATTGGCTTTTCTCATCTACAATGGTCTTATGAAGTGACTTCGTCTAACCAGACTCTGAATTCCTTTAAAAGGGGGGTCATTAACAACATCCGCAAATGCTGTCTTACCCAACCCGTAACTTAAAATACTTCATTCGATTTAGACTTGAAAATTGACTCTCTTTATCAGATACAGTTTTTCTTTTCAAATGAGCATGTTGGGTTAAGGACATCACCTCCGGGCTGGAGAAGAACTTGGAGTGGGAAGGGGAGGATCCAGTTGTCGTGGTCCACGTAGGTACCAACGACATAGGTAAGACTAAGAAAGAGGTTCTGCTGAGGGAGTATGAGCAGCTTGGGGCTAAATTTAAAAAAGCAGAACCATAAAGGTAATAATCTCTGGATTACTACCTGAGCCACGAGCAAATTGGCATAGGGTCAATAAGATCAGAGGTTTTAATGCATGATTCAAAGATTGGTGTGGGAGGAATGGGTTTTGATTCATGGGGCTCTGGCACAAGTACTGGGGAAAGAGGGAGCTGTTCCGTTGGGACGGACTTCACTTGAACCATGCTGGGACCAGTGTCCTGGCGAATCGAATAACTAGGGCTTTAAACTAAATAGTGGGGGGGAGGGGACAGGTGAGGGGAAATTTAGAAATAAAGAGAAAGGACAAGGCAATAGTGCGGGGCAGCGATAGGAGCAATGATAACCAGAGTGTGACACGAAGGGACAGAGCATACAAACATAAGAGTGTACCAGTAAATAGGGTCAGAGTAGGGAAAAATGTTGAAAAGACAAAATTGAAGGCTCTTTATCTGAATTCACGCAGCATTCGTAACAAGATAGATGAATTGACGGTGCAAATAGAAATAAATGGGTATGATCTGATAGCCATTACAGAGACATGGTTGCAAGGTGACCAGGGCTGGGAACTGAATATTCAGGGGTATTTGACATTTTGGAAGGATAGGCAGAAAGGAAAAGGAGGTGGGGTAGCTCTGTTAATAAAGGATGAGATCAGTACCATAGTGAGAAATGATCTTGGCTTGGAAGATCAAGATGTAGAATCAGTTTGGATGGAGATAAGAAATAGAACAGGAAAGAAGTCACTGGTGGGAGTAGTCTATAGGCCCTCTAACAGTAGCTACACTGTAGGACAAAGTATAAGTCAAGAAATAATGGGGGTACAAGAAAGGTACTGCAATAATCATGAGTGATTTTAATCTTCGTATCGATTGGACAAATCAAGTTGGCAATGGTAGCCTTGAGGACGAGTTCATAGTGTATTCGGGACAGTTTCTTCGAACAACACAATATGGAACCGACCAGGGAACAGGCTATTTTAGATCTGATAATGAGACAGGGTTAATTAATGATCTTATAGTAAAGGATCCTCTGGGGAAGAGTGATCATAACATGATAGAATTTCACATTCAGTTTGAGGGTGAGAAACTTGGATCTGAAACTAATGTCTTAAACTTAAATAAAAGCAATTACAAAGGTATGAAGACAGAGTTGGTTAAAGTGGACTGGGAAAATAGATTAAATGGTAAGATTTCTTCTTAGGCAGACATTTAAGGAGATATTTCATAACTTAACAAAGATATATTCCAATAAAAAAAAGACTCTACGAGAAGGATGAACCACCCATAGCTAACTAAGGAAGTTAAGGACAGTATCAAATTGAAAGAAAAGGCATACAGTGTTGCGAAGATTAGTGGTAGACCAGAAGATTGGGAAATTTTTAGAAACCAGCAAAGGATGACACAAAAAATTGTAAAGAGGGAGAAAATAGATTGAGAGTAAACTAGCAAGAAATGTAAGAACAGACAGTAAGAGCTTCTACAAGTATATAAAAAGGAAGAGAGTAGCTAAAGTAAACGTTGGTCCCTAAGAGGATGAGACTGGGGAATTAATAATGGGAAACAAGGAAATGGCAGAGACTTTGAACAAATATTTTGTATCTGTCTTCACGGTAGAAGACACTAAAAGCATCCCAATAATAGTAGATAATCAAGGGGCAAAAGGGAGGAAGGAATTTAAAACAATCACTATCACTAGATAAAATGTACTAGGCAAACTAATGGGATTAAAGGCTGACAATTCCCCGGACCTGATGGCCTGCATCCTAGGGTCTTAAAAGAGGTGACTGCAGAGATAGTGGATGCATTGGTTGTGATCTTCCAAAATACCCTAGATTCTGGAAAGGTCCGAGCTGATTGGAAAACCGCAAATGTAACGTTCCTATTCAAGAAAGGAGGGAGACAGAAAGCAGGAAACTATAGGTCGGTTAGCCTAACCTCTGTCATTAGGAAAATGCTGGAGTCCATTATTAAGGGAGTAGTAGCAGGACATTTAGAAAATCATAATACAATCCAGCAGAGTCAACATTGTTTTATGAAAGGGAAATCGTGTTTGACAAATTTATTAAAGTTCTTTAAGGATGTAACGAGCAGAGTGGATCAAGGGGAACTAGTAGATGTAGTGTATTTGGATTTCCAAAAGGCATTTGATAAGGTGCCACATAAAAGGTTACTGCACAAGATAAGAGCTCACAGTGTTGGGGGTAATATATTAGCATGGATAGAGGTTTGGCTAACTAACAGAAAACAGAGAGTCTGGATAAATGGGTCATTTTCAGATTGGCAAACTGTAACTAGCGGGGTGCCACAGGGATCAGTGCTGGGGCCTCAACTATTTACAATCTATATTAATGACTTGGATGAAGGGACCGAGTGTACTGTAGCCAAATTTGCTGATGATACAAAGATAGGTGGGAAAGCAAGTTGTGAGGAGGACACAAAGAGTCTGCAAAGGGATACAGACAGGCTAAGTGAGTGGGCAAAAATTTGGCAGATGGAGTATAATGTGGGAAAATGTGAGGTTATCCACTTTGGTAAGAAGACTAGAAAAGCAAAATATTATTTAACTGGAGAGAGACTACAGAATGCTGCGATACAGAAGGATCTGGGTGTCCTCGTACATGAAACACACAAAGTTAGCATGCAGGTACAGCAAGTAATTAGGAAGGCAAATGGAATCTTGGCCTTAATTGCTAGGGGGATGGAGTATAAAAGTAGGGAAGTCTTGCTACAACTGTACAGGGCATTGGTGAGACCACACCTGGAGTACTGCGTGCAGTTCTGGTCACCTTATTTAAGGAGGGATATACTTGCATTGGAGGGTGTTCAGCGAAGGTTCACTAGGTTGTTTCCTGAGATGAAAGGGTTGTCTTAGGAAAGGTTGAGCAGGTTGGACCTATACTCATTGGAGTTTAGAAGAATGAGAGGTGATCTTATTGAAACATATAAGATTCGGAGGGGGCTTGACAGGGTAGATGCAGAGAGGATGTTTCCCCTCGTGGGGGAATCTAAAACTAGGGGGCTTAATTTCAGGATAAGGGGTGGCCCAGTTAAGACGGAGATGAGGAGGAATTTCTTCTCTGAGGATCGTGAATCTTTGGAATTCACTACCCCAGAGAGCTGTGGAGGCGGAGTCGGTGAATATATTCAAGGCGGAGATAGACAGATATTTGAGTTACAGGGGAGTCGAGGGTTATGGGGAACACGCAGGAAAGTGGAGTTGAGGCCAAGATCAGATCAGCCCTGATCTTATTGAATGGCGGAGCAGGCTCGAGGGGCCGAATAGCCGACTCCTGCTATTCCTTATGTTCTTATTCAGATTCAACACACACAGCAAATTTTATTTAAATTCACAGTTTTATGTCGATTTCTAATTCTGACATGTCTAGAATAAAGTCCCTGTTTTAAATGAAGTTTTTTAAGGATGAAGACTGCACGTACAAAGTACACTCAGTGGGCCTTCACTTGTATTTGTGCTGTGCAGATTTGTCCCCTGTGAACTGTTGTTTTCTGAAAAGATTAAAAAATGGCTGATTTAGAAAAAGTGATGTTCCAGTTGCTCATTATTCAGATATAAAAGATGGAAAATAATTAGGTCAGCAAAATATGTTCCAGTCCCAAGTGCCTCTTTGATTTTTTTTTTTTAACAATTTGTCATTTCTGTAAAATTTTTTAGTTCAACTATGATGCTTTTCATTTGGCTTTGATACTGCAAACCCCCAGAAGTGTTTCTGGTTCATAATTCACAAAGCAAGTCAATAAAACTCTTACATTTTCAGTTTGTTAATGCAATTTTTGTTTTAATGTAGAAGAAAGTGTGTCTTTTACCTAATCTTGGTTTTTTTTGGATACTTTGCCAGTTTTGAAACAAAATAAAAAGGCAGCAATTTCCACTTGGTTTTCTTTTACATTTTAGTGATTTTTAAATATTTCGCAGGAGTATTTCAAAATCCAAGTACTACATCCTTTCCAAAATCTCATTATTGTACATCTTCATTACTTTTGTGCTGACAATTTGGGCCGTATATTCCGATCCCTGTGGGCGTGTACGCGCTGTGTGTGCACCCCTAGGGACATCGGAAATGCCGGTTTCAGGCATGTAAAGCGCATGCACTGAAAACCGGCACTTCCAATCTGTCAAGAATGCTTTCAGACGTAAGGCCTGTTTTTACCAGGGTAAGAGTTGAAAAGAGTAATAAAAAAAATATTTTTTTCACTCCTTTATCATTTAAAAATACTTCTTTAAAAAAAAAAGGTAAGTTTATTTTTAGCCCCATTAAAAAAAAACGGATTTTTTTTTTCAAAAAATTCAATTTTTGTTTAAAATATTTAATTTATTGTAATTTCAACTAATTTTAAAAAGGTGATTGTTTTTGGGGTGATCTCCATTCATATATTCGACAGGTCTACCTGTCAAGTGTATGAAGGGAGATTCCCTTCTTTTATTGGCTCCCCATGGCCCACGTGATCCCAGGGACGCTTGCGAACTGCTTGCGCCTCTGGGATACGTGGGCCCTGCGCACTTAGAGTTTGGAGAGGCCCAGGATCGGAAATATAGGTGCCTCGGGTAAGTTCGTAGATTTTTTCCAGATCGGAGGCCTCCGCACGCAGGAAAATACGGCCCATTATATTTATCCTAAAACAGACAAATAAAACCTCAAAAATATCTACTTCACTTGTTTCTGGTTCCAAATTCCTAAATTTTTAGACAAATCTTTGTCATATTCATTCATCTAAAGTGCTTTATGTTACAATAGCTTGAATGCCCTCAAGGAATATTTATTTCTCTCATACAGTTCTAACACTTACAGGTATTTACAAAAATGTCATCATGTCCGTATGCCCTTTCTTTTGAAGCTGCTTGCTTTACACCCAGTGAAGCACTTTAGAAGTGTAGTCATTGTAAGAACATAAGAACATAAGAAATAGGAGCAGGAGTAGGCCAATCGGCCCCTCGAGCCTGCTCCACCATTCAATAAGATCATGGCTGATCTGATCCTAACCTCAAATCTTCTATCACTCTGCATCCACCCGAACCCATGTGATCTCCCGGGAGAGGCGAAAAACCAGATAAAGACCCAATGGCCAATTTGGGAGAAAAAAATCTGGGAAATTCCTCTCCGACCCATCTAGGCGATTGAAATTCTTCCAGGAGATCACTCTGTCCCTATATTTTCTACAGTACTTACCCTCTGTAAAGGCGATCTCCACCCCAGCCAGGAACAGGAATAAAACCATCTCCTGAAATCTAACACAGAATTAGAACACAGTAGGAGCAGAACCAGGCTACACGGCCCCTGGGCCCACTCCACTACCCACAGGGCCATGACCATTCCGAACCTAGACTCGTGTCCAATTTCCTGCCCGCTCCCCGTAACCCTTAATTCCCTTTACTTCTAGGAAACTATCTATTTCTGTTTTAAATTTATTTAATGATGTAGCTTCCACAGCTTTCTGGGGCAGCAAATTCCACAAACCTACCACCCTCTGAGTGAAGAAGTTTCTCCTCATCTCAGTTTTGAAAGAGCAGCCCCTTATTCTAAGATTATGCCCCCTAGTTCTAGTTTCACCCATCATTGGGAACATCCTCACCGCATCCACCCGATCAAGCCTCTTCACAATCTTATATGTTTCAATAAGATCGTCTCTCATTCTTCTGAACTCCAATGAGTAGAGTCCCAATCTACTCAACCTCTCCTCATATGACCACCCCCTCATCCCCGGGATTAACCGAGTGAACCTTCTTTGTACTGACTCGAGAGCAAGTATGCCTTTTCTTAAGTATGGACACCAAAACTGTATGCAGTATTCCAGGTGCGGTCTCACCAATACCTTGTACAACTGCAGCAATACCTCCCTGTTTTTATATTCCATCCCCCTAGCAATAAAAGCCAACATTCCATTGGCCTTCTTGATCACTTGTTGCACCTGCATACTAACTTTTTGAGTTTCGTGCACCAGGACCCCCAGATCCCTTTGTACCACAGTACTTTCCAGTTTCTTGCCATTAAGATAATAACTTGCTCTATGATTTTTCCTGCCAAAGTGCATAACCTCACACTTTCCAGTATTGTATTCCATCTGCCAAATCTCTGCCCACTTACTTAGCCTGTCTATGTCCCTTTGCAGGTTTTTTATGTCCTCCTCACTCACTACTTTCCGTCCCATCTTTGTATCATCTGCAAACTTTGATATGTTACACTCGGTCCCCTCCTCCAAATCGTTAATATAGATTGTAAAGAGTTGGGGACCCAGCACTGACCCCTGCAGAACACCACTAGTTACTGGTTGCCAATCTGAGAACGAACCATTTATCCCAACTCTCTGCTTTTTGTTAGAGAGCCAATCCTCCACCCACGCCAGAATATTACCCCCAATCCCGTGATTTTTTATCTTGAGCAATAATCTTTTGTGTGGCACCTTGTCAAATGCCTTTTGGAAGTCTAAATACACTACATCCACTGGTTCCCCTTTATCCACCCTGTATGTTACTTCCTCAAAAAACTCAAGCAAATTTGTCAAACATGACTTCCCCTTCATGAAACCATGCTGAGTTTGTCCTATTAAATTATGTTTATCCAAATGTCCCGTTACTGTCTCCTTAATAATGGACTCTAACATTTTACCAACCACAGATGTTAGGCTAACAGGTCTATAGTTTCCAGCCTTCTGCCTACTACCCTTTTTAAATAAGGGTGTTACATTAGCAGTTTTCCAATCTGCCAGGACCTTTGCTGAGTCCAGTGAGTTTTGGAAAATTATTACCAATGCATCCACAATCCCTACCGCTACTTCCCTCAAGACCCTAGGATGCAAGTCATCAGGTCCAGGGGATTTATCCGCCTTGAGTCCCATTATTTTACCAAGTACCACTTCCTTAGTGATTTTAATCGTATTTAGTTCCTCCCCCCCCTAGAGTCCCCTGTTTGTCCAGTGTTGGGATATTCTTAGTGTCCTCTACTGTAAAGACTGATACAAAATAATTGTTCAGTGTTTTTGCCGCCATCCATGTTTCCCACCATTAATTTCCCGGTCTCATCCTCTAAGGGACCAACATTTACTTTAGCCACCCTTTTTCTTTTTATATAACTATAGAAACTTTTGCTGTCTGTTTTTATATTTTTTGCTAATTTACTTTCATAATCTATCTTCCCTTTCTTAGTCAATCTTTTAGTTATTTTTTGCTGTCTTTTAAAGACTTCCCAATCTTCCATCCTCCCACTAGATTTGGCTACCTTATATGCCCTTGTTTTTAGTCGGATACTATCCTTAATTACTTTACTTAGCCACGGATGGCTATCTTTTTTACACCCTTTTTTCCTCAGTGGAATATATATTTTTTGGAAGTTGTAAAATAACTCCTTAAATGTACACCACTGATCATGTACCGTCTTACCCTTTAATCTATTTTCCCAGTCCACTCTAATCAATTCCGCTCTCATACCTTCATAGTCTCCTTTATTCAAGCTCAGCACGCTTGTTTGAGATCCAACCTTCTCACCCTCTAATTGAATATGGAACTCAACCATGTTATGGTCACTCATTCCAAGGGGATCCTTTACTAGGACATTTTTAATTAATCCTGTCTCATTACACAGGACCAAATCTAAGGTTGCTTGCCCCCTGGTCGGTTCAGTTACATACTGCTCAAGAAACCCATCCCTAATACACTCAATGAACTCATCCTCAAGGCAGCCCTGCCCAATTTGATTTGTCCAGTTAATATGATAATTAAAATCCCCCATAATTATAGCTGTTCCCTTATTACAAGCTTCAACTATTTCCTGATTAATACACCATCCAACAGAGTTGCAACTGTTCGGAGGCCTATAGACTACACCCACTAGTGTTTTTTTCCCCTTATTATTCCTTATCTCCACCCAAACTGTTTCACTATCCTGCTCCTTTGACCCAATATCATTTCTCTGTATTATAGTGATTCCTTCCTTTATTAACATAGCCACCCCACCTCCTCTCCCTTCCTGCCTGTCCTTCCTGATTGTTAAATAACCTGGTATGTTTAATTCCCAGTCATGGTCACCCTGCAGCCATGTTTCTGTAATGGCCACAAGATCATACCCATATGTCGTTATTTGTGCCGTTAACTCATTCATTTTGTTACGAATGCTACGTGCATTCAGATAAAGAACTTTCAAATATGTTTTGTAACACTTAGTTCCTGTTTTTTCCTTTTTTAGTACAGATAGACTACCTTTTATCCGAACTTCCGAAAACCGAAACCCTCTAAAAACTGAAGCACGACATGACCAGAGTGACGCACGACCCCGACCCCCGCCGCCGACCCCGACTTCCGCCGACCACCCCCCACCCCCCCGCGGTCCCCCGCCGCCGATCCCGACCCCCGACGACCCCCACCCCCGACCCCCCGCCGACAAATTTCCCAGTCTTATAAAATACCTTCCGAAATTTTCCGAAAACCGAAACACGGCTGGTCCCGAGGTTTTCGGATAAAGGATAGTCTACCTGTACTTTACTTTTTACTCCATACCTTCTGTCCCTTCCTGACACGTTCTGTTTTTTAATTCCCCCACTGCTACCTAAGTCTATGACCTTCTCTGTTGTCATTTCTATTATTTGCTCTCTAGAAACCTCCCCCCCACTAATTAGTTTAAAGCCCTCTCTACAGCCCTAGTTATATGATTCGCCAGGACTCTAGTCCCAGCACTGGCCAAGTGGAGTCCATCCCAACGGAACAGCTCCCTCCTGTCCCAGTACTGGTGCCAGTGTCCCAAGAAGCAAAACCCATTTCTCCCACACCAGTCTTTGAGCCACGCATTTAACTCTTTAATTTTATTTATCCTAGCCAAATTTGCTCGTGGCTCAGGTAATAACCCAGAGATTATTACCCTTGAGGTTCTGTTTTTTAATTTGACCCCTAGCTGCTCATACTCCTTTAACAGAACCGTCTTCCTTGTCCTATCCACGTCGTTTGTACCAACATGGACCACGACAACTGGATCCTCCCCCTCCCACTCCAAGTTTCTTTCCAGCCCAGAGGAGATGTCCTTAACCCTGGCACCGGGCAGGCAACACAGCCTTCGGCGCTCCCGCTCTTGACTGCAGAGAACCCTATCTATCCCCCTAATGATACTATCCCCTACCACTACAACATTTCTTTTTACTCCCTCCACTTGAATGGCCCCCTGTACCACGGTGCTGTGGCCAGGTTGCTCATCCTCCCTGCAGTCCCCGCTCCCGCCCTCACAGGGAGTAAGAACCTCGATCCTGCTGGACAAGAACAAGGGCTGCGTCTCCTTCAACACTACATCCTGGATCCCTGTACCTTCCTCACTCGTAGTCACACCGTCCTGTCCCTGACCACGGACTACATCTGCAGTAATTAACTTCATAGGTGTGACCATCTCCTGAAACATAGAGTCCAGGAACTTCTCCCCCTCCCTAATGTGTTGCAGTGTCTGAAGCTCGGTCTCAAGCTCCATAACATGGAACTTGAGTTCCTCTAGCAGCAAACACTTGTCGCAGATGTAATCACCGTGAGCCTCAATGGGGACCACCGGCTCCCACATCTCGCAACAGTAACACATCACCTGCTCCATTCTATATAATTAATTAAATTTCTTATTATTAGTTATGAAGACCCTGCCCGGATATAGATGATAATGTCACACCACTATTCAATAGGACTAACCAACTTAAAGGTATAGAAGAGAAGGAAGAAAACCAACCAACCAGCTGATCACCAACCTCCTCCTTGAATACTGTCTGTGGGGTCTGTTTGGTTGCCTCGTCTCGCTGCTCCGCCTCCGCAGTGCTGTCTAAGCCTGGGAGTAGGGAACAAAACAGAGCAAAAAACACACCCTTACCTCCCACTTGTCCGAACTCTCCCACTTAGCAAAACTCCAGCAGCACTCAATGCACAAAGCATTGTTGTAATGTAGGAAACACAGTAGCCAATTTGCACACAGCAAGGTCCCACAAACATCAATGTGATAATGACCAGATAATCTGTTTTTAGTGATGTTGGTTGAGGGATAAATATTGTCCTTGCCATGGGATCTCTTGCACCCATCTGAGAGAGGGCAGATGGGACCTAGGTTTAACGTCACATCCAAAAGATGGCACATCCGACATTGCAGCACTCCCTCAGTACTGCACTGAAGTATTGGCCTAGATTTTGGGCTCAAGTCTCTTGAGTGGGACTTGAACACTCAATTTTCTGACTCAGAGGTGAAAATGCTACCTAGAAAATAGTAATTTTAAATAGAGAGACTGAAATTCTTAACAGGCTCCAGTTATATTTTACATTCCTTCACTGCAGAGCATTTGGCAAACCTGTGAACTTGTACATTATTTTGTAAAATGTGCCTGGCAAAACAAACAACAAATCAGCAAACCTACCAAGAACAAATGACCTCAGATCATTAGTGGCTTTTATTTGCTGCAAGATTAACTGTACTACAACAGGATACTTGACAGAAAACCACTTGGAATACAGGTCATTTATACTGCCCCAATTTTTATGATGTGCCAAACATTTGCAACTTGTGCCATGATTGGATTTTTTTTTATCGTTAACAATATTTTTAGTGCTAATAAATGTGAATGTACAAACCACATAAATGATCAATGTTTATTTTAGGCCATAGAATTATGGGCTAACCCTATTGTGAAATCGTAGGATTTTACTGAACGTACTTTATGGAAGTTTGATACTCATTGAGTTTTCTTTTTCTTTATATCTTTCCAGGTCTGACTATTTTCGAAACTTTGTAGACTCCTGCCTTCAGAAAATTCCTCAAGACAGACCCACTTCAGAGGAACTTCTGAAAGTCAGTAGGATTCTCTATTTGGAGCAGATATATCTTAATTTCTTAATCATACTTATTTTGGTTTATAGGATATAAAGAGTTTGATTTCTGTGTTTTAAATTTCTGACTTGATATTTATCCTGCAGAAATTTAATTTGGTTAAGTTACATATTTGAAGTTATACAAAAACGACTCCAATTTTGTGCATTGGGGCTGAATTATGTATTGGAGCTGAACTGTACATTGTACTAACAACTGAAACCCTCTGTAGCCTATTACCCTAATCTGTCCCAGAAAAATGTAACTGGAATACCACCTTTATTATATTGGCTATTAAGGGTTACCCATGGAGTTAGGTTTTGGCACTCTGTTGAGTTTCCATAAGGCACATTACCTCTTTGGAAAGAAGTCTTGAGAGACCTAGATTGAAAGTCTGAAAAAGCAGAAATGAAGGATGTTATCTTTTTGGATGTCTGACAAAAAGGAAAAGTTTGGATACTGTTGTGGTACTGTTCTTACATCTCAAGTCCTGAGTTCATTGTGATTTCACTGTGTAATACACACTATGTAGCATTTCTGACTTCAGGGGCTACTGTTCATGCTTGAGAACTTGTGTAATGCAGTCGTCACAAAAAGCCCATGTTTTGTTCAGAAACTAGATTGCCACTAAGTAAAGTTTTGTTTTGTCTTGTCTTATCTCTACAAAGTACTGTGCATTCTATGCTATTTTCCATCAAGTTATGTATTCCTGATTTCTTAAATATTTTTGCATGTCCAATTTTTCTTGTGTCATTCTGGAAGAGGAGGTTTTTAAAAAAGGCGCCGCAGTCTGTAGAACTGAAAATTTGCAACTTTCCAAAAAACCTGCCTGAGAAAATGTACTTGAGGTTGTATGGAGACTCAAGTATGGAATATGGGTTTTCTTTGCCCAGAGGATCTGCATTGCATTCCCACAAAATCCCTTGGCTGCAATTTTAACTTGATCTGCTAGTTAGTTCCGACAAGCTGGTCCAAATTAAATCCCACGATGATCATTTTTGCTGGGGGTGTTGTGTGGCTTTTGTCCAGCCTTTATTTGCTTAAAAATAATTTGTAATAATAACAAAACTCATGTTTATTAATAACAACATTTAGGGTGTGTTTATACTGCATTGCTGCTTTCTAAAGTTGCAATATACAGGAAACTTTTTTTATCCGGCACGGATGGGACCGACGTGGTGCCGGTTCATCAAAAATTCCGGATAACCGAACGCTATAGTAAAAGATACGGAGCTGACAGCTCCGTATACAGCAACAAACCCTGTTGCTTCAGAACAATGGCCACAAGTTGCAAGCGTCTCTGTAACTTAGCAACAGCTGCAGCCACACTCTTGCACAGCAACAAATGGAGGACGGCAAGTAATAAAAGTTACCTGAACCTACTCCTGAATTTTGCCGGTTAACCGAGATTTCCGGTTATTTAGGTGCCGGTAAATCGAAAGTTTCCTGTAACCTGACCCTGGAGCTCAATGGTGTGAGACACCCTGGAGGAAGCTGTCCTGCACTACTTCTTGAGCGTGATGCCACATGGAGTACACTCTGAACATCCTGTGGCCTTTTTAAAGTTACCTGGAGTTTGTTTTAAATGGAGAGTGCGGACATTCCCAGCTGCGCTCTCAAAATATTCAAAATTAAACAGCTCAGTAGAAAGGGAAACACGCAGTGTAAGCACGCTCACGCAGAGCTCTCTCCTGGGTGGAAGAATTCTAATTGGGACCAGACAATATAAACAAAGTAGTTCTTAACTGGAACCCATACAACAGCTACTGTAACTTCAATATAAATCCACCCTTAAGCTGTGCTTGAAAAATAGCACTGGAGGGGTGCTTTCAATATAAAGTGACCCCCTTCCCCATATCTGTGCAATATGAAGAAACTGGTCATATTTTATCTGGTAGGAGATTCTTGATATTTCCCAGCTTTTTTTAGTAATAGATAAGAAGAATATTTTGTTTGTTGCCCCTTCCGCTGTTAGGCACTTTTTTGGTTATGAACTATTTCACCTGAATTAAAACTAAAAGTTTGAGAAGGTCACAGAAGATTACTTCTGTGCAGCACGGTGGCATAGTGGTTAGCACTGTTGCCTCACAGCACCAGGGACCCGGGTTCGAATCCGGCCTCGGGCGACTGTCTGTGTGGAGTTTGCACATTCTCCCCGTGTTTGCGTGGGTTTCCTCCGGGTGCTCCGGTTTCCTCCCACAGTCCAAAGATGTGCGAGTTAGGTTGATTGGCTGTGATAAATTGACCCTTAGTGTTAGGGGGAATAAATACGTGGGGTTACGGGGATAGGGTGGGATATGTGTTGGTGTAGGGGTTACGGGGATCGGGTGGGATATGTGTCGGTGCAGGCTCGATGGGCCGAAATGGCCTCTATCTGCACTGTGGGGTTTCTGTGATTCTGTGATACTGCAGCAGTTAACTTTGGTTCCCAAACAGAGATCGCTTTTTCTCAGCCCCGTCTAGATCACTGGAATTTTCTGTCAACATTTGATTGTCTTCACCGCTTTTGAGTTCTCCACATTTCTGTTTTTTTTTTGTTTTTTATTTCCTGTCACGGTCATGCTCTTTTCATTGAGCAATTAATCTTTTCAAAAGTTTTATTTTAAACACATTCTCCTAATATTTATTTTATTTGACATTTTGTGTAAGTAGCAGCTTAAAGAACACTGTAGATAAAAGTTTTGCCCTGGGAACAGGAAAAAACCACCAGAGTTAAAATGAAAGATCAATTCCAAAAGTGAGAATGAATGAGACACACTATTGAGAGTGACAGATTTTCATGTTTAATTTCTCTCAAAGTAAGTGGATTTAGATTTCTTTGTTGAATCAAATACTTCAAAAAATATACTACTGAACTGAAAAAAGTGAAAAGTTGGAGAGGTATGCAGATTTACCATTGTAATTTTGAATTGCAGCTGATTATTTGTTCAGTCTTTTGTTGTTGGTGAGATAGTTGTTCTTTGTGTTTGTAAGATAAAGTCCTCTTTATAATGGAGAAAGCTAAATGGAGCGTGCCCCAATTAGATTCATTCTGGATACTGGTAATTTCTCACTGTTTGTGACCTGACATAAAGTGTTAGCAAATTAATTCTGGCAACTTTCAGTTCCTCATCAGTGCTGAATTTTTATTGTTGCCATTTACAGTATTAACTTCTCCTACTTCATGCAATAAATTGTTTTCTGTTCAAAATTATGAACCAGAATTGAAGTAAGGTGCAAAGCCTTAAATTTGCTTTACTTTGAATAACTGAATAATAATTGTATGTTTTGGTGCAGGAAGTAATACTGTTGACTCTGACAGGTTTTAAAAAATACTCCAGGAGAATGTACTTAATGTTCTCTCTGCTCCATATTCTATCTTTTTTGTGAATGTAACTTAACCAAAACATTTTTATAATATCCTTATTGTTTTGCAAATCTTATGAATTATGCTGGATTTATGATAGATTAGAATACAATCAGTGGTAAATAAATTGAGAACTTTTTTTTTAAAGTCTGTATTTTTCACTCCCCAGCTTTTGTTTGGGGGAAGGTTAAATAGTACCTCAGTTCAGTTTAAGAATCTTTTTTTTTTAAAGTGAAATCAAACCATGCATTTTTATTCGCTGAGAAAGCAATGGGGAACACAGGCAGTGGATAACACAGCTGGGGGAGGTAATCTTCTAGGGGATTGAGGTATTAGCGAGAATGTCTCAGCCTGACAACAAATGAGAGTCGAGAGGAAAGACAGTTGTTCCAATCAACAGGTCAGACAAACGGGGAAAAACGGACATGAAAGGGAACAGAATTAATATAAGGCTGAAAATAAATTTGAACAATCCTGGAATGATGCTACTTTATAGACCTTTATTATTATGGAGCATTCCTCCAATTGACACATATGTTCCTGAATTTCAATTCTGAAATTATTGGATGAGTTCATTCTGTAGTATTTCATTTGTGTTTTGCTTTAAACATAAATACAGTAACCATGGAAGAAAATGACAACAATTATGTTTGGAAAGATTGTAAAAATTGTCAGTATTGCATTTTATTGTAACTTGCCTCATTTGTTCAATTTGTAGCACGCTTTTGTTGTTAGAGAGCGCCCCGAAACAGTGTTAATAGATTTGATCCAGAGGACGAAAGACGCCGTCAGAGAGCTTGATAATCTCCAGTATAGAAAGATGAAGAAAATCCTTTTTCAGGAAGCACATAATGGGCCCGCAGTCGAGACCCAAGAGGAAGAGGAGGTAGGCGAGCTGTCTGTGGTCATAATTAATTTTTTAAACTTTGAATAGGTCAGCATAGCTTTTGCATCTTAACTTGAAGAAAATAAGTAATTTATTTAATTTACTAATTTCCTTGAAATTTTTGCCATTGCAGTGCATGTCTATTTTATGTCACCAAGACTAGAAGGCAGTTTGTAGCATTAATTTGAATACTCTGAAATATATGTTAAATTAGTGCTACATCAGTTCCAGGTTGTGAAATTGTCCTTTGGATTTGTTTTACTTTATTTTGCTGAGTTACAGAAAGAAAAGCACATGGCTTCAGATTTTAAAATGTTGGCTCTGCTTCAACAAATATTGAATGTACCTAGTTAATGTAAATGACCTGTATTTAACAAAAAGGCATACTTTGTTGGCAGATGTAGTTTGATTTTTTTAATCAAGCTAGCATGTACTCTTAAAACACTATCTTAAGGCCATAATGGTGATTTATGTTATGTTTTATTTGAAAGGAGCCTGAAAACAGCGTTGGCAGGACAGGCACTGTTAACAGCGTGGGCAGTAATCAGTCTATACCAAGCATGTCTATCAGTGCTAGTAGCCAAAGCAGCAGTGTCAATAGTCTTCCAGATGCCTCGGATGATAATAGTGAGATTGCCATGATGCAGGAAGGAGATCATACGGTGATGTCAAATAGCTCTGTTATCCACCTAAAGCCAGTGAGTTTCTTTTAATACCTTTTCTCCTCAATTTACTTTATTTAGAATATATGTAAAAATATTGTACTACATAGTATTTGTATTGGTTGTAGCGGAAACACAAAATTGTTGGTGTTGTTGAAAAGTCAATTTTTTTGTACATTTTTGAAAATGTCTAGCCTATTAAACTTATTTAAAAGCAAGTTCAAGATTTTTTTTCAAAAGATTTGACAGATTTTGAAGAGATTTTTATCTATTCATTCAATCTCCACATATAAGTAGGAGTTACTGAAATCACTAATAGACATTGTCCTTTTATGATATGTGCTATCATTTTGGTTATGTGATCTCATGCTCCATTCTGAACCATAGCTTTCTTTTGCCAAAGTTATATCTGCATCTTCATGTTTCTTCGATTGAATAAAAGCATCACTTTGTTGATGTGCACATACTTAAGCTTTTGTGCAGATGAGATCAAAATTTTACCTCAATTTAGCCAATTGGTTGTTTTCATCAAGAGATGGTAGTAAATTTTGTAATAGAATGCATCTTCTTTTGTTGTACATTGTGTGTGCAGAATGCACTGGGATAGGTCTACCTTACCTTTTGGCCAAAATGCAAAGGTTCCTTTTGAAGCTATCTTTAAGACTGTTACCTGGAGCACTTTACTTTTGTTGAACATTATTGCCTTCATCTGACTTCTCAGGATGATGAAAGTTTGTGTTGTAATATGCTGAGCCAACCTGAATATGTAGGAACTCAGAATCCCACCGTCATTTTCTGCCCTACTTTGATCTATTATTTATACGTGGAGGTCAAACAAATGAAAAATAATGTTATATTACCCTAGTTGTAGGTATGGTCTGTACGTTCTTTTGGAAAAAATTCAACTTTCACTACCAAACTCGAATTCAGCCTACTCAATTCTCTTTCTCACTTGGTATTGCTTGTAGCCGATTGTGCATTTGTATGCGTTACATTCATGGTCTCAAAGCTGCTTCCTCTGGTCAAATAACTAAAGGTACACTTCAGAATGAGGTTTTATCCTGTGAAGGTTATTGATGCCTCCGTTGATCTTCTCCACCTTTCATGACATTGTCCCCATTATATCTCAGGCAGTGTCTTACTCTCACCACCACCTTTGGTACAGTAGCTCCTTCCATAGCCACAAATCTGGACCATTGGCTCCACAAAGCTGGCTTGCGACTAGCCTTGCAGTCATGGCAAAATCTTCAACACTTGAAAACTTGCATGCACTCTTGAATCTTCTTAATACACTAAAATTATCTCCCCAAGCTTAAGCAATTCCAAACTCCTATTCTACACTATAAATGTGACAAACTTGTGGACTACGTCATCATGTCCATAATTGAGCTCACCTGCAGCTGTGCCTCTGCTTTTTCCTCTGATACCAGCCCCTTGCTATTTCCCTTTTCTGAACTATTCTCATCCCATCTTTATTCCATAGTTTTCCTCCCATCTACTCCCTTTCCTCACCAAATTAATCTTATCCATGAAGCCAACTATTTGCTGTGCATCCCTCCCACAGCTTATTGCTCAACTTCTCGTCAACAGCTTGCTGATCTTGTCACCCTATCTCCATCCTCTAGTGTAATCCCTTCCTATTTTAGAACAGCCATCAGCTCTTTCTCTTCTTAAGTCATGGAATGCATTGTTGCTTCACAATGATGCATCTCTCTCTCCCACTATTTCCTGTTTGAGACACTGCAATCTGGTTTCTGCCTGGCCATACGACATTGACTGCTCTGGTCAAAGTCATTAATGACATCCTTTATAACTGACCACAGCTGTCTATTCATCCTTATCCTTCTCAATATTATCTGCTTTTGATGTCATTGATCACTCTGTCCTCCTCCAATTTTTTTTCAACAATTCACCAACGTGCCACTTCCTCATTTCTATTCATGCTTTTTTCAAAGACAACATTTCATGTTATCCAATGGTCTCTCCTCCCTTGCCTGCACAGTTACTACCCATGTACCCCAGGTCTCCATCTTTGGTCCCCTCCCCTTCATTGTCTATATGCTTCCCCTTGCTCTCCTGTCCAACCTTTACATTCCACCCTACATAAATTATAACTCATTCAGAATGCAGCTACTTACTCAAAGCTGTACACTTCCACCATCTTGGTTTTTGCAAGGTTCCCCTGACTCCCAGTGCCCCATCACAATCAATTTCAAAATCTTTGCCCTTGAGTGACCACCTGCGATATCCATTCTTGCATCTTTTGCTCATCTTGGCACTGGTATATAAATGCAAGTTATTGTTGTAAACAACAGCAAGGGAATTACATAGAGTTACATTGAATGTACAGCACAAAAACACCATTCGACCCAACTGGTCCATGCCGGTGTTTATGCCCCACCCAAGACTCCTCCCACTCCTCTTCATTTAACCCTATCAGTATAATCTTCTATTCCTTTCTCCCTCGTGTTTATCTAGCTTTTCCTTAAATGCATCTATGCTAGTCACCTCAACTACTCCTTGTGGTAGTGAATTCTACATTCTAACCACTCCCTGGGTAAACGAGTTTCTGCTGAATTCCTTGGAGGATTTATTAGTGACTACCTTATATTTATGGCCCCTAGTTCTGGTCTCCCCCACAAGTGGAACCATCTTCTCTACGTCTACCCTATCGCACCCTTTCATAATCTTAAAGACCTCGATCAGGTCACCTCTCAGCCTTTTTTCTAGAGAAAAGAGCCCCAGCCTATCTTTCCTGATGGGTAAAACCTCTCAGTTTTGGTATCATCCATGTAAATCTTTTTTGCACCTTATCCAGTGCCTCTGTATCCTTTTTATAATATAGAGACCAGAACTGTTCACAGTACATACAAGTATGGTCTAACCAAGCAAGGTACTATGCAAGTTTAACATAACTTCTCTGCTTTTCAATTCTATCCCTCTAGAAATTAACCACAGTGCTTTGATGGCTTTTTTAAATTGGCTTATTAACCTGCATTGCTACTTTTAGTGATTTGTGTATCTGTACACCTCGATCACTTTGCTATACCCCTAGATCCCTTTGAAGGGTCGCCTAACCCGGATGTCAGTGCACTAGTATGAATTTCTTGGAGTGATGGCGGACGTAGATGATTACTGTTTCTCCATGAAATAATTCCTATTTATATGTGGAGGTTAAACTGCTTTCTATGAATAAGCAAGACTGTTTCTGTGATGGGAAAAGTAACCTATCAAATTCTATGTATTGCTTATCAAGTCATGGACGTGTCAAAATTTCCTCCAATTGAATATCAAGGAGACAACCAGACTGCAAAACCTTGACATCCAGTTCGATCCAATGCTGGGCTTGAAACTTCACATCCTATCCAACGTTAGACTGCTTTCTTCAACCTCTGCAACATTGCCCATCTTTGCTTCGACCTCATCCATACTACTGCTGAAATTTCTAGACTCGATTTGTCCAATGTCCTCCTTGCTGCTTCACACCCCCATCCCCACCCCTGAATTGTTCAAAACTCAGCTGCCTGTAGGTTGGTCCTGACCAAGTCCCACTCATCTATTCCTCCAATCCTCCTTGACCTAAAAGAAAAACAGAAAATGCTAGAAATACTCAGCAGGTCAGGCAGCATCTGTGGAGAGAGAAACAGAGTTAACGTTTCAGGTCGATGACCTTTTGTCAGAGATTCTGTTTTTATTTCAAATTTCCAGCATCCGCAGTATTTTGCTTTTGTCCTCATTGACCTATATTGGTTTTCCGTCCCACAACACATTGGAAATCCTCATCTTTGAATTCCTCCATCGCCTTGTCCCACCCTACTTCTGCAGCCTCCTGTAGTCTGGCATCCCTTCCCACACCCTTTGCTGATTCTGGACGTTGGTGCCTCCCCTCTTTCATGCCATCAGTGGTCGAGCCTTCAGCTGCCTCGAGCCTATTCTGGAATTCCCTTATTTAACCCTTCTATTTCTCCATTTCTCTCTCCACCTTTTAAAAGCCTTCTCAAAACCCATCTTTTCAGCCAAGCTTTTGGTTGTCCCCGAACCTTTGCACTTTGGCTCATTGTCTGTTCCTTTATTCCTTTTTAAAAAATCTCCCCATGTAAAGTGCTTTGGTATGTTCACTATGTAAAGAGGATGCAGTATAAATTGGTGGTTGTGTAATATATTTTCCCATTTTAGTTACCCTGCTCAAATTATCTTATATGCTTCTTCTATTCGGTAAGATGGGAATAGGTGGGCTGCAAACTGCTGCTATCAATGTAATTGCCCTTTAGCCAACATTTATGTGAAGTGGGACTGGTCCTCCCAGGTTTTTCCTCTGAAGTAGAGCGATACCTCATTCCACTATTAAATAGTGCTCCATCTTGTGGCCTTTTTGAAAACTGGGAAAACTCAACCTATTGAGACCATTCAAGGTTAGGATTGCAAGTTCAGTTAGTTATGTGTTCTACCACCAGACTTACTGGATCATCCTTATGCATTTGTGTTCACCCACACTCCAACTTGATACTTAAAGCCTGACATAAAGGCTTCACTAATTTAAAGATTCACCAAACATTTACACAAGCAATGAAAGCATTTTTTTTTTATTTTTTTAGAAGGCCCTATGATTTAATCCTGGTTAATTTGAGATCATGTTTATCCACGTTACTTATTTATAGGGTTTGAAGTAACTTGTAAACTTGAAGAAACTGACTGTTTATTTTGTTGAAAGTATTGGTTTTTTTTTTAATTATCAGCATTAAAGACACTTTGGTTTAAATTTTCAGTTTTAGTGTCAACCTTTCAGAACTGAAAATTGTTGGGAATTTAATGATCTATATAGCATTCAGAGTTATCAGTAGTAGTTAGTGGATCAAATATGATCATGTGACAGCAGAGATTTTTAATTTCACAGTGACATTTGTTGAGGTGGGATGTTTTGTAGTTTATGGCCTATTCCTGCTCCTATTTCTTATGTTCTTATGTTAGCGATGCAAAGTATTGTGAAAGCTGGTGTAAGTTACACACATGGACCTTGATTCTCTGGGTCCTTTTAATTAGAATGTCTCTCTGGCGAGGCTGGACGTCCATAGTGGAAGTGGGCTCCCTGGTCTGTGCAAGGGAGTGCAGCTGAAATGGAGTTAGGGTTTCACTGTGACTGGCCTTGGAGCATTACCACAGCCTAAGATTGCCAGCAGCCTCTGTGTTGCTGGTAAAAGTGGTAAAATTAATTTAAAATTTTTTTTTGATCCTTCCTCCAAGGTCCTGTATAAGACAACCCTCTGAGAGCAATTCTACAGGCCATGTAATAGGGAAAATGTTTGAGCCCCCTTCTCACTCGCCTTTGAATACTGGACGTCTGGGCGTAACTCGAGTCCCTTGAGTCCAGCATATTTCCCAAATATGGGTTGGCTAATTTTGTGCCGCTTGGCCCAGGCTGGGAAATTTGGGGGTGGGGGCGTAAAGAGACAAGGATGCACCCGCAGTGCATGAGTTCCACCTTCAGGTTTGGAGGTTGTTTGGAAAAAAAATGCGTAATTAAAATGCAACTTTTACAGTAGCGTTTGGCCGCTTATTTTTCACTCTACTTGTCAGGATCACGATCACTATGGTGAAGAAGTTGACCACAGACCTCGGGGCTCAGAACCACAGTCGCCACCTCCGGTTTCACGCCATAAATCACACTACCGGAATCGAGAGCATTTTGCCACGATACGTACAGCTTCCTTGGTGAGTAATTCAGTTTGACTCTTAAGCTAGCCATGGTATTTATGAAGTCCCCCCTGTGAAAAGTATGTGTGTGGTAATGTCATTGAATTTTTTGAGAAGGTCACTCGTTCCCTCTAATTTTTTATTCATGCGCGGTCCCTTTAAATTTACTGCGCGGCCGCACATGCACAGTATCTTCCAGCGGCAGCAGTTTGTGAGCAGCCTGTGCGGGACCTCCCAGTTGATGTGCAGCCGCGCACCTTAGGGGGAACATTGGATGGGGGAGTGTCCATGGATGTTGTCTACATGAACTTTCAGAAGATAATTAGTAAGTTTCCACGCGGAGATTATTAGCAAAAATGAGAGCGCACGGAATTGGCGGTAACCTTGTGACATGGGGTGGTAAGTGTTTGGGAGGTCTGAGACAAAGGGAAGGTTCTCTGTTTGGCAAGATGTGACAAGTGGTGATCCCCTCACTTTATAAAGTAATGTTTGTGCAATTTCTTACTGGACAGATTCAAAATTCTTAGTAGACCACTGGTTAATTGCCCCTGTATTGCTCATGGTCAGTTAATGTATGTGATTTTTTTCGAGAGAGAGATGAATGAGTTGGGAGAGAGATTTCAGAAACTCACTCCACACCACCACCTACTGGCCATGACCAGAAACTACATTTTGCAGGATTTCCATTCTAAATTGGCAGTTTTAATATTAAATGTTGAATGGATGCAAATGTGCGTATACTCAAGATTTCTAATAATAAACTAGTTGATCTCCCATGGCTTTGCACATGAGGAGTCAAGACCATGCGTAGTCTTCAAATAAAACCGGTTTCGAGGACTAGGCACAACATGAGCAGGGCTTCCAAATGCTATTCAGTCCTCATTTTAAAGTCTCTCACTCTGGTTTTTTTTACATAATGCTGCTTGATCTCCTGTTGCACTGCATGCAATAAATTGGAGAATATAGTTGCTGACTTACCGATCTCTATTGTCTTTGTGTTGCTGTTTCTCTCTTGCCTCCTCTGCTGTCTTTCTGTTTCTGCTTCTCTCCCCTTAATACTTTTTGCCCCTCTCTCTGCCTTTTTTGTGGGTGGTGTGGTGGGGAAAGGATCCACCAACAACTACCAACTGAATTTAGGGTGGGGGTTGCAGGGAGAGTGTGACCCAAAGCAACTCCCTTCCCAACCCCTCCTCCAATCACCCATTCTTCCCCCCCCTCCTCCCCCCGCCACCACCTCACACCCATTATGTTCCCTAGCCCCACTACCCTTCCTCTTCGTGCAACTCTTATTTTCACCACTATACCAACACTTCCCTTTTCAACGACCTACTCAACCCCTGTATCCCCCTGTCTCCCTTGCTCTGCTGTCATTTAGTTCACCTTAACCCTCCATCCACTGCCTCCCCTCGCCCCTAACTGCCCCCAAGGGCAGGTGACAAGAGGTGTGAGGCCTCCTCACCCTCGACCACTTTCCATCCTCCTCATCCCCTCCTAGCTTCCCTTTCTAACTGTCTACTCAAACAGGCTTTGTTTGCTTTCAAAATGCAACTTGTTTTATAAAAAATAAATCGAATTAGAATAAAGAGAAAAACTGTTGGTATCCCGCTTTCTCTTGAGTGTTATAAATTAGAATCTCATGGAAGTAAGCCATTACATTTGACCTCTTCTAACTGTGAACAAAACATAGTTGAGGTTATTTAGCTGGCTTGAAAACAGCATTTTTGAAGATTGGAGTAACATTACACAAAGAAAGACACTATTTCTTTTTCTGTCTCTGACCCCGGTGCCTGTCTCCCTGTTTCACTTTCCAAAGTTTATAGAAAACAAAATAAAGGCCAAAACAGGTGGACAATTACAAAACTCATTTTATCTCTCTCTCCCACATGAAGCCTCCCCCTTTTTAAAAAAAAACGCTCTTTGAATCTTACCCCAAAAAGCTTTTCCAATTTGTTCTCTAGCTTTTCTTCAAAACAATTTTGAAAAACATTTGAGCAAAAATTGCCAGATGCTTAAAGAAAAAATATTCCTCAGCATAGCTGGCAGAGCAGTATTGATGTCTTCTTCTAAATTAGATAATCTGTGCATCCTCAGACTGCACAATCCAAATTAAGCCCCAGGCTTTTGGGAAAAGCTGAAACCTTCCACTCAAACTTTAATTAAATCAGTGGATAAATGTAAACATGTCATTGTGAAATAAGTATATTTTTTATTTGGGTTATAAATTTTATTTAAGATTTTAGAAATTTCAGTTACGGAGGGAAAAAATGGTAGATGAAAAGTAGTTTTCAGAAAGCATTTTGAGAAAATGTGCAAATTGTGCAATCGGAGTGACGAGTTTACATAGGTATTTTCCATTACAAAATGTGGGCATAAGCATTTTTAAAAATTTGTTTATGGGATGTGGGGGTCGCTGTCAAGGCCAGCATTTATTGCCCATCCCTAATTGCCATTGGTGGTGGTGAGCCGCCTTCTTGAACCGCTGCAGTCCATGTGGTGAAGGTACTCCCATCGTGCTGTTAGGGAGTTCCAGGATTTTGACCCAGTGACGATGAAGGATTGGTGATATACTTCTAAGTCCGGATGGTGTGTGACTTGGAGGGGAACTTGGAGGTGGTGGTGTTCCCAGGCGCCTGCTGCCCTTGTCCTTCTAGGTGGAAGAGGTCGCGGGTTTGGGAGGTGCTGCCGAAGAAGCCTTGGCGAGTTGCTGCAGTGCATCTTGTAGATGGTACACACTGCAGCCATGGTATGCCGGTGGTGGAGGGAATGAATGTTTAAGGTGGTGGATGGGGTGCCAATCAAGCGGGCTGCTTTGTCCTGGATGGTGTCGAGCTTCTTCAGTGTTGTTGGAGCTGCACTCATCCAGGCAAATGGAGAGTATTCCATCAAACTCCTTGCTTGTGCCTTGCAGATGGTGGAATGGCTTTGGGGAGCCAGGAGGTGAGACACTTGCCACAGAATACCTAGCCTCTGATCTGCTCTTGTTGCCACAGTATTTATGTGGCTGGTCCAGTTAAGTTTCTGGTCAATGGTGACCCCAGGATATTGATGGACGGGGATTCGGCAATGTGCCGCTGAATGTCAAGGGGCAGTGGTTAGACTCTCGCTTGTTGGAGATAGTCATTGCCTGGCATTTCTGTGGCATGAATGTTACCTGCCACTTATCAGCCCAAGCCTGAACGTCGTCCAGGTCTTGTTGCATGCGGGCATAGATTGCTTCGTTATCTGAGGAGTTGTGAATGGCACTGAACACTGTGCAGTTATCAGCAAACATCCCCATTCCTGACCTTATGTTGAAGGGAAGGTCATTGATGAAGCAGCTGAAGATGGTTGGGCCTAGGACACTGCCCTGAGGAACTCCTGCAGTGATGTCCTGGGGCTGCGATGATTGACCTTCAACTACTACAACCATCTTCCTTTGTGTTAGGTATGACTCTAGCTAGTGGAGAGTTTTCCCCCCGATTCCCATTGACTTCAGTTTTACTAGGGCTCCTTGATGCCACACTCGGTCAACTGCTGCCTTGATGTCAAGGGCAGTCACTCTCAACTCCCCTCTGGAATTCAGCTCCTTTGTCCATGTTTGGACCAAGGCTGTAATGAGGTCGGGAGCCGAGTGGTCTTGGCGGAACCCAAACTGGGCATCAGTGGGCAGGTTATTGGTGAGTAATTGCCGCTTGATAGCACTGTTGATGACACCTTCCATCACTTTGCTGATGATTGAAAGTAGACTGATGGGGCAGTAATTGACCGGATTGGATTTGTCCTGCTTTTTGTGGACTAAACATACCTGGGCAGTTTTCCACATTGTCGGATAGATGCCAGTGTTGTAGCTGTACTGGAACAGCTTGGCTAGAGGCGCGGCTAGTTCTGGAGCACAAGTCTTCAGCACAATAACCGGGATGTTGTCAGAGCCCATAGCCTTTGCTGTATCCAGTGCGCTCAGCCGTTTCTTGATATCACGTAGAGAGAATCGAATTGGCTGAAGACTGGCTTCTGTGATGATCCGCAGGAGTAGGCCGATATGGATCATCCACTTGGCACTTCTGGCTGAAGATGGTTGCAAACGCTTCAGCCTTGTCTTTTGCACTCACGTGCTGGGCTCCACTATCATTGAGGATGGGGATATTCATGGAGCCTCCTCCTCCCATTAGCTGTTTAACGGTCCACCATCATTCACAACTGGATGTGGCAGGACTGCAGAGCTTTGATCTGATCCGTTGATTGTGGGATCGCTTAGCCCTGTCTATAGCATGCTGCTTCCACTATTTAGCACGCATGTAGTCCTGTGTTGCAGCTTCCCCAGGTTGGCACCTCATTTTTAGGTACGCCTGGTGCTGCTCCTGGCATGCTCTTCTACACTCCTCATTGAACCAGGGTTGGTCCCCTGGCTTGATGGTAATGGTAAAGCCGAGCCATGAGTTACAGATTGTGGTGGAATACAATTCTGCTGCTGCTGATGGCCCAAAGCACCTCATGGATGCCCAGTTTTGAGCTGCTAGATCTGTTCTGAATCTATCCCATTTAGCACGGTGGTAGTGCCACACAACACGATGGAGGGTGTCCTCAGTGTGAAGACGGGACTTTGTCTCCACAATGACTACTGCGGTGGTCACTGCTGCCAATGCTGTCATGGACAGGTAGATTGCTGAGGACAAGGTCAAGTAGGTTTTTCCCCTCGTGTTGACTGGCAGCTATGTCCTTCGGAATTCGGCCAGTAGTGGTGCTACCGAGCCACTCTTGGTGATGGACATTGGAGTCCCCCACCCAGAGTACATTCTGTGCCCTTGCTACTCTCGATGATTCTTCCAAGTGGTGTTCAGCATGGAGGAGTACTGATTCATAAGCTGAGAGGGGGCGGTAGGTGGTAATCAGCAGGAGGTTTCCTTGCCCATGCTTGAACTGAAGCCATGAGACTTCATGGGGTCCGGAGTCAATGTTGAGGACTCCCAAGGCCACTCCTTCCTGACTGTATACCACCCCTGGGATGGTGATGGAGGAGGTTGGGACATTGGCTGAAAGGTATGATTCTGTGAGTATGACTATGTCAGGCTGTTGCTTGACTCGTCTGTGGTACAGATCTCCCAATTTTGTCCCCAGATGTTGGTGAGGAGGACTTTGCAGGGTCGACTGGATTGGGTGTGCCGTTGCCGTGTCCGTTGCCAATGTCGATGCCGGGTGGTCTGTCCGGTTTCATTCTTATTATTGTGTTTCGTAGCAGTTTGTTACAAGTGAGTGGCTTGCTAGGGCATTTCAGAGGGCAGTTAAGAGTCAACCACATTGCTGTGGGTCTGGAGTCACACATAGGCCAGACCGGGTAAGGGCGGCAGATTTCCTTTCATTAGTGAAGCAGATGGGTTTTTACGACAATCCAATAGTATCATGGTTACCATTACTGATGCTAGCTTTTTATTCCAGATTTATTTAATTTACAAATTTAAATTCCCCGGCTGCCGTGGTGGGATTTGAACTCGCGTCTCTGGATCATTAGTCCAGGCCTCTGGATTACTAGCCCAGTGACATTACCACTATGCTACTGTTCCCTTGATAATAGAAATTGTTGACGCAGAAGTGTGGCAAAAATGTGACAACAGCAAATAAGGTATTGTAGACAAGAAATTTGTACAGACCTAAGATTTTCAATATAGATTGGACTGCTGCCTCTAGACATCTGTGGCAGTTGATCAGTTTGTTTCCAGTAAAACCTTGTGCTTTCAGTTCATCCTATTTTGTTTGCTGTAAAGCTACTGCATCACACTGCTCTTGCTTTGGAATTAGCTTTGAATTTGTTGTTTTAATATTTGTTTGAGGAATTCTACATTACATGCCAAATTCATTTTAATAGAATGCAACAGAGATGCAAAATGCTGCTGCTGACATAAAGGATAACTGAGTGAACTTTGTTCAAATCTCATAGTTGAAGATGGTTACTGATAGTTCTCAAAATCTGAAGTTTAAAGACTCTATGGGATAAAAATTGAGTAGCGCCCCAAGCGCCCTGGTAAAATTAGCACCCCCGCGCCAGAAATTTAGTGGCTGCGCCCCAAGAGGGAAGCGGGGCACTACTGGAAGCGCCCCGCATCCCTCTTGGGGCGCTGCGAGTCAATATTGCGGCGCTCGTGCCGCGGTATTGCAGGCTTTCCTCCCCTTCTTAAAAGGGAGGGGCCTTGTGCAGCGGGCCCAGCTGGGCCCCCGGGGATCGGGAGTGCCGGCAAAAGAGCCTGGCACTCAAAGTGCGGACTCTTGGAGCGCAGCCGGCACTCCGCGGAGAGGGGGGGCGTTCAGGAGGCCAGGGACGGGAGCGCAGGTATGTGCTGGCAGGCGGCCAGCAACAAAAATGGCCCCCCTGCACCTCGCCTTTAAAAAGCGCCTCCCCGGCCACATAGCGTCCGGCGGTAAGTCAGGGGGCGCTCCCGAAGATCGTGGCCGGGGCGCTGCGCATCGCCGGCGATGGGGCACTACTGGTTAGCGCCGCCGCTAACCTCCCGCTGAATTTCGCAGGAGGTGTGGGCGGAGCCGCGTCCGGGTGCTAACGGGAGGCGCAAAGCAACCCAATTTTTCCCCCTATGTATCTTAAGTTTGTGTAAAATGTTGGTCATTGCAGTGGAAAGCTTTGCTGTAGATAGTCTGGAGACTATCAACTACTTTCAGAGGAGAACTATTTAAGCATTTCATAGTGGTTCATTGCTATTAAGTTAGTACATCACTTTATATTCTCTCATTGCTCAGGTCACAAGGCAAATCCAAGAGCATGAACAAGATTCTGAGCTTCGGGAGCAGATGACTGGTTATAAACGCATGCGACGCCAACACCAGAAGCAGCTAATGGCACTGGAAAACAAGCTGAAAGCGGAGATGGATGAACACCGGCTACGGCTTGACAAGGAGCTAGAAACACAGCGCAACAGCTTTGCTGCAGAGATGGAGAAACTCATTAAGAAACATCTGGGTATTATGGAGAAAGAGGTACCTTTCATAAATACTGGCCTCATAGCTTTGTGCCATATCCCTACTGATTGAGGTGATTTTGTTGGAAGTTCATTAAGTGGATTAACAATATGCTTAATACTGAGAGCTGGGGCAAAATTACTAATATACTAGTGTCTTAAGTGTAGCTTTGCATTGATATTTGGCTTTGTAACAGACCTACTGAAAATGGGAGTGTGCATGCAGCTTCATGTTGGCTCCAGTGGAATAGTTGGAATTGACATGGTCAACCTAATTATTGGTGCAAGTCCAACAAACTTCCCCCCATAACCTGGAAAAACTGTTAACCCAGACTCAATGGCCCAGAACTTGGTGTCGGGGGCTTGCCGTGCGTGCAAGCCCCCGATGTGCACTCACCCGGCGCGCTGACATCTGAAACCTGGCCCACAGTGGATTTCCTTTCAGTGGCCCGGTTCAGATGTCGGCGCGCTGTGCTAACCTGACCCAGCGGCGTAGTTAGTGCGATGTGCCGGCTGGGATCAGGTGAGCACTGTGCAGCCAATCAGGGGAGGGGAAACTTCATTCATAAGTTTGAGTAAGAACTGTCAAACTCATGAAAAGTACTGCACCCCAAAACACTACTTAAACTTTAAATAAAAATTTTAAAAACATCCCAATCATTAAATTAAGTATAAATAAGTTTTAAAAAATAATTTAAACAATTTTTTTTTGAAAAAAATAAATTTTTAATAAAAAGGGTCTAAAACTAAACTTACCTTATTGTAGATTCTTTAAAATAATAAACCTGTGGGGGAAAAAAAATTCTAAATTGCACTAAAACACCACTTAGCTGTAAAAAAATAATAAATACTTACGTGTGCTTTTTACAAGCGTAAAGACCGGAGGCCTTTACACATGCGCAAATCCCCCAAAACAGAGGAAATCCAAGACGCACGCGCTGCCCCCTACAGCGCACGCGCTAGCCTCTTCACCTCTTGGGTTAGAGGAGAGGAAACGCTGGTTTTCAGCACATACCCCTTCCGTACTCACGCGTTTGGGGAGGAATTACTGCCCCATTGTAGATATAGCCAGGTAAAGTAGGCTGCACACAATGAGTGCTCCAGTTTCTTCATCTTCAAATAACTGTGCATGCAGTGTTGCGCTGAGATTCAGAGAATACAAGAATACTGACAGTATACATTAGCAGGCAATTTATTCAGAGCTGCTCCTGCTCTGCCGTCATGACTTCGGCAGAAGCACCGCTTACATCATAAACAGGTTTCCGCTGCACTTCTGGTGAAGTTATGGTGGCGGTGGAGAACCAACACTGACGAAATTCCCAGCTATAATGTTGCAACAATGTAAAAGTGATGGAAAAGCAGATTTGCAAAACAGTAAAAACAACTACTGACATTAATATCGTGCCTTTAATATCAAAAAATATTGCACGGCTCTTCACAGAAGAATAATCAAACAAAAATAGACCCCCAGCCGAAGAAGGAGGGGGTGATTGTTGGCTTGGTCAAATGGGTGGGTTTTAAAGAGGTTATTAAAGGAGGATATTGATGTAGAGGTTTAGGGAGGGAATTCCAGAGCATAGAGCCTAGCCACGACTGTCAATGGCAGGACAAAGGGAGGGGGTAAGCACAAAAGGCCTGCAGAATGCAGCGTTCTGAAAGGGTTGAAGGTGGTTACGGAGATGGAGGGGGGGGGGGGGGGCGAGGCCATGAAGGGATTTAAACACGAGGATGAGATTTTTGAATTAGGGGAACTGGGAGCCAATGTAGTTCAGCGAGCACAGTGGTGATGGGCGAGTGGGTGTGGACTTGGTGTGGGATAAGATACGGTCAGCAGAGTTTTGAATGAGCTGATGTTTATGGAGGATAGAGGACAGGAAGCCGGCCAGGAAAGCATTGGAATAGTCGAGTCTGGCGATGACAAAGGAAAGCACTTGCTAGTGCATTTATAGTATATGTTTAACATGGTTATCATTTTACCTTTTCTTACCTCCCAATGATATTTTTTGAACTAATACTTTTGTCTCAACAGTTTTGATATTTTTCTTAATCTCCTCCCTTCATACTATTGCCCCTATTATAACCAACATAACCTTTATGTACCCTTCCATCAAGGGAAGGGACAGCTGAATTAATGGTAGGCTCATTTGAAGCATCAAGCCAGTTCTGTGGTATAGCCAACAGGTGATGCACAGAACATGTAGAATGGAATGCTATTTCTCTGCTGTAGTAAACTGCCCCATGCAATTCTAAGCTGGCTAAACTTGCTGTCTGCATGTTTGGCAGCTTAATGTCAGCCACAGCTGTCCTGTGTGAGTAATGTAGCTACTACATCACCAAGAATTTACATCGTCACATGTTAAGAGGGTAAATACAATTTCACAATTCTTTGTGATGCAGTTTAGTTTTTTTTAAACTTGCCCCACTGGCCTTTGTGTCACGTGACATTACAGATGCGTCGGCTTTTATGACAGTATTTAATTGTGCACCGTACTCAAAATATCAATGATTGGTGTTTCTAACGATGCTTAAATTACGATGTTATTTTGACAATCATTTTCGCTGTTAACTGACAAGGAACTGATTTTCATAATTCAAGAAAAGCAGCTCTGAGTTTAATTACTGAGAGTTTTGGTGAGGTGTTCAATATTTGGGAGTATGCTATAGACAGTGATAATATCTGGGAAGGTGGAGCAATGGTGGGGGTTGGTTATATAAAGCAAGATGGCATTAGTTTTATGGTAATCGACAATGTCCAAGCTCCTTGATTTTGTTGCATTCTCTTGCCCAGCTGTTTATATATGATATGCACCCATGCAGCTAGATGATGCAATGTAAAAAAAAGTCCATCCTGGAAGATGGACAAGAATCTAGTTTTCTTTAGAAATGGAAGCTCTAGTAAGAAATGTTTGTTTTTTTAATCTCAAAGATTTGATTTTTTTGTTTGTTAGACCAAAGCAGTTTCCACTGAAGAAAAGAAATTTCAGCAGCACATACAGGGACAGCAGAAGAAGGAATTAAACAGCTTCTTGGAATCCCAAAAGAGAGAATACAAACTACGTAAAGAACAACTAAAAGAGGTGAAAAGAAGCTGTATCTTAATTCTGTATTCTATTTTCTCATAAGTTTAAATACATAGAGATTGTGTTAATATTGAAGATCCCAAGTACCTCAGTAGGGTAACTTTAAATTGACCTTTCTCCAGTGTAAGCATCCCTTTTAGCCTTTCCTCATAGCTCAGGTAGCCAATCAAATTTATCAACTTAGTTACCCTCCTTTGGGCTTTTTACAAGACCAGGATGTACACTTAGTGAGCAATTCATAGCTTAAATTTTCAGGATAGGTGCCTACTTGTATGTTGACATACTATTTGGCATTGAAAAAATACTGATCCTTCAATTGGCCCACTGCAGGCCTTGAGTGCAGAAACTTGATTGTAATATGCAGACTTCACCAATAAAAAGCACAAATCTTATTTCCCATTTCTAATACGAGTTGTATAAACATAGCTGCAAAGGTAAAATTGAGAGAGTAAAGAATGATACTGTAGATAATGTGAGAATTTAAATAGATGTCGTTGTTTCGATAGAGAATATTACGTAAAATGTAATATTTTTGCTTTTGTCAGGAGCTGAGTGAAAATCAGAGTACTCCAAAGAAGGAGAAACAAGAATGGCTGTCAAAGCAGAAGGAAAATTTCCAGCATTTCCAGGCTGAAGAAGAAGCTAACTTACTGCGGCGCCAGCGCCAGTACCTAGAACTGGAATGTCGACGTTTTAAACGGAGAATGTTGCTTTCACGTCATAACCTTGAGCAGGACCTAGTACGGGAGGTATGTTGTTAAATAAACGTCCTCAAGATTAACAGTGGGTGTGACTGTTAAGTATTTGAGTATAATCATTGCATTTATTCAAGTCCAGTCTTGCTATGTAGAATATCTCTACATATTGAGAATTTGTGTGTACTCGTTAGAGGTAGTAATTTATAGAAATTGACCTGAAATATAACTAGGCCTGTACAGATGCTGTTTATGGGTAGAGGCAGCTTTGGACGAAGCAAGAGCACAAGTTCCCAGGATCAGGGTGAGCGGGTTTCTTCAGTTCTCCGCCACAGTACCGGTGCATTAAAATCAGCTGATCAGAATATCCCAGTCTTCGTGAGGACTGAATGACTCCTCAGGAAATTTGAATCAGCTGATCTCAGTGCGCTAACTGCTGCTGCTGCTAACTCATCTTCTAAAATAGGGCTTTTTGATTGGTCTGAACAATTATTCATAATGGATTCCACTGAACCGTGAATGGATTTAAAAGAAAATTGATCATCAAGGTGCTGGTTAGGACTGCTTCCCTAGACCTGCTAGAGATTTGGATGCATTGGAATAGTAATCTGTTCTACGGTTGCAGGAAAACATTTCAAAGACTAAATAATAATTCTTGTATTTAAGCATTTCCCTGTCCCTTCACTTCAATATATGAAGGCTCCACTGTCAATAACTTGTCACAAAAACCCAAGAGATAATCTTTTTTAAAAAGGCTTTACTGTTTGTTCAGAAACTTACATGAAAATATATGTGAAGAATGGTGTCAGCCTTGGCTCAATAGTTATCAGTCTCACCTCCGAGTTAGAAGATTGTGGGTTCAAGCCCCACTCCAGGACGTGCATATATAATCCAGGCTCCGTGCAGCCCGAAGGCAATACTGCATTGTTGGAGGTACCGTCTTTCAGATGAAATATTAAACCGAAGTCTGCCCTTTCAGGTGGATGTCAAAAGTCCCATGGCACTATTTGAAGACAAGTAGGGAAGCTCTCTCCACCAATGAAGTGCTCGTTCATTTTATTGATGTTTGTGGGAACTTGCTGTGTGCAAATTGGCTGCTGTGTTTGCATACAAAGCGACAGTGACTACACTTCAAAAGTAATTTATTGGCTACAAATTTTGCCTTAACAGAGCTCAGTATACAGTCTACTGATAATTCGAAGTCGTTTTCTGTACTTAAAGTGAATTACCCATTAATTTGAATTAAACAATGTAAATAACAACATTGAATTTACAGCACAGAAACAGGCCATTCAGCCCAACAGGTCTATGCTGGTGTTTATGCTCCGGATGAGTCTCCTCCCACCTTACTTCATCTCATCCTATCAACATATCTTTCTGGGCATGATTTATTTGCACAATTAAAGCTAAAGAACAAATTATTTTTTTGCTTTCCTTTAAAATAATTGGCCCTGAATTTTCAGCGTTGAATACAGGTGTCAATTTTGGTTAAAGTCGCCTTTACTACTAACATGGGTGTACAGCGTGTCTCCTAATTCCCCTTCTGCTATGTTAATTGGGAATTGGTTCTATATGTTATCCGTACTACTAACTCCTGCAGTAGAACTGGAGCCCAGAAGCTTATCTCAAGACAATCAAATTTATTCACAGTCAAGTATAGTTACTTAGTTTTCCATCCAGGGAGAAATGATTCAACCTGTTCCACATGGCCAAGGCTACAAGAAAAAAATTATCACCTCATGTGAACATCAGGGAGTGTTTCAGGACTAGCTCCACACAAAATCAATCCACCACTCTATTTGAATTCAGTGTTTAGCTCAGTAGAATGTCAGTTCCTGATACTGTGGCTTCTGGCACGAACAATTCTTGTTTCATTCCGATTGTACCAGAAGTAAAGTTCACAGCAAATGGTTGAACAGATTGCCTCCAGAGCATAAAAGAGTCATTGCACTTTGGATCACAGGATCTGGAATCAAACCAGCTTCTACAAAGTGGGAATTTAGTCATTAAAACTGATCAGATAATTTGAATTAAGCATTGATTGCAGTGTTGTTTTTGTGTGTGTTTGTTTTGCCAGAATTATGATATCAGAGAACAGAACCCATTCTTCTTTTCTGTCCTGTGACACCACAGTAAAACGGTTACCTAAACAGAGCACCATTTATTGTAATGACCTTTATGGAAACACTCCATTAGCAATGAGTTATGGCCACTTTTATGGATTAATTTGCACTGAAAGTTATATTATGACAACCCAGACTCATTTCACTTAGAATCTGCAACAGCCGTGGGAAAGGAGATACTCATCTCAATCTCCTGTGCTGGATTCAAACAATTCCAGATGCAGAAAGAGTAAGTTGACCCCCTGGGCTAGCCACTTCTAAATGTGAGATTTTATTTTATTTGGAAACATATTGTAACAGCTGAGATGTGTTGGGGAGAATGTCTAAACAGTTTTCTCTTCATAATAAAAAGTAGAGTATTGAACTTATCCATTAATTCAATTCTGAAGGTTCTTACCAGTAATCCATTAAAATGCATAGCAAATTGTTGACCTGCTAACATGTAAAACAAAAGTGTAAAATTGAATGGTGGCATGACATTGGTGCTGAAATGAACAGTGCCACGGGTCAGTAGTATGCGGGATTAGGCTGTGATTTCCCACACAATGAATTGATCATCCGCGTAGTCCCATGGTGAGGAGATGCCAGGTGTTTCCCTCTATGAATGGAGGAAAAATCAGGGCAGTTTGCTTCAGGGCTATTTCTGTGCATTTCCATAGCAGCCAGTTACATGGTAGAGCTAGGAATAGATCTAAAGGCAGTGAAGATATGCAATGCAGGGAGACTTCAGTGAAGAGAGGAAAAAGTAAAATATGCACAATGTTGGATTTCATAGCACATGTCTTACCAAATTGAGCAACAGACCATTTGTATGGTTGCCCCTCAAGTTTTATGGTATGGTCTTCTTTATGCCTCAGGAGCTAAACAAGAAGCAAACACAGAAGGATCTGGAGCACGCAATGTTGCTGCGCCACCATGAGTCCATGCAAGAGCTGGAATTCCGCCATCTCAATACTATTCAGAGAATGCGCAGTGAGCTAATTAGGCTGCAGCACCAAACTGAGCTCACTAATCAACTGGAGTACAACAAACGGCGAGAGCGAGAGCTGCGGCGCAAACATGGAATGGAAGTCCGGCAGCAACCCAAGAGCCTGAAGGTATGGATGATTCTGAAGTGAAAAGGTTAAAATAGTCCTGTTTCGTTTATTAAAGATTCTTTGCTTCTTTTGGATCCAAATCCACCCCCCACCCCCACAACCTTTCCTGCGTGTGAAAGGGCGAATGTGTGGCCTGCACTTGGGCCACTGCAATTACCACTCTTGAGCTGCTGCATGGTGGTGTGCAAGACTGGGTCAGGTGACCTTTGTTTCTTCCTTCCCTCTTAAGGAAGTACATGCTTTTCAGTTAAAACTGAAAGCTTGCTGTGCTGTGGAATGGTGGAGATAAGCACTTGTCTTGCCATGGTACAGTGCTGCCTGGACTATATGTTCTGCAGACTACAGCCAACCAACATGGGTTTTGGAGAAGGTTATGTAACTGCAAATTTAACTGATTTAAGCTCTCGTCATTGGTTTTACTATAATTTTCTAAGCGTTACTATTTTCCAACTTTCAGTTGCTCGTTTTACATGCTATATTTTTGTCGCAGTGTTTTGGCTTGTTTCAAAGGGTATGTATAGTATTTCTGTAGTTCTCGGGGGTTATCACCTAGACGGGGCCTTCCTGATTTCCAGATATAGGGTTGCAGGAATCAAGTTACCAGTTAAAACACCCCATGCGTATATATGACTGCACCACCCTCCTGCGTCCTATTGATTGAAACATTGCGATTGTAAAAAGGGTTGAATGTCAAAGAATTGCATCATAGAAGATAAATGATAAATTCCACAATGTTATTGTAGCCTTCAATTGTTTCCCATATAAGATTCCCATTATTAAAAAAATGTTTTTATAAATATCTTCCCTATAACATAATGTTAAATTAAGTATTCCACAACTTTTAGTTAGCGCAGTGGGACCATTGAGATCAACATGCTTCCCTTCTAATTAGTCCTCAGGAGAAATCCAAGCCTGGAAAAATCACTATGGCCCGTATTTTGCAAACTATCAGCGTTCGCCTTCTGAAACTGACTGCAACTTCAGGATTTAGCGCATGCACATCTAAATGCGTAAATCCTGAAGTTGCAGTCAGTCATTCACTGCTCCAACACAGGCTGTGCTGTGGCCCCCACTCCCATAGCCAGCAGTTTGTGGAACTGACACAAGTTTAGGCTTTTCAGTGCTAATATCGCTGATAAATACTCCATTAAATGTTAAGCCTTATTGGAATAGGTGTAACTAGGGTTTTAACAACGTATTGACTGCTAAACAACTGTTCTGGCCCAGTGTTCTGGAGTGTCAAATTTCTCCATTATGATAAAAAAAAAAAAATTTTAAACTTCAATTTATTTTTAAAAATTTGTAATACCTTATCCCCATGTGAAAGTCCCAATTTTTATTTCGCTCTCTTAACATTTTTAAAAAGTGCAGATAAAAGCTGCTTTTCATTTCCTGGTTTGCTATCTGTGAGAATTCTTCAATTCTTAAGCGTTTGTGAAGTGCCGCATAGACTTGCCAGCAAAGTTGAAGCCCATGGAATAAAAGGGACAGTGGCAGCATAGATACGAAATTGGCTAAGTGACAGGAAACAGAGCGTAGTGGTGAACGGTTGTTTATCGGACTGGAGGAAGGTACACAGTGGTGTTCCCCAGGGGTCGGTACTAGGACCACTGCTTTTCTTAATATATATTAATGACTTAGACTTGGGTGTACAGGGCACAATTTCAAAATTTGCAGATGACACAAAACTTGGAAGTATAGTGAACAGTAAGGAGGATAGTGATAGGCTTCCAGAGGACATAGACAGGCTGGTGGAGTGGGCGGACACGTGGCAGATTAAATTTAACACAGAAAAGTGCGAAGTGATACATTTTGGTAGGAAGAACGAGGAGATGCTATATAAACTAAAGGGTACAATTCTAAAGGGGGTGCATGAACAGAGATACCTGGGGGTATATCAACAAATTGTTGAAGGTGGCAGGGCAGGTTGAGAAAGTGGTTGAAAAAGCATATGGGATCCTAGGCTTCATAAATAGAGGCATAGAGTACAAAAGCAAGGAGGTTATGACGAACCTTTATAATACACTGGTTCGGCCTCAACTGGAGTATTGTGTCGAATTCTGGGCACCGCGCTTTAGGAAGGATGTGATGGTCTTAGGGTGCAGAAACGATTTACAAGAATGGTTTCAGGGATGAGGGACTTCAGTAATGTGGATAGACTGGAGAAGCTGAGGTTGTTCCCCTTGGAGCAGAGAAGGTTGAGAGGAGATTTGATAGAGGTGTTCAAAATCATGAGGGGTCTAGACACAGTAGATCGAGAGAAACTGTTCCCATTGACGAAACAGTCGAGAACCAGAGCGCACAGATTTAAGGTGATTGGCAAAAGAACCAAAGGCGACATGAGGGAAAACATTTTTACGCAGCAAGTGGTTAGGCCCTGGAATTCATGGCTTTCAAAAGGGAATTGAATAAGTACCTGAAGGAAAAAAATTTGCAGGACTACAGGGAAAGGGCGGGGGAGTGGGACTAGCTGAAGTGCCCTTGCAGAGAGCCGGCACGAACTCGGCGGGCCGAATGGCCTCCTTCTGTGCTGTAACTATTCTAAGATTGGCTGCTTAGGCAGCTTGTTGACGTCATTGCAGCTCTTCGCTGGGGACTCCCATTACACAGCACTACAATCAATTGCACGTCAAGAAAGTCAAACTTCTCGCCAGTGATCGCGAGATCTTTATGGGCAGCTTTCTTCGAGGTCATCGGCAAGCGTCTTGGCTTTGTCACTAACCACAAATCACGGGCCATTGTTTTAGGCTTAATGCCTGCCACTCCGCATCCAGGAAAAGAAAGGTTGCTGATTACTAATAGGCCAACTCACTGATGGTCCTGTACCTGATATCAACTGGGTTTCTGATGAAAGAGGAGCGCAAAACTAGTTGGTCAGAGAAAATGTGTCAAATACCATGCGATTTTTGTTAATTTGAAATGGGGAATACTTTATATTGACATTACTTCCTTCTTTCATTTTGGCAATCATTGTAAGCTTGTAACAAACCTAACCGACCTTTTATAAAAAAAAAAAAAAAAAAAAAAAAAATTAAAAAATCTCTGTGTGAGAGAAGGAGGTCTGACTCATTTAAATTAAAAGACAAGTTTTTTATTTTAATTATAGTGGATTGTTCACTTTAAAATGATTATTCAAAAGTAAACTGCAAAATATAAAGATATTTTTACCCATCAAGTGTGTATATCAGATCAGCTCAGGTTACATTTGTGCTACAGAAACTATTACAGTCCAATCTTGAAAGTTTGAAATTCTGTTCTGTGGAAACTTAAAAGTGTTGATCTCTGGGACAAAGCACTTAAAACAGGTTTTGTGTATTTTCTAGTCAAAGGAGTTGCAAATAAAGAAACAATTCCAGGACACTTGCAAGATCCAGACACGACAGTACAAGGCACTTCGCAACCACCTGTTGGAAACTACCCCTAAGAGTGAACATAAAGCAGTGCTGAAACGACTGAAGGATGAACAGACACGAAAACTGGCCATACTTGCTGAACAGTATGATCACAGCATAAACGAAATGCTGTCAACACAAGCAGTAAGTGTACATTTGAGTTTTTCATCATCTAATTTCATTCAATTGGGTGAACAGCTCCTCAGCTGGGTTTTGATTGGTGTGGAGATGCCGGTGTTGGACTGGGGTGGACAAATGTAAGAAGTCACACAACACCAGGTTATAGACCAACAGTTTTATTTGAAATCACAAGCTTTCGGAGCGTTGCTCCTTCGTAAGGTGAAGTGGAGAGATGCATAAAGACACAGCTTATATAGTCAGAGAATAATGCCAGATGATTACAGGTAATCTTTCTAACTGCCATTTATCACACCTCGGCAGAGAGATAATCACAGCAATCAAAGGTGTGAATGGTGTCCAAACAGGTCAGTCAGGAAAACATTACATCAAAGAACAATGAGGTGGGGTCACAAGGGGTCAAATGTTGCAGATGCTGGGGTCTGTATGAAAAACAAAAAACAGACAAAAAAACTTTTTTTTTGCTGGAAATCACAGCAGGTCCGGCCAATGCAATTGGTTACCAAGTAGAAGTAACCCATCAAAAATTGGGTTCAGAGGGAAAAGTTTAATGAACAGAACCATGCAGATGGTGCATTCTTAGCTAATACTGACTAGGAGTATACTTGTAACTTCTAAGTTGCTAATTGCTCCAGTACTGGTGCAAGCAATGCATCCATATTTCTACCAACTAAAAACGAGTCATCTTTCTGACTCTTAGTTTGATGGAAGACTGTTGTAAAACAAATTATTACGGCAGTCTAATGCAATAACTGTTCATTGTTTTGACTCCTGCTACACTGGTATCATTGTCAACTGGCAGTGTGTATGCAAGTTCAATACCCTGTCTTGAATGCACAAAGATAAAGCTTGCCAAAGCATTGTTTTTTCCATCTCAAGAAAGGCACATGTCTATTATAATCATGTGGCACATTGAGGAGGCTGCTGATAGTTGCTGTCAGTAGAATATTGTGTACTTCTAAAGAGCAGGTGTGTTGATTCACACTTGTGTTAGCTAGTGGAGATTTGCCTAGCGTTTTAACCTTCTATTAACTACTTTTACTTTTTAAAGACGTACTTAGTTCAACCTACCATTCAGTTGTGTGGAAATGGCTTCAGCAATACAGCCTGCCATGAAAATAGTAATTTTATCAGCATGTAATGATACCAAGACCTATGGAAGAATTGAGGATAAAATGCCAGAAATGGTTTTGAATTCCAATAGTACTATGTAGCAACATATTCAGTCTCTCATTTTTTGATATTGTGATAGAGATTGGGCCTTAAAGTTACCATCAGGATATAAGTTCTATTGGATATGACCATTGGTGGTTCTAATCCTTTTGATAAGGTTAGAATCAGAAGGTATATAATAGAAATAGTTTTGCAGTATAATGATGTAAAAGCTCATTTTAATCTGACTTTTTGAGTGATTCACTTTTTGGCCCCATTGTTTTTTATGACTTGGACAATTGGTGTTTGGGGGGGGGAATACTTTTCACATCCCCAGGAAACTCTTGGAAAACTGCAGATGTGGTGCAGTTCGTCCCAGGATACAGAAATCGCTGGTATCTTTGCTTTAAACCAACTTTGTTTCATTGGCTATATTTGTCCAGTAGTAAATAATAATGGTGTGGAGATGCCGGTGTTGGACTGGGGTGGACAAATGTAAGAAATCACACAACACCAGGTTATAGTCCAACAGCTTTATTTGAAATCACTTGCAGTGATTTCAAATAAAGCTGTTGGACTATAACCTGGTGTTGTGTGATTTCGTAAATAATAATGGCAAAGGAATCTTTATTGACCAGAAAATAGAAATACAATTCACGAATGGAATGGAATGCAAATTAAATATGGAATGGTAACAACAAGAAAGTTCCTGGACCCCTGTACATAATCTGCACATACAAATAAATGTTCAGCTATTCCTAAAGTCGATATTACATTTTGTGAACACATGAGATTAGCCAGTTATTTGAAAAATAGGTTACGTAATTTTACCATAACAGTGTTGGCAGTTTGGCTGCAAGTAGAATATGGGAGCGTGTTCTATCTGGACGTGCAGCGATGTCCATTTTTATACAATTCATTATTTTCTATTTTTAATTGCTAGCTTTTAGAATTTTTGTTGTTAATCTCAGAACCTAGTGATCTTTCTGACTTGCATTTTAATAGTGGGCGGCTACATCCTATTTCTAGTAACTGGTAAATAAAATGGAAAAACTTGTATTTTAAATGGAGCTTTAAAGTTAATATTTGCCATTGTGGGAAATGGTGAATTAATTTTTGATATTTAAACAATAAAGGGATGATCATTCAGTTGCATTTTGTTGAGGAAATACCATAATGATGGACAAACAAATGATCATAACAAAGCACATCACTTGAACTCTGCTCCATTAATTGCATATTTGCAGCATCCCTCAACCAGATAGTGGACGACAACTCCCTGAACACACAACCAATCTGTGCAAACATTCTGTAGATTATGACTCCTAGAGTGGAGCTCAAAGCTTCCACTTCCTCAGTCTAATGGGCAGAGGGGCAGCACTTCCAACTGGTGTCAATAACAGAAAAACACTGATTATTTTTTATGCCAGTTTAATGTCTCGCCTGTCTTTTGGATGAGATGTTAAACCAAGGCCACGCCTATGTGTTCAGGTGGATGCAGAAGATCCCATGGCACCTTTTCAAAGAACAGGTTTTCCCAGTGTCCTGGGCAATATCCATCCCTAATCAACACCACCAAAATAAAAATAAATGATCACTTGTCTCCTTGCTGTGCACAATTGGCTGCCAGGTTCACCTATAAAACTACAGTAATTACACTTCAGAAGTAATTTATTTGTTGTAAAGTACTATGGGTTGTCCTGAAGACATGAAATGTGCTTTCTAAATATAAGTATGTAAGTTCCTTTTTTTTCTCCAGTGATGCTACATTTTTTAACGTACACAACATATGTTACAGTGAAGAAAGGGGTGAAACAAAATGTCCTACTTAATTCCCTGCCCAAAGATGGTAAAGGACTGTCCGAACAGAAACCCAAGGAAGCCAATATTAGGATGGGTGAATACTGAATACTTTGAAAAATTATACAAATTTGGGAGTAAATTGCAAACTTTTGAAATGTATTTGAAGTAACCTTGACAGCAACAATAGCTGTATGCATGGGCTTGTAATGTATAATGCAGTAATTGTGCAAATATATGCTGTACATTATACAGAACTGATCCTGCCATTCTTAAGGTTCCTCACATTATCTGCTGACACAAATCCCACCCTGTTATTGGCTACGCAATATCCAGGGTAACGTTTTTTTTTCTTTTGCTGCCTCTTCCTCTCTCTCGGGGAAGTGGCCAGTTCCCCTGATAGTGTTACCAAGATGAGGAACGTTCTGTGGGGAATCATGGACACGATCAATAACACAGTTTGTTGGGGCAATCTCAGATTTCTTATATGGCTGCTTTTCATCAAATGCTGGGTTCCTTTCAAAAATCACAGCCATCTATGTAACTGCCAGCTCAGTAATATAAACTATGGGCTTTCACCAAATTTTAATTCTGATCAAACCCCTGATTCACATGAATCCATCTGTCCGTAAGTACAGATTTAACTTAACCGTAAGTGACATTATCTCCTCAGCGTTTTTATTAAACAAAAGATCTGCTGAGAGTTTCAGCCTTGTTTCCAAAAATTAGGTAGGGACTTTTTGTCAAACCATTCAAAAATGGGCTTTAGAAATATCTGCTTGTGACTTAATGCTGTACTTGCGTTTTTCAACCATAAAGATGGTACCTAGCTGACCTAAAAACATTTAATTTATGGGCGTGGGGTGTCTAATAACTGAAATACGTATTTCAAGTTTAGTGATTATGCTACAATATTTTTTTCTAAGACTTTCAGTTTACAATGGCAATGCTGTTTATGGAGGTTTGCTAGTATTAAGCTAATATTAAGTCAAAGGAGGAAGCTTATAAAGTTGCCAGAAAAAGCAGTCAGCCTGAGGATTGGGATCTTTTTAGAAATCAGCAAAGGGGGACCAAGAAATTGATAAAGGGAAAATGGAATATGAGCACAAACTAGCGAAAAATATAAAAACGGATTGTAAAAGCTTTTATAGGTATATGAAAAGGAAAAGACTGGCGAAGGTAAATGTAGGTCCTTTACAGTCAGACAGGAGAATTTATAATGGGGAATGAGGAAATGGCAGAGAAATTAAATAAATACTTTGTTTCTGTCTTCACGGAGGAAGACACAAAAAAACCTCCCAGAAATACGAGAAAACCAAGGGTGTGATGAGAATGAGGAACTTAAAAAAAAAAAAAAAAAAACATTACTAGCAAAATTAATGGAATTAAAGTCAACAAATCCCAAGGACCGGATGACCTACATCCTAGGGTTTTGAAAGAGGTGGCCAGTGGAATAGTGGACGCATTGGTTGTCATCTTCCAAAATTCTATAGATTCTGGAACGGTTCCTGCAGATTGAAGGATAGTAAATGTAACCCCGCTATTTAAGAAAGGAGGGAGAGAGAAAACTGGGAACTACAGACCTGTTAGCCTCACATCAGTAGTTGGGAAAATGCTGTAATCTATTATAAAGGATGCAATAACTGGGCACTTAGAAACTAATAGTAAGATTGGGCAGAGTCAACATGGATTTATGAAAGGGAAATCTTGTTTGACAAACCTATTGGAGTTCTTTGAAGATGTAACCAGTGGAGTATACAAAGGGGAACCGGTAGATGTGGTGTATCTGGATTTTCAGAAGGCCTTCGATAAAGTCCCACACAAGAAGTTGGTGAACAAAATTAGGGCACGTGGAGTTGGGGGTAATATACTAGCATGGATTGAGAATTGGTTAACAGACAGAAAACAAAGAGTAGGGATAAACGGGTCTTTTTCAGGATGGCAGGCTGTGACTAGTGGGGTACCGCAAGGATCGGTGCTTGGGCCCCAGTTATTCGCAATCTATATCAATGATTTGGATGAGGGGACTAAATGTAACATTTCCAAATTTGCTGATGATACAAAGCTAGGTGGCAGTGTCAGTTGCGAAGAGGATGTGAAGAGGCTTCAAGGGGATCTCGACAGGCTTAGTGAGTGGGCGAGAACATGGCAGATGGAATATAATGTGGATAAATGTAAAGTTCTCCACTTTGGTAGAATAAACAGAAAGGCAGAGTATTTCCTAAATGGTGAAAGATTGGGGAATGCAGATGCTCAAAGGGACCTGGGTGTCCTTGTACATGAGTCACTGAAAGTGAATGTACAGGTGCAGCAAGCCATTAGGAAGGCAAATGGTATGCTGGCCTTCATTACAAGAGGATTTGAGTACAGGAGTAAAGAAGTCTTACTCCAATTATATAGGGCCTTGGTGAGACCACACCTGGAGTACTGTGTACAATTTTGGTCTCCTTACCTAAGGAGGGATATATTTGCCATAGAGGGAGTGCAACGAAGGTTCACAAGATTGATTCCTGGGATGGCAGGACTGTCGTTTAAGAAGAGATTGAGTAAACTAGGCCTTTATTCTCTTGAATTCAGAAGAATGAGAGGGGATCTCATTGAAGCATACAAAATTATTACAGGGCTTGATAGGATGGATGCTGGGAGAATGTTTCCCTTGGCTGGGGAGTTTAGAACCAGGGGCTACAGCCTCAGGATAAAGGGTTGGCCATTCAGGACTGAGATGAGAAGAAATTTCTTCATACAGAGGGTGGTGAATCTTTGGAATCCTCTACCCCAGAGGGCTGTGGAGGCTCAGTCATTGGATATATTCAAAACAGAAGCCGATAGATTTCTGACTAGTAAGGGCATCAAGGGATATGGCGATAGGGCAGGTGAATGGAGTTGAGGCAGAAGATCAGCCATGATCACATTGAATGGCGGAGCAGGCTCGAAGGGCCGAATGGCTTACTCCTGCTCCTATTTCTTATGTTCTTATGCATTTACATTTTACTTTTTCAATTATCTTTATGGATTTTTGTCAGTTTTGCTCATAACCAGCAGATGGCAGTACTATTTCAAAGTGTCTTCAACCGTAACCACTTTTTAAAAAGAAGCTAGGTATCTTGGAGGTAAAGGGATTTTATGTGAAAGTTTTGTATTCAAACTGATTGATGCCAGTTGTGGTGTTTGAGTTTACGCTTACAATCTGTATACTTGTGTAATTCGTGATAGAATTTTGTAATTGTTTCTGATTTGTGTTAGTTAGCACTCTGAAACATAGATTGTTTTTACCCGTACCTGTATAATATATCTAAAGCTAAATTTGTGAATTGAATTTAGTACTACTGCAGACACTTCTCAGAGACCATGTTGGACCTGATGAGTATTCTATTCAGAGGCTGTCTTCTCCACTTTGTGAAGTTTGTATCAGTTTAAATTTATAAAAATAGCTTCTAATGCAGCTGAAATTGAGGATGAAGATCTATTCATTGGATCAAGTACACAGCACATCTCTAAGTCACAGAGGCAGATCCTGCAGACACTATGGCCCGGAATTTCATCAGCGGCGAAGGAACGGCTTTCACCTCGCGTACAGTTGCCCACAGATTTTTTCGGGGTTTGTCAGCGGAGACATCCAGTCATCTGGCGTCTGTTTCAATGCGCCGCCCTCTGCAGGGGATCTGTGGCTTCTGTGAACAGGGATAGCAACAGCAATGCTCTTCAACCAATCAGACTGATGAATCCTTACTGAGCCATGCAGAATCTAAACTACAAAGTAAAAGAACAGGAAATATAAATTACACCTAAATTATGTACAGGAAGTGAAATAAAAATTGGGACATACAGATGGGATTAAAGGAGAGAGATAAAAATTATTTAGTTTTTTTTTAAATCTCCTACATTAATTTTCTTCTGAGGGAATGAGACTCCACACTTATAAAATTAATTTTTCAGGGCCAGAGAGGTTATTCTGCAGTAATTATCACTTATTACGCCATTAAAAACTCTCTCCTTTTTCATCCGTTTTTAGTGCGGAACTAGTGGTAAGTACCCCAAGTTCACGCCATTCGTGATTTCAGTGTCGAGTCTATCGGCGAGGACTGCAACAGCACACCTTGTGGAGGATCAGAGTATCTGACAGTAACTTCTAGATTTCCGCATTTAACTGCGCATGTGCGGACGCCAGAAGTTGCTGATAGCCTCGCCGTTATTATTACAGCAAAATCTGGGCCATTATTTTGAAATTGCACAGAAAGCTCTCAAGCCTACAGGATAATGCAACATCAGCGATGTTATCTGGCTTTGATTTTATTTTTCTTAAGTAGCAATAAGAAGCTGTAGCTTTTAAATTGTTTAAACCAAAACTGAACAGTGTAATATATCGAGGTTGATCACTTCAGGGTATACGTCTCTTATTTGTACATTACGAAGTCACTTGTTATCAGATCTGAGCTGTCATTCTGTCTTAATTCCAACTATTAATTCTTCATTTTCTTTTTCCCTTTTTTAAAAAAAAAAACTTTTTACAGTTACGTCTAGATGAAGCTCAGGAGGCTGAATGTCAGGTGCTGAAAATGCAGTTGCAGCAGGAACTTGAGCTGCTTAACGCGTACCAGAGCAAAATAAAAATGCAGACTGAGGCGCAGCATGAGCGTGAACGCAAGGAATTGGAGCAGAGAGTCTCGCTACGCAGAGCCCTACTAGAGCAAAAGGTACACGGTGTGTCTGTGAATGCTAACTTATCACCTCCAGAGCTTCAAAAATGGTTTAAGATTTTAAATAAGCTTCAGAAGTGAAACTCATCCAGTTAACTACTTTTAAAATGGCTCTGTTGCAAACCCTTTGTGTATCTTCTTGATACACCTGTAAATACTGATGTCATATTCGTAGCTTTAAAAGCTTCTAAAGTTTCACCTCATTAATTTGTAAAAGGATTGTTGGATGAGTTACTTGTTCCAGTAGTGTATCTACTAACGCACTGCCCCTGAACACCATAATGTCGATCAGTAACTCTTCTGTATTGTCTTTAAAAGCTTATTTAAGAGAAAGAGCATTTGAAAATGTAAGCACTCAGTAAACCCTCTCAATTACTTAAAAAGAGTACTCCATACTGCTTGTATTAAAAAAAAAACCTGAAACTTGTTCCCAATAAATTAGAAATACATTTGCTAGACACTAGAGGCAGGCTGTCTTTTATTCTCTTGGATTTATTTCAAAAACAGCCTTGAGGATTCATAGAAACATAGAAGATAGGAGCAGGAGTAGGCCATTCGGCCCCTCGAGCCTGCTCCGCCATTCAATAAGATCATGGCTGATCATCCAAATTCAGTACCCTGTCCCTGCCTTCTCCTCATATCCCTTGATCCCTTTAGCCTGAAGAAATATATCCAACTCTTTCTTGAATATATTTAATGAACTGGCCTCCACCGCCCTCTGTGGCAGAGAATTCCACAGGTTCACCATTCTCTGGGTGAAGAAATTCCTCCTCATTTCAGTCCTAAATGGCTTACCCCTTATCCTTAGACTATGACCCCTGGTTCTGGACTCCCCGGCCATCAGAAACATCCTTCCTGCATCTAATCTGTCCAGACCTGACAGAATTTTATAGGTTTCGATGAGATCCCCTCTCAATCTTCTAAACTCCAGTGAGTATAAGCCCAATCGACACAATCTCTCCTCATACGTCATTCCTGCCATCCCAGGTATCAGCCTGGTGAATCTTCGCTGCACTCCCTCCATGGCAAGAACATCCTTTCTCAGGTAAGGTGACCAAAACTGCACACAATACTCAATGTGTGGTCTCACCAAGGCCCTGTACAACTGTAGAAAGACATCCTTGTTCCTGTACTCGAACCCTCTTGCTACGAAGGCCAACATACCATTTGCCTTCTTAACCGCCTGCTGCACCTGCATGCTTACCTTCCGCGGCTGGTGCACAAGGACACCCAGGTCTCTTTGCACTTCCCCTTCTCCCAATCTATTGCCATTCAAATAATAATCTGCCTTCCTGTTTTTGCCCCCAAGTGGATAACCTCACATTTATCCACATTATAGTGCATTTGCCATGTTTCTGCCCAATCACCCAACCTGTCCAAATCATACTGGAGTTTCACACATCCTCCTCACAGCTTACCCTCCCACCCAGCTTTGTGTCGTCTGCAAATTTGGAGATATTACATCCAATTCCCTCGTCCAGATCATTAATATATATTGTGAACAGCTGGGGTCCTAGGACCGATCCTTGCGGTACCCCACTAGTCACTGCCTGCCACTCGGAAAACGACCCGTTTATTCCAACTCTTTGCTTTCTGTCCACCAACCAGTTCTTTATCCAAGTCAATACCTTGCCCCCAATCCCATGTGCCTTAATTTTGCACGCTAATCTCTTGTGTGGGACCTTATCGAAAGCCTTCTGAAAGTCCAAATACACCACATCCACTGGTTCTCCCTTATCTATTTTACCAGTTACATCCTCAAAAAATTCCAGTAGATTAGTCAAGCATGATTTACCTTTTGTAAATCCATGTTGACTTTGTCCGATCCTGTCACTGCTTTCCAAGTGCTCTGCTATTACATCTTTTATAATACTCTAGCATTTTCCCCACTACCGATGTCAGGCTTACCGGTCTATAATTCCCCGCTCTTTCTCTACCACCTTTTTTGAATAGTGGGGTAACATTAGCTACCCTCCAATCCATGGGTACTGTTCCAGAGTCTATCGAGTTCTGGAAGATGACCAGCAATGCATCTACTATCTCTAGGGCCACTTCCTTAAGTACCCTGGGATGTAGACCATCAGGCCCTGGGGATTTATCGGCCTTCAGTCCCATCAATTTTCCTAACACCATTTCCCTACAAATACCGATTTCTTTCAGTTCCTCCCTTTCATCAGACCCTATGTTCCCCGGCATCTCTGGGAGGTTATTTGTGTCCTCCTTTGTGAAGACAAAACCAAAGTATGTATTTAGTTGGTCTGCCATTTCCTTGTTTCCCATATAAGCACATTAGTTTTACCACTTTCACTCCAGTTTCATTTTGGAAATGGACATACTGAAAACCATATCCAAGTCACTGCAGATCTGTAAACAGCGAGCCGTGGAGTTTCCATTGCAGAAGCTGAATTTGAGAGGCATGTGAGCATGCTGGGCATGGGTATTTCAGTGCTCTGAATAGATGATTGGATTAGAGATTCCTAATTGAACAGTTGAGTTGATAAAGATATTGTCACAAATGATCAACCAATTAAAGAGTGTATGCCCTTAGCTCTGTTCGATTTTCTGATTCATAAGAGCTTGGCTGTCCCAGTCACTTTTTTTTAGTCAGTAGAAAATTTACTGGCAGTAGAGCAGGTGTTTGAGCATACAGTATGAGAAGCTCTGTCATACTGTTCCTCTAAATATTTGTTGGTGGCAGTATAACTGCATTCCCTGCTTCTATCATTGAACAGATGGTACTGGTACTGCGCTAGCAATTACGTTATAATGGCACTTGTTAAAGCACTGCTTCCTGTTCAGCGCCAGGCAGAATTAATATTTGGAATCTGCTGAGGAGTTCATGACAATCTGGAGGTTATAAATTATATCAATCGCATAAGCAGATGGAAACACCAAAGTTGCAGTATTATTTTCCTATGCTGCATATTAGTAAAATATAAAATGTAATTTTGAAACAACTGTTGCAATCATCAATTTATAAAATAGATCTACAATATTATTATATCATTTAGTATGTGCAGAGGATTTCCTGTCAATCTCATAAGTCATGAAGGTTGTGGGATGCATTAAATATCATAATGCTAAGCAGATTATAGTTTCAGATGTACCATAATTTGTATTTTACTTTTCCAGATTGAAGAGGAGATGTTGGCACTACAGAATGAACGCACTGAGAGAATACGAAGCTTACTGGAACGTCAGGCCCGAGAAATAGAGGCTTTTGACTCGGAGAGCATGAGACTTGGCTTCAGCAACATGGTCCTTTCTAATCTGTCTCCAGAGGCTTTCAGCCATAGTTACCCTGGAGCTACCAGTTGGTCTCATCACCCTTCTGGAGGAGCTGGACATCACTGGGGTCACCCCATGGGTGGCCACCCTCCAGCCTGGGGTCACCCTATGTCAGGTGGGTCCCAACCATGGGGACATCCTGCTGGCCCAGTTGTTGCTGTACCCAGAGGAGGTGGTATGGGGGTCCGCAACAGTCCCCAAGCTCTCAGGCGGACAGCTTCCGGAGGCAGATCTGAGCAAGGCATGAGCAGGAGCACAAGTGTCACATCGCAAATTTCAAATGGTTCACACATGTCTTACACATAATTTTAATAGGTTGGAGGAACAGTTGTGTTACTGCTGTCTTGCCTCCATGCTCTGCAGAAACCGCCCATTATGCATCATTTTGAAAGCCTTTTATTGGTACTGCGGTTGGGATGCAGAGTGCAGGCATGTTTGTCTAGCCTTTCAGGAAAAACAGATCTTTTATGTTAATACAGAATTTTTTCATTTGTCAACACTTCATACATTATCTGTTTGATCAGCCCTTGGGAAAAAATGTGAAGGAAGGCCAAAAGAAAATTCTTACTGAGCCTGGTTCTCTCCAGCTGGTGGCAGTGCAACACGGTGACTTCCCTTTACTTGTCCTTATTTAGTAGCATACTTTCTAAGTTGTGGCTTTATTTTGTGCATTTGAAATTTTCCTTTTAAGTATTACTTTTGGTTGCCATTAGTTTCTGCTGGCCATCACACCATTGTAATTTTTCAAGGGCTGAACCAGTAATCTCACCAGCTGCTAACCAACGTTATATTTGTTTGCCTGAGGCATTTATCTGCTGAAATAGGTATATATGAAAAAACAAGAAGTTTAGATTCTATTCCTAGAGCAGAACGAGAATATAGTGAACAGACTGGAAGTTGGGCTGTATTTGAAAGTGGGACCGAATTAAAGTCTGGTACAAGCATTTGGTATTTATGTACAGCCGCAAACCTGCATTTGTTTAGTGGTCAGTTACTCATCTGGCATTAACCCTTCGCTACATTATCTGTGAATTATTTAGCCACTAACATGTCTAGAGTATGGACACTAGTTAATAGGAGGAATATTAATTTTAACTAATGCATAACAATGATGCCATAATTAAATCACCAAATAATAGATGAAAGGAAAAACTGCCTTCTGCTAACCGTTTTGATTTTTCCCCACTCCATAATTTTCAGATTTATTCATTATGTGCAGCATACTCCTTTTTGCAAACCTTCCCACCACCCACTGAGCATGTTATGTGGCTCAAAAATGGTGATACTGCACCATAGAGAACATGCTCCAAATTTAAGGTGTTTACAAACTACCATAGAACGCAGTTTTAAACTCTACATATGAGAATTAACAACACATTACCATTACTGAAAACCACATATATTGTTCTTAAAACAGTTTCGATACAGAACACTATTTTTAAATTATACAGATAGTATAATTTTATTTTTTAATAAGTAAAAATTAGAGTGTTTTTGTAATAGGCTGTTGTACAATATGTTCTGACCTTTGGCACATCTCAGAAAGGACTTTACATTGTGCATGGTCTGTGAATTGTACAATAATCTATTGCCACTATGCTGTGAACATTATTGTCCCTTCAGAAAGAACACTGCAGTAAGTAAAACGCTTCCCTAAAATTCAGGTTACATCAGAAAAGTTTTTTTTTTTTAATTGAAGAATGTATGTATCTGTAAATATGTAGTAAATTGGAATTGCTGAGCTGCTGGCCTAGTTCCTGACTTTTTTATACTGAATTTAGGTTCTGTCAACTAAAAAAAGAACTTAGTGCCATTATTAGCACCAGTGAGCATGCCTATGACTTTTTAGCATTCTATGTATCACTATTACTACGCTGTAGTATAATGTAACAAGTCTTAAATGTGTTATACAGACAAGAAAATACATCTGAAAGCTATGCTTGCTTCGCGTCCTTCCAGTGCTGACTGACTGGGCAGTAGAAAATTCCATGTACATACTGCATTCCATATAAAAACTACTTTTGGTATAAACTTATGCTGAGATGACATTAAATCTTGCCAATAACCTAACTTGTTACTTCCTGCTGCATTGTGTAACTTGTCACATAATAATTTTAGTTGTCATGACTTTGCCAAAATCATTGATCTGGGTAGGAAGGCAGGTTGGTTAAGTGTTTTCATATGTTTAACTTTATTGCAACTTTGGCAAGGTTTAAATTATTCCCCTCCCTGCCCCAGGTGGTTGGTTTGTTTCTGCTGTTGGTTGTAGTTTGCCATTTTAATGCTAGATTCATGCCCCGTAGACACCATTTTTTTAAATTGCAAATTCTAATTATTATTAAAAAGAAAAAGGGGAGAACTAAGTGCTGAGAACAGAACATTTTTCAGCTTTGCATTTGAGTGATGGTACAGTGTGCACACTTCGATCATTTATGCAGGGTGCTTGAATGATTTTTGCTGGTGGAAACTCTGATTTCTAAATTGTAGACTTGTAGTCAGCACTGCTTAGACAACAGCATTTCATAAAAACCCCGCCCAGTATTGTCTACTTTGATCTTTGAGAGCAAACAGTCAGATGTGATAACCTCGCTGGTTCAAGTATCTTTATTACATTGGCTCATGACTTTGAGATGAAGTGATTAACTGACTCTTATGTTTACATACTCCATTGGAGTACAGTAGTGGGTTAAGATTTTGAGGAGTCTCCTCTGTTCTGTAATTAGCTACATTGTGAAAGAAGACTTGCAAAAACAATTTAGACATCACTGACCCAAAATCAGAACTTGCTACTCTGTCACAGGCTATTGGCTTTTAGCTTCTTTTATAGCCATGGAAATATTAATATTTCTTAAAGCTGAGAAATGTTTATTTTGTAAATTAAATTTAAGATGAAATCTTAGCCACAATTTAAAACTTGTACCACAGTAAATTACATTTTAAATATAGTTCGAGTTTAGTATTTGTTACAGAAGTCTTTTCTTAATTTATCAGTTGCTTCCATTATTTTTAGTAAACTTTGTGTCCCACTTTTTAAAAAAATTATCTACTTATGGCTACTTTTATTTATAGATCTAAATGTTAATTTCTGGTCTTGACACAAATCCTTTTGAAAATCTTGCCTGTTGTGTAAAGTTGGGTACATGATCTGCTTAATGTCTCTACCAATGCTGCTCAGATCAGCTTCTAGGAGGTTCATGAGGTGCCAGAGTGACTCACCTCCTATTTAGTTGTCTTTTTCCCTCCCCAAGCAAGAAATACCTAGCTCCCACTTAAGACCCTCCAGTGGGGATCAGGAATTCACCATGGAGATATTAACTGGCAACCTGCCATTGCATTGTACAGCATGTTGAAATTCAACACATTGTGCCATCATGCTATCAATAGCTGTGATTTTTTTTTAGCAGACTTGAGAGCAACCAGAATGAAGAGTCATGTAACCATTTGATCTTCCATTTTACTCACTGTTATGCTACCTCTTGCAGAAGATATGGGATGAAAGTTAGAAACTTAAATAGCGAGCAAGAATGTAGTAGAAAATAATTATAAGGACATTGGTGAAATTCATTATGCACAGTGACTAAAAATGTTTCAGATCCCATGAGTGCGCTGTGCTCATTCATTTATAAAAAGTGGTCCAAGTGTGATACTTCAACTCCTTGAACAATGATGAATGTCAGCAATGATGCACATCACGTTCTTTCACTGGATTCTGTTTGTTCCTCTGGGTCTGTGTAGTTGAATACCCACACTAATTACTGAACAATTTGTGCAATCAAATTGCTGGCATTTATCAACACTTTCATTGTATAAATAGGATACCACATGGGCCTTGGTGGGGGGGACCATATTTATACAACTCTGAACCTGACTTGACATAAAATGCCAACTTTGTCTATTATGCAGTCAGAACCACTGATTGTGTAAAAGTGGTCACAGTAATCTGTGTGCTCTACTTTTATATCCTTAGTATATTTGCAATACACTTTCTATGGTCTAATTACAGTTCAAGTTAGCTTCACTGAATTTGTGGTGTTTATCAGGGAATTCTGGGCGTTTAGCTTGCCTCCATCTTCTGTAATGTTTATATTAAAAATAGTTCTGAGTACCATTTAATATAAATTACAAAAGAAAAACGCACTCTCCAATCCCTGGCACCCTTTCTCTCTCACCCATACATTCTAATTTTGTCTCCATTCAGCATCTCTTCCTGACCACTCAAGTTTGAGGTAGGCAACTCCCCACTTGTGCCAATGGCCTAAATCCACAGCTCTGTCACAGGGTATTGGTTTAAAGTATATTTTATAGCTGTGGAAATCACCATGTTTGATACTAAGGCTGTGAAAGCTTTCTTTCCACATTGCAATTAAGGTGACAGTTTAAGGAGTTGAAAATGGAGGAGGGACCCAAGAATTAATTTTAAGCCTTTATAAAAACACACAATTATATGTTTGAGTGAAAGAAATGTACTGTCAATCATAGTGTATGATGAGATGAGCAGCAATGCCAATGTACTCCCTAACTTTGCTTTGGAATCTAAACTTGTAGAACAATGCACTATAATGGTTAACCATTTGAGTATCAATGTGTGATGCTGAATTATGTAACTTTGCAAAGAAGAAAGTGTTTCCCTGTGCCACATGCAAGTTAGTCTGAATATGCCATAATCCAGTTGGATTTCCTTTCAGTTGCTTATCAGAGGTGATTTATTAATTAAATAGCTTTGTTCTCCATTTTGTAATTAGTTCAAAATGGCAGTCTGACTGCTCAAGTACAGCTTTAAATTAAAAGTAAAATTCTCCCATTCTTCAATCCAAAGCTGCTGTTCAGGTAGCTTCTACAATGGGGACAGGTAAAAAGATTGAACTCTTTGGTTAACTCTCTTCCATTAATTTACGTGGATGCATGTAGTAAAAACATTGCACTGAACTAGAATACTCCACCCCACAGCAGAAATCCCCCAAAATAACACCAACTATGCACATTTTAGGTAGAAGACGGGCTGATAGCTAGTGCAGAAATCCTATGAAGACATCAAGGGTGGAAAGAAAGCAGCTTAACAATACTGTCAAATTACCATGTATGTCATTTGTTTTGAGAAGCAAGTATCAACAAATGTGCCAACAGTGTTGCTTTTTATAATTGACTTTGATAATGACAATGTTTTTGAAGGGACAATATAGTTGCCAATTAAGAATGCTACAGTGTAAGGGGTGGCATAGTAACATTGCAGTTTACATGGTGACTTCACAATCTTGATTATTTGCAGTTTCTTTTTACTCCATTGCTTGTGATTAGCTTTTTGTTTTCACACAAGCCGTTAGATGGGAACATTAGGCTGCCCTGATATGGCTCTTTAACATAAGAACAAGATTGCAACAAGGTTGTGAATGATTCTGTAGATAGCATTGTCCAATAGAAATTGCTGACTAGACAATGGCATGGCTTCAGTGAAACCATTTTAGCCACATGCTCTAATTTTAGAAAACATCTTGCATACACTCACACAATGCAGATAAATGTACTTCACGCATATTCACTTAAAAAATATCTGCCACCATTCAGTAACCAAGCAAGTGAAACAATGATCAAAAGACACTCATAATCTACTTTATGTTTACCATTTTACTAACATGCATAAAAAGGTTGAAGCACACATGCATACACTGTGCAAATGAATGTTGAGATCACATGCTCAATGACTGTGTCTATTACTCATTTTTATTTACTAATCATAAGTGCAATTAGCCAGATATGGATTCCCAATTAGCCATATGTGGCTAATGTATTTGACAACATGGCTATAGGCCATTTACCTGCACTCCAAGCTGAGGGCAATGTGAAGATGAACAGTCATGAATGAAGACATAAAGTAAGTTGGGGAGGTGGAAAAACAAAAATGACCATCTAGCTGTAATTGCCCAACAGCAAAAGTCACAGACCGAAGATTTGTTATCAGACTCTGCCCATCCAGGGCCATTGTACAGTTTTCCAAACTGCTCCCAATAAGCTTTTGCTTAAGCTTTAGAATACCCCTTACTAGATTCACCGTTAAGAGAAAGAACAATGATTGGCCAATACTGCTGCCCAGCAGTCAGGACAGGAGGAAAGGGAGCTCACCAAGATCAACCTAGTGCTAAGATCTGTGGAATATTCAACAGTAGGTTATTATGGTACAGTAGTAATCTGTTAACGTGTAGTAATGAGCTTTACCCACCGTTGAGGTCGGGAATGACTACATGCTGTTTGGTAAGCTAATCTAATGTCCTTAGTTATACAAAATTCTTTTTTCTCTTGCTATAGTTGTCGCTGGCTCTGAACAAAAAAGAAAAATCACAGCTCTTACTGGGGGTTCTGAATAAATTAACGCAGTTCCAGTTTTTAAAAATATAATATAGAGTGCATATAATGAAAGATGGCCTAATGACTTGACATCTTGTAAATGCATAATTTTATTAACAATTTCTTTGCAGTAAGATATTTATATGGTGTAAAGGGTTAAAGAAAACCACTAAACCCACACAGTACTTGAAAAGGGTATTTGTACTAAAATACAGATGTTCATTACTAACGATGCTACTATCAGAATCCCTTTTGTTTTAGTATGCAACAAAAAATAGTTTAATGTGCATTAGTAATGGATGAGGGACTGTGAGAAATGTTAATATTGTACATTTTAAATAGCTTGCAGGAATTGTGACAAAAAAACTTGAGATTTCTAACATAAACATTTTAAATGTTTTAACACTAGTCCCATGGGGTGAAGACAACACATCATGAATGTATAACCTAATCTAACCTAGAGCAACTGGCTGGTTTTAACAAATCAGACAGCATGTTTGAGCTTCTTCAACTTTTATCTTTACATTTCTATTCTATTTTGGGTTTTTTTTGTTCTCGGCATAATTCTGAATTTTATTTGCACATATATGGTAGAAAAATCTGAATTTTAAATTTTAACAACCAAATCTGCTTTAATCATTTTTTTAGCAATATGTTATTCCAGTCGTTCATAGCCAATTACCAATAAGTTCCTTTGCTTACTGGTATTTCTTTTAAAAATTGTACAGTAAAAATGTCAGTATTCTGGTAACTTCTGGTTCAACATACATTAGCTCATATAACCTGTATTAATTGTATAGATTGTGAAGTTAAGCTGTTACCAAGTGTCAGAGAAAGAGAATAGGGTCATATGTAATATTTTGTTTGTAATTATCCTTTGTATCGTTACAAAGGAGATGTTAAAATCAACTGTAATAAAGTAATTTTAGTACAGCTTGTGTATTTTTTTCTTATTTAACTATTATTTCAGATGGCTGTCATGTTATTAAATTGTGTGAATACTTTTTTACAATGTAGGAATCTACACACCGTTTGATACAGTATATGATTTGATATAAATGTAGCCACCCTGAAATCACTAATAGAGGTAGAATCCATTGAGTACAATCTGGAACTTTGAAAATTGGTTTACAACTTTTTTTTTAGTCATCTCAATTAATGAAGAAAGCAGCTTAGTATTAATAGCAACAGTCATCTTTGGAGATGAGATAAATTTAATAAAAAATCAAACCAGAAGGGACATAAGAATTTGCATATTTGACACTTCTGTTTTTTAGAAATATGCAAACGTTTTTGAAGACTTTTGTTCACCCTAAATATTTATTTGTAATTTACAACTGTGAGATGTGTCTTTCTGTAGATGCTGGATTTTCACATTGCTTTTTATAAGAGGTGGTTTATAGTGTTTGGAGGCCATCTATTGTAAAATATAGGGCTTGAGGCCTTGTTTCAGTGGTTACAATAAAATCCAAACTTGATAACTTCTATATACAGTAGTGGTAGATATGCATCATTGCAGATACAGGAAACCAAACTAAAATTGCTGGGTAGCCCCATGACTTCCTGAAAATAGCCAACTTCGAATAGAATTTTTTTTTAAACTGTGTGTGAATTTTGTGCTCAGCAAGGTGAACTGCCAGAGAATGGAACACTTTCATCGGAACAGGAATAGGCCATTCAGCCCCTCGAGCTTGTTCCGCCATTCAATGAGGTCATGGTTGATCTGTAGCCTAACTCCATTTTAGACACCCATCATCAGCATTAAACAGTCCCAAGTTGGGTATACTACCGTGGCTAGATGCACAGTAAAGCTACTTCTACATTGCTGCAGTTATGCTCAGCCCTAATCGCAGAAGATTAACTCCTCCTGCACAATTTGACATGTTTTCTATTTTCCATGCCAGAAATCCTATTGGGCCAATTTTATGCTGTGTCCATGCTAACTAGCAACTGGATTGAGACTGTCCGAACTCATTTCACTTAGGACCTTTACAGAAGAGAATAATATTTTTGGAACGTCTCTGGCATGTGCTTCATCTTCTGGCAAAGCCAATTACAGAAATCGTTCCAATGACATATTCTCCTTTACTTCAGGGATGAGTACAGGCTTGTGACAATCCAAATTTTTAAAAAAAATAGAAGATGCTGGTTTTAATTTTTTCTCTCTATAACCTGGGATGGTAGGATTAGTTTGGGATTTATGCTTCATGTAGGAGTGAATGACACAGATACTTTGTAATAAATTAGTCATTTTCTGGCATTCAACATCTGAGGATGAATGACACTTGGTTGCAAAGTGGTATTCGTAGATGAGCAGAGGCAGTTTCCAGGTCCCTAGCTCAGTTTTTCTACCAGGAAATGAGATTTTTCTTTCTGTAAAGTAACCTAGCTGTGAATTAAATGGCTCCAATTGAATAACTAGTATTAATAGTTTAGAAATTAACACAATATTTGTGTTATTAGGCTTCATAATACATGGATTATCTCCTTGGTTTATACAGCTGGCTCAAGATCAGGTATGTTGATAGGAAATGTTTAACAATTGTTTCAACAAAGTATGAAGATGTGAGATATACTATTGCTCAAATTACATTCCTTTCCAGGAACTGCCAAATTAGTGAGTGCAGGTGGAATCAAAATCCAGGCGGTTCTAGTATTTGAAAAATAAATACTTTTTTATTAAATTACTAGAAAAAAAAAGAGTAAACTACAAATCTATATACCATTGCTCATGATCATTAAAGAATTATCAATATTCTAAATAACTTTTGTGTTCATTTATGCCTCATCCATGCCATTGTTACCTCTAGACTCAACTATTCCAATGTACGATAGCAAAATACTGCAGATGTTGGAAATCCGAAATAACAACAGAAAATGCTGGAAAAACTCAGCAGGTCAGGCAACATCCGTGGAGAGAAATTTGAGTTGACGTTTCGGGTTTGACCCTTCTTCAAATGTACTCCTGGCCAGCCTCCAATCTTCCACCCTCCGTAAACCTGAGGTCATCCAAAACTCTGCTGCCCCATGTCCTAACTCGCACCAAGCCCCGTTCACCCATCACCCCATGATCGCTGACTAACACTGGCTCCCGGTTAAGCAACGCCTTGATTTTAAAATTCTCATCCTTGTTTTCAAATCCCTCCATGGCCTGTAACCTGTGGCAGGCAGTGACTAGTGGGGTACCGCAAGGATCGGTCCTAGGACCCCAGCTGTTCACAATATTTATTAATGATCTGGACGAGGGAATTGGATGTAGTATCTCCAAATTTACAGACGACACAAAGCTGGGTGGGAGGGTATGCTGTGAGGAGGATGTCGTGAAACTCCAGTACGATTTGGACAGGTTGGGTGATTGGGCAGAAACATGGCAAATGCACTATAATGTGAGGTTATCCACTTTGGTGGCAAAAACAGGAAGGCAGATTATTATTTGAATGGCAATAGATTGGGAGAAGGGGAAGTGCAAAGAGACCTGGGTGTTCTTGTGCACCAGTCGCTGAAGGTAAGCATGCAGGTGCAGCAGGCAGTTAAGAAAGCAAATGGTATGTTGGCCTTCGTAGCAAGAGGGTTCGAGTACAGGAACAAGGATGTCTTGCTGCAGTTGTACAGGGCCTTGGTGAGACCGCACCTTGAGTATTGTGTGCAGTTTTGGTCGCCTTATCTGAGGAAGGATGTTATTGCCATGGAAGGAGTGCAGTGAAGATTCACCAGGCTGATACCTGGGATGGCAGGAATGACGTATGAGGAGAGATTGTGTTGATTGGGCTTGTACTCACTGGAGTTCAGAAGATTGAGAGGGGATCTCATCGAAACCTATAAAATTCTGTCAGGCCTGGACAGACTAGATGCAGGAAGGATGTTCCCAATGGCCGGGGAGTCCAGAACTAGGGGTCATAGTCTAAGGATAAGGGGTAAGCCATTTAGGACTGAGATGAGGAGGAATTTCTTCACCCAGAGAGTGGTGAACCTGTGGAATTCTCTGCCACAGAGGGCGGTGGAGGCCAGTTCATTAAATATATTCAAGAAGGAGTTGGATATATTTCTTATGGCTAAAGGGATCAAGGGATATGGGGAGAAGGCAGGGACAGGGTACTGAATTTGGATGATCAGTCATGATCTCATTGAATGGCGGAGCAGGCTCGAGGGGCCGAATGGCCTACTCCTGCTCCTATCTTCCATGTTTCTAACCTCCTCCAGCCCTACAACCTGCCGAGATATCTGCGCTGCTCTAATTCTAGCCTCTTGTGCATCACTGATTTAACTCAATCCATCATTGGTGGCCATGCCTTCAGCTGCTAAGACCCTAAACTCTTGAATTCACTCCCTAAACCTCTCCGCCTCTCTAACTCTCTTCTCCTTCAGACGTTCCTTAAAACCTGTAATAGAGTCATAGAGTTTTACAGCACAGAAAGAGGCCCTTCGGCCCATCGTGTCTGCGCCGCCCATCCATCCCTGTCCAGTCTAATCCCATTTTCCAGCATTTGGTCCATAGCCTTGTATGCAATGGCATTTCAAGTGCTCATCCAAATGCTTCTTGAATGTTGTGAGGGTTCCTGCCTCCACCACCCTTTCAGGCATTGAGTTCCACATTCCAACCACCCTCTGGGTGAAAAAGTTCCTCCTCAAATCCCCTCTAAATCTCCTGCCCCTTACCCTGAATCTATGCCCCCTTGTTATTGACCCCCCCACTAAGGGGAAAAGTTCCTCTTTATCTACCCTATCTATGCCCCTCATTATTTTGTACACCTCAATCAGGTCCCCCCTCAGCCTTCTCTGCTCCAAGGAAAACAACTCCAGCCTGTCCAGCCTCTCTTCATAGCTGAGGCGCTCCATCCCAGGTAACATCCTGGTGAATCTTCTCTGCACCCTCTCCAAAGCAATCACATCCTTCCTATAGTGAGGCGACCAGAACTGCACACAGTACTCCAGCTGTGGCCTCACCAGCGTTTTGTACAGCTCCATCATAACCTCCCTGCTCTTATATTCTATGCCTCGGCTAATGAAGGCAAGTATCCCATATGCCTTTTTAACCACCTTATCTACCTGCTCCGCTGCCTTCAGGGATCTATGTACATGTACACCAAGGTCCCTCTGACCCTCTGTACTTCCTAGGGTCCTACCACTCATTGTGTATTCCCTTGCCTTATTTGTCCGTCCAAAATGCATCACCTCGCACTTTTCAGGGTTAAATTCCATTTGCCACTTTTCCGCCCATCTGACCAACCCGTTTATATCGTCCTGTAGCCGGAGGCTTTCCTCCTCGCAATTTACCACCCCACCAATTTTCGTGTCATCTGCGAACTTACTGATCATACCTTTTACATTCTCATCCAAATCATTTATGTAGATCACAAACAATAAGGGACCCAGCACCGATCCCTGAGGTACCCCACTGGACACAGGCTTCCAGTCACAAAAGCAACCTTCGACCATCACCCTCTGCCTCCTGCCACTCAGCCAGTTTAGGATCCAACGCGCCAAGGCACCCTGGATCTCATGGGCTCTTACCTTCTTGACCAGTCTCCTATGCGGGACTTTGTCAAAAGCTTTACTGAAGTCCATGTAAACCACATCCACAGCATTTCCCTCATCCACCCCACTAGTCACCCCCTCGAAAAATTCGATCAGATTTGTTAGACATGATTTACCCTTGACAAAGCCATGCTGACTATCCCCGATTAATCCTTGCCTCTCCAAGTGGAGATTAATTTTGTCCCTCAGAATTTTTTCCAATAATTTCCCCACCACAGATGTTAGACTCACTGGCCTGTAATTCCCTGGTTTATCCCTGCTACCCTTCTTGAATAATGGTACTACGTTAGCTGTTCTCCAGTCCTCTGGTACATCCCCTGTGGCCAGAGAGGTTCTGAAAATTAGTGTCAGAGCCCCTGCAATCTCCTCCCTTGCCTCCCACAGCAGCCTGGGATACATCTCGTCCGGGCCTGGGGATTTATCCACTTTTTGGCCCGCTAAAACCGCTAGCACGTCCTCCCTCTCGATGCTAATATGTTCGAGTATGTCACAGTCCCCTTGCCCGATTTCTATGTCTGCATCGTCTTTCTCCATAGTGAACACAGATGCAAAAAATTCATTTAAAACCCCGCCTACATCCTCTGGCTCTACACACAGATTGCCACTTTGGTCCCTAATGGGCCCTACCCTTTCCCTGGTTATCCTCTTGCCCTTAATATACTTATAAAACATCTTAGGATTTTCCTTTATTTTGCTCGCCAGTGTTATTTCATGGCCCCTCCTCGCCCTCCTAATTTCTTTTTTAAGTATGCCCCTGCACTTTTTATACTCCTCTAGGGCTTCTTCTGTCTTTAGTCTTTTGTAACTGCCAAAAGCCCCCCTTTTATTTCTAATGCATTTTTGTATATCCCTTGTCATCCAAGGTTCCCTTTGCTTGTTGGTCCCACCCTTGACCTTTACAGGAACATGTTGGCGTTGTACTCTTTCTATTTCCCTTCTGAAAGTCTTCCACTGTTTTGATGTGGATTTTCCTATAAGCAGCTGCTCCCAGTCCACTTTGGCCAGATCCTGCCTTATCATATTAAAATCGGCCTTCCCCCAATTTAGAACCCTTATTTCCGGGCCGTCTTTGTCTTTTTCCATGACCACCTTAAATCTCACCGAATTATGGTCACTGTCGCCAAAATGCTCTCCTACTGACACTTCCACCACTTGCCCGGCTACATTCCCCAGAATTAGGTCCAGTATCGCCCCCTCTCTTGTCGGACTTTCTACATGTTGGCTCAAAAAGCTCTCCTGGATGCACTTTAAGAATTCTGCACCCTCTAAGCCTTTCACACTCTGACTGTCCCAATTTATATTGGGGAAGTTGAAATCCCCCACTATTATTACCCTATTATTTTCGCACTTCTCTGAGACTTGCCTACATATCTGTTCCTCTATCTCCCCCTGACTGTTTGGGGGCCTATAGTACACTCCCAGCAAAGTGCTTGCCCCCTTTTTGTTTTTAAGTTCTACCCATATGGCCTCATTAGAGGAACCCGCTAATATATCATCCCTCCTTACAGCAGTAATTGACTCCTTAATTAATATTGCAACACCCCCTCCCCTTTTACACCCCCCTCTGTCTCGCCTGAAGATTCTATACCCCGGAATATTGAGCTGCCAGTCCTGACCCTCCCTCAACCATGTCTCCGTGATAGCAACAATATCGTACTCCCATGTTTTCAACAACAACTTCAGTTCATCCACCTTATTTGCAAGACTCCTTGCATTAAAATAAATGCCTTCCAGCCCTGCCATATTCTCTTTTGCCTTCACATATTTGCTCTGCCTTCCCAGCTGACTTGTTTTTCCCTCTGTATTTGGCCGTAAATCACCCCCTACTATAGCTCCACTCTGTACCCCAACCCCCTGCCAAGTTAGTTTAAACCCTCCCCAGCAGTGCTAGCAAACCTCCCCGCAAGGATACTGGTTCCCCCCTGGTTCAGGTGTAAACCGTCCGACTTGTACAAGTCCCACCTTTCCCAGAAGCAGACCCAGTGATCCAGGAAACTAAAGCCCTCCCCCCTGCACCATCCCTTTAGCCACGCATTCATCTGTCCTATCTTCCTATTCCTATACTTACTAGCACGTGGCACCGGGAGTAATCCAGAGATTACAACCTTTGAGGTCCTGCTCAATCCTTCACCTAGCTCCATAAATTCTTGCTGCAGGACCTCATCCCTCTTTTTACCTATGTCGTTGGTACCAATGTGGACCACGACCACTGGCTGTTCTCCCTCCCCCTCCAGAATGCCCTGCAGCCGCTCAGTGACATCCTTGACCCTGGCACCAGGGAGGCAACAAACCATCCTGGATTCACGTCTACGGCCACAGAAACGCCTATCTGTTCCCCTTACTATAGAATCCCCTACCACTATTGCTCTCCCACTCTTTTTCCCCCCTTCCTGGGCAGCAGGAGCACCCCCAGTGCCAGGAAGTTGGCCGCTGCTGCCTTCCCCTGGTGAGTCATCCCCCTCAACAGTATCCAAAGCGGTATACTTGTTTGAAAGGGGGATGTCCTGCACTACCTGCCTGCCTTTGTTGCTCCGCCTGATGGTCACCCCCTGTGCTGCCCTACCCTGAGGCGTGCACAACTTGCTAAATGTGTTATCCACGAGCCTTTCAGCATCGCGCATGCTCCAAAATTCATCCACCCGCAGCTCGAGCGCCGCAATGCGGTCTACAAGTAGCTGCAGCTGGATGCATTTCCCGCACACATGGTCATCAGGGACACTGGCAGCATCCCTGACTTCCCACATAGAGCAGGAGGAGCAGAGCACGGGTCTGAACTCTCCTGCCATGACTTACCCCTTTAATTACTTTAAAAATTTATTCAATACCCCAGTTACAGGTATGCTCTAGGGCGCTTTATTTACCAACTATTTACTAATCTGCCCTAATATCTCCTTATGTGACTTGGTGTCCAATTTTGTTTGATAACGCTCCTGTGAAGCGCTTTGGGATGTTTTACTACTTTAAAGGCGCTATATAAATGCAAGTTGTGGTTCACATGTAACCGCAGTTTTTGGAAATCATATATATTGACTGCTATAAAATTTAGCCTGATTATGTCAGATAATGTGCTGCTCTAAAAGAGCTGTGTAAAACATGTCTAAATTTATTTCCTTAGTCGGCACCATAGGAACTGAAGTAGGCCATTCAGCCCTTTGAGTCTGTTCCACTGTTCTATTAAATCATGGCTAATCTGCACCTCAACTCGATTTATCCTCCTTTACTCCATGTCCTTAATACCCTAACCTAACAAAAGTCAATCAATCTCACTCTTGAAACTGTGATCACAATCTTTTGGAGGAGAGCTCCAGATGTCCATTACCCATTGTATGGAAAACGTGCTTCCTGATTTCACTCCTAACTGGTCTGGCACTAATTTTAAGATTATGCTCCCTTGTTCTGGTTTCCTCGCCAGAGGAAATAGTTCCTCTGCATCAACCCTTATTGAATCCATTTAACATTTTAACACTTTGATTAGGTCACCCCCTCAACTGTCAACTCGAGTGTGCATATTTGATGCCCAGTACTTTAGTTATTGGGACTGCAGGCAAAATACATATTGTTCCATTTCAGAGATGTAAACCATGAGGTCAGTACCATTGATTTGTAACAGACATACTTTGTTTTAGAAGTTCTCATTTATTCTTATACATATTTAAGGATAAGCCCATTATCTATCCAGGGAAAAGTCAGCGGCATATTTGTGGCAGCATGTATTCTTTCAAATGTTTTAATAGTTTTCAAACATAATCTTGTATCACTCCCATATAAATGCCCATTTTTTAAAGAATAGTTGGTATTAGTTCTGGAATCAGGAAATGAAGGTGGCAGGAAAGAACAATGTGTTGGTGAACTTCGCAGCAACATAGGGTACTTATGCCTGCACAATTACAATCTCCACCAGGATCAATATTTAATCATCAAAAAGCCAATGAACACCAGAAAGGTGTCTCCCTGGGACCTTGGAGAAAGTAAGCCACCTATGCCAAATGGCAACTTCCCAAGAGTTTGGGTTGGGATCGTCAGTGGCAAGGAGGACAATACAGGCCTTTCACACCTCTTCCTCCCCAAAAACATTAACTAGTCTTAAAGAAAAATTAAAAGCCTTACCAGCCCTGATATTAAAATATTGTATGTTAGACAATTCCAATACATACCTGACAAAGGAATCTAACGCGTAAGGAAACATGTTTGCACTTGTAATGTTATAATCTTAAATTAGACCCAATTTGCTGAAGTCGAAGATCATTCCTTACTTCAAACAAAGGAAAAGCTGTCCCTCCAATCAGATGCAGTGTCCGAATGATTACCTGTTAGTTTTTCCAATGGGAAAACCTGAAAGACCAGGGTCTGCAAAAATAGATTCTGATATCCAGAAAACCAATAACAAATAAGGAAAAATTGCAAATGTTGAAATCTGAAATAAAAACAAAAAATTCTGGGAATACACAGCAGGTCTATCAGCATGTGAAAGCAGAAAGACGGGTTAACATTTCTGTTGTCCCTTCAATAGTTCTGATCAGTTTGAACTTGGGTAGTTTTAACTTTGGGTGATCGTATAAAATGGGGTATATCGAATTGGCGATCCATTATTCGCCCCACCCAATCTTTCCTTCCATTGACTTCAATGAAACGCAACATTGGACGTGAATAATGGGCAGCTAATTCTATATCCCCCATTTTACACCATCACCCAAAATTTAATTCCCCCCCCCATGCCTTTAATCAGATGTTAATGTATATTTCCACGTTTTCAGTTTTAATTTCAAATCTGCAAAACTTAATGTTTACACCAGTAAGTGGCTGGAGTTAACTGCATTGATAGACAATACAAAATATTTTGCTGTTTAATGGTTAGTACAGTATTTACAAATTTGTATGTTTATATACAATACAAGTACTGTATACTAATAAAAAATACTTTTGCCTCCAAATCTCTTGCAAAGCACTTGTATAACTTTAAAAATGTCCAGTTATATTTTTTGTAGTACTTTACATTTACCTCTATCTTATGTAACATAAAATGTATCACTTTATTTTTAAGTTATAGAATGTTTTCACAATTTATTAGAAATGTATTCAAAATTAATAGGCATATCAACAGCTAAACTATGTCTTAATAGAACTATTTTTATGTAAAAACTGGATCTAATAATTTCATTTTACATTTGAGTATTGCTATCAAGGGCAAAAAGTTTATTTTTCATCTTGTATATGATCTTTGCCAGTTAAAAATCTGATGAATATTATGAGAACAAACAGGTTCTTTTTTGTGAGCAGCAACTCCCCTCCGTTTGCAGGACATCATTGACACTTTTCTTCGATAAACATTCTTTGTCCTTTCCTCAGCCCTGAAAAACTCACTGACTGATTTGAAATATTCCAGTAAAGCTTCATGGCTCCAGGTGGAAGATCTGCTTGTTAAAAAGCCACAATGTCCTCCATGCTTGGTTAACAAAAGGAAGAAATAGGGATTGGTTTCAAATAACTCAAAAGGCAGTGTGGTCTCTGGGTTGCCTCTGCACGGATCATCATTGCTGCAAATACACAGAAGGGGAACTGCGACCTCATCCACATCTCTCAGTGGATCATTCTTTTCCCAATAGGAAGCCCAACTCAAATTATTGATCTTAGACTGGCAAAATAGCGCTTCCTCCAACTCCCTGAGAGTGCAGCTCCTGAATAACTTCTCTGTATCTATTATGTCTCCAAGAACAGTGGCGTATCTAGAAATATAGAGCAATATAACTGTGAAATTCATGAAAAGATTCTTGCGTTTTTTGATATTTAAAATGAATACATTAGATTTTAGCCAAAGGTGAAGTAGAAAGGGATCTGGGATGATGTCAAATCATTGTAAATCAGCAATAAACAAAGCCAACAGAATGCTAAATTATATTATTACTCCAGTTTGGTATAAGTTGGATGATGTGCTAAAACTGTATCCTTATCGGATTGCTCCTCCAGTACTGTGGTCAACCAGGACATAGGGGCAACATCCAACCCAAGGAGGCAGTATAAAGAATCAGGAAGCTGATCTTCAGTGCCAAAAGATTGGGTTACAGGGAAAGACTAGAAAAACTGAGGCTCTCTAGCTTCAAAAGGCTGATTACTGAGAAAGGGATGTTACAATAATATACAAATATTAAACAGTCTAAATAAGGTAAATCCAGAACATGACTTCACAGTGAGCGAAGATACTAGAACAAGAAGGCACAGGCTGGCATTGGTGAATTTCTTCACAAATAATGATCAGCATTTGGCAAGGCACTCTGGCGGGGAGGGGCGCATTCAACATTTGGAAGGGTACCAAGTAGAGTGTCTGAAATGCACCTTGCCCAGTTTGATCTTTGAGGGTCTTTACCTGGATGTGGTTGCAGTCTGCCTTCAGTTAGTGATGAGACTCTTGTTCGAGTTTTAGCAGGAGGAGTGGCAGGGGAAAATGTGTTAATACTTGCATTTTTATAGCATCTTTATAGCATCTTATCATGACCTAATAGCTCAAAGTGCTTCACATACAATACATTACTTTTGAAATGTAGCAACTGTCAGGTAGACAAACACAGCAGCCATTTTATGCCAACATAATTCACAGTCATATCAATAACCAATTACCGTCTTTTGGTGGTATTGGTTGAGGGGGAAACATTGGCTACAACCCTAGAACTCCCCATTCTTCTTTGAACAGTGCAAGGGATCTTTAATATCAACCAAAACGGAGAGATGGGACTTTTAACATCTTATGGACTTTCTCAGTGCTTGTATTGGCATATCAGCCTCGACTGTAAGCTCAAACCCTGATAGGGGGCTCAAGGCCACAGCTTTGTGATCCACAATTGACCGCTATCAACTGCTGATAAAAGGGTGTGTCTGGCCTGACAAGTTCAATATCCAAATAATTAATCACTGTTGCTATGCTCTGTCATAGATTTAAGTGATTATAAATGTTGTTAGTAACAGCTGAATTTCCTGTGTAAAACAAAAAAATATTTGATGGAGGATTTCCCAGATTCTTTTTAGAAATGGTCTTCCACTAAAAAAAAAACTGCATTCTAGGCATAGGTGCACATTCTGGAACATTCAACTGACTTAGTAAGCCTTTCTCTCTCAAGTGAGAGGAGGTTTCTCTGTAGTTAGTTTATTTGGAACTGTGCCAGATTATAGAATCTGCCTGTGTATAATTCTCTACAGCTGAATATTTATTTGTTACTGTAATATATAACTGTTGCAAAGGTTGAAGGTTGTGATTGAAGTGTAAAAGATTTGAAGTAATTTTGAGCGCTTAGATTGTTCATACTTTGATAACCTTACTTTAGGTATATTGTTTTCCAGTGAGTTATAGTGAGGGGCTTTGATGCAGTTCTGGAAATGCAACTAGAATTAGAGTATTTTACAGCCAACAATGAACTTGGATTTTGTGGCTGATGAGGGTCATTTTCACTTTTACCACTTGGCAATAAACTGACAAAGTGGATTGCCCGTCTGTTATAGAACCTGCCCAATATTAATTTCAATGAACACAAGAACATAAATAGGAGCAGGAGTAGGTCATATAGCCCATCGAGCCTGCTTCCCCCCCTCATTCTTCTAAACTCCAGAGAATATAGTCCCATTCTACTCCATTTCTAAGTGACCTGTTATCACATCCTTAATAATAGGTTCTAGCATTTTCCCTACAACTGATGTCAGGTTAACTGGCCTATAGTTCCCCATTTTCTCTCTTCCCTCCTTTCTTGAACAGCGGGTTTACATTTGCTACCTTTCAATCCATGGGGACCATTCTAGAATCTAAGGAATTCTGGAATATCAAAACCAATGCACCCACTATCTCTGCAGCCATCTCTTTTAAAACCCTAGGGTATAGGCCATCAGGTTCAGGGGATTTGTTAACTTTTAGTCCTATTAATTTCTCCAGTACTTTTTCCTTACTAATATTAATTGCTTTAAGAACATAAGAAATAAGAGCAGGAGTAGGCCATACGAACCCTCGAGCCTGCTCCGCCATTCAATAAGATCATGGCTGATCATCGACCTCAACTCCACTTTCCCGCCTGATCTCCATATCCCTTGATTCCCCTAGAGTCCAAAAACCTATCTATCTCAGCCTTGAATATACTCAAAGACTCAGCATTCACAGCCCTCTGGGGCAGAGAATTCCAAAGGTTCACAACCCTCTGTGAAGAAATTCCTCCTCATCTCAGTCTTAAATGGCCTACCTCTTATCCTGAGACTATGCCCCCTAGTTCTAGACACTCCAGCCAGGTTTTCCAAAATTTCTATTATGTTCTTTGTGTCTTCTACCGTGAAGACAGACACAAAATATTTGTTTAACATCTCTGCCATTTCCTTATTCCCCATTATAATGTCTCCTGTTTCTGCCTCTAAGGGACCCATGTTTACTTTCACTAATCTCTTCATTTTTAAATACTTGTAAATGCTCTTACAATCTGTTTTTATATTTCTTGCTAGTTTACTCTTGTATTCTATTTTCTCCCTCTATCAATTTCTTGGTCATCCTTTGCTGATTTTTTAAAACCCTCCCAATCCTCAGGCATATTACTCTTTTTTGGCAACATTGTAACCTTTTAATCTAAAACCATCCTTAACTTTTCTTGTTATCCATGGCTGTACCACTTTTGCAGTGGAGTTTTTATTCCTCAAGGGAATGTCTATTCTTTGAGAATTATGAATTATTTCTTTATATGTTTGCCATTGCTCATCTACCATCATATCTTTTCATCTAATTTTGCAATCTACCTGAGCCAACTTGCCCCTCATGCCTCCGTAATTGGTTTTGTTTAAATTTAAGACCCTAATTTCGGGCTTAACCACATCACTCTCGAACTTAATATGAAAATCTATCATATTATGATCACTCTTCCCCAGAGCATCCTTTACTATAAGATCACTAATTAACCCTGTCTTATTACACAATGCTAGATCTAAAATAGCCTGGTCCATAGTTGGATGGAAATTAAAATCAGACAGGTTCTATAATGGGCAGGTGATCTGTTACTCCGGTTTACTGCCCAAGTGATGAAGGTGAAAATTACCCCCTAAATATCAGAACCATGAGGTCACCAGCTTGTAACATGCTTCAACTCTTTAACATATTCCTTGCTTCTCTCTTTCTTTCACTTCCCAATAGTCCTACTCTCTATGTAAGACTTCCCAAATTCAGCCACGAAGACTGAGTGGTTTATTATTGTATTTCTCAATTGCCATCTGTGTTGGTTCATGACTGCCCAACAGCAAAGATGCAGTTTAAATAGGGCAAGCTGAGTTCTGGCACATTTTTGCCCTTAAGACTGAAACCATGCTACTATATAAAGCTCCATCTGGTTACCCAGTTTAGTACTGCCAAATCGTTCCTATATAGGCACATACAATGTGAGCACTTTTTGGCCTTGCTGCTTAGAACGGGAAGTGTTCTGATTAGGGGTTACAGGCCCAATGATTTGAGTTACTGTGCTCCCAGCTGCTATTAATTTTGTATTGGGGCAAGTTCCAAGTTTCCTGCTGTAAATGCTTTACTTGTCCTATTGTGTATGAGCCTAATGTTGGAAATGGGACACAAAAGAGCAAAGCATATGGTCATGGGTGAATAGCTAAAAGTGTTAACGATAGACTTGTCAAATAATGAATATATGCTGCAATTAGATTCATGTAAAATTGGATTCAAAAAATGCCTTTATGTACCAATTGCATAATGGGTAATATGGATGCTTATGGAATAGCTTTTTAAAAATATATCTGTCTATAATATATAAAAACTTACATCTATGCATGTTCTGTTAACTTTTCCATTATAAATTCCCATACCCACATTTATAATGGGAATTGCTTATGTAACCTTCTAACCCTGTAATTACACTCTCTCGCCAGTGGGGCTGTGTAACACCCTAATTTTGCATCGCCCAGCTCCTCAGTCTGTACTGCAGCGAAACTCCTTTATTCCAACCAACTCAATTCTCTGCTTTCCAAATTACCATAGTTTTGACATTTAACTCTAAATAATAGAAATTCCAAGTATTATATAAAAATAGGACAGCATGTATGACTTTAAAATGGGTTCAATTATTTCCCTGCCCTCTAACGCTAATTCACCTGAAGACTACACTTGGCCTTGACTCCCTGTGGACAATGCCAGGAGAGCTTGACAGAGCAACACGACTAAACAAATAAGATCTGTTAATATAGCAAAATACTGCCGATGCTGGAAATCTGAAATAACAGAAAATGCTGGAAACACTCAGCAGGGCAGGTAGCATCGAGGAGAGAAAAATAGAGTCAACGTCGAGGACCCTGCCTCAGAACTGGAAAAGGTTAGAGAAGAGAGATTTTTAAGCAGGGGCAGGGAGGAGGGGAGGAAAGAACAAAGGGAAGGTCTGTGATAGGATGGAAGGCAGGAGAGATTGACTGACAAAAGGGATGACGGTGCAAGGCATAGAGGTAATGGGACAAGTTAAGAAACAAAAGATGACTCGATGAAATAACAACAGAAAATGCTGGAAAAACTCAGCAGGCCAGGCAACATCCGTGGAGAGAAATTAGAGTCGACGTTTCGGGTGAACCCTAGATGAGATGTGAATGGCGATGCTAGAATCATCAACAGCTACCATGGGAGGGGGGGAATAAAATCTGTTAGTGTGTGGTCTCTTAAGCACTTTGAGTTGGCCTCTGGGAAGCTTGTGCCTACTGCCTGGGGATGACATCTAATTTCCCATCTCTGCTTGGTGGTTCCTCACAGCAGGGAATCGAACCAATGCAATTGGGATGTTGTCATGCAAACTTTGTCAAAAAATCCTGACTATTTGTGTATTGCCCGATGATCCAGCCGGCAGAAACGCCACCCAGTGGGTAAACCGCTCAGGTGACGAAAGTTCCCCCCCAATCTGATTCCCAGTCTGTGCTGAATTAGCTGATCAGCCCTTGAAGCAATTGGATTGTCCCAGGGGAGGGAAAGCACGTGTTTCTGACCATCAGCTGAGAACAGGATCAGGCTTTGGTTCTTCGAATGATTGTGCAGGTTATCAAAGTGGTTCGCCTGCTTATTTTTAATAAAGCCTAGTTATCTCCTGTTCTAGAGGCACGTGAACCTTCTCAAACAGATGCTGTGGGACGCACAACAACAGCCAAGTTTATAAATATGGAACAATTTGGAGACGAGGCTGCATCAGAACAGGAAAACAAACCAGTAATGTTACAAATGAAAAAGATGTAAATAGTGATAATGCTTTCCTTCAGATTTCTTCTCGGTGCTGCCACTGGGTATGTTTAGTGTATTGATATCGATAAGGTTTCATGCCTTTTAATTCTACTCGTGCTGTTGTGATCAAATTGTGCCGATGAATTACTTGTATCGCTGCTCGGACTGTACTTCCTGTTACAGAGCTCAGTGCTTTTTTCCACGTTCTATAAATGTATTTTCACAGTTCAATTGGACAATTACACTTTATTGAAATATTATGATACTGCTACCCTATTTTTCATGTACAATTAACTGCTAGGTAATTCCTTTGCTTCGATGTTGTTTAGACACTGTACCTAACTTCAGTCTAGTGCAGGGAGATTATGCTTGAACTGTATAAAACACGAGTTAGGCACAGCTAGACTAATGCGTAGAGTTCTGGTCACCACATTACAGGAAAGGTGTGATTGTACGAGAGAGGGTGCAGAGAAGAGTTAGGAAGATGTTGCCAGGACTGGAGAATTTTAGCTATGAGGAAAGATTGGATAGGCTGGGGTTGTTTTCTTTGGAACAGAGGAGGCGGAGGGGAGACTTGATTGAGGTATATAAAATTATGAAGGGCCCAGATAGTGGATAGGAAGGACCTATTTCCCTCAGCAGAGGGGTCAATAACCAGGGGCATAGATTTAAAGTAATTGGAAGAATGATTAGAGGGGAGTTGAGAACTTTTTTCACCCAGAGGGTGGTGGGGGTCTGGAACTCACTGTCTGAAAGGGTGGGAGAGGCAGAGACCCTCATCGCATTTAAGAAGTATTTGGATATACACTTGAGGCTACGGACCAAGAGCCGGAGAGTGGAATTAGGCTGGAGAGCTCTTTTTTTCGGTCGGCATAGACAAGACGGGCCGAATGGCCTCCTTCGGTGCTGTAAATTTCTATGATTAGTGCTCTCTCTCTCCCGGCATGCGGTTGGTATTCTGTTGTTTGTGTAACTTGCGAGCTCAATATTGTACCAATAAACATCTGCAATGGTAGCAGCTTTCCTCCAAGCTGTGAGGATGGTGTCTTTCGGAAGTTAGGACAGGGCTCCCAGGCAGGGTGTCAATATTCCCAGGATGTCCTTCCAACCCCCTCCCCAAAAAAACCAGTCTGTAGCGGCGCCTGGGTGTCGGAGTCGGGGCTTTACCTGCTGAGGCTGGTTTTCTGATATAAAAGCATGATCCAGCGGTAGAAGCCGAGCGGGGGCCCGCTTTCCAGCCAGTCCTGACACCTGAAGATGGGGGAGATGCAGGCGGCCGCCGTGATGTAGCTGGACGAGCCGCACTCGCCCAGGTAGGACAGCAGCAGCCCCGAGCCGGCGCTCTCGCTGGCCGCGAACAGCTTGGCCAGCGGGTGCTTGTGCCGGATGTAGCTGACGGCTTCCCGCAGGTCCGAGGGGTCTCCGAAGGGCAGCAGCTTGCGGGTGGTCAGCGGCACTCGGTTGTGGCCGCGCCGGTTGAAGATGACCGGCCGGTAGCCGTGGCGCAGGGCGAGCAGGCAGAGCCCGCAGGCGTTCCTGGTCACTTTGCCCAGGGAGTTGGGAATGAGCAGCAAGATCGGGGGCGGCGAGTTGCTGGACACTCGCCTCTGGCCGGCCGGCTCGCCGAGCGCCCAGTCCAGGGCGATCAGCCCCTGGTCCGACATCTGCAGGTGCTCCCGCACAAAGTCCGGCTCCCTGCCCGCCGGCCACAGCCCGTTGTACAGCGTTTGTAAGTGCGGCCACTCTCTCCACCTCCGCCGGCCATTGCAGTCCAGGGAAAAAGTCTTGCACGTTTTCAGAAGGTAGTTGGCGAGGGCTGAAGGTTTGCAGATCAGTCTCGGGGCGCCGCTGTCCGGGTCTCCCTCCTCGTCCTCCCGACAGGGGCAGCGAGCGCTCACACTAGCAGCGAAATAGCGTCTGAGCAGCAAAACCAGAGGGGCGATCAGCAGCAGCCAAACAGCAATGCCCCATATTGGCATTGCACACTCACTCACACACTGGCTCACACACGGACTCACACACACACACTGGCTCACACTCACTCACACACGGGCTCACACTCACACACACTGGTTCACACTCATTCACACACGGGCTCACACACGTACACTGGCTCACACTCACTCACACGGGCTCACACTCACTCGCACACTGGCTCACGCTTACACACTTGCTCACACACACTGGCTCACACTTACGCACTTGCTCACACTCATTCACACGCACTTACTCACGCTTGCTCACTCACTCACACTTGCTCACACACTCACTCACACGCACTTGCTCACACTCACTCACATACACAACTGGAGCAGTGATGAGATCCCCACTTTGCTCACGACACACATTTACATTTCAAGTTCTGCAGACACCTTAGTCTGGGGAGGGTATTTTCCTTCAGCTCTCGACGCTAGCGCTGCCCAAGCCTTCTCATTGGAACCTTGCCGCCGCTGGTTCAATGATTGGAGTTCAGTTGTGGGGGTTTTTCTTCTCTCTCTCTCTCTCTCGCTGCAGAAGTTAACTAAACTATCTCGAAATCAGTTTGGTGTATCGCGCGTGTAAACATCCCCCTGCCGTTTGGGTTTGTCAGCTGCCTTGATGTAGGTAAATCTCGGTGAGAACATTCGGTCAAAGTCTTGGCTTTTTGCCCCCCCCCCCCCATGTGGTTTCGATCGGTGGGAAATTACTTTTTGAAGATTTATTTCCCAACAATGTTCTCTTTTCACCTTCAGTACCAGTGTCGCGTATAGGAATGTGTTGGGGGGGAACCTTTGAATGGAGTCCAAAGATCCGGCATTTACACAGCGCCTTATCACGCCCTCGGAATGGCCCACGTTTGAAGTGCAGTCAACTGTTCCGTAGACAAAGGTGGCAGCCGATTGCACACAGCAAGATCCCATAAATAGCAAATAAGACGAATGTAGTTATTTTTGATGATGTTGGTTGAGAAATAAATGTTGGCCAGGACACACCCTTGCTCCTCCAGTGGTACGATGGGACGTCTTACGTCCACCTGAGACACTGGAACAAGCAGAAATGGCCGAGAGGCTGGAATTATACTGGACTTGGTGCAAACTCCAGCCCATGAGAGGTTCCTGCTCTTCAGACTTTAGTGTTGGGTGTGCCATACCGTCCTATATGTATTGAAGTGTACTCAAAAACACTTTGCATCGATATGAAGGTGGCATTCAAACTGCACCCTAAATAAACTTCAACAGCATGGCTGTTAAATTCCATAAATAAATTTGATTGAGATTGTTGGGCAAAGTACGTGGAATTCTGGCACAGTTTTCCTCCTCAATCTCGTCCTACAGAAAAGGTTGAAATCTTGCGTCCAAAAGCTACTACTTAAAATGCTTTATGGGGTGGTTTTGGCTGTAAATTTGCTATGTGCCACAATGTTGCCTATTCAAGTAGAAAATAAAACATAATGGATTTAAAATAGTAGCTTTTTAACCAGTTTTCAGCGAGGTTGTTTAGTGAGAATAAAAACGTGAAACTAGCAGGCTTGCTATTGTGTAATAACCATATAACACTTGATATGCAAAATATTTACCTTCTGACAAATATTCCAAGCAGTGCATTCTAAGTGTGGGTGGTGGGGGGAGGAGAGTGTATGTATTGTGATACATAAGGTATCACAATTGTGTGGGACAGGCTCGATGAGGCTCTTTTCCTGACCCTTATTGTTTGTAAGTATTTAAACATATACTCGAATTGGACTAGATCGTTTAAATATCAGTGTTAACGTGTCCAGGCTTCCAGACATTAAAAGGATGATTGTTATCATAGGAAATATCTTCAATACATTCAATACATAATAGTATCTCCAGCTTTGCAGTCGAGGTTTGGGTGGTGCATGTTGATAAAAGTCATGATTACATGTAGTCCAGGAACTTCTGAAATAACAACAGAAAATGCTGGAAAAACTCAGCAGGCCAGGCAACATCCGTGGAGAGAAAATAGAGTCAACGTTTCAGGTGAACCCTTTGTCAGGAACTTCTGTGCTGTTGTGATCTGGAATGCGCTGCCCGAAAGGGCGGTGGAAGCAGATTCAATAATAACTTTCAAAAGGGAATTGGATAAATGGAAAAGTAAATTTGTAGGGTTATGGGGAAGAGCAGGGGACTGGGACCAAATGGGAGAGTTCTTTCAAACAGCCGGCACAGACATGATGGACCAAATGGCCTCCTTCTGTGCTGTATAATGCTGCTATGATTCTATAGATATGTTTTATAGCACACGCTTTCAAACTACAATCCCTGCACCATACAGGGCGGGGTGGGGTGGGGGAGAGAATCTCTGCGCAGAGGGGGCTATGCAAATCCATCTGATTTCTGTCTGTCATCAGACTTCTGTGTCTTTCCGTATCGTGGACTTCCACATTAGTTCTGTTGCTGTAGATGAGTAACATTTTGTTCAGAACTTAAGATGAGGAGTCGCCCAGAGTATGTTAACATTTGCAGCAATGTGTTCATATTTGCAGGGTTCCCCAACACGGGACTGGCCAATACTGCAGTTACTGGACTGAGACCAGGCCAGCATTACATTATCTACAGTATCTGGCTCCAGATTGCACTCTCAGGACCTGCATGTTTGTGCAATTACAGAGCTCTGCTCACTGTTGGTTATTTTAAAATATTTTGAGAGTGTGAGTGGGAGCTACTAACCTCTCAGACTTTTAAAGAACTCTGTGTAAGTTTTTAAATAACACCTCTGAGCAATTTTGAAACCAAGCGTGATGTCACACTGAATTAATTAAAGGGTAAGTCATGTCAGGACAGCCCAGCCCCGTGTTATGCTCCTCTTGCTCTATGTCAGAATTCAGGGATGCTGCCTGTGTCTCTGACGACCATGTGTGCCAGAAATGCAACCAGCTGCAGCTACTAGCAGACCGCATTGCGGCGCTGGAGCTGCGGATGGATGGGCTTTGGAGCATTCACGATGCTGAGAGGGTCGTGGATAACACGTTTAGTGAGTTGGTCACACCGCAGGTAAGGGCTGCACAGGCAGAAGGGAAATGGGTGACCATCAGGCAGAGCAGTAGAGGCAGGCAGGTAGTGCAGGGGACCCCTGTGGCCACCCCTCTCAAACAGGTATACCGATTTGGATACTGTTGAGGGGGATGACTTACCAGAGGAAGGCAGCAGCGGCCAACTTCCTGGCACCAGGGGTGCTTCTTGCTGCTCCGGAAGGGAGGAAAAAGAGTGGGAGAGCAATAGTGGTAGGGGATTCTATCGTAAGGGGAACAGATAGGCATTTCTGTGGCCGTAGACGTGACTCCAGGATGGTTTGTTGCCTCCCTGGTGCCAGGGTCAAGAATGTCACTGAACGGCTGCAGGGCATTCTGAAGGGGGAGGGTGAACAGTCAGAGGTCGTGGTTCACATTGGGACCAATGACATGGGTAGGATGAGGGATGAGGTCCTGCAGCAAGAATTTAGGGAGCTAGGTAGCAGATTAAAGAGCAGGACCTCAAAGGTTGTAATCTCTGGATTACTCCCGGTGCCACATGCTAGTGAGTATAGGAATAGGAGGATAGAGCAGATGAATGTGTGGCTAAAGAGTTGGTGCAGGAGGGAGGGCTTTAGTTTCCTGGATCACTGGGCCTGCCTCTGGGGAAGGTGGGACTTGTACAAGTCAGACGGGTTGCACCTGAACCAGAACGGGACAAATATCCTTGCGGGGAGGTTTGCTAGCACGGTTCGGGGGGGTTTAAACTAAAATGGCAGGGGGTTGGGAACCTGAGCAGGGAGACAGAGGAAAGGGAAACAGGGATAAAAGCAAAAGATAGGGAGGAGAAAAACAAAAGTGGCAGTCAGAGAAATCAACGGTTTAAATCAAACGTGGCCACAGTAAATGATAATTCTAATAGGTCTAAGAGCATTAAAAAGACAAGCCTGAAGGCTTTGTGTCTTAATGCGAGGAGCATTTGTAATAAGGTAGATGAATTGGCTGCGCAAATAGAGGTAGACAAATATGATTTGGTTGGGATTACGGAAACGTGGCTCAAGGATGGCCAAGACTGGGAACTCAACATCCAGGGGTATTCGATATTCAGGAAAGATAGGCAAAAAGGAAAGGGAGGTGGGGTAGCATTACTGGTTAAAGAAGGGATTAATACAATTGTAATGAAGGATATTAGCCCTGATGATGTGGAATCTGTATGGGTAGAATTGAGAAATACTAAGGGGAAAAAAACATTAGTGGGAGTGGTATATAGACCTCCAAACAGTAAGGCGGAGGTTGGGGATGACATTAAAAGGGAAATTAAAGAATCGTGCAATAAGGGCACAGCAGTCATCATGGGTGACTTTAATCTACATATAGATTGGGCCAACCAAATTAGTAACAATACTGTGGAGGAGGAATTCCTGGAGTGTTTACGGGATGGTTTCCTGGACCAATATGTCGAGGAACCAACCAGAGATCAGGCCATCTTAGACTGGTATTATGTAACGAGAAAGGATTAATTAGCAATCTTGTTGTACGAGGCCCCGTGGGTCGGAGCAATCATAATATGATCGAATTCTTCATTAAGATGGAGAATGAAGTAGTTGACTCAGAGACTAGGGTCCTCAATTTAAATAAAGGAAACTACGATGGTCTGAGGAGCGAGTTGGGTAGGATTGATTGGGGAATGGCACTCAAAGGGTTGACGGTGGATAGGCAATGGCAAACATTCAAAGACCGAATGGATGAGCTACAGAATTTGTTCATCCCTGTTTGGCATAAAAATAAAACAAAAAAGGTGACTCAACTGTGGCTAACCAGGGAAATTAGGGATAGCATAAGATCCAAGGAGAGGACATATAAATTGGCCAGAAAAAGCAATAATCCTGAGGATTGGGAGCAGTTTAGGATTCCACAAAGGAGGACAAAGGGATTAATTAAGAAAGGGAAAATAGAATATGAGAGTAAGCTAACAGGGAACATAAAAACTGACTGTAAAAGCTTTTATAGATATGTGAAGAGAAAAAGATTGGTGAAGTCAAGCGTAGGTCCCTTGCAGTCAGAATCAGGGGAATTTATAATGGGAAACAAAGAAATGGCAGACCAACTAAATACATACTTTGGTTCTGTCTTCACAAAGGAGGACACAAATAACCTCCCTGAGATGCCGGGGAACATAGGGTCTGATGAAAGGGTGGAACTGAAAGAAATCAGTATTTGTAGGGAAATGCTGTTAGGAAAATTGATGGGACTGAAGGCCGATAAATCCCCAGGGCCTGATAATCTACATCCCAGGGTACTTAAGGAAGTGGCCCTAGAAATAGTAGATGCATTGCTGGTCATCTTCCAGAACTCGATAGACTCTGGAACAGTACCCATGGATTGGAGGGTAGCTAATGTTACCCCACTATTCAAAAAAGGTGGTAGAGAAAAAGCGGGGAATTATGGACCAGTAAGCCTGACATCGGTAGTGGGGAAAATGCTGGAGTCCATTATAAAAGATGTAATAGCAGAGCACTTGGAAAGCAGTGACAGGATCGGACAAAGTCAACATGGATTTACAAAAGGTAAATCATGCTTTACTAATCTACTGGAATTTTTTGAGGATGTAACTGGTAAAATAGATAAGGGAGAACCAGTGGATGTGATGTATTTGGACTTTCAGAAGGCTTTTGATAAGGTCCCACATAAGAGATTAGCGTGCAAAATTAAGGCACATGGGATTGGGGGCAAGGTATTGACTTGGCTAGAGAACTGGTTGGCGGACAGAAAGCAAAGAGTTGGAATAAACGGGTCGTTTTCTGAGTGGCAGGTAGTGACTAGTGGGGTACCGCAAGGATCGGTCCTAGGACCCCAGCTGTTCACAATATATATTAATGATCTGGACGAGGGAATTGGATGTAATATCTCCAAATTTGCAGACAACACAAAGCTGGGTGGGAGGGTAAGCTGTGAGGAGGATGTCGTGAAACTCCAGTCCGATTTGGACAGGTTGGGTGATTGAGCAGAAACATGGCAAATGCACTATAATGTGGATAAATGTGAGGTTATCCACTTTGGTGGCAAAAACAGGAAGGCAGATTATTATTTGAATGGCAATAGATTGGAAGAAGGGGAAGTGCAAAGAGACCTGGGTGTTCTTGTGCACAAGTCGCTGAAGGTAAGCATGCAGGTGCAGCAGGTGGTTAAGAAGGCAAATGGTATGTTGGCTTTCGTAGCAAGAGGGTTCGAGTACAGGAACAAGGATGTCTTGCTACAGTTGTACAGGGCCTTGGTGAGACCACACCTTGAGTATTGTGTGCAGTTTTGGTCACCTTACCTGAGGAAGGACGTTCTTGCCATGGAGGGAGTGCAGCGAAGATTCACCAGGCTGATACCTGGGATGGCAGGAATGACGTATGAGGAGAGATTGTGTCGATTGGGCTTCTACTCACTGGAGTTTAGAAGATTGAGAGGGGATCTCATCGAAACCTATAAAATTCTGTCAGGCCTGGACAGACTAGATGCAGGAAGGTTGTTTTTGATGGCTGGGGAGTCCAGAACCAGGGGTCATAGTCTAAGGATAAGGGGTAAGCCATTTAGGACTGAAATGAGGAATTTCTTCACCCAGAGAGTGGTGAACCTATGGAATTCTCTGCCACAGAGGGTGGTGGAGGCCAGTTCATTAAATATATTCAAGAAAGAGTTGGATATATTTCTTATGGCTAAAGGGATCAAGGGATATGGGGAGAAGGCAGGGACAGGGTACTGAATTTGGATGATCAGCCATGATCTCATTGAATGGCGGAGCAGGCTCGAAGGGCCGAATGGCCTACTCCTGCTCCTATCTTCTATGTTTCTATGTTACACGATACATATTCCATCTTATATGATGCATACTTTAAGAGAGAAGTGTCAAACAGAGAATTTACGAAGCATAGATAATGGCCCGGAATTTGCAGTCAGCAGCGAAGTTGCCCACAAAGATCTAGCAACCTCTGAGGCGTGAATTTAAGCTCTCCCGACCTTAGTTTGTATCTGGCGCCAAATCAGGTGAATCTCCAGCGTCCTGCAATAGTGATGTCATCAAGCAGGCTAAGCAGCCAATCTCATTGAAGTATTCTCACAGACAGCAAACCAGGAAGTAAAATGCACAGATTCTAATTTACTTTTTATAAATTTTACAGAGCGCAAAATAAAGATTGGGACATGCACACAAGATTAAGGTAGAACCTGAAATATTGTAAGTAAACTTTAAAATATATATATTATATGTAAAAACCATGTAATTCTTAATCATATTAATGGAAAAATTTGACATTCCACAGATATAAAATTAGTTTTTCAGTGCCAGAATGCTTGTTCAGCAGTCAATACACTGGTTAAAAACCCAGTTGCGCCTCTTTCAACCAGGCTTAACCGTTTGGTGGGGGAGGGGGGTGTGGTTTAACAGCGATATTCCAGCGTAATAGGGGACGTTTTCATCCTTCAGTGTGATTTGAATTGATTACTGGAGATCCACAGTGCAGCCTGTGGTGGAGCAGGGAGTGACTGACCGCAACGGTTGGAGATCCACGTTTATCTGCGCATGTGCTAAATCCTGAAATTACGGTCAGTTTCAGAGGGGTAATGACGGAGAACACTAACAGTTTCGCTGTCATTACCACCGCAAAAATCTGGGGCAATCTCTTTCTTCTTAAAATAAATTTTGGACTTCTCAATCAATGAGATACAATACAGTGAAATAACGAAGTGATGTCATCACCGTCAAATTAGCAAACTCTAAATCTAAGTGCCAAAAAGGAAGCTGCTAAATGAATTACACTCACACACTCAAAGAGGAGCATTGTTTAAAAGTGTATTTTTTAAATGACAATATCAATTGATGGGGGCAGTGCAGATTAGGTCATTGAAAAAGTAATTCACAACCCTGCTCCAATGCATTATGAATGCAATATAGTTCTAGTAGAACTGTTGAACTACGTACGTGACAGCCCTCACTATGATGAATCATAACATCTTTAAACAACATTTTTGTTTATACTTCCTTATTAATTGATGTAAGCCCCCAAAGTGCGGACTAAGTGATATACAAGGTCGACGTCACTGGCTTGTTGAAAGAAAGACAGACCCAATAATTGAAGTCAAAATGGTTTATTCAGGCCTGGGGAGAGCTTCACGTGTCCCCACATGAGTCCCAACTCCAACGAGCCTCTCAAAGTCCACACAGTTATACAAAAATTAAGGCCCTGCCCTAGGGGCAGGGATAAGCTTATCAGCATATACAGAGTTATAGCTAAATTGTAATTATAAAACCGTGACAGTTCATCTTCTTGCTGCCCCCAATCCCTACATTTCGTTATCAGTTGGTCCCGTCACCTCTTGTGACCATGGGCCTCATCTTAATTACTTTACAACCATCCATTTGCCCATAGTCAGATGGTTTTGCTTGTTAAGTGTTTTCTTAAGATACCGGTCCTTGTTAAGGTATGCAAAGCACAGACTTTCGGTCTCGCTTCGGGTCATCTCTGCAAAGCAAACACATTCTAATTAGCCCCGCTATATTTTGAAGAATGGAACCCTGTTGTGATTTACAATAAACGAATTCTTAGGTGCATATGTGTCACCCCGCTTGACCAAACACACATCCTCCTCAATCTTCCCATGAGTTGTTCTGCAGTTTAATCTCTCAGCATTTGAAGTCACTTAATCATGTTTAAAACTTAGCTGGGTAAATGCAATATACAGACCTCTATTGTTCAACTCAGAGTATGAATTAACCCATTACCTCCACCTTGTACATTGGTGTTGCAATTGAATCTTGGTTGACTTGCCCTGTTATACCCAATTTTTTAATATCTTACTTCAGTCCCCCCTTTTGACCTTTTGGACAATTGCTCCAAAACAGGTCAACATGTATTTCCACTTCCTGGTGTCTGCCAGAGCGTGCACTCCCTGGCCTTCTACCAGTCTAGGTTATACATGTGTATATATCCTATCAATTTGGAGGCTGACTTCCCCCCACACGGTATGGTAGTCTTTCCTTTATGGTGGTCTTTCCTTTATGGTGGTCTTTCCTGGGTCCCCTTAGACCCTGCATTAATGGTTTAGGCTTTTCGCTCAGGTCTATCCCTCATTCCCGCGTTTGGTGTGTGACATGCCAATTCGAGACTGTCATCACTCACCAATCCTCATTCATCACCCTCCTTCTGCCACCTCCGCCTTATGGTTGGCCGGCCCAGTCCTTAATTACCATGCCCAATTAATCCCTTGTAATTTCAGGGCTTCCTATCACATCTTACACCATTTGCCTTGGAGAGGCGGGGGAGTTTTCCATACTTGATAATATGGGACTTCGCTACCTGCCTCTCCTCAGGCTCGACTTCTTTTACTGCACCAATTTCGACTTTACTCATTCTGGTGCAGAGGCACTGGAGCAGCAAAAATACACAATATATCGTAATAAAAATCATGAGGAATATCATTATGCCTTGTATCACTGAGGCGCCCAACGTCCCCGTCCATCCTGATCCCCAATTATCAAAATAGGAGGAGGTGGGTGAGTTTCCGCTAATGTTGTACTAATGTCTTTTTGTTGTTTCCTTAAGCCTTCTTCTATTTTATGATAATACTTTAAAATTTCCTTTGTTTCCTGCTGTAATTCCTTCCAAGTTTCCTCTTCCTCTAACTTAGGAATTGCCTTGGGCTCTGGTATGACATAAGTTTCAACCTTTTTATTAAGTCCCATATTATCAAGTGACCAGGTTTTCCTATCTGTGTAGGTATCTTTAGACCAAAACAAAGGTTTGGTTGGGGAATGGGCCAAGTCATGATATTCATATTTCTGTTCGATTGTGGTGACACAAAATGTCCCGTTGTTCCTTGGTGCTACCCATGTCCGGTGTATCCCCCTTGGGTGTACCTCAAGGGTGCAATTGGTAATTTTCGTAAATCCGCACTTGGATGTGTCTCCCTCGGTTGGGGGGGGGGGGGTGTGCACACCCATGTCCTTCCCTTGTGGTGGCACCCGTCCATTACCACCCCCCTTAAGGTTCCATTCTTCTGGTTATTATCTTTATCCCTTTCCCAAAGTGCCTTGGTAGGGACATCATGATATTTAACCCAACTTTCCCTTTGTACCTCTCCTATATTAATCACGTCGTATCGGGGCTGTCCCTCTTCTGGGAGTTGTGGGATGGCCAATACAAAGCCAATCATCTTAGTCCATGGGGTCAGACAATTGCCTGCCCAGTATACTTGTCCCATTTTACGCCCCTTACATAGGCTTTCATTTGTGTCAATCCAAGGTTCCAGATCCTCATTAGTAATCCAATCAGGGATCTGTCCATTATTTATTTGCCTCATGTTATGCTGAGCATTCAACAATAGCCATGAGCCATACATGGCACATATTAGTTCCTTATCGGTTTGGTGAGAAGCATTATTAAGTCAGTCAATAATTGTATTGATTGTTTCTACATGGGGGCTACTATCTCTTCCACCCCCCAACAATTGCATTATTGTTTGTTTTCCTACCAGTGCCAATTGCTGGCTAGCTTGTTTTAGTAACTTCTCTATTTTTGCTTGTAATTCTTCTACTCCTTCTATGTCCAAGCTATTAACTGTTGCTAACCCGGCCGCATACCCTGCTCTGGCCATTTCCAATACTCCCTGTTTCTTACATCTTTGTAAGAACGATTTTCCCTGTGGACCCTCTAATTGTTTTACCCACAGGGGGTTCCATATTTGTTTTGCATCTCAAAAGTACTCATATTTATGGCAAGCTTAATAACTCTATGTGCCACCCTAAAATACACCTCATCCTGTGTTCTCCTTATTACTAATCCCCCTCGACAATGGCAATACTTATGTTCATCCCTAGGATCAAGGCGAGGACGCTCCACCTCATTCCGGACGTCCAGTGTTCCTGTAATTACAAAAAGGGGGCTGGTCATCACCAGCCAATTAGAATTATTCTATTCTTGTCCATACTATCAGTTCAAACTGCTGTACATCTTGTTCATTTCTTTGTCTGGGGACAGAGCCACAGACCTACCTGAAGATGCAAACTATGGCATATAACATTATCATCATACACGGCCCTATCATTGATATATGTAGTAACTCCCCTTCCCATTCTTTATATCTTCTAGCATACTCCTCACTCTGCTCAAAAGGGCACCATCTCTGGTTTACTCATCGTCTTTGTTATATATTTTAACTGAGTCCAGTGCTTCCACCTTCCTTTACCTGTTCCGGACTCATCTATACAAACGCATGTGTCACTGTTCACTAATACTTCATAAGGTCCTGACCATCTGGGTGCTAGCCCTGGTTTGGCTGGTATTATTTCTGCCATCACCTTGCTACCTACTGCTGGGACCTCCTTCTGGTCGTCCCGTGTATCCTGTTCTAGATCCCGTATAATCTGTTGGTCTTTGGCCTCATGTCACTAACTATCTGTCTAGATTTATCTTTGGGTAACAGGACAGCCTCCCAAGCAGTCTTCCAGCCATTTGAGATGGTGCTGCAATTAGTTTATAAGATGACTTCCATTTATCAAATCATAATTCTCCTTCCATTACTGTGGGGAAATATTAACTTAACATTAGGAAACTTAAATTTAATAATGTCCAATATCTTTAAATTCTATTCAGTAATACTGAAGTTGTTGCTTGGTGAACTTAAACAGCTGTCAGTGGAAAGGGTTAACTCCTTTGCAGGCTTTTGAAGGTGGAGCTAAACATTATTGCGTCACTTCACGCAACCCAAAAAACATCCCTGACCGAAAGACAGTTGTGGCTTCACATTTTAACTAAACATGAACACTTGGGCTTCATTGGTCAGATTCCCTTTCTCAGCTGCTCACTTAGCTGCCTCGTCTGCCCATGCATTGCCCTGTCGGTGTCAGTCAGTAATCCCCTTGTGTGCTTTAATTTATTATTGCGCACTCTTTGGGTAGGAGAGAGGCTCCTACTAATTCCTTGATTATATTCTCATGTCTTATGGGTCCTCCTCCTGGTGTCATATATCCTTGCCTACTCCAGGCTACCATGTAATCAGACACCACCCCAAAGGCATACCGACTATCTGTATATGTTTACTCTTTTTCCTTTGGCTAACCTCAGGGCTTGTTTCACTTTACAAAAGCTGTTTCATGGTCCACCAGTTCCTGGGATGGTTTCCCCCTTTGATCAAATCCTGTATAGGCTGGGCCATTTCTGCATATTCTGGGATAAAGTTCCGGCAATAATTAAATAGCCCTAGTACCTGCCTGACCCCCTTCCCTCTCTGGCGCGGTCTTTTCCTGCTGCCATCTCTGAGGGCATCCCCTTTTCATTTCACAAACCTTGCCCTTTGGCTTATTCATTACCCCGATATTCCTTTTATCTGTATGGTGCACCTCAAAGCGCAGGGTCTTTTCCTCACAACTTTAGCCTTTGTATTTACCCCATCTTCTGGATCAAAATCTGACCATAGCTGCTTGTAAGTACTGGACTGATAAATCAAAGCACGCAGCCAGTGATTGCGTGCACCTCCGCTAGCTGTCCTCTTGGTCCTAGTGCCCCTCCCATGTGGGCCACAGTCTGTCGGCACATGCTGCCGGAGTCTCATTTGCTCTACGTCTGCTATAGCTTTTTAAAAGGATTCCCTCCTAGCCCCAACTTATTCATATTACTGGACATTTTCCTTAAATCCTCCGTATTACAGAATCACAAACTCCCGATCAAGCAACCCTAAGTCTTTAATCTGCTTCCTTCAATGGCCACACGTCACACTGATTCTGATTATTTATCACCTGGCTCTCAAGGTACTGTTCTTTATTAACCCACCTTTCTGTCTTCGGGCATTTATCTCTTCCCTTGTGTTATTATGTATCCTAGGTAGATTACTTCATCCTTCCCTACCTGTACCTTTCTAGGGTTTAACTCTAGTCCCACATTCTATAGGGCTCCCAGTACCATAGTCAATTAAATAATGTAGAGGGACCTGCCACTATCGGATATTCTTGCGGAGTGGAGCTATCTTATTCAATTCAGACTACACCAATTTACACCATCCAGAATTTCATTGTGGCCACAATGAAAGTCTGGTTTTAACAAGTTAATTTACCTCATAACTTCAAGGTTAAATCTTAGACTGAAACTTAATCTTTTGTTAAACAAACTTTTTGTTGCTCTTCTCAGTTTTTACACTCCAGCTTAACTTAAATTGTAGTAGGTTTTTTTCATTCTGAGGGCACAATCTTATTTGCACATTCTTAAAACTTCCAAACTCCAAGACGAGGCAAAAGGGTTAAATGCTTTTTCTTTAACACAGAGCAGTGGGTGGAGCTACAACACACACAGCAGATATTTCTGTTTTTTTAAAGGACAGACTTTCAGACAAAGGAATATTGTAACCTCTTAAACATTCCTAGTCAGGAAAACATTCACACTTTAACACACAATTTCATACAAACTGAAATTCCAGCATATTTTAAGGTTCCTTTCCCTCAGCAAATCTTGTGTTTTACTTGTCTTGGTACAGATGCTAATAACTTCCATGTTGGTAAAGCTTTAAGTTTATCTTTTTCTTCCTTTTTAAATCGGTGACTCACCGGCTTTCCCTAGCTTTCCAAATCCATGTTTGTTTCTTTTTTTTCCCTTTGCTGGATTTTCAAATTGGTTCACCTGCAAATTAGATCTTTTCCCTTCTTTATCCCTCCCTTCTGTTTCGATTCCTTACATTGTTTCTGGTAACAAGCTCAGATTACCATTCCCTCTTTATCTTTGGTTTCTCCCCTCCACCCTCCCCCCCCCGCCCCCCCACTAAGCCTTTTGTGTCTCTGCACTTTTTTTATTTTTTTATCTACCAGGAATCGGGTTATAGAATCCGGGTCCCCCCCCCAGTGGGGAATCCTCCTTTCCATCTCCTTTTTTTCATGGTTCTAAATTCCCTCGTCTCACTTTATATATCTCTTCTCAGATTTCCTTCTTTACTTCCTGTCAATCACTCTGTTTCGTTCCACACACACACCAACCCTTTAGTCACGAGGTTTTGAGTTTTAACCTCTTTGTGACTGTTGGGTTTTATTTCATTTACTCACTATGGTGCACCCATTCATTCGTTTGTTGAGGTTTCGCCGCCTCCCGGCTTTAGGGAATGCCCTGCCCCTAACAGAGGTTTCACCACCTCCCGGCTTTAGGGAATGCCCTGCCCCTAACAAAGGTTTCGCCTCCTCTCGGCTAAAAGGATTTCCCACCTCCCAGGGTAGGGGACTTTCCGCCCCTCTCAGTTTGCCGCCACTCGGCTAAAAGGATTTCCCGCCTCCCGGGTTAGGGGACTTTCCGCCCCTCTCGGTTTGCTTTTTAACTGCCTTCAATTAAAGGTGTCTTTCTTTTTATAGTTCTTTTGTACGTCGATTCTTACTTGATGTCTCGCCAGCGATCAACCTCTAATTTTACAGGTGGTAATTAAAACATACTCACCCATCTTAGGTTATCGTTGTCCGAGAGTCTTGTTCAGATCGTGTATCCCATCCTCGTCGCCAATTGATGTAAGCCCCCAAAGTGCGGACCAAGTGATATACAAGGTCAAAGTCACTGGCTTGTTGAAAGAAAGACAGACCCAATAATTGAAGTCAAAACGGTTTATTCAGGCCTGGGGAGAGCTTCTCGTGTCCCTACATGAGTCCCAACTCCAACGAGCCTCTCAAAGTCCACACAGTTATACAAAAATTAAGGCCCTGCCCTAGGGGCAGGGATAAGCTTATCAGCATATACAGCGTTATAGCTAAATTGTAATTATAAAACCATGACAGTTCATCTTCTTGCTGCCCCCAATCCCTACATTTCATTATCAGTTGGTCCCGTCACCTCTTGTGACCATGGGCCTCATCTTAATTACTTTACAACCATCCATTTGCCCGTAGTCAGATGGTTTTGCTTGTTAAGTGTTTTCTTAAGACACCGGTCCTTGTTAAGGTGTGCAAAGCACAGACTTTCGGTCTCGCTTCGGGTCATCTCTGCAAAGCAAACACAATCTAATTAGCCCCACTATATTTTGAAGAATGGAACCCTGTTGTGATTTACAATAAATGAATTCTTAGGTGCATATGTGTCACCCCGCTTGACCAAACACACATCCTCCTCAATCTTCCCATGAGTTGTTCTGCAGTTTAATCTCTCAGCATTTGAAGTCACTTAATCATGTTTAAAACTTAGCTGGGTAAATGCAATATACAGACCTCTATTGTTCAACTCAGAGTATGAATTAACCCATTACCTCCACCTTGTACATTGGTGTTGCAATTGAATCCTGGTTGTCTTGCCCTGTTATACCCACCAGCAGGACAGACTCACCAGAGGTGGCGGCACAGTGATATACAGTCGGGAGGGAGTCGCCCTGGGAGTCCTCAACATTACCTCCAGACCCCATGAAGTCTCATGGCATCAGGTCAAACATGGGCAAGGAAACCCCCTGCTGATTACCACCTACCACCCTCCCTCAGCTGATGAATCAGTACTCCGCCATGTTGAACACCACTTGGAAGGAGCGCTGAGGGTAGCAAGGGCACAGAATGTACTCTGGGTGGGGGACTTCCATGTCCATCACCAAGAATGGCTCGGTAGCACCACTGCTGACTGAGCTGGCCGAGTCCTGAAGGACATAGCTGCCATTCTGGGCCTGCAGCAGGTGGTGAGAGAACCAACATGAGGGAAAAACCTACTTGACCTCTTCCTCACCAATCACTAGTCTACCTGATACAGATGCATCTGTCCATGACAGTATTGGTAGCAGTGACCACCGCACAGTCCTTCTGGAGATGAAGTCCTGTCTTCACACTTAGTGCCACACAACACGATGGAGGGTGTCCTATCACCGTGCTAAATGGAATAGATTCAGAACAGATCTGGCAGCTCAAAACTAGGCATCCATGAATCGCTGTGGGCCATCAGCAGCAGCAGAATTGTATTCCACCACAATCTGTAACCTCATGGCCTGGCTTATCCCTCACTCTACCATTAACAGGTGACTAACCCTGGTTCAATGAGGAGTGTAGAAGAGCATGCCAGAAGCAGCACCAGGCATACCTAAAAATGAGGTGTCAACCTGGGGAAGCTGCAACACAGGACTGCATGGATGCTATTCAATGGAAGCAGCATGCTATAGACAGAGCTAAATGATCCCACAACCAACGGATCAGATCAAAGCTCTGCAGTCCTGCCACATCCAGTCATGAATAGTGGTGGACAATTAAACAACTGATTGGAGGAGGAGGCCCCACGAACACCCTCATCCTCAATGATGGCGGAGCCCAGCACACGAGTGCAAAAGACTGAAGCGTTTGTAACCACCTTCAGCCAGAAGTGCCAAGTTGATGATCCATCTTGGCCTCCTGAGGTCCCCACCATCACAGAAGTCAGTCTACAGCCAATTCGATGCACTCCATGTGATATCAAGAAACGGCTGAGCGCGTCGGATACATCAAAGGCTGTGGGCCCAGACAACATCCCGGCTGTCGTGCTGAAGACCTGTGCTCCAGAACCAGCCGCTCCTCTAGCCAAGCTGTTCCAGTACAGTTACAACACTGGCATCTATCCGACAATGTGGAAAACTGCCCAGGTTCTGTCCACAAAAAGCATGTCAAATCCAATCCAGTCAATTACCGCCCCATCAGTCTATTCTCAATCATCAGCAAAGTGATGGAAAGTGTTGTTGACAGTGTTATCAAGGGGCACTTACTCGCCAATAACCTGGTCACCGATGCTAAGTTTGGATTCCGCCAGGACCACTCAGCTCCAGGCCTCATTTCAGCCTTGGTCCAAACATGGACAAAAGAGCTTAATTCCAGATCTGATGTGAGTGTGACTGCCCTAGACATCAAGGCAGTATTTGACAGAGTGTGGCATCAAGAAGCCCTAGTAAAAATGAAGTCAATGGGAATCAGGAGAAAGATTCTCCACTGGCTGGAGTCATACCTAGCACAAAGGAATATGGTTGTAGTTGTTGGAGGTCAATCATCTCAGCCCCAGGACATCGCTGCAGGAGTTCCTCAGGGCAGTGTCCTGGGCCCAACCATCTTCAGCTGCTTCATCAATGACCTTCTCTCCAACATAAGGTCAGAAATGGGGATGTTCGCTGATGACTGCACAGTGTTCAGTGCCATTCGCAACTCCCCAGATAATGAAGCAATCCATGCCCGCATGCAACAAGACCTGGACAACATTCAGGCTTGGGCTGATAAGTGGCAAGTAACATTCATGCCACACAAGTGCCAGGCAATGACTATCTGACTATCTCCAACAAGAGAGAGTCTAGCCACTGCCCCTTGACAATGAACTGCATTACCATCGCCGAATCCCCCACCATCAACATCCTGGGAGGTCACCATTGACCAGAAACAACTGGACCAGCCACATAAATACTGTGGCTACAAGAGCAGGTCAGAGGCTGGGTATTCTGTGGTGAGAGTCTCACCTCCTGACTCCCCAAAGCCTTTCCACCATCTACAAGGCACAAGTGCGATCTAGACGAGGGAACTAGAAGTAATATCTCCAAGTTTGCAGACGACACAAAGCTGGGTGGGTGTGTGTGCTGTGAGGAGGATGCCGAAAAACTCCAGTATGATTTGGACAGGTTGGGTGATTGGGCAGAAGCATAGCAGATGCTGTATAATGTGGATAAATGCGAGGTTATCAACTTTGGTGGCAAAAACAGGAAGGCAGATTATTATCTGAACGGCGATAGATTGGGAGAAGGGGAAGTGCAACGAGACCTGGGTGTCCTTGTGCACCAGTCGCTGAAGGTAAGCATGCAGCTGCAGCAGGCGGTTAAGAAGGCAAATGGTATGTTGGCCTTCGTAGCGAGAGGGTTCGAGTACAGGAACAAGGATGTCTTGCTGCAGTTGTACAGGGCCTTGGTGAGACCACACCTAGAGTATTGTGTGCAGTTTTTGTCGCCTTATCTGAGGAAGGATGTTCTTGCCATGGAGGGAGTGCAGCGAAGATTCACCAGACTGATACCTGGGATGGCAGAAATGACGTATGAGGAGAGATTGGGTCGATTGGGCTTATACTCACTGGAGTTTAGAAGAATGAGATGGGATCTCATTGTCTAGTCCTGTTAGAATTTTATAAGTTTCAGACTAGATGCAGGAAGGATGTTCCCGATGGCTGGGGAGCCCAGAACCAGAGGTCACAGTCTTAAGATGAGGGCTAAGCCATTTAGGACTGAGATGAGGAGGAATTTCTTCACCCAGAGAGTGGTGAGCCTGTGGAATTCTCTACCACAGAAGGCAGTGAAGGCCAATTCATTAAATATATTCAAGAAGGAGTTAGATATATTTCTTAAGGCTAAAGGGATCAAGGGATATGGGGAGAAGGCAGGGACAGGGTACTGAATTTGGATGATCAGCCATGATCTCAATGAATGGCAGAGCAGGCTCAAGGGGCCGAATGGCCTACTCCTGCTCCTATCTTCTATGTTTCTATGTAAGTAAGGAGTGTGATGGAATACTCTCCACTTGTCTGGATGAGTGCAGCTCCAACAACACTTGAGAAGCTCGACACCATCGAGGACAAAGCAACCCACTTGATCGGCACCACATCCACCACCTTAAACATTCACTCCCTCCACCACCGGCGCACCATGGCTGCAGTGTGTACCATCTACAAGATGCACTGCAGCAACTCGCCAAGGCGGCTTTGACAGCACCTCCCAAACCCGCGACCTCTTCCACCTAGAAGGACAAGGGCAGCAGGCGCATGAGAACACCATCACCTGCAAGTTCCCCTCCAAGTTACACACCAACCTGACTTTGAAGTATATCGCCGATCCTTCATCATTGCTGAGTCAAAATCCTGGAACTCCCTCCCTAACAGCACTGTGGGAGTACCTTCACCACACGGACTGCAGCAGTTCAAGAAGGCGGCTCACCACCACCTTCTCAAGGGCAATTAGGGACGGGCAATAAATGCTGGCCTTGCCAGCGACGCCCACATCCCAGTGTGATGAAATATGCCATTCATCACTCATCTGCATTCTCTGTGTGCCTGTGACTGTGGTTTAGTTTCAGTTTCATTTCCCTCACCTCAGTTCCGTTTCCTCACTTGTATTGTGTAGGGCTCCGCCCATACCTGGCCCCTATGTAAGCAGGCCCAGCGTGTCTCGCATCCAGTACAGCAGACATCTGGATGGGGAGACACTTCTCTACTGTGTTACCTTCTAAGTTAATAAAAGCCTTGCTTTGTTCCGCCAACATTGAGTCTCGGATTTATTGAGGCACATCAATTTTATTAACTTATTTTTCAACACAATGGATCAACTCTTGAAACCCGAACGTTTGGATTTGGACCAGCATGCTCCGGACGCATCGGCATGCTTCGGACACTGGTTTAAGTGTATGGAATTCTTCCTGGATAATTCCGCAGCCATCACAGCCGCTACGGACGCTGAAAGTATGAAACTCGGAATCCTGCGGAATTGAGTAAGCCACCGGGTTTACCCCCTCATCCAAGATGCCGACACGTACCCGGCCGCCTGCGACATCTTAAAGGCGCATTACCAGCAGCCTACAAATGAGGTGTATGCTAGGCATCTGCTCGCTACTCGCGCACAGCGACCTGGGGAATCGCTGGATGAGTTCCTAGTCACCCTGAAAACGCTGGGCAAAGACTGCAAGTGCCGAGATGTAAAAGCCGCAGTGTACACTGATGAGCTTGTTCGCGATGCCTTTATCACAGGCCTCAGCTCCACTTACATCCGGCAGAGACTGCTGGAAAAAACGGGATTGGACCTGAAACAGGCTGTGGACACAGCGTGATCCCTGGATGTGGCCCAGAGAAACTCGGACGCCTACTCTTCAGCCCACGCCGCCCACGCCACCACGTGTGCACCAAGGGCGCCGCCATCTTGGAAGGCATCTTCCCAGCCCGACACCGTCGGGGCCCCGCTCTCCCCCCAGAAGCCCTACGACAGCCGCGACGTGTCGGGGACCCAACTGCTACTTCTGCGGGCAGCCGAAGCACACCAGAAACCTGTGCCCGGTGAAAGGCACCACCTGCTTTAAGTGCGGTAAGACGGGGCAGTTCGGGAAGGTGTGCAGAGGGAACCCCGCAGGAAAATCCGCCACCGCCGCGTGTGCGCCGTGGGAGCGGCCATCTTGGACGCCATCTTGCCCGACCTCGTGGGGTCCGCCATCTTGTGAGCAGACAGCGTGGACACCATCTTGTCTCGATCAGGGCCCTACAGTGGCATCGGTCACAGTGGACCAGACCAGGCCGCACCCGCTATCCAAATCAATGGTGGACATCGAGGTAAACGGGTGCGGGGTTAAATGTTTAATTGACAGTGGAAGCACGGAGAGTTTTATCCACCCTGAACTAGCACAACAACTCTCCCTAACGGTGGTCCCTACTCGGGGTACCATCTCTATGGCTGATAAAACACAGACATCGACCATTATGGGTTACTGCACGGTACAATTGTCTGTTAACGGAACTGTATACGATAATTTTAAAGTACTAATCATGAAGAATCTATGTGCGAGCGTGATCTTGGGCCTGGATTTCCAGTGCTACCACCAAAGCATCACGCTCAATTACGGTGGGTCCCAGCCGCCCCTCACAGTGTGCGATCTGGCTACCCTGAAGGTAAAGCCGCCTTCGCTATTCGCGAACCTTACCCCTAACTGCCGGCCAATAGCGACCAAAAGCAGGAGGTACAGCTGGGAGGACAGGCGGTTTATCGCGACCGAGGTAGACAGGCTCCTGAAGGAGCGCATTATTGAACGCAGCAACAGCCCGTGGCGCGCCCAAGTGGTAGTGGTAAGGGGTAGCGAGAAGAAACGGATGGTGATCGACTATAGCCAAACGATCAACAGGTACACCCAACTAGACGCCTACCCGCTATCCCACATATCAGAAATGGTGAACCAAATCGCCCAATACCGGGTGTTCTCCACCATCGACCTCAAGTCAGCGTACCACCAGCTCCCTATCAGACCAGAGGACCGCCCGTACACCGCCTTCGAGGCGAACGGACGCCTCTACCAATTCCTCAGAGTCCCCTTTGGGGTGACGAATGGGGTCTCGGTCTTCCAGAGGGAGATGGGCCGCATGGTCGATGACCACCACTTGCAGGCAACCTTCCCCTACCTCGACAACGTCACCATCTGCGGTCACAACCAGCAGGATCACGACTCGAACCTCGAGAGGTTCCTGAAAACCGCACAAAAACTCAACCTCACTTACAACGAGGACAAGTGCGTTTTCAACACCACGCGCCTCTGCATACTAGGCAGCGTGGTGGAGAATGGGGAAATCGGACCAGACCCCGACCGATTGCGCCCCCTATGGGAGCTGCCCCTGCCCAACACTCCCAAAGCCCTGAAAAGGTGCCTGGGGTTATTTTCTTATTATTCCCAATGGGTCCCCAACTACTCCGACAAAGTCCACCCCCTCTTGAAAGCATCCTCTTTTCCGCTCTCTGCTGAGGCCCACGCCGCCTTCAAAAGCATTAAGCGGGATATTGAGCGGGCCACGCTACAGGCAGTGAACGAGAACACTCCCTTTCAAGTGGAAAGTGATGCGTCTGACTTTGCCTTGGCGGCCACCCTCAACCAGGCGGGGCGGCCCGTAGCTTTCTTCTCAAGGACCCTCCAAGGGCCCGAGATCAGACACTCCTCCGTGGAAAAGGAGGCCCAAGCCATCGTGGAGGCAGTGCGCCACTGGCGCCACTACCTAGCCGGCAAACGCTTCACCCTACTTACCGACCAGCGGTCGGTAGCGTTTATGTTTAATAATAAACAGAAGGGGAAGATCAAAAATGATAAGATTCTCAGGTGGCGGATCGAGCTCTCCACCTTCGAGTATGACATCATTTACCGGCCAGGGGCCCTTAACGAATCCCCCGACGCCCTCTCACGAGGGATGTGTGCCAGCGCCACCGGGGATCGGCTACAGACCCTCCACAACGACCTCTGCCACCCAGGGGGTCACACGGCTGTTCCACTTCATAAAGTCCCGCAACTTACCCTACTCGATTGAGGAAGTTCGGTCTCTGACCAGGAACTGCCGCACTTGCGCTGAGTGCAAGCCTCGGTTCTACCGCCCAGATAGAGCCCACTTAATCAAAGCTACACGGCCCTTCGAGCGGCTCAGCTTAGATTTCAAGGGCCCCCTCCCGTCGGTCGACCGCAATGTTTACTTCCTGAACATTGTGGACGAATACTCCCGTTTCCCATTCGTCTTCCCCTGCCCAGACAATGACCAGCGCCACGGTCATTAAATGCCTCAACAGCCTGTTCTGCCTGTTCGGTATGCCGAGCTACATCCACACGGATAGGGGGGCGTCCTTCATGAGCGAAGAGCTACGCCAGTACATGCTGTCCAGGGGGATCGCCACGAGCCGTACCACCAGCTACAACCCCCAGGGTAACGGCCAGGTGGAGCGAGAGAATGGGACAGTATGGAAAGCAGTCACTCTAGCTCTAAGGACCAAGGGCCTCCCTATCTCCCGCTGGCAGGAAGTCCTCCCAGATGTGCTCCATTCGATACGGTCGCTATTGTGTACTGCCACTAATGCCACGCCTCATGAACGAATGTTTGTTTTTCCCCGGAAATCCACCTCCGGCGTATCCATGCCGTCATGGCTTTCCACCCCAGGTCCGGTATTGGTACGAAGGCATGTGAGGGGCCACAAGATGGACCCTCTCGTGGAGTCCGTGCACCTACTCCACGCCAACCCCCAATACGCATATGTCCGGCACGCCGACGGAAGGGAGGACACCGTGTCCATAAAAGACGTCGCCCCAGCCGGTAACGACAACAACCACGACAACAGCAGCAACAACGATCACAGCAACTCTTACCCACTCACTACTCTTTCATCACCCCCGGAAGAACATCGACCAACGGTACCCCCACCAACTACCCCTTCAACAACCCTGGCGGCACCCCCGGCAGAGACCCAGGAGGCCACCGGGGACACCCAGCCGACACCCGCGGCACCACAACAGCCACGTCGGTCACAGAGGACTATCAAACCCCCGAACAGACTAAATCTATAGAAGGGGTGAATGTGATGAAATATGCCATTCATCACTCATCTGCATTCTCTGTGTGCCTGTGGTTTAGTTTCAGTTTCATTTCCCTCACCTCAGTTCCGTTTCCTCACTTGTATTGTATTGTGTAGGGCTCCGCCCATACCTGGCCCCTATGTAAGCAGGCCCAGCATGTCTCGCATCCAGTACAGCAGACATCTGGATGGGGAGACACTTCTCTACTGTGTTACCTTCTAAGTTAATAAAAGCCTTGCTTTGTTCCGCCAACATTGAGTCTCGGATTTATTGAGGCACATCACCCAGGAACAAATAAAAATAATGCGTTTGAAAAATAAACTTTTGAGGGACCATGACAATTTCTTCACAGTTCAAAATTCATAATTAGAAAAAAACTTTAAGCTGATTTAATTGTTCTGATCCATTTTACAATATTCAGATTTTTATTTCAAACTTTTTTTCTTATCCAGACTCCTTTGCAACCAATGGCACTCCTACTGGGAAGGCCAAGCAATTTGGGCTTGCAAATATAACTCCATTCACATTCTGGATGTAGCTCAAATAGTACAACTGAAGCAGAGGGAGTCAAATGTTGGCAATGCTGTTGCTGTGTGTCTGCTAGACAGGGCTAAGCCTCAGGTTTGCAACCTTCAGTTTAGGAGTCAAGCCCTCAGCTTCCTGGCTTAAAAAAAAAATCCAATCTGTTATACACATTCTTTGTGGTTAAAGCACTTTGTTGTGGAGTTGGCCCAATAAGCCCGTATACAGCCAAGGACCCAAACTGAGAGTATGGGCCCGAGATTTACAGTCAGGATTTCATACATGGAAGGCTTTCCATCTCTGGAGCCACCTGGAGGAATTAAAGCATCTACCCAAAGGAGGGAAGAAAAATGGGGCAAGAAGGGCATCTTTCATCTCTTGCTTCAGCTGAGAACAGAGCCACATTAAAAGGGTCTGGATAAAGCTCACTGCTCTTCTCTCCCAGGCACTATCTGGGTCCTAGGGCCTGACATGGGAAAGAATGGGGTTAAAAACATTGTTTTGTAGGAACTGGGGTTCCTAGCCGAAGAATTGAGATCGATTCAGAGAATCAAAAACAATAAAATTTAATGAACAAACGAAGCTGTACAGGAAATTGTAGGATACAATGCAAATAGGTCTGGTCTGCTTGAAAGCCTCTCTGGAACTGCTAGAAGGTTCCGAGCTCAACTGCTAGCAGGTTCCGAGCTCAACTGCTAGCAGGTTCCGAGCTCTACTGCTAGAAGGTTCCAAGCTCTGACGTCATGATGTCATCACGTGGAGTACAGGAAAGAAGCCCTAGTACAGTTAACAGATACATTCAAGGTGCAGCCCTCAGCTGTACTACATTGCTGTAAAAGGAATTATATACGATTGTCCGTAATCTTTTGGTGGTTCGGCCACAGTTTGTTAGATTATCTATCAGAGGGTTAATTTATACAACTCTAAATTCAGTCAAACCATTTTACACATTCAAGGTACGACAGTGGAATTTGAGTCTACACATACCTGATCTAAGCCCTGAATTACCTTTAACTCTGATTACAGACAAGTTATAGCCTAAGCTTAACATTTCTTGGCAGTGTGTTGATCAGAACTTGACTGCAATAAATCTGTGTAAATGCTGGTAATATTTTTACAATTATTAGTACAAAGGTCAAACAAGGTTTGATGGTACATTACTCTATTAGTTACGAGACTTAATATTTTATGCTAAGGTGTCCCGCTGATGTGCTCGTCAAATCCTGATAACACCTTCTCTGGTCAGGCTGAAGGGCTGCCTATATTAATCCTTCCTTCAGCTTCTTCCCTTTAGCTGCAGATTGCCTATTTCAAGCAACAATAAATTATCTAATAAAGATTACGTTAAACATTCAGCTTTCAAGGTTAGGTGAGTCAAATCTGCCTGATTGCTTATAGTATAGCAACAATAACTATTTGGGCTGCCATAGCTTCATGACCACAACAGAAAAATGCTTGCACAGCTTACCTTTATTCAGAGAATGGTGAATTGAGAAAAGTTGTGAGGATGTCAGCTGAGGAGTGGCGTGTGCTGGTCTGCTAATGCACTGCAAAATGGAATGATCAGATCTGGGTTCTTGCCCCAGGACATGAGTCCTTTTTTTTGGAATCCTTTTCTTTAAACTGAGAAACCTAGTTGGAAAACCAAGATCTGTTAGTTGGGGCAAAGTGATGTTGTGCAACGTGACATCCCACAGCAAATCCTACAAATTTTGACCTTCTCCCTTGCTGTGTTATTTGCTCTCTAATTATTCCGAATTTCCATTAACTAGGTCCAAGGGCAACAAAAATATCGGTAACCGCGGTAACTGTGAGGGATGACCGATCACTTGTTGCAACAAGTCACTTGTCCTACCCATAGTGCAGCACACCATTGTTATGAATCTTATGATACATGAAGAAAGACTCATGAAATAACACTGGACGGCCAGCTGGTGGCGCCGTCCAAGGAGTATAAATACTCGGGCGTGGGCCCAGCTTGCCCAGGACATTGTGTAAACAGGAACTAGTGAAAGATAACTAGACCTCCATGTTCTGAAACAAGTTGATAAAAGCCTTGCTTTATACTCAAACCAAGTGTGTAGTGAGTTTTATTACGTCAACCATCAAGTTCTAAATAGTGGAATGCAAGATGAGGTAAAGCGAGTTTAAAAAAAATTATTTGTCAATTCCTACAGATTGTAAGAAAAAGGGAAGACTAATCTGGGTTGGACTGTCTGGAAGGTGCCTGGCAGAGGATCTACAAGGAGGCACAACCAGAATATGAATCAACCTGCACTACTCTCTCTCTCGCCCAACAGAGTGGCACTAACAGAGGTCTGGGAGTGGATTAGTGGAAGAATAACGTGTGGCATTACATACCCAACAGGGAGGGAAAACATACATTTTAACATGTTCTATTTCTCATTCAGCTTTATAATGTCTATTCTCATTCTATTTTATTATTAATGATGGTTTTTCATTCTATTTTATAACTTTTACAAAGAATGGCTTTTGTAAATATAACAAAATATCTTTGTATTTTGTTAGCTAGGAAGGATATTCAACGAGAGTTCAAACATTCCTTTTGCAGTTACTCCCTCATTGTGAGTCAGGCCAGACCATGTTGTAATGGGAAGGAAACATTTTAACCAATATTTATGTTAATTTATATTAATGTTAATATTTGTAACACTTGCATTCACAAATATTCATTCACAAATATTCTATCAAAAATAGAAAATAAACTACATTTTTTTGGAATGGTTTTATAAATGCAACTATTATATCTGCTCTAAATCTCTAACTCACAGCAGGGTGCAACTAATGCTAAATACAGTATCAACATATAAGCAATCTGTACATGGCTGCGGTGTTGTAAATACCAACAAGTTTTTCGTTGGTTAGATTTTCACTTCATGCAAATTGTGTAATTAAGGTTGAAATTATTGTTGTTTGCCAAATTGTAAATCTTGTCTTTTTCTGTTCTACCAGTGTAACTAGTCTTAATACTGTACAGAGATGCACAGTGTATAGTACTTGACAGCATTTGATTTAGTTCTGTATTCTGGGGTGTGTAGCTCCTGTAATGTGCTGTGCTGGTATTTCCTGCTACAGAACTCCACTGATTCTATTTTGTACTATGGTTGTTTACACGAAAATGTTTACTACAGAGTGAATGTGACTCAGAGAAAAAAGCCCCCTTGTTTTAAAAAAAACCTATAGACCAGAGTTTGAGAAAAACAGAAAGAGGAGAAAAAGTCAAATATCTTTCACTCAAATCTATTCTACGCATTGAGGAGAGCTACGCGATGAACATTTCTGAATATGTTCATAAGCTGGGGCTGATGGAACATCAGTTCACTGAAATATCTCATGTTTTGTTATTGACATCTACGGAAATGGCAAATGCTTACTTTTAATTGCCGGTTGCCAACAATAATCACAGGTGATGTAAGTGGTGGGGACTGTATATTGCATGTAGTTGAGATTGTGGCTTGTGGAGTTGTGTGTAAACATGAGGTTAAATATTATTTTGTGGGGTACTGTGTAAATCAGTCTGACCTTGTGACTTCTTTCAAACACACAAAAAAACACTGGATTTCACAACCTTGACTGTATTCTTATCAAAAGATAAGAGATGGCACCATTTGAAGTGGATAGTTTGTGACCTGGCTCTGGAAAGGGCCATTGTCGTCATCAATTTCTCTTGTTGAAGACATAAGCTCATGGTTAGAAACACAAGGTCGATTCATGGGGGAGGGAAAGGCTTCAATTTCACAAATACAGTGACGTTAAACATTTGAAGCTTCCAATCTAGGTCGCCTCTCTTAAAGGAGTGCGAGCTTCATGAAAAAAATAACCATTTTTTTTGCTTGTGAACAGAGAGGAGCCAGAACAAGCCACACGTTTCTTTCAACATCATGATGTAATTCGGAATTGATAGGGTGATAACTTTTGGTGCAACTGATGTCTTTGTGCTGCATTTGAAAATAATCGAATAAGGTTTGCTAAGCACTATCGTAAGGGAAAAAAATGAAAATGGAAAATGCTGGAAAGGCACTGGAGTTCTGACAGCATTTGACAAGAGAAAAGACAGGTTATTATTTCAGGTGTAGACCCTTTATCAGAACTGGAATCAAAGTTGAACAGTGCAGCTATGCAAATGAGCCCTGAGAGGCTTTGATGGGTGAATGATTTGACCTGATGAGATTGAGGAAATTTGCATTTAGTGCAATAACAGTGTAAACGTACCCAAATGCACTAAAATTCAAATTTCTTCAACCTTTTCAGCCCAGTAATGCTATAGCAACAACATAACTGCTGAGGATAACAAGGAAATTCAAGGCAGAGATCAGTATAACATAAAAGGGTTTCAAGTGTGCAGGAAGGACCGACTAGATAAGAAGGAAAATGTGTGACTCTCTATGTCAAAGAAACCTAGCGAATAAAAGAAGTAAACCTATAAAAGAAAGACTTGCATTTATATAGCACCTTTCACAACCTCAGGACGTCCCAAAGTGTATTTACAGCCAATGAAGTACTTTTTGAAATGTAGTCACTGTTGTAATGTAGGAAATGCAGCAGTCAATTTGTGCACAGCAAGCTATCAAAAAAAAGCAATGTGATAATGACCAGATAATCTGTTTTTAGTGATGTTGATTGAGGGATAAATATTGGCCAGGGCACCAGGGATAACACCCTGCTCTTCTTCAAAATAGTGCCATGGGCTCATTTACGTCCACTGAGAGAGCAAACAGGGCCTCGGTTTAACATCTCATCCGAAAGATGGCACCTTCAACAGTGCAGCGCTCCCTCAGTACTGCACTGGAGTGTCATAGAAACATAGAAACATAGAAGATAGGAGCAGGAGTAGGCCATTCGGCCCTTCGAGCCTGCTCCGCCATTCAATGAGATCATGGCTGATCATCCAAATTCAGTACCCTGTCCCTGCCTTCTCCCCATATCCCTTGATCCCTTTAGCCTCAAGAAATATATCCAACACTTTCTTGAATATATTTAATGAACTGGCCTCCACCATCCTCTGTGGCAGAGAATTCCACAGGTTCACCACTCTCTGGGTGAAGAAGTTCCTCCTCATTTCAGTCCTAAATGGCTTACCCCTTATCCTTAGACTATGACCCCTGGTTCTGGACTCCCCGGCCATCATAAACATCCTTCCTGCATCTAGTCTGTCCAGACCTGACAGAATTTTATAGGTTTTGATGAGATCCCCTCTCAATCTTCTAAACTCCAGTGAGTATAAGCCCAATCGACACAATCTCTCCTCATACGTCATTCCTGCCATCCCGGGTATCAGCCTGGTGAATCTTCGCTGCACTCCCTCCATGGCAAGAACGTCCTTCCTCAGGTAAGGTGACCAAAACTGCACACAATACTCAAGGTGCGGTCTCACCAAGGCCCTGTACAACTGTAGCAAGACATCCTTGTTCCTGTACTCGAACCCTCTTGCTACGAAGGCCAACATACCATTTGCCTTCTTAACCGCCTGCTGCACCTGCATGCTTACCTTCAGCGACTGGTGCACAATAACACCCAGGTCTCTTTGCACTTCCCCTTCTCCCAATCTATTGCCATTCAAATAATCTGCCTTCCCGTTTTTGCCACCAAAGTGGATAACCTCACATTTATCCACATTATAGTGCATTTGCCATGTTTCTGCCCAATCACCCAACCTGTCCAAATCGTACTGGAGTTTCACGACATCCTCCTCACAGCTTACCCTCCCACCCAGCTTTGTGTCGTCTGCAAATTTGGAGATATTATATCCAATTCCCTCGTCCAGATCATTAATATATATTGTGAACAGCTGGGGTCCTAGGACCGATCCTTGCGGTACCCCACTAGTCACTGCCTGCCACTCGGAAAATGACCCGTTTATTCCAACTCTCTGCTTTCTGTCCACCAACCAGTTCTCTATCCAAGTCAGTACCTTACCCCCAATCCCATGTGCCTTAATTTTGCTCGCTAGTCTCTTATGTGGGACCTTATTGAAAGCCTTCTGTAAGTCCAAATACACCACATCCACTGGTTCTCCCTTATCTATTTTACCAGTTACATCCTCAAAAAATTCCAGTAGATTAGTCAAGCATGATTTACCTTTTGTAAATCCATGTTGACTTTGTCCGATCCTGTCACTGCTTTCCAAGTGCTCTGCTATTACATCTTTTATAATAGACTCCAGCATTTTCCCCACTACTGATGTCAGGCTTACCGGTCTATAATTCCCCGCTTTTTCTCTACCACCTTTTTTGAATAGTGGGGTAACATTAGCTACCCTCCAATCCATGGGTACCGTTCCAGAGTCTATCGAGTTCTGGAAGATGACCAGCAATGCATCTACTATCTCTAGGGCCACTTCCTTAAGTACCCTGGGATGTAGACCATCAGGCCCTGAGGATTTATCGGCCTTCAGTCCCATCAATTTTCCTAACACCATTTCCCTACAAATACTGATTTCTTTCAGTTCCTCCCTTTCATCAGACCCTATGTTCCCCGACATCTCTGGGAGGTTATTTGTGTCCTCCTTTGTGAAGACAGAACCAAAGTATGTATTTAGTTGGTCTGCCATTTCCTTGTTTCCCATTATAAATTCCCCTGATTCTGACTGTAAGGGACCTACGCTTGACTTCACCAATCTTTTTCTCTTCACATATCTATAAAAGCTTTTACAGTCAGTTTTTATGTTCCGTGCTAGCTTACTCTCATTCTATTTTCCCTTTCTTAATTAATCCCTTTGTCCTCCTTTGTTGACTCCTAAACTGCTCCCAATCCTCAGGATTATTGCTTTTTCTAGCCAATTTATATGTCCTCTCCTTGGATCTTCTGCTATCCCTAATTTCCCTTGTTAGCCATGGTTGAGTCACCTTTTTTGTTTTATTTTTATGCCAAACTGGGATGAACAAATTATGTAGCTCATCCATTCAGTCTTTGAATGTTTGCCATTGCCTATCCACTGTCAACCCTTTGAGTGCCATTCCCCAATCAATCCTACCCAATGTGGAGGCCTAGATTTTTGTGCTCAAGTCTCTGGAGTGGGACTTGAACCCACAACCTCTGACTCAGAGGCAGGGGTGCTTCCCACTGAGCCACAGATGACCCTAGCAATGTTCCCTGTAAGCTTTGTGCTCCAGGGAACCTGCGCAACCAGCTTATCAATGTAAAAACCACACGTGCAGTATTTTGAATGCCCTGAAGGGGCTGCACAGGGCCAAAAAAATTACAGGCAACATTGGACACAAGTACAATTATTGGTACAAGGTGAGCTTTCCAACAAGAAGGTCTGAAGTAAGCTGTATGTAAACAGAAATGGGGACTTTAGCTAAAGTAATATAAACTGCAAGTGCTCAAGCGATCCAGAGTCTGAGTTAATAAATGTGTGATTGCTTTCTGACCCATTGCGTTCAGGATACCATGGGAGGTAACTCCCATCTTGACCTGGTAATGACAAGTGGCTCAGATAGCACATCGGGGACAGAAGTACTGGCATTCCTGAGCAACAACAACCATAACATGATTACATTTGACATAATCTAGGATAAAACAGTCCTGCAAACCAATACTCAAGGGCAACTTCATGGCAAGGAGGGAAAAGCTTAAACAAATCAACTGTGGAGGAGGGTAGTACTCATGGAAACTTCAGTTGACAAATGGAATACATTTTAGGATATTCTACTCAGTATTCAGGATAAATACATACCAAGGACTAATAAGTGCAGAATGATTTTAAATTTATTAATAATACAGTACAAGAAATAAATAAGGAAAGCAAACTCTACAAAGCCTGTATATAAAAAAAAAAAAGCTGAAGGAAATCACTGAGAAGAATACAGAGAAATGTAAGACCATCAGTTGGCAAAGAGGGAATAAGAAATAAGCAAAGTTGCACAAGTCAAATGTAACGGTAAAAATTATAATGGCAAAGCAGCTAAGGAATTATGGAAGAATTTGGATAATATTCACAAGTGAGCAGAACCTTGGCAAATGATATTCAAAAGAGATAAGTGCCACATCAGAAGAAAAAATGTGGAGGTGTGGCGGTCCCAACGGTTGTCTTTTATATTGAGATATATACATAATTCCCTTTAACTTAACTTATTTATGTATGTATAACTTATCTAACTATGTATTTAATTTACTTATTTGTATAACTTACCAGTTAGGGCTGTTGCCTCTTTAACTTACCTGTTGGGCCATTGCCCCTTTAAGAGGCGACCTAACGCGCTGACGTCACGCATCACGTGACTCATGCGCGTCGGCCGCCGACCTAATGCGCTGACGTCATACGACGCATGCGCACTGGCCGCCGGCCCGATTCGGGCTTTCAAAACGGCCGCCGGCATAGCCCGGCCTATCGCGACTTCGGCTGCATCAGCCGGCAAGCGGGAGCGAAGTGATTCTCCGCTCCCGCGGCAAGTACTGGCACAGCCCGGCCTAGTAACCTTGGCCTTAAAGGCCAGCCTCAGTACCGCGGAGATTTACCGATAACGGCGCAGGTCACGTGACCGCCTAAGCGCACGCAAACGTGCCGACGTCATGACGCGGTCACGTGACGCCCAAGGCGGGAATAAAGAGCTGAGTGTGAGGAGGTCATGAGGCTCCCCACACGCTTCCCACGGGACTGGGAACGCAGTCCTTGTGGAGTCCACGCTGGGACAAGGTCTACAACATGGTGCTCCTGCAGTCTGCCATCTTACCTGCTATCTTACCTACTGTAAGACCTACAACATGGTGTTTCTGCAGTCAGCCACCTTACCTGCTACCTTACCTGCTGTATTATCCTGTTCTGGTAAATAAACAACTTATTTATAGTTCGTTGAAGTTAAACTCTTTTATATAGTGGCGATTTACACGAACCACTACAGAGGACTGAATACTGTTGAATTAACTAGAGGTTGAAAGGGACGTGGGTTTGATAGTGGACTCTACACTCACCATGTCCAGTCCAGTCCAGTCCTTGCAGATCAATATTTGACAAAGTAAACAGAATGCTGAGCTATATTGACAAATCAGTACGATAGCAAAATACTGCGGATGCTGGAAATCCGAAATAACAACAGAAAACGCTGGAAAAACTCAGCAGGCCAGGCAACATCTGTGGAGAGAGAAACAGAGTTAACGTTTCAGGTCGATGACCTTTCGTCAGAACTGGAATAAAAGCAGGAAAAGGAAAGCAGGTTTAGGGTCATCGACCTGAAACGTTGACTCTGTTTCTCTCTCCATGGATGCTGCCCTGGCCTGCTGAGTTTTTCCAGCGTTTTCTGTTGTTATTTTGACAGATCAGTACATAAGTTTCAGACTGGTGCTCTGGTCAGGCTAAAGCTTGAATGCTGCATTAGATTCTGGCCACTGATTCCATGCTCTGGAAGAAGTGCTGAGAAGGGCTACAAAACTGCTTGCTGTGACAGGAGAAAAGGTTTGAAAAACTTTGACAGTTCAGCCTTGAAGGGAGCTGAATCATGGCAGACCTTTATAGAGGTATATAAGATACTAAGTGGAACAGAAAAGCTAAATCTTGAGCATTCTTTCAAGTTAAATCAAGATCGCAGGATAAGGAGACAGTTACAAATTTGGGTCTTTCGATATTCTCTTGGATATAATGATATGTATTGTAAGCGGCCTGGGTGTTCCATATTTAGTGGTGTATCCTAACTGCCCACTAACTAATTATGTGATCGCATAACCCAGGGGCGTAACAATAATGCCCCCTTGTGATCTGAACTGGATATTCTGTGTCATTTGCACATGACCCAACATGCACCTCTCCAATCTTTTTAAAGGCAGACCGAAAAAAACACTTGGTGAGAAGGGGCCAGAAACAAACCGCTAAGCAGTTTCATTTCTCAAGACAGCAGGTGAACATATAGAGCAACAAGAGCAGGAGAGTTATCCCCCAGTGTCCTGCCCAATATTTATCCCTCAACCAACATAACAAAAACAGATTATCTGGTCATTATCACATTGCTGATTGTGGGACCTTGCTGTGCACAAATCGGCTGCCGCGTTTCCCACATTACAACAGTGACACCACTTCAAAAGTACTTCATTGGCTGTAATGCACTTTGAGACGTCCGGTGGTCGTGAAAGGCGCCACAGAAATGCAAATCTTTCTTTCTTTGAATTAAGTGAATCTCATCATAATTGTTAATCAGCACAACTTGTTGCCATATAATAATATAAAATAACAAATATGCTATGTTTCCTCACATCAGTGGGTTGCCTTACACAAAATAATTTCTAACTACCCTCCTGCATTCTAATCTTCTGAGTCTGGCAAAGGCTTATGCTTACATCCTTTTATTTAAAAACATAATTGCGTGACTGTTGGTGATCTTTTCTCTCTCTTTATTTCCCTGTGTTTACAACTCAAGGGGAAGGCCGAAGCCAGACAACCCCTGCTGAGTACCTGGAACCAGAAACCTTCCAACAATGGGTGTGAAGCATGTATTGACTACTAAGTGGGACAAATACATTTTGGATTTCCAGCATCCGCAGTATTTTGCTATCAAATATATTTCTTACTGTTTTCAGTGTTTGAGGAAAATACTTCAATGCCAACACATTAGCATTATAATCGCCTTTCGTCTCAGTGCCTTTTTTAAACTTGTATGAATGACTTTGCTGCTAAAACCCACATTTAGATATAACACTTTTCCAAATCATTTTGAAAGAAAAATAATCCAAATATCCGAAACATGATCCAGACAGAGATTTTAAAAATAAAAACTGGTAAAAGGCCAGTTCAGGACAGATCTTATGAAGCAGGGTGATTAATACCTGAAATTGTCTTCTCAGTAGGGTAGTGGAGGCAAAATCCCCAGAATTAATCAAGAGGGTGATAAACACTGAGTGAGTGATCATGGGGCTCTATGGAAGGGTGAAATAGCCTCTGTACTTATCTTTGTGTAATACACTGAAACCTATAGTACATTAATGGTGCGTCTGTTAGCTTGTATCCTTGAACGCTCTATGGCTGGAGGATTTATCCAGGATGTAAGTACTCTTTATTGCTTGGCATTACTCTTTCCTTTTTTTTTACTATTTTGGGCACTTCTCTCCTGTTGATCAGCCCAGAGCTCTGGCCAAGTTAGGAGACAGGTAACCTATTCCTAGGCTTCTGCCAATGCTGGTTTATTACTGGATGCTAGGAGATGGGCAACAGTGGTCTTCTCCCACCCATGGGAAAACATCGAACCTACATATAACACTGGCTCCATGGCATCATAGCTGAGTGGAGAAAGTGCGTGGGGCAACTTCAGTTGCCAATCTCAAAACTGGGGTTTCGATATTCCCACGCACCCCTCCATGCTTCTGAAACAATTACTTGTGTCATTAACAAAGGGAAATTTCCAGAATGTACCAATGATTGCACCTTTTTGCAAACTTCTATAATTTTATTTAAAATTGCCCCAAAGTACATGAGAAGCCACTTTGTCCCTCCAGTCATCATGTGATTATAGAGCCAGTCTTCCAAACCTAATATAAACAGATGGTTGCTCTTTGCTGTATTGCATTTTCAAAGCTGAACAGATCGTCTTTTTCTTTAATTTAATTTTTTTTTAGTATCCTTATTTCTGTCAGCAATCTTTGATAATTTTTCATGTTGAGAAATTGCGGCTGACTAAGCTTTTCCTGTTTGTCTATGAACGGTGACAACATTCACACCACAATGTCTTCACAGCACTTAAAGACATCAGCCTGGATTTAGCTGTATCCTTAGCTTGTATCCTTAGCTCGCTGTTATTACTGGGTAAAACTGACAGCAACTTCTGGCATCTGCACATGCCCAGTTAAAGACTGAAATCCAGAAGTGGCTGTCAGTGATACCCTGCTCCTCCATAGGGTGCGCTGTTGCTGTCCTCACCAATAGACTGAAATCCGTGTTATGGCGTGAACTTGGGCTATTTGCCCATTATTCCTGCTCTACAGACAGATGGAAAAGTTAGAGCTTGTAGAATCAGGAGTAACTGAGTTTTCTAATAAGTGATATATACTGCTGAACAACCTCTCTGGCCCTGAAAATTTAATTTTAGAAGTGTGGAGATTCATTCCCTCAGAAGAAAATTAATGTTGCAGATTTTTGTTTTTCTATTAACTATTTCTCCCTTAATCCCACGTGTATGTCCCAATTTTATTTCACTTCCGGTACAATGATTTAAATGTAATTTATATTTCCTGATTTTTACTTCCTGCTTTGCTGTCTACATGTCTCAGCAAGGATTCTTCAATCTGATTGGTTCAACAGCTTCCCTGCTCCTTGACCTGCTCACGGACACCACAGATGCCCTGTAGAGGGCACCGCATTAAAAGATGCCGGATGACTGGAAGTCTCCGCTGACAAGCCCACTAAAACTCTCTGGGCAACTGTACATGAGGGGAATGGTGAAAGCCGTTCCTTTGCCACTTACAGCAAAATCCGGGCCATTATTGTGTGAGCATCAACCAGAGGTGAGATTAGAAATCTAAACTGAGTTGCAAAGTTAATCAGATTGGATTAATTCATTTTCCAGCTCCGATCACGCAATGAGTGCATTTAGAAGATATTTTAACTTCAATTATACCAGAGAGAATTTCAGTTGCAGCATCTGAGAGGAGATGACGTTTGAGGTGATGAGTCTGTCGAGCTCCTTATCCCCTTCAGCAGGCTGTTCACACTCCGAATGTGATAACACCGCTTCACATTGAAATGTGTTGGCTGGCGTTGCTTGTTAAAGAAGTGAAATGTGATAATTAAATGCAGGACAAAAATTGTCTCGGATTTGTAATTCAAGCAAAATACAAGTATTGGTAATGTAACTAACAGTGGGAGAGACAAGTCATTTCAAATTGTGGGTAAGAAAAATGTACTACAGGATAGTAATTCTTGTTCAATATATAAACCTAGATTATAATCCACATTGGTGCACTTCCACGAATCTTTGTCAAAAATATTGCATAGCTGCTGACGGGAGTAGAGCTAGTCTAGGGAAAATCGAAAGTGGTGCGACGCTAAAATGGATCTTTGTTTACTACTGACGGGAACTGTTAATGTCACCTGAAGTCAGTGAAACTGACAAACGCTTCCCAGGATAGCTTTAAGAATGCACTAGCATATCTCCTGTGGCACTGCTCATGAGGAATCACCTTTTTGCAAGGGGATTTTTAAAATATATTCGTTCATGGGATGTGGGCATCGCTGGCAAGGCCAGCATTTATTGCCCATCCCTAGTTGCCCTCGAGAAGGTGGTGGTGAGCCGCCTTCTTGAACTGCTGCAGTCCGTGTGGTGAAGGTACTCCTGGGATGTGGGAATATGGGAATTCCTTGAATACAGCTGGGTGCAGTTTCTTATCAAACTGGCCTCAGACAAGGTTCGATAGTATCATGCTTCATATTCTTGCCGACAAAAACAATGATGGCACTTCAGTAGTGATCTCATTTGGTTTCTCAAGCGCTTTGGGATGTCCTGAGGCCATAAAAGGCACGACATCAAAGCAAAAAGTAAAGTACAGCAGATACTGGAAATGTGAACAAAAACATAAATGCCTCCTTGAAAAAGTGCAACCGTCACCTGGGAATCCCTGACCCAAGACCGCACAAAGTGGAGGAGGAGCATCCGGGAAGGTGCCGAACACCTCGAGTCTCTTCGCCGGGAGCAAGTGGAAGCCAAGCGCAAACAGCGGAAGGAGCGCACGTCAACCCAAGCACCCCACCCACCCGCCCCTTCAACCACCGTCTGCCCCACCTGTGACAGAGACTGTAGGTCCCGCATTGGACTCATCAGTCACCTGAGAACTCATTTTTAGTGTGGAAGCAAGTCATCCTCGGTTCCGAGGGACTGCCTAAGAGAGAGAGAGAAATGCTGGAAACACATAGTAGGTCGGACAGCATCTGTGGAGAGAACAGACAAGTTAATATTTCAGGTGTGGACCATCTTCAGATCTAAAATGTGGGAGGCGGACGGATATATTAAAGCAATCAGAAAAAGGGGAAGGGAAAATATACATGTCAAAAATGATACAAGCCCAGAGAGCAATCATGAATGATAGAAGTTCAGTCAAGTAATGAACAGAAACATTAAGACATTTAGAGAAATAGAGGGTGTGTAAATAGCTAAGGGAAGGGGAAACCTATGGAAATGTGAGAAAATGGGAAAGATGGAAAAACTAGGGGTCAAGATTTACATTTAAAATGAGGATATAGTTAAGGTGAAGTTACTGAAGTCAATGTTCAGATCAAAAGGTTGCAGCGTGTTAGAGAAAGGTGAAATATTGTTGTGCAGCTTGTATTAAGCTTCATAGGAACAGTGTATGAGGCCAATGGCAGAGAGGTCAGAGTGGGAATGGGAGGGGGACTTAATGTGGTGAGCCACAGGTAGCTTGGGGTTGCACTTGGAGGGAGGTGTTCAGTAACGTGGTCACCTAATCTGCATTTGGTTTCCCTAATGTAGAAATGAGCAGCAAATGTAGCATGCTAAGTTGGAGGAAGTACACGTAAATTGCTGTCTCATGTGGAAGGACTGTATGTGACCCTGGACGGTGGTGTGGGAGGAGGTGGGAAAAAGACAGCTGGAAATAGGGATGCTACAAGAGTAAAGCAGGGTTTGAGGAGGGAATGATCGCTCCAGAAAGCAGAAAAAGGAAGGAAGGGAAAGATGCGTTTGGTGGTGGGGTTACATAGGTGGTGGAAATGCACTGCAGCAACTCGCCAAGGCTTCTTCGGCAGCACCTCCCAAACCCGCAACCCCTACCACCCAGAAGGACAAGGGCAGCAGGCGCATGGGAACACCACCACCTCCAAGTTCCCTTCCAAGTCACACACTATCCTGACTTGGAAGTATATCGCCGTTCCTTCATCATCGCTGGGTCAAAATCCTGGAACTCCCTCCCTAACAGCACTATGGGAGTACCTTCACCACACGGACTGCAGCAGTTCAAGAAGGCAGCTCCCCACCACCTTCTCAAGGGCAATTAGGGATGGGCAATAAATGCTGGCCTTGCCAGCGACTCCCACATCCCATGAACGAATTTAAAACAAATGTTGGACAATGATTTGCGAATGCAGAGGGTGCTGAGAATGGTAGTGAGAAAAGGGGGGAGGATGCAGGGCAGAAGCTTGGTAAATGGGACAGACCCAGTAAAGGGCTTCGTTGACCACAGTAGAGGGGAATCCTCAGCTGAGGAAAAGGAAGACCTTTCCAAAGATCTGGTGAGAAGGTAGAGCTATCAGGGCACTCATGATGGGGATGGAGAAAGCAGGAGAACGAGATGGAGTCTTTACAGGCTACGGGATGAGAAGAAGCGAACTGCAGGTAGTTATGAGAGTCAGTGGGCTTGTAATATCAGTAGAATGCCCATCGCCAGAGAAGAGAAATTCAAAAGGAAGGTGAGGAATGGGTGGAAATTGGAATCATAGATCAATTGGCCCCAGAACTTGGATTTGGGTTGGAAGCTCAGTGTGTTCTCCTAATCCAGTTGACAACAAATGAACAACCCAGAGATTTTAAAGGAAATTAATAACTGCAGGATTTAGATCTAAAATTTACTAATCTCCTCATCTACACTATCCCCCAAGCCACATAGTCATCAACAAATGTGCTATTCAAATGAATAACTAATCTTTTATACTGGCCGAGTGATATAAATCACTTGGCTAGTGGATTCTGAGGACAACCTGGTCTACATTGTAGTAAAATGAATACACGATTGATAGCCTTAAGGAGAAAGCTGCACCTATTCATAGTCAACTAATAACAACAGGTGTCCTGAGTTATTTATAAACCTTTTTGTATCCGAACTGTAAAACTGGCAGCTTGTTCCTTAGATAAAGTTAACCTAGACAGAGCGATAAAGAATTAATTGTGAAAGGGTCTTAAACAGAACATGGTGCAGTGATTGCATATCTGTGCAATAACAAGATACAAATAAATACTTTACGAAACCAGAAGAGAGTTTTCAAAATTACTATAATTCAATAACGGAGTGGAGGGCAATTCAGTGCTGGTGAGCATTTCCGTACCTTTCATATAATTGCATTGAGAAATAAAATTCTATTGGGTTTCTTCTGCAAAAAAAAGTGTAAACACAGAATTTGAGGAGGCTGCATCATCGTTTAGAAAAATCTACATCCCTGTCTACAAGGATGGTTTATACATAGTGTTACTGATGTTTGATATCATCATGGTGCCCATTTGCCTGTCTGTCATAACAATGGCCCAAAAAACAAAAGGCTATTTTACTGTAGCGGCGGTATTGGAGGGTGCCACCTTCTGGAAGCTTTGGGAGGTGATAATTAGACTTTGGCTGCACTATACTACTTAGATTATTGGATCCCATTAAGCTATAATGAGTTTTAGAAAACAATTGTTATTGTCTGCAGTCTAATTTCATATGCAATTTATTTAAAAAAACAAAAGTGAGGAAGCAGTTTCTGCAACGGAAGCCTTACTGACCTGGGTGGTTGCATAACCTGAAAATAAGTGCCTTGTTGCCTAATGTGAATGATTGTGACAACCACCAGGGTGAGAACAATAAATTGTGGGTGATGCATTTGGAACTGCTGGTTAGAATAAAGAATGTGCCTCTTACAATTTTAATTTCCCATTTCAAATGAATGACCTACCATTGAAAGTAACATGAAAAAGACTCTTGGGAACAGGAATGTGGAGCACAGGCTTTTATCAGCTCCTTTGTGGCTGAAACAACATGCAATGAGACATAGGAGAGCGTTGCTCTGTGTCATTGACGTGGAACAACCACAATCTCCATTCTTGACAGAAACCTTTGTGCTTTAATGGTCGTCAGATATAGTTTCTTAAAGTGATTCATTTCAATTTCCAAGTTTATCAAAACCGGGCATGCCTGAACATTTGTTTTCCATTACGCTGATGGAAAGCTAATAGAATTAATTACAAATTACAAAAAAATGTTTGAGTTAACAAATGTACCAGATACCCATAAAAAGGAAGGCGGTCCTATTTCAGTCACTCCCCAGAATCTCATTATTTTTAAATACTTTCTATTTTTCCATAATGGTAACTGAGTAAATTGGAAAGCACATTTTCCATGCAGGGATGAAGATACCCATAAAAAGGAAGGCGGTCTTATTTCAGTCACTCCCCAGAATCTCATTATTTTAAATACTTTCTATTTTTCCATAATGGTAACTGAGTAAATTGGAAAGCACATTTTCCATGCAGGGATGAAGATACCCATAAAAAGGAAGGCGGTCCTATTTCAGTCACTCCCCAGAATCTCATTATTTTAAATACTTTCTATTTTTCCATAATGGTAACTGAGTAAATTGGAAAGCACATTTTCCATGCAGGGATGAAAATAGAGTTAGTAAGTCTTTGTTGTTCTCCAAGCCTGGAACATAGGAATATACAGGTCCAGAACAGACTCACTGTACCGTACTATACCAAACATACAAAAATGAGATGACATAAGGCTCTATATCCTCCTTTCCCCTTAATCCTTCTCTTCTCCTCCTCTTCTCATTCTTCCTCTTAGAACCGTCTTTTCTTGAAACTTTATCTTTCCTTTTCTGCTTCTCTCTCTCCTATCTCCTGGTGCTATCTCCTCTGCTTCTTACTCTCTCTCAGTTTTATCTCTTTTATTTTGCTTCTCTATTCCCTCTTTCAGATCACAGTAGGAAGATTCCATTATTTTCAAGAATATAAAAGGCTAAAAAAAAAGGTTATGTACTCTGTGACCATCTAAAGCAGCCTGGGGCATGGGAAGGATTGTTGTAGCTTCTTTAAAACTGTCAGCAACAGAAGAGTGTCCGCGGTCTCTCCCTGGGGAATCAGAACCTGCCAGACAGGGAGCAGACTTTACCAGCACCCAGGCACAGTTTGAAGGTGCTTGTCACGTTTTTTTTTGGATAATTTGCTTATTTTTTTCCACAGAAAGGATTTGGAAAAAGTTACTTGAAATATTGTGTTTTAAAGAATGGCATATACACGAAAGTTTTTTTTTAAATGGGTCTGAGATGATCAGTAGTTAAAATGCTAAGGTGCTCGCTTTGATGTTGTTTCACCATAGACTGTAAATAGTCAGCAATTCAATCTCACTCCTGTTGTTTTGGGGATTTGCGGGTCCTGGGTGCTAAAGAGGAGGTCTGACAGGTTTTCGTTTTCTGGCTGTGAACTGCAAGAGATAAAAACACACAAACATAGAATCATAGAACTTTACGGCACAGAAGGAGGCCATTCGGCCCATCGTCTCTGTGCCGGTCGGTAAAGAGCTCTCCAGCCTAATCCCACTTTCCAGCTCTTGGTTCGTATCCTTGCAGGTTATGGCACTTCAAGTGTATATCCAAGTACTTTTTAAATGCGATGAGGGTTTCTGCCTCTACCACCCTTTCAGGAAGTGAGTTCCAGACCCCCTCCACCCTCTGGGTGAAAAAAATTCTCCTCAAATTCCCTCTAAAACTCCTACCAATTACTTTAAATCTATGCCTCCTGGTTATTAAAATCTCTGCTAAGGGAAATAGTTCTTCCTATCCACTCTATCGAGGCCCCTCACAATTTTATACATGTCAATTGAATCTCCCCTCAGCCTCTTCCGTTCCAAAGAAAACAACCCCAGCATATCCAGTCTTTATAACAGGCAGTCAAGCAGAGGGTTTTTGAGACCGAAAGGTATGATTAAAACAGAATACTGTGATGCAGTCAGTCAGCAAAAAGCTGGAAGAAAGTATGGTTGCAGGAGAGAATGGTGAGAAATGATCTTAAGTCGAGTAAGATAACCGGGAGGACTCATAAAAATCAACATTTCATTGTGCAGTACACACGTCTGCGGCATATGACAAATAAAAATTGAATTGAATTGAATTGAATTGACTAATGTGGGAAAGCATGGCATGTTCTTTATTTTGTATCAATACATAAAGATAATTGTACTGTTTGATTTAAGTGTGTCCGATCATAACTGCCATCCTGTATACCCACCTTACTGTGAAATAAAGCAGGATTAAGAGCAGAGGCCATAAGAATCACTAGTAGCAGCAATGGTAAATTCAACAGTTAAACCAAAAATACAGTCCCACCTAGTTTATATGGACAAAACTCAAATTGTTCTATGTTGTTCTCTACCCAGAGCATTGCAACCAGAGCTAAAAATTCAAATCAATCCGAATTGCGTGATCTGGGATTTGGCGGAGAATTGATTTGATTTTTTCTATATTCAGATTATTGAAACTTTAGGTGTTGATGGAAAGCTGGTGAAGGGCCTTCAATTGGAACTAGCCACTCTGGCAGGGTAGGTTCAAGTAAGGTGGGCTTAACTGCAAGCCTGTTGGGAAAGAAATGCTCCTGAATGAAGTGTAATTGCAGTGAACTCTTGCAGTGACCTTGAACTATGAGTTTTTAATGCTATCACTGGGCGATGGTGGAAATGCACTGCAGTCTGTCCCTTCTTTGTTATTACATTCTCAGTGGAGCAAGTCATCAGAGATCTGAGAGATTAAGTTATTGTTCCCACTTTGAAAATACCTAACTTTCTTACTGCATTCACAGAATGTTTGTGTATGTATGTGTGTATATATATTTCTATGTTATAATATTACACAGACCTTCAGATTCATGACCCATGAAAATTGAAGGAAATGTTTACTTCAAACTTGTGGACACACAGTTCAGTCCTTTTATTCATTACTGATGTCCTACTTGCCTGATTAAGGTATTATCTCAAAGCTTTAGTCCTGTGGAGAGGGTCAGCAGCTTCAAATTCCTGGGTGTATTCATTACGGAGGACTTAACGTGGTCCCATCACATCGACGTCGTAACCAAGAAGGCATGCCAACGCCTGTTTTTCCTCAGGAGACTAAAGAAATTTGGAATGGCCCCCCAGATTCTCACCAACTTCTACCGGTGCACCATCGAGAGTATCCTGTCCGGCTGCATCACTACCTGGTATGGCAACTGCACCGCCACAGACCGCAAGGCTCTACAGATGGTGGTGAAAGCTGCACAACACACTATAGGAATTAAATTACCTGCTGTGCAGGATATCTACCCCGAGAGGTGCCGGGGGAAGGCCCTGAGAATCATCAAAGACGCGAGCCACCCCAGCCACAACCTCTTCACCCTGCTCCCGTCCGGTAAGAGATACCGAAGCATACGGTCTCGTACCAGCAGGTTTCGAAACAGCTTCTACCCCCAGGCCATAAGACTCATGAACGAATAATTTATTATTATTTATTACTGTTGTTTTATTTGTTATTACTGTATTTCTATTAGTATTTTTATCATTGCTATGCCATATTTATTCCAATGTTGGGAGGACTCGTAAAAATCAACATTTCATTGTGCAGTACACACATCTGCTGCACATATGACAAATAAAATTGAATTGAATTGAATTGTATGTAAAACTATGTATTGTCCCAGCTGGTTGCAATGGCCCAGATTTTGTGGTCAGCGTCAAACAAACAGCGCTGGCTGTTCATTACACTTACACTTGCCCAAAGACTTTCTATGGGCTTTTGCACTGGAACTTCAGGTTATTAGAAATTCAAAACAGCGTAGCGCCCTCTACAGGGGATCTGGGACCTGTGTGGACAGGGCAAGCAACTGCGTATCTCCTTAACCAATCAGATTGAAGAATCCTTAACCTGTAAGTGTAAGTTAGAATATTTAATTCAATGCCAAATCATGTACAGAAAGTGGAATAAAGAGAAGGCAAGAAAGATGGAGAGAGAAAGGAGACCAAAAGAAAAAGTAAAAAAAATTTTTTTTAATTTTTTTATAATCTCCAACAATAATTAAAATCTGAAGGAATGCGACTCCATACTTGCAAAAATTAATTTCAGTGCCAGAGGTTGTTTTGCAGTAATTAAGACATAGCATGCTGTTAAAAATTCCCTTACAGCTGAATAGACAAACCCTACCTTTTTCTGACGTGTTTATTGGGTAACTATCACAAAAGTACCGCAATTTCATGCCGTTCCATGTGTTCCAGTGCTGAGTCTCATGGTATCGTGAAGCTTCTGGAGGAGCAGGGCAACACAGACAGCAACTTCCTGATTCCCATGTTTAACTGCACATGTGCAGTCGCCGGAAGTTGCTGTCCGATTTACTCCTTAATAATGGCGAGCGGCGAGAGCCTCGCTGTTATTCTTACCCCAAAATCCGGGCCAATGTCTCTTTTATAATGATTTTTACATTATTAAAATAGAAAAAAATATTTGATACAAAACCTTAGCCCCTCTCTCTCTCTTTTCCTGATTAGGCTTATTTGACCTTTTCACCATGGTTGTTTTTAGTGCCTTTTCATCCCTTAGTTGCTTTTCTTCCCCTGTGAATGCGCCGAACACCTCGAGTCTCTTCGCCGGGAGCAAGCGGAAGCCAAGCGCAGGCAGCGCAAGGAGCGCACGTCAACCCAAGCACCCCACCCACCCGCCCCTTCAACCACCGTCTGCCCTACCTGTGACAGAGACTGTAGGTCCCACATTGGACTCATCAGTCACCTGCGAGCCCATTTTTAATGTGGAAGCAAGTCATCCTCGGTTCCGAGTGACTGCCTAAGGAAGGATTAGTCAAAATTTAAAAATAAAAGTGCATTCTTGAAATGTGCTGTAAATTTTGAGACTTCAATAATGTAATAATCAATATAACGAGCAACTCGTTAATTCTCTCAGTGCATGTTGCGCACTGTGTGATGCACATGCAGGCCTGAATTTTATTTCTTCACAGGGCGATGTGCAGTGCAGATGTGGCAATGTTCAGTTTACTGATTGTAACTCCAGATAAAGGATGAAACAAAGTGCACAAGGTAAAGTTAAATAACCATCTCTCCTGACCTTGAACGGAATTGCCACATCTCCTCATTTGCTCGTGCTTGAGTTTCATTTCCTTTTTCACCCCTAACACTGATTTTTCCTCTCAACAACCCTTAGCTTCTTTATATAAAGTCCCATTCCATCCTAGAACTGACTACTGCTCCCATATCTGGGGAAGGCTCTTCTAACACCTCTCACGTTCCTGGACGGAATACTAGAAAAAGCTTCTCTTGTGATAGACCTTCTCTCACCTCAAGCCTTTGATATCTATCTCCTCCTCCCGTGACCTTTCTTGTTTCTCTCCAACTTATCAATATTGCCTCTGAATTTGCAGCTTTTGTTCTTCCTGAGCTGTAAGTAAGCCATCCGACGACATCATCTTCCAACAAAACCCAGGCTTGGCTTCACCTTCACGATTTACTTTGTCTCCATAGTTCAGAGCCACATTAAGAATTCTTGGGGTGCTAGGCACCCTGAACATTTAGGGCCCCCCTGGTCCCCCGCACACTCCCCCCCCCCCCCCCCACAATCCATTAATACACAAACTTTGCCTCATCTCCACCCCTTCTGACTATTTTTAAATGCTAAAATATTTTTGACCCAGTGGTTGTATGCAGTTTTTCTGTGTTATGGTGAGTCTTAAACTGCATATTTGTACGGGCCCCTGGGTACAGACCAATAGGCCTGATGTAAGAAAACTACTAGGCACTTGATCTGAGTATTAAACAAGGCTTTAATCAACTGTTTTTCAACATGGAGATCTAGTTGTGTCCTTCACTAGTTCCTGTTAAAGAATGTCTTGAGCAAGCTGGGCCCATGCCCGAGTATTTATACTCTCCCTGGACAGCGCCACCAGCAGGCCGCCCAGTATTATTTCATAAGTCATTTCCACATGAATGACAAGATTCATGTCAAGGCCCATGTGTTTATCTATTAAGTACACAAAGTTCCCTGTTTCGCCTGACCTGGAGGTGCTGGTATGACTGACAGTGGCTGGAATGACTGATTGGTAAATACCACACTTTTTAAAGCTCTGAAGTCTATTTTTCTAGTTTGTTACTAACTCAACTTAATAAGAAATATTAGATGGTGTCAGAATTGGAAGGAACACTCTGAATCTACCAGAATGTTTCAAAAGGATACAGAAGAAAAGAATATTTGAAGTCACGAAAGCCTGCTGATCCATGTACTTTTCAGTTAAGCACTCTAACCTGATTAAATACTGTTTTTGCTTGACTGAAAAGTAATTTAAAATACCAAATTAAAATGTTAAGTACTGGAAATGCAGCCTGTGTACAGGCCTTGTGAATCTATTATTTAAAATGTACCTTTCCCAACAAGGTACCAAGTAACTGAGAAAGCTTTAAGAGAATTTGGGACAATCATATGATTCCATTGCAGCTCGTTAAATAGCCAAACCATATCTGAACTCCTGCCCCAACTACCTGGAAAATCAGAGCGCCATAGTCTTTGGTTTGAGATAGATGAAGACAAGAATGGTAGAAGTTGTTCTAAACATGTTAAAATAATAATAAGATCCTGATGTGACAATAGAATCAGAAATAGCGAGTTCTCTGCACTTTAGTTACTACGTGTAACTCGGGCGGCTCGAAAAGAAAGTCTAATTAAAGTCAGAATCATTCCTGGCCTACAGAATGGCCATACAAGGAAGAGACTTTTTACAGGATCCAGGATTGATATTGAAAGCTTGCACTGACGTATCTAAAGCTCGCGAAGCGTCAGCAAAGGAGCTGAAAGGAATTGACTTAAATTTAAATTTAATTTAGTAAGGAGACGTGAAGTTCAACAAATTTTGTAAAGTTCCTGTGAATACAAGACAGTGTCCGGTCAGAAAGAAAGAAGCCTGGCCCACTTGAGTTTGGAAGTTTAATGCGTGCAGAGAACTGAACCATTTCTCAGCCAAGTGTCCAAAGTCCAAAAATTGGTACAAAAACTCATGTGAAGCTAACTAACTCAGACGACGGTTGAATTCTCTCACATGAAGTTGTCGGACATGTGTTGTGGATTGTACCAACAAATTATATGCAAGCATGTTCATAAACACCACGCCAATCAGACTTCAGCTAAAATGTGGTGCTACTTGAGAATGAATATTGGAGACTGTTTGATGACCCAAATGCCAAGCAGTCATAAGAGCAGCAAGAAGTGCAGCTGAGTTTCAGAACGTGCCAAGTGGATGTAGACCTACTCCAGGTGCTAGTCATTCAACATATGCAACTTGTGACAGTAAATCACAAGAACATTGTGCTGGCGGAGGATTCATCAAAGCTCACAGGATAAGGGGCAGTGGTGGCCAGTGTTCCCTTTAAGCTGCGCGGCTGTGCAGCACACTGCAGCTCCCGCGCAGCTGGTGAGCCGGCTTTTAAATATGGAAAACTGCACATGCGCGGTATTTTGAATGGACTGCGCAGCCCCTTAAAGGGGCCGCACACCCAAAAAAAAATTAAAGGGAACATTTGTGGTGCCCCAGGATATCTTCAAACAAGGGAAATTAGAAGGCACTGTGCACCTTCAAATTGATCTAAAGTTTTCACTTACACGATTTTCACCCAAGAAGCTACCTCTAGCTATAATATGACGTGTTGTCAGCTTGTTGATAGGAACGTTCTTGCAGTGGTCAGTGTCCCGACCAACTGGGTCTCTTCAATAGGGCAATGATGAAAAGGAATGATAAAGTTCAGTTGTACATCAATCCAAAGCCATTTAACAGAGTCCTTAAAGATAATCACCACCTACTTTGGATGTTCTGCCGGGACTGGTGAAACTGAAACTATTCACAATTGTGGAATCCAAGAATGGGGTTTTTGCCTGTCAGATGAACAATTGAGCTACCTGACTATTTTTTCAGCACCATTTGGTAGCTACAGATCGTCGTGCATGCCTTTCAAAATCTCTATAGCCCCTGAGGAATTTCAGAGAAGACTTCACGAGGCACCTAAAAATCTGAAAGCAGTCTCTGCCGTGGCAGATGGCATTTTAATCTATGGTAAAGATGAACAGGATTATGATAGGAAACTAGAAGTTCTGTTGCAGTGATGCCAACAAAAACTGTTTCAAACTGAACAAGAATAAAATGAAGTTCAAGGAATGCAAAGTGAAATATGCCTGCCATAGAATCTCTGAAGATAGACGAAAACCAGTCGATTAAAGTTAAAGCAGTGCTTAATATAACAACTCTGCTAACAAACGAGGTATTCAGAGAATTTTTGGAATGACTGATTATTTTCATAAAGTTGTTCCAAAATCATCAGTGATAAAAGCTCCTGATCATGGTGATGTGCCTTCAATAACTCAAAGACAAGGAGTTTAAAGGATTCAACTAAAGGCTTTTAATCACTAAGAACATTGCAGGTCTTTCCACATCGGGTTCGTCTGGTAGAAATGACTCATACAGCTCTTGAGACCTTTATATGGCAAAAGACAGGGGCGTAGCCAATACACACAATAGGAACAAAAGGGGGCGGTTCACACAATACAAAGCAGGTAAAACACAAGGGCTGATGAAGGCATATATTTCATCACATTCACCCCTTCTACAGATTTAGTCTGTCTGGGGGTGTGATAGTCCTTCCTGAACATCGCAACAGTACCTCGGGTTCCGACCGGGAGTCCGTGGTGCCCTCCTGGGCATACCCATGTGCTGGGGGTGTTGCAGGTACTTCTGGGGGTGGTGAGGATACCTCTGGGGATGGTGGAGGTTCTTCTGGGGGTGGTGGTGATGGGTCGTCGTCGCTTCCTGCCGAGGCGAGGTCCTTTATGGACACGGTGTCCTCACGCCCGTCGGCGTGCTTGACGTACGCGTACTGTGGGTTTGCATGGAGTAGGTGTACTGCCTCCACGAGTGGATCCATTTTGTGGCCCCTCACATGCTTTCGTAATAGGACTGTCCCTGAGGTGGAGAGCCACGAGGGTAGGGACACTCCTGAGGTTGATTTGCGGGGAAAAACAAACATCTTCTCGTGAGGAGTGGCGTTAGTAGCAGTACACAGTAGCGACCTTATCGAGTGGAGTACGTCTGGGAGGACCTCTTGCCAGCGGGAGGTGGGGAGGCCTTTAGACCTTAGTGCTAAGGTGACCGCCTTCCACACTGTCGCGTTCTCCCTCTCCACTTGCCCATTACCCCGGGGGTTATAACTAGTGGTCCGACTCGTGGCTATCCCCTTCGACAGCAGGTATTGGCGCAGTTCGTCGCTCATGAACGACGCCCCCCTGTCAGTGTGGATGTAGTTGGGCATGCCGAACGTGCAAAACAGGTTGCCGAGGCACTTGATGACCGTGGCACTGGTCATGTCTGGGCAGGGGTAGGCGAATGGGAAGCGGGAGTACTCGTCCACAATGTTGAGAAAGTACACATTGCGGTCGGTGGAGGGGAGTGGTCCCTTGAAATCTAAGCTCAGGGCTCGAATGGCCATGTAGCTTTGATCAGGTGGGTTCGGTCGGGCCTGAAAAAACGGGGCTTGCATTCCGCACAGGTGCGGCAGTCCCTGGTCATAGACCGGACCTCCTCGATGGAACAGGGCAGGTTACGGGATTTTATAAAGTGGAATAGCCGGGTGACCCCCGGGTGGCAGAGGCCATTGTGGAGGCCCTGTAGCCTGTCCCCCTGGATGGTGGCACACATCCCTCGTGATAGGGTGTCGGGGGATTTGTTGAGGGCTCCCGGCCTATATATTATGTCGTACTCAAACGTGGAGAGTTCGATCCGCCACCTGAGAATTTTGTCGTTCTTGATCTTCCCCCTCTGTTTGTTGTTAAACATGAAGGCTACCGACCGCTGGTCGGTAAGCTGTGTGAAGTGTTTGCCGGCTAGGTAGTGCCTCCAGTGCCGCACTGCCTCCACTATGGCCTGGGCCTCCTTCTCTACCCAGGAGTGCCTGATCTCGGGCCCTTGGAGGGTTCTTGAGAAAAAGGCTACGGGCCGCCCATCCTGGTTGAGGGTGGCTGCTAAAGCGAAGTCGGACGCATCGCTTTTGACCTGGAAAGGGATGTTTTCGTCCACTGCCCGCAGCGCGGCCTTCTCAATGTCGTGTTTAATGCTGTTGAAGGCGGCGTGGGCCTCGGCCGTGAGCGGGAAGGACGTTGATTTCAGGAGGGGACGGGCCTTGTCGGAATAATTGGGGACCCATTGGGCGTAATAGGAGAAGAACCCCAGGCACCTTTTCAGGGCCTTGGGAGTGTTTGGTAGGGGTAGCTCCCGTAGGGGGCGCAATCGGTCGGGGTCCGGACCGATTTCCCCGTTTTCCACCACGCAGCCCAGGATACCGAGGCGCGTGGTGCTAAAGACACACTTATCCTCGTTGTAGGTGAGATTGAGTCTGAGGGCGGTTTTCAGAAATCTTGCGAGGTTCGAGTCGTCGTCTTGCTGGTCGTGGCCGCAGATGGTGATGTTGTCTAGGTATGGATAGGTGGCTGTTAACTGGTTCTCATCGACCATGCGGTCCATCTCCCGCTGGAAGACCGAGACCCCGTTCGTTACCCCAAAGGGGACTCTGAGGAAGTGGTAGAGGCGTCCGTTCGCCTCGAAGGCGGTGTATGGACGGTCCTCCGGCCTAATGGGGAGCTGGTGGTATGCCGATTTTAGGTCGATGGTGGAAAACACCCGGTATTGCGCGATTTGGTTAACCATATCCGCTATGCGGGGCAGAGGGTAGGCGTCTAGCTGGGTGTATAGATTAACCGTCTGGCTATAATCTATCACCATCCGCTTCTTTTCGCTACCCTTAACTACTACTACCTGGGCGCGCCATGGGCTGGTACTGCATTCGATGATACCCTCCCGCTTGAGTCTTTCTACTTCCGACGCAATGAACCGTCTATCCTCCCAGCTGTACCGCCTACTCTTGGTCGCTATGGGTCGACAGTTGGGTGCGAGGTTGGCGAACAGAGAGGGCGGCTTGACCTTCAGGGTAGCCAGATCGCACACTGTGAGGGGCGGCTGGGACCCACCGTAGGTAAGCGTGATACTTTGGTGGTGGCACTGGAAGTCCAGACCCAAGATCACGCTCACACAGAGATCTGGCATTATGAATAGTTTAAAATCTCTGTAATCAGTGCCTTTTACCGACAACATAACCGCGCAGAAACCTGTAATTTTTGAGGTATGAGTCTTATCAGCCATGGCGATTTTGCCCTGTGTGGGGACTATCGTTAGTGAAAGTCGTTTTACCAGGCTAGGATGAATAAAGCTTTCGGTGCTCCCGCAGTCTATCAAGCATTTAACCTTGTTCCCGTTTACCTCTATGTCCATCATCGATTTAGACAACGGATGCGGCCTGGATTGATCCACTGTGATCGAGGCCACCAGTGGGTCCTGGAGGTCCATGTAGTCGGGGCAAGATGGTGGGCTCCATGAGGGTGGACAAGATGGCGTCCAAGATGGCCGCCCCCCACACGGCGGTGGTGGAGTTGGAGGCGGGGTTCCCTCTGCAGACTTTGCTGAAATGTCCTTTCTTCCCGCATTTAAAACAGGTGGTGCCCTTCGCTGGGCACAGATGCCTGGAGTGTTTGTCCTGGCCGCAGAAGTAGCATTTCGGGCCCTGATGCATCGCGGCAGTAGTGGGGCTCCTGGGTGGAGGCTGGGGCTCCGATGGTGCTGGGCTGGCCTGAGACCTGGGAGGTGAAGATGGCTTCCAAGATGGCGGCCCCCATGGTGCGCACGAGGCGGAGTGGGCCACGTGGCCTGAGGAACAGGATTCAGAGTTCCTCTGGGCCATATCCAGCGATCGCGCTATACCCATAGCCTGTTTTAAGTCCAGTCCCTCCTTTTCAAACAGTTTCTGCCGAATGTAATTAGAACTGAGGCCCGCAATAAAGGAGTCTCGGATCCGCTCCTCCGTGTACACGATGGCAGACATGGCCTTACAGTTACAGTCTCTGCCCAGTACTTTTAGGCTTAGCATAAAGTCCTCTAGTGACTCACCATGCCGCTGCGTGCGAGTAGTCAGAAGATGCCTGGCGTACACCTCGTTTATTGGCCGCACGTAGTGGGCCTTCAGAATGGTGCAGGCATCCCTGTAGCTGGTGGCATCTTGGATGAGAGGGGAGACCCGATGGCTCACCCAGTTTCGCAGGATTCCCAGTTTCACGTCTCCGGCTGCGGCTGCTATGGTGGTGGATGAGTTTGCAATGAAAAATTCGAAGCTTTGGAACCAGTGTCTGAACTGTGTGGCTGCGTCTGAGGCATGGGGGTCCAGATCCAAGCGCTCTGGTTTCAGGAGTCGAACCATCTTGGTGTTTTAGTGATTAAAATTGATGTGCCTTCAATAACTCAAAGACAAGGAGTTTAAAGGATTCAACTAAAGGCTTTTAATCACTAAGAACATTGCAGCATTGCAGGTCTTTCCACATCGGGTTCGTCTGGTAGAAATGACTCATACAGCTCGAGACCTTTATATGGCAAAAGACAGGGGCGGAGCCAATACACACAATAGGAACAAAAGGGGGCGGTTCACACAATACAAAGCAGGTAAAACACAGGGGCTGATGAAGGCATATATTTCATCACACATGGCCTACAGAAGAAAAAAGTTGACTTTACCATGGGCTGTCAACATGAGAAGTGTCTGGATGAGGTCAAGAAGATCATCCCTCAAGCAGCAGCACTAAAATACTTTGGCATCAACAGGATACATTTGTACAATGCAATGCAGGTGAGAGAACTGGAAGCATGTCTCATACAAGAATGTCAACCTGTGGCTTATGCCTCAAGAAAGAGTCCAATTAGTGTACCCAAAAAGCTCTAAAGAATGATACGTCTTCAAAATATGTACTTGATATGTCTACAAGAGGGGTATCTACCTTTTTATATAACCAGAACTATTAGCAACAAGGAAGCTATGGGACAGGCTGGATGGACCAGTAGGTCTTTTCCAGTCTGTATGTCAATTGATGTAATTTGGTAGCAGAAAAAGAAACCATTGATATGCTGCAACATTATCTGAAGATAGAATAATCAAGATTCTGTCTCTCTGTTCCTATCTTTTCTTCTCACTCACTGACTGTCCATCTGTGTGTGTCTACCTAATTGTTCCTCAATCTGTCTTTGAATCTGATCCCTGTTTCTTTCTCGCTTTGGTTTTTATGTCTGTATCTGCCTCCATGTCTTTCTGTTTCTGTCTGCCTGAATCTCCATCTCTTTCTCACTGCTTAGTGCAGAATGATGATCTCAAAAGTACTAAAATCTTTTGAGCAGTTAACAAATCCACAGGATAAGATTATTTATCACTGTGGCCTCCGCCACCATTACTGGCTTCATTTTTCATGCCTCACATCAGAGAGATTTTGGCAGTTGTTGGGCTGTGACACTAACGTTCCATTCATTCCAGAAGCAGCACAAGGCGGCCCATCTACAGTCGCAGTCTCTATTAATTAGAGCCGGAAACTGTCACCCGAGGGTGCTGACGGTGCAAGTAGCTTTCTTTGTAGCTCTTGCATAATAAAACAATTTGATTTGTTTTTGGCTGGAGACAATGGTGCTCAACCACGCTGTTTTTAATTGGGGATGGTGTTGCAGATGGGAATGTAGGGTGGAGGGAGGTGGAGTGCCATCCATCACGCCAACCCAGGGTAGGCTAATGAAGCAACTAAAATGCAGTATTAATGAGCCACTGCAGATAGATCCTGGCACAGTTAGTGGTAATGTAATTGCACAGTCTGACAATGGAATGAGCTGTTTAATTGCAGAGGATCTCAATCTACATCCAAACTCTTATCTGAGCAGCCTGAAGGATCCCTGATATAGTGCGGTGTTTTCAGAGAGAGAGAAAATGTTCTTTCATGGTTCAGTACCCTTCCAACAGTCACTCCCAGTATCTCCCATCTTAAGCGATTGTCTCTTACTGTGTTTATCCACCAAGTGAGCAGTGCGCACTTTCTTATTGCGACATTTTAGTTTCCCAACACGAATGAGAAGAAACGTTGAGATTTTCTGTTTAGTGAAGGATTAGAAATCTAGCCATTCTTAGGGTGCATTTACACTTGTGCAAACAATTTGAACTTTGCAACAATGCTTAACTCGCAGCATAAAATTCGGTTTGACACTCCATGGAGTGTAAATCCAGTGCAGTGTCAAAGTGCTCAGGGGGGTCCTATCTGATCTCAGTTTAAATGTTTAGACGGTGGGGAATTTCTACTCCCAGCTCCCTAAACATTTCAAGCTCTAACTGTTAAGAGGGCTCTGGAGTTTCATACGCTAATCTTTGTCCAACACAATTTCGAGATCAGTCGGTTTCCTCATTTATTTGGCAATAATGAATGCTTCCTTCGAGAGAAAACAACAATGTACATCTGTAGCCTACTGCTGGCCTATCCATGGACCAACATTAACATAATGGCATAGAATAACATGTGTCTGGTTCAGCCCATGGTTTGAACAGGGGTGGACAAAATGTATGCTTAATTCAAAGGGGGGGGGGGATTGCTAAATCATACAAAAATTGGGTTAGTGTTGTTCACAGAGACTGGAAACCGAGATAAGATGAACTTTAGCTATCTGATTAATATGTAGGGTGCACTTTGATTCGCAAAAGTTGCTGTCTTTTGCAATGAACATAACTAAAACACCAACTAAAGCCAAGTATCATTCATTAATAAAACAGGCATTGTTTTAACCATGTAAGATTGAAATATTTTTCTAAAGAGAAGGCAGCAATCCCTGTATGAAATAAAAAATTGATGCTCCCTGCATGCATCTGGCCTACTTTTGAATCAAAGTGCGATTCCTTTCAGTCCAGTGTGTCAGACACTTCCTTGGAGTACTTTGGTTTCATTTACATTCTAAAATGAATAATTCAGGACTTTAACCTTTGAGAATGATTTATGCTGATGGCAGGAATGACGTATGAGGAGAGATTGGGTCGATTGGGCTTATACTCACTGGAGTTTAAAAGAATGAGAGGGGATCTCATTGAAACTTATAAAATTCTAACAGGACTAGACAGACTAGATGCAGGAAGGATGTTCCCGATGGCGGGGGAGTCCAGAACCAGGGGCCACAGTCTAAAGATAAGGGGTAAGCCATTTAGGACAGAGATGAGGAGGAATTTCTTCACCCAGAGAGTGGTGAACCTGTGGAATTCTCTACCACAGAAGGCAGTTGAGGCCAATTCATTAAATATATTCAAGAAGGAGTTAGATATATTTCTTAAGGCTAAAGGGATCAAGAGATATGGGGAGAAGGCAGGGACAGGGTGACGTAATAAAGACTCACTACGCACTTGGTTGTACATAAAGCAAGGCTTTAATCGACTTGTAACAAAACATGGAGGTCTAGTTAGTAGTCACTAGCTTCCTGTTTCCAGACTGTCCCTGGCCAAGCTGGGCCCATGTCCTAGTGATTATACTCCTCGGGTGGTGCCCTCAGCTGGCCGTTCAGTAGTACTTCCTTGTAGAAGTTGCGATTTATGACACAGGGTACTGAGTTTGGATGATCAGCCATGATCTCATTGAATGCAGAGTAGTCTCGAGGGGCCGAATGGCCTACTCCTGCTCCTATCTTCTATGTTTCTATGGTTTCTGCCTGTTGATATTGTGGATCAATTAGAAAAGTAATCAGAATATTCGATGGACAATTTAAAAATATATATATAATTGAGTTTTTTTTTACAACTGTGTTACATTCACCCTGATTGAGGGACCTTACCAGTGGCAGTAATCCGCCATCTGCTATCAACTCTATTCCAGAGTCAGAAAAGTCATGACTGAGAAAAAGCCATTCGGTCCATCCAATCACATCTCTTTAGTACTCCAGCCAACCCCCACTCCAGAGACTTGAGCACATAACCTAAGCTATAACACCATGTCCTTTGTATTTTAAGAACTGTCAGCACATTGCATAAAAGTTTTGTGTGTTTTTTAAAACTATTATGGAGGCAAGAAACACAGCGATGGGCTAATTTGAACAATGTTATGAAGTGTTGCTATTGGCTTCCATGGAGGGTGAACAATGAGTGATGGGATATGAAGCGCACCGTTGCTGAAGTGCGTTGCTAACGGTTCATGTGTTTCTCTGAGATGTGGTGTTGTATTGGTCACTGGGCCATTATTAATTGTAAAGCTATCCAATCAACTTGTCATTGCTGTATCATGTATGTGCCCTATTATGATGTCAGGGATCATTGTGACACAATTATTGCAAAACTTTGAAAGGCGTAGCATACGCAGAATGCAAGATTTAATTGGAACAATATGTATTGAGCAGTGCAGAGTTTGCAGCAGTTTGATGCCGAATTTGGCAACAGGGGGGAAGTAATACCAATTTAAAATGGGGGAGCTCTTTGATGAGACGTGTAGGAAGAAATTAATAGGGATTCTAACAGGTGCAGGAGCTGCATATTTACTATACAAAGCTATCCGATCAGGTCTAGTCACTCCGAAGGAAGATGATGAAGACCTACTTATTGACAAGTGCGGGAATAGTACCTTGGACAGTATTGGCGCTGTGGGAGATCACTCTGTTTCAACAAACTCTGTCAAGATGAATCTTCAGGACCTGAAGACAGTTTTGACTATTCTTCATGAAAGTAAAGATCCTGTTATTAGAGGAACTATCCTAACGAGTATTTATCGCATCCCTGGCTTTTCGACCAGCCAGGAGCTATTCCGTTCTGAAGGTGGCATTTCCATCATTGCGGAATCACTGGATGATCCGCTCAGCTATATCAAGGCCAGCGCTGTGACGGTTTTCAATTTCCTTAGTAACGATCCCATCAATTGTGACTTGCTGGTAAAATATATCCCTCAGGTCCTAAAACTGACCACTTCGACATTCCAAGAGTTTGAACAGTTGCCATGTCTGAGGTTCCTCACCAAGATGTCCCACTGTCACCAGAACCATTTCATGCTGAAACATGTAATCCCAGACTTCTTCCACTTGCTGCAAACGGGGTCGTCCAGCATAAAGTTCCAAGTGTTGCAAATCCTCAACAACTTTTCCACAAACCTGGAGATGACATTCGACATACTCAATGTGCAGGTTCAAGCTTCCTTCCTTTTCCTGTTTAATTATTTTCAACGGCAGGATGTTCTGAATGATCTCCTCTTGTTTATAAGCAATCTGAATGAGATCAGTAAGAGTCTCCCCTACAGGTCGAAAAAGCACGAATACTGCGAGGACTCCATTTTTGTCCTGTTGTTTGGTCCCAGCTCCCAGTTTTCGAGCAGGCTCATCTACTTAATGGCTTTCCCAGATGACAGAATTAAGCTGCAGGCTGCTCGGATTGTCTCAAACTTAGGGTGAGGTGAAGTGTGTGTGAAAGAATTGACTTTTTTTTATTAAAAAAAAGAAAATAAAGGAGCATAAAATAACAATGTGATTTGTCTTTTTAAATGCAGAAGCCCATTTGGAGAGCCATGCTGCAAAGTAAACAGCTGAGTTTTAACCCCTTGATGGCGGGGAAGAGGGGCAGAAGGGATGGTGGGAGGATGGCTGGGGAGTGAGGAGAGGAGGGCAGGGGGGGGAAGAGGAGGAGGAGGAGGGAGGAGGGGGAAGGATGGTGAGGGAGTGAGGGGAGGAGGGCTGGGGGAAGGGAGGAGAGGAGGGCCGGCGGGGAGGAAGAGGAGGAGGGCCGGGGGGGTGAGGAGGAGGAAGGAGGAGGGAGGAGGAGGGAGGAGGGGGAAGGATGGTGAGGGATTGAGGGGAGGAGGGCTGGGGGAAGGGAGGAGAGGAGGGCCGGCGGGGAGGAAGAGGAGGAGGGCCGGGGGGTGGGGGGGTGAGGAGGAGGAGGAGGAAGGAGGAGGGAGGAGGGGGAAGGATGGTGAGGGATTGAGGGGAGGAGGGCTGGGCGAAGGGAGGAGGAGGAGGAGAGGAGGGCTGGGGGGGAGGGAGGATGGTGGCAGAACGGGAGGGGGTAGAGCTGGGGGTGGGGGGGAGGGGAGGGTGGATGGCTGGGGGAGGAGGGGGGCGGCGGGGGGAAGGATGCCGGGGGAGATGGGGAGGAAGATGGTGGAGAGGAAGGTGGAATAACCTCACAGGAGAGGAGAGTGATAAATAATTGTAAAGGAAACAAATGGATAAAATCCCACCCCAAAAAATATTAGAGGAAATTCTGCTTTCTCCTCCCCTAAAGGCAGGAATCTTTCCAATCTCTTGTGGTGTGAGGCTCCTCGGCTCTTTTTCTCTGTTTGACTTTTGAAATACAGGGTAAATGCCTCTGATGGTATGAGGCAGGATCCTGTACGTGTCCCAGTTCAACCACTGAGACCATCGTCAACGGCATTGAGAAACTGGGAGAAATAATTCAATTGCAATTTCTTTAAAATGTCTCCCTTGCCCTGCCACACATCAGCTGCACCAGACTGAGGCTATTCACAACTTACCATGACCTTTGCCCGCTACCTACGCAGAGGTGAATCATTTCTCCTTGCCATCTTCCCAGCTGAATTGCAAACTCCCAGTGTTGGGGGTGTTGGAGACAGATTGTGGTCACAGAGCAGAGTTCTGTTTGATGCTGCACCTTGACGTGGTAGAAGGCGAGCCCAGGCCCGGACTTGCCACACAATGAAGAATTGAGCTCAGCCATGAGGCTGTGGTGAGGAGCTGAGCGGGGAGCCAGGAGCTGCCTTGTAGGGAAGGAGACAAGGCACACACTGAATTGCTGGTTGCCGGAGAGACATTGGCAAAGGTCTTGGGAACAGGTCTTCAGCCAGCAGGGAGAACCAAAGAAGCAGGAAAGGCCACAATATCTTCAAAACATGCTCTCAGCTGTGGCGCAGTGGGTAGCACCTTCGCCTCTGAGTCAGAAGCTTGTGGGTTCAAGTCCCACTCCAGAGAGTTGAACACAAAAAAATCTAGGCTGACACCCCAGTGCTGCACTGTCGGAGGTGCCGTCTTTCAGATGCGACATTAAACCGAGGCCCCGTCTGCCCTCTCAGGTGGACGTAAAAGATCCTATGGCACTATTTTGAAGAAGAACAGGGGAGTTATCCTCATTGTCCTGGCCAATATTTATCCCTCAACCAACATCACTAAATAGATTCTCTGGTCATTATCACATTGCTGTTTGTTGGAGTTTGCTGTGCTCAAATTGGCTGCTGCGTTTCCTACATTACAACAGTGACTACATTTCAAAAAGTACTTCATTGGCTGTAAAGTGCTTTGAGATGTCCAGTGGTCGTGAAATGCGCTATATAAATGTAAGTCTTTCTTTTGAACAGGAAAATAAATGAAAGTGCTGGGTGTCATTGGTTGAGAACTGACTTAAAGAATCACCATCAGTAGAATTTGACTGAATTGCCACAGATCTGGGTTGGCCTCAGTCAGGCCCCTCCTTGAGCCTATTGCAACCTGCCAAACGTTCCATGCAGTCAGTGACAGCTGTGGTTTGGTCTTGTGTTAAGAGCAAAACTATGGTTTCCATAAGCAAACCAAATCACCAATGATTTTCAAAACCATGTTCTTGGATAGTAAAGAAAGAACTTGCATTTATATAGCGCCTTCCACGACCTCAGGACGTCCCAACGCGCTTTACAGCCAATGAAGTACTTTGTTTGAAGTATAGTCACTGTTGTAATGTAGGAAACGCGGCAGCCAATTTGCGCACAGCAAGCTCCCACAAACAACAAGGAGATAACTGACCAGATAATCTGTTTTAGGTGTTGGTCGAGAGATAGGTTTTGGCCAGGACACAGAGAGGACTCCCCTGCTCCTCTTCGAATAGCGCCGTGGAATCTTTTACGTCCACCCGAGAGGGCAGATGTAACCTTGCTTTAACGTCTCATCCGAAAGACGGCACCTCCGACAGTGCAGCACTCCCTCAGTAAAGCAATAGCTGTGGGGGCAAGGAAAATCTGATCTATTTATTGACCAAGAAGATATGCTTAAAATTGAGGAAAGCTTGGGTATAAGCAACAAAGATTCAGTTGACTAGGATGGCAAAGGATACTGTCTGACTGAAATCTGAGGCTTGCCTGATGTTTCTAAATATACGTTCCATCCTTCCCTCTGAAAAATGCAGTATTAATGACAATATGAAAGTACAAGCAAGAGATTGTATATTAAATAAAGACACTGGCACAGACAGCCAGCTTCTGATCATTTATCATACTGCACTCGTACCTGCGGATTCATGCACCATTTTACATTTATTATGGAATGCGATGAATAGAGTGACAAAATTGAACTTTCTCCATGAAAGCTGGTGATATAACATGAACAATAACAATCCAACTGAGCGCAACAGGAGTTGATTATTTGAATTATATTGTACATTTTCCACTTGTTCTTCTATTTTTGGTTCAAGCTGCACACCATTGTGAGATTTCACTATCACATAAATGAGTTCAGCCACTGGATGGCACCATCCAGCCAGTCTCCAGACGTGTTATTCAGTGAAACAAGGAGAAAATGCTGAAAACACACAGCAGGCCAGCCAGCGCTTGTAAAGAGGTTATGATGTGTGCCCTTCTGAATTGCTAAATGTACTAAATGTTGAAAAGGGGAAGAGAGATTGTGTACAATGACTGATGTTTTAATGCTGCTGGTCAAAGACAGTACTTGAGAAGTTTTTTTCCGTGGCATTGCCCCTTCTCGATGCCATGATGTTCTGCTCTAGAGATCCAGTGAGACACGTGAAGACTTCATTCGGGAGCCTGGTGTAATATTACTCTTGTGTTATAACAATGCATTGAAGATAAAGAACTAACACATTCAGCAACTTGGCCTCTGCTTACAACCCCCATCTTGCGGACTGGCTGACTTTGCCAGTCTGTTGTTTAATTGAAACACTAACTTCAGACATTTCTACATGCTCAAAGTCAAAGTGATGTAACAAAACAATAGAAGATTGAGACATTGAAAAGAATGTGCTTCCTATTTCATATCCTTTGAGATTTTAGATCTAATTTACATGTGGCAACATATTCATTGTTATAGCAAATGCATTGTTAATGTAAACTGATTTTCTCAAACAAAAACAGAAGATGCTGGATGCATTCAGCAGGCTAGGAAGAATCGGTGGAGAAGGGGGAAAAGTTAATGTTTCAAGTATAACTCCTCATCAGAACTTAATTTCCCAAAGTGTTTTCTGTCTGAACAAATCCACCTAATACTTGTGAAGATTATTTTTACAGTAATTGGATGCATGGCCCAGATCTCCCCTAGACGGAGCAATGTAATCTTTGACATGAAATCAGTTTCAGCTAATCACACTTTTAACCTCTTCCGCCGATGAAGCTTGAGAGTGTTTTGTGAAATAAAGACTTTCATTTATGTAGCACCTTTTCATGTGCTTGGGATATTCTAGAACGCTTCACAATAAATTAATTACTTTTGAAGTGTAGTCACTGTTGTTTTTCTAGGCAAATTCGTCAGCCAATTTGCGCAAAGCTAGGCCCCACAAACAGCAAAGAGATAGATGACGGACCAGTTAATCTGTGTTAGTGGTGTTGGCTGGTTTGGGGATTTCTTGATTTTTACCTGATGCTCTCTCCTCCCCTTGGGGCCAGTCCATGTCAGCTGTGTAACAGGGCCTTCTCCAACTAGATTGTACCACTTCTAATGGAGGGTTGCAATGTTTCAGCGACTGATTGACTTGCTGCCCATTTCCAGCATTTCAGTTGGGTTTTTTTCTCTATTATTGGGGGTTTAATTTACTTGAGGGTAGTATTCGGGGTTAAATTCATTTCACAGCCCCGCCAACAGGGATGTTTGGCTGCTCATTGTACAGGGAATTCACTGGCATCCTATGTAATGATTTAAAAAAAAGAAACAAATGGTACATTTTGGGCAAAACTTATTTCTTGTATTTTGTTCTGGGTTTTTCTTTTAAATGTCATTAGCGGAGAGGGAAGTGTCCAGCAGAGGCGAGGCAATTCCTCACAAAAAGGAGGGACAAATTGGAAGGCAGGCACTTGTGATCTCAAACATTCCTCAGAAGCCACTCAAGAGTTTCTTCGGCAACACCTCCCAAACCCGCGACCTCATCCACCTAGAAGGATAAAGGCAGCAGGTGCATGGGGATGCCACCACCTCCAAGTTCCCCTCCAAGTCACACACCATCGTGACTTGGAATTATATGGCCGTTCCTTCATCGTTGCTGGGTCAAGAAGGCGGCTCAGCACCATCTTCTCAAGGGCAATTAGGGATGGGCAATAAATGCTGGTCTTGCCAGCGATGCCCACATTCCCAGAAACAATTTTTTTTTTTTAAAGTGCCTGTAGCAGAGCCTTGGGAGTTGGCTGCCCAAATGTATTCTCATTCCTAGAATGGCTGAGGGAAGAAAGCAATAAAAGTCACTGGAGGGGGGGGAGGGGGTGGGGGGGGCAGGGAGGGGGGAAAGACCCTTTCATATTTTAGGCCCAGGCTTTGCCTATGTCAGCCAACCTGTGTTTTTGAAGAAGGGTTTCGACCCGAAACATCAACTCAAATTTCTCTCCACGGATGTTGCCTGACCTGCTGAGTTTTTCCAGCATTTTCTGTTGTTATTTCTAAAATGCACCATTGGTTTAAACTGAAGCATTTGCAACAGCTCCCCCGGTGGCTTGGCAGGTAAATGCACTGCCGGGTGTAATCCTTAGCCATACAGACCAGAAAGACTCCAGTTTTAATCCAGGGTCTCTGCTTTGTTAGTTGGTCTCAGGCTTTGTGGTGATAGGGCTCCTCCTAGGCTTGAGAGGGGAAAACTTCCCACGCCTAACTGCAACTTAAAATCTGCTCAAAAGTGCACAAGTGGATATCAGTTGGCTGTGGTGCTCCTCCTCCCCGTTCACCTTTACTGTTGAACAGGTCACGACTCTCAAAGCTCAGGTTCACGCATGAAGACTGCCTGCTTCAGTGAGGTGTCAAATGGCTGCCGCTCCTGTGGAACTATACAGCAGCACGGGTCAGTGCTAATGTTCCCTGTAATTGTTTTTTTTTGGACCGCGCGGCCCCTTTAACGAGCTGCACGGTCCATTCAAAATACAGCGCACGCACAGTTATTTCAATTTAAAAGCTGGCTCACCGGCTGTACGGGACCCCTGGAATGGTGCGCGGCCACACAGCTTAAAGGGAACATTGTTCAGTGCCTCCAGTAAAAAGGGAGGGGTGGGGGAAGGAACAGAGGAACAGGAGTAGGGCCATTCAGCCCTCGAGCCTGTTCTGCCATCCACTTAGATCATGGCTGATCTGTACCTTAACTCCATTTGCGCGCCTTGTTTCCGTAACCCTTAATACCCTTGCCTCACAAAAATCTATCAATCTCCGTTTTGAAATTTTCAATTGACCTAGCCTCGTTGCAGCAGCTTTATAACTAAACTCCGAGGTTCTTGTGAAATAACTGCATTTAGTCAGCAACATATGGCCACGTAGCAGTTTGTAAAATCATTTGACCTCCCGTGTTCCCTGTTTTCGTGCACGGCAGAATGTTTTCTTAGGTCACTTTCGCAAACATTGCCTGTTCCTTTTGCACATCTGTTATGACTGATAAGGTGAGAACTTTGACCATTTGCTGTCAGATTAAAGAGAAGCTTTGGGTTTCAAATAAACACCGTGCACCATAGTTCTGATCTCTGCTACAACTATTGGATATGATTTTTTTTAAGTGTTATTTATCAACAAAGTCTGTGCTCATCAAGGCAAGGAATGTTATTGCTTGAGAAGGAAACACTTTTCCATTCAGGAGGCTCACTGTCAATATCTTGTACGTTGTGTAGTAAATCTTCTGCTACTCTGCTTTAAATATGTACCTTCCCTCCTACTGTGTATCATTATCCCAAACAATTTTCCACTTCCTGCGTCACCTGTCCTTTTAGATTACTCTTATCTTGGACAGACGTGTGCTGAATTGTAGGGAGTTTTAAGAACATAAGAAATAGGAGCAGGAGTCGGCCATTTGCCCCCCCCCCCCCGAGCCTGCTCCGCCATTTAATGAGATCATGGCTGATCTGATCTTGGGCTCAGCTCCAGTTCCCTGCCCGCTCCCCATAACCCTTCACTCCCTATTGTTCAAAAGTCTGTCTATCTCCACCTTAAATATATTCAATGACCCAGCCTCCACAGCGCTCTGGGGCAGAGAATTCCTCAGATTTACGACCCTCAGAAGAAATTCCTCCTCATCTCAGTTTTAAATGGGCAACCCCTTTATTCTGAAACTATGCCCCCGAGTTCTAGATTCCCCCATGAGGGGAAACATCTTCTCTGCTTCTACCTTGTCGAGCCCCCTCAGTATCTTCTATGTTTCAATAATATCACTTCTCATTCTTCTAAATTCCAATGAGTATAGGCCCAACCAGTTCAACCTTTCTTCATAAGTCAACCCCCTCATCTCAGGAATCAACCTCGTGAACCTTCTCTGAACTGCCTCCAATTCAAGTATGTCCCTCCTTAAATAAGGAGACCAAAACTGTACGCAGTACACTAGGTGCGGTCTCATCAATACCCTGTACAGTTGTAGCAGGACTTCCCTGCTTTTATACTCCAGCCCTCTTGCAATAAAAGCCAACATTCCATTTGCCTTCCTGATTACTTGCTGTACCTACATGCTAACTTTTTGTGTTTCATGCACAAGGACCCCCAGGTCCCTCTGTACTGCAGCATTTTGTAATCTTTCTTCATTTAAATAATAGTTTGCTTTTTTATTTTTCCTACCAAAGTGGATAACCTCACACTTTCCCACATTATACTCCATCTGCCAAATGTTTGCCCACTCACTTAGCCTGCCTATGTCCATTTGCAGATTCTTTGAGTCCTCTTCACAACTTGCTTTCCCATCTATCTTTGCATCATCAGCAAATTTGGCTACATTACAATCGGTCCCTTCATCCAAGTCATTAATATAGATTGTAAATAGTTGAGGCCCCAGCACCGATCCCTGTGGCACCACTAGTTACCGTTTGCCAACCGAAAAATGACCGATTTATCCCAACTCTCTGTTTTCTGTTAGTGAGCCAATTCTCTATCCATGATAATATATTACCCCCAACCCCGTAAGCTCTTATCTTGTGCAGTAATTGTGCAATATTATGTGGCACCTTATCGAATGCCTTCTGGAAATCCAAATACACCACATCTACTGGTTCCCCTTTATCCACCCTGCTCATTACATCCTCAAAGAACTCCAGCAAATTTGTCAAACATGATTTCCCTTTCATAAAACCATGCTGACTTTGCTTGACTGTATTATTATTTTCTAAATGTCCTGCTACTGCTTCCTTAATAATGGACTCCAGCATTTTCCCAATGACAGCTGTTAGGCTAACTGGTCTATAGTTTCCTGCTTTCTGTCTCCCTCCCTTCTTAAATAGGGCATTACATTTGTGGCATTACATTTTGTGCTGTGGGCCTGTGCCCACTTGGAGCTAATAATAAGATATGCAAATAGCTGGGACTTTAAAACAAAACCTGAAAATGTTGGTAAGACACAACATCTGAGGAGAGACTGGGTAGGCCAACGTATCTGGCAGAACCTGCTTCAGATGAACGAGCATTTTAATAGAATCAGACAATAGGGGAGGGGCACAGGAAAAAAAACGTGAGGAAATATTGTTGGAATGATCGTTAGATGGTGTAAAAGGTCGTCTGAGTCGGGCAAAGGGAAGAGGTATTAAAGAAATGAGAGAATTAAGGAACATGGGGCGAGCTAAGAGAGTGACATTCTCCCTCAAGGTAAAGAGAAGTCATTTGGAAGAAACTGAAAAGACAGAAATGTAGATCAAGTTTGGAATTAAAATAGAAAATCCTGTCACAATTTAGGCCACCAGGAAATAGGCTGAGACAGCCCAAACTCAGTTCACATGGCCCTTTAAGGCCAGCAGAGGTAGGAGACTCTCATTCCATCAGCCTAGGCTGCGTTCAGATTTAGGACCCAGTGGGGAAAAGACCAGTCCCTAACTCACTCTACTACCCAGTTCCCTGGATTTGATATCTTGTGGGGAAACTTGCAAATGCAAAAGTGAAAAGTATTAGTGAGAGAGCCAAGCACTTCAGCCTCGATTTTAATCTGGAGCGGGAATCGTGGGGGCTGAATCAGGCGGCGATTCCGTTCGACCCCCAGGAGTGCGAGGCCTGGGCAATTATAATTCCCAGGTCTCATCCCGATGTCCCCTCACCACCCGAATCTAATGGGGATGATGTGGAGGGACTGGTGGGTGTGAGATGAAATATTCCATTCATCACTGCCTGTGACTGTGGTCGGTTTCAGTGTCATTTCCCTTCCCCCAGTCCTCATTGTATTGTTTATTGGAATGTGCTGGAATGTGCTGTGTGTGTAGGGCTCCGCCCATACCTGGCCCCTTTTGTAAGCTAGCTCAGTCTGGCCTCAGTCTCCAGAAGGAAGATACCTCTCTCTCTTACGTGTTACTTTCTAAGTTAATAAAAGCCTTGTTTTGTTTCGCTAACATCGAGTCTCGGAATTATTGAGGCACATCAATTTTATTAACTTATTTTTCAACACTATGGATCAACTCCTGAAACCCGAACGTTTGGATTTGGATCAACATGCTCCGGACGCATCAGCACGCTTCGGACACTGGTTTGAGTGTATGGAATTCTTCCTGGACAATTCCGCAGCCGTCAAAGACGCTACGGACGCTGCGAGGATGAGACTCAGAATTCTGCGGAATTGGGTAAGCCACCGGGTTTACCCCCTCATCCAAGACGCCGATACGTACCTGGCCGCCTGCGACATCTTAAAGGCGCATTACCAGCAGCCTACGAATGAGGTGTATGCTAGGCATCTGCTCGCTACTCGCGCACAGCGACCTGGGGAATCGGTGGAGGAGTTCCTAAGCACCCTGAAAATGCTTGGCAAAGACTGCAAGTGCCGAGATGTAAAAGCCGCAGTGTACACTGACGAGCTTGTTCGTGATGCCTTTATCACAGGCCTCAGCTCCACTTACATCCGGCAAAGACTGCTGGAAAAAACGGGGTTGGACCTGAAACAGGCTGCGGACACCGCGCGATCCTTGGATGTGGCCCAGAGAAACTCGGACGCCTACTCTTCAGCCCGCGCCGTCCACGCCGCCACGTGTGCACCGAGGGCACGGCCATCTTGGAAGGCATCTTCCCCGCCCGGCAGCCTGACACCGGCGGGGCCCCGCTCTCCCCCCAGAAGCCCTACGACAGCCGCGACGCGTCAGGGACCCAACTGCTACTTCTGTGGGCAGCCAAAACACACCAGAAACCTGTGCCCGGCGAAAGGCACCACCTGCTTTAAGTGCAGTAAGAAGGGGCACTTCGGGGAGGTGTGCAGAGGGAACCCCGCCGGAAAACCAACCGCCGGAAAACCCGCCACCGCCGCGTGTGCGCCGTGGGAGCAGCCATCTTGGACACCATCTTGCCCGACCTCGTGGGGTCCGCCATCTTATGAGCAGACAGCGTGGACGCCATCTTGTATCGATCAGGGCCCTACAGTGGCATCGGTCACAGTGGACCAGACCAGGCCGCACCCGCTATCCAAATCAATGGTGGACATCGAGGTAAACGGGTGCCGGGTTAAATGTTTAATTGACAGTGGAAGCACGGAGAGTTTTATCCACCCTGAACTGGCACAGCAACTCTCCCTAAAGGTGGTCCCTGCTCAGGGTACCATCTCTATGGCTGATAAAACCCAGACATCGACCATTCTGGGTTACTGCACGGTACAATTGGGCGTTAACGGAACTGTATACGATAATTTTAAAGTATTAATCATGAAGAACCTATGTGCGAGCGTGATCTTGGGCCTGGATTTCCAGTGCAACCACCAAAGCATCACGCTCAAGTACGGTGGGTCCCAGCCGCCCCTCACAGTGTGCGGTCTGGCAACCCTGAAGGTAAAGCCGCCTTTGCTATTCGCGAACCTTACCCCTAACTGCCGGCCAATAGCGACCAAAAGCAGGAGGTACAGCTGGGAGGACAGGCGGTTTATCGCGACCGAGGTAGACAGGCTCCTGAAAGAGCGCATTATTGAATGCAGCAACAGCCCGTGGCGCGCCCAAGTGGTAGTGGTAAGGGGTAGCGAGAAGAAACGGATGGTGATCGACTATAGTCAAACGATCAACAGGTACACCCAACTAGACGCCTACCCGCTACCCCGCATATCAGAAATGGTGAACCAAATCGCCCAATACCGGGTGTTCTCCACCATCGACCTCAAGTCAGCGTACCACCAGCTCCCTATCAGACCAGAGGACCGCCCGTACACCGCCTTCGAGGCGAACGGACGCCTCTACCAATTCCTCAGAGTCCCCTTTGGGGTGACGAATGGGGTCTCGGTTTTTCAGAGGGAGATGGACCGCATGGTCGATGACCACCACTTGCAGACAACCTTCCCCTACCTCGACAACGTCACCATCTGCGGCCACAATCAGCAGGATCACGACTCGAACCTCGAGAGGTTCCTGGAAACCGCACAAAAACTCAACCTCACCTACAACGAGGACAAGTGCGTTTTCAACACCACGCGCCTCTGCATACTAGGCAGCGTGGTGGAGAATGGGGAAATCGGACCAGACCCCGACCGATTGCGCCCCCTACGGGAGCTGCCCCTGCCCAACACTCCCAAAGCCCTGAAAAGGTGCCTGGGGTTATTTTCTTATTATTCCCAATGGGTCCCCAACTACTCCGACAAAGCCCGCCCCCTCTTGAAAGCATCCTCTTTTCCGCTCTCTGCTGAGGCCCACGCCGCCTTCAAAAGCATTAAGCAGGATATTGAGCGGGCCACGCTACAGGCAGTGGACGAGAACACTCCATTTCAAGTGGAAAGTGATGCGTCTGACTTCGCCTTGGCAGCCACCCTCAACCAGGCGGGGCGGCCCGTAGCTTTCTTCTCGAGGACCCTCCAAGGGCCCGAGATCAGACACTCCTCCGTGGAAAAAGAGGCCCAAGCCATCGTGGAGGCAGTGCGCCACTGGCGCCACTACCTAGCCGGCAAACGCTTCACCCTACTTACCGACCAGCGGTCGGTAGCGTTTATGTTCAATAATAAACAGAGGGGGAAGATTAAAAATGATAAGATTCTTAGGTGGCGGATCGAGCTCTCCACCTTCGAGTACGACATCATTTACCGACCAGGGGCCCTTAACGAATCCCCTGACGCCCTCTCACGAGGGATGTGTGCCAGCGCCACCGGGGATCGGCTACAGACCCTCCACAACGACCTCTGCCATCCAGGGGTCACGCGGCTGTTCCACTTCATAAAGTCCCGTAACTTACCCTACTCGATTGAGGAAGTTCGGTCTCTGACCAGGAACTGCCGCACTTGCGCTGAGTGCAAGCCTCGGTTCTACCGCCCAGATAGAGCCCACTTAATCAAAGCTACACGGCCCTTTGAGCGGCTCAGCTTAGATTTCAAGGGCCCCCTCCCGTCCGTCGACCGCAATGTTTACTTCCTGAACATTGTGGACGAATACTCCCAGTTCCCATTCGCCTTCCCCTGCCCAGACATGACCAGCGCCACGGTCATTAAATGCCTCAACAGCCTGTTCTGCCTGTTCGGTATGCCGAGCTACATCCATACGGATAGGGGGGCATCCTTCATGAGTGAAGAGCTACGCCAGTACATGCTGTCCAAGGGGATCGCCACGAGCCGTACCACCAGCTACAACCCCCGGGGTAACGGCCAAGTGGAGCGAGAGAACGGGACAGTATGGAAAGCAGTCACTCTAGCTCTAAGGACCAAGGGCCTCCCTATCTCCCGCTGGCAGGAAGTCCTCTCGGATGTGCTCCATTCGATACGGTCGCTATTGTGTACGGCCACTAATGCCACGCCTCATGAACGAATGTTTGTCTTCCCCCGGAAATCCACCTCAGGCGTATCCATGCCGTCATGGCTCTCCACCCCAGGTCCGGTACTCGTGTGAAGGCATGTGAGGGGCCACAAGACGGACCCTCTCGTGGAGCCAGTACACCTACTCCACGCCAACCCCCAATACGCATATGTCCGGCACGCCGACGGAAGGGAAGACACCGTGTCCGTAAAAGACGTCGCCCCAGCCGGCATCGACAACAACCACGGCAATAGCAGCAACAACGATCACAGCAACTCTTACCCACCCACTACTCTTTCATCACCCCCGGAAGAACATCGACCAACGGCACCCCCACCAACTACCCCTTCAACAACCCTGGCGGCACCCCCGGCAGAGACCCAGGAGACTACCGGGGACACCCAGCCGACACCCGCGGCACCACAACAGCCACGTCGGTCGCAGAGGACTATCAAACCCCCGAACAGACTAAATCTATAGAAGGGGTGAATGTGATGAAATATTCCATTCATCACTGCCTGTGACTGTGGTCGGTTTCAGTGTCATTTCCCTTCCCCCAGTCCTCATTGTATTGTTTATTGGAATGTGCTGGAATGTGCTGTGTGTGTAGGGCTCCGCCCATACCTGGCCCCTTTTGTAAGCTAGCTCAGTCTGGCCTCAGTCTCCAGAAGGAAGATACCTCTCTCTCTTACGTGTTACTTTCTAAGTTAATAAAAGCCTTGTTTTGTTTCGCTAACATCGAGTCTCGGAATTATTGAGGCACATCAGGGTGGTTGCGGGAAAGTCCATAACTCCAGGCCACTGCCGGGGATGCAAGAAATGGTCGCTGGCAAGAATAAGTAAGGAGGGCGTGGTCCAGGACAATTGTGGCTGGAGGTGGTGGGGAAGCCTGGGGCAGAGGAGGCCCAAGGTTTCCTTTACTCCTGCTCCTCCTGGTCCACAAGGAACCTTACAGAAATGTTTAAAACTTAGAACTTACCTGAGCCTCCTCTGGCCCGACCCTGCCATCTTTTGCTGGTAGCTCTGATACTTTGTGCAATCCACGCATTTTACGGTCAAAATTGCATCAGGGTCCAATATTTGCCACCGGACCCCCACATTTCAATACTTACGAGGACTCTGCAGGCGGCCTCCATCCTCCCAAAAACCCAGAGTCAAAATCAGGCCAGAAGGAGGCGGATATCACACAGCCACATTTTTAACCAGCCTAGCCCCACCCCCACCCCCCACCCCAGCCCCACACCATTCCCGACTGGTGAGCAGGGTTAACATCGCACCTTTCATAATGGCTCTGAAACACACTCATTCCCATTTTGTTGAAAATACTTCATGCGTCTCCCACCATCTCCATCCAGTGTTTCCTAAAACGTCACTCCCTCCCTCTCCCACTAATCTCTTTTTCCTCCAGTCCAATATAATGATCTCACTTCTTCTCCTCCACCAACAACTTCCAGGACACAATTTCTCTCATCAGTCCAGAATGATCACCGAGTGTTCAGTGGAAAAACTCAATGTTCTGAATCTTAGACCACAAGCAATACAAGTTCCAACCAGCCAGTGTGGTCCAATCCACCAACAGGGTCATTGTCCATCTACTCGGTCAACTCTTTGGTATTTGTCTCACAAAGTCACTTCTTTTTAAAAAAAAACTACTCTAAAGAAAATCTTATATTGTTGAGATACCGCGGCAAACGTGGGAGTCGAGACCAGAGCTAGTAAAACACAACTGCTTTTATTCTACCTCATGGCAAAGAGGAACTGGAAAAGCCCGCGCATCCACTTAAATACTCCCCCGACAGGAAGTGCTCCCGGCAGCCTGTCCCTGCGGGAAACAAGTTGCTGGAGGAAAGGGCCCCCGGCTGGGGGCGTCTGCTTAAACTGTCCGTGCCGCCGTGAGCGGATTATGTCCAGTGGTGGCGTGTCGCCACAGAGCTCCCCCCAGAATCCGCTTAGGAGGAGTGGACGAGTCGTGACGGTGGTCTGATGGTTCTGCCGCAGCGGCTCTGAGTGGTCGCCGGTCTAGTTGGTGGGGCCGGGCGGTTCGCCGCCGGCTGTGCTGGCTTGCTGGTGGGACGGCCTCTAGTTGGAGGCCGGGCCACGGGGACCTGTTCCCCTGGTTCTGTGTGTGCTGGTTTGAGCCGGTCGATGGAGACTGTGTCGACCCTGTCGCCGAGTCGCAGCTTGAAGACCTTGTCCCCGGTTTGTAGTACCTCGTACGGTCCGTCGTACGGGGGTCGCAGTGGCCCGCGGTGCGCGTCGTGTCGCACGAAGACGAAGCGCGCCTGCTGTAAATTTGGCGGGACGTGAGGTGCGAGTTCGCCGTGTCGGTTGACCGGAAGTGGGGCGAACTGCTGAGCGGAAGAGAAAGAGTTGAGCCGCTGCTGTTCGGCCGACCAAGGCGTGGTAGCCTCCGGAAGGAATTCGCCTGGGACGCGCAGCGGTTGTCCGTAGACTAACTCTGCTGCCGAGGACTGGAGGTCTTCCTTGACCGCGGTGCGTAGGCCTAGTAGCACCCACAGTAGGCGGTCAGTCCAGGTACTGTCCTGCAGGCCGGCGCGGAGTGAGGCCTTGAGTGACCTGTGGAAGCGTTCACAAAGCCCGTTGGCCTGTGGGTGGTACGCCGTGGTTCGGTGGAGCGTCACCCCGAGGTTGCGTGCTGTGGCCGTCCAGAGTTCGGAGGTGAACTGGGCGCCTCTGTCGGAAGTTATGTCGGCCGGTACGCCGAACCTCGCAACCCAGGTGTTAACGAACGCCCTGGCGATGTCGGCTGTGGTGGTGGAGGTCAGCGACACTGCCTCAGGCCAGCGTGTGTAGCGGTCGACCATCGTGAGGAGATAAGTTTGGCCTTGCGATGGCGGCAGAGGACCGACGATGTCGACGTGTACGTGGTTAAAGCGGCGGCTAGGTACCTCGAAGTCTCCCAGGGGTGCTTTTGTGTGCAGCTGTACCTTAGCCCGTTGGCAGGCGAGGCAGGAGGTGGCCCAAGTCCGAACATCTTTGCTGAGGCCGCGCCAGACGAAGCGCTGGGAGAGGAGTTTGACGGATGCGCGGGAACCCGGGTGGGAGAGCCCGTGGAGCGCGTCAAAGATGCGGCGGCGCCAGGTTGCAGGGACGACCGGCCTGGGTTGGCTGAGTGAGACGTCGCAAGTGACTGCCGTGGCTTCGGGCCCATGCGCGACCTTGGCTAGGCGTAGCCCTGGCAGGCTGGTAGCCGCCGAGAGGAGGTCTGGGTCTGTGAGCTGGGCCGCTGCTAGTTGCGCGTAGTCGACCACGAGGTGATTCGCGCAGATGGCGGGATGGGAAAGGCAGTCGGCAACAACGTTGTCTCTACCGGAGACGTGCTGGATGTCCGTAGTAAACTCGGACACGGCCGCGAGCTGGCGTTGCTGCCTAGCGGACCAGGGTTCGGTGCGCTTGACCATCGCGTATGTGAGCGGCTTGTGGTCCACGTATGCGGTGAAGGGGCGGCCTTCCAGGAGGAACCTGAAATGGCGGACCGACAGGTGGAGCGCGAGAAGCTCGCGGTCGAAAGTGGAGTATTTGACCTCCGGGGGGCGCAGTTGGTGGCTGTAGAAGGCAAGTGGCTGCCACGCGCCATTGACCCACTGCTCGAACACGGCGCCGACCGCGTGGTCGGAGGCGTCGGTGGTGAGCGCGACCCGGGCATCGGCCCTCGGGTGCGCGAGCAGGGTGGCGTCGGCGAGCGCGTTTTTGGTGGCGTCGAAGGCGGCTGACGTGTCAGTGGTCCAGGCTACATCCATCTTGCCGGATTTACCTCGGAGGGAGTGGTATGGGGCTTCATGAGGGCTGCAGCTCTGGGGATGAACCTGTTGTAGAAGTTCACCATCCCGAGGAACTCCTGGAGGCCCTTGATGGTTGTGGGGCGGGGGAATTTCTGGACGGCCTGCACCTTGTTGGGCAGGGGGACGGCCCCAGCAGGGGTGATGTGGTGACCGAGAAAATCGATCTCGGTTAGGCCGAATTGGCACTTTGCCGGGCTGAGGATGAGCCCGTGTTGGGCTAGGCGCCCGAACAGGATGCGAAGGTGTTCGAGGTGTTCCTGTTTGGAGGAGCTGGCCACGAGAATGTCGTCTAGATAGACGAATAGGAAGTTCAGGTCCCGGAGGACTGAGTCCATAAGGCGCTGGAAAGCCTGGGCTGCATTCTTGAGGCCGAAGGGCATCCTCAGGAACTTGAACAGGCCGAATGGGGTGATGACGGCCGTTTTGGGGATGTCCGCGGGGTGTACGGGGACTTGGGGGTAACCGCGCACCAGGTCGACCTTGGAAAAGACGGTTCGTCTGGCCAGTCGGGCCGAGAAGTCCTGGATGTGTGGCACCGGGTATCGGTCGGGGGTGGTGGCGTCGTTGAGGCGGCGGTAGTCCCCGCAAGGGCGCCAGCCTCCGCCGGGCTTGGGGGCGATGTGGAGGGGCGAGGCCCAAGGGCTGCTGGAGCGGCGGATGATGCCGAGTTGTTCCATGGTGGTGAACTCGGCCCGCGCGATTTCCAGCTTGGCCGGGTTGAGTCTGCGGGCGTGGGCTGAAACTGGGGGGCCGGTGGTGGGGATATAGTGTTCCACACCGTGCTTGGCGGCTTTGGCCGAAAAGGTCGGGTTAGTGAGGGCGGGAAACTCGGCTAGGAGTGCCGAGTAGTCGCCCGTGGCTCTGGCGAGGCAGTAGGTCATCAGGCCGGCCGAACGGGCCGGGGTGAATGCGCCGGGGATGGGGGCCATAGTGTTGATGTCGACGAGGCGGTGCCTCGGAATGTCGACAAGGAGGCCGTGGGCGCGTAGGAAGTCGGCGCCGATGAGTGGGCAGAGGACCTTGGCTGTGTGGAACTCCCAGCGGTAGCGGCGGCCCGCGAGATCGAGCGTGACCATGCGGGTGCCGTATGTGCGGATGTCAGAGCCATTGGCTGCGGCCAGCGTGATACCCCGTATGCCGCGTTGGATTTTGAGGGCGGAGGCGGGGGTGATGCTGTGCTGGGCCCCTGTGTCGCACAGAAATTGGCGGTTGGTTCTGTCGTCGGTGACGTACAGTAGAGGCCCCTTTTGCCCCGCAGCCATCGCGGGGGCCGGTGCGGGGGGGGGGTTTGAAAGTACACGGTGGCGTGCAGCGTTGAGCCCTAGTGCCAAAACGGGTGTGGTAGTAGCAGTGACCCGGAGTGGTAGGGCGGTCGGGCCTAGCGGCCCGGGAAGACCGCGTGGTCGTTGCCGTGAGGTCGGGCGCGACGTCGCGAGCGGACTGTGCAGAGAGCAGCCGGTCGGCCCTTTCGGCTATGTCATTCAGGTCCGTGGAGCCAGACTCCACAATGAGCGGGCGGATGCTGGCGGGGAGCTGCCGAATGAAAAGCGTGTGAAAGAGGGCGCCGGTGTTTTTGTCGTCCGAGAGGGACAGCATGTGGGAAAGCAGATCCGAGGATGAAGCGTCACCAAGGCCGGGGAGGTCAAGGAGTTGGCAGTTGCGCTGGTAAGAGGACGTTTGAAATTTTTTAAGGAGCGCAGCCTTCAGATGTTCGTACTTGCCTTCCGGTGGTGGATCCTGCAGCGCTGCCCAAACCTTGGGGACTGTGGCGTAGGTGAGAGAGGAGACAAGGTAGTCATACTTTGTGGCGTCGACTGTAATGTGTTTCAGCCGGAATCTGGACTCAGCTTGAACAAACCAGGCTTCGGCCAGGTTCTCCCAAAAGTCCGGTAGTTTAACCGTGGCTGCGTTTGTATCCGCCATGCTAGCTTAGGATTCGTCCTGAGCGTTGAGGTCACCAGTGTTGAGGTACCGCGGCAAACGTGGGAGTCGAGACCAGAGCTAGTAAAACACAACTGCTTTTATTCTACCTCATGGCAAAGAGGAACTGGAAAAGCCCGCGCATCCACTTAAATACTCCCCCGACAGGAAGTGCTCCCGGCAGCCTGTCCCTGCGGGAAACAAGTTGCTGGAGGAAAGGGCCCCCGGCTGGGGGCGTCTGCTTAAACTGTCCGTGCCGCCGTGAGCGGATTATGTCCAGTGGTGGCGTGTCGCCACAATATATTATTAAAGATCTTGCATGCGCTTCCTGTTCATGAATCTTACTTCCTGTTATTTTTTTCCTGTTGACATGACAAGTTACAATGGTAAGTGTTAATATTTCCTATTCAGTTTTACCATGTCAGCTGTCATGATGTAACTGCAGGCTACGGCCAGTGCTGGTACTCTGGAGTGAAGTTCTGAAGTCTCTCCTAACTCCGCTGCCATTTTGTACACAAAATAAAACATATTTACCAACTGATCATGGGCAATATCATTTACTAGCGTTTTATATATTTGTAACCCCCATTTTGTAATCATTGTCCTCTCTGTTCCCCATATATCACGGACCATTCCCCTTGCCTAAAAGATGGAGATCTGCTCCCGAGCTTCAACTGTGTAACTGGAGTGCCAAGGATAAAATATCCAATAAACTCCATTCCATCACTTTGGGGAAAGATATCCTCTCTGCTTGGGGGCATAGACCTGTGTCCGACCCATCACGTGCCTTCAGTTGCCTAGGCCTTAAGCTCTGGAATTTCATCCCTAAACCTCTCCGCCTCTCCCTCCTCCTATAAGCCGCTCCTTAAAACCGACCTCTTTCATCTGTTCTAATATCTCCAATAATTATGTGGCATGGTGCCAAATTTTGTTTGATAATCACTCCTGTGAATCACCTTGGGATGTTTTACAACGTTAAAGGCGCTATATAAATGCAAGTTGTTGCTGCTGCTGCACCACTGGGTCGCTTTGTAAAACAATATTAATGTAACAATCTGGTCAGAACCCAAAGTTTGAACAAAGCAATGAAAATGCATTAGAATATATGTTGAAAGAATTCATAAAGCTAGTATTACAACATACCAATTGCTTTTGTATTATCCAGTTGCTGCCCTCAGTATGCGTAGGATGTGTGTCCTTTTGTTTGTAGGTAATCTGATACTCTCATGTAATAGTGACACAGTTCCTGGGTGAAGCTTTAACAAGTAGTTCTGCAATGGCACTGACTCGAATGGCACTGGCTTGATTGGCACTGGCTCCCATATCAGGTTACAGTAGTGTGTTCGCTCTTTCATGCTGTGATACATTTCGCCCTTGTGACACTCTACCAGCGCTGGCTTCACACAGCTGTCAGGAAAATGATGGCTTTCTATTTTGTTTTAAATATCTCCCACTGATTTTTTTTCCTTCATCACAATGAATCCACAAATCTAGATTTTAATTTACTTGCGTGCGCACTAGTGATATCACCTGTGCTCAATATGCAAACCTAGCCAAATCTCAAACACATGGCCACAACCTGCTGACAACAGGAGTCTCTGTTGTAATAGCTTAACAAGTTTTACATTACAGAGAGGACAAGATGAATAGATACCCTTTCTATGTTTTATAGCAGGAGTCTCCACGTTTTTAGTCTTTGAGGGCTTCTTGGGTTCGTACCATGGAGCCTTGTGGTCCACGTATAAAGATTAAATCCATGTTTACACCAATTTACCGATATATCAAGTTACTGATACTAACAGATCTTAGTGTTCTGATTGAACATTTATTTAGCCAAACCTCCAGACTTACACAATTCAAACAGCAAAGCAACAACAAGTAGGACTGAGTTGCTTGGTCTTGGGAGGTGGCAGGTGGTCCATGGACCATAGTTTGGAGCATCTCTGCTATAGATACAGGGATCTGTTTAAAGTGATGCAGGGTGAGATCTGAGCTATCTGACCAGAAGTAACATTTGACATTAATATGGCTGATATTCTAATAGAAATGGATAATGAAGTCTCCCTGTCGAATCGACAGATGAGTTTCAGTCACTGGGCTGATGGGAGAAGGGCCCAATCCTGTATGGACATAAACGGCTGCACATATCGCAAGAAATGGATGCGGTAGTTGGCAAATGCAGTGTGTAACTGGGCCGTTTGGACCAGAAGGTGATGAATTTAATCGCTGGTCTGTGCGGATTTCGCCAATAACAGCCAGCAGCTGCTGAGTTGCCACAATTGGCCTCAGTGGATTAGGGAAGAGAAAAAAGTCAGGTTCCACTCCTGCAATCTGTGCGATGACTCCTGCGGGAAAGTTCAGCCGTGATGCTCTCCGTGGTGGAACAGCCAACACGCACTGTTTAGGCTCGGACAGGAAGAATAGTGACTTGGATGAGGTAGTTGAGGGTGGCCACTGACCATGGCATGAAAGTATGAACAGCTGGTGGCCTGAACACAGATCCTTGCTCGACGAATGTGTCTAGAAATTCTAAAAACAAAACAACACACTCAGGCTTCCATTTTATTTTCAACTGAACACTGATCAATGTCAGGGGGGACAGCCAACCCCCATCACCAATAATCCAGTGGATAAATGCACTGGCTGGTGTGCTATTTGAGCCACACAGATCAGGCTCACTCCCCGGTCAATGCTGGGCTAGATGGTCTCACCTAAAGTGCCAGTAGGTACTACAATTGGCCTTAATGACCCCACATGGGAGAATTTCTACTCCATATCACTAGAATGCGCAAGTGCTGACATTATGTTGGCTGTACTGCCCCATATGGTTGAATACCCTGCCAACATTCACTGTCCTGATTCAATCATGAAGAATGAGCACGTTTTGGGAGGACTGCTGGCACTCGCAGAACGTCAGAATCTTTAGAAGTGGAGAGGGAGAAATATGGCAAACAAAAACTAGACCGCAGTAGGCCCTGTGTACGATTGAACACTTGCCAAAACAACCATCAAGATGGGGAAAAAATTCAAAGCCTCCATCCAAGCATCCCATCCAAACCCGTGTCAATGCTCAAGCTTAAAATAGTGATAAAAAGTACAAGAAAAGGCAATCGGCAGTTGACTCCTTTAAGAGGGAGTTGGGTCAATATTAGTGAAGAATGGGGATTGAGGGTCAGAGAATATTAACATTAGTGCTTGCTTTCTTTTTCAAGGGAGGTAGGGGAAGGAACTTTGTAGGCTAATTTTTTCTTTTACAAAATCAAATATTCCTTGCTTGAAAAAAAAGTTTTCTGATCAACTGTTTCAGTAGCTAGACTTGATGTACTAATTCACACAATCCAATAAAAAAAAATGTTTTGTATCCCTTTTCGTTAGGAAGAAACAATCCCCAAACTGTAAAGTTCAAGAAGCCCCATTGAAAAATCACAAGCCTTAACACAACCTACCACAGCTGCCACATGAACCACATTATGACTCACTGGTTTCAACAGTACAGCCATATCTCGATATCGATACACCATGCCAACTCCTGCCTTCAGACAAACCACCACTGGTGCCATGTGAGCATGCTGTCTGTCAAAGCAGGCTAATCATATGAACGTGGGCACCACCCAGTCTCATGATATAAACACTGTGCCCAGTTCATTTTTGTTCTGCAGGATATCACAATGAGCTGCATCATATTTATCCACAGTAAATACACCTAGCGTTATCACTAGCTTCTGAATCCTTTTATGTTCATGTATGTTATGTTCATTCTATGGTATAAATGCAATGCACACTGCAGACCCCACTTTCCCAGCATGTGGACCCAGTATCATCATAAACTCACAATCCCCGCCCCCCACTGTTCTTCCTCTATCTGTGGATCTGACCAATGCTAAGGTGACTGGTGAACCTTATTCCATGAAGTTTTAACTGCAACTCAGTCTGCATAGCATTTAATAACCCGTTTAATTATTATGTTGTGGTTACGTTTTACCTTTGTTCTGGAAATTGACAACTAACAGGGGGATTGTGGGCTAGAACTCATAATACAAACACAGTGCTCAATACAATCAGCGAATCCTCACCTTTTAACCAGAGAAATTAGACATTTTTAATTCACAAATAAATAACAGATCTCGTGATCTCTGCGGCGAGAACTTTAGCTTCCTCGACAGGAAATTGATTGTAGTGCTGTCAAAAAGGGAACTCCAGTGAACAACAGCAGTGGTGTTAGCAAGCTGTCTAAGCAGCCAATCACATTGAAGAATTCTCACAGACAGCAAACCAGGAAACAAAAAGCACTGATTATCTGCACTTTTTATAAATGTTACAGAGAACGAAATAAAGATTGGGACATACACATGGGGTTAAGGTAGAAGCTGAAATATCAAACTTTCTTTTTAAAGTACTTTTTTAAAGTTTAGTAATTGTTTTTATCATATTAGAGAAATTTGACATTGCATAAGTATAAAATTCATTTTTCAGGGCCAGAATGGTTGTTTAGCAGGCAATACACTGTTAAATCCCCAGTTACACCTATTCCAACAAGGCTTAACATTTAATGGAGCGTTTAACAGCGATATTAGCACAGAAAAGTTTTCGGCAGTTCCACTGACTGCCGGCTATATTGGGGATGGGGGTTCCACAGCGCAGCCTGTGTTGGAGCAGTGAATGACTGACCGCAACTTCAGGAATTTCACATTTATCTGCCCATGCGCTAACTCCTTAAGTTACGGTCAGTTTCAGAAGGGTAATGACGGTGAACGCTGACAGTTTCACCGTCATTACTACCGCAAAATGGGGATGGCATTAAAAGGGAAATTAAAGAAGCGTGCAATAAGGGCACAGCAGTCATCATGGGTGACTTTAATCTACATATAGATTGGGCCAACCAAATTAGTAACAATACTGTGGAGGAGGAATTCCTGGAGTGTTTACGGGATGGTTTCCTGGACCAATATGTCGAGGAACCAACCAGAGATCAGGCCATCTTAGACTGGGTATTATGTAACGAGAAAGGATTAATTAGCAATCTTGTTGTACGAGGCCCCTTGGGTCAGAGCGATCAGAACATGATCGAATTCTTCATTAAGATGGAGAATGAAGTAGTTGACTCAGAGACTAGGGTCCTCAATTTAAATAAAGGAAACTACGATGGTCTGAGGAGCGAGTTGGGTAGGATTGATTGGGGAATGGCACTCAAAGGGTTGACGGTGGATAGGCAATGGCAAACATTCAAAGACCGAATGGATGAGCTACAGAATTTGTTCACCCCAGTTTGGCATAAAAATAAAACAAAAAAGGTGACTCAACTGTGGCTAACAAGGGAAATTAGGGATAGCATAAGATCCAAGGAGAGGACATATAAATTGGTTTCAACAGTAACTTCAGGAATTTCACGTTTATCTGCCCACGCGCTAAACCCTGAAGTTACGGTCAGTTTTAGAGGGGCAATGTCGGCGAATGCTGACAGTTTCACCGTCATTACCACCGCAAAATCCGGGCCATATTTCAGGTCATGTCCTTTCACCGATGACTCCACAGATGTTGCCTGCCCTGCTGAGTTTTTCCATCATCTTCTGTTATTTTGTAAATTTCAGATTTCCAGTAGCAGATTGCTTTGGTTTAAAAAAAAATCACAACTGCGTTTCGACTGGATTGTTCTCAAGTTAAAATTGGTTTTCTTTCTACTCGTAATTGCCAATTAGGTTGCCCCAGTGTCATCAATCAAAATAAAATGAAGCGAACAAAAGTGTCTACTTTAAAAAAGGAAGAAATGCATTTCTATAGCGCCTTTCATGGCCACCGGACGTCCCAAAGCGCTTTAGCGGTTGAGGGGGTCGTTCGGCCCGATTGCCTGCCACTCTTCTGCGGCCATGTTCGCGCCTGAGTGGCCCTGGAGATGGAGCACGCGGTGTCCGCCGGCACGCTCGAGGCCTTCCGAGACTGGTGGGCGCCGCGGGGACTGGAGTGCATCGTCTCCCCAGGCCGATGTTATTTTAATTTAATTTGCTAAGTTTTATTTAAAGCTCTTTTGAGTTACAGTTATTTGGTTCAACAACTGATGGTGGTGAAAGCTGCACAACACACTATAGGAATTAAACTACCTGCTGTCCAGGATATCTACCCCGAGAGGTGCCGGGGGAAGGCCCTGAGAATCATTAAAGACGCGAGCCACCCCAGCCACAACCTCTTCGCCCTGCTCCCATCCGGTAAGAGATACCGAAGCATACGGTCTCGTACCAGCAGGTTTCGAAACAGCTTCTACCCCCATAAGACTCATGAACGAATAATTTATTATTTATTACTGTTTTATTTATTATTACTGTATTTCTATTAGTATTTTTATAATTGTTATGCCATATTTATTCCAATGTTGGGAGGACTTGTAAAAATCAACATTTCATTGTGCAGTACACGTCTGCTGCATATATGACAAATAAAATTGAATTGAATTGAATTGAAGAGGCCAAAGTGCTTTACAGCCAATGAAGTACTTTTTGAAGTGTAGTCACTGTTGTAATGTACAAACAATAGTACCCGATAAAACGAAGGCAACTTAGGCGCTCTTGCTAAAGTTTTATTCGAGTTGTAAGTGGGGGTGGGGAGAGCGTGATGGCCACATTTCGATTCAGCTCATGCGCGGTGTGTGTGTGTGTTTGATGCTGTTGGGACGCCGTCGCAGCTGGGACTGGGCTGTGTTTGTTACATTGCCAGAGTGTCAGTTTCCATCCGTGTCTGTGCGTTCCATCGCGGCGAGGCTCCCGCCCGCATTTAAACTTTAATTCAATCGCCTTTTAATCAGGAGAGGGGGGACCAGACTGCGCCGCTCACCCAGCCAAGGCTCCTGTGATGAGCCGGACGGGTTGGCGACGATGGCCGGGCTCCTCTGGCCGCGGCTGCCGGCGGTCCCCGGGACCCTGCTGCCTGGCTGTCCTCGGCCCGCTCCGCGCCGCGTCCCGGCGTCACTGAGCAGGCGGCCGCGGCCGCGGCCGACCCTGCACTGAGAATCGGCTGCGGAGGGGTTGGTTATGGTTCGGGACTGGTGCGGGAGCTTCATGGAGCCCGGTCCCGGGCCGCTGCCGCTGCTGCTGTTGTTGTGTTTGCCTGTCACGGAGGTGAGGACGCGATGGGTTCTGTGTGATAACGGCAAGGTGAGTGGACAAACCCCGGCCGGACCAGCTGCAGCTTTGATACTTTTCTCTAAATTTAATATAAAAGCTCCAAAAATAACTTGTTTCAATGCAGTTCCATTTTTAATCACTGTATATTTACTTCCTTAAAAAGTTGAAGGGCCTTTATTTCATACTGACTAGGTAATGGAATTTATTAGTTGGAAATCCAGGATTTTCGCCAGTGTTTGGGGATCATATTCCATTCCTTTGGAAACAATGACCATGGCCCTTCAGCAATATTGAGGGGTCAATCTAACTGGGTAACATTCTCCTAGGAATGAGCTGCACTAGTGACAACTACAGTGTCTTGTTCCTGGGCTACAATGGCTTATTTGTTGGGTATTGTCAATGAAAAGTCTCTATTCTCTCGACTGTTCCTGTTGATTGGTTAAATAGCATTGCTCGGGACTGAATTGCTGACAACAGTTATGCAGCTTTGCTTGCAAATAATCATTTCACATTTATGATATCTCCTTTTTTGTTTTAGTTTAAGCTTCAAGTGGATTTGCCACCAGGGGAAGAGTTTATCTGTCGCGGACCCACTTGGGCACTTCCAGAAATGGTAATGTATGAAGATTTTATTCATGGTTCTCAATGAATATACATTTCCTTGAGGAATAAAAACCCCACTGGAAAACTGGTACAGCCATGGCTAACTAGAGAAGTTAAAGATAGTATTTGGTTAAAAGAAAAGGCTTACAATGTTGCCAAAAAGAGTAGTGAGCCTGAGGATTGGGAGTGTTTTGAAAATCCGCAAAGGAGGACCAAGAAATTGATAAAGAAAGGGAAAAAAATAGAACATAAGAGTAAACTAGGAAGAAATATAAAAACAGATCTTAAGAGCTTTACAAGTATGTAAAAAGGAAGAGATTAGCAAAGTAAATGTGGGTCTCTTAGAGGCAGAGACAGGAGAAATTATAATAGGAAATAAGGAAATGGCAGAAACGTTAACAAATATTTTGTCTGTTTTCACAGTAGAAGACACAAAGAACATGCTGCAAATTATGGGGACCCAAGGGTCTACTGAGAGTGAGGAACGTAAAGTAATTAATATTAGTAAAGAAAAATTACTGGAGAAATTAATGGGACTAAAAGCTGACACCCCCTGGACCTGATGACCTACACCCATGGGTTTTAAAAGAGATGGCTGCAGCGATAGTGAATGCATTGGTTTTGATCTTAAAGAATTTCCTAGATTCTAGAACGGTCCCCGTGGATTGGAAAGTAGCACATGTAACCCTGTTGTTCAAGAAAGGAGGGAGAGAGAAAAACCAGGAACTATAGGCCAGTTAGCCTGACATCAGTAGTAGGAAAATGCTAGAATCTATTCTTCTTCTTAGGCAGTCTCTCGGAACCGAGGATGACTTGCTTCCACATTAAAAATGAGTTCTCAGGTGACTGAGTCCAATGCAGGACCTACAGTCTCTCACAGGTGGGGCAGACGGTGGTTGAAGGGGCGGGTGGGTGGGGTGCTTGGGTTGACGTGCACTCCTTGCGCTGCCTGCGCTTGGCTTCCGCTTGTTGCCGGCGAAGAGACTCGAGGTGTTCGGCGCCTTCCCGGATGCTTCTCCTCCACTTTGTGTGGTCTTGGGCCAGGGATTCCCAGGTGTCAGTGGGGATGTTATACTTTTTCAAGGAGGCTTTGAGGGTGTCCTTGAAGCGTTTCCTCTGCCCACCTGGGGCTTTCTTGCCATGCCGGAGCTCCGAGTAGAGCGCTTGTTTTGGGAGTCTCGTATCGGGCATGCGGACGATGTGGCCCGTCCATCGGAGCTGATCGAGCGTGGTCAAAGCTTCGATGCTGGGGATGTTGGCCTGAGCAAGAACACGGACATTGGTGCGCCTATCCTGCCAATGGATTTGCAGGATCTTGCAGAGGCAGCATTGGTGGTACCTCTCCAGTGCTTTGAGGTGCCTGCTGTACATGGTCCATGTCTCTGAGGCATACAGCAGGGCGGGTATCACTGCTGCTCTGTGGACCATGAGCTTAGTGCCGGGTTTCTATTGTTTCAGCGTGGAATTTATTATTAAGGACGTGGTAACAGGCACTTGGAAAATCACAATATAATTAGGCAGAGTCAGCATGGTTTTGTGAAAGGGAAATCGTGTTTGACAAATCTATTCGCATTTTTTAGGGTGTAACTATTAGGGTAGATAAGGGGGAACCAGTGGATGTAGTATATTTCAAAAGGCAATCAATAAGGTGCCACACAAAAGGTTGTTACACAAGATTAGGGCTCATGGGATTGAGGGTAATATATTAGCATGGATTGGTTAACGGACAGAAAACAGAGTAGGAATAAACGGACGGGCCATTTTTGGGATGGCAAGGTGTAACTAGTGGAGTGCCGCAAGGATCAGTGCTCAGGCCTCAGCTATTTAAAATCTATATCAATGACTTAGACAAGGGGACCGAGTGTAACGTATCCAAGTTTGCTGATGATACAAAGATAGGTGGGAAAGTATAGTTGTGAGGAGGACACAGAGGCTGCAAAGGGATTACCTACAGTAACAAACTTATTTGTTTATCTTGCTGATACCAAATGAATGCCCCATACCATAGAACAAGACAATACTTTAACCTACTGATGTTGGATCTAGACCTGACTAAACCCAGTGGTTACCTCCTGAAAGATAAATTTAAAATTAGGGCTAAACCCAACTTCCTTGATGCCACGCTGTGTGACAGATGCATCCACTTTCCTTGTGTGATGTAGGAAGCACTTTGTCCTCTCTCTCTCTCTCTCTCTCTCTCTCTCTCTCTATCAATAAGCATACTTTCAGTCACCTGGGACATTTGTCAGTGGGCAAAAAAAAATCTAGCCCACCAGTAAAACAATTTGGGAAATTTTTATTGTTGTATGGGCTATGGTATATATGATGCTTTTGTTTCACCCTTTGATCTGTGTTTTCTACATCTATCAGGTAATTCCAAGTGTGGCCAAAGTATATCCTGAACAGGTATGATTACATACTACTGACACATTGGGCTGAATCTTAACTCCCAAAAACGGATGGGTTGGGGTCTTTTCAGAGCTTAAAATGCAAAAAATCTGAAACAGGTACCCAACGTGCCTTGAACCCGCCCACTTCCGGTTTTAACGGAGGTGAGACGAGGGGCAGGCAACCAATCCGCTTGCGGGAAGCAGTTGGTCATTTAAATTATTATAATGAGACTGCCTGCTTTCGTTTTAAGTCATTTTATTTTTAACTAATTTCGGCCGGGTTTCCCAGGCCTCGGGAAACCTGGCAGCTGAAAGGAGACGAGAAGGGCTGAATCCATAAAGTAAGTGCCTTATACAGCACTGCTTGTGGACCAGGAGGAGCAGGAGTGTTTCCTCAAGGCCCAAAAAGCTACCCAACTGAAGCTAGACCTTGATGCTTCAGGAAAACAATTGGAATTGGACACCACCTCTGATCATTATCTAGTGACCCCTTCCCATTGGAACATGCGTGTGTGGGCATCGGGTGAAGAGGTGATTGGGTTTGGCTGTGATGTCCCTCGAGGTAAAATTGCTTCCCTGCCTTGCACATGAAGGATGGCCATCCGCGCTGTGTACCAGAGAGTGGCTGGCACCTGTGGAACCACACTGCATTTGTACAGGGACAATTCTTTATTCCCCATGAGCAAAGTTTAACCAGGATATAACCTAAAAGATAGCTTCGATTGAGGTGTTTTCTATGTACCAGAGCTGATAAAAGAATCCTGTTTAACCAGTAATGCTAATTCTCAAAATACATAGAATTTGCTTTAAGCACAAGTTCAATTTGCCAAGAAGAATCTTCACCATTGTCAGTCGCTCACTTACCCTATTAAATTGGAGGGGTGAGCGAGACGTTGTATAGGAAGCTACTTTGCCCTTAAGTAAACCTCCTGCTGTTATTGGACTTGCTTTTCCCACTGATGCTAATTGTATAGTTTAATGCACACCCCAACAACACACTGTGTTGTGTGTCACTTTGGGAATTTTTTAATATAATCTTTTATTATAAAATCCACGATACAGTACTATGTTGTTTAAAGTGTCGGTCCTCGTGTAATCTAATCTGGTGTGGTTTGTCTCAAATTATTCCTGGAGTGGTGGTACAGTATTCCTATAGTCCGGATTGTCTCAATCTGTTGAATGTGACTCATACCAAATGTGCAGTCAACGAGCAGAACCAGTTCTCCGATTTGTTGCCTATCATGTGTTCACATTCACTTATGGTACAGAATCTAATAAAATGTATTTCCAGGACAGGTTTAAAAACTTGGTCTGATCAGTTTTGTTCTCCTACTGCAGCAAGCTAGCACAATTGTTTTAACATTTTATAGCCCCATCAATCTGTGCTGGTTCTGCCAAAGTTTAGATGGCACAAAGTTCACTTTCACTGGGATGCCCCCCCAATCCCACCCACATGGACTTTCAGGCCTATATTTGTGGTAAATTGATGCTGTGCACATCAGTGGTGGAGATGTTTGTGCTGGGAAACGCTTTAGGCAGCCAGTGTCGGCATCAAGTATTCCTAGGTTATATGATGCCTGATTAGATGCCGAATAAAGTCCCTTCTGTTCTGCTTTAACTGTAAACTTAAGTAACCATATCCTATTGTAGCAGTGTGACATTTTCCACAATAAGGATGTCAGCCTTGACGCAGTGGCAGCACTGAGCCAGAAGGTCATGGGTTCAAGCCCCACTCCAGAGACTTTAGTACATAATCTAGGCCAACGCAGCAGTGAAGGAGTGCTGCAGTGTCGAAGGTGCTTCAGATAAGAATTTAAACTGATGACTGCTCCCTCAAGTGGACATAAAAGATCTTGAATAATAGCAGAGGTTCTCCCGGTGTCCTGGCGAACATTTATCCCTCAACCAACATCAATAAAACAGATTATCTGGTCATTATCACATTGCTGTTTTTGGGTCCTGGCTGCTGCATTTCCTACATTACAACAGTGACTACACCTCAAAAATGCTTAATTGGCTGTAAAGCACTTTGGGATGTCCTGAGGTCATGAAGGATGCTATAGAAATGCAAAATCTTATCCTTACAAGTGATGAGAGCAAGATCATTCACTGTTTTAACATCAATAATAACAATTAATCGTTCCCATAGAAACACAGTGAACAAAAGCAAAATACTACGGATGCTGGAAATCTGAAATCAAAACACAAGATGCTGGAAATACTCAGCAGGTCAGGCAGCATCTGTGGAGAGAGAAACAGAGTTAACGTTTCAGGTCGATGACCTAGAATCATAAACCTTTTGTCAGAACTGGAAAAAGTTAGAGACGCAACAGGTTTTAAGCAAATACAGAGGCAGGGAAAGGGGGGGGGGGTGCGGGGGGGGAGGAAAGAACAAAAGGGACGGTCTGTGATAGGTGGAAGGCAGGAGTGATTAAATAACAAATGGGATGATGGTGCGAGGCGAAAGAGGGTGGCAATGGGACAAGTTTAAAAAAATTCATTCACGGGTTGTGGGCGTCGCTAGCAAGGCCAGCATTTATTGCCCATCCCTAACTGTCCGCAAGAAGGCCGCCTTGAATACAACTGAGTGGCTTGCTAGGCCAGTTCAGAGAGCAGTCTGAGAGTCAACCACATTGCTCTGGGTCTGAGGATGGCAGGTTTCCTTCCCTAAAGGACATTAGTGAACCAGATGGGTTTTTACACCAATCTGGTAGTTTCATGGTCACCATTACTGAGAGTAGCTTTTTTAAAAATTCCAGATTTATTTCATTAATATTGAATTTAAGTTCCCCAGCTGCCGTGGTGGGATTTGAACTTGTATGTCTGGATCATTATTCTAGGCCTTCTGAATTACTAGTCCAGTAACATGACCACTTTGCTACCGTACTCCTAAGTAAAGAAACAAAAGATGGGACTAGAGGAGGTGTAAATGGAAACAGCAGAATCATTACCAGCACCTGCTGTCTGGGGGGAAAAAAACAGGAGCGGTGGTTATGATCTGGAATTGTTGAACTCAATGTTGAGTCCAGAAGGCTGTGAAGTCCCTAATCGAAAGATGAGGTGCTGTTCCTCGAGCTTACATTGAGCTTCATTGGAACAGTAGGAGGCCGAGGACAGAGTGGGAGCGGGACAGAAAATTAAAATAGCAAACGACCGGAAGCTGGGCGTCGTGCTTGCAGACTGAACGGAGGTGTTCAGCAAAGCGATCACCCAATCTGCGTTTGGTCAATGTAGAGGAGACCGCATCGTGAGCAGCAAATACGGTAAACTAAATTGCAAGAAGTACGAGTAATGGAGATAGCTGTGATCATGGGTGGAGCCGCAATATGAGGGTTGGAATTTAAGTTGGAATCCACGTGGAATAAGTTGGAGCCGGAGATAGTTGCTGAGGAAAGAGTTTTAGTGGATACCCGATCAAACCCGAGAAGGGAAACGGAAAGCAATGAAGGTGAACAAGGTAAAAGGGACAAATGGTATCCCTGTCAGAAAGAAGAGCAGAACTTCTTTAAGGATGGGCATTCCTGGAAATCGCAATGAAAACATTCTGATAAGTTGTCAACCTAGCTCAGAAAGACTTATGTCAGTTTTGGGCAGTGTTTTTTTGTGGCCAACAGGTACAGAATGGAGACTTCCCAACGTGCACTGCACAAAAGACCATTCCAGCCAACCGAGAGGAAGCCTCTATCCCAAGCGTCTCGGCTAGTTTTGAATCCAGCTTGCAGGCGTGAAAGGCCAATGTGCAAACTTACCCAAACAATCAATTATCTGGCTATTAACAGGTCTTGATAGTAATGTGTCGGTTAACTTAGAAACTGGCTGGTTTTCCAGTTCAAAAATAAGCTTTGCCTCTGAGACAGATTCTGTTATTTTGAAAAGGTTGTTAAAGAAGCAGATACGACCACTTTTGACCACTTCTTTCTTCACAGGAGGCTGCTCGTGTGTGCATGGGTGAGCGGATCGAATACGACAAGCGAATTCCAAACAGGTACTAAGCTTTGACAGTGCATGATAAAGAACACAACCTTTTTAACTTTTATCTCTTCTGTTTAAACGTTCAAAAAAATCAGATTGTTGTGTGCTGCAGAATATTCCAAGCCATGTGTCAAATCTAGGGTAAAATCTGCATCATTGTCCAGTGGTGCAGAATACAGTGCTACGTACAGAATCGGTTACATGCTGACTCGCTGGAACATCAGCTTTTTAAATAAAAATTGCATTTCTCTTTTGCCCAGTATAACATTGGTCAGTAACTTCTCAAAGTACCTCACATATAATGAATTATTTTGAAGTACCATCACTGATTTTATGTGGGTAAACATGGTAGTCAATTCTCATGTAGCAAGATCCCACAGATATCAGTGCGATGTGCAGCTAGTTATTCTGTTGGCATGGCATCCGGGGGCCGAGCCTTAACACCGACCCGACCCTCGCCGGAGTCGCACATGCATTGTGGTCGCGGATGCGCCTAGCTGGTGCCTGTGGCCTGCAGCACGTGTCCTATCAGCTTGCTGCTTGCCTGGAGAAGGTCAAGAGCTCAGCAGGGAGGAGGGAGGGGGGGGGGTGGGGGAAGCACATAGAGAACAGTGGGTGGAGAGAACATGAGCCAGATGGAAAGATGGATCATGTTTTCCTCCCTCTGTTAGACCTGGATCATGTTCTTTCCACGCCCCCACCCCCTTTACAACTGCACCAGGTTCTTTCTCTGCTTTACCCCCCCCCCTCCTTTACAACCGCACCAGGTTCTTTCTCTGCTTTTACCCCCCCCGGCTTGAATCACACTCTTGACGTCACCTTGGACTTAGCATTGGTGAACAGTTCAGCTGTGTGCACTTTTTTTATTCATTGGAATGTGGGCATCCCTGGCCATCCCTAATTGCCTGAGAAGATGGTGGTGAGTTGCCTTATACAACTGAGTGGCTCGCTAGGCCATTTCAGAGGGCAGTTAAGAGTCAACCGCATTGTGGTGTGGCAGGAGTCACATATAGGCCAGAGCAGGTAAGGACGGCAGATTTCCTTCCATATAGGAAAGTGAACTAGATGGGTTGTATGACAATCTGGTAGTTTCATGGTCACCGTTACTGATATTAACTTTTTATTCCAGATTTATTTAATTAACTGAATTTAAATTCCCCAGCTGCCGTGGTGGGATTTGAACTCCTGTCTCAGGATCATTAGTCCAGGCCTCTGGATTACTAGCCCAGTAACATAACCACTACGCTACCGTTCCCCTATTGCTGATTCCTGCTGTCGCTCTGCCGATTCAAAAACAAAATACTGTAGATGCTGGAAATCTGATATAAAATGCTGGAAACACTCAGTAAATCAGGCAGCATTTACAGAAAGAGAATCAGAGTTAACGTTTCACGTTCGGATGAAAGGCCATCGACCTGAGACGTTAACTCTGCTTCTCGTTCCACAGATGCTGCCTGACTTGCTGAGCAGTCTAGCATTTTATGTTATATCACTCGATTGATGATTGACAGGGCAGGCCGTACGTGGTTGTGTGAGAGCTATCTTGCTTTTCTAGGTGACCTCCACATTAACGGGTAGATGCCGCTGTCATGGCTGCACTGGAGCAGCTTGGCTCAGGGAGCAACAAGTGCTGACGACCGAGTCTTCTGCACCTTACTCTGGGATATTTGCTGTGTCCAGTGCATTGGGCCACTTCCCTGTTGCATGTGGAGTGGACCAGTCGAAATAATCTTTCACTTTTTTTTTTTAAATGGGGAGGGATAAATTCGCCAACTACAGGCCAGTCAGTCTAATGTCGGTGGTGGGGAAACTTTTAGAGGCAATAATTCGGGACAAAGTTAGTTGGCATTTGGAAAAATATGGGTTAATAAATGAAAGTCAGCACGGATGTGTGAAAGCCAAATTGAGTTTGCCTATAAAAACAGAAAAGTTTCAGGTCAATCAACCTGAAACGTTACCTCCGTTTCTCCCTCCACAGATGCTGCCTGACCAGCTGAGTATTTCCAGCATTTTATGTTTTTATTTCAGATTTCCAGCATCCGCAGTATTTTGCTTTTGTATTGGGTTTACCTAACTTGATCGAGTTCTTTGATGAGGTAACGGAGAGGGTGGATCAGGGCAGTTCAACATTTTCTTCATTGTTTATGATAAAATAAATACATAGTTATATATGTATGTGTTTAATATATGTGTATTATAATTGATGAGGTAAACAATGAGTAGAAAATATATAAATCTATATATAGCAGAGCAGCTAGTTTTGGCGTTGTATGGTTAGCTCAGTGTTGTACTGTTCTCAGATGCCGGTTAAGCATTATTTGTTTTGTGAATGAGTTGCTGAGGATGATCTGGAGCACTATCACTGGAGTCAGACCATCAGTGTATGTCCAGCACATCCCTTGTCGAGGGTGCCGCGCTGTTTCGGATTCCCGATAGCTGTAAGTTGCCACGCAAAAGCCCACGAAAAGTCTGTGAGTAGGTGTGAGTGTAATGAGTGGCAAACGCCATTTGTTCACTGCTGACTACAAAATCCGGGCCAGTATGTTGGTTAGGTCACACGTGGGACAATTCTCCTGTGATCCCACCCATAAGTGAGGTGGAGAGTGATACCTATCGCCACCTCACTGCCCTGACCGGATTTCCCTCCCCCCCACCGCTCCCTCGTTCTTTTCCACTACCATATGCCAGTGAAAGCTGTGGTGCCGGGCCTGGGTTGGCAGTGGAGTTTTTCCTCCCGGGCCGCCACCATGTGAGGGTGACGGTAGGCTTTGTGAAGTGCCGGAAAGGTTCAAGTGTTCCCCCAAATGATGGAGGGAGCCTCGCAGCGTCCTCATCTTCCCCCATTCAACCCCAGAAACTTACCTGCTGAGGGCCTTGGTCTCGGCCAGAGTTTTCTCGGCCGCTCCTTCCTGATGGACTCCCTTTTGAGAGCAGGAATCTCACTGGGAACCCGTCGTGCTTATGCAATCAGCTCCAACTCAAGAAAATGGACTGGGGCCAAGGCAGATTTGGAGGGCAAACGGGGGGAAAAAAAATTAACTCCTGTTTAAGTAATTTAGTAAAAATCTTCTTCGAGTTGATGGTAGCATACAACTAAACATTGCTCCACTTGGGAGCTACATTTTTTTCTGGCTGAGATTCAGTGGCTTATATCTGTCCATGTACTCTGCAATGGCAGGGAATGGGACCAAAGGATGTTCCAAAAGGCCACAGGGCCAACATTTTGCTTTACATAATTATCTATTTTGACAATTTTTAAAATTTAGCGATGACAAGGCAACACCTCGAAGTCTCTCAATAAGGCAATGCAAATCTTTCAAGTATTCATTTATTTTGGCAATACTGTAGGATGTAGTAATGGTGTGGCTAACAGAACAGTTGAGATGTTATTTCTGTTTTATTAAAGGCCCTTTGTTAAAGAGTCAGTAAATTAACTTTATTACCTCTGATGCTGCGTCGGTGAATTCTGCTGGCTTTGGACCTTCTGCAGAAGGTAAGGTCGTGTTGTAGATACAGTGGCTTTTTCTGTTTGTTGATGCAGCTTCTCGCACTTCGAGTGCAGTCCTAATACTTTTGACGAGCTGTAGCAATTGGCAAGGTGGTAGCAGAGCAGGAGGGAGGGAACCCACGTCACAGCATGTTACCAACACACCTAGTCATTGCTCACTGAACCCTTTTTCTTTTTGACCTGGATAGTGGCAGGCATCGACCGAACTGGGCAATGTACGGAGAATACTTGTACGTCCCTCCCCAGCGCTGGGTCCACAACCTGCAGGTATTGTATTATTCACTGACAGTTACGTTTGCTTTCTTCCAAAGGGAATTTTAGCCACGCTATTGTATTTTTATAGGTGTCCAAGTACACAAATGGGAGGGTGGGCAATACTGCTGTGGCATAAGCAGTTACAGTGTCGTCTAGGTGGTGAGTAATGGAAAAGCATGGACTACCAGCCCACAGTCTCATAGGCACCAGGGTAAGATATAAGGCAGCTGCAGGAGTGATGCTGTGGAGAATCTGAGCAAAGGAGCTAATTATTCCCCAATGTTGGCTGGCCAGCTTTTATTTAGAGCACATGGAAAATACGTTCTAGATAAGCAAAATAACTTGAATCAGTTAGTATTTTCATTTTTCTTTAACTTTGCATTGTGTGTTCCACCTAAACAGAGTCAGACCAAAAACAGTGAGCGATGCTTTTAAGTAATCTCACAGGCCAGCCATATTAACCATCTGTCGTGAAAATCCAGTACGATTTGGACAGGTTGGGTGATTGGGCAGAAACATGGCAAATGCGCTATAATGTGGATAAATGTGAGGTTATCCACTTTGGTGGCAAAAACAGGAAGGCAGATTATTTGAATGGCAATAGATTGGGAAGTGCAGAGAGACCTGGGCGTTCTTGTGCACCAGTCGCTGAAGGTAAGCATGCAGGTGCAGCATGCGGTTAAGAAGGCAAATGGTATGGTGGCCTTCGTAGCAAGAGGGTTCGAGTACAGGAACAAGGATGTCTTGCTGCAGTTGTACGGGGCCTTGGTGAGACCACACCTTGAGTATTGTGTGTAGCTTTGGTCGCCTTACCTGAGGAAGGACGTTCTTGCCATGGAAGGAGTACAGCGAAGATTCACCAGGCTGATTGACGTAAGATTGTGTCGATTGGGCTTCTACTCACTGGAGTTTAGAAGATTGAGAGGGGATCTCATCGAAACCTATAAAATTCTGTCAGGCCTGGACAGACTAGATGCAGGAAGGATGTTTCTGATGGCCGGGGAGTCCAGAACCAGGGGTCATAGTCTAAGGATAAGGGGTAAGCCATTTAGGACTGAAATGAGGAGGAATTTCTTCACCCAGAGAGTGGTGAACCTGTGGCATTCTCTGCCAGAGAGGGCAGTGGAGGCCAGTTCATTAAATATATTCAAGAAAGAGTTGGATATATTTCTTAAGGCTAAAGGGATCAAGGGATATGGGGAGAAAGCAGGGACAGGGTACTGAATTTGGATGATCAGCCATGATCTCATTGAATGGCGGAGCAGGCTCGAGGGGCCAAATGGCCTACTCCTGCTCCTATCTATTAATGTTGATTGCTAGCAGACCTCATTGGCTGTTACTAAACACATGGATGACCTGATTGTTCCATGTTTAATTGGCAGGGCTTGGGACTAATGGTGATAAATGTAATTTGCCAATTCCTAGTTGTTAGATGCCAGAAAACTGACTTGCCTAACGGCCTGCTCCAGCTCTCATCCCTCCAGCAGCACTGTTTCCTCCACTCTCTCACCTCTGTCCTAAACAGCCACAGGAGACCTTTCTCATCCAAAATTTTGCCTCTTTGGTTAAATGACACTCAAATTATGAGAGTTCACTTTCGTTGAATTGTTCTCTGTTTCCCTTGTGTAGCATGGTGGGATAGCTTTCCTTTACCATCCGTGTGTGCATCCCAGATTGAAGGAAGAACTCTCCCTACTGGCAAGAGCTTGCCTGTACAAGCACATCATCACTCCACACCTCAATCTCAGTCAGGAACGGGTAAGCATCTACCTCGTACTACAACAGGTGTTTGAGGCTTTAAGATGGATTTGCTCCCATTTTTACCAGTGATCCAATGTTGAAAAGTTTTTAATAAATTAATGTTATGATTTCCACAAAGTCAAACTATGGATCATGGGATGAAGTTGCATAGAACCCAGGTTTGACCATAACTGGACTGTGCACTCCACTTCGCAAGAGTGCAAGGGACACAGCTGGATAGATTAGGAGAGAGTGAGAATAAAATGTACCCGAAACCGATTGATAGCTAAACATTGTAAGTTTTGAAATGTCAAGTGTCCATCTGTTTCAGTGTGAACCATTGGGGTAGGTTTGGCGCATTTACTAGGATCTGGATTAAGAGTTTGAAAGTGACCCAACACTTTCCAGCACGACACTGACAGGAACTCCATAATGTTAACTGTCTGCTAATTACAGTTTCTGCGATGGGACCTGCAGAGCATTGAAGTACAATGGAGCAAGATGACACGGGTTTGATTCCACTTCTCACTCTCCGCAAGTCCTGATCAGAGTTGTCTGCAGCAGACAGAGGAAAAACTGGATGGAGGAAACCCAGCAGGTTGTACTGGCCCCTTTTAACCAAGTACAGGAGCTTGTAAGGGTACTAGGTATTCAGCAAAAACAGATGGAGGAAACAAGTGCATCTGTAGTTTTTCATGAAGACACTGCTCCTTTAATAGTACTAATCATTCTGTCTTGAACACACTCCTTTTAACCAGGTTTATTTAGTTCTACGGTTCTACTTTTACAGCCTCTGGCTCTGGTTGCATGGGGTAAAAGTCTGGAAATGTCAAAGATTGACCTAGCAGAAGCTGTTAATTGGCTGAGGAAGAGTGTAAACCGGGCACATGACTCCAAGATGAAAGATGACGGTATTTACAATTACCTGCTGATCTGGAAGGCAAAGTTGGCATCGGATAACAATGACCGGGTCGTCTGTCCTGGAAACCGAGTGAAGGTAAACTGACCGGCTAAAAGAGCAAAATTAAAAGTCCTAACTGAAGGAGATACCTGCATATGGAGTCACCGTTAGGTTACTTGCTGTCTAAGCAACAGAACCTTTTTTTTTTTTTTAAGCTGACACACGAGTTGCTGATGCAGACTTATTACAGCAGCTCACTAATTACTCTTGGTTGCTGGGACACACCTGGCCTACAGGAGTGGACTCGCTCCAGGTTAGGACTCAAAATTCATAATGGAAGAGTAAAAGCCCAAGGCCCATTATGTTGGCCCATCACAAATGCACAGTTTGATTGTTTTTGCACATGACTTAGTTTGATATAACATTATGGAGGAGGGTTTTAATTTAATAGTAATCAGGATTCATAGGTGGACTTACTTAAATAAATTACATTAACAATAATAAGGCCTTAGGAGCCCATTATGGGCACTTTGCCACTAGCTATACAGAACAAAGTCCCCAGGTATGTCGTCGTCTTCTTTCTTAGGCAGTCCCTCGGAACCGAGGATGACTTGCTTCCACATTAAAAATGAGCTCGCAGGTGACTGATGAGTCCAATGCGGGACCTACAGTCTCTGTCACAGGTGGGGCAGACGGTGGTTGAAGGGGCGGGTGGGTGGGGTGCTTGGGTTGACGTGCGCTCCTTGCACTGTCTGCGCTTGGCTTCCTCTTGCTCCCGGCGAAGAGACTCTAGGTGTTTGGCGCCTTCCCGGATGCTTCTCCTCCACTTTGTGCGGTCTTGGGCCAGGGATTCCCAGGTGTCGGTGGGGATGTTACACTTTTTCCAAGGAGGCTTTGAGGGTGTCCTTGAAGCATTTCCTCTGCCCACCTGGGGCTTTCTTGCCGTGCCGGAGCTCCGAGTAAAGCGCTTGTTTTGGGAGTCTCGTATCGGGCATGCGGACAATGTGACCCGTCCATCAGAGCTGATTGAGCGTGGTCAGAGCTTTGATGCTGGGTATGTTGGCCTGAGCAAGAACACTGACGTTGGTGCGCCTATCCTGCCAATGGATTTGCAGGGTCTTGCGGAGGCAGCGTTGGTGGTACCTCTCCAGTGCTTTGAGGTGCCTGCTGTACATGGTCCATGTCTCTGCGGCATAAAGGAGGGCGGGTATTACTACTGCTCTGTAGACCATGAGCTTGGTGCCGGGTTTGAGGTCCTGGTCTTCAAACACTCTCTTCCTCAGGCGACCGAAGGCTGCACTGGCACACTGCAGGCGGTGTTGGACTTCGTCAGCGACGTCTGCCCTTATCGACAGTAGGCTCCCGCTATGTGCTGTATTAGTCAAGGCAATGGGAAGGCTGCTACAATTGGTCTCAAGCATCCTTGTGGCTGATTTCCCCCCTTAATGTGCCCAATTCCTCCAGCTATTCTGACATTACTGGAAAACATGCACATCAGATCAGGCTCAACTTGTTATGCTGCACCCTGTCTATAAAGAGTCATTTTTAGTAGTTATATTGACCTCAACACACTTTAAATAGCTGTAAAACACTTTCCTGAAGGGGAACTGTATAAAATGTAAGTTTGTTCTCTCTTTCACAAGTGAAGGAGTTAAGCACAGATAATAATGCTGGTTTCAGACTTACAAAATATTTTAAAATTATTTAGCAATTTAAAAATGTTCATAAAATTGTCATTTTCTTTGGCAGAAAGTGCAACGCCATTTTACGAAAAGTGACCTTCAGTTAGAAACAACGAAATGGAATAAAGTTGGAGAAAACACGCTGAGCAATGGACTGCATAATGGGCATGTGATTTTAAGGAGGAGAAGAAATACTGAGACCAGAGAACCTGCTCAAACCAGCAAACAGGTGGTAGAAGTGGCTTCTTCCAGGATATCTGTGCAGAGAAAGAAGCAAGATACTGATTCTGCAGGTGCTATGCCATTGTCCACTGGACAACCAGAGGTAGTAAGGAGACAGCCCCCGACTACCACTGTGGCAGCAGTAATTGCTGGAGGTTTGGAGCAGGCCACCGAGAGCAAGACTAATGCAAGGCAAGAGACAAAGAAGGGAAGCTATGAAATTGGAGGTGAACAGAACAGAAACAAAAATGAATCGGAGTCCAAATTATGGAAAGTCGTCACAATATCTACCTTAAAGGAGCCACCTGTAAGTGAGGCCCATCAACACTCTTTACTGGACAGCAGTGCTGCCAAGCGGTTGCAAACAGGTAGTTTGGCTGTTCAACAGCAAAATTCTTATCAGCACCACCAAACGCACAACACTTCAGATCCTGCACTGGATTCACAAGTGAAAGCTCATCGGACTAATAGTGAAGATAATCCTCCACAGGAACACATTAAGAGCGGTGGAAGGATTATTGGCAAAGCTAACAACCAAATGGCTGAGACTCCTGCCATTAAGGAACAGCAGATTGCTAATACCAACTATGTTCTAGACCGTCAAGGTCTCAGTGGGGAGACAGGTCAAATGCTCAAGAATGGGAGCATAGTAAGTGGGGAAAATGTAAAGCCTCTGCAGCCACGGCAGAATTCAGCAATCTCTTCCAAAAATGACATTGGAGCTAAGCAAAACGAGGATACGGATGAAAGCTACACTGGAGAGCTGGGTAGTGACAGAACAGTACAAAAAGTGGATGCAGCTTCCTCAAAGACAAATGAGACCGTGAGCCAGAATGCTCAGGATAATCGTAACAACAGCGTAACAGTGGATTCTGGGAACGTTAAGTGCAAATGTGAAGCGGGGGCATCCCCAAATGTACAGACTGCTCCGGAGGGTGCAGATTCAAATAACCTAAAGGCAGGGGCCCTTAAGAAAACCCAACACCATCCTGCAGACAGGACACTGTATGTACCCACTCCACGAACAGAGGAAACCGCTTGGGCAGCAGCTGCGCTCACGTTTCTCTTTGTGTTCCTGACACTGGCAGTGTTGTATACAAGGCTGTACAGAAAATTCATAAAGAGCGACAGTTTATACTGGGCACCGGTTCCAGGCATTGATGGACAAGAAAGTGTAGCAGGTGAAACTTTGCTAAATGCATGGCTGGGTAACTTTTTTTTTAAAGAAAGATTTGCATTTATATCGCGCCTTTCACACCACCACACGTCCCGAAGTGCTTTACAGCCAATGAAGTACTTTTTGAAGTGTAGTCACTGTTGTAATGTAGGAAACGCGGCAACCAATTTGCACACAGCAAGCTCCCACAAACAGCAATGTGATAATGACCAGATAATGTTTTTTAGTGATGTTGATTGAGGGATAAATATTGGCCAGGACACGGGAGAACTCCTCTGCTCTTCAAAATAGTGCCATGGGATCTTTTACATCCACCTGAGAGAGCAGACGGAGCCTCGGTTTAACGTCTCATCCGAAAGACGGCACCTCCAACAGTGCAGCACTCCCTCAGTACTGCACTGGAGCGTCAGCCTAGATTTTTGTGCTCAAGTCCCTGAAGTGGGACTCGAACCCACAACCTTCTGACTCACAAGCGAGGCTGCTACCAACTGAACCATGGGTGACACATTTGAATGTGAAACTTTTGTTGGAGAGGAAAAAAGGTAATTTAAGAGGCAATGTCTTGAGATAAAAATAGCTGCAGCCCCTGCCATGGTGGCATTGCTCACTGTGAGCTGCTTCGGCAGCACTGGCATCTTCCAGGAGTGAATTAGCCAATGCGATCATGCTGGGCATCACTCAGAAGTGGCAGCTAGCCAAAAGTGTAGCAGGTGCAACTTTTATTTGTTAAAGGTTGCCTATCCACAAATTTAGAATGGGAAACATTTGGCGGAGAGGAATTTGATGCAGGTATGAGGGAGCAGGAAGCCCGTGGAAACTGTTTGATGAGTTTAGATAGAGTTAGAGAAATTTATCCTCACCAGAATGCTTTTTAAAAAAAAAGTATATGCAGATTTTACATTTGAGGAAACTACCAATTTTTCCCAGCACTGGAATAGGTCAAGGCACCATCCTGAGGTAGACTGGGTAGGAATGTCCGAGGTTCATGACTTTCATTGTGTTGAGTCAGAAACAAGTCAAAATTGAAAAGGGAGCAGCCCAGTCACTCCCACTGGTAAGACCCTCTCATCTTCACTTCAAGGTGCGCAGATTTGAGCGTATTTGGCACACAACTGATATAGCCATCGGTCACCAGCTCTGGCTGGACTACACCAAGCTTTACCAAGCCTCACTCTCCTCTGCCCAAAACCACCCACTACTCTAGGATCATCCTGTAAAGCAAAGATAACACCGTTAGAGATCATCTGTTCAGCTTCCCCCTTTCTCCTTGCCTAAATGACCATATCCCGCCCCCTCCCCTCACCCCAGCATCCTCCCCAAGCTCATCTCGTCTACAAGACCCAACCTCCTGCTCCCTTAATCCAATTACCACAAAACTGCTGATCAACCAATGTTCCTTCCTGGTCCCATGTGAGCTGACATTGTAAATGGTTTGTTGTGCTCAGGCATGGTCTGCCTACCTTTTAAAACTCTTGTCGTCATCAACCCTTGACCCTATCTGTCCTTGCAAATTACCACCCCATCATCAACCTTTGTTTCTTCTCCAAAGTCCTTGCACCTGTTGTCACCTCCCAGACTTGTGCTCCTCTCTCCCACAGCCCTGTCTGAATCTCTCCAATTAGGTTTCGGTGTTTCACACAGCACTAAAACAGCCCTAACCAAAAAGTTACAAATGACTCTTGGATTGGGTTACGTTTGTGTTGCCAATACTACTGGTTTGACAGCTCATCCCGTCCTGGATAAGCTGCAATTTCCTCTATCGAAAAATTAGAAGATTGAAGCCATTGTCATCATCCCCTGACCCAAACTCTCATACCCGACTCTGTTCCTCACTTTGACCACGGTCTCGGATTAAACCAGACGGTTTGCAACCTCGGCATCCTATTCAACCCTGAACTGAATCCCTAATATCGCCACCTTTAACTCAGCATCTGTTTTTTCTTTACACTTCGATGAAATATCTTAGGCACTGGATCAATACAATTTGTTGCTGAGGATTTGTTTGCTGTGAGATATTTATGCATGAGGAAGCCCACTATAACAGATTGTCTCAATAATAAAACTCAAGGAAAGGGTTATAGTCGTAGAGAGTACAGGGCCAGATAAAAGTGGGCAGTTATAGAGGGCGAGTGAGTAGGATTAGACTCGGGAGTCATCACAGGTTGGTGAAATAGTTAGGCTAGCACTGGATCTTGAGAGCTAGACATTGAGGATTGAAGGTGGAAACTATTGCAGGATTGGCAAACAAAGGAGACACATACCGAGGGAAACTAAAGAAAATAGGAATATTGCCTGTATTAAGGGAAAATGTAAGAGGAAAGATTGAGAAGTAATTCATTAAATTACAATAATGAACAGACAACACTGTCTCTTAATGCAGAAGGAAACCAGGTCATAGAGGAAAAGTTACGTAGAAAACCCAAGAGGATAGCTGAAAAAAAAGGTACAGGGAGATTGTAATCAGAGGGGACTTTTTCCTCAAGCATAGCCATGTTTGTCATAAAGACAATCCCTATAGGAACGGTTTACATAGAGCTAGAGCACTATGTAGAGAAAAGGTTAAAAAGAGACCCCTAATCATGGTAGTCCACATAGGGATAACCACACTAAGAAATAAGACCTTAAAAGTCATGTATTCAAACACTGCCTCAAAACTCAAAGATAGGGAATGCAGATGTTTGGTAAAGGGGGGGGGGGAAGCTTACAAACAAAATTAAGGATGTAAATAAAAGTGTGGCAGACTGATGCAAGAGTAATGATGCAATTTTCATAAGTAACTTAGAATATTTTCAGAACAAAAAGGACTGCTACAGGAGAGACCAAGTGCAACTGAACAAACCAGGAATGGCGAGACTTGCAAAGCACCGATTGGAAACCATTTAAATTCGATAGGCAGGGTGAGCAGGGGGAAGAAATTGAATCCTAGAAAAATGCTGATCAAAGACAGGAAGGCAGGCACATGGTTATGCCCACTAACTCTGAGGTGTACAGGAACCAGTTACCAGAAAAGGCAGACACCTATGGGCCTACAAACAGGAATCAAATCTAAACTATCAATGAATTTAGATGAATGCTAGAAGCATTAGCAATAAGATGCCTGAACTGGAGGCTCTTGTAGCAGTAGGAACCCACTTAACACAGTCCTAGTTTTTCAAAGTCTCATAACCGTAACCTCTCATAACTTGGCATCATCTTAGTTAATCTATGGTGCACCTTTTCCATGGCTCCAATATCCTTTCTACAGTGAGGTGCCCAAAATGGTACAGTACTTTTTGTATTTAATGCCTCTATATATAAAAAGCCCAGGATCCCATCTGACTTTTAGAACCACTTGTAGTTCTGTTGTTACAGATGTGTGTATACACCTACATTTCTCCGTTCCAACACTCCATTGAGAATTTTACTATTTAGGCTGTATTTCCATTCTCTATTCCTTTACCCCCCAAAAGTACTACTTCACATTTACTTACAATGAACTGCATTTGCCACATCTCTGTCCACTCCCTTAACCTGCCTGTGGCCTCCTTCCTAATTCTTAATAAAATATTGGTATAATTCCCAACACCAATTTCTGAGGTAAATCACCGATTACATCTTGCCAATTGAGAACTATCCATTCACTACCAAGTGTCTGCTTTCTACACATCAGCCAACATGCTATGTATCCATTATCTTTGCAACAATTCTTGTTCTGTACTTTTGCAAACATTTATTCTTTTTATAAAGTCCCAATATGCCACGTCAACTTTTGCAATCAGCAATTTCCTTGAAAAATTCACTGAAATTAGTCAATCATGACCTGCCCTTTACAAATCTATTTTAGTCAGTACCCCCCCACCCCAGGACTCATTGCATCATAAGGTATACAACTTTAAATGTTTTATAAACAAAATTAAATTATTTGGTCTCTTACAGATATCATAAAGAGAAGACTCATCAGGTTTGGGAAGAGGAGGAAAAAAAAGCCGCCATCCAGAAAGAAATCCATTTCACCCTATGATGTTGTTCCAAGTGACAACAGTGATTGACGCTACCAAAGATGTTGATTAGGTCTACAGCTCCATTAGAGGAGTGCTCCGATCCAGCCTCTTAAAAGTAGCTGTTTACTGCAGTCGAGAGGTGGAACTATATCTGCAAAAAACAGCGATGCTGGAGGGAAAAATAAAGTGCAAAGGATGGCAGAGAAATTATATCACAAGCAGTTTGAAATTATATATTTTACTAAAGACTTGTGTGACACAGGTTACTTCGTTCACGATGTAAATCAAGCATTGCGTCAAGGTTCATTCTGGAAGACTACAGTTGTTTGAGAAATGATCTTCCCTAACGTTCCGTTTCATAACTCACTTGTGCGATTTCATTCCAACCCTACAAAGCACTTTACACAATAGTTGCCTGTAGAGTTTAAATATATCCATGTTAAGTATATTTTCATAAAGTGATAAGACATCAAAGGATTATATGGTGTATGTAGCAAACTTCAAATCATACCTTCTTCTGAACCTGCAATGTCCAAGATTTCCCATCATTCGTAACAATAATTCACAGCAGATTTAGGTCCCTTTGTTTGGAAGGTTAAAACTTTCACATTTTAGTTTTTAAAACATTAAAAATGAACTGCTGAGTTGTGTCATCAGGTTCAGCATCAAATAGAACATCACCTTAATTGATTTGACCTTAAAACTGTTCAATGTAGCTGGAAGTAGGTTGGCCTTACATGAGATAGAAGAGATAGAGGGATATGGGGGCAGGGTGGGAAGTGGCTCATGTATAGTATAAACACCGGCATAGACCAGTTTCTGTGCTGTAGATTCTACCTAATGCTGTGGGCTGTGGCGACTTGCTGTAGAGTCAGGTTTTTGCAGAATCAATTCCTGCTTGTTCCCCAATGCATGACAACCTTGAGAAGAAGTTTATTTTAATTTTAAATAACTCTTTACAAATATTGTTAGCTAGGGAGCAGCAATCTTTGTTTCTTACTATAAAGGCACAAACTAGAATTTCTTGTGTGTGTGCCAGTCTTGTCTTTCAAAGACTATAATGAAATAGCCAACTGCACCACCCATTCTTGTCCAAACTCTTAAATGAAAGGGAAGCTTTCAGAAGCTACAAAATTAAACACCCAGCCCTTCAAATTCATGATACAATTTTAAACAGACATTAAATCATTTTTGCCTGAAGCCATTGACTCAGTTACTCCCAGTGAGTGGCATTAAGTTATGGATTATCATGAAGTAGTCATAATTTACATAGGAGTTTGATTTCACCTCAGAATTGGCTGCTGCGCTCGAGTATAATGGAGAAAGCAGATCAAAAAACGATTAAAAAAAAAAATTAAGTGGCAATCAGAAATTCATATTTGAACTCTGCCCAGATTTTTGTTTTCACCTCCTGCTAAACAACTTCTGCTGTACTTAAAAACAAACACAAAAGTCTCATTTTCCTGATGGGAGGAAATCTCCAGAAAGCAGGTTTTTCCAAACCAAACTCTATCTGTAACTTGTTGGGGTGGGTACATAAAAACTAAACTGCTTACCAAGCACAAAGGAGGAAGTGCTGCCACCTCATTGATGATGAGGGAAACTCTGACTGCAAAAATAGACTTCTAGTAGATTGAGTAATTATTTTTGTATTGCGTGTAAAAGGCTAAATTGAAAGCTGCAGGAGTGGGGAGTAATTTTATGGGATTTTACTGCAGGGGCATAGAAAAATATTCACACCAATGGGTGTGCAATTTTCATTTTATATTTAAATACAAAATGAGTATAGCATTGTAGTGTATTACTGACTTTTGTATTGAGACAAACCCAATTGGAAATGGTATTCACGGAGTAAATTTAAATGCACCGCGATTTGTCAGTATAACTCAGGGTGGTGTTACACAAATGTTGATTTGTGTCAGACATGATCCATTTTCAGCCGTATCCTTGGGTCTCCATCTGCCAGGTTTAAATGATGCAAATAAGCTTAAAACAAATTCGGCAGCATTCAGTTACCTTAAACATGCATTTGTTAGAAGTGAGTGACATTTATTTTCTATGAAGGTAGGTGAATAGGGAAAGTGATTCATTACTCAAAACGGGCATTTCATGGTTACTGGGAATTTTTATGCAAAACAGCGGCACGCTATAGCAATAAGTAAAAATTCACAAGATTTGTCGTGGGATGTCATCCCACATCAAATCACTTTCCCTATAGTGTCATGGACAAAATATTTTCAAATAAATGTTAAATTATATTTCTGTGGTACATGATTTGATTATTTTCCAGAAAATAAAATTTTAGAATTTACTTCAAATTATTTTCTTTCCAGATGTCTGTTCTTAATTTTCCAGAGTTTTACTGCCCCAAATCTTGGAAAGATGCCCATAGATCGGCTTCTCCTTTGTACTACTTGTTCATTTTGTATTTGGTGTGCACTCAGGTTTTAGGAGTTCTTTATTCCCAAAGTGCAAGTAGTTAAAGGAAAGTAGTGGCTTGAATTTTCTTTTGGAGTGCATAGAAGAGAGGGAGTAGGTAGGAAGACAGGCAGACTGAAATGCAGTTATATCTGACAGCTCTCTCCTATTGGAATATGGAGCGAGAAAAAGCAACCAGAATTAGCGAGTGAGGTAGTGGGCCAGAGACATTCCACCTCTGGGATCTGGTCTGAACTAATCACAACTACGAATGCAATGATGAGCATCATCTTTTAATGCTGTTATGGTTGCAATCTCCAACACAAAATGGTCATCTGGTCATGAGCTCAGAAAACAAGGCTCTCCAATTTTGAAGTAGAGAATTCTGTTCTGAGGCGAGCAGTGACTTAAGGCTCATTGATCTAGGAACCAGGAGCACTTAATGAAATGACTATATTTTCAGCAATGCTGCACAACTTAAATGCAGGTGTAACTCAGCCAGACACTGCAGCACAGCTACCACTGTAAGGCTTTAAAGTTAGAGACAGTTTAAAAAAAATTCACTGGCCTAGAATAAGGTCACACAATGTTGCATTCTTTTAAAGATTTATAAAAACAAAAGTGAACCACCTAATTTTAAGTTACAGCACTAGAAGGTATGGGATTTAATTTTTTTTTTAAATTCATTTTTATGGGATGTGGGCGTCACTGGCAAGGCCAGCATTTATTGCCCATCCCTAATGGCCCTCGAGAAGGTGGTGGCGAGCCGCCTTCTTGAACTGCTGCAGTCCGTGTGGTGAAGGTACTCCCACAGTGCTATTAGGTAGGCAGTTCCAGGATTTTGACCCAGCAACAATGAAGGATCGGCGATATGCTTCTAAGTCAGGATGATGTGTGACTTGGAGGGGAACTTGGAGGCGGTGGTGTTCCCATGCGGTTGCTGCCCTTGTCCTTCTAGGTGGAAGAGGTCGCGGGTTTGGGAGGAGCTGCCGAAGAAGCCTGGGCAAGTTGCTGCAGTGCATCTTGTAGATGGTACACTGCAGCCACGGTACGCCAGTGGTGGAAGGAGTGGATGTTTAAAGTGGTGGATGGGGTGCCAATCAAGCGAGCTGCTTTGTCCTGGATGGTGTCGACCTCGAGTGTTGTTGGAGCTGCACTCATTCAGGCAAATCGAGAGTATTCCATCACACTCCTTACTTGTGCCTTGTAGATGGTAGGCTTTGGGGAGTCAGGTGAGACACCACAGAATACCTAGCCTCTGACCTACTCTTGTAGCCACAGTATTTATGACTGGTCCAGTTAAGTTTTTGGTGAATGGTGACCCCCAGGATGTTGATGGCAGGCGATTTGGTGATGGTAATGCCATTGAATGTCAAGGGGCGGTGTTTAGACTCTCGCTTGTTGGAGATAGTCATTGCCTGGCACTTCTGTGGCACGAATGTTACCTGCCACTTACTAGCCCAAGCTGAACATCATCCAGGTCTTGTTGCATGTGGGCATGGACTGCTTGATTATCTGAGGAGTTGTGAATGGCACTGAACACTGCAGTCATCAGCGAACATCCCCATTTCTGACCTTATGTTGGAGGGAAGGTCATTGATGAAGCAGCTGAAGATGGTTGGGCCTAGGACACTATCCTGAGGAACTCCTGCAGTGATGTCCTGGGGCTGTGATGATTGAAGGTCAATCATCACAACCATCTTCCTTTGTGCTAGATATGACTCCAGCCAGTGGAGAGTTTGCTCCCCAGATTCCCATTGACTTCAGTTTTACTAGGGCTCCTTCATGCCACACTCAGTCAAATGCTGCCTTGATGTCAAGGGCAGTCACTCTCACCTCTGGAATTCAGCTCCTTTGTTCATGTTTGGACCAAGGCTGTAATGAGGTTGGGAGCAGAGTGGTCTTGGCGGAACCCAAACTGGGCATTAGTGAACAGGTTATTGGTAAGTGCCTCTCGATAGCACTGTCAATGACACCTTCCATCACTTTGCTGATGATTGAGAGTAGATTGATAGGGCAGTAATTGGCTGGGTTGGATTTGTCCTGCTTTTTGTGGACAGGACATATCTGGGCAGTTTTCCATTGTCGGATAGATGCCAGTGTTGTAGCTGTACTGGAACAGCTTGGCTAGAGGCACAGCTAGTTCTGGAGCACAACTCTTCAGAACGATAGCCGGGATATTGTCAGGGCCCATGGCCTTCGCTGTATCCAGTGCGCTCTGCTGCTTCTTGATATCACGTGGAGTGAATCGAATTGGCTGAAGACTGGCTTCCGTGATGATGGGGACGGCAGGAGGAGGTCCAGACTCTCTCCCAAGGTAATGGACAATTAGGTGACGTTTAGTTCCCAGTGTGATAGCTGGGGGGGGCGGGGGGGGGGGGGCGGTAGGAAAGAGTTGGATGGAATTGATAAGGAGAGTCCAGGTTGTATTCATATACCTCCTTTTAGCCAGTTCTGAACACCATTCATGCCCGAGGGCAGGACAACTGCTTGTCCTTGACCACAATTATTGACTTGCCAGTTAAGTGGTTTAATCAGCCTCAGAAGAAAATTTGACATTCTACATTATTGAAATGTAGGCTATGAGATAACGCAGAAATTGGTGTGGTACAAGGCAGCTCAACACTAAGGGGTTGAGATGGTATAAACTGCAAAAGCGAAGCCAAATATGTGAACCCTAAAATGCATTACACCTTTTTAAATACAATTCTATAGAAGAGGTACATGTGGAATTTGCTGGAAACCAAGCTTCTGCAGTCAAATCACAGCGTCAATCCTCGTCTCAGTGGTAGCACTTTTGCCCGAGTCTGAAGGCCGTGGGTTCAAGTGCCACTCCAGCACCTGAGCACACAATTTAGGCTGATGCTTCAGTGCAGTACTGAGGGAGTGCTGCACTGTCGGAGTTACCGTTTTTCGATGAGGTGTTAAACCAAGGCCCCCGTCAACTTCCTCAGACGGTGTAAAAGATCCCGTGGCATTATTCGACGATGAGCAGGGGATTCTCCTGGCCAACAATTATCCCTCAAACAACATCACTGAAACAGATTATCTGGTTATTCTCTCATTGCTGCTTATGGGGTCTTGTGCACACATTGGCTGCCGTATTTGCCTACGACAACTACACTTCAAAAGTACTTAATTGGCTATGAAGCGTTTTGCGAAATCATGAAAGGCATTAATATCACTGCAAGATTTTTTCTTTCTTCTAGGACAACCTGCAGTGACATTTTATGGGGTTTAACCTTAAGTGATTGGGGCAGATTTTGCTGTCAAAATAACAGTGAGGCTAATGGCGCTCTCAGTTATTTGGTTAAATGGTACAGCAGCTTCAGGCGAGGAGTAGCTGCACGGTTAAGTTTGAATGTCCAAAAGTTGCTGTCCGAGTTGTGCTGCTCTGCCGTTAGCTTTGTGAAATTTTTCCTTTACTTTTCAGCAGAGTGGATGCCCTGCTACAGAAAAATCTGGCCCATTGTATTACAAGGAAATGGTATACGCTATGTATATTATGTAATAATGAATATTTAAAACTAACCTCGGATCCAAATTATTTGACTTTTTAAAAATAAGTACTTGCTTTTAGTGTTCATAAAGCAGATGCAGTTCATCCCACTGAAATGAGTGAAACTGAGAATCTTGGTGCCTGTAGAAGAATGAATGTCAATGGGAGAAAATGGATTTTCCTCCTCCTTGACTTTTCCTGTTGTATTAGTGTCAGATTTTACAATGTAATTGCATTTTCTAAATAATCATGTATTCAATTTAACTGAAGCTTGCATCATTTTACTGCTTTAAGTTGTGAAGCACAGTATAATGAAAACAGTCTTCCTTACTTGTTGACACAAAGCATACTATATTCTAAAATTCATACATGCAGGATTGAAACTGCTATGCTATGTTTATTTAAAAGTGGGCTTGAAAATTGACATGCACTTTGAACATTTTTTTCAAATATTCTGCTATTCACAACAATATTAAACCATCATAGGATCAAATGCTTAAATATCTTGCTTAAAACATCAGAATTTATGTTTAGAATTTTTCCTTGAACATTCAAATATCAGCTCAATATCAATCGCTAAAGTAACAACTCATGGTGTAGTTAAATGCTCATTAGTATTAAAAACCCTTCACAACACATACAGGACCACAGATTCAATACAAGTGGATAATCAAATCCTCAAATACCTCTTTACAATCTAGAAACTTTAATTCTCAAGACACTTCATCATTCTAATAGAAAACTGATCTGATCTTAACACCAACCTTCAATATTTTTTTTCAACATAATTACTCAGATGAATGTAAGCTGCATACAGTAATTAGTATACATTGTTTAGTATTTCTCCATATTCCACTTGTTTGAACATTTTTAACTTAACAAATTAAGAATTGAGTATACAGCAAGCATTGTGCACAACTGAATGTATTTATTTTTCAATACAAATGTACAATAGATGAGTTTACAAGGAAGCCCACCACCACGTTTCCACTACCAGCTACAATAGAGTGCATTTCTAAATGGAATTAGTTACAATTAGCATTCATTGCACAACAGAAACAATAAGCAGGTCAGTGACTGTCCTTGTTAAATATAACTTTCAGCACTCAATTGTCCAAAAGTGCATGCTTAATACCAATTGTTTGAGTTATCAGACATTTGGATATTTATTTTTAAAAAACAAAACATTTTGTACCACACATTAGGGCTTAGTAATGGAATATATAAAATAACAGCGTGAGTTACAAGGCTGGACCCCAGAGGGGTCCCTTCAGAAGGCATTCTAAAACTGTGAAATGCAGTTTATAAACAACATCTGAACCCAGAGGATTAGATTGTAACTGAACTCACTTCAAGGTATTGGTTTATTTTATAATATATATACAACTTATTTTTGTAAATGAAAAATTAATATTTTAAACTGCTATTGGTAGAGTTCCAGTGCCTCAGAGACATGTGCTGCAATGTTACAAGTAGGAATTAATCTCCTTGATGATGTTCCTGCTGTGTCACTAGAGAGTAACTTTTAGGAGATTATAGAGTAATTCTACATGTCGGTATATATTATAAGTGTTTTATACCATTGCCAAGGTGTAATACTGATTATACAATAGCCTTACTTGTAATACTTGGATGGATGGTAGACATCAATACAGCACACACTCCCTTCAGGAGTATTCTGATGTCACAATCAATGGCCTCCTTTGAATACCCTTTATGACAAATTGGCTATTACTGCATTGAGAAACTGTTAATTTTGCTAGGATTTTCGATTTATTTATTTATTTTAAACACAAGTTTTATTTTAGTGTATATAGTTTATTTAATACATTCTTCATTCCCAGAATACAGATATAAAATTTTATCTACTGCTTTTTTCTTCACACCCCCACCCTCCCTCCCAAAAAGTCAGCAGTTATGGAATGGTAGGAGGGACTTCCAAGGCAGTAATACAGTGGAGGTGCTCAGCTAATGCGGAGCGTAAACCTTGTATGGTATTTACAAGTTATCAGCTACTACCTGAACCCACAAATCATGTTACTGCTTTTAGCTCCCTTGGTTTATAGATTTTCTTAGTGAAAGGTGTACGTTCCTGGTGACTTACCAGTATTCAGAGCTGCCTCAAATCCTTATAAAGTGATGTCAGTGAGTATATAAAATCACTGCTTTCCTCAGCGAGATAAGGGGTTGTTATGCTGCATGTGATTCTAGCCTTATCTAAAGGGGTGTACAGTTATTCACGTGAACAAGAGGCCAATTTCACCCATCCCTGCTGCCAGAGTGCGGCAATATTAAAGAAGCCAAAGGAAACGAGTGCACGACACTAGTGAATCTCAGTTTGAATAGAAAATATATTTAACATCTTCCAAGTTTCTTTGACTTCGTTAGTTAACTCAAAATTATTTTTTTTAAAGACTGCAAATGAATCTGCAGCTTTGGCCCCAGTGTGACTTATCTGTACTGCATCAGTTTTAGTCTGGTCGCCAAACTTTAGCCCCGGCAGGATGCATAGCTGCATACAACATTGGGAATTTACTGCTTGCTTTGTGCCCCTGTTTAACACAGGACAAGGAATAAATGAATCTATGCTGTCCAGAAGGCACCTTATTTAATCCTATCTTTAAGGTTGTGACAGTGAAGATTTCCGCGCCTCAGTTCTGAAATGCGTCCGTGACTGGGGGAGGGATAATTTTATATCAATGGATGCACCACCTAGTGTGTGGTGCTTACAAATTACATTGAAATTAGTTTGTTCCGCTAGTGTTAACTGTCCATTTGATAATTGCTTTGAACCCAAGCATATTTTAAAAACCATAAAATGGGTTAAGGCATTCTAAATAGTAATGTTCTGGAAGAAAATCTATAGCTTATATGAAACTTTCATTTCAAAATGCAGCATTTCATGACTTCTGCTGTAAACAAGACTTGATACTTACAGAATCAAACAAAAACGGACTGGAGTGAAGGCAACGCTGTACAATAGATCAACTGTCCACAGGATATTAGCATTACAAACTAAAGAGAGTCTGCATTAGGCAATAACGAGACGTAACCATGAATGTCCGCACAAGGCCATAACGTTTGATCCTTCCCCTTGCTGTCTGCAAATTTCCCAGCAGCAGCTTTCACATAAAGCAACAAAAGGCTGTTACACCAAGTTGAACCGTGCCATTTATTGTGTCATTTAATACCTTCCCATGCCATTCTGAGCCAGCCTTTATAAATGCCCTAGGCCACAGTCTAAATATTACTGTATCGTGTCAAATTAACAAGACATTTGAGACAGTACAGAAAAACAAAGTTTAATTCTCTGACTGCACTGCATGCTCTGTCTGTATTGTGCCCTGCAACAGCTTTTTCCTAATTCTGTATTTTCCTCATTGAACTAGCATTATTGTAGTGTTCCTTTGTGATCCACTGAATCCAGGCAAGAACAGACACAGTCACCAGCACATTTTACAATGTCAGTATATCTTTCAGTACTAAGGCTTCCAAAAGCTCAGGCTTTGATGAGCACTTTATCAAATGAAGAACAAGTAAAAGGATTCACAATGTTTCCATGTTCATTCAACAAATGACTTTTGCCTTTTACACTTAACGTAAGCTGAATTCAGCTACTGAATCTGTCTAGTGCCGTCAATGTAGTGGTTTTAGTTACTCCAGTTACATAATTAAATTGTAAGATTACAGAGTGATAAAAAGTCCTCGCGTTTAACATTATTAAACTACGCACATTTACTAGTTTTGTTTTTATATACAAAACAGCACCCCAATACTGTATGCCTGGGACTTCAATTAAGGCTAGAAAAAAAATTTAAAAGCTGTGCAAGTGTGCATACCTCATATTACAGAAGAATCTCATCTATCCAAGTTTCTTCCAAGTTATGGACTGCAAAGTCCTTCCCTAATAACCATTCCCTTTGGATCAAAACAGTTTTCCGACATTCGAAAAAAGTTGCGACTCGAGCAACCCAATTTGATTTCCATCTCTCTATTACCTTGTGGAGCAATTTATCAACATTTTTTCTTCAAAATCTGATTTGTGTTTGTCTCGGCTCATAAAATAAACATTGCCACTTAACTGCTTTGCACTCAGGATTTTCTTATTGATAATCAATTTTCCCAATACCACAAAGCCCCGTGGCTGTGGCTCACAACTGCATGGCAAGCAATTAGTTAACATAAGGGTGTTGAAAAGATTAGGTTATATCAATTCACAAACCTGCATTGCCTGTGCTATTCAGAAATTAAAATCCTCTGCAGTTACTATACAGTGTTCCTTTCACGGTACAGCATCGAATGTCAAGTCAATGCAAGACAAATGCTTGAGATGGTGCTTTTTCCTTGTAAAAAAGAGTTTTTGGGAATCATAAACATATGGCCATTTAATTTTCATAAATAAAAGAAAATGAAACAATGGATCTTCATTCTTATTCCAAGAGTGAGAACGAGCATCATAAAAATCTGATTTTAGTCTTGTGTAATAATGGTCAATCTTCTCCACTCACTCCAATAACATTTACCTTCAGCAGCCATGAAGAATGCTGGAAACTGAAAGTGCCCCCACTTTCGGTGCCCAAGGGTAACATGGGAGCCATGTGTCTAAAGGACTATTACTGCACCCATCAGTTACTGTAATATGGCCCAAGAAAATATTGGTTTCTGGATTCAGTACTTGATGTACACTGGGTGTTAGAGGATAGTGTTCAAACTTTTAAACTATGAAGGACGTCCAGTACAACTGATTGCTATGGTCAAGTAGCATTTGGAGCCATTGCACAGTAATTAATTCAGTAAACTATCAATGAACTTACACTCCTACACAGATTCATGACCCTTGGACCGGTCAATGTGGAAAAATAGTGCCACTAATAAAGCAAAGCGTGAAGACTACATTACTATGGGGTACAACTGTTCAACAAGATTCAACTGTTATAAGGCATACAATGCACAAAGATGCAATGGTACTGATGGTTGCCAGTTACAGTCACAGGTTCACAGTATTCTATACAAAAAAGGCACCCCACTACTAGTATTTTTTCCTAATGGTTTTTAGAACATCCATTGTTCTTCAGCCTCAGTTGATGGCAAAATGGATCGTCAGTGAGTAACCCATTGATAGTCCATATTAAACTTGGTGGTCTCATACAAGAACTATCAGCAATTTTCCAAGGTGTGGCTTTACTGTTGAAATGATTTGCTTGCAGCTCTTTTTCATATAACAGTTACTGGATGCATGAAGCCTTTGTTGCACTGAAATTTTACATCATAGGATCCACCAATAATGTAGCACTTAGTACATTTGCAAAACAACTTATTTGTAGAAGAGTCAAGAATTCCAGTGTAACATAACCCGATGGTCGAGAAAGTAAATATTCACATCTTGCCAAAATGTCAGAAGTCGAAGGTCATTGGCCATCACCACGTTGCGACTTTTTGCTTTGGCCGTGTCATTATATAGTGGTAGTAATTCTGGTTAACTATTACTGCGGAGTTCTACCACAAAATTGGAAATTTAAACTTTCCAGAAGCTTTCAATCTATTGTGAAAGCTGAAACGATCTATTGCAGAAAAAAAATCCACAGTACTTGAATGAGAATATGTACAGGGATTTCAGTTTGCTTTTGAAGAAAGATGCAGCTCTTTAGTCTCCCAAACGTACTCCAAAAAAGGAATGTGAATGAAGTGCTTTACCGTCATTGCTTTTTCTCCCGGGTTGTTATGGTAACCAGTTGCTTGGCTGCCTTGGCAATGTCATAGGCACACTGGATGACTTGCTGCGTGAGCAACTGAATGTCAACAGGTGCGCCTGGCTCTGGTGGAATTGTTTTCCTGCACTCACATTGCAGTCGGAAGGCACTCGCGTTTAGCAATCTCAAAGAGCACCGAACTGTGTCCAGGGCAGGTTTCTGATCATTTAAAAAAAAATACAAGTTAGAAAACTCTAAATTGCAACACCAGCAGTACCTTCAGAGCTACAAGTTTACAAATCTAAATTTTCCACATTGAGCCAGAACAAATGACTTGCCTTTTACACTTAACATAAGCTGAATTCAGCTACTGAATTTACCTAGTGCTGAAAAGTATTGGTTACTCCAGTTACATAATTAATTTGTAAGGTTGCAGAGTGATAAAAAGTCCTTGTGTTTAACATTATTAAACTGCATGCACTTACTAGTTTTGTTTCTAGCAAACAAATAGGAGTACTCCTGCTCCTCTCAGCTGTACATTCAGGTAAGTTGCGTACCTTCTTGATTGGCAGGCGATCCCTAGGCTTGGGGTCCTCGAGTGCAGCCAGTGATGGTGCTGGCTGCCTCAGGGCAAACTGATCTTGGAGGGAACCTCAAACAGGCACTGGGCCATTTGCAAAGGGACCAACGTCTGCTTCAGGCGTGAGTAAAGGACACCTCGTTTATCCTTAGCCAATATGGCGGGCAGTGCACTTATGAATGTGCGCACGCTTCCTGCCTGCCATATTGTGGCCTTAGTAGTCCGAGTAGCACCTGAAAAAAAGGGTGCTGCACAGGCCAATTTCTAGGCCCAAGTGTCTTCAAGTGAAGTGGGGTTAAACTGTGGGGGTTAATTTTAAAGTCATATATTTATTTTGTCCTCATGTTTATACATTACCGTTATAAATTCCTTGGTCAACATTTATAATGGAAACTGATGTAAACTGGTTATGCTTCAGCGCACCCATTGGCGGGAGGGTGTAATTACAGCAGGACAAGTTTGCAATAGGCAGTTTCCATTTTAAATGTGGACATAGGAATTTATAATGGAAAAGGTTGACAGGAAATGCACGCAGACTTAATTAAAAAATATATATATATTATGGATAGAAATGAATCCCTTAATGTTAAGTTTAATGTCAGCTTGGCCGAGTTGGTAGTGCTCCTACCCGAGTCATATGGTTGTGGGTTCAAGCGCCTCTCCCAGACTGGAGCACGCAATTTAGGCCGACTGGGGGAGTTCTGCATTGTCTGGCTCTAAATGGGGACCATGTCTACCTGTGCAGCTGGATGCAATAGATCCCCATGGCTCTATTTGAAGAGCAGTTCAGGCCAACATTCCTCCTTTAACCAATGCCGCTAAAAAAAGATTAACTGATTATTCATCTGATTTGTTGTTTGTGGAACCTTGCTGTGTACAAATTGGCCGCCTCATTTGCCTACATAACACAGTAACTACACGTCAAAAAATAGTATTTAATTTTCTATGAAGCTCTTTGGGGTGTTCTGAGGATTTAAAAAGTTCTTTTTTGTGATTAGATTTCCTAACTCCCTGCTCCATTCCTCAAGTGATGCGTTGGGGTGGTGGGGGGGATTTTAACCTCCAAGGTCGGGTGGGTTGGGGGAAGTTAAAAATTTTAAATTCTGAAACCTGATCCCAACCCGCATCCTTCAGGTTTTAACGGAGGCTAGTTCAGGGGGCAACCAAACCCCCTTCAGCGGGCGAGTCGGTCAGAAAAATCTTAAGGAGGCCGCGTGTCTCCATTTTAACTGCATTAAAATTTTTAATCCATGGAGGCCGGGTTTCCCAGGGCTCGGGAATCTCGGCAGGTCAAAGGAGGTGAGAAGGGCCGGATCGATGAGGCAAGTGCATTTACAACACTGCTTGTGGGCCAGGAGGAGCAGGAGTGTTTCCTCCAGGCCCAACAAGCAAACCTTGCTAGACACCACAACTGCCCCGCCCCGACTCCTCCCCCGCCATCTCCGATGATCTTGCACTGAAGACTTACCTTCGGAAAGAGAGAAGCCATTTCAGTGACTGCAGAGTGAATCTTTTCAGAACATGGCACAAAACTGTTAATGAAATAGATAGCAGATTAGGATTAATTCACTGACCTACACTCAGAATAGTTGGACAGTAACATACCATTTATCTTAAATTAATTTATGTTTCTACAAGTGCACAGGTACAGTAGGCTCAAAGTGCTTAGCAATAGGAGGACAATGAGCAGGAGTACAAAATGGAAAATTGGGAGAGGGCCGGGGTTGAGGGGAACCAAAGTCACAGTTGGAGAGAAGGGTTTTGTGATGACTTTTAAAACCAGGCAAAAAGGCGGCAAGACAGAGGGAATGGGACAGGTAGTTCCAGCAGCCTTGAGCTTGGTGGCTAAACAAGCATTAACCAATGGCAGAATGAAGGGAGTGGGTGTCAAGAAGAAAATCTGTGTCAGGAAAGTAAGGCAGAAGGAGTGTAACTAAGGTAGGATGGGGCAAGGCCAGGCCATGGAGGGATGATGAGAATTCTGAAGTCAACCTGCTGGAGTATGGGAAGCCAGTTTGGAGAGGATGGGTGGGTGATGGGGAAGTGGGATTTCTGCAGGCGAGTACACAGGCTGCAATGTTTTGATGGGGTTGAAACTCATTGAAGATTGAGGCTGGGAGCCCAGCTATGGGAGGATTAGAGGAAGTCAAACATCAAGGTGATGAAGGATGGGGTAAGGGTAGAGGTTGGCAATGTTAAAGTGGAAGAAAAATGTCAGAAGAGTGGATGTGGGAGAAGGAAACTTGGAATTGATTAGTATATTGAAGTGCCATGTTTCCTGACCCAGCCTGAAGTATAGCCAGGGAGGTTGTTGGGATCAAGGCCAGACACGTGAAGGCGTTGAAGGCAACCAAAAAGGACATTGAACTAGAATAAATTTTGGCTCATCGGGTCTTGATGGTGGATACAGAGTTGAAGAGTGTAGCAACAGTCTTTGAATCATGGAAGAGGTAGAGTGGTGGAGCTGGATGATTTTACCACAGGTTAGGATATAGACTTCGAACAAGGGGTGTGGACCAAGGATGGACCGGAGGCCCATCAGAGGTTATCATATAAGCCGAGAAACCATTAGCGGGAAAGATGTGCCTGCTTTGTGTTGGTATGAGCACAAACAGATGAGACCTGTACCATTGAGGCAGTTGCAGCGAGATACTGGGAGAGAAAAGAATTAAGGTAACAGGGAGCTCTGGAAGGGTTCGAGAGAGACAGAAAGCCACAGATGTTTGTGAGTTTGACCAATGTTGTCTCAGTGCTGCAAGTGGTGCAGAAGCCAGATTGCAGGGTCTTGACTAAGGAGTAGTTAGACATCATTAGTTGCAGTCTGATGGCTGATTTACTACTGTATAGTTACAGTTAGCAGGGAAAGAGCGGTTTTAAGCTACTGAAACTCTATTAAACATGCCACAAATAGAAAAAATATTTAACTAAATAAAGCATTGTGCCCTAGAGGTTGTTGGATTATTTTATCTGTCTGGTCGTGAGTACAGCCAAACGACAGCTTTTTCAATATAATCTTTAATTATTTGTAACTCATATGAGTCAGCCGTGGCTCAGTGGGCAGCACCCTCGTCTCGCAGTCAGAAGGTTGTGGGTTCAAGTCCCACTCCAGAGACGAGCACAAAAATCTAGACTGACACTCCAGTGCAGTGCTGAGGGAGTGCTGCACTGTCTGAGGTGCCGTCTTTCAGAGGAGAGGTTAAACAGAGGCCCCGTCTGCTCTCTCAGGTGGACGTAAAAGATCCCATGGCATTATTTCAAAGAAGAGCAGGGGGGTTCTCCCCGGTATCCTGGCCAATACTTATCTCTCAATCAACATCACAAAAAACAGATTATCTGGTCATTATCACACTGCTGTTTGTGGGACCTTGCTGTGTGCAAATTGGTTGCCGCGTTTCCTACATTGCAACAGTGACTACACTTCAAGAAGTATTTAATTGGCTGTAAGGTGCTTTGGGACATCCTGAGGCTGTGAAAGGCGCTATATAAATGCAAGTCTCTCTTTCTTTCTTTTTAACCTACAGTTTACACCAAACTAACCTTTCATGCTTACACTCCTGTGCTGCTCGCAGAAGCTCCTGGATGTTTTTGGTGACCTGTTCTGTTTTAAGGATTACATCCTCGGTACTGGGAAGGCTTGGATCTAACTCTCCCTCATGCTCATCATACTCTAGATGGAGATCATCATCCCTTCCCATCTTCCCATCAGCAATACTATTAAGGAAAAACAAGAGTGGACATAAACACAATATAGTAGAATAGCAACCAAAATAGTGCCTAGTGAGTTTTCAGCACATCACCACGTGCATATAGAAATCAGATGCCCGAGAGTGCGTTACAAGGCTGTAACCAGATTGAGGGTTCAGATCACACCATAAATGGCAATGAGTCACCTGAACCTCAAAAGGCCTAGGCTGTAGCATTTAATAGGTGGTGGTTGCAAGCTGTTGGGTGAGCAAGTACATACACGAGCAAGTGTCAATGACCAGAGACTTCTGGATACCTCAGTTTAAATTTTAGAAAGCTGCAAAGGTGTGAAGAAGTTCATCTTGCACTGCCAAATTTATACTTGCCTTCATCAGTCAGGAACTGGTCGATGCTAGAATTTCCAGAAAATAATCAATTACTTTGCATTCTTATAATTGTGTCTACCAAGAAGTCTTGTAGTTCAACATGAAAGCAGCACAGTCACTGTGTAATGCAATTTATGACACTTCAGGTTTGCACACAGGAGTGCTCGATTACAGGACACTTTCCGGTATCCGGCATGGACGGGACCGACGTGGTGCCAGTTCAGCAACAATTCCGGATAACCGAATGCTATAGTGAAAGATACGGACCTTAGAGCTCCGTATGAAGCAACAAACCCTGTTGCTTAGGCTTCAGAAGAATGTCCACAAGTTGCAAGCATCTCTGTAGCTTAGCAACAGCTGCAGCCAAACCCTTGCCTTCCTCAATTTGTTGCTGTGCAAGTAATAAAAGTTATAAAAGTTAGCTGAAACTGACTCCTGAATTTTGCCGGTTAACCGACATTTCCGGTTAATTAGGGGCCGGTTAATCGAAAGTTTCCTGTAGTTTGGCGGCCTCTACAAATATTAATATAAAGAATATTCAATAATATAAAGACTGTCAAAAGGCTGTAGCTCGAGTGTGCTGGAGCATAATTGGGCACAGTCCGAGTTGCATTTCTAGAGTACCTAACTTATGATTGCACCCCCGTGTCAATTAGGCAGAATAAAACATTTGAACAATCTGCAGAGCATTTTTGTAACAATCTTATAAAAATTAGGGCCCCCCAATAAGTAGATAAATGAATCAAGTGACGTGGCAATGAATCTCACAGATCAGGTACAAACACTGGCCTGTGTGCTGCCGCTGCTGATCACTCCATTGGGAGCACTACAATTTTCCTTGGTGTCCCTGTGCTTTGAGGAAGTGATGGAGAGAATAATCTAATCTAAATAAAAATCAGCTATCAAGTGACTCCTGCTTGAAAGGGTGCTCTAGACTATGATGCTTTCCACAGTCAACCTCACAGAGTTCACTGTCTAGACTTACATATGAAAGGAGGCTAGTGTGGAGAGGTATCCTCTGGCAATAATGGAACACTTTTGCATGAGTCACTATCTTCAGGAAAGGAATGGAGAAAATTGGAGAGGGTAAACACTAAAAACGGAGGTGGTGTACGAGTTGCATATAAAAATCTAATGTTAAAACTTCTAGATATACAAGGGCTTTGATAACCTGACAGAAACCAACTGTTATTGCTTCTTCCACAATTGGATACTATAATACAGTAGAGTGAGGACTGCAACACTGGTGTCCCTCTCTATTGCTTCAGTGATGTTCTGTTATGCAGAATTAAAGTAAACACCTAGAGGCATATAGGAACAATTGTTAAAACATAAATGACTAGCACATCTCCATTATCAACACAGCAATTGTCATGGCATGATCTCAATTCCGAGATCAAATACCAGTATTTGCAGAGACAGCATTATGTGGGAGAAACAGAAAAACAAACCATCAAAATCCAAAAATAACTCGAGTGTACATAATGCAGAAATTCTGCCATGTTGAGGACTACTAAACACAATCGACAAGCATCACAATCTTCAATCAAGGTACTCTCACCCCAGTGGCAGCTCATTAGTCTGGGTATTGTCATAATCACTGTCTGTTCCACTGCCACGTTTGTCTAGTTTGGACACCTGTAAATGAAAACAAAATGTGAGCACAGCAATATGATGTGCAGATACCTAGGCAGAAGTGTTAAAGCAATTGTTCATTAGTAATTATAACAAGAACATTGCAGGCAGCTAAGTGGGAGAGGTTTCCTCAATTCCCCATGAGAAACATGAAAGCAACTTTGAGAATAACTGTGTCAAATCAAATTCACTGTTCAGTGACTGAAATTCGGCATCCAAGTTTTATAATTCTGAGTTTTGATCATGAAGTGGTTAAGGAGCAAATAATTTAGTTTGCTCAAGATAAAAAGCAGGTCAGATCATTTTAAGCTTTCCAGGTACTCAAAAGGAGGAAGGACAGGGTGGTTTTGATAGTGGTGGTCTCCAATTCGTCCCCAGAAACACCTTCAGTGTTTTTAATAAATAAACAGAACTTGCATTTTAAGAAAGGTTTCCCCGCCCCTCCATTCAGAATGTTCTGCTGTACCACTCACACCTTGAATCATCGCCATTGGGCCCATAAACATTCTAATTCTGTATCAGCCATTACTTGAAGTACAGAAATTGCAGAACTTGATGTGGTACAAACTCTAAAAGGTACATCATCTATTCCATTACTCAGCGTAGGGAACCTCCTCTTCCTTCGACTGCATTCCCACTAAATGCCTGATCATGCAACTTCCTTTCTGAGTCCCTATTTTAGCCAATACAGGTAGACTATCCTTTATCCGAACTTCCGAAAACCTCTAAAAACCGAAAGTTTTTTCGTTCAGCGTAAGTCGTGCGCACGACATGAGCAGAGTGGCGCACGACTTACGCTGAGCAGGGCAGAGGGTCACAGAGTTCCCTCCTGGGTAGGAGATTGCAGGCCGAGCCGGGCAGCGTGAAGGAGGTACCGGGAGAGTGAACCCAACAATACAGCGGCCTGTCCGATAGCTGCAGTGGCCTGTCCGATATTCTTTTCTCCCCCACCCCCCCCGACCCATTTCCCAGTCTTATAAAATACCTTCTGAAATCCAAAAAATTCCAAAAACCGAAACTCAGCTGGTCCCAAGGCTTTCGGATAAGGGATAGTGTACCTGTATTATAAATAGTTACCTTTCCTCAAGCATTGTTCTTCTGCCTTTCAATACAGTCATCACCCCCTCAACAAAAATCCCACCCTCGATCCTCACTAATTACTGACTCATCTCCAACCTCCCTTTGCTCATACCTTAATTTGAAACTAGATTGATGAAGAGCAAAAGTCAAGTCACAGAACTGTAATAACTCATTACAACTTTGGCATACTTAGATAGTGTTTCCATTGTAAATAGCCACAATCAAATAGCTAGAGTGAACACAAAAAAGGCAAACCCATTTTTCACCATGTCACCTGGCTCAATAGATTTGAACCCGTTCACCAGGCATTGCTCAGAAAGACTCAGTACGCATTAAAAATACTTGATTATTCTATATTAAATGAACTCCACATTTTAATATAGATAAAGAGCAGGACCAATCACGCTTTCTTTTTCTATACTTTTCATTGGAAAAACATTTTCAAATGCCCAATTGGAGAATTTATTAAACTATCAACATTCTCAAAGTTAATTCCATCATTTAATGAAATTATAACCAGGCACTGTACAAAAACAAAAAAAAGGTAAAAACACAAGGTTTCTTTGAATTGGATATCAAGTTCACATTCAATAGCAAAATTTGTAAATCTTATGGAAATCATTACAAAGAATTATTGGGAAAAACTATAATCTGCAGATTAGTTCAATATTAAAAATCAAAATCTCAGAGGTTCAAAGAGATTGCTATACCAAGTCAAAGGAATATAATTCCAAGAGAAGTCTCCAGATTCCCATTACAACACCAGTTCAAATCAATGGGACCACTACATAAATTAATGGGCACACATCAGAGCACTGGATCTAGCCCAGAACACAAGCCGCTAGGTGCACTGGCTTGGACAGGTGGGGCACTAGGCCAGGGGTTGTGTAGATTCTCTCACCTCCTGCCAATGATATACTTTTCTTAATTTCAAAAGGGAGAGATCATTTTCAATATAGTCTTTTTATAAGGGATTAAAAGTGCCATGTGTGAAGTACAAATCTGCCAGCAGTAGCACTAGCATTTCATAGAATCCTTTAAACAGTGTGGACCTGTCCAAGTCTAGAGAGTTTACAAATTTTGCTATGGAAACCTGGACTAGATAGGACTTCAGAACATTCATTTCTTAACTGCATTTTTGAATGGTTGTTTTAATTTGTAACAGTTCTAATCCAGTAGGAATACCCTAGAAATATACATTAAATTCACAGGTTAGCAAAATGACTTAAAGATGGTTCTGAAACACAAGTCTTGTTGAACCTTTTGAATGTTCTGAATCACAATTTTTTTATAACTAGATCCTTTTTGGCATATACACTGAAGAACAATTAAGATATTTTCAACTTCTTCACATCCCCTTGCCCCTGCACCCAAAGAGTCAGCAGTTATGGGGTTAACAGAAAAGGAAAAGTAATAAAAGTGCATGCATTTTTCCAGAAGAGATTAAGCTTTTTTTATACCTACGCTATAGCAGATGGTTCCAATATATCACAGTTTTCCTGTTTCAAAGGCATATTTTTGATGCTGCATAACTGGTGGTGTGCAGATTTGAACATTTTCCTTTTTTCTCATTATTAAAATCACTAGGACTGGGGTTTTGCAGATTCTCTCACCACCTGCCAATTATATCCTTCCTTAATTTCAAAAGGGAGAGATCATTTTCAATATAGTCTTTTTATAAGGGATTAAGAGTGCTATTTGTGAAGTACAAATCTGCCAGCTGCATCACTAGCATCTCATAGAATCCTTTACACAAGGTGTGGACCTGTCCAAGTATTAAAATCTAAACGTAAAATCAAGTCCTTTGTCTTCACCACTGCAATTTCATAATGAAAAGCCAGACTGGTCTCAAATAACACTTTCAAGTCTTAATGTGTTGTGACTGTACATTTGCATATCTAAGATGGAAAAGTCCATATATGGATTGGGTGGGAAGGGGGATGGGAGGAAGAAACAAAATCCCAAATTCTCAAGCTAACCCAGCTTCGTGATAATTTGAAAATGGACAAATACTGCATGGCTACAAGCAAATCAGTAATTTATTACACAGAAATTTAAAAAAAGCTGAAAACTACAAAACTTCTCCAAATCTTAAAGATTTGCTGAAATTTGACTTTGTATATCAGCAATGGAAGACACAATAAGAGAGATGCCATCTCCCTAATGTAGGTCCAAAAATTAGGAAAATGGACAACCCTAGTTTAAAAGCGCACATAACACACATATGGCACTCAGCTTATTAATGCAGCTTCACCTAAAGGGGAGATTGTGAATTACAATGGTTTGTCAAATATTTCTGTTAGATGGCTTCCAAGGGACTAATCATGAACAGTTTATTAATAACTTAATTTTGCCTATAGCTATTCAAAAGTAACTTTCATTTTTTTAATTCAATTTTTTCAGCTTCCTGCAAGAATAGCAAACTTGCCCCCTTAACTCCGCGGTCTCCTCTACATTGGGGAGACCAAATGCAGATTGGGTGACCGCTTTGCGGAACACCTCCGTTCAGTCCGTAAGGGTGACCCCGAGCTTCTGGTCGCCTGTCATTTTAATTCACCGCTCCATTCCCACTCGGACCTCACCGTCTTTGGCCTCTTGCATTGTTCCACGGAAGCTCAACGTAAACTCGAGGAACAGCACCTCATCTTCCGATTAGGCACTTTGCAGCCTTCCGGACTCAATATCAAGTTCAACAATTTCAGATCATAACCTCGGCCCCTATTACATTTTTACTTATATTTTTTTCCACCCCTTTGTTTTGGGTCCTCCTTCCCCCCCCCCCCCCCCCCCCACCCCTTTCCTTTTTTTCTCTCTCCCACCTGGCAGCTGTCTCTTATCCTGCCAGTACACTTCACACCTAATCTCAGCTGTCTTTTGTCTCCACTGGCCTATTACCATCTCGTCTGATTTTGAATACCTTTTAATGTCTTTTACTTCTTTTGTTCGATCGCAGCCCTGCCTTCGATCTATTTTATTTCCTTTCCAGTTTTGAAAAAGGGTTTCAACCCGAAACGTCAACTCAAATTTCTCTCCACGGAGGTTACCTGATCTGAGTTTTTCCAGCATTTTCTGTTGTTATTTCGGATTTCCAGCATCTGCAGTATTTTGCTATCGTTGCCCCCTTAACAGTTGAGCTCAATCCATTTTACATTTATTTTATGTAAATTGTAAGACTTCATTAAACTAATAACTGGAGGTTTGTGAATGTATTAGTTGATTATACTAACTTACACTCCTTTGGAGTGCAGTTGGCTAAGATTGCAATGAATTCAAGTACAAACTTGAAAAAAAGCAAGAATATGAACTGGACCCCATCCAGATTCCCTTTGTTGCCCTCATCTATAATCTGAACACTACGAGAAAGGCGAGAGGACAAGGCACTTTTAACATCAAACAGTAACCAAATCCTGATTCAAGACAACCTTGCAAGCAAGGTGTTAACTATGATTATCCTGAACAGTGAGATCTCAGAATCATCTGCCATTATGCGTGATACCTTCTTCATGCAGTTTTCTAATTATAAAAAGATTCCCCTTTTACTTTAAATGGAAAATATCAGAGACTGATTGCAATATTCTCATTCAAAAAAAAAAAAATCTTGATTGAACACTAAGAATTTAACCCTTTGAGGACTACAGTAGCATTTGTCTATTACAATTAAAGATGAAAGTTTACACAAATGTAAAGTCTTCCCTGCATCACAGATTCTGGTGTATTTGGTTTTAGAATATTCAGTTCCAATTTACAATAAATCCCACTAATAGAAACTTAAACAGGTTCTGACTACTTCAGCAAGCACCAAGTTCTCAGAGGGTTAACAACTTTGAGGATTACGAGAACAGTTCTGCACTTTCCTTTGAGAAATTCTACTGGAATTTTGACTCAGTTTTTGTAAATCTAAAATGGGATACAAGTGGCTGAGGGAAAGACAACTACCTGTACAAACTGCTATTAAATCAGTTAAAAAATTGACAGTCAAAATTTATAGGCAACAAAAAAAATGAAAGCCACTCACAGGAAAAAGCATTTTTGAAGAATAGAAAGGCGGCCCTAGTTTCTGTGGGCAAGAGTAACGGAGTTCTTGAATATTTTCCCTCAATTGTTTGACCCACTGCTGATTTTGCTCTGCAAAGTTACCATTGATCTCCTACCCCCCCCACAAAAGACTTTTTTTTATAAATTAGACTATTAAAAAAAAAAACCAGATGTTCAACTTTTATAATGCTTCAGTTAATAGTTTCCATACCTGCTATTAAAACAAAACACAATTTATTAGCTGCTTTTATTTAAATTTACAAAACCTGTGTCTCAATACGACTGAAAGATGGAGGAAGAAAAGCAGTACTCAAAGGGTTAATATATGGAGAAACAGGAGTAGTCAAGGGAAACCAAGAAAGAAGTGGAATACTTGAATGGCAATGGCCTTGCTTGATAAATGTAGTCACTGAAGGCCATTATGCTATTCAAGAGAGTAAAGATGTTAAGGCTGTCGAAAGGGGAGCAGTAGCTAGATAGGCAGTGTTGATGGTAACAGCTCAGCAACAGGGGCTCATCTTTTGGAATGCCTCACAAACACACACTGCATACCCATTTTCAATTCACCCTATTCTTTTCCCATCATGTTTCATTATGCAGCTTTTTTCCCAGTACAGCTGTAAATAATCCTCATTTTCCCTTCAGATGACATCACTCTATATCAGATGCTTCTTGTTTTTAAGAGGAGGAATGGTATAGAAAAATATTACTTTAGAGAACACAACAAAATATCTTACTTAAAAAATTAACTTTCATACTTATCTTGGAGACTTACTGAAAAAATGGCTGTAGCAATTTGTTACAATCCATTTTTTTTCCAAGTTATGTAAACATTAATAATGTAGCATCTCGAGTCTGTTCCGCCATTCTATTAGATCATGGCGGATCTGTACCTCAATTCCATTTACCTGCCTTTGCTCCCTATCTTTTGATGCCCTTACCTAACAAAAATCTATCAGTCCGTCTTGAAAAAGTCAGCTGACCCCGCATCCACAGCCTTTTTCAGGGGTGAGAGGGAGAGTTCCAAATTTCCCCATCCCTTCTCAAAGGCCTAGCTTTATTTGAAAGATTATGCCCCCTTGTCCTGTATTCCTCTGCCAAACTAAATAGTTTGTCTGCCTACAATAGAATCGAGGTTATTCGACACGGAGCAGCAATTTTGAAGATACTGGAAAACAAAACTTTATTGGTTTCTCCATCAGAGACCAGCCTAGTTAATAGGCAAATAAATAAACTGGCAAAATTGGCATAAAATGGCAGGAACATCTTTCGGAAAGGGGACCATATACATTTAATTATTTTTTCAATGTTTGGCCCTGCATACCATATTAGCAGAGGGTTTAGGACAGCATTTTCAGGGCCAGCTTCAGCGATGTACAGCAAGTATAAAGCTGGGGTCCTTTGTCAAATGACCAAGTTTGTATTTCTTTTTTACTGTGCCATCTAAGTTAATCTAATGCAAGATTCCCAATACTACATACTGTGTTCAGGCCAACTTGACAACGTAATATGGTTGAGAGACAAATTATTGACTATATAAATTCCATTATAACACACTGGAGGTCTGCAAATGGTGGATATCCATAGGTCCTTTGGTGAGGAAGCTAACACTACACGACGAGTCAAATTGCTCCTTCTGTACCAACATTTCTATGGTAAATTAACCATTACAACTGTGGTATAATGAGAACAGACCATGGTTATATTCATGAGCCTGTTTACATTGCACTAAAGCTTGTTTGCAATGTACAGTTTCACTTTTGATTATTTGGTTCATTCTAAAATTTAAGAAAAATAATCGTTTGAAAGTTATTTTGACATATTCAACTAGGCATTCCAAAAAAAGAACCTCCCATCTTTGGAAGGGAAAAGAGAAGCAAAGATTATAGAAGGAACAAAATCCATGCAAAAAGGCACGGACACAAGAGCCTAGAACACTTGCTGGAATCCTTTCTGCCCCTTCTTACTTGAGCCCAACTGAGATGGTACTTAACCACGGATCTGCCGCAGTCCTGTGAACAGGAGTGCAGCGGAGAGAAGGGAAAGGGTACAGAGGTCACGGAGACACCCCTGCGAATCTGTAACATGGAAGGGACAGTGTAAACAATGGCATGCACATAGACATTAATGAACTTTCAAAAATAAACCATGCATGTAAACTTGTTATAGACAAATATTGGTTAAACAGTCTCATGCTGACAAAGTCAAATAAAAGCAGAGTCATCTTATGTCAGATCTACTGGTAGATTGTGAATTGTTAATGCAACGTGCATATTGAATTAATGAAACAAAATAGCACAAATGAAGCAACATTCACATAAAACCGTGTAATGAGCCAAAGTGATTTCCCTTATTTAACTATTTTCAAAAATAATGTTCACAAAACAATTATACTTTAGAGCAATTAATTTAATTAAGTTCTCATGATTCATTTAATTAAGCTTGATCATTTTTCTAGATGCTCTACAGAGTCATTAGCGACGATCAGATAAAAATGCTTTTTCAAAAATTGTTTGATCTATTGAAAGTGTTGGCACATATCCATTACCTGTATGTACAAATTTCACATCTGAAATACATGGTTTCGAACAAACTTTTTTTTTTTTTTATATATAAAAAAGACAGTGCAATTATACATACAAATATATACACATTAAAAATATTTGTGCGCCCACAGTATCCAGTTCTCTCATCTCACTGACTGGATCAGTCCTAGCAGTGACTGTCTCTCATATCTACTCATTATCTCCATGATGGACTCAACTAGATTTCATTCCAGTCACTAGATGGAGTAGAACCATAATGTAGCGGTCTAAATATGTTAAGATAATTAGTGACACCTGATGGGAATTGGGTTTTGTTCATTTCCCAAATTTAGAACATTTATTGGGGGAAGGGAGGGCCAATTCAAGGATTTCAGACAGAACCTTTCATAATAATTACACTCGTCTCCAACTCTTTGGGTCAACCCAGTATTAGAGACTGTCGAATTGCAAGATCTTAAAACCTGAAAAAGTAACTGAACTTATTTAACTGAAAGAATAGTTTCATTAAGCCATTTAATCTCAGTCGTTTAGCCAACTCTGCACAATTAAATCCACAGTTAAGTTGATTTGGGGCAGTGGCTCTTAACACGAAAACAGAAGATACAAAAATCAAACTGTACCTGAGGTCATTGCATAAATCCAAAGTTACATGGAATATATTTTCACTTTAGAGTTTTAGGATCAAGATCAATAAAATGAGGACGGATTCGATACTGTAAATTGAGCACAAAAGCTATGACTGGGAACAGAGCTACTTGTAGCAACTATATGCGTTTTGTGATTGCTCAATGCCACAAACCTCTGCACATCTCTGTCCTCGAGTAACTGATGGAACTTGTAATTCCTGCATCTGTATTAGCTGTGGCCACTATCTCACAAATGGGAGTTTCACACAAAACTGAATTCGGAGTACAAATTGCCTAATAGGATATCTGAATACAGCAGCATCTCACTAGTTAGTAAACTCTGCACTGCAGTTAGGGTTAGAAGAAAAAACACCATCAATGATTATTAAAAAATATTTTTCTCCATCAAAATTTGGAGCCTGGAAAACAAGACATGGTGGGGGGTTACTGCACAACTGTTTTACAGGACATTGTTCCTAAACTAAACAGATATCAGAGCTTTGTTAATACTGATTAAGCAGTATAACAAGCTAGAAAAGGTCAATGCACTTGAAGTTTGAAATGAAATCCATATTGCAAAGCAGTAACTCACATTGCAATCCAAAGGCTGAAGTCTTGTGGCAATGTCATCGGTGGTTTGTCCAAAAGATTTCTGCCCAGATCTGGTTTCATACATGGAGACAGCTTGCCGATCACGTCTACTTGCACTTGCATGGGGGGCAAGGTCCTGGCGGTCACTGGTAGCTGGTGACGGATGCGGACTAGGAGTTTGTTGTTTCATTTGTGCATTCTCTGTCTGCAGCTTGTTAATCTGAAATGTAATGAAAAAGAGACTCATCTTAAAATACAGGAAACTCTTCATTATCCGGCACCGACGTGGTGCTGGTTTATCAAAAAGTCCGGATTACAGAGAGGTAGTTAAAAGGTACGAGAGCTCCATACACAGCAACAAATCCAGGCTTCCCTGTTGCTTAGCAACATGTGCAGGAACTCCGGCCACAGACCAAGCGTCCCTGTTGCTTAGCAACAAGTGTAGGAGCCCCAGTTACACAGCCACAGATCCAGGAACTGCCACTAATATGAAGTAAAACTTACCTGAACCTACTCCTGAATTTTGCCGGTTAACAGAGATTTCCGGTTATTCAGGTGCCGGTAAATCGAGAGTTTCCTGTAGTAGTTTAATATCTATTAAGGAGGACCCATCTTCATTTTGTCATTGCACAATTTAAACACTTCATTAAAAATTACTGACAGCAATACATAATATAGGAGGGCATAGAGGACTAGGATTCAGTACTCGAGATGTGTCTAAATTGTTACTGAATAATTGTTTTACATTTCGTACCCATATTCCCATTGTTAGCAATCAGTGATTATTAAAATTAATGCGGTTTTGTACAAATATATATTTATCTCAACCATTTTTATTTGTCCAGTCCAACAAGCCAAAATAGGCTAGGATGCCTGAAACTTGAAAAGTGAGGGCAGCGTTAGGTAAAGCAAAAGTGTCAAAAGTGCCAGTGCAGCGTGCTACAGTATGGCAGTACACAAGTTTGCACCCTCAATTTCCCACATGACAAATTCCCATCAGGTCACTGCAGGCAAGAATAAAATAAAATTGGCCCCCACTGCCGACTTTGTAACAGCCGATTCCAAAATGATCTTGACAGAAGATGTAGAGCAGGTTGACTGTCCAGGAAATCATTGTTTAAAACACAGGAGGCCGCCATTTGGCTAACTCTTAAATAGCTATAAACTTAGTCCCAGTCCCCTGCCCTTTTCCCACGCTGTTTTACATTTTTTCTTTTTCAAATATTTATCCTTTTCCCTTTTAAAAGCTATTATGCATTCGGTTTCTAGCACCGTTTCTGGTACAAAATAATTAACTAAAAAATAGAATGCCCAAAAGAGAGGGCTGTGCAGTAAAACAGACAGGAACTGATTAAATTATTGAGTACTGACTTGCTAATATATTGAATCTATTTATAATGGCTAACCACAGGAATATTCACACCTGGGTTAGATGTTCATGGTGTTGGTTTATTTGCATGTTACACATTTTCTGCTGATGCTCGAAACTTTAAAAAAATGCAAGACAGTAAACAAGTCGACAGTGACTTAAATTAGGATGCTGTACAAAAATGAGTTGGACGATCTAACAAACAATTTGTTGCTGAAACCAGGGCAAATTCAATCCCAAGTTACTAGCACAAACAGCATTAGTGTCCCTGTGCAAATATTCTTTGTCATTAAGTTGATTTACTAGATAAGACTAAGGGGGAAAAATTCGGTATCGCCCCATTTGGGGCGCCGTTATCAGCCGTGCGCAAAGTTCAGCGCCTGGCACTAATTATCGCCTCCGACAGCAAACTTGGCTTTTATCGCCCCTGGAGGTGATTGGAGCGTTAAATCAGGCGCTTCACACCTGTCTTAAAGCGCAAACGCCGAGGAGTGAGGGGCTACCTCAGAGTGCTGGCGAAGCAAGGAAAGGCAAATCAAAATAAACCTGCAAAGTGCTGCTCAGTACTCAAAACTCCTTCACACAGCGTTGAATCTCTCCAGAAGTCTCTCTCTGACTGCGTGGTGCAAAAATGTCACCGACAAAAAAAGGCAGGAAGCGGTCGCCTTTAAATAGCGCTCCCCTAGTCCCTTTCTGACAGCATAACCCTCCCCTCAACCTGTTGTTGCTAACGGCAAGTGGTAAGGCAGGGGGCGCCACTCAATATCCGGTCCGGGGCGCTAAGCTCTCGAATGACGTCACAATCTGCCAGCGCAGGAGATCATGGCGGTAGTGTTTAGCGCTGCCGCAAAATGTCTAGTTAATTTCGCGAGCGGCGCAAACATCGCCGCGCCCGGGCGCTAGTTGCTTTGCGCCCCAATTGGCGCTAACTGGAGGTGCAAACAACTGAATTTTTCCCCCTAATACTTTAATGTGGCGTAGCCCCCCACCAAATTTTTATTTTACATCAAAGCTTAGAGGTTGCACGGCCAAATTCTCCAAAGTGAACATTAACTTTGAGGAATGATTTGAAAGTCCATGGGCCACAGACACCCACTTCTGACAGAAGGTTTTAAGTTTCAAGTTTCATTATTTATTATAACATTGTTACTGTTTAACAAAAATACTAATCAAATGCAAGTTATTCTGTAGTGCTGACAGATACTATGCAAATACTCCAGCAAATACTGTGACTAACACTTAAAATGACCAAAAATGTCCTTGGATGACATGTTACCATGTTTGTAAACCCAGTGGTGTGCAGTCATGAGGTGCACTCCATTACACTGTCATATTGCTGACTGCAATGACAACTACGTTAAAAAAAGCAGATACATGATATACCTGGTGGCCAAAATGCTGGCATGAGGTAGCACATTTTTGCATCAAACTGCTACACAAACTCAGTTTGCTTAAAAAAAAACTCTCCACAATGTCATCAAAATACTCCTTTTAGGGCAATGTTAGTAAAAGCTGTGGTATGGCATTGCACTACATCACCTCAAACATCCAGCCCAGCAGGCAACTCAGTGATCAGCAGTGTCGTGTTGCTTCCAGTCCGATAGCTGGGAACAACTAACCTCTCAATCAAAAATACAGGCAACTGCCTTTTTTCTAATAGTAGACTTGTGCCAGCAAGAAAATTTTGTGTATGAGACCAGGATGCTGTTGTAGAAAACACTGTGCTTAAGAACATAAGAAATAGGAGTAGGAGTAGGCCATTCGGCCCCTCGACCCTGCTCTGCCATTCAATAAGATCATGGCTGATCTTCTACCTCATCTCCACTTTCCTGCACTACCTCCATATCCCTTAATATTCAAAATCTATCGACCCCTGTTTGAATATACTCAACGACTGAGCCTCCACAGCCCTCTGGGGTAGAGAATTTCAAAGATTCACCACCCTCAGTAATAGAGAACTGGTTGGCGGACAGAAAGCAAAGAGTTGGAATAAACGGGTCGTTTTCCGAGTGGCAGGCAGTGACTAGTGGGGTACCGCAAGGATCGGTCCTAGGACCCCAGCTGTTCACAATATTTATTAATGATCTGGATGAGGGAATTGGATGTAATATCTCCAAATTTGCAGACGACACAAAGCTGGGGGGGGGGAGGGTATGCTGTGAGGAGGAGGTCGTGAAACTCCAGCACGATTTGGACAGGTTGGGTGATTGGGCAGAAACATGGCAAATGCACTATAATGTGGATAAATGTGAGGTTATCCACTTTGGTGGCAAAAACAGGAAGGCAGATTATTATTTGAATGGTAATAGTTTGGGAGAAGGGGAAGTGCAAAGAGACCTGGGTGTTCTTGTGCACCAGTCGCTGAAGGTAAGCATGCAGGTGCAGCAGGCGGTTAAGAAGGCAAATGGTATGTTGGCCTTCGTAGCAAGAGGGTTCGAGTACAAGAACAAGGATGTCTTGCTACAGTTGTACAGGGCCTTGGTGAGACCACACCTTGAGTATTGTGTGCAGTTTTGGTCGCCTTACCTGAGGAAGGACGTTCTTGCCATGGAAGGAGTGCAGCGAAGATTCACCAGGCTGATACCTGGGATGGCAGGAATGACGTATGAGGAGAGATTGTGTCGATTGGGCTTATACTCACTGGAGTTTAGAAGATTGAGAGGGGATCTCATCGAAACCTATAAAATTCTGTCAGGCCTGGACAGACTAGATGCAGGAAGGATGTTTCTGATGGCCGGGGAGTCCAGAACCAGGGGTCATAGTCTAAGGATAAGGGGTAAGCCATTTAGGACTGAAATGAGGAGGAATTTCTTCACCCAGAGAGTGGTGAACCTGTGGAATTGTCTGCCAGAGGGCGGTGGAGGCCAGTTCATTAAGTATATTCAAGAAAGAGTTGGATATATTTCTTAAGGCTAAAGGGATCAAGGGATATGGGGAGAAGGCAGGGACCGAGTACTGAATTTGGATGATCAGCCATGATCTCACTGAATGGTGGAGCAGGCTCGAAGGGCCGAATGGCCTACTCCTGCTCCTATCTTCTATGTATCTATGTAAGAAATTTTTCCTCATCTCAGTCCTAAATGGCCGATCCTTTATTCGGAGACTGTGGCCCCTGGTTCTAGACTCCCCAGCCGATATAGATTATGAATAGCTGAGGCCCAAGTACTGATCCTTGTGGTACCCCACTAGTTACAGCCTGCCAAGTTGAAAATGACACGTTTATTCCTCCTCTGTTTTCTGTCTGTTAACCAATCCTCAATCCATGCTAATATATTACTCCCAATCCAATGAGCCCTAATTTTGTTTAATAACCTCTTGTGTGGCACCTTATCGAATGCCTTCTGAAAATCCACATCCACTGGTTTCCCTCATCTATTCTGCTAGTTACAACCTCAAAACGGATTCGTCAAACATGATTTCCCTTTCATAAATCCGTGTTGACTCTGCCCAATCCTATTATTATTTTCTAAGTGCCCTGTTACCACGTCCTTAATAATAGATTCTAGCATTTTCCCTACTACTGATGTCAGGCTAACTGGTCTGTCATTCCCCATTTTCTCTCTCCCTCCTTTCTTAAATGGTGGGATTACATTTGGCTCATTCCAATCTGTGGGAACCATTCTAGAATCTATGAAATTTTGGAAAATGACAACCAATGCATCCACTATCTCTATAGCCACCTCTTAAAACCTTAGGATGCAGGCCAGCAGGTCCAGGGGATTTATCGGCTTTCAGTCCCATTAATTTCACCAGTGCCTTTTTTTTTTTTAAGAATCATAATTTCTTTCAGTCCCTCATTCTCGCTAGACCCTTGGTTCTCCACTATTTCCGGGAAGTTTTTTGCATCTTCTTCCGTGAAGACACACACAAAATATTTGTTTAATTTCTCTGCCATTTCCTTAATCCCCATTATAATTTCTCCTGTCTTGGCCTGTAAGGGACCCACGTTTACTTTCGCTAATCTTTTCCTTTTTACATACCTATAGAAGCTTTACAGTCCGTTTTTATGTCTCTTGCTAGTTTACTCTCATATTCTATTTTCCCTTTCTTTATCAATTTCTTGGTTCTCCTTTGCTGAATTCTAAAATTCTCCCAATCCTCAGGCTTACTACTCTTTTTGACAACATTATAAGCCTCTTCCTTTGATCTAATACTATCTAACTTCTCGTTAGCCACGGTTGGACCATTTTTCTTGTGGGGTTTTTGTGCCTTAAAGGAATGTATATTTGTTGTAAATTATGTATTAATTCTTTAAATGCTAGCCGTTGCTTGTCTACCATCATACCTAAAGTGCACTTCAGTCTGCTATGACTTTATGTATACCCTCTTGGACATGCACAGTGGCGCTTGTATTTTACAGTAAACAGGAGCACGTAGTATGTGTTGCAAAGGTAACATTGCTGGCATGAAGGGGGGTGGGTGGGGGGGGAGAGAAGGGGATTATTTTAGCAGTTCAATCAGATCAACCTGATGACTTTACCAAAAGCTATTAAAAGCATGGCTGACTAATCTACAATACGTACACAAAATAGATTCCCTTAAATGTTGAGGACATGCCTTTAAAATAGTGGTGCATTGCACTTGTTTATAAAAAGCAAATTTGTCTCATCTTCCACAACAATGGATCATGGCATTACAAAATGAAAACTTCCACAAAGTTCATCGCTAAGACCATCTTTCTCCAACTAGCGAAAATGGAAAAAAGTCCAGAGAGTCCTTCGCAGTTGACAAAGCCAGTGCTGCCCTGTAGATCAACAGAAGACACACGCTTCTGTGGGACTAGTTTCCAGAATTTTTCTACCTGCTACAACTAGTTACAGGCCTCAGTTGGATTTGAGTTACAGCCTAGAAGCCCAGCTACAAACTGACTAAGACATGCTGCATATGGGTTGGAAAGTTGGCAGCAACACAAAACAAACCAAGAACTACAAAAGTACAAAGCCAATATTCCAGTGACTAATGGGCTGCAATAATTCTGCTTTTTGCCTTTGATGGCAAAGTTTTGAAGCCAAAGTTTTTTTTGCCATTAACATTGCCTGTGGTGAAGCTCTAATCTTAACGTGATTGAGGGTGCATAGATCAATTTTGGAAAGGTCCTTGTTCATAGAAAGGATTTAATTAAGAAAAGCAGCGAAGGTTTCCGACTGATACTCTAGCATAATCCAGGAAAGCAAGCCATCAAGTCATTAATTTTCATGTTTCATAATGAAAGGCAATAATTAGATGAATGCTTTCTTTAATTTGATTTTGTAGACTGGTCTGACAGCACCAGACTCTAATTGTTTATAATTTAAAATGTCCATAACTTAATGTGAGGAGGGCTGCCACAGCTGGAGAGGGCTCAATTTTACTGGCCAAGTAATATCTGCTTCAGTTTCACATCAAGCACTTCCTGTCAACATCAAACAGTGTGAAAGTTATAGAACCAAAATGGAGCGAATGATGTCAACAGGAAGATATCCAAAGGGCTAGCAGCATGCGCTGGCTTTAAATTTAACAGGCTTGCATGCAAGTAGCTGATATGTCCAGATGGCAACAAAACCAATGCACCTGGTATTAATGGGGCATGGTAAAGGACCATGAGAGAGAAATGAGCGAGATAGAGAGAGAGCGCGCGCAAGTGAGTGGGACGAGTTCATAGGAGTGAGAATAATCTGCAGATGCCAGCAGTAGATGAAGAGAAAAAGATTGGTAAAGTCAAGCGTAGGTCCCTTGCAGTCAGAATCAGGGGAATTTATAATGGGGAACAAAGACATGGCTGACCAATTAAATACATACTTTGGTTCTGTCTTCACAAAGGAGGACACAAATAACCTCCGAGAGATGTTGGGGAACATAGGGTCTAATGAGAGGGAGGAATTGAATGAAATCAGTATTTGTAGGGAAATGGTGTTAGGGAAATTGACGGGATTGAAGGCCGATAAATCCCCAGGGCCTGATCATCTACATCCTAGGGTACTTAAGGAAGTGGCCCTAGAAATAGTAGATGCATTGCTGGTCATCTTCCAAAATTCTATAGACTCTGGAATAGTTCCCATGGATTAGAGGGTAGCTAATGTAACCCCACTATTTAAAAAAGGTGGTAGAGAAAAAAAACAGGGAATTATAGACCGGTAAGCCTGACATCAGTAGTGGGGAAAATGCTAGAGTCCATTATAAAAGATGTAATAGCAGAGCACTTGGAAAACAGTGACAGGATCGGACAAAGTCAACATGGATTTACAAAAGGTAAATCATGCTTGACTAATCTACTGGAATTTTTTGAGGATGTAACTGGTAGAATAGATAAGGGAGAACCAGTGGATGTGGTGTATTTGGATATTCAGAAGGCTATCGATAAGGTCCCACATAAGAGACTAGCGAGCAAAGTTAAAGCACATGGGATTGGGGGTAAGGTACTGACTTGGATAGAGAACTGGTTGGCAAACAGGAAGCAAAGAGTTGGAATAAATGGGTCTTTTTCCAAGTGGCCGGCAGTGACTTGTGGGATACCGCAGGGATCGGTGCTAGGACCCCAGTTATTCACAATATATATTAATGATCTAGACGAGGGAACTAGATGTAATATCTCCAAGTTTGCAGACAACACAAAGCTGGGTGGGCGTGTGTGCTGTGAGGAGGATGCAGAGAAACTCCAGTACGATTCGGACAGGTTGGGCAGATGCTGTATAATGTGGATAAATGCGAGGTTATCCACTTTGGTGACAAAAACAGGAAGGCAGATTATCTGAACGGCAATAGATTGGGAAAAGGAGAAGTGCAACGAGACCTGGGTGTCCTTGTGCACCAGTCGCTGAAGGTAAGCATGCAGGTGCAGCAGGCGGTTAAGGCGGCAAATGGTATGCTGGCCTTCATAGCGAGAGGATTAGAGTACAGGAGCAAGGATGTCTTGCTGCAGTTGTACAGGGCCTTGGTGAGACCACACCTTGAGTATTGTATGCAGTTTTGGTCACCTTATCTGAGGAAGGATGTTCTTGCCATGGAGGAAGTGCAGCGAAGATTCACCAGGCTGATACCTGGGATGGCAGGAATGACGTATGGAGAGAGATTGGGTCGATTAGGCTTATATTCGCTGGAGTTTAGAAGAATGAGAGGGGATCTCATTGAAACTTATAAAATTCTAACAGGACTAGACAGACTAGATGCAGGAAGGCTGTTCCCGATGGCGGGGGAATCCAGTACCAGGGGTCACAGTTTAAGGATAAGGGGTAAGCCATTTAGGACTGAAATGAGGAGGAATTTCTTCACCCAGAGAGTGGAATTCTCTACCACAGAAGACAGTGGAGGCCAATTCATTAAATATATTCAAGAAGGAGTTAGATATATTTCTTAAGGCTAAGGGGATCAAGGGATATGGGGAGAAAGCAGGGACAGGGTACTGAATTTGGATGATCAGCCATGATCGCATTGAATGGCGGAGCAGGCTCAAGGGGCCGAATAGCCTACTCCTGCTCCTATCTTCTATGTTTCTATGTTTCAAGCAGCTTATGTTCATGCTCAAACGGCCTGGAGCACAGTTTTTCCTTTTAATCAACTCTGAAGTGGCTAGTGGTTTCAGGTCCAGCACAGAGTGCACCGAGTCAACTTTACCATAATCACTCACCAGGCTCGGTGTGGATTTGAGAGCCAGCAGCATTCCAGGTGCCCATGTATTGCCCAAGTTGGGCTTCAGAAACTGAATGCATCTGGGGTGGAGGGATATGGGGATAGCGGGCTACATGATCTAGGCAGAGAGAGCACAAGATACAGCTACTCCAGCCTCAAGTCTGGGAGGGAAGAGAACCAGCATCTTAGTTTCTTGAAATTGATCTCATTTGCATGAACTTGATACCAAACTGGGAGGGACAGTGTCATTGGAGGAAGCAGCTCAGAGTAAACTGGACAAAAGAAAGGAGGGCAGATCAAATTTAACACAGACAGGTGTTGCACATAGGATGGAGAAATAACCAACAAACACATACATACTTTATGAATGATGTTTAAATAGCTAAAGATGAAGTGGAAAGAGAGCTATGTGTTTTAGTAGACTTGATACTAAATATGTCTAACCAATGGAGAGCAGCAATCAACAAAACCAACAGAATGTTGAACTGCATTGGCAAATCACTTAAATGTAAGTCAGAGGAAGTCATGATCAAACTACTCTGGGCAGACCACACCTTGAATACTATGTCCAGTTCTGGTCGCCAAGAAACAAGGGAAACATTCAGTATCTTGGAGAAGAAAGATCCACGAAAGGTGTTGCAGTCTACAATCCTTTTCTCAGGATGGAAGCACTGGTGTGACTACTGATATCCAGGATTAAAGGCTACTTGTGCAGAATTATTCAAGCAAAAAATGCACTTTCAAAATTAATTTGAAATACCATTGTGGAAATGAGACTTTGATGAAAAGATGCCATACATACATAGAAACATAGAAGATAGGAGCAGGAGTAGGCCATTCGGCCCTTCGAGCCTGCTCCGCCATTCAATGAGATCATGGCTGATCATCCAAATTCAGTACCCGGTCCCTGCCTTCTCCCCATATCCCTTGATCCCTTTAGCCTTAAGAAATATATCCAACTCCTTCTTGAATATACTTAATGAACTGGCCTCCACCGCCCTCTGTGGCAGAGAATTCCACAGGTTCACCACTCTCTGGGTGAAGAAATTCCTCCTCATTTCAGTCCTAAATGGCTTACCCCTTATCCTTAGACTATGACCCCTGGTTCTGGACTCCCCGGCTATCAGAAACATCCTTCCAGCATCTAGTCTGTCCAGGCCTGACAGAATTTTATAGGTTTCGATGAGATCCCTTCTCAATCTTCTAAACTCCAGTGAGTATAAGCCCAATCGACCCAATCTCTCCTCATACGTCATTCCTGCCATCCCAGGTATCAGCCTGGTGAATCGTTGCTGCACTCCTTCCATGGCAAGAACGTCCCTCCTCACGTAAGGCGACCAAAACTGCACACAATACTCAAGGTGTGGTCGAACCAAGGCCCTGTACAACTGTAGCAAGACATCCTTGTTCTTGTACTCGAACCCTCTTGCTACGAAGGCCAACATACCATTTGCCTTCTTAACCGCTTGCTGCACCTGCATGTTTACCTTCAGCGACTGGTGTACAAGGACACCCAGGTCTCTTTGCACTTCCCCTTCTCCCAAACTATTACCATTCAAATAATAATCTGCCTTCCTGTTTTTGCCACCAAAGTGGATAACCTCACATTTATCCACATTATAGTGCATTTGCCATGTTTCTGCCCAATCACCCAACCTGTCCAAATCGTGCTGGAGTTTCACGACATCCTCCTCACAGCATACCCTCCCCCCCAGCTTTGTGTCGTCTGCAAATTTGGAGATATTACATCCAATTCCCTCGTCCAGATCATTAATATATATTGTGAACAGCTGGGGTCCTAGGACCGATCCTTGCGGTACCCCACTAGTCACTGCCTGCCACTCGGAAAACGACCCGTTTATTCCAACTCTTTGCTTTCTGTCCGCCAACCAGTTCTCTATCCAAGTCAATACCTTGCCCCCAATCCCACGTGCCTTAATTTTGCACGCTAATCTCTTATGCGGGACCTTATCGAAAGCCTTCTGAAAGTCCAAATACACCACATCCACTCTATTTTACCAGTTACATCCTCAAAAAATTCCAGTAGATTAGTCAAGCATGATTTACCTTTTGTAAATCCATGTTGACTTTGTCCGATCCGGTCACTGCTTTCCAAGTGCTCTGCTATTACATCTTTTATAATGGACTCTAGCATTTTCCCCACTACCGATGTCAAGCTTACCGGTCTATAATCCCCCGCCTTTTCTCTACCACCTTTTTTGAATAGTGGGGTAACATTAGCTACCCGCCAATCCATGGGTACCATTCCAGAGACTATCGAGTTCTGGAAGATGACCAGCAATGCAGCTACTATTTCTAGGGCCACTTCCTTAAGTACCCTGGGATGTAGATTATCAGGCCCTGGGGATTTATCGGCCTTCAGTCCCATCAATTTTCCTAACACCATTTCCCTACAAATACTGATTTCTTTCAGTTCCACCCTTTCATCAGACCCTATGTTCCCTGGCATCTCTGGGAGGTTATTTGTGTCCTCCTTTGTGAAGACAGAACCAAAATATGTATTTAGTTGGTCTGCCATTTCTTTGTTCCCCATTATAAATTCCCCTGATTCTGACTGCAAGGGACCTACGCTTGACTTCACCAATCTTTTTCTCTTCACATATCTATAAAAGCTTTTACAGTCAGTTTTTATGTTCTCTGCAAGCTTACTCTCATATTCTATTTTCCCTTTCTTAATTAATCCCTTTGTCCTCCTTTGTTGAATCCTAAACTGCTCCCAATCCTCAGGGTTATTGCTTTTTCTGGCCAATTTATATGCCCTCTCCTTGGACCTTATGCTATCCCCAATTTCCCTTGTTAGCCACGGTTGGGTCACCTTTTTTGTTTTATTTTTATGCCAAACTGGGATGAACAAATTCTGTAGTTCATCCATTCGGTCTTTGAATGTTTGCCATTGCCTATCCACCGTCAACCCTTTGAGTGCCATTCCCCAATCAATCCTACCCAACTCGCTCCTCAGACCATCATAATTTCCTTTATTTAAATTGAACTATTGAAGAATTATACAAAATACTAATTTATCTATCAGTTCTTGATGCTGATCAACCGGCCATGCAGTTGAATTTTCTGTTTTTAATTAGTTTGCTTTTTAACTTTATTGTAAATGATCTGATGGCACTATTGCAAAAATATTTTGCCTTTCAATACAACCAAAAACAGAAAATGTAGAATCAAACCAGAGGCCCTTGGGAGTGCAAATTAAAAAATAACCAACGTTAAAATTGTTTAAAATCTTCTGTGCTATTTACTCTCAAAACATCAACAAAATTTAACCACTGACTTTGCTACGAGAATCCTCATTCACATTCACTCACCTGCATTTGAAGTCTGCGCAGTTCCTCACTAAGGTTGTTATTTACTTTCATTAGCTGCTGAACCTTGGCCTCCGATGCAGCTAAAGCTTTTTTCACCTCCAAATACTCCTGCAGTGTTATGGGGCCGTCGGATAAGTCGGATGAATCCATGCTCTAAATATTAAGAAACAAAGGTTTTTTTAAAAATTGAACAGCCACAATACTCAAGCAACTTAGGACTTTTATCATTAAAATAAGGCTGCAAAAGTACCAAATTCAATCGCTGAAACAGGCCATATACAGCACATTGGCAGAACCGGAAAGAACGTGTTGCTGGTCGCTTGCCTCCTCTTGTGTTGCTCCCCTGCCTTTCCTTCTCCTCTTCTGTCCTCCTCCTAAGTTCATGGAAGCATGCTTCCTCCCCATTTCCACCCATCCACTTCATGGCAGCACACCTCTGCACTTGATCAGCTATACAACAGTGCTTCCAACTCATTCTGTGGTGCTAGTTTTTTGGCAAATCCAAGGCCAGCTGCTATGGGTGCAAATTTCTGACCCAACAATACTATTTTCAGGGGGGAACTTCCCCTGATTTAATGGCAGACATGTGGTCCAGATTTAATAGCTTACAAATCCAGACGTGGGCTGTGGCCCACCATTTCAGCAGCCCAGCAGAAGAAACGGAGGAGTAAATGGAGTGGGGGCTAGCAGTGATCTTATTTTCACAGGCAGTCTCAATGAACAAATGGTATTCAGTTGCTATGATGTGTGGTGGTAGATTGTTGGACAGGCTTTTCTACAGTTTCACTTTTATGAATTTATGTAGCTATAACTGCAGTGAGAGCTACTTTCCTACATTAAGCTCCAGCTTCCCTCAGTGCCCCTCACAAAGCATATTTCAATAATGCATCATAGTTTCAATTTCCAGCACTCAGAAGCAGTTGCTCTTTTGAGGTTTTTCTCTTGTAAAAAAAAATGTTTACAAAGGGTCAACTTTAGTATGCATACGCAGATGGGGCCTCGGTTAACATTTCATCCGAAAGACAGCACCTCAGACAGTGCAGCACTCCCTCAGCACTGTATTGACGCCCCGTCTGCTCTCTCAGGTGGACGTAAAAGATCCCACGGCACTATTTCGAAGAGAAGCAGGGGTGTTATCCCCGGTGTCCTGGGGCCAATATTTATCCCTCAAATCAACATCACTAAAACAGATTATCTGGTCATTATCACATTGCTATTTGTGGGAGCTTGCTGTGTGCAAATTGGCTGCTGCGTTTCCCACATCACAACAGTGACTACACTCAAAGTGCTTCATTGGCTATGAAGCGCTTTGAGACGTCCGGCGGTCGTGAAAGGCACGATATAAATGTATGTATTTCTTTTTTTCTTTCACTGAAATGTCAGCCTAGATTTTTGTGCTCAAGTTTCTGGAGGTGGACTTAAACCTTCTGACTCTGAGTGTGCTACCCACTGAGCCACAGCTGACACGGGTCTGTGGCATATGGAATTTAGCCCACACATTCAAGCCTGTCACTTGAAAGCTTCCCTCCCTATATGCTGGCTGTTGAACATGTATCATAAATACTCAACTGAATGACTGGGCAACACAGCACATCAGAACTTGGTTTCTAGGAAATAGGCTACATCAGCAAAGATAGGAGATGAGCTCTCTCTTTTAAGTGATTAATCATCATAAAGAGAATTTGGGAACAATCCCACTTCAGCTCCAAGTGAACAAAAGCCTATAAAGCACAAAAGTGATTTAAAAGCTGCCATTAATGTTTCATCAAGAAAAAAAAATCTCCACAGGGAAGGCACAAATATGTGCATCAGTTACAGCTAAAATACAAGGACAGCACCTAGGTGCCCTGACAAGAGGCTATTGTCTGAGGCAAGTGTTATTTAGCACCTAGCAACTAGAATATGCAATGCACCAAAACATTTAATAGCATATGTTCAAAGCGCTTGTAGCCATGCTCAATATAGGAGCAATGAAAGGAGATACTGTTTTGCATCTGTTTCTTAATCTCTAACTTAGACCTTGGCTGCATACCAAACTACAAAAATGACACTTTAAATAAAACCGCAAGTGTGGTCAAGACCTAAACTAGTCTTTTGTGACTGGCAAGCTTAATGGTATTTCCTGTCGTTCCACAAGATTTTTGACTCACAGCAGAAATATGTTGCAATATGCATGTACTCTTTATTGGACCAATTTAAAAACTTGAAGTTTCCATCAACAGAAGATTTAAATTTGATCTGTTGTACGTACACCACAGCACAGTAAAAAATAAATGTCCAACATCAGACTACAGCAGTGCTGAAAGTAACAACCCTTGTACTGTTATTATAGTATGTTGGTGAAATGACCATGGATCTATAGATCAATGTTTTGGTGGGGAGGGGAGGGTCAAAGGGAGCTAGAATTAGGAATAGAAATGGGTAGAATAAATGGGACTCACCTATATATGCAACACAATCCCAATTAATGATTATTCTAAGTTTTTACATGAAAATTAATTCAAAGCATCGGTTAATCTGGAAAACGGACCCAAATTTCGAAACTTCTGCTGCTTTCATAGAATCAGAGTTATACAGCACAGAAAGAGGCCCTTCGGCCCATCGTGTCTGCACCAGCCATCAAGCCCTGTCTATTCTAATCCCATTTTCCATCACTTGGTCCGTAGCCTTGTATGCTATGGCGTTTCAAGTGCTCATCTAAATGCTTCTTGAATGTTGAGAGGGTTCCTGCCTCTACCACCCTTTCAGGCAGTGAGTTCCAGATTCCAACCACCCTCTGGGTGAAAAAGTTTTTCCTCAAATCCCCTCTAAACCTCCTGCCCCTTACCTTGAAACTATGCCCCTGGTTATTGACCCCTCTACTAAAAAGGGGAAAAGTTCCTTTCTATCTACCCTATCTATGCCCCTCATAATTTTGTACACCTCAATCAGGACCCCCCCCCTCAGCTCTAAGGAAAACACCCCAGCCTGTCCAGTCTCTCTTCATAGCTGAAGCGCTCCAGCCCAGGTAACATCCCGGTGAATCTCCTCTGCACCCTCTCCAATGCAATCACATCCTTCCTATAGTGTGGCGACCAGGACTGCACAGTATTCCAGCTGTGGCCTAACTAGCATTTAGTACAGCTCCATCATAACCTCCCTGCTCTTATATTCTATGCCTCAGCTAATGAAGGCAAGTATCCCATATGCCTTTTTAACCACCTTATCTACCTGCCCTGCTGCCTTCAGGGATCTATGTACATGCACACCAAGGTCTCTCGGATCCTCTGTCCTTCCTAGGGTCCTACCATTCATTGTGTATTCCCTTGTCTTGTTAGTTCTCCCAAAATGCTTTGTTCAAGACTCGTCAACTGGAGACAAAAATGTACACTGCCAGTACTCAGATAGCCATTAACTTGCTTACTTGCCTTCCCCCACACAAAGTACAGCAATTTCACAGGGGAACCTGCCAATGCACCTCAACTGCTGTTACTGAATTTAACATAGAAGAGAATGTTTGATGGAAAACAAAATCTCTAAAGATTTGCATTAGGTATGTCGTGATAGAAATGGCATTCTATACTAGGGGTGAAGGTTTTCTTTAGATACTCAGGATCAAAAGGTTTGAGGCAATGTGCAGTTGAAAGCAGGTTGGTACAAATCACCGTTCGTACCAATTTTGTTTTATAAGCAAGATATAAACTTAGTTCTGGCAGGTCTGATGTACAACTCCTCTAATTACTTCAAATTTAGGATGTGTTCCAACTACATTTGAGAAAAAAAAACTGTCCTATTTTCTGCAACTTGAAAATGTAATGAATAAATTGTGCACAGATATGTACTAAATCGAACAGATAATCTTTCAGGTCGCGCATCAAAAGAATATAACTGAAGACTGAAAATTAAGATGCATGACCCAAACCTTTATTTTTTAATTTATAGCAACACAATATCATTTAAGTTACAGTTTGCCAACATTTAGCTTTAATATAAAATAAAAGTTGAGTCTGTGCCATCCACATGAAACTTCTTGGTTGCAAAAGAAAATATTTAAAATTAAGGACAAGGAAAAGATGAGGCTACAAAATCAATTGATTATGAATGAACCGATCACTGATTGACATCGGCCTCAGAACCCATAAAAATGTCCCAAGTGGGACACAATAGTCATTCATTTTACTATTCAATCACCTCCCTTGGTTTTTCCTTGACCATCCAATTCCAAGCATTTGTGTTACAAGATGGCATAGTGATGTAGAACATACGAGTTTCAATGAGCTAATTTATATGGAAGGACATAAGGTTTGCACAGATTCCCCATAATGTGATCTTATCACAGCTGTGTCATCAAAAGACAAGTGAGTACAGGAAACTTTTTTTTATCCGGCACAGACAGGACCGACGTGGTGCCGGTTCATCAAAAATTCCGGATAACCGAAAGCGATAGTAAAAGATACCGAGCTGAGAGCTCCGTATAAAGCAACAAACCAACAGGTTCAGAACAATGGCCACAAGTTGCAAGCGTCTCTGTAGCTTAGCAACAGCTGCAGCCACACCCTTGCACAGCAACAGATGGAGGAAGGCAAGTAATAAAAGTTACCTGAACCTACTCCTGAATTTTGCCTGTTAACCGAGATTTCCGGTTATTTAGGTGCCAGTAAATCGAAAGTTTCCTGTAAACAGTGGAAGGCAAGTCACCTCAAGTCACCAGCTGCATTAGCAAAGACATGCAATGCAAGCAGGTTTCCAGCTCACCCTTCTGAGAAATGGCAAGCATGGAAAGACATTGGGAATAGAAGTGAATTTTAAAAGTACGTTGCTGCTGCTGTTCGCAAGCAAGAAACAAACTAGATGTACGTAAAGCAATTTTTAAACTTGAGTCCTCCATTAATTTATCCCATTTAAAATCATGCAAGCTGCCAACTGGAGATCTCACTTCTCACCTTGGCTCGGTTGTTTCTGGACGAGGATGCGTTTCGGTGTAACTCAGCGTCTGTGTCCTCATCAGAAGCTACACTATCGTAATCGTGCTGATCATCGCCAAAATCACTGTCGGGACGATCATTTTGGTTCCGTAGAAGATATTCAATATTTTCTGAATGAAAAGAAGGGAGCTTAGTTTGCCATTACAGCTTTATTTATTTTTGCTTGTGTTTAAGGGGTTAAGTTAATAATCACACACAGATGCATACAAGAAAAGTTGGCATTGTACTCCTGGAGGTGCTGGGCAGACACTTCCCACAGGCAGAGTGGGAAAATCTGTCAGTCTGCCCATTCCAGTCATGTACCTCCGAGCAATCCATTACACACAGTTCTAGCAACACGTCAGCAACCCTCACATCTGGGGAATGGTTTTTGCAAATCTAAAATATACACAGGATGCAAGGCACTGATAGTGGCCAGCAGTCTTCTGAAAGAATCCAGGGAAATAACAGAACAAGAAAACGCAAGTCTGGTGAGAACTTATGGTTGTTCCAAAACAAAACCCAAGATATGCTAGTGAGTGTATGTAAAGTATTTTTTCCATAAAAGAAACCCATTCTCCAATAAAGGGAGCAGACTACCAAATAATGGTGAATATTTTATTTGTAAAACTATTTTGAACAGAAATTGGGTAAAAATTAGAAAGAGAGAATGTTAGAAAAGAAGAAATCTACATAAAAATCTCTAACAGGTAAGTACTATTAAATCTCAATACCTTTGGTCAAAATCAGTGTCAGTGTGCATTGGTAGTGCATGAAAACCAATAAATCAGCAGCAGCAGATTACACAGGTAATTGAAACAGCTCTGTGGTTCACACAATTAGTTGTAATGTTTTAAATTGGAAAAAAAACATGAATGTTACTGCTTTACTTTCAAACGTTTTGAATCTCAATTCAAAATAGGTGGTGGCCAGTTTTTAGGGGTGGCATGGAGGAAGAACTACTTTCAATACAAAGTACTTTCCCTCAACACTCAAGACATTTTAAAAGTGAATTTCTCCAGTTTCTTTAAAATTTGTTTGAGATGTTTTAAGGCCATATTTATTGCCCATTCCTAGTTGCCCCGAGGTGGTGGTGGTGGGCCGCCTTCTTGAACCGCTGCAGTCCTTGTGGCGATGGTGCTCCCACAATGCTGTTAGTAGAGAATTCCAGGATTTTGTTCCAGCAAGTGAAGGAACAGTGATACATGTCCAAATCAGAATAGCGTGCAACTCGAGGGGAACAAATTCCCATGACATTGCTGCCCTTGTTCTTCAGTGGTAGAGGTTGTGGCTGGGAGACAGGGTTATGAGGTGCTGCTGAAGTAAGATGGAGACATGCCACAATGGATCCTGTGGATAGCACATATTCAGCCACAATGAGTCAGTGCTGGAGGGTTGAATAATGAGTCTAATGGCAGGGGTGTCAGTCAAGCATACTACGCTGTCCTTGGTGGTATTGGACCTTTGAGTGTTGTTGCTGCACCTATCTAGGCAAGTGGATTCTATCTCACTTCTGACTATTGACCTGTGGAGGGGCTTTTCAGGGCTCAGGAGGTGAGCCACTCAGCATACCTAACCTCTGTCTTGCTATGGTGCTGATATGCTGGTCCAGTTAAGCTGCTGGTTAATGGTGACCGCTAAGATGTTGGGGTACACAGCAGGTCAGGTGGTGGTTGTTGAGTTTTTACTTGAGAATGACACACACTTCAGGTATATCGTCAGCTAGGGTGGCGGTGTGGGTATTACAAATGGGCTTTGGGAGAGTAGGTCAGAGGGATAGGGAGGGGGAAAGAGAAGATAAGTCTGGAAATCAGTTACTGTTCCCACTTTCGATCATTAGTTAGAGTGGGCCGGCTAATTGCACATACCTAGAAAGGTCAAGATCTAGAAACAACACTTTTTCTCTCTTTGATCTCTCTCTCTCTCTACACCCTTGACTAGCCTGACTGACTGCATGAGGCAGCACCTTCATAAATAAGAGAAAGGAGGGATAGAATAGGGCAGACTGTTCCAGACACTTTCCCCACCTGTGAAATACCATGAGAAGATGCAACCTACAGACATCAATAAGGATCAGTCTGGAACAGAATGGAATGTGCAGCCACATCTATGTTTGTAGGTTTCTCAGGATCTGTGATTTTTGTTACTGGTTGAGATGTTCTCTGACCGCTGTTTGCTAAGCAATGGAGAATATCAGCCAGTAAACAAATTCAAACAAAACATATGATTATATAAACAAAAGTATCACACAATGAAATAGTCTTCTAGATCACTGATGTGCACGCCTGTGGAATAAAAATTGCTTCAACATGTAGTATTTCAAACTTTTCAAAACACAGTTTTTTTTGCATGAAAATATGAATATCTCCCACTGATTACAATATTTTTTGCCTAGTACTCAAAGGCTCTCATATTTGCATTTCATTGTACACCACTGAACTCTGAATCTCAGATGAATCACTGTGGAAAGGTACTATGTTGGGAAGGGAGGGAACAGAGTCGTCCTCAGGGTACTTATGCATGCCTCCGGGCATCTAGTTTAAAGTGGGATTTTCAGTGGTCAAACAAAACATCATCTGTCCACTGCATCTACCCTTTGAGTGGCAAACCAAAAATGTGAGTGGTGGTAGGGAATTAAATACCCTTAAAAAAAAATTGAGTTTTAAGTTTAATATGCAAAATCAATGACATTTAGACTCCCTAGTGTCTAATTTGCCTAAATATTTCTGAACTGTGCCATATTTATATCTAAAGCTTACAAGTTCTATTAGGCTGGGTGCGCGAGCAGAATGCCACTATGTGACCACTAGGGGGCTCAAGGGTTGCTCATTCACTAATTTGGCAACGCTTCTCCACATCACCCCGAATGATAGTCCAAATGGAGATTGGAACTGAGCCACGTAAGAGCGTGAATCAGTGTCTCACTGCACTACGATGCATTAGAGCATCTGAAATGATTTTAAACCGATTATGCTGTAAAAACAAACAATTTGAGTGAACATTTCAAGATACTGGAATTGCAGCAGAAATACCAAACCAACTGTGTCATTATTCCCAAACCCCTCATTAAACACGCTAGGTCACAGAAGGTATTTTAAGCTGGTTAACACGGGCATCTTCACAAAAATGGAGAGGACAGAATAGAAAGGCTAAGTGCCACCATTAACAAGCTTAACATCCCTATTTTTGTGTTACATTGTGTAATTGCCGAGAGTGCAAAATCTCAGCTAGTGATCAAGTCATTATACAGATATATAAACATTGAAAGTTTAAAAAAAGTTACTTACCTATTGGACTAGCTAGTGTCTTTCCATGCTGCCTTCTCTTTGCATCACTAAGAATGTCAATAATCAGGGTTGCAAACTCCCGGGCATTAAACCTGGCAAGTTTTTGTCGTCCCTGAAAAGAAGAATATTGTAAATGGAGAATTTATCAATGGTTAACGGTGAGGTTTTGCAAGACTTGTAACAAGAGGTCTTCTTTGTTAAAAGTCCTTCGGCTCGAACTGAAGACAGAGGCTTTCTTCTCGGCGAATGTTTTTCTCTTGTCCCTCGTCTGGCCGCAGTCTGCTGACCCACTTTCAAATAGTTTTTAAACCACACAGCCAAAGTAACCAATGATCACTGGGATCACTTGAACCCAGCTGGGGAAATATGCAAGGCGTGCCAGCAACTGAGCCAATCAAAAGCCACTGAACTTTGAGATTTCAAAGCAAGAAAAAAAATAATAAAAATCCGATAGAGACCACAGGGCCAGAACACGCCACGGAATAAACTGTTCATTGTTAAAAATAGATCAGATTTTCCCTCATTTACAGTGCACAAGCATAAACATAGGAATGTGGACTGAAAAGGGAATGCAGAGCCACTGTAATCCTCCACAGGTTTAGCTGACCTGCTGCTATTCATTATGTCAATGCAATTCAGATCAGAACAGTAACGGGACTGTATTTTCCCTGGTATCAAATTCTTTTTTTTTTAAATGTGACCTCAGTTTTAAAACATCTTTGCAGACCCTAGATGAAAACCATTCCCCACATTCTAATGTAGCAGCACTTCATTTTGCACAGATCAGCTGCACAGAAACATGCGAGAAATAATACCCAGCATCTGGTAGGAACAAGTTTGGTTTTTTTTTTTTTTTTTAAATGCACACACAAAAAAAGTCACATCAATAGGCAAGTGAGAGAATATTGTTACCTTAATCAGTTTAAGCTGACAGAGCTGCCTGTGATGTGGAATTAGGCAAGGCTGGTCATATAGGTGCAGAGACCCGGAGAAACTTTCAAACCAACTCCAACTGAGTACATTCAAAATGTGCATGACTGACAAATATAATAGCTAACCAATGCAATAGGGACAATATTCTCATGCTACATTTTTACTGCAGCTACCAGGTTCAGACACATATACAACGTACGATGTTAAGCTGACAGATCCAGGTTCTACTGCCAGTTTAACTTGCATTGATTTCAACAATGGACAGCTCTATGTGTGTGCTTGAACACGTGCAGAGCTCTGCACCTTGGCCAGCTAAAGTTTACTGTTGAGAGCGTGGGCAGTAGTATCCACTTTCTCTCGCCATTAGAACATTGAAAAGCAAGTGTATAAAGTGCCTAGGACCACCTGGAAATTTCTAAAGTGTAGCTTTGAGTATACTCATTCAGTGCAAAATCAAAATCGTAACTATCTTTTTATTGCGGGAATCACAAGTCATTCTTGTACACGCAGGAGTCAGTGGCCACCTAAATCCCAAGCTACACGATCACTTTCAGGTGATGAACACCTGGAACCACTCGGTTTCAACAACTAGCAGTATTTATATGGCATCTTTAACAGAGAAACCTCCCACGGTACTACACAGAGGCATAATCAGAAAAAATGGACACCAAGCATAAAGTGAAAATAGTAGGAGGGGTGACCAAAAGGTTGGTCAAGGAGGTGGGTTCTAAGGAGGGTGTTAAAGGAGGAGAGGGCAGTAGAGAGGCAGAGGGGTTTAAGGAAGGGAATTCAAGAGTGTGGGACCTATCCAGTTGAAGGCATGGCCACCAATGGTGGAGTTCACAAAGATAGTTGGGGAGGGGTCGGGGCACAGTGGGTGAGGCAATAAAGGGATTTAAACATGAGGATGCAAATTTTATATGGTGGTGTAGGGGACTAGGAGCCAAAGTAAGTCAGTGAGAACAGGGTTGATGGGTAATCGGCATTTGGTGTGGGATACGATACAGGCAGCAGAGTGGAGAATGAACTGAAGTTTACAGAGGGTGGAGGTTGGGAGGCTGCCAGGAGAGCTTTGGAATTGTCACGTCAGGAGGTGACAAAGGCATGGTTGAGGGTTGCAGCAGCAGATAGGCTGAGATAGATGCAGAGGCTTGTGACATTACAGAGGTAGGGAAAGAAATCTGCCGTCCTTACCCGGTCTGGCCTATATGCGACTCCAGAACCACAGCAATGTGGTTGACTCTTAACTGCCCTCTGAAATAGCCTAGCAAGTTAATCAATCAGTTATATAAGGCGGCTCACCACCACCTTCGAGGGCAATTAGGGATGGGCAGTAAATGTTGGCCTCGTCAGTGACGCCCACATCCCTTGATTAAATAAAAAAAGGTAGAAATGGTGGTCTTTATGACGGACAGGATCTGGGTCACAAGTGCAGTATGAGGTCAAATAGGATCCTAAGATTGCAAGCAGTCTGGGTCAGCCTGAAACAATGGCCAGGGACAGGGTTGGAACTGGGAGCAAAGGTACAGGATTTGAGATAGGAGGCTAAAGATGCTGGCTTCAGTCTTCCCAAAACTTAATCGGGGAAATTGTGGTTCATCCATGACTGGATGTCTGACAACACAGGCACAATGGCGGGGTTGAGTCAGGTAGTGGAGGTGTAAAGCTGGGTGCCGGCTGCATACTTAGGTAATGGTGATGGGGTAGAAGAGCAGCCATTGCTGGAGATGCTCTGGCTATGAACCAAATGAGAGTGCTCCAGAGATAGACAATGCAGGAGAAGCATTGGAGGAGGATAGTGTGGTTGACCAAATCAAAGACTGCTGAGATGTTGAGGAGGATGAGGTGAGATAATGCACCACAGTCATCATCACAGAGAACGTAATTTGTGACTTTGGTTAGTGTTGATTCAGTGCTGCGGCAGAGCCAGAAACTGATTGGAGATTTTCAAACATAGGTACTGATTTGGGAGATGGCAGCACATTCAAAGACTTGAGAGGAAAGGATAGTGTGCAAGGACAGAAGGGTTGAGGACGTTTTTTTTTTTTTTTTTTTTTTTTTTTTTTTTTTGAGGGGGTGAGGACTGCAGTTTTGAAAGGAAGGGGGGAACAGTACTCGAAGAGAGGGAGCCATTTACAATGTCCACTAGCATGGAGTCGGAGAAGGGAAGTTGTTGGCCAGCAGTTTCGTAGGACTGTGGTCAAGGAGAGGAGGTGGGTCTCAAGGACAAGATGAGCTCAGAGAAAAAACGGGTTCAAGGTGAGCGCAGCAGACGCCCAAGGGTATGCTTGGCTTGCTGGGCAAGAAGACAGGGCAGTGGAAGCCACGGATGCAGCTGTAATGGATGGTCTCAATTTTAGTGACAAAAGTCATCCAAGAGCTCCTCGCACTTGTTGGACTTAAGAGTAGGCACAGCAGGCAAGAGGGTTTAAAGAGACAGTTGATAATGCAGAAGAGAAGCGGAGGCTATCTTTGTTCTCCAGGACAATCCGGGAGTAGTGGGAAGTTTTGGCAGAAGAAAGTGAGGCCCGATAGCACGATGTGGTCCAGCCAAATCTGCTGATAGATGGTTACATCAGTTGAGTGTTAAATGCACTAAAGTCTGCTTCCCTTGGATTTGATGGAGCAAAGATGAACAGCTGACAGAACTTTAGAAGGGGAAGATCCTGACTGACCAACCTCATTGTCTTTGAGTAAGCGAAACCCCAAGTGGACAATCATTTGTATTGATATAATGCCCTTAATGTAGAAATATGCCCCAAGGCACTTCACAGAGGTGTAATCTTACAAAAATCAATGGAAAACCATAGAGCTCATATTTCCAAGCAGCTTTCAATAAGGTTTCTCATAAAAGAGGCTGCCATTGAAACGAACAGCAGTGGGAATTCAAGGCAAGACATGGATGTGGATAAGGAATTGGCTGGACAAAAGGAATGAGTGAGTAATTCCCAAGGGAATGTGCATATTGAGTAGAGTGTGCCAGGGATTGGCGCTGGAGCTCCTGCTGCTCTTCAACTATATTAAATGACTTGGATTCAGAAACCCAATGCAAACTGATTACATTGACAGACAATACTAAACTGAGGTGGAATGGGGGTGGGAAGAGATGAGAAAGGCTATCAAGTCACAGCTGCCAAAAAGAGTTAGATAAAATCTTCATATGAATAGATAGCCATGAAATTAAACACAGAAGTGCAAGGTACTATACATTAGAAGAAAAAACGGTGTCAAAGTATATTATGAATGATGCAAGAATAGCCAACGATGAATAGAAGGGAATTTGGAGGTGCTGATGGATTCAGGTCTTGATAACATCAAATTGTTGAGGAGCAACAATAGAGTGAATGGATTATGTTGTGAGATCAGCACAGTGCAAGTCAGGAACTGCACTGTACCATGGTCAGACTGCACATTGATTACTATGTTTAGTTTTGGTCACCAAGACACAAGAGAAACATTCCAAGCCATGGAAGTGCTGCAGAATCCGGGGTTAACCTCTTGGTGTCAAAGGACTCAGTTAAGAGAGACTCGAGAAAGTTGGACACCATGTTTGAAAGGAGATTACTGAGAGAGGATCTTATAAAAATATACAAGTTATACATCTAGAGCACTACTACAAGCTGGACTAAGATACTAAAATACATAGGATACCCTAAATGTGATGAAAAGATAATTTAGGACCAATCTCAGGAAGAACTTCAAGCAAAGAGTGATCAACGTTGGAGCAGTCTTTTGGGTCGGGTTGGGAAGGCAAAAAACTTTAGATTCATTCAAGATACAGTTCGAGGATGTGATGGGGACAAGCAAAGTTTAAAAAAAATTCTGGATGGATGAGCCAAAATGAGTTTAATGGTCTCCCTCAGTTGCATTTATCTTGCAATCTTGCATAACTGGACACGAAAACACTGCATCCTTCCTCTGAAATACTGAATTACCCAGTTAGCTTACAACATGAAGTTAGCACCTTACAGCATCTGTAAACAGACATTCACCAACCTGGAATACAGAACATTCTAAAACTGCAATTAAGCAAACAGACGGACATTAAAAGGACTCGAGATGCTGATTCTCCGCTATCTAATTTGTCCGACAGACCTCACTATTCAAGTAGATGGGCTGAGGTTGCTAATTACAGAAAGCTGAACATTTGAAATTTCAGGCTGTCTCCAAGAATATTTGTATCTTTGCTACTAATTAAAAACTACCTTCAGTAATAAGACATTGTAAAACCCGGATTGCTTTTAAAAATTCAACATAAACAGCGCTTGCAGCTGCTTTTATTTTTTAGAGCAGCTCCTAGTTTATTATTTTTAGAGCAGTATTTGATTAGTAAAATTTACTACTTTGGGGAAAATCATTTTTGTAGTCATAAGATTCTAGAAAAAGATACGTGTATTTTGAAAGCTGTATAGGTCATTCAATACTCCAAGGATTGAAGAAAAAATGAAATATTAAAACTAAATATATTGAAAGCATAAACCGTAAAGCTGAAAGCAGAACATTAAAGATTCATAAAAAGAACTTGTTTTTCTAAAGCAGTGTGATTTACGGCTTTCATTTTGAAAATAGTTATTAACAGAATATACAAAAGCCATAGCATTTGTTGTAGGTCACTTCAATCTTTATCCCTATAATACACTGCACCTTCAAACGTTCCAGAAATCATCTACTGGGAGTCATCTGTAGATGTTTAAACTTCACGAACATTTTAACGGAGCAAAAGGGAAATTTTGGGTGCAATGTAGCCAACTACCCAAATGATGAACAAAAATAAATGATATAGTTTGCTGTCAGTAACAATATACTGAAGTACAAAAACAGGGCAGCTACAGCATATCCTTCTCTGGCCACTTCACCAACCCCTCGTTCCAACAGTTAGCTCTCCACTCGGTTATTATTTACCTCCTCCAAAGCTGCCACTACCAAAGTTGCTTGCTGCAGAGACATTGGCTGGTATTTTCCCTACCTGGGCGGATCTGGTACGGATGGCCGCCACGGCGGATCACGAGCCTGTTGCTGGTTCCATCCCGCTCTACAAAACAACTTAACATTAATAGGGCCCATTAAGCCCACCCTGCGCGTTACCCAGCCCAATTAAATGGTGCGGGTCTGGTGACGTCATCGATGACGCGTTTTCAGCCGGGATATTTAAAAGAGCCATGGCCACATTGCATTTGAAGGTTCATCCAAGATTGTGCAGTCAGCGCACTGCACAACTCCACTGCTGCCCAGACTGGCAAAGATGACTGCACACAGGCAGAGGGCTGCACCCATATTCTTCAATGAACCCCTCCATATGCTTGTGGAGGGAATCAGAGCACGCAGGGAGGTCCTCTTCTCTGCTGATGGCTAGAAGAGACCTCCTCAGCAGACCAAGACAGCATGGCTCCAAATTGCAGGGGAGGTCAACAGCACAGATGTCATCAGGAGGACCTGGGTGCAGTGTTGTAAGTGTTTCAATGATCTTGTTAGATCAGGAAAGGTCCTGCACATCCTTACTCTCACCAACATACCTTGCACCTCCACCCATCCCTATCTACATCATGATATCCCCATCTTACTAGCCACCCCTCACCCTCATCCTAGCGCAATCATACCAACTAAATACACAAGGTCACTTAGAATTGCCATCCCACTTCATCAGGCACCCTCTACAGATGTTACCCATCCATTCCTTACACTCATTCCATCACTCTAACTCAACCTTCTTTCCCTCCTTGCAGGAAAATAGCCCGTAATAAGAGGGAGAGGGAGAACACTGGCAGTGGAACCCCATCAACAGCTATCCTCAACAGCAGAGCTGTCGGGAGTCGCAGAGCACCTGGAGGTGGGAGACGAAGAAAGGGGGACATCTCAGCAACCTGGTGACAGAATTACATACCAAACAGCTACATGGCATTCATCAGTCACTCATATGGGGACTGATGTCAGCAGCCATTGAAAGATCATGTGCATAATGGTCTCTGTACCCAATCTACATATGACATACAGGAAACTTTGAGATATCCGGCACCGACGGGACCGAGCTGTTGCCGATCTATCAAAACTGCCGGACATACAAAGTTAATGTTGAAGCATACGGAGGTTTTCATCTCCGTATCTGACAACAAACACTGTTGCTTAGCAACAGCTTCTAAAGAGTCGGCTGCAGCTGCAAGCGTCTGTAGCTGAAGCTGTTGCCATAGCTACAGACCTTGCACTGGCTGACTGGGAAAAAAAAAAGAACGAGATCTAAAAAAACTTCAGAAAACGGCTCCTGATTTTTGCTGTTAGATCGAGTATTCCGGACATACAACCTCCGGATAAACCAAAGTTTCCTGTATCTACTCTCCCACAGGTCCATCAAGAGCACCCCCCTCCCCATTGTCCAGGAGCAAAAGGAAGATGACTCCTCAGAGGAGCCTCCAGCCTCTGAGGGCGCACCAGCGCAGAGATGCACACTATGGTGGGTCCCTCGCAAGATAGAGTAGTGTAGTCACCGGGTCTGTCACAAGTCAGCAACAGCAGATGGTGGAGACAGAGACAGCAATGGAGACTCCTCGTCGGAGGGTGCAGGACTCTCCCAACTGCATGCAGACGCTGAGCCTCGGGGGCCATCCTGGAGCTGAAGGAACAAGTGCAAGAGGCTCTGACAGGTTTTGCGAGTGTGATGTCTGCAAATGTTGAGAATGGAGGAGTCCATCTCTAACACGAGCAAGGCCGTGTCACAGGCAATGGCGACTGTAGGCTCCTCCATGGATAAGATGGCCATTTACATGGAGCAGCTAATGCACCACGCACAGGAGCACATGGTCTCTAAGGAGCATAGATGGCCATCTATGGAGAATAGATGGCAGAGGCTCATAGGCCTCCTCTCTACGAGGGTTGTCAGAGGTAGACGTGGGTCTTCATGGCCCCACTGATGTGCAGCAAGGTGCCCTCCAGCCCCTTGCTAGCAGGGAAGTGCAGGTGGCCCATGAGGAGGATGATGGTGAGAGGGGACATGGAAGTGGGCACTCCTCTCAAAGCACTCACTTCTCCCCCATTGCTACCCCCTCAGTCAGAGCCCCAGATGCCTCCCTGAACAGCGATGGCTGAGTCTGCCCCTGCACAGTCGCAGGAGGAGCAGACTTTGTAGGGGCCATCACAGGCTCCAAAACCCAGAGGGCAGCCGCCAAAGGTGTTTAAGCAGTCGCAACAGGGAAGTGAGCAGGCTGCCTGTACCTCTGCTGAAGCAACAAGGGTAGCACCACGTAGAAGCACGCGGAAGAGAAATATGCCACACAAGTAGATTCACAAGGGTAGCCACTTGGGTGTTTTATTCAATGTTAATGTGGAGTTTCAGTTAATGTCATGTGAACCATAAATTCATTTATTTTCAAAACTTTTCAGTCTTGGACAAATTTGTGCACACCTTTGGAAGTGGCTTAGTTAGTTGGAGTGAAGGGTCAGACATAACGTTACCCTCAGCAATAGTGGTGACTGTGAAAGGAATGGATTAGTCATTGCTGGGATGCTTTATGGTGTGGCTGTGGGGTGTTGCCAACCTGGCAATGCATGTGGCAGCCATATGGGTGTACTTCATAAAGTTAAGTAAATCTGGCCATGATGAGGCCATCCCTGGCAGCAATGTGCTCGAGTGCTGGTGCCATCTACACCACAGGTTCCTCCAGCTCTTGTTCCTGCTCCTCCGAAGAGACTGTGCGCTCAGTGCATTGCTCCTCGTGCAGCGCTAATCCTCGCTGCTGTGCTATGTTGTGCAGGGCGCAGCAGACCACGATGATTCTGGAGACCCTGGCTGGTGCATACTGAAAGGCTCCTCCAGATCTATTCAGGCATCTGAAGCACATTTTGAGTGTGCCTATTGTTTGCTCTATGACACATCTGGGGGAGATTTGGCTTTCATTATATCACTCCTCGGCCTCAGTACCTGGCCTCCTCAAGAGTGTCATGAGCCACGTCTTCAGTGGATAGCCCTCGTCTCCAAGCAGCCAGTCGGAAAGTCTGGTTGGAAGTACAAAGAGCTGAGGAAGGCTGGACTGGCGAAGGACGAACGAGTCATGGCAGCTGCCAGGGAATTTGGCACACACGTGCATGATGATCTTCCTATGGTTGCAGACGAGCTGCACATTGTCAACTGCAAGGGCTTCCACTCCCTCAAAGACTTCTGGGTGATGATGGGGTGCCCTGATGGCCACATGGGTGCAGTTGATGACGCCCTGCACCCGTGGGAAGCCAGCCAGAGTGGCAAAGCCGAGTGCCCGCTCAGTAACACTGGCTTCATCAGTGGCAAAGTTGATATAATTGGCTGACTTGTCAAAGAGGGCATCGGTGACCTGTGTGATGCCGACTGCGAGATGCCACAAATGTCTGCTGCAGACCCCTGGAAGCAGCCTGAAGCGAAGAAGCTGAGGGTGCTGGCGACTTGGACAGCCACTGGTAAGGCGTGTCCACCTGCTCCTCTGGGCTGCAGGTCTTGCTGCAGCAATGTGCAAATGTCTGCGATGACCTGGCACGATAGCCTGAGCCTCCTTTGGCACTGCTGCTCAGTCATGTTGAGGAAGCTCATCCTCTGCCTGCATACCGTGTTGGGGATATCGCTTCCGGCGCAGTGCAGCCCTGCGCGGATGCCCTCTGTCCTGTGGCGCATCAGGGCGTTGAGAAGGTTGGTGGTGGTTTAGGTGCTACTGGTGTGCCTGGTACTGCTGATGTTGGGGGCTCATCGTGGTCAGATTTGGAGGACCAAGGTGAGAAAGCATAAATGGCACCCATGCTCATGGAATAGATGGCAGATCAAGTAGAGTTGACAGAAGCAATCGGTCAATGGTGAGAGGTTCTTCCAATGAGGTGACACGGGATGGAGATTTTGATGGAAAGACTTGCAGCCTGCAGAAAACTCAATCTGTGCTGGGAATGCAGTGAGCAACAGCTTCTGCCTGAGGAAAGTGATCAGCTGTCAGGTGGGAGCTTTTATACTGCAATCAACTAATCAGCTGGATCAAAGGCCACTGAACTCCCGCCTCAGGTTGACAGACGTGACTCCCATGGGCATGCAGGGAAAAAAGGCCCTTAACTGTCTGAAAACAAGCATTTGATTTCAATTAGGTCGCCTGCCTCTGCCGGTCCTGTCGCTGCCACACCGGCAAACACACCCAAGAGAAAGGTGCGTGGGGGAAGGATGGCGGAGGGTTCCTGGCCCGTTCCGCATTTTTACAAATTTTCCACCCAACCCGACTCCATTCCCGCCCGCACGGACCCCAGAAAATTCCGGCCATTATACTCCCAGTAGCTGGAAGAGATAGCAGTTTGGATAGGAAAACAAAAATATCTATTAAAATCTTCCCGAACTTCCTATCCTACACTCTTACCTTCTCCTTCTTTCATTCATGCTGATGTACTGCTCAATAGGCAGCAGAGGCCCTCCCAGTAACTATTTACTCTTCATGAGTGAGCATCTGTAGGCCAGTTGATCAGGGAAGTCTGTGTTGCACTGGATTGTGTCTTCAGTGTGCAACGAAGAGGGGAAAAACTGCCTTTCAGCCCAACCTTCATCCTCTCTAACTTGGTTCATTGAGGCCAGCTGTGGTCCCTCTACTACATCTTCAGCTGAAATCATATAACTTAGTAAAGACTGGGCATCAAACCTGGGATCATCTTGATCTGAATGGCTCCATATCACATGGTGTATTTACCCACGAAGCTATCTTAAATTTCACAGATAAACAGGTCTGTTATTATGCTGTTCCCTGCGGGGTCTTTCTGTACTAAAAGTGGCTGCTGCGTTTGCTTACGTAAGTGACTGAAATTCAAAAATAATCCATCATGTGTGAATTACTTGGAGATATTTGAGAGATATATGACACTATAGATGTGGATGCCTTTCTTTATCTTCCTTGCTAGCACATGCACCAAGTGACAAAATTATGGAGTGGTCATTATACAGTGGTCATTATACAGTGGAGTCACTCGAGGGGGATTTTAAAATCAAGGTGATGACATCCATGGTGGATAATAGATTTTACACCCTATCCCCCCATACAATAATTTTAGGAAATAAACTCTCGTATTAGAGTAAAGTTTTCTCCCTCACTCTCCCTCCCCAACTTCCCTCATTTCCCTCCCCTCCCACAAACACAGAATGTGTTAAACAGGATGGTCACATTAGAAGCTTGGAGCAGCAAAACAGAACAATTAGACTCCACTTTGCAGCAGAAGATGGCACAATACTAAGGGAGCTATTTTGAGGTTTAAACTACTCAACCTCTAGCTTCTATTGGAATCTATGTGCACTGAAGTGGAATGCAAAAATACCCTTGCACAGTTGTTGGATATTCGTTCTCTTGAGGATTAGGCCGCTCATATTTTATTGTTTAAAGCATTCCTGAGCCAGGCCTTTGTTTTTTTTGAAGGCTAATCAAGTTCAAACATCAGCATATTTTTGACTTGGCAACTGAAGTGACACGACCCCATGGTTTGAATTTTTGTGGGAAAGACATGCAGTCGATTCTAAGAATCGTATGAAACTTTTGTATTTTGCTGCAGTATATCTGAAGAAACACAAAAGGTCAAACACACGTTCATTTCTCATGGTCTACTTCCTGTTGAGAATTCAGCAGCAATATACTTACACTGAAATATTGCCAGATACCAAACAAAGGCAATATAACTTGCAAAATAAATTTATATTTAAAAAAAAGTGCCAAATCTGGAGTGCAGCTAAAAATGACACCTTCCCAGCACACAAACTTTTCATAGTCAAGTAGATAAATGAAATGGGAAAAACAAAATTAAGACTGTGAGCTGTGTAATGGACAGCTTTGGCTACCCTACTGAAACTGCTTTGACATTCAACAGAAACATTAGGAACAATGTTTTCTGGTTGTAAGCAACTGTAAAAGGCCATAAACAAATGCAACTTGATAAAGGCTGTGGCCGTTGATTGCCAATTTGTCATATGGGCCTGCACAGTTCCCGTGTTGTGAGGAGACTTTTAGTACCACCATCGCACTTCCTCCTAGAAAGACGAATAAGGGCAAAGGGGCTCAAACAAGTTTGGCGACATCAAGATAAAACATAGTCTGAAGCAACCTAGTTAGGGTGAGCTAGTGGCCCAGCTTGCTGTAACATGCAGCTTTGCACCCGTGATTCTGAACACAGGAACATCCCAGTCTCAACTGGACTGTCAGGAGGAGGGCCCAAGCAAAGATAATCAGAATCACAAGAGCTCACTCTCACGCACCTTCCTAATGATCAGTTTCACTGTAACAGTACGCTGTGGGAAGGGCAAAACAAAAAAAAACTTCAAAGAAACACAGCCCAGTCAAGTATTTGAGAATAGTGAACAGGCTAATGTCTCTTTTCTCCTTTGCCCAACATTCATTCTTTCCTGTTATGTACACACATTATATACAATATTTATATATAAATATACACATATATACCTTTACACACAAGAAATAGGAACAGGAGTAGGCCATTCGCCCCCTCCGCCTTTCAATAAGATCATGGCTGATCTTCTACCTCAACTCCACTTTCCTGCACTATCCCTATATCCCGCAATTCCCTTAATATTCAAAAATCTATCAATCTTGGTCTCGAATATACTCAACGACTGAGCCTCCACAGCCCTCTGGGGTAGAGAATTCCAAAGATTCACCACCCTCAGTGAAGAAATTCCTCCTCATCTCAGTCCTAAATGGCCAACCCCTTATTCTGAGACTGTGACCCCTGTTCTAGACTCCCCAGCCAGGGGAAACATCCTCCCTGCATCTACCCTGTCAAGCCCTGTAAGAATTTAGTATGTTTCAATAAGATCACCTCTCATTCTTCTAAACTCGAGATTATAGGCCTAGACTATTCAATCTCTCCTCATAGGACAATCCCCCCATCCCAGGAATCAGTCTGGTGAACCTTCGTTGCACTCCCTCTATGGCAAGTATATCCTTCCTTAGGTAAGGAGACCAAAGCTGTACACAATACTCCAGGTGTGGTCTCACCAGGGCCCTATATAATTGCAGTAAGATGTCTTTACTCTTATATTCAAATCCTCTTGTAATAAAGGCCAACATACCATTTGGTTTCCTAATTGCTTGCTGTTCCTGCATGTTAACTTTCGGTGATTCGTGTACAAGGACACCCAGGTCCCTCTGAACACCAACATTTCCCAATCTCGCACCATTTAAAAAATACTGTTCTTCTATTTTCCTACCAAAGTGGATAACTTCACATTTCTCCACATTATATTCCAGTTGCCATGATCTTGCCCACTCAGTCTGTCTATATTCACTTGAAGCCTCCTTGCATCCTCCTCACAACTTACATTCCCACCCAGCTTTGTATCATCAGCAAACTTGGATATATTACATTTGGTCCCCTCATCCAAATCATTGATATAGATTGTGAATAGCTGAGGCCCAAGCACTGATCCTTGCAGCACCCAACTAGTTACAGCCTGCCAACCCGAAAATTTCAGTTCCTCATTCTTTTCCCTCCTCCGATTGGCTGCCCATGGCTCACGTGATCCCAGGGGACGCATCGCACTAACTACGCCCGTGACACGCAAGCACAGCGCGCCGGCAGCTGGGCCAAGCCCCGGAGCGGAATTCCACGGGGCCCTACAGCTCAACTGCCGGCGCGCAAGTAAGTGCAGGTCGGGGGCTTACACCCGCGGGAAGCCCCCGACCCGAATTTCTGGGCCATTATTAAGGACATGGTAACAGGGCACTTAGAAAATAATAATAGGATTTGGCAGAGTCAACACTGATTTATGAAAGGCAAATCATGTTTGACGAATCTGTTTTGAGGTTGTAACTAGCAGCATAGATAAGGGGGAACCAGTGGATGTGGTGTATTTGGATTTTCAGAAGGCATACGAAAAGGTACCACACAAGAGGTTATTAAACAAAATTAGGGCTCCTGGGATTGGGGGTAATATACTAGCATGGATTCAGGATTGGTTAATGACAGAAAACAGAGAGTAGGAATAAATGGGTAATTTCCTGTCAATCTTATGAATACTACGGCCCCAAAATAGCAGTAAACCTTCAAATAATTTTTTTTTTTTTTTTTTTTTTTTTAAAAACATCACACTTTTTAAATAAACTATAAATTACATTAGCTATTTTAAACAATAATTTAAATTTTTGAAAAAAATAATTTTATATTCTAACAGGGCTAAAAATAAACTTACCTTGCTTTAAAGTATTTAAAAATAATAAACCTGTGGAAAAAATGTTTTAATTTTAATTAATTGACCACTTACCTTGTAAAAAGCAGGCCTTATGCCTGCTTTTTACATTTCTAAATACTGCAGGCTTACCTTCCCGGGAAAATCTGCAAAAAAAACCTAAGTTCAAAGCACACACGCAGCCTCCCCTGCGCGCGCGTTCGACCTCTGAACCCCTTCGTTCAGAGGATCGGAAGTGCCGGTTTCCCACGCATGCGCAGTGCATGCAGAAAACCAGCACTTCCATTCGGCCTACGGGTGAGTACCCCATGCGTACTCACCCGCGGAGACCCAAATTTCTGGGCCAATAGATTCTAGCATTTTCCCTACTACTGATGTCAGGCTAACTGATCTGTAGTTTCCCATTTTCTCGCTCTCTCCTTTCTTAAATTGTGGGGTTACATTTGCTACCTTCCAATCCACGGGAACTGTTCTCGAATCTATGGAATTTTGGAAGATGTTAACCAATGCATCCACTATCTCTATAGCCACCTCTTAAAACCCTAGGATGTAGGCCATCAGGTCCAGGGGATTTATTGGCTTTCAGTCCCATTTCTCCAGTACTTTTTTTTTATTTTTACTAATACTAATTTCTTTCAGTTCCTCATTCTCGCTAGACCCTTGGTTCTCCACTATTTCCGTGAGGTTTTTTGCATTTTCTTCCGTGAAGACAGACACAAAGTATTTGTTTTATTTCTCTGCCATTTCCTTATGCATTATTTTAGACATGGTAAACACAAGCAAAAGCATATATTTAAAGGACACACTTGTATTTCAACATACCTGGTTCCTAGTTGCTGAATATTCTGGATTGACTGGAAGAAAGGGCACAGCACTGCGCTCGGTTACTAATGTGCTATGGTTCTGGGTGGCCAGCCACACTGCAAGTACAGCAAGATAATAATATTAATGAGCATGAAATTGTTCATTGAGTAATAGCACTTTACAAGCTTCTGCGAACAGTGTGGATTTTTTTTTTAAACAAATAAACTTGCCAGCGAAGAAGTTAACCAGCCAATTCATGCTTCTACTGTCATACACCAAGTTATTCTGAACAATATGGCCCGGCTGTGGGGATCATTTCTATTTTAACATCTTAAAAGTTCAAACCTAAAATTTTGTGATTTCCCTCTCCCTTAAAGGGGGTTACCATGGAACAAGAGCCGTTTTTTGGTCTAATAGGGTCCAAACTAAAAGCACCAAAACTATAACTACAGCTAGTAATGCTAGGTTTGTCCCAGAAATTGAGGAGCTCAGTATGGGATTGTGCAAGTTATGACTGCTTTAAATCAATAGGTTAATAAATGCAATTATCTAAAAAGGACTAGAATACAGACTCCCAGGGATAAATTTACACTTATTATGATTATGTTACTAGGCCTGCTAGTAGAACATTCATTCAAGTGATTCAGTGAAAGGGAGAAAAGATGTGTTGATATCCTGGTCAGGGACCCTGTGGTCAAAACATTAATGTCCTCCAGCATTTTTAGCATCCTCTAGTGGCTAAAAATGTGCAATGCAGCGAGTCAATTTACTCCACATTTATTCTAATTGGGACTCTCAGAATATTCTCTGTAGATAGTGGACCATGAGATTACCAGCCTGGTAATTTGTCTTTCCCTGCAGTAATTGGAGATTTACAGCAGGTGCTTACAGCAGCCCGAGCTGAATCTCCCACTTTGCAGACCAGCTATCGAAAGGTAGCTTTTCTGTGAATCTGTTCATAATGTAAGGTAGCCTTATCAGAAATGCCAACATGTCTTTCAATTTGTCTTTTTGCAAAAAGTCAATCCCAGAGCAGTAATCTAAAACATTGTAATATCCCCTCCCTTAAAGACCCTGTGTCTGAATGCAAAACCTTGTTTATAGAACTGTAAAGATCCAATAAGTGCCATAGGTGAAAAGTACAGTGAACAACCTGAAAATGAGAAATGTAAAGACATCGCATGGATATGATTTGATGTTCTTTCAGATGTACTCTTCTCACATTTTAAGTTGATATAGTGCCACTAGAATAGAAACTTTGATTTTGATTAGAATCATAAAATCTTATAAAACAGGTGGTGTACATTTGGCCCATCATGCCTGTGCCAGCTCTCTGAAAGAGTTATCTGTCTAGACCCATTCCCTAACCTTTAGAAATGTTTCCTTTCCAAATATTTGTCCACTTCCCTTTTCATGCTCGGGAAGCTGCTTTTACTACTGTACCTGGTAGGACATTCCATGTCCTAACAATGTATAAAAATGTTTCTCCTAATCTCTCCCTTCATTCTTAGATGACTTCAAATTTATACACTCTAGTTACTACCTCAGATTACAGCTACACACTGTAATTGTATTAAGATTTTGAAAATACTTGCACAATAACCTCATAGAATAGGTGAATTCACACTTAAATATAATAGGGCTTTATAATATGTGAATGTACACCTATATGTACGATAGCTACATTGAATATGGAAAACATACTTTGAGAACCTAAAAATCAAATTTGACAGATTTATTACAAATCCTGGTCTTTTCTACATCATTTCAGTTGGCTGTTCATTCAACCTGCCTAGATTTATCTGAATTTTGAATCAAAAGCATCAAAAAAAAGTTATATAGTTGAAAGCTTTAATATATTTTGTATATAGGAAACATTTGCTCCCCCCCCCCCCCCCACATCAGTTGAGTGCTGTCACTGGATTTATTTAACACATTGGTACTGACACCATATAGGAGAAATGATATGTAAGCTAATATACTTTTAATACTTTTCTGCAACATAGCCCTATCGCTTTAAATGTTCTCATCAACAGTAATTCATCCTGATGTTACGTAGCTCAAAATACTCTTCTAGACACAGCCTAAATTTGGGGGGAAAAAACTGATTGCACTGTTCAGTTTCTCAAGTGTAAATATGAATGCCACAAAATATTTCACAGGCCCATGATTACACTATATTGAAATAGAAACATAGAAGATAGGAGCAGGAGTAGGCCATTCGGCCCCTCGAGCCTGCTCTGCCATTTAATGAGATCATGGCTGATCATCCAAATTCAGTACTCTGTCCCTGCTTTCTCCCCATATCCCTTGATCTCTTTAGCCTTAAGAAATCCTAGTAAGAACATGGAGTTCCAAGAACTGGAAGTGCATATCAAATAATGCCGATGTTTTAATAATTGTCAAGAGTCTTCATTCAGCTGCATCATCTGACTAGGTCGGAAACATTCCAGATTAAGTGGCGTTTTGTGACAAAGGTGATGTAACTAAAATGGCAAGTGCATAGGTCAAGTCTGCCCTGCCGCTCATTTCCTTAATTCCTCCATTAAGCAAAGCTCTAGATAACATTGTACATCCTATTGAAGATAGCCACAATACTGAATAATTATGGGCCCTTTAGTTTATAATTTGAACATGTATGGAACCATAAAATGATTTAAAATCTATACAGAAAGGCATGTCATTTCATTAATCTTAGTTATTTTTAAACTTTTCTTTAAAGCTCCAGAATCTGGAGCATAATTCTCATCTGCATGCTTTTTCAATTCTAGTTTTAAAAAAAATATATATATTCCTTAGCGGAAAGAGATAAAAAGTGTTACAAATGAAGCTATTATTTGTTTGCAATTTATTACACATTTAAACGTATAAAGTAATCATATTCAAATTGTTGGTTTTACGACCAATAAGCATTTCACCATCATCTCTGCAAAAAGTTCAAAATAATGAAATATATTTTGTTTGAAGAGTGAGTAACGAGGACGTGTGGGGAACGGTCTAATTTAGGGCAGACGTAGTATGACACAGTCAGATCATACACAGTGACATTGAGAGAGAGAGAGAGAGAGAGAGGGAGAGAGAGAGAGAGAGAGAGAGAGAGCCAAAAGCACTTCTTTTAATAGGAGTTACATTTTCTCACCTCGGCAGGCTCAGTCATCTCTCCCAAACCAGCCTCCTTTGGATGACATCACTCAATATTTAGATGAAAAATATTCACAAAGGAGGAGACAGACACTTTGTTTTTTTTAATTAAACAACCATTTGATTCTTTAAAAATACGAGCAATAATGGTAACAGGACTGCTGACGGATCCTATTTCACACTACCCAGTAAACTCCAGGGTATTCGGTCTCAGGGGTTGCTTTCTGCTACATTACCAAACAGATGGTTTTTTTCCATTAAAATTAGTTAAAGACAAATAAAATCAAAACCTTTATCTACAGTAGCTTTTTCTTACAACATGTAGACAATAGATTACCCATATACACACACACACATTACTGGAAAGTCATCTTTATTCAGTTGTAAATCTGAAAGTTCAAAAAGGCGCTGTGGAGTAAATTAAGCTTAAGAAGTGAATGCATTAAAGCATTTACAGAAGTGCCTTCTGAACATTCAATAGCTCAATTGAGAACACGGGACAGGTAATGGCTGTACTTAGTATTAATCTAACATCGTACAAATACTGTATAATGTACCAACCTAATGAATACCTTAATCACACTCTAAAATAACAGCATAAAAATTATATTTTTAAATACGCTTGGATGTTCAATCACAGGATGATTAAGTGTGCAATTACACATTTTCATCCTGCCAGAAATCAATTCTAGAATGAATGAAAGACTCCTGCTTTTTTTAAGGGGGGGGGGGGGGGATTTTTAAAGTTCCAGGACAGCAATGCAACAATAATCAAAGCTTGCATAGTTCCTTATTAAATTCATTAATTTATGTACCATAAAGGTAAGGGGCATTAGTGCTGGAAAATAGGAAAAAAACCTTGCACTTTGAGGCCAATCAGCATCACCCACTCCAAAACCAGCAATCATACATGTTCTATTGTTCTCTGCTCTAACGTGCCTTAAAACCAACTTCTCAAGACCACTCCCTTTTCTGCATCATCGTGTGGGTTTCTATTTCCCCACACCAACCATTCTAATGGCCTGAGTGAGGCTGCCAATTTAGTGCCAAAATGTGGGTGAATTTGCACCATGAACCACTAGGACTGTGGGTTGGTAGTACGCAACGGGACTTATAGCCAGAATAGACTTTTATTCCATCAGTCTGGGCTGGATTTGAACCCAGATTGGCAAGTATGCTAAATACAGTATCACTAAGTTCCCCAAAAATTAATTTAGTATTTTAATTTGAACATGATGCATGCGGCTTCACGCTCATCATTCATTCACTTCACGGTAAACTGACATGCTCTGGGATGATACTAAATACCCCACCACCCCACCACTCATACCACCTGCATTCTCCATAGTGCACCCTAATTAGTGGTATCTTATAATATGGAATTATGTGGAATTCAGATGTTAGTTATTGACAATTAGACTTTTTTTGGGTGGGGGGGGAAGCTAAAGAAGAGTTTGGTTGTTAATCTACATTTGGGTTAAAATATATAGCATGGCTGTAATATAACCCTTCAGTTCAGATGACTGGGAGGAAACATTTGCACTTTGCTCTTATGGATTGCAATAGCATACAAACCCAGTAACAGTCTTGTCATTTTCTTTTTAGTTTAAATCCACTCACCAAAAAATTGCGTTACTGACAATAACGTAGCAGAGTGAGTTCAAACACTATCCATTCATCTCTGGACTCGGACTTGAATCCAGCCTTGGCAGGAAGGAGACTGAAGGATCTCCTTTCCCCACAGCTATTAAAAGGTCCCATGTGTTACAAGTTTAGTCAGCCTCGATCCAATTACCAATACACATGCATCCACATCACTAAACCACTTTCAGAGAAGATATTCTGGAAAAAATGAAACAGCTCTTAAAGTTCTTTTCTCATTTAGACTTGCAGGCACTTGACAAATGCAGCTGTCGGATTTAAAGCTACATTTGATAAATATACCAAGACACCGTCCTTAATCCTGTCAACATAGTATTTGCCCATTTGCTGTGCTTATTTGTACAGCATGCATGAAAGGGGGACATGCACACCATTCAGAATCAATGCTATTCAAACACCGGCCATTACTTACAACATTGCCCTTTTCCTCAGAGCTAAAATCAATCTGCAATGGGTCAATGCAAGTATTTCAGGCAATTTCTGATCGGGTGCCTCAAACTGCGATAAATGCATATCCAGTATACTCAAATTCCTGAAGCAAGTCTAGTTCTACAAAGTTCTAGACTTTCTTTTGGTAGTGGTATACCTGTCCCGGTTAATATATAGGCCTAATTACAACAAAGGTTTTGTAGCCTACCTCAGCTATTGTACATGATTGCATGAAGAGGAGACTAGTAGAAAATAAGCTGAAGGCTAAGAGCATTTAGGAAAAAAAAAGGCCCCAGGTTTGATACCCAGTCTGTGCTGAGTTAGCCGAGGTGTACAACTAACATTCACTTCTCGGGGCTAGGGAGAAGGAAAAAAGCCAGTATACTCATTTCTAATTGCTATCCAGTGACACCTGCTGGAAAGAGTGCACATCAGGGAAAGGTAGGCTTGGGCCCAGCTGTGATGCCTTCTATGGCGAGTAGCCTGCAAACACTCGTCTAGGCTCAGAGGTGAAAATTGGTCATTTGGACAAAGTACCAAAGGATGGCTGACCATCTGTAAAATTTGTACGATTGCAAGGGACAGCATTTTGAAGCAGGGAAGGGGAGAAAATCTGGAAAGAAAATTCAACACCTCAAATTTTCATCTCACATCTACACGTTCAGTTAACAACGGTGAAAGACCAGGCACTCAGGATATAGTCATCAGCAATCATGCTTATGAGACCGCCAATTTTTTTTTAACAAAGACCGCCAATTCCAAACTAAAATAAGTGATGTTCTGAGCACGCCACGAACCATATCATTTGCACTCTGGAAAAGGATGTTTAGCAACCAGCTCAAAGTAAAACAACCAACCTTCACGTAAAATTAAACCGCCCTTGGACTCAGTACAATGCATCTTCATAGCTGTGAAAATAGTTCAACTAGCCAAAACAAGGTCACACAAAGTGAAGACAAATAGCCATGATAAAAACTATTAAAAATGATTCTTACCTTATTTGAGGTCTCGTTTTTATAATGTATTGCAGTTAGGGTAGCAAGTTAAATCCACTTTAAAACCAAAATGTACCTTGTTTGAGCCTCCTGCTCTAAAGCATTAAGCTGGAATAAGCTTTGATATTAAAACTCTCCTCTTGTCTTGGTAGCTAGCAACTATGTTTAGGAAACATGTCGAAAGAACCAATAGGCTGCTGAATAGCAGAAATGTATTGAAACGGATCAATTTACGGCAGAATTAAACTGCCTGAGCTCCGAGCAGCACATATTCCATTCTTGCACAGCTGCCCCTGCAGTACACACACAGTTAAATACCCACATGTTTCTTATCCTCATCAGATAATGGGAGAGTGCTACAACCAAAAGCTTTTCCAAAAATGGATAGGTTTTTCAGTTGTCGAAAGTCTGTTGGCTGCAATAACATGCACTCCCCACAGTAAGCACATTCCTATCACATTTCCTTACTAAAACTGTATACATAATTGAATTTTGCTGATTATCATTCAGCTGGCTCCAGTATTACACTACATTATAGGCTTTCTTCACAAGAGTATTAATTTAAGACCAAAAAAAGTGATTTTAAACAATTAGTGATCTGTTCTGACAAAACTAAGTTTAAAAAATGCTTAGTAGATTGTGAACTTTTCAGTAACTCTCAACCCCAAATAACTTGGTAATCCTGCTCAAAAATGATAGCCAAATGGTATATTTAGTATATTAAGACATCCATGAGAAGAGCTCCGATGGCGCAGTTGGTGAATGCACTGGTTAGTGTGGAACAGAATAGCACAGATCTAGAAGATCCCAAGGTCAATAGCTGGTCTATGCTGACTGGAGGCAAGTAAGCTGCAATTGGCCTCTGCACCCGTGAGCTAGCGAATGGAGAAAAAGACCGTCGGGACTTCGGCTCCTGATAAACATCCAAGAACACCTGCTGGAAACTATGTGAATACAGACATAAAGATGCTCAATGAAGACAGAATCAGGCTGGGCTGGGCTATATCCTTCTTGGTTGAATAGCTTGAAACATTCACACGAGTAGTTCTGGAGGGCATTAATGGGGGGGAGGGGAGGAAAGAGGGGAGGAGGAGAGTGAAGAGAAAGGTAGGGAGAGGGAGACATGTCTTCGGTGATGAAGTAGTCACTACCTGCCACACATTCTAAATATTAGATGACTAAGTTATACATTTAGACAATACCGACTTCATAAGTTCTGCATAGCAGCAAGTACTGGTTACTATCAAATCTGAACTAAAATAAATAATAAAAGGGGTAAAATCAATTTATAGAATATGTCAGATGGTATAGAACTGAAAACATCTCAATTTTCACTTGTAGTTTGAAGCACAAGTAGGTATCTCTGCACTCTTACAGAAACTATAATATGACCTTGAATTGCTATCTTGCATCTTTGTCAACACAAACTTCAAAGCTGTTCCCATGGGCTCTCAAGATCATTAACTGCACATCACACAGCCAAAAGCTTAATTCAGAAGGAGGAGCAGATTTTACTGCTAGACTGAAAACTAATACTGATACTTCTATGAAATATTTTTGTTCCAACAGATCTGATTAAAGACCTGAAGAGAAAATTAGCATTTGCAAACAGTTAAACACAAGATTCTTGTGTCTTCATTTTACAGATAACTTAAAACATTCAGCTCAAGTTACTCGTCCCTTTAATAACATCCAAATTTTACTTCTGCAGCAGTGTGATGAACCCCAATACTTCAGTTTGGCTCACATCTGCTGCACCAGCTCCTGCACAGCCGGTCCTCACCAGATCCTGCTGCCAGTTGCCTGCCACCTTGCTGCCTACTCTGGGTTTAACGGCAAGACATAAAAATTGCACACATCAGTAAAGAAAACATGTGACAGCCATAGAGGCATGGGGAGACAATTCAGTGACAAATTAGGGCCAGTGGAGTGCCTCACTGTCAACTAGGTAGAGACTAAACAATCTGATTGTGCAGGGCTATGGGAATAATTGGATCGCTCTTTCAAAGAGCCGGCACAGGTGCGATGGGACAAATGGCCTCCTCCTGTGCTGTATGATTCTATAACGGAGTACTGCAAAACATTAAGGAAATGGAATGCTCAAAGAGGCGCCATTTAAAATAAATAGTAATTTAATTCCTGACTTCAGTACATTAACTCTACTGCACTCTGGCTAGTAAAAATATTTTAGTTTTAAACAGTACATATTTGTGTGTGAATGGATAGAAAATGTGACTAATGCAAATATTTCCTGTTGTACAACACAAAAATAAAAACACTTTCACCACAATGCACATTTCCATTCTTAATGACTATTCAGAGCCCCCTGTTGGACAATCGTGTGAAGATATCCTGGGCAGACAGAGTTGGTGGTGATGCTGTCGGAGAACCATACCCTAATAATGAGACCATGCTTTCAAAAGAGGTAGTGGGGAAGAAAATAGACAAGAAAACTACTCTCACATTTTTCCAAGTATCAGAACCATGCCTCAATTCAAGAGCTACTTTCTGATCTTCTCACCCACATCATTCTGTACACCGTGAAGGTAGACAAAAATGTATCTGTATCTATAAGATTAAACTGGGATATGAAGAACATTTTGCTATTGTATGAAGAAACCTGTTCTAGATCGCTGGACTCGCCCACGGTTTCTGTAGTTTCTTTCCTTCACACTCCACATTGAGTGCTCAATAACGCGAGTGATGGGAATAATGTAGAATGGAACACTTGACAACTGGCATGGTGCAGCAGTATTTTAAACTCAAGTCAGAAGACCATCAACTACATAATAATAGTTCTACTTTCCATATGAGCCATCCTTATGGCCTTAAGTAAATTTGCTAATTCAATACCTAGTGTTAAATTATGGGTAGTTTGAGACTGTGGAGTTGCTCCTAGTAGGAAATGAGGTGAAAATACCCAACTTTATTGCACATATGATCCTTACAGCAAGCAGACCTCACTCTCCCACTCCACATACCACTGTTAAATATTTTAAAAGGTCCATAGTTTCACATTTACAGCAAAAATGCATGAACTTTCCACATACCTGCATCATTCTCACGTCGATCAACTTCATCGTAAACATCCATTGCAAGTTCTTCAAAAAGGCGGTTATTCAGCTGCGCAGAAAGAAAATGGAATGTATAGCAATTTATAAACTTCAAGCGTCTTTTGCAAAGAACTGTTCAAACTGAAACCATGTAGTTCATTGATGCATTTCAAAGGAAGGCTTGCACGGGCCTGTATTATCTTTATGCTGTACAAGCCATGCACCAACACCCATAATCAACTGAGGGAAGACTAACAACTTATGTTAAAGCATTAGGTGTATACCATTTCTGTTGAGAAAATTAAAAACCACAGCATCTTTTTGCCTGTGTGTACAGGCCACATTTCAAGTTTTCATTAAAAACTGCTACATTTTAATTACTGTATTTAACTTTGCTACAAAGGTCTTTAAAGATATTAGACAATATTTTCTAGTTCATAATTCAAGGGCAACTGAAAATACTTAATGGTGGGGTTGTCCAACTCCAATTTGGCTCGGAGAAGCAGACATAGCTGATCTGCTGGTGGGGGAATTAAAAACAGATAGTGCTGCTGACTCCTGCAGCAGGAGTGCCGTGGGTTGTCATGCACCTCCCACTGTGAGAACTATGTTATTTTTATTCCTTCCCCCTTCCAAGACTTAGTTCTTTCTGCCAGTAGGTTTCTCAAAGGGAGTGCTTTTTTTTGTACTCCCTCAGCTGTGAGCGAGAGAGATCGTTGCTGCCAGGTTGCTGGCCTGCTGTGTGTTTGCAGCTTTATCCTGTTTCAGATTTCCAGCTTTTGTCACATTTTGCTTTTCGTTGCTGTTGGAGCCATGCTAAATAGCCCTTTACAAAGGCTCACACAGAGCCCGAGTATGTCAGCACTTTGCCTGCCCAACAGCCTGCTTCTCCTGAGCCTATGTCCCAGTTCTGCTGTCTCTAACCCACCTGCCCGAGTTTCCAGGCTGCTGCCTCTCCTCACTCCCTCCCCCTGTGGTTGCAGATATAAAGAGTAAAAACAGAAGAGTAAGAGGAACAATAAAAAGGGAAAGTGAAAAGTAGTAAGAAAAGGTACAGACAGATGCACGTGCAAACACACACACACACACGCAAAAAGAGGGGAGTTGGAAATGGTGTAATCCAAAGACTCAAAAAGCACAAAATAGACTGGGAGCTGAACAAAGACCACTGGCATCCAGCTTTCACAGAACAATGAAGAGAATCGTAGAATGAGATTTACAAAACACCGGTAAAACCACAAAATCTCCTGTAATAAAAAAGGGAAATTGACTTATTCAGTCATTGTAAACCTGTGGACACAATTGTGATTCTTTTGGACTCAAAGGTATTGATCATGTGTGGTCCATTTACTTGTGGCACACGGATCTGGTCTGCTGCTCCAAAAGGTTGGACATCACTTATTTACGCAGAACCGTGTTTCTGGTACATCTTATAATTTTACAAGGCAAAACCTGTGTGACAGGGTTTTGAATAAATTTACAAAGAACTTAATATTGCCAATAGGTGACCTTGTGTACCATCATGCTGTGCCATGGAGGGTAGGGCACAGATCTGTGTCCACTTTTCACTCATATGCCAAGCTACCCACTGCAACCACTTCAACAGAGGATGCACCAAACAGACAGCAGCAAGAAAAGACAAGCAAAGCCCATGTAGAAACTCAGAAGTCTACAGCACAGAAGGCTATAGTGTTTGCGCTGGCTCTTTGATAGATGAATCCCAGTCCGAATGGCCTAGTATTTCCTAATTTCGCCACATCTTCCTCTACTTCAAATAACCATTGTATTTTTTAATGAAAAATTAAATCATTATCTGGCCATCAAGACTATACTTCTATTATTTCAACTCACTCAGCCTATGATCCAATCATATCTAAAAATCAAGCAGTCAGGAGAGTTAAGAAAAGAAAGGCTTGCATTTATAAAGCACCTTTCATGACCAGATGTCTCAAAAGCACTTTACAACAATAACTACCCTTCAAAAAGTACTTCATTGCCTGTAATGTAGGAAACGCGGCAACCAATTTGCGCACAGCACACCCTCACAAACAGCAATGTGATAATTGTAGTGTATGTACCTTTAAGGGGAGAACTACTTTTTACAGCTCCTGTATATTGTCGTACCAGCAGTGACCACAGCTGTATATAAACCCTGAGTAGGGATCTGTACTTTTAGTTTTAGAGTAACCCTCATCCAGTAAACACCTATTGTTTGTTATCTGCAGTCTCTGTCTATTTATTGAAGGACACCATACATCAAGATACACGGATTTAACAGTGGCGACGAGTGGATTCAAACCTACCTGCAACTCTGCATCACCTCCCAGGGATTCGCTCCTGGAGAACAGTAAAAAAAGAGGCCGAGTCCAGAAATACGGGCGTCGACCATCCAGAGAAGACCGAGCATCGCAGAGGAGGCTGTTGAGAGCTGGACTTGGTTCTCCAGTCAAGACGATCCAGCGCAACGGGATGGCAACAGGTACGGCGCAGACCCTTCCCGGACAGCGGCGGCTGGAGCCGACCGACGGCACAGATAAAGGCCGAGCAGCGTTGACGGGGTAAGAGAGAGGGTAAAGCGCACAGGGCGCAGCCGGGGTTCGGGACCGAGCAGCGTCAACGAGAGGCGCGCGCAGAGCGCAGTGATCAAGGGCCGAACAGCGTCCGTGGAGAAGGGAAGCGCGGGAGACGCCATCTGAGCCGCAGCGAAGAAGGGAGAGCGCGGGAGACGCCATTTTTTTTTAGCCGCAGCAGAGAAGAAGGGAGAGCGCGGGAGACGCCATTTTGAGCCAGTCTAACCACACCCAGGGATGCCGAAGAGTGGCAGTGTCACAGCGTTCGACAGTGAAGTCGACGATTGGACGACATATGTTGAACGCATAGAAGTGTACTGCAAGGCGAATGAAGTGCCAGATGACAGGAAAGCGCTGGTATTGTTGAATTCAATGGGTGCAAAAACGTATGGCTTGCTGTGAAACCTAGTAACCCCAGAGAAGCCAGCGGAAAAGGATTTTGAAAACATAGTGTCAATCCTACAGGACCACTTAGACCCCACGCCGCTGCTGATAGCGGAAAGATTTAAGTTTCACAAAAGGAACCAGCATAAAGATGAAAGTAATGCTGAGTTTTTAACGGACCTGCGCAAGCGATCGAAACACTGCCAGTTTGGAACAGGACTAGCAGATACTTTGAAGCCCACACACAAACTTGTCCCTTAAAGTGAAGGAACCCAGAAACGGCTTCTATCAGAAAAGGATCTTACGCTGGACAAGGCTTTCAGCATGGCAGTATCACACGAAGCAGCAGCACGGGGCGCGGCAGAGATACAACGGAGACCGCAAGAATATGGCACAAATGAAATGTCATACGGAACAGTAAAGTGCTATCGCTGCGGCAGAACAACACACGACCATAAGGACTGCTGGTTCAAGGACCAAGTGTGCAGGCAGTGTGGAAAAGTAGGACACATAGCAAGAGTCTGCAGGTCGGAAAAGAAAACCAGCAGCAAGAAATCCCCACAGGAGAAGTACAAGGTGGTACATGAGGTGACGGAGAATAGTTCAGATGAACTGCAGAGTGACAGACTCCAGAAGCAAGGAGCTGGGTTGTCTGAAACTACATAATGTGATCAAAACGGAGGATCACCAAACTATCTGGGTCACGCTCAAGATAGCCGGAGTCCAAGTGAAAATGGAATTGGACACAGGATCAGCCCTAACAGTCATAAACCGAAGGGACTACAAGCGGCTATTCTCACATATACCCTTGAGAGATACGGAGATTGTCTTGAAGACGTACACTGGGCAAAAAGTCTACCCCAAAGGAAAAATAAGGGTGAACGTTATATATAACGGCAAGGAAACACCAAAAATGGACCTATATGTATTGCCAGATGGAGGACCACCACTACTAGGGCGTGAATGGATCCGGAAGATACAGCTAGATTGGCAATCCATACAAGCACTGACTGTAGAAGCCAAAAAGGATGACGACGTCACACCTGGACGACTGTCAAAAATGCTAACTGACGCAGTGTTCCAGGAGGGACTCGGAACACTAAGAGGCATAGCAGCGACGATCAAAATAGAGGAAAATGCAAGCCCAAAGTGTTTTTTTTTTTTTTTTTTTTTTTTTTTTTTTAAGGCCAGACCGGTACCTTATGCGATTTGCCCAGCCGTCGAAGCAGAGCTGGAAGGTTTGGAACGTTCAGGAGTCCTGTCCAAAGTGGACTGGAGCGAGTGGGCTACACCCATCGTTCCTGTAATGAAGAGGTCGTTGAGTAATACACCTGGGGAACCAAAGAAGGTTCGCATCTGTGGAGACTTCAAGGTGACAGTGAACCCAGTCCTTCACACTGTACAATATCCGCTTCCGCGGATTGAAGATATTTTCGCCTCGCTATCTGGAGGGAAACGCTTCACTAAGATTGATCTGGCCCAGGCGTACCTGCAAATGGAGGTAGAAGAAGCCTCAAAACAGTACCTCATGATCAACACTCATAAAGGTCTCTACCAATACAACCGGCTGGTGTTCGGGGTAGCATCAGCTCCGGCTATTTGGCAAAGGGCAATGGATCAAGTCCTGCAAGGGATTCCAGGGACCCAGTGTTATTTGGACGACATCCTGGTCACGGGCGAAAATGACAGTGATCACCTCGCCAACCTGGAGCAGGTGCTCACTAGATTGAAGGATTATGGGCTCCGAGCTAATCGCCACAAATGCGAGTTTTTCCAGAAGCAGATCTCGTATTGTGGCCACGTTATTGATGAAGAGGGGTTACATAAGTCCCCTGAAAAGATCGAGGCAGTAGTCAAGGCTCCAGCACCTGAAAATGTGTCACAACTGAGGTCGTTCCTTGGGTTGGTGAACTACTACCATAAGTTCTTGCCGAATTTGTCTACAGTACTACACCCACTGAACACCCTACTGCAAACGGGGGTACCATGGAAGTGGAATGACGAATGTAAACGAGCTTTCCAGAAGTGCAAAGAATTGATCACATCAAAAGAGGTGTTGGCTCATTTCAACCCAGCACTACCAATTCGGTTGGCGTGTGATGCATCACCCTATGGTATTGGAGCGGTGCTGTCGCACAAATTCCCGGACGGCTCGGAGAAGCCAGTAGCCTTTGCGTCTCGGTCACTAACCTCAGCTGAGTGTAACTACGCCCAGATTGACAGGGAGGCCCTCAGCCTAGTGTGGGGAGTAAAAAAGTTCAACCACTATCTGCACGGGCAGAAGTTCACCTTGCTGACTGACTACCAACCACTTGTCTCCATCTTTAATCCAAAGAAGGGCGTTCCGGTGATGACTGCGCAACGGCTACAAAGATGGTCCCTTTTTCTAGGGGCGAACCAATATGAAATCGAGTATAAGGGCACGAAACAGCATGGAAACGCTGATGGGCTATCACGCCTGCCACTGCCTACTGCGGAGGAAGCACCAGCAGTGGACCCTGTCGAAATATTTTATTCGACTATGATTGAACGCTTGCCAGTAACTAACGCTGATATTGAGAAGGAGACCCGAAATGACCAGACACTGTCTCGGGTATATGACTTGACGGTGAAGGGATGGCCAACACATGGCGACTCATTGTTGCCAGCATTCTCATCCAGAAGAGAACAGCTATCAGTATGCCAGGGGACCTTGATGTGTGGATCCCGAGTGGTAATTCCACCCAAGTTAAGGGAGAGTGTGCTCAATGAGCTTCACGAAGGCCATCTGGGAGGGGTGAAAATGAAAAGCCTTGCTAGGGCTTATGTGTGGTGGCCAGGGATCGACCAGCAAATCGAGGACCTGGCAAAGAGCTGCTCAGGATGCCAGAAGGTCCAAAATGCACCACCACAGGCCCCTCTACGCCCATGGGAGTGGCCCTCATCTCCATGGCAACGGGTGCATATTGATTTTGCTGGTCCATTCATGGACTCAATGTTCTTAATAGCCGTGGATGCGCACTCGAAATGGCCTGAGGTGATGAAAATGTCCTCCACCACCACGGAGAAAACTATTGCAGTCCTACGGACCATATTTGCCAGGAACGGCTTGCCAGAGCAGATTTGCTTTGATAACGGACCACAGTTTGTGTCCGAAAGGTTTCGAAGATTTATGAAAAGGAATGGGGTAAGGCATCCAGCCACAAATGGATTGGCTGAGAGGTTCGTACAAACCTTTAAAAAAGCAGTAAGGGCCATGTGCGATGACGACATTCCACTGCAGCATAAGGTGGACAATTTCCTGTTAGCCTACAGAAATGCGACACATGCAGTCACCAACCAGACCCCGGCCATGATGTTCTTTAACCGAAGGTTGAGATCTCGTCTGGATTTGCTCAGACCAAATGTACGAAGAGATGTTGAGAATAAGCAATTCCAGCACATCAATGAGAAGCCGACAAGGAGCTTCAATGTAGGGCAACCAGTCTTGGCCTGCGACTACCGAACAGAGAAATGGCAACCAGGAACGATATGCACTCGGCAGGGGCCACTAATGTACACAGTGGATGATGGGGAGAACATTGAGAGACGCCAGGTCGACCAGATCCTAGAGTCACAGGAACGAGTCAACCCCAGGTCTCGCATACCTGGTGATGAACCCGACATACAGGTAGCATCTACCCCAGAAACAGTAGCATCGGAAGCTGATAAACCAACCGACGACAGGGGGCCAGAATCGCCTCCGCACCAAGAGCAAGACACTCAGGAAAGGCGCTATCCAGAAAGGATCAGGAAGCCGCCCCAAAGACTGAATTTATAAATGGACTATTTGCAGTTAATGTTGCATGTTAAGTGTTAATTGTTAAATGAATGTTATGGTACTGTTAATCTAAAAGGGGAGGAATTGTAGTGTATGTACCTTTAAGGGAGAACTACTTTTTACAGCTCCTGTATACTGTAGTACCGGCAGCGACCACACCTGTATTTAAACCCCGAGTAGGGATCTGTACTTTTAGTTTTAGAGTAACCCTCATCCAGTAAACACCTGTTTGTTATCTGCAGTCTCTCTATTTATTGAAGGACACCATACATCAAGATACACGGATTTAACAATAATGACCAGGTAATCTGTTTTTGTTATGTTGATTGAGGGATAAATATTGGCCAGGACACCAAGGATAACTCCCCTGCTCTTCTTCGAAAAAGTGCCATGGGATCTTTTACATCCACCTGAGAGAGCAGATGGGGCCGTGGTTTAACGTCTCATCTGGAAGACGGCACCTCACTCCCTCAGCACTGCACTGGGAGAGTCAGCCTAGAATTTTGTGCTCAAGTCTCTGGAGTGGGATATGAACCCACAACCTTCTGACTCGGAGGCAAGAGTGCCACCCACTGAGCCACAGCTGATACTACCATACCTGGTAAATCACTTCAAACATTTATCACCCCATGAGTAAAAGCATTTTTCATGTAAGTTATAAATGTATTTTTCACCAATTTAAGTTAATTTAATATTCAGAGCTGTATGGGATCTTAAGTTTTATCTTCCAAATGTTAATGCTGTTCAAAAAATTGATGATTACAAATACAGACCACACATAAAATGCATTACAGTTCGCTTAGATAAAACTAAACTAATGCTCTCTATTACCAAGTTGGCTTTTTTGTTTTAGGAAGAGTACACAAGAAGTACTTGTATATCATTGATTGGCTCCATTGAATGCTTTTCAAAAGGCTTAAGCACACATTCATAAGACATTATAAGTTAACTAAAGCCAAATGTGAGGTGTTCACAGCAAAAAAAAAAACCAGTCACCAGAAAAGGCACTCCCTTCCAAATGGCTCTACCCAGTGCACTATCTAGAGTGGTGCTGAAATCACATATCTGTGTGATCTTCTCTGGTGGCGCTAAGGATGCTACACCATTTGTCTCGGCACCTCAAGGTGTGGTTCTAAGGTTCCTAGCCACTCTCCAGGGGCCCCTAGCAGAAAAAGTGCAAAAGTGCATGCGTGAATGTTGAGAGTATAGGATCGGTCTGTGATTGGGACCCCCTTCTAAACTCACATGAACAGAGGCCACTTCGGAAAGGTGCCAGAAGGCACCTGCTGTGAACCATAGGAGAAGAGAAGAGGATGGGACAAAAAAGGGAAGAAAAAGGCAACAAATTTATATATCAGTCATAAAAATCAGTAGGAGATCATATTGCATCTCCACAATATTGACAAAACTCAGATTCCAGATCATTTTGGTAGAAAATGTGGCCTTACAATATCAAACGTGTGGGAGTCTGTGGCCACTGATGGTGGCTCCTAAACTCTGTGGTAATAACCGTGTGAAAGGTTAAGTTTTTGCTGTGGAAATACTTAGATTCAGATGAATACAAAAGAGTCAAATTTATCACCTTTAAGGTTTTCTGTCAGGACAACTATTTGAGCTAGTTACCAGAAGGCAGCAAAAGGCACAGTGCAAAAATCAATGCGGAAGAAACACCACAAAAAAAGTTTCAAGTGCAATAGAGGCACGCAATATTTATTTAATTTTCATAAGAGGCTGAAAAGATAATGTAGGTTTGAAGGCTTGCAGCACATTCATACAATACTTGAGATATATGTCCAAATGAAGGGTACTGTGCCAAGCTGAACTGGATTATTTTTACAAACATTTTTTGCAAAGATTTTGCTGTTTTAACACACTAAAATCCACTGCAATTTTTTCCAAATGTATATTAATATTTTGTACTATTATTTAATTATTGAATATTAATCCTGGTGAACAAAGTAAATTACTGCAGCTAATTAAAACAAACACTGGAGAGTTTATATTGTAACCATATTAAAAGGTTAAAATGCTAGAAATACAACAGTTGTGACAAAGGAGTCTCTAACTGAAATGTTAACCTGTCTTTTCAGATGCTGACTGACATGTTGTGTATTTCCAGCATTTTCTGTTTTTATTTCTGATTTTTATATTTGTTATCCATAAAAGGTAATTCCAGTATACACAGGCAACTTAATCTGCGTAATATCTATACAAGGAAAGTCCAGTAGTCGGGGAGAAAAAATGTTATTCATAACAATACGGAAGTAATTGTTTATTCATAACTTACTGCTTGAAGTTTCTTTTTGGCAGCCTTAGCCAGTTCTGACAAGTCCAAGCTACTGAAGAGAAACATGAAAGAAACCATAACTCAGGCACCAGGTCAACGAAAACATGAATCTATAAACAGAAGTATTCTCACTTTCACATGGAGCTTGGTAAAAACACCTCCAAAGAACTAATGTTTCCATAAATCTGTTCATCACAGATGTTCACAAATTTAGAATACAAGCAAAGTGACTGAAAACATTTGAAAGCGCAGCAACGTCCTGAAACATCATAAAACGGAGTTTTGTGGTGGACCAGCTTTAAATAGTCATTGCCAAGCACATAACTTAAAACAGAGATGTATTATGGTTACCCCATGGCTGTAGAACTGAAATACTGCAAAATCGTACTACTTGAGCAATTTTACTCAATCACAGCCGACAACCAAGTACCATGAGAACAGCAGCCATCGTCAATAATATCCTGCTAATTATAATACTGTTCTGATGCCCAGTTGGACAAATCACTTACTGAAATGAGGAACAGTTTGTAATTATGAATTTATATATATATTTTTTAAAGTGCTATGAATTTTGTGCATTTAATTAGGGGTGTAAAGATTCAATTCCCTTTTGTCTAAATAGGAATATAGATTCAAGTTTTATTCCTTTCATTGTGTACCTACTTATGAATTTACTTTCATTTTCCTCAAGTGTTTATTAATTTAATCAGCTGGGCGGCTCAGTATTTTTTGTACTAATTTTAGTAAATTATGCAACGCAAGGACTCACAATAAAGCAATGTTCAAGTTGTCATGCATTGCTCATTTTTCCCGAAGAAGGGCGAAAGAAAAAGGGAGGGGAAGCGATAAGATTTTGCACGTCAGCTAAGTTGTCATGCTACCCAATTTAGCATAACTCTCAACTGGAAAATATGCCATAGTAATCTTGATTACCCAAACAATGAGCACAGTGTTCCAACCAGGGAAAAAAAAAAATCATGCAACAAAATTAAATTGGGTGAAATTATAATTAAAGGAATTACTTCATCACTGGTTTGAATTAAGTTCCCACTGAAGTGTCCAGGTGGTATACTTGGAGTGTTATAAAATTACAGGGCAGGGAATGCTTGAAACGTGGGCTGCATGTACACAAGAGTAACAAAAATTCTTATAAACCAAGCTGACTGGTTAATTTTTTTTTAAAAATAAAAAGCATCAATAGCTGAAATGAGCACTTTTTTTCCAGTTTCCACTCCATTTTAGTTCAGAATTATGTTTACTTGAACAGGAAATCCTTTCTTGTTGAGCCGAGTAGGGGTGTGGGTGGCTGGCAGAGAAGACAGAGAATAACTGTACATTTGCTAAGGATATAACCGAGCCGATGAGGAGAGAATCTGGGGGTTGGAGACTGCAAGGAAGTGGAGGATTATGGAATGCCCCAATCAGATTTCAAAATGAGTCGAGTGCTCGACAACACTAGAAGGGGCGTCTAATAGGGAGTTATTTTAGTATTGTATTAAACAATGTTGTAAAGTAATTCCAAGACCCATTGCCTTTCAAAATTCTCAGCTGTAAAATACCAACTTTTAAAAATATATACATTTAGTCTTCAAGTTCAGTTTAAAAGAAAAATTCTGATCTATTTTTGGAAAGTTAAATTAGAAAGAGTGCAGCTATACAAATTTAATTTGTTTCTACAGCAAATTAGGAAAGGTTGATGTGCATTTAGAAACAATTATTTATCAAAATAAATCTGTGCGTTAATTACATAACATTTAAACAACAATGAGATTGATTTAAGATTTTTAAGTGCAATATTTTCCATTTTAAAAAAACCCCAAAATAGTAAATGTTGTCAACCATGCCCTGTGATTACCTGAAAATAATTCTGATTACAAATCAAAAAAAAGGAGCGAGTCCCTGGAAATCAGATTTTCTTTTAGGAAAACTGTGCATTTATTTTGCACACTGCTTCAGAAAATGGTGTTGCAACAACTCTGGTTCCTGGGTGCTGTAAAAAAATACCACTTATATTGCACCGTGGTTTGTATAGCAATGGTTCAACATTGGAGTCTGTATCTGCAATACTGGCCGGGAGCTATACCTGCCCCAATGTCTGAGGAAGGTCTGGAGAGACCAGCAAAAACAGGATCACTTCACGGAGCTTAGAGTTGCTCAGCCAGCCTCCAAAGGCGAGTCCACATACTGCTTCTGTTGCTAGTGGGATTGGCACCTGGCAGTGGCCAAACAGTAGCAATAAGCCGTGTCCACTGATGACAGAGTTGCCCTTTAAAGTGATTATATTGCTGCTTTTTACAAGCGACTCATTTAGTTTTAACATACTGACTTGTACCTTCAAACAGCACATTCTCTAATTTCAGTTGAAATGCTAATGCTCAACATAAAAAGGAGATATTCTTCCAACGAGCTTTGGCCAGTTTACAATCTATCCCAACAGTATAATGCCAAGTAATTCATCACTGCTACCTAATGCCTCATCTACAAATCTCACCTCCCCCAAAATAGATTGCAACACATAATCACATTCAAATACTGGTGGTGCATTTCTCTCCTCACCCCACACTTCTACACTCACTCCACCACCACCACCCCTCCCCCCAACCATCACACGCAATATCTTAACATTTCTAAATTCAGTTCTCGTTTACTTTTAGTATAATGCCCAGTAATAGAGTTTACTTTATTGTAATTTCATCAACCCTAATCCTCCACTTGCTTGTGAATTGATTTCAAAGAATTTTCACCAAATGTTACTTCTGCCAAAGCAAGATACAGGTACTGAATTACAATCCATGGCAAATGAATATAAAGATTCTTTTCAACCCTGAATTTTCACTCCAAATGTTATTGTGAATATTGTACTAGTACAACTTGAAGATAGCTGCAAACAAAACATTTTCAAAATCTAAAGACATTGAAAGGTTGCTTAAAAGCTGGTAAAAGATTTGTGTCATTAGGGTGGTTACCTAGTGTTGCCTACCACCTCCATAGCATAAATCACACCCCACTGAGGAATAGAAGGGATTTATATATTTTTTTAAAAAGGGCAGAGATGGAGCTTTAAAGCTTCTACACTTTGAATTTTGCAGTTTTTAGTGCTTACTTAAAAAAGTTCAATTACTGCCCGCTTCCAAATCAAGTGATGGTATTTACACTCAAAATGTAACCAGTTTATACTTCATGTTTAAATGTACATTGGAGTGCTGCATTTACATTAGTGCTTCTGCCACCTCCAACAGCAATTCTTTAAATACAAGGGAGGTGGTTTTGCCAACAGCAACGACACGATCATTTCAAGAGATGGCGTCTCCCCTTGCCACTGGTAGCAACACGGTTGAATAGCAACATAAACAGCCGTCATTGCTTTCCTGGATAGAAGTGAGCAGTTTTTGCATTGGTAGCCTGTACAGACCTGCAGCATGCAGGGGAGGTCTGTGGTCAAAAGACAAAAGTTGTAATCTTGACATTTAGACAACCACTGCTCCCCTTCAGTTGCACAATCTGTATTAGCTGCTATTGCAGTGGATTTTACCAGGCCCATGTTTCACAGCCTGTTGACAAGAGTTCAAGTCCTACCACAGTCCGACTCTCCGATTCACCAGGTACATGCAAGATTGTTGACATCACTTCAGTGTCGTTCCTCCAAGTAGGAAAACTATGTTAACTCTCAGCAGAGCGTGGATAATCATTGGTGCCAAAACTTGGGAGAACTCAACATTCTGCCAAATTTTCCAGCTAAATAAAAAGACTACAGCCAGAGCCAATGGAGGCATCAAAAAAGACAGAAAGTGAATGCAATGTATTTATTTTTATGGGAGTGGGATTCCAGTGAATTAGCTGGGGGGCTTGAATAAAATTTTATTGCAGCTTTGCTCAAGAAAATCACTTAGAAAAAGGCAACCGTGTTTAAGAAACCATTTTTCAACTGAACCAACTCCTTTCTTCAACTGCTCTGTTCACAAGAAATGTCAGATATTAGTGTATTAATCTCACTTTCTCCTATTATTAGGATGAACAATGAATGCGACAATATCCGTAAGATTTTATAAAACAATCATTTTGTGCGAGGTAATGCGAAATTGAACATGCTGTCAAAGTTAGAAGACAGCAAGACGTATAGAGGTACTTCAGATAACTAGATAATCTATTTAGAAGAGCACATCAATTCAAACACGAGCATGCCAACTACTGTCCATATGGCTCCAGTGGGCCCCTCTATGTTATATTTTGTCAAGCAACAAATCACAGGCAAGAAATACAGAGAAGCACAGTTCTAAGCTGAGATAATATTGGCACACTGAACAAATGGAAGAGCTAAATGAAAAAAATACCTCTGGGTCATGCATTTTTGCCGTGTTCTATTTTCCAAGGAATGCAAAGGAGGAAAAACAGGAAAATGTGTTAGAATAAGCAACCTACGATAACCCAAGATGGCACCAGACTTTGAATATTTTTGTGGATCTCCTGTTACTTTCAGGTCTAAACACATCTCCCTAATGAGGCATTGACAGATTAAGATATAAAATGGTTCAATCAATGCAATAGCGTTGTTGCATTAATGCTGAAAACAATAAGGGTGCAATTTATTGTCAATTCAACAACAAAAAATTACTGTCCGACTAGTTGCATCCATGTTTTAGGCTTCAAAAAAACCCACAAATATACCTAGGACACATATTAACCATTGCAACTATACCATACACCAACAACGTACACTAGATTCACTCCATTGTATTCATCCAGACTCTCAAGCCCACTTACATGGGACTTGCAACTCAAGTATACTTCAGCAGTTCAGACTTAGAATTTTCAAAGCCATTTACATGAAGAGCTTCTAACAGTCAGATAGAGAAATTTATGATTCACAGGAAACTGTGGCCGTCATTACAAATAATTGGAGTGACAGGGTTAAAAATAGACTGGATTAACTCTTTCCAGCAGTAACTCAAGGTGTTAAATCAAATCAGAATCAAACACAAGAAAGGGAATCAATCTAAACTTACATATGGCATACCCACTCTTTCCCCAAACCCAAAGATAAATACAAAGTGTCATTTGATTAGTTATTTTTCATAAAGAAATTAATTGTAGTGTAAATTGGACTTCTTAAAAAGGGGCACCACCATGGGCCTTTGGCGTAGCGGTAGCATCCCCGCCGCTGGGCCAGAAGGCGTAGGGTTTCGAACCCCGCTCCAGACAGTCCCAGCAAGTGGAGTCGGAGCTCCGGCTCTAAATTCTGGGTTGACATCCAGCGGGATACTTGCGTTCGTGGGTGTGGGTGGCCCCCCCCCCCCCTCATATGGGTTGTGGGAGCCCGTAAAACCCTCCCGCCATAGGACTAACCACCCTAATGGCTGGTATGAAGATGGTTACGGTCACGGAAGGAGCGTTAATCACGGCCAGAAATCCTTCCACCACTTCATACAGTTCCCCAAAGGGAACAGTGTGAAGACACGTACAACAACGACCTTCAAGAAAAATCTTTTCACATATTGAGCCAGATTTTGCTGTAGCAGGGCATCAAATGACATCTGCCATTAGTTAGACTTGCCCTTGCATATTTAGGCTTCTAAATGTTTTGCAAGTTGCTGAAAGTGCGAGTGAACAGGGAAAGCAACTGGGCATCTCCTTAACCAATCAGATTGAAGGATTGTGAAATTAAACAGTGCAAAGACTGAGAAGGAAGTGTAAGTTAGAGAGGGTGAATTCAATGTCAAATCAAGTACAGAATGAGAAAGAGGGGGAAAAGAAAGATTGGATTGAGAGAGAGAGAGAGAGAGAGAGAGAGAGAGAGAGAGAGAAAAGAGACAAAGGAAAAGTTTTCAAAAGTTTAATTTTAAAGTTTACATTTTTTAAATCTTCAACAATTAATCTCTGAAGGAATGAGACTCCACACTTGTAATAAGTTTCAGTGCAAGAGAGGTTGATTGGCAGTAATTAACACATCGTTAAAAGGGTACTTAGACTTGAAATGGCAAGACTTTGTGGCCAGTTTAGTTTGCATCTACCACACAAATACAGCAACTTCATGCCGTTCAATGCATTTCACTGGTGAGGCAGATAGTGAGATGCCGTTTTCACGAAGCCAACGGCAGAGCGGCACAACTCAGACGGCAACGTTTGGATATTTGAGTTTAACCGCGCATCTGCCCCTCGTCTGAAATTGCTGGGCCATTTGCGCATGAATAACGGCAAGTCCTATTAGCCTCACCGTTATTTTGAGCGCAAAATCTGGCCCATTATTGTGTGCTCATTAAACACAATGAAATGAATCATGTCGAGATATAGAATTGCACAAAGGACAAATTATGCTTCTGGCTCGTCTCCCTATCCCCCCAAAAAATAAGCGTGCCAAACATTTTTTTCCCCAAGAAGATACTGCTACATAAGAAATCTAAGGAATTCAAAAATCACTTGTTCTTTACATATAATCTCAACCACAGGCTACTCTTCTGACCTTGGGGAAATTTCAGCTGCCCAGCCAACTCAGAGACCCATTCCAGACCACATGTGGGACACATATACGATTAAAGAAAGATACAGCTTTACTTCTGTTAAAATATGGTGTATTTTAAAGAATGCAGCACAGCTCTTTACATATCAAGTCTTATTTTCAGAGAACAAAAGTAAACTTAATCAGGATTGGATTTCAATCATCTGAAATTACTGTGTGGGATACTAGTTTAGAAATACTTAATGCACGTGTCTAAAATTCCACTCCACTATTTTAGTGGAAGTATTACCCAATTTAAAAAGCAAGGATCAACACATCTGCTAACAACTTGCATTTATACAGCATCTTTAATGCACAAAGTGTTCTAAGACACATTACAGATAAACAAGTGGCACAGATGCCAAACCATGGCAAGGAAGTTAGGAGAGGTGACCAAACGGCCATGTTGAAAAGAGGGGCTTTGAGGAAGCTTTAATAGGACAGGAGTGTGTTGGAGAGATGGGTTTAGGGGAGGGCTTCAGAGAGTGGGGCTAACATAGCTGAAGGCTCCGCCACCAGTTGAGAAAAGGGAAGCTGGGAGGGGCAAGGCACAGGAGGAAGAACAAAGGGTGCTCAGTGCTCCATGGCACAATTTCAAGGCACAGGATTTTTTGATACAATACGGAAAAAAAAATTTGTGCACATCACTCAATATTACCTTGCTTAGTAAATACAATTATACAGAGTAGTTTCAAAGCATGCTAAAAGCATCCAATGTCTGTTTGTAGGTCAGCTATGTTTTGCCAAATCCTGTGAATGAGGCATTTATGATTAGGCATTGGCCGAGAATTTCCACTTCCGTGCTTGGCAGCCCGTGATTTTCTGCCCAGCAAAGCGAGTGGACAGAAATTCACAGGCTGCAGATGCAGGTGTGGAAAAATCCACGGCCACCTTTCTCCCAAGCTATCAAATGTTATTTACAGCCATAAACATCCTATTTTTCTAGTGACTTATTGTGGCAATAGATTAAAATTATGGTTTTGATTTTATGTTAAGTTTAATCTTTTAGAATTATTAACCATTAAGGTGCAAACAAAAATACAAACTCAAAGGGTCAATAAAGCATTTTACTGGTTTCACCAGATTTTTAAATGGCTTCAGGAAATGGAGAATCTAGTCAGGAATGTGGTGCACTGGTCTTTCACAAAAGTTACTGTTATTGCTAATTTAATGTGGGTGCTTTGTGGTGCCTGCTGTACATGGTCCATGTCTCAGACATACAGCAGGGCGGGTATCACTGCTGCTCTGTAGACCATGAGCTTAGTGCATGTACAGCAGGCACCTCAAAGCACTGGAGAGGTACCGCCAACGCTGCCTCGGCAAGATCCTGCAAATCCATTGGCAGGATAGGCGCACCGTCAGTGTTCTTGCTCAGGCCAACATCCCCAGCATCGAAGCTTTGACCACGCTCATTCAGCTCCGATGGACGGGTCACATTGTCCACATGCCCGATACGAGACTCCCAAAACAAGTGCTCTACTCGGAGCTCCGGCACGGCAAGAGAGCCCCAGGTGGGCAGAGGAAACGCTTCAAGGACACCCTCAAAGCCTCCTTGAAAAAGTGCAACATCCCAACCAACACCTGGGAATCCCTGGCCCAAGACCGCACAAAGTGGAGAAGCATCCGGGAAGGCGCCGAACACCGAGTCTCTTCACCGGGAGCAAGTGGAAGCCAAGCGCAGGCAGTGCAAGGAGCGCACGTCAACCCAAGCACCCCACCCACCCGCCCCCCTCAACCACCGTCTGCCCCACCTGTGACAGAGACTGTAGGTCCCGCATTGACTCATCAGTCACCTGCAAACTCATTTTTAATGTGGAAGCAAGTCATCCTCGGTTCCGAGGGACTGCCTAAGAAGAATGTGGGTGCTCTGAAGTGTATAGTTTTAAATAATTGAAGTGGATCAAAAAGTAGACAGCACTGTGTGAAGGCAGTGCTAAAATCAATGTTATATTATACCTTGTTACTGCAAAATAAGTGATTCATTAGAATTTTCAGAAAGCAGTGGAAATCATGATAAATGAATGGCTAAAAGTGGGTAATCAAGTGTCCACTTCCACAACCGGAGCATTCCAGTAGCTCATTCCATGTCTGTACTGCATGCGGCCACGAGATGGCAGAAGAGTTAAGATTTTCCCTCAAGTCGACTCAGCCTCAAACAGAAAATGCTAGAAATGTTTTTGTTTTGGATTTCCAGCATCTGCAGTTGTTTTGCTTTAGGATCTGCTCCAAACTGCCCACTTTTTCCAAACATGTCCGATCAACACTTCAAATAACAGATAACCAGGGGGGGGGGGGGGGGGGGGGGAAGTTTCATCTTAGTCAATGTCCTAAATGAAAGATCACGCTTCATTAGGCCCCAATTTTAACCCCAAGTGGATTCCCTGCTCAGGCCCATGTTAAAATTACAGTCGGGTCTCAATGATGTCATTGGGCTGCAACATGCAGACCCTGTTGGCTTTGGGCACGTGATCTTGCTGCCTGTTCAGAAGAGGTTAAAATTGCAGACGTTGCGATCATGGCGACTTTCAGACAGTTAAAAGAGCCAGGGTAATTTTAACTGCCCATCCACCAGGTTTCTGCTGAGCGAGTAAGGTTAAAATCGCCCCCATAGAATTTTACAGCGCATAAGGAGGCCATTAAATCCATCACGCTCGTGTCGAGTCTCTGAAAGAGCAATCCAAGTAGACCCTTTCCCTTGTCCTTTTAAATAGAATCATAGAATTTTGTTTTGGTAGTTTTAGCAAGAGTACTTCTTAAACTGATCTTGAATCTCAATTTTGAATTTGGTTCCTTTGCCCATGAAGACAGGATGGCTAATACTTTGATAATACATCCTATTGAGTGTCTGGAGAGAAAGCAAGCATGCTGGGGGGAAAAAACCCCAAAGTACTTTTGGCAGAGGAGGGAGGTGAAGGTGGGTGAGGTGATGGAGAGGATGTGGAGTGAGGGAGCAAAAGGGGTGGGAGGAAGGGGGAAGAAGGAAAGGATGGATGGGAGGGACTAACGAGGGGTGGCAAAAGGCACTGTCCAAAGGCCAAGTTTGATGGTCAATGGGCATAATACCAGTAGAATGCTGCAACCACTCACTGTTTCTAATTGATATACTAGTCGATCTGCCATGGCATTTCTCACAGGGAATCAAGACCAAAGGCACCATTAGGGAGACGAGAGGAGGAGGGGTTGAGAGGAGGGGAGAGAAAAGATCAAAAGGGAGGGAATGGACATGGAGTTGTGTGTTTCAGATGGAGGAGGAGGGAATAGAGGAGAGATCATAGTTCCGGCCACCAAAATGTGATTCAGCAGTGAAGATGGGTCTTATTTCTGCTTCAGCAGAGTGGTTTGTTGTCTGCCAACCACTGGAAGGGAGGTTGGGTTCCAGATGGCACTTTGCATCTCCGCTGGGAAGAAGAATATTCCATTTGTCTCCCAGTGGTATGTGGGAGTAGCAGCGGGGATTTCTAGTTACCTTTTCAGCCTGCTTCACTCGCACGCCAGCATCTGTGTGAACTGCTTCGGTGTCAGTTTCCGTCTTTATTTCCTGTTCATTTAATGGCCCTCATTCTTCGATTCTTGGCTTCTAAGTACAGTGACTTATTTGGGACTCATTACCTCCCTTTTGCTGAACCTTAAAACTTGTTCTCTTCAGTTCTACTACTTTGGTTCCCCGTTCAGTTATGGGGTTAGCAGCACCATCCTTTCCATTGAAACAGTTGGCTGCTACTTTCCCCAGACGACTGGCTTCATGAACTCCTTTCCAATTCAAATGTGCTTTTTTATCCATATGTTATTCAACTGTTTTCCCCATGAAACTTAACATGTTGGCTTGAAATGAGAGTCTCTAAATTTTTCCTTTGAGTGGTTCTGTCACATAACTTTATGCTCACAGCACCCTCCACAGGTGCAATACCTTAGGACTGTTGCGACTAATCATCATTTTTAGTATATTATAGCTATATTTACATATACACATAGATTACACATGGAATAACGCTCAAACCTCATTCCATAATTTAGCACTTTTTAGATGAAGCTAATTTTATTACATTTAATCAACATAATTATAAATATTTAACCACTAACATAACATGGAGAGGGAGAGAGAGAGAGAGACAGAGAGAGAGCGAGAGAGAAAGAGCGCATGAGAGATTTCCTCCTCTCCTTTTTCTTCAGAGGATTTATGTGCTATTAAAATTTAACTTTTCAAAGTTAAATTAGATGAGGCTAAGTCAATGTCTGTTTGTGAGACAGAGATTTTAACACCTATGAGACAGAAAGAAAAAGGCAGAAATTAGCACCGGCCTTTCCTAACAGTCAGCTGGAGATAATTAGTTGGCTTCAAAGTTCTCACTCACGCAGCCTCTCGAGTGTTTTTTTTAAAACTCACTCAATATAAATTGTACCTCATTAATTTGAATGTCTTTTTAAAAAGGAGACTTATTCTTAATATAACCTTATATTTTAAATATTCCCCCCCGGTTACTCCAGAGAACCTTACAGAACACCAGCTTGACAGGAAAAGCAGAACCAGTGCGTACCAGTCAGTCGGTCATGTGGAGACAAACCACAGGATGAAAGGAAATGAATGCTGTTCTAGCTTTCCCCAAGGATACAATCCACCACCTTAAATATTCACTCCCTCCACCACCGGCACACTTTGGCTGCAGTGTGTACCATGACCTCTTCCACCTAGAAGGACAAGGGCAGCAGGCGCATGGGAACACCACCACCTCCAAGTTACCCTCCAAGTCGCACACCATCCTAGCTTGGAAATATATCGCCGATCCTTCATCGTCGCTGGGTCAAAAATCTGGAACTCACTCCCTAAAAGCACTGTGGGAGTACCTTCACCACACGGACTGCAGCGGATCAAGGCGGCAGCTCACCACCACCTTCTCAAGGACAATTAGGCAATAAATGCTGGCCTTGCCAGCAACACCCACATCCCGTGTATGAATAAAAATTAAAAAACAATTGAAGAGAATGTTCTAAACGGTTCAAATGCAAGAAAGTAATAAAGTGCTGTGAATATAAAAGTTGATGCTGCAGCAGGCAGGTTTACTAGATTACAGATATCATTAGTGGCATTGCAAAAATTCAGGCACTGTATAACCTGAACTACAGTAATTGAGGACAGGAGAGTCATTCAGAGGTTACATTGCTCCAAATTTAATCACTAGAATTTCTATATGGAACACCACTTGCAAGCTGTTGGGATGTGTTTTGAAAAGATCCAAGTGCCAGAAGCATAATAATCCAATGCATATCCCTTTGGACTCTGGCCATCGCAACTGCAGGTGGACAAAATTTAATGAAGTCTTTTGTATGTCTATAAATAAACTGCCATGCTGCAGCAGAGACAGTGACTCAGGCTGAGGAAGAGAATCTATATTCAGTATTTTAGACTCGCATTTAAAGAAGGCCCTACTTTTAATTAATCTTGCTCTCGTCTTTTAGGCCTCTCCATAACAGACTTCAATCCCCGACTGACCAGCAGACGATCTGCTCCCAGGCTCTTGGCAATCTGGCTTTTGAGCCAGCTACTGGGCACAGACAACGGTTCAGAGTAATTCTCTGCCTGATTTCTTCCCCCCCCCCGCCCCCGCCCGGGAAAGGCTGCTACTGTTCCCAATCCAAATAACATGGCTGGCATTGAATTGCCTTTAAAGAAAGCTGAAAGCAAGAAGTAGCCAGTCTAAGCCACCAAGCTCTCATCACATAAAATATATCAAAGTAAAACACATTTTAGAGTTCAGATACACAAATCACAAAGTAGCAACGCAGGTTCATAAGGTCATAAAAAAAGTAAACAAGGTACTGGGGTTCATTTCTAGTGCGACAGAATTGAAAAGCAGAGTTTATGTTGTATAGCACCTTGGTTAGACCACACTTTGGAGTACTTGTCTCCATATTATTAAAAGGATATAGAGGCACTGAAGGTGGTGCAAAAAAGATTTATTAGAATGATACCAGAACTGAGAGATTATACCGATTAGGAAAGATTGAACAGGCTGGAGCCCTTTTCCTCTAGAAAACAGAATTCCAAGGGCTGACCTGATAGAAGTTTTTAATGAAAGGGTTTGATAGGGAAGATGTTTCCACTTGCGGGGGAGACCAGAACTAGGGTCATAAATAAAAGATAGTCACTAATATATCCAGTAGGGAATTCAGGAGAAACTTTACCCAGAGAGTGGTTAGAATGTGGAACTCACTACCACAAGGAGCAGTTGTGGCAAATAGCATAGATGGATTAAGGGGAAGCTAGATTAAAAACATGAGGGAGAAAAGAATAGAGGGATATGTTGATGGGGTTAGACAGCGAGTGTGGAGCATAAACAACATGTGTTGGGCCGAATGGCTAGTTTCTGTGTGGTGAATTCGACGCAAGATCATGTAAGAGTTCAAACAATATTGGGAACTGAAGTTGTCTAACACATCTTCAGTCCCACTTTACAGGGGATACCATTATGCAGTTACAGAAAAGACATCGCCTTCCAGTGTTCCACCAAATATGCATAATTTGAATGCGCTGAAAAAACACAAGAACATTTGAAAAGGTGGTTCTGAACCATCTGAACACTTGTGTGAAGTGAATAAACTGCCTTAAATTGTAAAGAGGCCACTGGAAAATTAGAGAGGTTATTGTACAGTTATGTAACTAAAAAATTGCATAGCTAAGTGTTTACAGGGGTGAAGGAGCAGCAAAGCAATAAGAATGAGGGTTGGGAAGATTTTAGAATTCAAAGGAGGACCAAGAAATTGATAAAGAAAGGGAAAATAGAATGAGAGTAAACTAGCAAGAGACATTAAAACAGACTGTAAAAGCTTCTATAGGTATGCAAAAAGGAAAAGATTAGCGAAAGTAAATGTGGGTCCCTTACAGGCTGAGACAGGAGAAATTATAATGGGGAATAAGGAAACGGCAGAGAAATTAAACAAATACTTTGTGTGTCTGTCTTCATGGAAGATGCAAAAAACCTCCCGGAAATAGTGGAGAACCAAGGGTCTAGCGAGAATGAGGAACTGAAAGAAATTAGTATTAGTAAAAAAATAGTACTGAGAAATTAATGGGACTGAAAGCCAATAAATCCCCTGGACCCGAGGGCCTACATCCTAGAGTTTGAAAGAGGTGGCATAGAGATAGTGGATGCATTGGTTGTCATCTTCCAAAATGGTTCCCATGGATTGGAAGGTAGCAAATGTAACCCCACTATTTAAGAAAACGGGGAATTACAGACCAGTTAGCCCGAAATCAGTACAGGTAGACTATCCTTTATCCGCACTTCCGAAAACCGAAAACCTTTAAAAACCGAAAGTTTTTTCGTGGAGCGTAAGTCGTGCGCACGACATGACCCGAGTGGCGCCAAACATGACAGGAGTGGTCCAGGAGCTCTGCCTTTCCCTGTGAGCAGGGCAGAGGGTCACAGAGTTCCCTCCTGGGTAGGAGATTGCAGGCCGAGCCGGGCAGTGTGAAGGAGGTACCGGGAGAGTGAACCCAACAATACAGCGGCCCGTCCGATAGTCTTTTCTCCCCCCCCCCCCCCCACCGACCTGATTTGCGGGCCAGCTTAGTGTAGGAGTCAGCCGATATCCGGCTTTCCCACAACTGGCGGTGGCAGTCGAGCCCCAGACCCCCGCTAAGTCAAGGAATTCAGATAGAGCAGGGGGAGCCGGAAACCTCAATCTAACGGCAGAAATCAGCAGCCGCTTTGTTCGGTTTTTTTTCTTGCCCTAGCATTTTTTGTGGAAAGAGTCTCTGTAGCTTAGCAACAGCTTCAGAGATGCTTCCAAGGCAGGGCCCGAGTGTTTACAAGCTGTTGCTAAGCAACAGTGTTTGTTGTCAGATACGGAGATGAAAACCTTCTGAAATCAGAAAAATTCCAAAAACCGAAACACAGCTGGTCCCAAGGTTTTCAGATAAAGGATAGTCTACCTATAGTAGGGAAAATGCTAGAATCTATTATTAAGGACGTGGTAACAGGGCACTTAGAAAATAATAATAGGATTTGGCAGAGTCAACACAGATTTATGAAAGGCAACTCATGTTTGACGAATCAGTTTTGAGGTTGTAACTAGCAGCACAGATAAGGGGGAACTAGTGGATGTGGTGTATTTGGATTTTCAGAAGGCATTTGATAAGGTGCCACACAAGAGGTTATTAAACAAAATTAGGGCTCATGGGATTGGGGGTAACATATTAGCACGGATTGAGGATTGGTTAACGGACAGAAAACCGAGAGTAGGAATAAACTGGTCATTTTTGGGTTGGCAAGCTGTAACTAGTTGGGTACTGCAAGGATCAGTGCTTGGGCCTCAGCTATTCACAATCTATATCAATGATTTGGATGAGGGGACCAAATGTAATACAGGTAGACTATCCTTTATCCGAAAACCTCGGGACCAGCCGAGTTTCGGATAAAGGAGAATTTCGGATTTCAGAAGGTGGGTCGGCGGGGGGGGGGGGGGGGGGGGTCGTGCGCACGACTTACGCTGACGCTCAGCGTAAGTCAGTCGGGGCCGGCGGGGTACGCGGGGGGGGGGGGTCGGCGGTTGTCGGGGTACGCGGGGGGGTCGGCGCCGGCGGGGGGGATCGGCGGTTGGCGGGGCCGGCGGGGTCCGCGGGGGGGGGGGGGTCGGCGGTTGTCGGGGCCGGCGGGGGGGGGGGGATCGGCGGTTGTCGGGGCCGGCGGTTGTCGGGGCCGGCGGGGGGTCGTGCGCACGACTTACCCTTTATCCGAACTTCCGAAACCGGAACCCTCTAAAAACCGAAGGTTTTTTCGTTCAGCGTAAGTCGTACGCACGACTTACGCTGAACGAAAAAACCTTCGGTTTTTAGAGGGTTTCGGTTTTCGGAAGTCCGGGTAAAGGGTAGTCTACCTGTATATCCAAGTTTGCTGATGATACAAAGCTAGGTAGGAATGTAAGTTGTGAGGAGGATGCAAGGAGGCTTCATTGAGATAGACAGGCTAAGTGAGTGGGCAAGAACGTGGCAAATGGAATATAATGTGGAGAAATATGAAGTTATCCACTTTGGTAGGAAAAATAGAAAAGCATATTATTTTTTTTTTTAAATGGTGAGAGTGTGGGAAATGTTGGTTTTCAGAGGGACCTGGATGTCCTTGTACACAGACCACTGAAAGTTAACATGCAGGTACAGCAAGTAATTAGGCTTGCGGGGCTAAATGGCCTAATCCTGCTCCTATTTCTTATGTAGGCAAATGGTATGTTGGCCTTTATTACAAGAGGATTTGCGTATAAGAGTAAAGATGTCCTACTGCAATTATATAGGGCACTGGTGAGGCCAGGAAGGCAAATGGAATGCTGGCCTTTATTGCAAGGGTGTTGGAGTATAAAAGCAGAGAAATCCTGCTACAACTGTACAGGGTATTGGTGAGACCACACCTGGAGTACTGCGTACAGTTTTGGTCTCCTTATTTAAGGAGGGATATACTTGCATTGGAGGCAGTTCAGAGAAGGTTCACTAGGTTGATTCCTCAGATGAAGGGGTTGACTAGGTTGGGTCTATACTCATTGGAGTTTAGAAGAATGAGAGGCGATCTTATTGAAACATAAAAGATACTGAGGGGGGTCGATAAGGTAGATGCAGTGAAGATGTTTCCCCTCATGGGGGAAATCTAAAACTAGGGGGCATACTTTCAGAATAAGAGGTCGCCTGTTTAAAACTGAGATGAGGAGGAATTTCTTCTGAGGGTTGTGGAGGCTGGGTCATTGAATATATTTAAGGTGGAGATAGACAGATTTTTGAACAATAAGGGAGTGAAGGGTTATGGGGAGCGGACAGGGAAATGGAGCTCAGCCCAAGGTCAGATCAGCCATGATCTCATTAAATGGCGGAGCAGGCTCGAGGGGCCAAATAACCTACTCCTACTTCTTATGTTCTTATGTAGGCAAATGGTATGTTGGCCTTTATTACAAGAGGATTTGAGTATAAGAGTAAAGACGTCTTATTGCAATTACATAAGGCCCTGGTGCGACCACACCTGGAGTACTGTGTACAGTTTTGGTCTCCTTACCCAAGGAAGGATATACTTGTTATAGAGGGAGTGCAATGAAGGTTCACCAGGCTGATTCCTGGGGTGGGGGGGATTGTCCAATGAGGAGAGATTGAGTAAACTGGCCTATATTCTCTGGAGTTTAGAAGAATGAGAGGTGATCTCATTGAAACATACAAAATTCTTACCGGGCTCGACATGGTAAATGCAGGGAGGATGTTTCCCCAGGCTAGGGAGTCTAGAACCAAGGGTCACAGTCTCAAAATAAGGGGTCGGCCATTTAGGACCGAGATAAGGAGAAATTTCTTCACTCAGTGGGTGGTGGATCTTTGGAATTCTCTACCCCAGAGGCTCAGTTGTTGAGCATACTCAAGACCGAGACCGAGAGATTTTTGTACATTAAGGGATTCAAGGGATGTGGGGATAATGCAGGAAAGTGGAGTTGAGGTATATCATCAGCCAGGATCTGATTGAATGGCAGAGCAGGCTCAAATGGCCTACTCCTGCTTCTATTTATGTTCTTAATAATGGAAGCCCATCAGTGTAGTACACAGAATGTGAATGCGAAGAATAGGGAAGTCAGAATGGGGAACTATTTGGTATTATGGAAAGCGATAGTTCATTACAAATGCCCATGATCCAGAATGAATGTTAAGTAGAGTTGAGAAGTTGCATCTGGAATAAATGTCTGCTTATATTTTGGCTGCCACTGATGGAGGTACATTTCCTTAAAGCCTGAAGCACAGTTGGAAAAATGAAGTTCAACTGGGTACTTTCACTACTGTATATAATGCAATGTAATCATGGAAATAGTGCCTTTTATTTACACACACATCAAAAATATAGTCTATATACAAGCTTGAGGGTCTATATTATAAATCAGTTTGAGTTTATAAATGTACCCAATATCTACTACACAATGAAAATTTTAAAACATGTTATTGCTATAATTTATTGCAATGACAAGCAATGTTCCTGTTTAGCTGCACAGCTGTCTGAAGCTCCCACGCAGGCTGCTTCTGGTTTTCTCACATGGAAAATACGCGCATGCGCGGAAGTTTGAATGGGCTGTGCAACCCCAAAAGATTAGAGGGAACATTGCTGACAAACCCAATAAGATAAGGAATGGAATAGAGAACACCAGTAAAGTGAATTTTAAAACCAGTCAAAGCTACCAATGGGTTAACTTACAAAACAGCACTGGAGATTTGTGTGTGTGTGTATTGGACATCCTTTTCTTTATATTTCAGCATGGTAAGAAACAAGTTTCAAAGCTGATTAGCAACTAGAATTTGTAAAATGCAGAAAACAAGAGAATAAATCTTCTACTACCGCTATTAACCTCAGAATACATGACCCGATTACTGAAAAACAATGTCAGCACTTCAAAATGCAATCAAGAGGGCTCATTCTCTGAAACTTCTCAGCCATCATTAGAATGTATTGATCAGCAACCATGTGGTTTTGCAGACTCTAAATAAACCAGTCCAGACGATCCAACTTTTGAATCTGTTGCAATTCTGCAGAGACTACTACGCAAGACTCTACTTTAATTTGAGAACCCCACCTTTAGGGTTAGAATAACTGTAGAGTGGAGATAAAATTTGGAACAGGTTATTGTCATGTTAATTTCTGAAAGAGGAAGATCACTGTAACCAAAGCACAATTAGAGAAATGGAAAAAAGAACCACCTTTCAAACAGAATGGGATTCTCAGCACTGTGAAAATGATCAAATCTGCATCAGTTCAACTGAAGGATACATATACTGGTTAATTAACTGGTTAATCCCTCAGCTTTGATGTGAAGCAAGATGGAGTCTCACCTGTCAGCCATTTGGGGGATGACATAATGCCCATTTTTGTGATCTGTGGAAAAAGGAGAATAAAAACATCAGCGTGGTGCTAATAAACCACAAAGGGGCATGGTCTACGTCAGAAGAGAGCTTGCTCGGCTCTTAACTTGAGTAAACAATCCTTAGGGGACTATTCCAGGCTTCAGATTCAGTGGAAAGCAAACAGCATTTCCCAGTGCCATTAAAGTAGTCTGCCCAATACATATATACCATTAGATATCAAAATAGTACTTTAAAAAATGATTGCAGCTACAGTAAATTTTTATTTTTTTATAAAGATATTCTACTGTAGTTACCTGAAGATATTGCAAAATGTTGCAATTTTTAATACACTGTATTCACTCTTGTTGCAATGTATTGTACACAATTTAGGCAAATAAAGGTTGTTGTGCACCAGACCAGCCTTGATTTTTGTTGCTATTATTGCTTCCTGCTTTATAGCAGTTTTTGAGGAATGTCCAGAGAAGTTGCAAGTAAGCGACTTCATACAATATAAATAAATATTATATATAAATATATATAAATAATAGATATAGATCTAATATGGATGCAGCCAACACGGGCAAAGCTGCATCTACTGTTCATCTTTAGTTGCCACGAGAAGGTGCTGGTGGGCTTTCTCCTTGCAGTCCTTGTGCTAATGGTGCTCCCACAATGCTGTTAGGTAGAGAATTCCAGGATATTGACCCATCACCAATGAAGGAACAGCAGACAAGTCTGAAACCAGGATGGCAACTTGAAGGGGAACATAGAAGCAATGACACGCCCATGATCTTGCTGCTGTTGTCTTTCTTGGTGGTGGGAGGTTGTGGAGCTGAAAGGCGCTGTTGAGGTAACTGTGGCAGGTTGCTGTAGTGCCTCTTGTAGATAGTACATACTCCAGCCACAGTCTACTAATGGTGGTGGTGGGGGAAATCTCAAGTCTAGTAGCAGGTGTATCAATCAAGTGGACTGATCTGTCTGGGATGGTGTCAACCTTCGAGTGCTGTTGCAGCTACAAAATCCAGGTGACCGACAAGTCTTCCATCAAACTCTTGATGAGCCTTGTAGATGGTGAAGAGGCTTTGAAGGGCCAGGACATGAGCTATTCATCACAGTGTATCCTGCTGTTGTGTCCTGAAGTAACACTCATTTCCCATTATAAACCAGGTATTAGATATATTTTGTCACCTCTCCAAGTAAAGTCAATCAATTTAGTGCTGACTTATAAACAGTTTGGTATAGTGGCTCAATTCCCATGAGGAACCGCACTGAGACTGCCAAAATCATCTGCCAAATTTAGTACTTTCTACAACCAGCAGTGACTAATTTCAAGAGTCTGGAATAAATTAAATGCAGTTCTAAGAGACTAAAATATAGTGGGCTAATCCACTGTATCACCCTGTCCTCTCCACGTCTCCTGTTGTTTTAATGTTACATATTATTCTATTATTTTAGGATTGAGAAGCACTACTGGAAAGTAACTGATGCTAAGCCCTGATCTAGATAACAGTCTACAGCACCACAACAATGAACAGAACTAGTAATTGTGGAAAAAATAAGCCTCTTGCATGAGGCAGTCTCATCTTTATTACCTACATCTCACCCAGTAGTCATGTCTGCATAGCTCGGTGTCAATAATGAAGATAGAGATCCAATGTTACAACGAGCAGATGATGAAAATGTCTTTGGCACAATTCAGTAAACGTGAACATTTGAATGCCAAAATATGAACTCAATGGATAACAAGAGTTTTATAAGTACAGTATTCCAAAACATGAATGCTGAGGAACATGCATCACAGGTTGTAACAAAATTCTAGGGTTTGGGAAACTTTTGACCCTCACTGATTACAAGGTCATGAAACCCTTTGGTCGTGTTGCAGCATTGCAATATGGCTCTGACTAGCTCCAAATCTCCTGCATAGGGAAATACTGAGTTTGGACAAGAGAAGTGAAGTTATGGCGATTTAGTTCTTTCAAGACCAGCATTGCTGTTGGTTGGCAGGCGGGTGGCAAGAGAAATAATTTGAATTACTTTCATTAGGGCTCCAAGTTTAATTTTTTTCCTCCAATAAACTGCAAAATATTTCTGATACAAAGCAGCTTCTCCTCCTCACCCCTTACGTCAAAATAAATGCCTATTTGAGTCTTAAAGCGGGGTAAAGAAAAATGCAGTTGACATTTACAGCAGGTTGCTGGCATCAGAAATGAACAGTACCATGTTGGGTCCTGGATGCTAATCCTGAAGCAGTCAACTGCACAAAGTTCCATAACGAGCTGGCAGCAGAACACCAGGGACGCCGTTTCAGCTAAACATGGAGGTGGTTTGAAACTTGGAACAATGCTTTATCTTGAGAATGGACATGGACTATCGTGTGTACTGGAGAACCATCTATAGAGAACCATCTGTAGAGGTTATACAGGATCTGCTGCAGGAGTATGAAAAATACTATCGAAATTAAATGATGACAGCTTTACAAATAGGCCGCCAAGTGGAGGACATTTGCACAATAGTTTTCATATTCAATTATCCCCTCCAATAGTTCTATTTACAATTACACATTTTTTTGAGAAAGCTTCAGCTGAAAGTTTGTGCTTACAAATTACAGGAAACTTTGTGCTATCCGGCACCCACGGGACCGAGCTGCTGCCTAAAAAGTGCCTTACTCTCCAGAGTTAATGTTGAGAGATACAGAGATTCTTATCTCCGTATTTGACAACAAACACTGTTGCTTAGCAACAGCTGGGTGTGGCCCTAAAGCTCTGTAGCTGAAGCTGTTGCTATAGCTACAGACCTTGCACAGCTTGACTGTTCAAACAAAGCAAAAAAAACAAAAAGAATAAAAAACAGCTGCTGATTTTTGTCGGTGGCTCCAGATTGCCGGATAGCTCACCTCCGGATAGCACAAAGTTTCCTGCATATTCATTAGTAATTTTTAGGTTGGGGGAAGAGGGGAATTTGGCAAATGAACCCCATTATACTTAATAGCAGTGGCACCCTTTGTATCCCACTTGTATTTATCCAGTGGCCATATTCATAGTACTGCAGAAACTTCATACGACTTTGCAGAAATTACTTACCTGGCCTCCGTCCACAAAGGTAAAATGCCAATCTATCTGTAAGTTCATACTGACATTCCACCAGCCTGTCAGCGAGCTCATGGTGATTTGCTTGCCTACCAACGTTAAAGAATAAAGATCATAATTCAGCCACAGGGAGGTGAGAACAAGAATTCAGCCCATTTTGTGGTCGCTTAGCTCTAGATTCAGTATCTTAGATACACACAACGTAGCTACAATTTTAATTTTAGACATTAAAAAAATATATAAATACGCTTGCATTTAGGTTATTAGGTGAATAGTCACGCAGCACTAATCAAACTATCCTTTGTATACGATTTTACAAAATACCATGAATGCTGCAAATGCAGAGTCAGAATGTGAAAGAGGAAGATGGGTTAACTTCAGCTGTAACGTGCATTGTTAACCTAGCTTCTTGTTCCAGATGCGGTTATGCATTTCATGTTTTTGTTCCTTTACACGGTTGTGAGCAGATAGGCAAACTAGGTCCCGGCCTTAACGTGAAAGATATCTTGTGACAGATGGTCTTTTCAAGGTGCTTTTACACGGTTTCAGGACTGTGGCCTCTGTGCAGTACTCTCCTGATTTTACACCAACAGGGTAAAGTGCTCTGACCCTGCTTTTAGTTGGAGACCCATATAGAGCAAATCACTACATTTACATATCTAAAACTGGCTCTCATCCAGATGGCAGAACTGTACAACCACATTTTAGAGTCATACAGCACAGAAAGAGGCCCTTCGGCCCATCGTGTCCGCGCCAGCCATCAAGCCCTGTCTATTCTAATCCCATTTTCCATCACTTGGTTCGTAGCCTTGTATGCTATGGCGTTTCAAGTGCTCATTTAAATGCTTCTTGAATGTTGAGGGTTCCTGACGCTACCACCCTTTCAGGCAGTGAGTTCCAAATTCCAACCACCCTCTGGGTGAAAAAGTTTTTCCTCAAATCCCCTCACCTTGAAACTATGCCCCTGGTTATTGACCCCTCTACTAAGGGGAAAAGTTCCTTTCTATCTACCCTATCTATGCCGCTCATAATTTTGTACACCTCAATCAGGTCCCCCCTCAGCCTTCTCTGCTCTAAGGAAAACAACCCCAGCCTGTCCAATCTCTCTTCATAGCTGAAGCGCTCCAGCCCAGGTAACATCCTGGTGAATCTCCTCTGCACCCTCTCCAATGCAATCACATCCCTCCTATAGTGTGGCGACCAGAACTGCACACAGTATTCCAGCTGTGGCCAAACCAGCGTTTTGTACAGCTCCATCATAACCTCCCTGCTCTTGCCTTCATTAGCCGAGGCATAGAATAAAAGTATCCCATATGCCTTCTTAACCACCTTATCTACCTATCCTGCTGCCTTCAGGTATAAACAAAGCTAAGCTCCAAGAGTTCAGAACCCCTACAGCATAAACGTGTCTTTAAAAATGATTTACATGAGATCCCTTTAGACGGAACACTTGACTCTGGAAAACTTTTTAAAAGAATACACTAAGTGGATTCTCACTTGCTGCCACTTTTCCCCCCCACATATGTTGGAGATCTGCTGCATTGAAAATGGTGATGTTATATTAAGTGCGAATGAATAACTTGATGCCCAAGGCATTGCTTTCGCTTTTAAAACCAGTAACATTTTCAGGTCGCGCAAAACTACTACTTCAGATGATCTTGAATAGCTGGCATATATAATCTATAGAGATTATACAGGATATGCTGCAGGAGTACGAAAAATACTATTGAAATTAAATGATGACAGCTTAACAAATAGGCCACCAAGTGGAGGACATTTGCACAATAGTTTTCATATTCAATTATCCCCTCCAATAGTTCTATTTACAATTACACAATTTTTTTTTTTTTTTTTTTTTTTTAAAAAGCTTCAGTATGCATTCTCCTGAGCAAGTGCCGAGGGCAAAAACTTTGGGGATTTAAACTAACATTTCCTAAAAGCAATCTGCATCAATCTTTCATAATAAAGCTTTCATTTTACTGAACTATTCCCATAGCAAAAGCATTAAACAGAGCATAAGTATCAAAATATACACAACAGTACATGTCCTTAACAGAGATTTGGATTTTTATGAAACAATCCAGGTGTAAAACCTAGCACTGTTATTGCTTTCCCACACATTTTAACTCAGCTGCCATAACAGTGACTCTAATTCCGCCCAATAAAATGTGCAATGCTTTGCAACAGTAATATAAATGAAACAAAAAAGTGTATAAAATGACCGAGGGTCTTTTTCCCCCCCCCCCCCCCACTGACCTGGCATAATCTATGGGAGTTCTGCCATTAACATCAGGAGCTCCAGGATCTGCGCCATAGACAACCAGAAGTTCAGCCTGGTGTATTTGTCCTGCTTTAGCAGCCACATGCAAGGGAGTGGTACCTTTTTCCTGAAGAATAGAAAATTTAAAATATTGAATAAAACGAACCAGTTGCAAGTACTCTAGTGCACTAGCTTATTTATAGAACTGCTCCATTTATAATGCAGCAGCAATTCACACGGATGCATGGGTAAAGCATGGATGGGCATGGCAGTTCAAACAGCTACCACTCCACCCTCCCATGATACATTTACTGCAATAATATATCACAGTACCTTACACAAGTGGCTGAGTGTCAATGAATTTGAACATTCTCAATGTAGCTCCAAGAGGGCGAGTGTCCAGAATAAAACGGACTATAATTTGAAACAAATTAGTGCTAAATTATCAAAGTCAACCAGATGTACCAGCTGATGCGTAGGTGGAAATGTCACATCTGTACCAGCTGATGCGTAGGTGGAAATGTCACATCTGATGCAAGGAGTGCTTTACTGAGATTTGAATTAAGCATATTGTTGGGGCTGAGTAGGAGCAGCTTTCTGTCACAAGGAATGACAGTCACCTTGATAATCACAAAAGTTCACCAAAATATATCTACACAAACAAAAAAGGAGCTTCCCCAATAGTTCAGTGGTAAATGATGTGATACAAAGTCATACAGAGCAAGAAAGTTGCAGAGTTGATCTTGGGTGCTGTGTTGGCCAATCTTAGCCAGATCAGTAGTAGGGCCACTGCAACGGGCTTCAGTTTCCCCATGAAGGAAGTAGGGTGAAACAGTGGGATAATGCACTGCCTGAAAGGGTAGCAGAAGCAGATTGAATACTAAATTTCAAAAGGGAATTGTATAAATACTTGAAGGGGAAAAATGTGCAGGGCAAGGGAAAAGGCCGGGGAGTAGGATTAATTGGATAGCTCTTTCAAAAGAGCCGGCATAGGAATGACGGGCCGAATGGCCTTCTTCTGGGCTGTATCATTCTATGGCTATGTTTCCTCTCTACCCAGAATCCTGATCTAGAGTTCCATTTGTGGACATCTGCGAAGGACAGGCTCAGTCTTGGCTAGGATACCCTCTGATGGTAGAATAGCCCACCAATCTTCGTCTAAAAAGACAGCAATAACCTGTGGAATTGCATGCATGCATTTTTTGTAGAGAATAAGAAAAAAAAAGTAAAAGAATGAGATGGAGTATATTATACACTGAATAACCAATACCTCAGTTTTCATGTGTTACGTATACAAACACTTAAGATGTTTCAGTGCTGTAAAGCATTTATAAATGACATCTAAATTCAGATGTTGTAACACAAAGGAAAGCAGACCTAATATGCAAAAAGAAAATGCTCCATTTTGAATGCATTATACAGAATAGTTTACTTTGAATGTATTCCAAGGTATTAAAATATTTTGTAGTTTATGTCATTATTTTAATCCCTCAATTTTCAGAATATATTTCACAGAGTCACACTATTAGTGGCACTTTGAGATATGGTAGGAAGTCCAGAAAATGCAGTCAAATGAAGTGTTTGCACACCAAATCCCATGATAGAGAACAGATGGCTGGGAGAGTACAATGCTTTAAAAGGATTTGGTCGATATCAAACCAAGAGAGCTGAGCAGAACTGATTTATGATCCAAGACTCAAGTACATGTGACAGGCTTGAACATATACCTATTTTAAATCCATTATATAAATGGTACTAGTGAGCTTTCAAATTTTTTGTTTAGATTACTTTCAGTAACAAAATAATTTTTCTGCCATCAGATCATGTAGTTTTTGTACATCATCATCATTAAACAAAGACTGTACTGCTCAACTAGAATTAAAATAGTGTACTGATGACTGTTTTATTGAAAAATAAGTTAAGTGAACTGGCATAGAGTGGCAGAGTGTATAATCTGCATGAACTATTATATTTTAAAATTTTAAGATATCTGCTGTAATCAACTTTCAATTTGGCAAATTAAGATTGAGCTTGCTGATACGAAAGAATGCCTCAATGTTACTGTTCCCTCTCCCCTAAACTCAAGATACTGGAGAGGTGGAAATGAAAAACTGCAAATGCTAGAAACAAAACTAGAAAATGTAAAGCGGGTTAAGTCAGCATCTGAAAAAGAAAAGCTACCATTTTGGATGGGTCCCTTCATCAGAATGGTTCTCTTTCTCTGGTGCCGACTGGCCATTTCTTAATTAGTAGAGATTATGAAATGCTCTGAATTATGGAAAACATATTCCAGAATGAACTTTACCGGGTGAAAGAAATTGGCCTGTGCTCCCAGGGACAGTAGCCTGAGACACGTTTCCAGATTCCCTGTCCGCACACTGGAGTGCAGTTGCTGATGTAAGACAAAAGAATACAAACATTAGCCAAAATTATAGTAATACAATTCAACTACAACATTTTACATACAATTTAGAGGAGTCAGAGGGTAAATAGTGTTCTTCAATGTCTTATATTAGGACATACATTTGTAATTTTATTTATATATCCAATTACACCAACTGCTGGAACGGAACTTCAAATTTGCTTAAATTAGGAAGGAACAATGGGACTAGGCAACGGTGAACTGGCCTAGTCCCCACTGACCCTTTCAGATTTAAATACACTTAAGACTTTTGTTCAATTCTAGCCCAGACTGAAATTTTCATGCATTCACTCAATGGCTGCAAGGATCCTACATGAAATTAATTTCCGCAGTTTCAACTCAATTTCCAGTGGGCACAGGTCACAAGCACAAGGCTACCCACAATTTGGTACTTGTTGGCACACAATTGATCACTGGATCAGAAGCCACAAGGGTGGCCTTTGTGGAAAATATTACACTGCTGCAGCAGGCGATGCTTTTGAGGTTGGGAATAAGGCCATTACGGCAGAGAAGAGGGAGCCTTGCTTTCTATCTGACCCAGGGTGTGACCTGGGGCATTCTCAATGACAGAACTGTGTGCCACAAGAAATAATAGACCCCATTCCCCAGCACTGATATTACTCAGACTAAGTGCAAAAACTATCCAATAAAAAAGCGGAGAAAGTCAACAACTTTTTTTAATTATTTTTTTTTTTTTTAATAAAAAGGGCAATGCGATAGTAGTGCAGAATGGCAAATGTGGGTTTGTGCTAATGATTTTCCCCGTGATCAGATCTTGATCTTAATTAAGGGAAGGTGCGCTGCACATGCTAAATGCTTTCTCACAAAGAGAAAGAAACAAATACACTATTTTCAGAATTCTCTGACAATACCACCATTTACAGCTCTATTTTAGTCAAGTCAGGAAGTATTTATAACGCTGAACTCTCTGTATATTCCATTTGGATAACTATTTCCACTTCCAAATTTGAAGACAACATTTTAATAAAAATTACTAGATCTGGTAGCTTCCTTTTATTTTATATCTGGGAGCAGTTTCTCCACCCTTCAGAGAATTGCCTCCTTATTGTCATGAATGACGCCATGCAGCAGCATAGAAAATACATACATATATTCCCTACATGTACGCACACACATTTTGCCAATATTTCATTATATGCTGTCAGTATCCGCAATTTCCCGATAACCAGATTAAACGACTTTCGTTTTTAAAATTCAGATGCTGTATTACCTCCAATTTACCAAAAAGAAAATGCGCAATTCCTTTATATTTTACTAATGAGAATCAGTACGTCTTACTCACGAGTTTAAAGGTTATCCTCACGAGTGAAATGTAAATAAAAATACATTTCATATATCCTGCCTCTACACACATGCCCTAGTTACAGGACTAACTGGACAACTATTTAAAGACTGGTAAAAACCTTTTCCAGCAAATGAAGGTATTTTCCTGTGCCTCACAAATTGGTCTCAAGATATTCTAATTACAGAGTAATGACATTTTAATGAGCTCTGCAGCATTCAGCAAGGTCTACTGCCATTAGCCTGTGCAGAATGACAATGCAATTTTCATAGAATGCCCCAGGGCATGATGTACCCTGCAATACTTATGCTTGCAATCCTGATGCTATGAAAAGTCTTCTTCCAAAGACCTGAAGGTGAAATTGAAGTAAATAAGGAGATAAAGATGAATGTCAGAAGTCTATTAACCTTCATTTGGGTTTCTGCGAGTTCTGCTAGTGACTACAAAATGTTGTTCCAATAGCTGTATGGAATCAAGAGCATGTGCAATATGGTAACGTGCTTCATCTGCCACTGGGTCTTTTAAAAAAAAACACAAGATACTATAACTAGAATCAAAGGATTCTCATTATCCCTTTTTAACTCCTAATTTGTCACTTTGTCTCCTGAAAGTACAATTCTATGGTGCCAGCAGCCCTCCAAAACCTCACCCAAGGGATCATTCTTCATGTGCAAGGCGCGACAGGCAGGCTATCTGATCAGGGATGAGACAATCATAGATGGGACACAGAACAGCAATCAGGAGCAAGAACCTGGCTGATTTTTTTTTTTTTTTTTTTAAATAAATGTTTTAAAAACCCTTCCCTGGTTGAGACCAACTGCAGTGCCCAACAGCAGCTGACTTCGTATTTACTTAAAAAGTGTAAGCTGTCAGAAATGCTCATCAAAACGAACTACTTTTTGATTGGTTTTGAGAAGCTGAAGCAGTGTGAAATCATCCGATGGCAAATGGGCACTGATTTATCTGCACTCATATTGCATTGAGGCGAAGCAGAAGCCATTTTGCGGGGTTGCAAAACATGCAGTATAACTACGTGACTAGTCAGGTCATTTCAAACCAGAGTTAAAATGGCCTCTAAAAAAAAGTGCTACTTGTACGGTGACATTTTAAAAAGGAAACAGAACAAACTTACTGCCATTGTATGCTGGTTAAGTGGCAAACACTAGATACTGAATACAACTAAAAGCCATTTTACATTGAGGAAACATTGCAGAAGGCCAGAATTTTATCTTTTAAGCCTCCTCACAAAGGCTAGATTACTACATAATCATTATTACATCCTGTTACACAAACTCCAGGTGACTGTTTTTCTTTGCATTTATGGAGTCTGAGGTAATCAAGTTGTGTTTTGGATAAAACCAGCAAGCACTTGAATAATAAAATTGGAAGTGGTTCAATGGGATTTTGTGCACGTAGGACTCATGACAACTAGCTATAGAGAACAAAAATGATTGTTACTACTCCTGAAAGCTTGTGCCAATACAGATTTGCAAAGAATTTATTTAATGAGAATCGTTCACCCAACAGATTATTTTAAGTGATGTGATATCTTAACTGACAATAACTAATTGCCAATCTCCTCTGCTAATCAAATTTAGTATAAGTTCTAAAGAGAGATATTAATTTTGTCATCATCATGGTATTAGAGCCGCAAATAGGTCCTTGTTCAAGATAACTCACTTTACTCAGATCCTTTGTTGTAACACCATCGTCATCACGACAAGGCAGTTTGTGGACAAATGCCAACATCTGATACTTGGCTCGTATGAATTCTGCCTTGGTGGGACTGCAGTTTAAAAAAAAACATAAAAAGGCACATTTTAACAATGCAATAACTGGTGTCTCAGTAAGTCTATTGGCAATTCCACATAATCAGTTACAATATCAGACCCATCAGTACCACATTAATGACTGTACACCCTGGCAGGAATTTAATGTGGATTAAATTTAGAACTCACAATTACTGTATTTTAAGGGCAATGGGAACAGATTTTTGTCAGTAATTAATCTTATTTATGTTAGTTATAATTCCAAAATAACAGTATGAAATTCCTATGATTGAGATCTATGTAATAATGAGATCCGAGTCTCGACAAGATGAAGCTTCTGTGATATTTGTACGCATCCTGGAATCTTCATTTAAAAATATTAAATTGTTGAATGGACTAATCTGATCAATAGCTTTTTGGAACCAATCAAATCAGCTGCTAGACACGGTTACCTGTATGGAAAAAAAGAAAAAATTCCAGCTTTCCCAAAGAAAGACTTTTTTCTTCATATTCTCAGTATGTGGAGAACTGTGGGAAAGTCACATTTATTACCTGCCCCTAGTTTTCCTGGTTTACAACTCAGAGATCATTCAGAGACAACTATGCAAGTGTGGGACTTGAGTCACAAACAGCCCAGATCAGATAGGGGTGGCAGGTTCCCATCCCCGAAGAGCATTAGTGAACTAGTTGGGTCTTTACGATTAGCCGGCAGATTTCATGGTCACTTTACAAATGATCAGGTTTGTTCAATTCAATTGCATAACTTGTCACAGTGGGATTTGAACTCTCAATCTCTGGGATGCTAATCCAGTATCAACCACTACATCACCATGTCCATTGACGTAAGAAAACTACTAGGCACTTGGTCAGAGTATTAAACAAGGCTTTAATCGACTGTTTCACAACATGGAAGTCTAGTTATCCTTCACTAGTTCCCGTTTACAAAATGTCCCTGAGCAAGCTGGGTCCGTGCCTGAGTATTTATACTCTCCCCGGACAGCGCCACCAGCAGGCCGCCCAGTATATTTCATAAGTCTTTTCTACATAAATGGCACGATTTATGTCATCCATTACTTGTATGGTCTGTGTACATGTAATTCCAATACTGCAGCCATGTATTTTTTTTTTATATAAAAAGGAACAGTACTCACTGTACTTTATCCTGAGGGTTTGGTTTGCGCCGTCCACTTTGCACTTGGGCTGGATCAAGCAGCGAGTGTTCCCAGATTGAGTTGGCTCCATTACTTGCTAGGGTCTGTACCATCTAAGACATGGTGAAATGAAGATAGCCATCATTTAGATATCATTTCTAAAAGATAAAGGTGATAACTTTGTGGTCAGATTATCCATTAACTTGTTGGGCTGAAGTACCTTAGTCTGATGATGTACAATATTAACAGTATTAGAAACTTTAGAAGTGATCAGGTGCGTCAACAGATCAACATGCTGAACTAGAGTGATGGAACAAGAACTTGCACCCACAAATTTCCTCACCACACAGCAAATTCTTCAGATTAGTGAGTCCTAGATTGTCAAGTCACCCTGTATTTGTTCCTAGCAGGAGACTGGCTGAACACCATCTAAGAGGGGAATGACACATGGCTAGGGAAATTTGAGAGAGAGGATAAAAAGGGAGAAAGAGAAAGAAAAAGAGATGATTTCAGGGTAGAATGTTGATTTCATTAGCAGACGCGAAGGTTACTGAAGCATGGCTACTGCCGTCAGGAATCGTCAGTTCTCAGCCCGGTCTATAGATGGAGCACCACACACTACAACACCATGTTAGTTTTTGGGCAGGTGGTAAAAGGAAGAATCTCCTATCACTGCTATCCAATCATGAGTCAAAATCCTTACCAGCCCCAGCAAAAAGTCTGTTCAAATCATTTATATCCCAAATCTCCCTCCTGAAAAAGACATCCAGTGGGGAAGAGAACAGGAAACCAAACAAGATAGTGGATTGATACAAGAAATTAGACTGGCTAATTCCAGTTAGTGTCAATCCTTCCTGTTTGAAAAGTACAAAATGCAATAGGCCACTTGATTAAGTAATTATGATTAAACAAAAATGTCTTACTCAACAAGTTAGGTACAACCTAAAGTTCATATTACATCTAAAACTGACTAGGTAACTCCTTTTCAGCAAAGAAAAAACAGGCATTAACCAGGATCTTATCAAGGATAAAATACATTGAAATAGATGGGGAAACCCAAAAAGTGGATTATCCACTTTATATTGCAGAACGGTGTCTACTTGCTGGGGTTTCCCCGTGCTCTAGAATCCATTCCATTTACACTTACATTGTGTGGTGGATTTCAGAGCACTTGAATCCAAGTACAGTTGATTCAAAGTTCATTTTGCAATCACAGAACTTCCATGTTGGGAGAGATTGGTAACTCTCCAGGAATTGAAGAGGCACATTGTTACCCTGTACAGGACGACTGAGCACTTAGCTCATCAGAGGCCTGTGAAAAAAAATGAGCCAGCTGCATCATCTACTGCCAGCAGCTCATTTGTATTTGCCCTCCCCAGCATCAACGCTGCTTTATTTATATTATTACAGAATAGCATTACAACACATATTACAAGGGAACACTTGTACTTTTTTTTGTTGTCCTTTGCCCAATTTCTACCCTCCCTTGCGGAAGGGTATTACCTCCCTGCTGGGTTACAGTTTCATAAAGCAATGGTCACACTTTGGTACCTCACCCAAATGGCCAATATTCATACGAGACTCAGCAGCAGGCTACTCTACTGCTGGGGGTTTCACCGCCAGCAAATGACAACATTGTAGAGGAATCCCTTATTGGTTAAGCAAGTTTACCCAACGAGTAATGGAGCCGCAGAGACGGGAAAATCCCAGATCATAAAATGATAACGCACAGAAGGCCTTTCGGCCTACAGATGTGCTGAATTAGATCTCAGTTAGAACAGCATTGGCTTTAGTGCCGCAGGTGAGGGAAGGGCAATAGAGGGGGGGGGAGAAAAAACAGGCACGATTCCCACTCCTGATCACTATTCAGCAACCCTCCAATGGAAATATGCAGCCTCGGACATCAGGTGAGGTTGGGATGGTGCATCGCTTGTCCCTATTCCAAGGGAAATAGCCTGGCACTTGCTGTTAAAGTTCAAATGTGAATATCATTTGCTTGGGTAAGGGACTAGAGGGCAACTGGTGTCCCCCCCCGCCCCCCCACCCAGCCTACCCCTGCAAGGGGTTGATGTCTTCTGGATGAGGGAGGGATGCAGGGGAAGGAGAATTATTTAATTAATCTAGAGAGAGTCTCATTCAGCCAATGTGCTTCACTTCAAACAGGTACGGTTTCAGACTCTTATGCTGTAGTTTCTTTATTAATTTGATCTCTATGAACAAAGAATGCAAAGACAAAAAAGTATGTCAATCCTGTGTTAGTATGCTGGATATTTTTACGGCATATTTTCAGTTTGTGGTGGTGGGTGCTAGATACAGAGCAGTTATTTGTTTTAACCCTTTTGGAAGGGCTGTATTTTTAGTGTGCAGCCAAAACACAAGGGCAGTTTAGAAGGACATCAATACAGTAATCCTCAATCAGAGTGGTTTGATTTTTAAAATGGGCTCTGGAAACCCCATTTATCAGAAATTCCAGCCTACAGCAAATAAGTCACTGGAAGCATTTCCACTATTAATTATTTCATAAATCCTTTGCAACATGCCCTCAAAAAAAGTGAATCTTTCCCAGGTTCCCATAAAATGCAAATCAAATGTCTAATCAGTAAGAGCACACAGTAAATGAACAAGACCATTTAATATCTAGACAATATTTCAATAAATCTCGTACTTCCTTACAATACTTCCTGCTTCTCATCCATTCTTATTCTTGCTCTTTGATGATCACTCAGTTTTTAGGGGCCTTTTGGAGATTCTGATGTCACAGCTTTCGCATTATAAATTTGTCTGGAACAGTCGAGTACAATAAGCAGGTTCAACTTGAATAGATTTTCAGGCTTGCACGTACGCCAACATCCAACTCCATTTCTCAACCACACAGACTCCATGGTTGAAGGTGTACTATCTGACTAACAGTCAATCATGAAGCCCTGAAGTCACCCTGTTTGGCTCATCCATCCCTCTATATCCAACTCCATTGAACTCCCATGCTGCCCACTCAGGTGCACAAGCATTACATCATCAAGTATGAGCCAAGATTTCTAAGACCACTATCTTCCATCAACAACTACTTGTATTTATATAGTGCCTTTAACGCAGTAAAACGTCCCAAAGTGCTTCACATCAGCGTTATCAGACAAAATTAGACTGAGTCCCGCAAGGAGATATACGGGCAGATGACAAGTAGGTTTTAAGGAGCGTCTTAAAGGAGGAAAGAGAGGTAGAGAGGCGGAGAGGTTTAGGCAGGGAATTCCGGAGCTTAGAACCTTGGCAGCTGAAGGCACGGCCGCCAATGGTGGAGCGATTAAAATCGGGGATTTGCAAGAGGCCAGAATTGGAGGAGCGTATATATATATATATATATCTCGGAAGATTGCAGGGCCGGAGGAGAATACAGGAATTAACTGCTTCCATCCCTTCCTCCTCCAGTCTGATGCAAAAATTCTCATCCATTCTTTCATCACCTTGAAGATGGATTTCTCAAAAGCTTTCCTCCACAGTCTCCCCATCACCACCCTTCAAAAAACTTCAGCTAATTCAGAACACTGCTGCCCGAGGCCTCACCTGGATAAAATTCTGCACATCCAGTGACCTGCTCCTTGCCCATCTCTGCTGGGTTCTTCCCATTCAGCAAATGGACTTCAAAATCCTCGTCTTAGTTTTCAAATCCATCCACAGCCCCACTCCAACCTGTTTGGTAAATTCCTCCAGCCACATGTCGCAGCCCATACCCTCCGTTCCTGGGACACTAGATTACTGCTTGTTCTCTTCCCCACTTCAAAAAAAAACCATGGAAGGCAAACCTTTCAGCCATTGTGCTTCTGCCTTCTGGATTTCAGTCAAAAATCTTTCCACCTTGCTACTTCTCCAACTTCCTTCAAGCCTCCTAAAAGCCGTTAACTCTTTCACCTTGCATTTGGTCTCCTCCCCTATCCATCCCCAGCTCCTACCTCGTCAATGCTCAGAGTTTACTCTTGTATATAAATAGATTCTTTTTTTTAAACTTGTGAAATGCTAAATAAATGCAAGGTGTAATTTTCTAATCTCATTTTGACTGACTTTTGAATGCATTACCACAATTTTCTAAAACAATTTTAACATGTAGTTTTTTGAGGCTGGCTGACCCCTCATTTTTTTGGTGTAGAGAAATCCATGCAGGGCTCAGAGCTAATCTTTTGCTGCAATGTACCATTTAATGGCTTGCACAGCAATCCAATTTCTATGAGGCTTTGGAAATATATTCATGAGGACAAGTACCACATTGCCATTGATTAGCAGTTGGATAGATCTTAAATCATACTTATCATGATTAAAAACTATTTATAAAAAAAAACATTTTAAAAAATGCAGATTAGATTCAATTCAATATATCAGCTAGCAAGTAAGCCAGCTCAAAATAACAACAGAAAATGCTGGAAAAACTCAGCAAGTCAGGCAACATCCGTGGAGAGAAATTTGAGTTGACGTTTCGGGTCAAGTAAGCCAGCTCAGTTGATTAGAGTGGTGCTAACAAAAGGTGTACCAAAAAGCCTGGCTTTTGCATTTCAAAAATGCCCTTAGGCTACACACCATTAAAAAGAACATGATCTGACAAATTATTTCTCTTTCCCTACCACCTTTGATTTTAATTTAAAGTAATTTATTCTTCCTCTCTGCCCTTTTTAGCAGTTACTAGCTTCACCTCAAAATGGAATACTTCAGAACCAAAAACCATACATCCAAGTTATTTTTACAACTCGTGTTCACAACTGAACTGGAGTAGCTCGAGTGTTTGCATGCAACAAAAGTACAATATCATTTTAGATCGACCTCTAAATTACAAAACAGCTCACCTTCACAAGATGTACCTGATTTTCAACTAGACATTTTGCTATGTGGTCAAAGCTGATGTCTATATATTTCAATTAGATACATTTTAAAGACTGGGCTCCTCTAACTCAGATTCATCTTTCAGAAGTGAGTAAATAAAACTATTCAAATTACATGAACTGCAAGTAACTGACCCAAGGTTTAACTGAAAGAAAGTTTGTAAGAGATTTTTTTTTTTTTTTTTTTTTTTTTTTTTATAAAAGTTGGGCAGAAACATCTAGGGTTAACTTCCCCTGCAGATATCCTATGTTGATTTTATATTCTGGTAAACCTATAGCCTTGGTCTTGACATTATGGGAGGTGGCTTGGTTCTTAGAGCAATTTTATATTGCTGCAATTAACACCAAAGGAGCAGTGCTGAGCTAGTGATCTGTAACCTCAGAGCACGCTCTCCTGGTTTCCATTTACCACTGTATTAATGATCACTACTAAACTATTGAAGGGCCAATAGGAAGAAAGTCTTCACATTCCACATCTCTGATGTACACACTCTAAACCCTGGAAAAGTTGAGTCCTGGATATTGTCAGACGAGTGAAGTATACTTTATTTTGATAGTAATTCCATCTCTGCTGGTACAGGTGGAGGTAAGGAAAAAGATGATGGAGAAGGAGGACAACAACAACAACTTGTATTTATATAGCGCCTTTAACATAGTAAAACATCCCAAGGCGCTACACAGGAGTATTATAAGACAAAAAATTTGACACCGAGCCACATAAGGAGAAATTAGGGCAGGTGACCAAAAGCTTGGTCAGAGAGCTTTTAAGGAGCGTCTTAAAGGAAGAAAGAGAGGTAGCGAGGGAATTCCAGAGCTTGGGGCCTAGGCAACAGAAGGCACGGCCACCAAAGGTTGAGCGATTATAATCAGGGATGCTCAAGGACAGAATTAGAGGAGTGCAGATATTTCAGGGGGGTTGTAGGGCTGGAGGAGATTACAGAGATAGGGAGGGCAAACCATTAATGTAAAGACACCTTTAATGAACCCAAACAACAGAATTAATCTGCACAGTCAAAATAGGATGATCAAACATCTCAGTGAATGTTAATTTGGCTTCCTTCTTCTCAATTGGGTTCAATTCTTTTTCCACCTTAACCCTTCCAGTTTTTTCCCCCCATGAATGCTCCTGGGCTTTAATAAGCTTTAAGACAGGGACGGAGATAGCAAACTTTTACCAAATTAAATCTAAATATTTGAGGTTTTTTTTTTTTTAAAGTAGGTGTGGTTGCAGGAATTTGTACCTTCGTCCAGCTTCAGAGAAACTTGACAAGTAACCAGTTTTTGGAAGAGTAACCCGGAGTTTATTTCATTACTATTTACCTCATGGTTTTGTTGTGCTTTAAAGTTAGCATCTGTATACTGTGGAACATAACATTTTCCAGCTCTCATTTCCAAGTCACTTTTTTTCCTGGCTGGAGGGAGTCTTGTGTGTGGATAACCAAGTATGCAAGCATTCCCAAGTTCGTGCTTAAATAGAAATTTGACTTTTTCCTTGGAATTTATACTTTTAAACACTTTATATGGAATAAAATTACTATTTGAACTGCATCTTCTAACAAAATAAAACACCCGAGCCCTGAATGTGTAATAGCTGTAATTTTCTGCAGTTCCAACTGTTCTTTATATACTACAGAAAAGCCATAAAAATACTCTCTTCAACAAGGGATGTGCGATCTTTAATTGAAGAAATGAACCAGGAAGAAAATGCAAGATAGAGCCAGAAGGGCTTTTATGACATAGAAACATAGAAGATAGAAGCAGGAGTAGGCCATTCGGCCCCTCGAGCCTGCTCCGCCATTCAATGCGATCATGGCTGATCATCCAAATTCAGTACCCTGTCCCTGCCTTCTCCCCATATCCCTTGATCCCTTTAGCCTTAAGAAATATATCCAACTCCTTCTTGAATATATTTAATGTATTGGCCTCAACTGCCTTCTGTGGCAGAGAATTCCACAGGTTCACCACTCTCTGGGTGAAGAAATTCCTCCTCATCTCTGTCCTACACTCAGAATTTCAACGGTTGTCCCCTTTCTTCTCATTAAACTCCTTCCGTGCCATGCTTCATTGCCCAATCAAGAAAATGGAGCATGGCCATCCACTTTACACTTCTGCCATTCTGTTCTACAGCTGGCTCCTAGCAAATTCACAAATTCCTATGGGGACAGTACCCGACCATTGCTTGGTGGGTGCCGTTCTAGCTTCACTGCTGGGATCAAAGACTCATTGGCAAAGGGAAATCACCAACATTAACTGGTGTCCCACCACTCGGTAGCATATCAACAGATATTAGAAGGGCAAGAGTTAGTCTTTTTAAGCTTTCAATTACATAGTGCGGGTTAGGTTGATTGGCTATGATAAATTGACCCTTAGTGTTAGGGGGATTAAATACGTGGGGTTACAGGGATAGGGTGGGATATGTGTTGGTGTAGGGGTTACGGGGATCGGGTGGGATATGTGTCGGTGCAGGCTCGATGAGCCGAAATGGCCTCTATCTGCACTGTGGGGTTTCTGTGATAATCATGAGCTCACGTGATGCTTTAATCCCAACAGAAGTTCAAAGCCAGTTAGCTCAAGAAAGTACACTCTTTGAAACGATCTTTACTGTATAATCCCAGAAGTGAGAGTAGCTGTGACAACTCACGCATTCACACATTACTCACGTGTAACAGAGTTGGAGACCATGAGCTGTGCCGGAGATGTTTCACCATCGAAATGTGTCGCCCAAGACTTCGATGAACACTGCAACATTCATCGCAAACTAGGACTCCGCGGTTAATCGACGCCCAACCAGGATCTGTGCAGATTACAATATGCAATTAGTGGATATGTACTATTTCAATTAAGGAATGGCAGTTTTTGATGACAAATGTAATGTAAAAGTTTAATCCTTGCTGAGCTGGTGAAACTGAAATAGGTTTACAGGAAGGGCAACTTACAGCCAACACAGACAGCAGTCATGAAAAAGCCCAACATATCCCACCCTTCCACTTATAGCTGGAGCATGTCATCAAAAACACAAGGGGCTAAAGAATGAAGAGGAATAGGAAAAGGCAAAACAGAGACAACTGGAGTTCTACAAAGACAAAATTGTTTGAAGTTTTGTCCATGAGCAACACCATGTCAGATTATAAAATCGATTGTGCATTTCATGGTATATTGCTCTTACAGTAGCAATCCTCTGACTTACCGTTAGTAATGCCACTAGAGATTTGCTAGACCTTTTAAAACAGGTCCACATTTTTTTAAAAGACATTCCTTCAGGATTTCCTGCTATTCAAGAGGCAGGGTTTTTCAGATTACCCCCTCCCCCCAGTGAGCCATTAGGTGCAGCAACATGGGCTATTAGTCACAAATACAAAAAAACTGGTCACAGAGCTGGGGAAAAGTTTTACCTTCGTGGCTGAACAGCGGGCATTTTTTTTTACATCTGGAATCTTAAGAAATCGGAGCAGCAGCAGGCCATACACACTCCATCGAGTCTGCTCCGACATTCAGTAAGATCATGGCTGAACTTAAGGCGTTGTGACACCATAAGGAAATGAGTCTATGTAGATCCTTAGTCTTGGGGGCAGTAAAGGCCATCATAGTGTAAGTCAGTGCTGTATTGTACCTATTACAGTAACTCAGACTTCAACTTGGGTGTTGTCAGCCTCTGGAAAGACCATCACCTCGTACAGAAAATAGTGACTCAGCTGACTTAATTCAAAAGGGAATTTGATCAATTTCCAATCCAGCAGATTGAACAGATTTGGTTTGGGGTTGGAAAGTAGAACCTGGCGAGAGGCCATGCTGTCAAAGCCAAGTGACCTTTTCTTACGACCAAGGCCACTGGTTTCCCATTGTGACAGCAAACTGATCGAATTGTGGAACAAAATCTCATGTAATAAAAAGAAAAGGTGACTCTTTCTCCAGTCTGCTCGGATGGAATTCCAACTGCACAAAAGCAGCCCAGTTCAATTTGATGGCTGGACAAACTGCTATTCACAGACGCGGAAATCAGGGCAGAGAACAGAAAGGTAGCACGACAAGTACAAACTGTGCATTCCTAAAATTTAATCACAGCTGCAAAAAACCAGAATATCTGTGGAACAGATGGTGCCGGGATAAAGTGATAGAATTGCTTTAGGTCTCAAGTGTAAATCAGAAGGAAAAAGATGATTGCAGTGCAACTGTGGCATACAATTCTATAACTTTGCCTGAATTTCAATAAGGTCCTTAAAGGGGCTCTCACCGCTGCAATTTAAGTTTAAAAAAAAGCAGAGTGCACTGAAGTTTTCAAATCAGCCACATTGTGCCGGGAAGCACCAAACTTTCTAGGTAAATGCGGTATATGCATAGAAACACTTAAAAACCTTGAAGATTAAGATAAAATTAGCATGGTCACAGATCACAGCAGGAGTCTATGATTGTGGTAAAACAAATAATGCAGAACCTAGTTAAGGGCAAATTTAATCTACTGCAGATCCAAACGTGCTGGGAATAAAATGGGCCCCACTAAGCTCATGGGGGAAAACGCTCAAATCTGATCATTCAGCCATAATAAAACTACCAATTAGATCCCCCATCTACTTTCCCTATGTATTACTTTCATTATTATTTCAGGTTTATCATTTCATTGCTGCAGGATAATTTTGTAAGAATTTTTTTTAGTCCATCATGTATTCAGAAACATACTTTACCATAGATGATCATCATCTGGCACTTCTCGTCTGAATTTATGCCCCTCTCAAGAGGCTGACCCGAGAGAAACTTAAAAAGTACTTAATTTAAATCTAAAATCTTCATTATATATATGTAATTGTATTCATGACTTCAGCTTTTCAGTGGGAACTATAAACCAAGTTACTACATTCCTGAAGTGAACTGCAATTTCAATTATTTGCCACATGAGGGCTGCACACATTACACAAATTGGGTCAGGGTCACACCACTGGACATTTATCACAGTTGCTCCAATTTCTACAGTTGTTGTTCACACCCTGAACAAAACATCCTCCAATTTCAAACAAGCAACCCAGTAATTTATAGCATTCATGCAATTTTCCAAACCAAACGATAGTCCAACCTGTAGCAGTTGGTACTGAGGGCATCAGTATAAGACACATCTTTACCAAATTAATTCTCGGGCCTGGGGCAGCAACAACTAGATCTTCGGACTTGAAAATTTACAGCAGAAACAGCTCTTAGAATCCAGCAACTTCAAAGACGGTCTCCCTAAGCCAATGCAGCGTTTGCGTAGTGAAGTAAAATATTTGTGATTAGCGCACATTACAACAACAAGTATTTATATAGCGTCTTTAATGTAGAACATCCCAAGGCGCTTCACAGGAGTATTACAAGACAAAAAAATTGACAAAAAAAATCCATTAACATAGAACTGTAATGAAACTAGCCCTTCCCACAACATAAAAATTCCATTTAACAACTATTTTGCATAGAGAGGGGTTGAAATTTTGGATGTCAGATTTGGGCTGCCTCATCCATCCTTTAACCTGAAGCCCTGCCTATCTCGTCTGGTGGACCAAGATCGCCTGGACTGTTCAAAGAAATGCAGGAGTTCTCAGCACATCCTAGCCAACAATCATCCCTCAACCAACACTACCAAAAACAAATTAACTAGTCATTTGTCATTGTTGTTTGTAGGATCTTGCCGAGTGCATAATGGCTGCCATATGTGCCTGTGCTTCAGGGTCATTCACTGTACATAAAGTGCTTTGAGGTGGTTAAAAGACGTAAAAGGTGCTATTATTAATGCAACTTAAAAAGAAAAAACTTTTTTTTTGCTCCCTCCCCTTTAATACAAGAACTGCAAATGCAGCTCTTTTCCTTTGGAAACTTCAACGGAAACCAACCAAGGTTACGTAGACAATGACAGGGCGGTAATGTAGTCGTTTTGCATTTCGAGCGCCAAGACCCATACTAAGGCAGTAGGCAAAAAACCTAGTTTATATGCCAAAACTATCATGACAGCAATTCCACAACAATATCTTTCCACTTCATAGTCAAATGATTAAGACACCTTTGGACAAAAATACTTAAGACAATATTCCAGATAGCCACAAGCAAATTACCTTCAAATTATCATGTGTATCAGGGCCAGTAATTTTCTGTCCATACTGGTCCTGGGCCAAGTGAACAAACATTATTCTTGCTGCAGTTAAGGTCAGAAATCTAATTTTACTCAGTATTGGTAAACGGTATTCTACTGGAGCAGTAATCATTCAGTGTCAATTTAGATTTAGCTGTAGAATTAAAGCTCATTTCTCCCAGTTGTTAAAGAAGAAATAAAGAACTTGAATTCATATAGCGCCTTTTACAACCACAGGACGTCCAAAAGCACTTTACAGCCAATGAAGTACTTTTTAAGTATAGTCACGGTTATAATGTAGTGAAACACGGCAGCCAATTTGCACACAGCAAGGTCCCACAAGCAGAAATAAAATACATTCACCCGTAATTTGCGGTCAGCGGCGAAGCAAAGGCGTTTGCCGCTGAGCCCACAGTAAGCTTCCCACAAAGATCTCGCGATCTCTGTGGCGAGAAGTTCGGCTTTTCCAACGTTCAGTTGGGATCAGTACAAGTTAATGGGGAATCCCTAACGCGAGCTGCTGCGGCATCAACAAGCTGTCTAAGCAGCCAATCACAATGTAGAACACCTCTGTTCAGTCCGTAAGGGGGACCCTAAGCTTCCGGTCGCCTGTCATTTTAATTCACCGCTCCATTCCCACTCGGACCGCACCGTTTGGCCAGAAAAAGCAATAACCCTGAGGATTGGGAGCAGTTTAGGATTCAACAAAGGAGGACAAAGGGATTAATTAAGAAAGGGAAAATAGGATATGAGAGTAAGCTTGCAGAGAACATAAAAACTGACTGTAAAAGCTTTTATAGATGTGAAGAGAAAAAGATTGGTGAAGTCAAGCGTAGGTCCCTTGCAGTCAGAATCGGGGGAATTTATAATGGGGAACAAAGAAATGGCAGACCAACTAAACACATATTTTGGTTCTGTCTTCACAAAGGAGGACACAAATAACCTCCCAGAGATGCCGGGGAACATAGGGTCTGATGAAAGGGTGGAACTGAAAGAAATCAGTATTTGTAGGGAAATGGTGTTAGGAAAATTGATGGGACTGAAGGCTGATAAATCCCCAGGGCCTGATAATCTACATCCCAGGGTACTTAAGGAAGTGGCCCTAGAAATAGTAGATGCATTGCTGGTCATCTTCCAGAACTCGATAGACTCTGGAACGGTACCCATGGATTGGCGGGTAGCTAATGTTACCCCACTATTCAAAAAAGGTGGTAGAGAAAAGGCGGGGAATTATAGACCGGTAAGCTTGACATCGGTAGTGGGGAAAATGCTAGAGTCCATTATAAAAGATGTAATAGCAGAGCACTTGGAAAGCAGTGACTGGATCGGACAAAGTCAACATGGATTTACAAAAGGTAAATCATGCTTGACTAATCTACTGGAATTTTTTTGAGGATGTAACTGGTAAAATAGATAAGGGAGAACCAGTGGATGTGGTGTATTTGGACTTTCAGAAGGCTTTCGATAAGGTCCCGCATAAGAGATTAGCGTGCAAAATTAAGGCACATGGGATTGGGGGCAAGGTATTGACTTGGATAGAGAACTGGTTGGCGGACAGAAAGCAAAGAGTTGGAATAAACGGGTCGTTTTCCGAGTGGCAGGCAGTGACTAGTGGGGTACCGCAAGGATCGGTCCTAGGACCCCAGCTGTTCACAATATATATTAATGATCTGGACGAGGGAATTGGATGAGCTGTTCACAATATATATTAATGATCTGGACGAGGGAATTGGATGTAATATCTCCAAATTTGCAGACGACACAAAGTTGGGGGGGGGGGGGGGGTGTGGTGGGGAAGAGGGTATGCTGTGAGGAGGATGTCGTGAAACTCCAGCATGATTTGGACAGGTTGGGCGATTGGGCAGAAACATGGCAAATGCACTATAATGTGGATAAATGTGAGGTTATCCACTTTGGTGGCAAAAACAGGAAGGCAGATTATTATTTGAATGGTAATAGTTTGGGAGAAGGGGAAGTGCAAAGAGACCTGGGTGTTCTTGTACACCAGTCGCTGAAGGTACGCATGCAGGTGCAGCAGGCGGTTAAGAAGGCAAATGGTATGTTGGCCTTCGTAGCAAGAGGGTTCGAGTACAAGAACAAGGATGTCTTGCTACAGTTGTACAGGGCCTTGGTGAGACCACACCTTGAGTATTGTGTGCAGTTTTGGTCGCCTTACCGGAGGAAGGACGTTCTTGCCATGGAAGGAGTGCAGCGAAGATTCGCCAGGCTGATACCTGGGATGGCAGGAATGACGTATGAGGAGAGATTGAGTCGATTGGGCTTATACTCACTGGAGTTTAGAAGATTGAGGGGGGATCTCATCGAAACCTATAAAATTCTGTCAGGCCTGGACAGACTAGATGCATGAAGGATGTTTCTGATGGCCAGGGAGTCCAGAACCAGGGGTCATAGTCTAAGGATAAGGGGTAAGCCATTTAGGACTGAAATGAGGAGGAATTTCTTCACCCAGAGAGTGGTGAACCTGTGGAATTCTCTGCCACAGAGGGCGGTGGAGGCCAGTTCATTAAGTATATTCAAGAAAGAGTTGGATATATTTCTTAAGGCTAAAGGGATCAAGGGATATGGGGAGAAGGCAGGGACCGGGTACTGAATTTGGATGATCAGCCATGATCTCATTGAATGGCGGAGCAGGCTCGAAGGGCCTACTCCTGCTCCTATCTTCTATGTATCTATGTATCTATGTCCTCGGCCTCTTGCATTGTTCCACGGAAGCTTAACGTAAATTCGAGGAACAGCACCTCATCTTCCGTTTAGGCACTTTGCAGCCTTCCGGACTCAATATCGAGTTCAACAATTTCAGATCATCACCTCGGCCCCATTACATTTTTACTTATATATTTTTTTCCACCCCTTTGTTTTGGGTCTTCCCTTTCCCCCCCCTTTCCTTTTTTTTTCCTCTCTCCCACATGGCAGCTGTCTCTCATCCTGCCAGTACACTTCACACCTAATCTGAGCAGTCTTTTGTCTCCACTGTCCTATTACCATCTCGTCTGGTTTTGAATACCTCTTAATGTCTCTTTACTTCTTTTGTTCTATCGCAGCCCTGCCTTCGATCTATTTTATTTCCTTTCCAGTTTTGGAAAAGGGTTTCGACCCGAAACGTCGACTCTATTTTCTCTCCACCGATGTTGCCTGGCCTGCTGAGTTTTTCCAGCATTTTCTGTTGTTACTTAGAATTCTCAGACTGGGAAGCTAAAGTCAATAAGCTCCTTTTAATCTAACTTTTTTTTAAATGTTAGAGAGCGAAACAAAGATTGGGGCTCTCACATGTGGAATAGGTGAGCCTGAAATAAAGATGAAAAAACTTTTTTTTTTTTAAAAAGTTTTTCCTCTAAAGTTTCTTAAAATTTTTTATTTTTTTATTAAAATGGATACATTTGAAACTCCACAAAATTAAAATTATTTTTTCAGGACCATAACATTTGTTTAGCAGTCAATACGCTGTTAAAATTCCAGTTACACCTAATCCAACAAGGCTTAACATTTAGTCTGAGGAAGGGTCATCAACCTGAAACGTTATCTCTGTTTCTCTCTCCACAGACTCTGCCTAACCTGAGTATTTCTAGCTTTTTCTGTTTTTATTTAACATTTAATGGGGTATTTAACAGCGATATTACAGCAGAAAAGCTGAGGTTTTCGTCAGTTCCACTGATTTTTCCTGATTACACCGAGTGCCGGTCAGGGGGGGGGAGTGGGGTCCACAGCGCAGCCAGTGTCGGAGCAATGAATCATTGATCGCAACTTCAGGATTTCCACGTTAGGATGCGCATGCGCTAAATCCTGAAGTTGTGATCAGTTTCAATGGGGTAATAAAAGTGAACGCTGTTCGTTCGCTGTTATTACTCACCAGATAATCTAGGTTTTGTCAGTAATGTAGGTCGAGGCATAAATATTGGCTAGGACACCGGTTAAACTGTAGGTACAAGCTAAAGAAGCACATTTAAAAACAAAATTGACCCTAGTTACACCCATCAAAAAAAAGTAAAATTTTGTACTGATCAAATTCAAGAATATGCCATTTGGATACTCATCATGGATTCTACTCCGCTTCCACTAGTCCGAACCAGAAGGGAGAAAGGAAAGAGAAGGGAGGGGACTAGCAAAAATGCAAACTCTGCATTGCTGAAATTGACCTCTGCTGCGGAAACTTACATTCTTTTTCCCAATCCAAAAAAAAACAAAGCAACAGGCACAGGGAAGCAGATTATACCTCGTGAGCAGTTACTGAGCTCGGCTCTGCTGTCAAGCGTTAGAGGTGCCAAGTATTAACGCACCCACACAAAAAACAAAAAAGTGAGTACCATTACTCTCATACAACTCCCAAAACTGCTTTCAGAGTGGCATTACTTGCTGGAGCTACCAAAGCTTTCAGCTCAGGTGAGGCGTACGATGACCAAAGGGAAAAAAGCAGGTGAGGAGAGTTCAGCTCTTTAACAGAGGACACACATATTCTTCTGCTTGAAATAAATCAGTATCTTACTACTGCCACTCAGTACAGAAATAGATCACGGGACAGGGCAAGTGAAAGTGAGCAATTATCTGTTCAAGGACAAAGATTGGCCAGTTTATTCATAAATACATTGAGAAAAGAGAAAGAGCCTGCATTTCTATAACAACTTTCAAATTGTCAGGACCTCCCAAAGCACATTACAATGGGTTGCTTTTGAAGTTCAGTCACTTAAATAACCAAATGCTGCAGCCAATATGCACATAGAAAGATCCCACAAACAGCAAATGAATGAATGAGCAGATAATCTGTTTTTGGTGGTGTTGGTTGAGAGAAGAATGTTCACCAGGGCGCACACTGTTCTCTTTTGAATAGTGCCACGGGATCTTTTATGTCCATCTTAGCATGTAGATTTAGTGTCTCATCTGAAAGACAGCATCTCTGAAAATGCAGCACTGCCTCACTGCTGCACTTGTGCTCCTGCCTACAGTGGGGCTTGAACCCATCATTTTCTGCATCAGAGACAGGAGTGCTACTGACTGAACCAAGCTGACAGCTGCTCGTGAAGCAGTTCAACTTAATGACACCACTTGGAACACACGTAGATACCAGAGGAACAATTCTTCTGGTCACAAGTTTCAAGGATTAAAGCTTTTTTTCCTGACAATGAAGATTCCAGCACAGGCACTGTGCGCTTAGCTAACTTAAGCAATTAAAAAAAGTTTGCTGTTTAAAGTAAAACAGCTTAGAATACATTTAGGTCTTGTACTTAAAAAAGATACAGGGTCCCATACTTTCCCCAATAACGTTTCTTTTTCCTTTTAGATTCTGCACTTAATTTTGTGTTCCTCAAAAATCTGGGGAATGTCGCAGCTTCTATGACTATTTGCACCCAGGTCAGGTAAAAGTATGGGCTAAAGGGCTGGTAATGTTATGTCTATTTTCCCCCAACAAGGTGCCTAAGCCCCAACCTCAGACAAGTGGCCCCTATTGTACCATTGAGACATTTGCTTTCCCACACCAACAATTAATGCTCCACATGGGAAATTTTGCATGCAGATTCAAACCCAGAAGGAAATGTATTTCACATCGAATCTTTAACAGCTGCCAAAGAAACTTTCATCCCATCTGTCGGGATGAAATCTGAACCCAGGTGCCAGATGGGAGGAGTGCTGCCACATGACTGGCATTGCTCGGCACTGAAGAGAGTTCATTTGATCGATAGCCTTCATTATGATTCCGCTCTTCTCATTGATGTACTCATTAGCCAAAAGAGTCTTTAATGGAGAGGTTAAGCATTTTAGAGGCAGCCTAGTGATTCTTCTAGGTTTTCACCTCCAGCATTTGCTATTACTAAAAACAGTTTACTCCTCTTAATTCAAAGTCACTTATTTCAAATTACTTCCATTTTTTTTTTGCATTAAATTCCCATCTTGCTGTGTTTCCAATCGCTTAATAATTTTAATAAGTGGATAATTCAAATTTTGATTGCAAAAACCTGAATTATCAGAAGTAGTCTGTAGGTGCATCTATTTGAGCAAGCTAAAAACAGGCACCCATGCAAAATCATACTGTATCAAGTGGAACTCGACTACCCAACAGCACTGTGGGACCACCTTCACCACATGGACTGCAGCGGTTCAAGAAGACCCACCAACACCCTCTCTAGGGGTGGACAATAAACACCGTTCATCCTTTCCAGATTGGTTAATTCAAGATTGGTTTCTCATGTTGGCCTTTTTCAAATGCATTTTTAGAAATTAAACTGACAATGCTCAGGTCTATTGGGCTTCTATCCCAACAAATTGAGACAAGCTATAAAAGTTTAATACCAGAAACATCCGGAGAGAGATAAGCATACAGATGTCCTTCAGTCAGAAACACATTGTTGCAAATGGTTACAATTTAATATCCAAACAATTTCAAGTCATTATCTTAGAGAGAGAAATTGATAGTGGCCCATTCAGCCCCACTACTGTCCAGGGAAACTGGCCTTCATGACATAGCGATGAGCCCCATGCCCTTGTGTCTAGTCTTCAGAGTGAAGACGCCCACTTCACAAAACAAAGACCCATAATGTCTTTGCAAAATGTTAGCGCTCTCGCTCATTCAGGAGCAAAGCTATTTGTATTGAATCTTGAAACCCTTCTAAAACTCTCTGCCTTCCTTTCCCTTTAAACACTTTTCAAAATCCATTAGAAACTTCTTTACCTAGAGAGTGGTTAGAATGTGCAACATGCTACCACATGGAGCAGTGGAGGCACATATCTAGCTTCCCCTTAAATGCATCTATGCTAAGTACATGAAGGAGAAAGGAATAGAAGGGTTAGATAGGGAGGATACTCGCGTTGGGCCGAATGGCTTGTTTCTGTGCTGGAATTTCTATACAATTTTATGTAAGCTCAGCATCCATTTTCCTATGCCTATCTGTGGAGCACCTAGGGATTTTTTTAATGTTCAAAATGCTATATAAATGCAAGCTGTTGTTGTGGCTCCAAAAGCAATATGTGTTGCAGCCTATTTAACTGAAAAAATCTTTTATTCCCCCAAAACAGACCCCTGTACTAAGGGGACATAGCATACGAATTATCGCTCATTTGTAGCACCGAATAGAATTCACAAATAATTTTGCTGAGCAAGAGTTATAGGTCAGCCCACACTTTGTATTTAAACTATGTGAGAAGTCTTTGTCTAGGTCCCATTGTTCCTCCCTGGTGTACAATCCAATTGCTAAAAGATGCCTCGATACATTTAGATTCATACTGACAGCAGACTCTGAACATCATAAACACAGGGTTACTTCTGTACATTCAGTGATAAGCACCAACCAGAGATTTCTAGTACATTCTGAGCATTTTGAGAAAACTTAAAATAAAAATGATAGCAAAATACTGCGGATGCTGGAAATCCGAAACACAAAATGCTGGAAAAACTCAGCAGGCTAGGCAGCATCCGTGGAGAAACGGAGTTAACGTTTCAGGTCGAAGACGAAGGGTCATCGACCTGAAACGTTGACTGTTTCTCTCCACGGATGCTGCCTGGCCTGCTGAGTTTTTCCAGCGTTTTCTGTTATTTTAAATAAAAACCTTCAGTTATGGAGTATGGGCCCGGATTTTACAGTGCTTCCGACATGATATGCACAGCGTTTGCGGTCGGAAGCCTTCAGAACGGCCCTGCAAGTTCCAGGTTTACCCAGGCGCTGCGCACGCGCAAAAACCCGGAACTTGCGATCTATCAAGTTTCGCTTGGACAGATCCACCGCATCCGCTATAAAATCACTTGCGCTGGCGCAGAGTTCGGCTATTTGCCCAACTACTGCCCAGCAAATGCCCACAAAACCCCTACACCTGGTAAAAGCAGGCATAAGGCCTTTTACCAGCATAAGGGTTAAAATAAATGTTAAAATAATTTTAATTTTTTTTTAATGATTTAAAAATACACATACATTTAAAATTAGTTTAGGTAAATTATGGCCGGTTTTAAAATGTTTAAATTTATTTTTCAAAAAAATTACATTTTTATTTTAAATGCTTAATTATAGGGTCTTTTAATTAATTTTGAACATGTGATCATTTATTTTTATTTCAGTGGTGTGAAATTTTATTTATTAGGTGATTTCTATTATGCTTACGGGGATTCCATACGTAAATGGAATCATCATAAGCATCAAAGGAATCCCCCTTTTTGATTGGCTGGCCTGGCCCATGTGACCTCAGGGATGCCTGCAAACCGCCTGCGCCCCTGGGCCTTTACGCAGGCGTACGCCTGCAGTCCTAGGACCGGAAGAGTCCGAAGCTCCGGAGACACCAGGTGAGTTCATATTTTTTTCCAGTTCAGAAGCGTACGCTGGCAGCAAACCTCCAACCGCATTTTCCAGGCCACTGAATTTGGTGATTCATATGCCATGCCCTATTGCACTTTATATGGTCTATCTATATTCTTTGCTTATACCAACCAATTTTTAAACTAGGTTTATAATGTAAAATCAGCACTCGTCATCAAGATGTGTAGGCTTTTGAATTCCAGGCAGATAAAATCATTTTTAGTTATACCATCAGGAATCTTGAAAAAGTTATGTTCTGTAGGCTATCTAGTTTAATGGATTCTATTTACATGTTATTCCATTTATAAATGCTGCATAAACAGATTTGTCATTGAATAGATAATGCAGAGGACATTTTAAAACAGAAGAAGTTTAATACCCTTTTAACTATGATCATTTCAACCCACGCACAGTCTTTATAAGTTTGGCAATTTCACTGATTTCATGCCTTTTGAATGTAATTACAAATCTATTCTGTAAAAGTTTTTTTAATTTGACTTTTAAATGTCATCCCCAATCATCCAGATCCACCATGCAACCAATTCACATCATCGTCATTCCTCTAATAGCATTGAGAACTTTGCCAAGTACAGACAGCATTATCTCATGCAAGTGCTGTGCAAATTGCTCTATTCAGTAACAAACTGTGGTCAAGGCGAGAATTACATCATTCCTGCAATCAGGAGGGGGAAAGAAACAGCACGGATTTCAAATACTATGGTGCATGTTGCCACATGCCTGTCACCAAATTAATTTAAAATAGCAAACCAGATCACGATCACTCACACACCATCCATTAAATTGCACCGTCATACCTCCAGTTTAGCGAATCATTAAAACTTGAGAGGGTAGAACTTGCACAACTTTTGCAAAATTAACAAACTGCAACTAAATGTGATCATAATTGCCCAAAGTGTTGCCGTGGGCAAGATTAAAGCTAATGTAGGCAGGAAGTTTGGCACATTTATTTGAAAAAAATCTAGTAGAAAAATGAACTACAACTTTTCTGACAGTTTATCTATTTCAGAATACTCCTGAGAAATAACAAATAATCCTGCAGGTGGAAGTTCTAATATATCAAAGTTAGCAATTCAATAAGAATTGCTAACAAAATGAAAAATCTGTAATTACAACAAAAAGCAGCCCTTCTGGAGAAACATCATAATCTATGGCTTTGAGCACTTTCCTCCCCTCCCAATCAACTGTTCCCCTCTGCTGAAGGCAGGAACTATTGCTGGGGTATGGTTCCAAGGCACCAACATCCCACGGGTACCTTACCCAAGTAAGCATTCTTCATTGACAAGTCTAGACAGATTAGCAGTTAAGTCAACCGTAGCCGAGCCCAATCCTGGCCACACACTTGTCATCAGGAAGTCGCTGGATAGCAATCTGGAGCAGAAAATATGCCTGTTTTTTCTTCTTCTTGGCACAGGAATATCGAAAACAATTGTAGTGCCACTGCTAGCTGACATGACAACTAAACATAACCCAGGGATCTAACCGGACACGTTACTCATCTGTGTGTCAGTAGCACAAAATACAGTTCATTTACCTGCTGTGTTATCGGGGCGCCCTCTCGGCATCCAACAGGTCACGGTTGAACAAATGACAATGTGCCAAAAGTGAAAACAATTAGCGTATTGAATACAGATCTAATCGCCAGATGCACCTCAGATCAGAAATTGTGTTATATCAAACTTATATACTCTACACTGCAAATACAAATTGTTTAGCAATTTGCATCAGATTGCTCACCATAACCTAGCAACAGTGCAATGTATTCTGTGACCATGACCTATACGTCAATTATTGAGGGAAGAGTGGGTCAGTAATCTGGTGCATGGTTCTTTTTTTAATCAGGAGGATCCCATGGGAGCAGGCCTTCCAGTTCCAAAAGTCCTCAATTTATTTCTGGGAGTGGAATCAAAAAGAAAGTGGTTTCATTGTCATTACATGCTAAATTATACCCAAATCCAGGATATCACCTTAGAACCTGCAACAGACAAAAGGGAAGAGGGTTGACTGAATTTAAGAATACTATGTCTCCTCTATATTACAGAAGCAGTTTTGTGCTATATTTATAATTAATGGATGAGGTAGATTCCAGAGCGCCGGCAGATTTTAGGTTGCTAAATCTTCCCTACAGGTTTGGGAAGGTCCAAACAGACCAGCGAGCTAGAAAGCACATTTGGACTGGCTGACTGGACTGAAAAGGTGGTAGCCCCTCCCTCGTGTGGCTTTATTTAGATTTGATGCTACGGTTTTCTGCTGCTTCTGGAGGCCCAGCCAAAACCACCTCTCCAGGTGCATCACACTGTCCTTTCCTTTACAGCTCTGCCACTGAAGTTGTGGTCGTCATTGCAGCAGCTGCACTGTAAAGCAAAAGTGGCTCTTCGCAGTCATGTTGGACAAATGGAATGTTTATATACTATTCTTTCCTTAACATCTGTCTTCACCTCCAGTATTCCCACCTCTATGTGGACTCTCTGCCTCCATAATTCACAAGATCCCCAGTCAAAAATATACAAGCGTGAAATTTCACAGACTGCATGATACAGCAAAGCCAAATGTGAAGACTGTCACTGTAGAGCACCAATCTTGGAGTCCATTCTGGTTAAGATTTTTTTTAAATCTAAATAATTTCTATTATAAAATCTATAAATAGTTTCTATTAAACATAATCAACAATTTAATGCTTCTCTGGACATTTTAACATGTTTAGATCCAACACTGAGGGAGCCAATACTGGTCAGGAAAGCAAATTATAGCAAGGGTCTTCTATCAGCCACAATCCTGGATTGCTGCATGTAGAACACTATTTGACAAACCTCGCCGCACGCTCCTAGGGACACAGATTGGCTCCAATTACATAGCGGGCCTTCCAAACAGTACCAAAACCCAGCAGACGCCTGCTACAATTACTTCCCGTTTTCAACGATTGAGGAGCTGAAAGGGCAATGTTCCTTTCAATCATTAGAAAATTCACCGACAGCCTGAAGCCAGGGAGTGAAGTTCTACGAATATCTGTGCACAGAGCTCCAGCCTGGCTCCCATTCAATACTAAACCAAAACAGGAAATATTAATAAGTGCTGCCCAGTTGCATCATTGTTGAAGATGCACCCCCGCACTGCAGCAGCTGGTACAATGAGAGGGGTATTATATCATTCCATATGAGTAAGTCAGGCTGGGCACTTAATTTGAACTAGAAATATTGTCGAGTGGTCTTTATATTAAAAGATGAGGCTTACTGCTTAAAAGCATTAACAACATGTGACATGCTATAAGCAGCACAACAAAGGCATTCGCCCATAAATCCCAAGAACAAACATAAATTGAATCAATGTTGAATCCACTCTGAAATAACAACAGAAAATGCTGGAAACACTCAGCAGGCCAGGCAACATCCGTGGAGAGAGAAACAGAGTCAACGCTTCAGGTCGAAGACCCTTCGTCTGATGAAAGGTCTTCGACCTGAAACGTTAACTCTGTTTCTCTCTCCACGGAAGGGTCTTCGACCTGAAACTTTAACTGTTTCTCTCCCCATGGATGCTGCCTGGCCGGCTGAGTGTTTCCAGCGTTTTCCTGTTGTTATTTCGGATTTCCAGCATCTGCAGTATTTTGCTATTGAATCCACTCTGCTTGTATTAAGAGTTTTTGTTTATTGCTTCATTCAAATTTTCACAAATTTAAGTAACGATGGAACTGTGAGCTTACCAGCACTACATATAAGGGGAGGTAAAATGGTCTCCAAGTGTATAAATTCAGAGAAAAGAGTTGTTGTAGTCTCAGTTGGCACAGGTCAGCTTTACATCCTTTACATCATATTCAAGGAGTTAGATATATTTCTTACGGTTAAAGGGATCAAGGGATATGGGGAGAAGGCAGGGACAGGGTACTGAATTTGGATGATCAGCCATGATCGCATTGAATGGCGGAGCAGGCTCGAGGGGCCGAATGGCCTACTCCTGCTTCGATGTTTCTGTGATCCGGTGATCCGATGTTTCTGTGATCCGATGTTTCTGTGATCCGATGTTTCGATGTTTCTGTGATCCTATGTTTCGATGTTTCTGTGATCCGATGTTTCGATGTTTCTGTGATCCGATGTTTCGATGTTTCTGTGATCCGATGTTTCGATGTTTCTGTGATCCGATGTTTCGATGTTTCTGTGATCCTATGTTTCGATGTTTCTGTGATCCGATGTTTCGATGTTTCTGTGATCCGATGTTTCGATGTTTCTGTGATCCGATGTTTCGATGTTTCTGTGATCCGATGTTTCGATGTTTCTGTGATCCGATGTTTCGATGTTTCTGTGATCCTATGTTTCGATGTTTCTGTGATCCGATGTTTCGATGTTTCTGTGATCCGATGTTTCGATGTTTCTGTGATCCGATGTTTCGATGTTTCTGTGATCCGATGTTTCGATGTTTCTGTGATCCTATGTTTCGATGTTTCTGTGATCCGATGTTTCGATGTTTCTGTGATCCGATGTTTCGATGTTTCTGTGATCCTATGTTTCGATGTTTCTGTGATCCGATGTTTCGATGTTTCTGTGATCCGATGTTTCGATGTTTCTGTGATCCGATGTTTCGATGTTTCTGTGATCCGATGTTTCGATGTTTCTGTGATCCGATGTTTCGATGTTTCTGTGATCCTATGTTTCGATGTTTCTGTGATCCTATGTTTCGATGTTTCTGTGATCCTATGTTTCGATGTTTCTGTGATCCGATGTTTCAATGTTTCTGTGATCCGATGTTTCTGTGATCCGATGTTTCGATGATCCTAAAAGCCTTCCTTTTGTAAAATGTGAGCAGAAAGCTGACATCTTAAGTTGCACTGCCTCCTATTTTATTACCAGCATTATGGCTTCAAGCAGCTTTTTATGCCATGCTGCGTTTCACGAGGAAGGAGCAGCACCTCATTAACCTCACCAACATATCATTCGGATGAGACACAGTTGTGGAAAAGCTGCAATTGAACTTTGTTTACTAATTAAAATTACTCACCACGAAAGGTTGTGTGTGAAATGGATGGAAGTGGAATTTATTGCGCAAAAACAATTTATGGCATCACAAACACGAGCTGGTGGTTAGTTCAAGTAACTTGCCTATAATCAAAGCAGTTGCAGAAAGAGGCCATTCGTCCTGGCACACCCATGTCATTGCTGGCTCTTCAACTGGAGCTATCCACTCTCTAGATTCCTTGCAGCCATTTATATTCTTCCTTTTCAACTATTTACCCAAATCCTTTTTTAGAAAGGGAGGTTAGCTCAGACTCAAGACACCCGTGGTAAAGCATTCCACATCCTAAGAACTGTCTAAAAGATTTTTAACTGCTCCCTTCATTCTTTTAGCAACATCTGGATTTATGTCCCCTCTTTAATGATTTCGCCAACCAGTAGAAATAATATTATTTACTGTCTCAAAACCTTTCATAATTTTGAAAACATCCATTAGATTCCTGTTAACCTTCTCTGTTCCAGTGAAAAAAGCCCCAATGTATGTACCTGTACCCCTAGATCACTGTTCCTCCACACTTAAGAATGTTACCAATTAGGATAAACTTCCATTCACTTTTTAAAAAAATTAACTATGTCATTTATCTTTATTGGATTCCATCTACCTGCCCACTCCTGCTGATGTCTTCCCAAGTTTACATTGTCCCCAATTTGGTATCAGCACATTTTGATATTCCTTGCGTCTACACCCAAAATATTTTTTTATAAAAATGGAAAACAAAGATTGCTGTACAGATCTCTATCCCATCAATCCAAAAAACATCCATTTACTTCTACTCTCCACTTTCTATCCTTCAGCCATTTCTATCCATGCCGTTATATTCTTTTTAATACTATGCACCTTCATTTTCCAAACAAGTTTTTTTTATGCGGCACTTTAATCAAAAGTCATCTAATAATCCACATGCACAATATCCACAGCGTTCCCTCAATCCGTGCATTGTGATTTCCTCAAAAAATTCAATTACATTAGTCAAGCACAATCTGCCTTTTACAAATCCATGCTGATCGTGTCTGATTAACCCATGCCTTTTTAAGTGTTTTCTAATTTCATCAATTTAGCAGCTATCTCTTTCAGGTTTTCAAATGGAGTTTAACAACCTCAGTTGCAACATTGTCTACTGCGGACTTACTGCAACTTTTCAATTTCTTTCACGTTGATTGTAAACCACCAAGTACATTAATGCCAGTCATTGCGCATTCAGAGAGTTCCATTTGTCTTGCACCCTTATTAACACAGTATGCACTTTCAAAAATGCATTCCATTGACAGTGAAGACTGTAAATACAAAAAATGTCTGCAGTGTAATTTTCAAAATAAATGGTCTTCATAGCATTGAAGCTTGCTAAACTACTTAACATTCATTTGCTAAAACACAAAGCTATGTTCCATGAAAGGGACCTTTGTTCATAAAGAGAAAATGAATATATTGTGACCTGTGGTTGGAAAAAGCTATTCGTGCTGCAACTGACAATGAAATACATCTAAACCCCCTCATTTATAGTCCCGGATTGTTGTTGTAACTGCCTCTATGGCAAAACTGGTTCTTCTGGTTACTAAATATCCATTGGTTTTAACCAAACCATTTTTAACCTCAAAGCTAGTGAATTTTCAATTTGTTCACATGGATTAAGCAGCTGCCTTTTAACAGTTAGTTATCCTTACAATTTCAAGTCACTTTTACTAAGATCCCACAATGGTCTACTCCGTGGGTATATAGTATATAGTCAGGTGTAGTACTAAGCTATATAGACGAGAAGCTCCTTGGTTTGATTCCCAGTCTAACTTGAGTTAGCAAATCACAGATGGGACGACGAGAATTTTTTTTAAAATCACCAATGTTCCTACTTCTGACTGCTATTCTCAGCATGTCTGCGGGCGTTGCAAGAGGACACCATCAGGCTTGGCTGTGACATTCAACTAGGCTCATGTGAAGAACAGGCGTATGAAAGAGACACTGGAAGACTGTTGGTATTTGGGAAACTTCCATGCTTTCGATAAAAAATTGGTAATAGATGGCCTGTTAGAATCAAGGTGTACAGTCAGGTAACTGGCCTAAAGTGACTTGTCTTTTAATGTATGCAGCCGGGAAAGTTAGAATGTAAAAACAAGTTAATGGTAAACAATTGTCCAAGTATATGTTTTATACAAACATGTCAAATTATCAGTATATCCCTATAAAGCAGTTGCTGTGTCTATGAATGCTGATCACACATTTAGGCAGCACAAGACAGCAGATGGGAAGTAAGGGCAAGTGGTGAGCAAGCCCACAAGATGGGACATGAACAGGGCCACTGTAAAAGTCAAATAAATCAAATTCTGTTTTATTACATGGGATCATCACCATTGCATTCTGCCAGTTTAAGGCTAATGATTTATAGTGACTGAATGAATGTCAAAATACTTACTGCATGGAATTACAGAAATTTCAACCAGTGCTTTGGGATCGTATTCTACAATTCCGTCCATTTTTCTGTGAAAAATATAGATCAGTGGGCATGGAGCCATTTGTTAGAATGCAGAGGAAGAAACAAGCCATCAGCCTTGGCTCAGTGGTAGCACTCTCGCCTGTCAGAAGGTTGTGGGCTCTACCACAGGCACAATGGGCCGAATGGCCTCCTTCTGTGCTGCATCATTCGAAGTCCCACACCAGAGGCTTGAGCACGTAATCTAAGCTGACACTTCGGTGCAGTACTGAGGGAGTGCTGCACTGTTGGAGGTGCCATGTTTCGGATGATTGTTAAACTGAGACCCCTTCTGTCCTCTCAAGTGAATGTAAAAGATCTCATGGCACTATTTCGAAGAGCAGGGGAGTTCACCCCAGTGTCCGGGCCAATATTTATCCCACAACCAACATCACCAAAAACAAATTAGCTGGTCATTATCACATTGCTGTTTCTGGGACCTTGCTGTGCGCAATTAGCTGCTGCATTTTCTACATTACAACAGTGACTACACTTCAAAACTCCTGAGGTTGTGAAAGGCACTATATAAATATGCAAGTGCTTTCTTTAATATACTGTATTACAGTCAGGTCTGACTAGGATCAACGGTTGTTTTCTAGTTTGTGAAAGTGATGTTTCTAATAAAAATGTTAAAATACAGAGTTGCATTAATAGGCACTGGGCAGAATTTTGCAGTGGGCTTAGTTGATACCTTTATTAAGGCAGATTAAGATGACCAGACTAGCATTCAGAGTTTCAGCACCACATAGGTTCCTTCATCAGGTAACAGCAAAACAACCTTGCCAATCCAATTTTTAAATATAATTACAGTTAACTGAAGCAAAACACTTCAGGTATGAATGAGCAAGTCAGTGCCAGGCTTCAGTGGTACCTGTCCCTGTATCAGAAGTCATTAATGGCTCAATGTATTTAGCTTGATCTGTTTGCCAACATTAAAAAAAGATTATTCCTCAAAATACATTGCACCTTAATAGATATTATTTACTTAAAAAAGCTGCAGGTGGGTGGAAGCCTACCTGGCTGACATTTTAGAGGAGTGAACAGAGAACAGACTACAGACAAAATTAGGCTGTCAAGAGCAACAAGCACTGATGACATGTACATAAATTAGCATTTCCTCTTCTGTGGATAAGACTAAGCAGTTGTCTATAGGTGAGCTGGAAAAAAATCAAGCAGTCGCAAATAAATTTTAACAGAAACCATAACTACATCTGGCATGTGTTTCGGAAGTTGGAACCGAGGGTAATGCTCTGCAATAATTATAAATTTTACAGTTTTGCTTCAATAACCTGAAGATAGGTATGGACAGGACTGCTAAGGCTCTTCAATTACTTTTCAACATGCATTAAGCAGGCGGTGTTGCTCATCTTTATCCACATAGGGAAAAGCCATGCCCACCTGTAATTAGAAGACATGTACTGTAAAGCTAAAATAACAACAGAAAATGCTGGAAAAACTCAGCAAGTCAGGCAACATCCGTGGAGAGAAATTTGAGTTGACGTTTCGGGTTTGACCCTTCTTCAAAACTGGAGAGAAAAGGAACTATGCTATCGTACTGTAAAGCTATCTGGGCTTGCTTCTAAAAGTAATATCTCAGGGACAAAGCTCAGTGCCTGTGTGGAAAGGCAGACAGATTATGAATTCCAGAGGTTAACCTCTTCCACCATAAAGTTGTTCACTTCAGGAAAAAACAGGTTTTATAATGAAGGTAAAAATACCTTCATCATACAGAAGGTACTACACTGAAATTTAACCAACGAGTTAACAAGCCTTTTTGGTGGTGATATACATTCCCATATCAATGTAAATCTGGAGACCCCTCAAAACTATACAACAACTTGCACTTAGAGTAGCTTTAATGTAGTAAAACACCCAAAAGCACTTCACAGGAGCGTTAGGAGACAAAATTTGACACTGAGCAACAGAAGGAGATAGTAGGAAAGGTGACCAAAAGCTTGGTCAAAGCGATAGATTTTAAAGAGTGTCTTAAAGGAGAAGCGAGGTAGAGGCAGAGAGGTTTAGGGATGGAAATCCAGAGCGCAGCCGCCAATAGGAGGGTGAAGGAAATCGGGGATGCACAAGAGGCCAGAATTGGAGGAACGCAGAGTTCTGAGGGTTGTAGGGCTGGAGGAGGTTACAGAGATAGGATGAGGTCATGGAGGGATTTGAACACAAGGAAGGGAATTTTAAATTTGAGGCATTGCTGGACCGGGAGCCAATGTAGGTCAGCGAGCACAGGGGTGACGGGTGAACAGGACTTGGTGCGAGTTACGGAGGGTGAAAGGTGGGAGGCTGGGCTTGTGAGCATTGGCATAGTCGAGTTTGGAAGTAACAAAGACATGAGGGGTTTCAGCAGCAAAATGAACTGAGGCTGGGGGTGGAAGAGAGACAGGCGACGTCAAGGAGGTGGAAGTAGGCAGTCTTGGTGATGGAGCAGATATGGGGTCAGAAGCTCAGCTCAGGCTCAAATAGGATGCCAAAGTTGTGAACAGTCTGATTCAGCCTCAGACAGTGACCAGGGAAGGGGATGGGATCAGTGACTGGGGAACGGAGATTGTGACGGGCACCAAAGAAAATTGCTTCAGTCTTCCCAATATTGAATTGGAGGAAATTTCTGCTTGCTGGACAAGCAGCGTGATAGATCATAGGCAGTGGAGGGGTTGAGAGGGGTGGTGGTGGTGAGGTGAAGCTGGGTGTCCTCAGCGTACATGTGGAATCTGATGTGTTTTTGGAGGATGTCGCTGAGGGGCAGCATGTCGATGAAAAATAGGAGGGGGCAAGGATAGATCCTTGGGGAACTCCAGGAGGTATGTGTGTGGGAACAGGAAGAGAAACCATTGCAGGGGATTCTCTGGCTACAACGGGATAGATAAGAATGGAATCAGGTGATGGCAGTCCCACTCAATTCCTGTACTGTGCCCCAGTGAAGCTGCTGAAATCAAACAAAATCATTTTATTCATTAATTTTCAACTAAAATTTGTAAATTCTCTACAAGATAATCAAACCATTGCCGCAGCCTCTCTTTCCTGCAAGACAGTTGTAGTACTGTAGCGGAGAATAATCAAGTTAGTCCTTATTAATAGCCTACTAACAGCACGGACAGTCACAGGCTAGATTATGCTTTTTGCAGCATTTCAATGAAGAGGAAGCCAAGCTCATTTCCTCAGGCACAAATATAATGGTTACACAATCAAAGCAGATTCAAAACGAGTTTTCTTCCATCTTGGCATTGAAATGGCATTCCTTTAAAAGACCATTGTAAAGTCAGTGACACATTGGTTTAATGACAGGATAAGCAATAGGTTACAGCAAATCTATTTTTTTTTAAACATTAGATTGCAAAAGCATCCATTAGGTTTCACAAGCACACTATATAAAATTCCAAACTACACATTACATGTGTGAAGTCACTTTATTTCCTTTAAATGCTAGAAACACTCGCTAGGTCATGGGTTTCCACAAATTCAGTAAGCACGACTCAACTGGAAAGAGAACCCGAGCGGAAATATCCTTCAACTATTTCCTTTCAGCCAGCATCAAAGCTTCACTAAATGATTAGACATATAATACTTACTTTTTAAAGTAATATTACACAATGAGAGAGAGTCTGCATAAAACATGGGTGGAGCTCAGCCAAAAAGCTGTCTGAACACATGTTGTAGAGTCTACCATGCAAATCCAGTGGACAGATCCAAAAGGGTAACTTAAATGCAATAAAAATTGCCCATAGGATAACAGATGGCCAAGCAGCATGAAACAAGGCAGTAACTGAACCAAGGGCCTCCAAGGAGGTCACAAACCACAGTATCAGAATCGTGGGATGTAATTACTGCTTTGTATTCACAAGCCACTTCAAAATATACACACGTCCTCTTAGTATTTATCGCCGACATAAGGTGGCTCAGATTGATACCATCAAGCTGCTGGAAGGACGAAAGTTCTCCCACATGACAAGTGGAGAGGTAACCACAAACCACGGACTTGAAAGTAAAAAGCACGATTGTGACTCGCGTGGAGGAAATGCCAGATTACTTTGCAGAATACAGCATGCAGCACGTAACTATATCTTGGGTAGTAAACATAATGGGAGATTTCGCTTCTCAGAATGGATTTATAGAAACCAATAACCAGAACCTTTACAGAAATAGGCAGGTATTCAATCATCTAAGTATTAGCAAAAAGTAGGGAAAGAGACATTTAATTAAAAAAGTGACAATTTGAAATAATGATTTCCGGTTCTTTCCAACTGCAATTTATGATAAAACCTTAAACGTGAAAAAGCAACCCACGGCTAAATGCATATATTTAAAATACTCGGCAAGATTTCAATGTGGCCTCATCATGCTCAGGAGTATTCAAGTGACTTAAACATATCAAGCAGCAATAAATTTTCAACAGTCAGTTGACCTGTCCAATACAATTCTCGTGGAGAGCACCTGGTTGAAGGCAATTTGGCTTTCTAGTTACATTTTGCTACAGTCAACAGCATTTTGATCAATGTCGATCAAATTTCTACATGACCTGAGCTGTGTTCCTTTCTCCACTAGCATCGAGCTATAAATTGACCAGAACATGAATATTAATCCAGGGGCAATTTGCGGTGTGTCAGTCAATACAGTGGCCCTAAAAAATAGTCTGCTGCCCATTCCCAGACTGCACTGTATACCAAAAATAAAACTTGGGGGCCATTCACAATCATAGAATCTTACAGCAGAGGAGGAGGCCATTCGGCCCATCGTGCCTGTGCCAGCTCTTTGAAAGAGCGATCCAATTAGTCCCACCCCCTGCTCTTTCCCCACAGCCCTGCAATTTTTTTCCTTTTCAAGCTTATATCCAATTCCCTTTTGAAAGTTATTAAATCTGCATCTACTACCTTTTCATGGAGTGTATTCCAGATCACAACACCACTATGCGTTAAAAAAATTCTCATCTCCCCCTCTGCTTCTTTTGCCAATTATCTTTAATGTGTGTCCTCAGGTTACTGGCCCTCCCGCCAGTGGAAACAGTTTCTCTCATCAAACCGATCATAATTTTGAAGACCTCGATTAAATCTCCGCTTAATTTTCTCTGCTCCAAGGAGAATAACTATCTTCTCTAGTCTCTCCACATAACTGAAGTCCTTCATCCCTGGTATTGTTCTGGTAAATCTCCTCTGCACCCTTTCCAAGGCTCTCTTCATCTCTTGCATCTTCTCACAAAAGCACCAAGTGATGAGCAGAATGTTCTCCAGTGAATTTCAAAAATTGACAATTTAGTCTGATCATTTTAATATACATCACCTTCTTACTTGCTAACAACCCACACCTGTGCCTACAGTAATGCTGAGGGTGGAGATGGCATTAAATGGGAAATTAGAGACACATGCAATAAGGGCACAGCAGTTATAATGGGTGACTTTAATCTACATATAGATTGGGCTAACCAAATTAGTAACAATACTGTGGAGGAGGAATTCCTAGAGTGTATACAGGATGGTTTCCTGGACCGATATGTCGAGGAACCAACTGGAGATCAGGCCATCTTAGACTGGGTATTATGTACAGTAATGAGAAAGGACTGATTAGCAATCTTGTTGTGCAAGGCCCCTTGGGGAGGAGCGATCATAATATGATCGAATTCTTCATTAAGATGGAGAGTGAAGTAGTTGACTCAGAGACTAGGGTCCTGAATAAAGGAAACTACGATGGTATGAGGCGCGAGTTGGCTAGGATGGATTGGGGAACGTTACTTAAAGGGTTGATGGTAGATAGGCAATGGCAAACATTTAAAGATCGCATGGATGAACTACAGAATTTGTTCATCCCTGTCTAGTATAAAAACAAAAAAGGTGGCACAACCATGGCTAACAAGGGAAATTAGGCATAGCATAAGATCCAAGGAGAAGACATATACATTGGCCAGAAAAAGCAGCAAACATGAGGATTGGGAGCAGTTTAAGATTCAGCAAAGGAGGACAAAGGATTAATTAAGAGGGGGGGAAATAGAGTATGAGAGTAAGCTTTCAGGGAACATGAAAACTGACTGTAAAATATGTGAAGAGAAAAAGATTGAAGTCAAGCTAGGTCCCTTGCAGTCAGAATCAGGGGAATTTATAATGGGGAACAAAGAAATGGCAGACCAATTAAATACATACTTTGATTGTCTTCACAAAGGAGGACACAAATAACCTCCCCGAGATGTCGGGGAACATAGGGTATAATGAGAGGGAGGAACTGAATGAAATCAGTATTTGTAGGGAAATGGTGTTAGGGAAATTGATGGGACTGAAGGCCAATAAATCCCCAGGGCCTGATAATCTACATCCTAGGGTACTTAAGGAAGTGGTCCTAGAAATAGTAGATGCATTGCTGGTCATCTTCCAAAATTCTATGGACTCTAGCACAGTTCTCATGGATTGGAGGGTAGCTAATGTAACCCCACTATTTAAAAAAGGTGGTAGAGAGAAAATGGGGAATTATAGATCGGTAAGCCTGACATCAGTAGTGGGGAAAATGCTAGAGTCCATTATAAAAGATGTAATAGCAGAGCACTTGGAAAACAGTGACAGGATCGGACAAAGTCAACATGGATTTACAAAAGGTAAATCGTGTTGGACTAATCTACTGGAATTTTTGAGGATGTAACTGGTAGAATAGATAAGGGAGAGCCAGTGGATGTGGTGTATTTGGACTTTCAGAAGGCTTTCGATTAGGTCCCGCATGAGAGATTAGCGTGCAAAGTTAAAGCACATGGGATTGGGATAAGGTACTGACTTGGATAGAAAACTGGTTGGCAGACAGGAAGCAAAGAGTTGGAATAAACGGATCTTTTTCCAAGTGGCAGGCAGTGACTAGTGGGGTACTGCAGGGATCAGTGCTAGGACCCCAACTATTCACAATATATATTAATGATCTAGACAAGGGAACTAGATGTAATTATCTCCAAGTTTGCAGACGACACAAAGCTGGGTGGGCGTCTGTGCTGTGAGGAAGATGCAGAGAAACTCCAGTATGATTTGGACAGTGTGGTAAACCACTGTTTGTATTCCTGTTTGTCCTGTTTGTATTCCACTGTGTACATGCCTGGACATGCCTCGGCTGACTCCTCCCACAGGTCCTAGTATAAAGGTGACTGCTCCCCAGCCCTTGGTATCCTGGACCGGTCGACCACTCGAGGCAGACCTCCATTCTGTTGTTAATAAAAGCCTTTAGTTACTCTTCTAACTCTCAGTCTTTTATGAGTAATTGATAGCGCATCAATTTTATTAACAACATTTTTATAATGGAGAAGATCCTCACACCAGCATGCCTGGACTTAGATCATCGGGAGGCGGACTCATCCACCAAGTTTACTCACTGGCTTAAGTGTTTCGAAAAATTCCTGACCGCCTCCGAAGCAATCAAATCGGACGAGGACAAACTGGATGTCCTGACCTCCAAAGTGAACCACCGAGTGTACTCGGTCATCCAAGACGCGACCTCGTACGCGGATGCTATCAAGCTCCTCAAGGACCAGTACACGCGCCCAGTGAACGAAGTGTACGCCAGGCACCTCCTGGGGAGTCGTAAACAACAACCTGGGGAATCGACCGTGGAATACCTTCAGGCACTGTCTGTGCTTGGCCGGGCCTGTGGTTGTAAGGATGTAAAGGCCGCCGTGTACACAGAGGAACTTATCCGGGACGCTTTTGTAGCGGGCCACAGATCCAATTACACACGACAGCGACTGTTGGAGCAGAGTAACCTCGACCTCAACAAGGCCTCTGAACTCGCACTATCGTTGGATGCAGCCTACCAGGGCATGGATGCCTACTCCTCTGCACCGTGGACGCCGCGGGGAATGACAGCCTGGGACACAGTAGGACCGCCTCATAGCGCCGTGCCACCCCGGCCACACCCCAACAACGGCCCAACTACCGCAGCAGTGTCCCAAGGCCAGACAGCAGTGCCCCAAGGCCAGAAATGCTACTTCTGTGGCCAGGCAAAACACCCCAGAGCGCGCTGCCCGGCGAAAAACGCGATCTGCTCGGGCTGCGGGAAGAAGGGACACTACGCTAGCGTCTGCAGGGCCAAAGCCACCCCGAACCCCAGCAGCGCCGCGTGTGGGCCATGCGGGCCGCCATTTTGGACCTCCCCGGCCGTGTGCGAATCACCGGTACAGCAGCCATTTTGGACGCCTCCAGCCACATGGGGATCATGGACGCCGCCATCTTGGACGACAGCCGGGACGCAGCAGGCCCCCGACACCGCCTCATCTGATACCCGCAGCGACACACCGACCCCTACGCTGGCATCCGTTACACTGGACCAAGCGAGACCGCACCAACTGGCCAGTTCCACAATGGACATTAAGGTAAATGGTCACGATACAATCTGCCTTTTTGACTCTGGGAGCACGGAGAGCTTCATCCACCCCGACACGGTGCGGCGTTGCTCTCTCCCAGTCCTGCCTGCGCAACAGCGGATTTCTATGGCCTCCGAGTCCCAGTCGGCGGACATCGGCGGCTACTGCGTGGTGACTCGTAGTAGACGGGACTGTGTACGATCATTTTAAACTTCTGCTCCTGCCTGACCTCTGCGCTGCCGTCCTGCTGGGGTTAGATTTTCAGTGCCACCTTAAAAGTGTTACGATGGCGTACGGTGGACCCCTACCCCCACTCAGTCCGCAGCCAGCAGCTTCCAAATTGCCCGCCGCGCACCAGGTGCAACCTCTCCACACTCAGAGTCACCCCCCCACCACTGTTTGCTAACCTCACCCCCGACTGTAAGCCCATCGCCACAAAGAGCAGGCGATACAGTGCCGGGGACAGGGTTTTCATTAAAACCGAAGTGGAGCGGCTCCTGAAAGAAGGGATTATTGAGGGCAGCACCAGCCCCTGGCGAGCCCAGGTTGTGGTCGTTAAGACCAGCGAGAAGCAGCGCCTGGTCATCGACTACAGCCAGACAATAAATCGCTACACCCTGCTGGACGCCTACCCACTCCCCCGTATAGCTGATATGGTCAACCAGATCGCGCAGTACCGCGTCTTCTCGACCATTGACCTGAAATCAGCGTACCACCAGCTCCCCATCCGCCCTGAGGACCGCCAGTACACTGCCTTTGAGGCAAACGGCCGCCTCTATCACTTCCTTAGGGTTCCCTTTGGCGTCACCAACGGGGTCTCCGTCTTCCAAAGGGAGATGGACCGGATGGTAGATCAAAATGCGTTGCAGGCCACTTTCCCATATCTGGACAATGTGACCATCTGCGGCCGTGACTTGCAGGACCATGACGCAAACCTCGAAAAATTTCTCCGCACCGCCCAACTCCTAAACCTGACATATAACAAGGAGAAGTGCATATTCCGCACAAACCGCCTCGCCATCCTTGGCTGTGTTGTGGAACACGGAGTCATCGGCCCCGACCCCGACCGGATGCGTCCCCTTATGGAACTTCCACTGCCCCACTGCCTCAAGGCCCTGAAGAGGTGCCTAGGGTTTTTCTCCTATTACGCCCAGTGGGTCCCCTACTATGCGGACAAGGCCCGTCCGCTGATCAAGTCCACCTCTTTTCCCTTGACGGCAGAGGCCCGCTTAGCCTTCCACCGTATCAAGGAGGACATTGCCAAAGCCACCATGCACGCAGTGGACGAATCCATCCCCTTCCAGGTGGAAAGCGACGCGTCCGACTTTGCCCTGGCCGCTACCCTCAATCAGGCGGGGAGACCCGTGGCCTTCTTTTCACGAACCCTCCAAGGCCCGGAGACCAGACACTCCGCTGTTGAGAAGGAGGCCCAGGCGATTGTGGAGGCTGTGCGTCATTGGAGGCACTACCTGGCCGGAAAACGATTTACCCTGCTCACTGACCAGCGTTCAGTTGCTTTTATGGTTAACAACAAGCAGAGGGGCAAAATCAAAAATGACAAGATCTTGAGGTGGAGAATCGAACTTTCCACCTACAACTACGAGATCTTGTACCGGCCCGGGAAGCTAAATGAACCCCCGGATGCACTATCGCGTGGCACCTGCGCCAGCGCGCAGATCGATAGACTACGGGTCCTCCACAATGACCTCTGCCACCCGGGGGTCACCAGGTTCTTCCACCTCATCAAGGCCCGCAACCTGCCTTACTCTATTGAGGAGGTCAGGACCATGACCAGGAACTGCCAAGTCTGCGCTGAGTGCAAACCACACTTTTATAGACCAGACAGGGCCCACCTGATAAAAGCCACTCGCCCCTTCGAGCGCCTGAGCGTTGATTTTAAAGGGCCTCTCTCCTCCTCCGACCGCAATGTGTACTTCCTCAATATTATTGATGAGTACTCCCGTTTCCCGTTCGCCTTCCCCTGCCCGGACATGACCAGTGCCACGGTCATTAAATGTCTGAACAACCTCTTCACCCTGTTCGGCTTCCCCAGCTATATCCATAGCGACCGGGGCTCATCGTTTATGAGCGACGAACTCCGTCAGTACCTGCTAACTAGGGGTATTGCCACAAGCAGGACCACCAGTTACAACCCCCGGGGGAACGGACAGGTGGAAAGAGAAAATGCGACAGTTTGGAAGGCCGTCCTGCTAGCCTTAAAGTTTAGGGGCCTTCCAACCTCCCGCTGGCAGGATGTGCTCCCCGATGCGCTCCACTCTATTCGGTCACTGCTCTGCACTGCCACTAACGCCACCCCTCATGAGAAAATGTTCGTCTTCCCAAGGAAGTCCACATCAGGGACATCGCTACCGCCATGGCTGACGTCCCCAGGGCCGGTCCTACTGAGAAGACACGTGAGGACCCATAAAACGGACCCCCTGGTCGAGAGGGTCGACCTCCTCCACGCCAACCCCCAGTATGCTTACATCGCATACCCGGACGGGCGGGAGGACACAGTCTCCATAAGAGACCTTGCACCCTCGGGGACCACAGTAACCCACTACCACCCCCCCCCCACGATCCGATATCCAGCCCCAGCAGACGGCAGGCCTGGGCCCCGCGACCCGCTCGACATCTACGAGGACGACACGCCTGTGCCACAGCCTACGCTGGACTCGACGCCGGAAGCTTCACTACCCCTGCCGTCGCCACGCCGATCACAGCGGCAGACAAGACCTCCGGAGAGACTCCAATACACTAACTTTTAATACACTTCACCCCGCCGGACTCAATTTTAAACAAGGGGTGAATGTGGTAAACCACTGTTTGTATTCCTGTTTGTCCTGTTTGTATTCCACTGTGTACATGCCTGGACATGCCTCAGCTGACTCCTCCCACAGGTCCTAGTATAAAGGTGACTGCTCCCCAGCCCTTGGTATCCTGGACCGGTCGACCACTCGAGGCAGACCTCCATTCTGTTGTTAATAAAAGCCTTTAGTTACTCTTCTAACTCTCAGTCTTTTATGAGTAATTGATAGCGCATCAGACAGATTGGGTGATTATACTGCATCTGCCATGCATCTGCCCAATGTGGATAAATGCAAGGTTATCCACTTTGGTGGCAAAAACAGGAAGGTAAATTGTCTGAACGGCAATAGATTGGGAGAAGGGGAAGTGCAACGAGACCTGGGTGTCCTTGTGCACCAGTCGCTGAAGGTAAGCATGCAGGTGCAGCAGGCGGTTAAGAAGGCAAATGGTATGTTGGCCTTCATAGCGAGAGGATTCGAGTACAGGAGCAAGGATGTCTTGCTGCAGTTGTACAGGGCCTTGGTGAGACCACATCTTGAGTATTGTGTGCAGTTTTGGTTGCCTTATCCAAGGAAGGATGTTCTTGCCATGGAGGGAGTGCAGCGAAGATTCACCAGGCTGTTACCTGGGATGGCAGGAATGACGTATGAGGAGAGATTGGGTCAATTGGGCTTATATTCGCTGGAGTTTAGAAGAACGAGAGGGGATCTCATTGAAACTTATAAAATTCTAACAGAACTAGATGCAGGAAGGCTGTTCCTGATGGCGGGGGAATACAGAACCAGGGGTCACAGTCTAAGGATAAGGGGTAAGCCATTTAGGACAGGGATGAGGAGGAATTTCTTCACCCAGAGAGTGGTGAACCTGTGGAATTCTCTACTACAGAAAGCCGTTGAGGCCAATTCATTAAATATATTCAAGAAGGAGTTAGATATATTTCTTAAGGCTCAAGGGATCAAGGGATATGGGGAGAAAGCAGGGACAGGGTACTGAATTTGGATGATCAGCCATGATCTCACTGAATGGCAGAGCAGGCTCGAGGGGCCGAATGGCCTACTCCTGCTCCTATCTATGTTGCTATGTTTCACACAATCCTTCACAGGCCAGCAATCTTCAGATTCTGTCAATGGGTAAAATGGATGTGACCTGGTTTTTTTTTTTAATGGTATACCCATCGGGTACGATAGCATAGTGGTCATGTTACTGGAGTAATAATCCAGAGACCTGGACCAATGATTCGGAGTTCAAATCCCACCTGGCAGCTGGGGAATTTAAAGTCAGTTAATTAAATAAATCTGGAATAAAAAGCTAGTTTCAGTAATGGTAACCATGAAACTACTGGATTGTTGTAAAAAAAACATCTGGCTCACTAATGTCCTTTAGGGAAGGAAATACCTGGTTTGGCCTAAATGTGACTCCAGACCCACAGCAATGTGGTTGACTCTTAACTGCCTTCTGAAATCGCCTAGCAAGCCACTCAGTTGTACCAAACCGCTACAAAGAAGTATACTTACTGTGGGAGCACCTTCACCTCTCGGACTGCAGCGGTTCAAGGCGGCGGTTCACCACCACCTTCTCAAGGGCAAGAATAGCTGGCCTTGCCAGCAACGCCCACATCCCAGGAACGTATAAATAAAGAAAATGAATCTCTCCCTCTGAATATAAACAAGATAACTGAGACACATCATATTCATTGTAACTTTATACTGAGACAGAGTAGCATAATCCAGACGCAGCATTAGATTTAATAGATTGTTTTAATTTATACTGCTGGGAATATAGTAGATTTGTTTACGACATATCCAGAATTCAGGGCCCAAGACTTCTTACCAATTAGTCTACATACACCTGCATCGACACTGGCTTGAAACCTATCCGGGCTGGGTGCATTTAGTTCACAGGCACCTGCATTGACACCAGCTCAATACCTACCCAGGGGGTGGGTCAATTTTATGTAAATACCAGCTTGGAAGGTGAGGGATACAATGGCCAAAACAAGTGCTGAGCTTTGGTTAATATAGGGACAACACTGACCTCCGTTTCCTTCATTATAAATGTAAGCATTTGGACAGCAGGTTTATCTGAATCAAACAACCTTGGGCCCAGATTATTGGCCCCTTTAAAAATGTTTAAATGTATTTTTCAAAAAATTAAATTTGTTTTAAATGTTTAATTAAATTGTATTTTTATTAATTTTAAATATGTGGTGATTTATTTTTATTTAGTTTGAGAGAAAGTGTGTTTTTAGGGGATTTCTATTATGCTTTATGGGGATTCTGTACTTAAATGGAATCCCCACAGACATAATGAGAATCCCCCTTTGTGATTGGTTGGGCCAGCCCACGTGATCCCAGGGAAGCTTGCGAGCCACTTGCGCCCCTGGGATACGTGGGCATTTACGCAGGCCTACGCCCGCAGGCCCAGGACCGGAAGAGTCCGTAGATACGGAGGCACCAGGTAGGTGCGCACTTTTCCTGCGGATCGGAGGCATTCGCCCGCGGAAAGCCTCCGACCTCAATTTCAGGTCCAACCTGTTCTGAGTGTTTGTGTGTACACTACTGTGGCAATTACTATAATATTGATTTGCAATCTAATTGAAGGTCTCATAGCACTCATTTGTACTAAAAACAGATCTAATTTGACTCAAAATCCTATGAATCCCACGTCAAATACAAGCAGAGCATGTAACTGATTTGATAACTAGAATTTTCTGCACAAGCAAAGCATTAAAGAAACACACATTCCTACAGCATGCGTTGGGTAATTATTGGTGACCACATTCCCACTGGGAAAATACAGAGACATTAGTTCATCCCATGATGAGCCACATCACATTAAATATTCTGATTTATGCCAAGTAAGGTTGCCAATTCTGATTGAACAGTATTTTGAAGATTTCATCATGACCTCCCACCTCCAGCTACCCCGTCCCCACCACTGATTGCTCTACACATGAATCCTCGTGGCAATCGGCAATAATGACGGCTATGATACTCGCAGTCCTCTGTGCTGCAGAAACCGATCTCAGTCAAGAAGTTTTGCTGTTTAAAGTGTGAGGGCTGCATTTCTCCCAGGTTGCCCTCAGTGTTCCAGAGGTTAATCTTTAATTCCGGGAGACTCCAGGACAATCCGGGAGGGTTGGCGAGTCTAAGACTTGCTGCCGTAACTAGAGCTCAATAATTAAACACTCAGGTGAAGTGAGCAGAGCTGTCCTGTTTATAGCAGTTATTCAGCTGTTACAATAATGAAGATTTTAAAATGTGATGGTGTGCGGCATCAGACAATTGGCAGATTGTTGTTGGGGGGGGAGGGGGGGGGGGATGTGAACAAACGAGGCTAGTTAGAAAAGGGTAAAATGGAAAACAGGTATAAAATCTATGCAAGAACTACACCATTAGAAGGTCTGAAGCCAATGTGAATGGATGCCCAATTTGAACAATTTTTAATGAAAGTGGAGGCTAAATGGTCATACCACTCCAAACTTTTGACACTTCAAAGAATAGGAGGTACAACTTTATCCTGGAATTAACTTTAGAAAACGTAAATTCAATTCAATATACAATACTCCATTATCAGGTTTACACTCAATTTATTGCATTTCATACTTAGTCAATTGGTACATGATTAAACTATAGGACAGCAGTGAAGCAGGAGGTGCACAACAGCGCTGCAAGGGGCAGATTGCCATTGATATCATGGGGCCTTCACTCCTTGGAGCACTGGCTGCCCTCTGGTAGCGCATTCAACTGAAAATGTTGGCCATGACAGCATGCATTGGCAGGCTGTTTAAACGTGGAAGGTGTCACAGCAGAGCCCAATTTTGCAGTCACCCACTGTTCACACATCTACTTCTGAGGAGGTCGGTGGACAGTGATCAGGAGCAGCAAATGCCTGGCATGATCATTTTTCCTCTCTAACCCAGTGCTGTAGAGCACATCATCGCTGCTGCTTTGCCAGCTGATATCAGCTAACAGCACAAGCTGAAGGCCAAGCTTGGGAACTTCTCATTCTGTATGAGTAGCCAAACAAACAGTCAGCGAGCAGAGAGACAGTCCAGCTGGATAGGGTCAGCCTGCTGACTGCCATGAACATATAGCTGAAGTTTACTCGACTCACGTCATCTAAAATAATGACCCAAGAAGATAATTACACTGCCAGTATCCTTAAAATTAACATTTTATAGGCAAAGAATGATGCACTTGGGGAACAGAACACGTTTCCACTATTGGCATCTGGTGCTAGCATTCCCAGGAGACAAATAGCATGCAAGAGTAAAGTTTCCTCTCCTCATGGCGAGGACAATGTGCTAACCCAATGCATTGCCCAGCCCCTCAGTCATTTCCATCACTTTGATATTTGTGTTGTGTGTCATAAACAAAGTGGATTTTTCTGATTACTGAAAGAATATAGACAGCCTTTTACAGTCAAGGTTTGTCAGGAATTTCTTAGATTCGACTCCCCAGCCCACACTTCCACACAACAGCTGCGGATTGGCTATTCTGTCTATGGGTCATGTAGTGTGCCAAAAAATAGAACCAGCACCAGTCTCTTCCATGCACTCCACCCTCTTTTCTGCTAACCGCTGTGTCTCTTCTCAACTCAGATTATGTTAGCTTCTGGGAGATCTGTATCTGCTTACTTATCTTATTCCTGGCCTGGTACACTTTCTTTTGCATTCAGCTGCCACTTTAGTGCTCGAGTTATTGGCCGAGAATGTTACATGCTGTGCAAATAACCTAGTCAGTCAATGGGGCATTTTGCTCTAGAAATTGACTTCCTGGCAGTCACTTTATTGTTTCTCTACCCTGTCTGCCAATTTTGACTGTCCAGCCTTCAGTTTAGCTTTAGCACACCGAAAACATTTAAGTCAAGGAGAGGGAGGAACATACACTTTTCTGAAAAATCTAATTTATGAAATACCCTATAATGAGTAAATGCATCAACCGTCATGGTGAAGGAGCCACATAGCTCAGTCACCAAGACAAATGATGCTGTTCCACAGCACAACTAGCCTCGGTCATAGTAAAACTGGATTACTCCCCGATGATTCTCAGTATCCAAACAGTTGCATGAAAAAAAATCCTTGAAATAACTTCAGGAAAACAACTGCATTAGTTGTGCACAAGCTTGTCGTATTGTGACTTTAGCAGTGGTTATTTTTTTCAGCAGAGTAAAGGCTCTGGCCTACATTATAGGGCCTTGTATTATATCAACATGCTCAATTACTGGGCAGCCTGGTGGCAGGTGTCAAACAAGTTACTGTACATATCTTGCCCTTTTGGAAAAGGGCACCAGAATCAGAATACAAAATGTAGGCAAACATTGCTTTCTTTAACCAGCAGCTGCACAAGCTAGTATTCCTATATGATCACAAAGCCACTTTTGTAAATAATTGACAGATGCACTAGTTCTCAGGATTAGCGTATAGTGCGCCATTGTGTTTTACCCCGTGCCATTTAATAAATGTCTGCCCACATCGCAGCTGCTTGAGCACAGGCACGATATCAGTGCAGAATTCTGTGATGCCAGCACCCCTCACTGTCTACTGTGAAGCAGGGTTTCAATTAGGTTTTTGCATCCACTCAGTTACCAACTTGCAAAACTGTCAATTGCCTTAGTCCCACTTTGATGTGCTTGTCAGAACAGCTGGAATGCAAGGGCGGTGCTCAACTGGAAAACATCTGCCATTCCTCACCTGTAGGCAGCCGAGTGTCCGTTGACATTTGGCCCCAGGAGGAGAACTTAGGTCAGAATTTCAGCTTCAACTGATCTACACTTGTATCTGGCAGACATAACTACTGCTGATTATTGGTGTTTTTAAAGAAGGACCTTGAATTTGTTTCCAAAACCTAGCCTGTGCACTGGTTAAGTAATCTTTCGAGGCAGAAGAACATATTACCCTTATACAACCCTCTGAAATCAACAAGCTGGGGGGGGGGGGGGGGGGAAGAAAGTGAAAAAGGAACTGCATACCTTTGCAAGCACATACCACAAATTTATTAACCAATTAAAATTCTAATCAAGTTAAGCTTCCAAAATGACAGTTAATAAATACCAACATGTAATGGAGCCACAGAGATCAAAAAGTCCCAGCTTCAATTTTTAGTGTGTACTGAGCTAGTCGATATTGGATGGGTTTATAGTTGGGGCACTACTGGTCCAGGGGGGGTGAGAACAAATAAGATCAGCTAGAGTCCCTGTCTCAATCACCATCAAGGGGACCCCACTGGAAAACGTACATGTGTGGACGGTTGAATACCCAGCCAACATTCACTCTCTAGGCTCAAACAAAGAATGAAAAGAAAACCTTGCATTCATACAGCGCTTTTCATGACCTCAGGATGTCCCAAAGCACTTTACAGCCATTTAAGTACTTTTGAAGTGAAGTCACTGTTGTAATGTGGGAAATGCAGCAGCCACTTTGAGCACAGCAAGATCCTGCAAACAGCAATGAGGTAATGGCCAGATAATTTTTTTTTATTTTTAAAAAGGGATGTTAGTGGAGAGGTAAATGTTTACCAGGACACCGGGAAGAACTCCCCTGCTCATCTTTAAAATAGTGCCATGGGATCTTTTACATCAACCTGAGGGGGCAGATGGGCTTTGGTTTTGACTTCTGATCTGAAAGATGACACCTCCAACACTGCAGCACTCCTTCAGTACAGCACTGGATCACAGGTGAGAAAAGAAAAAGCACCACAAAAGGAAGTTATTTAGATAGTAGGTTACAGTAGTTGTTAAAAAAGTTTTAAATAAGCTTTGTTGGTATTTAACTCTTCTTCCCTTCTCTCTCTTCCCCCCCCCCCCCCCCATCCATTTCTTATCTCCTGTTCCATTGCGCAGCAAGTCAATCGCTGGCCAAAAATACAGGGAAGCAGCCTATTCCTGGTCTTTTACAAATGGAAGGGTTCTTCTTGATGGCACATTGAGATTATTTGGGTATTCATGGCACAGGCAAATCTTCAGGGAAGAAAATGGTACTTAACACAAATTTCACAAGGTTTTGTTTTAGAAACCACTGACTGCATCCTGAACCAAGCAACTTCCGGGCTGGGTAACTGCATCCACCTTCACCATTGAAATGGTCAGGAAAATGCTGGCGTGCCTGCACATTCAAGAAGTACCAAAACTAGATGCAATACATCCAAGACAAATTTAATGGATTTAGAAGCAAGATGCAATGTGGTTTGTTGAATTTGTAAATTAGGCATGGAGGTGCACCTGGAAAACTTGAAAATACAGATTATTCCATTCTGTGATGTATAATCCTTTCAACTAGATCCCTATTAACTTAATATTCACCGACTGTAGGAAAATATTACACGGTCATTATAAAAGGAGACAATTCAGGATCAGGAAAAGTGTAACATAATTAATATCAAACTGTGATTGTTGGATTGGATTGGACATGATTTATTACTTTTCGAATGCAGTCCAATTGTTAGATTAGCTCAGTTAGTAGAACTCTCACCAATGACCCAAATAATTGTAGATTTAAGCCTCTCTCCAGGGTTTGAGCGCACAATCTAACCGGGCATTCTGGTGCAGTATTGAAGTGTCTAATCATCAGAGGTGCTATCCTTTGGATGGTATGTTAGACCAAGCACCTGTTCTGGTAGATGGTAAAGATCCTATGGCACTACAGGAAACTCTTTTTATCTGGCACCGAGGGGACCGGCGTGGTGCCAGTTTATCAAAAAGTCCGGATTACAGAGGTACAGTAAAAGGTACGAGAGCCCCGTACACAGCAACATATCCAGGCTTCCCTATCCAGGCTTGTTGCTTAGCAACAGGTACAGGAACCCCGGCCATACGATCCAGGCATCCCTGTTGCTTAGCAACAGGTGCAGGAACCCCGGTTACACAGCCACAGATTCAGGAACGGCCACTAATATAAAGTAAAACTTACCTGAACCTACTCCTGAATTTTGCCGGTTAACAGAGATTTCCGGTTATTTAGGTGCCGGTAAATCGAGAGTTTCCTGTATTCAAAAAACAGCAGCAAGTTCTCCCAATTTCTTGGCCATCATACTGCCCTCAACCAACAGAACGGTGTACTCCAGAAAATGGTCAATGTAAAATGGGGAGCTTCAGGCAACTAGTTTTGCCTTGTGTTATTAAATTGCGGAGTACTATGCCCCAGTGTGGTCACACTTGAGCCATGAACACAAAATTGATACTGAACTCAATCAATTCTGTAGGATCATCATGGGGATTTTGCAACAGACTCCCACACTACCTCACAGGGATTACACCAGCGGTGAGACAGCAGGCTTTCGGTAAAAACGAGACACAAAAACAGGCATATGATCTTAGGCACCCGCTACATCGACACAATCCACCACCCAAGAAGCTGAGTATTGTAGACCTGCCAGGCACAATATCAAATTACCAATGCTGCAACTAGGGTTGCAAAATTCTGGGAATTTTTAGAAAGAGGAAACTTTCCATGGGAATTTTGAGTTTTTTTGCACACTGATGGTTTTTGTCTCTGACCCTTATATTATCTTTGACATATTGTTCCATACAAATAAAAACAGGCTTTCAAAACTTTATTTAGGTTATCATTTTGAACTTTATTGATTCCCCCACAAAAAATACCCATCTAAAATAAAATAAAAAGAGCGTCAGCTTATTTAGCCTGTAATTTGTCCTTATTTTGTCCCTTTGAGTCTTCTACTCATGAGTCTTCCGAGTCTTCTACTCCTCATTGCTCCTCCTGATTCTCTGACTGGCTCTGATGTGTCCATTTCCTCCTCTGTGTCAGTGTCTAGCTGTGTGGTGGACACTTCTGTATCTGGCTCAATAAGTTGTAGGTTTGCCCGAATAGCCACCAGTTTCTCCACTCTCGTTAGTCAGCCTGTTGTGCACCTTTGTATGCGTATTCCCAAAAAGTGACCAGTTTCGTTCAGAGGCTGCTGATGAAGATGGGATTTGGAGTATCACCGATGCAATGGGTGACAGGGCCTCAGATGCACAAAGTCCCTTCCACCAGGTATGTGCACTGATATGCTTGAATGATTCCCATATCCCATCCCAATTCCAAAGACCTTGCTTGGTAGAGAATTTTGCCAGACTTCCCAGAACTTTGCCCACGTCCAGATTGAGGTGGCGTGAGGGTAGAAATCACACCGTAAGCGCTGTTGATCTGTTCTCCAGAAAGTATTGGTTTCCCAACATGCTTTGGGTCCAGCATGTATGCTGCAGCATGAATCGGCTTGACACAAAATTCTTGACGCGTCTGTATGAATTGAACAATTCCCTTCTCCTCTGCTTTGAGCAGCAGGGATGTGGGTAGGGCAATGCTGATTTGTTCTTTTAAATCAGTAAAAAGCCTGAGAACATCTGACAAGACAGCATCATCTCCTTCAATCTGAGCAATTGCAGATGCTACTGGTGAGAGTAGTTTAAGGCTGCTAACCACTCTCTCCCAAAACACATCATCCAGCAGTATTTTCTTGATGGTGGTTTCCATATCCCCAGACTGGGATATTGCCATTTCTTGCAGTGACTCCTTACCCTCCAGAAGGCTGTTGTTCATTATGACAACGCCACCCCATCTAGTGTTGCTGGGCAGCTTCAGTGTGGTGGTCTTGTTCTTTGTCGTTTGCTTGGAGTTGTAGGTTGCTGCAACTACCTGTTTTCCCCTGACATACTTAACAACTTGCTTGGTTCTCTTGTACAGTGTTTCCATGGTTCTCAAACCCATGATGTCCTTGAGGAGCAGGTTGAGCCCATGAGCTGCGCACCCAATAGACGTAATATGAGGGTAGGCCTCCTCCACTTGAGCCCAAGCAGCCTTCATATTCGCAGCATTGTCAGTAACTACTGTAAAGACCTTTTGTGATCCAAGATCGTTGATGACCGCTTTCAGCTCATCAGCAATGTACGTGCCTGTGTGTCTGTTGTCCTTCGTGTCTGTGCTCTTGAAGAACACTGGGAGAGGAGTGGAGACGATGTAGTTTATGATGCCCTCCCCTCGTACATTTGACCACTCATCTGAGATAACTGCAACACAGTCTGCCATCGCTATCGTTTCTTTGAGCTTTCCTTGGACTCTGTTATACTCAGCCTCCAGCAAATAAGTAGACAAAGCATGTCTGGTGGGAGGACAGTATGCAGGGTGAATAACATTGAAAAATCTCTTCCAGTACACATTGGCTGTGAGCATGAGGGGTGAGCCTGTCGCATATACAGCTCGAGCAAGGCACTCATCTGCATTCTTCTGGCTATGATTATCCATTGTATCAAAGAACCTTCCAAGTGGGCCAGGAATTGCTGATAAGGAGCCTGATGCTGAATGTGAACCATCATCTTCTTGAATAGAAGCAGAGGAACCCTGGGCTGACTGCTGAGAGTTTTGAGTGAAGTTGTTGCATTTGGATAAATACTGCTGCATCTTTATGGCATTCTTTACATATGGCTTTGTACAGTGTTTGCACATGTACACACTCTTTCTATCTTTAATACCTGGGGTAAAATGCTTCCACACACCTGGCAGTAAATGTGGCATTGATCTATGCAGAGGAATAAAGAACATTCGTCTATGTGTCGAACTGCGGTCGATCAGCGCGATTGCAACAGGGCGAGTAAATTTTTCCTGATGCTCCATGTGATGGAAGCATGATCTGTGCACGCACGATGCTACATCACCAATAGAGGGAGCTAATTGCTCATCCAACCGATCAGGACACATTTGTTCACAGTCACACACAAAACTTGTAATTATTAAAACAAGCCAAGTAAGAAGATAAACATATATTGATTAAGAAATTCCTTAATAATTAAGATTCCATCTCTGTTAGTAATTTTAAGAGGAGACCTGTGGAAAAAAATGAAAGAAATACAAAAAAAAACAATATTATGCTAGCATGTGCTTTTTTGGGCAAAATTCCCAAGCCAAACTTCCCGTGGAAAATTTCTGGAAATTTACCAGAAACTTTCCACCCCTTCGCAACCCTAGCTGCAACTGAGTTGACTTGATCTTCTTCTTAGGCAGTCCCTCGGAATCGAGGATGACTTGCTTCCGCATTAAAAATGAGCTCGCATGTGACTGATTAGTCCAATGCGGGACCTACAGTCTCTGTCACAAGTGGGGCAGACGGTGGTTGAAGGGGCGGGTGGGTGGGGTGCTTGGGTTGACGGGCGCTCCTTGCGCTTGGCTTCCGCTTGCTCCCGGCGAAGAGACTCGAGGTGTTCGGTGCCTTCCCAGATGCTTCTCCTCCACTTTGTGTGGTCTTGGGCCAGGGATTCCTAGGTGTCGGTGGGGATGTTGCACTTTTTCCAAGGAGGCTTTGAGGGTGTCCTTGAAGCGTTTCCTCTGCCCACCTGGGGCTCTCTTGCCGTGCTGGAGCTCCGAGTAGAGCGCTTGTTTTGGGAGTCTCGTATCGGGCATGCGGACAATGTGACCCGCCCATCGGAGCTGATTGAGCGTGGTCAGAGCTTCGATGCTGGGGATGTTGGCCTGAGCAAGAACACTGACATTGGTGCGCCTACCCTGCCAATGGATTTGCAGGATCTTGCGGAGGCAGCGTTGGTGGTACCTCTCCAGTGCTTTGAGGTGCCTGCTGTACATGGTCCATGTCTCTGAGGCATACAGCAGGGCAGGTATCACTGCTGCCCTGTAGACCATGAGCTTAGTGCCGGGTTTGAGGTCCTGGTCTTCAAACACTCTTCCTCAGGCGACCGAAGGCTGCACTGGCACACTGAAGGCGGTGTTGGACTTTGTTGTCGACATCTGCCCTTGTTGACAGTAGGCTCCCGAGGTATGGAAATTGGTCCACGTTGTCCAAGGCCTTGTCGTGGATTTTGATAATCGGGGGGCAGCACTGTGTGGCGGGGGCAGGTTGGTAGAGGACCTTTGTCTTACGGATGTTTAGTGTAAGGCCCATGCTCTCGTATGCTTCGGTGAAGGTGTTTACGATGGTTTGGAGTTCGACCTCCGAGTGAGCGCAGATGCAAGCATCGTCTGCATACTGTAATTCGACGACAGAGGATGGGACAACCTTGGACCTGGACTGGAGGCGACGGAGGTTGAACAGTTTCCAGTTTGTTCTCTAGATTAGCTCCACTCCAGTGGGGAGCTTACTGAGGATGAGATGGAGCATTGCAGCAAGGAAGATTGAGAAGAGCTTGGTGCGATGACACAGCCTTGCTTGACCCCGGTTCGTACGTGAATTGAGTCTGTGGTGGAGCCGTTGGGTCAGGATCACGGCTTGCATGTTGTCGTGAAGCAGGCGGAGGATAGTGACAAACTTTTGAGGGCATCCGAATTTGAGGAGGACACTCCATAATCCCTCACGGTTGACAGTGTCGAAGGTCTTTGTGAGATCAAAGGCAGCCATGTACAGTGGTTGGTGCTGTTCCCTGCATTTCTCTTGTAATTGACGTGCAGTGAAGATCATGTCCATTGCGCCCCTTAGTGGGCGGAATCCGCATTGCGACTCTGGGAGGAGCTCTTCGGCCACTGGGAGAAGGCGATTGAGGAGGATTCTTGCGATGACTTTCCCTGTGGCAGATAGCAGGGAAACTCCTCTGTAATTATTGCAATCGGACTTATCACCTTTCTTGAAGATGGTCACAATTACGGCGTCTCTGAGATCCCCTGGCATGCTCTCCTCCTTCCAGATAAGAGAAATTAGTTCATGAATTCGCGCCAGTAGTGCTTCTCCGCCATGCTTTAATGCCTCGGCGGGGATTCCATCTGCTCCTGAGGCCTTGTTCTTCAGTTGTCGGATGGCCTTTTCAACCTCATGCCGGGCTGGGGTTGTGTGGAGATGGTGGTGGGTAGCATGCTGCGGGATGGAGTTGAGGACACTCGTGTCGAAGACAGAGTCGTGGTTAAGGAGATCTTCGAAATTGATACCAAACTTCTATCACCAGGCCTGTTATCTTGGAGCCACCTGGACACCAAAAGGGCTCCATCAAGGTCATTAGCTGGTCATTAGGCAACTGTCAAGTTCAAGTTTGACTCGTGAGTAGGTGGACAGCTATTAATAGAAGTTTCTCATGAGCAGCACAATGGATCAGAAAATGAGAGAGCAGTGCCAACATCCTCCAGATACCAGATAGACACATGCGATACTCTGCTGAATTCACCAGCTGGAGATGTGGAGATTCAGCTTCAGCAGCTTACTTCACTGCAACCCAATCTTAGTAGGCATAAAGCCCAAAAAAATGGTGTCTATCTTTGGCATAAATGGAAGGGCATGGCAGCTTGCATCATACCTTGATGTTTAGATGTCCAAGTCCAAAACTATATACTAGACGTACTCATCATATACTGCTTAATGCAAGTCCTCATGTAAATTGCTGCACAGAGGCATGCAGCCATAAGGCTGACTTACCCCTTCAGGGTACTTAGCAACATACCGCTTCTTCCTCACAACTACTTCCCTTAGCCACAAAACCACCACACATCTTGGCGCTGGATCTCTCCGGTTGGCCAGAGAAGGCCTTCTGTAAAATTTCATATCAAACTAAAAACACATTATGCACAAGAAATCTCGGATTAGACGCATTATATTCACTTCATTCATCTTAGTCAGATTAATGGCGCACTATATATAATGCGAGGAACTAGTTACCGAATACTATTCTGACTGATAGGTAAACCTTGCTCTCTGGATGTTGACCGAATAAACTGTTTTATGTACACTCAGTGCATTGGCTGGAACATGAAACATTTTCTACAATAGTATCTTTTGGTTGCACTTGCAATTTACTTTAGGATTTTAGTTAAAAACAAAAAACGCAAAATCCTAAATTGGAAATTTTAGTGAAAACTAACAAAAAGTAGAGTACGCAACATCTCTAAAATGCAAGTCTGAAAAAGTAATGTCAATGCATATTATGCTTATTCAATTTTTATAAAAGATATGGATGCAGTTGAACAGCTTCACAGTCATTGATTAACAAAAGGAGCTCAGGGAATTTAATATTCTTTCCTTAGGAAATTATTTTTTTGTGCATCGAGAGAAGGGAACAATCCATTTGGTTGTGTCAAGTTGTTCTGCATTTTCACAGGTCATCCTGCACCATGCACTGTTGAAAAGGAATGTTTAGCAGGCAGTCTGCTCTTAAGCACCTGCAATGTCATGATGCCAGTAGGAATGTGAGCACTTCAGGTTTTCCCTTCTCTCTGTGGGGAACCAGAGTTTTATTTCTCCCTCTGGCACAACAAAATATTGAAACTTGCTGTTTGGGGAAACTATGAAAGCAGACTCAAATCCTTCCAAACTATGGATTAGGCCACAGGAACACCAACATGCTAGCATTTTTGTTTAAAGCATAAAAATGATAGGATAGATGCAGATCGGACTTTTTTTTTGTTTTTTGTTTTTTTTTATAAACAGAACAAAGGCAGTTAAGACAGCCACCAGCTAAAACACTAATGTCCATTCTTGAGTCAGACCCTCATCCTCTTCCCCAGAGGAGTGAATAATGATTCTATTGAAGCATTCACAAAGAGGAAATGGACAGACTTCCCATTTGGTAGGAAAAAGCAGGATACAACCATAGCACAATTGCAGAAAGGAATATGCGCAAGTCCAGCAAGATGATTTAAAATTGCAGGGTGAATGCCCTTCTGCTAGTTCCTACATTCTTACATTGAGAATTCCTGTTAAGTAGAATAGAAATAAGGAATTCTGGTAGACTGTGCAATTGTGCCAGGACAACTACTAGGCAAGCCTCACTGTGATCCAATCTTCTTGATATTAAGCTACCTGAAAGCTGGCTAAGATTAATCTTAAAACAGGGTATGGATTATATTGCTCTAATTTAGTTCCAATGGTTATGACGGAAATTATTTGAATGAGGCTTTGATACGATTTTGAACCAACATAAATGAAGTACAGTAAACACGGAATCTGAAACCCAGACATTCCAATTTAAGAACACAAGAAATAGGAGCGGGAGTAGGCCATACGGCCCCTCGAGCCTGCTCTGCCATTCAATAAGATCAGGGCTGATCATCAACCTCAACTCCACTTTCCCATCTATCCCCATATTCCTCGATTCCCCTAGCTAACGGTGCGCCACGAGAGCTGCGCTTGGTCAGAAACAAAGACAGCTCTGAAAATTGAAAACACATCAAAAAATAAAAATCAGCACTTTAATGACATTTGAAACTGGTTATTAAGAATAATCTTGGATTCTTGTATAGCAGCTTGCTACATTTATTTTTAAAGTCACAGTAGTTTATGGTGATGGGACCCTCCGCTAATACCCGATAATGCTGTGAATACTGTTCTTAAATGAAGAAATGGCCATCTAAATCGGTGCTCTAAAGTGGCACACCAACAAACCCACTGCCCAACCGAGCTATGCAGAGCCGAAGGTTCCAGCTTCGTTGGTAATTAGCTGATCCCAGCAAAGATGGCAGATGGGGTGCTACAAATGGTTTTAATGCTCTTGGGCTGACGAGATAAAAGTCAGGATTCTCACTCCATCACTATCCATTCATGCTGAAAAGCACAGGTGTGCACACATCGACGGAGGACTAATCCGCTTCAGCTGTGATACCCCTCATGGAAAAGCTAGCCAGCCAGGTCCAAATCTGAAAACTGGTCACTGGGATGAGGGACGAGAGACCGGTGGAACATTAGTACAGCAAAGATCAATACCTTCAGGGGAAGAGGAGGTACACTTTAAATTACTGTCCAAAGCAGAAGGGCAATTAGGAAAGGGAGGGGAAGGATGACCTGGAAAGGGCGAGCAGGAATCGGCAACTGTCTTCAGCACGGCAGTGCAGCCGGGATCAGCACTCCTGCACCTCTCTGCTCTACATTCAAAACTTACCTTTTTGGTGACCGCACGTAGATCATGTTCTCCTTAACGCAGCCAGCCCGCTGCTGCCCGTGTTCGAGGCAGCCCAATTTTGCAACAAGGTGGCCTCAAACGGGCGTTAGAACCTCAATTTGCATTTGAAATCAGCCAAACCCATTTCAGGCATGGGCTCTTTCTCTGCCTTTATCAATATGGCGGGTGGCGCACTTCCGATGCTTATTGAGCGTATACGTCCTGCCCACCATATTGGATGCTTAGGCGCCCGTTCTGTACCTGAAAAACGGCACGCCATCAAATTGCTACACCATTGTTTTATAAATACTACATTTGTATTTTGCAAAATTGTTTCTTCATAACCCACTGAATTGAATTTAAGTCATGCGATATACTACTAACGTAAAGAGAGTCAAAATGTGAGTAGCTATTCAGTTTTGTTCATTTTCATTTCACTATTTTCTTAAACTGGATTTTAGGTTAGCTTAGCCAAACTTCAAGTGAAATGGTTAGCCAGTCTGTCCCGCCACCCCCACCACAGATATAGAAACATAGAAGATAGGAGCAGTAGGCGGCCATTTGGCCCCTCGAGCCTGCTCCGCCATTCAATGAGATCATGGCTGATCATCCAAACTCAGTACTCTGTCCCTGCCTTCTCCCCATATCCCTTGATCCCTTTAGCCTTAAGAAATATATCTAACTCCTTCTTGAATATATTTAATGAATTGGCCTCAACTGCCTTCTGTGGTAGAGAATTCCACAGGTTCACCACTCTCTGGGTGAAGAAATTCCTCCTCATCTCTGTCCTAAATGGCTTACCCCTTATCCTTAGACTGTGACCCCTGGTTCTGGACTCCCCTGCCATCGGGAACATCCTTCCTGCATCTAGTCTGTCTAGTCCTGTTAGAATTTTATAAGTTTCAATGAGATCCCCTCTCATTCTTCGAAACTCCAGCAAGTGTAAGCCCAATCGACCCAATCTCTCCTCATACGTCATTCCTGCCATTCCAGGTATCAGTCTGGTGAATCTTCGCTGCACTCCCTCCATGGCAAGAACAGCCTTCCTCAGATAAGGCGACCAAAACTGCACACAATACTCAAGGTGTGGTCTCACCAAGGCCCTGTACAACACAGCAAGACATCCTTGCTCCTGTACTTGAATCCTCTCGCTACGAAGGTCAACATACCATTTGCCTTCTTAACCGCCTGCTGCACCTGCATGCTTACCTTCAGCGACTGGTGCACAAGGACACCCAGGTCTCATTGCACTCCCCAACATACTTTAATGCAATTATTTCTCAGGCTAAGTACATTTTCTAAAAAGTGATTAAAATACAAATGTGACCTGGTGCATTGCAGGCTATTGTGGAAAGGAAAAATATTTTGCATTTACACGAGTGCTTTTCACATCCTCAGGAAGTCCTAAAACGCTTCACAGCCAACAAATGACTGTTTCTTTTGAAGTACAGCTCCCGTCGTGTAGGAAAACACGACAGCCAATTTGTGCACAGCAAGGCCTCACAGTGAGTAAATGATTAACCAGTAACCAGTTTATTTGATGGGGTTAGTTGTGGGAGTAACTAAGGAGATGTACCCCCCCCCCCAAAAAAAAACAAAGCTTGAACCAGACATGTAATGTAATTTACCAAAACTGGGAGCATCAAAGCTGTAAATTTGCAGATAATTATTATATTATACATAGAAACATAGAGATAGGAACAGGAGTAGGCCATTCGGCCCTTCGAGCCTGCTCCGCCATTCAATGAGATCATGGCTGATCTTCGTCTGAGATCATAGCTGATCTTACCAGTTCAGTACCCCGTCCCCGCCTTTTCTCCGTAACCCTTAATCCCCTTAGCCTTCAGAAATATATCCAATTCTCTCTTGAAAATATTTATTGAATTAGCCTTCACAGCCCTCTGTGGCAGGGAATTCCACAGGCTCACCACTCTTTGAGTGAAGAAATTCTTCCTCATCTCTGTTTTAAATGATTTGCCCGCTATTTTTAGACTGTGGCCCCTGGTTCTGTGCTCCCCTGCCATTGGAAACATTCTCTCTGAATTCAGCCTGTCCAGGCCTGCCATAATTTTATATGTTTCGATGAGATCCCCTCTCAATCTTCTAAACTCCAGTGAGTACAAGCCCAAACTATTTAATCTCTCTTCGTAGGTCATTCCCGCCATTCCAGGTATCAGCCTGGTGAATCGCCGTTGCACTCTTTCCATGGCAAGAACATCCTTCCGCAGATGGGGCGACCAAAACTGTACACAATACTCCAGATGCGGTCTCACCAGCACCTTGTACAGCTGTAGTAAGGTATCCCTATTCCTATACTCGAACCCCCTTGATATGAAGGCCAACATACCATTTGCCTTCTTAATCGCCTGTTGCACCTGCATGCTCTCCTTCAGTGACTGGTGCACAAGAACACCCAGGTCCCTCTGCACTTCCCCATCTCCCAATCTATTGCCATTTAGATAATAATCTACCCTCCTGTTTTTACCCCCAAAGTGGATAACCTCGCATTTATCCACATTATAGTGCATCTGCCACGTATCCGCCCATTCCCCCAACCTGTCCAAATCGCACTGTAGCCTCCTGACATCCTCATCAGAGCCCACCCCTCCTCCTAGTTTAGTGTCGTCAGCGAATTTGGAAATATTGCATCCAATTCCCTGATCCAGATCATTTATATATATTGTGAACAGCTGGGGTCCCAGGACAGATCCTTGCGGCACCCCGCTGGTCACTGCCTGCCACTCCGAAAACGAGCCGTTTATTCCAACTCTCTGTTTTCTATCCGCCAGCCAGTTCTCTACCCACGTTAATACTTTGCCCCCAATTCCATGAGCCTTAATTTTGCATGATATATTAAGTGTCACTAATTAAAACCATCTGGACAAACACAGAAGCAGAACCTGCCAGTAGTTTACACCACTGCATCGCAACCAGATAATAATGGTGGTTAAAAGGATACTAAACCTTTAACATTAAAAACAAAAAACATTCCTATGGAAGTTGAAGGTGTTTAGCAGTTCCCTGTGTAGATCCCTCCCTGACTAAGTTACAATCAGCCATACCTGTAAAAATTGCGCTATTCTGAAAATAGTTTCAATTTTTAAAATGAGTGCGTTCAATGCAAGAAAACCAATGTAAATTTCTCAATGTCACTGAGGATTTGTTAGAATTTGCATTTTCCCTACTATAGATGCTATACGTGGTTTGTAAGACTTGGCTATACCATTAAGTTCTTTTATAGCTACATGTCAAAAGTAAAAAAAATGTTTTAATAAAACTGCACGCAGCAGCTCGAGGGAAAACTACAAAAACTAATCAAAATACATTTTGGAAATGTCAAAATTCATGACTGTTCAGAGAATTAGAAATGAAAGATGAATTGGTACACAACACTATTCTGATACCAATTATTTGTGCGTCAACATCACATTACAACCATCAGCTTCAGAACAACCACCAACCCAAGTCATTTAGCATAGCAGAGCAAGCATAATTTGGGTTCTGATAAGGTGTAGGCTAGTCAGTGCAAATATGATTTTCAACATATCCAAAAATTGCATGCACCATTTCCTCTCTAGTCTGTCTGCTCTTCTGCAGTTGCAGCATTCCATTAGCGACAGGACAGACCACAACCTATTCTTAGGCCTCTACCATGGCTGGCCCAGTTACTGCTGCTAGAACCTGCACAAATTGGAAAGTTATACGCCAAATATGGCAATGATACACTTGCTCAGGGCATCATCTTGTTGAACTGTTACTGAGCTTTAAAGGGAAATTCATTAGAAAGTAGAACATACCTTGGTACTCAGGCAAGCAAGTGGTACTTGGGTATGGAAGACCAGAAACACAAGGAAGAATTGGTTCATTGGTTTTACTTTCAGTTGGCAACTTGTTTTATTTTCAGTTATTAAGCAAACCTGGAAAGTAATCCATACCAGATTAGTTGGAAATGTTTCCAGCCACTGAGTCTACCAGCATGCTGTACAGTTTCACTAGAATCTTATAAAGCAGCTATTGCTGGACTCAAGAACCCCTCCCCATGGGAAACATCATAATAAATATTTTGTTACTACGGTATAATTTCCTACCTGGGACAGTCTGCAAAACAGGATATTGATCGGAGGGCACTCGCATTGGCAACCAACAGACAAAGTGCAACAGAAAATGCTAATGGATGTTCAAGGGAAAACCCTGGAAATGGCTAGGAATTGGACTAAGTGTGGGAAGACTTATATTAGAAGGCTTCTGTTTGGTGGTGGGGATTCCTGAGTGAAGTGCCCATGGGATTGGTGTTAGGACCCCCAGTTTCTAAGTTACATTGAGATGGCTTCAGCTCAATGCAAACTGGTCAAATTCACCCACTATACCAAAGTAGGAGGGTAGTTGGATCTGAGGTGGCAGCTGAGGAACTACAAAATAAGCTGGGGGCAAAATATATAAGTGGGCAGAAGAAGTTTGATATGGACAAGTGTGAAGTACAGCACATAGGAACAGTAGGTCACCTAAGTAATCACTGAATGATGTTGAAACAACAAAAGGGTGAAATTGAACGGACCAAGGTTTGAGTAGACTAATTGCTCAATATATGCCTAATCACTGCAAAGCACCAATCATTAAAGCAATTAGAATGCAAAACAGCTAACATAGAAGAGTACAAGGTATAAATTGTCATATTTGGACTGTACAATGCTCTGGTCAGACCACCCCTTGAATATTGTCTCCAGTTCTGCTCAACAAAACACTCAGAAGACATTCAAACTCTGGAGATGTTGCAGGGAAGACTACATCTCGAGTCAGTACTATGAAGAGTGGAACAACTTGAGTTTTCAATCTGAGAAGAGACCTTATATATGTTAGCCACTAGCCACATGTGGCAAATTGGAAATCCTGATGTAGCAAATTGCATATTCATATGGTATATGCATGTGCACTTTAACCTTTTTGTAAGAGTGTTTTTTGATCGCGCTGACTGCTTTACTCTTTCGGTTACTGAATAGTGGTAGATGTTTGTTAAGTAAATATGCACGTCAAGTACATTTACCTGTATTGTGACTGTATGGCAGGCGTTTTCTGCTAAAATGAGTACATGTGGCCAAAATTGCATCACCGTAACCACACCTGTGGATAGTTAGCGATTTCTATTGGTCAACACTGATAGAGTTATAGAAGAAAACTACTTCAAATTAAACAATAAGACAGGATGAGCACAGGTATCAACTAGCGAAAGACATATTTATGTCAAAGTTCTTCAAACAAAGTACGATCACTTTGTGAAATGGATTTCTGGGTAGTGTAGTGGAGACAAATAAAATCTAGAATCATTTAAGAAACATTTGAATGCTGTGATGGGAGAGGGGAAAAAGACTAAAATCTTTCTGGATTAATGAGCTGCAATGGGCCAAAGGGCCTTTTTCAATCTCATCTACTTTGTGATCTTGAACTCCCAAAGCACTTCAGTTTAACAGCATCATCTGCAGGACCAGGACGAAGACATAAATTATTTGTTTAATCAAAGCATACAGACATAACTTCATGCTCAGAAACAGTAAATTGGAGTGCAAACACACTGCAAGATTAAAAATCACACCAAGTTATTACACAGTACTTGCAATTCCAATTTTGGCAAGAACAGTGATGAGTAATGCCTAGGAAAAAATTACAAGTAGAAGCAATTGTGGATGTCAGTTCACATTGCACTTTCTACCCCAGAGTCATACAATTAAAGGTCAAGATGACCCAAACTGCAACCAATGTTCAGTGTTTATATGAAAAGTCAGTTTGTCCATAATGTTACAACATTTGAAAAAAAATGACCTACCTTATGCATACACTAGCCACACATGAATCGCATTTTCAGAGCCCTGGGCAATTCAGTGGGCATTTTTAATTTCTGAAATTGAACAGAACTAAATAGCTCCACTGCTCATATAATTGGCTGCTACGATTGTGCTGCAAATTCACAACAAATCTGATTTGCAGCCGCAGGGCAATACAGCGGTGATTGTCAAGCTTTTCTGTATGGGGTAAGACCCAACAAATACTGACGTACTGAGGACCCCTTGTCGTAATTTTCAAAAGAACACCAGCTACCAAAGAAATATATTAGCAGTAAGTCACAAATATTGAGAAATACAAAAATTTGACGAGATGTGCAGAAATCTGATACCCTCACTACTGACTCACTGCAGTCTTGGGCCCACAGTTTGAAAACCTGTGAACAGTACGCTAATGGAGAAACTAAAACAATGCTCCTAGATTAGGGACAGTGCATAGATTTAAAAGTATATTCATTCCACAAACTCCCTGAAAACTGGGGAATTACTTTTCTATTGGTTACTACTCTGAAAACGTTGCATCAGTCTAGTTCTTGCCCATTTCTTACATTATCCTGCTTATTGCTCTCATTCTCTCTCCCAGCCCGTCTCCTAGTGAGGCACACATGAACACACAAGCTAACTGGACACAAACATCCAGTATATAGCACACATCTTTTCCACCCAACATCCTGCACAATGCATTCTTCCAGCACACCAACTATTCCAAAACCCTCAACATTGCATTAATTTTATATGCTATATATAAGATACTATACAATGGGCGTGCACTCTGGATTCAATTTTCATCGGGAAATAAACAGAGGCTGTGCAATTTGGATGATTTTTTTTTTTTTTTTATAAAAGGGGGACCTAGATCATCTTTAGGTACTGCAGTGAGGACAATATTCTTTACACTGCAGCAAAGAGTGTTTTACTCCTAGTTCGGGAAGGACAGCAATACACTGAATAGTTACCACACTGGTAATCAATCCCCTGAAGACTCAGGTCATTAATCAAAGACTGACTCAGGTAACAAACCAAGGCATAGTTTACTAAAAGCAAGATCGCAATGGTTCCCTATGCATAATCTCCAACAATTTTTATTAACATCTTCGTAACAGCAGATAAGTGGCTGAAGCCACAATATGGGTTCAATTTTTCTTTCAATTAGAAGTGAACTATCTAGGGTTTAAGCAAGAATCTGATGAGCCCCATGAAAGTGGTGTCTATGAACTGTGGAAATAATTGTGGGTTATCATTTAGCTTGACTCTGCTTTTTTATTAAGTCGCTTATTTGTTTAGAATTTTAGTGATGTCCAAAATAAAAAAAATTTAATTTAAAAATTTGCATTTAACTGAGTTTGTGTGAAGTCCAATTTTCCCCACTAATTTTGTCCTTTAAAAAAATACAAAGATAAAACCTTAAAAAGTGGGTTTTTAAATTGGCAGTAAAAACTGACTATAATGATCCTCACTCCTACTTTAGGCTTGACAACTGCAAAAGTCCAACAAACTTTGTTGGTAAAATGCCAAGTCCTGTCAAGTTATCCTATATCGCAGTCTTCACAGGTTTCAGGCTGTTATGACACCTAGATTACCACATGACTTCACAGTAAAGGATTACTGTTGACAAAAATAGAACTATGAAAGCTGGTTTGCTAGCAACATAATTCAAAAGGCTTTTAAAACAAGAACCAACTAGTTAGTGCCAATTGAGCTTGCACCAGCAAGAGCAAGTATTATTAATGATTTGCTTGCCAATAAATTGCCTGCAAAGTTCGAACAGTATGGTTATGATCTGGAAGACTTCTGTAGGTCACATGTAAAACATTTACCTTGTGCAGGATTTTTGGAAAGAAACTGCAGGACCAAAAGGAGCCATTTTCAACATCTTGGTACAAAAGCAAAATACTGCGGCTGCTGGATGTTTTTATTTCAAAATCATTGGCATCCAGATGTAGGGGCTATAAAGTGGGAAGTACATTTCACTTCTTCGTAAACCTGTGTACACAGTATTCCTTGCAATGTCATCACTACACACATTGCTACCAGTACATTGGCGCAGAATGTGCGGTCGGCATGATGCCACACTGAGTTTGGGATTTAGCACATGTGCTAAATCCCAAACTTGCGATCTGTCAAGTTCAGACTTGACAGATCATCTGCTCTGACTGTATTAGCCTCATTGCTAGCGCAGAGTTGGGCTAATTGCTCAGCAACTGCCCAGCAATTATGCATGAACGTTTTATGGCTGGTGCAAACAGGCGCAGGAGCCTGTTTGCACAGCATAAGGGGACACCAGTCAATGATTAAAAAAAAATTCTTCATCTGATGCTTTTTTGTTTAAATTACTATAAATACCCTTTACACTGAGCCTGCCTGAGGGATTAGCAAACCCCCAAAAGTTCAGTTGAATATTATCCAAATGTAGATCTCTACCTGAATAAAGTAGTTAAGCAGCCTGCAGTGTAATGTGATTGCTTCTGGTTTATTGATAATTTTCTCCCAAATTCATTTCTAATTCTAAGAATGTAAATCCAGACTGGGGTGAGTAAGAGACTGGGGGGTGAATGAGACCCCTTTGGTTTCCTGGTTGAAGCACCGCCCCACATAATCCTAGGTACACTTATGCACACGGTGCACCCCTGGGATCCATGGGCCACCATGAGGCGCTCAACTTCTCGAAGGGTTCCCAGCAGGTAAGTGAACATTCCGTTCGGAGGTCAGCGACATTTTTCGTAGTTACGCCGCCGACTGCAATTTCAGGGCCATTATTTTTTATGGGGGAGCAGGGGAAGCAGGGAAAAAAAACTAGGTGATAAAACACACAAGCCAATATGCAATATTCTTAATTCTTAATCTCATATTGCTCCCACCTGTGAAATCTGTAAACACTAGTATTTATCATATTAAATGCTCCCTGCAGACACCGTCCAAGTTTGGAATGCCAAAAACTAAACAGCTGGCTCGTACTCTCAGTTCAAGTGGACTGAGTATGAAAATTTCAAATGCTCACCATTACACTTTACTCAAATCATAACACTATAGCAGAGACACATTGGTAATAGCTGCAATATTGGTTGCAACAATCTAAGGAATGCTGAGATAGACCAGAAAGCAATTTATTAATAGTAGGAAAACTTCAAGATATAATATTAGTGAACAGTTAGAAAAGGTATGGGCTAATCAGGGACAGACAATGTGAAATTGTAAAGGGCAGCCATGCTTGACTAATTTGATGAAATTCTTTGTTAAAATTACTAAAAGCATATAGACAAAAGGAATGCAATGTATGAAATATATTTGGACATCTCAAAAGCATTTAATTAAATGCCACACAAGAGGCTTGTTGCAAAGATTAAGTTGTATGGTAACAAGTGTAAAATGGCTGATGGATAGAAAGCAGAGAGTAGGAATAAATGGATATTTCTCACATTGTAAAGATTCAGCTAGTGACATCTCAGGAATGTGCGTTAGAACTTATTCTCCATAATTTGGAGATGGGATTAGAAGGAATATCAAAATTTGCTGACAATACCAAATTAGAAGGCATGGTAAACTCTGTGGAAGAAAGTGGGCAACTTTCTTATAGGAGTAGGCAGATATGGGACAAATGTAGGTAAGTGAAGTAGTATGTTGAGTACAGAAAATGGAAATATATCCTTCCTAACTGGCAAGATTGTCGATACAGTGGAGCGGAGTTTTAGGAGTGCCGATACATATATCTTTAAAAATGAAATGCAAGTGCGAGAAGCCTTAAAAAAATAGGGGGGTTGGGGGGTGGTGAACAAATAGGATTCTGTTTTAATATACAAGGACACTGAATATAGTCATGAGACTTGAAAAACTAGAGATTTGTTCACTATAACAGATTGTTACGGGCAAATGTAAGTTTTCAAAATTTTAAACGCAATTTAAGACAATAGTGGAGGTTGGTTGCACCAGAGCTACTGGGAGTGGAGGCGGTGTGGGCTGGTGCTTGGGCTGGGGACCCTCGATTGGAACATGGTCGGCGGGTGGTCGGCACTCCTGCGATCCACCTGCCTTTCTTCCATCACATTCCCAGGCCACGACAGCCTTCTTTTTGCCAGATTTTTCATGCGTCCCTCCCCCTCTCCTATTCTGCTGTAACCATTTACACCTCATCTGGACCCATCTTTTGTTACTTTACTTGTCCCATTACCACCCACTTTGCCTTGCACCATCATCCCTTTTGTAATTTAATCACTATTGCCCCCCACCCTATCACAGACATTTCCCTTTGTAGTTCGTCCCCCATCGTCCCCTTTTCCCTGGCTGCGCACAGTTAAAAACTGTTAAGCTCAGTTTCTCATATTAAAGGGTAAAGGATGTATCAGGAAAACACAATCAGAGTAGATTGCTCCATTGTGGAGCTAGCACTGATACAGGTCTAAAAGGCACTTTGCAAAGGGGTAAATAAGAACTGCTAAATAGAATGGGGGTGGAGGGGGAGAAAAGGGGATAACCTCATCACTACAGATAAACATGTCATAACAAAATTGACAGGGTTTTGGAAGTCACTTAAAAGGTTCAAATGTGATTGGAATAGAATTTACACAGATCATTGTACATTTGATAGAATTAATGATTCTGGATAAACATTTGGCATTCTATCTAGTCGCAGCCACTTATTCACCATTATTCCAGATCCAGACACATCCATCCAAATGGCTTCTTCTAAATTTAGCACAACTCAGCTATATCTGGCAAAAACCATCAAGTAGTGACCCATTTAAAAATGACAGGAATGAAACGAGTTATGGAAATGTCACTGCATGTTTATTGTAAGTAAGTTTAGCAAACTAGTGTTTTGGAATAAAACAGGGCTTGAATAAAGCAGCCAATTAAACACCCTTTCACTTGCACCCATCATGTTATTCCAGAGGACACTAACAAAATTAGTGAGCGCAGACGCAAGCATCTCAGGCCAACATCCCCAGCATCGAAGCTTTGACCACGCTCAATCAGCTCCGATGGACGGGTCACATTGTCCGCATGCCCGATACGAGACTCCCAAAACAAGCGCTCTACTCGGAGCTCCGGCACGGCAAGAGAGCCCCAGGTGGGCAGAGGAAACGCTTCAAAGACACCCTCAAAGCCTCCTTGAAAAAGTGTAACATCCCCACCGACACCTGGGAATCCCTGGCCCAAGACCGCACAAAGTGGAGGAGAAGCATCCGGGAAGGCGCTGAACACCTCGAGTCTCTTCGCCGGGAGCAAGCGGAAGCCAAGCGCAAGCAGCGCACGTCAACCCAAGCACCCCACCCACCCGCCCCTTCAACCACCGTCTGCCCCACCTGTGACAGAGACTGTAGGTCCTGCATTGGACTCATCAGTCACCTGAGAACTCATTTTTAATGTGGAAGCAAGTCATCCTCGGTTCTGAGGGACTGCCCAAGAAGAACAAAATTAGAAATGTTGTCTAAGTAAGTATGTCTAGTTTTGAGCCAGTAACCCAGATTAAAATGAAGGCTGTTCTTTTCCCAAGTTTAAGAGAAGGGAAGATTCTGGTTAAGATAAAAAGCTTTCTTTGATCTGAATGTGATTGACAGGTGTACTTAAAATACAGACGACGGTTACAGTGTCAGCATCTCAGCAAACACCAAGGGTGCATTTACACATCAGCATGAAGCAGTTTCGCTTCACGCAGATGCTGTGTTCTAGTGCAAATGCAGCTGAATCCAGAGTCAGGGAGATAACAGACAACGAAATGAAGCAAAGCGAGAATTCCTGGAGGGAGTCGCACACCATTTCACTTCCAAGTTAGTTCTGGCCTTAATAATGTACCCTTATTCTACCAGGAGATACACTTCAGCATTGCGCAGCAAAAGACCACCGGTACTGTAAAAGATCCAGCAGCAATTTACAACAATTAGTACTCGGTACTAAATCAAAAAAGTGTCCTTAAAGCAGTTTATTTCTTAATCTAAGTATGCCAGAAGGAAGAACTCCGTAACACAAGCTAGCATTACATATGAAACGGTAAACACTGCTGGCGTGGAGTTTATTGGGCGGTTTGTGCCATTGAAACTGCTGAGGATTGGTTTTAGACTAAAGAAGCTGAGTGTGTTGAGCGCTTTCCTGTGGCGTGTAAATACTGCTGTGTGTGTATAATATTAACTGGTTAAGATTCAGCAGATATGAAATAAGGGCAAATAAATACAGTTGTGGTCTTAGCACCTAACAGTCTGGCCCTGACTCTGAAATTTCCAGATTATCTGAGTAGATTGAACTACAGTATAGAATTTACCACTGTGGATTAATTGTTAGACCCAGGTCACATTAGTCTCGGTAAGGACAAGTTAAAATACCAAGTACATTCACAAGGGACAAAGCAGCTCATAGGAATCACTACACAATTATTGAAAAAGACTATTTTAAAAACCCAAATTGTAACACCACAGGACGTGCTTAGGTACCCTTACACAGCACAAAACCAGAGCACTCAGTGTGTGGAACTTACTTCCTCTGCCCAGCCTAGTTACCAGCATGAATCTACTGACCCTGGAGGCACAGGGTCAGGCTCGCACAATGTGAAAGCAAAGACTTTTTGGGGGGAAGATTTGACAGGAAGTAAAGCAGGCTCTCATCCAATATTACCACCATTTCGTATCAAATTGCTAATATAGCAGCAGTCGTATCATTCCTTGCTCACTTATTGCAATGGACTGCCAATACAGAAGCTTTGACCTCAATGTTTGTTTTGTGGCATTAGCCTTTTAAACATGCCAAAAAAATTCTAAATGTAAGTATTCATCATGCATTTCTATTCCATGTGCCTGTTAAGTTTGAAAGTTGCTTTGAGAAATTTGTACCCTATAGCAGCTAGCAGCCACAAAACCAGAGAATAGAACAGCTTCAATTCGTATGAACACAGAACAAACTGTCAAGTTTCTAGTTTCTTACTTCAATGTCATTGTTTAAAAGGAGTGTGTATTGGCCATACACTGGGTAAACAGAGTAAATATTGTCCCCATCACTGCCCAGTAAAAGGAGCTGCACCAGAGTTTGCTTTCAATTGACAGTGCAAAAATTTGTTTAATCAACTGAAAAATCAATTTTCCGGCTGAAGCCCCGCTTTCTGGGATCCAATCCATCCTGATAAACCTGTCCAACCTGATTGGTCTGTCCCTTTAGGGACCAATCAGATGCCAGACCTGCAGCTGGCTCTCAGCACAGCAACAGCTTAACCAGCTTCCCTTCCCTGGCCTCAAGCTCCTCTGGTTTTTCCACCACAGCCTCATGCTGCCACTTTCCCACACACATTCGCACAAAAAGATCGGCCTGCTTTTTTAGGGTATTTCTTCCAACTTATTCCTGTGCAAATTTTATTTTATTTGAGCAGCACTCCAAACACAAGTCAAAATAGGGGCTGGAAAAAGTCAGTGGGCCTCAGGACAGGTTCATGAGGGAAAATGGTTAGAGGATAGAAAGGGAGATGACAAAAACACAGCAGATGGAAGAACATTGGAGAGAAGATAAATATAAAACACAAAACCACATGAGCAGGAAAGAGCCAAAGGTGGCGAGTTAAGTACCTATGCCACCAACACACACATCCACATCTTGGTCACCTACGTTCTTATCTCCAACATTCTGCTCATCAGCTCCATCCTACACAAACTCCAATTTATCCAGAATTTCACAGCCCACATCCTGTGTTTTACTATTTCCTGCTCGCCCATCAGCCCCGTTCACATGGGCTTCTGTTTGCTCTCCATCCTCCAGTTCATTGATTTCAAAACCTGTATCCTCATTTACAAATTCCTCATTCGCCTCGCCTTATCCAACCTCTGCAATCTCTTCCAGTCCACATCCCAATTTGCACCTTCCACTCTTGGCCTATAATACTTGGCTAGTTTCCCCTCTTCCTCCATTTCACCACAGATGGCAAAACCTTCAGTCATCACTTCCCAGCACACTAGGATTCTGTTCCTAAACACATCTGTTGTATGCATCTCGATCTTCAAAAAGTCTCAAAACAGTCCTCTTCAACCACACCTTCAGTTTCTCCCACAGCCTCCTTGGTATTCGATTTCTTTCCACCCTCCCCACCCAACCCTGAAGAAGCATCTTAGGCTATTTTGCTACATCAAAGATGCTGTATAAAATCAAGTTTCTGTTTGAGAGCCTAACTCCTCCCAACTCTAAAAAAAAAAAAAAATACTACTGGCTAAAAAGTGGGAAACCAAGATCATCAGACCCAGATGGTATGCATCCCAGAACACTAGAACTACATCAGGAATGAGAAGTTATAGTTATGAAGGCACTAAAAGTTGATAAGAGTTGTCACTGGAACAGAGAATGGCAAGGGGGCTCCAATACAGCTTTTCAAAATTATGAAAGTTTTGCGAGGGTGAACAGTGAAAGACTGTTTTCACTGGTTGGTGAATTCAGTAATAAGGGAACAATAGATCAATGAAGGGGTAAATTAGAAGAATTTTTACTGAAGGAGAATAGATCATTTATTAATATTCTGATTAGAGCATACAATTGCAAGGCAAATCTAGTTACACTATAAAAAGGAGAAAAATATGGATTACCACCAAAATTTCAGTTCTAGATGTCTGAAGAGCTCCTAAAATCTCAACTGCAAATCCACATTTATTGTATATCGTTACACCCAGAATCTTAAATCCATCAAAATACAGGTAACTGTAGCCAAGACCTCAAACTTCCAGTACAGAATTAGAAGTTGTTTTAAACCTCCCAACAGTCTGGAAAAACGACAGGTTACCAAACAATACAATCGTGTTTAAATAGTTAAACATCTAATTGATTCAGAACATTTCCACTTTTGATACTGTACCATCAAGTACTGTCTCACTTGGACATTTGAGTTTCAGGTAAAGATACTGGTTGCTAGGATTCAGAAATTATATTCCAAAATGTATGATAAAAGCATCTCTGTCCATGAATCAATAACAGTTGAAGTGGTACGGACTGCCAGAGTAGCACAGAGCATTCTGCTGAAGCCTGAAAGCTGAAAAGTGGATCATGGATTTTACTTGTGCCTACAAGACATGAACAAATAGATTTCAGAAACATATTCTTCCAACCCATACAGTAATTAGGCAATGGATTAATCAGGTTAGTTTGAATAAATTATAAATTATCACACTCCTTCAGTTGGTGAATATCCATGGTACAAAAATACCCAGGTTCAAGCTTGTAAATGAATGGCTTAGCAATCAAGGAGGGGGATAACAAATCACTTCATGTGTGAACAGGATGCGGGCGATTTTTTCCCCCCCCCTTTCTCACAGATACGACAAAATAATTAATTTGGGAGAATAGAGCAACAAAAAAATTATCCATGTATACCATAATAACATTTTACACACTCTCAGACCGGCACTGGAATTGGAAAAATCGAAAGCAGCGCATGACAGCTCCACGGTGAAATGGGAAGGCTTTTATTAAATAAACGTCTTTAGTACCAGTCAACTCCTGGTGCCCAGTTACGGAGCAGCATAAACAGAAATTTATTAGAAAGGTGCCTTCCCATTCTATTGGCTAGGGAATTGTGCAGAGGATAGGGGACCCAACGAGAATTCCTATTAAAATCCACAAGTTCATTTATTCTACAGTGGCAATGCCAAAAAGTGTAGGTGCTTAAAACTAATTCAGTTTACTTTGGTAGTGCACTTATTCCAAATGCAATGCAAAGTGCATGTTTCTGTTACACGGGGTCGAGAACATAGGAACAGGAGTAGGCCATTCAGCCCCTTCAGCATGCTCCGCCATTCAATGAGATCATGGTGCCAACGTTCAGGAGAAGAGTATTTAAAATGCCCGATCATTTTGGTGCAGAGCAAAATTGAACCTTAATAAAAGTGCAGACAATATACAGACTTTTGCACTTTCCTGAGAGAGATAGGATTTTAAAATGATGCCAAATCAATTATATATAGATATAAAAATGGGAAAAAAATGAAAGTGCAGTAAAAACAGAAAATGCTCCACAGGGCAGGGAGCATCTGTGGAGCGAGAGACAGAGTTAACACTTCAGGTCAATGACCTTTCGTCACACTGCAGTGATCTTTTATTAGCAGCAAGAAAACACCAAGAGCAAAGAAAACCAACAAGTCTGAAGAGGCAAGTATATAGTGGAGATTAAATTCTCCATTTGCATCAACTTAAAAAAAAAAGTTACTTCCCCCTGCTCCTGATCTTCAGCAATCCCTAGATAGCACTCAAGGAAAGTTAAGGGGAGAACATTGCATAGAATGGAAGTTGATGACCATGGGTGTATGTGGGGTAAATGCAAAGGGTCAGAAGTAAAGACAGCAGCGTCACATTTTCTCCTACTTGCTCCAAAGGCTATTCATTAACAGCATGTAATTTTGGAGCCACAATTAGGGTGGATCCAAAAGCAAATCCACGTAATTTTAAACTAAACTAAATAAACTATTACGACCAAGACACATACATGAAGAACAAGCTATATATTTTTTTTTTTTTTTTTAAATTGAGCTCCTACATTGATTAAAACAGAAGTTAATCTGGCAACAGGGATAATGAACTGCTAGAATATCATTTTATAAAACCTGCGCAAGCCTAGAGAGAGTGAGCTTTCATAAGCTCTTCAGCTCTGGAAGAATAACATCAGACCCCAGTCTTCATTGACACCCACGTACAGTATATGCACTTCAAAGCAGTGATTAGACAAAGATATGGAGCTGCACCCTGGCCAATTTTTCCCTTTCCTAGCCCAGGGACACCGTCTCTAGTGACCCTTCATTTGAGATCAGCGAACACAAACCAGAGTATCAAAACTGGGATCTTCCCGATTTGTACGATTCAGCGTTACACCGAGCAGTATAGTCATTACCCCTTATTGACCAACTGAAGGGCCAGATTATATATTTAGAGCAAGGTTCAACAGTTTTCAGAAAAGTTAAGTAGAAAAACTTTCAAAAAAGGTTTAGCCAAAAGTTAACATTACAAAATGAATTAATATTGTTGAAAACAAACTGGGAACGTTTGGTTCATTTTCAAACATCCACCAGCTGGGAAAATGTTCTCAAAGCATTCCGAACAGTCTGTGCTGTTGACATGTTTTGTCAAATTTTGCAAACCTACTTTAAATACAGATCTTCATTATGTCCTGGAAAAGTGTATTTTAAAGCTCCCAATAGCCAAGTAAATGCTCCACATTATGTGATTATCTAATGTCAGCCAAGGCACCATTGAGGCGCTACACTTTAGCGCCTCTGATTAAAGACAGAATATAAAAAAAGCGTTCCACCTCATAATTGTCATCAAGCTAGAAATAGAAAGATGATTGTCAAAAGAACCCGAGGCGACATGAGGAAAGACTTTATGCAACAAGTGGTGAGGATTGGGAATGCACTGCCCGATGGGGCGGTGGAGACAGATTCAATAGTCGCCTTCAGGAGGGAATTGGATAAATACTTGAAGGAGAAAAAATTGCAGGGATATGGGGAAAGAGCGGGGGAATGGGACTAATGGGTTGCTCTTTGAAAGAGCCGGCGCTGACTCAATGGGCCAAATGGCCTCCTTCTGTGCTGTACTGTTCTATGATTCTATAAAAAATGGTCATTCAACATATTAACTTATCCATCACGACCCTATAATCCACTCCACCATGACACCCAATTATATTTCCTAACTTATTTCAGAGTTCCCCCACAGCCCTATCCAGAAGTTCAGTCCATATGTTAATTATCTTTGTGTGAAGAACTTCTTGGCAAAAGTCGTACATTTGCCTTCTGCTGGTATGAACCAGTGTCCAGTGTTCTGCTTTAGTCTGAAGTCGTTTACAGATCTACCTTTGCTCTGAAGAATTCTCTTATATACCTCGACAATGTCATATCGCAGTCACCTCCTTTTGAGGCTGAAAAGCCCAAGCTTTTCAATTCTGTCATCATAACTTGGTCCTTTGCTGACCTTCTCTAAACTGTTTCCAACCCCTGAATCTCTCCGATTCCCACTGGAAATTGTGCACGAGTGTTAAGTGATGACAGGCTTGGACGAGCTTGCAATGCTTTCAGAGTCAATGACATGCTCCATATGGGCTCATACGAAAAATGAATAAAATAGCAAAGGGATGGTTAGAACAAAAATTTACATATAATGTTGAATTCTGTGCCACAAACCATTGCTGAAGCACAGTCCATCAATTTTTTTAAAAGGGAATTAGAGAGTTGCTTGAAAAAGGGGAATATTAAATGTACGGGAGCAAACAGGAGAGTGAGATTCGACCACGTGGTTTATGTAACAAGAGCATCAGGACAGATTTAATGGGCTAAATAGCCTATGCAATAATAGTCCATGATTTTAGTATGCTTTACGGAATGGTAGCCTGCATTTCATTACACTCTTGACAATGATTTAATTGTTTGCTTAAACCTATCGATCAATTTCTCAGGCACTTGAGAATTTGGACTTTATTTATTTTCCTAAAGGTTGGGTTTACATTTCATACAGTGACTGCAACCAATAGACAACCATTTGCTATTGCCCATCTGCAAATGTTTCACCGGATCAGGAGATCAATCCTAAATTATAACCAAAAGCACAATATTTACAAATCGGTTGTTCTGAAAGCAAACAATATACATTCATACTTTACATTGATCTCTGGAAACAAACTTCAATATCTACAGGTCGCGCAAATAGCGTAATCTGCTTACATTTTCCTCCTCGGCATCGACTGCAAACATCGCAGTCCATTGCTGTTTGCATTCTAACTCGATTTGTGTGCGTGTGTGTGTCTCTCTCTCTCTCTCTAAACACATATACATATGGTCTGGGGTTTCTCTGATTTTCTCCTTCCTCTCGGAGAAGACAATGGTTTGAATTTCTACAGAAACTGTTGCCAGACATTTTGGTAAATTGGCCAAACTATGTCAACTTCATTTGTTTGGCCTCTGACACTACCAATATTCCATTTTAGTGTGTTTTTGAAAAGATTCTCACTGCCATGCCAATTATCTGGCGCTTTGTTCAGCTGGTGGCACTAATAATAGTTAGTTCGCATCCATGAAGACAACTTTCTCCCCCCACTTTAAACTGAATCACATAAAAATTCTCACCCACCACCCAAAAGGCAGATGTATAAACGCTCGATAATTAAGAACATGCAAAATGGAACATTTTCCAGCAGCATATTACATTGCATTGTTCCATACTATCTGCACTAAAAATGCACATCATCTTTTAATTTGGAGAAGGAAAAGACAGCCTCAAGATGTACATTAATTTACTGTTTGGGGATAAGAGAGATCTTGATGTAACCTGTAATTTTAAAAAATGCACTTACAAAACATTTCACAATATTGTTCTCGACTGCCTGAGCCTCATAAATGTAGACAGTGTCTGTAAATATAATTAAAAGATTCACCATTTCTGTATACAATGTTCTAAACAGTAGAAGCTTCAATAATTGTAGTTTATGTTAGAAATCTTGAGTGAACACCAAGAGCATCACCTCTGACTCTGCCAAACCCACCATTTTACAACTGTACTAAGCTCCAGCTGCACAGTCCCACCACCTGCAGTCTGACCCAAGTGCCCTGGCAGCACCTTGGGCAAGAACGTGTGCAATATGTTTACCACAACATGCGTCCCTCTGCTTGACCCTGGATGAACATCGTGGCTGGCAGGGATACCATTCAAGAGTGCATTTTATTTTTAAATAAAATATTTTAGTTTTCAACACCAAAAATGCAGAGAGGATGTCAAGCATAGGAATGATCTCAAGAAATAAAGGTCTAGATTTTCGTCACAGAATTTAAAAAAGGAATAATCACATCATCCAAAGAATAGCTTGACAAGTCAAAGTACAGTGGTATGTTGAAAAATTACCTCAAAACAGGCGAGAATGCAAAATCAAGTTACAAGAACGCCAACAATGCATTTTACTGGCAAGTACTCTACTGTTATGCATAAACTTCCAATTTTGAATTATAATTAAAGGTAAGTAAACAAAAAGATTCAATTGGCATCATCCCCATATTACTGCAAACTCTTACTTCATTAAAAAAAAACCAAGCATATATTTAGCTGCAACAGAACGGATATCTCCTAAATCAGATCTGATATCTCCGAAATCAGCTGGCACATGACCAACCCGCACTTGTGCCTCAGCTGTTATGTAACCCAGTGAACATCGCAAAATAAAACATTTCAAATAAACTGAGGTTTAAGTTTGTTTTTTTTTTTTTTTTAAAGTATGCATATTGAGCACTCCACCTCAAATTTCAGAAACATCACAAATCTTTTGCTAGCAAAATGCAGCCTTTTGAATCTATAAATCCGATACCAATTAAAAAAGTTTTATTAAATCAATTAAAAGGCTCGCAGTGGGGTGGATCCGTCAGAATCGAAGTCGTTGCACAGAGGGGTAAGGATGATAAGGAATCACGGGTTTCTTGCGGTTCTTGTTGGTTAATCCAACAGATTAGTGCAGCGACTTGATCACCGCTCAGTCTTTGGGACAATGGCCAGTGTTACTACAGTCACCAACTTGACGTTTCCAAACACGACTTTACAACCGGCCACTGACACCAAAAAAAAAAGACACCAGCCGAAAAGGTGGAGGTGGGAGGAGGTGGAAGAAAAAACAATTTTCTCCGCATTCAACCACGAATCGGTTCATTCTCCAGAGTGAGTGACTCGCCGAAACCCACACCGCCGCCGACCAGCGGACTTGACAGGCCCCGTCTGCCACCGGCTCTCGCGTACAAAGCTCGGCCGGCAGAAGCAAAGGAGTGGGGGGGAGGAAGGCGGCCCTGCTCCCGGCTCCGACCACCACCCTCTTTGCCCCCCATTCACTGAGTCACGTACCTGAGGCGCTGCAGTCGGCGCAGACTTCGTTGGGCCGCAGCTTTCGGGACATGGTGTTTTTTCTCTCTCTCTCACACACTCGGTGTTTATTTATCTCCGGCGCTGACCCGCGCCGAGCCTCTAATCTCCCAGGGCCGCTCTTGTTTAATGCGGGCGCATCCGGTGCGAGACAAGTTGCTGGAAAACCGCAGATTGCGCCCGACCGCCCCCATTCCCAGAGCCGCCCGGAAATGACAACCGCCGCGAGCGAGCGGGCGCGCGCGCAGCCCAACCTGCTGCTGCTGGGATTTCCCACGCGCGTCATGCATGACTGACAGCCCTAGCCCGCCAATGGCGGGCTCGCCTAAACGCCGATTACGTCACCGCTCACCAATCGGCTCTCCCCCGCCTTTCCCAAGGTTGGGCGGGACTCCGATTGTGGCTCCGCCCAGCTTGAGGCGGGGGGAGGGAGGGAGAGGGAGGGGGTGAGCGCAAGGCAGTCTGGGAGTTGTAGTTCTCCCTGGACAGCTGGTGCAAAAGGTGATGTCATTGTGCAGGCTGGAGCACCTTGAGGGACACGGCAATATTTCTAAATATTAGAATTATTTTCCTGGAGTTGGCTGAGAAGCTATAGCTCATTTTAAAATGCAAATTTTCACCAATAATCCTAACCTCCGCGGATGAACTACAGCTCCCAGGAGGTTTTACGACCGCACATCTCCAATATTGTAGGCAATGGGGTTGACCACAAAATAAAATGCAGTATTATTGTGTTTCTCGCTGATAGGATATCGATACTGAAAGCGCAAAAAAAATTATATCCTTAATTTGGTTACATTGTATGTTTCTCCTTATATTATTATTACTCTACGCTCTATAAGTATTTCCAATATGTAATTCCCCCCCACAGCGACATGGTAATTCCTCACCCTTCGATTTTTCTCCCCACTTCCTCTTTCCAGTACAGTGAAAGCAAGAATTACAGCGCTTCCTATCGTCTGATATCCAGTAGCCGAGCAATATAGGGATTGGTGCCTGTTGCCAGGGGTTTTTTGACTGTCTGCTGCAAAGGTAGTTTGTATAATATTCGGAAGAGAAGAATGATATCAGAATGATTTCTACGAGAAGGGTGGCAGAAAAATATCCGTTGCATTATTTGGTTTGGCATAGTAAATACAAGGAGCTGGAAAAGGAACTTAGCACCAAGCAGGTGGGTGATGTGTGTGTGTGTTTTGGGTGGTGCAGTGCAAGTGCAATTGTCTAAATACTGTCAGATGCAGTAGCATTCGGCAAGTCGCTGTGAAATTATGTATCGGGAAATTAATTTCGATCATTTAGAAGAAGGATTGGAGATTATATACTCTTTCCACATTAACATTCTCTTGAATCCGAATTGTGACAATGCCTGGTTTCGTGCATTAGCTTGTACTAGTGAGCTGATTCCTTCGTTGGGTTAGGTATTGTCTCAATATATTGCTTCCAATGAGGAAAAATCGCGGTCGCGATGCTTGTATTATATATTTACTTATTATCTGAATTTTCTTCGGTCGGTTAGAAACGAAATGTGCGGTTATTATACTCCACTTGCTACCTTGTATGGAAATGAGGCATCCACAGTAATACGAGGACCATGAATGTTGTGTAGTATAAAGCAAATGATGCCAAATGCTTTAAAATATTCCCGTAAACTGTGCTACACGTTTAACTCTCCATAATCGAAATCCTGAAATGGTTTCAAATTTCGGAAATTGACCAAAGGGAGGAACTTGTTATAGTGTGGCAGATAAAAGAAGAAACATTTTGTCAAATTAAGTGTTCTGCGGAAGTAAAACAACAAAAGCTTGCAACTAAGTGCAACTAATTTTTTTTAAAAATAAACCACAAGCTAAACGAGTCTGGTTTATACAACAGGATTCTGTTTACAATAAATATATTTTGCAAAGATCGGGTAGTTCAAATTATTTCTTAACCATGCAGAGGCAGAAACTATTTCCGTAGTGTTGTACCCGTTTCCTATCGTATTGATAAATAGCGTTTAATTTTCAGTCGCGCTGTCTGGTTTAGCTTTCTGGCTAGAATCAAGCAACGTTTGAGGAGCTCCAAGAAATCTTTGGGATGTGGTTGTCCTTTTGGTATAGTTTATGTGGTGTACAATGGCCCCGATAGACACTTGATACAAGAACCATAAAAAGGGGGAGGCGGGGGGGGGACCGCCGTCTCTGGGGCGGCTGCAGTTCCAGCGGTGCACGGTTTAAAGAGCTCGATGCACAGTTAATTGCGCAGGCGCCACTCCGCTCCATCCACTACTGTACTATCGAGCTGGAACCTCGCTTCCCACCCAGCATGGTCCCTCTGTCAATGAAAAGCTGATTTCGAAACAGCGTACATTGGATGCGATAATGTCACGGACGTGTAAAAAAAAAACCAACAGAGACAATAATTGTATTCATTAAAGTGTGTCAATATCATTTACCATCATTTCAATTGATAATTAGAAAAGGTCAATTACTACCGCATTGAATAGCATTTGACAGATGCTATCAAGCCGAAGCGTGCAGGAATACAAATCAGATCTCCAGAACAAGAATTGTCCATTCCCACAGGCTAACATAGCTCAAGCTAGAAGATGTCCCAGGAAAGATTTTGTAGACCCGTGGAATTATTTCGCAGCTTGTTTTGAATTGATTGAATACATAGAGTTGATAAAATGCAAGTAATTTTCACAGAATAAATACATCTGTATGCATCTATTCTTGGATTTGTGGAGTCAGTACATATTTTCGAGAGAACTGTGTGGAACTGCATCAGAAACTAGAGACGGCAAAGATCAGGGGACACAAGAGCAACGCCCCCCCCCCCCCCCAAGAAGATATTCGCATTCTCATTTATCAAGCTGATTTGGACATAAACTTGCAATGTAGCAATTGTTGAAAATAAGGCTCAAAAGCACCCCAGTTATCGTCTGTATCTCTGCAACTTTGACGACAGTTCAGATTGCAATAAGGTCGAGTCTGAATAAAGGTATTGAATTTTGATAGCACAAAATACAGTCTTCTTGATCAGGGAGAAACTGGCTAGCTGTTCGAATGTTAAACACGCCCGAATATCAACGCCACTCCAACTAAAATTTGCTTTTGACCTAACTTTGACGCCACATTTTACCCTTAGGTACGGTAATAATTTGGTGCTACTAGTACCGCTAGAAATGGCCCCGAGATTTCCACAACAAAATGCACTTTCTCCCATTTGAAAGGAAAAAAGCAAAACCGTCCCAGCCCTCAATTAGCGGGACCTCTTGGAGGGCTTCGGTACATGTGATGTACAGTGTTCTCCTAAATGCATTCTCTGTACCCATTTTGTTGCAATTTGCACCGATGCACAAGCAACTGTCGTTGCAGTGTGTAAGTTTGAGCTGAGCAACGTTGCATACATTATCTAGAGACCGCACCATTTTAACACGGTGACAGTTTATTGGGCTGGGCGTCTTCTTAGGGGCTCCGCCACAATCCCGACAACTGACAGATGCAAATATCAATAAAGAATAAGCACAACTCTGGGCCGGAAATGCAGCAAACGGAGCAAAATACATTTAGAGCATCTCTTTGTAAATCGTAGAAAAGGAGCTCGCACTAACCGTGGATGAATGGGGCTTCACCTAGAACCCGGAAACAGAGAAATACTACAAAGGTTCTGTGTATTCCGAGAATACAGAACATATTACAATCAGTTATTGGGAACTAGTTTGGGCGGATGACATGTTAGGAATTCGATGCACTTAGCTTTCAGTTAATCTAGTGACTGCAGAGTTTCAGATGGTGGGGGAATCGGCTATTCATCGTGGCTGGGGATGACAGGGCTGGACAGGGTTGGACTGTGGGTCATCACAACAATCATTCTACAGACCATGTACAATAGAAAACGTATTGTAAAATCCATTCCAGCTGTACAACGTTATGCTTCATGTATAATTTTAAAATACGTTCCAAATTAGCCCTAATTTAAAAGGACTAAGCCACGGTATAAAGTTTGCCGTCCTCTTCAGCCCTATGAATGGCCATAAAGACAGCCAGTCAGAGCATCCAGCAACCTATGGTCCAAATCGCCCCCCAGGTGTCTGACCGCTAGCTTTAGCGGTAGCAAAGAAGAACGTATCACACATACTGGATAATGGAAGGAGATATTATTCAATAGCACACAACACATGGAGCTGATACTGATGGGGTGGGATTTTTTTCTGCTAGGGCAGGTGTCATTGCAGACAACGAGACAATGGACTTCCGCCAGTTTAATGCACATCAGCAAACGATAGCGAACTTTATATCCCTGTATATTCTATTACCAAAGATTTACAATCAAAGGGAATTAGGGGTTGGTTGTTTCAAGTTACGGTACATTTGAGGATTACTTCAAAATGTAATAACATCTTAAGAATGTTAAGTACTGAGTTGTTTCAAGGTATAACACATTTATTTTGCCACCATCTTCTGTTAATTTCATACATTTGAATTCAGCTAAGAGAATCTCTGCAGGTTTTTTTTTAGAACATGTTTTTTGTGCTTTTGTAGATTATGGTTGGGGTGGGCGGAAGTCCATTGAAATTGTGTTACTTTTAACAAATTAATTTTACAGAATAGTGCTCCCACCTCTAATTAGTCGAGGTTGCTGCGGATCTATTCTGATATAAAACATTAGCACTCCAAAATCAAACATCATTGGTTTTAATTTGTTTCTTTTTAGCACCATCATCCTAACAGTGTATTTCTGGTGCAATAGAGCACGTTGTGATTTTTACCTAATTGCATCGTTACTCATAGGAATTGATGATGCACTGAGTAGCTTTATCATCATAGATATATACCCAATATATTTTATTGGGATAGTTAATTCACATTTTCACTGAAGACAATTCTATGCTCCCTTTAACCATATACTCAGCTTAAAGCATGTATGCTTCAGAAACAGAACTGCCCTTGCCCAGTAAGTTTCTGCCAATAAGGGTATAAAGGTATGTTGGTTTGTATTCTGTACACACAATGCATTAATGCGGCAGGGAATTCAATTGTTTCTGATTCTCACCTTCACAAATGGTAATTGTTCATCTTCAGATAGCCATGGTTCATCTAGTATTGAAGCCCAGACAATGTAAATGAGAGGATTCTTACCTTTACCCTAAATTCGTTAGATGCTAATGCAGTGATTCTGATACATATTATTGAATTCATGTTAAAATATTAATAGCACACCATTGGGGTTTTCTTACATCTAACACGAATGTTTGCAAATGAACAGCTATTTGAGTATTAAAGATGGCCGTGGATGAACAAGCTTGTTGCCAATGCTACAATGTTTATGGAGCGCTTTACTTTAATTATTTTTGATTAAGGTGACACCTTTGCACTCTACAGAGACATCATACCATAAAGATTGTAACAGATTTCTATTGCCACTGTCTTCTTGTTTTTTTACATCTCTGGCTTCTTTTTGTAATGCTGATGGTTTAATCTGCTTGAAGCATTTGCCATACAGCATTTCCTTTCTACTTGCCATCGCAGACTGTGGATTGCTCATACTGAAAGAACAGTGTTGTTTGTTTACGAGATCAAATGTTTTCAAGTTGGTGATTGAATGAGCAGAATTGGGCTTTGATTCTTGACTAAATTGGAATTGCTGATTTAAATTGCTGAAATGTAGAATTTGATGTACACAGCAGAAGTTCTTTCATCCAAAGTAAGCTATTTGTTGTCCATTCTGAGTCTTTTGTTACACTTAGCTAATAAACTTGCAAACCTGGAAATAGGTGATAGAATTGGTAGGTATGCAGACAGAAATGTGTTTTCTGTTGTATTATGTGTTGTATTCTGTTGTATTGGCTCCCGGTTAAGCAGCACCTCGATTTCAAAATTCTCATCTTTGTTTTCAAATCCCCCCATGGCATCACCCCTCCCTATCTCTGTAATCTCCTTCAGCCCCCCCCCTGCCCCCCCCCCCCCCGCCACCCAGAGATATCTGCGCTCATCTAATTCTGCCCTCTTGAGCATCCCTGATTATAATCGCTCAACCTTTGGTGGCCGTGCCTTCTGTTGCCTAGGCCCTAAGCTCTGGAATTCCCTGCCTAAACCTCTCCGCCTCGCTACCTCTCTTTCCTCCTTTAAGACACTCCTTAAAACCTACCTGTTTGACTAAGCTTTTGGTCACCTGCCCTAATTTATCCTTATGTGGCTCGATGTCAAATATTTTGTCTTATAATACCCCTGTGCAGCACCTTGGGATGTTTTACTACGTTAAGGCACTATATAAATACAAGTTATTGTTGTATTGTGTGTTGTATTGGCTCCCGGTTAAGCAGCACCTCAATTTCAAAATTCTCATCCTTGTTTTCTAATCCCTCCATGGCCTCGCCCCTCCCTATCTCTGTAATCTCCTTCAGCCGCACAATCCCCCCAACCCCCCACCCAAGATATCTGCGCTCCTCTAACTCTGCCCTCTTGAGCATCCCTGATTATAAATCGCTCAACCATTAGTGGCCGTGCCTTCTGTTGCCTAGGCCCTAAGCTCTGGAATTCCCTGCCTAAACCTCTCCGCCTCGCTACCTCTCTTTCCTCCTTTAAGACGCTCCTTAAAACCTACCTCTTTGACCAAGCTTTTGGTCACCTGCCCTAATTTCTCCTTATGTGGCTCGGTGTCAAATATTTTGTCTTATAATACCCCTGTGCAGCGCATTGGGACATTTTACTATGTTAAGGCGCTATATAAATACAAGTTGTTGTTGTTGTATTGTGTGTTAATTCAGTTGAGTTCCACAAATGTGTGCATAAATATATTTATGGGATGTGTGTGTTTGTGATATTGTTACATTATATTTCTGAATATAAATATTGTTAAGCTTGGCTGGTAATCTGACTTCAAAGAATGAAGTGGATGAAAATAGAAACTTTCAACAGTTCTTCTAATCATTCCAAATTCTGGGATTTAGCTGGATGAAATACCTCTGTAACATGAGGTTTACGTTATGTAAATTACATTTTGATTCCAATCGACAAGGTGGTACAAGATGATGAAACCTTACCAGTAAAAATAACTTTGATTTTCAAATAGAAAAGACTGCTACACATCTTCTTGTTATTAAAAAGGATAATTAACCATTATGGATTGAGTTCATATTTATGTTTGAATATTATACTTGACAGTATTTACAGAATTAATTTGTGGTTAAATTAATTGTAAATACATTAGTTTTTGCCAAAAGAAACACTTCATTTGTGGGTAACATTTACTTATCTGAAGAGAGTGTGCAGTATAGAGTGCAAGACAACATTTAATGCAGTAACCAGATTATTGCAAATAGGGCAATCATAAATTCCCGGGTCACACAACTTTGTCAACTGTAAATATAGGTTCTGGTTCAGCTGAGAGAATGCCACCTAACAGGAACTGTTCTGAATCTGTTGAGAGAGAAAATGGTTCTATAAAAACTCAAAATTCTAACACCTTCACCATAAGATGAAAATTAGTGTTTTTGTTTACAGAAAAATATTGCGAGATAATTTATAAAATATGAACATTACAATGTCTGTTAATCAAAATTATTTAAATCTAAGTGGCATTCCCTTGGACAGTTCTGTCTTTCATACATAGTACCACAGTCCCTCTCTCACTCTTTTTCACAGTAACTTCTATTCAGATATTTTCCACTCGGAGTACAACCTAATTCCTTCATTGCTGCAGTCCTGCTATAATGCAAGACACTGAGCTTTCTTTTAAAAAAAAGTACAGACACTGGTCTCCACTGTTAGCTCGGTGTGTAAGTACATCTTATGGTGGACTGCAGAGCCTTTCAGATGAGCAAGGCCCCATTTCAATTCCTGCATTTTGCTGTGTTAGCTGATCTTAGTTGAAGCAGTGATACAGTCAACATGATTGGCCTCTGAACCTCTGAGCTGGAGAGGTGAGAACAGGAAAGGTTCCTGCTTCTGATTGTGATCTAATGGTCCCTGTTGTATGTGGGAATTGGATATATACTTGAAAAGGCAAATTTTACAGGGCTATAGGCAAAGTTCCCTCTAATTATTTTGGGCCGTGCGGCCCCTTTAACGAGCTGCGCGTCTCATTCAAAATTCCACGCATGTGTGTTTCTTTCCATTTAAAAGGCGGTGAGCCAGTTGCGTGGCCGCACAGCTTAAAGAAAAAAAGGGTCTGATGAAAGGGTGGAACTGAAAGAAATCAGTATTTGTAGGGAAATGGTGTTAGGGAAATTGATGAGATTGAAGGCCGATAAATCCCCAGGGCCTGATAATCTACATCCTAGGGTACTTAAGGAAGTGGCCCTAGAAATAGTAGATGCATTGCTGATCATCTTCCAACATTCGATGGATTCTGGAACAGAAGGATGTTCCCGATGGTCGGGGAGTCCAGAACCAGGGGACACAGTCTAAGGATAAAGGGTAGGCCATTTAGGACAGAAATGAGGAGGAATTTCTTCACCCAGAGAGTGGTGAACCTGTGGAATTCTCTACCACAGAAGGCGGTGGAGGCCAGTTCATTAAATATATTCAAGAAGGAGTTGGATATATTTCTTAAGGCTAAAGGGATCAAGGGGTATGGGGAGAAAGCAGGGACCGGGTACTGAATTTGGATGATCAGCCATGATCGCATTGAATGGCGGAGCAGGCTCGAGGGGCCGAATGGCCGACTCCTGCTCCTATCTTCTATGTTTCTATGTTTCTATGTTTCTATGAAATATTGCTAGAGGGAAAGAGCAGGGCAGTGGGACTAAATGGGTAGCTCGTTCAAAGAGTCAGCACAGACATGATGGTCCGAATGGTCTCCTTCTGTGCTGTATGATTCTATGATTGAGGAAGAAACTCAATGGGTTTGGGCTTGGCTGCAATGCCTCCCACAATTGAACTATCTGCCAACATTCAATGTTTAGTCTCATGCATGAAGAATGGCCGTGTAGGTGAGATACTGGAGGTCTGCCATCGACCATGAAACTCTATGCTGTATGAATCATTACCTTCAGAAGAGGAGAGGAGAACATTGGGAGAGCAAATCTTTTTTACTAACAACAACTTGCCAAATGAATTGGCAACATTTGATTATAATACAGTTTATTGTCTTTCAAAAATAAAGACATTATATATTCATTAAACATTTTTCTGACAAATGTTTTAATACCATGTGGAAAGTCATTTTTAAAATCCTTTGTTTGTACAATGCCCAAATCCAAGGTCAGGCAGATATAAATCTTTTTAGACAAAACATGTCTTAAAACCTACATCGCATCATTAGCACAATGTTCAATAACGTTGACATCACACATCATTCATTCACCACAAAATGATTCGAGCAACTTAATACAATGGAACAGTCAGTGCTAAATATAACATTTTATCTGCCATTATTCACGATAAAGGCTCACACAGGGAGTGAAAGCCTGTTGTTGGGTGGATTGAAGGAGAGAGGGAATGCAATCCTGTTTGGGGGAGGAGGAAGATCTAGAGGGGTGGGATTCCCCAGCCGTTCCACCTGACTCCTACTATTACTCCAGTGGAAGTCTGAACGAATGGATTGAAAAAAGGTTGGGACCTTTAGTCCCAACTTAGTTGGAAATTCATGGTTGGGCTTTTAAGGGGTGGAGTCTCTGCCCAACCCTTACGAAGCCAGCCACGTCTGAGGGAGCGAAGCCAAGGGGAAGGACTCCCTCCGCAAGGAACTCAGCATGAGACTAGAGGCCATTGCACCCAGTGAGATGAGACATACTGCCTATCAGAAGGGCATAAATGGACCCCACCAGGAGCATCCAGGCGAGGGAAGCCATCCAGACACCAGAAGATGAGGAAAATTTTCATCACTGTTTGTATTGACCCATTTACACAGGGGACCAACAGGGGGATGGAATAGGGTCTGGGGAGCTGCCTGGGCACCCCCATTCCCCAGATGGCAGCTGGGCGCTGGAGTGTCTTACAGCATGGGGAAGGCAGGTCCCTGAGATGTGGCCACAGTAGGGCACACCTTTGCCAGCCCCCTGTAAGTGAGGTGTCCTTCCAGTAACCCTACAAATCCCGGCAGGTTCAGTGCTGGTGTAATCCCGAAGAGGCTGCTGAGGTCACGTCCCAGGCAATTTCACTGCCCAACTCCTTTGGAGAGATGTAGAGAGCAACTCTGTTGCTGGAAGAGGTGGCAGAAAGAGAGAGAAGCTGTTATTTGGGAGTCTGTGGAGGGGGAGGAGATAGAAGGAGGTCTCCTGCTGAGGGCAGGGGAGGGAGAGAGAATGAGACTAGAATCCTGTTCAGGGGATGGGATAGAGAGTGGGTAGAGAAATCTTATTCTGAGGGAGAGATAAAGAGAGGCAGAGAGACCTGCTGAGTGGTGTGAGATATTGAGCACAGGGGGAGAGGATCTCACTTCTTATTGTTATCCAGTGACCCTGCTGGAAAATGGCATGTTTGGATATTGTGTGAGGCTAGTATCTGGCTGGTATGGGCAGCAGAGATGCAGGCTGAGGCTTGATGGCTTTTGGCTTATACATCAATGACAACTGTGGTCTCAGAATGGGTTCTGCTTTAAGACACTTTGCAACAGGTGAAAGCTGCTACAACCCTGCATTACCAAACGGCTACTGACGTAAGAAAACTACTAGGCACTTGGTCTAAGCGTTAAACAAAGCTTTAATCAACTGTTGGAGGTCTAGTTGTGTCCTTCACTGGTTCCTGTTAAGAATGTCCTGCGCAAGCTGGGCCCGTGCCCGAGAATTTATACTCTCCCTTGTCAGCGCCACCCGCAGGCTGCTCAGTTGATTCATGTCAGTTACATTATTCCGACCACTGCCACCAGCAATAATTGCAGCATCTCTGCCAACACCAGAACGTTGCTGCCACTACCACTATCAATGCTGCGGACTCCAGTTCCACAGATAGTTCCAGACATGGGGGAAAAATTGGGTGAGTAGCGCCACCTGTTAGCGCCTAAAGAGGCAGTCAGTGGCTGTAGCGCCACTGGCTGCGCCTCCCGCGATATTCAGCAGGGGCGCTAATGGTGGCGTTAGCCATTTGCGCTGCGCCGCCACCGATGACGTCATCGGTGTGCGCAGCGCCCCATTCGCGCCCTGAACGCGATATTTGGTAGCGAACGCCGCTGTAGCGCCGTTCGCTACCCGCGCCTGGTTCACGGGGCCTTGCTGCGCCGGCAGAGGCACAAGTTAAGGTGGAGGTGCGGGGCGGCCGCTTTTTCGGCGGCAGCCTGCCAGCACCTCCGTCCCCGGCCTCCTGGTCCCCCCCCCCGCGGCATTGCCGGCTGTTTCCCGAGAGCCCGGCACTTCTCCTCGGTGCCGGGCTCTTTTGCCAGCACTCGCGATCGGGGTTCGCGCTGTTGCAGGCCCCTCCCCCTTAACAGTGGGAGGAAGGCCTGCAGTACCGCAGCGTGCCGTGCCGCAGCGTGTGGCGCTGCGGCACGTTGCGCTGCGATATTCAGTTTCAGCGCCCTAAGAGGGACGCGGAGCGCCTCGAGCCTCGCCCCGTCTCCCTCTAGGGGCACTTCAACTGAATTTCTGACGATCGCTACAGCTTCGAACGCTGCGCAAGAACCAGCGCCCAGGCGAACTTGGCGCCAGTTTGGCGCCTCAACCCAATTTCTAGGCCATACACTTCTGACCCTGGCTTTTTGCTGCCTTTAACTCCTGTTCTCCCAATTGTAGACCTGCTTCTGTCCCATTCTCTGTCTGCAGGCCTACACCTGCTCTGCTCTCCATCCATAGGCTCACCTCTCCTTGTCTCTTCCAGTTGGGGGACACACCTCTGACCTGCTCTGCTCTCCTGGCCATGGGACCACCTCTACGTGTAAGGAAAGCAGCAGGGGAAAAATTTGGAACAGCAAAAATAAATTCACAAAATGTAATTGTAGAAAGTTAAGAAATGGAGCAACATATTTTAATGATATCAACTCCTCATAGTTACAGAGTATAAGATTACACTATTTTAATAATTTGACACCAAAAATAACACTACCATACATAGGTTTATTTATTTGTGCATCACCGCAGTGCGTGATGGGCACACATTTATTTAGTTCCCTGTGGTTGGTGTGCAGCATCAAACCCGGCACCAAGCTCATGGTCTACAGAGCAGCAGTGATACCTGCCCTGCTGTATGCCTCAGAGACATGGACCACGTACAGCAGGCACCTCAAAGCACTGGAGAGGTACCACCAACGCTGCCTCCGCAAGATCCTGCAAATCCATTGGCAGGATAGGCGCACCAACGTCAGTGTTCTCGCTCAGGCCAACATCCCCAGCATCGAAGCTTTGACCACGCTCGATCAGCTCCGATGGACGGGCCACATCGTCTGCATGCCCGATACGAGACTCCCAAAACAAGCGCTCTACTCGGAGCTCCGACACGGCAAGAGAGCCCCAGGGGGGCAGAGGAAATGCTTCAAGGACACCCTCAAAGCCTCCTTGAAAAAGTGCAACATCCCCACCGACACCTGGGAATCCCTGGCCCCAGACCACACAAAATGGAGGAGAAGCATCCGGGAAGGCGCCAAACACCTCGAGTGTCTTCGCCGGGAGCAAGCGGAAGTCAAGCGCAAACAGCGGAAGGAGCGCACGTCAACCCAAGCACCCCACCCACCCGCCCCTTCAACCACCGTCTGCCCTACCTGTGACAGAGACTGTAGGTCCCGCATTGGACTCATCAGTCACCTGAGAACTCATTTTTAATGTGGAAGCAAGTCATCCTCGGTTCCGAGGGACTGCCTAAGAAGTAGAGAAGAATTATCTGCTCAATTTCCTTTATCCTTGAGCAATGCCACTGAAGGTTCAATTATACTATTTATAACACCTGTGTATATTTTCTAAGGATAATAGATGAGAAGGATTACAATGAAAATAATCTCATCTAAGGTCTCAGATTATAATAAATTGGTCAATCTTTGCTTGACGTGTGGATTTGTGACACCATCTGAAAATTTAACAAGGTTATTTTCTTGCAATAAATCTTATTCACTCATCATCCTCCATAGTTATTAGAATCTCATGCAAAACCAGGACGCCATAAATCAGTTCAAAGGGGGGGGGGGAAAATCTAGCATCATTATAAAAATCTGTTCCTGTACTAAAATCCCCAAAGATTGCTGCACTTGTTCTACTCAAACTCTTGTATCTGCCCAAGCTGAAAGATAGCTTCAATAGCTTTTATCCCCTTGTAGTTGATAGAAAATGGAAAATAACTAACAGATACAACAAAAATATGTTTCTTTGCAGGATGTTAAATAATATGATAAAATGAGAAAAGTGTCTGGACAGAAATTCATCACCCATCCTTAAGGTGCCGATGATATATTAGAATAAATAAATCAATCATGTTCGTGACTGAAGTGCAGTTAGCTGATGCAGGGGCTCACATGGGTTAGCCACTAAATTTCCCTCAATAAATACGGAAAGGACATTCAGTCTTATTGATAGGTGGCGATTTGCTGATTGCATTAGATGGATGTCTTAAATTGCGACTGCTAATCTCGCTTATGACACTTACATGGAGAAATGTCAGAGAATGTAAAAAAAAATATGTATTTTGGTATGACGTCACATTGGTAAGGTAATACTGCAAAATTATTTCTTTTCTCCTGACGGTGCTTTCTCTTGGTGGAGTTTGATTCCACAGGGACTAGCAGCCTTGCAATACCTTACCCACGTGCAAACCCAGGCTGTGAGTAAAGCCAGGCTATTTACCCCTGGGGGACATTGGAGCCTAACTTAATCCTGTCTTCACCTGATCAACAGACACACTTTCGGGCTGGAGTCACTGGACACCAATCAGAAGTGGCAGCCTTGATCTTCACCCCAGTAGTGCTGGGGACAATCGTAGCATTCCCTACCCCTGCCCTCAGCTAATCTTAGGCATTTAGCATCGAGCTTTCTTACTTTGCCTGGCCCAGTACCACACATGGTGGTACTTTCAGCCACAAAGCCATCAGGGGAGTCAATGTTTAAAATAAATCACAACCACAAGAGCTCTGCAGGGAATCTTTGTGAAAAAAAACAAGCACAGTAAATAACGCTGCATAGACAGATGTGTTTGGAAATCAGCTTACTCCCTTGGATCTGCCCCAGCTGAGTGCTTGACACATGCTGAATTCAGCTGGAACACTCTGGCCCTGTGCCCATTCCAATAGGTAGAGGCTTCACAACAGTGTGGAAGTAATATTAGATCAAATAACTCACCCACAATCAAGGTACTGAGGTCTCACTTGTGAGTAAAATAAAACATAACAGCCACGACAGGAAAGGTGGTACTCAAAGGGTTAATCATCATACTTGCATCTATAGAATTAACATAATTAAAAGTACTGCGATTATGTTGTTTTGGGGAGAAAGAAACAAAATTACTTGCATTTCAAGTAAGTTTTATAAAGTGGTACATAACTAGTTATTATTACAATATATCTGTGAAAATGTGTAACTTTGAGTATCAATAAGGCAATATTTTGGCCTCGAGTCTATCTTGTGGTATATTACATCAGTAAATTTGCTGTATGGGAAAATTGCTGTCATAATAAGGCTGCTGTGGGACCGTAATAAACATCAACAACCGCACTTCAGGTACCAGCCTTCTTGTAAGCAGTGCTTTGGGAGATCTATTAATTATTTTGATACTTCAGAATTAAGATATTAAAGCATACCTTGTCACTGAATAGATTAAAGGTTGTTTTAATGACCATTTAAACTGAAGTATATAGAACACTAGTGGCGATTGTGTTTAGATTTACCATATACAAATGTTAAACAGTATTATAGTCATAATTTCAATATAGTTATTGCAATTGTTTTAATGCAAAATTCTAGAAAAGATTATAGAACAATATCTTATGAGTTCCCCTATGGTAAGGGCAATTAGGTAGGTGAAACTTTGCCAGCAGATGTGACTTCGCTAATTTTAGGACAATATTTTGAAAGAAAGACTTGCATTTATATAGCGCCTTTCACGACCACCGGACATCTCAAAGCGCTTTACAGCCAATTAAGTACTTTTGAAGTGTAGTCACTGTTGTAATGTGGGAAACGCAGCAGCCAATTTGCACACAGCAAGCTCCCACAAACAGCAATGTGATAATGACCAGATAATCTGTTTTTGATATGTTGATTTGAGGGATAAATATTGGCCAGGGCACCAGGGATAACTCCCCTGCACTTCTTCGAAATAGTGCCAGGCGATTTTTTACGTCAAACTGAGATAGCAGACGGGGCCTCAGTTTAACGTCTCATCCGAAAGACGGCACATCCAACAGTGCAGCGCTCCCTCAGCACTGCATTGAAGTGTCAGCCTAGCTTCATGTGCTCAAGTCTCTGGACTGGGATTTGAACCCACAATCTTCTGACTCAGAGGCGAGAGTGCTACCCACTGAGCCACAGCTGCCACTTCTAATGTTCATGATTAATTCAAGAAGTTAATAAAAGAGTGACTTTCATAAGCGCTCCTTTTTATAAAATTTCTTGCATGAATTGAATGCATTTAAAAAAAGCTGCCTAAAACGCTTTGACTCACAATCACAAATGTTGGCAACAATGAGTTCATTACCCAGTGTGGAGCTGAACCATGTAAACCAGAAGGACTCCGGTTTGATTCCTGGTCTGTGTTGAGTTAGCTGCTCTCGGTCACAGGGATCCATTATGAGGCTCGAGTGGAGCATAAACACCAGCATGGACTGGTTGGGCCGAATGGCCTGTTTCTGTGCCGTATATCCTATGTAATTATTCATGTGTGAGCCTAGACAGTGAGTGTTAGCAGGTTATTTAAGCACAAGGATTAAAATCTGAATCTGATTCTATACTCATCCAACATCCACACATGCACTTCTAGTAAGATTCACTGGATGACAATTAGAAGTAGAAACCCTAGCTGATTTTGACCAATCCATAACCCATGGACAGCGAGACACGCAGTACCCAAACCAAGCCTGGGCTGAGATCAACTAACTCAGTGCAGACTTGGGATTGCTACTCACTTGAAAAAGCCTTTAGGGAAACGAAACATTAGCCAGGATTCCCATTCCTGATTGCTGTGCACCAACGCCTGTTGGAGAATTGTGTCTGTTAGGGTAGATATTCTGATTTTGTGTACCTGTTGCAGGGGTGCTGGGAATCAGGCAAATAAGGTTATAGGTCTGCAGCTCACCTGATTCCAAACTTGCAATCTTTTCTGGTGGGACTTACATGTGAACTTTTGCACAAAGCGTGCGAGAGGCTAAATAAAGGGGCAAATCTCATGTAATTTTCTTTAAATAGCTGTCACAGATGAATTCCTGCCCTTTCCACCAGGAATGTGCTGACAGTGTCATGAGTTCATATAAAATTCATATTGGAACCAAGGCACATTCTGGCCTTTGAGCATTCTTAAAGAAGTATTATACTATATTTGCTGTTACATTAGTTGATTTACTACTGCTTTTTGGAGTAATTTTCTTCCATTTTAATCATTGTATTCTTTATTTTGCATTTTTTAACATTTTATTTTTGATATCCCCCTTTTGTCATAAGCCTATTACTGCCAAATGCATCTCCAAGGATGGGAAATTTTATTTGGTATTCCTTTGACACTCAGAGATTTGGATGAGGAAGAGGAATAGCAAAGATAGGATGAGAAGCTGCAGCCTTATCCATGCCTGCTTCTGCCATGCACCAGCTGTTGGGCATCTTCGGGGATCTGCATGGGAACAGATAGTTGCCCAGCACTGAGGAGGGTGAACACTTGAATTAAGGTTCACATGCTGAGTACCTCCTGTATATTGGAGCCCACAGTATCAAAAGCCCCAGGAGAGAAACTTGAGCTTGACCATTAGACCTCTGTCCCTGCCTATGGCATTGCCATGCTCTCCATGGTGACCTGCATGGAGTGTTTGAAGACCAGGACCTCAAACGCGGCGCTAAGCTCATGGTCTACAGAGCAGCAGTGACACCCGCCCTGCTGTATGCCTCAGAGACATGGACCAAATACATAGAAACATAGAAACACAGCAGGCACCTCAAAGCACTGGAGAGGTACCACCAACGCTGCCTCCGCAAGATCCTGCAAATCTATTGGCAGGATAGGCGCACCAACGTCAGTGTTCTTGCTCAGGCCAACATCCCCAGCATCGAAGCTTTGACCACGCTCAATCAGCTCCGATGGACGGGTCACATTGTCCGCATGCCCGATACGAGACTCCCAAAACAAGCTCTCTACTCGGAACTCCGACATGGCAAGAGAGCCCCAGGTGGGCAGAGGAAATGCTTCAAGGACACCCTCAAAGCCTCCTTGAAAAAGTGTAACATCCCCACCGACACCTGGGAATCCCTGGCCCAAGAACGCACAAAGTGGAGGAGAAGCATCTGGGAAGGCGCCGAACACCTCGAGTCTCTTCGCCGGGAGCAAGCGGAAGCCAAGCGCAGGCAGCGTAAGGAGCGCACGTCAACCCAAGCACCCCACCCACCCGCCCCTTCAATCACCGTCTGCCCCACCTGTGACAGAGACTGTAGGTCCCGCATTGGACTCATCAGTCACCTGAGAACTCATTTTTAATATGGAAGCAAGTCATCCTCGGTTCCGAGGGACTGCCTAAGAAGAAGAAGGTGACCTGCAGTTCATGAAAGCCATCATACATGTTTGAAGACCAGGACCTCAAACCCGGCACTAAGCTCATGGTCTACAGGGCAGCAGTGATACCTGCCCCGCTGTATGCCTCAGAGACATGGACCATGTACAGCAGGCACCTCAAAGCACTGGAGAGGTACCACCAACGCTGCCTCCGCAAGATCCTGCAAATCCATTGGCAGGATAGGCACACCAACATCAGTGTTCTTGCTCAGGCCAACATCCCCAGCATCGAAGCTCTGACCACACTCAATCAGCACGCCCGATACGAGACTCCCAAAACAAGCGCTCTACTCGGAGCTCCAGCACGGCAAAAGAGCCCCAGGTGGGCAGAGGAAACACTTCAAGGACACCCTCAAAGCCTCCTTGAAAAAGTTTAACATCCCCACCGACACCTGGGAATACCTGCCCCAAGACCGCACAAAGTGGAGGAGAAGCATCCGGGAAGGCGCCGAACACCTCGAGTCTCTTCGCCGGGAGCAAGCAGAAGCCAAGCGCAGGCAGCGCAAGTAGCGCACGTCAACCCAAGCACCCCACCCACCCGCCCCTTCAACCACCGTCTGCCCCACCTGTGACAGAGACTGTAGGTCCCGCATTGGACTCATCAGTCACCTGCGAACTCATATTTAATGTGGAAGCAAGTCATCCTCGGTTCCGAGGGACTGCCTAAGAAGAAGACATCACACCACAGATGTCACTAGTAGACTTTGCCACCCTGCAGGATGTTTTGGGCATTATCAAATGACCATATTAAATGTTGGTGTTCAGACAACAGCCGCGCTGTACATGCACAACCATTACAATGCCAAATCCTGGCCTCAGCAACCAAAAACAAACTTAAGCTTTCCCTCTGGCCAGATTGTTCCTGTTGCTCTGGTGTCCCTGCCATTTGCTCCTCCTGTCGAACGCTTCACCCAATAATCTCTTCGCAACCTGACATGATAAATCCTCCAGGGTGAATGTAAATGTGCTGTTGCCTGCACCTGGTAGAGAGAATGATGCAAAAAGACATGCATTAATATATCGTGCCTTTCACAACTCCAGGACATCCCAAAGTGCTTTAGAGCCAATGAAGTGTAGTCACTGTTGTAATGTAGGAAATGGAGCAGCCAATTTGCATACATCAAGCTCCCACAAACAGCAATGTGATAAATTACCTTTTTTTTGGGATGTTGATTGAGGGATAAATATTGGTCAGCACATTGGGGAGAATTCCCCTGCTCTTCTTCAAAATAAACCATGGGGTCTTTTACATCCACCTGAGAGAGCAGACTTGGTTTACCGTCTCATCCGAAAAACAGTATTGGATGATGATGGATTGCATCCACACATTTTAAAAGAATCTAGGGAAGAGATAGCAGAGGCATTACTATGCATATTTCGTTACATTAGTTGATTTAGGACTGGCGGATAGCTAACGTAATACCTATATTTAAGAAGGGGGATAGAACATGTCCAGGGAATTATAGACCAGTCAGCTTAACATCTGTGGTAGGAAAAATAATGGAATCCCTACTAAAGGAGAGAATAGAAGAACATCTAGAAACAAAAAGTATAACAATGTATAGTCAGCATGGATTTCAAAAGGGAAAATCTTGCTTGACCAACCTCATTGAATTTTTTGAAGAGGTAACAGAGAGAGTAGACAAGGGTAATGCAGTAGATGTAATTTATCTAGAGTTCCAAAAGGCCTTCAATAAGGAACCCCATAATAGACTAATGAATAAGGTCAGAGAATGTGGAATCAGGGGACAAGTAGCAGAATGGATTGTTAGCTGGCTTCAAGACAGAAAGGGTAGCTATTCACAGTGGCAGAAGGTGGGTTGTGGTGTTCCACAAGGATCAGTGCTGGGACCACTGCTGTTCACAATTTACATTAACGATTTAGACTTTGGAATCAAAAACACAATTTCTAAATTTGCGGATGATACAAAATTGGGGGGGATAGTCAATACTGAGGAGGACTGCTACAAATTACAGGAGAACATTAATAAACTTGCAGAATGGCCAAATAATTGGCAAATGAAGTTCAACACAGATAAATGTGAGGTATTACATTTTGGTAGGAAGAATAGGGAGGTCACTTCAATTGGACGGTGCAAGTCTAGGTGGGGTAGAGGAACAAAGGGATCTCGGAGTACATATACGGAGATCACTAAAAGTTGCGCCACAGGTTAGCAAGGCCATAAAACAGCAAAACAAGCACTAGGGTTTATTTCTAGAGGGATAGAATTGAAAAGTAGGGAAGTTATGCTAAACTGTATCGAACCTGGGTTAGACCACATTTCGACTACTGCGTACAGTTCTGGTCGCCATATTCTACTGGAGGCACTGGAGAGGAGGCAGGGAAGATTTACAAGGATGATACCAGAAATGCGAGGGTATACATATCAGGAAAGGATGAACAGGCTGGGTCTCTTTTCTCTTGAAAAAAGGCTGAGGGGTGACCTAATAGAGGTCTTTCAAATTATGAAAGGTTTTGATAGAGTGGATACAGAGAGAATGTTTCCACTTGTGGGGAAGAGCATAACTAGAGGCCATCAATATAAGATAGTCACCAAGAAATCCAATAGGGAATTCAGAAGAAACTTCTTTACCCCAAGAGTGGTGAGAATGTGGAACTCGCTACCACAGGGAGTGGTTGAAGCGAATAGTATAGATGTATTTAAGGGGAAGCTAGATAAGCATATGAAGGAGAAGGGAATAGAGGGATATGCTGATACTAGATGAGGAAAGATGGGAGGAGGCTCAAGTGGAGCATAAACGCCAGCATGGACTGGTTGCGCGGAATGGCCTGTTTCTGTGCCGTATATCCTATGTAATCCTATCTAATCCAACAGTGCAGCACTCCCACAGTACTGCACTTGAGTGTCAGCCTGGGTTATGTGCTCAAGTCCCTGGAGTGGGGTTTGAACCCACAACCTTCTAATTCAGAAGCGAGAGTGCTACCCACTGAACCCTGGCTCACACCTGCAGGCTGTTGTCAGGTGCTAGTTTGTTTGCAGGCACTAGGGCTGACACTTCATTTTCAGAAAGAGAAAAGGAACATGGTGGCAGAAAGGAATCTGTTCCAACCTGCTAATAAATTGAATATACTGTGTGACATGTAGCTGATGAGCAATCTATGTCTCTGTGTGAGTGAATGACAAGAGGGAGGGAAAGAAGAAGAAAAGGACGCTACTAGCCGTGAGTTTTGCAATAGCTTCCAACACTTCTATGGCCTTTCTGCCAATGATTTGTAGAGTCAAATGGTAAAACTTGCTCCTGTCTATTATGTGCAGCCTTTTCACATTAGCAGATACAAAACATGCAGGCGTTATCATTTGGAAGAGCAGAGACAGTTACCCCAGTGCTCAGCCTATATGGCGCCTTCTGTGAGTGCGTCAAAATGTAGCATGCGAGTAGCTTCTGGTGGCAATGTGCTTTGTGGCCACAACCACCAAGATTCATGTGACATTAGAAGCATGTCAGTGCCACCAAAAAAGACTCAAGGGCAGCATCCTCAAATGGGGCAGTCTTTGTTACTTTTCTTCTCCTCCCCATTCTTCGACCACATCAGAAGTGCAAGTACAGGAAACTTTTTTTTATCCGGCACGGACGGGACCGACGTGGTGCCGGTTCATCAAAAATTCTGGATAACTGAAAGCTATAGTAAAAGATACGGAGCTGAGAGCTCCGTATAAAGCAACAAACCCTGTTGCTTAGCAACAGGTTCAGAACAATGGCCACAAGTTGCAAGCGTCTCTGTAGCTTAGCAACAGCTGCAGCCACACCCTTGCACAGCAACAGATGGAGGAAGGCAAGTAATAAAAGTTATCTGAACCTACTCCTGAATTTTGCCGGTTAACCGAGATTTCCGGTTATTTAGGTGCCGGTAAATCGAAAGTTTCCTGTAATTTGCTTATCCATACAGATATGAAAAACTACAAGTGGGCATGGCCATATTTTTTTCTTGCTTACTATTCTACTTACCACTACAAATGACCTTCATATAACATCTATATATTATTAATAATCTTGTGTAAGACACGCAGGTCCGTCCATAAACCTTACTTCCTGTTGTCACCATTTTTGGTTGTGCTTTTCTATCAACATCTACAATCGCTATGTAAACATCTCTCTTTCAATTTTACTATATCTAATGTCACGATGTAGGTTCAGGGTCTGGTCACGAGGTGGCTCTTTGGAGCGAGTTACTGAAGTCTCTCTCCCAACTTTGTCGCCATCTTGTACATAAAAACCTTACATTTATCAACTGACTGTGGGCAACACCACAGGCAGTTTAACAGTACATATAAAACATACTACATTCAAGAATTCTGAGTACCAAATACATAACTTACCAATACAGTTACACATAACATCTAACCAAACATTCAGCAAACTTTCATCTTCAAAACCCTCCCATTTTTAAGCAGCCTTGGCCTTGCCTTCTGCTCTGTTTTAGGAGCTATTTTACTATACTACTGTGCTAATTCTCTGTAACAATTATGATCTCCGTGCAAGCATATTTTTCACTACAAGCCTTCTGGGTTTCTCCATCTATGCAACTTATAACCTTTCCTTGCAGACATGACTTCTCTGCTGACATACAATGTAAAGGGGTATGCCACTGTCTTCACTCTGTGAGCATTGCCATGGCAGATTAGCTAGAATTGTCAAATGTGTTCACTATAACAAAAAAGACCCATTAACAACCTGTTTTCTCTTATTTCGCAGATATAAATGCAATTTAATATGGGTAATACACAGCGGTCTTATAAAACACACACAGTTTGGATTTCTTAAACCACAAGAGCAATGCTTGAGCATAGGCATCCAAACTCATAGGGCGCGATTTTGCCAGTGTGGGCGGGCTGGGGCGTGTCAGGTGGAAAAAGTGCGATTTTCCCCTAATTGGCCAATTGATTTTCTGCATGTGGGAAGCACTGGCCCAATTAGTATTTTCATACAGAAAGTCACCTCCGATGACGTCATCAATGCTGTTGGATTTAAGGCCTGCAAGCAGCCTTGATTCTTCTGGAGACTGCAAAGGCTCTGCAATTTATATGAAGGAGTTGAATTGTGGAAAATGTCAACAATCAAGCAAAAGTGTGCTCCTCGTTTTGATGAGCCCTCCCTCCAAGCTCGTTTTGATGAGCCCTCCCTCCAAGCTCTGGTGTACGAAGCAAGCTGTAATAAGGAGGTGCTGTTCCCTTCCTCAGGGAGAAAAAAGCCACCCCAGCAGACAAAAGCTGTGTGGCTACAAGTGGCCCAGGTTGTCAACTCCATTTCAATGAGGCAAAGAAACCTGGCTGCAATGCAGGAAGAGGTTTCATGATCTTCTCCACACTGGAAAAGTGAGTATGACTTTCCCATCACCCTCAATCTGATCCCCACCGCCTCTCCTCACCAGCACTCTGCTTTGCTAACCTCTTCCTCCACATCCCACTTGACACTTACATCCCTGCACCCTTACCCATTCCCTCTCTCTCTATGGTCACATTCACTTAACTATTCGACCATGCAGCCCATCACTGTGATGCCATTACAAAAGCTACTTACAACACACAGGGAGGGTCCTTTGTATCCTTCTAAGCATCTATGCTATGCATTCACTACACTCACTCCTTCCATGGTCCATGGAGGAGCTTAGTCGCAAGGGTATTGAAAACACGGTCATTGTTCAGAATAGAATGACATCTCTTGAGGAGCGATGGTCAGCTATTGGGCAAACAAAGCAGATCTTCATGCAAGTCCTCTGGAATAGGACTTCCAGTGCAGAAATGGGTCCTCATGGCCCCCCTGCAGTGCAGTAAGGTACTGTCAAGCCACTTGCTACCTCTGAAGTGGGGCTGACCCATGAGAGGGATGCTAGTGGCAGACAACAAGGAAGTGGGGGCTCCCCTCCAAGCGCTCATACGACCATGCCACAGCAAAGCCCTCGGTCAGAGCCCCACCAGAGTCCTCACCCAAATGAGATGGGCACCTCAGGCCCTGCACAACCGTAGGAGCAGCAGACTGTTGGCGAGCCCGCACAGGTTCGCCACCTCAGAGGATGCCCGCCAAAGGCGTCAAGACAGGAGCAGCAAGAGAGCAAGCAAGGGGCCTCCACATCTGCTGAAGCCACAGGGGAAGCACCACGTAGGAGCACATGTAAGAGGAAGATAACGCACAAGTAGTCACAAGGGTAGTCACTTGTGGGCTGTGTTGTTTTGTTTTTGGACCAGCCATCATTGTGATTGTATTATAAAGTGTTTTGATGGCAAACTGTTGAAGTTGTGGCCTGTGTCATTTTGCAAATGGGACTTTCACATTGAGGGCTTAGGTCGCCTTGCGATTATCAGAATGGTAGTCAGAGTGATAGGATTCCGTAGGTTCTTCTCCATTGTCGATGATCTGGTAAGAAGGAGTGAGACTAAAGTGTTTGATTGTGCAGGCTAAGCAAATCTAGCCAGGATGAGTGCCTCCCTTGCATCCCGGGCAGCAATATAGTGGCGCTCTGGCGCCTTCTGGCCTGTGCATCTTCAGGTGGGTGACTAGCAGCTTGGCGCTCCTGTTGATGTTCCTGCTGTTGGTGCTGCTGTTGCTCATGGTTCTGTTGCTGCCACGGCTGGTCTTCATCCGAATCTGATGTCCAGGAGGAAAGGAATTAAATGGTCGCCATGCTTCTGGTATATGCCTCAGTTGAGGAAGCACTTAGTCAAGGAGGGGAGAGGGTTTTCCAAGGCGGTCACACTGGAAATGGGGGTCAGGCGCCAAACTTCCACAACACTGAGTATGCCTGCTAAAAGTTCCCCCAGACCTGAAACAACAAAGTTCTGCCACCTGCAAATGATCATCAGTGAAAACTCCTTTGTAATGGTGGAGCTGCAGCTGTTCGTAAGCAATCCACTAGTGAGGCCGCCAGGATTACCTGGCGTGTTCCAGAGGAGGCGCATAGGATGGGGGAAATGTGTTAAAATCAGAAAGGCCTCTCAAAGTGGGATTATAGAGGCAATTAAGTGGTTGTTAAGGGCCTTAAGGGCCTATCCTGCCTCTTGGAGGCGGGATGGACAGTGGGTGAGAAAACACGCATTTGGGAAAATTGCTCGGAGGCGGGATGGAGGTGGGAATGGGCCCGCCCACCCGCCAGTTTTGGCGATTTTAACAACTTGCACGCCTCCAAACCCGCCTCCTCAGGGCTGGGAAAATCGAGCCCTTTATGTACAATACAGCCTTGAACACACACCCAAAGACTGCTTTTTGAATTATATGTGCAAGTTAGGTTTTTTTTTAAAAAAAAACCTTTTGAAGCTTTCCAGTTGGAATTTGTATTTTACATTCCTGTCAAACCATGACTATTATAGATGGTGAGCTGTTCTGTGGAGCTCTGTATTACGTGAGGAATGATTTACAATGCAATGGCACTAAACCAAGGTTAAAAGGGGGTCAGCTAACAAAAAGAGATTTTACTAAGAAAGAGTTCTGTACTCTGTTTCACAAAGGCTCTCTACTCCTGTGTGTGCCACCTTGTCCCAATGAGTAAAAAGATGGGTCGCGTAGAGATAGGATAAGGGACATTTTTTTTAGAAACAAATATGAAAAAATAAATTGCATTCATGAATGCCTGTGTCAGTGAAACTCTCTGATGGAAATAAAATCCCTTGTGCACTCCCTAATTGTGAATAGACTATCAACAATGGCAAATGGAGTACGGCCCACCTTATAATTCGAAGAAACATCACCTCAAAAATGGTGCAGTGGGGGCAAAATTCGGAATTCAATTCTCTTTCTTTTGCACTTTTCCGCTCCTTCACTCCAGGGTGAAAACTCCATTCATGGCAGTAATAGTCAAATATGATTCACACTGGCAGCAGAAAGTAATGAAAGAGGAGCTTACATATTTTGATGAATGGATCTGTAAAGATAATACTGCAGAGGGGTGATTTTACAGGTCCTTGAAAATGGGGCGCTTCCAAGGATTTTTGATCAGTGCCTGCACAGAGAGAGCCATTCATAAGTCAAAATGTCATTTGTTTTCTACAGTTCATTGAGCATACAATGCTGCATTTGGAAGCCCGAGAGAAAGTGTTCTCTGTTAATGAGACCAGCATAAATTGTACATGTTCATAGAATCATAGAATAGTACAGCACAGAAGGAGGCCATTTGGCCCATCGAGTCTGTGCCGATCTTTCGAAGAGCAATCCAGTTAGTCCCACTCCCCGCTCTTTTCCAGTATTTCTGCAATTTTTTCTCTTTCAAGTGTTTACCCAATGTTATAGCAGATAATGTGTCATGTAAGACTGTTGAGAGGCGTATTACAATCTCTCTATTAAGAACCACTCCATAAGTTCCCCTGATAGCTTATTACACTAAACCGTACAAAACGGAAGGTCCTATGTTTGAACCTCGGGCTGTGCCGAGTTAGCTGATTTCAACTGGGATAGTAGTTGGTGTGTTACATTTAGCCTCAGTACTCTTGGATAGCGAGTGTGTGTACGTATAGGGCTTGGCTGCGATCTCTCTCATGATAGGGTTGGCATACCAACATGCAGTGTCTAGGATCACACAGGAAGACTGGCCACGTGAAAGAGTTTCTGGAGGACACCGAGTACTTACAGAACAGTTTATTTTTTTATTTGTTTATGGGATCAGGGCGTCGCTGGCAAAGCCAGCAGGTATTGCCCATCCCTAGTTGCCCTCGAGAAAGTGGTGGTGAGCCGCCTTCTTGAACCGCTGCAGTTCGTGTGGCGATGGTACTCCCACAGTGCTGTTAGGTAGGGAGTTCCAGGATTTTGACCCAGCGACAATGAAGGATCGGTGACATACTTCTAAGTCAGGATGGTGTGTGACTTGGAGGGGAACTTGGAGGTGGTGGTGTTCCCATGCTCCTGCTGCCCTTGTTCTTCTAGGTGGTAGAGGTCTTTGGTTTCGGAGGTGCTGTCGAAGAAGCCTTGGCCAGTAGCTGCAGTGCATCTTGTAGATGGTACACACAACAGACATAGTACGCCGGTGGTGGAGGGAGTGAATGTTTAAGGTGGTGGATGGGGTGCCAATCAAGCAGGCTGCTTTGTCCTGGATGGTGTCGAGCTTCTTGAGTGTTGTTGGAGCTGCACTCATCCAGGCAAGTGGAGAGTATTCCATCACACTCCTTACTTGTGCCTTGTAGATGGTGGAAAGGCTTTGGGGAGTCAGAAGGTGAGACACTCGCCGCAGAATACCTAGCCTCTGACCTGCTCTTGTTGCCACAATATTTATGTGGCTGGTCCAGTTAAGTTTCTGGTTAATGGTTGATGTAATAAAAAGACTCACAAGCTTTAAGCAACTTATAATTAAACTATATACAGGAGAGGTCTTCACCATGCCTCTGGTAGAAGCCCCATACAATACTGAGCAGTTCAGTATTTATACTAGTCCAAACACAGGAAGTGACGTATGCACAGGAAGTGATGTATGCACAGAGTTCACAGTTCACAGTTCACAGGAAGTGATGTGCACATAACTTCCCGGAAGTTATTATTATTATCACATTCTTCCCTCCTGCGAGATTAGAAGGCTGTGGTCTTCCTTTTGTTCCGCAGCCGCCGAACGAGGAAGAGTCGCACCCGTTTGGGTTCCCGTCGTAGAGGGTCGCTGGTCCGCTTACACGCTGTTGGCCATTGGTCAGAGTCTGTGTGGCCTGGATTACCCTGTGAAGGGTCGGGGAGATCATGGCTTTGTGTACGAGTCCCAATAGGTGCAGAGTCAGTCTGTCTCTGTTCAGAGGGAGGTGCAGAGCTGGTCTGTGGCGGATCAGTACTTTGGTGCGCGGTACTGGGAGGGTCGCAACTTTGAGTACGGGGTTCTACCAGTACCAAGCTAGTTGGTGTCAGATCAGGATCCTGGAGAGGGGTACCTGGTAGGTTCCAAGAGGCTTCTGATAAAATACCATCACTCGATGCCCCACTAGGTCCTGGTGGGCAGGGAGCCAGATCCTGTAATGATACGGTAGATTCTCGGCCGTCGAGATATCGTATGTATGCATAGGTGGGGTTGGCATCGGTTAGTTCGACCTCGTCTACGAGAGGGTAATTTTTAGACGTCTGAACGTATCTTCGGAGTAGTACAGGTCCAGGAGTAGTTAGCCATGATGGGAGGGATGTCCCATAAGATGAGCGATGCTGGAATCCAAAGAACCGCTCATGAGGTGTAGTATTTGTGGCTGTAGAAAGAAGGGACCGTATAGAGTGCAATGCATCCGGAAGCACTGTTTCCCATTGCTGGTTTGGTAGGCCCCGAGATCTTAAAGCAAGATGTATGGAATTCCAGATGGTACCGTTATATCTCTCTACCTGCCCATTTCCGATGGGATGATATGGCGTCATTTTGCTTGTAGCAATTCCCCGTTCTGAGAGGTAGTCCTTGAGTTCCCTTGACATAAAGGATGGACCCCGATCCGAGTGAATGTATGCCGGCATGCCACAGAGAGAAAATAACTGCTCAAGGCAGCAGATTACTGTGGACGCCAGCATATTGGAGCAGGGGAAGGCAAACGGAAAACGTGAATATTCATCAATCATGGTGAGCAAATATGTGTTCCGAGTTGAAGAGGGTACTGGGCCCTTAAAATCGATGCTAAGTCATTGCATCGGTTGGGTCGCGTGTATGAGCATACCATCTGAGGGGCAGAAGAACTGAGGTTTTAATTCTGCACAAAGCCGGCATTCTGAGCACATTTTCTTTACATCTCCAGTAGAAAAGGGGAGATTCCGTGATCGTACGAAATGTAGCATGCGCGTAACGCCAGGATGACACAATCCATTATGGACATCCATGAGAGTAGAGGACGACATAGTGGAGCAGAATGCTCGTGTGAGGGTATCCGGGGCCACATTCTCCTTGCTAGGTCGATAGTGAATGGTGTAACCAAAAGAGGCCAGTTCCATCCTCCAAAGCTGTATTTTATTATTCTTAATTTTGGTTCGTTTTCGATTATCGAGCATGAAGGCGACTGATCGCTGGTCCGTGATTAATGTAAAGTGCTGGCGAGCTAGGAAATGGTTCCACTTCCGTACCGCCTCTATGATGGCTGTGGCTTCCTTCTCAACCGGAGGATAATGTAGCTCGGCACCTTGTAAGGTCCTGGACATAAATGCTACAGGACGACCTTCCTGATTTAGAGTAGCCGAGATCGCCACCTCCGAGGCATCACATTCGACTATGAAAGGGAGAGTCTCATCGATGGAGTGAAGAGCCGCTTTCTCCAACTGTTTTTTGAGAAGGTTAAAGGCTGCAACAGCCGCTGTTTCCAATGGAAATGATCTAGCATGCAGCAAGGGTTGGATTTTGTCTGAAAAATGAGGAATCCATTTAGCGTAGTATGCAAACAGACCGAGAGCCCGATGTAAAGAAGCCGGATTCTTAGGTGACGGGAGCTCTTGGAGCGGGCGAAGTCTTTCTGGGTCTGGCTTAATGATACCATTGCCTACGCAGTAGCCAAGGATGTTGATGGTCGGTTGCGACTCAACAGATTTAGATTCATTCAAAGTTAAGTTACGGTGATGGAGAGCATCCCGAAATTTTTGGAGGTTGACGTCATGTTCCTGTTGATCGTGACCTGCAATAGTAATGTTATCAAGATAGGGAAAAGTGTCCCTTAAGTTTTCCTGCTTAACCAGGCCATCCATTGCCCGTTGGAAGGCAGCCACTCCATTAGTAACCCCGAATGGAAGGCGACGAAATTGGTACAGCCGTCCATTAGCCTCAAAGGCCGTGTACTGCTTATCTGAGACCTTCAAGGGCACCTGATGATAGGCACCTTTCAAATCGTAAGTTGAGAACACTTTGTATTCGGCCAGTTTATTAACCATATCATCAATGCGTGGCAATGGGTAGGCGTCCAAGTCAGTATATTGATTGATGGTTTGCGAATAATCAATGCATAGTCGTTGTTTGTGAGGTTTTAGAGGGTTCTTGACGATGACGATTTGAGCCCGCCAGGGCGACGAACATGGTTCGATGATATCCTCTGCTAAAAGTCGAGAGATTTCAGCCTCAATAAAAGATTGGTCTTCCTGGCTAAAGCGCCGTGATTTCGTTATTATTGGTTTGCATCGAGGAGGAATACTGGCAAATAATGAGGGTTCATCAAGTGAAGCTGCTGATAATGCACAAAACGGTAATTTAGACAGTATATTAGAAATAGTAAGTCCAGGTTTGGATCCGCCGAACTCAATGGTGAGTTTCTTATGCTGTTTTTGAAAATCCAGCCCTAAGATGAGATCACTACATAAGTCCTTGAGCACCGAAAGTCAGGTGGAGGGATACATACGACCATTAAGTGTCATATCAATAATACAAAAGCCGGAGATTCTGGTATTAAGTGATGACTGAGCCATCGCAATTGCCTGGTCCGATGGGAAGATATGTAGTTTCAATTTCGCAACAATCTGTTCTCTAATGAAACTATCAGTACTTCCTGAGTTAATTAAGGCATCTAAGGTATGCCCATCAATTGAAACGTTTGTAGCTGCGTGAAACAGGTTCTGTGGGCAAGCAGCTGTAATTGATGTGGCTGCACAGAGAGTGGCTGAAACTCTAGGTGTGCTTCTTCGGGAGAGAGCTCGAGAGGAAGCTTGATATGTCCTAGCCGGAGCATCTTGATAGGCCCTAATTGGGGCAGTTCGGTAGGCCTTAGCTGGATAGGCCCTCGTAGAGGCTCTTGATTGGCAAACTTTTGCAAAGTGTCCCTTTTTATCGCAATGACTGCAGATCGCATTGCGAGCAGGGCAGAATTTCCTAGGGTGAAAAGAATCTCCACAAAAGAAGCATTCCTTCCTAGATTGCCAAGAGGCTGCTAAAGTGGGGTCATCCTCCTCTTCTTCATCAGAATTATCATCAGGATTAGATTCCTCCATGATAAAGTTCACCTGAGGCCACTTGAATCGTCTGGTTGCAGTTACAGCAGCAGATCGAGATCTGGGCAGCTGATAGAGGTCTGCATTTTTCTTTGCCAAATCCAGAGAACAAGCCAGGTCAAAAGCCTTTTGTAGCTCAAGTGTTTTACTTTCTAGCAGACGCTGGCGTATAAACGGAGAGGCAATCCCGCAGATGAAAGCATCACGAATCATTTCTTCGCGGTACAGCTCAGCCGAGGCTGCCTGAAAGTTACAATCTACGCTGAGCCTGCGAAGTTTCTGGAGGAATTCGTTAATCGATTCCCCTGGCCCCTGTTGGGCTGTGGCCAGTAGATGTCTAGCATAGACCTCATTTGCGGTCTTGGCATATAGTTTTTTAAGTGCCCGGATCACCTCATTGTAATTATCCCATTCATCAACATATTCAAACACTGTTGGGGTCACATAGTTGATAAGTATCCTCAGTTTAGTAGAAGCATCCGCTTTACATTCATCAAGAAAATTCTCAAAAGTACGGTACCAATGCTTCCATACCTTGTCAGCTGCTGGTGCGTTTGGGTCCAAGTCCAGACGAGTAGGTTTAAGGATGTTTTCCATGATAGGTGGTTCCCTGGATCCTTAACTCCGAGTTTGTCCGAAGGTCTAGTATTTGTGAGTGTAAATACTAAGTTGCTTAAATTGATGTAATAAAAAGACTCACACATCAAGGAACTTTAAAGTAAGCTTTAAGCAACTTATAATTAAACTATATACAAGAGCGGTCTTCACCATGCCTCTAGGTGAAGCCCTTTTACAATACTGAGCAGTTCAGTATTTATACTAGTCCAAACACAGGAAGTGACGTATGCACAGGAAGTGATGTATGCACAGAGTTCACAGTTCACAGTTCACAGGAAGTGATGTGCACATAACTTCCCGGAAGTTATTATTATTATCACAATGGTGACCCCCAGGATGTTGATAGTGGGGGATTCGGCGATGGTAATGCCATTGAATGTCAAGGGGAGGTGGTTAGACTCTCGCTTGTTGGAGATAGTCATTGCCTGGCACTTCTGTGGCGCGAATGTTACCTGCCACTTATCAGCCCAAGCCTGAACGTCGTCCAGGTCTTGTTGCATGCGGGCATGGACTGCTTCATTATCTGTAGAGTTGCGAATGGCGCTGAACACTGTGCAGTCATCAGCAAACATCCCCATTTCTGACCTTATGTTGGAAAGGAGGTCATTGTTGAAGCAGCTGAAGATGGTTGGGCCTAGGACACTGACCTGAGGAACTCCTGCAGCGATGCCCTGGGGCTGTGATGATTGACCTTCAACCACCACAATCATCTTCCTTTGTGCTAGTTATGACTCCAGCCAGTGGAGCGTTTTCCCCCTGATTCCCATTGACTTCAGTTTTACTAAGGCTCCTTGATGCCAGATTCGGTCAAATGCTGCCTTGATGTCAAGGGCAGTCACTCTCACCTCACCTCTGCAATTCAGCTCCTTTGTCCATGTTTGGACCAAGGCTGTAATGAGGTCGGGTGCCGAGTGGTCTTGGCAGAACCCAAACTGGGCATCAGCAAGCAGGTTATTGGTGAGTAAGTGCCGCTTGATAGCACTGTCGATGACACCTTCCATCACTTTGCTGATGATTGAGAGTAGACTGATGGGGCGGTAATTGGCCAGATTGGATTTGTCCTGCTTTTGTGGACAGGACATACCTGGGCAGTTTTCCACATTGTTGGATAGATGCCAGTGTTGTAGCTGTACTGGAACAGTTTGGCTAGAGGCGCGGCTAGTTCTGGAGCACAAGTCTTCAGCACGATAGCCGAGATGTTGTCGGGGCCCATAGACTTTGCTGTATCCAGTGCGCTCAGCCGTTTCTTGATATCACGTGGAGTGAATCGAATTGGCTGAAGACTGGCTTCTGTGATGGTGGGGACCTTGGGAGTAGGCCGATATGGATCATCCACTCAGCACTTCTGGCTGAAGTTGGTTGCAAACGCTTCAGCCTTGTCTTTTGCACTCACGTGCTGGGCTCCACCATCATTGTGGATGTGGATATTCTTGGAGCCTCCTCCTCCTGTTAGTTGTTTAATGGTCCACCATTCACCATTCACAACTGGATGTGGTAGGACTACAGAGCTTTGATCTGATCCGTTGATTGTGGGATCGCTTAGCCCTGTCTGTAGCATGCTGCTTCTGTCAAGGAAGGGGGCAATACCTTCGGAAGCAGGTTGGTGAATGATCCTGGCCACTGTATCTGGTAACTGGTAGTTATATCTGGGTGTATGCCTGTGATCACTCATAGTATCAATGCCTGGTGTTGTTTTGGAGTTCCTTCAGTCAGATGGCTTGCTGTGTGTTCCTCTACCATGCTGCCTGAAATATGAAGGGACAGAAGGGTTGTTGCTGAAATGCCAGACTATTCTTACAAGTAGGCCAGAAGCAGGAACCATATTTTGGAGAAGTTCTTCTGCTTTAACCTCAGTGAGTACATGATGTTTTCAGATTAGACTACCTGTATTTTTAATAGTGCTTCAACTACCTACATAGGATGGAGGAGCTTCCTACTTGCCACCACTTCAATGGACTGCCTGCCAGTTGCTCGTAACCATGGAGCAATCACTGAGAAGGCCCAGGAGGCAATACATTAGGCCTGAATCGATTTTGTGCTGGATATTTTTATTTATTTTTAAAATAGATTTCTTTTGCCAGGCAGACTGGATTTCTGAGCTTGTTCAGAGGATGTACACAATTGTACACAATACCCTGCTGTAGGCTCTCTAGCATTCTGCTGGGACCGTGGGATGACATCCCCCATTAAATCATCGTTGGCTGGGAAGCATCTCTGCTTTGTTTTTAATGATCTGGCGCTCATGTACCATTGTGCACAATAGCAGTCTCTCTGTGAGACTAGGATAATAGTTAGTCAGAGAATTCATTTGAAACATAACAAAATATTACATTTCCTACAACATAACAATTTGCGACTGAGCTATTACAGCCTTGGTGGGTAGCAAAATAAAAGCATTCCAAAGACAATATGGCAGGACAGCCCACTCCATGAGGCCAAGCTATGAAGTGATAGGATGTGAATATGTGCCTGGCAATTCCCACAGTGCAGTGTGAAAAAGAGTGTCCATTTAGAAGACGATACTGTCAGCGTCCTAGCTACACGTTCCTCTGCTGGCCGCCAGAGGGCGGTTTAGGAGGCCTCAGTACACTGCTGCCATGTCTCTGTACCTCCCTCTTCACCTGTGTCTCATTAGAGTAATTGTCTCATCAGAATAATCAGGCCTGTTGTTTAAGCTGACTATTTCCAGCCCCAGTCACTCAGTCTTGAGTGCTCTTGCCTGCAAGCCACAGGTTAGTTTCTAGTCCTTGCCCTGCGTTTTGTATACTCGCTTTTGTTTCTTTGAATTGTTACTTTGGTCTTTTGTTTGAAGAATTCTCTGTACGTCCTGTATTTGAAGAGCCTTCTACTAAAGCATCTTTTCAGTTTTACTCCATCTCAAGTCTCTGGCTGTCTGTCTGCACTTGGGTCCACTACCACACCCGTAACAGATACTGGCAGTTATAGCTGGTAAATGATAGTTATATCTGGGTGTATGTCTGTGATTGCCCATAGCATCAATGCTTACTGTTGTTTTTAGGAGTCTCTTCGATCAGATGGCATGCTGTGTGTTCCTCTATCACAGTGGCTGAAATATGGAGGGGAGAAGGGTTGTTGCTGAATATCTTGATTCTTCCATCAGAAAGAAGTGCTGATTGGAAAGTAGTAGGGAAAATCAGAGGCTGATTTACCTCCAGACAATTCAGTTCCACCTCCCAGCATCTGGCCCAAGAGCAGCATTGACGGAGGAAGAAAAATGAAGCAGAATGTGCCACTCTCATGAACTATCAACCTACATTTTAGCACATATACAAAATAGATTAAGGCCTATTCGATCTCACTGCGTCCATTTTACAGGTGTAAAACAGGCACGTAATGGTCTAATATGGCGGGTGGCATACGCATGCTTATTCTGGGTCAGAAGTGTGCCACACACCATATTGGTTATGGGGCCCTGTAGTTATCCAGGGCGCCTGTCTGAAACTGGCATTAGGCCTATTGCATGTACAAATCAGAGGCCTAACGCCTGTTTCAGGCCCCTTTGTGAAATTAATTCGCAACTCGCTGCACCATGCGCCGTGCATGCTGCGGTCAGTTTTCTCAGGCGCACAACAGCCAAACCAGCGGGTCCTTAAAGGGATGCGCTGCACCGGGATTGCTCCCCAATTTGGGCGCAATCCAGTTCCTTGGTCTAAATCTCTAATTTGCAGAAATTAATTTACTCAGATTTTGTCAATATTTACAGCTAGGAATATTAGTTTACTCTTTTCCTGTCTTGTATCCACATGATATACTTTAGTTCAAACCAAAATCATGTGAACGTGTTTAATTGCTCCAGCTACCAGGAAAAAAAAGTGGGGGAACTTAGAGTCACGGGGGGCGATTTTCTGACATAGGAGGAGGCGGGTTTGGAGGCAGGAAAGGCGGGAAAATCAGATTCAATGAGGGCGGGTTCGGAACCCGCCTCCAACCCGCCTCCGCGGGATTTTGCCGGTGCCGGTTTTGGAGGTCGGGAAACGGTCCCGCCTCCAGCTGGCTGTAGCGATACTTGTGATCATTAAGTGCTCGTTAAGGTCCTCTCTAAGCCTATTTTGAGAGGCCCTTGTGATTTTCCGAGGATTTCGGCGTGCTGCATGCACCTCCTGAACCACGCCAGGTAAACCTGGCGGGTTGACTCGTGGGTGGCCTCCTCACTGCTGCAGGTCTAACAAGACATTGTTTATTGCAGCAAGGATTACTGGCAGGTACCAGACCCTGGTTTTAAAAGGTCTCTGAGCACTTTTAGAAGGCCTTCTGAAGTCGGAGGTGCTGCAGCTTCACTCCATCAACTGTGGGACCTCCTTGGAAGACCCTCTCCCCGCTTGCAATGAGCATTTTCCCAAAGGAGGCAAATGCAAGCAGGATGGGAACCATTCGTTTTCTTTCTGCATCGACCTCAGATGAGGAGGAGGAAGATCTGGAGGAGCAGGAGGAGAAGCAGGAGGAGGTCAGAGCGCCAGTGTATCGACCAGCGGCAGCGGCAGCACGCGAGCACGTGGCTGCCCGGGACGCAAGGGATGAACTTATCCTGGCCAGATTTGCATAGATTGCCCAAGTTGGCACATGTCCTTGGCTCCATCCTAGGACATCATTGACAATGGACATGACTCTCTGGCCTCCTTTCACTCAGGCCACCAACCTGACAACGCAAGTGTGGTGGAGCCCACAATGTGGAGCTGCCTAAGGCGAAAGAACAGATGCCATAATGCCAACATTTTGGCTTCAAATCTTTTTAATGCTTTCCAACAGGGATGGCATTTCATCAATACACATAAATATTCTCCCAATCTGCACACAGACCTGGAGGTTATTTCCCTTGCCAGCTAGACCCACACAGCCTTGGTTTCTTTGGCAGGCCTCTTCCTCCCAGATGAGTGGAAGAGCACCTCCCTGCTAACTGTCACCCCCTCAAACAACATTTGCAGCGCCTCATCCGAGACCCTCGGGGAGGCCCTTGCCTTGGAATTGGACATAGTGGTTTCTCAAAATATGTTGCAGGTGGTGCAGGAGATGCAGAAATACTGTGGAGTGAGCCAAGGGAGCAAGAAGCCATAAAATCAGACTGGAAAAGTGATGTCAGCAGAGGCGAGTTTCAGTCCCAAAACACTAATTGACCAAGGGCACCCCACACCTCTGAAATCAAGTGGCCAATCATGGGAAAATCGCAATTTTTTGAAAACTATCAGTGGAGGTGGGTTTCAAACCCACCCAAACCGAACCCCACCTCCAGTGGGAAAATCGCCCCCTAGGGTCATAGTCATAGAGTCATAAAGGCACAGAAGGAGGCCATTTGACCCATCGAGTCCGTGCCGGCTCTCTGTAGAGCAATCCAGTCAGTCCCATTCCCCCGCTCTATCCCCGTAGCCCTGCAAGTTCATTTCCCTCAAGTGCCTATCCAGTCTCCCCTTGAAAACACTGAGTGTCTCCGCTTCCACCACTTCCGTCGGCAGCGAATTCCAGGTCATCACCACCCGCTGTGTAAAAAAGCTTTTCCTCACATCCCCCCTGTCTCTCTTGCCCAAAACCTTAAATCGGTGTCCCCTAGTCCTTGTACCATCAACTAGTCATAGAGTCATAGAGTTTTACAGCACAGAAAGAGGCCCTTCGGCCCATCGTGTCTGCACCGCCCATCCATCCCTGTCCAGTCTAATCCCATTTTCCAGCATTTGGTCCATAGCCTTGTATGCAATGGCATTTCAAGTGCTCATCCAAATGCTTCTTGAATGTTGTGAGGGTTCCTGCCTCTACCACCCTTTCAGGCAGTGAGTTCCAGATTCCAACCACCCTCTGGGTGAAAAAGTTCCTCCTCAAATCCCCTCTAAATCTCCTGCCCCTTACCCTGAATCTATGCCCCCTTGTTATTGACCCCCCTACTAAGGGGAAAAGTTCCTCTTTATCTACCCTATCTATGCCCCTCATCATTTTGTACACCTCAATCAGGTCCCCCCTCAGCCTTCTTTGCTCCAAGGAAAACAACCCCAGCCTGTTTAGTCTTTCTTCATAGCTGAGGCGCTCCATCCCAGGTAACATCCTGGTGAATCTTCTCTGCACCCTCTCCAAAGCAATCACATCCTTCCTATAGTGAGGCGACCAGAACTGCACACAGTACTCCAGCTGTGGCCTCACCAGCGTTTTGTACAGCTCCATCATAACCTCCCTGCTCTTATATTCTATGCCTCGGCTAATGAAGGCAAGTATCCCATATGCCTTTTTAACCACCTTATCTACCTGTTCCGCTGCCTTCAGAGATCTATGTACATGTACACCAAGGTCCCTCTGACCCTCTGTACGTCCTAGGGTCCTACCACTCATTGTTTATTCCCTTGCCTTATTTGTCCGTCCAAAATGCATCACCTCGCACTTTTCAGGGTTAAATTCCATTTGCCACTTTTCCGCCCATCTGACCAACCCGTTTATATCGTCCTGTAGCCTGAGGCTTTCCTCCTCGCAATTTACCACCCCACCAATTTTCGTGTCATCTGCGAACTTACTGATCATACCTTTTACATTCTCATCCAAATCATTTATGTAGATCACAAACAACAAGGGACCCAGCACCGATCCCTGAGGTACCCCACTGGACACAGGCTTCCAGTCACAAAAGCATCCTTCGATCATCACCCTCTGCCTCCTGCCACTCAGCCAGTTTAGGATCCAACGCGCCAAGGCACCCTGGATCCCATGGGCTCTTACCTTCTTGACCAGTCTCCTATGCGGGACTTTGTCAAAAGCTTTACTGAAGTCCATGTAAACCACATCCACAGCATTTCCCTCATCCACCCCCCTAGTCACCCCCTCAAAAAATTCAATCAGATTTGTCAGACATGATTTACCTTTGACAAAGCCATGCTGACTATCCCCAATTAATCCTTGCCTCTCCAAGTGGAGACTAATTTTGTCCCTCAGAATTTTTTCCAATAATTTCCCTACCACAGATGTTAGGCTCACTGGCCTGTAATTCCCTGGTTTATCCCTGCTACCCTTCTTGTATAATGGTACTACATTAGCTGTTCTCCAGTCCTCTGGTACATCCCCTGTGGCCAGAGAGGTTCTGAAAATTTGTGTCAGAGCCCCTGCAATCTCCTCCTTTGCCTCCCACAGCAGCCTGGGATACATCTCGTCCGGGCCTGGGGATTTATCCACTTTTTGGCCTGCTAAAACCGCTAGCACCTCCTCCCTCTCGATGCTAATATGTTCAAGTATGTCACAGTCCCCTTGCCCGATTTCTATGTCTGCATCGTCTCTCTCCATAGTGAACACAGATGCAAAAAATTCATTTAAAACCCCGCCTACATCATCTGGCTCTACACACAGATTGCCACTTTGGTCCCTACCCTTTCCCTGGTTATCCTCTTGCCCTTAATATACTTATAAAACATCTTAGGATTTTCCTTTATTTTGCTTGCCAGTGTTATTTCATGGCCCCTCCTCGCCCCCCTAATTTCATTTTTAAGTATGCCCCTGCACTTTTTATACTCCTCTAGGGCTTCTTCCGTCTTTAGTCTTTTGTAACTGCCAAAAGCCCCCCTTTTATTTCTAATGCATTTTTGTATATCCCTTGTCATCCAAGGTTCCCTTTGCTTGTTGGTCCCACCCTTGACCTTTACAGGAACATGTTGGCGTTGTACTCTCTCTATTTCCCTTCTGAAAGTCTCCCACTGTCTTGATGTGGATTTTCCTATAAGTAGCTGCTCCCAGTCCACTTTGGCCAGATCCTGCCTTATCATATTAAAATCGGCCTTCCCCCAATTTAGAACCCTTATTTCCGGGCCGTCTTTGTCTTTTTCCATGACCACCTTAAATCTCACCGAATTATGGTCACTGTCGCCAAAATGCTCTCCTACTGACACTTCCACCACTTGCCCGGCTACATTCCCCAGAATTAGGTCCAGTATCGCCCCCTCCCTTGTAGGACTTTCTACATGTTGGCTCAAAAAGCTCTCCTGGATGCACTTTAAGAATTCTGCACCCTCTAAACCTTTCACACTCTGACTATCCCAATTAATATTGAGGAAGTTGAAATCCCCCACTATTATTACCCTATTATTTTCGCACTTTTCTGAGATTTGCCTACATATCTGTTCCTCTATCTCCCCCTGACTGTTTGGGGGCCTATAGTACACTCCCAGCAAAGTGCTTGCCCCCTTTTTGTTTTTAAGTTCTACCCATATGGCCTCATTAGAGGAACCCACTAATATATCATCCCTCCTTACAGCAGTAATTGACTTCTTAATTAATATTGCAACACCCCCTCCCCTTTTACACCCCCCTCTGTCTCGCCTGAAGATTCTATACCCCGGAATATTGAGCTGCCAGTCCTGACCCTCCCTCAACCATGTCTCCATGATAGCAACAATATCGTACTCCCATGTGTTCAACAACAACTTCAGTTCATCCACCTTATTTGCAAGACTCCTTGCATTAAAATAAATGCCTTCCAGCCCTGCCATATTCCCTTTTGCCTTCGCATATTTGCTCTGCCTTGTTTTTTTCTCTGTATTTGGCTGTAAATCACCCCCTGCTATAGCTCCACTCTGTACCCCATCCCCCTGCCAAGTTAGTTTAAACCCCCCCCAGCAGTGCTAGCAAACCTCCCCGCAAGGATATTGGTTCCCCTCTGGTTCAGGTGTAAACCGTCCGACTTGTACAAGTCCCACCTTTCCCAGAAGCAGACCCAGTGATCCAGGAAACTAAAGCCCTCCCCCCTGCACCATCCCTTTAGCCACGCATTCATCTGTTCTATCTTCCCATTCCTATACTCACTAGCACGTGGCACCGGGAGTAATCCAGAGATTACAACCTTTGAGGTCCTGCTCTTTAATCCTTCACCTAGCTCCCTAAATTCTTGCTGCAGGACCTCATCCCTCTTTTTACCTATGTCGTTGGTACCAATGTGGACCATGACCTCTAGCTGTTCGCCCTCCCCCTCCAGAATGCCCTGCAGCCGCTCAGTGATATCCTTGACCCTGGCACCAGGGAGGCAACAAACCATCCTGGATTCACGTCTATGGCCACAGAAACGCCTATCTGTTCCCCTTACTATAGAATCCCCTACCACTATTGCTCTCCCACTCTTTTTCCCCCCTTCCTGGGCAGCAGGAGCACCCCCAGTGCCAGGAAGTTGGCTGCTGCTGCCTTCCCCTGGTGAGTCATCCCCCTCAACAGTATCCAAAGCGGCATACCTGTTTGAGAGAGGAATGGTCACAGGGGTCTCCTGCACTACCTGCCTGCTTCTATTGCTCCTCCTGGTGGTCACCCATTTCCTATCTTCCTGTGCAGCCCTTCCCTGCGGTGTGACCAACTCACTAAACGTGTTATCCACGAACCTCTCAGCATCGTGAATGCTCAACAACCCATCCACCCGCAGCTCCAGCGCCTCAATGCGGTTTGCTAGTAGCTGCAGATGGATGCATCTCTGGCACACGTGGTCATCAGGGGCACCGGCAGTGTCCCTGAATTCCCACATAGAGCAAGAGGAGCATATCACGGGGCTGGGCTCACCTGGCATGACCTTCCCTTTACTTAATTTAAATTAATTTACTATCACCAATTAAAAATATCTCTAAGGCGCTTGTATAGTCTACCAACAGTCCCTGCTACACCAGAAAAGACCCTAGTAACTATAAACTAGTGGGAAATCAACTTGGGAAAGCTTTAAGAGCATTTTGATGAGCGAAAGGTTCATGGGATTTTTATTGTCATTGTTGAACATGGTCAAAGTTTGCCAATGCAGCACGGAAGCTAGATCCTAATGGGGGAACCATTTTCCCGTGATTCACAGTTATGACAGATACTGCTCAGATGAATATGACCTCATTGACGTTGTGAAGCTCCATTTGTGGCTGCCATATTCACAGTCAAAGGCCATAACGTCAGACTTAAACACATTTCTATGCAAAACAAGTTATAGAGTACATTAGTTCTGCAAGTTTTGATAGGTCCACGCGTATCTTTTTCTTTAAATCGAAAATACAGCTGAAAGGCCAAGGGCAGTGGTACACGACCAAGGCTGTAAAGAATAGGAGCGAAGGTCAGGTAATTCAAGCAGTAATTTAAAGCAAGTAGCACATTGCTGGAGGATTAGAACAGAAACAGGATTAGCACTTTTATTATGGGGAGATGGAGCTGAGTGACCTTTAGGTCCTTTCGACATTTCCTTCACCACAACTGGTTTACTCTTTCTGAGCTGAATTCGTGTCTTAACAATAGAGTAAATGGAGACAAACCTCTTGTAAACAAGGCTTTGGTCACAGGGGACGTTGAACCTTGGGATTTGGAGTCCCCAGAGCATACCCAGTTGGTTACCTCTGTTTATCTGATCCAGCAATTATTTGTAAGTCAATCTAATATGACGTTAGTCAGGCTTTCCATGGAATAAAACTTTTCGCAAAGGCTATACCAGAGTGCCTGGGGATTTATAATGTGACTTACATGGATATGGATAATGGAGTGGTTATGATATAAAAGTACATTTACTAATCAAAGCATTATTTATTATTATTATGGGTATATATTTAAGCAATTACTTTTATACCACTTGGGCCCGAAGAGACCTGAAACGATATAGACTTTAACTGAAAGCAAATCTTAACATTGAAAGATATTCAGTTAGGTATTTCAGAGTCATTTTAACCAATATTTTCAGACAAAGGCTCATTTGCCTCCAGTTCAGTTTTCTTCAGGAATCCCAAACACATTTTGACATCAGATGGAGTTGGATAAGAAAGTACATTTAATCGGTATAATTTACTACAGCATAAAGGCATCTAGGTAATGCATATCCTCAGTAGCAGTTTAGTGTAAGTACTCCAGTTAACTTCTTAGACTCAAATATATAACATTTAGGGTACATAGGATAGATATACAGCACAGAACCAGTCCGTGCCGGCGTTTATGCTCCACATGAGCCTCCTCCCATCTTTCCTCATCTAAATCTATCAGTATAACCCTCTATTCCCTTCTCCCTCATATGCTTATCGAACTGCTCCTTAAATGCATCAATACTATTCGCTTCAACCACTCCCTGTGGTAGCGAGTTCCACATTCTCACCACTCTCTGGGTAAAGAAGTTTCTTCTGAATTCCCTATTGGATTTCTTGGTGACTATCTTATATTAATGGCCTCGAGTTTTGCTCTTCCCCACAAGTGGAAACATTCTCTCTGTATCCACTCTATCAAAACATTTCATAATTTTAAAGACCTCTATTAGGTCACCCCTCAGCCTTTTTTCAAGAGAAGAGACCCAGCCTGTTCATCCTTTCCTGATATGTATACCCTCACATCTCTGGTATCATCCTTGTAAATCTTCTCTGCACCCTCTCCAGGGCCTCTATATCCGTTTTAGAATATGGCGACCAGAATTGTGCGCAGTACTCCAAGTGTGGTCTAACCAAGGTTTGATAAAAGTTTAGCATAACTTCCTTACTTTTCAATTTTATCCCTCTAGAAATAAACCCTAGTGCTTGGTTTGCTTTTTAAATGGCCTTGCTAACCTCTGTTGCTACTTTTAGTGATTTGTGTACTTTACTCCGAGATCCCTTTGTTCCTCTACCCAACCCAGACTTGCACTCTCCAAGTAATAAATTACCTTCCTATTCTTCCTATCAAAATGTAATACCTCACATTTATCTGTGTTGAGCTTCATTTGCCAATTATATACCCATTCTGCAAGTTTATTAATGTCTTTCTGTAATTTGTTGCAGTCCTCCTCAGTATTAATTATCCTCCCCGCCACCGCCGCCCCCCCCCCCCCGATTATTTGGTGCAATCTGCAAATTTAGAAATTGTGTTTTTGATTCCAAAGTCTAAGGGGGAGAAATTTGGTTGCTTAGAACCTCCGGGGGGGTGGCCCTAGGAACTTAACGCCCAATCATGGCGATTTTAGCACCGCTTGCGAAATTGATCAATCATTTTACGGTGGCGCTAAACATTACCACCACGATCTCCTGCGCCCGCAGATCGTGACGTCAGTCAAGTGCGCAACGCCCCGGTAGCTCCCCAGACAGGATATTGATTTGCGCCCCCTGCCTTAGCGCCTACCACTAGGAATGACAGGTAGAGGGGAATGTTTTCAAGTCAGGAAGGGGCTGGGGGGAGTGCTATTTAAAGGCGGGCGCTTCCTGCCTTTTCTTGTTGGCAAAATTTTTGGTTTTTACGCTGTCCTAAGGAGTTTTGGCCCTCAGCACCACTTTTGAGGTTCCTAAGTGCCGAGCTCTTTCCATGGGCCTATCCATTAGTGCTTCCAACACAATTGCTTTTGAGGTGTCTCCAGGCCAAGATTCAAGGCTGCAATGAGCAGGGAGTGGCTGGCCAGCAAGATGGCCCCTCCCCTTTAAGAACTGGATGGCGCCAGTCTGTCTGGCTTCCATGGTAACTGGCATCGCCTGAGCTTCGGTAACGTTCTGAGGTAGCACCTCGCTCCCCAACGTTTGCGCCTTATTTAACACTCAAATCACCTCCAGGGGCAATAGAGGCGAATTTTGCAGTTGGTGGCGATAATTAGTGCCGGGCGCTAAACTTTGCGCCTGGCCGATATTAGTGCCCCAAAATGGGCTCTACCGAATTTTTCCCCCTAGAGTCATAATTATACAGCACAAAAAGAGGCCCTTCGGCCCATCATGTCCGCGCTGGCCATCAAGCCGGGCAGCACGGTGGCATAGTGGTTAGCACTGTTGCCTCACAGCGCCAGGGACCCGGGTTCAAATCCGGCCTCGGGTGACTGTGTGGAGTTTGCACATTCTCCCCGTGTTTGCATGGGTTTCCTCCGGGTGCTCCGGTTTCCTCCCACAGTCCAAAGATGTGCGGGTTAGGTTGATTGGCCATGATAAAAAAAAAAATTTTTTTTAAATTGGCCCTTAGTGTTAGGGGGGATTAAATATGTGGGGTTGCGGGGATAGGGCTTGGGTGGGATGGCTGTCGGTGTAGGGACCGGGTGCTAGGGTTTGGATGATCAGCCATGATCTCGTTGAATGGCGGAGCAGGCTCGAAGGGCCGAATGGCCTACTCCTGCTCCTAGTTTCTATGTTTCTATGTTTCTATCTATTCTAATCCCATTTTCCAGCACTTGGTCCGGAGCCTTGTATGCTATGGTGTTTCAAGTGCTCATCTAAATGCTTCTTGAATGTTGTGAGGGTTCCTGCCTCTACCACCCTTTCAGGCAGCGAGTTCCAGATTCCAACCACCCTCTGGGTGAAAAAGTTTTTCCTCAAATCCCCTCTAAACCTCCTGCCCCTTACCTTGAAACTATGCCCCCTGGTTACTGACCCCTTTACTAAGGGGAAAAGTTCCTTTCTATCTACCCTATCTATGCCCCTCATAATTTTGTACACCTCAATCAGGTACTGCCTCAGCCTTCTCTGCTCTAAGGAAAACAACCCCAGCCTGTCCAGTCTCTCTTCATAGCTGAAGCGCTCCAGCCCAGGTAACATCCTGGTGAATCTCCTCTGCACCCTCTCCAATGCAGTCACATCCTTCCTATAGTGTGGCGACCAGAACTGCACACAGTATTCAAGCTGTGGCCTAACTAACGTTTTGTACAGCTACATCATAATCCCTGCTCTTATATTCTATGCCTCGGCTAATGAACGCAAGTATCCCATATGCCTTTTTAACCACCTTATCTACCTGTCCTGCTGCCTTCAGGGATCTATGTACAGTACATGCACACCAAGATCCCTCTGATCCTCTGTCCTTCCTAGGGTCCTACCATTCATTGTGTATTCCCGTGCCTTGTTTGTCCTTCCAAAATGCATCACCTCACACTTTTCAGGGTTAAATTCCATTTGCCACTGTTCTGCCCATCTGACCAACCCGACTATATCGTCCTGTAGCCTCAGGCTTCCCTCCTCGCTATTTACCACTCCACCAATTTTCATGTCATCTGCGAACTTACTGATCATACCTCCTACATTCATATCTAAATCATTAATGTACACTACAAACAGCAAAGGACCCAGCACTGATCCCTGTGGTACACTACTGGACACAGGCTTCCAGTCACAAAAACAACCTTCGACCATTACCCTCTGCCTCCTGCCACTAAGCCAGTTTTGGATCCAATGTGCCAAATTGCCCTGGATCCCATGGGCTCTTATCTTCTTGACCAGTCTCCCATGCGGGACTTTGTCAAAAGCCTTACTGAAGTTCATGTAGGCTGCATCAACTGCACTACCCTCATCCACACACTTAGTCACCCCCTCGAAAAATTCAATCAAATTGGTTAGACATAATCTCCCCCTGACAAAGCCATGCTGACTATCCTTGATTGATCCTTGCCTCTCCAAGTGGAGACTAATTCTGTCCCTCAGAATTTTTTCTGATAATTTCCCTACCACTGATGTTAGGCTCACTGGCCTGTAATTCCCTGGTTTATCCCTACTACCCTTCTTGAATAATGGTACTACATTAGCTGTTCTCCAGTCCTCTGGCACCTCCCCTGTGGCCAGAGAGGTTCTGAAAATTTGTGCCAGAGCCCCTGCAATCTCCTCCCTTGCCTCACACTGCAGCCTGGGATACATCTCGTCAGGGCCTGGGGATTTATCCACTTTTAAGCCCGCTAAAACCGCTAGTACCTCCTCCCTCTCGATACTAATTTGTTCAAGTATATCACAATCCCCCTGTCTGATTTCTATGCCTACATTGTCCTTCTCCATAGTGAACACAGATGCAAAATATTCATTTAAAACCTTACCTACATCTTCCGGCTCTACACACAGATTGCCACTTTGGTCCCTAATGGGCCCTACTCTTTCCCTGGTTATCCTCTTGCCCTTAATATACTTATAAAACACCTTGGGATTTTCCTTTTCTGCCCGCCAGTGTTTTTTCATGTCCCCTCTTCGCTCTCCTAATTTCTTTTTTTAAGTACCCCCCTGCATTTTCTATACTCCTCTAGGGCTTTCACTGTTTTTAGTCCTTTGTATCTGCCAAAAGCCTCCCTTTTTTTCCTAATCCATTCTTGTATATCCCTTGACATCCAGGGTTCCCTGAGCTTGTTGGTCCCACCTTTGACCTTTACGGGAACATGTTGGCGTTATACGCTCTCTATTTCCTTGCTGAAAGACTCCCACTGCTCTGATGTGGATTTTCCTACAAGTAGCTGATCCCAGTCCACTTTGGCCAGATCCTGCCTTATCATATTAAAATCGGCCTTCCCCCAATTTAGAACCTTTATTTCCGGTCCATCTTTGTCCTTTTCCATGACTACCTTAAATCTCACCGAATTATGGTCACTGTCACCAAAATGCTCTCTTACTGACACTTCTACCACTTGCCCGGCTACATTCCCTAGAATTAGTCTCTTGTAGGACTTTCTACATGCTGGCTTAAAAAGCTCTCCTGGATGCACTTTAAGAATTCCACACCCTCTAAGCCTTTCACACTCTGACTATCCCAGTTAATATTGGGGAAGTTGAAGTCCCCTACTATTATTACCCTATTATTTCTACACTTCTCTGAGATTTGCCTACATATCTGTTCCTCTATCTCCCCCTGACTGTTTGGGGGTCTATAGTACACTCCCAGCAAAGTGCTTGCCCCCTTTTTGTTTTTAAGTTCTACCCACATGGCCTCATTAGATGAACCTGCTAAGACATCATCCCTCCTTACAGCAGTAATTGACTCCTTGATTAATATTGCGACACCCCCTCCTCTTTCACACCCTCCTCTGTCTCGCCTGAAGATTCAATACCCCGGAATATTGAGCTGCCAGTCCTACTCCTCCCTCAACCATGTCTCTGTTATAGCAACAATATCATACTCGCAAGACTCCTTGCATTAAAATAAATGCCATCCAGCCTTGCCATACTCCCTTGTGCCGTTACATATTTGCTCTGCCTTCCAGGCTGACTTGTTTTTTCCTTTATATTTGGCTGTGCATCACCCCCTATTATAGCCCAATCCATATCCCATCCCCCTGCCAAGTTAGTTTAAACCCCCCCCCCCCCCAACAGTACTAGCAAACCTCCCCGCAAGGATGTTGGTCCCATTCCGGTTCAGGTGCAACCTGTCCGACTTGTACAGGTCCCACCTTCCCCAGAAGCAGACGCAGTGATCCAGGAAACTAAAGCCCACCCTCCTGCACCAACTCTTTAGCCACGCATTCATCTGCTCTATCCTCCGATTCCTATAATCACTAGCACGTGGCACCGGGAATAATCCAGAGATTACAACCTTTGAGGTCCTGCTTTTTAATCTGCTACCTAGCTCCCTAAATTCTTGTTGCAAGACCTCATCCCTCTTTCTACCTATGTCGTTGGTACCAATGTGAACCACGACCTCTGACTGTTCGCCCTCCCCCTTGAGAATGCCCTGCAGCCGTTCAGTGACATCCTTGACCCTGGCACCAGGGAGGCAATATACCATCCTGGAGTCACGTCTATCCCTAAATCTTTAATATAAATTGTGAACAACAGCAGTCCCAGCCCTGATCCTTGTGGAACACCACTTCCCATCTTCTGCCATTCTGAATAACTACCCTTTACCCCTACTCTCTGCTTTCTGTCTTGAAGCCAGCTAGCTATCCATTCTGCTACTTGTCCCCTGACTCCACATTCTCTGACCTCATTCATTAGTCTACTATGTGGTACCTTATCAAAGGCCTTTTGAAAATCTAGATAAATTACATCTACTGCATTACCCTTGTCAACTCTCTCTTTTACCTCTTCAAAAAATTCAATGAGGTTGGTCAAACAAGACTTTCCCTTTTGAAATCCATGCTAACTATTCATTATTATATTTTTGGTTTCTAGATGTTCTTCTATTTTCTCCTTTAGTAGGGATTCCATTATGTTTCCTACCACCGATGTTAAGTTGACTGGTCTATAGATCCCTGGACATGTTCTATCCCCCTTCTTAAATATAAATATTATGTTAGCTATCCACCAGTCCTCTGGCATTACACCTTGTTCTAACAAATTATTAAATATGTGTTGTAATGCCTCTGCTATCTCCTGCCTAAATTAATTTAAAATGCACGGATGTAATCCATCCGGATCAGGGGTTTTATCCTCTTTGAGTTTGATTAGATTATTTAATATCTCTCTTTATTTTAAATGCAGTTATCTCATTAATAATTTCATCATCCGATGTCATGTCCACTTGTTCTATCTCCCTGGTAAATACGGAAGCAAAACAATGATTTAATATTTCTGCCATCTATCGCTGCCTGTGGTATTATTCTGTCCATCTCTTAGCGGCCCTATTACAATCCCGACCTTCCTTTTTTTATTTATGTGCTGTAAAATATTTTACTATTTTGTTTTATGTTCCTTGATAATTTAATTTCATAGTTCCTCTTTGCCTTCCTAATTGTTTTTTTTTTACTTCTCTCCTAATCTCTTCATATTCTCCCTTATCATGCTCTCCCCTGCTGTCCATGTGCTTAATGTATGCCTTTTTCCTTACCCTCAATTTTTCCCTTATGACTTTATTCATCCATGGTGTCTCATTAGTGTTTAGCTTGTTGTTGTATTTTAGCGGAATATATTTTTCTTGGACTCTGTTGAACACCGTTTTAAATGTTTCCCATTGCTGTTTTACGTCATTTTTTGCCAATATTGTTGTCCATTTTATTTTCCCAAGTTCTATTCTCAGCCCCTCAAAATCAGCTTTTCTCCAATCTATTACCCTGGTCTTCGTCATACTTATGTATGAGATAATTGAGAAAATTAGGTGAAGAACCAGGGGCAACGATACCATCAAGCGTGAAAGACTGGAGAGAAGATAAGGTAAATCAGGACATATTGGTTAGATGATGCATAACTTGAGCTTTAAAGCTGCCTCCTCCCTCCCCAAATAAATGTAACTTTGCCTCATGAAACATGATGAAACCCACAATGGAATTAAATATATATTTTTTTAAATAGCTAATTTTTGTCCTGGATTGTGCTACCAGTTTTTTCTTCTTCATTCCCTTGGAAAGCATCTCATCTCCACTTGGCCCCACCCCAGATTTTTGGGTTGAGATTATTGACTTGTAGGGAAGGAACTGCATCCCACCACTGTGTGGCACAGTGTTAGTATGCCAATGCACCACTGGGATACTCTCCACTGTCATCTTAATACCACTCTATCCTGAATCCCAATCCCATGACGGTGTAATGGAGTTTACATAAGCAGAGAATCATTTTTTGCCTCAAGTTTATCACAATGTAGCCAGAGAAATTTTAGTCTGATTCTTAAGTATTGCATAACTTGTATTTAATCTCCCCAATTTTGTTGCAGTCAACCATTTCTCTGTCATTTTTATGTTGTTTGATGACTAAGAGAGCCAGGAAAGTTTAACTAATGACACAGTGGTATATGTTTTCACTAAGTGAAAACGATTGTCATTACTTATGACTTATTGTCCTTGTCAGATAGCTACAATGGAATGACAGATGTGATTGTATCGAGACTGTTAAAACCTGATCAACCTAATTAAATTCTACTTGTAACGCTGACGTATATAATCTCAGAACCCAATGTGACGTGAAAGTACCTTAGTCAACACTCTTGTATATGCTTCAGTCCTGGTTTGAAGAAAAAACTGATGTTTTGATTTTTGGAAAGAAAATGATGATGGAACAGTGTTGGTGGAGGTTGGCACATGTTACAAAAGGAAGCCAAATTATTCGATAACACTACCTGAATAACAATGAATAAGCTGATATATGGGAAACTAAAGGGACAGCATTAGGACTCTGCAACTGCACGGGGCCCTGAGCCATTCAGCGACTCCGAGTGGATCTAGTGATAGGACGCCTGCATAAGGGTATTTAGCTGATCCCTGAACATTTTGTCAACTATTTTTATGTTACACATTGCAAACATGCCTTTTCATGATCCTACATGAGTGGATCTGACACCAAATTATGTAGATATTATTTAGGATCATTGTCTATATAAAATGTAAGGGCCCCAAAACAAACTTTGGCACTGGGCCCCCGCAAGGCACGCACCACTCCTGCCTATAGGTAGCAATTGTCCAGTATTTAGAGATTGCTAGAATTACTGAAATTAGGAATGAATGATATTCTATAGCTGGGGGGCTTCCAACGCTTTTAGGGATATGCTCATGTTTTCAGAAAATGTGCTTCTCTCATTTAACCTTGAGTGTAATGAGATAATGCATGTCCTCATATGATATTTTGGGCTAGATTTTCAGTATAGACAGTTTTGGGGCGCTAACCTTAGCGCCCGCCCGAAGTTAGCGCCCGCCCCAAAGTAGCACCCCGTTGCCGGAAATTCAGTGGCTTCGCCCTAAGAGGTTGGTGGAGCGCTAAAAGAGGCGTTCCACTACTATCTTTAGGCGCTAAGCCGGCGGTGCAGAGCGCAGCGCCCGAGCTCGGGCGCAGCGCACGGCAGACACTCTGGTGCCAGTGAGCTCTTAAAGGGGAAGGGTGCATGTGTTTTTTGAGGAGGATGATGATGATGATGATGAGGAGCGTCGTCGTCGTCGTCGTCGTCGTCGTGGTGGTGGTGGTGGCGGTGGCGGTGGCGGCGGCGGTGGTGGCCGGAAACATAAATACACCGTTCACAACAACACACTGGATCCTTCCACACAACACATGCAGACTGCCTTGTATAGTGCAGGAGGAGTGCCCTTTAATTTGCGCTCCCCAGGGTGTGTTGCGTTCCATTTTACAAACGCTCTGGACGCCAGCCGCACAATGGGGCGGTCCGACTGAAGTTTGGATTCGGGGCGGCCAAAGGGCGTTGCACGAGGATGTGACGTCATTTTCTGCGCGCGCACCCGGGCGGCCGCTAAACTTTGCGCCGGCGCTAACGGGCAACTTAATTTGGGGCGGGGCGCAAACTGCGCTGCGCCCGGGCGCTACACGAATAGCGCCCGAAAATCACTTCTCTTAAGGCGCTAACTGCTGGCGCAAGCAACTGAAAATCTAGCCCCTTATCCCTCTGTGAAATAGCATAGAACCAAAGAATGATTACAGCACAGAAGGCGACCATTCGGCCCTTTGAGCCCGTGCCGGCTCTCTGCAAGAGCACTTCAGCTAGTCCCACTCCCCCGCCCTTTCCCCGTAGCCCTGCAAAATTTTTTCCTGCAGGTACTGATTCAATTCCCTTTTTGAAAGCCATGATTGAATCTGCCTCCACCACCCTTTCAGGCAGTGCGTTCCAGATCATAATCACTCGCTGCGTAAATTTTGTTTTCCCTCATGTCGTCTTTGATTCTTCTGCCAATTACCTTAAATCTCGACCCTTCCACCAATGGGAACAGTTTCTCTCTATCTACTCTGTCTAGACCCCTCATGATTTTGAACACCTCTAACAAATCTCTCTCTCAACCTTCTCTGCTCTAAGGAGAACAACCCCAGCTTCTCCAGTCTATCCACATAACTGAAGTCCCTCATCCCTGGAACCATTCTTGTAAATCTTTTCTGCACCCTCTCTAAGACCTTCACATCCTTCCTAAAGTGCGGTGCCCAGAATTGGACACAATACTCCAGTTGAGGCCGGACCAGTGTTTTATAAAGGTTCATCATAACTTCCTTGCTTTTCTACTCTATGCCTCTATTTATGAAGCCCAGGATCCTGTATGCTTTTTTAACCGCTTTCTCAACCTGTCCTGCCATCTTCAACGACGTGCACATAAACCCCCAGGTCTCTCTGTTCTAAAGGCACCCCCTTTAGAATTGTACCCTTTAGTTTATATTGCATCTCCTCGTTCTTCCTACCAAACGTTAAATTTCATCTGCCACGTGTCCGCCCATTCCACCAGCCTGTCTATGTCCTCTTGAAGTCTATCACTATCCTTCTCACTGTTCACTATACTTCCAAGTTTTGTGTCATCTGCAAATTTTGAAATTATGCCCTGTACACCCAAGTCCAAGTCATTAATATATATCAAGAAAAGCAGTGGTCCTAGTACCGACCCCTGGGGAAGACCACTGTATACCTTCCTCCAGCCCGAAAAACAACCGATCACCACTACTCTCTGTTTCCTGTCACTTAGCCAATTTCATATCCATGCTGTCCCTTTTATTCCATGGCTTCAACTTTGCTGGCAAGCCTATTATGTGGCACTTTGTTGAACGCCTTTTGGAAGTCCATGTACACCACATCAACCGCATTACCCTCATCAACCCTCTCTGTTACCTCATCAAAAAACTCAATCGTATACTTACTCTTTAGCTTCAAGAAACAAAGTTGGCTCTAAAAATTAGGGAGTTGTCTTTCTGTAAGTCTCTAATGTCCTTTTGTGTTCTCTTTCTTCTGCTAGGAGAGAGTGGAGGGCAGGAGGTAGTGGGCAATCTGGGGCTCAGGCAGGGTTTGAGAGAGAAACGGGCCATCAGGGACCTGGCAGCACTAGAGGAAATGGCCGGACCCAGAAACATTTTGAGGGATTAGCCCAGGGCTGGTTTAGTAGTAAGTGGAATTTTTTTTATATATAATGAGATAACAAATAACCAGGTACAGTGAAAATAGTGAATTATTTTTACAGGCTAGTGAATTCCCTATGGCCTTGCTCACAGTTAGTTGAAGTAAATGATAGGTCTTTAAGCTTGTTGTAACAGGGTAAATTGATGGGTGGACCAGAGCAAGTCGGTGTCACCAGTAGCCGGAGGACTGACTAGTGATGTTAAAGTGTTATCTATTAAACGCAATAGGATCTGATGTTACCATTACACTTTAGGAATTACCTTCAGGCATTAACAATGTTACATTTCTAAATCTTGACTAGAGGAAGTAGGCATGACAAACCGGAAGTCTCAAGTAATTTATATATGCAAATAATAGATAACGAGTGTGTTTTTTGATTAGTTGATTTTTATTAATAGGATATTTGAGCCAATCAACAGACTTTGTTCCCATGGACATGATGGACACTCTCATATACCCTACAGACATGCCAGAGACATTTTTTATTATGCAGATAGATGGTTTATTACCGGTGGGTTCAGATGCAAGTACTCTCATCCTCATTGAATAATATGACAAATATGACTCTGTCCGTTCATAATCTAGGCATGACAATGAGTACCATGCCAGTGCAAATCATTGTGGAGATTGTTGATAGCTTCACTGGTATTCATTAACAATGATCAGACAGTCGGACTATAAGAGGGAAATTATTGCATTAGGACCAAATGTTACAGCAGATTTTCTTTCAGAACATGGTCTCAGTAACAAATGGTCATTATTAATAACTGGAATGAGCAATTACGGTGACAAAAGAATGGAAGATGTGTTTGCAAATCTAGTCACAGATCAGCTCTTTTATAAATTACAGGAAACCATTTCTGTCAAATGCGATTGGCCCTGCCACTCCTTTGAGTGATTATACCATCATGCCCATAAGTAACTTGTTAATGAGCGCTCAGCTAACTTTATAAGTTTGGGGAAGAATACTCTCTTGCCACAAGGCTCAGGGGCAAATGGCATTTGTCATGAATCTTATCATGACTCATGAAGTAACACTGGGTGACCAGCTGGTGGCACCGTCCAAGGAGTATAAATACTCGGGCGTGGGCCCAGCTTACTCAGGATGTTTCTGTAACCAGGAACTAGTGATGTAACTAGAATCTCATGGTTGTGAAACAGTTGATTAAAGCCTTGTTTTATACTCAAACCAAGTGCTCAGTTGTGGCAAAACCACTAAGTGACTTACATAATTGTCTGTAACCAATGTTATTACCTCTAGCATTAATTGTCTGTAACCAATGTTATTACCTTTCAAGTTGGCTCTGGTTAAACAGAGCTAGATCAACAACATCGCGATCTGACGCGATGACGTCATCACGTGGGTCATGTGACATCCCCTTCGGCGGGAAACGGGATGACGTCATGACGTCAGAGGTAGAGGGCGGGGCCAGCCAGTCCTCGTCTGGATTGAAAGGGAAAAGACCTGTTTTGAGCTTCTCCTGTAGTTTCTTGTTTTGTAAAGTTCTTAGACAATAAATTCAGTTTGTTAACTTCCAGTGAGTTATAGATTCTTTGTTAGGAGTGCAGAGACTCCTACACAGTAGTCTTTTTACATCAGCATTTGTGTCCAAGGCAGCAAAATTACTGCGCTCAGCTCTCCCAATGGTTCGTTTGGTAAATGCACCATGCAATGTTATCCTTGCAGCCATGCATCCTTGTACTCTGGTGTGGTAATGCACAGACAGCTCATCTGAACACCAGTTAATTTACCATGTTGCTGCAGATGGCAGCCCTTAATTTGCCACCGGCACAGTAAAGGAAACAAGGTGGTATTACTGCCTCCGGAGGCTCCAGGTCCCTCCCAAGTGGTAGATTCCGCCAGTGCCTCTCATGCACTGGCATGAATGGACCTTCCTGAGTGCGTGATAAAGGCACCAATCATTGCCACATACAAAGCCGCACATTGCGACGTTAAAACAACTGGGTGTGTGCAAATATTTATTTCTTGTTCCATTGTTGTGGAATCCTTTCCACAATATAAAAGGGAGCATTTTGCACAGCACCGGGATCCAGAGGCAGTGCTGCTGAATCACTGCTTGAAGTGTCTCTGTAGTATAAATAGGCACAGCACCAAAGAGGGGAATCATTATTGATGTAGCACCAAACTACAACAGAGTTAAAATACAGTAACATTGGGCTCATTTGTCAGCAGGGAGTACACCAACTCTTGTGTGGCATGTCTTTTTGGCATACAGCAAGTCTTTTTCATTTACCATTTTTTGCTGATCAGTAATCGGTAACAATGGTAACCATTTATGCATTTAATCATTAAATTCAACTCCTTACATTTTAGGTTAATAGGTGAAGCTTCAGTTCAGCTAGTTCATAAGACTCTGCTGCTGCGATGAGAGGTAACAACATAAATATGCAGTGTAAAGATCAAAGAACAAAAGCACAGACTAAATGAAAGAACAAAACAGTTCTAAAATCAGTAGTGTCTCCAAGAGAAATTCATGCTCAAATGATGTCACAATAAGCTTTTTATAACAAAACAACATGTTTTAATTTATGGCTTTCAAAAGCCCCAACTCCTGTGATTTTCTGTGACAACCTTTTCTGTTGCAAGTATAATAATGGTGCTTTCTTTTGTAAGTTAAAAAAAATATTTTCTCCCTGCATCAGGGCACCTTCCCCAGCAGGAGAGGTGCTCCCAGTAAAGGATGCTCGCTCCAGTTTTCCTTCTGGGAATGTAAAGCAGCACATTAGGGGAAAAAAACCCCCAGGAGTGACCACTTTCAGGGAAGGAAGCGAGGGAATCAGCCAGGAGCAGCACTTTGACGTGGGAGGGGAGAAGCTGGACATGGTGTTTTGGGAGGGAGAATAAATGGGGATGGGGTGGAGGGGCGGGGGGGGGGGTGAAATAAGCTATGAGGAGTGCTTCATGGGGACAAGAGAGTGGGAGAAGTCAGGAACAGCATCTTGGGGGAAGGGCTGGGAATGGAACTTTGAGGGGGAGAGAGCAATGCCAGCAGGAACAGGAGGAAGGAGAGTGGCGATATTAACTGATGGAGGGGGAAAATAGGAGATGTAAGCATTGACTCGGGGGGAATGAGGAAGGAGGGTGGAAGGGAAAGACACTGCCAGCATTAACTGGGTGGGGGGTGGGAGGAGAGGGAGAATGGAGCATTCCAACATTAACCAACAAGAGGGATAAAGAAAGAGAATGGACATTGCAGCATGAACTGGGGGTGGACTGCTGTCACAATGCACTGATATGAAAGGTGTCAGTATAACTACAGTCTTAGTTCTTGTCAGGTTACCAAAATATATTTTACTCTTTTCCCCTAGTGATTTTTCACAGAGTTCTGATAATATACTGCGAGATTAATGCATTCCAGTATCAATGGTAATGCCTCACATTGGAAAGATGACCTTTTTCTGATTCTATATTTTCTTATGTTCCTCAAAAATGTATAACAAAGGTGTACTTTACACTGACCTTATGGCAATGCAGACATCTAAACCTGATTCAAATGTTATTAATTATCGGCAAGTCATTCATTGGCTCTGAATGTCAATGTCATCATATTGGCCTTGTGCTTGGCATTTTCGTGTTGTGATTGACATAAAAAAAGACACAGTTGCTATTAGAAACAGTCTAGGTTGCTCCTGTGAGTTTCGATAGCAATGTGATAAATGCCTCAAAATGCCCTACAGTCACAACCTTTTGCCTTTAGACAAATCAATAATGCCTCCTGTGGAAATTAAGACCCTTTGAGGATTTGTGTAATGACTGTTTTCCGAAAGGCTTAATCCAGATTTTCCAACAGTGCAGCCAGCCATTGTTTCCATAGACACATTGATATGTTCCAGGGAGATCACTGTACACAGATCCAATCTATTGCATGCAGGTGCTCCATATAGATAGCATTTCCCCCATGGTATGCACAATGCAAAGAATGGATAAGTAATAAAATAAAACTAGAAAGTGCTGGAAATGGACAGCTGGTCAGTCGACAGCTAAAGATAAAGACGGGCTTTCATTTCAGGTGGGCTCCTTCATCAGAACACTCCGATCAAGAGTCCGTTCAAGGGTAGGTTAACTTATCTTTCTCTTTCAGATGCTGTACATTTCCTTGCATTTTATGTGTTTCCTTTAGATTCCCAGCATTTGTGCTTTTTCTTTCTATCCTGGGAGTGATTACATTTGATATGGCTACCAGGCATTTTATCAACAGACAATGGAGGAGTTGTAAATATTTACCCTGGCAGCTGGTTACATCTTCTGGTGGTTTTTTAAAAAGATAAAAAAGGCAAAAGAAAGACTTGCATTTATATAGCGCCGTTCACATCCTCAGGACATCTCAAAGCGCTTTACAGCCAATGATGTACTTTTGAAGTGTAGTCACTGCTGTAATGCAAGAAACATGGCAGCCAATTTGCGCATAGCAAGCTGCCACAAACAGCAATGTGATAATGACCAGATAATCTGTTTTCGCGATGTTGTTTAAGGAATAAATGTTGGCCAGGATACCTCCCTTGCTCTTCTTCAAAAAAGCGCCATGGGATCTTTTACGTCCACCTGAGAGAGCAGACAGGGCCTCAGTTGAATGTCTCGTCCGAAAGACAGCACCTCCGACAGTGCCGCACTCGCTCAGTACTGCACTGGGAGTGTCAGCCTAGATTTTTGTGCTCAAGTCTCTGGAGTGGGACTTGAACCCACAACCTTCTGACTCAGAGGCAAGGGTGCTACCCACTGAGCCACGGCTGAGATACAGGCTGTGAGAATGGCAGTCCACCCATGGCAATTATAATCCAGAGTTACATTTACAAACCAAAATTAAATCCACTGTCATTTACACCCCTGATTTTATGAGGCTCCAGGACAAGCAACTGAGCCCCACCGAGGGTGCGCACAGGTCAGGAAGTCAGGCATGCAGACTAGTGAAGAAAAATGCCAGCATTTCAGAAGCTCTGCTGGTAACCAGTGCAAGCCTCATTATATCTACAAATTATATTTAATTTATATTAGCACTTAATAGCCACATTCCATTAAATCTGAGCGGCAAATCAGATTTTCCATACCCCCATCAGGCTAGCTGTTGGTGCTAGGCAAGCACTGTGCTGGAACCTTATTCTAGTTATTCGAATGAGCAAAATAGTGTGCACTTTTGCCTAGTTTTGTAATGGCAGCTAGACGTTCCTGGCACAGATTTTGCCAGGACTGCAGGACCTAAAGAAAGAAGCTTACCATTCTTGTGCTACTTTTTGCATAAGGATCGTCCAGGGCATCTCACAGTGCCTGCTGTTAGTTAGATGTGTCTCTGCACCCTTCAGATCAAAAGAAAATTGCCCACAAAGTTGCTGAAAGTGTGAGCTGATAACAAACCAGCGAGGGGAAACAGGGCATCTGGGCTCCTGAGTGAACAGGGCAAGCAACTGGATCTCTCCTTAACCAATCAGATTTAACGAGTGAAATAAACACAAGGAGGACTGAGAAGGTGGTAAATTCAATGTTAAATCAGGTACAGAAAGAAAGAGCAGGAAAGAAAGTCTGGATTGAGAGAGAATAAAAGAGACAAGAAAAAAAAATAATTTTTACATTTTTTAAATCTCTCCAAAAAATTCAAAATCTGAAGGAATGAGACTCCACACTTATAATATTTAATTTTCAGTGCCAGAGAGGTTGATTGGCAGTCATTAACACTTACCATGTCATTAAAAGTGTACTTATGCTTGAAATGACAAGACTTAATTTTCTGTGGCGAGTTTAATGGGTAATTAATGGGAAAATACAGCAAGTTCCTAAAAAAAAAAAGGCAAGGCGAAGTGCGAGATGCTGTTTTCGCGAAGCTAACGGCGGAACTCGGACAGCAACTTTTGGATATTCAGATTTAACCGCGCATCTGCTGCTCGCCTGGAGTTGTTGTACAGGAAACTTTGTGCTATCCGGAGGTGAGCTATCCGGCAATCTGGAGCCACCGGCAAAAATCAGCAGCCATTTAAAATTCTTTTTGTTTGTTTTTTTTGCTTTGTTTGAACAGTCAAGCTGTGCAAGGTCTGTAGCTATAGCAACAGCTTCAGCTACAGAGCTTTAGGGCCACACCCGAGTGTTTAGAAGCTGTTGCTAAGCAACAGTGTTTGTTGTCAAATACGGAGATAAGAATCTCCGTATCTCTCAACATTAACTCTGGAGAGTACGGAACTTTTGAGGCAACGGCAGCAGCTCGGTCCCATGGGTGCCGGATAGCACAAAGTTTCCTGTACCATTTATCCATAAATAACGGTGAGCGCTATTTGCCTTGCCATTATTTTGACAGCAAATTCTGGCCCATTGTTGGTGATACCGGCAGGCAAACATTTAATGCATTTATATGACATTCCTCGGTCTGCTATTTTAGTGGAACTATTACCGCCTTTAAAATAAATGGGTTGTTGTTTGTATCAAAACAGCAGCAGAGGGTGTCTGCTAACATTGGCAAAGGTTATTTCCAGACTGTAGTGATTGACAGCTGTTGGCATAAGAAGACAGTGCAATAGAAGAACTGAGACGCATGACATCAAATGTAGAGCAAGATAATAGCTGTTTGAAATCTGTGGGCTGAATACTCATCTTTATAAAGAGGGGTAAAAACGAATGACCCAATAAATATCTGCAAAATGCGCATTTTTCTGATGTTTGCTTGGTGCTATCTAATGAATATTAAACAAGCATGCAAATGAGGTGGATGTGCATTGGAGTGTGCTTTGTTTATGCAAACAGAAAGAATGAATGTACACAGCCTTTCCTCAATAATTCATTGTTCCTCAGTTGTATTATTAATTTCTAGTTGCAGACCCTGTTAGCTGAAAGCCAGGCAGGCAGTTAGTTCAGCAGTTAAAATGATAAGCATTTCAAATCAGCTGTGTACAGTCTGATCTGGGTGAGAAAAGCTGTTACACGAGAAGTAAAAATCAACACTGACTAAACAAAGGGGCCCTTCGCTCTCTCTTCCACCACCCCCCCACCCCCCGTCCACCACCCCATCCACACTACGTGACATGTGATGCTCTGCATGTGCATAACTGATATAAAAAGGTATATCGGGGCACAAAATCATGTAGTGAAGTAAAAAAAACATTGCAGATACACAGCAAGTCAGTCCAGCTTCTGAAAGTGAAAGGCAGGTAACAAAATGTTAACCTATCTTTTTGTTCGCAGATGCTGTCCCACCTGCTGTGCATTTCCAACATTTTCTATTTTAATTTTAGATTTCCAACAGTTAAGGTTCTTCTTCTTTCACTGCCGAAAATCATCTGCTGTCTGCCCGAGGGGGACAGTACGATGCACTTACGCGAATGTGTATAAAAAATAATTCCACATCTCCAAATTACAAATGTCCTGGATGATAAAAAGCAATCATCTTTCAGTGTGAAGGAATACTGCAGGTTTTAATTTGCTTTCTAAAGTCTCAAGGGGGATGTACTTTCCTCTAGTAAGAAAAAATGTGAATGTAAAAGTAGTGGTCACGTGTTCTGCTTTTTGTACTCACATCTACTGTTTTGGCAGGGAGAGCAGCAACAAAGGAGGCAGGACTCAACCTGTCACACAGCACATGGTTGATATCAGGGAGAAAGTAACCCCATTAGTTGGAAATCAATGAGTCCTAGAGTTTTACTCCAACTTTACGTCAACTGCTCGGCGTCAGTTTTGATTACTCTCCTGTGAAATGCCTTGGGACTTTTTACTGTGTTAAAGGTGCTATATAAATGCAAGTTGCTGTTGTTGCAGTTGACATGCTGTACATTGGTAGCTTACCCTGTCTCCAGACCCTCGCAACGGTGAATAGAAATTGGTTGATAATCGAGAGTCCCCAAATTTGAGCCTTACACTTAGGGTACAACAATATCCTAGGCACAGGATTGAAGACAAGTACAATACAAACAATAAAATAAACAATTTTGATTGAGGGATAAACATGGGCCAGGACACCAGGAGAACTCCCCTGGCTCCTCCTCTTCAAATAGTGCCACAGGATCGTTTACATCCACCTGTAGACAGGACTTCAGTTTAACATCTCAACTGAAAGACAGCACCTTCAACAATGAAACATTCCCTCACTGCCACACTGACGGGTCAGTTTACGGTATGTGCACCAGCCCCAGCAAAGGGGCTTGCACCCACAACTTCACTCAGAGGCAAGAGTGCTCCCACTGTGCCAAGCTGACCAGAGTGGTATACCCAGGGTACACGCTCAGAGTGGTAAGTGTTGGACTGCTTTCTTGTTACTTTAAACGCCAGATTCCCCACACACTCAGTTGTAGCAATTGCAGGATCAGTCTTTACTGAAACCTCATACTTCACAAAACCAGTATGAGAGCGGAGACATCATACTATCCACAACCAGTATGAGCTCTGTTGAGACATCAGACTCCACGATTCCAGTATGAGCTGTTGAACAGTGGTTAACTCACATCTCTTATACCAATTTCACCTTTAATCACTACATTCCATGCATACCACCAACAAATCAAAGATACACAAATTTCAATTGAATAACAACATGTAAACAAACATGCACTTAACTTTTCTAATTATTTTATCGCCGTTATAAACTCTTCTGATCATTTTATTACCATGACCACAAGTGACCTGATTTCCCGACTTGTTAAGCACGCAGGTCAGCCTTCTGATCTGTGGGGAGACATTTGCTTACAATCTCATGCTCAGCAGAAAGGTGTATTACCTCATCGGGTGCTGATCCCACAGACTGCCCAGAAAGGGCATTGAGGTATCCAGGTAGTGTAAACTTTCGTTCCCACAGTAAGTACACTGCACCCATATAGAACTCAGACACAGAGACTCAGAGGCTAATCCCTCAAGGGAGCAATTGGGGCACAAAAACTAGCAGCCCAGGCCAAGGAAGGGAAAAATCAGCCAAGATCCCTGCTCTTGTTTTCTATCAGGTGAAGGCAAGGTTGCGTTCAACTGTGATGGCCCCAAACAATACCAACAAGAAACTGGCACCACCCTGACATGAAACGTTGGGCTAGATTTTCAGTATAGGCAGTTTTGGGGCGCTAACCTTAGCGCCCGCCCGAAGTTAGCGCCCGCCCCAAAGTAGCGCCCCGTTGCCGGAAATTCAGTGGCTTCACCCTAAGAGGTTGGTGGAGTGCTAAAAGAGGCGTTCCACTACTATTTTTAGGCGCTAAGCCGGCGGTCCAGAGGGATAGCGCCCAGGCGGGGCGCAGCGCGGGTGCGGTCATTTTTGGACTGACAGCAGACCCCGTGGCGCCGACCAGCTCTTAAAGGGGGAAGGGACGAATTGGTCTGCTGCCACGCCCTGCACACTGCAGCCTTGCAAAGAGGCCTCAACACTGCTGCTCAGCCCCAGGGAGTCATGGCAACGCCAGAGAAGGCCCGTCAGCGTGCCCTGCGCTTCTCAGAGGGTGATCTGGACATAATGGTCACAGCTCTGGAGGTGAGGCGCAAGATCTTGTTCCCAGAGAGTGGGAGGAATCCAACCCACCACGACTACACCAAAGCCTGGAAGCAGATCGCCCAGAGGGTGACGTTCACCGGCGATGCCCCCAGGACCCACAAACAATGTCGTAAAAAATACAACGACCTGACCAGGATTGTCAGGGTGAGTACCCTTTCCAGTCTCCTCCTCATTCTTGCATGTACACCTGACATGATGGGCAAAGGGAGCTGAAAGTCCTATTGGCCAGCCCTCAGCCAGCAGCATTGGGACAGTCATGAGCATCAATTGGCCATTCGGCACTCTACACTCTGGCCAAGCTATTCCACCATGGGAGGCTGTGCACACTACATCAGGGCTTCACTCTGGCCAAGCTATTCCACCATGGGAGGCAGTGCACACTACATCAGGGCTTCACTCTGGCCAAGCTATTCCACCATGGGAGGCAGTGCACACTACATCAGGGCTACACTGCGCACTTACAGCCCGTCCTTTCTCTTGCAGGCTAAAGTAGCCTTTAATCGCCAGGCCCGTGCCAGGGGTGGCCGCGCCAAGCTGCAGAAGCTCACTCGGCTGGAGGAGCGCATGTGTGTGCTCATGGGAGCCCGTGTGCTCGTCCCCACAGCGTGCGGAGTAGCCGACCCTCCACTGCCTGGCAATGGTAAGGACCTCGCCTTTTGGCCCCCTCGCGTCGCACTGGCCCATCCGAGCTACCTCCTTTGCCACTGTCCCACCAATGCGCTGAATGCCACCAGTCCTAACTCCCTCGCTGATGCCGTCTCCTCACTCTGAAGCTACTCTTGTGCATTCCTGCTTTCAGCTGGTGACGACCAGGACCCTGAAGCTGCCAGTGACAGCACCTCCGAGCAGGAGGAGGAGGAGGAGCAAGCCGGACCATCGGGGGAACAGTCACGTCCCGCAGGAGAGGAGGAAATGCTTGACACCTCCTCACTGGATGAGTGCCTGGAGGAACTGTCGCAGGGCAATGCAGCTTCTGGGACCAGTGGCGTCCAGCCACCCAGGAGCCGTGCGCGTGGCCCGCAGCCTTCCCCCCAAAGGGGGCAAGGATCAGAGGGGAGTGCTGCTGATCGGCACACTCGCCGCCACCAACGTGGCAAGGGTCCCCTAGTTTGGCCCCCTCCTCCCCAGCGGGAGAGTCGCGACTCCAGTCCGTACACCTTCACCTCGGAGGCGTTGCGGAAGCTGGATAAGATGGCCGGGGATTCGGACCGGCGCCACACGGAGCTCATGAGCGTGGTGGGGCGCATGCCTGAGGCCATCGAGTCGCTGGCGACCAGTGTGCGCGAGTTCGGGGCAGCAACTGCCACGAGTGGCCGCATGCTGACTGATGCCGTCAAGACCCTGGCGGATGTGATGCGGGCGCACACCAGGACAACAGGGGCACTCACTGCTGCCACACGCGCTGTCTCAGGCAGGCATCGCCAGGGCAGCCGCCGCGCTGGACCATCCCAGCAAGCCGCCCCTCGGCTGATTGTTAAGGATCCTGCAGTGCGGGCCCGGCCGAGTGCCACCGTGCCACAGCACCAGCCAGCGCATCCCAGACGCCAGCTGGCCCACATTGCGCCATCCGTCGCCGCCATTCCCCCACTGGGGCGTCAAGGGCAAGTGGCTGCAGCTGATGGTGGCCAGGCTCAGGTGCGCCACTCAGCAGACGGCCCCTCGAGGCCCAAATGCCGTGTAGGCCGCCCCCCAGCGGCATCTGGCGGAAGGGCATCTGAGCCTCAGGCGCCTTCCCCCAGCCTCGCAGCAGCCACTGGGCAGAGCTTGCGAAGGAGCAGCAGGCCGGGCAGGGGAGGCAAAAGGCTGGGCAAGGTCTCGCCCTCGCGGGCCACTCAGTAGAGGGTGTGCGCAGCTTTCCTTTTATATGGCGGTGGCCATCTTTATTTTGCCCATGGTTGTGTTGTTGGAGGGCTTATTTTTTGCGTTAGGCCGACGTTGAGGCCCGGTTTGAAGAAATGTGGAGTGACTCCTCCCCAGTTTGTGGGAGTGAGTCGTTTGTTGGGCTTTTTGTGGGGCCTGTTTATTGTTTTTGGGGATTCATGTGGGAAGGGCTTTTCATTTTTGTGTAATAAATAATTATCTTTATTCATGCAGTCTCCATGGTTGTTCTTCTTAGTGTTTGTTGGCTTCGCCGGCTGAGGGCTTGCGGAGCGGCTGCATTCATCTTCCCTCATGGCCCCTGGCCATTCCCTGACAGGGGGCTTAGAAGTACCGTGTAATAAGGTGGCGTCGTGCGGCCCTTGGCCCTGGTCGCTCCCTCCTGGGAACGTACTCCTGCTCCTCCTCCTCCTCCTCCTCATGCTCCTCCTGCTCCTCCTCCTGAGGTGCTGGTCCAACGTCAGGTGGCAGTGCCTGAGTCCTGCGGATAGCCAGGTTGTGTAGCATGCAGCAAACCACCACAAATTGGGAGACCCGGTCCGGCGAATACTGGAGAGCTCCTCCGGAGCAATCAAGGCAGCGGAACCGCTGCTTGAGGACCCCAATAGTTTGCTCGATGATGTTGCGGGTGGTTTGATGGCTCTCGTTGTAGGCCTCTTCAGCAGCGGTCTGGGGCGCGCGGAGCGGGGTCATGAGCCAGGTGCACAAAGGATAGCCTTTGTCCCCGAGTAGCCATCCTCTTGGGGGAGGCTGTGCCTGGAACATGTCATGCACAGTACTCTGCCGCAGGATAAAGGCATCGTGGCTGCTGCCTGGGAAGCTGGCATTGACTGCCATGATGCGCTGCTTGTGGTCACACACCAGCTGCACATTCAGAGAATGGTAGCCCTTCCTGTTGCGATACTGCTCGCCATGCTCCAGAGGGGCCCGCAAAGCCACATGCGTACAGTCAATGGCGCCCTGCACCAAGGGGAATTCCCCGAGTCTGGAAAATCCCAATGCGCGCTGATGCTGGCTCTCCAGGGCCATGGGGAAGGAGATGAATTGGCTTCTCCTTCTGAACAGTGCTTTGGTCACCTGGCGGATGCAGCGATGCGCGCCGTACTGGGAGATGTTTGCTATGTCCCCAGCAGCGTATTGGAAGGAGCCGGTGGCATAGAAGTTCAATGCCACCGTCACCTTCACTTCCACTGACAGAGACGTCCTGCACCTGAGCTTTGGCCGCAGATCTCGGCGAAGCAGGTGGCAGATCTCTGCAATCACCTCCTTTCGGAATCGGAGCCTTTTAACACATCGCGCGGCACTCATGTTTAGGTAGGAGCGCTGCTGGCGGTATAGCCTGACTGGGTAAGGCCTACGTGGCCGACGCCTGTAGCCCCCTCTGCCTCTAGCCAGGGCTGCCCCTCTCACAATGCGTCTGCGAGCCCCACGGACATGGAGCTGCAGCTCCGCGTTGGCACCCCATGCAACCCCCATCAAATCCTGGCAAACACTCAAATTTCCAAAAGGCCACTTGCAGCGCTCTGGCCTGAGTCCAAAAATACCTGAGCTCTTGCTGCTTGAAACCAGTTAGCTATCCTCCTTGTTGTGTCTCCAGAAATGCGTTGCACAAGAGTGTTTTCTGAAAAAAGGCTGGCCTTTATACTGGAGAGCACGTCCCCTTTAATTTGCGCCCCCCGGGGCCTGCGCTGGTTGTGTTGCGTTCCTTTTTCCAAACGGTCCGGCCGCCAGCCGCACAATGGGGCGGTCCGACTGAAGTTTGGAATCGGGGCGGCCAAAGGGCGTTGCACGAGGATGTGACGTCATTTTCTGCGCGCGCATCCGGCCGAGCGCTAAACTTTGCGCCGGCGCTAACGGGCAACTTAATTTGGGGCGGGGCGCAAACAGCGCTGCGCACGGGCGCTACACGCATAGCGCCCGAAAATCACTTCTCTTAAGGCGCTAACTGCTGGCGCTAGCAACTGAAAATCTAGCCCAGTGACTTCAGGAGAGGTGGGGGAAAAAAAGAGGAAATAGCAGAGAAAAATTCAAGCTGTTACAGTTAGATCTCAAAATTCCGTATGATAGGGGTGAATGAAAAATAACTTTAGCCATTAATGACATCTATTGTAAGAATAAATTAAGTAGTGTGGTACTTTTGAACTCTGCTTGGATAAGTTAAATTTATCCATCACCTTGGAAGTTCTAGTTTAATCCATGATCAGTTTGGTTTTAGACATGCCACTGCCCCTTCCACTCGTAATCTAGACTTTACACCTCTGGAAGTATATTGTTGAACACTTCAGTGAATCATCTGTCACTGTCTTGTGCCAGGGCCTAGGACTGTGCACATTATAAAGCCTCCCACCAAAACAAACCTTATGGCTATTCCTCTGAAAGCAACCTCTCTATGCTGTAGTTGATGACTCATCCTCTGACTCTTTTCCCATTAACTCAAGAGTCCCACAGAGCCGTCTCCCACTCTTTTCCTTCTTCATATCATTGATCTCCAGCTATTATTCAGCCCTATTATTCATACTGACGATTGCACTCTACATCCATAAACTTCCTTCAGCTCGCGCTTCCTTGGTGCTCCCAACCTCCATTCTTTTTTCAATGCAATGGCTGAATCAATACGTCTAAATCTCCACTATTCCCTTCATTGGGCCAATGGAAAGCTTGTTTTTCTTTAAAATATTTTAGATCCAGTCTTTTTGTTTCTCACGATTCTAACAAACAAATACTACTCTTTCCTTTGATAGTCCCACGCTTAGTCTTTCTTTATCTATGGAAATTCTTGGCCTCGACCTCCCCTAAATTTAAACGGGACTCCCATATTACCTCCATTGCTAAATATGCATCCAAATTTCCACTTCTTTTCCCCTCAACAACTCAGAACTCTCTATAAACTCTGTCAACTTTGATACCCCCACACAATACCAAAAGGAAACTGGCACCTTGCCAGTTGGAATTTTGCTTCCATATCCAGGGAGGTTCTTCTTGGACCTCTCTCACATACCTGGGCAGTGTGCAATAAACAGGCACTCCTTTTCTCAGCTCTAACCTCCAAACTCTCTCTTCATTGTGTCTTTCTCTTTTATTGATACTACTATGGTCGGTGCTCCAATGTATATTTTTTTTATTCGTTTATGGGATGTGGGCGTCGCTGGCAAGGCCAGCATTTATTGCCCATCCCTAATTGCCCTTGAGAAGGTGGTGGTGAACTGCTTTCTTGAACCGCTGCAGTCCGTGTGGTGAAGGTGCTCCCACAGTGCTGTTAGGGAGGGAGTTCCAGGATTTTGACCCAGCGACGATGAAGGTTCAGCGATATATTTCCAAGTCATGATGGTGTGTGACTTGGAGGGGATCTTGGAGGTGGTGGTGTTCCCATGCGCCTGCTGCCCTTGTCCTTCTAGGTGGTAGAGGTCGCAGGTTTGGGAGGTGCTGCTGAAGAAGCCTTGGCGAGTTGCTGCAGTGCATCTTGTAGATGGTACACACTGCAGCCACGGTATGTTGATCATACCCAACTCTGTCTTTCTGTCACCACCCTAAGCTCTACAACCCCCTACTACTCTGACTGACTGACTGCCTGATATCAACATAGGTGAGCCACAGCTTTCTCCAACTCAATATTTGGCTTTCTCCTAAAACTACTCATCCTGGCCCTTGACCCCAACCTCCTCCCTAGCTGCTCACAGAAGCTAAACCCCCTCGATATGCAATTTTGTATTTGATCCTGAACTGGATTTCAAAGCCACGTCCAGGTTGTGACAAAGACCATCTATTTCCACATCTGCAACATTGCTCACCTCTGCCCTCACCACCACTGAAACTCTTATTCACGTCTTTGTTACCTCCAGGCTCAATTCCTGCAATTTCCTCAACAGTCTACTGAGTTCCATCCTACATAAACCTTGATTTATCCAAAACTCTACTGCCTGCAACTTAGGTTTCACTAACACCCATTTAACTATCATTCTGTATTTTCAGATTTCCATTAGCTCCCTATATCCCAATGCATCAAATTCAAATGCATCTCATTTACAAATCAGTGACTGACATGAATCAATCATTCATGAAAGAAAGACTTATGAAATAATACTGAGCGGCCTACGGGTGGCGCTGTCCAGGGAGAGTATAAATACTCGGGAACGGGCCCAGCTTGCGCAGGACATTCTTAACAGGAACTAGTGAAGGACACAACTAGACCTCCATGTTGTAAAACAGTTGATTAAAGCTTTGTTTAACGCTGAGATCAAGTGCCTAGTAGTTTTCTTACGTCAGTGACCTTGCCCCATCCTACCTCTGGAACATCCTCCAGCCTCCCACGTGCCCTTCGCTCTTCCGGTTCTGGTTCCCTGTGCATCTCCCCTTCTTTCTGCTCTATAGTTTTCAGTCCTACACTCTGATGCTATTTTCTAAACCCTTTACCTGGATACCCCTCGCACTGGCTTCGAAACCTATCTCTTCGCCTATGCCTTCAGCTATCTCCTGCTACTAATGTCCATTTTTATATCCCTGCATTTTTTCCACATTACAGATGATACATAAATGCAAGTTGTTCTTTGTCATTCAACCTTTTTTTGTTCCTGATGTGCTCCAAATATACTGTCATAAACACACGCTATCCTCCAATGTTCCCACTGTGTTGAAATCAAGACCTATCCCATAGTCTTCTACTCCAGATTTTTGCCAGGACTTCAAAATGTCCTTCAACTTCCCTTTCTCTTCCTTTAAAACCCATGTTTGGCATCTCCCCTAATGACAACTTTCAAATTCACTTTGTCTTCTCTTTCAATCTTATCAACCTTTGTGGCTGAATGATGGACATTTGCCTTCATCTTTGATTGTCAAGAAAAGAAGTAAAAAAAAGGTCTGGATTTATTTAGAACTGATTGTGCTGGATGCCGGAGTATAGGTCATATCATTCATTTACTCTGTTGTAAACATATCATAATAATTGTTTATTAAAGATATTTTTTCACATTCCCTTTGTTATTTCATAACATTGAAATAAGTATCATTTTCTGGAAATATAAGTAACTGCATGAAGGTTTGAAGTGTTGTCAAGGGATCAGTGGGCAACATATTGGAGTGAGATTCACTGTCATTTGGGGAGACATTTCTTGCAGGATGGGAAGTTGCTTAAAACAAATATGTATTGATTTAGCAATTTTTCAACAAGTATAACTTACCAATAACGCAGTAAATTTTTTCAGTGTGTACCTGAACTGTTTTGATTGTCAGCCCTTTCTCAGTGGGCAGCACCCTTGCCTCTGAGTCAGAAGGTTGTGGGTTCAAGTCCCACTCCAGGGACTTGAGCACAAGAATCTAGGCTGACACACCAGTGCAGTGCTGAGGGAGTGCTGCACCGTCTGAGGTTATGTCTTTCGGATGAGACGTTAAACCGAGGCACCGTCTGCGCTCTCAGGTGGGTGTAAAAGGTCCCACGGCACTATTTTGAAGAAGAGCAGGGGAGTTATCCCCGGTGTCCTGGCCAATATTTATCCCTCAACCAACATAAGAAAAACAGATTATCTGGTCATTCTCACATTGCCGTTTGTGGGAGCTTGCTGTGCGCAAATTGGCTGCCGCGTTCCCCACATTACAACAGTGACTTCACTCCAGAGTGGGCCTTTGGCGTAGCGGTAGCATCCCCGCCGCTGGGCCAGAAGGCGTAGGGTTTCGAACCCCGCTCCAGACAGTCCCAGCAAGTGGAGTCAGAGCTCCGGCTCTAAATTCTGGGTTGATATCCAGCGGGATACTTGCGTCTGTGGGTGTGGGTGCCCCCCCCCCCTCGTATGGGTTGTGGGAGCCCGTAAAACCCTCCCGCCATAGGACTAACCACCCTAATGGCTGGTACAAAGATGGTTACGGTCACGGAAGAATTGTTAATCGTGGCCAGAAATCCTTCCACCACTTCATACAGTTCCCCAAAGGGAACAGTGTGAAGACACGTACGACGACGACTTCACTCCAAAAGTACTTCATTGGCTGTAAAGCGCTTTGGGATGTCCTGAGATCATGAAAAGGCGCTGTATGTAAGTCTTTCTTTCTGATCTGTGCTGAATTAGCTCATTTTAGTCAAAGTACCAGTTGGGACACTGCAGCTGATCCCATTTCTTCTGGACTCAGAAGGAAGGGGAAACTCAGCAGAGATTACACTCCAGATTGACATAAAAGAAAGCGTGTAAATAAATGGAAAATGCAAATTTAGATCTTGTAATACTTCTCAAAACTTTGGGATATCTGCAAACTAAAACAAAAATGGACTAGTAATCAGGGATTTGGACTCAAGTCTGGCATCTATACAGCCCTGTGGATGGCCTTGACAGCTTCAGCTGCTCACTCTGCTCAGAGATAGGCCTTTGTCATTGCATGACTGCTTCCTGACAGGTTTCTGAGGGAACAACTTTGACAGCATCTGTAGAGGTGTCTCTAGGCTGCAGCCTTTGGCTCTCCCTACTGGATAGGACACCATTGGTGTGTGTGTGAGGATAAAAAGTACTGACATAGAAAAAGTTATTTTTGTAGAGTGCAGTGCTCCTGCAGAAGATTCTGCCTAAAGACAGCTTCAAGAACATTTTTTATTACCAAGATTGTTACTTCCAATCTGTGGCATGTTGGATGCTGAGTAAACCCCAAATTACATTCAGCACAATTTGGGGGGAAAATTCGGTTGCTTTGCACCTCCAGTTAATGCCCTAAGAGGGCGCTAATGGAGCACAAAGCAACTAGCGCCGCTCGCGAAATTGACCAGACATTTTGCTAAACACTACTGCCACGATCTCCTGCGCCAGCAGATCGTGACGTCAGTCGAGCGTGCAACGCCCCGGACCGGATATTGAGTGGCGCCCCCTACCTTTCCGCCTGCCGCTAGCAACGACAGGTTGAGGGGAGTGTTTTGCAGTCGGGAAAGGACTGGGGGAGTGCTATTTAAAGGCAGCCGCTTCCTGCCTTTTTTTGTCTGCGACATTTTTGCACCACGCATTCTGAGGGAGAGAGAGAGAGAGAGAGACTTCTGGAGAGATTCAACGCTGTGTGAAGGAGTTTTGGGTACTGAGCAGCACTTTGCAGGTTCATTTTGATTTGACCTTCCTTGCATTGATTTAGAAGAGACTATGGGGGCTGCACTCTGAGCTCTTTCCCTGGGCCTCTCCATTGTTCTTTCCAGCAGAATTGATGTACAGGTCTCTCCAGGCTGAGATTCAAGGCTGCAATGAGCAGGGTGTGGATGGAGAGCAAGATCGACCCTCTCCTTTAAGAACTGGCCGGCGCCAGTGTATCTGTGTTCCATTGCTGACTGACATCACATGAGCTTCGCCAAAGCTCTGAGGTAGCGCCTCGCTCCTCGGCGTTAGCGCCTTAAGAGAGGTGTGTAGCCTGATTTAGCGCTCCAATCACTACTTCCAGGGACGATAGAAGCCAAGTTTGCAGTCGGAGGTGATAATTAGCGCCAGGCACTAAACTTTGCACCCAGGGCAATACTGAATTTCTCCCCCTTTGTCTTTTAAGAAAATTCTTCTAACACAATCTCAGGCTTTTCATATGTGACTATGGGCCACTAATAGAAGGTTAGTGGAATAGGCTACAAAACAAAAAGTTCCAAGTATTTTACAGCTGAATTTTTTTAATGAAATTGCTTAAATTTAACAGGAATTTAGTGACAGGGAATTGAATGGGAACAAGGCTGAACATGGATGACATCTACTCTTTAAAGATCTAGTAGCTTTATACTATTTGTTGATTTTTCTTCCCACACTTTCCTTCGTCCTCTCTTGAAGGCTGACTGACTAGGCTGGGTACAGTTCCCCAGGGACAAGTTGGCTTCCGGTACCTCAGTGAAGTGCCCATTCTTTGTGTATGAGCTTGTGTGGTAAGTGCTGGCAGGATGTTGGACTGTAGGTGTTGTCACAGCTGAGCTCAATCCTGCTTTCACCTGACATCCATACACACACTTTCCAACATGATTCACTGAATCGCAATAAAGAAGTGGGGACTCTGGCTCATTTTTTTCACTCCTTAACACATGGTGATTGGCCAGTGCTGCTGGCTGAAGATTGAGCAGGTGGCCGGTGCCACATTACCCGCCCACTTCTTGCGGGCACTCAATATGCACCCATACTAGTGCAGGCACCAGTCATTGAAAGCAAATGGGGGAACTTCCCTGACCCTGGAGAGTTGCAGGGTCAGAGGTGGGAGTTCCCAATGGGTGCAAATGTCTGACTGTTGGACTTGCGGATTTGTGGTCCCTTTGTCTCTCTCTGTCACTCGTTTCTCGGTCTTTCCCTCTCACTTGATCTTTGACCCCAATCTTTCTTTCTGTCCCTTAATCTGTCTGTGTGATCTATCTTTATCTCTGATTTTGGTCTCTGTCTCTATACCTCCCCTCTCTTTTTGTCCTCCTCTTGTTCCATACATATGTCTCTCTCTCTCTCTGCATCGATATGTATGACCTCTTCCACCAATCTGTCTGTTGCTTGATCTTTTAGCCTCATGTATGGTCCTCTCAGTCTGCCTCTTTCGCCTATATGTAAATACTTAGAAAAGAATCTATGGCTAAATATGTGGATGGACCATAGGCTGGGTTCAGGGAGCAGAGCAATGGTAGGCTGGTGTGAGGTGCAGGAAAGAGACCAGAATTGAGTGCTGGTCTGGAGTGGAGTAGAGTAGAGATGGACCCTGGGAGCACACTACAGGTGCTGACTCCAGGAGACTGGGAAGGCTCAATGCTGAGATGCGGAGAGGGACAGGGAAACTGGGGTCTGGCAGTAGGAGGCTGGGGAACTCCGAATGATCAGGAAGTAGCAAGAGGTCAGGCAGCATAAGACCTTAGGTTCAGCATTTGGGAGGCTAGGTCCAGAGTCAGCTCAAGAACACAGAGGCTGGGGCTGTGCCACCTTGATTACATTTTCACACAACCAGACTGCTGTCACCTGTCCCTGCAGTCACCAACACACCTTCTCCAGTTCCACTGGAACTTTATTATTGAAAGCACTGGGAGGACTTGTAACATATTTCCTGAATGCAAAAGTTGTGAAATACATTTGAAGGGCTTATCTTTCTCTCTCTTAGGCAGTCCCTCGGAACCAAAGATGACTTGCTTCCACATTAAAAATGAGTTCTCAGGTGACTGATGAGTCCAATGCGGGACCTACAGTCTCTGTCACAGGTGGGGCAGACGGTGGTTGAAGCGGCGGGTGGGTGGGCTGCTTGGGTTGACGTGCGCTCCTTGCACTGCCTGTGCTTGGCTTCCGCTTGCTCCCGGCGAAGAGACTCGAGGTGTTCGGCGCCTTCCCGGATGCTTCTCCTCCACTTTGTGCGGTCTTGGGCCAGGGATTCCCAGGTGTCGGTGGGGATGTTACACTTTTTCAAGGAGGCTTTGAGGGTGTCCTTGAAGCTTTCCTCTGCCCACCTGAGGCTCTCTTCACGTGTCAGAGCTCCAAGTAGAGCGCTTGTTTGGGGAGTCTCGTATCGGGAATGCGGACAATGTGACCCGTCCATCGGAGCTGATTGAGCGTGGTCAGAGCTTCGATGCTGGGGATGTTGGCCTGAGCAAGAACACTGACGTTGGTGCGCCTATCCTGCCAATGGATTTGCAGGATCTTGCGGAGGCAGCGTTGGTGGTACCTCTCCAGTGCTTTGAGGTGCCTGCTGTACATGGTCCATGTCTCTGAGGCATACAGCAGGGCAGGTATCACTGCTGCTCTGTAGACCATGAGCTTAGTGCCAGGTTTGAAGTCCTGGTCTTCAAACACTCTCTTCCTCAGGCGACCGAAGGCTGCACTGGCACACTGAAGGTGGTGTTGGACTTTGTCATCGACGTCTGCCCTTGTTGACAGTAGGCTCCCGACATTACCTAGTCTAACACTCCAGTTATTTTATAGCAGTGTTGTCTCCAATTTACAGGAGCAATGCCATAGGCGATAGGCTTACTTTTTTCAAACTTTGTTTTCACAATTGAATTTTATTTCCCCCCAAACCATTTATATTTGGGCAACATGCACAAATAAATTCTCCAATTAAAGGCAAACTTCATGGGTCAGATGCTGGGGGTCTGGACTTTTAAACTACATTCATCTTACAAACTTTGAGACGAGAAGCATTAAGCAAGGGAATGTACAGAAACTGGTTATTTGCTTCTCATCCTCCGGTGTACTGTTTAATTAAAATAAAAACATGAATTAGTATTTTACACAGCGCTGTAATGGCCTTTGCCATTTTCTGTTGTCTTTTAATAAATGCTTATTGCTATTCTAAACCGTCATTAGAAAACCAAACAGTGAGCCTGTACTGCCAGTAAGGTAAAGTACAAAACCCAGATCATTAGGGATTCACTAACCTTATATATGTTTAATGTCTAATTTCTCGACGATAGTTATACACAACTTAAAATGTCTCTAACGGTGCGGGGGTGGGGGTGTGGAGTTGTTGCAATGGCAACTCCTGTATCTAATAACAGGATAATTAAATCAACGGCACTTTTGAGGAGTGTGTATTTCTACTGGTACCAGCTTGGCTAATATCCTTAGGACTCATCTTCAGTAATAATGTGTTAATTCTCTTATTGATGCAATTAAGCATTAAAAGCTATTGAATTAATAAAAACAGAAAATGCTGGAAATACTCAGCAGGTCAGGCGGCATCTGTGGAGCGAGAAACAGGGTTGATGTTTCAGTTCGATGACCTTTCATCCTGAAACATTGGTTTAACGTCTCATGCGAAAGACGGCGCCTCCAACAGTGCAGCACTCCCCTGGAGTGTCAGCCTAGATTTTTATACTACAAGTCCCTGGAGTGGGACTTGAACCCACAACCTTCTGACCTAGAAGCAGAGGGTGCTGCCAGCTGAGCCACTGGCTGACACAGAGATGAACAATATACCTTCCATAGGTCTCTATATTATAATTGTTTATAGCATTCACATAAATACTGTGGCAACAAGAGCAGGTCAGAGGCTAGGTATTCTGCGGCGAGTGTCTCACCTCCTGACTCCCAAAACCTTTCCACCATCTACAAGGCACAAGTCAGGAGTGTGATGGAATACTCTCCACTTGGCTGGATGAGTGCAGCTCCAACAACACCCAAGAAGCTCGACACCATCCAGGACAAAGCAGCTCACTTGATTGGCACCCCATCCACCACCTTAAACATTCACTCCCTCCACCGTGGCTGCAGTGTGTACCATCTACAAGATGCACTGCAGCAACTTGCCAAACTTCGGCAGCACCTCCCAAACCCATGACCTCTACCACCTAGAAGAACAAGGGCAGCAGGCACATGAGAACACCACCACCTCCAAGTACCCCTCCAAGTTACACACCATCCTGACTTGGAAGTATATCGCCGATCCTTCATCGTCGCTTGGTCAAAATCCTGGAACTACCTCCCTAACAGCACTGTGGGAGTACCTTCACCACACAGACTGCAGCGGTTCAAGAAGGCAGCTCACCACCACCTTCTCAAGGGCAACTAGGGATGGGCAATAAATGCTGGCTTTGCCAGCGACGCCCACATCCCCTGAACGAATAAAAAAAAGCAATATATATTTGCCTTGCACTTGACTCTGACACTATATTCCTCTAAAAGTTTAATTGAATGTCTGTAGTTATATTGATGTAGAACTTTGGGGAGCATTTCTTCACATAAATTTATTTGAAGTAGCTTGACAGAAATGGAAGAAAATGATTTTGGATTTAAAGTACAGCTACAAAAATAATGGCTCTGTATAGATATAAAAATAAATTTTCACATTCATGTATTTCTCTCTTCAAAATTGGAGTAATTTAGTTCCATTGTTCCACTCCGTGTTTCTCTTTTGCAAATGTACAGACTGGAACAGGAAACAAGTAATAAACACAAGAGGGTCCAAGAAGCTCCCCCAATAATTTAGTCGGTAGAGGCAACACCCGATGTGGTGCTGAGAAACACAGACCAGGACGATCCTAGGTTTGATCCCTACTTCGTGTCTCATTATTTCATCTTCGCTAGGGAGCAGCTGGTACACTGTAATTGGTCCCAAAGTCCCAAGAGGAAAAATCAGACCGGGTTTTCCAAGAGCAACCTATGATGGAATGATCATCACATAAGACATGATCAGGTTGGATGCTGATGCTCTGTACAGTTGAATAGCCCACTGGCATGCTGTCTAGCGGCAATACTTTTGTAAAAAAAAAACAGGAGAAATGCTGGATTTACAGCTCACTAACAAAATTATGGGAATGCACAGTTTTAAAAGTGTGTTTCCCGAAAATGTGATTTCACTAGCAAGAACGATTTTTAAAAAAATGTCCACTTACAACACACCTTTAATGATGATCCTTTTAAATGAGTTTTTCACTGGTTTCTAATCAGTTCCTGTGACGAGAGCGTGACCTTTATAATCTAGAAAGCTGCATATTCTTCACATCCTGCCTTTGCAGACAACATGCACCCCAATACCAATAATTACAATCACCCCCATTACGGTAAATGTGCAATGACAAATCCATGCCAATGGATGTATCCTAATCTCTGTAACCTCCTCCAGCCCTACAATGCTCCGAGATCTCTGAGCTCCTTCAATTCTGGCCTCTTGCGTATCCCCAATTTTAATCATTCCTCCATTGGTGGCCGTGCCTTCAGCTGCCTAGGCCCTAAGCTCTTTACCCCTACGTATTTGACCAAATGTTTCGTCACCTATCCTAATACCTCCTTATGTGGCCCGGTCTCAATTTTTGTCCGATAACGCTCCTGTGGTGTGCCTTGGGACATTTTACGACGTTAAAGGCATTGTAGAAATGCAAGTTGTTGTTGTTGTAAATGCTTCGGAATTCAAAATTCTGAGGGGTTTTGATGTAGTAAATGGGAGGCTGGGGGAACTATTTCACACTGGTTTGTGAGTTGGTAACTAGAGGGCTTCAATTGTAGATCATTACCAGAAAAACAAAGGGAGAGGTAGGGAGAACTTTTTTTAATCAGAGGGCTGTTAGGAGATGGAATCCCCAACCAGAAACAGTGGGGGGAGAGCAGAATCCAGAATAGCTTTTAAAAAGGAGGGGGATAAATATTTGACAAAGAAGCATTTTAAAGGGTACAGGGCAAGAGCCGAGGAATGGGCTTAGGTGGAGAGCTCTTTCAGAGAGCCGGCACAGGCACGACAGGCCGAATGGCCTCCTCCTGTGCTGTAACATTCTGATAATCTACCAGTATACACAGAGGCTGTGGCGCAGGGGCTGGAAGAGAAGCCATTGTTGGAAATGCTCTGGCTACAATAGGATGGGCAAGAATGGAATGAAGCAAAGGTTGAGCAGGGAAGGCTTTGGAGGAGGATGGTGGGGATGACCGTGTCAAAAGCTGAAAGATTAAGAAGGATGAGGACGAAGGACCACGGTCACACACACACACACACACACACACACACAGAGGATGTCATTTGTGGCTTTGATTATAGCGGATTCAGTGCTGTGGCAGGGGCAGAAACCTGATTGGAGAGATTCAAACATTAAATTGCAGGAACGATGGGCACAGATTTGTAGAGGTGACAACACATTCAAGGACTTTGGAGATGAAAGAGAAGTTGGAGATGGTAGTTTGTAAAAAGAGAGAGCTGGTTGCTTGTATTTATATTCTATTTCACAAGATCAAGAGATCATTACAGATAAGGAAGACCATTCGGCCCATCTCAATTCATCCATTCAGAAAGACCCTAAATTTAAGCAAAAGTGTTGTCGTATTACACAGCAGAATCCAGCAGGGCTACAGGAACTGGTGCAGAATGGAATGTCCCAAAGGGAAGGGCAGCACATGGCGATCACGCTCGTTTTTAGGTAGTGTAAAAGCCCCATTAATTGAGCTGCTTTGTTTTGCTGATTATACTTACCTCTAAAATTCAGTCCCCTCAAGTGCTGCTGATTTTTTTTTTAAATGGGCACCATATTTGTGAAAGATGGTTTGCAAATTGCTTTTTTGTTTTTTAGCTGGCGAGCACGCAGATAACGTGACGCATAAGTGAGGTAATGGCATTCTTCAGCGTGATTCATATTATGACCTTTGCAAACAAAATTAGATTTGCAGAATACTTACCATAATGGTAGCGCCCCTTTAAATCAAGGGTAAGAGGAAAAAACCTCAACGATATTAAAATTAATCAGAATTCTTTTGATCTGTTGATTTTATTTTTTATTTTAGGAAGCAATGGCGTTGATACTTCCTCTTTAAAAATGTGCATTCGATTCATTTCTTAACACATTACACAGGAGTGCAGCAACAATGAGAATAGAATGCAGCTCTTGCTAACTCGGAGAGGAAGAGCATATCCCTCCAGGGTTGTCTGAAAACACATCCTATCCTGGAATAACACCGGAAAATGGAATCATCAGAGTATCCACTTCCTGAATTAGAGACAACTTCTTGTGAAAGAACTAAAGCAATTTTAAGCTAGAAATTATTTTAAACAGCTTAACACCTCTGTTAAATGAGTGGACAGGGGACCATCATATGAATGCATTAGGTTTTCACCTGCTATTATTGTCAACGTTAATTTCTAATCTTTTATTTTCTCTAATACATAAATAGTGGTGAAGAGGGACGGGAGTCACTCTACTTGTACGTGGACAGGATTAGGCTATGCGTTTCTCTCCAGTTATTTTCCGTCGCCCCTTTCTCTTCTGAAGGCAGTGACTCATGCTGAGGTAAGATGTCAGCAGCCTTGCAACTTAGACGTAAATGGTAGGATGGCATTACAGCTACGCCATATCCTGACCTCAGCCAGCATCCACACACCGTACATCCAGCAGGGCTCAGAGAGGAGAAACCTTGGTTGATTTTTTTCCCCATCCTTCCCCCGAAGTCAGTGAGACCAGTTGCCACCTCCCACTACCAACCTGGCTGAGACAACGTACAACAAGCCAGGGATCAAACTTGAGGCTTTCCTGGTCTGTATGACTCTGTAGTTCCAGGGCATCCAAACAATGGCAAATGGGCAATCGAGCCCATGAAGACCAAACTAAGTTCTATTTGTGTTGATATTTCTTAGTCAGCTGATTTCTTCTGCTTGAATGTTACGGTCCTGGGGGTTTGAAAGGTGCTGTTCCTAGCACTGTTGCCCCATTGGTGAAAAGCCATTAAGTCAGCACTACAAGATCTGTTAGCATCCACAGCTTGAGATATATGCAGATTAATTGGAACATGGATTTTAATGCCTTGAACTTCCATGGTGTTCTCCCAACCTCCTGCCATAACTTCAGTGGTAGATCAACGGAACACCTGGAGAAATGCCGTACGCAGCTGTTGGCACCATTTCACCAGGAATTCCATCGATCTCCCACTGGAGAATCCCAATAGAAATTTCAGCCGTATATCTAGCTCATGAGGCTACATGGTCCATACTTCAACAGCACACAAAGGCATAAATCATTGGACAGCCTGCAGTAGCTGGTAGCACACCAGGCAGTACAATTTTCTTTGTTTTAAGACTGTTGCAGTAAGTGTATTGCTTCAAGCTGATATATATATATGGTATATATTAGAGAAACAAACTTGTATTCAGTATACCATAGCTGCTGTCAAAATAAAAGTATATATAGGTGTTTACTTCGTTGCATGCTGGCTCCTTTGATGCTTTCCTTTGAGCTGAAGCACTGTGCTGCCAAAGGAGTTACATTTCAATCGCTCACTTCATTTAAAAGCTTTTGGTCATCACAGTCTTCAAATCTGGACCAGTATGGGGAGATGACTTTTGGAACTTCGTTCTTTTTCAATTTTCACTGTACAGAGGGCTAAATGGGAGCTGAATCAAGTGTTCATTCAACTCCTGTTTAAGAACATAAGAACATAAGAAATAGGAGCAGGGGTAGGCCATTCGGCCCTTCGAGCCTGCTCCGCCATTCAATGAGATCATGGCTGATCTTCTGCCTCAACTCCATTCACCGGCCCTATCGCCATATCCCTTGATGCCCTTACTAGTCAGAAATCTATCGACTTCTGTTTTGAATATACCCAATGACTGAGCCGCCACAGCCCTCTGGGGTAGAGAATTCCAAAGATTCACCACCCTCTGCGTGAAGAAATGTCTTCTCATCTCAGTCCTGAATGGCCTACCCGTTATCCTGAGGCTGTGGCCCCTGGTTCTAGACTCCCCAGCTAAGGTAAACATTAGAGTACAGCACAGAAACAGGCCCTTCAGCCCATCGTGTCCGCGCCAGCCATCAAGCCCTGTCTATTCTAATCCCATTTTCCAGCACTTGGTCCATAGCCTTGTATGCTATGCTGTTTCAAGTGCTCATCTAAATGCTTCTTGAATGTTGTGAGGGTTCCTGCCTCTACCACCCTTTCAGGCAGTGAGTTCCAGATTCCAACCACCCTCTGGGTGAAAAAGTGTTTCCTCAAATCCCCTCTAAACCTCCTGCCCCTTACCTTGAAACTATGCCCCCTGGTTATTGACCCCTCTACTAAGGGGAAAAGTTCCTTTCTATCTACCCTATCATAGCCCCTCATAATTTTGTACACCTCAATCAGGCCCCCCCTCAGCCTTCTCTGCTCTAAGGAAAACAACCCCAGCCTGTCCAGTCTCTCTTCATAGCTGAAGCGCTCCAGCCCAGGTAACACCCTGGTGAATCTCCTCTGCACCCTCTCCAATGCAATCACATCCCTCCTATAGTGTGGTGACCAGAACTGCACACAGTATTCCAGCTGTGGCCTAACTAACGTTTTGTATAGCTCCATCATAACCTCCCTGCTCTTATATTCTATGCCTCGGCTAATGAAGGCAAGTATCCCATATGCCTTTTTAACCACCTTATCTACCTGTCCTGCTGCCTTCAGGGATCTATGTCCATGCACACCAAGGTCCCTCTGATCCTCTGTCCTTCCGAGGATCCTACCATTCATTCTCCCAGCATCCATCCTATTAAGCCCTGTAATAATTTTATATGCTTCAATGAGATCCCCTCTCATTCTTCTGAATTCAAGAGAATACAGGCCTAGTTTACTCAATCTCTTCTCATACGACAGTCCTGCCATCCCAGGAATCAATCTCGTGAACCTTCGTTGCACTCCCTCTATGGCAAGTATATCCGTCCTTAGATAAGGAGACCAAAATTGTACACAGTACTCCAGGTGTGGTCTCACTAAGGCCCTATATAATTGGAGTAAGACTTCTTTACTCCTGTACTCAAATCCTCTTGTAATGAAGGCCAGCATATCATTTGCCTTCCTAATGGCTTGCTGCACCTGCACATTCACTTTCAGTGACTCATGTACAAGGACACCCAGGTCCCTTTGAGCATCTGCATTCCCCAATCTTTCACCATTTAGGAAATACTCTGCCTTTCTGTTTTTTCTACCAAAGTGGATAACTTCACATTTATCCACTTTATATTCCATCTGCCATGTTCTCGCCCACTCACTGAGCCTGTCGAGATTCCCTTGAAGCCTTTTCACATCCTCTTCACAACTGACACTGACACCTAGCTTTGTATCATCAGCAAATTTGGAACTGTTACATTTTGTCCCCTCATCCAAATCATTGATATAGATTGCGAATAGCTGGGGCCCAAGTACCGATCCTTGCGGTACCCCACTAGTCACAGCCTGCCATTCTGAAAAAGACCCATTTATCCCTACTCTTTGTTTTCTGTCTGTAAACCAATTCTCAATCCATGCTAATATATTACCCCCAATTCCATGTGCCCTAATTTTGTTCACCAACCTCTTGTGTGGGACCTTATCGAAGGCCTGCTGCTATGAGTCAGGTATAAGTGTCAATTGAGGACAACATTCAAATGTACTACATTTTTAGTTATCGTTCCATCAGTCTAATACAAGAGCTGCCAGGCTCCTCATATACACAGAACTCTTACTTTCTGACAGTGCTGGTTGCCAACCACAGTAATTAGTTATAGGAAAAAAATACATATTAATGTAGAGTATTGGACATTTGAAGTGTGAATCAAGATTTATTATTCCATTACGAACAGATTTGAAGTATTGAATTGAAATAAAAGGAAAGATGGTTTTTACATAAAACATTTCCTCTTTAAGGAAGTGCACTCGTTTGTTTCAGTGCAGTCTCCATTTGCCTACGAAGGAATTATCTTGAGTGATGGTCCAGATTCGCACAGTAGACTCCCTGTGGTTCAGCGTGTATGAAAATGAGCTGGGCTGTGCTGATGTGATGTGATAATGGCCTGTTTCCTGCTGTGAACTGATGCCCTTTGTTAGAATTTATATGATGTCACTCCAAGACAATGCAAATCCCCCACTTATATTGTTAATGCTCTGAATTTGTCATCTTTACAATGTGAGGTAAATTCACCGGACTGGTGGCACGACCACCACCGCTAACAACTTGCATTTACCTAGCACCTTTAACTTACAAAACATCCCAAGGCGCTTCACAGGGAAATAAGAGGAACAGACACCAAGCCATGGGAGAGGGGTTTGGAGAGGTGACAGAAGGCTAAGCTGAAAGGACGGGTCTTGAGAAGGGTTTTAAAGACCAGAGTAGAAAGGCAGAAAGATTTAAGGAGGGAGTTCCAGAGAGAAGGCCCAAAGTGACTGAAAGCACCACCATCGAAGACACCGACCATGGGTATAGTAACGTATGCGATGCTATAATTACCTAGCCAGCCTGTTTGACTATTGAAGCAGTCTACAGCTAGTTTTCTACTTTAATTATTAATGTGGGAGAACTGAAAGGTAGCAATCATTATGGATACATTTCTGCTTATGTGCAATACTGAGTGTGCTAGAGCAACAACTTGTATTTATATAGCGCCTTTAACGCAGTAAAACATCCCAAGGCGTTTCACAGGAGTATGATGAGACAAAAAATTGACACCGAGCCACACAAGGAGAAATTAGGGCAGGTGACCAAAAGCTTGGTTACAGAGGTAGGTTTTAAGGACCGTCTTAAAGGAGGAAAGAGAGGTAGCGAGGCGGAGAGGTTTAGGCAGGGAATTCCAGAGCTTAGGGCCTAGGCAACAGAAGGCACGGCCACCAAAGGTTGAGCGATTATAATCAGGAACGCTCAGAGGGCAGAATTAGAGGATTGCAGATATCGGGCGGGGGGGGGGGGGGGAGGTGGCGGTTGTGGGCTGAAGGAGATTACAGCGATAGGGAGGGGCGAGGCCATGGAGGGATTTGAAAACAAGGATGAGAATTTTGAAATCGAGGCACAGCTTAACCGGGAGCCAATGTAGGTCGGTGAGCACAGGGGTGATAGGTGAACGGGACTTGGTGCGAGTTAGGACATGGGCAGCCGAGTTTTGGATGACCTCAAGTTTACGTAGGGTAGAACGTGGGAGGTCAGGCAGGAGTGCATTGGATTAGTCAGGTCTAGAGGTAACAAAGGCATGGATGAGGGTTTCAGCAGCGGATGAGGTGAGGCAAGGATGGAGACGGGCGATGTTACGAAGGTGGAAATAGGCGGTCTTAGTTATGCCACGGATAAACATCCATTTAAAAAACAATGTAGCGGTGACTATGTAAGTGTGAACTGAAAGGTCCAGTTGCGAATGTGTCCGATGGCGGTGACTATGAACTTCCTTTTGTTAGCACTTCCTTAAATAGAGGGTCAAATTCCAAAACAACAGGAAGTGTCTAAACAGAAAGTTACCATACCACCTCTCAGGAGAGTGCCAGGATATCACTATAACTACACTGTAAGCGCAAAAGATATGGGCTATGATGCTTCTGGTTTGGTCAGACACCATGCTGGTTGTATCTGGCGAGCTCTCTTCATCTCACTGTGTCTAACCTGTCCACAATTGATATCTAAACCCAGATCTAAACATACTGGAGCTCCCTGATATCTCAGTGGCTAACTGTACCACCTGGTGTATGACTGACTCATTCAGATCAGGAAGGTCTGACGTCCTAACATTGATCTGTGCCAAGTGAGTTGATCTGGAGCAGATTGGCAATGGTGATAGGAAGGGGGGGAAAAAAAATCAGCCATGGTTCACGTTCCTGTTCGTGATTTTATCCAGTGACTCTTGCTGAAAAGTATGACTCAGTGGATAGAGTGGGGACAAGATCATAGAAACATAGAAGATAGGAGCAGGAGTAGGCCATTTGGCCCCTCGAGCCTGCTCCGCCATTCAATGTGATCATGGCTGATCATCCAAATTCAGTACCCGGTCCCTGCTTTCTCCCCATACCCTTTGATCCCTTTAGCCTTAAGAAATATATCCAACTCCTCCTTGAATATATTTAATGAATTGGCCTCTACTGCCTTCTGTGGTAGAGAATTCCACAGGTTCACCACTCTCTGGGTGAAGAAATTCCTCCTCATTTCTGTCCTAAATGGCATACCCTTTATCCTTAGACTGTGACCCTGGTTCTGGACTCCCCGACCATCGGGAACATCCTTCCTGCATCTAGTCTGTCCAGTCCTGTCAGAATTTTAAAAGTTTCAATGAGATCCCCTCCCATTCTTCTAAACTCCAGTGAGTACAAGCCCAATCGACCCAATCTCTCCTCATACGTCATACATGCCATCCCAGGTATCAGCCTGGTGAATCTTCGCTGAACTCCTTCCATGGCAAGAACATCCTTCCTCAGATAAGGCGACCAAAACTGCACACAATACTCGAGATGTGGTCTCACCAAGGCCCTGTACAACTGCAGCAAGACATCCTTGTTCCTGTACTCAAAGCCTCTTGCTACGAAGGCCAACATACCATTTGCCTTCTTAACCACCTGCTGCACCTGCATGCTTACCTTTAGCGACTGGTGCACAAGGACACACAGGTCTCGTTGCACTTCCCCTTCGCCCAATCTATTGCCATTCAGATAATAATCTGCCTTCCTGTTTTTGCCACCAAAGTGGACAACCTCACATTTATCCACGTTATATTGCATCTGCCATGCTTCTGCCCAATCACCCAACCTGTCCAAATCATCCTGGAGTTTCTCGGCATCCTCCTCACAGCACACATGCCCACCCAGCTTTGTGTCATTGGCAAATTTGGAGATATTACATCTAGTTCCCTCGTCTAGATCATTAATATATATTGTGAATAGCTGGGGTCCAAGGACCGATCCCTGCGGTACCCCACTAGTCACTGCCTGCCACTCGGAAAAAGACCCGTTTATTCCAACTCTTTGCTTTCTGTCTGCCAACCAGTTTTCTATCCAAGTCAATACCTTGCCCCCAATCCCATGTGCCTTAACTTTACACGCTAACCTCTTATGCAGGACCTTATCGAAAGCCTTCTGAAAGTCCAAATATACCACATCCACTGGTTCTCCCTTATCTATTTTACCAGTTACATCCTCAAAACATTCCAGTAGATTAGTCAAGCATGATTTACCTTTTGTAAATCCATGTTGACTTTGTCCAATCCTGTCACTGTTTTCCAAGTGCTCAGCTATTACACCCTTTATAATGGACTCTAGCATTTTCCCCACTACCGATGTCAGGCTTACCGGTCTGTAATTTCCCGTTTTCTCCCTACCACCTTTTTTGAATAGTGGGGTAACATTAGCTACCCTCCAATCACATGGGTACTGTTCCAGATTCCATCGAATGTTGGAAGATGATCAGCAATGCATCTACTATTTCTAGGGCCACTTCCTTAATTACCCTAGGATGTAAATTATCAGGCCCTGGGGATTTATCGGCCTTCAGTCCCATCAATTTCCTTAACACCATTTCCTTACAAATACTGATTTCTTTCAGTTCCTCCCCTTCATCAGACCCTATGTTTTCCGACATCTCTGGGAGGTTATTTGTGTCCTCCTTTGTGAAGACAGAACCAAAATATGTATTTAATTGGTCTGCCATTTCTTTGTTACCCATTATAAATTCCCCAGATTCTGATCGGGCTCAGCAGCTGTGATGCTTCCCTCTCAACAGAACAGACAATCTCTGGGTGCGATTTTTGCCTCATTATTGCCTGATTTATCAGCTTGATTGGGGCAGTAGTGAGGTGAAAATAGAAAAAAAAAGTTAAATGCTAACTTGCTGCCTAAGGCTTTCCCGACTTAGGCAGGCCAGGCAGCACTCCGCCGTAAATATGTGGGAGCCTCAATCATCTACACAAATTAGGGTCCTATGACATATCACACTTTAGGAAGGATGTGAAGGCCCTTGAGAGGGAGCAGAGGAGATTTACCAGGATGGTTCTGGGGATGGGGGATCTTCGCTACAAGGACAGGTTGGAGAAGCTGGATTTGTTTTCATTAGAGCAAAGGAGGTTGCGGGGTGATTTGATAGAGGTGTACAAGATTATGATGGGTTTAGATAGGCTAGATGGGGAAAGGCTGTTCCCACTAGTTGATGGTACAAGGACTAGGGGACACAGATTTAAGGTTTTGGGCAAGAGATACAGGGGGGATGTGAGGAAAAACTTTTTTACGCAGTGAGTGGTGAGGACCTGGAAGTGGTGGAAGTGGAGACACTCAGTGTTTTCAAGGGGAGACTGGATAGGCACTTGAGGGAAATAAACTTGCAGGGCTACGGGGATAGAGTGGGGGAATGGGACTGACTGGATTGCTCTACAGAGAGCCGGCACGGACTCGATGGGCCGAATTGACTCCTTCTGTGCCGTTATGACTCTATGGCCTAGAAATTGGGTTGAGGCGCCAAACTGGCGCCAAGTTCGCCTGAGCGCAGGATTTAGCGCAGCGTTCGAGGCTTTAGCGATTGTCAGATATTCAGTTTCATTGCCCCTAGAGGGAGACGGGGCGAGGCTCGAGGCGCTCCGCGTCCCTCTTAGGGCGCTGAAACTGAATATCGCAGCGCAACGTGCCGCAGCGCCACACGTTGCGGCACGGCACGCTGCGGTACTGCAGGCCTTCCTCCCATTGTTAAGGGGGAGGGGCCTGCAACAGCGCGATCCCCGATCGCGAATGCCGGCAAAAGAGCCCGGCACCGAGGAGAAGTGCCGGGCTCTCGGGAAACAGCCGGCAATGCCGTTGGGGGGGGGGGGGTCAGGAGGACGGGGACGGAGGTGCTGGCAGGCGGCCGCCGAAAAAGGCGGTCGCCCCGCACCTCCACCTTAACTTGCGCCGCTGCCGGCACAGTAAGGCCCCGTGAACTGGGCACGGGTGGCGAACGGCACAACTGCGGCGTTCGCAACCAAATATCCCGAACGGGGCGCGAATGGGGTGCTGCGCACACCGATGACGTCATCGGTGGTGGCGCAGCGCAAAAGGCTAACGCCACCATTATCGCCCCAACTCAATATCGCGGGAGGCGCAGCCAGAGTGCTAAAGCCTCTGCCTGCCTCTTTAGGCGCTAACAAGTGGTGCTACTCACCCAATTTCTCCCCCCATGACTCTATATGACCCCAATGTTATTTTGGTCTTCCAATTGGGAACATGCGCGCTGAGCAAGCCCTGCCCTGTGGAACTCAATGTACAGCAGCCAAACGAGCGGCTTGTAAGGGACCGCTGGAGGCGGCTCGGAAAGCGCTCCTGGTAAATTCTTCTAATGATTTTTGTGCAGGTCTTCCTGGCCTCAGAAAATTGTCATCCAAACACCCCCCTCCGCCCCGCCATGATCACCTGCCCCCTCCCCCCTTCCTTAATTGAACGCAGCTTGCTTGGCCTTGCGGGGGAGCCGCTGGATTCACTGCCTAACCCCCGCTGCCCACTGGCAGCTCACTAATATTTAAACGAAGGCCACTCACCAACATTGATCGGGCCTCCTGCCAACCTCATTGGGCGGGCAGGTGGACCAATGGTCACACCCAATACCCAACCGATCTGCACCCAAAATAAAAATCAACCCCGCTGCCCAGCCTCAGAAATGAAGATTGGCAGCTTGGGTGAGGTAAGGGGAGGGAGCTGCTGGTACCTGTGGCACTGTACACCCAGTATAACCTTTGGGCGAGAAGGGGAGGGAGCTGCTGGTACCTGTGGCACTGTACACCCAGTATAACCTTTGGGCGAGAAGGGGAGGAAGTTGGGAGAAAGACACAAAAATCCAGCTCCAAGCTCAAATACATCACGCCACCAGCAAGCATTGCTGATAGTTAACTCCCTAGTGATCCTCACAAACAAACCCAGGCATATTAGCAGCCAGCATAATATGCACACTTAGGAAAACAAATACCTTCACAAAAAAGCTGGTGCAATCCTAGTGGACATAACTTTACTAATGGCTGAAATCCCCAGCTACAGAACAGAGGCGAAGGGCCATTACTAAGTATTTATATTACAGTCGCACTTCAAGCCTTTCCACCATCTACAAGGCACAAGTAAGGAGTGTGATGGAATGCTCTCCACTTGCCTGGATGAGTGCAGCTCCAACAACACTCAAGAAGCTCGACACCATCCAGGACAAAGCAACCCGCTTGATTGGCACCCCATCCACCACCTTAAACATTCACTCCCTCCACCACTGGTGTACCGTGGCTGCAGTGTGTACCATCTACAGAATGCACTGCAGCAACTCGCCAAAGCTTCTTCGGCAGCACCTCCCAAACCCGCGACCTCTTCCACCTAAAAGGGCAAGGGCAGCAGGCTCATGGGAACACCACCACCTCCAAGTTCCCCTCCAAGTCACACACCATCCTGACTTAGAAATATATCATCGATCCTTCATTGTTGCTGGGTCAAAATCCTGGAACGCCCTCCCTAACAGCACTGTGGGAGTACCTTCACCCCACAGACTGCAGCGGTTCAAGAAGGCGGCTTACCACCACCTTCTCAAGGGCAACGAGGGATGGGCAATAAATGCTGGCCTTGCCAGTGACATCCACATCCCATAAAAACGAATAAACAAAAAAGGAGTGATCTTTAATTCTTGGAGGACTCTTTTTGCTACGGAATCTACTCTGTTCATATTGTGGGACAGATTTCACAATCCTGGAGCAATGAACAGTTGTGCCAGGTTCATAGACCAAACGCAGATTGGGTGACCGCTTTGCGGAACACCTCCGTTCAGTCCGTAAGGGGGACCCCGAGCTTCCGGTCGCCTGTCATTTTAATTCACCGCTCCATTCCCACTCAGACCTCACCGTCCTTGGCCTCTTGAATTGTTCCACGGAAGCTCACTGTAAACTCGAGGAACAGCACCTCATCTTCCGATTAGGCACTCTGCAGCCTTCCGGACTCAATACCGAGTTCAACAATTTCAGATCATAACCTCGGCCCCTATTTCATTTTTTCTTGTAATTTTTCCACTCCTTTCCGCCCCCCCCCCTTTCCTTTTGTTTCGCTCTCACACCTGGCAGCTATCTCTTGCCCTGCCAGTACACTTTACACCCAATCTCAGCCTATTACCATCTCGTCTAGCTTCTAACACCTTTCATTGTCTCTTTTTTACTTCTTTTGTTTCTTTTATTCTTTTGTCCGATCGCAGCCCTGCCTCCGATCCACCTTTTCTTTCCAGTTTTGAAGAAGGGTTCTGTGGTGTATGTAACCTGTTCCACCTTAAGAGAACTACCTTAAGAGATGTACTACTTTCTCTTGGCTGCTGTATACTGTAATACCAGTGGTGACCACACCGGTATATAAGTGTTGTGTAGGGATTTGCTGGGCAGTTCAACCCTGACCTCCGAATAGTAAAGACCTGTTAAAGTTATTCTTGTGGTCTGTGTCCAGTGATTTATAATAAGCATAACTGGGACACACAGACTTAACAGTGGCGACGAGTCCGATCTTACCCTGCGGCAGTTTTACATCCAAGGCAGCTTCGTCCTCAGAACGGGCGTCGAGAAGAGGCATCCGCCCTCATCATCCTGCTGAGCACCATCACACGGGAGGCATCGAGAATCCGGGTTAAAAAGAAAAATTCTGACCACGAAGCCCTCCATCAGCGACAGGCAGTGATCATCCCTTCTACCACGGTGGTGGGTAAGCCGATCAGCGACACGAGCAGAAAGTCGGCCGCATTGAAAAAGGGCGGAGAACTCGACCACGGCCGGTGAAAAGGGCCGGGCTGCAATCGAGGCCGAGAGGCGCAGCGACTGGGGCAGCTTAAGGCACGAGAGCCGCGGAGAACTCAAACGCAGCCGGTGTAAAGGACCGGGCTGCATGAGAACCGCTGGGGAGGCGAGAACGGCAGCAGCACGGCAATCGCCATTGCAGCCAGCGGGGGAGAAGAAGGCAAGCGCGGGAAGCCACCATTTTAGTAGGCGGGGGAAGAAGACAAGCGCGGGAAGCCGCCATTTTGAGAAAATTAAAAATTAAAAAACTTGCAAGGATGCCTAAACATGGGAACATTAATACCTTTGATAGTGATATCGAAGATTGGACCACGTATGTAGAACGCATGGAAGTTTATTGTAAAGCAAATAAGGTACCAGATGATGAGAAAGCACTAACCTTATTAAGCTCAATGGGTGCGAAGACATACGGGCTATTGAAGCACCTTCTGTCACCAGATAAACCGGCGGATCAGACTTTCGCGAATATTGTTACTGTCCTGAAAAATCATTTAAACCCCACGCCGCTGATGATAGTGGAATGATTTAAATTTTACAGAAGAACGCAGCTGAAAGACGAAAGCAACGCTGAATTTTTAATTGAACTGCGTAAGCTATCAAAGTACTGTCAGTTTGGAACAGGACTAGCAGATGCGCTGAGAGATAAATTTGTGTGTGGATTGTTAAAAGAAGGAACACAAAAGCGACTGCTTGAGGAGAATGATCTTACGCTTGATAAAGCTGTCACTATTGCAGCATCGCACAAAGCCGCAGCGAGAGGCACTGCGGAAATGCAGCTATGGTCACCGGAACTCAGCACCAATCAAATGGTCTTGGGTACAGTAAAATGTTATCGTTGTGGAAAGACAACGCACGATCAGAACCAGTGCTGGTTCAAAAATCAGGAATGCAGAAAATGTGGCAGGCTTGGTCACATAGCTAAAGTATGCCGGTCAGGAAAGAAGACCAGCAACAAAAAGTCACCGCAGGAAAAGTACAGAAAGGTACACAAGGTGACAGAGAACAGTTCGAACGAACAGAAGTCAAATTCAGACTCCAGCAGTAATGAACTGGGTAGTCTAAGAGTACACAATGTTGGTAAGGAAGCAGACCTCCAAACAATCTGGGTCACACTTCAGATAGCAGGAGTCCAAGTGAAGATGGAATTGGACACTGGATCGGCATTGACGGTCATGAATAAGCAAGATTACAAAAAGTTATTCCCACATATTCCCCTACGGGATACGGAGATTGTATTGAAAACATACACGGGGCAAAGAGTATACCCCATCGGGAAGATAGAGGTAAAGGTGGTCCACAAGGGCAAAGAAAGCCGAGGAATGGACTTATATGTGCTACCTGAGGGAGGTCCACCACTACTGGGACGGGAGTGGATTATTAGGAAAATAAATATGGACTGGCATTCCTTAAAAGCACTAACGGTAGATTCCGGTAAAAAAGATGTCAAACCTAAACGATTGTCCAGAATATTGGACGATGCTAAAGAGGTGTTCCAACAGGGACTGGGAACACTGAGAGGAATTACAGCAAACATCAAGGTTGAAGAACATGCAAACCCGAAATTTTTCAAAGCCAGACCGGTACCTTATGCGATACGACCTGCTGTGGAAGCTGAGCTGGAAGGGCTAGAACGTTCAGGAGTACTGTCTAAGGTAGACTGGAGTGAGTGGGCCACGCCCATTGTCCCCGTCATGAAGCGTTCATCGAGCAACAAGCCGGGGGAACCGGGGAAGGTTCGCATCTGTGGAGATTTCAAGATCACTGTTAATCCGGTGCTTCACACGGTGCAGTATCCGCTTCCGCGGATTGAGGATATCTTCGCTCCGTTGTCTGGCGGGAAACACTTCGCCAAGATAGACCTGGCGCAGGCGTACTTACAGATGGAAGTTGAGGAAGAGTCACGCCAGTATCTCACGATCAACACGCATAGAGGCTTGTACCGGTATAATAGACTGGTTTTTGGAGTGGCATCGGCTCCAGCAATTTGGCAGAGGGCCATGGAGCAGGTATTACAGGGAATTCCAGGCACACAATGTTACCTGGACGATATTCTGATTACAGGAGATGATGACGAGGAACACCTTGCAAATTTGGAACTGGTGCTCACCAGATTGAAAGAATATGGACTTCGAGTTAATCGCCAGAAATGTGAGTTCTTTCAGAAGCGGGTCTCGTACTGTGGTCATGTCATTGACCAGGAGGGGCTTCATAAGTCTCCTGACAAGATCGAAGCTGTTGTGAAGGCTCCCGCTCCAGATAATGTATCCCAGTTGAGGTCGTTCCTAGGGTTGATTAACTATTACCATAAGTTTCTGCCAAATTTATCCACGGTGCTGCACCCGCTGAACGCGCTTTTGCAGAAGGGAGTACCATGGAAGTGGAGCGAGGACTGTAAGAGGGCCTTTCGCAAAAGCAAGGCATTGATCACCTCAGAGGAAGTGTTGGCTCACTTCAACTCAACGCTGCCTATTCGTTTGGCTTGTGATGCTTCTCCATATGGTATTGGGGCAGTACTCTCACACAAGTTGCCAAATGGCCTGGAGAGGCCAGTTGCGTTCGCATCCAGATCATTGACCTCCGCTGAGCGCAACTATGCTCAGATAGATAGGGAGGCTCTCAGCCTTGTGTGGGGAGTAAAGAAGTTTAATCATTACCTGCAGGGCCAAAAGTTTACGCTTCTGACAGACCACCAGCCGTTGGTATCCATTTTTAACCCTAAGAAGGGTGTTTCGGTGATGACAGCACAGAGACTCCAGAGATGGTCCCTTTTCCTAGGGGCACATCAATATCAGATTGAATTCAAAGGTACAAAGCAGCATGGTAATGCTGATGGGCTGTCGCGCCTGCCACTACCTACAGAGGAGGAGGCACCGACGGTTGACCCTGTTGAGTTATTTCACTCGACCATCATCGAATGTTTACCAGTCACCAATGCAAGTATTGAAAGAGAAACCAGGAACGACCCGACACTGTCCCGGGTCTACGAAGTGACAGTGAAGGGATGGCCAGCACATGGTGATCCACTGTTACCGGCATTCTCAGCAAGACGAGAACAGCTGTCCGTCTGTCAAGGAACATTGATGTATGGAACAAGGGTGATTATTCCTCCTAAGTTAAGAGAGAGAGTTCTAAAGGAACTGCATGAAGGTCATCTGGGGGGAGTCAAGATGAAAAGCCTTGCTAGGGCTTATGTGTGGTGGCCGGGTATCGACCAACAGATAGAGGATCTGACGAAAAGCTGCTCAGGGTGCCAAAAAGTCCAAAATGCACCTCCAATTGCACCGCTGCATCCATGGGAATGGCCTTCAACCCCATGGCAACGTGTACATATTGACTTTGCTGGTCCATTCATGGACTCCATGTTTTTAATTGCGGTGGACGCACATTCTAAATGGCCAGAAGTGATTAAGATGACTACCACTACCTCGGAAAAGACGATCGCGGTGCTAAGAACGATATTTGCAAGAAATGGATTGCCAGAACAAATATGTTCAGACAACGGACCGCAGTTCGTGTCAGAAGAATTCCAGAAATTCCTGAAGAAGAATGGGGTGAAACATCATACCTCTGCCCCATATCATCCGGCTACAAACGGGTTGGCCGAGAGATTTGTACAACCGTTCAAAAAAGCAATAAAGGCCATGAGCGAAGATTAGATTCCACTACAACACAAGGTGGACAAATTCCTACTGGCATATCGAAACGCCACTCATGCAGTGACAAACCAAAGTCCTGCCATGATGTTCTATAACAGGAGGTTGCGGTCCAGGTTGGACTTGTTAAAACCAAATGTGCGGAGGGAAGTTGAAAACAAACAGTTCCAGCATATAAATAACAAGACCACTCGGAGTTTCGAAATAGGACAACCAGTGTTAGCCCGGGACTATAAAAACAAGAAATGGCAATCTGGAACAATTCGGGCCAGACAAGGACCCCTGATGTACACGGTAGATATTGGTGAAAATGTAATACGGCGTCATGCTGACCAACTGGTAGAATCGAGAACAAGGGTCGAACCTATGGTTACGGCAGAGACAACCGTGGAAGAAGTTAGTGAACCTGAAGCATCTACCTCAGAAGTGAATGTACCTGATGATGATGTCCAATCCATAAGAGACCAACTAGATGAGTCAACCCAGCAACGAGAATCAGAGACCCCTGAAAGGCGTTATCCAACTCGAATCAGGAGGCCTCCTCAGAGACTGAATCTTTGAACTGTTTTGCATGAAGTTGTATATATATATGTTATTATGTTATGTTAAATGGGGATATAACTGTTAAGCTAAAAAGGGAGGATTGTGGTGTATGTAACCTGTTCCACCTTAAGAGAACTACCTTAAGAGATGTACTACTTTCTCTTGGCTGCTGTATACTGTAATACCGGTGGTGACCACACCGGTATATAAGTGTTGTGTCGGGATTTGCTGGGTAGTTCAGCCCTGACCTCCGAATAGTAAAGACCTGTTAAAGTTATTCTTGTGGTCTGTGTCCAGTGATTTATAATAAGCATAACTGGGACACACAGACTTAACAGGTTCGACCCGAAACGTCAACTCAAATTTCTCTCCACGGATGTTGCCTGACCTGCTGAGTTTTTCCAGCATTTTCTGTTGTTATTTCATAGAAATTTATGTTGTTTGAAAGTTGTAATTGGCAACCTTATTTTCTGGTTACTAGACTTTATGTGATACCTGGGGCAAGTCTTTGGTAGACCAGTGATCAAAAAAAAATCACACAGGGGGACGAATTGATTATTTAAGTGACAATGCCAGAAAAGGCGGTGAGCTCTGCAGGCATCAGTGAAAGTCAGCTCTTCCCGTAGGTATCAGCGCCTCAGTTACCTTGCAGTCATGCTTCTAAAGTCAGGGGGCCTAGAAATTTCGGGCAGTGGCGAAAAACAGGCGGTATCGGATCGGCCGTTATACGCAGCGCCGGATATTCAGTTGCACGGACTGCAGCAGAACTGAATATCAGTTGCTGCGCATAACGGGCGGCCGATCCAATACCGCCCACTTTTCACCACCGCCCGAGATGAATTTCTAGCCCAGGGTTACTACAGACAATTGCGTTGGTAAAGTAAATGCACCACTGGTCTGCTTCATGGACCTAGAAAATAAAAATAAAACAAGCTGCAAGGAGGTAATGGAATATCATGACACAAGACTCATAAAAAGGTGGATATTTACTGGAAGGATAACCAGATGACAAAGTATTGACCATCTGGACAATCACTTTATATAGAATGTGTGGACAATCAGCATTAGAATAGTGCCCCTCATTAAAGTAGTCTTCCATTTCAAGAGCTTCTATCGAGATTAGATTGTTAGTTCAGATGAAGCATCAGTGAGAGAGATGCTTCCTAACGATGGTTCTGTCTAAAGGAGACAAATATACTATCCTTGCAGTTCAATTGCTTGATTCCTGAATTGATACACTACGATCAAACTGGATTTGTTTTTGGCAATCGCTATTTGTAACCCAACTAAGCACAGAACCAGGGATTAGCCTGGGATCTTCTTGGATTGTTTCGTTTAGTGGCACCCTACACAGCGCAGTCATTCAACCAAAGCCACCATAGGATTTCTGTCACGTTCCTGGTGTAATGATACTGATCGTTGTTGCTAGAGATGAAGGACACAGCATCAATTGGGCTGCTCTGTAGCCATGTTTAACAGATACTGAAATATGTAATGTAGTAAAGAGTCTAACAAAGTTTTCTTAAATTCTGCCATATTTTTTAATCCCTATAACAAGACTTGAACCTCCAACAGCTCGAGATCTGCGCGTCAAGCTGCTGGCACCAGACTGAACCCAATATAAATGTGGCTTTAGATTGGAATTAAAGGTTAAATGGAGCCAAAAGCAGCAAGTTGGTTTGTTTACAATACAATGTACCATCTCCCCAACAACATTCACAATAATAATGTTAGCCTACACTGTTTATTCCCACGCCAGACTAGCTACCATACAAATATTCCCAAACATACCTGCTCTCTGACACAAACTCTTTTTAATGTTAATCCTGAAATGGGGCTTAGGCTTTAATGTTATGTAGTGCCTTAAGCAGCTTCGTTGCAGGGCAAGTAACAGCTTTTAAGTTTGAGGGTGGAACGATCTCACAATTATACACAGACGTTACAAAGGCTTTGGCCCAAACAGTGCAGTTTTTGAGTAAGCTGTCCAGAAAATTTCATAAATGTAAACTGGACACTCAAAGTTCAGGGTGGAGATTTTCCTGTTCCTGCACCTGGTGATATTGGATCAGGACAATTGAGTAGGGAGGAGTGTATACCCCTGACAAAGCCTGCCCAAACTTTTTGTCCGTTAATTTAAATGGACAGTAAATCATCAGGGCTGTGCTCCTCCCCACCCAATTTTCTTGGCAATTCAAAAGCTCCAGGTACAGGAAAACCTGCACATTTTCTGCTTCAATGCAATTGGTGTCTCATCACCTAGGAGATGAAGTTCCCCTCCCCCTCCCTGCCCCAACTCCCTGCCCCAACCCCCTCACCCCTCCCCTCAACCCCCTCCCCCACCCCAACCCCCACCCATCCCCCCACCCCACCTCAACCCCTACCCCCCCACCCCAACCCCACACCCCCCTACCCCCCCCACCCCAACCCCCTCCCCCCCCACCCCAACCCCCTCCCCTCTCCCGCCCCTCACATCCCCCTCCCCTCACCCCTGACCCCCTCCCCGCCCCCTCCGCACCCCGTCCCCCTCCTCTCTCCTGCCCCGCCCACTCCCCTCCCTCGCCCCGCCCCCTCCCCTCTCCCGCCCCTCCCCTCTCCCGCCCCCACCTCTCTCCCGCCCCACCCTCTCCCGCCCCACCCTCTCCCCTCACACCCCCTCCCCTCACCCCCCCACGTTCACACCCTGTCCAGCCCCACCCCCTCCCCTCACTGCCCACGCCCCCTCCACCACCCCCCGCCCCCTCCCCTCACCCCACCTCTCCTCACCCCCTTACCCCACCTCCCCCTCACCCCACCTCCCCCTCACCCCACCCGCCTCGCCCCCTCCCCCTCCCCTATTCTCCTGGCATTTTGTAGAGGTGCAGCAGGCTCTGGCAGATTTGAAGTCCCCAAGCTTTAACATCATCCTTGGTGGGCTAGTTCCATTTCACCTATAAAAGAAAAACTTATTATTGTTGGCTTCAGGATACACACTACAAATTCAAGAAACTTTTCTAATGTAAACCATCAGCTCTGTTTTGGTGCTGATGTTAGATTTCTCCAGCACTCTAACAGAGCACTGCACTCCAACGGCTAGTATGGAAAGGCTCCACACGGTGTAGCAATGAGCTATACTGACAGACAGTATGGGACTAATCATAATTATACTCAGACCTTGTGGTGGCTTCACCGTTCAGTTGGCAGGGTGGCCACCCACTCGTTTTTGGTCCAATTCCATATAATGCCAGGAGACTGGGAGCAGCTTCATCTCTCAGACCACGAGACACCAATTGCACAGAAATAGAAAACATGGACTTCCAATTTTTTTTAAGTGGACTTGGGGGGGCGGGGGGGTAATTTTGACTTTGTAAAACGGGCGATATCCCCTCTCCCGCCCCGCCCACTCCCCTCTCCCGCCCCGCCCCCTCCCCTCTCCTGCCCCGCCCCCACTCTCCCGCCCCGCCCTCTCCCCAGCCCCGCCCCCTCCCCTCACCCCTCGTGCCCCCTCCCCTCACTGCCCACGCCCCCTCCACCACCCCCGCCCCCTTCCCATCACCCCACCTCCCCCTCACCTCACCTCCCCCTCACCCCACCCGCCTCGCCCCCTCTCCTATTCTCCTGGCATTTTGTAGAGGTGCAGCAGGCTCTGGCAGATTTGAAGTCCCCTTGTTATACATCTCTTTTTCATTTCATTTCCATTGAGAGAGAGAGAGAGAGAGAGATGTATAATAAGCTGCTGATCCAATATCACCCATTATAAACTATCACCCAAAGTCAAAATTAACAGTTTACATTTCAGACATTTTCTGAACAGTTCTGTTCTGAACAGAAATAACAACAGAAAATGCTGGAAAAACTCAGCAGGCCAGGCAACATCCGTGGAGAGAAAATAGAGTCAACATTTCGAGTCAAACTCTTTGTCAAGACTTTTTCCAGCATTTTCTGTTGTTATTTCGGATTTCCAGCATCCGCAGTATTTTGCTATCTGTTCTGAACAGATTGCTCTCAGCTGGAGCAGCAGGTGGGGGCACCACAGTTGGCTTTGGTACCCTGGGCCAGGGAGAGGAAAAATCATCCAGGATTCCTGCCGCTGATTGCCCTGCACTCGGTCTTGCTGGAAAGTGCACTTTAGACATTGGGCAAGGACAGAACGGGTACCTATCCCTTGCTGTGGTCTCTGTTATAGTGTGGCATTTCTGGATCCTCAATTTGAACTTCTATAGATATTAAAGGGGTTGTGTGTGTGAGTGTGTGCATGTTTTAAACTGGCCTTATTGAAATTTGGTAACTCCCCCCTGTTTGTGGGCAGATTGTATCAAAGTGGGTTTGCCTCCAGCAGAGTTCTGCCTAATAGCCTGTCGTATATAGGTGCGTATGTCAATATAGCCAACAGACATCCCCACTTAGACGCCTGCCATGTGTATGTATTTGCATCAGACAGTCTCCCACTTAGAACCTGGCCAAACATTCATAAACCAGATATACATTCCTGTTGGAGGGATCTAAGGATCAGGCAACCTTGGAGTTTGAACCTCTTACTTGGCTGCCAGTTTGTTTGACTTGAAGTCATTCTGAATGTACATAACGCAACCCGTGAATCGATATTTAATTTGATAGTCTCAGCTCCGAGATTTGAAGCACACTATTAAAATAATTCGAGGAGAAATTTCTTTACACATGGAATGCTTTGACTCAGGGAGAAGTTGAAGCAGAGACCACTGCATCTTTTGAGGGGAAAGTAAATAAACTCTTGAAGCCGAGGAAATACAGGGCTTTGGGGAGAGAGCAGGGCAGCAGGGTTAGTTCTGAACTGGTCTATGTTAAGTCTGTGTGTTCTAGTTATTGTTAATAAGAATCACTGCACACAGACCACAAGAATAAATTCAACAGGTCTTTACTAGTCGAAGGTCAGGCTGAACTGCCCAATAAATCATTACACAGCACTTATATACCGGTGTGGTCACCACCGGTATTACAGTATACAGCAGCCAAGATAAAGTAGTGCATCTCTTAAAATAGTTCTCTTAAAGGTGGAACGGTTACATACACCACAGTCTAGTTAAGAACTAGCACAGATATGACGGGTTGAATGGCCTCCTGTGCCGTAAGCGTCTGTGAGAGCTCAGGAATACACATGTCCTTGGCCACAACTAACCGAAGACTGATTTTGCTGTCACTGTGTGCACAATAAATCATAAGAAAACAAACAGTTTTCTTTTTCCAGTTTGGAATATCTTAATATTTTAAGCAAAGAAAATTTGTGCTCACAGCAGAAGTTCCGTCAAGTTTTCTGTTTGTCCTTTGCTCTAACCTGCTAAACAACTATTGATTATACAGGAGACCAGTCACAGTGTATGCATTAAAGTGACAAAACAGGATGGCTGCTCATTGATACTCTGCATACAACTGTAGAGTGCCTCAGAAAAAAAACCCCACTAAACCTTCTGTCAAGGGAGTTGTGGCACCATATCGTGGGAATTGATGAGCATCTTTGTAGATCCATCACTTTTATATATATGATGAAGTATGAACAGTTTACAAATACCTAATAACCCAGGGAGCCCAAGCTGAAAGAGCTCAGCTGGTGAGTTTGAACAACATAAACTAGAATGCCATTGGCTGCAGACAAGTACATATTATGGCATCGCCAGCTGGAATCCATTGGGAAATGGGTTGATTTCCCAAAGGGTCACCGAACCAGAAAGCACAATGTGATTGGTTTGTAATGTGGTAGCAAATAACTAGTACTGATATAACTGAGCCAGTGATGACTGGAACAGGTTAGTGCAGAGAAATAACAGCCTTGGCTGGGATGGCGGGGAGAACAAGATTGCACTTTACCTTGATTAAATAATGAAAATTCAAAATGAGGAGACAAGAGCGGGGCATGCTGAATAGAGTATCCTCCCTCTCTTCCTTTAAATATAACCATTTCATTACCTTACATAATCCAATTACAAAAATGAAAAAGGCAGGAAAAGACCAGCTGGTGCAGTGAGCCTGTCTAATATTGTCATGGTGTAACTTCTACACACCATCACTGCCATCTGCCTCTGTCCCCATTCCCCCCACCCCACACACACAAAGCATTAGCTATTTAATCTCCTGCGAGAGGCAAAAAAATAAATGGAAAAAACAGCAATTTAGGAAAAAAAACTCTGGGTCATTTCTCTCTAACCCTCAAAAGTGATCTAATAAGTCCCAGGAGACCATGGTCGCTGAGACTCGCATCCCCGATACCCACTTATCTTCTATAATTACTTGGGAATAGCTGCTGTTGCAATCCTGAAATACATATTGATCATTTTGTTTTATGGATAGTCTCTCATACAATTCGAAATGATAAGGTATATATGCATTCGCAATGTGTTTGATTGACTTAGTCAAAGATACTGGGGGTAATTTTGGGCAATAGTGTAAAACGGGCAATATCGATTCAGCCGCCCATTCTACATCCCTCCTGATTTTTATTTCCATTGAAGTCAATGAGCTCATTGAAAATCGGGGGAGATGTGCAATGGGAGGCTGAATCGGAATCGCCCATTTTACACAATCGCCCAAAGTCAAAATCACCCCCAGTGAGTTTGAGTGATCGTACATAAGAACATAAGAAACAGGAGCAGGAGTCGGCCAATCGGCCCCTCGAGCCTGCTCCGCCATTCAATAAGATCATGGCTGATCCAATCTTGGCCTCAACACCACTTTCCCGCTCTCTCCCCATACCCCTTGACCCCCCTGTAGCTCAAATGTCTGTCAATCTCCGCCTTGAATATATTCAATGACTCCGCCTCCACAGCTCTCCGGGGTAGAGAATTCCAAAGATTCACGACCCTCTGAGAGAAGAAATTCCTTCTCATCTCCGTTTTAAATGGGCGACCCCTTATTCTGAAACTGTGCCCCCTCGTTCTAGATACCCCCACGAGGTGAAACATCCTCTCAGCATCCACCCTGTCAATCCCCCTTAGAATCTTATATGTTTCAATAAGATCACCTCCCATTCTTGTAAACTCCAATGAGTATAGGCCCAACCTGCTCAACCTTTCGTCATACATCAACTCCTTCATCCCAGGAATCAACCTCATGAACCTTCTCTGTACTGCCTCCAATGCAAGTATATCCCTCCTTAAACATGGAGACCAAAACCGTACACTACTCCAGGTGCGGTCTCACCAACGCCCTGTACAGTTGCATCAAAACTTCCCTACTTTTATACTCCATACCCCTTGCAATAAAGGCCAACATTCCGTTAGCCTTCCTAATTACTTGCTGTACCTGCATGCTAACTTTTTGTGTTTCATGCACAAGGACCCCCAGATCCCTCTGTACTGCAGCATTTTGTAGTCTCGCTCCATTTAAATAATAATTTGCTTTTTCATTCTTCCTTCCAAAGTGGATAACTTCACATTTTCCCACATTGTACTCATCTGCCCAATGTTTGTCCACTCACTGAACCTGTCTCCATCCCTTTGCAGACTCTTTGGGCCTGATTTTCCCGGAGCCGTCAGGCGGGGTTTCAGGCGGACAGGGGCTGAAAATCGCAGAAATAGGGGGTCGCGACCCCCTCCGCCCAATTCCCCGCCCCGCCCGACTTTCGCCCCCGTCTTTCAGCGCGACCCGAATCAGTCCCGCCCGCCGCAGGCGGGAATGGTCGGCGGGAGCCTAATGACCAATAATTGGCATGTTTACTCCTATTTTCAGGGGCCCTTGGAATTTTCAGCCTTTCCCCACGTAAAACACACCAGGTAGGAACACCGCTGATGAAACCTGGCATGGACAATGTCGGCTTGCTTTCTTTCAGCTGCAGGTCAATCAGGACTGAAGAGATTTAATCAGCCAGCATTTGTAGTCTGCAGGACCTTGTTGCTCCAGGCTTGGGGCAACTTGTTAAAGGCTTAGGCACAGCTGTGGAAGGTTGGAGCCTCACACACTTCTCCAGTGTGATCTCCTGGGAAGCCCCTCTCAGCACCCTAACTCAGCACCTCCTCAACGGAAGCATCTGCCAGAAGCATGGGAGGCCTTTTGTTCCTTCCCTTCTTGGCATTAGAGGATCTCCAACAGCACAGGAGGCTGCAGCAGATCCAGCAACAACAGCAGATCCAGCAACAACAGCAGATCCAGCAACAACAGCAGATCCAGCAGCAACAGCAGATCCAGCAGCAACAGCAGATCCAGCAACAACAGCAGATCCAGCAACAACAGCAGCACCAGCAGGAGCGACAGGCTGCGGCTCAGCCACCTGAGGCAGCACAGGCCAGAAGGGGCCAGCGCATGGAAGGCCGTCGGCGCAGGAGATACCCCCCAAACAGGGTCTACAGACACAGGGTCAGCTCCCTCAACATGACTGATCAGCAGTGCCAGAGGCGGCTCCGACTTTCGCGAGAGGTAGTGACTGACTTCTGCGCAATGCTGCAGCAAGACCTGGAGCCCAGAGCACCAGGTCGACACTCCTTACCAGTGGCCATCAAAGTCACCACCGCACTCAACTTTTATGCCTTAGGCTCCTTCCAGGGATCAGCAGCAGACATCAGCGGCATCTCCCAGGCGGCCGCACACACTTGCATCAAACAGGTCACCGATGCCCTCTTTGCCCTCGTACACAATCACATCCATTTCACTCGGGATCGCACAAGTGTGAGGGCGCGAGCGATTGGATTAGCTCAGCTGGCAGACTTTCCAAGGGTGCAGGGCGTCATTGACTGCACACATGTGGCCCTCAGGGCACCCCACCGCAATCCAGGAGTTTTTCTCAACCGCAAGGGCTTCCACTCCCTTAACGTTCAGCTGGTGTGTGACCACAAGAAGGTGATTTTGCATGTTTGTGCCAAGTACCCTGGCAGCTGCCATGACTCCTTCATACTGCGCCAGTCTATTGTGCCTCCGCTATTCAGTCCGCCAAACGAACTTCAGGGATGGCTACTTGGAGACAAGGGATATCCCCTGTGCTCCTGGCTAATGACGCCATTGAGGAGACCAGCCAACGAGGTTGAGGAGCGCTACAACTCCAGCCACATTTCCACCAGATGCATTATCGAGCAAACCATCGGATTGCTGAAGATGCGCTTCAGATGCCTCGATAGATCAGGGGGAGCCCTACAGTACTCATCAGCCAGGGTCTCCAAAATCGTTGTAGTATGCTGTGTGCTTCACAACATGGCACAGCATCGTGGCTTGCCGATTCCGCAGGACCAAGAGGCTCCTTACAGAGCCTCCTCGGATGAGGATGATCCTGAGGATGATGCTGAGGAGGAGGAGGAGGAGGTGGAGGACGGGAACAAGCATCCTGCAGTGGGCTGCCAATCAGCGGCACCAGTGCGCGAGAACATTGCTGGGCGAAATGCAAGGAACGCACTCATCCTGGGCAGATTTGCCTAGCCTGGTACATCAAACACTGCAGCCTCACTGCTTCTTAACTGATCATGGACAGTGGCCCATGCCTATGCATTTCTACCTATTTGACCAGCTTGCTTACATCTGCAAGTTATCCTAAGGCCTCAATGTGATATCCCCATTCGCCAAATGACAGACGCCATAACTGCTGCAGCTGCCACCAGATTTTTTATGTCCAAGAAAGTGATGGCATTAAAAATATTTACAAGACTTTTCACCCAAGTGACTACCCTTGTGATTAGTGGTGCTTCATTTTTCTCTTACGCGTGCTCCTACGTAGTGCTACCCCTGTGGCTTCAGCAGATGTGGAGGCCCCTTGCTCACTTTCCTGCTGCGCCTGTCTTGACTCCTTTGGCGGGCGTCCTCTGGGGTGGCGAGCCTGTGAGGGCTCACCAGCAGTCTGCTGCTCCTGCGGCTGTGCAGGGCTTGAGACTCCTATCTCACTGGGGTGTGGACTCCGGCGGGGTTCTGAAGTGGCATGGAAGTGCGAGCGCGTGGAGAGGAGCCCCCACTTCCTTCAGGTGTGCCAACAACCTCCCTCTCATGGGTCAGCTCCCCCTCAGCGCCTGCAAGTGGCCGGAGAGCACCTTGCTGCACATCAGGGGGGCCATGGGGACCCGTCTCTGTACTGGAAGTCCTGATCAGAGGGACTTCCATGAAGGTCTGGTTTCGGTGCTCAATAGATGCCCATCGCTCCTCAAGAGATGTCATTCTAATCAGAGCACTCACCATGTTTCCAATACCCTGGCGACTAAACTCCTCCATGGCCGCAGCCGTCCTCTCCTTGGCTGCAGCCAGCATTGCCACGGAGATAGCCATCCTTTCCGTGGTGATGCTTTGATGCGCCAATGACTCCAATAAGGCTCTGCTCATGCTCGCCATGGACTCCTCCATTCGCTCCACACTCGCAGCGACCCTGGAGACAAAACCTGCCAGAGACTCCTGCATCTGTGCATGGAGATCCATCACCTCCTCTCTTGCGGATGGACCCAGAGGCATAGGGTCGACATGCAGCTGAGCTGAGCTGGCAGAGCACTGTGCCCTCCGACGAGGACTCTCCACTGCTGTCCCTGTCTCCACAATTTGCTGATGCTCACTTGTGAGCTGTGATACACCAGGTGACAACTCTACTCTATGTCCCGAAGGTCCCACCGAGGTGTGAGTGTCTGCGCTGGTGCTGGGTGCGCTTACTTCTGCTGACGATGCACCCTCAGAGGCTGGAGCTTCCTCTGAGGAGTGTGGCTGCAAAGCCTCTTCCTCCTGGGCAGTGGCGGCGGGCGCTCCGGATGGTCCTGTGAGGGAGTAAAGGAAAGAGTTAGAGATGTCATGCCAAGGCTACTTGCACATTGGATTTGGCAGATGCTCATAAGTCCAAATGGTGTGGCTTCAGAATTATATCAGCAACTCATGCTATGTCAATGAGAGAGATGGGAAACTTTTCTGTCACCAGCTTGCGGGCTTGCTCCTGTCTCTCCTGCCCCAGCTTCCTCAGGCACGTCAGCCCCAACAATCTCCATCACTGCTTCCTCCCAGGGGCTCAGGTGGGCAATTGAGGGTGGTCCTCCTCCAGTCTTCGCTCGTTCTCTCCTATTTTGAGCACTCTTTTCCTGCAATGAGGGAGACAAGTGGAGTTTGAGTGAGAATGAAGGAGTGAGTGTAGAGATTGCATAGCAAAGATACTTAGAAGGAGACAAAGATGGTGTGAGGCTGCAAGACCAAGGGCCCTCCCTGTGTGCTGGCAGTTGTGTTACAAGCATCAGAGTGAGAGGCAGTGTGAGGGCTGCATGGTGGAAGAGTTACGTGAATGTGAGCATAGATAGAGAGAGAATGGGTAAGGGTGCATGGATGTGACTGTGAAGTTGGATGTGGAGGAGGTGATAGCTGAAGCTGAGTGCTGTTGGGGAAAGGCAATGGGAAGCAGCCTGAGGGTGATGGGAACTTCATACTTACTTTTCCTGTGTGGTAAGGTCATGGAAGCGCTTCCTGCACTGCATCCACGTACGACGGGTCACTCCCACAGAGTTCACCTCTTCAGCCACCTGCATCCAGACAGCCCTGGTCTCTTTGGGAGGCCTCTTCCTCCCTGAGATACGGAAGAGGACCTCCCTGTGGGCCCTAACCCCATCTACCAATGTCTGCAATGATGTTTCGTCGAATTTTGCGGCAGCTCGGCCTCTGCCACTGGCAGCAGCTGGTGCAGGCTCCTCTGCCATTCTGATAGACTGGTTGGGAAGCCTGCAGAGGTTGAAAAGCTTGCTGGACACTTTAAAAGCACCACGAATGATGACATCATACAGTGGGGCTTTCTGACTGGAAATGGACAATTAGCAAGGCTCCCCACACGCTGGAACTTAATTGGCCACTTGAGGGAAAATTGCGTGCAGCTGGCTGACCCATTTATATTCGGGTCGGAACCCGAAAATTTCCCGCGCGATCGGGAAAATCCTGCCCTTTGTGTCCTCCTCACAACTTGCTAACCCACCTATCTTTGTATCATCAGCAAATTTGGCTACAGTACACTCGGTCCCTTCATCCAAGTCATTAATATAGATTGTAAATAGTTGAGGCCCCAGCACTGATCCCTGTGGCACCCCACTAGTTACTGGTTGCCAACCGGAAAATGACCCATTTATCCCGACTCTCTGTTTTCTGTTAGTTAGCCAATCCCCTATCCATGCTAATATATTACCCTCAACCCCGTGAGCTCTTATCTTGTGCAGTAACCTTTTATGTGGCACCTTATCGAATGCCTTCTGGAAATCCAAATACACCACATCCACTGGCTCACCTTTATCCACCCTGTTTGTTACATCCTCAAAGAACTCTAGCAAATTTGTCAAACATGATTTCCCTTTCATAAAACCATGTTGACTCTGCTTGATTGTCTTATGATTTTCTAAATGTCCTGCTGTTCCCTCCTTAATAATGGATTCCAGCATTTTCCCAATGACAGATGTTGGGCTAACTGGCCTATAGTTTCCTGCTTTCTGTCTCCCTCCTTTCTTGAATAGTGGCGTTACATTTGCGGTTTTCCAATCTGCTGGGACCTCCAGAATCCAGGGAATTTTGGTAGATTACAACCAACGCATCCACTATCTCTGCAGCAATTTCTTTTAAGACCCTAGGATGCAGGCCATCAGGTCCAGGAGACTTGTCGGCCTTTAGCCCCATTAGTTTGCCTAGTACTTTTTCTCTAGTGATAGAGATTGTTTTAAGTTCCTCCTTCTCTATAGCCCCTTGATTATCTATTATTATTGGGATTTTTTAGTGTCTTCTACCGTGAAGACCGATCCAAAATAATTGATTAGAGTCTCTGCCATTTCTCTATTTCCCATTATTAATTGCCCAGTCTCATCCTCTAAGGGACCAAAGACTCTGCAAAGGGATATAGTAGATTGTAAATTTTCAGCTCCTGCTTCTGACTGTAAAGATACAACTACGTGTATCAGCCACCTTGGGGAAACCCAGAGTGAATGAAAATGTAATTTATTTGTATTATACACGGGGCTTTTTTTGATTTTTATTGATTTTGGTAGTTTTTGGAAAACGCCTGCATCAGTCTGCCTAACACCTAGTCAGTCATTTTGCCATTACTGAGCATTCTCTTTGCTGGAGAAATTGTACAGTATAGTGAGTGAGCGGTTTGGGAAAAAAAATCAGGTATCAGAGTGAAGAATTCTTTAAGTGAATAGCTGTAAATATCCTGTTTAAACGAATGCACGTGTGGAAATGACAATCAGCAACATCAGCAGGCAAATTTTTAATGCCTTTGGAAAATATTCTCAGTCCACTATTTTCACGTACAATATTAATCTGTTTATTTTAAATGGGTTAACACCTCTGCTAAAATAACGGACAGAAGATTGCTACACAAACATATTCAGCATTCATCCACTAATATCAGCAACAGTAATTTCTAAGCTTGGCTTTGTTAAAAGCAAACATTACCCCCTGTCTATTTCTATGGAAGGCTATTGTGTTGTATAATGTTGAGTGTAATTCGGTTTACGGAATGGTGCTGTATTACAGGCATGACACACAATACACAATCTGTGGGTCAATGACTCTCATTTCTCTTTTAATACACCATTCTGTCAATTGTGAATAAGGCACCGAGTGCAAATATAGATTCTAAATTCTAAGCAGTCCTGTATTTTTAAGTATTAAAGTGTTATTTTCTAACTGATGCGTCAATACTGCAGAAAGTAGGTTACTCCTGCAGGCACAAAATTTGCCATTTTGGGAGCCTTTTGCCACCTCAAAACAAATCAGCTGCGATGGCAAACCTTATTCAAACACGGGCATTCCGTTTCATTTTCTGAATACAAAACATTGAGGAATGAATTTTGCCCAGTAAAAACAAATTGGCAGCTTTTTGCGAGATTACGCATCATCACTTGCCACTTTTGTGCAGTAGAACAAGTGCTGTATTGTGACATCCCATTTTATGTTTGTCAAAGAATGAAAAAAACAGGCTGGCAAACACTGATTTTATGAAGGCGATAATATCCCTTTAACATCTGCCGACAAAACAAAGAAAATAACATGTTGAGGGTATGTTGGGCTCTTTACCCTCCATTGCACCACCTCAATTGTGTCTTCTCTTCCCCTCAATTTTCTCCTCTAAACTTCTGAAGATGCTAACTCATGCTGGGTTGTGCTTATACAAGCCACAACAACCCACCACCTCACCCTATGGCTGTTCTTTTTACATGGGTTTAAGTAGTGAGCACTGGTAAGTAATTTGACATCCCTCACCTTGATGAGCGCAAATAAAATGGAAGTGCCTTTGAAAAAGAATTCAACAAGTAACGTAAAACCAACAGAATTACTATTAGCAATTAAAACCATACCCAAGATTTACAAGCACCTCAATACACTCTGCCCTCCCCCTTTATCTATAATGTATTAACAATCTGATCTCTGCGTGCAATTCCATTATAAAGCTCCTATGTCCACATTTATAATGGAAACTTGTCACGTTGTAACTATGTCCTCCTCTCAGTGGAGGTGCTGCAGCACCGTGACTGGCAGGAGGGTGTAATTACAATGTGACAAGTTTACATGAGAACATAAAAAATCGGAACATACAAATTTATAGCGAAAGTATCAGTATAAGGACAGAATGTATGACTGTAAAATGGTAACTCAACTATATCTGCATGCTCTGGTTGCATTTTAGCCCCGCTCTCCAACCCTGCTTTACCTGATGACTACACTAAGTCTCGACTTCCCATATGCAATGCCACAGATGATCAAATAGTGCTCTACAAAATCACCTAGAATAGAATCATAGAATGGTTGAACATATTAGCATCAAGAGGGAGGAGGTACTAACGGTTTTAGCAGGCTTAAAAGTGGATAAATCCCCAGGCCCGGACGAGATGTATCCCAGGCTACTATGTGAGGCAAAGGAGGAGATTGCAGGGGCTCTGACACAAATTTTCAGAACCTCTCTGGCCACAGGGGATGTGCCAGAGGACTGGAGAACAGCTAATGTAGTACCATTATTCAAGAAGGGTAGTATGGATAAACCAGGGAATTACAGGTGAGTGAGCCTAACATCAGTGATAGGGAAATTATTGGAAAAAATTCTGAGGGACAGAATTAGTCTCCACTTGGAGAGGCAAGGATTAATTAGGGATAGCCAGCATGGCTTTGTCAAGGGAAGATCATGTCTGACCAATTTGATTGAATTTTTCGAGGGGGTGACTAGGTGTGTGGATGAGGGTAGTGCAGTGGATGTGGTTTACATGGATTTCAGTAAGGCTTTTGATAAAGTCCCGCATAGGAGACTGGTCAGGAAGGTAAGAGCCCATGGGATCCAGGGTGCCTTGGCACATTGGATCCAAAACTGGCTTAGTGGCAGAAGGCAGAGGGTGATGGTGGAAAGTTGTTTTTGTGACTGGAAGCCTGTGTCCAGTGGGGTACCGCAGGGATCGGTGTTGGGTCCCTTGCTGTTTGTGGTCTACATTAATGATTTGGATGTGAATGTAAAAGGTATGATCAGTAAGTTCGCAGATGACACAAAAATTGGTGGGGTGGTAAATAGTGAGGAGGGAAGCCTCAGGCTACAGGACAATATAGATGGGTTGGTCAGATGGGCAGAACAGTGGCAAATGGAATTTAACCCTGAAAAGTGTGAGGTGATGCATTTTGGATGGACTAACAAGGCAAGGAAATACACAATGAATGGTAAGACCCTAGGAAAGACAGAGGATCAGAGGGACCTTGGTGTGCATGTACATAGATCCCTGAAGGCAGCAGGACAGGTGGATAAGGTGGTTAAAAAGGCATATGGGATACTTGCCTTCATTAGCCGAGGCATAGAATATAAGAGCAGGGAGGTTATGATGGAGTTGTACAAAACGCTGGTAAGGCCACAGCTGGAGTACTGTGTGCAGTTCTGGTCGCCACACTATAGGAAGGATGTGATTGCTTTGGAGAGGGTGCAGAGGAGATTTACCAGGATGTTACCTGGGCTGGAGTGCTTCAGCTATGAAGAAAGACTGGACAGGCTGGGGTTGTTTTCCTTGGAGCAGAGAAGGCTGAGGGGGGACCTGATTGAGGTGTACAAAATTATGAGGGGCATAGATAGGGTAGATAGAAAGGAACTTTTCCCCTTAGTAGAGGGTTCAATAACAAGGGGGCATAGATTCAAGGTAAGGGGCAGGAGGTTTAGAGGGGATTTGAGGAAAAACTTTTTCACCGAGAGGGTGGTTGGAATCTGAAACTCACTGCCTGAAAGGGTGGTAGAGGCAGGAACCCTCACAACATTCAAGAACCATTTGGATGAGCACTTGAAACACCATAGCATACAAGGCTACGGACCAAATGCTGGAAAATGGGATTAGATTAGACAGGGCTTGATGGCTGGCGTGGACGCAATGGGCCGAAGGGCCTCTTTCTGTGCTGTATAACTCTATGGCCTAGAAATTCAGTTTGGGGCGGCCAGCTCGCTCGCGCCCAGAAAGTACCGCTGCGCGCGGAGCCACTTGCGCCCGCCGGAAATTCAGTTTCAGCGCCCCAACTCGAAGGCGGCCGCTATTCAAGGGTTTCGGCGCCCCCGCTTGGGGCGCTGAAACTGAATATCGGCGCGCTAGGTGCCGCAGCGTCACCCGATGCGGAGCGGCAGGCTGCGGTACTGCAGGCCTTCCTCCCTCTCTTAAGGGGGAGGTGCCTGCAACAGCGAGATCGCCGCTCGCTAGTGCCGGCAAATGAGCCCGGCACCACGGAGAAGTGCCGGGCTCCCGGAAAACAGCCGGCAATGCCGCGGGGGGGGGGGGGGGTGGAGGAGGCCGGGGAAGGAGGTGCGGGCAGGCGGCCGCCGAAAAAGCGGCCGACCGCACCTCCGCCTTAACTCGCCCCACTAACGCTACAGGACGGCCCCGTTTTCTGATCGCTGTTTGCGGCCGCTGCGGAAGAGGCGGCCGCAACTAAATATGGCGGTCGGGCCGGTAGCGGGGCGGTAGCGGGGCACTGCACACACCGATGACGTCATTGGTGGCGGCGCAGCGCTACTGGCTAACGCCGCCATTACTGCAGCGCTGAATATCGGCGAAAGCTCAGCAAGTGGCGCAAAAGCCCTCTTTGGGCGAAAACTGGGTGCAAAGCCTACTGAATTTCTAGCCCTATGACTGGTACTTATCCACTTCCCTTTTGATTGCAAAATACTGCAGATGCTGGAAATCCAAAATAACAACAGAAAATGCTGGAAAAACTCAGCAGGCCCGGCAACATCCGTGGAGAGAGAAACAGAGTCAACGTTTCAGGTCAAAACCTTTTGTCTTGACAAAGGGTTTGACCCGCAACGTTGACTCTATTTTCTCTCCCCGGATGTTGCCTGGCCTGCTGAGTTTTTCCAGCATTTTCTGTTGCTATTTTCCTTCTGATTGAATCTGCCTCCACCACCTTTTCAGACAGTGCATTTCCGGATCCTAACCACCTGGGTCCAGGAATCCCTTAAAATATTTAAGAACTCAATTCAGAGGCACACTTTAAAATTGCTCCATTGAGTTTCTTAATCATCGTCAGCCAGAAGATAACAGGAGTATGAAATAACAATAACAGGCCTGGAATTTTCCTCAAAACTATCTTCATGATGAATTATTTGTAATTAAACCTCCCTGAAATAAATCACTTCTTAATGTCACTACTGCTATAGTTTTCTGGTGAATCTGATCAACATTACACAATAAGAGGAAGCTGAACAAGCTCCAGGAGAGACAGCAAAGGATTTTAGGGATATTAGATTAGGAAAAATGAGTTACTGAGTCATATAGACTAGAAAGGTCCCATGTTTGATCCCTGATCTGTAATGAGTTAGTCATTAGCTCCTTTTATACTGGTGCCATTTTGATTCGAGTCCCAGGAGACTGGCTCCTATGAGCTAGCACCTGGCATCTGCATTATTAAATCTGGCTTCCTTTAAATCATAGATCAGTTTTCACACACATTAACTTGACATATCAGGATAAATCATCTGGCCCTGCATTCGAAGAGAGTGTGGGCCAGACATTTGGTGTTACAATGTTATGTCCCGCTCTCCTGTGCCTTCTGTGAGTGTGGCTGCCTGCTGGGAGCCCAGGACCGGTGAATTTAATGGCCCGTAATTTCCGATAGGAGGCTTCCTGCGTGCGGATACCTCCTATCAGAAAAAAATCTACGAACTTACCCGAAGGCTCCCGAGGTCCGGGCACTTCCGTTCCTGGGCCTGTCCACAGTCGAAATGCGCAGGGCCCAGGTATCCCAGGGGTGCAGACGGTTTGCAAGTGTCCCTGGGATCACGTGGGCCAGGCCAGCCAATAGGAGAAGGGAATCTCCCTTCATACTTTTGACAGATAGACCCGTCAAAAGTATGAATGGAGATCACCCCAAAAACACATCAAAACATTAAATACATTTTTTTTAAATCACGTTTTTAAAATTAGTTAAAATTACATTAAATTAAATATTTTAAAGGAAAATTTAATTTTTTGAAAAAAATAATTAAAGTTTTTTACGGGGCTAAGATTTCTAAGTGTTTTCTGTGGGTGGAGGGTCTCCAGAAAGCAGAACTCTCGGCCCACAGAAGCCCTTCTCCAGGGCAGGCGTTCGATCTGTCAAGAGCATTCTTGACAGATCGGAAATGCCAGTTTTCAGCGCACGCGCTTGGCATCCCTGAAACCGGCATTTCCGATGTCCCTACGGGTGTGTACACAGCCCGCACACACACCCGTAGGGATCGGAAAATACGGACCATCCTTTCAAGCTCATCGTTAGCTTGTTCTACACCATTCATGGAGAATGTGTATCCCACAATTTCTCTTCTAACTTAGCGCTGGCAAATTTCATCAGCCACTGCTTACCCATTTACAGATTGGGCTGCATTTTCCTCGTGGGCGGGGAGGGGGGATTACTGTCAGACGAGACTTGGGCAACCCACCCACTGCCCCAATCTTACGTCAGCTAGTTTCTTATCCACTTCCTGGTTTTATCCAAATTTCCACTACTTTAATGTGTATGTAGCATTTTTTTCATAAGGAACTTTATAAAAGGCTTTCTGAAAGTCCAGATATACCACATTTTAAGGTTTTCCACAGTCCAATTGCGATGTCACCTCCTCTAAAAAGTAAATAATGTTGACCTGGCAGGATCTTTCCCTCCTGAAATCATGTTGTATGCTATTTACTACATCAATGCCAAGATCCCCCAGTCTGGTCCTGGTGATTGATTGCATTGTTTTACTTGTTATTAATGTAAGACTAATGGGTTTGTCGTTTGCTGGATTACATTGTCACTTCTTTTTAAAATATAAATATTGTGTTAGCTTCTTTCCTATCCAGCAGGACACCCCACTCACCCCAGCAAACAATAGGCTCTTTTATATTGTGTTAGTTCTGCTGATTTCCCAAGTGCAGGCTGCAAGCCAAATGCAAAACTGCCAGAATTTGCTAACATCAGGAGAACCCTCTAAAAACAGCTTATGAATCTTGTGATGACTGTTAGCTCTTAGAATTGGTCTCATTGTCTCCCAGCTGGGGAACGGTTGGCTACATTCTTGATCAGTAACCAGAGCCCCATTGCAAGTGAGCATGTGTGGGCTTTAGTGAGATAACAGTCAGGCTTGGCTACAATTCCCCACTCACCCCAGTGATCGCCTGCTGATATTCGCTGCTAAGATTCACAAATAAAGAATAGCCACTTGGACAAGGTACTGGAGGGCAGCTGGTACTGGTGGACATGATAGGAACAGACGGAAATGTTTAAAATTAGCCAACATCAGAACAGGAGAATTCAATAATACGAGTTGTAGAGGAGATATATAGGCTACGAAAGGGATTACCTGAAAGGTTACCCGAGAGAAACTGCTCCCATTGGCAGAAGGGTCGAGAACCAGAGGACACAGATTTAAGGTTTCAAAAGGGAGTTGGATAAGTATCTGAAAGGGCAGGGGAGTGGGACTAGCCGAGAGTCGGCACGGGCTCGACGGGCCGAATGGCCTTCTTCCGTGCTGTAACCATTCTGCGATAAAGGTTGGAATTATCAGCTCATTAAGATGGACACTGAAAGCTATGTTCAGTGATGGGTTTATTTGCTGCAACAGGGATACTCAGCAGCCCATTCATAAAATACAGAATCATAGACAAGTCATTATGCTACAGCTACTATCTAGGCTGGGTGTTAAATTATTGATGTCTTTGCAACTTTGAATTCAGGTACAATTGGACACTTGTAACTTAGCAGTAATAATGATTAGATTATCATTTGTAACAAAAACTAGTTACAATGGAAATAAGTATTCACAATTGAAAGATAATAGGTGAATTAATAACTGTAAAATAGTACAGCCTCAATTTTTAATAATAATCGATATCATGCTCACAATCTACAAAATGCTCGAATCAGTTATCGGCAGAAATCAGCAAAATTCATGTTTGCGAATGCTCAGCATCTTCAGTGAATAGAAAATCATCTGCATCTCATCTGAATTTTATAAACTTCTGAAACCACTTGGAGTATTCAGCTGAGCATTTAATTTTTTTTTCTCCAGCTTTTGGCAATCTTTGCCATGCTGCGTTGTGCTTCCCACCAGGTCTCTCTCTCTCTTCACCTCTCCTTGGACTTTTCCTTTACCTCCTAAAACCCGTTTACATGTATTTTGGCCCAGTCTACAGATTTCTTTCTTAAATCACAATTCCAGTCTTTATAGGTAGCTATTTAATTGCAGCGCTACTTATTTGTAGTTTTGAAAATTAACCCCGACAATTGATTCTCCCCCACTTGCTGCTCGTTCACCAGAAACAGACAAAACCTAAATAGCGAGATAGCAAAATACTGCAGATGCTGGAAATCCAAAATAACAACAGAGAATGCTGGAAAAACTCAGCGGGTCAGGCAACATCCGTGGAGAGAAATTTGAGTTGACGTTTCGGGTTGAAACCCTTCTTCAAAACTGGAAAGAAAATAAAAAGATCGAAGGCAAAGCTGCGATCAAACAAAAGAAGAAAAGGAGACAATAAAAGGTATTAGAAGCCAGATGAGATGGTAATGGGCCCATGGAGACAAAAGGCAGCTGAGATTAGGTGTGAAGTGTACTGGCAGGATAAAGACAGCTGCCAGGTGAGAGAGAGAAACAAAAGGAAAGGAGGGGTGGGGGAGGGGGGGGGAGAAAAAAAGGACCCAAAACAAAGGGGTGGAAAAAATTAAAAGGAAAAATATAATAGGGGCCGAGGTTATGATCTGAAATGATTGAACTCGATATTGAGTCCGGAAGGCTGCAAAGTACCTAATCTCATCTGGCTTCGCACTCTCGGGAGCCGCAAGCCTACATTTCGTTGTACTGCACTTGTGCACTAACAATGACAATAAAGTTGATTATTATTATTATTATTATTGTCTCTTTTTCTTCTTTTGTTCGATCGCAGCTTTGCCTTCGATCTTTTTATTTTCTTTCCAGTTTTGAAGAAGGGTTTCAACCCGAAACGTCAACTCAAATTTCTCTCCACGGATGTTGCCTGACCTGCTGAGTTTTTCCAGCATTCTCTGTTGTTACCTAAATAGCGAGTCTCGTACCATGTTTATTTGGAGCATACCTCCCACATACTGTCTTTGGATCAACCTGCTGTGGATAATGCCCTGTTTATATTGTGGGACACGCATGGTTATTAATAAATTGTGACTTACAACTTTGTCTTTGGCCATTGTACCTTACTGGCTGTTCCGCACATGTACCCCAAGCCCTTCGGCCGATCTCATTTATTTAAGTTAGCTGCCCCTGCTGCTGTGAACTTAAGTAAATACAGCAAGAGAAGACAGAAATGTAGAGCAAAAGAAAAAAATGGAGGAAAAGAGGCAATAGCAAAAAATAAATAAATCACACAATAAACAAGGCACAAAGAGAGACAGAAACTGCATTCATTTATGTACACAACAGTACGAAGGAGACATATTTAGTTGTCCTTGCCTGAACAATATCCATTATATAGAGATGGCATGGAAGACAAAAGGACAATAAGTGGGCAGCACATTATATGTAATAAAAACAGAACTGACGAAAGGTCATCGATCTGAAACATCAACTCTGTTTCTCTCTCCACAGATGCTGCCTGACCTGCTGAGTATTTCCAGCTTTTTCTGTTTTTATTTGATTTCCAGCATCCGCAGTATTTTGAGTTTTTTGCACATTATATGTAGTGGGTTCCCAGTTCTAGATTTGCTATTGAGAGCAATAATGGTGACACAGTGAATCATGGTACAAAAATAACATTTTAGACAGTGAGGTGATGTGGCACGGACTGGTACTGGATGAATACGTAATTAGGAATTTACATGATTTTTTTGAGTATACTGGAAGGCTATTGTTTGCACTAGACCACACAGGGTTTGGGGGAGGGGGGAGTGATGACGTAACCCAATGGCGGTTTAAAGACCATTTCCAGCACCCCTTTCCACCTCTACCCAACAGAGAAGGTAAAGAAAGCAGCTGGCGCATAGATCTTTCAGAACTCATGACTGAGGCAGTGGTTGAGGTTCTTTCTCCCTGGTGCAAATCTCAGCCAGGCTGGCAGCGGGGCTCAGTGTCGCCAGGATAAAGGAGGGAAAAAAATTAGCCAGTGTTCTCCCGCGCTTACTGGAAATGGGAATGTGCAGATGCCAGATGACGGTAAGATTGGGTTCACAAGATAGCTCATCCATTCAACAAAGCTGCAGCAGGTCATCTAACTGGCTCGTGAAATACTAAGATTTTCACCCCCACCACCCTATCTGGAAGGTCATTCCAAGTGTTGATAACTTTGTGTGGAGAAGTTCTTCCTGACATCGATCCTAAATTTTCCTCTCAGCAGTTTTAACCAACGCCCCTTTCTTGTAATATCCAGCCACATCCTGAAGTAGTGCTCCAGATGAATTTTAACTATGCTTTTTAGCATCTTGTATACTTCTATAAAATCCCCTTTCAGTATACAAGTTTTTTTTTTAATGACCTTGAACACAAAAGAGTTCCAGGTTCTCAGTTTTTTCCTCATAAACTCAATCCTAGGAGTGATGGATCAGCCTTGTGCATTCCAACCCCCCCCCACCTCTACCCTCCTTTCACCCCATCATAGGCACCCATGCCTTCAGCGGCTCTGGTTTAAATATTTCCATTATGTTTTGGTGACCAAAACTGAAGACAGTACACTGCGGACTGACCAGGGCACTGTGCAATTTTAGCATAGCATCTTCTACTTAAACTCAACCGATCTCCCAACATAATTAAGCATTCTACTTCAGTTTATTTATTGTTGTTACACAGTGATGTGACATGTTAAGTGTCAAAATTACTATCATTTTCAGTTCCCTTTCTGGTGTTTCTATATCATCCATAGTACACTTGTAGCATCCATTAGTCAATTTACTACTTCCACCCCACTCTGACATCACTCCCCCCGCATGTATTTGTTATTTTTTTCCCCCTTCAGCCGATTCTTTATCTACACTCAGGTTTTACTTTGAATTACTCCGGCTCCTTTTCCCTGTAAGCCTCATGAAACTCATTTTTCTTTCATATTGCATTTCTGATTGTCTTCTTGAACCATTTGAGGTATTATCTAATGAGGCTACGCTTGCTAATCTTAGGTTTACAAGGCTTCTCAGTGTACCTTATCCTATACTTAGGCGTTAATACATCATTCTGTCCAGTCAACCAGTTTTAGCTCTTCCCTCATACTTCTGTAGTTGACCTTATTAAACGGTATATCTAAGTGTTGGACCTTAGCTGTACTGAATCCCAAATCATGTTGAGATTATTCATACTCTTGTTGCTAGCATCAAGAAATTCTCTGGCTTGATGCGGAGAGGTTGTTTCCCATAGCTGGAGAGTCTAGAACTAGGGGACATAGTCTCAGGATAGGGGGTCGGCCATTTAAGACTGAGATGAGAAGGAATTTCTTCACTCAGAGGGTTGTGAATCTTTGGAATTCCCTGCCTCAAAGGGCTGTGGATGCTCAGTTATTGAGCATATTCCAGGCTGAGAAAGATTGATTTTTGGACTCTTAAGGGACTCGAGGGATATGGGGATCGGGCGGAAAGTGGAGTTGAGGTCGATGATCAGCCATGATCTTATTGATTGGCGGAGCAGGCTCGAGGGGCTGAATGGCCGACTCCTCTTAATTCTTATGTTCTTTTGTTCACTTACTGTTGTGGCACTCGCTTGAAGGATGGACATTTGGGTGTGATACCAGCGCACCGCCACTGATAGGACTGTAACTGATGTGTTGCTGCCTTCAGGAGAGGAAAGGGAAGCAGAAGGGGATGGTGAGGAAATCAGGGAGAAGATCAGAGAAGCAAAAAAGGTGGTCTTATTTTGCATATGGGGATAAGGGTCTCATACCATCAATGCCCACAATCCTGTACCAGCATAAATGGAAGTGAAATGGGGTGGGGGGCTCGGCAGGGGGTGAGAAATGAACAGAATGACCTCCTCCTTTTCATAAATCACTAATGTATAATTTTTAATCACTAAACACTGCGATGCCAAGTGTCTTTTCCACTATCACGTGAGTTGGGCGGAGGCAGCGCAGCGCAACGAGCAGCAGCAGCAGCCACGACGACCCACTGCAGCACGTCAGCCGGCAGCTCCATGGCGGGAAGCTCGCAGTCCAGCTGGGAGGAGGGGAGCCGGGCATGGCGGCCAGAGGTTGGATCGTGAGTGGGAGAAGCAGGCCACCACACGTGGAGACGGCAACAGTGAGGAGGAGGCTGCGGTGACGAGGAGGATGGAGCGGCTGAGGGACATCGTGCTCCCACTGTCACTGGAAGCCATTGAACTGACTTTCAGAACACGGCGCTGTAAGAATAGCTGACGTGTCCCTACGGGGAGTAAGCATTCCATTGTACTTGTACTGGATACATATGGCAAATAAAATTGAATTGAACTGAATTGAATTGTACCTTTGCCTGGATTCCTGTCCTACCCTCCCTGAAGCAGAATTACTGTTTCAACTTTGTACAGGATTGCAGTCGGATGCGACACAGATTTCTCTCTGGGGAGATGCCTTCAGTAATACTCGCAAGGCTCATTGATTTGGTGCGAGTGTGGAGGGTGCCAGCCAGGAAAAGATAGTGCCGCAGTTATTTGAACTCTGCTGGAGCCAGCACATTAAAATATCTAGCTGCAAATGGAGTCTGCAAATGAAAATAAGGCTGCTTCCACAGATGTCATAAAAGCCTATAAATGCAGGTTTATAATGATGTGCATCAGACTGTTACATATGAAACGGACACCATTATGTTGCAAAAGTAATTGATATTGCTATGGATCTGCAGCATCCACAGACCAGTGTTCACATTAGCCCTGTGATGCCCAAGCAATTCAACATCTAGTGAAATGATTGAACACCTAAAATAGCATTCAGGTTTGCTGCAGTACATGCAATTTGCTGCATACTTCCTGAAATTACACTGCTCAGTCCTGACCTTGTTAATCTTCCAGCCTTGAATTTCATTTGCAATTTACGTCACATTTGTATTATAGATCTGCTCCCACTTAAGGCCTGGGAAAGATCAGTGCAGGCCAGCAAGCCAGATCGTGGCGAGAAAGAATGTCATTCCTGAAGCTTAAAAGCTTGCTGTCTCCAGAGGCACCTGGGAAAGCCACCGCTTCATGTGGATCTCCACACCTACAGAGACAGTCGTATTGCCTCATTACATAGCAGCAAGGCACCAGAGTCGGGGTTACTGGAACTGAGAGTAGGTTCATACAATATTATCCATCACCTTCTATATGAAAGTTATGAAACACATCTTACCCAGTTCAGTGTTACACTTAGTCACAAGTTTTGTGTCACATAAAAAAAAAGTATTAAAAATAGCCAGTTATTTCCCTCTCATTGCAGAGAAACTTCATCAGGAACAGAACATACCCTCTCATTGATCTCATAGAAACATAGAAGATAGGAGCAGGAGTAGGACATTCGGCCCCTCAAGCCTGTTCCGCCATTTCATGAGATCATGGCTGATCATCCAAATTCAGTACCCTGTCCCTGCTTTCTCCCCATATCCCTTGATCCCTTTAGCCTTGAAATATATCTAACTCCTTCTTAAATATATTTAATAAGTTGGCCTCAACTGCCTTATGGGGTAGAGAATTTAACATGATCACCACTCTCTGGGTGAAGAAATTCCTCCTCATCTCTGTCCTAAATGGCTTACCCCTTATCCTTAGACTGTGACCCCTGGTTCTGGACTCCCCCGCCATCGGGAACATCCTTCCTGCATCTAGTCTGTCTAGTCCTGTTAGAATTTTATAAGTTTCAATAGATCCCCTCTCATTCTTCTAAACTCTAGCGAATATAAGCCTAATCGACCCAATCTCTCTTCATACATCATTCCTGCCATCCCAGGTATCAGCCTGGTGAATCTTCGCTGCACTCCCTCCATGGCAAGAACATCCTTCCTCAGATAAGGCGCCCAAAACTGCACACAATACTCAAGGTGTGGTCTCACCAAGGCCCTGTACAACTGCAGCAAGACATCCTTGCTCCTGTACTCGAATCCTCTCGCTATGAAGGCCAACATACCATTTGCCTTCTTAACCGCCAGCTGCACCTGCATGCTTACCTTCAGCGACTGGTGCACAATGACACCCAGGTCTCGTTGCACTTCCCTTTTTCCCAATCTATTGCCATTCAGATAATAATCTGTCTTCCTGTTTTTGCCACCAAAGTGGATAACCTCGCATTGATCCACATTATAGCATCTGCCATGCATCTGCCCAATCACCCAACCTGTCCAAATCATACTGCAGTTTCTCTGCATCCTCCTCACAACACACACGCCCACCCAGCTTTGTGTCATCTGCAAACTTGGAGATATTACATCTAGTTCCCTCATCTAGATCATTAATATATATTGTGAATAACTGGGGTCCCTGCACCGATCCCTGCGGTACCCCACTAGTCACTGCCTGCCACTCGGAAAAAGACCCATTTATTCCAACTCTTTGCTTCCTGTCTGCCAACCAGTTCTCTATCCAAGTCAGTACCTTACCCCCAATCCCATGTGCATTAACTTTGCACGCCAATCTCTTATGTGGGACCTTATCGAAAGCCTTCTGAAAGTCCAAATACACCACATCCACTGGTTCTCCCTTAACTATTCTACCAGTTACATCCTCAAAAAATTCCAGTAGATTAGTCAAGCATGACTTACCTTTTGTAAATCCATGTTGACTTTGTCCAATCCTGTCACTGTTTTCCAAGTGCTCTGCTATTACATCTTTTATAATGGACTCTAGCATTTCCCCACTACCGATGTCAGGCTTACCGGTCTATAATTCCTCGTTTTCTCTCTACCACCTTTTTTAAATAGTGGGGTAACATTAGCTACCCTCCAATCCATGGGAACTATTCCAGAGTCTATAGAATTTTGGAAGATGACCAGCAATGCATCTACTATTTCTACATTAAATACCCTAGGATGTAGATTATCAGGCCCTGGGGATTTATCAGCCTTCAATGCCGTCAATTTCCCTAACACCATTTCCCTACAAATACTGATTTCATTCAATTCCTCCCTCTCATTAGACCCTATGTTCCGCGACATCTCTGGGAGGTTATTTGTGTCCTCCTTTGTGAAGACAGAACCAAAGTATGTATTTCATTAGTCTGCCATTTCTTTGTTACCCATTATAGATTCCCCTGATTCTGACTGCAAGGGACCTACTCTTGACTTCACCAATCTTTTTCTCTTTACATATCTATAGAAGCTTTTACAGTCAGTTTTTATGTTCCCTGCAAGCTTACTCTCAAATTCTATTTTCCCCCTCTTCATTAATCCCTTTGTCCTCCTTTGCTGAATCCTAAACTGCTCCCAATCCTCAGGTTTGCTGCTTTTTCTGGCCAATTTATTTGTCCTCTCCTTGGATCTTATGCTAATCCTAATTTCCCTTGTTAGCCACGGTAGAGTCACCTTTTTTGTTTTATTTTTATGCCAAACAGGGATGAACAAATTCTGTAGTTCATCCATGCGATCTTTAAATGTTTGCCATTGCCTATCCACCATCAACCCTTTAAGTAACATTCCCCAATCCATCCTAGCCAACTCATGCCTCATACCATCATAGTTTCCTTTATTTAAATTCAGGAGCCTAGTCTCTGAGTCAACTACTTCACTCTCCATCTTAATGAAGAATTCAATTATATTATGATCCCCAAGGGGCCTCACACAACAAGATTGCTAATTAATCCTTTCTCATTACATACTATCCAGTCTAAGATGGCCTGATTTCTAGTCGGTTCCTCGACATATTGGTCCAGGAAACCATCCCGTATACACTCTAGGAATTCCTCCTCCACAGTATTGTTACTAATTTGGTTAAGCCAATCTATATGTAGATTAAAGTCATCCATGATAACTGCTGTGTCCTTATTGCATGCGTCTCTAATTTCCCATTTAATGCCATGCCCAACCTCAGCATTACTGTTTGGGGGTCTGAAAACAACTCGCACTAATGTTTTCTGCCCCTTGGTATTTCTCAGCTCTACCCATACAGATTCCACATCATCAGAGCTAATATCCTTCCTTACTATTGTGTTAATCTCCTCTTTAATCAGCAATGCTACCCCACCTCCTTTTCCTTTTTGCCTGTCCTTCCTGAATATTGAGTACCCCTGGATGTTGAATTTCCAGCCTTGGTCACCCTGGCGCCATGTCTCCGTAATTCCAATTACATCATATCCATTTACATCTATTTGCACAGCTAATTCATCCACCTTATTATGAATGCTCCTCGCATTAAGACACAAAGCCTTCAGGCTTGTTTTTTTTAACACTCTTAGTCCTTTTAGAATTTTTACTGTAGCTCTGTTTGATTTACACACTTGATTTCTCTGCCTTTCACTTTTGCTTTTCTCCTTCCTGTCTTTTGTTTCTATCCTTTATCCCTTTCCTCTGTCTCCCTGCACAGGTTCCCAACCCCCTGCCATTTTAGTTTAAACTAAACACTCCCCCTAGGACATCGGTCCCAGTCCCACCCAGGTGCAAACTGTCCAGTTTGTACTGGTCTCACCTCCCCCAGAACCGGTTCCAATGTCCCAGGAATTTGAATCACTCCCCCTTGCACCATTCCTCTAGCCACGTATTCATCTGAAATATCCTTCTATTTCTACTCTGACTAGCACGTGGCACTGGTAGCAATCCTGAGATTACTACCTTTGAGGTCCTATTTTTAAATTTACCTCCTAACTCCCTATATTCAGCTTTTAGGACCTCATCCCATTTTTTACCTATATCGTTGGTACCTATATGCACCACGGCAACTGGTTGTTCACCCTTGCCCTCCAGAATGGCCTGCAGCCACCCCGAGACATCCTTGACCCTTGCACCAGGGAGGCAAAATACCATCCCGGAGTCTCATTTGCAGCCGCAGAAACGCCTATCTATTCCCCTTACAATTGAATCCCCTATCACTGTAGCTCTCCCACTCTTTTTCCTCCCGTCCTGTGCAGCAGAACCACTCATGGTGCCAGGAAGTTGGCTGCTGCTGCCTTCCCCCGATAAGCCATCTCCCTCAACAATATCCAAAGTGGTATATCTGTTTGAGAGGGGGTTGGTCACAGGGGACCCCTGCACTACCTGCCTGCGCCTACTACTCTGCCTGATGGTCACCCATTCCCTTCCTGCCTGTGCAGCCTTTACCTGCGGTGTGACCAACTCCCTAAACGTGCTATCCACGATGACCTCAGCATTGCGAATGCTCCAGTATGTATCCATTCGCAGCTCCAGCGCCGCAATGCGGTCTGTCAGTAGCTGCAGCTGGATACACTTCCCGCAAACATGGTTGTCAGTGACACAGGAAGTGCCCCTGATTTCCCACATAGTGCAGGAGGAGCATGCCACGGGGCCGAGCTGTACTGCCATGACTTACCCTTTAATTAATTTAAATTAAATCAAATCAATACCACTAATTACACTACAATTAAATGATATACTCAAGGACCCTTGGTTACTAGCACTCCCCGATACACAACAGAGACCTTAGAAACTATAAGCACAAAAATGAAGACCTTCTAAATCTTATAAACTATTAATCTTAACTGTCAAACTATAGAGTAGTATAAATTCTCACCTGGCCATACTCACCCAATCAGCTGCTTCCTCTTGTCTGCGTCACTTTATGAATCGTGACGTGGCTCCAGAATGCCGCCACCGGTCTGTGAGATTGGTTAGCCTCTGCAAAAAAAACAGCGAAAGTGAGTTTACGTACTCACTGTACCGACGCTCTCTGCTCCTCCCGACACTGGCCTCTCAGGACCTACCTAAATGTAATGAATTTCTAATTGTCCTGAGAAAGTACCTCAATGCAAATAATCCTTAATTGACTTGAGGGTGTGCCAGGGCTTAAAGGTTACACAGGTCCACCTTACAAGCAGAATAATCCATGATGATATACTGCTCCTGTAGTTATAAAACTGACTTGCCGTAAACAATGCCTTGGCAGACGCAATGATCATTAAACAAAAATTATCAGAAGGCAATTGAACTCTGTAACACAGAAACATAGAAGATAGGAGCAGGAGTAGGCCATTCGGCCCCTCGAGCCTGCTCCGCCATCAATGAGATCATGGCTGATCATCCAAATTCAGTACCCTGTCCCTGCTTTCTCCCCATATCCCTTGATCCCTTTAGCCTTAAGAAATATATCTAACTCCTTCTTGAATATATTTAATGAATTGGCCTCAACTGCCTTTTGTGGTAGAGAATCCCACAGGTTCACCACTCTCTGGGTGAAGAAATTCCTCCTCATCTATGTCCTAAATGGCTTACCCTTTATCCTTAGACTGTGACCCCTGGTTCTGGACTCCCCGGCCATCGGGAACATCCTTCCTGTATCTAGTCTGTCTAGTCCTGTTAGAATTTTATAAGTTTCAATGAGATCCCCTCTCATTCTTCTAAACTCCAGCGAATATAAGCCCAATCGACCCAATCTCTCCTCATACGTCATTCCTGCCATCCCAGGTATCAGCCTGGTGAATCTTCGCTGCACCCCCTCCATGGCAAGAACATCCTTCCTCAGATAAGGCGACCAAAACTGCACACAATACTCAAGGTGTGGTCTCACCAAGGCCCTGTACAACTGCAGCAAGACATCCTTGCTCCTGTACTCGAACCCTCTCGCTACGAAGGCCAACATACCATTTGCCTTCTTAACCGCCTGCTGCACCTGCATGCTTACCTTCAGACAGCCTTGAATTTTAAGTCCATCCTTAGAAACTCATGTCTGTACAGTGTGAGAGCTGTGACAAACCAAGAGGAATTTAATTTCCAACTTCAACCTTTTTTTAAAAAAACAATACAACCTTGTGTTGTAGTAACAAGAGTTCACAAAAGAGAATTTATTCTTGATGGAACGTTGGATTGTATGTGGAACGTATTCCCCAATACAAACTACAATAACAAATAACAATTCAAAGGGCAATCCATTTTTTCCACAACTAGTAGTCTCTTTGAATACTATGGGGTATTTATAGAAGTGATTGTTATGCAGCTATATTATACATAGAAATATTAATTTTGTGCAGATCAAACACCATACATCCCAGTTCTGACGAAAGGTCATTGACCTGAAACGTTAACTCTGTTTCTCTCTTCACAGATGCTGCCTGACCTGTTGAGTATCTCCAGCATTTTCTGTTTTTATTTCAGATTTCCAGCATCTGCAGTATTTTTTTTATCATAGATACCAACTGCATTGCCAAATGTAATTATATTTAAATGCATTTGAAATTAAATATTAATTTCACTGCATAAATACAGGCAGTGTGGGTTTGCTATCCAGCAGTGTTTGACTTTGATAAACCTCACTGGTATGTGCTGATGAAAGAATTCGAGGCCGTCTCTTCTGATATAGTCTACTTGCAGGGGTGCACATATGGCAGAGGTCAGTCAAAGTAAAAACCTCAGGTTTTCTTTCCCCCCCCAGAGGTTTCCCAAAGTGTCCGATACATTTACTGTTCCACTTTACTCATCCATTAGTTACCAGGAATGATCAGTTGTTCTTAAATAATGTATTTTCATCACTGAACCGAGAATCCTTTTGTACTTAAAGGGAATCGTTAATAAATGCTGCCGCAGCATTGTTGTAATACAGAGAGATCAAGGATCTGAGATGGACCCTTTCATAGACTACTACTGAACCCCACCAAAATGTAACTGTGTGCCACTGATCAAGTGGATACTGTGGAAGTATTAGACAAAGAATTTCTAACAGTAATGTCGATGGCAACCCAATAAAATGAATGGGTTACCATCAGTGTAATAATTGGAAAATCTGGGCTAGCGAGTTTAATAGCAGAAGATTTTTCTCCAGTGCCCCTTTTCTCACTCTCTCTTTGGAATTCAAGCTCAGTGACAGACTGGGGCTTTGGTTATATTATAGATTCCAGTCTCGGGCCATTCGCTCTATAGCATAACGTGTGGCTTGTTTGCACTAAACTCAGTAGCAATGTAGCTTGGACACCTGTGCAGAGCTCTGCTCTCATACTCGCTCATTTTTAACATTATGAAAGAATGGCAGGCGTGGCAGCTTTTGGCGCAACGCTACTAAAACTCTGCACCAAGTTTCCAGGAGGTCCAATGGCTTCCCTGAGCACTTGTAAACAGTGGCCCGCAGCTGTACTGTACCCAGTGAAAATCCCAAATTGTGTCACTCTACTTACAAGAATGGTCTGATACCGCCCAACGTCACTGCACTCGAGTGTTAGATTGGAGCCTGACTACAAAGTTACACTGCCCCTTTTGCACTGATGCATGCCCAAAATGAGTTTGCACTGATGTGAATATGTTAGTGGAAGAGCAGTCTAGGACTGGAAAATGTCAATAAGTTGATCAAATTCCCCATCAGTTCCATACTGGTGCACTTTTAGAATCAACCAGTGGATCTCCTGTGGCTCTGCTCACAATAGTCAGCACGATGTGAATTTCCCTCGGTGTGCTCTGGTGGTGTTGTAGTTTGAGGTACTCTATGGGGATCTGCCACTCTGGTGGTGCTGTAGTTTGAGGTACTCTATGAGGATCTGCCGCTCTGGTGGTGCTGTAGTTTGAGGTACTCTATGGGGATCTGCCGCTTCTGGTTCTTATGAAGCTCCATCTAGTGTTAGAATTCTGCAATTGCAGATGTGACCATGCTTCACACAATGATGATGTCCACATAAGGAGTGCACACCATACATAACAAATGTAATATTTAGTAGAAATACACACAATGCAGAGGGTGAAGATTTGTTTGTGTCTCAAATAGTTTGCTGCACCCAAATATTGGTCTATGTATATGTGTGTTCCCTTTGTTAAGATCTTACTCTGGTCTGCATCAATAATTAACCAACAACAACAACAACTTGTATTTATATAGCACCTTTAACGTAGGAAAACGTCCCAAGGCGCTGCACCGGAGTATTAGAAGACAATAAATTTGACACCGAACCACATAAGGAGAAATTAGGGCAGGTGACCAAAAGCTTGGTCAAAGAGGTAGGTTTTAAGGAGCGTCTTAAAGGAGGAAAGAGAGGTAGAGAGGCGGAGAGGTTTAAGCAGGGAATTCCGGAGCTTAGGGCCTAGGCAACAGAAGGCATGGACAATTTTGCAGCTATAGGCAGCCTGTGTGTATTGGATCATCCAGATAGCTATTAATGTGCAAGCGTTAGCAACAGCAGAATCATGACCAGCGGTTATTGGAAACGAATCTTGAAGAATTGCTACTTGGCTGAGGTTCTGGTAGGTGGTTGGCACAATATCCCAGTTTAAGTCAGCATCGTTGGGGCCAACAGAAGAGACAACATTTTGAAAAAGGGCAAAGCTGCTCTCATTCATCTCGCATAGTCAACGGGGATAGCTCCAGCCATGAATCTTTTTACTATTGAGAGATCTGCATGCAAGGGACTATGAAATGATCATTAGTTGAAGTGTAGTAAAATGCGGTGAAACATTTATCTGTCAGTAACACTAGTGAACCGATAAAAATCTAAAGGCAAGAAAAGAAATCGTCCAAAGAATTTAAAATACCTTTAATACAATAATGAATGTTTAATGGTGGACCAGAGATCCTCCATAAATAGGTACACTGCATCAAAATTTAATGAAGATCGCAGTTGATATTTAATTCAAGTTGACAAAACTTCAGAGTCATTTGGACAATTGCCACAGCGACTGGCTCTGACAGGAGCATTATTAGAAAAACGATTGTGGCACAAAAGCCAGGGTTTGTACTGTGAAGATGTTGGATTGGGGGACATAAAGTTTGTGTGATTTAAAAAAAAAATTGCCTTATCTTTTAGGGCTGCAATAACTCTTAAGTTGATTGACAGCATCTTTAAAGATAAGAATTAAAGGGAATGGTTTGTCAAAAATGACATTGGTAATGTAATCCAGTCACGGGATATTTTAATTTCCACAATGAAATGGAAGCCTTGAACTTACAAGGGGTCAAAGTATTCCTTTAATGAAGAATGTGTTTCTCGGTCATTAATGATCAGCTAATGAAACCATGGCAGTCCTCAACTGTGAAGCAGTGATTTCTGAAAATGTGATTTTATTGGCGGGTAAATCAAGAGAAAAACAGGCATTCTTCCAGTTATCATTGGAAGAGGACATTTTTGCCTCCACAGTGTTCAAAACTGCATTGGTGTTTCGGCAACACTCAATCTTCTCTAGCTCTAGGGAGGAACTGGCATTGGGAGATAAATGATCCGATTAAAGTTCTTGATCGCACATAGAAAAATGCTAGAACCTATTCACTTAGATCTTAACTTTAAATACAGTGACATCTGATGGCATTGGCTGTTGCTGTGGCCTCCAACTTGCTTATCAGAAACAATTCAGCTGCATTAAACTCACACAAGATACGGTGACCCTACTCTAAATGGGCGGCCTCCTAACCAGGCTGAGGTCTGAGTTGTTAATGTTAGGGTGACATTTAAACTGCTTTTATATTGGGCTTAGTGCTAATGCAATAAAAAAATGGTTAGAACATAAGAACATAAGAAGTAGGAGCAGGAGTAGGCCACACAGCCCCTCGGGCCTGCTCCGCCATTCAATAGGATCATGGCTGATCCGAATCTAGACTCACGTCCACTTCCCTGCCCGCTCCCCGTAACCCCTAATTCCCTTATCAGCTGGGAAACTGTCTATCTTCGTTTTAAATCTATTTAATGTCGCAGCTTCCACAGCTCTCTGACGTAGCAAATTCCATAGATTTACTACCCTCTGAGTGAAGACGTTTCTCCTCATCTCAGTTTTGAAAGGGCAGCCCCTTATTCTAAGATTATGCCCCCTAGTTCTAGTCTCACCCATCAGTGGAAACATCCTCACCGCATCCACCCGATCAAGCCCCCTCACAATCTTATATGTTTCGATAAGATCGCCTCTCATTCTTCTGAACTCCAATGAGTAGAGGCCCAACCTACTCAACCTTTCCTCATACGTCAACCCCCTCATCTCCGGAATCAACCGAGTGAACCTTCTCTGAACCGCCTCGAGAGCAAGTATATCTTTTCTTAAATATGGAAACCAAAACTGCACGCAGTATTCCAGGTGTGGCCTCACCAATACCCTGTATAACTGCAGCAAGACTTCCCTGTTTTTATACTCCATCCCCCTTGCAATAAAAGCCAAGATTCCATTGGCCTTCCTGATCACCTGCTGCACCTGCATACTAACTTTTTGTGTTTCATGCACCAGGACCCCCAGATCCCTTTGTACTGTAGCACTTTGCAGTTTCTCTCCATTTAGATAATAACTTGTTCTTTGATTTTTTCTGCCAAAGTGCATAACCTCACACTTTCCAATATTATATTCCATCTGCCAAATCTCTGCCCACTCACTTAGCCTGTCTATGTCCTTTTGCAGGTTTTTTATGTCCTCCTCACTCACTGCTTTCCCTCCCATCTTTGTATCGTCGGCAAACTTGGATATGTTGCACTCGGTCCCTTCCTCCAAATCGTTAATATAGATTGTAAAGAATTGGGGTCCCAGCACTGACCCCTACGGAACACCACTAGTTACTGATTGCCAGCCCGAGAATGAACCATTTATCCCAACTCTTTGTTTTCTGTTAGATAGCCAATCTTCCATCCATGCCAGTATATTACCCCCAATCCCGTGATTTCTTATCTTGATCAGTAATCTTTTGTGTGGAACCTTGTCAAATGCCTTTTGAAAGACCAAATACACTACATCCACTGGTTCCCCTTTATCCACCCTGTATGTTACATCCTCAAAGAATTCGAGCAAATTTGTCAAACATGACTTCCCCTTCATAAAACCATTCTGCCCAATCTGAGTGAATATGGCAATTTTGGTGTTGCTGTTGGCTCCATGGGACCTGCATGTAGGGAGCCAACCGACATTAAAGCAACTTGAAAAAAAACCTCAGTGGCAGTGGCCAGGTCTAAGCAAAACATCTAACACTGAGGAAAATGCTCTGCAGATCCACCTCTTATGAATAGCAAACAGCAGTAAATTTCATTTAGAAAGACTCTGCTACTAAACAAACATTCTATTTTTCCCTGTGCAGACAAGAACACAAACCGGTTTCAGCAGCAAACACATGAATGCTGTGTGTGCATTGCCGCTTTTTGCAGCTCTGCCAACAGTAGCAATGTAAATAACAACAACAACAACTTGTATTTATATAGCGCCTTTAACGTAGTAAAACGTCCCAAGACGCTGCACAGGAGTATTTTAAGACTAAAAGTTTGACACCGATCCACATAAGGGTAAATTAGGGCAGGTGACCAAAAGCTTGGTCAAAGAGGTAGGTTTTAAGGAGCGTCTTAAAGGAGGGAAGAGAGGTAGCGAGGCGGAGAGGTTTAGGCAGGGAATTCCAGAGCTTAGGGTCTAGGCAACAGAAGGCACAGCCACCAATGGTTGAGCGATTATAATCAGGGATCCTCAAGAGGGCAGAATTAGAGGAGCGCAGATATATCAGGGGGGGTTTTGTGGGGCGGAAGGAGATTACAGAGATAGGAAGGGGCGAGGCCATGGAGGGGTTTGAAAACAAGGATGAGAATTTTGAAATCTAGGCGCTGCGACGATGCTGCTGGAACTGGTGAGCGACAACAACTTGCATTTATATAGTACCGTTGACACATAAAGAGACCGATGTTCCTCGCGAGCTGCGCTCTGTTCTGCGCGGCCTGTTTCTTTTAATGCGCGGTCCCTTTAAATTTCTGCGCATGCGCGGTACTTACAATGTAAAAGCCGGTGAGCGGCCTGCGCGGGACCTTTCCCATCACTGCGCGGCCGCGCAGCTTAGCGGGAACATTGAAAGAGACCCAAGGTACTTCACAGAGGCGTGAGATAAATGGTCGCTGAGGCAAAGAAGCAGCGATGAGGCACAAAAGAAGATGGTTTCCATTAGTGCACCCGACAGTAATCTTACCCCTGACGAAGGGTTTGACCCGAAACGTTGACTCCGTTTCTCTCTCCTCGGATGCTGCCTGACCTGCTGAGTGTTTCCAGCACTTTCTGTTGTTAGTTCAGATTTCCAGCATCCGCAGTATTTTACTATTGTAGTAATCTTACCTCATTTGGCAATATACCACAGCAAGCTTATGGACGGAGGTAGCTGTGATTTTTGGCAGCTATCAGTCTGAACCATTCAGCTCAGTGGTACAGACCAGCAGAGCACAACGTTCCCCAGTCATTGGGCCAGTTACATAGTTGTGAAACATGGCTTTAAAACAACTGTAGGTGCACAATCTTGGAAATGTGCAGTTGTTTTAATGAGCTGCTATAGAAACTTCCCTGCAAAATAAATGGGGCAGTTTCTGCAACACATGGGACTTGCACAGGTTTTGCCAGATAAATGTGCTTTCAAAGAAAGACATAACGAACTTGCACTTACAATTGCTCCTTTCACGTCCACGTGACACAACCTCACATCCAATTAATTACCTTTTGAAGTGTACTCAATCAGCAGCCAATTTGAGAAACAACAGGATCCCACAAACAACAATAGAACATCTGTACGATAGCAAAATACTGCAGATGTTGGAAATCCGAAATAACAACAGAAAATGCTGGAAAAACTCAGCAGGTCAGGCAACATCCGTGGAGAGAAATTTGAGTTGACGTTTTGGGTCGAACCCTTCTTTAAAACTGGAAAGAAAAGAAAATAGATCGAAGGCAGGGCTGCGATCGGACAAAAGAAGTGAAAGAGACAAAAGAAGTGAAAGAGACAATAAAAGGTATTCGAAGCCAGGCGAGATGGTAATAGGCTGAGATTAGGTGTGAAGTGTACTGGCAGGGCAAGAGATAGCTGTGTTTTTGGTGATGTTGGTTGAGGAATAAATGTTGACTCGGACACCGCCCCTGCTCTTCTTTGAATAGAACTAACAAGATCTTTTACATCCACCTGAACAGGCAGGGGCAGCGCCTCAGTTTAACATCTCACCCAAAAGAGGGTAGCTCGGACAATGAAGCACTCCCTCGGTACTGCATTGAATGGTCAGTCTAGATTAGGCGCCAAGGTCCTAAAGTGGGGCTTGAACCAATAACCTTCCGATGCAGAGGCAAGAGCATGACCAACTGAGCCAAACTGACACCAAATCTTCGCACACTGCCGGAATGGGCATCGTGGCAGTGTTCCAGAATGCCCTTGGATTTACACCCACTACCCAATCCACCCCAGGAAACAAATCTTGTGATGCTTACAGATTCAACATCATTGTAAGCTCTCCCAGTGTCTCACCTGTTAAAGGCAGCAAATAGCTCAGCTCTATAGAGTCATAGAGTCATAGAGTAATACAGCACGGATAGAGGCCCTTCGGCCCATCGTGTCCGCGCCGGCCTTCAAGCCCTGTCTAATCTAATCCCATATTCCAGCATTTGGCCCGTAGCCTTGTATGCTATGGCATTTCAAGTGCACATCCAAATGCTTCTTAAATGTTGTGAGGGTTTCTGCCTCCACAACCCTTTCAGGCAGTGAGTTCCAGACTCCAACCACCCTCTGGGTGAAAAAGTTCTTTCTCAAATCCCCTCTAAACCTCCCGCCCTTTACCTTGAATCTATGCCCCCTAGTTATTGACCCCTCTACTAAGGGAAAAAGCTCCTCAGCATCCATCCTATCTATGCCCCTCATAATTTTGTACACCTCAATCATGTCCCCCCTCAGCCTCCTCAGCTCCAAGGAAAACAAACCCAACCTGCCCAGTCTCTCTTCATAGCTGAAGCGCTCCAGCCCTGGTAACATCCTGGTGAACCTCCTCTGCACCCTCTCTAACGCGATCACATCCTTCCTGTAGTGTATAGATCAGGTCCTAGTCATGATCTCCTTTCTGTGCTGAGTTAGCTGATCTTAGGTGGGGCGGCATGAAAAAAAAGAGCCTGGGTGCCCACTCCTGATCGCCATTCGGTGAACCCTGCTGGAAAGTGCACATATTGCCTGATGAGGACAGAATCAGGCTCAGCTGTGATGACCTCCATGGTGACTAGCCTGCCAGCAGCCACTGGTTAGTTCACACAAAGAATGGTCCCTTGAACAATACATTAGAGGGTACCTGATGCCTGTGGAAACTTACCCCTGCAGGAAACAGTCCCTTCAGGAGAGCTCTTTCAAATGCTCAGCAAGTTTATTCAGTGAGTTGCTGAGCTATACAGAGCAAGAAAGTGAGGTTCAACTGCAAGTCTGTGTGGGTTTAGCTGAAGGGTGCACTACAATGGACCTCAGTTAGGGAGGGGAAAAAATCAGGTTCCTGATTCCAACTATTATTTAGTGACCCACTATCTTGTGCAAGCTTGCAGACATTGGGTAAATACATAGAAATACCTAACGTTACAATATGGACAGAGGCCATTTGGCCCAACCAGCCCATGTAGTTATTACCTTCCAGGTAAACAGTCTTGATCATATTTACCCACCGATTTCCTTATCTCTCCATCCACCTATTCAATCTAATCTTGACTGTTGATATAGTTTCTGCCTCAACCTTGGAAATTAATTCCACAGGCTCACAACTCTCTCTGTGAAGAGGTTTCTCCTGTCCTCTGTTCCAAACCTATTATATTTAATCAAGTACCTATGGCCCCTCATCCTAGACCCCTGAATTACTGAAAACAGTCTACTTCTATCTACCATGTCCCATCCATTCATATCATATCACCAAATAATCTGTGATGTTCGAATGAAAAAGACCCAATTTTTCCAAGTCTTCATACCAGGCAGCATCCGAGTGAATCTGTGTTGACCCCTCTCTAAAGTCTCAATATCCTTTGTACAGTGTGGATCCCAATACTGTATTCAGGACTAAGGTATTGTATAGGTTCATCATAACTCTTGGCTTTTACATTCTATACCTTTTGTGAAACCTAGAATCCCATTAAAGTCAGGATTGGGCTTGGTTCTGATTTTCCCCCCACATGATCAAACAGCTTTTAGACTCTTTAACTGTCAAGGCTCACAGATGAATAATGGTCACTTGGTACCTGGCATGCATGGAAACATATAGGAACAAGAGTAGACCATTCAGCCCCTAAAGCCTGTTCCACCATTCAATTATACGATAGCAAAATACTGCGGATGCTGGAAATCTGAAATAACAACAGAAAATGCTGGAAATACCCTTGGACCCTTCATCAGATGAAGGGTCACAGACCTGAAACGTTAACTCTGTTTCTCTCTCCACGGATGCTGCCTGGCCTGCTGAGTATTTCCAGCATTTTCTGTTGTTATTCCACCATTCAATTGGTTGACTTATAGCTTGTTCCATCTACCAGCCTTGGTTCAGTTTTCAACTTTTTGCTCCCCTCTGCACTATTTACTGTGCCACCTAACGTGGTGTCATCAGCAAACTTAGATGTACGGCTCGCTATTCCTTCATATAGTGAAAAGCTGAGGCCCAAGTACAGATCCCTGGGGGACACCACTAGTCATATCCTGCCAATTTGATCGGTTTCTTATCCAAGCCGATAGGTTGCCTCCAATTCCATGTTCTCTCATTTGTGTTAACAGTCTCTTATGTGGAACCTTGTCAAATGCCTTTTGGAAGTCCATATAAACAACAACTATAGATTCTCCGTTTGTTACATCCCCAAAAAATTCAACCAGGTTCATTAGCCATGACCTACCCTTTACAAATCCAGGCTGGCTCTCTCTGATCAGCTCATATTTGTCCAAATACCCAGGGAAGAAGTAAATTCCTTCAGGAGGTTAAGGAAGAGAAGAAAAATGAAGAAAACAGAGGAACAAAACAAGATTATCCATCAATTTTGAGAGAAGGCCTCAGGTGAAGCCTGCACATATCAAAGAACCACGGACACCGGAAGCACAAAGCCTATCAACATTTCCCCCATCATAATAAATAAATAAATAAACAACACTCAAGAAGCTCGACACCATCCAGGACAAAGCAGCCCGCTTCATTGGCACCCCATCCACCACCTTAAACATTCACTCCCTCCACCACCGGTGTACCGTGGCTGCAGTGTGTACCATCTACAAGATGCACTGCAGCAAATCGCCAAGGCTTCTTCGGCAGCACCTCCCAAACCCGTGACCTCTACCACCTAGAAGGACAAGGGCAGCAGGTGCATGGGAACACCACCACCTCCAAGTTCCCCTCCAAGTCACACACCATCCTGGCTTGGAAGTATATTGCCGTTCCTTCATCGTCGCTGGGTCAAAATCCTGGAACTCCCTCCCTAACAGCACTGTGGGAGCACCTTCACCACACGGACTGCAGCGGTTCAAGAAGGCGGCTCACCACCACCTTCTCAAGGGCAATTAGGGATGGGCAATAAATGCTGGCCTTGCCAGCGACGCCCACATCCCATAATCAAATTTTAAAAAATCAAATGACACAACAGTGATACTATTAAAAAACACATATAGTAAATGAGATAACTGAGTGCCCTGCAGCTGTTCCTAGAGAAAGCTGGTGGTGGTGGTGAAGAGACTCATGAATAATAAACTGACCCATACTTTCTAGGAATACGATGTATAGAGTGTACTGTACATCCTATAGGATGTAATGCAGTTTATGGTGCAAGTGGTTATGATCATGGCGCGCCCTTGAAGCACTAAGTGCCTTTTAATCGGATGTTACTACCAAGGACAAACTGAGAAGGATGATCAGCTGTATTGTTTAGTTTTAGAATTTACCTTACCTTACCAAACTCCTACTCAATGACTGTTTTTTTCCTGCGTTTCATTTACTGCAGTGTGTTTGGAAGGAACAATGAGATTTAAGGTGTTAATCAACTGTAATCAAAACCAAATACATATCTGAAAGTTGCATTTGAGTTTAATATAAAATGAGCAGTGAAGTGGGTTTAATTATAGTTTGTAGATTAGGTTTCCATTTCCCTCATTTGTTTTTGATCTAATGATAAGCTACTCTTCCAGTAAATTAAAATATTATTTTGTGTTACTTTAATGAATTTACTTAAATGAATGGCTGCTATTTCATTTAATTAAATACGATTTCATGTAACTTTAATGAGTCCTATTACATTCAGCAGAAATAAGAGTCAAATCTTTGGAGATAATTGATAAGAATATCTGTCGAATGGAAGATACAAGGGCTGTCAGTCTTCACTGTTGGTTCATATTGATATCTTGGATCATAATGGATGCCAACTTTAGCTCAGCCTTTGGGATCACAAAGATGGGGATAAGAGTGCTTTAGAATTTCTCAGCTTTCTTTAATGACAGCAAACATTCAACGCAGTTTTAAGCTTGTTGCATTCACGACATGTGTCAAAATAGCCTCCTTCACGGTTCAGAACTCCTTTCAGGTTTCTCTTATTATGCTCTCATCACAATGGAAGTTATCTGTCTTAATTAACTCTGGAGGTTCTCGATGTACTATTTTAAAGCTGCAGATAGGCTCGTATCTTTTTGAAAGCATCAGTTAGACTCATTTATTTGAAAAGGGCAGATCTGATAAATATCTTTAAAAAAGTTACCAGGACTTCATGAATTTAAAGTAACTGTCTGGTCAAATTTTTAAAAAGGGCTGCAAATTAAACACAATTGAACAAAATCACACAGGATTTGAATTGAATGGCAAGGCTTCGCTTCTCCCCAGACATGTTTTCAGACGTAGCGAACAATTATTGCAGCACAACGAACTGAAACGTTCTTCTGTGTGTGAAGCTAATTTTATTTTTAAACTTCTACATAACAAAACAGAATTAGAGAAACCAATATCAGGCTAAATCATTGATAAAATAGCTTAATTTTTGTCACACCAAGTCTGCCAACCAGGCAAACAAACCAAAGAAACAATCTAAAAAATAAATCTTAAATTTCAATCAAAGGAAAATGAGGTGGTGAGTCTGCTTGGCCACTGCTACTCCATTGATGGTGGCTGTACCAACAGAAGAGGTATGGGTCCAGGTCACGTATCTGTCCCCCTCACCCAGGAAATGACGCATGGTGTAGGGGGAGTTGTAAAGAGGGGAGGAAAATGTTAAATAGATTCAAAAAATTAATTTTCATAGTATGGGCCGAGTCAGCTGCTCGCAACTGGGGCAGCCATTGGCTGCTACAAATGATCTCAGCACCCTCGAGTTACGGAGGAAAGAATCAACCGGCATTCCCCCTCCTGATGCTAACCGGCAACGTCTGACAGAAGTTCACGAATGTGGGTGTTGGGTTAGGGGCAGGATGAGGTCCTGCTATGATGTCGCCCATGATTAGACTGGCTGCTGGCACTCGCTGTCAAAGCTCACACATGAATAATGGCCACTTGGGAAACCAAAAGCAAACAGAATGCTTAGCTAATGCAAAAGCAAAATACTGCGGATGCTGGAAATCTGAAATAAAAACAGAAAATGCTGGAAATGCTCAGGAGGTCAGGCAGCGTCTGTGGAGAGAGAAACACACTGACGTTTCAGGTCGATGACCCTTCTGACGAATAATGCGATCAGATCTAGTCGCTAAGGGAACCACCCAAACTCTGGAAGCAGTGCAAAGCAGAGCCATGAGGCTAATCCCTAGTGTTAGTGGATCATGCTGTGAGGCAAAGTTAGAGAACATCAGACTCTTCAGCCTTGAAAGAAGGTGAATGAGGGAAAAATGGTGTCAAAATTGGACTAAATACAGGTATGTGGTAAATTAACACCAGTTGAACAAGATTCGGGGCCCACTACGTTCACATTCTGCTTGGGGGGGAAATGGGGGCATTGGAATATTTGATGCAATACAATAAATTGCACGCTCATGCTGATTTATGTTACATTACTACCATCCTTTTATGATAGCCCTGTACTTCAGAATCATCTCTTTTATTTTATCAGTTTCCTTTAGCTTTCTAAAATCTAATAATTCATTTTGAGAGACTTGCTTTGTGCCATTAATTTTGCTGCCAATTTGGGTAGAACAATGAGTTCCACTCTAAGTTGTATCAATACCTCAATTTCTAGGTTTCTGGAAGAAACCCTTTTGTGAATTTATCTTTTGACATCGAGTTCTCGGAGTTTGAGTGCTGCAAAGGGCTTCTTACATTGAGAATTGTCAATCACAGCTACCAAGAATGTTACATGACGTGTAAGATGCACAGTAAGGAAGGAATACTGCTAGATTCTTTCCTTCTAAAAATAGAATAGAATCATAGAATGGTTACAGCAGAGAAGGAAGCCATTCGGCCCGTCAAGTCCGTGCCAGCTCACTGCAAGAGCCCTTCAGCTAGTCCCACTCCCCTGCCCTTTCCCCGTAGCCCTGCAAATTTTTTTCCTTCAGGTGCTTATCTAATTCCCTTTTGAAAACCAGGATTGAATCTGCCTCCACCACTCTCTCAGGCAGTGCATTCCAGATCCTAACCACTCGCAGCGTAAAAAAGTTTTCCCTAATGTCGCCTTTGATTCTTCTGCCAATCACCTTAAATCTGTGTCCTCTGGTTCTCGACCCTTCCACCAATGGGAACAGTTTCTCTCTATTCTGTCAAGACCCCCTCATGATTTTGAACACATCTATCAAATCTCCTCTCAACCTTCTCTGCTCTAAGGAGAACAACGCCAGCTTCTCCAGCCTATCCGCGAACTGAAGTCCCTTATCCCTGGAACCATTCTTGTAAATCTTTTCTGCACCCTCTCTAAGGCCTTCACATCCTTCCTAAAGTGCAGTGCCCAGAATTGGACACAATACTCCAGTTGAGGCCGGACCAGTGTTTTTATAAAGGTTCATCATGACCTCCTTGCTTTTGTACACTATGGGCTGGATTTTCATTGAGGAGTCGGGTAGGAGGCGGGACTACAACTTTCGGGGTTGTAGTCCTGCCTCCATTGAGTTCTAGCCAACCCACGCGATTTAGACTTGATTGACCTTGTTGAGCCCGCCCAGTGGGCTCAGCAGGCCAATTAACGGCCACCCGGCAGCAGGTGACATCACAGATTAATATTTCATCTGTCAAGACCTTTTGACAGATGAAGTATCTGTGTTCGACAGCTGTTTGAAGCTGTCAAACACTGACAATCTGTACTACAAGTTAATTCCTTCCTCTCAGGATGAATTAGAGATCTCCCTGGAACAGAAAGCTGAATGCTGCAATTATTGACAGCTCGCAGCCATTCTGCTTTCTGTGCCGGTGAGATGAGGGACTCCCGAAACCTGAAGGAAGGAAGCCTGTAAAGGTAAGTAAAGGTATGTAAAACTTCTTTAAACACTTTACATACACCAAACACACTTACCTTTGCACTCATGCACCCATCACTCACCTGAACACCGGACATCTCGACCCCTCCAAGCCCTTCACCCCAACGGTTCACCTCCTCTAACTTGGCGTGGTTTGCAGCTAATTTGGCAGTTAATTGGCACTAATCCCTTCCCGCCTCAGGGAGGCAGGTCCCAGTGCGGGGCGGGTACCCGCCTCCTTTGAAACTGGCATGGAGGAGGGTTGGGTGTGGGATGGGGTCGGGACCCCCGATTTCAGAATTTTAACCCCCCGCACACCTCCATTCCTGCCTCCACGGCCCAATGAAAATCCTGCCCTACACCTCTATTTATGAAGCCCAGGATCTTGTATGATTTTTTAACCGCTTTCTCAACCTGCCCTGCCACCTTCAGCGATTTGTGCACATAAACCCCCAGGTCTCTCTGTTTATGCACCCCCTTTAAGATTGTACCCTTTACTTTATATTGCCTCTCCTCGTTCTTCCTACCAAAATGTATTACTTCACACTTTTCTGCGTTAAATTTCATCTGCCACATGTCCGCCCATTCCACCAGCCTGTCTCTGTCCTCTTGAAGTCTATCACTCTCCTCCTCACTGTTCACTATACTTCCAAGTTTTATGTCATCTGCAAATTTTGAAATTGTGCCCTGTACACCCAAGTCCAAGTCATTAATATATATCAAGAAAGTCCTAGTACTGACCCCTGGGGAACATCACTGTGTACCCTCCTCCAGTCCGAAAAACAACCGTTCACCGCTTCTCTTTATTTCCGGTCATTTAGCCAATTTCGTATCCATTCTGCCACTGTCCCTTTAATTCCATGAGCTTCAATTTTGCTGGCAAGCCTATTATATGGCACTTTATCAAACGCCTTTTGGAAGTTCATGTACACCACATCAACAAATAGATGCCTTGTTCACATATTCAAATGGTTAAGTGTGCTGCAAAATTAAACATGCCTACCTGATAATTTTTTTAAAATTTGATAATTATTATAATGGGATACATCATAGAATATACAGCATGGAAGGAGGCCATTTGGCCCATCGTGCCTGTGCCGGCTCTTTGAAAGAGTGATCCAATTAGTCCCACTCCCGCTGCTCTTTCCACGTACAAATGTTTCCCCTTTCAAGTATTTATACAATTCCCTTTTGAAAGTTATTATTGAATCTGCTTCCACCGCCCTTTCAGGCACTGCATTCCAGATCATAACAACTTGCTGCGTAAACATTTTTTTCCTCATGCCACCTCTGGTTCTTTTACCTTAAATCATGCTGGTTAGTGAGCAGCAATCATTCTGTTAAAATATTTTAATAAAACAACTGGAGTTTCTATTTAACAGAGATGCAAAAGAAGTTTCATGTTACTGAGTTTCCTTTGAGATTTTCATATCACCACTAAATGTTAGTCTACAACAGTTTTGTACGATTAACTCAGTCCATATGAATTATTCCTATTTAAGAACATGAGATAACGCAACGTAAAACCCAACACCTCAGTGGGTAAATGCATTGTGCAGTGCAAGATTGAGACACTTCAAAGGCCTTAGGTTTGAGCCCTGGTCTGTGCGGTGATGGCTAATCTCAGCGAGGACAGCTGTGGGCATCACAATTGGCTTCATCCTCCCAGGCCTAGGAAAGGAAAAATAAAAATCAGCCAGGACTTGCTGCTCCTGATCTTACTCCTGTACCCCCTACTGCAAGAGCTCGTGCGAGTCTGGGGGAGGACATGATCGGACTAGGCTGTGTTTGTCCCCACAGTCAAACAGCCTGGCACACATTGTCCAGGCCCAGATATAAAGAACGGCCATGGACAAGATATTGAGGGGTTCCCTATGCTCATAAAATCATAACCCAGTATGGGTCAACATGTTCAGGAGAGTTAGAAATAAGGAGAGGAAAAAAGGAGAGGAAGAATTATGCAGTGAAAAAGGGGCCTTTGGCCCTCGATTAGTCTACTTTGCTTCATTATCCGAGTTTGAAATTTGCAGTGGAGTATTTACTAATGTTAGTGGAAAGATCAGTGTGAGTATAAAACAGGTTAAACTCACGTCAACTTTTTTCACTAATATTAGCCAGTGAAGGGGATATATACTCCATTGTATCACCATATTTGATCAAAAACATGCAGTAATTCCAGCTGTGGTATTTCCAGTGCATAGCAGGCACATGACAAAAAAGCTCACTGGCAATACACTTCTGACCCCTTCCCTCACTTGCTCATTGAATGATCTGGCTGAATTCTTTTCCCAGTAGGCCTAGTCGATACCAAAGTGACCTTACACAGATAATTGGTAATTAGTTAAGATGCTCTGTCTGTAATTCACTTATGCCAATTATCTTCCTTTGAAAGGATATTTACTAGTTCTAGCCCCTTTGGGGCTATCCCGGATCAGGCGTATTTCTCAGATGTTCACTTTCAACTAAAGTTTGAGGTAGCCGAATCCAAACGATGCTTAACTGGGTCTAAAGGTCCGGGCTATCTCTCCCTAAAGGAAAGGAACAACCTGAGAATGTTACTGTCCTCCAGATAGCGCTTTTAATAAGTTTAGCTAGACTGTAACATCCCAGATATTATGAGGGTCTGGGGAACTCCCCTCAGAAATATAACTCTCCACCAAAGAGTGTACAGAGATTGAGTTCACAAGTTATTGATACAGAAAACTTACGTGAGACAATTCTAAAAATATATAGAGATTCATTAAAAGAACCGACATGCAATTTACAGTTGGTGAATCAGTCAATCACAACGTTAACAGTTCTAAAAAGAGAAAAAATACGATCTTTTTAACAGAGAATCTTACTTTTAAATCTTAACTTCGCTACAGTATTACAGTTCTTAAAGTTTTCTATACAGGATATCCATCAATATCAAAATACCTTTGATCCCCGAGGTACAAAGAGTGGAAGACCACAGAGCCGCCTCTGCAGTCAAGAATCGCTTTGCCCGATTAAAACGAGTCTGCTATCTCATTTGAGACTTCAATATTTATACCCTTTTTCAGTTGTATTTCCTTTAAAGTTTCTGCTGATGCAAGTTAATTATCAATGTTCATCTTTCTGCTGACCTCTGCAATTCTTTACTGCCACATCAGCTTGTAATATTCCAGAATCTGTCACATCTCCAGATGTTCTGGGTTCACCATATAAAAAGGTGTGAAAGGCAGGTGTCCCTTATTTTATGTCATCTTTACGAGGGCAGATGTTCCTTGTCTTATGTGCCATCTTTACGAAGTTTAATTTATATCACTTATCCAGGGGTTGACAGTTGTGTTGTTCCCAAAAGGTCAGCCACTAGGAGCCATTCACCTTCTGTTTCAATAAGGTTATTTATTCAGGGTCAACAACTTGTCCTGTTTCAACAAGCCAGAATTATTTCATAAGATAGTGTATTTTTCTAAAAAGGCTATAGTATATTCCTTCACTTCTTTTCCAACTGAATATGGATCGTTTTGACTGATAACCTTTAAAATAAATCTCCAAGTACAGGGTGAGAAAGGTAGTGAGGACAGGTGCAATTTGAAATTTGTGAGAACCTTTGACCAGGGATCATATGCATGAAAATCCATTAGGTGCAGATGCTGTACAAAAGTTGCAGAAAATGTTAGAAAGTTATTCGAAAAAATCTGCCAAACAGCTTTTACCAGAACCCTTGCCCCCCTTCCTGAAGGCTCAGCTGGTAAATTCACCATCCTAATCCATACAGACCAGGGAGGTTCCTGGTTCATTCCATAGTCTATGCTGAGTGAATTGTTCTCACAACTGGTCCAAGTGTCCCTGGAGGGGGTGGCGGGAGGGAGGGAGATCAGCCAGGGGTCCATCCAGTGACCCCTTTTGGAAAGTATGCATTTCTGTGTGTACATGCGTGTGTGTGTGTGTGTGTGTGTGTGTGCGGACATTGAGTAAAGACTGAATCAGGTTTAGTAGTGAGAGCTCACATGATCAACTAGCCCACAGAGACTCACGTAAGAACTAGGAGTAGGAGTAGGCCATATGGCCCCTCGAGCCTGCTCCCCCATTCAATAAGATCATGGCTGATCTTCTATATCAACTCCACTTTTCAATCTGACCCATATCCTTTGATTACCTTAGTGTCCAAAAATCTATCGATCTCAGTCTTGAATATACTCAATGACTGAGCATCCACAGCCCTCTGGGGTAGAGAATTCCAAAGATTCCCAACCCTCTGAGTGAAGACATTTCCCTTCAACTCAATCCTAAATGGCCACTCCCTTATCCTGAGACTATGAACCATAGTGCTAGACTCTCCAATATGCATGAGGGGAAACAGCCTTGTAATGATATCAGCAAATAGTGATGTTATTTGCCTGTTTGATTATCATGCCTTACCAGCATAATTGCATGTATTGATTGCTTGTGCCTGACCAGCAGAGGGCATGTGACAGAGACAAGCAAGGCAGTTTGGTTTAGTTTCAGTTTCGTTCTAGATGCATCACTAGCATGATGTCTCCTGTAAATGCTGTATAAAAGAGTTGAACAAGCTTTAGATTAAAAGACATTCTCTTTCATAAATGTCTCGTCATTGAACCCACAAAGAAATCAATACAAGCCTCTCAGCATCTACCCTGTCAAGCCCTCTAAGAATTTTATACATTTCAATGAGATCACTCCTCATTCTTCTAAACTCCAGAGAATATAGGCCCAATCTATTCAATTACTCCTCATAGGACAGCTCTCTCATCCCAGGAATCAATCTAGTGAATCTTCGTTGCATCCCCTCCAAGCCAAGTAAATCCTTCCTTAGGTAAGGTGACCAAAACTGTACACCGTACTCCAGGTATGGTCTCAACAATGCCCTATATAATTGTAGCAAGACTTCTTTACTCTTATACCCCAACCCCCTTACAATAAAGACTAACATACCATTTGCCTTCCTAATTGCTGGCTGTACCTGCATGTTAACATTGAGTTAGCATGCAGGTACCGTCTAAGTTCATACATAAAAAGTTCACACGTAAAATTTGGCCACTTAGGTGAGGTTCTCCAAAATGAATGGTTCTGTGGTGCCATATCCCAGAGGGAAAGTGGGTGGAAAAAATTGAGGGGCATTGGAAGCAAAAGAATTGCTTTTATAAGTTCAAGCCCGAAACCTTTGTTCCACCGAGATTTACTTGAATCAAAAACTCATCTTTTATAGATGAAGCATCTATAAAATTGTTTTTTAAAAAATCAATAGTCCACTCGGAAACACAATTCTGTGTTCTGGGCCATCTGCTGTGAGCTTGTAGAGACCCAACTTGCAATGTTGCATTTTTTTCTCCTGGTGGTAATACAATTCTTGTGTCTTCACTCAATTATTTCTGGGAAAGATTGTGCCTTATAGTTTAATTTAAATGTTTCCAGTTCATTTTCATTTTTGGATTATTTAAAACCCGGTTAGTTCATCAGCAAACATACTCAGGAGCATTTTGTAGCATAACTGCATATTGGCCATGGCGATATCATCGTTCCCCAGAACACCTTGCACAAAGACGAAGCACTGCATCTCCCCACTGTCGAATTTCTCTGGTAAATGTCACTTGTAACAACTGACAGAGGGTAAATTATAGAGCTGGAAGAGATTGGGTGGAAACAGGCATTTCTGTCGAGAAGTTGGGCTCATCTCCAATCCAAACTGATGTGATGAAAGCTTCCTCTGGCTGCTGGCTTTGTTGCAGTCACAATCCAGCTCCTGAGCTCATGGCATAATACTGCCCCTGATTCAGTACTGGCGTGGTGTGGTGTGGGAAATGTCATTATGATTAATTCAACTTCTAAGGTTAGAGCTGAGACACGTTGGGGCACTGTAGAGGCAATTTTAACCGGTGTATAATTGTGCTTCATACAAGTATTCCATTCCTTAATAACAACAGAAAATGCTGGAAAAACTCAGCAGGCCAGGCAACATCTGTGGAGAGAAAATAGAGTCAACGTTTTGGGTCAAACCCTTTGTCAAGACTTGTTGACTCTATTTTCTCTCCACGGATGTTGCCTGGCCTGCTGAGTTTTTCCAGCATTTTCTGTTGTTATTTTGGATTTCCAGCATCTGCAGTATTTTGCTATCGTTCCATTTCTTAATACTTGTATGAGCTAAAAGATATTTTTAAACAGTAAGTTGGTCATAATCACCTTTAAAGAGATGCTGCCTTTACAAAAGACCTCTTTTCTGCAGATGGCAGTCACTGTAATGGTTATCTTCATATATTCACACTCTTCCCTTGTCGAAGTGTGAAGTAATGGAAGGATTTGCAGGCTGATTAACAGTCTGACAGGCATGAACGCTCCTTCCATGGCCATAACCACCTTTATACCAGTGAATAGATTGGGAGGTTATTTGTATCCTCCTTTGTGAAGACAGAACCAAAATATGTATTTAATTGGTCGCCATTTCTTTGTTCCCCATTATAAATTCCCCTGATTCTGACTGCAAGGGACCTATGCTTGACTTCACCAATCTTTTTCTCTTCACATATCTATAAAAGCTTTTACAGTCAGTTTTTATGTTCCATGCAAGCTTACTCTCATATTCTATTTTCCCTTTCTTAATTAATCCCTTTGTCCTCCTTTGTTGAATCCTAAACTGCTCCCAATCATCAGGTTTACTGCTTTTTCTGGCCAATTTATATGTCCTCTCCTTGGATCTTATGCTATCCCTAATTTCCCTTGTTAGCCACGGTTGAGTCACCTTTTTTGTTTTATTTTTATGCCAAACTGGGATGAACAAATTCTGTAGTTCATCCATGCAGTCTTTGAATGTTTGCCATTGCCCATCCACCGTCAACCCTTTGAGTGACATTCCTATACGACAGGAGGGCTTGTGGGCTCCCACAAACTATACGAGGAGGGGGGAGGCACCCACGCCTACTAGAAGCGGGTATCCCACTGGATGTCAACCCAGAATTGAAAGCCAGAGCTACAGTCTCTGCTCTATGGTCTGGGATTCGAACCCTACACCTTCTAACTCAGAGGCGAGAATGCTCCCACCAAGCCAGAGGCTCATTCCAGTTACCATAATATGGTGATGCAAAGTGCATTAGAATTTATCACGAACATATCAGCACATTGGTATTGACACTAGCGCAGTGACAATGATATGCTCATATTCTGTTGTGCTTTCCCCATCAGTAACCAAAGCAGTGGAAGTTTAACCATCAATGCATGGAATAACTTGTGGCTATATTTTCCTATAGTCACTAATCTGAGGAAGAAAATCTAATGAGTTGCCCCCATTTCAAACTCACTGACTTTTTTTAAAACTCACATTAACAACTGTCCAAAAGTTCTAAGAACAGCCCTTTCCAAATTCCCAGGCTGACAAAATTGAAACAGGACAAACCAGCAAATAAGAGATATAAAATCAAATAGAACAGGGTTGCCTGGGCTGCAAGGGTCGTATTCCCAGCGCTGAGAGTTTGGACACACCTGTTCTGAAGGCTTGATGTTAAACAGGTTGTGCCGAGTTAATGAGGACACATTGAAGTGTGTACACTAAATGCTGCAGTTATCTTGTGTACAGTTTTATCCTGTACTTGAAATTAAACATGATTTGATGTGTATTGTTATTTTCATGAGTTCTACGTGAATCTGTTAATTGCTAAAAATAGGCAGCTTTCATGAAGCTTAATGTGCTCTAGAATTATGTAGTCCATAAAAACATCTGTGGCCATTTGTATTAATTACAGGTGCTTATTATTTGATCGTAAGATTCAGCAATATGGCCCTGCAGAGAGCTTAAGTGTGTCATTAATTAATCATTAAGAATCTCTTTACTAGGGAATTGAACAGAGATAATTTGATTGAAGCATTTCTGGTTGAGTCCTTTAGTCTAACTCCCTATAATCAGGTCCCCTGGGGAATGTGGCTTCTTGTGCAGCGAGTTGTACTCCTGTAACAGAGACCAATCATTTTTCTACCTTGGGAAACCCTTTGGTTATAAGGCACGTGACCAGGTCCTTTGAATTTCTAAAGATTTACTGGATGGGGGAGGAGAGGAATGCTCCACTGGTGAGACACTGATGGGTTAGTGTCAGGTTGTCCATTTGATTTTTGTCAGGCTAAAGAGTACACCATGTGGGAGCGAAAGTCCACGTTACTTGAATACCTCAAATGTTCTTTCTGGGCAGTCTGTGGGATCAGTTAACATAAGTTAAAACAGCTTTCTGCTGAGCATATGTTGTACATTGCATAGACCGATCTAAAAGCAAGGATATCTTCACAGGAAAGTAAAATGTGTACGAGTCATTCAGCCATATCCGTAATGGTCTGAAATATGTCAGCTTGGTCACTTGTGTTTAGGAGAATGGGAGGAGTTTATGATGGCAATTAGGTCACTTCTGGTCATGGTAATAAAATGATGGGAAGAGTTTATTAGGGCAATCAGGTCACTTGTGTTATGGAAGTGTATGTTTGTTTAGTTCATGTTACTCTGTTGGCATTTGTATGCATCTTTGATGTACTATGGTTTATTGGTGATGTGCAGGGGATGTAGTGATCAAAGGTGAAATTTGGTATAAGAGATGTGAGTGAACCACTGTTTAGTAGCAGCTCATACTGGAACTGTGAACTGTGAAGTGTCACAGAGCCCATACTGGTTGTGGATAGTATGGCATTTCAATAAAGACTGATCCTGCATTGCTACAACTGAGTGTGTGTGTAACCTGGCGTTTAAAGTAACAAAACGAAAAGGAACAAGAAAGTAGCCCAACACGCCATTCGTTGAAAACAAAGTGCTTAACCAATGGTAATTCCAGATTTTGAGGCAGCCCTGATGCAACAAAGGTCAAACGGATATCTCAGGTGAGTAAATATTCAGTGCACGTATGATAGCAAAATACTGCGGATGCTGGAAATCCGAACTAACAACAGAAAATGCTGGAAAAACTCAGCAGGCCAGGCAACATCCGTGGAGAGAGAAATAGAGTCAACGTTTCAGGTCGAAACCCTTCGTCAGGACTGAAAAAACACAGGAAATGAAACAGATTAAAAGGCCAGTTTGGGGGTTGGGAAATGGGGATGAGAGAACAAAAGAGAAAGGGCTAGATTTTTGTGGAGCCGTCAGGCGGGGTTTCAGGCGTGTGTGGGGGGGTGGAAAATCCCGAATTTGGGGGTCCCGACACCATCCCACCCAAAACCCCGCCCCACGTAAGTTTCAAGGGCGGCAGGTACCCGCCACGCACTGGGACCCGCCGAAACCAGGCGGGAAGGGATTAGTGCCAATTAACTGCCTGTTAACAGGTAGTTAACGGGCAGTTTTTAGCCTAATCCCTATTTTGAGGGGTTTCGTGTGGGTTTCCCGACGGCTCCAAACCACGCCAGGTTAGAGCAGGCGGGCCGTCAGGTTGAAGGAGTTGGAGGGGTCACGATGTTGGCACTCAGATGAGTGATGGGTGCATGAGTGCAAAGGTAAGTGTGTCTAAAGTGTGTAAAGAACTTTTACTTACCTGTACTTACCTTCACAGCCTTTCTTCCTGTAGCCGTCGGGAGCCCATCACTCAGCCGGTAATTAAAACTGAAGGGCTGCGATCTGTGAAAAGTGACAGCCTTCAGCTTTGAGTGCTGCTGAGAGTTCTAACTGAGTCTGCGCAGAATGACTCAGGTTAGAAGTCAGACTGTCAGTGTTCGACAGCTTCAAACAGCTGTGAAACACTGATATTTCATCTGTCAAGAACTCTTGACAGATGAAATTTCAGTCTGTGACGTCACCTGTTGCCGGGTGGCTCTTAATTGGCCTGCTGAGCCCACTGGGTGGGCTCAACAAGGTCAATCAAGGGAAAATCGCGCGGATTGGCCGGACGTCGAAGTAGGCGGGTCAAAAACCCGAAAGGGGAAGTCCCACCTTCTTCCCGACAGGTTTGGGAAAATCTACCCCAATGTCTCTTCACTTCTCTTGTTCTTTCATCCCCGTTTTCCAGCCCCCAAACTGGCCTTTTAATCTGTTTCATTTCCTGTGTTTTTTCAGTCCTGACGAAGGGTTTCGACCTGAAACGTTGACTCTATTTCTCTCTCCACGGATGTTGCCTGGCCTGCTGAGTTTTTCCAGCATTTCCTGTTGTTATTTCAGTGCATGTATACTGAGCATCCAGAAAGATGCTGGGCCGAACAGATTGGCCTCTGTCGCATCCTGGGTAAGCTGCTCTCAGCTGGGGAAGTCGTGGGGATGGCTACAATTTACAGGGATGTCCTGGGGCTGGGGAGAGGGGAGGGAATCAGCACTTTGATCATTGTGTAGTGAGCTCCTCCTGCTGGGAAGTGCATGGTTTGTGGATGTCGAGGGAGATCAGAATTGTGCTCCGCTGTGACAACAAATAGCCCTCCAAAACTTACAGTTTAGTCTCCTGTCTAAAGAATGGTCACTCGGGTCCGATACTGCAGGATTGGCACCATAGGGATGATTTTGCGAGTTCACGCTACTGGTGGGGAGGAGAGCCTGCCTGCCGCGATTGTCCACGATTGTCCCGGCAGCACGGACTTGGAAAACCGTCCCTCACGCATTGAACTGTATCAGTGAAAGTCATTCCTTACAGGAGAGCAAACTGGAAAAGCAAAACAGCAAAAGCTCCAAAGAAACTATAGTTCCAAACACTAATTGAATTGTAGATATCCAGGATTGTTGAAGCTCGTGTAGTCTAGATACAGGTGTGTCAGTGTGTACTTGTGGGTTCAATCACAAATCAAGACAGAAGGGTGACAATGTTGATAAATGGAACATGTTTTTCACTTTTCAGTGACTATTCAGCACTGCCAGCCCAGCGATTTTAGGAGAAGTAATTACTATCTCTGTTCCCAGGTCACATATGGCACAGTGAGATAGTAATGCAAAGTTTCCCTACTGTCGATTCAATTCATCTCCATTGCAAGAGAAAGCAGCACTAACAGAACCATCTCATTTCCCATACTGTGACACTTTCGATGAGTTTGCTGAATTGGTGAATTGTTCACAGCAACTGATAGACTGTGAACTTATGCCCACTAGGGACAGGATATAGACCGTCTAGCTCCATTTCACTCGATGTCCTTGACAGTCATCCAGTGAACATATTTTCACCTCATTGGATTGAAACCAGCTTTCCAGAAGCAAAAGGACAGCAAATAATGGTAATGTTCACTTTCTGCTGTGCTCAGCCAGAACCTCATCTTTATCACCAAAAAAAAAGCAAAGGTGTCAGATAAGGGAGAGAAGGAACTTGCCTACACAACAACTTGCATTTATATAGCGCCTTTAATGTAGTAAAATGTGCAACGGCGCTTCACAGGAGCGCTATGAAACAAAATTTGACACTGAGCCACTTAAGGAGAAATTAGGACAGGTGAGAGGCAGGTTTAAAGGAGGAAAGAGAACTAGAGAGATGGAGAGGTTTAGGGAGGGAATTTCAGAGCTTAGGGCCTGGGCAGCTGAAGGCACGGCCGCCAATGGTGGAGCGATTAAATTTGGGGATGCACAAGAGGCCAGAATTGATGGCGCGCAGAGATCTCGGAGGGTTGTACGGCTGGAGGAGGTTACAGAGATAGGGGGAGGCGAGGCCCTGGATGAGAATTTTTAAGTCGAGGCGTTGCTGGACCGGGAGTGAGAACAGGAGTGATGGGTGAATGGGAACTCTGCTGCCTGTATCCGATCCCGTACTAGGTCCCACTCACCCATCACCACTGTGTTCACTGACCAGTGAAAGTCATTCCTTTCAGGAGAGAAAACTGGTAAAGCAAAACAGCAAAAGCTCCAAAGAAACTATAGTTCCAAACGCTAATTGAATTGTAGATATCCGGGTTTGTTGAAGATCGTGTAGTCTAGTCACAGGTGTGTCAATGTGTACTTGTGGGTTCAATCACACCTACATTGGCTCCAATGCCTCAAATTTAAAATTCTTATCCTTGGCCTCACCCCTCCCTATCTCTGTAACCTCCTACAACCCTCCGAGATCTCTGCATCCCTCCAACTCAAACTTCCTGCGCATCCCACCCTCCCTTTGTTGGACAATTGGTGGCCGTGCCTTCAGCCGTCTAGGCCCCACACTCTGTAATTCCCTCCTAAATCCCTCTGTCTCGCCATCTTGTACTTTAACAGCCTTCTTAAAACTCACCTCTTTGACCAAACTTCTGATCACTCCTCATAATTCTTTATTTGGCTTTCTGTCCATTTTTATCTGTATACACCTCTGTACAGCACTTTAGGACATTTTTCCCTGTTAAAGGTGCTATATAGATGCTGTTGTATAAATTCCTATGCTGACATTTATAATGGGAGCTACCTATGTAAACTTCTGACAAGAAGTTACATCTGACCACCAGAGGTGGCACAGTAGTGCCTCAGTTTTGCATCGCCCAGTTCCTCAGCCTGTGCTGTAGAGAAGCTCCAATGCTCCGACCAACTCTACTGCTCTGCCTTCCAAATTGCTGTAAGTTTTGCTATTTAGCGATATTGAGCATCCCCGATTTTAATTGCGCCACCATTGGTGGCCGATGGCCCTAAGCTCCAGAATTCCCTCTCTAATCCTCTCTGCTTCTCTATCTCTCTTTCCTCCTTTACATTGCTGGTAAAGGAGGGGATTAATGCAATGGAAAGGAAGGATATTAACTCGGATGAAACGGAATCTGTATGGGTAGAAATGAGAAATAGCAAGGGGAGGAAAACGTTAGTGGGTGTGATATATAGGCCTCCAAATAGTAATATGGAGGTGAGGGAAGGCATAAAAAGGGAAATTAGAGAAGCGTGCGATAAGAGCACAGCTGTCATCATGGGTGACTTTAATTTACATATTGATTGGACTACCCAAATTAGTAAAAATTCTGAGGAGGAGGAATTCCTGGAATGTTTTCGGGACGGTTATCTGGACCAATATGTCGAGGAGCCGACTCGAGATCAGGCCATTTTAGACTGGGTATTGTGCAATGAGAAGGGACTTATCAGCAATCTTCTTGTACGAGGCCCCTTGGGTCAGAGCGATCATAATATGATCGAGCTCTCAGTCGAGATGGAGAGTGAGGAAATTGAATCAGAGACTAAGGTCCAGAACTTAAATAAAGGGAATTACGAGGGTATGAGACGGGAACTGGGTAAGATTGATTGGGTGGTGTTTCTGGGGGGATTGACAGTGGAGAGACAATGGCAAGCATTCAAAGATAGAATGGAAGAATTCCAGAACATGTTTATACCGGTTTGGCATAAAAATAAACCTAAAAAGGTGACTCAACCGTGGATAACGAGGGAAATTAGGGACAGCATAAAATCAAAAAAAAGGGCATATCAACTGGCAAAAAAAAGCACCAGACCGGAAGATTGGGGGCAGTACAGGATACAGCAAAAGAGGACAAAGGGATTAATCAGGAAGGGGAAAATAGAATACGAAAGTAAACTTGCAGCAAACATAAAGACAGACTGCAAAAGCTTTTATCGGTATATCAGGAGGAAAAGACTGGTAAAATCCCAAGTCGGTCCCTTGCAGTCCGATTCGGGAGAATATATAATGGAGAATAAGGAAATGGCAGACCAATTAAACTCATACTTTGGTTCTTTATTCACAAAGGAGGACACAAATAACCTCCCAGGAATATCGGCAAACATAGGGACTAATGAGAGGGAGGAGCTGACAGAAATTAGTATCTCTAGGGATATGGTGTTGGGTAAGTTGAGGGGACTGAAGGCCGACAAATCCCCGGGGCCTGATAAACTACATCCTAGGGTACTTAAGGAGGTGGCCCTGGAGATAGCAGATGCTCTAAGGATCATCTTCCGGAACTCCATTGACTCGGGAACAGTACCCGTGGATTGGAGGGTAGCTAATGTTACCCCAATATTTAAAAAGGGGGGTAGAGAGAAAGCAGGGAATTATAGACCAGTAAGCCTTACATCGGTTGTGGGCAAAATGCTAGAGTCCATTATTAAGGATAAAATAGCGGAGCACTTGACAAATGGGGAAAGGATCGGACAGAGTCAACATGGATTTACAAAGGGTAAATCGTGTTTGACTAATCTGCTGGAATTTTTTGAGGAAGTAACTGGTAAAATAGATGGGGGAGAGCCAGTGGATGTGGTGTACCTTGACTTCCAGAAAGCCTTCGATAAGGTTCCACACAAAAGATTATCATGCAAAATTAAGGCTCATGGAATTGGGGGCAAAGTATTAACGTGGATAGAGAACTGGCTGGCGGATAGAAAACAGAGAGTTGGAATAAACGGCTCGTTTTCGGAGTGGCAGGCAGTGACCAGCGGGGTGCCGCAAGGATCTGTCCTGGGACCCCAGCTGTTCACAATATATATAAATGATCTGGATCAGGGAATTGGATGCAATATTTCCAAATTCGCTGACGACACTAAACTAGGAGGAGGGGTGGGCTCTGATGAGGATGTCAGGAGGCTACAGTGCGATTTGGACAGGTTGGGGGAATGGGCGGATACGTGGCAGATGCACTATAATGTGGATAAATGCGAGGTTATCCACTTTGGGGGTAAAAACAGGAGGGTAGATTATTATCTAAATGGCAATAGATTGGGAGATGGGGAAGTGCAGAGGGACCTGGGTGTTCTTGTGCACCAGTCACTGAAGGAGAGCATGCAGGTGCAACAGGCGATTAAGAAGGCAAATGGTATGTTGGCCTTCATATCAAGGGGGTTCGAGTATAGGAATAGGGATACCTTACTACAGCTGTACAAGGTGCTGGTGAGACCGCATCTGGAGTATTGTGTACAGTTTTGGTCGCCCCATCTGCGGAAGGATGTTCTTGCCATGGAAAGAGTGCAACGGCGATTCACCAGGCTGATACCTGGAATGGCGGGAATGACCTACGAAGAGAGATTAAATAGTTTGGGCTTGTACTCACTGGAGTTTAGAAGATTGAGAGGGGATCTCATCGAAACATATAAAATTATGGCAGGCCTGGACAGGCTGAATTCAGAGAGAATGTTTCCAATGGCCGGGGAGCACAGAACCAGGGGCCACAGTCTAAAAATAGCGGGCAAATCATTTAAAACAGAGATGAGGAAGAATTTCTTCACTCAAAGAGTGGTGAGCCTGTGGAATTCCCTGCCACAGAGGGCTGTGAAGGCTAATTCAATAAATATTTTCAAGAGAGAATTGGATATATTTCTGAAGGCTAAGGGGATTAAGGGTTACGGAGAAAAGGCGGGGACGGGGTACTGAACTGGTAAGATCAGCTATGATCACAGACGAAGATCAGCCATGATCTCATTGAATGGTGGAGCAGGCTCGAAGGGCCGAATGGCCTACTCCTGTTCCTATCTCTATGTTTCTATGTTTCTAAGACGCTCCTTAAAAATGACCTCTTGGTCATCTGCCCTAATATCTCTTTGGTGTCAAATTTTGTTTAAAAGTGCTCCTGTGAAGCACCTTGGGACGCTTTACTACGTTAAAGGCGCTATATAAATACAAGTTGTTGTTGTTATTGGTATTATTAATAATATAAAACCAAAATACTATTTAAAAAAATTTGAACAGAATGTATGACTGCAAAATGGGAGCTGAATTATGCCTCTGCACACTGATCCATTTACCTGAACCCTGCTTCATCTGAAGACTACACGTACTTTTGACTCCCCTTGTGCACTGCCATGGCTTGCAACTAGTATTCTTTTATAAAAAGAACTTTGCTGCAACAAAAATGTAACCCGTTGAAAATTGCTGAACATTTTTTTATATCAAAATGTATATATGCCAATAAACAGAACTGAATAATGTTCTGTTTTTGCAGGACCCGTCTGACAGAAAAGTTCTGCGCTCAAAGCTGAACAGGCATTCAGGCCTAGAAATTCGGTGGAGCCCCAAATGGGGTGCCAAGCTCGCCTGGGCGCCGGAATTACCGCTGCGAACGGAGCAGTTGTGCCTGCCGGAAATTCAGTTGGAGCGCCTCAAGAGGGACGCGGGGCGCTGCTCGAGGCGCCCCGCGTCCCTCTTGGGGCGCTGAAACTGAATATCGCAGCGCAACGTGCCGCAGCGCCATACACTGCAGCACGGCGTACTGCAGGCCCTCCTCCCCTTCTTAAGGGGGAGGGGCCTGCACCAGCGCGATGACCAATCGCGAGTGCCGGCAAAAGAGCCCGGCACCGAGGAGAAGTGCTGGGCTCTCGGGACACAGCCGGCACTGCCCGGGGGGAATCAGGAGGCCGGGGATGGAGGTGCTGGCAGGCGGCCACCGCAAAAATGGCCGCCCCGCACCTCCATCTTAATTTGCGCCACTACCACCACAGGTAGGCCCCGTGAACTGGGCGCGATTTGTGATCGGCGTTACAGAGGCGGGCGCGACCAAATATCGTGATCGGGGTGGTAGCGGGGCGCTGCGCACACCGATGACGTCATCAGTGGTGGTGCAGCGCAACAGGCTAATGTCGCCATTAGCGCCCCGCTAAATATCGCGGGAGGCACGGCCAGTGGCGCTAAAGCCACTGCGTGCCCTCTTTAGGCGCTAACTGGTGGCGCAGCCCACCGAATTTCTAGGCCCCAGTGCCCAAGGGGTTTAACTGTAAGACTTTATACAAATGTAAGAGGATAACTCCGGGTTTCTCACCCACTGTTGGTCGGTGAATGCAGCACTGCACGCCTTTATTTACAGGTCATGCTTGACTCACTCTTCACAGGGCTTATGGTGCTTTTGAGCATTTCAAAGTGCAACTTGCATCATATTCCCTGAGCTGAATTAGGTGCTTGAAATCTGAAGTGATAAAAATAAATATTAATACAACTGAAAGCTGTTTATTCAAGCGGATATACGCATAATTCTAATCCACCTGATTCCATTGCGTCTGTATCACGAAAATCAGTGGCAAAGAAATAAAAGGGTAAATTCAATGATGCTGTGCTGCCTGCAGGAAGCCGCGAAGGAAGGAGTGCGGGTCAGATACGCGACCACCAGGATGGTAAAAGGCGAACTAGATGGACCGTGGTCTTATTTTTGTTCCTAAATTCCTACAACAATTTAGTGCTGATTCTCTGACCTGCACTTCTTTTCAGCGAGTTTGTGTGCTCGGAGTGCCGGCTTGCTGAATTTATCTTAACTTGTGTGTTGAAGTACAAGTTTTATCAGCTTGGTTTGGCCGCAGCACGTTCGCCTGAGTCAGAAGACCATGGTTTTAAGTCCCATTCCGGGACTTGGACACGTCATCTGAGCTAAGAATTCAGTGCATTGCTGAGGATTGTTGGAGGTGATGTCTTTCAGATGAGATATTAAACTGAGGCCCCATCTGCTTGTTCAGGTGGGTGTTCAAGATCCGACGGTATTATGTGAAGAGGAGCTGGGAAGTTCTGCCAGTGTTCCGGCCCACATTCATAGAATCATAGAATGATACAGCACAGACGGTGGCCATTTGCTCCATCATGCCACTGCCATCTCTCAACTAACACCACCAAAACAGATTAGCTAGTCATTTATCTCATTTGCTGTTTGTGAGATGTTAGTGTTTGCAAATTGGCTTCTACATATCCTACATAACAACAGTGATTACACTTCAATAGTAATTAATTGTTTGTAAAGTGCTTTGGGACATCCCATGGTTGTGAAAAGTGCGATTATAAATGTAAGTTTTTTCTTTACGGATAGATTTATATTGGGTACTTAATGCTATTTACTCTGGCCATTTAAGGTTCTTTTTGTTGCTATTTTTCTCCTCAAAACTTCGAGGTGCGGATTCATTCTGAGATACAGATCCATGGTCGCTGGGCACCCTCACACAAGTACTCATTATTAATGTGACTGCCTTCCTCCTCGCCCCAGCTCATGGACTTTGAGGCTCCTTGGCTGAGATCAGCTAACTCAACACAGTTCATGCATCAAACTTGGAACCTTCCTGGTCTGCATGTTTCACCAGTTTGCCATACAGTGCATTCACTCACTGAGCCATCAGGGTACACTTCTCATTTTGTTATGGTCTCATAGCAGTAACAGATTATGGAAATTCTCCTCCAATCATACTACCTGTACTTCATCCTGTGCAATGGGAAAATCAGTGAGGTGAAGATATTTATCTGTATTGAAATGTGCAGTCAGTGCTGTGGGTGTAAACAATCCAGATCAACCCGAGGACTGGAGCATCAGTTTCTTTCACCTAGTTTGAGGCAGCTCTTGAAAACTAACAGCTTGAACCAGGGGAATTTTGAAATTCCCTATGTGCTGGTTGTGTTTTTCTCGTGCATAGGGTGATAAAACAACAAGGTGCAGATGTTAGCAACTGCAATGACGATAGAACTCTCTCTCTCGTGTGGTTGCTGGGAGCATAGAAATCTGGCAACAAGTGTCAGACAATGCTCTGTGGTAGCACTCTCGCCTCTGAGTCAGAAGGTTGTGGGTTCAAGTCCCACTCCAGCATAAAATCTAGGCTGACACTCCCAGTGCAATGCCGAGGGAGTGCTGCACTGTCGGAGGTGCCGTCTATCGGATAAGATGTTAAACCGAGGCCCCGTCTGTCCTCTCAGGTAGATGTAAAAGATCCCGCGGCACTATTTTGAAGATGAGTAGGAGAGTTCTCCCCGGTGACCTCGCTAATATTTATCCCTCAACCAACATCATTAAAAACAGATAATCTGGTCATTATCTTGTTGCTGTTTGTGGGACCTTGCTGTGCACAAATTGTCTGCCGCGTTTCCTACATTACAACAGTAACTACACTTCAAAAGGTACTTCATTGACTGTAAAAGGCTTTGGGATGTCCTGAGGTTATGAAAGGCACTATATAAATGCAAGTCATTTTTTTTCTTCAAAGGCAACTGATCAAGGGTAAATATTATAGTTTATAAGGTTTGATAATTATTCTGAAACTTTGCATGATTCTCTTTCAGGGGACTGGGAGCTAATCTGATAATCTAATGGATAAAGGCATTTCCCCAGCGTAATAATAAGCTATACGGACCAGAAGGTCCCAGGGTTGATTTTCAGTCTGCGGGGACTTAATTTCTCCATTACGTTGGGGCAGGAAATCTGGAGCTATCATTGGCTTGGTCTAGAAAAGGGAAAATTGAGCCAGAGTTCGCATATCTGATTGCAGGATGAGGCTTGGCTGTAATGCTCTCTATGGATGGGTATCCTGTCACTAGCCACTGTCCAGACTCGCACTTGGTGGGCCTGGTACCCACAACCTGCAGGCACTCTGGAACTAAAACTTAGCACGAGTCCAGGTCTTCAGGAGAGGAGGGGGGGGGGGGGGGCGAGAAAATTGGGAAGCAACAGAAAATTAAAAAAAAATACTTTACAGCTCATTACTGCATTTTTATTAGGCACTTCTACCTGAAAAATATTTAAATTCCTTTTGTAAAATGAATCAGCTAGTAATATTGTTGCCAACTGTTTGAATGCATGATATTTGAAGGATCCTTCAAAACAATATCTGCCTGTTCTCATTGTCAAACCTTTTAAAATTCAAAATTAACAGACCCAATGAAAGAATGGCATTGACATTTCACAAAATGAGATAGAATTAACCCACTTGGAGCATCTGACCTGATCCTTGTAGCTTTTAAATAAAATTGAATGCAGTTGCACCTTTTTTTAAAAATGAAAATGGGAAATCTATTTCTGTTATCTGCAGCTTTATGTGCAGTCTTTGCAATGGCTGACGGACTATTATGTTTAATTGCAGAACTGTACAGTCTTGCAAGACGATAACTCCATCGGGATAATTTAAGGAAAGCTGTACTGTATATAAAAATAAATATTATGTTATTGAGAGGTGTGTGTAGGCAGAGAAGTCCTAAAATGTGGGTATGCACAAACTAGAAGCCTAATCCTGCTACTACCAGTTGGTGTGAGAGCTTCTTTGTTTGCAACCATTAGCAATACGTTAGCATGCAGGTACAGCAAGTAATCAAAAAAGCAAATGCAATGTTGGCCTTTATTGCAAGGGGGTTGGAGTATAAAAGCAGGGAAGTCCTGCTACAACTGTACAGGGTATTGATGAGAACACACCTGGCGTACTGCGTACAGTTTTAGTCTCCTTATATAAGGAAGGATATCCTTGCATTGGAGGCAGTTCAGAGAAGGTTTACGAGATTGATTCCTGAGATGAGGGCGTTGACTTATGAGGAAAGGTTGAGCAGGCTGGGCCCTATACTCATTGGAATTTAGAAGAATGAGAGGTGATCTTATTGAAACATATAAGATACTGAGGGGGCTCGACAGGGTAGATGCAGAGAGGATGTTTCCCCTCGTGGGAAAATCTAGAACTCGGGGGCATAGTTTCAGAATAAAGGGTCGCCCTTTTAGAACTGATGAGGAGGAATTTCTTCTCTCAGAGGGCCGTAAATCTGTGGAATTCTCTGCCCCAGAGAGCTGTGGAGGCTGGGTCATTAAATACATTTAAGGTGGAGATAGACAGATTTTTGCAAGATAAGGGAGTGAAGGGTTATGGGGAGTGGGCAGGGAAGTGGCTTTGAGCCCAAGATCAGCCATGATCTTATTGAATGGCGGAGCAGGCTCGAGGGGCCAAGTGGCCTATTCCTGCTCCTAGTTCTTATGTACTCCATCATTAGATAATCAAGCATTAGATGCATGCACGGCCATTAGAGCATCACTGGGAATCAGATGGTGCGGTCTGTCATTAAACCATCACGGGCTAATCAGTGGCCAGATATAGGCTATTAGATTATCACTGACTGGGATCAGATACTGCACTGACTGTCATTAGGATATTGATAGTAAGATAACAATATTAATAATTCAGTAGCAAATATTAGAAATGAAAGATAAACAATTATTTGGGCCCATTAAAAAAAAGAGAATATTTTGCAGCAAGCTGGTTAATGAACTACTTCGACCATGTAACATGCTGCCGAGTACAGAGAAATAAACATTCACAAAAAACTGCTCGGAACAGGAACAACAACATGCATTTATATCGCGCCTTTAATATAGTAAAATATCCCAAGGAGTTTCACAGGAACATAATCAGACAAAAATTGACACCGAGCCAAAGAAGGAGATATTAGGAAAGGTGATCAAAAGCTTGGGTTTTGGATGAGCTTGAGATTACGAAGGGTGGAAGCTGGGAGGTCAGCCAGGAAAGTGCTGAAATAGTCATTATTTCATCATTGGAATAAAATTCAGCGAGTACTTCAGGTTAAGTTAAGTTTTAAATGAAATGGTTGCCAGTCCAAAGTTATGCTGCGGCGAAACAGGAGCTGCTGTTGTTTAAGCCACACCGCCGTGTTTCTGCCAGGAATACAAGAGCAATTGTATCAGTCGGAAAACGCCCACCTCGAATAGACAGCGGTGAGGTTTCACACATCACTTCTGCTGCCTGTGAAATGTACTCCTAGAAGTTGGCTCTCAAACCATTTTGGATAAGGCCCTGCCAAGAAAATTTCTCTCAGCTGTTTGTGCCACACTAATTATGGATCCATAATGCCTGCAAAAAGGCTGGTCGCTCTTGTCCTTTACTTCTGTTTCTCTCTCTCTTCTTGCCGTATGTGTGACACTCTCTCCTCCACCACTGTGTCTCCCTTGTTCTCCTCCTTCACTTCTCTTTCTGCCATTTACGCTATAGCAATGCTGGGCACAAGTGACACTTGTTCGTCTCTGACATTCAGTGTTGCTATGTGCAGTGAAGGGGGCATTTAAATTTTAACAGGGCGTTATGATCGATTACATGTGCCGAGACACCATCCCGAACATTTAAAATTCTTTTAAAGCTCTTAAAGGCAACACATGAGGCTTCCAAGGTCTGCCTCAGCCATTCTCCACACCTTGACACAGTTGGCAGAGCCCGCTTAGACCCAGAAATTTGGCTGGAGTAAGAAGCACATCCTTGCTGCAGATGGAAGTCCCAGCCCACCATACTTCCACCAGTGTTAAGGCTGAGTGGAAGATCTAGGCTGATTCCTATCCTTGCTCTCATAAACCTCACTTCATGGAGCTGCTCCAGCTCCTGTTTATCAATTTGGCCTTGTTCCCCAGCTCCTTGTACTGCTGCTTTAGGCACTACCACCTCATAGTTGGATGCCTAGATCTTCTCTTGGGTTGACCTTGTTTAGCTTCCAGTTCAGCCTCTCAACCTCAGTACACTGGAACTCCTCGTCCTTCAAGCCCACATGCTCCTTCTCCAGCAATAACAACTACTTGTAATTATATAGCGCCTTTAATGTAGTAAAACGTCCCAAGGCACTTCACAGGAGCGTTATCAAACAAAATTTGACACCGAGCCACATATGGAGATGTTAGGGCAGATAACCAAAAGCTTGCTATTGCACTTCCTTCACTGGGACAGCCCACAATCAGAAACCAGACAGTCATTGTTCGCCTGACCCGACTCTTCCCAAATGAAAGCCACAAACTACTTTTTATAGGAAGTGTTTGTGAAGTAAAACAGATTTAAATCCATTTTTGTGAGCCCAACTCTGAATGCTGACATAGTTGCATGTCTCAGTGCAGGTTTCTGACCCCACTCCCAAATGGCCTATTTGCCTCAGTTTCTTCCCTACTCTCCAGAAGACCCCCGCACATGCTGCAGCTTGATTCCATCGGTGCTGACTGCCCTCCGGTACTCACTCATGTGACAAAGTGAATTGGCCAAGGTCCATGCTTCTGATCACTGTTCAATGATCTCCGCTGGCAAGTGCATGCGTGTGGCGGTCTGCTGAGGGCAGCATCAGGCTCAGATTTGATACCAACTCACTGTCTCAGCTCCAATACGAAGGCTATACTTGGGCATGGCGGTGATGAGCACTGGGAGCCACTGAACCATACACCACCATGAAGCGGAGGGCGGAAGTTTTGTTTTGGGTGGGGAGGGGGGTAAAAGAGGGAAAATCTATTAATTTATTTGTCTGCAAAGTGTCAGCCGTGGCTCAGTGGGTAGCACACTCGCCTCTGAGTCAGAAGGTTGTGGGTTCAAGTCCCACTCTAGCGACTTGAGCACATAATCTAGGCTGATACTCCAGTGCAGTGCGGAGGGAGTGCTGCACTGTTGGAGTTGCCATCTTTCGGATGAGATGTTAAACCATCTCTCAGGTGGACGTAAAAGATCCCATGGCACTATTTTGAAGAAGAGCAGGGGAATTATCCCCGGTGTCCTGGGGCCAATATTTCTCCCTCAACCAACATAACAAAAACAGATGATCTGGTCATTTTCACATTGCTGTTGGTGGGAGCTTTCTGTGCGCAAATTGGCTGCTGCGTTTCCCACATTACAACAGTGACTACACTTCAAAAGTACTTCATTGGCTGTAAAGCGCTTTGAGACGTCTGGTGGTCGTGAAAGGCGCTATATAAATGCAAGTCTTTCTTTTTGCATAATAAATTGAATACTGGCAAAGAAAAGACTTGCTTTTATGTGGCACCGTAGCACTCAGAAACATGTCAAAGCACTTCACATACAATGACCTGCAGAGACTGTTGTTATTATAAGCAAAGAGGAAGCCATTTACACGTAGCTAAGTCACACAAACAGCGATAAGACGAACGAGCAGTTTAGTTAATCGGCTTTGGCGTTCTTACTTGAAGGAGGAATGCTGCCCAGGACACTGGAAGGACTCGCTGTTCTTCTTCGAATAGTGCCGTAGGATTTTTAAAGTCTGCCTAACTCCCGGAACAGGCCCTTGGCTCGATGTCTCAACTGAAGGAGAATGCAGCACTCCTTCAGGACTGCACTGGAGTGTCGGCTTAGATTACAAATCCACTGCCTTGGCTCAGAGGTGAGACTGTTATCAACTGAGCCAATTCTGATGGTCTCCACAGAGAGCAAAAAAACAAGAGTCTCTCAGATTCTGTGCATTACAAAGGATATTTAGCTTCAACTGTGCAGCAGATGCAGCAAATTGTGTTCTGTGGTAAAAATATTCACTTTAACAGAGCTGTCATTTTGCAGCATTACACAAGTCTTAATTGATCCAAACTCCACCAGAATGTCTATCACAGCATATGAGTGCTTAACTGCGACCCAAATGAACTGCATCAAGAACTGAATGCTCAAGAAAGGAATCTGCAGCTGATGAAATGCGGTATCTGTAGATACTGATAGTTTCAATTTTCAATTGCTATTCACTTGTACACAAGTTGTGAGTGCAACTGAGCCTCCACCACCAGCGTACCGTGGCTGCAGTGTGTACCATCTACAAGATGCACTGCAGCAACTCGCCAAGGCTTCTTCAGCAGCATCTTCTAAACCTGCTACCTCTACCAGGAAAGGACAAGGGCAGCAGGCGCATGGGAACACCACCACCTCCAAGTTTCCCTCCAAGTCACACACCATCCTGACTTGGAAATATATCGCCTTTCCTTCATCGTCGCTGGGTTAAAATCCTGAAACTGTCTAACTAACAGCACTGTGGGAGCACCTTCACCACATGGACTGCAGCGGTTCAAGAAGGCGGCTCACCACCACCTTCTCAAGAGCAACTAGAAATGGGCAATAAATGCTGGCCTTGCCAGCGATGCCCACATCCCATGAATGAATAAAAAAATAGTTTACCTGACTATCAAAGCAGTCCTATCAATATTTCTTTCACAATTTCCTTTCACTGACATTCAAATTTTAAAGAACCTTTTGACCTGTTTTATAAAGTTAGTGGGCAACACTGCCGGCTTCCTGCCTGCTGATGTCGCTGACTGAAGACTACTGCCTGTTGATTTTGCTCACTGAGGAAAATTACTTGCGGACATCAATTAGTGAGCGATGAATGGGAGCGCAGCGTGTGGGTCGAATAATTTAATAGCTCCCAGCATGTGACCTGCCTTGGAGAAATCTTCAGAATAAAGCTTAGAGAATCACATTTGGTTAAAGTCATCCCGACTCTGACTGTTCTAAAAGTTATTGTTAATTGGCAAGATGTTACGTCACCTATTCTGTAGTGGTAGTCACTCCCTGGAAGGCAATTTTTCCACTCTTTCTAAACAGGCAACTTGATCAGGTCATTCGCATTGGAAAACATTGCCTTACTTTCAATTAATGCCAGAAGAATGATGCAATGCCCTTTTGTGATCTTTCCATCCCAAAACGTCAACAATTCCGCTTTAACAGCAGTTCTTGCATAAATGACAAAACAAGCCTTTGGTAGGAACTGGGACGCAAGCAGTGGAAGGGAGTAGCTGTAATGTGGTACGAAAGGGGCACTGGGATAAGCAGTGAACAATCAGAGAGTGAGAAAAGTGCTGGTGAGTTGCTTTGCTTTTTCGGCTCTCTGGCACTTTACCAAGTGGGATTTCCTTTCCCAAGAGTGCCTTGACCTGAATTGTGTGCAGGATATATTGAAAGTACAAATAGAGTTTAACTTTAGCTGTTAGTTAAAAATATCATGATAGATTTCCTCATAAAATCTAAAATGCCTGCACTAGTCATGAGGTAAAATGCCTATAATTGCACGTTTTTCAATACAGTCTCCGCCACTTAAGATGTCCATGTTTAAATCAGGCAATCGTTTAAATCGGCCAAAAGCGTTACCCATTTACCATTTCCATTATAGTCAATTGCAGAGTTGCCACTTACAGCATGTTAAGCACTCCTTGTATTTCGGGTAGAAACAGGGGGGGAAAAAATTCATGTTTGCCAACAAAGTTGCCGGTGTCACTGGCAACTGCAGTTAGCGGCTGCTGGAAATGACCACAATGCTAACCGAGTGAAATTGGTCTGGGGGGCATGGAGATAGGTGGCGCAGCGCTCACCTTCCGTGCAACGCCGTCCTGGTGGCATTGCTGGGGAGATCCGCGACGAAGTTTCTGTCCAGGTCCAGCATTGCAGCTTTCCACAGCCTCTGTGAGTGAAGCCATGGAGCTTGCAGGGAATTGTGGGCAATGAAGAGGTCTGTGAATTAAAGGGGCCACGCACATTGAAGCAAAACAAAATAAACTGCAGTGAATCAATACATTTTTCAGCCTTTACTGCCTTTTAAGAAATTTTCAATATTTAAAATAAGTTCCAAATGTGAATATTCAGCTGTTAAAGCTGAATTACCTTCCCAATCTCAACAAATGGGAAAACCACCTCAGCACTAACACAAATGGCTCAGCAAGCCAGGGAAGGGGCACCGACAGTCTCACAAGCAGCACTCCAATTTTGTGCAGGGGGTCAACATTGCAAGAGCAGCCCTCTACTCACAGGGGCCAGGAGGTCCTCCAGAAAGAAATATGTGGGAATATATCACTAAGGCGTCACTGCCAGCAGTGTCGCCCCCCACCACCTGGCTCCAGTGCCCAAAGAAGCTTCATGACCTCAGACCACTGGTCAAGGTCAGTCGATGCATCTTCGAAAGCTGTCTCCTACCATCACTAGCCTCACACACAGCTCAATGCACAACCCCCAATCACTCACCTACCAACAATCTGTACCAATGACGAGGCACATCTCCCATTCCTAGCCTCACCTCACCCCCTTGGAGGAGATGCTGCAGGCCATTGTTGGCAGGGGCATGGTTGAACCCTTGGCCAGCAGCGGGGCTGAAAGGATACAAGATGCATATGTTATCCTCCTTCTGGCATGCAACTCTTGCTTTCTCACCCTCCCATCAGCACAACTCCACCCTTGTGCCTTCCTCATTTCACACACCCAAGAAATGCAGCCTGCCCAGCCAGTGGGTCAACAAGAAGAGGCAGCCTGCCCAGCCCGTGGGACCGCGGGCAGATGATTCCATCCCGGATATCCCAGTCACAAAGGGGCTGTCTGGGATGCATCCTTCCGTCTGATTCCTCCTCTTCGGCTTCCTCCTCTTCTGTGTCTTCCTCTTCCCTCTGCAAGTGGATGCTGTAAATGTGAAATGACGGCATGAAGTGCTGGAAATACTCAGTTGGTCAGGCAGCATGTCGACCTGTGACGTGAACTCTGTTTTTCTCTCCACGGATGTTGCATGACCTGCTGAGTATTCGCAGCATGTCCTGTCTTCTCAAAGGCCCTCATTTACCATCTGAGCCCTTGCAAGCATCCAGCAGCACTCCCTACACACTTAAAAAACTTTTCACATCTAATGCAGCAAGCCACTACTTCAATAAAATCAACAACAAAAAGTCCAAACCCTTAAATTCAAACTTACCTGAATGATGTGTGTGTCCCTTTAAGAGCTGCAGATATCGCCACTGTCAGCAGTGCTTAGGAACCAGCGCTGAATTCAGCACTAGGGTCGAAGTTTGCATTGGTGATGTTAATTTGGCGTTGCACTCATTAAGGTGTAATTCCCTTGTATACTTAATCACCTCTAACTGATGAGCCAACGTGACCTCACACAGCACTTCGGTCTTCCAAAATCTACTGTCTCAGACCTGCTGAAACAGCGTGAAGAGCTGTAGTGAATGGGAGCATAATTCCAATCCAAACAGAAAAAAGGTCAAGACGGGGAAGTTGAGGAAACACTTCTCCGCGGGTTTCAGAATGCACATGGGAGAGATGCACTTATCAGGGGCCCCCTTCTAGCCAAAAAAGCCAAGCTTGGCCAAAAAAAAGCTACAACTTATGTGCAAAAAGTATACTTTCAAACCAAGTCTATGTTAAAGATATTGGGGCTTATTTTGACAGGATTGGGTTTGGCTGTAATGCCCTCCTGAATAGACTGCTCACACCATCTCGACTCACACATGAAGAATGTCCATTTGGGGGACATACTGGAAGGCAGCTAACACTTGGGAAAGCATATCCAGCACCATCACAAGTCGAGGCAGGATAATTGGCGGGGGGACCACTTGCGTATTGAGGCTGGTAAATTCTTCCCTTTGCCTCTGGGTTCCTGGCTCTGGGTTTTTTTAAATAAATGTTGCATTTTTATCCTTTTTTTTAACAAAGTCTTTTCTGTAATGTGGCTCATCCAAGTAAAGCATTGTTGTTGTAGTTTCCTCCTCTCTATTTAGCAATCATGATTATCATCTTGCCTCATTTTTATTTTACATATTCTTTAACAGGCCACGAGTATAAGGGATGAATGCCAAATCTGAATTGGTAATTAGAATTGATCTTAAATTGGGGACTAATTAAATCTTAAATAAAGTAAGTATTTTACCCCGTATTGGGTCCTTTTTGAATTTAGATGCAGAAAGGCCTAGTGCCCTGTGAGATTCTGGGAAAACTCAACATTTTGTTTTGGTATCAGCTTTGTATTTGACTTCAGAAGTCAAAAACAAGTTATGCGCAAAGTTGAACCCAAAAGTTAAATCCCAACGGTCAGCACGCATACCTTCATAGATCGCCAATCCTGTACTGTACTGCAAAAAGAAATCAGCTGCATGCTCCAAGTGTCAGATATCCCACTGGACACTAGGCTACTAAAGACCAAATGCCCCAATCTTCAGCCTGCAAGAGAAAAATGAGCATTCCTCTCCCTACAGTATTGGGGATCAGATTGTCTCTTAGCAAAATGTAGACTTATACCAAAATACTTCTGTGTTGCTGCAGTTCTTGTTAGAATGGAGAACAGCTCATCATCTGCCTGCCATTCATCATGAAACTTCAAGTGGAGAGAAGGAACTGGCTTCATGGAGATGTAGAGATAGTTGTAGCTCTGCCCATTTCTACTGCAGCTTTTGGAAGACATGACCTACTAAAATGACTCAAATTGGTCCACTTTAGGTTTATGCAGGTTGCTTTAGCTCCCTCTTGTACTGCATGGACATATTCCCAAGTCCTTGATAGCATAGGTGACATGTATCTTGTCATTCATGTGGCAATGACTTATGAAATAATACTGGGCGGCCTGCTGGTGGCGCTGTCCGGGGAGAGTATAAATACTCGGGCATGGGCCCAGCTTGCTCAGGACATTCTTTAACAAGAACTAGTGAAGGACACAACTAGATCTCCATGTTGAAAAACAGTTGATTAAAGCTTTGTTTAATACTCAGACCAAGTGCCTAGTAGTTTTCTTACGCCAATAGGTATATATTCTAATCGCTGACAGTATCAGGACAGTATGTATTAAAGTTCCTGACAGTTAAGTGGAGGCACAGTCTGTTTACGAAAGCCAAACATGAATTTATGCAAAATAATCATCCCCCAGGATTACCGTGTGGTTTACATGATGCACAAAGGTGTATCATATAACACCAGCACAATACACAAACACCCTCAGCTGTGAGGAAGCCCGACAAGAGAAACAGATACAATTTAGGTAGAGTTATTTTTAATGCATTTGAAGAACATCTAACTGTTCTTGTCAAGATTAACAACATTGAGGCAGAGGTTTGCAAGTAGCAGAGTTCACAACAGTGATAGAAATAAAAACAGAAAATGCTGGGAAATGCTCAGCAGCTCAAGCAGCATCTGTGGAGAGAGAAACAGAGTTAACATTTCAGGTCGATGACCTTCTGCATTTCCAGCATTTTCTGTTTTTATATTGAAGAACGTTTGCAGTTTCACTTCATCTTTCACCTCATCCGGCTTTGTAATAAAACTTTTTTTCTTCCTTTCAGGTAGAAACACTTTACTGATTAGATGAGAATATTTGAGAAATGGAAAAAAACAAAATCACTATAGCCACAAGATAAAAATGAACAAATTGTTACCTGGAGTTTCATTTGAATGGGAGAATCCAATCATTTTAATAAGTGCCCACTTAAAAATACAAGAAGAGATGCTAATTTAGTAGGACAAGAGTCAGCAGTAGGTCGAGGCCATCTGCTCCAGGCTCATGTGTCAAAATCTATAACAATCTTTGTTCTCTGTGCTAAGTTTCCTGATGATTAGTTGAAGTGCAATTTCCTGTGCACTTACTGTACTTGTATTAATATGGAATTTTCTTGAAGTTTTCTAGAATATGATAAAGGTTGTTGCCCTCATTTCACGTGGCACTGGATTTAATGGTGTGGACTGTTGCACAGAGCAAACTGGATACGCTGCAACAGGTTACTTTCATTCTCAATATTCTCTGAATTGATTACAAATCGCTGTACCAGAAACCACTTGAGATGAATTGCAAAGGTACAAATCAAAAGGATAAATTGCGATGAACTCAAATTCTGCTGAAGTTGATGGTTTTCCTGCATGCAAATCCATTCCTATTTACTGGGAATGGGATGAGATGTCTTGCAAACTTCTTTAAGATCTCTTTGAAAGTTAACTAGGGGACACTTATCGATCTATAGCATGCATCCTTCCCACTTCAAAATGTCACACATTTATCGTACCTCAAAGCATCAGGCAGGCAAAGTATATGACATGCTTTCTTCTATTTAAATAACAGCCATAAAAAAGCAACAGGTCACTGTTAACTGGACAACGCTGAATTACCACCAAACAGGTAAAGAACCTACTGATGGACACTACCACTCAAGGTGGTACAAAAACTACCAAGCAAAGATGAACAGCCAGCAAAGAGCTATTAACAAAAACAACTAACCAGGGCGGGAAACCAATGAAATCACTCAAAATGTTTTTTTTTAAAAATAGTTTGGGTCATCATCTTGTTTTGCCAGCAGCCTAGCCTAATAAGGTTTGTAGCATAACAGACATATAAAAACAAGTCAGTTGAAGTCAATGGAAAGGAGAATCAAGCAGTGTATAATGGGCGGGCGATTAGCTTCTGCCTGTTTTGCGCCCCTGCTGAAGTTGAATTTTAACCCCACCACCGCCTGCCTCGTGTATAATTTTAACAGGAACCCTGTTACATAGAAACATAGAAGATAGGAGCAGGAGTAGGCCATTCGGCCCCTCGAGCCCGCTCCGCCATTTAATGAGATCATGGCTGATCATCCAAACTCAGTACCCTGTCCCTGCTTTCTCCCCATATCCCTTGATCCCTTTAGCCTCAAGAAATATATCCAACTCCTTCTTGAATATATTTAATGAATTGGCCTCAACTGCCTTGTGTGGTAGAGAATTCCACAGGTTCACCACTCTCTGGGTGAAGAAATTCCTCCTCATCTCTGTCCTAAATGGCTTACCCCTTATCCTTAGACTGTGACCCATGGTTGATCAATACAGCTGGCAAAAGCTTCATTCTAGAGCAAAATCCGTTGCTGAAACAAAGCAACTGTGCAAGGAATTGTGGGTGCAAATTGTTATTTTACCACAATATATGCTTTTTAGGGCTATGATATTTAAACAGAAGGAAATGTGACATATACGTTAAAGTGTTACTACATTACTCTGCCTTTTAGTTTACCTTCAAGTGCAAGACAAGACATATGATCCGGTCAAAGAGGGTAGTGGGTGAGTGGGTAGGTGGCGAGCAGGGAGATGCCAGTAAGATGCAAACTTGTCAATACAATGGGCCTCTTGCTGTGCAAATGCAGAATTCTATTCTGAAGTGTAGTGTACGGGTGCTGTAAAATGGGGGCTGCACAGTGTTGCACATTAACTGCTTTTTGGGTTGCCTCTTAAATCCGAGATCAATCCCCCCGTTTCTGATCTGGGGCCTATTAATTTAGGGGCGGGAACCGCAGCTTTATAATTAGACAGTGGCAGAAATCAATCAGCCACAGATTTACAAGAGCAATTTGAAACCGTATACTTCCTGCAGGCGCAAGCTGTCAATACTCCACTGAAATTCAATAGGCAGTGCCCTGCAGTGATCAGCACATTACGGATGCGTCAATAAAACAATGCAGGTTGCAACATTACAGCACTGCAGGTTGTGGGGATCGGGACCTGGGGTTGACCTCGCCACGTGAACCATGTATGTTCACACCAATCGAAATTCTAATCTCTTGAGCCTGCCTCACAAAGAAACGTGCTGTTGAAATGGTTAAAGGATTACTATCGAATACCCATGGAGGTGGGTCATTGATCTCTTTGAATGGACTTTACATTGTTCTCTTTGTTCCTTCTAGGTCTGGAAAGAACCCAATTATCTTCTAATCTGTTTTCTGAGTATTGCAGATGGTGTTTCTGTATTAATGTTAGCTTTAGTAATTACATGCCAGAAGGGTATTGGAAAATTATAGTCATCATATACTTTAAGTGTTTACCTTTAGTCTCACGTTGGATGTCACGCATCATTTAAGACAGAAGAGTACTGGAAACCATAAATGTATTTTGATGCTTTGGCAACATAAGATGTACCTTATCATGCCAATAAAGCGATTTGTATTGTATTGTATTGTATTGGAATGTCTTTGATCATTGCCACATGATACCACATGCTTCTTTACCAGTCTATTGAACCTGGCTGTAGCCTAGTTATTGTTTATTATCCAAGCATGTGACAACCAACATGAGTTTCAGCTTTTTCCCCCAAACTATTATTAATAATGTAGATATTTTAATTAACAAGTGGTCACAGCGAGTCACATTTCTAACTATTGTTAAGATTGGCAGAAACATATCTGAAGTAAAGTCATGAATTTGACCTGACCTGCAATTAACTAAATAATCAAATGTAAGTAAATGCCATTTAGGAAAAATAGTCACTGTGGAAAAAGAGTACCCAGTGTCCTTTACATATTTGACTTCCAGCCCTGTTCCAGAAAACGCTATTGATATCATTTGAATAAAAAAGAAACAAAAGAAAGACTTGCATTTTTATAGCGCCTTTCACGACCACCGGACATCTCAAAGCGCTTTACAGCCAATGAAGTACTTGTTGAAGTGTAGTCACTGTTGTAATGTGGGAAACGCGGCAGCCAATTAGCGCACAGCAAGCTCCCACAAACAGCAATGTGATAATGACCAGATAATTTGTTTTGTTATGTTGATTGAGGGATAAATATTGGCCCAGGACACTAGGGATAACTCCCCTGCTCTTCTTCGAAATAGTGCCATTGGATCTTTTACGCCCACCTGAGAGAGCAGACGGGGCCTCGGTTTAACGTCTCATCCGAAAGACGGCACCTCCGACAGTGCAGCACTGCCTCAGCACTGCACTGGGAGTGTCAGCCTAGTTTTATGTGCTCAAGTCCCTGGAGTGGGACTTGAACCCACAACCTTCTGACTCAGAGGCGAGGGTGCTACCCACTGAGTCACAGCTGACAAAATAGCCACAAACTGAAATGCAGATTTAGTCACTTTGACAATTGACGGACACATTTACGTAAAACAAAAAGGGCCAAGCGATAGCAACAGAATGCAAACGACTCAATGGCAGATTTATCCGGATATGTCTGTGTTGTGCAATACTCCTGGAGATCAAGGCATATAATAACAAGGGGCTGGATTTTGCCAATGGGGAGCTTTTGGAGGCGGGACTCCCACTTGTCGGGTTTCAGTCCCACCTCCATCAATTTATGGCCAACCCATGCTATTTTCCCTTGATTAACCTTGTTAAGCCTGCCCAGCGAGCTTAGTAGGCCAATTAAGGGGAAGCCGGTTACAGAGCACGTCAATGTATGACGTTTCATCTATCAAAAATTTTTGACAGATGAATTGTCATCGTTTGACAGCTCTGTGAAGCTGTCAAACACTGACATTCTCTGTAGTTTGATGAGTTCTTGAATTCAAGACTCATCAAACCTCTTTCTTTAGCAGAAATTAGATGGTTGCTGCATTGGAGAATGCAGTGGCCATCTGTCATCACTGCCGCGGAGATGCGAGACTCTCCGCATACCAAACTCTTGAAGCCTGCAGGTTGAAACAAAGGTAAGTACACTTTTTCTAACACTTTCCACTTACCTCACATACTCACCTTTCCAAACTTGCACCCATCACTTACCTTCACAGCGCACTTTTGCACCCCTCCGACCCCCGCAGACCCACTGCTCGCCTCGGTGACCCTGGCGGGGCGGGGTTCGCAGCCTTCGGGAAGCCTGCACTTGTGTGGATAAAATGGGGATAATCCTTTTATCTACCTGTTAACAGGCTGTAATCCCCTTCCCGCCTCCAAGGAGACGGGACCCGGCGCAGGTCGGCTACCCGCCTCCTGGCAAGATGGCACGGCGGCAGGTTCGGGGCAGGATGGGCACCCGCCCCCAGATTCTGCCATTTTCCCGGCAGTCCTGCCTCCCCAGGGCTGGCAAGATCACGCCCAAGGTGTCCATTATAAACAAGGGTCTATGGTCTAGTCTCGACAGCATGTTCATTAGTCAGTGCTGTCGTATAAGAGCTTTTATTGATTCAGTTACCAGTTATAAGCCTTAATTAGCAAAGCCATTGTATAGCTTAATCTTAATTTGACTTTTAGAAGCTGGTGAACATTTACAAAGGTTGCTAACAGATTAATTCCCGACTCTAGAATTACAGCCAGAGTTCATTCTTCTGAGAGTTCCTCCTTTATTTATTTTCAACATATTTAATCAGGGAGACTGCGAAGAGACTGAATTTCATATGGTCATGAAATGGGAGAAGCTGGGTCCTGGGATGGTTTCCTTCAGGGAATATTGATTACTCCCTGCACATCACGTTAAGTACCTCAGAATGGTTCCTGTGCTGTTGGCCAGGCAGATGGGACCTCAGTTTAATAATGCCTATACAAAGGTTGACATCTCCCGGCAGTGTTTAAACGGGGATATCACAAAGGCTCGTGTCCTCAACCCTCTGATGTGGAGTTGAGAGCACCACCAGCTGAAATCAGCTTAGCGTGCGCGCTTGGGACAAGATTGTGATCGGAGCAGACAACTGTTGACCAGCAATTAACTGTCTCACCTATGGGAGGCTACCACAATATTTATGTTGAGCCACGCCGGATTAATTTTCAGAATACACATATTAAAAATTGACAAATTATTCAGCAAAGGGCATCGTTAAATTGGCCCATTTCTTTGCATCTTTCCAGAGCACCTCTGGAACTGGTCGCCAAGTCTTGTGCATCGCTAAATATGGTGCAGTCTTAAACCCTTATTTACGTTACACCTACGATTAATTACAGTTTATATGAGTTTCATTGTGAACATAAGAACATAAGAAGTAGGAGCAGGAGTAGGCCATACGGCCCCTCGGGCCTGCTCCGCCATTCAATAGGATCATGGCTGATCCAAATCTAGACTCACGTCCTCTTCCCTGCCCTCTCCCCGTAACCCCTAATTCCCTTATCTGCTAGGAAACTGTCTATCTCCATTTTAAATGTATTTAATGTTGCAGCTTCCACAGCTCTCTGGGGTAGCAAATTCCATAGATTTACTACCCTCTGAGTGAAGAAGTTTCTCCTCATCTCAGTTTTGAAAGGGCTGCCCCTTATTCTTAGATTATGCCCCCTAGTTCTAGTCTCACCCATCAGTGGAAACATCCTCACCGCATCCACCCGATCAAGCCCCCTCACAATTTTATATGTTTCGATAAGATCGCCTCTCATTCTTCTGAACTCCAATGAGTAGAGTCCCAACCTACTCAACCTTTCCTCATACGTCAACCCCCTCATCTCCGGAATCAACCGAGTGAACCTTCTCTGAACCGCCTCGAGAGCAAGTATATCTTTTCTAAGAGCATTTTGTTTTCCTCACACTCTTTAGTCCTCCCAAGTAACACGGTATTTCCCAACTGACCTACTCCCAGACCCCGTCATCAATGTTGTTCTTGAACTGGTTGTTGGGAGATAAGAACATAAGAAATAGGAGCAGGAGTAGGCCAATCGGCCCCTCGAGCCTGCTCCGCCATTCAATAAGATCATGGCTGATCTGATCCTAACCGCCAATCCACTATCACAGAACCATCTCCTGAATCTAACAGAATTAGACACACGAAATAGGAGCAGGATCAGGCTACACGGCCCCTGGGCCCGCTCCGCTACCCACAGGGCCATGACCGATCCGAACCTAGACTCATGTCCAAATTCCTGCCCGCTCCCCGTAACCCTTGATTCCCTTTACTTCTAGGAAACTGTCTATTTCTGTTTTAAATTTATGTAATGATGTAGCTTCTACAGCTTTCCTGTGGTGAAGCCCTGTCTTCTGCTTGGCGTGACCTCGGATGTCATGACAACTGAACTCAGTTGGCAAAATGTTCAACTTAGGCGGGGCGTGAAACGGGCGGTATCGGCCCGTGGCCCGCAGGGAATATTGGGCCGGGTGGATGATTTGAGACCACCCGTATCACGACCCCAGCCAAGTTGGAAGTACTGCCAAATGTGCACAGGATTGAGTGCAGACACTCACTGTACCACACTGTGGGTGCAGCACTTTTGCTGCTCACTGGGGCACCATAGCCATAGATTACTTTCAGGTGATCAGTGCAGCCACATTCTTTTTAGATTAGAAAATATGTTTTTTTTTGCTAACTATTTGTGCTCATCAAGGTGAGGAATGTTGGTTCTGGGAATGTGCAACATTGCCCATTTTGGATAACCTCTGTAGCATTAAGCACTCCGGGGTCCTCTTTTTGTTTGAACTCAAAAAACCCAATTGGACTGTAAATAAACAAAAGTTCAACTAAATCTTAACAAATCAAATTAAAATTTGGAGCACTCCGGGGTCAAGTGTAGCATGGATTAAGTGAAGAGTAAATCTACTCCGCCCCGACTATGGGAGTGAATTTTAGAGGGTATTCTCCCCCTCCTCCACCATAACTTTGGCAGAAGAGTCACAGAAACCTTGGAGAAAAGGTTCTTCCACCAAAGTTACGGGGGAGAAGCAGGAGAGCCGCCCCCATGGAAAATCATCCGCACTGTACCTGAACCTCATCTATAAACGGCGTCATTTTTCTTCCTCACACCAGCTGTCCTTGTGTCCTTTCAGAGCGACGATGCCCCTTTAACGCCAATTAGTGCCTATTTAGGAGCATCTTAGTGCTGATGGTCCTTTTCTCACTCTGTCTTTTCTTACCTGCCTTTCACCACCCCAGTCTCAGTATCTTGAATCTATTCAAGGTGGAAGCTTTCATTTATTCGTCTTTCTCCTCCAGAGCCTCTGTTTCTATTTTATTTCAGTAAACTGTTTTCTTACCAAATCTATTTCGGTCTCTGTGTTGCCTGTACTCTTCAGTCTGGTTTATTTTCCCCTCCTTCCTCCACCTCTGATTCACAGGCAGCTTGCTATTTTATCCTTATCCTGATCCGTGAATTTTCCCTCCAGAGGTGATGGCTGATTCCCATCTCTGGAGTCAGTGCTTTCAAATATTAATAAAATAAACATGGTTTGTAGCAGGTTTGACTGGCCAACATTTATTTCAAAGAAGCCTTGGTTCGAGGGGACCACCTGCCATGCCCATAAGAAAGTAATTTACTTGCAAAACATCTTCCTGCTGTGTTGTTGTGTGAAGGGACCACTTTGAAAATGCCAGAATCTTATCGAATCATTCGGCACCCTTGGAGGGCTGGAGGCAAACCCAGAGAGAGAATTCTGAAGGTTAATACATTTAGATTTTTTTTTAGGAAACTCTCTTATTCTACTAACATTCTCAAATTCTTTTCATTTTACCGTGCTAAGGTGGCTAAATAAATCAGGACTAGTCGAAACCTCACTGCAGGGCTTTTAATAAGGAGCTTGATGATTGCATGAACTGAGAGGGCTACCTCACATTATATAACAGTCATCCGAACCCCAATTGAGATCATTACCATGTAGTCACTCGCACCATCTGCTGTATAAACTTGTGTATATTGTGGTGTTATTCAGCTCGGGGGGATTTTTTGTTTGTTCTGACAGACGCCAATTTTCCGTACAGTTGACACACCACGTCATGCACTCTGAAGGATTAATGATTGTGTTTTAATTACTGTAAGTTTATTGAGTGAGAGCCCAGGGTCAGTCCATATTAAATAAAGGAGAATTATGGATACCTGGGAGTGACTACAAGATAGTAATTTATTTGTAAGAAGTCACACAACACCAGGTTATAGTCCAACAGCTTTATTTGAAGTCACAAGATTTCGGAGCTGTAAAGTCTGTGGGTTGTGCAGTTAGTAAATACACAGACTTCAGAAGTAACAAACAAACAGGTCTTTACTATTCGAAGGTCCGGGCGAATCTGCCCCAGCAATCATGCCACAACACTTATATACTGGTGTGGTCACTATCGGTATTACAGTATACAGAAGCCAAACAAATAGTGCCACCCGAAAGTAGTCCTCTTAAAGGTGAACGGTTACATTCAATAGTTCCTTTAAAGGTAGACGGGTACATACACTACAATCCTCCCTTTTTAGCTTATTACTTACTAAGTCCATAGTGAACATACATTCTAACATATATACAGGTTTATGTAAGACAGTTCATAGATTCAGTCTTTCCGGGGGTTTCCGGATTCTGTCAGGATAACGCCGCAGTGGTGTCGTCATTTCAGGCGGGCTAGGAGGTGCTTCTGGCAAGGTCGATTCGGCTTGAAAAGTCGTGTCAGGTTCAGCTGACTCCAGTATCACTAGATCGGAAGTAGGTGTTCTGGGTATCTCAGTTTCAACATTACCCGGATAAGGTGGTGAAGTCGGTGGCCCATTTGTGGCGGACCCTATGATTTGGTCAACATGGCGCCTTATTATATTGTCTCCAATGTCCACGGTGTACATCAATGGCCCCAGCCTTTTTCCAATAGTTCCAGGCTGCCATTTCTCCGTACGGTAGTCCCGGGCCAAAACTCGTTGACCGATCTGGAAAGATCTAGTGACCCTGTCGTTCATGCCCTGGAATTGCTGGTTCTCTACGTCTCTTCTGACGTTTGGTTTTAGTAAATCCAGCCGGCATCTTAGGCGTCTATTACAGAACATCATTGCGGGAGTTTGATTTGTGACCGCATGTGTCGCATTTCGGTATGCCAACAAAAAGCTATCCACCTTATGTTGCAGACTCATATTTTCATTACTCATGGCCTTTACGGCCTTCTTGAAGGTCTGGACAAACCTTTCAGCCAATCCATTGGAGGCGGGATGGTATGGGGCTGACGTGTAATGTTTAACCCCATTGCTCTTTAAGAATTTCTTGAATTCTTCGGACACAAATTGTGGTCCATTATCAGAACAGATCTGTTCCGGCAGGCCATTCCGAGCAAACATAGTCCTTAACACTGCGATGGTTTTTTCCGTCGTGGTGGTGGTCATCTTAATTACTTCCGGCCACTTGGAGTGGGCATCCACCGCTATTAGAAACATCGAGTCCATAAATGGACCAGCAAAGTCGATGTGTACTCTTTGCCAAGGCGATGAGGGCCACTCCCATGGATGCAGAGGAGCCTGGGGTGGCGCGTTCTGAACCCTCTGACATCCTAGGCAGTTCTTCGTGATCTCCTCTATGTCTCCATCAATGCCTGGCCACCACGCAAACGCTCTTGCTAGATTTTTCATCTTTACTCCCCCCAGATGTCCTTCGTGCAGCTCCTTTAGCACCTTCTTTTGGAGTTTGGATGGAATCACCACTCTAGATCCACACATCAGGGTTCCTCGACACACTGACAGTTGTTCTTTCCTCTGTGCAAATGCTTGCAGTGTTGGTTCGCTCTGTGCTGGCCATCCCTCCACCGTTACATCATAGACTCGTGAAAGAGTCGGGTCATTCCTTGTCTCATTCTCAATCATTGAGTTTGTTATCGGTAGACACTCCACTATGGATGAGTGGAACAACTCTACTGGGTCCACTATACTCGCTTCTTCTACCATCGGCAATGGCAAGCGTGACAACCCATCAGCATTTCCATGCTGTTTAGACCTTTTGTACTCAATTTCGTATTGGTGTGCCCCAAGTAACACGGACCACCTTTGTAACCTTTGTGCTGTCATGGTGGAAACGGCCTTATTTGGGTTGAATATGGACACCAACGGCTGGTGGTCTGTCAGCAATGTGAACTTTTTACATTGTAGGTAATGGTTGAATTTCTTCACGCCCCACACAAGACTGAGGGCCTCCCTATCTATTTGGGCGTAATTTCGCTCCGCGGGTGTCAATGATCGGGACGCGAAAGCCACTGGCCTTTCCGAGCCATTTGGTAGCCTGTGCGAGAGTACTGCCCCAATTCCGTACGGGGAAGCATCGCAAGCTAGACGAAGGGGTAATGCTGGGTTGAAATGAGCCAACACTTCTTCAGAGGTAATCAACTCCTTGCTTCTGCGAAAAGCCTTTTTGCATTCTTCACTCCACTTCCATGGTGTTTCTTTCCGCAACAGGTCATTCAGCGGATGCAGTACCGTGGATAAATTTGGCAGAAACTTGTGATAGTAATTAATCAACCCCAAGAATGATCTTAACTGTGATACGTTTCCTGGAGCGGGGGCCTTCACAACCGCTTCTATCTTTTCGGGTGACTTATGCAGTCCCTCTCGGTCAATGACATGACCGCAGTATGAGATCCGTTTTTGGAAGAACTCACACTTCTTGCGATTAACCCGAAGGCCATACTCCTTCAACCTGGTGAGTACCAGTTTCAAATTCGTGAGGTGTTCTTCCTCATCCTTTCCCATGATTAAAATGTCATCTAAGTAGCACTGCGTGCTTGGAATTCCTTGTAACACCTGTTCCATGGCCCTCTGCCAAATGGCTGGCGCCGAAGCTACCCCAAAGACCAGTCTATTGTAGCGATACAAGCCTCTGTGAGTGTTGATGGTGAGGTACTGGCGTGACTCTTCCTCGACCTCCATCTGTAGATATGCTTGAGCCAGATCTATTTTCGTGAAATGTTTCCCTCCAGCCAACGAAGCAAAGATATCTTCAATCCGCGGAAGCGGGTATTGTACCGTGTGGAGCACCGGATTCACAGTAATCTTGAAATCTCCGCAGATACGGACCTTCCCCGGTCCCCCTGGCTTATTACTCGGTGAGGACTTCATGACGGGAACAATGGGCGTGGCCCACTCACTCCAGTCCACTTTTGACAGAACCCCTGATCGTTCAAGTTCTTCCAGTTCTGCCTCCACAGCTGGTCGTATTGCGTAAGGTACTGATCTGGCCTTAAAAAACTTTGGGCTTGCATTTTCTGCAATCTTAACCTTTGCTTTAATACCTCGCAGCGTTCCCAGTCCTTGCTGGAATACCTCCTTAGCTTCGTCCAATATTCTGGACAACCGTTCAGGTTTGACATCCTCTTTTTCGGAATCCACCGTCATGGTGTTTAGTGACTGCCAGTCCAATTTTATTTTTCGGATCCACTCCCGTCCCAGAAGTGGTGGTCCTCCCTCAGGCAATACATACAGGTCCAACCGGTGATGATCTTTATCCTTGTATCTCACCTTGACTTCTATCATTCCGATGGGGAATACTTTGTGCCCCATGTATGTCTGTAGTACTAGTTCCGTATCCCGTAGTGGAATATGCTTGAAAAATTTCTTATAGTCATGCTTATTCATGACCGTCAACGCCGATCCGGTGTCCACTTCCATTTTTACTTGGACCTTTGCAATCTGTAGCGTTATCCAGATAGTTTGTCGGTCAGCTTCATTGCTCACGTTGTGAATTCTCAGACTGTCCAGTCCTTTGCATTTGGAGTGTGAGACCGACTTCTGTTCCCTCAGACTCTTCTTAGTCACCTCTTGTACCTTTCCGTACCATTTTTGTGGTGACTTCTTATTGTTGTACGTTGCTCCTGACCGGCATACCTTAGCTATGTGCCCGATCTTGCCACATTTCCTGCATTCTTGGTTTTTACCCCAGCATTGATTCTGGTCGTGTGTTGTCTTCCCACAACGGTAGCATTTTGTTGTGCTCGAAGTAATTTGGTCCACCCCTAGTGCCGCCGCCCTTAGCTGCATTTCCGCCGTTCCTTTCGCTGCGGCTTCATGCGATGCAGCTATGAGGACAGCCCTGTCCAGTGTGAGGTCATTTTCTTCCAGTAGTCGCTTCTGCGTTCCTTCTTTGGACAATCCGCATACGAACTTGTCACGCAGTGCCTCTGTCAGATTCCCTCCAAACTGGCAGTATTTCGCTATCCTACGCAGTTCGACCAAGTATTCCGCATTGCTTTCGTCTTTCCTCTGCGTTCTTGCGTAGAATTTGAATCGTTCAGCCAGCATCAACGGTGTGGGGTTCAAGTGATCCTTCAGCACTGCTACAATATCATCGAAAGTCTGATCTGCCGGTTTAGCTGGTGAGAGAAGATTCTTCAACACCCCGAATGTTTTCGCACCCATCATGTTAAGTAAGGTTAAAGCTTTTTCCTCCTTAGCTATTTTGTTAGCCTTACAATGTATCTCAATACGTTCTACGTACGTGGCCCAGTCTTCTATCTCCGAATTGAACTCGTTGATGTCCGCCCGCTTAGGCATCTTTCTTTCCTTGGGTACAACACAAGTATTTCTTCAAGTATTCTTATTTATTTGTTTATTTCTAAGATGGCGGTTTTCCCGCAAAAATGGCGGTTTCCCGCTCTTTCCTTCTCGCCCCGCCCACTTCAATCGTCTTCCCCGCCTAATGGCGGCTTCCCGCATTTCTTCCCTGGTGGAAGGGGTACGCTTTCCCCACAGCGGACAGGTTCAGCCGCTGGGCTGGCTTCCGCACAGCTCCCCTTACTCGGCTCTGTCTTTTCCTCCCGCCCGCACGGCTCTACCGGCGCTGGGTACACCCCGTTAACGGAGGACAGTTCAGCCACTGGACTGGCTCTCGCGCAGTCTCTCACCCCGTTTTCGGCTGTGTCTCTCTCCCACTCCCGCACGTTCGGTTTTGCCGGCTCTGAGTACCCCGTTGGTGGAGAACAGCTCAGCCGCTGGACTGGCTCCTCGCAGTCTCTCTCTCCGCACCCGGCTCTCACCCGCACGGTTCCCGTTCGCCTCCCCAGCCCTCTCGCAGACCGGTGTTTCCCTCCCCGGCTGCGGCTGGGTTTCTCTTCCCGTGCCTACTCGCAGGCTCAGCGCTTCGTGGCTGCGGTCGCTGCCCGGAGTTTTCCCGCCGATCGCGGTCCGGCTGTCACCCGACGCCGTTGGACCCGACTTTTGGCCGGCACAGCTCCCCCTCGACCAAGGTCGAGTGCTCTGCCCTTACTTCTACACCTTCCCCTACTCACAGTCTCTTCGGCCGCCTGGTTTCTTGCTGGTCGGCTCACTCCGCACCGTGGCAGAAGGGTAGTCAGTGCCTGTTGCTGATACAGCTTTTGTTGTTAGTCTTCCTGCTTTCTGTTGTTGCAGCCTCGTGTTTTCTTTTGGTAGCACGACGAGGGCGGTTGTCTCTCTTCGACGCTCTTCGTTGCTTTTGGTAGTCTTGCTGCAGGGTACGATCGGACTCGTCGCCACTGTAAAGTCTGTGGGTTGTGCAGTTAATAAATACACAGACTTCAGAAGTAACAAACAAACAGGTCTTTACTATTCGAAGGTCCGGGCGAATCTGCCCCAGCAATCATGCCACAACACTTATATACTGGTGTGGTCACTATCGGTATTACAGTATACAGAAGCCAAACAAATAGTGCCACCCGAAAGTAGTCCTCTTAAAGGTGAACGGTTACATTCAATAGTTCCCTTAAAGGTAGACGGGTACATACACTACAGGAGCGCTGCTCCTTCGTCAGGTGAAGTGGAGAGATGCATAAAGACACAGCTTATATAGTCAGAGAATAATGTCAGATGTTTACAGGTAATCTTTCTAACTGCCATTTATCACACCTCGGCAGAGAGGTAATCACAGCAATCAAAGTTGTGAATGATGTCCAAACAGGTCAGTCAGGAAAACATTACATCAAAGAACAATGAGGTGGGGTCACAAGGGGTCAAACGTTGCAGATGCTGGGGTCTGTGTGAAAAACAAAAAAACAGACAAAAACCATTTTTTTTGCTAGAAATCACAGCAGGTCCGGCCGCATCTGTGTAGAGAGAACAAGCCAACAACGACTCGAGTCTGGATGACCCTACGTCAGGTGGGGTTACATGTAGCGTGACATGAACCCAAGATCCCGGTTCAGGCCGACCTCTTGGGTTCATGTCACACTACATGTAACCCCACCTGACGTAGGGTCATCCAGACTCGAGTCGTCATTGGCTTGTTCTCTCTACACAGATGCGGCTGGACCTGCTGTGATTTCCAGCAAAAAAAATGTTTTTTGTCTGTTTTTTTGTTTTTCACACAGGCCCCAGCATCTGCAACATTTGACCCCTTGTGACCCCACCTCATTGTTCTTTGATGTAATGTTTTCCTGACTGACCTGTTTGGACACCATTCACACCTTTGATTGCTGTGATTACCTCTCTGCCGAGGTGTGATAAATGGCAGTTAGAAAGATTACCTGTAAACATCTGACATTATTCTCTGACTATATAAGCTGTGTCTTTATGCATCTCTCCACTTCACCTGATGAAGGAGCAGCGCTCCGAAAGCTTGTGACTTCAAATAAAGCTGTTGGACTATAACCTGGTGTTGTGTGACTTCTTACATTTGTCCACCCCAGTCCAACTCTGGCATCTCCACATCATAATTTATTTGAAGGGTTCAGAGTGAAGTACAGGGAGTTTAAATCTATCTTCTGGACTGACATGAGATTCCAGCTGTGAAATCCCCCCCTTAAGCTGCCATAATGGCTCAGTGGATAGATGTAGCACCTGGTGTGATACAGGCCTAGATGCTCCCAGCTGTACTCGGTTAGCTCATCAATTACCCTCTGCATGGGGATGTGAAAATGGAGCCATGGTTTCCGCTCCCAATTCCCATCCAGCGAGCCCCGTTGGGAATTGTGGACATTGGATGATGAACAGATCAAGCTTGTCTATGATGTCCCATGGCTGCATAGCCTGCCACTGGAGTAAGGTATTGTAGAGCACTACGGGAACAATGAAACCATATTCCAGATGAGTGAGGGGAGAGAATTCTCCCTGTTTGCTGTTATTTATTCCTGTACTATTTCAGTTTCATTCTGTTTGGAGATAAGTTTTGGTCAACTCTATAGGTCGGCTGCCTGTGATTTGTGGTGTCCTTGATGTGTAATGATGTTTGAGAAGCATGGTAGGGATTACAACTACAGCTTTCTCAAGAAATGATCTGCAAGGGATCACTGGGTCATACTGCTGTACTTCCACTTTCGGTTTGGGTTAGATCATTTCATGGTTCAGTGGCTTTACAAAAATGCCTACTTGCATGTGCATACAGTCTGCAGCAAAGGAGACAAAAAGTTTCACAAATGTGGAAATGACTTGCAAGATATTTAGATAGTCGTTTATCTCAGAGACTGGCTTGACTTGATGAGTCTGTTCCACAATACAGTGTTATTGGAACATGCACAGCAAAGCCATGCCACTGCTACAGATAGTTCTTATCTCAAGTACTTGGGAGAATTTTGATGAATGATGTCATCGCTGGTTAAGAGTCCAGCTGAACTATGCGCAATTTATTTTTTGCTGTGTAGTTATACCTACTGAGGAGTAGGTTGAGACTTCCAAACTCATTTCACTTAGAATGCTTACAGTTGGCTGAAAAGGCTTTCAACTCACCAGTCTGGGCTTCATTCAAACCTAGATTTAAAATATATTAACTTCTAGAAATTCCGCCACCACCCCACCTCACCTCACCTCACCCCCCGCCATCTTTGATTAGTTCAGTACTCGGAAAAGCCTGGATAGTCCATTATTTTCAAGATGGTCAAATTCATGGCATGTAGTTTGAAATGGTTGAGTGACCCTAGCCGGGTACAAGCTGTAGGACAAAGGTGACCATTAGCATTAATGGAGGCATGGGTGTGAGGAGTGAGAGACAGTAGGGGAATGTGTGGAACAGCATAGTGGGGGTGGCAAGAGCTGGTAAAAAGGAGCAACTGGGGATGGCATAGGCACACAAGGTGGGTGAGGGCAGCGTGACGTGACGGGAGGAAGGAAGAAGCTAGGAGGGGGTTAAAGGTACAGTGGGGCCATGAGAGTTGGTAGGACAGAGTAGGGAAGGGTACATTGGGGTTGGACAGTAACATACAGTTGGAGGAATCAGGAAGGATGGAAGGCATGGGTGCTGGATGAGAGTGGGGGTGGGGGTGGGGGGGGGGAGAGAGGGGAAGGGGCAGGAGGCAAGAGAGAGTGAAGAAGAATCCTTCCCTCCCCAGAAAATAAAAAAATCTACAGCCCTTTCGTATGCTATGTTGGAGGCCCTGTTTTATTGATAGTTGCAGGAAGTAAGTGTGACATTTACAGGAAATGCACACTTAATGCAAGATTTTTAATGTGTTATCGATATAGATTAGAAATATACACATACTTTCTGTCCCCCTCATCACATTATCTAGGACAAATTGCAGTGTCACACATTTAAAAAAAAAAAAGTGCCATAATGAAACAAAGGCAATTACTGTATTTGGAATATACATAAAACTCTCCAGGAACAGAAAATACTAGAGGCACAATGACTGCAGGCTCTTAATCTTCTCACAAACAAAGCCAGAATTTTGATCTGCAGCCTGAATAGCAATTAACCTTTAACTGAGCTCACCCCATGTTTACGCAAGAAAGACTTGCATTTATATAGCGCCTTTCATGACCACTGGACATCCTAAAGCGCTTTACAACCAATGAAATACTTTTTGAAGTGTTGTCACTGCTGCAATGTAGGAAACGCGGCAGCCAATTTGTGCACAGCAATTACACGGTACAACGTCCGTTCGTAAAATATCGTATCTTCCGACATACTGTGAGCAATGCCACGGGAGATTGCCATAGTGTATTTCTATTTATAGATTAGCCCAGACTAAATCGCTTACAATTTAGAAGGAAAGATCTCCGAAGCAACTACAGGGTGCAAGATGTTCAGTTCCCTTGTGCCGTACAAGGATTCTTGGACTCTGGATTTACAGGAACAAAATATACATGACACAAAGGTTTAGGCTCAACCCAAAACTGTTAGTTTATTAAACCAACAAACCACAGACAAAAACTCCGTAGAGATTTGGCTGAAACTTAAAATCACCCATGCGGCTGGTCGTTACCGATGTTGATTGTAGGCCTGGATCTGGAGGTGACCAGTCCCCGTCCTTCTTCACCTGACTGCAGCAGTATCCATGGGTCGATGTCATTCCTTCTTATAGTTCTTCAGTCACCTAGTCCCATAGCTGGGCCTCCCCCAACCAGTTTCGGTTGTTGGTTTGCAGAACTGCCTGACATTCACACCTCATCAACCTGTAATTCAATCACCGGAGGTATACAGAGCTGTGAGATCGAAGATAACTCCTTATCTCCTTTCCCGCTCTCTGTAACGCATATACAATGTGATTTCTATTACTGTTGATGGGCGGTTAGCTGACGGTCTGCTCAGGACTAGTGTGTCTTCCATTCATGTCAGGAGGCCGATCGTGACCCCACTGTTTTAGTTAAACTCAGAGCATTGTCCAGATGTTAATTTTTCCCATTGAAACCAATCATGATTCAAGGCCTCACAGTTCAATGTCCTTTTCAGAGTTAATCATGAGTAAAAGCTTTCATTGTCCAGTGTCAATGTGTTCTCCAAGAACTGATCATGAGTCAAACTTTAGATGACTGGCACCTTTTCTGTGTCTCGAAGTTTAACCGTTTCATGCCCTTCAGCGCTGGGGCCAAACTGTTCCATGAATCTTACAAGGGTTTCTTGACATCTTAACAGAAAGAAAGTTATCAATTTATTTTGAAGATGCTAGATGTTCTCTGGTTTCCTCCTAACTTTTGAAATAAACCTTGTTAACTCATTATATATCCCAGATCCTTGAACTTGCCTGACAGGTACCTGCCAAGCTGCTTCTCATTATTCTAAAATGCTTTGAAATCAAAAGTGACTTTCAGGAAGTGTCAATTAGTGCATTAAATTGGATCTATTTCATTATCCATTTTTTCCCCCTGAAGGTGATGACACTGTGCTGAGACACAAGTCCATGGGTACTGGCAGCCCTCAAGTATCTTATCCAAGTGCCCATTCTTCATGTGCCAGTCTAGTCAACCATGAAGGGCTTTGCAGCTAAGCCCGATTCTGTCCTCACCTGATGTGTACATGAAGAGGCCACTGGATAATGTTGCGGGCATCCTGGCTGATTTCCCTTCCCCCCCACTTCCTTCTCTAGGGACACCGAGGCCAATTGTTGCACTCCTATTATTGCCTTGGCTGCAATCAGCTAACTCAGCAATAGACTGGGGTTGAGAAGGGGAGCCTTCCTGTGTTGTGTCCAGCATTGGAAATTCCCGGCTCCTGCAATTTTGTTTAATGTTTATCATTCATCCGAGAAGTTAAACCTGAGTGATTTTCAAGACATTTTTCAAATCTTCCTAACCCAAGGAAACTGGCAATTGCAAACATTGTTCATGGTGTCTGTGGTTCAGTAGTCCACTGAGACATCAGCCAGACCAGCTAAAATGGTGCTCATAACAGCAGAATATATGATACATCAGCATTCAGCTTCACATGATAAACTAAATACATTTTTTTGTAGATTTAACTTAATATTTCAGACATATATAATTTTGTTCTGATACAGACACTCTCATTTAAATCTTATTATTTAAGCATGCCCAATCTTGACGTGTGCTGAATAATGGACACAGGCTATGCTGCTGTTTAAAATAATTCTCATTTATTCTACTGCTGTGCATTGCAGCACCTTCCTCATTCTCAACCATGTACTTAAAGCTCACACCCTCACTGAACAACTCCCTTGTCAAATCAACTGGCTGGCTGCAAGACATGGAATGGAATATACTGAAGCTAATGGAATTTAATCAGTCCACAAATATGGAATGGAATGTGTCTACCACTTGCACTTGTTTAACAAACAAAGTATCCCCCATAACTTCACAGGGATGGGGTCAGTCAGATACGGAGCAAGAATTTGAAGATGAGGTGTGATGTAAGAAAACTACTAGGCACTTGGTCAGAGTATTAAACAAGGCTTTAATCGACTGTTTCACAACATGGAAGTCTAGTTATCCTTCACGAGTTCCTGTTTACAAAATGTCCCTGAGCAAGCTGGGCCCGTGCCCGAGTATTTATACTCTCCCTGGACAGCGCCACCAGCAGGCCGCCCAGTATATTTCATAAGTCCTTTCTACATAAATGGCACGATTTATGTCAGGGTGATTAAAAGTTGAGTTGAGGTGCAATATTTTGGGGAGGCTTTTGAAGGTAGAGAGAGGGGTAGCAACCAACAGAGTGCAGGACCATGATGACAGTAGGCTTTGCCACTGATGATGAAGCAGAGGGAAGGGAGTATGCACAGTGTACAGTCAGAGGAGCGTAGAGTGCCATCCTGTCATGTAGGGCTGGAGGAACAGAGCCATGGAAACCATGTAGACAAGGACAAGGATTTTCTAATCAATGCACTTGGGAATGGGGAGCCAGAGGAGATTGGCAAGATGCAGGGGGGATGTGAGGAAAAACTTTTTTACGCAGCAAGTGGTGATGACCTAGAATTCGCTGCCGACGGAAGTGGTGGAAGCGGACACACTCAATGTTTTCAAGGGGAGACTGGATAGGTACTTGAGGGAAATAAACTTGCTGGGCTACGGGGATAGAGTGGGGAAATGGGACTGACTGGATTGCTCTGCAGAGAGCTGGCGTGGACTTGATGGGCCGAATGGCCTCCTTCTGTGCCGTTATGACTCTATATGGGGGCGATTTTCGAGGCGGGTTTCAGTTTGGGTGGGTTCCAAACCCGCCTTCATTGAGAGGTGGGAAAAATTTGCGATTCCCCTAATTGGCCAGTTGATTTCAGAGGTGTTGGTTCCCCATGGCCAATTAGTGTTTTGGGACTGAAACTCGCCTCAGCTGACGCCACTTATCCAGCTTCATTTACGGGCTGCTTGCTGCTTTGGCTCATTCCACTGGTTTTTGGTCGATGCTGCACCACCCCCAAGCTGTTATCTCCTTGAAGAATGGCCAGCTCCAAGGCAAGGGCCTACCCGAGGTTCTTGGATGAGGCGCTGGTATGCTGGTTGAGGGGGCGAGAGCTGGCAGGGAGGTGCTCTTCCCCTCATCTGGGAGGAAGAGGCCTCCCAAAGAAACCAAGGCTGTGTGGGCCCAGCTGGCAAGGGATATAACCTCCAGATCTGTGTGCAGATTGGGTGAATGTTTCTGTTTATTGATGAAATGTCATCCCTGTGGGAATGTATTAAAATTAGGTGATGGCAAACTGTTGGCGTGGTGGCATCTGTTATTTCAGCTTAGGCAGCTCCACATTGCGGGCTCCGCGACACTTGCGTGGTCAGGTTGGTGGTCAGAGTAAAAGGAGGCCAGAGAGTCATGTCCATTGTCTATCATGTGTTAAGGAGGAGCCAAGCACATGTGCCACAATGGGCAACCTATGCAATTCCGTGCACGACGTGCTTCCATGCGCTGGCACCTTCTGCCCTGTGCAGCATCAGGTGGGTGAGCAGAAGGTTGGCGCTCCTGCTGCTGTTGCTGCTGAGCTGCCTGGTTCTGCTGCTGCCGTGGCTGCTCCTCATCCGAATCTGAGGTCCATGGTGAAAGGAAGTAAATGGTTCCCATGCTGCTGGCAGATACCTCCGTTGGGGAAGCGCTCAGTCCAAGCGGGGAGAGGGTCTTCCAAGGAGGTCCCACAGTTGAGAGATAGAAGTTGCAGCCCCTCCGACTTCGGTAGGCCTGCTAAGAGTGCTGAAAGACCTTTGGAACAAAAGTTCTGCCACCTGCAACTGCTCCCTGATGAAAGCTCAGTTTTAATGGTGGAGCTGCAGCTGTGAGGAGGCCACCCACTTGTCAACCCGCCAGGATTAGCTGGTGTGGTTTAGGAGGGTTGTGCAACACGCTGAAAATGTGGTAAAATAACAAAGGCCTGTCAAAATAGGATTATAGAGGCCCTTAACTACTATTTAAGGGTCTTAACTACCTCTCCCGACTGATGGAGGCGGGACCGAATCGTACCCATCAAACTCACCTCCGGCAAAGTTACGCGGAGGCGGGTTGGAGGTGGGTTCCGAACCCGCCCTCAGTTTTTGCCATTTTGCCAACTGTCCCGCCTCCAAACCCGCCTCCTCGGGGCTGGGAAAATCGCCCCCTATGACTTTAATTGGGAATGGGTGTGGATAGGTTGTAGATCGTGGAGTTCTGGATAACTTGGCGGGCAATTTTCCCACTGGAAGCGAGATGGAGGCGGGTTTCAGTTTGGGTGGGTTTGAAATTCGCCTCCACTGAAGGGAAAATCGCAAATTTTTGAAACCTATGATTGGCCACTTGATTTCAGAGGTGTGGGATGCCCTTGCTCAATTAGTGCTTTGGGACTGAAACTCGCCTCTGTTGACAGCACTTTTCCAGTCTGATTTTATGGCTTCTTGCTCCCTTGGCTCATTCCATAGCATTTCTGCATCTCCTGCACCACCTCCAACATCTTTTGAGAAACCACTATGTCCAATTCCAAGGCAAGGGCCTACCCGTGGCTCTCGGATGAGGCACTGCAAATGTTGTTTGAGGGGGTGACAGCTAGCAGGGAGGTGCTCTTCCACTCATCTGGGAGGAAGGGGCCTGCCAAAGAAACCAAGGCTGTGTGGGTACAGCTGGCAAGGGATATAACCTCCAGATCAGTGTTGAGATTGGGAGAATGTTTCTGTGTACTGATGAAATGCCATCCCTGTTGGAAAGCATTAAAATGATTTGAAGCCAAAATGTTGGCATTATGCCATCTGTTCTTTTGCCTTCGGCAGCTCCACATTGTGGGCACTGGCACACTTGCGTTGTCAGGTTGGTGGCCTGAATGTCATGTCCATTATTAATGATGTCCTAGGATGGAGCCAAGGACATGTGTCAACTTGGGCAACCTATGCAAACCTGGCCATGATAAGTTCATCCCTTGCATCCTGGGCAGCCATGTGCTCGCGTGCTGCCGCTGCCGCTGGTCGATACACCGGCGCTCTGATCTCCTCCTCCAGATCCTTCTCCTCCTTATCCTCATCTGAGGTCCATGCAGCAAGAAAATGAATGGTTCCCATGCTGCTTGTAGATGCTTCCTTTGGGGAAGCGCTCACTGCAAGTGGGGAGAGGGTCTTCCAAGGAGGTCCCACAGTTGATGGAGTCAAGCTGCAGCACCTCTGACTTTGGAAGGCCTTCTAAAAGTGCTCAGAGACCTTTTAAAGCCAAGACCGGGCACCTGCAAGTAATCCTTGCTACAATAAACGATGTCTTGTTAGACCTACAGCAGTGAGCAGGCCACCCACGAGTCAACCAGCCAGGTTTACCTGGCGTGGTTCAGGAGGTGCGTGGATCACGCTGAAAAGCTGGAAAAATCACGAGGGCCTCTCAAAATAGGCTCAGAGAGGCCCTTAACGAGCATTTAAGGATCTTTAATAGCGCAAAGGCCAGCTGGAGCCGGGAGCGTTTCCCGACCTCCAAAACCGGCACCGGCAAAATCCCACGGAGGCAGGTTGGAGACGGGTTCCGAACCCGACCTCTTCGATTCTAATTTTCCCGCCTTCCCTGTTACGTCCGTGTATAATAAGAAACGGACTGCGGAGAACGGTACAACAGGTGTTTACTCAACGTGGCTCAAACTGCAACTGAACTGTACAGATTACTACTCAGTGCTATATACAGGTGTGGTCACTGCCGGTACTGCAGTATACATGAGCTGTAAAACATAGTCCCCCCCTTAAAGGTATATACATTATAATTCCTCCCCTTTTTGATTAACAGTACCATAACACTCATTTAACAATTAAATATCAAACTAATTACAATTAACACTTTTAACATGCAACATTAGCTGAAAATAGTCTATTTATATATTCAGTCTTTGGGGAGGCTTCCTGATCCTTTCTGGATAGCGCCTTTCCCGAGTGTCTTGCTCTTGGTGCGGAGGCGATTCTGGCCCCCTGTCGTCGGTTGGTTCATCAGCTTCCGATGCTACTGTTTCTGGGGTAGATGCGACCTGTACGTCGGGTTCATCACCAGGTACGTATGGGTGAGGCATGGGGTTGACTTGTTCCTGTGACTCTAGGATCTGGTCAGCATGGCGTCTCACGATGCTCTCCCCAACGTCCACTGTGTACATTAGTGGGCCCTGCCGTGTGCATATCGTTCCTGGCTGCCATTTTTCTGTTCGGTAGTCGCGGGCCAAGACTGGTTGCCCTACATTGAAGCTCCTTGTTGGCTTCTCATGGATGTGCTGGAATTGCTTACTCTCAACATCTCTTCGTACGTTTGGTCTGAGCAAATCCAGGCGAGATCTTAACCTTCGGTTAAAGAACATCATGGCTGGGGCCTGGTTGATGACTGCATGTGTCGCATTCCGGTAGGCGAACAGGAAATTGTCCACCTTGTGCTGCAGCGGAATGTTGTCATTGTACATAGCCTTTATTGCCTTCTTAAAGGTTTGTACGAACCTCTCAGCCAATCCATTTGTGGCTGGGTGATACGGGGCGGATGTGTAATGTCTTACCCCATTCTTTTTCAAGAACCTCCGGAACTCTTCGGACACAAACTGTGGTCTGTTGTCGGAGCAAATCTGTTCTGGCAAGCCAGTCCTGGCAAAAATGGTCCGTAGGACTGCAATAGTTTTCTCCGTGGTGGTGGAGGACATTTTGATGACCTCAGGCCATTTCGAGTGCGCATCCACGGCTATTAAAAACATTGAGTCCATGAATGGACCAGCAAAATCAATATGCACCCGTTGTCATGGAGATGAGGGCCACTCCCATGGGTGTAGAGGGGCCTGTGGTGGTGCATTTTGGACTTTCTGGCATCCTGAGCAGCTCTTGGTCAGGTCCTCGATTTGTTTATCGATTCCCGGCCACCACACATAAGCCCTGGCTAGGCTTTTCATTTTTACCCCTCCCAGATGACCCTCATGAAGCTCATTGAGCACTCTATCCCTTAACTTGGGTGGAATTACCACTCGGGATCCACACATCAAGGTCCCCCGGCACACTGACAGCTGTTCTCTCCTTGTCGAGAATGCTGGCAACAGTGAGTCGCCATGTGCTGGCCATCCCTTCACCGTCAAATCATATACCCGAGACAGTGTCGGGTCATTTCGGGTTTCCTTTTCGATACAAGCGTTGGTTACCGGTAGGTATTCAACTATAGTCGAATGGAATATTTCGACAGGATCCACTGCTGGTGCTTCCTCCGCAGTAGGCAGTGGCAGGCGTGATAGCCCATCAGCATTTCCAAGCTGTTTCGTGCCCTTATATTCAATCTCATAGTGGTGCGTCCCTAGAAAAAGTGACCATCTTTGTAGTCGTTGCGCAGTCATCACCGGAACGCCCTTCTTCAGATTAAAAATGGAGACAAGAGGCTGGTGATCAGTCAGCAAGGTGAATTTCTGCCCGTGCAGATAGTGATTGAACTTTTTCACTCCCCACACTAGGCTGAGTGCCTCCCTGTCAATCTGGGCATAGTTACGCTCGGCTGAGGTTAGTGATCATGATGCAAAGGCTATTGGCCTCTCTGAGCCATCCGAGAATTTGTGCGACCGCACCACTCCAATGCTGTAGGGTGACGCATCACATGCCAACCGAATTGGTAATGCTGGCTTGTAATGGGCCAATACCTCTTTCGATGTGATTAGTGTTTTGCTCTTCTGGAAAGCTCGTCTACATTCGTCATTCCACTTCCATGGCACCCCAGTTTGCAGTAGGGTGTTCAGTGGGTGTAGTATTGTAGACAAATTTGGCAAGAACTTATGGTAGTTTACCAGCCCGAGGAACGTCCTCAGTTGTGACACATTTTCCGGTGCTGGAGCCTTGACTACTGCCTCAATCTTCTCTGGGGACTTATGTAACTCCTCTTTATCGATAACGTGGCCACAATACGAGATCTGTTTTCTAAAAAACTCGCATTTGGGGCGGTTAGCTCGGAGCCCATATTCCTGCAATCTAGTGAGCACCTGCTCCAGGTTGGCAAGGTGATCACTGTCATTTTTGCCCATGACCAGGATGTCGTCCAAATAACACTGGGTCCCTGGGATCCCTTGCAGGACTTGTTCCATTGCCCTCTGCCAAATAGCCGGAGCTGATGCTACCCCGAATACCAGCCGGTTGTATTGGTAGAGACCTTTATGGGTGTTGATTGTGAGGTATTTTTTTGATGCTTCTTCTACCTCCATTTGCAGATAGGCCTGGGCCAGATCAATCTTAGTGAAGCGTTTCCCTCCAGATAGCGAGGCGAAAATATCTTCAATCCGCGGAAGTGGATATTGTACGGTGTGAAGGACCGGGTTCACTGTTACCTAAAAGTCCCCACAGATGCGAACATTCCTTGGTTCCCCAGGCATGCTGCTCAACGACTTTTTCATCACAGGGACGATGGGTGTAGCCCACTCGCTCCAGTCTACCTTGGACAGTACACCTGAACGTTCCAGACTCTCCAGCTCTGCTTCGACGGCTGGGCGGATCGCATAAGGTACCGGTCTGGCCTTAAAAAATTTTGGGCTTGCGTTTTCTTCAATTTTAATCGTCGCTGCCATGCCTTTTAGTGTTCCGAGTCCTTGCTGGAACACTTCTTTCGCGTCAGTTAGGATCTTTGACAGTCGCCCAGGTGTGACGTCGTCATCCTTTTTCTTAGCCACAGTCAGTGCCTGTATGGAATGCCAATCCAGTTGTATTTTCCGGATCCATTCACGTCCCAGTAATGGTGGTCCTCCATCTTGCAATACATACAGGTCTAGTTTTGGTGTTTCCTTACTGTTATATATAACGGTCACCCTTATTTTTCCTTTGGGGTAGACTTTTTGCCCCGTGTACGTCTTCAAAATAATTTTTGTGTCTCTCAAGGGTATGTGTGAGAATAGCCGCTCGTAGTCCCGTCGGTTTATGACTGTTAAAGCTGATCCTGTGTCCAATTCCATCTTTACCTGGACTCCTGCTATCTTGAGAGTGACCCAAATGGTTCGGTGATCCTCCATTGTGATCACATTATGTAGTTTCAGACAACTCAGTTCCCTGCTTTCGGAGTCGTTATCACTCTTTTGTTCGTCTGAACTATTCTCCATTATCTTATATACCTTCTTGTACTTCCCTTTGGTCGGTTTCTTATTGCTGGTTTTCTTTCCCGACCTGCAGACTCGTGCTATGTGTCCTACTTTTCCACACTGTCTGCACACTTTGGGCTGGATTTTCCTAAGCCCCTGGAGTCGGGTTGGAGGCGTGCGGGCGATAAAAATCGGAGATCCGGGGGTCCCGACCCCATCCCGCCTCCAACCCGCCTCCATGTCAATTTCATAGGAGTCGGGTTGCCGACAAGTGCTGGAACCCGACTCCCAGAGGCGGGAAGGGATTAAAGGCAATTAAACTGCTTGTTAACAGGTAGTTAACAGGTAGTTTTTTGCCTATTCACGATTTTTATTGCTGGTTTGTGGGCTTCCCGACAGCTCCAAACCACGAAAAGTTTTCGAGGCGAGACGTGGGTCTGAGGTCTTGGAGGTGTCGAGATGCCCAGTGTTCAGGTGAGTGAGGGGTGCAGGAGTGCAAAGGTAAGTGTTTTGCAAGTGTTTAAAGTGTTTAAATAAGTTTAACTTACTTTTACTTACCTTTACAGGAGTCCTGCATTCTGGTGTCGGGAGTTGGCTGCAAGAACCACAGAAGCTCCGATTTAAAAAAAAAAATCAGCTTCTTGGTTTCTGCAGCAAAATGATTTTAAAGTTATCCTGAGAAAGAACTGAGGCTGAATTAGCAGTTTTTCAGTGCTTGACAGCTTCAAACAGCTGTTAAACACTGATATTTCATCTGCCAAAAGCTTTTGACAGATGAAATGTCAATCTCTGACGTCACCTGTTGCCGGGTGGCCCTTAATTGGCCTGCTGAGCCCACAGGGCGGGCTCAACAAGGTCAATCAGAGGAAAATCCAGTGGGTTGGCCACATCTCCATGGAGGCGGGACAACAAGCCCGAATGTGGGTTTCCCACCTCCAACCCGCCCCCGTAGCAAAATCCAGCACTTTGTCTTTGAACCAGCAATCATTCTGGTCATGTGTTGTTCTGCCGCAGCGATAGCACTTCTCTGTTCCATATGACATTTAGTTTGTGCCATATTCTTGCGGTCTCTGTTGTATCTCTGCAGCGCCCTGTGCTGCTGCTTCATATGATACCGCAATGCTGAAAGCCTTTTCCAGCGTAAGGTCCTTTTCAGATAAAAGCCGTTTCTGGGTTCCTTCACTTTGAAGCCCACACACAAACTTGTCCCTTAAGGTATCTGCCAGTCCCGCTCCAAACTGGCAGTGTTTCGATAGTTTGCGCAGTTCTGCTAAATAATTGTTGTGTATATACCTTTAAGACAGAACTACTTTTACAGCTCCTGTATACTGTAGTACCGACAGTGACCACACTTGTATATAAGCCTTGCGCATGCCTCTGTACCCCCAGTCTTGAGACTACCCTCCTCCAGTAAATACCTGTTTATTGTTAAGTTACAGCATCCGTGTAGTTATTGAAAAACAGCATACTCTCAGAATCACAGATCTAACAGTGGCGACGAGTGGCGATTCGAATCTACCTGCAACTCTGCATTTCCCTTCGAGGATTCGCTCCGGGAGGGCGGTGTAACAAAATAGTCGAGGCCAGGAACATGGGCGTCGAGCACGAGCAACCACCCAGTCGTCCGGCCGAAAGTGAATATCACAGGGGAGGCTGTGGAGAGCCAGGCTTGGTTCCCCAGCCACGATGATCAGCAAGAGACTGACGACAGGTCCAGCGCAGGCCCTTCCCGGACAGCGGCGGCTGGAGCCGACTGATGGCGGAGAGAAAGCCGAGCAGCGTCGACGGGGTAAGACAGAGGGTGAAGCGCACAGGGCGCAGCCGGGGGTTGAAAACCGAGCGGCGTCGAGAGAAAAAAAAACAAACCGGAGAGAGAGAGGGTAAAGCAACAGCCGGGTTCAGGACCGAGCGGCGTCGAGAAAAAAAAAAAAAAACGCGCAGAGCACAGCCAGGGCTCAAGGGCTGAACAGTGTCCGCGGGGAGAAGAAGGGAGAGCGCGGGAGACGCCATTGAGCCGCGGAGAAGAAGGAAGAGCGTGGGAGACGCCATTTTTAGAAGCCGCAGCGGAGAAGAAGGGCGAGCGCGGGAAGGAAGGAAAGCGCGGGAGACGCCATTTTGTGCCAGCGGAGAAGAAGGGGAAGCGTGGGAGACGCCATTTTTGACAGTTAAATCACACCCAGGGATGCCGAAGAGTGGCAGTATCTCTACGTTCGACAATGAAGTCGAAGATTGGGCAACATATGTGGAACGTATTGAGGTGTACTGCAGGGCGAATGAAGTGCCAGATGCTAGTAAAGCACTGGTTTTGTTAAATTCCATGGGTGCAAAAACTTATGGGTTACTGCGAAATCTAATAACCCCAGAGAAGCCGGTGAACAAGAATTTCGAAAGCATAGTAGAAATCCTACAGGACCACTTAAACCCCACACCGCTGCTGATAGCAGAACGATTTAAGTTCCATAAAAGGAACCAACACAAATACGAAAGCAATGCTGAGTACCTAACGGAACTGCGCAAGCTATCGAAACACTGCCAGTTTGGAGCGGGACTAGCAGATACGTTAAGGGACAAGTTTGTGTGTGGGCTACAAAGTGAAAGAAGCCGTTTCTGGGTTCCATCAGAAAAGGATCTTACGCTGGACAAGGCTTTCAGTATGGCAGTATCACACGAAGCAGCCGTAAGGGGAGCTGCAGAGATACAACGGAGACCGCAAGAATATGGCACCAATGAAATGTCCTATGGAACAGGGAAGTGCTATCGCTGCGGCAGAACAACACATGACCAGAAGGATTGTTGGTTCAAGGACCAAGTGTGCAGACAGTGTGGAAAAGCAGGACACATAGCAAGAGTCTGCAGGTCTGGGAAGAAAACCAACAGTAAGAAATCTCCACAGGAGAAGTACAAAAAGGTACACCAGGTGATGGACAGTGGTTCAGACGAACAGAAAAGTGACACAGACTCCGGAAGCAAGGAGCTGGGTTGTCTGAAACTACATAAGGTAACCAAAATGGAGGATCACCAGACTATCTGGGTTACACTCAAGATAGATGGAGTCCAAGTGAAAATGGAATTGACACAGGATCAGCCCTAACAGTCATAAACCAAAGGGACTACAAGCGGCTATTTTCACATATACCCTTGAAAGCTACAGAGATTGTCTTGAAGACGTATACGGGGCAAAAAGTCTACCCCAAAGGAAAAATAAGGGTGAAAGTGATATATAAAGGCCAGGAAATACCTAAAATGGATATAGATGTATTGCCAGATGGAGGACCACCACTGCTAGGACGTGAATGGATCCGGAAGATACAATTAGATTGGCATTCCATACAGGCACTGAAGGTTGAGGCCAAAAAGGATGACGACGTCATACCTGGACGACTGTCAAAAATGCTAACTGACGCAAAAGAAGTGTTCCAGGAGGGACTAGGAACACTAAAAGGCATAACAGCAACGATTAAAATAGAGGAAAATGCAAGCCCAAAGTTTCTTAAGGCCAGACCGGTGCCTTATGCGATCAGACCAGCTGGAAGGGTTGGAACGTTCAGGAGTACTGTCCAAAGTGGACTGGAGCGAGTGGGCTACACCCATCGTTCCTGTAATGAAGAGGTCGTTGAGTAATACGCCTGGGGAACCAAAGAAGGACCGCATATGTGGGGATTTTAAGGTGACAGTGAACCCAGTCCTTCACACGGTACAATATCCGCTTCCACGAATTGAGGATATTTTTGCCTCGCTATCTGGAGGTAAACGCTTCACCAAAATTGATCCAGCCCAGGCGTACTTGCAAATGGAGGTAGAAGAAGCTGCGAAACAATACCTTACGATTAACACTCATAAAGGTCTCTATCAATACAACCGGCTGGTGTTCGGGGTAGCCTCAGCTCCGGCTATCTGGCAAAGGGCAATGGATCAAGTCCTGCAAGGGATTCCAGGGACCCAGTGTTATTTGGATGACATCTAGGTCACGGGCGAAAATGACAGTGATCACCTCGCCAACTTGGAGAAGGTGCTCACCAGATTAAAGGAGTATGGGCTACGAGCTAATCGCCACAAGTGCGAGTTTTTCCAGAAACAGATCTCGTATTGTGGCCACGTCATCGATGAAGAGGGGTTACATAAGTCCCCTGAAAAGATTGAGGCAGTAGTCAAGGCTCCAGCACCGGAAAATGTGTCACAACTGAGGTCGTTCCTCGGGCTGGTAAACTACTACCACAGGTTCTTACCAAATTTGTCCACAGTATTACACCCACTGAACACCCTACTGCAAACAGGGGTACCATGGAAGTGGGATGACGAACGTAGACGAGCTTTCCAGAAGTGTAAAGAATTGATCACATCAAAAGAGGTGTTGGCCCATTTCAACCCAGTGCTACCAATTCGTTTGGCATGTGATGCATCACCCTATGGTATTGGAGCAGTGCTGTCGCACAAATTCCCAGACTGGTTGGAGAGGCCAGTAGCCTTTGCGTCTCGGTCACTAACCTCAGCCGAGCGCAACTACGCCCAGATTGACAGGGAGGCCCTCAGCCTAGTATGGGGAGTAAAAAAATTCAACCACTATCTGCATGGGCAGAAGTTCACCTTGCTGACTGACCACCAACCACTTGTCTCCATCTTTAATCCTAAGAAGGGCGTTCCAGTGATGACTGCAGAATGGTTACAAAGATGGTCCCTGTTTCTAGGGGCGAATCAATATGAAATAGAATATAAAGGCACGAAACAGCATGGGAACGCTGATGGGCTATCGCGCCTGCCACTGTCTACTGTGGAGGAAGCACCAGCAGTGGACCCTATCGAGATATTTTATTCGTCAATAATTGAACAATTGCCAGTAACGAACGCGGATATAGAGAAGGAGTCCCGCAATGATCCGACGCTGTCTCGGGTATATGATTTGACGGTGAGGGGATGGCCAACACATGGCGACTCACTGTTGCCAGCATTCTCATCCAGAAGAGAACAGCTGTCAGTATGCCAGGGGACAGTGATGTGTGGATCCAGAGTGGTGATTCCACCCAAGTTAAGGGAAGAGAGTGCTAAATGAGCTACATGAAGGTCATCTGGGGGGAGTGAAAATGAAAAGCCTTGCTAGGGCTTATGTGTGGTGGCCGGGAATCGATCAACAAATCGAAGACCTAACTAAGAGCTGCTTAGGATGCCAGAAGGTCCAAAATGCACCACCACATGCCCCTCTACACCCATGGGAGTGGCCCTCCTCTCCATGGCAATGGGTGCATATTGATTTCGCTGGTCCATTCATGGACTCAATGTTCTTAATAGCAGTGGATGCTCATTCGAAGTGGCCTGAGGTGATAAAAATGTCCTCAACCACTACAGAGAAAACGATTGCAGTCCTACGGACCATATTTGCCAGAAACGGGTTGCCAGAGCAGATTTGCTCTGATAATGGACCACAGTTTGTGTCCGAAGAGTTTCAAAAATTTATGAGAAGGAATGGGGTAAGGCATTACACATCCGCCCCGTATCATCCAGCCACCAATGGATTGTCTGAGAGGTTCGTACAAACCTTTAAGAAGGCGATAAAGGCCATGTGCAACGATGAAATTCCACTACAGCATAAGATGGACAATTTCTTATTAGCCTACCGAAATGTGACACATGCAGTTACCAACCAGACCCCGGCCATGATGTTCTTTAACCGAAGGTTGAGATCTCGTCTGGACTTGCTCAGACCAAATGTGCGAAGAAATGTTGAGGACAAACAATTCCAGCACATCAATGAGAAGCCGACAAGGAGCTTCAATGTAGGACAACCAGTCTTGGCCCGTGACTATCGAACAGAGAAATGGCAACCCGGAACGATATGCACAAGGCAGGGGCCATTAATGTACACAGTGGATGTCGGGGAGAACATTGTGAGACGCCACGTCGATCAGATCTTAGCGTCACAGGAACGCGTCAACCCCATGTCTCGAGTACCTGGGGATGAACCCGACATACCGGTAGCATCTACCTCAGAACCAGTAGCAGTGGAACCTGATGAACTACCCGATGAAAAGGGGTCAGAATCGCCTCTGCACCAAGAACAAGAACCTCAGGAAAGGCGCTATCCCGAAAGGGTCAGGAAGCCGCCCCAAAGACTGAATCTATAAATGGACTATTGTTGTTTAATGTACATGTTAAAGTGTTAATTGTTATTTTAATATTAGGGGTACTACTAATCTAAAAGGGGAGGAATTGTAGTGTATGTGCCTTTAAGACAGAACTACTTTTACAGCTCCTGTATACTGTAGTACCGGCAGTGACCACACCTGTATATAAGCCTTGCGCATGTCTCTGTACCCCCAGTCTTGAGACTACCCTCCTCCAGTAAATACCTGTTTATTGTTAAGTTACAGCATCCATATGGTTATTGAAAAACAGCATACTCTCAGAATCACGAATCTAACAATAATCAGCATTGCTTTCATCCTTATGCTGGTTCCATTTGTGAAACTTGAATCTTTCTGCTATCAGCAGCGGTGTGAGGTTTAAATGTTCCTTTAGTATCGTTACTATGTCTTCAAAACTCTTTTCCATTGGCTTCGTTGGGGTTACTAGATTTTGTAATAAACCATACATCTTTGCACCCATTAAATTTAACAATACCGACGCTTTCTTGTCATCTAACACCTCATTTGCCTTGCAGTACACCTCTATTCGTTCGACATATGTAGTCCAATCTTCGACTTCATTATCAAATGCGGTGATACTGCCACTCTTCGGCATTTTGGGTGTGGTTTAAAATGGCGTCTCCCGCGCTTTCCTTCCTCCCCCCGCTGCTGCCGACGCCGCTCCCAGCGGTTCTCGTGGCAATGGCGGCGCCCTGTAGGTTTCGCGCGCTTCTCCTGCGCTGCTGCCAACGCCGCTCTCGGCGGTCCTCGTGGCAATGGCGGCGCCTCACGGGTTTCTGCGCGTCTCTCTCTCCCTCTGTCCGACGCTGCTCGGCCCCTGAACACCGGCTGCGCCCTGTGCGCTCTGCCCTCTCTCTCTCTCCCCGTTGACGCTGCTCGGCCCTTTGCTGTGCCGCTCGGTCGGGCTCTAGCCCGCTGCCGTCCGGGAAGGGTCTGCGCACTACCTGTTGCCAGCCTGTTTCGCTGGACCACCTCGACTGGAAAGCCAAGCCTGGCTCTCGACAGCCTCCCCTGGAATTCTCGAGTCTCTGCTGGATGACTGGGCGGTTGCCCGTGGTCGACGCCCGAGTCTCTGGCCTTGACCTCCAATCCACTGATCTCCAGGAACGAATCCCCGGGAGGTGATGCAGAGTTGCAGGTAGGTTCGAACCTGCCTCGTTGCCAATGTTACGTCCGTGTATAATAAGAAACGGACTGCGGAGAACGGTACAACAGGTGTTTACTCAACGTGGCTCAAACTGCAACTGAACTGTACAGATTACTACTCAGTGTTATATACAGGTGTGGTCACTGCCGGTACTGCAGTATACATGAGCTGTAAAACATAGTCCCCCCCTTAAAGGTATATACATTACATTCCCCACCTCCAAACCTGCCTCCTCAGACGTCAGAAAATCGCCCCCTTGGAGTTTGTGTAGGGTGAAACTCGGGAGTTCAGTGAGGAGAGCATTGGAGAAGCTGAACTTGGACATGACAAAGATGTGGATGAGGATATCAGCAACACTGAGGGTGGGGTACAGACAAAGATGGAAATAGACACTTTTGGTGACAGACTGAATATGACATTTGAAGCTCACATCAAGCAGTCCACTGAGGCTGCTCACCATTTTTCCCTGAGCTAGCAGAAAGACAGCAACCATCACTGTGCACTTGAAAAATAATCTGGAACATCAAATGGTGCAGAACACCACACATAAAATCAAGACTACAATCAACTATTTTAAATAGAAGTTCAATATTTTAAAAGAAATATTCCATTCTTAGCCTAAGTGGTATTGTCAGAATAAATCTTTCATACTGTGCATTTTAAAATGTCTCAGCCTAGAACAGTTGAATTATGACTTCATAAAAATTTGATAGTTAACATTGAAATTAAATTTTTATTCATTCATAAATAGCAGTCACTCTGATTTGCAAGGTCCTGCTAATTTCTGTGATGCTTCCAGCACCTTTGTAGCATTCCATTTTAAATATCATAACAAGGCCAGCATACGCCTGTGTGCTTAATTGGTGAGTGTTAATAGTCCAGTCTATCCATTCACAATATCATAAAGAAGTCAAGAGCATTGTAGCTGCCCGTAAGGATTCAGAGCCATGTTGGGTAGTAGATAAACTCCGCTCTTTTCAAGGTACAGTTTGGTCTGATTAAAGGAGTCAACACAGTCCTCAAAATATCAACGTCAAACTTGTGCTTTAATTATCAACCAATGGGCTTAACAATAGAGTGTAAGATTTATATTTTACTGTGTGCATGCACTCAGTCCATTAGGCACAGAAAGACTTTGCCTGCTTTCAAAAATTGTCACCAATTTTTTTTTACACCTAACACCTGTAGGCGGAATGAGAATGCGGGTTGGGCTGGGGGCAGGAATTTGGGGTTGGACCAGATCCCGCTGGATCTCCATCTCCACCCCTTTTTTATCTTCTGAAATTCCAACGGGAGGGAGCAGGTGCTCTTGGTCAGCGGTGAACTGTCGCTATGCACTGGACACTTTTTGTTTTGCAGTAGTCAGATTGGCCAAAGCAGTCACATGCTGTACTGCCTAGAGTTCTGACTGGCCAGCAGTTGTTGACCCTCCAGGATTGGCTTGGAGTCTCCAGGAATTGAAGATTAATCTCCAGAAATCTGCAGAGAGCAACCCTGGAGAAACATTACCGGGGCATTTAAAAAAAGTGTGTTATTTTCATTTTCTTTGAACATTTCTGTTTATTAGTTATTAAGACAGACTTGCATTTATATAGCGCCTTTCACGACCACCGAACGTCCCACAGCACTTTACAGCCAATGAAGTTCTTTTGAAGTGTAGTCACTGTTGTAATGTAGGAAACGCGGCAGCCAATTTGCGCACAGCAAGCTCCCACAAACAGCAATGTGATAATGATCAGATAATCTGTTTTTCTTATGTTGGTTGAGGGATAAATATTGGCCAGGACACCGGGGATAACTCCCCTGCTCTGCTTCGAAATAGTGCCGCGGGATCTTTTACGTCCACCTGAGAGAGCAGACGGGGCCTCGGTTTAACATCTCATCCAAAAGACGGGAAAAATAATGGAGATAGGAGAAAAGGGCGTTTGACTGACAGGCAAGAATCATTCAATTGAGTAATGAAGAGTCATTTCGGTTTCCAATTGGTGTGGGAAGGCGCTGCATTATGAGGATGGACGTGTTGGGCAACCAATGACGGGAGTGTGGTAGTGGGAGGCAGGAGGTCATGTGACGAAACCTCCAGAGTTAGCGACCCGAAATGTGTTGAAAAGAAGGTGGGTCTTGGAAGTAACGCACGAGGCTGAGTCCCCCCCACCCCCAACCACAGCAGAATGCATTGAATAAAACTGAATGTAAAAGATGCATCTCCAAAGCTTCCTGATGTAAGAAAACTACTAGGCACTTGGTCTAAGCGTTAAACAAAGCTTTAATCAACTGTTTTACAACATGGAGGTCTAGTTGTGTCCTTCACTAGTTCCTGTTAAGAATGTCCTGCGCAAGCTGGGCCCGTGCCCGAGTATTTATACTCTCCCTGGACAGCGCCACCCGCAGGCTGCTCAGTTGATTCATGTCACTTCCTTTTCTATTTTACCACAGAAGTACGTGGCCCTCATTTCTTATGTTAAATGTAATTTGATTAAAACACCAAAGTCTATCTCATTTTGTTTTCCTGATCAGAAATCGAAGACACAGGATGACTGACATGAGCTAAGTATTGGTGCAATATTACAATTTCACTGACACTGCACAAATTCCTCGGAGGAGGTTTTCAATGTTGTTTAATAGAAGCTTTTTTTCAGATTAAAAAATAATAATAATTCTCGGGTTAGGGGCATCGCTGGCAAAGCCCATCCCCAATTGCCCTCGAGAGGGTGTGATGCGCCATCAATTACTCAAAAGACTGAGGTTGAGCGAGTAACAATCAGGCTTTTATTAACTAAAGAATGAAGGTCTTGTCTCGAGTGGTCGACCCGTCCAGAATACTAAGGGACTGGGAGGTAGTCACTTATATACCTGGAATAGTGGGAGGAGTCAGCCGAGGCATGTCCAGACCTGTACCTAGTGGAATACACATACACATACAGACAGGTATAACAATGGTTTACCACAGGGTGGTGGTGAGCCTTTTTGTTAAACCGCTGTAGTCCTTGTGGTGAATGTACTCCCACAAATGTCGTTAGGGAGGGAGCTCCAGGATTTTGACCCAGCGACGATGAAGGAATGGCCGATATAGGTCCAAGTCAGGATGGCGTGTGCTTGGAAGGGGACTTGGTGTTCCCATGTGCCTGCTGCCCTTGTCCTTCTGGGTGGAGGAGTTTACAGGCTTGGTGATCTGTGGTGAATGTGAAGTTAAACCAAAATCAGAACTCAATGGTTTCCATGTGTGCAATAGATTGGATAAACCTGCATGAAATTACTTTCCCTGTACTGAAATTAAGAAATAAAATGCAATGTGGTTTTAATGCATTGGCCAAGTAATCATGAGTATTCAGTGTAAAGCACAAGAAATGGATAAAGGTCAATCACAGCTGTAATAATTGCGAGGAATGTTAATAAAATGGTCTCAAATCAAAATGATGTTCAGAAACTACTCCTCAAAAGCAACTAAATTATTAATTCCATAATTCCACATGGAAACTGAAGTAATAGAGATTCCAGGAAAATCGGTTAACATCAACCAGTGGCGATATTAAGAAATATTTTTAAATACCTTATGCCAAATTGAAGTGGCTGGCATAGCCGAGTGTGAACCGTGGGCCAAGCATCATTTTGTTGGTATTTATGCCAATGTTGGGGCTTAATGAGGCCGATTGTAATGCCAGCACCACCCGCCCAGGTGAGAGGAGTTAACTCAGCACAGCCCAGCGGCTGAACCTGAAAGCTCCCTGGTCTGTCTGCCTCAGGACCTCACCAAGCAGTGCATCTGGGCACTGAGTCTCACAGAAAGCCATCAACTAATGTTCGACATCATTCTCAAAAATGGGGGCAGAGAAATTTCTACACACCTTTAGTTCACTGGATATTTGGGTATAAATTAAGGATTGAAATCTATTTGGATTTTAGCACAGAAAATTAGTCTGCAATTCTTAGGGGGAAAAGTTCAGTATTGACCATTTTGGAGCGCTAACATCGCTTGGGCGCTAACTTTAGCACCGGCGACCGCAAGATTAAGTTTTAGCGCCCCAAGAGGGAAGTGGAGCGCTAAATCGAGCACCCCACTTCCTTCATAGGGCGCTAACCTCGGAGGGCGGGGCGGAGACTTCAGCAGCACTGCACACTGGGCCGTGCAGCACCGCCGCGTTCAAAGGCTCCTTCCCTCCCTTAAAGGGAAGGGCCAGCGCTGCAGCCTCTGCAATATAAAAAGTACCTACCTGGACCACTAAGGCAGCCGTGATTCCCCACAATCAGCCCAACACTCAAGCAGAGTGCCGGGCTGATCGATTGCGGGCAGGAACCCATGGAAAAAAACGAGTACAGGAAAGGTAAGTTTTTTTCCCCCCACTTACCTCGGCTGCCTCGCCTTTAATCATCGCCCCTAAAGCGGCCGGCCGCCCGATGCACGCCTTCTGCAGTGTTTTCGACTGGCGCCGCTGCAGGGGGCGGAAGTCCTGGGCGCTACCAGGGCGATGCGCACGGCGATGATGTCACAATCTCTGGGCGAAGGAGCTCGGGGTGCAACGCCGTAGCGCCGCCGCAAAAGGCCCGCCGAATGTGACGGGAGTCGATGTCACCGTCGTGCCCGGTCGCAAAGCCATTTGTGCCCCGTTAGCGCCCCCGGGGGCGGTAACAGGAGGTGCAAAGATACTCAATTTCACTCCCTTAGAGTGATACAAAAATAAAGATTAATTGATGGATGGAGGGCTCCGTGGGGATTATTGGAGCAATTGCTGGTTGTTTTGTTTGCATTTTGCCTCCTTGTTGGCACCTTTCAAAGGCTCTTTGTTCCTTTTCACATTCCTTCTCAGAGTAGGGCAGATGAGAAAGTCATATTCTCCAGGACTTAAGTGTGCATAATATGCTCCTCGTTCGGCTGACTTCTCTTCCCCATCCCCAAACTTACAAAATCAATTTCAAGCATGGTTGTCTCGCACACACTGCTGGGACTTCCTTTTCACAATTAATGCCATTCATTTTCTTAAGCTTATCTTGTGTCAGCCACCTTTCCTTGGTTGAGTGCGCTGACGGGCAGGTAGGCTGTTCCCAGACGTGTGCCTGTAAACAGCCGCTAACAGTCCAAAGAGAGCAACTGGGATCGGCTCACCCTCTGGTTTGTCCCACCCTGACTGTAAGTCATTATCTAGCCTCCGCTCAGTACCTGCGGTGAAATTAGTGAGGTGAATTGTGGAGCTCAGGCCGTCCCCCAGATAATCTTGGCTGTGTTCTTGGGCACAGAATCAAGCAGTGAGAGAGAAACAGCAGAAATCCTGCCTGGAGCCATGGCCCCAAGTGACTAGCACTAGCTGAAGAAAGGTATGCCTGGAGCCCACTACCTTTGTCCTAGTGGATTCAAAATCAAGTTCATTAAAAAAAAAATCTGCACATCATGGGCTCTAACATTTGCTAATGAGAAACAGGTGATTTAAAGAGATATCATCTCTGAGAAAGTTTTTGGGCAAAAGTGCAGTTTGTTTGAGAGAAGCCAAAGGACCAGAATGATTTTTGACATGATGACAGCTCACACAAGTAACATGGTGATTTTTTTGGCACAATTTTTATCATTACAGTTCTCAACGTGGTTTTTCGTGAGAATTGCTGCCTCTTTAAATATCATGAAATGAAATAAATAGCTCCCATCAATTTCACTGCAGTTTGCTATTTAATTTCTGCCCCCACCCAAGTCTTCAACCTCTCCTGGAGACGCTGGCCAAGGCTTTCCATTTCTCCTCTTCCCAATCCTGCCCCCCCACCAGCTGTTTAGGGCAGTATAGTAATTTGGGATGTAATGCTTAAGTTATCCACCAGATGGAGACAAATATTAAGGGATCATATTTACCAGTATTAAGGTAATGTCCTGGCACACCACTTATTAAGGTAGTGGCATTGCATTCTGGGTATGACTCAGAGGTTGATCCTCCATCTTGGTGATCGCACAGTAAGAATTGGAAGTGCTTTACCTTCAGCTGGAAGAGATGTTTCTCTGCTACATATGTATAATTAAACAGTTAAGTTTTGGTTCCTGAAGTCTGGCTTATCTCAGTTTCTGACCTTACCACTCGGATATCACAGGCAGCACTACAACCTTCCATGGAAATTACCCCCTCACCCTCCACCCCCGACCTCAACAACAACTTGCATTTATATAGCGTCTTTACATAGAATTTCCAGCACAGAAACAGGCCATATGGTCCAACTGGTTTATGCTCCACACAAGCCTCCTCCCACCCTACTTCATCTATAATCCTATCTGCATGTCCTTCTATTCCTTTCTCCCTCATATACCTATCTAGCTTCTCCTTAAAGGCATCCATGCTTTTTGCCTCAGCTACCCCATGTGGTAGCAAGTTCCATTTTAACACAGTAAAAACGTCCCAGGGCACGTCACACAGCGTTATCAGACAAAATTTGACAGCAGTCACATAAGGAGGTATTGCAAAGTAGGTTTTAAGGAGCGTCTTAAAGGAGCAGACAGAGACCGAGAGGTTTAGGCAGGGAATTCCAGAGCTTAGGGCCGAGGCAGCTGAAGGCACGGCTGACAATGGAGGGACGATGGAAATCGGGGATACACAAGAGGTCAGATATGGAGGAGCGCAGAGATCTCAGAGGGATAGGGCTGGAGGAGATTATGGAGATAGGGAGGAGCGGCGAGGCCATGGAGGGATTTGAACACAAGGATGAGGATTTTAAAATCAAGGCGTTGCCGGACCGGGAGCCAATGTAGGTCATCGAGCGCAGGGGTGACGGATGAACGGGACTCGGTGCGAGCCTACATTTCAAACTTGGGGGTCATGTACTTACTAGAGATGGGCTCCCTGGCCTCCGCTAGGAAGACCCACCAATAAGAGAGCAGCATTCTGACATGGCAGACCTTAGGAGCCTGCCTCGGTGCCAGGATATAGGCATCCTCCATGATGCCTGCAAAACAAGATTTTTGGAGAAATATGTTGACTCCTCTTTTTGGGCCTGTGTAAGACATACACTCCCTGAGCACTTGCACATGCCCTGGTTGCCAGGAAGATTTTGCTTCCCTCTCCTACCACCCATTGAACACTGGGTGCCTGGACCACAGGCTGCCCTTGTGTCCAGCATTCCAAACCACACAAATGGCACAAAATCCCTTAGTTTGCAAATGCCCATTCACAAATGGGTAGGTGTATTCCCTGCCAATGGGACTGGCCTCAGGAGATAGGGGGCAGGTGCACAGAGACGGGGATGTGGTGGAGTGTGTATCCGAACACCTTTCTGGCCCCTGCTGTGTTGCAAAACTTGGACGGGCATTTAATCTTGTGTCGATGGCCCCTTGCTCTTCAACCACTAGAAACAGTCCGCTTCGAACCACCCTTCACCACCCTTTCATAATTTTAAACACTTTTATCATATCTCTCCATAATCTGCCTTGTTCCCACAAAAAAATGTCTGCGTCATCAATATATTATTAACCACTACATCAAATGTCACTTCTAACTCACAGGAAAGCAGCACAAGTATAAGAAGTGCCAAAAGGTTGCTGCAGGGTGCTCAGAATCTAAACGCAGATCGACTGTGTTATCATCGGTCCATCTGTTTTAAAATTTAAAGCCTCCTTTGCTTAAATGAGCAGTCTCTTACTGCACAAGCTTCCCCTCAGGAGGCGGCTGTCCATGCCGTTTAAAGCCAGGCTCCAGCTGCAGAGTTAATTAATACGAATCGGCTAGAATATTTATCAGCTAAAGTGCTGGTACCATGTGAGCAGGACCTCAGGTTGATGACTAATGGTACTTTGCACTGAGGTAATGAAGGAAAAAGTGGCGAGGATTTTACACGTCTGTAATGGCACTCTAGGAGTGGGAGCCAATTTTTGAGACGCTGTAGATAATAACACAATCAACAGCATAGCTAATCACATCTGTGGGGGAAGTGAGCCATTCAAATTTTTGAAATACTTGGATAGAGTTTATGATATAAAAATGGCTTAGCCTATTTAACTTGTGAGATTTAGCCATTGTCCCGCCTTTGTTTTGGTCAGTTGTATAACGTGACCCACCTATTGTCCCCTTCCAGTTCTGATGAACGGGTTCTACCCAAAATGTTTACCCAGCTTTTTCCATTTCAGATGCTGGTGCACCTATTGTATATTTGCTGTTTTAAATGAACCTACTAGTCATTCTCCTGTGGTGTCCCACAAGGGGAGTCAAGGCCAAGTGTACAGGTGAAGCAGGGTTAGAGGGCAGGGGAAATCAATAGACCAGTGTGTGCAGGTGTAATTCAGTCCCCATTTTAAAGTCATAGGGCTAGATTTTCAGTATAGACAGTTTTGGGGCGCTAACCTTAGCGCCCGCCCGAAGTTAGCGCCCACCCCAAAGTAGCGCCCCGTTGCCGGAAATTCAGTGGCTTCGCCCTAAGAGGTTGGTGGAGCGCTAAAAGAGGCGTTCCACTACTATCTTTAGGCGCTAAGCCGGCGGTGCAGAGCGCAGCGCCCGAGCTCGGGCGCAGCGCACGGCAGACACTCTGGTGCCAGTGAGCTCTTAAAGGGGAAGGGTGCATGTGTTTTTTGAGGAGGAGGAGGAGGAGGAGGAGGAGGAAATAATAATAATACACCGTTCACAACAACACACTGGATCCTTCCACACAACACATGCAGACTGCCGTTTATAGTGCAGGAGGAGTGCCCTTTAATTTGCGCTCCCCAGGGTGTGTTGCGTTCCATTTTACAAACGCTCTGGACGCCAGCCGCAGAATGGGGCGGTCTGACTGAAGTTTGGATTCGGGGCGGCCAAAGGGCGTTGCACGAGGATGTGACGTCATTTTCTGCGCGCGCATCCGGGCGGCCGCTAAACTTTGCGCCGGCGCTAACGGGCAACTTAATTTGGGGCGGGGCGCAAACTGCGCTGCGCCCGGGCGCTACACGAATAGCGCCCGAAAATCACTTCTCTTAAGGCGCTAACTGCTGGCGCAAGCAACTGAAAATCTAGCCCATAGAATCATAGAATGATACAGCACAGGAGGCGGCCATTTGGTCCATCGTGCCTGTGCCGGCTCTTTGAAAGAGCGATCCAATTAATCCCACTCCCCTGCCCTTTCCCCACAGCCCTGCAAATTATTCCCTTTCAAGTATTTATCCTTTTGAAAGTTATGATGGAAGCAGATTCCACCACCCTTTCAGACAGTGCATAATAACATAATACATTCTGTTCCTATTTTTACATACTACTTTGATTTTATATTATTTATAGTTACATCTCAAAATATACAGCAATTTGGGGAGCAGCGACCTAGGGTTAATTGGAGCTGGAAGACCAAAACAGATGCAAAACCACACCACAACTAGCAGAGGAAATTTTCATTATACATGTAGGCATCAGAACTTATTTTGAAAAATGTTGACACAAAAGAGTGAAAAAAATAGGATGACAGATGTAAAGTTTTGTAGATAGGAAGTACAAGCAGATGTAAGATTTTTTAAATATATGATAGATTGCAGATCACCCAGGGATAAGAAACATATATACTTGATATAGCCTGGGGCCCAGTCGATGTCAGAGCTCAGCATGAGGATGAATAAGTGATAAGTGTAGCAATTTCTAAGTAAATTCAATGAATTAAAAATAATACATTAAAGTTTAATAAAGAATTGCGAGAAGCAGGTTTTAGGGTCAATCTGTGAATATAAATCTCAGTGCCAACCTTCTGTACATTTCCATGGAGGGATGTCCCGAATAACAGTATTGTATTATACTTTGCTCGCAAGTTTTTTTCTTTAACTATTGCTGCGCATCCCAAGTAATCACCCACCTTGCTTAAACTGGTTCCATGCTAAATCTACAATTCTGCTTTGTGTTAGCGATGCTAAATGTTTGGGTCAGTTGTAGCAGCTGCTTCCATTGGCATCAGAGCGGGCCCTTGTTCCACTCCAGATACTTGAGCACAAAAATCTAGGCTGACGCTCCAGTGCAGTGCTGAGGGAGAGCTGCACTGTCGGAGGTGCCGTCTTTCAGATGAAACGTTAAACCGAGGTCCCGTCTGTTCTCTCAGGTGGACACAAAAGATTCCATGGCACTATTTCAAATAAGAGCAGGGGAGTTATCCCCGGTGTCCTAGCCAATATTTATCCCTAAATCTCAACATCACTAAAAAACAGATTATCTGGTCATTATCACATTGCTGTTTGTGGAAGCTTGCTGTGTGCAAATTGGCTGCCGCGTTTCCTACATTACAACAGTGACTACACTTCAAATAGTACTTCATTGGCTGTAAAGTGCTTTGGAACGTCCAGTGGTCGTGAAAGGCATTATATAGATATAAATCTTTCTTTGTTCCTTTGTAATGCTAAAGATTTGTCTTGGCTATTTAGTGGCAATGCGAAGCTTGCTTTCCTGGCCAATCAACATTTGGAAGTGATCATGTTTTTGCAGTTTATCATTTGAAAGGAATGAGAAAAGAAAGATGAGGAATGGAAAACAAATTATGTAATTATAGTAAATGTAGAGAAATATCAAGAAATGGAAACTGGAAATTCTTGAGTGACGACATTAGAAGGCAGCCTCCCAAATGGCTGTGGGTACAGGCACGGCTCAGTGTAGTACTGGCCCATACAGATTAGGAATGGCACAGCTTCAATCCTTAGCTGATGCTCAGTTGCGTGATTTTAGTCAAACAACAGTAGTGGCGTTATAATTTGCCTTACTTAATCCCAAACTAGTAAGGGGAAAGTGGGCCAGTCTTTGTATTCCTCCACAGATCTTTACTGGAGGTGACAGCAGGTGAAGTCAGGATCAAGGCTCCCAGATGCTAATGATGGAACAAGCTCCCATCTACAGTATCATGAGACCATGCTGTTGGTGAGTCATGTTTAGACTGGAACAGATAGTTCAGGCATTTTATTGTGGCAAAAAAACTCCTCCTTTTTGCTATTGTACAGCAGACTTTCCAAATTACATTCCCTGGCCTGTGGCCTATTTCATTCATCAGCCATCAATGTTGATCCATAATTATACAACAAAAACCTTTGAATACATCAACAGTCTGCTTGTAAATGGTGAAAATAAGTTGATGTGGCATCGTACTACAACAGTACTTACGGCTGGGGCCAAACCTGACATGCAAACATTTTCCACTCAGCAACTCGCGCACGTCCCCAACAATCCATTTCCCTCCCCTAGAATCATAATCATAATCATAATCAACTTTATTGTCATTGTTAGTGCACAAGTGCAGTACAACGAAATGTAGGCTTGCGGCTCCCGAGAGTGTACATTTAGATTAAGACATTTAAACATTCAACATTCATTTGTCTTGTAATACATTAACATAAACATAACCATAATAAAGTGCATTGGCAGATGTGCAGGCTTTAGAGTTTATTTGTGGAGTTCAGTAGGACGACAGCCCTGGGAAAGAAGCTGTTCCTAAATCTGGTCGTACGGGTGCGAATGCATCTGTAGCATCTCCCAGATGGCAGGAGGGCGAACAGACTGTGGCTGGGGTGGGTAGGGTCTTTGATGATGGTCCGTGACCTCCGTAAACAGCATTTCTGGTATATGTGCTCTATGGTCGGTAGCCGGGTGCCGGTAATGCGTTGGGCAGTTTTGACTACCCGCTGCAGGGCTTTCCGGTCATAGTAGCTACAGCTGCCATACCATACTGTGATACAGTTTGTTAGGATGCTCTCTATTGTGCAGCGGTAAAAGTTAGAGAGGATCAGGGGTGACAGGTTACATCCCTTCAGCCTCCTTAGGAAATATAGGCGCTGCTGGGCCTTCTTCACCAGAGAGGAGGTATTGAGGGACCAGGAGAGGTCTTCCGTGATGTGGACTCTGAGGAACTTAAAGCTGTCCACCCTTTCCACCACAGCCCCATGGATGTGGATTGTGCAATTGTGGAGTTCTAAAGCACTTAGCGCAATGGACCAGCAATGTATTAAATCTCTTCAGAAACTTCCCCTCATGTTGGATTTTATGAATCATTATCTATTGCACCATGGGTCAGCTGGGAGTTGAAGAAATGAAAAAGGTTCCCCAAATAGCTCAGTTGGCACCAACATTACCCAATGTGGAACTGAGCCCCACAGATCAGGAGGGCCCCAGGTACAAGCTCCAGTCTGTGCTGGGTTAACTCATCTCAGGTCGAGGTAGAAATGAAACAATTGGCTCCAGCGTACGTGGGATAAAGAGAGAGAAAATCAGCCAGGGTTCCAGTGATTCCTGCTTAAAAAGTGCTTGTGTGGGAACAGTGGGTGATGATAGATTTCAATTCTGATATGCCCATCATTGAACAGTCTGTTGATACTCAAAATAACAACAGAAAATGCTGGAAAAACTCAGCAGGCCAGGCAACATCCGTGGAGAGAAATTAGAGTCAACGTTTCGGGTCAAAACCCTTTATCAAGACTAAAGAGGCACAGGGAATGAAATAGATTAAGAGGCCAGGCTGGGAGAGAACAAAAGAGAAGAGACATTGGCCTAGAAATTCAGTGGGCCTTGCGCCCACTTAGCGCCTAAAGAGGTCTTCTGCGCCGGCGGGGTTGGTAGCGCGGAAATTGAGTGCAGCGTTAATGGCGGCGGTAGCCGGTAGCGCTGCACCGGCACCAATGACGTCATCGGTGTGCGCAGCGCCCCGGTTCCGCCCCGATGCCGGCCCGACGCCCATATTCAGTTGCGGCCGCCTCTTCCGCAGCGGCCGCAAACAACGTTCGTGAAACACGGCCTTCATGCAGCGTTAGTGGGGCGCATAAAGGTGGAGGTGCGGCCGGCCGCTTTTTCGGCGGCCGCCTGCCCGCACCTCCCTCCCCGGCCTCCTACACCAACCCCCCCGCGGCATTGGTGGCTGATTCCCATGAGCCCGGCACTTCTCCGTGGTGCTGGGCTCATTTGCCGGCAGAATCCAGCGGCGATCTCACGGCTGCAGGCAGCTCCTCCTTAAGAGAAGGAGGAGGCCTGCAGTACCCCAGCCTGCCGCACCGCATCGGGTGGCGCAGCGGCAGCTGGAGCGCTGAAATTCACTTTCAGCGCCCCAAGCGGAGGCGGGCACACCCTGGAACAGCGCCCGGTTCCGACTTGGGGCGCTAAAAGTGAATTTTTGGCGGGCGCAACGGGCTCCGGGCGCTGCGCAAACTTTTGGGCGCAACTGAGCTGGCGGGGCCATACCTAATTTCTAGGCCACTAAGAGGTATTCAAAACGAGACGAGATGGTGATAGGACTAGTGGAGACAAAAGATGGCTCTAGATTAGGTGTGAAATGCACTGGCAGAATGGGAGACAGCTGCCATGTGGGAGAGAGAAAAAAAAAGGAGGAAGGGGGGAAACCCCGAGCTTCCGGTCGCCTGTCATTTTAATTCAGCGCCCCATTCCCACTCGGACCTCACCGTCCTTGGCCTCTTGCATTGTTCCACGGAAGCTCAACGTAAACTCGAGGAACAGCACCTCCTCTTCCGATTTTACAGCCTTCTGGACTCAATATCGAGTTCAACAATTTCAGATCATAACCTCGGCCCCTATTACATTTTTACTTATATTTTTTATCCACACCTTTGTTTTGGATTCGCCCCCCCCTTTCCTCTTTTTTTTTCTCTCTCCCACATGGCAGCTGTCTCCCATTCTGCCAGCGCATTTCACACCTAATCTAGAGCTGTCTTTTGTCTCCACTAGTCCTATCACCATCTCGTCTCATTTTGAATACCTCTTAATGTCTCTTCACTTCTCTTTTGTTCTCTCCCAGCCCGGCCTCTTAATCTATTTCATTCCCTGTGCCTCTTTAGTCTTGATAAAGGGTTTTGACCCAAAACGTTGACTCTAATTTCTCTCCATGGATGTTGCCTGGCCTGCTGAGTTTTTCCAGCAATTTCTGTTCTTATTTCGGATTTCCAGCATCTGCAGTATTTTGCTATCGTAGTCTGTTGATACTCATTGTCTTGGCTCATCCATGAAGAATGGCTGCTTGGGCAAAGTGCCTGAGGACAGTCCTAACCCATAGAACCATATCCTAGCACAGGTTTAGAAATTCAGAATGATAACTATGTAACTAAAGCATGTATAATAATAGTTATGATGTTTTAGTAATCTATACTCAGACTATTCAATGTGGGGTAATGTCACATTTACCCTGATTGTGGTATGTCATTATTGGCTGTAACCCATCACTATTATAATGTCTATCTTACAATTCTGTATTCTCCATATATATTTGAACCTGGCTTTAATAGATTAATGCACATTAAGTAAAACACCAAGTAATGCAACTAGATGGGGAGGATCCTGTTTCAATAAAGTGGACTGCTTAACTTCTACAGTTTTCCAGAATGTTGCTGTCTAAGATTTGAAGTTGGATTTTCACAGCTCCCACTGTCTTACACTTCTATTTGGTCATAGAAGTGGCATCATATTTTTGCATAATCATGAATCTGCTGTGAATATCCGATGATAGGCCTTGTTCTTTATTAGTTTAAATTTGTGTTCTATGCTAAGTATTTTAATCAACGCGCAATCTTTGCAAAATGGCAATTTCAGTCTAGAGTACTTTGTTTATATAAGTGGCCCACAGCACCTTCGTGTCTACAAACTTACTTCCTGTTGTCACATTTTTGCACCAACTTTCCCCATTAGAAATTCCTATGTTCACATTCATAATGGAAACTGCGTATGTAAACTTGTCACGCTGTAGTTACACCTCGGGACCAATAGTGGCACTGTAGCATCTCAGTTTTGCATCTCCCAGTTCCTCAGCCTGTACTACAAACAAACAAAATTTAAAACGGAGATAGACAGTTTCCTAGCAGATAAGGGAATTAGGGGTTACGGGGAGAGGGCAGGGAAGTGGACGTGAGTCTAGATTCGGATCAGCCATGATCCTATTGAATGGCGGAGCAGGCCCGAGGGGCCGTGTGGCCTACTCCTGCTCCTACTTCTTATGTTCTTACTTTATTTCCTTTAATTTCTTGTTGAGGTACAGTTCCATGGCACCCTCTGGCACTGTGCCCAAGTGCCCATTATTGATTATGACCTTTGACAGTGAGTTCTGGCTTATATGGCTCAGCCACTCACTATCTGAACTATCAGGGCCAATGAAGGGAGCAAAAAAATCAGGCTTATTAATTGACCAAACATTTTATCCTAAATGGGAGATTGACTAAAACAGCCACAAGAGTTCTGGTGCAAAAGTGTTCCCACAGTTCTCAAAAGGTTAAATAATAAATTGTAGAAAGCTCACAATATTCCAGCTGGCCTCAGACCAATTACTTTCTGACTTGTATAATTACCCAAGACAGCACATCACTTCGCTCGTATCACATCCAATTTTTTCCATCTGTAGCCACTCTGTTCGCCCCAAGTAAATGGATTTCACATCAGTGGTACCACTTAGAGCCCTATGTGGTGCATTTCAGTGTTACAGCATGACCAGTTACAGGAGCAATGGGGTATTATCATGATTAAAGGGATACTGTCTTCATGAGAATGTGTTTATCAAATCCTTGTTGTTTGAGAGGGGGATGAGCCACAACATCACTTTGGCGCAACACTGTTAGATTCATGTGATGTGCTGACACCATTAGGACCAATTCGTACCATCACATCATATATTGGTAAACAAATGAAAGAAGGTTTGTCAAACTCTTTCTCATTAAAACAGTGCTTAGGATCTTCGTTGTTGTAAATGCTCAAGGAATTTACTTCAACTTAAAGGAAGACTGAAAGTTGACAAAGGTAATACCCGATTTGCAACGGAATTATAGTTCAATGGCTATTTCCAGATTTAAGATTATGATTCTTTACAAGGTTTGGAGAAGAGTGAATGCACTTAACCATTACCTTATCAGACATTCTGCCTGCATATCCTTGTGTCCTGTATTCTTATTGATTTGAGAAATAAATACTGTAACTCTGCATGTGCGTGGGTGCGGTGTGGTGTGTATGTGTGTTTGTTCAGTGAAAAAGGATTGGATTCAGATGTGAAGCCCTGAATGACTGATTGGCCCGCTGACAATCACTGTCTTGCTCACCTGCGCAAGATATCAGAGAAATGCTGACACTTGTGAAACTGTACTCCAGCAAAACTGTGAGGGGTGGATTAACACATGAGCCTATGGGGCCCGTGCCCACAAGACCTAGTTTAATATGGGCCCCTGCTAGGGGAAAATGTCATTTAAGCATAGCATATTATGATATGATTTGCTTTATTATTAATACAGATATTATTAAGCATTCTGCGGGCCTATTTCCTTATGCATTTTACTACACTTTGGTGTTTTAATGGACCCGCATGAGTCACTACCTTCAAGAGAGGAGGAAATTGAAAAAAAAAATTATTAATGTAGCTTTCAAACCAAAGCAATCCCTGGTCTGGGCTGAGAGAACTCAATTCAGGGCAGTAGTTACGATACTATGATTTGCCTCTGCACCACCAGTTTGGGGAGTAGAAAAATCATTTCAGGGTTCCTGCACGGAAATGCAGTCCAGTGACCTTTGCTGCGGGAGCGTGACCCTGGTGAGAACCGGATTGGACAAATAACACTCACTCACTGCTAATGCTCACACACTGAAAGTAGCCACTGAGAACTGCCGTCACCTGTGGAACTGTACGCCAGAAAATGTCAGCACCTTCAGGAGATGAAAGAACTGGAAACTGCTCCAGTCAAGATCAGTGCCTTTTAGGAGAGAGAGCCACAATGTGCAGTCAAGGGCTAACCCCCCCCCCAACCCCAAGAGATATTTTAAAAGGTTATTTATTTTAAATGGATAAAGACATTGATAATAAACTTGTGAACAGAGGAATTTCACTTGAACATGTTCACCAATTTGTTAAACAGAGCGCAGAGAAAATTCTACCCTCAAATGTTGATAAATCAATAGCACCGAGCTTATTGCATAACATGGCTCCAAGCTACTCTGACTTTTGACTATTTGAATCAGTACAAGCGTTAAATCGAAATGAAATAGAGCTGAAAATCCCCGGTCAACTGGCCTGTTAGCCCTTTTTGGCATATGGGTCACAACTCTGCTCTCAAATAATAACCAGGGTGCCAAGTTAGTACTTCAGGTGCTGAAATCATGCCTTTCTTAAATTATGAATTTTATTTAAATTGTAATAATACATATAGGAAATGACTGTACAACACCACCAGCTTCAAAAGCCTTCTCAAAATCTATTTGTTTGACCATCCCTTCAATCACATTCCTAATGTTCTTAATCCTGCTCAGTGTCTATTCCGCACCTTTGTGAAACACGTTTGAACATTTGACTACTTTTAAACTAACAATTTAAGTGCAAGTTATGGTTGCAGCTTTTGAATAAATTAGATCAGGAGTGTGCAAACTTTTTGTCTTGCTTGACTGCAAGGCTGCCAACTCTGGTTGGATGCATTCCTGGAGGTTCCATCACATGACCTCCCAGTCAAACAGCCATTTTCCCTCCATCTCCAATATTTTAATTTTTATCTATATATATAAACAATACTTCTTTCTGTCTGTCTATCTGTCTGTCCTTCTGTCTGTCCTCACGTGTGCATCTGTCCGGCTATGCGCTCGAACGTTATAGAGCGTACCTACGCGCGTGTTACCTCCGAAGAAAGCTTACGCTTCCGGGACGCTCGTAAGCGTGTTTACTTTTCGGTCGGACGAAAATTGTTCGCGCCTTATGCAAAAAACCTTCAAAATTAAACTCATTATCTGCAACTTAGCATTGATTGACTGACGTCAAGGTTCCACCAATCCTGTGCCGTCACGATTGACCAATCCTACAGTACAGTCCCCTGATGGTTGGCCAATCGGTGTGTGTGTGTGTGGGCAGGACTAATCGTTTTCATCTCAGGGAACTGGCAGCCATTGTTTCACTGCCATTACTTCAGCTTCCAGCTCAAACTACTTTGATCATCCAGCTTTGAAAAAGTTAGTATCTCTTTTAAAAATAACATAAGATTTACCAAAAACGTTTTATAAGTACTTTCACTTTCATCTTTCAAGGTATTAAAAGGTAGAAATGTTGCCCGGCAGCAGATTCACAAAGGGACACAGACAGGGCCCAAAAGCCTGGGACTCGATTTAAAATGTTGCCCAGCACCAGATTCACAGAGGGACACAGAGAGGCCCCAAAGCCTGGCACTCGATTTAAACCGCCCGGCCCAAAACAGCCCTGGCAAAGCCAGGCTCCCCCAGCTAGTAACTAATAAACGAAAGTGTGCAAAGAAAATGAAGAAAACACCATTTTTTTTAATGCCCCTATGACTTGTCTCCTGGGTTGCTCGCAGTAGTGTCCAGGAGATTAATCGTAATTTCCAGGAGCCTCCAGGACAATCCTGGATGGTTGGCAACCCTACTTAACTCAGAGATGAGCTCCAATCCCTACATCCTTGCCACCACGAAGACCAGCTCTTTCCACCTCCGCAACCCTGCCTACATCTGCCCTGATGCGCCATCAATTACTCAAAAGACTGAGGTTGAGCGAGTAACAATCAGGCTTTTATTAACTAAAGAATGAAGGTCTTGTCTCGAGTGGTCGACCCGTCCAGAATACTAAGGGACTGGGAGGTAGTCACTTATATACCTGGGATAGTGGGAGGAGTCAGCTGAGGCATGTCCAGACCTGTACCTAGTGGAATACACATACAGACACAGACAGGTTATAACAGTGGTTTACCACATGCCTCAAACTATTGCTGCTGAAATGCTTATCCATGCCTATGTTGCCTCCAGACTCGAATACTCCAATGCTCTTCCAGCTGGCCGCCTACATCTCTTCCACAATTCTGCTGCCCGTATCTTGTCCTGCACCAAGTCCTGTTCCCCAATTCAACTCTCACTGATTCCCTATTTCCCTACGCATCAATTTCAAAATCCTACCCCTCGTCTACAAGTTGCTTGACGGCCTTGCCCCTCCCTAGCTGTGCGATTTCCCCCGCTCTATGTTCCTGTTCCTATACATGCCTTCCATTCTTTTGATCCAGCCTCCTTTGCAGGCTCCTTCTCTCTTTAATCAACTTTCAGCCGCAGAACCTTCCGTAATTCCAACCCGGCACTCCAATCTCCTGGAACTTTATGACCTTTCTTCTCTACTTTCAAAATCTCCTTGAAGCCTACTTCTTTGCTCTTGCAAACCACAGCCCCAATCCTTATTCCTTCATTTCTCAGTTTCTGGTTACTTTCCATTGCTATGAAGTACTTTGGGACATTTTATTCTGTAAAAAGTGTTGTACAAGTGTAAATTGATGCTACTTGGATGCATACCATTGGAGGTCTGCAGAACAAACAAGTTTAAATGAATATTGCTATTAATTTGCATATCTCTCAGATTGCATAACGTTCAGATATTGGGCCTGTCAACCAACGAGGAAGCAATATTGAGAACAGGCTTTTCTTCAAACCCCCAGTCTGTGAAATTCAAACCAACAGAATAAGAAATAAAGTTGCAAATAGATGCCGAGGATTTGGAAGCTGGACAGTCAAGGCTGTTTTTAACCCATAGGCCATAGTTTGGAGATCCAAGAATCAAATCAATAGTCTAGGGGTATGATTCTCGCTTAGGGGTTTTCCTTAGAGCAGAGAAGGCTGAGGGGGGACCTGAGTGAGGTGTACCAAATTATGAGGGGCATAGATAGGGTAGATAGAAAGGAACTTTTCCCCTTAGTAGAGGGGTCAATAACCAGGGGGCACAGTTTCAAGGCAAGGGGCAGAAGGTTTAGAGGGGATTTGAGGAAAACTTTTTCACCCACAGGGATGTTGGAATCTGGAACTCACTGCCTGAAAGGGTGGTAGAGGCAGGAACCCTCACAACATTCAGGAAGCATTTAGATGAGCACTTGAAACGCCATAGCACGCAAGGCTACGGACCAAGTGCTGGAAAATGGGATTAGAATAGATAGGGCTTGATGGCCGGCGCGGACACGATGGGCCGAAGGGCCTCTTTCTGTTCTGTATAACTCTATGATTCTGTGGGCTGGATTTTCATTGAGGAGGTGGGTAGGAGGCGGGACTACAACTTTTGGGGTTGTAGTCCCGCCTCCACTGAGTTCTAGCCAACCCACGCGATTTAGACTTGATTGACCTTGTTGAGCCTGCCCAGTGGGCTCAGCAGGCCAATTAAGGGCCACCCAGCAACAGTTGACGTCACAGATTGAAATTTCATCTGTCAAGACCTTTTGACAGATGAAATATCAGTGTTTGACAGCTGTTTGAAGCTGTTTGAAGCTGTCAAACACTGACAATCTGTACCCTAGGTTAACTCCTTCCTCTCAGGATGATTGAGAGATCTCCCTGGAACAGAAAGCAGAGGCTGCAGATTTACAGCTGGCGGCCATTCTGCTTTCTGTGCCGGTGAGATGAGGGACTCCCGAGACCTGAAGGAAGGAAGGCTGTAAAGGTAAGTAAAGGTTAGTAGAACTTCTTTAAACACTTTACACAGACCAAACACACTTACCTTTGCACTCATGCACCCATCACTCACCTGAACACCAGACATCTCGACCCCTCCAAGCCCTTCATCCCGACGGCCCGCCTCACTAACTTGGCGTGGTTTGCAGCCGTCGGGAATCGCACATTTCAACAATGAAAATAGGGATTAGGCTAAAAACTGTCTGTTAGCTACCTGTTAACAGGCAGTTAATTGGCACTAATCCCCTTCCCGCCTCAGGGAGGCGGGTCCCAGTGTGGGTCGGGTACCCGCCTCCTTTGAAACTGGCATGGAGGCGGGTCGGGACCCCCGATTTCGGGATTTTAAACCCCCACATGCCTCCAATCCCGACTCCACGGCCCAATGAAAATCCTGCCCTATGACTCTAAAAAGATCACTTCCCTGGCTTAACCTAAATTAAATAGCGAGTAACGAATACTTGGCAGTGATTACAGCGATATCATCCCATTTTGTGGATTAGGAAGATGCTACAAACTGCAAAAGCAAAGGTTAAACTGTTTCTAATCCTTATCTGAATCCCAATCTGAGTTTACAGTGTTATGCTTATCCAGGGTATTCATTATTTGTATAAATTTATACTGTTAACTCCACAAGGTCACGCTGTTTAATTTGAAGCGGACAGTGACTGCCACGGTGAATGCTGAAACTTATTTGGTTGAGCTGTGATTTAGGTCCACAGTGAAAGGTTAGCAATCCCCTTCCCCACGTAGTTGCTGACCTCAGCTGTGACATTGTGGTGAGGGGTCGTGCAGAAGCCAAACACTGTCCTCCTCACGGATGGAAACTCGGAGGAAGGGTCAATCCACCTCTCTTAATGACTCCATTCAGAGTGGTAGCAGTGGAGCAGGAAATAGAACTGTGTTCTTGAGCACAGTTGGATCATGGCCCAGGGAGATGATATAATTGTAAGGAAATAGTACACTGCCCTCAATTCCAAAAAGCACTAGCTGAACTTGCATGGCATTGCAATTAGTTTGGGGTCTGGGGTATGGTTGCAATACTTAGCTGTTAATCTGTCCTGTCCCTATAAGGCTACTCTCCTCAGGTGTATCCCGTGGGGACTTAATCTAAAAATGCCTGGAGATCAGCTAGAAGTTAATTATTGTTGTTGTTAGTCGTTTTTATAGATTGGTAGCTGCGTGGCTTCTCTGCTTGCTATCTCAGCAACCTTTCCGGGTTAACACAAGATGTGGAAAAAACAGTAGGAAATAACTGGATTTTTTTTCAGTTTTTGTATTTTTAAGAAATTGTTGAGTTGGGGTTTGTTGGTGTTTGAAGTGTGATGGAAGCTTTCATAACTGACACAAATAGATTGCAATTGTTGTTTGGTTGAAATACATTATCAATCATACTCCTAGTACACAAGGTACCGTGTACATGGTGCGATGCGATGGCAAGTGAGCCTTACATTATGGTTTGTGGATAATCTAGGAGGCTAATTTTGGTATGTGGCAGTGTTGGTACATTGTCATATTTACCCATTGAATTAAAGCAACATCACTAAAATAATTTATCTGGTCATGACCACATTGCTGTTTGTGGGAGCTTGCTGTGCACAAATTGGCTGCCCAGTTTCCTACATTACAACAGAGACTACGCTTCAAAAAGTACTTCATTGGCTGTAAAGCAGCTTTGGGACATCCGGTGTTCGTGAAAGGTGCTATAGAAATGCAAGACTTTCTTTCTTTATGACACCCTCAATTTTTTTTTTTTAAAACAATGAAACTAGGTATCCTGATGGCCCTGTAGGTAAAGGCATTACTGGATTGTTAAACCATACAAACCAGAATGTCCCAGATTTAATCCTTGGTCTGTGCCGTGTTACCCGATTTCAGCCCCGGCAGCAGTCGAACCACTATAACTGGAAGGGGAAAAATCAGGCAGGATTCCCGTTCTTCATTACAGTCTAGCGACCCCAACTAGAAAGTGTGTGTATGTGGACATCAGATGGGACTTGGCTGTGGTGCCCCCTCCTGCCACGATGAATGGGTTCTTCTGTTCTGAAATTTCTACAGTTCTATAAAATTGACCCTCATTAGCTTGAACTTGGCACTGGTGTCCCCCTCAGTTGAATACCACACCGACACGGGCTGTCATGAAGAATGGGCTAAATCGCCTCCTACCGTGTTGTTATTTCTATGTTTCTATAAAATTGACCCCCTACCAAACTCAGCTTACACTGTTTACAGAAGAAACATGAGTAATGGCCTAGATTTGTGTTTCTAAAGCGCTTACATCTACAGCGTGATAGGTTAAATGCTTCCACAAAATTATACCTTTCATACTTAGTGTTCACGGATGCTATCAGACATCCTTGAAACATTGGTTTCTTGTCAGACTGCTGAATGTCTATTAATAACAAGACTCTCTCTCTATATAATATATATATTTGCTTCACTGTCATATAATAAAACTCCAAGTTAGAGGTTTATTAAGCTGCAATGTCTAGAGTATAAAGTGCATTAATAATACAATAAATGTTCTCAATTTTACTCATTGGGAATTTTTAAAGGAGTGGGCCTTTTAAAGGATGTTGTTGGTGGCACGATGTCCGACCACTGACAAGCTTACATAGAGCTTGTTTGTTGTTCTGAATAAAACATCTTGCTTGAATTACAATTAAACAGAGTAGCTCCTTTAAGAGTGAAAATCAGTTTTAATATCAGTTTCTGACATCTATGGGGTCAACATGCAGAAGGTGCAATTGCCAAACACCAGATTGGGAACTGCTCTTTTCAGCTGTGGTCAATGGGCCGAGTTTTTACAGCAAGCCCAAGGCGCACAGGTTCAACGTAGCATTGACCAACATTAAGTGTTCGAAAGCAGTGTGTCAAAAATGTCAGTGCAGCTTAATTGTTGTCGGAATCTGCTATTCCCAAAGGGCAACATGTTGTTTTCATTCAGCCCATCTGTTAAATTCCAGCTTTCTGGGATGTGGTTTGGCCAGGGCCTCAATTATTGTTGAAATATTGAAATGATGTCATTGAATTCATCACTCGTTACCCATTAACCATTTGGATACTAAATTTCTCCTTTACCTCTTTCAGTTTACATTAGAATTTTTTTTTTTTTTTAAATGTGGCAAGGAGCCGGAAAAAAGACTTGCATTTATACCGTACTTTTCACAACCTCCGGGCATCCCAAAGTACTTTACAGCCACTGAATTACTTTTGCAATGTAGTCACTTATTTTGAAGGCAAACATAACAGCCAATTTGTGCACAACAAGGTCCCACAAACAACAAATGAGATAAACGAGTAGTTAGTCTGAAGAAACCTAGAGCTTCCCTGGTGGCTCAGTGAGTTTATTCAGTGAGTTCAACACAGACCAGGAAGGTCCCAGATTAATATGGAACATGTTGACATTGGCCACTTCAATGACATTGATAGACTATGTGGTGGAAGCTGTTGAATACCAAACATAGAAACATAGAAGACAGGAGCAGGAGTAGGCCATTCGGCCCCTCGAGCCTGTTCCACCATTTAATGAGATCATGGCTGATCATCCAAATTCAGTACCCTGTCCCTGCTTTCTCCCCATATCCCTTGATCCCTTTAGCCTCAAGAAATATATCTAACTCCTTCTTGAATATATTTAATGAATTGGCCTCAACTGCTGTCTGTGGTAGAGAATTCCACAGGTTCACCACTCTCTGGGTGAAGAAATTCCTCCTCATCTCAGTCCTAAATGGCTTACCCCTTATCCTTAGACTGTGACCCCTGGTCTGGACTCCCCCGCCATCAGGAACATCCTTCCTGCATCTAGTCTGACTAGTCCTTTTAGAATTTTATAAGTTTCAATGAGATCCCCTCATTCTTCTAAACTCTAGCGAATATAAGCCTAATCAACCCAATCTCTCTTCATACGTCATTCCTGCCATCCCAGGTATCAGTCTGGTGAATCTTCGCTGCACTCCTTCCATGGCAAGAACATCCTTCCTCAGATAAGGCGACCAAAACTGCACACAATACTCAAGATGTGGTCTCACCAAGGCCCTGTACATCTGCAGCAAGACATCCTTGCTCCTGTACTCGAATCCTCTCGCTATGAAGGCCAACATACCATTTGCCTTCTTAACCGCCTGCTGCACCTGCATGCTTACCTTCAGCGACTGGTGCACAAGGGCACCCAGGTCTTGTTGCACTTCCCCTTTTCCCAATCTATTGCCGTTCAGATAATAATCTGTCTTCCTGTTTTTGCCACCAAAGTGGATAACCTCGCATTTATCCACATTATACTGCATCTTATACGCCAACTTATGACTGGCGGATATGGTGAATGAATAAATTCTGTTTTATTAACATAGATTTTCGCGTTTACCAGTGTGTTGAGGATCATATTCTGCAAAGTTGTCCATTTATTATGAAAGGCCCAGGATCGTGTAACTGCACAAGTCAAATTCTGTTTTTATCACATGGGATTCCAGCATTTCCAGGGTTTTGGGGACTGCATTCAGCAATTTGCCCACTTTTCCAAGAAAAACACAAATATTGCTCAGACCTTGCTCATGACCTCTGTATAGTCCATCCTCTACACTTGCTTAAAACCTACAATATCTCTGAAACGTTGGGCTGGATTTTCATTGAGTCGTCGGGTAGGAGGCGGGACTACAACTTTTGGGGTTGTAGTCCCGCCTCCATTGATTCTAGCCAACTCACGCGGTTTTGACTTGATTGACCTTGTTGAGCCCGGCCAGCAGGCTCAGCAGGCCAATTAAGGGCCACCCGGCAACAGGTGACGTCACAGATTGATATTTCATCTGTCAAGACCTTTTGACAGATGAAATATCAACGTTTCACAGCTGTTTGAAGCTGTCAAACACTGACAATCTGTATTCTAAGTTAATTCCTTCCTCCCAGGATGATTTAGAGATCTCCCCAGAACAGAAAGCTGAATGCTGCAATTTTTGACAGCTTGCGGCCATTCTGCTTTTTGTGGCAGTGAGATGAGGGACTCCAGAGACCTGAAGGAAGAAAGGCTGTAAAGGTAAGTAAATGTAAGTAAAACTTCTTTAAACACTTTACACACACCAAACACACTTACCTTTGCACTCATGCAGCCATCACTCACCTGAACACCGGACATCTCGACCACTCCAAGCCCTTCATCCCGACGATCCACCTCCTCTAACTTGGCGTGGTTTGGACCCGTCGGGAATCCCACACTTCAACATTAAAAATAGGGATTCGGCTAAAAACTGCCTGTTAACTACCTATTAACAGGCAGTTAATTGGCACTAATCCCCTTCCCGCCTCGGGGAGGCGGGTCCCAGTGCGGGGCGGGTACCCATCTCCTTTGAAACTGGCATGGGGGCGGGATGGGTTCGTGCCCCCCGATTTCGGGATTTTAACCCCCACACGCCTCCAATCCCGCCTCCACGGCCCAATGAAAATCCTGCCTGTTGACTCTGTTTCTCTCTCCACAGATGCTGCCTGACCTGCTGAGTATTTCCAGCATTTTCTGTTTTTAGTTCAGGTTTCCAGCATCTGCAGTATTTTGCTTTAGTATGATCCATCCATTTGCCACGTGTTGGTGACATAATCCAATTATTTGCTAGATATTTGTGGAATGAAATGGCTCACCACTACATATCCTCTAATGAACCTCGCTACATAAAAAGCTTCATTTACATCCATCTCCCTGAAATACAAACAGAAAATGCTGGTAATACATAACAGGTCCGTCAGTATCCGTAGAGAGGACGACTAACCTACTGTGTAGTTCCCTCTATAAACCTCAACTCATCTAACATTCCACTGCCTGCATCCTGTCCCACATGATGTCCCGCTCACCCATCACCCTGTCTTTGTTGACCTCAAATTTAAATTCTCGTCCTGTGTTTAAATCTTTCCATCGCGTCGCCCCTCCCTCATGACCTTATTAAATATATTCAAGAAGGAGTTAGATATATTTCTTAAGGCTAAAGGGATCAAGGGATATGGGGAGAAAGCAGGGACAGGGTACTGAATTTGGATGATCAGCCATGATCTCATTAAATGGCGGAACAGGCTCGAGGGGCCGAATGGCCTACTCCTGCTCCTATCTTCTATGTTTCTATGGCTCATCAGCTCTACAAGCCCCTCCCTCGAACTCTCCATTCCTCCATCTTTTTCCTCTTGTGCATCCCTCCCTTCACCCCACCATTAACGGCTGTGCCTTCAGCTGCCGAGGCCCTATGCTCTGGAATTCTCTGCTTAAACCCCTCCACCTCTGTCCTCCTTAAAGGCCCTCCTCAAAACCCATCTTTTCGCCCCAGCTGTTGGTCACCCCTCCTAATCGATCCTTTGGTTCAGCATCTATTGCTTTTCCCTTACGCCTCTGTGAAATGGCCGTGGGACATTTTTATAAGTTAAAGGCGCTATATAAATACAAATTGTTGCTGCGAGAAAAGGCAAGATTTTCTTCATAACTGAAAACTGAAATATAGTTAAAGTGTTGAGCCACAGGGAGCTGAGGATCACGCTTCTGGGCAGAACAGAATTATTCAGCAAAGCAATCATCCACTCTATGTTTGCTCTCCCCCAATATGGTGTAAACCACACTGTGAGCACTGAGTACAGTATACTAGATTGGAGGAAGTACTTGTAAATTGCTGTCTTAAATGGAAGGAGAGTTTGGGACCCTGGACAATAGGTTGGTATTTCTGAGAGAAGTGACAGCAAATCAAACAGTGTAAGTAAAAAGAAAAAAAAAATGTTGAAAATATACAGCCAGTCACCCAACACCTAGCTTAGAATATCTGCACAGTCCATCATCAAAGACCCTACCCACCCCAGCCACAGTCTGTTCGCCGTCCTGCCATCTGGGAGACGCTACAGATGCATTCGCACCCATACAACCAGATTTAGGAACAGCTTCTTTCCCAGGGCTGTCATCCTACTGAACTCCACAAATAAACTCTAAAGCCTGCACATCTGCCAATGCACTTTATTATGGTTATGTTTATGTTAATGTATTACAAGCCAAATGTATGTTGAATGTTTAAATGTCTTAATCTAAATGTACACTCTCGGGAGCCGCAAGCCTACATTTCGTTGTACTGCACTTGTGCACTAACAATGACAATAAAAGTTGATTTCATTTGAGTTCAGTATGCAACATCTAAAAGAAAAAGACTTGCATTTATACAGCGCCTTTCACAACCACCGGACCAATGAAGTACTTTTGAAGTGTAGTCACTGTTGTAATGTGGGAAACACAGCAGCCAATTTGGCAACCACAAACAGCAATGTGATGACCAGATAATCTGTTTTTGTAATGTTGATTGAGGGATAAATATTGGCCAGGACACCGGGGATAACTGCCCTGCTCTTCTTCGAAATCATGCCATGGGATCTTTTACGTCCACCTGAGAGAGCAGCCAGGTCTCATCCAAAAGACGGCACCTCCGACAGTGCAGCGCTCGCTCAGCACTGCACTGGTGTGTCAGCCTAGCTTTATGTACTCACGTCCCTGGAGTGGGACTTGAACCCACAACCTTCTGACTCCGAGGCAAGTGTGCTACCCACTGAGCCACGACTGACACTCTATTAACATTTCATTTCAGATCGCAAATGGGCTGTTAGAGGTCAGTTTTAAGAATAATGACTAGACGGAAAATTATTTCTTACAGATCATGTTCCACTTCAACACAAAGTTTCTTTGGTGGGAAGGGGGTAGAGGGGAAAGGGTTTGGCAGGGGGGAGAAAGGTGGCAGAAGGGGAGCACATTGTGTAACTTGTTTTCTTCTGACAATGTTTGCAGCCATATACTGAGCATGGTGAATAACACTTAAAATAAGAAACCAGCTTCTTCACTACAGGGTGTCCAGACAGGAGGTGAAGCTACTCATTTGTACCATAGCTAAGAAATGAGGATTGATTTGATTGGAGATTAGTTTTTTCAGCCCTCTTAAGAACTGAAAGCTAAATATAGCCTACAGTCATATGCTTCAATATCTGTCAGTTTAGTTAAAGATTTATGACATAAACTGTGTATGACAAAATTTCAACATGATTATGAATTATAGAAGATCGTCACACAATTTCACACTCAAAGACCAGGCACAGAAGTGATACGGGTGAACAAAGATAAATTATCAAATGACCCTGACTTCTGATAGGAAATCCTTGAACCTTAATCTCCATGAAGATTAATGCCTATTGACAAAGTATATATTACAAGGTGGATGTATTCACTGCACTAGGTTATGTTTTTTTCAAAATCACATTCTCCCCTTCCCCACACACACGCCTTTTTAAAATAGATTCTCACTTATTTTTGGTCCCCCTCACAGCATAGATTACATAGAAACATAGAAGATAGGAGCAGGAGTAGGCCATTCGGCCCCTCGAGCCTGCTCCGCCATTCAATGAGATCATGGCTGATCATGCAAATTCAGTACCCTGTCCCTGCCTTCTCTCCATATCCCTTGATCCCTTTAGCCTTAAGAAATATATCCAACTCCTTCTTGAATATATTTAATGAATTGGCCTCTACTGCCTTCTTTGGCAGAGAATTCCACGGGTTCACCACTCTCTGGGTGAAGAAATTCCTCCTCATCTCTGTCCTAAATGGCTTATCCCTTATCCTTAGACTGTGACCCCTGGCTCTGGACTCCCCGACCATCGGGAACATCCTTCCAGCATCTAGTCTGTCTAGTCCTGTTAGAATTTTATAAGTTTCGATGAGATCCCCTCTCATTCTTCTAAACTCCAGCGAGTACAAGCCCAATCGGCCCAATCTCTCCTCATACGTCATTCCTGCCATCCCAGGTATCAGCCTGGTGAATCTTCGCTGAACTCCTTCCATGGCAAGAACATCCTTCCTCAGATAAGGTGACCAAAACTGCACACAATACTCAAGATGTGGTCCCACCAAGGCCCTGTATAACTGCAGCAAGACATCCTTGTTCCTGTACTCAAACCCTCTCGCTACGAAGGCCAACATGCCATTTGCCTTCTTAACCGCCTGCTGCACCTGCATGCTTACCTTCAGCGACTGGTGCACAAGGACACCCAGGTCTCGTTGCACTTCCCCTTCTCCCAATCTATTGCCATTCAGATAATAATCTGCCTTCCTATTTTTGCCACCAAAGTGGATAACCTCGCATTTATCCACGTTATATTGCATCTGCCATGCTTTTGCCCAATCACCCAACCTGTCCAAATCATCCTGGAGTTTCTCAGCATCCTCCTCACAGCACACACGTCCACCCAGCTTTGTGTCGTCGGCAAATTTGGAGATATTACATCTAGTTCCCTCTCATTCTTCTAAACTCCAGCGAGTACAAGCCCAATCGACCCAATCCCTCCTCCTACGTCATTCCTCCCATCCCTGCGGTACCCCACTAGTCACTGCCTGCCACTCGGAAAAAGACCCGTTTATTCCAACTCTCTGCTTTCTGTCTGCCAACCAGTTCTCTATCCAAGTCAATACCTTGTCCCCAATCCCATGTGCCTTAACTTTACATGCTAATCTCTTATGCGGGACCTTATCGAAAGCCTTCTGAAAGTCCAAATACACCACATCCACTGGTTCTCCCTTATCTATTTTACCAGTTACATCCTCAAAAAATTCCAGTAGATTAGTCAAGCATGATTTACCTTTTGTAAATCCATGTTGACTTTGTCCGATCCTGTCACTGTTTTCCAAGTGCTCTGCTATTACATCTTTAATAATGGACTCTAGCATTTTCCCCACTACCGATGTCAGGCTTACCGGTCTGTAATTCCCCGTTTTCTCTCTACCACCTTTTTTGAATAGTGGGGTAACATTAGCTACCCTCCAATCCATGGGTACTGTTCCAGATTCTATCGAATGCTGGAAGATGATCAGTAAAGCATCAACTATTTCTAGGGCCACTTCCTTAAGTACCCTAGGATGTAGATTATCAGGCCCTGGGGATTTATCGGCCTTCAATCCCATCAATTTCCCTAACACCATTTCCCTACAAATACTGATTTCTTTCAGTTCCTCCCTTTCATCAGACCCTATGTTCCCCGACACCACTGGGAGGTTATTTGTATCCTCCTTTTTGAAGACAGAACCAAAATATGTATTTAATTGGTCTGCCATTTCTTTGTTCCCCATTATAAATTCCCCTGATTCTGACTGCAAGGGACCTACGCTTGACTTCACCAATCTTTTTCTCTTCACATATCTATAAAAGCTTTTACAGTCAGTTTTTATGTTCCATGCAAGCTTACTCTCATATTCTATTTTCCCTTTCTTAATTAATCCCTTTGTCCTCCTTTGTTGAATTCTAAACTGCTCCCAATCCTCAGGTTTACTGCTTTTTCTGGCCAATTTATATGTCCTCTCCTTGGATCTTATGCTATCCCTAATTTCCCTTGTTAGCCACGGTTGAGTCACTTTTTTATTTTTATGCCAAACTGGGATGAACAAATTCTGTAGTTCATCCATGCAGTCTTTGAATGTTTGCCATTGCCTATCCACCATCAACCCTTTGAGTGACATTCCCCAATCAATCCTACCCAACTCGCGCCTCAGACCATCGTAGTTTCCTTTATTTAAATTTAGGACCCTAGTCTCCGAGTCGACTACTTCATCCTCCATCTTAATGAAGAATTCGATCATATTATGATTGCTCCGACCCAAGGGGCCTCATACAACAAGATTGCTAATTAATCCTTTCTCGTTACATAATACCCAGTCTAAGATGGCCTGATCTCTGGTTGGTTCCTCGACATATTGGTCCAGGAAACCATCCCTTAAACACTCCAGGAATTCCTCCTCCACAGTATGATTGCTAATCAAGTTAGCCCAATCTATATGTAGATTAAAGTCACCCATGATGACTGCTGTGCCCTTATTGCATGTTTCTCTAATTTCCCTTTTAATGCCATCCCCAACCTCCGCATTACTGTTTGGAGGTCTATATACCACTCCCACTAACGTTTTCTGCCCCTTGGTATTTCTCAGTTCTACCCATACAGATTCCACATCATCAGAGCGAATATCCTTCCTTGCAATTGTGTTAATCCCTTCTTTAACCAGCAATGCTACCCCACCTCCCTTTCCTTTTTGCCTATCTTTCCTGAATATTGAATACCCCTGGATGTTGAGTTCCCAGCCTTGGCCACCCTGGAGCCATGTTTCCGTAATCCCAATCAAATCATATTCGTTTACCTCTATTTGCGCAGCTAATTCATCCACCTTATTACGAATGCTCCTCGCATTAAGACACAAAACCTTCAGGCTTATTTTTTTAATGCTCTTACACCTATTAGAATTATTATTTACTGTGGCCATGTTTGATTTAAACCGTTGATTTCTCTGACTGCCATTTTTGTTTTTCTCCTTACTATCTTTTGCTTTTATCCTTGTTTCCCTTTCCACTGTCCCTTTGCTCAGGTTCCCAACCCCCTGCCATTTTAGTTTAAACCCTCCCCCAGAGCACTAGCAAACACTCCCCCTAGGACATCGGTCCCGGCCCTGCCCAGGTGCAAATCAGTCTGGTGAATCTTCGCTGCACTCCCTCCATGGCAAGAACATCCTTCCTCAGATAAGGCGACCAAAACTGCACACAATACTCAAGGTGTGGTCTCACCAAGGCCCTGTACAACTGTAGCAAGACATCCTTGTTCCTGTACTCAAACCCTCTCGCTACGAAGGCCAACATACCATTTGCCTTCTTAACTGCCTGCTGCACCTGCATGCTTACTTTCAGCGACTGGTGCACAAGGACGCCCAAGTCTCGTTGCACTTCCCCTTCTCCCAATCTATTGCCATTTAGATAATAATCTGCCTTCCTGTTTTTGACACCAAAGTGGATAACCTCGCATTTATCCACGTTATATTGCATCTGCCATGCTTCTGCACAATCACCCAACCTGTCCAAATCATACTGGAGTTTCTCAGCATCCTCCTCACAGCACACACGCCCACCCAGCTTTGTGTCGTCTGCAAACTTGAAGATATTACATCTAGTTCCCTCGTCCAGATCATTAATATATATTGTGAATAGCTGGGGTCCAAGGACCGATCCCTGCGGTACCCCACTAGTCACTGCCTGCCACTCGGAAAAAGAGCCGTTTATTCCAACTCTTTGCTTTCTGTCTGCCAACCAGTTCTCTATCCAAGTCAATACATTGCCCCCAATCCCATGTGCCTTAATTTTACACGCTAATCTCTTATGCGGGACCTTATCGAAAGCCTTTTGAAAATCCAAATACTGTACACCACATCCACTGGTTCTCCCTCTATTTTACCAGTTACATCCTCAAAAAATTCCAGTGGATTAGTCAAGCACGATTTACCTTTTGTAAAGCCATGTTGACTTTGTCCGATCTGGTCACTTTTTTCCAAGTGCTCTGCTATTACATCCTTTATAATAGACTCTAGCATTTTCCCCACTACCGATGTCAGGCTTACCGGTCTGTAATTCCCCGTTTTCTCTCTACCACCCTTATTCCCCAGTTAATAGGTTATTTGGACAGCCTGTTGCCGGGCCTCTACTCTTCTGTATCAAGTTAACAGATTTCCGTGAGCTTCCTGGTGGCCTAATAGGTGACTATATTGCTCGTTGCAACACTAAAGCTATACCGGCCAGAAGATCCCAGCTTTGATTCCCGGTCTGTACTGTGTTAGCTGAACACAGCTGAGGCTGCAGTTAGGATGCTACAATTCATCTCGGCACCCTTGGGTTAGAGAGAGAAATCAGCTGGGGTTGCCAGTGCTGAACATTATCCCGTAACTCCTGTTCAGTGCATGTGTGAATGAGAATAGGATCAGGCTTGGTTGATTCAGTTGGTATAGCATGAGTCAATTGGGCGAGGCGAAAATAGGGGACATAAAGAGACACACAAAAATGATTCAAAGTAACGTGATCTCAGATGTTCTTTTCCTCTATGGAAAAGCACCTGGTCCTCTGCTCACTGTCTTCCCACTCAACATAAAAAAAAACACAATGGCCGTGAATTTGCGGGCACAGGTTTCCCGCAAATAAAATGCCCACGTGCCTGGGGCCTCGGGATCCACAGAGACTCGCGGTCCTGGGCCTCTCCGGGTACCCCATGGGCAGAGGCCCCCGTATCCCAGGGGCGCAGGCAGTTCACAAGCGGCCCTGGGATCACATGGGCCGGACCAACCAATGACAGAAAGGAATCCCCATTGATGCTTATGGAGATACCATAGGTACGGAACTCCATAAACATGAATGGGAATACCGCCAAAAATACACCTAGACATCAAATACATTTAAAAAAAATTAAAATGGCATTTAATTAAATATTTAAAACAAAATTAATTTTGAAAAATAAATTTACATGTTTAAAGGGGCTAAAAATACACTTACCTTATTTAACAAGTTTTTAAATGTATAAATCATTGATAAAATGTTATTTTTCTGCTTTGGAAAACTCTTACACTGGTACAGTAAAAGCAGGCCTTATGCCTTGCTTTTACCAGGCGTAAGAATTTCACGGGCAGTCGCTGGGCAGAAGTTGGGCAAATAGCCCAGCTCTCCGCCCGCAGATGCCGATCTCCCAGATGCGGATCATCTGTCAAGAAGATTCTTGACAGATCGCAAGTTCCGGGTTTTAGCGCATGTCTAAAACTGGACCTTGCGCGGCCCCTACGGGCACGTACACACCTTGTACTCACCCGTAGGAGCCGGAAATTATCTGGTCATTATCACACTGTGGGAGCTTGCTGTGCTCAAATTGGTTGCCACATTTCCTACATTACAACAGTGACTACACTTCAAAAGTACTTCATTGGCTGTAAAGCACTTTGGGACGTCCTGAGGCCGCGAAAGGCACGATATAAACGCAAGGTTTTTTTTGCTGTATCGGCCTGTGTTGTGGCTCTTTTACTGAACAAACTCAGTGGGGTAGATTTTCCCGAACCTGTCGGGAAGAAGGCGGGACTTCCCCTTTCGGGTTTTTGGCCCGCCTACTTCGACGTCCGGCCAATCCACGCAATTTTCTCTTGATTGACCTTGTTGAGCCCGCCCAGCAGGCTCAGCAGGCCAATTAAGGGTCACCTGGCAACAGGTGATGTCACAGACTGAAATTTCATCTGTCAAGAGTTCTTGACAGATGAAATATCAGTGTTTCACAGCTGTTTGAAGCTGTCAAACACTGACAGTCTGAGTTCTACCATGAGTCCTTCTGCACAGACTCAGTTAGAACTCTTACCGGCACTCAAAGCTGAAGGCTGTCACTTTTCACAGATCGCAGCCGTTCAGCTTTAAGTACCGGCTGAGTGATGCACTCCAGACGGCTACAGGAAGAAAGGCTGTGAAGGTAAGTACAGGTAAGTAAAAGTTCTTCACACACTTACCTTTGCACTCATGCACCCATCACTCACCTGAGCGCCAACATCGCGACCCCTCCAACTCCTTCAACCCGACGGCCCGCCTGCTCTAACCTGGCGTGGTTTGGAGCCGTCGGGAAACCCACACGAAACCCCTCAAAATAGGGATTAGGCTAAAAACTGCAAGTTAACTACCTGTTAACAGGCAGTTAATTGGCACTAATCCCTTCCCGCCTGGTTTCGGCGGGTCCCAGTGCGGTGCGGGTACCCACCGCCCCTGAAACTTACGTAGGGCGGGGTTTTGGGCGAGATGGTGTCGGGACCACCAAATTCGGGATTTCTCCCCCTCCCCCCATGCCTGAAACCCCGCCTGACGGCTCCACGAAAATCTAGCCCACAGTGTTTTGGAGGTCAGGCTATCGTGCTTCATCACTTTGGTCGTTGTTGTTAAATCTGTGAATCTTGATGTATCATGTCCTTCAATAAATAGACAGAGACTGCAGAGGAACAATCAACAGGTGTTTACTGGATGAGGGTTACTCTAAAACTAACAGTACAGATCCCTACTCAGGGTTTATATACAGGTGTGGTCACTGCCGGTACTACAGTATACAGGAGCTGTAAAAAGTAGTTCTCCCCTTAAAAAGGTACATACACTACAATTCCTCCCCTTTTAGATTAACAGTACCATAACATCCATTTAACAATTAACACTTTTAACATGCAACATTAACTGAAAATAGTCCATTTATAAATTCAGTCTTTGGGGCGGCTTCCTGATCCTTTCTGGATAGCGCCTTTCCTGAGTGTCTTGCTCTTGGTGCGGAGGCAATTCTGGCCCCCTGTCGTCGGTTGGTTCATCAGCTTCCGATGCTACTGTTTCTGGGGTAGATGCTACCTGTATATCGGGTTCATCACCAGGTACGCGAGACATGGGGTTGACTCGTTCCTGTGACTCTAGGATCTGGTCGACATGGCGCCTCACAATGTTCTCCCCAACATCCACTGTGTACATTAGTGGCCCCTGCCGTGTGCATATCGTTCCTGGTTGCCATTTCTCTGTTCGGTAGTCGCGGGCCAAGACTGGTTGCCCTACATTGAAGCTCCTTGTCGGCTTCTCATTGATGTGCTGGAATTGCTTATTCTCAACATCTCTTCGTACATTTGGTCTGAGCAAATCCAGACGAAATCTCAACCTTCGGTTAAAGAACATCATGGCCGGGGTCTGGTTGGTGACTGCATGTGTCGCATTTCTGTAGGCCAACAGGAAATTGTCCACCTTATGCTGCAGTGGAATGTTGTCATCGCACATGGCCCTTACTGCCTTTTTAAAGGTTTGTACGAAGCTCTCAGCCAATCCATTTGTGGCTGGATGATACGGGGCGGATTTGTAATGCCTTACCCCATTCCTTTTCATAAATCTTCGAAACTCTTCGGACACAAACTGTGGTCCGTTATCAGAGCAAATCTGCTCTGGCAAGCCGTTCCTAGCAAATATGGTCCGTAGGACTGCAATCGTTTTCTCCGTGGTGGAGGACATTTTGATCACCTCAGGCCATTTCGAGTGTGCATCCACGGCTATTAAAAACATTGAGTCCATGAATGGACCAGCAAAATCAATATGCACCCGTTGCCATGGAGAGGAGGGCCACTCCCATGGGTGTAGAAGGGCATGTGGTGGTGCATTTTGGACCTTCTGGCATCCTGAGCAGCTCTTTGTCAGGTCCTCGATTTGCTGATCGATCCCCGGCCACCACACATAAGCCCTAGCAAGGCTTTTCATTTTCACCCCTCCCAGATGGCCTTCGTGAAGCTCATTGAGCACTCTCTCCCTTAACTTGGGTGGAATTACCACTCTGGATCCACACATCAAGGTCCCCTGGCATACTGACAGATGTTCTCTTCTGGATGAGAATGCATGCAACAGTGAGTCGCCATGTTTTGGCCATCCCTTCACCGTCAAGTCATATACCCGAGACAGTGTCGGGTCATTTCGGGTCTCCTTCTCTATATCAGCGTTAGTTACTGGCAAGCGTTCAATTATAGTCGAATAAAATATTTCGACAGGGTCCACTGCTGGTGCTTCCTCCGCAGTAGGCAGTGGCAGGCGTGATAGCCCATCAGCGTTTCCATGCTGTTTCGTGCCCTTATACTCGATTTCATATTGGTTCGCCCCTAGAAAAAGGGACCATCTTTGTAGCCGTTGCGCAGTCATCACTGGAACGCCCTTCTTTGGATTAAAGAGGGAGACAAGTGGTTGGTGGTCAGTCAGCAAGGTGAACTTCTGCCCGTGCAGATAGTGGTTGAACTTTTTCACTCCCCACACTAGGCTGAGGGCCTCCCTGTCAATCTGGGCGTAGTTACGCTCGGCTGAGGTTAGTGACCGAGACGCAAAAGGCTACTGGCCTCTCCGAGCTGTCTGGGAATTTGTGCGACAGCACCGCTCCAATACCATAGGGTGATGCATCACACGCCAACCGAATTGGTAGTGCTGGGTTGAAATGAGCCAACACCTCTTTTGATGTGATCAATTCTTTGCACTTTTGGAAAGCTCGTTTACATTCGTCATTCCACTTCCATGGTACCCCCGTTTGCAGTAGGGTGTTCAGTGGGTGTAGTACTGTAGACAAATTCGGCAAGAACTTATGGTAGTAGTTCACCAGCCCGAGGAACGACCTCAGTTGTGACACATTTTCCGGTGCTGGAGCCTTGACTACTGCCTTGATCTTTTCAGGGGACTTATGTAACCCCTCTTCATCAATAACGTGGCCACAATACGAGATCTGCTTCTGGAAAAACTCGCATTTGTGGCGATTAGCTCGGAGCCCATATTCCTTCAATCTAGTGAGCACCTGCTCCAGGTTGTCGAGGTGATCACTGTCATTTTCGCCCGTGACCAGGATGTTGTCCAAATAACACTGGGTCCCTGGAATCCCTTGTAGGACTTGATCCATTGCCCTTTGCCAAATAGCCGGAGCTGATGCTACCCCGAACACCAGCCGGTTGTATTGGTAGAGACCTTTATGAGTGTTGATCGTGAGATACTGTTTCGAGGCTTCTTCTACCTCCATTTGCAGGTACGCCTGGGCCAGATCAATCTTAGTGAAGCGTTTTCCTCCAGATAGCGAGGCGAAAATATCTTCAATCCGCGGAAGCGGATATTGTACCGTGTGAAGGACTGGGTTCACTGTCACCTTAAAGTCCCCACAGATGTGAACCTTCTTTGGTTCCCCAGGCGTATTACTCAACGACCTCTTCATTACAGGAACGATGGGTGTAGCCCACTCGCTCCAGTCCACTTTGGACAGTACTCCAGAACGTTCCAAACCTTCCAGCTCTGCTTCGACGGCTGGGCGGATCGCATAAGGCACCGGTCTGGCCTTAAAAACTTTGGGCTTGCATTTTCCTCTATTTTGATCATCGCTGTTATGCCTTTTAGTGTTCCGAGTCCCTCCTGGAACACTTCTTGTGCGTCAGTTAGCATTTTTGACAGTCGTCCAGGTGTGACGTTGTCATCCTTTTTGGCATCTACAGTCAGTGCTTGTATGGAATGCCAATCTAGCTGTATCTTCCGGATCCATTCACGTCCTAGTAGTGGTGGTCCTCCATCTGGCAATACATATGGGTCCATTTTTGGTGTTTCCTTGCCGTTATATATAACGTTCACCCTTATTTTTCCTTTGGGGTAGGCTTTTTGCCCCGTGTACGTCTTCAAGACAATCTCTGTATCTCTCAAGGGTATATGTGAGAATAGCCGCTTGTAGTCCCTTCGGTTTATGACTGTTAGGGCTGATCCTGTGTCCAATTCCATTTCCACTTGGACTCCGTCTATCTTGAGCGTGACCCAGATAGTTTGGTGATCCTCCGTTTTGATCACATTATGTAGTTTCAGACAACCCAGCTCCTTGCTTCCAGAGTCTGTATCACTTTTCTGTTCATCTGCACTACTCTCCGTCACCTTATGTACCTTCTTGTACTTCTCCTGTGGGGATTTCTTGCTGCTGGTTTTCTTTTCCAACCTGCAGACTCTTGCTATGTGTCCTACTTTGCCACACTGTCTGCACACTTTGTCCTTGAACCAGCAATCCTTATGGTCGTGTGTTGTTCTGCCGCAGCGATAGCACTTCGCTGTTCCGTATGACATTTCATTTGTGCCATATTCTTGCGGTCTCCGTTGTATCTCTGCCGCGCCCCGTGCAGCTGCTTCGTGTGATTCTGCCATGCTGAAAGCCTTGTCCAGTGTAAGATCCTTTTCTGATAGAAGCCGTTTCTGGGTTCCTTCACTTTGAAGCCCACACACAAACTTGTCCCTTAAAGTATCTGCTAGTCCCGTTCCAAACTGGCAGTGTTTCAATAGCTTGCATGGTTCTGTTACAAACTCAGCATTACTTTCATCTTTATGCTGGTTCCTTTTGTGAAACTTAAATCTTTCCGCTATCAGCAGTGGTGTGGGGTCTAAGTGGTCCTGTAGGATTGACACTATGTTTTCAAAATCCTTTTCCACTGGCTTCTCTGGGGTTACTAGGTTTCACAGTAAGCCATACGTTTTTGCACCCATGGAATTCAACAATACCAGTGCTTTCCTGTCATCTGGCACTTCCTTCGCCTTGCAGTATACTTCTATGCGTTCGACATATGTCGCCCAATCTTCGACTTCATTGTCGAACGCTGTGACACTGCCACTCTTCGGCATCCCTGGGTGTGGTTAGACTGGCTAAAAATGGCGTCTCCCGCGCTCTCCCTTCTTCTCCGCTGTGGCTCAAAATGGCGTCTCCCGCGCTCTCCTTTCTTCCCGCGCTCTCCCTTCTTCTCCGCTGTGGCTCAAAATGGCGTCTCCCGCGCTCTCCCTTCTTCTCTGCTGACGCTGCTCAGCCCTTGAACACCGGCCGCGCTCTGCGCCTTTTCCTGCGCGCCTCTCTCGTTGACGCCGCTCGGTCCTGAACCCCGGCTGCGCCCCGTGCGCTCTACCCTCTTTTTTCCCCGTCGATGCCGCTCGGTCTTCAACCCCGGCTGCGCCCTGTGTGCTTTACCCTCTCTCTTACCCAGTCGACGCTGCTCGGCCTTCCCCTGTGCCGTCGGTCGGCTCCAGCTGCCGCCGTCCCGGAAGGGTCTGCGCCATACCTGCTGCCAGCCCGTCTCGCTGGAGTCTCCGCCAGATGGTCGACGCCCGTGCCCCTGGAATCGGCCTTCTTCTGCAGAGTTGCAGGTAGGTTCGAATCGACTCGTCGCCAATGTTAAATCCGTGAATCTTGATGTATGGTGTCCTTCAATAAATAGACAGAGACTGGTGTTTACTGGATGAGGGTTACTCTAAAACTAACAGTACAGATCCCTACTCAGGGTTTATATACAGGTGTGGTCACTGCCAGTACTGCAGTATACATGAGCTGTAAAACATAGTTCCCCCCTTAAAGGTATATACATTACAGTATTCATTTTGTTTTCACGTCTCTGACTAATTAAAGGTGAGAGACACCCAAATTATTATTGCTTTCATTTAAATATAACTCATAACTCACTTTAAATATTCACTATTTTTATTTTCAGAAACGCACAAAGCCACAACTGTAGTGTATGTACCTTTAAGGGGAGAACTACTTTTTACAGCTCCTGTATACTGTAGTACCGGCAGTGACCACACCTGTATATAGCACTGAGTAGTAATCTGTACAGATCAGTTGCAGTGTGAGCCACGTTGAGTAAACACCTGTTGTACCGTTCTCCGCAGTCTGTGTCTTATTATACACGGACGCAACATATACGGGCAGCAGTGTGAAAAGTACTGGAAAGCTCATACTGCGTGCTTTCTCCCCGAAGCCATTGATTCATTTCCATAGGTACTGATCGACCTCCCCCAAGTATGTGTGTGTGAGCCTAGACAATAAGTGCCAGCAAGTTATTCAGGAGTGGGGATGATCACAGCCACACACAATCCTTACTACACCCAGTTCACAGAGTATGCTTGGACAGGACTTACTTTGTCTATAATGACAGGACTATATCGGTGTTTTCCGGGACAAACAATTTGATAATGATAATTTTCCAAATATTTAACCCAAATTACTTCCCTTCAGTTTGGTATTGGCTGAATGCAGTCCGGGGGATGGCAACTGTTGAAAGAACAACAGGATGGCTGAATGATAAATTGCACGCTTCTAAAGATCTGCCTTCCCTTTCTTCACTATCAGGATAATTACAATCTAGATTGATCCGAACAACCATTTAAACCACATCAACACATCCTACTTGGCATCCTAATCGAGCAACCCGACGTGTGTACCGGGGATTTGATCAGAGGCAGCTACGTTATTGTAGGTTTCTAGATGATTCATTCAAAGCAGTTTGATTTACCCCGTGCAACAGTTTCAGTCTTCAATTATCCAGTTTTATATCTGATGATGCTATATATCTTGACTTTGGTTATCTTTGTGTGTGAGAACACAACAAAGGATTACATCCCACCCAAACAATTTCTACTCTGAGCTGGTGCAATACTCCAGCTGTAATGTTTAAAGGGTCATCATTCCCCTACCCTAATGTTACTCCTTCTGTTTTGTAAACAGCTCGAGTACATCTAATTCATATTGTAGTGGCATTATTTATGCTGATTAATGTCATCACATTACAAAATCTCATCTCATTGCCGGTGTGTGATTCTATCCTGATCCACACAATATGAAGCAACCAATTGACGTCTTAACTGTATAGGCGATGTATGGGCAATGTAAAGTTGGACAATAAACACTACTATTCAACAAGTAGTAAAGGACGATTGAAAACGAACATTTTATTCTTGTATTTCAACTGAGGATGAAAGGTCAGTTACGATTCCCATTGAAAACCAATTATAGAACTTTAGCTTGTTCGGTTTTATTTCTTCTGAAGATTGCTCCCGTGTTTAATTTAATTAGATAGCGAGCACATCACAAAGTAACAGGGCAGAGACGCACCTGCAGCCGTCTCATAGGGATAGTTACATACATAGAATTTACAGCATAGAAAACAGGCCATTCGGCTCAACTGGTCTATGCCGGCAAAGACACTAAAGCTGGATTTTACAGCTAGTGCACTTTTTCGAATGTGATTTTTTTCCCCCTCTCTATTTGAAACTTCCTGAAAGGTTTAACATGCAGGGATGTATTTAGGAATCTGTGGTCGGTATTTGGCAATCTGTTGGCGCTGCATTGCAATATGACGTATTACTATCTTACCATTGTACTATTGTAGGAGGTGGGCACAATTACCTGTACAGTAAGTTTACAATCTTGACCCTGTTGTGAGGGAAATGTGGAAAATGGAAGTTGCAGGGACTTCCGTAGAGAGGGTGGAAAAGCTGAAGTACAAAGCACCCTCGGGCTGCACTGTTCTTGTACACCTCCTAGTGGACTGATCAAAATTTATGTTGACAGGAGGCCTGGGCATGGCTGTCTTAGTTGAAAGATGGTACATTTGGGTTTTGTTCCATATCTTAAATTGCATTCTCAAAAGTGGACAGACACACATTTTATGAAAGATTACATTCCCATATATATTTTAGGAATGTAAATTCTATGAATAAACCTAAAAGGGAGGGAGAAAATACACTTACAATGGTAAGGACAAGAAAAAAACCTTTTGGCTTATAATTCAGTAACCAAACACAATCACTACAATATTTGCTCAGATGTTAGGAGTATAGTGTCGCTGGGTAGAGATTACGGTGCGCTGCAGGAACTGAATCCAAAATTGTTTTTCCCCAGTGGAGTGTGATACTATTTGGTATCAGTTGAATGCCAACAAAGGCCTGATAATATAATGACCTGAGATCAGTAGAAATCAGTTTGTTTAGCCAGGAGTTACTCTTTGAAAGCTACAGCGATATTTTAGCACCAGTCAAAAATAAACAAGATTACATTTTTTTTAACCCAAATTTAAAAAAAATCAGCTCAGCAGTCAGTCTGTGGTAAATGTTTGAACAGTTTTGTGCTGTGGACTGGCATCTATTAAGAACTTGGTTGAGAATATCCTAATGAATTCTGTGCAGGATCCTTACGGCCAACAAACAAACAAGACCTAACGGTCTGTTTTAGGTTCAAGCTCAGGTTCCAGAAGTAAAAAGGACAACGTGCTGACCCACTCCACAGCCCTGAATCTCTCAATCCCAAGGCTTGAATACTGCTCCCATATTTGGGCTGCCTCTTCTAATTTCTCAGTCTCAAGTCCAGAAGGCTTATTGTCTGATGGGATGACCCTTCCTTTATGCCTAGCCTCTAATCATTTTCTCTTTGTCACAAACTTTCTTTTCTCTCTATTTCACCCTTGAAGTCTTCTCCCTTGTTCTTCCTAAGCTCCAAGCATGGCATCCTCCACCATTTTCCTCTGCCCTACATAGAATGACACAGCACAGAAGGAGGCCATTCACCCCATTGTGCCTGTGCCGGGTCTTTGAAAGAGCTATCAATTAGTCCCACTCCCCTACCCTCTTCCCCATAGCACTGCAAATTATTCTCCTTCCTCCAATTCCCTTTTGAAAATTATTATTGAATCTGCTTCCACCAGCCTTTCAGGCAGTGCGTTCCAGATCACAACAATTTGTGTAAAAAAAACAAATCACCTCTTCCCTCTGGTTCTTTTGCCAGATATACATCATCTCTATATTGAAATCAAAACGTATTCCTATTCTGATTCATTCTTTCTCACTAGGGGCCTTGGCTCTTCACCATTCCCCATTTTTATTTTTAAAGTGCCAAACTCCTTCTATGCAATACATGTCTAGCCAGGTGCATTACTAATACATAATCATACCTCTTTGAAGCTGTGGAGAAAAAAGACCTTGCATTTACACCTCAGGACATCCCAAAGCACTTCAGAGCCAGTGAAGTACTTTTGAAGTGTAATCACTATTGTAATGTAGAGAACATCTTGCCAATTTGTTCATGTTGGTTTAGATAATGGCTCAGTGTGTGACCCTGCCTGTCACATGAGGGTATCTTCAATAGATTTTAAAAGTAGAACACTGACCAAATGAAAATGGTCCATCTTTCTTGAGAATCATTAATTGCCCCCACCACAAAGGCCCACTTGAATTGTGCATTGCCAAGTGTGGAAACTATATCATACAAAGCAGCAAGCCCAGTCTGCACTTGGCTGATTCCAGCTGACGTATCATTTGAGGCACTCTCTCTCCAGATCACTATCCAGTACTCACATTGGAAAGTGTTTGCGTGTGTGGGTGCATGAGGGCATTGGGCGTAGGCATGACTGGATTTGATTATGATGCCCCCACCCCCTCCCCTCCACCCCCCCATCCCTTCCTCTCCCGGCCCCACCACCTCTCCCCTGCCACCCCCCATCTCCTCTCTCCTGCTACCCCCCATCTCCTCTCTCCTGCCACCCCCACCTCCTCTCTCCTGCCACCCCCCATCTCCTCTCTCCTGCCACCCCCACCTCCTCTCCCCTGCCACCCCCCACCTCCTCTCCCCTGCCACCCCCACCTCCTCTCCCCTGCCACCCCCCATCTCCTCTCTCCTGCCACCCCCCATCTCCTCTCTCCTGCCACCCCCCATCTCCTCTCTCCTGCCACCCCCACCTCTTCTCCCCTGCCACCCCCCATCTCCTCTCCCCTGCCACCCCCCACCTCCTCTCCCCTGCCACCCCCCATCTCCTCTCCCCTGCCACCCCCACCTCCTCTCCCCTGCCACCCCCATCTCCTCTCCCCTGCCACCCCCCACCTCCTCCCCTGCCACCCCCCATCTCCTCTCCCCTGCCACCCCCACCTCCTCTCCCCTGCCACCCCCCATCTCCTCTCCCCTGCCACCCCCACCTCCTCTCCCCTGCCACCCCCACCTCCTCTCCCCTGCCACCCCCCACCTCCTCTCCCCTGCCACCCCCCATCTCCTCTCCCCTGCCACCCCCACCTCCTCTCCCCGGCCACCCCCCACCTCCTCTCCCCGGCCACCCCCCACCTCCTCTCCCCTGCCACCCCCACCTCCTCTCCCCGGCCACCCCCCACCTCCTCTCCCCGGCCACCCCCCACCTCCTCTCCCCGGTCACCCCCCACCTCCTCTCCCCTGCCACCCCAGCTCCCCTCCCCCAGTACAACATCATGTCAGCACCCTCTATGTAGGCTCGCACGTGGAAGAATGACAAATGTAGGAGGTAGCAGAAACTAGTCAGGGCCGTAGACTGTAATCAGCACCTTTTGCGGGAGGAAGAGAATGTGTTATTATGGTTGTTAGACAGTGATGAACTTCATTAAGCATTAGCTTGGCTCAGTTGGTAGCATGCCCACCTCTGGGTCAGAAGGTTGAAGTTTACTTGTGCACGTAAACTAGGCTGACATTCTAATGCATTACTGAGGGATTCTGCGCTACCAGAAGTGCCATAGTGTGGTTGAAACATTAAACTGAGGATTCGTCTGTTTGCTCAGGTGGCTCAGGCCAACATTATCTTCCTCAACCAACACGACCAATGACAGATTAACTGGTCATTCACCTCATTGCTGTTTGTTGGATCGTGCTGTGCATAATGTGACTGCTGGATTCCCACATAATAGCCACTGTGCTTCAAAATAATTCCTGTGAAGTACAGGAAACTTTTTTTTTATCTGGCACCGACTGGACCGACGTGGTGCCGGTTCATCAAAAATTCTGGATAACCGAAAGCGATAGTAAAAGATACAGAGCTGAGAGCTCCGTATAAAGCAACAAACCCTGTTGCTTAGCAACAGGTTCAGAACAATGGCCACAAGTTCCAAGCGTCTCTGTAGCTTAGCAACAGCTGCAGCCACACCCTTGCACAGCAACAGATCAAGGAAGGCAAGTAATAAAACTTACCTGAACCTACTCCTGAATTTTGCCGGTTAACCGAGATTTCCGGTTATTTAGGTGCCGGTAAATCAAAAGTTTCCTGTAGTTTGAGACATTTCTTCTCAGAGATGTGAGAAAACTCATTAAAACTTTTTTTTTTAAACCATTTTTCTTTTTACTTCAGTTAAAACAATGTTCAAGACTCTGAGAAATAAAACATGTCTGCATGTTTTTATTCCTTCTCACAGCGCATTTATAGAAACTCGTCAGCATTATACATGAATTGCCTCCAGCAAGCTCTGATCTTTTTATGAGTCAATACAGAGCATGCAGTCGCTCTGACTCTGGAGTGCCTGGCTGGTGAAAGATCTTCTTCCTGTTAATAAATATAAATGTGCCTTCTGATGACCAGAGTGATGACGTCGGCTGTTACTCATTCTTGTATCAGTTTTAATAAAAACTAAGATACAGTTTTTAAAAAGACACTTTAAAAATAGCACGCACTGCTACAGGGCAAACTTGCTGTCAAACAACAAAATATCAGCTCCAACTGAGACTGGAAGCAGAAACTGATGTTACCCCGAATAGCTGCCTATTGGGGTATTGATGTCCCTTTAGTGTTCAGTTGGTAGCACACTCGCCTCTGAGTCAGAAGGTTGTGGGGTCAAGTCCCACTCCAGGGACTTGAGTACATAAATCTAGGCTGACACTACAGTGCAGTGCTGAGGGAGTGCTGCACTGTCAGAGGTGTCATCTTTCGGATGAGACGTTAAACCGAGGCCCCGTCTGCTCTCGCAGGTGGACGTAAAAGATCCCACGGCACTATTTCGAAGAAGAGTAGGAGAGTTATCCCCAGTGTCCCGGTCAATATTTATCCCTCAATCTACATAACAAAAACAGATTATCTGGTCATTATCACATTGCTGTTTGTGGGACCTTGCTGTGCTCAAATTGGCTGCCGTGTTTCCCACATTACAACAATGACTCCACTTCAAAAAGTAGTTCATTGGCTGTAAAGCGCTTTGAGATGTCCGGTGATCGTGAAAGGCACTATATAAATGCAAGTCTTTCTTTTTCTTTTCTTTAAACAGAGAAGTCCACATCAGTGTTGTAATATATGTGGGTAGAACAAATGAAGGACAGAGACACCAGTTTCTAGTTCATGTGCTTGCTTTACTAGGCCAGAGCGAACTGAGCATGCTCATACTAAACCATGTGATAATACATTACAAGTGGGTTTATATTATACACAACTATTTCTCCTGGCTGCTGGGTTCATAAGGTGGACTGGATTTCAGCGCACTGGCAGCAACACGAAAGAAACAATGCACGCGCGATCCATTTACGTTACTGCTACCAGCGGTGTTGAGAAAGCCCATGTCAATGGTGGTGGTACTCTGACTCAAGCAGCAGTCACAGCTGCCTCAGTTACCTCGGAGCACTGCCGGGATAGTTGGGGCTGCCACCATTGTAGGGTAAATGTAGCATTAGTTCTTATCATTTCCGAGCTTCCCCCAATGGCTCAGCATGTTTACACAATGAATAGCTGAATCATACAGACTGGGAATGTCCCAGGTTAGATCCTGACCTGTGGTGGGACAGCAGCAAGGGTATCACAGTTAGCCTCCGCACCCCTTAATTGTTATCCAAGGCTTCTAACTCCTGATTGACATCTAGTGACCCACACTGGGAGCATGTGTGAATGGACCACAGGTGGGGACAGGATAGCTTGGTTGTGATGCTCCGTGTAGCCGAATAACCTTTTAACACGGTCAAGCCTCAAACATGAATAATGGCCACTATTGAGCGAGTTGCTGGAAGGTGACTGGCACCTGTGGAACCGAACCCCAACAAGAGGTCAATGCTTTTCAGAGGGGGAGAGAGAGTATTGGGGCAGGGAATCTTTTCATTCTAGTTCACGTTCACGGGAACGGTAGCCTAGTGGTTACGTTACTGGAGCAGTAACCCAGAGGCCTGGACTAATCATCAGGAGTTCAAATCCCACCACGGCAGCTGTGGAATTTAAATTCAGTTAATTAAACAAATCTGGAATACATAAGAACTAGGGTTAGGAGGAGGTCATTTGGCCCCTCGAGCCTGCTCTGCCATTTAATGAGATCATGGCTGACCTGATCTTGGGCTCAGCTCTATTTCCCTGCCCGCTCCCCATAACCCTTCACTCCCTTATTGTTCAAAAATCTGTCTATCTCCACCTTAAATATATTCAATGACCCAGCCTCCACAGCGCTCTGGGGCAGAGAATTCCACAGATTTACGACCCTCTGAGAGAAGAAATTCTTCTTATCTCAGTTTTAAATGGGTGCCCCCTTATTCTAAAACTGTGCCCCCCCCCCCAGTTCTAGATTTCCCCACGAGGGGAAACATCCTCTCTGCATCTACCTTGTCGAGCCCCCTCAGTATCTTATGTTTCAATAAGATCACCTCTCATTCTTCTAAACTCCAATGAGTATAGGCCCAGCCTGCTTAATCTTTCTTCATAAGTCAACCCCTTCATCTCAGGAATCAACCTTGTGAACTTTCTCTGAACTGCCTCCAATGCAAATATATCCCTCCTTTAAATAAGGAGACAAAAACTGTACGCAGTACTCCAGGTGTGGTCTCACCAATACCCTGTACAGTTGTAGCAGGACTTCCCTGCTTTTATACTCCAGCCCTCTTGCAATAAAGGCCAACATTCCATTTGCCTTCCTGATTTACTTGCTGTACCTGCATGCTAGCTTTTTGTGTTTCATGCACAAGGACCCCCAGGTCCCTCTGTACTGCAGCATTTTGTAAACTCTCTATTTAAATAATAATTTGCTTTTTTATTTTTCTTACCAAAGTGGATAACCTCACACTTTCCCACATTATACTCCATCTGCCAAATGTTTGCCCACTCGCTTAACCTGTCTATATCCCTTTGCAGATTCTTTGTGTCCTCTTCACAACTTGCTTTCCCGCCTATCTTTGTATCATCAGCAAATTTGGCTATATTACACTCGGTCCCTTCATCCAAGTCATTAATATAGATTGTAAATAGTTGAGGTCCCAGCACTGATCCCTGTGGCACCCCACTAGTTACCGTTTGCCAACCGGAAAATGACCCATTTATCCCGACTCCCTGTTTTCTGTTAGTGAGCCAATCCTCTGTCCATGCTAATATATTACCCCCAACCCCGTGAGCACTTATCTTGTGCATAAAAAGCTAGTATCAGTAATGGTGACCATGAAACTATCGGATTGTCGTAAAACCCCATCTGGTTCACTGATGTCCTTTAGGGAAGGAAATCTGTCGCCCTTACCCGGTCTGGCCTATATGTGACTCCAGACCCACAGCAATATGGATGACTCTTAACTGCCCACTGAAATGGCCTAGCAAGCCACTCCGATGTAACAAACCGCTACAAGAAACAATAATAAGAATAAAACCGGACAGACCACTTGGCATCGACCTCGGCACCGGTTTTGGACACGACAACGGCACACCCAGCTCAGTCGACCCTGCAAAGCCCTCCTCACTAACATCTGGCAACTTGTGCCAAAATTGGGAGAGCTGTCCCACAGCCTAGTCAAGCAACAGCCTGATATCGTCATACTAACAGAATCATACCTTTCAGCTAATGTCCCACACTCCACCATCACCATCCCTGGGTATGTCCTGTCCCACCGACAGGACAGACCCACCAGAGGTGGGGGCATAGTGGTATAAAGTCCAGAGGGAGTGGCCCTGGGAGTCCTCAAAATTAACTCCCAACTCCATGAAGTATCCTGGCATCAGGTCAAACATGGACAAGGAAATTTCCTGCTGATTACCACCTACCGCCCTCCCTCAGCTGATGAATCAGTACTCCTCCATGTTGAACACCACTTGGAAGAAGCACTGAGGGTAGTAAGGGCACAGAATGTACTCTGGGTGGGGGACTTCAATGTCCATCACCAAGAATGGCTCGGTAGCACCATTACTGACCGAGCTGACTGAGTCCTGAAAGACATAGCTGCCAGACAGGGCCTGCAGCAGGTGGTGAGAGAACCAACTTGAGGGAAAAGCTTACTTGACCTCATCCTCACCAATCTACCTGTCGCTGATGCATCTGTCCATGACAGTATGGGTAGCCATGACCACCACACAGTCCTTGGGGAGACAAAGTCCGGTCTTCACAATGAGGACACCCTCCATCGTGTTGTGTGGCACTACCACCGTGCTAACTGGGATAGATTCAGAACAGATCTAGCAGCTCAAAACTGGGCATCCATGAGGCACTGTGGGTCATCAGCAGCAGCAAATTTGTACTCCACCACAAACAGTAACCTCATGGCCCGGCATATCCCTCACTCTACCATCATCATCAAGCCAGGGGCCTGGTTCAATAAGGAGTGTAGAAGAGCATGCCAGGAGCAGCACCAGGCATACCTAAAAATGAGGTGCCAACCTGGGGAAGCTGCAACACGGGACTACATGCATGCTATAGACAGAGCAAGCGATCACACAACCAATGGATCAGATCAAAGCTCTGCAGTCCTGCCACATCCAGTCGTGAATGGTGGTGGACCATTAAACAACTAACAGGAGGGAGAGGCTCCATGAATATCCCCATCCTCAATGATGGTGGAGCCCAGCACGCGAGTGCAAAGGACAAGGCTGAAGCATTTGCAACTATCTTCAGCCAGAAGTGCCAAATGGATAATCAATATCGGCCTGCTCCTGAGGTCCCCACCATCACAGATGCCAGTCTTCAGCCAATTTGATTCACTCCACGTGATATCAAGAAATGGCTGAGCACACTGGATTAGGGTTGCAAAGGGGTGGAAAGTTTCCGGTAAATTTCCGGAAATTTTCCACGGGAAGTTTAGCTTGGGAATTTTGCCCAAAAAAGCACATGCTAGCATAATATTGTTTTTTTGTATTTCTTTCTTTTTTTTTCCACAGGTCCTCTCTTAAAATTACTAACAGAGATGGAATCTTAATTATTAAGGAATTTCTTAATCAATATATGTTTATCTTCTTACTTGGCTTGTTTTAATAATTACAAGTTTTGTGTGTGACTGTGAACAAATGTGTCCTGATTGGTTGGATGAGTGGATGAGCGATTAGCTCCCTCTATTTGTAATATTTGCATATCGAATTGTGATTGGCCTGCAGGCATCTGTAAGACTGCTATAGTTTTTTTAAGATCCAGGTTAGGGGTCCTGAGGGAAGTCATTTTGTTTTCTGCTGATATTGTGATGATGCAGTAAGTAAATCAGACTTTATACCAAATAAACCAGTTACTTGTTGAACTCTGTTGTCCTTCAATTTAAAATATACAAAATAATACACTATTGGTGATGTAGCGTCGTGTGTGTACAGGTCATGCTTCCATCACATGGAGCATCAGCAAAAATGTACTCACCCTGTTGCAATCGTGCTGATCGACCGCAGTTCGACACAGAGATGAATGCCCTTTATTTCTCTGCATAGAACAATGCCACGTTTACCGTCGGATGTGTGGAAGCATTTTACCCCAGGCATTAAAGATGGAAAGACTGTGTACATGTGCAAACACTGTAGAAAGCCATATGTAAAGAATGCCACAAAGATGCAGCAGCATTTATCCAAATGCAACAATTTCACTCAAAGCTCACAGCAGTCAGCCCAGAGTTCCTCTGCTTCCATTCAAGAAGATGATGGTTCTCATTCAGCATCAGGCTCCTTATCATCAGCAACTCCTGGCCCACTTGGAAGGTTCTTTGATACAATGGATAACCATAGCCAGAAGAATGCAGATGAGTGCCTTGCTCGAGCTGTATATGCAACAGGCTCACCCCTCATGCTCACAGCCAATGTGTACTGGAAGAGATTTTTCAATGTTATTCGCCCTGCATACTGTCCTCCCACCAGACATGCTTTGTCTACTTATTTGCTGGAGGCTGAGTATAACAGAGTCCAAGGAAAGCTCAAAGAAACGATAGCGATGGCAGACTGTGTTGCAGCGGTCATCAACGATCTTGGATCACAAAAGGTCTTTGCAGTAGTTACTGACAATGCTGCGAATATGAAGGCTGCTTGGGCTCAAGTGGAGGAGGCCTACCCTCATATTACGTCTACTGGGTGCGCAGCTCATGGGCTTAACCTGCTCCTCAAGGAAATCATGGGTTTGAGAACCATGGAAACACTGTACAAGAGAGCCAAGCAAGTTGTTAAGTATGTCAGGGGAAAACAGGTAGTTGCAGCAACCTACAACTCCAAGCAAATGACAAAGAACAAGAACACCACACTGAAGCTGCCCAACAACACTAGATGGGGTGGTGTTGTCATAATGTACAACAGCCTTCTGGAGGGTAAGGAGTCACTGCAAGAAATGGCAATATCCCAGTCTGGGGATATGGAAACCACCATCAAGAAAATACTGCTGGATGATGTGTTTTGGGAGAGAGTGGTTAGCAGCCTTAAACTACTCTCAGCAGTAGCATCTGCAATTGCTCAGATTGAAGGAGATGACGCTGTCTTGTCAGATGTTCTCAGGCTTTTTACTGATTTAAAAGAACAAATCAGCATTGCCCTACCCACATCCCTGCTGCTCAAAGCAGAGGAGAAGGCAATTGTTCAATTCATACAGACGCGTCAAGAAGTTTGTGTCAAGCCGATTCATGCTGCAGCATACATGCTGGACCCAAAGCATGTTGGGAGACCAATACTTTCTGGAGAACAGATCAACAGCGCTTACAGTGTGATTTCTACCCTCTCACACCATCTCAATCTGGATGTGGGCAAAGTTCTGGGAAGTCTGGCAAAGTTCTCTACCAAGCAAGGTCTTTGGAATGGGGATGGGATATGGGAATCATTCAAGCATATCAGTGCACATACCTGGTGGAAGGGACTTTGTGCATCTGAGGCCCTGTCACCTATTGCATCGGTGATACTCCAAATCCCACCTTCATCAGCGGCCTCTGAACGAAACTGGTCACTTTTTGGGAATACGCATACAAAGGTGTGCAACAGGCTGACTAACAAGAGAGTGGAGAAACTGGTGGCTATCTGGGCGAACCTACAACTTATTGAGCCAGATACAGAAGTGTCCACCACACAGCTAGACACTGACACAGAGGAGGAAATGGACACGTCAGAGCCAGAGTCAGAGAATCAGGAGGAGCAATGAGGAGTAGAAGACTCGGAAGACTCATGAGTAGAAGACTCAAAGGGACAAAATAAGGACAAATTACAGGCTAAATAAGCTGACGCTCTTTTTATTTTATTTTACATGGGTCTTTTTTGTGGGGGTTCAATAAAGTTCAAAATTATAACCTAAATAAAGTTTTGAAAGCCTGTTTTTATTTGTATGGAACAGTATGTCTATTTTGACGACAAAGATAATATAAGGGTCAGAGACAAAAACCATCAGTGTGCAAAACAACTCAAAATTCCCAAAAATTCCCATGGAAAGTTTCCTCTTTTAAAAATTCCCAGAATTTTGCAACCCTACACTGGATACAGCAAAGGCTATGGGCCCCGACAATATCCCGGCTATCGTGCTGGAGACTAGCCGCTCCTCTAGCCAAGCTGGTCCAATACAGCTACAACTCTGGTATCTATCCGACAATGTGGAAAACTGCCCAGGTATGTCCTGTCCACAAAAAACAGGACAAATCTAATCCGGCCAATTACCGCCCCATCAGTCTACTCTCAATCATCAGCAAAGTGATGGAAGGTGTTGCCGATAGTACTATCAAGCAGCACTTACTTGCCAATAACCTGCTCACCGATGCTCAGTTTGGGTTCCGCCAGGACCACTCAGCTCCAGACCTCATTACAGTCTTGGTTCAAACATGGACAAAAGAGCTGAATTCCAGAGGTGAGGTGAGAGTGACTGCCCTTGATATCAAGGCAGCATTTGACCAAGTGTGGCATCAAGGAGCCCTAGTAAAATTGAAGTCAATGGGAATCAGGGGGAAAGCTCTCCACTGGCTGGAGTCACACCTAGCACAAAGGAAGATGGTTGTAGTTGTTGGAGGCCAATCATCTCAGCCTCAGGACATCACTGCAGGAGTTCCTCAGGGCAGTGTCCTAGGCCCAACCATCTTCAGCAATGACTTTCCCTCCATCATAAGGTCAGAAGTGGGGATGTTCACTGATGATAGCGCAGTGTTCAGTTCCATTCGCAACGTCTCAGATAATGAAGCAGTCCATGCCCGCATGCAGCAAGACCCGGACAACATTCAGGCTTGGGCTGATAAGTGGCAGGTAACATTCGCACCACAGAAGTGCCAGGCAATGACTATCTCCAACAAGCGAGAGTCTAACCACTGCCCCTTGACATTCAACAGCATTACCATCGCCGAATCCACCACCATCAACATCCTGGGGGTCACCATTGACAAGAAACTTAATTGGACCAGCCACATAAATACTATGGCTACAAGAGCAAGTCAGAGGCTGGATATTCTGCTTTGAGTGTCTCACCTCCTGACTCCCCAAAGCCTTTCCACCATCTACAAGGCACAAGTCAGGAAAGTGATGGAATGCACTCCACTTGCCTGGATGAGTGCAGCTCCAACAACACTCAAGAAGCTCGACACCATCCAGGACAAAGCAGCCCACTTGATTGGCACCCCATCCACCACCTTAAACATTCACTCCCTCCACCATCGGCGTACCGTGGCTGCAGTGTGTACCATCTACAAGATGCACTGCAGCAACTCGCCAAGGCTTTTTCGACAGCACCTCCCAAACCCACGACCTCTTCCACCTAGCAGGACAAGGGCAGCAGGTGCATGGGAACACCATGCCACACACCATCCTGACTTGTAAATATATCGCCGTTCCTTCATCATCGCTGGGTCAAAATCCTGGAACTCCCTCCCTAACAGCACTGTGGGAGTACCTTCACCACACGGACTGCAGCGGTTCAAGAAGGCGGCTCACCACCACCTTCTCAATGGCAACTAGGGATGGGCAATAAATGCTGGCCTTGCCAGCGACGCCCACATCCCAGGAACGAATAAAAAAAGCTTCACACTTCAATTGACCTGCAAGACTCATTTACCCACTTGCTGACGCCCCCTACTGGTTATCTCCACCGCCCCCCCCCCCCAAAGAAAAACCAACTTGTATTTACATAGCACCTTTAACATAGTAAAATGTCCCAAGGCGCTTCACAAGAGCGTTATAAAACAAAATTTGACACCGAGCCACATAAGGAGATATTAGGGCAGATGACGAAAAGCTTGGTCAAAGAGGTCGGTTTTAAGGAGCGTCTTAAAAGGAGGAGAGGGAGGTGGCGAGGCGGCGAGGTTTAGGGAGGGAGTTCCAGAGCTTAGGGCCTCGGCAGCTGAAGGCACGGCCGACAATGGTGGAGCGATGAAAATCAGGGATGCACAAGGCACCAGAATTAGAGGAGCGCAGCTATCTGAAGGTTGTGAGGCTGGAGGAGATTACAGAGATGGGGAAAGGCGAGGCCATGGAGGGATTTGAAATCAAGGATGAAAACTTTCAAATCGAAGTTTTGCTTAACCAGAAACCAATATAGGTCAGCGAGCACTGGGGTGATGGGTGAACAGGACTTGGTGCGAAATAGGGCAGCAGAGTTTTGGATGTCCCCAAGTTTACGGAGTGTAGAAAGTGGGAGTGCGTTGGAATAGTCACGTTGTATCGTTTACATTCTTTTACTCATTTTAATAATCAATCATCCCAGTGATCTACTGGTTACAGATCTTATGGCCAAATGTAATTATCAGTAATCTAAAGATTTACTTTCATTAATTTAAAATAACTCTTGTAAAACACCTTTTTTAGCACTATAGCTGTTCCGGGTGTCAGTAAAATGGATATTCTAGCCTTTGAGACCAGCCAACCTGACCTGAGCAGCTTTAAAGCTTCACAAGGCACAGAAAGTATTTCAAAACATATGGATCCATCTTGGTAGGGAATGCAAGAGAGCACCTGAGTTACACTTTGCTCATAATATATTAACTCACTACTGTAAAAAAAAAAATACTAGTACCAATTGCACAAAGCCCAGATATGTTTGGGCTCTACATCTTATCTTTATTCATCTATCTCATATCATTGTCACTGATCAAGAAAATGGCTGCTCAACAGTGAGAGAAGTGTAAAAAAAAAAAAAATCACACTATTTATAAATAGGACTATAGTATACAGTGCAAGGACTCGATGGCAGTGACTTTAAGAGCTTCATGAACAGTGTTGTTCCATTACAAACAACCTCATCTGAAGCCCGCCTCGCCTTGTGGAAAGACCGGCTCGCCAGTCTTGAACAACCCCCAGCGATGGAAATTTTACTTGATGAAAGCCTTCTCCCCAGGAGCTAATTGCAACTGGGCAACCTGGAAGTGCCTTAACAGACTTAGGACCGGTGTAGGTTGCTCAAAGGTGTCACTAAGCAAATGGGGATATTCAACCAGCCCGACAACTTGTGAATGTGGAACTGAGGCACAGACTATGCAACATCTCCTGCAATGTCTGTGATGAAATATTCCATTCATCACTGCCTGTGACTGTGGTCGGTTTCAGTGTCATTTCCCTTCCCCCAGTCCTCATTGTATTGTTTATTGGAATGTGCTGGAATGTGCTGTGTGTGTAGGGCTCCGCCCATACCTGGCCCCTTTTGTAAGCTAGCTCAGTCTGGTCTCAGTCTCCAGAAGGAAGATACCTCTCTCTCTTACGTGTTACTTTCTAAGTTAATAAAAGCCTTGTTTTGTTTCGCTAACATCGAGTCTCGGAATTATTGAGGCACATCAATTTTATTAACGTATTTTTCAACACTATGGATCAACTCCTGAAACCCGAACGTTTGGATTTGGATCAACATGCTCCGGACGCATCAGCACGCTTCGGACACTGGTTTGAGTGTATGGAATTCTTCCTGGACAATTCCGCAGCCGTCAAAGACGCTACGGACGCTGCGAGGATGAGACTCGGAATTCTGCGGAATTGGGTAAGCCACCGGGTTTACCCCCTCATCCAAGACGCCGATACATACCTGGCCGCCTGCGACATCTTAAAGGCGCATTACCAGCAGCCTACGAATGAGGTGTATGCTAGGCACCTGCTCGCTACTCGCGCACAGCGACCTGGGGAATCAGTGGAGGAGTTCCTAAGCACCCTGAAAATGCTTGGCAAAGACTGCAAGTGCCGAGATGTAAAAGCCGCAGTGTACACTGACGAGCTTGTTCGCGATGCCTTTATCACAGGCCTCAGCTCCACTTACATCCGGCAAAGACTGCTGGAAAAAACGGGGTTGGACCTGAAACAGGCTGCGGACACCGCGCGATCCCTGGATGTGGCCCAGAGAAACTCGGACACCTACTCTTCAGCCCGCGCCGTCCACGCCGCCACGTGTGCGCCGCCATCTTGGAAGGCATCTTCCCCACCCGGCAGCCCGACACCGGCGGGGCCCCGCTCTCCCCCCAGAAGCCCTACGACAGCCGCGACGCGTCAGGGACCCAACTGCTACTTCTGCGGGCAGCCAAAACACACCAGAAACCTGTGCCCGGCGAAAGGCACCACCTGCTTTAAGTGCGGTAAGAAGGGGCACTTCGGGAAGGTGTGCAGAGGGAACCCCGCCGGAAAACCAACCGCCGGAAAACCCGCCACCGCCGCGTGTGCGCCGTGGGAGCGGCCATCTTGGACGCCATCTTGCCCGACCTCGTGGGGTCCGCCAGCTTATGAGCAGACAGCGTGGACGCCATCTTGTATCGATCAGGGCCCTACAGTGGCATCGGTCACAGTGGACCAGACCAGGCCGCACCCACTATCCAAATCAATGGTGGACATCGAGGTAAACGGGTGCCGGGTTAAATGTTTAATTGACAGTGGAAGCACGGAGAGTTTTATCCACCCTGAACTGGCACAGCAACTCTCCCTAAAGGTGGTCCCTGCTCAGGGTACCATCTCTATGGCTGATAAAACCCAGACATCGACCATTCTGGGTTACTGCACGGTACAATTGGGCGTTAACGGAACTGTATACGATAATTTTAAAGTATTAATCATGAAGAACCTATGTGCGAGCGTGATCTTGGGTCTGGATTTCCAGTGCAACCACCAAAGCATCACGCTCAAGTACGGTGGGTCCCAGCCGCCCCTCACAGTGTGCGGTCTGGCTACCCTGAAGGTAAAGCCGCCTTCGCTATTCGCGAACCTTACCCCTAACTGCCGGCCAATAGCGACCAAAAGCAGGAGGTACAGCTGGGAGGACAGGCGGTTTATCGCGACCGAGGTAGACAGGCTCCTGAAAGAGCGCATTATTGAACGCAGCAACAGCCCGTGGCGCGCCCAAGTGGTAGTGGTAAGGGGTAGCGAGAAGAAACGGATGGTGATCGACTATAGTCAAACGATCAACAGGCACACCCAACTAGACGCCTACCCGCTACCCCGCATATCAGAAATGGTGAACCAAATCGCCCAATACCGGGTGTTCTCCACCATCGACCTCAAGTCAGCGTACCACCAGCTCCCTATCAGACCAGAGGACCGCCCATACACCGCCTTCGAGGCGAACGGACGCCTCTACCAATTCCTCAGAGTCCCCTTTGGGGTGACGAATGGGGTCTCGGTTTTTCAGAGGGAGATGGACCGCATGGTCGATGACCACCACTTGCAGGCAACCTTCCCCTACCTCGACAACGTCACCATCTGCGGCCACAATCAGCAGGATCACGACTCGAACCTCGAGAGGTTCCTGGAAACCGCACAAAAACTCAACCTCACCTACAACGAGGACAAGTGCGTTTTCAACACCACGCGCCTCTGCATACTAGGCAGCGTGGTGGAGAATGGAGAAATCGGACCAGACCCCGACCGATTGCGCCCCCTACGGGAGCTGCCCCTGCCCAACACTCCCAAAGCCCTGAAAAGGTGCCTGGGGTTATTTTCTTATTATTCCCAATGGGTCCCCAACTACTCCGACAAAGCCCGCCCCCTCTTGAAAGCATCCTCTTTTCCGCTCTCTGCTGAGGCCCACGCCGCCTTCAAAAGCATTAAGCAGGATATTGAGTGGGCCACGCTACAGGCAGTGGACGAGAACACTCCATTTCAAGTGGAAAGTGATGCGTCTGACTTCGCCTTGGCGGCCACCCTCAACCAGGCGGGGCGGCCCGTAGCTTTCTTCTCGAGGACCCTCCAAGGGCCCGAGATCAGACACTCCTCCGTGGAAAAGGAGGCCCAAGCCATTGTGGAGGCAGTGCGCCACTGGCGCCACTACCTAGCCGGCAAACGCTTCACCCTACTTACCGACCAGCGGTCGGTAGCGTTTATGTTCAATAATAAACAGAGGGGGAAGATTAAAAATGATAAGATTCTTAGGTGGCGGATCGAGCTCTCCACCTTCGAGTACGACATCATTTACCGGCCAGGGGCCCTTAACGAATCCCCTGACGCCCTCTCACGAGGGATGTGTGCCAGCGCCACCGGGGATCGGCTACAGACCCTCCACAACGACCTCTGCCACCCAGGGGTCACGCGGCTGTTCCACTTCATAAAGTCCCGTAACTTACCCTACTCGATTGAGGAAGTTCGGTCTCTGACCAGGAACTGCCGCACTTGCGCTGAGTGCAAGCCTCGGTTCTACTGCCCAGATAGAGCCCACTTAATCAAAGCTACACGGCCCTTTGAGCGGCTCAGCTTAGATTTCAAGGGCCCCCTCCCGTCCGTCGACCGCAATGTTTACTTCCTGAACATTGTGGACGAATACTCCCGGTTCCCATTCGCCTTCCCCTGCCCAGACATGACCAGCGCCACGGTCATTAAATGCCTCAACAGCCTGTTCTGCCTGTTCGGTATGCCGAGCTACATCCATACGGATAGGGGGGCGTCCTTCATGAGTGAAGAGCTACGCCAGTACATGCTGTCCAAGGGGATCGCCACGAGCCGTACCACCAGCTACAACCCCCGGGGTAACGGCCAAGTGGAGCGAGAGAACGGGACAGTATGGAAAGCAGTCACTCTAGCTCTAAGGACCAAGGGCCTCCCTATCTCCCGCTGGCAGGAAGTCCTCTCTGATGTGCTCCATTCGATACGGTCACTATTGTGTACGGCCACTAATGCCACGCCTCATGAACGAATGTTTGTCTTTCCCCGGAAATCCACCTCAGGCGTATCCATGCCGTCATGGCTCTCCACCCCAGGTCCAGTACTCGTGCGAAGGCATGTGAGGGGCCACAAGACGGACCCTCTCGTGGAGCCAGTACACCTACTCCACGCCAACCCCCAATACGCATATGTCCGGCACGCCGACGGAAGGGAGGACACCGTGTCCATAAAAGACATCGCCCCAGCCGGCATCGACAACAACCACGGCAATAGCAGCAACAACGATCACAGCAACTCTTACCCACCCACTACTCTTTCATCACCCCCGGAAGAACATCGACCAACGGCACCCCCACCAACTACCCCTTCAACAACCCTGGCGGCACCCCCGGCAGAGACCCAGGAGACTACCGGGGACACCCAGCCGACACCCGCGGCACCACAACAGCCACGTCGGTCGCAGAGGACTATCAAACCCCCGAACAGACTAAATCTATAGAAGGGGTGAATGTGATGAAATATTCCATTCATCACTGCCTGTGACTGTGGTCGGTTTCAGTGTCATTTCCCTTCCCCCAGTCCTCATTGTATTGTTTATTGGAATGTGCTGTGTGTGTAGGGCTCCGCCCATACCTGGCCCCTTTTGTAAGCTAGCTCAGTCTGGCCTCAGTCTCCAGAAGGAAGATACCTCTCTCTCTTACGTGTTACTTTCTAAGTTAATAAAAGCCTTGTTTTGTTTCGCTAACATCGAGTCTCGGAATTATTGAGGCACATCAATGTCCATCGTTAGAGGAACCCTGCACTGTTGCAGATCTTGCCGAATTCAACAACAAGGCACAAAAATGTGTCCAGTTCTGGCTGGGCTATGTATAGGCTGCCCGTGGACATGATAAGAAGAAGGCAGAGTTCAATCTCATGTCTCTGCTGCCCAACACAATATATTTCAGCTTTGATCTCATGGATGGTGATATTGTCAGAACCTCTGGATTGAATTATGCTTTATAACCCACTGCCAGCAATGCGTTCTGCTGCACATATCAATATTGGCTTGAAATCTTACATCATATTTCCACTTGACAACCCCCTCACCCCCCAGCTTTATTTATTCTACTATGCTTGGAGACAGGAGAAGGAGGCAATATTCCTTCAGCATTTCAGGAACGCACAAGAGCTGAAGAAGACGGTGTTGAGCACTGATGGCCCAGGAACTGTGATTCTAACAGAATTTTGGATTAAACTGTGATGGCAGACTGAGTACAAAATAAATACAAGTTCCTATCCTGACTGATTGCAACTTATTGTCCCTGTGGTTGTCATATTGTCCCTGTGGTTGTCATACTTGATTATTCATTGACACGTGAAAATCTTTTCCATATGATGCAATAATAATGTGCCCTATAATACAGGTTATTCAAGAGCCTTTCAAATATTCATGTCGAACAGACCAACTCTCAAATGCATGTCTTTTTAGTTCAAATCCTGCATCTTGTGCTGTGTGTGCCTTGGCTGGCCTTTTTCTAATATAATCGAGGAGCATTCAGAGAGCTTTAAATGGCAGAGTAAAATGTTTGTGTATAGCATACCCACTCACTATATAAATGTGATGATAAACTGATAATATATTCAAATTATCAGGAACAATGACTTAAAAGGCATAGCCGTGGAATGTTAACCTCATTTGCATTTCTTGAAAATATGCTTCAGACCTGGCAGAAACAACCAAAAGCTACAAATCGGAAATGAGAGATGCTAAAATTTGCTCTTCTAATTTAATCTGTTTATGTGCTCTGGAATGAAGGCTGGCGTTTGAACAATACAATGTCGGCTTTTCAACTGAGGAACCAGAGGAGAAAGGAAACCTGTCTCAGGGTCGTAGCAATTAGTATCTCCCTCTACACATCCTCATTAGTGAGGAATGCCAATGAATTGTTTCAGATGTCACATCGATTCGGCTCGCTCTCCAGGGGTGCTACATGTATGTGACACAGAACAGCTGTTTTAAAACATCAACTGCCATTATTCTGGTTTTATATTGCTGTAATAACACCTCTGGGAAACAATTGTACAATTAGATAGGGATTTGATTAGAACCTTAAGGATAGGCTCTGTGCTGCCCAGTGTTCTTACCTTGTTTCTCCTTCAGTTTAACACTACTGGTGCTCATTAAAAAGTGAGGGGTGGCAGTCCCTGAGCGACGGCACGCTTTCACATTTCAGGGTCCTAATGTCAGCGCTCCTGGGTCTGGTATAGTACAGTTAGATTGCAGATAAAGCTCCCTCTGTTCTGTACCTTAGAACTAATAGAGGAGACCCACTTCCCATCTGTCTGGGCTAGGTTTGATGAAAATCCGGTTTCTAAGCCACTGTGCCAACTCCTGACGCTCTTGCTTTATGCCCTTGCAGTAACACATTCTGCCGGCATGGCTAATGTGCCTTGGATCCCATTATCTTCTTTTTGTCATGGATACATTTTAACATTTACGCAAAGCTGATTTAAGCGGGAAAACATTTGGAATGGGCATGGATTGCATCAAATGTGACTGCAGTGTATAGGACGGGCATGTATTGTATCAAATGACAATGCATTGTATTAAAAGGGGAATACACTGCATAGGGTCAGAATGTATTGTAACATGGGGATAGATGGGATAAAACGAGAATACATTTATCAAATGGGGATACCCCATTATCAGTTTTTATTGATGATGTACTGAGCATTCAAAAAGCTGCTGTAGCACCTGGGAGATACAGGGCTGGATTTTCCTCCGTTTAGCTGCCCATTTTTGGGTGTACTTGGAGCTGCCAACGGAGGAAAAATCAGAAGAGATTGCGGCCCAGTGCCAGGTCTCCACCCCAAAAAACTTATGAGCAGATCTTCCTCTGACCCCACTGGAGACAGACATCTCTCCCCACCACAGGTGAAAGACAGCGGCTGGGCGGGGTTTGCTGAAGGGCCACGTTTTCCTCACCGGCCTCCCCGTGGCCATTGGTGGCTGAGAACACATCAGGGGAAGTTGCATTGTGGGCATGCTCCATTGTTAAAGGCCAGAACGGACCCACAGCAGCCTAAAGGGAAGTCTTACAAGTTTATAATTTGTTTTTAAACAAGTTTTTAGTATTTGAAGAGCTGTATTTTCTTTTCGTTCACGGGCTGTGGACATCGCTGGCAAGGCCAGCATTTATTGCCCATCCCGAATTGGCCTTGGGAAGGTGGTGGTGAGCCGTCTTCTTGAACCGCTGCAGTCCGTGTGGTGAAGGTGCTCCCACAGTGCTGTTAGGGAGGGAGTATAAAGTTTTAATAACATTCCTTAATTTTTTTTAATTTTTTTAAAAAAGTATTTTAATAGTATATTCAAGAATTCTTAACAGTTTTCTTTTAAAAGGTTTTGTTTTTTTAATGGAGTCTTGCAGACTGGCCTTAGGAATCAGTGGGGGTGTCCTATGGTCCTCCGTCACTGCCAAGGCTATCTCCTTCCATGGGCCCGGATCATGCTCTGCATGGACCTCTTCTCCTTGGAAAAAACACGCAGAGTTCTCCTTTGCTAGAGTAGACAGTAATAGCACAACTAAGAATCTTTACATTTGCACGCTCAGTACCTTAAAGCAGCACAAGCCTCAGAAATTGCATGGAGTCATCTTGTTACAGACACAAAATGGCTGCCTTGACCCTTTCAGGTGCTGCAGCAACTCTGGATTTCCTCCCATCCCACCCCCTTAAGAGGCTTTAATAGCTTTTGAGTTAAGGTTAGTCTCGCGTCCTGAAGATCTCATCCAGTCTCTTGTTCGTTCTTTATGTGTGAGCCTAGACAGTGAATGTGAGTAAGATATTCAGTTGGGAGCACAGGGAATTCAAATCCATGTCCACTGGTAACATGACAGCCAGACACCTCACTGGATAGCAGTAGCCAGTGGATAGTGATCAGGAACAGAAGCCCAGGCTAATTTTACCCTTCCCCTAGGTTGGGGGCACTGAGGCCAATTGCTGAACCCCCTCTGTCAGAGATCAGCTGAGGTCAGCTACCTCAGCATATACCTGCGACCTTCCGAGTCTGTACGGCTCACCTACTCGCCGCCAGTGCATTTATCTATCGGCCCCTTCTTAGGATCTCGTTTACCACACATAAATCCTTGGCCAAGATAACAGACAGGACGTCTCCTCCTTTGCTTCTGCAAAGAGCACTCTGTATCCAGATGTTGCCTGGTGTGCAGAAACAGGCTGGGGAGCCACTCTCTGGTCTGCTACCCCTCCCCGTGGGGAAGCAGCTCATTTTCCTTGGGTGCTTCACTCCGATGAGATGAAGATGATCAACATTTCAGTGGCTGGGGAACAACATCTGCTGAGATTATGGCCCCGATATTTGACAGCATCCCCATTCAAGAAGCCAAAACTCAGCTGCATGAAAGGAAAATGAGATATGCGGGGAATGGCAGGATTACAAGGATTGGGCGACATAGAAGATAGGAGTAGGCCATTCGGCCCCTCGAGCCTGCTCCGCCATTCAATGAAATCATGGCTGGTCATCCAAATTCAGTACCCTGTCCCTGCTTTCTCCCCATATCCTTTGATCCCTTTAGCCTTAAGAAATATATCTAACTCCTTCTTGAATATATTTAATGAATTGGCCTCAACTGCCTTCTGTGGTAGAGAAATCCACAGGTTCACCACTCTCTGGGTGAAGAAATTCCTCCTCATCTCTGTCCTAAATGGCTTACCCCTTATCCTTAGACTGTGACCCCTGGTTCTGGACTCCCCGACCATCGGGAACATCCTTCCTGCATCTAGTCTGTCTAGTCCTGTTAGAATTTTATAAGTTTCAATGAGATCCCCTCTCATTCTTCTAAACTCTAGCGAATATAAGCCTAATCGACCCAATCTCTCCTCATACGTCATTCCTACCATCCCAGGTATCAGTCTGGTGAATCTTCGCTGCACTCCCTCCATGGCAGGAACATCCTTCCTCAGATAAGGTGACCAAAACTGCACACAATACTTAAGGTGTGGTCTCACCAAGGCCCTATACAACTGCAGCAAGACATCTTTGTTCCTGTACTCAAACCCTCTCGCTACGAAGGCCAATATACCATTTGCCTTCTTAACCGCCTGCTGCACCTGCATGCTTACCTTCAGCGACTGGTGCACAAGGACACCCAGGTCTCATTGCACTTCCCCTTCTCCCAATCTATTGCCGTTCAGATAATAATCTGCCTTCCTGTTTTTGCCACCAAAGTGGATAACCTCGCGTTTATCCACATTATACTGCATCTGCCATGCATCTGCCCAATCACCCAACCTGTCCAAATCATACTGGAGTTTCTCAGCATCCTCCTCACAGCACACACGCCCACTCAGCTTTGTGTCGTCTGCAAACTTGGAGATATTACATCTAGTTCCCTCGTCTAGATCATTAATATATATTGTGAATAGCTGGGGTCCTAGGACCGATCCCTGTGATACCCCACTAGTCACTGCCTGCCACTCGGAAAAAGACCTGATTATTCCAACACTGTTTCCTGTCTGCCAACCAGTTCTCTATCCAAGTCAGTACCTTGCCCCCAATCCCATGTGCCTTAACTTTACATGCTAATCTCTTATGGGGGACCTTATCGAAAGCCTTCTGAAAGTCCAAATACACCACATCCACTGATTCTCCCTTATCTATTCTACCAGTTACATCCTCAAAAAATTCCAGTAATTAGTCAAGCACGATTTACCTTTTGTAAATCCACGTTGACTTTGTCCGATCCTGTCACTGTTTTCCAAGTGCTCTGCTATTACATCTTTTATAATGGACTCTAGCATTTTCCCCACTACCGATGTCAGGCTTACCAGTCTATAAATGTGTCAGGTCACAGTTTGTGTGTGCACATGTGAACAAGGAAACTATGGTCCTCTTTATAGGTCTAATTGCTGTAATCAGCTGTTACACAATGCTTTATTCATGTGATAATACAATTAGAGACTGCTTCTTCAGGCGATTCTCAATAGTGGTACTGACACGAAAAGCCTTGGAAATAATTGATACATGCACAGTCTGGGTCCAGCAAGTCTGTTGCTGGGCTCTGGAAAACAGATTTCAACAGCATTGACAATAGGAGGTGGCTCCCAGAATCCGAACTGAAGGAAGAACAATATAAAAGCAGCTTTTGATTTTTGCATTCAGCTACATTAGACAGGCAGAATCGAGAATTGTGCAAGCAGAACCTGGAGGCCATTCTCCTTCTCCGTTACAGTCCATAAATGCATGCACATGGGGTGTAAGAGAGTGTAAAATTGGGCAGAGAACAGTACCACTGGCTCTTTGCATTTCCAGCAGGTATTGAAAGAGGGATAGAACGCTCGTCAGAAACAGGCAGGAGCTTCATTGACTCATTAACAATAGTTCCAAATTGATTCTTTAAAGGGCCCTTGCAGAACATGCATTTAAAGGTGGCTTTTAAAATTTGAAAGTACCAAAGGACTGTCAAGTGCAGGTTTTGGAAGCTGTACATTTACACTTTATTCCTCTATTTTTAACCACACTTGTAGATGCGGGTTTGTGCCATGGGTTTAACCACTGCCACTGTCCCATCCGTTGTGGGAATGCTAACTGTAATATACTTGGATAGAACAAATGAAGGACAGAGACACGATGAGTTGTTAGTCCATGTGCTTACTTTATTAGGCCAGAGCGAACTGATCATGCTCATACCAAATACATTATAACAGAAAATGCTGGAAAAACTTAGCAGGCCAGGCAACATCCGTGGAGAGAAATTAGAGTGACGTTTCAGGTCTAACCCTTTTTCAAACTTTCAAATAATACATTACATTGCTTTTCCCCTTAAAAACAAATGTATGTACAGGAAACTCTCGATTTACCGGCACCGAAATTAACCGGAAATCTCTGTTACCTGAACCTACTCCTGAATTTTGCCAGTTAAGTTTTACTTCATATTAGTGGCAGTTCCTGGCTCTGTGGCTGTGTAACTGGGGTTCCTGCACTTGTTGCTAAGCAACAGGGACGCTTGGTCTGCGGCCGGAGTTCGTGCACATGTTGCTAAGCAACAGGGAAGCCTGGCTTTGTTGCTGTGTACGGAGCTCTCGTACCTTTTAACTATAACTCTCTGTAATCCGGACTTTTTGATAAACTGGCACCACGCCGGTCCCGTCGGTGCCGGATAATAAAGAGTTTCCTGCACTTCCCTCTCAAATACAACAAAACTATGATCCCACCTTTCCCAGCATTACATGTACCACATAACAAAAATTCCTGGCTTATTTTATTTTAAATGAACTACAAATCCAGTTCAATAACAGGTTTGTGGGGCCTGCCTGATCTCCTTACAGAAGGTTTTGGTGTTGAACCAATTTTTGGGCTGTTTTGTTTTGGTTCCAAACTCAAAGATGATCCTGTTTCGATCTCAGACTTGTTTGAACCTATGTTTCACTTCAATCCACTTTGAGTGACTATCTACAAGTAACAGGAAATAATCATTTGCTTTCTCACAGAAGTCTACATGTACTCTCTGAAAAGGTTTATTTGGCCATGACCAGGGTAGTAGTGGAGTTTTGGGTGGTTTGTTTCTGCAATTTTGGCAAACGCTGTATTTGCTGACAAGTGATTCAAGATCACTGTCCAATCCGGGCCAATAAACAAAGCTTCTTTCAATTGATTTCATACTGACAATCCCTGGATGCTCAGTGTGAAGTTCGGCCAGAATTCTATCTCTCAAAGAAGTAAGTACCACCACTCTGTTTCCCCACTTGATACAACCTTGCTCACAAGACAATTCAGTACGATGGTTATGAAATGGTTTCAATTCTGTGTCCAGACACTGACTAGTCCATCCATTCATAAGAACATAAGAAATAGGAGCAGGAATAAGCCATTCGGCCCCTCGAGCCTGCTCCGCCATTCAATAAGATCATGGCTGATCTTCTGCCTCAACTCTATTCACCGGCCCTATCGCCATATCCCTTGATACCCTTACTAGTCAGAAATCTATCGACTTCTGTTTTGAATATACCCAATGACTGAGCCTCCACAGCCCTCTGGGGCAGAGAATTCCCAAGATTCACCACCCTCTGTGTGAAGAAATTTCTTCTCATCTCAGTCCTGAATGGCCTACCCTTTATCCTGAGGCGGTGGCCCCTGGTTCTAGACTCCCCAGCCAAGGGAAACATTCTCCCAGCATCCAAGGTGTTTTCATACACGCTTCAGTACTGAGTCCTTTTGAGGGAGGGAGAAAGAGAGAAGCCGTACAGTGGTGGGGTAGGACAGTGTGCAACTCCTTTCTGCCCCTGCCTGTCTGCTTGAGATCCGCAACAAAACAAAAAAAATCAGCGTCTCAGCGGTGCAGAGCCTGAGTCGCATTGCTCAGGCTCACACATTGACATGAGGTACTGGAGGACTGGCATCTCAGCAAGAGTCAGCACCCTCACAACAGGAAAGAAAAACATTGGAGTGTTTGGGAATGGAGTTTTCAGGAAGGTGTGTGAACTGGAGGTGGCGGTTGCTGTGCTCGAAGCAGCTGTGCATTCATCTGCGGTTGACTATGGACAGGTACAATCCACCTGCGGGTCTATTCCAAATGGACATTTCAGTCGTTAATTGTACCTTATGCTTATCACTCAAAAAGCACATTTTTACTTCAGTACTTCCAGATGGTACTCCAGCTTAGTAGACTCATATTTGTAGAGAGCTGTTCACAGTTGGCGTAGCGTTGATCTTTGGGCCTGCTGCAACTGATGAGTGCAAAATATTGTGATACACCGAGATTGGTTTGTTCTTTGTTCGACCCTCGCAGTCTTGCAACAGTACCATCATGTGTGCGCATCAACAGATGGCAAACTCCCCAGTGCGGATGAGCATGGCGCTTTACTAAGCACAGGAATCCTAGCTTGGTGGGCTCTTATCCTTGGTGTCCTGAATTTGTCTATAAGACTTGACCCATTCAAATTATCAGGGGAAGAGGAATTGCATTATAAATATAGAAGTAGGCTTATTTTCAAAAGAGTTATAGTCCTGCTCAATGCCTCATTTTGTCAATCGCGTTTATAGTTTGAGGGCGAGCCTTGCAGGGATCGATTTTTGGGGTGTTATTTGGAATCCATATCTGGAGTTTGAGGTGGTGACACCTGTGTGTTCATAGAGCCAAAGCCATTCTTGTTGGTTGGCATGAGGGTAATCTCCCAGGACTGGCAAATAATGCATGCCCCTGGAGGGATGATCCTGATGGCTCAGGGATAGATCCAACACATGGTGTGGCACTGAGGCAAACAGACTTGGGCAGTTAGCCAATCTCAGCTGGGGCAGCAGTTTAACCTCAGTGCCCCAGGACAATGAAAGGTCCTATTTTCTGGAACTCCATCACTAAACCCCTCCTTTTCTCTCTCCTAATTGCTTCCTCCATGGATCAGTGCGTGTTCCTTAATCTATTCCTATTTTTTTCCCTCCCCCCCACCTCTGAAGCGGATTGGGACTTTTATTTTTTTTTACATTAAAGGCACGACATAACTACAAGTTGTTGATTAGCCTGGACGAGTTAAATAATGGTGCACTTATCTTGGCTGGGGCTTTGTGATTATGTGCAGCGCCTCACTACACACTGTGGAAGAGATCCTTGGAATAACTTTAATGACTTGCACATAAGTATGCATGAGCCAGGTTACAGTTTGCCAGCTGTTGACTGGGGGCCGTAAATCCTACGAAAAGCAAAGAAGCAGAAAGATGTTCATCACTCATGCTAGGTAGAACTGCAAGTAGCATTTTCAAACCATGATAACATTTATCCTTTGAGCTGGAGCTTTCTAGTTTTATGCCTTGTGTGACATTGACTTTAGTTGAAGTATGCAAAGTCCAACATAAAGTGACTGGAGGCATTCTGTTAACCATAAATAAAACAAGAGACTGTCGTTGAATTATATAGAGAATGATGTATTACCATGATTGATAACAAGGCACTCATCTCATTGAAGGTTTCAGATGGCATTGTAACTCATCTGGACACCGCTCTTGACATCATTTCCAAGTATCTGCCATTTTCATATTTACTGGGAAGTTTGAGGGGCAGTTTTAGGGTCGCTGCAAGTCCAAGTTTGACAACAGAATTGACAAGATTGTTTGATAAAATGTGCTGTATTAATGTCTGTATTTCCTTCTACATCCAATTCCCAATGACATTACCCTTTAAGCAACTTTGTTTTTTTTAAATTAAGAAACAAAGTGAGGTCAAAATTCCTCAGAACTTGCAGTTGATCTTGAAAGCAGGACAATGAGATCCCTTGTCTAAACTGGGCTTTTCTGTTCATTTGATTATCACAATGATGCTCTCAGTTACAGTCTCAGAATGGAACTGAAATAGCAAAACACTGCTCTAAATCAGAGGTGCAGGTTTAATCAGAAGATGTAGTGATGGTTGCATAGGAGTTTTATTTACGTGCCCCTCCTTTCCTTATGGTCCTTACTCTTGCTGGGGTACAATGCCACAGCTGCCTGGCACTTTCTTACCCAAGTGGCCAGTCTTTATGTGTGAGTCCAGAAAGTGAATGTCCACAGGCTGTTCAACAGTGGGAAGCATTACAGACGAGCCTGATCCCGCAATCATCTGTTGTATACACATGCACAATTGTCCAGGAGAGACTCTGGCTGACTTTCTCTTCTCTAACCCAGGGACATTGTGGACAATTGAAGCCTGCAGCATGCATAATTACCACCCCAACATTTCTCTTCCTTTGTCCTCTCGGAGGGTGGAGACTAGATGGCTCCACTATTCTCTTCATAAAACAATACTTGAACAATTCTATTTGGACATAAGCATTACTTGAACATTACTATTTAGACACATTTACTGGCTGCACAAAGTGTTTTAACATGAGGTGTGGAACAGACCGTAAATGATTTCCATGCCTAATTTGGCAGTCAAACCTTTGATATTAAAAGGAGGTTGTGAACTTAAATAAAGTTATTATAAAAATAAAAGGTATGGCTGCTAAGGTTACATCATTGCCAACAGCAACATGTCATGAGGAAAAAAACTAATGGGACAAGTTGAGAACCCAGTGAAATGAATAGAACCGTATCTTTAATTTAACCGTACAAACGCAGAGGTTTTTTTGTTGTTGTTTATTTTAAAAATCAATGAGCGCCAATCAAGATAAATGAAACCCAACAGTCTTGTGAAGGCAAATCTCGGTGTGTTTCCCAGGAGTCCCGTGGGTTTCAGGCAGTGCCGGACTCCTGGACAGCTTCGACTTCCTCTTGTTTTGAAATGCTCGGACAGATGTTATGCTTTTCCATTGTTGGACTGGAAGTGACGGACTCACTGATTGCAGAGGATCTATTTTCTGTTTTTGCAGGTCAGCATAATCACATTTGAAGTCACTGGGTGTTTAGCTCATGTTTCTCTGTGGCTGCACTTTTTCGCTTTATTGTTTATGGGGGGGCAGGGGGAGCTGCTACTCTGTAACCCTTCGTCCCAGTTCAATTGACAAATTACACAATAATAATTCAACTTTGTCATTGTACAATGCACAAGTACATGAACAACAAAAATGAAGCATTTCATTTTCCCACTAATTCTCTGCAATTTTCTCCTCTATCCTTCCTCTCCTCTCCTGAAGGCAGTGACTCAGGTGAGATTCAGCTCCACGGGCATTGGTGCCCATCTGGTACCACTGTTCATTCTTCATGTATGAAGCCTGAACAGGAAGAGTTAGGAACAGGAGCAAGCCATTCAGCCCCTCGAGCCTTTGGTGAACTAATCAACGATTGATGGTATTGGAGCAGAGTTCGATCCTGCCTTCAGCCATTGTATACACTTCCAGCAAAGGTTCTAGTAGTGTTACTCCTAACTTATTGCTGAGGGGCAGAACCTCCACGAACGTCCGGCTCGAAGGCTACTTCTGTGAGGAAAGCTGCAGCATGTTCCACCATGGAGTGACGGGCTGTGGGTCTGCAACTGAGATTCCCCACACACTGAGGCCCTGATTAAATCAAGCCATTGCACACAGTTACCAGTCGAACAACAAGCATTCCTCCCCCCCCCCCCCCCGCAACCGAGAAAAAGTTCAATTGAATTGTTCAGTTTTTTTTAAAAAGGACACTTTGACTTGGTGGGATGACACTGCCTGCTAATAGTATTTGATTGACTTTTTTGACTTGGTAGCGGTAAGGGAACACTGCCTGTTAATAGCGTTCCCTTGCCTTCCTTCACATGCTGAAGAGAAAACGGGCAAGAGGAGACAGCGCCAAATCCCAGCTTGGACAACATCCCGCAGCTAGGCAGGCCAATGAATGGAGGCCCGTCCATAAGCACATGAAGCAGCGAGTTTGCCAAGGTTAAAGGTGAAGGGGAAGTTGGCTTCAGTTGTTCCCTGGGCCTTATTATGAGTATTACAGGCTACAGCAATGAATAAGATGTCATTTATATCTGATTTGTTCTCCTGCACCACAAAAATCCAGTTCCAGACAGCATAGTCTCTCAACATTTATATCAACAACTGTCAGAGGCAGGTAATCATTAACAAACTGATGTGTACAGTGGGAGCACGTGCGAGGGATACAGATGTCTGGTTTAGAGCACTATTGTTGCATCCCTGGGTTAAGTAGACATTGGGCAGTGCGAGTCAACTCTGGCATGTAAGGGGTGTGGGATCCACTTACGGGAGTGACTGAAGTCGCTGAATTGTAAAGCTTTAGTACATACCAGTTTCAAACAGTATTCCTGTTTGGGATAACCACTACTGATGTCCTTTGTACATTAGCATTTTAGTAACACTGTCTCTAGCAAATGGATTCTTTATCTGATCTAATTTCGGAACAAACCACTCTCTACTCTTGTAGCTCGACCATCTGCAGTCATCCATTTTGAGCTCAGCAAATCAGCAGCCTCCATTTTAAACTTAGTGACGCTGCTATTTAAAAGTATGTAGGCTTGCCAAGACAAAAATACAATTTTTCTCATAGTTTGGATAGTTTGGTGCGGATTTGCTGAATATTCACGACAAAGACAAATTTGCAACAGTAATTGCAATGGGAGTTTAGCACACTTCTGGCTGGAGTAAAACTGAACGATGAACTAGCAAAAAAAAAGAGAGAATTTTTACCTAACCCAGTGGACACTATCGCGTTGAATTTTAAGTTTGTTCGGGTCCCATAACCTATAATACAGACATTACATCACAGAACACACAAATACGGAAAAATCAATTGTAACGGTTTATGATAATATATTGATTAAAGCAGTACGTTACAAAGTAGGCTAGATTATACAGTTTGCACATTCATTTATTCTACAGGGCTAGAAAAAGCCACTTCAGATTTTGAAACCTCACAAGCTGGAAGGCATTGCATTGTAAAAGTAATGTTTTGCTGGGCATAGCAGCAGCAATCTGCTGTGAAACAAAATAATTCAGAGGTATTACTTGTGACATCTAATTTATTCAGTAATAAAATGTTATATTTTGACAACACTACATATTCAAATTGGTAGACAATTTTGTTGAAATTAAAATGCAAATGGTTTACTAAAAAGATGTCATGTTTTAATAATAATACCCTTTAAATGACTTCCTGTTTGCTGTTGTTTCATTTCGCTCTGCAGTTACTAAATATACCAAGGTTATTCTGTTTTATGGAGAATAAAAACTATGCTTAGGCAATGTACTAATCCAGTACAAATGTGAAGCATACCATGTATAATAAATATGGCGCCCGAGGCATGACAGACAAAAATGCGCTAGATGGGAGACATTTTTTTATGTAGTTGCTCTCCAACGTTGCTCACGGGAAGCAAGAACTTATGTTCCTTTATAAGGAAGTAAACCAAAACAGAACCGAAACGGCTCTCAAAGTCACCAATGACATCCTTTGTGACTGTGACAAAGGTAAATTATTCCTCCTCATCCTTCTTGACTTGTCCGCAGCCTTTGACGCGGTTGACCACTCCATCCTTCTCCAACGCCTCTCCACCGTCGTCCAGCGGAGTGGGACTGCACTCGCCTGGTTCCATTCTTATCTATCTAATCGTAGCCAGAGAATCACCCGCAACGGCTTCTCTTCCCGCTCCTGCATCGTTACCTCTGGTGTCCCCCCAAAGATCTATCCTTGGCCCCCTCCTATTTCTCACCTACATGTTGCCCCTTGGCGGCATCATCCGAAAACACAGTCAGTTTCCACATATATGCTGACGACACCCAGCTCACTACCACTTCTCACGACCCCTCCACGGTCTCTAAATTGTCAGACTGCTTATCCGACGAGCAGAAATTTTCTCCAATTAAATATTGGGAAGACCGAAGCCATTGTTTTCAGTCCCCGCCACAAACTCCGTTCCCTAGCCACTGACTCCATCCCTCACCCTAACATCTGTCTGATGCTGACCCACACTGTTCGCAACCTTGGTGTCGTATTTGACCCTGAAATGAGCTTCCGACCACATATCCGCAGCATAACTAAACCACCTATTTCCACCTCCGTAACATCGCCCGTCTCCGCCCTTGCCTCAGCTCATCTGCTGCTGAAACCCTCATCCATGCCTTTGTTACCTCTAGAATTGACTATTTCAACGCAGCCCTGGCTGGCTTCCCACATTCCACCTTATGTAAACTTGAGGTCATCCAAAGCTCTGCTGCCCGTGTCCTAACTTGCACCAAGTCCTGTTCACCCATCACCCCTGTGCTCACTGACCTTCATTGGCTCCCGGTTAAGCAACACCTCAATTTCAAAATTCTCATTCTTGTTTTCAAATCCCTCCATGGCCTCGCCCCTCCCTATCTCTAATCTCCTTCAGCCCCACAACACCACCCCCCCCCCCCCCCGCCCGAGATATCTGCGCTCCTCTAATTCTGCCTTCTTGAGGATCCCGGATTACAATCGCTCAACCATTGGTGGCCGTGCCTTCTGTAGCCTTGGCCCTAAGCTCTGGAATTCCCGGCCTAAACCTCTTCGCCTCTCTACCTCTCTGTCCTCTTTTAAGACGCTCCTTAAAACCTACCTCTGACTGAGCTTTTGATCACCTGCCCTAATTTCTCCTTATGTGGCTCAGTGTCAATATGTTTGCCTTATAATACTCCTGTGAAGCACCTTGGGATGTTTTACTATGTTAAAGGCGCTATATAAATACAAGTTGTTGTTGTTGTTGAACCTGTTGTGGCATTGGGTGGGACAATGTGTGGCTTGAGGGAGCAGGTTATTTGGTTTGCAAGGATTTGCCAAAGAAGCAGGAATAACCAATTGGGTTTGGAAAGCGAGGAGATGTGGGAGGTAGTAGTGAGTACTGTGTAATAAACACCGAGGGCTTTTGAAGGTAGTTAGTAGCTGGGGTACCCTGTAATGAAGGAGAAGGAAGGCATAGCGTGTAGTCGGGTGGAGAATGTAAAATGGGTAGTGAATAATTGAGGCTGGCTCTGCAGACTGGGATATTAGGAATTTTGGTTGATCGACAGAGGAAAATATAAAGGAATTGAAAATAAAAAGAAATGGGACGGTGAGGAAGAGCCCTTCAAAAACACCGGGGAACAGGTTTTTAAAATTAAGACAGCGAGATTAAAAATATTTGGGGAACTGTTTTTTTTTTTTTTTTAAACGAAATACTGGGTGGGGGGGGGGGGGGGAGGAGAGGAGGGGAGAAACAGAACAGGGCTTAAAAAAGGACCAGATTGGAAAAGAAAAACAGAGCAGGAAGTAAGGCTTGAAACAAGGACAGTGAAGGGGGGAAAAAATGGAGAAGTATCTATTTGTTTGGCCAGCAGGTCAGGCATCTGCCTTAATTAATTAATTATTAATTAATTAATGTTTCATGTTAGCATTTCCCCCACTGAATTAATTTATTTTTTCCCTCATGTTTGTTCACACCTGATGTGAGGGAATTATGTGGGAGCATAAACATTAAACCTTCCACGATTTGATAAATCAATTGAAACCTGCAGAACAGTTCACATTTAATTTTGCATGCGAGTCATGTGTTCATCTCAATTATTTATTTTCATGTTGATGTCGCATAGCTAGGACCTTAATTAAAAACTTCTAAGGCAAGCTAGCACATGCTAGTGAGAGCTGATGAATCAATTGATACTTACAGCACATTTATTTATTTTAACATGTTGGCCAGTGTATCAGGCTATTTATTTTAACATCAGGTACAACTTTCAGCTGCTGTTTGTGTTTAAGGTGAGTGCTATTCCCTTGCCAGTAGGTATACAATGGCTTGTTCTGTTTTAATGACAGTCAGCCCAGCAGTATATGAAATATTCTCAGAGAGGCTCTATAAATTTCATGGACTTAAAAGCTGTATACAGGTACTTCAGGAGTGTGAACCTTTACCAAATTCAGTCAACCTAACAAGGAATGAGTAAATGAGTACCATAACTGTAATATCCTGGGGACTTAGGAGTACACCAGAACATAAAAGTTTGTTATACTGACTGTGTGGTAGGAAATTTTCTTTAGTCCCTCGCATCCCAATATATCAAACTGCTGTAACACAATTTTAAAAAATCAACTCAATTCAGCACCAGTGATTTGCAATTTTCACAAATAAAATGGACAGAATCCCAGAATTTAATTACCAAGGCAGCACTAAACTGGCTCAAATCCCATTTATATTCAGTCACTTTAAACAGACGTCCAATTGAAAATGGCCTAAATCGCCACCATTCTACCCCACACGTGTAAGCCATTGCAGAAAGCCACACAATTTTGCCTAAATAAACTCTCAAATTTAATGGTATGTATAAAAATCAAATATAGTATTGAAACTCATGCATACCTTAATGTAGCATTAAAAAGTCTAGGAAATAAGCAACTAATACTGAATGACAAACTAAGTCAAATATTAAATATTTCAAGAAACAGCAGCTAAAATAATGGAGAAAAGTATGGTTTAAAAAAAAAACCAATTTCAAAGTTATGGTATATTGTACTATTTCATAATTAAATGACTAACTTAATGCCAGCACAAAAGTTATACTGTAAATCCAGAATGAGCACACAAAATAACTATATTACCACAGAAACGTAGATGTTTATAGCATAGAAGGTGGCCATTCAGCCCATCTTATCTGTGTCAGTTCGTTGCTCGAGCAATCCAAAACTCTGATATCCCATGAGCTTGGGACTCGCCACGTAGCCCCGTATCTTCCTCTGCTTCCCGTGTTCTAACTTGCACCAAGTCCCGTTCGCCCATCACCCCTGTGCTCGCTGACCTACATTGGCTGCCGGTTAAGCAACGCCTCAATTTCAAAATTCTCATCCTTGTTTTCAAATCCCTCCATGGCCTCGCCCCTCCCTATCTCTGTAATCTCCTTCAGCCCCACAATCCCCCCGAGATATCTGCGCTCCTCTAATTCTGCCCTCTTGAGCATCCCTGATTATAATCGCTCAACCATTGGTGGCCGTGCCTTCTGTTGCCTCGGCCCTAAGCTCTGGAATTACCTGCCTAAATCTCTCCGCCTCGCTACCTATCTTTCCTCCTTTAAGACGCTCCTGAAAACCTACCTCTTTGATCAAGCTTTTGGTCACCTGCCCTAATTTCTCCTTATATGGCTCGGTGTCAAATTTTTTCGTCTTATAATACTCCTGTGCAGCACCTTAGGGCGTTTTACTACTTTAAAGGCGCTATATAAATACAAGTTGTTGTTGCTTCAAATATTTCTACATTTTTCACAAATGATGCAGTGATATAAGGAAAGATATACTTGCTCTCGAGGCGGTTCAGAGAAGGTTCACTCGGTTGATTCCGGAGATGAGGGGGTTGACGTATGAGGAAAGGTTGAGTAGGTTGGGACTCTACTCATTGGAGTTCAGAAGAATGAGAGGCGATCTTATCGAAACATATAAGATTGCGAGGGGGCTTGATCGGGTGGATGCGGTGAGGATGTTTCCACTGATGGATGAGACTAGAACTAGGGGGCATAATCTAAGAATAAGGGGCTGCCCTTTCAAAACTGAGATGAGGAGAAACTTCTTCACTCAGAGGGTAGTAAATCTATGGAATTTGCTACCCCAGAGAGCTGTGGAAGCTGCAACATTAAATAAATGTAAAATGGAGATAGACAGTTTCCTAGCAGATAATGGAATTAGGGGTTACGGGGAGAAGGCAGGGAAGTGGACGTGAGTCTAGATTCGGATCAGCCATGATCCTATTGAATGGCGGAGCAGGCCCGAGGGGCCGTATGGCCTACTCCTACTTCTTATGTTCTTATGATCTATGCCTCAACTACCCCTGTGGCAAAGCTCTAACAATACAAGGAAGTTTCTCCTAACCTCTCTCCTCACTCATACTGATCTAGGAAGCAGTGTTGGATGGATTCTAAAAAGTGTTCTCCACATATATGTAGGGACAGTTAAAATTGCCCTGTTATTCTTGCATAGCTCTGAGCTGTCTGCAAATCTCCCCTTTATCTCTATTCGATTCTGCCCCAAAGCGAGTACACCTTCTTGCACCAGGCAACCTCACTTCAGCAAGTTGCAGAATCAGATGACACTGTCACCCAAGACATTGACCTCGACACTCACTGATCCACCTTTCTGTGGAAATGAACAGTTATGCTTTAAATACCTGATAGATTGTGCTCCTAATGGCAGAATGCAAAAGGCACCACACATTATGTAACCGAGTCATATTGATCGAAAGGTCAGTCGTAGAGTCATAGTTTCTGTGGCCGTAGACGTGACTCCAGGATGGTTTGTTGCCTCCCTGGTGCCAGGGTCAAGGATGTCACTGAACGGCTGCAGGGCATTCTGAAGGGGGAGGGTGAACAGTCAGAGGTCGTGGTTCACATTGGGACCAACAACATAGGTAGGAAGAGGGATGAGGTCCTGCAGCAAGAATTTAGGGAGCTAGGTAGCAGATTAAAGAGCAGGACCTCAAAGGTTGTAATCTCTGGATTACTCCCGGTGCCACGTGCTAGTGAGTGTAGGAATAGGAGGATAGAGCAGATGAATGCGTGGCTAAACAGTTGGTGCAGGAGGGAGGGCTTTAGTTTCCTGGATCACTGGGTCTGCTTCTGGGGAAGGTGGGACTTGTACAAGTCAGACGGGTTGCACCTGAATCAGAATGGGACAAATATCCTTGCGGGGAGGTTTGCTAGCACTGTTTGGGTAGGGGGGGGGGGGGTTTAAACTAACTTGGCAGGGGGATGGGATACAGAGTGGAGCTATAATAGGGGGTGATGTACAGCCAAATATAGAGGGAAAAAAAAGTCAGCTTGGAAGGCAGAGCAAATATGTAACGGCACAAGGGAGTAGGGCAAGGCTGGATGGCATTTATTTTAATGCAAGGAGTCTTGCGAATAAAGTGGATGAACTGAAGGTGTTGATGAGCTCATGGGAGTATGATATTGTTGCTATCACGGAGACATGGTTGAGGGAGGGGCAGGACTGGCAGCTCAATATTCCAGGGTATAGAATCTTCAGGCGAGACAGAGGGGGGGGGGGGTAAAAGAGGAGGGGGTGTCGCAATATTAATCAAAGAGTCAATTACTGCTGTAAGGAGGGATGATATCTTAGCAGGTTCCTCTAATGAGGCCATATGGGTAGAACTTAAAAACAAAAAAGGGGGCAAGCACTTTGCTGGGAGTGTACTATAGGCCCCCAAACAGTCAGGGGGAGATAGAGGAACAGATATGTAGACAAATCTCAGAGAAATGTGCAAATAATAGGGTAATTATAGTTGGGGATTTCAACTTCCCCAATATTAACTGGGATAGTCAGAGTGTGAAAGGCTTAGAGGGTGCAGAATTCTTAAAGTGCATCCAGAAGAGCTTTTTGAGCCAGCATGTAGAAAGTCCTACAAGAGAGGGGGCGGTATTGGACCTAAGTCCAGAGAATGTGGCCAGGCAAGTGGTAGAAGTGTTAGTAGGTGAGCACTTTGGTGACAGTGACCATAATTCGGTGAGATTTAAGGTAGTCATGGAAAAGGACAGAGATGGACCGGAAATAAAGGTTCTAAATTGGGGGAAGGCCGATTTTAATATGATAAGGCAGGATCTGGCCAAAGTGGACTGGGATCAGCTACTTGTAGGAAAATCCACATCGGAGCAATGGGAGTCTTTCAGAAAGGAGTACAATGGCAACATGTTCCCATAAAGGTCAGGGGTGGGACCAACAAGCCCAGGGAACCTTGGATGTCAGGGGATATACGAGAATGGATTAGGAAAAAAAGGGGGGCTTTTGGCAGATACAAAGGACTAAAGACAGAGGAAGCCCTAGAGGAGTATAAAAAGTGCAGGGGGATACTTAAAAAAGAAATTAGGAGAGTGAGGAGGGGCCATGAAGTAACACTGGCGAGCAAAATAAAGAAAAATCCTAAGGTGTTTTATAAGTATATTAAGGGTAAGAGGATAACTAGGGAAAGAGTAGGGCCCTTTAGGGACAAAAGTGGCAATCTGTGTGTGGAGCCAGAAGATGTAGGTGGGGTTTTAAATGAATTTTTTGCATCCGTGTTCACTATGGAGAAGGACGATGTAGACATAGAAATCGGGCAGGGGGACTGTGATATACTTGAACATATTAGCATTGAGAGGGAGGAGGTACTAGCGGTTTTAGCAGGCTTAAGTGGATAAATCCCCAGGCCCGGACGAGATGTATCCCAGGCTGCTGTGTGAGGCAAAGGGGGAGATTGCAGGGGCTCGGAGACAAATTTTCAGAACCTCTCTGGCCACAGGGGATGTGCCAGAGGACTGAAGGACAGCTAACGTAGTACCATTATTCAACAAGGGTAGTAGGGATAAACCAGGGAATTACAGACCAGTGAGCCTAACATCAGTGGTAGGGAAATTATTGGAAAAAATTCTGAGGGACAGAATTAGTCTCCACTTGGAGAGGCAAGGATTAATCAGGGATAGTCAGCATGGCTTTGTCAAGGGAAGATCATGTCTGACCAATTTGATTGAATTTTGAGAGGGGGTGACTAGGTGTGTGGATGAGGGTAGTGCAGTGGATGTGGTATACATGGATTTCAGTAAGGCTTTCGATAAAGCCCCGCATAGGAGACTGGTCAAGAAGGTAAGAGGCCATGGGATCCAGGGTGCCTTGGCACATTGGATCCAAAACTGGCTTAGTGGCAGAAGGCAGAGGGTGATGGTCGAAGGTTGTTTTTGTGACTGGAAGCCTGTGTCCAGTGGGGTACCGCAGGGATCGGTGCTGGGTCCCTTGCTGTTTGTGGTCTACATTAATGATTTGGATGTGAATGTAAAAGGTATGATCAGTAAGTTCGCAGATGACACGAAAATTGGTGGGGTGGTAAATAGCGAGGAGGGTAGCCTCAGTCTGCAGGACGATATAGATGGGTTGGTCAGATGGGCGGAACAGTGGCAAATGGAATTTAACCCTGAAAAGTGAGGTGATGCATTTTGGAGGGACTAACAAGACAAGGGAATACACAATGAATGGTAGGACCCTAGGAAAGACAGAGGATCAGAGGAACCTTGGTGTGCATGTACATAGATCCCTGAAGGCAGCAGAACAGGTGGATAAGGTGGTTAAAAAGGCATATGGGATACTTGCCTTCATTAGCCGAGGCATAGAATATAGGAGCAGGGAGGTTATGATGGAGCTGTACAAAACGCTGGTTAGGCCACAGCTGGAATACTGTGTGCAGTTCTGGTCGCCACACTATAGGAAGGATGTGATTGTTTTGGAGAGGGTGCAGAGGAGATTTACCAGGATGTTACCTGGGCTGGAGCGCTTCAGCTATGAAGAAAGACTGGACAGGCTGGGGTCGTTTTCCTTGGAGCAGAGAAGGCTGAGGGGGGACCTGATTGAGGTGTACCAAATTATGAGGGGCATAGATAGGGTAGATAGAAAGGAACTTTTTCCCTTAGTAGAGGGGTCAATAACAAGGGGGCATAGATTCAAGGTAGGGGCAGGAGGTTTAATGGGGATTTGAGGAAGAACTTTTTCACCCAGAGGGTGGTTGGAATCTGGAACTCACTGCCTGAAAGGGTGGTAGAGGCAGGAACCCTCAACATTCCAGAAGCATTTGGGTGAGCACTTGAAATGCCATAGCATACAAGGCTATGGACCAAATGCTGGAAAATGGGATTAGATTAGACAGGGCTTGATGGCCGGCGCGGACACGATGGGCCAAAGGGCCTCTTTCTGTGCTGTATAACTCTATGACTCTATAATGGCACAGAAGGAGGCCGTTCGGCCCATCGAATCCGTGTCTGCCCTCTGTAGGGCAAGCCAGTCAGTTCCATTCCCCCATTCTATCCCCGTAGCCCTGCAAGTTTATTTCCCTCAAGTGCCTATCCACTCTCCCCGTGAAAACATTGAGTGTCTCCGCTTCCACCACTTCCGTTGGCAGCGACCTCACCACTCGCTGCGTAAAAAAGTTTTTCCTCACATCCCCCCCCCTGTATGTCTTGCCCAAAACCTTAAATCTGTGTCCTCTAGTCCTTGTACAGGTACCATCAACTAGTGGGAACAGCCTTTCCCCGTCTAGCCTATCCAAACCCGTCATAATCTTGTACACCGCTATCAAATCACCCCTCAACCTCCTTTGCTCTAATGAAAACAAATCCAGCTTCTCCAACCTGTCCTTATAGCTAAGATCCCTCATCCCTGGAACCATTCTGGTAAATCTCCTCTGCACCCTCTCAAGGGCCTTCACATCCTTCCTAAAGTGTGGTGACCAGAACTGGACGCAATACTCCAGTTGTGGCCCAACCAACACTTTATAAAGCTTCAGATTTGATTCATCATCCTTGTGTATCTCTTTTATATATTAACATTTAAAAAGAGGAAGTGTTGACGATGCAGACATTAGAAGCATGGGGTATGGTGGTACTGAGAGTGGGGTCCTGTGAGGTGTGTGAGTAGTTTGTTTGGTTACTCAGAGTCTGACGGAGATGGAAGAGGCACTTGGGGGTCTTGCACTGATAACAGGGTAGTCCCGAGGATTGTAAGTGGGGATCTGGGCACTGCTATGATAATCTTGAAGCAATGGGGTGGAAGGTCAATCAGTGTGGGAAGGAAGCATTCCAGAATCGCAGAGCAGTGAGATCTGCTGAAGGGTACACACACCCAAAACATCAGAAATAACAACAGAAACTGCTGGAAAAACTCAGCAGGTCAGGCAACATCCGTGGAGAGAAATTTGAGTTGACGTTTCAGGTCGAACCCTTCTTCAAAACTGGAAAGAAAATATAAGACTCAATATCGAGTTCAACAATTTCAGATCATAACCTCGGCCCCCAGCCCCTATTACTATTTTACTTATAATTTTTTCCACCCCTTTGTTTTGGGTCCTCCTTTCCCCCCCCCCTCCTTTCCTTTTGTTTCTCTCTCACCTGGCAGCTGTCTCTTACCTGCCAGTACACTTCACACCTAATCTCAGCTGCCTTTTGTCTCCATGGGCCTATTACCATCTCGTCTAGCTTCGAATACCTTTTATTGTCTCTTTTTCTTCTTTTGTTCGATCGCAGTCTTGCCTTCGATCTATTTTCTTTTCTTTCCAGTTTTGAAGAAGGGTTTCAACCCGAAACGTCAACTCAAATTTCTCTCCACAGATGTTGCCTGACCTGCTGAGTTTTTCCAGCAGTTTCTGTTGTTATTTCGGATTTCCAGCATCTGCAGTATTTTGCTACCAAAACATCAGAACTCGTCTTTCATCTTTACAGATGCAGACTGATGTGCTGTGTATTTCTAGTATTTTCTGCTTTTTTCTTAGAGTAGAGGGTTTGGAGCCAGGTTCTTGATGATTGGAAATGCAACTCATTGGTTTGACGGTTATTGTGATTTCTGAAAACATGGACTTAGTGTTTGGGGGGGCTAAAGAGTCTTGAAAGAGTACAGAGAGAGGAATTAGGAGTTGTCAGTTTTGAAAGGGTCTGCAAGTATTGAAGCAAAGAAATGGTCTGGTAGCATTGATAGGGAGGAGGCCCCAACAGAACGTGTACCAAAGCAGCTTTCCTAGCCACTCACTGCTTTACTCGTCACAGCTGGGTAAAGGGATGTGGGAGTAAAGCAGGTTGGCTTGTGGGGTGTACAAGAGCAATGAGGGGGGGAGCAACACAAATTTGAGCCTAAAATAACAAAGAAACAGATTTAACAAAAAATAATTGTCTCAAGTGAATCACATATATTTTTGTGCAGTGTCACACAGTTGGGAAGGCCAATTAATTAATTATATACACAGTTTTTAAAAGACAATCTCTAAGCACTGTTTTTGCCCAAAACCATCTTTTCCAGCAAAAAAAACCAAGAACTCAACACCAACATAAAGTTTGTTTAAAAAGTACCCGACAGCCCTGCTGAAAAGGTTAGAAGGCTAAGGGTTATACTGAATTAATAAAAATGGGGTTGGTAATTGGGTCCTGGAAGACTATGGCTGGAGTTAATCATATGATCCAGTCAGTCAATTGGGGTAAGTATAAGCAATAGAATAGTGCCACCTATCTCAGAGACTCACAGAATAGAATCATAGAATGGTTACAGCACAGAAGGAGGCCATTCAGCCCGTCGAGCCCGTGCCAGCTCTCTGCAAGAGCACTTCAGCTAGTCCCACTCCCCCGCCCTTTCCCCGTAGCCCTGCAATTTTTTTCCATCAGGTATTTATCCAATTCCCTTTTGAAAACCACGATTGAGTCGGCCTCCACCACCCTTTCAGGCAGTGCATTTCAGATCAGAACCACTCGCATCGGTTAAAACGTTTTTCCTCATGTCGCCTTTGGTTCTTCTGCCAATCACCTTAAGTCTGTGTGCTCTGGTTCTCGACCCTTCCGCCAATGGGAACAGTTGCTCTCTATATACTCTGCCTAGACCCCTCATGATTTTGAGCACCTCCATCAAATCTCCTCTCAGCCTTCTCTGCTCTAACAACAGGAACAACAACTTGTATTTATATAGCACCTTTAATGTAGTAAAATGTCCCAAGGCGCTGCACAGGAGTATTTTAAGACAAAAACATTTTTTTGACACCGATCCACATAAGGATAAGTTAGGGCAGGTAACCAAAAGCTTGGTCAAAGAGGTAGGTTTTAAGGAGCATCTTAAAGGAGGAAAGAGAGGTAGCAAGGCGGAGAGGTTTAGGGAGGGAATTCCAGAGCTTAGGGCCTAGCCAACAGAAGGCACGGCCACCAAAGGTTGAGCGATTATAATCAGGGATCCTCAAGAGGGCAGAATCAGAGGATCGCAGATATCTCGGGGGGTTGTGGGGCTGAAGGAGATTACAGAGATTAAGGAGAACAATCCCAACTTCTCCAGTCTATCTCTATCCACATAACTGAAGTCCCTCATCCCTGGAACCATCCTTGTAAATCTTTTCTCCACCCTCTCCAAGGCCTTCACATCCTTCCTAAAGTGCGGTGCCCAGAATTGGACACAATACTCCAGTTGGGGCCGAGCCAGTGTTTTATAAAGATTCTTCATAACCTCCTTGCTTTTGTACTCTATGCCTCTATTTATGAAGCCCAGGATCCCGTATGCTTTTTTAACCGCTTTCTCAACCTGCCCAGCCACCTTCAACGAGTTGTGCACATATACCCCCAGGTCTCTCTATTCATGCACCCCCTTTAAGATAGTACCCTTTAGTTTTTACTGCCTCTCCTCATTCTTTCTACCAAAATGTATCACTTCGCACTTTTCTGCATTAAATGTCATCTGCCACGTGTCCACCCATTCCACCAGCCTGTCTATGTCTTCCTGAAGTCTATCACTCTCCTCCTCACTGTTCACTATATTTCCAAGTTTTGTGTCATCTGCAAATTTTGAAATTGTGCCCTGTACACCCAAGTCTAAGTCATTAATATATATCAAGAAAAGCAGTGATCCTATTACCGACCCCTGGGGAACACCACTGTGTACCTTCTGCCAGTCTGAAAAACAACTGTTCACCACTACACTACTCAGCTGGGAAAATTGGATCACAGCTCGGTGTAATAAGTTGAAATGTGATAGAATAGTAATGGCAATTGTCTGTCAGAAAATAATCATAGATGAAGTGCTACAGGAAGTAAATGTAATACATGAAGGCATACACAAGACTTTTAGTATATTACAGATAGATAAATGTAGAGACCTTTTCCTATTTATAATGCCAAAAAACCTTAGTGTATCAATGCACTTCCTTCAGAAACACCGTGTAATCAAACTGTACAATGTATGTGAACGGAAAAAGAGACAGAGCACAGATCTATTTAAATAAATGTAATTTTAAAGAATGAGACATGTCAAACTAGGTAACATTGTTAAACTAACATGAACGAGCCTCACTCAAAATGGGTGGGACTTGTCAGGTCTGCGAGAGTTCGTCCCATGGATTATGGACCCACCATTAATTGGATATTTACTTTGATTCAGAGAAAATAAAATAACATCAGCCCTAATGCCTATTAGAATACAAATAAGGCCTGCTTACATCAGTATCTAGAATGCCTGGACTCCCTATTGCTTCAGGTACAAAGGCTGATCATCAACATTTTTATCCACAGTAAAGTAACTGTAGAGACACTAAAAATAAGTTTTCTAAGACTTAATAGAAGGGGGATACAATTACCCTGCTGACTGCGTAAGGTGATTAACAATCTAGAAGATAAGGAGATTATTCATCATCAGTTGTGTGGAATAATACCTTAAGCAACTTTCGGTAATCAGAACTGTTACTAACTAGGCCCTCAATACATAATCATTTTGTAAGAGATCTTTAATTGAGTATCTGTAAGTGGGTGGAATACAGTATTTTGGATGGATCACAGTGTATGAGTGGTATGCTCAATCTAATGTACCATGGTACTATTTCTAACCTAAAAGAAAGAGCTTGCATTTCTATAGCACCTTTTATGACCTCAGGATGTCCCAAAGTGCTTTACAGCCAATGAAGTACTTTTTGAAGTGTAGTCACTGTTGTAATGTGGGAAATGTGGCAGCCAATTTGTGTCACAAAAATCTACAATTGTTGTCAATGGCTGTACAGCCTTGAGGGGCAATGACAAATATCGCCTGTATCTGTTCCTTTGTCAAGCTGTCAACAAGTGACTCTGGCAGATGTTGACTGTGACTTGGCTCCCGAGTCACACCAGTGCACAATCTATATCAGAAAGGGGAATTTCCTGAATGAGGCACTTCAGAACAAGATTTACTCTGGTGTCAAATCCTTGCTAGGTTAAATACAAAAACAACATGTAATGCAAAAGGAGTAGAAAAGAAAGACTTGCATTTATATAGCGCCTTTCATGACCTCAGCATGTCCAAAAGTGCTTTATAGCCAATGTTATTACAATGCAGGAAATGCAGCAACCAATATGTGCACAGCAAGGTCCCACAAACTGTGATGGGATAGTGACCAGATAATCTGTGCAGCATGCAGCAAACCACTATGATATGGGAATCTCTCTCTCTCTCTCTCTCTCTCTCTCACTTGTATTGGAGGAAGCCACCAGACCTGTCCGGGCAGTGGAATCATTGCTTGGGCACTCCAATGATCTGTTCAATAAGGGCTCTGGTTGACCATGGAACCGGCTGCAGTGTCATTCGACCGGCAAGTGTGGGTTTGTGAGAGGATTCATGAGCCAAGTGTACAGGGATAATGAGAGGTCACTGGCCTTTGTCCCCAAGATGCCAGCCTCTCACTTGCTGCACGGGGTGGGGTAGTTGGTGGTGGTGGTGGAGGGGGGGGGGAAATGGAAGTTGGTGCAAGATGAAAGTGTCATGGCTGCTGCCAGGAAAGGAGACACATGCCAACTGCATATTAGTGGAGTGGAAGCCCTTGCGAGTCATGAAGGAAGTGCGCACCTCTGCAAGAGTCCACACGGCGATTTGTGTACAGTCAAGGAGGTCCTGGACATAGGAGAAGCGTGCAATCTGCGTGAACCCTTGGGGACATTGCCCGGCAATTGGGGGGGGAAGCTACAGATTGGGACTTGGTGGGGGTACGAAGAGAGCAGCAATCACTGGGGCGGAGGGAGCTACAGATCAGGTCTACATCTGGGTAGGAAGAGTGGAAATCGGTGGGGGGAGGGGGAGCTACAGATCACGGTTTGTTGAGGGGAGGGGGGAGGTCGACGATCGCAGCAGGAGGGAGAGACCTCAATCATAGCAGGGGAGGCCAAAGGCTTCCTTTGGAGGGGACAGGGGGAGCATTCCTGTTCCTCCTGGCCCGCAAGGAGTGCTGTAAAAGGTACTAGCCTTCTGGATCCGGCACTCTCGCCTCCATTGCGTTGCCTGGTTTCCCGAGCCCTGGTAAACCTGGCTGGCGACCAGTTACATTTAAATCAAGCTCCCAATTGCACTGCGGGAGCCTGATTTAAATATGTTAATGAAGTGTCCCACCTCTAGCGGGTGGGACCCTCGCACGACACGCTGTGAAAACAGCACCGGGTGCGTACGTGGCGGGTTGGTGACGCATTCCCGGTTTTAAAATTGTTAAACCTCCCCCGCCTGTTATCGGGGGGGGGGGGTGGTGGTAGCTACAGATCGCGGCTAGGTGGGGGTGTGGGAAAAGAGTGGCAATCGGGGCAGATTAGTTTTGCATTTAAGCCCCTTCAAGCGCAGGCTGTACCCGCTGGTTCTACTACCTGGACAAGGTTGTCATGGTCTACATTATCTCGTCCCTTTAGAATCCTAAAACCAGCAATCCTATCACGTCTCTCTTTTCCAGTGAGAACATATTCAATTTATCTACTCGCTCCTCACAATCCAATCCCTTCAATCATTCTGGTATCCCCTAAATCATTCTATTTTTTGATGAATGGAACTGTACGATGAAGAATTTGATTTTGTGTAAAGCGCTGATTTAATAACTTGTATAAATGAAGAGACTTGTGTCAGTCCATTTAAATGAGAACCAATACCTGTTCCACATGTAATGTTAAAAGCAGTGAAATGCAGACACTCCACTTAAAGGCTCATTAGTATTTACGGCGTAGCTAAAATATCAGATCATTGGGATGACACTGGGCCCTCTGAATTGGTATTAAAAATGTAAGAAAATATTACGATTTTCTCTTGCACATTAATTCTTTCAAATTTAAAAAGTCAGCTAGGTCAGAAGGTGAAATTGTTTAACTCACAATAAAAGAAATTCCTTTCTGTGTATTATCATCAGTTTATATCGCTAACGCCCTATTTGCATTGCCATAGCAACTCCAGCCCTCCTACACGAACTATAGCAAATGGAGATATGCAAATCAAGTACAGATGTGACAAGGAAAGTAGACACCATAAATAATGCCTCAAAGTGACATCTCCGAAAAGTTGCAATGACAAGCTACAGCCCTCTCTTATCTAATTCCACAGAATCAGGCGTTTTAATTAGAACCCACAGTTCAGCACCCACCTGATGGCTGACCGCTAGGATTTTCAAAGTCTGAGCCGTGCCGAGAAGAAGTTCCCCAATTCCCCAGTCTGTGCTGAGTTAGCTGATCTCGGGCAAGGTGGAGATAGAAGAGCTGCAATTGGCCTCAGGACCCCTGAGCTGGGGAGTGAAAACCAACCGGGGGGGTCACTCCTCTGATCACAATCCAGTGACTCCTACTGGATTGGGTGTCAATGTCACACAATTACTGTGTCACTGAGTGCTTAAATATAAGGCGGGTCCATCATTTGTTTCAAATGTAACCAATTAACGTTGGATAGTCATGGTAGAAATCAAATAATGCACATGTTGCAAGATGGGTACTAATGAGGAAAATCATTCAGCCCACCTTAGCTCATTCATTCAGAAGGAACCTACAGGCTCTCCCCATCAATGCTGTGGCTCAGTGGGTAGAACACACGAGCACAAAATCCAGGCTGACACTCCGGTGCAGTGCTGAGGGAGTGCTGCACTGTCGGAGGTGCCGTCTTTCGGATGAGATGTAAAACCGAGGGTCTGTCTGCTCTCTCGGGTGGATGTAAAAGACCCCATGCTACTATTTAGAAGAAGAGCAGGTATCCCTCAATCATCATCACTAAAACAGATTACCTGGTCATTATCACATTGCTGTTTGTGGGAGCTTGCTGTGCACAAATTGGCTGCCACGTTTCCTACATTACAACAGTGACTACACTTCAAAAGTATTTAATTGGCTGTAAAGGGCTTTGGGATGTCCTGAGGTCGTGAAAGGCACTATATAAATGCAAGTTCATAACTCTTTCATATGTGATTCCAGGGTTTTTGCCTCCATTACCCTATCCAGAAGCCCATTCCATGGCTGGGAATTTCCTTGGTGCTGCTGTCACCCCTTCAGCGGAAGAGTGGCGCAACTCCCACTGACGTGACTGAACGGGGGGGGTGGGGGGGATGGGGTTTTCCGCTACATTTACAGAGGTGCATCGGCAGCAGCTTTGAGGAAATTCACGGCCCCTGTGCTGATCACACTTGTGTGCGAAAAGCTTCCTGACATCAGTCCTAAATTTGCCTTTCGCTAGTCTCAACCTGTCGGTGTGACACCATGTTGAAACATTGAGCAGACCTGACCAAAAACAATACAATTGTGACTTTGTTACTGATATGTTTATGTGGTCAGGCGCATCCATGTTTAAAATGTGATATCGCACGGTGTGCCATCCTGTGTCTCCGGTATTATTTACTTTGGTCATATATTTTCCCCGAACCCTCTGAATTGTTAGCACTGTAAGCATTTATTTCATTGCAAGTTGCTGGCTTCCTTTATATTCTCTGACATGAATCAGTCATTCATGAAAGAAAGACTTATGAAATAATACTGAGCGGCCTGGGGGTGGCGTTGTCCAGGGAGTGTATAAATACTCGGGCACGGGCCCAGCTTGCGCAGGACATTCTTAACAGGAACTAGTGAAGGACACAACTAGACCTCCATGTTGTAAAACAGTTGATTAACGCTTAGATCAAGTGCCTAGTAGTTTTCTTGTGTCATTCTCATCCGGCCATGTTTAGCTGCTGCAGCAAGCACTGTGTGGGCAACTGTTCAGCCGAATATTTTTCTCTAATCTTCACTCCCACTTGCAAGAAAAAGCTACGGAATAGTACTTCAGTTGGAGCTCAGCTTAAGAATAATGCACCTTCTTAGATTTGATCTGAAGGGCTTGCAACGAATGTTAAAAATATTTCATTTCATCGTCTTTTTGAATCTAAGAAGTAGCCTGGTGCCAGCAGATCTTGGGATCCGAAACATATCTTCTTTTGATCTCGGTTATGGGAATAGATTGCTGTTTTAGGTCGTATTTGCTGTAAATAGCAGGAATTCCTGTACTGTAATAAAAAGTTGCTCGTTGACCATTGACCTCTTGACCATACACCCAGCTGTGAAACTTGCTTGACTGGAAAAATGTAACAGCAGTCCCAGCTGTGCAACTTTGTTGTAATACGTGTGAATTTGATTAAGTCGCAGATTTGCAGAAACATATGTGTGTGTTAGTTGTACGGTCATATTTTATTTATAAATTATAATCTCATCAAGTTGGCTAGAAGTCTAACTTTTGAAGGAAATTAAGTGGATACAATCTGGACTTTTGCTGTGATTCTGAGCTTGGGCTAGAAGGATCGATTTTGTAATGTATGGCTGCAGTTATACACGTCACAAATTCAACTTCTATTCAACAATAGCATCAAAAGTGGACTGAAGATGAAAGGCGGCAGATCTTGCCAATCCTAAACTTATTATTTTCTACTGGCGTTTGTTAAAAAGGGTAATTAACCCACCGTGATCTTTTTCTCGATGTTTTGATGTTTAATTATTGCACTCCTTCCACATATTTATGTTTCACTTCTCTACTTTAATTGTGAATTAGAAAACCTGATTGGAGTTTAATAATCCAGCAGTTTGATGGCAGTGGTAAGTACAGCAGCACGAAAATCCAGTATACAGATAACTACAAATAGGGTCATTGTTAATATTGTAGGTCGGACAACTCTGCAAAGGACAAATCTCTGGTACAATACAGGTTCTGGATCTTAGGAGTCAAAGTCGACCTCCAGGAGATTGCTGTAAAACCATTGATTCCATAAAAACCGGAGTATTTGTAACAGGGATGATATTTGTCTGCACTTTATAAGTAGTTAATTGTGTGCGAAGTATTTTGAAACACTTTGACCTATACCCTTTGCTTTCTGTTCTCCAAATATTCTCTATCCATTCACCTTAATTCCATTTGCCATTACCTTTGCCGTAAGTTTCTTATGTTGTACTTTATGAAATGCATTTTGAAGATCCATATAAACCACATCCACTGCATTTCCTTTATCCTCTCTATTATTGAAAGAATTCTATAAGGTGCAACCTGCCTTTTAGAAATCTGTGCTGACTGTCGCTGATTAAATCATGTTTCTCTGAGTGAACAGTAACTTAATCCTTTATTATGTTTATAGTAAATAAGAGCAGCACAACACAGTTCACTGAGGAACATCACTCACCACATCCTTCCAGTCCTGGAAGCTTTATTTCACCTCTATCGTTTGCCAGCACCAACTACATACCTCAAGCTCCTCCACTCTTCTCTGCACTATTAACACTGCGATTGTACCAGCAGTTACCAGTACAGTGCATTTGCTAAAAGTATTCAATGAACAGAGGAAGGGAGGGGAGATTATTATTCAATTTTTTAAGCTACATATTTTCATTTTATAACTGTGAAGACAGACTGACATAGGAAACATTACAAAGTGTTTAGAGCACAGAAACAGGCCATTCGGCCCAACAGGTCCATGCCGGTGAACATGTTACTGATATCCTCAGGCTATCTCCAACATGTCACATAAATTACTTGCAAAGTGCAATCACTGTTGTTTTCTGTAGGCTAATTGCACACAGCAAGGTCCCACAAACAGCAAATGAGATGAATGACCAGTTAAAATGGTTTTTTTTGTTGGTATGGCTTGAGGGAAATATGTTGGCCATGACACCTGGCGAACTCCCGGCTCTTCTTCAAAAAGTACCATGGGTTCTTTTACATCCACCCGGACAGTGGCTTGCCTCATCCAAAAGATAGCACATGGAGCAATCCTGCAGCACTGTGTCCGATTATGTGTTCAAGTCCTGAAATGGGGCTGGAACCCACGACTTTTTGACTTGAGAGGGAAAAGTACTGCCAACAGAGCCAAGCTGGCACTTTACTTGACGAGCAGCAGGGAGAGCAGTGGGGCAGTCGGGGCCATTGCAGCCATTTTGAGCTGGCCGCCACTGGTTTTGATGTTGGTGCTGTCACAGCTTCTACTTCTGGGAAAACAGTGCTTGAAACCACAACGAGCAGACCGTCAAACGTTCAACACCAAAAGTACAGGCTTGCTTTTTTTTTGTTGACCTTGAGCTATTTGTTCCCCTCTGTTTGCAACTATAATTAAGGTAGAAGTGGATTCAATTCACTTGTGCCCTCTGTACCAGCTCCACTGCTGAAGCCAACCCCCGCACTATTTAAAGAATTTTTTGAAAACCTCAAGAGAAATAATAAGGAAATATGATGTAAAGGTTAATCATAATTCTGTCTAGCAAATTAAGTTTCGCGAGGGATCTTATTAAGGTTTAAACACTCTGCTTTATATGTGCACAGCAGCTGTAAGCCTACTCGTAATATATCACTGCACTGTGTGGCCTGGTCCTTTACCTTTTAAACTGCTGCAGTTCTGTTATTCACTGAATGAACCTCAATAATCGATGATAATCCCATTAAGATTTCATAAAAAGACAGGTTAACAGTTTTCTCATGTCCCTGATATTTCTAAGCCGTTAGTCTCTCTGGTCCCTTCGGACCATTAAGTGCTAAATTCAACAGTGCTGATTAATGAAGCACCGGAGCTGTTTTGAATCTCGGCCTACGCCGTGACACCATTATCCTGCCAGGAGCAGGGAATTCCCCACACAGCCTCATTTTTAAAAAGCAGCCTCAAAAAGCTTTTCCTGTCAATCTGGGACCGAGTGTCAATTTGACAGGTGCGGAGAAAAGGAAACTGCGGGCAAATAAAATAGAATTAAGGGCGCAACAGTGATCCAAAATGACTGCCTTTCAGCTATAAGCCCAGTGGAACAAAATACACCACTAAGTGATGTCAATTATGAAAGCCACGTGCGGATGATGCAAAAGTAGAGAGATCGACTAAAACTGAAAATTGCATGAGAGAGCTGAATTAACAGAGGATCATTAACTCAAGGAGTTTGCGCTGTTGTGCTATTTCAGTTGTGTGGCAAGCTAACTCAGCTCCCTCACAGAATCAGGGTGAACGGAATGTGCACAAGAATAAAGGCCCGACAATTCTAATATCCCCACCTCAATAGCGATATCTTGCTTTCTTTCGTTCTCCAGTAAGAGAAACACTTGCAAATCTCACGGACAGATTGTCCCCCGCAGAGAGGGAACGGCAGAAAAGGAGAGACAGATAAAGAGAGAAAAAGAGGAGAGAAGAATACATTAATGTCACTTGTCCATTGTCTGCGGCCCAACGCAATGTATGCTGCTTGTCACTCTTAGCCATAATTATATTTTGCCGTGTGTGGATGTCTCTGCTATACAGGGCTCCTGGTTATTGTCAGCAACATTCATAGATGGAGAGATCACAATCCTGTGTGGTGGGAGATTAGAACCTCCCACGTGAGACTCCAGACGAATGCCGGAGAATCAGTTGGCTTGACAACAGCACCTCAGCAATGTCTAGCGCCTTCAGGAGAGGAAGGGAGAAAAAACATTGACACAAAAAAAAATCCCCATATCAACAGGAGTAATAATTGTGCTGCATCTTTATTACCCAATGTAAACTGAGGAGAAAAATAAAGCCGTTTTGGTCTCCTTATTTAAGGAAGGATATGCTTGCATTGGAGACAGTTCAGAGATGGTTCACTCGGTTGATTCCGGAGATGAAGGGGTTGTCTTATGAGGAAAGGTTGAGCAGGCTGGGCCTATACTCATTGGAATTTAGAAGAATGAGAGGTGATCTTATTGAAACATATAAGATACTGAGGGGGCTCGACAAGGTAGATGCAGAGAGGATGTTTCCCCTCGTGGGGAAATCTAGAACTCGGCATAGTTTCAGAATAAAGGGTCGCCCTTTTAGAACTGAGATGAGGAGGAATTTCTTCTCTCAGAGGGTCGTAAATCTGTGGAATTCTCTGCCCCAGAGAGCCGTGGAGGCTGGGTCATTAAATACATTTAAGGTGGAGCTAGACAGATTTTAGCAAGATAAGGGAGTGAAGGGTTATGAGGAGCGGGCAAGAAAGTGGCTTTAAGCCCAAGATCAGCCATGATCTTATTGAATGCCGGAGCAGGCTCAAGGGGCCAAGTGGCCTATTCCTGCTCATATTTCTTTTGTTCTAAAGGGCCGGAAATTGTGTTCCCTTGTGTTGCTAATGCAGGTGTGGTGCGGAGGGCGCAGAAAATCTGGAATATCGTCCCTGAGCTGGATAAACAGTGGCCCAGATTTTATGCTGGATCTGCGATGTGGGCACAAGTGGCTTGCACTGCCTCATTGCACAAGATTCATCGTTATATGGATGAGAGACATTCCGGGGGAAGAGTCCAGGCTTCTTCAGAAATTATGCTATTTTGAGCCATCATGATGTGCCAAAGAAATGTTGAAGCAGAGAGTGGGCCTGCCAGCACAGCGTGCCACGCAGCTTCTTAAAGGTTGAACTAATTGGCCTTAAAATTCACAACTGTTCCAGTGAAATCCTGCCATAACTTTGGTAGGAATCCTCTGCAATGGGCGGAATCCAGGCCAGGGCCCAGATCTTGGTATCCAATTTTACTGAGCTTGTTCTTTGTTATGCCCGATTATTTATTTTTGGGGGGCTTTTTTAGACTTGCGAGAGTTTCCGAATTTCTGTGTCCTTTTTAACGTGGAGTGTTGCAGCCATTTGGAGCCATTTATTTGGGAACCTGACTTCCCCACCCCAAAACATCCAGTCCTTTTACCTGACCAAGACAACTTGGCCCACACCATGGACATTCCTTTAGGGATTCTGCTCTTCTTGAGATCAAGGAGGGGGAAAATGGACCAGCAGCAAAAGATGAGTCAGAACATGAGGCACAGCATGTGGAACTGTCAGCAGCCCTTGAGCAGTGAGACAAAGATGAATCCAATACCTCCTGCAAAACCATTTTTGGATTGGTTTCCCTCTGGCAAAAGGGTAGTGAGGGAGTATTTAATGGGCATTTTCCCCAACAGTGAAAAGGCTCCATACAAAGGACTGTAAAGACAAAATAGCAGTCCAGGTAAGCATGCAGCAGATGAAGATGAAAATGTGCATTTTTTAAATTTCAGGCATGACCCTGTAGAGCACTACAAACAGATACCTGGAAGACTGCTGCACTTTGGCAGGCATCTTGAGGGACTTCCTTCTTCATCTGGACAGCTGTCCTCCTAACTGCATAAACTGCAGGAAACTGCTCTGCCACATCATCCCATGTCGCTGCCACTATATTTGTTGGGGAGGCCACCCCTCATAATCCAAAGATGGCACGCTTCCTTGTCTGTACCTCCTTTAACATGACTTCCAAGGCACGCTCGGAAAAGGCAACATTCCTGCCTGTACCCTGGGAATTGACAGACTTTGTGCTCACTTTTCCAACACTTTCACCAAAGCTGCTGTCCAAATCAAGTATGGGCCAGGTGGCCTCGGCCAGGCAAGCTGGTTGGATGTTTTTGGGGTGAGGAAGTCAAGTTTCCAGAACAAATGATTGCTCCACTCTACGTTAAAAAGAAAGTGTCAGTGCAGTTTTAAGGTGCTGCACTTTCAAGACACCTTTCCAGAAATGACGCTATCCCCTTGCCTTTGTGAGCCTAGTGAAGTGTGCTGGCAGTGCAGTACCCATATGGTACTGAGGGGAAAACGCAAACCTGTCCCTGCACCAGCAGCACAATAGTTGGCCACAAGTAGCATCAGCACGCAGATCCTGGTATTTTTCTGCCACGGGTCAAACATCTCCAGACTCCCCACACTGACTAGGAAAGGAATTTGAATGAAACATGGTCACAGCTTATCACTTACCAACCAGCTCTCCTCATATGAATCTCCATCCTACCGTTGCACAGCTCATATCCTTAAAGCTCCTTGCAGGCCTGTGATTGACAAAGGCAGCAGAATCTGCTCCCTATTATAAAAGATAAAGGTCTGACAGACTCGCTTTTATAATGCATTAGCTGCTGCCGAGTATTATACTGACATACATTCGTAAGAAGACAATTAGACTGAGCTCATTATGCAAAACTTTGGGATGTATTCTGGTGGAGGTGCTGGGACTCAGTGACTTGCTCAGTAATCCAATGTCACATAGCCTTGTCACGACAGTACAGGCAAAGACAGCTATCTTTGGACTTCCGTGCCATTTGCTGAAGGCTGCCAGAATCTACAGGCATTAATTGAGGAGGTCACTAAAGCATGACAAATCTGCTTGATTTACTCCGTGATTTACAGCCGTACAGATGAGCAATGGACTGTATTAAAGGCACAGGCTTCTCCTCATGCCTCCTCCAAGTTTACCCTGTTTTTATCTACTCTCCAGCTACCTATTTTTTAAAGCATATTTTAGTAGGACGGCAGTAGGCCACTGTAATTGGCCTCGGTATCCCCAAGGTAGTGAGGCAAATACCAGCCAGAGTTCCTGCTCCTGGTCTCCATCCAATAAGTCCTACTGGAAGGTGCGCATGTGTGGACGTTGGGTGAGGACAGCATCGGACTGAGCTGTGGTGGCCTCTGTGATAAAATAGCCTACTCACAACCACTGTCCAGATCCTCATATCAAGAATGGCCATTTGGGCAAGGTAAGCAGCATCTGTAGAAACGTAGACTGGCCCGGATTTTGCGGTCAGTGGTGAACGAACGGTGCTCCTGGAGGAACAGGGCAAATCGGACAGCAACTTCCTGATTTCGGCATTTAACTGCACCTGTGCGGACGCCGGACGTTGATGTCAGATTTACTCGTTAATAACGATGAGCGCTGATAGACTCACCGTTATTCCTACCGCAAAATCCGGGCCAATATTGCATCGAGTCAGTGCCTTCAGGAGAAGGAGGGCAGAAAAATTATCTCAGGAAAATATGAAAGAGTTCGTACTGGTAGGTTTCCTAACATTATGAGTTGAAATATTTTCTCGTATCACTTTTCAGTGTGATACAGGAATTCTTTTTAAAAACATTGGGCCATAGTTTGCGACCCCCACGGTGCAAACGAGGTGTGCCCGCACCCGTAGGGGGTCGCGCATGTTCCGAGTTTAGGCCTGCGAAACGCATGCACTAAAACCCGGCACTTGCGATCTGGCAAGAATCTTCTTGACAGGTGATCCGCATCCCCGGGAAAAGGGCCTCCGCGGGTGGAGAGTTGCGCTATTTGGCCAACTTCTGCCCAGTGAAACTCTTACGCAAGGCCTGCTTTTACCAGCGTAAGAGTCTTAAAAAAACATAAAAATAAAAATTTTTCATTCATTTAAACATTAAAGCACATGAACAATAAGGTAAGTTTATTTTTAGACCATTTAAAATATGTAAATTTATTTTTCAAAAATATAAATTTTTGTTTTAAATGTTTAATTACATTGTATTTTAATTAACTTTAAATATGTAATTTTTTGTTATGTTAAATCTATTTTTAATGTCATCCCCATTCATAGTTATGGCGGTTCTGTTTAAAGTATGAATGGGGTTCCCCCTTTGATAGCAAAATACTGCGGATGCTGGAAATCCGAAATAACAACAGAAAACACTGGAAAAACTCAGCAGGTCAGGCAGCATCCATGGAGAGAGAAACGGAGTTAACGTTTCAGGTCGATGACCCATCGTCAGAACTGGAAAAAAGCAGGAAATGGAAAGCAAGTTTAGGGTCTGGGAAAAGGGGGAGGGGATGAAAGAATGTTTTTTTAAGACTCTTACGCTGGTAAAAGCAGGCCTTGCTTTCACCAGGTGTAAGAATTTCACTGGGCAGAAGTTGGGCAAATAGTGCAACTCTCCGCCCGCGGAGACCCTTTTCCCAGCCCCTAAACCTGCTTTTTTCCAGTTCTGACGAAAGGTCATCGACCTGAAACGTTGGCTCTGTTTCTCTCTCCGCGGATGCTGCCCTGGCCTGCTGAGTTTTTCCAGCATTTTCTGTTGTTATTCCCCCTTCTTTGATTGGTTGGGCCGGCCCACGTGATCCTAGGGATGCTTGCAAACCGCATGCACCCCTGGGATACGTGGGCCTCTAAGCAGGCCTACGTGTAGAGGCCCAGGAGCGCAAGTGTCGAACCTCCGTGACTATCAGATAAGTTCGTAGATTTTTATTTTGCTAGTCGGAAGCCTCCGACCACAAATTCAGCCCCAATATTCTTAGTGTATTCTTCCGAGATGACCCTGACCCAGTAATGATCCACGATTGGATCACTTTGTCAACGTTACTTCAAATCCACGAAACAGATCACTCCTCATCAGAAACCCATGGGGGTTAAAAGACTGGCCTTTCCTTTCTGGGTTTAAATCCAGCCAGCCAGACAGACAGGATAAAAAAGGTCCACTGTCCGCTGGCTGCAAAGGATCCTCCATGAAATGAGGTTTGTGCTGTTTGAATCCAGGCAGTGACAAACAACCTCTAATTCAGCACTAATTTGACAATTTCTGTAAAAGAGCGGCAACAGGATGCTGTATGGGGAAAATGAAAAATGTCGCACTGGTGCAGTGTGGGGCTGCTCTTGAGGTTGGGGCTGAAACACTTTTTTTGTTCGAGCAGAGTAGGAAACTCGTGTTTACCTATGGCTAGGAATCTGATCATAATGGGGAGTGGGATTCCCTCACTAGATTCTCACAATTATTGGAAGATATTGAACACTCAAGCATTTTATGAATGGAATTATATGAAAATGGCAGCACCCAATGGGGAATACCACAGTGCACACCTCCATGTCAATCATGGATTCTATTGCCAGTACTCTTTGTCACTCAGCTGCACCTGCCACGATGTTACAGTTGCAGACGGGTTCTGGCAGTTCTTGATGAAGCAGCAGGCTATGGTGAGGTTAAGGTGCTAGGTTACGAGGGGAAAGAGGATAAATCAATCCAACCCGCACCAGCGTTAAGTGATTTCTTGTTGACTGTCAAGGAGCAGCACAGATGGTTGTCATGGGGATTTCCCAAATCATCCTCTGAGCTGAAAAGGGCTGGGAACGGACCCAACTGAGACAAATAAACAGGGAAAATAACAAACAGAGAATATCTCGCCAGTACCAGTGAGTTTATAAGCATTCCGTTGTGGCCATGAAAGACCCATTTCACACAAGGCTGCAGGCACATGGGCTTGTTTTCCTTGGGGAAAAAAAAAGCCCAGGCCTTATCGCCACTGTGATACACAGTTTATTCTGTGGTCACTTGGTTCCAGGTAGCATCTTAAGTCTTTTAAAAATTGTTTTAGCAAAAGCTATATACAGGAAACTTTGTGCTATCCGGCACCGACGGGACCGAGCTGTTGCCGTTCCCTCAAAACTGCCGGACACACCAGCGTTAATGTTGAAACATACGGAGCTTTTCATCTCCGTATCTGACAACAAACACTGTTGTTTAGCAACAGCTTCTAAACAGTCGGCCCGTACCTTGGAAGCGTCTCTGTAGCTTAGCAACAGCTTCAGAGAGACTTTGCAGAGCCTGACTGTTGGAAAAAAAAGCCACGAGAAGAAAAAAATCCGAACAAAACGGCTCCTGATTTTTGCTGGTGGCTCGAGCTTGCCGGACACTTAGCCTCCGGATAACACAAAGTTTCCTGTAGTTACTTCTCTTTAGGTTCCCCCTCTGCTTTGCAGTTTTCCACAGACCTGATGGGCAGGCAAGAACCTTAGTCCTAGGCTTTTTTTCTTCCCAAGGGCAACCTTGAGGCAATCCGTAATGGGTGCCAGGTGTGAAAGCAGCAACCCCACGCTCTGAACTTCACATTGACATCTCTCTTCTCCCTCTCTTAGGCAGTCCCTCGGAACCGAGGATGACTTGCTTCCACATTAAAAATGAGTTCTCAGGTGACTGATGAGTCCAATGCGGGACCTACAGTCTCTGTCACAGGTGGGGCAGACGGTGGTTGAAGGGGCGGGTGGGTGGGGTGCTTGGGTTGACGTGCGCTCCTTGCGCTGCCTGCGCTTGGCTTCCGCTTGCTCCCGGCGAAGAGACTCGAGGTGTTCGGCGCCTTCCCGGATGCTTCTCCTCCACTTTGTGCGGTCTTGGGCCAGGGATTCCCAGGTGTCGGTGGGGATGTTGCACTTTTTCAAGGGGGCTTTGAGGGTGTCCTTGAAGCGTTTCCTCTGCCCACCTGGGGCTCTCTTGTCGTGTCGGAGCTCCGAGTAGAGAGCTTGTTTTGGGAGTCTCGTATCGGGCATGCGGACAATGTGACCCGTCCGTCGGAGCTGATCGAGCGTGGTCAGAGCTTCGATGCTGGGGATGTTGGCCTGAGCAAGAACACTGACATTGGTGCACCTATCCTGCCAATGGACTTGCAGGATCTTGCGAGGCAGCGTTGGTGGTACCCTGTGATGAATCATGATGAAGGAGCACACCTATCAAACTGTGGACCAGGACAATGGAGTAGCATGCACTGCACCACCGCAGTGACTTTTAATGTGTTAATAGGCGAGTGTGGCGGAGGCAGTGAAATTACCAATCATGCCACTGAACAGCGTTAAATAAAATGCTGATATTAAAGGGGTGATTTTCTGACTTCGTGCTCCTCGTGGTGAGCCTCGCACATCAGAAATCCGACAACGGTTTGAAAATCCTGGACAGTGCTGAGCCCGAATTTTCGATGTGTGCTCTTGGCAGGCAAGGCTCCCCGCTGGGAGTGCAAGGTTGAAAAATGACCCCTTAAGTAAGTCTTTTCTGGAGGATTTTTACAAACGTCTGCAACTCTAGTGGAAGGATTTATAGAATTCAATAAAATATGGGTAGTTCACAGCTTGGTTTTCCAGTGTTACTGTCATACTGTGCTCTACTAATCTAGTTGGACAGATCCATATATTATGAATAGATTGCTGTCTCAGTAGTACATAATCATAGCGTTGAATGGGCTCAGCTCCCATTTAGGCAATTTACTCTCTTTCTATCTGTGAATCTCCGAGTGTCTGAATTGCCTATGTACGCTGCACGTGCTCACCAATGCCACCTTGTGGTCACAGTAGATTTTTTTCTTCCATATAAAAACTAAAATTAAAACTTGCTAATGCCTTGAAATGCGTCAATGTGCTCTTACTAATACTGGGCGCACAATTTCAAGGCATGAATATTTATTTGGCGCTGGGCCAATGCAGCTAGGGGCAGCGTGTAGGTATGTGAGGAGTTGAATGCTCGTCAAGGTAAAGAATGCCAGTGCTGGTGAATTGAACTCTTTTTCCATTGTTGTCAGCCAGCTGGAGCCTGAAACTCCGGCCAATGTATCTTAGCCCCCAACGTGAGAAGGCTATCACCTCATGCGCCACCATGACTTTTTCCACTTGCTCATCAAACCTCATTGTGGTCTCCCTGAGTGAGATTATTCTGTAGTTTATGTCGCATTACAGGCAGCTTTGCGCTATGGGCCAATGTCCCATTGAAACTGCGTTGTGACTAGCCAAACTTTTTTCAACTAGGACCCTCGGAGCTGGCAGAGAGGAAAGACCGTCAATCCATTAGTTTAAGCATCCCCTTCGAGGTTTTGCCTGTGGTTAGCTGCCTCCCTCAAGAGTTTGTGAGTCCAAGATAGGGCAAATTGTACATGGTCTGTGGAAAGAAAGGATCTGGTGGCCTTGTTCTGTATTTGCTTTGTTCCAGGAGGGCAGGAGCTGTTGAGCTAATGGTTCAGGAAGCCAGCCCTGAGTGTAAACAACACAGTTACACCTAAATGCCTGCACCTCATATGATAACTCAGACTCACATTTCAATAATCTGAATATCAGTCAATGACTTAACCTCGCACAAAATGCTGGGAGTTCAGACAGATGTGGCTGAGGTTATCTGTAGACGTGCCTGATTATTCATGTGGGGTCATAAGGGAAATTCTGACAGCAGATTGTGAATTGGCTACTGGTCTCTGTTATTAAGCCCCGAGGAGAGGAGAGGAAAGGCAAGGTTAGTATATGGGGATGGAATCAGCCAACGACAGGGCTCGGATTTTTTTTATCAGCCTCGATATTTTTTTTCATTCTCGGGACGTGGGCATCGCTGGCAAGGCCGGCATTAATTGCCCATCCCTAGTTGCCCTGAGAAGGCCTTCTTGAACTGCTGTTGATACAACTGAGTGGCTTGTTAGGTCACTTCAAAGAGCAGTTAAGAGTCAACCACATTGGTGTGGGACGGGAGTCACACATAGGCCAAAAACCAGGTAAGGATGGCAGGTTTACATAGAAACACAGAAGATAGGAACAGGAGTAGGCCATTCAGCCCGTCGAGCCTGCTCCACCATTCAATGCGATCATGGCTGATCATCCAAATTCGGTACCCGGTCCCTGCTTTCTCCCCATACCCCTTGATCCCTTTAGCCTTGAGAAATATATCCAATTCCTTCTTGAATATATTTAATGAATTGGCCTCTACTGCCTTCTGTGGTAGAGAATTCCATAGGTTCACCACTCTCTGGGTGAAGAAATTCCTCCTCATTTCTGTCCTAAATGGCTTACCCCTTATCCTTAGACTGTGACCCCTGGTTCTGGACTCCCCTGCCATCGGGAACATCCTTCCTGCATCTAGTCTGTCTAGTCCTGTTAGAATTTTATAAGATTCGATGAGATCTCCTCTCATTCTTCTAAACTCCAGCGAGTACAAGCCTAATCGATCCAATCTCTCCTCATACGTCATTCCTGCCATCCCAGGTATCAGCCTGGTGAATCTTCGCTGAACTGCTTCCATGGCAAGAACATCCTTCCTCAGATAAGGCGACCAAAACTGCACACAATACTCAAGGTGCGGTCTCACCAAGGCCCTGTACAACTGCAGCAAGACATCCTTGTTCCTGTACTCAAACCCTCTTGCTACGAAGGCCAACATACCATTTGCCTTCTTAACCGCCTGCTGCACCTGCATGCTTACCTTCAGCAACTGGTGCACAAGGGTACCCAGGTCTCGTTGCACTTCCCCTTCTCCCAATCTATTGTCATTCAGATAATAATTTGCCTTCCTGTTTTTGCTACCAAAGTGGATAACCTCACATTTATCCACATTATATTGCATCTGCCCAATCACCCAACCTGTCCAAATCATCCTGGAGTTTCTCGGCATCCTCCTCACAGCACACACGCCCACCCAGCTTTGTGTCGTCTGCAAATTTGGAGATATTACATCTCGTTCCCTTGTCTAGATCATTAATATATATTGTGAATAGCTGGGGTCCAAGGACCGATCCCTGCGGTACCCCACTAGTCACTGCCTGCCACTCGGAAAAAGAGCCGTTTATTCCAACTCTTTGCTTTCTGTCTGCCAACCAGTTCTCTATCCAAGTCAGTACCTTGCCCCCAATCCCATGTGCCTTAACTTTACACGCTAATCTCTTATGTGGGGCCTTATCGAAAGCCTTCTGAAAGTCCATATACACCACATCCACTGGTTCTCCCTTATCTATTTTACCAGTTTCCCTCCTTGAAGGACATTAATAAACCGCTTGAGGTTTTCACAATAATCCAACAGCCTCATGGTCACTTTTAGTGATACCAGCTTTTTATTTCCAGTTCTTTAAACTGAATTCAAATACTCAAACTGCGATGGTGGTAATTGAAGTCGCATTCTCTGGATCATGAAGTCTCGGCCTCTGTATTACTATCCCAGTAACCTAACCACTACACTGCTGAACGTAAGCATAAACAAAGTGGCAGTACAAGGGCAATTTTCACCGCTTAATGCAAAGCAGTTATGGCAATGCGGTTACAGATCCTCGAGCACTGAGGGAATTGTTCTGGTTGCCTCACATAAGTTAGGCAGTCGGACTGAATCCAAATGGCTGAGAGTCTGCATTAAATCTGAATTCACAGCTGCTGTCAACACAGCTCATAAGTCAAAGTAATTCTAGATCCTAAAGCCCATGACACTGTTGCCTTCTGTTCTCCTTTAGCTATCAGGCAGCTCACAGCTAACCGTCTGCCTTACGCACTACATTACAAATCGAGCATAATGGTGCATCTGATTTTTTAATATGGACAAATGGTACGTCTTATTAAAAACATGTAAAAAATATTTTCTGTTAATTTTGATTATGATTGTACATTATATTAGATGAACATATAGCCTCTTTCTTCACTTGCCCTCTAAACTTAATTAATTTTGCTGCTAATGCTATTGCCCTTCAGCAGTAAAAGGATTTTTCCTTCCTCTCCTGACTGATGCAGGGCTTTGGTTCCATTGATACCAGCAATCTTTTGGAAACTAGCCCAGTGCCAAGTCTTCATGGGTGGGTCTAGACAGCTGGTGTTGGCAGACTATTCCACCGTGAGTAGTATAGCAGCCAAACCTGAACCTGTCCTCCCCAATGTCCAGACTCAATAGGAGCCACTAGTTAACGATCAGAAGGATCAATGCTGGTTAACTTTCCCCACTCATGTCATGGGATCTGGAGGCCAATTGTGGTGCCTTCTCTGCTGCCCGAGTTGACAACAGCTGGCTTAGCACAGGTCAAGGTTCAAGCCTGGAACTTTCTTGAAGTGTATGGCTCAGTACTACACCATCTGGTACGTGTACCCACCGAGCACTCGGGACACCAGCGGATTTATGGGGTGATTCCATTCTTCCAGCGGGAAGCCATGCTTACAGGGAGCACGGGTCAGAGAATCGGGGTGACCATGTTGCGGCTCTATTGCTGACCCATGCTCCCTGTGGGGACTGTACGATTGTAGAATCACCCCTTACAAGTGTCGGCTATAGAGCGGAAATCATTTGTGTGACAACCAAATAGGAATGTCAGTTTAACAAATGGGTTCAGCCTTCATGATTTTAGCAAGATTGAAATATTCTCATCGAGTCCTAGTGACTTAATGAAATCTTCCTGCTCAAATTCATGACTTTTTAAATTTGTTTTTATGGGATGTGGGTGTCGCCGGCAAGGCCAGCATTTATTGCCCATTCCTAGTTGCCCTTGAGAAGGTGGTGGTGAGCTGCCTTCTTGAACCGCTGCAGTCCATGTGGTGAAGGTGCTCCCACAGTGTTGTTAGGGAGAGAGTTAGGATTTTGACCCAGCGACGATGAAGGATCGGCGATATACTTCTAAGTCAGGATGGTGTATGACTTGGAGATGGTGGTGTTCCCAAGGCTCCTGCTGCCCTTGTCCTTCTAGGTGGAAGAGGTCGCGGGTTTGGGAGGTGCTGCCGAAGAAGCCTTGGCGAGTTGCTGCAGTGCATCTTGTAGATGTTACACACTGCAGCCACGGTACGCCGGTGGTGGAGGGAGTGAATGTTTAAGGTGGTAGATGGGGTGCCAATCAAGTGGGCTGCCTTGTCCTGGATGGTGTCGAGCTTCTTGAGTGTTGTTGGAGCTGCAATCATCCAGGCAAGTGGAGAGTATTCCATCACACTCCTGACTTGTGCCTTGTAGATGGTAGAAAGGCTTTGGGGAGTCAGGAGGTGAGACACTTGCCGCAGAATACCCAGCCTCTGACCTGCTCTTGTTGCCACAGTATTTATGTGGCTGGTCCAGTTAAGTTCATATTGAGTAGGGTCAGACTATTTTTTTAAATATAGAATTTACAGCACAGAAACAAGCCATTCGTGCCAACTGGTCTATGCCAGTGTTTATGCTCCACACGCGCCCCCTCCCACCCTGTTTCATCTAACCCTTTTTATTGCTGGCTCGCAGTAGGAGACCTTCATAAGCATATTTTAACTGCAAAAACTTTGTGCATTTAAACAACGCACACTGTGAGCGTGCTTGTCAAATGTTGAATTTGTGAATGCATGGATGGGTCTATCAGACACTGGGAATATACATATCCATACACTTAACATTCAAAATATTTTAGCTATCTATACTGGAATGCAGATGGCGATCAGTCTGTTGAGATTTACAGCATTTTTGAATTGGACCTACATGAAAAATATCCCAGAGGCCGGTATATCTTATGCTGCGACTTTCTTAGAGCTGAGCCGTAATGAAATGAAGTCTAAGATGCAAGCAGCAGCAAACCGCTCTCAGTCCAACTGGTACACGTTGAAACATCATTGTCGCATCTTCATCACCACAAGGGAACAGTAAACTCTGCAAACGGAGTCCATTTAAATAGCGCACTGCAGCAAACAGTCTACAGAGTCTATTTAAAAAGAGTCTCAATGAACTACAGCAAACAGAACTCATGACCGAAACTACAGCAATGTCTCCTGATAATAGCAGGGTAATCCCTCCAGCAAAATGCAGTGAGTAGAGGGTAGTTACATACTACAAATTATGTGCGTAAAATAAATCCCAGTCACTTACAGCAGTGCTGTTTCCAGGCATAATTGATGGGGGAATTATCCAATCATCTCCATTCTGTCCGGGAATAGTGGTGCTATATGCAGCCATGTTAGTGTCCATCTTCAAATAGAATACTAATTAAAACAGCAATAGGCATACCTGGGTCAGAAGCATGAATGTTATTATGACTATTTTTCTGTATCGTGATGTGTTGACAGATTCTTTCTGTATCAAACAGCCTGTGAATCCCCATTTTTGAACTCGTTACAGCTGAATGATATGCTAGGGAAATTTACTGTTAGATATTGTTATGTAACTTAGAGAAATATATTGGATTGCAGTAAATGGCATAATTTACAGTATTCTCCATAGGATGGAAATTTTTCATTTTATTTTAATTCAAAAAATGTCTTTTATTTTAATGCCCTCATCTCACAGGGGCTGTTATTTGGCAGAAGATTAAAAAATGTGAAAGCTGGAAATCCAACATAAAAACAGAAAATGTTGGAAAAGACAGCAGTTAACATAACAGGGTGCCTACCGCCTGAAAAATCGCCCGACCAATGTGGAGTTGGACGAATTTCAGACATCCTTGGGGAGCGGGACATAGCCCTGTGAAACTTTCTGCCCCTGTTCTCCACCTCGTAAACGGGTGCAACAAGGACCAATTTTTATCCTGCAGTGTTCTTTTAGAAGAAGGGCTGTGTCCAGCCAAGAACCAACAATGACTTGCAGGATATGAGTAACATAGAGACCTGCATCTTCATCCTGTGTTGTGGCCGGAATGAATTTCAAACATTTCCAATAAAAATGTAAATGACCGTGTGAATAAGTGTCATTTTGAGTGGTTCTAGACTGTACTATGAAATGCTCATGGCTAATCCGGGATCTGGAGCATAATTTCCAATGTTTATTTAAGTCCCACAGGAGCCTTACTGTGATGGGAGGGGGGCTGTTTGCCCATCGCTATAATACAGCAAACTTTGCAGAAGCAATTGGTATGATATCGATATAGTGGCGCCCCTTCATGCAACAAGTGTACTGCAGCATCGCAGTACCACACATATATCAGAGCACTGGTGCAGTATTTCAAGCTCAGCTTCAGTTAAGCTGCATCGAGAATTTAGAAATGCTTTTCCACAAACTAATTCCACCCTATCACAGACCGTCCCTTTTGTTCTTTCCTCCCCGCCTCCCCCCCACCCCCCCTCTGCTTTCCCTGCCTCTGCACTTGGTTAAAATCTGTTACATCTGTAATTTTTTCCAGTTCTGACGAAGGATCACAGACCTGAAACGATCGGGCTGGATTTTGTCAATGGGGACGCGATGGAGACGGGACTCCCACTTTTTGGGTTGTAGTCCCGCCTCCATCGATTTGTGGCCAACCCACACGATTTTCCCTTGATTGACCTTGTTGAGCCCGCCCAGTGGGCTCAGAAGGCCAATTAAGGGACACCCGGTTACAGGTGACGTCAGGATTGACATTTCATCTGTCAAGAGCTTTTGACAGATGAAATATCAGCGTTTGACAGCTCTGTGAAGCTGTCAAACACTGACAATCTGACTTCTAACTTGAGTCCTTCTCCACAGACTCAGTTAGAGAGCTCTCCAGAACAGAAAGCAGAATGCTGCAACTTTTGACAGCTCGCGGCCATTCTGCTTTCTGTGCTGGTGAGATGAGGGACTCCCAAGACCTGAAGGAAGGAAGCCTGCATTAGGAAGTAAAGGTAAGTAAAACTTATTTAAACACTTTACACACACCAAACACACTTACCTCTGCACTCATGCACACATCACTCACCTGAACACCGGACATCTCAAACCCTCCAAGCCCTTCAGCCCGACGGCCCGCCTCGCTAACTTGGCGTGGTTTGGAGCCGTCGGGAAGCCCACACTTCAGGGATAAAAATAGGGATTAGACCAAAAACTGCCTGTTAACTACCTGTTAACAGGCAGTTAATTGACACTAATCCCCTTCCCGCCTCGGGGAGGCGGCTCCCAGCACAGGTCGGGCACCCGCCTTCTGTGAAACGGGCACGGAGGCTGGAAGGGTTCGTGCCCCCCGATTCTGCAATTTTCCCCCCCACTCCCACCTCCAAACCTGCCTCCACGGGGCTTGGAAATTCGAGCCCGTTAACTCTGTTTATTTCTCTACCAATGCTGCCTGACCTGCTGAATATTTCCAGCATTTTCTGTTTTTATTTCCGATTCCAGCATCCGCAGTATTTTGCTATTATAACAATAAGGGAGATTTTCCTGGTCCATTGCCTGTCCCGGCCCCTGATTTTCCCTCTATACATTTTTAAAATGACAACATTGGGATGAGCAATTTTCCAAACCGGAAAATCTCCCCTATTTTTTTTCTCCAGCATTAACTACTTCTACTTTTCTCGTGTTGGGTCTCCCTGTGCCGTTCAGTGACAGCGGACGGAAGTGGGTAATGTGCCACGAGCCTTCCGTTAATACCAGTCGGAGCGGCTAGCCTGAATCAACGCTTTGCCTCTCCTCAATGATGTGCCCGAGGTCAGAAACTCGGTGCTGTTGGCGAGAATCAAATCCACCAGTGCTTGTGGAGCAGAGCCTGACAAAAATAATTGCAGTAGGGCCGCCCGCCGGCAATGGCTGAACGCTGGAAATTCGAGCTTAGTCTGAGATAGATTTTCCCCCTTTGACAAAAAATTACTTCATTTAAATCTTTAAAAAATCAATTCCAGAGGTCTTTGTTGCTTTGTCAAACATATTTATTATTCAGAGAACATTGCTGTACTAGCAAGCATGAGCATTATAGATACCTTAAAATAATGTATTCAGCAGATTATATCTAATCATTCAATTATCCAATATAAGCGTCAAGAGATGTTCGGTCATGGAGATGCTGCATATACACATTAATACTACAAAGATTTACAATGTGTTTCATAGCCCTCAATGTAAATCCTTTCCATTTGGTAAAATTTTGCCCTCAGAACATTCCCAACATCAATTTAAAATGATTTTTTTCCCACCGTGTAAGCTGCAGCATTAATCCCAGCCAAATTAATGTGAGAAGATCAATTTTCAATGTTGTGGTGTTTTGTGTTGCTCTGCTTTACAGCAATGAATTCACTCATTGTTTATTGAATTCCATTAAGCAGTGTAAAAAATGTAGGAGGAAGATTTCCCCTGGGTGTTAGTAAACACATTGGGCCGGACTTTGCGGTAGCAGTAACGGCGAGGCTAACGGTGCTGACCGTTATTTATATGGGAATCGGACAGCAACCTCCAGGGACCGCACATGTGCAGCTAAACATGGAAATCAGAAAGCTGCTGTCCAAGATGACCTGCTCCTCCAAAAGCTGGGCGATAATGGTGTCTCGCCGAGAGACTTGGCCTTCAAATACATGGAATGGCGTGACGTTGCAGTACTTACCTCGGAGATAGGAACTAAACTCGCCAGAAAAAGTTAGGGCTTGTTCATTGCAGCCCACATACCGTTTTAATGGCGTGATAAGTCTTAATTACTGTGAAACAACCTCTCTGGCACTGAAAATTTACTTTTACAAATGTGGAGTCTCATTCCCTCAGATTTTAATTATTGATGGAGAGCTTAAAAAATAAAGAATATGTAAATAATTTTTTTTGCTTTTTCTTTCTGTCTCTCTCATCTCTCTCTCGTAATCCAATCATTCTTTCCCTCTGTTTCGCTTTCTGTACCTGATTTGACATTGAATTAACTATTCCCACTGACACTTCCTGGTTCAGACTCTGCACTGCTCATTAACGATTCTTCAATCTGATTGGATAAGGAGATGCACAGTTGCTTGCCCTCTTCACGCAGGTCCTAGTTCCCCTGTGGAGGGCGCCGCACCGGTTTGGCTCTCTAATTTATCGTATGTTCCAGTGCAAAATCCCATAGAAAGTCTGTGGACAACTGTAAGTTCATTCGCCATTGAGAGCAAAATCCGGCCCATTGTACATATAGTAGGGAGTCTTCCTCTCATTGCTACTTTTACAAAATTGTAACTGCATTTTTTTGAATGAATTTATGACTTTGTTGGAAATAGTGATCGGGAGATATCTTGCCACTATATTTACAATGTTGCTAGCACATTGTGAAAAGGAAATCACCCCCACCTAGTCCCTAATTTGTAAGCTCTTGTATTCTCATTTATTGGGCAGATGGTCTGGTCCTAAGCCTCAATTCTCTCTTTTTGGTGAAGGTACATAGGTGTAAAAAAGAAAGGTACACCTATTTCCTCCCTTCCCTTGTTCAGATCTTCCCAGCCTGTTGACCAACTACAGGGAAGAGTGAGTAGACAGGTGGCCTACTCCAAGGATTCCACAAAACATGGTTTTTAAGGCAATCACACAGGGTGCACAAGAGAGCCCAGTTCTGACTCACTCACCATTTTTAACTCCCCACAATGGGACACACCTGACCTCTGCTTGCCTCCTCTGTACAGTAGCTGCTACTACATGGACCTCAGTGGATTGAATGCTCAGGGATGTGAACCAACTATTTGGACATTGAAGGATAAGCCCTGGTTTTTCCTCACTGGTTTGGAAGAAGTATGTTACCTCTGCGCTTCTCCAACAGCCTGGCTGAGATCTGATATCTGTGTTAAGGGAAACTACGGAGAGTACCTATGTGACCCAGCATACCAGTGCACCAATATCCTCCTATTGCAGCTTTTAAAATGTGCTTGTGCTTTCTGTCCATGTTCGGTCTGTGTCTGTGGGTGGCTAACATTCCGATGCCACACTATAGAAACTGTTCAGATTAGGCATATCATTTTTCTTTAATTTAAAAGTTAGTGTAATATTGAAATTCTGCCACCAAGAACTACAAACGGCTTCACAAAGCAAACCAAAGACATCAACATTGCCATAACTTTTTCTCCCTTTCATCTCCTGGAGTCCAATAATGGGCTCTGGAGAATCAAAATGAGGATAACTGAATGGACCCCCAAGTGAGCGACATTACTCGCACCTAACAGCACTGTGGGAGTATCTGCACCACGCGGACTGCAACGGTTCAAGAAGGTGGGTTGCCACCCCCTTCTCAAGGGCAATTAGGGATGGGCAATAAATGCTGGCCTTGCCAGCGACGCCCACACCCTGTGAATGGATAGAAAAAATATTATTGATGAATACATTGTTGCGTCACTATGAAATTCCTCTGCGTGCTGTCTTAATGCATTTGTTAACTGATTTAAAGGAAACAGGTTAACGGCTGCGTTAAATTAGTGCAGAATAGTATGACTATGGTTGAGACAAAAATAGATTTTTGCCTTTATTAGTTTTGAATTGAAACCCCTATTGCAAGAGCCAGCACATGAAGGGTTAATAAACTAGATTCGTACAGAAAATGGCCAGTTGGTTCAGCGTGGAACAAAGACTGGTTGCCTGGATGGGAATTGCTGCTGGTATAACATACACATCAGAAGTGAATATTGGTTCTCAAGGCCCAATGTGTGTTGACAGATAGTTCAAGAAAAAAAAAGTAAAGAACTTGCATTTATATAGCACCTTTCACAACCTAAGGACATCTCAAAGTGCTTCACAGCCAATAAAGTCCTTTTTGAAGTGTAGTCACTGTTGTAATGTAGGGAAATACAGCTGCCAATTTCATATAGTAAAGTCCCACAAACAGCAGTGAGATAAATGACCAGATAACCTGTTTTATTGATGTTGGTTGAGGGATAACTATTGGCTAGGACACCGGGCGAACTCCTGCTCTTCTTAGAAATATTCCAATGGGATCTTTTATGTCCACTTGAGAGGGCAGATGCGGCCTCGGTTTAATGTCTCATCCGAAAGACGGCACCTCCGACAGTGCAGTGTTCCCTTCGTACTGCACTGGAGTGTCAGCCTAGATTACGTGTTCAAGTCTCTGGAATGGGGCTGGAACCCTCAATCTTCAGACTTTGAGGCGAGAGTGCTACCACTGGTAGTTCAGCTGAAGCATCTTTATTATTTTAATATCTCAGGAAGGACAGTAAAAGTCATAATTGGAAAAACATATGCACTGAATTCAGTTTATTTATCTCTTCTAAGTTTAATGAGTTGTCTTTTGGTGTAGAGCTTGGGTTTCAATCTAATAGAATGTACATTCAGTCCATCTTTCAAAGAGAGAAGATTTACATGGTACATTCCAATGAGTTGGAGTACAATGGCAAGGGTTTGGTGTTTGATCACTTACTTTGATATTAGGCAAGTGGAGGAAGTCCAAAGGCGGAAGTCACACCCCCATCCACATCAATGGGGCGGAGGTGGAAAGGGTGGCCAGCTTTAAGTTCCTCGGAGTCCACATCACGGAAGACCTCTCCTGGTCCCTCAACACCTCCTCTCTGGTGAAGAAGGCCCAGCAGCGCCTATATTTCTTGAGGAGGCTGAAGGGATGTAATCTGTCACCCCCGATCCTCTCTAACTTCTACCGCTGCACTATAGAGAGCATCCTGACAAACTGTATCACGGTATGGTACGGCAGCTGTAGCTCCCATGACCGGAAAGCCCTGCAGCGGGTAGTCAAAACTGCCCAACGCATCACCGGCACCCGGCTACCGACCATAGAACATATATATCAGAAACGCTGCCTACGGAGGGCACGGTCCATCATCAAAGACCCTACCCACCCCAGCCAGTCTGTTCGCCCTCCTACCATCTGGAAGACGCTACAGATGCATTCGCACCCATACGACCAGATTTAGGAACAGCTTCTTTCCCAGGGCTGTCATCCTACTGAACTCCACAAATAAACACTAAAGCCTGCACATCTGCCAATGCACTTTATTATGGTCATATTTATGCTAATAAACATTTCAACATACATTTGTACATATATAAGTGTCCTAATCCAAATTGTACACTCTCGGGAGCCGCAAGCCTACATTTCGTTGTACTGCACTTGTGCACTAACAATAACAATAAAAGTTGATTTGATTTGATTGATTTGATTCTGACTCTCAGGGGACATGAGGTCCGCTTACATCAGTGGTTGATGACACTGAACCCGAGAGTAAGATCTACTGTAAAATGACAACGGTAATGAATTTGTTGGAAATATTGCTGAAGGCAGCATCACCTCTTAGTTTTAGCATGCTAGATCTGACCAGTGCTATCCAGATGTACGGTTACTATTTTTTTCCATATTATTTGCTTCACAAAAGGTCTCTGGCCTGATTTTCTGAGAACACCCCTGACATTTTAAAATGAGTTTTACCTCAAGATCAGCTGTTAGTTGAGGATGGCACATCGCTAGAACTGTAATGTGCTGAGAAGATCTTGTTGGAGGTAATGTAGAAACTACACTTTCTTGACGGCAAAACCATCAAACCTACTTTGACAATAATAAAAACAAAATGCTGGAAATACACACAGGTCTATCATTCCCATCCTCTTTTTTATTTCAACCATAAAGAAAGAAATACTTGTCGTGAAAGACACTATATAAATACCTCAGGACATCCCAAAGCGTTTTACAGCGAATTAAGTGCTTTTGGAGTGTAGTCACTGTTGTAATGTAGGAAACGTGGTGGCCAATTGCGCACAGCAAACTCCCACAAACAGCAATGTGATAATGACCAGTTAATCTGTTTTTTCAGTGCTGAGGGATAAATATTGGCCCAGACACCCTTCTTCAAAATAGTAGATCTTTTACATCCACCTGAAAGGTCATACTTGGTTTAACATCTCGTCCGAGAGACGGCACCTCCAACAGTGCAGCACTCCCTCAGCACCGCACTGAAGTGTCAGCCCTTGATTTTTGTCCTCAAGTCCCTGGAATGGGACTTGAACCCACAACCTTCTGACTCAGAGGCGAGGGTGCTGTCAACTGAGCCGCATCTTTCCATTTTAATCAAGGCATATTCTTAAACTATGCAATTTAGTAATAAACTGTATAAAACTGAGACACTGCTGAGTGTTAATCAGCCGTTGATATGTTCTCATCAGTCGTTGAGTATATTCAAGACAGAGATTGATAGATTTTTGAATATTAAGGGAATCAAGAGCTATGGGGCTAGTGCAGGAAAGTGGAGATGAGGTAGAAGATCAGCCATGATATTATTGGATGGCTTGAAGGGCCAAATAGCCGACTCCAGCTCCTATTTCTTATGTTCTTATGTTCTAATCCCACAATGGTGCACTGTATATAGTGTGCAGTGTATCTCCCACTAATTCAGAGTTGAAAATATATAACTCCATTGTGTCAAGTCAAATTCTAACATGTACTTTTAGTACCCACACTGCCATCCTGTTACTGCCCAACATATTCAATGCACAGTAAGACAAGTTTAAAAAAAAACAAAAGTAGATAGTATATACAACATACTGAAGAATAACAAAAAGCTGTGACTGAGCTTCAGGCTGTAATTCAGTCTCGGCGTGCTTTCCTGTAGGCATTTGTGATATAATCAAAATCATTCAATTGAATTATAGCCTATAAATCACTGCCATTGGCCTATTACCCTCTTTTTAAATGATTTATCTAAGAAAATTTACCCAGAGTAGCTCCCATGGGTTTCAAGAGTATGTAAACCAGGAGGCACACAATTGCTTCAGAACATACATAAATATAGTGAAAATGCCAATATAAATGTCAGTGATCAGTGCACAGGGTACAGTTAGAAACAGGAGGGTGATAATAAAACATACTTATTGTGGCTGTTCTTCCTATGTGGCAGTTTCAGAGTCCCAGCTGTCTAGACTTGGCCATATTATATCGCAGATTTTAACCCCGCCCGCCTGGCATAAACCGGGCGGTCAGGCAGTTAAAATGACCGCAGCAACTTATCGCCAGCGATCCCACTGCTTTCCCGTGGCCGCACAACTCCCGAATGGGAGTTAGAATCGGTGCTAATATTATCCGCAAGACCTGTGAACTTTTGTGCAAATCACTTTCTTCAGTGCAAATGGGGCTGTTGAGAAGCTGTCAACACTTGAAGGCATGTGGAAATTGCTAGAAACCAGTATGTAAAAAATACTCTTTTTAGCAAGCGCCTTGCTGGCTGCACTCATTCCTGTCAGTGTCAGCTCCTGTACATGTACAGCACACAGCGGGTAAAAGGGAACGATTCACTCCCGTCTGGTACTGTACGGCCCGTGTGTGTCTCAGTGTCAGCTCCTGTACATGTACAGTGCACAGCGGGTAAAAGGGAACGATTCACTCCCGTCTGGTACTGTACGGCCCGTGTGTGTCTCAGTGTCAGCTCCTGTACATGTACAGTGCACAGCAGGTAAAAGGGAATGATTCACTCCCGTCTGGTGCTGTACGGCCCGTGTGTGTCTCGGCGTCAGCTCCTGTACATGTACAACACACAGCGGGTAAAAGAGAACGATTCACTCCCGTCTGGTCCTGTACGGCCCGTATGTGTTTCCTGAACCAGCTCAGGTGTTTTTTTTTTATATGCTGTCAGTTTCTTAATGATTTCTTTCGGAGTCCTGATTAAGTGACTTGAATACCTTGGTGGCTGGTGCAGCATGCATCGTCCTGGTACCTCACGGTCTGCCTCCAGGGGCAACATTGCACCTTGGGAACACATCTGTTCTTCTGACAATGTTGTCTTGGCAATCATTTGTTGAAACAGTAGCCCTGTTCAACATTTGTTCATCTTTTGTGATGCAATAAAATTGTTCTTGTACAGCCATCATCATTTGATCTTTTTAAGCACAAGCTCTAAGTTAGGTACCTGGGTGGGGGCCCCATTCTCAAGCTCACTCCGACGCTGCCCATTGTACGCAGATGTGCTTCCTGAGGGATTGTGGGTGCAGTCTGAGCTGCGTTTTCTCCCTGGAGGCTCCACGTGTCATTGGGAAATGAGGATAAAATTAAATCCTGCCATTTTGGATTAAGTTACAAATGTGTTAATTTTGTTGAAGTCAGATCATTCTGGATTTAGCTCAATCTCGCACTTTTAAAAAGGGAATTACAAAATGCCCCTCTGAATGTGCACTGTGCTGTTTTCATCATCTTGCTGGAGTTTCCCTGACATTGTAAAGGGCAGCAGAGAAGCAATGACAGTCTGTGGCTGTAAAAATAATAATTCTGTTTGAATTCATTAATTTATTAAGAACATAAGAAATAGGAGCAGGAATAGGCCACTTGGCCCCTCGAGCCTGCTCTGCCATTCAATAAGATCAGGGCTGATCTTGGGCTCAAAGCCACTTCCCTGCCCGCTCCCCATAACCCTTCACTCCCTTACCTTGCAAAAATCTGTCTAACCCTTCACTCCCTCATCTTGCAAAAATCTGTCTATCTCCAGCTTAAATGTATTTAATGACCCAGCCTCCGCGGCTCTCTGGGGCAGAGAATTCCACAGATTTACTACCCTCTGAGAAAAAAATTCTTAACCCACCATCTAATTGATAATATAATACGATAGCAAAATACTGCGGATGCTGGAAATCCGAAATAACAACAGAAAATGCTGGAAAAACTCAGCAGGCCAGGCAACAGGTGGAGAGAGAAATAGAGTCAACGTTTCAGGTCGAAACCTGACGAAGGGTCTTCGACCTGAAACGTTGACTCTATTTCTCTCTCCACGGATGTTGCCTGGCCTGCTGAGTTTTTCCAGCATTTTCTGTTGTTATATCTAATTGTTAATATTGATCCATTGTAGTCTTGTGGTGCAGAATGAGTCTATTGTCTCCATTAATTTTGGTGGCATACCTGCATATGATTTCTGGTTATATAGAGTTGACGCTTTGTCTATTTTTCAAGGCAACATGGCAGGTGGATGTACTCAAGTATCAGACATTTAAATCCGATCTTTGGATTCAGCTTAAAAAATCAGCCCAGTCAGTGTGAAATCATAAAGGGACACAAATTGCTCCCACTCATCTCTATACAGTCTTCTGCCTTTTCCCTAAAAGGGCAGTCCCCTTTGGTCAGGCCATGCCCCAACTGCAGGCAAGAGCAGAGATGGAGGACCTGCTATCAGGCCAAACATCTGGTCTGAATCAGCCACTAGGTCAGTAGCCTTGAGGTGATTCTCCCTACAATTTTCTCTGCCCTGTGGGGAAATATCTGGCTACCGCTTGCTACCTCCACACTACAGTACGGCAGCAATCACGAGAATCAGAGCGCTGCATCTCACGACCCCACAGCTACCGGGAACAACATGAATTGTCCACAGGAAGTCCTGGCGATCCATCTCAGCAGGCAATCTCAAAAGCTCACCAACTTTTATTTCAGAAATTTACAGTTGTTGCAATGTCAATAAAAACAAGCTCATTGACCAAGCCAGAGATTACAGGAAAGTGAAATGGTGACAGAACTGATTTTTTGTTATCCAAGGCTACAGTGTAGGGATTATATATGATCCTCACTGTGGAAGGAAATGGTTACTGTGTGGAGGAAGTTTGCGGCAGGACATACTGCAGAAAATAAATTGTTTTCGATATTGAAGATTCTGTTTCAATTATTGCTAGGACACATTTGGAAATTAAACATGTAACTAATTTGTAAAATCTGCAGCCTTAAAGTGGCATTGTCTAAAAATTAAATTAAAATAAAGTTTGTTTGCAGAAGGACAGCCCAATTATGTAAATCATTGTGTCACTTGTGATATCGTGATGAAAATGGCACAGTGCTCCTCTGGATTTCTCCCTCCATGCACAGTGTTTTTTGTAAAGAAGGTGCATCTGTTAAAGGAACTAAAGCTTGAAAATCATCAATCATGACGAGAAGAGCGGCAAGTTTTTTTTTTAGTGAGCCATTTTATTTCAGAGAACTGATAAATGGCCAATACGAGGCCGTCCATTCAGTACAAATGGAGAAAATGTCAACTGCATTATTGCTCACTGTAAGATCTATTGTGCTTCAAAATAAAACAAAAGGTTGGTCTTCCCTTTCTTCCCTGTGGAGTTTCTGCAGTATCAGCAGGGACCTGGCTACGTGGCAAAGGCTATTATGTTTCTGATATTGAGCATTTTGATCTATTACAGCAGTACAATTATGCTTGATGATATCTGTGGCAAAGCTTTCATCAGTGCAGCCAATAAATGCTGCACATATAGCTTCTCGCTATAAAACACGAGTATCTGACAGGCCAGTTTTTCAAGGCAACATTCATTTCCTAAACACTAAAGACCAGTTAGTTATGTAGCCTTTTAACTAAACAATAATACATGAATAAAGATTGCCATCATAAAGCATGAGTTAACTAGTTCCAAATCTATTGTACACAGAATTATTCAACTCTTTGCTGACACAGATTAATTTCAAAGTTTTATTGTGGCTTTCTGAATCGATATAATAGATTTGAAATCCACCCAGCCAGCAGATTTATATGCTGCACATCCAGGTCCATTGCTGGAGCTTAAGGTATAGCTGCTCTTTTGCCAATTATTAATTTTGTGATTCCTTTCAGACACATCCATCATGATTTTAGGTGTTCCAACATTAATTTCAATTGGTCTCACAACCAAGCATATTGTAGCGATCACGGCTTGTTGTGTTCAGAAGAGACAGGAGGGGTGATGCAAAGAAGAGTGCAACTTGGAGGTTAAGGCCTATAAATCTGGCTGTGTAGTGTTCATTTTATGGAGGCCAAACAGCCTTCTGAGTCTCTACTATGGTGGGCAGGAAGTGCAAGCTTATAATGAACCAGAATTGTGCCGCCCGCCATATTGGTAAAGGCCAAAAAATCGTCGTCCAGGGCCCACACCTGAAAAAGGCATTGGGCCTTTTGCAAATGCAAATAAGGAGGCCCCCACTACAAGATTGGTTTGTTCTGAGGCAGGCGGCATGGGCGCTGGCTACACTCAGGAAAATCAGTGAAAAAAAAATATTTACCTGAATGAGGAGCCAGGAGGAGCAGGCGGTCTCCTCCTGACCATGCATTCAAAGAACGCGGACTGCTGCCGTCTACCGCAACCTCAACCCGGGTTCACCGCCACTACCTCCCCGCCTGTTAACCGCTACTTCTCCCCCACCCATGCAGCGCCATTACATCCCCACCTGAACGCCACCGCTACTACCCCAGTCGATCACCGCCACTGCCTCCCCATCTATTTGCTGCTATTTCCCCACCTGTTCACCCCCGCTACCTCCCCACCTGTTCACCGCCATTATCTCCCCCCCTGGTCACACCTACCTCCCGATCCGGTTGCCCCTCTTCCTCAATTACCTGGAGAGCCACTACGACAACAGCAACATCCCGATCTTCAATCGCGCTTCACTTGCGAGCTGCCTGCTGCCCTCCTGGAAAGTGCATTTATCTGCATTTTAAGTGAGGATGAAATGTGATGCTTCTCACATTTGAATAGCCTGCCAATACTCATTGTCTAGTCTGACACATGAAAAATGGCCACTTGGTGAGATGTGGTGGAACGCCCAGTACAAGTCAATGCCTTGAGAAAAGGAGGAAGTAATTGGGAGTAAAAGAAAACTGGCGTCCAGTCGAAGATATGTCAGCTCAGACATCTCACATGACACACCAGAGTCCCAGCTTAAAATTGGTTCTAGCTCAGATTTTAACAGAAATGTCAAAACAGTGATCTTCATTGAAAATGAGCCTGTCATTGAGGTGACCAATTTTGCTTTTCCGTGCTTATTTATAAATCTAAGAAGCAAAACGGTAAAAAAAACAACTGCTGAACATGTCCTTTGATTGGCAGGTTGACACTGAACAGCTTGACCCACGAGGTCGGACTCCATTGCATCTTGCTGTTACGCTTGGATACCAGGAGTGCACACGAGTTTTACTAAAGCATGGCGCTGATGTTAGTAAAGAGAATCGTAATGGATGGACAGGTACAGTAAGACCTTACTCAGAACTGGCAGCGTCAAATCTTTTTTGAAAATACTGTTGAATTACTGTGTTCTAATTTGGGGTTTTTGCAGAAATATTTCTCTCTCCATATTCTCACAGTGGTCATAAATGGTGTGTGTCCCCTATGATTGGACCCTGTACCTTTTCCATAATATTCACTTTCAGAATTGTGTGGTTAACATTTATCCTATTTGTTGTACCTGTGTATTGGGTTAACTATAGTCTCAAGCAACAATTCCACCTTCTTCAGAAACAGGAGAGTATTAAACCAGCGTTTTTACAAGTTAAAGCAACTAACATATCAATTCATAATCCAATAGCAATTAGAAACACAAGAAAATTCAGCAAGGTACAGATATTAAAGGTAGAAAAGATGAGGAAAGTGGTTAGTTACATTTTAGGAGAAAATTCTTTGGAAAATAATCCAGTCTGGATTGAGAAATTCTGCCCATATTTGGCGGTCCGTCCCTTTTGGTCTGTGTCAGTTGAACTTGAATTATAATGTGTATAACACAAGCCTCATATTACAGGGTCCCTGTCCTCAAATCTCAGCATGAACTGAAGAACTGCAATAGGTTTATGTTGTTATCCAGTTATTTTCCTTTATATTCAGCTTCCTACTCAAACTTGACGAGGTTAAAATTCAAGAAAGAAAAATAATCTTTCAATAATCCTAATATGGCCACATTGAATCCTGAAAAATCTCGAGTTAACAAACAGCAGGACCGACTTGTATCAGTGAGAGGCAAAACACCATAAAAGCATTCATTTCTATGCACAAAGCTTTTGCTTAATATTCAACTATCTAGAGATAGTGGATAAACCATTCATTTATTTAATTGACAGGAAAACAGGTATTACTGCGGCTCACATCAAATGCAGCTATTTAGCAATTTAAAATACCAAACTAATCTTATCAAGGGGACAAAGGCACTTGAATAATACGCACTGTCTGGCCTCTTGATTAAAACTGTTACAAGCAAATCCGTACATTTGTGACATACTGGACTGGATGTGCCTTTATTTTGAGGCAGTAACGGTGAAATCAGGCAGTGTGGTGACAGCTACAATCCCCCCACCCCCCGAAAAAAAAATGGCCACAATACTTTGCCAGTGGGTATTCCTGGGCAACCCTGGGAGATCTTTGTCATATTAGTCACGCAACAGTTCGCCAATGTTAAAAAAATAGTAATTGATACTCTATGTAGGTGGGCCTCACAGTTCATTATCTTCTCAATGGTACCTGAAAAACAAAGAGAGCAAGCAGTCCAATTCAATAGACTGGCGGGGTTCCCACAGGTGCAGGACATACGTGGCCTTGAAAGCTCTGAACAACAACCCCCTCAATTTCATGAATAGGAATGGGTTTAATTCAATTGACATCCAGCTAGTGGGTGATGTTAATCATCTAATCCTGCACATGAAAGCCTGCTACCCAGGAAACTGTCAGATGCTTTTGATCGTGTGGCAATCCACCATAACAGCCCTGATGACTCAAAACCATGTATCTAGATAGTTGACTGGTGATCTAGTATATCACATGCAGTCATGGCTGACGACTCCAGTATGACGACAACACACATAGGGAGAGGACATAAGAACATAAGAGAACATAATAAATAGGAGCAGGAATAGGCCACTTGGCCCCTCGAGCCTGCTCCGCCATTCAATAAGATCATGGCTGATCTTGTGTTCAAAGCCACTTCCCTGCCCTCTCCCCATAACCCTTCACTCCCTTATCTTGTAAAAATCTGTCTATCTCCACCTTAAATGTATTTAATGACCCAGCCTCCAGGCTCTGCGGGGCAAAGAATTCCACAGATTTACGACCCTCTGAGAGAAGAAATTCCTCCTCATCTCCGTTCTAAAAGGGCGACCCTTTATTCTGAAACTATGCCCCCGAGTTCTAGATTTCCCCACGAGGGGAAACATCCTCTCTGCATCTACCTTGTCGAGCCCCCTCAGTATCTTATGTTTCAATAAGATCACCTCTCATTCTTCTAAATTCCAATGAGTATAGGCCCAGCCTGCTCAGCCTTTCTTCATAAGTCAACCCCTTCATCTCAGGAATCAACCTCGTGAACCTTCTCTGAACTGCCTCCAATGCAAGTATATCCCTCCTTAAATAAGGAGACAAAAACTGTACCCAGTACTCCAGGTGTGGTCTCACCAATACCTGTACAGTTGTAGCAGGACTTCCCTGCTCTTATACTCATAGAATGAGGCCCATGGGACCACAAGAAGTTTGACAGAGGAGACCACTGGCATTATTGTAATATATGTGGGACAGAGACAGGATGAGTTGCTAGTCCATGTGCTTGTTTATTAGGCCAGAGCGAACTGAGCATGCTCATACTAAGCCATGTGGCAAACCATGTGATAATACATTACACTGCTTTCCCCTTAAAAAAAAATGTATACATTCCCCTCTCAAATACAGCAAAACTATGGTCCCACCTTTCCCAGCATTACATGTACCACATAACAAAACCTCCTGGCTTTGTTTCTTTTAAATGAACTACAAATTCCGTTTAATAACAGGTTTGCGGAGCCGTCCTGATCTCCTTACAGAAGGTTTTGGTGTTGAACCAATTTTCAGGCTGTTTTGTGTTGGTTCTGAACTCAATGAAGTAGATACCACCACTCTGCTTCCCTACTTGATACAACCTTGCTCACAAGACAATTCAGTACGACGGTTATGGAATGGTTTCAACTCTGTGTCCAGACACTGATCTGTCCATCCATTCAAGCTGTTTTCATACTCTTTTCAGTACTGAGTCCTTTTGAGTCTCATCTACAATCTCAGTTGCATTCACGGGAAAGTCTTTGTCAACTGCACCTAACATGAAAATCTCACCTTCACCCCCAACATACGAGTCTTCATGTGGCAACCTGGACAAGGCATCTGTGATTGCGTTTTGCTTTGAAGTGCAATATTGAATCATGTAGTCATATTGTGGCAACAACACTGCCCAATGTTGCATTCTTGATCCGGCCATTGCAGGGATGGCAGATTTGGACGGTTTGTGATCGGTTATCAGGGTAAACTTTCTGCCAGTCAGGAAATGTTGGAATTTCTTGATTCCAACACTATGGCGAGTGCTTCCTTTTCAATTTGTGCGTAGTTTCTTTTGCTCTTTGCTCTTTGCGAGGGTTTGCGAGGTGAACATGATTGGTTTCTCGTGGCCATCATCCATTACGTGGCTTATGACAGCTCCCACTCCATTGCTAGAATCATCACACGCTAACTTAAGCTCACGCTCTGTGTCGTAGTGAACTAGTAGAGCATCGCTAGAGAGACTTCTCTTACAAGCGTCGTAAGCTTCCTGTTGCACTTTTGTCCACTTCCACTGGATATCCTTCTTGAAGAGCTCGTGCAATGGAGCTAACATGGTCGCTAACTCAGGTAAGAAACGTGCGTAGTACTGGACTATTCCAAGGAAAGATCTTAACTCAGACACATTCTATGGCTTTGGAATATTGATGAGAGTATCAACCTTTTCCTTAACTGGCTACAAGCCATTTGCATCAACTTTCAGACCAAGGTACACAACCTCAGGCTGCACAAAAGCACATTTGCTCCTTTTCAATTTGATATTGTGGGCATTCAACCTTTGAAGCACTAAATCTAACACTCTAGATTTTCTTCCTCGCTGCTTGTTGCGATTAGCACATCATCTTGATTGCATAAGCAATTTGGAATTCCTTGCAAAATCTTATCCATCATAGCCTGGGAGATTTTGGGGGAGGGTTTTACACCATATGGCAGCTTGGTGTAGGAGTACAGTCCCTTGTGTGTGTTGATGGTGAGATACTGTTGACTCTCTTTATCAACATTCAGCTGAGCGTAAGCGTGCGACAGGCCAAGCTTGGAGAAAACCTTTGACCCAGAGAGTGCTGCATACAAATCTTGTGATGTAGATAACAGGTACTGCTCATCGTCAACTGCTTGGTTGATAGTAACTTGTAGTCACCACACAAGCATACAGTTTTGTCTGCTTTGGCCACTGCCACGATCGGGGTAGCCCATTCACTTTTGTCAGTTTTTACTAGCACTCCGTTCTCTCTGAGCTTCGCTAGCTCTTCCTCCACCTGATTTTTCAATGCATAGGGGACCACCCTTGTCTTACAATAGACAGGCTTCGCGTTGGACCTGATGTGGATATGTACGTTATATCCAGTGATGCTCTCATAACTGTCTGTGAACATGCTTTCGTACTTGTTCAGCATTGTGTTGAGTCACTTCTTTGAAGCATCTACACTGAAGAAGTTTTTCCAGTCTAGTTTTAACTTTCACAACCAGTCTTTGCCCATGAGGGTTGGCCTGTTGTTGTAGCTCACTACAATAGGCAGCTTTACTTCCTGGCCATTGTGTTGAACTGTACATTCCATTTCTCCACGTGTCTCTAGGATTTCTCCAGAGTAGGTTTTTAACTCTACGGTAATCTTTGTAAGTGGTACTTGATTAAATTTACTCTCATGCGAACATACGAATTAGGTGCAGGAGTAGGCCATTCGGCCCCTCGAGCCTGCTCCGCCATTCAATAAGATCATGGCTGATCCGATTACTCCACATTCCCGCCTACCCCCGATAACTTTTCACCCCCTTGCTTACCAAGAATCTATCTACCTCTGCCTTAAAAATATTCAAAGACTGCTTCCACTGCCCTCTGAGGAAGAGAGTTCCAAAGACTCACGACCCTCTGTGAGAAAAAATTTCTCCTCGTCTCTGTTTTAAATGGGCGACCCCTTATTTTTAAACAGTGACCCCTAGTTCTAGATTCTCCCACAAGAGGGAACATCCTCTCCACATCCACCCTGTCCAGACCCCTCAGGATCTTATATGTTTCAATCAAGTCACCTCTTACTCTTCTAAACTCCAGCTGATACAAGCCTAGCCTGTCCAACCTTTCCTCATAAGACAACCCGCCCATTCCAGGTATTAGTCTCGTAAACCTTCTCTGAACTGCTTCCAATGCATTTACATCCTTCCTTAAATAAGGAGACCAATACTGTACACAGTACTCCAGATGTGGTCTCACCAATGCCCTGTATAACTGAAGCATAACCTCCCTACTTTTGTATTCAATTCCCCTCGCAATAAACGATAACATTCTATTAGCTTTCCTAATTACTTGCTGTACCTGCATACTAACCTTTTGCGATTCATGCACTCGGACACCCAGATCCCTCTGCATCTCAGAGCTCTGCAATCTCTCACCATTTAGATAATATGCTTCTTTTTTATTCTTTCTGCCAAAATGGACAACTTCACATTTTCCCACATTATACTCCATTTGCCAGATCTTTGCCCACTCACTTAACCTATCTATATCTCTTTGTAGCCTCCTTATGTCCTCTTCACAATTTACTTTCTTACCTATCTTTGTGTCATCAGCAAATTTAGCAACCATACCTTCGGTCCCTTCATCCAAGTCATTTATATAAATTGTAAAAAGTTGAGGCCCCAGCACTGATCCCTGTGGCACACCACTTGTTACATCTTGCCAATCAGAAAATGACCCATTTATGCCTACACTCTGTTTCCTGTTAGCTAGCCAATCTTCTATCCATGCCAATATGTTACCCCCTACACCGTGAGCTTTTATTTTCCGCAATAACCTTTGATGTGGCACCTTATCAAATGCCTTCTGGAAATCTAAGTACAGTACATCCACTGGTTCCCCTTTATCCACAGCACATGTTACTTCCTCAAAGAACTCCAATAAATTGGTTAAACATGACTTCCCTTGCACAAAACCATGTTGACTCTGCCTGATTACTTTGAACTTTTCTAAGTGCCCTGCTATAACGTCTTTAATAATAGCTTCTAACATCTTCCCTATGACAGATGTTAAGCTAACTGGCCTGTAGTTTTCTGCTTTCTGTTTCCCTCCCTTTTTGAATAAAAGAGTTACATTCACTATTTTCCAATCTAATAGCACCTTCCCCGAATCTAGGGCATTTTGGAAAATTAAAACCAACGCATCAACTATCTCACTAGCCACTTCTTTTAAGACCCTAGGATGAAGTCCATCAGTACCCGAGGACTTGTCAGCCCGCAGCTCCAGCAATTTGCTCAGTACCACTTCCCTGGTGATTAGAATTTTCTCAAGTTCCTCCCTCCCTTCCATTTCCTGATTTACAGCTATTTGTGGGATGTTACTTGTATCCTCTATAGTGAAGACCGATACAAAATACCTGTTCAATTCAATTGCCTTATTTTCCATTATTAATTCCCCAGACTCACTTTTTATAGGACCAACGCTCACTTTGTTAACTCTTTTCTTTTTTAAATATCTATAGAAACTCTTACTATCTGTTTTTATATTTCTAGCTAGCTTTCTCTCGTACTCTAATTTTTCTCTCCTTATTAATCTTTTAGTCATTCTTTGCTGTTTTTTATATTCTGTCCAATCTTCTGACCCGCCACCCGTCTTTGCATAATTATATGGTTTTTCTTTAAGTTTAATACTATCTTTAACTTTTTTAGTTAACCACGGATGGTGGGTCCTCCCCTTGGAATTTTTCTTTCTTGTTGGAATGTATATATTCTGTGTATTTTGAAATATCCCCTTAAATGTCTGCCTCATATGTGTCCTTACTCATGATAGAGCAGTCTGATACACATCAATATATTGCTCGTTGATCAAAAGCTTTGTACGGAAGTCTCTCACTACTGCTGGCATTGCCGTTAGTGGCATAGATACTGTAGATACCTAATTCTTCAACATCAGGTGTGTTCGCTTCAATATTGTGAACTCCTCCCTTTTGTTGTCGCTGCTTTGCATTGCCACTAGAATGATTCTTACTTCCTGCTTTAAATCTAGCTCTGCAAGCTGTTGAAATATGGCCTTGCTTCTGGCAGTGAAAACACTTTGCATTTCTGTATTGGCAGGACTGTGGTGAGTGATTTCCATTGCAGCGATAACAAGTCACTGAACTGCTCTCAGTGACATGCTTTTGACTTGGTCCCACAACTTTAGGTTTGGCAGTGGCTTTGTGACTGTAGACCTTAGCTGCACTAGTCAATTGAGTTGGACGGAGCTCCCTAGCATTCTTAGACGGCATCTCCATAGATAGGGCAATTTTGCATGCTATGTCAAACGTTAGGTTCGGAGTGTTCAGTAACTTGGACTGTGTTCGCTCATCCACCAGTCCACACACAAACTTATCTCGCAACGCACGATCCAAAAATGTGTCGAAGTTACAATGCAAAGGCAGGTTCTTAAGAGCTACAATGTACTCACTGATGGTTTCACTTTGGTATTGGTTTCTGGTACCAAACTTATAGCTCTCTGCTAGTTTTAATGGCTTTGGGTCGAAATGATCCTCGAGTTTCTCGACAATGTCTTCAAACGACGCATCCTTCACTTTCCCTGGCGTGAGTAGGTTTGTCAATGTTCTGTAGACATCTAGCCTGATCTCTGTTAGAAAAATTGCTTTCTTCTGTTCACGGATTACATTATTTTGAGCTTGAACATTGTCATCTGCACCTTCGGTCTCAATAGCGTTATTGGCCCTAAAAAAATCTCCATCCGCTCAATGTAAGAACTGAATGGTTCACGAGCTCGGTCATATAGGCCGAGGCTTCTGGTGAATCCTGTAGGCGCGGCCATGATTGTCCCGATCCCGTTGAACAGTGACTCAGCTCGTTACCTGTGTACCTGTGAGAATCAACGCCGCTGTTGCTGTGTATACATACACACGAAGGCAAAGCACAGACGATTCTGCATCAGCATTAACAGTAAAACATCACAAAAATTCAGTTTTGCTGTCACAAATTCACCTTAAACTTGTCCACTCGAAGTTTAACCACTGTGTCCTTCCATGATCCCTATAAATGACTTTGGGATCCCATCCTCGTCGCCAAAAATGTAATATATGTGGGTAGAACAAATGAAGGACAGAGACAGGATGAGTTGCTGGTCCATGTGCTTGTTTATTAGGCCAGAGTGAACTGAGCATGCTCATACTAAACCATGTGACAAACCATGTGATAATAAAACATTACAATTATGAAGTCTGATTTTTGGTGCCTGGACAAATCTGGTGGTACCCTACAGTACAGCCCAGGATGAGTGTCCAGAATTATACTAGCTTGCTGCGGGCTGTATAACGTCACCATGCAGAAGAGATAACTCCTTCCTGAAGCTGTAGAGAATGATGATGAAAACGAGAGAGATGGCCCTCCATCCCCACACCAGGAGGGGATCATACAGGAGGGAAAGGAGCTGAAACAAGAGATAGAACAGCGTGCAGAAAGGAGGCAGCAACGTATTGGCAATTGCTTTCAATAAAAGGTTGAGAAGGCAAATCAACTTCCTTCCGTCATGTCTGGTTTTCCCTCCCTCATCTCCTACTGCCTCATTAAGATCTACATTCCCAAAGACAGGTGTACCTTACCTCAACAATAGAAATCACACATTCTCACATTGCATCAACTCAGTCCACTAAGTTGCAGACAACAACAAATTGTATTTATATAGCGCCTTTACCATGGTAAAATGTCCCAAGGCGCTTCACAGGAGTATTATAAGACCAAAAATTAGACACCAAGCCACATAAGGAGAAATTAGGACAGGTGACCAAAAGCTTGGTCAAAGAGGTAGGTTTTAAGGAGCGTCTTAAAGGAGGAAAGAGAGGTAGCGAGGCGGAGAGGTTTAGGGAGGGAATTCCAGAGCTTAGGGCCTTGGCAACAGAAGGCATGGCCTCCAATGGTTGAGTGATTATAATCAGGGATGCTCAAGAGGGCAGAATTAGAGGAGCGCGGATATCTCCGGGGATTGTGGGGCTGATGGAGATTGTGGGGCTGATGGGGTGGGCGAGGCCATGAAGGGATTTGAAAACAAGGATGAAAATTTTGATATCGAGGCATTGCTTAACTGGGAGCCAATGAAGGTCAGCGAGCACAGGGATGATGGGTGAACGGGATTTGGTGCGAGTTAGGACACGGGCAGCCGAGTTTTGGATCACCTCAAGTATACGTGGGGTAGAATGATGGAGGCCAGCCAGGAGTGCGTTGGAATAGTCAAGTCTAGAGGTAACAAAGGCATGGATGAGGGTTTCAGCAGCAGATGAGTTGAGGCAAGGGTGGAGACGGGCGATGTTACTGAGGTGGAAATAGGCGGTCTTAGTTATGCTGCAGTCGGAAGCTAATTTCAGGGTCTAATATGACACCAAGCTTGCGAACAGTGTGGTTCAGCCTCAGACAGATGTTAGGGAGAGGGATGGAGTCAGTGGCTAGAGAACGGAGTTTGTGGCGGGGACCGAAAACAATGGCTTCGGTCTTCCCAATATTTAATTGGAGAAAATTTCTGCTCATCCAGAACTGGATGTCGGACAAGCAGTCTGACAATTTAGAGACCGTGGAGGGGTCAAGAGAAGAAGTAGAGAGGTTGAGCTGGGTATCATCAGCGTACATGTGGAAACTGGTGCTGTGTTTTCCGATGATGTCGCCAAGGGGCAACATATAGATCAGAAATAGGAGGGGGCCAAGGATAGATCCTTGGGGGACACCAGAGGTAACGATGGGGGTGCAGGAAGAGAAGCCGTTGCAGGTGATTCTCTGGCTACGATTAGATAGATAAGAATGGAACCAGGCGAGTGCAGTCCCACCCAGCTGGATGACGGTGGAGAGGTGTTGGAGAAGGATGGAGTGGTCAACCGTGTCAAAGGCTGCAGACAAGTCAAGAAGGACGAGGAGGGATAGTTTACCTTTGTCGCAGTCACAAAGGATGTCATTAGTGACTTGGATGAGAGCCGTTTCGGTACTGTGGCAAGGGCGGAAACCTAAAGCGGGTGCAGCAACAGAGAGATCTGGGGGTGTACACAAGATTTTGATGGTTGCAGGATAAGTTGAGAAGGCTGGTAAAAAGGCATACGGGATCCTTGCCTTTATAAATAAAGGCATAGGGCTCGAATTTATCAATGGGGACGTAATGGAGGCGGGACTCCCACTTTTTGGGTTGTAGTCCTGCCTCCATCGACTTGTGGCCAACCCACGCTATTTTCCCTTGATTGACCTTGTTAAGCCCGCCCAGTGGGCTCAGCAGGCCAATTAAGGGACACCTGGTTACTGGTGACGTCAGTGATTGACATTTCATCTGTCAAGAGCTTTTGACGGATGAAAAGTCAGCGTTTGACAGCTCTGTGAAGCGGTCAAACACTGACAATCTGTTTTCCAACTTGAGTCCTTCTACTCAGACTCAGTTAGAGATCTCTCCAGACCAGAAAGCAGAGGCTGCAGCTTTTGACAGTTCAGCGGCCATTCTGCTTTCTGTGCCGGTGAACTGAGGGACTCCCGAGAACTGAAGGAAGGAAGCCTGCCGGAGAAAGTAAAGATAAGTAAAACTTATTAAAACACTTTACACTTACCTCACACACTTACCTCTGCACACATGCACCCATCACTCACCTGCACAATGGACACCTCGACCCCGCCAACCCCTTCAGACCGACGGTCCGCCTCGCTAACTTGGCGTGGTTCGGAGCTGTCGGGAAGCCCACACTTCAGGGCTAAAAATAGGGATTAGGCAAAAAACTGCCTGTTAACTACCTGTTAACAGACAGTTAATTGGCACTAATCACCTTCCCGCCTCGGGGAGGCGGCTCCCAGCACAGGTCGGGTACCCGCCTCCTAGGACATTGGCACGGAGGCAGGTTGGGGGTGGGATGGGTTCCTGCCCCCCAATTCTGCAATTTTCCCACCACTCCCGCCTCCAAACCCGCCTCCACGGGGCTTGGAAATTCGAGCCCATAGAGTACAAAAGCAAGGAAGTTAGGCCAAACCTTTAGAATACACTGGTTAGGCCCCAGTTGGAGTAGTGTGGCCAATTCTGGGCACCACACTTTAGGAAAGGTGTCAAGGCTTTAGAGAGGGTGTAGTGGAAATTTACCAGGGATGAAAGACTTCAGTTACGTGGAGAGACTAGAGAAACTAGGGTTGTTCTCCTTAGAGCAGAGAAGGTTAAGGGGAGATCTGCTAGAGGTGTTCAAAATCTTGAAGGGTTTTGATAGAGTAAATAAGGAGAAATGGTTCACAGAAGGGTCGGTAACCAGAGGACACAGATTTAAAGTAATTGATAAAAGAACCAGAGCCGACATGAAGAAAAAAATGTTTACGCAGCGAGTTGTTGTGATCTGGAATGCACTGCCTGAAAGGGCGGTGGAAACAGATTCAATAATAACTTTCAAAAGGGAATTGGATAAATACTTGAAAAGGAAAAATTTGCTGGGCTATGAGGAAAGAGCAGGGGAGTGGAACTAATTGGACAGCTCTTTCAGAGAGCTGCCACCGGTACGATGGGCTGAATGGCCTCCTTCTGTGCTGCATGATTCTTTGATTCTACATCCAGAAAAATGAACTCTATAAAGTCTGCTCACGATACCGTTAAAGATCCATCTTATTCTGCGTTGTCAGTTGCAGTATAATGCAAATTGGGAATATCAACCCAAAGACTATTTCACATAGCCTGAGGCTGCCACCACTCTTGCACACAGTGGACTTTCCTTAGTAACACAGATTCACCACCGTGTCTCTTGCTTTGGATGAACTTTTCAGCTGCATAAATTATTTGGAAATGTTGAAATTTCAACCATTTATTCAGCAGCATCCACTGGTGTTTCACACGTCAGTCTGCATCTTGCACCTACAATCAAGAGCAAATAGACACATATTTGAAAGGATTCTAGGTGGGATTTGCTTAACCTTCTCCCTCCAATACACAAGAGTACACTTTATGTAACCAAATTAGGGCCTCGCACGCAATTGGCGGGGGTCGCAAAATGGCAACAGAGGGTTGTCGCAAATTTTACCCCATAGAGTTTGCAAGATCACAGGAAAGGCGTAGATGAAGTAAACCAGTCAACCTATCTTAATTCACCTCTCCAGAAAAAAACTGCAGTCCCCGATCACAGCATTTAACTGCTCCCAGACCTTCGCCTCTACTACCCTACCTGGAAGTCCATGTCCTGCTGAATCTTTGTGTGAAGAAGAACTCCCCGACATCAGACCTAAATTTGGCTTTTGGTGGTTTGAATCCTTGGCCTGCTGTCATGGCAGCGTCCTGAATTTGCCCTTTTGTATAGGCTTTACTATCTTGCGTATCTCTACCTTTAGCCATTTCCTTTCGCAGTTCAGGCGTTTCCCTCTTTTCTCACCACTGATGCTTGGCCTCGTTAATCTGAATGGAGATTTATTCTTTTGCTAGCAGCTCTACTGCAAACCCGTAACAGCTCAGTGCAATAATATTGGTCCAGACAAGACAGAAACAGAATTTTATCCAGATCTCAACGTATTCAGTAATTTACTGTAAATTGAGAATTTGGTGTTGTCAAATAAATTTCACAATTTTGAGACCTTGTACAAATATAGTGACATTTATTTGACAGCGACAGTTTTGTAATTTACAGTAATTGGATCATTAGAAATAATTATCTGTAGATTTCTAACAGGTAAAGTGAAGTTTTTAACGAGAACTAGAGATTAACACAAAGTATTTATTTACCAGAAGATTTATAATATTTTTAATTTCTCTTTTACAAATAGTTAATTAATGTATTTAATTGTGGTTTTGTGCGGAGGATTCTAGTTGCAATTATAAAACAGTGTCTTTAAAACATCACTAAATCTTCAGCACCAATACACACCATAAAGTGATTCTGCCGCAAACTGTAATGAAAAGGGCTTTCACATGAGTAAATAAACACCCACATCTAGTTGTTCAATGGTGATGCTACAGAGAAAGCTGTCGATAATGACTACCTTTGAGACTCATTTTATTTTAAGACTGAATTACTTGTATATTGTTGGGACAGACTGTGGGTGAGCACAACAGTGAGTGATTATACTCAACCATACTCCTGTGATCTGGGCAAAGGATGTAAGTGTGTGTAGGTGGATGGAGTGAAGCTGCTCCGCTTCAAGTGCGAGCCACCAGTGGAGGAACTCATGGGTATAATTATGAGCTATTTGTGATTTTGCAGATATGCGCACTGCCTACACATGCACGGCAATGTATGTGTGGGCACAATTATTTAACGTGCAGTTTCTCCCCCCATCTTTATTGAAAAGGCTGGCCTATTCCTGGGGGATGCCACTAGTAGCTGCCATCCTCCAGTACCTCAGCCAGCTGGCTAGTCACCATGCATGAGCCAGACAGGGAGTGTTAACACGCTGTTTGGAAGTGGAGGGCATTGCAGACAAGTTTGATCTGATTGTTACCTGATGCCCACGCATGTGCACTTTCCAGCAGATGTCACTGAATAGTTGCAATCAGCCAGGCTGATTTTCGCCTCTCCTTAGCTCAGAGGTGCTAAGTGTAGCGACCGAGCTGAAACGGGTTAAGTCGGCACGGGGAGGGAATCGAACCGGGGAAATTTTGATGTGTGTGACCAGAATTTTCCCCTTAGTGTCCTATACACCGGGATACTTTTTGACAATAAGCCCACCTTGTGACCTCTCTGAATTAGATTACCAGCTCATCTAAATGAAAGGACAGTTTCATTTGGGTGCTGTATGCTTGTGGCCACTAGCAAATGGCTCTGACTGGCCAACATCTTGTAAATGCTACCAGTGCAATGTTGTTTTCACAATAGATAAGAATCAGGGAGGCTACACTCCTGGAGCGGGGCCCCATTAAATGCGTGCGTAGGTTGGAGAATCAGATTATTACAGTATATGAGTAATTTGAGACAGGCATTTAATAAGTGTAGCTTGCTTGGGAAGAACAGATGAATTTGGACCTATGGTTCCCAAAGCTCTCCAACACTAGGGGTTTTCCTCATGTCATGACTGGCTCTGTTGTAGACTCATTGATAGAGATTGATTGCTGTGATTAGTCAACAACTCCATTATTGTTGTAGCAAGTGACCACCAGGATGGTAGAAGGCGAACTAGATGAACTTTGACCTTTTTTCATCTAGCAATTCCTATGATCCTATAACCCTATCTTTGACTTGCACTTCTGTCTGGCAAGATTCTGCCAAAGGCTTCCCTGAATTCGCCCTGCTAGTCCTATCCTCTGAAACATATTCTGGAACTTGTCACACGGTTCAGGCTATTAAGTAATAATTACCAGCAACTGGATATCAGGCCCAGGTAATTATGTGTTAAATCTTTATTCCCTCTGTATGCAGGCTAATTAATTCCTGCATGTCTTTGTTTTTGCCTTTTGTCATCTTGAGTTATTGTTCACACTGAATCAAATTAAAATGGACAGCCTTACGTTATGGGGAAATTGCAGTTAGACAATCACAATAAAAAGAAGCCACTGCCAGAGAGTCCTTCAATTGTTTCACAATTTGCTTCAAGAGATTTTTGCCAGTGCTGAAACCATAACAAGATGGGCCTCCATTGCAGGACCTGCACTGAAGGGGTAATGGGTTGACACCCAATTGTGTATTAGCACGTCCTGTAATAGTATCTTCAGTCAGGTCTGATTTACCCCAATCCACTGAACTTATGGCATTCAACTACTCAGAATACTTTGCCCAACAAATTGAAAGCTCGTTTTTGCATATCCCCTCCCTAAATTAATATTTAATTACAATCTTCTGTCAACTGAATATCAAAGTTCCTCCTTTTCTAGAAGACATCAAAAATAATGCTTGGCCTACCATGAAGTAACTGTGGATAATTTTGGACACACGTGAGGAATAGGACTGAAGGAGCTGCACACCTGACTTGGCAATGCTGTAAAACCTATGCTCCATTTTAGCTTTATACCAAAGCTATACTGTACTGATACATGTCACAAGCTCCATGTTCAGGTTCTTCATTGTCTTCCTCTGCTCCTCTCCTCTCCCGAAAGCGTTGACTCCTTGCTGAGGTACAGTTCCGTAGGCACTGATTGCCCTCTGGTACTGCGCCCAAGTGGCCGTTATTCACGTATCAGCCAGCACTGAGAGTGTCAGGAGGCTATTTGACCATGGGGGCATTGCTGCCGAGCTTGATCCCTTCATTATCCAACTTTCAGCAGGGGTCGCCAGACTTCTCCGTCCCTAATCCAGGGACATTGAAGATAATTGTAGTAACTCTGCCGCTCCCCCACCTAGATAAGGTAACTCAATACAGACTGAGTGTTTGAACCTGGCACCTATTTTCTTGGAAACCTGGGATCAGCTACTGGGTAAATTCATTGAGTCATTGAAGAGGCCCTTCATGTTCACTTTTTAACACATTCATCTTTTTGAATTCAGGCTGCTTAGGGGATTCTAAAATGTAGTCAGCAAAGCATGTCCGTTATTAAATATAAAAATTGATTTTTTTTTCCAGAGTCCCAGCAAATATGCAGATGTAACATTTTATTGCTATCTGTTAAATTTATATGCCAAATTAGATTTTAGGGTAAGCAAATCTTATTATACAGCCCATTATATGGAAAATAGTAGATTGCCAGGAGTGTGCTGCAAGATTTGAACATGCTGAATGGGTTTGGATTGTTTCATCAACTCTGAATGTTTGAATAGGGTAAGTTTAGGAATCCGTGCTGCCAACAAGGAGCCTTTCGCATTATCAGCACAAATTGGAAATTTGGCCACGTACTGCCCACGATATTCGGCCCAGTGCTCGAAACACTGGGTAATACCTGCCTGAATTTCTGACTTGCATTTCTGGCAATCAAGGATCTCTGCGGTTAGGGTGGATACGGAAAATTACCTCCCCTTTCATTTTTATCTGTTTGTGATCTTTGCCAAGTTCATAGTTTCCACTGACATCGGTAGTGCTGCTTGGCTGTTGCTAACGGATACAGGTGAAGACAATGGAAATAAAAATTGGGAGAGATATAACATGGGTAAGGCAGCCGATTCCCTGTCACACAGTCAAAATCTACCTCACAGAATTTTACTGCACCATTTGTAATAAACTTGTCCTTTATAACTGCTTATGCTGCACATACATAAACAATCCTGCCCCTTGGTAAAGATTGGCAGTGCTAGAAGTGTCTCCATCACTGGCACAACAACATTCTTTTTTATTCATTGGATGTGGGCGTCGCTGGCATTTATTGCCCATCCCTAATTGCCCTTGAGAAGGTGGTGGTGAGCCACCTTCTTGAACCACAGAGGCCAGACCAGGTAATTTCCTAAAGGACAATAGTGAACCAGATGGGTTTTTATGACAATCTGGTAGTTTCATGATCACCATTAATGACACTAGCTTTTTAATTCCAAATTTATTTAATTAACTGAGTTTAAATTTCCCAGCTGCCGTGGTGGGGATTTGAACTCATGTCTCGTGGGTTATTAGTCCAGGGCCTGCTGGATTACTAGCCCAGTGACATTACCACTATGCTACCGTTCCCACTCTCAGAAGACAGCCCTTTCAACGCCAGTGTGATTTCGCACATCAGCCCTTTGTGCCTCTTCAGGTCCCAGTTAGTACTAGATCGTGGGCAGGTTTTTGTGCTACGGATTCCTGCATTGGCAAGCCTCGCCCACCGGAAAGAGACGACAAATCAAACCCACTGAACAATCAAGTTCCTTCATGCAACACATTAAACAAAGTAATCGTTTTTGTTTACATATACAGTAGTTGTCCAAGTCGTTGTGATGAAGGCCGCTAGATTGTTCATCTGCTTATGCAAAGCCTCTGGGTAGATTGTGCACAACGTCCTGCCAAACAATAGCAATCCTACTGCTGGAAGGATCGGCTCGGTGATGGAGTATGCATTCCACATAGCTGCCAAGGTCAAACCATTGTCAGGACAATTGGAAATTCCAACAGCCTGGTCTTAGGAGGAAAAAAAACTGGGAGACAGATTACGAATCAAATGAAATCTGATATCTAATAGTTAGACACACAGATACAGGTTGCATTATTTTCCACAGAATCAGTAAGCCCAACAGAAAATACGCAACAGTTATAGAGTAGCAACAGCATACGACTACATAATAAAAACAGGAGCAAGCATTAGAAGTCTTTTATTTTCCAATTAAGAACAAACCTGTCCCTGTTTCCCATCCCCAACTTTCTGGAGTCACAGAGACAAAACTCCAGGTTTAAGGGATACCTATTTTCCATCTCTGGGCACTGGGCCTGAAACATTTCAACGCCTGTTAAATGTTACATTACCCTTGTTCTCATTTCATACGCCACACATGACCTTATTTTGAAATGCTAAGGATTTAAACTGACAAATGCCTCCAATTTTTATGAAGCAAGTTAAATTGAATTATAACAACAAGGCCTAACTCACGTTGTAGCAGAATCACCTTGTTGAGTGACAACAGCCCAGGTGACATTAATATATGAATTGGATATTGATTTTACGATAATGTGTGATCATATTTAGCTGATGAGGTCATAGACAGTTCAAGTAGGAAGTGCTGGAAGGGCCTGACTGCACTTTTTTCCTTTTCATTGTGTTGTAAAATCAATTAAAATCAACCTTAATTTTGCATTCCAAGATTTGATTACTTGTGGATCTTTAACTTCGGATTTTTGCAGTTAAATGAAGGAAGCATCGATTTCTGATTAAGTTGCTTGTAACTCACAGGGTTGTAATTGGCTCTCACATTGTCACAGCAGGAATAGAATAATCAAAAGTCCAACCACGCCACTTTAATCCAAGAAACATTTGCAGTTCAAGATCTGGATATGTAGAAAAATATTCCAATAATGCCTTGCATGTTCTCTTCAGTGTATGGAGTGAGTGCAAGCATTGCTTTTCTGTTACACTAGGAGAGGGATTTAACATTTGCCTGGTGGAGTTTTGAAGCAGGCATATAGGTTTAAGTGAGAATACAAGTGGTAATCCTGTGGGCAGCCACACTTGCAGCTGAGAATAGGGGTTGGAGAATTGGGGCTACAGTGGTGTAGTCCTATCACTGACTGTACTGGGATCATCCCTATAGAACCAACATCTACTGAAGAGAAAGGATTTGGCACAAATCTTCTGATTTAAAAAACTGCTAATTCTCAGTATATATCTAGAAGTAGCATCTAAATGTGTTTATTAATGCGGCGTTTAATCGGATTTAATACAGATAGATAGCTGGCAATAATTCAGTTGAGTAGGTCTGACGATGACCTTAAACTCTGGCTTCTTGCCACTTGCTCTTGGGGGGAGTGTGTGGGGGTAGAAGGGAGTGGATGAATGGTCAAGAGTGAGGTGAATGGCAGTGGGTCAAGGGTGAGGTGAATGGCAGTGGGTCAAGGGTGAGGTGAATGAGAGTGGGTCAAGGGTGAGGTGAATGACAATGGGTCAAGGGTGAGGTGAATGGCAATGGGCCAAGGGTGAGGTGAGGCAATGGGTCAAGGGTGAGGTGAGGCAATGGGTCAAGGGTGAGGTGAGGCAATGGGTCAAGGGTGAGGTGAATGAGAGTGGGTCAAGGGTGAGGTGAATGACAATGGGTCAAGGGTGAGGTGAATGACAATGGGTCAAGGGTGAGGTGAATGGCAATGGGCCAAGGGTGAGGTGAATGACAATGGGCCAAGGGTGAGGTGAATGGCAATGGGCCAAGGGTGAGGTGAATGACAATGGGTCAAGGGTGAGGTGAATGGCAATGGGCCAAGGGTGAGGTGAATGACAATGGGTCAAGGGTGAGGTGAATGGCAATGGGCCAAGGGTGAGGTGAATGGCAATGGGCCAAGGCTGAGGTGAATGACAATGGGTCAAGGGTGAGGTGAATGGCAATGGGCCAAGGGTGAGGTGAATGGCAATGGGCCAAGGGTGAGGTGAATGACAATGGGTCAAGGGTGAGGTGAATGGCAATGGGCCAAGGGTGAGGTGAATGACAGTGGGTCAAGGGTGAGGTGAATGGCAGTGGGTCAAGGGTGAGGTGAGGCAATGGGTCAAGGGTGAGGTGAATGACAATGGGTCAAGGGTGAGGTGAATGGCAATGGGCCAAGGGTGAGGTGAATGGCAATGGGTCAAGGGTGAGGTGAGGCAATGGGCCAAGGGTGAGGTGAATGGCAGTGGGTCAAGGGTGAGGTGAATGGCAATGGGCCAAGGGTGAGGTGAATGGCAATGGGCCAAGGGTGAGGTGAATGGCAATGGGCCAAGGGTGAGGTGAATGGCAGTGGGTCAAGGGTGAGGTGAATGGCAATGGGTCAAGGGTGAGGTGAATGGCAATGGGCCAAGGGTGAGGTGAATGGCAACGGGTCAAGGGTGAGGTGAATGGCAATGGGCAAGGATGAGGTGAATGGCAGTGGGCCAAGGGTGAGGTGAATGGCAATGGGTCAAGGATGAGGTGAATGGCAATGGGCCAAGGGTGAGATGAATGGCAATGGACCAAGGGTGAGGTGAATGGCAATGGACCAAGGGTGAGGTGAATGGCAGTGGGTCAAGGGTGAGGTGAATGGCAGTGGGTCAAGGGTGAGGTGAATGGCAGTGGGCCAAGGGTGTGAATGGCAATGGGCCAAGGGTGAGGTGAATGACAATGGGTCAAGGGTGAGGTGAATGGCAATGGGTCAAGGGTGAGGTGAATGGCAATGGGTCAAGGGTGAGGTGAATGGCAGTGGGCCAAGGGTGAGGTGAATGGCAATGGGTCAAGGGTGAGGTGAATGGCAATGGGCCAAGGATGAGGTGAATGGCAGTGGGCCAAGGGTGAGGTGAATGGCAGTGGGCCAAGGGTGAGGTGAATGTCAGTGGGTCAAGGGTGAGGTGAATGGCAGTGGGCCAAGGGTGAGGTGAATGACAGTGGGTCAAGGGTGAGGTGAATGGCAGTGGGCCAAGGGTGAGGTGAATGACAATGGGCCAAGGGTGAGGTGAATGGCAGTGGGCCAAGGGTGAGGTGAATGTCAGTGGGTCAAGGGTGAGGTGAATGGCAATGGGTCAAGGGTGAGGTGAATGTCAGTGGGTCAAGGGTGAGGTGAATGGCAATGGGCCAAGGGTGAGGTGAATGGCAGTGGGCCAAGGGTGAGGTGAATGTCAGTGGGTCAAGGGTGAGGTGAATGGCAATGGGCCAAGGGTGAGGTGAATGGCAATGGGCCAAGGGTGAGGTGAATGGCAATGGACCATGGGTGAGGTGAATGGCAATGGGCCAAGGGTGAGGTGAATGGCAATGGACCAAGGGTGAGGTGAATGGCAATGGACCAAGGGTGAGGTGAATGGCAGTGGGCCAAGAACAAGGGGAAAATGCAGGGTTTAAGCAGGTGGCTCAAAGAGGAAGAGTGTAGAGGTAGTGATGGGAATGAGAAGATAGTAGGAAGGGGAGAGGTTAGCAGGAATGTAAAAGGGTGGGGGCCAAAATAGGAGCAAGGTGGTGAAGGAAGGCGCACGTGATGAGGGGAGGAGATTGGAAGGGGGCCACCAAGGACCATTTTTCCTCCCCAAACTCCCACCTCAAATGCAGCCTGCAGATATTGCTAGCTTCTTCCCCCACCATCCCATGTCAGGCCACCCACCATCTCCCACCTGAAAGGAAAGAAATTATGAAAGAGAGAGAGAAGCAGAAAAGTGCAGTGAGAAGTAGAAAAGAAGGGAAGAGACAGAAGCAGAGTAGGAGATAGAGAGAGAGAGAGAGAGAAAACAGCAACACCAAATTACTGCCGAGGTCATGAAGGTGAAAATCTATCCCACTATGGGCAACAACACAGGTCTGATGTGCTCAGATGTCACACTCCAAGCACTACATTCCAAATGATTCACTTTGTGAGGGAGCCAGTGAGGACCACATGTTAACTGCAAAACGATCAGCTTCTGAAACTGACCAGCACATTCCAATCAATAGAGTTACCCCGACCAAACAACAATGACACTTCTATTAACCTGAGCCTGTGTTTACTTAACAGCAATTATGCTTTGTGGCCCCAAAGAGACGCAGCTTGACTGTAGCAGAATAATACATTGTTCATTACATCAGACATATTCGACCAGCAGCCCGAGGATCATATGCTGCTGAATCCTGCCAATCTGGCCCTTGAAGTCAAGGAAAACCAGTCCTAGTTGCATTTATATTTCTTATTTGCTGACTTGGATAGACCTTTTTTTTTTTTAAACGCATTTGCCCTGGTTGGTATACAAGTCCGAAATCAGAACACGAAGATCTGTTAGTGTCAACAACATGAGATGCATGCAAAACAATGGAAACGTGGATTTAAACTTTATGTCTGGTCCCTGAGGTTCTGTGGTATGCACCTATGTGACAGATGCAAAACAGTTAAGAAAAAGGCCAGTCATTTTACAGTGGATTTTTTCCTGATCTGGAGCCAGAAATGTACAAACTTTTACAATCGCCCTGTGCTTGACTCCCAAGAAGTTAAAAACAGCTACGGTTATTCCGACCTGCCACTTTCCCATCGGGAATACTCGAGTGGTGACCTTAAAGGGACAGAGCAGGTTAGTAGCTAACTATCACAATTGTGATTCAGGCTCTGTCAATGAATGGAAAGTCCATTCAGGGTCAATGCACCAATGATTTTCCGCTGTGTGCGAGTGGCGGTGGGACGGAATCTCGGGATAATTTGCCCTATTTGACTCAACAGCGTACCACTTGGTACATTTACGGAGCAAAACTATGGCAGGGTCCGAGTCATTTTTTTTTCCATACAGCGCTTTCTGAAATTAAGCGCTTACATTGTGGCAAAAACTTTTTTGTTTAAAAAAAAAAGATCAAAAAACTGAATTGAAATTTTTATTGAAATACACGGTGAATAAAACGCTTGCTTCCACCGAAAGAATTGAGAAGCCTGTTGTTGTTCTTTTCACACATGAGCTCATCCTTTTCGACCCACAGGTCTCCAGGAGGCTGTAAGTACGGGGGACCTGGAGCTGGTGCAGCTTGTGCTTCGATATCGCGATTACCAAAGATCTATTAAACGACTGTCAGGGATCCCATGCCTATTAGAGAAACTCCGTCAGGTAAAGCAGCAGCATTCGCAGGACTTGCGGTTGTCAGTTAGGCTAGTTATGGAAATTTCTAATGCCGAATGGTGGGTAAAAGAAGTGAGGGAATTATAATTCAATTCAATTCAATTTTATTTGTCATATATGCAGCAGACTTGTACTGCACAATGAAATGTTGATTTTTACGAGTCCTCCCAACATTGGAATAAATATGGCATAGCAATGATAAAAATACTAATAGAAATACAGTAATAATAAATAAGACAACAGTAATAAATAATAATAAATTATTCGTTCATGAGTCTTATGGCCTGGGGGTAGAAGCTGTTTCGAAACCTGCTGGTACAAGACCGTATACTTCGGTATCTTTTACCGGACGGGAGCAGGGCGAAGAGGTTGTGGCTGGGGTGGCTCGCGTCTTTGATGATTCTCAGGGCCTTCCCCCGGCACCTCTCGGGGTAGATATCCTGCACAGCAGGTAGTTTAATTCCTATGTTTCTGTGTTGAGTCTGCCCGGGGTGAATGGTGACTCGGCGTGTGGAAGCACTATGTTCTAGTGCTGCAGGACAGGTGTTCATACCCATGAATCCTCACACTTTGGGATTCCAGCTGTGCCATCGTTGGCAGCTGCAGGTGTTTCTCCACACAGAGGGAAAAATCAGAGGCCTGGTTCTCTGGGCCATTCACTCTCGGACACCTCCAAGCCCCTAGTTACAAACCGCCACTGGCAGTGGTCTGGGACCAGGCCTCCTCCAGACTCTGCTCTATAGTGGGGAAGATAACTGATGTGAGGAGACTGTATTCGGAAGAAAAGAATGTGATTTGTTTTTGGGTTATAAAACACAAAATTGAAAATAAATCCACGCGTTTGCAAAACGCAAAATGTTTGAGCGAACTGGTGCAAATAAAAGGAAAACAAATGCCAATAGTACCTGCACTGAAGAGACAGCTCAGAAGTCAACAGTAAGAGGGCTTTGTTATTAATCTCAATACAACTATTATCATCAAAATGATTAATTGAAGTACACTGTTAGCTTGATGCTGCCAAAAAGTATGTTTACATTAACATAAAAATGCAAGGAAGTCTAGAATCAGAATGAGCCATTCAGCCCACCAAGCCTATTCCACCCTGGGTCCATGCCTGATGATTCCACTGTAGACCCTTGCCGTCCCACCACCCATTGATTCCCTTCTTTAAGGATGGCTAACGTCCTTTCCCCCACATCTCTTGAAAAAAATAATCCAACATTTCTGTTACTAACTCTATAACCCTCAATCCTTTGCTTTGTTTCCAACAGGCACAAGACTTTTATGTTGAGATGAAATGGGAGTTTACAAGCTGGGGTAAGTTCAATCCAATCCACTCTGTGGAGCTTTTGGGAAGTTTTGCCAAAGTGTCATTTTCACCACACTTGGGATTTTAGAAACCTTAGAGGTAAAAAAAAAAACCCCACAAGAGCAATGTTTTCTTGTCGTGCCCTTACCTTTCTAGAGGGCAGATGCATTTTAACATTTACAACCTTACTGCGATGAATAAAGACTGATAAAAATTGGAGCTCTTTATCTCTGACAGGAGAGGTCTGAGAGTGGACCTTATAGAGGTAATAAATGGTATAGGAGTCCTGCTTCAAAGTAAGCCGGAACGGTAGAACAAGGCTAAATGTCAGGGCTGATGTCAAAGAGGACACTTAGAATGATCTCTCATGTAGTGTAGTGGAGTTGAACAAAAGAAAGACTTGCACCTTTCACAACCTCAGGGCTAAAGTACTTTTGAAGTGTAGTCACTGTTGTAATGTAGGAAATGCGGCAGCCAATTTGCGCACAGTGAGGTCGCACAAATAGCAATGTGATAATGAGCAGGTGATCTGTTTTTAGTGGTAGATTGAGGGATAAATATTAGCTAGGATGAAGGGGTAATTACAAGTCCTAGCCCTTCCCAGGCTACCCCAGATCAGGCATATTCCCCAGACGTTCACCTTCAACTTAAGTTAGAGATAGCCAAATTCCATAAGACGCTTAAATGGGTCTAAAGGTTCAGGCTATCTCTCCCTAAAGGAAAGGAACGACTGAAGATGTTACCATCCTCCAGATAGCACTTTTAATAAGATTAGCTAGACTGTAACCTTCTGGATATTATGAGGGTCTGGAATACCCCCCAGAATTCTGCAACTCCTTACAAAAGAGTGTACAGAAATTGGGTTTGTGAGTTTATACAGAAATACTCTTTGAGACAATTCTAAAAATATATAGTTTTATTTAAGAGCTACTTTAGGTTAACAGCTGTTGAATCAGTCACAACATTAACAATTCAAAATACAAATAGCTTACATTTCTTATTTCTCAAAGATCCTTATTCTCAAATCTTTACTTCGTTACATTTCTACATTTCTTACTTATTTCTAAATCCAGATTATCCACCAAAATCAATTACTTTGATTACCCGAGACTCAAAGTTAAAAACTTACAGATGGTGCCTGTGAAGTTGAGAAATGCTTGGCCCGTTCAGCGAGTTCTGACTTTCTGTTTGAAAAGCTCTTATTTTTATACCCTTTTTGCAGTGGTTTATTCTTTGAAGTTCTCTGTTGATGTAAGCTAATTGTCTTTATTGATACCTCTGTTGAATACTTTCTATCTTACTGTCAATTCAACTATTGCATGCATAATTATGTCTCTACCTTTAGGTGTTCCAGAAACTATCATAAAAACAATATGACAGCAATGGTTTCTGTTTGATGCCATTCTTACAAAATTCTTTCATTCAATTCTTAATATTGGCTTTACTGGTTTTTAGCAGACTTTGAGTCTCCTAACTGCTCCAAGTTCAATACAAAAACAATGTAATTGCTTGGTGCATCTATTGAAGTTATATCTTCAAAGTGTTCTTCTTGGTATCATATTTACTATGTATAAATTGAAGACACTTTGACTGAGTGTTTACTTGTTTTCTAGCTATCTCAATTGGTTGCATATTTAATCTTATGTTTCCTGTCTTCCAAGTTTAACATAAAAACTATTTGACCAACAGGTGTTTCTTTTACTTGATGTCATCTTTTCAAAGGCACATGCCTCTTTTAATGTTTGTGTTTCTGTTCAACGTGTTAGCTTATAACACCTTAAACTGGGTCTTCCATTGTGTTATTCCCAAACTCCAGACCCTCTGGAATCACCAAACTGCCATTTCAATAGGGTCATTGTTTTAGTATATTTAACTAATTCCCATTTCAAAGTTTGTTTGGTTTTTACAACTTTGTTATCAAACCATCCCATCTCAGAAGCCAGTTTTCTGTTTACAGCCTGTGTCTCCAAAGCTTTCCAGACGTTTAAACCCTAGTACAGGAAACTCTCGTTTAAATGGCACCTAAATATTCGGAATTCTCTATTAACCGGCAAAATTCTCACTCCGAAAACAACACCTCAATAACCGGCAATGTTGCCGAGTCCGAGTCCGATTCTCCCGCAGTGGCCAAGTTAGTCAGTGGGGGTAGTTCTCCAAACTGCCACTACTCGGCTTCTTGGTGCTGTCTGAAGTCGGAACACCTCAATACCCCTGCAACAGGAGTCTGACTCTCCCATGCTGCCAGTAGTCTCTTCTGATCCGCCATTTTACAGGGGTACTGTGTGTCTCCCACGCTGCTGGTAGTCATTGCATTGCATTACCCTCAACTGGCAGTACTGTACTTAATCAAGAATCTTCCACCATCCATTTAACACAACATTCTGTAGGCGAGTACCCAATTACTGTATACTGCACATTTCTAGATTTTTTAATTTTTCTTTGTTAAAAATAGCCTCGGTAGATAACCCTCTCCGTCATCCGGAATTTTTGATTAACCGGCAACACGCCGGTCCCGTCGGTGCCGGATACCAAAGAGTTTCCTTTATATCATGTATTAATAAATATCAGAATTCTGTTCATATTATGGTGTATCTTTCTGAAATATGGCTTATTCCCTCACATAACGTCCCTGCTCTTCTTCAAAATAGCTCCATAGGATCTTTTACATCCACCCGAGAGGGCAGATGGGGCCTCAGTTTAACATCTCATCCGAAAGACGGCACCTCTGACAGTGCAGCACTCCCTCAGCACTGCACTGGAGTGTCAGCCTAGATTATGTGTTCAAGTCTCTGGAGTGGGACTTGAACCCACAACTCTCTGACTCAGAGATGAGAGAAATACCCACTGAGCCACGTCTAAGCCTTGAATTTGTTCAAAGTCCAGTTGTTGATGGGAAGACTAAGGGACGCATTTTCTGAGTATCAGGAACCCTGCCCACCGGCAGCGTATTGGAGAATTGTGGGCTCCTACGATTTTCTGATGTGTGCAGCTGTCAGGCAAAGTTCCCCACTCCCAGTGTGTACTTGGAAAATTATCCCGGTAGATTTGTTTTCCTAGACTTAGAAGCTAATAACTGCCCATGCTCGTGTTTATCATGTGATCTTTGAGATGACAACCCCATGTGGACGGAGAACTTGTCCCCAGAACGTTCCTCTCTGCTAGTCATGGTACCTGGCATGGGCAGATTGGAAAGAAATTGAGGAAATAATGACAAGATATATTTTATGCCTTTGTGTCAGACAATGACCACAGAGATTGTTTAAATAAACAAATGACTAGGCCAGCTTGTATAATAATCAGGCTTTATTCTTAATTCAGTGCAAATTCATTGACAAGGTCAGGAATTACTTCATCTAAAGAGAAATTGACATTTAGAATGGTATTCTGGGTAGGAAGTGGAGGTGAAAACATTATTCAAGATCTAATTAAATGATGCAATGGGAGACTGTAACGTCTTTTTCTTAGATTGATGAGTTCCCTCTTCTATATTTACCTTGTGATTTTGTTTTGTGGCCTTGTAGCTCTGGCATCAGTTGGCAACAATAATGAAAGCAAATTAAACTAATTGACAGGAGAGTCATGCCTTCTTCAAAGTAACGGGCCCTTATCCTTAATCTACCAACAGAGCTCTTCTCCTTAAAATAGTAATTTTTTAAAATTAGTTTGCATCAAAGTGTTACTAACCCTGTAAGGCAATAGATTTTCAAAGGCATGCCATTCAGAAGTTACTGGGGGAGAAATTCGGTGGGCGGCGCCACCAGTTAGCGCCTAAAGAGGGCACTCAGTGGCTTTGGCGCCACTGGCCACGCCTCCCGCGATATTTAGCTGGGGCGCTAATGGCGGCATTAGCCTGTTGCGCTGCGCCGCCACCGATGACGTCATCGGTGTGCGCAGCGCCCCGCTACCACCCCGATCGCGATATTTGGCAGCGACCGCCTCTGTAGCGCTGCTCGCTAATTGCGCCCGGTTCACGGAGCCTACCTGTGGCGGCAGTGGCGCAAATTAAGGTAGAGGTGCGGGGCGGCCGTTTTTTTTCGGCGGCCGCCTGCCAGCAGCTCCGTCCCCAGCCTCCTGTTCTCCCCCGCGGCATTGCCGGCTGCTTTCCGAGAGCCCGGCACTTCTCCTCGGCGCCGGGCTCTTTTGTCGGCACTCGCGATCGCTCATCGCGCTGGTGCAGGCCCCTCCCCCTTAAGAATGGGAGGAAGGCCTGCAGTACCGCAGTGCGCCGTGCCGCAGCGTGTGGCGCTGCGGCACGTTGCGCTGCGATATTCAGTTTCAGCGCCCTAAGAGGGACGCGGAGCGCCTCGAGCCTCGCCCCGTCTCCCTCTTGGGGCGCTCAAGCTGAATTTCTGGCGATCGCTGCTGCTCCGATCGCAGCGCAAAATCTGGCGCCCAGGCGAGCTTGGCGCCCCGTTTGCGGCTCCACCCAATTTCTCCCCCACTGCCTTTTCTGTCTTTATGTCAGTGCAATAAATAGTTTTAGACTTGCTCAGATAGTCTGTGTCTGACCTGCTGGGGTTGTGAGTGGCTGTCCCATTCTGCTACTGAAGGCTGCTAAAAATATTGGCCTGTCATATGGAATAATGCTTAACTTGTTTATTTTAAATGCATTAACTCTTTGAAAGAGCTATCCAATTAGTTCCAACTCACCTACTGTTTCCCCATGGCCCTGCAAATTTTTCCTTTTCAAGTATATATCTAATTACCTTTTGAAAATTAGTATTGAATCTGTTTCCACCACCTTTTCAGGCAGTTCATTCCAGATCATAACAACTCGCTACATAAAAAAATTCTCCTCATATCCCCTCTGGTTCTTTTGCCAATTATCTTCAATCTATGTCCTCTGGTTATCGGCCCACCCGCCAGTGGAAACAATTTCTCCTTATTTACTCTATCATAAGAACATAAGAAATAGGAGCAGGAGTCGGCCTCACGGCCCCTCGAGCCTGCTCCGCCATTCAATGAGATCATGGCTGATCTTCTACCTCAACTCCACTTTCCCGCCTGATCCCCTTAGTCCAAAAATCTATCGATTTCAGCCTTGAATATACTCAACGACTGAGCATCCACAGCCCTCTGGGGTAGAGAATTCCAAAGATTCACCACCCTCTGAGTGAAGAAATTTCTCATCTCAGTCCGAAATGGTCATTCCTGAGACTATGACCCCTAGTTCTAGACTCTCTAGCCAGGGGAAACAACCTCTTGGCATCTACCCTGTCAAGCCCTGTAAGAATTTTATACATTTCAGTGAAATCACCTGTCATTTTTCTGAAATCCGGAGAATATAGGCCTATTCTACTCAATCTCTCCTCATAGGACAACCCTCTCATCCCTATCCCTATCCTAATCCTTAATCATTTTGCTGATCTCTGTTAAATTTCCCCTTATCCTTCACTGCTCTAAGGAGAACAATCCCAGCTTCTCTAGTCTCTGCACATAACTGAAGTCCCTCATCCCTGGTACCATTCTAGTGAATCTCCTCTGCACCATCTCCAAGGCAATCAATCAATCAATCAATCAACGATAGCAAAATACTGCGGATGCTGGAAATCCGAAATAACAACAGAAAATGCTGGAAAAACTCAGCAGGCCTGGCAACATCCGTGGAGAGAAATTAGAGTCGACGTTTCGGGTCGAAACCCTTTTTCAAAACTGAAATGAAATGAAATAGATCGAAGGCAGGGCTGCGATAGAACAAAAGAAGTGAAGAGACATTAAGAGGTATTCAAAACCAGACGAGATGGTAATGGGACAGTGGAGACAAAAGACGGCTCAGATTAGGTGTGAAGTGTCAAGTTCAATCGATTCTATTTGGTCCTACCTGCTTTAGTTACATTAAAGAGACCTGTATTGATCTGAAATGCTACATGAGGAGCTATCTGTGCGTTGTAGCTACATTTACCTTACACCAACCCGGCCAAACATGACGCGCTGTAACACACGTGGAGTAACGCTGCCACCTCTGGATGCACCGAGAATTACTAAAAAAGCTGAGCACTAAAATCGCAGTTGCTTGACTGTTGCTGCCAATGAAGAGATTAATAATGTAAATTGACACATTCCACAGCAGCAGGAGTCAAAACAAAATCATCCACTTCAAGTAAAAGAAAGAAAGAACTTGCATTTCTGTAGCATCTTTCATGACCTCAGGACGTCCCAAAGCATCTTACAACCAATGAAATAAGAACATAAGAACATAAGAAATAGGAGCAGGAGTAGGCCAATCGGCCCCTCGAGCCTGCTCCGCCATTCAATAAGATCATGGCTGATCTGATCCTAACTGCCAATCCACTATCACAGAACCATCTCCTGAATCTAACAGAATTAGACACACGAAATAGGAGCAGGATCAGGCTACCCACAGGGCCATGACCATTCCGAACCTCGACTCATGTCCAAATTCCTGCCCGCTCCCCGTAACCCTTAATTCCCTTTACTTCTAGGAAACTGTCTATTTCTGTTTTAAATTTATGTAATGATGTAGCTTCTACAGCTTTTTGGGGCAGCATATTCCATGGACCTACCACCCTCTGAGTGAAGTAGTTCCTCCTCATCTCAGTTTTGAAAGAGCAGCCCCTTATTCTAAGACTATGCCCCCTAGTTCTAGTTTCACCCATCATCGGGAACATCTTTCGAAGTGGAGTTGCTGTTGTAATGTAGGAAACGCGGCAGCCAATTTGCGCACAGCAAATGTGATAATGACCAGATAATCTGTTTTGTTTAAAGTGATGTTGATTGTGGGTTAAATATTGGCTAGGGCACCGGGAGAGAACTCTCCTGCTCTTCTTGGAAATAGTGCCACGGGATCTTTTATATCCACCTGACTAGAATAGGGGTTTACCACAATGACCTTTCACCCCTGGGCTCCAGGTTTGAATCTAGCCCGGTCTGAAAGGGCGGAAATCTTCCTTCAATAAGAAGTGATGGGAACTTTTTTTTTTGCTTCTGCGCTTGCCAGCCCGCAATTTCTCATCCATTAAGGTAAATGGTTGGTAAATCACGGCTGGGGAGCACAGAAGCAGAAAGCTCTGGCCAAGATCCTAAATGAAAAATGTTTTGAGCATTCTCAACCCTGTTTGTAGATGGCAAGAGACTGCAAAACACCCCATAACTCAGCACCAACATCTCAGCACCGCTCAGCTGGATAAACATTTAAAAAAATCACTTTCTCAAGAAAGCACTCTTGTTATGATGTAATTTCTTTAGTCTTAACAGATTGATTGTAATTGGCAAAGGAGCTCAAACATTGATAAAATGTACCCAAGTTAAGAACATCCCCCACTCGCTTGTAATAATGTAGTTTGAAACTTTACGACTGTCCAAGAGACCCCTGGAGATGTGCAATCTGTTACTCCAATTCAGCCAAAATTGAGATCAAGGAGGAGGGGATTAAAATGTCTCCTGTGAGTGCTGGCAGATGCTTCCTTTGTGCTGGAGAGCTCATTTTGTACTCTCTGATTACATAGGGCGGGCAGCCTTGACTACAAAGGCCTGCTAGCCTGCATCTTTGAAGAGATGCGAGAAGTCACACAACACCAGGTTATAGTCCAACAGCTTTATTTGAAATCACAAGCTTTCTCCGAAAGCTTGTGATTTCAAATAAAGCTGTTGGACTATAATCTGGTGTTGTGTGACTTCTCACATTTGTCCACCCCAGTCCAACACTGGCATCTCCACATCTTTGAAGAGAGAGCTTTGTCATTCTGCCAAAGCCACTCACAGCCTGTGACACATTCCAAAGCACCGAGCTTCAGAACACACCTGTGACACGCGTTGTCAAGACTTCAAACTGGCAGGAACTACACCAACAGCTCACTCTGGAATCAATGTTTACGTGCTGACCTTGAAAGCTAAAAACCCATTAGAGTAGTGGCAGGAATCAATCCATTTAACTAACTGTACAAAACAAACTGTCCCTCATTAAAAAAAATTGTTATTGACATGTTTACAGACTCCTGGCATCAGCGTGCCCCAGAGATTGTCACCTCTGTCTGGGCCATGTGCAAAGTACAACTTTGGTCTTGATTTCGAGAGCGGTCCTTGCTGACTTAGCGAAAGGAAAATGAGTAAAACTTAAACAAATGTGATCTTCACCATTTGCTCAGCTCCATGCAGGACCCTGGATGAAAAGTTATTTTGTGTAGTACAGTTTTAGTTGATGAGTAATTCATGACCAGTAATAATATTTTGTAACTTCTTGTATATCTGATAATAACAATGTAGTAATATTGGGCCACAATGAGCTGCTGTCATCACACTCTTGCATTAAATGCGTATTAAAATATGCATTTATTTTAACAGGCCCATGTCCACCCCCATCAACCTTGCCATCACCCATTGCCTCTCTCTTCCCACGGTCCTGATGTCTGACAATCATCTTCAGCCATTTCCATCCATCCCTTATTACCCACATCTCCCTACCCCCTTACAACCTCATTTCCTTCTGCATCCGTCCCTGGAAAAACTTCTCCCCAAGCCACTGACAGCTGCACTTTCAAACTCCCAATTGCCTCGGTTTTGGCACTCCATGATACTTCTGCAGCCGCCGATTTGCTCAACCACTCGCTCACTTCCACCAGTAATGCCCTTATCCCTAGTGAAACTTCTACTATCTCCCATCCCGGTCATCCCCTGGTATTCCCCTAATCTTTGCTCCCTCAAATCCTAGGGGTGCAGACTTGAGTATATCTGGCACACAACTGGTTTCGTCAGTCATCACCGGATCTGGCTGGACGACACCAAGTGCTAACGGGTCTCACTCTCTCTGCCAAAAACAACCCACTACTCCAGGATCATCTTACGGTGCAAACGTTAACCCCACAGCTTCTCTTCTCCATTACCAAGCGTTTCCTTAAACCCCCCTCCCCTGCTTCCTCCACTCTCAACTTCAACAAGTTGGAGGAGCTCACGGACCAGCTGTTTAGCTACCTCTGCAGCTTCTACACATCCCTTTGCCCACCAAGTCAAACCCATCCCCTGCCCTAGCCCTGAACCTGGGACTTTCTCCAGTTTCTCTTGTATCTCCCCTTATGCCATCTTCAAGCTCCTCATCTCAATGAGACCCATTTTCTGCTCCCTCACCATCGCAGGTGACTGAGTCATGACACCAACATGAGAAGGATTCTAAGAACATAATAAGAATGTAAAAACATAAGAAATAGGAGTCGTCGGCCATTCGGCCCCTCGAGCCTGCTCCGCCATTCAATAAAATCATGACTGACCTCCGACCTCAAATCCACTTTCCCGCCTTATCCCCATATCCCTTGATTCCCTTCGAGTGCAAAAATCTATCGATCTCAGCCTTGAATATACTCAATGACTGAGCATCCACAGCCCTCTGAGGTAGAGAATTCCAAAGATTCACAACCCTCTGAGTGAAGAAATTTCTCCTCATCTCAGTCCTAACCCCCTTATTCTGAGACTCTCCCCCCAGGGTAAACTGCCTCTCAGCTTCTACCCTGTCTAGCCCTCTCAGAATCTTATATGTTTCAATGAGATCACCTCTCATTCTTCTAAACTCCAGAGAGTCTAGGCCCATTCTACTCAATCCCTCCTCACAGGACACACCTCTCATCCCAGGAATAAATCTAGTGAACCTTCGTTGCACCGCCTCTACAGCCCTTCTGAGGGAACTGGCTAGAATGATCACATAAAATGTCATAAAGAGAGAGGAGGGCATTATGAAGGTAGATTCGAGGCATACCATTTGTACTGGGTCCTGGATTGAAGTCCCCTCTGATCAGTGGGAGGGCAAACCTAATGGCATCAGTTAGATGCTGTAGATCCTGAGAGAAATCTCTCAGAAAGCTAGTTGCCATTGTTCTCTCCAAACACTCCCTCAAGGACTGAAGGCCAATGGTCAAAGGATCTATGATGATGACTAATCTGGACACCTCTCTGTTAGAGTTGGGGGGGGGGGGGGGGGGGGGGGGGAAGGGGGAGGGATGCAGTTATGCCTGGTCCCACCGCTCGGTCCAGTTGGCACTGCAATATCCTTCTTGGATATTGGCAGAGAGTATGGCATTGGATTCTGCCTCAGATCCTCCAAGCTGGTCCTCAATGCCTTCATGTGAACGTGATGTTCATCCAGCATTCTTTTTATAGCTGGACCCCAGAGATCCGGGTCCGCAGGCTCCGGAAGGGCTGACTTCTGTGGAGCCTCCACTTCCCATTGTCTGAGCCCAATTCCATCTCTGACTCCCGTGAGGGAAATGAATGAAGGAGTGCCGCACATATAAAGAGACTGGACGGCAGGGTCAGGGAGAGAAGGTAAGCAGCTTGGCTGCTCTGGTGAGGTTATTGAACATCTTCCTGCACTGCAAAGGAGTCCTCGGTTTCAAGGAGCTGGCACTCACTGCCATAGCCACCTCCCACCACAAAGTGCTTACTACATTATCTGGCTTCCGACCCCAAACTGACTGTCCCTCCAGCTTTGAGCCTCCATTAGGAGGACATGCAGGGCCAGCTCCCTGAAGATTGGCACTCATTTCTACCCTGCACTAAACTAACTAGATCTCTGCCACTCCTCCAAGCTATCCCCACTACCCAGGGCATCCGCAGCCCTCCCAAGGTATTTTCCAGCCCCCGTCCAGGTATTTTTGATCCCCCCCCACTCCCCCAAGGTACTTTCCATCCACCGCAGTAAGCAATGCCAATTTGTAGGCTCATCGCCGCCCCCTCAGCCCTTCATTATATTGCCAACATCCTCCCCCGCCCCCACCCACCCCGCATATTGGATGTATTTAAACAGCCAGCATGATTCTCAATATTTAAATTAGCTGCAATTTACACCAGGGTTAGCGCCATAATGTCAAGGTAGGTGAAAGTTCCGTTCTGCTTAATTTCCAATAGCACAAGGATGCCGTCGAAATTTCACCCTGCTCCCCAAAAGTTAAAGCATTTGCATTTGTGTCCAGCGATGAATCTTTTACCTTATAATTGATTAAGTGACAGTGATTTACCCTTTCTTGGGAAAGCCATTGTAGAGCCCAGTAAATAATATGCATAGCTTGTTCTAAATGACATATCAGTCTCACTGCCTTTCGTGATGCACTACTGTTAAACACTGGAAACTATCCAAGTTCAGCTGCCCTGACTCGATGTATATTTTCTGAACTGGTTCTTCTTCAAAAGTAACTGATGTAAGAAAACTCACTAAGCATTCGGTTGAGTATAAAACAAAGCTTTAATCAACTGCATCACAACCATGAGATTCTAGTTACATCACTAGTTCCTGGTCAGAAAATGTCCTGGGCAAGCTGGGCCCATGCCCGAGTATTTATACTCCTTGGACGGCGCCACCAGCTGGCCGCCCAGTGTTATTTCATGAGTCAATTCTTCATGAATGATCGGATTCACGACAGTAACCATGAAAGTTTGGACCGGATCTCCATTTTCATTCCAGTTACTCTGGTTAAGAAATAAAATCCCAGTGGCAGCACTACCATCACACACAGTTTGAACGGAAATGATCCAAATTGAGAGTAACAGATTGGGAGAAGGGGTGGTGGGGGGAGGAAAGGGGGGAGCGGGAGGGGGGGCGGGAGTGTGGTAGGGAGTCAATCCGGCTAATTTCAGATCAGAATCTCAGCCCTTTGTGCATATTTCAGTACCAACAGCAAAATACACACACACACATTAAATAAGAGTAAAACTGTAAGTGACTTTTCAGCTCCCCATTGCTTAAATTCGGAGTGAATTACCCATTAAGGGGGCATTGTCTTCATAAAAGAAAAGAGAAACCGTGGAATAAGGATCAGCTATTTTACAATGAAGGCCGATCCTTTCACAGTCCATCCGTGGTCAGTCAACTTTCATGGACTCGATGAAAAATTGTTTGGCAAACATTTTTTGTTTGGGTACGAAGAGCGCTAGATCACTTATGTAATGAACACATTCAATGCACCTGATTTACACTATCTGCTTGTAAACAGATGAGAGATTGCCAAATGTCCCATCACAAATTCAGTGGCCTCTTTAACAGAAGAACACACTGTACCTCACCATTCATACAGGGCTGCATAACACTGTAGTAAAAAATTCCAAGGCGCTTCACAGGAGTGTTATCAGACAAAATTTGACACCGAGCAACAAGGAGATATTAGGACAGGAGAGGTAGATGTTAAGGAGCGTCTTAAAGGAGGAGAGAGAGGTAGAGAGGCAGAGAAGTTGCAGGAGGGAATTCCAGTGCTTGGGGCCTAGACAGCTGAAGGCACAGCCACCAATGGTGGGACGAAGAAAATTGGAGATGCACAAGAGGCCAGAAATGGAGGAACACCGAGTTCTCAGAGGGATGTAGGGCTGGAGAAGGTTACAGAGATAGGGAGGAGTGAAGCCATGGAGTGATTTGAACACGAGGAGGAGAATTTTAAATTTGAGGCATTGCTAAACCGGGAGCCAAAGTAGGTCAGCACAGGGCTGATGGGAGAACGGGATTTAGTGCGAGTTAGGACACGGGCAGCAGAGTTTTGGATGAGCTGAAGTTTACAGGGGGGTGGAAGATGGGAGGCCAGCCAGGAGATCAGTGGAATAGTCGAGTCTGGAATAACAACGGCATGGACAGGGGTTTTAGCAGCAGGTGGGCTGAGGGAGGGGCGATATTATGGAGGTGGAAGTAGACGGTCTTGGTGACGGAGCGGATATGGGGTCAGAAGCTCAATTCAGGGTCAGATAGGAATCGAGGTTGTGAACAATCTGGATCAGCCACAGCCAGGGAGGGGGATGGAGTTTGTGGCGAGGGTCAGAAACAATGGCTTCAGTCTTCCCAATATTTAATTGGAGAAAATTTCTGTTCATCAGATACTGGATGTCAGACAAGCAGTGTGACAAATCACTGTGGTAAACGGCATCGATTTCAATAGCAGAAAAAAATGATGGGGTCAGACAGTGTAAAGATCTGTTAAACATCACAAGGCTGGGGATGACATTTAAGAATCAGCTTGCACTGGGTGAATTGATGTTAAAAACTAAGTCAAGCGTAATGTAATAGGAGGGAGACAAAGCATCTTTTCTTGTCCTGAGCATGTGATGAAATACTGACACAGTGCACTGTTACTTTTAACTACCTTTCTCTCATTTTCTCGCTCAATTTTCTACTTGGCTGAATCTTTTAACTTGAAGTAAAGCTGATAGATTCCACAGATCGACAGGACACCCTGACTAACAGCAGTATGATTTTGTGCCTTTGTAGAACCTGATTTAGTATAATTTATTGTCCTCGCATTACAGTTGGAGTACATCTGCTGCAGCTCATTTCTTTGGGACTGAAGGCATGGAGCAGAACCCTACTGAGATGATAAGTCACCCAATAATAATTCAGCTGGTCCCCCTTTGACAGGTTACTAACTAATAACAATACTTGGGCCAGGATGTGGTTGAATAAAAATGTTTACTTTCAGGGACTTATATGCGAATGTTTTTTTTTCTGTTCTAACACAATAAATCTTTGGTCTTCCATGTTGTCCACTTTCAGAGTTGTAAAAGGATTCATGAAAGGAGGAGCAGAATGGTAGGAAAGGACCAGACGGTCTGCACCTGGGCAGGGCTGGAACCGATGTCCTAGGGGGAGTGTTTGCTAGTGCTGTGGGGGAGGGTTTAAACTAAAATGGAAGGGGGTTGGGAACCTGAGCAGGGAGACAGAGGAAAGGGAAACAAGGATAAAAGCAAAAGATAGGAAGGAGAAAAACAAAAGTGGCAGTCAGAGAAATCAACGGTTTAAATCAAACGTGGCCACAGTAAATAATAATTCTAATAGGTCTAAGAGCGTTAAAAAAACAAGCCTGAAGGCTTTGTGTCTTAATGCGAGGAGCATTTGTAATAAGGTGGATGAATTGGCTGCGCAAGTAGAGGTAAACGAATATGATTTGGTTGGGATTACAGAAACGTGGCTCAAGGATGGCCAAGACTGGGAACTCAACATCCAGGGGTATTCGATATTCAGGAAAGATAGGCAAAAAGGAAAGGGAGGAGGGGTAGCATTACTGGTTAAAGAAGGGATTAACACAATTGTAATGAAGGATATTAGCTCTGATGATGTGGAATCTGTATGGGTAGAATTGAGAAATACTAAGGGGAAAAAAGCATTAGTGGGAGTGGTATATAGACCTCCAAACAGTAAGGCGGAGGTTGGGGATGGCATTAAAAGGGAAATTAAAGAAGCGTGCAATAAGGGCACAGCAGTTATCATGGGTGACTTTAATCTACATATAGATTGGGCTAACCAAATTAGTAACAATACTGTGGAGGAGGAATTCCTGGAGTGTTTACGGGATGGTTTCCTGGACCAATATGTCGAGGAACCAACCAGAGATCAGGCCATCTAAGACTGGGTATTATGTAACGAGAAAGGATTAATTAGCAATCTTGTTGTACGAGGCCCCTTAGGTCGGAGCGATCATAATATGATCGAATTCTTCCTTAAGCTGGAGAATGAAGTAGTTGACTCAGAAACTAGGGTCCTCAATTTAAATAAAGGAAACTACGATGGTCTGAGGAGCGAGTTGGGTAGGATTGATTGGGGAATGGCACTCAAAGGGTTGACGGTGGATAGGCAATGGCAAACATTCAAAGACCGAATGGATGAAATACAGAAGTTGTTCATCCCAGTTTGGCATAAAAATAAAACAAAAAAGGTGACTCAATCGTGGCTAACAAGGGAAATTAGGGATAGCATAAGATCCAAGGAGAGGACATACAAATTGGCCAGAAAAAGCAATAATCCTGAGGATTGGGAGCAGTTTAGGATTCAACAAAGGAGGACAAAGGGATTAATTAAGAAAGGGAAAATAGAATATGAGAGTAAGCTTGCAGGGAACATAAAAACTGACTGTAAAAGCTTTTATAGATATGTGAAGAGAAAAAGATTGGTGAAGTCAAGCGTAGGTCCCTTGCAGTCAGAATCGGGGGAATTTATAATGGGGAACAAAGAAATGGCAGACCAACGAAATACATATTTTGGTTCTGTCTTCACAAAGGAGGACACAAATAACCTCCCAGAAATACCGCGGAACATAGGGTCTGATGAAAGGGTGGAACTGAAAGAAATCAGTATTTGTAGGGAAATGGTGTTAGGAAAATTGATGGGACTGAAGGCCGATAAATCCCCAGGGCCTGATAATCTACATCCCAGGGTACTTAAGGAAGTGGCCCTAGAAATAGTAGATGCATTGCTGGTCATCTTCCAGAACTCAATAGACTCTGGAACAGTACCCATGAATTGGAGGGTAGCTAATGTTACCCCACTATTCAAAAAAGGTGGCAGAGAAAAAGCGGGGAATTACAGACCAATAAGCCTGACATCGGTAGTGGGGAAAATGCTAGAGTCCATTATAAAAGATGTAATAGCAGAGTACTTGGAAAGCAGTGACAGGATCGGACAAAGTCAACATGGATTTACAAAAGGTAAATCATGCTTGACTAATCTACTGTAATTTTTTGAGGATGTAACTGGTAAAATAGATAAGGGAGAACCAGTGGATGTGGTTTATTTGGACTTTCAGAAGGCTTTCGATAAGGTCCCGCATAAGAGATTAGCGTGCAAAATTAAGGCACATGGGATTGGGGGCAAGGTATTGACTTGGATAGAGAACTGGTTGGCGGACAGAAAGCAAAGAGTTGGAATAAACGGGTCGTTTTCCAAGTGGCAGGCAGTGACTAGTGGGGTACCGCAAGGATCGGTCCTAGGACCCCAGCTGTTCACAATATATATTAATGATCTGGACGAGGGAATTGGATGTAATATCTCCAAATTTGCAGACGACACAAAGCTGGGTGGGAGGGTATGCTGTGAGGAGGATGTCATGAAACTCCAGTACGATTTGGACAGGTTAGGTGATTGGGCAGAAACATGGCAAATGCACTATAATGTGGATAAATGTGAGGTTATCCACTTTGGTGGCAAAAACAGGAAGGCAGATTATTATTTGAATGGCAATAGATTGGGAGAAGGGGAAGTGCAAAGAGACCTGTGTGTTCTTAGGCACCAGTCGCTGAAGGTAAGCATGCAGGTGCAGCAGGCGGTTAAGAAGGTAAATGGTATGTTGGCCTTCGTAGCAAGAGGGTTCGAGTACAGGAACAAGGATGTCTTGCTACAGTTGTACAGGGCCTTGGTGAGACTGCACCTTGAGTATTGTGTGCAGTTTTGGTCGCCTTATCTGAGGAAGGACATTCTTGCCATGGAAGGAGTTCAGCGAAGATTCACCAGGCTGATACCTGGGATGGCAGGAATGACGTATGAGGAGAGATTGGGTCGATTGGGCTTATACTCATTGGAGTTTAGAAGATTGAGAGGGGATCTCATCGAAACCTATAAAATTCTGTCAGGCCTGGACAGACTAGATGCTGGAAGGATGTTCCCGATGGTCGGGGAGTTCAGAACCAGGGGTCATAGTCTAAGGATAAGGGGTAGGACATTTAGGACTGAAATCAGGAGGAATTTCTTCACCCAGAGAGTGGTGAACCTGTGGAATTCTCTGCCACAGAGGGCGGTGGAGGCCAGTTCATTAAATATATTCAAGAAAGAGTTGGACATATTTCTTAAGGCTAAAGGGATCAAGGGATATGGGGAGAAGACAGGGACCGGGTACTGAATTTGGATGATCAGCCATGATCTCATTGAATGGCGGAGCAGGCTCGAGGGGCCGAATGGCCTACTCCTGCTCCTATCATCTATGTTTCTATGTGGAAAAGGATCGGGGAGGAGGTTGGGGAATGAGGATAGGAGGGTAGACCTGGGGTGGGGAGGGGGGTGAAGGATGGAGCTGTGTAGAGGATAAGGGTGTATGGTGGGCCTCAGCATTATCATCATCATCTGGCTCTCCAGCTCCAAAAGGTTGAACACCCCTGGCCTAGATAAATGAACACAGAGTGGTTTAAATCAGGGATCACCAACCTTTGGGAGCTGGGGTCCAAATACACATTTCAATTATTTATGACTTCAGAGAAATATAATCCCCTATACATAGAGAATCCAAGTACCCTTATATATAAAAGATCCAAGTAACCAAACATAAAAAAAATCCAAGCCAACTATATATAAATAATGCAAGACACATCATACACAAAAAATCCAATTCTTCTCTGACCCACTCCAACCCATATATTCTCTTCCTCCTGCCCCTTCCTTTCCATTTATCCGCTTCCTCTCATCTTCATTTATCCTTTTGCTCCTCCTCCCAGTTTATCCTCCTCCATCACCCCCCACCCCACCATCAGTTTGAAAACAGCTATTTGAATTTCTTGGGTCCGATTTCCAATTGGTAACTTTTTTGCACCAATCAGGGGACAGCCTTTCCAGTCCTGTTAAGGCACATGGGATTGGGGGCAAGGTATTGACGTGGATAGAGAACTGGTTGGCAGACAGAAAGCAAAGAGTTGGAATAAACGGGTCTTTTTCCGAGTGGCAGTCAGTGACTAGTGGGGTACTGCAGGGATTGGTGCTAGGACCCCAGCTATTCACAATATATATTAATGATCTAGACAAGGGAACTAGATGTAATATCTCCAAATTTGCAGACGACACAAAGCTGGGTGGGCGTGTGTGCTGTGAGGAGGATGCCGAGAAACTCCAGGATGATTTGGACAGGTTGGGTGATTGGGCAGAAGCATGGCAGATGCAATATAACGTGGATAAATGTGAGGTTATCCACTTTGGTGGCAAAAACAGGAAGGCAGATTATTATCTGAATGGCAATAGATTGGGAGAAGGGGAAGTGCAACGAGACCTGGGTGTCCTTGTGCACCAGTCGCTGAAGGTAAGCATGCAGGTGCAGCAGGCGGTTAAGAAGGCCTTCGTAGCAAGAGGGTTTGAGTACAGGAACAAGGATGTCTTGTTACAGTTGTACAGGGCCTTGGTGAGACCACATCTTGAGTATTGTGTGCAGTTTTGGTCGCCTTATCTGAAGAAGGATGTTCTTGCCATGGAAGGAGTTCAGCGAAGATTCACCAGGCTGGTACCTGGGATGGCAGGAATGACGTATGAGGAGACAGTGGGTCGATTGGGCTTGTACTTGCTGGAGTTTAGAAGAATGAGAGGGGATCTCATTGAAACTTATAAAATTCTGACAGGACTGGACAGACTAGATGCAGGAAGGATGTTCCAGTTTGTCAGGGAGTCCAGAACCAGGGGTTACAGTCTAAGGATAAGGGGTAAGCCATTTAGGACTGAGATGAGGAGGAATTTCTTCACCCAGAGAGTGGTGAACCTGTGGAATTCTCTACCACAGAAGGCAGTAGAGGCCAATTCATTAAATATATTCAAGAAGGAGTTAGATATATTTCTTAAGGCTAAAGGGATCAAGGGATATGGGGAGAAAGTGGGGACCGGGTACTGAATTTGGATGATCGGCCATGATCATATTGAATGGCGGAGCAGGCTCGAGGGGCCGAATGGCCTACTCCTGCTCCTATCTTCTATGTTTCTATGTCCTCCAGGCTTGGGGTGTTTAAACAGCTGAGGGTGAGCCCAAATCTAAATCAGCTTTGCTTACAAAAGTGAAAGGAACCATTAAGAGCTTTACATACAGAATAAAATGATCTTGTGGGCTGGATTTGGCCCACAGGCCACATCGTGGATACCGTTGCAAGAGGCTAATGAACATTCACAGCAATTCATTGAATATAATGAAGACATTGCCTTCTCTACACAGCTTTACATTGCTAGAGTAAAGCAGACCCTCCAAACCTAGCGGCACTTTGAAATAGAAAGTTGAACGACTTGTCGTTCTTGGGAACTGCTGTCAGATTCAGTTGTTCCACTTCAGTCCCATTAAACATCTGTTTAGTCCCACTGATGTGATGAAGTTGGCAGTTCCAGGGTGTCAGTAGCATTAAAGGTGGCCAGCGGAAACAGAGACCTGTATCGACATCATTGACACCACTGAGTTGTACGCATGTGCAGAAAATGGGTCTCCTTGTTCTCAGAAAAGCAGCGCTGGCTGGAAAAGTGGCACCAGCAGGCCAGGGTGGTGGCATATTGCAAAATGGTGCAACAAGGGAAAAGCACTTGGAGATAATTCTTCAGGCACAGTTTTGTTCATATTGCTAGTAGCAATGGGAAACAATTGGATTAAAAGTGCATTTTTTTTGCCACTATTCACATTAATTAAGAAAGAAAAATCTCTTATACTGAAGGTACTCATTTGAGACTGGTGCATACTTTGACTGTTGTGGAGCTGACAACAGAGAGTTATTCTACTGGCTTTGCATGGTTCTATCACCAGGAAAGCAGAGCTCTGTATATTTATTCTTACGTAGAACCTTGCTTACTGGGGTCCAATAATATATCAAAAATCTTATATCAGTGTGCACTTCCTGGCAACTTTCTCGATTATCAGTTCCTATGTTCATATTCATATTGGCAACTGTCTACGTAAACTTGCAATGCTGTAATTGCCCCCCGCCCACCACTCCTCCTTCACTCTCACCCCATGGAAGGCACTGCCATGCCACGACTGGTGGGAGGGTGTAATTGCAGCGTGACAAGCCTACATAAGCAATTTCCATTATAAATGTGGACATAGGAATTTGTAATGGAAATATAAAAATAAGGACAGAATGTTTCATTTAAAATGGAGACTAAATTACATCTGTGCACTCAGTTCGATTATCCTCACCATCTAACCCAGCTTTACTTCGACACTTGAATTGCTCTCCACTTCCCATGTGCAACACTACAGGAGATTGACTAGTTGTATATTAAATTTGCTATGTATGTGGTGCGCTCCTTAGTTGGGGAACATCATTCTGTGACTCACAGCTGTACCTGCAGTTGCACACTTTTACCACTAGTTGGAGCTTCAGAAGCTGCAGATCCCTCTCCCCATTCTCTACAGCATCACCAATGCTCTCTTAGGGAATGCACCTTGTTCTGACCATGTGGACAAGGAAGATCCACTATTTCTTCAATGCTGGCAAAAAGCCATTGTAGGTAGTTGACTCTTTGCTAACATTAAAATAGCTGGTTGCAGTTATGACGCAACCGATGTGAAACTGAAGAGATCACTCCCCAATTTTTCCACTGATATGACATGAAGCTACAGCCATCAGTACAAAAACTGCAGCATAACTGGGCCATGGGAGCTGAGCCTGTCAGCTCATTTTCACTTCCACCAGAGCCTAAAGGAGTATATTGATGATGGGATACTTTTCCTGACAGCTACCTTGCTTGATCTGACCTTCAATTAAATAGCATCTCTCTGTTTGTTTAAATGTTTTATTTTGTGCAGAAGACCGAGAGACCAATTCCGGGAGCAAGAGTAAGGCTGAAATCGAATTTCTAGATCCAAATGAGCAAAGATTTAGATTTAGGAAAACCCCACAAGGGACATTGGCATTGGCATATGTGGAGATAGAAACTTCTTTATGAAAACATTTGCTACGAGGAATTGCCAGAATTCAAACTAACACATGCTGACAGAACCAGGTTCTGGCCCAAGTTCCAGCACCCTAGGTGATCCACTTGTATTGGCCATTTGAGTCCCATCAGCATTGCAGGCCCGATGTCTCTAGGCTAGAGTGGGGGGGGGGGGAACAGCTGAAATTTCCACTCCAAATTGCTATCCTCTGCTGAAAAATACATGTATGTGGACATTGTATGATGACCCCCATATTAAAAATAATCTGCTGACATTCACTATACTGGCTCATATGCAAGAATGGACACATGATCTACCAAATAGGCACCAGTTGAACTACACCTGTCTTAGTTCAGCACTTTCAGAAGAGGAAAATAGTGAAAAGTTATGAACTTTGATGGTCATGGAAGGTCACTTTTACTCAGGAATTAGTGCAGTAACTGTATATGCAGATGTGGACTGTAAACTTGGGCTGATAAATAGTAGGTAACATTCGCACCACAGAATCACAGAATCACAGAAACCACACAGTGCAGATAGAGGCCATTTCAGCCCATCGAGCCTGCACCGACACATATCCCACCCGATCCCCGTATCCCCTACACCAACACATATCCCACCCTGTCCCTGTAACCCCACGTATTTAATCCCCCTAACACTAAGGGTCAATTTATCATAGCCAATCAACCTAACCCACACATCTTTGGACTGTGGGAGGAAACCGGAGCACCCGGAGTAAACCCACGCAAACACGGGGAGAATGTGCAAACTCCACACAGACAGTCGCCCGAGGCCGGATTCGAACCCGGGTCCCTGGCGCTGTGAGGCAACAGTGCTAACCACTATGCCACCGTGCCAGGCATGTCTATCTCCAACAAGCGAGAGTCTAACCACCGCCACTTGACATTCAATGGCATTACCATCGCCGAATCCCCCACCATCAACATCCTGGGAGTCACCATTGACCAGAAACTTAACTGGACCAGCCACATAAATACTGTGGCAACAAGAGCGGGTCAAAGGCTAGGTATTCTGCGACGAGTGTCTCACCTCCTGACTCTCCCAAAGCCTTTCTACCATCTACATGGCACAAGTAAGGAGTGTGATGGAATACTCTCCACTTGCCTGGATGAGTGCAGCTCCAACAGCACTCAAGAAGCTCGACACCATCCAGGACAAAGCAGCCCGCTTGATTGGCACCCCATCCACCACCTTAAACATTCACTCCCTCCACCACTGGCGCACCGTGGCTGCAGTGTGTACCATCTACAAGATGCACTGCAGCAACTCACCAAGGCTTCTTCGGCAGTACCTTCCAAACCCATAACCTCTTCCACCTAGAAGAACAAGGGCAGCAGGCGCATGGGAACACCACCACCTCCACGCTCCCCTCCAAGTCACACACCATCCTGACTTAGAAGTATATTGCTGATCCTTCATCGTCGCTGGGTCAAAATCCTGGAACTCCCTACCTAACAGCACTGTGGGAGTACCTTCACCACATGGACTATAGCAGTTGAAGAAGGCGGCTCACCAACACCTTCTCAAGGGCAACTATGGATGGGCAATAAATGCTGGCCTTGCCAGCGACGCCCACAACCCATAAACGAATTTTTAAAAAATCTGTATCCCTTCATATACAAGTTAAATACTGTACAGGCTATCAACGCAATAGATAAGGCACTGGTGAATATGGTGCAAATACATTGTATGCAGCATATCTGAAATCTGGGATATTCATGTCTGTGATACTCAAAATGTATTTAACTTGCCATCACATTTTTCCATACACCACTATTCCCAATCAAGCAGTTTGGAATTGAAACTGACAGGTTAGAGTGCCAACAAGTGCTCTGGGGTGTGAAGTGAACATCTTAACAGTTACAGTTCCTTGACCAAAAGTTTAATAAGCAGATGCTACTAATGTCTTAAGTGACAGGAGGCAGTGCACACCGTGGAGCAAGGCTCGGCCTCACATTGAGAAGTGTAAATTCTAGGTGGTATTTCAAACTTCTGCGCTGACAGTGTGAAGTGGAATGAATTTGCAGGATTGGAGAGTGTTGCAGCCGTGGAGCAGGTTTGAGTGATGGGATGCTCTATTGCTTCAGTAACTTCAGGGCTGCAAAGTGGGAGCGTGTCGAAGCTGAATTGTTCATCAGCGCTGTTTGAAAAGTGATAAGAGCCTGCAGCAACTTTATTCATCGCACCAATTTCATTAAAAAAAAGCCAATAGACTGAACTGAAACACTGCCTAAATTTTGGGATATAGAAATGGAGCTATTGTGGCTAACAGCCATTACAGATTTAAAGTCAATTCATGGATCTCATTTAGCTGATTTAGTTTATCATTTTTATTGTACTAGGTTAAAATGGAACGTTTAATGGTAGTAATAAACTCAAAGGGAGGAAGGAGTTTTCAAGCTAAAACATTCACTGACATAGTAAACCCTGATGTAGACTTGATCTTATCAGTACCAAAAGACTCACTGTGGTAGAACATTGTGAACACACCCAACCTCACCCGGTGCCAAAACATTCATTGATGGAGATGCACAAATCTCACCTGGTCCCTAAACATTTATTGACACAGTAAACTCCCATATTCACTCAACTACATCCAGCACCAAAACATTGGCATAATAAACCCCAGTATAGACTCAACATCGCCTGGTGTCAATATACTCATATGGGGCGATTTTGACTTTTGGGCGACTGACCAGCAGAGGTGCTGACTGGCCGTCTGTTCTGGGGGAGAAGAGGCCCCCGCGATTTTGAGGCCTCATTTAAATTTGGCAGGCATCTCTCTGCAGCTCGCCAGATTGAGACCTCAAGAGTGAGGTGGACGGCTGCCATGTTGTGGGGGAGGCGGGTGGGGGCAGTCCCGGGGCCCACAGAAATAATCTGACCCGCTGTCGTCCTGGGTCAGTTGCACGAGCGAGCCTCTTGGGTTCCATCGCCTGTGGAACTGGTCGGAGTGTGCACGGCCTAGATCTAACCAATTCCAATCAAAAATGGCAATCGGCATCCCATTTACATTACAGGACCCCGATTATCACATTGCCTGAAGCCGGTGGGCGGTTTGAAGACCCAGTGGTAGGCCCCTTTCAAGACGAAGCCTACCGCATTGCTGGTGTTAACAGGGCTATAAGATGACCAACCCCAGTTTGAGATTGTTACCATCCCATTAATGCTAGGAGAAGGCAGTCTAAATCGACTCCGTGGTGTGGGAAACTCCCAGTATATAGAATCATTGAATGTTACAGCACCGGAATAAGCCATGTGGCCCATCATCTGGCCTGTCTTTTTCTCCACATGAGCCACCTAGACAATCCCACTCTCTGGCCACGATTTCCCTTACCTCAGCGGGTCTGGTGCGGCCGGGGTCGGCAGCGGGTTGCGACCCCACTGCTGGCTCCAGCCCGCTGTCCAAAGTGATCTTACACTGATTGGGCTCGTTAAGCCCGCCCAGCACGTTTCCCAGCCAATTGAAGGAAGCGGGCCTGATGACGTCACTTGATGATGCGTCATCAGCCGGTTTCCTTAAAGGGACCATGCGCAAATTTATTTTGACATTTGTGCTGTCAGTGTTCTGCAGCATTGAGGTGCTGCAAACACTGACAAGTGCTGCACAGCTGCACCCAGGCTCTCCCATGACTCCCTCCATATGCTTATGGAGAGAGTCACAGCACGCAGGGAGGTTCTCTTCCCTTCCAATGACTGGATGAGACCTCCCCAGGAGATCAACGCAGCCTGGTTGCACATTACACAGGAGGACACAAGCAGGGATGTCATCAGGAGGACCAGGCTGCAGTGGCGCAAACCTTTCAATGATCTCAGTAGATCACAAAACGTTACTGCAAAGCCACACTCAACCATTCATCACATCCCCATCACTCTGCCTTCCATACCCTACTCCTGCACATCCTTACTCACACCAACTAACCTTGCACCTCCAGCCATCCCTCTCTACCTACATTATCACTTCCCCATCTCACTAGCCACCCCTCACACTCACCCTCATCCTAGTCCAATCATACCAACTAACAACACACAAGGGTAGGCACTTGGGTGTTTTAGCCAATGTTCATGTGAAGTTTCTGTTAATGTGGTGTCAAATATTGAAATCTTTATTTTCAACACCTTGCGTTCTTGGACAGATTTGTGTGCACCTTTGGAAGTGGCTTAGTGAGTTGCAGTGAATGGTGAGACATAACGGTACCCCCCGCAATGGCGATGAGTGTGAAAGGAATGGCTTGGGCATTGTAGGGATGCTTTATGGTGTTGGTATGGGGTGGTGCCAACCTGGCGCATCATGTGACAGCCAGGGTGTACAGCATCAAGTGAAGTAAATCTGGCCATAGTGAGGCCATCCTTGGTGTCCCGGCCAGCAATATGATCGGGCGCTGATGCCCTCTGCAGCATCAGTTGATTGCAGAGAAGGTTGGCATTGTTGTTGGTGCTGCTGGTGGTGGGGCTGATTGTGGTGGGATTCTGAAGACCAAGGTGAGATAGTTTCAAGAGCACCGATGCTGATGGAATAGATGGCAGGTGAAGTTGAGATGACTGAGCGATCTGTCAGTGGTGAGAGAGGTTGTTCCAATGAGGTGTCACTGGATACAGAGTTTGATCCAAACACTTGCAAGCTGCATAAAGCTCAATCTGTCTTCCAAATGCAGTAAGCAACAGCTTCTGACCTTGGAAAGTGAACAGATATGAAATGGGAGCTTTGATAGAACATTTGTAGCTGTCAAGTTAAGAAATGATCCTATGGTGACACAACTCCTGACCTCCTTGCCTGACGTGATCCCTAAGCAGCAGCGAACCCATGGACGAACTCTTAAAATTTAAAGGTGAGCTTAAAATAGTTTTTAAGTGCCTGTGAACAAGCTCTTAATCATCTAAATTGCCTCCCCCACCGCTTGGTGTTGGGGTCTGTTCAGCGATGACAGACCCGACATCTGGGAAACTAGCGTGGCGCTGGGTTGACAGCGGGCTCCCTACCCAGTGTGAAATTTTTTTCCCCACCCGACCCGCCACCGAACGCACCTACTGACCCCCCGAAAAATTCCCCCTCTGTCTCACTCCACAGCAGCAACATCTTGCATTTATTTAGTGCCTATTATGTAGAAAAACATCCTAAAGTGCTTCAGAGAGACATATTGGGCTGGATTTTGTGAATGGAGGCGAGTTGAAGGCGGGACTGCTGCTTGTCGTGTCAATGACCCGCCTCCATCCTCGCCCGACCATTCAGAGGGATTTTCCCCTGATTGAGCTTGCGGGCTCAGCAGTCTAATTAGGGAACAAGTCACTGACAGATCACATCAACGTCAGATGTGCTATCTGTCAAGACTTCTTGAAAGAAGAAATGACAGCGTTTGACAGCACTGTGAAGCTGTTAAACACTGACATTCTCTTTAGGTTGATGAATTTCTGTGGTGAGGACTCATCAAACATTGAAAATGAGTAAATTTAAGATGTCTGATGGATCGGAGGGTCCATCAGCCATTACCTGAAATTGACAAGGTGGATGTCCGCTCTCCCGATCCAGCGTGGCTAAAGGCTATAGAAGAAGAAAAGGTAAGTGAACACTTTTTTAAACTAATCACTCACCTTGCATACTTACCACTCCACACTTGCACCCATCACTCACCTCTACACCTTACTTCCAGGTGCCTCCGACCGCCGCAGACCTCCTCCACGTCTCCTCCAATCCGGCGGGGTTCTCCGAGGTCGGGAAGCCTTCACCTGTGAAGGTAAAATGGCACTAATCCCTTTTTTCTGCCTGTTAACAGGCAGTTAAAAGGATTAAAAAGCCTTTCCCGCCTCCAGGAGACGGGATCCGAAGCAGCACATTTCCCCCGCCTCCTGGCAAGTGGGCACAGAGGCGGGATGGGGGGGCGGTGGGTTTGCCACCTGCCCCCACTTTCTCCGAGTTTACGGGCTGTCCCACCTCCATGCCCGCCTCCTCGGGGCTTGGAAAATCCAGCCCATTGTGAACATATCTATGGATCCTCATTTATTCATTCATAAATATGTGGATCTATGTAACATAATAATCCAAAACAGATTTAAGCTGGTATTTTCTACTGTGGCAGAAATCTGGCACAAAGGCCCCATAACCACTGGAAACAGTCTGTTTCTACTGACTTTGTCCTTCATACTTTTAAACACCTTTATCAAATCGCCCCTGTAATTTTCCACACAGACTCTGTATTGGCTTTCTTGAACCAGCACAGGAAAACCAAGTTTATTTTCCCCATTCCTATCGATTGTCTACTTTTGTGCTATAAAAGTAGCTACAAGAGATCTGTCGATCTATATAATTAAGGTCATAGGGTAATTCAAATAGCTACAGTTCCTCATTAATAGCTAACATGTCCTAATAATCTGTCGAAGATTTTGCAGCACTAGGCTCAAACCCCTCCAGGCTACCTGCAACATATATACTGCAAACTGTGGAGCAGATAAGTAGTCCTCAGGAGAGCAGATGGAGATTGCAATGGTCAGTTTCCCATCCAGTAGGATAAGCATTGTAAATAACATCAGTACATAATGATGTGTTGTTCAGGGATGTTGAGCCTGTTTGGCTCCCAGGCCGTAGAACTGAGCTAGAATCCAAATTTGCCGTGTGCGAGCTTCATTTACTTCCAATGTCAATATTTAGCAATCAAAAACTGTTTTTAAATCATTGCAATTTTAAAGGTAATGTTATGCAATTATCAGGCTCTGGATACCTGATGTGAGCTAGTGTGCTGGCGATCACGTGACATAGCATGAATAATATTATTGAGCCCGATTTTCATTGCAACGTATAAAGTTGTCTCAATTGCTCAGTTGTCTAATTTGAAGGTTGAAGTGCCGATTTTTTGCAGGAGAATCGCCTACACAGGTCCGAATGCTAATGATTCACTCGCTTGCTTGACTGTTGCAGTGCCCCTGGTCTCCAAGATCTGCCCAAGTGACACTTACAGGGTTTGGAAACGTGGGCAGAACCTGCGGGTCGACACGACACTACTCGGCTTTGATCACATGACCTGGCAGCGAGGGAACCGTAGCTTCATCTTCAGAGGACAAGGTTAGTTTCAATAAAAGGGACTTGCAGTGTTACAGTGTTGGTTTCAAATTTATGAGCCGTAAAATGTGTGCAGTTTCCCAGTCTTCCAAAAACACTTCAGGAGTAAACAGACTTCTGAAATACAGTAGCCCCCTCATCACAGCGCGCTCCTGTAAGCCATTACCACATAACATGGATTGTTTATGGCTAACTCTTCAATACAGAATCACATAACACACTCTCTCTATATAATCTTTGTCCTTTTTATGAGCGCCGATGAGAGGGCCAAATAGTAAAGTCATTCATGTCTGCATTTTCATTGCACACAGAGAGATTGATTGGTCTCTGGACAGCCCCACTAGCCCGAACTACCCGAGAAGCACCAGTGGGAGGCATACAAGAGGTTGATGCTGCCAATTTGACCTAGAAATTCATTGGATTAAGATTTATTGCAGAACGACAACGGAAGCAAAAGTGAAAAATCTCAACTGAGACCCACCCCCCACAAACAGGATGGTGGCTAAAACACGGTCAACCAATCAGTCTTAGACTATCATTTTAAAACAATATGGTCCTCTCACCTCCGAGTCAGGAAGGCCCAGCCCAAGAACTAAGCATTTAGGCTGTCACTTCAGTACAGTACCGAAGGAGTGTTGCCCTACAACCCTCAGAACTCTGCGATCCTCCGATCTGGCCTCGTGCATTTCCCACCCTCTCTGCTCCACCATTATACGGCCGTGCCTTTAGCCATCTAGGCCCTATGCTTTGGAATTCAATCCCTAAATCTCTCCATCTCTCTACTTCCCTCTCCTTTAAGATCCACCCCTTAAACCAAAATGTTAGTCTCCCCTTCTAATTATCTCTTTCTTTAGCTTGGCATCCATTTTTGTCTGATTTCACTTCTGTGAAGCATCTTGGGTTGTTTTTCTATGTTAAAAGGGCTACTTAAATGCAAGTTATTGTTGCCTTTCGATGAGACATTAAACAGAAGCCCCGTCTGTCTGTTCATCCCATGGCACTATTTGAAGAACAGAAAAAGGAGTTCTCCTACTGCCTTGGCCAACATTTCTCCATCAAGCAACACCACCAAAACAAATTAACTGGATGTTTATCTTATTGCTGTTTGTCGGACCTTGCTGTGCGCAAATGAGCTGCCGCAATAGCTTAAAAACATCAGTGGGTACACTGAAAAAATAATTCATTGATTGTGAAGCGTTTTGTGAACTTGAAAAGTGCTGAATAAGTTCTTTCCTTCTTTCTTATTGAATTACCTGGACTGCTCTTCCACTTTAGTCTATGTCTAGGCAGTTCCTAAGTCATGGTATGATAGTGTAGCAGCTGTAATGGTGGCGAGACTCAATATATACTGTAAATTCAACTTTGCACAATTGGGGAAAGGTTTCCTCTGTGTGCCATGGTATTACATCTGAAATATATCTGATTAGTGCCATTAATAAATGGCTGTAATAAACCTTGTTGGCAAGTATCATGGTTTAATGTTAAAATAAAAGTTTCATTATGTTGCTAATTTAGCGGTATGCCAGTTTGAACAGTCTGCAGCAAGATTCAGTAAACCTTCACCAATATGGCACCCTGATGCTGCAGAAGACTGGAGAAATAAGGTTGCTTGTGTGGAGAGATGATGTTGTATTCTTGTTGTTGCACATTGGGTTACTGGGGCGCAGCACAGAGAGAAAACCTGGGGGGTTAATGGTTGCCGTGTTTCTCTACCTTACAACAGCAATTGGACTTCAAAAGTACCTTGTTGGATGTGAAGTGCTTTGGGATCCCGAGGACATGAAATGTGCCATATTAATGGAAGTTATTTTCTTAAATGGAGCCCACCTGATCTTGTGCCCATGAATTTAAATCGGGTGGGCTGCTATACCAGCTGCAATCCTCCCTGCTTGATTTTCCTCTGTGCGTTGCACCCTGGCGATCCAACAGGCCCGAGGATAATGACAGGAAAATCTGCCTACGGTCTCTCATTTCTGCAGACAACGCTCACTTTTGCATTTCCAAGGAAAATAAGTGTTGTCAGCATGATCGAAACCTAATTAGAAATAAGCAGACCAAAATGAGATTAGGATGATTCAAAAGCTTAAAAGGCTTTTTGCCGTGGAGAGTTTGCCCATTGAATAATAACCTTTACTCGGTAGCCACCTTTATTGCTAATCAACGTCAATGCTTTCCTTTCATAGAAAATAGTTATCGCCAGGCTTGAAGACCATTCTTCACTCTTTTAATTAGCAATGCTCAGTGACTTGCTGTTTCATTGTCACTCGCACATTATGAAGCTCTGCAGGAGCGTGCAATCTGTAATTGCAAGTCAGTCGGTAAACATAAATAAGAACAAAGGGGAATGAACTAGTGAGCTGGTACCTTTGTTGTCTGAAAGGGCAACTGTCAGCAACATAATGTATTGCTGCTCTGCCTTTCATGGTCAACTCATAATATTATGTCAAAGAAAGACATTGAGTTATTCCCAGAAATGACTGTGCATTAACTAAGAAGGAAATAGAGCAACATAATAGGAGGCTGTCGCGACAATCAAGTCAGCCTGCTCATTGGGATTCATTGAGCCTACTCAGTAAAGTTGTAGCTTCCTTTTTGCTTGGCCTTTTAGATGATCAATAGTCAAATCTTAAAATGCAACAAACGCAAGTAGCCTAGTGCTAAAAATGCACTGGAGCATTGCATCATGAGCTGGGAGAGCAGCTGCCGCTGACACTTACACTCTCATTCCCCTCGACGGCAAGTTGCTGAATTTGGCCAGATCACTTGGCAAGGGATCTATCTTCAGTTACACGTTGGTTACAGTTCAGGATATCTCCCAGCACTTCTGTCTTGAGCTTGTAGCAAGAATGCAGTTTCCACGAGCAGACTGACCCTCCTGTGAACGGAAACCTGCACCTTTACATATGCAGTGAGTGAGATAGTGTCTCACGGGATTAACAGTTACCCCTTATCAAACACAGTGGGATTCTCCTGCCTGAAATTGGGCGGGATCGTGGAGGCGAGAAAGAGGGAAAATTCGGGTGCTGAAGCCTACCACTACATCAATGGCCCGGCCAGGATTTTGGCAAGACGGATAGGGTTGGGACCTGAGAACTTCTATCTCAAGTACCTCCCCACTAAACCCCAATCTCTGGCGAACCAGACTACAGAACACTAGCCAGGGAAAGGGGATTCGTGCTTTAGGCTTGAGTACAGTTAGCCACACCAATAATAGATTAGTTAAAGTAATTAATTGTTTATTTAGCATCAGATTTCTCCACATACTTAAATCTCACAGAACAGTTTATGTACGCAACAGCAATATAGCCAAAACATATATAAATTCACCAACAATCAATCTGGCGTCTGCCAAGCAGACAGCTACATATCAGCCTGTATATTCTGGTGCCTACGGGTGTGTGCGGGCTGTGTACGCACCCGTAGGGACATCGGAAATGCCGGTTTCAGGTATGCCAAGCGTATGCGCTGAAAACTGGCATTTCCAGTCTGTCAAGACAGATCGGACGCCTGCCCTGGAGATGGGCCTCTGCGGGCGGAGAGTTCCACTTTCTGGAGCACCACCGCCCACAGAAAACCCTTAGAAATCTTACGCCTGGTAAAAAAACTTCAATTATTTTTTTCAAAAAATTAAATTTTTGTTTAAAATATTTAATTTATTGTAATTTCAACTAATTTTAAAAATGTGGTTTTAAAAAAATGTATTTAATGTTTTACTGTGTTTTTGGGGTGGTCTCCATTCATATATTTGACAGGTCTATCTGTCAAGTGTATGAAGGGAGATTCCCTTCTTCGATTGGCTCCCCATGGCCCACATGATCCCAGGGACGCTTGCGAACCGCATGAGCCTCTGTGATTCCTGGGTCCTGCGCATTTCGAGTTTGGAGAGGCCCAGGAGCGGAAGTGTACGCACCTCGGGAGCCCTCAGGTAAGTCCGTAGATTTTTTCCAGATCGGAGGCCTCCGCACGCGGGTAGCCTCCGACCGGAAAATACGGCCCATTGTTTCTAAAGGGGCCCCCTTCTTCTGCAACAGTGTTGCAACATTAGGGACAGTATTCTGGAAGATGTGCCCTGAAGTGCCTTCATCAAGATACAAACCTATCTTGTGACCTTGAGTGACATGTCCATGTTTACATACTTATACCTAGTGTAAGCAGCTAGTACCTACTGGTGGAAAAGTAAGCACCTATCGTGTGTTCGTCAGAATAGTTTGTAGAGCAAGCTAACCCCCTATTAAAATCGAGTGTCTAGTGAAGTAGAACCGTTCCACTCCCTGTTAGATTCTGGTTGTCAGCCCTTAAACTGACTGCTTAGAAGGACAGTCGACAAAAGGGCATTTGGAAAGAGGAAACTGGGACTGCATCCATCAGCAACAATTTCCCTCCGCTTGCCACTGCCGGGAGCACCAGTGTGCCCACACCCCCACTGCGGCAGAAGCTGGGGAGGTGGACACCTGAACGGACAACTGGAGGTTTTTTTCCCCCCCAATCTACTCTTCCTCCCACTATGGGTTGGTGACCACCACCCAATATGTTTTGAACTGTAGCCCGGCACGAGTTAGCACACTCAGGAGAGAAAATTGGAAAATATTTATTTTAATTCCGTTTTTGCAGTAGTGCAATTGCGCACTATCAATCTATTTAGTTCCCTGGTGATTTGTTGTCATCCTGTGTCAGGTGCAATAACAGGCGTGATACTGAGTGTATTCCACTGGTCATTACATTATGTGCTGTCAAGCAGGTCGTCAATCTAAAGGGGAAAGTGGACCAAACAGCTGATTGAACTCTAAGCTGGCACAAATCAAAAATGGCAGAAGCAGATAGATTATCCCTTCAATCTGCCCTCAAAATATGATTTTTCTTTTTGTTGTCATTTATATAAGAACATCAGAAAATAGGAGCAGGAATGGGCCTACCCCGCCATTCAGTAAGATGATGGCTGATCTTCTACCTCAACTCCACCTTCCCGCACTATCCCCATGGTCCTGAAAAAATTAGGATCTTAGTTTAAAAAAAATGTACGGACAATGAGAATTAATATTACTGGAGCTCATTATTACACCTATTATTACCATGGTCTGGTGAAGCACAAGCATGTTCAAGTGCAAAAAGTGTAGCAATAAACAGGCAGAAAGTGAAATGTACATACATACATAATTTCCCCTCTGTTCCCAAAAGTGCTAATTCATGCTGAGGGGTAGATCCAGGGGTGCCATGTCACCCCCACGTGACCAGTCTTCATATTTGAACCTTCTTCTTCTTCGGCAGTCCCTCGGAACCGAGGATGACTTGCTTCCACATTAAAAATGAGTTCTCAGGTGACTGATGAGTCCAATGTGGGACCTACAGTCTCTGTCACAGGTGGGGTAGACGGTGGTTGAAGGGGCGGGTGGGTGGAGTGCTCGAGTTGATGTGCGCTCCTTGCGCTTGGCTTCCGCTTGCTCCCGGCGAAGAGGCTCAAGGTGTTCGCCACCTTCTCTGTTTTGTGCGGTCTTGGGCCAGGGATTCCCAGGTGTCGGTGGGGATGTTGCCCTTTTCAAGGAGGCTTTGAGGGTGTCCTTGAACCTAGACTGCGAGTGTCAGCAGGCTTTTTAAACCATTACGAGACTCAGGGGAGAGACTCCACAGCCAAGCCCATAGCTTACCTCACCCATTGTCCATACACATGGACTTTGAGCAGCTATCACTGTATAATGATTAGAATAGGAAGCCTTGCTAATTGTTTCTCTTCTTCCCTAGCCTGTGGACTCCAAGGCCAGTTATAGTGCCCTCCATGCTTCCCTGGCTAAGATCAGTTAAATCCACGCAGACCACAGATCAAAGCTGGGACCTTCCTGTCTGCACCTGCATTAGGGGAGCACCATTTGTTAACTGGTACAAGCACCTCTAACACTCACCATGGTACCATTTTAATTGAAAGCACTGTTGAGATACCGTGGCAAACGTGGGAGTCGAGACCAGAGTTAGTGAAACACAACTGCTTTAATCAACCTCATGGCAAAGAGGAACTGGAAAAGCCCGCGCAACCACTTAAATACTCCCCAGACAGGAAGTGCTCCCGGCAGCCTGTCCCTGCGGGAAACAAGTTGCTGGAGGAGAGGGCCCCTGGCTGGGGGCGTCTGCTTAAACTGTCCGTGCCGCCGTGAGCGGATTATGTCCAGTGGTGGCGTGTCGCCACAGAGCTCCCCCCAGAATCCGCTTAGGAGGAGTGGACGAGTCGTGACGGTGGTCTAATGGTTCTGCCGGAGCGGCTCTGAGTGGTCGCCGGTCTAGTTGGTGGGGCCGGGCGGTTCGCCGCCGGCTGTGCTGGCTTGCTGGCGGGACGGCCTCTAGTTGGAGGTCGGGCCACGGGGACCTGTTCCCCTGGTTCTGTGTGTGCTGGTTTGAGCCGGTCAATGGAGACTGTGTCGACCCTGTCGCCGAGTCGCAGCTTAAAGACCTTCTCCCCGGTTTGTAGTACCTCGTACGGTCTGTCGTACGGGGGTCGCAGGGGTCCGTGGTGCGCGTCGTGTCGCACGAAGATGAAGCGTGCCTGCTGTAAGTTTGGCGGGACGTGAGGTGCAAGTTCGCCGTGTTGGTTGACCGGAAGTGGGGCGAACTGTTGAGCGGAAGAGAAAGAGTTGAGCCGCTGCTGTTCGGCCGACCAAGGCGTGGTAGCCTCCAGAAGGAATTTGCCTGGGACGCGCAGCGGTTGTCCGTAGACTAACTCCGCTGCCGAGGACTGGAGGTCTTCCTTGACCGCGGTGCGTAGGCCTAGTAGCACCCACGGTAGGCGGTCAGTCCAGGTACTGTCCTGCAGGCCGGCGCAGAATGAGGCCTTGAGTGACCTGTGGAAGCGTTCACACAGCCCATTGGCCTGCGGGTGGTACGCCGTGGTTCGGTGGAGCGTCACCCCGAGGTTGCGTGCTGTGGCCGTCCAGAGTTCGGAGGTGAACTGGGCGCCTCTGTCGGAGGTTATGTCGGCTGGTACGCCGAACCTTGCGACCCAGGTGTTAACGAACGCCCTGGCGATGTCGGCTGTGGTGGTGGAGGGCAGCGGCACTGCCTCAGGCCAGCGTGTGTAGCGGTCGACCATCGTGAGGAGATAAGTTTGGCCTTGCGATGGCGGCAGAGGACCGACGATGTCGACGTGTACGTGGTCGAAGCGGCAGCTGGGTACCTCGAAGTCTCCCAGGGGTGCTTTTGTGTGTAGCTGTACCTTAGCCCGTTGGCAGGAGGTGGCCCAAGTCCGAACATCTTTGCTGAGGCTGCGCCAGACGAAACGCTGGGAGAGGAGTTTGACGGATGCGCGGGCACCCGGATGGGAGAGTGCGTGTAGCGCGTCGAAGATGCGGTGGCGCCAGGTTGCAGGGACAACCGGCCTGGGTTGGCCGAGTGAGACGTCGCAAGTGACTGCCGTGGCTTCGGGCCCGTGCGCGACCTTGGCTAGGCGTAGCCCTGGCAGGCTGGTAGCCGCCGAGAGGAGGTCTGGGTCCGTGAGCTGGGCCGCTGCTAGTTGCGCGTAGTCGACCGCGAGGCGATTCGCGCAGATGGCGGGACGGGAAAGGCAGTCGGCGACAACGTTGTCTCTACCGGAGACGTGCTGGATGTCCGTAGTAAACTCGGACACGGCCGCGAGCTGGCGTTGCGGCCTAGCGGACCAGGGTTCGGTGTGCTTGGCCATCGCGTATGTGAGCGGCTTGTGGTCCACGTACGCGGTGAAGGGGCGGCCCTCCGGGAGGAACCTGAAATGGCGGACCGACAGGTGGAGCGCGAGAAGCTCGCGGTCGAAAGTAGAGTATTTGACCTCCGGGGGGCGCAGTTGGCGGCTGTAGAAGGCAAGTGGCTGCCACGCGCCATTGACCCACTGCTCGAACACGGCTCCGACCGCATGGTCGGAGGCATCGGTGGTGAGCGCGACCCGGGCATCGGCCCTCGGGTGCGCGAGCAGGGTGGCGTTGGCGAGCGCGTTTTTGGTGGCGTCGAAGGCGGCTGACATGTCAGTGGTCCAGGCTACGGCCATCTTGCCGGATTTACCTCGGAGGGAGTCGTATAGGGGCTTCATGAGGGCTGCAGCGCTGGGGATGAACCTGTTGTAGAAGTTCACCATCCCGAGGAACTCCTGGAGGTCCTTGATGGTTTTGGGGTGGGGGAATTGCTGGACGGCCTGCACCTTGTTGGGCAGGGGGACGGCCCCAGCAGGGGTGATGTGGTGACCGAGAAAATCGATCTCGGTTAGACCGAATTGGCACTTCGCCGGGCTGAGGATGAGCCCGCGTTGGGCTAGGCGCCCGAACAGGATGCGAATGTGTTCGAGGTATTCCTGTTGGGAGGAGCTGGCCACGAGAATGTCGTCCAGATAGACGAATAGGAAGTTCAGGTCCCGGAGGACTGAGTCCATAAGGCGCTGGAAAGCCTGGGCTGCATTCTTGAGGCCGAAGGGCATCCTCAGGAACTCGAACAGGCCGAATGGGGTGATGACGGCCGTTTTGGGGATGTCCCCGGGGTGTACGGGGACTTGGTGGTAACCGCGCACCAGGTCGACCTTGGAAAAGACGGTTCGTCCGGCCAGTCGGGCCGAGAAGTCCTGGATGTGCGGCACCGGGTATCGGTCGGGGGTGGTGGCGTCGTTGAGGCGGCGGTAGTCCCCGCAAGGGCGCCAGCCTCCGCTGGGCTTGGGGGCGATGTGGAGGGGTGAGGCCCAAGGGCTGCTGGAGCAGCGGATGATGCCGAGTTGTTCCATGGTGGTGAACTCGGCCCGCGCGATTTCCCGCTTGGCCGGGTTGAGTCTGCGGGCGTGGGCAGAAACCGGGGGGCCGGTGGTGGGGATATAGTGCTCCACACCGTGTTTGGCGGCTTTGGCCGAAAAGGTCGGGTTAGTGAGGGCGGGAAACTCGGCTAGAAGTGCCGAGTCTGTGGCTCTGGCGAGGCAGTAGGTCGTCAGGCCGGCCGAACGGGCCGGGGTAGATGCGCCAGGGATGGGGGCCATAGTGTTGATGTCGACGAGGCGGTGCCTCGGAATGTCGACAAGGAGGCCGTGGGCACGTAGGAAGTCGGCGCCGATGAGTGGGCAGAGGACCCTGGCTGTGAGGAACTCCCAGCGGTAGCGGCGGCCTGCGAGGTCGAGCGTGACCATGCGGGTGCCATATGTGCGGATGTCAGAGCCATTGGCTGCAGCCAGCGTGATACCCCGTGTGCCGCGTTGGATTTCGAGGGCGGAGGCGGGGGTGATGCTGTGCTGGGCCCCTGTGTCGCACAGAAATCGGCGGTTGGTGCTGTCGTCGGTGACGTACAGTAGAGGCCCCTTTTTCCCCGCGGCCATCGTGGGGGCCGGTGCGGGGGGGGGTTTGAAAGTGCACGGTGGCGTGCAGCGTTGGGCCCTAGTGCCAAAACGGGTGTGGTAGTAGCAGTGACCCGGAGTGGTAGGGCGGTCGGGCCTAGTGGGCCGGGAAGACCGCGTGGCCGTTGCCGTGAGGTCGGGCGCGACGTCGCGGGCGGACTGCGCAGAGAGCAGCCGGTCGGCCTTTTCGGCTATCTCATTCAGGTCCGTAGAGCCAGATTCCACAATGAGCGGGCGGATGCTGGCGGGGAGCTGCTGAATGAAAAGCGTGCGAAAGAGGGCGCCGGTGTTTTTGTCGTCCGAGAGGGACAGCATGTGGGAAAGCAGATCCGATGGTGAAGCGTCACCAAGGCCGGGGAGGTCGAGGAGTTGGCAGTTGCGCTGGTAAGAGGACGTTTAAAATTTTGTAAGGAGCGCAGCCTTCAGATGTTCGTACTTGCCTTCCGCTGGTGGCTCCTGCAGCGCTGCCCAAACCTTGGGGACTGTGGCGTAGGTGAGAGAGGTGACGAGGTAGTCGTACTTCGTGGCGTCGACTGTAATGTGTTTCAGCCGGAATCTGGACTCGGCTTGAACAAACCAGGCTTCGGCCAGGTTCTCCCAAAAGTCCGGTAGTTTAACCGTGACTGCGTTTGTATCCGCCATGCTAGCTTAGGATTCGTCCTGAGCGTCGGGGTCACCAGTGTTGAGCTATCGCGGCAAACGTGGGAGTCGAGACCAGAGTTAGTGAAACACAACTGCTTTAATCAACCTCATGGCAAAGAGGAACTGGAAAAGCCCACACAACCACTTAAATACTCCCCAGACAGGAAGTGCTCCCGGCAGCCTGTCCCTGCGGGAAACAAGTTGCTGGAGGAGAGGGCCCCCGGCTGGGGGCGTCTGCTTAAACTGTCCGTGCCGCCGTGAGCGGATTATGTCCAGTGGTGGCGTGTCACCACAGCACCAATAATAAGCAGATTATAGGCACTGCCTCAAGACCTGGGTTTGAGAATAGAGCAGAACATCAGATGGAATCCCAGTGAATGACAATATACCACTCCCTCTACAATGGACAGGACATCCCATCTCTTTGGCCATAATTCGTATCAACCCCATAGCCAAAAAGTAGCCCATGTTTATATTGAGTTTTTAAAAATAGCAAAGGCAGGAATTTCAGTCCAATGACCTTTTGTGTCTGTTAATGTATTAAGTGTTGCGAGGATACACCTCATCATGCTGAATCTTCAGCCCTACATTTGAGCTGCCAAATAGCCTGTACTCAGCAGAGTTCAATGAACACAACGAAACCACTTGGTGATTAGCCAGCGCAGCTTGCTAGAGGGGGCTGCAGTTTCCAGGTTCTAAACGTGGGCAAATCAATTTGTCTACTTATTTTATTACTGGAGTCACTGATTATCCAAGTAACTGATTAAATGGACAGAGCAATGAAAGAATGATCCTTCAGTAAAGCAGAATGCTATTAACATTTTGTCATTTTAATTGAAATGTAGCCTCATCAGTAATTGAATTTACACACCCGTGCTGTAATATGCTTTGTTTATTGGATTTTTGAGGACATGTTATGTGTGTATTGAAGGGATGGGATTTGTTTGGTTGATAAAGAGCTGACATTATTAGTAATCCAGGTCGTTAAGGTCTTGGCAGGGCAAAATTTCAGGTCTGCAAGAAACTTGAAGATAAGCCCATACCACCACTACATCAGCAGGAATTGGACATTTAAGTCACCCTTCCTTACTTGCACAGCTTTGTGTTTTTTGCTCATTTTGACCTGATTTTTTTTTTTGTCTGATTAAAAGGCCTCATTTTCTCTTTGTGCCCTGTAAATAATTCTGTCTTCTGAAGTGCAGGCACTTTGCCTAGCTTGCATCATCTTCTGATAACAATGGGGAAAAAACTGAAGACGAAGAATGAGAGGGGTTCTCATTGAAACTTATAAAATTCTAACAGGACTAGACAGACTAGATGCAGGAAGGATGTTCCCGATGGTGGTGGGGGGGGTCACAGTCTAAGGATAAGGGGTAGGCCATTTAGGACTGAGATGAGGAGGAATTTCTTCACCCAGAGAGTGGTGAACCTGTGGAATTCTCTACCACAGAAGACAGTTGAGGCCAATTCATTAAATATATTCAAGAAGGAGTTAGATATATTTCTTAAGGCTAAAGGGATCAAGGGATATGGGGAGAAAGCAGGGACAGGGTACTGAATTTGGATGATCAGCCATGATCGCATTGAATGGCGGAGCAGGCTTGAGGGGCCGAATGGCCTACTCCTGCTCCTATCTTCTATGTTTCTATGATAGCACACTAGTTACAAAAGAAACCAAAAGAATTTCAACAGTGAAAAATAATGAAGGCGAAGGAGAGGGAAGGTATTTAAAAGCAAATTTTGTTTAGTCGAAGTTGACCACAGAGTGGACCGAACAGTAGAACATCTCACCAGCAAGCAACGTGTTAAACTGCAGGCCGAGGCTTAAGCTCAGAACAGAGTATCGCAGCAGGCAGAGAGAAGTTAGGACGCGGCTATCATAAATTAGCTTGTTTATGCACTGGGCTTGCAGGACAACCTTTGGTATCTAGCTGGAAGGCCCATTGGCAACTTCATACAAAAATATTGACCTCTTCTAAACAATGTAACCTGCAGGCACCTGTCTGAAATGGATGCAAAGATACAGGAACGCACTGAAGGCAGCGTCATGTCAGGAACAGTATGTAGAGCAAACCCGAAGTAAAATAAAAGAAAATACTAATACAGTGAGCTTTGAACTACGGGGCCAGAGCTACACAACAGTGTCATACAACAGAGGCACCTTCCAGTGGTTTATAGGAGAGCTGCCAGGGAAACCAATTGGTTGCACACAGACCAGAAGGAAACGTGGATGCATCTCTCGCCAACCAGTCAACCATTAAATGTCTTTTTCCGCAACTGACTGCCGGGCGCTGACACATGTACATGTCCCTCATCAGATGTACAGCCTGCCACTATACTGGCAAGGATCAGATGTATACTGTGAACCGGCCGGTCAGGATCAGGTGCCCTAATCAAACTGCTAGGTATGAAACATATAGGCACTGATGTTGCGCCCATTTCCCAGGTGCTGCGAAGAGGAAATGAAAAACTTGCATTTATATAGCGCCTTTCACGACCTCAGGAAGTCCAAGGTGCTTTACAGCCAATGAAGTACTTTTGAAGTGTAGTCAATGTTGTAATGTAGGAAACGCAGCAGTCAATTTGCGCACAGCAAGGTCTCACAAACAGTAATCTGATAATGACCAGATAATCTGTTTTAGGTGTTGGCTGAGGGATCACTTTTGGCTACGACACTGGGAACTCCCTACTCTTCTTTAATAGTGCCATGGAATCTTTTACCTTCAGCTAAGAGGGCAGACAGGGCCTTGGTTTAATGTCTCATCCCAAACATGGCACCTCTGACAATGCAGCACTCCCACAGTGCAGAGTGTCAGCCTAGACTTTGTTCTCAAGTCCCTGGAGTGGGATTTGAACACATAACCCTCTGACCCAGAGGTATGAGTGCTACCCACTGAGCCACAGCTAACACTTTAGAAGAACCAGTGACTATCTTTGAGAGCCATACATCAACTGTGTAATAACCGAATGGGTCCTTTGTTATATCGTTTTTTTAAATTATAAGCAGTGCATATATTATACTGAAGTCTGTGGTATATCGAGAGGGTTATGATGAGGTAATACTGAACACCATTCCCAAAAGGATCTTCTTGGAGATTCCATGTTTATTTTTTCTTAACTGAAAAGTTTTTCCATGTGCACTAGGGGTAGCAAATTCATAAACCAATGCTTTACATAGAAACATAAAAGATAGGAGCAGGAGTAGGCCATTCGGCCCTTCGAGCCTGCTCCGCCATTTAATGAGATCATGGCTGATCATCCAAATTCAGTACCCTGTCCCTGCTTTCTCCCCATATCCCTTGATCCCTTTAGCCTTAAGAAATATATCTAACTCCTTCTTGAATATATTTAATGAATTGGCCTCAACTGCCTTCTATGGTAGAGAATTCCACAGGTTCACCACTCTCTGGGTGAAGAAATTCCTCCTCATCTCTGTCCTAAATGGCTTACCCCTTATCTTTAGACTGTGACCCCCCTGGTTCTGGACTCCCCCGCCATCAGAAACATCCTTCCTGCATCTAGTCTGTCTAGTCCTGTTAGAATTTTATAAGTTTCAATGAGATCCCCTCTCATTCTTCTAAACTCCAGCGAGTGTAAGCCCAATCGACCCAATCTCTCCTCATACGTCATTCCTGCCATCCCAGGTATCAGTTCAATGAGTTTATGATTTTGCCACACCTTGTCCAGAGGAAATTTTCTCACACACGTCATTTAAATGAAGGAGATGGTATTATTAATGTTCTGTTACTTTTGTTCCCTCTAGACAACTGCGCAGTTGTAATGGAGATTGACCACGATCGACAAATAGTATACTCAGAAACTCTGTCACTGGCTAACTATGACCGCGACATGCTGTTGGCTGCCGTGCAGCCCTCAGAAGAGCAGGTGGCAAGCCGTCTCACCACCCCCATCGTTACCACCCAACTAGATACCAAGAACATCTCATTCGAAAGGTAACAGTTGCTGCCTAACATCAGCACAACGACTTGCATTTATATAGCGCCTTTACCGTGGTAAAAACGTTCCAAGGCACTTCACAGGAGCGATTATCAAAAACAGAATTTGACGCCGAGCCACATGAAGAGATATTAGGAAAGGTGGCCACTTGGTCAAAGAGGTAGGCTTTATGGAGCGACAAAAGATCCCAGTAGGATCATTTGTGCTTCCCAGGACTAAGCTTCAGAACTTTGGATTTGAATTCAAAATGGTTGAAGTAGGAATCCTTCAGAATTTTTTTTCTGATCTGAGACTTAGATTTAGAAATCCAAGTAAAACAAAAAAAAATGAAGTTTGGATCAAATTCTGGAGTCAGGCCATTCACAGTGGTCTAAGATCTGAATCCAAACCCCAACTGGGGACTTACTGTTTCGACAAGTTTTGACTGTTTTTGAAATCTTTGGTTACATTCAACAATCTTACCATTTTAATTAAAAGTGATTTTCCCAGCATCGTGAGCTTAAAAAAAAAAGGAAAAATGAAAACCATGAAAACTCTTCCTTTACATATCCACGAAGAGGTAAATAAATTATAGTAGCCAACCTCATGGATACATCTAAAGCAATTTATTTTTATTAAGGTTTGAGCAGAACAAAAACAGTAGCTGCACCAATATTACTGTTGTAATTGTGAGCTTTGTCCACTAGTCTCTCATCTCCTCCCAGTGCTGATGCTTTAAAACACACATTACTCATCCTGACTCTTATGCGAGGAATTTCCTCGGGGGTTCTCCTGATTGGCCGTGGTAACTTTGTCAGAATATTGGTACGTGCGTAAACAGGGTTTCCTCAATCTTCCACCAATTACGTCGACTGAGCGCGAGAACCCCTGAGGAAATTCACCCTAACTCTTTATTTTCCAGACACTCCTGATTTCTCTTAAGGTTTTCTGTACTATTCTTGTTATCTCCTAACTGAAGATCTTTTTTCCCGGTTTTGCATTAACGATCTCATTCACAACATCGCTTAATCTTATTTCCCCTTTGCTCACTCTTTTTTGACTTTCTACTTTTGTTTCTGTCCCTCCCTGTATCTTGGCACCATCTGTCTCGGTCTTGTGCCTCTTTCATTTTCCTCTCTCGCGCTCTACCTCTCTTGCTGTTGCTTCTTTCTTTCTCTCCTCAGAGTTCTCAGGCGCACAAATGCAAACTCCATTTCCAGATACACAGCCTCTTTCCTTCCCTCCCTGTTGATTCTTCTTCCCTATTTGGACCCATCTCCAAGTTACGAACACCACAACAGGCTAAATGGAACCTAGGCTTGACCTCACGAGCATTGTTCTTTGGGCATGTCACCTGGTCTGTTGATGATTCTGCCATTCCCATTCACACCTCTTCCAGACCCATCTTTTGATTCCTTACTTGTCCCATTACCATCTCCTTTTGCTTTGTACTATCATCCCTTTTGTCATTTAATCACTCCTGCCTTCCACCCTATCACTGACCTCCCCTTTTTGTTCTTTCCTCCCCTTTCCCTGCCCCTGCCACCTGCTTATAACCTGTTACATCTCTAACTTTTTCCAGTTCTGACGAAGGGTCATCGACCTGAAAAGTTAACTCAGTTTCTCTCTCCACAGATGCTGCCTGATCAGCATTTTCTGTTTTTATTTCACCTGATCTTAGGCCTGTGTCATGCACCTTTCTATTGCTATGTTGCCAACAATTCAGCAAAGGTTCATTAAATTTAACTGATAGACATTTATGTAGCACAAAATGACTGCTAGGATTTACGGAGTAGTGCATTATGTGAGTCCTGTGACCCAGTCACTCTGTAATTCATTTCTCAGTAAATGACCATGCCTCATCGTACAGCCTCTATTTAAAATGTGTTAGGTGCTTAGTTTCCAAAATATCTCTTCCAAATCAGACATTTCTTCCATCTATTTCTTGTACAAATCAAGCCTCTTTATTTGCTGCCTCTTCCAATTCTGTAGAATACAATAATCTAACTAGCTGGTTTATAGTGGATATATTTCTGTACAATTTGCTATTGGCATTCCTATAGTACTGTATATGGTAACTTAATCAATGATCTAATTCAATCGCACGTCAGGATGTTAAATTACATTTTTGACAGAATATAAATGTTTCAACACCTGCTTTATTTATATTTCCCCAAAACTCATTTAGCTTGAACATATTTGACAATACATTCCAACAGTTGTCAGATATTTACACACTTCTGGTTGGAGATAGTAGCAGGCAAATTTTTCAGGTCCCTATGGAACAAAGCTAACAGTTGCATTTAATGACATAGGTAGCACTGTGTACACTGGATTACTCCGTGGTGTTTGACCTGCAGTTAATCAGTCAGCTATGGTATGGATGGTGAAGCAACTTATATGATGCTTTTTCATGTACACCATTTTTGAAAATTAAATAAATATACTAAGGAACACAGGTTTCTTGCTAAAATGCAAAAGTGTATTTTAGTGATGAAAGTGCTAAATAAAGAATAAAGTGATTGCAATTCAAACGTCCAATTAGAGGAAGAGGTTCAGATGACTTCTTAAACTGAAACAATTAAACTCACACCATTTATTACAGCCCTAATATTGTTTCTTGGAGCTCTCTGAGACTAAAGGGATAAATGTACTGAGCCATAATGACTAGGAAGATCCCAGGTTCTAGCTCTAGTCTGTGCTGACCTAACTGATCTCAACCACGTAGGGGCACTACAGTTGTCCACCAGACATGCACAATTCCATTTTGACAGAGTCGACTGAACTCAGGCAAGCTGTCTGCAGCCTACAACTATCCTATATTACACCATCACATGCATATTTATTAATAAATTCCTTAAACACTATGATGGTGATGAAGGTTAATTATTAGGCCCAGTTCATGACATTCCTTGGCAGTTGAGCTAATGCAAATTAAATACAAAATGGTTTGTGTATATCAGACTCCAAAGAACCATGAAGAAACCACTGAAAGCCCAGAAACAAAGTGTGGGAGGTCTGAATTTGGATCTAGATTCACCATTTGAGCATTTGACATAAAGGTGAAGAATAGTACTGCTTGAGAATGGAAACTTTTAGCCCAATATTAGCACTAATATTTAATGTAGACTACAGCTCTTTCTATTCAGATCAACCACAACAGTATGCCTCAATCTTGCCTGGGAGAAACAACCAACAACAACAACAACTTGTATTTATACAGCGCCTTTAACATAGTAAAATGTCCCAAGGTGCCGCACAGGAGTATTTTAAGACAAAAAATTTGACACTACTGTATCATTATGATTTTTTCCATTTCCCACACCAGCCATCCTTATGGTCTTTCTGGGTAAGATGGCCAATTTATGCTAAATTTTGCACAGTCACTAGGAACAGAGTTCAAGTTGCCCAAATAGAATTCTTACCTCCAGCCAAGAGGGGAGACATTCATCCTATCATTCCAGGCTGGATTCAAGTCCAAGTCTAAGAGGCCCCATTGTCCTTTCCAGCCCCCTACAAGGGGGGCCTTACAGCCTTTCCAGTTTTGATTGGCCTACACATTGAGAATCCAATAACAGATCTTTAACAAGTGACATTTGTTTCCTCAATGAATGCACTCAGTGAATAACTGAAGTTGAACAAAATGTATGTGCCTTTACCATTTAGATAGGGTATAAAATAAACATTAAATTATAAGCTAAAATCAAAAAATGGTTAACAAACTACAATAAATATTGTTTTCTTCCCCAACCTTTGCTTGAAGTTACCTCAGTGTTTGTCTTTCACTCCAGTTTTCAATGCCAAACTGCCCCAGGTAACACCATTTGAACTGACTATTTGCACAATCATGAATAATGAATGTATCTGTTCTGAAAGCTTTCAGTAATTGCCGTGTGTTGAAGATGACTTCACCACTTTTTTTTTTCCATTTTCCTTTCTCAGAAATAAATCCGGAATCCTGGGCTGGAGGAGCGAGAAAACAGAGATAATAAACGGATACGAGTCCAAGGTAATGGAAAGTCCTGGCCATTCAAGGATGCCCTATAAAGTGCTACAGGCAATAGGAAGTAAGGCGTAACCTTTACGATTTAGCACTCCCGACACAGAGCTTTGTGTGACGGAAGCGCATATCAGGAATTTGGGCTCAGAGGTCAGTGCATTCGATTCGCAGCATAATTTAAATTGACGGAAACTGGTGCAGGCTGTAAATCATTGACCTATGCGTCCAAATTCCCAATATGTGCTCCCACCCTGTGAAGCTGTGTGCCAGGAGCTAACTAAATGTTAACACTTCCCCCTAAATAACTTGGTAGCCCAGTAATTGCAGCACTGGTTTCTGTAGATTTATACCCATAATTTCTTTGATCCCCAGCGGTCATTTGAATTTTCTGGGGTGCACTATATGAGCTAAGATGAAACAAGAACACAAAATAGCATGGGGCAAGAAAAGAGCTTTCAGCCCATCAAGCTTTCTGCCTCATTGACCATGTAAAACCTATCCTGTCATTCACCTATTTAATCTCCCGAGAAGATATCCTGTATAACCTCACAGGTCAATCAAGGAAAAATCTGGAACATTTATCTGTCCTCACTTCTCCACCTATCCTTCCTCCCCATCCCAAGTAGCACAGAAAATACTGTGCCAAGTATATTATTTGATTGTCACAGTCTACATTTGGCCCTATGGCCTCCTCTCCCACTCCCAACTTGATATTTATACAGTTACTTTGTGAAGGACTTAATCAACACAACAACATTAACTGCTCCTTCTGGGAGTTAACTCCACATATCTTAACAATTTAATTTCTGTCATTTTGTTTTTTTTCCCCCCCAAGTAATTTTGCTTAATTGGTAATATCATTAGTGGAATTCCTAACTTCCTGTACTTTTTATTTATTCGTTCCTGGGATGTGGGCGTCACCGGCAAGGCCAGCATTTATTGCCCATCCCTAATTGCCCTCGAGAAGGTGGTGGTGAGCCACCTTATACATCTGCGTGGCTCGCTAGGCCATTTCAGCGGGCAGTTAAGAGTCAGCCACATTTCTGTGGGTCGGGAGTCACACATAGGCCAGACCGGGTAAGGATGGTAGATTTCCATCCCTAAAAGGACACTAGTGAACCAGATGGGTTTTTACAACAATCTGGTAGTTTCATGGTCACCATTACTGATACAGGAAAGTTTCTGGTATCCGGCACAGACGGAACCGACGTGGTGCCGGTTCATCAACAATTCCGGATAACCGAACGCTATAGTAAAAGATACGGAGCTCAGAGCTCCATATAAAGCAACAAACCCTGTTGCTTACAGCTTCAAAACAATCGGCACAAGTTGCAAGTGTCTCTGTAGCTTAGCAACAGCTTCAGCTACACCCTTGCACAGCAACAAATGGAGTGAAAAAAAAAGTAATAAAAGTAAAAAAAGTTACCTGAACCAACTCCTGAATTTTGCCGGTGGATAGAGCGTTCCGGTTATTTAGGGGCCGGTTAATCGAAAGTTTCCTGTACTAGCTTTTTTTTAATTCCAGATTTATTTATTAACTAAATAAAATTTCCCAGCTTCCGTGGTGGGATTTGAACTCGTAGCTCTGGCTCATTAGTCCAAGCCTCTGGATTACTAGTCCAGTGACATAACCACTATGTTACCTTACCCAATATCAGATGTAGTGAGCTCAGGGATACTGTGATTAAATGTTTTAGCACTAACCTTCACATTTAAGGAGAATCTTTTTTTACCAAAAGTGTGGTAATAATGGGGAACGCACTACCACAAGGAGTAGTTGAGGCAAATAGGATAGATGCATTTAAAAGGAAGCTAGATAGACACATGAGGGAGAGAGGAATAGAAGGATATGCTGATAGGGTTAGATTAAGTAGGGCGAGAGGAGGCTCGGGTGGAGCATAAATGCTTACATAGACCAGTTGGGCTGAACGGCCTGTACACTGGATGTAACTCGATGATTTTCTTGAAAAATAAAAAGCCCTTCTCATGCGTCCTCCTAGGTTTATGGAGCTTCAAATGTGGAACTCGTCACTAGGACAAGAACAGAGCACCTGTCGGACCAGAACAAGAGTAAAAGCAAAGGTAGGTGAAGCTGTGCTTTACTGGGCAATGCGATGAGCATGTGAAAACAGGTAGAACAGTGACAGCTCATTAACACCAGCGCTGGGAAAAGGAGCAACAAAGAGAGGCTGAAGCATTCTGTTCAGTGCAGACAATAGTAACTGTAAAATACAGTCAGGAACAGGGGTAGTCTCTGAAGGCGAGTGATAGGAGGACGGTAAAGGTTTCTTTTGAAGAGGGCTAATAAACCATTAATATTAAATTGCCCAATATCTTCTGTCTATGGGACATTAGTTGGGGGAAGCATTAATCTTGCGAGGCTTCACCTACTCGAATTCTCTCCCCATAGTCACACCCTGCTCTTGAATACATGGTTCCCACTCCAGTGAAAATATAATCGACACAAGATGAATCCCATACCTGATCCAAGCTGAGAATTCCCGTGTACTGTATCACTGCCCATTTACTCTCAGTATACAGATTTCCTGTGGCAGACACAGCGTTAAATATATGATAATCAGGTGCTCAGCAGGGACTTACAAAGCCGTAATCCAATTGGATGGTTTTGATGAGATTAAAAACCACAAGATTGACGCTCAAGGTGTCGAGCAGGTATTATAGTGGCAACATTATATTACCATTGTTAAAACAAGAAAAAAATGAATAAGGCACACAACACTGAAGAGTGACAATGGGCAGACAGCTGTTGGAGATAGGTAGGGGGACAAGATGGCGAGCTCTCGTGGCATCGATGGCTAGCCTGGTTATGACGACTTTCTGCAGTGTGAAGGAGCCACATTGAGATAGTAGATGAATCATGAAACACATAGGAGGGGAATAAAGAAACTAGTGGCTTAGGAGCTCACATGACTGATCCAATAGTAATGCCAGTTGATTCTTCTCCTGAAAGAACACAGAAAATTATACTTTATATTACTGTATAATAATATTAAAGAGTAAAATAGTTACGTGTTCATTTTTGGGGATACTGAGTATTTTCAACCCAACACATGCCAATCATCTTCACCAGACTAAACATTTTGCTAAAGATTTAATTTAGATTCAATTTCTTCATCAGTGATTTAATTAACTGAGGTACAAATATTGCAAGTGAGTCTTTTTAAAAAATAAAAAATCTTATAAAGACTCTGATGTAAGCATGTGATTACTGAGCCAATTAGTCGTGGTATTTAATATGGAGTTGAAAAGAAATCGGACTATAAAGACAGGCTTCAGCTGATGATTGTAGATAAGGGCTGGCTAGCCTCTTATTACTGTGTTGTTTGGGCTCCCCATAGGTGGACCCAGGAGATGGGTGAAGCTAGATTCTGATTTTTTAATGAGGTAACAGAGGTCTAATGTCAGGGCAAAAAATGGTTTTCGACTCGGAATCAAATATTTGCAGTGGAAGAATTTTTGCCCAGTGCCACAATTGAGGCAGGCGTGCCAGCTCTGAGCTTCTTCAAAGTCAGCACCATGAGTGTTTTATATGCTGATGTTGGTAGGATTTGCTATCTGGGGGCAGAGAGCTGGTGCTACATCACCAATTTGCATTTCTCAACCCCAGATTGTGTTTTTTTTTAAATTGTTTCAACCTCTAGGGCACCGACGACACAAACCTGTTTCAACAGCGTCCACTCTGTTGGCCCACCAACGAGTCATGCCACCAAGCAGCCTGAAGATCAGAAGTAAAGTGTTTTTATATTTGTTTAAAATTTCACGTGTTCTTTTTAGTGACCTCTGAGTAAGCTTATTACAGTGGAACCTCCATTATCCATATTCCTATTAGCCTTTCATACCGATTTTCACAGGATAATGTGAGATGTCACCAGGTTGTCCGGCCCCTTTTCGTTACATGTTATTCAACTCCTTTTTGTTATCGAATCAAACTACATTTTATTGTTAATTGTATTGTGCTTGCCTTCATTCCTGTGCCTAGGGTATTGCTGTGCTGTTGTAAGATCAGATTTGGAGTCTCTCAATTATCCGCCAATTTCCATGATACACTCCATTTGGTGGATGATGGAGTTTCCACTGTACTTTCACACAGTTTTAGGATTTCGTTCAGCATTATGAAAAATTGACAACCCAGGGAACCTGGAATTCCCTGGAGCTGTTGGCAGTCTAAGAATTAAGTTTCAGTAAAGGGATAAAAGTCCAACTTTGAATGAAAACAGGAGGAAATAAATACGAAAGAAAGGAGAAGTGGGCTGAACGTAATTTCGCAATGTCCCTCAGCACAGACCACAAAATGACAACTGTGGTGTCTATACCGTATTACTGAGTGTCTTTCATTGGGAATGGTTCAGTTGCATGTGTTGATTCCTGTTGTGCTAAAATGTACCATTTATATTGCAAATGCCACTTCTATACTATAGTACGTGTACAAATCTGACGACTTTACCGGACTGACTCGGGCCTTCCCTGGTGATGCGGAGAGGTTCATATAATCCAGCAATGGCAAAAGTGCACTGTTGGCCTGCGGGGCTTTGGGTGGGTGCCAACATGGGGACCGAACGCTAAGTGCTGCATGAGCACACTGTTTACAATTTCTACTGTCGACAGTTTTCATCAAAGGCTGAAATCCCGTTCAAGGAGGGTTTCACTGCCTCTGACGACAAGGGTCATTTATATGGAGGGAGTGCAGCAAAGATTCACCAGACTGATACCTGGGATGGCAGGAATGACGTATGAGGAGAGATTGGGTCGATTGGGCTTACATTCGCTGGAGTTTAGAAGAATGAGAGGGGATCTCATTGAAACTTATAAAATTCTAACAGGACTAGACAGACTAGATGCAGGAAGGATGTTCCCGATGGCAGGGGAGTTCAGAACCAGGGGTCACAGTCTAAAGTTAAGGGGTACGCCATTTAGGACAGAGATGAGGAGGAATTTCTTCACCCAGAGAGTGGTGAACCTGTGGCATTCTCTACCACAGGAGGCAGTTGAGGCCAATTCATTAAATATATTCAAGAAGGAGTTAGATATATTTCTTAAGGCTAAAGGGATATGGGGAGAAAGCAGGGACAGGGTACTGAGTTTGGATGATCAGCCATGATCTCATTAAATGGCGGAGCAGGCTCGAGGGGCCGAATGGCTTACTCCTGCTCCTAGCTTCTATGTTTCTATGTTACTGCAGTGTACGCTGCAATGGTGCTGTTGATGTTGACGGCAACCCTGCAGCACCAAGAGCTCATAAGTATGTCTGAAATTGCATTTAAATGGAATTTAAGCAATCAGATTAGACCACTCTATAGTGCAGCAAGTGCACAAAACCAATTGGCATAATTTTGCCAGTACAAGTAAAATTGGAACACAACCTTAAGGGGAGAATTTCCCTGGGCTTCTTCTAATCTTCCGCCGTATTTTCGGCAGAAGATCGGCAAAAGTCTTGGAGAAACAATGCACGCAGGCGTAGGTCTTTATGCTGAAATTTGCCACATTCAGAGTTCCACTGGGGTGGAAAGATTGCCATATCACGTATACAAAAGCAAAATACTGTGGATGCCGGAAATCTGAAATTAAAAACAGAAAATGCTGGAAATACTCAGCAGGTCAGGCAGCATCTGTGGAGAGAGAAACAGAGTTAACGTTTCAGGTTGCTGACCTTTCATCAGAATCAGCATTCTAGCAGGTAGAACTGTGCCATAAAGACTAGGACGATCTGAGGTTCAATTCCTGGTCTGTGCTATGCTGTGAGCTCAGACACGGTGGTAGTAGGGTAGAGTAATAATTGGCTTCAACTAGTGAGAGGAACTATCAGCCAGGATTCCTGCATCAGTGATACCTGCTAGAATGTGCATGCATGTGTGCGCATGCACGCGTGAGTGAGTATGTGTGTGTGTATATAGAGGATTAGGCTCAACTGGACTGCTCCCCATAGTCAAGGCTTATTCATGAAGAATGACTGCTTCAGGAGTTACCAGAGCGAGCTGGCACTGATGGAGCTTCCCCACCGCCCACCCCCAGCTTAACTAAGAACCTTCAGGAGAGGAGGGAAGAAATTGGGGGAGAAATCTAGCCCACTGATAACATACTACAGTTCAAAAGCAAGAATATCTGGTTAGATACTATTGATGATGATACCCTTTACAGATGGAAAAGGTGGACATTTTCTTCTGAATGTGGGTGCAGACTCCCCACATATTGAAAAATTAAACATAAATACATTTTACAACACTAGGTTTCTGCTCTACCTGATCATATCTATAAATATATTACAAATCTTCCTGTTATTACTTTTGTGTTAAATTTTTCCATTACAATTGTCTATGTCAACTTTTATAATGGAAAATGCCCATGTAAACTTGCCATGTAATTATACCCTCCAACCAGTAGGGTGGCACTGTAGCTCTTTAGTTTTGTATTCCTCAGGCTCTGCTGCAAAGAAACTCCTGTGCTCCAACCATCTCTACTTCACTGCTTCTCAAATTGCAACAAATTTTGATAGTTAACTATGATTAAGATAAAATGAAGGTAGTATATAAAACTAAGGACAGAATGTAGGACTTTAAAATGGGGACTAAATTACATCTGCTCACTCTGGCCCAATTATTCCCTGCCCTCTAACCCCACATCAGCTGGTCTTGACTCCCTATGTGTGAGGTCACAGGGGTTTAACTAATCATTAAAAAAAATGACAATTCAAATACATGCAGCTGAAATCATTACAATTCCCTATTCACATCCTTAATGTAATGCAATTTGCACAGCATTGCTTTATGGTCCAGTTAGTTACTGACACGTTCGCAACATCTCAGCCCTCACTTTGAAGGGGATTGTATGCAATCCAAGTCTGTACTTGTAAATATAACAGGGCTGTTGTTACTGTAGCTTTGATCCCTGGGACTGACGAGGTCTCTTCACGTGTCATCTCTAACCAGATGTGACTGAATATTTGGCAGATGGTAGCTTCCATCAGTTAAATTCATTCAAGCTAAACAAGCTATCATCTATAAACTGAGTAAAAGAATACATTATAAAAGTGACATTACTTCTGAAAGAATGTTAATGATGTAAAAATGAAGCGATTTGACAGTTGATAATCCCGTAGAGCATAAATTCATACTGAACGATTAGTCAATTGGACCGACCTTGAAGCTCATTATGATATGCAGCACAATAATCAGTTTGTGACTATGTTCATGTGCAGTTTAAGACATTGGACTTAGAACACCCCGAGTGATGGAGATTGGTGACAAACCATTCACCAGACAAAATTGGGGTGGGGATAATGATAAAATGAACAGATCATAAACCAGAAATACTAAGCTGAATGCGATAGTTTAATTAACAGGCAACCAAAAGTTGAAGACTTAGAGCATTGAGTCAAAATGTTCTGCACACATTTCTCCATGACAGTGTCATTCCAAGTAAGGTGGAAACAGAATTCCTCATTGATCATTTTTATGCTATTTTTTTTAATAGAAAATCTCATCAGAAGATTGCCTCTCAAAAGGACGAGTTAAATTCAAACTGTTTTAACTCGGCAGGTTTGCATGTTGAATGAAGAGATCAATCAATGTAAGCACACTGCCATAGAACCAACACAGTAGTGAAGAGCACTGCTTGTCTTTTGCAGGCAGTAAAACTCCTCTCCAGTCTTTCCTGGGCATTGCAGAGCAGCACGTTGGACCACACAATGGGGTTCGTATTGAAAACTTTGTTCTGTTACCTCAGCCTGAGCTTTTGTTATAGCTTACAGATCACATGGTATTAACTCGGACTCAAAATCTGCCTACAATCACAGAATATAACAAGCTGACCTTTTTTTTTTTAAGCACACAGTGTTTCAAAAGTATATTGTGTAGAAGGCGCTACTTAATCTGTCCTGCACAATAAACATGAATGCTGGAAAAATGCTATTTTTATACTGAGAAACCTCAATGAAGGGCTAAGGTGCACAGTGCAGGACACTACCAGAGTTTGAAAGAGTAGGGAAGAAGACAAGTAGTGATTAAGTGGTGCCGAGTTTGGGTTTGCATTTTGTTATGCACAGTAGTTTAGGACTGAACGTAACTTATAACTAGGACAAGGATGGCCAAAGAAGGGGAAGAATTTCTGTGTGGGGGTTCTCCTGATCATACCTTTAGTGGAAATTCCAAATAAGCAGCGTAAACAGCCACTTACGCTGTTTCTCGAAGGTTGCTGCTGATCATCCACCACATTTATGCTGGGAGATTAGGAGAACCCCCCCCCCCTGTAGGGGGGCATCCTTTACCTGGTTTACGGTAATTTACCTGGTCAGGCAGCCTTTTTGTTTCACAGACTGAGACCAATACCAATCAGCGGTTTCGAATCGCTAAACCCACCCTTCCAGTTCTGACTGGAGGAACTTATAATTAATGATATATTAAAAACGGACAATTGATCTGGATGTAAGGAAGTCAAACTTTATTAACTAAATAAACTACAGCACACGATCAATGTAATCACGGTAAAATTGCTTAGATAGGGGAGGAAAAACGGGCATAACGAGGGAAAACGACTAAAATGACAATTCTAACGAAATCCCACTTTACTCCCCACCCCTATGCCTATCCTAAGTTGCCTTGTGGAAGGTCAGAAAAATATATGCTCACCACTGCAATGCCAGCTCCGTGCCTCACGAGATCTTCACTGTTCCGAAGCAAAGAAACACCCCAGTGTTTTAAAAGTAAACTGCTGGTGTTTTTACTCCTTCAGACAGACTCCCACGCTGTAGAGAAAGGCACACGGAGGCAGGCCAGACAGCGAGAGATGCTTCTCAGAAGCTATCTTTATATACCCCAACTTTGGGGCCGAGATGTTCCCGCCCAAATCCAAGTTCATCTGGGCTAAAACAAAAGGGATCCAACGGCCCTATTGTCTGGGATGGGTTTCGAATAAAGCTTGGAGTAGTTTGAATGTGTCTTCATTCTGGGGCCGAAATGTTCCCGCCCACATCCAGAGTTTTCTGGGCTAACAAAAGGGATACAACTGACCCATTGTCTAGTAATGGGTGATTCAAACCCATTCATTCTTAAATTGTTCCTTTTCTTAGTCTAAAAATTCTCTTCATTGTGTGTGATGGGGTTTGAATGGAGTTGGATTACTATGTAAACAGAAACCGATTCTCTTGTGGTCACTCGAAACCGCAGCCTAAGTGAATAATCCTTTGTGTCAACATCCTTGTAAATAAACATCGATTGTCTCTGGAGGGAAGGGAAATTTCCCCTTTTGATTGACAGAATTTGACTGCCACTGCTTCACAGACACAAAAGCTGCTTCCTTTGTCCTTGGCCACACATTCCAATGGCCATTTTATCCCTGGGCAATTTACCAACCTCAAGAGTGCAATTTTTTAATAAAATGTACTGTCTTAAAGTGTGCGAAATTTTCCCACAAAGTTCCTCGATTCCGGTGTTGTCCATGCGCCGCCTAGCTCAATGCAGCCCCCCCTGCGATTCTGGGTATGTTTTAAAACATTGTCCAACCCAGAGGCAATTTAAATCATGCAAAGTCTTCGTCCACGATGTGGATTAATATTTCCCGATCTTCGGGGACTGAGGGGATTTTGCGAACCCCTACATTCCCCCCTTTGGATACTTCCAACTTGCTTGTAGTATCCACTTGAAGAAAGTGAGCAAAATTTCCTGACCCCCGACAAACAACCATCCCCTGTATTTACCTATAGCTACCTCTCACTGATCCCCTGACCCGTCTATTCCCCTCAAATCCGAGAAAGACCATGGTACGGTAGGCATCTACAGATACATCAGTTACAAGATGTTACAATAAGGGGTCTCATACCCCTGCACCACTTGTTACACTATAGCATATTACAAATGTTGCAATCTTGGTTGTACAATGTAATCAAAATGATTCCAAGCACAGAGAGGGTCCTATGCCTCTGCACCACTTGGAACTGTAAAACAAAATACAAAAATCTCCATTAAACATTTGAAACAAAATGCTGAAATAAACCCCGACCATCACATGCCAATGATGGGTCGCGAAATTCGAGTGGGCATTGCTCCTCCCACCCGGGCAGTAAATGTTCCTTCCACCCCCCGCCCCCCCTTTAATGGTCTTAAACTTTTAAGACATACAGAATGGATCTTACAGAACAGTCTGATCCGCCAGCCCCGAGCCGTTCCCTTGTCCCTTTGTGGAGGCGGGGTACCCCTCATGTTTCACAGACCGAGACTGGGGAGTATGGGATCGCGACTCCCAGTCCCTCCCCCTCCCGTCTTCCCTCGACTGGCTGCAGAAAATGATGGGTGCCTGTGTGGCGGCTCTCACTGGCCCCACACTCAAACTTGGATCCCAGGTCCGGCCACCCACTCATCCTCCCCAGCCACACTTACACTCTAACCTTGCCCGTGGGCCCCGGGTGAGTTCCTCCCTTCCCCGAACGCACCCACGCGACTCTTGGGACTCCCCCTCCCCTTTACAATCTTTCCCGGGCCATCACCACCCACTCCCGGGGAACGCGTCCCTATCTGACAAGGCGCCCGCGCTTCCCCACCATGACTCCTCAATAGCGAGGTCTCCCGCAAGTGAAATTCGGTCAGGATAGTGCTGGGTTGGGGCCGTGTCCCACCCAGCTGGGGCCATCTCTTCCACGTAGGATGAGTTCTGGGAGGGATGGCTCCCCTCCTGGCGCCATTCTTTCTTGTATTGAGCGCCAGGTTTAACCTCGTGGACCTTACCCTTTTGCTGGGGAGTCCCACTATTCCTACCATTCCTATATGCTACCGTGAGCTGCCGGATTACAGTCTCTTTGGTTGCTAGGGGGTCTCGGTGGGGGTCTTGGTGGCCAAACCAAGTATCAGCCTTTGCTTTTATCTGGGGCAGGCAATTGGACACCAGGCAACGAAGCCATTGGGTCCGCTGCTGCTGGTTCAGTTGTGCCCTATTTTGTCACCCTGTACATGCGCTGTTGTAGACTGGCCACAGCCTGTCTGCAAATGCCTGTGGGGTCTCCCCTTCCTTCTGCAGTGTTTTCCCTATGCGATCGAACGGATTGCCATCGTTCACACCCATGGCTTCCAGTATTTCCTCCTTTAGGTCCTCAAAACCCTTCTGCCCTCTCTTAGCCTCATCTGAAAGGGTCTGATAGAGCTTGCTATCTACAGAGAAAAGCAACATTTTTGCTTTCTCTTCGTCATCACAGCCGTTAACACAGGCTGCCTGTTCTGTCCCTTGGAAGTGCACTGAGGGGTCTCCCTTTTCGGAGAGCAGGGAAATATGTTTCACCAGGCCTCTGAGCTGTGGGGTCTCATAGGGTACCAGATAGGTATGCTGAACAGCCCCTGGGTCATTATCATTCATGGGAGGACCGTACCTCCATTGTCGGAGGAGGTACACTGGTCCTGGTCCCCGCCTGCCTAGCGGGACCTGCTGGCATTCTCCTACCACCCCATTGTCCATCCCTTCTTGCTGCCAGAGCTCCTCAAAACTCGGAGCTGTGGGCTGCGGTCTTGGGATCTCTAATTCCCTGGCCAGCTCTTCCCTGGGTGTTGCCTGTGGGGCGGTTTGGTTTGGGCGGCTGGTACTGTCCGACGGACTTCCCTTCGGACTTACGAGACATACCATCCCTTTAGTCCTTAATAACTCCATACCCAAACTCTCTATCTTTATGTTACATGGGGTATGATCTGCTCCACTAAACCTTTGGTCACAGGCCAGCTTATAAGCTGCCTTTACCTCCCTAACCATTTCCTCCTGCTCTGTTACTTCTGAGGTGAGGCGGGCATTCTCTTCCCGCAGTCTCATCTTGTTACTCTTAGCTTCTGTAATTTGGCACTTTAGGAACTCTTTCTTGTGCCTCACATGGCTTTTGCCCTCGCTAGCTTCTTTGGTGAGGTGTGCGTTTTCCTCCTGTAGCCTCATCTCACTGTCCCTAGCCTCTGTGACATCCTGCACAAGGCACTCTATCTCTGCCTGGCATTTCATGACCTCTAGTGTGAGGCATGCATTTTCTTCCCGCACCCTCATCCCACTATCTCTGGCCTCATTCACCTCTCTTATGAGGCGTTCTACCTCCGCCTGGCATTTTTCAAACTCTGGCTCCCGATTCTTGGCCTATGTAACCTCCTTCCACACCCTTATCTCACCCTTCTTAACCCAGCCACCTATACCATAATAGGTCAGCTTACATGCTGCCGCTAACTTCTGCAGGGCTACCCACAGACTGAAAGCAAGAAAAGCAATAGCTGATGCTTTCTCCAGATCCAGACCACTCATCATATCAAAAACTGCCTCCAGTCCTGCCGCGGTCGTCAATTTGTAGGGGGGCCTCCTTTACCGGATTTACGGTAATTTACCTTCCTTTACCTGGTTTACGGTAATTTACCTGGTCAGGCAGCCTTTTGTTCCACAGACTGAGACCAATACCAATCAGCGGTTTCAAATCGCTAAACCCACCCTTCCAGTTCTGACTGGAGGAACTTATAATTAATGATATATTAAAAATGGACAAATGATCTGGATGTAAGAAAGTCAAACTTTATTAAACTAAAGAACTACACCACGATTAAAGTAATCACTATAAAATTGCTTAAATAGGGGAGGGAAAAACGGACACAACGAGGAAAACGACTAAAATAACAATTCTTAACGAAATTCCCACTTTACTCCCCACCCCTACGCCTATCCTAAGTTGCCTTGTGGAAGGTCAGAAAAATATATGCTCACCACTTGCAATGCTAGCTCCGTACCCTACGAGATCTTCACTGTCCCGAAGTAAAGAAACACCCCAGTGTTTTAAAAGTAAACTGCTGGTGTTTTAACTTCTTCAGACAGACTTCCACGCTGTAGAGAAAGGCACACGGAGGCAGGCCAGAGAGAGAGAGATGCTTCTCAGAAGCTATCTTTATATACCCCAATTTTGGGGCTGAGATGATCCCGCCCCAATCCAAGTTCATCTAGCTAAAACAAAAGGGATCCAACTGCCCTATTGTCTGGGATGGGTTTTGAATAAAGCTTGGAGTAGTTTGAATGTGTCTTCATTCTGGGGCCAAAATGTTCCCACCCACATCTGGAGTTTTCTGGGCTAACAAAAGGGATACAACTGCCCCATTGTCGAGTAATGGGTGATTCAAACCCATTCATTCTTAAACTGTTCCTTCCTCAGTTTGAGTGTCTTTTTCAAATGTCTGTGCTGAGCCTTCGAACCATCTCCATTCACCCTGATGGGTTTTGAATGGGGCTGTATTACTATGTAAACAGAAACCCATTCATTGTGGTCAGTCGAAACCGCAGCCTAAGTGGATAATCCTTTGTGTCAACATTCAGCAGTTTCTGTAAACAAACATCTTGTCTCTGGAGGGAGGGGAAACTCCCCTTTTGATTGACAGAATTTGACTGCCACTGCTTCACAGACACAAAAGCTGCTTCCTTTGTCCTTGGCCACACATTCCAACGGCCATTTTATCCCTGGGCAATTTACCAACCTCAAGAGTGCAATTTTTTAATAAAATGTGCTGTCTTAAAATGTGCGAATTTTCCCACAAAGTTCCTCGATTCCGGTGTTGTCCACGTGCCGCCCAGCTCAACGCAGCCCCCCCTGCGATTCTGGGTATGTTTTAAAACATTGTCCAACCCAGAGGCAATTTAAAATCACACAAAGTCTTCGTCCACGATGTGGATTAATATTTCCCGATCTTCGGGGACTGAGGGTATTTTGCGAACCCCTACACCCCGTGAAAATTCTACTCCCTAGTCCTGATTATTGGGCCCAATTCACCAAACTTTTACTGGCCGGCGAAAAGGTAAATTTCTGCATTTGTAGAAAACAGCATCCAGTGGATCAGAAAAGTCATAGTGAGTTGAGCCCTCAGTCTAGAAAAGATCTTTCTGCACTCCAGCTTGCATTAGAATATATGAAGGGCCGTTGGTTTATACTGTTTGAATACGTTAAAATTCTGTTTCTATTACAGGGGTTTCAAGGATTTGCACTGGAGTTGTGGGTGTCGCATTCTGTGATTCTGCCCATTTATACTGAGAGCCATTGGTTCACAGTACCTGACTAAGTCACATTCTGTTTGTGTTACATGGTGGGACTCCAGGATTTTCACCGGTGTTTTAGGGGTTACATTCCGTGATTCTGTCCATCTTTCCGTGAAAACTGCGAATCAGTGGCCCTCTACATCGATCTGATGGTACTTCAGATTGATCGATAGCTCGGTCTTGCTGAAGTGCGGTATCGTGAACTGCTGTTTCAATTGGTGTTAAATCCAATCCTCCTGCAAAATATGCTTAGAACTGCTGTAACTTAGTTTGTTAACATTTTTGTGATCTAGGCCTTCATTACTCAGACATTCAGCAATACCAACCCAACATCTATTACTCCAGAGGAGTACTTCAACCTGAACTTTGAGCTGGGAAACCGAGATATTGGACGCCCCATGGAGCTCACCACAAAAACACAGAAGTAAGCGGAAAACCTCTTCCATTGTATGTAATTGCGAATAGCATATGATGTAATTTCCTGTATCCTGCTCTGGTAACAACGCAACAAATACATAACAAGGGCTCTGATTCCCTTTTGTAAATGTCACAGCATACAGCACTGAAATACTGTGCTCTTCTTACAACAGAACAAACAGAAGTTGTGATCTCCGATTCGAGCTAATAGGCAGAGGAGTTACATCTACTCTCGGAGTAGCGACGAGGTTTATAAAGAGCTCAGCAGCAACAACTTGCATTTATATAGCACCTTTAACATAGGAAAACATCCCTGGGTGCTTCATAGGAGCTTATTTTCAAAAGGCCTTTGATAAAATGCCACACGGCAGGCTCATGACATAGAAACATAGAAGATAGGAGCAGGAGTAGGCCATTCGGCCCCTCGAGCCTGCTCCACCATTTAATGAGATCATGGCTGATCATCCAAATTCAGTACCCTGTCCCTGCTTTCTCCCCATATCCCTTGATCCCTTTAGCCTTAAGAAATATATCTAACTCCTTCTTGAATATATTTAATGAATTGGCCTCAACTGCCTTCTGTGGTAGAGAATTCCACAGGTTCGCCACTCTCTGGGTGAAGAAATTTCTCCTCATCTCAGTCTGCAATGGCTTATCCCTTATCCTTAGACTATGACCCCTGGTTCTGGACTCCCCCGTCATCAGGAACAGCCTTCCTGCATCTAGTCTGTCTAGTCCTGTTAGAATTTTATAAGTTTCAATGAGATCCCCTCTCATTCTTCTAAACTTCAGCGAGTATAAGCCCAATCGACCCAATCTCTCCTCATACATCATTCCTGCCATCCCAGGAATGACCCATGACAAAGGTGGAGTAAGGGGACAAATAGCTTAATGGATAGCAAATTTACTAAAAAAAAATAGAAAGCCGAGAGCAGGAGTAAAAGGGAGTTATTCAGATTGGTGGAAGGTAGAAAGTGGTGTTCCACAAGGATCGGTACTCGGACCACTGTTAATCTATATTAATGATTTGGACTTAGGAACAAGTAACTCAATATCGATATTTGCAGATGATACCAAACTGGGGGGTTGTAGCTAACACTGAGGAAGAATACAATGTAATACAAGACGACATAAGAAAACTTGCAGACTGGGCAGTTAATTGGCAAATGAACATTAACAGAAATGTGAGGTGATGCACTTTTGTGGGAAAAATAGAAACATCACCCACACCTTAAAAAATAAGAAACTGAATGGGGTAGAAGAGCAAAGGGATCTAGGGATACAGGTGAAGAAATCATTAAAAGCTACACCGCAGGTCAGCAAAGCAATTAAAAATGCTAACAAAGCACTGTGATTTATTTCTATGGGTATAGAATTCAAAAGTAGTGAAGTTATGTTAAACTTATACTGTTCAGGTTGCACTTACAGTACTGTGCACAGTTCTAGTCTCCATACTATACTCAGAGAGTGGTTAGAATGTGGAACTCGCTACCAGAGAAGTAATTGAGGCAAATAGCTTAGATGCTTTCAAAAGGAAACTAGACGAGTACATGACAGAGAGGCTGAGATGAGGTAAATGGAATGGGAGGAGACTCGTGAGGAGTATAAGCACCAGCATAGACTAGCTGGGCCGAATGGCCTGTTTCTGTGCAGTATATTCTATGTAATCGGACAAAAATTGACACTGAGCCAAAGAAGGAGACATTAGACGGAGTGACAAAAAGCTTGGTGAAAGAGCTTAGGGCCTAGACGGCTGAGGGCACGGCCGCAAATGGTGGTGCCAAGGGAGTGGGAGAACCACAAGAAGCAAAAATTGGGGGAATGCAGAGTTCTCGGATGGTTGTAGGGCTGGAGGAAGTTACAGAGATAGGGAGTGGCGAGGCCATGAAGGGATTTCAACACGAGAATTATAAATTGGAGGTATTGGGGGTCCTGGAGCAAATGTAGGTCAGCAAGCACAGAAGTGATGGGCGAGTGGGACTTGGTGAGGGTTAGGATATGGGCAGCAGTGTTTGGGTTAGCTTGAAGTTTGTAGTCGAGTTTGGAGGTGAGAAATGCATGGTTCAGGGTTTCGGTAGCAGATGGGCTGAGGCAGGGGCGGAGACAAGCGATATTACAAAGGGTTAGTAGGCAGTCTCAAGCTCTGTTCTCATGGTTTAGGACATTATCAGAACCATAGGAATAGAGTGCAGCTTTGTAACTCATTTCTAGGCAATGTTAGATCTAGGATTCCAAGGCTAGTGGGTCCATTTAAACACTCATGAGCAAATATTGGATTTAATGAGTCAAAATGGAGAAAAAGGTTACTTCTACGTAATGATCTTCTATGTATACATGTTGTATCAGAATTAAGGCTTCCATAATGGCTCAGTTGGTAAAAGGAATGTGCAAAAAAAGGAGGTAGAGAAAAGGTGGGGAATTATAGACCGGTAAGCCTGACATCGGTAGTGGGGAAAATGCTAGAATCTATTATAAAAGATGTAATAGCAGAGCACTTGGTAAGCAGTGACAGGATCAGACAAAGTCAACATGGATTTACAAAAGGTAAATCATGCTTGACTAATCTACTGTAATTTTTTGAGGATGTAACTGGTAAAATAGATAAGGGAGAACCAGTGGATGTGGTGTATTTGGACTTTCAGAAGGCTTTCGATAAGGTCCCACGTAAGAGGTTAGCGTGCAAAATTAAGGCACATGGGATTGGGGGCAAGGTATTGACTTGGATAGAGAACTGGTTGGCGGACAGAAAGCAAAGAGTTGGAATAAACGGGTCATTTTCCGAGTGGCAGGCAGTGACTAGTGGGGTACCGCAAGGATCGGTCCTAGGACCCCAGCTGTTCACAATATATATTAATGATCTGGATGAGGGAATTGGATGTAATATCTCCAAATTTGCAGATGACACAAAGCTGGGTGGGAGGGTAAGCTGTGAGGAGGATGTCGTGAAACTCCAGTACGATTTGGACAAATTGGGTGATTGGGCAGAAACATGGCAAATGCACTATAATGTGGATAAATGTGAGGTTATCCACTTTGGTGGCAAAAACAGGAAGGCAGATTATTATTTGAATGGCAATAGATTGGGAGAAGGGGAAGTGCAAAGAGACCTGGGTGTTCTTGTGCACCAGTCGCTGAAGGTAAGCATGCAGGTGCAGCAGGCGGTTAAGAAGGCAAATGGTATGTTGGCCTTCGTAGCAAGAGGGTTCGAGTACAGGAACAAGGATGTCTTGCTACAGTTGTACAGGGCCTTGGTGAGACCGCACCTTGAGTATTGTGTGCAGTTTTGTTCGCCTTACCTGAGGAAGGACGTTCTTGCCATGGAAGGAGTGCAGCGAAGATTCACCAGGCTGATACCTGGGATGGCAGGAATGACGTATGAGGAGAGATTGTGTCGATTGGGCTTATACTCACTGGAGTTTAGAAGATTGAGAGGGGATCTCATCGAAACCTATAAAATTCTGTCAGGCCTGGACAGACTAGATGCAGGAAGGATGTTTATGATGGCCGGGGAGTCCAGAACCAGGGGTCATAGTCTAAGGATAAGGGGTGAGCCATTTAGGACTGAAATGACGAGGAATTTCTTCACCCAGAGAGTGGTGAACCTGTGGAATTCTCTGCCACAGAGGGTGGTGGAGGCTAGTTCATTAAATATATTCAAAAAAGAGTTGGATATATTTCTTAAGGCTAAAGGGATCAAGGGATATGGGGAGAAGGCAGGGACAGGGTACTGAATTTGGATGATCAGCCATGATCTCGTTGGGTGGCGGAGCAGGCTCGAGGGGCCGAATGGCCTACTCCTGCTCCTATCTTCTATGTTTCTATGAAGACCAGGAGTTCCTAGGTTTAATTCCTGAGGTGGCTGATCTCAACCCATATGGCCAGCAGGAACACTTTAATTATCCTCACCATCCCAGGGTTAGGGAAAGATACATTTATCAGGCTCTTGGTCTTGATTTTGAAGGGGGTGTGGAAGTGTAGTAGTTATGTTACTGAACTAGTAATCCAGAGAATGAGAGTTCAAATCCCACCATGCAGTTTGAAAACTTGAATTCAGTTCAAAAACATGAAATAAAAAGCTGATATCAGTTAAAGTGACCGTGAAGCTGTCGGATTGTTGTAAAAACCCAACGGATTCACTAATATCCTTTAAGGAAGGAAACCTGCCGTCCTTACCCGGTCTGGCCTGTTTGTGACTCCAGTTCCACACCAGCCCTCTGAAGTGGCCTAGCAAGCCACTCAGTTGTATCAAACCCTTGGGCAACTATGGATGGGCAATAAATGCTGGCCTTGCCAGTGACACTCACATCCTGACAATGAATAATGAACAGTGTGGACATCATACAAACCCAGAATGGGACTCAGCTGTCATACCCCTCCCCCCCGCCCCAGCCCCGCCCCACAGCCTACAAGCACTGATTTTTGTCCACAAATGAAGAATAATCTGTTGGATATGGTGCTGGATTATAACCAGCACTCGTGGAACTTTACCCTGACAAAAGTCAACAGCTTCAGGAAAGGAAGTGGGGAGAAAGTTGACAAAACAAAATTTTACGTGTAGGATTGTGCGGCAGCATGCCGTTTTCACACTTGAGGTAAAGAGTTAATTTAATATTAAAAGCTAAATAGCAAACCCCCCCTTTGTCCAGTTAGCTATGTCTATTATGCTTTCTAATATATGATATAGCATTAACTATCTGTCATGAATTTTAGCATTCATGTAGAAATGACTCATGAGATAACACTGGGTGGCCAGCTGGTGGCGCCGTCCAAGGAAAGTATAAATACTCGGGCGTGGGCCCAGCTTGCTCAGGACGTTTTTGTAACCAGGAACTAGTGATGTAACTAGAAACTCATGGTTGTGAAACAGTTGATTAAAGCCTTGTTTTATACGCAAACCAAGTGCTTAGTAGTTTTCTTACATCACTATCTATGCTAGTGAACTCTAGGGGATAGAAAGCAATACTGCACCAATCAATAAAGAAAGCCTAGTATTTGTATAACATAGAAATATAGAACATACAAAAATAGGAGCAGGAGTAGGCCATTCGGCCCTTCGAGCCTGCTCCGCCATTCAATAAGCTCATGGCGGATCCTCCATCTCAATACCATATTCCCGCTCTCTCCCCATACCCCTTGATGCCTTTTGTGTCTAGAAATCTATCTATCTCCTTCTTAAATATATTCAGTGACTTGGCCTCCACAGCCTTCTGTGGTAGAGAATTCCACAGGTTCACCACCCTCTGAGTGAAAAAATAAATGTCCTACCCCGTTTCATGTGTCCAACATGTCCAACACCTTTCACGACCTCAGGACGTCCCAAAGCGCTTAACAGCCAAGTGTAATCACGATTGTAATGTAGGATAAGTTTAACAAAAAATCAGGACCCATCAGTGAGATGTACACAAAATTGGGGTAGGTAACGGTGCATAAAATAAAGCAAATGGTATATAATGGAGTCAATTATAAAATCAGCACTTTGATGACAAGACATAAGTAGAATATTACAGGTTTGTTCATGTTATCTCATCTGGGAATATACTATCCTTTCAAACACAACAGTTGTGCAGGTTCCACAAATTGCTAAATTCTGAACTACAGTGTACTGAAAATCAACTAATGTTTTCAAATGAAGAGTACATTGCTTAGCAATTTGCAGGTGTATAAGCATTGATGAGATGCTGCTGACTAAAATTATCCATAATTTGCTCTTTTGAAACAAAGCCTGGTAATGACTTGAGTTGCTGATTTTTCGATGCGGAGGTTCTGCTCTTAATGGAGCTTCCCCCCCTCCCCCCCACAACATCTAAACCAGAAAGCAATGGTGGTGCTTTGCAATACCTTCTTAACATTTTTATTAGATCTCGGGAAGGTATCGTCCACATCAGCCACTTCTAGGTTGGTCTTGGTCTTAATTATGGAACTCGCCTCCGAGTCAGAAGGTCGTGGGTTCAAGCCCCACTCCAGAGACTGGAGCACAAAATCTAGGCCTGACACTCCAGCGCAGCGCTGAGGGAGCGCTGCACTGTCGGAGGTGCCGTCTTTCGGATGAGATGTGAAACCGAGGCCCAGTCTGCCCTCTCAGGTGGACGTAAAAGATTCCATGGCACTATTCGAAGAAGAGTAGGTGAGTTATCCCCGGTATCCTGGCCAACATTTATCCCTCAATCAACACCACTAAAAAAACAGATTATCCGATGATTATCACGTTACTGTTTGTGGGAGCTTGCTGTGCACAAATTGGCTGTCGTGTTTCCTGTATTACAACAGTGCCTACACCTCAAAAGTACTTCATTGGCTGTAAAGCACTTTGGGATGTCCTGAGGTCGTGAAAGGCGTTAGATAAATGCAAGTTCTTGCTTTCCTTTACATTTCACAGGTGCTCTGTGTTTAGAGTTTTGTTTTCCTCCTTGGGATTTACTTGCTCCCTCCTCAGTCCATCCATAATACTTAGCCAGACTTCAATAAACAACGTGCTGAATGTCCACTTTAGCTGCTGTCTCTAAATGCATGAAGTACCTCCATAATGATAGGAGCCGTTTCCCTATGGGGGAGTTGAGCTCCATTTTTATTACATTTCTCCTTTTGCTGTGTAGCTATTTTTAAAACCAATCTACAGTTTATTTTGTGGAAGTGCATTGACTGGATGCATCATCTTTTACTTTACTGAAATGAATCATCGTTTCAAAAAAAAACCTGCTTGTTAGCCATTATTAATGAAAGATAAAACAGAAATACACTGCATTAAAGGACGCTTCCCTTCAAAGCTAGAATATTCCCTATGTTAAAGCCTTTTTTTTTTAACAGTGAAGTTAATGACTAACCCTTATGCAGCCTTGAGCCATAGATTAATCTCCATTTTTGGCACTGCTATCTTGAGGACAACTTTTGGTAACAAACAATGCAGAACTTGTTAGTGAAATGGATGCAGTTCAATAAAAAAAAGTTAATTAGTCCTGTAATCAAATATTTCAACAAGCAATACATCTTAGACTGGCCATTTTAGACTGGGTATTGTGCAATGAGAAGGGACTTATCACCAATCTTCTTGTACGAGGCCCCTTGGGTCAGAGCGATCATAATATGATCGAGCTCTCAGTCGAGATGGAGAGTGAGGAAATTGAATCAGAGACTAAGGTCCAGAACTTAAATAAAGGGAATTACGAGGGTATGAGACGGGAATTGGGTAAGATTGATTGGGTGGTGTTTCTGGGGGGATTGACAGTGGATAGACAATGGCAAGCATTCAAAGATAGAATGGAAGAATTCCAGAACATGTTTATACCGGTTTGGCATAAAAATAAACCTAAAAAGGTGACTCAACCGTGGATAACGAGGGAAATTAGGGACAGCATAAAATCAAAAAAAGGGCATATCAACTGGCAAAAAAAAGCACCAGACCGGAAGATTGGGGGCAGTACAGGATACAGCAGAAGAGGACAAAGGGATTAATCAGGAAGGGGAAAATAGAATACGAAAGTAAACTTGCAGCAAAAATAAAGACAGACTGCAAAAGCTTTTATCGGTATATCAGGAGGAAAAGACTGGTAAAATCCCAAGTCGGTCCCCTGCAGTCCGATTCGGGAGAATATATAATGGAGAATAAGGAAATGGCAGACCAATTAAACTCATACTTTGGTTCTGTATTCACAAAGGAGGACACAAATAACCTCCCAGGAATATCGGCAAACATAGGGACTAATGAGAGGGAGGAGCTGACAGAAATTAGTATCTCTAGGGATATGGTGTTGGGTAAGTTGAGGGGACTGAAGGCCGACAAATCCCCGGGGCCTGATAAACTACATCCTAGGGTACTTAAGGAGGTGGCAGATGCTCTAAGGATCATCTTCCGGAACTCCATTGACTCGGGAACAGTACCCGTGGATTGGAGGGTAGCTAATGTTACCCCAATATTTAAAAAGGGGGGTAGAGAGAAAGCAGGGAATTATAGACCAGTAAGCCTTACATCGGTTGTGGGCAAAATGCTAGAGTCCATTATTAAGGATAAAATAGCGGAGCACTTGACAAATGGGGAAAGGATCGGACAGAGTCAACATGGATTTACAAAGGGTAAATCGTGTTTGACTAATCTGCTGGAATTTTTTGAGGAAGTAACTGGTAAAATAGATGGGGGAGAGCCAGTGGATGTGGTGTACCTTGACTTCCAGAAAGCCTTCGATAAGGTTCCACACAAAAGATTGTCATGCAAAATTAAGGCTCATGGGATTGGGGGCAAAGTATTAACGTGGATAGAGAACTGGCTGGCGGATAGAAAACAGAGAGTTGGAATAAACGGCTCGTTTTCAGAGTGGCAGGCAGTGACCAGCGGGGTGCCGCAAGGATCTGTCCTGGGACCCCAGCTGTTCACAATATATATAAATGATCTGGATCAGGGAATTGGATGCAATATTTCCAAATTCGCTGACGACACTAAACTAGGAGGAGGGGTGGGCTCTGATGAGGATGTCAGGAGGCTACAGTGCGATTTGGACAGGTTGGGGGAATGGGCGGATACGTGGCAGATGCACTATAATGTGGATAAATGCGAGGTTATCCACTTTGGGGGTAAAAACAGGAGGGTAGATTATTATCTAAATGGCAATAGATTGGGAGATGGGGAAGTGCAGAGGGACCTGGGTGTTCTTGTGCACCAGTCACTGAAGGAGAGCATGCAGGTGCAACAGGCGATTAAGAAGGCAAATGGTATGTTGGCCTTCATATCAAGGGGGTTCGAGTATAGGAATAGGGATACCTTACTACAGCTGTACAAGGTGCTGGTGAGACCGCATCTGGAGTATTGTGTACAGTTTTGGTCGCCCCATCTGCGGAAGGATGTTCTTGCCATGGAAAGAGTGCAACGGCGATTCACCAGGCTGATACCTGGAATGGCGGGAATGACCTACGAAGAGAGATTAAATAGTTTGGGCTTGTACTCACTGGAGTTTAGAAGATTGAGAGGGGATCTCATCGAAACATATAAAATTATGGCAGGCCTGGACAGGCTGAATTCAGAGAGAATGTTTCCAATGGCCAGGGAGCACAGAACCAGGGGCCACAGTCTAAAAATAGCGGGCAAATCATTTAAAACAGAGATGAGGAAGAATTTCTTCACTCAAAGAGTGGTGAGCCTGTGGAATTCCCTGCCACAGAGGGCTGTGAAGGCTGATTCAATAAATATTTTCAAGAGAGAATTGGATATATTTCTGAAGGCTAAGGGGATTAAGGGTTACGGAGAAAAGGCGGGGACGGGGTACTGAACTGGTAAGATCAGCTATGATCTCAGACGAGGATCAGCCATGATCTCATTGAATGGCGGAGCAGGCTCGAAGGGCCGAATGGCCTACTCCTGTTCCTATCTCTATGTTACATGTCGGTTCTTTAATAAATCTATATATTTTTAGAATTGTCTCACAGAGTATTTCTGTATCTTTTGTGATAGTTTAACAGCACATGTTTGCTATGTTCTGAGAGTCTGTGTAATTCACACTGGCTGGTGAATTGGACTCTCCACCTTAACCACAGGCTGTATTGTTACTGCACTAACAAAACAGATAAAAACAAATGAATTTGCATTGATACAGTGCCTTTCACACCCTCCCAATGCCCCAAAGTGCTTCATAGCCAAGTAATGACATTTGCAGTGTAGTCACTGTTGTTAAATAGGCAAATGAAGTCACCAATGTACACGCATCAAGATCCCGCAAACAGAAAATGAGATGAATAACCAGATAATCTAGTGATTTTTGGTGGTATTGGTGGAGGGATGAATGTTGGCCAGGACACTGGAAGAACTCCCAACTCCTCTCCAGAGCGTACCATGGGATCTTTTACATCTACTTGAAAGGCAACCTTCTGACTCAGAGACAAGACTAATAATAAATAGTAATGTTCAGTGCTCTCACTCTCACTGTGGCAGTGGCCTCAGGAATATGGTAAGTTGCTCTGTGTTTCCTCCTCCCTTGCGTCCCATATTGGGAGCTTGTCTTAAGCTGCAGAGAATGGACATGAAACCCATTGTACTCACAGGAATTATTGGCCCGTATTTTCCGATGCCTATGGGTGTGCACGAGCTGTAGGGACATCGGAAAAGCCGCTTTCAGGCATGCGAAGTGCATGCGCTGAAAACCGGCATTTCCGATCTGTCAAGAATGCTCTTGACAGATCGGACGCCTGCCCTGGAGAAGGGCCTCTGCGGGAGGGAGAGTTCCGCTTTCTGCAGAACCTCCGCCCGCTGAAATCTTACGCCTGGTAAAAGCAGGTCTACCTGTCAAAAGTATGAAGGGGGATTCCCTTCTCCTATTGGCTGGCCTGGCCCACGTGATCCCAAGGACGCTTGCGAACCAAATGCTCTCCTGGGATACGTGGACCCTGCGCATTTCGACTGGACAGGCCCAGCATCGGGAGTGTCCGGACCTCGGGAGCCCTCAGGTAAGGGCGTAGATATTTTTCCAATAGGAGGTATCCGAATGCAGGAAGCCTCCTATCGGAAATTACAGGCCAATGATTTGAAAATACAACACGAGCACAAATAGAAGAAGTTTGAAAGGATTCCACAAAAATGGCCTTTTACTCTAAAAGCAATTTTTAGTTCAACCCTATTCTCCTTTAGTCTGATTCCTGCTAGTCACACCCTCACTCCTAGAGCTGCACGTCAGTGTGGCTAAACCTCTCCCCAACACTCCTCTCCCCTACCACCTTTCTGACTCATTCAGTAATGACACAACAGACTCGCTATAATTTCTGTCACTGTACATGTCCAGAGACAGCAATGAAGATCAGGAAAATACAGGAGGAACCCTTTTCTTTAACTAAAAGGGTGGTAAGTATGTGGAACAGATTACCAGCATGGGTAGCGGAACAAGAAACCTTAATGGGCTTCAAGAAGGAACTAGACAGGTTATTACCAACAAATAGGATTTGGGGTTATTAGAAAATACTGTGGCTAGGTGGGCTAGATGGACTGAAGGCCTTCTCCTGCTGTTACTGTGATTATACACTATAGTCATTTAGAATACCTTTTCAGCTCACCTGATGGTTTAGTGGGTGGCTGTACTCACTGCGTGCTGTAGTATTGAACCTCTCCAATGGTATCCTGTATTGCTATCCAATACGCTATGCCCATTGCTCTTCTGCCAGGTGACTTAATCACCAAGGCAATTGATAAGTAGCGTTGTCATACATGTTAGAGCAGAAAAATGTTGCATGATTCTTTTGGACAAAGATGCAAGAGTGAACGACTACAAAAACTTGTATATTTCTAGCACCTTTAATGTAGAAAAAAAAGTCCCAAGGCACTTCACAGAGGCGTAATCAAAAAACAATGGATGCTGAGCCAAAGGAGGAGATATTAGGAAGGGGTGACCAAAAGCTTGGGCAAAGAGATGGGTCTTAAAGGAATTGGAGAGGCAGAGGGGTTTAGGAAGGGAATTCCAGAGCACAGAGCCTGGGTGGCTGAAGGCACAGCCGCCAATGGTAGGGCAAAGGGGGGATTTACAACAGGCCAGTTGGGGGAATGGAGTATTTGTGGGGGCAGGTGTAGGGTTGGAGGAGATTAACAAAATTGAGAGGGGCAAGGCCATGAAGGGGTTTTAAGCATGAAGATGAGAATTTTAAATTTAAGCCATTGAGGGACCAGGAGCCAATGTAGGCCAGTAAGGACAGGGTGATGGGTGAATGGCACTTGGTGCAGGATAGGATATTAGCAGCAGAGTTTTGGATAAACTAAAGTTTATGGAAGGTGGAGGAGGGGAGCCTAGCTAGGAGAGCATTGGAATAGTTGAGTCTAGAGGTAACAAAGGAATGGAAAGGATTTTTAGCAGCTGATGGGCTGAGGTAGGGTGTTGGCAGGCAATGTTATGAAGTAGGCATTCTTTATGATGGAGAGGTTTTGGGGTTGGAAGCTTAGCTTGGTGTCAAATAGGAAGCTGAGGATACAAACAGTTTGATTCTCTGAGGGAGATGGAATTGATGACAAGGTTATGGAGCTGGTGGTGGGGTCAAGAGACAATGGTTTTGGTCTTCTCAATGTTTAGCTGGAGGAAATTGTCACTCATCCAAGACTGGTTGTCGGACAAGCAATCTGACAACACAGAGGCGCTTGGGGGTCAAGAGAGGTAGTGGAAAGGTAGAGCTGGGTGTCGTCATCGTACATTTAGAAACTGACTCCATGTCTGCGGATAACGTTGCCAAGGGACAGCATGTAGATGAGGAAGAGGAGTTGGATCCATGATAGACCCTTGGGAGACTTCAGAGGCAGTGGTGTGGCATTGGGAAAATAAATTATTGTTGGATATGCATTAGGAAGTGGAATATGAAAGGGTATGGGGATGTGGGAGGTGAGAGATACAAGAAAATTATCGTAGATGGCCTCATCAATGATCGAGACCACAGTGGTAGAGAGGCAATGGCAGATGGCAAGGTCGAGGGGGTGGCAGTGACTATGGGTAGGACAGATATATGAGGGAATGGTTTAGGGAGGACAGGAGGGTAGTGCATTCAGAGAAGAGAGGGCAAAGAGAGCTGAGATGGAGATTGAGATCGCCGAGGATGAGGTGTTGCTCAGTACAGAGGCTGAGGGAGGAAAGGAGGGATGATATTTCAGTAAGAAACTTGGGTAGGGCTTGGAGGGGTAGGTACACAGAGGATTTTAAAGGAGAGGTGAGAGAAGTGGGACAAGTTGAGGTGCTCGAAGGAGGAGAAGATACCAGAGGAATAGGGGGAAGAGACCAACGTGTGATTTTGTGATAAAGGCCACACAACCACCGTGGCGATTTGGGCAGGAAAGCATAGCCAAGCGAGGAGGCTTCAGTGAGGGGCAAGGTGTTACTAACTGTGAACCAAATTTCAGTCAAAGCCAGGACTTCAATGCAATTATCCATAATAAGTTCATGAATGGCAAAAGCTTTGTTTGCGAGTGAATAGACATCTGGAGGGAAATGTAGAGAAGGTGGTGATTGTTGGTCCACTGGCGAGTCCAAAGGGGAAGTGGTGGGTGGGGTGAGCAGGATGGGATGGAGGTTGGCGACGTTAGAGGGAAGAGCAGAAACGTAATGAACAGAATATGTATTTGCAGCCTTTGAGACAAGTACATTTTTGTAGTACACGGCACCAAAATCTGTCTGTAAAGGCTTCTGTCGGGCTGACCTCGGATGCTTTAACATTAGATGGTTTCTTAATGAAGGTATATGGATTCAGCAGTAACTCAATTCTTGGGACTTTCATTATGGTTTGACTATCAATGGGTTGTCTTTAAGATATTTTACTGTACTGACTCCTCATTTACAATGAACTGCTGTGATGTTATGAGTATTTTAATGAACTATTGCAATTTTTCAGTGTCTCTTTTAGTATTTATGTATGAATCTGTTGGCAGATGGGGCAAAACTGCATTTGAATTTTATATACACATTATTTATTTATTATGAAAATTGGCCAATTTGCCAAGAGTATTGCAGGCTCAGTAAATGCATAAAAAAAAAAAGAAAATACTGCAGATGCTGGAAATCTGAAATAAAAACAGAAAATGCTGGAGATACTCAGCAGGTCAGGCGGCATCTGTGAAGAGAGAAACAGAGTTAAAGTTTTAGGTTGATGACCTTTCATCAGAACGGGTTCTGACGAAAGGTCATCAACCTGAAAAGTTGTCTCTGTTTCTCTCTTCACAGATGCTGCCTGACCTGCTGAGTATCTCCAGCATTTTCAGTAAATGCAAAATTTGAAAGACTTCAAAGATTGGCATTTATACAGTGCTTTATCTCAGGAAACATCTCAAAAGCACTTCACATACAACTACAATACAGTGACTGTTGGTGCACAGGCAAATATAACAGCCACCTTATGCAGAGATATACCAAAAGATATAATAAGATAAATGATCAATATTGTTCACACCCGTGTCAGTTTGGCCAATTTTATGGCATTCTCGCTCTGGGTTGAAAGGTTATGGGTTAAACCCCACAGTAGTACTGGAGTACATAATGAGGCTGCCTATGGTAAGCACTAGTTGATAAAGAGCAGGGAGTTCTCCAAGTGTCTTGGCCAATATTTCTCCTTCAATCATTACACCAAAGAAGCAGTTTAACGGGGCATTTGTATTGTTGCTGTTAGTGGGGCATTGTTGGTCCATTTATTTGTTGTATAGAAACAGTTTTTTTTTTTAAGCCAGGTCATCATACCAGCACCTGAGTAAGTTCAGTCAGCGCTGGTGAATGATTGATTGCCTCCTTAAACAGTGTTTATTTCACTCAATGAAGAGAGAATATTTATTGAACAGCAGGTAGCAGAGCAAGTGTGTCTGTACCCTAGCATCTACATACAGGAAACTTTGGTTTATCCGGAGGTTGTATGTCCGGAAACCTCGATCTAACGGCAGAAATCAGCAGCCATTTTGTTAGTTTTTTTTTCTTCTAGCAATTTTTTTAAACAGTCAGTCTCTGGAAAGCCTCTCTGAAGCTGTTGCTAAGCTACAGAGACGCTTCCAAGGTACGGGCCGACTGTTTACAAGCTGTTGCTAAGCAACAGTGTTTGTTGTCAGATACGGAGATGAAAACCTCCGTATCCTTCAACATTAGCGCTGGTCTGTCCAGAAGTTTTCATAGATCGGCATCATGCCGGTCCCGTCGGTGCCGGATATCGCGAAGTTTCCTGTAAATAGATCCGCAAAGAACCAACATCAGGTAAATTAAAATCAGCCAGTGACAACTACAACTAGGAATAAATAGGTGGCTGTTATAACAATTCAGCACTCCCCTTGTCGTACTCCCTGTTACAGAAACATAGAAAAATAGGAGCAGGAGTAGGCCATTCGGCCCTTCGAGTCTGCTCCGTCATTCAATATGATCATGGCTGATCCTCTATCTCAATACCGTATTCCCGCTCTCTCCCCATACCCCTTGATGCCTTTTGTGTCTAGAAATCTATCTATCTCCTTCTTAAATATATTCAGTGACTTGGCCTCCACAGCCTTCTGTGGTAGAGAATTCCACAGGTTCACCACCCTCTGAGTGAAGAAATTTCTCCTCATCTCAGTCCTAAATGTCCTACCCCGTATCCTGAGACTGTGACCTCTCATTCTAGACGCCCCCCCCCCCGCAGCCAGGGGAAACATCTTCCCTGCATCCAGTCTGTCTAGCCCTGTCAGAATTTTATACGTTTCAATGAGATCCCCTCTCATTCTTCTAAACTCTAGTGAATACATTTCGATTCGCTATTTGTAAACCATTGTATAATTTCTAACCAAATGGCAGTTGCAATTAGCTTTCAGGAAGATATTATTAAGTGTATCATCTGTTCCATTTTAACATATTCAACATCGCAGAATTTACAGTACAGAAGGAGGCCATTCAGACATTGTGCCTGTACTGATGTTAGCTCCTCAACTGGAGCTGCGTATTATATGCCTACTGAACAGTCACTGCACTCAAAGTAATTCAGCATTTGAAGCACAGATAGAACAGGAGCTCCCAATGTACAGGCCGGAGAAACTATACCATCGAGGCTCCACGAACCAAAGAAACAGGTTCTCAACTCAAGGGCTTGTGCTGCAAGGCTCGAGTGAGAGGAGGCCAGGAAACTCTCCACAGGGCAGCGGGAGAAATCAGAAGCGAGTCATCACCGGCCTCTCTCATGCAGCTCCACGTGGTCAGCTTGGAGTGGTGTTGGCATATGCCTGTGAGCAAGTCTGTCATCTTAGCCCGAGCTCACCTGTAAGCCCAATGGAAGTGCCGGTTTCCTGCATGCACTGCGCATGCGTGGGAAACCGGCACTTCCGTTCCCCTGAAAGAAGGGGTTAGAGGTGGAATGCGTGCGCGGGAGAGGCAGCGCTTGTGCATCGAACTTACGGTTTTTTTGCAGGTTTTCCCGGGAAGGTAAGTCTCCAGAATTTAGACATGTAAAAAACAGTCGCAAGGTCTGCTTTTTACAAGGTAAGTGGTGAATTAATTAAAATTAAAACATTTTTTCCACAGGTTTATTATTTTTAAATACTTTAAAGAAAGGTAAGTTTATTTTTAGCCCCGTTAGAAAATAAAATTATTTTTTTCAAAAATTTAAATTATTGTTTAAAATAGTTATTTCATGTAATTTATAGTTTATTTAAAAAATGTGATGTTTTAAATATTTGAAGATTTAGTGATGTTTTGGGGCTTGTAGTATTTATAGGTTTGACAGCTCTTCCTGTCAAATTATGAATGAAGCATTCCCTGCTACCATTGGCTCTCCATGGCCCACGTGATCCCAGGGGACGCATCGAACTAACTGCGCCCCTGGGATACGCAAGCACTGTGCACCGGCAGTTGGAGCAGGCCCAGGATCGGAATACCACGCGAGCCCACAACACAACGGCCAGCGCAGGTTGGAAGCTTGCACCCGAGGGAAGCCTCCGACCCGAATTTCTGGGCCAATAAAGTGATTAAGAAAGTATAGAGCTTGAATAAGTTAACTTTATTGTAAGTTATTAAAAAAAAGAGTTATACAAGATAGGGATGCACTTTGAATAAAAATTCACCCTCCTGGACTTTCCTTCCCTTTTAGGTTTATGTTTTGGGGATTGTGTCATGCTATGGGCCAGCACGATTATTTCACCTTTGTGACTCGGTTTTGAATCCAGGCAGAACTGGTTCGTGGAAAGTCTCCTCTCTACCAGCTGTTAGGGTCCTAACTGAATGGAGGCTGGGAAGTTTCAACCCCATCTCTGGTGGGCAAAGCTCCGGGGCAAATTCACGAGTAACTAGCACAAAGTTGGCAATGCTCATGAGGGTGGCGCGTGTGGAAAATTGAAGCAATTATACAGCTGGAGACTGGAGTGCTGTTCTCGTGTTGAAGGGAGAGCTTTACTTTCCACCTGCCCTTAGTCTGGATTGAGGCTGATACGGAGTTGTAAAAGTATTCTGTTCCCTACGGTTGTATTATCTCACTTTGATTTTTTTTAAAAAGTGCAGACATTTTGGCCTAGAAATTCAGTTGGGCGCGCCAGCCGTTAGCGCCTTAGGAGGAGTAGATCTCGAGCGCTAGGCGCTTATCGCCCGGGCGCAGCGCGATCTGCGCCTCTCCCCAACTTCAGGACACATTTAGCGCCGGCGCAAAGTCTTAGCGCGCGCCCTGCTGCACGCGCAGATCATGACGTCATTTAATAGTGCAACGCCCTTTGTGCGCCCCAAACCGGAACTTCACTCGCGCCAGCCCATTGTGCGCCGGGCGGCCCGAGCGACTGTGAAGGGGAACGGTACACAGGCCAGCCGGGCCGCGGGGAGCGCAAATTAAAGGGCACTTACCCAGCAGTATAAAGGCCAGCCATTTTGCAGCATTCACTCTTGTGCAACGGTTTTTTGGACAGAGACCAAGGAGGAGAGTTTACTGGTTTGGACCAACACTTGGACAGGTATTTTTGGCTCAGGCCAGAGCTTACCAATTATCTTTGCCTTCATTCAGAGCTCAGTGTTTGCCAGCATATAATGGGGGCTGCATTGGGTGGCAACGCTGAATTTCAGCCTTATGCCAGAAGGGCTTACAGACGCCGTGAGAGAGTGGCAGCCCTGGCTAGACGCAGAGGGGGCAACAGGCGTCGCCAACTGAGGCCTTACCCACGCAGGGTATACCGCCAGCAGACCTCCTATCTGACCATGTCTGCCGCGATGTGTGTTAGGAGGCTGCGATTCCGAAGGGAGGTGGTTGCAGACATCTGCCGGCTGCTTGAGAGAGATCTGCAGCCACAGCTGATGCGCAGGACGTCTCTGTCGGTGGCAGTGAAGGTGACGGTGGCTCTCAACTTCTATGCCTCCGGCTCCTTCCAATCCGCTACTGGGGACATCGCTAACATCTCCCAGTTCGCCGTGCATTGCTGCATCCGCCAGGTGACCGAAGCCCTTTTCAGAAGGAGACATCAATTCATCTCCTTCCCCATGACCCTGGACAAGCAGCAGCAGCGTGCAGTGGGGTTTGCAAGAATAGCGGGCTTCCCCATGGTGCAGGGCGCCATTGACTGCACGCATGTGGCTTTGCGGGCACCTCTTGAGCATGCCGAGTAGTACCGCAACTGGAAGGGCTACCATTCCCTCAATGTACAGCTGGTGTGTGACCACAGGCAGCGCATCCTAGCTGTCAATGCCCGCTTTCCAGGCAGCAGCCACGATGCCTTTATCCTGCGACAGACAACTGTGGCTGACATGTTCCAGGCACAGCCTCCCCCAAGAGGATGGCTTATCGGGGACAAAGGCTATCCTTTGTGTACCTGGCTCATGACCCCGCTCCGCGCGCCCACGACCCCTGCTGAAGAGGCATACAACGAGAGCCATCAAGCGACGAGGAACCTCATAGAACAAACAATCGGCGTGCTCAAGCAACGGTTCCGCTGTCTCGATCGCTCCGGGGGAGCCCTCCAGTATTCGCAGGATCGAGTCTCCCAATTCGTCGTCGTTTGCTGCATGCTGCACAACCTGGCTATCCGCAGGACTCAGGCACTGCCACCTCACGTTGGACCACCACCTCAGGAGGAGGAGCAGGAGGAGCATGAGGACGACGAGGACGAGGAGTACCAGCCCAGGAGGGACGCACAAGGTCCAAGGGCCGCCCGTCGGCGGCTTATTGAACGTCACTTCTAGGCCCCCTGTCAGGGAATGGCTTGTGCCAATGATAGAACATGATTGCAGTCGCTCCGCAAGCCCTCAGCCGGTTAAGGCAACAAACACTTCAAAGATCAAACATGGACAATGTGAATAAATAAAATGCTTTATTGTACAAACTCTGGGCCCTTCCCACATGAAAACCAAAAACAGACGAAACCCCCAAAAAACACTCAAACACATTACTCGCTCCCACAACCTGGAGAGGATTAACAAAATAGGGCAACTAAAATGGCTGTCATTCTCGGCCTTCGTCAAAAACAAACATCACATCATCGGCCTTCAAAAAACAAACATCCAATTCTCGGCCTCAAGAAACAAACACAAATGGCCACACATTCGACTATTTGGCCCGCTAGGGCGATGCCTTGGCCATCTTTGGGTGGCCCCTGCCCGCCCTGCTGCTCCGCCTCAAAGTAAGGCCATTGGCTGCTGCAAGGCTGGGGGCAGGCTCCTGAGGGGCACATGTCGTGACGGCAGAAGCCCTTGGGGGTCGGCCTCGTCAAGGTCTGGCCGTCGAGCGGGCGGCTGTTGATTGCTGCAGCTGTGGCTGGCCAGCATCAGTCGCTGCAGCAGCTCCTGGCAGCTCCACTGGGGGAGTGGCAGTGGCGGCTGGAGGAATGGCGGCAAGCTGGCGGATGGCAGGCGCTCGCTGGTCGCCTGAGACACTGGCACTCGCACGGGCCAGCACTGCAGCATGCGCACCAATCTGCCGAGGGACAGACCGCTGTGCTGCTGCAGCGCGCCGGGTGCCCTGGCGATGCCTGGCTGACACAGCGAGTGTGGCAGCAGTGAGTGCCCGTGTTGACCTGTTCACTGACCGCAGCAGAGCAGCCAGTGACTGGACGGCACCACTGATCACCTGGCCAGTCGCTGACAGATCTGCCCGGTATTCCGCCCAACTGGTGGCCTCTAAGGGCCCGAACTCGGCCACACTCCGAGAGAGGGAATCGATGGACTCAGGCAACCGTGCCACTGCCGCCATGAGCTCCGTGTGCCGGCGCTCCGAGTCCGCGGACAAGTCTTCGAGGCGTTCCATCTCCTCGGTGAACAGCATCTCCTGACTGGAGGCCGGACTCTCCCTCTGGGGAGAAGGCCACCGAGCTGGCCGACCCTTCCTGCGTTGCTGGAGGCCGCTGGGCCCAGCAATTGGACTCCCCTCCGACGCATCCCCCCTCTGGGGAGAAGGCCGCCGAGCTTCCACCCCCCTCCCGCCTTTCTGCAGCACGCAGGTCCCAGGAGCTCCCCTCCCCTTCGACACTTCCGCCACGCTGCCCTCCAGGGAAGACGTGTCCCCTACATTGGCCTGGGTGGCCGCGGCTGAGGGTTCCCCTGATGGGCCGCCTTCCTCTTGCTCCTCCTCCTCGGAGGGTCTGTCACTGGCAAGTTGAGGGACCTCCTCTTGACCATCTGAAAGCAGGAAGGCACAAGAGTAGCTTTAGAGTGAGGAGAGGGCGTCAGTGCGGGATGCATGAGTGGTGGCATTCAGCGCATTGGTCGGACAGTGGCAAAGGATGTAGATCTGATGCGCAAATGGGACGAGAGAGGTGCAAAAGGTGATGTCCTTACCATTGCTGCCCAGAACAGGGTCGGCATCTCCACATGCAATGGGCCCAATCACCCGGCCACTCCATGAGGCACTCCACGCGATGTTGCAGGTCGGTGAGTGGCTGGATATGGGGTCGGCCTCCCCCGGTCGCAGTCCGGCTCTTGCGATTATTCGCCAGCTTGGCCTGCAAGAGAAAGGACGGCCTCTAAGTACAGTGTGTCGCCGTGATCTGGTGTGCACTGCCTCCCATGGTGGAATAGCCTGGCCAGTGTGTCGCCATGATCTGGTGTGCACTGCCTCCCATGGTGGAATAGCCTGGCCAGTGTGTCGCCATGATCTGGTGTGCACTGCCTCCCATGGTGGAATAGCCTGGCCAGTGTGTCGCCATGATCTGGTGTGCAATGCCTCCCATGGTGGAATAGCTTGGCCAGTGTGTTAAGTGCAGAATGTGCAATTGATGCTCATGCCTGTCCCATAGCTGCTGGATGAAGGCTGGCCATTAGAGCTTTCAGGTCCCTTTGCCCATAATGTGAGGTGCACATGCAAGGATGAGGAGGTCATTGGAAAGGGTACTCACCCTGACAATGCGTGTGAGGTCATTTAACTTTTTGCGGCATTGGGCACCGGTCCTGGGGACGTCGCTGTTGGCTGACAGCTTGCTGGCGACATGCCTCCAGGCTCTCCTGTAGACGCGGACCGTCGCCTTCTTGCCATTGTCCGGGTACAAAACATGGCGCCTCTTCTCCACAGCAGCAAGCAGCACACTCAGATCACGCTCTGAGAAGCGCTGCGCACGTTCACGGGCCTTCTCCATGTCTTCAGGCGCTATTTGGGTCCAGCAGCAGTGTTCAGGCCTAGCTGGAGGGCTCCACTATCCAGGGCGTGGCAGCAGACACAGTCGACCCATCCCCCTTAAGAGCTGGCCAGCGCCAGGGTGTCTGCTGTCAATCACGAGATGGCCGCACCTGCGCTGCACCCGGCCTCGGCGCTATCGATCACCACCTCCGGCTTAGCGCCCAAAGAGAGGCGTCCAGCAGCAGTTTTAGCGCTCGCCCGAACTAGTAGGGCGAAGCTAATGAATATCGGAGAAGTGGCATAGATTTGGCGGCGGCCGCAAACTTTAGCGGGCGCCCCAAAAGTGGCGTCAATGAATTTCTAGGCCTTTGTGTTTAAAATGGAAAGAAAAGTAACACCTGTTGATGCTTTTATTTCTCTTCCTTATGTTTTACTGGTTAGGTCACTTGAGGTGCTTGGGTCTATGATACTGGCATTTCACAGACTGGTTAAGGTTCCCCTTGTGAGTGTTTAAGGTTTACACACTGCATCAATAGATGTCTGTGGAGTTGTAGAATGTAAGCAGATATTTTAAATTATTCCAGTGTATCTGAAGTGTGATTATACAAATGCGCACTGTCTAAGCTGTATACAATGACATATTTACTGTAGCATTCTACATTTGATGCAAAACTGCAATGGAATAATAGATTTTTTCATGTTACTAATACACATAACTCATTCACTTCCAATTAATAAGCACTTTGTTAATTTGAATATTAACTAAGGGACTCATTCATTCCACAGAAGTTGTTTATTAAGACCGGTTCAATAGAAGCATTTTCCTTGTCCCAAGGCTCTTCCATTAAGCTGCTTCTACAGTACACGTGAAGAGGAGCAATGTTGAAATGCTAACTATGTCTTTCCTTATCTTTCTGACAAGGTTTAAAGCAAAGCTCTGGCTGTGTGAGGATCACCCACTGTCCCTCTCTGAGCAGGTAGCTCCCATCATTGACCTCATGGCAATAAGTAACGCACATTTTGCTAAACTTAGGGACTTTATCACTCTTCGGCTCCCACCAGGATTTCCAGTCAAAATAGGTAAGCAACTGAAAAGAGCTCTGAATTTTCACATACATTTTGCCTTCTAAATGCTGCATTTAAAGGTCAACTAAACTTATTCATATTAAAGAGAATGAATCATAAATTCCTAAGAGCATTGCCCTATTACAAAAGATTAGCTGAGTTCCTGTATTATTGCTCATGGGTAGATTGGGACCTGCAACACAGCAATGCTGTCAAGCTGCTAAGATACAATTGTGTTTCACACAGCCTGCCACTTTAAGGCCACTGTTCAGGTATTCCTTGTGGGAAATGGGTCAAAACAGGCATATCCTGAGGTCAGTTAGAGGTTAATTGCTTGGGGAAGTTCAGTAGATCAGCAACTGTTTTTAATATCCAACTCCTTACCCTAGGGAAAGTTCAGATAATCAAGGTCAAAAAACAGCAGAAAATGATTGACTCCCTTTTCCCTTTTAAGAGATCTTTTTGACACTTTGAAGTCTGACATCTGAAATGGGGGAAGAGTGTGCTGGATGAAACTCTTGTTGGCCCCAAAAATCCACGTGCTGTGATCCTCGTGGTTACACTGGGATCACCTGCAGTGGTTCTGCCACCAGATCCCACCTCAACTTGTCCCTAGTGCTGATCCCACCAGAGTCTGTGCAGCACAACCAGGTCCCTGCCATTTCCTAGTGGGTTCTGCAGGACTCCGAGCATTACGGAAGCCGTGAAAAAAATGCAGAGCCATTATATACAACTGTGTCAATTTATGACAGCTTAATTCAGTTGTTAATATTCTTGCTTCCAGCTCAGTAGGTTGTGGGTTTGTGTCCCCAACTAGGACTTAAATGATTAAACTAGGCCGACGCTTCAATGCAGTACTGAAGGAATGTTGCATTGTCAGAGTTGTCACCCTTTGGGTCAGACATTAAATCACGATCCTTTCTGCCTGTTCAGGTGAATGATAAAGACCCCTTTACAAATTTCAAGTTGGCCTTAGATAGTCTCTGGGGTTAAGTGACACTGGTCACTCCCACTCTCTTATGTTCAGGAGTTCGCCTCCACTGCCTCGTGTCTAGTTATGCAATAGCATGACCCAAAGTTTTAACAATAGGACCCTCTCAGAAAAATAATAAACCATGCCGCCCTGTCTTGGTTAGTAGACTTAATATATTTGCTTTTGTTCAGTCTTAGCATTGAACCAAACCAAGGCTTACCTTTGGGCCTGGTCAGTTATATTCCTAAAATAAACTGCCTGGGTCTCACTTGGCCCTCCCTCAGCACACCTCACCACCTGATTTCAAGCACGTGTATCTTTGTTTTCTTGTCCCCTGTCCAACAGGAAGTTGAAGCCTTAATTCGTGATCTCTCCCCCATCCAAGGCTTGGTCAGCAGCTACTGCGCCCTCTCCTTTGAAACTGGCTCTGTGCAAAGTTCGACAGTGTGAATGTTTGCTGGGAGCCATGGGAAATATTTAACTTAAAGTTCTCCAACAATTAGTTTCTAACAAAACACAGTCTAATTGATGCATGTCATGAGTGCCCAGTTTCAACAGCTGCTCATTGACTCTCTCTCAAGAGAGAACTTATTAATATATTAATTCCCTCCTCACTCGAGCGGCTCCAGCAGGTGGATTTTAAACAGCTTAACATAAATCATATCAAATGCTTTCTGTGGGGAAAAACGGACAAAAGTCCCAAAACCTGACAGATCCCCCGGTCGGAGAGCAGGAAATTATTCTGGTTAACATCCCTCAACTAGTATTACCAAAACAAACCAGATTAACTGGGATTTTTCTGGCTCAGAATGACTGCCCTGTTTACCGATCTAACAACAGTCACTGCTTTGAAATCCTTTGAGAGTGTGACAAGGAGTTACATAAATGCAAGTATTTCTCTCTTTAAATCCAATTATTTTAACAGTTTTGAAATACAACTCTAAAGGGAGATGGTCTTTTGAATTCCAATGTTGATTTGCTTTACATGGAGACCTCAGCAATATTTAAATCTTCTCTGCAGAAATTCCAATTTTCCACATCCTGAACGCTCGTATCACCTTTGGGAACCTGAATGGCAGCGATGAACCGGTGAACTCCATCAGGAACAGTCCTACCAGCGAGGCCCCGTCTCCCAGCAGCGACACGTCCAGCATCAGCAGCTGCAGCTCCATGAGTATGTGTTAAAAGAGTCCCAGTCTGTGATTAGTTATCTATAGTGAGTACAGTCAACTGCAGATAAACACGTCGCACATCTTAATACTCCAGTGTGTACCAGTTACCCGCTGCCCAGTAACTCACATTGGGGGGCATTTTGATCTCGTGCGATAATGTACAACAGACGATAGCGAAGCCCGTTTCACATCTCTCCCGATTTTTATTTCTATTGAAGATGTTAAACAGGTTGCCTATTCGCTATCGCCCGTTTCATACTGTCGCACACAGTCAAAGTTACTCCCGTTGTGTTAAACCACGGGCATAGCAGTTGAATATATAATCTAACATGAAGGCAAGTGACATGAATCAGTCGTTCATGAAAGAAAGACTTATGAAATAATACTGAGCGGCCTACGGGTGGCACTGTCCAGGGAGAGTATAAATACTCGGGCACGGGCCCAGCTTGCGCAGGACATTCTTAACAGGAACTAGTGAAGGACACAACTAGACCTCCATGTTGTAAAACAGTTGATTAAAGCTTTGTTTAACGCTTAGACCAAGTGCCTAGTAGTTTTCTTACGTCAGCAAGTACTTATCCAATTGCTTCTGGTTCAACTGTATCCTTTTGTTACAACAAGTCTCTGGAAATCCAGATACAAGTTTTGCACTGTCAGTTTCTGGGCGGCACGGTGGCATAGTGGTTAGCACTGTTGCCTCACAGCGCCAGGGACCCGGGTTCAAATCCGGCCTCGGGTGACTGTCTGTGTGGAGTTTGCACATTCTCCCCGTGTTTGCGTGGGTTTCCTCCGGGTGCTCCGGTTTCCTCCCACAGTCCAAAGATGTGCGGGTTAGGTTGATTGGCCATGATAAAAAAAAAAAATTGGCCCTTAGTGTTAGGGGGGATTAAATACGTGGGGTTACGGGGATAGGGCTTGGGTGGGATGGCTGTCGGTGTAGGGACCGGGTGCTAGGGTTTGGATGATCAGCCATGATCTCGTTGAATGGCGGAGCAGGCTCGAAGGGCCGAATGGCCTACTCCTGCTCCTATCTTCTATGTTTCTATGTTTTCCCATCTTTTCTATCTGCAGAGTGATCTTTGTGCAGACTTCCCCACTTTTCCTTTTGAGTCGGCTGCCAGTTGCATTGGGCGCCACAGTACAATGTGGAGACCCAATTGTTTAATAGAGTGTAAATACAGGGATTGACTCCCCTTGTCCGCATTACTGAAACTGGCTTTCTTAACCCGACGGTGTATTTGTAGACGTTATGTGAAGGTCTACGATGCTGTGGGCCCCTGAAACATCAGGGTTCTGATACTATGGGGACCCTTGTGTCTTTTGTTGGCTGCATTCCTGTAATACAAAAACAACGTAGCATTTGTTGGCAGGTGAAGTGCTACATATCTAATGCGAAGAAACACAAAATCCCAGTCCATTATTCAAAGTTATCACGTGATCACTTCCCATCTTGAGTACTGGCAGAGGCCACACTGTAAGATGCCAGGCACACACGTGACCAGGTCTGGCATTACTCAGGTGACTGCTGGTGGAGCATCCCCATGCAGGAAAATCCAAGGAGCAGCTTGGTGTTCAGGGAAATGGGAATATGGGCTTCTCCCAGCCTGGAAATAGTTAATTTAAAGATCGTTGACAATTAATTTCCAACTGATTACAGTCTAGTTGATGTATGTCATGACCGGTATAACCAGTCTTGCATAAGCAGCTATCTTGCCCATGCCAATTCATATAACAGGATTTCATAATGCCTTGCCTCATCCCACGTACTTCACCCTTTAGGGTTTTCCCGCTGTCTCTCCTGCCAAACCTCCTCCTTTGTCTCAGACTGCTGCAGCATTAATGACCGACAGGGAGGATGCATTTGTTCTGATCTTCTCTCTTCACCGCCCAGAGATGGAGCTCTTTGTTAGTGCAGCCTGATTGGTACACAGTATGCCGCTCCCCATGATACCAGAAACACCTTTCATTTTTGTTTATAGCCATTTGATTTTGCTCACATTATTTCATCAAAGGGGAAGGTCACCCAGTTAAAAATAATAATGAACTCAAACGCAATCCTGTACCCAGTGATGACCTGAGCATTCTTATGTTCCACTATACTGTTCTTTTACAGAAGTTTTGAGTTTGTAACTCACTCTCAATTCTGATTTCTCATTATATTTTGTCTGGCGTGCTGGCTTCATTATGTGCAAGGCTCTCAGTAATAATATTCCCTGGTTGGGTTCATTTAATTAGTGTGCTCAGTTGGAAAATACAGCTGCATAAAGCCGCTCTTAATATTGTGAAAGAAAGTAATATTGTAAGGTGGCAACACAACTCCACCCAACTGAAGACACCAAGCGCAGAAATATTTGAAGCTTAGCTTTTTGATATAAAATTTTAGAAATTGCTGTTACTGGGATGTGCTGTGTAAACTGATCGCAGCAGGGGTAGTAATGGTAGGGATCTACCGTTGGCCTCAGCACCGCTAGGGTAAAAAAAAAACAGCCGGGTCTCCCGTTCTTGATTGCTACCCTGTGTCGTTGAGTGATGACAGGATGGGGATTGGCTATGAAGCTTCCTCCACAGTTGAGTAGGCTGTAGCCACTCCCTGTATTTGCTTCCAGGTGAAGTATCAACAACAACTTGTATCTATATAGTGCCGTTAATGTAGTAAAACATCCCAAGGCGCTTCACAGGAACGTTATAAAACAAAATTTGACACCGATCCACATAAGGAGATACTAGGGCAGATGACCAAAAGCTTGGTCAAAGAGGTAGATTTTAAGGAGTGTCTTAAAGGAAGAGAGAGAGGTAGAGAGGCGGAGAGGTTTAAGGAGGGAATTCCAGAGTTTAGGGCCTCGACAGCTGAAGGCATGGCTACCGATGGAGTGATTGAAATCGGGGATGCTCAAGAAGTCAGAAATAGAGGAGCGCAGCTATCTCAGAGCATTGTGGGGCTGGATCGCCACTTGGGCGCATGCCCTTGGGCAAAGGCAGTTGGCAGATGTAAAACCATACCCCAGCACAAGTCAGGAGAGAAGGAGGGGATAGAGTTTACCTTTGAATATAACTTTACACTAGAAATAAGATGCAGTTGCTTTAGTAGAATTTATCAATCAATGCTTTATATAAAGTAAGCTGCAGTAATTATTTCGATAGACCGACTGTAATTACGATCTATCAGTAATTGCTGTAGTACAGATTGGTTTTGGCTGTGTTTCTGACTTGCTTTTCATGTTGAAGGGAAGCTCCATCCTTGATTACCTGGAGCCCAGAGCAGACGTGCCAAAGAGTGCCACTGAAGAGAGATATCAAACAGATGGGAAGCTGGCACCACTCTCTGCCCTGTCAAATCTAAACCCAGGAGAAGGAGCTTTTGCCAGCAACAGTAAAAATATATAATGATTCAATAATGACCGCACAATATATTTTGGTTCATTTTTTTTGTTTTTCAAATTCCTGATAAAAAATGGTGAATTTTCCTTGTAAGAAATCGGTTGCAGACCACAGGATGCCTTGATTGACATCTGTGATTTCTGCTGTGGCAAGTTTTGGATCTCTGCTAGGGCATTGGGGTGTTCAAGGAACAGTCCCCATGATAGTCTCTCACCTTGGCAATGGGTGCATTACATAATCCAGAGACTAAAGAGTTGGGGGGTGGGGAGGAGCGAGGGGAAAAGATAAACCATCAAACGGAGGATCCAAAAGCTACATTAAAGGACTCCTGACAACTTTTCTTAAGAAAAGATGTGCAGATTGTAAAGTGGTTGGAGTACAAACAGAAGTAGGGGCATATTTCATTGTGGTTGAGATTCTTAAGAAAGAAAAATGTCTTTGTGCCAACCTTTTTTTGTTATTTGTTTATGGGATGTGGGCGTCGCTGGCAAGGCCAGCATTTATTGCCCATCCCTAATTGCCCTTGAGAAGGTGGTGGTGAGCTGCCTTCTTGAACCGCTGCAGTCCGTGTGGTGTACCTGCTATACGTTTGTTGCAAAGCAGTTGATGCCAGTGACGTAATTCATGTCAAAACTCATTAATAAATCCTGAATACTGCATTGTGTTGTGTGCAAGCAATGTCGTTACAACTTCTCCCTCACCTGTGAGAAGTGGGTTTTGATCATTCTGAGTTCTCTAAATCTATGATGTGACAGTAGCAGACTGAACTGGTTAATTATTTTGCCCCTTTTCTACTGACGAGGCTCACATTTGTGACTATAAACATTGTGTGATGTTGATCAGTATCCCCTATGTCACAGCATCATATTCAGAAATGGAGGGGTGGAAATAAGAGAGAGATGGCCAGACAAAGAGAGATGAAAATACTGGTGGATGGTTAGAAACGGAAAAGGAGACTAGAAGGACACACATTTAAATAGACACTGCCCAGTCAGATATGGAGCCATTAACGGAATAGAAAACAACAGTAAAAGCCTTTGCTTAATCTTTTAGAATGAGATTTTTGTTATTTTATTGTAAAAGATAACCTGCTCTAAGCCCCATGAATGCATTCCACTCTTACTATTGCATGTAATGCTGCCTTAAATACAAAGCTACTGCTGGTAAGGCCCCGAACACTCTAAAAACAGAAAGAGAGGAAATACTTACATTGCTGGAAGTTGTTAAATATTTACTATGTGCAATATTAACTTACCAACAATTAATCTATTTGTATGATTATTTTTTTTCCAGTAATTTAATAGAGGTATGAAGCTTAAATGGGTTAAAACCTTAGTTGAAATATAAAGTGTTGTTTTTCCAGAGAAAACCCAGAAAGGGAAACAATACCCTTTTAAACAAAAGTTTCCATTAACTGGAGACACACAAGTAGTTGTTTCACACTGTTCTAGTGCTGCGTTGGTGCCACGAGCTCCTGCTCCGTGGGTCCTGCACAGCCAGTGGCAGCGGCGAAATAAACTCGCCAGATTTACAAAGGCTGGCGACTAGGAAGAGCCGTGCACCCGAGAGACAGCTGAACTAGAGCAATAATAAAAGTAGCGGTGATTTGTCACTACATGATAAACCCAGAAAAGGCGACACTAATATCAGTAATTTCATAGGCTTTTATTATACTTATGGCCTAACCTAACTAGATGCCATTTGTCTTCATGAAATGCGAGGGTTTAAATCAGAGAAAATGTATGACCTATGTTGTTATTTTAATTAATCTTTATTCTCTGAAAAGCAACTTTTGCTAATTATCGGTGATTCATGAATTACACTAAAGCTAATTATCTACTTTTTATATAAAGTTATCAGGTTACGAATTCACAAAGTCTCTTTGTCATTTTAGTAAGCATAAGTAAAATAAATGAATTGGCTCTAAATTGGACACAGCCAGTGCAGTATAATTACGCTGGGTTTACCGTGCAGTGATATACAATTGCTACTTTGATATTGTTCTGGTACAGCTGGCTCCCAACGAGTGAGTCTCCTGCCAGCTCCCAAACATGCGGGTTTTACACAGTTAGTGGCAACGCCAAAATAGACTTGCTAGCTTCTTTAAGGCTGGTGGTGGGAGGAACCCGTTCATTTAATTAACTGGGCCTTTTCTGACCATCAGCCAGAGCAAATCTGGCCACTTTACTTTCACGTTACTACCAGCTGAGCAAGGCTCACGTTATCAGGAGCCAGCGGCACTAACCCAGCACGAGAACAAAATAAAAGCAGCTAATTATATGTCCTCTGTTAATGGAAAGCTTCACTTAAAGAGAAGACATGCTTCTCCACTACTGCACTTATAAATTCTACAGTGCTCGCTTAAAGTGGCATGAGCAAGGCTCTCCAGATGGCTTCCCGTGCAAGCGCAGGAGATGCAACACTTGCCCTTTTACCTCCTCCCTTCCCACCGTCCAGGGCCCCAAACACCCCTTCCAGGTGAAACAGCGATTTACTTGTACTTCTTGCAATTTAGTATACAGTATTCGCTGCTCACGATGCGGTCTCCTCTACATTGGGGAGACCAAACGCAGATTGAATGGCCGCTTTGCGGAACACCTCCGTTCAGTTCGTAAAGGTGACCCTGAGCTTCCGGTTGCCTGTCACTTTAATTCTCTGCTCCACACCCATTCTGACCTCTCTATCTTTGGCCTCTTACACTGTTCTAATGAAGCTCAAGGTAAGCTTGAGGAACAGCACCTCATCTTTCGATTAGGCACTTTACAGCCTTCTGGACTCAATATTGAGTTCAACAATTTCAGACTATAACTCCTGCCCCCCATTTTTTCAGGCGGCAGCTGTTGATGATTCTGCCATCCCCATTTGCAACATTTAGGGGGCTAAATTCGGTTGATTTGCGCCTCCCATTAGGACGCAAATCAACTAGCGCCTGGGCGCGGCACCGCTAACGCCTCCCACGAAATTCCACGGGAGGTTAGCGGCGACATCATCGCTGTGCGCAGCATCCCGCCTGTAATATTGGGTGGCGCGCCCCGACTTACCACTGGACGCTATGTCCACCGGGGTCCGGGGGGTACTACCTGCGGCCGGTGCGGTGCTAGTTAAAGGGGAAGTGGCAGGTGGCCATTTTTGTTGCTGGCCGCCTGCCAGCACCTGCCCCCATTGCTGTCCCTGGCCCCCGTGAAGCCCCCCCGTGGAGAGCCGGCTGCTCTCCGTGAGCCCGGCACTCCTCTTGAGTGCCGGGCTCGTTTGCCGGCACTCCCGATCCCTGGTGGCCCAGCTGGGCGCCGGAACGTGCTGTGCCAGGCCCCTCCCCTTTAATAAGGGGAGGAAGGCCTGCAGTACCGCATCACATATCACCGCGATATTGGCTCGCAGCGCCCAGAGGGACGTGGGGCACTTCCAGTAGCGTCCCTCCTCCCTCTCGGGGCGCTACCTGGGAAAATCGGCCGCTGGGTGCTAACTTTTTCGGGGTGCCCCGGTGAAGGTAGCGCCACCCAATGTTTACCCTTTAATCTCTCCCGCCTTCCATCCTATCACAGACCCTCCCTTTAGTTCCTTCCTCCGCCCCCCCCCCCACTTTCCCTGCCTCGGCACCTGCTTAAAATCGGTTACATCTCTAACTTTTTCCAGTTCTGACGAAGGGTCACAGGCCTGAAACGTAAACTGTTTCTCTCTCCACAGATGCTGCCTGGCCTGCTGAGTGTTTCCAGCATTTTCTGTTGTTATCTCTAGATGGCCTACTAGGTAAAGGCACTGTTCAGCGTAACACACAACTGTACAGCTTGGAAGATTCACTGTTTGATTCCTGGTCTGTACTAAGTTAGCTGCACGTTGCAATTAGGGCACGACAATTGGCCTCAGTGTACCTGGACAAGGGAGGGGGAAAATCAGGCAGGGTTCCCATCCTTGATTGCTATTCGGTGTTAAAAAAGCGAATATATGTGGACATTGGTTGAGAACAGGTTTGGCACATGACTATAGTTGAGTACTCTGCTGTTTAAGTTCACAACGCAAGCAATGTTCAGTTGGGTGAGTACCAGAGAGCTGGTGGTGCCCGTGGAACTGCACCATAGAAAGAGTCAGCGCCTTGAAAGCACAAGAGTTTTTAAGCAGCTCAAAGGAGGTTTGATAGAGTAAATAAGGAGAAACTGTTTCCACTGGCAAGAGGGTCGGTAACCAGAGGACACAGATTTAAGATATTTGTCAAAAGAACCAGAGGGGAGATGCGCAGATTTATTTTTATGCAGCGAGTTATGATGATCGGGAATGCGCTGCCTGAAAGGGTGGTGGAAGCAGATTCAATAGTCACTTTCAAAAGGGAATTGTATATACAGGAAACTTTGGTTTATCCGGAGGTTGTATGGCTGGAAACCTTGACCTAACGGCAGAAATCAGCAGCCGTTTTGTTAGGTTTTTTTTCTTTTTTTTTCTTCTCCTAGCATTTTTTTAAACAGTCAGTCTCTGGAAAGCCTCTCTGAAGCTGTTGCTAAGCTATAGAGACGCTTCCAAGGTACGGGCCGACTGTTTACAAGCTGTTGCTAAGCAACAGTGTTTGTTGTCAGATACGGAGATGAAAACCTCCGTATCCTTCAACATTAGCGCTGGTCTGTCCGGAAGTTTTCATAGATCGGCATCATGCCGGTCCCGTCGGTGCCAGATATCGCGAAGTTTCCTGTAGACTTGCAAAAGGAAAAATTTGCTGTACTATGTGGAAAGAGCAGGGGAGTGGGACTATTTGGAGAGCTCTTTCAAAGAGCCGGTACAGGCACAATGGGCCGAATAGACTCCTTCTGTGCTGTAAGATTCTAGTTCTGCAATCAATGAATTGCCTTTACAAAATGCTTTTATTCGGTCTGTAGACTGAGATGTATGTAATAGTGTGATCAATGGTGTCATTCGGTTGTCATAACAACACTAATCCTACCAGTCTCTAAAGACTTTCCCACTTCAATTAAGTAAAATTGCAAAGGATGTAGCATTTGCACAACGTATCTTAGCTGAGTTCTTGAAACAGTAGGTACCTGGTTGTCCAATCAACTTAGAATCATACAGGACAGAAGGATGCCATTCGGCCCATCATGTCTGTGCCGGCTCTTTGAACTTAGCCGGCTTCGAACTTCCCCAGTGCAGAAACGGCCCCCCTTTAAAAATAAACAACTAGATAACAGAAGCCTTTTTACTTTAATGTTAGAGTTCCATTCGGAGGCTTCTCACATAACTATTGATTAGCATGTGCTGATGGCCCGGGTGCTTATCCGGGATAATAAAGTGGCTGCTGGAATCTATTTTACAAGGAGCATAACCTCAGTTAAGTTTTCAAGTTTTTTTCTTGGCAGCTTCGTGCCGTGGCTGCGATATGGACCCGGCGCTCTTTGAGGTGCCCAGAGGCTACACAGTAGTTGGCAGCAACCGGGATTCCCTGAGGGAGGAGGATGACGACCTCTTGCAGTTTGCTATTCAGCAGAGTTTGCTCGAAGCAGGCACTGAATATGATCAGGTAGGGAAAAGAAAGGGGCTCCCCCTCTGGTGCTGGGGATTAGAACTATATGCTAAGAGCACGCAGATTTTGAAAGGTAAGTTTATTTTTAGCCCCGTTAAAAGCTTCAATTCTTTTTTTCAAAAATTTAAATTTTGGTTTAAAATAGTTAATTTATGTAATTTATAGTCATTTTAAAAATGTGATTTAAAAAAAAAAATTTATTTGAAGTTTTACTTGTGTTTTGGGGCTGATCTCTATTCATAGATTTGACAGGCCTTCCTGTCAAATCTATGAATGGAGATTCCCTGCTCTGATTGGCTCCCCATGGCCCACGTGATCTCAGGGACGCTGCGAACTAGCTGCGCCCCTGGGATACCCGTGCCCTGCGCACCGGCAGCTGGAGGAGGCACAGCAACGGAATTCTGCGCCTCCCGGGAGCCCTCTGGTCCAGGCGCAGATTTTTCAGGATCGCAGCCCTCCGCCCGCAGGAGGGCTGCAAACGGAATTTCTGGGCCATAATATTAAAGACTGAATATGGAAAAAGAGCGCGCGCATTCATACATCTTCTGGGACTAAGAGTTGAGGCTTTGGATGCACTATAATAATAAATTATGTAAAAGAATAATGAAAATCTGGACGCGATTACAAGAAGAGTAAACTAATTGAACAATTCAAATAATGTCATAAGACTGAAGCTTGAGCAGTTAGTATCTGTTATTTAAATCCCGAAATGAGGTTATAGCCTTGAAATCACTTCCTGCTACTGTGATAGCTGGTATTGTATACTATTTCAATTTTAGATGAGAATTTATTCTGCATCTGGTTAGTTCTTGTGCTGACAGCTGGTGTCAGTGCAAATGACAATTCCCAAGGGGCTTAATATTCTTGATGTGAATGGCATTCATACAAGAGGATTGAAAGCTGGGATCTCATTACTCCACGATTATTGGAATTGATTACTTGGAAAATAATTTTGCATCCAGGATATTCTGTAGATATGATCAGGCACTATATAAATGCATTTTTCTTCTTTCGGTCTGCAGTACAATAGACCTTCTAATTTTTTGCGTTCATTTATTTCTGAATCCAGATCCCCAAAAAAATTCACTGCGAGCTTCTTTTCGGCCAAAAAGGTTCATAATTAGAAAGTATGACAATTTTGGAAGAAACAAATAAAATACTTGGGTCGGGAATTTCAGTTGGTGCCGCTCCCCCTCAGCCACCATACCTTCGCCAGCCCCGAATAAATAAATGCCCACAGCTGTCTTCACAAGGTATAACGTTAAAAGGAGTTCAGTACATTGTTAACTGCACCGTGAGGACATCCTCCACCATGAGGATGTTGTTCAGCACCTCTGTGAACTGGGGGAAGGGAGTGAAGGTGTGTTCTTCATGGCTGCTGCCTATTGTAACAGAGAGGACATGAAGTGCTTCCTAACATCAAAGATAGTAGCTGAGTGTGTCACACTAGAACATCTAGCATGCTGATGCTTCCGGGTTTAATCCTAATTCTGGAATTCAATCTTTTGGGTGTGATTATTAGAAATTAGTGGTCTTAAATATGATGCTGCATTATAGTCCCAAACAGAGTGTTATAATCTTATATTGATCAGCTAATGTCTGACCCACCAATAAAAGATTAACTTGGGCCCTTGTGAATTCAGGTTTAACGGGGTGTCTCGTACAGACAAGTTTGGCTGTATTCTTTTAGTTCTTTATAAGGTAAGATCTACTCCATCAACGAAACCCAGTATCTGTTCCTTCGAGCAAATAATAGTTTACTCTCCTTCACATTTCATGGAATTACATAGAATTTACAACACAGAAACAGGCCATTCGGCCCAACTGGTCTATGCTGGTGTTTATGCTCCACACAAGCCTCCTCCAACCCTACTTCATCTAACCCTATCAGCATATCCTTCTATTCCTTTATCCCTCAAGTACTTATCCAGCTTCCCCTTAAATCCATCTAGGCTATTCACCTCAATTACTCCCTGTGGTAGCAAGTTCCACATTCTAATCATTCTCTGGGTAAATATGTTTCTCCTGAATTCCTTACTGGATTTATTAGTGACTATCTTATATTTATGACCCTAGTTTTGGAATCACCTACAAGTGGAAACACCTTCTCTACATCTCCCCTATCAAACCCCTTCAGCATTTTAAAGACCTATTAGGTCACCCCTCAGCCTTCTCTTTTCTAGAGAAAAGCGACCCAGCCTGTTCAATCTTAGCTGATAGTTAAAACCTCTCAGCTCTGGTATCATACTTGCAAATCTTTTTTTGCATTTTCTCTAGTGCCTCTATATCCTTTTATAATCATTTTAATTTAATTTCACTAAAAGGTGTTGAGTGGTCTCAATCAGCTTCAGTCCACTTCTTTTGAAGACTGTTTCACAAATTGCAGAAAGCTCATTGTTTAAAGCACATAACATGATGTCAGGTTCACATTTCACAAGGCTGCGTTGGCTTCAGAAACATCCCATCAGATTTGTTCTTTCAAAACTTGCAATGCAGTTCAAAGTTCGATGTTTTCAACAGCTTTACTATCAATGGTGTAACGGCAATTTTAGAAGTGGGTGTACTATACATCATTTTTAACACTTCAATTGGTGGAGCTTACAATATCTTGCAGTATTTTCTTTAAACTCATATTTATGGCCCAGTTACAAGTATTGAACAGAGGAAATCTTTCTCCTGTGTCTTCAGAACAACACATCTATGTTCACATTAATCCCAACTTTCCAAATCCTGTTTCAGAGACAAACTCCCCAGAGCTGTTAGCCTTAAGTCAACGCCACACAAATTCTTATCGAGGTATTTGGTGCACACAAGTGATGTATTTTCCATCAACATCATCCTGACCTGGGACCAGAATTTTTCTCATGTCCATGAGTAGCACATTTTGTAAAATCACTTTCAATCGGAGACAAAGATGGATTGGTTCAAGATGCAGGGCGATGAGGGAAACTCTGAGGCAATTGCTACGTTGGGTTTCACAAAATGAAAATGTTTAGCTCACATAATATCAGCTTTGGATATTCAGAATCGTGACCTTTGATTTTCAATCATGTTGTCTTTCAATTGCCCAAGCCCAAGTCATTCAGTTTTCTTAATCACAAGACTGATATGCGGAGCAAAAGACTATTCAGCCCATCCTGGATCATCCATCCAGACAGCGCCTAATGCAGGCTTCCCATCACACCATCTAACTGTCTCTTAAATGGTGACAAGGTTTTTGCCTCCACTATGCTACTTAAGTCCTCCTCACAAGTTGATCACTCTCCGTGTGAAGAACATCAGTTAATTTTATAGGTAGGTTGAGGTGTCTGTTTCAACACTTGTTACTGCACTTACCTTGAATGGTCAGAGAAGGCATCTGATGGGGTGGGCGGTGGAGAGGGAAAAGTAGAAGGTAAAAAGAAAAGACCCAATTAGCTTGCTTCAGATCAGTTTGAATCTGGACCTAGATTTGGAGTTTAGCCCTGTTTCCCTTAATCAAAAAGAACCTAAATTAATTATATTATTAATGGTTACTATGTTTCCAACTTTACTCACCTATTTTTCTTTTCATATTTTCTTTCCAGGTGACCATCTGGGAAGCATTGACCAACAGCAAGCCAGGAACACGCCCGATGACTTATGAGGATAGGAAAGGAGAAAGGTAGTGCAGATTCAGAGAGGTTCATTAACTCTGGTATATAGTACCTGAGGATCTTAGATAACACTTGGATTACAGGCACTTAATTGTTTACTGTTGTAAATGTATTTCTAGTGTAACATGTTCATTAGATAGAACCAACCTGTCAGGTGATGACACCAATATTACAAATGTCCCAATTGGATCATCTCAAAGCATCATTCTGTTGGTCAGCCACATGGAAAGGGTTCAGCAAAACAATCATAAATAACTTCTGGTAAGTCGTATTGAATTGGCACCCTCAAGGGCATCATTATGTTCTATGGGGTTGCAAAGACTTCACTGTAAAATGTGACCTGAGCCTTGATATTGGTGTATCAGCCTAAAACTCAACATTAATTCTTAAAATATACCTAACGTACTGTGATCTTTTTGGTATTTCACTCACTTCATGAATTCAGCTCTTTGTGTGCTATTCAGTGTTTAACTAGAACATGCAATGTTCAGAATCCCCATATATACTGCCCGAGTCACATTATGCAGGTATGATGGGATGACCACAAAAGAAATGAGGAGCTTTTATTTTAAAAGTTCTAAATAATCTCTTACCTGTTTGGTAGCTGCTTGTCTAGATGGGACAGGGAGACAGATCATATTTCTAGTAGACTAGATCACTAAGGGGTTGGATGGCGTTGGACAGTAGTAGATCCAAATGATCATGGAATGCAATGCACAATAGCAGCTATGCTTATCCAGGCTTCTTCGAGTAGGTTATGGATTGATTTATACACTAAGGAGCATGGGTAAGGACACAATTTCTTTGTCTTGCATTCCACAGATGGTGATCCATTTGAGTTGCCGCCGTGAATGTCTACATTTTAGACCTGCAAAGTAGAATTTAAAGCTGAATGTTGAAGGAAATTGAATTGATCCCATTAATGCACAGTGCAGAAATCAACACAAAAAATCCACCCGAGGATAAATAACGTAGAAGATAGGAGCAGGAGTAGGCCATTCGGTCCCTCAAGCCTGTTCCGCCATTTAATGAGATCATCATCATCATCCAAATTCAGTACCCTGTCCCTGCTTTCTCCCCCTATCCCTTGATCCCTTTAGCCTTAAGAAATATATCTAACTCCTTCTTGAATATATTTAATGAATTGGCCTCAACTGTCTTCTGTGGTAGAGAATTCCACAGGTTCACCACTCTCTGGGTGAAGAAATTCCTCCTCATCTCAGTCCTAAATGGCTTACCCCTTATCCTTAGACTGTGACCCCTGGTTCTGGACTCCCCCGCCATCGGGAACATCCTTCCTGCATCTAGTTTGTCTAGTCCTGTTAGAATTTTGTAAGTTTCAATGAGATCCCCTCTCATTCTTCTAAACTCCAGCGAGTATAAGCCCAATCGACCCAACCTCTCCTCATACGTCATTCCTGCCATCCTATAAAATACAACTTAGAATATATAGCTGATTCCTCACTCCTCCTGATCACAAAGCCATATTGGCACTACAGGAAGCCATTCAGAGTGTGGCTTGGTATGTGTTACTGGTAAACATTCCCGGTTTCAGTGCAAGAAAACGGTAACACACTCATTCGCTCCTGCAGCGGGTGTATTACAGCAAGGCTGTTGATAAATACCGTTGGAAACAAAGCTTGGAGCTTGTGCCTCTGTGCCAGGGTTGAAAGTTCTCGACACTGAAACTCTCACTTATAGATTTATTAGAGGAAATGATACTCACAGATAACACACACGATGATGCGAAGGCTGCGGGAGACCTCACGTTACAGTTGCTGAGCTCAGCCGGGTGATTAACTCCCGGGTCTTCCTGACTTTGCACTACAATGGTCTCGCATTTATCCTGCAGTTGAAAGGCCGTTACATTATACCTCTTCCACGACCTTTACACTAACTTATATCAGCTCATCATTCCACAGAACAGTTGACTTCTATGATATCAGCAGGTGAAAGTTCCATAATGGGTCTCCAGGCATAACAGAAACTGTCTTGTCCCCTTACAGAAAGGATAAACATATAGTTGTCAAACAGTTAGATTTATCTACCAGAAGGTCAGAACTATGTAAATAACAAAACAATTATCTTTATGACGATGATACCAACCTTGCAAGGGACCTTGGAGATTTGGACTGACTTTTGGACATTTTCCAGAATGCTGCAGTCAGCTGATTCTTGAAAAGTTGTCTGTTTGTTACAAAAGGGAGTTTTTAAACATAAAATGGATTCTTTAATACAACTTTTCCTGCCAGCGTTCCTAACGAAGGCAAGGAGAACAAGGGCAGCTGTTCCAAGGTAATTTGGCAGGTTTTACCAGTTGGTGTGGATGGCAATTAAGGTCACATTGATCCTGTGGTTGGTGAAAGATTTAAAGATCTCCTACTTCAGAGGCTAATCTTCAGCCCACCCCCCCCTCCTGCGAGTCAAATCGAGATGTCAAGAATTAAAACGTTTATGGTTCTTGAGGAAGTGTTGCTTCTCTGTGTGAGTGACACCTGGTAGAGCATATTAATTCTAGAACCCTACTGTAATCATAGAATAAATGCCACTAATAATTATGGTGTAGGCACATATAATAATACCACAATAATTTTAAATCCACTGACATTTACAAATCATGAAGGTAGCCTGTGGGAGATACAAAGTTCAAACCACCAAGGTAGACATCCTCTAATAACATCAATGGCTGTGCATTTTGTTCCTTTGTAGCCCATAGCTAGTGTTACAGTGGTTGCTTTAATGTCACTGGCTGTGGGTTCTGTTGGTTGACGCCCCATTGACGCTGTCACAGTGTCTAATGGCTGCTTTTATTTTGTGTGGGTTTTCTTTTGGTTAATTCTGGCTGGTTTACGTCTGTCACAAGTTAGGAGGAAATCTTAAAGCCAGACTTTCCCCGTCAAACAATACCAAGTTTCACACTAAGTTATGGGCATGGCAGGGCTCTTCTTTGCAGTTCACTTGTAAGTGCTTCGCTGTATTGTACCACCTGCGAGCACTAAGTAAATGAAATATTCTGATTGCTGATTGAATCTGACATGAGGTCTTCATTATCTTGCACTGGGTTGGGTTTATAAAAATAGACGGCGAGTGTTTGTACATTATTGTTCAGCAGGCGCGTGGGAACACCATCGCCTCCAGGTCACACACCATCCTGACGTGGAAATATATCGCCGTTCCTTCATCGTCGCTGGGTCAAAATCCTGGAAAACTCCCTCCCTAACAGCGCTGTGGGAGCACCTTCACCACATGGACTGCAGCGGTTCAAGAAGGCGGCTCACCACCACATTCTCGAGGGCAATTAGGGATGGGCAATAAATGCTGGCCTTGCCGGCGACGCCCACATCCCAGGATCGAATTTAAAAAAACCTCCACTGATGTTGCTCAGTGTTTCATGAATGCAGAGAACGTGTGGCCAAGGCCCTCACTGCTGTGTAATAACTCAATCTCTTTTTTTCCGCCCCACTGACCCTCTTATAATTAACCATTTGAGGGCTGAAGGACGTATTTTCTTTTTCCTTTTTATTCAAAGTTTCAGAGAAACATACATTTCTCAGTCACCATCTTCCCCAAAATGACATTTATACAATCTAATTTTGAACATATTGAAAGTATCGGTACATAGAGCATGTCTATGCTGCAGTACACTCTGAGCGAAATGGAGAATTCTTGGGCTATTTTTGGACGTGGTACAGCAAAGCGCCTGCAGTCCACAAAGGGTTAAGAGATCTCACTTGCTAAATTTATCGTTTTATATTAATATTTCCACAATGCAGTATGTTGTTTCATGATCCATGACTGTAAATGAGTTTTAATTTAAAGCATTTATTATATATGACAGGAAGGTTTTCAAAAAAAAATCCTCTGCCAATTATCACAAACCCAAATTACTTACACGCCATTAAAGTTGGTAACATAATGAATTATTTATCCAACTGTCACGAATTCAGGTTATTCTCTTGAATAGTACACTTTGGGGAACTCCGAAAATGTTTCCACAATTTCTATTAATATCTAACAAATCAATAAGCCTCATGGAGATTAAGACATGAAAGTGGGAATCATTTGCAATGAAAAGATGAGAGTTAATACTTGTTAAAGTAGAAATGAGCATATGCTAAAGGGTTTATATCATGCAAGAGGGTGCCTTATACCATCTAATTGGTAAGGTAATACACTACAGCAGATAACGTGCTCAAGTTGCAGTAAGATGGGGTCCAGAGTGGATAATGGCAGTTTCACACTGCATAGCTACTCCTGGCTGCTTCAGAAACTCCCTCAAGAGCACCAAACTCCCCACAGTAATGATATAAAATGTTTAACGAGGGTCATGTTACTGTTTTAATGAGTGTTTGGGTCTGTTAAGGCACATGTAATGATCAGGAATACGCTGCTTTGAAAGATTGGCTGAACTTCAAGCTGGTTAACTGCTGAGTCGGGAAGTTTACAGGAGCAGCGGTTAAACCTGCCGCAACATGTGGAATTGATTCCATTTTTTCTTGTTAGTTCTGAATTACTTAGAAAATGCAAGCAGGCGGTCACAGTTGGTGTCATTGCGTCACCAATCAGGTCAATGCATTCACCTCACAAATAACTTTACAAGATGATAATGGTCGTTTAACAGTAACATTATATCAAAACTGTCCTGCTGTTAAGTCAGGCTTTCCCCAAATAATTGAGTAGCAGTGCATTAGTTTTACAATGCGTTCAAACTATAACTGAATCGGAGGTCACAGGTCTAACCCAACACCAAAACGGAGTGGAGTGAGTCTCCCTGGAGGAAGGAGTCTCACTCCACTTCGCTTGGAAATCACATTGGTGCTGAAACCGCTTTGCACCAATGCTATTAAGAACATAGGAAATAGGAGCAGGGGTAGGCCACACGGCCCCTCGAACCTGCTCCGCCATTCAATGAGATCATGGCTGATATTCAACCTCAACTCCGCTTTCCCGCCCGATCCCCACATTCCTCGATTCCCTTAGTGTTCAAACTTGCAGTGCGAACACACCATTAATGCCGCCCAAATTTTCTCCGTCATGAGATAAGTTTAAAGGGGTGTTTTTTGTTACTGGAAAGCAGCTGGCCATGTTTTACAGCGGTTGCCTGGTCCACATAGCAATACGTACAAAAACGGTATTACTTCACAAACACGCCAGCCACTTCCTTGTAAAATGGCGCACAGCTTTTCTTTCAGTTCTTTCCCTCCCCAAAGCAGCCTGATGCCATTTTAAAAAGATCTGATGTTGTCTTATTCAAGTTGATCCAGGGTGGCAGAGTCCATGAAGTATCTATCTTTTGAAACATACTTAGCTCTTCCAGTCAGCCCTTGTAGCATAAAATCTGCACATTGCTTTTAAATTATTCATGATGAAGGAAATAGGGATTTTTCACACGGAGATAGATGAAAGAGTGAGTCGCTCCTAGGAGGGCTAAATATAAATAAGTTATATGCAATAAAGTCTTAAAATCAGATTATACAGATCAAAAGCCCACAAGGTAGCATAGCTAAAATTGATCTATTGGAATCCTATGTGTATGGAGCATTGGACTGAATATCAAAACAAGAGATGCTGCAAAATCTAAAGCTGCTGTTCGCTCCCAGATCTGGATTATGCAATGGTGGGCTGTGCTCATTTATCACATTATTATCTCTGCAATGATTCAGAGCCAGAAAAAAAAATCCAGTGGCCTTGTCTCCTGTTTTATTTAGGTCAGCCCAATGTTTCATCTTAGCCAGAGTGTGCCTACAGTCAAAACAGAGTCCACCATTTAGTTGGCTGCTATCACTGCTTATTAGATGTGATACTGGTTCAATAATTAATTTCGGTGCTTTTGGATTGTTAGCCATGCTTTATTCTCGAGCTGCAACTCAGGCAGAATTTTAGCTGATGTGCTCTAGTTAATGATGAGCATTAGTTATTCTGACGGTACCTCAGCTTATCCTTGCAGCTGGGTTTGGGCAAAAGATATAACGGAAACCTGCACTCTCCTACCATGCACTCCAGTCAGTGTGTCAGGCAACGTTGTGTCCAGTCAGCCGCGTATAGACGCACCCTGGCGAACAACATGGCGAGCAGTCTGATTCAGATTGAATGCTGAGACCGTCAGATATAGCAGTTAACAGCAATCAAATCAAGCGGTTCAAATTACATCATAAATCTTGAAAGCAAAGCACGAGAGTCGCTCAATTTAAACTCGGTGCCAGAGATTTGCTGGTCTTTACATTAAATGGCATACTTGATTTTTTTTTTTTTTTAAACATCATCAATATGGGAATTTTCTCACCGTTTCCAGCAAGCAAAAGGATTGAGCAACAGTTTGACGTAAATTAAAGATTATAGTGACACAGGCCCTGAATGCAAACAGTGCCAGGTGTCTGGGAATACAGTAGTGCCAGTTTTTCTGGCAGCAGATTACCAAGGGATGTACAATATACACTTGACCCAATAATAGCCTCCAATTCTGAAGACATCAGCTCATTCAGGACTGTGGGGGCATGACTGCAACATATCCAAAAATAGTGCAAGGTTTGAACTTTCCATTTCTTTAACGTGTCCTGTGAAGAAAGACCTGTTTGACACGTGCTGTACTTCTGATTCAATGTTTTTCGTAATATTTCTTTTGCCAAAATATCATTTTTCCAATATCATTGCGAGGATATTTATATATTATATATATATACATATATATATGTGATGGTAAACATGTTTGTTTTTCAGAAGATAAAAAAAAGTCCTTCAGTGCTCAAAGGGTTAAAGGTAAGAATGGAGATTGGGGCCTCTGGATTTTTCTAGCTCTGAAATGATTCCTTTGCTCTCAGCCGCTGGTGCTGCAACTTGGGCCGGGTGCAGTAACATCATGATTTTCAATGGCAATATGGTCTTTACAGGTCCTGCGGCACTCATTGGCAGCCCAAGAAAAATGAAGGATGGTAAATGGAATCACCTAGGCCTGTAATAAGCATAATGCCAGAACTAAACGATGTTATTAGTATCATTCTCAATCTCAGCACTGTAGTTCTGATTTTCTATACCCTGTGGGCGCTTTGTCATGTTGGGTTGAGGTGGCTTTGAACCTGTATTCTAATAGTATACTTTAGCCTTCCATGTCTTCTTGCTAATGTGGCATAACCGAGTCTTGTGTACACTTGGGCTTTCGTTTTAGTGATTGGTTAAACTGTTTCCACGACAATGGATGTGATTGAAACAAAGGTACAATGAGTGACTTTGGCTAAATTAATTACCAGGCTTGGGTGATTGGTAAAACCAACCTATAATTTGGCTACATAACTTGATAATATTCTTATTACTGTTGTTTATTTTTGTATCATTAATGACTAACTGTTAGAACTCTTAATCAATTGACTTTCAATCCAATTCCCAATAGACTAATCCATTGTACAAAAAAACTACTCTAAAATTTAAGGTTGGAGCGAACCAGCATTTTCACACAAAGCTCTTTGAGAAGTGGTAGACTGTCACAGAATTGCAGAGGGAACTGAGCTTTGTAACTCACCCTGAGACTGGGACTATTTGATAGTCATCGGTGATGATTGGAAGAAGATTCCAGTTCCTCGCACCGTCATTCCTGGCTTGAAGGAGGATATATGGTGTACGGCTCCCAAAATGCACTCTATTGCAGCCGATGTTACCTCACATTATTTGTGAATGTTAAGTACTGCTTGTAAACAGGACCGACACCCCACAATCAACTATTTTTTTTCTACACCAGGTTTGTAAGTATGTTGATAAGCATTCTATTGTAGGTGTTATCTTGCCTGGACACACAGTTCAGTGGTTTGCGACACTTTTAAAATGACCGATTCCTCTAGTTGTATGAACTGGTCAATTTGTAGAGACCTTTAAAATACTTGTTTTGGATTTTGACTTGTTCCTGTCAATTTGAAGAAGGATCACAAAATAATTTCCAGTTACCTGCCCTGTGACGCTGCAAGTGGAGTAAATAAAGCCTAGGATTGGAAGTTCTTGTTGCGACTGCTTCCTGGATTATGGATAGTCAACTACAACAGTACAGGAAGTGACTGCAGATGGGGCTTATCCATTACTTCCCCTCCCCCTCGGCTTCCTGGAGTAATAGAGAGCTAAAACATTCCTGAAACATGAGAAGGGATAGCCTGTTTGTGTTATTGCATTTTCTTATTGAATTCCAGTGGTGTGCATAACATTTTCGGGTTCCTGAAAGTTTTACTTACACTCAAAGCATACTGTTAACAATATAAGTGGTCTAGCTCCATCCTCATCCATGGTCAGGGTGTTCCAGAAGCGAGTTCACGTGCAATTCTTTAGCATTTGTTTCTAACTCCGTGTAAATTGATTGTTTCAGAACACCACAACACAACATTCTCAGTCAGCCCAGCCCCCAGCACATACCCAGCAACCAACTGTACCCCAACTATGACGAGCAGCTGCGACTGGCTATGGAACTCTCTACAAAGGAGCAAGAGGAAGTAGAGAAACGTAAGCGGCAGGAGGAGGAAGAACTGGAACGCATTATTCAACTTTCACTCACTGAGAAATAATATCACCACTGTTCCTCAATCGTTCTTTCACAACAGATTTTTTTTTTAAATATTAAAAAAAAAATCAAAAGTAAAAGTAAGGTCACCAGCCCAAGCATTACTATTGGGCACAAAAGAGTGTCGACAGTAAATCAGAACGCAAGGCTGATTTACAGCCAGACAATTGTGCATTGTTGCACCATTGAAATATGCCTGAACAGCCCACACTTTATTCTACTGTCTTTCACATAACTCTTGCACTTGGTTGAAGAATAATGATGACCCAGAGGTTCCTTTGTTCCCAGTATTGATTGGCAGATGCTGACAACTAAATTTTCTGTCAGTGGGAAATGGTTAGTAGATCCTTGGCTATCTACATTTTTAGTTGTTACAGGGAACTGGTGTATTGTGTTGGAACATTGTCTACACTTAGATTTTAATTGAGCTTATTCAAAAAGCTTAAAGATCCTCCTATCTCACTTGCCAGCTAGTAAGGGTCTCTAGTAAAACAATAGGTAGTCTAAATCCAATTTCCAGCAGATACAAAACTTTATAGCACAATTTCTGCCAAGGAAACTTACAGATGTGATAGGAAATGCCACAGTGGTGCAGTAGAGGAGGTCACTGCTGTGGTTGGCATTGATGCTCATTATCGGGACAGTATAGAATCACTGTACTGCACATCATACTGGGAGGACCTGATTTTAACAGCTTTATGCAACTGCTGGTTACAAAGTGGACCAAATCTCAATTGATAGGACCTTGAGCTCACGGGTTTAGTGTTACATGTAGATCACTGGACCAACTAACCTTTAAAAAAAACTAGACTTATGACAGATTGACGCGGAATGTGCAGCCTAATATCATATTATGCTAGCCATGCCTTGATTCAGTGAACAATAGCTTGTGCTTCCCAGTAATGCCAAGCCAGAAAGTAATAGTCTTCCTTGGAATGGTTACACACAGTGGCGGTAATTTTCTGAACCTGTGCCACGATGAAATTAGTTCCCAAGAGTCAATGATGGTAAAATGAACCAAGTACTAAAACATCTTAGCTCCAAAACTACAAATATCCAAATTGTAGTGCATACAATGAGCAGATGTTAGATATTCTTTTTCGTTACCTTTACTGCTGATGCTGTCCTGGCACCTGATGATGATGCAGTTGATGCACTGCAGGAATAGACACTAACTACATTAACACTAAAACTTAAACGGTTTCTATTGATCATCTGATCTAATCCAGCTGTCATTGACCTCCATTCTAAACAAAGCGGTTAGAGGTACTGTGTCCCAGTAGTTTTCACAGTGGTGAGTTAATTTGCAACTCACAAGGCCACCGAGTTTCAAACCTGACTTTGACTGACCTCCTGCCCTCAGCAGATAGATATTGGCAGTTCTTGGCAGGGCCACTAGATGACTTAATTAACAGCAGTGGAGCATTGTATCTGAAAAGTGTGGTTTTGATGGTTAATCACAAAACAGTGTTCGCAATGGCAAAGCTGAGATTCAGGGTTGGAGTGTCAGCTCTCCAGACTGAGAGAATATATGGAAATAATATGCAGCAACAAGAAGTAGAAGAGGGCGGAAAGGCAGTTTAGTTTGTTTTGTCTGTTAGAGATTTTTTTTGTATCATACCCCCTTAGTTTCTTTGAACATTATTGTAATCAATGGAATTGTATTTATAGGGCTGGGACACATTTCACCAGCTAGAGAACAATGGATGAAAATTTCATTGAGGGGTCCAGACAATATAAACAGTAAGGATAAATATTATGGTTTATTTTGTCATCTGCACACACCATGCACTATTATTTTTACAGTATATTTATTGCAGTGTTATTTTAACCATTAGAATAAGAAGTCTTATCTATAGTTGCTATGAGGGGATGTGTTGTTTTTAGCAATGGGTGACATTAGTATGTTCAATCCATTAATGCATGATAAAATCCTCTGTGAAAAATTAAATTAGTGATGGCCATCTCCCAATAATAAACTGTTAAATATTTATAAGGTTGCAGTGATTGAATCACAATTAGTGAGGCTATCATCACTTTTATCAATAACCCTGAGTGTGCTGCCCATCACCATCTGCGTGACACCTGTACTGAAAGGAAACGGCGCAACTGGAATAAAAGTTTAATGGAAGCGATTTCACAGCTGTTAGCTCATCTCAGGGTCCAGTTAATATTCGTTGTAAAGTGAAAAATGAGCTAGTTAGCAGTAAGAAAGGAAGGCACAATGCTTTTACATTTGTGGGAAGCCCTTGAAACAGCTGAGTTCAAGAGGATTTTCGAAATGTTTCTGGAGAGAGAAGGGATATGGTGAGAAAGTGAGTAGGTGGAGTTGGGATCTATCAGAAACGAACAGGCTAGTTGAAACTAAAGACCTTTTCCAATTCCTAAAGATGTTTGTGTTATGAACTTTTCAGTAAAATTACTGGCATAACCACTCCAGATGTTCATTGTTTTATACATAAAATTAGACTAGCTTTAATTCACTAAATTTCATCTTAAAATAAGACAGTAGAATAAAGTTGAATCCTAATTAAGTGGTTATATATGTTTTTGAGTTGTGCTGATTAAATGATGTGTGCTTCCACATTTTAAAAAGCCCTTTGATATTCCAGGGAATATCTTCATTCGCAGCTTCCTTTTGGATCCCTTTAACAGCTGCACTGTGGTAATGTGGCATTTTCACTGATTCGAGGAGGAATGCTGCAGATGGAGGGAGGTCCCACAGCGACATATAATTCTGAACCTACTTTATGAAAGGATCAGAAAAAATACAGGAGCTCATTTCTGCAGATACCGCACGATAGGCAATTCATGCTGAAAGCCGCAATGGACAATCAGTACTCAAAAGGGTTACATTTGATTTTTTTTTAAATTTGCGTTCAAACCTGCCTCTCTGCCATTTGGGACTATGGGTTTCTTATTTCATGCTCGGTCACGTGGCTGAGTAAATGTGACCGGAACTTACTGGGAATTTGAACAGACTGGCCTAGAAATTGGATTGTGCCCGAATCGGGACATGATCCCAGTGCAGCACATGCTTCGTGCAAACCAATGAGACCGGTGGCAAGAGCACAGCAAATTGGTCTACTAGCCTCACTAGGACAGTACCGGTGAGCTGCGGGCACCATTCGTTTTCCGTGATCCAATTTCTAGGCCAATGTCTCTTAATAAAAGGAACAAAACCTCTTTAGTTGAAAAACTCAAATTCCACAAAGGATGTAAAGTACAGCAACTGCGTGATAATTCCTCAGTGTAAGGCTCCAAAGAATACTCTGCAACTCATGCCCTCTTATTGTTGTCCCAAAGATGCTCTTGTTAATGTGTTTCAAACTGGCATTTCTTTCACTCCTACCATTTCCCAATTGAACATGCTCATTTTATTTCTGTCAAAATGAAAAATGAGGCATGATGGATATCTACACTATGATGTACGTAGATAGATGATGTTCATTAGAGTTTCAAGGCTACAATTTGATTCATACATAATGGAAGGGACACAAAGTCCAAAACAGTTACAGTGCTGTTGCAGTTTTGTGGCAGTGTCACATTAATAGTGTAAATGGGGTACTTTAAGCCTCCTTGAGTTATAGAAAGTGCAGTTTGGAGGGTCCTCTGTTTGCAGGATTATGCTTCTTACCTAGATTCACAAAAGCCTTTTGACTGTATCACTTTTATTGTGCAGTATCTTCTAGTCCCACTAAATAGCACAGTTCCGATCAGTAGTCTCATCATGGGGGGCGCGGGAAGAATTGTTCTGGTTTGCTATGTGTTGTGACATTGTAAATTAATTCAAAAAAGAAAGTGTTTACAATATTGCATAATGACCAGAGCAATTCTTCCCCCTCCTGCCTCCGCCCCATGTGGGGAATCGTGGGTGAAGACTGCATGCCTTACCATTCCACACCATAGTGTGCTGCAGCAGCAACCCTGCACGAACACAGTTAGAACTTTAAAGGGGCATTGGCTTCATGAGAGATTTCGCCAAACACCTTTTTCCCCACAAAGACAGCGCTCGTTTACTTTTGCAAGAAAAATGAACAAGCCCAAGCAAGAGCAAGGGAGCAATTTTATATACAAATTTCCTAGAAGTCAAGAAAGAACACAGCTACTGAGCAGAGTGCTCTAAGTAATGGTGCTGTCCACCAAAGTACTCAGTGTGAATCAACACAACAAGCATTAATTCTACAATTGAGGGAATTCTGCTTGTAGTTGCCAGTTGAGAATGAATGGCATTTTGGGTTGCCAGACTTATGTGGAGTCTATTGATTGGCACTTTACATCCATAGGGATTTAAAGCTGCAACAAACACTAGTCTAACCAATGCAGCTAAAACTCAATGAAACTATAAAATAATCCCCAGGAATCAGGTTTTTTTGATACAGGAACACATTATATGAATGGAACGCATATTGCCTGTGGTGTTCTTGGATTTGAAGGGATATTTTTCCACAAGTCACCATGCTGGCATATTATTCTTTATGTGCATAGTGTTTTCTCTAGAACATGTAATTTAGTAAAGTGGAGCAGGTTTTAGGAATAGTGTTCCCTGAGGTTTCACCTTTGCCAACCAAACATAAACAAGGTTTGATTCATTTCACTGAATGACGGGAATGGTCTAACTGAATATCGTTGACTGTGATTTACTGAAATAAATCAATGCTAGAAAATTACATACATGGGTGAATAAGTTCCAAGCTGTTAACTAAGTTATTTCCAAATTGGCATTTAGGTTGATAGATATTTGAAATTAAAGCACAGAATGATTGTAATTGTTGAAGAACAAAGGCAACATTTATAACTGCCAGCACAAATAGAATTTAATTCCAAATATGGTAGTCTGATGAGGCTATCTTTCAAAACCACAGAGTGGTGGAATGAAAGTTCATGCCAGGCATTTCACACATGGTGGCTTCCAGATGTCAGCCATGGCATCTGGCATGGGCACATTCACTGGTGGAGATTGAGAGAGACATGTCCCCATCCCCAACATTTTTTTGGCATGGGTTATGACCTTTTACCCCATTCCCTTTCACTTCAAATCCCAGAATTCCCTCTGATGTACCCCCCCCCCCCAAATTCTTTGTGTATGATCGTGCCTCTATCATTGGGGAAATTTGGCTCTTCTCTTCAGGGAAGGAAATCCAATGTCAAGTTACCCTAGGCCGCTCTCAAACGCCACCTGATAACGAGACCAACAGTAGCGTCAGCTAGGAAAAAGTCACTCACCCATTACTGGCTCATCAACATGCGTCTGGAAGTGGGAGAACCTAAAAGAAAGATAGTAAAAATAAAAGTACTTATCTACCAAATGTGTAAACACAGCCCAACTAGAATCTTGTACTAAAGCTGAAGTTGCACAGTAGGATAAACAACTATTTTGTAAACAGAACTCAAAAGGTTTAAACATTAGGGTTACCTGCTTCAAAGTCTGTTAGGGAGATTGATGTGGTTGGAACAGGTGGTGGGATAAGAGCTTGAGTTTCAAGTGTTTTTTTTTTTGCTGCTGATCAGAATTCATTGAAAGCTTTAATAACTTCAATCAATCAGTCCCAAGTGGGAAGTCTAGTTAAAATGTCCCACCCAATGTTGCTGATTACTAAGTAAATCTGGCCCAGGTTATTAACTATTGAGCTGAATTTATTCCCATATCTCCTCTAGTTTTGTTTCTTTAACCCAGAGAGAGACACATTCTCAGTGCAAAAAAGAACTGGAACATGTTGCTGTGTTCCTTTAGGTCCAACTCTGGACGTATGTGTGCGAAGACTAGTTCATTACAGTTAAATGAATTCTAATATAAATAGAAGGGTCCCCAAAACTCTTTACATTATAATGTTAATAGTAGAGCAAGATAAAGATTACCTGAGCCACGCAATTATCAAATGTTTGGAAGTACAATGCATTTAAGGGGAGGCTAGATAAGCATATGAGGGAGAAGGGAATAGAGGGTTACGCTGATAGAGTTAGATGAGGAAAGCTGGGAGGAGGCTCGAGTGGAGCATAAACACTGGCATGGACTGGTTGGGCCGAATGGCCTGTTTCTGTGCCGTATATCCTATGTAAGTACAAGGTTGAACTCTATAAGGCTGAATAACATTGATAGCACAGCAATGTATGAGACTTCAAATTCAAGGGTTTCTTACTTTTTTAGAAGCACGTCTTCATTTTATACATTGTACTTTCAAGTACTTTATACCTTTAAATAATGTTTACAGTAAATAATGGAGTTATTTCATTCATTGGAAAATCTTTTATAGCACAAGTATGGGTGTACAAACCCAAACGTCCCTCTATCTCAGTGTTAGGTATCTGCCACCACATTCAGGGAAGAGCAGTTGGAATTAATACTTTCTGTTCTTCCCAGTTTTATGGAATGATCACAATGTAGGATTTTTACATTCTGAAGCTGATGTTAAGAAAAGGAGATCATAGTTCATTTCTGAATACATATTTTTAAAAAGCGAGAAAAGATTATCAGGCCCAGCAATGCTCATGCTATACATTAGACCGTGCAACCTTGCACACCACTCAGCCCAGTCAGTAGTAAAGCTAACCGGTGGGAAATTTCTCCCTAAGGCAAACAAACATTGTTAACACACGACGCATCACAAGACATGGTTAACTAACGCAACCCCCTCCATTATGAACCAGTGTCCTTAGGAACATAGGGCTGTAGAGACCATTACCATTCATCGAACTGGTGACAAAGGTCACAGACTTCATACCTCATCTCACCTGTTAAGATCTTAAATACCTCAATCAGATCATCTTATAGCATAGCTGCCTAATCCTATATATAAACTTAGATGCCCTGCTTCACACTCTCATGGAAGTCAAGATGTCACCCCATGGTAAGGTGCAGATAATTTGAGGCAAAGCTCCCATTCACATGTAGAAATGTGGCCATGTTCTAGGTTGAATATGGCCTCCATGGTCTGGTTGCAGCATGTGGTCATTCATCATAATAATTGGCAAACCTCATAAAGGGATCACTGGTTCACTTCTCACCATCCCGGAATTCAACCTTGAGGTGGCATTTCCATATCAATTTAAAGCAAAATTGTATTCTATTTCCAATCATTTATATTGATGAGGAAAACCTTTAACAAACTTACTCATAGGATAAGTTTCCCAAAGTCCCTAGTATTTTCCTCTATGCTTTAGTTTGAAAATTCATCAACATGTTTACAAACAACATATTTACAAATTTGTTACTACTAACACACAGGAAATATTGACAACTGCATCTTCAATGCACACCCCGAACTTGCCAGTTTCAAAACCAGTTACTTACGGGTGTATTATCCATTCACTATCGTTAGCAAGAAAGTTAGTGTGATTATAAATCTGTTTTTTCCTCAATTTTATTCATGATAACTTTTTTCCTTAACATTAACAATTGGATGCAAACATACCCCGAACCACTTAAAGGAGCTGCACACCATGATTAAAATTGTGATTCAATCTGTGCTTTATAAATATAGCAACTCTTTTAAGAAAATACATTTTTATGTTATTAATTAATAAATAATGTTCTTACCAGTTTCTCTTCAAGAAAATCAGCACTGCATCTGCTCCCAATAAATACCAGTTTGAGGTCCTGATTGATCAATGCGTATGACAACTATTAAGCAACCAGGACTCCTATACGTGCTGCTGTAATAAGCATTTCACTCCACAGAATAATCCTGTTAATTATAAGATTCTTTTTATATAACTCACCTTTTTCCTGGTCCCAGGAGAAACTCTGTTACAACCTGAGATGTGTCCCTGATCTCGATAAGACAATATCTTGAGAAGGTTATTTAGTCCCATGAGTTCGTCATAAAGAGGTTTACTGCATTTTGTGCAAGAAACAACTCCAGCTTTTATTGAGAATAGATTTTCTTCCTATTGATTATGAAAGGTGGAAATCTGACCTAATTGGTTCGGTTTATGTGCTACCCATGTACTCACCCCAAAATGGTGCTTAATTCAAACTTTGAAAAAAAAGCAACTTAAAAATTTGCTTTAATTTCCTTACAAATGCCCGTACTGGCCAGGTAGGACAGTGGAGGTAAAAACCCTGAATTCTTACAGCGCAACAGTTGAATTGGGGAACTAAAGGTTCTTTCTGGATGCATGAGCTAAGGATGGGCCAAAGGGCCTTATATCATCTCCATGTATCCTTTGATCACCTGCCAACATTTCTTTTAAAAAATACTGGCGCTCCCACTTTCTGTTTCAATGTTATCAATGGCTAAGCCCCTCAGGCTGTGAAGGTTGAGCATAGTGTTGCATTTGGAAGCTGTCTTGTTTTTTTTTATAAATAAAACTCATTTTTGTAAAGAATTTTAAGTTGATACAATGACAAAGGGAAAGGCTGCTGAGAAAAGGTCAGTCGGTTCCAACTGGATCTTTGCTCACTGTTTGTATTGGACTGATGGCAAAATAACACACACTAGCCTCTCTGTAAAGCACTGTCTTGAGAAGCGATATAAGCAGCGTGCTATTGTAACAGTGTGGTTGTGTTGGAGAGGTTTGTTATTAAAATCATTAGACTTCATAGCCCAACTCTGCTACTTTCCTGCCTTCGCGGTACCCCTGTAGCACTGAGGGCCCATGGACCATGGATTTTCTGTGGTTGCTGTCAACATGGGATGACACAAGTTGTACTTTATGGATTCTGTTCAGTTGCCAGTGAATTGTTTTCTTCCCCCAGTTATGGAGCCCACCCAGTGGATAGTCAGGCTTGATTGTCACTGAAGTTTAGAGTTCAATGCTAGTTCCCCCTGCATGTGAGTCCAGTGTTCTACCTCTACAACCACTGGGCCTTCCAGAGGGGCATTTCTTTATTAGCAAGGTAGCCATAAACAGTCTGTGCTGTATTAAACATGATGATCAATATCTCAAGATTGCTATAGTGAGGAATTGGTGTAAAACAGGTGAATTCTGGCAATTAATTCTAATCTGATACTGTATGGCTCAGGTATGCCAGAATTTTGTATAATTTATGCTCCTCATACCTGTGTGTTGTAAACTGGATAAGTTGTATGGCCACAAGCAGCGGTGCAGACATTTGAGAGAGACCAGTCCTCACTTGTCTAGCATCTTAGAGAAGTACAACACCCTAATAAATAGTGCACGGCTGCAGTACATGGTGTGGACTGCACTGCATGCAGTTTTTTATCTGTAGCACCAGAGAAATGGAGGAACATAAATAAATAAGACTCCAGTAAAACCCCAACAGCTTGGCAGGTAGACGGCACATCACCAAGGCAACACTCATGCTGTCAACTGTTCACTAGAGGTGTTTGCAGTTAACAACCTACTTTCTAAAAGAATGCAATTTTATTTTAATGTTTGGTGAATGTGGAGATCGATTTATCGAAATAAAACAATAAGGCCCCAAAACTGCTCATTTATCGTGTGCGATATTTCTGTTTTATGTCCTTTATGACCAATAACACTTTCACATGTAAGTTTTCAAATTGAGATGTTTACATGATTTGTTGAGTTTGATTTGATAACCAATGTTACTGGCTGACAGGAGACCAATTAGCTAAAGTTTTAGTGTAATCTTTATGGTGCTGTTGAATAAAATTTGAAATACAATTTTATATTTGAGTAAAGTTTTATTTCTCCAGAAGTTTAATATATAGTTAAGTTCACAAACACACACTACAGTATATACAACCAGGATAAAAGCATATTTTTTGTCAATGCCCTGATCCTCCTCTTCTTCTTAGGCAGTCTCTCGGAACCGAGGATGATTTGCTTCCACACTAAAAATGAGTTCTCAGGTGACTGATGAATCCAATGCGGGACCTACAGTCTCTGTCACAGGTGGGGCAGACGGTGGGTGGGGCACTTGGGTTGGCTTCCACTTGCTCCCGATGAAGAGACTCGAGGTGTTCGGCACCTTCCCGGATGCTTCTCCTCCACTTTGTGCAGTCTTGGGCCAGGGATTCCCAGGTGTCGGTGGGGATGTTACACTTTTTCAAGGAGGCTTTGAGGGTGTCCTTGAAGCGTTTCCTCTGCCAACCTAGGGCTCTCTTGCCGTGTCGGAGCTCCGAGTAGAGCGCTTGTTTTGGGAGTCTTGTATCGGGCATGTGGACGATGTGGCCCGTCCATCGAAGCTGATCGAGCATGGTCAGAGCTTCAATGCTGGGGATGTTGGCCTGAGCGAGAACACTGACGTTGGTGCGCCTATCCTGCCAATGGATTTGCAGGATCTTGCGGAGGCAGCATTGGTGGTACCTCTCCAGTGCTTTGAGGTGCCTGCTGTACATACATTCCATACCTCGGGAGCCTACTGTCAACAAGGGCAGACGTCAATGACAAAGTCCAACACCGCCTTCAGTGCGCCAGTGCAGCCTTCAGTTGCCTGAGGAAGAGAGTTTTTGAAGACCAGGACCTCAAACTCAGCAGTAAGCTCATGGTCTACAGAGCAGTAGTGATACCTGCCCTCCTGTATGCTTCAGAGACATGGACCATGTACAGCAGGCACCTCAAAGCACTGGAGAAGTACCACCAATGTCCTGATATCTACCAATTGTTACCAAGTCCTAGCCTTGCAACTATTTACCCATCTGAATCTATTGCATGTAACAAAATCCCAAGGTATATTAGCAACATGTTTACACATGTTTGGGCGCCGAAATTGCTGGCCCACCAAATTGCTCATCTGTTCGGACAGACTTCCACCATAACTACAGTGGGAATCTGGCAGAATCGCTGCAAACTCCTTTGGGGATCTGAATACGCCGTGTCCCGGACTTACGCTGGAGTTTCCACTTAGCCTTGTAAACCTACAAAGCCAGAGATGTGGAGGAAACGAGGCCTCCCTATGTGTGGAGTCCCCATGACCTCAGCCCGAAATGGGGTCCAAGCCTGAGCAGTGGCCTGGAACTCCCCAAAGACCTATGTGATCATTTTTTTCATTCCTTGACACAGCCCCTTCACAAAGAGGGTTGCTGAAAATAACTGTTTCCTCGGTGAGGGGGTGGGTGTGGGGAGGTGAAGAGACCACCATCTGCGCACTAAGGACACATTTCTTGGCATCCTGATGTCCAAAATGCACCTGTAATGGCGCAGGTGCCCACTACTCATATTTAAATGAGGGGACCACCTGCTGGCACCTCATACTTCAGCAGGGTCAGTGCCAGGGGTCACCAGTGAGCACTTTCACGCCCCAAGCCTTTGGAAATCGGGTTCCAGGATGAAGGTTTAAATCCTGGCTGAAAGGCACTGCAGCAGAATGCTAACAGAAGGCTGTACATTATTAGTGCCAGAGTGCTATATCCCATTCCAGTACAGAGCTACTGCATTCAATTATAGCCATTGGCAGAAACTTAAAACAAAAAAGTAATGAGGAGGCTTTTTTACCTTCCACCTTTGTAGATAATTAAATCTTATCTCCTAGCCTTGTATGTTCTTTGTAGTGTTCGGAGGTAAATTTGAGGCTGTTTTCAAGAAGCATTCCCAAGGGTGAATTTTCCGATCCTGGTGCTGAAGCAACAGGACCTTAGAGATCTCTCGCTGGCAGTGCACTGACCTGATCATTGTGGGATCTTCCAAAATCAGCCCATTAATGATGTATAGCAAGTTCCCAGGCCCAAGTGGCTGGTCCTTTTTTGATGGACCAATAAGGGTGACACTGGCTTGCCCCAAAGTCACCAAACAAGGATCATCACAAGTGGCCCTTTTAGGGCACCACTAATATAGGAACAAATCATGTGGTCCAATCAAACTAAAAGAAGCCACAATAAGCAAAGTCCCAACAAAAGCAAAGGGAACCTTCACAACTAAATCATAATGTCGCTATCAATTTTTATACGACACTCTCCCACACGGCTGAGAGCTTGTTGGCAGAGTGGGGTGGGTAAATGACACACAGCCGCAGCTCTTAAAGGTCGTAGCTGCTATTTTAAAGGACCCATATGACTTGTTGCTGTATGGCTGGAGCAAGGAGCAGGTCTGTGCCATTTTCTGTACTGCACCATAATCACGTAGGTGGGCAAAGTATCCAGCCCACTCCTCTCACCCTGTTACTGGGCAGAAAGTCTGTTACTGTCTCTCAAGTGAAATGTAGCCTGTAGTTAACTCAGACATGCCAAGGTAAGTGCACCTCTGGCTGTGCAGATACAGGTCAGTGGGTCGCGGGTGCAGACAGTCTCTCTAAAGGATAATAAGGCTCTGGCGAGGATGCAGGGGAGAGCAACCAGGATGATGCCTAACCTTAGAGTTCTTAGTTATGAGGAAAGACTTCAAGAATTATGGTTATTTACTTTGGAGAAGTAATCATATCAGGCAACTCTCCTCTCCATTTCTTCTTGCTCCAAATGATACAAAAACAAAGATCTTCCCATTGGAATAACCAGGTAAAATCATAATTGCGGTAGATAAAGGTAACTCAGGCAAAACTCTTGGCCCAAAAACGAGTGATGTGTTCTCCATCCAATTTCTCAACCACCCCCCAACACTTCCATGTCACTGCTACCAATGGTGATGAGCGGAATATATAAACCCATCAGTCACCCACACTAAACCAATTCAACTCAACTTTAAATTAATAGGAATTCTGCTTCTTACAGCTCTGGTTTAAATAATTTTGTCTCAGACGGCGAGGTATGTGCTATGAATTTTACAATCCCCGTGGTTTATGAAGAAAATGAGCCTGGAAATGACAGCGCATAATATTATTGTACAATTATTTAACAAGCGTATATTAAATTCCCCTCTGTTATTTCAACCTCAAAGGGTTCATCCCATCTCATAAAACTCAGAAATCTGTTCTAAGATCTTGTAGATTATTTTAGATGTAACGTACGACCTCTCATTCTCGCTTCCTTTCAACCATGGTGGGCCTTGGCCTTCAACTTGGTTTCTCAATAAATTAATAAGGACTTTCCCTTCCCTTTAAAGCTTATGAACAATGAAATGTTCTCTCCAGCCACAAGAGAACAACTAAGCCTTAGGTTGCTAGGACCATTGAATATAAAACAATGAGTACTATACTTCAGTTACATCAGCACTAGTGCTTCAACACTTGGTGAAGGATATTAAGGCCCTGGCGAGGATGCAGGGGAGAGCAACCAGGATGATGCCTAACCTTAGAGTTCTTAGTTATGAGGAAAGACTTCAAGATTTATGATTATTTACTTTGGAGAAGTAAGCTAAGGGGGATATCGTTCAGATTTATAAAATAGTGAATGAATTAGATTTGTCCCAGTTAGATTGGTTCTTTAAGATGGATAGAGGTTGTTGGACTAGAGGTCATGCTGATAAAATATCAATTCAATTCAATTTTTTTATTTGCCATATGTAACCAGTACTAGTACAAGTACAATGGAATGCTTACTCCCCGTGGGGACACGTCAGCTATTCTTACAGCACCGTGTTCAGAAAGTCAATTCAATGGCATCCAGTGGCAGTGGGAGCACGATGTCCCTCAGCCGCTCCGTCCTCCTCGTCACTGCGGCCTCCTCCTCACTGTTGCCGGCTCCACGTGTGGTGGCCTGCTTCTCCCGCTCACGATCCGACCTCTGGCCACCATGCCCGGCTCCCCTCCTCCCAGTCGGACTGCGAGCTTCCCGCCATGGAGCTGCCGGTCGACGTGCTGCAGCGGGTCGTTGTGGCTGCTGCTGCTGCTTGTTGCGTTGCGCTGCCTCCGCCCAGCTCGCCGAACACATCGTTGGGATGTGAATGCTCCGGTCGCCGGCTCCACGGTCCGATGGCCCGGGGCCTGCTTCTCCCGCTCACGGTCCGGCCGCCATGCTCGGCTCCCCTCCTCCCAGTCAGAATGCCTTCCCGCCGAGGAGCTGCCGGCCGACGTGCTGCAGCGTGTCGTCGTGGCTGCTGCTGCTGCTCGTTGCGCTGCGCTGCCTCCGCCCGACTCGCCGAACACATCGTCGGGATGTGAATGCTCCGGTCGCCGCGGCCTCCACCTCACCGTCGCCGGCTCCACGGTCCGACGGCCCGGGGCCTGCTTCTCCTGCTCACGGCCCAGCCTCTGGCCGCCATGCTCGGCTCCCCTCCTCCCAGTCAGAATGCCTTCCCGCCGAGGAGCTGCCGGCCGACGTGCTCCAGCAGGTCGTCGTGGCTGCTGCTGCTGCTCGCCGCGCTGCCCGACTCACTGAACACTTCGCTCCAGTTGCGGGAGCGAGTGGCGAGAGCGGGCCGCCTGAAGCAGGGAGAGCGCGCTAGCACCGGACTGTCTCGGCCGCCATCTTGACTTCAATGTAATGAGTCAGGTTAGATGCTAGGATGTACAGGGTACTTTCTTTTACAGCAACTCATTGTCCTCTGAACACAAACTGCTGAGACATAGTGAGCATGGAATTACCAGAGTCCTTTCAAAGGGTATTTGACAAGTTCCTGAAGGAAAAGTACATTTCCAGCTATAGGGGGTAAGTTTCTAGTTAGTTGTGATTATAAGGAGTCCTTGCAAACTACCGCCCCATCTCCAACCTCCCTTTTCTCTCCAAAGTCCTTGAACAAATCAATGCCCATCTTTCCCGCAACTCCATGTTTGACCCCCTCCAATCAGGATTCTGTCCCTTGCCACAGCACTGAAACGGCCCTCATCAAAGTCACAAATGACATCCTACGTGACTGTGACCATGGTAAACTATTCCTCCTCATCCTTCTCGACCTGTCTGCAGCCTTTGATACATTTGACCACATCATCCTCTTCCAATGCTTCTCCTCCATTGTCCAGCTGGGTGGGACTGCCCTCACCGGGTTCCATTTCTACCTATCCAGTTATACCCAGAGAATCATCTGCAATGGCTTCTAATCGCTCTCCCGCATCATTACACCTGGAGTCCCCCAAGGATCTATCCTTGGCCCCCTCCTATTTCTCATTGTCATGCTCCTCCACAGAGTGCACTGTAACAGCCCTCGCCGATAGACTCGGCACTGAAATCAATGCAATGGCATGAACTTGGGTTCTTGCCCACTAGTTCCACACTAAAGACGGCTAAAAAAGTTAGAGCTGCTGCATTCAGGCTTGATAGTGATAATTACTGCCAAATAACCTCTTTGACCCTGAAAATTTAATTTTACAATTGTGGAGTCTCATTCCCTCAGAAGTTAATAAATATCGGAGATTTAAAAAAAAATTTAAATAATTTTTTATTACTTTTTCAGTCTCTCTTTTATCTCTCTCTTAATCCAATCTGTCTTTCCCAATCTTTTTTTCATGTTCTGTACAAGATTTAAATCTAGTTTATACTTCCTGGTTTAAACTCTGTGTGTCTCAGTGAGGATTCTTCAATCTGATTGGTTGAAGAGTCTCGCTGCTGCTTGTTCTGCTCACAGATGCCACAGATTCCCTGTAGAGGGAGCTGCACTGGATCAGACACCAGGTTAGAGCAAGTGTCCACTCTAAAGCCTGTAAAAATGTTGTGGGCAGCTGTCAGCGAGGTGAACGGCGAACAGCATTCCTTTGCCACTGACTGCAAAATCTGAGCCAATGTCAGTTTCCACATGTACGCTGTCGACACCCAGCTCTACCTCTCTCGACCCCCAGCTCTACCTCTCTCGACCCCCAGCTCTACCTCTCTCGACCCCCAGCTCTACCTCTCTCGACCCCCAGCTCTACCTCTCTCGACCCCCAGCTCTACCTCTCTCGACCCCCTCCACTGCCTCTGATTTGTTATGTTACCTGTCCAGCATCTAGTATTGGATGAGCAGAAATTTCCTCCAATTAAATATTGGGAAGACCGAAGCCATTGTCTTCGGTCCCCACCACAAACTCCGTTCCCTAGCCACTGACTCCATCCCTCGCCCTAACATCTGTCTGAGGCTGAACCAGACTGTTCTCAACCTTGACGTCCTATTTAATGCTTAGCTGAGCTTTCGACTTTATATCCGCACTATCACCAAGACCACTGACTCCCACCTCCGCAACATCCCCAGTCTCCGTCCCTGCCTCAGCTAATCTGCTGCTGAAACTCTGATCCATGCCTTTGTTACCTCTAGACTCAACTCTTCCAATGCTCTCCAGGCCAGCCTCTCACCTTGCACCCTCTGTAAACTTGAGCTCATCCAAAACGCTGCTGCCCGTAGCCTAACTTGCACCAAGTCGCATTCACTCATCATCCCTGTGCTACCAGTCCCAGTCTGGCAATGCCTCAATTAAAAAATTTACATCCTTGTTTTCAAATCCTTCCATGGCCTTGCCCTTCCCTATCTCTAAACTCCTCCATAAGAACATAAGAAATAGGAGCAGGAGTAGGCCATTTGGCCCCTTGAGCCTGCTCCGCCATTCAATAAGATCACAACTGATCTACCTCAACTCCACCTTCCCGCACTATCCCCATATCCCTTAATTCCCTTCGTTCCCAAAAATGTCCCTTCGTTCCCAAAAATGTATCGACCTCTGTCTTGAATATACTCAACGACTGAGCATCCACAGCTTTCTGGGTAGAGAATTCCAAAGATTCACCACCCTCAGTGAAGGAATTTCTCCTCATCTCAGTCCTAAATGGCCGACCCCTTATTCTGAGACTGTGACCCCGTGTTCTAGATTCCCCAGCCAGGGGAAACATTTTCTCAGCATTAACCCCGTCAAGCCCCTTAAGAATTTTATATTTTTCAATCAGATCACCTCTCAATCTTCTAAACTCTAAGGAATATAGGCCTAGTCTACTCAATCTCTCCTCACGGGGCAATCCCCTCATCCCAGGAACCAGTCCAGTGAACCTTCGCTGCACTCCCTCTAAGGCAAGTATATCTTTCCTTAGGTAAGGAGAACAGAACTGTACACAGTACTCTAGGTGTGGCCCCACCAGTGCCCTGTATAACTGTACTAAGACTTCTTTACTCTTATGCTCTAGTCCCTTTGTAACAAAAACTAACATACCACTTGCTTTCCTAATTGCTTGCTGTACCTGCATATTAACTTTCTGTGATTCATGTACAAGGACACCCAGGTCCCTCTGAGTGCAAACATTTCCCAGTCTCTCACCAGTCAAAAAATATTCTGCTTTTTTGTTTTTCCTATCAAAGTGGATAACTTCACACTTCCCCACATTGTATTCCATTTGCCATGTTCTTGCCCACTCACTCAACCTGTCTATATCTCTCTGCAGCCTCTTTGCATCCTCCTCACAGCTTACTTTCTCACTTAACTTTGTACCATCAGCAAACTTGGACACGTTACACTTTCCAAATCATTGATATAGATTGTGAATAACTGAGGCCCAAGCACTGATCCTTGCGGGACCTCGCTAGTTACAGCCTGCCAACCTGAAAAAGTTCTGTTTATTCCTACACTCTGTTTTCTGTCCATTAACCAATCCTCAATCCATGCTAATATATTACCCCCCCAATACCATGAGTCTTAATTTTGTGTAATAACCTCTTGTGTGGCACCTTATCGAATGTTTTTTGAAAATCCAAATACACTACATCCACTGGTTCCCCCTTATCCATCCTACTAGTTACATCTTCAAAAAACTCTAACAGATTTGTCTCCAGCCCTAAAAGCCTCCGAGATCTCTGCCAATTCCAATTCTGGCCTCTTGCACATACCTGATTTTCTTTGCTCCACCATTGGTGGCTGTGCCTTCAGCTGCCTAGGTCCTAAGCTCTGGAATTCCCTCCCTAAACCTCTCCGCCTCTCCACCTCTCTTTCCTCCTTTAAGACGCTCCTTAAAACCTACTTTTTTGACCAAGCTTTTGGTCACCTGCCCTAATGTCTCATGTGGCTCGGTGTCAAATTGTGTTTAATAATCGTTCCTGTGAAGCGCATTGGGATGTTTTACAATGTTAAAGGCGCTTTATAAATGGAAGTTGTTGTTCTTATGGCTAACTACTGTCTTGTGCGATTGAGAGGGGAACTTGCCAGAGTATTTCTTGAATTGTCTAGTTTTTTTGCCTCTCCTAGAAGATAGCATGGTTAAGGGATGGATGGATGGATGGTGTACAAGGTTGCTGTTGTCTTGAAGGGCTGGCCTGATAAGAGTCTTTTCTCATCCATCATTTTGCATATTCCACGTAGCTGCACCCTCCAAAACAGCAACATAGTAAGTTAAGAACATAAGAACATAAGAAATAGGAGCAGGAGTAGGCCATACGACCCCTTGGGCCTGCTCCGCCATTCAATAGGATCATGGCTGATCTGAATCTAGACTCACGTCCACTTCCCTGCCCTTTCCCCGTAACCCCTAATTCCCTTATCTGCTGGGAAAATGTCTATCTCCATTTTAAATTTATTTAATGTTGCAGCTTCCACAGCTCTCTGGGGTAGCAAATTCCATAGATTTACTACCCTCTGAGTGAAGAAGTTTCTCCTCATCTCAGTTTTGAAAGGGCAGCCCCTTATTCTAAGATTATGCCCCCTAGTTCTAATCTCACCCATCAGTGGAAACATCCTCACCGCATCCACCCGATCAAGCCCCCTCACAATCTTATATGTTTCGATAAGATCGCCTCTCATTCTTCTGAATTCCAATGAGTAGAGTCCCAACCTACTCAACCTTTCCTCATACGTCAACCCCCTCATCTCCGGAATCAACCGAGTGAACCTTGTCTGAACCGCCTCGAGAGTAAGTATATCTTTTCTTAAATATGGAAACCGAAACTGCACGCAGTATTCCAGGTGTGGCCTCACCAGTACCCTGTATAACTGCAGCAAGACTTCCCTGTTTTTATACTCCATCCCCCTTGCAATAAAAGCCAAGATTCAATTGGCCTTCCTGATCACCTGCTGCACCTGCATACTAACCTTCTGTGTTTCATGCACCAGGACCCCCAGATCCCTTTGTACTGTAGCACTTTGCAGTTTCTCTCCATTTAGATAATAACTTGCTCTTTGATTTTTTCTGCAGCACTACGTTCAGTTCTGGGCGCCACACCTCAGGAAGGATAGATTGGCCTCGGAGGGGGAGCAGCGCAGATTCACCAGAATGGTACCGGGGCTAACAGGGTTAAATTATAAGGACAGGTTACATAGACTAGGATGGTATTCTCTTGATGATAGAAGATTAAGGGCTGACCTTATGGTGGTGTTTAAGATAATTAAAGGATTTGATTAGGTAGATAGGGAGAAACTATTTCCTCTGGTGGAGGAGCCCAGAACAAGGGAGCATAACCTTAAAATTCGAGCTGGGCCATTCAGGGGTGATGTCCGAAAACACTTCTTCACAGAAAGGGTAGAGAAAATCTGGAATTCTCTCCCCATAAAGCGGTTGAGGCTGGGTCAATTGAAAATTTAAAAACTGTGATCGATAGGTTATTAAGTAAGGGATATGGAACCAAGGCAGGTAAATGCAGTTAAAGTACAAATCAGCCATTATCTAACTGAATGGTGGAACAGGCTTGAGGGGCTGAATGGCCTGCTCCTGTTCTTATGTTCCTACTCATTGCCTTCTCCTTGCAAACAAACGAAGATTGGAGACACATAATGTAGAACCCAAGACCAAGTACACAATCGTGCAGCATGTCAGTGAGCCAACCTATACCCCAATACTGGGCAAGTCCAATTGCAGCTACTTAAACTTGTCACTCAATTAAACAGCTGCACCTTTGGGGGAATTTTCCCAGCCCTGTGGAGGCGGGTATGGAGGCGAGACTGCCAGGAAAATGGCAGAAACTAGGAGCTGGTACCGACCCCGCTCCCAACCCGCCTCCGTGCCATCTTCCCGGGAGGCGGGTCCCTGACTCGCGCAGGGACCCGTCTCCTCAAGGCGGGAAGGGGATCAGAGCCAATTGACTACCTGTTAACAGATAGTTAACAGGCAGTTTTGAGGCTTATCCCCATTTTACCCCTGCAAGTGCGGGCTTCCTGACGGCTGCGATCCTCACCAGGGTCAGCAAGGCGAGCAGTGGGTCTGCGGGGGTGAGAGGGATCGAAAAGTGCATTGTGGAGGTGAGTGATGGGTGCAAGTGTGGACAGGTAAGTATGAGAGGTGAGTGTAAAGTGTTGGAAAAAGTTTCCTTACCTTTGCTTCTTCCTGCAGGCTTCAACCCTTGGGGATCCGGAGGTGCCTCATCTCAACGGCAGAGATAACAGAATGGCTGCTGCATTCTCAGATGCAGCAGCCATCTGATTTCTGCTGAGGAAAGAGGTTTGGTGAGTCTTCAGTACAAGGGCTCACCTTAGAACAGAGATTGTCAGTGTTTGAGTGACAGCTTCTCAAAGCTGTCAAACGCTGACAATTCATCTATCAAACATTTTTCAACAGATGAAACATCATACGCTGATGTCCTCTGTCACTGGCTTTCCCTTAATTGGCTGGAGGGAGGGCTTAACAAGGTCAATCAAGGGAAAATAGCATGAGTTGGCCGGATGTCGTTGGGGGCGGGACTGAAACCCGACAACCAGCGGTCCCCGCCCCCAACGCGTCCCCATTGACAAAATCCAGCCCTTTGTATCTATTACTGTTTCATCTGAAGTGCCCACCTAAGATAGAACGTCTTCAGTGCTTTCAGACTCGCCTCCAAAATGCCCAACCCCGTGTTCAGTTTTCAGGGAAAAAAATCAACTGTTAACTGTCAAACTACTCGACATTTCCTTCGGGTGAAATTAATCCCAGCTTTTGTTGCATTTGAGGCTAATAGTAAAAATACAGGGAGTTTTGTAGGTCAATTACTTTCACGGATTGACAGTAAAAGCCCAGTAATATTCTTTTTGTAGCAGATTTTTAAAAAAAGAATACAGATTATCCATTGAAAATAGCATCATGTTTCAATGTGAAGCATTACATTTTACAGGGCACTCGTTAGCTTAGAAAGTAGTAAACTTGGCCCTCGATGAAAAATGACAATTTGCAAACCAAATTCATCCACTGTTCGGCAATACATCAATGAAACAGCACAATCGAGAATTAGTTAATCATTAGTATCCGAAAATGAAGCATAAAAAAACAGGGCACAAAATCTGGCAGTAAATCTGCCACCTTCCTTCATAGAAATCTTTCCCAAGGTACAGGTCCACCACCCAACCATGAGCAGGTTCATCCAAAATAATCACTCCCAAAATAAATGCCCAATCTAACAGCACACTTAAAAAATGCTTTCATCAAAACCAAGCCTTAAAAATTCAGAACCCTGAATCAGCATATTTAAGCTAAAAAATATGAGCTGTGAGCGACCTCAAGAGGACATGCAGTTCACAGGATCAGGCAATGAAACAAATATTTTTAAGTGGAAAACAGATGAATATTTGAAACAATCAATTTTAAAAGTGTAAAGAAAATGGATGGGAAAATGGGAGTAAGTGGTAGGCTCTTTCAAAGAGAAGGCACATGTACAATGGGCCGAACGGCTTCCTTCTGTGCTTTAAAATTGCATGATTTCTGTTAAGTCTGTGAGTTGTTCAAGTAATTAATACTCAGACTTAATCAGTAACAATAAAACAGGTCTTTACTGGTTGGAGGTAGGGACTACACTGAATACAAGATTACTGCACAGTGCTTATATACCGGTGTGTTCACCCCCGGTATTACGTCTACAGCAGCCTGAGAAAGTAGTACATCTCTTAAGATGGAACAGGCTTAAGCTCTCTTAAGGTGGAACAGGTTACATACACAACACTCCTCCCTTCTTAGCTTTATAGTCACCCCCCCATTTAACATAACGTAATAACATATATACATATATAACTTCATGTTTAACGTAACATATCACAGATTCAGTCTCTGCGGAAAACAGTTCACAGATTCAATCTCTGTGGTGTAGTCGGTTCACGTTACTCATTCAATAGTCCTTTCATGGATTTAACAGCTTGAACTTCCGAACTGATTTGGCTCCGTTCGGAGGGACCACGTGTGTGATCTGGTAGAGGTGATAATGGTTCAGATGGGTCATCTTCTGTTTTTACTTTTCCTTTTCTGCTTCTTGGAGACTCTCTGGGCTCCATTGTCAGCTGCCACAGCTGCCAGCTGCATGCGCAGTTCCTCCTTCTCTTCCTCCTTTTTTTCGTAGTAGAGCCACCTTCTCCCGATGTTCCGTAGACTTTCGGTGCTCCTCCATGATTTCTGTATGGTGGGAGTCGAAGTTACAAGTTGGGCAGGACAGGACATAGTAATATTCGGAGTTGTCCGACAGGTCAGCGAGAGGGTCGTCTATTTCCTCCATACCCAGCTGGACGTTAGCCAGCTCTTGTTCCAAATCCAGACATCTTTCCTGAAGAGACTTCTTCATGTGTACCTCTGCATCCAGCTTTTTCTGGGCTTTCAGCAAGTCGTTTACTAGTGACCTCATTTGTGATTTTAATACTTCAACTTCCTTTGGAGATTGATTGATCGGACTATGCAATCCCTCTACCGGAGCAGCTGTTTCAGCGGTCTGTTGTTCTACATTGACATGAGTCAGCGTACTTTTGGCATCCAATGGCTGCTCTGTTGCAGTCGTTTCAGTCTGTGTCGTCACATCAGCCATCTCAATGACTTTTGAGAGCTCCGAACCCTTTTCCTTTGAAGATCGCAGCTCGTGTTCAAGTTTTTCCCATTTCAGAGTCTTGTCCCTCAGCATATGAAGGAGTTGGCTGACCGTTAACTCTTCTGACACCGGATTATGGCACGCACCTTCAGAACCTGAATCAGCTTTGATTCGTTCGGCCTCCTCGCGCAGATGGTTGGTGTGCTCCTGCTCCATTTTCTCCATCAGTTGCTTCTGTTGCCTTTCCAGATTCTCCCACTCTGTAACAAAGAACTTTTTTATTTCATTCATCTCTTGCTCAAAACGGCGAATCATTTGTTCTAATTGCTGTTGTAGTTTGAGCTGGCGGAGTACCGTCTCCTCCATGACACCGGGACTTTGGGGATCAAACCAAGATCTGGCTAGGGCCCGTATCTGCGGCAAGCTGTTGGTGACCAAGCAACGGAACCAATGAACCCGCTGTTCGTCGTTCAATGCAGCCCAGTCAGGCATGCCCGGACAGCTGCGCCGATACACTGGCCACAGCCTTTCTGCGAAAACCCGTGGGGGTTCTCCAGATAGCTGCACAGTCCCTTCCACATGGTCGAACGGTCTACAGTCATCCACTCCCATTACTTCTAAAACTTCTTCCCTGAGATCTGCATACCCTTTCCGTCCCCTCTTGTAAGAATTCGCAATAATTTACAGTTCTGAAGATTCATTTTTTTGATTAAAGAATCCCTGGGCGATGTGCTTTTAAATTTCCAGGGATAAAAATGGCTGTCACCACATGGCCGAAGACAAAGGACAATGCTTTGTTTACAAAGCAATTGAATGCTATTAGCATTTGTTTGTATATCGAGTGGACACATCTAAACTGCAGAAGAGACTTTTGCACCTTGAATGGGAATCGTTCAAGATTTGAATGGGTTTTAAATCACCCAGCACTGGACAATATAGCAGTTGTATCTCCCTTTTGTTTCAGCCTAGGAAGCTCCGGAAGACACATTAACCCAGTCTAACCACTTTGAGTTAGCCAATCACAGCTTTCTCTTGTGTATTGGACCCTTTTGGGTGGGGAATTTTGCACACAGCCCTTGCAAGGCAGAACGGCAGGACCTCACCAGGTATAAAAATAGCAGCTGAGAAGCTATCTCTCTCTCTTACTTCGCTGGATCACAGGTGAGCGGAGTTTCTGACTCCTCAACAAGGCAACCTAGCAGGGGTTAAGGGGTGGTGATTTAAGGGAATTGCTAAGATTGTTTAAATAACATTGTAGCTCATTGTATCCCTCGTTTTCGCCGTCTGCAACCCCCTGTTATATAGTATTACTGTGTTCGTGTGGTATAGTTTATTCTTTTGATTGTAGTTTATTTAGGTAATAAAACTTGATTTTTTCTCTCATCCAAACCACTTGTTCCGTTTTAATATAATTAATTATAAGTTCCTCCACTCAGAACTAAAGGAGGGGTAGCGATTCGTAACCGCTGTAATAAAATTGGTTTTATTGGAATTGGTCCTGCAAGACCAGGAAAATTACTTTAAACCAGTTTAAAGAAGCCCCCAAAACCCTTACACTCTTACTCTCATCTGAGAGGCACTGAAGGATTGTGCAATCCAGGGAGAAAAGCAACATTTTTGCCTGTTCCTAATCATCACAGTCATTAATGGCTGCTGTCTCCTCTATCTCCCTGAAATGAATCGAGGGATCTCCCTTTACTGTGAGTCTTGCGAGGTGGCTCACCATGGACCTTAATTGCTGGGTAGCGTAGGGCACCACGAGCTGTTTCTGCTGGGGTCCGGCATCGCCATTTGCAGCATTGGGACCGAACCTCTGGTGCCGAGCAGGACACATTGGTGCCGGCTCCGGCTTTGCTACCAGTGGCTGTTCTTCCTCACATTCCACCTCGGCTACCTCCTCTTTTACCACCCCCTGATTTTCTGACCAAGCCTCACTATAGCTCGGCAGTGCTGAGGGCTCGGTGGCTGGTACCACAACTACTTCGGCTGGAATCGACTGTTTCGATTCCTTTAAAAAGTCCATGTGGCTGGCTTTCGGGCTGATGAGACACACCATGCCTTTTGCCTTAACCAGGGCCGTTCTTAGGTCCTCTATGGTCTTTTGGCAGGGGCCATGGTCTGTGCTCTCAAACCCGTGCTCGAGGGCTAGCTTGTAAGCTGCCTTAACCTCCACCACTCTCTCCTCCTGCGCTCTTAGCTGTTGTGCGAGGCGGGCGTTTTTCTCCCGTATCCTCGTTTCATTGATCTTTGCCTCAGTTACCTGGCACTCCAGGTACTCTATTCTAGCCTGATGCTGACTAGCTACCACTTGGCATTCCTGATTCAGCGCGTGAAGCGCTGTGATGAGTTTTTCCCCACCCATGGCCTTTTCCTCTATCTCTGCTGCCTGTGCAGTGATCCTGGCTGCCTGTGCTGCAACGACTCGGTCCAAGATCTGGACTTGCTTCTTGCAACATATCAGCCACACTGCCTTTTCCACTGACTTCTTATGCTCTTTGCTCTCTGTCCACCTGATGGCTGCATCCACCGGACACTCATCCAGTAAGAGATCGGAAATCCACTGCTTAGTGAGATTTACCTTGCCAAAGACATAATCTGCTATCCTCTCATCCATTGCATTTCGGCCATTCAAACTTGGATCTACTACATTGCAATCCTGCTGCCAGAGTCCTGCCGCGGTCGACATTTTCTGTAAGGGGTTTTAGATCGCAGAGGTTTCTCTCTCTAGAGGCCTCTCTCTCTTGCACAGAATAACCATGAGTGGTTTGACCCACTCGCCCCTTAGATTCTGTACTTTGGACTTTGGGGCAGGAACTACAATGTAGAGAAAACTCTTATAGACCAAGTTTGATGAAACGAAATGGAATTTTATTGCATAATGTGAAACAAAATCAAGATGCAAGCAAATAAGAAGGTACATGGGAGGGGAAAACACAAACAAATCATAACGACACAGTACTAACTAAGGCAAATACAGGCATATTATACTCTACAAAGATCATCATGAAATGGGGAAAACACACGGAACATCGAGGGACAACAACTCATGTTAATTATACCCTTAAATGTCCACCCCCTTAAACCTATCTAGATCTGATTATGAAGGGCCAGAAAAGTGCTCACCAATCCAACTAGGAAGTGCAAGGTTTTGAAACAGGTCTGCGTTTGATCCTTTCAGGCGTCCCGTCTCCACGTGGTTGTTGAAGCCCCAGCGAACTGCGCCACACCTCTCTCCTGAGGTGGGGGTCGGGGACGGCTGGACACCGGCTGGTCTGGATGTCGGCGGGGTCGGGGATCGTTAGCTCGACCCCGGTCAGAGGAGCCTTGGGCTGGCCCCCATCATCTTTTCTGTAGTTTTTAATTGTCTCTTCTCCCGAGTTGGGGTGGGTCGATGGCCTCTCGTTTCGTCAACAGCCCGGGGTTGGTCGATGATCTCCCGATGTTTTACCCCGGGGCGGGACGCCGGCTCGAACTGTCTTCTTCTTCTTCCTCTCCGATGATGGCCGCTCCGTTTATGGTTTCCTCCCATTTTCCACGATGCCTTCTTTCTACCTCTGGGTTCCCAGATATACTTCTCATCAGAAGCCCTTATCTCGCACCAAATCAGGTTAGTCTTTTGTTTTAATTTTGGCGGGCTGGGAGCACAATGGGTTAGTTATTATATTTTAAACTGTTCTTGGATGGCCGGTAACGGGCCATCTCTGGTCTGGAATGACCTTCATTGTTTTTAATGTCCTGGTGATGTCCTTAACGGGCCCTTGATGTTCTTCTCATGAATATGAAACTGTTCCCTTTTGTCTGGTTAATCATTTAGATGGCCTTTATCTGCAGGCCGATCTTGACTGGTTCTGCATCCAATCTATATGTATATGTGGTTGTCTGGTTTTGTTCTCTCAGAAACGGCTTCCAGAACTTACTGTGGGCTGAATCCACAAAGCTGTCTGAGGACTGCAGGAACCATTTTAAAGTGTCCCAATAAGTTGGTCACGGGGTCTGGTGGCAGCAGAAATCCTGACAGCTTCCAGCGACTGGAAGCGACAGGCATTAGGACCCTGAAGCCTCCATAACCTCGTGGGTAAGCCAGAGCCCGGGAGGGAGCGAGCAAGAGCCGCGCGAGCGGGTGAGCCAGAGGCCGGGAGCCGCTTCAAGTGCGAGGCGCAGCGCGGGCCAGCGATCGGGACCAAAGATAAGGGCCGCACTCGGGCGATCGCGGCGAAGATCGGGAGAAGGTGGCTCTACTACGAAAAAAAGGAGGAAGAGAAGGAGGAACTGCGCATGCAGCTGGCAGCTGTGGCAGCTGACAATGGAGCCCAGAGAGTCTCCAAGAAGCAGAAAAGGAAAAGTAAAAACAGAAGATGACCCATCTGAACCATTATCACCTCTACCAGATCACACACGTGGTCCCTCCGAACGGAGCCAAATCAGTTCGGAAGTTCAAGCTGTTAAATCCATGAAGGGACTATTGAATGAGTAACGTGAACCGACTACACCACAGAGATTGAATCTGTGAACTGTTTTCCGCAGAGACTGAATCTGTGATATGTTACGTTAAACATGAAGTTATATATGTATATATGTTATTACGTTATGTTAAATGGGGGGGTGACTATAAAGCTAAGAAGGGAGGAGTGTTGTGTATGTCGATTTTGCTTTAATTCAGATCAGAGTTGGGCTCCATTAAAGTAAAAAGCATCATGCATGCACAGACACTTTACTAATGTATATCACTGTCTGCTTGCGTGACACTATTTTGCCAACTGGGGACATTAATGGCTTTTTTTCCCCCCAAATTCCTTTTTCAAGAGATGCATTACTTCTCTTTTTAAGATATTTTGTGCATGTCATTTGCCTTGCGACCCAAATGGTAATGTGCCCATTTTCTGTCATTATCTCGTTGTTTAGTGCTTTTTCCAGGTTGGCCTAGTGATTAGGATTGTTCCCATCTTGGTGTAATAATAGGTTCTGTTCTGTTCTGTTGCACAGTCGTGTGCCCATTTCCCTGCACATTCTATTCACTGACTATCTTGTGATGATCCACATCTGGATCTCTGCTGGGGAAGGTGCAGTGGAGGTCAACTTTCACAGTGCCTCTCTAATGTTATGCATCCAATTACTAGGTGAGGTTTTCCCCCACTCTTGTGCTGATACACTGGGCATTAAATTCTAACCATTTTGACAAATGTTAAACAAAAACATTTTTTGCTTTAGTCTGTGTGTGTGGGGTGGGTGGTGGGTGGTGGGCGGGGTGGGGGGGGTGCGGGAAGATGCGGCGGTGAGGAAGAGGTCTGGCTCAGAATGTTGACCGGTCCTTTCTTGCCTTTCCTTTATATAGTGAGTCATACAGATAGTGTTGCAGGAATGGTTAAATTTAGTCCATATTATTCATGAAACATTTGTCAAGAAGGATCATCATAAATCTGGTGATGAAAGAGAAGATCTAGGAGATTAATTTAGGGTTTTAAACCTTTCAACAGTGATTGATTGCACAGGCTACGGCGGCTGTTTAATTTTTAAATCTCACTGTTGCTATAGCAACCCTGGAGAAGGTGCAAATAACAGGAAATACATTGCATGACATACCTCACATCATTTGCATGCTATTGCCATATGCCCACTTATATTTGAGCGCATGTATTGTATGCCCCACATCACTTCCCGCAGAAAATCCTGGAAGCGACAGAGGTCAGTGGGTATCCGGTAGAGTGGCTCCATGAAGAATTTCCTGCTGCTTTCTGTGGGAATTATACTGGGAAGCTAGCATAAATCCAGTGGAAAAACCTGCTCAGTGAGTCATAAAACTAAACCCAACTGGAGTGCTCACCATCTAGTGGCTAAATTTAGCAATCACCTTATTGTAAACTGAATTCACTCTCGTGCCACTCGATGCTTTTACAGAAGGCACTTAGTACTTCCATGACGGTGTAGAAACGAGAATTCACAAAGCCCCAACAATAGCTGCAGAACAAGATATACTCAAAGATCAGAACAAACACCCAACCCTCAAATGGAGAGTGAAGGATTCCAATTTCAGTTTTACATTGTAAGCATGAATAAAATCTACAACTGTTGGTATATTAGTTGGCCAGCAGTTTAAACATGTTGCCTCCTGCACCTGACAAAAGTTTTTTCCCCCTTAAGTTCCTTATTCTTAGTTCTATCTACTTCACTGGAGTCCACATGGAGGTGCATTCAATACTATGACATTTTTTGTTGGGTTTTTTTTCTTGCCCACTCACTGAATTTGAATTACAAAAGGTCTTTGTCGTAAGAAAACTACGAGGCACTTGGTCTGAGTATTAAACAAGGCTTTAATCAACTGTTTTTCAACATGGAGATCTGGTTGTGTCCTTCACTAGCTCCTGTTAAAGAATGTCCTGCACAAGCTGGGCCCATGCCCGAGTGTTTATACTCTCCCTGGACAGCGCCACCAGCAGGCCGCCCAGTATTATTACATAAATCATTTTCACATGAATGACAAGGTTCATGTCAGTCTTCATTTCAACAATAATGGCCATCCAGCAGTACTGTGCTTGTGAATACCAAGCACATTACATAAGAATTAGGAAAAGGAGTAGGCCATACAGCCCCTCGAGCCTGCTCCGTCATTCAATAAGATCATGATTGATCTTCAACCTCAACTCCACTTTCCTGCCCTATCCCCATATATACTTTGATTGGTGGCAGTTCAAACAGCCCCAAAACGCACTGTTCCCTGAACGGGAATCGAAGTCGGGCCTCGGCGGTGAGAGCGCCGAATCCTAACCACGAGACCACCAGACAATTACAGGTGACCATTCACATTATTATATCAAACCATTTAATATTTGAGAAATTCATCTCCTGCTGTCCCTTCCCCAGCTTCACCAGCAAATTGGAACGTTTCAGACATTAACGGGGGTAATTCTGATTTTGCGCCGTGGTGTAAAACAGATGATAGCGAATTGGAAGCCCATGACTTCGATGGAAAAATAAATCAGGAGAGATGTAAAACGGGCTGTTGATTCGTGATCACCCATTTTGCACTATCGCCCAAAGTCAAAATAACCCCCAATGAATCTGAAGTGAAATCTTCAGACAAACAGTGACTGCACTTCAAAGGTAACCTATTGGGTTGTAAAGCACTTTTGAATGTCCTGAGATTGTGAGAAGATGCTATATAAATGCAAGTTCTTGCTCCGTTCAAAACATAATTGCAGGCAAGGAGGCCTCCTCCTTCGATCTAATTTTTAATGCACGTGATTGAAAGTTGGCATTTAGTTTGGATACAGGCATTCTGCTCGTCAGCACCATGTGCCTAGCTGTTTTACTTTCACAAAGCTCTCTCTCGAGGGTCCCAAGAACTGATTGCCTTATCTCAGGTGTATTATCAGGGCACAGATGATCTCTTTTGTTATGAATAGTTTAAATGACATTGACAAGGAAATAATCCTGAGAGATAGCGAAAAAGAGACAAGGCGTCAAGCTTTCATTTCAACAAACCTGCAGTTGTGGTTAGAAACTGATTCGGTGTAAATTTGTGTCTGCGGATTTATTGCGATTTAAATCATAATAAAAGTTTAAACAGGGTTCAGTTACCTTTAGGTGAACTCTACTTACACTAAGGGAAGAAAACAATAAGAAGGAATGTTCAAGGGTGCTGGTTAAAGTGAAGAATGACATGAATGTGCAATGGTCAATCTCCCACAGCATCCAGGGCCTTCTTGGGTCAGATATGATGTCAACTAGATGCACAACCAAGCACAACTTTACCGTGACAATAGGCCTCAATGTGAGAGAAACACCCACGCTGCCGATACAAATGTGACATTTTCATTTCTTATGGTCTCTGTTTCTCTAGCATCCAGGCCACAAATCAATGAATGTGTTCTGGTTCAACCCAATTTAGAATGTGGTTTTGGCTCCAATGTTCATTTTACGTAGAAATACATAGAAGTTATAACATGGAAATAGGCCATTTGACCCAATCATGTTAATAATTTCCCTCCATGCGAGCAAATAGTCCTATTTACTCACCCAGTTCCCTCATCCATCTATTCATATTATATTGAACTCATTTCGCATTAAGAGGAAACCTTAATAGAGGCATAGGGCTCTAATTTCACCGGGCCGTTTGTAGTGTATGTACTTTGCAGAAGGAACTATATTCTGCAGCCCCTGTATACTGCAGTACCAGTAGTGACCACCCCTTTATATAAGCCTGTGTAGTAACTTTTGCATAGTAGTTCCAGTTTGTCTCCACTCAGTAAAGACCTGTTATAACCAACTCCTGCAGTCCGTGTCTCAATTACACACGGACATAATACTGGCGACGAGCAGATCCGAACTTACCTACAGTCTGCACCACCTCATGGGGATCAACTCAAATCAACTCAACTTTTTTTATTGTCATTGTTAATCCATCCCTGAAGCGAAGTTGTCAGAGGTCGAGGCCAGAAGGAAGAGAAAAAAAACAAACAGAAGAAACGGGCGTCGACCGTGGGCAACCGCCTCTGATTCATCAGAGTTGAAGATTTGCAGGAGAGGCTGTCGAGAGCGGGGCTTGGTTATCCTGTCGATGGTGTTCCAGCTAATCGGGCTGGTGGCAGGTAGTACACTGATCCTTCCTGGGCTGCGGCGGGCTAGAGCTCGATCGGGTGGCTTTTCAACGGGGCCGAGCAGCGTTGTCGGGAAGAGGAGAGAGAGAGAGAGAGGGTGGAGCACACAGGGCGCGGCCGGTGCTACGAAGCCGGGCAGTGTACAGACCCGAGAAGAGGGAGGAAAGTGTCCTGCAGGGTTGCTCCGACGACGGGGAAATAAAAGAAATTAGAAGCGCAGAAAGCCGCGAGGAGCTGCAGTTTGCCACGGGAACCGCGGAGAGCGGCGTTAGCAACAGCGCGGGGGGAAGTGCACGAAGACCATAGAGCGTCGCCATCAAGGCATAAAACGCCAGCAACAGCGCCAGCAGCAGCGGGGAAGACGGAAAGCGCGGGAGGCGCCATTTTGTTAAATCGGGGAAGAAGGCAAAGCACGGGAGGCGCCATCTTAGATTTCCAAGATGCCGAAGACTGGCAATATCACTGCCTTCGATAATGCAATAGAAGACTGGACCACATATGTGGAAAGAGTCGAAGTATATTGCGAGGCAAACGAAGTAGCCGATGAGAAAAAGGCATTGGTACCTGTACTACTAAACTTAATGGGCGCAAGAACGTACGGCCTATTGCGGAACCTGATTACTCCAGCCAAACCGATGGCGAAGAGTTTTAACGAAATTGTTGATATCCTACAGGAACACCTAAATCCTACACCGCTGCTGATAGCAGAAAGATTTAAATTCCACAGGAGAAATCAGCATAAAGATGAGAGCAATGCTGATTACCTTATGGAACTACGCAAGCTATCAAAGCACTGCCAGTTTGGAGCAGGACTGGCAGATACCCTACGGGACAAATTTGTCTGTGGACTCCTGAGTGAAGGAACCCAGAAGAGGTTACTCTCAGAGAAAGAGCTGACGCTAGATAAGGCTTTCAGCGTGGCAGTATCGTACGAAGCAGCAGCAAGGGGAGCTGCGGAAATACAGCAAAAGCCACAGGAATACGGCACCCACGAAATGACACGGGGATTTGAAAAATGTTATCGCTGCGGCAGAACAACCCATGACCAGAAGGACTGCTGGTCTAAGGACAAAGTATGCAGGCAATGCGGAAAGATGGGACACATTGCACGAGTTTGCAGGTCTGGGAAGAAGACTAACGACAACAAAATGGCTACTAAGGAACAGTACAGGAAAGTACAAAAGATGACGGACAGTAGTTCCGAAGACCAGATGAGCGATAGTGAATCCGGGAACAAGAGACTAAGCTGTCTCAAACTTCACAATGTAATCGCAAAAGAGGATCACCGAACCATTTGGGTCACCCTCACGATAGCAGGGTCCCAAGTCAAAATGGAATTGGATACAGGATCAGCCCTGACCGTCATGAATCGACGAGACTACGAGCGGCTACTCTCACACATACCCTTGAAAGAGACATCCATTGTCTTGAAGACGTATACGGGGCAAAAAGTATACCCCAGAGGGAAAATAAGGGTGCCTGTCGAATACAATGGCAAGGAAATACAGAAATTGTATCTGTACATACTGCAAGATGGTGGACCACCGTTATTGGGACGTGAATGGATCAGAAAGATAAGTTTAGACTGGCACTCCATTCAGGCACTGACGGTGGCTGGTAAAAAGGATGACGACGTCACACCTGGACGATTGTCAACAATCTTAGCTAACGCCAAAGAGGTATTTCAACAAGAACTGGGAACTCTTAAAGGCGTAACCGCCTCGATAAAAATAGAAGAGAATGCAATTCCCAAGTTTTTCAAAGCAAGACCGGTACCATATGCAATTCGCCCAGCCGTCGAGGCAGAGCTGGAGAATCTGGAGAATGCAGGCGTGTTATCCTCTCCCGAGGATAGAAGATATTTTCGCCTCACTATCTGCAGGGAAGCGTTTTACAAAAATTGACCTAGCACAAGCATATTTGCAGATGGAGGTTGAAGAATCCTCTAGGAAGTATCTCACGATAAACACTCACAAAGGTCTTTACCAGTATAATCGACTGGTATTCAGAGTAGCATCAGCTCCGGCGACATGGCAAAGAGCGATGGAACAAGTCCTGCAAGGGATTCCGGGGACTCAGTGTTACTTGGACGACATCCTAGTGACAGGTGAAGATGACAGTGAACACCTTGCCAACCTAGAGCAGGTGCTCACTAGACTAAGAGAACATGGGCTACGAGCCAATCGCCCCAAGTGCAAGTTTTTTTAAGAAACAGATATCGTATTGTGGCCACGTGATTGATGAAGAGGGGTTACATAAGTCCCCTGACAAAATTGAAGTGGTAGTTAAGGGTCCAGCACTTGAAAATGTGTCGCAACTGAGGTCATTCCTCGGATTGGTGAATTACTACCATAAGTTTTTGCCGAATTTGTCCACAATTCTGCACCCACTGAATGCCCTACTACAAACTGGAGTAGCATGGAAATGGAGCGATGAATGTAATGCGATGAACGCCTTTCAGAAGAGTAAAGACCTAATCGCTTCAAGAGAAGTATTGGGTCACTACAACCCATCACTACCGATAAGACTGGCATGTGATGTGTCTCCCTACGGCATTGGAGCGGTACTGTCACATAAATTCCTTGATGGTTCAGAGAGGCAGATAGCTTTTGCGTCACGCTCGTTAACTTCAGCCAAGCGTAACTATGCCCAGATTGACAGAGAGGCCCTCAGCCTGGTGTGGGGGGTGAAGAAGTTCAATCACTACCTGCACGGTCAGAAATTTACTCTACTAACTGATCATCAACCTCTTGTCTCCATTTTCAACCCTCAGAAGGGCGTCCCGATAATGACAGCACAACGGCTACAGAGGTGGTCCCTTTTCCTAGGGGCACACCAATATGACATCAAGTACAAAGGAACTAAACAGCATGGGAATGCTGATGGATTGTCGCGCCTACCGTTGCCGACGGTGGAAGAAGCACCTGCAGTGGATCCAGTGGAGATATTCCACTCGACCATAGTCGAATGTCTCCCTGTGACGAATGCAAACATAGAAAAGGAAACACGAAATGACCCGACACTCTCCTGGGTCTATGATTTAACGGTGAAGGGATGGCCAGCACATGGCGAACAACTGCTGCCAGCATTCTCGCCGAGAAGAGAACAGCTGTCAGTGTGCAGAGGAACCTTGATGTGTGGATCCAGAGTAGTAATTCCACCCAAATTTAAGGATAGCGTGCTCAATGAGCTTCATGAGGGTCATCTGGGAGGGGTAAAAATGAAGAACTTAGCCAGAGCGTTTGTGTGGTGGCCGGGAATCGATAGAGAAATCGAAGAGATGACCAAGAGCTGTACAGGATGCCAGAAGGTCCAAAACGCCCCACCACAAGCCCCTCTACATCCATGGGAGTGGCCCTCATCTCCATGGCAAAGGGTGCACATTGATTTTGCTGGTCCATTTATGGACTCGATGTTTTTAATTGCGGTGGATGCACATTCAAAGTGGCCAGAGGTAATAAAAATGTCCTCAACCACCACAGAAAAAACTATCACAGTCTTACGAACCATATTCGCCAGAAATGGGCTGCCTGAACAGATTTGCTCCGACAATGGACCACAGTTTGTGTCTGAAGAGTTCCGGAGGTTCTTAAAGAACAATAGTGTTAAGCATTACACATCCGCCCCATATCATCCAGCCACCAATGGATTGGCTGAGAGGTTCGTTCAAAAATTCAAGAAGGCTATCAAGGCAATGTGTAATGAAGACATACCCCTACAACACAAGGTGGATAACTTCTTGTTTGCCTACCGGAATGCGACACATGCGGTTACCAACCAAACTCCAGCCATGATGTTCTTCAATCGAAGACTACGATGCCGCTTGGATTTGGTTAAGCCAAACATCAGAAGAGATGTGGAGAACAGGCAGTTTCAGAATATGAATGAAAGGCCGACCAGGAGTTTTAAGATAGGTCAACCAGTTTTGGCCCGGGACTACCGCACAGAGAAATGGCAGCCAGGAACGATCTGTACACGGCAAGGACCTCTAATGTATACCATGGACGTTGGAGAGAGCATTGTAAGACGCTATGCTGACCAGATTCTAGAGTCACTGGAAAACGTCAATTCCACACCACGATCCGATACACCTGGTGATGAAACCGAAGTACCAATTGCATCTACCTCAGAATCGGTGATATTGGAAGCAGACGAACCAAACAACGACGTTGATCCCGAATCAACTTTGCCAGAAGAACCTGATACCCCAAAGAGGCGTTATCCAGACAGAATCAGGAAGCCTCCTCAAAGACTGAACTTATAATTGCTTAACTTCAGCTAATGTATCTAGCAACTGTAATTGTAAATATGTTATTTAATTATTAATCGAATGTTATGTACTGTTTAGCTAAAAGGGGAGGAATTGTAGTGTATGTACTTTGCAGAAGGAACTATATTCTGCAGCCCCTGTATACTGCAGTACCAGTAGTGACCACCCCTGTATATAAGCCTGTGTAGTAACTTTTGCATAGTAGTTCCAGTTTGTCTCCACTCAGTAAAGACCTGTTATAACCAACTCCTGCAGTCCGTGTCTCAATTACACACGGACATAATACCGTTGAGGCGGGATTGGAGGCGTGTGGGGGGTTAAAATCACGAAATCGGGGGGCATGAACCCATCCTGCCCCCATGCCAGTTTCACAGGAGACGGGTACCCGACCTGTGCTGGGACCCGCCTCCCCGAGGCGGGAAGGGGATTAGTGCCAATTAACTGCCTGTTAACAGGTAGTTAACAGGCAGTTTTTAGCCTAATCCCTATTTTTATCCCTGAAGTGTAGGCTTCCTGATGACTCCAAACCACTCAAAGTTAGCGAGGCGGACCGTCGGGCTGAAGGGCTTGGAGGGTTCGAGATGTCCCGTGTTCAGGTGAGTAATGGGTGCATGAGTGCAGAGGTAAGTGTGTTTGGTGTGTGTAAAGTGTTTAAGTAAGTTTTACTTACCTTTACTTAATAACGCAGCCTTCCTTCCTTCAGGTCTCGGGAGTCCCTCATCTCACCGGCACAGAAAGCAGAATGGCCGCGAGCTGTCAAAATCTGCAGCCTTTGCTTTCTGTTCTGGAGAGATCTCTAAATCAGCCCGAGAGGAAGGAATTAACTTAGAGTACAGATTGTCAGTGTTTGACAGCTTCAAAGAGCTGTCACACGCTGATAATTCATCTGTCAAAAGCTCTCGACAAAAGCTCTTGACAGATGAAATGTCAATCTGTGACGTCACCTGTTGCTGGGTGGCCCTTAATTGGCCTGCTGAGCCCGCTGGGTGGGCTCAACAAGGTCAATCAGGGGAAAATCGAGTGGGTTGGTCACAACTCGATGGAGGCAGGACTACAACCCCAAAAGTTGTAGTCCCGCTTCCTACATGCCTCCATTGATAAAATCCAGCCCATAGAGTCATAGGCCTAGAAATTCGGTATAGCTGCGTTTGGGGCGCTAGTCCTGGCGAAGCGCAAAGGTTAGCGCCAGGCGCAATTTAGCGCCACCTAGCGCGATATTGGGTTGCAGCGCCCCTAAAGGTGATTGTGGCGCTAAATCAGGCGCTGCACGTTACTCTTAAGGCGCTAACCCGGCGGCGCAACCCAATTTCGCGGTGGTGAGGCGCAGCGAGGGTGCTGTCAATAATCACTTTCCCTGAGACACAGTGGCGCCGGCCAGCTCTTAAAGGGGCAGGTCAATTGGCATCACCAGACACACTCACTGCCTTGTAGGCCTTCAAAGCGGTGGGAGCCTACCTGTGGCGCACCAGCCTAGCAAGACATGGAAAGGGTGAGGCAGAGGGCGGAATGACTCACTGATGGGGCATTGGATGCTTTGGTTGGCGCAGTGGAATCAAGGCCAAGGAAGATGTTCGGAATGTGATTTATGTTTTGGACAGTCTCCCGGGTGTGAGAGGCAGTTATATGGCAGTGTATTAGTTTTGCTTTCTGTTGCCATAGCTTTCTCATGTTTGAAGGAACCACATTTTGTTTAATGAAACACTTTCTTCATTTACAATGGCTATGCCTGCTATTTACATGCATCTTGCCCTTCACAGGCTTGGGGGTATCAGACCGGTTCCATTCCTGTTCTTGGAATGGCAGCAAGCATTCCGTGAGAGGGGCCTAGAAGCTACTTCTGATCAGCCTCTGACGCGCAGCCTAAGAGCCGCTCGCGTAGAAGTTCAGGCCAGCAGGCATCTTCTCAGCCACCGACAGAGATGTCCTGCACCTTATCTGAGGCTGCAGATCTGGCTGAAGCAGCTGGCACAGCTCAGTCACCACCTCCTTTCTAAATCGCAGCCTTCTGACACACTGCTCCTCCGGCATGTTCATGTAGGAAAACTGCTGTCGGAAAACCCTGCCAGTGTAAGGTCTGCTGTGGCGACGTCTGTTGGCCCTCCTCCGTCTGGCCATGCCCGCACCCCTCTCCCAGCGTCTCAGTGCCCTTTCCAGATGATTCAGCAGCAGGACGTTCCCCTCCAATGCAGGCCCCATAATAAGTGCCCACAGGAAGGTTCCCTGTTGTCAAGGCTCACCAACAGCAAGGCGATGGTCAGAAGGCTGCTGTTCCTCTGCCAGCATGGGCCCAGTGGTCAAATGGCTCTCAGTGTGCAGCTCAGCAACTCTGTGTAGCTCTCGAGGAAGTTGTGCTCCAAAAATGGCTGCCGCTTTTAAACCACACCAGTCCCCTTTAAATAACGCTACTCCAGCCCGAGAGCGACTTGGTAAGGTCCAGGTAAGCTGTCACTATTAGCGCCAGGCGCTACGGAGGGGGGGCGCCACTGAATTTCCGGTCCGGGGTGCCCAAAAGGCGTTGCACACTCAAATGACATCATAATCAGCCTGCGCCCATGAGCGGGCGCTAAGATTTAGCGCCGGTGCTAAATGCATGCTCAATATGGGGCGAGGGGCTAGGCGCCTTGCGCCCGCCCGGAAATTGGCTAGCGCCCCACTTCTTGGCCTCTTTAGGCGTTAATCGGTGGCGCTAACAACCAAATTTCTCCCCCATAGAGTTATACAGCACAGAAAGAGGCCCTTCGTGTTCGTGCCAGCCGTCAAGCCCTGTCTATTCTAATCCCATTTTCCAGCACTTGGTCCGTAGCCTTGTATGCTATGGCGTTTCAAGTGCTCATCTAAATGCTTCTTGAATGTTGAGGGTTCCTGCCTCTACCACCCTTTCAGGCAGTGTGTTCCAGATTCCAACCACCCTCTGGGTGAAAAAGTTTTTCCTCAAATCCCCTCTAAACCTCCTGCCCCTTGCCTTGAAACTATGCCCCCAGGTTATTGACCCCTCTACTAAGGGGAAACATTCCTTGCCATCTACCCTATCTATGCCCCTCATAATTTTGTACACCTCAATCAGGTCCCCCCTCAGCCTTCTCTGCTCTAAGGAAAACAACCCCAGCCTGTCCAGTCTCTGTTCATAGCTGAAGCGCTCCAGCCCAGGTAACATCCTGGTGAATCTTCTCTGCATCCTCTCCAATGCAATCACATCCTTCCTATAGTGTGGTGACCAGAACTGCACACAGTATTCCAGCTGTGGCCTAACTAGCATTTTGTACAGCTCCATCATAACCTCCCTGCTCTTATATTCTATGCCTCGGCTAATGAAGGCAAATATCCCATATGCCTTTTTAACCACCTTATCTACCTGTCCTGCTGCCTTCAGGGATCTATGTACATGCACACCAAGGTCCCTCTGATCCTCTGTCCTTCCTAGGGTCCTACCATTCATTGAGTATTCCCTTGCCTTGTTAGTCCTCCCAAAATGCATCATCTCTCACTTTTCAGGGTTAAATTCCATTTGCCACTGTTCTGCTCATCTAACCATCCCGTCTATAAGCCTGAGGCTTCCCTCCTCGCTATTTACCACTCCACCAATTTTCGTGTCATCTGCGAACTTACTGATCATACCTCCTACATTCATATCTAAATCATTAATGTACAGTACAAACAGCAAAGGACCCAGCACCGATCCCTGCGGTACACCACTGGACACAGGTTTCCAGTCACAAAAACAACTTTCGACCATCGCCCTCTGCCTCCTGCCACTAAGCTAATTTTGGATCCAATGTGCCAAAGCGGAACAACAAAATTACGTTTAAAAAAAAAATTTTTTTTAAACTTACCTCGGCCACCTTGCCTTTAATCATCATCCCCGAAGCGGCCGGCCACCCAATGCACGCCTCCTGCAGCGGTCGGTGTTTTCGCCCGGCGCTACTGCAGGGGGTGGAAGTCAATTTGGGGTCTGGGGCGATGATGTCACGATCTCTGGGTGAAGGAGATCGGGGTGCAACGCCGTAGCACTGCTGCAAAACTACCGCTGAATATGGCGGGAGTTTGTCAGTGCCGTGCCCGGCCACAAAGCCATTTGCGCCCCTTTAGCGCTAACGGGAGGCACAAGGCACCAAATTTCGCCCTACACTTCTAATTCTGTAGATTTGTGGGGTCTCCATGTTGTCAATGTTTACTATAGAAAGAAGTTATGTCACTAGGTAATCTACAGAATGTACTTTGTGTACCTATACAGGAATCCCGCCCCAACCGCGGTGTTGCCGTACGCGGATTTCATGTATACACCGTTTCCACTCTGTGACAATTTTTGTCAACCGCGGCAGTGAAATTCGCGTATCCGCAGTTTTTAATTTAGGGATAAGGTAAAAAACATGATTTTTATGCTATTTATATTCTTTTTTATTGTGTTTATACTGTATTTGCCAACCGCGGTTTTACTAACCACGGGGGTTTTCAGGGACGTATCCCTCGCGGTTGGGGAGGGATTCCTGTACATACTCCAATGCCTCAGATTTTAAATTCTCATCCTGTTTAAATCCCTTTATAGCCTTACTCTTTCTGGTCTCTGTAACCAGCCCGACAACCCCCAGCCTCCCCGTTCCTCTGGTGCAATCTCCCTATTTTTCCCTCACCATTTGCAGCTGTGTTTTCAGCTGTCCAGGCCCTATGTTCTGGAATTCCCTCCCTCAATCCCTCTGCCTCTCTAGCACTCGCTCCTCCTTTCAGACCCTCCTTAAAACTTACCTCATCCACCAAACATTTGGTCACTCCACTTCTTTGGCTCGGCGGCCATTTTTTTCCATTGCACTCTGGGACATTTTTGATTCTGAAGTTGCCTCTGTGAAAATTGTCTTGTTCTGTTGACTTATTATAAAGGCTTCATAGAAACATAGAATAATAGGAGCAGGAGTCGGCCATTCGGCCCTTCGAGCCTGCTCCACCATTCAATATGATCATGGCTGATCCTCTATCTCAATACCATATTCCCGCTCTCTCCCCATACCCCTTGATTCATCACCCACCCTACCCCTGTACCGTGAGTTAAAGCCCACCTCAAGCCTTAGAGGCACACCACCGTGATTGCTGTGCTGAATCATATCTGTATCTGAATGAATAAATGTATTAAAAGACATCATATTTAATTTTTGATATTTTATTTTCAAATTATATACTTTTATAGAACAAAATTTGATTCATGTTTGGCAATGTATAAATAACTGCCTGATCTATTGTGTACTTACAAAACAACCACCAGACCAATATAATACTTACAGTTTACAAAGAAATACAAGCTTAATCCTTCAGGATGTGTCTCATGAATTGACATTACCACTTTCCATATATCCAAAACAACTTAGTTCAGTTACAAAGATGTACTTTCCAAGCCATAAAAATGTTACGTGACACACTCTTTGAAGAGCGAATCCCTCTTTTCAAGATTGCAATAATCTGCAAATTACCCTTGCAAGCCAAAAACACCATGGGACTAGACCAATATTCTCCAGTAAGTTGGAAGTCGCGAGCTCTACTATAATAACGCAGAACATTCTCTAGTTGCAGAAAATGACTAAAGCTAGTTTTAATTTGCTACAAAGCTCTGCAGGTACATTTTTTGAAAATATATACATTTTAATACAATATACTATTTAGAAGTGACAGGGTATGTCTATCAAGACACTGAATTGGACTTTTTCACTGGGAAAGAGAGGTTAAATTCAGAAATCTTGTGCTCCCAGCTCGATGGGAGCACTGACCAGAGAACTGGTGCTATGCTGTTGTAGCCCAATCTTCAGCCCATGTTCTCTCTAAGTACAGCTAGCTTCCAGCAGGACTACATTTATCTTAATATCTCCAGCTTTAATCAGGAAATCATGTTGATATTAATTTAGATTTGGGGGTTAGAAGCTCCACTGCAACTTATTCTAATGAGTATTCCCAATTTACAAAGAAACATTGTAGAAGTATTGAAACTGGGCCATTTGGGTGTATCACATTTCTTTGCGAAACAGGACATTGGTATCCATCATCTCCTATGAATGTATAATAATAATTTGCAGACTATAAGACATAGCATGAGCCATTATGATCATAAAAGCTTTTTACAGACAAATATAATATAATTCCTATCAAATACATTGTTAAAAAAGACAGGGCATAACATTTTCTATCGCAAATGTCTTTGTGCAGCTTGAGTTCAATGCATTCAGTGGACTTTTTGACTAATGAAGTTGTTACTTCTTAAATGAAGTAGAGTGTCTTGTAATTCTCGATTCACTTGATGAAATAATCTATACTAATGACCCTGCTAAAGGGCTTCTTTTACATAGAGAGTACCTGTTGTTAAATACTACAAAATGACATGCCAGAAGTGGAATTTGTTTTGAGATCCATTTAGTTCACTTAGCACAGCAGCTAGAACAAAACAGCTCTGGAGACTCACGTTTGAGATTGAGTCTCACTCTCCCACGTCCAACTTAATGAGGGTCAGAGAGGTGGGGAGTTGTTTCTTCCCTCCACCATCCAAGTGCACCTCAAGGCACAGCGTCCAAGGAACGACACTAAATGTGCACAGGGACAGGTGCGGGATGCACTTTTCCAACCGAGGCCGACAGTGTGGCTGAGGGAGGTATTAACTTTGGGGAGTAAAGGGCAAGCGGGAGGGGGGGGGGGGGGGATTTTTTTGGGAATAAACTCAACACATCTCAGATATTCCTATTCTCAAAGTGTAATTTTCATATTCTGATGTCAGAGTGAGTTACTGGAACAAACCTGTGATATTGTTCACTGCCATTATTCAGTCATTGTTTCTTTTGAAAACCATCCAAAACATTGTGCTGTTTAAGATCAATGCAATTGCCACATGCCAATAAAAATCCCATTGGGCCTTCATATGTCCAATTAACTGCAAAACCTCTCTTTTCAAATGGAGAGTATTTTTGGAGCTCTAAGATTCTTTTTTTCTGTAATTTTTTTTCATCCACCTGGCTTCACACTTCTGCAGTTTAGAGGACAGGAGCACAGCCCGTTTCCCCCACGAGCGCCATGTAGCTCACCACTACTAGCCACGAGAGGAAGGACATGTGTGCCTCTCGCCTCCAACTTTCCCTCCTTCCTGCGGAGAGATGCCACAGCCTCTGCTCGACACGCTTCACCTCATATCCTCCCATCCTGCATCGATTCCCCTCTTTGGCACTTAGCGTGCTAACATTCAGTGGCATTGTACTGCCCTGGAAAACCTGTTTTTCAGAATCCTCCCTGGTTAGTTTAGAATCAGACCTCCAAACTGAAAATAAACCAACCCACACATCTATCTAATTTTAGACCTTCACTGCAGCGGTTCAAGAAGGCGACGCACCATCACCCTCTCAAGGGCAATTAGGGATGGGCAATAAATGCTGGCCTTGCCAGCGACGCCCACATCCCAGAAACAAATAATAATTAATAAAAAAAATACTTATTCTTAATATAAGTAGACACAGGTAAATGCTAATGGATCAATGCAGGCCCCAGTGTTGGATTGTCTGCCACATATATGTAGTTAAGAGGCAATCCCTTTGTTGCCAAGGATGTTGGAAAGTGATACTGCCAAAAAAACTCAAATGTAAAATTCTTAAATATTAAAAGACTTGCAAACCGTTACATTATTATATATTCCACTTACATTTTCAAATAACTGGAAGATGAAGTAATCCTTCTCGTCAGCCTACATAGACCATACAGTGGAACCCTCCTACGAGCCACTCTGATTAGATCAGGTCCTGCTTAGTGAGGTGCAAACCTATTCTCTTTCGCTGCAATGCAATTATCAAATCATACTTGAGATCAAATTTTGGATCTTAATTTTCCATCCATGTTCATTTAAGGTTCATTTCTGTGCTTCTCAGTATGCGGTGGCTCCTTAATAGCTCCACATGCAGTCTTCAATATCTGCTCTCTTGCAAAGTTCATTTAAGACCAATAGGTGTCTCTAACATGCATGTTTTCATAGCCTACAATTAGTATTTATAAAACCATCAGCGACACCTACTGGTAGTAAATCAATATTGCATGAACTTTTATCCAGACAAACCTCTTAAAATTAAACCTTGCTTAAGACAGTTAGTCCTCTGATAAATCAGAATTGACCTGATGAGGTCGATCAGATGACTAATATATTGTAAATCAAACTTCTTGGCAAAATTGATTTGTCTCAAAAAAGTGCCATGTCTTTTCTTTTTTTAAAAAAGGTTTATAATTTTTTTTTACAAATCTGCTAAACTCTGATTAAACTCACTAACCACAGGCCTGTTGAGGAAAGATATTAAACAATTGCTGTCTTGCTGATTTGAATTTTGATGCAGCTTATTTAGGCTAACAAAACGTGTACTTGTCTTCTTTAACTTAGGAAAACAAGATGACATTCAATTTCTTAGTAACAATTACATAGCTTTTATAATACAATACAATACAATGCATGATAGGGCACCTTTATATATCACAATTGTTACAGATTGTTTACAGTGATGGCAGATTATATTTGTGAAGTTTCTCATGCAAAAGGCTTACATCAAAGTATTACATCAAATTCTTACACAGCACTAGCATCATGGAATAACAACAGAAAACGCTGGAAAAACTCAGCAGGCCAGGCAGCATCCATGGAGAGAGAGATAGAGTTAACGTTTCAGGTCGAAGACCTTTCGTCAGAACTGGAAAAAAGCAGGAAATGGAAAGCAAGTTTAGGGGCTGGGAAAAGGGGGAGGGAATGAAAGAACAAAAGGGAAGGTCAGTGATTGGATAGAAAGCAGGAGAGATTGAGAGACATTCAGAGATATTCAAGGCGAGAGGAGGTGGTAATGGGACAGGTTAAGGAATAAAGGATGGCTCTAGATGAAGTGTGAATTGCGCTGGCAGAATGAAGGACAGCTGCCATTTGGGAGGGAAGAAAAAAGGTCAAACAAAAAGTGTGGATAAAAAAGAGAAAATATATATATGTGATAGGGGCCGAGGTTATGATCTAATATCACTAGTATCATGGACTTTGGGCTAAACTGCAATCCAGAGAATAGTAACTGATGGACAGATATTTACTGTCCAAAAGGGATGCTAAGTGATGCTTTTAAATTACAATGGAAGAAATTTTAAAAACGCACACACAGCGATTTATTTTTTTAAAGCTTTCAGCATTTCTGAAAATAAAACACAGCACCCTTTGAAAACTGCAGTATCATTGCACCAGCAGACCAGGAAAGAACAAAGGCTTAGAGCTTCCCACTTATGCGAGATTACATCCTGGATAGAGGGCGCTATGATTAATGTGCCTACACTTAATCACTGAATTTTAATATCCAGAATTTGTTTTATCATTTTAGAAAAATATATGATGGAAGATGTTGGTTTAAAGTCCTTCAGTGATCAAAGGGATAGTGCATTAACTTGTAAATAGGCCATACTTTTTAAAGTGATTTATTTGCTTGGGGGTGTGGCATATACGAGAGGTATTTTCCCTCCGGGTTGGTTCAAGTTTGAGATGCAGCTTATATGCTTACAAATACAGTAATTATTATACAGATGGCAGTAAATGCAAAATAACAGCAAAGCCTTTACAATGTGCCAAGTAATTCCAGATCATCTAGAAAGACTCAGGCATAGACTTCATTTTCAGACATTTTGGAACGCATTGTACAAGTTATACAAATGACTTGACTAGCAGCCTGTGATTTAAAAAAAATGCTCTTTGTTGAGATTGGAACCTGAGACAGTGCTCGTGTCCTGTAAAATGGTATCCCCACTGGTATGCAGCTCCAACTGTGCCATATATGTTCACGTGGGATGCCTCTTAAAGTAGGACACTGAGTTCGATAAAGGTAAACTTGTACACTGGCTTCTGCCGAGCAAGAGGAATTTTATACTTTACATTATTGCTACACTGGTAGCTATTAAGCATCCCATAAATCTAGCTAAATGTGTTAGATTCCTTCAGCAGTCATCATCCATTGAAAGGGTCACTTCGAAAACCACCGTCAATGATAACCACCGTGAGGTGAAACCCAAAATTCTTCGACTAAACTACAAAGCTTGGCACAAGTGTCTCGTGTCTGAGGAAGGGACTTGGAGGGGCCTGTGCAAAGAATCTCTGAAATATCTTTGCACAGCACCTGGTTTTCGGTTGCAATCCATGACATGTTGTTGAAAAGGCCAACCGTGCATCATCACAACATGAATACAAGGAATTCCAGACTCGTATTTCAAACCCATTGTTAGCTGATGTGTCAGCAGATATATCAATTGGTATAGATTGATCTAAATTATAGGCGAGGTCAAAAGCCTCTTTTTAACCCTGGATTTCATGAGCTTCAAGCAACAAAGCTCCTGTGCTGAGAAAACGATGGGGAATCTGAGTTGAAAATCTCCGTGATAATATACAATGTATTTCATGATTTAAATGGCTCTACAGTAAGACATGACAAAACCAATGGTTAAAAATAATCAGGCTTGCACAGTATTCAGATCTATAAATTGTTTAATATTTCCATATTTGCACTTCTGTTCTTGTCTGTATTGAGACTGCCAATATTACGTTACAACACATAAAATGATTTTTGAATGTCTTGTAGAGTAGGTTGTGTCAAAAAAAAAAGAAAATTATTTTGCAAGTTGGACTAGTTCAAGTTGTCATCATTTTGTTATTTTCCAGTTATTAAGAGGATCAGAAAAGAATTTCAATTTGGCTCTGTTACTTTAGTAGGTAGTTAAGAGGCAAAGAAAATCCTTCGGCCTACTTGATCTCATCTGTCAGAACACCAACCCTCCCATTTATCCCACCAATCTAAAATGTAACTAACAAATCTCAATTTTTCTCATTTGGCTCACTTAAATAGAAATAACTTTTAATCTAACAAACTGCCGTATTTGATTATTTGGCTTAAACACTCACATCTCCTCCATTTTCCTGCCATTCATATTCCGCTTTGTTCCCTTCTATTGTGGAATAGATTTTCTCCCCTGTTGTCTGTCTAATTCTTTTGCACAACCTGATTGAGGCGATATTTGTGTATCATCCAGCACTTTAAAGTTTTAAACAATAATAATATACTCACAATTATTAAACCATTAGCTGCTTCTTTGCAGAACCAGCCACAACCTAGTGGTTCCCCCTCCCCTCTGTGTTTTGATCAGTACAATGAAAGACTGCTCACCTGCCTATCTTCTTCAATTCTAATGCAAGGTCTTCACTTTAAATGTTATCCTGTCTTTTCAGATACTGACTGACCTACTGTGTATCTCTAGCATTTTGTGATCTTATTTCAGATTTCCAATTTTTCCTTTTATCTTTAAATGTCCTTACCCTATTTCCAAAGTAGACACATTCCTCAGATATGTGATATTCCAAATATTTATTTTATATTGCAAGAAACCGTCCAAGTAGGTCTGAATCCTGCACAACACTAAGTGCTCAACTGGTGCAATAATGAATATCTAAAGGAAGTCAAAGCTACTCTTGGTTAAAAAGTGAGCCTCTTCAAGGAAGGGAACCAATAACCTAAACAAAAGCTTCAAATGCGATGGAAACAGTTTCATTAAGTCATACAATCACTTAAAGCTTGGAGTAAATCAGCTGAAGAAAATGTCTTCACTTTCATCACATTGGTTGGAATGGGAAAGTTGGCAGGTTTGTCTTCAAGATCTTTCTCATGACCAAGGAAGAATTAATCCTTAAACAAAAGTCTTTACAGCCAGCACCATTCAGACCTTTTCTGAACAGATTACAATACTGGTAGACACAAACTGTAATCGCCCCGCACAGAGAATACTGCACCTGCACAGCAAGTAATCAAACTCGCATGTTATATATAGTCAATAAAGCCCAACTCATCCACTCAGCATAGAGACTATCTCCAGACAATAGCTAAAGTTACAGAACACTAATACATTGAGCTGATTTAATCTTAATACAGTGTGAGATTGGAAGGCATTAGAGTATCATTCAAAATAAGTTAGCTAAACAAGCTCTCAAATTAAAACCAAAATCAGCATGGGGACTGGAGACCTATTCTCAAAAGAAAGGTTTAACTCAGGATTCTTCCCAGTGAAGTTGGATTCTTTCTGTGCTGCTATAAACATTAAAGAGTCTCCAAGTTTGACTTTAATTGAGAACATCAGATCTATACTGGTAGAGGGGGGAAAAAAGGCATAAAATGCTCTGGGGTAAAAGCTACTGAACAAGACCAAGTTGTAGACAAAGACCTTTGGCAAAGCAGACATGTTCAACAGACATTTCTTTTCATTCTGCCTCTCTAGTGCCTTACGTTTCTATTGAATGTTTCATTTCAGTGGCCTCATGTGTGGGACTAAAACCAAGCCTGACTCCACAACCAAAGGCAGATGTTAGATAATGGATGAGAGATGTTAGAGCATCAGCTGAATATAGCTTTCTCGGATTCTATTAAGGTGAAAGCACACAGTACAGGAAACTTTGTGCTATCCGGCACCGACGGGACCGAGCTGTTGCCGTCCCATCAAAACTGCCGGACAAACCAGCGCTAATGTTAAAACATACGGAAGCTTTTGAGCTCCGTATCTAGCAACAAACCCTGTTGGCTTCTAAACAGTCGGCCGTAGCTTGCAAGCGTCTCTGTAGCTAAGCAACAGCTTTAGCTAGACCTTGCAGAGCCTGACTAGTGGAAAAAAAAAGCAACGAAAAGAAAAAAAATCTTACTGAACCGACTCCTGAATTTTGCCGGTGGCTCGAGCATTCCGGACAGTTAACCTCCGGATAAACCAAAGTTTCCTGTATAATGCATGCCTAGCCTTCAACCGGCTGTTACATGAAAGGCACAAAGACATCTCCATTTTATCTTTCCATATATTGTAACCAAGGAAAAAATGCTCTCACATTCCTGGGCAGTTCCATTAGCCTCTGAAAACTGGATGGGTTTGTGAAGTTAATGTCCTTTCAATACTAATTTTAATCAGTCATTCAGACTCTAAAAGGCACAGATGATTAATCTACAAGGTAAACGTCTCCCTGCATCACAGCATTATTTACATTTCTAGTCAGCCTCCTGTTCTTTAAAGATATATCTGTATTATCTATGTTATGGAGAACTGCTACTATTCAGACAAGGCCGTAATATTTTGAGACATTTTAAGAGATGTGGACAAGGTGGTGTGAAAAATCTTTAAGCAGGTTATCCAGAGTTGCCGATAACTATTTGGGAACCAGCATGTCCAGAAATTGAATAAAATTGCATTTTGCTTCACTTATCACTCATCATCTTTACATAAAAGGTGTCAGAGAGCCAGCATCAGCTCTAATCTTCTTCACTCTACGCAGTGTCTGTTATGTCATAAGGCAAGGCAATGATTCAGGTTCTTAAATAATATGCACTACTATCCTTCAAAAAGTTGCTGCGTGACTTTTTGACTTTTACTTACATGGTTCAAATAAAGCAAAAAACAACAACAAGCAGGTTAACACGGAGTCTTTGAACGTGGACATACTGCACTTAGAACCATTTTTTAAAAATTCAATTTCCAGATGGTTACTGTTAACACACTAATAACTGCATTAAAAAGAAAACAAGCCTAGTTACCTTTGGACTAAGATACACTAATATATTTACAATTGGAGTCTCGAGGTACAGAAATTTTTTAAAGCAGCACGAGTGAGCACAGATCATAACACAAACAACAAATAGACACAACAGTTAACGCTGATATTTGGCGTACCCCTCACCAATTCTTACAGTGAACTCTGCTTAATGTGGAAAGGGCATGAGAATTGCAAATATCTTAAGGTGGTAGACTACTACTGTTAGTCAACCACTGAGCTCTGCACAGGATCCCCTTACAAGAGGTCTGACTGTATCACTCTGTAAACAGGATTATGTTGTTCACTGGCTGTACCATGTGTAATTTCCCTCTTACTTATGTGTTGTGTATACGTTCTGCTTTGACCTCAATCTCATTCGCAGCTAGGAGAGGAAAACAGAGAGAGAGACTACAGCAGTCTGAGTAATATTAGTTGGTTCAATAGATGAGATCGCAAGAACCATGAGATTTATCCGCCCCGGGTCTCTTTCTCTCTATATCTAACAGAGTTACAATGGATGTTAGGTGCATTGACATTGCTGTGCCTGTTTTGGGAAGAGTGTTGCTATGTCAGCCTCCCACTGCTGCGACCCTCACTTTCCCACACCCCACCCACCCCGGTTTACTTCTCCACCAATACTATATGCCAGCCAGAAGCAGGGACTGTGAATGCAGCCGCATTTAATAAGGCCCGTGGGAAAATAGATCTCTGCTGGTATCGAAACAAGATAAACCATCCCTTTCCTTTTTTCCAAGTGCAGCCAATGACAGAAGTGCACTTTTCCCATCAGCTGCACTATTAGATGGTAAAAGTGCCGAAAGACACCGTGAAGTCGATGATCATTCCACAAGACCAGGTATTATGTACTGGCAGAAATGGTGCCCATCACTGGCAGAAAAGGAAAGTCAATGGAAGAAATCTTAGCGTTGGACAACAATTGTAATCTAGGGTTGGGTGGTACAGAAAAATGGCATAAACCCACCACAAAAATAAAACAGCACTTTTTTTTTGCCAGAATGCACAGTGCAGTACAGCAAATAACACTTGTAATCATTTTTTAAGATTTCAATTTCTGATGGGTAAAGAGTTCTTAAAACAAAACCATTTTTATTTATAAAAGAAAAGACAATAGCGGAGAATGCCCGGTGGATTTGCTAGTGTTGTATGTCACTGTTTCTGGACTGACTGACAGCCGAATATACTCGCTTCACAATGTACCATATAAACCCCATCATCCACTCATTTTAGCCTGTATTTAGAGTCCTATCTCCGAATGCTATAAAATATCATCTTTACCAAGTGCCAAATACTGCCCCAGCCTTACACAGTGCAAATCGTGAACTTAAAATTAGATCCACTAAATATTATTTTGTTATACCCGAGCAGAACTCAAAGGTACAGCTACCTTATTTGCCAAAAGCAATGCAGTCACAAGCTGAAGACGTCTGTAAGAATATTAGCCTGGAGATTGTTTAAAAGTTACTTTGTTTTATGATTCATATACTTCAAAAAGTTACAGTTCAGACTATACCTTCCCACAATCCAGCAGATGCCCTAGACATGACCTCCTGGTCTGCTGGAGGTCAGGTTGAGGACATTCCTTTCCCCGCCCCCTCCCTCAAATCAAAGAGATGTCCTGGCGTTTATGTTGAAGGTATCTGCTCATGGAGAGCTTAATGCTCACTAACAATAGTAGTCCATGACCTTATGTAGGAACACTGATCAGGTGTGGCTCGACTTTTAGTTCACTGTAGTTCCCAAACATCGCTTAACATTTTCCGTGAATTCTTCAATTAAACTCCAGAACAAAACATTAAATACTTCCACATGGTCTTGTCTCACTGGAGTTAAGAATACGCATACTTTTATGTAGATTGTTATAAAAGCTACTATCATTTGCCACCAGAGTTGTCAGGGTGGGCAATGATGAGTTGAACTGGCTTGGCAGGAAGCACTGATACCTTGGAGTGCATGCTAGAGCAGAAGGTAGAATTAAGCAGTGCCATTGGTGAACTTTGAAAGCTTGTTCTCTAACTCGGTAATGCGTCTCTCCTGGGACTGGACAATCACCTTCAGTGATTTAATTTCATCCATTAGTTCCTCCATGGTTACACGCTGAGGGCAAGAGAGAGAAGAAAATCAATAACAGGCATATTTAAGTTAAAGAGAAACCTGCTTACAGAAGATCTGGCTCCTGTAATCGAGCAATAGATGCACAAATTGAATGTCAAACTTGCTGTGCAGTCAACATTAGATATCACAGCAGAGGTGGACTGTGGTAATAAGTTAATTAGATTTAGGTTCAGTGGGTCCTTCTAGATTGAATTAAATTATCTGAATCATCAAACCTAATGTCAGAATAACTCTTTCTCCACCTTTCCTGCAATCTAAAGTATCCCTACAGTCCTTTCCGACCTTACTACATAAATTAACTATTTTAAACAAAAATTTTAATTTTTGAAAAAATTAAAGTTTTTAACGGGGCTAAAAATAAACTTACGTTTCTTTAAAGTATTTTAAAATGATAAACCTGTGGAATAAATGTTTTAATTTTACTTAATTAACCTCTTACTTTGTTAAAAGCAGGCCAGCAGGATCCTACCTAAAGTACAACCAACAACACCATATTTCACTTTTAAAAAATCAGACATGAATTTTGTTTGGAGTAGTTACTAATTGGGAACTTGTTTGCTTCAGATATTCTCAGGCTCAGCAGTGCTAGTGATTCCCATTTTACATCCAGGAGAATGCCTGACCTGCACAATATCTAATTATACAACAGCATAGCCCAGAGGTGTAACAATAGAATTCCCTTGTGATCTGAACTGAATCATGTGTCTTTCCCATGGGTCTTCATATGTGCTTCTCCAAACTTCCTAAAGATGGACTGAAACACAATGGGCCAGAAATTTGGGTCCCCACGGGTGAGTACGCGCTGTGTACTCACGCGCAGGGCCAACGAAAGTGCTGGTTTCGTGCATGCGCTGGAAACCGGAACTTCCGTTCCCTTGAAGGAAGGTGTTCGGAGGTCAAACACATGCACTGGAGAGGCAGCGCGTACACCTGGAACTTCCGATTTTTTTACAGGTTTGTCCGTGCGGGTAAGTCGCTAGCAGCTGCGCATGAAAAAGGCAGTCGCAAGGCCTGCTTTTAACAAGGTAAGAGGTTAATTAAGTAAAATTAAAACATTTTTTCCACAGGTTTATCATTTTAAAATACTTTAAAAAAACGTAAGTTTATTTTTAGCTCCGTTAAAAACTTTAATTAATTTTTTCAAAAATTATAAATTTTTGTTTAAAATAGTTAATTTATGTAATTTATAGTTATTTTAAAAATGTGATTTAAAAAAAAAAAATATTTGAAGTTTTACTTAGGATTTGGGGCCGATCTCTATTCATAGATTTGACAGGTCTTCCTGTCAACTCTATGAATGGAAATTCCCGGTTCCGATTGGCTCCCCATGGCCCACGTGATCCCAGGGGACGCTGCGAACTATCTTCGCCCCTGGGATACGCAAGCACTGCGCGCCGGCAGCTGGAGGAGGCCCAGGATCGGAATCCCATGCGGCCCCACAGCACAACGACAGGCGCGCTAGGTAAGTGCAGGTCGGGGGCCTGCGCCCGCGGGAAGCCTCCGACCCGAATTTCTGGCCCAATGAGGCAACGCCAAATCTGAGTTAAATTTTATTTTACAGAATGCACAGACAAAACAAAACTCGACTTGCTTCACTCAATCTCGTTTCGCTTTATGAAAGGTGGGGGGGGAAATAATAAACCATATGCTCTGTTCCTGTTTGGGGCTAACTTACTTGTTTTAGCATGGCCTTTGCTTTCTACACAACTCCTAACTGCAAAAAACTGACTTCCTACATTTTAGCTTCCACCTTCAAACCTGGAGCTTCAGATTTCTTGTTTAGTAACCTGACCAAATGCCCGTTTGTCCTTTGTCCTTTTCTCTATTTTCCTATCCAATGGGAGGGTTGTGACTCTGATGTTTCCCTTTGCCCCCCCCCCCCCCCCCACCAACAGGGGATCACCAATAGACCGGACAATAAGCTAGATACCTCTCCTCCCCCCTTGAGGTAAAAGCTTAAAGACAACATCTTCTGCTATTTGCAAAGTGAATGGGGTCATCCTGGCTAACAAGCCTGGGACGAGACAATTGACACTATTTTGTATCAGTTTGAAATAGACTATAGGCCCATGACATTTCACAAACTGGCTTGTCTGGCTTTAATACACATCTTCAATGCCTGCAGCCTGAGGGAGGGGAGGGGGGGGGGCGGGGGGGAGAGAAGAGATGATCACAGACGAGCCCAATTCTGTCCTTAACCAATGGCCACACGTGCACTTTCCAACAGGGTTCAGTGGTCTGAAGTCAGGAATGGCAACCCTGGTTGATTTCTTTCCCTCCTCTTTAGCCTGGGGATATGGAGTTCAATTGTCGTGCACCCACTGCCACCCAAATAATTCTGCCGCGAACTGCAGGACAGACCTTGAACTGAAAACTGATGAAAAGGCAACGACGCTGTCAGAATACGTACAGAAAAACTGGATTCGCAAGTGGAGTAACTTCGTCGAGGTCCGAGAGGTGGCTTGTTGTCCAGAATGTTCTTCTTGGCAAATTTAAGTTCTCTGTTTTTTGCCGGAATGTAACCATCTCTCAATGAGATGAGCACGGGATCAGCATTCTTCCCCGAAATCCACTCCTCAGCATCTAACGCTGCTTCGGGGCCTTGAGTGTCTGGGTACAAGTCGTCTTGGAAAAGATCGGACTGCAAAATTCATAGGAAAAAAGAAAACGTATCTTCAGCTGTAGTGACCACCTGGGGAGATTCCGATTAGAGTGGTAGAGCGCACACTGGATTGTGACATGCTCCTCACTCAATTCCACAGCTTTGGTCAGCATCGACAGACAATTTGTTGAACTGTTATTTAGTGTCAGGGCAATGAATCGGATGTGTTAGTGACCTTCATTTTAATAAAGTCACTACCAAGAATCAGTTTTAGTTGTTGAAGGTCAGCCCAATCACATATCTGTCCTAAATGATCAATGACACAGGACTTTAAAATGATGAATTATCTTTGAGAAAGATAATAGTTCTATCCTTTCTTGCTACTTTCAGCTCCTTGGTGTTATTTTTGATGATATTCTCAAGTACCTTTGCTTCTTTATGGTCCATATACACAGCATGGATCATAGGATACACAAGGTGATGTAAGAAAACTACTAGGCACTTGGTCTAAGCGTTAAACAAGGCTTTAATCATGTTTTTCAACATGGAGATCTAGTTGTGTCCTTCACTAGTTCCTATTAAAGAATGTCCTGAGCAAGCTGGGCCCATGCCCGAGTATTTATACTCTCCCTGGACAGCACCACCAACAGGCCGCCCAGTATTATTACATAAGTCATTTCCACGTGAATGACAAGATTCATGTCACAAGGTGCAAACCAATTTCTTGCGTAGACCCACAAGGGAAATTTTATAAAAACTGTGCTCCCGAAGTGGAGCCTTTCCTGCTGGGAGCACACATGGGGAAGCTGGGGCCTGCTCCCCACAACTTACTGCGTTTTAAAAAAAACTAATGGATGGAAAATACTGGGCTGCGTGCGCCCAAATTCCCCGAGTTGCGCTCCTGGTGCGCAAGACTCCATGCAAGGAACATGGGGCCAGAATTTGCGGTCGGCATGACGGTGCACTCTCAGAATGTGCTATCATACTGCCTTTCAAATTGACCGCAGGTTCGGGATTTCCAAGCGCATGCGCTAAATCCCGAACTTGCGGTCTGTCAAGTTTTCGACAGCACACCTGCTACGCTGCACGTTTCAGCTGCCCACTGGAATCAGCGTGCTGGCACAGAGTTGGGCTAATTGCCCACCCACCGCGCACCAATTACGTAATTGTTAAGCTACCCTGGAGTTCTTAAAATTTCCGGACCTTACGGAAGTTAGATTTTAACAGAAAGTTCCCATGTATTTTGGATCATACACTGTCTCGAGACGCACCGCAATGAAAATACTGCAGAGTACCGGTCTACTAAACCACACAAAAATCACAGCACAGGATCAGTCTTTAACCTTTGCGACCAAAAAAAGAGATAAACTGAACAAAACCATTAAAAAAAATTACAGCAAGCTCTTTTTAGTGCTTCCAAAGTGATTGGAACAGCTGATTTAAAGGGCATTTGTTGGCTTCAAATTATGCCTTGCAAAGCAGAAAATTACAATTGGTGAAACAAAGGTAAGAATAAATGTAAATAAAACTAAAATTCCAGGAATTGGTTGTTCTCCCCCCCCTTGCTATTTGTTTTTGTCTGAGATAAATGATCTTTCCAGTCTCACGGTGTCAATATGGATCAATTTTAACTTCAAAATATCTGTTGCTAAGTTGATTTTTTTAAAATCTAAGAGACTATACTGCAGCATCTCGATTTCAAAATTCTCATCCTTGTTTTCAAATCCCTCCGTGGCCTCGCCCCTCCCTATCTCTGTAATCTCCTTCAGCCCCACAACCCCCAGAGCTCCTCTAATTCTGCCCTCTTGAGGATCCCTGATTATAATCACTCAACCATTGGTGGCCGTGCCTTCTGTTGCCTAGGCCCTAAGCTGTGGCATTCCCTGCGTAAACCTGTCCGCCTCTCTACCTCTCTTTCCTCCTTTAAACACTCTTTAAAACCTACCTCTTTGACCAAGCTTTTGGTCACCTGCCCTAATTTATCCTTATGTGGATCGGTGTCAAATTTTGTGTCTTAAAATACTCCTGTGCCGCGCCTTGGGATGTTTAACTACGTTAAAGGTGCTATATAAATACAAGTTGTTGTTGTTTAAAAATTGGATGCAACTGTTACATTTTCCCTCCTCGTCTCTTTCGGTTACTTGTGCAATTGGCTTTTCCTCTGCACTGACCTTTCGCGGCACCGTCATTGTAATAGGCTCACACTTCCGCTCGTGCAATTTGAAAAACCTATAAAGAAAAGGGCAACAAATCAGATCCCATTAAACGTGCAAAGGAGATGGAAAAACAAAATGGGCTGAGTCACGATTATTTCTCCGCAAATACATTTCTACCTTACACAGGGAGTGATGGCTAGCTGGGAGCGGTCGCAGGGAGTGCTTTACATACACAAGGTGCAGAGACTACAACGCTGAACTTCCAAGTGACTTGTAGCAAATGATCCCAACCCCATTACTGTCCCAAATGTCTATAATTTCCCCTTCAATATCAAGGCATGGATTTTCCTATAAAGTCCGCCTGATTTTCAAACAGTGTTTTGGACAGGCGGGGTCGGAAAGCGGGTGGCAATCCAGCCCCACTGGAACACTGCCCACTTTGTGCTTGCTGGATTTTCTGATGAGTGGGACCAGCAGCATTGGAAGCACCCACCGCGAACAGCCAAGCACTTTAATGCATGCAGGTGCCAAACTTTAAACACACCCATTTGAAATGGGTGACATGGGATGCTGGCAACATTAAATGTACTGGAGGGCACAGCAAGGATACAATGATAGAAAAAGAAATAACAACAGAAAATGCTGGAAAAACTCAGGGCAGCATCCGTGGAGAGAGAAACGGAGTTAATGTTTCAGGTCGAAGACACTTCGTCAGAACTGGGAAAAAAAAGCAGGAAAAGGGATAGATTTTAAAGCAAGTGGGGGCTGGGAAAAGGGGGAGGGGATAAAAGGACAAAAGGGAAGGTCGGAGATAGGATAGAAAGCAGGAGAGATTGAGAGACATTAAGAGATATTCAAGGTACAAAGGGTGGCTCTAGATGAAGTGTGAATGGCCCGGGCAGAATGAAGGACAGCTGTCATGTGGGAGGGAAGAAAAAAGCCCAGACGAAAGTGTGGATTAAAAAATAATGATATAAAGGTAGGCACATTTCAGCCATTTCTTTACTACTTTTCTACAATTTGTAATTTATCTATTTCTTTCTCTCAGCATCGTTACTGCCACCAATGGGTTTCCCAATGGGAATGCCCCCCCCCCCCCCCCCCGACAGGTTTGGAAGAGGACGACAATCTTAATTAAGGATGGGATGCCAGGTAGGTCAAGCTGCATGAAGATGCTCTGTGCCCAACCTCCAGAACCCGCACTGCTGCATCGGCAGGAACTTGCCCGACCTGATTTTGACAGGCTTAATGCTGGTGGAGGCGCCGTTTCCCAAAGAAAGCTAATGGCACTATGACGATGTGTGGAGGCCTAATTAACCATAATGCTGGGTGTTTCTTCCTTCCAATCACGGGATACTTTTACTGGTAAAGCATAAAAGGTTAGCTTAGGGTGATCGACAGTACGCAGAGCCTGATTGGGCGTGGCCCCGTCAAGAAGCCACGAACCATTTCTGCAGGCCCAGGCACACCTTCCTGGCAATGATCATGAGGGACTTTCTTCTCAGGGCCTGGGTCAGCACAGGGGCAGCATTGGGATGGCACACTTGGCTCCAGCTCCTTGCAGGGATGCCGCAATGCAGACCTATGGGGCTGGTGCCCTGGAGCTGCACAGAGGATTGCCGTCCTCACAAGCACCTTATGCAGCACTACCTCCACTTCAGCAGCCATTAGGCAAGCTGTCTTGCTACAACTGTACAGGGTGTTGGTGAGACCACACCTGGAGTACTGCGTACAGTTTTGGTCTCCTTATTTAAGGAGGGATATACTGGCATTGGAGGCAGTTCAGAGAAGGTTCACTAGGTTGATTCCTGGGATGAAGGGGTTGTCTTATGAAGAAACGTTGAGCAGGTTGGGCCTATACTCATTGGAGTTTAGAAGAATGAGAGGTGATCTTATTGAAACATATAAGATACTGAGGGGGCTTGACAGGGTAGCTGCTGAGAAGATGTTTCCCCTCATGGGGGAATCTAGAACTAGGGGGCTTAGTTTCAGAATAAGGGGTCGCCCATTTAAGACGGAGATGAGGAGGAATTTCTTCTCTCAGAGGGTCGTGAATCTTTGGCATTTTCTTCCCCAGAGAGCTGTGGAGGCGGAGTCACTGAATATATTCAAGATGGAGATGGACAGATTTTTGAAAAACAGGGGAATCAAGGGTTATAGGGAGCGGGCAGGAAAGTGGAGGTGAGGCCAAATCAGATCAGCCATGATCTTATTGAATGGCGGGGCAGGCTCGAGGGGCCGAATGGCCTACTCCTGCTCCATGTTCTTATGTTCTGTCGGGTGCTGGACAGCTCAATCACTTCACTGCAGAGTCCAGACTCAATGCCTACAATTTGGGTTTCCCTTTCCATTCATTTTTGACCGTCTTTTCTTCGTCCCCAGCCTCTTCGGTTTTGGTAAAGGCTGATAATGGGTTGAGATGTCTTTTGAGCCGTACCAAAGTTTTTGAAAATTTCTGTCCCCTTATTTTGGCATCAGCCTTTAAGTGTCACCACTCCTTTAAATTTTACACCACACCTCCCGCCCACCCCACACACCACCACTAGTGTGCTTCCCACAGCCGTAAAAATCTACACCTTAACTTATACAGTACTAAGGAGCTGACCTAGAAATTGTTTTCAAACACACCCCCTCCATTTGAGTTGGTCTAAAACTCGCTAGTAGCCATTCCGGCATAGATTATGCTAAAAGCGGACAATCCAGGTTTTATATTATTAATTTGGATTTACCAGGATTTGAACCGGTACCAATAGCGATGGTCACTGCGGATATCGCTATCTGTGAACTGTATGTTAACGTTTGATGACGTTCATACTGCAGGATCCATGATTGTAGTGTCATTAATGCACGGGGATCAAAAAAAAACAAGTTTGCTCTGGATTAACAGAAGATCTACAGTCTTTGCATAATTCTAGAGACTAACTATAATAACCTTATTTAAAAAGTGTTGTATTATATCTCAGAAACTTTTCAAAGCACTTCACACAATGAATTACTTTCAAGTGCAGTCACTGTGGACAGGTAGGCAAACACGGCAACCATTATACACCAGCAACATCCCACAGGTAGCAGTGAGATTAATGACAAGTCAATCTCATTCTTTGGTTGCACTGGTTTGAGGGAGAAATGTTGGCCAGCAGAGTTTGCTACTCTTCTTTGAATGGTGCCATTGGATCTTTAAATTTCACCTAGACCACCAGAACAGATAAACTCAACCTTGGGATGAAAGTATCACCCGATTTTCCTCTCCCTCCCAATGTAAAGTCCACTATCACCTTTTCTTGATGCAACAGCTAAGGCCAGTGATTCAATGTGGGCACTTATGGCTCTGAACCTACATCCTTGAGCGTTGACACTAGTTACCTCCAGTGATAGGTCTTTACCTGAAGAGTACATGTTGAAAAAACAGCATTATCTTCAATAACACCAGGTGTGATTTTGCTAAATTGCCTATAATTCCATCATTGATGGGTTGAAGCAAACAAAAGCCCCACTGACCTTGCAATTTCACATCTGCTGACATCCAGGCCTCTCTTTGTCATGAAGCCCATTCCCCTCTGTGGCTCCTTACTGCTGAACGTGCTGAGGTAATGAACATACGGAGCTTCATTCGTGATTTCAAAATACCGAATACTGCTATCGCCCTGCACACAAAGAGAAATCAGTCTCCAAAGAGGAAGCACAGAAGACTGGACCAGAGTGAACAGGAATCTTAATTTTGCAAAACATGTCTAGTGGTTTTACCGTAGCAAACCTCAACATATAGTAGGTAGATTTTAGGAATAATGGGATATCTTCCAGGACTTGGGGCCCAAGATCTAACTTCAACATTTTCCCTTTTTTTAGAAACATAGAAGATAGGAGCAGGAGTAGGCCATTCGGCCCTTCGAGCCTGCTCCGCCATTCAACGAGATCATGGCTGATCATCCAAACCCTAGCACCCGGTCCCTACACCGACAGCCATCCCACCCAAGCCAAGCCCTATCCCCATAACCCCGTAACCCCACGTATTTAATCCCCCCTAACACTAAGGGCCAATTTTTTATCATAGCCAATAAACCTAACCCGCACATCTTTGGACTGTGGGAGGAAACCGGAGCACCCGGAGGAAACCCACGCAAACACGGGGAGAACGTGCAAACTCCACACAGACAGTCACCCGAGGCCGGATTTGAACCCGGGTCCCTGGCGCTGTGAGGCAACAGTGCTAACCACTATGCCACCTCTAGTACAGGTTAAACTGCATGATTAAAAAAACAAAATCACTCACTGCTAATCTTTCTAATTCAGGGAGTGAAAGTTCCTAGGCTGCTAGGCCGGAATTTTGCCAGTCCTCAGAGTGCGGGATTGGAGGTGGGACCGCTGTCAAAATCGCAAAGATTGACAGCAGGTAGGAAACCTACTGTCAACCCGCCTCCAATCAATCTTCCCAAGTGTCGGGTCCTCGATTTGCGTATGGACCTGACACCTAGCATTGGGAAGAGGATTATAGCCACTTGCCTGACTGTTAACAGGTACTTGATACTTGTTAACAGGCTCTTTTTCAATTTTGCCGCTTCTGCCTCGGGTTTCCTGACGTCTAGACACCACGCCAGGTAAGTGTGGTGTGTTAAGAGTCTGCTGTAATGTTTCTGCATTGATGACAGCTGCAGAAATAGTGTGAAGGATCCAATGGTGCACTGCTGAGTTTCAGAGGTAAAGAAATGTTGGGAAAATTATTTTTAATGCATTTTCACTTTTCTGTAGGTAACAAGTATTGAATTGGCTGTCCAGTCCCACCTCATTGAGAGAAACTCTCTCACCAGTGACAGATCGCTTCTGTAACCTCACTTGCAGCTGCCATCTGTTCTAGCCTAAGGAGGGAGTCACTGGAGAGCCTGGGTGCAAGAGCTCACCTTTGTACAGTGATTGTTGGTGTTTGCAGCACCTCAATGCTGTCAAACACTGAGAAATGAGCTGTGAAAGAAAAATTGTGCGTGGTCCCTTTAAGGAAACCGGCAGATGACGCGTCATCATGTAATCTGACCGGATTCCTCTTAATTGGCCGGCAAGCCCGCAGGGCGGGCTTAAATAGGCCAATCGACGTAAAATCACGTCCGTGGGCTGGATGAAGTTGGGGGCGGGACTGGAACCCGGAAACCAGCTGACCCGCTCCCAAGTCGCATCCATTTGCAAAATCGTGGCCGTACTGTAACAGTCCACTTAATCCTTTATTGGGATTTTTCCCCCCCTCAGTGTGTACACCACAGCAACGGGGGTGTATCTAAAGCCCTACCATAAGCACCATTATATAGCACAGTACGTCAGCAGAAAAAGAGTACAAAAATTGTTTTATTAAAATGAGAGGTAAGGAAGTTCTTCAGAAAGTATAAGTAACAATTGGAATGGAGTTGTAAGTGGGATCATGGGGTCATAAATCTTGGGAGTTATTTAAAGCACAGTTGCATGCTGCAATGAGGAAACTAGATTTTTCTAGATGGATGAGACAAGATGGGCTGTCTGGTCTTCCTCATCCATATTTATGGAATCTTGTGCTATAAAAAATTACGAATCCATTCTGTTATATGAAACATAGCATAAACACCATATATGGTCAAGCAACCATGTAATAAAGAAGATATTCCACAATTACTTGGACAATTAAAATAAATACACATTCACAGAATAATAATCTGATGTGATCTTAAAGACCCAGCCATACACAGGTCCATTACAACGATAGAGTGGGGTTAAAAAGAAGTGACTCCACTCGAAAAAGGTTTGGCAAACCTCTGTTTGCTTGAGGCCCATGTATCATTTCTGTCATGGCAACATCATGCACCGGTGATGTGTTAGAACATAAGAAGTAGGAGCAGGAGTAGGCCATACGGCCCCTCGGGCCTGCTCCGCCATTCAATAGGATCATGGCTGATCCAAATCTAGACTCGCGTCCACTTCCCTGCCCTCTCCCCGTAACCCCTAATTCCCTTATCTGCTAGGAAACTGTCTATCTCCATTTTAAATTTATTTAATGTTGCAGCTTCCGCAGCTCTCTGGGGTAGCAAATTCCATAGATTTACTACCCTCTGAGTGAAGAAGTTTCTCCTCATCTCAGTTTTGAAAGGGCAGCCCCTTATTCTTAGATTATGTCCCCTAGTTCTAGTCTCACCCATCAGTGGAAACATCCTCACCGCATCCACCCGATCAAGCCCCCTCACAATCTTATATGTTTCGATAAGATCGCCTCTCATTCTTCTGAACTCCAATGAGTAGAGTCCCAACCTACTCAACCTTTCCTCATACGTCAACCCCCTCATCTCCGGAATCAACCGAGTGAACCTTCTCTGAACCGCCTCGAGAGCAAGTATATCTTTTCTTAAATATGGAAAACAAAATTGCACGCAGTATTCCAGGTGTGCCCTGTGACTGCTGACTCAAAAAAGTTGGCAAATCATTATCGTGAAGGCAATGCTCTTTTTAAAAGAAAGTATTTTTTGCCAAAGTACAGATAGAACTATTTTTCCCCCAAACAGCAGCACCAATCTGCAGTATGGCCTTATCACACTTTCAGAAATGACTCAAAATGCTTTATACACAATGAATTACTTTGAAGTGCAATGACTGTTCTTACATTACAACATTAATACTTCCTGCATTACAACAGTGACTGCACTTCAAAAGTGCTCCATTGGCTGTAAGGTGCTTTGGCATGCCCCGAGGTTATGAAAGGAGTTGTATAAATGCAAGTCTTTCTTTCTTATGGCAGCCATTTTGCACACAGCAAGATTTCGCAAACAGCAATGAGATGAATAACCAGCTAACCCACTCATTGGATTGTTTACATCAAACCATTGGAATGAACTATTAACACATCAGTAATCCCTCACCTTTCCACAGAGGTAGACTATACTGGAGTCTGGATCATAAAATGGCAGAAGCACTCCATTGCTGGTGTCCATTTCCTGAAGTGCTATTGGTTCATCAAAATTTTGCTACATGGAGGGGAGGAAAAAAAATCAAATTTAACTCTGTCCATGTTGATTGTCCACTGCTGCATGCAACTAATTAATAGTATAAACCGTTCGCACAAAATAGGCAACTGGGGGGGCGGGAAACGATGTGGTCAACACGAGTGTTATTCGGGGAATGCGACTGCCTTTCCTTCATCTAATAGTGTAGAGAGGTCATTTTGCACTTTTTGACACAGTGCATAAGTACATGCAGATTAGAAGGCTACTGCAGTCAGCTTTCAATTGCACTACAATGATGGTATTAGTGCAAAGCAGTTTCCACTCACCACCCACAGTGAGCTTGTGCAGTGAATATCTGGAATTAGAGCCTGAGCCAACTCCAGATCTAGCTGCCTTTACGCTAAGGGGGAGTTTCATGCAACGCCCACCCCAGGTGCAGAGCCTCGCCCGCCAGGAGAACACATTTCAATCGGAGGGTGTGTGTTCCCAGTGATTTTCTGTCCATTAAAATGAAGAGAAAAGATGGAGCTGTCTTGGCAGGTGAAGCGCCACTCCAGGAGACTGACTGATGACACTGGGGGTGCATTTACACCATGATTGTAGTGTAGGTATGACGTGAAACTGCTTTGGACTGCCGTCATAGTGTAAATGAACGCTCAGGGTGCAGGAGGATCAAGTATAACATCTTAATTTTCCCTCCAACTCCTGTGTCATGTGTCAGATTGTGAATACAATGCAAATAAAACATCTGATTGTAAGAATCAAAGAGAAAGAATACAGATTCAGAATCTTAAAAAAAAACATCTTTAGATGATGAACATTTGGGGCCACTAACTAAAATCAGCAATATCCTTGAAGTTCATAACTTTCATTTAAGGGAAAGGTAATGTGAACATAAAGTACTCAACACTCGTGTGATCCAAGTAATTATTTTTTTTACTCAGTTTTCTTTCCTGTTTCAAAGGCTCTACTGCAGAACTTAAAAAAACTCTCACTTTGTTGCGTTGAAGCAGCCACTGTCTGGCGCAGTCAAGTGGAGGGAATCCCACTGGGTTCATGAGCGCAGCCACTCGATTTTCAAGCTGACCAGCTGTCACTTCCATCGAGTGACTGGGCCAATTCTCCGCCTTGATTTCTGTATTACCCTCCTCTTTTCTTCATCTGCCCAGGACGACCCCTGCAGCTGACAGGCAGGTTCATGACCGACTCCCCAGGCTGGCACGAACACCACCCTGTAGCCAGGAGCTAGGTCGTGACAGCCATTGCCCATCTCCTCCTGCTGCGAGGTGTCATATTCTCCGTTCAGTGCATCCCCATTTAACAGGGCTCAGATTGGAGTGAGATTTGAACCGCTGTTCCATCAGTGGACTGTGGCACTGAGCTTTAGTGCACCAGCACTGCAGCACATTGGTGTTGCCAGCACCCTGCACTGTATTATCTTATGTTCTAAGCTCTTTTATCACGCTTGCTAAGCAGGTTTTATTATTAAAAATAATAGCTTCGAAATGAATGGCAGTCACGATGGCAGATAGCTGACCAGCATTGGACTGGAACAGCAATGCAAATTCAGTCCACAGAAAGTGTTCATTCAGCTGTGAAATGTAACGAATTAACAGGCACAGGTTTTTCCCGACTCGTGTCAGTGCTTCAGAGCGCCGGGGTGCGAACATTCTGTTTAATTTGATGACACAAAGTGCTCCCAAATTAATATTAATTTATGTTAATTTGACAGACACTTTCCGGTGCAGTATTGCTGGTTACCCTACGACCAAGACTCCAGCAGGTCCTTGCATTCAAGCTCAAGCTTCGACTGTCTTGAAGGGCATAGCTGACCTCAACAAACAGCTGTTTGCCCCATTGTTAGTTAGATGGATGTCTCCTCAACGCTACAAAAGCAGCTTTAATGGTAACTTCTTATCTTTCAAGGTGATGCACACAAGCCCGAGGGTCAGGTGGTTTCCTCCCAGGACTGTACCAACTCACAGTGGACACCATCAACTAAAACGATAGCAAAATACTGCGGATGCTGGAAATCCGAAATAACAACAGAAAATGCTGGAAAAACTCAGCAGGCCAGGCAACATCCGTGGAGCGAGAAATAGAGTCAACGTTTCGGGTGAAAACCCTTTGTCAAGACTAAAGAAGCACAGGAAATGAACTAGATGACGAGGCCAGGCTGGGAGAGAACAAAAGAGAAGAGATGGTGATAGGACTAGTGGAGACAAAAGACGGCTCTAGATTAGGTGTGAAATGCGCTGGCAGAGTGGGAGACAGCTGCCATGTGGGAGAGACTAAACGGTGCAAGGAGTTGGGGTGGAGCCCAGGGCTGATTACTCTCCATCCCAGTCTGGGAGGAGATGCTTGCCGCGCTCCGCGCTGCGCGCTGCCCCCTCCCCCCCACCCCCCCGCCACTGAAGGTGATCAGCAATTCAGTGCATGGAAGATATCAAAGGCCCAACTCTGGACCACTTATTGAATCATTAGTTCTTTTTAAACAAAGTATGAGTACTCTGGCTGCTTTTTTTAGTTTGCAATTCACTGGACACAAACATGGTTTGAGTTGAAACATTAATTCTTTGATATTTCAATTACAGGTGGCAGTTTTCCACTTTCCCATCATGCTAGTGTGTTGTTTATCCTCTTTAAGAGAAGCACACCCATGCAATCCACACTTCACTCCAGAGGCCAGGCCTTTGCATCATCCATATAGCAATTCACCATTAATACTGCCTGATTATAATCTAGATTAGCAAAGGTCTGCCAGAACTGCTATACCAAGTACAGCCTGGTCCTATCACCTTTATTTGTTAGAAAAGCACTTAATGTAAGAGAGTTTCTGGGGCAACCCAGACCTTTCATTTCATTAAAAAAAAGATTGTCTTATGAAAATAATTTCCGATACAATGGTTGTGAAAACCCTGCATTGGCAAAACAGCTGTCTGTGTGTTCTCTGGGGGAAGCACAGACGGCAAAGTACTTTCCGCCTTGAAGCCGATGGGACCATGTTCTGTGAAATGACACCAGCCAGCCGGAACTGCAGGTAGCAGCAATCCTCGATGAGAGCATTGGGCTGGAACAGCAATGCAAATTCAGTCCACAGAAAGTATTCATTCAGCTGTGAAATGTAATGAATTAACAGGCACAGGTTTTTCCCGACTCGTGTCAGTGCTTCAGAGCGCCGGGGTGCGAACATTCTGTTTAATTTGATGACACAAAGTGCTCCCAAATTAATATTATGTTAATTTGACAGACACTTTCCGGTGCAGTATTGCTGGTTACCCTACGACCGAGACTCCAGCGGGTCCTTGCATTCAAGTTCAAACTTCGACTGTCTTAAAGGGCACAATTTAACCACCAAAATCTGTTGTCAGCAGATTTTAAGGAAAAAGGCTCATCATGCCAGCTGCCTGCTTGCACAGGAGCACGTTTCAACACCAATCGGCTATTCTTACACCCAGCGTGATTTTTCTTAATTTGTCCCGATTTTCTTGCGACGAACTTCCTATGACAAATCACGGCACTCCGGGTCTAATCCAGGCAGAGCACCACAGTGAGACACATCAATCACCCCCAGTGAGACACATCAATCACCCCCTGCACCTTTCAGCTCTTAGTTTCATTGTGTCCACTCCAAGACACGACAAAAGAGCAACAGTATTCCACTTGGGAAATATTCATTTCTGACAAGGGTGGAAAAGGATCCATTTTCGATCCTGCATCCCTCGGAAGGTCTGAAGCAAATATTTCCACTGTGAGAAATAGTGAGAAAGCCCTGGAACTCCTCCTGGTGGCCAACTATGAACCACACCAAATAACAAAATATAACACACAGCTACTGATGTTCAATCAACTCTATGTTACTTTCCAGCACATATGCTCATTTTTGTTCCTCATTATTTTTGCTGTTTGGTTTTAAAATACTGTTTATTGTTCTTAAATATTCCTATTTTGACAACTAGTTGCTAATGGATGATGCACATTGGCCTTTGTTGATATTGAATACTACCGGGTCCCATAACCCCAGCTCTCTCTGACTCATTCGGGTGAATCCTGTGGTGAAGATGTTTCCCTCTTTGGTAAAAAGTGCCCTCATAGGCCTCATGCCTTCATGAGGGGCCAGTTTTTCCTGAAGGAGAAAACAACAGTTACACGACAAAAGAGCAACAGTATTCCACTTGGGAAATATTCATTTCAGACAGAAGTCAAAGGGTGGAAAAGGGCCCATTTTCGGTCCTGCATCCCTCGGAAGGTCTGAAGCAAATATTTCCACTGTGAGAAATAGTGAGAAAGCCCTGGAACTCCTCCTGGTGGCCAACTATGAGAAATACTCTCTTATCTGTTGATGGGAGTCAATTGTCACAGGGGTTTACAGTGTATACAAACCCATGTTTAAGTTTCTCCATGAAGAAATGTGTTTGCTGGCAATTTTTTTTTAACCAATGTGGATTAGTTTGGCCTATTTGTTCTATGGTGAGGAATTCTAGTCGGGATAGAAACAGATGTAAACAAATAATAGTCTGCTCCTTCCCCATTTTAAGCCTCTCTTTACACTGTGGCCAGTTGGCACATAACACAGAACTCTTACAGACAGTCCGATCTGATAACCGAAATAATGGAATTTCTCAATGCCGTCAGATTACTTAATATGTTTCTTTTAACGGTACAATCCAATTTTGAGGAGAACATGAATACAATTGCTGAAGATGATCAAACTCCTGTCATGGGGATCGGTAATGATTCTATCAAGAAGAGGAAGTCACAGAGCTGGTCTGCAATAAACAGCCAATTTGGTCTGTATTTGTGGTGCATTCAGTGATTTTCTGTTTTAAAAAGGTATTGATCCTGTAATTACATTAGGATAAATTATGGAAACGTTTCCCCTGATGCTAGAGGTTTGTAGAAATTTGCAGTATTAGTAACATTTATTGGTTGGTCAGATAAATCCCATTACATTACTTTCACTAAAGGCCATCGTTACCTCAATGGGGTAGATTTTGTGAGGCGAGGCTTGACCAGTGAACAGAAGGGATTAGAACCACTGGGACATCTGGAGCACCGAGCCTCGCGCACGCTGACCTCTGAGCCACACTGACCGCCTCGAGTGAGGTTCCCAGGCCTATAGCAGAACCGTTCAACATTGTCCAGACAGCCCAGATCCTGGTACCCCCTACTCTGAAATCTCCAACACTCTCGTGCAGCAAGTCCTCCAGAAATTACAGGGATAGTTTTCTGACTCTGTGCTCCCTAAATTTCCAATATCCACTTCCGCTGGGCGAGACTCCTCACCAGGAGCACAAAGTCAAAAAATGGCACCCTTATAAGTTGCCTTTTTGTTAATTCGAGAGCTGCAGTCATAATTGGAAGTTGATCAACACATTAAACATTGAAAGGATCTTTTAGGTTTTTCCTTAATGAATCATTGCTGGGGTCTGGGGTCTGACCATTTCCTTTACTGCTCTCTAAAGCTATAATGATTAAAATGCTCGGCCTCATCCAATAGAACCATCGCAACGGCTGCCAAATGGCCACTTCATCTTCTGCCTCAGGCTTGCATTTGAGCATAAATTGTTTGGAATGGAGAACGGAATAACAACAACAAAAATCCTACTTCAAGTTGAATTTTCAAGAATTTAAATACACGCACTGACAGTTTGTGAAGCTGCTGCGAGCTTTGACTGCATGGTGATGGTTGTCGAGCACGTTTGTATACGGGGGTTGTTGCTATGGATATGCACTGAGTACTTGAGGGTTGAAGCAATTTGCTGTGGTCCCTGGCGCTCAGTTACAAGTGGCCCTGCTTACATTAACTGGTTATCACGCTTGGAAATTAAAAAATAGTTATGAGGGGAGACTTGACAAACTGGGACTATTTCCACTGGTAGGTGAAGAGGAGATTTTAGAGGCTTTTAAAATTACAAATGGTTTTGGTGGAGTGAATAGGAAAAGACCATTTTCTCTGGTTGGGGAGTCAGTGACAAGGGATCGTCAATTTAAAATAGTCATTAAGAAGAGAGGTTAGGAGAAATTTATTTTCATGGAGAATTGTTGGAGCAAGGAATGCTTCACCACAATGACTGGTTGAGGCAGAGACTGGTCTATCTTTTAAGAAAAAACTGTAAGGATCTAAGTATTTGAAGGAGAGGAAGATATAGAGCTCTGGAGAGAGCAGTGGGATTAGGTTTGGATTACTCTCGCATACAGCCAACCCAAACATGCTGGGCTCAATGGCGTCCTTGTGTGTTGTAAACCTCTATGGGTCACTGTTCTTGTCTGGCCTCATGCAGGACTTCTGGCTCAGTTACCCTGCTGCATCAGTCTGCTTTCCCTTCCTGGGGCGGTGGGGCATCTGTGACAAGCAAGCCTCCAGGAAAGGGAGCCAGGCTACTTAACAAATCCACAGTTCCAGACTCAACATCCCTCGTTTGGATTGGGATATGTCCCAAATGGCATTTCAACCCCAACTTGGTTGTGGGCCTCTTAAAGGTTCCTTGTGGCTGCACTCCACCACAGCTGGGGAGGTGGGGGTAGAGGAGGAGAAAGGAGATTAAGAATTCTGTATCAAAGGCCGCATAGTGGATAAATGAAGGCAAAAATGGGAAGGATTAAGCCAACCAAAATCACAACTGGTCTACCGGTAACCAAAATATTAAGAGTTTTATTTCATTAATAAATGCAGCGAAGCTGCTCGTCCCCAACCTTCATTCTCACAAGTGGAATTAAAACCCTGCAAGGGATTCCACTCAGGGAGTTTGATCATATTCAGCTCGGTTTTTCTTCAATGGCCATTTTGAGGTGTTTGGTTTTGCCCCTCGTTCGTGTTGTGCACCAGACTGCCACCTCCGCGCCCGTCACCAGATGACAAAACACCTCCTACCGGATCCCAGAAGGCCAGCTGCCGCTCGCTCATTTTGCTGAATCCGGTGGTGAAGATTTTACCGTCGGACATGAAGACGGCCCTCATCGGGCGAGCGCCCTCGTGCGCTTTGTCCTTTTCCTGATTTCGTTGGTTAGTAGAGAGCAACACCAGGAACACAAGAGCAAGAGGCATTCAGGAGAAAAAAAAAGGAACATGCCATCACAGCACACAACATGCATCACACCAATCTCTGAAGCGCCCACTTTACAGAATGGTTCATTCCCCCCGCCCCCCCTCAGATTGACCTTTTACAAAACAAATGCAATTGGCCTGTAAAACTGGCAGTAAGGTTCCAACAGAATGTAGAAGTAACCCCCATCACCTGCCGAAGACAGACTCAATTTGGATTTTTGACTCTCAGAATCTGAACCCTGGACTCAAAATTCTGCCAACAACTTTCTACATGCAGTATTTTGCCTTTGGGGTGGGCTCTGCTTGATTGGGTGAGTGGGCTATGGTTGGACTCTGGTTGGGTGGGTGGGCGGGCTCTGGTTGGGTGGGTAGGTGATCTCTGCTTGATTGGCCCAGGCTGGCTCGACACAAGGGACTCGGAAATTCCGCTCAAACTCTGCTGTGTCGGTTGCCTGGTTAAGTATGTGCTGTAGCAAATGCAACTTTTACTGAAAATGGAGCACATCCATCCCACAAGGACTCCTCACAGTCCAAGTTACAAGGATTTCTGATTAACTCTGGAGTGGTTTACTGTCTATTTCTGGCAGGGTCTGCACTTCCCTTAAACTAGTTCCCTCGATGGTATAACCAGCCGCACACCACTTAAACAATTTCTCAAGTCAACAAAAATAGACAGGAATTTAAAATAAAGGGATGTTACTTGATCAGCAACTGTACGTAGGCCTGATATGTGGCTTTAATATTAGCTGCCTCTTGAGGAAGGAGTGCAGGGCTGTGGGACACTGGCATATCGGCACACTGCACTAAGCAGGGGTAGGACACAGGCTCGGCTGATGCCCGCCCCACAATGTCTCCGCCTGGGACAGGCAAAGCTGGATGGAGAGTCTGCACCAGGCTGCTGCTGTACGTCTCCTGGCAGCCGTTCGAGAGCAGACAGTCACGTGGGAGGAGTTTGTACCTGGCCATTCCATAGCAGGAAGGGGGGTGGGTGCGGAGAGAGGGGAGAAAAATCAGGGGAAAAGAGGACAACATACCTGCAAAATAATAACAATAAGCTTCATCTGGTTTAATTACATAGGAGGAAAATGGTGTCTGTGAATGGTAGCTACTTTTCTTTGCTGTTCTTCTGCTGCCTGTGTAAGTAGGACCTAAAAATATCTGTAATCATAGAAACATAGAAGGAAGGAGCAGGAGTAGGCCATTCGGCCCCTCGAGCCTGTTCCACCATTTAATGAGATCATGGCTGATCATCCAAATTCAGTACCCTGTTCCTGCTTTCTCCCCATATTCCTTGGTCCCTTAGCCTTAAGAAATATATCTAACTCCTTCTTGAATATATTTAATGAATTGGCCTCAACTGCCTTCTGTGGTAGAAATTCCTCCTCATCTCTGTCCTAAATGGCTTACCCCTTATCCTTAGACTGTGACCCCTGGTTCTGGACTCCCCCGCCATCGGGAACATCCTTCCTGCATCTTGTCTGTCTAGTCCTGTTAGAATTTTATAAGTTTCAATGAGATCCCCTCTCATTCTTCTAAACTCCAGCGAATACAAGCCCAATCGACCCAATCTCTCTTCGTACGTCATTCCTGCCATCCCAGGTATCAGTCTGGTGAATCTTCGCTGCACTCCCTCAGAAAGGTTCTCATAAAAATATTATGTAAATATGTACTGAACTGTCCATGGATTTGCTGCAAATTGCACGGAGTGGTCCCTGTGAACAGCAGGGGGAGCTGTGCAAGAGGCAGTGTCCTGTACTGCTGCAGGTTCACCACATTTGCACATTTGAAAGAGCGGGCTGGTGTGTATTGACGTGTCCTGCAGGACACTTTTAACCAGGTTTCTAACCGGAGGAACAGCCGGAGACGCACTCGGGCGACATCAGATCACCAACCGAGTCTCCAAGAGAAACATTCATGTAATGTTTAATTTAAAGAACGGGTGGCAAAAAAAAACAACACACAAAATAACCACTTGGCCAACATTCCTATTGTAGTGAGACCAGCTGCAGCACAGGCTTAACCCAGCCGCCAACCCTGAGACACAATAAACAGAGATTCCAGAACAGAATCTGCCTGAACACACCCCAATACAAGGCAAGATATCTGTTTAATAATTCCTAGCAATAGGGAGGTTAGGTCCTTGAATTCTTGTGATTGGAAAATGTCCACTTAAGGATAATCCACGCCAGGTTTCAGTCACCATACTATAAATGTCCCTAAAAAGGTCAGATAGAATTGTGTGGAAATCAATGCTGCTGAACCACATTCATTCTGAGTAAGACTCATTACTTTATGGCTTTTTAACACATTCTGCGCTCTGCCAATAAGGGCACCCTGTATATTAAAATAAGTTTTCAGGCTTCACGCTCAGCGATGGACTGAGATTGGCAGACGTGATTCAACTCAATTTGCCTGGTTCTTGTTCCAGGTAATGAACAATATTTTATGGGCCTGCAGTTAAATATAAAGACCAACATCATATAAACATAACGTCCCTCCAGAACAAATTGAGCCAGGGAACTTGGGAAGAGGCATTGGGCATTAAGTATGAGGCAGGTGCGTCCTCAGAGAAGGTACAGAACTGAGAGGGAGAGTTGTTGCCAAGCCAGTATCATGTACCACCCAGCAGGTGGCTCAACAGTAGTGAAGGAAGAGGCCCAAGAGCTACATGGACCGCAGGGGGGGGGGGTGGGGGGCAAGGAAACTGGGCGGGGGGGGGGGGGGGGGGGGAAAGAGGAAACTGGGCAGAGGGAGAGGAAACTGGGGAGCGTAAACAAAGAATGTTATTCCCTGATTCTATAGGTGCTGGCACAGCTTTCAATTGTGCATGTTAAAAGGCCCCAGGGTTGGTTCTCACTCTGTGCTGAGTTAGTTAATCACAGTCAAGGCAGCCATTAGAGTGCTACAATTGGCTTCAGCACCCCTGGACTCAGGAAGTTGGGGGAGAAAACAATCAGCCAGCGTTGCCATGGTAGCCGGTGACCACCGCAGAAAGTGCTTAAACGTGAGTGTCGGCTGAGGACGGTCAGGCTCGGTATGCTGATGTCCACAGTTGAATAGCCTGTCAACACTCAGCATTTAGGCTTGCAAAAGAAGAAGGGCATTGCGGTGAGGAACTGGAAGGCCGTGAGCACCTGTGGAACTGTACCACAGCAAAAGTTGGTGGGGGGGGAAGAGAAATTTGGAAACAAAATTAAAGGGAAATGCAGAAGGAGAAAAGAACCACATAGTACAATTTTCCACTTGCATTCAGAAATAGGTGAAAGTTGTGATACGCTGCATGGTTTTCAAGTATAACTTCTGGTCTATCCTACAAAAATATTATATTTAGTCTTAATGATGTAGAGAGAATCTGTGGGTATTTCGAAAGAGGCAAAGGTCATTCGGTGGCCAGTCTGTGGTTAGGGACTGATGTCAAACACAGAATCGCAGATTGCTTTGTCTGTTCATCCTGTGATTACTATTGGCTAATCTACCACTATAAACATGCTCTTGCCCAGGAAACTGAAGCATCTATTAAAAACAAAAAGCTTTCAATGTACGATTTACTTCAGTAAATGAATACACGGCATAGTTTAGAATGGTTATCACCGTCACAATCATATTTACAGCTGCAGCCATTGAGTTGTGATGGGCAACAATGTTGGCTGTGGGCACTTCATTATTTCACAGTAAAGATCAGACTTGTATAAATTACTGGTTTATTTCCTGAATGTAAAGACAACAACGGCGCCCGTGGACACTTTGCATGTGTAAGCCTAGACCATTCAGTGTTGGCAGGTTGTTGAACAGTCAGAGGACTTGCCTACGAGATCTTTATGATGAGGGAAATAAACCCTGGCATGGATTGTCCCACTTTGGCATCAGCTGAGCTGTGAGGAGCCTGGTTTGTTGTTATTACTGGGTACCCTTTATTCACTCTATGATCGTCAGCACAACAATACAGTGCGTTAGCCCAACAATAATGTTTGGCTTTTGTCTGCAATTTAAACTATTCGTGTGGCAGTTGTATTTTTATCACAACAGCAGTTGGTCACAGGTGAGCGAGGATGTCCTGAGGTGGTAAAGCATCATTCTCTGATTTTGCGACTGATTTATTTTTGGAGTCAGCGGATAGAAAATCGCATAGAATTAGGTAGAATTTACAGCACAGAAACAGGCCATTCGGCCCAACTGGTCCAGGCCAGTGTCTATGCTCCACCCGAGCCTCCTCCCACTCAACTTCATCTAACCCCATCAGCATATTCTTCTGCTCCTTTCTCCCTCATGTACTTATCTACCTTCCCCTTAAATGCATCTATGGATTTGACAACTTGTGGACTGACGTTGGAGCCCTTTATGCCAGGAATTAGTCTCGTTTTCAGCCTCAGAGTGCAGAAAGCTCCCCCACCCCATGTCTAAACTATACACAGCAACAACCAGCATTGACAGGCACAAGAGTCAGCTAAGTTTCACTATTGAACTAAGCTAAGTGGGCTAAGAACTGGCATCATCTGTGAAGATAAAGTTAGACCACTAGGCTTAAAAACTGAATAGATCATAAAGACACAAAATTCATGAGCAAAAATCCAAATGTGTATTATTATCCCCGTAGCCATGAAGAACCTGCCCCCATGTTTGATGGCATTTGCCCACTGCCACAGGGATAACGAATAATCTGTAAATCATCCGTAAACATTTAAAAAGCTTTCAATTTTCCTCGGCAGATTCCAAATTTAAGAGGCGTGGGGTGAGAATTTGTGTAGGGGCACTGCCAACACATTCTACACAAACAAATCTACAATTACACGAGAAATACCAGAGGAAATGGTGACACAATGTCACTACACAGAGCAACCGGAAGAGCTCTTAATCATGTGTTTTTCTGATATTCTTCAACCGCTTAAACTAATCTGTGCCCACTGGAAAACAAGACCAGCATCTGAACTAAAATTATATAAGGAATCCATTGTTGTTAACTCTGAATTTCAATAAATTTAGATGTAACAGTAAATATTCACCCATGCACACTCCATATTATGACATTAGTTCCTCCTATATTCAAACAATGAAGTACCAGTATTTGATATTATCCAAGAGCATTGTCATTGAATGAAGGATTGTTCTATACATGGTGTCTCAGTCATGTAACTATCTTTTCCCTCTCCAGTGTCAATTTTGCTCAGTGCTCTTGCCTCCAAGTCAGACGGTCGTGGGTTCAAGCCCCACTCCAGGACTTGAGCACGTCATCTAGTTTGATACAGTGCAGTACTTAGGGAGTGCTGCATTGTCAGATGTGCCATTTATTGGATGCGACGTTAAACTGAAGCCCATTCATCTGCCCAGGTAGATGTAAAAGATCCCATGGTACTTGGTACTGTTCACGGGGGAACATGGTGTTCTCCTGGTGTTTTGGCTATCCTTCCAAGCTCAATCAACAGCTGTGGGCAAATCAACCGCCATGTTTACCTACAGATCAACAGTGACTGCACTTCAAAAATAATATTGTTTGTAAAGTGCTTTGGGATGTGTGGAGAGCAATGTAATGTAAATGTATAAATAGTTCAACACACCCACCAAACTTTTTTAAAACTTTAAAATTAAAAGTTTAATAAAGAAAATCACCTCCACACCATTTATTCTGCCGCCAATATGCAACACCAAGAATGGAAGTCCACCTCATGAAGATGATCTCACCAGTGATGCCAAACTGATGACTTCTGAGGAATGTCAATGTGGTGCAAAGGATCACACTACACTGCACCAAAAATCAAAAACATTTTTGATTGGAAACCTGCAGGCCAAGTTGCAGTAACTATTCTATTTCCCCTGACAAACACCATAGCCACTGGTACAGGAGACAATATAGAGGACAATGACTGGGTGTTTCGGGCCTGCACAATACAATAGCACACTTCAGCTGAAAATGATAAAGATTGTTCAGTTTATAACACTGGGAAAAGCACGGCCTCCTGCAGGCCCATGCTGCTGTTAGAGTCTCTAAGTGCACCTTTCTCCTCTCCTGTTCCATGGGCTATATGGGTGCTGTGACTCAGAAGGGAGGTGTCTGTCCTGCTCCCAGCCTTCACACGGCCATTCGAAGCTGGATCAACCTTGCAGCCCCATGGGCTGCCGCATGGTCCTTGATCAGCATTTCCCTACAGCAGTGCCTTTTAAATCAGGAATTAAGACATAGAGGAATCACACCCATCACTCAAGCCCTGCAACTACTATGGCACCACATATTAATGCTCTGACACACTGGACTACTGTATCACCTTCCATTTACTCTACATAATTGGTCTCAACTGAATGTTCACATGGAGGTACACGTGACATTCTCCACTGGAAAAATCGGCTAGCTCAATCTCTTAATTTTGTCTGCCTTCACTTATTGTTGCTCCTAACAATTTCCTAATCTTAATTTAACGTTCAATGGCATTTTCAAATGTTTATTCGGGTGCTACAGGCCTTCTACTTAACAATGACAATGCTCGTTTCAATCAGGACGTCACAGTCCATAATAGCACGCGGCAGCATTCCAAAGGATGGCAATTTAATATATTTGAGTAAAGGCTCAATCGACAGCACACAATCAAATACTGGAACTTCAAAACTCCGTGCAGCACAAACGCGTCACAAGCCAGCGGAAAACCTTACAGCAATGATGCGTTGCTCCCTCGGATCGATGATGCGCACTTTCTTGTCCTTGCTGGTGGTGCAGAGGAAGCTGCCATTGCGGTTCCAGCAAACACTGTAAATCAGGTCACTGTGCAGGTCATCGAGTGTTATCAGGGGCTCTCCCGTCCCCACATTCCAAATAATTATCATATTGTCACTGCCTGGAACAGATACAACCAGATATAGTACAAGGTCAATACTCAGCACCAACTTCGGAAGGGCTGGCCTCTAAGGGAATCAATACAGTTCCTTTGTGTGCTGATTTTATCCAGTATTTCCCCCTCCTCATTTCTGGAAGGCACTGACTCCGCAGAGTACGGCTGCACGGGCACCGCCAGTCTTTCAGTTCCTCACCCAAATTCTTCATGTGTGAGGCAGGACAGTGAGGGTGGACAGGCCATTAAATCACAGAGTCCATCACAGCCAAGCCCTACCCTCCTCTTACCCATATTCACACAAGAACAACTTACATTTATAGAGCGCATTTAACGTAGCAAAACGTCCCAAGGGCGCTTAACAAGAGCGATATCAATAAAAACGTTTTTGACACCGAGCCACAGAAGGACATATCAGGACAGGTGACCAAAAGCTTGGTCAAAGAGGTAGGTTTTAAGGAGCATCTTAAAGGAGGAGAAAGAGGTGGAGAGGCGGAGAGGTTTCGGGAGGGAATTCCAGAGCTTAGGGCCAAGGCAACTGAAAGCACAGCCGGCAATGGTAGAGCGATTAAAATCGGGGATGCGCAAAAGGCCAGAATTGGAGGAGCGCAGAGATCTCGAAGGCAAGTAGGGCTGGAAGAGGTTACAGAGATAGGGAGGGGCGAGGCCATGGAGGGATTCGAAAACAAGGATACGGTTTTTAAAATTTAACACCAAGTTACTTTCCAGCAGGAATTACTGGATAGCGAGCAGGAGTGTTAAGATGCTGTAACATCTCTTGAATCCAGATTCTCTTTGTTCCAGCAGCAGGTCAGGGCCTGGCTACAAGAGTCAGGATCTATTCACTTGCTGATGTAGAACAGCAGCAAAATGTGCAAGAGAAGTAGATTTTTTTTTAAATTCGTTTATGGGATGTGGGTGTTGCTGGCATGGCCAGCATTTATTGCCCATCCCTAATTGCCCTTCTTGAACCGCTGCAGTCCGTGTGGTGAAGGTACTCCCACAGTGCTGTTAGGGAGGAAGTTCCAGGATTTTGACCCAGCGACGATGAAGGATCGGCGATATACTTCCAAGTCAGGATGGTGTGTGACTTGGAGGGGAACTTGGAGGTGGTGGTGTTCCCATGTGCCTGCTGCCCTTGTCCTTCTAGGTGGAAGAGGTCGCGGGTTTGGGAGGTGCTGCTGAAGAAGCCTTGGCGAGTTGCTGCAGTGCATCTTGTAGATGGTACACACTGCAGCCACGGTACGCTGGTGGTGGAGGGAGTGAATGTTTATGGTGGTGGATGGGGTGCCAATCAAGTGGGCTGTTTTGTCTTGGATGGTGTCGAGCTTCTTGAGTGTTGTTGAGTCCAGACAAGTGGAGAATATTCCATCACACGCCTGACTTGTGCCTTGTAGATGGTGGAAAGGCTTTGGGGAGTGAGGAGGTGAGACACTCGCCGCAGAATACCTAGCCTCTGACCTGCTCTTGTTGCCACAGTATTTATGTGGCTGGTCCAGTTAAGTTTCTGGTCAATGGTGACCCCCAGGATGTTGATGGTGAGGGATTTGGCGATGGTAATGCCGTTGAATGTCAAGGGGTGGTGGTTAGATGCTCGCTTGTTGGAGATAGTCATTGCCTGGCACTTGTGTGGCGCAAATGTTACCTGCCACTTATCATCCCTAGCCTGAATGTCATCCAGGCCTTGCTGTATGCAGGCATGGACTGATTTGTTATCTGAGGCGTTGCGAAGATGTGTCCTAATTCATACAAAAGCAGATGGATTTAACAGTAAGTGTGCATTTGGCCTCCATAGAAATCGGAACTAATTTGACGTGTATGATGCCATGGTTACGGATTAAGATTTAACACGCCAACAAAAATTAATGGAGGCGAGGTGCTCCTTGTTGACAGGAGACGGGAGAAATCAGCTAAAAAGATTCCTCTTCCACTGATTTCTCCCATGCAGTGGACAAGGGGCATTTTCAAACACCAGGAGAATGGAAATACTCGCAGGACTGTGATTCTGATATTCCGACTCTACAACCAGCTGACTGCTTGCTGACGGGCAGAGCCGGCAGAGATGGCTGTGGTCATTTGCCTGCACCGGCAGCCAGTATTCAGTCTACGTAGAGAGCGTAGGAGAAGCTTACCGTCTTAAAAGAACAAAAAAAAAATCTAAAAATCCAGACAGTGTTTTCAAAATGTATTGGCTTTTCTACATCTGTTTGAGCTGGACAAATTGTTCAGTTTAACAATAAAAAGACTAAATATTTCCCTGGGTCTGCATAAGTGATACTGCTGTAGATGTAGAATCTGAGTGACAGATTCAAAGCTGTGCGTGCTTTCATTTCCTTCACCCTCCCACCCCCCACAATGTTCTCCTAGGATTTGAAACTGGTCTAAAGTGTCCCAGCAGCTGTCAAGGGAGAAATCTGCAGCTACTTGTCTCATTCTGTTTGGATGCCAGCTGCCATACACAACAGGTGGGACTCACAGCCATCAACAGTACTAGTCTCAGAGGAACACTGACCGTTAAAGGTGATGTGAAAAAGACAACTGTGTCCGACTCAAATCGGAGATCTGTCGAAAGTGCGTCTGCCATCAGACACTAAACCTCATTATTCCACACTACTGGCACGGGCAAAGCACGCCCTCCTCTCAGCTCTCTGCCTTCTCAAGGTTCGAGCTGTGCTCCCACATCTGACAGGGCTTTAGACAAGCCCAGGGAATGTGTGCTGTAAAGGCCGGTCGGTTTGTATTTTATTTTCCCTCTCATTTTCTTCCTGCCCAGTCCTTGCTCCTGAAGGGAAGAAACTCTTTGAGGCAGGGAGCACATTGCCTTCGGTGCCAGCAATCCTCTCCCAAGTGGCTATTCTGCACAGGTGAGCTGAGAAAGCGGATGTTGGCCTCACACCCAGTGACGTAATAAAACTCACTACGCAGTTGGTTTGAGTATAAAGCAAGGCTTTAAACAACTTGTTTCAGAACATGGAGGTCTAGTTGTACTTCACTAGTTCATTGTCTTACAAAATGTCCTGGAAAAGCTGGGCCCACGCCCAAGTATTTATACTCCTTGGACAGCGCCACCAGCTGGCCGTCCAGCGTTATTTCATGAGTAGTTTCTTTATGATGATGAGATTTATAACACCCAGTGTTGTTATGATGTCAGTAAAGGGAAATTTCTTGAATCACATATTGCCGCCATTAACTTATCTTTTGGATGCGCTTGGCCAAAAATGGGCAGTGGGCACGTCACTTCTGGAGAAAAATCCAGAGGTTGCAGCAGAGGCCAGCAAGCTGGAGGAACGGTTCCCCACCACACTTCTCACTTCAACCTCCCCCCCCCAAAAAAAAAAACCACCCCAGGGGAAATCAAGAGGAAAATCTGAGCCTAGGTTTTTAAAGTGAAGAAGTTTCTTCTTTAGATTAAAATGAGCAAAATGGTGAGTGGTATAATCACACAATAAACCATATATCCTTAAACAATTTTACAAGAAATAGTAAGCTAACAGTTGTGTACAAAATGCATTGGCCCGGATATTCCACAGGAATTATACTGGTCTCCCACATAACTCTGGCAGGTCCTCAGGGTGACTCTGAAAGCAAAGATAAATTTATCTTTAAAAGGATAAAGGAGCTTGGTTGGAGATTCAGAACAAAGGGGCATAATCTTAAAATGAGAGCCAGGCCATTCAGGAGTGAAATCAGGAAGCACACAGAGCATAGTAGAAATCTGGAACTACCTCCCCTCAAAAGCTCTCCATGTTGGATCAGCTGAAATTTTCAAGACCGAGATCAATAGATTTTTGTTAGGTAAAGGTATCAAGAGACATGGAGCAAAGGCAGGAGGTAAATGGGGCGGAACAGGATCGAGGGGCTGAATGGCCTACCACTGTTCCTATAGCTGAAAACAGCCATTTATGCTGGAGTTATGGCAGGGGACCTGTAGAACCTCTGTGGGATTTTAGGGCCATAGTATTGCCACTGAAGAAAGTAGCTGCTCTTAACAGGTGGATTGACTGTTGAGCTAAGGCTTATATATTGATATACATTCCTCCATATGCAAAATGAGATGAAAATTGACTAAACACTATGGGGACTAGATAGCAATACCTTGAAGGATTTTATATGGAGAAGGCTCTAATGTACGTGAGGCAGCGCAAGAGTAAATTGACAGATCTGTACATGTGCAAGTGACTGAATTCTTCTCATTCTTTTCATTCAGCAGCCATTTATGTAATGCAGTTGCAGAAGTACAGATTACAATTCATTTCTGTCTCTTAAAAATTATTTCCACAGCTGTCCACAGCTGTTATAGAACATCCATAGCCATGTGGGATTTACCCTTTATCACAATAAGAATGACTCCCCCCACCCAAATCAAGACTGAAAAATCTGGTTTCAAATTATTTTTGCAAGTGCTTGTTATTGTCAGTAAGAAGTGTCAGCTCAACTCAGCGATAGCACTTTAACATCTAAGTCCGAAGGTTATTGGCTCAAGCCCTGCTCCAGGCCTTGAACATATAATCCAGGCTGATACTTCAATGCTGCATTGTCAGATAAACCATGCTTCAGATGAGACATGAAACTGAGGCCACGTCTACCTGCTCAGGAGGACGTAAAAGATTGACAGCACTTTTATGGGTAAGGTAGTTCTCCTGGTCTCCTAGCCAACATTCATCTCTCAACCACTACTACTAAATGCAGATTAGTTGGCCATTCATCTCAATGAACAATCAACACTGGAATGGATAAAGGGAATTGATGCTACTGATTTAATATTGATGAACTATAGCTTTTGCATTGTGATGTTCAGTTAGGTTAAAGTGCTGATCCTCATGTTCAAATATCTTCATGGCTTCTCCCCTCCCCATCTCTGTAACCTTCTTCAGCCCTACAAGCCTCCAAGAGCTCTGCGTCCTTCCAACTCTGGCCTCTTGTGCATCCTGAAATCCCTTTGCCCCCACCATTGACAGCCGTGGCCCTAAGCTCTGGAATTCCCTCCCTACACCCCTCCACCTCTCCTACTTTAAGACCCTGCCTTAAAACCCACCTCTTTGACCAAGTTTTTATTCACCCTCCTAATAGCTCCTTCTTCGGCTCAGTGTTGATTATTGCTTCATTACGCTTCTGTGAAGCGCCTTGGGATGTTTTTCTATGTTAAAGGCATTATATGAAAGATTGAACAGGCTGGGGCTCTTATCTCTAGAAAAGCAAAGACTGAGGGGTAAACTGATAGAGGTCTTTAAAATTCAGAAAGTGTTTGATAGGATAGTGGTAGAAAAGATGTTTCCACTGTGGGGGAAACCAGAACTAGGGGCCACAAATATAAGATAGTCACTAATAAATCCTACAGGGAATTCAGGAGAAACTTCTTTACCCAGAGGGTGGTTAGGATGTGGAACATGCTACCACAAGGAGTAGTTGAGGCAACTGTAACACTGGCATCTATATGACGATGTGGAAACTGCCCAGGTATGTCCTACCCACAAAAAGGACAAATCCAATGCGGCCAATTATCGCCCCATCAGTCTACTCTCAATCATCAGCAAAGTGATGGAAGGTGCCATCAACAGTGCTATCAAGTGGCACTTACTCACCAATAACCTGCTCACCAATGCCCAGTTTGGGTTCTGCCAGGATCACTCGGCTCCAGACCGCATTACAGCCTCAGTCCAAACATGGACAAAAGGGCTGAATTCCAGAGGTGAGGCGAGAGTGACTGCCCTTGACATCAAGGCAGCATTTGACCGAGTGTGGCATCGAGGAGCCCTAGTAAAACTGAAGTCCATGGAAATCGGGGCATGCCCTTCTAAACTGGCGCTGATCACTAAAAATGACAGCCAGCAACCACCTAATGTTTGCAGATGTGGATGCAAGCGACCGCATCCCAGCATGCTCCGTGCATCAGTTGTCTGCACAGAACCGCCTGCTGATACAGGTCAGTTCACCACATTAAACGGAGGTTGTGTAATATTTTTCGCATGAAAAGACAACAGCTGCTGGCAAGACACTGTTACATTATTAGAGCAATGGAAATCCTCAGCAAGACAGTATCCGTGTGTTCAGGCTCGCTTAATTCAAAACAAATCTGCTCAGAACACACATCTGAATTAACATCTCTTCTGTTCCCTGAATGACACTTGCCTCCTGCAACAATGCACCAATTTAATTGGAACAGCTGCAATCAGTCACTTTGCTTTTTCTCAGTCCTTGATTAACTACCTAACACACATTGAACTTTGCAACCAGCTTGGAAGTAACATTTCTACTGAGTGGGGCGGGGATTTGATAAGTAATAAAGAAAATAGAAATTTCACATAAGGTGGTCACTGATAGGCTGAGAAAGTTAAAGGTAGATAAGAAACCAGGCCCAGGTGGACTTCATACAAGGGGACTCAAAGAAATGGCTAATGATATTGATAGCATCCGTATCATTTTTACAGGATCATTAGAAACAGGAGTAATATCCGAAGTTTGAAAAGTAGCTAACCTAACACCAATCTTTAAAAAGGGCACAGGGATTGACGTAAGAAAACTACTAGGCACTTGGTCAGAGTATTAAACAAGGCTTTAATCGACTGTTTCACAACATGGAAGTCTAGTTATCCTTCACTAGTTCCTGTTTACAAAATGTCCCTGAGCAAGCTGGGCCCGTGCCTTGAGTATTTATACTTTCCCTGGACAGCGCCACCAGCAGGCTGCCCAGTATATTTCATAAGTCCTTTCTACATAAATGGTGCGATTTATGTCAGGGATGACTTAAGAAAATACAGGCCAGTGAGCCTAACGTGTTGTAGGTGAAAGAGAGCATATTGTAACACTTAGATAGGTATGGTTGTTAGAAATTAGGGTATCCAAAATATATGGGGTTGTGTCGTGAATAAGACTGTGTTTGCATGACTGTATTAGAACGTGAGACAAAAAGTCTCTTCAGACTGGATAGGTGCTTAGAATAGGGTCCCTGCGGATGTTGTAACATTTTACACTGTGACGGTCACATATGACCTTGTTTCCAGGCTAGCTGCCTGTTGTGTGTGTGCTAGGAAAGTTGTTTAATGTAGCTTTAATTTGGCCATCCAAGGCCCAACGCCTATGTTTCTTCCCTTACTGCCAATAACCATATTAGAATGCTAAGTTCGGATTTTGACTTTGTTTAACAAAACTGCTTTAAAATGCATAAGTTAACCAGTGTATGAGAATAGAATAGAAGATATCTTTGGGAATTTAATTATTCATTCCATGGTACAATAGTCTGATAATGAAAGTGTTAGTTTTGCATAGCTAAAGCTGCTAAATAACTGATAACAAGCAGTTACGAACACCTGATGGCCGAGAATGGCATGCCTGACTCCAAACTAGGGAGGATAGGGACAAAGGAGATAAGAGAAATTCCGATGGGTCGGCCTTCAAGACGTATAAACAATAAAGCATGTGTAATGATTGTGAAGACCCCTCCTGGAGGGAGGATCTTCATCTCGAAGTTGAGACAAAGAACTCGACGTGCCATTGGGCACCTTGGTTTAGGAAGAGCCCTTACAGGTTAAATGGTCCTGTCCATATTTTACATCAGGCCCACCTCTAAAAAAGGGTATAAGAGAAAGACCTGAAAAGCCCTTAGCAGAGACAGTGGAGGGGAGAGCCATACAAGAGTGGGGCTGGTCTAACACTCTTCCGGGAGCGGACTCAACCCAATCTTGGAGGTTCTAGATGAGAGGAAGAAAGGCCGTAAGCCGGGGAACACGCCAGCCGCCTGTCCGATCGGGACCGGTACCAGCTACTTGTCATGGTTGTATGTTTTTGCTGTGTAACTAGTGTGTTATATTCCATCTTAAACTCTGATTAAACACAATATTCCCACCATATTGGTTTGCAGTCGATCATGATTATCTGAAAGACCAGAGAGAAGCTAATATCAACAAATTGGCTAATCTCAACAGGTATGGGAAGGTGAAGTCAGGATAGATTCTACAAGGAAACAATGGATCTTCTTGACAATGGAAATTCTGTGGATGTGCTATATTTAGATTTCAGCCAGACTTTTGATAGTGGGACGCACACAAGTGCACAAGCTAGGAAGGCATGGAATAAGAGGCAAGCTTCTGCGATGGACGGAAAATTGTCTAACCAAAGAAAGCAAAGGGTGATAGTGAATGAAGCTCTGTTGATCTGGCAAGAGGTCACTAAGCAGGATGCTCAGTGATCAGCCATGGGAACATTGCGATTTACAGTATATATAAATAAAAGGTATCAAAGCTGGAGATAGAAACAAAGACATCTCTGTTTAAGGTTTACATCAAACTGAAAGCGGGAGCGGGTGGTTCAAACAATAGGGAAATGGCAAAACTGGATGGGGAAGATGGCCTGATAAGTGGCAAACGACTGACGTCAGGAAGATCTTGGTTACAAAGGTGACCAATACGTGGAATGGATTTCTGGGTTGTGTTATAGAGGTGAAGACTCTTGAATTGTTTAGGAAACAGTTGCATTCTGGGATGGGGAGGGCCGCAGGGTCTTTTTGAAATAACAGCCTTCTTCATTCATATCTATCTTGTGAAATTGGGACCCCAACTTTGCTCAATTCAAACGCTTGAGATTCAGATGTGCTTTCCCCTTTAAGAAAACAGACGGGCGCACGAGGAATAAAACAATCCGCCTGTAAAATGCCATTTTATTAATGTGGTACCACTGCAATCCAGATGATTCTACCATTGTGACTGCAGTAGATTAACTTTTAGTGCGCCAATACCATTGTCAGGTGTGTAACAGATCACTGCTTTCCAATTTCACCGATTTCTATAAGTGATTCCCATTTACCAGATTCAATGATTCAGTGCAGTCTGCCATGGGATATTGGGATGTCAGCCTTGCTGCCATTGTGTAACTGTCTGTTAGGAGATGCAAAACAGTAGCTGGGAAGGACTCTCGTTGTCGATTGTCTTCTTCCTGTTTGGAAAACCGCTTCCCGCTCTCCCTAATGACACAAGTGAGCTTAGGGGAAATCTGATGCTTAAGAATGCCCATAGCAGCCACATTTACTTGAAACAGCTTTTGCTCCCAATACAGAGTGAGCAGAATATAGCAATCTGCAGTTCCTCCATATTAGCTGAAAACAAGCATTATGCAAAATGTTCCACGATATTATTGAGTCTTAAAGATGCAAATTTCTCAACATTTTATTGTGTAAATCTGCGGGGGGGGGGCGGGGGGGGAGGAACAAAAAATTTCTGTCATAGATAATTTCAAGTAAAATGCCCATTTTTTCCCCATGTGCCAAATGAAAACGGATCACAACCAATGTTCTCTTTAAGCTGCGCTGCGATCTGCAGGTCCCGTGCAGCCAGTTCAACAGTGTCCGAATGGCACGGCAAGAGAGCCCCAGGTGGGCAGAGGAAGCGCTTCAAGGACACCCTCAAAGCCTCCTTGAAAATGTGCAACATCCCCACCGACACCTGGGAATCCCTGGCCCAAGACCGCACAAAGTGGAGGAGAAGCATCCGGGAAGGCGCCGAACACCTCGAGTCTCTTCATCGGGAGCAAGCAGAAGCCAAGCGCAAACAGCGGAAGGAGCGCACGTCAACCCAAGCACCCCACCCACCCGCCCCTTCAACCACCTGTGACAGAGACTGTAGGTCCCGCATTGGACTCATCAGTCACCTGAGAACTCATTTTTAATGTGGAAGCAAGTCATCCTCGCTTCCGAGGAACTGCCTAAGAAGAAGTCCTAATGGCAAAAACTGCGCGTGCGCGCTAATTTGAATGGGCCGCACACCAACAAAATAAATTAGCAGGAACATTGATCACAACCATCTACCACCTTAACAAAACACTGGAGGTGACAGCCACTTGCATTGTCCACTGGTGACTTCAATTGATTACAACTTGAACAAAGCATTCCACACTGATGAGATTACCTGCACTAAGTAAAATATTCCGGGCAGTCGGATGCCACAAAATAATCCCGACCCTCTTCGAGTGTCCTTCTAAGACAACAATGGGGTCTGTTATAGACCGGAGGGCTACGTGATCTGGGATCTGCCAAACCTGTGAGAAGGTGAACACAAAAACAGGACTAGTTAGAAATAGTTCACTGACCAGCAGCAACGACTGGACAAACTGGTGAGCGTGACTGCAGTACACCAAAAGAGAGTCTCAGTCAACGCTTAACCACATAATCAAATAACTTGTCAAGAGCTTACAATCTGCTTTTTGATATCACACAGAAAACCAGAATCCTATCACACTTTCGTAACTGTGAGGACATATTGGCGGGTAATAATTCATCAAAACCTTTAAAAAAAAATACCTGAGAAAAATTACACAGAAAGTTTGTTCTTTCAGCTATATTTAGAATGCACATCATTTCCAGCTGCGCCACTTGAAACACTTTCACCGTGTGAAAATGCAGTCGAAGTGTTTCAGAATCATGTTTGTTAAGCGACAGCAGTGGTCTCTACAGTGTCACTGAACCATCATTTCTTTCACAAGATAAATATAAATAAGGATGATGATTCGACCCAAATTAGCTCAATCATCTTGAAAACCAACAGTGTCCTTCTCCCAGCATCTACACTACAACTGTAGCGTCTGATCTCCACCAGAGTTAGGGCCTGATTTGACTGAAGCGAAGTGGGGAGAGACTCCCTCCTTCAGACTTGGGTTGGGTCCTAACTCTGGATATATAGTCACATCTTTAGTGTTGACGTGAAAGGAAACTGCTTCATACCAATGCTACAATTGCAATGTAGGTGCAGCCTTAAATGACAAAAGATTTGTCTCCACTACCTACTCAGAAGTTCATTCCATGTGTTGGCCAATCATAATCTGATGAATTTCCTAACATCGCTCCTAAATTTGCATTTTCTCACATGGAATCATGTCCTGTCTACCCAATGATCAGTTATCTGCTGCTATAAAGCTTATAAAAATAAAACATGGAATGAACGACGGTAATTTGCCCATTCCTTCCACAGTCTAAGTACAACCTACCTTATCATTGATTCATCCCACTCAATTAATCTCCTGGGAGAAGGTTCTGTTTAAACATTCCCTGATCACCAAAAATATTCAAATAAAACTCCAGGATTTCCATACATCCTTCATCTCTACTATTTAGCCCTTCAACAGGTAACACTGCCTTCTGACCACAGTATCAAAAAACAAGTGTCCTGTGGAGTATTTGATAATCACAGTCACAATCTATACCTATTCTGACATTTTCCACACCTATTCTGACATTTTCCACTCCTGCTCCCAGTCAAACAGTTAGCCAACTCCTTTTTTGAGGAGTTAAGTGATAGGGCACCAATGTTTCGGTTTACAGTCTGCTCGATAAGTCCATGATTCTGCGGGGAGACAATTTCTTCAAAAATCTAATCTCGCATCAGGCTTTTTAAATTTTCAACCGGTGTTCTTCAGTTCTGCATCTCAGTCAGAGTCAAATCTCTTCTCATCTTTTAGCTTTTCTGAATCCACTCCTGTGCATCAGTATCGATTTGAAAGTAGGGCATCCAAAAAGGGTGCACACAATATTGCAATTGTGGTCTCAGGAATGATGTATACAAGGTTGGAATAACTTCCTTTGATCTTTAGTTTAATGCCATGGTATTTGACTAGTTTTGTTCATAATATCCTGATATTGATTGGAAGCTTTTAGTGAATGATCAGTAATCACATCGAAATCCTTTTCCTTCCCCACTAACACACATCCTTTCATCGTGTACTGTTTCCTGTTTCACTAGACATTATTTTACACTTGGCTACAGTAAATCCATCTGCCATTCCATAGCCTATCTGCTTAATTGGTCCAGATCTTTCTAGCCCTGTTATCTCCCTTATATTTGACATTTGATGCAATCAGCCAATTTTATAATGGTATACGAGATACTCTCGTCAAAGTAATTTATGAACAGTAGGAATGGAAGCAGGCCCAGAACAGGCCCCTGCCAAACAGGGCTTTTCCTATTCATGATCACTTTGTGCTTTTCACTGCTGAGCAAGTTTGCAGATACCTTGCCATTGATTTGACTCCTTAATGTGGAACTTTATCAAATAACCTCCTGAAAATCCAAGTCAATTCTATTCGCTGAATAGCTCTAATCTATTAGCATGGCATCTTTTCAATGAATTTCCTTTAGATCTGTGAGGAATTACTTATTCAAAAGCAAAATACCGCAGATGCTGGAAATCTGAAATAAAAACAGAAAATGCTGGAAATACTCAGCAGGTCAGGCAGCACCTGTGGAGAGAGAAACAGAGTTAACGTTTCAGGTCGATGACCTTTCGTCAGAACTGGAAAAACTTAAAGAGAGATAACAGGTTTTATAAGCAAGTGCAGAGACAGGGGGAGGGGAGGAAAGTACAAAAGGGAAAGTCTGTGATAGGGTGGAAGGCAGGAGAGATTAAATAACAAAAGATATAGAGTGGATAGGAAGGACCTATTTCCCCATAGCAGAGGGGTCAACAACCAGGGGGCATAGATTTAAAGTAATTGGTCGGAGGTTTAGAGGGGATTTTGAGAAGAACGTTTTTCACCCAGAGGGTGGTGGGGGTCTGGAACTCACTGCCTGAAAGGGTGGTAGAGGCAGAAACCCTCATTGCATTTAAAAAGTACTCGGATGTGCACTTGAAGTGCCGTAACCTATAGGGCTACGGACCAAGAGCTGGAAAGTGGGATTAGGCTGGATAGCTCTTTTTCGGCCAGCACAGACACGATAGGCTGAATGGTCTCCTTCTCACAGAATCACAGAAATCACAGAAACCCCACAGTGCAGATAGAGGCCATTTCGGCCCATCGAGCCTGCACCGACACATATCCCACCCGATCCCCGTAACCCCTACACCAACACATATCCCACCCTATCCCCGTAACCCCACGTATTTAATCCCTCTAACACTAAGGGTCAATTTATCATAGCCAATCAACCTAACCTGCACATCTTTGGACTGTGGGAGGAAACCGGAGCACCCGGAGAAAACCCACGCAAACACGGGGAGAATGTGCAAACTCCACACAGACAGTTGCCCGAGGCCGGATTCGAACCCGGGTCAACAGTGCTAACCACTATGCTGTAAATTTCTATGATTCTATGATTGTGCAAGGCAAAGGAAGATGGTAATGGAGGAATTACTTATTACTTGTCGACTGCTTCGCCTGGTCTCTGTGGCCTTTGAAAGAGCATTGGTAACATTCTTAACATTGACATTGAGCATTTTTCCCATGACAGATGTTGGGGCTATTGGTCTGTCATATCTAGCTTCATGTTTCACTTTTTTGGAACATTGGAATATATTTGCTACCCTCTCGTCTTCAGGTTTTTAAACACTCCTAAGAATAGTTATCAGATGTTGTTTATTTCCTCCCTCGTTTTCTTGTCGACTATAGGTGCAATACTGCTTAGGCACCTCGTGGACATTTAGCTGTACATTTTCCATCATTCGCTAATTTATGTGGCGTGACCTGCTTTCTTCTGACTTGTACTTTCTTTGCTAAAACTAGCAGAAAATATAACTGAATTTTCTTTTTTACAATACACATTTTATTGATTTCTCAGAAGTTCCTTGAGCTACAACAATGGACCTTGCAATTTGACTACAATTTGATATGAAGGATCTACTTATATCTACTGGTTTATGATCCCCATAATACTGTTTTCCAGCTATGCGCATGTATAAAGCTCCTCCCCTAGTGGTGAAAATGTAATTGTTTAGAGTGCAGGCATCATTGTCTAAACATTTATATTAACTCCAGGTAGGTTTAAAAAGCGTTTGGGAGATCCGAGGACCCCCGAGTACTTATAAAATTGGGTTTTACACCACACTGGAGTTGCACTTCATCTGGTGTCAAAATCCAAGCAGTGTGGGACTACCTCCTCCAGGTAGCCTCACACAGCTTCTCTCTGGACTCAGTCAGGCCCCAACTCCAGATTTATACTGCAACTATAGCGTCACTCCTATGCTTCACATCGACACCAAGTTGCAGTAAAAATGTACCCACACAAATTTCCTTCTAAATCCTTCAATGGAGTTGTGAACCCTACCCCCAATCCCAGCAATCCCTCCCCTGGCAACAGACTTAGGTAGCAGTGGGGAAATTAAAAACCAGAGCGTGTCAGGAAGGGGCAGAAGGTATGGAGTAAAAGGTAAAGTAATAAAAAGGGCAAAAGCAGGAACTAAGTGTCACAAAACATATTTGAAAGTTCTCTATCTGAATGCATGTAGCATTCGTAACAAAATAGATGAGTTAATGGCACAAATAACTACATATGGGTATGATCTTGTGGCCATTACAGAAACATGGCTGCAGGGTGACAATGCCTGGGAATTAAACATACCAGGTTATTTAACGATCAGGAAGGACAGGCAGGAAGGAAGGGGAGGTGGGGTGGCTATGTTAATAAAGGAAGGAATCACTGTAATACAGAGAAATGATATTGGGTCAAAAGATCAGGATAATGAAACAGTTTGGGTGGAGATAAGGAATAATAAGGGGAAAAAAACACTAGTGGGCGTAGTCTATAGGCCTCCGAACAGTGGCAACTCTGTTGGACGGAGTATCAATCAGGAAATAGTTGAGGCTTGTAATAAGGGAACATCTATAATTATGGGGGATTTTAACTATCATATTAATTGGACAAATCAAATTGGGCAGGGCTGCCTTGAGGATGAGTTCATTGAGTGTATTAGGGATGGGTTTCTTGAGCAGTATGCAACTGAACCGACCAGGGGGCAAGCAACCTTAGATCTGGTCCTGTGTAACGAGACAGGATTAATTAAAAATGTCCTAGTAAAGGATCCCCTTGGAATGAGTGACCATAACATGGTTGAATTCCATATTCAATTAGAGGGTGAGAAGGTTGGATCTCAAACAAGCGTGCTAAGCTTGAATAAAGGAGACTATGAAGGTATGAGAGCGGAATTGAGTAGAGTGGATTGGGAAAATAGATTAAAGGGGAAGACGATACATGATCAGTGGTGTACATTTAAGGAGTTATTTTACAACTTCCAAAAAATATATATTCCACTGAGAAGAAAAGGGTGTAAAAGAAAAGACAGCCATCCGTGGCTAAGTAAAGAAATTAAGGATAGTATTCGACTAAAAACAAGGGCATATAAGGTAGCCAAATCTAGTGGGAGGATAGAGGATTGGGAAAACTTTAAAAGACAGCAAAAAATAACAAAAAGATTAATTAAGAAAGGGAAGATAGAGTATGAAAGTAAATGAGCAAAAAATATAAAAACAGATAGTAAGAGTTTTTATAGTTATATAAAAAGAAAAAGGGTGGCTAAAGTAAATGTTGGTCCCTTAGAGGATGAGACCGGGAAATTAATGGTGGGAAATATGGAGATGGCAAAAACATTGAATGAATATTTTGTATCAGTCTTTACAGTAGAGGACACGAAGAATATCCCAACACTGGACAAACAGGGGGCTATAGGGGGGGAGGAGCTAAACACGATCAAAATCACTAAGGAAGTGGTACTCGGTAAAATAATGGGACTCAAGGCGGATAAATCACCAGGACCGGATGGCTTACATCCTAGGGTCTTGAGGGAAGTGGCGGTAGGGATTGTGGATGCATTGGTAATAATTTTCCAAAACTCCCTGGACTCGGCAAAGGTCCCGGCAGACTGGAAAACTGCTAATGTAACACCCTTATTTAAAAAGGGCAGTAGACAGAAGGCTGGAAACTATAGACCGGTTAGCCTAACATCTGCGGTAGGTAAAATTTTGGAGTCCATTATTAAGGAGACAGTAACAGGACATTTGGATAATCATAATTTAATAGGACAAAGTCAGCATGGTTTTATGAAGGGGAAGTCATGTTTGACAAATTTGCTGGAGTTCTTTGAGGAAGTAACATATAGGGTGGATAAAGGGGAACCAGTGGACGTAGTGTATTTAGACTTCCAAAAGGCATTTGACAAGGTGCCACACAAAAGATTATTGCTTAAGATAAAAAATCACGGGATTGGGGGTAATATTCTGGCATGGATAGAGGATTGGCTATCTAACAGAAGGCAGAGAGTTGGGATAAATGGTTCATTCTCAGACTGGCAATCAGTAACTAGTGGTGTTCCGCAGGGGTCAGTGCTGGGTCCCCAACTCTTTACAATCTATATTAACGATTTGGAGGAGGGGACCGAGTGTAACATATCAAAGTTTGCAGATGATACTAAGATGGGGGGGAAAGTAGTGAGTGAGGAGGACATAAAAAACCTGCAAGGGGACATAGACAGGCTAAGTAAGTGGGCAGAGATTTGGCAGATGGAATACAATACTGGAAAGTGTGCGGTTATGCACTTTGGCAGGAAAAATCATAGAGCAAGTTATTATCTTAATGGCAAGAAACTGGAAAGTACTGAAGTACAAAGGGATCTGGGGGTCCTGGTGCACGAAACTCAAAAGGTTAGTATACAGGTGCAGCAAGTGATTAAGAAGGCCAATGGAATGTTGGCTTTCATTGCTAGGGGGATAGAATATAAAAATAGGGAGGTATTGCTTCAGTTGTACAAGGTATTGGTGAGACCGCACCTGGGATACTGCATACAGTTTTGGTGTCCATACTTAAGAAAAGACATACTTGCTCTCGAGTCAGTACAAAGAAGGTTCACTCGGTTAATCCCGGGGATGAGGGGATGGACATATGAGGAGAGGTTGTGTAGATTGGGACTCTACTCATTGGAGTTCAGAAGAATGAGGCGATCTTATTGAAACATATAAGATTGTGAAGGGGTTGGATCGGGTGGATGCGGGGAGGATGTTCCCGATGATGGGTGAAACTAGAACTAGGGGGCAGTCTTAGAATAAGGGGCTGCTCTTTCAAAACTGAGATGAGGAGGAACTACTTCACTCAGAGGGTGGTAGGTCCATGGAATATGCTGCCCCAAAAAGCTGTAGAAGCTACATCATTACATAAATTTAAAACAGAAATAGACAGCTTCCTAGAAGTAAAGGGAATTAAGGGTTACGGGGAGCAGGCAGGAATTTGGACATGAGTCTAGGTTCAGATCGGTCATGGCCCTGTGGGTAGCGGAGCGGGCCCAGGGGCCGTGTAGCCTGATCCTGCTCCTATTTCGTGTGTCTAATTCTGTTAGATTCAGGAGATGGTTCTATGATAGTAGATTGGCGGTTAAAATCAGATCAGCCATGATCTTATTGAATGGCGGAGCAGGCTCGAGGGGCCGATTAGCCTACTCCAGCTCCTATTTCTTATGTTCTTATGACCGCCGACTCTCCGGGAGCACTGCCACATGAGATAGGTTAGTAGCAGAAACATTTTTTTGCTTTTGCTGATACCTGCCTTGCTGGTTACCTCTTCTTTTTTTAATTATCCCCAACTGGTTTTTGTAGGCCTCCCACTCCTGTTCCCCATTGCATTCTTTTAAAATATTTATTTATAGTCACGGTTAGTTTTGACCTCCTTATTTAGCCATTGCATTCTCGGGGCTTAATGCATTTCGCTTTCGTTCCTTAGTGGTTTTATTCCAATGTAAAATGGTCTGCAGTTTCTCTTCCATTATTCTAGTCTCGCTTCTTACTTAATCCTTTCTGAAGCTCTTCTAAAATTTGCTCTTCTAAAGTGTGCTCTGAAGGTTTCAGCCTTTGATAGAACATCAAATCTAGCTGGAATGAACAGGGGGGCCTAAATCTTCAGCCACTTCCAGGTTACAAATCAGTCTCGTATCGGACATGCGGTTAATGTGACCCGTCCATCGGAGCTGATCGAGCGTGGTCAAAGCTTTGATGCTGGGGATGTTGGCCTGAGCGAGAACACGGACGTTGGTGCGCCCAAAACAAGCGCTCTACTCGGAGCTCCGATACAGCAAGAAAGCCCCAGGTGGGCAGAGGAAACGCTTCAAGGACATCTTCAAAGCCTCCTTGAAAAAGTGCAACATCCCCACTGGCACCTGGCAATCCCTGGCCCAGGACCGCACAAAGTGGAGGAGAAGCATCCGGGAAGGCGCCGAACACCTCGAGTCGCTTCGCCGGTAGCAAGCGGAAGCCAAGCGCAAGCAGCGCACGTCAACCCAAGCGCCCCACCCACCCACCCCTTCGACCACCGTCTGCCCCACCTGTGACAGAGACTGTAGGTCCCGCATTGGACTCATCAGTCACCTGAGAACTCATTTTTAATGTGGAAGCAAGTCATCCTCGGTTCCGAGAGACTGCCTAAGAAGAAGACAAATCAGTGCTGGTGAAGAAAGAAGAGAATGAAAGCATGTTGCATTAACATAATGCCTAATGGGAAACAATCCAAAAACACTTCACATACAAAGAATTATTTGAAGTGCAATCATTGTTCTTACACAAGGTAATGTAAAACTTTGTACTTCACACATTGTGTTAAGAAATAGCTTGCACTTTCACCCCTCCCTCCCGGTTGTCTCTGATCTGGCCAATTTACCTCCGGCACACTGAAATTACCCATGATTAGCACATTACGACATTAAAAAAAGACTTGTTGCTACTGGAAACAGACTGCAATTTTCTCCAAATAACCCACTGGATGATAAAGATTCTTAATGTATACTGCCCGAGCTCATGTTAAGAATTATTCTAATACAGTATTCCCAAAATCACAATACATGCAATTAACTGGTACCATCTACTTTTAATTCAGTCATTTAATTCAAATTAAGCACTAAATTCCCATTTTACTTTATTATTTATGTTGCTCAATTCAAATGATTGGATAATACAAACTCTTCAGTGCAAAATAGTTACTAAGTCATAAGGAGCAGAATATAACGGTTTTTATTTTACTTTTCTTCTTGCAGTTCAAAGAACACAATAGAAATGTTGCTACTGAACACAGTTAACTAGTTATTGTGCTGCCAATGCTAATTATAAATATGCAATACCCAACATGTGGTTCGAGTTTTGTATAAAACGGCCCTTTGTTTAACAGAGACAATTACTCTGTGCATCAGTCTGTACAAAGTGATAAGGCAATCTCTATAAAGGGAAGGAGTTAATGAAATGGCTTTTGAAACATTTGCAATTCCCTGAATCATTGCAGCATCTCTAAACTGAGCGGAGAACAAAAGGACAAATTGTGTGAAATGACCTGTCTTAAACCAGTTACGGTCCACACAGCTCTATTTATTTAGACTGTATCTTGTCTATAGTTCAGATGACTAAGCCACATAATTGCATCTCTTTGATGACCAATATGAAGTAAACATTCAGTAAAATGAAGTCCATTTTGTGAAGGGTTATCAACAAAACACTCCCATCCTTAAAATATCTATGACTCACTTAAGCTGCTGGTGGAAGCTATTTATTCCACATTTAGGGTCAGGCTATTCAAAAGGTATCTCTGCAGATCTACAAGAACAAATGTTGCCCGTTAAGTGAATCGAGTGCTGGAAAACAGGCAAAATAGCTTGCTTCATAATTGAAGAGTTCCAAATCCCAGCGACTCCTTGCTTTTCTTTGGACTTTAATTTTTATATTCATCTGAAACCTTTGGCTGTTTAGTTCCATGCTCTCCAATGGCCCATTCTAGGTCACAACTATTAAAAGCTCTGAAAATGTCCATAAGGTGGCATGGTAGTGTTTTAATGTGACATTCCACCGAGTGCTAGAACATGGACTTATACCCGGTTTCTATACAGACTTCCTTATTTTATTTATACTTTAAGCGGAAGTACTAAACTAAAGGAGGGAAAACTAACAGTTAAGTTATCGCAATTCAGTGTTGCACACCACCCGGTAACTGGATTAAGAAATTTGCCTTCCGATATCAAAGGCTCGCTTGGTTTTCCCTGACTAGTAAAAGCCACAGCGCCAAGTGGAGCCTAATCCGAGCCGGAACTTCAATGTGACAACAAATGACCCTGGGCCTTCTCTTGCATCTTTTAGCCACTGCTTGCAAACATTTGGCAAAGGTCTGGGAGGAAGACAATCTTGGCAAGCTGCTCAACCAGGGCATGTTGCATGGGACAAATATACCAAAATAACAAGGAGATGGAATGACTTGGAATAATGAAAAAACTATTCTAAACGGGAGTTGTGGTTCAGTCATGGAATATATGAGAATTGGGATCAAATTCACTGTTGGTTTATCTCTAAAGTTCCAGTGAAACTCGATCTCGGTCTAGCTCCAGTCTTCATCATACATGTCCCCCATGAGCAGATTATGGTAAACTAACCTCTGGTTAAATTTTGGAACTCAGTCCCCATTAATATTAAACGTTCCTCATCCTTCACTGTAGACGAAAGGGTTGTAAATGGTTGCAACTGCTAAAACATGTTGTGACTAGTTTATTCTGTATTTGCATACGATATTTTTTTCCTATTGTAAAATTTGTTCTCCGTTTATACTCTGCATTTAATCAGAGCTACATTACATTTTGTTCGAACAGTTATCTTGTCGACAGGGCCTCAGCACAAACCATCTAACCTTCAGGAGCACTGAGCTGCTCTGCATGACTTTAAATAAAAAGAAATGGATGGAGAAAAGAGGCAGATCAGCGACAGAAGACTGCCACACACAGTAGAGGGCAGGGCAGAGCCAAGCTACAGGCTATAACCTGATACTGTCAATTGGTATTTTCAATTACAAAACCTGTTCCATGATTAAACAACACAGATTTGAAGAATATCCATTACAAGATCACAAGATAATTATGGATGAGAAAGGCGATTCAGTTCATCTTATTTCATCCCTCTGGAAAGATGCTCAAATCCCCCCATTATAGCATCCACTGCATTCCCCAAGAGTCCACTCCATGTAAAGGCTGTTGCTCTCGCTCCCCATCCCCAGTTGAAACCTTGGCTCGGATTTTGCGGTCAGCGGCGAACGAACGGCACTAGCCATTCATTACACTTACGCTGGCCCACAGACTTTCTATGGGCTTTTGCACTGGAACTTCGGGTGATTAGAAATCCAAAACAGCGCAGCGCCCTCTACAGGGGATCTGGGACCTTTGTGAACTGAGCAAGCAATGGCGTATCTCCTTAACCAATCAGGTTGTAGAATCCTTACAGAGGCACGCAGAGTCTAAACCAGGAAGTGTAAGTTAGAATAGTTAATTGAATGCCAAATCATGTATATAAAGCAAAATAAAGAGAGGGAAAGAAAGATGGGATCAAGAGAGAGAGCGATGAGAGACAGAAAGTAAAACAAATTTAATTTCTTTAATTTTTTTTTTACAATTTCCAACTGTAGTGTATGTACCTTTAAGGGGAGAACTACTTTTTACAGCTCCTGTATACTGTAAGTACCGGCAGTGACCACACCTGTATATAAACCCTGAATAGGGATCTGTACAGTTAGTTTTAGAGTAACCCTCATCCAGTAAACACCTGTTGATTGTTCCCTGCAGTCTCTTGTCTAATTATTGAAGGACACACAACATCAAGATACACGGATCTAACATTGGCGACGAGAAGATTCAAACCTACCTGCAACTCTGCATCACCTCCCAGGGATTCGCTCCTGGAGAACCGTGAAAGAAGAAGGCCGAGTCCAGAAGCACGGGCGTCGACCATCCAGCAGGGACTTGAGCATCGCAGGGGAGGCTGTTTGGAGCTGGGCTTGGTTCTCCAGCCACGGTGGTCCAGCGAAACGGGCTGGCAACAGGAACGGCGCAGACCCTTCCTGGGCAGCGGCAGCTAGAGCCGACCGACGGCACAGAGAAAGGCCGAGCAGCGTCGACGGGAGAAGAGAGAGGGTAGAGCGCACAGGGCGCAGCCGGTGTCCAGGATCGAGCGGCGTCGATGGGAGAAGAGAGAGGGTAGAGCGTACAGGGCGCAGCCGGTGTTCAGGACCGAGCGGCATCAACGAGAGCGCACAGGGCACAGTCGGTGTTCAGGACCGAGCGGCGTCAACGAGAGAGAGCAGAGCGTAGCCGGTGTTCAAGGGCCGAGCAGCGTCAACGAGAGAGGTGTGCGCAGGAAAACGCGCAGAGCGCAGCCGGTGTTCAAGGGCCGAGCAGCGTCAGCGGGGAAGAAAGGAAAGCGCGGGAGACGCCATTTTTAGCCGCAGCGGAAAAGAAGGGAGAGCGCGGGAGACGCCATTTTGAGCCGCAGTGGAGAAGGGAGAGCGCGGGAGACACCATTTTGAGCCGCAGTGGAGAAGAAGGGAGAGCGCGGGAGACGCCATTTTGAGCCACAGCGGAGAAGAAGGGAGAGCGCGGGAGACGCCATTTTGAGCCAGTCTAACCACACCCAGGGATGCCGAAGAGTGGCAGTGTCACAGCGTTCGACAATGAAGTCGAAGATTGGACGACATATGTCGAACGCATAGAAGTGTACTGCAAGGCGAATGAAGTGCCAGATGACAGGAAAGCGCTGGTATTGTTGAATTCAATGGGTGCAAAAACGTATGGCTTACTGCGAAACCTAGTAACCCCAGAGAAGCCAGTGGAAAAGGATTTTGAAAACATAATGTCAATCCTACAGGACCACTTAAACCCCACACCGCTGCTGATAGCAGAAAGATTTAAGTTTCACAAAAGGAACCAGCATAAAGATGAAAGTAATGCTGAGTATTTAACGGAACTGCGCAAGCTATTGAAACACTGCCAGTTTGGAACGGGACTAGCAGATACTTTAAGGGACAAGTTTGTGTGTGGGCTTCAAAGTGAAGGAACCCAGAAACGGCTTCTATCAGAAAAGGATCTTACGCTGGACAAGGCTTTCAGCATGGCAGTATCACACGAAGCAGCCGCACGGGGCGCTGCAGAGATACAACAGAGACCGCAAGAATATGGCACAAATGAAATGTCATACGGAACAGTGAAGTGCTATCGCTGCGGCAGAACAACACACGACCATAATGATTGCTGGTTCAAGGACAAAGTGTGCAGACAGTGTGGAAAAGTAGGACACATAGCAAGAGTCTGCAGGTCGGGAAAGAAAACCAGCAGCAAGAAATCTCCACAGGAGAAGTACAAGAAGGTACATAAGGTGACGGAGAGTAGTGCAGATGAACAGAAAAGTTATACAGACTCCGGAAGCAAGGAGCTGGGTTGTCTGAAACTACATAATGTGATCAAAACGGAAGATCACCAAACTATCTGGGTCACGCTCAAGATAGCCGGAGTCCAAGTGAAAATGGAATTGGACACAGGATCAGCCCTAACAGTCACAAACCGAAGGGACTACAAGCGGCTATTCTCACATATACCCTTGAGAGATACAGAGATTGTCTTGAAGACGTACACGGGGCAAAAAGTCTACCCCAAAGGAAAAATAAGGGTGAACGTTATATATAACGGCAAGGAAACACCAAAAATGGACCTATATGTATTGCCAGATGGAGGACCACCACTACTAGGACGTGAATGGATCCGGAAGATACAGCTAGATTGGCATTCCATACAAGCACTGACTGTAGATGCCAAAAAGGATGACGACGTCACACCTGGACGACTGTCAAAAATGCTAACTGACGCACAAGATGTGTTCCAGGAGGGACACGGAACACTAAAAGGCATAACAGCGACGATCAAAATAGAGGAAAATGCAAGCCCAAAGTTTTTTAAGGCCAGACCGGTGCCTTATGCGATCCGCCCAGCCGTCGAAGCAGAGCTGGAAGGTTTGGAACGTTCAGGAGTACTGTCCAAAGTGGACTGGAGCGAGTGGGCTACACCCATCGTTCCTGTAATGAAAAGGTCGTTGAGTAATACGCCTGGGGAACCAAAGAAGGTTCGCATCTGTGGGGACTTTAAGGTGACAGTGAACCCAGTCCTTCACACGGTACAATATCCGCTTCCGCGGATTGAAGATATTTTTGCCTCGCTATCTGGAGGGAAACGCTTCACTAAGATTGATCTGGCCCAGGCGTACCTGCAAATGGAGGTAGAAGAAGCCTCGAAATAGTACCTCACGATCAACACTCATAAAGGTCTCTACCAATACAACCGGCTGGTGTTCGGGGTAGCATCAGCTCCGGCTATTTGGCAAAGGGCAATGGATCAAGTCCTGCAAGGGATTCCAGGGACCCAGTGTTATTTGGACGACATCCTGGTCACGGGCGAAAATGACAGTGATCACCTCGCCAACCTGGAGCAGGTGCTCACTAGATTGAAGGAATATGGGCTCCGAGCTAATCGCCACAAATGCGAGTTTTTCCAGAAGCAGATCTCGTATTGTGGCCACGTTATTGATGAAGAGGGGTTACATAAGTCCCCTGAAAAGATTGAGGCAGTAGTCAAGGCTCCAGCACCGGAAAATGTGTCACAACTGAGGTCGTTCCTCGGGCTGGTGAACTACTACCATAAGTTCTTGCCGAATTTGTCTACAGTACTACATCCACTGAACACCGTACTGCAAACGGGGGTACCATGGAAGTGGAATGACGAATGTAAACGAGCTTTCCAGAAGTGCAAAGAATTGATCACATCAAAAGAGGTGTTGGCTCATTTCAACCCAGCACTACCAATTCGGTTGGCGTGTGATGCATCACCCTATAGCATTGGAGCGGTGCAGTCGCACAAATTCCCGGATGGCTCGGAGAGGCCAGTAGCCTTTGCGTCTCGGTCACTAACCTCAGCCGAGCGTAACTACACCCAGATTGACAGGGAGGCCCTCAGCCTAGTGTGGGGAGTGAAAAAGTTCAACCACTATCTGCATGGGCAGAAGTTCACCTTGCTGACTGACCACCAACCACTTGTCTCCATCTTTAATCCAAAGAAGGGCGTTCCGGTGATGACTGCGCAACGGCTACAAAGATGGTCCCTTTTTCTCGGGGTGAACCAATATGAAATCGAGTATAAGGGCACGAAACAGCATGGGAATGCTGATGGGCTATCACGCCTGCCACTGCCTACTGCGGAGGAAGCACCAGCAGTGGACCCTGTCGAAATATTTTATTCGACTATAATTGAACGCTTGCCAGTAACTAACGCTAATATAGAGAAGGAGACCAGAAATGACCCGACACTGTCTCGGGTATATGACTTGACGGTGAAGGGATGGCCAACACATGGCGACTCACTGTTGCCAGCACTCTCATCCAGAAGAGAACAGCTGTCAGTATGCCAGGGGACCCTGAGGTGTGGATCCCGAGTGGTAATTCCACCCAAGTTAAGGGAGAGAGTGCTCAATGAGCTTCACGAAGGCCATCTGGGAGGGGTGAAAATGAAAAGCCTTGCTAGGGCTTATGTGTGGTGGCCGGGGATCGATCAGCAAATCGAGGACCTGACAAAGAGCTGCTCAGGATGCCAGAAGGTCCAAAATGCACCACCACATGCCCCTCTATGCCCATGGGAGTGGCCCTCATCTCCATGGCAACGGGTGCATATTGATTTTGCTGGCCCATTCATGGACTCAATGTTTTTAATAGCCGTGGATGCGCACTCGAAATGGCCTGAGGTGATCAAAATGTCCTCCACCACCACGGAGAAAACTATTGCAGTCCTATGGACCATATTTGCCAGGAACGGCTTGCCAGAGCAGATTTGCTCTGATAACGGACCACAGTTTGTGTCCGAAGAGTTTCGAAAATTTATGAAAAGGAATGGGGTAAGGCATTACACATCCGCCCCGTATCATCCAGCCACAAATGGATTGGCTGAGAGGTTCGTACAAACCTTTAAAAAAGCAGTAAGGGCCATGTGCGATGACGACATTCCACTGCAGCATAAGGTGGACAATTTCCTGTTAGCCTACAGAAATGCGACACATGCAGTCACCAACCAGACCCCGGCCATGATGTTCTTTAACCGAAGGTTGAGATCTCGTCTGGATTTGCTCAGACCAAATGTACGAAGAGATGTTGAGAATAAGCAATTCCAGCACATCAATGAGAAGCCGACAAGGAGCTTCAATGTAGGGCAACCAGTCTTGGCCCGCGACTACTGAACAGCGAAATGGCAACCAGGAATGATATGCACACGGCTGGGGCCACTAATGTACACAGTGGATGTTGGGGAGAACATTGTGAGACGCCATGTTGACCAGATCCTAGAGTCACAGGAACGAGTCAACCCCATGTCTCGCGTACCTGGTGATGAACCCGACATACAGGTAGCATCTACCCCAGAAACAGTAGCATCAGAAGCTGATGAACCAACCGACGACAGGGGGCCAGAATCCCCTCCGCACCAAGAGCAAGACACTCGGGAAAGGCGCTATCCAGAAAGGATCAGGAAGCCGCCCCAAAGACTAAATTTATAAATAGACTATTTTCAGTTAATGTTGCATGTTAAAAGTGTTAATTGTAATTAGTTGATCTCTAATTGTTAAATGAATGTTATGGTACTGTTAATCTAAAAGTGGAGGAATTGTATTGTATGTACCTTTAAGGGGAGAACTGCTTTTTACAGCTCCTGTATACTGTAGTACCGGCAGTGACCACACCTGTATATAAACCCTGAGTAGGGATCTGTACAGTTAGTTTTAGAGTAACCCTCATCCAGTAAACACCTGTTGATTGTTCCCTGCAGTCTCTTGTCTAATTATTGAAGGACACACAACATCAAGATACACGATCTAACACCAACAATAATTACAATCTGAAGGAATGAGACTCCACACTTGTAAAAGTTATTTTCAGTGCCAGAGGGGTTGTTTGGCAGTAATTAAGACTTATCACGCCGTTAAAAATTCACTTACACTTGAATGGACAATCCTTAACTTTTTCTGGCATGTTTAGTGGGTGTCTATCAGGAAAGTACAGCAACTTCACGCCCTTCCATGTATTTGAATGGCGAGTCTCTCAGCGAGATACCGGTATAGCGCAGCTTCTGGAGGAGCATGGCAACTTGGACAGCAACTTCCTGATTTCCGCATTTAACTGCGGATGTGCGGTCACCGGAAGTTGTTGTCCTATTTACCCTGTAATAACGGTGAGCACGGAGAGCCTCACCGTTACTTTAACCGCAAATAAATAAGGACAATGGCCTTGATTTTGAGAACAGACAGGGGGAAAGCAAGTGTTTGTCATTACTAGGCAGTTATTTGACCACTTGATGCATAGGGGCTAAGTACAAGCAAAATTCAAATAAAGGGAGGAACCTTATGATGGAGTATCATTTGTTGAAGCACCCTGGGTTACTATGGTTTTTTTTCCTGAAATGGCGTTTACAAACATATGTTTGGGAAGGAAGAGATGGTGTTAGGTAAATTTATCATTCTCATGGTACAGGAAACTTTGGTTTATCCGGAGGTTAACTGTCCAGAATGCTCAATCCACCGGCAAAATTCAGGAGTCGGTTCAGTAAGTTTTTTTTTATTTTCGTTGCTTTTTTTCCACCAGTCAGGCTCTGCAAGGTCTAGCTAAAGCTGTTGCTTAGATACAGGGATGCTTGCAAGCTACGGCCGACTGTTTAGAAGCTGTTGCTAAGCAACAGGGTTTGTTGCTAGATACGGAGCTCAAAAGCTCCGTATGTTTTAACATTAGCGCTGGTTTGTCCGGCAGTTTTGATGGGACGGCAACAGCTCGGTCCCGTCGGTGCCGGATATCTCAAAGTTTCCTGTATCTGCAAGTAATGTGCTATAACATAGTTTATAACATTGTCCGCAACCTTTGTGATGTATTTGACTCCGGGATGAGCTTCCAACCACATATCTGCTCCATCACCAAGACCACCTACTTCCAACTCAGTAACAGTGCCCGACTCCGCCCCACCTCAGCTCATCTGCTGCTGAAACCCTCACCCATGCCTTTGTTACCTCTGGACTTGACTATTTCAACACTCTCTGGGCTGGCCTCCCATTTTCCACCCTACATAAATTGAGCTCATCCAAAACTCTGCTGCCTGTATCCTAACTCGCACCAAATCCCATTCACCCATCAGCCCTGTGCTCGCTGACCTACATTGGCTCCCAGTCCAGCAACGCTTCAATTTTAAAATTCTCACCCTTGTTTTCAAATCCTTCCATGTCCTCGCCCCCTCTTTATCTCTGTAATCTCCTCCAGCCCTACAAGCCTTCAAGATCTCTGCGCTCCTCCAATTCTGGCCTCTTCTGCATCCCTGATTTTAATCACTCCACCATTGGCGGCCATGCCTTCAGCTGCCTGGGCCCTAAGCTCTGGAATTCCCACCCTAAACCTCTCTGCCTCTCTCCTCCTTTAAGATGCTCCTTAAAACCTACCTCTTTATCCAAGCTTTTGGTCAGCTGTCCTAATATCTCATGTGGCTCGGTGTCAAATTCTACCTGATAACGTCCCTGTGAAGCGCCGTGGGACGTTTCCCTACATTAAAGGTGCTATATTGTTGTGGGTTCATAGTCCCACTCCAGGGCTTTGAGCATATAAAGCTAGGTTGACACTCCAGTGCAGTGCTGAGGGAGTGCTGCACTGTCAGAGGTGCCGTTTTCCGGATGAGACATTAAACCGAGGCCCTGTCTGCTCCCTCAGGTGGACGTAAAAGTTCCCATGGTACTATCTCGAAGAAGAGCAGGGGAGTTATCCCCAGTGTTCTGGCCAATATTTATCCCTCAACCAACATAAAAAAAACAGATTATCTGGTCATTATCACGATGCTGATTGTGGGAGCTTGCTGTGCACAAATTGGCTGCTGCGTTTCCCACATTACAACAGTGACTACACTCCAAAAGCACTTAATTGGCTGTAAAACGCTTTGAGACGTCTGGTGGTTGTGAAAGGCGCTATATAAATGCAAGTCTTTCTTTCTTACATAAATGCAAGTTGGTGTTGTTGTTGTCTATATAATCATACTGCTTTGTAAACAAATATAAAATGCTTTGCTAAGTTCTTTCTCATGAAGTTCTAGTGAAACCTGTCTGCCACACTTTAATTAAAGAGACATCAACATTTTGCGCAACACTTTACCAGTCTTTGTGAACAGAGATGGCACCATGATGTTATGGTGGCCTGCCATTGCACCTATTTCCACACAGTTGTTATTTTTTTAAGTTTGAGTTTAACTTGTCCTTCCGACTGATGCTGTGGCCTTGATGCACTTTCTACAGTGGGCCATTTGCCTGAAAATGCTCCAAAATGCCAGTAGCAGCCCTTTAAACAGGTTTGTTATCTGAAAACTTTCCCATAAATTTATAGGATTTAGAAGACTTGACAATCCCTTTTTCCTCATTGCATCCTAATTTATTTCTCAAACATATGTTACCTAGTGTCACAGCATGCACTGTGAGCCATATGATAACTTACCCTACACTTTATCCCACAGGAACCGTTATAATTAGAACATAAAGAACATAAGAAATAGGAGCAGGAATAGGCCATTCGGCCCCTCGAGCCTGCCCCGCCATTCAATAAGATCATGGCTGATCTGATCTTGGCCTCAACTCCACTTTCCTGCCTGTTCCCCATAACCCTTGACCCCCCTGTAGCTCAAAAATCTGTCTATCTCCGCCTTGAATATATTCAATGACTCCGCCTCCACAGCTCTCTGGGGTAGAGAATTCCAAAGATTCACAACCCTCAGAGAAGAAATTCCTCCTCATCTCCGTCTTAAATGGGTGACCCCTTATCCTGAAACTATGTCCCCCAGTTCTAGATTCCCCCACGAGGGGAAACATCCTCTCAGCATCCACCCTGTCAATCCCCCTCGGAATCTTATGTTTCAATAAGATCACCTCTCATTCTTCTAAATTCCAATGAGTATAGGCCCAACCTGCTCAACCTTTCCTCATAAGACAACCCTTTCATCTCAGGAATCAACCTAGTGAACCTTCTCTGAACTGCCTCCAATGCAAGTATATCCCTCCTTAAATAAGGTGACCAAAACTGCACGCAGTACTCCAGGTGTGGTCTTACCAGCGCCCTGTACAGTTGTAGCAAGACTTCCCCACTTTTATACTCCATTCCCTTTGCAATAAAGGCCAACATTCCATTTGCCTTCCTAATTACTTGCTGTACCTGCGTGCTAACTTTTTGTGTTTCATGTATGAGGACCCCCAGATCCCTCTGTACCGCAGCATTCTGTAGTGTCTCTCCAGTTAAATTAATGTAAAATGGGTCGGTGCCAGCATGATGCAGCAAACCCAGTGTAGCCCGAAACTCGATTTACAGTAGAGCATTTCCAAGCTTTTCACTCACAAGCTGGTTAAACTGCCCATTTATAGTGCTGGGCAGTTTTACCACCAGAAGACACAGCAGCCACAAATAACCATGTCTGCCACCAGCCCTTGTGGCCATACCACTCTCCAGTTCCCCTCTCCTCGCAGCCCCCCCCCCCCCAATGCTTTTCTCATATTTGCTGGTACAACTTTCTTCTGATCCTCTAACACACTTAGAGTGGGAGAAAAAAATGTTGAGAAAGGATTTTAAAAAAAGCGTGCATTTGCTAGCCAGCGTAGCATGGGTGTATACACAATGTTTTAAAAAATGCCAACTACTTCCCCCGCTTACTGGGAGATCCAGGCGGCATTAGGAAGGACTGTTGTGTGCTACTTCACGCAAGGAGAAGGAGCACGATGACTTAAACCAGTCAGGCAGGCAGCAACTGTGCATTTTGGCTGCCTTGTTATTCCTTTCAGCACCACCACTAGAAATAGCAAGAAAGTGAAATCAGGAGTCACACTTCTAATGAAAAGGTATCTGAAAAATGAGATCATATAAGGCTGCGTCATTAACATAAGAAATAGGAGCAGAAGTAGGCCATTCGGCCCTTCGAGCCTGCTCCGCCATTCAATGAGATCATGGCTGATCTTCTACCTCAACTCCATTCACCGGCCCTATCATCATATCCCTTGATGCCCTTACTAGTCAGAAATCTATCGATCTCTGTCTTGAATATACCCAATGACTGAGCCTCCACAGCCCTCTGGGGTAGAGAATTCCAAAGATTCACCACCCTCTGTGTGAAGAAATTTCTTCTCATCTCAGTCCTGAATGGCCTACCCTTTATCCTGAGGCTGTGGCCCCGGGTTCTAGACTCCCCAGCTAAGGGAAACATATGAGATCATATAAGGCTGCGTCATCCACCCAATCAAGCCCTGTAATAATTTTGTATGCTTCAATGAGATCCCCTCTCATTCTTCTGAATTCAAGAGAATACAGGCCTAGTTTACTCAATCTCTTCTCATACGACAGTCCCGCCATCCCAGGAATCAATCTCATGAACCTTCGTTGCACTCCCTCTATGGCAAGTATATCCTTCCTTAGGTAAGGAGACCAAAACTGTACACAGTACTCCAGATGTGGTCTCACCAAGGCCCTATATAATTGAAATAAGACTTCTTTACTCCTGTACTCAAATCCTCTTGTAATGAAGGCCAGTATACCATTTCCCTTCCTACCATTTGCCTTCCGAATGGCTTGGTGCACCTGCACATTCACTTTCAGTGACTCATGTACAAGGACACCCAGATCCCTTTGAGCATCTGCATTCCCCAATCTTTCACCATTTAGGAAATTCTTTCAAACCCCTAGGATGTAGGTCATCCGGTCCTTGAGATTTATTGACTTTTAGTCCCATTAATTTTGCTAGTACTGTTTTTTTACTAATAATAATTTCTTTAAGTTCCTCATTCTCGCCACACCCTTGGTTTTCTCATATTTCTGGGACGGTTTTTGTGTCTTCCTCCGTGAAGACAGAAACAAAGTATTTACTTAATTTCTCTGCCATTTCCTCATTTCCCATTATAAATTCTCCCGTCTCTGACTGTAAAGGACTGACATTTACCTTCGCCAGTCTTTTCCTTTTCACATACCTATAGAAGCTTTTACAATCCGTTTTTATATTTTTCGCTAGTTTGTGCTCATATTCCATTTTCCCTTTCTTTATCAATTTCTTGGTCCCCCTTTGCTGATTTCTAAAAAGATCCCAATCCTCAGGCTGACCGCTTTTTCTGGCAACTTTATAAGCTTCCTCCTTTGACTTAACAGTGGCACTCATTCAGTTCTCATTTAAATAACGTGTTAGATTGTTGACTAATCAGAACCAGTGGTTTCCATCTGCTCTAGGTTCAATCCCTCCGTTGAGCCACTATCAGGGTGCACACGTGCCCCTTGTGGACAGCCAGCTTGAAGCGAGCAGCTGGGACGTGGCAGTGTAAAAAGGACCAAGAGCATGTCAGAATTAGCAGATAACCAATTAATGCTCATTAAAGCAGCACCAGTCGCATTACTAGATTTAGAAATCAGTCAGGACAACAAACTGTCCCCAATTTATGCAAAATTAGAAGTGAGATATTCATTAAATGGAACATAAGATGCCAACAGAGGAAAAAAACACAAGATTAGTTCACAGAAGAAAAATTCAAGCACAGAGCAATTTGCTTTGATATTTAAATTACACGGGAGCTTCAAGTAAAAAGCATGGTAACTTCAGAAAAGATTTTATTCTATTAAAATTCATGTTCTGCTGACGAGTTTACTTTATTACAAGAACTGTTTCATGATTAAATATCAGGATCTCTTTTGAAGAATGGCTGAGCGATTAACACAGACAATTATTGATACTACACCTTAACACCTGGAGTACTGGGTACAGTTTTGGTCTCCTTATTTAAGGAAGGATATACTTGCATTGGAGGCAGTTCAGAGATGATTCACTAGGTTAATTCCAGAGATGAGGGGGTTGACTTATGAGGAAAGGTTGAGCAGGTTGGGCCTATACTCATTGGAATTTAGAAGAATGAGAGGTGATCTTATTGAAACATATAAGATACTGAGGGGGCTCGACAAGGTAGATGCAGAGAGGATGTTTCCCCTTGTGGGGAAATCTAGAACTTGGGGGCATAGTTTTAGAATAAAGGGTCGCCCTTTTAGAACTGAGATGAGGAGGAATTTCTTCTCTCAGAGGGTCATAAATCTGTGGAATTCTCTGCCCCAGAGAGCTGTGGAGGCTGGGTCATTAAATACATTTAAGGTGGAGATAGACAGATTTTTGCAAGGTAAGGGAGTGAAGGGTTATGGGGAGCGGGCGGGGAAGTGGCTTTGAGCCCAAGATCAGCCATGATCTTATTGAATGGCGGAGCAGGCTCGAGGGGCCAAGTGGCCTATTCCTGCTCCTAATTTCTTATGTTCTTAACAAGATCAGCGAACTTACAAAATGATCAGGCAAAAGAAAACGAGATGGAGAAGATCAATTCCTACTCATGAGAACTCAGTCAAGAGGAAGAAAAGGAAAGCTCATTTAATCATTAGGTCAAGCTCACAACAAAACTTCAACAGAAAGTTTGCTTAAATGTTCCACTAAGCATGGGCTCAATATAATCAGGATACAATGAGTTCCAGAGAGAGCCTTGTGGCATTGTCAATCAGTCAATTCCCCTTTTAACTCAGGGACCCGAGTTTGAATCTAGTCTAATCTGATGGGATCAGTGTCTCCTCTTCTAACAGCAAGGGTGCCAAGTGAAATGAATTTGAATAGTTTCAATTCTGCATCCAAAGACTGCACACAATTCAACAAACTCAGAGAGGCAACAAAGATGACTGGTTTTGGGGGCGGGGGAAGGGTGGGGAGATAATACAGTCAAAGAACTTGCAATTATTCCGGAACAGAAAATGCTGGAAAAACTCAGCAGGCCAGGCAACATCCATGGAGAGAAATTAGAGTCGACGTTTCGGGTCGAAACCCTTTTTCAAAACTGGAAAGGAAATGAAATAGATCGAAAGGCAGGGCTGGGAGAGAACAAAAGAAGTGAAGAGACATTAAGAGGTATTCAAAACGAAAGGAGATGGTGATAGGACTAGTGGAGACAAAAGACGGCTCTAGATTAGGTGTGAAATGTTCTGGCAGAATGAGAGACAGCTGCCATGTGGGAGAGAAAAAAAAGGAAAGGGGGGGGGGGCGGGGAGAAGGGAAAAACCAAAACAAAGGGGTGGATAAAAAATATAAGTAAAAATGTAATAGGGGCCGAGGTTATGATCTGAAATTGTTGAACTCGATATTGAGTCCGGAAGGCTGTAAAGTGCCTAATCGGAAGATGAGGTGCTGTTCCTCGAGCTTACGCTGAGCTTCCGTGGAACAATACAAGAGGCCAAGGACGGTGAGGTCCGAGTGGGAATGGCCAAGAGTTGATGAAGCTTGCGATCCTTGACATCGGAAAGGAAGAAAAAAAGTTTTTTGTTGAAGCGTCTGATGAGCCGAAGGATGAAATGGAACTGTGGACCCGGACAGCTTTGAGATAGAGTGTGCCAGTGTTGCTGAAGTTATACAGTGCCTTCACAGCCCACAAATTACTTCTGAAGTGTAGTCATTGTTTTGTAGGCAAATGTGGCAGCCAGTTTGCACACTGCAAGGTCCGATAAACAGCAATGAGATGGATGACAAGTTAATTTGTTTTGGTGAGGTTGTTTGAGGGTTGAATGTTGGCCAGGACACGGGGAGAACTCCTGGCTGTTCTTCGGAAAAGTGTCATGGAATCTTATACATTCTTTAACAGGTAGATGGGGCCTCGGTTTAATGTCTCATCTGAAAGACGGCACCTCCAACAATTCAGCACTCCCTCAATACTGAATTGATGTAATGGGCCAGATTTTACTGGAGTGGGGCATCTCATAGTGTGCCCAGTTAGTTAAACTTGTTGGTGCACATAGAGTCATAGAGTCATAGAGTTTTACAGCACAGAAAGAGGCCCTTCGGCCCATCGTGTCTGCGCCGCCCATCCATCCCTGTCCAGTCTAATCCCATTTTCCAGCATTTGGTCCATAGCCTTGTATGCAATGGCATTTCAAGTGCTCATCCAAATGCTTCTTGAATGTTGTGAGGGTTCCTGCCTCCACCACCCTTTCAGGCATTGAGTTCCACATTCCAACCACCCTCTGGGTGAAAAAGTTCCTCCTCAAAATCCCTCTAAATCTCCTGCCCCTTACCCTGAATCTATGCCCCCTTGTTATTGACCCCCCGACTAAGGGGAAAAGTTCCTCTTTATCTACCCTATCTATGCCCCTCATTATTTTGTACACCTCAATCAGGTCCCCCCTCAGCCTTCTCTGCTCCAAGGAAAACAACTCCAGCCTGTCCAGCCTCTCTTCATAGCTGAGGCGCTCCATCCCAGGTAACATCCTGGTGAATCTTCTCTGCACCCTCTCCAAAGCAATCACATCCTTCCTATAGTGAGGCGACCAGAACTGCACACAGTACTCCAGCTGTGGCCTCACCAGCGTTTTGTACAGCTCCATCATAACCTCCCTGCTCTTATATTCTATGCCTCGGCTAATGAAGGCAAGTATCCCATATGCCTTTTTAACCACCTTATCTACCTGCTCCGCTGCCTTCAGGGATCTATGTACATGTACACCAAGGTCCCTCTGACCCTCTGTACTTCCTAGGGTCCTACCACTCATTGTGTATTCCCTTGCCTTATTTGTCCGTCCAAAATGCATCACCTCGCACTTTTCAGGGTTAAATTCCATTTGCCACTTTTCCGCCCATCTGACCAACCCGTTTATATCGTCCTGTAGCCGGAGGCTTTCCTCCTCGCAATTTACCACCCCACCAATTTTCGTGTCATCTGCGAACTTACTGATCATACCTTTTACATTTTCATCCAAATCATTTATGTAGATCACAAACAATAAGGGACCCAGCACCGATCCCTGAGGTACCCCACTGGACACAGGCTTCCAGTCACAAAAGCAACCTTCGACCATCACCCTCTGCCTCCTGCCACTCAGCCAGTTTAGGATCCAACGCGCCAAGGCACCCTGGATCCCATGGGCTCTTACCTTCTTGACCAGTCTCCTATGCGGGACTTTGTCAAAAGCTTTACTGAAGTCCATGTACACCACATCCACAGCATTTCCCTCATCCACCCCACTAGTCACCCCCTCGAAAAATTCGATCAGATTTGTTAGACATGATTTACCCTTGACAAAGCCATGCTGACTATCCCCGATTAATCCTTGCCTCTCCAAGTGGAGATTAATTTTGTCCCTCAGAATTTTTTCCAATAATTTCCCCACCACAGATGTTAGACTCACTGGCCTGTAATTCCCTGGTTTATCCCTGCTACCCTTCTTGAATAATGGTACTACATTAGCTGTTCTCCAGTCCTCTGGTACATCCCCTGTGGCCAGAGAGGTTCTGAAAATTTGTGTCAGAGCCCCTGCAATCTCCTCCCTTGCCTCCCACAGCAGCCTGGGATACATCTCGTCCGGGCCTGGGGATTTATCCACTTTTTGGCCCGCTAAAACCGCTAGCACCTCCTCCCTCTCGATGCTAATATGTTCAAGTATGTCACAGTCCCCTTGCCCGATTTCTATGTCTGCATCGTCTTTCTCCATAGTGAACACAGATGCAAAAAATTCATTTAAAACCCCGCCTACATCCTCTGGCTCTACACACAGATTGCCACTTTGGTCCCTAATGGGCCCTACCCTTTCCCTGGTTATCCTCTAGGTTTTAAAAATTTTAGCCCACAAAGTTGCTGGAAGTGCAGGCTGATAACGGCGCAGTGAGGACAACAGGCCATCTGGGACCTTGGGGAACAATGGAGCAAACAGTGTATCTCCTTAACCATCGAGACTGAAGGATTGAGAAATAAACAGAGGAAGAACTAAGAAGGAGGATGAATTAAAGTGGGTAAATTCAATTTAAAATCAGATACAGAAAGAGAAATAAAGAGAGGGAAAGGAAGATTGGAATAAGAGAAAAGAGGGGAAAAAAGAGACATAAAGGAAAAGTAAGGAAAAAAATGTAAAATTTTAAAATTTGACCATTTTAAAAACAATTCACAACCTGAAGGAATGAGACTCCGCTTTATAATTGTTCATTTTCTGAGCAGCGGAGGTTGATTGGCAGCGAATTAACAATTATCACGTCATTTAAAGGCTAGTTAGGCTGTTAATGACTAGACTTAACTTTCTTTGGCGAGTTTAATGGGCAGTTAATGTGCAAATGCAGCAACTTGATGAAAATCACGGGAAGGCTCAGGGCGAGATGCCGTTTTTGTGAAGCAAACGGCAGCGTGGTGCAAATCGACCAACAACTTGTGGCAATTCTCTTCCTCGCCACAAGTTGCTGGCTGATTTGCACATTAATAACAGCGTGTGTTGTTCAAACACCGTTACTTTTTCAGCAAAATCTGGCCCATAGATTCGATGCTTTGGAGAGCTTCAACCATCAGTTTGTGACTCAAACGGTGACAGTTCTACTAACCGAGCCAAACTGACACTGATGCAGTAAGGGGTGTGAAACATAGAAGCTAGGAGCAGGAGTAGGCCATTCAGCCCCTCGAGCCTGTTCCGCCATTCAATGAGATCATGGTTGATCATCCAAACTCAGTACCCTATCCCTGCTTTCTCCCCATATCCCTTGATCCCTTTAGCCTTAAGAAATATAGCTAACTCCTTCTTGAATATATTTAATGAATTGGCCTCAACTGCCTTCTGTGGTAGAGAATTCCACAGGTTCACCACTCTCTGGGTGAAGAAATTCCTCCTCATCTCTGTCCTAAATGGCTTACCCCTTATCTTTAGACTGTGAACCCTGGTTCTGGACTTCCCCGACCATCGGGAGCATCCTTCCTGCATCTAGTCTGTCTAGTCCTGTTAGAATTTTATAAGTTTCAATGAGATCCCCTCTCATTCTTCTAAACTCCAGCGAGTATAAGCCCAATCGACACAATCTCTCCTCATACGTCATTCCTGCCATCCCAGGTATCAGTCTGGTGAATCTTCGCTGCACTCCCTCCATGGCAAGAACATCCTTCCTCAGATAAGGCGACCAAAACTGCACACAATACTCAAGGTGTGGTCTCACCAAGGGCCTGTACAACTGCAGCAAGACATCCTTGTTCCTGTACTCAAATACTCTCGCTACGAAGGCCAACATACCATTTGCCTTCTTAACCGCCTGCTGCACCTGCATGCTTACCTTCAGCAACTGGTGCACAAGGACACCCAGGTCTCATTGCACTTCCCCTTCTCCCAATCTATTGTCGTTCAGATAATAATCTGCCTTCCTGTTTTTGCCACCAAAGTGGATAACCTCGCATTTATCCACATTATACTGCATCTGCCCAATCACCCAACCTGTCCAAATCATACTGGAGTGGTCTTTGGAGCCGGGGGTTTAAGCAGATCATTGGGTGAAGGACAGGAACCTTTAGTCTGCAGTTAGCTTTGTTTTATCTACAATAGAAGGGTATCCATATCTTAGCCCAGACAACGTGGTTTCGATCAACACAAATATTTACTAAGAGATTTGAAGAAAGGACAAAAATGAGTTCCACCAAAATGGAGAAAAACATAATTGAGCCAATTGTAAAAAGGACACTTCCTTCATCGATAAAGTTTTTTGCAAACCATTTAATTTGTGGAGTTAGGTCATTGCAACATTTTTCTCTCAGTCACGCGATGCTGCAACAGTGATGCAAAGATACTCTTCAGGTGTGAATTACGTCACCACAACTTCTGCTTACAAACAAAAGATCGCTTTCCCAAACACGTCTTTATGAAGACAGCAGCCTGGTAAAGTTGCGACACTTTTCACTTTCCTTGATTTAACAGGAATTGAATGACGCTAAAACTCTTGCTAGGGATCGACAGCATGGAACTGCAACACAGCATGTTCGGTTCGGTTCTGTTCTGTTCGCCCGCTAAATGCAACTTTAATATTGAGATACGCCCTTTGTGAAAGAAGCTGCTTCACCCTTTAATAGCTGGGGAATGTATATTTTCAGTGCATACGTGGAGCCGCCTGGAATAATAATGTTTCACAGAATAGGGCTTTGTGCTCATTTTAGGTGGAAATTTATTTTGTGATGGTTGGATTACTGAGACAGTAAGCAGCACAATGTGTGATCACTTGCTCTTCTAGTCGTTTGGCACCATGTTCCATATTTTAGGTCTATGATAGATACAAAAGAAGATTGAGGGCTTGTGGTATCCTTAATACAGGTCTATTGGGGAGAAATCTAGAGATAATTACCGGAGAAAATCTTGCGGTACAAGATTGGCTCCTGCAACACAGACTTCCAGCTTTTAGAATCCATTTCCGTTTTTGCCCATTAAACACTGAATGGGTGAGTGAGAAATCAGTTTCTTATAAGCAGGGGGAGAGGAATGCCTGCTCAAACCGTCCAACTCTGTCAGCTCATCAACACTGACCGTTAGGTTTATCTCTCTGGGTCAACGGTGACAGTTTCCACAAAAATATATTATTTCAGTAATAGAACGTTGTCAAGAAGAAACATTCTGTGGTTCAGCATGTTCAACAATCAGTCCTGCATATGGGATGTATTAGAAAACACATGCATTCAAAAATTCCAACGTGCAATTAGTTCACTCAATAAATTTAAGTTTATTTTAATGACTTTTGTTTCCAGCCAGTGGTAGGGGTGGTGGAAGAGTGAACCAGGGTGTTATGGAGGAGCAGTCCCCTTTGGGACGTAGAGAAGGGAAGGAAAGATGTGTTTGGTGGTGGGATCACGTTGGAGGTGGTGGAAACGGCAAAAAAGCATCAGTTGAATGTGGAGGCTGGTGGGGTGGAAGGTAAGGACAAGGGGGACAATATCACGGTTCTGAAGGGATAGGGGAAGGGGAGAAGCACGGAAAATGGGACAGAATTGATCAACGGTCCTGTCTACCATGAGGAGGAAAAAGGAGGACATTTCAAATACCCTGGTGGGAAATATGGCATAATCGGAACGGAGTCGGTGAAATTGGGAAAAGGGGGTGGAGTCCTTACAGGTAACGGGGGTGGGAAGTATAATCCAAGCGGCTGTGGGAGTCAGTGGGTTTGTAATAGATGTCATTGAAAAGCTTATCCCCAGATAGAGATTGAGAAGTCCAGGAAGGGAAGAGAAAAACCAGAGATGGACCATGTAAAGCTGAGGAAGGGGTGGAAATTTGAACCAAAATGAAAGAATTTCTGAAGATCAGTGCAAGAGCAGGAAGTAGCACTGAAACAGTCATCAATATAATGGAAGAGGTCAGGGAGGGGACCGGACGAGGACTGGAACAATGTGTTTAATATATCCTACAAAAAGATAGGCATTGCTCGGATTAATAAGGATTCCCGTAACAAAAGCTTTTATCTGGAGAAAGTGAGTGGAGTTAAAGTTGTTCAATGTGAGAATAAGTTCAACCAGGGCGGGGAATCGACACCGGGCTGAGGGGGCGGTGAATCGACACCGGGCTGAGGGGGCGGTGAATCGACACCAGGGCTGAGGGGGCGGTGAATCGACACCGTACTGAGGGGGCGGTGAATCGACACCGGGCTGAGGGGGCGGTGAATCGACACCAGGGCTGAGGGGGCGGTGAATCGACACCGTACTGAGGGGGCGGTGATTCGACACCGGGCTGAGGGGGCGGTGAATCGACACCGGGCTGAGGGGGCGGTGATTCGACACCGGGCTGAGGGGGCGGTGAATCGACACCGGGCTGAGGAGAGTGGTGATCGACACCGGGCTGAGGGGGCGGTGAATCGACACCGGGCTGAGGAGAGTGGTGATCGACACCGGGCTGAGGGGGCGGTGAATCGACACCGGGCTGAGGGGGCGGTGAATCGACACCAGGCTGAGGGGGCGGTGAATCGACACCGGGCTGAGGAGAGTGGTGATCGACACCGGGCTGAGGGGGCGGTGAATCGACACCAGGGCTGAGGGGGCGGTGAATCGACACCAGGGCTGAGGGGGCGGTGAATCGACACCGGGCTGAGGGGTCGGTGAATCGACACCAGGGCTGAGGGGGCGGTGAATCGACACCAGGGCTGAGGGGGCGGTGAATCGACACCGGGCTGAGGGGTCGGTGAATCGACACCAGGGCTGAGGGGGCGGTGAATCGACACCAAGGCTGAGGGGGCGGTGAATCGGCACCGGGCTGAGGAGAGTGGTGATCGACACCGGGCTGAGGGGGCGGTGAATCGACACCAGGGCTGAGGGGGCGGTGAATCGACACCGTACTGAGGGGGCGGTGATCGACACCAAGGCTGAGGGGGCGGTGAATCGACACCAGGCTGAGGAGAGTGGTGATCGACACCAGGCTGAGGGGGCGGTGAATCGACACCAGGGCTGAGGGGGCGGTGAATCGACACCGGGCTGAGGGGGCGGTGAATCGACACCGGGCTGAGGGGTCGGTGAATCGACACCAGGGCTGAGGGGGCGGTGAATCGACACCAAGGCTGAGGGGGCGGTGAATCGACACCAGGCTGAGGAGAGTGGTGATCGACACCAGGCTGAGGAGAGTGGTGGGTTGATACCAGGCGGAGGGTGGTGATCGATACCAGACGAGAAAGGCAGTGGGTTGATAGCAGGCAGAGGAGGGTGGTGGATTGATGCAGAAACACTGTCACCACTACACAATCCAATGTACGGATTGGCACACTAGAAGACATGGTTACACAACTGCCACTAGACTGCTAGACAAATTAGGATGTATAGCCCAGCATGCCATGGAACAGAACCACTTCATGTCTAAAACTAAGATTAAATAGATGAAGATGCGTATTTTTAAATGAGGATTCGTTAAAAGAGGACTAATTAAATGTAATCACAATTCTTTGTGATATTTTTATTTAAAAAAAGGAATGAGGAGCGTGAAATTCCCTTTATAAACTTTTGTTTAAACTGATACTAAAAGGAACAAATTGCACTTTTGGTATCGATAAAGGGCAAGTCAATGAGGCAGGAAATGGCTGCAATACGGCACTTATAGTCAGGTGTAGGAGATGGAAGGAAAGAAACCACAAAGGGCTGGAGGTCGAAAGACATGGATGTTACTTACAAACCAGTGAGATGCAAGTTCACCTCTGTTGGAAAGCAACTCAGCGGTAGGTAGCGAACTTGGGAAAAATGAAACTCCGACTACAGGAAACTCTCGTTTAAACGGCACCTAAATATCCAGAATTCTCCATTAACTGGCAAAATTCTCGCTCCGAAAACAACACCTCAATAACCAGAAATGTTGCCGAGTCCGAGTCTCCCGCGGTGGTCGAGTTAGTCAGTGGGGGTAGTTCTCCAAACTGCCACTACTCGGCTTCTTGGCGCTGTCGGAAGTCCGAACACCTCTAACGGGTGTCTGACTTTCCCGCGCTGCCGGTAGTCTCTTCCGATCCGCCATTGTTAAGTAATTAAAGAGTTATGGATTACCCTCAACTGGCAGTACTGTACTTAATCAAGCATCTTCCACCATCCATTTAACACAACATTCTGTAGGTGAGTACCCAATTACTGTATACTGCACATTTCTTGATTTTTTTAATTTTTGTTTGTTAAAAATAGCCTCGGTAGATAACCCTCTCCGTCATCCGGAATTTTTAATTAACCGGCACCATCCTGGTCCCGTCGGTGCCGGATACCAAAGAGTTTCCTGTACATTGAAAAATTCTAAGCTCTCATTTCGCTAACCATGCAGCTGAGCAAAATGACTGAACACTCAGTGAAAAATCTAATCCACTGCTCAGCCCTTAAGGAGCAGTGATGTGCACATCTTACATCAACAGAAACAAATGCCTCTCATCACCAAACATTTAAATGTCTGGGCAATAACTGGCCCTCCTAATGCAAGTTTAAATGTTTTCATTCGAGTGTGATAGTCCCTGGACCACAATTCTTTTTACTAAATATTCACTCAGTTTTGGGCCAGATTCACAACCTGAGGATGCAGTAAATCCAGTTCCTTATTTGGGCTAGTCAGTCTATGAATCATACTTTGAATCAACATCAAGAATTTCCATCTGAATTGTTTGCTGTAATTGAACTTGCTGCTTTCTCCGTTCAAACTGTCAGTCAGTAATATTCATCAGCCAATACCTGAAGGTCCCTGTAGAGTGAAATGCTTTGTGGCAATTGAGGCCTCACAGTGAAAGGATTCCAATAGATAAGAACTGGTCATACAAGTCAAGACACCCAGCACAGTTAAAATGGCTTTTTAAAAGTTTCAGAGCCTCATTAAGCTCAAGAGAAGTCGCCTTTAATTTAACATTTTTTTTGTGTTGAACTGGGTTTCATCAGCAAATGTAGCAGCCAATTTGCACACAGCAAGGTTCCAAATAAAGTAATGAGATATATGACCAATTAATCTGTTTTGGTGGTGTTTCAGTCTGTTTCAGTCTGGCAATGCCTCGATTTTACAATTCTCACTCCTTGTGTTCAAATCCCTCCATGGCCTCTCCCCTCCCTTTCTCTGTAACCTCCTCCAGCCCTACAACCCTCAGAGATCTCTGTGCTCCTCCAATTCTGGCCTCTTGCGCATCCCCAATTTTCAATTGCTCCATCACTGGCGGCCCTAAGTTCTGGAATTCCCCCCCTAAACCTCTCCGTCTCTCTACCTCTCTCTCCTCCTTTAAGCCGGTCTTAAAACCTACCTTTCTGACCTAGCTTCTGGTCGCCTGTCCTAATATCTCTTTATGTGGCTCAGTGTCAAATTTTGTCTGAAACAGCTTAGGACGTTTTACTATATTAAAAGGTGCTATATAAATGCAAGTTGCTGTTTTTGTGTTAGCTGAAGAATGAATGCTGGCTGAAAGCACAGGAAGAACAGCCCAAGTGATTGCTACTTTCAATGGATGCGGTTAGCTTCACCCAAACTTATTTCACATGGGGGTGGGCGTGGAAGAGATAAATAGAGGATCTTCATCCCAGCATTGTCAGGGGCACTGGGAGATCTTCCTGAACTCATACTAAACCTCTCCACACATGCACACATATTGAAAATAATTATTCAGCAGGGAGTTGACCTGGCCAACATCCATCTCCCAACCAACACCAAAACAAATTAACTGATCATTTCTCTCATTGCTATTTCTGTGACCTTGATGTGTGTGCGCCACGTTTGCCTATCAAAACAGCAATGACTACAATTCGACAATAACTGACTGGCTGTAAAGCCCTCTGGGATGGCCTGAGCGAGTGCGGAAAGTGCTACATAAATGCATGTTCTTCCCTTTTAGGGTTGACTTGACCCTTTCAAAACAAAGGATTACCCCATTAGCATTGCTCTTTATTTATTATCTTCCACTGTGTAAGTGTAGACTTAAGCAGAAAAGTGACTTTTCAATGATGGCATTTCAGGTTAAAACCTTTGAATGAGAATTTTAAAAAAAAATCATGCACTGCAGCTGCTGAGTTCGGGTAAACAGTACGAATTAAAAAGTATATATAAACATTCTATGAAGTGAGACGAACTGTACGGGTTGCTAGCGGCCTTGTTAGCATCGGCTGTGGTAGAAGCAGCATTGCTGCCCTGAGGAATATGAATAGCAGTATCGGTGGCAGCAAAGTGGTGCAGAGCGTGGGGAAGAGAAGCAGCAGTTGTCGCATGGAGGACGACAACAGTGACGTGGAGCCAGAACCAGACTTGGGTTAGGAACTCAAACAGTCGTGAACGGCCGGGGGTTAAGGCAATGGATCAGGAGGTGTAACGATCTGGCCTCATATTTCTAAGTTTCACTACCGTCACTGTTATTAATATCATTGCATTTATAGAAGGATTCTTCAATAACGAACTCTAGCTATTGAAAAGTTAAGAAAAGCAGCAAACAGCCACAATGAACAGTGTTATCCACTAGTCTAGCAGTAGTGTTTTGATTCTCATTCCTAAAGCTGAGCCAAGCTTTCAATCCTAGCCTTGCGGCTTATTTGAATTGGAGTAGCTTCTGGGCGCAAACTTGAACAATTTTCTGTAGGTCACTGGGTTAGGTATCTCAGTGATGGAGTGCTTCATCTTCGGCAGGTAGGGGTGGGGCTGGGTAAACAGACTCAGCAGGGATATCTTTTCCATGCCGCAAAACGTGTCTGCTGTGAAGCGACCTTTGGTGTAGCCAGATAGTCAATAGCCTAGACAGACAGAGTGACACTGAGAAAGCAATGAATGCCAATAAAACAGAATAGTAAATATTTTTTTGTTTTAAAGTCAGACGTTGATGATTACTCTGTTTCAGGTAATACAGTAGGTCTGAAACGGCTTCAGGATGATAGAAGCTTTGACTCCTGTAACACCTTTTACACGCACCCGTTAAACATTGGACCCAACTACTAGCCAATAAAAAAAGAAAAGACTTGTATTTATATAGCGCCTTTCACAAACTCAGGATGTCCCAAAGTGCTTTACAGCCAGTGAAGTACTTTTTGAGGTGTAGTTACTGTTGCAATGTAGGAAACGCAGCAGCCAATTTGCGCACAGCAAGCTCCCACAAACAGCAATGTGATAATGGCCAGATAATCTGTTTTAGTGGTGTTAGTTGAGGGATAAATATTTGGTCAGGGCACCGGGTATAACTCCCCTGTTCTTCTTCAAAATAGTGCCATGGGATCTTTTACATCTACCCGAGAGGGCAGACGGGACCTCAGTTTAACGTCTCATCTGAAAGACGGCACCTCCGACAGTGCAGCACTCCCTCAATGTTGCACTGGAGTGTCAGCCTAGATAATGTGCTCAAGTCTCTGGAACTGGGATTCGAACCCACAACCTTTCCGACTCAGAGGCGAGAGTGCTACCCACTGAATCACAGCTGAGAGGCGAGAGTGCTACCCACTGAATCACAGCTCAGAGGCGAGAGTGCTACCCACTGAATCACAGCTCAGAGGCGAGAGTGCTACCCACTGAATCACAGCTCAGGGGCGAGAGTGCTACCCACTGAATCACAGCTCAGAGGCGAGAGTGCTACCCACTGAATCACAGCTGAGAGGCGAGAGTGCTACCCACTGAATCACAGCTGAGAGGCGAGAGTGCTACCCACTGAATCACAGCTCAGAGGCGAGAGTGCTACCCACTGAATCACAGCTGAGAGGCGAGAGTGCTACCCACTGAATCACAGCTGAGAGGCGAGAGTGCTACCCACTGAATCACAGCTGAGAGGCGAGAGTGCTACCCACTGAATCACAGCTCAGAGGCGAGAGTGCTACCCACTGAATCACAGCTCAGAGGCGAGAGTGCTACCCACTGAATCACAGCTGAGAGGCGAGAGTGCTACCCACTGAATCACAGCTCAGAGGCGAGAGTGCTATCCACTGAATCACAGCTCAGAGGCGAGAGTGCTACCCACTGAATCACAGCTCAGAGGCGAGAGTGCTACCCACTGAATCACAGCTGAGAGGCGAGAGTGCTACCCACTGAATCACAGCTCAGAGGCGAGAGTGCTACCCACTGAATCACAGCTCAGAGGCGAGAGTGCTACCCACTGAATCACAGCTCAGAGGCGAGAGTGCTGCCCACTGAATCACAGCTCAGAGGCGAGAGTGCTACCCACTGAATCACAGCTGAGAGGCGAGAGTGCTACCCACTGAATCACAGCTGAGAGGCGAGAGTGCTGCCCACTGAATCACAGCACAGAGGCGAGAGTGCTACCCACTGAATCACAGCTGAGAGGCGAGAGTGCTACCCACTGAATCACAGCTGAGAGGCGAGAGTGCTACCCACTGAATCACAGCTGAGAGGCGAGAGTGCTACCCACTGAATCACAGCTCAGAGGCGAGAGTGCTACCCACTGAATCACAGCTCAGAGGCGAGAGTGCTGCCCACTGAATCACAGCTCAGAGGCGAGAGTGCTACCCACTGAATCACAGCTCAAGAGGCGAGAGTGCTGCCCACTGAATCACAGCTCAGAGGCGAGAGTGCTACCCACTGAATCACAGCTGAGAGGCGAGAGTGCTGCCCACTGAATCACAGCTGAGAGGCGAGAGTGCTACCCACTGAATCACAGCTGAGAGGCGAGAGTGCTACCCACTGAATCACAGCTGAGAGGCGAGAGTGCTACCCACTGAATCACAGCTGAGAGGCGAGAGTGCTACCCACTGAATCACAGCTGAGAGGCGAGAGTGCTACCCACTGAATCACAGCTGAGAGGCGAGAGTGCTACCCACTGAATCACAGCTGAGAGGCGAGAGTGCTACCCACTGAATCACAGCTCAGAGGCGAGAGTGCTACCCACTGAATCACAGCTGAGAGGCGAGAGTGCTACCCACTGAATCACAGCTCAGAGGCGAGAGTGCTACCCACTGAATCACAGCTGAGAGGCGAGAGTGCTACCCACTGAATCACAGCTCAGAGGCGAGAGTGCTACCCACTGAATCACAGCTGAGAGGCGAGAGTGCTACCCACTGAATCACAGCTGAGGGGCGAGAGTGCTACCCACTGAATCACAGCTCAGAGGCGAGAGTGCTACCCACTGAATCACAGCTGAGAGGCGAGAGTGCTGCCCACTGAATCACAGCTCAGAGGCGAGAGTGCTACCCACTGAATCACAGCTGAGAGGCGAGAGTGCTACCCACTGAATCACAGCTCAGAGGCGAGAGTGCTACCCACTGAATCACAGCTGAGAGGCGAGAGTGCTACCCACTGAATCACAGCTCAGAGGCGAGAGTGCTACCCACTGAATCACAGCTCAGAGGCGAGAGTGCTACCCACTGAATCACAGCTCAGAGGCGAGAGTGCTACCCACTGAATCACAGCTCAGAGGCGAGAGTGCTACCCACTGAATCACAGCTCAGAGGCGAGAGTGCTACCCACTGAATCACAGCTCAGAGGCGAGAGTGCTACCCACTGAATCACAGCTCAGAGGCGAGAGTGCTACCCACTGAATCACAGCTCAGAGGCGAGAGTGCTACCCACTGAATCACAGCTCAGAGGCGAGAGTGCTACCCACTGAATCACAGCTGAGAGGCGAGAGTGCTACCCACTGAATCACAGCTGAGAGGCGAGAGTGCTACCCACTGAATCACAGCTCAGAGGCGAGAGTGCTGCCCACTGAATCACAGCTGAGAGGCGAGAGTGCTACCCACTGAATCACAGCTCAGAGGCGAGAGTGCTACCCACTGAATCACAGCTCAGAGGCGAGAGTGCTACCCACTGAATCACAGCTCAGAGGCGAGAGTGCTACCCACTGAATCACAGCTGAGAGGCGAGAGTGCTACCCACTGAATCACAGCTCAGAGGCGAGAGTGCTACCCACTGAATCACAGCTCAGAGGCGAGAGTGCTACCCACTGAATCACAGCTCAGAGGCGAGAGTGCTACCCACTGAATCACAGCTGAGAGGCGAGAGTGCTACCCACTGAATCACAGCTCAGAGGCGAGAGTGCTACCCACTGAATCACAGCTCAGAGGCGAGAGTGCTGCCCACTGAATCACAGCTCAGAGGCGAGAGTGCTACCCACTGAATCACAGCTCAGAGGCGAGAGTGCTGCCCACTGAATCACAGCTCAGAGGCGAGAGTGCTACCCACTGAATCACAGCTGAGAGGCGAGAGTGCTACCCACTGAATCACAGCTCAGAGGCGAGAGTGCTGCCCACTGAATCACAGCTCAGAGGCGAGAGTGCTACCCACTGAATCACAGCTCAGAGGCGAGTGTGCTACCCACTGAATCACAGCTCAGAGGCGAGAGTGCTGCCCACTGAATCACAGCTCAGAGGCGAGAGTGCTACCCACTGAATCACAGCTCAGAGGCGAGAGTGCTACCCACTGAATCACAGCTCAGAGGCGAGAGTGCTACCCACTGAATCACAGCTCAGAGGCGAGAGTGCTACCCACTGAATCACAGCTGAGAGGCGAGAGTGCTACCCACTGAATCACAGCTCAGAGGCGAGAGTGCTACCCACTGAATCACAGCTCAGAGGCGAGAGTGCTGCCCACTGAATCACAGCTCAAGAGGCGAGAGTGCTACCCACTGAATCACAGCTCAGAGGCGAGAGTGCTACCCACTGAATCACAGCTGAGAGGCGAGAGTGCTGCCCACTGAATCACAGCTGAGAGGCGAGAGTGCTACCCACTGAATCACAGCTGAGAGGCGAGAGTGCTACCCACTGAATCACAGCTGAGAGGCGAGAGTGCTACCCACTGAATCACAGCTGAGAGGCGAGAGTGCTACCCACTGAATCACAGCTGAGAGGCGAGAGTGCTACCCACTGAATCACAGCTCAGAGGCGAGAGTGCTACCCACTGAATCACAGCTGAGAGGCGAGAGTGCTACCCACTGAATCACAGCTCAGAGGCGAGAGTGCTACCCACTGAATCACAGCTCAGAGGCGAGAGTGCTGCCCACTGAATCACAGCTCAGAGGCGAGAGTGCTACCCACTGAATCACAGCTGAGAGGCGAGAGTGCTACCCACTGAATCACAGCTGAGGGGCGAGAGTGCTACCCACTGAATCACAGCTCAGAGGCGAGAGTGCTACCCACTGAATCACAGCTGAGAGGCGAGAGTGCTGCCCACTGAATCACAGCTCAGAGGCGAGAGTGCTACCCACTGAATCACAGCTGAGAGGCGAGAGTGCTACCCACTGAATCACAGCTCAGAGGCGAGAGTGCTACCCACTGAATCACAGCTGAGAGGCGAGAGTGCTACCCACTGAATCACAGCTCAGAGGCGAGAGTGCTACCCACTGAATCACAGCTCAGAGGCGAGAGTGCTACCCACTGAATCACAGCTCAGAGGCGAGAGTGCTACCCACTGAATCACAGCTCAGAGGCGAGAGTGCTACCCACTGAATCACAGCTCAGAGGCGAGAGTGCTACCCACTGAATCACAGCTGAGAGGCGAGAGTGCTACCCACTGAATCACAGCTGAGGGGCGAGAGTGCTGCCCACTGAATCACAGCTCAGAGGCGAGAGTGCTACCCACTGAATCACAGCTCAGAGGCGAGAGTGCTATCCACTGAATCACAGCTCAGAGGCGAGAGTGCTACCCACTGAATCACAGCTCAGAGGCGAGAGTGCTACCCACTGAATCACAGCTGAGAGGCGAGAGTGCTACCCACTGAATCACAGCTCAGAGGCGAGAGTGCTACCCACTGAATCACAGCTGAGGGGCGAGAGTGCTGCCCACTGAATCACAGCTGAGGGGCGAGAGTGCTACCCACTGAATCACAGCTCAGAGGCGAGAGTGCTACCCACTGAATCACAGCTCAGAGGCGAGAGTGCTGCCCACTGAATCACAGCTGAGAGGCGAGAGTGCTACCCACTGAATCACAGCTCAGAGGCGAGAGTGCTACCCACTGAATCACAGCTCAGAGGCGAGAGTGCTACCCACTGAATCACAGCTCAGAGGCGAGAGTGCTACCCACTGAATCACAGCTCAGAGGCGAGAGTGCTACCCACTGAATCACAGCTCAGAGGCGAGAGTGCTGCCCACTGAATCACAGCTGAGAGGCGAGAGTGCTACCCACTGAATCACAGCTCAGAGGCGAGAGTGCTACCCACTGAATCACAGCTCAGAGGCGAGAGTGCTACCCACTGAATCACAGCTGACAATAAAAGACACGCTGTATTGGGTTGGACAAAAATAAATGAAAGACTCGGTTATCGTGTGTTGGATTTTTTTCTCACCGATACATAGCTTTTACTTGAAAAAGCAGCTTCTATTTTTGCACACCACTCCCAGTGCATTAATCCACTGCGCCATCGGCATGTCCCATCTTTTCATTGTCAAGGTGAACTCCTGGCCCTGTTCTGTTCCTCAGTATTGGTGCTTCATCCATCTGGCGGTCAAATGCTGATAAGTGAAACAATATAGCAAATGGACTCTCTTTAGGTTGAGGGAATGCCCCTTTTACCAATTAGCTAATTTCAGAATTTACACCCCTTCTACCAGAGCTATTTGTGCAGTACATTTGTAGCATGTTTCCCATTAAAGAATGTGATTGGAAGCCCTGCAATAAATCTCTATACTGCCCTGTCTGGAATGTAAAGTGATCAACTTCTAAAGCTGCCATCAGCTTTGATGTGGTCACTATAAAACAGCTGTCCATGTTAAACAGCACCGGCCAGGAAACCATATTTCAAATGCTTTCAAAATTAGATGAATGTAATTTTTAAAAACCCACATTTTTCATAGGCTGCGTCTGAAAATAACACAAATTTTTAACTGTTTCATAGCTGTGCGATTGCAAAGTTCACCAAGTGAGACAATTAGGAGGTATAAGCAGGAATTTGGGTCGTAATGCTTGACTGAAAAAAAGCCAGACTTGCATTTATATAGCGCCTTTCATGACCACCAGACGTCCCAAAGCGCTTTACAGCCAATGAAGTACTTTTGAAGTATCGTCACTGTTGCAACGTAGGAAACACGGCAGCCAATTTGCGCACAGCAAGCTCCCACAAACAGCAATGTGATAATGGCCAGATAGTCTGTTTTTGTTATGTTGATTGAGGGATAAATATTGGCCGGGACACCAGGAATAACTCTCCTGCTCTTCTTCGAAATAGTGCCATGGGATCTTTTACATCCATCCGAGAGGGCAGATGGGGCCTCGGTTTAATGTCTCCTCCGAAAGACGGCACCTCCGACAGTGCAGCACTTCCTCAGTGTTGCACTGGAGTGTCGGCCTAGGTTTGTTTGTGCTCAAGTCTCTTGAGTGGGACTTGAACCCACAACCTTCTGACTCAGAGGCGAGTGTGCAACCCACTGAGCCACAACTGAAGACGACCATAGCTTCTTCTGGTCCTTCAGTAGACAAGAGAATCTCTGGGGATTTTACTCTGCCGCTTTAAAAAAGATTTCTTGCGAGGTGTGGCTACCTCTCATTTTATTACAGCAATATCATCTAGGCAGTGCCACGATCCCAACAGAGAGTTAAACATAAAAAGACTGAGTGTCCACTGCAGGAAGGGAAAGACTGTTAAGGGAATGGTGGGCCAGCTGTTGAAATTTTAACACTGAAAATTCCATTGGAAAAGTCAAGGGGGGTGGGGGAAGAATATCTGGCTAGTCAACCATCAGGTCCTAAGTTCTGTGGGGATGGTTTCCCCTGGCCAATATTTCCAGTAAAATTGCAAACACATTCAAAAAGAATGCTTCACGATCTTGCTCGAGATACTGGCCAAAGGAAATTATCTTGCACTTGTTTATTATGTTGGCTAGAGGTCATTAGAGCAATTGTTCACAAAAGTTATTTCTTACTGGGAATTATGCCGTTGGGAGCTCATGCCAAATAGGGGTGGGAAGCCCAAGCTGGGAAGGCATCAGGGGATATTTGCCTGGATATTCTGTGGGGGTTCCGGGGGACGGTGAGCGTGGAACGAGGATTCCCCCCCCCAAACAAGGAATAATAGAAAATAGTTATTGTGGAGGAAGTAATCAATTGAAGAACCCTGGTTATGATAGCTGGAGTCTCACCTGGGCCACAACTAATGCCTGATGTTTAATTGATATTAGATGTAGAGACCAGTAGTGGGGCACAGTGGATTGCGTAAATGGTCTAATATTCCAAGTTGTGGCCTTTTTCTATTTTTACAGTTTTGACATTGATTTGGCTCATTATGGTGACATTATCCAGTAAGAGTTCTGGACTTACCAAGAATACAACTCAGTCTCTATCTTAACAGAGTACGACTTACGGCACTGGGATTTTATTTCCACTCTCAGTGCTTCACTGCTAGAATTTTTCAACATTTCTGAATTAAGTGTGACATTCGGAGCAGTTGAGAGTCAGAAACGTTATGTTGAAGAATGAGAGTTGTATAGAGTGCCAAGTGTTAAGTGCTAACTTACATCAGGAACAGAAGACATTCAAACAGCTCACTGAGCCAGCTATTTTCCTAGTTGCACTATCGTGCAGCCATAAAGGTGAGGCATATAAGCCCCTCATCAGGCTGCTCTGTACACTATTAATACAAGCTTATTGGAAAATTATATGAAAGGTAAAAATGGCTTAGAATGCAGCCATTGAATACTTTTTTTTCTTCATTTTTTTCCACGGGATGTGGGCGATGCTGGCAAGGCTGCATTTATTGTCCATTCCTAGTTGCCCGGAGCAAGTGGTAGACCGCCTTCTTGAATTGATGCAGCCCTTGTGGTTATAGTGCTCTCATATGGTGTTATTATGACCCATCAATAATGAAGGAATGGTGATATATGTCCAAATCAGATGGTGTGGGACTTGGAAGGGAACTAGGAAGTGTTGGTGATCCCATGATATTGCTTCTCTTGATCTCGTCAGTGGTAGAGGTTGCAGGGCCAGGAGGTGCTGTTGAAGTAACCTTAGTGAGTTGCGGCAGTGCATCCTGTAGATCGTGCACGCTGCAGCAACGGAGCACTGATGGTGGAGGGGCTAGATTTTGAGACGGGGCACTGCTGAAGCTGACTGCTTTGGCCTGGACAGTGTTGAACATCTCAAGTGTTGGTCCGGCTGCACCCATCCAGGCGAATGGCACATATTCTATCACACTCCGGGCTTCTGCTTGATCTCAGCATTCAGCATCTGGACCTCAAAACGAGTGGATTTTGTGGATACTGTCTGATGTAACAAGACTACAGAGTGCTTGGTTTGAGTATAAAACAAGGCTTTAATCAACTGTTTCACAACCATGAGATTCTAGTTACATCACTAGTTCCTGGTTACAGAAACATCCTGAGCAAGCTGGGCCCACGCCCGAGTATTTATACTCCTTGGATGGCGCCACCAGCTGGCCGCCCAGTGTTACTTCCTGAGTCATTTCTTCATGAATGATAAGATTCATGACATTGTCATTTTAGCATTACTGAAACAATCCGAGACCCCCCCCACCGGCTGAGGCTGTCTCACAGTGTTTGGGTTTTATACCGCACAGAATTCAACTCAAACGGAGTCTAAAAAGCATACAGGTTGGATTACCCAAGCTTTTTAATATTTACACAGAGCGCATTGAAATCGACAACAAGTGCAGGCACTTTCTCCCACTCTCTCCAAACATGGAAAATGTAATGGCGGGCACCAAACCCTCTCCTGGCTGGAAGAATTTGTATCAGAGCCAGGCAGAAGCAAACAAAGTTATCAACAGTCTCAGATGGATAGCCAAAGTATAAACACACTATTAAACAGAGACCCACAATGATTATGGGAAATGCAGAGCACAATTGAAATGTACCAGTACTATTGACTTAGCAACTCACAAAACATAATGGCCCAGAAATTCGGGTCTCCACGGGTGAGTACGCACGGGGTACTCACCCGTAAGCCCAATGGAAGTGCCGGTTTCCTGCATGCACTGTGCATGCGCGGGAAACTGGCACTTCCGTTCCCCTGAAAGAAGGGGTTCAGAGTTCGAACGCGTGTGCAGGAGAGGTTGCGCGTGCACATCGAACTTACGTTTTTTTTTAATAAACAGGTTTTCCCGGGAGGGTAAGTCTCGAGAAGTTACACATTTAAAAAGCAGGTGTAATGTCTGCTTTTAACAAGGTAAGTGGTGAATTAATTAAAATTAAAACATTTTGTCCACAGGTTTATTATTTTTAAATACTTTAAAGCAAGTTAAGTTTATTTTTAGCCCCGTTAGAAAATAAAATTATTTTTTTCAAAAATTTAAATTATTGTTTAAAATAGTTATTTCATGTAATTTATAGTTCATTTAAAAAATGTGATGTTTTTTAAAAATGTATTTGAAGATTTAGTGCTGTTTTGGGGCCGTAGTATTTATAAGTTTTGACAGCTCTTCCTGTCAATCTTATGAATGGAGCATTCCCTGCTCCGATTGGCTCCCCATGGCCCACGTGATCCCAGGGGACGCATCGAACTAACTATGCCTCTGGGATATGCAAGCATTGCGTGCCGGCAGCTGGACCAGGCCCTGGATCGGAATTCCACGGGGGCCCACAGCTCAACGGCCGGCGCGCAAGGTAAGTGCAGGTCGGGGGCTTACACCCGCGGGAAGCCCCCGACCCGAATTTCTGGGCCAATACTATCCAAGTGGTGTACGCTGAAAAAGTTGCAACTCATTTCATGACCTTTACTTTCCATGAAAATGAATTCAATGTTATAAATTCCCCAATATAAAACCACCTGACAAGCTTTTATCCATTTCCCACATACACGTTGTCTACCATCAAAGAAAGTGTCATGACATTTACTGACCCAGTAGCTCCAAGAACAGAAGCTTTGAGCAATATAAGAACATAAGAAATAGGAGCAGGTGTAGGCCATTCGGCCCCTCGAGCCTGCCCTGCCATTCAATGAGATCATGGACTTAAATTCCAGCCTCACCTGACATTCAACCTTAAGGTCTTCATTGACCGAGTCTTGTTCACCTTTTTTTTGCTCACATTTTCCTTTCTTGATCCCTTCTTTCACCAAGATGGCTTTACCTTAACCCAGCTGTAACCACTTTTAGGAAGTAAGTTTTGCTGGGCACTTCAAGCCTGACCCCCTCTGCACCCCATACCTACACATTTCTGGCTAGGATCACAAGTCAGGAGCAGGAATCTTAGCTGATTCTTTCCCTCCCTAGCTCAATCCACCTTAAATCACACAGTTCAGACTCTATTCAAACATTCAGGGCTGGATTTTACCAGCCTCGAGGAGGCGGGACTGCTGGGAAAATCCCCCAAAATGGGAGCAGGTCCCAAACCCGCTCCCAACCTGCCTCCAACCAATCTTCCCGGGAGTCGGGTCCCTGATTTGCGCAGGGTCCCAACTCCTAGAGGCGGGAAGAGGATTACAGCCACTTTACTGCCTGGTTTTAGGTAGTTAACAGGCAGTTAAGAGGCTTTTTCCCATTTTTCGACTGCTGCTGCGGGCTTCCCGACGTCGGGAAACCCCGCCAGGGTAAGTGAGGCGTGATGTGGGTCTACTGTAATTTTTGTTTATAGATGACAGCTGCAGAAGTGGTTTAAAGGATTCAATGGGACACTGGTGAGTATCAGAGGTGAGAAAATGTTGTGAAAGTAATTTTTAATGTGTTTAGATGTTTCTGCAGGTGACAAGCTGCGAAGTGTTTGTGTAACCTCATCTCATCGGGAGAAGTGACAGATGGCTTCTGCAATCTCAGCTGCAGCTGCCATCTGTTTTATCCTAAGGAGAGAGTAAGTGGAGAGCCTGGGTGCAAGGGTTCACCTTTGGACAGTGTTTGACAGCACCTCAATGCTGTCAAAAACTGTCAAATCATCTGTCAAACAAGTGTGGTGCATATGCCTTTAAGAAAACCGTAAGATGAAGCGTCATCAACTGACATCATCTGACACCAGCTTTCCCTTAATTGGCCGGCAAGCCCGCAGGACAGGCTTAACAAGGTCAATCAGGGGAAAATAGCGTCAGCTCATCAGACGTCGCTGGAGTCGGGAATGGAACCTGAAAACTAGCAGTCCCGCCTCGAACTCGGCCTTCCAGGTAAGATTCCGCCCTCAGACACTATTCTAACATTTAGGAGGTCCAAATAACATAACTGGAACTCCAGATTCAGTTTGCACCAACTCCTGGTCGAGTGTTCCTGTGAGTCGCTGTCCTTAGAAGTACAGTCTGGTATGGATCTGACTTCCTTGGCAGTCAGATAGGTTGTCTTTCAGTGTTTGCTTGTCAGCCTTGGTTATCAAACCTCAAAGTCAAGACAAACGCATTTGGGACTGCAGTTCCATATCCAATTTCCAATGCTCATGACAGTTAGCCAAATAATACACACCCATTTGAGCAATTTGGATTTGAAGGCACCATTTAGAGTTTTTCTATTAATTTCTCTGTCAGCAGGCATAAAACATTCCAGTAATTATGGTTGCTTTACAAGAATAAAACTCCTGTTGCCATAGCAAATGGTAAACTGAATTCTCTGAAGCTCTGGAAAAAATTTAAGAGAATCCCAGCTGAATTGGGAGTGACGAGAAAAAAACACTTATTATTGTTGGCTTCAGGTCACATTCTGGAAACTGTCTTTTTGCAAACAATTTGACAATTTTTTACTTAACGCAAACCGCCTGTTGTTTTGGTGTAAATGCCAGATCTCTTTGAAGGTGACCAATAACGTAAAAAGAGTACCTTACTCCGCCGGCAGTGGGGAAGGCACCAACTGATGCGGTATGATGTGGCATGAGATCTGTCGGCCCCAGTGTCAGTCCCCACTCTGCACTCAGTTAGCTGGTCACAGTCAGGTCAGCAGCTGAGGTGTTCCAGCCGGCCCCAGTGCTAAAAAGGAGGAATAATCTGGCCGGCTTCCCACTCCTGATCATAGAGTCGCAGGGCTGGATTTTCCCAGCCCTGAGGAGGCAGGATTGCCGGGAAAATGGGAAAAATTGGGAGCGGGTCCCAAACCCCGCTCCCAACCTGCCTTCGAACCATCTTCCCGGGAGGCGGATCCCCGACTCGCACAGGGACCCGTCTCCTAGTGGTGGGATGGGGATTAGAGCCAATTAACTGACTGTCAACAGGTAGTTAAGAGGCTTTTCCCCATTTTCAGCCTGCTGATGCGGACTTCCTGACGGCAGGAAACCCCACCAGGGTCAGCGAGGCGAGCTGTGGGTCTGCTGCAGTGTAACTGTGCAAATGACAGCTGCAGAGATAGTGTGATGGGTGCAATTGTGCACAGGTAAGTGTGACAGGTGAGAGAATGAAGTGAGAATTTTTTTTTTCTGTTTATATTTATCTGCAGGTGACAAGATTTGATGTTTCTGTGAAGCCTCATCTGATCGGGAGAATTGACAGATGGCTTCTGCAATCTCAAACGCAGCTGCCATCTGTTTTCTCCTAAGGAGAGAGTCATTGGTGAGCCTGGGTGCAAGAGCTCACCTTTGGACAGTGATTGTCAGTGTTTGGCAGCACCGCAATGCTGTCAAACACTGACAATTCATCTGTCAAAAAATTATGGGGCCTGTCCCTTTAAGAAAACCAGCAGATGAAACGTCATGCATGGATGTCATCTGACACTGGCTTTCCATTAATTGGCTGGCGGGCTTAACAAGACCAATCAATGGGAAATAGTGTCTGTTCGTCAGACGCAGCTGGGGGCGAGATTAGAACCTGGAAGGCAGCAGTCCCTCCCCCAACTTGTCTTGGCCCCCGCAAGGAGTCCTCGTGACTCCCCATCACCAACCTTTCCTCTCCCTCCCCGGCCCAGCATCGGCTCGGCTCGGCAAGCCCCCCCCCCCTCCAATATTATTTACTTTAGGCAGAGGACGGTTTCCTTGGGCTCCGGCCCCAAATTCCCACTCCCGCCCGCCTGCTTCAAGCTAAGGCAGATTTTAAATTTTTTTAACAACCGTTAAAACCGTCTGAGCCTCGCTTCCTTCGTGACTTCCGCGTGCGCCTCCTACTTCGGTGCGGGCCCCCCCACAGACGCAGTGATCCCGCCCCAAGTTAAAATCAACCCCAGTCAGTCTGGAACAGTGGGAAGTTGTTTAGTGGCGAGGGGCAGTCCAATTCCTAGGCCACAAAATTCAGCAATGACATTTTTTTTTTTTTTTTTTTAAAAAGGATTAATTGTGGAATTTGCACAAACTGACCTCTGATGGTTTGCAGCTCTGCTGACCGAGGGAAATAGAGAAAGCACATCAGCAAATGAATGGCCTATTTGCCAGCAGAAATATATAATAGGTAGTGAGATGATGTGACTGAGGCACACACGGTTACTGAATTTTATGCTGTAGAAATTGTACTGCAGGGGTGCAAATTAGCCAATACTGCCACCAAACCCAGTTAAGGATGAGTGCAGAGATTAAATTCAGTTTACTCCTTGAAGTGGTCCCTTTGATCAATTTGTCCATTCCTCGTTCCAAAAGAGTAATATTTTCTTTTTAAAACTGATTTGCCTAATGGTGCCTGTCCATCACACATGTACCAGGATCAGGCTATTGTCTGCATGAGACTTTAAGGGAAAAAAGATTGAAAACCACCAAAATTAATATGCGTGAGCTTATTTATTGCAGCAAGAAACTTTTACTATTTTTCTGCGAATCAGCGAGTCGGACTGAAAGTAAATAAGACGCGACAGGCCTACCCAAGTAAATGCCAATAAAATACACCCAAAAAACCCCGATGAAGAGATCAAAGTGACCACACCATAGCACTCAGCCCTAAAAAGAACTGTTTCCATTAGTCCAGTGAATTGAAACAAGTGTAAAAGAACCAGGGCAAAGATAAATCCAAACTCCTGAATGCTTGGTGTCAGTGATGCTTCAATGGAGTCGAACAATATCAAACATTAACAGTCCTCAATCGCTAATATAAATTGGTGGCCATATTCAGCCACTTGTGGGTTAAGATGAAGAGGATTTGCTAAGCTCTGCATACTGACCTGTTCACCATGACATTCCAGCCTCCTATCCATCACATTTTCATCAATCCATGCAAAAATATCTAACTTATTAATATAGCCTTAAATAGCAAAGTAAACTACCTACTGGCATGTGCAATGCCCGCATTTTTAAAGAGGAATTATTGAATTGATATTGGGAGGTTCTGTATTGCTCATGTCCAATTCACGAGGTTCAGCCAAACTCATACTTGTGCCATTGGTTTTGAAGTTTACCGTTTTTCAAAGACTCGGAAAACTGCAACTGTACATGTGGGGGGGGGGGTGGCTTCACATGCGCTCAACTGTGCGGTTAGAAAAAAAGTGAGCACCACACCGCACAGTGTAATTACTAACCCGAACACCCGGGGAAGCCTCACGCATGTAGTTACACCTGTACACAGACCGACACGCACACCAATCTTCAGTTTCATGAACAAAATAAATGCATTTTTATTTGAGCCTTTAATTTGGACCATATAAAAATCAAAAGAGAAAATGCAATAGCCTAGAAATGAGTATTAGTGATGGTCACCAGCAAAAATTGCAATAGCATAAACAGTCATTTTCATTTACAACGATAGCTTGCACTAATATAGCACTTTGCCAGCATGGCACAGAGGCAGCACTCTCGCCTCTGAGTCAATAGGTTGTGTGCTCAAGTCCCACTCCAGAGCTTGAGTGCACAATCCAGACTGACACTCCAGTGCAGTAGTGAGGGAGTGCTGCATTGTCAGAGGTGCCGCCTTTCCGATAAGCTGCTAACCAAGGCCCTACCTAGCTGTTCGAGTGGCTGTGAAACATGCTGTGGCATTCGTTGAAAAAGAGATGAGTGTTCACCCAGTATCCTGGCCAACATTCCTCCTTCAACCAACGCCACCAAATACAAATTAACTGGTCATTCATTCATTTGCTGTTTATGGAATCTTGCTGTGTGCAAATTGGCTACCACATGTCGTCTACAAAACAAGAGTGACTGCTCTTCAAAAGTAATTAATTGGCTACAAAATACTTTGGGGGACATCCCAAGAACGTGAAAGGTACCATTTAACACAAGCCTTTCTTGCTTTTTCTCTTTTAATGTAGCAATATGTCCTAAGGCATTATTTGCTTTGCACACTTATTCGCTTACAGGAACAGGAGTAGGCCATTCAGCCCCTCAAGACTGCTCCACTGTTCAATTAGATCATGGCAGATTGGTACCGCAGCTCCATTTACCCACCTTAGCTCCATATCCCTTGATATCGAACAAAAATCTACCGATCCGAGTCTCGAAAGCTTCAATTGTCCAAGCATCCACAAGCTTTTAGGGGAAGAGAATTCCAGATTTCTACTCCTTTTAGTGTGAAGAAGTGTAGCATTTATAGTTGTAGAAACATATTTTCACTTTTTTGTTAATGCTGTCTCAGAGAGAAAAGAGGGGAATGTGTGAGGCACCAGCCCTGTGTACAACCGAAAAAGAGGGGAGTGCGTGAGGCACCAGCCCTGTGTACAACCGAAAAAGCGTAGAGGACAAAATCTCAGAAATGAACAATAATCATTGTGTATGAAAATTGGATTCATTGGCAAGTCCATCAATTTGAGCAAAATACCATAAACCGGTTTTGGAATAATTTTAAAATCCATAAATTTAATTTTTGAACATGGAATATAGCCATGCCCATGTAACTACTGCACCTACCTACATGTGCCATACTTAAGGTATAGCACTTATTTTCATCTCCAATGATTATTTGGGACTCTCCGTTATATTAGGGCTTGTTTGTAGAACCCTGCTGATACCAGCAGTGAGGCTTAGTGCAATCGGATTTGAAATGTGCCTCCCGGCATTTCTTAATACTTCTGTCTGGAATTTGCTATATAAAATCTTTGGATCAACTCCCAGAACAAAGCTTTGCACAAACCTTTGTTGGAAGAAGGGCCTTTAATAAAGCAAGTTCAAATAAAACGCACACAAATCTATGTTTAAATCAGTTGCTAGGAGCCGGTGCTATGATGTCACCAGCACTGACATCCAAGCCACTAAAAATGATTCTGGAGTCTGAACCAGTCAATGTCAACTAAAAAACAGTACACAGAAAACATTTAAGACTACAAATATTTCAGTGAGATATCAGGTAATAAAAATGTACCAGCAGAAATGCTTCCCATTTACTTAAACGCACTGTCATCCTGGTTGGGGGGGAGGTGGCATCAGGCCCAACAAGTCAACTGAACTCGAGCTTGGTCGCCCACCCTCCCAAAACTAAAGTGTTGACGTCTGTGTCATATCAGCTGCTGTGCGAACTGGACGCAAGTGCCTAGCTGAAAGGAGGAATGGAAAATGACCAGGGTTTGCATTTGCACCTCAGTCTGCCTACTAACTGAGCGGCAATGGTAGAAGCCTTGATTTTTTTAAAAATTCGTTTATGGGAATGTGGGCATCACTGACAAGGCCCAGCATTTATTGCCTATCCCTATTTGCCCTTCAGAAGGTGGTGGTGAGCCGCCTTCTTGAACCGCTGCAGTCCGTGTGGTGAAGGTACTCCCACAGTGCTGTTAGGGAGGGAGTTCCAGGATTTTGACCCAGCGACGATGTGTGGTCCGTCCACTCAGAGTGCACAGAGCATGAGAGAAGGAGATATCAAAGAAACAATAAAATAAAATAAATCAAACTGAAGACTGTGATCCTCAAATGATAGAGTCTTTATGAGTTCTGCACTGCATAAGCTCGGTTAAGAAAGGGATCAGAGAAAACCCGATCTGGGAAACAGAAATGCTTTTATTGCCATCTCGTGGCAATTATGGCTACGCCTGCTTAAACAGAGTATTCTTTTGTGAAATGACAAATGATTAGAAAAAAAGTTTGTTCAATTTTTTTTTGTTGTTTCTTCTTTTGTTGAATTTTTTAAATAGTTTTGACTGAGTACATACACACCATTGAAGAATTGGCTTTGAGTCATTCCTGAATCAAACATGTCAGGGTGTGTTCACACTATAACTGTAGCGATGGTGTTAAACAAAATGACTTCTCATTTAGGTTGATTGGCTATGATAAATTGACCCTTAGTGTTAGGGGGATTAAATACGTCGGGTTACGGGGATAGGGTGGGATATGTGTCGGTGCAGGCTCGATGGGCCGAAATGGCCTCTATCTGCACTGTGGGGTTTCTGTGATTCTGTAATGCAGCAGTTATAGTAAATACAGTCAGAATCTGGAATTAAGGCCCAAACTGACTCCAGAGCAAGACTCCCCAGAGGAGACATGTGATTTAGATTCCTCAAGTGCTTCCCACAGAGGCTAAACATGTGGTGTGAATGCACCATTAGAGAACTAAATTAATTTTTGACACATCATTAATCCAGAGCTTCAGCAATCTCTCTCACTTCATGTGTAGGAATTGAGCTTCCTCACATTAACTCATCCTCACCAGCTCTCTATGGAGGTCAGCAACACTCACCATTTGAACAAAGGAATTTAAAAGGATGATTAGAAATTAGACAATATTTCCCCATCTACACATTTACACTAATTTTTAAACTGATTTTCTTTTCAAAAGACACAGATAGGTAGACTCCCTCTTTAAAGGCCCCGGAGGTAAAAATTCTTATTTTCATTTACATTTTGGCCCGGATTTAGTGCTGAGAATATTGGTGAGACTATCAGCGCTCGCCGTTATTATGGAGTAAATCAGACAGCAATTTCCAGAGTCCGCACAGGCGCAGTTAAACACAGAAATCCAGAAGTTGCAGACAGCACTAGAACAGTACCGCGCTGATAGACTCAGCATTGAAATCCATGTACGGGCGTGAGGGTGCTGTACTTACCCACTAAACAGGGCAGAAAAAGTTAGGGCTGGTGCAGTCAGGCGTAAGTGAATTTTTAATGGCGTGACAAATATCATTATTACTGCCAAACAACCTCTCTACCACTGAAAATTGAATTTTACAAGTGTGGAGTCTCATTGCTTCAGAATTTAATTCGTGTTGAAAATGTAAAAAATTAAAATAATTGTGTTTTTTTTTACTTATTTGTCTCTTCTATCTCTCGCTCTTGGAATCCCAATCTTTATTTCGCTTTCTGTACATGATTTAAATCTAGTTTATACTTCCTGGTTTAGTGGCTCAGTGAGGATTCTTCAAATCTGATTGGTTGAAGAGCCTCGCTGTTGCTTTACCTGCTCGCACATGCCACCGATCCCCTGTAGAGGGCGCCACACTAGATCAGACGCCCAATGACAGGGAGTCTGCGCTCAAAAGCCCGCGAAAACGCTGTGGGCAGCTGTCGGCTTCGTGATCGGAGAGCAACGTTCCTTCGCTGCTGACCGTAAAGTCCAGGCCAATTTATTTCCTCTTTTCTTCATGATCAGCACTCTACAATTCGAGATCACGAGGTTAAGTTTGGTACAATACAGGAAACTCTCGTTTAAACGGCACCTAAATATCTGGAATTCTCTATTAACCGGCAAAATTCATACTCTGAAAACAACACCTCAATAACCGGAAATGTTGCCGAGTCTGAGTCCGATTCTCCCGCGGTGGCCGAGTTAGTCAGTGGAGGTAGTTCTCCAAACTGCCACTACTCGGCTTCTTGGCGCTGTCGGAAGTCTGAACACCTCAATAACAGGAGTCTGACTCTCCCGCGCTGCCGGTAGTCCCTTCTGATCTGCCATTTTTCTGTGTGTCTCCCGCGCTGCCGGTAGTCTCTTCCGATTAAAGAGTTATGGATTACCCTCAACTGGCAGTACTGTACTTAATCAGGCATCTTCCACCATCCATTTAACACAACATTCTGTAGGTGAGTACCCAATTACTGTATACTGCACATTTCTTGATTTTTAAATTTGTGTTTGTTAAAAATAGCCTCGGTAGATAACCCTCCCCGTCATCCGGAATTTTTAATCAACCGGCACCATCCCGGTCCCGGACACCAAAGAGTTTCCTGTACTTGGAATCTAGCTAACCAGCTCTGATAGTGAGATACTCACTATTTAACAAATTAGGTTAGTATGCTTCAGGGGAAGGGAGGGCGTGGCGCTTGACCATCACTACATGTGCGTGATATATCATTCAAAATGGTGAACCGAGAAAACTAGGTTCTGTCCATACCGAGACAGCTTTTAAAGGCACTGATGTGCGATTTGGTCAAACTGTCAACAAAGCAACTGGGCAGAAAAGCATTTGGGAGAAAAACAAACCTCAGAAGAAACTGAGTCATGAAGCAGTGAAAGTAAAAACAGTTCGGCTAGACCACAAACCCCTTGTTAAAATAAAAAATGAATTTGTCAGCTCATGTAAACTTGAGGCTAAACATATTTCCAGGAAACCTATTAAAATAATACATACCTTGATTTGAGCAAACCAATACTCCAGCCACAACTGGGTGTAAATATGTACTCAATACTGGAAGGACCACCTGATTTAACTGAAAGACCGTAGTCTATTTGATTACAGGCCACAGCTTTATTGAAAGGACTGTGCTCAAGCAACCCTACCAAAGTTTGTGGCACTTCATGCCAAAGTAATCACTGCAAGTGCAAGAGGTCACATAAACTCTTTGTCTAGAAGGAAGTTACCGTCTTCTATGGCCAGTTCTGCTGTGTCATCGCAACAGAAATCAAATACAACCACAGATGGAAAATGTTTCGAGCAGCTTGATTTTCATTTGCACGAAACTGAATCTAAATGACATTTCTTGCCTCTGAGTCAAAAGATCTTGGGTTTATGCCCTACTCCATTAATGCTGCATTACGTCCAAGCCGACACTTCAGTGCAGGGAGTGCTGCATTGCCTTTTGGATCAGACATTAAACTTGAGACCCCGTAAGATGGAGTAAAAAGATCCCAAAACATTTTTATTTTTGAAGAGCGGTGAGGTCTCCTGGTAAACATTCATCCTTCAACCAATGTCACCAAAAAGAGATTAACTGTTCATTCATACCATTATGGTTTGCGGGGCCTTTCTATGTGCATACATTTTCAGATTGACAGCCAAGAAGAAACCAGCATGAAACCATCATGCTTCTCCTTTAAATTCCCTGTTGTCTACCACCACCGCCCCCCCATCCCAAGCCCACCCTTTCCTCCCCCAACCTCTGCACGGAGCAACTCTTCACCCTTGATTATTTCAATCTCCATTTCAGCTCCCCTTGCCTTCTCCCCTTTGAATTCACTGCCCGCCTGTCCTCTCTAATCCTCTCCCATATAAATGATCGTACCCATATTCGCAACCAATCCCTTGACCTCACCATCTCCTGTGGCATCTCTACTCCCGTGGACTTAATTACTGACAAGGCCATCTCTGATCACTTCCTTCTATCCCCACCTTCCATAACTCGATACTCTCTTCCAACCCCACTTCCTTTGGCATTTGCCCCTGGAAAAAATTCATAGAAACGGAAGATAGGAGCAGGAGTAGGCCATTCGGCCCCTCGAGCCTGTTCCGCCATTTAATGAGATCATGGCTGATCATCCAAATTCTTCCCTAAGTCGCTTACAACTCCCAAGCCTTTGGCCCTCCATTTACCATGATTGGCCTTCGTAGCAAGAGGGTTCGAGTACAGGAACAAGGATGTCTTGCTACAGTTATACAGGGCCTTGGTGAGACTGCACCTTGAGTATTGTGTGCAGTTTTGGTCGCCTTATCTGAGGAAGGACATTCTTGCCATGGAAGGAGTGCAGCGAAGATTCACCAGGCTGATACCTGGGATGGCAGGAATGACGTATGAGGAGAGATTGTGTCGATTGGGCTTATACTCACTGGAGTTTAGAAGATTGAGAGGGGATCTCATCGAAACCTATAAAATTCTGTCAGGCCTGGACAGACTAGGTGCAGGAAGGATGTTTCTGATGGTCGGGGAGTCCAGAACCAGGGGTCATAGTCTAAGGATAAGGGGTAAGCCATTTAGGACTGAAATGAGGAGGAATTTCTTCACCCAGAGAGTGGTGAACCTGTGGAATTCTCTGCCACAGAGGGCAGTGGAGGCCAGTTCATTAAATATATTCAAGAAAGAGTTGGATATATTTCTTAAGGCTAAAGGGATCAAGGGATATGGGGAGAAGGCAGGGAAAGGGTACTGAATTTGGATGATCAGCCATGATCTCATTGAATGGCGGAGCAGGCTCAAAGGGCCGAATGGCCTACTCCTGCTCCTAATTTCTATGTTTCTATCTCAGTAGCCAACAATTTACTCAACCATTCACTCACCTCCACCTTCGTTGCTCTTGTCCTCATTGGGTTGGCAAGTTTACTCTCTCCCACCCTTCCGGTACAGCCCCACATTTTAACTTCTTCAGGCCCAAGGGACACAGACTTGAGTGTATCTGACACATAACTAGCTTAGCACCAGGTTTGGGTGGACCAAATCAAGCTCTGCCAGACTTTACCCTGCTCTGCCAAAACAGCCCACTATTCAAAGATCAGCTGGGAAAGCAAAGAGAACCCCTGGCTTCTTTGCTCTACTACCAACTGTTTCCTTAAACCCCCCTCCTCCACACCCTCCACCCTTATCTCTAACAAGTATGAGGAGCTCATAGATTTATTTGTCATCAAGATTAAGACCAACCATTCAGCTGCTTCAGATTCCCTCCTTTCCCCTTTTACCACCAAGCCATTCCCCCTACTCTAGCCCTGAAGACCCCCAAGTCTCTCGAGTTTCTCTCTCATTTCCCCCCATGCCCTCTACATCATTATCGCAGCAACAACTTGACCCCATTCCGACTAAACCGCTGACCATCCAACTTCCCTTCCAGGCCATGTTAACTGACATTGTAAATGGTTCCCCTTTCTCAGGCGCTGTCCCACTCTCTTTCAAAACAGCAATCAACACTCCTCCAGAAAAATAAACACCCAAGATCCCTCTATCCTTGAAAATTAATGCTTCACCTCTAACCTTTCATGTCCAAAGTCCTTGAACATATTATGCCCCCTCAAATCCATGCCTATCTCTCCCAAATCTCTATTTGAACTTCTCCCGTCAGGTTTCCATACCTGCCGAAACAGCCCTAACCAAGGTCATCAATGACAGTCATCATTACAGTCAGAGAATGTGTTACATTATGCCTCCCTGTCTCCTCTGCAACTTTTGATACAGTCAACCATGCCACCCTACTCCAGCTCAATGAGACTACCATCACTTGGTTCCACTCGTAACTTTCTCATCATAGCCAGAGTATCTCCAGCAATGGCTTCTTTTCCTGACCACATACCATCACCTCCGAATCCCCCAACGATCTATCCGTGGCCCCCCTCTTCTTCCTCATTTGCATGCTGCCTCATGGTGACATCACCTGCAGACGCGAGTTGAGGTTCCATATGTGCACGGGTGACACCCAGGTCTACCGCTCCACCACCTCTCTCATCTCTTCCAATGCCTCTGTGTTCTCAGACATCCACTCCTAGATTAGCTGCAATTTCCTCCAGTTAAACATTCAGAAGAGCAAGGGCCCCAGTCACAGACTCCGTACCTTCCCCACTGACACCATCCCCCACCCTGACCATTGTTTCAGACTGAATAAGACTTCTTGCAACCTCGGCATCTGATTCAACTCTGAGCTGAGCTTCTAACCCCATATCCTCTACATCACAAAGATCACCCACTTCTACCTCCATAACATCGCTCGCCTCCACCCCTTCCTTTAGCCCATCCGTGCTGAAAGCCTCATCCATGTTACCTCCAGACCCGACGACTCCAATGCTCGCCTGGCTAGCTTCTGCATATTATTCTCAAGAACCAAATTTGAGGCAGGTCCCGAAACAGACTTTGCCTTTACTCTCATCCCTTATAATTACACCGAGAATGAGATTGTAAGAGAGAAAATGGACTTGAATTTATATAGCGCCTTTTAAGATCCAAAAGCCCATTCTAGCCAATTAAGTACTTTTGAAGTATAGGTACTATTGTAATGTAGGGAAACACAGCAGCCAATTTGCGCACAGCAAGGTCCCACAAACAACAATGAGATAATGACCAGATAATCTGTTTTAGTGATGCTGGTTGAGGGATAAATATTGACCATGACACCGGTGAGAACTCCCCAACTAATCTTCAAAATAGTGTTGAGATTTGTTACATTCACTTGAGAGAACAGACAGGGCCTCAGTTTAACGTCTCATCCGAAAGACGACACCTCCGACAGTGCAGCACTCCCTCAGCACTGCACTGGTGTGTCAGCCTAGATTTTTGTGCTCAAGTCCCTGGAGTGGGACTTGAACCCACAACCTTCTGACTCAGAGGCGAGGGTGCTGCCCACTGAGCCACGGCTGACACCTTGGTGTGACAAATTGGTGACAAGTGCCTCTAAAAAGTGAAATTTAAGAAATGCTAATTTGAAAAAAGGAAAAAAAGGGAGAAGTCAATAGATTATTCATTCAGGAGTGATGATTGAAATTCTTCAAGGGCTGCAGACCACAAGATGAATGATTTTAATATGTACATACACAAGAGGCAGGCGTTAGTGAAGCTATTTCATTTTCTCTAGCCAGCACTTTCCAGTAAAGATGATCCTTGACTTGCTTTATTTATTGCCTTTCGATAAACAATAAGATGAGCGGGTCACCTCTACTGAAGGGACTGCGCATGAATGAAAGGATTTATTTTAACACCTCTGAATTTACATGGGAGATGCATCAATCTTCATGGCAGGGAGTTAGGAGCACTCAAGGGAATTGTCGTGTGACTGGGTTTTTATTGTAAACTTATGCAAACAAATAAATGAGTCTCCAGACAATCTATGAACTAAATCTTCCATAGCTCCACTCAATACAGACTGGAAGTCACTTTGAAGCTTAATAAAATGAATGCACTCGAAGCCATCCAGCTTGAAGTGTGCCGCTCATAACTCAAATATAACACACAGGATTTGTAAAAAATAACATGTAGAATAATAAATACGCAAGAAAAGGTTATAAGAATTAGAAACTGAAACACCTTACGAACTCTATCTTAAGCCTTAATATATTACTCTCTGGATACATTTTACATTTGTCATACCTCATAATAAACATGTATTAAACTTTACAAGTAATGAGTTTTATTTTTGCTAAATATTAGCAATTAATTTGCAGTGTGTGTAGAATTTAACTAGCACCTATACAAGGCAGAAAATACACTGGTAATAGATAAATCAAATACCATTGTTACACACCATTTCCCGTCATATGATGGGAGTGTAGATGCGAGTATGTTGATCCTGATGCTCATCACAAGGCTTGGATAAAGACAACTCAATCCACTTGATATCCTTCCAGAATAATGACCCATCTTCCTATTAGTGTTTAGCAGTTTCTTAAATAAGTAGTGTCCTGGCCTCAAGCAATCTTCCTGGCAACGTATTCCAACCCTTCCTGGTGTCTGTTCTAAACTTGCTTTGAACCTGTGCTCGCACTCATCCTGCTGCCTTGACATATCTGAAAGTATTGCTCCAGGTTTACTTTCCTTATCCCACTGAGTCTCCTTCAGAATTTCCCCTTGGAGACATCATTTTTCAAAAATGAACAGCCCTGGTTTATTCAGTTATTTCTCATAGTTCATTCCCCCCAAGTCACAATCTGGGTGCTACTTGTATATCTGCAGTACCAATAAATAGACCAACTATGAAGAGAGAATTTTAGACTTCACTTGCCCAGAAAGAGGCAAGTCTTTTTCAATAAGCATTTCTAAATAGAAATGGCGGAGATAGCACAGCAGGTTGGAACGCAAGTTCACATCCATGATTCCCTCCAAAGTAAGCTCCATATCTTGGCCATGGCATCAGAACATATGTGGCAAGCAAAGGTTGGACACATCTGTTAGACATCATGGAGAGATGTATAACAACAGATTTCCAGCATCCACAGTATTTTGCTACTGGAGAAATGTATGTTGGACATCCTGGGGAGTTAAAAGTTTAACAGTCGAACTTCTATGTTAAACAGGATGACATTGAAGTGTCGTAAAAGGAATGCATTGTCAGGCTTTCAGATATAAACAGGATGACATTGAAGTGTCGTGAGGAGAAAGCGTGGCTTGTCTTCTGATATGTAAAGTGCTTGTGTAAGGAAATAAGTGTGGGATAATAAAACGGGTAGCGAGTCCTTTTGCTAAAGATAACAGTAGGTGAAGGAAGTCTCGTTTAAGGGAAATGGTTCGGAGGTAAACAATTGTCAACTGTTTACATAGATAGTCTGTTTTCAGAGGAGTTGGGAAATAGATATGTAATTTTGACATTTTCCTTTGCTGTAGTTAAAATATGGTGTATAAAGGATCACGGTTTTCAACAGTATCTCAGAGTGCACTCGAAAGATACAGAAACCGGTAAAGTCACTCTCTGTATACAGTTAAAGACCAATCACCTTTACTGTGCGTCAATACAGTCTGTTCCGTACACTCCACTACGAAGTGTCATGCTTACTCGAAACATGTTGTTGTGAACCAGAGGAGACAGGAGGTTGCTTCACAACATCCTACTTGAAAGTCCGAAAAAGAAAAAAAGAGCGAGCCATTCTCTAAACGTTCTCATCCACATCAAGTGGCTGGCTCAGGAACAACATTGGGAAAAGCCCAGGAAATAAACTGCCTGCCCCAATCAGGGATTGGCACGGAGCATCATGGTGTGGCGGGGAACCTCATTTTAAAATGGGGCAAGGAATGGTTTATGGGTGGTTTCACACTGCACTTGTAGCATCGCTGAGAAGCGCTTTTGCTTCTCATCTATGCTGCAGTTATGGCATGAATGCAACATGAATCTGGAGTCAGAGTCCAGCCTGATAGCAGAATGCAGCAGAGCAAGCTCACTCTGTTTAGTTTGAGGAAGTCTGGGCCTTCACACACTGTGTTTAGGGTCAGTGTAAAGTGGTTTTGGCTTTGTACCAATGCTAAACGTGTGGAGTATGAATGCAGCAGAATAAGAACATAAGAAATAGGAACAGGAATAGGCCACTTGGCCCCTCGAGCCTGCTCCGCCATTCAGTAAGATCATGGCTGATCTTGGGCTCAAAGCCACATCCCTGCTCGCTCCCCATACCCCTTCACTCCCTTATCTTGCAAAAATCTGTCTATCTCCACCTGTATTTAATGACCCAGCCTCCACGGCTCTGTGGGGCAGAGACTTCCACAGATTTACGACCCTCAAAGAAATTCCTCCTCATCTCACTTCTAAATGGACGACCCTTTATTCTGAAACTATGTGAATCAACCGTGTGAATCGTCTCCGAACTGCCTCCAATGCAAGTTATCCTTCCTTAAATAAGGAGACCAAAACTGTACACAGTACTCCAGGTGTGGTCTCACCACAGTTGTAGCAGGACTTCCCTGCTTTTATATGCCAACATTCCATTTGCCTTTTTGATTACTTGCAGAATAAACTGGAAAGGCCAAGATCACAATTTATTCATCACATAAGGGCCAAACAGTTGAACATCAAATTTTACAATCAAAAAAGACGTGGAATAGACAAGTTCTTCAGTGGTGCGGTTCTCCTTTTAGTCTCTACATCTTTTTTGATGCAGTCTTGCTCAAAACAGCCTTCACAGCACAACTCCATAAATAGAACTAGAGCTCTGCACTATGACTGAAAGCACTAGTTTAGTCAGCAAAACTGCATTGGGCTGCCTACTGTAATCCTACGAGCCTCAAACCTCTCATCTAACTACCCGTCATGTTCAAGTATATGATGCATGGAACAGTGTTCAGTATGCACAGAAGCTCTGGATTGGTCATGTTTCCCCAGGTTTTACTGTGAGTCATCCCAGCAATTTCTGCTTTATAAAATTTCATAGAAAATATAGCACAGGGGGCAGCAATTCGGCTCATCGTGCTCCTCAATTGGAGCGGTCTACTCTAACTACATTTCCGTGCATCTTTTTATCTCCTTCCCTTTCAAATATTTGTTCAATGCCCTTTTAAATGACGTTATAATTTTTTTTCCAATCGTCGCTTGAGGTAAAGCAATCCATTTTCTTATAAGCATCCATAAAAAAACTCTTCTCACGGCCCCTTTGTTCTTTTAGTTATAATCCAGAGTCCATGCCTGTTTATTAACGATTCACCAAATTTCTTAATTTTGCAAAACACTGAAGCATGCACTCCTTTCTTTAAAAAAAAAAGGGCACTACTTTGGTATTCCCCTTTGGTGCCTGCGGCCAACAATGCAGAGGCATAGCTTATTCCTGTGCCATCGCCAATGTCCCCTGCAACCAGCTTCTGGGTCTGGGAGGCACCAGGTTCAAGCAAGCATGAATTTCCCCTCTCCTCACCGGGAGCCACTGCAGCCAGAAAGGAGTTCATGCTTCAGAGTTTTGCAAAATTAAGAAATTTGGTGAATCATTAACAAACAGGCATGGACTCTGGATTATAAGTAAAATAACAAAGGGGGCCGTGAGAAGAGTTTTTTTTCCATGGATACTAATAAGAAAATGGATTGCTTTACCTCAGCAGTTCCCTTCTTCACACCTTATAAGATTCTGAGGGGAATTGACAGGGTAAATGCAGAGAGGATGTTTCCCCTAGTGGGGGAATCTAGAACTAGGGTGGCATAGTTTCAGAATGACGGGTTGCCCATTTAAGATGGAGATAAGGAGGAATTTCTTCTCTCAGAGGGTCGTGAATCTTTGGAATTCTCTACCCCGGAGAGCTGCGGAGGCAGAGTCACTGAATATATTCAAGGCGGAGATTGACAGATATTTGAGCTACAAGGGGTCAAGGGGTATGGGGAGAGAGCGGGAAAGTGGTGTTGAGGCTAAGATTGGATCAGCCATGATCTTATTGAATGGTGGAGCAGGCTCGAGGGACGGATTGGCCTACTCCTGCTCCTATTTCTTATGTTCTTCAGCATGAATGACTCTGTCCATCGCCATTCTACGGTGCACTAATGCTCAGTACCATTGAGACACGCCTATACACGGCTTTTAAACTTCACCACTTCAAACTGTTGTTTCAATTGGAGATTCAGCCAAATCAGTGCCTTTACTCTGAAAAATTAAGTGTTTCATCCTGAAGAGCACCAACCTCAAAATTACTTTGCAGGCTAATAGTCTATGGATGCTCAAAACATTTGTTGAAAATTCCTCTTAACAATATTTTAGCGGAAGCATTAATCCACTTTTAAAACCAGTTCCAGCTAAATAATGCTTTATGCTAAATTAATGATTTTTTTTTAAATGAGACAAAAAAAATATTAAATGTAAATCAGAGGTTACGAGAATGATCTTTTAATGCAGTGGTTTGTTAGGACATTGAATGTCCCATCAGAAACAATAGTGAAATCCATAATAGCTCTTAAAAGGGGAATGGATATATACAGGAAACTTTGGTTTATCCGGAGGTTGTATGTCCGGAATACTCGATCTAACGGCAAAAATCAGGAGCCGTTTTCTAAGTTTTTTTAGATCTCATTCTTTTTTTCCCCCAGTCAGCCACTGCAAGGTCTGTAGCTATAGCAACAGCTTCAGCTACAGACGCTTGCAGCTGCAGCCGACTCTTTAGAAGCTGTTGCTAAGCAACAGTGTTTGTTGTCAGATACGGAGATGAAAACCTCCGTATGCTTCAACATTAACTTTGTATGTCCGGCAGTTTTGATAGATCGGCAACACGCCGGTCCCGTCAGTGCCGGATATCACAAAGTTTCCTGTATTTGGAAACTAAAAATGTAAACGGATACGGTGAAAAGGCAGGTGATTTCAACTAAGCGGATAGTTCTTTCAGAGAGGTGACACGGCTACATTGGGCAGAATGGACTCCTTCTGGGCTGTAAAATTCCATGATTCAGATTCCTGTGCAGCTATTGATAAAGACGTCCAGAGGACAAGAGTTCCTCTTTAAAATTCACCCACTCCCAGTGTATTAAACCTACTTATGTAACGCTTTTCCTGTACCAATATGGAGATAATAATCATAAATAACTGCACAAGTATGGAATAATATCCATTACCACTTTACTGATTGTGATGTCCATGCAGTAACTGACCCGTCCTTACCATGACTGAACAGTCCTCAGAGCCGCTGGCGATGACGTTGTCATTGTGCGGGCACCAGTCAATGTCGAGCACGGGCGCAGTGTGCCCACACACCAAAGGGTGATTTTTATCCACGCGCCCAGTCTGCAAAGGAACGGAGAAACATATGAGATTTATCATGGTGCCAAAGAAAAAAATAAATGATTGAATTACCTCTTTCACATGAAGGAGAAACTGGAGTTACTTCACCTGGGAAGATTTATGAACCCATTTCATTTCTGACAACTGTTTTCACTGCACATTACAGATTCAGTTCACTGATTAAATGCCAACAAGTCCCCATCTGCTCTCCTGCTGCAAGCAGCAGGAGCACAAGATGGAAGGAGAATGACGCCTTGCCTTGGGCAAGATGAACGTCAAATGCTCACTGCACCCCCCCATTATTTCAACAAGGGAAACAAATTCCTACACCGCTCCTCTCCCCTTTTATATAACCAAACTACGACTGCGTATAATTCAACAGGGAATATTTTGTTTCGAGAAGAACACACCACAGTAAAACAAAATTCATGGTCTGGCATTGCATAGTGAGAGATCACCGAAATGCAACCCCAAGGTTGTAAAGCATCACACCCCCCAAACAACGCACAGCCCTCACGCACAAGTTTCCACTTTATCTGTACCTTGACTGAAAAATGCAACTCATAAATCATGTTCTCCCCAACTACAATGAGAGAAATCTAAAGCACAGGTCGAGTTCAGAAAGGCAAACTCAGATTCCGCATAATTGCCAAAGCGAAATTTGCCACGCTGTGTATTGTAGTCGTGGGTTACAGATTTTTAAAAAACCTCTCGAGTCTTGATGTCAGAGCTGGCCTAGGCAGCAAATCCGGCGGAGGCTGATGGGAAACCTCTTGACAATTTCTGAGAGAGTAAAATCTAGCCAAGCACTTCAGCCTGGTGATTTAACACCTCCCAACACAGGGAATGAATAAGGCTGACCGAGATTTAAGGCGCATTCACATGCCATAATTTTAGTGTCAGTGTGTGGAGCCAAAATTGCTTTTCTTGATCTGTAAATCAGATGTGAAGGCCCAACCTGACCCAGAGGTGAAACGAAGTGAGACTGCCTCCTCCCGGGGGTCTCGTTACACCCTGTGCTGTTTCAGATTGGCCCCGACTCCAGGTTCAAGCTGATTTACACTAACTGCAGCATCGCTGCAGAACGAAAATGCCAGGGTTGTAAATGTAAATCCACCCATTAATCCTGGGAAACTGCATCCAATTCAACCAGCCTAATCTTAATTAATTGTGATCACTACGGGGATCCAGTTCAAAAAGAACATCAGTGATACTGGGCACTTCAAAGACAAAAAATCCAAGAAAAACACACGAGAGAGGAGCTGATCATTCACGGCGACCCTACCACAGGGCACATGGAATTCATGGAGACAAAGGCTGAATCTCTGTTCTCTAAAATGCACTATGGTAAGTTTTGATTATTTGCCAAGCAACCATACAGATGTCCTCCATTACCAGTGTTCGTTGCTGAATGTGATAAATACTAGCACACCATAGGGCATGGCCTGTGTACAGCGACTGCCTACATTTCTTCTTCAAACTGATAGTAGAGCTACCCATGCATGGCACAATACCATACTAGAAAGTTCTAAATAACTAGTACATTCAAATTTCAATAATAAAAAAAAATTAATTAAGGTTTCAAGGTGCAAATTGAGACTATGTCACTGATCGTCAGACTATGGCAGCATCCATGTTCTTTGATTACGTCTCCATGAAGCACCTTGGGATGTTTTCGATGTTAAAGGTGTTGTTTTGTTGTTTCCTCGATTCCCATCTCATGGTTGAGTCATAAGGTGCTGATCAGAGTTGGGGAAGGGACGAGAGAAAGAAAAGAATATCAGAACAAGTCAATCCAGGCTGAATTTGAGCCATTTTTGAGGAACTGAATAATCAGCAGGAATAGTAAAGGCCTGGAAGTCGAGCTTCTGGACAACAATGAAAACAAAAGTCAAAAATAGCTAAATACAAGTGTATTCTACTCCAACATGTACACTGTGTTTCTCCTCTTGCTTCAGTATGGAAACAAAGAAAAACCCTATTTCCAATTGTGTTACCAAGCCCGAATCACTTGCTGCATAGTTTCTGTGTCCCACAATCTCACAATCCATACAGATACTTCTTTTATAAGACAGAAGAGCTTTATATTTGAAAAGTAATTGGAATAGAAACCTTTAAAAGACCTAGGGGGAAAATTCAGTTGTTTGCGCCTCCCGTTAGCACCTTAAGAGGGCGCCAAGCAACTAGAGGCCGGGCGCGGCGATGTTTGTGCCGCTCGCGAAATTAATTTGACATTTTGCGGCGGCGCTAAACACTACCGCCACGATCTCCTGCGCCGGCAGTCGAGTGCGCAACGCCCCCATTAGCGCCCCGGACCGGATATTGAGTGGCGCCCCTGCCTTTTTTAAAATTCATTGATGGGATGTGGGCGTCGCTGGCTAGGCCTGCATTTAGTGCCCATCCCTAATTGCCCTTGAGAAGATGGTGGTGAGCCGCCTGCTTGAACCGCTGCAGTCCATATGGTGTAGGTACACCCACAATGCTGTTAGGAAGGGAGTTCCAGGATTTTGGCCCAGCGACAGTGAAGGAACGGCGATACAGGTCCAAGTCAGGATGGTGTGTGGCTTGGAGGGGAACTTGTAGGTGGTGATGTTCCCATGCGTCTGCTGCCCTTGTCCTTCTAAGTGGTAGAGGTCGCGGGTTTGGAAGGTGCTGTTGAAGGAGCTTTGGCGAGTTGCTGCAGTGCATCTTGTAGATGGTACACACTGCAGCCACAGTGCGCCAGTGGTGGAGGAAGTGAATGTTGAAGGTGGTGGATGGAGTGCCAATCAAGCGGGCTGCTTTATCCTGAATGGTGTCGAGCTTCGAGTGTTGTTGGAGCTGCACTCATCCAGGCAAGTGGAGAGTATTCCATCACACTCCTGACTTGTGCCTTGTAGATGGTGGAAAGGCCTTGGGGAGTCAGGAGGTGAGACACTCGCTGCAGAATTCCCAGCCTCTGGCCTGCTCTTGTAGCCACAGTATTTATATGGCTGGTCCAGTTCAGTTTCTGATCAATGGTAACCCCCAGGATGTTGACAGTGGGGGATTCAGCGATGGTAATGCCATTGAATGTCAAGGGGAGATGCTTAGAGTCTCGCTGGTTGGAGATGGTCATTGCCTGGCACTTGTGTGGGGCGAATGTTACTTGCCACTTGTCAGCCCAAGTCTGAATGTTGTCCAGGTCTTGCTGCATATGGACACGGACCGCTGCTAGCAGCGACAGGTTGAGGGGAGCATTATGCTGTCAGAAAGGGACTAGGGGAGCGCTATTTAAAGACGACCGCTTCCTGCCTTTTACTGTCGGTGACATTTTTGCACCACGCAGTCAGGGAGAGAGAGAGAGACTGACTTCTGGAGAGATTCAACGCTGTGAAGGAGTTTTGGGTACTGAGTAGCACTTTGCAGGTTTATTTTGATTTGCCCTTCCTTGCTTCGCCAGCACTCAGGTAGCGCCTCGCTCCTCGGTGTTTGCGCCTTAAGACAGGTGTGTCGCGCCTGATTTAGCGCTCCAATCACCTCCAGGGGCGATAAAAGGCAAGTTTGCAGTTGGAGGCGATAATTAGCACCAGGCGCTAAACTTTGCGCACGGCCGATAATGGCGCCCCAAACGGGGCGATACTGAATTTTTCCCCCCTATTCTTCAAATTGTAAAATATCAGCTTATGTAACAGTGGCATAAAACCATCACAATTCCACTAATCCCAGTACAGGAAACTTTCGATTTACCGGCACCTAATAACCGGAAATCTCGGTTAACCGGCAAAATTCAGGAGTAGGTTCAGGTAACTTTTATTAGTTTTTTACTCCATTTGTTGCTGTGCAACGGTGTGGCTGCAGCTGTTGCTAAGCTACAGAGACGCTTGCAACTTGTGGCCATTGTTCTGAACCGCAACAGGGTTTGTTGCTTTATATGGAGCTCTCAGCTCCCAGGGGGAGAAATTGGGTGAGTAGCGCCACCTGTTAGCGCCTAAAGAGGCAGTCAGTGGCTGTAGCGCCACTGGCTGAGTCTCCGGCGATATTCAGTAGGGGCGCTAATGGTGGCGTTAGGCATTTGCGCTGCGCCGCCACCGATGACGTCATCGGTGTGCGCAGCGCCCCGTTCGCAATATTTGGTAGCGAACGCCGCAGTTGCGCCACTCGCTACCCGCGCCCGGTTCACGGGGCCTTACTGTGCCGGCAGCGGCACAAGTTAAGGTGAAGGTGCGGGGCGGCCGCCTGCCAGCACCTCCGTCCCCGGCCTCCTAACCCCCCCCCGCCACGGCATTGCCGGCTGTTTCCCGAGAGCCCGGCACTTCTCCTTGGTGCCGGGCTCATTTGCCGGCACTCGCGATCGGGGATCGCGCTGTTGCAGGCACCTCCCCCTTAACAGTGGGAGGAAGGCCTGCAGTACCGCAGCGTGCCGTGCCGCAGCATGTGGCGCTGCGGCACGTTGCGCTGCAATAATCAGTTTCAGCGCCCTAAGAGGGACGTGGAGCGCCTCGAGCCTCGCCCCGTCTCCCTTGAGGGGCACTGAAACTGAATTTCTGGCGATCGGTATCACTCCAATCGCTGCGCTAAATCCTGCGCTCAGGCGACTTTTGCGCCACTTTGGCGCCCCAACCCAATTTCTAGGCCCTTATCTTTCGGTTAGCCGGAATTTTTGATGAACCGGCACCACGTCGGTCCCGTCCGTGCCGGATAAAAAAAAGTTTCCTGTAACTATTATCAATGTACACAATCAAACTACCAATATTATAGTATTTCTTTCTATGGGTATAACTAGCTTTTCCATACTCCGAGCAGACACGAGTTGCATTGTATTGTGTACATCTCAGTCCTTACAAGTCCACAATTAGCTCCAAAGAATTGTTCTGCTCAGATCAGGCCATTTGGAAAGGCTGATCAGCTTGTAACAGGGCTAGTAAAGTTGTTTTTTATTTGTTCATGGGATGTGGGCGTCGCTGGCAAGGCCAGCATTTATTGCCCATCCCTAGTTGCCCTTGAGAAGGTGGTGGTGAGCCGCCTTCTTGAACCACTGCAGTCCACGTGGTGAAGTCAATAGAGTTGCAGTGGCAGACATTTAAGGGGATATTTCAAAATACACAGAATATATACATTCCAACAAGAAAGAAAAATTCCAAGGGGAGGACCCACCATCCGTGGTTAACTAAAAAAGTTAAAGATAGTATTAAACTTAAAGAAAAACCATATAATTGTGCAAAGATGGGTGGCAGGTCAGAAGATTGGACAGAATATAAAAAACAGCAAAGAATGACAAAAGATGAATGAGGAGAGAAAAATTAGAGTACAAGAGAAAGCTAGCTAGAAATATAAAAACAGATCGTAAGAGTTTCTATAGATATTTAAAAAAGAGTCAACAAAGTGAGCGTTGGTCCTATAAAAAGTGAGTCTGGGGAATTAATAATGGAAAATAAGGAGATGGCAGTTGAATTGAACAGGTATTTTGCATCGGTCTTCACTATAGAGGATACAAGTAACATCTCACAAATAGCTGTAAATCAGGAAATGGAAGGGAGGGAGGAACTCGAGAAAATTCTAATCACCAGGGAAGTGGTACTGAGCAAATTGTTGGAGCTGCGGGCTGACAAGTCCTCGGGTACTGATGGACTTCATCCTAGGGTCTTAAAAGAAGTGGCTTGTGAGATAGTTGATGCGTTGGTTTTAATTTTCAAAAATTCCCTAGATTCGGGGAAGGTTCCATTAAATTGGAAAATAGCAAATGTAACTCTTTTATTCAAAAGGGGAGAGAGACAGAAAGCAGGAAACTACAGGCCAGTTAGTTTAACATCTGTCCTAGGGAAGATGTTAGAAGCTATTATTAAAGACATTATAGCAGGGCACTTAGAAAAGTTCAAAGTAATCAGGCAGAGTCAACATGGTTTTGTGCAAGGGAAATCATGTTTAACCAATTTATTGGAGTTCTTTGAGGAAGTAACATGCGCTGTGGATAAAGGGGAACCGGTGGATGTACTGTACTTAGATTTCCAGAAGGCATTTGATAAGGTGCCACATCAAAGGTTATTGCAGAAAATAAAAGCTCATGGTGTAGGAGGTAACATATTGGCATGGATAGAAGTTGGCTAGCTAACAGGAAACAGAGTGTAGGCATAAATGCGTCATTTTCTGATTGGCAAGATGTAACGAGTGGTGTGCCACAGGGATCAGTGCTGCGGCCTCAACTTTTTACAATTTATATAAATGACTTGGATGAAGGGACCGAAGCTATGGTTGTTAAATTTGCTGATGACACAAAGATAGGTAGGAAAGTAAATTGTGACGAGGACATAAGGAGGCTACAAAGGGATATAGATAGGTTAAGTGAGTGGGCAAAGATCTGGCAAATGGAGTAGAATGTTGGAAAATGTGAAGTTGTCCATTTTGGTAGCAAGAATAAAAAATAAGCATATTTTCTAAACGGTGAGAGATTGCAGAGCTCTGAGATGCAGAGGGATCTGGGTGTCCTAGAGCATGAATCGCAAAAGTTTACTATGAAGGTACAGCAAGTAATTAGGAAAGCTAATAGAATGTTATCGTTTATTGCGAGGGGAATTGAATACAAAAGTAGGGAGGTTATGCTTCAGTTGTACAGGCCATTGGTGAGACCACATCTGGAGTGCTGTGTACAGTATTGGTCTCCTTATTTAAGGAAGGATGTAAATGCACTGGAAGCAGTTCAGAGAAGGTTTACTAGACTAATACCTGGAATGGGCGGGTTGTCTTATGAGGAAAGGTTGGACAGGCTAGGCTTGTATCCGCTGGAGTTTAGAAGAGTAAGAGGTGACTTGATTGAAGCATACAAGATCCTGAGAGGTCCAGACAGGGTGGATATGGAGAGAATGTTTCCTCTTGTGGGAGAATCTAGAACTTGCGGCCACTGTTTAAAAATAAGGGGTCACCCATTTAAAACAGAGATGAGGAGACATTTTTTCTCTGAGGGTTGTGAGTCTTTGGAACTCTCTTCCTCAGAGGGCGGTGGAAGCAGTTTTTGAATATTTTTAAGGCAGAGGTAGATAGATTCTTGGTAAGCAAGGTGGTGAAAAGTTATCGGGGGTAGGCGGGAATGTGGAGCAATCAGATCAGCCATGATCTTATTGGATGGCGGGGCAGGCTCGAAGGGCCGAGTGACCTACTCCTGCTCCTAATTCATATGTTCGTATGAAAGTACTCCCACAGTGCTATTAGGGAGGGAGTTCCAGTATTTTGACCCAGCGATGATGAAAGAATGGCAATATAATTTCAAGTCAGGATGGTGCGTGACTTGGAGGGGAACTTGGAGGTGGTGGTGTTCCCATATGCCTGCTGCCCTTGTCCTTCTAGGTGGTAGAGGTCGCGGGTTTGGGAGGTGTTGCTGAAGAAGCCTTGCCGAGTTGTTGCAGTGCATCTTGTAGATGGTACACACTGCAGCCACGGTACGCTGGTGGTGGAGGGAGTGAATGTTTAAGGTGGTGGATGGGGTGCCAATCAAGCGGGCTGCCTTGTCTTGGATGGTGTAGAGTTTCTTGAATGCTGTTGGAGCTACACTCATCCAGGCAAGTGGAGTGTATTCCATCACACTCCTGACTTGTGCCATGTAGATGGTGGAAAGGCTTTGGGGAGTCAGGTGGTGAGACACTCACTGCAGAATACCCAGCCTCTGACCTGCTCTTGTTGCCACAGTATGTGTGTGGCTGGTCCAGTTAAGTTTCTGGTCAATGGTGAACCCCAGGATGTTGATGGTGGGGGATTCGGCGATGGTAATGCATTTGAATGTCATGGGGCGGTGGTTAGACTCTCGCTTGTTGGAGACAGTCATTGCCTGGCACTTGTGTGGCGCGAATGTTACCTGCCACTTATCAGCCCAAGCCTGAATGTCATTCAAGTCTTGCTGCATGTGGGCATGGACTGCTTCATTATGTGTGGAGTTGCGAATGACACTGAACACTCTGCAGTCATCAGCGAACATCCTCACTTCTGACCTTATGATGGAGGGAAGGTCATTGATGAAGCAGCTGAAGTATATGGAGAACAGAGTGACTGCTCCCAACGAACCAGACGCTGCTGCCAACAACCGGAAGCTGCGCCTGCAACTACTTAATCAGCTGTCAAGAGCCAATGATTGGCATCGAAAACAACCTATAGCGTCCCAAAACGATCAGTCTTGGAGGCTGTTAATCAGGACATCAGAGGCCTGACACCAATAGGTCATGTTGGCTTGCTCAGTTTTGCTGCCATGGCAAACAAAAACTTTTTTTTATATATATCACCAAAAAACATTTTCCCCCCTCCCCAATAACTTCTAATGTAATCTTTCACTGTTTACGAGGTACTAAATCTCTAGCAAGAGGTGAAAGATGTTTACGGAGTGAAACCCAAACCACTTTTCTAAACAACTGTCAAAAAAAAAAAGCAGCCCTTCAGTGCTGCTCTTCCCCAGAATTGATATTAGAATCAAACGCAAACCACCAAAAAAACTGAAGCTGCAATTGCTGCCTCTGTAGAATACAATGCTTAGTCAGCAGACCCGAGCTATACTACCGACTGCACCTTGCACTGGACTCAGGAGCCAATCTGCATATTTACACAGGGACAAAAGAACAGGAGTAGAACCATTCAGCCTTTCAAGCCTGTCCCGCCATTCAATTAGATCACGGCTGATTTGTGCCCCAATTGTGAGGTTGCTATTTTCCTGGAACAATGCTGCCAGCCTCTCTCACAAAAAACTGTAAACAGTCGTCAAATAACATTAATACTGTAGCAAAATACTGCGGATGCTGGAAATCCGAAATAACAACAGAAAACGCTGGAAAAACTCAGCAGGCCAGGCAACATCCGTGGAGAGAGAAACAGAGTTAACGTTTCAGGTCGAAACCCTTCTTCAGAACCGAGAATAAAAGGCAGGAAATGAAACAGATTAAAAGGCAGTTTGGGGGCTGGGAAATAGGGGAGGGGATGAAAGAAGAGACATTAAGAGATATTCAAGGTGAGACGAGATGGTAATGGGACAGGTAAAGAAACAAACAATGGCTCTAGATGAAGTGTGAAATGCGCTGGCAGAGTGAGAGACAGCTGCCATGTGGGAGAGAGAAAAAAAGGGAAAAGGCACAAACCAAAAGTGTGGATAAAAAATATAAAAATATAATAGGGGCTGAGGTTATGATCTGAAATTGTTGAACTCGATATTGAGTCCGGAAGGCTGTAAAGTGCCTAATCGGAAGATGAGGTGCTGTTCCTCGAGCTTACGCTGAGCTTCCGTGGAACAATGCAAGAGGCCGCAGACGGTGAGCTCGGAGTGGGAATGGAACAGTGAATTGAAATAACAGGCAACTGGAAGCTCGGGGTCACCCTTACGGACTGAACGGAGGTGTTCCGCAAAGCGGTCACCCAATCTGCGTTGCGCAAGATCAAGGCGGCAGCTCAACGCTGTTATTCATAAATAAATAGACATTTTCATTATGAACAGCTAGCTTGAGCTAGTCACTTTATTCAGCCATGTGAACTTCTGTACAGCATCCATCTTGACTACTGCCTTGTGGGTAGCCTAGTGCCTCGTGGGTAGCCCACTCTTATATACATACAGCTCCACCTAGTGTACCATTCTAGGATGACATGTTACTGATCATTACAAACGCGTGGTCACAAAACTAACAAGCAGCACCTGGACAGTGGTTGGGGGCCACATTTCCTGGTGAGAGTGCAGTACACACTCGGGATGTATGATGGGATCCTTCGCTTGTAACCAGCATGTAAACTTGAAATAAAATACCAATAGTATGTGCTTCCATTCCAGCTCACAAAATGAAACTTATTTATGGCACCTTTAGCAATAAATCTTGTGTGCTTGATACAAGAAGTCTTCAAACTTTATTAAAGCCTTATTTTCCTCAGTGTCAGTATGAAATGCTCAGGCATCACAAGCTTCTCTCTGTTCCCCTGTCTTCACAGGTTATTCCACTTTTAAGTTTTACATCAGTGGGAAAAAACAATTTGCTGTCATTTATTGCGATTTTTCTTCCCTGAACTTTGCTCTGGTGCCCAGGGGCCATCAGACTCATGCATGGATCTAAGCCCATCCAACGTTCCTGACTAACTGGGTCATCAAAAGCCCGATCGCAGCTGTAATCCATGCAATTCATGCCTCGCACAAGCCCCACCTGGTGCTGTATGTCACAGCGTAGGGAGACGAACCGATCTCTGCACAAAAAAACACTGCTTCTCACTGTGCAAACACCGTTGTACTTGATTCCCAGTCATCCTCCGCCTGATCTCAGCTGTCCCAAACCCCTTAACCTGCAGCAGGTTCTGCCAATCAGACAGGATTCATTCATATTGTTTTGATAAACCCCCAGCCTGATAAACAACTTCCAAACCTCCACAAAGGCGACAAATGTTACACAGGCAAATAAGGAAGAAAATGCTGATCTCTCCTTTTTCTTCGCAGATCCTCGCTGATCTATTGTGTACTTCCACTACTTTCTGCTCTTATTTCAAATCCAAATGCCTGCTTGGATTACAACGGTCGGAGGTTCCTTTGGGATTGCTTGCATCGGATGAGCAGATAGGCTCAATCCCGCAAGTCCATTTTTGTTGCTTCCTCCCTGAGGAAATTTACTCAAGCTCGCCACACCGTGATGTAGTTTATTAAATGAACTCTCACCATTACCACAATTATCAACTTTACTGAATACTTCCTCCTTTCCTTTTTTGACAAAAAATACCATTATGATGAACGTTATCGAATGAAAGCCAGGGCCAAATTCTCACCATTACCAGTATGAAAGATTATGGAGGTGGGGGGTCAATGTTTATCGGATAAAGTCGCTGATTATGGGGGTTATGTTAACAGGGCCACAGGGCGCACGTCCCTTCTCATCAAACCCACGTTAATCGTTGAACTGGGCAGATGTATACATATAAGTATCTAAGAATCATTTCAAAAAGCTAGAATCTTACGCCAACAAGCAGTTTATTCTCATATACACATAGGCAGTGAAAGGAGAAGCTAGCCGTGTGTAGGATTATGTGCAGCCAATGGAAAGTCCTAACTCACAGATCTCTGCCAAGGAGTTTGCTTATTATTTTCTTATATCTGTATTCTTCTGAGAAGAAATGAAGTGGATACAATGGGATTATGTCTTGGCAGATACTTGGCAGAGGCTTGAGGGGGGGGGGAAACAAGATACAGATGGTTTGATCCCACCGGCACCAACATTACACAGCAAACACACAAAGGGGTCTCTGCTTGGCTAACAACACTCTGGAGTGAAGTAAATGGAAGCCACCCTGGGCTTCATGGTCCAGCTTTTTAAGTTTATATTTTAAACAAAACCAACAGTCGTGAGTGACCCCCGGGGTAAATATTGCTATCTGTAGTACACACCATAGTTACCTTTCCCTCTAAACAAGTTATATGCAGCAAGTAAATCAAGCTTTTATACTCGTTGGTTAATTGGAAGGTTGTGTACAGGCAAAATTAGGCTCAGTGCTGCCAGGCATGTAGTATGATGGGATGTAGTATTAAAGTATGAAAACTGGGCATAGGGGGAAAGGAGGTGGTAATCACACAACTTTCTGTCTGTAATACTCTTAAACGAAACAAAGACTTGCATTTATATACAATGATGAAGTATCTTTTGGAGTGTAATCACTGTTGTATTGTAGGAAACGCAGCAGCCAATTTGTGCACAGCAAGCTCCCACAAACAGCAATGTGACAATGACCAGATAATCTGTTTTTAGTGACGTTGATTGAGGATTAAATATTGGCCAGGACACCGGGGAGAACTCCCCCCTGCTCTTCTTCGAAATAGTGCCAATGGGATCTTTTATGTAGGAATGTAGTATTAAAGTATGGAAAGAGGGCATCGGAATAGTAGGAAAGGAGGTGGCAATCACACAACTTTCTGTCTGTAACACTCCTGTGCGTCTATAGTACAGCAAAGAAAATTAGAGATCAGATGAGAGAGCAACTACAGTGTGCAATAAGGGCGGACAGCCAATCTACTGGCAGAGATGCACAAGGGTGTTATTTGGGGTCACTATGTCTGGGGTCAGTATTGCCTGCAAACAATGTGTTCCTAAATCACAGTTGCTCCACAAGATCAACAATGACGTTTAGTTCAATTAACAGCTTTGGCTAATAATAGTTTATCAAACTGGTGGAAAATTAAAGGTCACAAGTTTAAAATGTGCAGGAGCTGTCTGATCAGTGGACATATATTATTCAATGGCTGGTAACAGAGGGCAGCAGAGGGGTCTAACAGTGTGGTCTGACTGGGATGGGCTATTATTTTCCAATTTTACAAGTTGCTGTCTAGTAATAGAAACTCAGACCTATCAACTATAAATTCCAACAGTTCAAACACTCTGATGAGCATTTCTGGGTGCATTACTGCATCATTTTCCAAATCAAATAACAAATGTCTCAAATGTCACTGCAAAGAAAATATGGCCAAACCCTGCAAGTAACAAAATGACTGCCAGGGAACCGGCAAGTCGGGGTTTCAATTCCCAGGTTTATCCGTCACAGTTCTGTCTGCCATGAGGCAAGTTTGTTTAGATTTTAGTCGACTGCTGGAAGAAATTAGGCATTCCATCTTATCTGGATGAGGGGAGAGAGAGAGAGAGAGAGAGAGGAAATGTGTGTTATTACTAAACTAAAATTGTGTCTTGTTGTTCCTTGATCACAATGATGGTTGTTCAGTGAAGCCCAGGGACCAGCAAATTTGTCCTCCTAGTGAGGGGACAATATGCGATCGCTAAAGGCATTACCAACAGTTCACGCTCTTTTGTAAAATGTGGGAAGAGGTTGCTGCATTTATCAACATACAGGAAACTTTTTTTTATCCGGCACCGACGGGACCGACGTGGTGCCGGTTCATCAAAAATTCCGGATAACCGAAAGCTATAGTAAAAGATACGGAGCTGAGAGCTCCGTATAAAGCAACAAACCCTGCTGCTTAGCAACAGGTTCAGAACAATGGCCACAAGTTCCAAGCATCTCTGTAGCTTAGCAACAGCTGCAGCCACACCCTTGCACAGCAACAGATCGAGGAAGGCAAGTAATAAAACTTACCTGAACCTACTCCTGAATTTTGCCAGTTAACCGAGATTTCCAGTTATTTAGGTGCCGGTAAATCGAAAGTTTCCTGTAGTCCTAAAAACCGCCGTATAAGACAGCAACCTTTTATTGTTAACATTTACATCAAGGTACATCAACCTGTGTTTCAAGATAGACGGTCTCTCCAATCTCTGAGGAGTTTTACTGACCAGGTCCATGTAGTCAAATCGGACTGTATTTTCCAGGCCGCTTAGTTGCAGCGCTAACCAGGCTACATCATGACTGGTTTATTCCAAGCCTTTGGCCCAGTTCCAGAGGCATTCAAAGCTAACCCTCGAAACCAATAGCCTCGACAAGATTCTAGCATCCTCTGCTCGGTAGCAAGACTAGCACATTTTATTATTGGAGACACCCTGGGTATGACAGCTATTTATAGTATCGTAACTTGTCCTATTACTCAGCACAGCATTCTTTTGACAAGTGTATTTGCAGAGAGGCTTCTGTATGAGGCTAGAAACCATTATCTTTGTTACGCACAACTAGATGGGCAGGAAAACGAAACAGTGCAGTATACTTGGTCACCCAGCATCAAAAACAAGGGGGACTGGAGTCCCTGTTGGTCAGCCCAGGACTTTTATTTGAAGCATCAATCACCTCCTTGGTTTTAGCTCTGCCAGTTTCTGACACTCACAAGGTTATTTATTTTTAAGGTGATCAGACTGTAACTCAATCACGTCTACTGGCTCATGTGGCGTCCAATAGGAAAAACCGGTTGATGAGCTGGGGCTCCTCCTGGTCTTAACCTCCCTTCTCCTGGTGAAATGCTCATTAATAAATCATGTGACTTATGTTTGAACTGGGCCTTCAAATGCACAAACTGATTAAAGGACAGAGTGAAGTAATGTATTCATTCACCCAGCTAGCCCTACCATAGGAAATTTTAAATCACTGTCTAAAATATCATGTAAACTGTCTTGTTTTGCACACTTTGTACAAAAATAATAAATTGCAGGACAACGGAGTATTACAGTTTAAACTCTTATGAAGCATCAGGTCTGTGATCTGAATCATACAGCACAGTGGGGACAAGATGGAGTTAAGACCCCTTACAGATGCCTGCGGGCCAATGATAATTCAATATGCAAATGTTACATCCCCTTTCTTTTAAAAGAAAAATGTTATGCATTACTTTTAAACCTTTCTTCTACCTAATGTTCTCGGTAGCATAAACATATAAGTAAACTCAGCATTTAACTATCACTGAAAACATCTCAACGTTTCAATAACGATGTACAGTCATTTTTTTAGGGCAGCGATCCGCCTACACCCTTTGACAGTTCACAAGTCAAGGATAACTCTAGGCTTGACCTCTCGTCCCGACCTTGTGTGGTATGGAACTGAGCATGCTCCTGAATCGGTCAACAATTCAGGTTCAGGTAAGTATGATGTGTTTTGTGTATTGCTCTGTTCATCACACTCTGTTGAACTGATCCTCTCGTCGGAATGACGGTGTTGTTCCTTGGTGTTCAGGAGGTGCCTGCGATTGTGGCGGTACACCTGTCCTTCTGGGGTGCGGACGTGATACAATCGCTCAGTGTCAGCTGGCTGGATGACGACTGCTGGCTTCCAGTAGTCATGCCCCTGGATTCTGACGGATTCTCCATTGTGCAGCGGCGGCAGTAGTCTAGCTGACCTGTCATAGTATCTCTTTTGGTGTTGCTGTCTCTGTACACATTTTGCATGCACTTGCTTGCAGCCGACGACCTCTGGCTGCAGCTGCTGGTTGGTGCTTGGAAGGATTGAGTGAAGTCTGCGGCTCATCAACAGCTGTGCTGGTGACTTGAAGTTGTCAACCGGAGTGTTGCGGTACTCAAGGAGACTGATGTAGGGGTCTCTTTTGTCCGCTTTGGCATTGTCCATGAGTGTTTTTGCAATCTGGACAGTTTTTTCAACAAGGCCATTACTTTGAGGGTAATGTGGGCTTCATGTGACATGTGTGAAATTGCATGCCTTGGCAAACAACTCGAACTCTTTTGATTTGTATTGGGGGCCATTGTCTGAGACTGGCACGGTGGCATAGTGGTTAGCACTGTTGCCTCACAGCGCCAGGGACCCGGGTTCGAATCCGGCCTCGGGTGACTGTCTGTGTGGAGTTTGCACATTCTCCCCGTGTTTGCGTGGGTTTCCTCCGGGTGCTCCGGTTTCCTCCCACAGTCCAAAGATGTGCGGGTTAGGTTGATTGGCTATGATAAATTGACCCTTAGTGTTAGGGGGATTAAATACGTGGGGTTACGGGGATAGGGTGGGATATGTGTTGGTGTAGGGGTTACGGGGATCGGGTGGGATATGTGTCGGTGCAGGCTCGATGGGCCGAAATGGCCTCTATCTGCACTGTGGGGTTTCTGTGATTCTGTGATAAAGTCTCCACAATGCCATGCCTGGCAAAGGCTGCCTTTAGCTTGTGGATCACAGCTGCAGATGTGGTGCTGTGAAGCTTGCCCAGTTCAAAAAATCTGCTGTAGTAATCAACAGTCACTATGTACTCCTCGTTGTTCCATGTGAACAGATCCGTTGCCGCGACCTGCCAGGGCCTGTCTGGGATACGGTGAGGTATCATGGGCTCTTTGACATTTGATGGGCGGCGTTCTAGACAAATGGAACATTTTTCGACAATGTCCTCAATGTGTTTGCACATTCCGGGCCACAACATAATGTCACGTGCTCTTAGTTTGCATTTTTCCATGCCCATATGTCCAGCATGAACTTTTGTCAACATCTCTTCTCTGAGACTGGTAGGAATGATGATTTTCTCCCCTTTGAAGACGATTCCATTGATTTGTGACAGTTCGTCTCTGTGGTTCCAGAATTCAGATATGCTCTGAAGGCATTTCCTCCTTTCCTCAGGCCATCCTTCATGTATGACTTTGCTCAGCAGTGTGAGTTGTGCATCTTTCTCTGTTTCTGCTCGGGTCTCCTTCAGTTTTGAGTCACTCACAGGTAAGCTGTTGTACACCATGTGCACCTGCACATCCATGCCTTCACTGAGGCTGCTGTCCTGGTAGCTAAGAGACTTTCTGGAGAGCGTGTCTGCGACAGGAATCTCTTTGCCTGGACGGTGAATGATTGTGAAGTCGTACTTCTGTAGCTGAAGGATCATTCTCTGTAGCTTTGGTGGAGTTGCGGCTAATGGGTTCCTCATGATTAACTCGAGGGGCTTGTGGTCGGATTCCACAATGACTTTTCGGCCATAGGCGTACTGGTGGAAATGCTTACATCCAAACAGAATTGCATATAGCTCTTTCTTGATTTGAGCATAGTTGATTTCACTGTCTGAGAGAGATCTGGAAGCGTAGCCGATGGGCTTTCCTTCTTGCAGTAATACTGCGCCTAGTCCGTACTTTGACGCGTCCACTTGTAGTCTGAGCTCTTTGTTGGGGTCGAAGTAGGCAAGAACTGGTCCTGGTTCTCTGGCGATTAGGTCATTCATTTTCTGAAATGCTGTGTCATGTTGATTGTCCCACAGGAACTCATTGGATTGTTTGAGCAACTGACGCATGGGTGCGTTGATTTCGGAGAGGCTCGGGGCAAACTTGGCTAAGTAGTTAACCATGCCTAGTACTGTCTCTAGCTCTGCGCGGTTCTTCGGCGGCTCCATCTTCTTGATGGCGGAGATTTTCTCTGGATCCAGCTTAGTGCCATCAGTTGAGAGGCGATGCCCGACATAACTGATCTCGGTGGATCCGATTATGCTTTTCTCGGGGTTGAGCCGGATACCTTTCTCCCGTGATCTGTGTAGCATCGCACGAAGGTTCCTGTCATGTTCCTCTCTATTCCTGCCATAGATGAGGATGTTGTCTACGATTGCGACTATTCCGTCGAGGCCTTCATAGTTTTCATTGATCTTCCACTGGAATTCATCCTGAGCTGAGATAAAACCAAATGGTAAACGCAGAAATCGGTAGCGTCCAAATGGTGTGTTGAACGTTGTTAGCTTAGATGACTCTTCCGTGAGCTTGATAGTCCAGTATCCTGATCGTGCGTCCATTACACTGAAGTAACGCGCTCCCACTAGCTTGGGTGTGATGTCATCTAGCGTTGGTAGAGGGTAGTGAGGGCGTTTGATAGCCTTGTTCAAATCTCTGGGGTCGAGACAGACTCTGAGCTTGCCTGTACGTGGTTTCTCAACCACTATTAACGCGTTGACCCACTCTGTCGGTTCTGTTTCCCGGACGATGATTTCTGTATTCTCCATGCTCTGCAGCTCCTCCTTCAGGCGACTACGTAGAGCAAGGGGTATCCTTTTCGGTGGGCAAACCACAGGGGTTGCTGCTGGGTCAAGGTGAATGGTGCATTCACCTGGGAATAGTCCGATTCCTTTGAAAACATCAGCAAACTCCTCCATGACTGTCTGCTTCTCAACTGGTGCTGTCAATGATAGCACTAGCTTGACGAGGTCCATGTCTAAACATGCCTTTAGACCTAGCACTGGAGGTGCTCGAGAGTCAACAATGTAAAAGTCCAACATCATGTCGCTTTCTTTGTACTTGCATTTCATCACGCATGTGCCTTTTACAACGAGCTGCTCGCCCCCATAGCTGGTCAGTCTGCGTGAGGTGGGCTGTAGCTCACACTCATCCTTCAAGCTGTGATACTCACTCAGAGGAATTACATTAACCTGAGCTCCAGTGTCTAGTTTAAACCTAAGCTCTGTGCCCTGTTTTCCTATCTCAATATTGGCAAAGGCTTGCTCAGTCTCTGAAATCTGTTTTTTCTGCGACACAGAATCAATAAACAGTCCTCTGCATTTGGCTCTCTATCTGGCATTTGGCTGTCACTCACTGTGTGTACTGTTTTTCCGAAAACAGTCCTGCAAACTTTAGCAAAGTGGTTCCGTTTGCCACATTGCCTTCCTTTGGCAGGGCAATGCTCCTTTTCCCCCATGCATCTTGTTTCCACAATATCCACAGTTTTTGAAGCGTTTTATGTCTGTGTCGCCCATTTTTAAAACTCTCTGTTCTTTCTGTTCTGAAACACGCTCTCTGGGTGGTGTTCTTTGGTGTGTGTCTATTAACTGCGTGCACTGTCTGTTCATGTGAGCTGTTCGTGGCACCGGTTATGGTTTTCAACTGTGCTTGGGCTATCTCGTGTGATCTAGCTATGTCCATAGCTTTGTCCAGCGTTAGCCCGGACCCAACATTCAAAAGTTTCTCTCTCACTTTAGCTGAATGTATTCCAAACACGATGCGGTCTCTGACCATCTCATCTTTATCGGCATATTCACAGTCTTTTACCAGCAGTTTTAACTCGGTCACAAACTGTTGAAACGACTCACTAGCTCCTTGTACTTTCTCCTGAAACTTGTACCTAGCGAATATCGTATTTGTCTTGGGCATCACATATGCTTCAAAACGGTCAAAATAACTTTTCAGTACCTTTGCTTCATCCGCGGTGAGAGACCATGTGTTAAAAATGTCTCTCCCTTTTTCTCCGATCCACAGGAGTAGGTAGCTGCATCTTTCTTCCTTCCCTTTGCATTTCAGCAGACCCGAGAACATTAACTCCACGTGTTGCTTGAACTTGCGCCATTCTCTATGTAAGTTGAAAGATTCCCAATTCATTCGAGGTAAGGGAGCTCCAACGATGTCCATTTCAAATCCCTGTTCTGACACCATGTCTTGTTTTGCACACTTTGTACAAAAATAATAAATTGCAGGACAACAGAGTATTACAGTTTAAACTCTTTTATGAAGCATCAGGTCTGTGATCTGAATCATACAGCACAGTGGGGACAAGATGGAGTTAAGACCCCTTACAGATGCCTGCAGGCCAATGACAACTCAGCATGTGATCACGTGAATATAATAGGTATTCCTTACAGATGCCTGCGGGCCAATGATAATTCAATATGCAAATGTTACATAAACCATGTTTAACTTTCCATTTAATATAAAAGTAATTGTCACCTCATTACAACTCAAAGAAAAATTGTAATTTTGTCCTTTTTAAATGTTGTTAAAAGCTTTTGATGGGGAGAAAAGCTTCGCCATTATCAGTGGGCTGTCATTCAATCAGCTTTGCTCAAGGGCGGAATTCCAAGTGTGTAGATTTGTGGGACAGTATCACAGTGCACTCCAGAGCAACAGGCCATGCTGTACTGGATGTGTAGCTTGTGTGGACAGCAGTAATCAACTCAACACTAACTGGCATCTGGATGAGCACTGCCTAAAGTATCAAGATTCAAGATCTACATCTGGTGCTTAAGGAGGTGGACATATTCATTTGATTTATGTTGTTTCTTCAAAGTAAATTTAATATGCCTTCATTGATGTTCCTTTTTTTTAAAAATTCGCTTATGGGATCTGGGCGTCGCTGGCAAAGCCAGCATTTATTGCCCATCCCTAGTTGCCCTTGAGAAGGTGGTGGTGGGCCGCCTTCTTGAACCGCTGCAGTCCTTGTGGTGAAAGTACTCCCACAGTGCTGTTAGGGAGGGAGTTCCAGGATTTTGACCCAGCGACGATGAAGGATTGGCGATATACTTCCAAGGCAGGATGGTGTGTGACTTGGAGGGGAACTTGGAGGTGGTGGTGTTCCCATGAGCCTGCTGCCCTTGTCCTTCTAGGTGGAAGAGGTCACGGGTTTGGGAGGTGCTGCCGAAGAAGCCTTGATGAGTTGCTGCAGTGCATCTTGTAGATGGTACACACTGCAGCCACGGCGCGCCGGTGGTGGAGGGAGTGAATGTTTAAGGTGGTGGATGGGCTGCCAATTAAACATTCTTGAGTGTTGTTGCAGCTGCACTCATCCAGGCAAGTGGAGAGTATTCCATCACACTCCTTACCCTCATGAGGGTGATGCTTAAAAATGTTTTTACATTTTTTTTTAAATTAGAGGATATACCCCACTCTTGCCTATAATCCAGACAATTGCAACTCCAGCTATCCTGTGACCATGTCAACTGAGGTGAAAGACTTACTCACACTGATCACTGTCTCATAGGTTTCCCAAGAAATGGAGACCAATTGCAAGCTTCAGTTTGATCAGCATATTCAGATGGCCCTGGTAGTGGTGAACTGATGCTACGCTGCTTCTGACTAATTCAGTTTATATTTGGCAGCATCACAACATTAGTGATTCCACCAGCAACACTGGCAAATTAATGCGCATCGCTCCTTTAAATGCGAACTCTCCCCAAAACTAAGGTAACGGTTTCACCGCTGCCACTCTATGCTCCGATTTCAAAAACATTTTATCCGACAGTACCCATCCTTACCAATAGCACTGAGTGATCGAGTTTTTGATCACCTTTTCCTACATTCCAACAGTGACTACACTTCAAAAAATACTTGGTGGTCATAATAGGCGGTATATAAATGCAAGTCTTTCTTTTCCTTTACCTTAAAACTTCTACATAATTCAGAAAATAAATAGGAGGCCTGTAGCATAGAAATACATAGAAGTTACACTACAGAACAGATCCTTCAGCCCAATCAATCGATCTCGTTGTTTACCCTCCATGCAAGCAATGCACTGTGGGTAAGTTTCCTTGAGAAAGATTTTACTGTGGGCATTTAGTGCACTGGCCCATGTACCACACACACACACACTCAATGCTGTAATAGAGACACCTGCTGGACTACTGATGTATATAATAAAGCCATATGCAGTACAGTTCTTACCAGAAGCCATGTTGTGCTGTTGTATATATATGCTGCGTCTCAAGATATCACAAATGCCTGGTCCAAAAGCGCTAGTTACAGCAGAGATCTTAACAACCTGCTACAGTTTATAGTTGTTAATCAGGCTTACAAGGATGAAGGCAGTAGCATTTTCCTGAACATATTTAGTTGGAATACACAAGAATACCTCCAAAGCTCAGGGACAGTAATTGAGAGCTGACTGCCAAGTCTTCTGAGATTCTGGACTAAAGTCATCAACTAATCATCCGTACATTCACATGCAGCATGTACCCACGTCAGTATTATCATGCACTACCTTATGTGCATAATCCCACGAGAAGACACATCGTGGTTTACAAGGTAGTGAGCTGCTGAAGTATTAAGCCTATCGCAAAATTTGTTAATTTCTTTTTATAAGTTCAACAAATATAGTTCAATACATTTATTGGGCCAGAAAGAGTCTAAAAATATGAAATGCATTTTAAAAATAAAATTCAAAATCCATTTTGTTCTTTGCTGGATTTCCCTTGTTAGGACGCTCACTGCTGTGCAGACTTCATCCTTCAGAAGGGTGAGAATATCTGTCCTGTGGACCTCTTCTTGGCCACCTTCAGTGGTTCTTTCCACGGTTACTTAGCAGGGCACGTGTTCCATATGAATGGGTGAAACAGGGTCTGACGAGCCAGTCGGAAATCGAGCGCTGATCTGGAGTCACGTCGTTTTATAGAGCGCATTAAGAAGAAATTCATGAACGTGTAAGTACATGTTAACAACTTGAACAGCAGGGGGGATAATGCATTAACACCAACTACACTCTAAAACACTCTGTGCTCTCGTGACAGTGCTTTGTTTCATTAGCTTTAATGTTTAACTGACGTCTCTGATCTTCGATCAGATTTAAATTGCAGGTGCTCTCATTGATTTAAATGGCAAGATTTTCCCATCAACAAGAACTGATTAGCTGTTGCAAGCACACTGTGCCAATTAACTAACAAACTCATTTGACCTATACATGCAAATTTCCCTTATCTATCTGTAGACAAATTAGTAGAACCTGCTTTGTATTGTATGAGATTTGTCTGCTTACTGTTGGTAAATTACACATCATCTGTTTTGATGCATGAAGTATTGTTTGATTTGTTGTAGCAATCTCCTCTCAGAAAGATGCGTCAAATATTGTTCAATTTAATCTGGGAACTGGAACTACTGAGGGCTTCTCAGGAGTCTTGATTCTTTGTTAAAAAAACCAAGAAGTTGGACGACGGGGAAGGGGGCAGAGGTGATCAAACCTGTCTAGACAGATGTGGGATCGAGGGAGAAAGAATGCTGAATCAATGGAACATCAATTTTACTAAGCTGAACTAAAATTAGAAGCATTCTTGCTCAGGGTAATTATTCCTTCACAAACATTCTCAGTGTTTGTTTTTCATATAACAAATAACAAGAGTACTTCATAATGCTGTTTATAAAGGAAGTTATTAGTGGCTTTAGTCTGCAATCTTCTGTCTGTGTGGTAGCATCCACCATCTTGAAGAGAATTTGGTAGCTTGGTGGAAAACCACTTTAAACGCTCTAAGCAGACTTCTGTAAGTAGGGACACCACTCTACATAGGTAGGAAAGGGTGCATCCTCTAGATTGCAGGGAAGGATTTAGAACAGCCAGCCCCAATAATCTAAAACCCTTTCCAATAACAGGAAAAGCTGTCAGCCCACTGAGGGAGAAGATGGTAACAAAGCTATTTCCAAGGCTTCGGTCATCAGACCACCAGAAGCTTCATAAAACACTTATCATTCTGCTTTAGATAATAATACTGGGAGGAATAAAATGTAACTGTCAACTTGCCATTACCAAGCATTATATAACAGTCTGTAGTGAGATATATATCAGAACTCAGCAATTAGCCCCATGGGCAATTGCGTTTTCTTTTTGCGAGGATTCAAAGCAGTTTATCAGCCATATGTTTTAATGACATAATACATTTTCTAAAGAGTATGTAAGGGGGTGACTTTTGTTCAAGTACAAAAATTCTTGGAAGCCAAGTTGACATATCATGTTTCTTCAGCCAGATGTTGAATAGTAATGTCCGTAATATTGAAGTTGCAACAAAAGAAAGTTATCCTTTTCGGAACTAATATCCAAAGTTTGGTTTGTTCTTGTAATTTACTTGACTGCATTACTAAAACTGAAACTACATTGAAAAAAAATACAAGGGTGCTTTGTAATTGCTACTTGACTTAAATCCTGGATTAGTCAACGTGTATTTGCTCAACATTGTTGTTCATCCCAAAGAGAATTAGAAAGGAAAGCAACATTACATTAAAAGTCACGCAAACATTGGAGAATGTAAAAAAAAAAGACGAACACACTTTGTAAATATTTCTAAACCTCACTATGTCAACCCCTGCTGCCTCAGTCTAACCATGCCTAATCTGTTCTTTAAAGAACCTGTCACAATATAGTACAAATAACATTAAATGTGCCAGATACTGGGTAATTTTTTGCCACATGACTTTATAATGTTGAATGAAAGAGGTGATGACAGGAAATGGTAAATGAACACAGACAACAAACAAATTGAATTCCAACCTTAAGGACACACTGTTCCGTTAGAATATTGCCTCTCATTCTTTGGATTCAGGGGTCGAGCCCAACCCAGGCAGATGTGAAGATGACAATCGTTTTCTCACAGGATTTGAGATGGAATGAGTTTTAGCGATCACTACTTGTTTCCTTGTCAACTTGGGTAAATGATACAAATTTGGCATTAAAACACCAGTCTCCTTCTAAGATACCATAACGTCAATGAATGTAACTATTAGGTTGGTGCAATAGTTTGGGGTTCAACTACCTTTCGAAAACCACATGAGACAGAGGTCTGTTGTATCATGCCTGCATGGAATGGCTAATATAAGTAGTGTGTGTGTGTGTGTGTGTGTGTGTATATGGGGAGGGCAGGATTACAATCCATTACCCTCATTCTTATTAAAGATCATATTGACGTGGAAATGGAAAACATTACATGGATACTGGACCAGTTTGGGATACTGGACCAGTTTGAGAGAGGAGATTACAAATCCAATGGTTGCAAGGATCCAGATAATTTGAGGAGGGATTGAGCCAACAACAATTGGAATTATTAATAGATATATGATAACTGCTCTGATGGTGCAGCTGGTGAGAGCTTTGCTTGGTGTGATACTGAGCTATGCCGAGATGGCAGGTTGCAGATCCAATTGGTGTCTGTGCGGAGTTAGTGAATTACCAGTAAAATTGGTATCAGTGTCCTTGGGCTAGGGAAGGGGAGGGAAGAAGCAAATCAGAATTGCCACTGCTGACTGCCAAATCAGTGACCCCCCCCCCCCCCCCCCACTGGAAAGTGAGTTGTCTGGGCAGGGCATAGAGAGAGAGGGCAGTAGGCACATGGGAACACCACTACCTCCAAGTTCCCCTCTAAGTCATGCACCATCCTGACTTAGAAGTGTATCGTCGATCCTTCATTGTCGCTGGGTCAAAATCCTGGAACTCCCTCTCTAACAGCACTGTGGGAGTACCTTCACCACACGGACTGCAGCGGTTCAAGAAGGCAGCTCACCGCCACCTTCTCAAGAGCAATTAGGAATGGGCAATAAATGCTGGCCTTGCCAACGATGCCCACATCCCACAAACGAATAAAAATCAAGGCAACATTCTCTGTCTAAGCTGACACATGAGGAATGACCACTTGGATGAGTCACTAGAGCGATACCAGCACTAATCAAGTGGTACCGAATCATACCTCAGCACCCAGAGAGGGGAGGGGATGGGGGGGGGGGGGGGGGGGGGCGGAAATAATTGCAGCACGAATCGCAAAACTGAATATACAGGCGTTACCACAGATTTCAGGTCGTAAAGCGTCATCAGTGAACTAATGGGAGAGGGTTGCCTCAGCTTCTTCACCAGCTACTCCAAGAATTTTAACGTGTACAGGAAACTTTTTTTTATCCGGCATGGACAGGACCGACGTGGTGCCAGTTCATCAAAAATTCCGGATAACCGAATGCTATAGTAAAAGATACGGAGCTGAGAGCTCCGTATAAAGCAACAAATCCTGTGCTTCAAAACAATGGCCACAAGTTGCAAGCGTCTCTGTAGCTTAGCAACAGCTGCAGCCACACCCTTGCACAGCAACACATGGAGGAAGGCAAGTAATAAAAGTTACCTGAACCTACTCCTGAATTTTGCCGGTTAACCGAGATTTCCGGTTATTTAGGTGCCGGTAAATCGAAAGTTTCCTGTATATATAATTGATATTGATTCTACATCACAAAAAGCATCTCTCTATTCCAGCTTACTCCACACCGTTAACTGCCCCCCCCCCCCCACCTTAAAGAAGCAATATAAATCAATTTGCCTTTGTTACAATCATTTGTTCCAAGTCATCCAGTGGTAACTCTTGGTCGTTTTGTGATTTTCAAGTGATGCATAATAATGACCCTAATTCAAACCGATTACTCACTGCACGGGAAGTAGAAAGGGGACGAGAAGGATGCCAGTGAACTGGCAGGAATAGGTGGTGTTCAGTACAGAGACAGGACCTGGTATTTTCATTTGACCTTGCTGGACCTCCCGTTTGCAAGATGGGCTTTGTGACTAATAAGCTGCTGCCTTTTATGGCGGTTTAGGACCATGGGACAGATCACGTGCCCTGATCCTTCTCTGATCTGCCTAAGAATGAAACAGTTGTGAGCGAGCTACACGGCAGTAATACAATACTTTGGGTTCATGTATCAAGGTCAAGTGATATGTGTTCGCCCATTGAAGCCCAAGAATAAAATATATCCTCAAGTTCATTGTGAGGTACTTTTGTTTATAATTCACGTTTAAGGTTGTAAATTTTCAAAATTTCTTTAGCTTTCGATCGTGACGTCATACTTCCACTGATAATTGAGGATGAAAGTGTAATGTGGAAAAAAGTGAGCAAAGTAGAATAGATTTACAATGCAGGACGCACACTCCTGCTGGGTTAGATAATTACCGTGTACACGTTATGTACCCATAACTTTTTTGATGGCTTACCTTCTTAATATTTGGCATCCTCCCAATATTCAATTACATTCATTTCAATGAGCTGCAGAATGCATCACTCCAAAGAGTTTCCTTTACAAAGAAAGGCGCAGCGTGCCATGTAATAATGGTACCCGACATAATGCTTGGTTATTGCTTTTTCTCTCTCTCTCAGAAATGGATTTACATCCACATGAACAATACAATGAAAGACACTACCAGCTCCATTCAATCGCAATGACTCATCCTCTTGTACTCTTCTGGATTACATGCATCTCATACCAATCCAATTCACATGTATTGAGAGATCTTCAGTTAATAATGGATCATTTAAGTTCTCAAATTGTTTTGATATTAGAAAATGTTGCAAAATTATCAAGTGGTTCACAGCTCAGTTGCCATTCTGGACAATTTGTCCTTTTATAAAAATAATTTTCTCCAATTTCTTTTTAGAAAAAAAATCTCCCCTCCCTTTTGCAAGGCCACCCATATCATACATACATTCTTTGATCAAGAAGGTGGACAGTTGATCGGCTTTCAGGCTTCTACTATTCTTGAGCTGGCCAGGAACTGATGTACGAGAGTGGCCTAGAGTGTACAAAGGTGCCTAGTTGTTAGCCTGCATTGAGTAAACAGTAAATCTGTTACTGGAACAGCATCAGATAAAGTATTGATCTGCAATGTTTGAATCAACCTTCAAGTTCTCTTCAACACAGACAATGAATTCACAATCAACTGCAGCACAAAACCGACAATCAATTATAATACTCCAATTCCATTTTCAGTGCCTTTGGATGAGCTTGTCTGGCAGGAACATTCATGTAAAATGTGCTTTAATTCTATTTCCTTCAGGCCAACTAATAGATTCAGATGCAAACCTGGCAACGCACCATCACATCTTACACTGTTTTACACAACAGAAGAGCTGGCCATGAAGCATCATGATGACACAGCTTGTTCACACTCCAATACACTCTCATGCTGTTGTAGAACATTCCCCCCGTGGCAAGATCTTGGATATATTGTCAGGACAATGCCACTCTCGGCTGCTCTTTTGCATCATAGGCTAGAGGCATTAAACATGAACACCTCAAGGGCTGAGATCATGTTGGATGACTTTCAATGTGAAAGGACAGGGCCTTGGTGAGACCACACATGGAGTACTGTGCAGAGTTTTGGTCTCCTTATCTAAGGAAGTGTATACTTGCTTTGGAGGCGGTGCAACGAAGGTTCACTAGATTGATTCCTGGGATGAGAGGGCTGTCCTAGGATGAGAGATTGTGTAGAATGGGCCGATACTCTCTGGAGTTTAGAAGAATGAGAGGTGATCTCATTGAAACATACAAGATTCTGAAAGGGATTGACAGGGTAGATACTGAGAGATTGTTTCCCCCTGGCTGGAGTGTCTAGAACTAGGGGGCATAGTTTCAGGATAAGGGGTAGGCCATTTAAGACCGAGATGAGGAGGAATTTCTTCACTTAGAGGGTTGTGAATCTTTGGAATTCTCTGACCCAAAGGACTGTGAATGCTGAGTCTTTGAGTATATTCAAGGGCTGAGGTAGATAGATTTTTGGACTCATGGGGAATCGAGGGATATGGAGATCAGGCAGGAAAGTGGAGTTGAGGTTGGTGATCAGCCATGATCTTACTGAATGGAGCAGGTTCGAGGGGCCGTATGGCCGACTCCTGCTCCTATTTCTTATGATCTGAATCGCTCAAGTGTTAATGCCTTTTAGTGCACTGCAATTTCATGTAATCTGACACAGATCTCTTTAACAATATGTATTGTACCATAAACACAGTGGGCGCGATCTTGACAGCCCTGGGGAGGCGGGACTGCTGGGAAAATGGCAGGATTTGGGGGCGGGTGCCCAACCCGCCTCCGTGCCATCTTGCCAGGAGGCGGGTGGCCGACCCGCCCCGGGTCCCGTCTTCTTTGAGGCGGGAAGGGGATTACAGCCACTTAACTGCCCGTTAACAGGCAGATAAGAGGATTATCCCCATTTTACCCACCCGCGTGCGGGCTTCCCGAAGGCTGCGAACCCCACCAGGGTCACCGAGGTGAGTAGTGGGTCTGCGGGGGTCGGGGGGGTGCAAAAATGTGCTGTGAAGCTAAGTGATGGGTGCAAGTGTGGAGAGGTGAGTATGTGAGGTAAGTGGAAAGTGTGAGAAAAAGTTTACTTACCTTTGTTTCTTCCTGCAGGCTTCAATCAATGGGTGTGCGGAGAGTCTCGCAGCTCCGTGGCAATTTCTGCAAAAGAAAGAGGTTTGATGAGTCTTGTATTCAAGAACTCATCAAACTACAGAAAATGTCAGTGTTTGACAGCTTCACAGAGCTGTCAAACGATGACAATTCATCTGTCAAAAATGTTTGACAAATTAAATGTCATACGCTGACGTTCTCTGTAACCGGCTTCCCCTTAATTGGCCTGCTGAGCCCGCTGGGCGGGCTTAACAAGGTCAATCAAGGGAAAATAGCGTGGGTTGGCCACAAGTCGATGGAGGCGGGGCATCGACCCGACAAGCAGCAGTCCCGCCTCCAAAAGCTCCCCATTGGCAAAATCGCCCCCACAGTGTAAAATGACATTGCTAACACCGTGATGATTCCCAATATTACACTAGCGTAGGGGCAGTTTTCTTTGTAACACTCTAGTGTTGTTGGGCTATCTTCAAGCACAATGAAAAATATTCAATGCTAATAATAACGAGTCAGTTGTCTAAAGAAAGAGCATACTTCCATGCCAAAGCATGAAATCACAATGATGGTTTGGGTTTCAAAGTAATTAGCTCTTGTTTGTTCAAATGCTTTAAGTGCCAGTGGTCATTTTGCCTAAAGAGAATCACTGCAGTCGATCACTGAAAAGAAGCAGTCTTGGATTTTAGTGCTCGGTTTTGCAAATATGATGCTACATAAATTATGGCTACACACTTGCATTTTTTGGGGGAAAAAAACATTAAAATGATGGTTGCTCATCTTGCTGACCTTCACAGCAGTTTCCCACTCGTACTTTAGAGCCACTTAACAAGCATCACATGCTGGTAGGTTAATGAGATCCAGCAGGCAACAGCTGCCAGGAAGGCACAAAGACAAGTGGAGAACAGTGAACAGAGCCTATTGAGAATTATAGCATTTGGCAATAATAATACATCCCAGAACATGGTTCTTCCTCAAACATTAGACATACAATGATTTTTTTTTTTTTTTTTTTAAAAGGGTACTTTGGTTGAGGTTTTTTTAATATAATATATAAACTTGACGCCAGGCCCGGAAAGCATGATACACTCAGGGTGCCCAAAGATGGGAAAGGAATAAAGAAGTTCACGTTAATGGCCTATGGTTGGATGTCCATTAACTAGGCATACAAACCTCAAGGGGGTGATTTTCATTCAGAAGTCGGGAAGGAGGCAGGACTATAACTTTCGGGGTTGTAGTCCCACCTCCATCGAGATGCTGCCAATCCATGCGATTTCAACTTGATTGACCTTGTTGAGCCCGCCCGGCGGGCTCAGCAGGCCAATAAAGGGCCACCCGGCAACAGGTGACGTCACAGACTGAAATTTCATCTGTCAAGACGTTTTGACAGATGAAATATCAGTGTTTCACAGCTGTTTGAAGCTGTCAAACACTGACAGTCTTACTTCTAACCTGACACTTTTGACAGATCGCAGCCATTCTGCTTTCTGTGCCGGTTAGATGATGGACTCCCGAAACCTAGAGGAAGGAAGGCTGAAAAGGTAAGTACAGGTAATTTAAACTTCTTTACACACTTTAGACACACCAAACACACTTACCTTTGCACTCATGCACACATCACTCACCTGAACACCGGCATCTCGACCCCTCCAAGTCCTTCAACCCGACGGCCCGACTCCTCTAACTTGGCATGGTTTGGCGCCGTCGGGAATTCCACACTTCAAGCTTTAAAATAGGGATTAAGCTAAAGACTGCTTGTTAACTACTTGTTAACAGGCAGTTAATTGGCACTAATCCCTTCCCGTCTCGGGTAGGCGGGTCCCAGTGCGGGGCGGGTACCCGCCTCCTTTGAAACTTACATGGAGGCGGGTTGGGGGCGGGACCCCCAAATTCGGGACTTTAACCCCCCGCACACCTCCAATCCCGACTCCACGGGTCAATGAAAATCGACCCCTAAGTGTTTGGCTCAGCATTGAAAAGTGCCACAACTGTGCCCAGATTGCAATGGATTTGTGAGGAACGCTGTCCCACAGAGAATTGGAACTGGACTGGAATTTTATATGACTGTACAACTCACAAATAGTGGGAGAGTTATAGATAGCCTGATTAATGGAAATATAAATCTGACTTTACGTATCTCCAAAGCGGTACTATACACATCTCCATCAAGAATTGTTTAAAATACTTATGAGCTTCATAAAAATACGCTTTTAAATTATTTTATTACTGTCATTTGTTAGGTCAAGATTTTTTTTTTTTTATCCGCTTATGGGATGTGGGCGTCACTGGCACAAGGCCAGCATTTATTGCCCATCCCTAGTTGCCCTTGAGAAGGTGACGGAGAGTCGCCTTCTTGAACCACCGCAGTCTGTGGGGTGAAGGTGCTTCCGCAGTGCTGTTAGGGAGGGAGTTCCAGGATTTTGACCCAGCGACGATGAAGGATCGGCGATATACTTCTAAGTCAGGATGGTGTATGACTTGGAGGGGAACTTGGAGGTGGTGGTGTTCCCATGTGTCTGCTGCCCTCGTCCTTCTAGGTGGAAGAGGTTGCGGGTTTGGGAGGTGCTGGTACAAAGAAATTGCTAGTAAACTACATGAAGAGGTTACTACTTCTCTGAAGCATCATAAATGCAACTTTACTTTAATTAGCCAAATCTCCCCTCCCAAAAATGGCTAAGTGCTTGATTTGATTATTACTTTTTTTTTTAAAACTCAAGTAATCCAACTTTTTGAAGTGAATTTTGAGACTGCCAGAGAAGGGGGGGGGGGGGGGGGGGGTGGGTGCTGGCCAATTAGGACATCTTTCCACTTACTGTGCTCTTAGGTCAGATACAGCATTGATTGGAAATAGGATAAAATGCCCCCTTTCTGAAGGCTGTCTGAAAAATATTTCAAAATAATCCCAGGCTCCGGGGAGCACTCTCATTGCACAATGTGGCATCTTATTTACTCGTTTCAGCTAGTCTCCGTGAGTGAAAATACCCAGTAGTTACAGGCAATTTTAAGTTTCTGCCCACTGCGGCCTTGCTTAACATTTGTGTAAAGGGTTTGGACATCTGCTGGAGAAAGAAGACATTAATCCAGTCAGTTTTGGCTGGAATTCAAACCCAGGGATGAATGGACAATATTCTAACCCACAGTGGCACCCAGTTCCCCCAAAAAACAGACGCCTCTGTAGAGAAAGATACAGCAGTGATTCTCAGTCACTGGGGATGGGGAAGGGGTCAGGTGTGATCTCAGTCACTGGGGGTGGGGAAGGGATCGGGTGTGATCTCAGTCACTTGGGGGGGGGGGGGTCAGGTGTGATCTCAGTCACTGGGGGTGGGGAAGGGGTCAGGTGTGATCTCAGTCACTGGGGGGTGTGTGGTCAGGTGTGATCTCAGTCACTGGGGATGGGGAAGGGGTCGGGTGTGATCTCAGTCACTTGGCGGGGGGGGGGGGGGTCAGGTGTGATCTCAGTCACTGGGGATGGGAAAGGGGTCGGGTGTGACCTCAATCACTGGGGGGGGGGGGGGGTCACGTGTCTGATAACGCCAATAGCGTGACGTCACATTCGCAGTAATTAGAAGCACATTTGTTTTGCATTTATAGTGTATATGTGCAGTCGTTAAAATATAGGCTGCTCAAAAATTTTGCCTCGCCAGGCTGCACAACCTACATTTCCCGTCCTAGGTACTTTGCTGTGCTGCCACCCTGTGTGTCCCCGGATTCGGTTTAGAAAATACGATCACCCTACATTAAATAAACTATGGCCCAATACCAGTTTGCCTCTTTAAAAATGATTTAGAGCCCCATAAAATAACAAGTTTGCCCAGCTGTAAACTGAATTTCTAGTGAGTAGAAGTCCAGGAATCAGAACTGCGCTTAAAGTAGCACTAATTGGGCAGCGTCTGATCAAAGAATATAAATGGCACAAAGAACAGGAACGTTTCCACAGGACAATGTGTGGGGGAGGGGAAAGGAGACCGGGACAGGATAATATTTACATTAAAGGGAAGTGATATTTGACCTGAGCACACTTGATAGAGCCACTGAACAACAAGAAATGTTCCGTTCACTGCCAAGACCATCTCTCTCCAAGTACACAATTTTAAATTTCTTTCTTGTGTTAAACCAACGATGCATTTATTCTGTTTGTTTCCATACTGTGATAATTATAAAAACATGTTTTTGTACCAGACCAATTTGAGGAAATTCCCAGTAGCTTTCCGCAGTATTTTGAAAGTCTGAAGTGAATTGAGAAAGGACATCTCATTTTGGATATGTTAATACAGCAGCGACGTTTGTAGAGCCACTCTACAATAGCTGCATCATGTGCATTTTAGCCTGGTTATCAGTAATGTACAGAGTTTTATAGGAAATTAACATGATTCATTTCAACTATTAATGCCTAACTACCAGTAAATGATGCAAAAACAATGTTGTAAAACCATCCAGTTTTGTCAGCCAGACAGACTGTAAATCAACTAGAACAAAGGAACATAAGAAATAGGAGCAGGAGTCGGCCATTCGGCCCCTCGAGCCTGCTCCACCATTCAATAAGATCACAGCTGATCTTCTACCTCAACTCCACTTTCCTGCACTATCCCCAATCCCTTGATTCCCTTAATATTCAAAAATCTATCAATCTCTGTCTTGAATATACTCAACGACTGAGCCTCCACAGCCCTCTGGGGTCGAGAATTCTAAAGATTCACCACCCTCTGAGTGAAGAAATTTCTCCTCATCTCAGTCCTAAATGGCCGACCCCTTATTCTGAGACTGTGACCCCTGGTTCTAGACTCCCCATCCTCCCTGCATCTACTCTGTCAAGCCCTGTAAGAATCTTGTATGTTTCAATGAGATCACCTCTCACTCTTCTAAACTCTAGAGAATATAGACCTAGTCTACTCCATCTCTCCTCATAGGACAATCCCCCCATCCCAGGAATCAGTCTGGTGAACCTTTGTTGCACTCCCTCTATGGCAAGTATATCCTTCCTTAGGTAAGGAGACCAAAACTGTACACAATACTCCAGGTGTGGTCTCACCAGGGCCCTATATAATTGCAGTAAGACGTCTTTACTCTTATACTCAAATCCTCTTGTAATAAAGGCCAACATACCATTTGCTTTCCTAATTGCTTGCTGTACCTGCATGTTAACTTTCAGTGATTCTTGTACAAGGACACCCAGGTCCCTCTGAACACCAGCATTTCCCAATCTCTCACCGTTTAAAAAATACTCTGCTTTTCTATTTTTCCTACCAAAGTGGATAACTTCACATTTCTCCACATTATATTCCATTTGCCATGTTCTTGCCCACTCACTTAACTTGACTATATCCTCTTGAAGCCTCTTTGCATCCTCCTCACAACTTATATTCCCACCCAGCTTTGCATCATCAGCAAACTTGGATATATTACATTTGGTCCCCTCATCCAAATCATTGGTGTAGATTGTGAATAGCTGAGGTCCAAGCACAGATCCTTGAGGTACCCCACTAGTTACAGCCTGCTAACTCAAAAATGACACGTTTATTCCTACCCTCTGTTTTCTGTCCGTTAACCAATCCTCAATCAATGCTAGTGTATTACCCCCAATCCCATGAGCCCTAATTTTGTTTAATAACCTCTTGTGTGGCACCTTATCGAATGCCTTCTGAAAATCTAAATACATCACATCCACTGGTTCCCCCTTATCTATTCTGCTAGTTACAACATCAAAACAGATTCGTCAACATGATTTCCCTTTCATAAATCAGTGTTAACTCTGCCCAATCCTATTATTATTTTCTAAGTGCCCTGTTACCATGTCCTTAATAATAGATTCTAGCATTTTCCCTACTACTGATGTCGGGCTAACTGGTCTGTAGTTCCCCGTTTTCTTTCTTCCACCTTTCTTAATTAGTGGGGTTACATTTGCTACTTTCCAATCCGCAGGAACCATTCTAGAATCTATGGAATTTTAGAAAATGACAACCAATGCATCCACTATCTCTATAGCCACCTCTTTCAAAACCCTAGGATGTAGGCCATCAGGTCCAGGGGATTTATAGGCTTTCGGTCCCATTAATTTCTCCAGTACTATTTTTTTTACTAATACTAATTTCTTTCAGTTCCTCATTCTCGCTAGACCCTTTGTTCTCCACTATTTCCTGGCGTTTTTTTTGCGTCTTCTTCCATGAAGACAGACACAAAGGGGTAGATTTTGCCGAACCTGTCGGGAAGGCGGCGGGACTTCCGCTTTTGGGTTTCTGACCCGCCTACTTCGACGTCCAGCCAATCCGCGCGATTTTCCCTTGATTTACCTTGTTGAGCCCGCCCAGTGGGCTCAGCAGGCCAATTAAGGGCCACCCGGCAACAGGTGACATCACAGACTGAAATTTCATCTGTCAAGAGTTCTTGACAGATGAAATATCAGTGTCTCACAGCTGTTTGAAGCTGTGAAACACTGACACTCAGTTCTAAGCTGAGTCATTCTGCACAGACTCAGTTAGAACTCTTACCGGCACTCACAGCTGAAGGCTGTCACTTTTGACAGATCGCAGCCGTTCAGCTTTCAGTTCCGGCTGAGTGCTGCGCTCCCGACGGCTACAGGAAGAAAGGCTGCTACGGTAAGTACAGGTAAGTAAAAGTTCTTTACACACTTTAGACACACCAAACACACTTACCTTTGCACTCATGCACCCATCACTTACCTGAGCGCCGATATCGCGACCCCTCCAACTCCTTCAACCCAACGGCCCGCCTGCTCTACCTGGCATGGTTTGGAGCCGTCGGGAAACCCACACGAAACCCCTCAAAATAGGGATTAGGCTAAAAACTGCCTGTAAAACTACCTGTTAACAGGCAGTTAATTGGCACTAATCCCGTCCCGCCTGGTTTCGGCGGGGCGGGTACCCGCCGCCCCTGAAACTTACGAGGGGCGGGGTTTTGGGCGGGACCCCCAAATTAGGGATTTCCCCACCCCCACATGCCTGAAACCCCGCCTGACGGCTCCCCGAAAAACTAGCCCAAAGTATTTGTTTAATTTCTCTGCCATTTCCTTATTCCCCATTATAATTTCTCCTGTCTCAGCCTTTAAGGGACCCACGTTTACTTTCACTAATCTTTTCCTTTTTACATACCTATAGAAGTTTTTACAATCTGTTTTTATGTCTCTCGCTAGTTTACTCTCATATTCTATTTTCCCTTTCTTTATCAATTTCTTGGTCTTCCTTTGCTGAATTCTAAAATCCTCCCAATCCTCAGGCTTACTACCCTTTTTGGCAACATTATAAGCCTCTCCCTTTGATCTAATACTATCTTTAACTTCTCTTGTTATCCACGGTTGGACACTTTTCCTGCGGGGTTTTTGTGCCTTAAAGGAATGTATATTTGTTGTAAATTATGTATTAATTCTTTAAATGCTAGCCATTGCTTCTCTACCGTCATACTTTTTAATGTAGTTTCCCAATCTACCTTAGCCAACTCGCCCCTCGTACCTACGTAGTTTGCTTTGTTTAGATTTAAGACCATAGTTTCGGATTTAACTAAATCACTTACAAGCGCAATATAAAATTCTATCATATTATGGTCACTCTTCCCAAAAGGCCCCTTTACTACAAGGTTATTAATTAACCCTTTCTTGTTGCACAATACTAGATCCAAAATAGCCTGTTCCCTAGTTGGTTCCTCAACATACTGATCTAGAAACCTATCTTGTATACATTCCATGAATTTGTCCTCCACACTATTACTGCAAATTTGGTTTGCTCAGTCTATATGTAGATTAAAGTCCCCAATGATTATTGTATTACCCTCATTACATGTGCCTCTAATTTCCTGATTTATACTCTGCCCTACATTACAACTACTGTTTGGGGGCTTATAAACAACTCCCACCAATGTTTCTGCCCCTTACTGTTTCTTAGCTCCACCCAAACTGATTCTACTCCTTGATTTTCAGAGCTAAGATCCTTTCTCTCTACTGTCTTTATCCCACCCTTTATTATCAGGGCTACCCCTCCTCCTTTTCCATTTTGCCTATCTCTTCTAAAAGTTAAGTATCCTGGAATATTTAGTTCCCAACCTTGGCCACTTTGCAACCATGTCTCCGTAATGGCTATTCGATCAAACCTGTTAATTTCTATCTGCGCTGTTAATTCATCTATTTTGTTGCGAATGCTTCGCGCATTCAGAAATAGTGCCTTTAGCTTGACTTATTTCTATTTTTCCCTGATGTCACCTTAGTCACTGATGCCCTATTACCTTTGTTACTCTCTCTCTCTCCCTTCCTGACCCACTCTGCTTATTTTTACCCAAAACTCTGCTCTAGAGCCTTGACATTTCTCTCACTGCTTTTAAATTTACTCTTTCCTGAATCCTCTCACCCCCACTTCATTAGTTTAAAGTCCTGTCTACTGCCATCGTTATTCGGGTCGCCAGGACACTGGTCCCAGCTCGGTTTAAGTGGAGCCCCTCCCAACATTATTAATTAACCCTTTCTCGTTGCACAATACTAGATCTAAAATTAATTATCCTGCTGTTAGATATAAAATGCCTGTTTAATAGCTACGTAAAGTATTCTTAAATCAACAACAACTTGCATTAATATAACACCTTTAATGCAGGAAAACATGCCAAGGTGCTGCACAGGAGCGTAAACAGACAAAAATTGACTGCAAGCCAAAAAGAGATATTAGGATCAGAAACTAAAAGCTTGGTCAAAGAGGTAGGTTTTAAGGAGGGTCTTACAGGAGGAGAGAGGTGGAGAGGGTGAGAGGCTGATAGATCCCAGAGCAAGGGCCAAGATGGTGGAAGGCATGGCCACCACTGGTGGGGTGAAGGGAGTGGGGATGCACAAGAGGCCAGAGTTGGAAGATGAAGAGCTGCTGGACATTGTAGGGCTGGAGAAGGTTACAGAGATAGGGAGAGGCGAGGCCCTGGAGGGATTTTAACACGGGAATGAGAATTTTAAAACTGAGGCGTTGATGGACTGGGAGCCAATGTAGATCAGTGAGCACAGGGTTGATGGCTGAGCAGGACTTGTCATGGGTTAGCACACAGGCAGCAGAGTTCTGAATAAGCTCAGGTTTATGGAGGGTGGAAGGGTGGCCATCCATGCAGGGCTTTGGAATAGTTGAGTCTGGAGGTAACAAAAGCATGGATGAGGGCTTCAGCAACAGATCGACTGAGGCAGGTGCAGAGACGGGCGAATGGAGAGTTTAAAGTCATATGAATTCATATTTTTGCGGTTTCACAATAGTTTGGTGAAAATATATATAAAATGTTTGTCACTAACTGTATATCAGAGAGCGGGAGCAGCGGCGGCAGCAGTATAAAGGGAGAGGCAGAAAAGGCCCAGGACACAGCGCGGACCTGAGCGAGAGCAGCGGCAGCGGATGCAGCATAAAGGGAGCTGAGCGGCAATTCAAAAAAAGTGACGTTACAGGATAGCTGGTAACTGATTGGTTGGTAAAGGTCACACCATTTTTTTTTCTCTTCAAGTTAGGGGCTGGGGTTAAATAGCTGGCTAGGGATAAAGCAGGAGTTTGGAGATTAGTAACTGTTAATACTATATATTAATAACTTGAATTAGATACATCTTAGTTTTTCTAAAGTTAGTTAATAGTCGAATAAATAAAGGCACGGCAGGGCAGCTCGGTCCCGCGGAATGCACATCCTGTGCCATGTGGGAACTCCAGGTCGTTTCCCGTGTCCTGGACAACCACGTGTGCAGGTGTCGTCAGCCGGAGGAGCTCGAGCTCCAGGTTTCGGAGCTTGAGCGGCAGCAGGCTTCACTGCGGTGCATCCGCAAGGCTGAGAGCTACGTGGATAGCAAGTTTCAGGAGGTGGTCACCCCGCAGCTAAGGAGTGTGCAGGCAGAGAGGGAATGGGTGACCACCAGACAGAAGAGGAGGACCAGGCAGGTAGTGCAGGAGTCTCCAGAGTGCATCTCACTCTCCCAACTATTATTCTGTTCTGAGTACTGGTGAGGGCGATGGCTCTGGCTATACTCCCCAGAGGAACCAAGTCTACGGCACCACGGGTGGCTCAGCTGTACACGGAGGGAGCAGGAAGATAGGGAAAGCAATAATGGTAGGGGATTCAATAGTTAGGGGAGCAGACAGGCATTTCTGTGGCTGCAGACGTGACTCCAGGATGCCCTGGTGCTAGGGTTAAGGATGTCACCGAGCGACAGCAGAACATTCTACCAACGACATAGGTAGAAAGAGGGATGAGGTCCTGCAGGCAGGTTTCAGGGAGCTAGGAAAGAGATTAAAAAGCAAGTCCTCAAAGGTAGTAATCTCTGGATTACTCCTGGTGCCATGCGTGAGTGAGTATAGAAAAGAAAGAAGGACTTGCATTTATATAGCGCCTCTCACGACAACCGGACGTCTCAAAGCACTTTACAGCTAATTAAGTACTTTTGAAGTGTAGTCACTGTTGTAATGTAGGAAACGCGGCAGCCAATTTACGCACAGCAAGCTCCCACAAACAGCAATGTGATAATGACCAGTTAATCTGTTTTTGTTATGTTGATTGAGGGATAAATATTGGCCAGGACACCGGGGAGAACTCCCCTGCTCTTCTTCAAAATAGTGCCATGGGATCTTCTACGTCCACCTGAGAGAGCAGACGGGGCCTCGGTTTAATGTCTCATCCGAAAGACGGCACCTCCGATAGTGCAGCACTCCCTCAGCACAGCACTGGAGTGTCAGCCTAGCTTTATGTGCTCAGGTCCCGGGAGTGGGACTTAAACTTGGAGGATAGAGCAAATTAATGTGTGGCTGGAGAGATGGTGCAGGAGGGAGGGCTTCAGATTCCTGGGGCATTGGGGCCAGTTCTGGGGGAGGTGGGACCTATACAGACTGGACGGGTTGCACCTCAACAGAACCGGTACAAATAACCTTGCGGGGAGGTTTGCTAGTGCTGTTGGGGAGGGTTTAAACTAAGTTAGCAGGGGGATGGGCACCAGGATGTAGCATTAGAAAGGAGAAACAAAGGATTGGGAGAGACAGCACTAAAGTAAGAAATAGTAAGGTATAAGGTGGGGTCAGACTAAGAGAGAACACAGGATGATCTAAGATAGGTTTACAGTGTATGTATGTGAATGCACAAAGCATAGTAAACAAGGTTGGTGAGCTGCAGGTGCAAATAGCCACATGGGAGTATGATGTTGTGGCAATAACGGAGTCCTGGCTCAAAAAAGGGCAGGATTGGGTATTAAATATTCCTGGATATAAGGTGTTCAGGAAAGATAAGGAAGGAAAGAAAGGAAGTGGTATGGCAGTATTGGTTAAGGAGAATGTTACAGTGGAGAGAGAGGATGTCCTGGAGGGGTCAAGGACAGAATCTATATGGCTAGAGTTAAGAAATAATAGAGGTGCCATTACACTACTAGGTGTATTCTATAGGCCACCAACTAGTGGAAAAATATATGGAGGAGCAAATTTGCAGGGAAATTACAGAGAGATGCAAGACATATAGAGTAGTGGTAATGGGGGACTTCAACTATCCTAATATAGACTGGGATTGTAATAGTGTAAAGGGCAGAGAAGGGGAAGAATTTCTGAAGTGTGTTCAGGAGAACTTTCTTGATCAGTACGTTTCTGGCCCAACGAGGAAGGAGGCATTGCTGGATCTGGTTCTGGGGAATGAGGTAGGTCAAGTGGAGCAAGTGTCAGTCGGTGAACATTTAGGGAACAGTGATCATAATATCATAAGGTTTATATTAGCTATGGAAAAGGACAGGGAGCAATCTAGAGTAAAAATACTTAATTGGAGGAAGGCCAATTTCAGTGGGTTGAGAATGGATCTGGCCCTGGTAAATTGGAATCAAAGATTGGCAGGTAAAACTGTAATGGAACAATGGGCTGCCTTTAAAGAGGAAATAGTTCGGGTACATTCGAGGTACATTCCCACAAGGGGTAAGGTAGGGCAACTAAAGTCAGAGCTTCCTGGATGATGAAAGAGATAGACAGTAGGATGAAGCAGAAAAAGAGCGCGTATGACAGATATCAGGTCAAGAATACATCTGAGAATCAGGCTAAATATAGAAAGTTCAGAGGAGAAGTGAAAAAGAAAATAAGAGGGGCAAAGAAGGAATATGAGAATAGAATGGCAGCTAATATAAAAGGTAATCCAAAAGTCTTCTATAGGCATATAAATAGTAAACGGGTAGTAAGAGGAAGGGTGGGGCCGATTAGGGACCAAAAAGGAGATCTACGCATGGAGGCAGAGGGCATGGCTGAGGTGCTAAATGAGTACTTTGCATCTGTCTTCAACAAGGAAGAAGATGCTGCCATAGAAATAGTGAAGGAGGAGGTAGAGGAGATACTGGATGGGATAAAAATTGATGAAGAGGAGTTACTGGAAAGGCTGGCTGTACTTAAAGTAGATAAGTCACCTGGGCCAGATGGGGTGCATCCTAGGACGCTGAAGGAAGAAATCGCGGAGGTATTGGCCATAGTCTTCCAATCCTCATTAGAAACGAGGGTGGTGCCAGAGGACTGGAGAATTGCAAATTTTACACACTTGTTCAAAAAAGTGAGTAAAGATAAACCCAGCAACTACAGGCCAGTCAGTTTAACCTCGGGAAGTTTTTAGACACACTGGCCCAGAAATTCGGGTCGGGGGCATCCCGCGGGTGCAAGCCCCCAGCCTGCACTTACCTATCGCGCCGGCCGTTGAGCTGTGGGCCCGCGTGGGATTCCAATCCTGGGCCTCCTTCAACTGCCGGCGCACAGTGCTTGCGTATCCCAGGGGCACAGTTAGTTTGATGCGTCCCCTGGGATCACGTGGGCAATGGAGAGCCAATGGTAGCAGGGAATGCTTCATTCATAAGTTTGACAGGAAGAGCTGTCAAATCTATAAACACTATAAGCCCCAAAAATCACTAAAACTTCAAATAAAAATTTTTTTAAGTCATATTTTTAAAATAATGATAAATTACATGAAATAACTATTTTAAACAATAATTTAAATTTTTGAAAAAATTAATTACATTTTCTAACAGGGCTAAAAATAAACTTACCTTTCTTTAAAGTATTTAAAAATAATAAACCTGTGGAAAAAATGTTTTAATTTTAATTAATTCACCACTTACCTTGTTAAAAGCAGGCCTTGCACCTGCTTTTTAAAAGTGTAACTGCTGGAGACTTACCCTCCCGGAGAAACCTGCAAAAACAACGTAAGTTCGATGCGCACGCGCTGCCTCTCCGGCGCATGCGTTCCACCTGTCAACCCCTTCTTTCAGGGGAACGGAAGTACCGGTTTCCCGCGCATGCGCATTGCATGCACGAAACCAGCACTTTCGTTGGGCCTACGCGTGAGTACCCCATGCGTACTCACGGGTTGGGACCCAAAATTCTGGGCCAATAATCAGGGACAAAATTAACAGTCACTTGGACAAGTGTGGATTCATTAAGGAAAGCCAGCATGAATTTGTTAAAGGCAAATCATGTTTAACCAACTTGATTGAGTTTTTTGATGAGGTAACAGAGGGTTGATGAGGGCAACGTGGTTGACGTAGTGTACATTGATTACCAAAAGGCATCCGACAAAGTGTCACGTAATAGGCTTGCCAGCAAAGCTGAAGCCCATGGAATAAAAGGGACAGTGTCAGCATGGATATGAAATTGGCTAAGTGACAGGAAACAGAGAGTAGTGGTGAACAGTTGTTTTTCGGACTGGAGGAAGGTATACAGTGGTGTTCCCCAGGGGTCGGTACTGGGACCATTGCTTTTCTTGATATATATTAATGACTTGGATGTGGGTGTACAGGGCACAATTTCAAAATTTGCAGATGACACAAAACTTGGAAGTATAGTGAACAGTCGGAGTATAAATCAGGAAATAGTTGGGGCTTGTAATAAGGGAACAGCTATAATCATGGGGGATTTTAACTTTCATATTGACTGGACTAATCAAATTGGGCATGGCAGCCTTGAGGAAGAGTTCATAGAGTGTATTAAGGATGGGTTCCTTGAGCAGTATGTAACTGAACCAACCAGGGGGCAGGCAATCTTAGATCTGGTCCTGTGTAATGAGACAGGATTAATAAAAAATGTCCTAGTAAAGGATTCCCTTGGAAAGAGTGACCATAATATGGTTGAATTCCAAATTCAGTTTGAGGGTGAGAGAGTTGGATCTCAAACCAGCATACTGAGCTTAAATAAAGGAGACTATGAAGGTATGAGAGTAGAATTGACTAAAGTGGACTGGGAAAACAGATTAAAGTGTAAGACAGTACAAGAGCAGTGGTCTACATTCAAGGAGATATTTCACATCTTTCAAGATAAATATATTCCACTGAGGAAAAAGGGGAGTAAAAGAAAAGACAGCCAACCGTGGCTTAGTAAAGTAATAAAGGATAGTATCCGACTGAAAACAAGGGCATATAAAGTAGCCAAATCTAGTGGGAGGATAGAAGATTGGGAAGCATTTAAAAGCCAGCAAACAATAACTAAAAGATTAATTAAGAAAGGGAAGATAGATTATGGAAGTAAACTAGCAAAGAATATAAAAACAGATAGCAAGAGTTTCTACAGCTATATAAAAAGAAAAAGGGTGGCTAAAGTGAACGTTGGTCCCTTAGAGGATGAGATTGGGAAACTAGTGGTGGGGAACATGGAGATGGCAAAGACGCTGAACAAATATTTTGTATCAGTCTTTACAGTAGAGGACACTAAAAATATCCCAACACTAGACAAACAGGGAACAATGGGGGGGGGGGTTGGTGGAGGAGCTAAATACGATTAAAATCACTAAGGAGATGGTACTCGGTAAAATAATGGGACCTAAGGCGGATAAATCCCCCGGACCTGATGGCCTACATCCTAGGGTCTTGAGAGAAGTGGCGGTAGGGATTGTGGATGCATTGGTGATTATTTCCCAAAACTCCCTGGACTCAGGAAAGGTCCCGGCAGATTGGAAAACTGCTAATGTAACACCCTTATTTAAGAAGGGAAATAGACAAAAAGCTGGAAACTATAGACCAGTTAGCCTAACATCTGTGGTTGGCAAAATGTTGGAGTCCATTATTAAGGAAACAGTAACAGAGCATTTGGATAAACATAATTTAATAGGACCGAGTCAGCATGGTTTTATGATGGGGAAGTCATGTTTGACAAATTTGCTCGTATTATTTGAGGACGTAACATACAGGGTGGATAAAGGGGAACCAGTGGATGTAGTGTATTTGGACTTCCAAAAGGCATTTGACAAGGTTCCACACAAAAGATTACTGATCAAGATAAAAAATCACAGGATTGGGGGTAATATACTGGCATGGGTGGAAGATTGGCTATCTAACAGAAAACAAAGAGTTGGGATAAATGGTTCATTCTGGGGCTGGCAATCAGTAACTAGTGGTGTTCCGCAGGGGTCAGTGCTGGGACCCCAACTCTTTACAATCTATATTAACGATTTGGAGGAAGGGACCGAGTGCAACATATCCAAGTTTGCTGACAATACAAAGATGGGAGGGAAAGCAGTGAGTGAGGACATAAAAAACCTGCAAAAGGACATAGACAGGCTAAGTGAGTGGGCGGAGATTTGGCAGATGGAATATAATATTGGAAAGTGTGAGGTTATGCACTTTGGCAGAAAAAAATCAAAGAGCAAGTTATTATCTAAATGGAGAGAAACTGCAAAGTGCTACAGTACAAAGGAATCTGGGGGTCCTGGTGCATGAAACACAAAAAGTTAGTATGCAGGTGCAGCAGGTGATCAGGAAGGCCAATGGAATCTTGGTTTTTACTGCAAGGGGGATGGAGTATAAAAACAGGGAAGTCTTGCTGCAGTTATACAGGGTATTGGTGAGGCCACACCGGGAATACTGCGTGCAGTTTTGGTTTCCATATTTAAGAAAAGATATACTTGCTCTCGAGGCGGTTCAGAGAAGGTTCACTCGGTTGATTCCGGTGATGAGGGGTTGACATATGAGGAAAGGTTGAGTAGGTTGGGCCTCTACTCATTGGAGTTCAGAAGAATGAGAGGCGATCTTATCGAAACATATAAGATTGTGAGGGGGCTTGATCGGGTGGATGCGGTGAGGATGTTTCCACTGATGGGTGAGACTAGAACTAGGGGGCATAATCTTAGAATAAGGGGCTGCCCTTTCAAAACTGAGATGAGGAGAAACTTCTTCACTCAGAGGGTAGTAAATCTATGGAATTTGCTACCCCAGAGAGCTGTGGAAGCTGCAACATTAAATAAATTTAAAACGGAGATAGACAGTTTCCTAGCAGATAAGGGAATTAGGGGTTACGGGGAGAGGGCAAGGAAGTGGACGCGAGTCTAGATTCGGATCAGCCATGATCCTATTGAATGGCGGAGCAGGCCCGAGGGGCCGTATGACCTACTCCTGCTCCTCCTACTTATGATGGTGATAGACTTCAAGAGGACATAGACAGGCTGGTGGAATGGGCGGACACGTGGCAAATGAAATTTAACGCAGAAAAGTGCGAAGTGATACATTTTGGTAGAAAGAATGAAGAGAGGAAATATAAGCTAAAGGGTACAATCCTAAAGGGGGTGCATGAACAGAGAGACCTGGGGGTATGTGCACAAATCGTTGAAGGTGGCTGGGCAGGTTGAGAAAGCAGTTAAAAAAGCAGATGGGATCTTGGGCTTCATGAATAGAAGTATAGAGTACAAAAGTGTGGAAATTATGATGAACCTGTGCAAAACACTGGTTTGGCCTCAACTGGAGTATTGTGTCCAATTCTGGGCACCGCACTTTAGGAAGGATGTGAAGGCCTTAGAGAGGGTACAGAAAAGATTTACGAGAATGATTCCAGGGATGAGGGACTTCAGTTACGTGAATAGATTAGAGAAGATGGGTTGTTCTCCTTAGAGCAGTGAAGATTAAGAGGAGATTTGATAGAGGTGTTCAAAATCATGAGGGGTCTCGACAGAATAGATAGAAACTGTTCCCATTGGCAGAAGGGTCGAGAACCAGAGGACACAGGTTTAAGGTGATTGGCAGAAGAACCAAAGGCGACATGCGGAAAAACTTCTTTACGCTGCGAGTGGTTATGATCTGGAATGCACTGCCTGAATGGGTGGTGGAGGTAGATTCAATCGTGGCTTTCAAAAGGGAATTGGATAAGTACTTGAAGGAAAAACATTTGCAAGGCTACGGGGAAAGGGTGGAGGAGTGGGACTAGCAGAGAGTCGGCACGGGCTTGACGGGCCGAATGGCCTTCTTCCATGCTGTAACCATTCTATGATTCTATGAAGTAACAGTAAACTGCGCATTGAGTTGCCCAGTTGATGAATAGGAAGTTTTTGTTCATTTACTCCACAGAGCCAGCTAATGGCCAGAGTCTACAACTACAATGTGACAGTTAACATAGCAAAATTGAATGGGAAATGTTGGCATTGTGATTTACGCACAAACAAAACCAATTAGTTCTCACAACAGGAAGTAAGGTTTGTTGGACAGGAAGCATACCCTACACAAGATTTTTAATGATATATAGAAGCATTATTTTCCAATAATCCAATGCATATGATGGCACCACAAATGTAAGGATCTCAAATAGTATAAATAATTACAGAACTGCTCTATATTAGATAATATTGCCAAATAATGGCCACGTGAGAATGATTATAATAAAAATAAACTCAACCCAGGGATTTAGACAACTCCTGAACCCCTCAATGGCAGCACGGTGGCATAGTGGTTAGCACTGTTGCCTCACAGCGCCAGGGACCCAGGTTCAAATCCGGCCTCGGGTGACTGTCTGTGTGGAGTTTGCACATTCTCCCCGTGTTTGCGTGGGTTTTCTCCGGGTGCTCCGGTTTCCTCCCACAGTCCAAAGATGTGCGGGTTAGGTTGATTGGCTATGATAAATTGACCCTTAGTGTTAGGGGGGATTAAATATGTGGGGTTACGGGGATAGGGCTTGGGTGGGATGGCTGTCGGTGTAGGGACTGGGTGCTAGGGTTTGGATGATCAGCCATGGTCTCGTTGAATGGCGGAGCAGGCTCGAAGGGCCGAATGGCCTACTCCTGCTCCTAGTTTCTATTTTCTCAAAATGGTTCCATTCTTATTTATCCAGTCTTCGTCAGGGCATCTCCAGCAATAGCTTCTCTTCCTGCTCCGTTACCTCTGGAGTCTCCCAAGGATCTATCCTTGGCCCTTTCCTATTCCTCATCTACATGCTGCCCCCTCAGAAACATCATCCAAAAACACCTCAGATTCCACATGTACGCAACAACACCCAGCTCTATGTCACCAGCATCTCTCGACCCTTCCACTGCATTCAATTTGTCACACTGCTTGTCCCACATCCAGTACTGGACAAGCAGAAATTTCCTCCAATTAAATATTGGGAAGACCAAAGCCATCATCTTTGACCCCCGCCACAAACTCTGTTCCTTAGTCATCGATTCCATCTCCCTCCCTGGCCACTGTCTAAGGCTTAACTAGACTGTTCGCAACCTTGGCGTCCTATGACGCTGAGCTGAGCTTCCGACCCCATACCCTCTCCATTACCAAGACTGCCTACTTTCACCACCTCCGTAATATCGTCCGTCTCCACCCCTGCCTCAGCCCATCTGCTGCAGAAACCTCTAGACTCGACTATTCCAATTCTCTCCTGGCCAACCTCCCAGCTTCCATCCTCCGTAAACATGAGCTCATCCAAAACTCTGCTGCCTGTATCCTGGCTCGCACCAAGTCCCATTCACCCATCACCCCTATGCTCGCTGACCTACATGACTCCTGGTCCAGCAACCCCTCGTTCTCATCCTTTTGTTTAAATCGCTCCATTTCCTCGCCCCTCCCCACGTCTGTAACCTCCTCCAGCCCTACAACCCTCCGGGAACTCTGCATTCCTCCAATTCTGCTCTTGTGCATCCCAGAATTCCTTCGTCCCTCCAATGGCGGCTGTGCCATCATCTCTCTAGCCCATAGCTTTGAAGTTCCCTCCCAAAGCATCAGCATCTCTACGCCACTCTCCTCATTTAAGATGTTCCTTAAAACCTACCTCTTTGACCAAGCTTTTGGTCACCTGTCCTAATATTTCCTTGTGGCTCGGCATGATAGCGTTCCTATCACGTGCCTGGTGACATTTTACTATGTTAAGGGCACTATATAAATGCAAATTGTTGTCGTCGTTGCAGTAATCAATCTTACCGGCCTATTATTCATTAAGAAACACTTGGATGGAAAAACGCCAGTTGACAAAAATATATCAAAATGACAAAGCAAAACATTTTCAATTGCATCTTTGGTCTCTAAAATTAAAATTCACTGAAAGCACTGTACATGTTCTGAATAGGTTACGTGGTGGGCAGTTATGCAATATGATACATTTTTCCATTTGGGAGGCCAATGTAACTACTATGTATGCCAGTCATGAGGTACTAAGTTGATTTGTGGAGATATTTATAACATATATATGTGGCCGGTCATGACACATCTTTTCCATTATCTCAAACTTTTACAATCCATATATTGAACAACTTTCCAAGAAAAATAAAAATACAATTTATTACCTCCAATTTTACTTGTTTCCTGCAAGAACATCCATTTCCTATCGCCATAGCAACCATATAAATACATACAAACCACTATTGCACACACATTTAAAACCTACCTCAAAATTTACCTGATAAAGGGCGCGAAATTCAGCTAAGCCCCGTTTGGGGGCGGTAACCGAGTTAAGGCCGGACATTTAGCACCCAGCGCGGAAGTACCTCCCCGGCCGCTAAATTCGGCTTACCGCGCTGGAGAGGAAGTGGAGCGCAATCTCGGGCACTCCACTTCCTGGTGGGACGGTAACCGAGGCAATGTCGGGGCGCAATCGGCAGCACTCGGCGGAGGCCTGGCGCATTTCAACGCCCCGCCCCTTCAGTTAAAGGGGAGGGGCCGCTGCGCACTCTGCAGGGCCTCCGATGGTCCACACTAAGCCACCAAGGTGGCGTGGTGCCGCGGCCGCAGCCCGGCACCGAAATACGGCGCTGGGCTGCGTGATGGCAGCTAGGACCACACCACGGCCCACCACAGAGGGCCGACCTGGAGGTCGGCCAAAGAAAAGAAAATGATGGCGTGGGTCCCCTTTAAGTACCGCCCCGCGAGCAGAGGTCGGCCCGGTTCGCGACCCGTGAGGCTGGCGCTGACACCGCCCGCAACAGCCTCGCGGGGCACAACCGACTTTCTGCCACGGGGCGGTATGGGGCCACAGCAGGACGCTAAGGGGTTGCGGCGCATGGCAATGATGTCATTGCTGGCGGCCCGGAGTGCTACTGGCGGGGGCACGGCCCTATCGGGTAGCGCCTCAGCAACGTCCTGCCGAATTTTTCAGGAGGTGCTTTTATCGCCCCGCCCCCCCCCCCCACCCCCCGGCGATAAGCCCTTTGCGCCCCGTTAGTGCCCCCGGAGGTGCTAACAGCAGGCGCGAAGGAGCCAAATTTCTAGCCCAAAATGCATAAAACAGCAGATATTCTGGATTCTAACTTGTAAATAGTACATGTTGCCCTTCCATTTTAAATCCTAAGAGGCCAACAGGAGTAAAGTGCAAGTGATCTCCACAACATTTATACAAATATCCCATACTAAACCAAGGCTAGCAAGGTCTGAAGACCACGAAAGGTCCATATTGCAAGGTAGTCAGCGCAACAAGGTTAGTCATTCATCTGTCCCACTCAACCAGGACCATGTTATACGTCACAGAAACATCAATGCAACTGCAATCGGTTATGTCCGAAGAAACACTCAAGTTGGTGTGGTACTGTTATATCTGCTTTCAGCTCAGACCATCTGGAGATTCTTCCAAAGACATAGCATTCAAGTACAAGGAGACCCTGGAGTGTAATTGCTGCCATACACTTACTCCATTCAGTAAACATACAAATATTTCAACACCAGCTTGCAGTTATATAGTGCCTTCAATGTATAAAAATGTCTCCAGGTCCTTCACAGAGGTGTAATCAGGCATATATGGACGCTGAGACAAAGGGGTTATTTGGAGGGGTAACCAAAAGCTTAGTTAAAGAAGTGGGTTTTAAGGAGGGCCTTAAAGGAAGAAACGCAAGTGGAGAGATGGCGGTTTTAGTGTCAAAATCCCAGAGCGTGAGGCCTAGACGGCTGAAAGCACAGCCACCAATGGTGGGGCGAAGGGGCTGCATAAAAGACTACAGTCAGAAGAATGGAGAATTCAACACCGAGTTATAAGGCTAGAAGAGGTTGCAGAGATATGGAGGAGGCAAGGCCATGAAGAGATTGAAATACAGGGGTGAGAGACATTGAGGGACCAGAAACCAATGTAGGTCAGTGAACACATAGGTGACGGGTGAGTAGGACTTTGTGTGGGATCGGATACAAGCAGCAGGGTTTAGGTTTAGGTTTAGATGACCTTGGGTTTATGGAGGATAAAGAGTGGTAGTCCAACCAGGAAAGCATTGGAATAGTCAAGTCTGGTTGTGACAAAGAAAAAAAAGACTTGCATTTATATAGCGCCTTTCACGACCACCGGACATCTCAAAGCGCTTTACAACCAACGAAGTACTTTTGGAGTGTGGTCACTGTTGGAATGTGGGAAAGGTATGGATGAGGCTTTCAGCAGCAGATGGGACGAGGCAGGGGTGAAAGTTATAGTGGTGAAAGTAGGCCGCCTTTGCGATGGAGAGTCAGAAGGTCATCACAGGGTTGAACAGATCGCTGAGACTGCAAACAGTCCGGTTCAACTGGAGACAATGGCCAGGGAGGGGGATGGAATCAGTGACAAGAGCACCGAGTTTGCGGCAGGGGGCCCGAAGACGATGGCTTTGGTCTTCCCAATGTTTAACTGGTGGAAACTGTGGCTCATCCAAGACTGGATATTGGACAGGCAGCCTGACAACACAGGAGGCAGTGGAAGGGGATGAGACCGGTGGTGGAGGGGTAGAGCTGCGGTCTTCAGCCTACGTGTGGAAGCTGACCCCATTGTCTGTGGATGATGTCACCACAGGGCGGCATGTAGATGGAGAGAAGAAGCGGGCCGAGAATGGATAATTCGGCCACTCTAGAGGCAACGGTAGAAGAGAACATGAGTCTTATAAAGGTTACTTTATTTCTTTTTATCAACCTGCAGAAGTATCTATCTAGCAGGAGTTGAAATGGGCTGGGTAGAGTACATGATACAATGTTTATAGTCTGTGGCAGGGATCCTCCTATCTTCTATGTTTCTATGTTAATATAGTACAATAAGATGTTACAGATTACATAATTCCAGCAGGAAGAAACTAGTTAAAGGCAAGTGAATAAAAGATAGGACAACACACCATCTAAGCCAGTTATAGGCTGGGTGCGAAAAGAATGTCTAAAACAATCCAAGAACTCTACCCTTGCTAAATATATTCTTTTCTTTTACACTTACAGATGGGGTCAAAAGTAAAACAATTCCTTCAAGGTCAGCCAAAGAGAAAGACCCAAGGTTGGATAGTATTGTCTTTCCAGACCAACATTCCTCGGGATCAGGTTCTCATTTGTAGGCTGTAGTATTTTCAGTGGGGTGGTGTGGGCGGGGGGGGGGGGGGGAAGATTAAGAAATACAGGCACCAGAATTATTTCAAACGATTAGATTTACATTCTGGTGAATGATAATTGCAAGAGAGCCCCAGGTGGGCAGAGGAAACGCTTCAAGGACACCCTCAAAGCCTCCTTGAAAAAGTACAAAATCCCCACCGACACCTGGGAATCCCTGGCCCAAGACCACACAAAGTGGGTGAGAAGCATCCGGGAAGGCGCCGAACACCTCGAGTCTCTTCGCCGGGAGCAAGTGAAAGCCAAGCGCAAGGTCGCACGTCAACCCAAGCACCCCACCCACCCGCCCCTTCAGCCACCGTCTGCCCCACCTGTGACAGAGACTGTAGGTCCCACATTGGACTCATCAGTCACCTGAGAACTCATTTTTAATGTGGAAGCAAGTCATCCTCGGTTCCGAGGGACTGCCTAAGAAGAAGAGTTATTTGAATCAAAAAAAGGCAGCAATAACTAAAGGACCACATGTTGCACAAACTCACAATGCTATGTGCAAACAGAAGCTGCACACCATTATTACACAAACGAGGGCTGCATTTCCTGAAATTTAGAAGATTAAGGGGTGATTTTGATTGAACTTTTCAAGATAGTAATGGGAACTGACAGGGTAGATAGAGAGAAACTATTTCTGCTGGTTGGGGAATCTAGGACTAGGGGACAGAGCCTGAAAACTAGAGCCAGACCTTTCACGAGTGAAATTAGGAAACATTTCTACAAGCAAAGGGCGGTAGAAGTTTGGAACTCTTCTGCAAATGGCAGTTGATGCTGGGTCAACTGTTAATTTTAAATCCGAGATTGATAGAATTCTGTTAACCAAAGGTATTAAGGGTTATGGGGCGAAGGCGTGTATATGGAGTTAGGTTGCAGATCAGCCATGATCTCACAATGGCGGAACAGGCTTGAGGGGCTAAATGCCCTACACCTGTTCCTATAATGGGCTTAGAATGTATGCAAGGTTAGGAAGATGTATGGAATTGCCAAGTCAATCACAGTTTACGTAAATAAAGACATATGAAAAAAGATTTGCATGATGCTCACTGCATTGGTATCAAGAGGAAAATTCTATTCCAAGTTTTACATTCTGGTTTCAAAAAACAGTCGGTCCTCAACAGGTTAACGAACGTTCGTGTTCCATCACTGCAGCTTTGCAAATTGTAGAATACGCAAGAATTCCTGCTGAGAAATAAGCATCACATTTCTGTAATCAATGCATCAAGATGTCATTGATACACTTGTAAGAAGTCACACAACACCAGGTTATAGTCCAACAGCTTTACTTGAAATCACTTGATACACTTGAAAGTGCTGCAGTCAAGGTGGTAAGAATGTGCAAGAACATTGAAATCAATGGAAGAGAAACATGACTGTTTATGGTACTGAATTTCATCAAAGCTTTTGTGCCTCGCCTTTTTTTGGCAGCAAGTCAGTTTACTCCTTAGGATTTTGGTACTCCTCACTCCAAGCTCTAAAGACAGACAGACAGACTTCCATTTATATAGCACCTTTCACAACCACTGGACGTCCCAAAGCGCTTTACAGCCAATGAAGTTCTTTTGAAGTGTAGTCACTGTTGTAATGTAGAAAACGTGGCAGCTAATTTGCGCACAGCAAGCTCCCACAAACAGCAATGTGATAATGATCAGATAATCTGTTTTTAGTGATGTTGGTTGAGGGATAAATATTGGCCAGGACACCAGAGATAACTCCCCTGCTCTTCTTCAAAATAGTGCCAAGGGATTTTTTACATCCACCTGAGAGAGCAGACGGGGTCTCGGTTTACATAAGAACATAAGAAGTAGGAGCAGGAGTAGGCCATACGGCCCCTCGGGCCTGCTCCGCCATTCAATAGGATCATGGCTGATCCGAATCTAGACTCACGTCCACTTCCCTGCCCTCTCCCCGTAACCCCTAATTCCCTTATCTGCTAGGAAACTGTCTATCTCCGTTTTAAATTTATTTAATGTTGCAGCTTCCACAGCTCTCTGGGGTAGCAAATTCCATAGATTTACTACCCTCTGAGTGAAGAAGTTTCTCCTCATCTCAGTTTTGAAAGGGCAGCCCCTTATTCTAAGATTATGCCCCCTAGTTCTAGTCTCACCCATCAGTGGAAACATCCTCACCGCATCCACCCGATCAAGCCCCCTCACAATCTTATATGTTTCGATAAGATCGCCTCTCATTCTTCTGAACTCCAATGAGTAGAGTCCCAACCTACTCAACCTTTCCTCATACGTCAGCCCCCTCATCTCCGGAATCAACCGAGTGAACCTTCTCTGAACCGCCTCGAGAGCAAGTATATCTTTTCTTAAATATGGAAACCAAAACTGCACGCAGTATTCCAGGTGTGGCCTCACCAATACCCTGTATAACTGCAGCAAGACTTCCCTGTTTTTATACTCCATCCCCCTTGCAATAAAAGCCAAGATTCCATTGGCCTTCCTGATCACCTGCTGCACCTGCATACTAACTTTTTGTGTTTCATGCACCAGGACCCCCAGATCCCTTAATACTGTAGCACTTTGCAGTTTCTCTCCATTTAGATAATAACTTGCTCTTTGATTTTTTCTGCCAAAGTGCATAACCTCACATTTTCCAACATTATATTGCATCTGCCAAATCTCTGCCCACTCACTTAGCCTGTCTATGTCCTTTTGCAGGTTTTTTATGTCCTCCTCACTCACTGCTTTCCCTCCCATCTTTGTATCGTCGGCAAACTTGGATATGTTGCACTCGGTCCCTTCCTCCAAATCGTTAATATAGATTGTAAAGAGTTGGGGTCCCAGCACTGACCCCTGCGGAACACCACTGGTTACTGATTGCCAGCCCGAGAACGAACCATTTATCCCAACTCTTTGTTTTCTGTTAGATAGCCAATCTTTCACCCACGCCAGTATATTACCCCCAATCCCGTGATTTTTTATCTTGATCAGTAATCTTTTGGTTCCCCTTTATCCACCCTGTATGTTACGTCCTCAAAGAATTCGAGCATATTTGTCAAACATGACTTCCCCTTCATAAAACCATGCTGACTCGGTCCTATTATATTATGTTTATCCAAATGCTCTGTTACTGTTTCCTTAATAATGGACTCCAACATTTTGCCAACCACAGATGTTAGGCTAACTGGTCTATAGTTTCCGGCCTTTTGTCTACTTCCCTTCTTAAATAAGGGTGTTAGATTAGCAGTTTTCCAATCTGCCGGGACCTTTCCTGAGTCCAGGGAGTTTTGGAAAATAATCACCAATGCATCCACAATTCCTACCGCCACTTCTCTCAAGACCCTAGGATGTAGGCCATCAGGTCCGGGGGATTCATCCGCCTTAAGTCCCATTATTTTACCGAGTACCATCTCCTTAGTGATTTTAATCGTGTTTAGCTCCTCCTCCCCCCCCCCATTGCCCCCTGTTTGTCCAGTGTTGGGATATTTTTAGTGTCCTCTACTGTAAAGACTGATACAAAATATTTGTTCAGCGTCTTTGCCATCTCCATGTTCCCCACCACTAGTTTCCCGGTCTCATCCTCTAAGGGACCAACGTTCACTTTAACCACCCTTTTTCTTTTTATATAGCTGTAGAAACTCTTGCTATCTGTTTTTATATTTTTTGCTAGTTTACTTTCATAATCTATCTTCCCTTTCTTAATTAATCTTTTAGTTATTGTTTGCTGGTTTTTAAATGCTTCCCAATCTTCTATCCTCCCACTAGATTTGGCTACTTTATATGCCCTTGTTTTCAGTCGGATACTATCCTTTATTACTTTACTAAGCCACAGATGGCTGTCTTTTCTTTTACTCCCCTTTTTCCTCAGTGGAATATATTTATCTTGAAAGATGTGAACTATCTCCTTGAATGTAGACCACTGCTCTTGTACCGTCTTACACTTTAATCTGTTTTCCCAGTCCACTTTAGTCAATTCTACTCTCATACCTTCATAGTCTCCTTTATTTAAGCTCAGTACGCTGGTTTGAGATCCAACTCTCTCACCCTCAAACTGAATTTGGAATTCAACCATATTATGGTCACTCATTCCAAGGGGATCCTTTACTAGGACATTTTTTATTAATCCTGTCTCATTACACAGGACCAGATCTAAGATTGCCTGCCCCCTGGTTGGTTCAGTTACATACTGCTCAAGGAACCCATCCTTAATACACTCTATGAACTCTTCCTCAAGGCTGCCATGCCCAATTTGATTAGTCCAGTCAATATGAAAGTTAAAATCCCCCATGATTATAGCTGTTCCCTTATTACAAGCCCCAACTATTTCCCGATTTATACACCGACCAACAGAGTTGCAACTGTTAGGAGGCCTATAGACTACACCCACTAGTGACTTTTTCCCCTTATTATTCCTTATCTCCACCCAAACTGTTTCACTATGCTGATCCTTTGACCCAATATCATTTCTGACTATTGCAGTGATTCCATCCTTGATTAGCATAGCAACCCCACCTCCCTTTCCTTCCTGTCTGTCCTTCCTAATTGTCAAATACCCTTGTATGTTTAGTTCCCAGTCATGATCATCTTGCAGCCATGTTTCCGTAATGGCCACCAGATCATTCCCATGTGTAGTTATTTGTACCATCAACTCGTCTATTTTGTTACGTATGCTGCGTGCATTCAGATAAAGAACTTTCAAATATGTTTTCTGGCAATTTATTCCTGCTTTTACCCCCTTTACTACTTTACCATTATACATTCTGTCCCTTCCTGACACGCTCTGGTTTTTAATTCCCCCACTGCTACCTTGCTCTATTGCCTTCTCCGCTGTCATTTTTATTTTTCGCTCTCTTAAAACCTCCCCCCCACTAATTAGTTTAAAGCCCTCTCTACAGCCCTAGTTATTCGATTCGCCAGGACTCTAGTCCCAGCACTGGCCAAGTGAAGTCTGTCCCAACGGAACAGCTCTCTCCCGTCCCAGTACTGTCTCATCCGAAAGACGGCACCTTCAACAGTGCAGCACTCCCTCAGCACTGCACTGGAGTATCAGCCTAGCTTTTTGTGCTCAAGTCTCTGGAGTGGAACTTGAACCCACAACCTTCTGACTCAGAGGCGAGGGTGCTACCAACTGAGCGACGGCGGACATTGTACATCAATATGTTTGCAGATTGTCTATTTTCTCTGATAAAGTTCCACCATTGGCAATGCTTTGTTCATGGCAACACTTCCCTCATTTTTCACCATAACAAAGAAAGACTTGCATTTATACAGCACCTTTCACGACCACCGGACGTCCCAATGTGCTTTACAGCCAATGAAGTACTTTTTGGAGTGTAGTCACTGTTGTAATGTAGGAAACGCGGCAGCCAATTTGCACACAGCAAGCTCCCACAAACAGCAAAGTGATAAACACCATGGCCTAGAAATTGAGTTTTGGCTTAGCCAGGGCTTTAGCGCCGGAAGTTAGTGCCGGCGCTAAGTCCCCCTGCGCGCGCCAAAAATTCAGCAGTGCCGTGCCCAAACGGCTGCCGGCGCTACTGAAGGGTCTTTGCGGCGGTACATCGGCGCTAACTGCCGTTTCGCGCCGCAATTCCGGCGCTGCGGCACCCGATGCGGTGCGGCAGGCTCGGGAAGTGCAGGCCTCCTCCTTCCCTTAAGGAGGAGCTGCCTGCACCCGATCGCGGCCCGCGAAAATCTTTTAAAAAATGAGCCCGGCACCTCGGACAAGTGCCGGGCTTGCTTCTGTTCCGGGGGGGGGCGGGGGGAAGTCCGGGGAGGGAGCTGCGGCCAGGCGGCCGGCGGGAAAGCGGCCGGCCGCCGCGGGGCCTTTAATGCGCCGGCGCAAAGACTCGTAAGACTCTGTTGCCAGAGTCTTAGTTGCGGCTGTCACGGGCGAGGCGGCCGCAACTGAATTTCGGCGCTGGGGCCCGTCGGCATGGCAACCGGGACGCTGCGCACACCGATGACGTCATCGGTGCCGGCGCAGCGCTACCGGTCTACCGCGGCGTAAGGGCCCCAGGCAATTTCGGCGCCGGCGCCAAATGCAGCGCTAGGCCCTCTAGCGCCGCAAAATCGGTGCTAAGGGCACTCAATTTCTAGGCCCATATATATTGCAACAATAATGAGCCAAGAAAGTAAACAATGCTTCCTTTATCCAACTCTTGGACCACATCCACATGACCAGATTGAAAAAAAGATATTCCATAATTACCCATTGAGTATTCTATTTCTGCCATAATTTAAAAAATACACAATGCACTTTTAGAAATACTTTTGATTTAATTTTAATAGGGATATATTTCCTATGGTAGGTAAGACAGGTTTCTGTTCTTATTAGACATGTTAATGAGCCTCTTTGAACATCCCCGTGTAGATTCTGCCAGTACAAAAGCAAAATACTGTGGAAGCTGGGATTCTGCTAATGTTGGTTTAAAATCAATTTCAGGCAGATCTAAATTGCTAATGACTGCATTGACGTACATAGCAGAATCCTATACAAGCTAACGAGCCCAGTGCATTTTTCATGGTAATATGCAAATGAAATGAAGTGAAGCAATGCAGATGAAAAGGTTTCCATAGAATGCCGTATTTTAATTTAACGTTGCAAGAAGCTGTTTGAATTGTATCCTTACTCCTTGCTTGCTCAGGAACCCATGTGTAACTATTCAAAAGCAATCTTGTACGCTAATTAGTTAACAGGTTTATAATTTCATTATATTGCACAAATGACTCTCTCCTCCACCCCACCCTAAAAGGTCATTGTAAATATGGGATGGCTAACAGTTATTGGTGGTCGCTAGGAGGAACACCCATGATGTTAATTCACACTAAAGAGCCCAGAGTTATAGTTCTTCTTGCAATCTAGTATACTGTCTTCGCTGCTCACGATGTGGTCTCCTCTACATTGGGGAGACCAAACGCAGATTGGGTGACCGCTTTGCGGAACAACCTCCGTTCAGTCCGTAAGGGTGACCCCGAGCTTCCGGTCGCCTGTCATTTTAATTCACCGTCCCATTCCCACTCAGACCTCACCGTACTCGGGCTCTTGCATTGTTCCACAGAAACCCAGCGTAAGCTCGAGGAACAGCACCTCATCTTCCGATTAGGCACTTTACAGCCTTCTGGACTTGATATCGAGTTCAACAATTTCAGATCATAACCTCGGCCCCTATTACATTTTTACATACATTTTTTATCTACACCTTTGTTTTGTGCCCTTCCCCCTTTTTTTCTCTCCCACATGGCAGCTGTCTCCCATTCTGCCAGCGCATTTCACACCTAATCTAGAGCCATCTTTTGTCTCTTTACTAGTCCTATCACCATCTCGTCTGGTTTTGAATACCTCTTAATGTCTCTTCACTTCTCTTTTGTTCTTTCATCCCCATTTCCCAGCCCCCAAACTGGCCTTTTAATCGGTTTCATTTCCTGTGTTTTTTCAGTCCTGACGAAGGGTTTCGACCTGAAACGTTGACTCGGTTTCTTTCTCCGCGGATGTTGCCTGGCCTGCTGAGGTTTTCCAGCATTTTCTGCTGTTATTTTGGATTTCCAGCATCTGCAGTATTTTGCTATCGTTATAGTTCAGTGTTTGAACTGCTCGGAGTCTGCAACTTGCAAGTCTGAACAATACAAGGTCAAAGATCAAACAGCAGGCTTAAATACCTGGGCCCAAAGTTCCTGGGATGGGAGAGGGCAAAATAAAAGGCAGCTTACCCATGAGGGAGAGGCGCAAGAGAAGCAGGATTTATAAAGTTTTTACCTCATTTCCATTCCTTTCCAAATTTCAGTCTGGTGGGGGTGCAGAAAAGTCTGTCTTCAGCCCATTCCCTTCTGTCTGACAGAGACTTTGGGAGGGTGTCTGGGGGTGCTCAGGAGAAAGGTGAAGAGCCAGCATACCCATTTTATATTGGGGTGTGGGCCTTCCCACTTGTTCTTTGGGAGCCAACTGATGCTGATTTTGCACCAACCTATCTGGGGGGAGAAGAGCATTCATTTTCTCTCAGATCTGCATTCATAGAGTGAATTATCACATCTCTGAAGCATAAGGGCTTTGCATACAGTAAATTTGTCTAAAGTGCTTTGACTGCTATGCAGGCAAACTTAGCTGCCATTTTGCGCACAGCAGAGTCCCACAAACAGCAATGAAATTTTGTTCATATAATCCTTTTGGTGGTATTGGTTGATGGATGGAGGAATATAGGCCATGACACCAAGAAAGTTCCCAGCTGGCCTTTGAACAGTGCCACGGGATCTTCAACATTCACCTGAACCTCTGGAACATCAGTTTCATTTCTCATCTGAAGGATGACACCTGCAGTAATGCCACACTCTCTCGACATTGCACCACAGTGTCAGCCTAGGCTATGTGCTAAAAACCATCGTTTTCTCAAGGAAGGGCTTAAGGACTAGTCACGGCATAAGGTGTTATGCAGTCACTTAATCATATAGTGCAGAAGGAGGCCATTCGGCCCATTGTGTCTGGGCCGTCTCTTTGAAAGAGCTGTCCAATTAGTCCCACTCACCTGTTTCTCCCCCATAGTGGTGAATCAAATGCTTCTTTCTCTCTGGTTTCTTGAGTCTCATTGATCAACATGGCAGTCGCTTGCTGGAACTTGTTTGCGCAACTTTAAACTGGGTAGTGTCTTGGAAAGTATTCACATTTACATTTTCAGATTATCTGCCAGTCAAACTAAGATTCCAAATGTCATTAATCAAGAGGAAGCTCCATCCACTTGTTAGTTGGATCAATGTAGCCCATTCTGATTTATGCCACTTAAAGTACTTCATAGGGCCAATTTTCATGTTCTGGTGTAAGTCAATTCTAAATGGTTAAGGACTGGTGCAAATCTTACTGGAATGGTAACAGCACTCAATTTTCATGGATCATTGCCCCTTGTGTTATTACTTCCTGCTCCAGGTGCAGATTTGCGAGGGTGCAGATAGCACACTAGTGCTGGAGTGGAAAATTGCATGAAGGTGAAATTTAAAGGGATGCAGGCAATTAAGGGGAAGTGGCAGAGTGGGGGAGGGAGAGAGATGCATTTTTACAGCCTGGGAGAAGACTAAAAAGTCATCTCAGTCAATTGGTTGCCTTTTCTAAGGCGAAAGAGGAAGACAGGCAAAAATGAAGGAAAAAGCTACCCAAGATGCAGGAGAGTTATTCTGCCTAGTTCCGAGCTTCTTGCCTAATGGTCTAAGTGAAGGTGGTGTTACAACAACAACAACTTGTATTTATATAGCACCTTTCACGTAGTAAAACATCCCAAGGTGCTGCACAGGAGTATTTTAAAACAAAAAAATTGACACCGATCCACATAAGGAGAAATTAGGGCAGGTGACCAAAAGCTTGGTCAAAGAGGTAGGTTTTAAGGAGCGTCTTAAAGGATGAAAGAGAGGTGGCGAGGCAGAGAGGTTTAGGCAGGGAATTCCAGAGCTTAGGGCCCAGGCAACAGAAGGCACGGCCACCAATGGTTGAGCGATCATAATCAGGGATCCTCAAAAGGGCAGAATTAGAGGAGCGCGGATATCGCGGGGTGTTTTTTTTTTTTTATTCGTTTATGGGATCTGGGTATCGCTGACAAAACCAGCATTTATTGCCCATCCCTAGTTGTCCTTGAGAAGGTGGTGGTGAGCCGCCTTCTTGAACCACTGCAGGTTGTGTGGTGAAGGTACAGGTAGACTATCCTTTATCCGAAAACCTCGGGACCAGCCGTGTTTCAGTTTTTGGAGAATTTCGGATTTCGGAAGGTGGGTCGGCGGGGGTCGGGGCCGGCGCGCGGGCTCGTGCGCACGACTTACGCTGACGCTCAGCATAAGTCGGTGGGGGTCGGGGTCGGCGGGGGTCAGCGGGGGTGGGTCCGCGGGGGGGTCGTGCGCACGACTTACGCTGACTCTCAGCGTAAGTCGGTGGGGGTCGGGGTCGGCGGGGGTCCGCGGGGGGGTCGGCGGGGGTCGGGCGCACGACTTACCCTTTATCCGAACTTCCGAAACCGGAACCCTCTAAAAAACTAAGGTTTTTTCGTTCAGCGTAAGTCGTGCGCACGACTTACGCTGAACGAAAAAACCTTCGGTTTTTAGAGGGTTTCGGTTTTCGGAAGTTCGGATAAAGGGTAGTCTACCTGTACTCCCACAGTGCGGTTAGGTAGGGGGTTCCAGGATTTTGACCCAGCGGCGAAGAAGGATTGGCGATATACTTCTACGTCAGGATGGTGTGTGACTTGGAGGGGAACTTGGAGGTGGTGGTGTTCCTATGCACCTGCTGCCCTTGTCCTTCTAGGTGGAAGAGGTCGCGGGTTTGGGAGGTGCTGCCGAAGAAGCCTTGGCGAGTTCCTGCAGAGCATCTTGTAGATGGTACACACTGCAGCCATGGTACGCTGGTGGTGGAGGGAGTGAATATTTAAGGTGGTGCATGGGGTGCCAATCAAGCGGGCTGCTTTGTTCTGGATGGTGTCGAGCTTCTTGAGAGTTGTTGGAGCTGCACTCATCCAGGCAAGTGGAGCGTATTCCATCACACTCCTTACTTGTGCCTTGTAGATGGTGGAAAGACTTTGGGGAGTAAGGAGGTGAGACACGTGCCGCAGAATACCCAGCCTCTGACCTGCTCTTGTTGCCACAGTATTTATGTAGCTGGTCCAGTTAAGTTTCTGGTTAATGGTGACCCCCAAGATGTTGATGGGGTATTCGGCGATGGTAATGCCATTGAACGTCAAGGGGAGGTGGTTGTGGGGCTGAAGGAGATTACAGTGATAGGGAGGGGCAAGGCCATGGAGGGATTTGAAAACAAGAATGAGAATTTTGAAATCGAGGCGCTGCTTAACCGGGAGCCAATGTAGGTCAGCGAGCACAAGGGTGATGGGCGAATGGGACTTGGTGCGAGTTAGGACATGGGCAGTTGCCAGGAGGGTGGTCCAGTTTGCAACTCCCCAGCACCATTCCCAAAAGTCAGCATTGCAGTTTGCCTGGGAGGAGGTGGAAACATAGAAGATAGGAGCAGGAGTAGGCCATTCGGCCCCTCGAGCCTGTTCTGCCATTTAATGAGATCATGGCTGATCATCCAAATTAAGTAACCTGTCCCTGCTTTCTCCCCATATCCCTTGATCCCCTTAGCCTTAAGAAATATATCTAACGCCTTCTTGAATATATTTAATGAATTGGCCTCAACTGCCTTGTGTGGTAGAGAATTCCACAGGTTCACCACTCTCTGGGTGAAGAAATTCCTCCTCATCTCAGTCCTAAATGGCTTACCCCTTATCCTTAGACTGTGACCCCTGGTTTTGGACTCCCCAGCCATCGGGAACATCCTTCCTGCATCTAGTCTGTCCAGTCCTGTTAGAATTTTATAAGTTTCAATGAGATCCCCTCTCATTCTTCTAAACTCTAGCGAATATAAGCCTAATCGACCCAATCTCTCTTCATACGTCATAGCTGCCTGGCCATGACTGTGGGGAACTATCTTCACAGGGTCCGTTCAGATAATAATCTGTCTTCCTGTTTTTGCCACCAAAGTGGATAACCTCGCATTTATCCACATTATACTGCATCTGCCATGCATCTGCCCAATCACCCACCCTGTCCAAATCATACTGGAGTTTCTCTGCATCCTCCTCACAGCACACACGCCCACCCAGCTTTGTGTCGTCTGCAAACTTGGAGATATTACATCTAGTTCCCTTGTCTAGATCATTAATATATATTGTGAATAGCTGGGGTCCTAGCACCGATCCCTGCGGTACCCCACTAGTCACTGCCTGCCACTCGGAAAAAGACCCGTTTGTTCCAACTCTTTGCTTCCTGTCTTCTAACCAGTTCTCTATCCAAGTCAGTACCTTACCCCCAATCCCATGTGCTTTAACTTTGCACGCCAATCTCTTATGCGGGACCTTATCGAAAGCCTTCTGAAAGCCCAAATACACCACATCCACTGGTTCTCCCTTATCTATTCTACCAGGTGGAGGCAGACTTAAGTGTGCCAGTCCTATGGTGCACATTAGCAAGTGGTGTCCTTCCAGTTGATGGCACAGCTCTGCATCCAGCTCGCTGCTGGACTGGACCCTGTGAAGATAGTTCCTCAGAGTCATGGCCAGGCAGCTATGACAATTCCTGCATAGGTTCATAGAATCTTGGTGTGGCCAATCAGGCTTCGCTGGCATCCTTCTTTTATGCAGTACCCTGAAGAACCATAGCAAAATACTGCGGATGCTGGAAATCTGAAATAACAGAAAAGCAGATTGGGTGACCACTCTGCGGAACACCTCCGTTCAGTCCGTAAGGGTGACCCTGAGCTTCCGGTCGCCTGTCACTTTAATTCTCCACTCCACTCCCACTCTGACCTCTCTGTCCTCAGCCTCTTACACTGTTCCAACAAAGCTCAATGTAAGCTTGAGGAACAGCACCTCATCTTTTGATTAGGCATTTTAAAGCCTTCTGGATTCAACATCGAGCTCAACAATTTCAGACTATAATCTCGGCCCCATGTTTTCTTTTTTCTCTCACATGGCAGCTGTTTATGATTCTACCATTGTCATTTACACCTCATTTAGAGTCATCTTTTGCTTCTTAACTTGACCCATTACCATCTCCTTTTGCCTTGCACCATCATCCCTTTTGTCTTTTAATCTCTTCTGCCTTCCATCCTATCACAGACCTTCCCTTTTGTTCTTTCCTCCCCTCCTCCCTTTCCCTGCTGCGCGACTGGACCCTGTGAAGATAGTTCCCCACAGTCATGGCCAGGCAGCTATGACAATTCCTGCATAGGTTCATAGAATCTTGGTGTGGCCAATCACGCTTCGCTGGCATCCTTCTTTTATTCCCTTGCTTAAAAGCCCGTTACTTCTCCAACTTTTTCCAGTTCTGGCGAAGGGTCATCGACCCGAAACGTTGACGCATACAAGAGGCTTTATAACATTATTCCCGTGTCAACTGAGTATTCTTTAGCCTGCCGCCAAGCTCAGCAGAAATGTATGCCATTAACAAATGGGGCAGAGACCCGGCATTTACAGGTATTATTCCAGCCTGGCACACGAGGTGTAACCAACCCAAAAGTTGGCTCTGGGCTCTGCCATCTGCTCAATACGGCATAGAGCCGGCACAGCCAATGACTGTAGTGGTCATCTGTGGCCTTAAGCCTGACTTCCAGCTCCTTCCAGGCATGCAGCAATGTTTAAGTGGATTTTGCGCTCTTGCCAAGTATAGCTGTCACTCCTAACCTTAGCCTGAATTTGGTAGATCTGGCTGAAAGACTCTTTCAGTGCTCAAATAAACTTGTGGCCTTTAAATCCACAGCTGATGTCTGCGCAGTGACTCACTGGATGTCCAAATGATGCGTGCAGGGATTTTTCTTTTTTCTTCCTCCACAGGCAAAAGTGGCAACATTGAAGTAGCACAAAGAGCGGCTTCATAAGAATTGGCATAAAATTGGAAAAGGTTTTGAATCGAGACAGATGTAGCTCTCCGGAGACAACATTCATTCTATTCTGCTTGAGCATTCTGGTGTCCATTCCAGCAATTTAACACTTAGTGATGTTCTCTTTGGCATAATTTTACATGAATGTTATATTATTTTGAAGCAGTTTTCTGCATGCTGCACTGCTGCTGAAAAAAGGGGAAATTCCACATGTACCTAAAATTGTGCCAAATCACTGTGCTATGTTGCGCCTGCTGAAAGGCAGGACAGGCAATGAAAATATTAAAGCCAGTGTCAATCATTATTATTAGGCAAGACTCATCCAACCCTGTGGGACTTTTTTGTTTCTTTTTGCTATGAAGTGAGATGTTCCATCTGGAAAATGTACAAACCCTGTTATGTGCCCAACTAAATACGTGCACACAAGATTGGCGCCAGTCTGACAATAATGTTGAATGTTAAATTGGTGAGTTAATCAATTGTATTTTACATGGCAAGTATCACAGCCAAATTACATACATATATATATATATAGATATTTATATATCTAAATATATTTTAAAAATGTAAAAATATATATATGCCCAGAATTTGCAGTTGTAATGAAGGCAAAACGGTCAACGTTAGTCATCATTACTCTGTAAAACTGACAGCAACTTCTGGAGTCTGCACATGTGCAGATAAACGCGGAAATCCTGAAGTTGCCGTCAGTGATACCCTGCTCCTTCACAGGGTGCGCTTTTCAAGTCCTCGCAGGTGGAAATCAATTAAAATCACTGAATTATTGTGAACTTCAATTTTTAAGCACTATTTACGCTGTAAAAACCCTTAAAATAGTTAAGCCTTGTTGAATGAGGTGTAACTGGGTTTTTAAATGCTGTACCAAGTCATAATTACTGCTGAACAACCTCTCTGGCCCTGAAAAACTAATTTTATATTTGTAGAATGTCAAATTTCTCCATTATGATAAAAAAAATCCTAGATTTTTAAAATAATAAAAGTATATATTTTTTAAGGTTTGCTTGTGATATTTCAGCTTCTAACTTAATCCCATGTCTATGTCCCAATCTTTATTTCGCTCTCAGTTAAATCATTAAAAAGTGATGGATAATCAGTGTTTTTTACTTCCTGGTTTGCTGTCTGTGAGAATTCGTCAATGTGATTGGCTGCTTAGCCTGCTTGATGACATCACTGTTGATGGACGCTGGAGATCCCCTATAGGTGATGCCAGAATGAAATTAATGTCAGGAAAGGTGAAATCCACGCCACTGAGATCACAAGATCTTTGTGGGCAGCTTTCTTCGAGGTCAGTGGTGAGCGCCGTCACTTTGCTGCTGACCACAAAATCCAGGCCAATTTCTACTTTGGAGCAATGTGCTCGAGCAGAACGACTTGCCAAAGTATAAAAGGTAAATCAAAGGGCATTTCCTAACACCCACCCCATATACAGGAAACTTTGGTTTATCCGGAGGTTAACTGTCCGGAATGCTCGAGCCACCGGCAAAAATCAGGAGCCATTTCGTTAGTTTTTTTTTCTTTTCGTTGCTTTTTTTTCCACCAGTCAGGCTCTGCAAGGTCGCGCTGAAGCTGTTGCTAAGCTACAGAGATGCTTGCAAGGTATGGCCGACTGTTTAGAAGATGCAACAGGGTTTGTTGCCAGATATGGAGCTCAAAATCTCCGTATGTTTCAACATTAGCGCTGGTTTGTCCGGCAGTTTTGATGGGACGGCAACAGCTCGGTCCCGTTGGTGCTGGATATCACAAAGTTTCCTGTACATTGAAGACATACACATTGTAGCTTCCCAATAAATTCGGTTTTTAAAGGAAAACATTTGGTTGAGCAGTACCTTTAGTACAATGTTAATAACCTATACAACCAGACAGGAGTTCGTGCAATATCTATTTTGATAGGGTATCTACAAGCATTGCTTGCTGAGCCGCAGTTTGTGTCATTTTAATGTTTGTGCCCCTCCACTATTCTGGAGTATAAAACGCAGGTTCCACAGAAGGAATTGCTCCTTGAAGAAACTATTTTTAGTGTTAAACTCTTTGTGAGTCAAGTGTTGTGGTGCAAAAACAGGTCCAGTGCAATCATTAAAATATAAAATCAAGCCTCGTGTCTCATGGGAAAATTTATCTGACATATTCACACTATAATCATGCATTCGCTGCCCAGAGATCTTGAACAGAACACACAGTCAATACATTACCCTTGGAGTGACCATAGAAAACTGGTCATTTTGCAGCAGAACCGATGATACACTCATAACTGGCTCATGTGGAGCATAAACACCAGCATAGACCAGTTGGGTCGAATGGCCTGTTTCTGTGCTGTAAATTCTATGTAGCAATTGCATTCATTTAATAAACCAACCATGAGCCATGGTCTTAGGATGCAAAAAGTAGTCGACCACAAGGGGTAAGGACCAGAGATTTCCGCCGTGTATTAAAGTGTATTTCTGAATGCTCACTCCAGATGCAGAGGCTCACCCACCTGGAGTACATAACTGGGAAATCCTGGGTGTGCACCCCACCATTTTCCACCCATTAATAGAGACGAGCTATCAGTGACGAGGGAATGGACTTTGTAGCGGGGCCCAAAGGCGGTGCCTTCAGTTTCCCAATGTTCAACTGGAGGAAATTAAGGCCCATCCACGACTGAAAAACAATCTGACAACACAAAGATATGGGCGAGGTTGAGAGGAATAGTGGAGAGTTAGATCTGGGTGCCCCTCCCTACTTCTGTAACCTTCTCCAGCCCAACAACCTGCCAAAAACTCTGCATCCCTCCACCTCTGGCCACTTGTGCATCCTGTACTCCCTTCTCCCCATCATTGGCAGCAGTGCTTTCAGCCGTCCCAGCCCTAACTCTGGAATTCAGTACCGGAACCTTTCCACCTCTCTTTCCGCCTTTAGCATCCGCCTTAAAACCCACCTCTTTGACCAAGCTTTTGGTGTCTCCTTCTTTGGCTTGGCTTGAATTTTTGTCGGATTACATCAACAACTTGCATTTATATACAGTAAACTCTTTCTTATCCGGCACCTATGGGGCCAGGATGGTGCCGGTTGATGAAAAATTCTGGATAACAGAGGGGTATACCTACCACGGTGCTGCTTTTCCACTCACCATCACCACTGACTAACTCGGCCACCGCGGGAGACTCGGACTCGGCATAACAAGTGCTGGATGGATTCGGCAAGATTACCGGTTTTTGAGGTGTTGTTTTGTATTGCGATATATCTATTTTGCTGGTTATTAAAGTATTCCGGATGATAAAGTGCCATTTAAACAAGAGTTTACTCTAGCGCCTTTAACGTAGTAAAATGTCCGAAGGCGGTTCACAGGAGCGTTATCAAACAAAATTTGACACCGAGCCACATAAGGAGATATTAGGATAGGCATGGTCAAAAAGGTAGGTTTTAAGGAGTGTCCTAAAGGAGGAGAGAGGGGTAGAGACACGGAGAGGTTTAGGGAGGAAATTCTAGAGCTTCGGGCCAAGGCAGCTGAAGGTACGGCCACCAATGGTGAAGCGATTAAAATCAGGGATGCGCAAGAGGCCAGAATTGGAGGAGCGTTGAGATCTCGGAGGGTTGTAGGGCTGGAGGAGGTTACAGAGGGAGGAGGTTACAGAGGGGCGAGACCCTGGAGGGAACTGAAAACAAGGATGAAAATGTTAAAAATCGAGGCATTGCCAGAATGGGAGCCAATGTAGGTCAGCGAGCACAAAGACGATGGGTGAACGGGACCTGGTGTGAATTGGGAGATGGCCAGGAGACCTTTGGAATAGTCAAATCTAGAAGTAACAAAGGCATAGATATGGGTTTCAGTAGCAGATGAGCTGAGGCAGGGACGGAGATGGGCAATGTTACAGAGTTGGAAGTAGACAATCTTGGCGATGGAGCAGATATGGGGTTGGAAGCTCTGCTCAGGGTCAATAGGACGCCAAAGTTGCAAACAATCTGGTTCAGCCTCAGACAGTGGCCAGGGAGAGGGGTGGAGTCAGTGGCTAGCGAACGGAGTTAGTGGCTTCAGTCTTCCCAAAATTTAGTTGGAGGAAATTTCTGTTCATCCAGTACTAGATGTCGGACAAGCAACGTGACAAATCAGAGGCAGTGGCGGAGTCGAGAGAGGTGGTGGTGAGGTAGAGATCGGTGTCATCACATGTGGAACCTGACGTCGTGTTTTTGGATGATGTCGCCAAGGGGCGACACATAGATGAGAAATAGGAGGGGGCCAAGGATAGATCGTCTATGAAGCACCATTGATTTCTACTATCTATGCTATATAAATGCGAGTTGTTGTTCAGCCTCTACTAGACAGGTTTGATTAAATTATCTTAATGTGACCCAAAATCCTGTGACATATATCTGGGAAGAGAGCATGTGGCCGCCACCCTTAATCAATTTATCCTGATGAATGCATTTCATTAACTTTGCTGAAAGTCTTCATTTTCTGAGTTAATCTGAGTGACGTGGACAGGACCTGGTGTACTTTGGACAATGCTGCCTGCAGTATGAGCACATTAAACTGGAGAGTAGCCAAAGTTATCCCATGTGTTTTTCAGCTGAGGCATCCAGCATGAAAGTAACAACACAAAATGACCTCTGGGATGAACCCATTAGATTATACTTGCAAAATGGCTGACTAAACACAAACACTGAAGCATTGTGAACAGCATCATACCAAAAACAAAATAAAACCAATTGCGAATTGGCAGGAGATAACTGACCTTGCATTTACAACTTTCTAACGCTGCGGATCGGTTTAGCTTAGTGCTGGGAAAGTTCTGGCGGTGATGTGTACTGGATTCCTTTCGAAGGCAACCTGTCCAATTCTGCATTCCTTTCCACAATGCACGTTACCAAGCATATCTCCTAACATCAGAAATGGTTTTAATAAATGCTTCTGTGGCTGCAGAGCATAATTATGGAAGTTGCTATGCAAAAAACTGAAGGGGTGAAATTCCTCCCAGTGATAAAGTTAAACAGGATTTGCACTCGGGTCAATTGTTCCACTAAAATTTTGCGAGGAATTTCACTCGCTAAATGGCTTAAGGGGAAATATCGCTTTGGATTGTTAGGGTAATCCATACTCAGTCATTAGTATTGGGTTAGCAGCAAAAAAAATCCTGAAGCCAATATCCTGGCCAAAAATCATGTTAAAACTGAGCAATTATGCCAACAGAGCTAATCTCAAGAACATGTAGTTAACATATTGGAAAGTTCCTGTAGGTAAGGTCAGTTTCTGTGGAACAGCCATGAACAGGCTAATCCAAAATCTATATTTAAACCACCATGATGTTCTCTGATGGGCACTTTGTACTGCTTAGCAAAATGATAAACATCTGCTGCACAAAATACAATCAGTACTGTGACACCTTATTGAGTTACTGACACAGCTGTCAAAATTGGGCAAATCCTAGAGGTTAGACCTTAGGCTCGATTTTGCCAGGCCCGAGGATTGGAGGCTTGCGAGTTGTCAAAATAAAAAAAAAATGGCGGGTGGGCCCCATCCCGCCTTCGAGCAATTTTCCCACATTCGTGTTTTCAGACCCCGTTTCCATCCCGCCTCCAAAAGGCAGGATAGGCCCTTAACAACCACTTAATTGCCTCTATAAATCACATTTCTGATTTTTAGACATTTCCCCCATCCTACACGCTTCCTCTGGAACACGCCAGTTAATCATGACGGCCTCACAATTGGGTTGCTTACAAACAGCTGCAGCTCCACCATTAAAAAGTAGTTTTCACCAATGATCACTTGCAGGTGGCAGAACTTTGTTGTCTCAGGTCTGGGGGAGCTTTTAGCAGGCCTACTCATTGTTGTGGAAGTTTGGAGCCTGACAACCATCTCCAGTGTGACCTGCTGGGAAACTCCTCTCCCCACCTTGACTGAGCGCTTCCTCAACTGAGGCACATACCAGGAACATGGCAAACATTTATTTCGTTTCCTCCTGGACATCAGATTTGGATGAAGACCAGCCGCGCAACAGCAGCAACAACAACAGAAGCGCCAAGCTGCTGCTCACCCACCTGAAGCTGCACAGGCCAGAAGACGCCAGCGCGCAACCACATTGCTGGCCGGGATGCAAGGGACGCACTCATTTTGGCCAGATTTGCTTAGCCTGCACAATCAAACACTTTTGCCTCGCTCCTTCTTACCAGATCATCGACAATGGACAAGAACCTGCGGATTCCTATTACTCTGACCACCATACTGACAATTGCAAGTCGCCCTAAGCCCTCAATGTGGAAGTCCCATTTGCGAAATGACACAGGCCACAACTTCAACAGTTTGCCATCAAATCTGTTTATGATACCATGACAAGGATGGCTGGTCAAAAAACAATACATCACAACACCCAGTTGACTACCCCTGTGACTACTTGTGCTTTATCTTCCTCTTACATGTGCCCCTACGTGGTGCTTTCCCTGTGGCTTCAGCAGATGTGGTGGCCCCTTGCTCACTATCTTGCTGCTCCTGTCTCGACACCTTTGGCGGGCGTTCTCTGGGGTTGCAAACCTGTGAGGGCTCGGCACCAGTCTGCTGCACCTGTGCAGGGGCTGAGACGCCCATCTCAGTTGGGTGAGGACTCTGGTGGGGCTCTGACCGAGGGCTTTGCAGTGGCATGGTTGTGTGAGCGCTTAGAGAGGAGCCCCCACTTCCTTGTTGTCTGCCACCAACATCCCTCTCATGGGTCAACCCCACTTCAGAGCTAGCAAGCTTGACAGCACCTTGCTGCACTGCAGGGGGGCCATGAGGACCCATTTCTGCACTGGAAGTCCTACTCCAGAGGACTTCCATGAAGGTCTGGTTTGTATGCTCAATAGCTGACCATCGCTCTTCAAGAGATGTCATTCTATTCTGAACAATGACTGTTTTCAAGACCCTGGCGACTAAGCTCCTCCATGGCCGTAGCCATCCTCTCCTCTGCGGTACCCATCCTCTCCTCTGCGGTAGCCAGCCTTACCACAGAGGTAGCCATCCTTTCCACGGTGATGCGTTCATGCGCCAATGCCTCCACAAAAGCTCTGCTCATGTTCGCAATGGACTCCTCCATTCGCTCCAAACTCGAAACGACCCTGGAGACAAAACCTGCCAGAGACTCCTGCTCCTGGAGTTCCAGCACTGACCGCTCTCCTTCTGGATGGACCCAGAGGCACAGGGTCGACATGCAGCTGAGCCAAGCTGGCAGAGTCCTGCGCCCTCCGACGAAGACTTTCCACTGCTGTCCCTGTCTCCACCACCTGCTGATGCTCACTTGTGAGCTGTGATACACCAGGTGACAACACTACTCTATGTCCCGAAGGTCCCACCGAGGTGTGAGTGTCTGCGCTGGTGCTGGGTGCGCTGAATTCTGCTGACGCTGCGCCCTCAGAGGTTGCAGCTTCCTTTGATGAGTCTGAAGGCTCAGGCTGTTCCTCCTGGACAGTGGAGACGGGGGCTTTCAATGGTCCTGTGGGGGAGTAAAGGAGTTAAAGATGTGAGGTCATGGTTACATGCACATTGAATAGTGCAGATGATCAAAAGTCAATCTGTTAGAGCATCAGAATCAGAATCAGTGACTCATGCAATGTCAATGAGAGAGATGCCAAACCATCCTGTCACCAGCTAGCTATCATGCGCCAGTCCGTCCGTCCCCCCACTTGGGAATCCTCCTCGATCCCGGCGATTTCCAGGGCCGCCTCCTCCCAGGTGGTGAGCTGGACTACTGAGGGTGGCCCTCCTCCTGTCATGGCTCTTTCCCTCTTATTGTGGGCTCTCTTTTCCTGCAATGAGGGACACAAGTGGAGTTTGAGTGAGAACGAAGGAGTGAGTGTAGAGAATGCCTAGCATAGATGCTTAGGAGGAGACAAAGGGCCCTCCCTGTGTGTTGTCAGTTGTTGTTGTTGCATCACAGTGATAGGGAGTGTGAGGGCTGTATGGTCGAATAGTTAAGTGAATGTGACCATAGAGAGAGAGAGGGAATGGGTAAGGGTGCAGGGATGTAACTGTCAAGTGGGATGTGGAGGAAGAGGTTGGCAAAGCAGAGTGCTGGTGAGGAGAGGCGATGGGGATCAGATTGAGGGTGATGGGAAAGTCATACTCACTTTTCCTGTGCGGAGAAGGTCATGAAACCTCTTCCTGCATTGCAGCCAGGTTCTGCGGCTCATTGAGATGGAGTTGACCTCCTCGGTCACTTGCAGCCACACAGCTTTAGTCCGCAGGGGTGGCTTTTTTCTCCGAGGAAGGGAAGAGCACCTCCTTATTGGATCTTGCTCCCTCCACCAGAGCTTGGAGGGAGGGCTCATCGAAACGTGGAGCACACTTTGGCCTACTGGTGGACATAGTCAATCAATGAAGTGCTTACTACAATGGCCATAAAGTTTCCAGCCTCCAGAAGAAGCAAGGCTGCTTGCAGGCCTTAAATCCAGCAGCATTGATGATGTCATCGGAGGCGACTTTCTGAATGAAAAGACTCATTGGGCCAGGGGTTCCCACACGCTGGAAATCAATCGCCCAATTAGGGGAAAATCTCACTTTTACCCCACTTCACTTTGGAGTCGGGGTCCTGACACGAATGCCACCCGACACACCCCAGCCCGCCCACACTGGCAAAATCGCGCCCCTTCACTCAAAAGCCTATCACCTGAGGTGTAACCTCACACCAAACACACATGCAATGAGCAGCATCTGTCACATGGGCCAAAGCGGGTGCCCAAGTCACTTTAATGTATTCTTCTCTTCTTTAAGGTAATTGGCAAAAGAACCAGAGGGGAGAGGAGGAGAAATGTCTTTTACGCAGCGAGTTGCTGTGATCTGGAGTACGCTGCCTGAAAGGGCGGCGGAAGCAGATTCAATAGTAACTTTCAAACGGGAATTGGATAAATACTTGAAGAGGAAAAATTTGCAGGGCTGTGGGAAAAGAGCAGGGGAGTGGGACTAATTGGATAGCCCTTTCAAAGAGCCGGCACAGGCACGATGGGCTGAATGACCTCCTTGTAAGCTGTATGATTCTGTGATTCCTTTTCTCACTTTTCACCTCCTTGTATTTACCTTAATCTTTTCACAGCCCAGCTGGCTGTCGAATTTGCAAGTGTTCTCTCCTGCAGCAATGGGGAGAGGGCTATCGCAACAGTCATAGTGGTAATGAAAGCCCACTATTAAAACTATGGCTCTTATAGTTTTAATAGTGGATTTTCACTGCCACTATGACAGCACAGTGCATTTTCACTTTTTCTCATTCTCTAGCAAGAAAATTGCTGAGAAGTACAAATACAATCCACTCACACAAGATTGAAATTCTGAAAAAGGGCAGAGGAGGAGAGTGGGCAGTTATGATCGCGCACGAGTCTCCCTCTGACTACAGAAGAGTTGGGAGGCCTGGCTATCAGCAGTGTCAGCATGCCTTCCTTTACGGACAAACATGACTAAGTGGCTTACAAGCCATTCTGGCATCACGATACTGCCCTTTTGAGGAATTAGCGATGAAATTGTATTTAGCTAGATTGGTACTGGTTAGAAATGAACAGTAAGTTGCTTTCCAAATCTATTCCAAATCGGCTTTTCCTAGTTGAGATTACCTTGGGCACTACCTCAGCCCATTCTTGGTAAGGGCTACAACAGGTCTTGTAGAAAATAACACCTGAATCTACTTATGGAATGCCCTCATTATACTATTTAAAAAAAAAAATTGTATATAGGGTGTGGGCATCGCTGGCAAGGCCAGCATTTATTGCCCATCCCGAATTGCCCTCGAGAAGGTGGTGGTGAGCCGCCTTCTTCAACCGCTGCAGTGCGTGTGGTGAAGGTGCTCCCACAGTGCTGTTAGGGAGGGAGTTCCAGGATTTTGACCCAGCGACTATGAAGGATCGGCGATATACTGCCAAGTCGGGATGGTGTGTGACTTGGAGGGGAACTTGGAGGTGGTGGTGTTCCCATGCGCCTGCTGCCCTTGTCCTTCTAGGTGGAAGTGGTCGCGGGTTTGGGAGGTGCTGCCGAAGAAGCCTTGGCGCTGCAGTGCATCTTGTAGATGGTACACACTGCAGCCACGGTGGTGGAGGGAGTGAATGTTTAAGGTGGTGGATGGGATGCCAATCAAGCGGGCTGCTTTGTCCTGGATGGAGTCGAGCTTCTCAAGTGTTGTTGGAGCTGCACTCATCCAGGCAAGTGGAGAGTGTTCCATCACACTCCTGACTTGTGCCTTGTAGATGGTGAAAAGGCTTTGGGGAGTCAGGAGGTGAGACACTCGCCGCAGAATACCCAGCCTCTGACCTGCTCTTGTTGCCACAGTATTTATGTGGCTGGTCCAGTTGTGTTTCTGGTCAATGGTGACTCCCAGGATGTTGATGGTGGGGGATTCGGCGATGGTAATGCCATTGAATGTCAAGGGTAGGTATGATTTATTACAAAGAATTTATGTTCTTAGTCTAGCAATTAGAGCCAACACAAACACTCCAGAATCCAACGTGGGAAAATCAACCCATTGCTACATTTCAGCACAAGCCAAATAGTTTAAGTAAATTTAACGTGTGCTTTGGACTTATGCTTCCCCCACGGTGACCACTCCAATATCGTCGAACTCAGAATATCTGTGTCCAGCAGCAGGTATCTAAATGATGCATGATTCGGTCCGTACATGTAGCGAGCTTAACCTGCCCAGCCAAGTGTGGCTGTATTACTTTAATGCAGCTCACTTGAGCAGCCATGCAAGTACAATAAGAGAAGTAATCTGACTACTCCAGTGAGAAATCTGATTCTGGAATTAGGATACAGGGAGTCAAGCACTGCAGCTCAGACTCAAACCTAAACCTGACACATTTAGAATCTGCATCAAGGCAAAAGTGGCTTTGATAAAGCGTATCGCACTAATAACCAAGGCTAATTGCATCTTAGATAAATGTATCACACAGCTAAATTGGAATTTGGTGTTCACTCAGCCATATCTCACTGCCTGTACACATTTCCATCAGTCAACAATCATTAAAATCAGCCTATGCAAAAGCAGCAAGAAACCCCAGGCCGGATTTGTCCCTGTCAAAACATAGTCCTCAGGGAATAACGATAGGTGTAGATGCATTTTTAACAGTTACTGAACTAAACCCATCTTGAACACTCCTAAGTGGTGTAGCATCTCCTCAGAGTGTGACCACACACAAGCTCCGTCTCATTAACATTGAACTATTCTGACAGTTGCTTACAACAATCTGCTGCTTTGTGTTGAGATGTATTTCTGTTGAACAAAATCCTGTGGATCACTGATCTCCCAAGGAGTGTGCAGGGATGGAGGCAATATTGTGAATCGTTTGAAAATAACAGACTTATCACAGAGCGGAATTTTGACGTGGTGTAAAGGGAATGGAGCTGGGACACCAGCGGAAATCTTTAAAAACAAACCCCTTTTTCATTGACACTGGACTCAATGGTCCAACAAAAGAAACCACGCCATGTCTATTCAGCACTGCAACCAACAACAACGTGTATTTACATAGCGCCTTTAACGTAGTGAAATGTCCCAAGGTGCTGCACAGGAATATTTTAAGACAAAAAATTTGACACCGAGCCACATAAGGATAAATTAGGGCAGGTCACAAAAAGCTTGGTCAAAGAGGTAGGTTTTAAGGAGCGTCTTAAAGGAGGAGAGGTAGCGAGGCAGGGAGGTTTAGGCAGGGAATTCCACTTAAAGGAACCTACTTAAAGAAAAGGCTATTCTGGGGTTAGCTAAACCCCTCCAACACCATCTCCTGCTTAAAACCCACCTCTCAGGCCAAGCTTTTGGTCACCCCTCCTAATATCTCTCTCTTTGACTCATCATTCAGCTTTCCTCTGCGAAGCACCGCTGGGCGATTTTGTCTATGTTAAAGGCACTATATGAATGCAAGCTGTTTAAACTTTGAACATTTGGCACGTACCCCTGGAGGTGTAAGTAAGCTTTGCACTAATGGTTTAATTAGTCAGTTATTTAATTGAGCAATGTAAATAATAGCAAAATGGGAATAAAATTAGATTCATCAACAACAGCAACAACTTGTATTTATATAGCGCCTTTAATGTAGTAAAACGTCCCAAGGTGCTTCACAGAAGAATTAAAAGACAAAAAATTTGACACCGAGCCACATAAGGAGAAATTAGGGCAGATGGTAGGTTTTAAAGAGCGTCTTAAAGGAGGAAAGAGAGGTCGAGAGGCACAAAAATTGCCAATCGGACACAGCACTGATTAAACCTGCTGGGAAAAATGTCCATAGATAACAACAGTTTACTTAAATTGTCTTTTTCCTCCCATTTAAATCTGCCACCGAGTTTAATGTCAAAACTTCACAAAACTCAGAGGCCTTGAATTGCTGCCAATGGGTAATCATGAACATTCAGCGGAAATTTGTTTGTCCCCCCATTTTACCGATGGCATTGACCATTTAAAATGAACGAGTTAACACCACCTGCAGCATAATTGCAGACAAGATCATTTCAGCTGAATCAATTAAGCTTTCATATTATTCTACAGCGGAATTTCAAGGTCCGTCAGAACCAGGTCCTGCTCCCCAGCAAGGAATGGCATTTTGAACAAGCTGAACTTTGCAGATGATAACTGGTACACTGAATGTCAATACACTTTACCTGGTGAGAGGCGAAGTCAATGCGAGAGACAAAAATCACCGTATATTTTCTTTTAAAACAAACTACATTCCTGAAGGATGGGATATACTACACTCAAAGAAGGCATAACTTTTTTTTTTTTATGCACAACACATTACAAACGTGACACAGGATTAAATTTTTTCTCCTTTTTTCCACACCACAATCATCTCTGTCTTAGAATCATAGCTGCAAATGCTGCGAGTAAAACAGTGTTATTGGATATTCCTTTGCTAATCTTTGGGGCAGCAGAAAGTGGAAATGTCAAGCCACCAACACCCAGGAGAAGATTTCCTCGAACCTTTCAGGGGGTAGTGATTTAAATACTTGGTAGAAAGATTAGAGGGGAGTTGAGGAAAACAATATTCACCCAGAGGGTGATGGGAGTCTGGAACTCACTACCCGAAAGGGTGGTAGAGGCAGAAACCCTCATCGCATTTAAAAAGTACTGGGATATGCACTTGAACTGCCGTAACCTACAAGGCTACAGACCAAGAGCTGGAAAGTGGGATTCGGCTGGACGGCTCTTTTTCAGCCGGCACGGCCACAATGGGCCGAATGGCCTCATTTACCGCTGTAAACATCTATGATTTTATGATTCTATCTTTCACATAATTATAAACCCTTAAAACACTGGCTATGAGGGAATATGACTGAAGCTTTTCAAATGACTCGCCAATCTCCCATAGTGTGCATATGGTAAAGTCGGAGCATGTGATCACTCTCCTACCTGTCGGGTATTATTTCTCAGTCTCTCCTCCTTTGCTTTTGTCTCTTTCTTTACTCTACTGATCTCTTCCACTTAACTCTTCTCTTCATTTTCTGTCCTCATCTGCTTCTCTGGTTTTTTTCTTCTCTTCTTTCTGACCGAGCGGGTGCTACGGCACGGTGCGATGAGGAAAAAGGAGTCGCCATCGTCCGCAGGCTGCATTTGAGGTGGTGCTCCCTCCTCCGAGTCGCTCATGCTTCCCAGCCCTTCACCTTCTTACAGTCTCCTCCCCTCCCTCACATCACAACCGCTACCTCTTCTTTGAACTACCCACTTACTACTGTATCCTACCTTTCCCCGTTACAAGTGTGTAATCAGATGTTACTTTTTCCTACACACACACCCCTTAAAAATACACACTTTTTTCTCAATTAAAACTTTTGAAATTGGTCTTATTTTTAAACATTATTTGACAGGAAGCTACTGAGTAGAAAGTACTGGAAACTAGAGAAAAATATTCCACCAGTGTAGCTGACTGAACAGTACTGGAGCACCCCAGGCAATTAGGTGCACTCCACATGCTTAGACTGCACAAGCCACATTCAGCTCACATCTCTGGGCAAAAATATCATCCAAGCCCAGGCTTTTGGGAGAGGTGAAGGCCTTCAAGCAAAAACTTTAATGAAGGCTTTAAATGGCAATTCAGTGGATAACTTTAATGTTACTGTGAAATAATATTTTTAAGTTTTGTTTTGTGGTGATTGACGTAAGAAAACTACTAGGCACTTGGTCAGAGTATTAAACAAGGCTTTAATCGACTGTTTCACAACATGGAGATCTAGTTGTCCTTCACTAGTTCCTGTTTACAAAATGTCCTGAGCAAGCTGGGCCCGTGCCAGGAGTATTTATACTCTCCCTGGACAGCGCCACCAGCAGGCCGCCCAGTATTATTTCATGAGTCATTTCTACATGAATGGCAAGATTTATGTCAGTGATCTTGGGAAACATACTTCAAACCTGTCGAAATTGCCCCCTGTACGTTACTCAAATAAATCTATTAATTTCCTTTGCATCAAGTTGAAGTAATACTAAAAAGCAATGGAATGCATCATCGGTCAAAAAAAAGGGACCCACCAGTAGGGAGGACAGACGCTGCAACATGCCACGAAGGATCAGATAAAGAAAGGGATCACAGATCGGAGTTGGAACGAGAAACACAAACTGGTGGGTTTTTTCAGTTCATAAAACTAGAAAATAAGTAGCTTCTGACAGGCTGAGTGGAATTTCCAGCCAGATTTGATTCAACACGATGCATAAGTAATGTTTCCAAAATTAAATTCAATGAATAATTAAATGAATGACAGTTTCCATTCATATGCAAACAACACAGCATTTCCTTTCGTCACGCTGGGTGGAATTTTTTTTTGAAAAATTAGAGTTCAAAGCTCCTCAGATATTTTTCAAATGTAATTATGCACTATTCAGCTCATAAAACAAAAATATTTTCATTTAAATAAAATGAGCTGACAACCATTGAGTTTATATAAACAGACAAGATAACAGTCTTTATTTGAACCATTTGCCAATCCACAAAAACAAATCGAGGTTGATTATCTGCACAGTAATTTGCCGTTTATTCTTTTGACAATAGAAATCAGAAGAAAGTACAATTATTTGGTAACTAAATATTCTAGAATATTCCAAACAGATGTTTTGAATCCACAATGCTGGTACGAGACACTCACTGTTTAAAGGGGAATATCGCACCAGTATTTAAGCACTTACTTTAGACATGACTGACACTGTTTAAAGGGGAATATTATTCTGGTGGTAAGTGACATGAATCAGTCATTCATGAAAGAAAGACTTATGAAATAATACTGAGTGGCCTGCGGGTGGCGCTGTCCAGGGAGAGTATAAATACTCGGGCACGGGCCCAGCTTGCGCAGGATATTCTTAACAGGAACTAGTGAAGGACAGAACTAGACCTACATGTTGTAAAACAGTTGATTAAAACTTTGTTTAACGCTTAGACCAAGTGCCTAGTAGTTTTCTTACGTCAGTAAGCATTTGCCCTAGATGTGTCCTCGGTATTTAATATCGAGTTAAATAATTAATTTTTGGAGTATTCCAATTTACAGGCCTCCTCCAATCTTGCACCTTCTCCATACTGGGAATTAGTTATACTGGGGAGAGCTATGCAGAGTGAGGCAATATTAAGAGTGCAAGCGTGGAGGAAGGTTGCTGCGGTTTCAAGTCAATTAGGAAAAGCCTTCTTTCCTTCCCCTCAGACTCTGCTGAGTTTGTGTTTTAACTGGAAACTGGAAAAGATCTTTGGAATAATATATTGTTCTTGAAATTTAAACCGCTGAAACATCCCATTCCTCGCTGGAATGTGGTGCTTTGGGTGGATTCTGAATTCTTCAGCAATAATATTTTTTTTTCACACCACCATAAAGCAGTCATAACATCGGGACCACCTCTTCACAAAATGTTTTAAAATTCCTTGTGTGGCTCAGTAGGCAACAGCATCACACAATTAGGACTAACCAGGGGAAATAGTTATTCTTGTTTACCTACCTACAAGAGTGTCGCCACCTATCCAGTTTTATCAGTTAGTCTGGTTGTTGAGTGGGCTGTCCAAAAATTGCTAAGATATAAATCAGATACCAATTTTTTAACTTTTTAAATACATGCCCATTTTTGTCTGCGTTTTATAATCAAGAGGCAGGAGCTATGAAGGTTTTCAAAGGATTTTCTTTGTCAACAAGGATGATATATCAGAATTTGAACAATGGTTTTCCCCTTAACTTACCTTCCCTCCCGCCCCACCACCATTTCTTGGGATACAGTGACATCCTTGATCCAGTGTAAATGCTCACCTGCATTAAGGATCTGCATAGTGACAGCGAGTAACGTAACTTAGCGAAGCCCTGGCTGATTTCCTGGTTGGTTCTATTCAGTCACTAATTTTCCTTCTGGGAAAAGATAGGTCAGGAGACAGGTAAATACAAAGGAAATGCAGTAGATGTAGTCTATATGGATTTTCAGGAGGCATTCGATAAGGCGTCTCACAGGAGACCCGTTAGAAAAATTCAGACATATGGAGCTGGATTTTGCCAGCACCAAGGAGGTGGGTATGGAGGTGGGACTGCCGGTAAAGTTGCAGAAAGTGGGGGTGGCTGGCAAACCCGCCCCCATCCCACCTCCGTGCCCTTTTGTCAGGAGGTGGGAAGCCGTTCTACATAGATACATAGATACATAGAAGATAGGAGCAGGAGTAGGCCATTCGGCCCTTCGTGCCTGCTCCGCCATTCGATGAGATCATGGCTGATCCTTTAATTCAGTATCCCGTCCCCGCCTTCTCTCCGTAACCCTTAACCCCTTTTGCCCGTAGAAATATATCTAATTCCCTCTTAAATATATTTAATGAGCTGGCGTACACTGCCCTCTGTGGCAATGAGTTCCACAGGTTCACCACTCTCTGAGTGAAGAAATTCCCCCTCAACTCTGTCCTAAATGGTTTAGCCCTTATCCTTAAATTATGTCCTCTAGTTCTGTTCTCACCCGCCAAGGGAAACATTCCTTCTGCATCCAGTCTGTCTAGACCTGTCAGAATTTTATACACTTCTATGAGGTCCCCTCTCAATCTTCTAAACTCCAGTGTGTACATCCCTAAACTACATAGTCTCTCCTCATAGGTCATTCCCGCCATTCCTGGTATCAGCCTGGTGAATCGCCGCTGCACCCCCTCCATGGCAAGAACATCCTTCCTCAGATGAGGCGACCAAAACTGTACACAGTACTCGAGGTGTGGTCTCACCAGTGCCCTGTACAGCTGCAGCAAGGTATCCCTGTTCCTGTATTCTAACCCTTTTGCTATGAAGGCCAGCATACCGTTTGCCTTCTTGACCGCCTGTTGCACCTGCATGCTCGCCTTCAGTGACTGGTGTACAAGAACACCCAGGTCTCTCTGTACTTCCCCCTCTCCCAATCTATTGCCATTTAAATAATAATTTGCCCTCCCGTTCCTGCACCCAAGGTGGATAACTTCGCACTTGTCCACATTATAGTGCATCTGCCATTTATCCGCCCAATCGCCCAGTCTGTCCAAATCGCTCTGGAGCTTCCTGGTCTCTTCCTCTGAGCCCACCCCCCCTCCTAGTTTAGTGTCGTCTGCAAATTTGGAAATGCTGCATCCGACTCCCTGATCCAGGTCATTAATGTAAATTGTGAACAGCTGGGGGCCCAGGACAGATCCCTGTGGTACCCCACTTGTTACTGCCTGCCATTCAGAAAATGAGCCGTTTATTCCAACTCTCTGTTTTCTATCTGACAGCCAGTTCCCTATCCACGCCAAAACTTTCCCCTTTATCCCATGAGCCTCAATTTTCCATGCTAATCTTTTATGTGGGACCTTATCGAAGGCCTTTTGGAAGTCCAGGTACACCACATCTACTGGCTCTCCCCCATCTATTCTACCAGTTACTCCCTCAAAAAATTCCAATAGATTAGTCAAGCACGATTTACCCTTTGTAAATCCATGTTGACTCTGTCCTATCCTGTCCCCATTTGCTAAGTGCTCCGCTATTTCATCCTTAATGATGGACTCCAGCATTTTGCCCACAACTGATGTAAGGCTTACAGGTCTGTAATTACCTGCTTTTTCCCTACCCCCCTTTTTGAATAGTGGGGTAACGTTAGCTACCCTCCAATCCATCGGCACTGTTCCCGAGTCTAATGAATTCTGAAAAATCATCCTTAGTGCATCCGCTATCTCTAGGGCCACCTCCTTCAGTACCCTAGGATGCATGTTATCAGGCCCTGGGGATTTGTCCACCTTCAATCCCTTTAGCTTCCTTAACACCATATCCTTAGAGATATTGATTTGCGTCAGTTCCTCCTTTGCCAATGTCCCTATTTTTCCCGATATCCCAGGGAGGTTTTTTGTGTCTTCCTTCGTAAAGACTGACCCAAAGTATGCATTTAGTTGATCTGCCATTTCCTTATTTCCCATTATATATTCCCCCGTATCTGACTGCAATGGACCAACTTTGGTTTTCACCAGTCTTTTCCTTTTGATATACTTATAAAAGCTTTTGGAGTTAGTTTTTATATTTTCCGCCAGCTTGTTTTCGTAAGCTATTTTGCCCCTCTTGATTATGCCCTTTGCCCTCCTTTGCTCTATCTTAAACTGTTCCCAATCTTCCGCTCTGGCGCTTTTTTTGGCTATTTTATACGCCCTATCTTTGGATTTTATGCTGTCTCTAATTTCCCCTGTTATCCACGGTTGAGTCACCTTTTTAGATTTCCTTTTATGCCAGATTGGTATAAACAATTTTTGCAATTTTGTCATTCTATCTTTAAATGTTTGCCATTGTTTATCTACCTCCAGTCCTCCCAGGAACGTTGTCCAATCAGACCTACTCAGTTCCCGTCTCATGGCATCATAATTCCCCTTGTTTAAATTCAGGACCTTAGTCTCTGAGTCAATTTCTTCGCTCTCCATTTCGAGTGAGAAATCGATCATGTTATGATCGCTCTGACCCAAGGGTCCCCGTACAACAAGATTACTGATTAGTCCCTTCTCATTGCACAGTACCCAGTCCAATATAGCCTGTTCCCGAGTTGGTTCCTCGACATATTGATCCAGATAACCATCCCTCAAACACTCAAGGAATTCCTCCTCCTCATTATTTTTACTGATTAGGCTAGTCCAATCTATATGTAAGTTAAAGTCACCTATGATGACAGCTGTGCTCTTATTGCACGCTTCTCTAATTTCCCTCGTGATGCCCTCCCTAACCTCTATTTTACTATTTGGAGGCCTATATACCACTCCTATTAATGTTCTGACCCGGGTCCCGTCTCCTTGAGGCGGGAAAGGGATTCAATCCTTTTAGCTGCCTGTTAACAGGTAGTTAACAGGCAGAAAAAAGGATTAGTCCCATTTTGCCTTTTCAAGTGCAGGCTTCCCGACCTCGGAGAACCCCGCCGGGGTGGAGGAGTCGAGTAGGAGGTCTGCGGGTGTCGAAGGGGTCTGAAAGTGCAATGTAGAGGTGAGTGATGGGTGCAAGTGTGGAGTGGTAAGTATGTGAGGTGAGTGTAAAGTGTTAGAAAATGTTCACTTACCTTTGTTTCTGCCTGCAGCCTTCAGCCGCTCTGGATCCGGAGTCCCGACATCTTCATTGTAGATTTCACAGACTGGCTGTTGGATCCTCTGAACCAACAGTCAAAGGTTTGATGAGTCCTGAACACAAGGGCTCATCAAACTACACAGAATGTCAGTGTTTGACAGCTTCACAGAGCTGACATTTCTTCTTTCAAGAAATCTTGACAGATGGCACATCAGACGTTGACGTGCTCCGTCAGTGATTTCCCCCTAATTGGCCTGCTGAGCCCACAGGGTCAATCAGGGGAAAATCCCGCTGGTTGGCCAGAAGATGATGGCGGTGGGACTGAGACTTGGCAAGCAGCAGTCCCGCCTCCAACACGTCTCCATTCAGAAAATCCAGCCCATAATATCAGAAGAAATGTAGCAGCATGTATAGAAAGTTGGTTGGCGGGCATAAAATAGTTCCAGTAAATGGAGGTTGCTTGGACAGGAGAAGGGTTGCAAGTGGTGTATTCTCAATAGTCAGTGCTGGGTCCACTTTTGATATTTGGCAAACAGTGAGGACTGAAAAGCTTCAGGAAGGCAGACATGTTAGCAGAATGGGGAGACAGATGCAATTTAACACAGATAACTATTAGGCAATATATTTGGGGGGGGGGGGTGAAGAACGCTTAATGGAAGACACTGAAAGGTGTAAGTGAAGAGACACACCTAGGGATTAAAATACATAATACCCTGAAAGTAGGAGTATAGACAAATCCATACAACAAGGCCTAAAGTATTTTAGGTTTTATAAATAGGGAAAGAGTACAAGAGTAACTAAGTAATGACGAATTCATACGAATCATTGGTTAGGCCACAATTAGAGTAGCGTACTCTGTCGGGTACTCTGTGCAGTTTTGGGCATCACCTTATAAAAAGGGCATTAAAGCCTGAGAGAGTTCGTGGCATAGATTCATCACGATGATGCCAGTGATGGGTAACTATAGTTATGAGGAGTGATTTGAAATGCTGGGACTATTTCCAATGGAGCAGAGAAAGCCAGGAGAAGATTTAATTGAGGTTTTTAAAATTATGAAGAGTTTTGATAGAATACATAGGGAAAGACTATTTCCTTTGGTTGGGAAGTCAGTGACTACGAAGTGAGCGAGGAGAGAGGTTTCGAAGCGAGCGAGGAGAGAGGTTTCGAAGCGAGCGAGGAGAGAGGTTTCGAAGCGAGCGAGGAGAGAGGTTTCGAAGAGAGCGAGGAGAGAGGTTTCGAAGAGAGCGAGGAGAGAGGTTTCGAAGAGAGCGAGGAGAGAGGTTTCGAAGAGAGCGAGGAGAGAGGTTTCGAAGAGAGCGAGGAGAGAGGTTTCGAAGAGAGCGAGGAGAGAGGTTTCGAGGAGAGCGAGGAGAGAGGTTTCGAAGAGAGCGAGGAGAGGGGTTTCGAAGAGAGCGAGGAGAGAGGTTTCGAAGAGAGCGAGGAGAGAGGTTTCGAAGAGAGCGAGGAGAGAGGTTTCGAAGAGAGCGAGGAGAGGGGTTTCGAAGTGAGCGAGGAGAGAGGCTTCGAAGAGAGCGAGGAGGGAGGTTTCGAAGAGAGCGAGGAGAGAGGTTTCGAAGAGAGCGAGGAGAGAGGTTTCGAAGAGAGCGAGGAGAGAGGTTTCGAAGAGAGCGAGGAGAGAGGTTTCGAAGAGAGTGAAGAGAGATTTCGAAGAAACTTCTTTCCATGGAGGGCTGTTGGAGTGTGGAATGCCTTGCCACAAGGACTGGTGAAGGCAGAGATATTACATCTTCAAGATAGGATAGATGGCTATCGGGAGAGAGTCAGGGCAGTTGGATTAGTTTTAGATTGCTCTAGCAAAGAGCTGGCAGAGACAGAATGGGCCAAATGGTCTCCTTCTATGCCGTAAACCTCTCTGGTTCTATAGGTGTCAATGGCTATAGAAAAACACCAGACTTCAGGAGATTCTCACCATCGCCAATATCAATGCCATCCCATCCCAAATGACCAGCTCCACTTGTCTAACCAACAAATTAACAATAAAAGCAGCAGATACTTTACAGAAGTATGTTCTCATTCACTTCAATAATGATATAACGTGACCCATTAACACAAACAGACCTTGCTCTCTGAAGCAAAAGCTGAGTCATAATTTAAGGTTGAATACATTAGCGCTATGGCTGGAATCAAACACAACTACCTATTGGTACTACGGACCAAGATTGTTGACCCTGTGTTGACTGCTTTTTAATCTGTAGACAAATAAGCATAGTTTTCTATCCTAACTTTAATTCTTCTAATCCTTAATATGCATAATGCACAGTACAAATGCCTTGGAGCAAATGTGTATATTAGACAGAGTACCGATATTCTGCTGCAGTTCTCAAAGGTTTAACTTGAGATGCAGATTTCCCTGTTCAATTCCACAAAGCCAGAATCAGAGACTGTTATATAAATACTAAGGGTTTTAATGACGAGGTCTCCACTGATGATGGGACCCATACTGATGCACTCAACTCTCATTATAATGAAGCCCTTGAGATGCAAGTGTTTTATATTATGTAGTGAGACACCTTTGATAAAATGCAACATAAAATAGTTGGAAGTGAAAATTCAGTATTCTGATAATAGAGAATAATGTTATGGCTGGGGGCCAAGGAGAGAGAACAAATCAACTAAATTGGGTAGCATATGAATGTCTGTATTTGACCTCCTTCACATAAACGTACTGCAAGAAATTTGGTGCATAATATTTAGACTACACATACATTATTCTTTGATTTGTTTTAATATATTCGGAGGTATTTTGATTGGTGCTGGTTTAACCAGGAAGAAACTTTGGCAAAATATGCAATAAATGGGAGCACACAATGTGTAGAATTTCTTTTTTTTATTTAATGTAAACAAAGGAGTTGTTTGAGGCATGTATACAAAGAGAATCATGAAAACCTTTCATCAATTAGATAGTCTATCTATATCCAAATTATGCAATGAAAAAGGCACGTGCACAATAATAGAAGTCCCTCATTGAGTTATGAGTTGCGACATCAATCAGGAGCATCGAGGATGTTGTAAATGTTCCAGTGGTTTACAATGTGATGTGTTCTCACAACTGCACGAACATCGCTACAGCATTTATACAATCTATTAAAAGTCTATTACACTTGCAAGAGGAAAAGCATCCTCTTTATCCATCTCTGGATTGCAATATACAAGCCAAAAAGTCTCAAAAGGACACAGCAACACATTTCCCACCAAGAACAGTACTTGGTTAACTCCACGCAGATAAACTTTTGACTGTTTCTTTTCTTTAACATATTTACTTCTGTGACTGTCACTGTGGTATCGTCCTGAGGAAGTGCTGCACGGTCAGAGATACCACCCTTTGGAGAAGATGCAAGGGCACGACAGCTGGGCTCAGCACCCCTGGGTTAGGGATGGGAAAACCAGCCAGTATTCCCACTCGTGATACCATTGTAATTATATTGCCTGCTGACACCCACCATTGACGTTCCCTTGGGCGAGGTACTAGAGGGGATTGGTGCAGCGCCACAGGCAGCACAGCACAAAGTGGAGGCATTCAGGGGAAAAGGGGACGGAGGAAAATTGGCAAAGAAAAATGGCAAGGCAAAAAAAAAATGCAAATGTTAGTGTTATAGAAATGCACAAAACCAAATAATAAGTTACGATAACCCTTGAATAAATTAAATGTCAACACTACAGTGTTAATATTGTCACAGAATGGGTCTTATACTGTTCTCATTAATTATACAGGGAACAGCACATGTTTGTGACAACTTGCTTCACTAATCAATACCAACAGATGTTCTGGCATTCATCCCGTTATGGCCTCCACTTCTCTGCCATGCTGAAGGAAGCCATGTCAGAACTGTACATCCAGTTCAGGACTGCCGGCAAGCTGGTCAACTTACACATACTACAGGCAAAGACCAAATTTGAGGAAGCCACATGTCCATTAGATCCTGTTCGCTGCACTCAGTTGTCCCACACATTGGAAGACCTCAGGACCATCACCAACTATTTTGGCTCTACAGCCAAGAACTACAGTCTATCCGTCGTTCAAAAGACGACTCGCGTCATTTTCCAGTTGGCACCTTGTTCACAGTATATACAACCATCGATGGTGATGGAATAAATACAGTAGAGTTCAGTTCAGCAATTTAGTACCTGAATGCATCCCTGGACAAAAAGGTACCTCGTCAACTAAGGAATATCGGGCCAGCTTTTGGCTGCCAGTGTACGAGATGAATGTAGGCTTAAAATCAAGAACAAGCTCCAAGTGTACAAGACATAATTCTGTCATCTCTTTACAGCTGCAAGACTAGACGGTGTACATAAACCACATCACAGACCTTGAAAACCTCCATCTCCACAGCTTCTAACACTATGAACATCAGCTGGCAAGACAAGAAGGATCTGGCTCAAGCTCACTTTCCAAGAATTGAGGGCGTGTTTAATAAGGCTCAGTTGAAATGGTCTGGACACATCTCAAGAATGATTGATTGCAGGATGCCTACAACAGTCTTCTATGTCCAATAAAAGAAGGCAAATGTTCCCATGGGGGACAGTTCAAATGTTGGAAAGACAGAGAGAGGAGGAAGTTAAAGAACTCTGTTATGGATGTGGATTCCTGGAGGCAACTTGCTGCAGGTAATCAAGATATACACCAAGACATCAAATAGGGAATTCAGAAAAAACCTCTTTACCCAGAGAGTGGTGAGAATGTGGAACTCGCTACCACAGGGAGTGGTTGAAGTGAATAGTATAAATACATTTAAGGAGAGACTAGATAAGCATGAGGGAGAAGGGAATAGAGGTTTATGCTGAAAAGAGTTAGATGAGGAAAGATGGGAGGAGGCTCGAGTGGAGCATAAATGCCAACATGGGCTGGTTGGGCCGAATGGCCTATTTGTGCCGTATATCCTGTGTAAGTGGCAGAATGCCCTTCACCAAGGAAGATGTCATTTGGAAGGACAGCATGATGAAGTTACACAGGGGAAAGAGAAAGACAAATTGTCAAACAAACTGCCACAAATCCTGAACTCACATATACTGTGGGCACACCAGCCATCACATACTGAACTAGGTGAGCCTGTCAGAGTTAAAGCGGGGAGACACACCACCTTTCCACAAAGCAACAACTCGATCAAGATACCACTTTCATTTCAATGGACATCCCAGAAAAATGCAGGACATAGTTTGCAGATTCCATCCTACAATTTCGCCCATGCCAAGTTTCTCTTTTTAAGCTGGGCTATCAGAATACGTTACTGAGCATAGAAACATAGAAGATAGGAGCAGGAGTAGGCCATTCGGCCCCTCGAGCCTGCTCCGCCATTCAATGAGATCATGGCTGATCATCCAAATTCAGTACCCTGTTCCTGTCTTCTCTCCATATCCCTTGATCCCTTTAGCCTTAAGAAATATATCCAGCTCCTTCTTGAATATATTTAATGAATTGGCCTCTACTGCCTTCTTTGGCAGAGAATCCCACAGGTTCACCACTCTCTGGGTGAAGAAATTCCTCCTTATCTCTGTCCTAAATGGCTTACCCCTTATCCTTAGACTGTGACCCCTGGTTCTGGACTCCCCGACCATCGGGAACATCCTTCCAGCATCTAGTCTGTCTAGTCCTGTTAGAATTTTATAAGTTTCGATGAGATCCCCTCTCATTCTTCTAAACTCCAGCGAGTACAAGCCCAATCAACCCAATCTCTCCTCATACGTCATTCCTGCCATCCCAGGTATCAGTCTGGTGAATCTTCGCTGAACTCCTTCTGTTAAGTCTGTGTGTTCTAGTTGTAATTACTAACACAGACTACAAGATTAAAGTTCAACAGGTCTTTACTGGTTGGAGGTCAGGACTATACTAAATACAATATTACTACACAGTGCTTATATACCGGTGGTCACCACCGGTATTACGTATACAGCAGCCAGAGAAAGTAGTACATCTCTTAAGGTGGAACAGGCTTAAGTTCTCTTAAGGTGGAACAGGTTACATACACCACACCTTCCATGGCAAGAACATCCTTCCTCAGATAAGGCGACCAAAACTGCACACAATACTCAAGGTGTGGTCTCACCAAGGCCCTGTACAACTGCAGCAAGACATCCTTGTTCCCGTACTCAAACCCTCTCGCTACGAAGGCCAACATACCATTTGCCTTCTTAACCGCCTGCTGCACCTGCATGCTTACTTTCAGCGACTGGTGCACAAGGACGCCCAGGTCTCATTGCACTTCCCCTTCTCCCAATCTATTGCCATTTAGATAATAATCTGCCTTCCTGTTTTTGACACCAAAGTGGATAACCTCGCATTTATCCACGTTATATTGCATCTGCCATGCATCTGCCCAATCACCCAACTTGTCCAAATCATACTGGAGTTTCTCGGCATCCTCCTCACAGCACACATGCCCACCCAGCTTTGTGTCATCTGTAAACTTGGCATGGACCCCAAATTTCCATGGGATTCTGCCAGAGTGAAGTCAGAACTCCAGCAGGAGACCAGCCAGAACCCAATGGCAGAAATGGCAAGGACCCAATTGTGCCAGGTTAGGACAACACCTCCACATGTCTCCTCCGGGGCAAATGTTGCCAAGTGGGGCTGGAGCCAGGAGTAGGAACTCCCCACGCCAGGAGTCACTGCTTATCTGGCTCACTTGGGAGATCATGTAGTATTGGAAGCTGGTATACCCACTGAGATGAGGCGTTACAACCTCCAGATGGGATGGGCTTAAACACAGGGCCCGAAGAGAACATGGCTGGGGTCTGGAGTCTGGGCCCAGAGCAGCATCCCCTTCCACTGGCTGGCTGGCAGGCGATGGATTTTCTGGCTTCTTGGGGAAATGGGCACTGGCTCTGCACTGCAACAGTGGCCCAAGTGACCGCCTGCCCCATGCAAATTAGGTGCCCTCCTGCTGACCGAATGGATGAGCTACAGAATTTGTTCATCCCAGTTTGGCATAAAAATAAAACAAAAAAGGTGACCCAACCGTGGCTAACAAGGGAAATTAGGGATAGCATAAGGTCCAAGGAGAGGGCATATAAATTGGCCAGAAAAAGCAATAATTCTGAGGATTGGGAGCAGTTTAGGATTCAACAAAGGAGGACAAAGGGATTAATTAAGAAAGGGAAAATGGAATATGAGAGTAAGCTTGCATGGAACATAAAAACTGACTGTAAAAGCTTTTATAGATATGTGAAGAGAAAAAGATTGGTGAAGTCAAGCGTAGGTCCCTTGCAGTCAGAATCGGGGGAATTTATAATGGGGAACAAAGAAATGGCAGACCAACTAAATACATATTTTGGTTCTGTCTTCACAAAGGAGGACACAAATAACCTCCCAAAGATGCCGGGGAACATAGGGTCTGATGAAAGGGTGGAACTGAAAGGAATCAGTATTTGTAGGGAAATGGTGTTTGGAAAATTGATGGGACTGAAGGCTGGTAAATCCCCAGGGCCTGATAATCTACATCCCAGGGTACTTAAGGAAGTGGCCCTAGAAATAGTAGATGCATTGCTGGTCATCTTCCAGAACTCGATAGACTCTGGAACGGTACCCATGGATTGGCGGGTAGCTAATGTTACCCCACTATTCAAAAAAGGTGGTAGAGAAAAGGCGGGGAATTATAGACCGGTAAGCTTGACATTGATAGTGGGGAAAATGCTAGAGTCCATTATAAAAGATGTAATAGCAGAGCACTTGGAAAGCAGTGGCTGGATCGGACAAAGTCAACATGGATTTACAAAAGGTAAATCATGCTTGACTAATCTACTGGAATTTTTTGAGGATGTAACTGGTAAAATAGATAAGGGAGAACCAGTGGATGTGGTGTATTTGGACTTTCAGAAGGCTTTCGATAAGGTCCCGCATAAGAGATTAGCGTGCAAAATTAAGGCACATGGGATTGGGGGTAAGGTATTGACTTGGATAGAGAACTGGTTGGCGGACAGAAAGCAAAGAGTTGGAATAAATGGGTCGTTTTCCGAGTGGCAGGCAGTGACTAGTGGGGTACCGCAAGGATCGGTCCTAGGACCCCAGCTGTTCACAATATATATTAATGATCTGGACGAGGGAATTGGATGTAATATCTCCAAATTTGCAGACGACACAAAGCTGGGTGGGAGGGTATGCTGTGAGGAGGATGTCGTGAAACTCCAGTACGATTTGGACAGGTTGGGTGATTGGGCAGAAACATGGCAAATGCACTATAATGTGGATAAATGTGAGGTTATCCACTTTGGTGGCAAAAACAGGAAGGCAGATTATTATTTGAATGGCAATAGATTGGGAGAAGGGAAAGTGCAACGAGACCTGGGTGTTCTTGTGCACCAGTCGCTGAAGGTAAGCATGCAGGTGCAGCAGGCGGTTAAGGCGGCAAATGGTATGTTGGCCTTCGTAGCAAGAGGGTTCGAGTACAAGAACAAGGATGTCTTGCTACAGTTGTACAGGGCCTTGGTGAGACCGCACCTTGAGTATTGTGTGCAGTTTTGGTCGCCTTACCTGAGGAAGGACGTTCTTGCCATGGAAGGAGTGCAGCGAAGATTCACCAGGCTGATACCTGGGATGGCAGGAATGACGTATGAGGAGAGATTGTGTCGATTGGGCTTATACTCACTGGAGTTTAGAAGATTGAGAGGGGATCTCATCGAAACCTATAAAATTCTGTCAGGCCTGGACAGACTAGATGCAGGAAGGATGTTGCTGATGGTCGGGGAGTCCAGAACCAGGGGTCATAGTCTAAGGATAAGGGGTAAGCCATTTAGGACTGAAATGAGGAGGAATTTCTTCACCCAGAGAGTGGTGAACCTGTGGCATTCTCTGCCACCGAGGGCGGTGGAGACCAGTTCATTAAGTATATTCAAAAAAGAGTTGGATATATTTCTTAAGGCTAAAGGGGTCAAGGGATATGGGGAGAAGTCAGGGACAGGGTACTGAATTTGGATGATCAGCCATGATCTCGTTGAATGGCAGAGCAGGCTCGCGGGGCCGAATGGCCTACTCCAGCTCCTATCTTCTATGTATCTATGTATCACAAACTCCAGCAGATTCAGCACTGGAGGGCTCCAGTGGGCACAATTCCCGCATAACCACTGGGATCGTGGCCTGTGGGTTATTGAAGTCACGGTGCTTTCCCACAGAAAGAGTAACCTGAAGGGCAGACCCTTACGCCCCCAAGTGTTCAGCAGAAACTTAACTGGAGCAGCTGACGTAAGAAAACTACTAGGCACTTGGTCTATGTAAGCGTTAAACAAAGCTTTAATCAACTGTTTTACAACATGGAGGTCTAGTTGTGTCCTTCACTAGTTTCCGTTAAGAATGTCCTGCGCAAGCTGGGCCCATGCCCGAGTATTTATACTCTCCCTGGACAGCGCCACCCGCAGGCCGCTGAGTTGATTCATGTCACCAGCCACATAAATGCTGTGGATACAAGAGCAGGTCAGAGGCTGGTATTCTGCAGCGAGCGTCTCACATCCTGGTTTCCCAAAGCCTTTCCACCATCTACAAGGCACAAGTCAGGAGTGTGATGGAATACTCTCCACTTGCCTGGATAAGTACAACTCCAACAACACTCAGGACAAAGCAGCCCGCTTGATCGGCACCCCATCCACCACCCGCACACCGTGGCTGCAGTGTGTACCATCTACAAGATGCATTGCAACAACTCGCCAAGGCTTCTTCGACAGCACCTCCCAAACATAGAAGATAGGAGCAGGAGTAGACCATTTGGCCCCTCGAGCCTGCTGCGCCATTTATTGAGATCATGGCTGATCATCCAAATTCAGTACCCTGTCCCTACTTTCTCCCCATATCACTTGATCCCTTTAGCCTTAAGAAATATATCTAACTCCTTCTTGAATATATTTAATGAATTGGCCTCAACTGCCTTCTGTGGTGGAGAATTCCACAGGTTCACCACTCTCTGGGTGAAGAAATTCCTCCTCATCTCAGTCCTAAATGGCTTCCCCCTTATCCTTAGACTCTGACCCCTGGTTCTGGACTCCCCCACCATCAGGAACATCCTTCCTGCATCTAGTCTGTCTAGCCCTGTTAGAATTTTATAAGTTTCAGTGAGATCCCCTCTCATTCTTCTAAACTCTAGCGAATATAAGCCTAATCGACGCAATCTCTCCTCATACGTCATTCCTGCCATCCCAGGTATCAGTCTGGTGAATCTTCGCTGCACTCCCTCCATGGCAAGAACATCCTTCCTCAGATAAGGTGACCAAAACTGCACACAATACTCAAGGTGTGGTCTCACCAAGGCCCTGTAGAACTGCAGCAATTCATCCTTGCTCCTGTACTCGAATCCTCTCACTATGAAGGCCAACATACCATTTGCCTTCTTAAGCGCCTGCTGCACCTGCATGCTTACCTTCAGTGACTGGTGCACAAGGGCACCCAGGTCTCGTTGCACTTCCCCTTCTCCCAATCTATCGCTGTTCAGATAATAATCTGTCTTCCTGTTTTTGCAACCTCTGCCACCTAGAAGGACAAGGGCAGCAGGCACATGGGAATACCACCACCTCCAAGTTCCCCTCTAAGTTACACACCATCCTGACTTGGAAATATATCACCATTCCTTCGTTGTTGCTGGGTCAAAATCCACTAACTCCCTCCCTAACAGCACTGTAGGAGTACCTTCACCAGACGGACTGCAGCAGTTCAAGAAGACGGTTCTCACCACCACCTTCTCTAGGGCAATTAGAGATGGGCAATAAATGCTGGCTTTGCCAGCGACGCCCACATCCCAGGAATGAATAAAAATATTAACAAAGGTCTGAGGGAAGGTTGTCTGCCAAGCTCCTTGCTATGAAAGCAAGTCGGCAATCTTGGCCCAGGTCTCTACCCACAGTACTCGGAGGTATTTTAGGTCAGACCCAAGCTCCCAGGTTGACTTATTTGCCAATTTTTCCAACCCTCCCTCCCTCTAGGAAATTGTTTGACCCCCATTCAGCAACTCTCCTGACAACCCCACTCAGATCAGAAATTCATCATGTGGAAACTGCGAGCACAAAGCCACACCAACAGGCCAGTCTCTCTCTCGAGTGATATTTAGTTTCACATCATGAATAATTGAAATAAAAATAAAACAAGAGAGGCAAGAAGCACTCTGAAATCTCAGCTGTATTGAACATCAGTCCTGTAACTTTAGACAGAAAACTGGTGATCTTAATATTGATTCAAACCTAACCAGAATCAATTACACTCTAGTGAATGTTTTTTTTTTTTAAAAACGTCAGATTTTATTTTACACTTGATCATTTGAATGAAGCAGGCACAATACAGACATGACTGTATGCCGCAATTTTAAAATTCTAATCCTTGTTTTCTAATCCCTCCATGGACCCATCCCTCCCTATCTCTGTAGCCTCCTCCAGCTCCAGAACCCTCCAAGATCTCTGCGCTCCTCCAATTCTGAGCTCTTGCACATCCCCTATTTTTAATCGCTCAACCATTGGTGGCCGTGCCTTCAGCAGCCGAGGCCCTAAGCTCTGGAATAACCTCCCTAAATCGCTCCGCCTCTCTACCTCTCTCTCCTCCTTTAAGACGCTTCTTAAAACCTTTGTCATCTGTCCTAATATCTCCTTATGCGACTCGGTGCCAAATTTTGCTCGATAACGCTCCTGTGAAGCGCCTTGGGATGTTTTACTACATTAAAGGCGCTATATAAATGCAAGTTGTTGTTGTTGACTGTGTGAAACTGCCCCTGTGCTGGCATTTAATGATGAACATTTTATTATTTCTCACCTGAATTCAATGACCACCTAAATTAAAGTACTGTACCATGACATAAAGAAAACTACTTTGCTTCAATCCTGAGGGCAACCAGTTAGTACAGACATCCCTTTATTTGAAAATAATTTATGGAAAATACACCAGAAGTAATCATTTTAGAAGTATGAAGACGACTCATTGCTCGGGAAACATACACTTTGATGTAATGACTATATTTTGCAATATGAAGTCATTTATTTTTGTCAAACCATCTTGCACAACTGCACTAATCCGGATGCCATTTATAAAACCTCGGTAGACAAGGCGACTGATCAGTAAACAGACTGCCGGGAGGGTTTGCTGTACGGTGGCCCATACTGCGGATTGCACTAAAGTCAAGGACATGCCTTTGTGAAAAAGTTCTGGGAGACTGGCACCGCCAGCTATTTGGCATCAGTAGCGGACAATCCTCAACAAAGCCACATTACCCTGACATTGTTTTGTACCTTTGCTTTTATTTCTCTTGATGTGGAGATGTGGGATTATTATGGGGTGCACAAAAAAAGGAGATACTTACAGGAAGATTAACCACAAAAGAGACATTAGGCACGAATCCCACAAGTAGGCTGTCAAAGTGGTTCTTCAAAAGGACCCAATCCCAAGTCATGCATAACCTGACATTTTCCTACAATACAACAGTAACTCCACTCCAAAGGTATTTCATTGGCTGTAAAGAGCTTTGCGACGTCCGGTGGTCATGAAAGGCGCTATATAAATGCAAGTCTTTTTTTTTTTAAAACACCTCCCATGTAAGGACACTAATCTTTCACAATGATTTCAGCAGATCATCTTCATTGGGTTATTAATTCTATGGTGTTTGGGCTTTATGTTTCCTTACAATGGCACAAATAATAGCTTCATCATAGAAGGGAGGGAGAGTAAGGAAGGAAGGGAGGGAGGTTGGGTAATGAAGGAAGGAGGAAAGGAGGGGAGGAAGGGAGGAAAAAAAAGACTTGCATTTATATAGCGCCTTTCACGACCACCAGACGTCTCAAAGCGCTTTACAGCCAATTAAGTTTTTTTTTGAAGTGTAGTCACTGTTGTAATGTGGGAAACACAGCAGCCAATTTGTGCACAGCAAGCTCCCACAAACAGCAATGTGATAATGACCAGATAATCTGTTTTAGTGATGTTGATTGAGGGATAAATATTGGCCAGGACACCGGGGATAACTCCCCTGCTCTTCTTCGAAATAGTGCCATGGGATCTTTAACATCCACCCGAGAGAGCAGACGGGGCCTCGGTTTAACGTCTCATCTGAAAGATGGCACCTCCGACAGTGCAGCACTCCCTCAGTACTGCACTGGAGTGTCAGCCTAGATTCTTGTGCTCAAGTCTCTTGAGTGGGACTTGAACCCACAACCTTCTGACTCAGAGGCGAGTGTGCTGCCCACTGAGCCACGGCTGACAAAGAAGGGGAAGGAAAAGAAAAGGAAAAAGAACAGGAAGTCCTTGGACCAATGACACCCCCCTCCCCCCTCCACTTAAAATAACTAATTGAAAACACCAAGAATGAATCAAGGATAGGTTTATCCTTATTCTCTACACTATTTGGGGTATTATGTACACATAGCCCATTACAGGGTGTACATTTCAGTAACTATCTACAGGAAACTTTTTTTTAATCCGGCACGGACGGGACCGACGCGGTGCCGGTTCATCAAAAATTCCGGATAACCGAGAGCTATAGTAAAAGATACGGAGCTGAGAGCTCCGTATAAAGCAACAAACCCTGTTGCTTAGCAACAGCTTCAGAACAATGTCCACAAGTTGCAAGAGTCTCTGTAGCTTAGCAACAGCTGCAGCCACACCCTTGCCTTCCTCCATTTGTTGCTGCGCAAGTAATAAAAGTTACCTGAACCGACTCCTGAGTTTTGCCGGTTAACCGACATTTCTGGTTATTTAGGTGCCGGTAAATCGAAAGTTTCCTGTAATCTGTCAAGTAAAATTGTAAAAGTTCAGTTTGCTTGTGTTTTCAGACTTTCACTGGACGACTTCTAGGCACTCCATGGTCTCCGATATTTATCTTCGATAAACTAGTACTGCTAAAGCAGCACTATTCTGGTCATAGAGAACTTGAAGGCTTGGGCAAAAACAAAATAATAAAATATTTTAAACCACAGTTAAATATATAGGAATGTACATTTATAAATCCAATCTATGACAAGTTAGTTTTTGTATACCATGTGGGCCCACAGTACAAATCACAATCAGCACCATACAAGCATACTGGGAATGATTATAGCACCGGTGCTCACTGGGTATTTTAGTGTAATTAATATCGCTGAGGATCCCATGGTTGCCATATTGAAAGTACAAGAACTGCATCCAAAGCTGTACTGGGCTTGCTTTCTACTACTAGATTGAGGGTACCTTTAGATCAGGAGTGGGGTCAGGATATACATGTCAAAATTAGTGGGTAGGCTGTATATGATTACGCAATAATATGAAGTCCCATGCATCATAAATTGAGATCACGATACAGAAAAGAATTGAGAGGCTCCCCATATGAATAAGAACAGAACCATGCAAAACCCCTTTCCTTCTTTCCCACACATCTTACCCATTCATTTCCACTCCTTATCAGCCCCCTCACCCGAAGCCCATTTGTTGTTGTTCTCGTCATTCTTACTCCATCTTCCTAACCCCTTTGCTGATCTTCCTTCTCTCTCTCGCTCAATTCATCTTCAAAGTTTCACCTCTGCTTCAAAACCTGTGAATACAGGTACTGGGAGAGTATCTGGCAGGAGGCACTAGACCAGCACCGGCATCAGGAGAGAATGCACCAGCTCTTGAACACTGCCAAGTCAAGAGAATCAGTAAAAGCTGCTCCCTGATTGATCAAAATCCACCAAGGCAGCTGGGGAATTTAAATTCAGTTAAGTAAATAAATCTGGAATAAAAAGCTAGTATCAGTAATGGTGACCATGAAACTATCAGATTGTCGTAAAAACCCATCTGGTTCACTAATGTCCTTTAGGGAAGGAAATCTGCCGCCCTTACCCGGTCTGGCCTGGCCTATATGTGACTCCAGACCCTCAACAATGTGGTTGACTCTTAACTGCCCTCTGAAATGGCCTAGCAAGTCACTCAGTTGTAACAAACCGCTACAAAACACAATAATAAAAATGAAACCAGACAGACCACCCGACTTCGACCTCAGCACCGGCTACGAACACGGCAACGGCACACCCAACCCAGTCGACCCTGCAAGGTTCTCCTCAGCAACATCTGGGGACTTGTGCCAAAATTAGGAGCAGCTGTCCCACAGACTAGTCAAGCAACAGCCAGACATAGTCATCCTCCCAGAATCATACCTTTCAGCCAATATCCCAGACTCCCCCATCACCATCCCTGGGTATGTCCTGTCCCACCGACAGGACAGGCACACCATAGGAAGCGGCACAGTGGTATGCTAAATGGGATAGATTCAGAACAGATCTAGCAGCGCAAAACTGGACATCCATGAGGTGCTGTGGGCCATCAGCAGCAGCAAAATTGTACTCCACCACAATCTAACCTCATGGCCCAGCATATCCCTCACTCTACCATTACCATCAGGCCAGGGGACCAACCCTGGTTCAATGAGGAGTGCAGCATAGCATGCCAGGAGCAGCTCCAAGAATACCTAAAAATGAGGTGCTAACCTGGGGAAGCTGCAACACAGGACTACATGCGTGCTAAACAGCGGGAAGCAGCATGCTATAGACAGGGCTAAATGATCCCACAACCAACGGATTAGATCAAAGCTCTGCATTCCTGCCACATCCAGTCGTGAATGGTGGTGGACAATTAAACAACTAACGGGAGGAGGAGGCTCCATGAATATCCCCATCCTCAATGATGGCGGAGCTCCGCACGCGAGTTCAAAAGACAAGGCTGAAGCGTTTGCAACCATCTTCAGCCAGAAGTGTCGAGTGGATGATCCATATCGGCCTCCTCCCGATGTCCCCACCATCGCAGAAGCCAGTCTTCAGCCAATTCGATTTACTCCACATATCCTCAAGAAACGGCTCGGTGCACTGGATACAGGAAAGGCTATGGGCCCTGACAGCATCCCGGCTGTCGTGCTGAAGACTTGTGATCCAGAACTAGCCGCGCCTCTAGCCAAGCTGTTCCAGTACAGCTACAACACTGGCATCTACCCAACAATGTTGAAAACTGCCCAGGTATGTCCTGTCCACAAAAAGGACAAATCCAATCCGGCCAATTACCACCCCATCAGTCTACTCTCAATCAGCAGCAAAGTGATGGAAGGTGTAAGACAGTGCTATCAAGCGGCAATTACTCACCAATAATCTGCTCACCGATGATCAGTTTGGGTTCTGCCAGGACCACTCGGCTCCTGACCTCATTACAGCCTTGGTCCAAACATGGACAAAAGAGCTGAATTCCAGAGGTGAGGTGAGAGAGTGACTGCCCTTGACATCAAGGCAGCATTTGACCGAGTGCGACATCAAGGAGCCCTAGTAAAATTTAAGTCAATGGGCATCAGGGAGTAAAACTCTCCGCTGGCTAGAGTCATACCTAGCACAAATGAAGATGGTAGTGGTGGTTGACGGTCAATCATCTCAGCCCCAAGACATTGCTGCAGGAGTTCCTCAGGGCAGTGTCCTAGGCCCAACCATCTTCAGCTGCTTCATCAATAACCTTCCCTCCATCATAAGGTCAGAAATGGGGATGTTTGCTGATGGCTGCACAGTGTTCATTGCCATTCGCAACTCCACAGATAATGAAGCAGTCCATGCCCGCAAGACCTGGACAACATTCAGGATTGGGCTGATAAGTGGCAAGTAACATCCGCACCACAAAAGTGCCAGGCAATGACTATCTCCAACAAAAGAGAGTCTAACCACCGCCCCTTGGCAATCAATGGCATTACCATTGTCAAATCCCCCACCATCAACATCCTGGGGGTCACCATTGACCAGATACTTAACTGGACCAGTCACATAAATACTGCGGCTACAAGAGCTACAGAGGCTGGGTATTCTGCGGCGAGTGTCTCACCTCCTGACTCCCCAAAGCCTTTCCACCATTTACAAGGCACAAGTCAGGAGTGTGATGGAATACTCTCCACTTGCCTGGATGAGTGCAGCTCCAACAACACTCAAGAAGCTCGACACCATCCAAGACAAAGCAGCTTGATTGGCACCCCATCCACCACCTTAAACATTCACTCCCTCCACCACCGGCGCACCGTGGCTGCAGTGTGTACCGTCAACAAGATGCACTGCAGCAACTCGCCAAGGCTTCTTCGACAGCACCTCCCAAACCCGCAACCTCTACCACCTAGAAGGGCAAGGGCAGCAGGCACATGGGAACACCATCACCTGCAAGTTCTCCTCTAAGTTACACACCATCCTGACTTGGAAATATATCGCCGATCCTTCATCGTCACTGGGTCAAAATCCTGGAACTCCCTCCCTAACAGCACTATGGGAGTACCTTCACCACACGGACCGCAGCGGTTCAAGAAGGCGGCTCACCACCACTTTCTCAAGGGCAACTAGGGATGGGCAATAAATGCTGGCCTTGCCAGCGACGCCCACATCCCAGGAACGAATAAAGAAAGTGTTGCCTTTGGCTCAGTGGTAGCACTCTTGCAGAACGTCATTGGGTTGAAGCCCCACTCCAGAGACTTGAGCATGAAGTAAAATAGTACCTCATTGACCATGAAATGCTTTGGGACTTTGAGGTCATGAAAAGTGCTATATAAATTCCTTCCTTCTACCTGTCAGGGCGCAACCTTTTCAAGGCATCTAGCTTGAAGTTGCTGGTTAGGTTTGGGCAAAAATGTAAAGCAGTAAAGAACTGGCAGGAGATTCGCAGACTGGATTAAAACAGCTTGTGGGCCACAACTGGCCCCCAATGGGCCTCTTGGACATCACTGTTTTAGATCACAATTACCAGATAGATTTAAATGCCTCACAGTGGCTGGATCAATGACATTCGCCTAAAGCAAGTAACTCCATTTAAATGTCTGATTCAAATCTATTCTTTACACAGAGAGTGAGAATGTGGGACTCACTACCACATGGAATAGTTGAGGTGAATAGTATAGATGTATTTCAGGGGAAGCTAGATAAGCATAAGAGGGAGAAGGGAATAGAGGGATATGCTGATACTAGATGAGGAAAGACGGGAGGAGGCTCGAGTGGAGCATAAATGCCGGCATGGACTGGTTGGGTGGAATGGCCTGTTTCTGTGCTGTATATCCTATGTAATTTACTTTTTTTTAAAAATAAAAGCAGCTCTTTGGCTGTAGAGATGCTACATTTGGTCCCAGCACCCCTAAGGTAGGGAGAAACCTGAAAAAAAAACAGCCACGGTTCCCACTCCTGACCATTATCCAGTGACTCCCACAGGAGTGACACACACCTGTGTAGATGTCAATTGAAATCAGGATAGAGCTTGTCTGTGACGCCCACCACAGCCAAACAGCCTGCTGCCATGCACTGACTAAGGCTTCCATTTGAAGAATGGTCTCTTGGGTGAGGAGATGGAGGGCTGCTGGCCTTCAAGGAAGAGGAAGAGTTCTGCCTTCAGCTGAAATGGAGTGGAAAAACTAGGAAAAATTATTTTCTTTTAAATGGCTCCCTCGGTAGTTGAGTGAATGCAATTATACCACTCAAAATGAAGAGATTTCCTTCAGTAATAGCTAGAGGATGAAAACTTGAGGCAGTGTTTTGCAGGGGGGAGGGGAAGGAGAATGTCAGCATTAACGAAGATGATGTAGGGAGGGAGAATACCAGCATTAAGGTGGGGGAGAGAGTAAAGAGTGCCAACTTGAACTAGTTTCAAGGGGAAAGAGGAATGTTAGTATAGAAACATAGATACATAGAAGATAGGAGCAGGAGTAGGCCATTTGGCCCCTCGAGCCTGTTCCGCCATTTAATGAGATCATGGCTGATCATCCAAACTCAGTACCCTGTCCCTGCCTTCTCCCCATATCCCTTTAGCCTTAAGAAATATATCTAACTCCTTCTTGAATATATTTAATGAACTGAGCTCCACTGCCTTCTGTGGTAGAGAATTCCACAGGTTCACCACTCTCTGGGTGAAGAAATTCCTCCTCATCTCTGTCCTAAATGGCTTACCCCTTATCCTTAGACTGTGACCCCTGGTTCTGGACTTCCCTGCCATCGGGAACATCCTTGGTGCATCTAGTCTGTCTAGTCCTGTTAGAATTTTATAAGTTTCAATGAGCTGGTAAGGCAGGGAGCTGGATGGGGTACAGTGTCTCTTATCTGAGTCGGAAGTGGTTGTGGTCAAGCAAGGGGAGGTGGACTTTTGTTGTAGATGGTTATTACCTGGCCCTTACGTTGCACAGATGTTACCTGCCACTTGACAGCCCAAACCTGCATGTTGCCTAGGTCTACTGTAGGCTTGCATGGGCTTCTTCATTATTGGAGTTGAACACCGTAAAATCATCAAACAGCCCCACTCCTGACTTTATGACGAAGGGAAGGTCATTGATAAAATAGCTGAAGATACTTTCCTGAGGAACTCCGACAGCGATGACCATCTTCCTGTAGGTCAGGTAGGAGTTCAGCAAGCGGAGGGTTTTCCTCTTGACCCCCACTGACCTCAGTTTTGCTAGCGCTCCTTGGTGCCGTACTCAAGTCGCATGTTGCCTTGATGTCAAAGGCAACTTCTCCCACCTTCCCTATGGCACCTATTGCTACCCGAGCTGAAATGAGCTGTCTCAGCACAGTCTGTGCATTGAATATTGGAGCCACCGGCGCTAATGGCTCAGTGAATAAACTCACATGAAGACTTGAGCTCTTCCCCTGACTAATTGAGCTTCTTCCAGCACCAGGGAAAGCGTCGGTTATAACCAAAGGCCTTTTGTCATATTAGAATGCTAATAATAAAGTTACCTGTGGTTTATTAAAATGACAGCTGATCAATGTGGGTGTGCAGTCAATAATTCCTAGTTAGTGCCCTAGATTTCAAGAACAGAACTTCAAATGCCAGAAAGTGCTCTGCATGTATTCTTAAAGTGAGGGCACACATAAAGAATCAACTAATGACAAGAGTGTAGGCTGAAGAGTTGTATTCTAAAATGGAATCGCAGGCTGAAATCTCCATCTCCTATTCCACAACGGGTCCAAACGGAAGCAGTAAAAAGGGACTTGGAGAGAAAGTTAAACTTGAAAGGAGTAGAGGAATGTGTGTTTGTGGTGGATGCAAGATTAAAAACAGTGACTTATATGAATGGATAAACTGTATAGGCTCTTTGTCAAAATTGTTTCTCCATTTTTTTCCCCCGTACGCAATAGCTGGAATAAAATTCGAAAACAATGTTGCTCAGCGATCCACCTTCAATCCGTTCACCTTCCCGAATAAAAATTCCCTTAAGTTTCAGTGCTTATATTCCACCATAATATTAGATTTTCTTTCTTGTGCGCCTCTAGCCTGGTACAGCTTCAAGTTTTACTGGGATTTGGTTGAGATTCAAGATTAAAAATAAATCTGATGTAATGATCAAAACCCACATAGCTGGTTAACAATGTGAGCTGTTAATCATCGAGGGGTACATGGTTCGGGCCAAGACTGCTGCAGTCAGAAATTCACGGCAACTGGGCTTCTTTTAAGATAGAACAGGAGCAGTGAAGCTGGAGCCTTTAGTGCAATCCAAAAGCCTGGAAATAGGCCTGCATAAGGAAGCTTTACTGACTTATGCAAACAGACATAGTGTACACATAAAATAAAAATTAACGGGACCCAGGCCGGTTAGACAAGTACTTCAGAAAGCCAAGAGATCTCAAGGCTCTGAAAGTCACGGTTCCTCCGCAGTTTCTGCACATTTGTCAAAACCTGTCGACAGAGCATGCTCCACATTAACAAATGTCACATGCTTCTGCCCTCAGCAGCTCCTCACTCTTATTCCTATATAAGGTGTGTTGCAGAATCCCAGCCCCAGTGTGCATCAAGTCCTCCCTGACTGCTGGGAAAACAGCTCATGATATTTTTGTCACAGTTGCATGAGCAGCACCATCTCAGCCCAGCTGATAAAAGCAGCGACTGGACTGGAGAGGCTAAAACCAGCAGTCATTTACAGACTTCTGCAGCACATGGGAGGGGGAAAAAATGACTCCAAGTCATTTTTTTCATTCCACCAGCCTTATAAAAATTAATACCTTACAAGAGCACATATTACGAATTCAAAAATATCCATTTTGAGAAACTGCATTCATTTCTGAAGTTATTTTGTTGTTAAGAATTTACAATGGCTTGTAGTCACCTCCACACCTATAAGCGGCTTTTACACTTTCCAATGAAATCCAGTAAAGCTAAAACTAACCTTTACCTGACCGAATAAGCCAAAAATCCATTAATAAGACACAATAACAGCAAAGCTTTAAGAGCTGCATTTTCTGTTGTGTGCTGTCCAAGTAGGTGTTTGCCCAGGAGCAAATACATTTTCTACCCTTGACCCAGGCTACTAATTTTCAGTTTTTAAGTAAAAGGCAACAGATGAAGTCAGGGAACACGACGACCATTTAACAATTCCAGAATCCCAGCCAACCAGGGGCCTCAATTATAAACTGAAAAGAATGGCAGAACGTCATTCCTAAAATGCCAGGAGAAATCCAGGAAACCCCACATGATAAAAAACAGAATTTTATTTATTCAGCATAAACACTGGCACAGAATGATCACAAAAACACATGACACGCGCAATGCCCTAAATCACAGCAAAGTTAGCTAGCCCATCGCTTGTCACTGGAGCGGTAATAGTAGATGGCTCTCAAACAAAAACAAAAAAGTGGCACAAACATTTCCTGAAGGCACTGCCCTTTCATAACCTCCGATATCCACCATGGAAACTGACCCATTGAAGAATTGGCAAAACCGGTCAGACTTGTGGCACCCAAGACTCCGTCACAAGGCTGTGAAGATGGCGTCCATGTTTAGGGATACCCCAAGCCCCGAAGATACACACGCTCTGAGCACCGACTGCACTTGCACTTTTGAAATGTCATCACAGCTCAAGGGGGCTCAAGGCCATTTTTGACCAGAGTTAGTAAGAGCTCATCTAATGTCGTAGTAAAGCATTGCAACATGCTGCATTCGTAACACCAGAACCCACAGTCTACCGTAACTGCATCAAAACGTGCATTCCGGGGCTGTTGAATAGAATTATTTACAACAGTGTAAAAGAACAAAAGGCAGCACATGACCTATTTATAAGTGTGGCTCTTCAGTAATGCCTGGGTGGGGGGTTCCCAGTGCTGCAGAATAGCCCCCTTTATACTGCAGAAATATTCACACCCCCCCCCCGCCCGCCCCCCCACCCCCCCCACCCCACCCACCCCGCCACCCCACCCACGCCCCTTCCCATACTGGGAAAACCCTTCACAACCAATTCTCCCAACACAAAAACACAGAAACCAGGAGCGGTGGTGGAGCTTGTGCTCTGAGTCAGTATCAGGGAATAACTGATTACTTAAAAAGAATAGAATTGCAATATGGAGCCAATGGGAATTTTGGAGGTTGCAGGCCAAAAAAAAAAATCTAACAGCAGGCAGCACGAGTTAGAAACATCTGGCTGGCCACTTCTCCAATGTTGGATTGCTGAATCTATATCTCAATGATTTTTTTTAGAAAACAAAATCAGCACAAAATATCCTTTTGTAATGCACCATTAGTTCTCAATGAGCTATTCGCAATTCCTTGAAATCATTTATGTAAATATCGGACGACTGCCAGTTCTACAGTTCAAATATCGACCATTTCTTTCAGTACGTCCACCCCAAAGCAGAATTAAACCCAAGACTTCTCATCGATAAAAAGCATTCTTGCATTGCACTCCTGTTAACTACATTTTAATGATCATTTATAGCTATCCCTGTAAATCTGTAGAATAATGCACCCCATGATGATACATGCGTCAGCCGTGGCTCATTGGGCAGCACTCCTGCCACTGAGTCAGAAGGCTGTGGTTTCAAGTCCCACTCCAGAGACGAGAGCTCATAGAGACTGGAGTGTCAGCCTAGACTATGTAAAAGTGCAGTACTGAGGGAGTGCTGCACTGTCGGAGGTGCTGTCTTTTGGATGAGACGTTAAACCGAGGCCCCGTCTGCCCTCATAGGTGGATGGAGGAGATCCCATGGCACTTTTTCGAAGAAGAGCAGGGGAGTTCTCCCCGGTGTCGTGGCCACTATTTATCCTTCAACCAACATCATTACCTGGTCATTGCTGTTTGTGGGAGCTTGCTGTGCGCAAATTGGCTGCCAGGTTTCCCTCATTACAACAGTGACTACACTCCAAAAGTACGTCATTGGTTGCAAAGGTTGTGAAAGGTGCTATATAAATGCAATTTCCTTCGATGCAAAAGTGAATATAATATGGATAGAAGCTGAAGACACAAGCCAACAGTTTGAAATTTCTGCTGATTGTGAATAAGTTGATCCTGGTATGTAAAAACACTTGCTCCGAACAAGTCCAGCTTTAGATTCATCCCACCCTTGTATTCAGTTCCACTCGTGCCATCAGCCCTCTGGTATCTTATCCTTAATAAGACAATTCGACTATTCATAGCTGAACCCCATCCGGTTATCACATGACAACCATATTTGCTCTCCCCGCACTGTTTAACAGTTTGGGGCAACATGCAACAGCGCATTTACTCATTTTACAACCGAGTCAAAAGTGGAAAACCAATTTACTGTAATAAAAAAAAAAGATTGTTTCAAAGCCCCAAGTTTGTCCTGAGTTAGCAGATTTCAGTGAGGGCAGCAATGGGGGGGTGCCACAATTAGCCTCGGTGCCCCCTGGCTGGTGGGAGTGCGGTAGTGGGTGGGCGGAGGGGGGGCTGGAAGAGAAATCAGCAAGCTTCCTACTCCCGATTGATATTCCTAGCATTGCCCAGGCTAACTCCGCACAGACCAGGGATCACATTGCCGGTTTGGTCCAGTACCGCAGCTCACAGTGCATCCACCGACTGAGCCATCAGGGAGCTGAGGTTGCGATACTACAGGTTATACATTTGTAGACAAAATCCTCTATTATTGACAATTATTCTTTTTCGATTAAAAAAAAAATTAGTAAGTGCCTCAGCGAACTCTGGTTTTGTGCTTTCAATAACTTTTCCCTTCAGACTAATATAATTGGATATTTAGCTAAAAGAATCGTCGGCTTACTGAATTTCCTATCATATTATAACAATATTGTATTAACAACTTCACATTAAATATTTGCTTTAAATGACAAACCGTCCGAGTCTAAGACGACAATTTGTTAAAGAGTTGGCTGAACACTGAGCCAAACATACTAATCAACTCTCCAAAGGGAGGCCAAAGCCTTCGGCAGCAGGCACAGTGAATGCCCGATTGCCTTCACTAAGTGCGTCCGTGCTTTGGCTGATAAATAGCCAGCAGGACGGCAGCACTAACTCTCCAGTCTACAATCGCTACTTCCCGTCTCCCTGTGTTACCGGGGCTCCTTGGGCAAGCTTTTCCCTTGATTGACGGCTTCTTGCTTTCAGGACAAGAGCTAGTCAAATAAAACCCCAGCAATCATGGTCACTGCTTCTCCTTTAGACAAGCTAAAGGCAGTCCAGTAATTGTCAGCAGTGAATGGGAGTGCCTACCCGCTGTCACGGAGTTCTGATTAAAGAAAGACTTGCATTTCTATAGCGCCTTTCACAACCACCGGACGTCTCAAAGCGCTTCACAGCCAGTGAAGTACTTTTTGGAGTGTAGTCACTGTTGTAATGTAGGATTACAGTGAAAATACTCAAAGCAGACTGTGCCCAATCCCAATATTCATTGAGGTTTCAATTGTCACCCTGAAGTATTTAAGACCGGGAAATAAATGCAATTTTAAAGAAATTAGATTTTTTTTTAATAAAAGAAACACTTTACAAATAAAATACTTACAAATGGCACTCATGAGGTACCACCCTCAACTCCACACACTAGAGTGTGTGAGATCCTTGTTTTAAAAACTTGTTCTTGGGATCTGGAACTCCTTCTCTCTCCCAAAAAGCTGTTGAGGCTGGGGGTCAATTGAAAATGTCAAAACTGAGATTGCTAGATTTTTGTTAGGCAAGGGTTATAGAACCAAGGTGGGGCAGAGAGAGTTAAGATACAGACCAGCTCTGATCTAACTGAATGGCGGAACAGGCTTGAGGTGCTGAATGGCCTCCTCCTGTTCCTGTGGATGTGGACGGTGCTGGCAAGGCCACATTTATTCACCAACCCTAGTTGCCCTGAGTTGGTGCGGTGGACGGCCTAGTTCTTGAGCTGCTGCAGTCCATGTGGTGATGCTGCTGTCAGAGACTGTGACAGTCCGCACAGTTAAACAGAGGAAACCTGAAGGTTAGTCGTTCCAAACCATTCTCGTACACCTCCTGGCAGATGCCCAAGGGACCCGGGTTCGAATCCGGCCTCGGGAGACTGTCTGTGTGGAGTTTGCACATTCTCCCCGTGTTTGCGTGGGTTTCCTCCGGGTGCTCCGGTTTCCTCCCACAGTCCAAAGATGTGCGGGTTAGGTTGATTTGGCTATGAAAAAAAATTGACCCTTGGTGTTAGGGGGATTAAATACGTGGGGTTACGGGGATCGGGTGGGATATGTGTCGGTGCAGGCTCGATGGGCCGAAATGGCCTCTATCTGCACTGTGGGGTTTCTGTGATTTCTGTGAAAGCAACCTGTTCACCTTCAATGCTGTGTGGTGTAGCAAGAATATGACATTTATGGAAAAAGATCCACCACAACTGTCTGAATTCCTGTCTATTTCACATTTATTCCTCAAGGAACAAAAAACTATTCTAGTATTAGAAGAGCATCGACTCCACTCTTAGAACAGACAGCAAGAGCCGGGTCTGAAAACTGCCGTTGGCGGCTGGGGTATGTATACACTGCGTCTTCACCAGCACAAACATTGAGGTTCCTACGGGTAAGCAGGAGAGCATTGCAATAGTCAAGTCTGGAGATGACAAAAGCAGGGATGAGGGTTTTAGCAGCAGATGGGTTGAGGCAGGCATGGAGACAGTCAATGTTACAGAGGTAGAAGCCCGCGGTCTGTATGATTCACAGCATACGGGGTTGGAAGCTCAGCTCGGAGTCAAATTATCTTCTCTTTTGTCTCGCACCCATCATCCCCTTTGTCATTCAATCTCTCCCTATTACAGACCTTCCCTTTTGTTCTTTCCTCCCCTCCCCTTGCACTTACTTAAAACCTGTTGCATCTCTAACTTTCTCCAGTTCTGACGAAACGTCAGCGACCTGAAACGTTAACTCTATTTCTCTCTCCACAGATGCTGCCTAACCTGCTGAGTATTTCCAACATTTTCTGTTTTTATTTCAGATTTCTAGCATCCGCAGTATTTTGCTTTTGTATTAGTGGGCAGGTTATTGGACCAGAGCACCCAAGCTTAATTCAGTGCTCACGTTAAAGTCATAAATTGTTCTTGTGTTTGTATTTCCATCATAAATTCCTAAAAATGGAAACTGCCCATGTAAACTTGTCACACAGCAATTACACTTTCCTACCAGTGGTGGCACTGCACTTTGAGCCTTGGCCCTTCACTTGAGTTTCTCAACAGTAAGGAACAGATTAGTGGCATTGCTATAGGGACAGGCCATATACTCTGCAATTCTCTTTATATGATTCGTTAGTAGAAAGTTAGAGCAAATTATTCTTGCTGATGATGTTAAATTAATTAAACTGTGCATTTTGAAGTTGTCGAGGTCGTTTAACACTCAGATGGTTACAGATTAATTTACAGCATTTTATGGATAGAAGGCATGTAAAAAATACTATTTATAAAGGGTACAGGATGGGTGGGACTGGATTACAAGTCTGTAATTCAAGCAAGGGTTAAGTTGAGGTCATAGAGACATAGCTGTCTGAATGCAGGATCTAAATTACGCAGCGTAATCTTCCGCCACTCTTCTAGTATTTTTTAAAAATTCATGTTCAACCTCTTCAAAGTCACAGTCTTTTGCTTCTGCTGACACACATGACTTGGGGTTGGTGATGTAAAATGGCAAGGGAGCATGCAGAATGCTGCTTTCTTCCAGATAGTGAATTGGAAAGGAATTAAATCACTCTCCAAACACACAGTCCCAACCCTCCCACCTGGCACATGCAATGAAAAACAGAGATTACAGAAGCGAGAGAGATTAATTTTCCAGGACGTTCAGACGGTGGGGGGTGGGGGGGGGGGGTAGAGACCATCAGCAAGCTTTTCAGGCTCAAAACATACTGCTAAATCACTAGTGTTGCGTGTAAAACAGATTATTCCACAATGTGAGAACACAAATATGTAGTTCTCACCCTCTGCCAATTAAATTTGGACCATATGTATCACAAGGCTACAATCAGGTCCAATTGGGATTAGTTAACAGTGCTCCAGTCTCTCACTTAGGCATTGATATATATCATGGCCCTCAAAGAGTTAAACTTCCGCTGTGATACACTGAGATGGAGCCTTGCCAAGATTATATTACCCAAATGAATATGCATTATTACTTCCTAATAATCTGTGATACAATTGAAAGGCTCATGCATGGCTGGGCACATGTGCTGTACAAATTATGATTATATTATTTGTCTGACTGCCTTTACATTTCCAAGCATTACGTTAATGGTGCAACAGTGGCAAAAGGCCTTACAAATCCAGTCAAGGAGGAAGATCTCAGTAACCCTACAATAAAATGTATCTAAATGAAATACATGGAAGATTAGTGCAGGAGAATTGCTGGCAATCTAAAGGACTTGGCTTCCTGTATTTCTTGACATGACAGGTTTGATGGATCTTCCGTATGATTACATGCCCCTAGTGAATGGCTGCCTCCAAGTCACCAGGGATACATTTAGCAAGGGGGCGGGGGGGGGGGGGGTGAAAGGTTACATCAGGCAATGGGATTGAGGCAGAAGTTGTCCACTCGGAAACATTGCCTCACCATCCCCTCCTGTCGCTCAGGAGGTTCCATTTGCATTCCAACAACCTGATTTTGCTGCTGATTAAAGATACGGTAAACCTCTATCCTACGCCTGAACAAAAAACAAAACCGACCGACCGACACAGATTCCGTTTTAGGAGCCAAATCCGACCACAGTACGCTGACTTAATAACGACTGAAAATGCCGGAAGTTATAATGTGAATTAACCAGTGTATGTGCCACTGAACCAGCGGACACTGGGCCTGTAACTCCAAATAGCTTCCTGAGCTATATTTAGTGGGTCTTGTTCAATGATATCAGCCAGTATGTGTGCGCTGACAAGGATGACACAGCTGTCTTCCCATCAGATGCACGTCAGTCCTCTCAAACAACAATCAGATCAGTGGGGACAATGTTCAGTGAATAATCCAATTTACCTTTCACAGTATTACCTAGCTGTGTGGGCTCAAGTAGTAACTAAAGCTTTTGATGGCCCTCTCAAATACAAGTATTTGTAGGTAAGAGGAGGCGAAGGAAAAGCCCAGACAGTTAAAGAGCAGGGATTACAATTTTTTCCAGAGATTTGAGTACTGGTTCAGTAAAACAGAATATGGAGTTTAACATGCTGGTTCACAGAAGCTTTAAGTTTATGCATGACTGCCTCAGGAGGAGGGGTTTTCAATCAGCCCAACTACAACAAACCCCAAGAGCTTGGTTAATGATCATTATGAGAATGCCCTGCCAGGACAGCTCTATTTTGTCATACCATACAGGAGGCTTCAGGTATAGAGGAGTTTACTGAGCAGGACGGAAATTCGAAGAAAACGCAGGCTCGAAATTGATTCACTTAAGTAAATGCCTGAAGGAGGGAGCGAGCAAGTGTTCCTCCTTTTAATTAAGTTCGCAATAAAGATAAACAGTAGCGTTACAGACGTCTCCATAGCTTCTGGTGCCAATGCCATTTGTGATCCAACTGGCAGGAAGCACACATTCATGGCAAGAGCAGGAGCGTTTGTTCTCCCACCTCATAGGTCACAGAGCCAAGAACTACATCAGACGCAGTGACAGGCAAGCTGATTCGTCATTTCTCTGTGGGTTCAAACTGTTAAAAAGCATCAGCATAACTTTTTTTTGTATCTTGGTAAAATAGCCAAGTTATTTCTCCCTTTCTAGGTGTCCCTGAACCACAGAGTCCACATCAGCAGGACAACAGGTAGGTGGCCAAGGCAGGTAAATGGAGTTAAGTTACCGATCAGCCGTGATCTAATTTAACGGCGGAACAGGCTCGAGCGACTGAACAGCATACTCCTGTTCCTACGTGACCTGTCCCAAAGGCTTTTGCCAGTGTTGCTCTTGATTTGGCCATATGGTAAAGAGAAGCACCCCGAATCCATCACCCTCCAATCCTTCCCATAAGAAAATGCTCGTCTTTCCCGAGACAGCACCAAGAGCTCACCAAGCAAAGAATCTCAGGTAGAAATCCATTTTTTTTTTAAATCATCTATTTCCCCCCCGCCCCTCTCCTTTTTCCGTTTGTATTAATACGCCTGTCCGCCTCTTCTTTTCCAGTTTTGAAGGAGGCTCCGCACCCAAAACATCGATCTGTCTCTCCACAGATGCTGTCTGGCCTGCTGTGTGTTTACAGTGTTTTCAGTTTGTCTTTCAGATTTCCAGCATCCGCAGGTATTTGCTTGTTATTGGAAGGAGTAACTCTTTTTGTACTAAAGTGACAACATCATTACGACATCACCAACTTAGCAATGAGCTGAAGGCATTGTAGACAGTTTAGCAGTACAAAATGGCCTTGTGTGGCGTACCGACCACAGAAAGGACACAATCCGCTTTTCGGTCCGTAGACTATAAATCAGGCATCATGCCTTTAAGAAGGATCACACCTTTAAGAAACTCGATCTGCAACATAGTTAAGCCCAGAGCGGGGGAGGAGCCGTCGAAGCTGTGGACTGATGAAAGGCAGTCGGACTTGGTGTAGGCTCTGACGACATTTTGTGTTCAACATGCAGTCTCAACAATTAAACCTTTTCTGTTGAACCTCTCCGAGTTCAGTATTTTTTGCTAGGAGTGCGTAGACTCCTACACTATCATGAGATCATTTTGCTCTCACTATGGACTGATCAGTTCATTCTAAGGGACCAAAGGACAGACAACGCCGGATTGATTTTTACATTACACATTCAGCTCAGGTTTCACAATCAGATGTTAACTGCATGTCCTTTAAGAGTTCAAATGGCTGTAGCCTGGGGATAAGAATGATCTCACTGACAGGCACCTCCAGACCTAAAAGATGTCAAAAAATCAGTTGAATGTTAGTCTACAGGGAATGCATCTCTAAACGTTATATGGAAGTTTAGACTCCGAGCACGAGTCCAATAGAAAGCACTCAATTTAGTTCCCCAAAATGGTTCACGGTGATTAACAACTATGTAAACAAAATGCCTGCAGCATCCACACATCCCTCAAAAGACTTATTTTGATGAAAAATCTTGATCCAGCCTAATACGGTTCTATAAGGTAAGAGCTGCCTCCTCGTGGGTGACTCACCTAGAATGTTTCATCCATATCTCTTACGCTGCTTTTGAATTACTTTTCCCACTGATCACCGAGAGGTGAATAGGCAGATGGCTGGGGCCAGCAATAAATCACTCTCTTCATGCGGAATGGGGAATTAAAATAGGACTCAACCGTTGACTCGGTAGCTTTGGGACGAGAGGCCTGGGAATACCCAGTCGGAGGGTCTAGCTGTCATCTGATCACAACTCACTGCAGAGGGGTCTTTTGCCGGTCCTTCCAGATGGACCACTAGATGGCGTGCTTCATGGTGGAAAAATATGAAAATGCGAGTGAGTGCGGGAGAGCGAGAGACAGACACAGGAGTTAAAGGGATTTTGGGGGTGGTGGTGGATAAAGCAGCAAGCAGAAGTACTGATCATCACATGAGCTCCCGCCGCCAACCGCCATTCCAGTCAAACAACCGTTTATGCCATCTCCAATATTTTTAGAGCAAATAAAACAAAAATGTTCGAAGTAAACAAAAAGAAAATCTCAGTTTGTTTTAATGCTTCGATGATTTTTTTTCTCCCGGGTTTCTCACAGTAGTGTCTGGGAGGTTAATCTTTAATTCCTGGAGGGTTAGCATTAACCCTACTTATGCTGTGCTGTTAGAATATTCCTGGAACCTTACGTCTGCCATTGGCTGTCACCACCAGCGAGACAGTATCAAGAATGGCAAGAAGCTAACCAGATGGTAGAAATTTAAAGGCAGATTTTTCAAACTCATATGAGGAGATTCCATGGGGAAACTGCGAGTACCAGGCTAAAAAAAAACATTCTTTCATGAAGGATGGGAAAAAGTTTGCAGGGCTGTGGGGAAATGAGCAGGGGGGAGTGGGACCAATTGGATCGCTCTTTCAGAGAGCCGGCACAGGCACGATGGGCCGAATGGCCTCCTTCTGTGCTGTATCATTCTACGAATTGTTTCGTTTCCTCATAACATTTTACGAAATCATTCCACTTTGCACGAAGTATGCATAAAAAAAGGGATAGACTTCATTTCAGCACTCCCAGTGACTCTCTCTTAGGTACAGATGGTGGACTAATTTTAGTAACATTGTCATCACCTGCTTCGATTAAATTACATCTGATGGATCGCAGTCCTCGTGGAAACATTTCAGAGAGGTGCAAAGGGATGTCACGCAGATAGGATTTCCCATAGGTAACAAATATAGTTTATGAAGCACTGCAATATGGTTCATTTGTTCAAGCAGTGGGATGTGCTCACTGTTCCTACAAAACATTCTGAACAATGCGATACTTAATGCTTCTGTTTGATCTGCTGTCTGTAACGCTCGGCAGTGACCTCTGCGATGTTCTGATCTGGTTTCATTTTCAATCAAAAATATCACAGCAAATCCTTGGGCCAACATCATAGGGTAAAATTTACTGATCTCACACTCAAAGGGGAGACAAGGCTACAAACGCTGCCGCAGCACTGATTCTCCAAACCTGCTCCACTCGAGTGCAACTCCCAACGGGGTAGTACAGAATCGGGGAACTTTCCCAGCAGTTTGGAAGTTCAAAAATCCAGAGTCAAAGCTTATCTGCTATAGTCGACGGCTTTTGTTCCTCTTTTTCTGTGAACTGTTCATTGGGTGACGTCAGCTCCGATAGACGGGTCACATTGTCCACATGCCCGATACGAGACTCCAAAAACAAGCGCTCTACTTGGAGCTCCGACACAGCAAAGAGAGCCCCAGGTGGGCAGAGGAAACGCTTCAAGGACACCCTCAAAGCCTCCTTGAAAAAGTGTAACATCCCCACCAACACCTGGGAATCCCTGGCCCCAAGACCGCACAAAGTGGAGGAGAAGCATCCGGGAAGGCGCCGAACACCTCGAGTCTCTTCGCCGGGAGCAGGCAGAAGCCAAGCCCAGGCAGCGCAAGGAGCGCACGTCAACCCAAGCACCCCACCCACCCGCCCCTTCAACCACCGTCTGCCCCACCTGGGACAGAGGCTGTAGGTCCCGCATTGGACTCATCAGTCACCTGCGAACTCATTTTTAATGTGGAAGCAAGTCATCCTCGGTTTCGAGGGACTGCCTGCCTGCCTAAGATGTCACATAAATGTGAAAAAAGGAGATTTGCTTTGATACGTAGTAGCGTTTTTGTCACATCTCAAAGCACGCCACACCCTCAACCACTTTGAAGTGCACTGGTTACCAAGGCAAAGGTGGCAGCCATTTTGTATACCAGAAGATCCCACACAACAGCAATGAGATGAAGGACCAGTTGATCTGATTTTGATGGCAGTGTTTGAAAGAGAAAAGTGGCTGAGATCCAGCCTGATTAATGATATTATCTGTCAACAGTTTGGGGGCAACGTTAATAAAACTAAAAAGATACAATTCAGGACTTAACATAATTTAATAGGACAAACTCAGCATGGTTTCATGAAGGGGAAGTCATGTTTGACAAATTTGCTTGAGTTCTTTGAGGAAGTAACATACAGGGTGGATAAAGGAGAACCAGTGGACGTAGTGTATTTAGACTTCCAAAAGGCATTTGACAAGGTGCCACACAAAAGATTATTGCTCAAGATAAAAAATCACAGGATTGGGGGTAATATTCTGGCGTGGGTGGAGGATTGGCTCTCGAACAGAAAGCAGAGAGTTGGGATAAATGGTTCATTCTCAGGCTGGCAATCAGTAACTAGTGGTGTTCCGCAGGGGTCAGTGCTGGGTCCCCAACTCTTTACAATCTATATTAACGACTTGGAGGAGGGGACCGAGTGTAACATATCAAAGTTTGCAGATGATACAAAGATGGGAGGGAAAGTAGTGAGTGAGGAGGACATAAAAAACCTGCAAAGGGACATAGACAGGCTAAGTAAGTGGGCAGAGATTTGGCAGATGGAATACAATACTGGCAAGTGTGAGGTTATGCACTTTGGCAGGAAAAATCATAGAGCAAGTTATTATCTTAATGGCAAGAAACTGGAAAGTACTGTAGTACAAAGGGATCTGGGGGTCCTGGTGCACGAAACTCAAAAAGTTAGTATGCAGGTGCAGCAAGTGATCAAGAAGGCCAATGGAATGTTGGCTTTTATTGCTAGGGGGATAGAATATAAAAACAGGGAGGTATTGCTGCAGTTGTACAAGGTATTGGTGAGACCGCACCTGGAATACTGCATACAGTTTTGGTGTCCATACTTAAGACATACTTGCTCTCGAGTCAGTACAAAGAAGGTTCACTCGGTTAATTCCGGGGATGAGGGGGTGGACATATGATGAGAGGTTGAGTAGATTGGGACTCTACTCATTGGAGTTCAGAAGAATGAGAGGCGATCTTATTGAAACATATAAGATTGTGAAGGGGCTTGATCGGGTGGATGCGGCGAGGATGTTCCCAATGATGGGTGAAACTAGAACTGGGGGGCATAATCTTAGAATAAGGGGCTGCTCCTTCAAAACTGAGATGAGGAGAAACTTCTTCACTCAAAGGGTGGTAGGTTTGAGGAATTTGCTGCCCCAGAAAGCTGTGGAAGCTACATCATTAAATAAATTTAAAACAGAAATAGATAGCTTCCTAGAAGTAAAGGGAATTAAGGGTTACGGGGAGCGGGCAGGAAATTGGACATGAGTCTAGGTTCGGAATGGTCGTGGCCCTGTGGGTGGCGGAGCGGGCCCAGGGGCCGTGTAGCCTGGTTCTGCTCCTACTTCTTGTGTTCTAATTCTGTTAGATTTCAGGAGATGGTTTTATTGCTGTTCCTGGCTGGGGTGGAGATCGCCTTTACAGAAGGTAAGTACTGTAGAAAATATAGGGACAGAGTGATCTCCTGGACGAGTTTCGATCGCCTAGATGGGTCGGAGAGGAACTTCCCAGATTTTTTCTTCCAAATTGGCCATTGGGTTTTTTTTTAAACCTGGTTTTTCGCCTCTCCCGGGAGATCACATGGGTTCAGGTGGGATGGAGAGTGATGGTATATTTGAGGTTAGGATCAGATCAGCCATGATCTTATTGAATGGTGGAGCAGGCTCGAGGGGCCGATTGGCCTACTCCTGCTCCTATTTCTTATGTTCTTATGACTTCAAACCCAAAAAACCATCAAACAATCCAATACTTGTCAGAATGATTTACATTTCCTACTAATAGTTTCGTAGGTTGAGAATTATTTAGATTATTTGCTACATGAGAGAGAGATTAATAATGAAGCCTCAAAAGAGCACTGTCTGGATTTAAAAGTATCTGGCAAATCTCTTTTTTTTTTGGAAGAGAGAAGAGGCAAAAAAGAATTGATCCACAATGGCATCACATACAAGTGACACTGCCGCATTTTTCTTAATGTGATTTAATATGTCCTTCCACTGTTTTTGAAACAAAAAAGGTTCACTGGACACATTTTCACAAAGACGGTACTCTTAAAATATCCAAGTAACGAGGAAGAATTTCCTCAGTGCGCTATGTCTAGCATCATAAACTCGATTTTAAAAAAGCAACGGACAGACAAAATTGTCCTTTCCCCTCCACCTCCTAAGATGAACTCTTACCTTACCAGCCGTCCCACTTCCAATTCCCCAACAAACTATAGGGATATGTTCCACTTATTTTAGCAGGGGTAGGAGGGAGGGTTAGTTATCACAATAATTTGCTAAAACATTTTTTATCTCAAGACTTATTCTGCAGTACGGAGATCAGCAAGGCTTGGGTTTAAGATAATATCCTCAGGCGGTCCTAGAATCCAATAACATGGCTTTCTAGCTGGACTCTCACAATTAGCTCTTTTTCACTTGTCCTCCATTTTCTGCATTAGTTGGTGATGGTAGGGATTACCTTGCCGTACTTGTATAACACATCCTATTGATGACACTGGGTGGTGCAGTGGATTAGAACAATCGCCTTTCGCTTCTGGGACTTGTGTTCGACTCCAAGCCATGTGCTCTCTCCACTGGCTACAAGAATCCGATAAGATCTACATTTGGTCACTCTTCTGAATTTGGGGGATCAGGAACATTGTTGTGGAAGAACAGGAGGAGCGTTACTCTGCAGCTGCCTGTTCTACACCAGGCTGGCAGTGCTTGATGTAAACACTGGGTGCAAACTATGGAAAAAGTATTGCATCAGCAGCACTGGCACCTTCATTTCCTTGTATTCTCCTGCCACAAAAATCCTGGTATAATTCCAGTATAATAGTATCTACAAATAAAGAATGTGCATTCATTCAGCACCTTTCACTGTCTCAAGCAGCTTCATAACATTAGAATAGTTACTCATTGGCTTAATCGCTGTGATTGTCCAGTCAAGCACAACAGCTAATTTGAACACAGCAAAGTTCTACAATGAACAGAGATGAATGACTAGTTAATCGGTTTTGGTATGTTGAATGATGATAAATGTTGGCCAGGGCACCAGGAGAATTAGCTGTTCTCTCTCACACAAAAAAGGCAGAAAGAGCATCGATGTTATCTCTCATCTGCACCCCCCACAATGCAGCACTCCCTCAGCAGTGCGCTGAAGTGTCGATGTAGATTATGGGGGGAAAATTCAGTTGTTTGCGCCTCCCGTTAGCGCCTTAAGAGGGCGCTAATGGGGCGCAAAGCAACTAGCGCCCGGGCGCGGCGATGTTTGCGCTGCTCGCAAAATTAACTCGACATTTTGCAGCGACGCTAAATACTACCGCCACGATCTCCTGCGCCGGCAGATCGTGACGTCAGTCGAGTGCGCAACACCCCGTTAGCACCCCGGACCGGATATTGAGTGGCGCCCCCTGCCTTACCGCCTGCCGCTAGCAACGACAGGTTGAGGGGAGCGTTATGCTGTCAGAAAGGGACTAGGGGAGCGCTATTTAAAGGCGACCGCTTCCTGCCTTTTTTTGTCGGTGACATTTTTGCACCACGCATTCTGAGAGAGAGAGAGACTTCTGGAGAGATTCAACGCTGTGTGAAGGAGTTTTTTGAGTACTGAGCAACACTTTGCAGGTTTATTTTGATTTGCCCTTCCTTGCTTCGCCAGCGCTGAGGTAGCGCCTCGCTCCTCGGTGTTTGCGCCTTAAGACAGCTGTGAAACGCCTGATTTAGCGCTCCAATCACCTCCAGGGGCGATAAAAGCCATGTTTGCAGTCGGAGGCAATAATTAGCGCCAGGCGCGAAACTTTGCGCACGGCCGATAATGGCGCCCCAAACGGGGCGATACTGAATTTTTCCCCCCCATGTGTTCTCAAGACCTGAAGTGTGGTTTGAAACTAAGATGAGAGTGCCATCACTGAGCCAAGTGGACGCTTGTAATGCTTGAAGTCTGATGTCACATTTTCCTGTTAGCTTCCATCAGTGACAGCACTTGAAAACTTGATTGTGCAATGGCGGCAGAACCACCACCAGAAACACTGACGGACAGCACCAGTAGGCAACTCAGACGAGCTTTACCAGAAAACTGTAAACACTACCCGTTACACATCGTAACAAATAAGAAGTGGCCGCCAGGTATGAATCCTGGGCGACTCGTGGCAGTTTTGGATCTGCCGAATCCAATTACATTCTTGCACCTCAGTGCCAGCTGTCCCCAATCTTATCTGTAATCAGTGAGTAGTCACCGAGAAGTCTTTACCCACCCCAGCCCTACACCTTTTATGTTGAAGTTCGGTGATTGACGGCTGGTGCCATCACCAATAAGACAGTAAGCAAGTGCAACCAATAAACCGCAAATTAAACCAAATTTAAATGGAACTTATCAAATTTTTGTTGCTGGGGGTGATGATGCACTCCAGTCCTTCCGGTGCCCACCGGTCGCGGAAGGCCTCAAGCGTGCCGGCGGACACCGCATGCTCCATCTCCAGGACCACCCAGGCGCGAACATGGCCGCGGAAGAGAGGCAGGCAGTCGGGCCGAACGACCCCCTCGGCCGCCCGCTGCCTGGACCTGTTGATGGCCACTTTGGCCAGGCCCAGGAGCAGTCCAACCAGGAGGTTTTCCCATCTGCCCTCCGCACCGGGTGTCCAAGGATCAGGAGCGTGTGACTGAAGTGCAACCAAAAATTGAGGAGCAGCCCCAGCAAAAATTGGAAGAGGGGCTGCAACCCCTCGCACCCGACATATGCATGGAACACGGACTCCTCCAGGCTGCAGAAATTGCAGGCAGCCTGGGAGTCCGTGAACCTACTTAAAAATTGGCTGCACGGGACTGCTCCGCGCAACACCTTCCCATGCCAAGTCCCCGATAGAAAAGGGGAGTGCTCCCGCGTAGGACACCGCATGGGGACCCCCGCCTCCTCTGGATGGCAAAATGGCACCACCCCAGACCTACAAGGTTTATTTATCAAGAGAAGGTTTTCGGATTCCAAGTATTAAATCACTCGTGTGAGGAAGGCTGGTCTCATTGCTTTTAGTAAACTAGACAGCTGAATAACTCTCGAGTACAATTCCATTAAAAATTGTCTCCCCCTAGACTCATTTGAAAACTTAAGATGGCTAAAATGTTTTACTTGAGAACGAAACTGGATTCAAATTAATAGATTCAAATGATCATTCTGGTCTGCTGGGAAATGATCTAATCAACATGGTGTTGACGAGATCCCGGTGTAGTGCGTACTGCTGGGTTTTACTGTTTCAAATGAGAAAATAATTATTTTATAAGCATAGCAATCCTTCCAGCATGCTTAAACAGTTAGCTCATACAACCAACACAACTAAACACAATGGTGGGATATGTCGCCAGACAGTAGATTTCAAATCTTCAGACGTTATGCCAAGGCTTTGCAATGCACTGGTCAGGTTTCCCTGAATAGTTGGGATTGGCTGGTCATTTACTGTTTGTGGTACTTTGTTGAAAAATCGACTGCCACATTTGCCTACTAAGTAATCCATTGACCGTGAAGCACTTTTGCGCATCTTGAGGACATGAAAGGTGCTATGTAAATGCAAATCTTTGTGTTTAGGGTGTTTATGTACAAAAACACACATAAACAGACACACACTGGAGTACAGAAAAGAGCAAGAAGGCTAATCCTTCTGAAAGTAAAGAGGGTGAGCTATGAGGATGAATTAAGGACACTCAAGTTCTACAATGTAGGAAGAAGGGGACAAAAATTGTTCAACCCTTCCTGTGCACTTCTGGCACAACTCAGGTATGCGAGGTTATCCACTTTGGTGTCAAAAACAGGAAGGCAGATTATTATCTGAATGGCAATAGATTGGGAGAAGGGGAAGTGCAACGAGACCTGGGTGTCCTTGTGCACCAGTCGCTGAAGGTAAGCATGCAGGTACAGCAGGTGGTTAAGAAGGTAAATGGTATGTTGGCCTTCATAGCGAGAGGGTTTGAGTACAGGAACAAGGATGTCTTGCTGCAGTTGTACAGGGCCTTGGTGAGACCACCCCTTGAGTATTGTGTGCAGTTTTGGTCGCCTTATCTGAGGAAGGACGTTCTTGCCATGGAAGGAGTGCAGCGAAGATTCACCAGGCTGATACCTGGGATGGCAGGAATGACGTATGAGGAGAGATTGGGTCGATTGGGCTTATACTCGCTGGAGTTTCGAAGAATGAGAGGGGATCTCATCGAATCTTATAAAATTCTAACAGGACTAGACAGACTAGATGCTGGAAGGATGTTCCCGATGGTCGGGGAGTCCAGAACCAGGGGTCACAGTCTAAGGATAAGGGGGAAGCCATTTACGACAGAGATGAGGAGGAATTTCTTCACCCAGAGAGTGCTGAACCTGTGGAATTCTCTACCACAGAAGGCAGTAGAGGCCAATTCATTAAATATATTCAAGAAGGAGTTGGATATATTTCTTAAGGCTAAAGGGATCAAGGGATATAGAGAGAGAAGGCAGGAACAGGGTACTGAATTTGGACGATCAGTCATGATCTCACTGAATGGCGGAGCAGGCTCAAGGGGATGAATGGCCTACTCCTGCTCCTATCTTCTATGTTTCTATGTATCTAGGTAGGAGTACAGTGGAAGGGCCCGAACCTAGTCAGGTCCCCACTGACGTTGGCAGTTCCCATTTGGATTTGTCGATCCTTTACAAGGCCAGTAGCACAAAGGGGACGGAGCGGGGCCTCTGCCGTGAGATCCCACTTCCCAACCTTAGTGGGACTTGGCATAAGGTTGGAGGCCCGTACACCTAGTGAGATGAGATGCACTAGCCTCTAGAAGGATGCAAGTGTGCCCCCATCGGGTGGTGGAGTGGGGTTCAGGCCAGACCCATAAAGATCAAGTAGGTTTTTATTATTAGCCCCCTTACAAAAGGAGCGGACATTAACAATAGGGCACCTCAGACCCGCCAGCCCTCCCTGAACCTTCCAGCAGTGGTGGGCACCCAGGTTGCACCAGTAGCACGGGTAACGGTCGGCCCTTTACAAAGGGGGGATGGGGGCGGCCTTCCCTCCTACTGGTCCCACATACTCCAGTGAGGTCAGTGCGGGAAAGCAATGCGAGGCATGATTTTCACATAGCAAGGTGCTCAACAGGGGCCTCACGGAGGTAAATAAAATATTTAATCAACTGTATCTGGAATCATTTGTCATTAGAGGTGCTCCAAATGCAGTTAGTTGCTAAAATTAGCGAGGCAGGGATTAGAGGGATGAGCTTGGATGGGCAGAATGACGTGTTCTTAAATATTGCACATTAGCCATCGACAAATTATATTAAATGACCTTGAAATGACATTTAAGTGAGCTGTAATTGACAAACGGGGAGCATTTCTTCCAACATTTGCCAATTTTAGTGAAAGGTAAAGATGAGTTTAAAAGAAGGAGCCTCCCTTGTGGTCAGACAGCCCACCAACACTCAGTGAGGGTCGACTTTGACAGCCTTCGCTGGCGTTAAAGGGCCTCAAGCTGGGGCCGGGCAGCCTTACCGACCCGTTAACACTGACTGGCTCCATTTTAAAAAGGACCATCCGCTGGGTGTCTCAAGCGGCCTCCTGATTCGGATGACAGGGCCCTTTCCCATGTGGAAATTGGGGTTCCTGGGACACAAATAGGACGCCGATTGCCATTTTAAGTAGGGACTGGTCGGAACCTGCACAGTGCATGCTCTGATCAGTGCCATGGGTAAGTGTTGGATTATGTTTGTGCCCCCCCCACCCCGGAGGAACAGGAATGCTCTCTCCGGACTCCACAAGAATAATCTGGGCCGTTGCTACCCGGGGCCCCTACCTTCCGCGATCGCGACCCCCCAATCGTCGTCCACAACATAGCTTGCTGGCGACAGCTTCGGCCCGATTTCGAGGCTTCGATCTGGCGAGCTGCATTGGGACACCTGTTTGTCGCCCAGCGGCTGGCCTGATGATTTTAAATGAGGCCAACGGACAGGGGGGGAGGGGGGTGCCTCATCAACGCTGGAATGGGCGGCCATGCAGATCTGCCGATCAGCCTCCCAAAAGTCAATATCTACCTCAGTGTCTCGGGTCACACATGAAGCCAAGCCCAGACAGAGGCCGACAGCAATCAACTGCGCTCCAGCAGGAGTTGGTAACTCCAGGTGAGGAGGTGAAAATATAAAAAGGAAAAAATAAACTAAAAACCTAGAGTAAAATGTTTGGTCCGTTATATCTCACTGTGACCTGCAACTCACCACTTGTTTACATCAGCTGTCGCTGTTTAATCGAGTGTAACATGTGCCTTGAAACACATATTGGACCGGATTTAGAAATGAAAAGAAACAGGGAAAACCCCAGCTCCACTGGTAATTGTTTCATGCCCGTCTTAATGGCCTCTTCACACTGACCAGCATTTTCCAGCTGAGCAGGTGGTAGAGAGACATCACTTTGTCCGAGGCAGCCTGGTTACAAGCAGGAACTTGCCAGGTGGAAATCATAGCCAGAGAACACACGTCTGCCTCCTTCATGGTGCAGCAGCCCCTGTCCTGGTACAATGTGTCCGCCCCCACCCCCCCCCCCCCCCAATCCTGATACGGTGCGGCCCCCCCCCCCCACTCTCCCGGCGCGGTGCGCCCACCCTCTCTCCCGGCGCGGTGCGGCCCCTCTCCCTCTCCTGGCGCGGTGCGGCCCCTCTCCCTCTCCCGGCGCGGTGCGGCCCCTCTCCCTCTCCCGGCGCGGTGCGGCCCCCCCCTCTCCCGGCGCGGTGCGGCCCCTCTCCTGGCGCGGTGCGGCCCCTCTCCTGGCGCGGTGTACCAGTACAGTAATGCCCTGCAGGACCCGTCTCCTGCAAGCAACCTTTCCAATTCTGGATTGCTGCTTTGCAAACTGTTAAACAAATCTAGCTTTCGATTTTTGTAGAATGATTAAAACAAAGAGAAGGCATGATGGGGAACTGCTCCCTAGCATGATGGTTATCCTGATGACTAGTGGTAACTGATTATACTACATTAGCAGTGATGATGTACATTAAAATGATGGTGCATTCGTGGCTACCCATTGTGAGACCACAGTATCTGCACAAACCTAATAAAAATGTAGCTACTGATTTGTTAATGCACTGTAACCTTGAACAATTATGATAAGCGGAGCTCCATAATGATATCACACAGGCAGGGAAAAACGGACATGAAAAGGAAACATTGATAATTTCCATAATGATAATTCCCATAAGAGCAATTGGATTATGACATCAAGGAACATCCAAATTAAAATCCAAAACATTTGAGATTCCATATCAATCCCGTAGACAGAATTAGACACGATTCACTTGAAGCAGAAATACAGAATCACAACTGCCAGCACCATTTAGAGTCCAACCTAGGCTTTTTCTGAATATACCATTCTCTCCACCAAACCTAGAACCAATTCCTTGCCAATATCTATAGCAACAGAATATTAATATCCAGCGCCGAGGCTTCAAGGCTGCAGTTATAACCTGCCAGATTTTGGCAAAAGCTATATGCAGTAAAACGTTCTAACACTGACTGCCAAGAAATGGAAAATAAATCTCTCGTGTTGTTGCACAGGAGAGATACAGAAAAGTGTATGAACAGAGGCTTCAATCATCAGCCAAAGACAGCGTGAGTGCTCAAAGCCTCAATCGTTAACACATGATCTTGCAATTCCCTTTTTCAAATTCAAGCCCATTATTTATTGCGGAACAAAGAAAAATTAAAACATATTTAGCAATCAATTCAAATGCAGCCTATAAACTCATGCACAAAGCTAATATACGCCGAGATGAATTCGATAAATTGCCACAGGAGGCAGACATTTACACCACAGTTTGTTGCAGCAGTTATCAAATGTTTCTCCATTGGGGATGGGAGTTACAAATACTGACACACTCCCGGGGACCTCCTGCAAATACTGACACACTCCTGGGGACCTCCTGCAGGTACTGACACACTCCCGGAGACCCCCTGTAAATACTGACACACTCCGGGGGACCTCCTGTAAATACTGACACACTCCCGGGGGCCTCCTGTAAATACTGACACACTCCGTACGGGGACTTCCTGTAAATACTGACACACTCCGCCTGGGGACCTCCTGCAAATACTGACACACTCCACCCGGGGACCTCCTGTAAATACTGACACACTCCCGGGGACCTCCTGCAAATACTGACACACTCCCGGGGACCTCCTGTAAATACTGACACACTCCACCCGGGGACCTCCTGCAAATACTGACACACTCCCGGGGACCTCCTGTAAATACTGACACACTCCGCCTGGGGACCTCCTGTAAATACTGACACACTCCCGGGGGCCTCCTGTAAATACTGACACACTCCGTACGGGGACTTCCTGTAAATACTGACACACTCCCGGGATCTCTTGTAAATACTGACACACTCCCGGGGACCTCCTGTAAATACTGACACACTCCCGGGATCTCCTGTAAATACTGACACACTCCCGGGGACCTCCTGTAAATACTGACACACTCCGCCTGGGGACCTCCTGCAAATACTGACTCACTCCACCCGGGGACCTCCTGCAAATACTGACTCACTCCACCCGGGGACCTCCTGTAAATACTGACTCACTCCACCCGGGGACCTCCTGTAAATACTGACACACTCCCGGGGACCTCCTGTAAATACTGACACACTCCGCCTGGGGACCTCCTGCAAATACTGACTCACTCCACCCGGGGACCTCCTGCAAATACTGACTCACTCCACCCGGGGACCTCCTGTAAATACTGACTCACTCTACCCGGGGACCTCCTGTAAATACTGACACACTCCCGGGGACCTCCTGTAAATACTGACACACTCCGCCTGGGGACCTCCTGTAAATACTGACTCACTCCACCCGGGGACCTCCTGTAAATACTGACACACTCCACCCGGGGACCTCCTGTAAATACTGACACACTCCACCCGGGGACCTCCTGCAAATACTGACACACTCCCGGGGACCTCCTGTAAATACTGACACACTCCCGGGGACCTCCTGTAAATACTGACACTCCCGGGGACCTCCTGTAAATACTGACACACTCCCAGAGACCTCCTGTAAATACTGACACACTCCCAGAGACCTCCTGCAAATACTGACACACTCCCGGGGACCTCCTGCAAATACTGACACACTCCCGGGGACCTCCTGTAAATACTGACACTCCACCCGGGGACCTCCTGTAAATACTGACACTCCTGGGGACCTCCTGTAAATACTGACACACTCCGCCTGGGGACCTCCTGTAAATACTGACTCACTCCACCCGGGGACCTCCTGTAAATACTGACACACTCCACCCGGGGACCTCCTGTAAATACTGACACACTCCACCCGGGGACCTCCTGCAAATACTGACACACTCCCGGGGACCTCCTGTAAATACTGACACACTCCCGGGGACCTCCTGTAAATACTGACACTCCCGGGGACCTCCTGTAAATACTGACACACTCCCAGAGACCTCCTGTAAATACTGACACACTCCCAGAGACCTCCTGCAAATACTGACACACTCCCGGGGACCTCCTGCAAATACTGACACACTCCCGGGGACCTCCTGTAAATACTGACACACTCCACCCGGGGACCTCCTGTAAATACTGACACTCCTGGGGACCTCCTGTAAATACTGACACACTCCGCGTGGGGACCTCCTGTAAATACTGACACACTCCTGGGGACCTCCTGTAAATACTGACACACTCCGCGCGGGGGCCTCCTGTAAATACTGACACACTCCCGGGGACCTCCTGTAAATACTGACTCACTCCGCCCAGGGGCCTCCTGTAAATACTGACACACTCCCGGGATCTCCTGTAAATACTGACACTCCCAGGGACCTCCTGTAAATACTGACACACTCCCAGAGACCTCCTGTAAATACTGACACACTCCCAGAGACCTCCTGTAAATACTGACACACTCCCAGAGACCTCCTGCAAATACTGACACACTCCCGGGGACCTCCTGCAAATACTGACACACTCCCGGGGACCTCCTGTAAATACTGACACACACCACCCGGGGACCTCCTGTAAATACTGACACACTCCTGGGGACCCCCTGTAAATACTGACACACTCCTGGGGACCTCCTGTAAATACTGACACACTCCGTACGGGGACTTCCTGTAAATACTGACACACTCCCGGGATCTCCTGCAAATACTGACACACTCCCGGGGACCTCCTGCAAATACTAACTCACTCCGCCCAGGGACCTCCTGTAAATACTGACACACTCCTGGGGACCCCCTGTAAATACTGACACACTCCACCCGGGGACCTCCTGTAAATACTGACACACTCCCGGGGACCTCCTGTAAATACTGACACACTCTCTAGCGCCTCCTGAAAATACCGACACACTCCGCCCGGGAACCTGCTGCAAATACCGACACACTCCCAGGGATCCTCCGGCACAAAAACATATATTCCCAGGGGCCCCCATATCCTAATGTGCAAAAAATATTTTCAGCTACCCAAGGAAAAGTGTTCATTGGTGAAAATGTTTTTTTTTTAATGTATTAAATAGATAGCAACTGTAACCAAAAATCAGATGACCGTGCAGACCCACGAGATCAGGGGGAAAGCTATGGCATATATGTGGTAAACCACTGTATTGTATATTGCCACCTCTGGGTGGCGCTGTGTATGGAGGCATGCCTCAGCTGACTCCACCCACCACTGTGTGGGTTTCGTTCAGACTTGTTCAGTCACTCACGAAGAAGCATGGTCTCTTCTTAGCTAATAAAAGCCTTATTCATCTCTTCTTTCGACTCATCATCTCTTCTTCGACTCATCACCTTTTATGAAGTAATTGATAAGCGTATCAATTTTATTAGCTAAAAGTTAAATGGCGACACCTGAGGAGCAACAACAGCAACGGATACAGCAGACATTGCTGAGAGCCCTCAGACTACCACGCCTGGACCTCGACCCTCAAGATGTGGGTGCATCAGCCAAGTTTGAACACTGGCTGAGCTGCTTTGAATCCTTCCTCGCAATCTCACAGGTTACAGAGGAGGATCACAAACTGAAAATTTTGACCGCCCAGGTGAGCCATCAAGTATATATGCTAATCCGGGACTCTAATACGTACGTGGCGGCCCTCGAGCTACTAAAAGGGCAATATACGCGCCCAGTGAACACAATTTACGCCCGACACCTCTTGGGATCCCGCAGGCAGCAACCGGGAGAATCGGTAGGGGCATTTGCACGGGCGCTACTGGCACTCTGCAGAGACTGCGATTGTAAAGCGGTAACGGCTGTGGAGCACGCGCAGGGACTCGCCTGTGATGCCTTCATCAGGGGCCTCCAGTCAGACCACACCCGGCAGAGACTGCTAGAAAGCAAGGAACCCGACCTGAAGACGGCCATTGCCCTTGCGCTCTCGTTAGAGGAGGCCCACCGAAACCTCGAGGCATACCCCCGTAACGGCGCCGAGACATGGCAATCGAAACCGTGGGACACGGGACCGCCGCCCCCGGCACCAACCGCTGCAGCGACCCAACCGAGACAGCAGCCTCCGGTAAGAACTGCTTCGATGCCCAGTAACCAGGCCCAAAAATGCTATTTCTGTGGCCAGTTAAAACATCCCAGAGCGCACTGCCCAGCTAAGACAGCTACCTGCTCGGGCTGCGGGAAGAAAGGCCATTACGCTAACGCCTGCAAGGGGAAGCCAGCCAGCAGCGCAGCGTGCGGGCCGTGGGAGCAGCCATCTTATCCGCCATTTTGTGTACCCCCGGCCGCATGGCATCCGCCGCCATCGTATCCAACGCACTCAACCGCCATTTCGTCACCGGAACCGACCACCGTCTCGGCGGATGACTATAGTGACTCACTAAGCCACATACTGGCCTCCGTGACGCTGGATCAAGGCCACCCTCACCATCTATCCAGCTCCATGATGGATATCGCGGTAAACGGCCGCGCCACCAGTTGCCTGATCGACAGCGGGAGCACAGAGAGTTTCGTCCACCCCGACACGGTACGTAGCCACTCCCTCACGATTCTGCCAACGCACCATCGCATTTCTATGGCGTCCAAGTCCCAGTCAATGGACATCAGCGGCTACTGTGTGGTGACCCTGTCAGTAGGGGGCACTGAATATCAAAAATTTAAACTGCTAGTCCTGCCCCGTCTTTGCGCTGCCGTCCTGCTAGGGTTGGATTTTCAGTGCCACCTTAAGAGTGTCACACTAGCATACGGTGGACCCCTCCCCCCACTCACAGTCTGCAACCAACAACTTTTAAATCGCCCGCTGCAAACCACCTGCAGCCTTTCCACATTAAAAGTCCCCCCCCCTCCCCTGTTCGCTAACCTCACCCGCGACTGTAAACCCATCGCTACCAAAAGCAGGCGGTACAGTGCCGGGGACAGAGCTTTTATCAGCTCTGAGGTGGAGCGGCTCTTGAAGGAGGGCATTATCGAAGGTAGCACTAGCCCCTGGCGAGCCCAGGTTGTAGTCGTTAAAACCACTGCAAAACGCCGCATGGTAATCGACTACAGCCAAACCATAAACCGGTACACCCAGCTGGACGCGTACCCCCTCCCTCGCATATCTGATATGGTCAATCAGATTGCGCAATACAAAGTATTCTCCACCATCGACCTTAAGTCAGCGTACCACCAGCTGCCCATCCGCCATGAGGACCGCCAGTATACTGCCTTCGAGGCAAACGGCCGCCTCTACCACTTCCTTAGGGTCCCCTTCGGCGTCACCAACGGGGTTTCGGTCTTCCAAAGGGAGATGGACCGAATGGTTGACCAGAACGCGCTGCGGGCAACCTTCCCCTATTTGGATAACGTCACCATCTGCGGCCACGACCAGCAGGACCACGACGTTAATCTAGCAAATTTCCTCCGCACGGCCCAACGGCTGAACCTAACGTACAATAAGGAAAAATGTATGTTTCACACCAAGCGCCTGGCCATCCTCGGCTGCGTGGTGGAGAACGGAGTCATCGGGCCCGACCCCGACAGAATGCGCCCCCTAATGGAGCTACCCCTTCCCCACTGCCAAAAAGCACTGAAGAGATGCCTGGGGTTTTTCTCCTACTACGCCCAGTGGGTGCCCCTCTATGCAGACAAAGCCAGGCCCCTCATCAAAGCCACCTCCTTCCCCCTGACACCAGAGGCGTGTGCAGCCTTCACTCTTATCAAGAACGATATCGCGAAGGCCGCAATGCACGCGGTGGATGAGTCCATCCCCTTCCAAGTGGAGAGCGATGCCTCCGACTTCGCCCTAGCCGCGACCCTTAACCAGGCGGGCAGACCCGTGGCCTTTTTCTCAAGGACCCTCCAGGGCCCCGAGACGAGACACTCCTCCGTCGAAAAGGAGGCCCAGGCTATTGTAGAAGCGGTGCGTCACTGGAGGCATTACCTGGCCGGGAAACGATTTACCCTGCTCACTGACCAGCGTTCAGTAGCTTTTATGTTTAATAATAAGCAGAGGGGTAAAATCAAGAACGACAAGATCTTGAGGTGGAGAATCGAACTCTCCACCTACAATTATGATATCTTGTATCGGCCAGGGAAACTCAATGAGCCCCCAGATGCCCTATCACGTGGTACATGCGCCAACGCGCAGAGTGATAGGCTGCAGTCCCTCCACAATGACCTCTGCCACCCGGGGGTCACCAGGTTTTTCCATTTTATCAAATCCCGTAACCTGCCCTACTCCATCGAGGAGGTCAGGACCATGACCAAGAGCTGCCAAATCTGCGCCGAGTGCAAACCGCACTTCTATAGGCCGGACAGAGCAAGCCTGATCAAGGCCACCCGCCCCTTCGAACGCCTGAGCGTTGATTTTAAAGGGCCCCTCCCCTCCGCTGACCGCAATGTGTACTTCCTCAACATAGTTGATGAGTACTCCCGTTTCCCCTTTGCCATCCCTTGCCCAGACATGACCAGTACCACGGTCATCAAGTGTCTGAATGACATCTTCGCTCTGTTCGGGTTCCCCAGCTATATACATAGCGACAGGGGCTCATCGTTCATGAGCGACGAACTTCGGCAGTACCTGCTAACAAGAGGTATCGCCACGAGCAGGACCACCAGTTACAACCCCCGGGGGAACGGCCAGGTGGAAAGGGAGAACGCGACGGTTTGGAAGGCAGTCCTCTTAGCACTAAAATCTAAGGGCCTTCCGACCTCCCGCTGGCAGGAGGTCCTCCCTGCAGCGCTTCACTCCATTCGGTCACTGCTTTGTACTGCCACTAATGCGACCCCTCATGAGAAAATGTTCGTTTTCCCCCGGAAGTCTACATCGGGAACCTCGCTACCGGCATGGTTGACTTCTCCTGGGCCCGTCCTACTGCGGAGGCACGTGAGGACGCATAAAACGGACCCCCTGGTCGAGCGGGTGCACCTCCTACACGCCAACCCCCAGTATGCCTGGGTGACATACCCAGACGGGCGGGAGGACACGGTCTCCATACGAGATCTCGCACCCTCGGGTACCCCTGAATTACCACCGTTATCCCCCTTACCACCGTTATCCCCCTTACCACTGTTATCCCCCACCACCCCTCCCAACCCAACCCCTGCAGACGGCATGCCAAAGCCCCAGGAATCTTCGCCAACCACCCAGACACCAGACCCGACGTCGGATGCTGCAACACCACCGCCGCCACCACGACGATCAGGACGTCAGACAAGGCCTCCTGATAGACTTAACTTGTAGTACCCTTCACCCCGCCGGACTTCACATTAAACAAGGGGTGAATGTGGTAAACCACTGTATTGTATATTGCCACCTCTGGGTGGCGCTGTGTATGGAGGCATGCCTCAGCTGACTCCACCCACCACTGTGTGGGTTTCGTTCAGACTTGTTCAGTCACTCACGAAGAAGCATGGTCTCTTCTTAGCTAATAAAAGCCTTATTCATCTCTTCTTTCGACTCATCATCTCTTCTTCGACTCATCACCTTTTATGAAGTAATTGATAAGCGTATCAATATATAGAGATCTGACAATATAAAACCGTGTTTCTGACTGGACAGAAAGTCTCTGTCAAAGAGGGGGAGAAAGTGAGTAACGATGGTAGCATATATAAAAGTGACCGTTCTACGGAAACCCTCAAAAAATATTCACAATATTGTAAAAATTGTGCCAAAATCTTATTTGTCTCCCCTCACCCCCAAAAGAACCCCCCCCCCCAAACCCCCCGCCCCCTCTCCTAAAGATCACTGCAGAATAGAAGTGACCATTCTTCATGCAATAGCCTAGACGGTGTAGATTGGCTGTAAGGGGCCTCATAGTCAAGTCCGGACTTGTCCTCACCCGACATCCACAGAGCTGCACTTTCCAGTAAAGTTAATGAATAGCAATCAGGAGTGGAAAACCCGGCTAATTCTCAATTTCATAAGACAGAAGTCTGGATGCTAATTGCAGTGTCCCTACTGACCGAGATCTGCTATCACAGCTCAGACTGGAATGTCAGGTCTGAATGGCTCAGATATGGTTTGCTTTTCGCAGTCACCAGAGGAGCTGCAATTCAGATTTCTAATGGCAGATCAATAATGGAGATCGCGCCTCTGCTTGGAGAGAAAAGTTTTGGGCTTGCAGTCATTTAAATAGCAAATTTCCCAGGCGTGATTTGAGATTGAGTCACTTACTTTCCCAGATGAACCGTTTAAGTTAACCGACTGCAATATCCTTTTTTTTTGTTTAAATGAGCGGTTTGTAGATTTGAATTCCTACAAAACATTTGCTCCTGTGCAATGACTGACAGCAACAGGGATGATGCAATAGACCCGTGCTCTAATCTGTTCCAATGTGACTCCTGCTTCATACTGTATGCACTTGCATTGCAGTTTTCTAACTGATGTACATTAAAGATATTCTTTCTGCTTCTGCAAAAAATGTTTTAGTCTTGCTTTAAAAATCAGGCATAAAATACAGCGTAAAGTTAACTGAATTCTACCACGTGATCACTTAGGGTTCTCCATGGCAACTCAATAGCACTCCTCCATGAGCCAAAAGGAAATGTCTTTGTGTAATGCAGGGCTGGCACTTTTAAAATTTTGCACCTTCCTATATAAACACTACATGAATTGCAACTGATTGTAGGTTCCATTATTCGTCTTCTAACATGCAGCACAGTGCCCGTATGGTGCCTGCGGCAAAGAAGCTCAAGAGCGTTTCCAGGATAGATTCCCAGACCGAATAAAACTGGGCATTAGCACAACATTTTCAGGCATCACAGCTGTTAGGCCCATAGATGTTTCGAGTGATCAGGTAAGCTGCAGGAACCATCCCCCTCCATCCCCACAGAATTTTTGGTATTAATTTTACTTGTAAACAAGGGGTAGGAGCGGCTGACAGTCGCAATCAAGAGGGGGGAAAAACTGTGCGAGACTGCTACAATTAGGCTTGACATCCCTTTGGTTTTGTTCCTGTTTATTTGTTAAAATTCTCAGATTTTTTTTTGTTTAAATGACCATTTAGGGCAGTGGCACTCAGGAATTTGAGGGTCACAATCCTGAGCAGCAACATGCTCAAGGCACGCTCTCACAAACCAACCTGAACACAATTCGGAGGGCTTATTTTCTTGAAGCAAGTTTGGCAGTTTTCCTCCTTTGGATCCTTTATTTTCCCATGTCCCCTGTATCCTGGCTCCACCAGCATACCAGAGCTGGCAGGCTGCGAATTGAGGCCCAGAGATACAAGGAGCAGTGCATCTACTGAGGGCTACAGCTGAGGAGGAAGGGAGCCTCGAGCGGCTCCGGGGCCATATTAGGAGCACCACTCGTCTCGGGAAAACTTTTTTTTAAAGGAGTTACTAAAATTAAAACAAGATAACTGAAGCACCGTGGGTCATTGACGGCTCTTGACTTTCCGATCAGCATTATCTTAACTCGAGCGTTAACCCATCAATGAAGGCATTCAAAAAACCTAGGCTAGAGGCGGAGGCTGATGGAGCTCTGTTACTCTACATGGGTCGAGAACTCCTCTCAGCTAGTCCCTTGAAGACGACTATCAATCGTTAAAACAGAAAGCTACTGGAATGAAACACAAATCATTTATAGTGGTTTGCGAAGGGGAGTGTGAAGGAATGGGGCCTGGGGGAGCACAGAAAGGGATGGTCTGTCAAGTGGCACTTAGGGGGCGATTTTGTGAATGGGGGCGCGTTGGAGGCGGGACTGCTGCTTGTCGGGTCGATGTCCCGCCTCCATTGATTTGTGGCCATCCCACGCTATTTTCCCCTGATTGACCTTGTTAAGCCCACCCAGCGGGCTTAGCAGGCCAATCAAGGGAAAGCCGGTTGCAGAGCACGTCAACGTATGACGTTTCATCTGTCAAAAATTTTTGACAGATGAATTGTCATCGTTTGACAGCTATGTGAAGCTGTCAAACAGAGACATTCTCTGCAACATGATGAGGTCTTGCATACAAGACCCCATCAAACTTCTTTCTTTTACAGAAATGAGATGGTTGTTGCACCTGAGAATGCAACAGTCATCTGTCACCTGCAACACAGAGGTCCGAGACTTTCCGCATACACACCGACTGAAGCCTGCAGGAAGAAACAAAGGTAAGTACACTTTTAAAAACACTTTGCACTTACCTCAGATACTCACCCCTACACTCTTGCACCAATCATTTACCTTCACACCACACTTTTGCAACCCCCGCCCCCGACCCCCGCAGACCCAGTACTCGCCTCGCTGAGCTGGTGTGTTTTGGAGCCTTCGGGAAGCCCGCAATTGTGAGGGCAACAAGAGGATAATCCTATTTTCTGCCTGTTAACTACCAGTTAACAGGCAGTTAACAGGCTTTAATCCCTTTCCGCCTCCAAGGAGACGGGACCCGGCGCAAGACGGCTACCCGCCTCCTGGGAAGATGGCACAGAGGCGGGTTGGGCACCTGCCCCCAAATTCTGCCATTTTCCCGGCAGTCACGCCTCCATACCCGCTACCCCAGGGTTGGCAAAATCACCCCCATAGTGTTGGAGTGACTGGCCAAAGGAATCTACGATCAGAGTAGAGACAGGAGTCCAGACCAACTCAGACATGGGGATAAATTACATTAAAATACATTTAAAGCCATGAGGAAATTAAAGTATGATTCAGAAACTTACAAAAGGTAATGCCAGTTGCCAAGGTTTTAAACAGTTTTTCTATTTTGAAATAAACACTGGCATTTCTGGTGCATACCAACATGGAAAGTGTGGCTGTTATACAGGACATAAAGTATAAAAACTGGAATTATACTGGCATTGAATTCCTCAGTCCTGAATTAATTTCCTGTGCACAGTCAAAGCATGCAATTGCAAACATGAACAATATGTTCCATTTCTGTTTGGATAAACAAGCAGGTAACTGCTGATGCCTTAAAACTGCCTAAAAGGGGCTATGCTGAGCTGGTACCAGCAAGAGGTCAAGTACAGAAGCCCTAGAGTAAGTGTGCAGCAGTACAACCTGGCCACTCAGGCCCATCATTGTTCATCCCCTCCTCAAGATAAGGCATTCTCGCCCAGCAGCCTCCCCAATCTCGAGCAATGCTACCCCCATTAGGGGAGAGGCAAAATAGCTGAGGGGAAAGACCTGTGGCCCTCCAAGGAAAATCTCTGGGAAATCCCTGCCAGACTCCATAAGGTAATCAAGGAAGCTCCAGGAGACCATGGATACCCATGATGCATCATCAGACATAATTAATCCCTCCTACTACCCCCCCTCCCCCATGTCTACATGCCCCAAAGTCCTGAGAAGCACTTCGTTGTACAGGACCAGAAAAGACCATCTCCATCCATCAGGCAGGTCTCAAGGATCATGGAATTCCTACCCACTTCTATCTTTCACCCTTCAATAACTGTCCTGGCAAAGATTTCCCATCACCGTGCCGATATTTATAATGTTCTCCTGTTGCACCATCTCCCTGGGCAGATCATTTCACAATCGGAATGGCAAAAGGAATACAGACAACTGGAAAAGATCATTGCAGTCCACCTGGCCAGTCCCAAAAGTGCCCTAATTTAGGCTAGAATTTATTGTCGGCAATGTTATCTTGCAAACACTCAAATCACATTTTTACAAAATTCCTCTCCACTACTTTTAATGGCGGCATTAACCCGTGGGTTGATGCCTCTATTAAAATGTCGAGAGGAATTTGACACGAGCGCATTAAGTGTTTGTATAACAACATCACTAATGGCAATTCCCAGGCTTATATTTCTTATACCCCTCGACTGCTTCTTTTGCCAAAAATCTATCCAGCTCCCTTTTTAATTTGCTGACAGTTTCCACTCAACAGTTTCCCTGGAGTGTCTGGAGTCGTTAAGTCTAAATTGCTTGTTGACTCTTTCGAGCCAGTGTCTGTGCTCCCAGTTATAATGTTTGTGGTGATTGTGATGGATCCTCGGACCCATCCACTTTCAATTCACAAGAAACTCCATATCTTTTTACGTAAACGTGTAGCTAGTATTGTAACAATTTAAAATTGTTATTTCGGGTTACTACTTAGTTAGAGGGAATGAATCTATTTTTGCGCGTCTACCTGTCTGGGGAAAAAAGGTTTGATTTTTTTTCCTCAGCTAACGTATGTGAATTTGCGACTGTGAAAGAGAGTCAGAACTGTTACCTGTAACAGCAGCTCCAACAAGGAGATCTGAATCTGAATCAAATTCTATTTGTTGAATTCTTTTCATTTTGGGACTCCTTTTGTTTTCGGTCTGGGTCCTTCAGGAAATATTTCAAAGTGGGATAGTTTTGACTAAATGGGGAGGATTTTTTTTTTTAAATCTTCCCTTAGGCCAGTTCGACAAAGAGAGACATACAACAACCCAGCTGGTGGCCACTTTCCATTTCACTGTCCTACTATACGGGTTGGGAGCCAAGTAGAGCTCCGTGATGTTCATTTCTCCAGCAAAACTATTCATCACGGATTCAATCAAAAAAGTTACTGAAGAAAACTGCCAGGACTGGTACTTTTACTTTGGAACAGGTGCTGAAAAGTTAAATAAAGTATTGTATAACTGATTTGCTCTTGCTTCTGGATAATTTAACGCCTTAATAAATACAAATTAGTAGCTTTTAGCCTGGTATGGAGCGATCTAGAGGGCATGGTGAATAGACCTCGTGATTTCCCATGATAGGAGGGCTCACTGCCCTGTGGTAATGCTCTCCTAGGTATTCTGCACATGTTTTCGTTCAAAGAAAGTGTGTGTTTGCTATTGAAAGGTGAGTTTTGCAGAGAGTATGGGCTGGATTTTGCCAATGGGGAGCTTTTGGAGGCGGGGCTGCTGCTTGTCGGGTTTCAGTCCCGCCTCCATCGTCTTGTGGCCAACCCACGCTATTTTCCCTTGATTGACCTTGTTGGCCAATTAAGGGGAAGCCGGTTACAGAGAACGTCAACGTATGACGTTTCATCTGTCAACAATTTTTGACAGATGAATTGTCATCGTTTGACAGCTCTGTGAAGCTGTCAAACACTGACATTCTATGTAGTTTGATGAGTTCTTGAATTGAAGATTCATCAAACCTCTTTTGTGAGCAGAAATTAGATGGTTGTTGCATTGGAGAATGCAGCAGCCATCTGTCATCTCTACTGCGGAGTTGCGAGACTCGCGAGACTCTCCGCATACCCACCGATTGAAGCCTACAGGAAGAAACAAAGGTAAGTACACTTTTACTAACACTTTCCACTTACCTCAGATACTCACCTCTCCACACTTGCACCCATCACTTACCTTCACAGCGCTCTTTTTCACCGCTCCGACCCCTGCAGATCCACTACTCGCCTCGGTGACCCTGGCGGGGTTCGGAGCCTTCGGAAAGCCCGCACTTGTGTGGGTAAAATGGGGATAATCCTCTTGTCTGCCTGTTAACTACCTGTGGACAGGCAAATAAGTGGCACTAATCCCCTTCCTGCCTCCAAGGAGACGGGACCCGGCACGGGTCGGCTACCCGCCTCCTGGCAAGATGGGACGGAGGCGGGTTGGGCACCCGCCCCCAGATTCTGCCATTTTCCCGGCAGTCCCGCCTCCATACCCGCCTCCCCAGGGCTGGCGAGATCACGCCCGTGGAATCAGAATACTGGGATGCAATTATAACAGTTAAGTCAAATAATTTACTAAGTGTTCAGTTCATCAATATCCTATGTCTTCAAAACTTTCAAGGTGTCGCCTGATCTGCCTTTTCTCCGTTCTAAGTTGTGGCAGTCTCTCCCTGTAGCTCAGGCAGCCAAGCCCCATTATCAATTTAGTTCCCCTCTTCTGTACCATCTCCAAAGCCAAGAATCCACACTATTGCATGGTGACCAGAACTGTATACAGTGCTCCAGGTGTGGCAGGCTTATGAAGTCCAATGGCACTCAGCACAGCGATGTTTTGTCCATAGCCATTCAGTACGGTGACATTTTGTAACTTGTTCTCCATGATTTCACAGGAGCAGCAAATCCCAACACTATCTAAACAACTACCGTGAACCTATTTAAATGTTTCCCCCCCACCGCTATATTTCATACGTTAACATTGTTGAATCCAATAAGGTCCATCTGTCCCTAAACCCCATGCAGCAGATTCTCTCCAACAGACTGTTTTAGCACATAAATCCATCTAGTTTGGTATTTACAAGCAAGTTGCAACCCAATTTGGCCTGATATTTAATAGGGGATGCTGCAGAATGGTCTGCCTGCCTGAAAATGCCATAATACCTCAGAGAGTGACCAGGTGACCTACCCCTGGGTACTGACAATGTCCAGGATGATTCTTCCTCAGATTTCCTTTCCATCCTGAATTCTACAAGTGTGCCACCACCCAACAAGCTAGCTGACACTGGGAACTCAACAAGCATGAACCTAAATTCCACCACTTCATGGCAGAACGGGGTGCAGTAACAGTGTGCCACCATGATGCCCAATCCTATCTACCTTTCCCCCAGTGGCTCAGTTGTCAGTGACTTGTGCGATATCTTTCATTTTCTTGGCATACATGAAGCGATGAAAACACATACCAATTGAACCATTACGTTAATGAGACATGCAATCACGTGACTAGTCATAGTCATAGCGCCATAACGGCACAGGAGACGGCCATTCGGCCCATCGAGTCCATGTCAGCTCTCTGTAGAGCAATCCAGTCAATCCATAAAGTCATAGTCTGGAATCATGCAGAGCCACTGAAGCCACCTCTGAGATGTGACTCAAACCCAAAGTCACAAATGGGGCAAAGTTGCATTTCTGAAGAATGTGAAGCTGAATTGAATCCATGTCAGCTGGCTGATGGCAGAAAGGTGGGCCCATCATATTTACATTTTAAGCAACTCATTGACTGTACTTTAGACGCTGAATTGCAGATAATCTCAAATGACTGGCATCATTGGCAACACATCAAGAGTTGCCTAAATTAAATAAAAGGGCTAAATTAGAGAGGTTATTGAATGGCCATTGCTTCTGCTGTCATTCAATAACATTTGTTATCTAACTCACTGCTTCGAAACGGTTTTTAAAAATGAACAAATCACTATTTCAAAAATAGCAGTAGGCTCAATAACCATGAAGTTTTTGCTTTTCAGCACACTTCTACAAGACAATATAATCTCTTTTAGAGGATCACCTTCAGAGGTAGACCAGTCTCAAAGGTAAAGCAGCTGCTGAATCGAAGTAACCACCACTACAGCGATGGGCATAAGGTCATACAGTAAAATGCTGGTTTAAGCAGAGCGTCTGATGGTGCTAATGAGTCATAGCTTTACAGATATTCATGTTCAATTTGCTTATACAGCGATATAAAATCCCATTGGCAATAACAACCAGACTGCACATTAGCGGCACAAGTTGACCACTTGCCATCAGTAGGCCCCATCAATTCACTCATTAATTCATTAAAGAATAACTCATACTGTGCTTCTGATACAGTCCAAGAGCCCACCTAATCTCATCCAGTTATTCCAGTTCGAGCACAAAGTCGTCTTATTAGACAAATTAAATTAAGATCATCATTTGGCATAATTTTATATTTCACACAGCAGTATTTCTGGTCAAGAACAAGGAAGTAATCTCCCGCAGTGGCTCCTGCAGAGAATATCTCAGCAACCATCCCAGCTCCCTTAAACGCCCAGTACTCTATAAGCTGCCATTACTCCCAATACAGCTCTACGTACACATGGATGTCGTTACACAATCCCAATGCTCCTTGTTCAGTTGAACCTCTTTTTTTCCCCCCTCCGAAAATGACCCACTGCTTAAAACAAATCCAACTCATTGCCTGCCCTTCAACTTCAAATCGGCAATAAATTGTTTATTAAAATGAGCATGCTGAAAGAATTACGATCCTCATATCGCAACAAAAATGTTGCGGTCCCTACTGTCAACAGGGAGTCCCATGAATGGTCTCGTAGGAGCAATTTTATGACAATCCACTCTTGCCAATTTTAACGGACTGGAATTTGTGAAGGGCGCACATCCGAATTGCCCATATGTGCTCCTGTGGGCGATGCTCCTCGCCAGGATTGCGATTTCATAAAATGACCCCTCATGATTCTCTACCATTCTTCTCACATCCTCTGTTTAACCAGCATCACCCAGTGGAATAGTTCATGCACAAAGACGACAGATTTATTTTGATAGTAACACTTCAATTGAAGAGGTAGGATTTTTGAACAAAGGAACTCACTACGCAACCCAGTAGAATTCAAAAAGTTAATTTAGACCTAGGCTTGAAGTTTAACCAAAGTAAGCATCAAAAGTTTCACAGTATTTAAACATTGTACAAATAATCTTCATCCCTCATTCTGAATTACCCGAACCCCCTAAAGCAAATAGAACAGTGAGCAAGAACAAGCCATTTAACAAGACTTACTTTGGCCAGCTGCAGGACCAGGAAGGCACCTCCTCCACCAGATTCCACAATGATGGCCACAAACTTGGGGTTAACCGCACAGAAGGAGCTGTCCCACGTCACTTTGGACACTCGTATGTCTTCATAACATTGGTCGGCTTTCATTGCCTGCCCAAAGACATGGCGAAACTTGCTCTGACGTACAACCCTGCGGCTCATGGCTACAATTAAAGAAACAGAAAAGTTAGTTTTAAAACAACTTAGTTTTTTTTAAAAATATATAGCTTAGTGCATGTAATTTTTTGTTTTAAATTATGCCCCAAATTTTGCCCACCTGGTATTAACACCGCTGCTGCTGAGCACAAGGGCACTTGGCACGCTCCCAAACCAACAACATCCACTATAGCTATCCAGGATGAGATGCTAGGAATGACTACGGTGTGAATCTCTCCTGTACCTTTGACCATCAGTGTCCATGATTTTTTTTTAAACCACTTAGGCTGCCTTAGAGCCTCATCTAAAAGAGCAATCAAAGCAATCTGCTCCCAGCGCACAAGAGCAGCCAGCACAGGATGGCTCAGTAGATTCCCACCTCTCCGAGCGGGGTATTGTCTACTTTCCTGTCATAACCACCATCAACAGCACGGCTCGAGATTTAGAACCAGAAAGCTATGCACAGGAGGAGGCCATTCGGCCCATGAAGGTGCACCCCTTTACAGAGCAACCTACATCCCTTCACTCCCTTGCATAGCAGGAGAGGGAACCAATCCACTGCTTAATTCACTGGAGTCCTGAAATGTACAGTACACCTCATAGGCTTTCTGGGCAACACAAACTTTGGCAAATTTCTAATCTTAAATATTGAAAAATAGATTGAAACAAACTATAAGGAAAGGGGTCACCTAAGAAAAGAATATCTCAGAGGCACCCAAGAGAGGGAAAAAACAAAAAGAGCAGCCTACAGAATTATAGTTAAGACGAATGCTACAAGGTGGGATAATTACGACTGAGAAAGCAAGAGTACAACAGATGTGAAAATTGTCTTTGCTGAAAAACTAAAGAATTTTGGTTTAGAGAGGGAGGGGATTATCGTGGCTGAGTGGCTAGTACTACGTTTGGTAAATGATTCAGCAAGGTCTGAAGTGGCCAGGCTAGCATTCAACCTCAAGAGTGAATCATTCAGGGGCCATAGCTGGAGGCAGGAATAATCAGGGACAGGGATGGCATTTTATTTACTTAGGGGCATGTACACCAGGATTCTCCGAGAGCTCTCTGGCTCATGGGGTGAAGTCCTTTTCACAAATAGTGCAACTGGATTTTTTAATCTGTCTGAACCGCAAAACTCCTAACAATGCCTCATTTTTTCAGATTCGCACTGGATTGTCAGCCTGTGTTATGGCACTTGAACAGAGCGGAAAGTTGCTACTAACTGATATCTATTGGTCTGTGTTGGATCTCCAAAGGTGAAAGGACATTGTTATAGCACCACCCCATTCCCTTCTATTATACTTTTAACCGAGCAGTTTTTCACAGAAAATGGTAGAACATTAGCTTTAAAATATACTAAACAATCTACATTCAAGTGGCTGTTTACTACTGAGGGATGGGTGTGTGTCTGAAAATTGATTGAGCGCACAGTGTTTGGCAGATCACATCCAGGGAAGTTGAAGGGATCATTTTTTTGGCTTCGCCACTCTACATATGAATTGTAAATCTAGCCCAGGATGTTGATTTGGCATCATACAGGCAATGTAGGAAGTTAAAACTGAGCCTAGATCAACACATACCTGATCCAAGAAAAGCTTAGATCCAAGCATAACATTCCAGTGTACCATTCCCCCTCACATCCATTGTATAGAAACGCTGATCTGCGCAGAAAATGTTTTTGCAAGTGACTCATGTGTTTGTCAGCTCTAAATTATAGTACTGTCACCGGATACAAAGTGGGAAAAACATATTATTTGTGGGCTCCCTCTCTTCTTGCGTAACTTAATGCACAAAAGAGCTGCATGCGACAGGAAAGAGTGTAGTGTCACCAGCATTTTTGCATATAACATAATTCCAGAGGTTTTTGGATGGAAATATTTGTAATGAGCAGAGTGTTCCCGTACAGCGTTAATGCTACAGGCGCCATCTTATTCTGTCACAGCTACAAGCTAAACATTCTGTAAATACGAATGGTGCAAACAAGGATTAGAGGACAGTACCAAACTCAATATTTATTTACTGAGAAATAATAATGAAATGTAAACAGCAGTCTGGAGCATCTAGCTTTTTGTTATCATCAGCCCAGACAAGTTATTTTTAAAATTGCTATTGTAATTATACAAAGAAAGTGATTCTGCTGAGACATTTTAAATATATATATTGGTCTCCTCTCTCTAGTGTTTTGAAACACTGGCTGAGCTTTCAGAAGATGTGTCGCTTCCACCCTTCGTAAATGTGAGGTCATCCAAAACTCAGCTGCCCGTGTCCTAACTCACACCAAGTCCCATTTCCCATCTCCCCTGTGCTCGCTGACCTACATTGGCTCCCGGTTAAGCAGCGCCTCGATTTCAAAATTCTCATCCTTGTTTGCAAATCCTTCCATGGCCTCGCCCCTCCCTATCTCGTAATCTCCTTCAGCCCCACAACCCCGCCTGCCCCCGAGATATCTGCGCTCCTCTAATTCTGCCCTCTTGAGCATCCCTGATTATAATCGCTCAACCTTTGGTGGCCGTGCCTTCTGTTGCCTAGGCCCTAAGCTCTGGAATTCCCTGCCTAAACCTCTCCGCCTCGCTACCTCTCTTTCATCCTTTAAGACGCTCCTTAAAACCTACCTCTTTGACCAAGCTTTTGGTCACCTGCCCTAATTTATCCTTGTGTTTCGGTGTCAAATTTTTTGTCGTATAATACCCGTGAAGCACCCTGGGACGTTTTACTGTGTTAAAGGCGCTATATAAGTACAAGTTGTTGTTGTTATTCTATCTCCAGCAGGCATCAATCACAATTCCGTACCAAGAACTGAAAATAGAAGCACTTTGAAATGACTAGCCATTTAAAAGTCTAAGTAACTGTAAATGGCTTAAATATTCAAATTCTAACTAAAACTTTTAAGTTGAAGGACTGAGCCCTTGACTAATCCTGTGGCTCAGCTACCTGATCAAAAGGTCACCACTGCCAAGAAATTTCTCTGAGCAACGGCACAGGAGAACATGAAGTGTAGGTAAAGTGCTCAACGTACGGCCCTGAAAATGGAAGAGACACGGCTTCTGAAAGCTCAAGCAGTGTCTCAGAACACGCTGCCAAGAGGACACTGATAGGATGTGACACCATTGCTTCAACACACAGTGGGCTTGAAATCTCACCAGGAAACATCACACAAGGTGTAAAAGGGAAGGGGGGGCAGCGGGGGGGAGGAATCAAAGCAAGTCAGTCTACGCCGTTTTTACATGCATTTTCAGAAGCCAGGGCAATGCTTGTCTAATGAACACCTCGATGTACCTGAACAATACATTGAATAGGAAACTTAAAAGAAGTGGAAAGGGAAGGGGGGGGGGGGGGAAAAGAGAATAAAAATGGCTTAAAAAATTAATGGGGGTGGGGGAGAAAGAGGAAGTGAGCCACAGTTACATCAAAATAAAAGTTAATGGGTGCCAATCAGTATGTGCCAACTAGTCTTGCACCTGTAACTAACACTGGCCCCGTTTATGTGACTACACCAGATTTTGCTGCATCATCACACGGGTTTCTTGCCAAATTTGAGTGCATTTGCTAACATACTTGGGCATAATTTGAATATTGGAATAAAAACTATACTCCGGAAAAACAAAATAATGCCCCAGAACTGGTTCTATTTGTATCTTTGGCGCCCATCTGCTCCCTCATCCACAAGAGTTAAATGTGACTTATTATATATGAATAAAATAACAAATACAAACATAGTCTATTCAGAGCAAAGCAAACGTCAGCCTCATGTTTACACTGCACATTGGAGGAAACATAAAAGGATCCCACCCCTCATTTGTAGGTGAATTTTAAGGTGCTTTTATACAGTAAGGAAAATCCTCATGGGAGAAGGTCTCAGGTCAATTAGTTATTTAACAACCAATTTATAGTAAAATTACTATTGCATTGGAGTCTGAGCGTTCCAGTTTCCACCTCCCCCTCCTAAGGCAGTTACTCATGCTAGAGTGCAGCTCCACTGGCACCAGCTACATTCAGGTAGTTAATGTTCATATGTGCGTTTCGAGTGTGTTGAAAGGCTACTCAAATAGGGGTGGTCCAATCCTGAGTGAGCGAGCGAGTGGGGCGAGCGTGTGTGAGAGAGAGAGAGAGAGAGAGCGTGCAAGAGCGAGAGAGAAAGTGTGAATGTGGGTATGTGTGGATAATGGATAGCAGAGAGTGAACTGCGATCAAAAATGGGAACCCAGGCCCATTTTCATGCTACCTAGCCCAGGGACGCTGAGGCAATTAGACCTCCACTGGCTTAGAAAGTGCCAGGAATAAAACTTGGTCTGTATGATTCAGTTATGTGCTGACTTTACCAACTGAACCATTGGGAGAGCCAACTTGTGATTTTATTTAGAATGTGGGTCGAGTAAGTACAATTTTGAGAACATAAGGAGAATATGCCTGTATACGGATCACAAAGACTTCTATTAAAATGTTACCTAATGGATGACATCGCACACACAGCTCACAATATTAGATAAAAATGTAATAAAAGGCTGGTGACACTCAGTGATGTGACATAATTAGCTTTTCTTGCATTTCTGATTACATCACTAACCACCTCTCACCACTCAGAAGACCTTGCATGTAGTGCAGCATTTAAATACTAAATGCAGTTCAGATTATATCTGTTGACATAGAACATTGAGAATTGAAGTGGAAAGAAAACAGCCATTTGCCCCATTTGGGTTGGGCGGTGGTTTGGCCAAGACATCAAACCATTTCCATCTCCACCCACCCAGATGCTAGACTCATAACCTCAATGTGTCAGCACATTCAGAGCTGGGGATTGCTAGAATTCAGCTCTCTCCCAACTCTTTTTAATTTGTGCTCTCAGCAAATTGCAGTTTCCATAAGTGGACCAGCGGTCTTTATGATTTGCCACTTAGAACTTTACACGTACTGTGAACAGGATGCAAGAGGATTAACAATTGCCCCCTCTTTTATGGAGATAATCTGAAATGGAGGATGCACAGGTTATCCCCATCATCCGCTCCTCACCTCTCAGAAAGGTGGAAAGACACCATCCTGTCAGAACGTACAGTTCGGGCTGAAATCATTTGAGAATTAAGATTACACCAAAGCAAACTAACAGACCAACAGCTTCACAATGCTGGACTTCCATACTACTTCAAATAACAAAAAAGGGTTCTAAATCTTACGATCCTCTACAGAAACTTACTTAACGGAGTCTCTGATGATCCTAATGTAGGTTGTGAGGAAATGCATGGTTGAAATAAGGGAACTTTTGAATCCAATATTTGACTTGCATATCAAATAGTTTGATCCGCTAACATCTCCCAAGTGAGCATAATGCATCAGCAAGCTATTCATATGTACAATCTTTCACAGACTAGAGGGGGGAAAGAAATTGTTTTTGGAATTAATATGTAGTAACATCTCTCCAAGAGACTGGCTGGCCAGCCAGTACCTCACCCCTCTCTCCCCTACGTCCTGATACCAATAGCTAAACTCTGCACACAGTGTGTGTATTTGCCCTACCCTTGGGCCCAAAGGCTAAAAAAAAGAGTTCCTTTCAGAGTGCAGCAACAGAGTTTCATTTTAAATTCACAACACTTGGCCTACTGAAAAATTCACACAAAAGATTTTTTATAAAGGAAGCATAATGGCACTTACTTCCATCAGAGACATATTACCACTGACCATTTGAAGTGATTTCTGTACCAGAGTAACACTTTATCATCCGTGTTTTCAAATCCCACCATGGCCTCGCCCCTCCCTATCGAAGTAATCACCTTCAGCCCCACAACCCCCTCCGAGATATCTGCGCTCCTCTAATTCTGGCCTTTCGCGCATCCCCGATTGTAATCGCTCCACCATTAGTGGCCGTGCCTTCAGCTGCCGGTGCCTTTAGCTCTGTAATTCCCTGCCTGAACCTCTCCGCCTTGCGACCTCGCTTTCCTCCTTTAAGACGCGCCTTAAAACTTACCTCTTTGACTAAGCTTTTGGTCACCTGCCCGAATATCTCCTTATGTGGCTCAGTGTCAAATTTTGTTTTATAACGCTCCTGTGAAGCGCCTTGGGACATTTTACTACGTTAAAGGCGCTATATAAATGCAAGTTATTGTTCTTGCTTTAAACCTAACCTAAAACTGCAACTACTATTTGTTTTTGTGCAACGAAAAAGATATATTTTCTTGATATTCCATTTTCATCTTGAAAATCATTGGCTTCACAGGTAGCAGTGAGTTCAGTGATAAAATAGCCTGTTAAAATGACTGAGCAACAGTGAAAACTAAGAGGATAGCAAACAGAGCAGTGTTCAGACCAAGTCACTACAGTGACTCACACTTCAACATCCAGCCTTGTGGCAGATGTGAGGCACAGCCGGGCATCCAAACATTTTTGAAATGTCTCACTATCATTGCGTTGGGGAGATTTTTTTTTGCGACAAAGTTCCTTGAATAGTTTCCGCTGAAAACTGCACTCGAAAGGTCAGCATGCTGACTGCTTGGGCAAGTCACAGAGACTATATCTGCCGCAGTACGAACTCTCGCAGTGTGTTTATTTTATTTATTTATACCATCGGCCAGACTGTTCAATCCATTCGGCTAACGCCCATCGGCCACAATTTTCACTGAGATTTTGATCCTTAAATGGACATCAGAGAACACATTAAACGTTCAAACCTAATCATTGCAGCAAAGATCATCATGCAGTTTAGCAGCGCCAAGATGTCGCTGGCCAGGAAAGATGTGCCCCTGTTCCGCTAGCTAATACCATGCTGCATATTACCGTCGTCTGACGTGCTGGATAAGGATTATAATCAGCAGTTTGCATCAGGCAAAGGGAACACCATTAATTCTCCAGGGGTCCTCAGTGACCGTCATGACATCACTACACCACCTCACCACCTGCACCCATGGCAAGTCTGCTGATATTTTCCATTAACATTTTAAGACTTGTCAAATCCAACATTAATATTTTCATGGGATAAACAGGAAACACATCTGTGACCCACTGAATATGACATTTATCCAACATTGGTTTCAAATGCCATAAAGCATGAGCCAAAGTCCCAAGTGTTTTATTTCATTATTTTTGATTGTTGGATAAATATTATATTTGACAATCCCCTGCTGTGTATTCTGCACTCCAAAAAGATGGAAGGACATCAGTGCCACAATTCATCATTCCTATGGGTTAGCTGCAGGCTAAATAAAGCTCGCTCTATTCTTCCTAACATGATGTCTTAACCCAATGTCAGATTAGTGCCAGCTTTTGCATTAATGTGAATTTCTATTTTCCACACCCACATGGCTGCTCAAATTCAGACTTTTCCAAATTATGCTGAATTTTGGTCAGTTTTGTGCTTTGACTATCCCAAGCCGTTCTCAGACTTCCATTCCACCAGTCTTAGCTGGATTCAAACCCAGGTAATAGTTTTCTGACATTGTTTTGTTGGTTTTTTTTAAAAATCAAAATGTACTGAATAGTCAGATGTGACTGTTGAACCTACTCAGAATTTGGCACATTCCAGGATTTTTCACAACATTCCAGTATTCGGGTAGGGAATTGTGCCACACAAAGTAACAGTAGAAAATTGAGGAATTTGTCACAGACGTCAGGCTGAGCTAATATTACTTGTGCTAGTGATGGCATCATCATGCTACAAATTCCAGTTATGTTCTAGTGTCAGCTGTGGCTCAGTGGGCAGCACGCTCACCTCTGAGTCAGAAGGCTGTGGGTTCAAGTCCCACTCCAGAGACTTGAGCCTATAATCTAGGCTGACACTCCAATGCAGTAACTAAGGGAGTGCTGCACTGTCGGAGGTGCCATCTTTCAGATGAAACATTAAACAGAGGTTCTGCCCTCTCACGTGGATGTAAAAGATCCCATGGCACTATTTCAAAGAAGAGCTGGGGAATTCTCCCTGGTGTCCTGGCCACTATTTATTCCTCAGCCAACATTACTATAACAGATTACAGTATTTGGTTATTTTCTCATTGCTATTTGTGGGAGCTTGCTGTGCGCAAATTGGCTGCCACAATTCCTACATTACAACAGTGACGACACTTCAAAAGTACTTCATTGGCTGTAAAGCGCTTTGGGACATCCTGTGGTCGTGAAAGCCGTTATATAAATGCAAGTCTTTCTTTCTATTTACAACACGACTATGCCTTTAAACATTGCACTGCCAGCATACATTAAAGATCTACTGAAAACTCTCCAGTCTTCCACAATAGTACTGACAGCAAGATACGTAATGATGTTTCATTATCAAGAGACCAGGACAATTCTGACTCTCACTGAAAAACAGCAGGATATTCAATTTCACATTTTATTTTATTTTCTGGGACATTTTTCAGGCTGCTATAGCACGAGCAAAGTTGGATATTTCAATTTCTCTCTCTTGCTGTCTGCCTCTCTAGGGAAATTGCAAATCTCACGGGCACTTACACTTGATACGGAATTAGGTTTCCATCACAGTTGCATGCACCATTTTCGTTTATACCGTGTTATTTTGGATTTCCTCCATTTCACATTCTTCCAGACATCATTTCCCAGCCAGGGAAGAAGACAGACAAGCCCATACCCAGGGCCAATGCATCTCATTAATAACCCTCAGGTGGTGTATGGAGGTAGCCAATGCAAAGATGCCTCTGCTCGATGCCTTCCATGAATAGGAGAGTGAAGAATGGAAATTTATAACATGGGGTATTACAGGCTCAAACTTACATTGTGCCACTCTATGGCATAAAACAGTGCACCAACACACTTGTGCCATCATTTAAAAAAGTAACGTTAAATACTTGCATCTATATAGCACCTTAACGTAGCACAGAAACATTATTCAAGAGCTTCACACAATGAAATGCAGTTTTGGAATACAGCGACTTATTATTTTTGAGGCAAAATGTCACCTTTAATTGTATTCCTAAAAGAACATACGATATTTATCTGCAAGGTCTGCTTTGGAATAAGTTGCAAGCTGTTGCCCCCAACATGCCATCTCCAATGTCTCATCAAGCTGCCGGTCTCAAGCATGTGAAAAGCATCAGATATTGTTCTGACATTGTATAATGTTGTTTCCATCAACGTGCTAAGATTTTGCTCAGGCCTTGTCTGAGGGGAGACTGGTGACACAAAGAGAAATCATTGCTGCGTTAGCTAGGGCCACATACAAAAAGAAAATAGTAGAACCAAGTGAGACTGCACTTCAACCTCGGGACAATAATACGCATTTCACATCATTTGCTGAATACTCAAAGGACTAATTTTTTTTAATTCATTCATGGGATGTGGGCGTCGCTGGCAAGGCAGCCATTTACTGCCCATCCCTAATTGCCCTTGAGAAGGTGGCGGTGAGCCGCCTTCTTGAACCGCTGCAGTTTTTCCCAACAGTTTCATATAACTGAGGGGCGTGCCTATTTCAGAGGGCAGTTAAGAGTCAACCACATTGCTTTAGCCAGACCAGATCGGGTAAGGGCAGATGATTTCCTTCCCTAAAAGGACATTAGTGAACCGGATGGGTTTTTATGACAAATCAGTAGTTTCATGGTCACCATTACTGATACTAGCTTTAATTCCAGATTTATTTAATTAACTGAATTTAAATTCCCCAGCTGCCGTGGTGGGATTTGAACTCACGTCTCTGGATCATTAGCCCAGGTCTCTGGATTACTAGCCCAGTAACATCACCACAATGTCCCCGACAATGACCATCTGTTACACAAAATATATTTTTAAAAATCACTAACCAAACTATCTGTTGAACAAGTACTTATGGCAAACACTGTACAGTAGGCACTACCCTCCTCTCCTACCCCTGGTTTTGCTGAAGACTCCCTATACAACTGAAGATACAATCCGTGAAGATGGCCTCAGTAATTCTGGTACATCCTATGAAATGAAGGCAATGCAGGCGAACTGATTCCAATTTGCAATCTTGTCTTTGTTTAATTACAAGGTGTAGAGCCAGCCTCTATCGCTCACATCAACAGCATGAATCTGTACTGCAAACAGTCACGTCATCGCAAACTACTGTTAACGCACACAGTGCTTTGGGTACCTGCAAGAGAACCTGGATAGTCTAATGGGTTTAGAAATCCTAAAACTGAGCCCACTTTTTAACCTTCAGGATTTTCATTCTATTTATAGGCTGTATTGTGGAGATAAGGGGCTGGATTTTGGAACTGGTATGTTTGTCAGAAGAGGCTTAGGCCAGCCTCATCACATTGCTACTCAAAACAGTATTCTTACCGCAGGGTGACCATACGTCCCCGTTTTCCGAGGACAGTCCCCGGATGAGGTGCTGTGGCCCCGGGCAAACAGTGTCCCCTGGAAGAGTCGCCGGTTCACGAAACTCGTCCGCGAACAGACTAGAGCCATATTCATTGGAATACAGGTAGACTACCCTTTATCCGAACTTCCGAAAACTGAAACCCTCTAAAAACCGAAGGTTTTTTCGTTCAGCGTAAGTCGTGCGCACGACATGACCAGAGTGGCGCACGACTTACGCTGAGCAGGGCAGAGGGTCACTGAGTTCCCTCCTGGGTAGGAGATTGCAGGCCGAGCCGGGCAGTGTGAAGGAGGTATACCGGGAAAGTGAACCCAACAATACAGCGGCCCGTTCGATAGCTGCAGCGGCCTGTCCGATATTCTTTTATCCCCCCCCGACCCCCCCCACCCTTTCGGATAAGGGATAGTGTATCCTTTATCCGCAATTCCGAAAACCGAAATCCTCTGAAAACCGAAAGTGTTTTCGTTCAGCGTAAGTCGTGCGCACGACCCGACCCCCGCCCCCGACCGACCCCCCGCCGACCCCGACCCCCGCCGACCCTGACCCTCCCCGCCGACCCCGACCCCCCGCCAAATTTCCCAGTCTTATAAAATACCTTCCAAAATCCGAAATTTTCCGAAAAACAACTGGTCCCGAGGTTTTCGGATAAAGGATAGTCTACCTGTATATGCATTTCATACCGTTAGACACAATCACAGTTTCAGGTCAGATGGACTGACTGGTCAAATAACAATGTCATTGTATTATTTATAAACGATGTCTGAATGCGCTTCAGTAGCATGACGTCACATCCGCGGTAATTATTTGCACATTTGTTTTGCATTTGTAGTGTATATGTGCTGCTAAAGAGATTGCCTCGCTACATTGCACAACCTACATTTTCCGTCCTGGCTACTTTGCAGTGCACCACGCTGTGTCCCTGGATTTGGTTTAGAAAATATGGTCACCCCATCTTACCTCAGCAAGAAAGATCAATGAATTAAAGGCACATTATGTTTAGTAATACATATTTGAAAAGATCAAGGAACAAATTTACTTTTCTCACTTTTTTCCCTCAAGTGGTTTGGATCTTGTTGAAACACATGTGCAATCGCACCCGATTCAGACGAGCAACCTCTGCGGGTCTTGGGGCGCGCAACATAGTACTGCAACATCATCTCATCTTGCAAAGTCCAGGGACGAGGAAAGAGAATATAACCCTTCCCTACCCCCCTTCACCCTTTTCATCGGAAGCCATCCCCTCATACAGATTTAGTGCAGAAAAGTGGCATTGAAATTGAAAATGTGACCAGCTCACTGGCCTCACATTTAAAAGGCAGCTGCAAACATTCAAGTGCCTGGTTGGGGGAGGTGAGGGGTGGGGGGTGAAATTAGGAGAGAGAAAGGCCAGATTGAAAATTTGCACAGAAACAGTCGTGCTACCTTTACTATTGCACAGACAATATACCCTTTCATTGTTCCATGTCTCCCCCAATCACCCCTACGTAGCTAGACCATCAGGGTCTTCAGTCGTAAACAAACGTTCTGTCACATCATTAAGCAGAAGGAACATTCATTTTGTCACATACAATTGATTGGACTGTTGCGCACCTGCTGTGAGGCAACAACAGAGTTTGAATTCTAAACAGCAAATCCCAACACCATCCGAAAAGGACTTTCAGACACTGCAGTTGCTACACATTACCTCAGAAACCAGGACACGTATAGCCCTGCCTGTGACATTTCTCACTGAAAACTGAAATTCAATTAGCATTTCTGTACCAAAATAACAAATATCTTTAATATATAACAGGAGGTAGAGCGAGCACAGGGAAAATCATGAACCCACTGAATTATGGTTTACATAGAGTAATCATGGAATGCAATCCCTAAAAATCCTATAATCCCTTGTAATAATTTAATGTGAATTATTAATTAACCGAAAAGCCCAACCACAACAGACCGATTCATAGAATGGTAAAAATCCTGCAATCTTTTTTGACAGTCGGTTCCCGCAAACTAGTGGCCTTGACTTCTGCCAGTGCTGGGCTCGAGATTCACTGGAGTTTCTGACTCAGGTCTTCAGTGCGTATTGAGCTCACACCGCCTGGTGACTCGGGCATTCCATGGAGGATACGAAACACCAACACAGATCCCAAGCTGGAATTCTGGTTAGCTTCTGCTCCCTCCAATCCTCTAAGCACCTGTCTGGGGCAATTCCATGGGACAAGGCCAGCAAAAGAGGTTGTTCTAATCTGCAACACAACACCCCTAATTTCCGTAGGCTCACGTGGACAAATCTAGTCCCTGTGCTCAATTGGCTTTGCACCAGATAACTTCAGTAGACCAAATGAGAGCCCTTTTCATGGCATGCATGTTACTCATTAACATTGAATATTTAATTACATTTGGTCCCAATGCTAAACTTCCCTTCCTCAGGGGAAGCTCTGCTCATGCACGCACCTTGCCCACATTAAATTGGCGCATCAAGAGTCCCATGACCTCTCTGCAAAAGTTACCATTGTAAAGGGAGATTGTTTGAGTTGCTATTAATTTTTGTTAGCATTGGCAAATATATTTTTCTGTTTGTAAGCTGGCTTTGGTATGTAGCTTGCCATTTTTGTTCTTTCAATGCTTTCCCCTTCTTATACTGTCCTTCATTATTGTTGTCTCCCTGTACTACTTAAATAGCACCACATGAAGTATCCAGGATGAGAATTAATTGGAGGCTCCCACAGCATTGCATTACTTGGATGACAAAGACAAGTTCATAAGGGGCCAACAAAGGCAGGTGCAACGACCCCTGAAGCATTTTGTCCACATCCATCAGCGAACTAGAGTGCATAGCCAAGAGCGGAGAGCAGTTTGGTAAATCAGACAGGGCTGCCACGTCCAAAGTATTGTGGAGCTACGATTCTTTGCCTATTTCTAGTTGTGGATAGTGTGATTCATTTTCCTCTCCTTTTAAAGGAAGTAGCCGTTTTCTATGGGTAGAAAATAAAATCAGTGATTCACGTGGAAATTACAGCAAGGCCGCAGAGTCACCGACTATCACAATGTCTCACTACTCTTCCCATGAGACATGAAAGCACGTACACCACAATAACATCAGCTCCCAATGCCATCGCAGTGGGATTTTTACATCCTCACACTTTTTTGCGTGTAATCTAGGAAACAGAGGAGTTTGGGTCAAGTCTTCGGAAATCTGTCTTGCAGTTGGCCTTGTTGGAACTCGTGTAGATGAAAAGAAATCAACTCTAAAAATAGGAAAAGATCTCCTTCGGGATGGGCAAATGAAATCCAAATGGTTTGGGCTAAAAAAAAAGTTAACTAACTAGCTTATGAGGAGCAGGGCTGCAGCCCTGTTGAAGAATTCCAGTGTTACCCCAGTCATCTGAACCCATACAGTGTTAGAATCCTGTAAGACACCATCCAGTCTGTTATTCTAATTCGGAATATAAATAATAGAAACATAGAAGATAGGAGCAGGAGTAGGCCATTCGGCCCCTCGAGCCTGCTCCGCCATTTAATGAGGTCATGGCTGATCATCGAAATTCAGTACCCTGTCCCTGCTTTCTCCCCGTATCCCTTGATCCCATTAGACTTAAGAAATATATCTAACTCCTTCTTGAATATATTTCATGAATTGGCCTCAACTGCCTTCTGTGGTAGAGAATTCCACAGGTTCACCACTCTCTGGGTGAAGAAATTCCTCCTCATCTCAGTCCTAAATGGCTTACCCCTTATCCTTAGACGGTGAAATCTTCCAGTTCAGATCATTGCTTCTGTTGAGTTTGCCTCATTTCATTCCCATTGACACCATTTGTTATTTGCATTTTGATCTTCGATAGTTAGACATGCAGGATAGCATCACATGACATATTAACAGCACATTATAAAGAAAGCCAGTGTGTTGTTATATATTCAAGGTGGAGTGGATTCAAGTCCCACTCCAGGGACTTGAGCACATAAAGCTAGGCTGATACACCAGTGCAGTGCAGAGGGAGGACTGCACTGTCGGAGGTGCCGTCTTTCGGATGAGACGTTAAACCGAGGCCCCATCTGCTCTCTCAGGTGGATGTAAAAGATTCTATGGCACTATTCCAAAGAAGAGCAGGGGAGTTATTCCCGGTGTCCTGGACAATATTTATCCCTCAACCAACATAACAAAAATAGATTATCTGATCATTATCACATTGCTGTTTGTGGGAGCTTGCTGTGCGCAAATTGGCTGCCGTGTTTCCCTCATTACAACAGTGACTACACTTGAAAAGTACTTAATTGGCTGTAAAGCGCTTTGAGACGTCCGGTGGTCGTGAAAGGTGCTTTATAAATGCAAGTCTTTCTTTTGAAATTTAGTTCCACCCTACTAATCTTACCACCCTACTAATGGTAAGATACAAGTTTAAAACCCTTCAGTCCCCTTTGGTCACTGAAGAACACCTTCGAGTCAGAAAAAAAATTAGAAAAGTTTATGGGAGAAGCCATAATCGCTGTCAAAAGTAAAGCCAAAACACTTTTCTTTCTCCTGCAATGAACTGGCAACACCTCTGTACTGTCTGACGTGTTTAGTAAGCGAGAGGCTGCTACTAAAGACGATAATGAAACTACTGAGGCAGAAAAATGAAATGGCGATATGATCAATGCCACACTTACTACACACACTGAGACCCTGGACTAGGTGGGATTAATTACAGGCCAAAGACATTTTTTCTCCAATTCAGCGGAGTGGAAGGAGTCGCTGAGCTGCATGATTGGAATCGAGGTAAAGCTCTACAGCATTACTGCAGTGATCTGGAGGGGGACAGATAGCAAGTTGAAGAGAAAACCAACAAAGAAAAAAAAATGAAACTCCATTTATTGTAATATATGTTATTTAAATATTAAATGACTTTATTTTATTGTCCACCAGTACACACACGTACACACACGTACACACACGTACTGCGGGCACAGAGTTCTGCTTTTTGGAGACCCTCCGCCCGCAGACAACCCTTACAATTCTTACGCCAGGTGTAAGGCCTGCTTTTACCAGGATAAGAGTAGAAAAAGTAAAAAAATAAATTTTCACCGAAATACTTTTTTTTAAAAAGGTACGGTTATTTTTAGCCCCGTAAAATACTTTAGTTACTTTTTTCAAAAAATTAAATTTTTGCTTAAAATACTTAATTTATTGTAATTTCAAGTCATTTTAAAAATGTGATTTTTTTTTGGATTTATTTAAAGTTTTACTATGTTTTTTCATTGATCTCCATTCATATATTTGACGGGTCTTCCTGTCAAATGTATGAAGGGAGATTCCCTTCTTTGATTGGCTCCCCGTGGCCCACGTGATCCCAGGGACGCTGCAAACTACCTGCGCCTCTGGGATACGTGGGCCCTGCGCACTTGGAGTTTGGAGAGGCCCAGCATCGGAATTGTGCGCCTCCCGGGAGCCCTCAGGTAAGGGCATAGATTTTTTCCAGATCGCAGGCCTCCGCCCAATGAAATAACAGCAGCTGCGGAACATAAAATGACTACTGCGCGATGCTTACTAGCCGTTAAAAGCATTCACCCTCAGAATCGAGTGCAGTCCTTCAAAATAATTTTTTATTTAAAAAAAAATTGAACTTCAATCCTGTTTCTCATCTGGAACCACAACGTTCCGGCTGGAAGTCCCTTTCAGGACAGCGATAGGGAAGATTCTGTAAAATAATTTGCAGTAGTTTGCCTATATCGAGTCAGGAGGACCGTAAGGAGCATGAACTGGCCCCTTGCCAAGGAGGTGGACAATGGTGAAAAGATGCTGATATTCTCAAACCATCGGCCCTCCCGTGCCTCTCACGTTTGCATCATTCTCTGTGTAAACAGTACAAGACTTTGTCTCTAACTGCATTTTAATCTTGTACGGTGCGAAGGCTTGTCAAGAGGGGAGTTATCCGCCTCCAGCATTTTTAAGAATTAAGAGATTGTATTTCTGATTTGGCATGATACAGCTTTTGCAATTTCCTGATTGGTTGGGCTTTCTCTGGTAACAGTGGGACCGATGGAAATGGCACAACGTGGGCCTCGGTTTTAAATGGAGATCATTGTACTGGACCAGGATGGAAAGGTTTCAAAATCAACACAACTAAGCTAAGGAAAATAAAGTTCTCGTGCTTCCACAAACAAATATCCGACGCAAGCATAAGCTGTGCTCTAATGGCACGTTTAATGGAACTGGCCCAAAGGCCAAGTTCAACGAAGAAATTACATGAAATTAAAGACTTTTAGTGGCCTCCATACTTTGTGATGACTAATGTTCCTGCAGTGTATAACTCAGAATTTATTACAATGTCAACTTTTTTTTAATCAATTTTGAGCAGTTTGATACAAATCTATGACCTACAATAAAACATGCAACATGTAGTCACAACTGCTTATAAATGGCTCTTATAATGTAAGATCAGAAATGGGAAATAACAGAAAATGCTGGAAGCACTCAGCAGGCCAGGCAGCATCCGTGGAGAGAGAAACAGAGTTAACGGCCCAGTAATTCCGGGCCCAACGCGTGAGTACGGACGGGGTACTCACGCATGGGCCCGATGGAAGTGCTGGTTTTCAGCATGCACAGCGCATGCGCGGAAAACCGGCATTTCCTGTCCTCTGAACCCAGGGGTTCAGAGGACGAACGCGTGCGCGCTGAAATTCCTTTTTTCCCCCCACAGGTTTGCGCGTGTGTAAGGGCCTCTCCTTTTTACGAATGTAAAAAGGAGACGTAAGGACTTCATTCTTTAAGGTAAGTGGTCTATTACTTAAAATTATAACATTTTTTCCTCAGCTTTATTGTTTTAAGGACTTTACAGTAAGGTAAGTGTAGTTTTAGATCCGATTTTTAAAAAAATTATTTTTTTCAAAATTTTGATTAATTGTTTAAAATAGTTTTTTAAAGTTATTTATAGTTTATTTAATTATTGGGATGTTTTTAAAAATTTTATTTAAAGTTAAACTAGTCTTTTGGTCGCCCGTACTTTTCATGAGTTTGACAGTTCTTACTATCAAACTCATGAATGAAGTTTCCCCTCCCCTAATTGGCTGCCCAGTGCTCACCTGATCCCAGCCGGCACATCGAACTAACTACGCCGCTGGATCAGGTAAGCACAGCGCGCCGACATCTGAACCGGGCCAGTGACAGGAATTCCAAGCAGGCCCAGGCTTCAGCTGTCGGCGCGCCGGGTGAGTGCACATCGGGGGCTTGCACGCGCGGCAAGCCCCCAAACCTAATTTCTGGGCCATTGTTTCAGGTCTGGGACCCTTCATCAGAACTGGAAAAAGCTGGAAATGTAACAAATATTAAGCAGGTGCTGAGACAGGGAGGGGAGGGAAGGAAGGAATTGAAGGGTCATACTGTGCTAAGGTAAGAGGCAGGAAAGATAAAATGTTGCAAATGGGCATGGTAAAATCATACAGCAAGAAAAATGGAAGCAGGGGTTATAGTTTGAAATTGTTGAACTCAATGTTGAGTCCAGAAGGCTGTAAAGTACCAAATCGAAAGATGAGGTGCTGTTCCTCGAGCTTACGCTGAGCTTCATTGGAACAGTGCAAGAGGCCGAGGACGGTGAGGTCAGAGTGGGAATGAAGCGGAGAATTAAAGTGACAGGCGACCGGAAGTTCAGGGTCACCCTTACGGACTGAACGGAGGTGTTCCGCAAAGCGGTCACCCAATCTGCATTTGGTCTCCCCAGTGTAGAGGAGACTGCATCGTGAGCAGCGAATACAGTATACTAAATTGCAAGAAGTACAAGTAAATCGCTGTTTCACCTGGAAGGGGTGTTTGGGGCCCTGGACAGTGGGAAGGGAGGAGGTAAAAGGGCAGGTGTTGCATCTCCTGCGCTTGCACGGGAAGGTGCCAGGCGAAGGGGAAGGGCTGATTGAGGAGGGGACCAGGGTGTCACGGAGGGAGTGGCCCCTTCGGAATGTTGAAAGGGAAGGTGAGGGGAAGATGCGTTTGGTGGTGGGATCACGTTGGAGATGGCAGAAATGGCAGAGGATGATCCGTTGAATGTGGAGGCTGGTGGGGTGAAAGGTGAGGACAAGGGGAACCCTATCGTGGTTCTGGGAGGGAGGGGAAGGGGTGAGAGTGGAAGTGCGGGAAATGGAACGGACACAGTCAAGGGCCGTGTCAACCACAGTAGAGGGGAATCCTCGGTTGAGGAAAAAGGAAGACATATCGGAAGCACTGGTATGGAAGGTGCCATCGTCAGAACAGACACGGCAGAGACGGAGAAACTGGGAGAATAGAATAGAGTCCTTACAGGAAGCGGGGTGGGAGGAAGTGTAGTCCAGGTATCTGTGGGAGTCAGTGGGCTTGTAGTGGATGTTTGTCGATAGCCGATCGCCAGAAATGGAGACAGAAAAGTCAAGGAAGGGAAGAGAAGAGTCGGAGATGGACCATGTGAAGGTGAGGGAAGGGTGGAAATTGGAAGTAAAGTGAATGGACTTTTCTAGTTCAAGGCGAGAGCAGGAAATGGCATCAATGTACCGGAAAAAGAGGTGAGGGAGGGGACCCGAGTAGGACTGGAACAAAGAGTGTTTCACATATCCCATGAAAAGGCAGGCATAGCTAGGACCCATGCGGGTTCCCATAGCAACACCTTTAATTTGGAGGAAGTGAGTGGAGTCAAAGGAGAAGTTGTTCAATGTGAGAACAAGTTCAGCCTGGCGGAGGAGGGTGGCGGTGGATGGGGACTGGTTGGGCCTCTGTTCAAGGAAGAAGCAGAGCGCCCTCAGGCCATCCTGGTGGGGGATGGAGGTGTAGAGGGATTGGACGTCCATAGTGAAAAGGAGACAGTTGGGGCCAGAAAATGGAAACTGTTAAAGTGGCGGAAGGCATCGGAAGAGTCACGAATGTAGGTGGGAAGAGACTGGACAAGGGGAGAAAAAGAGAGTCGAGATAGGAAGAGATAAGTTCCATGGGGCAAGAAGAGGCTGAAACGATGGGTCTACCAGGGCAGTCCTGTTTGTGGATCTTGGGAAGGAGGTAGAAGCGGGCTGTGCGGGGTTGGGGGACTATGAGGTTGGCGGCCATGGAGGGAAGATCTCCAGAGGAGATGAGGTCAGTGACAGTCTTGGAAACAATGGCTTGATGTTTGCTAGTGGGGTCATGGTCCAGGCGGAGGTAGGAGGAAGTGTCCGATAGTTGGCGTTCAGCTTCCGCAAGGTAGAGGTCGGTTCGCCAAACAACAACAGCACCACCCTTGTCAGCAGGTTTAATGATAATGTTAGGGTTGGATCGGAGAGAACGGAGTGCTGCAAGTTCAGAGGGAGGTAAGTTGGAGTGAGAGAGGGGAGCAGAGAAATTGAGACGGCCGATGTCCCGCTGGCAGTCAGCAATGAAAAGATCTAGAGAGGGTAAGAGGCCAGAGGGAGGGGTCCAGGTAGAACGAGAATTCAGAAAGCGGGAGAAAGGGTCAGCCGTGCGGGGGGAAGACTCCTGGCCAAAGAAGTGGGCATGGAGACGAAGATGGCGGAAAAAGAGCTCAGCATCGTGCCGAGCTCGAAATTCATTGAGGTGGGGGCATAGGGGGATGAAGCTCAGGCCCTTGCTGAGGACTGATCGTTCAGGGTCAGAGGGGAAGGTCAGAGGGGATAGTGAAAACATGGCAGGGGGTGAGATTGGAAGAAGGGATGAAGTCAGAGGATAGTGATGGGGAAGTAGGTTCCATAAGGGCGTTGGTGTCCAAGAGTTGATGAAATGGGGATGTTTGCTGATGACTGCACAGTGCCCAGCGCCAGTCACAACTCCTCAGAAAATGAAGCAGTCCATGCCCACATGCAACAAGACCTGGACAACGTTCAGGCTTGGGCTGATAAGTGGCAGGTAACATTCGTGCCACAGAAGTGCCAGGCAATGACTATCTCCAACAAGCGAGAGACTAACCGCCGCCCCTTGACATTCAACGGCATTACCATCGCCGAATACCTCACCATCAACATCCTGGGGTCGCCATCGACCAGAGACTTAACTGGACCAGCCACATAAATACTGTGACAACAAGAGCAGGTCAGAGGCTAGCTATTCTGCAGTGAGTGTCTCACCTCCTGACTCCTCAAAGTCTTTCCACCATCTGCAAGGCACAAGTAAGGAGTGTGATGGAACAGTCTCCACTTGCCTGGATGAATGCAGCTCCAAAACACTCGAGAAGCTCGACACCATCCAAGACAAAGCAGCCCGCTTGATTGACACCCCATCCACCACCTTAAACATTCACTCCCTCCACCACCGGTGTACCGTGGCTGCAGTGTGTACCATCTACAAGATGTACTGCAACAACTCGCCAAGGCTTCTTCGGAAGCACCTCCCAAACCCGGACCTCCTCCACCTAGAAGGACAAGGGTAGCTGGTGCATGGGAACACCGCCACCTCCAAGTTCCCCCTCCAAGTCACACTCCATCCAGACTTAGAAGTATATCGCTGATCCTTCATCGTCGCTGGGTCAAAATCCTGGAACTCCCGACCTAACAGCACTGAAGGAGTACCTTCACCAGACTGACTGCAGCGGTTCAAGAAGGCGGTGCACCACCACCTTCTCAAGGGCAATTTGGGATGGGCACTAAATACCGGCCTTGCCAGCGACACCCACATCCCATTAAAAAAAAAAAATTTTTTAAGATATTGTGGTGTCTACATTGCTAAAATTCAGCAGCATCCTCAGTATGCACCAGTAGGTGTCCAAATAAAAAAGACTTGCATTTATATAGCACCTTTCACCACCTAAGGACGTCCTAAGGCGCTTTACAGCCAATGAAATACTTTTGAAGTGTAGTCACTGTTGTAAGGTAGGATTGGTCACTGCAGGCTCAAGTAAACGTATATTTTTTTAATTGTTTATTAATTGCAGGAGTTTCTGTCATGGTTTCTAACAGGTAGATCATGTTAAAGTCGTACAATGTTAAGGCTGGTGCATTCAGGAGTAAGTGAGTTTTTAACGGCGTGATAAGTGATAATTACTGTTGAACAACCTCTCTGGCCCTGAAAAACTAATTTTATAAGTGTGGAGTTTCATTCCCTCAGAAAATAATTAGTGTTGCAGATTTTAAAAAATTAAAATACTTTTTTTTACTTTTGCTATCTGTCCCTTTCATCTCTCTCCCTTAATCCCATGTGTATTTCCCAATATTTATTTCGCTTTCTGTACATCATTTAAATCTACTTTATATTTCCTGCTTTATACTTCCTGGTTTGGACTCTGCGTGGTTCAGTGAACATTCTTTAATCTGATTGGTTGAAGAGCCTCGATGTTTCTTGCCCAGTTCACAGATGCCACAGATCCCCTGTAGTAGGTGCCACGCTGGAACAGACACCCGATGACAGGAAGTCTACATGCTAAAGCCCATAAAATCTTTGTGGGCAGTTATCAGTGAGGTGAACGGCAAGCACCGTTCCTTCGCCGCTGACCGAAAAATACAGGCTGTTAACTTTGAATGTAATTAAGTAGGGATTGTGCCTAAATGAAGCTGTCACCTACTGTAATTGGTACAAGCAACTAGTCACTGGTAAAAACAACAGAAACAAGTGACAAGCAACTGAAAACATACCTTGGCCATAGCCTCATTGCAAAGATCAATGTTTAAATAGTCATTGCAACTGAATTTAGAACATAGCCTTTCAGCGCTTGGCCTTAAAATCTATTCAAAGCTGCCAAGTCATCCTCAATAAAATACCGATGCTTCCCAAATTTGATATCAACCCTTGAGCTTTTCTTCAATGGCAGGTGGGCAGAAGCACCTGCAGCAAAACTTTGCTAAACATTTAACACTAAATAATCTACACACCATAATGTATACTTTTTGATAATAGGTATAATATTCATAACAATGAATTTTATGTTTTATCTTATTGCACTCGTACAATATAGTGCCAGCTGTGGCTCAGTTAGTAGCACCCTCGCCTCGGAGTCAGAAGGTTGTGGGTTCAGGTCCCACTCCAGAGACTTGAGCACAAAAATCTAGGCTGACACTCCGGTGCAGTACTGAGGGAGTGCTGCACTGCCGGAGGTGCCGTCTTTCAGATGAGACATTAAACTGAGGTCCCATCTGCTCTCGCAGGTGGACATAAAAGATCCCATGGCACTATTTTGAAGAAGAGCAGGGGAGTTATCCCCAGTGTCCTGGCCAATATTTATCCCTCAATCAACATCACTAAAACAGATTATGTGGTCATTATCACATTGCTGTTTGTGGGAGCTTGCTGTGTGCAAATTGGCCACCACGTTTCCATTACAACAGTGTAGTCACTTCAAAATTACTTAATTGGCTTTGGGACGTCCTGAGGTTGTGAAAGGCGCTATAGAAATGCAAGTGTTTCTTTTTTTTTCAGTGTGTTAATACACTGATCCATTGCACCAGCACAGATGCTCGACTGAACAAATCAAGCAGCCTTCCCGCTATCCTAAGGGAAGCAGAGAATATCATGAGGAGAGTCAAACACTTTTTCATGCACCTCGTCATGACCAGTTACAGAGGAGCACAGACAAAGGCTGAGGAACAAATCATCCACACCTTCGGTCAGTGAGAGAACAGTGAATGGCATGAAGAGATGGAAAACATTATTTTTAAAGTTGACCTTTCCTTTGGGAAGATTTCTCGTCACCCGTAGCAAAATTGTAATTTTTTAAAAATACAATGTTTATGACGGCTGCAAAGAGGATGTTTATATTACCAGTGGGATAACTTTGAAAAGCAAAATGAAATAATGGATGACTGTACAGTAACAAAGAATCAATCTGCCTATTCTAAAATCTCCAGAACAGTATACAGAGCACAGAGTCAATCACAATTTCTCCTCCTGCTCAAATCACTACCTTGGTTTTTGGTCCCTTTCCCCTATCAAAACGCGCTCACTGGACTCAAACAGTAAAGGAGAAATCTCAATTACCATTGCCACACTAAAGGGTGGATTAATTTCCTGCCTTGCAGTGTCTTGTGTGATGGTGCCCTCAATCAGAGCAAACCGTTCATTACTGGAGTATTAAATTGCAGCATTCAACAAATCAGAATCCTGTACCGCTATCAAATTTACATATAAATGGGAGGAAGGAGGGGGGAAAAAATGCCTCGTCTTATATTTTTCCACACAGTACAAAAATGCACTTTGTCCCCAAAGATAATTGGATTCATTAGGAGGAGGAATTTGAATCATTATCAGGGTACAAAGCAAATCTATGTAAAAAAATCAATGCACTTCTTCTCATGATTTGTAATAGAAAGACGTGAATAATGACAGCTTCTGCTCCATTAGCAGTCTGGAATTGCACAGCTCTAGGATGTGATTACCAACCAACATTACTCATTTCACACAGGGAATGCACATCTACTGCGCTTTCCCTTCTTTCCCTTTGCTCTCTTCAAGGTTAGGTTCATGTTAGGTTTCGATTCCATGGTGCCAACCTCACCCTCCTGTTACTCACGTGAGTAACCATTCTTCAAAATTGACCTTACATTTTGGACAGGTTGAGTGATTGGGCAGAAACATGGCAAATGCACTATAATGTGGATAAATGTGAGGTTATCCACTTTGGTGGCAAAAACAGGAAGGCAGATTATTATTTGAATGGCAATAGATTGGGAGAAGGGGAAGTGCAAAGAGACCTGGGTGTTCTTGTGCACCAGTCGCTGAAGGTAAGCATGCAGGTGCAGCAGGCGGTTAAGAAGGCAAATGGTATGTTGGCCTTCGTAGCAAGAGGGTTCGAGTACAAGAACAAGTATGTCTTGCTGCAGTTGTACAGGGCCTTGGTGAGACCGCACCTTGAGTATTGTGTGCAGTTTTGGTCACCTTACCTGAGGAAGGACGTTCTTGCCATGAAGGGAGTGCCGCGAAGATTCACCAGGCTGATACCTGGGATGGCAGGAATGACGTACGAGGAGAGATTGTGTCAATTGGGCTTATACTCACTGGAGTTTAGAAGATTGAGCGGGGATCTCATCGAAACCGATAAAATTCTGTCAGGTCTGGACAGACTAGATGCAGAAAGGATGTTTCTGATGGCCGGGGAGTCCAGAACCAGGGGTCATAGTCTAAGGATAAGGGGTAAGCCATTTAGGACTGAAATGAGGAGGAATTTCTTCACCCAGAGAGTGGTGAACCTGTGGAATTCTCTGCCACAGAGGGCGGTGGAGGCCAGTTCATTAAATATATTCAAGAAAGAGTTGGATATATTTCTTGAGGCTAAAGGGATCAAGGGATATGGGGAAAAGGCAGGGACAGGGTACTGAATTTGAATGATCAGCCATGATCTCATTGAATGGCGGAGCAGGCTCGAAGGGCCGAATGGCCTACTCCTGCTCCTATCTTCTATGTTTCTAGTCCAGTTAACATCGGAGTAGACAACCCGATTTGCCGCAAACTGTTTGAACGCACTCCTCTGAAAGACACTCATTTAAATATTACTACATTCACACATATTACTACATTCACACTTCATTAATCCAGCCTTTCGGTAACCTAATCACCTGAGTGTTTTACGGATATTCGAGTTGCTGGTTTTAATCCTACAACCTTAGAACGCTACAGAGGAATAACAAACATATAGAACAGCGAGATACCTCACAACAGTCTATCAACTGACCCCATATAATCCATAAACCCAAGGCCGATGGCTTTTGACGTTCCTGATATCTCAAATCGTATTATTCTGCAATATCCCACCACGCCCAAACTGCTGCTGAATTCATGCCACAAACTACTGCAGTAAAACAGCAACTGTTAATTAAAATACCAAATTAGATTTTGATGAAGAAATGATGGTCACAGTCATAACCCCTGGGAAGATAAGGCCATGTACGGTACAGTAGAATAGTGGTAACGGGTACGGTAGCATAGTGGATAAGTTACTGGACTAGTAATCCAGAGGCTTAGATAAATGATCCGGAGACATGAGTCAAATCCCACCACGGCAGTTGGGGAATTTAAATTCAGCTAATAAAAAGCGAGTACAGGTTGAGCGTCCCAAATCTGGAATCTGGAATGTTCCGGAATCCGAACTCCGGGGCGACTGGTGGCAGGGGTCCGGAATCCGTAAAATGTTCCGGAATCCGGACACCCTGAGGGAGGCTTACCAAAAACTGGAAACAGCGCAACCTGGGCCCAGGCAGTTCCGGACTCGGCATGTGTTTCTGATGTCCAAAGTCCGGAAATATCGCAACCTGGGCTTGGGCGTTTCCGGACTTGGGACATCAGAAACACGTTCCGAAGTCCGGAAAAACCCGGCTCGGCCTCAGTCATGAGATTGCCGGATTCGGGACGCTCAACCTGTATCAGTAATGGTGACCATTAAACTACTGGATTGTCATAAAAACCCATCTGGTTCACTACGTGACTCCAGACCCACAGCAATGTGGTCGACTCTGAAATGGCCTAGCAAAGTTACTACAAAGAAGTATACTCACCACACAGACCGCAGTGATTCAAGAAAGGCGGCTCACCACCAACTTCTCAAGGGCAATTAGGGATGGGCAATAAATGCCAGCGACACCCACATCCCATGAATGAATCATTTAAATCATTTCTGGGTCTGAAATCTCTCAGCAGGCAAATACAATTGCTTTAGAGAGCACACGTGTGAAAACTATTGTACAATTTCCCATTAAATCAGCCTGGTTAATCTGGCTGATGCAGGAAAACACACCATGACAATTTGCTGAATTCAGTAGGAGCTTCACCATTATAGCACCAAGGGATGGAGGTTAACAATACAGTTCTGCACCAAAATAAAAACAGGAAATAATTGAATACATAGCAAGAGAGTCCAAAGGGTCTACGTGCACAATGTTCGGCAATCTTTCAAGGATGCTGGCAGACTTGCTGTGTATTGCCAGCATTTAGTGTTTTTTAAAATCTCTACAGTCCAGTAATGGCCCGTTGTTTTTTTTTTGTGTATTGTGCGCTCATCCAGGGGAGGGATGTTCGTGCTGGTAATAGAACACTTTCTGCTTTGGCCATCCAGTACTCCATGGTCACGTACAGCACAGTTAGATGAAAAGTAAAGCTCCATCAATTCTGTCCTAGCTGCATGCTTCAGCTCCTGCCTCAGAAGAGCATCTCCTACTACAACAGTCTGACATTCTTCCATTTCACACTACAGCTGTACTGTGACCTCTCAGCTTTTTACCAATTACTTATAAATTTCTGCACGGTTTTTGCACCACCACCTTTTAAAAAAAATAAAAGCCAGGAGGTACATCCCTTCTCAATCTTCCCTTTCTCCCCCAGCTCCCCTTGAACTGACCATTTGACCCCTCCGCCCGTCTCCAGCCACCCGGGCCTCTCCGCCTGGCCTCTTTTCGTCGAGAACTAGCATGAAAATCAATCATCTCAGATTCTCCTTACACACCGTGATCCATCTTCCTCGGAACTTGCAACTCTCCGCTCTCCCCCTGTTTCAAATGCATCATCATCAACCCTGCTGACAAAGGAGCTGCTGAGGGCGGACACTTCAGATGGGGCTCCTTCCCAGCAAAGGGTTCTGCATACGGAATTTTGGCTTTCGTGCTCGGTCTTCAGGACTGGTGGACTACTGTGCGTTTCCAGCATTCCCCATTTTTTTCCCCCCCTAGTCCTCATGCACCTTTCTTAGACACATAACGCTGCCCATTTACAGAATCCATTTTTATCTTGCTGTGCTTTAGCAGAAGTCCAAAAAATTCCTAGTGTCACAGACAGTGAGGGCCACGATGGAGAGCAGGCCATAACAGCATCATAGTACAGGAAACTTTGTGATATCCGGCACCGACGGGACTGAGCTGTTGCCGATCTATCAAAACTGCCGGACAGACCAGCGCTAATTCTGAAGGATACGGAGGTTTTCATCTCCGTATCTGACAACAAACACTGTTGCTTAGCAACAGCTTCTAAACAGTCGGCCCGTACCTTGGAAGCGTCTCTGTAGCTTAGCAACAGCTTCAGAGAGACTTTCCAGAGCCTGACTGTTGGAAAAAAAAGCCACGAGAAGAAAAAAAATCTAACAAAACGGCTCCTGATTTCTGCCGGTGGATCGAGGTTTCCGGACATACAACCTCCGGATAAACCAAAGTTTCCTGTATAGGAATCTCTGGTATCCGGCACCGACGGGACCGGCGTGTTGCCAGTTGATTAAAAATTCCAGATGACGGAGAGGGTTATCTCCCGAGGCTATTTTTAACAAACAAAAATAAAAAAATCAAGAAATGTGCAGTATACAGTAATTGGGTACTCACCTACAGAATGTTGTGTTAAATGGATGGTGGAAGATGCTTGATTAAGTACAGTACTGCCAGTTGAGGGTAATCCATAACTCTTTAATTACTTAACAGTAAAACAAAACTTATACAGCAAACAGAAAATTGGTGGATCGGAAGAGACTCCCGGCAGCGCGGGAGAGTCAGACTCCTGCTGTTGAGGTGTTCCGACTTCCGACAGTGCCAAGAAGCCGAGTAGTGGCAGTTTGGAGAACTACCCCCACTGACTAACTCAGCCACAGCGGGAGACTCGGACTCGGCAACATTGCCGGTTATTGAGGTGTTGTTTTCGGAGTGAGAATTTTGCCGGTTAATAGAGAATTCCAGATATTTAGGTGCCATTTAAACGAGAGTTTCCTGTACTTCCTGCTAATCAACACAAGATTGTTTCTCATCGCACCTGCAAGATTCGGGTCACAGATCTCAATTCACTTGTGTGAAATCTGCAACTGTGCCAAACATGGTTATTTGCACAAAAACTGACACAAAGTAGAATAAAGACACTCCGCATGTATAATAACCGAGGCAAGTGGTTTGGCAAGGCACATCATCCTGTAACAAATCCTGCAAAATTCCACATTGACCATTTATAGTGTGATTGGCTGCCCAAGTACCACATTTTTACATTAATGCATTAATTAAAGCAATAAAAATGCCAGTTTCTTGGCAGATCTGGAGAGTAACAAAATGACCAGCTACAACAAGTCATTTGCCATAATAACAGATATCAGAGGGTGATTCCATAGTTCTCAACTTTCAGGTGACAGTTTTAAACCACTCAGGCCTCACTTTCATTAGTTTCCGACTTTCTCCATCACCTTCAATTTTTGGGCTGGAAATTGCGCTCGGAGGCTTCCCGCGGGCGAATGCCTCCAAACCGCAAAAAAAAGTACTCACCTACCTGATGCCTCCGTAACTTTGGACTCTTGCGGTCCTAGGCCTGCGGGTGTAGGCCTGCGTGAGGGGCCCACGCGGTTCGCAAGTGTCCCTGGGATCACGTGGGCCGGCCCGACCAATGACAAAGGGGGATTCCCATTATGCTCTTGGAGATTCCATTTACATACGGAATCCCCATAAACATAATAGGAATCCCCGAAAAAACACACTTTCACCCCACTTAAATAAAAATAAATCATCACATTAAACAGTAATTAAAATACAATTTAATTAAGCATTTAAAACAAAAATGTAATGTTTTGAAAAATAAATTTAAACATTTTTAAAGGGACCAAAAAAACCTAAACTAATTTTAAAGGTTTTTGAATGTTTAAATCATTTTTTTTAATGTATTTGAATATTTATTTTAACCCTTACGCTAGTAAAAGGCAGCCCTACGCTTGCTTTTACCAGGCGTAAGGCTTTCGTGAGCATTCGCTGGGCAGGAGTTGGGCAAAACGCTCTGCCAGTGAATGTCCATTTCCTGCGGATGGGTCCGACCTGTCAAGCTGAAACTTGGCAGACCGCAAGTTCCGAGTTTTTACACACGCACAGTACATGCGGAAACCCGGAACTTGCGCGGCACTTACGGCAGCGCACGCTGTGCATATGCAGTCATCGGCCCCGGAAATTCCGGGCCATTATTTCTGCCTTGCGGTTGTTCTCCGGCCTCAACCATTCTTCCACATATCTGGGTTGCAAACCGAAGGAAGCAGAGTATCTGGGAAACAATCACTCAAGAGCAAACCACAGTTGGAAATATCCACGTAATAGGATCAGAGTGAAGGCAAAGTATTCCAATTTTTTAAATATCTTCACTAGTTTTTAAATAGTCTAAGCCAAACAACTGATTTGGCAAGAACAGTTATTCTTCAATCAGGATTAAACTGGGGTCTCTGGATTGTATTAGAGATCAGTAGTTCTATAAACGGCAAATAAAAAATAGGCAATTTCCACATCTCAGCCCATTTAGTAACTGACATCAGCGGATTCAATCAAAATAAAACCAACAGGAAATGCTTAAAAATATGTATTTTACACGAACAAATTTCAGTTTATGTCTCGATTGCCTCAAGGAGAAATAAGGCCAAGGCAACACAAACAACAACTACCTGCGCAAAAAACTGGATAAAGACTGGGATCCAAATTTCTACTGAAATGCAATGCCAGGTGACAAGTTCTATTTAATTGGGATAAATAGGAAATGATAAATGCATGTACATTACAATCCTTAGTTCAATATGTAGACGGAGGAAGGGGGGGAGGGAGAACGGAGGGGGGGAGGGAGAACGGAGGGGGGGGGGAGGGAGAACGGAGGGGGGGAGGGAGGGAGAACGGAGGGGGGGGAGGGAGGGAGAACGGAGGGGGGGAGGGAGGGAGGGAGGGAGAACGGGGGGGGGGGGGGGAAGAACGAAGCAAGAGTGCTACCACTGAGTCACGGCTGACATCCAATCACCTTATCTTAAACTATTTTAAATACAACCGCAGTACTGCTTTCTCACCAGAGTTAAGACCTGATACAGGGTTGGGGAAGGGAGGTGGGGGGGGGGGCGTGGGTGTAAGGGAAGCCATTCTGCTCTCCTGTAGTCTTACCTCAGGGCAGTGTCCTGGGCCCAATCATCTTCAGCTGCTTCATCAATGACCTTCCCTCCATAAGGTCAGAAGTGGGGATGTTCACTGATGATTGCACAGTGTTCAGCTCCATTTGCAACTCCTCAGATAATGAAGCAGTCCATGCCCGCATGCAGCAAGACCTGGACGACATTCAGGCTTGAGCTGATAAGTGGCAGGTAACATTCGTGCCACACAAGTCCCAGGCAATGACTATCTCCAACAAGCGAGAGTCTAACCACTTCCCCTTGATATTCAACGGCATGACCATCATTGAATTCTCCCACCATCAGCAACCTGGGGGTCACCATTGGCCAGAAACTTAACTGGACCAGCCACATAAATACTGTGGCTACAAGAGCAGGTCAGAGGTTGGCTATTCTGTGGCGAGTGACTCGTCTCCTGATCAATGTTCCCTCTTTTTTTTGGTGCTGCACGGCCCCTTTAAGGGGCTGTGCGGCCCATTCAAAATATCACCAGCAGCTACAAGTTCCCCTACAAGTCACACACCATCCTGACTTGGAAATATCTCCCTGTTCATTCGTCATCGCTGGGTCAAAATCCTGGAACTCCCTCCCTAACAGCACTGTGGGAGTACCTTCACCACACGAACTGCAGCGGTTCAAGGCGGCGGCTCACCACCACCTTCTCAAGGGCAATTAGGCAATAAATGCTGGCCTTGCCAGCGACGCCCACATCCCGTGTATGAATAAAAAAAAAACAGGAAGCACTTCTTCACAGGGTAGTAGAAATCTGCAACTCCCTCCTCCAAAAGACTGTGGCTATTGGTTCAACTGAAACCGACAGATTTTTGTTAGGTAAGTATATCAAGGGGTATGGAGCAAAGGTTGGTAAATAGTGTTGAGGTACAGATCAGTCATGATCTAACTGAACGGCCGACTCCTATTACTATGCTCCTAGTAGTCTAGCTCATTTCAAAAATATTTTTTTTTTAATCTAGGAGGAAATGAGCAAGCAACCGCTTACATTTTAAAATGTATGAATTAAAAGAAGCTTAAGCCCTTCAAAATAACAACCAATAGAAATGAGAAAACAGCCTACATACTGGAACCCAGTAGGGGTAGATTTTAGTTGCATACAGAATTTAACAATGTATCAATCTCAACTGCAAATACAAGTTGGCTTAGTACCAAACACGACCGCATCCATTATTCCACAACACTAAGAATCCATTTAATATCAAGGTGCTGGACAGTCATTAAGATCATTATGGATGAGGAAGACTAGACGTCCCAACATGATTGATCCATTCAGAGCGATCGTAATGCCCCTCACCATCCTCAATATAGTATTCAATTGTTTCTTAAATGATTCCAGGGTTTTTGCCTCCCCTACTCTATCTGGAAGTTTATTCCCCAAGTTGATCAATCTGTATGTGAAGAAGAATTTCCTTAAATCTGTCCTTCAAGTACCCTTCTCTAATTTGAATGTGTGTCCACTTGTTCTACTTCCACAGTTTAATTTAAAACAACATTCCGGGTTCTATACCCTTAACAATCTTACGCGGTCGCCTCTCAGATGACTCCTTATCAGGCCCAAATTTCTCCAGTTTTTTCTCATAACTCACACCCGACACTGTGGATTAGCCTTGAAGCTCTTCTCTGCACTGTCTCCATCGCTTGAACGTCTCTCGTTTCTTGGCTACCAGAACTGGATTAGTCTGACTAGAGTGTGATTAATTTTGATCATTACCTCCTCTGACTTATATTCTATCATTTTGGTTATGTAGCTCAACATGGTACTGATTTTGTTGATTGCTGTTCTACATTGGTTGGACATGTTTAGTGTCGAGTCTTCTAGGTCTCTTTCAACTTTATAATGGCAATGCACAGATTGACTTCTGCCAGTAATCTGGTCAACGCTACATTCACCCATGTGATGAGTATTGCTGAATGGATTCCCAATGTCAAAGCCTTCCATAAATAATGTTTTTATGACCAGACACATCGACTACTTGCAGCTCAATTTTGCAAATGAAATGTCCGGGCTCAGTCGAAGCTACCTTTTGTCATTTTTATGTCATTATTTTTGTCTATACCCTGGCACATCAGGACCAGTCAACACTGGGTCAGCACATACATCACTGTAAAAGACATAAAAACAATGAAGTGACCCTGATGGAACAGATTCCCATTCCACAACTTATGTTCTTATAAGAAGCTATGGAATATGAAACGTGCATCCCACTGATACTACAATTTAAAAAAAAACCTTGTAAAAGCATTTACTACAAATCTATCCTGATGCAGCATACCATGCAAAATCATTTCATTTTGAGGATTTACAATGTGTTCATAATCATAAGCCATGTGCCAGCGTCTCTTGGCAGTGTAACAACATCATCTCTCGCATGGGATAGCATGAAAAAAAAATGCACCAGTGCTTCAGTCAGCTGTCTAACACAGCTGAGAAATGCTAAATAACAACAGAAAATGCTGGAAAAACTCAGCAGGTCAGGCAACATCCGTGGAGAGAAATTTGAGTTGACGTTTCGGGTTTGACCCTTCTTCAAAACTGGAGAGAAAAGGAACTAGATCGAAGGCAGGGCTGCGATCGGACAAAAGAATAAAAGAACCAAAAGAAGTAAAAGAGATTAGAAGCTAGACGAGATGGTAATAGGCTGGGATTAGGTGTAAAGTGTACTGGCAGGGCAAAAGATAGCTGCCAGGTGTGAGAGAGAAACAAAAGGAAAGGGGGGGGGGGGAGGAAAGGAGTGGAAAAATATAAGTAAAAATGAAATAGGGGCCGAGGTTATGATCTGAAATTGTTGAACTCGATATTGAGACCGGAAGGCTGCAGAGTGCCTAATCGGAAGATGAGGTGCTGTTCCTCGAGTTTACGTTGAGCTTCCGTGGAACAGTACAAGAGGCCAAGGACGGTGAGGTCCGAGTGGGAATGGAGCGGTGAATTGAAATGACAGGCGACCGGAAGCTCGGGGTCACCCTTACGGGCTGAACGGAGGTGTTCCGCAAAGCGGTCACCCAATCTGCACCCAAACCGCAAGGAATACAGTAGGAAAAAGCCCTAAAGCTATTGGAAATACACAACAGGTCCATAGATAGCAGAAAAAACACACATTAATTTATCAGATGTAAACCTCTCATTAAAATTGAAGGCTCCACCATTGGCCGGGAATGTCCTGCAACGGGGATATTAGCGACGAACGCCATTGTGTGTCCCGGTGACGGATTTACGCCAAAATTTACTGGAGAACAGATTAGAATACCAAGCATGAGCATAAGGTTGTATTCCCTGGAATTTAGACGGTTAAGGGGGGTGATTTGATCGAAGTTTTCAAGATATAAAGGGGAACAGGTAGGGTAGAGAGAGAGAAACTATTTCCGCTGGTTGGGATTTCTAGGACTAGGGGGCATTGTCTAAAAATTAAAGCCAGACCTTTCAGGAGTGAAATTAGGAAACACTTCCACACACAAAGGGTGGTAGAAGTTTGGAAATCATTTCCGCAAACGGCAATTGCTACTAGGTCAATTGTTTGATTTAAAATCAGAGATTTTTGTTAACCAAAGGCATTAAAGGATATGGATTAAAGGTGGGTATATGGAGTTAGGTCACAGATCAGCCATGATCTTATTGAATGACGGAACAGGCTTGAGGGGCTAAATGGCCTCCTCCTGTTCCTATGTTCCTAGTAGTGAATCAGAAGCAGCGCAACCAATGGTCATTTCTGCAACATAAAATGGAGGCAGCCTTTCATCTCTCTCTCTCTGTTTCTTGTGCATTACGCAACAACTGGGAATTTCCTGTTTCTTGTGCACTACATCACTTTATTTATTTGTATCCAAGTCCATAAACTAAAGTTACGTTAAATAATACGCTTTAAAGAGCTAGTTAAAACGTTGAATTGTTTAAAGAAAACAGGGAGTAGGCCATTCAGCCCCTCAAGCCTACTCTGCCATTCAATTAGATCATGACTGATCTGTACCTCAACTCCATTTACCCGTCTTAGCTCCATATTGCTCGATACCCTTACCAAACAAAAATCTATTGCTCTCGGTCCTGAAAGCTCCAATTGTCTCAGCTTCCACAGCCTTTTCCTTTGGGCGGGGGGGGGGGGGAGAAAGGGGAGAATGCCAGCACTTTGTGTGAAAAAGTGCTTCCTGATTTTGCTCCCGAATAGCCGAGCTCCAATTTTATGATTATGTCCCCCCCGCTTTTGATTTCCCCCATCGGAGGAAATAGTTTCTCTGCATCTACCCCATCATAGAAAGGTTACAGCACAGAAGGAGGCCATTCAGCTAGTCGAGCCTGTGCCGGCTATCGAATCCTTTTATCATCTTAAACATCTCAATCAGATCACCCCTCAATCTTCTATACTCAACGGAATACAAGCCAAGTTTATGCAACTGGTCTTCATAATTTAACCCTCGAAGCCATGGTGCTATTCTGGTGAAGCTATTCGAACGCCAATACATCCCTCCTGAGCTGCAGTACCCAAAACTGAATGCAGTGCTCTCGATAGGGTCTGACCAAGGCTCTGTACAACTGAAGAATAACTTTCTCCCTTTTGTAATCCAGCTCCCTTGAGATAAAGGCCAACAGTCCACTAGCCTTTTGATTGCTTTTTGTATCTGTCGACTAGCTTCAAATGATTTATGTACTTGGACTCTCAAATCTCTTTGCTCCTCCAGAGTTCCTAATTTCTCACCGTTAAGAAAGATAAATCAGAGTATTTCCTAAGGTCCAAAGTGGATAACCTCACACTTGATGGAGGGGACAGGCTTAATGGACCAGCTAGTCTTTTCCTGCCCGTCATTTTCGTATGTAAACTCCATCTGCCATAGTTTTGCTCACTCACTTAATCTGTCTATGTCCCCTTGAAAGTTGCTGCACCCAACCACACTACTTACTGTTCCTCCTAATTTAGTGTCATCTGCAAACTTGGATATACAACTCTCTCTTTCTTCACCCAGAGAGTGGTGAACCTGTGGAATTCTCTGCCACAGAGGGCGGTGGAGGCCAGTTTATTAAATATATTCAAGAAAGAATTGGATATATTTCTTGAGGCTAAAGGGATATGGGGAGAAGGCAGGGACAGGGTACTGAATTTGAATGATCAGCCATGATCTCATTGAATGGCGGAGCAGGCTCGAGGGGCCGAATGGCCTACTCCTGCTCCTATCTTCTATGTTTCTAAAAGCAGGCGTAAGAATTCTACAGCCTTTCAGCGGGCGGAAGTTGGGCAAACAGCGCAACTCTCCACCCGCAGAGGCCCTTTTCCTGGGGATGCGGAGGATCTGTCAAGAAGATTCTTGACAAATCGCAAGTGCCGGGTTTTAGCGCATGCCTAAACCCGGCACTTGCGCGGCCCCTACGGGTGCGTGCGCATCTCGTGCGCACCCGAAGTGGTAGCAAAATACGGCCCATCATGTTCATTTAGGTCAAAACAAAATTTTACAAAAAGCGGAGTTCCTGAACTGCATAGTTGAACAATGACAATTGTGTGGGGAATTCGACAAAACCATTTAATGAGAACTGTTGTATTCATTTTGCCAGTGTGTTATTAAATATTATTCCACCGTGGTATTTTTCCATAGCAGCAGTTGAGTGGAAGTCCTTCACCTGCCAAAGCACTCACGAGTAAAGCTCAAACGTCTGTTTGTTTGTCGCATGGACAGCACAGAGACACAAACTCTGAGGTTATTGTTACAAGAGTTCAGCATTTTTACTTCACCTTAAAATCATTGTGTCCAATCAAAAATACAATCTTGATAAAACATTTAGGCTACCAGGATATACAGATTGAAAACCAACCTCCAAGTGCCATGTTTTAACAAATCTCCTTATTTCAGGTGATTTTGGAGCAAAAAAAATATACATCACTTTGCTTTTTCTTTGCTGGTCATGTGGGATAACATCAAACTGTTGTCAGAGTCATTCTTATAGATCCTGCATATTTCAACAATGCAATATTACACATTCAATTTGACCGCACTCACTATAAACACACATTCTAAAGTTTTCTAGATGAATTTAGTAAATGTTTATTAATACCATTGGCGCAGTTGCAAAACCTACTGTTGATGCAGGTTATTACAGAAAGTTGTCTGAGCATTGTAAACACTTTCATCTGCCATCACTGGGGCCGTGCTAGTTCAATACGCTGATACAAGTGTTTGAAAACAAAGCTGCTGGTCAGGTTTTTTTTCCCCAAATGCAGCAACTCTCAATTTCCAAATTTGCCAACTCTTCTACATCGTCACTTGGAGCGATTCCACACTGAATGGAATGGACTTATAATTTCAGCCAGTTAATTCAAATATAGATTTACTGACATCAATATTCTGCATTTCAACACCAAAATGTTCATGATTTTTCCTGTTACGATTATACCAAATATACTTAGCCCACCAGCGCCATTCTGTTGTGGTCCGAGTGGCAACGGCAATCAAAGTAGTGTCAATTCAGCAAATTCACGATCGCCACTGAGTTGAACGGGGGCGGAGCTATTGGCTCAGAGTTTGCTGCCAATAGTATGGAGAGTTTAATGGTGCTCGCCATTATTGTGTAAATTGTCCAGCAACTTGTGGCGAGGAAGAGAGACCCAGTGAATTCCGAATCTCAACACATTTGTTGGACGATTTGCCGCTAGCCTCACAAAAATGGCAGCTCGCCCTCACCTGCACCCCTCCCAGAGAGTTTCAAGAAATTGCTGCACTTGCCCATTAATTCCCAATTAAACTCACCACAGAAAGTTAGGGCTAGTATTTACAGCACAAGTACCTTTTTTAATTACGAGATTTATGTTCCTGAAATGTCTCCCCATCCCAGAAAGGGAACAATTGAAACTGTGAGCGAATAGCTGTGCGAGATGCCCCACTCCAGAAAAATCTGGGCCATCACAATTAGCTGTCAACAGTTTCAGCGAGGGTCTCAGCAAAGTGGTGCAAAAGCCCTAGGAAATTATGGCATGGTGTAACTAATGGCACAAGTCATCTACGCCTGGGATTTCTGCGCCGTAAGACAGTCCGTACAACAGATTGGTCATTGCAGCAGTGCAGGAAATTCTGGGCGATTAATTTGTGTCATTAATCAGTTCTGCGTAAAGGTCTACATCTGAAATATTATCCTGTCCTCCTTTTCAGATACTGAAAGACGCAGAGTTTTTCCAGCATTTTGATTTTATTTCACGGTGTACAGTTATCAAGGAACAAAAGCAACTTCAAGGGGCATTTGTGAACAGATTGATATTTTGCTCAATTTTCCTCTCGATCATATTAGCAGCAAAGTTACAAGATTTTAAACAGAATTTTATTCTTGCTCTCATCCCTCATTTTCTTTCAGTGTATTGCAAGTTGTTTTATAAGTTCTGCCGGTGTCCTCTTTTAGGTTGCCCCATTCCATGTAAATTGTCCAAAAGAGAATCTGCGGATCCTGCACACACGCTTCTTCGAATACGCTGGTACCTACAGCGCCAATAAAATGTTCGAAACATCCAGAAAGGAGCTCTAATTAGAGGTATGTTAAGGGGGAACAGTAGGTAAGGCTGACGTATGTAACCTTTTTGGTTTAGTCCGATTATGCTGTAGATATCAGGGGACCACAGTACAAAAGGTTCCTCCTGAATTTCCTGTAAAAGATTTTAATCTTTATTTTCCTGTTAGTGGTCATTTCCTCTCACCATTTAAAAGATGAGCTGGCAACATTATGACACATTAATACCACTGGAGCCAACTGTGACTCAGAATGACCTCCACCCCACTTGCCCCTCCCTCCATCCCTGGCTGGCTGAGGCTCCTTGCTGTTGCTCTCTTCCTTCCCCCCCTCCTGTGGCTTATACATCTCCTTGAAAATCCACCTCATTGATGCATCATGTTAACAAGCACAACCAAGCTGCCCCCAAACATCTTTGGTCAATTTCCATCCATCCCACCACAATAATCTATTTACTGACAGTCCCATTTCTAAACCAGCTTCCATGCACAACAGTTTAGATGCCTTTTTAAGTGCAGGATATTGACAGGTAAATCACCAGGGAAAGGATACTGCAATTTTAAACAAGCTCTTCCTCATCATCGTCGTCTCGAGACCTGGAATTATCTAACAACTCTCTCACTGCCCAAACTAGCCTGTCACTGCTAAATGCTGCAGGTATGCGATAAGGATTTGTTGGCTCTTGGGAATGTCTAACCAGGACAAATGAAGTGGACAGGATAGCAGTACAATGGAGTAAGAGGCAGCTTAATTCAATGCCGCCTAGTCCAGTAGATATCTATCAATCTCCCTGGAGGAGGAAATGCTTAAATGAGTTTCCCTGGTAAAAGAAAAACTCGAATCCATGACTTCACAAGTAAAACATACTGATGCCTGTAAAAAAAAACACATTTCTGCAAAAATCCTAAACCTTAAACTGGGTTACAGAAACGTGGCAAAGCACAAAATTCTGAAAGCATTAAGTATAGTTTCAACTGTACTGCTTTTGTAAAGTTATTTGAGCCAAAATACAATGAATTAGGAGAGCAAAATGAGGGAAATTTAGCTGAACGCAATGGTAACCTTTCGAGTGCCGAGGTATAGTGTGTGTACAACACAATAAAAACCATTACAGGAGGCAGAGCTCATTGACAAGGTTAGAAGGCAGTGAAATGGTCGTCTGCTGGGGCACAGCATTCGTCCATCACAGCTACACCAGAGTGCCAATGCACGAGTAGATGCCCACAATTCGAAACCTGCTCAAAGTATCTGAGGAAGGTGGTGATTGGCAGCTTGGCATTTCTCTCGTCAAAAACGCCAACGACCAAGTTACCCTGCTGCACCCTTCATCACTGCTAGTGGCCAACTACCCGCCCTGCTGTATGCCTCAGAGACATGGACCATGTACAGCAGGCACCTCAAAGCACAGGAGAGGTACCACCAACGCTGCCTCCGCAAGATCCTGCAAATCCATTGGCAGGATAGGCGCACCAATGTCCGTGTTCTTGCTCAGGCCAACATCGAAGCTTTGACCACGCTCCATCAGCTCCGATGGACGGGCCACATCGTCCGCATGCCCGATACGAGACTCCCAAAACAAACGCTCTACTCTGAGCTCCGGCATGGTAAGAGAGCCCCAGGTGGGCAGAGGAAACGCTTCAAGGACGCCCTCAAAGCCTCCTTGAAAAAGTGCAACATCCCCACCGACACCTGGGAATCCCTGGCCCAAGACCACACAAAGAGGAGGAGAAGCATCCGGGAAGGCACCGAACACCTAGAGTCTGTTCACCAGGAGCATGCGCAAGCGAAGCGCAAGCAGACCCAAGCACCCCACCCACCCGCCCCTTCAACCACCATCTGCCCCACCTTTGACAGAGACTGTAGATCCCGCATTGGACTCATCAGTCACCCGAGAACGCATTTTTAATGTGGAAGCAAGTCATCCTCGGTTCCGAGGGACTGCCTAAGAAGAAGACACAGCAGTACTGGCATAGGCGCAGACAGATCATATACTCTCTCAGCCAGTGAATAATGTTTGTGCAAGAGGGCCTAAAAAATAAGGGGTGGGGAGGGGGGGGGAAAAAAGGGGTAACCGTCTATATACTTAGAAGTTTTCCATCCGTGATAAAGTGAAATACTGTATGGAGTGTGGTGGATGTGTGGAAGTCATTGTCCATTACTCATTAACCCAGAACCTTCTGTCTATTACTTCTCAAACTGCAAGTGTCCTCACCAAAAAACAAACAATTGTGGTTGGCCTGAACCCACCTTTACTTAACATTAAGATTCTGTGATTAAAGGGCACAGCCCCACCATGATAACAGAATCAGGCATTGTGCTGTCCTTATTATAATCTATGTTTCTAACAAGTTGGACCATTTTATGAGAGTAAGCTTGCAGGGAACATAAAAACTGACTGTAAAAGCTTTTATAGATATGTGAAGAGAAAAAGATTGGTGAAGTCAAGCGTAGGTCCCTTACAGTCAGAATCAGGGGAATTTATAATGGGGAACAAAGAAATGGCAGACCAATTAAATACATATTTTGGTTCTGTCTTCACGAAGGAGGACACAAACACCCTCCCAGAGATGTCGGGGAATATAGGGACTAATGAGAGGGAGGAACTGAAATCAGTATTTGTAGGGAAATGGTGTTGGAGAAGTTGATGGGACTGAAAGCCGATAAATCCCCAGGGCCTGATAATCTACATCCTAGGGTGCTTAAGGAAGTAGCCCTGGAGATAGTAGATGCACTGCTGGTCATCTTCCAGAACCCGATAGACTCTGGAACGGTACCCATGGATTGGCGGGTAGCTAATGTTACCCCACTATTCAAAAAAGATGGTAGAGAAAAAGCGGGGAATTATAGACCGGTAAGCCTGACATCGGTAGTGGGGAAAATGCTAGAGTCCATTATAAAAGATGTAATAGCAGAGCACTTGGAGAGCAGTGACAGGATCGGACAAAGTCAACATGGATTTATAAAGGGTAAATCGTGCTTGACTAATCTACTGGAATTTTTTGAGGATGTAACTGGTAAAATAGGTAAGGGACAACCAGTGGATGTGGTGTATTTGGACTTTCATAAGGCTTTCGATAAGGTCCCGCAAATGAGATTAGCTTGCAAAATTAAGGCACATGGGATTGGGGGCAAGGTATTGACTTGGATAGAGAACTGGTTGGCAGATAGAAAGCAAAGAGTTGGAATAAACGGGTCGTTTTCCGAGTGGCAGGCAGTGACTAGTGGGGTACCGCAAGTATCGGTCCTAGGACCCCAGCTGTTCACAATATATATTAATGATCTGGATGTAGTATCTCCAAATTTGCAGACGACACAAAGCTGGGTGGGAGGGTATGCTGTGAGGAGGATGTCGTGAAACTCCAGTACGATTTGGACAGGTTGGGTGATTGGGCAGAAACATGGCAAATGCACTATAATGTGGATAAATGTGAGGTTATCCACTTTGGTGGCAAAAACAGGAAGGCAGATTATTATTTGAATGGCAATAGATTGGGAGAAGGGGAAGTGCAGAGAGACCTGGGTGTTCTTGTGCACCAGTCGCTGAAGGTAAGCATGCAGGTGCAGCAGGCGGTTAAGAAGGCAAATGGTATGTTGGCCTTCGTAGCAAGAGGGTTCGAGTACAGGAACAAGGATGTCTTGCTGCAGTTGTACAGGGCCTTGGTGAGACCACACCTTGAGTATTGTGTGCAGTTTTGGTCGCCTTATCTGAGGAAGGATGTTCTTGCCATGGAAGGAGTGCAGCGAAGATTCACCAGGCTGATACCTGGGATGGCAGGAATGACGTATGAGGAGAGATTGTGTCGATTGGGCTTGTACTCACTGGAGTTTAGAAGATTGAGAGGGGATCTCATCGAAACCTATAAAATTCTGTCAGGCCTGGACAGACTAGATGCAGGAAAGATGTTCCCGATGGCCGGGGAGTCCAGAACTAGGGGTCATAGCCCAAGGATAAGGGGTAAGCCATTTAGGACTGAGATGAGGAGGAATTTCTTCATCCAGAGAGTGGTGAACCTGTGAAATTCTCTGCCACAGAGGGCGGTGGAGGCCAGTGCATTAAATATATTCAAGAAGGAGTTGGATATATTTCTTAAGGCTAAAGGGATCAAGGGGTATGGGGAGAAGGCAGGGACAGGGTACTGAATTTGGATGATCAGTCATGATCTCATTGAATGGCGGAGCGGGCTCGTGGGGCCGAATGGCCTACTCCTGCTCCTATCTTCTATGTTTCTAAACATAGAAAAATAGGAGCAAGAGTAGGCCATTCAGCCCTTCGAGCCTACTCCGCCATGCAATATGATTATGGCTGATCCTCTATCTCAATACCATATTCCCGCTCGCTCCCCATACCCCTTGATGCCTTTTGTGTCGAGAAATCTATCTATCTCCTTCTTAGTGACTTTGTTGTGAACAATGCCACAGGACATCCACTCGTAAAGATTTAACAAAGCCTGGACTGAGGGATATTCAGGCACGTTGGACGAATACTTTAGTACCTAATGCAGACACTATACCCTGCAACAGCTTAAATGGTCCCTTTATGGGTCAAAATATCCCTTAGGTTCTTATTTTCTAACAGGTTAGATTTGAACTGTCGCCCAGATTTCCCATACCTCCTGTCAGGCCACCATAGGCTGTAGCTTGTATTCAGATCCTACCAGCTCTCCGTGTAAAATGACTGCACTGCTTCTCTCCATTATTCAAACTAACCAAGCCAGGACCACAAGAACATGAAGAGGAAGAGCAAGACAGAAAATGAGAAAGAAACAAAAAACAAAAGCTAAAAATAACTGAGTTAAATGACCTGGTCTGAATATGTGAAGATTGAAATTATTTGAATCCTTATAGATAGCACAATAATCATTCAATACTGAGTCTTCAGGTTTTTTTTGCCAATTTATCCCCTTCTCCCACTCTGAAGGCAGTGGTTTTTAAAACTGGAATATGATTCTGAAGTACCAGTCATCCTCCCGTGCCTTAGCCCATGGCCACTTATTCACTGAGCACGCCGCGTCATCGAGTGTCAGCAAGCTTTTCAACCACATTCAAAGACCAATCACAAGACGTCCAGGAAGAAGACAATGCCAATCAGGAACGTAGAAACAGAGGAACACAGGAGCAGCAGTAAGCCATTCCGCCCTCATGCCGGATCTGCAGCTCCGTTTACCCGCCTTGCTTGATACCCCTTGACCTCACAAAAACCTATCGACCTCAGTCTTGAAATTTTCAAGTGGCCTTGCATCCACAGCCTTTTGGGGGGAAAGAGAGTTAAAGATTTCCGTTACCCTCTGTGTAAAAATAAATGCTTCCTGATTTCACTGCTGAATGGCCTCGCTCTAGTTTTATTATGTCCCACTGCCTGGATTCCCCACCAGTGGAAGTCGTTTCTCCGAATCTACCCTAATGAATCCCTCCATCATATCACCCCTCAACCTTCTAAACTCAAGGGCATACAAACCAAGTTTATGGACCTGGTCCTCGTAATTTAACCCTTTAAACCCCAAGATCATTCTGGTGTATCTGCACTGTACCCTCCCAAAAGTCCAATATACCCTTCCCGAGACACAGCACCCAAAACTGAACACAGTACCCCAGACGGGGTCTGACCAAGGCTCTGTACAACTGAAGCATCACGTCCTCACTTTTGAATTCCAAACCCCTTGAGATAAAGGCCAACATTCCAATAGCCTTCTTGAACATTTTTTCCCGTGCACTAGCTTTTAAATGACGTGTGTATGCGGACACCCAAATCCCTTTGCTCCTCCACAGCTCCTAATCTCTCACCATTAAGAAAATATTCCAATCTCTCTTTCTCAGATCCAAAGTGGATGACTTCACACTTCCCCACAGTGAACGCCACCTGCCACACAGTTTTGCCCACTCGTTTAGTCTGTCTATGTTCCTTGATACCTTCCTGTGCCCATCTACACAACTCACTGTGCCTCCTAACTTGGTGTCATCTGCAAACAACTCTCTATTTCTTCATCCAAATCATTAATATATACAGTGAAAAGCTGAGGCCTGAGTACAGATCCCTGGGGAACACCCGTCACATCCCGACGGAGACCATTCCCTTTATCGCTACTTTCTGGGGGAGAAATTCGGTATCGCCCCGTTTGAGGTGCAATTATCGGCCAGGCGCAAAGTTTAGCGCCTGACACTAATTATCGCCTTCGACTGCAAACTTGGCTTCTATCGCTAAATCAGGCGCTACACACCTCTCTTAAGGCGCTAACACCGAGGGGCGAGGCGCTACCTCAGAGCGCTGGCGAAGCTCATGTGATGTCAGTTAACAATGGAACACAGACACACTGGCGCCGGCCAGTTCTTAAAGGGGAGGGTCGATCTTGCTCTCCATCCACAACCTGCTCATTGCAGCCTTGAATCTCGGCCTGGAGAGACCTGTACATCAAATCTGCTGGAAAGAACAATGGAGAGACCCAGGGAAAGAGCTCAGAGTGCAGCCCCCATCGTCTCTTCTAAATCGATGCAAGGAAGGTCAAATGAAAACCAACCTGCAAAGTGCTGCTCAGTAACCAAAACTCTTTCACACAGCGTTGAATCTCTCCAAAAGTCTCTCTCTCTCTCCGAATGCGTGGTGCAAAAATGTCGCCGACAAAAAAAGGCAGGAAGCGGCCGCCTCTAAATAGCGCTCCCCTAGTCCCTTCCCGACTGCAAAACGTTCCACTCAACCTGTCATTGCTAGCGGCAGGCGGAAAGGCAGGGGGCGCCACTCAATATCCGTTCCAGGGCACTACACACTCGACTGACGTCACAATCTGCGGGTGCAAGAGATCGTGACGGTAGTGTTTAGCGCCGCCGCAAAATGTCGGTCAATTTTGCAAGCGGCGCAAACATCACCGCGCCTGGGCGCTAGTTGCTTTGCGCTCCGTTAGCGCCCTTTTAGGTGCATGGCCTTCTTTGATCTCACAAAGGCCTTCGACACTGTCAACCATGAGGGATTATGGAGTGTCCTCCTCAAATTCGGCTGCCCTCAAAAGTTTGTCACTATCCTCCGCCTGCTTCACGACGACATGCAAGCCGTGATCCTGACCAACGGTTCCACCACAGACCCAATTCACGTACGGACTGGGGTCAAGCAAGGCTGTGTCATCGCACCAACGCTCTTCTCGATCTTCCTTGCTGCAATGCTCCATTTCACCCTCAGTAAGCTCCCCACTGGAGTGGAGCTAATTTACAGAACAAACGGGAAACTGTTCAACCTCCGTCGCCTCCAGTCCAGATCCAAGGTCGTCCCATCCTCCTGTCATCGAATTACATTATGCAGACGATGCTTGCATCTGCACTCACTCGGAGGTCGACCTCCAAACCATCGTAAACACCTTCACCGAAGCATACGAGAGCATGGGCCTTACACTAAACATCCGTAAGACAAAGGTCCTCTACCAACCTGCCCCCGCCACACAGTGCTGCCCCCCGATTATCAAAATCCACGACAAGGCCTTGGACAACGTGGACCACTTTCCATACCTCGGGAGCCTACTGTCAACAAGGGCAGACGTCGACGACGAAGTCCAACACTGCCTTCAGTGTGCCAGTGCAGCCTTCGGTCGCCTGAGGAAGATAGTGTTTGAAGACCAGGACCTCAAACCTGGCACTAAGCTCATGGTCTACAGGGCAGCAGTGATACCTGTCCTGCTGTATGCCTCAGAGACAAAGACCTTGTACAGCAGGCACCTCAAAGCACTGGAGAGGTACCACCAACGCTGCCTCCGCAAGATCCTGCAAATCCATTGGCAGGATAGGCGCACCAACGTCAATGTTCTTGCTCAGGCCAACATCCCCAGCATCGAAACTTTGACCACGCTCAATCAGCTCCGATGGACGGGTCACATTGTCCACATGCCCGATACGAGACTCCCAAAACAAGCGCTCTACTCGGAGCTCCGGCACGGCAAGAGAGCCCCAGGTGGGCAGAGGAAACACTCCAAGGACACCCTCAAAGCCTCCTTGAAAAAGTGTAACATCCCCACCAACACCTGGGAATCCCTGGCCCAAGACCGCACAAAGTGGAGGAGAAGCATCCGGGAAGGCGCCGAACACCTCGAGTCTCTTCGCCGGGAGCAAACGGAAGCCAAGCGCAGGCAACGCAAGGAGCGCACGTCAACCCAAGCACCCCACCCACCCGCCCCTTCAACCACCATCTGCCCCACCTGTGACAGAGACTGTAGGTCCCACAATTGGACTCATCAGTCACCTGCGAGCTCATTTTTAATGTGGAAGCAAATCATCCTCGGTTCCGAGGGACTGCCTAAGAAGAATAGGAGAATAGCAAAGCAACCGAGTTTTTCCCCCAATGTCGCTTACCTCCCAACCAATCTCCAACCCATGTTACAAGGTTACCTCCAATTCAATGCGCTTTTATTTTTGCTAATAATCTCTTGTGTGAAACCTTATCAAATGTCTTCTGGAAGTCCATATAGACAACATCCATAGGCACTTCCCTATCCACCATGCTAGTGACCACCTCAAAAAATTCAAATCAGTCAGACATGACTTACCTTTTACAAATCTATGCTGACTCTCTTTGATCAGCTCATACCTGTCCAAGTGCTCAGACACTCTGCCCCGATGATAGATTCCAGTAATTTCCCCATAACTGATGTTAAACTAACATATCTGTAGTTACCTAGTTCCCTTCCTTCTTAAATAATAGATTTTCCAATCCAAAAGGCACAATTCCTGAATCAGAAGATCTTTGAAAAATTAGAACCAATGCATCTGCAATCTACTGATCTATTTATTTTGATACTCTGCTAATGGAAACCATCAGGTCATGGATATTTGTCTATCTTAAATCCCACTATTTTCTCCATTTTTATATTAAATCCACTAAGTTCCTCCCCTTGACTTATTTTTAGGTTCCCTTGTCCCACTGGTGGCTGATTTTCCAATCCATAACCCAGAGGGAGTGAAGCTAATTGCAGTGTCTCCATTGGTACCCTGGTTGAGATCAACAAACTGTACCATTCTGAATTTTTTTTTTTCTTAAATTAGCCTCCCTGCTCTCTTGAAAGTTCTGACCAGTGCTGGGTATGGCTTCATGGGCATCAAGTGTCCTCCAGTGTCATGGACCAAATGGTCATTCTTCACACGCAAGCCTGTACAATGAATGCTGGCAAACTATTTCATTAGGTGGGCATCACAGATGAGCCCAGCCCTGTCCTTAACCAAAGTCCTCACACTTGCACTTTCCAGCAGACATCAGTGGATAAAGATGAAGAGTGCAACCTCCTAATGATTTCCCCCTCCCTAGCACAGGAGCATTAACAGCAATAATAGCTCCCCTACTGCTGTCTCAGCTGAGGTCAGCTAATTTGGTACTGGACGAGTGATCTTCAACACACACCACCTTCTTTTGAGCCGTCGTTTGCTATACTTTTCCACCAGGATCGACCCAAATGTAACAGAGTCACAATGCACAGGTTCTCATGGATCTCAACAGTGCCACTCACTGCAGGGGGGGGGGGGGGGGGGGGGGACAAATATTCCTCCCTCCTGTACTAAGAAGCACCTCTTATAAAGCTTACTGATTGCACAGAAACAATTCATGAAAAAAAGTACTTTCCCCAACTTTGAATTTATGCAATCTTTTCTTATTGAGCTGTGTCTAATTGATCATTTCACCATGTCTCCACTGAAGAAAAAAACATAAATATTAAACACAGCAGAATATTCCCCACTTACCAGAGTCTTATGAAGGAACCCAATTGAAGACCTTCACACAAACTCACAGACCCGCCATTTTGACGAACCTTTCTTGGCTCTGCCACAAACCCAAGGTGATGCAATTTGTCAAACTTGATCCACAAATCGGTGTCGCGCCAGCATCATGTCAGGCATGATGTCATCACAAAAGCTGGTCTGGTGCCTTGAATTGCTGCTATCAAAATGGAGGGCATGCATATTTGGTAAAAATATGACTGATGTTCTCATGTGCAAGCTCAGCATGCCTGTACCAAATCCCACCGGGTGTTATTTTAACACTCTCTTAAAATAACTTATTACATTTTAAACAAGCTAACACTGGCATTAAAATATCACAGAGCAAAATGTGGTACGAGTGCATTAAACATTCATGCAAGTACATCGCCAATTGTAATTTCTACTCGTTCGTTCCAAAAGTGGCAATTGCCACAATCAGAGCAACTATGTTGAAATCACAGATTTTTTTCCAAATTGTTGCCAATGGAATTTTAGTGTCAAGAAGTCCATTGATGAAGAAAAGCTCCTTCCAAATCTGTTTGAGTTTTATTGCAGTGATTGACTTATTGATGAACACTGTTCTTAAATCCCTGCAATTACATAAGACTATGATTCGACAGGTGCTCTTATGAACCTGATCTGAAATAGACACAATGATCATCGATAAAGGGGCACACAATTTGCAGCTACAGTCAAACAAAATTGCAGGTATGAATTATATTGCCCTTGGGTCCAGAGCATTTAACAGAAAAACACACACACACAAAAGCAGCAAGCTGCAAACGATAAACTTGAGTTGTTCAATTACCCATCTGAAATGTTAAACAATTGCCATTGCATGTTTTTTTTATATAGTTGATAAAATAACTGTCTGGATAAAATTCAAAAGCAGGCAAAGTATTACAAAATATTTACAGCATAGAAACAGGCCATTCGGCCCAACAGGTCTGTGCTAGTGTTTATGCTCCACAAGAGCCTCCTCCCGCCCCTCTTCATCTAACCCCATCAACATATCGGTTGTTCTGCCTCCCTCATGTGCTTATCTAGCTTCCCCTTGAGTGCATCCATGCTATTTGCCTCAACCACTCCCTGTGGTAGCGAGTTCCACATTCTAACCACTCTCTGGGTAAAGAAGTTTCTCCTGAACTCCCTATTGGATTTATTAGTGACTATCATATTTATGGCCCCTCATTCTGGTCTCGCCCACAAGTAGAAACATCTTCTGTGTGTCTATTCTATCAAACCCTTTCAGAATCTTGAAGACCTCCATCAGGTTACCCCTCAGTCTTCTCTTTTCTAGAGCCCTAGCCTGTTCAATCTTTATGATAAGTGTAACCTCTCAGGTTCTGGTATCATCCTAGAAAATCTTTTTTGTACCTTCTCCAGTGCCTCTATATCCTTTTTATAATATGGAGACCAGAACTGTTCGCAGTACTCCAAGTGTGGTCTGACCAAGGTTCTACACAAGTTTAACATAACTTCTCCGCTTTTCAATTCTATCCCTCTGGAAATGAACCTCAGTGCTTTGTTAGGGCCAGAATTTTCCTCTTTTTGCTAATATAGTAGATGAGCTAAAAATGGTGTAATATCAGTAGAAATTGTTAACAGACTACCCGAAGGATTCCAGCCTGTCTAAAAAGGGATTTATTAATACTAGCAAAAAGTAAGGAAAAACTAATTCATTTTGCTCTTTTAGATTCATTAATGATGAAACAACTGCACTGTCCAGTTAAAAAGTGAGTATTTTACTCCGACCAAACCTGGAGTCCGTGAGTTCAACAAAATACAAAGGATTTGAAGTAGTGAAAGAAAGAAATAGTACAAAGGAATCTTCTAGGATGAGCATAAAAAGAATAAGACTTGCAATTATATAGTGCCTTTCAAGACCACAGGATGTCCCAATTTGTGCACAGCAAGCTCCCACAAGCAGCAATGCGAGAATGACCAGACGATCTGTTTTAGTGGTGTTGGTTGAGGGATAAATATTGGCCAAGACACCGGGGCGAACTCCCCTGTTCTTCTTCAAAATAGTGCCATGGGATCTATTACATCCACCTAAGGGAGCAGACGGAGCCTCGGTTTAATAAATTTAATCCAAAAGACGGCACCTCCGACAGTGCAGCACTCCCTCAGTACTGCCCTGGAGTATCAGCCTGGATTTTTGTGCTCAAGTCTCTGGAGTGGGACTGTGAACCCACAACCTTCTGACTCAGAGGCAAGAGTGCTGCCCACTGAGCCACAGCTGACATAGCCTAGCACCTTTAGAGGGTATATTGCTGAGGAGCTGGAGGACAGGACAGCCTTGAAGGGAACAGGAAGTGCACAACTCACATCAAGTGCCTCAACAGATTGAGTTACCCGGGCACAGCAAATAAGTAACGCATAAGGAGGCTCAGGTGCACCAGAATGGATAGGCAGTCCCTTTGCAACAAAAGACCTGAAAAAGAGACAATCCATCATGTACTACAAGTGGCAGTGAAGGTCACTGCTGCCTTCAATGTTTATGCTGCAGGGACAACAGAGGAGTGCTCTATATATAATATATAGTGAGTTATTTCTGGCCATATGATCCAGTACCTGTTACATGCTGTGCCTTCCCGTTATGTACCAATTTTGCCTTTAAACATAAAAGGTAGTGGGGATTGAGATAGGATGATTTAGTGTATCCTTAAACACGTGATCTAAGGTGACACTTTAGTGCAGTTGTGAGGGCTTGCTGCGGTGTTGGAGGTGCCGTCTTTCGAAATGTGGTGTTAACTGAGGCCCCTCAGGTGGATGTGAAAGATCCCTTAGCACTATTTGAAGAGCAGGGACATTCTCCTGGGATACCAGCCAACATTTATCCTTCAACCAACGCAGATTATTTGGTCAGTGATCACACTGTGGGACCTTGCTGCATGCAATTTGGCTGCCATGTTTTCCTATATTACAACAACTGACTATATTTCAAAAGTAATTCATTGGTTGTGAAACACTTTGGGACGTCGTGAGTGGAGGGTGCTTTATAAATGCAAGTTCCTTCTTTCCTTCCTTAAGTACATTTACCGGGAATTTCCTTGGGGATGCTCCCAATCGACCACTGTAACTGGTGGATAGACACAGAATCTGGGTTTCCACCATTTTTTTGGTGAAGTTACAGCAGCCGATCAGGAGAATCCACAAGGAAATTCCCAATTATTTCTTCCCCTCCCCCTCCCCCTCCCATAATGGCATGTATAGGGTCATCCATGCCCGTTACCTCTAGACTTGATAATCCAATGCACTTCTGGTTGGCCTCCCACATTCTAGCCTACGTAAACTTGAGGTCATCCAAAACTCGGCTTCCCGGGTCCTAACTCGCACCAAGTCCCGTTCGCCCATCACCCCTTGTGCTCACTGACCTACATTGGCTCCTGGTTAAGCAGCACCTCGATTTCAAAATTCTCATCCTGGTTTTCAAATCCCTCCATGGCCTCGCCCCTCCCGGTCTCTGTAATCTCCTTCAGCCCCACAACCACCACCACCACCACCCAACCCAGAGATATCTGCATTCTTCTAATTCTGCCCTCTTGAGCATCCCTGATTATAATCGCTCAACCATTGGTGGCTGTGCCTTCTGTTGCCTAGGCCCTAAGCGCTGGAATTCCCTGCCTAAACCTCTCTGCCTCGCTACCTCTCTGTCCTCCTTAAACCCTACCTCGTTGACCAAGCTTTTGGTCACCTGCCCTAATTTCTCCTTATGTGGCTCAGTGTCAATTTTTTTGTCTTATAATACTCCTGTGCAGCGCCTTGGGATGTTTTACTATGTTAAAGGCGGTATATAAATACAAGTTGTTGTAATTGCCATAACCCGGCTATTTTTACTACCTTACTCGGCACATTGTTGCCAACACTGCATCAATATAACATCTTTTATATACTTCTTAAAAACAACTTTCCTCCATGCCCATATTTAGCCCATGTTGGTATTCGACAATAATATCAACCTTTCTTTAAATTGTGCAATTTCTTCGACCTCCCACCAGACGTTCAGCGCTGTGACAAGAGTTCACTCTCTCAGCGACAAACTGCTATGCTTGTCATATTTAGGCAAAGAATTAGGCTAAATACTAGGAAGTATTTCTTTTCACAGAGTCATCGCCTTACTGAAGCATGTGGCGAGTACGAATTCACTGCAGTCCCTCAAAAGGGAGCGGGGCAAGTTCCTGAGAGAAAAGGATATTTCCATTTATATAGAGGGCAAGTTGCGGGTTAGCTGGGGCTCCAAGGATTTGAGTTACCGCCACTTCCTGCAGCTTTGCTCGCTTTCCTTATGGAGTCGGAGAGGAATTTCCCAGAGTTTTTCCTAAATTGACCTCAGGTTTTTTTGGGGGGCATCTCCCAGGATCGGGAGGTGGGGAGGGAGGTCAATGGTGTACATGGCTGATGTGTCTGGATGGAGCAGGTTTGATGGATCAGATGGTCTTTTCCCCTCCTTTTCTTGTGCTTGATGGTATTAAGTCAAGTTTATCTCTGTTCTGTAATACTCTACTAAAATTGTGCATTCCACAGCTACGTTAATATCCTAACATTATACTTAATAAAGTGTTTCAGAAACATCAAAGGATCATTATTGCAAGTACGTCACGACTAGCTATTTTTTCATTACTGCCAATGTAATTTCATTCTCTGGAAGTGCATGTTTAGAATTTGTGCATTCCCACAATTCCATTTGCATGGTGTAAATTGGACTGGGAATGGGTATTCCTCCCATATTTTGGATCCCCATCGTCATGTCAGTGCCCCCTATTAAAATTTGGGGGCGGGGTTGACAGGGAACCGTGCAGCAAAAGTACAAACAGCAGGTGCACCAGCTGCCATTCATTCAGCACCTTCCCAACAAACGATTGGCTTTTTGATGCAGGTTGTTGCAGGAAGAGGGGGGACGGCATTAAACGACAGCACATAACGAGGCAGTTTTCTCACTTTGTTCTGCCGGCAGGGAGCCCTGGACATGGGCAGCAAATATCAGATATTCAGGTGCACGCCGCACCTGATTTTCCGACTGTTTAAAACTGCTGGTGGGAAAATTGTTGACTTTGCACCATCAGAGCAATGCTCTGTGCCCACGGCACACAGTCAGCAATTTACCAACGCTTACAACAGTGACTACACTTCAAAAGTGCTTAATTGGCTGTAAAGCGCTTTGGGACGTCCTGAGGTCGTGAAAGGTGCTATATAAATGCAAGTCTTTACCCTCCACAGATTCAGCTTGGCTCAGTTAGTAGCACTCTCACCCACGAGTCAGGCGGTGTTGGTTCTTGCTCTACTCCAGGTCCGGAGCGCAGTACCTAAGCTGCTACAGGTGGAATCTCTTGGGTGAAACAATGAAACCAAGGCCCCCTTCGGCCTGTTCTAGTGGTTCAAGCGGGTACCGAGGCTCCACTGCACTGTTCAAAGAACAGGGCGTTCCTCCCAATCACTACCAAAAATAAAGTAACCGGTCAGTCATCTCATTGCTGTGTGGCATCTTGCTGTGTGCAAAATGGATGCCCTCTCTGCTCACAGAACAGTCACTGCACTGCAAAGTCATTGACTGGGAGCAAAAGATGGATATATTTCTCAGGAGGTGCGTTATAAATGGGAGAGTCTCTGTCAGGATGTAATTATTCTAGGTCTGAAAAACAGAACAATCAACAAGCTTTAACTATTACAATTTTAGCACATGTATGCGATAATATTCAGCAAACCCTGATATTGCAAATTCCCTTCACCCAGTTACTCTTCCGGAAGTGTAACCTTGATTCTCCATTAAAAAGGTCAGTGTTAAGACCCTTAACCTTGGCGCCATTGATCAAAAAACTTTACTGGCTCCAAGTTAGCATCAGAGGATTATTCTGGTGGTGATACAGCAGGGCCAGTGAACAATGCATTACCGGCATTTCCCATTAAAGTCCGCTTCAAGTGACTGGCCGAGAATTAATACGGAGGCATATTTATGGAAAAAAAATGGGAATGGGAGGAGCTAAACTAAATATTGAGTGAATTCCATAAAACGTCGCACAGATCTAAACGCCACACCGATGACCACGACACAGAATGTGTGCTGGAGCTGGGAGGTGTGTCGCGTCTGTTTCCATTCAATCCGTCACTTTCCTGCCTTCAATCTTGCAACGAGATTTTTTTTTTTTAAGTACATTTCAGACAAGACAATCTGTACGAGTTGAGCTCGATATAATACAGCCAGTCACCTGCCCAGGTGGCGCTCCCATTCATGCTCACATTCAATGGATTTTTTTTTTTTGCACTTCCCAAAGAATAATAGGGTGTTTCAAGTCATTTTTGCGACATCAGAATGACCCGTCCACTTCCCCCCCACCCCCTGCTCAAAGCGACTGACAGCTGGGTTCAACTTACTCTGTTGCTAAAAACTGCGCACATCAGAGCACAACATGAAGCGGCTACGTGACAAACTCCAGGGGGATGCCTCCCCCTCCCGAAACATCAGGCGCCAGTTGATTTTTTTTGGGAGGAGGGGAAATCGATAAATTCATGAAACAACAACAACAATTTTAAACGAGTCTCCCTCCGCTGTCAGTGGAGGTGAAAGCGCCTCGTCCGCTCCGGTGTCGAGATGGCACCGGGGTCAGCATCCAAATATAGCAACAAAAATCAGGTCCTGCGATCAGGACAAAATCGCTCAATAAAAACACGCAAAAAATACACATTATGCGTCTGAGATTTTAAAATCAACAGAAATGCAAATGTTTGGATCTCTGCCTGAATACAATTCGCTGTGAGGTGGGATAGTGTGTGTGTGCTATTTGAGAAAGGTCACTGAATGAAGATCGCGAGAGAGAGAGAGAGAGAAAGGGGGATCTTAAAACAGAGAGGGGAGAGAAAGAAAGAGAGAGGGAGAGATTGCACTTACCAAAGTGAGAAGGAGAAGTAGCGATCTGTAGAAATGCAAGGAAGGGTTTGGTCCAGGAGCTGTACCCAGCCGCAAATAGAGAGAGAGAGAGAGAGAGAGCGAACGGAAAATGACGAGTGGGCTCGGCTCAAGTGTGTCGGAGAATAAAATATGCAGAGGGCGTGAGAGTGGTGTGTGTGACCAAACCTGACTCACAGGCAGAGCAGCTCATCCACCGAGCTACCGCAGGAGGTTAAAATCACTTCAATTAAAAAAAAAATCACCTCTTCCCCCAAACAAACTAAAAAAAAAAAAATTATTGGTTTAAAATAAAAGGAGTGAAAAATAGAAGGGACGGGACAGGTTGGTGGGCAAGTCAGCCGCCTCACAAAGACCGCAGCGATACTACGCAGCTTCTGATGTTCAATAAATATATTAAATCCGACGAAGGACATGAATCTACACCGACACGTCCCGTTCAATTGGGCTACAACACGTTTATAACGTGTCAGGGGCTTCTACTATCCCCCCAAGTGATCAGAGACCTCAATGTCCAGGGAGGGAGGCAGCTGTGAATTCTAATCAGCAATTTATAGCTTCCATCCGTTTGTCAAAAAACTAAAATTAAAGAAAGAATTCAAACGGTGCAATGTCATTGTATTGAGAGGTTTTATAGGTAGGTTCGTGTTCCTGGTCCAACAGCCGAGGTGTGAGGTCAAAGCTCTCCCAGCCCCAGTACCTGAAGCAATGCCATTTTTATGAAGTAGGATTTCAGTGTTTTGAGTTCATTTTGAATACGCAAGTGCCGAAAGGAGAGCCGGTGCAGCAGCGAGTCTGCACCACCAGTCACATCATTGTGTTTGTATATATTGTATAATAAACAACCCACTGTTACCCGCCCATTTACTTTAATGGGAGGAAATTCGCGGTGTTGCCACCGCATTGAAGGCATAATAAATAATGTGCAAATTTCACTTTTGCTTGATTTGTTCCAATTTCATAATTCATAAATAGTGACAATTCAAAACTCTTAACTATGACCCGTGAGCAAAATCTACCAATTAAAAAACCAAAATCATGTTTTTTCCCCCCAGAAATCCATCACCTGCCATTGTTCTTTTTCAAGCTCAAATATCCAATGCTCAAAATAAGGATTCCAACATAAAACATTATATATTTCACAACGCCATGATTAAAGTTACCTATAAAATTGACTTTTGTGGTTTTGCAGTACCTTTGTCAATATTCTTACTCTCTGAGGCCTCAGCCTCTCGCAGAGCTGGTATTTTGCCCAGATTCTACCCATTCTTTCCATTTACTGGGATTAACTGATTACACCTGTTCCTACAATTCCCAGGAAACAACAGTCTGAGGGGGTGCAGGGTGAAGAATTTCCCAGCGTGCATCAGTATGAAGCTCTCAGTACAATGGGAAGTCTGCCTTTCTGGAGATGGGCACCAATTCCGCACTAGAAAGAAAGACTTGCATTTATATAGCGCCTTTCACAACCACCGGATGTCCCAAAGTGCTTTAGAGCCAATTTTGAAGTGTAGTCCCTGTTGTAATGTAGGAAACACAGCAGCCAATTTGCACACAGCAAGCTCCCACAAACAGCAATGTGATAATGACCGGATAATCTGTTTTAGTGATGTTGATTGAGGGATAAATATTGGCCCCAGGACACCGGGGATAACTCCCCTGCTCTTCTTCGAAATAGTGCCGTGGGATCTTTTACATCCACCCGAGAGAGCAGACGGGGCCTTGGTTTAACATCTCATCCGAAAGATGGCACCTCCGACAGTGCAGCACTCCCTCAGCACTGCACTGGAGCGTCAGCCCAGATTTTTGTGCTCAAGTCCCTGGAGTGGGACTTGAACCCACAACTTACTGACTCAGAGGCGAGAGCCACTAGGGTTGTCTACTCTGGTTGGGTATTTTCCGGGTGGTTTCATCACATGACCTCTCACCTCAAACCACCCCACACACCCGCCATTGGTCCATCCTCCAGGCACACTGCCCACCCACGCCATTTTAGAAGGGAACAGACTGTTACCCAATTTGGTTAATCTTGACTGTCAGTGAAACATCCTTTTTTCCCCCATCGCCAATTGTTTTTATAACTAATAAATGAAAGCGGTGAAAGAAATTTTTTTAAAAACACAATTTTGTTTAATGCCCTTATAATTTTTCACCCGGGTTGCTCACCGAAGTGCCCTGGAGATTAAGCTTCAATTCCTGGAGACACCAGGACAATCCTGAAGGGTTGGCAACACCCCAGCAAACTGGTCTCTTTGTAAGCAGCGGGAGTCTGCTCCACAAGAGTACTAATTCTGCCCTATTCCCCGCTCACCTAACTCCTTCCTGGCATTGCCTGGCCTTGCCCACCTTGTACCATCACGGCCTGTTTCCTAGCTGCCCTTGCCCACCTCCAGCCCGGAGTTATGCCCATTCCCAGCCTGTGTGGCCTTTTGCTCCAACCTATTGCCAGTCAGTCAGGCTGTTTCCTGACTGGAATGTTGGTTTTTGGCATGACGCGCACACATTTGCCAAATGTATTCAAAACTCCGGTCAGCTGATTCCAAGACCACCTTCCCACTGCTGCCAGACTTTGGAACACTTTGGCACTCTTCCCCAGTGCTATTAGACCGTAGGACGCCAACTCACCGTGCTGACAGCCCCAAGCATCCACCCTAGTTCTGCAAGACCATTGGACCCCCCTACATAGTGCTGCAATACCCCAGGCCCAGCCCTTCCCCATATTGTAGACGACAGGCCCTCCACCCAGTACAGACAGACTCCAAAAGCCCCCACCACTTATGCTTCCATGCCCCAGCCCATCTCCAGATTTAGAAAGTGATGTATAGATTTTATATAAAACTAGATATATATATATATATGTCAATCATCCTTCACATTTCAAAGTGTTGCACTTTGTTACAGGGAGCACTTAAAGTAATGGCTTCAAAAGGACAAGCCAATCACCCAGAGGTCCATATCACCAGTTAAGCAGCACAACCAGACTCCAGGCCACACAGCAATGCACAGGGGATCTAGCTGCGTACAGCAAAGTGTTTTGTGGGCTTACCTAATTAGTCATAGAGTGAATGGTGTGGTACTGAACCATATAAGTCAGAAAGGTCCAGGCTTTGATCTGTCCAGAGTTAGCTGATTTCAATCAGAGTAACAGTGGGAATGCTACAGTTGGCCTCGGCACTCTGGAACTTGGGAAGGAAACATTAGCCAAAGAACTCCGCTGGAAAGTGTATGTTGTGTAAATGGCGGGGAAGCACGAGGTTGGGCTTTGCCGTCACGCCAAGCGCCCCTCCCACTGGTTGTCATTACCAAGCAGTGGTGTTTACTCTTTTTAGAGTATCCCTTAGGCTATGGGAGAGGAAGCAGGGAGGGAAGAAGGAGTTGCATTTGTACAGCACGTTTCATAATGTCAGGACATCCCAAAGCGCTTTACAGCCAATGAAGTACTTTTGAAGTGTAGTCACTGTTGTAATGTAGGAAGGACACTGGACTTGCACCCCGTCTCCCCAGGAAAAGTTCCTCGTGTCTAGATTTGCTCCTAACAACCAGCATGGAATTTCAGGGAGAGGTATGTCTTTATTACAGTTACCCCCAGCATTACATTGTCATTATTATCACTTAGTTTTTAATGAACTCAAAAGGTTTAGCATAATCTGTGGAAGAATGCAACTCTCGTCTCCTCAGCTGCCAAGTGACTGGCATCTCTTATGATGCAGATAATGTGGAAACAGATGTAAACTAGCTTGACTTCAGTGGGTTCTCACATAATTAATATAACTTGTAATCAATGCAGTAGAAGCTATATGTCTCTTTGCATACACAATGGACACCGTGGGATATGTAGGTTATTTCACTAGTAAATAAGATCATAATCCTTTCACTACTTTGTCACTGATGAGCTGTGTAGTGTAGAATCAGAGTAAATTGCTTGTTTCATTACCCTCCTACTGTGCATCCTCTAAATCTTATTTATTTTACATTTATGACAGAGCGGCTTCGTTCACTGGCACGTCCTCTCTATGTGAGTATTGTACTTCTGCAAAACAGTGTTCATTATTTTCCTTAATACCTTTTCTTATTGTTGGTGGATGTTGTTTGGGGATGGAAAATGCAAATCTGGAATATCACTTTAAATTAAATAGCAAATGTAGAACAAGAGGTCATTGATTCTAACTAGTAAAAGGCACGTTTAAGAATGTCAGGAAATTGTTCTTTACACCAACAGTGAGTAGTTAATGTGTGGAATGGACTTCCAGGAAGATTAGTAGAAAGTTGGAAAGGGGGGGGGGGGAGCGAATTTTAGGATCTTTCTGGGTGGATGAACTATCTTTAACTATCTTGTGATTAACCTGATCCAATGTCATAAAATCATAAACTGTCCCCCCCTCGCGACACACAGCAGCTCAGGAAAACTTGGCCATCCCATGCAAAAAATCATGCAAAAGTGTACAGGAAATTTCTGTTAAGGTGAACAATACTAAACTAGATATACATATAAAATGAAACTATATTGGAGAGTGTGTCTATAGCTGGAACTTAGGGGCTCAGGTGAATAATGATTACTGAGGACTTGTACAGATTTGGCAAATTGTGTTGGGATGCCAAGGGAAAAATACAGAGACTTCCCATGACTGTTTCAACCTTGTACAGAAAGTGATGGTTAACTCTAAATTTGAACTTCAGCCTTGCACTGCTGTTCCACTGTCCATTCCCTGTGATGGTACTTTTTTATGAACGGTCAGTTTCCCCATGTCCTTTTCTTTCTCGCAACTTTATTAATGCCATTAATTGCACTGTGCATATTATGCAACCTTAAAAACGCTAAAGTAATGGTGAGGGGCTGGCTCCAAGTAAGCCAGTCTATGCTGTGCTGAGCTGTAAACTACAAGCAGCGTTATCAATGTCACACATGCAGTACTTGCTATTCAAACAGGATGGATAAAATGGTAGAGAGAAGAAAGCAGCAAACATCAACTTCACAGTTATGAAAAAAGTGCTGAATGACCATAAGGAAATCTGTAAAGTGTACTGGCAATTGTCTAAATGTATGAGCTGTTGATATGTTGAAATTGAAGAGAGACGACTATCCTTGGCCAAATGGTCTGAACAAGTACATAGGATGCAAGACCTGCAGTGTGAACAAAATAGTAAAATATTTTACGGGCACATCAATAAAAAAAGGAAGGTTGGGATGGGAATAGGGCCATTAAGGGGTGGACAGGATAATACCACAGTAACAATAGAGAGATGGCAGAAATATTAAATAATTATTTTGCTTCAGTATTCACCAGGGAGATAGAACAAGTGGACATGACATTGGATGATGAGATTAGTAATGAGGTAAGTGCATTTAAAATAAAAAGAGGAGATATATTAAATAAACTAATCAAACTCAAAGAGGATAAAACCCCTGGTCCAGATGGATTGCATCCACGCATTTTAAAATAATCTAGGGAAGAGATAGCAGAGGCATTATGACACATATTTAATAACTCATTAGAAAAAGGTGTAGTGCCAGAGGACTGGCAGATAGTGAACGTAATACCTATATTTAAGAAGGGGGATAGAACATGTCCAGGGAATTATAAAGGAAAGCTTAACATCAGTGATAGGAAAAATAATGGAATCCCTACTAAAGGAGAAAATAGAAGAACATCTAGAAACCAAAAACATAGTAATGAATAGTTAGCATGGATTTCAAAAGGGAAGTCTTGCTTGACCAACCTCATTGAAATTTTTTGCAGAGGTAACAGAGAGAGTAGACAAGGGTAATGCAGTAGATGTAATTTATCTAGATTTTCAAAAGGCTTTCGATAGGTACCCCATAATAGACTGATGAACAAGGTCAGAGAATGCGGAGTCAGGGGACATGTAGCAGAATGGATTGTTAGCTGGCTGCAAGACAGAAAGCAGAGAGTGGGAGTAAAGAGTAGCTATTCACAGTGGCAGAAGATGAGTAGTGGTGTCCCACAAGGATCAATGCTGGGACCACTGTTGTTCAAAATTTATATTAACGATTTAGACTTTGGAATAATTTCTAAGTTTGCGGATGACACCAAATTGGGGGGGGATATTCAATACTGAGGAGGACGGCAACAAATTACAGGAGGATATCAATAAACTTGCAGAATGGGCATATAATTGGCAAATGAAGTTCAACACAGATAAATGTGAGGTATTACATTTTGGTAGGAAGAATAGGGAGGTCACTTATCACTTGGAGGGTGTGAGTCTAGGTGGGCTAGAGGAACAAAGGGAACTCAGAGTACAAATACACAAATCACTAAAAGTAGCGACACAGGTTAGCAAGGCCATAAAAAAAGCAAACCAAACACTAGGGGCTGGATTTTGTGAATGGAGACAAGTTGGAGTTGGGACTGCTGCTTGTCGTGTCCATGTCCCGCCTCCATCCTTGTCTGACCAACCAGAGGGATTTTCCCCTGATTGACCTTGTTAAGCCCGCCCTGCGGGCTCAGCAGGCCAATTAGGGAGGAAGTCACTGACAGAGCACGTCAACGTCAGATGTGCTATCTGTCAAGACTTCTCGAAAGAAGAAATGTCAGCGTTTGACGGCTCTGCGAAGCTGTCAAACACTGACATTCTCTGTAGATTGATGAGTCTTTGTGTTCAGGACACATCAAACCTTTCAACTTTGTAAATTTCACATGGCTGTTGGTTCGGAGGATCCAACAGCCAGTCTGTGAAATCGAAAAGGAGGATGTCGGCTCTCCCGATCCAGCGCAGCTGAAGGCTGTAGGAAGGAAACAAGGTAAGTGAACATTTTTAAAAACTTATCACTCACCTTACATACTTACCACTCCACACTTGCACCCATCACTCACCTCTACATCTTACTTCCAGGTTCCTCCGACCGCCACAGACTTCCTTCATGTCTCCTCCAACTCAACAGGCAGTTAAAATGATTAAATGCCTTTCCCGCCTCCAGGAGACGGGACCCGAAACTACACAACTTCCCGCCTCCTGGCAAAAGGGCACGGAGGCGGGATGGGGACGGGTTTGCCATCCGCCCCCACTTTCTGCTACTTTACCGGCAGTCCCGCCTCCATGCCCGCCTCCTCGGGGCTGAGAAAATCCAGCCAACGGGTTTATTTCTAGAGGGATAGAATTGAAAAGTAAGGAAGTTATGCTAAACCTTGGTTAGACCACACTTCGACTACTGAATACAGTTCTGGTCGCCATATTATAAAAAGGATATAGAGGCCCTGGAGAGGGTGCAGAGAAGATTTACAAGGATGATACCAGAGATGCGAGGGTATACAGATCAGGAAAGGATGAACAGGCTGGGTCTCTTTTCTCTTGAAAAAAGGCTGAGGGGTAACCTAATGGAGGTCTTTAAAATTATGAAAGGTTTTGATAAGAGTGGATACAGAGAGAATGTTTCCATCTGTGGGGAAGAGCATATCTAAAGGCCATCAATATAAGATCGTCACCAAGAAATCCAATAGGGAATTCAGAAGAAACTTCTTTACCCAAAGAGTGGTGAGAATGTGAAACTCGCTACCACAGGGAGTGGTTGAGGCGAATAGTATCGATGCATTTAAGGGGAGGCTAGACAAGCATATGCAGGAGAAGGGAATAGAGGGTTACGCTGATAGATTTAGATGAGGAAAGACGGGAGGAGGCTCGAGTGGAGCATAAACGCCGGCATGGACTGGTTGGGCCGAATGGCCTGTTTCTGTGCCGTATATCCGATGTAATCCTGTGTGTGCTATCAATTTATTCAAAAGTCTCAATGTCAAGCAAGTGGCAGCAATTTTGCATACTATACAACGGGAAAACCAGACCTGCTTAATTCTAATCTTTGTGAAAGAAGGTATTGGAAAATACACAAACTCATTGCCTACAACACAACAGTCAAGACTCTGGAGGAAAATAAAAAGAGGTTATGGAAAGAGTTTTGTATCTGAATTGGATTCCACCACAAAGGGTTTAACCTAAAAAAAGGTGGGTTGGGGGCGTGTGGGTAGTTAAAGTGTTAAGGCGTGACATCAATCCGCTGCCAGGAAGCGGGTCATCTATTTAAATATTATAATGAGGCTGGCAGCCTCTGCTTTAACCTCCATTGTGTATTTAACTTTAGCTGGTCGGTTCTGCATGCCTTGCAAAACCCGTCAGCTAAAGCAAGGCGAGGACTGCTGGATCCAGCTGGTAAGTGCCTTCAGAGTTACCTCCTGGATCTAGCAACCCTACCTAACCCACCCCCTACGATCGGAGACCCCCCCCACAAGGCCTCCAATTCCCCCCAGGCCACCAATCCCCAAGGCCTCCGATCCCCCGGGCCTCCGATCATAGAAACATAGGAGCAGGCCATTCGGCCCTTCGAGCCTGCTCCACCATTCAATATGATCATGGCTGATCCTCTATCTAAATACCATATTCCCGCTCTCTCCCCATACCCCTTGATGCCTTTTGTGTCTAGAAATCTATCTATCTCCTTCTTAAATATATTCAGTAACTTGGCCTCCACAACCTTCTGTGGTAGAGAATTCCACAGGTTCACCACCCTCTGAGTGAAGAAATTTCTCCTCATCTCAGTCCTAAATGTCCTACCCCGTATCCTGAGACTGTGACCCCTCGTTCTAGACCCCCCCCAGCCAGGGGAAACATCCTCCCTGCATCCAGTCTGTCTAGCCCTGTCAGAATTTTATACGTTTCAATGAGATTCCCTCTCATTCTTCTAAACTCTAGTGAATACAGGCCTAGTCGACCCAATCTCTCCTCATACGACAGTCCTGCCATCCCCGGAATCAGTCTGGTGAACCTTCGCTGCACTCCCTCTCTGGAAAGTATATCCTTTCTTAGGTAAGGAGACCAAAACTGCACATAATACTCCAGATGTGGTCTCACCAAGGTCCTGTATAACTGTAGTAAGACATCCTTGCTCCTGTACTCAAATCCTCTTGCAATGAAGTCCAACATACCATTTGCCTTCCTAACTGCTTGCTGCACCTGCATGTTTGCTTTCAGTGACTGGTGTACAAGGACACCCAGGTCCCTTTGTACATCAACATTTCCCAATCTATCACCATTTAAATAATACTCTGCCTTTCTATTTTTCCTACCGAAGTGGATAACGCATATGTGCAGAACAATTTACTTGCTTTTGGCAGTGATAGTGCTAGTGCAGTGCTAGACAGAAAAGCAGCATTTTGCCAATATCTTTCTGGTAAATATCCAGACGTCATTACATGCCATTGACGCATTCACAAGACTAAATTAGCAGTTGGAGATGCTATTGATGTGAATGGGTTCAATCATTTTCACACATTTACAGGTACATTTTTGCAATCTGTAAAGTCATTCAACTAAAATTGATTGCAAGAATGTGCTAAAGGTCTAGATTTACTGCTAAATAAAATTAAGACATATATTAAGAACTAGATGGGTTGCAAGCTCATGTATCACAGCGTAAGACAAAGGTCCTCTACCAACCTGCCCCTGCCACACAGTACTCCCCCCCGATTATCAAAATCCATGACAAGGCCTTGGACAACGTGGACCACTTTCCATACCTCGGGAGCCTACTGTCAACAAGGGCAGACGTCAATGACGAAGTCCAACACTGCCTTCAGTGTGCCAGTGCAGCCTTCGGTCACCTGAGGAAGAGAGTGTTTGAAGACCAGGACCTCAAACCCAGCACCAAGCTCATGGTCTACAGAGCAGTAGTGATACCCGCCCTCCTGTATGCTTCAGAGACATGGACCATGTACAGCAGGCACCTCAAAGCACTGGAGAGGTACCACCAACACTGCCTCCGCAAGATCCTGCCAATCCATTGGCAGGATAGGCGCACCAACGTGTGTTCTCGCTCAGGCCAACATTCCCAGCATCGAAGCTTTGACCACGCTCGATCAGCTCCGATGGACGGGCCACATCGTCTGCATGCCCGATACGAGACTCCCAAAACAAGCGCTCTATTTGGAGCTCTGACATGGCAAGAGAGCCCCAGGTGGGCAGAGGAAACGCTTCAGGGGCACCCTCAAAGCCTCCTTGAAAAAGTGCAACATCCCCACTGACACCTGGGAATCCCTGGCCCAAGACTGCACAAAGTGGAGGAGAAGCATCCGGGAAGGCGCCGACACCTCGAGTCTCTTCGCCGGGAACAAGCGGAAGCCAAGCGCAAACAGCGGAAGGAGCACACATCAGCCCAAGCACCCCACCCACCTGCCCCTTCAACCACCGTCTGCCCCACCTGTGACTCATCAGTCACCTGAGAACTCATTTTTAGTGTGGAAGCAAGTCATCCTCGGTTCTGAGGGACTGCCTAAGAGAGAGAGAGAGATCAGTGTGTGCTGTATGGAATAAATTTGAGGCACTCCATGCTCATTTCCTTACTGCTTCAGAAGAGAAGAGACAAAGTGAAGATAGAACTACATACAAAAGAACATTGACAAGACTGCAGTCTCCTAAATTCAATCACAGGATTTGGAAATTATGTGTGGTGCCCTTTATCAATTGTTTCTGCTTTCAAAGTTATTATAAAAGCAGGAAAGCACATTTATTTATGCCGAGCAGCTACTAAGATGTACAGTACAAAATGTAGAGACTATGAAGATGAACCCAGGCAAAAAGACACTGGAAGCAAAAAAACGTAGCTCTAAAAAGTCAACTGACAAGTGTCCCTTCAGTCTCTCATAGATAACATGCTGACTTCACCCAGCTTGATAAACTGCACAAGAGCTCGATTATTTGCTACTCTTGCAGTAAGGACACGGAAATAATGGAGACAGAGAACATCTTGTTGCGGAGATAATGAGATGCTGCATCTACATTACTGGCCACCAAATATGTCTATGGCTGTGCTGAGGAACAAGTAGAATCTTTGTGTAAAAGGTTTAAACTTGCTCTACAGATGATTTAATAAAAACACCTATTGTGACTTCAGAGAGATGCTGAAATTAATTGCCTCAAGAACTTCTGCCATTAATTAACTATGCAAAGGTGATATCTTCTTCTATGGCTGAGTGTGAGCGTGGCTTTAGCCACGTGAACTTAATGATCACAACATGCCCTATGCTGCTAGTCAGGTCTGTACCTTCCCTGATGTTTATCGAACTCCAGGGGTCTCCAATCCATACAGGGGATCCAGAGCCATGTGTGAAGGCTTGGCTTTGATCTCACAAGACTGCAGATGTCAGCAGAACTCAGAAGCTATATTCAGACTGGTTACACAGACCCTGTGGCGGTTTCTTTGAACAGTGGCTATGTGCCTTTTATAAATTTGTAATGGAATTTGTTATGTAGATAATGCTTTCTCATAATATCCTGCAGTGTCGTGTAATATCGATTGTACAGTTTATTTTGTAATGGGGTGTCGCAATATTGGCCCAGAAATTTGGGTCGGAGGCTTCCCGCGGGTGCAAGCCTCCGACCTGCACTTACCTAGCGCGCCGGCCGTTGTGCAGTGGGATTCCGATCCTGGGCCTCCTCCAACTGCCGGCGCGCAGTGCTTGCGTATCCCAGGGGCGCAGTTAGTTCGAAGCGTCCCCTGGGATCACGTGGGCCATGGAGAGCCAATGGTAGCAGGGAATGCTCCATTCATAAGTTTGACAGGAAGGGCTGTCAAAACTATAAATACTATAAGCCCCAAAACATCACTAAAACTTCAAATAAATAATTTTTTAAAAATCACATTTTTAAAATAACTATAAATTACATAAAATAACTATTTTAAACAATAATTTAAATTTTTGAAAAAATTAATTACATTTTCTAACAGGGCTAAAAATAAACTTACCTTTCTCTAAAGTATTTCAAAATAATAAACCTGTGGAAAAAATGTTTTAATTTTAATTAATTCACCACTTACCTTGTTAAAAGCAGGCCTTGCGCCTGCTTTTTAAAAGTGTAACTGCTGGAGACTTACCTTCCCGGAGAAACCTGGAAAAAAAACGTAAGTTCAATGCGCACGCGCTGCCTCTCCGGCGCACGCGTTCGACCTCTGAACTCCTTCCTTTAAGGGAACGGAGACCCGAATTTCTAGGCCAATCAAGGAGTCAATTACTGCAGTAAGGAGGGATGATATCTTAGCAGGTTCCTCTAATGAGGCCGTATGGGTAGAACTTAAAAACAAAAAGGGGGCACTTTGCTGGGAGTGTACTATAGGCCCCCAAACAGTCAAGGGGAGATAGAAGAACAGATATGTAGGCAAATTTCAGAGAAGTGTAGAAATAATAGGGTAATAATAGTAGGGGAGTTCAACTTCCCCAATATTAACTGGGATAGTCAGAGTGTGAAAGGCTTAGAGGGTGCAGAATTCTTAAAGTGCATCCAGGAGAGCTTTTTGAGCCAGCAGGTAGAAAGTCCTACAAGAGAGGGGGTGGTACTGGTCCGAATTCTAGGGAATGTAGCCGGGCAACTGGTAGAAGTGTCAGTAGGAGAGCATTTTGGTGACACTGACCATAATTCGGTGAGATTTGAGGTAGTCATGGAAAAGGACAAAGATGGATTGGAAATAAAGGTTCTAAATTGGGGGAAGACCGATTTTAATATGATAAGGCAGGATCTGGCCAAACTGGACTGGGATCAGCTATTTGTAGGAAAATCCAAATCAGAGCAGTGGGAGTCATTCAGAAAGGAAATAGAGAGAGTACAACACCAACATGTTCCCATAAAGGTCAAGGGTGGGACCAACAAGTCCAGGGAATCCTGGATGTTATACAAGAATGGATTAGAAAAAAAGGGAGGCTTTTGGCAGATACAAAGGACTAAAAACAGTGGAAGCCCTAGAGGAGTATAGAAAGTGCAGGGGGGTACTTAAAAAATAAATTAGGAGAGCGAAGAGGGGGCATGAAAAAGCACTGGCGGACAAAATAAAGGAAAATCCTAAGGTGGTTTATAAGTATATTAAGGGCAAGAGGATAACCAGGGAAAGAGTAGGGCCCATGCAATCTGTGTGTAGAGCCGGAAGATGTAGGTGAGGTTTTAAATGAATATTTTGCATCTGTGTTCACTGTGAAGAGGCATAGAAATCAGGCAGGGGGATTGTGATATACTTGAATAACTTAGCATTGAGAGGGAGGAGGTACTAGCGGTTTTAGCAGGCTTAAAAGTGGATAAATCCCCAGGCCCAGACGAGATGTATCCCAGGCTGCTGTGTGACGCAAGGGAGGAGATTGCAGGGGCTCTAACACAAATTTTCAGAACCTCTCTGGCCACAGGGGAGGTGCCAGAGGACTGAAGGACAGCTAACGTAGTACCATTATTCAAGAAGGGTAGTAGGGATAAACCAGGGAATTAAAGGCCAGTGAGCCTAACATCAGTGGTAGGGAAATTATTGGAAAAAATTCTGAGGGACAGAATTAGTCTCCACTTGGATAGGCAAGGATTAATCAAGGATAGTCAGCATAGCTTTGTCAGGGGGAGATCATGTCTAACCAATTTGATTGAATTTTTCGAGAGGGTTACTAGGTGTGTGGATGAGGGTAGTGCAGTTGATGTAGTCTACATGGACTTCAGTAAGGCTTTTGACAAAGTCCCACATGGGAGACTGGTCAAGAAGGTAAGAGCCCATGGGATCCAGGGCAATTTGGCACATTGGATCCAAAATTGGCTTAGTGGCAGGAGGCAGAGGGTGATGGTCGAAGGTTGTTTTTGTGACTGGAAGCCTGTGTCCAGTGGTGTACCGCAGGGATCGGTGCTGGGTCCCTTGCTGTTTGTAGTGTACATTAATGATTTAGATATGAATGTAGGAGGTGTGATCAGTAAGTTCGCAGATGACACGAAAATTGGTGGAGTGGTAAATAGCGAGGAGGGAAGCCTCAGGCTACAGGACGATATAGACGGGTTGGTCAGATGAGCAGAACAGTGGCAAATGGAATTTAACTCTGAAAAGTGTGAGGTGATGTATTTTGGGAGGACTAACAAGGCAAGGGAATACTCAATGAATGGTAGGACCCTAGGAAGGACAGAGGGACCTTGGTGTGCATGTACATAGATCCCTGAAGGCAGCAGGACAGGTAGATAAGGTGGATAAGAAGACATATGGGATACTTGCCTTCATTAGCCGAGGCATAGAATATAAGAGCAGGGAGGTTATGATGGAGCTGTGCAAAACGCTAGTTAGGCCTCAGCTGGAATACTGTGTGCAGTTCTGGTCGCCACACTATAGGAAGGATGTGATTGCATTAGAGAGGGTGCAGAGGAGATTCACCAGGATGTTACCTGGGCTGGAGCGCTTCAGCTATGAAGAGAGACTGGACAGGCTGGGGTTGTTTTCCTTAGAGCAGAGAAGGCTGAGGAGGGACTTGATTGAGGTGTACCAAATTATGAGGGGCATAGATAGGGTAGATAGAAAGGAACTTTTCCCCTTAGTAGAGGGGTCAATAACCAGGGGGCATAGTTTCAAGGTAAGGGGCAGGAGGTTTAGAGCGGATTTGAGGAAAAACTTTTTCACCCAGAGGGTGGTTGGAATCTGGAACTCACTGCCTGAAAGGGTGGTAGAGGCAGGAACCCTCACAACATGCAAGAAGCATTTAGATGAGCACTTGAAACGCCATAGCATACAAAGCTACGGACCAAGTGCTGGAAAATGGGATTAGAATAGACAGGGCCTGATGGCCGGCGCGGACACGACGGGCCGAAGGGCCTCTTTCTGTGCTGTATAACTCTATAACTCTATGACATGGGGGATGTGAGGAAAAACTTTTTTACGCAGCGAGTGGCGAGGACGTGGAACTCGCTGCTGACGGAAGTGGTGGAAGCGGAGACACTCAATGTTTTCAAAGGGAGACTGGATAGGCACTTGAGGGAAATAAACTTGCAGGGCTACGGGGATAAAGCGGGGGAATGGGACTGACTGGATTGCTCTACAGAGAGCCGGCACGGACTCGATGGGCTGAATGCTCTCCTTCTGTGCCATTATGACTATATTTAGTTGAAATTAATAAATTTATATGTTTGAAAACCACGCTGTTTATTTGGAATTGTTTTATTGTACTGCTTGGGTTGGCCCAATAATACATCATGTGATATTTTCTTCCTTCACTTCCAATTTTGCCACTGCACGCCTGAATATCTGTAAGCCAAACTGTAAATCATGTAATAGCTTCAATGAGTTACATCATTTAACTTATAACACTGTGTTAGAGAACACACAGAATAAAACACACAGAAAGGTGCTTTCGAGACTGTAGCACAACTTTGGGCGTAGATAGCATCATAAACGGTGAGAGCAAAGTGTCACGAATGTCACGTGAGCTCCAAGTTGTGTCAGATCCTTGAAACACTTTCCAGCCTTTTAGTCAATGTGCATCATATGTAGAGTTAGACTTCGTGGGTGGGTATTAACCGGATCTCATCAGCAGCAATTAAATAGGCAGCGGTCGATGTTACGGTGAACAGTGACAGACAGCAGGCACCCACCGCTGAATGCAGCCGTTTGACTTGAAGTGCCGTTATAGAAAGCGAGTTGAACTAGTGATGATCAGGTTTCACCTCACTGAGTGCTACAGGAGAATCTCATACCCTGTATATAGAATCATACAGCACAGGAGGCCATTTGGCCCATTGTGCATGTGCCGGCTCTTTCAAAGAGCGATCGAATTAGTCCCACTCCCTGTTCTTTCCTCATAGTGTAAATTTCTCTTTTCAAGTATTTATCCAATTCCCTTCTGAAAATTACTATTGAATCTGCTTCCACCACCCTTTCAGGCAGTGCATTCCAGATCATAACAGCTCGCTGCATCAAAAAAAAAAATTCTCATTTGTCCCCCGTTAAATTTTGCCAATTATCTTAAATCTGTGTCCCCTGGTTACCGAGTTAAACATCTAACACAAAATGTTCTGAATTGGTTTGTTTATTCCATTCCCTCATTTTGGAAATGATGCCCAGTCCCCAGTCTCCTGTCCCCAGTAACATATCATCCCCCACTTGAGAGTCAGGCAGGCCTCTGCATCTGCTGCTCTGGAACCAGTGTAAGGGATGCAAGAGACCGGTGTAAATCAACCATACCTTCCTCTGAGGAAGCATCCAGTCTCTGCCACATGTACACCAAAGATCTAGCTGAGACTGAGAACTCACCAGGTTAGTAGAAACATGTATGGAACGGTAGAGTTGTGTTTCATTACTCCATGGTCTAGTACCTTAGTGCAGCAAGACACTTAGGCTTGTTAACTCTGGTTGGAGGCATTCCTGGAGAGTTGATCACGTGACGTTCTGACCATGTGATGTCTGATCACATGACATTTGATCATGTGACATTTGTTCACATGGCTTCTACAAATGTGATTGTATTTACCTTTTAACAGTTGGGTCCTCTGTCCTGGAGTACTTTTCCTTGTTGTTTTGTGTTCGCAGTTGTTGTGTGACAAGTTCCAAGAATCAGGAGGCCATCCCTGAGCAGGCCAAGAGGGGAACCCGAAGGCGGGGAAGTGGGAAATCCCCATTTTAGAGACCCCCCATATTTCAGAGCCGCCCCCCCCCAATTTTGTGATCCCCGATTGACAAGACCCCCCCATCCCCCGCCACGAATGCAGAGACCTGCCACTCCCGAGCCATCCCAATTGGCGACTCCCCGGCCTGCTGCATGCGGTCGCGGCTCTCTGCGGGTGATGTATCCGAGCCGGAGGCTTCTCTAACAGCAGCTGGCAATATCACGAAGCGGAGCGAGGCCGCACTGCGGCAGGAAATTAAAATCGCTGAATCTCCCAGGCTGCCAGTGAAAGCATTCGGGGGAGGGACCCCCAATTCCAGGAAACTCCCGGTCAATCCCTAAAGACACTTGTCTGCTTTCACTTGCTGTGCGCAAATTGGCTGCAGCTTTTCCTACATTACAACAGTGACGACGCTTCAAAAGTATTTAGTTGACTATAACGTACTTTGGGACATCCTGAGGTAGTGAAAGGCGCTATATAAATACAAGTTCTTTCTTTCCTTTCTAATTCAAGAGTTAAGTTATTCCCAATATGGATGAAGTGTTCATTATATCTCTACTCTTAACGGATACCATACAATCAAGAAAGAAGGAAACGCGGCAGCCAACTTGCGCACAGCAAGCTCCCACAAACAGCACTGTGATAATGACCAGATTATCTGTTTTTTGTGATGTTGATTGAGGCATAAATATTGGCCAGGACACTGGGGAGAACTCCCCCTGCTGTTCTTCGAAATAGTGCCATGGGATCTTTTACATCCACCTGAGAGAGTAGACGGAGCCTCAGTTTAACGTCTCATCCGAAAGACGGCACCTCCGACAGTGCAGCACTCCCTCAGCACTGCACCGGAGTGTCAGCCTAGATTTTTGTGCTCAAGCCTCTGGAGAGGGACTTGAACCCTGCAATGGTTGAGACTGGAGGCATTGTGGGGTGAGTTTCACCTGCTCTCAGCTGGGTCAGAAAGTAGAAAATCGAGTGCAAACTGGGAGACTCAACATGGAGAAAAGTCAATGGCACTAACTAAATGATCAGGAAACTGTTGGCTCTGATAAAATATTTGCACAGAGCTTATTTAGAAATATTTGCACAGTCAGCTGACAATGTTCCAGATAAAATCACAGCGAAGCATAATCATTGGACACCGCCACCTCCTGGTGCTAGCCCGCATTACACCACAAGTTCAGGCCTCCTGTATGGGAATCTCCACAATGCACCATTTTTAAGGGTGGCAAGCAGCCTGATAGGTTAAGGGAGGAATAGTTGAAAACAAACCAGTTTACGAGAGATTCCCAGCATCTGTGGAACCACACTCCAGCACAAGTCAGCGCTTTCAGGAGAAAGAGGGGCAATTTATTTTTGAAACCCCGTGCATAAGGATGTTAATTTTGTACAAAGTACCCTACGGCAAGAGTGGAGTTCCACCCACCCTCAGTAGCCTTTTGAACTCAAGCTAATCAAATTATTGATCCTTGGAAGAACGTAGAGATTTTATTTACAAATTCCAAGGGATTTATTTTCCTTCTCACTTTATTTTTTCAACTTCAGCAGAACCCCGCGACTACTCCAGTCTGACATTTTTTCCATTGCCCACATCAGATTTCACATGGCCTCTTTAAGATTGCCAATTAGTACCAAATTAGTAAAAAAAATTGTGCTATGGGCCTGTGCCCGCTAGGAACGGGATTGAGGCTGCCCAAACTCATTTAGCGTAGGGGACCTAATAGCCGACAAACTGAAGGAACTTCCACCCCATCAGATTTGAACCGAGGCCCTCGAGTTAAAATGCCAGTGCCCAATCCACTGAGCCCCTCAGATTCCCCTGTGGGAAATGTGTTTGATTGGTGACAAATGTCAAAAAAAATAGAAACTTACTGGCATATTCATTATCTCTCGTCACCACGCCAATGAAAGGAGCTTTGTTCTGAAGAGGTGTGTGGTTGTGTGTCACTTAAAGCATTAGCAAGGCCTGGATAAACAACAACAACAACTTGTATTTATATAGCGCCTTTAATGTAGTAAAACGTCCCAAAGCATTTCACAGGTGCATTAAAGCATACAATCTATACCAAATTGCTCATTAATATGGATTCCAAGTATCCCCCTACCATTGTGTCTTTGAACTGCTTTGATTGACAGTTAATTCGGAGGCCTACGGATGGGGGGAGATACATGCCAAGTTTTCTTCAAATGTTTCGTTCAGTTTCATTTATGTCTTAAAGCAACATCTGGAATATTGCCTCGCTCATATCTAAACTTCACATCAGGAAATAGACAAAAGTTTTGCAGATTATTGGACGATGCAAGAAATATGTTTCGATTTCTAAATGCTTGTGGACTGTTCTATACATATTAATACTATCAGTAGCTTGAGGTGTTTCCTTTGCTTCTATGTAACTATCTTACTTGTAAATAAATGCAACTAATAAGTTTTAGCCTGAATGCTACTCTCGGGCAGCATGGTGTTTTCCATCTTTTAGAGTGGATAGAAACATGTGACAGGCCAACTCATGTGAAACTCTAGGCCTAGAAATTCGGCTGTTTGCGCCAGCGGTTAGCACCTAAAGAGACCGAGAATTGGGGCGTTACCCAATGTTGGGGCGGGCGCAATGAAGATAGCGACAACTCCCATATTGACTATACATTTAATGCCTGCGCTAAGTGTTTGCGCGCGCCCGCGAGCGCAAGCAGATCATGACGTCATTTCAGTGTGCAACGCCTTTTAGGGGCGCCTGAGCGGATATTGGGTGGCGCCCGGTGCCTTTACGCCTAGCACTATTAGTGACAGTTCGAAGGAGCGTTAGCAGGCCCTTCTCGGAGTCGGGGGGCGCTATTTAAAGGGGACAGCTCTAGTATAGAAGCTTCAGCCACTTGGCCTGTTCATTGCGATCGTTGGTGGAGAGAGTTGGTGAGCTACTGTGGAGCAGAGTTTTTGGAATTTAGCATTAGAGTACTTGGGACCTTCAAACCTGTCCGGAGCAGTTGGAGCACTAGACCTAACAGCCTTTTGACCAACTGGCATCGGAATGGGAGGTGCTTTGGAGGGCGACGGCCTCATGGCCGAACACTATGAAGGGGCAGAGAGACGGCGGGAGAGAGGGCCGGGATTGGCCAGAAGGAGGAGGGGCAATGGAGGTCGGCCAATCCGAGGGTATGCTGCGAGGGTCTTTAGGCAGCAGGTGTCATACCTTGACATGTCGGAGGAGCAGTGTGTGCGAAGGCTCCGAATCGGGAGGGACGTTGTTACTGAGCTGTGCCACCTGCTTGCTGAGGATCTGCAGCCACGTCTACGGTGCAGGACCTCTCTGTCGGTGGCCGTTAAACTGACTGTTGCCCTCAATTTTTATGGCAACGGATCCTTTCAGTCAGCCATTGGGGGCATTGCGAATATCTCTCAGGTTGCAGTCCACTGTTGCATCCGGCAAGTTACAGCTGCCCTTCATAGGCGAAGGCGTCAATTCATCACCTTCCCTCTGACCCTGGAGAAGCAGGGCTTCGCTGCTATTGCGGACTTCCCCATGGTGCAGGGGGCGATTGACTGTACACACGTGGCTTTGAGGGCGCCATTCCAGAATCTTGAGGACTTCCGCAGCCGCAAGTGGTTCCACTCCCTCAACGTGCAGCTGGTCTGTGACCACCGCCAAATCATCATGGCAGTCAACGCCCAATTCCCAGGGAGCAGCCACGATGCCTTTATCCTGCGGTAGACCTCAGTTTGTGACCTTTTTGAGGGGCAGGCTCGACCACGAGGCTGGCTTATTGGGGACAAGGGCTATCCTCTTTGCCCATGGCTGATGACACCACTCCGTGTGGCCGCCACCCCAGCAGAAGAGCTGTTCAACAGCAGCCATCAGGCGACCAGGAACATTGTAGAGCACACTATTGGTGTGCTCAAAAAGCGTTTCCGATGTCTGGACCATTCGGGGGGAGCCCTGCAGTACTCGCCGGAGCAAGTGGGTCACATCGTCGTCGTCTGCTGCATGCTCCACAACATGGCGATTCGACGCACCCAGCCAATTCCAGCTGTCCCTCAACGACCAGCAGAGCAGGCGGTCGAGGAGGAGGAGGAGGAGGAGGAGGAGGAAGAGCAGACGGAGGAGGAGGAGGAGGAGGAGGAGCATGCGGACGAGGAGGAGGAGGAGGAGGAGGAAGATGGAAGGGCTCCTGAAAGTGGAAGGGCCATCCGTCAGAGGCTCATGAGGACTCGTTTCGAGGCCCCTCTGGCGGAATGATGAGTGTCTTTACTCCTGCGCACTTTGGATGTTTGAAAGCCTCTGAAGGCCAGCATCACTGTAATTAGTCACGTGCACCATAGCACATTAAAACTTCTCTTTATTGTCACAAAAGTCTTTCATTACAGCAAAACAACGTCATGTCAACAGAAACCATAACTAACAAAATAACAGTTAACTCTTCGGCAAAGCCGCAAAACTAAACAAACCATTTCCAACAATTACAACAGGTGAGGGTGTCCTTGAATTTGGCCAAAGAAACGTCTCAGCACCTCCCTCTACTGCTGGCCCCTTGATGGAGAACGACTTCTCTTTTGCGGTCGGCCCCTTCCCTCCCTGCTGCTCCTACGTAATTGAACCCCAGTGGCGGGGTCAAGGCTGGGGGACGCCTGCTGACTGTGTGGAAGCGTAGAAGCCCCTGAGGGACGGCCTGGCTTGGAGGGTGCGGATGCAGAATGCTTGATCTGAGCATGGCTGGAAGCAGTGTGCCCTGCAGATGTACCAGCGCTGGCATGTGCAATGGTCACCTGCCGAGAGAGGACACCTGCACCATGGTCGGACGACACACTGGCTCTCTGAGGGGACTGGCTCGGCTCATCCGCCACAATCGCATGCTCCACTGATTCCTGGCCTTGTATGGGACTGGAAGGGCCCGGGGTGATCCTAGCTGATGCAGATAGGGTGGCTGTAGTGAGAGTTCGTGTTGCCTCAATCTGGGTGTGGACGAAGCCGGCAAGTGACTGCGTGGCAGCAGTGAGGACCTGTGTGCCAGGTGCCAGTGCTTCAGAGAAGCCCTGGACAGTTCTTTCCATTGCTTCGGACAAGGCCGGTGCCGACCGCTCCACTGCCTCGGACAAGCCCTGGACAGACCTTTCCAGGGATTGTCTGAAGCCCTGAACAGTCCTTTCCATAGCGGCCTCGAAGCCCTGGACAGTCCTCTCCATTGTTGGCCCGAAGCCCTGGACAGTCCTCTCCATTGTTGCCCCGAAGCCCTGGAGAGTCCTGTCCATTGTTGCCCCGAAGCCCTGGAGAGTCCTGTCCATTGTTGCCCCGAAGCCCTGGAGAGTCCTCTCCATTGTTGCCCCAAAGTCCAACACACTCTTTGCCAGTGTATCTATTGACTGAGGCATCCTCCCCACTGCAGCCATCAGCTCAGTGTGCCTGAGCTGGGCCTGGGTGCTCATTTCAGCCAGGCGACGCACCTCCTTTGCACTCTGTGCAGCAGTCATCACTACCTGCCTTGCCCTCCGGGGAGACGGTGGCCGAACTTGCCTACCCCCCTTGCGTTGCTGCATGCCGCTTGGTCCGGCAACTGGCTGATCCTCAGAGCCCCCCCCCGCCTCCCCTCCAGGGAACTACTATCCCCAGTCTGTAGATGTGTATGCTCCCCTGAGATTGGAACAGATGGTCCGGCTTCCTCCTGATCCTCGCCTCCGGAGGCACTGGCACTGGTAGCTTCAGGGCGTTGAGCCCGAGTTGGTGATGAATCATCTGAAAGCAGGGAGGTGGAAGAGTGGCTTTAGCAAAAGGACAGGTTGGCGGAAAGGCATGCCAGATTGCGGCAAGGCTCTGACATGGCTGCACACTGAGGAAGCATGCTGGCGGGGGGACCAAGTGGAAGGAAACAGCTGAAAAAGGAGAGAACCTTACCCTCGCTGTCGGAAATGGGGTCGGCAGCTGCAGTGGTAACAGGACCAGACAGACGTCCTCCAAGAATCTGGTGCACTCTCTCCTCGAGATCCGTCAGAGTGACGACTTGTGGAGGCCTGCCACCGGTTCAACTCTGGTCCTTTCGCCTTGCCGCCAGCTTGGACTGCAGGGGAAAGAAGGAGAAGTTCTGTAACATGATGCCTTGAGAGATCATCTCATGCCCCCCATGGTGCAAGAGCCCTTACATGATGCCTTGAGAGATCATCTCATGCCCCCATGGTGCAAGAGCCCTTACATGAGGCCTTGAGAGGTCATCTCATGCCCCCCATGGTGCAAGAGCCCTTACATGAGGCCTTGAGAGATCATCTCATGCCCCCCATGGTGCAAGAGCCCTTACATGAGGCCTTGAGAGATCATCTCATGCCCCCCATGGTGCAAGAGCCCTTACATGAGGCCTTGAGAGATCAACGCATGCCCCCCATGGTGCAAGGGCCCTTACATGTGGCCTTGAGTGAAATGTCCATGTGTGTGCCCAGAAAGGGCCATGGGTGCTTGCTGACAGATGGCCATTGGGGCATCATGGCAACAGGGTGCTCGAGGTCAGGTGCAGATGGAGGGAATCAGAAGTTTGCATAACCAACACTCACCCTAATGACCCGAGTGAGGTCGGTGAATTTCTTCCTGCACTGAACAGGGGTCCTGGTCGCCATGCTGCTGGAGTTGACCCTCAGAGAAACCTCCCTCCAAGATCGCCGGTAAGCCTTTTGATTCGGCCTCTTGCCATTGTCAGGATACAGAACATCTCGACGGCGCTCAACTGCAGACACCAACTGGTCCAGAGCCTCAGTGCTGAAGCGCTCTGCTCTCTGTCTCACCTTCTCCATCCTGACCAAGTTTCTTGCGCCAGAGAAGGGCGAGCGCCGATTCTGAGGCCTACAGGGCGTTGAGTGTGGCAGCTCAGGCTGACTGACCCACCCCTTTAAGAGCCGGCCGGCACCTGGAAGTCTCGTGGTTTCCGGTAATTGAGATCACCTGCGCTGCGCCGATATTGGGTAGCGCCTGAATTTTTGCGCCTTAGGAGCCCCGTGCAACGTCTGATTTCGCGCCTCAATTCCCTTTGAGGGCGATGCAACCCAATATCTCACCAGGCAGCGATAAGTTTCGTCTGGCTATAAACTTTGCGCAGCGCCAGTTCTAACGCCTCAAGCGGGGCTATACCCAATTTCTAGGCCCTAGTGTTTAACATTGTGGTAAAAGGGTCATTGTTAAGCCTGCAGCATGTTGTCCTAGTCACGACAAGCATACCATTGTAAGTTTAAGATCATTGGAGACATGGGCCTGCTTACGGAAACTGTCTTGCTGTTATGAACCCAAGTAAAGGATGTTAGGAGGAAGCTTGAATTGTAATGTACTCTATGATGGAGAAATCCTCTTCCTCTAGTGAAAATCACAGCTATTGTTAAAGGACCACGGGATGTGGTCACAGTAACAATGATAATTGATTGTCCCCTAATATCCATAATAATCCTTCGTTGTATAGTTCCACTGTGCCATGCATCATTTTCCAGCTGATTGAATGGTCAGGTGACATTCCCTCAGGAGGAAATGCGCAAGAACAGCCAAATTGAGCTGCCGTCTGATTGTTTTGGCCTGTACTTACCACCTCAGTCCCCAATCTCCATTCAATTTTTTCTCCCTCTCTCCCCTTTGAACTTAAGAACTTGATTGCTGGAATACCTCCATTCATGTGGCCATTATTCACGTAGGAGCCTTGTCGGTGAATTCTTTAACCGCAGACATCACTGCCAAGCACAATCCTGTCCTTGCCTGCTGCACTTCTGGCGAGGCTCGCGAGTCAGCATCCAGGATCAGGAATCCTGCCTGGTTTTCCCCTGCCTTAGCCAACTGCAGTGTCCCTACCAGTCCCTCAGCTGAGACCAGCTAAATCAGTACTGACCAGGGATCAACCCTGGAATTTTCTGGTCTATATAGCTCAGCTACACACTCAATAAACTTGCTGAGCGATTGGGGGAGAATATAATGATGGTTTATAATGATCCCCTCCATCATTGCATTTCTGAAACTGTCACAAAGCATTACTAAAAATATGACACTCCTATCATGCCCTTAAATTAGCCCCATGCAATTTCTGTCTTGTGAAAGAATTTTCCTAAAAAGATTCAACCTCTTCATAAATACCTCAGTAAATCTGAATTTAATTTTAATATTGTTGCAATTCATCAGTAATTAAATGCCACAAAAACATTCAATCCAGATATCCAAATCTTTTGGGATTGCGATTTATGCGAATAAAACTATTTTGTAATATTGGTGTTGGGAATGGCATAAATAGCATCCAGCTTTAGTGTGGACCGAAAATGAAATAATTGCTGCTAGAGGTCAAAAGGTCAGCTAACTGCATAGTGAATTGGCCATGGCGTTGACCATAGTCAGCGATGAATATAAAGTTTTTTTTAATATAGGATAGCAATACAGCTGGGCGAGGGGGTTCAGTAACTTGCTTCACATAGTCATCTAGTGGTCAGTGCCTAGAACTGCATTGTGACAGTTGACATTGTAAAATTGAATGGAAAATGATAAATGTTGATAGAAAAGCATGACTTAAAATCATGATAGTGTAGGAATGTCTAGTTCCTATCCAAAAGACTGAGGTCCACTCAGGCGATCAAATAAACGAGGTTTAATGAAAGGTAACAGAGTTTAACAGATAACTACAGGAGAACATCGAATATAGGTCTAGTCAGTTCGGAGGCTCCACCAGGACTGCTAGGGCGGTCCCGTGGCTGACGTCATGACATCATGATGTTTTTCCCGCCGGTGGGGGATCACGTGATGAACGGCATGACGTCATCGCGTTTACCCGCGCTATTAAAGTGATCGCGCTCTGTACATGTAAACAGTGAAAACAAAGATACAGACTCAGGCTGTAGCCAACATATTATTAAAGGGAATAATAAACAATTGATTGGAGTCCCTTAGTTGTTCCGCCACATATGCCCCCCCAGAATTGTCTTTAATAGCAAAAGTAAAACGGCGAGGGGGCCTGACAAGCCTGTCAGATCGACTTCTGTAGCCTTGAAGTGGAAGCTGATGGACGGCGGGTGAGCTGGCGGGTGGTTGCATTTGATCTGGCACGGTGACTGTGGGCGGTCAGCCACGTTTCGGCGGTTGTGCGATCTCGACTGGACGGTCAAGGTCCAAGTGAGCCGGCTTCAACCGGTCAACCGAAATGTGGTCCAGTTTACCACCGACATCGACTGAAAAAGATTTGTCTCCCGGCTCTATCACACGGAAAGGACCAGTGTAAGGGGGTTTGAGCGGGTCCCGATGAGCGTCGTGGCGGATAAACGCATAGTCGGCGTTCTTCAGCTCAGCTGGAACGTGGGAACTCTGCAAGCCGTGATGTGACATAGGCACTGGAGCGAAACTTCTGGCTGCCTCCTGGTGGCTGATGAGCTGCTGGGACGTGGACCATGGCTCTGTTGGAGACGGAAGGAAATCCCCTGGTATGCGTAGCGGCTGGCCGTACACGAGCTCCGCCGAGGACGATTGAAGATCTTCTTTAGGTGCCGTACGAAGACCCAAAAGGACCATGGAAGCCGGTCCACCCAGCCCGCGCCTTGAAGACTGGCTCGCAGTGCAGCTTTGAGCGATCTGTGGAATCGTTCGCACAGGCCGTTCGCCTGTGGATGGTAGGCAGTGGTGCGATGTAGCTTGATGCCGAGCCCCTGAGCCACAGCGTTCCAGAGCTCCGAAGAAAACTGCGGCCCACGATCGGACGAGATGTCCGCCGGTACCCCGAAGCGGGCGACCCAAGAGGAGATAAATGCCTTGGCGACGTCTGCGGAAGAGGTGGAAGACAGAGGAACCGCCTCAGGCCATCGAGTTGTCGGTCCACCATTGTAAGAAGATGAGTAAACCCGTGCGAAGGCGGAAGTGGCCCCACCAGGTCCACATGCACATGATCAAACCTACGTTCCGGAACAGTGAAAGTGGCCAATGGAGCCTTGACGTGACGCTGCACCTTGGCCTTTTGGCAGACCACGCAGGTGTTGGCCCAGTCGCGAACATCCATGTGCATGCCCCGCCACACGAATTTGGACAACATCAACCGTTGCGAGGCCTTCATGCCAGGGTGCGACAATCCGTGGATGACATCAAAAACTTTTCGGCGCCAGGCAACCGGGACGATAGGGTGAGGATCTCCTACGGAGACGTCGCAGAGTAGCGTAGTGCCCGCAGCATGGAATTTGACATCGGCCGCTTGGAGGCTAGAGGGGTTGGTTCTGTAAGATTGGACCTCCGGATCCGAGGCTTGATCCGCAGCCATGAGGGCATAGTCGATGCCGAGCTGGACTGCATGAACGGTCGCGCGGGAGAGGCAATCCACCACCAGGTTGTCCTTACCGGACACGTGCTGAATGTCAGTGGTGAATTCTGAGATATACGTCAACTGACGTTGTTGCCGAGCTGACCACGGTTCGGTGGTCTTGGCCATAGCGAACGTTAGTGGCTTATGGTCCACAAAAGCCGTGAACGGACGTCCCTCTAGCAAGAACTGGAAATGGCGGATGGCCAGAAAAAGGGCCAGCAACTCCCAGTCGAACGTGCTGTACTTTCGTTCGTTTCACCGTAGTTGACGGCTGAAAAATGCCAGCGGTTGCCACGTCCCCTGCACCCACTGCTCCTGCACTGCGCCAATGGTGTAATCTGACGCGTCGGTGGTAAGGGCGATGGTGGCACCTGGCAGCGGGTGTGCCAGCATGGTTGCATTGGCTAAAGCGCCTTTTGTGTCGATGAATGCCCGGTCCCTGTCGACCGTCCAGCTGATCGGATCCTTGCCGGACTTGCCCTTGAGGGCCTCATACAGGGGCTGCATGAGCAGAGCTGCATTAGGGACGAACCGGTGATAAAAATTTACCATCCCGAGGAACTCCTGCAGGGCCTTGACGGTCTGCAGACGCGGGAACGAAGTAACTGCCTCCACCTTCATTTGCAGGGGAATTGCGCCATCTGATGTGATGCGATGGCCTAAAAAATCAATCTGCTGCAGGCCGAACTGGCACTTGGCCGGGTTGATGATCAAGCCGTGTTGACTGAGGCGTCTAAAGAGGGTGCGCAAATGGCAGATGTGCTCCTCTTTATTAGGGCTGGTGATGAAGATGTCATCGAGGTAGACGAATAGAAAGTTGAGGTCCCGAAGCACGGAGTCCATCAAGCGCTGGAAAGCCTGTGCAGCATTCTTCAATCCAAACGGCATCCGCAGAAATTCAAACAGGCCGAATGGGGTGATGACTGCAGGCCGCCAAAGCACACCTGGACCCGCCGGCTTCTGAAGGTCCGAATGGCCCCGCCATTAGCCGCCTGGAGGGAGGGGCCGTGCCCCCCAACTTGTAGATCAAGATCTGACGCGGGTAGGATGCTACACTGCACCCTGGTGTCGCAGAGGAAACGTCGACCAGATAGGGAGTCGTTGATGAAGAGGAGTTTTCCCGAATTACCGATTGCCATCGCAGCCGCGGGACGCTCCGTATACTCGGTCCTCTTTCGACACGGTGGCTGCAGGGAGGGCGGCAGCATCTTGCTTTCACGCCAAAGTGGGCGTGGTAGAAGCACAACCCCGCAGGTTGAGGGGCTGGAGCAGCGTCCGCGGGGGATGGGCGCCTTGTGGCAGCGCAGTACTGCTGTGTCACCGCGAAAATCTTGTCTGCATCGGCGGCCAGCTCTGCGCAGTCGGTGACTTCCGACCTGGCTAGGGCAGCCTGCACTTGCTCTGGTAGCTGGCTGAGGAATAGCTCCCTGAAGAGGAAGCATTCCAGTTTGGAGCCCAGGAGCGTGAGCATTTGGCTCATGAGCTCGGATGGCTTGGAGTCCCCGAGGCCGGGCATATTGAGCAGCCGGCGGGCGCGCTCCGACTTCGTGAGCCCGAAGACCTGTAACAACCGCGCCTTTATTGTATCATACTTGCGATCTTCTGGTGGATTACCAAGCAGGCTGACAAGCAAGGCTGTGGCGCTGTCGAGGGCGGAGACCACGTGATAGTAACGGGTCTGATCCGCAACGATGTTCCTGATGGCGAACTGGGCTTCAGCCTGGATGAACCACGCGGCTGGCTGTTGCTCCCAGAACTTTGGTAGCTTCAAAGTAACGGCGTTCGATTCCATGTTCAGTAACTTCTGCGAAAATCGTTTGCAAAAGTCGGGGTCACCAATGTAGGACTGTCTAGTTCCTATCCAAAAGACTGAGGTCCACTCAGGCGATCAAATCAACGAGGTTTAATGAAAAGTAACAGAGTTTAACAGATAACTGCAGGAGAACATCGAATATAGGCCTAGTTAGTTCGGAGGCTCCACGAGGACTGCTAGGGCGGTCCCGTGGCTGATGTCATGACATCATCACGTTTTTCCCGCCGGTGGGGATCACGTGATGAACAGCGTGACATCATCGCGTTTACTCGCGCTATTAAAGTGACCGCGCTCTATACATGTAAACAGTGAAAACAAAGATACAGACTCAGGCTGTAGCCAACATATTATTAAAGGGAATTATATACAATTGATTGGAGTCCCTTAGTGGCTCCGCCACAATAGCACAAGAACATAAGAAATAGGAGCAGGAGTAGGCCATTCGGACCCTCGAGCCTGCTCCGCCATGTAATGATATCAGCAAATAGTGATGATATTTGTCTGTGTTTGATTACTTATGCCTTACAGCATATTTGTCTGTGTTTTTGATTGCTTGTGCCTGAGCAGCAGAGGTCATGTGACACAGACAGGCAGGCTGACAGTTTTACTTTCAGTTTCATTCTAGATGCATCACAGCATAGTGTGTTCTGTAAAGGCTGTTAAAAAGAGTTGAATAGACTTTAGATTAAAACTCATTCTCTTTCAATAAATGAGTCGTTATTGAACCCACAAAGAAATCAATACCCGCCATTCAATAAGATCAGGGCTGATCTGATCTTGGCCTCAACTCCACTTTCCTGCCTGTTTCCCATAACCCTCGACCCCCCTGTAGCCCAAATATTTGTCTATCTCCGCCTTGAATATAGTCAATGACTCCGCCTCCACAGCTCTCTGGGGAAGACAATTCCAAAGATTCACGACCCTCTGAGAGAAGAAATTCCTTCTCATTTCCGTCTTAAATGGGTGCCCCCTTATCCTGAAACTGTGCCCCCTAGTTCTAGATGCCCCCACGAGGGGAAACATCCTCCTTGCATCTACCCTGTCAAGCCCCCTCAGAATCTTATAGGTTTCAATAAGATCACCTCTCATTCTTCTAAACTCCAATGAGTATAGGCCCAACCTGCTCAACCTATCTTCATAAGCCATGGTGTGGAGATGCCGGAGTTGGACTGGGGTGGACAAATGTAAGAAGTCTGCCTGGTGATTGTTGCGCGGTGTCCGTTCATCCGTTGTCGCAGTGTCTGCATGGTCTCGCCGATGTACCATGCTCCGGGGCATCCTTTCCTGCAACGTATGAGGTAGACAACGTTGGCCGAGTCACATGAGTATGTACCATGTACCTGGTGGGTGGTGTCCTCACGTGTGATGATGGTATCTGTGTTGATGATCTGGCATGTCTTGCAGAGGTTGCTGTGGCAGGGTTGTGTGGTGTCGTGGTCGCTGTTCTCCTGAAAGCTGGGTAATTTGCTGCGAACGATGGTCTGTTTGAGGTTAGGCGGCTGTTTGAAAGCGAGTAGTGGAGGCGTGGGGATGGCCTTAGCGAGGTGTTCGTCGTCATCGATGACATGTTGAAGGCTGCGAAGAACATGGCGTAGTTTCTCCGCTCCGGGGAAGTACTGGACGACGAAGGGTACTCTGTTGGTTGTGTCCCGTGTTTGTCTTCTGAGGAGGTCTATGCGATTTTTCGCTGTGGCCCGTCGGAACTGTCGATCGACGAGTCGAGCGTCATATCCCGTTCTTACAAGGGCGTCTTTCAGTGTCTGTAGGTGTCCATCGCGTTCCTCCTCGTCTGAGCAGATCCTGTGTATTCGCAGGGCTTGTCCATAGGGGATGGCTTCTTTAACGTGGTTAGGGTGGAAGCTGGAGAAGTGAAGCATCGTGAGGTTGTCCGTGGGCTTGCGGTAGAGTGAAGTGCTGAGGTGTCCGTCTTTGATGGAGATTCATGTATCCAGGAATGAGACTGATTCTGAGGAGTAGTCCATGGTGAGTTTGATGGTGGGATGGAACTTGTTGATGTTACCGTGTAGTCTTTTCAGTGATTCTTCGCCGTGGGTCCCTGACTGACCTGTTTGGACACCATTCACACCTTTGACTGCTGTGATTATCTCTCTGCCGAGGTGTGATAAATGGCAGTTGGAAAGGTTACCTGTAAACATCTGACATGATTCTCTGACTATATAAGCTGTGTCTTTATGCATTTCTCCACTTCACCTGAAGAAGGAGCAGCGCTCCGAAAGCTTGTGATTTCAAATAAAGCTGTTGGACTATAACCTGGTGTTGTGTGACTTCTTACATTTGTCTTCATAAGACAACCCTTTCATCTCAGGAAACAACCTAGTGAACCTTCGCTGAACACCCTCCAATGCAAGTATATCCCTCCTTAAATAAGGTGACCAAAACTGTACGCAGTACTCCAGGTAAGGTTTGTGGACAGTAAATGTGCACTGTACACAAGATTTTTAATAGTATATATATATTTACATAACAAAATATTCCCTTTAAATTTAATGTAGGGTGCACTTTATTCCTGGTTTCACTGACAATTGCTCCATATTTGATTCTGAGTGGCTATCACTGCAGTATACATGAAGGAGAACTCAACTCGGTTTAAACTATGGTAAACTTTAGTTCACACTCACAGAACTCCTCGGCTAAGTGCTTGGAACTGTCTGCTGATATATTGCTTGGAAATCCAATGTGTGACTTCAAACTTAAAGGATGCCTTTGCCTCACTTTCATCCAGTTCATTCCAAGTACAGTAATAATTCACAATATCTAACATGGTCTGTCGTTAGTCTGTAGAAACATCCCCAGAATGTTGGACCATAAAGATGTTAAAAAAAATATATAAATGTAATAAAGTGAAGGGATGTAAATGTCATTTTTGTTCGATTTGGCCTCTCAGAGCACTCTAAATTCTCTGCCTCTGCATTCACACTACAACTCCAGCGTCACACCGATGATACCGTTATGGCGAGAATGCACCCAAAAGATAAAAGAGCCCAGAGTCAGGAGCTGAGGCGTCACTGGAGTGAAAGCATTGAGGAGGAAGGTTCACTCCGCTGCACTTTGAAGTCAGTTTGGGCCTCGCTACCTGTAATCCATTCCACGGGTTCAGCATCGCAGAAAGCCAAAAACCACTTTGCACTGATGCTAAACGTGTGCGAATGCAGTCTTCATCTCAGATTGGTTGGCGTCCCCCCCCCCTTTCCTTATATACTTATATATATACACTGATACTGATGCTTGTCTTTAATATCCGAGTTCTGCTGTAGGCAATCGTTTGTATTTCTTACTAATAGACGGACTCCAGGGAAAGGAAATATTAAATAAATTACCATAACTGTTTCATTAGTCTACAAATGGAGAAGCATTTATTGAAACACTGATATGCATTTCTCATGGAGCTTTTTTGGCACATTTTAAAAAGGGTTTTTACAGCTTAGTAGAGAAGCTGTACATAATTTTTTCAAACATGGATTTTTCTAGTATGTTAACAGAGAAATAGTGCGATTTAATTGATGTAAAGTACAGTACTTACAATTACTGCCTCAGCTAATGGGTGAAAATTTTACAATTATATGAATTAATTTCCCTCCTGGGGTTTAATTTATTTGAACCATATACAGCACTGTTGCTGTCACGATGCCCAATGTTCACTGCTGGGAGCGCGTCACCATCTTTGTCCCAAACTTAATTTAATCCTAGAACACACCGTGCAAGCAGCGTGAGAGTGACTTTATTTATTGTAGTTTTCACATTCTCTTTCACATACAATGTCAACCAAATGGCTCTGGCAGTGGTGAGCGTGCACTTGGGGTAGTGTCAGCCGGTCTCAGTACCATCCTCAGCTGCCTCCTAGAAATGTGCTGACATGCGGGATTGACTGCCACTCTGTTATCCTGCGTTAATTGTTTCTCCTCCCTTGTTGCTTGCCTTTTCACGTTTGCAGTGTGCTCGAGTTCACTCGCCCTGCAAAGAACCAAGAGTTCTGCTGGGAGGGAGCAAATGGTGCATTCTTCAATATTAAGTAAACTATTTAAAGGACAGTACAATAGCAAAATACTGCAGATGCTGGAAATCTGAAATAACAACAGAAAAAGGGTTTTGACCCGAAACGTCGACTCTAATTTCTCTCCACGGATGTTGCCTGGCCTGCTGAGTTTTTCCAGCATTTTCTGTTGTTATTTAAAGGACAGTTTTGCTTCTTGCTAACGAGCATGGATGCACCCTACCACCTGTATAAAACCAGATGCCTCGGGCCTTTAGAGCAAATACAAGCAGAGAGACCGTGCAAGAGGTAAATGTAATAAGTGAGCATTATTGATTCTTTATAGGACAATGGGTGCTTTGTTTTCTGGATTCTTATCAGTCAGATGTTTGTGCGCTTTCATACACAGTCCTTGTCCCTAATGGCTAGGCCTTCAAGAAATAAGCTTAGACTTATAAAAACTGGACCAACATAGACAGTATCAGCATTTCCCAAATATTGGAGATACTGGATATTACTGTTTATTAACATGGTCTGAAAGTTTGCCTGGCATTGTATCGTTGTTCAGATTTGATTGGCAGTTCTATATCCAGAATTGTCAGTTTTCACAATATCTTTAGTTCGATCAGTTCAATTGTATTTCCGGGACCACTTTGGCATGACATAACTTATTGAGCACACGGGCATGTGCTTACATATTAATTCAAAGGACTCCGTTTTAAAGACACTCTGAAAATGGATTAAGAATTTCGAAATGATTTTTCAATTTAGAAAAACAGTTTCATGTGCCAATGAATGTCAAGTATTGTATTGTTTCTTAACCTGCTGATTTAACTTGTTTCTGCTTAGATTTATTTCTTGTCATAAACAATTCATAGTTTAGCCTGAAATAAATGATCTGACATGATCAGAGAGATCAGGATAATACAATGGACATTCCAATAAACTTCCAGTTAAAACCCAGCAATAAAAATGGTAGATTCTTCTCTTCTTAGGCAGTCTCTCGGGACTGAGGATGACTTGCTTCCACATTAAAAATGAGTTTGCAGGTGACTGATTAGTCCAATGCGGGACCTATAGTCTCTGTCACAGGTGGGGCAGATGGTGGTTGAAGGGGTGGGTGGGTGGGGTGCTTGGGTTGACGTGCGCTGCTTGCGCTTGGCTTCCGCTTGCTCCCGGCGAAGAGACTCGAGGTGTTCGGCGCCTTCCTGAATGCTTCTCCTCCACTTTGTGCGGTCTTGGGCCAGGGATTCCCAGGTTATTCGCTTGGAGACACACCACGTCCCATTCACTAAAGGCATAAGCATAAGTTTTGGTGCATAGGAGCACGTGGGCCGGCTTATTGGAGTTGTCTCTTATGATGAACACAAGTAACTATTGTTGGAAGATGGCTTGCATTAGAAAAGTGTACCTATGCAGAATTGAGTGAGGAGAGGATCAGGTTTGGACGTGATGTCTCCTGCAGTCAATACTCATTTCAAGGCTCACAGATGATTAATGGCTTTTTGTACATATTTAATTGAGTATCAGGTGCTTTATTTCGAGTTATATAGAACATGTTCCGAGTTGCATTTACATGATTAGTCAGTGATTCTTCTTGTGAAATGGTTCTCAATGACTTAGTAACCCTACTCTCCAGTCAATGTCAAAATCCCTGCTGCTTCTGTTGTGTGCCTGTTTTTTGTTACTTTGAAATTGCAGTCCCCTCGCGTACGGCCAGAGGATGCGACACACATATCTTGTATGCCACTACTGAGTTGTACTGACTGATCTGGACATCTCTATCTTTGCTTCATCACATATTAGAGTCATAACGGCACAGAAGGAGGCCATTCAGCCCATCAAGTCCGTGCCGGCTCTCTGTAGAGCAATCCAGTCAGCCCCATTCCCCCACTCTATCCCGTAGCCCTGCAAATTTATTTCCCTCAAGAGCCTAGCCAGTCTCCCCTTGAAAACATTGAGTGTCTCCGCTTCCATCGGCAGCGAATTCCAGGTCCTCCCCACTCTCTACATAAAAAAGTTGTTCCTCACCTCCCCCCTGTATCTCTTGCCCAAAACGTTAAATCTGTGTCCCCTAGTCCTTGTACCATCAACTAGTGGGAACAGCCTTTCCCCATCTAGCCTATCCAAACCCGTCATAATCTTGTACACCTCTATCAAATCACCCCGCAACCTCCTTTGCTCTAATGAAAACAAATCCAGCTTCTCCAACCTGTCCTTGTAGCGAAGATCCCCCATCCCTGGAACCATTCTGGTAAATCTCCTCTGCACCCTCTCAAGGGCCTTCACATCCTTCCTAAAGTGTGGTGACCAGAACTGGACGCAATACTCCAGTTGTGGCCTAACCAGCGCTTTATAAAGGTTCAGCATAACTTCTCTACTTTTGTACTCAATATCTCTGTTTATGAAGCCCAAGATCCCATATGCTTTGTTAACCACTCTCTCAATATGTCCTGCCACCTATGCACATTAACTCCCAGGTCCCTCTGTCCCTGCACACTCTTTAAAACTGTGCCATTAAGTGTATATTGCCTCTCCCTGTTCCTTCTGCCAAAATGCATCACCTCACACTTCTCTGTATTAAATTCCATCTGCCACTTGTCTGCCCATTCTGCTAGCCTTTCTATGTCCTGTTGCAGTCGATTGGTATCATCCTCACTGTTTGCCACACCCCCAAGTTTGGTGTCATCGGCAAATTTAGAAATTCTACTTTGTATTCCAATATCCAGGTCATTTATATATATCAAAAAAAGCAGTGTCCCCAGCACTGACCCTTGGGGAACACCACTGTCTATCATTCTCCATTCTGAAAAACAGCCATTTACCACAACTCGCTGTTTTCTGTCCTTAAGCCAATTCCATATCCAAGCTGCCACTGACCCACCTATTCCATGAGCCTCAATTTTGTTAACCAGCCTTCTATGTGGTACTTTGTCAAACGCCTTCCAAAAATCCATGTAGACAACATCCATTGCATTCCCTTCATCAATACTCTCTGTTACTTCATCAAAAGATTCAATTAGATTAGTCAAACATGATCTGCCTTTTACAAATCCTCTCCTTTATTAGCTTAAACCTCTCCAAGTGCCCGTTAATTTTTTCCTTGATTATTGTTTCTAAAACTTTACCCACCACTGATGTTAAACTGACCGGCCTGTCGTTACTAGGATTGTCCTTACACCCTTTCTTGAACAATGGTGTCACATTTGCCAATTTCCAATCCTCAGGCACCTCCCCCGCATCTAGGGAAGATTGGAAAATTATGGCAAGCCCTTCCGCTATCTCCTCCCCCAAGTCCCTTAGCAACCTGGGATGCAAGCCATCTGGACCAGGTGACTTGTCCACTCTAAGCACACCCAGCCTTTCTAGTACACCCTGTCTATCAATTTTCACCCCTTCCATTGCTTCTACCTTTTCCACTTCTACCGATATTTTGTCAGCATCCACCTCCTTAGTAAACACCGAAACAAAGTACACATTGAGTATTCTAGCCTTGCCCTGTGCCTTTAAGCATAAATCACCTTCTTTGTCTCTAATAGGTCCCACCCCGCCTCTTACTACCAGCTTACTGTTTACATGCTGGTAGAACCGCCATTCTACTCTCATATTCTCTCTTTGCCAATCTTATTTTCATCTTCACATCCCCTCTCAACTTATTGTATTTGGTTTGGTTCTTCCTTGAAAAATTCACCTGACATGCATCATACACCCTCTTTTTTTGTTTCATCATCTTCTCTATCTCCCTCGTCATCCAAGGAGCCCTTGCTTTGGTTCCCTTACCTCTTGTTGGAATGTACCTAGCCTGTACTTGGAACATCTCCTCCTTAACGATCATCCATTGTTCCGTTACAGTTTTTCCTGTCAGTCTTTGGTTCCATTTTACCCTGGCTAGATCCTTTCGCATTTAGAAGTTCCACTCTAGATTGTTCCTTGCTCCTCTCCATTCGCTGATCTAAACCTTACGATACGATGATCACTCGTACCCAAGTGTTCTCCCACAGACACTTGGTCGACCTGGCCCAACTCATTCCCCAGCACCAGATCCAGCAATGCCTCCTTCCTAGTTGGGCCAAGAACATATTGGTCAAGGAAATTCTCCTGAACACATTTCAGAAATTCCTCCCCCTCCTTTCCCTTTACCTTGGCATTATCCCAATCGATATTTGGGTAATTAAAGTCCCCCAGTATCACCACTCTATAGCTCTTGCATATCTCTGCGATTTCCCTGCAGATTTGCTCCTCTACCTCCCTCTCACTATTTGGAGGCCTATAGAATACCCCCAATAGCGTGATCATACCCTTTTTGCTCCTCAACTCTAACCAAATGAATTTTGTCCTTGTCCCCTCAAGAACATCTTCCCTTTCCAACACGACAATGTCTTCCTTAATCAGCACTGCCACCCCACCTCCCTTTTTTCCTTCCCTATCTTTTCTGAACTCCTTGTACCCTTAAATATTATGTGCCAGTCCTCACCGTTTTTAAGCCACGTTTCTGTTATTGCCACACGGCTAATTGTGCATGTAGCTCACCAACCTTATTCACCACACTTTGTGCGTTTAGGGAAAGTGCCCTGTAAATTAAAAGAGTATCTTTGAGGTTTGTTGGGGCAACGCCCTGGAAACTGTTGGAAATGTGCTCAGAATGGAGTTTTAGCTTGATACGATGGCCACTCAATATAGAGTTCAGCCGTTGAACTGAATGCTGGAAAGTGGCTGGAAAGCAAGCTTTTCAGCAAGTCAAACACAAGCCATAAAAGCCTTTCAGCTAATCAAGCTATAACATTTTAAAATTAATTACACCAGGAAAGCTTCTGTGTACAAACAAAGCCTTCTTTAGAAGTGTTAAAAGCCATTTGGGAGACTCAGGTGAGAGAATAGTCCAGGGGGTGACAAACATTTCACATCTTATCTGGTCCTGGTCCTTTGTTAAAGATGACACTAGAAGGGGAGGGGCTGGGTGGGTTTGTAAAGTGAAGCCGGGCTGTCTAGAAATCCATGCTTCAGTGGCTCAAATATCTCCCAGGAGATTTACACCAGGAAATTGGGATGAGTGACAGGAAAAGGGGTGAATACGTGTGTCACCTTAGATTGGTATGGAGTGGGGGAGGGGGGTCCTCTTTGAAATTATGATATTAAAATAGAGGGTTTAACACACCTCCAGAAGATGCTCTGTTACAAGCAGAGTAACATGTATAGTAAACCTCAATATCACTGATCATAACAAAGAAAATAATAAAGTACACCAGGCTATTAGTAGGCTAAATATCACTTTGATGGTCACTAATACCACTGATCCCTATTGGCTCGATCTTAAAATGAGGATCCGCTCACTCCCCATTTCTCCTTTACCAGAACTTACACATCTGTCTCAATATGACCGAGTGTTCCTTTATCCGGAGTTAACATTTCAGGGCGATGACCTTTCGTCACTGGGTGGGGCACCTAGAAACTACTGTCGAAGTCTCGACTCCCTAGTAAGACTCTTAAACACAAAGTATCGTTAAAGACAGGCTTTATTTGCTTGCAAGGGAAGAGTTGTGTAGACAAGGGCTACATCAGACCTCTTCAAAGTAATACAGAAATTGTAACATATTTATACAGTAAAAAGCAAAACAGGCTTTCTATGCCACATGACATAGTATTGAATCATAACTGATTACAAAGGCACAGACCTTGCGAATTATTGAAACAACGTATTCCGGGCTGCGTTAGAATAACGAACGGAAATACCTTGGGATAAGATTAACTAATCCTTTATTATGGGATCTCTCTGTTCCCTCTGTTCTCTCACTGTACCAACTGGACCCGTGGGCCGATATTTACCTTATCATGTCCTTGGCTGTTTGTTTGGTAACTGAGGCTCCTTGTTAAGCTTGTCACAGACAAGGAGTATGTATGTCTCATCCCCTTGCCTTTAGTGAATCATGCTGTCGGCCATTTGAGTTTTTATTCTATGCCTAGGAAGCCATTTTGTGTCTAAGTGAGAAACTGTACTTCCACGCTACCTTTAGTACTTCTGACAACAGGTCATTGGCCAATTAGGCACTCTGCAACCTTCCGGACTCAATATCGAGTTCAACAATTTCAGATCATAACCTCGGCCCATATTACATTTTTTCTTGTAATTTTTCCACTCCTTTCCCCCCACCCTTTCCTTTCTCTCTCACACCTGGCAGCTATCTCTTGCCCTGCCAGTACACTTTACACCTAATCTCAGCCTATTACCATCTCGTCTAGCTTCAAATACCTTTTATTGTCTCTTTTACTTCTTTTAATTCTTTTGTCCGATCGCAGCCCTGCCTTCGATCTATTTTCTTTTCTTTCCAGTTTTGAAGAAGGGTTCGACCCGAAACGTCAACTCAAATTTCTCTCCACGGATGTTGCCTGACCTGCTGAGTTTTTCCAGCATTTTCTGTTGACCTGAAATATTAACTCTGTTGTTCTCTCCATGGATGCAGCCTGATCTGCTGAGTATTTTCAGCGTTTTGTTTTTATTTCAGATATTCAGCATCTGCAGTATTTTGCTTTTGTTCCTTTATCCTCTTGTTCTCCAGGTGGATGTTTAAGAAGGAAGCTTGAGGTCTGACCTTCTCCGAACACCCTCTGAATGGGATTGGCTAGGGGGCTACACATTAAAATGGCTACTGCGGCCTTGGGCGGGGGCACCTAGAAACTACCTCCCATCCTGACAGAGTGAATTTGGATGGTCCACGGGAAGGTCGGAACAACTTCCATTTTCTCAAGCTGAAGTGATAGGTGGGAAGCGTTAATCTAGTCCTATTACATGTATGGCTGTTCAACGAATTTAATCCCTTGAGAGCTAGATTTAACGCAACAGTGACACTTTAATGCAAATCATACCAAGATCCTTCGATGCTGAAAGAGTCAAAAACCCTGAAACGCGAAATCTGATTTTGTTGGCGACGGCTGAAGGAGGAAGGTTTGCCATCAGGTGAATGTTTGCCAGAACATAGGGCAAACACCTTGCTCTTTAAAAAGGGTCATGGGACATTTAAAGTCCATCTAAAATACTGGAACAGGCAACTGGGGCTTTGGTTTAAGGTTTCGTCTTTAAGAAGGGTTTCACAGAAATTATTTTGAAAGTATCAGGTGCACAGACCTAGGAATTTAAACATTATAACGTTCTGTACATCCCAGATTATTTGCAAGTTCATGGTGGAGGATCGTCATTCAATATTTACCACATTTGCAAAGGAAGTCTGGATCTTTATCTATATTCATGCAAGACACCCTGATCTTTTAGAAATATGGCACTGTTTTGTTTGATAACGCTCCTGTGAAGCACCTTAGGACGTTTTGCTACATTAAAGCCGCTACATAAATGCAAGTTGTTGTTGTTGTTGCATAGAATTTCTGCTGCTCCAACCATTACTTACTTTTGTTTTGAAATGATACCTAAGCAATGACAAATGCATCTCAAAAAACAGAATCGGAGACACAAAAAGCAAAATACTGCAGATGCTGGAAATCTGAAATAAAAACAGAAAATGCTGGAAAGACTCAGCAGGTCAGGCAGCATCTGTGGAGAGAGAAACAGAGTTAATGTTTCAGGTCGATGACCTTTCGTCAGAACTGGAAAAAGTTTGAGATATAAAAAAGGTTTTAAGCAAGTGCAGAGACAGGGAAAGCGGGGGAGGGGGGGAAGGAAAGAATAAAAGGGAAGGTCGGGTGGAAGGCAGGTGAGATTAAAGACAAAAGGGATGATGTGCGAGGCAATAGGAGATGTAATGGAGATGCGAGAGATTGGTGTATATATGCATTTTCCTTTTGTTTCTGAGCTGTCCGATTTAAAACCAGTCGTTAAAGGTCGTCATGTAATATGGCCACTGGCAGTTTTACATCATGGATTAGTATAACAATGATTGCTGACAAAATGTGCTATATTTTGGGCAAATAGTCTTCCTGTTAAATAGCAAAGGTTCGCAATAATTAAAAATTCAATGGAGCGGCGCATTAGTTAACCCTTAAGTTCCATAAAACAGGGGCCGGGAGTTCCACTCTGCTCGGCGCCATTTTTAATTAAAACTATAAGGAGGCACTGGATTGTGCCAGTGTCATCAAACGAGAAAACCTAACAAAAGTGCCCCTTTTTTGAGGGGCGCAACTAATAGAAAACTTAAAGTAAACTTATAACAAATATTATTTACACTATCCAGTGCGCCCTCCTGTCCCTGTGGTGCCCACTGGTCGTGGATGGCCTCAAGCGTACCGTTGGACACTGTGTCTGCTCAGTACCTGATCTGAGAATAGTCAAGAAACCAGACATTGTTAAGGGGCTGCGACACCTCCCAGCAAGGGGAGGGGGGTGGAAAGCAAAGGGAGTGGCATCTCTAGGTGGTCCCAGCAACTCCAGAAGATTGGCTGCAGGCAGCTTGGGAATAGTCGTGGGTCTTCGTGGACAAAGGCGTCAGGCTGTGGATAGGAGGGGTAATAAAAAGTGTGTGTGTGTGTGTGGGGGTCAGAATCTTACCCAGTTATGTTAAAAAAAAGGATCTAATTTAAACTCAAATAATCCTAGATGAATACAAGGGTGGGTTTATCCTGCATCTCATGCTTAAGTTGCTGTATAAGTCTATGCAGGCCCAAAGTGGAACTCTGCGAGATCCCCTGGGCAGGACAGGCTCATACCACTTGGGCTGATGATCCTCTATCGATACACGGCTGACGAGGTTTCTTCCGCCACATTCCCGGGCCATGAGAGCCTTCTGCTCCATGCCAGATTTGCTACGCTTCCCTCCTCCTCGGCTATTCTGCTGTAACCATTTACACCTCCTCTCGACCCATCTATTGCTTACATACTAGTCCCATTATCACCCATCTATTGCTTACATACTAGTCCTATTATCACCTCCTTTTGCCTTGCACCATCATCACTTTTATAATTTAAATCACTCCTGCTCCCACAGACCTCTCTTTTTGTTCTTTTCCTACCCACTTTCCTTGGCTCTGTACTTGCTTAAAAGCTGTTCATCTCCAACATCTTCCAGTTCTGATGAAAGGTTTCGCTCTCCACCGATGCTGCCTGGCCTGAGTATTTCCAGCATTTTCTGTTTTTATTTCATACCACTTGAGTTTACCGTACACAGTACAAATCCAGTAGTGTCAAATCCACTAGAGTGTCAAACCTGTTTTGAAAGGTTATCTATGCTACTTTGGAGCTCCCGAGCAGTTTTTTTTTTAAACACTTAGCCAGAGTTCATGCATATGCTCGAGACAGCTTGGACAGCAGCAGGCACACTCTAAACATTGATATCTTTACTGTTAGAAGAGGAGCACTGCCATCGCATAGGCAGGAAGGCTCCAATTGGAGCCATGCAGCATAAAAGCAGGTGATGCTTGACTGACAGTGAGAGCCAAATAGATAATCCATTGAAACAGGAGCTTTACCAGTTTAAGACAGCCAAATGTCAGTTATAATCTTTGGGGGTGAAATTGGTCCAAGTCCAATTTTCTTTTCCCGGGACCTCAATTGAAAAGAAAAATCGTGCGTGGTGTAAAATGGGCTGCCGATTTGCTACGAGCACATTTTGTGCACCTGGCAAAGACCAATTTCACCCCTATTGGCTCCAGAGTGGCTCAAAACTGCCCAACGCATTACCGGCACCCAGCTACCGACCATAGAGCACATATACCAGAAACGCTGTCTACGGAGGTCACGGTCCATCATCAAAGACCCTACCCACCCCAGCCACAGTCTGTTCGCCCTCCTGCCATCTGGGAGACGCTACAGATGCATTCGCACCCGTACGACCAGATTTAGGAACAGCTTCTTTCCCAGGGCTGTCATCCTACTGAACTCCACAAATAAACTCTAAAGCCTGCACATCTGCCAATGCACTTTATTATGGTTATATTTATGTTAATATACTACAAGCCAAATGTATGTTGAATGTTTAAATGTCTTAATCCAAATGTACACTCTCAGGAGCTGCAAGCCTACATTTCGTTGTACTGCACTTGTGCACTAACAATGACAATAAAAGTTGATTTGATTTGATTTGATTAAAAAAACAAATCAATGGCAAATGAAATCAATGAGACACTGCAGCCAGCATCAGGCTGAAGAGCAACAAGGAAGAAGATTCAGATGGTTTCTTTACACTGTTAGAGCATCAGATAAAGTGAAGACAATGCAGCTTTGAGTCATGTTTTTACTAGGCTTCCTCAAGCATCCTCCAGTAGCCTCCATAAAACACTAGAGGTTTTCGATTGTTGCCATTTTCAAATTGATCTGTTCAAGTCTAAGTCTGTCTATTCATTCAGTGACCTAGCAAGACAAGCAAAGGCACTTCACAAAAAGGCATGGGAACAGAAACCATAAAGCAATTAGGAAAATATTTAAGCGGTAACTGAAGGTTTGGTCAAGCATATAAGTTTTCAGGAAACTATTGAACATCAGGAGAGGTAGCTTGGTAGGCGGCTTTGGGAAAAGACTTCGAGGGCCACAATTTCCATTTTTTTCCAAAAGCAAACCGTTGGGGCAAGTTTACATCTTAGAAGTCTCCATATACTTCTGTCAGCAACCCCAGCTGAATGATGTACTTCTTTACAGCCTTAATCTGCTGTTATGAAGTTAGGTTTTCCACCATGATTCCAAAAATGGTTAGCTGCCAATCATCGGGCTAGGCTAGCTGTAAGATTCAGTAACCACCAGTGAGGTTCTCCCCACAAAGGGGAGAAGGGAAAGTCAACCCATACAAAGCTAGGTGGGAATCTAAGTTGTGCAGAAGAGGCCAAGAGGCTTCAAGGGGATATAGACAGGCTAAGTGAGTAGGCAAGAACATAGCAAATGGAATATGTGAAGAAATATGAAGTTATCCACTTTGATAGAAAAAATAGAAAAGCAGAGTATTTTTGAAATGGTGAGTGATTGGGAAATGTTGGTGTTCAGAGGGACCTGGGTGTCCTTGTACACGAATCACTGAAAGTTAACATGCAAGAACAGCAAGCAATTAGGAAAACAAATGATTTATTACAAGAGGATTTGAGTACAAGAGTAAAGACGTCTTACTGCAATTACTTAGGGCCTTGGTGAGACCACACCTGGAGTATGGTGTAGTTTTGGTCTTCTTACCCAAGGAAGAATATACTTGCCATAGAGGGAGTGCAACAAAGGTTCACCAGACTGATTCCTGGGATGGGGGGATTGTCCTGAGGATTGAGTAGACTAGGTCTATGGAGTTTAGAAGAATGAGAGGTGATCTCATTGAAACATACAAAATTCTTACAGGGCTTGACAGGGTAGATGCAGGAAGAATGTTTCCCGTGGCTGGGGAGTCTAGAACTAAGCGTCACAGTCTCAGAATAAGGAGTCGGCCATTTAGGACTGAGATGAGGAGAAATTTCTTCACTCAGAGGGTGGTGAATCTTTGGAATTCTCTACCCCAGAGGGCTGTGGAGGCTCAGTCATTGAGTATATTCAAATGTAAGAAGTCACACAACACCAGGTTATTGTCAACAACAGTTTTATTTGAAATCACAAGCTTTTGGAGCGCTGCTCCTTCGTCACCTGATGAAGGAGCAGCGCTCTGAAAGCTTGTGATTTCAAAACTGTTGGACTATAACCTGGTGTTGTGTGACTTCTTACATTTGTGCACCCCAGTCCAACACCGGCATCTCCACACCACAAGTATATTCAAGACAGAGATCGATAGATTTTCGGATATTAAGGGAATCAAGGGATATGGGGATAGTGCAGGAAAGTGGAGTTGAGGTCGAAGATCAGCCATGATCTTATTGAATGGCGGAGCAGGCTCGAGGGGCTGAACGGCCTACTCCTGCGCCTATTTCTTGTTATATGATATTCTCAATGACCACCTAACCTTCAGCCATCATGAAGGTTCTTCCACAGATGTTGGAACACATGCTGGGAGGGGGGGGGGGAAAGACAGCGAGTAATAGACCAGGCTATGAAAAGCAGAGTACACATTGGCCAGATAGGGAGAGGTGCAACCATGAAGCTAAGGATTTCCAAAGTCAATGTGTCGAGGTTGGGAGCAGGCGGAGGTTGGCAATGATAGGAGTAGAAGTTGCGAACTTATTACAGAAGAGGATGCGGCAATGGAGTTTTGCTAGAGATGGAGTTTGTGTAGGGTGGAGTATAGGAGGACGGTGAGGAGTGTTGTAGAATTCTGGCTTGGAGGGGACAAAACGTGGATGGTGTAGGTGGAAAACGGATCATCGCAGTACTATGGTGGAAGTGGGTAGTTTTGGTGATGGATAGAATGTGGTATTTTGAAGCTTAATGCAAACAGGATGCAGAGATTGTGCAGCTTGAGTGAGCAGATGGGGAGGAGAATCCAATCAGGGCTATGGTGCAGTACTTCTGCTGAGAGCCAAACAGGATGGCTTCAGTCTTGCCAATTAAATTTAAGTAAGTTTTAAACATGATTCTTACCAAGAATCACACTCAAGAGTGTTAATCATTCTATTTCAGATATTGATTGACCTACTAAGCATTACCAGCATTTTCTCTCTTTAAATTTCATTAACACTCCATATAACCAAAAATGAAATCCATCCTCCAAAATAAAAATTTATTAATTTTGTAACAAGAACATTGTACTTCATACAACAGTGCATTACTTCACATTATGCAACTTAGCACACTTGCAATAAAAATCTATTGTACAGTGGAACATCCCATAATGAAAAATAGCATACAGTGACAATCTAACATGAAGAGTGGGTCCAGTGACAGAAACTGCAAACTGTCAAGTGGACTGATTTAAGCTTCATGTGAAAAGTCGTGAACTGGAAACTACAGGATGCACAACAGAGCCTGTGGAACAAAATAAATTGTCAAATGTTTCTACCTGATCGAGTCTAAATGTTTTGTAGTTCAAATTTATTTGAAGGCACTTTCATTACTTGTGCCCACAAAATAAATATTCGTTACTATGATAGACATGATAAGGTTGTACTGTACTTTGAAAGGGTGGTGCTGTAAGGCTTATGAAAATGTACCACTAGATTTTAAAAAGCTACGTTTAGTGGTACTCAAACTAATGTATTACAAAAACAAAGAATTAAAAGTGAAGTTTTATTCATACAGCACATGCAGTCAGTCACATAATTTACATTTTTGTTTTTAAAAAAACGATGGTGTAAAAATCAGTTTCACAAGTGTGAAAACTGAATGCCAAGGCAATAGACGGTACGCACACAGCATGAAGGGTACATCTATAATTTAAGAAAATGTACAGCTCAAATATTCACAATGTAAACAATATAATAACCACAGTTATAAAAGACCACATATAATTGCTTTATACAAAAATGCCCTTTAAAAGTTGTTTAACTGCAGTGGTTCAAAAACAATTTCCAACAGCAGGCTCCAGACTCATTTGACAACTGTATTTAAACTCTGAGCATCAACGTGTTGTCTGGTCCTCTAGCAGATAATTTCACATCATGTTCCAGGCAAAATACATTTGGTTAGCAGTCTGATCTCTTCCCTTAATTTACAATGGAAGGCATAATTAGCCAATAACAGATATACAGCAGAATTCGAAGCTTGTAGAGATTTCAGTTTTTAAAAATTTCAATAAAAACACCCTGGTTACTTTGCTACACTTTGAAAGCTTGATTAATTGCATGAATTCAGGTCGGGACAGGCAGGAATTTTGATCAGGGATCTTGAAACCAAACAGAAACATCAACCCAGCAGCCTAAGTGATTGTGCAAATGTAACACAACTAGGTGTATGTGCTACAGGTTGCTATAACTTCAGTTGCCTCAACTTGGGGGGGGGGGCTGGGTTCAGTACTCAGATGAGGCACTAGATGAAATGCGTCTGAGTTCGCAAGACAACAGAGTGACAAGAGAAGTGGCATAATCAAAGTGCCCTGCTTGAATAGTCATCTGATCATAAAAAAAAGTGTAAGTGATGGTGGCTGAAGGTAGAACAGCCTTCACTTACTCTCTCAACTGGGAGGAACTGGAAGCAGAGTTCCCAAGGAAAGGTAACATGAACAGAGAGAAAACACTTCCTTTTGCATATCTAAGAAAAGCACAAGATGTAGATTTCCTGAAACACAAATAGGGACTTAGAGCAAATAATGCTAGTTATAATTGGAACCCAAAATTCCATTTGATTGCTCTTTTATCACGATTTAAGTATTAATTTTAAATGAATGTTCCAAATCTCTCGTGTTTTAGACATTACAGCTTTTTTCACAATTATTTCTCAAAGTGATTGTGATTGGCTGAATCTTTTATAAGGACTTCTGCATAGTTTCTTGTGCCAGTTATGCAGCATTTTGATGAATTTATTAGAAAGATACTCATCTCCAGGATATCCCAGTTAAACCCGAGAACACATTTATAAAGGCTAATATAAATGTAACTAGTTGTTCTGCAGTAAGTTGTGTGATTGCTGTTTAAAATCAGATATACATTTTAATATACAGAATATAAGCAGTGCTTACAGCTTTTATTACACCAAGTAAAATTGTGCAATCTCTAGAGGTGGTACAGAACATCGACAAGTCTAGATGAGAATGCAGGAAAACAGTAGTATTTGCGAACTTTATGTACACGGGAGAAATAATCATTGTTAGAAGAATACTACGGATATTCTCAACTTATTTTCCACCAGTTTCCAGTACAACTTCTAGCCTAGGTATCGCAGCACTCAGATGCAGCAATATTAAATTATTCCTAGTAGTACGAATGTCTATTGATCCAAGGAAGACTCTGATGTTCCTAGTGCTGTCACCAAATTGAAGTAAAAATAGATGGCAATTAAAATAGTTCCAGTTTAAAATAAGAATTCTTGTCCTGATCAAATGTACTCCCAGGCAGGGGGGAAAAAAGTGTTGAATATTATACATGTAACAGGAACGGAGACAGTAAATTTAGATTCACCCCTTCAACAAAATACAAACATCCTCATCAGCGATTTATAAAACTAAAAAAAATTACAAGTTTTTTTTTCTTTAAAGGAGAAATCTCATTGAAAAGTGACTCCCCATTAAGGTTGGTTACACAGGATGAATTTAAGTCCTTCCAACGGGACCAACAGACAGCACTTCAGGGGCAGAATACACAAAATAGAAAGGAAAGGCAGAGATCAGTTACTACAAGGATTCCCCTTTAAGCTGATGTGGAAGGTCTTCTCGAAAGCCCACTGCAGTGTTCAAGTAATAATTCACATTAACCCTGAATGCAGACCACCTTAAAAGGAACACGCAAACTAACACAAAAACAATGTGCAAACCCATTTCATAGTGATGGAAAATGAGAAAAGTTCAGTAGGTTGAAAATATTGCAGCTAACAGTCTCTGTATAGCCCTGCAGAGAGTTCAACTCAATTTTAATTTAAGCAAGCTTGTGGATGATGAGGATAGTGCACATCTAGGTTCTGCAAGGCCTGCTGCACACCATGTTTCACTATAATGCATGGGGGTATACGCCAAGGGCTCAACAGCCATTTTCACAAGACTACACAAGTGTTTTTTCCGGGGGGGGGGGGGTGGGGGCGTAAAAAGAGGAATCCAGAGCTGTATCTGTAAAGGAGCTGGTACAATAAAATTCATAATGGTGGATATTTCCCTCTCAGCAGGAGGATCAGACTAATAAGTACATTATGTATGGTAGAAAATACAACTTAAAAGCAAAAAGGTGACATTAAATTTGCACAAAAAGAAAAGTACAGAAGTTATCACAAAAAGCAGCTTTTCCCTGATTTCAATTTAGAGGTATGTTAAACAGACTGGTTGACTTAACTGCAAGCTTGCTCTGTGTTAGCTGGTGTGCACTTTTAAATGAGATCTTGTGGTTAAAGGGGTCAGTTTCATACAATTTTAAGTCAAAACCAACAAAAGAAAGAAAGCCCAAGGTCTACATGCATTCGTCAAGAAATTAAAACCCACATTTAACAAGATACAGAAAACAAATTGTAAAGTGCATGTTCCTTAGAAAAACACCTGCCTCTCATACAGAAGCCAAGCTTTTGGGCTTAGGGTCACATGGTATTATATAATGGATTGGTTGTCCGCTTTTTCTCCTTGGTCAGTTTTAATTGCTTTAATGGATGATTTCTATGATGGTGCCGTCGAGGTGCTATAGCTGTCAGTGGGGTGGGACAAGGTGCGTCCGTGTCAGAAGGGGAGGAAGGCTTTATCTGTGAAAGATTCTCTTCTGCACTCGCTAGTGGACTCTGTTGGGTTGACTCAACGGCTTTGGCATATTGTATTAAAGGCTTTTCCACAGGCTTGCTTTGTGCAATACTTTCTGATGTTTTAAGTTGCTCTGCAAAACACATTGTGGGCTGAGGATCTTGCTGGAGAATAGAGATGGAAACACATTTCTTTTTGCTGGGCTCATCTTCCACAGCACATTCAGCTCGAAACTCACTTGTATTTTGCAAAGTCCATGGTGCGTTCTGGAGAGAGTCAGAAAAGGCTTGGTAAGTCTCGGAACTATCCAAGTCCTTTTTAAATAAATCATCCCTCGAGAGCTCCAGGTAACCTAGCTTAGCAATAGATGCTGAACGTTTCATCTGTGATGGAGTTGTGAGGCCTGCCTGTCTTATCTTAGCTTCAATTTCCTTTGAGCGCTGATTACTAACCCCCAGGGTACTACTTAGATGATTTATACTGTCATTGCTGGAGCCATGGCTAAGATTATGATCAAGATTTGAGAAATTTAACATCTCTCTGATACTTTCATCAAATCTGTTGAAACTCAACTCTAAATCCTCATGGCTCAGCAGAGTAATGCAGCCATCACCTGCTCTTTGCAAAGATGTCATTCTGGGGTCAGCTTCCTGAAGCCCCAAGTAGATGGTTTCCTTATCTGGGATCTCTGCATCAGTATCTGTACTTGATTCTGTGACACCTTCTAGATGCAGTACATGTGTTTGATACTCCAAGCCTTTTTTTGGCAAATGTGTTGTGTCACTAATAAATAAAGCAATTTCGTAGTCTGACAAGATGTCATCTACCTCTTCTGAAGGACTACCAAATTTGAAGCTCATTCCTTCAATTTCTTTCTTGTGGTTTTGGGCCAAACCTGCAGCATCTAATAATGGTAATAGATGTGGCTGCCGTGGAATCTCAGTGGTGTGTACTTCTATCATTTCTGGATCATCTGCAGACTGTATGATGGCTTCATTTTCCTTTCCTGGAGATTCAACTTCAATGGTAATCTTTTCTTCTCCTGTCAAGCCAAAGGTACCATTGTCTCCTTGAGAAGTTGGTGGTTTAAATACATGGGTGTACTCAATGATCTCAATTTTCTTTGGAAGCTGGTTATATGAATCCAGTTCCTCAGAGGTTTCAAAAGAGTGGACTATCCTATGTTCCAGAGTGCTCAAACATCCAGGTTCAGCTTGTATCAGTTCCAGTCTGGATTGTGTTGGATGCTCTATCACAGCTGACTGCGAGTCTGATTCTTGATTCTGAGGTACACTGAGCTCGACTAGGAAACGCTGGTCTTCAGCAATCCTTTCTTTTTCTTCATCCTCGAATAAAGATAATTCAGGAGAGACATCCTCACTTTTATTTGTTGCCACAAATTCACTAGCTGTAGCTCCATCAATTCTGGAACTTTTACGAATTGGTAAGGTTACCACAGGTGATTGATGTTCTTGTTCTTGCTTTAATCGTTCTTCAAACTCCTTGGTCGCACGTTTTACTGAGCCAGGACACCATTTTGGCACCGGTTTGTGGCCTATGCTTCCATCCTGTGCAGGTTCTTCAAAGGCCGTCTCCTGGTATTCCTCATCACTCTTGCCTATTAAATGTTCCTGATGACAGCCATTGTCCTTAGCTTCATTCAAATCACTGGCTTTTTTGCAATCATTTTCAGCAACGAAAGAGTCGTTTGCGCAAAGTTTTTTTGCAGTGTTGCCATTTTCAGAAGGCCAATGGAAATCTGCTGGTAGTTCATGAACTGTATTCCTCTTTGGCGTTTGGATCTGGTTAGTGACAACACCTTCTGTCTTGCTTTGGCACAAGCCTGAACTCTGGCTGGACTCTATTTCCGTCACTATTTCTTTTACAGAAATAACATTTAATGACTGAGACCTCGTTAAGGAAGACTTTTTGCTGGACGATTTTGATACCAGATTGCCCTGTGGAAGAGAAAACAAAATGAGCACAACCAATGTAACATTTATATGGCCTCCCCATAAAAGTGAGCAAATCCCCAGAAAAGCAAACACAATTCTGATTATAAATGAAAAAGGATCAATTTTCAAAAACTTTACCACAAAACATACATTAATAAATTATAGTTGAAATGCAAAATAATAATTAGTATTTCACTCCCTTAAAATTTCAATCTCTCTTTCGCACTTCACATTATAAACTTCATCTCAGATGGAAGGAAAGCAGAACTCTTCTTTCCCAAGCACCCTTCAGAGTTGAATGCTAGGAAATTGGTCAATACAAAAGCACACAAGACTGAGTTGTCACTAATGGGAACTAGGACAGTACCACACATGAATATGCCTATTAATTTATTTTTTAAAGGCCATATTTTTGTGCTCAAGGTAAGGTATGTCAGTGCTAGCGTCTGGAGCAGTTTCCACTGTTGCCATCCACTATCAGCATCAAGCACTCCAAGGAGTACAGGTACAAGACAACCTTTTGCAAAAGTGTTCATCGTCCACTGTTTCCAACATGCTACAACTCCAACCCGACACTGCCAACTGCACCAATGTTGTATTTTTCCATGTTACAGAGAATTTGTGCGAATCAGTGCTGAACGTGGGCAGCTTTATCCTCTGGACTTGCACCCAATAGGAACTGAATTGAGTGTGTTCCAAATTAATTTCATACACCTGGCAGAGAGACAGGGACTTGCAATTAATCAGTCTGGGATGGATTCAGTCCCCATTTCCAAGAAATAGAATGGCAGTGCTCCAGCCCAATGTGCCACTCAGTCTCCAACATACTTGGTAACTAACCAAAACAAAAGCAAAATACTGCGGATGCTGGAAATCTGAAATAAAAACAGAAAATGCTGGAAATACTCAGCAGGTCAGGCAGCATCTGTGGAGAGAGAAAGAGTTAACGTTTCACGTCGATGACCGTTCGTCAGAACTTAGCTGTACTGTTTCCAGTAACTAACCATACTGGAAACAGTACAGCTATGTCAGAACATAAGACATTAATTAATTGAACAAAAATGATAAATGTTCATGGACAAACTTGGCTCATAGAAATTAGATAAATACATATGCATTTTCTTGAAATAATTAACATCTCCAGCAGAAATTCAGAATGTGAGATGCATGGAGCATTATGCTCAGTTCATCTGCAGTTACTTTTATTAGTTTAGTTACAAAAAATTTCAATGTAGTATTTTTACCTTATTAGATTTTGCAACATTATTATCCATACATTTGTCTCTTGCGTGGGCCAGATTATCCACTGGAATCTGTCCCTGACCATCCTCAATCCGCTGATCTTTTTCAAAAGTTTCCTGGGCAGCCACTTTTGTGGCACTGTATTTCCCGCCACCAAGCTCCTCAGTTTTTGAGTGCGTTTGGACTCGAGCCCCATTCTCCTGTGAAAGCTCAATGAACTTTTCTCTGGCACTGAGGAAGTCAATTCGATCAGTACTTGAGCTGCAAATTCCAGCATCTGCATTAGATGAGACTGGGGAAGCTAATTCTGGTGAAGCTATATGATCTTCCAGCTGAGGTGCAATTTCAAGTAATGGTGCTGAAATGCCATTTGAGTTTAATCCAACATCTTTTTCCAATTCCTCTACTTCTAAAGCAGTAAACACCATGGGATGTTCAGGTGAAGACGAAAGTTCATGTGACCAGGCTTCTGCTGGTTTGTCAGAGTGGCAATCTTGGAGAGAAAGAGCATCAGAGCTGCAACCTGCAAAACTCTTAGTGATAGTATTGGAGGTCACGGTTACTGGCATTGTTGTAGAAGAGGTTCCGTTGTGCAAGTCATCAGGGTTACATTTTGAAGGTATTTCATTCTCTGCATTGATCCCAGAATTTAATTCAATTTTTTCCTCATGGACTCCAGGTAAAATTGTGTCTAGGTCATCCAAGAATTGGGGATGATATAGATGTTCAGCAAGTGGATCAGTTGGCATTTCTGTAGTGGAAGTACTGTCCCTTCTGTTTAAGTCAACAGTAGATTTATTAATACGCTCACGGTGGTCAGAAAGGTCGCCATCAGAGTGCGATCGCCATAGCTTATTGTGCCTCTGTTTGCTGTATTAAAAAGAAAACGAACAAGAGGAATAGTTTAAATAAAAGTACTTCTACCACAACTAAATATTCCAGGCAAGATACAACATGTGGTTATATAGGACTCAATTGCATTGAAACACAACACAGTCATTTGTATGAAATGTTTGAGAAGTAGACAAAAATACAGCAATTATTTCTTTCCCATCAATATCCAACCAACGGCCTCTTGGAAATGTCTTAAAACATTTCACCTACAATAACTACTTTAAAGTACAGAGGCTCTTGCTACTTATGCAAACATGGCATCCATTTTGCACAGAAGCTCTCTCAAATAGCAGCAAGATGATTAACCTATTCATCTATTTTTAGTGGTATTGGTTGAGGGAGGAATATGCGTCAGGACACCAGGTTCACCAACAACTATCTGAACTTACAGAAAGAGGGTCAGTTTAACTTTCATCATTTGGAGGATATCATCACCCACAATGCAGGACTCCTCTAGTGCTACATTGCAGTGTCAGCCTAGATTATGCACTCAAGTCCTATTCAGGGGCTTGTACACTCAATCTTCTAATCCAAAGGTGGGTGAGAGTTCAAGCTACTGAGTCGAGTTGACAATGGGGCAAGAGAAAAATAGTTCCAAGTATCCAAAGTGTAACTATATCCCACCGACTTGAAACTATTTTTTGCGTGGATATAATGATCATATCATCCCTGGCAGCCAGACAGGCTGGCTTGATGTCAAATTTACAGAATCAATATAAATAATTTCCCCCCATTGCACTCCATCATTCATTTTCTACATATAGGCAGTACTACACAGTGCAGACACGATAGTAAATTCAACTTACTGCAAAGAGAGAAATAAAAAAGAAAAATTAGGACTCTCCAAATCCATTTTTGGAGGGGGAGGGGAAGCAACCTTTTGATTAGCCATAAATAATTATAGTATTTGCACAGGATTTTGCAGGATGGAAAAAGACTAATTATACAAGCCTCATTAGAAGGCTGAAAGGTCCACCAAAGCATTTCTAATGCACTAAGTGTTGACTTCTTTACAGAATACCTGTTGATGAAAAGAAAATAAAGCAACCAGATCATCCATACAAGTCCCGCATCTGTAGATGGAAAGGTGTAGATAGATTATATTAGCCCAAAATGTATTTGTTTTTTGGGCACACTTTATTTTGATGTTTTTGTAAAGAATATTACACAATTGGTTACTGTAGTCATACAAATGAGACTGCTTTCATGCATAAAGTGTCAGCCAAGTGTATTAACGTTAATGGGGGTGGGGGAGAAAAAGGTGTTGCAATCGGGGGGGGGGGGGGGGGGGGCAGCTGTGGGAGGCCAAAGGTTTCCTCGAAGGGCGGGGGAGAACCCCTGCTACTCCTGGCCCACAAGGAGTGCTGAAAAAGGCACCTTAACTTGTGGAGCCGCCAGCTCCAGTCTCCCGATCCCTAGGAAACCTGTGCAGCAAGTCAATTATAAATCGGACTCCCAATTGCACTGTGGAAGCCAGATTTAAATATGTAATTAAGTGTCCCGCCTCTCCAAGCTGGGACACTGATGCCCCAATATCCACTGCCCTAAAAAAGGCAGCAGGTGCATGTGCAGAGTATTGGGGACACTCTTCCCGTATTTAACTCTTCAACTGCGCCCCGCCCCTGTCGTAGGAGGATTAATATTGAGACTGAAGTGTCCAGAGGGGAATCTGACAGTTATTAGAAGTAGATGATACCACAAACTTCCAAGTGCTCAAACCCAGTGATGCGCCCACTTAGGAACATTGAAGTAGTGCACAAATGGACAAGCTTAAACATGAACAAACTGAAGCACAGGCATCTGATAAACATCAATCTGATATCACATCTCTTGCAATCACATGTGCATCGCAAACAACAGATGTCTAGATTCTGAGTGATCAGATTGACATTTGGTCCTTCAATATCTCCAGTGTTTCACAATGCGGCAGAATGCAAGTCTCTCCATGTAACATTTCTGATTTTTAATGGTAGATACGGTAATTACATTCGTGAAATACTAGCTAAGAAGTCATAAATGCTAAACAGAAAACTAAAAACTTACAATCTTGTAGATATTGCTAAAAAAAATAATCAATCAATCTTCATTATCCTGTAAAATAAAACTAAATATATTGCTAGAAGATATCACAAGTCTTCTTCCCTGCTTGGTATTTCCGCATTTGTATGATTACGCCATCATTACACCAGTACTAAAGAAGTCAAATGACTAGAATTAGAATTTCCTAATCTAATGTGCTTGTTTGATAGTGCTGCAGCCCTGTTGATTAAAGTGTGTATAAATACAGGCTGTTTGTATTAGTATCATCTTTCCTGTTATACAATAGTGACTATTTTGAGATATGAAATGATATTTAAGTGATGGGGACAAGTGAATTCAAATACTCAGCAGGGAAAAAAATGTTCAAAATATTAGGTTACAAACCACTGAACACAAGTTTTCCCTGTGATGGTCCAACATAGTTAAAATTCTTCTCTAATGAAAGATGGCTTGTGAGGGTTATATACACAGAATAAAAACACCTCTTAAACCAAAATATAATCTTTTGGACTACCCTTATGTAGCTAGAAAACCTAACTTAGAGTTCAGAGAAGAAATGGAAACAGAAAAAGTGCAACATAAGAAATCGCAATGAGGTAAAATAGCTCTGGTTCATTATCTTGATCCATGTATAGGAACAGTTAAGATAATTTTTTCTCCCGCCTGTATTTACATCAAACTTGTCCCCCCGAAATAGAAAACTGAATTCTTGAGTCCAGACCTGTGTCACTTCCCTCTCTGCTCTACCACTTCAGACTTCAGCCATCATGAATTATTTTTCCAAACCCCTTTACCTTGTTCCATCTCTCCCACCTTTCAAAAAAGACATAAGAACATAAGAAATAGGAGCAGGAGTAGGCCAATCGGCCCCTCGAGCCTGCTCCGCCATTCAATAAGATCATGGCTGATCTGATCCTAACTGCCAATCTACTATCACAGAACCATCTCCTGAATCTAACAGAATTAGACACACGAAATAGGAGCAGGATCAGACTACACGGCCCCTGGGCCCGCTCCGCTACCCACAGGGCCATGTCCGATCCAAACCTAGACTCATGTCCAAATTCCTGCCCGCTCCCCGTAACCCTTAATTCCCTTTACTTCTAGGAAACTGTCTATTTCTGTTTTAAATTTATGTAGTGATGTAGCTTCTACAGCTTTTTGGGGCAGCATATTCCATGGACCTACCACCCTCTGAGTGAAGTAGTTCCTCCTCATCTCAGTTTTGAAAGAGCAGCCCCTTATTCTAAGACTATGCCCCCTAGTTCTAGTTTCACCCATCATCGGGAACATCCTCCCCGCATCCACCCGATCCAACCCCTTCACAATCTTATATGTTTCAATAAGATCGCCTCTCATTCTTCTGAACTCCAATGAGTAGAGTCCCAATCTACTCAACCTCTCCTCATATGTCCATCCCCTCATCCCCAGGATTAACCGAGTGAACCTTCTTTGTACTGACTCGAGAGCAAGTATGTCTTTTCTTAATTATGGACACCAAAACTGTATGCAGTATTCCAGGTGCGGTCTCACCAATACCTTGTACAACTGAAGCAATACCTCCCTATTTTTATATTCTATCCCCCTAGCAATGAAAGCCAACATTCCATTGGCATTCTTAATCACTTGCTGCACCTGCATACTAACCTTTTGAGTTTCGTGCACCAGGACCCCCAGATCCCTTTGTACTTCAGTACTTTCCAGTTTCTTGCCATTAAGATAATAGCTTGCTCTACGATTTTTCCTGCCAAAGTGCATAACCTCACACTTTCCAGTATTGTATTCCATCTGCCAAATCTCTGCCCACTTACTTAGCCTGTCTATGTCCCCTTGCAGGTTTTTTATGTCCTCCTCACTCACTACTTTCCCTCCCATCTTAGTATCATCTGCAAACTTTGATATGTTACACTCGGTCCCCTCCTCCAAATCGTTAATATAGATTGTAAAGAGTTGGGGACCCAGCACTGACCCCTGCGGAACACCACTAGTTACTGATTGCCAGTCTGAGAATGAACCATTTATCCCAACTCTCTGCCTTCTGTTAGATAGCCAATCCTCTATCCATGCCAGAATATTACCCCCAATCCTGTGATTTTTTATCTTAAGCAATAATCTTTTGTGTGGCACCTTGTCAAATGCCTTTTGGAAGTCTAAATACACTACGTCCACTGGTTCCCCTTCATCCACCCTATATGTTACTTCCTCAAAGAACTCCAGCAAATTTGTCAAACATGACTTCCCCTTCATAAAACCATGCTGGCTTTGTCCTATTAAATTATGATTATCCAAATGTCCTGTTACTGTCTCCTTAATAATGGACTCCAAAATTTTACCTACCACAGATGTTAGGCTAACCGGTCTATAGTTTCCAGCCTTCTGTCTACTGCCCTTTTTAAATAAGGGTGTTACATTAGCAGTTTTCCAGTCTGCCGGGACCTTTGGAAAATTATTACTAATGCATCCACAATCCCTACCGCCACTTCCCTCAAGACCCTAGGATGTAAGCCATCAGGTCCAGGTGATTTATCCGCCTTGAGTCCCATTATTTTACCGAGTACCACTTCCTTAGTGATTTTGATTGTGTTTAGCTCCTCCCCCCTATAGCCCCCTGTTTGTCCAGTGTTGGGATATTCTTAGTGTCTTCTACTGTAAAGACTGATACAAAATATTCAGTGTTTTTGCCATCTCCATATTTCCCACCATTAATTTCCCGGTTTCATCCTCTAAGGGACCAACATTTACTTTAGCCACCCTTTTTCTTTTTATATAACTATAAAAACTCTTACTATCTGTTTTTATATTTTTTGCTAATTTACTTTCATAATCTATCTTCCCTTTCTTAATCAATCTTTTTGTTATTTTTTGCTGTCTTTTAAAGTTTTCCTAATCCTCTATCCTCCCACTAGATTTGGCTACCTTATATGCCCTTGTTTTTAGTCGAATACTATCCTTAATTTCTTTACTTAGCCACGGATGGCTGTCTTTTCTTTTACACCCTTTTCTTCTCAGTGGAATATATATTTTTTGGAAGTTGTAAAATAACTCCTTAAATGTACACCACTGATCATGTATCGTCTTACCCTTTAATCTATTTTCCCAATCCACTCTACTCAATTCCACTCTCATACCTTCATAGTCTCCTTTATTCAAGCTTAGCATGCTTGTTTGAGATCCAACCTTCTCACCCTCTAATTGAATATGGAATTCAACCATGTTATGGTCACTCATTCCAAGGGGATCCTTTACTAGGACATTTTTAATTAATCCTGTCTCGTTACACAGGGCCAGATCTAAGGTTGCTTGCCCCCTGGTCGGTTCAGTTACATACTGCTCAAGAAACCCATCCCTAATACACTCAATGAACTCATCCTCAAGGCAGCCCTGCCCAATTTGATTTGTCCAATTAATAGGATAGTTAAAATCCCCCATAATTATAGATGTTCCCTTATTACAAGCCTCAACTATTTCCTGATTGATACTCCGTCCAACAGAGTTGCAACTGTTCGGAAGCCTATAGACTACGCCCACTAGTGTTTTTTTCCCCCTTATTATTCCTTATCTCCACCCAAACTTAGCACTTGAACTGCATTTTCAATCACCTCCCCAACCATCTTCTTCTACCACCTGCTTCGTGTCTATAATCCCTTCCCACTTAGGCTTTTTGTGAAGCATATTGGGACGCTTCACATTAAAGGCACCAAATAACTGTGCTAGTTGTTGAATTTTATTAATATTCCAAACAAACCCATTGCACCCATGTGGTAGTCTTCTGCAAATACATTTTCCAAGTGAGAAACAGTTCAATTTAAACTTGAGGTTTTCTCAGCCTATATTCAAGTCCCCAAACTTTTCTTTTCTCCAACACAAATAGTTAATTATTTTCCCTATATTCTTTTTCTCTTTCTTCAGTGAGAGCAGATGTAATTTCCTTAGACCATGGGTGTTCAAACTACCACCTGTGGGCCAAAGTTTAGCAACTCTATTAATTCAATTCTATTTTCACTTATTTCTTATTCACTGATTTATCCTGTTTGAATTTCATGGGGATGGAGGCTTGGAAAAGGCTAATCTTAGCAATGATGCTTTATTGGTGGGTAAATCAGAATATTCTTAGTAACTGCAGCTTGGGATACATGCACATTAAATGGGAGCATTGATTTAAACTTCATACGAGACCGGAGAGACACTGTGGTATATATCAAAGTGGTCCATGAAAATAAAAAGCCCGGACTCTCCCGCCTTTGGCTTCTTTTATCCATTAGAAACTCAGCGGCATCGCTATTGGTCGTCTTCAAACCCTTCCCAAATCCTGTCTTCCCAAATATAGGGGTATATTTTCCTCAATTTGATAACAATGGTGAAAAAGTTGATGGGAGTATAAAAGAGTGCTTCTCCACATTATACTTGTGCTGACCCTTCACTAGCAAGGAATAGAAGAAATTATACCCAGTGACCAAAGCTGAACTTAACACTCCATGTATGTTCGCATTAACATTTCATATGTTCTAAGTATTACCTCCTTATAATTATAGCCTATGGATCTATTTTGTATAACTAACACCCCAATTGTTTTGGCAGTTCATATGCGACAGCTTTTTGCACTTCGGATTACCGATATAAGTTCATTCTGTAATTGTTTTGTCATTTTGTAGTGTATCTATTACCTTATATTATTCAAGAACAAGGTGTCAGAATGCTGCTGTAGTCCATAGGGATAACTGGTGTTACAGTACAACTAGGCCAACAAAAATGTAATTTACTGTTTTGGAAAAACAAGCAGAATTTTTAGCTATTAACACAGGAGGTGATCTGCAAAATACTAACGGAACAGCTTGCAAATAGGGTATTTTTATGGTTTCTCTATTAATAAGGGAGCTATAAATAGTGCTCACTCACAATCTACACATACTCTCGAAATGCAATAGCTCACATTTCTACAATAATTTACCACGGTTGAGATATGAAACCATATCTAACCCAAGAAAGATTTACTGTTTATACTCTCTGGATAATGCAGATCTTCAGGCCAGAAGTTAACTACTTGTCGTGCAGACAGAAGCCAGTCTTTTAATCATAAGATACTAAGGAATGACTTAGTCTGGGCATGCTGTGAGCAACTGTTAAGATAGTAATAAAAATCAGGGTTTCAAGTCTCAAATTTGATTGCTTGCAGTGATATTTAGTTATTAGCTTTTCCAATTCAAGCAAAATAAACAGTCATCTATTCTGTCAACTTGACCTTTTGGTTGGGATATTAAATCAATACGACCTAAATGTTAGAAAACGATGTGAGAAGACACCCCGAGATAGGCAACCAATTCTCCCTTTGTTAATTGATGGAAATACTCTCGGCATTTCTTGGACTGGTTAGAGCTTCATGTGAAGATTGGGTATATAAAATGGAACGTTATACTGTATCATTTTTGATAGTTATAAAATGTGCTTTCATAAGTTAACAAAAGGAGTGCATTAGCTTTCAAGCATTGAAGTTACTTAATTTTGTTTTGAAATCTGCAGGCATTTCCTGTTCTATGGACACAAAAATATAAATTTTCTGTAAACTCAAGACACCACATTACAAAGTAGAATTAGAGAAAAAAACCAGGACTGTGAAAGAGTTCCTCCTATATGTTATTCTTCAAAGCTTTCATAGGGTTAATGTAGGAAAATTTAGATTACCATTTAATAATTAAACTTCACCTATTTTCTCTCACCCAAAATCTTATTCTAGCACTTGGCTATGTAAAAGACTAAAATGTTGATACTGTATTAAGAAGTTAATTAAATCAAGGTATTTACAGAGAGTTTAACAACAACTATTCTTGGCTTTACGAATGTAGCACAAGTTTTGACAGATTATTAGCTTAGAAGCAATCTAAATTCATTTGCACAGTGCTGGATTTATCTAAAGATACATTAGGATGAAAACCTGTATGAACTCTATTAGAATGTATTCTGGGACTAGAATCCCACAGTCCATAGTACAGGTCAGTGGCACACACGAGCTAATCCGGAGGCACAGTGAAGCCAGTTTAATGCGAGTGGATCACTATTCCTGGATCCAAATAAATGCTGCAAAGTCTACAATGTCTTCGGTCTTAGCTAACAAATCTCAGCCATTACAAAAATTGCTTTTCAAACGCGAGCCGCTGCAAAAGCACCTTGTCTGTCTTTAGGGGCAGTGAGACAGTTCGAAAATGGCACATTAGTTTTATCACTAGGCTTACTTAGTACATTGATACGAAACACATAATAACAAAGAGGTTGTGGTGGGGACGGGGGGGGGGGGTGAAACAAAAAAAAAACACACTTAAGCGAATACATTTTGTGCAACACTGTTACTCCAACCTGGCACACTGTTCCCATCATTACCAAACAGGTGACAGAATGGAATACTGATGGTGACATGTCTATCTCAAGCTACTCTCTCCAGGGACAACCTAAGTTTGTAAGAGCAGAATCTGTAACTTTACTGCTGGGTGCTATTCTCAGTTCAAATGGACATAGTATGAAAATAACAGAGTCACCATTAAACCATTTCACAATACCATAACAGATCAACATGATACCTATTACAGGAAACTTTGTGCTATCCGGAGGTGAGCTATCCGGCAATCTGGAGCCACCGGCAAAAATCAGCAGCCGTTTTTTATTCTTTGTTTGTTTTTTTTGCTTTGTTTGAACAGTCAAGCTGTACAAGGTCTGTAGCTATAGCAACAGCTTCAGCTACAGAGCTTTAGGGCCACACCCGAGTGTTTAGAAGCTGTTGCTAAGCAACAGTGTTTGTTGTCAAATACGGAGATAAGAATCTCTGTATCTCTCAACATTAACTCTGGAGAGTAGGGCAGTTTTCAGGCAACGGCAGCAGCTCGGTCCCGTGGGTGCCAGATAGCACAAAGTTTCCTGTAATTACATAGGTCTTGATCCAAATTCCTGCTGGAAACAAAATCTCAAAATGGCTCACATTTAATGTTTAAGCAGATTAATTAAAACTAGGAGCTTTACACACAAAAAAGATTTTGAGGCACTGTAGATTAAATAATTACATTAGTGGATCTCCAGTGGCAATGCTCACATTGACTTAGTGGATATGAAGGACGTTTTGAGAAAGATATGAAGTGGATAGTGGTAAAGTGTTTCGGTTTGGCTCAAATCTTCCAGAAACCAATCAGGAAGTGTAGAGTGCTCAAGTATTTTTGGATCTGGCTCAAATTCTGAACCAATCCATAGAAGCAGATAGTGGTTGTGCGTTTTTTGAAAAAAAATAAGCACTGGAAAATTTGAGACATCAGAAAAGTGTGACAGATAATTTTTTTGTGCTAACTGCTACAAGACTTTTAATATATTGTTATGGTAGATTGGGGGAGAGGAGAACAAAGAGAATGGGTCCAGGAAGCAAACTAATTCTAATCAACCAAATCCAAACTTGCTCCACCTCATTGGTTTAACCTGTTTCTCCTAGAAGACCTTACTCCAGCTTCATGTTTCACTACACAAAAAGAGATCTTTACATTTAAAATATAAAATGGTTAATTATGCCATATTCAGGTCAGTAACAGAAAGCTTGTCTGTTTTAATCAAAGACCTTCTGTAGCAGACTACTGATTCATCTTTTTACAACATAATATTTGAGACAAGAAAAAGCAAAAATACAAGAACACGTTGAGTACTGCAGGGCACAATGAGAATGGAGGCTAGAGTTCATGGAACTTGCCCCCATTTGTGGTTTGCTCTGAAGGAATTTAATCATTGCAATCTTGGGTTTCTACTTTGGGATAGGTCACCCAAAGGAAACCGACACTCAGAATGGGAGATCCTGATTCAAATCACAATTCGGTTTGACATTTCCACTCACAGACAGCGAGCTGTGTGGTTGAGGACCGTGCAGACACAAGGTGCCCAGCTGACTAGGAGAGAGGGAAAATTGGCAGTGGCTCTACCTTGGGTTGCACTGCAGCACCTGGCTCTAGAGCACCATCAGTGGAAGTCGTGGAGATGTACATGGCTGCCCTGCCTGTCGTTCTATCAGACCCCAATCCAGTGTGTGTGTGCCGGGAGGTAAATAGAGGAGAGAAAATGTGAATCAAGAAAGTAAAGAAAAAACAAGACATAGCACATATCTGACATTATAAATTAAAGCTAACTGGAAAAGCATTATCCGAGATGATGCACCCACCTAGCTAGCAAGATACCCTGGTACTCTTCCAGTTGTCTCATGAAACTGATATTGGGTTTTGTAACTGTCCGTTTCTCTTTCACATAACTGTAAGCTTTATCCAAATTCCAGCCATATTCTTTCATTGCATATGCAATCACTGTGGACGCAGACCTGCTGATGCCCATCTTACAGTGAACAAGACACTTGGAACCATTTTTTCTGAAGGAAAAAGAAATATACATTTAGAATCAAACTATGTATTCTGAAGCTACGGCAGTAGTTTGAGATTGATGCTTGGGAACATATTTATAGGTAGACAGGCAGATTTTTAATTTGGTATATTACTTTTCATTGTATGATTGACTCTACAGTCATTCATATCTGAAGCTTATTTTGAAATATCTTGGAAGTTTGGAATATAAATATTTTTATTTTGTACAGACTTCCAGATAACTTTCAGCAAGTTTGATAAATGCGAATGGCTATTCAGTCACAATTTGTTCCCGACAGTTATAATTAGTACAACAGTCTGGCTAAATGTAAACCATAATTTATTATACATAAAATAATTGCAGTGCATTATAAATTTGAGTCTGTTATATGAAACTGATTTGCATATATCTTTAACATTTTAATTTATCTCTAAAAATTGGATTTCAGAATACAAGTTACACTCATCTAGACTTGAAAAATATTTTGAAATTACTTGCTGCCAACACTGGAAACTTTACTTTCACAATGTTTAGTTCCATTTCCAAATAATAAGCTTTTAAATTGCATCTCTGAATGGCATCTCCAGTTCTCAGTTTCCACTGAGAAACACCCTGAATTGATTTTAAGACACTAAAGCCCATCAAAGTTTTGGGTCAAATATTTCAAACCAGGATCTTAAGGAACAAAATACGGTTTTAAAACAACGCAGCCAATTCGATTCACTCCACGTGATATCAAGAAATGGCTGAGCGCACTGGATACAGCAAAGGCTGTGGGCTCCAACAACATCCCGGTTGTTGTGCTGAAGACTTGTACTCCAGAACTAGCCGCACCTCTAGCCAAGCTGTTCCAGTACAGCTACAACACTGGCATCTATCCGACAATGTGGAAAACTGCCCAGGTAGGTCCTGTCCACAAAAAGCAGGACAAATCCAATCCGGACAATTACCGCTCCATTAATCTACTCTCAATCATTAGCAAAGTGATTGAAGTTGTAATCGACAGTGCGATCAAGCGGCACTTACTCACCAATAACCTGATGCCCAGTTTGGGTTCCGTCAAGGCCACTCTGCTCCCGACCTCATTACAGCCTTGGTCCAAACATGGATAAAGGAGCTGAACTCCAGAGGTGAGGGGAGAGTGACTGCCCTCGACATCAAAGCAGCATTTGACCAAGTGTGGCATCAAGGAGCCCAAGTAAAACTGAAAGGTCAAGGGTGGGACCAACAAGCAAAGGGAACCTTGGATGACAAGGGAGATACAAAAATGCATTAGAAATAAAAGGGGGGCTTTTGGCAGTTACAAAAGACTAAAGACGGAAGAAGCCCTAGAGGAGTATAAAAAGTGCAGGGGCATACTTAAAAAAGAAATTAGGAGGGCGAGGAGGGGCCATGAAATAACACTGGCGAGCAAAATAAAGGAAAATCCTAAGATGTTTTATAAGTATATTAAGGGCAAGAGGATAACCAGGGAAAGGGTAGGGCCCATTAGGGACCAAAGTGGCAATCTGTGTGTAGAACCAGATGATGTAGGCGGGGTTTTAAATGAATTTTTTGCATCTGTGTTCACTATGGAGAAAGACGATGCAGACATAGAAATCGGGCAAGGGGACTGTGACATACTTGAACATATTAGCATCGAGAGGGAGGAGGTGCTAGCGGTTTTAGCAGGCCAAAAAGTGGATAAATCCCCAGGCCCGGACGAGATGTATCCCAGGCTGCTGTGGGAGGCAAAGGAGGAGATTGCAGGGGCTCTGACACAAATTTTCAGAACCTCTCTGGCCACAGGGGATGTACCAGAGGACTGGAGAACAGCTAATGTAGTACCATTATACAAGAAGAGTAGCAGGGATAAACCAGGGAAGTACAGGCCAGTGAGCCTAACATCTGTGGTAGGGAAATTATTGGAAAAAATTCTGAGGGACAAAATTAGTCTCCACTTGGAGGGGCAAGGATTAATCGGGGATAGTCAGCATGGCTTTGTCAAGGGTAAATCATGTCTGACAAATCTGATTGAATTTTTCGAGGGGGTGACTAGGGAGGTGGATGAGGGAAATGCTGTGGATGTGGTTTACATGGACTTCAGTAAAGCTTTTGACAAAGTCCCGCATAGGAGACTGGTCAAGAAGGTAAGAGCCCATGGGATCCAGGGTGCCTTGGCGCGTTGGATCCTAAACTGGCTGAGTGGCAGGAGGCAGAGGGTGATGGTCGAAGGTTGCTTTTGTGACTGGAAGCCTGTGTCCAGTGGGGTACCTCAGGGATCGGTGCTGGGTCCCTTGTTGTTTGTGATCTACATAAATGATTTGGATGAGAATGTAAAAGGGATGATCAGTAAGTTTGCAGATGACACGAAAATTGGTGGGGTGGTAAATTGCAAGGGGGAAAGCCTCAGGCTACAGGACGATATAGACGGGTTGGTCAGATGGGCGGAAAAGTGGCAAATGGAATTTAACCCTGAAAAGTGCGAGGTGATGCATTTTGGACGGACAAATAAGGCAAGGGAATACACAATGAGTGGTAGGACCCTAGGAAGTACAGAGGGTCAGAGGGACCTCGGTGTACATGTACATAGATCTCTGAAGGCAGCGGAACAAGTAGATAAGGTGGTTAAAAAGGCATATGGGATACTTGCCTTCATTAGCCGAGGCATAGAATATAAGAGCAGGGAGGTTATGATGGAGCTGTACAAAATGCTGGTGAGGCCACAGCTGGAGTACTGTGTGCAGTTCTGGTCGCCTCACTATAGGAAGGATGTGATTGCTTTGGAGAGGGTGCAGAGAAGATTCACCAGGATGTTACCTGGGATGGAGCGCCTCAGCTATGAAGAAAGACTAAACAGGCTGGGGTTGTTTTCCTTGGAGCAAAGAAGGCTGAGGGGGGACCTGATTGAGGTGTACAAAATGATGAGGGGCATAGGTAGGGTAGACAAAGAGGAACTTTTCCCCTTAGTAGGGGGGTCAATAACAAGGGGGCATAGATTCAGGGTAAGGGGCAGGAGATTTAGAGGGATTTGGGGAGGAACTTTTTCACCCAGAGGGTGGTTGGAATGTGGAACTCAATGCCTAAAAGGGTGGTAGAGGCAGGAACCCTCACAACATTCAAGAAGCATTTGGATGAGCACTTGAAATGCCATTGCATACAAGGCTATGGACCAAATGCTGGAAAATGGGATTAGACTGGACAGGGATGGATGGGCGGCGCAGACACGATGGGCCGAAGGGCCTCTTTCTGTACTGTAAAACTCTATGACTCTATGAAGTCAATGGGAATCGGGGGGGCGGGGGGCAAACGCTCCACTGGCTGGAGACATACCTAGCACAAAGATGGTTGCGGTGGTTGAAGGTCAATCATCACAGCCCCAGGACATCACTGCAGGAGTTCTTCAGGGCAGTGTCCTAGGCCCAACCATCTTCAGCTGCTTCATCAATGACCTCCCCTCCAACATAATGTCAGAAATGGGGATGTTTGCTGATGATTGCAGTGTTTAGTTCCATTCACAACTCCTCAGATAATGAAGCAGTCCATGCCCACATGCAACAACACCTGGATGACATTCAGGCTTGGGCTGATAAATGGCAGGTAACATTCGCGCCATACAAGTGCCAGGCAATGACTATCTCCAACAAGTGAGAGTCTAACCACAATGCCTTGCCATTCAATGGGATTACCATTGCTAAATCCCCCACCAACATCCTGGGGGTCACCATTGATAAGAAGCTTAACTGGACCAGCCACATAAATCCTGTGGCAACAAGAGCAGGTCAGAGGCTAGGTATTCTGCGGAGTGTGTCTCACCTCCTGACTCCCCAAAGCCCTTCCACCATCTACAAGGCACAAGTAAGGAGTATGATGGAATACTCTCCACTTGCCTGGATGCGTGCAGCTCCAACAACACTCAAGAAGCTCGACACCATCCAGGACAAAGCAGCCCGCTTGATTGGCACCCCATCCACCACCTTAAACATTCACTCCCTCCATCACCGGCATACCATGGCTGCAGTGTGTACCATCTACAAGATGCACTGCAGCAACTCGCCAAGGCTCCTTCGGCAGCACCTCCCAAACCCACGACCTCTTCCACCTAGAAGGACAAGGGCAGCAGGTGCATGGGAACACCACCACCTCCAAGTTCCCCTCCAAGTCACACACCATCCTGACTTAGAAGTATATCACCGATCCTTCATCGTCACTGGGTCAAAATCCTGAAGCTCCCTACCTAACAGCACTGTGGGAGTACCTTCACCACATAACCTGCAGCAGTTCAAGGCGGCGGCTCACCACCTCCTTCGCAAGGGCAATTAGGGATGGGCAATAAATGCTGGCCTTGCCAGTGACGCCCACATCACAAACAAATAAAAAAATGCATTAGGTTAGAAGAGAGGAGTTTAAGCATTGGAAAAACTTTTACTTTCTGCTAATAATGCACTTTCCTATGCTGTTTGTATATAATGAGATATACATGTACACCATCTATATGGATTCATTTAGATATTCATTGCTAGAAGATTGTATTTGATCTGTAGAGTATTTTCTTCCCAGACTGGGTACTACTTCCAGTGTTTGTGTTCATGGCAGAGCATCAAATGATAAAATAATTTTCCTGCATTACAAGGTTTTTCACTAGAAACCCATTACAGTATTTGGGAACCAGCCCAATTGACTGTAGCAAGGTGCAGCATATTGAGGTTCCATTAGATTCTACACTTTCTATAACAACTTTATAATTTAGCATAGATTGTGAGGAATGAAGGGATATAATTTCTCAATTCTACATCAAGCCACACCCAGTTCTAGTGTATGTGGGCAATGCTTGCTTACACTTCAAAGCCATTCAGCATCCAACTTTATGATTATGTTTACGGCATCTTTGTGAACGTAAATATGCAAAAGTATAAAAGAATAGGCAGAAAAAGTCTGAGTACTTGAAACATGAGTCGGGAATGACTTATTAATTTTCCGAATACAATAATGAAACTTTTTTGTCCTATGACTGTATTCACTGAGTCATCAGGACCAATATTGGTTCATATTTATTATTCAGCTATTCTATCGCTTTAAAGTGATCACTTATTCAGAATCAAGGATCAGTAACAACCATCAAAACTTTAAATGACATGAAATGCTGCACACTACACCCCAGGATTATTGTTAAGTGGTACATCACTTGAAGGGCTATGTGTTTATAGGATTAAATTCAGCACAAGACTCAACTGTTAGTATGATACCTTCAGCAGCAAGTTGCGAGTCTGGGAACTCCTAAAAATGCACTTTATAAGTGAGGTAGTACTACTGTGGCAAGTGTCATTGTAAGGGTTGGAGGTATCTGTAAATGTATCTGCAGAGTCCAAATTTAAAAAATAGCAACACATTTTGGAATCCCTATTTCAAAACTGCAGCAATAAATATCTACTGACTTTGTACCTATTTTACTTCCAAACTTTCATCATCTTAAACATATAGCAACTATAATCAGAATTCTAACTGATCACATTTGCAGTACGAAATGCTTCCTCAATTTATTTGGGCCATCACATCTTCTGGCACAGGCTCAATGGGCTGAATGGCCGCCTTCTGTGCTGTACCATTCTATGACTCTGCGCTACCAATATTTGAATTAGAAAGCTGACTTTTGTGTTAACACAAAAAGTGTTATTTCGATAGGGCTAGTTTAAAAAAGATAACTACCCAACATCTAAGATCTTTTCAAGCTGGTTTGAAACAAAAGGACTTGAAACCAGACTGACTGACCATCTAATGTGCATTTTGATTGTGTAATAAAAATAACAGGCTATGTAATGTGATACAAGATTAATAAATTACAGCTAAATTTACTGCAATTATGTGGGGAGCAAAAGGCAGGGAAATCAGAACTAGAAAAGTTGTGCATGATCCTGACCATGCTATAAATTGGGGTCCAATTGGAAGGAGTACGGCATAAAGAGGTCATAATTTTCCACCAAACAATGCATATATACTGTAGATTTTTAAATTTAAAACAAATACAATATTGATAAGAACCACCCAACACCAGAGACATGCCCATTTAATTTCGTACTTTGCTTTAGAGATGAATTTGTACGTATCATTCCAATATGCAAGCAGATCTGTAGCCTCCTCATCATAGACCCTGATATTATGGTACTCAAATATTCCTGGAAAGAAGTTATCAATTTCACGGGTGATGTTCAAGATGTACCGGATCCTAAAAATAGAAATATGAAGAAATTATTACAGGAAACTTTGGTTTATCCGGAGGTTATATGTCCGGAATACTCGATCTAATGGCAAAAATCAGGAGCCGTTTTCTATGTTTTTTTAGTTCTCGTTGCTTTTCTTTCCCCCCAGTCAAGCACTGCAAGGTCTGTAGCTATAGCAACAGCTTCAGCTACAGACGCTTGCAGCTGCAGCTGACTGTTTTGAAGCAACAGGGTTTGTTGATTCACACAGAGCTTCTCAGTTCCGTATGTTTAAACATTAACTCTGGTATGTCCGGCACTTTTGATGTTACGGCGCCAGCTCGGTCCAGTCAGTGCCGGATATCAGAAAGTTTCCTGTACCATGTTAGGATTGGTCATTGCCATACAGAAAGTCTTTAAATTAAATATAAAACTTCCACTGCCAGGTACACAGGATGCAGTTTTAAAAAAAAGTAACTTTTTTTGAGAATGTAAAGTTAAATATATTTTTCACATGTTTTGCATCTTGTAAAAAAGAGGTTTCTTTTAGATGGTTATAGTACAATGCAGTACCAAAACAAACATGACTGGCCTGCAGGGGGCGATAGCACCATTGTGATAATCTACAGGATGAATTAATGTGAAAGTTATTGACTAAAAAAAACTGTTTGCAAAAGAAAACTGGATACAACCAAACTGCCAATGAAAAGCTTTGTAGGGAGGTGTAGTCAACAAATGTGTGCTTAAGTTATATTTAGCACAAAATTAAACTTGCACCAGATGAGAAAGGATGATTATTAACTGATCAATGGTGGCAAAACGTATTTCAATATTGACACTTGAGAACCCTGTTAAAATGGAAAATGCAGAGAATACACAGACTTGTAGCATTAAGATTCCAACACACTATTGATCGCAGTGACTGGATACGAGTGCCCACCCATACTTTCCTACATGGTTGAGTTTCTGGCCCCATCGGAGACAATGCCATCAGGTGAAGTGTCAAGTAAGAACAATGTGTTTCCTCACAGGGAGGACGAAAGAAAGCAACAGAAATGAATAACAGGGGTTGTTTTTGCATACATCCTAGTAGTCAGCTCAATGGAAACATCTTCTTGCCCTCCCTTTCAATTGGGCAATAGAGCTAATTATATTCAGTCTAATTTTTACACAATAAAACAGTTTTCAACATGATAATTTTTCACTTACAGATCACAATCATTAAATGCTTTCTAACAAGTATAGCAACTGGGTAAATAAAAGCTACCAATAAATGCCCCAAGCGCTAAAATACACAGGGATACATGAATCAACAACACTACGGCTCTTTTAATTGACAAAAATAGGTTGTCGCTAGCCCAACGCATTACCGGCACCCGGCTACCGACCATAGAGCACATATACCAGAAACGCTGTCTACGGAGGTCACGGTCCATCATCAAAGACCCTACCCACCCCAGCCTGTTCGCCCTCCTGCCATCTGGGAGACGCTACAGATGCATTCGCACCCGTACGACCAGATTTAGGAACAGCTTCTTTCCCAGGGCTGTCATCCTACTGAACTCCACAAATAAACTCTAAAGCCTGCACATCTATGGTTATGTTTATGTTAATATACTACAAGCCAAATGTATGCTGAATGTTTTAATGTCTTAATCCAAATGTACACTCTCGGGAGCCGCAAGCCTACATTTCGTTGTACTGCACTTGTGCACTAACAATAAAAGTTGATTTTGATTTGATTTGATTAAATAGAAAAGTGTCTGCAAACATGTTTAAAATATCCTGCTTACAGTTCTTAGTCAATATGCTGCCTTGAGAGGAGTTAGATCCTACAGGTGTAACAAAAAGAACTGAATTATAGAAGAAAGAAGTTGTTGCCGGAAGAACTGGGAAGGAAGGAACATTTCCAATAGAAAACACTCCCCTATTAAACTGCTACAATAAAAAAAAACAGGCAAGAAGCATTTCTATTTTTAATCTTTTCTCTCTCCTCAGAAACCGCCTATTTCAGGTTTCTGCTCAGAGCCATAGTCCTGTCAGCACCTGGTGGTAAAGAACTATAAACTATCTTGTAAATCAGATCCCACACAAGTACTGGATTTTGACTTGGAGGCATTTGAACTGGGAAATTTCATACAAGCCTGCAAGTGCAGAGGGGTAAGGGAAAGGAAGTAAAAAATACATGTGCCTCAAATTGATTTTCCCTCAGCATACCTATTACTGGATACTTGTTTTATTTTCTGAAATATTTGGTAAGCAAATTCTGAAATGTTCAAGTTTAACTGGGAATCAAATTAAGTGGTTTTCATGTGTAGAACATTAACCAAAACGGATATTGGGAAAAAACTGTATAATTCAAGAATTTGTTTTTGCGCCAAATCAACATTTGACAATTTGGGCTGGTCTTACAAAAACTTGATAAACACATTTTTAAATGATCATATACAAGAGAAGATTACAATTGAGGGGCATGCAGTACTTTAACAGACTAAACCTTTTGCCCTTCATGCAGTGCTGGTCGACAGTTATGTTTGATGGCTTGGCCAAACAGATCATGTTTCATCACAGAGGCCCTTACCCTCGATTCTGTAAATCTTCTAAATTGGATGCATTCCACTCTGAACCCTGAAAACAGAGAGAAGCTGGCTGAGATTCAGGTCTAACAGGATAATCCAAACAGATTGTACTGATATTGAGCACAGAAACAAAGTAGCTCAGGTATAGATGCAAGCAAGTTCCTTCCCCGCACCAAACCCCCCCCCCCACCCACCAACCAGGTGCAGTAATGCACCTACAGTCATATTTGAGCAAAAGGGAAGTTAAGCTTCCAGCAAACTTGTACCCGGTCAAATTCTTGAATGATTCGATTAGCATATTAAAAGTTCTGTAGCAGTATTACTCTGTTACAACCATCTTACTTTTCCAGTTTTCTTCCAGCCTTTAAAAAAAAATAAAAAAATAATTGAATTAATGGCCATGGCTGGACAGGGTAGGACTGGCATGAAGATGATACCAAGCAGGATAATACAATAGTTTTAACTACTGTGAGTCTTGTAGTTTCCTTAACTTTCAGAGCTAAAGTGCAAAGTATGATGCACAAGAAAAACTGGCTCTCAATCTGTTGCTCCCCTGGAGATAAATGTGGCTCTTGATGGAAAGCCACAAATTAACAGTGGTGTTGAAGAATGCAGAGGAGTCGGCTACTCATTCACTCACCATCCCAGTGGAAAGAATACAAGTGCCGGTGACTCACCATGGAGGGGGGGGGGGTCAAGGGGAATGAAGAGAGGTGAAGTACAAGAATAAAACAGTAAAACATCCAACCCTGGGCAAGCAGAAAAGGGCACACACTAGTTCCAGGTTATTTTCTGAATGAACTGACAACCATGAGCTGTGAAAAGGTCACAGATTAAAATGGATTTACTGAGATATTCTTTGAAGTAATGCTTATGCCTTGCCACTAAAATAAATTCTCTTTGACTTTAAGGCCAGCTGACTATTGTCCATCCTTATAAAATAGACTGCAATTCAACATAAGCAGGCAGTAGCTGGCTTCATATTGTGAAATTTGAATACAGGAAACCTCGTCAGGACAGTTTTCAAAAGCAAGTACTCCAAAATAAGATAAGTCACAGCAGAGAGAAGTCAAGTCAAGTCACAAAGAAAAATGTATTTATATGAAACCGTTTAACTTCCTGCATTCCTGATATACTAGCCATAGAGGGAGTGCTGCGAAGGTTCACCATACTGATTGTCCCGTGAGGACAGATTGATTAGACTAGTCCTATATTCTCTAGAGTTTAGAAGAATGAGAGGTGATCTCATTGAAACATACAAAATTCTTACAGGGCTTGACAGGGTAGATGCCGGGCGGATGTTTCCCCCTGGCTGGGGAGTCTAGAACCAGGGGTCACAGTCTCAGAATAAGGGGTCGGCCATTTAGGACTGAGATGAGGAGAAATTTCTTCACTCAAGAGGGTGGTGAATCTTTGGAATTCTCTACCCCAGAGGGGCTGTGGAGTCTCAGTCATCGAGTATATTCAAGGCAGAGATTGATAGATTTTTGAATATTAAAGAGAATCAAGGGCTATGGGGATAGTTCAGGAAAGTGGAGATGAGGTAGATGATCAGCCATGATCTTACTGAATGGCAGAGCAGGCTCGAGGGGCCGAATGGCCGACTCCTGCTCCTGCTCCTATTTCTTATGTATTCACAGCCAATGCAAAAGACAAATAGACAGCTGACAGAAAACAACAAGCATTCACACAGCACCTCATCACATCCTTGGGACATCCCAAAGCACTTCACAGCCAATGTAATACTTTTATCACATACGTGATGAGCACATCTTGGGATTTCTCTGGAATTGACAGTGTTCTAGATTTGTCATAAAAGCTTAAAATGGCTACATTTGCATCCTTAATGACCCTCCAGCCAAGTTGGTAGTGCAGTGTGGTAGTGTGCCAATATGGTACACCATAAAGTGGCAGAACAACATCTTGCATTTATATAGCACCTTTAACATAGTAAAACGTCCCATGGCGTTTCACAGGAGCGTTAGTGAACAACATTTGACACTGAGCCACATAAGGAGATGTTAGGGCAGGAAGTGGTAGATTTTGAGGAGCATCTTAAAAGGAGGGGAGAGAGGTAGAGAGGCAAAGAGGCTTAGAGGGGGAATTCCAGCGCTTAGGGCATAGGCAGCTGAAGGTACGGCTGGCAATGGTGGAGCAATTAAAAATCGGGGATGGGCACAGAGATAGGGAGGGACGAGGCCATGGAGGGATTTGAAAACCAGGATGAGAATTTTAAAATTGAGGCGTTGCCAGGCCGGGAGCCAATGTAGGTCAGCGGGCACAGGGGTGATGGGTGAATGGGACTTGGTGTGAGTTAGGACACGGGCAGCAGAGTTTTGGATAAGCTGAAGTTTATGACACACGACATTCCCTAGAGATTCGGCTCCTAGTCTCAGGCTACCACAGGGGAAAGGTGCCAAGAGGAGGCAAGACAGCGCTCACCAGAGAGGATTTCTAACGTAGTCTCTCTGGCAAATATAACCCTTTGGAAATGTTCTTTCCTACTTTAAGAAAAAACTTACTACAGGAACTTAAATACTTAGACTTAATACAGATAATAGCAGTAAAAAAAAAACTGTGATAACATTAGTCAACAAGCAGGTTGCAGAGAAATTTCAAGCTTTAAAAGTACTCGAGAATTTCTCAAAACTTCTAATATTGTCGTAAATAGGAATCCAAAACTACAGTAATCACATTTGTATGAAGGAGGTAGAAAAACCAATGTTGTTTAGAAGCCAGCACAAGAGAGGCCGGTTGTGATTTCCTTCCCTTTCACTCTCCTCAACTCCCCATCATCCATCAGATAACATTAATTTCTGCTATCACACACATACCCACAAGAAATAGTGATCAGAGGTGTGGCTGAGTATAATGATCATACCAGGTAGACATGCTCAAATATCTCGGTTGGGTTGTCCATCTGCCTCAAGATTACAATCATCTCGTTATCAATGTACTCTTTAAATTCTCTCAAGTTACAGACCATCTGCATCTCCAATTCTGTGCGAATCTGCAATGAATACAACAATTAGCTTTTGAGACCCATGCATTTTACACAAGGTCAAAAGCAATCAGCAGTTAAATAACGCAGGGTCAGAAAATTCTTTACTGGTAACCAGGCTAATGAAACATCAGATTTGGTAGCCCGGTAAAACTATTTTTTCAGTCCAAGTCAAGACAGTTCATTCGATCCTTCATTTAAAATCAGCAACCACCCTTGTTTGAAGTCATATTTCAGAATGAGAGTGATCATATGGAAACCATGGCCTAGAAATTCAGTTGGCTGCGCCAGCCATTAGCGCCTTAGGAGGAGTAGATCTCGAGCGCTAGGCACTTAGCGCCCGGGCGCAGCGCGATCTGCGCCTCGCCCCAACTTCAGTAGACATTTAGCGCCGGCGCAAAGTCATTGCGCGCGTTCATCTGCGCGCGCAGATCATGACGTCATTTCGTCGTGCAACGCCCTGTGCGCGCCCGGAACCAGAACTTCACTCGCGCCGCCCCATTGTGCGCCTGGCGGCCCGAACGACTGTGAAGTGGAACGGTACACAGCTGAGGTGGGCCGCGGGGAGCGCAAATTAAAGGGCACTCCTGCAGTAGAAAAGGCAGCCGTTTTGCAACACTCCTTCTTTGGGAGGAGGAGGAGGAGGAGGAACAACAACAAAGTGATGGAGAGAAGCCCTCCCCAAAAACACAAATACACTAGTCTCGGCCTGTCAAAAAAACAAATCCACCCTCCCCCTTTAAGAGCTCACCGGAGCCAGAGTGTCTGCCGGCAATCAGCAGCTCGCCGCACCTGCCCTGCGTCCAACTTCCGGTGTTAGCGCCCCGGGCTGCCGGCTTAGTGCCTAATGATAGTCGTGCATCGCCTGTTTTAGCGCAGCAGCAACCTCTTAAGGCGATGCAACTGAATATCGGCGAAGGGGGCTCGACTTTGCGCCGGGCGCAAACTTTAGCGGCCGCCCGACTTTACCGCCCCAAAAGTGGCTATACTGGATTTCTAGGCCCATATGTTCTGCACTGGAAGATGAAATTGAACTCAATCTCCAAACAGTTAAAATTGGGCTAGCTGGTTATTACACAGAGACAAGCAAGTGTACACTGTGTCAGTAAGAATCTTGGACAAGGTAAAGATGCATTCTAAAATTAAGTATCCCAATCATTGTTTATATATATATTTAAGTTACATCACCTTAAGACCTCAAATTGCAAAACATTTGGGTTTTGAAGTTATTTCTCCATCTTATTTGCATGGTATTAAAAAATGTCAGCCAATGAATATCAATTCAGAATCTATTGTGAATCCTGTCAATTTTCTTTAGTAAGGGTATACACTACCTCTTTTGAGGTGACGTTCTCCAAATCCTTCTGCATCATGATCTCCCGAAGTTTAGTCTTGATTAGTCTTTCAGTCAGTTCTCGCTCTGTTGGTCTGTAAGTGACACAAATACAATAATTATACTTTTGTTGGAAAGAAACGTTACCAGTAGAACATAGTCAGCTTTCAAATTGAAGGTCATATTTCCTGGTTAACCTCAACTAACAGTTGCTCTACACTGCCATTTATTTTTAAGATCACATCCCCCACTTACAATTATTCTAATACTGTAACAAATAACCGGACCATGAAAAGGCAAGAAAGATGCATCTTACTCCAGGGCAGGACAATATTCGCCTGTACACATGAACTCTCATTGTTTTCAGCAACAAAGTTCAACTGGGAACTGTATCAATAAAAACTATTCCTTGGAGCTTTATTTTTTTAATTCAGCTAATCAAAATGCTAAAATGTATATGATACAAAAACAGTTGCCAGAGATGGTGTTTCTAAATTACAGAAAATGCATGTTAGCCTTTATTACTGTGAAGAGATTTCAAAAGCAAATCTACATTTCCCATCTGTAACTCCGGAGAAGTTAGCTGAAATTTGCAAAACGAATGGAGTGGATAATATGCACCAGATGAACCCCAAACTGTGGTAAAAATTACTAATTTGATGGCCTGGTTACTAATTGAATGTCATATTTTAAATATTTAAAAGGTGCTATATAAATGCAAGTTTTCTGTAGAAAAGCATCCTAAGGCACAAAGATGCAAAGAAAATAAAGACCCCCAAACCAAAGGGGGAAATATTTGAAAAGGTGACCAACAGCTTGGCTAAAGAAGGGATTTGAAGGAGGAGATTGAGGTAGAAAAGCAAAGGGGTTTAGGGAGTTAATTCTAGAGCAAGAGACCTAGGCAACTGAAAGCATGGCTGCCAGTGGTGGGATGGTGTGAGAGGGGAGGGGGAATAGCACAAAAAACTAAGTCAAAGCAATAAGAATTTGGAGGCAGGGGGCTGTAGAGTTGGATGACGTTAAAGAGATAGTGAGGGGTGAGACTAAGGAAAGACTGAAACACAAGAGGGGAATTTTAACTTTCAGGTGTTGGGGACTAGGAGCTAATGTAGGTCAGCGAGGACAAGGGTGATGGGCAAGTGGTGCCTGGTGTAGGATAGGATTTGGGCAACAGAGTTTTGAATGAGCCGAGATGTACAGAGGATGAAGAATACAGGCCAGCTCGAAGAATATTGGAATATCCGAATCTGGAGGTGACGAGGCATGGCTGAGGGTTTCAGCAGCAGATGGTTGGAAGTAGCGGAAAAGATGGACAATGTTACAGAAGTCAAAGTAGGTGGTCTTTGTCTTATTACGTGCCTATGAAGCGCCTTGGGAGGTTTTCCTACGCCATATAAGTAGTTGTTGTATTTTTGTCTGGTCCCTGGACAGAGTAACCACAATGCTTTAGTATTTTAATAAACAAGTTATTTCACCTATTATTTTTAACTATTAAATCACACACATAGATGAAAGGGGGGGCTTTAACATACCGAGTCTCAAGACTACTTCTACACACAAGCTATACGAAAACATTTGAGGACTTGACTGGTTTGATCTGTGCCATCTTCCCAGAATGTTGAAGTACGGTCACTACAGCATTCATTGAACACTGCAATTTTAATCTGAATCTCTATATTTTAAGCTACCCATATTTCCAACTCATCAATATTGCATCTGTTCACCTTCCATAGAAAGGTTGTACCATCAGCTTCCTAATAAGGTAGCAACTGGATGGTGTCTGCAAGTCGGTGGCTATCTGCAGTGCCCAACTTCTTATCACGGTTAGTAAAAATAGTCTTCCTAATCAACAAAAACTGTCACAGATGGGAGCCTATCTACTGGACCAGTTAGTATCAGCATGTTCAGATGTGAGACATGAAAGGTTTTGATTGTTATCAGGTCATTTTTTTTTTTTTTTAATGTAATTTTGCACAAAAATTTATGCAGCAAAATAAATGGAGAAAAAAAACTTCAACCAACAATGTAATACATGGCTACATTTTATTTCTATTTGCGCAGACTGTTGTACAAGGTGTCAGCAGAAATACAGTTGTAGGACAGGAAGACCGGTTTTATTTGCTATATAGTGGGAAGCAGTTTTTAATTATATAGCTAATGTGCATCATAGAATTTTTATTCTTTTCAGGGTTTCCCCAGAAACATTTCAGAGGTTGGCCTGGCGTATGGAATGGGAACGCTCCCAAGAAACCAAAGCAGGCACAACTTTTGGTTCAAAGCAGCAGGCGACCAATTCAAAATGACTGGTGTGACCTCGCACCCAATGGTAACTGGCCAATGATTACTTCTGCATTTCAGATAAATAGCTTCATTTAGTTATGGGTAAAAAAATATGCTCCATATCAAACACGGAAAATGCTAGAATTGTACAGCATGTCCATCAGCATCTGAAACAGCCAAGTTAACTGGATTCTGATGAGGGGACATAACATATGCCTGCATAACAGGCACTGCATTTCAACATACAGGAAACTTTGTGATATCCGGCACCGACGGGACTGAGCTGTTGCTGTCCCATCAAAACTGCCGGACAAACCAGCGCTAATGTTGAAACATACGGAGATTCTCAGCTCCGTGTGAATCAACAAACCCTGTTGCTTAGCAACAGCTTCAAAACAGTCGGCTGCAGCTTAAAAGTGTCTCTAGCTGAACCTGTTGCTTAGCTACAGACCTTGCAGAGCCTGACTGGGGAAAAAAAAAGCAACGAGAAGTAAAAAAAACTTATAGGAAACAGCTCCTGAATTTTGCTGGTAAATAGAGCTTTCTGGACTTTTAACCTCCGGATAAACCAAAGTTTCCTGTAATTCACTACATGTGAAGTGCTTGGTGATGTTTTAGACAGACAGGATATAAGGCTATAGAAAATAAAGACTTTTTAATCCAGCAATACAGCAATCTTACTTGTATATACCTCCCTGTCCCAAGTACAAATTTAAGATCTATAGGTCATTGTTAAAAGGAAAGGAAGGGCAACATGACGTCTTTAAAAATCAGATCTGGTAAAATGTACAGATAGGAGCTCATTAATGATGTGTAACAGTCACATAAAAACACAACTGTAATCCCCCCAACCAGGCCTAAACCATGATCCCCACCCATGAATCCTGCTGATTATAATGTTACAATCATGTCCCGTCTACCTGTTTAACCAGTATGTACATATTGGATACCTTGCCATTACTTTAAGCCTTGGGTTGCAGTGCTAAGTCTTCCCAAGTACGCCAGAATGTGCCCATCTTTTTTCTTCTTCTATATTTACAGGTGATGCAATTATTGCAAACATAAAAATGTAACCATTGTGGCTTCAAAAAGACAAATAATATTGAACATGTATGCAAAACATTGTACAAAATAGTTTACACTGCTATCCTATTCCATTCTTCCCTTTTATCTCAATGATGAAATGGCATAATGGTTGCAGCCCTTTAGAAGGAAAAAAATCTTGTGGTGCATTCCAGTTCTAAAATAAAGTTCACAAGTAAACTCTATAGACTAAATTTGAAGTTTTAAAAGCAAAAATCATTATGTATAAGGACTCATCGGGGCTAAGGATCCCTCCTTTTGACTGCAACACTTCAGGATAGAATTATCAGATATAAATGTCTAGGGATGAAAATCAAAACTTCTGTCTACTGAAGCATGTGTGTCTACATGCTACTATAGTGATAATAAAAGTTATGCTGATTCAAATTCTTTAATAAAGGCTGGAGGAAAAAATTCCTTCAATTGAAATAGTTAAAACCATAGAATTTGACAGCACTGAAAGAGGCCATTTGATTAATTGTGCCTGTGCTGGTCTTGGCTGGAAAAATCCAAAACAAAACCCACTGCCCTGCTCTAGGAAGTCAGGAACAGGAATAGGCCACTTAGCCCCTGAAGCTTGTGCTGTCATTCAATTAGCTCATGGCTCAATTAGATCAAGTAGATGCTAACCTATCCCCACAGTACTAAAAGGCTTTTACAGGATGCTGGGGCCTCAAAGATACAGTAATCGGAATGTACATACACTTCAGCAAAGAGGACAGGTGAATCAGAGCGATGAGACTGCACATCCTGCATAGCATTCCACTCATTAACGAAGGACTGGTTGGAATTGATACGGCTCTCATAATAACTAATCCACGTTAGGTACAGACTCCCGGGGTAGTAGTTGTGCGTCCTGGCAATCTCACAGGCTTTGTGCAAACTCTGCAAAGCTGACCTGAAAATAAAAATAATTCACAGTTGGTGTCACACATCAAAAAAATTTTCCCCCAAAGATGTGCTTAATAAATGAGGCTGTTTTGACAGCAGGGATAACAAAGGATTAATTTAGCTGTACACATTTACCAATATCTACCAAAGCAAGTGCATTTTTGATGTTAGAATGACTACTGCATTTTTACATTTGATTATGATGCCAAATGAGAAAAATAGCAAGTAAACATGCAGCTTTTGGCTGCAACATTTAAACAATGCAACATTTAAACAATGCACAATGAGCTATAATTGTTTCAGTCAGAACATAGCTAAAATTCACAAACATGAACTTCTGGTCTTCACATGTACTAGCTTACAGATTTCCTCACAACCAAACTAACAGAGCTTGCTGGCTTTTGCCGTGCTTATCTTCTGCACCATATCTCTTTCTGTAGCCATACAAAATTATGCAACCATTTGTCATTTGCATGTTATTTGAGAATACATGGTCAGCTTTTAGCTGAAACAGCACAGCAATGGAACTTTACATTTCATCATTAACAAATTGGTGCTGGAGAAAACCTGCAGAAAAATAGCAAAAATGTTCCAAAAGTTCTTACCACATTGCCTGTACAGACACAGGCTTGAAGATGTGAATTCTGTTCACCGTCGACACACTGAATCCTCTTGGGAGGGAAAGAAGAGCAGAAAAAACCATTTGAAATTATTAAAGTTATCAGCAAAACTTAGAAAAATAAACAGGTGTAACTCAAAATGGTGCACCCACAATCTCAGTACAGGAAGGGCTCTGATCTGTCAACATGAGAAGTCAAGAGGGCTGAACACTTCTACAGTGGGTATAATCAAGGAAGGAAGGAAAGAAGGAAAGAAGACGTGAGCGCACGAAAGAGAGATAAAAAAAAAGAGGAAGTAATAAAATACCTTTTGGGGAAAGCCACACACAGTAACCAGTTCGTTAATTTAAATTTTTTTTTCCCCATTATAAAATGACAATTCATATTTACCATGGCTTTCAGGGGATAACTTCCATCTTTCGGGAGTACACAAGGTGACAAAATGGCTGATTAAGTGCCATGGGAGCAGAACAAAATGTTTAAACAAAGTAGCGGAGTTGTTTATAGTTGAAAAATCCAAATTCTGTTGGTGGTAATTATGTCATAAATGCCATGTGGTAATATGACAGTTCTTGTATTGTGATGGGCAATGGGCTTCCATCGCTGGTTGATGACGGAGTGAATGCTGGTCACATGATTCAGTTCCTAACCAACTCCTGGCCAGTGAAGCGTTTATTAAGCCAACATCTTTGGTAGGAAAATACACCACATAGAATAGGCTTCAGCAATTAATTCTGTAAATAATTGAAACGCGAGTATACAGCTAGTAATGGCCATCAAGTCACTTATTTCAACTGTGGTAAAAATAAATTCCCCTCTCTTACCAACATTTTTTTTTCTTTGACCTTCTTGCTTAAAGACAGGGGCCTAGAAATTCACTGGCCTGAGCGCCACTTTTGAGGCGCTAGAGGGCCTAGCGCCGAAGTTATGGCCAGTTTAGAAATTGACAGGGGCCCTAAATCGGCGTTAGGCCGGTAGCGCTGCGCCGGCACCGATGACGTCATCGGTGTGCACAGCGTCCCGGTTGCCATGGTAACCCGCCCGAACTCGGAAATTGAGTTGCGGCCGCCTCGCCCGTGGCAGCCGCAAGCAACGTTCTGGCAGAGGTGCCTTACAGAACTTTGCGCCGGCGCATTAAAGGCCCCGCGGCGGCCGGCCGCTTTCCCGCCGGCCGCCTGGCCGCAGCTCCCTCCCCGGACTTCCCCCCCCCGGAACAGAAGCAAGCCCGGCACTTGTCCGAGGTGCCGGGCTCATTTTTAAAAAGATTATCGCGGGCCGCGGCCGGGTGCAGGCAGCTCCTCCTTAACGGAAGGAGGAGGCCTGCACTTCCCGAGCCTGCCGCACCGCAGCGGGCGCCGCAGCGCCGGAATAGCGCCGCAATGCGGCGCCAGTTTTGAGGCGCTGAGACCCCTCAGTAGCGCCAGCAGCCGTTTGGGCGCGGCGCTACTGAATTTTTGGCGCGCGCAGGGGGACTTAGCGCCGGCACTAACTTCCGGCGCTAAAGCCCTCGCTGCGCCAAAACCGAATTTCTAGGCCCTGGACTCAGGCTGGGTTAAAGCTTTGCCTAACTGCCTATTTTTCATGCAAATTAAAGCAGAAAATATAAATGGATTTGAGAGATATATTCCCAAGAATTCTTCTGTTCTTACGAGACCGCCTGGACAGTGATACAAGCAGGCTGTGACAAGCTGGGTGACGATGAATAAAAATCAGAACCAAAACCAATTCTGCCCTCATCAGATATCCACGCAGGCACACTTCCATCAGGCGTGGTTGGATAGGGCAGGAATCCAGACTGATTTTTCTTGTCACTTTGTCTCAGATAGGCTCCTTTTATACTACCAGTAACAAATGCCTCTCCTTTGTGTTGTCTTGAAAGCAATATCTTGGAACAAGAAGAATTTTACTACTTGACATTTAGTGCTGGGTTCCCAAGGTTTTACTATTTGAGATTAGATGTTTAGGTACTGAGTGTACTTACCCATCACCATCCAAATGGATCAACGTGTCACTCCATAATGGAAGAACCAGGCCCATTGTGCAAGTATTGCTGCAAAGATAATGTAATCTAAAATTAGCATAGTTTCTGTATACTATGTTGCACATTGCTTTATGCCGATATCTTCAGCAGAAAGGATTACAGAGAAGGCATAATCAATATAAGTCCATACAACTACAGTCTGTACTCAGCTCAAGTACATTTGGAAAAAGTGAAAAAAACATTTAAACTAACAAGAATTAAACTACAGTACTGATATCAAGTGCTCTTGCTCTTCGATAAAAAGCAATGAGTTTAACAATGGGCTGAAGCACCTTCCAAAGCACATTTTTCTCTTACAAAAGCAAAATACTGCAGATGCTTGAATTCTGAAATAAAAACAGAAAACGCTGGAAATACTCAACAGGTCAGACAGCATCTGTAGAGAAAGAGTTAACATTTCAAGTCGATGGCCGCTCGACAGAACTGACAGGATTTCCATTTGTCTCTTTACCGTGTTCTGATCGTCACAGTGGAATGGTTTCAATCCTCTAATACATTTTTAAATCTTCAAGTTGAGATCAATTGTATGCAAGGCTAAATATTTGTATTGTAGGATGAGCACAGTTTTGGTGAGCTTAAGCATATCAAAACAGAATTTAAGCAGCCATTCAGCTGGAGCTGCAATGTGCCAAAGAAAAAAAATGAATGAACTTGGTCTGAGAAAACTCCAGACGATTTTCTCAGTGCATTACTGCTCCGACTGAATCCGTAATTTTATTTTTCTTCTGCACTGGCTCGCCTAACAATGGCCAGACAGCACAGAAACAAGAGGTGTAGACACAATATTTTTGAATACAGATATCTGCAGTATGCAGAAATTTTTTTAAACCAGTATACGGAAAGTGTAGATTGCATTTATATTATATCAAATTATGTGTAATTTAACATATAACCACCACTTGTGCAGTCCAGATTTTGGAAACTGTGCTTATTGTGATCACTATATAACCTTGCTACAGAGAGAGAGAGAGAGAGAGAGAGAGAGAGAGAGAGAGGTGCTCAGGGAGACAGTTAACAGAAATAACTTGTGTTGACTGCACAAGATGACCTCATGGAAAGTTTTATAAAAAGCTCCCCATGATCAGAGGATATTCTTAGGTCCTCCCCCAGCCACATGCTCAAGCCATTTCTAAATGCACCCTGTAACAGAATGGCACACAAGAACCACCATCTTCAAACATCGAACTATAAAGAGTGTGTGTTGTCTTGTTTACATAGCAACAAGCAAGCATTAATCAGCATGAACCTGACAGATACAATGCTAGTTATTTGCTTGATCAGAAGATCGGAGGTTTATTAGAGAAGTGTTGCATACTGTCACATTGGCAAACAGCTACAGTAGGAAGGTCTTAAACAGCACTTTCAGCCTTACAACAGGACATCATTGATAAAAGCCTCTATCTGCCCACTGACTATGAAAACCTATAAATGTGTGCAGGGAACATGAGCTGATATTACAATGCAAAGCATATTATTCAAACAAGATTAATTACTTATGTCAAGTGCAATATTTTTTTTCCTTGTGATTTAACACATTAGTAAGAGTTCTTCTTTAGATATCCTTTGTTGGGGATATTTTAACCTGGCTTTTTGAAGCAATATTTAGCATTTTATGAATAAAAGTTTAATGTTCCAGTGCAGAGATTCATTGACAATAAGTCAGTTAAAATCTTAAGGTTCATACCCAAACTACATCATTAAAAAAAGGGCTGCTCCAGTTTGGTTTCTTGCACAGTATATCTGAAGGATATTTTAAACTGGTTACAGTAATCTCATCACAGATGGGATTGCATCCATCACAAAGAATATTGAAAATTATTTTTGGGCAAATTTATTAATTGAGATGCTGCAATTTGAAAATAGATACTACAACACAAAAAAAGCAACAAAAATGTTAAATAATTGCTGGCTAAAAAATGCAACATGCTCAACAGGTGCTTAAGTCCAAATAAGCTCAGGAGAGACAGACAGACAGACAGAACCAAACCACCATGCGAGAGGGACAGAAAGAGTTTGGACAGGATACGTTACAACCCATTAATCATGGGCATCAGTTTAAAAAATGAGGAAGTGGGATATCCAAATGATCAAATAATGGCTAAAACCATATTCATTACTTCCCATTATGACATTGGTAAAAAAAAGCATTTAAATCACAAAACAAATCCTTTAACTGACAAAACTCTCAGCAACAAAAGCATTTCCTGCATGAATAAACTAATTCAATTAATACAAAAACAAGCTTTATGTAAAACAACAAGGAATCAGTTACAAGGCAGCAGTTCCAGCAAAGAGTTCAGATGATATAAATTGCGACAGCAAAACTCTTTATGGTTAATCATGTTCTTTGAATCCCTCAAAGTAATTATTCTGCATTATATATTTCATAATTTATTTCAGCCTTAGGTCCTCACTATATTAAATGGCAATGAAAGTTTCACCATCAGTTTAAGCTTATAAAAAATGGTAACAGTCAAAGTTTGAGATTTTCTTACCTATCTTTGAAGAAATCCATTCCTAAAACAATACTTTCTTCCGTGTCTTGTCTGCCATTGGTGGAAACTACCACCATGTACCTAGTCAGTTCTAGATAAGCACTTTCCAACCGTACAGCCTGAAATTATTTAGAAGAAAATAAGCTCTGAAAGAGTTCTGTTATTTTAAGCCTTGAATAAAGAAATCTTTACATTTTAAATCAATTTATACATCCTCTCCCAACCTGGGGATAACTTTCGTGTAGGCTGGATTATCAATATTTATTTCAGAGAGCCAGTCTGCATCAAAACAACATAGCAATATTTGCAAACCAATCTCTGAATGCCAGTCAGCTGACCTGGGACGGTTTATGGTCACCTGATCATAAAGCCAAGCTAGTTTACAGCTGTTGCCACTTATGCAATCTATTAACTGGCTTAATTATTGTAACGCATTAAAGATCTACAAATCCTGGTAAGTTTTCTGTTAAGATTCAATCTAAACAGTTTTTGTTCACTATGACAATGATACAGAGGCATTACACTGATGTTCACACAGCATTGTGTACAGTTAAAGCTTTAAGTACATCTGCAAATACTAAACATAGCAGGTATGATTCGATGGAGCTTTTGCAAGACTGACCCGTTACAGGCCAATTTTGATTTAAATTTTGGCACGGGAACTGCAAGAATAAATATTTACAGATATAAACACAACCCTGGAATTGATCTGGAAAATATTCAGAAACATGGGGGTGATTTTAACCCACCCCGCTCGGCGAAACGGGGCAGCCATGCAGGTAAATCATCTCCAAAAACTTACCGCCCCATTCCCTCTCCATACCGGCCCGTTTCCACCCTAACTAGGCCCTATTTTTAGCCAGGCGAGGCACCCACCCTACACATGGAAGCCTCATGCAAATCAGGGTCCGATGAGGCCGTTAGGACTCCAATTGCATTTTAACTGCTGATTGTACTGAACATGGCAGGCACCCTGCGCAATTAGTCAGCAAAAAAAGTGAGGGCCCCAAAAAGGTAAGTTTTAAACTTAACTTCGCGGAGTGAGGTGGAGCACTCTTACTCCTCTGGCTCCCACAAAAGGAAAGTCTGGGCCTCTGCAGTCCCAACTCATCCCCGCTTCCCACCGGTGAGATCCTGCCAAAACCATCCCCTGCAATGTACCTGCTCACCAGCAGATGGCCTGATCTCTGCCTATCAGCAGCTGGCCAGCTGCCTCTTTTATGCCCATTTCAGGCAGCCAGTGGGATGTAAATGAGGTCTGGGAGTTAAGATAGCCTGGGACTCAAATTAACATATTCTGGAAGGGGGTGGGGGGGAAAGAGAGGGGGTGTAGAGAATGTGTGACACTTGCCCCCTCACCTAGCTGAAACCCACCCCCCATTAAAATCCCACCCAGACATTGTGACAGACATTGCTGAGTATAGTAGAAGCAGAGAGAGACTTGGCAACTAAAGCCCTTTATGAACACCTGCCACATCACAAGATTTATTGTAAAGTGCACATAGTTCTCCCAGGAGCAGTTGCAAAGTAAACTTCCTAAACATCCGTACAGCAACAAGTATTATTTTTAGCTACCTATGCAATAGCGATCTTTATGCTGTATTATGCTCAAGTGAAGCAAACTAGTAGAATTCACATTTAAAAGGATGAACGCTTTGTGGAGCACAAGTGCAGTATTGTGGTTAAGTTGCACAGAGCAGCCTTCTTATTTTGAATGTATTTTCTACTCTTCACCCTCTCTTTGGGTTTTGCCATGAGCCATCCCTCAGCTGAGGAAATAAGACGGCTGGTAACTCGGACTTATGACCATGCTGATCTTGAGCTGGTTGCTAGGAGATAGAAGACAGCCCTGTTTTTGATTCTCCCTCACACTTTTGAATTTCCTGCTGAGTTACAAAGAAAGAAGTCGCCTTTCACAACCTCAGGATGTCCCAAAGTGCTTCACAGCCAATTAAGTACTTTTGAAGTGTAGTCACTGTTATAATGTATGGATTTTGCACACAGCAAGGCCCCACAAACAGCAGTGAGAAAAGTGACCAATTAAACAGTTTTAGTGGTATTGTTTGAGGAATAGTATTGGCCGGGACACGGGGAGAACTCCCATGCTTGGGAGGTCTCCCCGTGTCCCGGCCAATAATAGGTCTTGGAATTTGCTGCCCCAGAAAGCTGTGGAAGCTACATCATTAAATAAATTTAAAGCAGAAAGAGAGAGTTTCCTAGAAGTAAGGGGAATTAGGGGTTACAGGGAGCGGGCAGGAAATCGGACATGAGGCTAGGTTCGGAATGGTCATGGCCCTGTGGGTGGCGGAGCGAGCCCAGGGGCCGTGTAGCCTGGTTCTGCTCCTACTTCTTGTGTTCTAATTCTGTGTTAGATTTCAGGAGATGGTTCTATTCACAGGGATTAGTGGAGACCTCGGGAACAGGCTGCGAGCTAGGAGTCCTTCAAGAGTAAATTGGGCCTGTTCCTGGCTGGGGTGGAGATCACCTCTTACAGAAGGTAAGTACTGCAGGAAATACAGGGACAGAGTGATCTCCTGGACGAGTTTCGATCGCCTAGAGGGGTCGGAGAGGAATTTCCCAGATTTTTTTCTCCCAAATTGGTCATTGGGTTTTTTAATCTGGTTTTTCGCCTCTCCCGGGAGATCACATGGGTTTGGGTGGGATGGAGAGTGAAAGTAGATTTGAGGTTAGGATCAGATCAGCCATGATCTTATTGAATGGCGGAGCAGGCTCGAGGGGCCGATTGGCCTACTCCTGCTCCTATTTCTTATGTACTTATATGCTCTTCTTCAAATTCTGCCATGGGTGCTTTATGTTCACCCAAGAGGGACCTTTGGTTTAACATCTCATTCGAAAAGAAAGCACCTCCAACAGTGCAGTGCTCACTCAGTACTGCAGTGGAGCGTCAGCTGAAATGATGTGCTCAAATTCTGAAGTGGGGCTTGAACCCATAACCTTCTGATTCAGAGGCAAGAGTACTAGCACTGAGCCAAGGCTGACACCTAAAGTTTTCCTCCTCCCCACAACATGGAGATGTACTCCTCCCCACAGCATAGTGGTTAGCACTGTTGCCTCACAGCGCCAGGGACCCGGGTTCAAATCCGGCCTCGGGTGACTGTCTGTGTGGAGTTTGCACATTCTCCCCGTGTTTGCGTGGGTTTTCTCCGGGTGCTCCGGTTTCCTCCCACAGTCCAAAGATGTGCGGGTTAGGTTGATTGGCCATGATAAAAATTGGCCCTTAGTGTTAGGGGGGATTAAATACGTGGGGTTACGGGGTTACGGCTTGGGTGGGATGGCTGTCTGTGTAGGGACTGGATGCTAGGGTTTGGATGATCAGCCATGATCTCGTTGAATGGCGGAGCAGGCTCGAAGGGCCGAATGGCCTACTCCTGCTCCTATCTTCTATGTTTCTATGTTACTTAACCCCTGCTCAACACCGAGGGGCCCTGAAATGCCTAGAAAATGGTACATGATGGTAGAAAATTAAATAAATTGACAGTTGTGACATGAATTGTAGGCTATGATATCATTAGAACTAAATTATAGGCAGCACAAACATACGAGAATAGTTGATTCAATCTCTCAAGTGAAATGGGTGAATGTATTATAGACCCAAGTCAACACCTAACAAAACTCTTGGTGGCTAGGCAGTCAATATTTCATGACTTGTCATTAGTTTCCAGGACCTTCCCTATTGCAACCACAAATACTTGTAATCCCTAATCCTGGGAAGGGGAAGTTTTTAAAAAAATATTCGCAAACAGTGAGCAACATGCTTACAGTAGCACATAAGTGACTCACACCTCACTGCTGTAGTTCACCCGAAAAGGAGGACACATTTTTAGGAAACAGAAATCGTTTAATTTGGGTGCAACTTTTGGGAAATAGACTTCAAATTTAAAAAAACTTCAGTTTAGGCTTACATAATTTCTTTATTAAATTCTAGCAACAACCCAGTGCATTTATTTTTCTTAGCTTGGCTAAACTTGAGGGGCCAAACATCAACTAGGATAAATTTATAAATATATATTCTATGAAAAGTACAACACTGTACTTCCAATCTATACTGTGTTAAACAACAGTATTCCCTTATAAAAAGGCATAAGCAAGGGTAGCTAGTCATGCGTTAATGCCCGGTGAATGTTTGACATTCCAAATAGATATCATTCAAAGCTGGCTATATTGGACAGTGCGTCAATACAACTGATAATCATAAACAAAGTTCTACATGTCACATTCCTGTTCTCATCATTTCAAATCTTAATGTGTTAATTGGTCGTCCACCAGTCTTATTGGCAGACATTTTTAAAGCAGTTCCAAATATATTGTACATTATGCAACGTTTTCCCCCACAGTCCCCTTAAGCATATTGCTCACTGTTTGCGAATGTGTGTTGAGTGATTTCAGTATTTAAAGTGTGTATGCCAAATTTTCCATATTTAATAAGAGAAGACTGAATGCAGCACCAACTCGTGTTCTGACACTTTGACTTGATTAGTATTGTGTCTTTTAATGAGGTCAGACCAATCTATGGTTAGCTGGGAGCAGATTCTGTAGCTTGGAGTAGGGAAGCTGCTCCTGTTGCAAGGAACGGTCAATGCAGCCTCCACATCTGAAAAGCACAACAAGGAACTTCAGTGAAACAGCTGGAACATAGTTTGTGGCATTTCTTTTGAAATCAAGGATGCCCTGTATGAAAGCTTTTCCATGTACTGACTTTCAAGGCACAGTGCATTCCACTTCAAAATGTCAGGAACAGCAATTACTGGACATCAGTAAGTTTTTTTATTTATTCATTCATGGGTTGTGGGCATCATTGGTAAGGCCAGCATTTATTGCCCATCCCCAAGTGCCCTTGAAAAGGTGATGGTGAGCTGCCTTCTTGAACCGCTGCAGTCAGTGTGGTGAAGGTACCCCCACAGTACTGTTAGGTAGGGAGTTCCAGGATTTGACCCAGCGACGATGAAGGAACGGCGATATTTTTCCAAGTCAGAATGGCGTGTGACTTGGAGGTGGCGGTGTTCCCATGTGCCGGCTGCCCTTGCCCTTCTAGGTGGTAGAGGTCACAGGTTTGTAAGGTGCTGTTGAAGAAGCCTTGGCAAGTTGCTGCAGTGCATCTTGTTAATGAATCACACTGCAGTCATGTTGCACCGGTGGTGGAGGGAATGGATGCTTAAGGTGGTATAACTGTATTTATGGAAAATGGACAATAGGGGAGCTACTTAGTGATTGTTTTTTACATTCTGTATTTAAGGACACTATATGAAAGGACAGGGATTAAAATAAGAGGCAAACAACCAAACATAGCACTGTTACCACGATTACCAGTAACTTACAATTTCCCACAATATACTGCAGATTCCCTATAAAAATTAATCAATGTTCCCCTTAAGGTGTGCGGCTGTGCACCAATTGAGGTCCCGCGCAGGCCGCTCACAAGCTCCTGCCGCTGGGAGAGATATCACGCAGCAAAATTAAAGGGACCGCACACACACACACAATTTTTTTTTTTTTTTAAAAGAGGGAATATTGGTTTTAATGATAGAAGCACAGATAATATACAAATTTGTACAGATAACATACAAATTTGTACAATCAAAGGAAAAACCACAATTGCTGGAAATCTGAAATAACAAAAGATGTTAGAAATGAACAACAGATCAGTCTACATCTGTAAAGAGTAAACGCAGGTTATGACAATTTGGGTATGTACCTTTCATCAGAACTGATGACTTCTGATGAAAGATACACATCCAAAATGTCATAACTTGCCTTCCCACTTTATAGATGCTGTCTGACCACCTGTGCATTGCCAACATTTCCCGGTTTTACACTGGAATGTGTGTTTGGAATGCGATCAGCTTTTTGAGGGTTTCATTTTAGTTGACCACATCAGTTGTACAACTAACAAATACTGCTACAGAACTGATGTCAACACAATCTGTAAATACATAAAATTTTGTGCAGTAAAACTAAATGCCAGAGATGATTTGTCTTCTGAACAGGATTTTTTAGTAAAACAATTTAGTTTTGTTATGCACCTAACTTATGTGGAAGTGTAGCTTTAACTGTGAAGGAAGGTTTGCAGCCCCAAATCATAGTACACGAGAAAATACACAACAGAAACATGGTTAAACAAAAATCTGCACTGATCACAATAATTTTTTTTTTTTGAAGTCTAAAGTATTAAATATATTTTTGCTACTTAACTTTCTTATTTATGGAGACCCAAAATTTATTAATAACTTCACAATGGTGTAAATGCCCAGGAAAGGCAGATACTAAATATTAAAAAGAAATATATATCAAACACGTACATACCATGATCAGCTTTCAGGACGACACTTTATGCTTTTGGGTGAGAGGCAGTATACAATGAAAGAGTTAAGTATTTTTTGCACTCTTTTTGTGTTTACATTTGCACGGTCTATCATGTAGACATGACCAGGTCCACAGGCTGCTGTCAGTCTGCAGCAGGTTGTCTTAAATGCCCCAATAGCTAACTGGTACTATGAACAGTTGGTAACAAGTTCTCACCTATAGGTGTACAGATTCAAATGTCGTGAGTTTCATGCAATATTATGCCATGCCACTCAAGTAAAATGAATGGATTTCCGATTTACTTCACGTGAGCAGTAGCACCGTGCAATTTAGGCTCTCTGAATCTGGACTGCTGTGTTTTCAGTCATCCAGCATGGAGCTGTTGCAAGTACAGTGTAAAACCTGCACTCAGACTTTGGCCCGTATTTTCTGATCCCTACGGGCACATCCGTAGACCTCGCAAATGCCGGTTCCAGGCATGCGAAGCGCATGTGCTGAAAACCGGCATTTCCGATCCGTCAAGAATGCTCTTGACAGAACGGACGCCTGCCCTGGAGAAGGGCCTCTGCAAGGGGGGGGGGGGGGAGGAGAAAGAGTTCCGCTTTCGGCAGAACCTCCGCCAGCTGAAATCACTTAAAAATCTTACGCCTGGTAAAAGCAAGCATAAGGTTTGCTTTTACCAGCATAAGAGTTTAAAAAAGTAAAAACATTTTTTCACTCATTTATAATTTCAAAATACTTTTTAAAGGTAAGTTTATTTTTAGCCCCGTAAAAAACTAATTTGTTTCAAAAAATTAATTTGTTTAATATTTAATGTAATTTTAAAAATGTGATAAAAAATGTATTTAATGTTTTGATGTCTTTTTGGGATGATCTCCATTCATACTTTTGACATGTCTAAGCTGTCAAAAATATGAAGGGAGATTCCCTTCCCCCATTGGCTCCCATGGCCCACGTGATCCCAGGGACGCTTGCGAACCTCATACGCCCCTGCGATATGTGGGCCCTGCACATTTCGTCGTGGACAGGCCCAGGAGCGGAAATGGCCAGACCTCTGGAACACTCAGGTAAGGGCGTAGATTTTTTCCAGATCGGAGTCCTCCGCACGCAGGAAGCCTCCGATCGGAAAATACGGGCCAATGAGTAGGGACTAAACACAAAGCAAATCCCATCTAGTGGAATGACTGAATTTGTTTAAACGATGAAATTCAAACAAACATTCAAATACTTAATGTCATCTGTAAACAGGAATAAAAGACCAAACTAGATTTAAATAATGTCTCTTTTTTTTTAAAAAACAGTAACTGTACAATAGGCACTACACATTAGTGTCTGGTCCAACTCAACAGTAAAGTCAACCCTGCAGTGAATATATAACTGCACACAATATATAACTGCACACAACAGATTTATTAAATACAGAAGTCTTTGATTTGATTTGATGATATATCCAAGGTCCACTATAATTCTGAATGTAAATTCATTAAAAGGGAACCGACTGAACGTTGTTTTAGGAGTTCTTGGAAAAGTAAAAATTGCAATCAAGTAAACTTCAGGGTTTTAGAAAATGAGAAACTACTGTAACTCGTTGAATCTCTAAACCTCAGTATTTAAAAAAAATCTTATGCAACAGTACTAGGCACTACAGTACCTTTTCCAGATAAGGCTTGGCGGTTTTAAGAACAGGCTCCAAAAAAAATTTCTTACAGCGAAATAATATGTATAAAGTTGCTGATCCTATATAACTTCATTAACTTTCATGAATGCCATTTTTGAAAATTAAGATGGCTCAAATGAGATTGTGTCAACATAAATACAAATCCAGACCACAAAATCTACTGTGTTGGTGCACAGGATATGGCAACACAACATTTCATGCCACCACTATGATGTCCTGTTTGATAAATCAAGCGGCAGAGTTTAAATGTGGCCTCCGCTCTGCTGCTGACCAGCAACATGGTACAATGTCTATATCTAGAGGGGTGAGCGTTGGTACTGCAGGACTCTGGCACGAAGATTTACACAAGAACCTTTATTTTTTTGTTAGGGCTCTGGGAGAGTACCATTCACGTAGACACCTGCGATCTACAAGTGCCAATCTGTACACTTTGCCCGTGATCCTCTGGTCCCCCAATGGAGAGCGCCTCTGGTCCCCCAATGGAGAGCGCCTCTGGTCCCCCAATGGAGAGCGCCTCTGGTCCCCCAATGGAGAGCGCCTCTGGTCCCCCAATGGAGCGCGCCTCTGGTCCCCCAATGGAGAGCGCCTCTGGTCCCCCAATGGAGAGCGCCTCTGGTCCCCCAATGGAGAGCGCCTCTGGTCCCCCAATGGAGAGCAAATGTCAAGAGATTCTAGTTTTTCCATGTCTCTGACCTCTACTCTTGGGAACCATGAGAAGTTGGGGGTCTGAATGCTGGAGGCATGCAATTTGTCAGCTTTATGTTTTAGTGTGCCAATGGCAGGAGTACCAAGCTTCTGCCAATGATTGTACATTATCTTATAAAAGTGCTTCATGTTTCTCTTCAGAATTGAATTTGCACCAGAATCATTTCAGAAAAAGATAGTATAAATAACAGTATAAAACTATTGTGAATAGAATGGAGACTGATTTCCACTTATAATGTACCATTTCTGCTATATAGGTCAGAAACTTTAACAGATTATTCCAAATATCAGTATGAATCTGGCAACTGAAAGTAGCAGCTTTTGGGTGGATGATAATACCCTGCATTGTGACGACCATACACTTGATTACTGCAATAAATGGCTACACTATGGAAGCTATTTTTCTCTTATTTAAAAAAATGTAATTTACCCTTCCCTTTCTAGGTTCCACTTTGCAAACTATGCGCCACTCCTCAACTGAGCATGATCAGGCAAGCTCCTCATTGACCATTGCCAATGCCACTCTGGGTCAGCAGCAAGCAGTACACAAAAGATTTCAGATATGGTACCTTTCCAATTCCCAATGTAGAGTGCGCCAAGCCCCTGCTTCACACCTTCACAACTCGCCATATAATGAATCCCCAATTTTAGTAAGTGGGAAGGGGCAATGGGTAGGGTTGAGTGAGTGAGTCAACCCAGTGTTCTTGCATAGCGCTCGATTCAAGGTCAGAGTTGGCTAACGGCCTGCAAACAAGTCAGCTGCTCGCCCCCTCAGCTGGTTGAATGTACATGAGAATATGAAACAAATACATTTCTGTGGGAAAATTTCCATTGGTTTTGCCAAAGGCACAGTTTTGAACATAAAATCTGCATCAATCCACTGAAAGGAAAAGGCAGAGGAATTTGCATATACATGGATAACTCACCAATCGGATGTTGTCTTCAGGTCTAAGAAGAGTGAACATTGCTTGTAGGTGCTGTTGAAGGTCACCTAAACAACAAAAAAAACCACAGTAAGGAGCTGGATTTGGAAAAGTGAAAGAAATTAGTGCCAAGTATTTGTGATAGCTCAATGAATTTCAGTTATCGTCATCGCAAGTATATACATGGCTGCATGTGACTCTTCTACATGTGCATAGCTGTGGATTTTGATAATCGGGGGGCAGTACTGTGCGGCGGGGGCAGGTTGGTAGAGGACCTTTGTCTTACGGATGTTTAATGTAAGGCCCATGCTCTCGTACGCTTTGGTGAAGGTGTTGACGATGGTTTGGAGTTCGACCTCCAAGTGAGCGCAGACGCAAGCGTCGTCTGCATACTGTAATTCAACGACAGAGGGTGGGACGACCTTGGATCTGGACTGGAGGCGACGGAGGTTGAACAGTTTCCCGTTTGTTTCGTAAATTAGCTCCACTCCAGTGGGGAGCTTACTGAGGGTGAAATGGAGCATTGCAGCCAGGAAGATCGAGAAGAGCGTTGGTGCGATGACACAGCCTTGCTTGACCCCGGTTTGTACGTGAATTGGGTCTGTGGTGGAACCGTTGGTCAGGATCACGGCTTGCATGTCGTCGTGAAGCAGGCGGAGGATAGGGACAAACTTTTGAGGGCAGCCGAATTTGAGGAGGACACTCCATAATCCCTCACGGTTGACAGTGTCGAAGACCTTTGTGAGATCAAAGGCGGCCATGTACAGCGGTTGGTGCTGTTCCCTGCATTTCTCTTGTAATTGACGTGTGGTGAAGATCGTGTACATTGTGCCCCTTAGTGGGCGGAATCTGCATTGCAACTCTGGGAGGAGCTCTTCGGCCACTGGGAGAAGGCGATTTCCCGATACGAGACTCCCAAAACAAGCGCTCTACTCGGAGCTCCGGCACGACAAGAGAGCCCCAGGTGGGCAGAGGAAACGCTTCAAGGACACCCTCAAAGCCTCCTTGAAAAAGTGTAACATCCCCACCGACACCTGGGAATCCCTAGCCCAAGGCCGCACAAAGTGGAGGAGAAGCATCCGGGAAGGTGCCAAACACGGAGTCTCTTCGCCGGGAGCAAGCGGAAGCCAAGCGCAGGCAGCGCACGTCAACCCAAACACCTCACCCACCCGCCCCTTCAACCACCGTCTGCCCCCCCCTGTGACAGAGACTGTAGGTCCCGCATTGGACTCATCAGTCACCTGCAAACTCATTTTCAATGTGGAAGCAAGTCATCCTCGGCTCCGGGCTCCGAGGGACTGCCTAAGAAGAATAGCTGTGCAAATTTTCCCATTTGGAGATGGGTAACACTTCAATCCTAAAACGTTACATGCGCACACAGAGATCTCCCATGGCGCTGTACTCATGGAGTCAAAGCGAAGTGTAGTTTTTAGATGAAGTGAGGGGATAATTCGACCAGGCACAGACGGAATTCAGTCATCATTTTAAAAATCATACATTTTGTCCTTTTTAAAAAAAAGTGTTTTATTTTTTCCATGTTCACATTTATCATGGAAACTAATTTATACCCTTCCCTATGGCTCCAGTATAAATCACAAATAAAGACTCATTTACAAAGGTTCAATCAATACCAAGGAAAGTCTTAAATCAGTGACGATCATGCACAGCCATTGAGAGGTCACTTGATACAGTCAGAATTTGTTCCCCACAGCTGCAAGAGATGCCAGGGGCTGTCTATCGGAGACCTGAATCTAAACAGTGATGAATTTTTGAAGAAATTCAGCAAGGGGCTTTTAGAACAAGAGGTTTATCGAGTTATATTATGTAACGCAAGGCTATTGTAAGAGTTGCAATGATCGTTTATGACAATTAGTTGCCTTATTATTCTGGCTGCAATGCTCACTCAGAAGAGCGAGCAGAAAGATGGATACTTCTGTTTTCAGGTGTCAGGCAACACAAATTTATAAAATTTCACTTTTACACATTGAATAATGAAGAAGCCAAATTCAAGATGGATTGATGGGTTGCAAATGCAGAAACTGTCCTCATATGCCATTGACTGCAGAAATTAGAAGAAAACTTGAATGTAGAATTAAACCAGAAGTAGGTAATTACAAAATGGAAAACTAGGGTGTTGAAGGCTACAGTATTCCAATACCACATCTCCCTCATATAGAACAATTTATTCCTCAACACTTTTGTGTAAGTGTTTGTCAGATTACAATGACCCAGAATTTGAGGTGGGTAGTAACAGCGAACAAAGAGTGTTTGCTGTTATTACCCCTTTGAAACAGACCACAACTTCAGGGTTTAGCACATGCGCACCCTAACGCAGAAATCCTGAAGTTGCGGTCAGTCATTCACTGCTCCGACACTGGCTGCGCTGCGGACCCCCCCCTGCCTCGCAACCACATAGCCGGCAATCAGTGTACTGGACGATAACTTGGGCTTTACCACGGTAATATCGCTGTTAAATACCCTATTAAAAGCTAGACCTTGTTGGATTAGGTGTAACTGGGGTTTGAACAACATACTGACTGCTAAACAAACGTGGTGGTCCTGAAAAACTAATTTTAATGATGGGAGTGTCAAATTTAATTAATGAAAATTACAATTCAAGAAACTTCAAAAAAAAACATTTAAGTTTGTTCATATTTATTTCAGGGTTACCTTCCACCCCCACCCCCATGTAAGAGCCCTAATCTTAATTTTGCTCTCTAACATTTAAAAAAAGTCAGAAAAAAAGGAGTTTCTTCACTTTCTGGTTCCGTCTGAGAATTCTGCAGTGATTGGCTTAGACAGCCTGTTGACATCACATCAACTCGTGCTATGGAATTCCCACTAAACTGCACTGATCTCAACCGCATGTCGAAAAAGCCGAACTTCTCACCAGCGATCGCGACATCTTTGTGGGCAGTTTTCTTCGAGGCCAGTGGCGAACCCTTGTGTTTCGCCGCTGACTGCAAATTATGGGCCAATATAAATGCATTCTTTTACAAGACTGTGTAGTAAGCGCTTAAGTGAATAATGGCAACACATGCCAAGTAATAAGGGAACGAAAGATGGGTAAATAAAGATAGGAAATTATTAATTTCCTCTCAATATCACCCTCAGGAAGTAGATGGGAGTTAAACAAGTCTGGCAATCTCATACGCTGATGAGCCTTGAAATACACTAAAGTAACAGGATAGCAAACTGGTAGTTGCAGCTCTTCAAAGCCCTTAGGACACCTACTGTTTCGATTGCAGGCTGAAGTATAGGCAACAGAGAGGCTGGGCACAACGACTATTTAATCAGATTCGCTGGATGCCCAGATCTATGCTTCTACTGTGGGTTTGGTTATATTGTTCCTTTAACATTGATGAAGGGTTATGCATCAATGTAAAAATGGCAGCATAACTCAGGAAACTACCAAGTGCACTAATGCTGGGAGGTACGAGACCTCTTCTGCAGGCCATCTCACACCAGTTTAAATCTGCACAGAGTACAGTACAATTCTAGTCTTATGGTCTGCTATCATTACTTGCAACAGCTTGCCTCATGTCAGATATTGAGGAGGAATTATTCATGACAACACTGGGCCAGATTTTACTTTGGAGTGGGTGGGAAGGAAGGAAATTGCAGAAACAAATCCTTAAAACAATTTTGATTTAAAATCATATGTGCAAGCAGGATACATGGGCCTAGAAATTCAGTTGCTTGCGCCAGCCGGTAGCGCCTTAGGAGGAGGAGATGTTGGGCGCTAGGCGGCTAGCGGCCGGAGCGCAATCTGCGCCTCTCCCCAACTTCACTCACGATTTTGCGTCGGCGCAAAGTCTTTGCGCGCGCTCAGCTGCGCGCGCAGATCCTGACGTCATTTCCTCGTGCAACGCCCTTTGTGCGCCCCAAACTGGAACTTCAGTGGCGCCGCCCTTCTTTGCGCCTGGCGCCCCCCAGCGACTGGTAGAGGGGAACGGTTCCCAGTCGCTGCGGGGTGCGCTATTTAAAGGGGACTCCTCCTGCATTATAAGTGACAGCCATTTTGTGCCAATCCTTCTGTGTGAGAGACAAAGGCAGAGAGCTTTCTGCTTTGACTCAGCGCTCGCACAGGCTTCAGGCCAGAGCTTTGCACTTGGATTTCACTTTCAGTGCCATAGCCTTGAGTCGCCACATATACTGTAATGGGGGCTACAATGGGTGGAAACGTTGGCTTTCTGCATTGCATTCAAAGGGATCAGAGACGCCGTGAGAGAGTGCCAGTCATGGCCAGACGGAGAAGGGCCAACAGGTGTCGGCACATGAGGCCTTACCCACCCAGGGTATACCGCCAGCAGTTCTCATATCTGAACATGTCTGAGGAGCAGTGTGTTCGGAGGCTGCGATTCAGAAGGGAGGTGGTCACTGAGATCTGCCACCTGCTTCGCAGAGATCTGCAGCCACAGCTGAGGAGCAGGACATCTCTGTCGGTGGCAGTGAAGGTGACGGTGGCTCTCAACTTCTATGCCACCGGCTCCTTCCAATCCGCTACTGGGGACATTGCCAACATCTCCCAGTTCGCGGTACATTGCTGCATCCGACAGGTGAACAATGCCCTTTTCAGAAGGAGACGTCAGTACATCTCCTTCCCCATGACCCTGGACAAGCAGCAAGAGCGTACAATGGGATTTGGAAGAATAGCGGGCTTCACCATGGTCCAGGGCGTAGAACTGATGAACCAGCATTGGTCAGGCCTTGCTTCAGGGCTGCAGTGCGCAGGGCATGGCAGCCAGACAAGTCCACCCTCCCCCTTTAAGAGCTGACCGGCGCCAGAGTGTCTGCCGTCAATCAGCAACTCGCCGCACCTGCACTGCGCCCGCCCTCGGGGGTATCGCCCCGGACCGCCGGCTTAGCGCCTAATGATAGTCGTGCATCGCCTGTTTTAGCGCAGCAGCAACCTCTTGGGGCGATGCGACTGAATATCGGCGAAGGTGGCGCGAACTTGCGCCGGGCGCAAACTTTAGCGGCCGCCCGACTGTAGCGCCCCGAACGTGGCTATACTGAATTTCTAGGCCATGATGTTATATGCAATTTCCTCTACCATCTTTTCTGTCAAACATGTAAATTAATTTACCACTTCAGGAGTTTGTGGTTGAGAGATTTTTGTAAAATCAGTAGGGTTATTAAAATGGTAATTCATTTAACAATGGGTCAAAAGTAAACAAGAGAAGGAACTCCTACATCAAGTATTCAGTGGACAAACTGCAAACTACCACAAAAAGTGATGTTAGTTGGTAAGTCGGAGTCATGTGATTTTTTCCAGTTAGCCATTCATTTATGTAATCTGCTATGCATTACACAATGTTGTCATTTCACATCAGTACTAATGAAACTAAATGCGTGATTTAATATGTAAATTTTTCATTTGTTGCAGGTGAACGAGCGCTTACATTTGTGCTAAAAGAAACCTAAATTTATCACGATCTTTGCTCGCACATTTTTGAAGTTGCTTCATTAAAGCATTCAAGTGAATGGAAATAATCCTCTACACCCCATTCTATACTCAACAGTGCAATATATTAGGACTTTACTTCGAAACAAATAGCTGTTAAACTAGTAAAAAATATTCTGTCAGTCATTAATGGCACATTTTGTTTTGCCATCTGAAGCCCTGAAATGGTCAGAAAACCAAAGTAAATATTGCGCCACTAGAACTTGGGTGCACTACAGAGATGGTTTGTACCACACCAAAGACAACATAAATTGACAGTGGCTTAATGTAGATGGACATTTTTAGGCCTCCTGGTGGATTGAGTGATTACAGCACTCGTGCTCAGCTTGTGCAAGCCCACCATATACAGGCCAGCAACCTTTTGCTCATTGTGACCTGTATGGAATGCGGAGAGGACGGGGAGGGGCAGCAGGTGGGGAGTGTGGAGAGGATGGGCTGTCCTATGAGGAGTGATTGAGTAGAATGGGCCTATATTCTCTGGAGTTTAGAAGAATGAGGTGATCTCATTGAAACGTTTAAAATTCTTAGAGGGCTTGACAGGATAGATGTTGAGAGGTTGTTTCCCCTGGCTGGAGAGTCTAGAACTAGGGGGCATAGTCTCAGGAAAAGGGGTTGGCCATTTAGGACTGAGATGAGGAGAAATTTCTTCACTCAGAGGGTTGTGAATCTTTGGAATTCTCTACCCCAGAGGGCTGTGGATGCTCGGTCGTGGAGTATATTTAAGACTGAGATTGATAAGATTCTTGGGCACTAAGGGAATCAAGTAATATGGGGATAGGGCGGGAAAGTGGATTTGAGGTAGATGATCAGCCATGATCTTATTGAATGGTGGAGCAGGCTTGAGGGGCGTATGACCTACTCCTGCTCCTATTTCTTATGTGCCTATGTAAGTTGCAAAGAATAATTTTGCAAAAAAACCTGCATGTTTTAATGTGGAACAGGCTGTTGAAACTAGACTACAATATAGACGGGTGGGTTTCTATTGCAATTGGAGATGCAGTCAGTATTGCTACAAGACACAGTTCTACAATATAAACTACAGCATAAAACTGACCAGAACTCATCATGAAGTCATCAAAATCCTTTGAAAGAAATAGTCTTGACCAATGTGGATGTTGTCTAATCGGGAGGTGACCAAGCCAGATGAGAAATCTTCTAAATCTTGATAATTTTGCACCAGTCATTTTGCAGTATTTGTACTGAAGTCAAAATTCCCACCCTTCCCCCATACTTCGAGCAGAAGTACAAGCTTACTTCCTTTTTTCAGCTTCGAGAATTACAGCTGTGCCAGCACTCAACCCAGACTTTCAGTAATGATAGTTCCCCATGACGAGAAAGTTAAATATATACACACATGCTCATTAGTATTACCAATAATTAATTAGGCTCCACTCCTCATTAAATCCTTAACTGACATGGAAGCTTCAACAACTACGCGGAGGATGCTGGGAACGCTTCTGTGTAAGCACAGAAAAAAGTACAGTGAATCGCTATTCTGTACTAACAGTGTAACTGTATTCATTGATTAAAGTTGCTTTGAATATACAATATAAATTATGTACATTGTTTATTTCAATTTTAAAAACTTCACGCCAGTGCCTTGCGCCAAGAGAAAAATAATTGGTGTTGGTGTGAACATACAAGAGACGGGGCAAAAAAAGTGAATCATTGGGTGACTTCTGAAAATCTCTTCACCAGCTTTACTGTGTTATATTCATTGCCCTGGGTTTAAAAAAAAAAAATCCAGCTTCACTACAATGTCACCCCAAAAGGCAACCGATTCCCATTTGTAGGGCACTTACCCGCATGTTTATTGCGCCGGTGATTGAGTCGGGGTGCAGCCGAGCCATTTCCTCGAGGCAGGAATAAGGCCGCGCCCTTTACAGTCAAGAAGCTCTCACTTATGCTGTGAAAAAGAAAAAAGTTAATTGAAGTAAAAGAAACTAAAATATTAACACCAGAGCAAATTACTTAACAGTATTAAAATGAACTATGGATACAAGTAGTTCCAATGGAGGACGGTAGCACTAGCTGGTTATAAGCATGTGTGGCATATACAAGGCAGAACTCCCCCCCACAATTCCCAACTACATTACTCAGTGGACCGTGTATGGCTCCCCCATTAACAGGGAAACCATATAAATCAAGGCCCCTCGTCAGAATGCATTAGGAAATGTAAAAAAAAGAGTTTTAAAGAACTGCCTTGGCTCTTAAACACACATTGTGCTAAGAATATGCTCAACGAAGTTAACCCAAATGGTTTGATGTAATAGCTTTCTCAAATTATTACATAAAGATGCAGATGTAATTTATCTAGATTTTCAAAAAGGCCTTCGATAAGGTACCCCATAATAGACTGATGAACAAATTCAGAAGAAACTTCTTTACCCAGAGAGTGTTGAGAATGTGGAACTCGCTACCACAGGGAGTGGTTGAAGTGAATAGTATCGATGCATTTAAGGGACGGTTAGATAAGCATATGAGGGAGAAGGGAATAGAGGGTTACGCTGATAGAGTTAGATGAGGAAAGCCGGGAAGAGACTCGAGTGGGGCGTAAACACCAGCATGTACTGGTTGGGCTGAATGACCTGTTTCTATGCCGTATATCCTAGGTATGTAATCCTATGTATGTAAAGATGCTTTGATCATATGGAAAAAAGGTCAACAAAAATGCAAGCATGACTTCAGATTCAATGTTTATGAGCTTCAAGTGGCATAATATCACTTAAATTCTAAAAGAAACACTGAAGTTACAACAGAAGTGTATTCCTTAGAATAAAAACAGGGGAGAAAAATAGGAGGAATAAAAAAGGAAAATGGTGAAAAAAGGAGTATTATAAACAACTTTAAATAAAATTGAAATTTGTTTCCATGACCATCACAGTAAGAAAGTTTTTTGTAACATCTAAACAGCCATATTACTGCAATTAGTGCAGGTGTCAGGCTCACTGAAGTAGAAACAATGATTCAGAGAGATCTTTTTTATTTTTTACAATTTCCCTGGGCATGTCAGCAATATATAGGATAATACAACCATTTATACAGCGTCTTTAACATAGAAAAATGTCCCAAATAACTTCAGAGACACACAATCAAAAAATGGAAGATGAATTAAAGGAGATGTTAGAAAAGGTGACCAGAAACTGATCAGTGAGGAAATGCAATTCACACAATGAATTAACAGTAGATTCAAATAAATAATGACTTAGGCTGTTGGCTTCATTACTTGCAAATTGATATTAATTCAGTTGAAAGTAGAGCAGCAGTGATGACCTTTGGTACACATGACAATGCACAATCGTATAAAGCTTGGCCTATTCATCTTCAAAGACCATCTGCAACATAGGCCCGTATTTTCCAATCTCAACGGGTGTGTGCACGGTGTACCCACACCCGTAGGGACCTTGCAAGTGCCGGTTTCAGGCATGCACAGCACATGCGCTGAAAACCGACATTTCCGATCCGTCAAGAATCCTCTTGACAGATCGGACGCCTGCCCTGGAGAAGGGCTTCTGCGGGGGGAGAGTTCCGCTTTCTGCAGAACCTCCGCCTGCAGAAAACCCTTAAAAATCTTACGCCTGGTAAAAGCAGGGACATAAGGCCTGCTTTTGCCAGCATAAGAGTTTAAAAAAGTAAAAAAATATTTCCCCCCCCCCCCCACTCATTTATAATTTAAAAATACTTTAAAAAAGGTAAATTTTTAGCCCCCTAAAACTAATTTTTCCCCCCCAAAAATAATTCTTTAAAATTTAATTTAATGTAATTTTAACTAATTTTAAAAAGGTGATTTAAAAAATGTTTTGATGTGTTTTTTCAGTGATCCCCATTCATACTATTGACAGATCTAACCTGTCAAAAGTATGAAGGGGGATTCCCTTCTTTTATTGGTTCCCCATGGCCCACGTGATCCCAGGGACGCTTGTGAACTGCATGCGCCCCTGGGATACGTGGGTCCTGCGCATTTCGTACAGCAGAGGCCCAGGAGCGGAACCTCCGAAGCCCTCCGGTAAGGGCGTAGATTTTTTCCAGATCGGAGGCATCGCATGCAGGAAGCCTCCAATCGGAAAATGCGGGCCATAGTATTTAACCCAACAAATTGGACAGGAGATAAAAGATGTTTGGTTTAACACTGATGGTATAAACCCGCGCAATGGTGCAACCTTCTGAAAGATACTGCAGATCTTCTTAATCTGTTTTGGCTGCAGTCTGAAAGTCAACTTTTTCCGCTCATACTCTTAAAGTAGGAAAATAACAATCTGCGGATTCAATGAGGGGAGGGTATTTTGTAACAGTATGAAGGCATCTCTGCACCCTCTTAAAGCCTTTTCAGTTCAGGTCAATATCAGCATCTAGATATCTGGAAATAAGTGTCTCCTGCTCCATTTGAAATACAGCTCCAGAGCTGACTTGGGTGTGCAGTAACTGTATGTTGTTATATAAACCAGAACAATTTTTTGAGGTACTGTTCTTTTAAATACAGAAGGACTTGCTCTCGCCAGTGTTCAGGCGGACTTTTCAAGCTTTCACGGAAGATGTTGCATCTTCCAAAAATTGGACTAGTGTAGACTGGAACATCACAGCGAGAAAGAAACTCGGCTATATTTTTAAATTCACACAGGCTGTTATAGAAGAAGTTAGAAGAAAACACTTTTGTCATAGCAAGTGTCCTGTAAGGCATTTGTATACAAGAAATCAGCACAATTACATGAATGATGAAATGACATTAAATGTTTTATGAACTGCATCTATTGCAACTTAAAAAAAAAAAAAAAAATTTGAGCAAAAAAGTTAATTGAAACCCCCAAATCTTCACACTGGAGAAGCAGAGTGGCTCTTGGAACACAAGCATCCCCTGGCAAGATTAGGAAAGAATTCCAGAGATAACTGTTTCAGACTGCTCCAGAAATGAAACCCCCTCCCAGAACTCCCAGTTACAGTAACAATAGACGAGACTGATTCTCTTGCTGCGTGATGAACCTATTCTGACAGCATTTATCTTACAAAATTTCAAGATAAATGAGTTACTGTACATATATGCCATTTCCCAGCCAACAGCACAGAGACATACCAGCTCCCGCATTTTTGAAGCTGTTTCATTAAAGACTGAACTTCAACGTAGAACATTACATGGAAAGTTCCACAATGTTGTGCCATCTCTTTACATACAAAACTACTATGAAATGCAACTTTGACCACAAACCACAGTTGTAAACTTTGACGTCACACCAGGTTTCACTTCTTTCCAATTCTGCAAACTGACAGAATTCTTATAAACATGCCCTTGCAAAAGAAATTTGTGTTCTCTGAAATAAATTGCAACAGACTAACAAATGGTAAGCTTTCATATACCTCAGTGCATGAGAATTAAATACATATAGTGACTCTCATGAAAGTCAATTTTTAAACAGCATTAGAAGAAAAAAAAATTAACCTAATTTTTAATTTAGTTTAAGTTGCTAAAATAGGTAGGCCTAGAATAGATTTAAGGAAAAGGGATTACGTATCCTGTAGTAGCAACGAAGGACAACCAGTTTTATCCTTGTCCTCCGACCTTCAATGTGTATTAACTATAACTAATTTAAAGCCTAATTGCATTTAATCTGTACATTTCTATTTTCTGATACTTGAAGTGGAACCATCTAGCCTGTCTGGGCCTAATGTGTTCAATATAGGCCTGAAACTCTTGCATGCTCAAGATTATTGGCAAAAACAGTGCCCACTATTAAAGGTCAACAGGCTTCTTCTCTTTAAATGATTAATTTTACAACAATGCCCCAATGAACTGCTTCATACATTATCACTGAAATCAGTAAGTATGTCCAATTGCCCTGCACCCCTTCCAAGGCCAACCTATCTTTCCTGAGGCGTGGTACCCAAAAGTGAATGCAGTACTCCAGATGGGGTCTGATGAAGGTTCTGTACAACTGAAGCATTACTTCTTAATTTTTTTAAATTCCAAACCCACTTGAAGTGAAGGCCCACATTCTATTTGCATTTTGTAGCTGTGTGCACATGGACACCTACAGCCCTTTGCTCCTCCACAGCTCCGCACATGGACACCTACAGCCCTTTGCTCCTCCACAGCTCCTAGTCTCTCTCCATTAAGAATATAGGACAATCTCAGTATACCATTGGACTGGCTCGGCTTTCTTTACACTGGGTATAGAAGCAATGGGTTAAAGTTACCCTGCAGTCAAGTGCAATGTAAAATAATTTTGTGATGTATGGTGTCTTCTGTGGTAAGGAGCCAAGATGCAGAAATTCTCAAGAAACGTATTCTTAATTAGGAAAAGATATAAAAGACTAAAAAGGTACAGTGGTCATTGCCTTTTGTACCACAGAATGCTGCCTCTGACTCCACAAGGAGAAAAATAAGAAAAAATGCAATAGTGCTGGATCAAGGAACGTACAAGGTTTCTCGGGGGGGGGGGGGGGGCAATCTAACCTGACGCAAAACATCACACATAGCCAAACTGGTATACGGTACTGCACCAATGGATTCTGACAGACAATAAAATTGGGCTGAGGCATATAATTTAGAAAGGATGGGAGATGGTTAATATAGGACGTTCAACTGTATTTACGAACAATTTGTGTTATAAACACTAGAAAGGGCAGCACTTCAAATAAACAAAAGTTACCATTTTTGGTGTAACTCCCTCACTGTTTACAAAGCCTGTACAATACAAAAGTGGCTCATTCTGGAATGCTAAACATGCCTTTTTTGTGCGACAATATACCAAAACTATTTTTCTTTGTGTGGGGTGGAGTGGACCAGGGCAAGGGAAGAAGAAAAACACAGTAGCGATCTAATTCTTGGCAATGTATGAAAAAGAGCAGAGTTATATGTCAAAATTAATAAATTGCGACGTCCTGGTCTTGTTGCAAGTTGCTATACAACAGCCATATGTTGGACAATTAATTTATTCTTCTCCACACCCACCACTACATAGTTATGTACAACATTCTAATTATAATGCATATACTACTACCTGCATTATAGCTCATGTTCCTCTGTGCTCCATACTTCAAAATTAAATTAGTATGTTCCAAAATTGGATTGCAGCTAGGATAATACGCACATCATTACATTAATTTAAAATATTTTTAATGAAATAGCCGATTAGTTGAGGATTTAATATGTTAAGAACACATGATCAAAGAAATAGGAGTAGGAGTAGGCCATTCAATTGTCAGCTTCAATTCCGCACACCGTGAAATCAGATTTTATTCAGGTTTTGGGGCAGACACTGTGCAGCAAATGTTTACTGCTGTAATGACAGAAGTTTTAATTATGCACAGGTCTGAAGTAAACTGCTGGTGTCCTGCTTGGTTACGCAGCCTACATCCAAACCTAGAAATAAGAATTAAGCGCACATCATTTGTATTAAAGATTAAGCTGCAAATTCAAAACAAATGCACATGCACAGATATGGAATGAAATGGGTCTGTCATACATTTCACATCAAACTATCCATATGCTGTAAAAGGAGCATCAACAGCTATAGACAAATTTCTCTCATCTTTCAGTCATGCTTGTGTGTAAATTGAGGAGATGCCTGCTACTCCCTACATTACACTCAACTGTTGAAGATTACAGTCTGCCAAATTATAGTATGCACCGAAAAACATAAGCAAGATTCTCCTTGAAGGAAAAATGCCGGAATTCTAAGAACACATCTGCAACAATTTGCAATTAGGGATTTCCCTTCTTTTCAATGCTACACAACACTAACTCGACTCAAATTTCCTCAGGCAATTGTACATTTACCAAAATATAGTGCAAACTCCAATAGAGCCATGCTGTTATTGGAACTGCATATCTTACAACCCTAACAAAAGCAAAATACTGCGGATGCTGGAAATCTGAAATAAAAACAGAAAATGCTGGAAATACTCAGCAGGTCAGGCAGCATCTGTAGAGAGAGAAACAGAGTTAATGTTTCAGGTCGATGACCCTTCGTCAGAACTGTATTTATCTTACCTATTGGGCAAAATAAAAACATTTATAGCCCTCAAAAAGAATGAGGGCACCTTTCAAAAATAAGCACATTTTAAACTTCACTAGCAGTATCTAAGATATAGCCACAAAGATTACTCAGTTGTGGTTCAAAGACTATGTGCATAGTCATTTCACATTGTTAAACCCAGTTACCAAATGTACTTGGAAAAATGCTCTCGAGTCTAAATGGTCATGACTATACATTGGACAGGACCTTTCATTCCAGGTCGTAATTTTTGAACAATAGATTTTTGATCTATGATGTCCAAAAATATGTTGGTTCATCTTACCATGTTCATTAAATTTTCAACTTACTACAAACACCAGCATTTCTGTATTACTTAATGTACCAGATTAGTAGCAGAATAAGGACACAATTAATATCAACATTTAAAAACACCATCAGGAAAAACAATTGACATGAGAACCTTTACTTACAAAACAGTTTTAGTATGCCTCAAAAATCTAAGGAAAACATTTACTAAATAAGGCACTTTCTAAAAGTTGCATGTACATAGGTAGGTAAAGTCATAAGACCACTAGCATGTTGGGCTTTATAAATAGGGGTATAGAGAACGAGAACAAAGAGGTTATGATAAATTTGTACAAGGCAATGGTTAATCCACAGCTAGAGCACCTTGTGCAGTTTGGATGCCCCATTACATAAAGGACATTAAAGTATAGCAAGCATTTCACATTGATTCACCAGGATGATACGAGGGATAGGAAACTATAGTTATGAGCAATGTTCCCGCTAAGGTGTGTGCGCGCGTGGCCGTGCATTAATGTGAAAGGTCCTGCACAGGCCGCTCACCGGCTTTTATATTTTAAGAACATAAGAAATAGGAGCAGGAGTAGGCCATTCAGCCCTTCGAGCCTGCTCTGCCATTCAATGAGATCATGGCTGATCTTCTGCCTCAATTCCATTCACCGGTCCTATCGCCATATCCCTTGATGCCCTTACTAGTCAGAAATCTATCGACTTCTGTTTTGAATATACCCAATGACCGAGCCTCCACAGCCCTCTGGGGTAGAGAATTCCAAAGATTCACCACCCTCTGTGTGAAGAAATTTCTTCTCATCTCAGTCCTGAATGGCCTACCCTTTATCCTGAGGCTGTGGCCCTTGGTCCTAGACTCCCCAGCCAAGGGAAACATTCTCCCAGCATCCATCCCATCAAGCCCTGTAATAATTGTGTATGCTTCAATGAGATCCCCTCTCATTCTTCTGAATTCAAGAGAATACAGGCCTAGTTTACTCAATCTCTTCTCATACGGCAGTCCCGCCATCCCAGGAATCAATCTCGTGAACCTTCGTTGCACACCCTTTATGGCAAGTATATCCTTCTTTAGGTAAGGAAACCAGAATTGTACACAGTACTCCAGGTGTGGTCTCACCAAGCCCCTATATAATTGAGTAAGACTTCTTTACTCCTGTATTCAAATTCTCTTGTAATGAAGGCCAGCATACCATTTGCCCTCCTAATAGCTTGCTGCACCTGCACATTCACTTTCAGTGTCTCATGTACAAGGACACCCAGGTCCCTTTGAGCATCTGCATTCTCCAATCTTTCACCATTTAGGAAATACTCTGCCTTTGTTTTTTCTACCAAAGTAGATAACTTCACATTTATCCACATTATATCCCATTTGTCATGTTCTCGCCCACTCACTGAGCCTGTCGAGATCCCCTTGAAGCCTCTTCACATCCTCTTAGCAACTGACACTGCCACCTAGCTTCATGTCATCAGCAAATTTGGAAATGTTACATTTAGTCCCCTCATCCAAATCATTGATATAGATTGTGAATAGCTGGGGCCCAAGCACCGATCCTTGCGGTACCCCACTAGTCACAGCCTGCCAGCCTGAAAAAGACCCATTTATCCCTACTCTTGTTTTCTGTCTGTTAACCAATTCTCAATCCATGCTAGTATATTACCCCCAATTCCATGTGCCCTAATTTTGTTCACCAACCTCTTGTGTGGGACCTTATCGAAGGCCTTCTGAAAATCCAAATACACCACATCTACCGGTTCCCCTTTGTATACTCCACTAGTTACATCCTCAAAGAACTCCAATAGGTTTGTCAAACAGGATTTCCCTTTCATAAATCCATGTTGACCCTACCCAATCTTACTATTAGTTTCTAAGTGCCCAGTTATTGCAACCTTTATAATAGATTCCAGCATTTTCCCAACTACTGACGTGAGGCTAACAGGTCTGTAGTTCCCCGTTTTCTCTCTCCCTCCTTTCTTAAATAGCAGGATTACATTTGCTATCCTCCAATCTGCAGGAACTGTTCCAGAATCTATAGAATTTTGGAAGATGACAACCAATGCGTCGTAAATACCACGCATGCGCAGAAGTTTAAAGGGCCCACACACTAAAAGAAACAGGCCGAGCAGAACAAAGCACAGCTTACATGGAACATTGATTACGAGTTTAAAAAAAAAAAGAAACTTGAGATTCTGGAAATATTTCCACTGGAGCAGAAAAAGCCAAGAGAAGATTTAAAAGGAGGTTTTTAAAACAATAAAAAAAGATTTTGATGGAGTGAAAAGGGAGAGACCATTTCTTCAGGTTGAGGAATCAGTGACAGGGAGCCATCAATTCAAGTAAGAGCGAGGAGAGAAGCTGGAAGAAATGTCTTTATGTAGAAAGAGCATGAAATGCTTTGCCACAGGGTGTGGTTGAGTCAGAGATCACTACGTATTTTAAGGGAAGAGTAGATAAACACTTGGAGTAGATAATGACGTAGGGCTATGGGGAGAAAGCAGGGCAGTGAGATTAGTTTTGGATTGCTCTAGCAAAGATGGGACACAGACCAGATAGGCCAAATGGGCTCCTCCCGTGCTGTAAGCTTCTATGGTTGTACAAATCTCATGGGCAGTTTACACGTATGATTATACTGGAATCAAAACACAAGATGCTGGGAATACTCAGCAGGTCAGGCAGCATCTGTGGAGAGAGAAACAGAGTTAACGTTTCAGGTCGATGACCTTTCGTCAGAACTGGAAAAAGTTGGAGATGGAACAGATTTTTCCGCAAGTGTAGGGGCAGGGAAAGTGGGGAGGGGAGGAAAGAACAAAAGGGAGGGTCTGTGATAGGGTGGAAGGCAGGAGAGATTAAGAGACAAAAGGGGTGATGGTGCAAGACCTTCCCTTTCGTTCTTTCCCCCCCTCTCCCCGCCCCTACACTTGCGGAAAAACCTGTTCCATCTCCAGCTTTTTCCAGTTCTGACGAAGGGTCATCGACCTGAAACGTTAACTCCGTTTCTCTCTCCACAGATGCTGCCTGACCTGCTGAGTATTTCCAGCATTTTCTGTTTTTATTTCAGATTTCCAGCATCCGCAGTATTTTGCTTTTGTACGATTATACTGGACTGGAATCTAGCTTGTAATAACCAATAAAGTGGAAGAAAGAAACAAAGGCTGCTTTCATACCAACGCTTCTGTATCGATAGCAATGGTTTCAGATGTGGGACGCAAAAGTGGCAGCACAATTTGGGAGCCAGAATGGCGATCTGACTCCCAAGGTCCAAACTAATGACAGCACAAAAGTAAACTCGCTGGATTTGCCAAGGCTGCGGACATAAAATGTTTCTACTGTTGTGGTACCGTCCTGTCTAGCAAGTTAGTTGGAAGAGGGATGCGGAGATACAGTTGGGATTTAGTGGAATATTTGTGCCATGCTTTGTGACATTGATGTTATACATGTTGGGCTGGATATTATATTTATAATGTTGAATGTTTCTTCTTCAAATGGTATCTGAACACCACCTGTTCACTTCACGGTGTTCCTACATATAGATAGGCTCTTCTTCAAACTACAGGAAACTCTTTTTTTTAATCCAGCACCGACGGGACCGGCGTGGTACCGGTTGATCAAAAAGTCCGGATTACGGAGAGGTATACTTACTAAGGTACGAGAGCATGGCCACAGGTGCAGGAACCCCGGTTACACAGTCACAAATCCAGGAACCCCGGTTACACGGCCACTAATATGAAGTAAAACTTACCTGAACCTACTCCTGAATTTTGCCGGTTAAGAGAGATTTCCGGTTATTTAGGTGCCGGTAAAGAAAGAGAGAGTTTCCTGTATACAGCAACATTTTATTCTTGATGACTGACTTGTTTAATTCTGCAATGTCTGTCAGGATACCAGCCTTAATTTAGAGCATTTAGGTTTTCAAAAGGTTTAAAAAACCCTGCTAAGTATGGAAACAACCAAAATAAGCAAAAAGGGAAGTTCATATTTCAGAAACTCAACTTTTTAAAAACAAAACACTCACAGCTTCTGATTCTCATTGTGCAAAAACCTCTTTATCCTGTGTACACGTGCCTGGTTTTTCAAGCTTTCAAACTGTTGCTAACCAGATGGTTTGGGGTTTTATTTACACTGAAGAAAAGTTACTACTCTTTGTCTTTGACCGGTTTGTTTAGCTAAAAAAAAGTGCGGTTAAAGTGAACAAAGCAAACAACTGCACTGCTCCCCAATAAAGAGAGCACATTCAGTGTTTCTGGTTAGTCTCTCTCCTTTCTCACTCTCTCTCTTTGTCTGCAATCAAGTACAAGGATTCAATTTGCTGTGCATAAAAGTTTACCTTCCCTAATTTGCAATCTCAGAATGTTATTAGTGATGAAAGTGCCCATGAACCTGCTCAATGTGAAAGCAAATTGCTTTGGTTCTGTCTCACAGCACTAATGAAAATCGCTGGTTTTAATTGTAATTAATTTACTGCTCTGTTAAGTGCACCTATTCAATCACTCGCTTTCATTTTAAAAATGTAAAGAAAAGGCCATTGTACAGCAGCTCGTCAAAGTCAATTCGGCTCTAAAGGCGACCATTATTAACAGTTTCACAATCAGGCTTTCAGGCAACAATACCACTCCAACAGTAAATGAGAGCAGCCTCTTTAATCTTATTGAAACACATCCTCATTCAGGAGCTGACATCAAGGAAACCACTGGTAAAAAATAAAAATAAATTTAAAAACACTTTCTCAGAGGGTTATTAAATTTACAAACTAAAATTATCCACTGCTTTATAGATTGAATTAATAATTCACAACAAAGGTTTCTGGATTGAAACCAGATTAAGACCACAGAAATAGAAAAGGCAAGTCCAATATACAGATGAAAAAGAGGTTTATAAAGATTATAAAGAAAAAGAATGCCAATCAGGAAAAAGTAAATTTAGAACAGGTATTAGAAAAGCTTCTTTATCTCCGTTAATAGATTGTTTCAAAAATCTATTGGAATAAAGAGAAAACATTTGGAGTTATGCAAAATATAAATCAGATCTTATACAGTACGATTGTTAGGAGGCATGGGCTTCGATGTTCAAATGGCCTTTTTCCTTCCTTGACTTTTCTTTCATTATTTTGAGTTTATTTGGCCAAATGGCCACACAACTAGAAAAGCATTTCCAGAAGAAAAGACATTTAGTTCAATTCATTCACAATAGAACACAATAGTGCCATTTGGATATTTTTCTGCAGCAGAATAAAAGTTGCCAGTAGGTTCAGAATTAAACCCGAGCCTTTCTTCTGATTTCTGGGTCTCCCCCAACTCTATCCTTGGTACCTCTAATGGAGACTGTACTACTAAAAAGCAATACGGAAACGAGAGACAAAAATACAAGAACAGTAACTGAGGCAAGGCATGGAAAATACAAACTGCAAAGTGGATAGAAAGAACAGAAAGAAGGGCACACCAAATTTATCCAATGAACTCCGAGGTGTGGTCTGGTGTCACACAGACCAGAAAGGTCTCAGTTTTAGTCCCCACACTCCTCCTCATATTATATAGTGGAAAGAAAGTGCCTATAATTAGCAGGCATAATGCAGAGTCAGTACATGTACAGATCAGTCATCACAGGCATAAAGACAGCACAGAATTTAAAGTCACACAGTAAAAGAGCTAAACAGGCTGAACGCTGTGCAGCGATACCATTCACATTTACTTGAATACTCATCAGTCTCAGGCAGAATGGGCACAAATGCCTGATCTTGGATTGTAGATCGTGCCCGACAGTGCTGGTCACATCAACAGCTCACTCAACGTCCGCTGCAACACCATTGTCAAATGGAGAGCCAAAGGCTCAGTCAGTCTGCAGCACATCATCCCGGCTGAGGAGCCCTGCAGCCAAGGGGGGGGGGGGGGGGGGGAAAGGGGCGGTTAAATTTGTGCGCGTCAGATTTGGTGCTTACAGTGTCTATTGGTACACCGCCAGGTACTTAACCTTCTTCCCTAACTGTCATTATGTATTAAAGAACTACAACATTGCTATTACAGGTTGAGAGAAATAATGTATCCTTCACTACAAGAAATTCTATGCCCAGTATACATCCTAAGCTAATATAGCTGAAGCCTGTGGGCACAAAAGCTCCACACCAGATGATCAGAAGCAAACTGCATCACTCCTTAAAAACTGGTTATTTTAGTAACTTGCACATGGGAACACATTCTATAAAAAGCAATGTCCCTATTTAACATGTCCTATTTAATTAGTGCCAACTGTATAGGCCATTTACATGCAAGCAGGATGACAGAATTTCAAACCTCACACCATTCAGCACAGAAGGGGATTCAGGTCAGCCTGCTAGCAGCTACCATGTCCGCCAAGGCCAGACTGACTATATATAGTTAAGCTATGCCCAGCATTTTATAGAGCTGTGCTCTCCACTTTCCTCAACTGGTCACCGTGATAGAAACAGCCTCAAGCAGGCAGGGCAGCTTGTACCAGGAACAATAATAATGAAATGAGACTCTGACATTTTTCTGATACAATCAAAGTTCTCTCCAGTTTGTTAAATCATCAATCGCTTTCTACCATTTTCCAGGAATCCGATATGGCAGTTTTACTGGATATGCCACTCCCAGTTCAGAAACTGGCAAACCTTCAAAGCACTGACTGAAATAAGGTTTTTCCTGCAGTCCTGTTTTTGCCCTAAAAACAGGAGTGCATGATCTACACTTTAGAATATTTATAGGCATGTCCCCTATAATTCCACTCTACAAAAGAATTATTTATCAGAAAATTCTAGATATACAGTTTGCCCATCCCAAATCCCGTCTGCTTTCCTGAACTCTCATTTATACTGGGGTATGGGGGCAACCAGCCCTGCAGAAGCACTAGTGACTATTCACGTGTGGGTCCGGACTTGAGCGCTGGCAGGCTGTTCCACTGGTTTCTTTGGGGGTAGGTGGTGCCACACGGTCAAGCCAGATATCGTCCTCTAAAATGCACACCTACCAACAGGGGTCACTCGATCATGATCAGGAGCAAAACACATGGCTGATTTACAGCCACCCCACCCCCTGCCTCGAGTCCAGGGATTTTCTTGGGTAATAAAATACAAAATGAGTGGAATGTCATTTTAAAAATTCCCCTCCTCATATTATAGTGGAAGCAAAGTGCCTATAATTAGCAGACATAATGCAGAGTCAGTGCATGTACAGGTCAGTCATCACAGGCATAAAGACAGCACAGAATTTAAAGTCACACAGCTGAAAGCTGTGCAGAGAGATTATCCATATATCTCGCAGGGCATTGCTCACGGGTAGAAAAAGAGAGTCGGAGTCAGAGTACTTTGCCGTGTCCTTGCGTTTTACCCGAAAGACGTGCTGCAATTGCTTTTGCTTGCGGCATTACTCGATCAAATCTGGCCCTTTTATTTGGAGGTCAGTACTGAGTAATGGCTTCCAACTTTGTGCCAGATTTGGGAAGGCTGGTAAACACACAACTGGTGAAAAAAGGTCATTTTGAAGATGCTTTATGTTATACATGGCAACATAATATTTCCAATGGGCGATTGTTCGACCTTCCAGCAACATTCACAGCCAACCCATCAATTAACTTGTGACTTTTTAAAAAAAATTAAAATTTTCCCATTATCAAAGTAGCTTAAACTTTTAAATCTCACAGGCATGCCTACTGAAATAACTTTAAAATGCACACAGTAAAATCATTGCCATTAATTATTTGCAACTTGAACAAAATCAGGACATGAAATATTTATCAAAAACATGCCAGAAAATACAGCACCGAATGCAGTCAACTTTCTCAGTACAATAGGATCAAAGTTCATTTATTGACTAAATACTTGCCGTCTGGATTACTTTTCCAGACCTAGTGGTACTTGAGCCTAGTGGACGTTTCTGTAATGGAGAAAGCTTCAGTCACGCTGCACAGAAGCTCTGCTCAGACTCCACACCTCGGCACCCCCAACTTAGGACTGTTAAATTGCAGATTTCTCGCCAAAATAAACCAAATAGAAACGGGATTTGAATGAGGTGTTGGTAAACTTGTTTTCTGTTTCACTTATGCTACCCCACTCTCAGTAAAAGAATACTAATGGGATACATAACAGGTACATCATGTGCACTACCTGGGTTTATCATAAACAATCTTAAACTATTTTCAGCAATTAATTGAATCTTCATAAGGAATTTCATTTAAAATCCCCAAAATATACTGAAATACTCTGATAACTGAGAAGTTGTGGCAACACTCGACAGGCAAAAATCGCTGAATATTGAACAAAGCCTTCAATCTCACTGAAGTACAGTACTTTAACTGATTTTTAAACATTTAATTAAGCAAATCTAAGGTTATAAAGTGCAGTCAAGACTTTACTAACATTTTCTGAAGCATAACACTCACTTCTGTTTTATTAAAATCCTTAATTAGATCTCCTAATACAGTATACACTGTTCCTATCTGCACTGGTGAAATGAACAAAGTTATCCAAAGCAGTGGATTTACTGCAAGTGGGAGCATTTCTCTCATTCCTAACATTTATTGACATAGCTATAGCACAGTATTTACCAAAAAGAGTCATATTTTCCATTTTCAGAACAAAAATTAAATATTTTACAGTGGAGGTTATCAAGAAAATAATTTTATAAAGCTAAATAACAAGGTCCACTCCCTCACCATGACTTGGCTAATGACTAACTGGTGTGGCATGATGCTGGACTGACATGGCAGTTCCTAGTGCAAAGTTTGGTGATCTGTGACAAAAGCACCAGGGAAGGCAGTAGAATGAACACCTTGGACTGGGCTGGAGAGGGAGGCGGGTGGGGGTATATGACTAGGTTTCCTGCCTTTACCATTCATCTAACCCAGACAACCCCTAACCTGGAACTGGATAGGAGAGGGGAAAGCATTAATGATCATAAAAACAAATTGAAAAGGGAAGTACCTGAATGCAAGTTTATGTGGAGAGTTGAAAACTAGGTCCTGCAAAACAAAGTGCAGAGACCAGTTTTGATTATTTTGGTGCCAGAGTTCAAAAAACTTGATTTTTTCCCACTCATTTGAATGACCCAATAATTTGATTACAGAACACGGCTATCGTTTTTTTTAAAAAGGCTAGGTTGTTACAATTTTATGAACACACACTCTCTAAAAACACTAATACCTGTAAAAAGAATTGTTATTTATATATCATTTGTGTAATAACTTCCATTCCCTCCTTGCATAAAATAATTTCCTGTTTTTTTTGTTCCCGGTGTACATTTATGCTTTACAACAGCGCTTAAAATGAAAGCGACCCATCAATGTAAAAGGGTATGCCCCTATAACTCGAGATGTCCACATTTCTGCCATAGGAAGTATATGTTTATATAGCAAACTGCAGTGATGCAAATAATAACCATCCCTTACCAGCATGGAGAGCTGCACCCCTTACTACAAATGGACTGTGGTCTAAAATAGATGTTCAAACTAGATACATGCTGCTAAAATGTGATAACTGCACATTTCAAAAAAAATTAAAAACTGTTACCAGTACAAGCACCTTAGTTCCAATACATCCAAAGCCCCTAGTTAAGTTACAGTAATTCTTGATGCTTTATGCAAATGAGTCACTAACAAACTGCGCAATATAGTTCACCAATGTCACCTGTTGTTTGTATGTTTTATCGAAAGTAAAACAGTTAAGTCATATCTGATTCAGGTGCTCCACAAAAGGCTGTGGGAAAGCGCTAAAAACAGCTGCGCAGTCCTGCCTAAGGAAAACATTGACTTGACTCCACTCAGACAAAATATGTATTTGGTTTAATGTAACAAGTGAGCAAAGGGAGAGGAAAAGAACCACGTTATTTAGCAATTGTGAAGGGGATTGATCGGGTGGATGCGGGGAGGATGTTTCCACTGATGGGTGAGACTAGAACTAGGGGGCATAATCTTAGAATAAGGGGCTGCCCTTTCAAAACTGAGAGGAGGAGAAACTTCTTTACTCAGAGGGTAGTAAATCTATGGAATTTGCTACCCCAGAGAGCTGCGGAAGCTGCAACATTAAATACATTTAAAACGGAGATTGACAGTTTCCTAGCAGATAAGGGAATTAGGGGTTACGGGGAGAGGGCAGGGAAGTGGACGTGAGTCTAGGTTCGGATCAGCCATGATCCTATTGAATGGCGGAGCAGGCCCGAGGGGCCATATGGCCTAGTCCTGCTCCTTATGTCTTATGTCAATGCTGTGAAGCATTCCATTTCTAATTGGAAAAAAACAGCTGGAAAAAAATATTTCTGATTAAGCCATCAGCAACCATCAGTTTTACTATCACATAGCTGAAGAGATGCATGGTAGGATTTTGAATTTATACAAGTGGAGCAGCCACACAGCTCATGAGCAACAATGCCTCAAGTGAACTGTGGTGAATCTTGAGTAGAAATGAAAACATCACATAGTATAAATGGAGCAGGCTCCACAGCAGCAGTAGGCAAAGCACTGTAATGCATACATTATGGCTATTATCAAAAATAGGCAGAAAAAAATTTAGGTTGGGGAAAGAGGTGAAAGTCATGGGGTGATGCCAGTTTTATTATGCTCTCCTAAGAGTGGAAACCTGTTGCAGCTCAGATCCCGAGAACATGCTGTTCAGGAACAATTTATACAATATTTTGGTGGCATTAAAATTAAATGTACAATGGGTCATGGATGGCTCAAGAATCTACTCGTCAATTAACAGCTAATGCTCTCCACATTAAAGCTAATTTAGAACCAGGATCAGCAAACAGAGTTCTGTAATGAAACTTAATTAATTTTCAATCACATATACAAAATACTAAACATGCACTACCACAGCAAAGTATTATTATGGCCAAGGAGGAAATTAAGTAACTTATTTTGGGACTGTATACAAGTAAAAGCAGTTCTGTAATTGTCTGAATTGCTTCCGCTGTGCAATCTTCCATGGCACCTGCCTCATTTATACTGTGGGACAAATTCCATAAAGATCAAAAAGCTGTGCATACATGAGTCATTTATTTGGGATTTCATTTCTGGCTATCTTATCTTTTCTGATGACTGGCTGGCAACTGGAAAACCACCTCACTGGCCTGTTTGAACAGGCTGCCTACGACTGGAAAACAAAATGGTGACTGTACCATTATAGGCACTGCTGCATTGCTGTTCACTGCCACTTGCAGAGAAACCAGATAAAACCAGCCCCCAGAAATAGTTCTGCCACCTTAATTATTTTACCACTGCAGAAGCTTGTATCAAACATGGAACTCCATGAAACTAATTAAGGTTTTTTTCTTCGGCAGTGAAAGCTGCTCATTTCTTCTGCACCCCTGGCACTGTGACATCCCCACTAAGGTAAATGAGACCGCAGTGCTACCTCTGGAGGTTCCAATATCCACCAAACCTGCTTTTAGATTAGATTTAGCGGTGTTGCTAGCACCACTCTTTCCCTGGGTCTTGCACAGTCAGCAGTAAACTCAAGTAAACATGTTGGATTCACTAAGGCTGGCAGCTGGAAGAATGTGACTTTAAAAAAAACTTATCTTCCAACTGTAGCAAATCCAAGTTTACTTAAGAGATTGAGACCCACAGTTGGAGAACTGATGCCACTAGCAACCCACTGAAATAAGAAAGCAGCACTAAAAAGGGTATGCTGCGACTACCAAAGGCAGCACAAGTTAGTGGGTGCGAGAAAAAGTGGGCGCGAGAGCAGGCGGGCGGGCAAGAGAGAAAAAGAAAAAAAACACACGATCTTTTCTGGCCATCGGAGTAGCTCAAACTATACCTACAAGCTGGCAACAAAGTTTTTCACTTGCTGACATGTATGGACCTTCATCGGCCATTGAGGAAGGTCTGGTGTCCAGAAAATAAATTCAGTCTGCAACCTGGAAACTTGCGTTTGCACGGTTGTTATTGTATTGTTCCAATGCTATGGAATCTGCCCCACAGAATAAACCGGATGGATTTCACACAGAGACTTCACTTTAAGAAGTAGTTCTTTAATATAACGACAGCATGAAAATAATTAGCTGGAGGAGTTAATATAAAGAGAGTATCTAAGGTGTGAGGCAGCTAAATTATTATGGGTTACTAATAAAAATGTTAATTCAGCTGCTTCACACTGCTGGGCTCAATTAATGCTAGTTTGGCCGAGTTGGAAACATTCCTGCCTCCAAGTCAGACATGTTGTGGATTCAATCCTCATTATGGACATGAGAACATAATCTAGGGAGACCCACAGCGCAATACAGAGGGAACATTGAAATGTTGTCTTTCGGATGAGACATTAAACCAAGCCCTCATGTACCCTACTCAGGTAAATATAAAATATCCTATGAAGAAGAGCAGGGGTTTTTCCTGATGTCCTAGCCAACATCGTCCCTCAACCAACATCACCAAAAACATTATCTGATCATTCCTTCATATGCTGTTCGTGTGACCTTGCTGTGGGCAAATTGGCTGCCATATTCCCCAAATAACAATGACTACAATCAATAGATTATCTTTAATGCACAAAGCTCTTTGGGACTTCATGAGGATGTAATCAGTTCTATATAAAAACAGGTTCTTTGTTTATCATTCAGTTCCAAGGAAGCTTCAACTGGTAACTTTATGTAAATTCAGTGCATCAACACTGGCTGGGTCAGTACTTCCTCCTAGCCAGTTCCCCAATTAAGTCATCAGCATGAATTGTGCAAGCAAAAATACTCCCACAAAGAAAAGCAAAAATACAGATATATTCTGTATCTGTATTATCAGATAGGGTTAATAAACCCATTTGATTAAAGTAGTGCTAATGGTTAAGAACAGACTACAATAACCTTGCAGTCTATTTTAATTATGCCTACAGCTTTTAAATGAAGTTTTTTCCCCCCTCTCAATCCTAATCTATTGCACATGGTAGTGCTTGAAATGAAACACTCGCACTCAAAAGGCAACTGGTATCCACGTGAAGTAGGTAATATCTATGCAGAATTTTCCCACTTGTGTGTGAGTAACACAATGGGGGACCTGTCACAATATATTCCACCACAATAGTTATGCTTCAACAGCTGGTCACGCAGACAGACCAGTTTTAGCTTCAAGTGCCGTGAAAATTCCCAAAGTTCACTTTAATAGGATTGTTTATATGCCAAAATGTTGAAGTGAAAATCAATACAAAACTACCGCTTGCTAAACCAGACAAACTTCTTCATTATAAGCACCCTTACAAAAAAAAAGAGGAACAATGAAAAAGTAAAAACAACAGAAAATGCTGGAAACACTCAGCAGGTCAGGCATTTGTCTGTATATTTCTTCCTCCACCTCCCTTCCAGTATTAGGTGGTCTGTTCAATGCATGAAGTAAATGAGATTCTTAGCCATTTTCAATGTAATTAAAATCCTTAAACACATAACTTGCATCAGCAATTTTCTCCCAAGTACATGCCCTTCTCAAATTGCCAGATACAGAACTCCAACTTCCTCTTGTATGCCAACTAGCTCCTGACTTGCATTAGTTTTAACAGTGGCCCAGTAGCAGATCAGTCACATATTGCCAAAGAAGAAAGTGATGGATTCATAACCTCAAAAAAGTAGTTACTGTAGATAGAGCTTACTGTTTCATGGTTTTGACACAGACCAGAGCAAGTAATGAGACTCAAAGCAAAAAGAACTTGAGATTACAGGCATACCAATTAATTTTTGCATTAATGCAAAGTAATCATCTTGTATGCATCAACAAAAGAGTAGCAGTGTAAAGACTACCAAACATACTAAAGACCACAGGTGAGAGACTGCCTCCGGTGCAGTGTAAAACATTAGCTAAAGCCGTATTTATATTGTACCAAGATTCATGCTTATGGTGCTAGCTCCCAACATTTTTTTTAAAAAACTGAGTATTCCGGACCCAGGCCTTCATGAATCACAGCAAGTTTAATCTTGGTGGTAGCTGGCCGTGCAAGATTTGCACATCAGATGTCGGTGCCACCAATGCAGGCCTGAGCGTACGGCAAAGGCAGCTTAAATGATGCAAACTGAGACTACTAATGAGTACTGAAACAGAAGTGAGAAAGAAAAATGAACAAGAATGAAAGAAAATTTGCCTTTATATAGCGCCTTTCACGACCTCAGGACATTCTCAAAGCACTTTATAGCCAATGAGGTACTTTTTGAAGTGTGGTCACTGTTGTCATACAGGCAACCAACCAACACTGCTATCAATTTGCACACAGCAAGATCCCAGTAAGAGCAATAAGATAATGACCAGATAATTTGTTTAATGATGTTGACTGAGGGATAAATATTGGCCAGGGCATCAGGGATAACTCCCATGCCAAAAGATGGCACCTCCAACGGTAAAGCAGCCCCTCAATACTACACTGAAGTGTCAGCCTAGATTACACGCTGAAGACTCCATGAACTCATGACCTTCTGACTTGGAGATTGCCTCCGAGTCAGAAGGTCATGGGTTCATGGAGACTGCAGAGCCAAGTAAAATCAGCTGAAGTTTGGATCAATCAGTACAAAAAAAACTGCCTTGCTAGTGACAATGATGCTGAAGAATTCTAGAACATTTTTTTTTAAAGAAGTAACTGGGAGTTCTCGCAATGTCCTGATCAATATTCATTCTTCAACCACCAAAACTTAAGTGGTCACTGAGGTTTTTCCTTTCATTATTTGAGACCTTGCACTGCGCAAATCGAATAGTGTGTTTGCCTACAAAATAACAGTAGCCCACTGCCTATACTTCTAAAGTAATTAACTAGCTGCGAAAGGTTTTGGGAAATTCCAAGGGTGTGAAAGGCATTATATAAATGCCAGCTCTTTCTCACTCAACAGTCACGTTAGTTTCAGATGATAAAATTGATTGAATTCTGAATAACTAATTTCTACTGCAGCTTCAAAACAGGAGGTATATACATGCAAGATTGATTACAAAGTTGATTAGTGGGGGGGGGGGGGGGGGGGGGAAAGTCTGCCTCACTTAGCCAGGAAAAGGAAGGGCCAATCCTTCATCATTCAAGTGCTCTTCCTGGCAGATCAAGCAAGTGACATTAATGCTAATTGTGGAATTTCTATCAAAAATCTAAAACAGGACGACGTGGGTTGGGAGGTAGCATTTTGGGAAAGAGATTCCATTTTGCTCAGAACATTGCTCAATGCATTAATATTTCATAGATTACTTAAGTGAAAAGACATCGATATGATGGCAACGATTACTGCAAGTGGGATAAAACCCAGTCAGCAGATTTGTGTTATTGAATACCTCAAATTACAAGCTCAATGCTGTAAATAACCCACCACAGAATACATTTTAAAAGGTGTACTGTGATAGTAACAATTACTAGACACTCTTATACAGCCAATGCACACTTCATATACTGTTAGAATTATTGTATAGCAATATCAATTTAAATTGCATAGGGTATTCGTACTTACAGGAGGTTGATCTCATTTTGAGAAATAACCGCATTTTCTGAAAAGTAAGGCGTCATCTTCACGCCATAGCAAGAACACCAGCTCCCGACATCTGGCTTTTCTTCATTCAAAATAGCGTCCAGAGTCATCTGGACACTTATTAATTAAATGTATATATATATATTTTTTTTTAAAAAGCTATCGGCCCTTATTTTCGCAATCGATCTCAAAAAAGGAACACATTTAGAATGTTAAAATCAAATCAGAGATTGTTAACTTCTTGTAGGATTGGAGGTCAAATCGCTTGAAGGAGTTAACAGATAACCCGTGTCCTGCAGATTAACTGGGCAAAGCTATCTGCGTTCGGTGCATGGACTGGATTACTTTGTCGTGCTGAGTGCAAGCGGAACTCAAGAGCACGGTATGCGAGTGTACAGCGATGGGGCTTTCGCATGCACTCAGCACCGAGCTCTCGCTGCGTCTGTGCCGACTCAGCCCTGCGGCAGTGGTGCAGTTGTATTAAAGAAAAAAGCGTCGAATTCAGGACAGTCACAGGGATCACCGTTTCATTCTGAAGCTTCGAGGAGATTGGGCTGGAAGAATCTCGATTTCCTATCCTACTATTCCGGTCCGCGCTCAGTTTGTGTGCGCCCCTCTCTTTGCTCCCTGTATAAAGCCCACGCTGATCTGACAACTTATCTGCTCTGGTTTCCCGGTCAGCTGTTTCACAACTGCAGCGCACTTCCTCCAGAGCCGGGGGGTGGAGGAACAGGAGGACGTCAAGGGGTTATCAGACAGCCAGGCGGTCGCGCCACAATCCCAAACAAATCACAAAAGCTCGATTAAACTCCCATTCTTCCTGTATCGTTTCTACCCAAAAAAAACTTACTCGACGCCAAACTACAACCTTAGGTAATGTTTTATTTTCCCAGTACAAACGCCGTACCCGAGTTATCCGGACAACTAATTTGCAGTTACTTCACGTGTAAAATGTAACCAGTAATTTACTTCCTTAAATCATTTGCTTTTGTTAAACGAGTAAGGCTTAATAGTTTACACAGTTTTTAAAAAATTCTTAAATCTCTATTTTATACTTACTGCCTATCTGACCACATACCCCAAACACCACCTCGGAGGAAAGGCAATCACGAATGTCTCTGGGAACTTCTATCCACTTTTCTTCCCTCCCATCACAAAGGTGCTTCACCTCTGCTTGGACACCCACCCAATGACCCAGCTGAGATTGGCAACATATCTCCTGGGAGAAAGCAAATGCAAACATAAAATACTGGGATTTGAAACTGGCTCTCACCCCGTAATCTATTTCACTTATCTTAGTGTAGCATATTTCTATTTCTTTTTAAAAGTTTCTGGCATTCCTGAAAGCGCAGTGAGTAAATGTATTGCTTGGTGTGGTTGTGGCTGATAAACTAGAACTAAAGTGGGTGTGTGTAGTCTGTAAGCTTTTAGCGAGAGCAATGGTAGGGGTGATGCAATTAGACTGGGAGTTTGGGGTAAGAAGGGAGGGGCTTGGGGTAAGAAGGGAGGGGTTTGGGGTAAGAAGGGAGGGGCTTGCTGCTACTATAATAATCACTATACAATGAGTCCTCCTCGAAAATGCATGTATGTGGAGTTCAGGTGGGGCAAAAGTTGCACAGTAAGATCGCACGCTGACATTTTGGCTTATGCATGAAGAATGGGCATCAGAGACTGCCAGCACCTGTGGAACCTAACCCCACCACAGATCAACAGATTGAAGGGGAGGGGGAATTTAAAAAAATATATATATTTAAAATCCAGGAGAGGCGTGAAATAATACTTCACTTTCTCTCTGTGACCCCAATTTGTAGTCTCCAGGTGGAGTCAACAGGGTTGTGATCAGAAAGCCAGTGAATGCCAGCAAGTGATTGAAGAAGGCAGGTCATCACAGCTGAATTTGATGCTGTCCCCAACTGACTACATATGAAACACACTCACTCTTTCCAGCAGGGATCACTTGATCATAATCAGGAGAGGGATAGCTGGAAATGTTTTCCGCCACCTAGTCCAGGAACACTGAAGCCAAATGTATTCATCTCCGGATTGCCTTGGCAGGAATCTGCTAGCTCAGCATATTGTGTGATGTATTTATCCAGTGGCAGTCCTTCCTGGAATATTTTTAACTACAAAAAAAATTTCTTAGAAAAAAAAAGTTGGCAGAAGTAATTTTAAAGGAAATTAATCACTTGTGTATTAGTTTTTAAGATATTATTTCTTTGACATATATGAACATGGACACCCTCTGTTAATCACAGATGGGAAAACATCATGGAGTGCATTCACCAGCCAGCATAGATTTGAGACATTGTTATTTTACAGATTATGGGGGAGCTGTATATCTTTTACAATACTATTCACACTGAAACCCAACTGGATTACATGTTCTGCACAGATCCACTTGTCTGCTTTTCTTCACCTTGAATGAAATCTCTTGGGGTCTACATTGGAGTCCCTCAACTAAGGTTTGCTAATTTATTCAAAGGAGGCTGTTACCACACAACCATGTCAGAAGTTCCTCCTCCCCACAGAATTACTTTCTGAAGGGAAATAGTACATGTTATAGAACCACAAAGAGCCCATTTAGTGAATCATATCTATGCTGGCTCTGCTAGAAAAATTCAAAACTATCCCCACTACCTTGATCTCTTCCCATAACGCTGCATCTCTATGTATATCTACTCTTCAAATATACAATGGTCTATACCTCAACTAATCCCTGTGGCAAAGGATTTCATGCTCTCTCTCTCTAATTTCTACTAACTTCTCACTCTAAATGAGGATTTTACATTAACTCTTCAACACTGATTTTACAACCAAAGGAAATAATCTCTTCCTATCCGCCCTATTAAAACTTTTAATTTTAAAAACCTCTACAATACCTGCTCTTGGTCTTCTGATCCAGTGGAAATAGACCCAGCATTTCCAGTCTCGCCACACAACTACAGTTCCTCATCCCTTGCATCATCCTGATGAATCTATGCTGTACATTATGACTTTAATATCTGTTCTGTAATGGGGCACCCAAAACTGCACATAATATTCTAACTGCGAATCACCTATTCATTGTAAAGCATTTTGGGACATCCTGAGCTTATGAAAAGTGCTAATTAAATTATTTCTTTCTTATGGTCTTATATTTCCAAGTCAGGATGGTGTGTGACTTTGAGGTGATGGTGTTCCCATGCGCCTGCTGCCCTTGTTCTTCTAGGTTGTAGAGGTCATGGGTTTGGGAGGTGCTGTTGAAGAAGCCTTGGTGAGTTGCTGCATCTTGCAGCTGCTCTAATGGCACAATTGGTAAAAAGTGTATAAATGGCCTGGTGTGGTACAGAATAACAGACCAGGAATGTCCACGGTTCAATCCTGATGGAAATACACAGCAGCTCCGGCAGCACTTGTGGAGAAACAGATATCGGTCAGTCGACATTTCAGGTCTTGAGACCCTTCTTTAAGAGGGGGTTGATGGTAGTGCAGTTGATGTGTACATAGACTTTTAGAAGGCGTCTGACAGAGCGCCACATAATAGACTGGTTAACAAAATTTAAGCTCATGGGATTAAAGGGGCAGTTGCAGCGTGGATATGAAATTGACTAAGAGGCAGAAAGCCGAGAGCAGTAGTGAGTGGTTGTGTTTCCAGACTGCAGGAAAGTATACAGTGGTGTTCCCCAGGGGTCAGTATTAGGTCCACTGCTCTTTTTGATATATATTAATGACCTGGGTATAGGGGGCCTAATTTCAAAGTTTGCAAATGACACATAGCTCGAAAATGTAGTAAAGCATGAGGAAGATAGTAGCAGACTTCAGGACAACATAGACTGGTGAAATGGGCAGGCAGATTCATTTTAATGCAGAGCAGTGTGAAGTGATACAGCAATATAAATTAAATGGTACTTTTTTTTTTAAGGGGGTGCAGGAACAGAGAGATCTGGGGGTTCACATACACAAATCTTTGAAGGTGGCAGGACAATTCGATAAGGCTGTTAAAGCATACATGATCTTGGGCTTTATAAAGAGAGGCATAGAGCACAAAAAGTAAAAAAGGCATGGTAAACCTTTACAAATCACTGGTTAGGCCTCTGCTAGAATATTGTCTCTCATTCTGGGCACCATACTTTAGGAACAATGTCGAAACCTTGGAAAGTGTAGAGGGTATATACCAAAACAGTACCAAGGATGAGGGACTTAAGTTATGTGGAGAGACTAGAGATGCTGGGATTGTTCTCCTTAGAGCACAGAAGATTAAGGGAAAATTTAATAGAGGTGTTCAAAATTATGAGTGATTTTGATAAGAGTAAATAAAAGAGAAACTGTTTCCAGTGGCAGAACAGTCAGTAACCAGAGGACACAGATTTAAGGTCATAGAGTTATACAGCACAGAAAGAGGCCCTTCTGCCCATCGTGTCCGCACCGGCCATCAAGCCCTATCTATTCTAATCCCATTTTCCAGCACTTGGTCCATAGCCTTGTATGCTATGGCGTTTCAAGTGCTAATCTAAATGCTTCTTGAATGCTGTGAGGGTTTCTGCCTCTACCACCCTTTCAGGCAGTGAGTTCCAGATTCCAACCACCCTCTGGGTGAAAAAGTTTTTCCTCAAATCCCCTCTAAACCTCCTGCCCTTTACCTTGAAACTATGCCCCCTGGTTATTGACCCCTCTACTAAGGGGAAAAGTTCCTTTCTATCTACCCTATCTATGCCCCTCATAATTTTGTACACCTCCATCAGGTCCCCCCTCCACCTTCTCTGCTCTAAGGAAAACAACCCCAGCCTGTCCAGTCTCTCTTCATAGCTGAAGCGCTCCAGCCCAGGTAACATCCTGGTAAATCTCCTCTGCACCCTCTCCAATGTAATCACATCCTTCCTATAGTGTGGCGACCAGAACTGCACACAGTATTCCAGCTGTAGCCTAACCAGCGTTTTGTACAGCTCCATCATAACCTCCCTGCTCTTATATTCTATGCCTCGGCTAATGAAAGCAAGTATCCCATATGCCTTTTTAACCACCTCATCTACCTGTCCTGTTGCCTTCAGGGATCTATGTACAGTACATGCACACCAAGGTCCCTCTGATCCTCTGTCCTTCCTAGGGTCCTACCATTCATTGTGTACTCCCTTGCCTTGTTAGTCCTCCCAAAATGCATCACCTCACACTTTTCAGGGTTAAATTCCATTTGCCACTGTTCTGCCCATTTAACCAACCCGTCTATATCATCCTGTAGCCTGAGGCTTCCCTCCTCGCTATTTACCACTCCACCAATTTTTGTGTCATCTGCGAACTTACTGATCATACCTCCTACATTCATATCTAAAATCATTAATGAACACTACAAACAGCAAAGGACCCAGCACTGATCTCTGCGGTACACCACTGGACACAGGCTGGGCAAAAAATCTGGGGGGGGGGGGGGGAAGGGGAGAGAAGAGAGAGAAAATGAGGCAAGATTCTTTTAAAATAAATGCAGCGAGTCATTATGATCCGAAAAAGGTGGTGGAAGCAGATTCAGTAGTAACTTTCAAAAGGAAATTGGATATATACACAATTTTCAGGGCTATGGGGAAAGAGCAGAGGAGTAGGATTAGGATTAATTGGATTGTTCTTTCAGAGTCAGCACAGACAAGATTGGCCAAATGACCTCCTCCTTTGCTGTATGATTCTTAGGACTTGAGTATTTCTAGCCTTTTTTGTTTTCGATTTCAGATTTCCAGGGTCTGTAGTATTTTTCTTTTTGTTAAATCCCTGATCTCAGCGGAATTAGCTCATCTCAGCCAAGCAACAGCAAGGTGATGGGATTGGTTTTAATCGCCTTTGGGCAGAGAGAAGGGGCGGGGAGGGGAGGGAGGAGGGGGGAGTGGGGGGGGAGGAGGGGGGAGTGGGGGGGGGGGGGGGGGGGGGGAGGGAAAGCAAAGCATGAGCCAGGGTTCCCATTCCTACTGGAAAGTGCATGTATGTAGATGTTAGAGGAGAACAAGATGAATCTTGGTGATGATGCTCCCCTACCCATGGCAAATTATCTTCCAGTACTTCCTGTCTGGGCTCATATGAAGACTGGCCAATTGGGTTAAGTACCAGGGAAATGCTGGTGCCCACAGACCTGGACCACAGCATAAATCAACACCTTCAATAAAGAAGGGGAGAAAAGGGCAAGAAGAATCAAAAACAGTGATCTTTTCACCTGAATTAAACAAATTATAAAGTAAGTTCACCAATCCTACACTCCCATCAAGCATGGAACAGTCATCAGAACTATAATGTTGTAGCCTTATCTTTGACTTGTGCTTCCTTCAAACTTGGCTCCTTACTAGGAGAGTGGAATCAGTGAATTTATCCTCACATTTTAATGGAAAAGAAAACTGTTTAATTTCTTCATTTCCAACAAACACCAATTTTCAGAGCTACTTCATTAATTCACACAGATGTGAGCAGGAGCGGCGGCGGCGGCCTGGAAGGAGCACCAGAGAAGTCCCAGAACATAGCGCGGATCTCAGTAGGAGCAGCGGCAGCGGCTTAAAGGGAGCACCGGAAAAGGCCCAGAACATAGCCCAGATCGCAGTGGGAGCAGAGGCAGCGGCCTGAAAGGAGCACCAGAGAAGGCCCAGAACATAGCGCGGATCTCAGTGGGAGCAGCGGCAGAAAGGGAGCCGAGTAGCAACTTAAAAAAACAAGGAATGATGTTACAGGACAGCAGGTAGGTGATTGGTTGGTGAGTATTACAGCTCTTTTGCCCTCTAGGTTAAGTGGATTAAATTCAGAACTGGGAGAGTATTAACTACTATAACTTTATTGAATTAATAACAAACTAAATTACTAATTAAAATTAAAAGTAAAAAGTCGTTTGAATAAATACTGTAACTAATTATATAATTAGTAAGGTTAGACAGAGATGGCAGTGCAGGTGGTGTTGTAACTGCAGCGTGTGGGAGTTGGTGGAGACCAGTGAGATCCCGAGCAACCACATCTGCGGTAAGTGCCTGCAGCTCGAGGAACCTTGGCTCAGAGTTGTTGAGCTGGAGTCCGAGCTGCAGACATTGTGATGCATCAGGGAAGGGGAGAGTTACCTGGACACTTTGTTCCAGGAGGCAGTCACACCCCTTAGGTTAAGCAGTACTTTAGAGTTAGTCAATGATCAGGAGGGTATGGGGACCCAGGATGAAGTGATGGAGGAGTCTCAGCCCTTGACCTTGTCCAACAGGTACGAGGTACTTGCTGCCTGTATGGATGAGAACAAGGACTGCAGGGAGGATGGGCAAACTGACCACGGCACCATGGTACAGGAGACCATTCAAGGGGGGGGCAGGGGGTGGGATTAAAAAGGAATGTGGTAGTGGTAAGCAACAGTAGAGTCAGGGGGATAGATACTGTTCTCTGCAGCCGCAACAAGGAGTACCGAAGGTTGTGTTGCCTGTCAGGGTTAAGGATATCGCCTTGCGGCTGGAGGAGAACTTGGAGTGGTCCACGTAAGAACCAACGACACAGGGAGAACTAAGAATGAGGTTCTGCTGAGGAAGTTTGAGGAGCTAGGATCCAAATTAAAAAGCAGAATCTCAAATGGTAATAATCTCTGGATTGTTACCTGAGCCATGTGAAAATTGGCATAGGGACAAACAGATTAGAGGTTTAAATGCATGGCTTAAAGAATTGTGTGGGAAGAAGGGGTTTCAGTTCATGGGGCACTGGCACCAGTACTGGGGAAAGAGGGAGCTGTTCCGATGGGACGGGCTCCACTTAAACCGCTGGGACCAGTGTCCTGGCGAATCTATTAACTAGAGCAGTAGAGAGGGCTTTAAATGAATGAAGGGGGAGGTGGGAGGATTCAGGAAAGAGTCAATTTAAAAGCAGTGAGAGAAATGTCAAGGCTCTAGAGCAGAGTAGAGTTTTGGGTAAAAATAAGCAGAGTGGGTCAGGAAGGGAGAGAGAGAGAGTAACAAAGGTAATAGGGCATCAGTGACTAAGGTGACATCAGGGAAATATAGAAATAAGTCAAGCTAAAGGCACTATATCTAAATGCGCGAAGCATTCGCAACAAAATACATGAATTAACAGCACAGATAGAAATTAACAGGTTTGATCGAATAGCCATTACGGAGACATGGTTGCAAAGTGGCCAAGGTTGGGAACTAAATATTCCAGGATACTTAACTTTTAGAAGAGATAGGCAAAATGGAAAAGGAGGAGGGGTAGCCCTGATAATAAAGGGTGGGATAAAGACTGTAGAGAGAAAGGATCTTAGCTCTGAAAATCAAGGAGTAGAATCAGTTTGGGTGGAGCTAAGAAACAGCAAGGGGCAGAAAACATTGGTGGGAGTTGTTTATAGGCCCCCAAACAGTAGATGTAAAGTAGGGCAGAGTATAAATCAGGAAATTAGAGACACATGGGTAATACAGTAATCATGGGGGACTTTAATCTACATATAGACTGAGCAAACCAAATTTGCAGTAATAGTGTGGAGGACGAAGTCATGGAATGTATACAAGATAGGTTTCTAGATCAGTATGTTGAGGAACCAACTAGAGAACAGGCTATTTTAGATCTAGTATTGTGCAACAAGAAAGGGTTAATTAATAACCTTGTAGTAAAGGGGCCTTTAAGGAAGAGTGACCATAATATGATAGCATTTTATAATAAGTTTGAAAGTGATTTAGTTAAATCCAAAACTAGGGTCTTAAATCTAAACAAAGCAAACTGCATAGGTATGAGGGGCGAGTTAGCCAAGGTAAATTGGGAAACGACATTAAAAGGGTATGATGGTAGACAAGCAATGGCTAGCATTTAAAGAATTAATACATAATTTACAACAAATATACATTCCTTTAAAGCACAAAAACCCCACAGGAAAAGGGGTCCAACCGTGGCTAACAAGAGAAGTTAAAGATAGTATTAGATCAAAGGAAGAGGCTTATAATTTTGCCAAAAAGAGTAGTAAGCCAAAGGATTGGGAGGATTTTAGAATTCAGCAAAGGACCAAGAAATTAATAAAGAAAGGGAAAATAGAATGAGTAAATATTTCGCGAGACACATAAAAAGACTGTAAAAGCTTCTATAGGTATGTAAAAAGGAAAAGATTAGCAAAAGTAAAACGTGGGTCCCTTACAGGCTGAGACAGGAGAAATTATAATGGGGAATAAGGAAATGGCAGAGAAATTAAACAAATACTTTGTGTCTGTCTTCACGGAAGAAGATGCAAAAAACTTCCCGGAAATAGTGGAGAACCAAGGGTCTAGCGAGAATGAGGAACTGAAAGAAATTAGTATTAGTAGAAAAATACTGGAGAAATTAAATGGGACTGAAAGCTGATAAATCCCCTGGACCGGATGGCCTACATCCTAGGGTTTTGAAGAGGTGGCTATAGAGATAGTGGATCATTGGTTGTCATTTTCCAAAATTCCATAGATTCTAGAACGGTTCCTGCAGATTGGAAGGTAGCAAATGTAACCCCACTATTTAAGAAAGGAGGGAAGAGAGAAAACGGGGAACTACAGACCAGTTAGCCTGACATCAGTAGTAGGAAAAATGCTAGAATCGATCATTAAGGACGTGGTAACAGGACACTTAGAAAATAATAATGGGATTGGGCAGAGTCAACACGGATTTATGAAAGGGAAGTCATGTTTGACGAATCTGTTTTGAGGTTGTAACTAGCAGAATAGATGAGGGGAACCAGTGGATGTGCTGAATTTGGATTTTCAAAAGGCATTCGATAAGGTGTCACACAAAAGAGGTTAGTGAACAAAATTAGAGCTCATGGGATTGAGGGTACTTTACTGGAGGATTGGTTAACAGACAGAAAACAAACAGAGTAGGAATAAATGGATCATTTTCATTTTCATGGCAGGCTGTAACTAGTTGGGTACCGCAAGGATCAGTGCTTAGGCCTTAGCTATTCACAATCTATAGCAATGAATTGGATGAGGGGACTAAATGTAATATATCCAGGTTTGCTGATGGTACAAAGCTAGGTGGGAATGTAAGTTGCAAGAACGAATCAGAGGCTTCCAGGGGATATAGAAAGGTAAGTGAATGGGCAAGAACATAGCAAATGGAATATAATGTAGAGAAATGTGAAGTTATCCACCTTGGTAGGAAAAAAAAGAAAAGCAGAATATTTTTTAAATGGTGAGAGATTGGGAAATGTTGGTGTTCAGAGTGACCTGGGTGCCCTTGTACACGAATCACTGAAAGTTAACATGCAGGTACAGCAAGCAATTAGGAAAGCAAATGGTATGTTGGCCTTTATTACAAGAGGATTTGAGTATAAGAGTAAAGACGTCTTACTGCAATTATTTAGGGCCCTGGTGAGACCACACCTGGAGTATTGTGTACAGTTTTGGTCTCCTTACCTAAGGAAGGATATACTTGTTATAGAGGGAGTGCAACGAAGGTTCACCAGACTAATTCCTGGGATGGGGGGGATTGTCCTATGAGGAGAGATTGAGTAGACTAGGCCTATAGTCTCTGGAGTTTAGAAGAATGAGAGGTGATCTCATTGAAACATACAAAATTCTTACAGGGCTTGACAGGGTAGATGCAGGGAGGCTGTTTCCCCTGGCTGGGGAGTCTAGAACCAAGGGTCACAGTCTCAGAATAAGGGGTCGGCCATTTAGGACTGAGATGAGGAGACATCTCTTCACTCAGAGGGTGGTGAATCTTTGGAATTCTCTACCCCAGAGGGCTAAAGAGGCTCAGTCGTTGAGTATATTGAAGACAGAGATCGATAGATCTTTGGATATTAAGAGAATCAAGGGATATGGGGATAGTGCAGGAAAGGAGTTGAGGTAGAAGATAAGCCACGATTTTATTGAATGGCGGAGCAGGCGTGAGGGGCTGAATGGCCGACTCCTGATCCTATTTCTTATGTTCTTATTAAACGAACATTGAAGTTTTCATGATAAAGGCAGTACTAGAAAAATGTGATTCATAGAAATCTCTCTCTTGAATCAGTGTTTAGCTGATGATGAAATGGGATGACTTTCCACTCATTGTTTTTGATATGTTGAAATTTGGTATGTTGAAATCTGCACGATATCAATTTTCAACCACACAGCACAATACCAATAGTGTGTTCATTGAGCAATAGGGTCATGCAATGTAACATTTGTACATAAAGTACAGTATAAGAGGATCTTATGTAGGCTTGATGATGTCATTTCCTGACAGGAAAAAAAGTAAAGCTTACCATCAACACGCTTGTAACAAAAGGCACGATAGGGTCAAGAAGTCTCTGTACTCTTGCAAAACGCATATAGGAAAATTTAAAATGAACTCCTCCGATTATATTGTTCAATGTGTACAGCTGGGATTAGAAAAGTTTGATTGCTGATGAATTCATGAGCTCATATATGTCATAATATGAGGTCTATCCGAGGGCTGCTGACGGTAGCATCCACATCACTGCTAAGCTGAGATTAGCTAACTTCCAACAGACCAAGAATCAAACCTGGGAGTTTCCTGGTTTAACTGTCCGTGCTGCACACTGGATAAGCTTGCTATGTTGTTCATTTGTTAAGTTCACTCCAGTTTTCTTATGCATAAAATTGCAAGAATTAACTCTGTTTTAATGTTTGGGCCTTTAATTGGCTGAAAACAACAGCCTTTAAAGCCAGTTTCCAGTAAGTGAAAATCATCTTTCTTGCGTTCAGGCTGACTCAAGTTACATGAAACCTTGGTATTCTGTTCAATCCAAAGCCGAGGGTCAGACCCCACATTCCGTTGATCACTAAGACAACTTACTTCCACCTCCGTAACTTACCATCTCCAACAAAAATCCTTATCCATACTTTTCTCATCTCCAATTACTCTAACACCCTCTTTTCCAACATTCCATTCTTCACCCTCCATAAACTCCAACTTGTCCAAAACTCAAGTGTCAGTGTCCTGTCCAGCACTAAGTCCCACTTATGCATTACTACCACCCTCACTATCTCTTTCTTCCCCCATACACATTACAATTAAATTCTCATTTTCATCTTCAAATCTCTCCAAGGCCTAACTACACCCTATGTCTCCAACCTTATGCCATGTCTGGTCTTCTGACTCTGGTCCTTTGTGCAATGCTCTCTCCATTAATCTACCACTAATGAATTTGCCTTCAACTGCCTCCACCCAACTCCTGGATCTCCCTCCCCAAGCCCTGCCACCTCCGCACTTCCTTCTCCATCTTTAAAAACCCATCTTTAAAGAAGCTTTTGGTTACCTCCTAACTCTCCAGTTATTGCTCATTTTCATGTCCACCACCCTGTCCCTCTATAAAGCATCCTGGGGCATATTCCACATTAAAGGTACCAAGTAACACAACTTGTTGGTGGTCACAGTGGATGCTGGGGAGGGGAAAAAGCAAGGCACATAAGATTTTAAAAGTTAAGATTTTTTGAAAACTAGGACAGGAAACATAAACTAGGTGAGATTAAGTAGCGAAAATAAAATGTTGAATAATTATCTTTTGACAGAAAAGTACAGGAAAAAAGTGGGTTAGACAGGATGAGCAGAATTTGAAACTTAAATATTTTTTTTAATGTACATTATACTTCAAATGAGTTCATCCTACAGAATTATTATTACTACAAAAGACTAAAGAGGGTGGAAAAAATCCAAAAGGTTTCCATTCCTGATTACTATCCACTAATTCCTGGCAGAAAGAGAACGAGTAGTTATGGTTGAATAGGCTGCTGATACACACACGGTTTAGATTTACACATGAAGAATAGAGTGCTGGGCAAGGTACTGGAGAGTATCTAACTTCCATGTAACTGTACATTCATCGGAGTCAGTGAGGTGAAAAGTGGGATAGGGAAGAATGAACATTTATTTAAAGAGACACAATTGCAAGGTTCTTATCTTCCCCAAAAATAGTTCAAACACCACAACTGGTTCAGAATATAAAAACAAAGTTCCATAACAAAAGCCCAGGTTAAAGGAAAGCAAACTGTAGATATTTATTTATGAACAGGACAGTGTCCCATTACGGTTCTGTGATATCAAATGAGCTTTACCATTCCTAGAATTGTGAAGTAGAATGGATAAAACCAGTATACATGTCCTCAGTTTCAGCAGTGAAGGCAGGCACTAATAAAAATAATATTGTCAGGCTGACCCCTACCTTACTGTACTTTCACTCAACTGAAAGGGGGGCAGAACTAGTGTCACATGGAACCTGCTGAAAAACAGTTTCTGCTGCCAAGTCCGCAAATGGACTTACAAAAATTAGGCGCATTATACTGGCTCCACTTAAAAAGCTGTGAAAGTGGGCATCCAAGAGATGGTCCAGTTCTGATGAAAGGTCATCAACCTGAAACGTTAACTTTCTCTCTCCACAGAGGCGGCTGCCGGACCAGCTGAGTATTTCCAGCATTTTCTGTTTATATATCTAATACATGGTTTTGCAAGAGCACAATGGCACCTTGTATGTTAATCATGTGATGCATGACAAAGTACAAGCCAGGAAAAAGGCCAATTTGCAATTGCACTGCAGTTGGTTCCACTTGGTGTAAATCGAAGAACTTGGAACAGGAAAAGTCTACTGGCCCAAAAACATGTCCCTTTTTCATTGCTCAGACCGCCTATCACCTTCAGGCCACATCCATTAATTCCTTCTCTTCAGAAAGGCATCTAACTTAGTACAGTATGCATCAACAATAGCCAACTTAAATAGCAAACTTATACTGCCAGGTTGGGGGGGAATCACAGTCACAATCAAGAGAGTGCTAGGTGCAAAGAGAGTGTTTACTTTCTCAAAATATTAATTTAAAGAACCCTCTCTGATTCAGTTTATATAATACCCAATATCTGGTTTGAAAGTGAGATGGGAAAAAAGAAAAAGACAGGGTCATAAGTGAAAAGTATTAACTCTATTTTATGGAGATAATTAACTCAAGGCTCCAATTTAATGTTAATCGACTACACTGAGCTCCATGATGTCCAGAATCCTGGGAAGCAAGAATTTAGTGGTGTTGGTATGTGCTGGAGCCAGTGTCAGAAGAGTCAATCGATGCAAATGCTACTTTGGCTCCTGATTACTTTCCAGTGTCCCCTGCTGGAAGAGGCATCTATATCAGATGAACTGTACAAACCACAAGTCCACACCTTTAGGAAAGGAAGGAAAATAAAAAGGAGCAAACTTGAGTATAATTACACTTCAGCTGCTCTGGCGAAATCCTTGTGTATTAGTACAATTAGATCAATTTTAGAATATATAAAATTATCTTTGTATAAACAAGTGGGCCAATACAAAATTAAACTTGACTCATTAATTATGTCTGTAATAAATTAATCAGTGCAAGCAGGTGGTTCTCCCATGGTTTTACCATATATGGAGAGGTCCTATGTAGGCACAGAGATCAGACACGACTTGTTTATTTGTATGAGTAACAGGTGATTATTACCGGTCTGGTTGTGAAATAACTGGTTTGTCTCGAGGGCTTTTTCCCTTTTGTTTCAAAATATAGCAGTGAAAATAAAAAGTTGCCTTTAAATAAGCCAGAATAAGTTTAAATAAGGCAGAATAATACAAGTTTGTTATTAGATCCTTGCACACCCCTCAATTTATATTCAAGTAGAAACTTCTTAATGGGGCAAAACAAATCTTAATCTCTTTCTCCAAATACCCCTATTAAACACCACTGCTAAAAGTATGCAGATTCATTACTTATATGGAATTGTTACCTTAATCCAGGCTAGGTAGGCGAGTGTCATTGAGCAGAGCTGGACCACTTGGGCCATTAGTTCTCAAAGCAGTAAACTAGATTTTTTTTAAAGTTGAATGCAAAACCGCTCCCATTTTGTGTGTACTGGCAGACAGTGGTCACTTTGCTGGTCGTTTACTGTGCACTACAGGCAATTATTTTTATAGATGTAAAACTGATTGAAGAGATGCATTTATGGAACACAAGTCAGCAAGTTTACATTGGCAACTGGAGGTCAGATTAAAAGGCAGTACAGGCTTCACTCCAATTACAAATTACCAGTACAAGTGTGATTTTGAATACACAAAAAGCAAAACATCTGTAGATGCTGCAAATCTGACAAACAGAAAATGCTGCAAACACTCAGCAGGTCAGTCAGCATTTGTGAAGATAGATCCTGAAGTGCTAACTTATTTGTGTTCTCTGTAGATGCTGACTGACCATCTAATATAGAATACAGATTGGATTAAAACAAGCATGGACAACATGTGGCTATGAATTAAAACCACCACCCCACAGCTTTGCCTCATAAGAGGGTCTAATACTGGCTCAGTGACCAAGGACTGAGCCAAATGTATAATAACAGAACAATAAGCAAAATGCACTCAATGATCAGCTATTCCAAGATTTGCTTGCAATGTTTGCATTGTTAATCGAGTTTAATCCTAACCCGATGCTAGAATCCTGGCTCAGTATTCAAGTCCACTCAGGCAAATTTGATGGGGATCTGTGACCAATATAAACAGTGCAGTCCGTGTGTGTGAGTCAGTCAGTGCATCAATGTGCACACATTGTAGAACTGTTGGGTAGCAAGGAGAGGACAAGCAGTGGATGGGGTAACATGAAGGGACAAAGTTATTTTGTATGGGCTCAGAATTTGGGAACAATTCTCCGTCAATTTATGCAAGCAAGTCGCATCCACGTACATCCAAACTGACACGAGGGGTACCTCAAAAAGTCTTACTTATGCACATACCAATTCAATCTAGCACTTTAGGTTGGATACTGGATTTAAGGGTGAAACAAGCAACTTTCTTTTACAGCTAGCAAATAAGATCAAAAATGTCTATAAAATCTGTAAGCCTGAAGGAAGAAAAAAAAGACATGCCTTTATATGGCACCTTACCATGTCTCAGAAATGTTCCGTCGTGCGCATAATGTAGTGACTCTTGTGTAGGTAAACAATGCAGCCATTTTGTGCAGAGCTATGTCCCACAAACAGCAATTAATATTCTTTGGACTGGAGGAATGCACACACACAGTTGTGTCCCCTAGGGACACCACTGCTCTTCTCAAAATTTATTATAAAAATTGATCTGGACTTAGCTATAGGAAGCATATCATCAAAATTTGCAGATATGAAAATGGAGAGCGTGGTTAACTATTGGTCTAATCATGGACAAAAGAGTTGAATTCCAGAAGTGAGGTGAGAGTGACTGCCCTCGACATCAAGGCAGCATTTGACCGAGTGTGGCATCAAGGAGCCCGAGTAAAACTGAAGTCAATGGGAATCAGGGGAAAAACTCTCCCCTGGCTGGAGTCATACCGAGCACAAAGGAAGATGGTTGTGGTTGTTGGAGGCCAATCATCTTAGTCCAAAGACATTGCTGCAGGAGTTCCTCAGAGCAGTGTCTTAGGCCCAACCATCTTCAGCTATTTCATCAATGACCTTCCCTCCATCATAAGGTCAGAAGTGGGGATGTTCGCTGATGACTGCAGTGTTCAGTTCCATTCGCAACTCCTCAGATAATGCTGCATGCAGGCATAGACTGCTTCAAGACCTGGATGACATTCAGGCTTGGGCTGATAAATGGCAAGTAACATTCGTGCCACACAAGTGCCAGGCAATGACGATCTCCAACAAAATCCCATGACATTCAACAGCATTGCCATCACTGAATTCCCAACATCAACATCCTGGGAGGTCACCATTGACCAGAAACTCAACTGGACCAGCCATGTAAATACTGTGGCTACAAGAGCAGGTCAGAGGCTAGGTATTCTGTGTCAAGTGACTCACCCAAGCCTTTCCACCATCTACACGGCACAAGTCAGGAGTGTGATGGAATACTTTCCACTTCCTGGATGAGTGCAGCTCCAACAACACTCAAGAAGCTCAACACCATCCAGGACAAAGCAGCCCACTTGATTGGCACCCCATCCACCACCTTAAACATTCACTCCCTCCACCACTGGCACACCGTGGCTGCAGTGTGTACCATCTACAAGATGAAATGCAGCAACTCGCCAAGGCTTCTTTGACAGCACCTCCCAAACCCATGACCTCTACCACCTAGAAGGACAAGGGCAGCAGGCACATGGGAACACCATCCCCTGCAAGTTCCCCTCCAAGTTAAACACCATCCTGACTTGGAAATATATTGCCATTGCCGTTCCTTCATCGTCATTGGGTCAAAATCCTGGAACTCCCTCCCTAACAGCACTATGAGAGTACCTTCACCAAGCGGACTGCAGCAGTTCACCACCACCTTCTCGAGGGCAATTAGGGATGGGCAATAAATGCTAGTCTTGCCAGCAACGCCCACATCCCAAGAAAGAATTAAAAAGAGATCAAAAACACCCTCAGAAGGACATAGGCAGGTTAGTAGATTGAGCAAATAGATGTCAGTTGAAATTTAATGCAGACAAATTTGAGAGGAGCAATAAGAATAAATATACATTAAATGATAAATACATTAAATGGTAAAACTTGAAAAGGAGCAGAAATTTGGTTAGATATATAAATCTTTAAAAGTGAGAGAACAAATTAATAAGTTAAAAACATATGGGGTCCTAGTTTTTATAAACAGGAGCAAAGAGTACAAAAGCAAATCTATGCAAAGCATTTGCTAGGTTGCAGTTGGAATATAGTGTTCAGTTTTGAGGTTCCAATTTTATGATGTCAAGTCCATGGAGACAGTGTAGAAGAGAGTCACTACGATGATACTAGGGACGTGACAAGAGGCTTTAGTTATGAAGATAGAATTTATTAGAACAAAGGTTAAGAGGTGATCTGACAAGAGCATATTTCCACTAATTGACGAGTTGGTAACTAGAGGGCATAAATTTAAGACGGTCACCAAAAGAACCGGGGCGGGTGGGGGTGCGGTTAGGTTAAAAAAAACTTATGCCGAGGGTCGTTAGGTCTTGAAACAGTACTAGAGGCAGAATCCATAAGAGCTCTTAAAAGGGAATTGGATAAATACTTTAAAAAGAGAAAAAAAAAGAGAAAGGATATGGGGAAAAAAACAGCAGCATGGGACTAATGCAAATTCTTTCAGAGAGCCAGCATGAACACAATGGAATACTGCTGTAAAATTCTGTGATTTTAGTGGTGGTGTTTTAATGTGAAATATTGTCAGGATATAGGGACAACTCCATGCTCTTTCAACTAGTTCCATGGAATATTCAATGGCCATGTGAACCAGCAGAACAAGCAAATAGGGACTCAGTTTAATGTTTCACCTGAAGGACAGCATCCCCATTGTACAGTACTGCACTGGAGTGTCATCCTAGATCATGTGCGCAGGGGCTTGAACCAAAAAAACGCTACTAATTGAACCAAGCTGACACTTGGTCCCTGGTCTAAACTGTTGACGACACTGCTGCTTTTTAGGTTATTAGAATGTATGGAGAATGAAGCTGTGCCTCAGCAAATGTTTGAAATAACAAGGTGCCCTTTATTGTTTAAGTGTTACATGAATGGCACCGTGTACAGGAAATCATAAAGAAAAACCCTTCCCTCGCAATCTAGTCCAAATTTGGATTCTATCCAGATAAAACCGGGAAGTGTGCTATAAAAAAAGTAAATCACAAAGCCATCCCTTCACCAACCTTTCCAATTTAGCACGGACTTTATTTTATTGACATCAATCACTTCAGCTAGACTGTTATTACCTCTGCAGACACGATATCTCTAAACAAAGGGCTCACATAATATTTACAAGTCCAAAGATTACAGGAGGCAGTGTGTGTTAAGTAACACAATATTTTCAGCACGGGTGATCAGAGACATTTTATACTCCTTCAGTGCGTGATGTTAGCAAAACTTCACAAAACATTGTGCTTCTATCTGTGGGCAGTTTGTAGTTCTGAACCCCAAGTCTAGCAAATAATCAGAGTTCAAATGGCGTAAACAGCTTCAGGTAACTGGAGCCACTTGAACTGGAAAAGTTTACACCCTCTTCGCCCCACCCCTGTTGCTAACTACACTGAATCACACCCTACTTCACGTCACTGAAAATACGCAATTCTCTCTATGATACAAGTCTGAGTCATAACCTAAGCTACAAATAGACGATCAAAACTTCCTACTGTCATTTAAACCAAATGCTTCTTGGAGAGAGTACACATGGCTTCTTAACAAGTACTCCCACAACAGTTAAATCTCATAATAAAACTGGGGTCGATTAAAGACTTATAAATACAGTAAGGAAAACATTAAAACCAACTTGGCATTTCTCATCACTCCACATTTGTCTTTCATGACACACATTCACTAATAATAAGCCGACAGTCAGTCGGTCATGTTAACCGGTTTCCTCTTTTTGCCATTGTGCTCCCAATTAAAATGACAGACTTTCTGTCTGATCTGCAGACTACTGACCTTGTAAGAACCAATGGTTAAATAATAACAGCTAAAAAATCCAGCTGGTTTTGCAAAAGAACTATTCAGGCTGATGCAAAACAGTGTCCGTGCCCTTTGACATAAAAATGGTAGTGTAACTTGGGAGTCAGGAGGTGATCCAACTCCTCAATTCACTGGAGCAGGGAGGTATAAAACCTCCTGTAGTAGGCTGGCTCGTACTGCTTATATTTTATATTAAATGTTGTAGAACACCATTCTAGTGCAAAACCACAGTTAAATACAAAAAGGAGGGAAACTCCATGCTTCCAACAGGACGCAGGAACCAATTTTTCACAGATCCCAAAAGCAGCAGAAACAGGACCAAAAGGCACACTGGTTAAAAAAAAAACCACAAGAGTGCTAAAGAAATTGCAGATCTCTTCTTGAGTGCCACTCTCCCAGAGACCCAGCGTCAACACAAAAGATCCTTTTGGTAAGTGGCAAGGTCTCGGAGGCAACTCCTGTTTTTCCCCCTCTAGATCTGAAAGCAGTGCAAGCATAATTTCACATACAACTATCATCCTGCCCAAGGCACTATGAACTTTCCTGCCTTCTTGTCTTTCAATAGGAGCATTTGTGAAAATGTATTATATATGTGATCTCTTTTAAATGAACTGTTTGAAGTTGGTGGTGTTGCCACTGGGAGTATTGTTCAAGTTACTTCAGTGTTTGTATACACTGGATTGCAATGATGACTCTTTTGGCAATGCGACGTAGTAATATCAGTGCATCACATAGCATATTTGGAGCTCCAAATTATCTTGGTTTAAATAATCCAAATAAAATCTGCATCATCTGCTATGCATGACATTTTCTCAGAGGCTTAACATACAATCTGGAGAGAGTTTATGGAGCAGATTATTTCTGGATTGTTCCACAAAATAAGCCTACCTCCCAACATCCAACTAAGATTATGTTACACCTTACAGAGTGGCCCTGTAACCTCGGAAGTCTTATCACACGTGGTTTAGAGATGTTAACAATTGCCATTGCCAGTTGCACGAGAACTGTTGTCATTTCCACCGAGGTGGGGCACTGCATAAATTGGGTTTCGGGTCTGGGAAAAATTAAACTGCCTATTGTCACAGAATAGTGTAAGCAGCAGTCTCACCCACCCACAACACCAAGTATTTATATAGCACCTTAACTTAGTAAAACATCCCAAGGCGCTTCACAGGAGTATTAAAAGACAAAAAATTTGACACCGATACATACAAGGATAAATTAGGGCAGGTGACCAAAAGCTTGGTCAAAGAGGTAGGTTTTAAGGAGCGTCTTAAAGGAGGAAAGAGAGGTAGCGAGGCGGAGAGGTTTAGGCAGGGAATTCCAGAGCTCAGGGCCTAGGCAACAGAAGGCACGGCCACCAATGGTTGAGTGATTATAATCAGGGATCCTCAAGAGGGCAGATATCTTTGGGGGGGGGGGGGGGGGGGCGGGGCTGAAGGAGATTACAGAGATAGGGAGGGGTGAGGCCATGGAGGGATTTGAAAACAAGGATGAAAATTTTGAAATTGAGGCATTGCTTAACCGGGAACCAATGTAGGTCAGCGAGCACAGGGGTGATGGGTGAACGGGACTTGGTGCGAGTTAGGACACGGACAGCCGAGTTTTGGATCATTTCAAGTTTACGTAGGGTAGAATGTGGGAGGCCAGCCAGGAGTGTGTTAGAATAGTCAAGTCTAGAGGTAACAAAGGCATGGAGGGGGGTTTCCAGCAGCAGATGAACTAAGGCAAGTGCGGAGACGGGCTATTGTTGTGGTTGAAGACATATGCAAGCAAAAGTAAAAAGAAACAAGCAGATTTGATAGGGAACATGTTGGTACCCAAGAACAGCTTTGGCAGAGGCCAGGTGAAGAGTGTCTGCCTGCCCGGAAAGTGGGGAACAATATGGGACATGAGAAAAGAAACATAGGACATTAAAGTAAACTTTCAAAAGGTTGTAGTAAACTTACTGTAGTGTATGTGCCTTTAAGTCAGAACTACTTTTACAGCTCCTGTATACTGTAGTACTGGCAGTGACCACACCTGTATATAAGCTTTGCGCATGCCTCTGTACCCCCAGTCTTGAGACTACCCTTCTCCAGTAAAGACCTGTTTATTGTTAATGTACAGCATCCGTGTGATTATTTAATAACAGCATAACCACGGATCCAACAGTGGCGACGAGTGTCGATTCGAATCTACCTGCAACATTTAAAAAAAGTCGAGGCCAGGAACACAGGCGTCGACCACGAGCAACCGCCCAGCAGTCAGGCAGAGATTGAACTTCGCAGGGGAGGCTGTGGAGAGCCAGGCTTGGTTCCCCAGCCACGACGAGCAGCAAGAGACCGACGAGAGGTCCAGCGCAAACCCTTCCCGAGCAGCAGCGGCTGGAGCCGACCGACGGCGGAGAGAAAGCCGAGCAGCGTCGACGGGGTAAGACAGAGGGTGAAGAGCGCAGGGCGCAGCCGGGGGTTGAACACCGAGGAGAAAAAGAAAACAAACCGGAGAGAGAGGGTAGAGAAACAGCCGGGTTCTAGACTGAGCGGCGTCGAAAAATATAAAAAGAACGCGCAGAGCACAGCCAGGGCTCACGGGCTGAACAGGGTCCACGGGGCGAAGAAAGGGGAGCGCGGGAGACGCCATTTTTAGAAGCCGCAGCGGAGAAGAAGGGCGCGCGCAGGAAGGAAGGAAAGCACGGGAGACGCCATTTTGTGCCAGCGGAGAAGAAGGGGAAGCGCCATTTTTGGCAGTTAACTCACACCCAAGGATGCCGAAGAGTGGCAGTATCTCTACGTTCGACAATGAAGTCGAAGATTGGGCGACATATGTGGAACGTATGGAGGTGTACTGCAGGGCGAATGAAGTGCCAGATGCTAATAAAGCACTGGTTCTGTTAAATTCCATGGGTGCAAAAACTTATGGGTTACTGTGAAATCTAATAACCCCAGAGAAGCCGGTAAACAAGAATTTTGAAAGCATAGTAGAAATCCTACAGGACCACTTAAACCCCACACCGCTGCTGATAGCAGAACGATTTAAGTTCCATAAAAGGAACCAACACAAAGACGAAAGCAATGCTGAGTACCTAACGGAACTGCGCAAGCTATCGAAATACTGCCAGTTTAGAGCGGGACTAGCAGATACGTTAAGGGACAAGTTTGTGTGTGGGCTACAAAGTGAAGGAACCCAGAAACGGCTTCTATCAGAAAAGGACCTTACGCTGGACAAAGCTTTCAGTATGGCAGTATCACACGAAGCAGCCGCAAGGGGCGCTGCAGAGATACAACGGAGACCGCAAGAATATGGCACCAATGAAATGTCCTATGGAACAGGGAAGTGCTATCGCTGCGGCAGAACACCACATGACCAGAAAGATTGTTGGTTCAAGGACCAAGTGTGCAGACAGTGTGGGAAAGCAGAACACATAGCAAGAGTCTGCAGGTCTGGGAAGAAAACCAACAGTAAGAAATCTCCACAGGAGAAGTACAAAAAGGTACACCAGGTGATGGACAGTGGTTCAGACGAACAGAAAAGTGACACAGACTCCGGAAGCAAGGAGCTGGGTTGTCTGAAACTACATAAGGTAACAGAAATGGAGGATCACCAGACTATCTGGGTTACACTCAAGATAGACGGAGTCCAAGTGAAAATGGAATTGGACACAGGGTCAGCGCTAACAGTCATAAATCAAAGAGACTACAAGCGGCTATTTTCACACATACCCTTGAAAGCTACAGAGATTGTCTTGAAGACGTATACAGGGCAAAAAGTCTACCCCAAAGGAAAAATAAGGGTGAAAGTGACATATAAAGGCCAGGAAATACCTAAAATGGATATATATGTAGTGCCAGATGGAGGACCACCACTGCTAGGACGTGAATGGATCCGGAAGATACAATTAGATTGGCATTCCATACAGGCATTGAAGGTTGAGGCCAAAAAGGATGACGACGTCACACCTGGATGACTGTCAAAAATGCTAACTGACGCAAAAGAAGTGTTCCAGGAGGGACTAGTAACACTAAAAGGAATATCAGCAACGATTAAAATAGAGGAAAATGCAAGCCCAAAGTTTCTGAAGGCCAGACCAGTGCCTTATGCGATCAGACCAGCTGTTGAAGCAGAGCTGGAAGGGTTGGAACGTTCAGGAGTACTGTCCAAAGTGGACTGGAGCGAGTGGGCTACACCCATCGTTCCTGTAATGAAGAGGTCGTTGAGTAATACGCCTGGGGAACCAAAGAAGGTCCGCATCTGTGGGGATTTTAAGGTGACAGTGAACCCAGTCCTTCACACGGTGCAATATCCGCTTCCACGAATTGAGGATATTTTCGCCTCGCTATCTGGAGGTAAACGCTTCACCAAAATTGATCTAGCCCAGGCGTACTTGCAAATGGAGGTAGAAGAAGCTTCGAAACAATACCTTACGATCAACACTCAAAGGTCTCTATCAATACAACCGGCTGGTGTTTGGAGTAGCCTCGGCTCCGGCTATCTGGCAAAGGGCGATGGATCAGGTCCTGCAAGGGATTCCAGGGACCCAGTGTTATTTGGACGACATCTTGGTCACGGGCGAAAATGACGGTGATCACCTCGCCAACTTGGAGAAGGTGCTCACCAGATTAGAGTATGGGCTATGAGCTAATCGCCACAAGTGCGAGTTTTTCCAGAAACAGATCTCGTATTGTGGCCACGTCATCGATGAAGAGAGGTTACATAAGTCCCCTGACAAGATTGAGGCAGTAGTCAAGGCTCCAGCACCGGAAAATGTGTCACAACTGAGGTTGTTCCTCGGGCTGGTAAACTACTACCACAAGTTCTTACCAAATTTGTCTACGGTATTACACCCACTGAACACCCTACTGCAAACAGGGGTACCATGGAAGTGGGATGACAAACGTAGACTAGCTTTCCAGAAGTGTAAAGAATTGATCACATCAAAAGAGGTATTGGCCCATTTCAACCCAGCACTACCAATTTGTTTGGCGTGTGATGCATCACCCTATGGTATTGGAGCGGTGCTGTCGCACAAATTCTCTGACGGGTTGGAGAGGCCAGTAGCCTTTGCGTCTCGGTCACTAACCTCAGCCGAGCGCAACTATGCCCAGATTGACAGGGAGGCCCTCAGCCTCGTATGGGGAGTAAAAAAATTCAACCACTATCTGCATGGGCAGAAGTTCACCTTGCTGACTGACCACCAACCACTTGTCTCCATCTTTAATCCTAAGAAGGGCGTTCCAGTGATGACTGCACAGCGGTTACAAAGATGGTCCCTGTTTCTAGGGGCGAATCAATATGAAATAGAATATAAAGGCACGAAACAGCATGGGAACGCTGATGGGCTATCGCGCCTGCCACTGCCTACTGTGGAGGAAGCACCAGCAGTGGACCCTATCGAGATATTTTATTCGTCAATAATTGAACGATTGCCAGTAACGAACGCGGATATAGAGAAGGAGACCCGCAATGATCCGACGCTGTCTCGGGTATATGAATTGACGGTGAGGGGATGGCTAACTCATGGCGACTCACTGTTGCCAGCATTCTCATCCAGAAGAGAACAGCTGTCAGTATGCCAGGGGACAGTGATGTGTGGATCCAGAGTGGTGATTCCACCCAAGTTAAGGGAGAGAGTGCTAAATGAGCTACATGAAGGTCATCTGGGGGGAGTGAAAATGAAAAGCCTTGCTCGGGCTTATGTGTGGTGGCCGGGAATCGATCAACAAATCGAAGACCTAACCAAGAGCTGCTCAGGATGCCAGAAGGTCCAAAATGCACCACCACATGCCCCTCTACACCCATGGGAGTGGCCCTCCTCTCCATGGCAACGGGTGCATATTGATTTTGCTGGTCCATTCATGGACTCAATGTTCTTAATAGCAGTGGATGCTCATTCAAAGTGGCCGGAGGTGATAAAAATGTCTTCAACCACTACAGAGAAAACGATTGCAGTCCTATGGACCATATTTGCCAGAAATGGTTTGCCAGAGCAGATTTGCTCTGATAATGGACCACAGTTTGTGTCCGACGAGTTCCAAAAATTTATGACAAGGAATGGGGTAAGGCATTGCACATCCGCCCCGTATCATCCAGCCACAAATGGATTGGCCGAGAGGTTCGTACAAACCTTTAAGGCAGCGATAAAGGCCATGTGCGACGATGAAATTCCACTACAGCATAAGATGGACAATTTCTTATTAGCCTACCGAAACGCGACACATGCAGTTACCAACCAGACCCCGGCCATGATGTTCTTTAACCGAAGGTTGAGATCGCGTCTGGACTTGCTCAGACCAAATGTGCGAAGAAATGTTGAGGACAAACAATTCCAGCACATCAAGGAGAAGCCGACAAGGAGCTTCAATGTAGGGCAACCAGTCTTGGCCCGTGACTATCGAACAGAGAAATGGCAACCCGGAACGATATGTACAAGGCAGGGGCCATTAATGTACACAGTGGATGTCGGGGAGAACATTGTGAGACGCCACGTCGATCAGATCTTAGCGTCACAGGAACGCGTCAACCCCATGTCTCGAGTCCCTGGGGATGAACCCGACATACCGGTAGCATCTACCTCAGGCCCAGTAGCAGTGGAACCCGATGAACTACCCGATGAAAAGGGGTCAGAATCGCCTCTGCACCAAGAACAAGAACCTCAGGAAAGGCGCTATCCCGAAAGGGTCAGGAAGCCGCCCCAAAGACTGAATCTATAAATGGACTTTTGTTGTTTAATGTACATGTTGAAATGTTAATTGTTATTTGAATATTAGGGGTACTACTAATCTAAAAGGGGAGGAATTGTAGTGTATGTACCTTTAAGTCAGAACTACTTTTACAGCTCCTGTATACTGTAGTACCGGCAGTGATCACACCTGTATGTAAGCTTTGCGCATGCCTCTGTACCTCCAGTAAAGACCTGTTTATTGTTAATGTACAGCATCCGTGTGATTATTTAATAACGGCATATCCACTGAACCACGGATCCAACACTTACGAGATCTTTGTAGATCTAATTATAGTAGCAGTACATACGCACGTGCACAAAAGCAGAATTGTGAAGCTCTAACAACTGCAAGGTCACATTATACAGTATCCTACTGCAGCTTGGATTATAGACAAGGATGCCACTGCACAAAATAGAATTCAATGGGGAAAATAACTTCTGTATGTTACAGAATTATTAAATACTTACACTTATATTTGCATATACTGTTGTAAAGCCTTCAGTTAAAACAGAAGGCTTTTACTTTCTCAGCTTGATTTTCCACCCCTTTTCTCTGCTTCTTTCCTGAAGGCAATGACGTGCTTGGGTACAGCTCCCTCAGCAGGTGGCAGTACTCTGGTACCTTGCCAAGCAGCCATTCACTGTGGCAGCTTCACAGCAGTCAGATGTTCATGTACATTTTCTTTACCAACAGGAGTCATGGGATAGGGATCAAGCGTGAAAATTTTGGCTAATTTCTCTGCTCCCAACCAGAAGATACTGAAGTCAATTAGAACATAGTAGGACATTCAGCCCCTCGAGCCTGTTCTGCCACTCAATTAGATTATGGGTGATCTGTATATTAACTCCATCTACCCGCTTTGGATCCATAACCCTCAATACCCTTGCCTAACAAAAACCAATCAATCAATCCCAGTTTTTAAATTTTTCAATTGACCCCCAGCTTCAACAGCGCCTTTTTTTGTTGTTGCAGGGGGTGGGGAGAGGGAAAGAGTTCCACATTTGTAAAGAAGTGCTTTCTGATATCACCCCTGAATGGTTTGCCTCTAATTTTAAGCTTAAGCCCCCTTGTTCTGGACTCTCCCACCAGAGGGAATAGCTTCTCTCAATCTACCTGATCAAATCCTTTAAAGCAACTTCAACACCTCAATTAAACCACCCCTTAATCTTCTATATTAAAGGGAATACAAGTCTAGTCTATGCAATCTGTCCTCATAATTTAACCCTTTTAGCCCCGGTATCACTCTGATGAATCTGCACTGCACCCCCTTCAAGGCCAATACACCCCTCCTGAGGTGCGGTGCCCAGAACTGGATGGAGTACTCCAGATGGGGCCTGACCAGAGCTCTGTACAGCTGTAACACAACTTCCACCCCTTTTGAGATAAAGGCAAACATTTAATTAGCATTTTTAATTATTTTTGTGCCTGTCCACTAGCTTTTAGTGATTTCTGTACTTGAACCCCCAAATCTCTGCTCATTCACAGTTCCTTGTCCCTCAGCATTTAGAAATTACTCTGATCTAGTTTTCTTTTAGGTCCAAAGTGGATGACCTCACAGTGAACTCCACAGTTTTGTCCACTCACTTAATCTATCAATGTCCCTTTGCAGCTTTCTGCTTCCATCTACACTATTTACTGTGCCACCTAACTTAGTGTTGTCAGCAAACTTAGATATATGGTGCTGTATTCCTTCATCCAAGTCATTAATTAATATATAGCGAGAAGCTGTGGCCCCAGTACAGATTCCCAGGGGACACCACTATTCACATCCTGCCAATCTGAGTACATACCCATTATCCCCACTCTCTGTCAGAGACTTCCTAACTAATTCCCAATAGGTTGCCTGCAATTCCATGTGCTCTCATTTTTGTTAACCGTCTCTTATGTGGAACCTTTCCGAATGCCTTCTGGAAGTCCATATAAACAACATCCACAGACACTACCATATCTACCACACCGGTTACCTCCTCAAAAAATTCAACTAGGTTTGTTAGATATGACTTACCCGTTACAAATCCATGCTGGCTCTCTGTGAACATTTGAACACATTTGAGATTATCAGTCACTTTGTCCCTAAAACAGATTCTAGTTACTTCTCCACAACAAATATTAGACCAATAGACCTATAATTTCCTAGTTTCTCTCTCTCACCCTTCTTAAATTGTGGAGCGACATTGGCAATTTTCCAATCTAAGGGGATAATTCCTGAATCGAGTGTTTTGGAACATCATGACTAACGCAGCAACAATTTCCTCACCTATTTTTGTTTTAATACCCTGGGGTGGAAACCATCGGGTCCTGGAGATTTGTCTGTCTTTAATCTCATTGAGAAACTAATCACCATATTTTTTTTAAAACTTCTATTGAATCTAGTTAGTTCCTCCCCTTGATCTATTTTTAGTTTTCTTTGTATCTCTGGTATTTTATCCTCATTTTCTACTGTGAAGACCAATACAAAGTAACTATTTAGTAAGTCTGACATTTTCTGATTTCAAATTACACTATCACTTGCGTGTCATTAAGGGTCCCACATTACTCTTAGCCACTCTTTCTCTTTATATATTTGTATAAAAACCTTGAGTGTTGTCCTCAATATCCCTCGCAAGCCTTTTCTCGTATTCCTTTCTGCAACTCTTACCACTTTCTTTGTATCCTTTTGCCGTTCTTTATATCTCTCCCAGTCCGCAGGATCTCTACTGATCTTTGCCTTCATATAAACCCTTTCTTTTAGTTTTATACGGTCTCTCTTTCCTTGTTGACCAAGGTTGTTTAATTACATAAGTAGAGCTCTTGTGTATAGGTCTTGTATGCTACCAAATACCATTTTGAACACCTTCCACTGTTCATCTGCAGTTTTATCCGTTAATAGTTCTGCCCAGTCTATTGTAGGCAATCCCTGCCTCAACCTTCCAAAGTCAGCCTTACACCTGGAGTACTGCGTAGTTTTAGTCACCTTATTTAAGGAGGGATATACTTACATTGGAGGGTGTTCAGCGAAGGTTCACTAGGTTGTTTCCCCGAGATGAAAGGGTTGTCTTATGAGGAAAGGTTGAGCCTATACTCACTGGAGTTTAGAAGAAATAATGCGAGGTGATCTTATTGAAACATAAGATTCCGAGGGGGATTGACAGGGTAGATGCTGAGAGGATGTTTCCCCTCGTGGGGGAATCTAGAATTAGGGGGCTTAGTTTCAGGATAAGGGGTCGCCCATTTAAGACAGAAATGAGGAGGAATTTCTTCTCAGAAGGTTGTGAATCTTTGGAATTCTCTACCCCAGAGAGCTGTGGAGGCTGAGTAAGTGAATATATTCAAGGCAGAGATAGACAGATATTTGGGCTACAGGGGAGTCAAGGGTTATGGGGAACAGGCAGGAAAGTGGAGTTGAGGTAGAAGATCAGCCATGATCTTATTGAATGGCGGAGCAGGCTCAAGGGGCCGAATGGCCTACTCCAGCTCCTATTTATGTTCTTACCAAAAACCTTGGTTTGTGACTGACCCTTCTCCCTCTCAAACTTAATATCAAATTTTATGAAGGAATAAGAACGTAAAAAGAACTTGCATTTATATAGCACCTTTCACGACCTCAAGATGTTTCAAAGCGCTTTGCAGTCAATGAAGTACTTTTGAAGTGTAGTCACTTTTGTAATATGGGGAAATGCAACAGTCATATTGCACACAGCAAGGTCCCACAAACAGCTGGTTGAGATATAATTTTTGGGCAGGACACTGGAATAACTCCCTTTCATGAAAATAATGTTGTGGGATCTTATGTTCACCTGAGAGGGCAGACAGGATCTCGGTTTAACGTCTCATCCGAAAAATGGCATAATGTAACTTGTTGGCAAAGAAGCAAAATTTAGCTTTTTAAAAGTCCATCAGGAAACAAATAAAACTAGGTTTAACGATTTATAAATTTCAACATAAATTCTTTGGTAACCAATGCAGCATCATATCCAATAAAGATCTGACCTACTGAATAAAGAGAAATTTCTGTGTGTTTTATGGGCTAATTTTGTTTATTTCCCCCCCCACCCTTTAGATCCTATAAATGCAAAAGACTAGCTGGGCTGCAGCCAATACTATACCATTCTTTGATCGGGTGTCGGGAAACACAAAACAGTTGTAGGGTAACCCAGCCATCTATTTTCCCTCTTGTGGGGAATCTTTGCCCCATGCTTGAGGGCTAAATTGTGAGAGAATGTGGGATCTTTTCAGATGGGAACACGTTGAGCCTTACAAATGAAATGGAAGGAACCCTTCCCTGAATTTTTGTCTGTCACATACCCAATAGTAATGGAAGAATGCTGATAAATCAATTTTATTTTCACAAAATAAAATGGCATGGTGTAGATTTTATATTTAATAGTTTTTAAATGCAATCCAAGTCTAGAAAGAGGGGAATATTTAAAACAAGTTGATATGAAGATCACGGAACAAGGATCGCCCCAGCCCCAACAAAGCTGATCGCCTTTCCATTCCCTTCCATTTCTCTCACTTATGGGCGTCACTCATCTTAAAGTCACCCACATTCCATTCAGAGAGGGAGATGGTAAAGTATGCGCCACAGACTTCCCAAACATTCAAACCATTGACCCATTAACAGAAATCAGAGAGCAAGTTGCACCAGGCAGCTGTTGCTTTTTTGTTTCACAAATATAAAATCATATTATAACTGCATGTAGAAAATCAAAACGCAAAGTTACTTCTTAATTTACACTTAATTACATATTATATTTAAACCAAAAGAAACACAAGTTTAATTGGAAGTTAAAAAAACAAATTTGATATCAGACCAACAGCCTTATTTTGTGTCTAGATAAACCAAAAGTAATATAATTAGCACGTTATAAATCATGTAAGAATGTGTTACCCTTAGAAAACACATTTGTATTCATATTGCCCATCATACAAAAGCCAATGAAAATGGAGATCAATAACTGAATTACTGTAATTTTGTTTGATCATTTTTAAGGTTCTATTCTGTTACCTGCTATAACCAGTCTTTGACTTGAATAAATGAGCGGTTAGAGTTTTCCATAAAGTCAGAGTGATCATGGATTTTCAAGTTTGAACCCAACCCTCACTATGGAGAAGCCACATACCCTGTTAAAATAAAGTATTTGTCCCATTCCGGTTTCCTTACTGGAAGGGAGACCTATTCCCAAGTCCCACAATGGTGCTACTAACTTGCTGTTGGAAAATGAGCAAGAACTTCCTGGAGTGATTTGCCGCTTGATTTTCTTCCCTTCACTCAACACTTGCCCAGAATGACTGGTAACTCAGTGCAGGATACTTCAGGCATGAGACTGTACCCTACCACTTAGACACACTGTTGATACCCCAATGGACTGTTACTTCATCAAATCATCTGGTATCTATGCCATGATCAATAGGGTAGGTAGGCACCTTGTACACTGGTCTTCACACCATCCACAAGGATTTGTGGTGCAAAATAGTGGCTTAGGGTAGCTTGCAGTCCAATCTCTTTCCCTTCTAGTAGGCGAATCCCTGATTTCTGCTCATTCCCACTACTTCTCCCCGCCTTTCAGATAGGCCACACTGGGAATTCATCATGTAATTATCATGGCATAACCTAATGTCTTACAACTCAGTGGCACACAACATTACAGCCCTATGTGCTGCCCCACCCTGCAACCTCCATCCGCTTTTCAAGATAAAGTTGTCACCTCTTTGCATCAAACTGTTTTCAAATAGTTGCAAACATTTAGGTTACTGCCATGCAAAAGGCCATCATTTAAATTGCTTAAAGTGTCAATTTATTTTCTTCCTTTTTTAATCTTAAGGAAAAACTGAACATATGTTGAAATATTAGACAAAATTGTTAGTTTGTCAACTACTGAACTGTAAAGCAGATAGCATCCCATTAGCTGTAATTCATTTACAGTAAAACACAATGCTCCATTTATTTAATGTTGCATAATTATAGAAGAATGCCTCAGTTGCAACACAAAAAGGCCTTGGCCAGATGCAACCTTACCAGTAAATGTACAGTACAAGTACAGCTGAAATGATCTAAAGAATACAATTTCAAAACAAAGGTTTGAAACGGATCAAAAGTGGCCGCAATAAAAATAAATTGCAGTATTCCCCAACAGACTCGTTAAAGACCCATTCTAAGCCAGTATAAAATTAATTGAGGAAATTGCTGTGCTAATAAAATGCAAGGACAAATCTAGAACAATTCAGAATGTGTGGAAGAACATTTTAAGTAAAATGCTGCGATAACTTGGCAGCTTCTCTGGTTTGCATTACTCATGTTCTTATGTACTATTATATATATAACTAGCTGGAGTGCCCGGCGGTGCCGAGGGTCTTTTGAGGGCATGTTGTTGTTGGAAGAGAGAGAGAGAGAGAGAGCGCGACTGGGGGGAAGAGAGAGTGTGACTGGGGGGAAGAGGGGGGGGGGTGACTGGGGGGAAGAGGGGGGGGGGAAAGGGGGGGGGAAAGAGAGGGGGAAGGGGGAGGGGAGGGGGGGAAGGGAGGGGGGGGGAGGGGGGGGAAGGGAGGGGGGGGGAAGGGAGGGGGGGGGGAGGGGGGGAAGGGAGGGGGGGAGGGGAGGGAGGGGGAAGGGGGGTGTGAGATAAACTTAAGTACAGGAAACTTTGTGCTATCCGGCACCCACTCTTCAGAGTTAATGTTGAGAGATACGGAGATTCTTATCTCTGTATTTAACAACACTGACAGCTTCTAAACACTCAGGTGTGGCCCTGAAGCTCTGTAGCTAAAGCTGTTGCTATAGCGACAGACCTTGCACAGCTGCACAGTCGATTGTCTGTCACAGACACAGATTTGGAGCACAGAAGCCCCACCCACTCTATGTTCCTGTGCTAAGAGGGCCGCGCAGGCACTCTGTTACACACTGAATCAAAATGGTGTCGCACTGAAACTTTTTGCCCTCCTTGACAAAGATGGCTGCTGTTAGCCTGAGGCTGTCTGCAGAAGAAATTTCCTCAGCTGCAAACACAGGATCTTTAGATTATTATTCGGGGCTTGCGACCTATCCCAGTTGCTTATGAAGCCTCCCCACCTACTGACCCCGGGAATGGAGCTGAGGCAGCACACCCTCTGCCCTCTGCCAGTGTTTGTCTCTGTCTAGGCCGGGAGCCTGGGTCTAGAGTTGCACTGCTGGCAGTTGGAGAAGCCTAGGCCCCGGGCCTGGAAAAACGGTGAAAGGTAGGAGAACTATAGAGGTTAGAGAAAAGATTTACAAATTAATTAACTTTTTTAAAAAACAATGTGTTTTAAAAGCAACTTTTTTTTTTGCTGGAAATGTATATTTGAAAAGAAAGACGCAGAAAGCAGGAAAAAGAATGGAAGCAAGATGGCGGCTACTCACCTCGGTTCAGAACGATAAGGCCCGCCCACACACGCACCGATTGGTCGACCGTCAGGTCACCAAAGCGTAGGATTGGTCAATCGTCCCGTCACTCGACCGTAGGAGGGCTCGGCCACACACGGCAGCAACCCGGCGTACGATTGGTCGACCTCGAGGTCACTCTGTCGCTAATGAGCGGAATGTTGAAGGTTTTTCGGATACCGCGGGCGCAATTTTAGTCCGGCCGAAACGTAAATACGCTTATGACCGTTTGGGAAAGGTAAGCTTTCTTTCGAGGTAACGCACGCGTAGGTACGCTCTGTAACTTTCGAGCGCATAGCCGCCCAGACGCACACGTGCAGACAGACAGATCGACTCCTTTATATATATATAGATAGATAGACTAGCTGAAGTGCCCGGCGGTGCCGAGGCTTTTTCGAGGGCATGTTGTTGTTGAGAGAGACAGAGAGAGACTGGGGGGGGGGGGGGCGGGGGGGAGGTGGGAAGGGAGGGGGAAAGGGAGGAAAGGGGGGGGGAGGAATGGGGGGGGAGGGGAAGGAGGGAAGGGGAAGGAGGGGAAGGGGGCGGTGGGGAAGGAGGCGGCGGGGAGGAGGGAGCCCCCCCGAGGGTCGCGGCCCCCCCGAGGGTCACCCCCCCGCCCGAGGTGAAGACCGCCGATTGCAGCTGTGCGAGACGGCCGGCGGGCCCGGTTGCCAGGGTAACCGTTGACGCTCAGCAAGCCCCGCCCCCCAGCCGAGCCAGAGAGAGACGCCGCGTCTCAGCTCCTGCTGCGCGCGCACCCTTTAGTAAGGTAGCGGCGCTGGGTGAGGCCCGCCCCTGCAGCCTTCGAGTGGGGCCGGGAGGTGCCTAGCTCGGGCGTGGGTGCGGAGGAGAAGCCGAGGCTTCGAGGCCTACCTGGAAAAACGGGGAAAGGTAGGAAAATTAATGAGATTAGATAAGTTAATTCATTTCTAAATCATTTTTAAAAAAAACAATATGTGTTTTAAAAGCAACGTTTTTTTTTAAAGACGCAGAAAGCGGGAAAAAGAAAGGAAAAGTTTGGAATCAAGATGGCGGCGACTCACCTCAGTTCAGAACGATAAGGCCCGGCCACACACGCACCGATTGGCCCGGCGGCACACGCCAGCAACCCGGCGTATGATTGGTCGAGCTCGAGGTCACTCTGTCGCTAATGAGCGGATAATGAGATGCTAATGAGTGGAATGTTGAAGGTTTTTGGGAGACCGCGGGCGCGATTTTAGCCCGGCCGAAACGTAAATACGCTTAAAACCGTCTCGGAAGCGTAAGCTTTCTTTGGAGGTAACGCGCGCGTAGGTACGCCCTGTAACTTTCGAGCGCATAGCCCGCCAGACGCACACGCGATGACAGACAGAATGACAGACAGACAGAATGACAGACATACCGATTTATATATATAGATATAGAAGATACATAGCATCTACAGCACAGAAACAGGCCACTCAGCCAAATTAATCGATGCTGGAATGTTGCTGTTCTGACGAAAGGGCCTCGACCTGAAACGTTAACTCTGTTTCTCTCTCCACAGATGCTGCCTGACCTGCTGAGTATTTCTAGCATTTTCCGTTTTTATGGTCGATGCTGGCATTTATGCTCCACCGGAGCTTCCTCCCACCCATCTTCACCTAACCTCATCAACATATCCTTCTATTCACTTCTCCCTCATGTGCTCATCTAGCTTCCCTTTAAATGCAACTATGCTATTCACCTGAACTACTCCTTGTGGTAACAAGTTCCACATTTTTACCATGTTTTGGGTAAAGAGGTTCCTCCTGAATCCCCTATTAGATTTACTGATGACTATCTTGTATTTATGGCTCCTAGTTTTGGTTTCCCCCACAAGTGGAAACATCTTCTATGTCGACCTTATCAAACCACTTCATAATTTTAAAGGCCTCCGTTAGGTCACCCCTCAGGCCCCCCTCAATTGTGACATCATCCTGGTGGATTTCTCCAGTTCCTCTATATCCGTTTTATAACATGGAGACCAGAACTGTGCACAGTATTCCAAATGTGGTCTAACCAAGCTTCTATACAAGTTTAGCATAACTTCTCTGCTTTTCAATTATATCCCTCTAGAAATGAACCCCGTGCTTGTTTTTTTTTATTAAAAGGCCTTATTAATCTTTATCATTACTTTGTGATTTGTGCAGCTGTACCACTAGATCCCTTTGCTCCTCTACCCCATTTAGACTCATTATCCAAGGAGTATGCTGCCTCCTTATACTTTGTACCAAACTATGCTCATACTTATAAACTGCCTTCAAGTGTCAGAGTAAAAGGGCTGATTGGGTTATCATAATGTACCTTGTCCTCAGGCATCAGAGAACGTGGGAGTGAAATATTTCTCTTTTTTGTCTACTCTAGTGTTGTAAATTTTCTCCTACAAATGATTTTGGATAAATCTCAAAATTGCACAAATAGACTATATTACATTAGTGAAAGGCCTGTGGTATTGCTCAGTGAATTGGAAGATGCACAGTTTTCTGAGCACTAGTGATAACCCTTTATGTTTCAAGCAGAATTGGAGAAACCCTGTTGCAAGGAACTCCTTCCACAGAACAGAGATTCAATGCCTCTGAATTTCTGCTCCACACTTTAACCTGTGCACAAAGCTCTCTCTCTTTTCACTCCCAACCTTAGGCATATTGGGGAATTTAAGCCCCCCAACCTGGCAGAAACCAGGCAGGGGGCAGTTAAAATGGAGCAGGAAACTTATCTACTGGCTTCTCGCATGATCTGGTAGATTGCAATTTTAAATTGCTGGCAAGGACACCTGCCCAAAGCCAGCAGGGTCCTTTTATAAATTTGCAGATCGGGTTCCAATGACATCATCAGGGCTAAACCACCCCCAAGGTTCACCTCTGCCCTAACCCTGAACTCACATCTTTCTCTAGTTTCTCTCCCATCTCCCCTCATGCCTTCTCCAAGCTCATCTCGTCCACAAGACTCACTTCCTGCTCACTCAACCCTATTCCCACCAAACTGCTGACCACCCAACTTCACTTCCTGGCCCCAGTGTTAGCGGATATCGTTAACGGTTCCCTCTCCTCAGGTACAACCCCCCTCCCCTTCAAATCTGCCATCACTCCTCTCCAAGGAATCCACCCTTGACCCCTTGGTCCTTGCAAACTACCGTCCCATCTCCAATTTCCCTTTCCTCTCCAAAGTCCTTGAATGTGTTGTCGCCTCCCAAATCCATGCCCATCTTTCCCACAACTCCATGTTTGAATCCCTCCAATCAGGTTTCCACTTCTGCCACAGTACTGAAATGGTCCTCAAAGTCACAAATGACATCCTATGTGACCGTGGTAAACTATCCCTCCTGATCCTTCTCGACCTGTCTGCAGCCTTTGACACGGTTAATCACTCCATCCTCCTCCAAAGTCTCTCCTCCATCATCCAGCTGGGTGGGACTGGCCTCGCCTGGTTTCATTCTCATCTATCCAGTCATAGCCAGAAAATCACGTGCAATGGCTTTTCTTCCCACTCCCGCACTATTACCTCTGGAGTCCCCCCAAGGAACTATCCTTGGCACCCCCCCCCCCTCAGATTTCTCATTTACATGCTGCCCCTCGGCAACATCATCCAAAAACATGTCAAGTTCCACACTTGACAACACCCAGCTCTACTTCACCACCAGCTCTCTCGACCCCTCCATGGTCTTGGATTTGTCATATTGCTTGTCTGACATACAGTACTGGATCAGCAGAAATTTCTTCCTCGGCGGCCGTGTCTTCAGCTGCCTAGGCCCCAAGCTCTGGAATTCCCTCCCTAAACCACTCTGCCTCCCTACCTCTCTTCCTCAAGACATCCCTTAAAACCTACCTCTGGTCATCTGTCCCAGTACCTCCTTATGTGGCTCAGTGTCAAATTTTGTTTGGCAACACTCCTGTGAAACACCTTGGGAGGTTTTACTATGTTAAAGGCGCTATACAAATGTAAATTGTTGTTGTTGAATGCAATATTCACCAGAGGCCAGAGTGGGGAGCACGAGTGGCTTCCCTGCCAGTCCAAAGCTGTCAGGAAGTGGATCAGGGGATAGAAGAGGCCAAGACAATTAAGTTTTTAACACATTTTTAAGTTTGCTTGTGGGCCCTCTAGGCCCCACTAGAAAATCTTGGGCCATCATCTCTTCACAACAGAATGAGATGACATGCTGTACTCCAATAATCAACCATATAACCAACACTTCAGTCCCTGCTGCTTGCCTAACTGCTCCACCAGAATCAGCCTCGTGCCTTCTATGAAGGTGCCATTGTGCTGCACAAAGAGAATTGGGCCTTGGGCAGAATTGACAGCAATGTTGCCCAGTACATCTGGCACGGAGAAGTCTGCCATGATGTTTACTATCATGGTGGCAATTACCAGGGAAGCCTCCAAAAGAACTAATGGTTCTTGCCAGTGGTCAGCAGCCCATCCTTTTCACTGGGTAAAGCAAGATACATGCAAATTGTTGTGAAAGGTGGGTTTCCTCACCTTTCACAACAATTTGCATGCATCACAATTTTGCATGTATTTGAACACCACCTGGTAGTAGTGGACTGCAAACGGAAGTGTACGGTCAATGCGGGTCATGTGTTAAAGCCACTGGTGCCATATTACACCCAAGTAGTAGCTCCTCCTCCTGTTGCAAGCCTGCTCTCTCCCTTGTTCATGTTATAAGGGAGGAAGAAGCCAAGTTTGACATATCTATTTTTTCACACACCAAGTGTGATACCAAGATTAAGATGGAACAAAATAACCCTTAAAATAACTGGTTAAAATTAACAGCAACGATTAATACTTCACAAAAAGCAGTTACTAGATGGATGTCATGGGTGCAACACTACATGGTGTTCTTAAACTTTTAATAGGAAATGAATTGACAAAATGACAATCATCTATTACACACCGACTATGATGGAGAAAAATAGTCCTCCATCTCTACTCTCATTCATTTTGCACTCATGACTTACAATTCTAATATCAACCTGCTTACATCCATTATATATAGGGTCTTGAGAGAGAAAGAGATTGTATCTAAGTTAAAGACACTATATGAATGCAAGTTGTTTATAGCTCAATAGACACCACCCTGGTACTTGGAGTTAAGAATTAGAAAAGTCTCAACTTTATCACTAAATATTTACCTTTTATAAAATGATTCTTGTGCTTCAATGCTATTTAGTACTTTGAGGATATCTTCTGGATAAGCTGCAAAAGTCATTATTAACTGGCATTTTAGCAATGATTCTTGCCAGTGAGAAGCACATGTCTGATTCATAGGCACTGATAATTAATCTAGGGCACTGAAATCATATTGGCACATGGGTGTTACCCTATTTCTGAAAATATCAAGATGCTTTTAAGCATTAAAAAAATTTTTTAATAAAAGTTCACGAATCAGAGATTGGTTAAAAAATGAAGCGCCAGCTCTTACCTACGTGGTTGGGATCTACGTTCTTCTCCACTGTCAGCCTCCTGCAAGATTTAAAAAGAAAGGAAAAGTAAGAATTAAAAAAAAAATCCCACAAAGAATTTACTACATGTCAGAATGACACTCAACCATTTAAATAGTTCCCTTTCTGGGCTGGAGAGGTTGATTGGCATTGCATTTATCAATTATCACACTGTTAAAAAGGTACTTATGCTGTGAAGTACCAGCTCTAACTTTCTGTGGCGAGTTTAATCGGCAAATGCAGCAACTTTACAAAACTCACGGAAAGGTTGAGAGTGAGCTGCCATTTTTGTGAAGCTAATGGCAGAGCAAATCGTCCACCAACTTGGCGATTCACGAGAGGTATCGCTTCCACGCCACAAGTTGCTGAACGATTTACAGATTAATATCGACGCGCGCCATTAACTCGCCATTATTTTGACAACAAATTCTGAGTAAATGTCATCTGACCCCAGAGTACGCAGGGAAACCTCAAGAGTGGCTGCTGGAGAAGAGCGTGGTCTGCCTGGCCCTGTTGAGCAGTCGAACTGCAGATCACGTTTAACTAGAAAAGGGATTATCACAATCTTTTAACGGCTAGTTAAAAACTCCCGACTTTTCCTCCCACAATCATCTGGTACCTCCTAACACCATCCCACCCCCACAGGTAAACAACTCCAACACCCCCCCCCCCCACACAACAATCTCCAGCTTCCTCTTCCTTCATCTCCCCAGTCCAGCTGAGAAGAAACTCCTCCCCCCCCCACCCCCAAACTACTTCCCCTTCAGAAGAATCTCATATTCCACTTCCCCTCTGTAAACCTCTCCCTCCCCTCCACTGGCCCAGTGCAATTCACTCCATCGGTGAAGAAAATGGACTCTAGCCCATCGCAGCCCCCATCCAGCAAGAAAATCAGCCATGTCTCTGTGCCACCCACTCTTTCCTCGTCCCCATCACTCCTCCTCTTCATAGTGAGACAGAGAGGGAACAGGTGGATGGGAGGATGGTTGAAGAAAATAGACCCTAGCCTATTGCACATCCCCCTTCCCCTGAAAAAAAAGGACAGTGCCACCCAATCCTTCTCGGTTCTCGATTACTCCCTCTTGAGGAGCAAGGATAAAAGTCAAATACAGGAAGGAGAAAAGCAAAAGTGGAAGGCAGAGTAATCAAGTGTGTAAATCACACAGGGCTACAATAAATAATAATTCTAAAAGGACTAAGTGGTAAAAAAACAAGCCTGAAGGCTTTGTGTCTTAATGCGAGGAGCATTCGTAATAAGGTGGATGAATTAGCTGCGCAAATGGATGTAAATAGATATGATATAATTGGGATTACGGAGACATGGCTCCAGGGTGACCAAGGCTGGGAATTCAACATCCAGGGGAATTCAATATTCAGGAAGGACAGGCAAAAAGGAAAAGGAGGTGGGGTAGCATTGCTGGTTAAAGAGGAGATTAACACAATAGTAAGGAAGGATATTAGCTCTGATGTGGAATGTGTATGGGTAGGGCTGAGAATTACCATGGGGCAGAAAACGTTACTGCGAGTTGTATTCAGACCCCCAAACAGTAATGCTGAGGTTGGGGATGGCATTAAACAGGAAATTAGAGACGTGTGCAATAAGGGCACAGCAGTTATAATGGGTGACTTTAATCTACATATAGATTGGGCTAACCAAATTAGTAACAATACTGTGGAGGAATTATTCCTGGAGTGTATACAGGATGGTATCCTGGACCAATATGTCGAGGAACCAACTCGAGATCAGGCCATCGGGTATTATGTAATGAGAAAGGATTAATTAGCAATCTTGCTGTGTGAGGCCCCTTGGGGAGGAGTGATCATAATATGATCGAATTCTTCATTAAGATGGAGTGTGAAGTAGTTGACGCAGAGACTAGGGTCCTGAATTTAAATAAAGGAAACTACGATGATATGAGGCGCGAGTTGGCTAGGATGGATTGGGGAACGTTACTTAAAGGGTTGACAGTGGATAGGCAATGGCAAACATTTAAAGATCGCATGGATGAACTACAGAATTTGCTCATCCCTGTCTGGCATAAAAATAAAACAAAAAAGGTGGCGCAACAGTGGCTAACAAGGGAACTTAGGGAAAGAATAAGATCCAAGGAGAGGACATATAAATTGGCCAGAAAAAGCAGCAAACCTGAGGATTGGGAGCAGTTTAGGATTCAGCAAAGGAGGACAAAAGGATTAATTAAGAGGGGGAAAATAAGAGTATGAGAGTAAGCTTTCAGGGAACATAAAAACTGACTGTAAAAGCTTCTATAGATATGTGAAGAGAAAAGGATTGGTGAAGTCAAGCGTAGGTCCCCTGCAGTCAGAATCAGGGGAATTTATAAATGGGGAACAAAGAAATGGCTGACCAATTAAATACATACTTTGGTTCTGTCTTCACAAAGGAGGACACAAATAATCTTCCCGAGATGTCAGGGAACATAGGGTTTAATGAGAGGGAGGAACTGAATGAAATCAGTATTTGTAGGGAAATGGTGTTAGGGAAATTGATGGGATTGAAGGCCGATAAGTACCCTAGGATGTAGACTATCGGGCCCTGGGGACTTAAGGAAGTGGTCCTAGAAACAGTAGACGCATCTTCCAAAATTCTATAGACTCTGGAACAGTTCCCATGGATTGGAGGGTAGCTAATGTATCCCCACTAATTAAAAAAGTTGGTAGAGAGAAAATGGGGAATTACAGACCAGTAAGCCTGATATCGGTAGTGGGGAAAATGCTAGAGTCCATTATAAAAGATGTAATAGAGCACTTGGAAAACAGTGACAGGATCGGACAAAGTCAACATGGATTTACAAAAGGTAAATCGTGCTGGACTAATCTACTGGAATTTTTTGAGGATGTAACTAGTAGAATAGATAAGGGAGAACCAGTGGATGTGGTGTATTTGGACTTTCAGAAGGCTTTCGATAAGGTCCCGCATAAGAGATTAGCGTGCGACGTTAAAGCACATGGGATTGGGGTAAGGTACTGACTTGGATAGAGAACTGGTTGGCAGACAGGAAGCAAAGAGTTGGAATAAACGGGTCTTTTTCCGAGTGGCAGGCAGTGACTAGTGGGGTACCGCAGGGATCGGTGCTAGGACCCCAGCTGTTCACAATATACAGGAAACTTCGATTTACCGGCACCTAAATAACCGGAAATCTCTGTTAATCAGCAAAATTCAGGAGTAGGTTCAGGTAAGTTTTATTACTTGCCTTCCTCCATCTGTTGCTGTGCAAGGGTGTGGCTGCAGCTGTTGCTAAGCTACAGAGACGCTTGGAACTTGTGACCATTGTTCTGAACCTGTTCCTAAGCAACAGGGTTTGTTGCTTTATACGGAGCTCTCAGCTCCGTATCTTTTACTATAGCTTTCGGTTAACCGGAATTTTTGATGAACCGGCACCACGTCGGTCCTGTCCGTGCCGGATAAAAAAAAGTTTCCTGTATATTAATGATCTAGACGAGGGAACTAGATGTAATATCTCCAAGTTTGCAGACGACACAAAGCTGGGTGGGCGTGTGTGCTGTGAGGAGGATGCAGAGAAACTCCAGTATGATTTGGACAGGTTGGGTGATTATACTGCATCTGCCATGCATTTGCCCAATGTGGATAAATGCGAGGTTATCCACTTTAGTGGCAAAAACAGAAAGGCAGGTTATCTGAACAGCAATGGATTTGGAGGAGGGGGAAGTGCAACGAAACCTGGGTGTCCTTGTGCACCAGTCGCTGAAGGTAAGCATGCAGGTGCAGCAGGTGGTTAAGAAGGCAAATGGTATGTTGGCCTTCATAGCGAGAGGATTCAACTACAGGAGCAAGGATGTCTTGCTGCAGTTGTACAGGGTCTTGGTGAGACCACATCTTGAGTATTGTGTGCAGTTTTGGTCGCCTTATCTGAGGAAGGATGTTCTTGCCATGGAGGGAGTGCAGCAAAGATTCACCAGACTGATACCTGGGATGGCAGGAATGACGTACAAGGAGAGAGTGGGTCAATTGGGGTTGTATTCACTGGAGTTTAGAAGAATGAGAGGGGATCTCATTGAAACTTATAAAATTCTAACAGGACTGGACAGACTGGATACAGGGAGGATATTCCCGATGGCGGGGGAGTCCAGAACCAGGGGTCACAGTCTAAGGATAAGGGGTAAGCCATTTAGGACTGAGATGAGGAGGAATTTCTTCACCCAGTGAGTGGTGAACCTGTGGAATTCTCTACCACAGAAGGCAGTTGAGGTCAATTCATTAAATATATTCAAGAAGGAGTTGGATATATATTTCTTCAGGCTAAAGTGATCAAGGGATATGGGGAGAAAGCAGGGACAGGGTACTGAATTTGGATGATCAGCCATGATCTCATTAAATGGCGGAACAGGCTCGAGGGGCCAAATGGCCTACTCCTGCTCCTATCTTCTATGTTTCCTTCCTTGTCCCACCCCTCCTCTCCCCACCCCCTTTCCCCTGTCTGGGTCCAGTTATCCCCAGCCTTCTACACTGCTTAACCTAAATGTCGCACTTGGTCTCACTGCGGTGTGTGTAACACCATGGGAAAAGATTAATAAGATAAATAAATACAGTTGAATCTGAAAGCTTCAACATACAAAGCATATAGCAGTTTACACTGGCTTACCACTAGAGGGCAGCAATAGAAGGAATATATTTTCCAGTCACTTGATGAAAAAAAGACTTGTGTTTAGAAGCATTTCATCATATATCTCAACCAGAATAAGATGTTTTAAAATAGGAGGTGGCCTTTTGGCCCATCATGCTTGTACCAGCGCTACTGCCACATTAGAACCATCTATTCTAAACAAATTTGCCTACACTTTCCCCAATTTCTTAAAATGTTTCTTCATGTGTGTGTCCAATTCCTTTATAAACTTTATATGATTGACTTAGCCGGTTGCTAATGCATTCCAGATTCTAATAATCCTTTACATGAAGAAACATTTCTTCTAACCTCCTTCTTTATCCGTCTAGTATGGATTTGAAGTTTATGTCACCCTCCCAGCGACACTACAATCAATTACAGAGTCTAAACCTCTGCCCCAACTGAGAAACTAATTCAGTACAAACCAAGGTTTCCCTGGTCTGTATGGTTCATTATTACCACATCTGGCAGTGCAACTGCCAACTGGGCATCAAGAAGTGCTCAGCCGACTTCATTTTGATTGAAACACTATGATCACCACAGTGAAAATCACTTGTTAAAATGTCAGGTAATCCTAAACATAATCCTGCAATAAAAACATTATGGTTTGGAGTTACAAGATTGGATTTACTTGCCCAGTTCAGCAAGAACAGGGGAAGTAGGAGAAGAGAAATTAAAATTGTTAAGGGGGGGGGGGCAACAAAAAAATAACCTAGACCCTTGTGGTCTGTGTGGCCCAGTACATAATATTGCACAAAAATATTCAGACTTTAGGCCAGGATTTCACACTGCAGCCTTGCCACTACAAACATACTTTCAAAACCTACAGTATCGCTTCGCTTGGGTCAGTCAGTTCAAATCCCAGCAATAACAAATCCAGGATTTTGTAAGGAAGTGGTTATTGGCTTATGAAAATTGGGTGTAAAAGTGTTAATTTTCTTAGCTTGAAGGAAATGGGTACTTCAAGAAAACAACGTGAAGTTCTTAAACAGATTGAAAATATATTGCTATGTACTCATTCAAGAGGAAGAGAGTGTACAAATCAGGTTTTTTATTTGACAGTAACAATGTTGTCATTAAGTCAGAGTTAACAAACACAAAAAGCAATGCTATATCACCTCTTACAGGCCAAAACTATACCTTAAGCAAAACAATGACTACTTCCATTTCCTCCCCATTGCATTAAATTCAAACTTTTCCTTCTGATCTGCAAATCCCTCCACAGTCCCATATATGTGCCAATGCATGCCTTTCACTCTTCCCACTTTGTCCCCCTATGCATCTCCACACCTTGGGGGGTAAAGCCTTCAGCCATCTTGGCCCGACACTCTGAAACCAACTCCCTAAGCCCTTTATCCTAATACCGCACTCCCAATTTCAAAAGGCTCCTTCAAACCCCTCTTCCACTGTGCCTTTGGTCACCTCTCCTACTTCTAATAAATGGTGGTAGTTTTTTTCTCCTTTGTTTGGTACTTTGAGGTTATTATATTGAAGAACCTGCATAAATGCCACTATTGTTCTCCTAACTGATAACTCAAGTGCTCAGTTTGAATGCTGACCCAAATTTATACTTAATAAATTTATTATAAACACCTTGTAAAAGAGTCATTTTTCTACCTCATTAAGGGATATGACAAAACAAGGGCAACAATACCGTTCACTGCCTTTTTCCCCTATAAGTTTTTAAATGTATTGTATACTATACATCAGTGCTGGGAAGTATCAACTTTATTCATTTTTTGCACTGTCAGCACCCAGCACTCCCTAAGTAAGTACAGCACACATTAAATCCAAGGTAAACGGTTCCTAATACTGTCTCAAATGTATGTCTTGGCCACCCTTGTGGTCTTAGTGCAAAGTTGCCAGTTTAGTGTAATTTGCAGGCCAGGGGCTTGAGCTTTCTAGGAACTGGTCTGAGGCCTCCCAAACGCTTCAGCTTTAAAAGGCATTAAACAGAGGAAACTTAAACTCCATCAGACTGTGGTGGATTCAGTCCTACATCTCAAGAGAATGTTCCAACCCACTGCATTAGCTAATCCCACCTGCCATCACTATTTGAAGCCTTACCGTGTCACATACCATTGCCAAGATCATAGGGCAAGGAAGCAACTTACTTTCAAGTCTCTAAAAATACCTTTAGTCTAAGAGAATGCTCCCTTAGATATTTCCCTTCTTTCCTGCAGAGAACTGCCTCACTTCCACAAAGACGACGACGAAAATTTGCATTTATATAGCACCTTTAACATAGGAAAATGTCTCACGGCATGTCACAGAAGTGTAAGCAGAAAAAAATTGGACACGAAGACAAAGATTTAGATGTTAGGAGGGGTGACTAAAAGTTTAGTCAAAGGTGGTAGGTTTTAAGGAGGGTCAAATTAGAGAGAGGTGGAAAGGTTCAGGGAGGAAATGGCTCAAGGCATGAGAGTGGGAAGTGTGCAAGAGGCCAGAGTTGAAGGAACAAGTTTTTGGAGGGTTGTAGAGCTGGAGGTGGTTAGAGATAGAGAGCGGTGAGGTCAGCAAGGAATTTGAAGACGACGATGAGAATTTTTAATTTGAGGCGTTGGTGGACCGGCAGCCAATGTAGGCCAGCAAGCACAGAGGTGATGGGCGAGCAGGACTTAGTGCAGGTTAGGATACGGGCAGCAGAGTTTTGCATGAGCTCAAGTTTATTGAGATGGAAGAGGAGAGGCAATCCAGGAGAGCAGTGGAATAGTCAGCTTGGTCACCTGTTCTAATATCTCCTTAGGGGCCCAGTGTCAAATTTTGTCTGATAATGCTCCGATGAAGTGCCTTGGGACGTTTTTACTATGTTAAATGTGTTATGTATTGTGTGTTCTCCTCCCACCTGTGGTGGCGCTGTCACAGGAGATAAATGGTTGGGTGTTCTCTGTTAAGTTTAGCTCTCTTTGTTCGGAACTTTCCAGAACTTCCTTTCCTTCCAATAAAGCACTTCATGTTTGAATCTCTGAGTTCCGAGTCCTAAATTGTGTCTAGGTAGAAAGGTACCGACACAACAAGTGGCAACGAGGAGCGGATGAATCTGCGTACGTTACGGGTGCAGTGAGTAAACAGAAATTTTAATTTGAAACATGAGATGGCTACTATATTAGGAAACATCGGTGATTTTGATGAAAATGTGGAGCAATGGAGCGCTTATACAGAACGTTTTGACTATTTTGTATTGGCGAATGCGGTGGCAAATGAAAAGGTCGTGCCTACCTTTGAGTGTAATCAGGCCGAAGACATTCAATTTACTTCGCAGCCTCGTGCAGCCAGATAAGCCAGGAACTAAAACATATAAGCAACTAGTGGAAATTCTTGGAGCACATTTTTCACCAAAACCTCTGGTTATTGCTGAGAGATTTCGATTTCACAAACGGAATCAAGAGGAGGAGGAATCAGTGACGATGTTTATTGCTGCTTTAAAAAGGTTATCAGGACACTGCGAGTTCAAGGAGGTGCTGAAGGACACCATTAGAGACAGACTCGTGTGTGGTCTGCAAAATCCAGCCACACAGAAGCGCCTTCTTACTGAGGACAACCTTACTCTTGAAAAGGCCATTGAAGTTAGTGTCTCCATGGAGATGGCGGAAAAGGAGGCTCACCAGTTGAGTTCAACAGGGAGAGTTCACAAGGTGTCGTCTAAGCCTAAAGGTGCGTAGAACGGCACATGTTACCGTTGTGGGAAAACGGGCCATCACGTTAATGACTGCTGGTGTACGGAGCTGGAATGCCGAAATTGTGGCAAAAAGGGTCACATTGAATGCGCCTGTAGAGGTAAAAAAAAAGACAGAGCTGGGAAGCATGGAAGCAAAATGTCTGTATTTGGACAAGAGAGGAAAAAGTGTGTTCATTCAGTGCAGTATGATGGAACAAGCAAAACAGAGGGGAGCGACACCTCTGAGGAGGAAGAGGTGCACATACTGACGGTTGCAGGTGATTCAAATGGCTACTGGGTGTCACCACTGGTGGAGGGACAATCAGTGCGGATGGAGGTGGACACAGGCGCGGCTGTGTCCCTTGTTTCAGACACTGTCTACAACAAAATGCTAAAGCATCTTACCCTTCAGCCAACAAACATTGTGCTAAAGATGTATACCGGCGAACCTGTGGCCATGAGAGGCGTCATTGAGGTGACAGTTAAATTGAACGGACAGACTACAAAACTGCCACTATATGTGGTAAAGGGAAATTACCCATCGCTACTGGGACGTGCGTGGCTAGAGAAAATCACGCTGGACTGGCCTGCAGTCCGCATGATGTCAAAAGGGGAGTCAGGTCTGACTGCAGTGTTAAACAAACACGCAGAACTCTTCAATGGGGAATTTGGGAGCATGAAAAAGATCAGCATGAGACTGGACATTAAACCTGACAGCAAGCCGAAGTTTCACAAAGCCCGACCTGTACCCTATGCAATTAGGCCAAAAGGTGAGGCTAACTTGGAGGCCTTAGTCGAGAATGGAGTCCTGGAGCCTGTGAGCGTGAGCAAATGGGCCACACCCATTGTTCCTGTCCTGAAAAAGGATGGATCTGTTCGAATCTGCAGGGATTTTAAAGTGACTATTAACCCGGTGCTGTCTGCGGAACAGTACCCTCTTCCCCCTCATTGAGGATCTTTTTACGGGCCTGGCCGGAGGGCAAAAGTTCAGCAAAATAGACTTATGCCAGGCTTATCTACAAATGAATGTCGATAACAAATCAAAGGAGTTGCTGACAATTGTGACACACAAGGGGCTATACAGGTACTGCCGCCTTCCATTTGGAATTACGTCAGCCCCTGCTCTATTCCAAAGGGCAATAGATCAGATTTTGAGTGGACTTCCAGGAGTCCAGTGCTACCTGGACGACATCCTTGTCACTGGGACAAATGAGGATCATCTTCTGAACTTGGATGCGACACTACAACGACTGAAAGAGTACGGACTCAGAGTTCGTAAAGACAAATGTGAATTCTTTCAGTCTTCAGTTGAGTACCTGGGGCATGTGATTGACGCTACTGGCCTGCATAAGGCACCGTTCATTTCTGGGGCTACTTAACTACTATGGGAAGTTTATTCCAGACTTAGCAACATTGCTGAAGCCGTTACATCAGTTGCTATGTGAAGGCAAAACATGGAAATGGACTGAACTGTGCAACGAAGCTTTCGCCCAAGCAAAGAAAGCATTGCTGAAATCGGAGGTCCTGACACACTGCGACCCAAAGCTACCCGTGCAGCTAGCATGTGATGCATCACCATATGGTGTGGGAGCAGTCATATCCCACATCATGCCTTCGGGTGAAGAGAAACCTATCGCCTTCGCATCACGCACCTTGAACAAGGCCAAGAGTAACTATGCGCAGATCGAGCGCGAGGCCTTGGGAATCGTTTTTGGAATTCGAAAATTTCATCAGTACCTGTTTGGGAGAAGGTTCACACTCCTGAGGGACCACCGTCCATTGACTTCAATCTTCGGGCCCCACACCGGAATACCATCTCTCGCTGCAAGCAGGATGCAAAGGTGGGCTTTACTGTTGTCAGGACACACATACGACATCAAATATCGCAAATCAGACTTGCACGGCAACGCAGACGGTCTCTCGAGGCTACCCTTGCCTGTTACTCCCCCAGAGCCTCGTCAGATAGACATCTTCTACTTTAGACAAGTGGAGGGAACACCTGTCACTGCAGTTCAGGTGCGAAGGTACACCCGCAACGATCCAGTCCTGTCTGAGGTAATGGACGATGTCATTCGAGGGAGAGCTATAGGAGATTCTCCTAGTTTGAAACCTTATGTTTCAAAAAGAAATGAGCTCTCCGTCCAGGCAGGTTGTCTTCTTTGGGGACGCCGTGTTAGCATTCCGCCACCTCTGAGGGAACCTATACTGCAACAACTTCATACAGGCCACAGTGGGATGGTTCGGATGAAGGAAATGGCAAGAAGCTACCTCTGGTGGCCAGGTCTCGATGGGAATATTGAGGAGAAAGCCAAAACATGTTCCCCATGTCCAAGGGTCCGGAATGTTCCACAGCTGGCAACCCTACACCCCTGGGATTGGCCTGCAGAAGTGTGGCAGCAAGTACATGTGGACTTCGCCGGTCCTTTCGAAGAAAAGATGTTGATGGTGGTTGTAGATGCTCGTAGCAAGTGGCCGGAGGTCGCTGTGATGAGGTCTACCACGGCAGAGAAAACAATTGAGAAACTTGGTGAAATGTTCAGCCATTATGGCTCACCGGAACAACTCGTAAATGACAACGGTCCACAATTTGTATCACAGGAGTTTGCAACCTTCCTGCATGTGAATGGTGTCCAACACATCAGGTCTGCGCCCTATCATCCCTCTACTAACGGCCAGGCAGAAAGGTTCGTGCAAACTTTGAAGCACGCCTTGAAGGCATCGCAAGGTCAGGGCTCAATCCACCAACGTCTGAACAGCTTCCTGTTGTCCTACAGGAACGAGCCGCATGCCATAACCAAAACCTCCCCCGCTTCGCTCATGATGAAGAGGCAGTTGCAGACAAGTTTTGATTTACTCAAACCTCCAAGGGCAGAGCAGGTTGTCCATCGTCAACAACAAGCTCAAGTTGAAAAGAGAGAGAAAAGAGCCAAGGAGAGACGGTTTCATCCGGGAGAGTACGTCCTAGCTCGAAACTACAACACTGGACCGAAATGGGTTCCTGCTACGGTGATCGCGCAGACGGGCCCTGTGTCTTACACGGTTGAGACTGCTGAGGATGTCGTCTGGAGAAGACACACAGATCAACTGTTGCTAGGAGCAGAGACAGCCACAGAGGCTCCAACGGCTGGTTGGCCTGAACTGTTTCCGGATGATACCGCAAACCAGCATCCTTTGCCACAGTGCTCTTCTCCAACACAGGAAGTCAAAGAGACTGTTCCACCTGTGCAAACTCCTGACTTTCAACTGACACAGGCACCTTCTCCATCCAGGCCTGTGTCAATGCCTACTGCTGTGGAAGCCAGCGATGACCGCCGGTATCCTGTCAGAGAGCGGCGGCCTCCAAGACACTTGGATCTGTAGGCTTAGTGACTTACCCACAAGACTGGGGCAGAATAAACCCCAGGGTAAAGTCAGGGGTTGAGGCAGTCTACCTCTACCCTAGGTTCGTTGAGTGCATTGAAAGTAACTTACCTGTTGAGGAATAATGTGGACCTTCCATTTAAGAGGGGGAGGAAATGTTATGTATTGTGTGTTCTCCTCCCACCTGTGGTGGCGCTGTCACAGGAGATAAATGGTTGGGTGTTCTCTGTTAAGTTTAGCTCTCTTTGTTCGGAACTTTCCAGAACTTCCTTTCCTTCCACTAAAGCACTTCATGTTTGAATCTCTGAGTTCTGAGTCCTAAATTGTGTCTAGGTAGAAAGGTACCGACACAACAAAATGCAAGTTCTTACTGTTGCATGCAAGGTGTTTTCTACTAAAATTAGTGCACGTGGTTAAAACGGTGTCGCTGTAGCCACACCGATAGCTAGCCAGTGATTTTCATTGGACAACACTGCCCTAATGAAGCACAATCGACTCAACTGAAATCAGGAAAAATGTAATTGTTGAAAAGTAAAACAATGATGTAATCTGCAGCTGATAGAACAGTGCTTAATAGGCCAGCAGAACACTCCCACTGGCTTCACTAGCCACGTGTTAATTTCATTACCAGTTTAATCACTTACTGTGGGTTGCCAGTCTGGTCTCCTTTTATTTATTTAAAATTTTCCTTCCAGGAGTTTCACTGGATTTTCTTCCACATACTCCTTGGAATAGAGCCACAGTAAATTATCAAAGGGGTACATGAAATTATATTTATTCCACGTGTAGGAGAATACTAAAAGTGTCTTTTCCAAATCAGAATTTTCTAAGTTTGTAAGATGGAAAGAATGCAACCAAAGTCCATTTTTGAAAATTAAGCCTGCACAGGAAGATAGTGATTAGGCAGGTTCATTGAATGGGCCCATTACTGGAACACTTCCGATTGGCCATTACCATAGAAATTGTGGCTGAAGAATCAAAAGAGCCAATGAACAGCCAATCAGAAGTAATGGAGCCAGATCAGCAAACATTTGGTAATCCATATGCAACTCTTCACTCACTGTACAGTATTGTGGTAAGCATGCCAGCAATTACAGTAGCACTTTTTCAGCCAGTAATTCTGGATTTTAAGCACAACTTCTAATGCATATATTACACAATGCAGTTAGAACTGTAGTATCGATGGATGAAAAATTCAATAAAAACTATACAGGTACTATTTTCAGTCTGCAACAATAAGCATACATTGAGGCCTCTCAAGAAACCCACCCCCCTCAATTAAAAAACATTGCATTACAAAAACATCAGTAAGCTTCAAAGCATACATCAGAACTTGTCAATTTAAAATGCCGTTCAAGGCAATAATTAGGGCTATTGTGATGTGCTATCAAGAGTGCAACAGTGGTATGATAATTAGATTTTTTTTCAAATACAATCGCATTTTCCAAGATTTCTTTCCTTGTCCAAATAGAAATACTTTTTCAAAATGGTCCGGCTGAATATTAATAAACTGTGTGCAGTATACAGCGGAACCAAAGGTGTGGAGACAAATTTAGTCTTTTTTCAGTAAATTCAAAATTCTATTCATGATAATAATCACAGCGCTTGTGACAGAACAAGGTGCCACCCTCATGTCAACCTTCCTCCTCGGTATATCTGGAACAAAAGAAAATTCTTCAACATGGCAATGCTTTTCTGACAAACAGAACCACCATTTACTCAGTCCCCGAGGAATTGCTTGTCATTTTGGCTCATTATAGTTATCAAGGCACCAGCTGGCTTGCCTCGTCTGTAAAACGACATATTACAATTTACTTAGCACATCAGACAACTAGAGGTCTAAAAAAATTTTAATAAATCATATGCAGCACTCCAATAGGCCTAAGCTTCACTCAAATCAATTGAAAACATGAAATAAATTAGGTCAAGTTATGGCAACAGAATTATGAAATTTAATTAAATCACAGTATATAAAAAGAAAGCTATTCTAAACACTGGAATCATTTAAGTTCTTTTTATTTCTGCCAATTTTTTTTCCTTCTGCTCCTGACTTTGACGCCTTGCTAGGTTTGGGATGCAGGGGTGCCAGTCACTTTCTGGTATCTCTCTCCAGGGGCCATTACTCGTGTGAACCTTGAAAGCAAATGTTCCAGGTTATTGAAACAATCTAATTGCGATCCTTTCCTCACCCGACAGCCACAATAACACCCTAACCCAAGGGTGTTGAGATTAATTGTAGCATCCCTACCACCAACGCTCCAGTGATCAATTAATTTAGAACAGGCGGGGGTTCAAATTCATGCTTTGCTCCATCCCATCTCTTCTAGCTCTATATTCTGTTCCCCTTACCACCACACTGTTCCTCTGAATGGTCCTTTGTGGTTTCCTTTCGCCACACCACTGGCAACACTGCCTTCAGCTGCCTCCCGAAAAACTTCTGTTGCACCACATCCCCCTCCTTCAACATCTTTGTTTCTCCATATTCTTGCCCGCCTTTAAAAACCTTCTTGAAACCCATCTCCTTGACCAAGCCATTAGCCTCCCCTCCCAACTGCTCCATTGCTGGCTCAGCATCCATTTTGCTTACATTTATCTGTGAAGTACCTTGCGATGTTTTATTTTACAAGACACTATACAATTGTAAGTTGTTGTTGCTACAGTGATCAAATATCATTGCCGTTTAAACCACAAGAGTGAAACTATCAAGCCATCCTCCGTAAACCTCAGCTCATCTAAAATACTGCTGCCCATATCCTATCCTGTACAAAGACCCACCACCCACGTCCTCAGTGACCTACATTGACACTTGGTTCCCCATTTAAAATATTCATCTTTGTATTTAATTCCCTTTGCCTCACCCCTCTCTATCGCTAACTTCCAGTAGTCCTACAACCACATTCTGAACGCTCCATTTTTTTGACTTTGGTCTCGTGTCCATCCCTTTGCTTGACTTTTCAAATGCTCTTCTAGCCAGCCTCTTCCTCGATCCTCCACAAGCTAGAATTCATCCAAAACACAAAGTCCCACACTTCCGTCACTTGTCCCCAAGCTATACTGGCTCCCCCCATCCCAGTGAGTTGAGTTGAAAACTCTTATCCTCACCGTCAAATCCCACTGCAACTTCACTCCAACTTTAATGATCTCCTCCGTCTGCCCCCATGCACATCTTCTCATCCCCCAACACCAAGCTTCTTCTTCTCTGCTGCATCATTGATGGCCTCATTTAACCACAACATTGTGCCCTTTGGACCTCCCGCTGCCATGCCACCTCCCCTGTTGCAATCAAAACCTCACTCTTCAGTTAGGTCTCTGATCCCCATGCTAATCCTCTCCATTTTGATCTTTTCCCATCTTGCTTGGGATTTACTTTCTCTTCATGCTATAATGCGCTTTGAGGCATCTTCAAGGAGAGCTACAGACATGAAAGTTGTTTTATGGTTTATGAAAATCAAAGCAAATTTAAGTTTCTCCTTAGCAATACATACAGGTAAGTGAACCACTTCTCTCCCCTTTTTTTCCTTCGGTAAACCAAGGCAAAACTATTTAGTCACTGTAAAGACAGCATACGGTTATCCAATTTTCAGAGTCTCAATTTACACCACATATAGCAAGTGTAATTTGATTTTCTTTCAGGTTTTTTCAAATATCTCTAGTGAAAGTGGACTAAATATTTCAGCAGAGAAATAAAATCCCCCCAAACCGGTCTATGGAGACCACCGCTATTCTCTTGCCTCAGATTTTTATTTATTTTGGAGAGAATCTTGCCATCATATAAAATTCCCTTTGTTGGAATGTAGAAGGTAATAAACAGCTCCTGTGCAGATCAAATGGAAAGGCCACAGGTGCAGACAAGTCATCAAAATGGGAGCACTGCATTGCTAAGGACACTCCAGACAAATGGATATTATGCTCCTCCTGAAGGTGCCAACATTGCTTGGGACATGGTTTCCAGGGGACAATAACAAGAGTTGTCCCCTTTTACAAGTTTAAATATGGGCAGGGACAGGACAGTGGTAGAGCAACACAGGAAGGTTATAAATTTAAGTTCTGATGTGATGAAAATTAACCTTAAAAACTGCCTACACATCTTAAGACAGTAAAGTTAGGGGAAAAGTCTGATGTTCACTATCCACCCAACAAGCTCAAAAACTACAATTGGTGGGTTCAAAAATCAGACCAGTGGCAACTGCAGCACCAGTACCAACTGCAGCACCAGTACCTTGCCTAAATGGCCATTTTTCACATGATTCAAAATAATGAGTGGTGGCAGGGCAAGCTATTCAACCATACTTTATACTCTAGCCGATCCAATTTTCCCCATATATCCACAACATGGGAGACAGGAGGAGGTTTTGTTTTAAATTGGTTATTGTTCTGAGGTCATAATGCCATATTGGATAATGATAAATGGACACAGCATCGTCAGCGTAAAACCATTGTCCTGCAATGGTAATTCTAGGCGAGTCTGCTGTCCATTCTTGAGCTTGGATTGCCTTACGCTTGCTACGCATTGTTTCCTCCAAATCTACTTTCGCAGCTGCTTCTCATGACTGTAGCTGGCAATTTATGATGCTTTTTATGTTCTTAAAATCAGCAGGTGCAGGAACACAATAGTACCAATCACACTAATGTTGGCAAGACCCGCAACACCCACCCTCAATGAAGGAATAGGATGACTTATAATCAATCATTCTTGCAGGTAACAGGAAGGACTGTACCATTAATAACTGAGTCAGAGGAAAACAAATGATAAAGAAAGATATTTAAAGAAATTTGCTTATATCGTGGAGTCCATATATTCTTTGCCTTGTGGTGTCCTTTTTTGAAGTGGATATCTTTTCAATGCATCTCATTCACTTTCCTTAATATGCACACACATTTATTATGCAGAAAGAGCATAATTGAGAATATCCTTCCATAAAAAAATCTTTGACATCAAACAAAAATGCCAGCCACGAGAATCTCATTGTAAAGGAATCTTTTCATATGGTTTCATGAAAAAGAGAGTCTTGTCTGTAACTGTTGTGATTCAATGTCTATGGGGAGCCACAGTCCGATTTGAAAGACTTAAGGGCTCCTTAAAGAGGCAAAAGACCAGCAAAATAATAGGGCAAAAATTATAAATTATTTCTACATTTTTCACTACAGGAAAACAATAGTAACCCTTTTAGAGTAGTTGGAAGGGAAGAAGATTAATCGGAGTCCACCGAGGAAAAAAAGTGGAAACTGTTGTGACAATATTCATAAACCAATAGAATGGACAGCATCAAGAATGCTTAAGGAAATGAGGGTAAAAGTAGGGGCCAGTGACTGAATATTTTGTAGTTCATTTAACTGAGAGGCCATAACCGAGGAGTGTAAAAATACTAATACTGTTTACATTTTTAATTTTTTTTTTTTTTTTTTTTATAAAAAGGCCAGAAGCACAATTCTGGGAACCAAAGTCTGTTATTTTATGTAGTGGAAGAAACGCTAAAATCTATTATAAAGGAAGCAATTCAAGCTTATTTAGAGAGTAAAGACAATGGCCCGTAATTTCCGATGAGAGGCTTTCTGTGTGTGGAGGCCTCCTATTGGGGAAAAAAGCTACGCACTTACCAGAGGGTTCCCGAGGTCCGGACACTTCCACTCCTGGGCCTCTCGTTTTCGAAATGCGCAGGGCCCACGTATCCCAGAGGCGCATGTGGTTCGCAAGCGTCCCTGGGATCACATGGGCCAGGCGAGCCAAAGAAGGGAATCCCCCTTCATACTTTTGACAGATAGGCCTGTCCAAAGTATGAATGGGGAACACCCAAAAAAGACACTAAAACATTATTTAATTTTTTTTTTTTTTTTTTTTTTTTTTTAAAGCCATCACGTTTTTAAACCGAATTAAAATTACATTAAATATTTTAAACAAAAATTAAATTTTTTGAAAAAAATTAAAGTTTTTTACAGGGCTAAAAATAAACAACTTTTTTAGAAGTACTTTTAAATTATAAATGAGTGAAAAAAATTTTAAAACTTTTTTAAACTCTTATGCTGGTAAAAGCGGGCGGAGGGTCTCCAGAAAGCGGAACTCTCCCCCCGCAGAGGCCCTTCTCCAGGGCAGGCGTCCGATCTGTCAGGAGCATTCTCGACAGATTGGATATGCCGGTTTTCAGCGCACGCGCTTCGCATGCCTGAATCTGGCATTTCTGATGTCCCTACGGGTGTGTACACAACTCGTACACACCCATAGGCATCGGAAAATACTGGCCATTAATTCTAAGCCAAAAATCAGCTTATGAAATGCAGATCATGCAAATGAATTTACTGATTTTTTTTAAAGCGGTTAATAGAATTAATAAATGATAGTTCTGTGTTGGATGTCAAAACAACGACCAGGCAGCACTTAACAAGATACTCATGACTAAAAAGATAGATTTGGGGGATCAGAAAGCAAAGTTTTGGAGGGTAACCAACATCCAGGGAAGCATGCTCCAATGAGAGCTCATCACTTTCAAGAGACGAGGGGAGGCGAAAAAAATTGGCAACAAAAAAAAGAATAAAATTCTTCAATTTAAAAAAAAAAAGTATTGGAGGTTGAATGTCTGAGCTTATAAACAAGACCAAAGTATACAGGAGTTTGAAAAAACAGAATGTTCAGAGAAGAGACTCTGGAGAGGTGAATTTAATTTTATGATGGTAACACATACTGGTGTTAAGAAATAGGATATATTGTTAAACAAGGCATATTGTTAATTAAGGAAAATCAAGAAAAAAAATGAATTAAAATAGTTTACCAAACATTCAAAGTGTAGTTCTGCAATTGCACAGGCAAGTAAAATGTTCATAATATCAAAGGAGAACCACAGAATTCAAGTCCAAAGAAATTATATGGCACTACAAGATGAGTGAAACCACAATTGGGAGTAGTGTGTCCAGCTGTGGTCATCATACTTCTGGAAAAAGCACAGTAGACACAAATTCAGAGTAGATAATAAAGATGATTGCAGGGTTTAGATTACTTAGCTGGGAAGATAGAAAATTAAACCTATTATTTTGAAAAAATCCAAGTTTTCAATAATGTGGTTGCAGAGAAGTATTTTTATACAAAACTTATGAGAATCAAGGAACATGATTACAAGTGATGAGACCTGGAGCTAAAAAAGTCAACTGAAGGAATAACTCTCTCATACTTAGAGTCATCGTGTAGTAAATAGAGAATTAGCTCAAGTATTCAGAGATGAATCAATTTATGATTAAACAAAAAGCTGAGGAAGATGTGGATTTGGGCTACAAATCAGGTAATAAAGCTGCACTTGGACAACAAAGCAGCCTGGATGAACCGAGTACGATAGCAAAATACTGCGGATGCTGGAAATCCAAAATAACAACAGAAAATGCTGGAAAAACTCCAGGCCAGGCAACATCCGTGGAGAGAAAAATAGAGTCAATGTTTCAGGTCAAAACCCTTTGTCAAGACTGAAAAAGCACAGGAAATGAAACAGATTAAAAGGCCAGTTTGGGGGCTGGGAGAGAACAAAAGAGAAGTGAAGAGACATTAAGAGGTATTCAAAACGAGACGAGATGGTGATAGGACTAGTGGAGAGACAGAAGACGGCAGTAGATAAGGTGTGAAGTGCGCTGGCAGAATGAGAGACAGCTGCCATGTGGGAGAGAAAAAAAAGGGGGGGTGGGGGAGGGCCAAAACAAAGGTGTGGATAAAAAAAAATGTAAAAATGTAATGGGGGCAGAGGTTATGATCTGAAATTGTTGAACTCGATATTGAGTCCGGAAGGCTGTAAAGTGCCTAATCGGAAGAGGAGGTGCTGTTCCTCGAGCTTACGCTGGGTTTCCGTGGAACAATGCAAGAGCTCGAGTACGGTGAGGTCTGAGTGGGAATGGGGCGGTGAATTAAAATGACAGGCGACCAGAAGCTCGAGGTCACCCTTACAGACTGAACGGAGGTGTTCCGCAAAGCGGTCACCCAATCTGCGTTTGGTCTCCCCAATGTAGAAACAACCACATCGTGAGCAGCGAATACAGTATACTAGATTGCAAGAAGTATAAGTAAATCGCTGTTTCACCTGGAAGGGGTATTTGGGGCCCCAGACAGTGGGAAGGGGGTTGGGGAGGTGTAAGGGCAGGCGTTGCATCTCCTGCACTTGCACGGGAAGGTGCCGGGCGAAGGGGTGCTGGGGGCGATAGAGGAGTGGACTAGGTTGTCTCGGAGGGAGCGGTCCCGACGGAATGCTGAAAGGGGAGGGGAAGATGCGTTTGGTGGTGGCCTTTTAATCTGTTCCATTTCCTGTGCTTTTTCAGTCTTGACAAAGGGTTTCGACCGGAAACGTTGACACTCTCTCTCTCCACGGATGTTGCCTGGCCTGCTGAGTTTTTCCAGCATTTTCTGTTGTTATTCTGGATGAATTGAGTTGCCCGTTCTTGTTCCTAGATTATACTGACTTTTAAACACATGATACAGCAACAACATACATGTCAGTATATTGTAGAACTGTCAAATTGTATCCTATCTCTGCAAAAATTAGAATACAGATTATTTTTTAAACAAAAGGGTGAAAAATTGTGTTAATAGGGAGGAGCTACTGTGATACTTTATTTTGTCATGTTGGACAAATCGTGCTTTCAGCTATCTAAAATGGACCTAGTCACCATACTCTTCAAAGTGCAGGTGGCTGATTAGTGCTGGCCATCAGTAAGCAAAGTCACACCATAGTTCCCCATATATCAAGCAGGGACCAGATGCATCACCCATTCTGAGCAACACAGCAGCATTTGCAAAAAGACGAGAAGCAGATCATGTGGCCAGTCACTTGATGTCGGAATGCCCCGTGACACAAGATCTAAAAACAATGGGCCTTTAAAAAATTCAATGGTTCTTGTTAAATATTTTCTGAGAAAATATTCGAGCAATGCTTTGTCATTGCCACTTCACACTTCAGATCTCTGATTTGGCTGACAATAAGTGGGCTCGACAGTTAATAGCTCGGGTCTCATGCCAGATTCAAGTCTTTGAGATCCCAAGATGAAAAATTATTTGTAGCCTCCATATTTCATAGCTCTGATTCACAGCATCAATATTTCCTGTTGTCAATGTGAATAAAGACATTCATCTAGATCAGTGTCCATTTCATTAATTACCATCAGTCCACAGTTAACATATGCTAATTTTAAAAGTTACTTTTCAAATTGTAGACATCATTAATCATTATCAGAGCTAAAAAGAACAAAGAACATGGGAAGCCTTTTTTTTGTCTAAAGCTTTTGGTTTTTTTTGGCAGTATTTATTCATTTATTTAAATCGGTCAGACAAATCAACATTGGACTGTGTGCATCTTTTGCTTCACACCAAATGTCACATTATATCCCCCCTCCCTCTGGCCACCCCATATTACAGAAGCCCATGTGTGGTAAACTATGATCAGCACAAATTTAGTTCACATTTTAAAATGTAAAACACATTGCTCTGTCATACTTGCAAAAGTGAGTGGGTGATACTCAAGTATCTTCAAGGTGACCCATACACAGAAAGAAGTTATTTTACGTCCTGAACCACAAAATATGCACCAGTTATGTTTATGATCAGATTTTTAAATTGTAGAGGAATCAATCAACAATAATCTCCACTTTGTTAAGATATCTATAGAAGACAAAAACTGCACTGAACTAATATTCGTGCCAACTATTGGTTAGTCTTCACAAGCTGGCTAGTTTTAACATTTCTTTAACTAATCAAGTGGATATAGAGCACTGTATAGACAGCATGATGTCGCTGAATGATTAATAAAAACATGTGGGGGGGGGGGGTTCCCTAGAGGTCACCCTAGTAGGGGGGACTAGTGGGGGGGAGGTTCCTAGAGAGCAAATAATAAAAATGACAACAGAGAAGGTCATAGACTTAGGTAGCAGTGGGGAAATTAAAAACCAGAGCGTGTCAGGAAGGGGCAGAAGGTATGGAGTAAAAGGTAAAGTAATAAAAAGGGCAAAAGCAGGAACTAAGTATCACAAAACATATTTGAAAGTTCTCTATCTGAATGCACGTAGCATTCGTAACAAAATAGACGAGTTAATGGCACAAATAACTACATATGGGTATGATCTTGTGGCCATTACAGAAACATGGCTGCAGGGTGACAATGCTTGGGAATTAAACATACCAGGTTATTTAACGATCAGGAAGGACAGGCAGGAAGGAAGGGGAGGTGGGGTGGCTATGTTAATAAAGGAAGGAATCACTGTAATACAGAGAAATGATATTGGGTCAAAAGATCAGGATAATGAAACAGTTTGGGTGGAGGTAAGGAATAATAAGGGGAAAAAAACACTAGTGGGTGTAGTCTATCGGCCTCCGAACAGTTGCAACTCTGTTGGACGGAGTATCAATCAGGAAATAATTGAGGCTTGTAATAGTGGAACATCTATAATTATGGGGGATTTTAACTATCATATTAATTGGACAAATCAAATTGGGCAGGGCTGCCTTGAGGATGAGTTCATTGAGTGTATTAGGGATGGGTTTCTTGAGCAGTATGTAACTGAACCGACCAGGGGGCAAGCAACCTTAGATCTGGTCCTGTGTAACGAGACAGGATTAATTAAAAATGTCTTAGTAAAGGATCCCCTTGGAATGAGTGACCATAACATGGTTGAATTCCATATTCAATTAGAGGGTGAGAAGGTTGGATCTCAAACAAGCGTGCTAAGCTTGAATAAAGGAGACTATGAAGGTATGAGAGCGGAATGGAGTACAGTGGATTGGGAAAATAGATTAAAGGGTAAGACGATACATGATCAGTGGTGTACATTTAAGGAGTTATTTTACAACTTCCAAAAAAAATATATTCCACTGAGAAGAAAAGGGTGTAAAAGAAAAGACAGCCATCCGTGGCTAAGTAAAGAAATTAAGGATAGTATTCGACTAAAAACAAGGGCATATAAAAAGGTAGCCAAATCTAGTGGGAGGATTGGGAAAACTTTAAAAGACAGCAAAAAATAACAAAAAGATTGATTAAGAAAGGGAAGATAGATTATGAAAGTAAATTAGCAAAAAATATAAAAACAGATAGTAAGAGTTTTTATAGTTATATAAAAAGAAAAAGAGTGGCTAAAGTAAATGTTGGTCCCTTAGAGGATGAGACCGGGAAATTAATGGTGGGAAATATGGAGATGGCAAAAACACTGAATTAATATTTTGTATCAGTCTTTACAGTAGAGGACACTAAGAATATCCCAACACTGGACAAACAGGGGGCTAAAAGGGGGGGGGGGGGGGGGGAGGAGCTAAACACGATCAAAATCACTAAGGAAGTGGTACTCGGTAAAATAATGGGACTCAAGGCGGATAAATCACCTGGACCTGATGGCTTACATCCTAGGGTCTTGAGGGAAGTGGCGGTAGGGATTGTGGATGCATTGGTAATAATTTTCCAAAACTCCCTGGACTCGGCAAAGGTCCTGGCAGACTGGAAAACTGCTAATGTAACACCCTTATTTAAAAAGGGCAGTAGACAGAAGGCTGGAAACTATAACATCTGTGGTAGGTAAAATTTTGGAGTCCATTATTAAGGAGGCAGTAACAGGACATTTGGATAATCATAATTTAATAGGACAAAGTCAGCATGGTTTTATGAAGGGGAAGTCATGTTTGACAAATTTGCTGGAGTTCTTTGAGGAAGTAACATATAGGGTGGATGAAGGGGAACCAGTGGACGTAGTGTATTTAGACTTCCAAAAGGCATTTGACAAGGTGCCACACAAAAGATTATTGCTTAAGATAAAAAATCACGGGATTGGGGGTAATATTCTGGCATGGATAGAGGATTGGCTATCTAACAGAAGGCAGAGAGTTGGGATAAATGGTTCATTCTCAGACTGGCAATCAGTAACTAGTGGTGTTCCGCAGGGGTCAGTGCTGGGTCCCCAACTCTTTACAATCTATATTAACGATTTGGAGGAGGAGACCGAGTGTAACATATCAAAGTTTGCAGATGATACGAAGATGGGAGGGAAAGTAGTGAGTGAGGAGGACATAAAAAACCTGCAAGGGGACATAGACAGGCTAAGTAGGTGGGCAGAGATTTGGCAGATGGAATACAATACTGGAAAGCGTGAGGTTATGCACTTTGGCAGGAAAAATCATAGAGCAAGTTATTATCTTAATGGCAAGAAACTGGAAAGTACTGAAGTACAAAGGGATCTGGGGGTCCTGGTGCACGAAACTCAAAAAGTTAGTATGCAGGTGCAGCAAGTGATTAAGAAGGCCAATGGAATGTTGGCTTTCATTGCTAGGGGGATAGAATATAAAAATAGGGAGGTATTGCTTCAGTTGTACAAGGTATTGGTGAGACCGCACCTGGAATACTGCATACAGTTTTGGTGTCCATACTTGAGAAAGGACATACTTGCTCTCGAGTCAGTACAAAGAAGGTTCACTCGGTTAATCCCGGGGATGAGGGGATGGACATATGAGGAGAGGTTGAGTAGATTGGGACTCTACTCATTGGAGTTCAGAAGAATGAGAGGCGATCTTATTGGAACATATAAGATTGTGAAGGGGTTGGATCAGGTGGATGCGGGGAGGATGTTCCCGATGATGGGTGAAACTAGAACTAGGGGGCATAGTCTTAGAATAAGGGGCTGCTCTTTCAAAACTGAGATGAGGAGGAACTACTTCACTCAGAGGGTGGTAGGTCCATGGAATATGCTGCCCCAAAAAGCTGTAGAAGCTACATCATTACATAAATTTAAAACAGAAATAGACAGTTTCCTAGAAGTAAAGGGAATTAAGGGGTACGGGAAGCGGGCAGGAATTTGGACACGAGTCTTGGTTCGGATCGGTCATGGCCCTGTGGGTAGCGGAGCGGGCCTAGGGGCCATGTAGCCGGATCCTGCTCCTATTTCGTGTGTCTAATTCTGTTAGATTCAGGAGATGGTTCTGTGATAGTGGATTGGCGGTTAGGATCAGATCAGCCATGATCTTATTGAATGGCGGAGCAGGCTCGAGGGGCCGATTGGCCTACTCCTGCTCCTATTTCTTATGTTCTTATGTTATGAGTGAGGTGTAAGGTATCACATGAAAGCTGTTTATTGTGCAAATGTAAAGGCCAGGATTAACATTAGGGTAAAAATTCCTCTGTCAGTTATCCCATAGCCTAAATCATAGCTCACACATTACTTTGCCTGTGGAATAGATGATAACACACAGGAATTTAGCCCCATTGTCACGAGAACCTAAGTGTCAAGGAAGAAACAGAATTAAAAAGATAACTGGTTAAAGAAATGGCTAAAAAAAAAAGTATTGTCGTCTTCTTCTTAGGCAGTCCCTCGGAACCGAGGATAACTTGCTTCCACATTAAAATGCAGGACCTACAGTCTCGGTCACAGGTGGGGCAGACGGTGGTTGAAGGGGCGGGCGTGTGGGGTGCTTGGGTTGACGCGCGCTCCTTGCGCTTGCTCCTGACGAAGAGACTCGAGGTGTTCGGCGCCTTCCCGGATGCTTCTCCTCCACTTTGTGCAGTTTTGGGTCAGGAATTCCCAGGTGTCGGTGGGGATGTTGCGCTTTTTCCAAGAGGCTTTGAGGGTGTCCTTGAAGCGTTTCCTCTGCCCACCTGGGGCTCTCTTGCCGTGTTGGAGCTCAGAGTAGAGCGCTTGTTTTGGGAGTCTCAGATCAGGCATGCGGACGATGTGACATGTCCATCGGAGCTGATCGAGCGTGGTCAAAGCTTCGATGCTGGGGATGTTGGCCTGAGCAAGAACACGGACGTTGGTGCGCTATCTTGCCAATGGATTTGCATGATCTTGCAGAGGCAGTGTTGGTGGTACCTCTCCAGTGCTTGGAGGTGCCTGCTGTACATGGTCCACGTCTGAGCATACAGCAGGGTGGGTATCACTGCTGCTCTGTAGACCATGAGCATAGTGCTGGGATGGAGGTCCTCGTCTTCAAACACGCTCTTCCTCAGACGACCAAAGGCTACACTGAAGGCGGTGTTGGACTTCGTCATCGACGTCTGCCCTTGTTGACAGTAGGCTCCCGAGGTATGAAAAGTGGTCCAAGTTGTCCAAGGCCTTGTTGTGGGTTTTGATAATCGGGGAGTAGTACTGTGTGGCAGGGGCAGGTTGGTAGAGGACCTTTGTCTTACGGATATTTAGTGCAAGGCCTATGCTCTCGTACGCTTCGGTGAAGGTGTTGACGATGGTTTGGAGTTCGACCTCAGTGAGCGCAGACGAAAGCATCGTCTGCATACTGTAATTCGATGACAGAGGATGGGACGACCTTGGATGTGGGCTGGAGGCAACAGAGGTTGAACAGTTTCCAGCTTGTTCTGTAAATTAGCTCCACCTACTAGAGATGGGTGCTTCGATTACCACAAGTCCTACCCAGTAGAAAATGCGTCAAAGAAGATCTAGCAGATGTTCGGACTTTCCCCAATTTTCTGCGTCCAGCTCCACAATTGAATAGTGGGGCAGGCAATATAAACTAAATGGTGCAATTTTAAGAGGGGGTTCAAGAACAAAGAGACCTGGGAGTTCACATACAGAAATCTTTGAAGGTAGCATGACAAGCTGATAATGCGGTTTTAAAAAACATACAGGATCCTTGGCTTTACAAATGGAAGTACAGAGTGTAAAAGCAAGGAAGTTATGCAAAACCTTTAAGAATCTGGTTAGGCCTCATCTGGAGTATTGTCTCTCATTCTGGGCACCACACTTTTGGAAGGATGTCAAGGCCTTGCAGAGGGTGCAGAGCAGAATGAGACCACAGATGAGGGACTGTTGTTATGTGGAGAGATGAGATAAGTTGGTATTATTCTTAGAGCAGAGAAAGTTAAGGAGAGATTTAATAGAAGTGTTCAAAATCATGAAGAGTAAATAAGTAGAAAGAGTTTCCACTGGCAAGAGGGTCAGTAACCAGTGGACATAGATTTTAGGTAATTGGCTAAAGGACCAGAGGGAGATGAGGGGAATTTTAATGACACAGAAAGTGGTTATGATCTGGAATGCACTGCCTGAAAGGGTGGTGGAAGCAGATTCAATAATAACTTTCAGAAGGGAATTTGATATATACTTGATGCACTATCAATTACTCATAAAAGACGGAGAGTTAGGAGAGTAACTAAAAGGCTTTTATTAGCAAAGAACAGAGCATGCCTCTCGTGGTTGACTGGGTTCCAAGAAGGCAGGGGGCTGCAGAGCAGTCACCTTTATACCTGGGCCTGTGGGTGGAGCCAGGGGCGGAGCCAGCAGAGGCATGCATAGATACAACAGTGTGCAACAACAACAACGGTGAACAACAATAACAGTGGTTTACCACAATACTTGAAAAGGAAAAATCTGCAGGGCTATAGGGGGAAAAAGCAGGGGAGTGGGACTAATTGGATAGCTCTTTCAAAGAGCTGGCACAGGCCCGATGGGCCTCCTTCTGTCCTGTATGATTCAAATGATTCTATGAATTACAGTCTCAATACTGGGAGGGGATAGGTGGCAACATTTTTCTTAAGTTCCTGAAGTAGAAAGCTATTCCATTTCCCAGCAGAAATCATTCATTGAGAACAAAAATATAAAGAAAACAATAGGATTACAGTACATACATTGCAATCAATACATTTTTCTGCATCTTTGCACCAACAATGGAGCGCCTCTATATTAGTGTCATCTGCTTTAGAACTCCAAAATAAAAACAAGATATGTTCGGCAGCCATTATTTATAGATCATCAGGCTCACTGTTAGCTCACGTCAATGGAACCCATCGCAGATGGGAATAAAAGTCGGAAAATCTTAAAACGGTAAGGCAACATTCTGGTCACCTCAAACATCTGTCCATCCCAAAAATTAAGATCACCCAAGTTAGAAATGTCCAAAATCTTCAACGGTGCATTTCAGCAAAAGATATAGCATGAAAAGACACCAACCACAGCATCAGTTGTCAGGCATCATGGTGTTTAGTGCTGAAAAACCACCAGTTGTCTTCAATGATTGGAGTGTTATTATAAGCAAGACATGCATACTAAAGTCCATGCTCTCCAATACAAGCATTTCAGCACTGTTGGACAGTATACAGCCATACATACTTAATGACATATTACTATGAAAGAGTAAATTACATAATTAATATTAAGCGAACAAGTGAAGTACAGTCATCGCAAATGCCAGTCATATCAACCACCACTATCACAACAAATTGAACTCCCTTCCCTTCCGTGCCAAGGGAAAATCTGGCTAGACTATCTGGACTCGAGCCTTGCTGTGCTGGACCTCTGCCTGCTAAAGGCCAACTGACTCATCACATTTTCAGGTTTATTCACCAGCTCTCGTATTCATTTACTGCTAGCAACATTTAAGTGGTTACAGTCTCTTTAGATCATTTGTTGTACAGACCCACACACAAAATAGAATGATCAAGTTTCTTAGTGATTTGCCAAAGTAAATGCTTTGTTCATAATTGCTGCAGTAATAAACATTTTGATATTGCATTTACTCTATAATTAGCAGTTGCCTAGGAAACAGTCCTGAGGCATCGAGTTAAAATAGAATCTACTGAAACATTTGGTAAACACAGTATAAATCTGGATCAAATGTATTTTTGTGCCAAAAGAACCCAACACTTTCAGTGCATCCATTCCTGAAAAAAATTAGCAGATGGTTAAAAATCCATGACCAATTGTAGACTTCTACTTTCTATTCTACCCTCTCTCCGTCCCCTAATAAATCTACATTACAACAGTGACAACACTTCAAAAAATACTTCACTGGCTGTAAAGCGCTTTGAGACGCCCGGTGGTCGTGAAAGGCGCTATAGAAATGCAAGTCTTTTTTTAATAGCATACAAGGAAAAAATAGCAAAATCTCAACAAAGTTCTGAACAAAATCAACAAAAAGACATATTTATATGCAGTTATTCTCCACCTTACTAGGAATGTTTGTTCAGTTATCCTTATGCTGTAATATCCAGTTGAAGTGGTTACCATCATGGTCATTGCAATAAATCAAAGGATTATGACTAACTTATTTTTTTTAATGCAGATTTTTTTTGTTTAGGGATTTAAATTCAAAATCAGCAATATTCCTTTTGTTTTTGGAAAATTAACCAGTGCAACAGGGATGCAATGTTTGTTTGAATGTTGTCCCGCCTTTCCCCCTTTCAAGCTTCTACATGAAACACACCCATGTCACATACATACATACGGATCGTGGTGTCTGTCTGTCTGTATGTATGTATGTCCGTGCTTAACGCAAAAGTTATAGAGCGTACCTACACATATGTTATATCAAAAGAAAGCTTATGATTAGGGGAGTGTCATAGGTGTATTTACTTTTTGGTCAGACAAAAATTGTTCGGACACTATACAAATAACGTTAAAAAAACAGACAAAATCCGCTCATTAGCGGTTGACCAATCCTACGGCTCATTAGCGTTGAGTGACGTGAAGGTTGACCAATCTTACGGGGGGGGGGGGGGGGGGGGGGAGGAAGAGCGCGCTGCATCACGGGGGGGGGGGGGGGGCGTTTCATGGCGTGTGTGGGCGGGGCCTAATCCTTCAAACTGCTGTTAGTGCGGGAGCGCGAAAAACCAGAGACCGGAGCGGCAGGGGTCCATCGGGCTGGGCCTGAGGCGCTCTTTCCCCCCCTCTCTCTCCAGGCTAATCCCAAAATAAATGCAGCAGTGGAGCGGTGTCGGAGGCCCGCAGAGGGAGCTCATCAGGGCTCACTCGGGCCGGGCCTGAGGTGCTAGGCCGCAGCGGGAGCTCAGGCAGGCCGGGCCTGAGGCGCTAGGAAAAGAGAGAGAGAGAAAGAGCGCGGGAGAGGGGGAGAGAGAGAGAGGGGGGGGGGGGGAAAGAGAGAGAGAGAGAGAGAGAGAGCGCATGAGGGAGGGAAAGAGTGAGGGGGTGGGAAAGGGAGGGAGAGAAGGAGCGCGGGCAGGGAGTCTCCGTCTCCTCACACAACACACACACAGCCCGAGCGATGAGAACCTCCGGCTTCACCTACATCTCCTCTCTCTGGATCCTTTAAAAAAAAATTTAAACCCTCAATCTCGCCTTCTTCCTTCCTTCCGCCGCCGCGATTCAAACTTCCCGCCGACCTCACAAAATGGCGGCCGCCCTTCTTCACCCGCCAGGCTGAGTCCAGCCCCTTCCCCGGGGTGTGTCTTCCTCTATCTCCTTCTTTCCCTCCCCCTCTCTCCCTTTCCCTCCCCCTCTCTCCCCCCCCCTTTCCCTCCCCCCTTCCCACACAAACTCATTTTATATAAAAATTATTTTTTCTTTTTTCAATAACAGCATGCCCTCAAGAAAACATAACAGACTTGGACGCACCACTTCTGACTGGCGATCTCCATTAACAAAAAACGAAGTTAAAGAACCACCTCCTGGGTGCTTAGGAAGAGTTCTTCAATCCCAACAGTCTCAAACAGTTTTATAAACATGGCACAGGGTTCTGGAGTTCCCTCGGCACCGCCGGGCACTCCAGCTAGTATGTAGCGTAAAAGGAGGGACCAAGGCTAGTAAAACCCCATCCCACTTTTATCAATAAAAGAATGGAGTAATGTTTTAATATTGCCCTGCCACTTCTTTGGCAAGATAAATCAGCACAGATGGCTCAAAAATCTAGAGTCTATGATGAAATTGCCCGTATTTCCCCAGAGATGAAAAGGAAATAGAAAAAGAGAAAGAACAGTTTATTAGATTATATATTGCACACATACTTAACACACACATCAAAAGATGATCATAACAAGAGTCAAAAACAAAAGTCAATAACTGTTTTTAAAAAACACCTATTCAGTATAAGTAGGTGGGAATGAGAACCTGAATTAACACTTTGAAAAGGTACTTTGTTGAACAAATATGAACTTTGACCCCACCAGCCTCCACATTCAATGGATCATCCTCCGCCATTTCCGTCACCTCCAGCGTGATCCCACCACCAAACGCATCTTCCCCTCACCTCCCCGTTCAGCATTCCATAGGGACCGCTCCCTCCGCGACACCCTAGTCCACTCCTCTACCACCCCCAGCACCCCTTCCCCTTCGCCCAGCACCTTCCCATGCAAGCGCAGGAGATGCAACACCTGCCCTTATACCTTCCCCCTTTCCAGGGCCCCAAACACCCCTTCCAGGTGAAACAGCGATTTACTTGTACTTCTTGCAATCTAGTATACTGTATTCGCTGCTCACGATGTGGTCTCCTCTACATTGGGGAGACCAAACTCAGATTGGGTGACCGCTTTGCGGAACACCTCCGTTCAGTCCGTATGGGGGACCCCGAGCTCCCGGTGGCCTGTCACTTTAATTCACCGCTCCATTCCCACTCAGACCTCACCGTCCGCGGCCTCTTGCATTGTTTCACGGAAGTTCAGCGTAAGCTCGAGGAACAGCACCTCATCTTTCGGTTAGGCACTCTACATAGAGTTCAACAATTTCAGATCATAACCTCGGCCCCTATCACATATATATATATTTTCTTTTTTTTATCCACACTTTTTGTTTGGCCTTTTTTTCTTCCCTCCCACAGGGCAGCTGTCCTTCATTCTGCCAGCGCAATTCACACCCCATCTAGAGCCATCCTTTGTTCCTTAACCTGTCCCATTACCACCTCCTCTTGCCTTGAATATCTCTGAATGTCTCTCAATCTCTCCTGCTTTCTATCCCATCACTGACCTTCCCTTTTGTTCTTTCATCCCCTCCCCCTTTTCCCAGCCCCTAAACTTGCTTTCCATTTCCTGCTTTTTCCTCAGTTCTGACGAAGGGTTTTGACCTGAAACGTTGACTCTGTTTCTCTCTCCACGGACGCTGCCTGGCCTGCTGAGTTTTTCCAGCGTTTGCTGTTGTTATTTTGGATTTCCAGCATCCGCAGTATTTTGCTATTGAACTCTGTACAATTGGTAACAAATTGATTTGAAGGATAAGGGACATTGGCCCATAATTTGCGGTCAGCGACGAAGCAAAGGCGTTCGCCGCTGGCCCCGAAGTAAGCTTCCCACAAAGATCTCGATCTGTGGCGAGAAGTTTGGCTTTTCCGGCATGCAATTGAAGTCAGCGTAGTTTAGTGAGAATCCCATAGCTCGAGCGGCTGTGATGTCAACAAGCTGTCTAAGCAGCCAATCACAATGCAGAATTCTCACAGACCGAGAGCCAGGAAGTGAGTAAGCTCCTTTGATTTTAAGTTTTTTTTAAATATTAGCGAGCATAACAAACATTAGGGCTCTTACATGGGGAAAAGGTAAACCTGAAATAAAGAAAAACAAACTTTTAAAAAAAAGTTTAAGTTTAAATTTTTATTAAAATGGATAAATTTGACACTCCGCAAAATTGAGTTTTTCAGGGCCATAACGTTTGTTTAGCTGTTAAAACCCAAGTTACACCTAATCAAAAAGGGTCGAACTTAGAATGGGGTATTTAACAGCGGTATTACCACAGAAGAGCCAAAGTTTGTCAGTTTCCATGATTTCACAGATTGCCAGCAGTTTGGGGCGAGCGCAGTCAGTAAATGACGGACTACAACTTCAAGATTTCCGCGTTTGGATGCACACTCACTAAATCCTGAAGTTGTGGTCAGTTTCAAAGAGGTAACAACATGGAACGCTGTTCATTCGCGGTTATTACCCGTCCGGGCCATTAGCTTTTCCAGAAAATTGGAAAGCTTGAAACATGAGCAAGGAGTCAATATTATGCTGGTTAAAATTTTAAACACTTAAAGCTACAAGTAAGTTTCTCTTTTTGTGCCAGTATCACAGCAGATGATTTGGAATATTTACCCAAAGGAAACAAAGTTGTGTGCTCTCATTGTTACAACAGTATCAAAACAACTGAACAAAAGTATCAGAATATATTGGCTATTCAAGTTAGTTGATCTCAGTTGAACGGTGTATTTGCTATTGTATTGGGTTCTACAATACAATAGCAAAATACTGCGGATGCTGGAAATCTGAAATAAAAACAGAAAATGCTGGAAACACTCAGCAGGTCAGGCAGCATCCGTGGAGAGAGAAACAGAGTTAACGTTTCAGGTCTGGGACCCTTCATCAGAACTGGAAAAAGTTAGAGATGTAACAGATATTAAGCAGGTGCAGAGGCCGGGAAAGTGGGGGGGGGGGCGGGGGGAGAGGAGGAAAGAACAAAAGGGACGGTCTGTGATAGGGTGGAAGGCAGAATCATCAACAGCTGCCACCTGAAAAAAATAGGGGTAGAGGTTATAGTCTGAAATTGTTGAACTCAATGTGGAGTCCATGTGGTGTATGTAACCTGTTCCACCTTAAGAGAACTACCTTAAGAGATGTACTACTTTCTCTTGGCTGCTGAATACTGTAATACCGGTGGTGACCACACCGGTATATAAAAGTGTTGTGTAGGGATTTGCTGGGCAGTTCAGCCCTGACCTCCGAATAGTAAAGACCTGTTAAAAGTTATTCTTGTTGTCTGTGTACAGTGATTGATCCTAAACATAACTGGGACACACAGACTCAGTGGCGACGAGTCCGATCTTACCCTGCGGCAGTTTTACATCCAAGGCAGCTTCGTCCTCAGAACGGGCGTCGAGAAGAGGCATCCGCCCTCATCATCCTGCTGAGCACCATCGCACGGGAGGCATCGAGAACCCGGGTTAAAAAGAAAAATTCTGACCACGAAGCCCTCCATCAGCGACAGGCAGTGATCATCCCTTCTACCACGGTGGTGGGTAAGCCGATCAGCGACACGAGCAGAAAGTCGGCCGCGTTGGCTGTGGAGTAGGGGAGGGAAAACGGAGGAATAAGGGCGGAGAACTCGACCACGGCCGGTAAAAAGGGCCGCGCTGCAATCGAGGCCGAGAGGCGCAGCGACTGGGGCAGCTTAAGGCACGAGAGCGGCGGACAAATCAAACGCAGCCGGTGTAAAGGACCGGGCTGCAAGCGTGGCTGTGAGGCAAAGCAGCGTCGGGGAATTGAGAACCGCTGGGGAGGCGAGAATGGCAGCAGCACGGCAATCACCATTGCAGCCGGCGGGGGAAGAAGACAAGCGTGGGAAGCCGCCATTTTGAGAAAAAGAAAAATTTTAAAACTTGCAAGGATGCCTAAACATGAGAGCATTAATACCTTTGATAGTGATATCGAAGATTGGACCACGTATGTAGAACGCATGGAAGTTTATTGTAAAGCAAATAAGGCACCAGATGATGAGAAAGCACTAACCTTATTAAGCTCAATGGGTGCGAAGACATACGGGCTATTGAAGCACCTTCTATCACCAAATAAACCGGCGGATCAGACTTTCGCGAATATTGTTACTGTCCTGAAAAATCATTTAAACCCCACGCCGCTGATGATAGCGGAACGATTTAAATTTTACAGAAGAACGCAGCTGAAAGACGAAAGCAACGCTGAATTTTTAATTGAACTGCGTAAGCTATCGAAGTACTGTCAGTTTGGAACAGGACTAGCAGATGCGCTGAGAGATAAATGTGTGTGTGGATTGTTAAAAGGAACACAAAAGCGACTGCTTGAGGAGAATGATCTTACGCTTGATAAAGCTGTCACTATTGCAGCATCGCAAGAAGCCGCAGCAAGAGGCACGGCGGAAATGCTGCTACGGTCACCGGAACTCAGCACCAATCAAATGGTCTTGGGTACAGTAAAATGTTATCGTTGTGGAAAGACAACGCACGATCAGAACCAGTGCTGGTTCAAAAATCAGGAATGCAGAAAATGTGGCAGGCTTGGTCACATAGCTAAAGTATGCCGGTCAGGAAAGAAGACCAGCAACAAAAAGTCACCGCAGGAAAAGTACAGAAAGGTACACAAGGTGACAGAGAACAGTTCGAACGAACAGAAGTCAGATTCAGACTCCAGCAGTAATGAACTGGGTAGTCTAAGAGTACACAATGTTGGTAATGAAGCAGACCTCCAAACAATCTGGGTCACACTTCAGATAGCAGGAGTCCAAGTGAAGATGGAATTGGACACTGGATCGGCATTGACGGTCATGAATAAGCAAGATTACAAAAGGTTATTCCCACATATTCCCCTACGGGATACGGAGATTGTATTGAAAACATACACGGGGCAAAGAGTATACCCCATCGGGAAGATAGAGGTAAAGGTGGTCCACAAGGGCAAAGAAAGCCGAGGAATGGACTTATATGTGCTACCTGAGGGAGGTGCACCACTACTGGGACGGGAGTGGATTATTAGGAAAATAAATATGGACTGGCATTCCTTAAAAGCACTAACGGTAGATTCTGGTAAAAAAGATGTCAAACCTAAACGATTGTCCAGAATATTGGACGATGCTAAAGAGGTGTTCCAACAGGGACTGGGAACACAGAGGAATTACAGCAAACATCAAGGTTAAAGAACATGCAAACCCGAAATTTTTCAAAGCCAGACCGGTACCTTATGCGATACGACCTGCTGTGGAAGCTGAGCTGGAAGGGCTAGAACGTTCAGGAGTACTGTCTAAGGTAGACTGGAGTGAGTGGGCCACGCCCATTGTTCCCGTCATGAAGCGTTCATCGAGCAACAAGCCGGGGGAACCGGGGAAGGTTCGCATCTGTGGAGATTTCAAGATCACTGTTAATCCGGTGCTTCACACAGTGCAGTATCCGCTTCCGCGGATTGAGGATATCTTCATTTCGTTGTCTGGCGGGAAACACTTCGCCAAGATAGACCTGGCGCAGGCGTACTTACAGGTGGAAGTTGAGGAAGAGTCACGCCAGTATCTCACGATCAACACGCATAGAGGCTTGTACCGGTATAATAGACTGGTTTTTGGAGTGGCATCGGCGCCAGCAATTTGGCAGAGGGCCATGGAGCAGGTATTACAGGGAATTCCAGGCACACAATGTTACCTGGACGATATTCTGATTACAGGAGATGATGACGAGGAACACCTTGCAAATTTGGAACTGGTGCTCACCAGATTGAAAGAATATGGACTTCGAGTTAATCGCCAGAAATGTGAGTTCTTTCAGAAGAGGATCTCGTACTGTGGTCATGTCATTGACCAGGAGGGGCTTCATAAGTCTCCTGACAAGATCGAAGCTGTTGTGAAGGCTCCCGCTCCGGATAATGTATCCCAGTTGAGGTCGTTCCTAGGGTTGATTAACTATTACCATAAGTTTCTGCCAAATTTATCCACGGTGCTGCACCCGCTGAACGCTCTTTTGCAGAAGGGAGTACCATGGAAGTGCAGCGAGGACTGTAAGAGGGCCTTTCGCGAAAGCAAGGCATTGATCACCTCAGAGGAAGTGTTGGCTCACTTCAACCCAACGCTATCTATTCGTTTAGCTTGTGATGCTTCTCCATATGGTATTGGGGCAGTACTCTCACACAAGTTGCCAAATGGCCAGGAGAGGCCAGTTGCGTTCGCATCCAGATCATTGACCTCCGCTGAGCGCAACTATGCTCAGATAGATAGGGAGGCTCTCAGCCTTGTGTGGGGAGTAAAGAAGTTTAATCATTACCTGCAGGGCCAAAAGTTCACACTTCTGACAGACCACCAGCCGTTGGTATCCATTCTTAACCCTAAGAAGGGTGTTTCGGTGATGACAGCACAGAGACTCCAGAGATGGTCCCTTTTCCTAGGGGCACATCAATATCAGATTGAATTCAAAGGTACAAAGCAGCATGGTAATGCTGATGGGCTGTCGCGCCTGCCACTACCTACAAAGGAGGAGGCACCGACGGTTGACCCTGTTGAGTTATTTCACTCGACCATCATCGAATGTTTACCAGTCACCAATGCAAGTATTGAAAGAGAAACCAGGAACGACCCGACACTGTCCTGGGTCTACGAAGTGACAGTGAAGGGATGGCCAGCACATGGTGATCCACTGTTACCGGCATTCTCAGCAAGACGAGAACAGCTGTCCGTCTGTCAAGGAACATTGATGTATGGAACAAGGGTGATTATTCCTCCTAAGTTAAGAGAGAGAGTTCTAAAGGAACTGCATGAAGGTCATCTGGGGGGGAGTCAAGATGAAAAGCCTTGCTAGGGCTTATGTGTGGGGGCCGGGTATCGACCAACAGATAGAGGATCTGACGAAAAGCTGCTCAGGGTGCCAAAAAGTGCAAAATGCACCTCCGATTGCACCGCTGCATCCATGGGAATGGCCTTCAACCCCATGGCAACGTGTACATATTGACTTTGCTGGTCCATTCATGGACTCCATGTTTTTAATTGCGGTGGACGCACATTCTAAATGGCCAGAAGTGATTAAGATGACTACCACTACCTCAGAAAAGACGATCGCGGTGCTAAGAACGATATTTGCAAGAAATGGATTGCCAGAACAAATATGTTCAGACAACGGACCGCAGTTCGTGTCAGAAGAATTCCAGAAATTCATGAAGAAGAATGGGGTGAAACATTATACCTCTGCCCCATATCATCCGGCTACAAACGGGTTGGCCGAGAGATTTGTACAAACGTTCAAAAAAGCAATAAAGGCCATGAGCGAAGATCAGATTCCACTACAACACAAGGTGGACAAATTCCTACTGGCATATCGAAACGCCACTCATGCAGTGACAAACCAAAGTCCTGCCATGATGTTCTATAACAGGAGGTTGCGGTCCAGGTTGGACTTGTTAAAACCAAATGTGCGGAGGGAAGTTGAAAACAAACAGTTCCAGCATATAAATAACAAGACCACTCGGAGTTTCGAAATAGGACAACCAGTGTTAGCCCGGGACTATAAAAACGAGAAATGGCAATCTGGAACAATTCGGGCCAGACAAGGACCCCTGATGTACACGGTAGATATTGGTGAAAATGTAATACGGTGTCATGCTGACCAACTGGTAGAATCGAGAACAAGGGTCGAACCCATGGTTACGGCAGAGACAACCGTGGAAGAAGTTAGTGAACCTGAAGCATCTACCTCAGAAGTGAATGTACCTGATGATGATGTCCAATCCATAAGAGACCAACTAGATGAGTCACCCCAGCAACGAGAATCAGAGACCCCTGAAAGGCGTTATCCAACTCGAATCAGGAGGCCTCCTCAGAGACTGAATCTTTGAACTGTTTTGCATGAAGTTGTATATATATATATATATATATATATATGTTATTATGTTATGTTAAATGGGGATATAACTGTTAAGCTAAAAAGGGAGGATTGTGGTGTATGTAACCTGTTCCACCTTAAGAGAACTACCTTAAGAGATGTACTACTTTCTCTTGGCTGCTGTATACTGTAATACCGGTGGTGACCACACCGGTATATAAGTGTTGTGTAGGGATTTGCTGGGCAGTTCAGCCCTGACCTCCGAATAGTAAAGACCTGTTAAAAGTTATTCTTGTTGTCTGTGTACAGTGATTGATCCTAAACATAACTGGGACACACAGACTCAACAGTCCAGAAGGCTGTAAAGTGCCTAACAGAAAGAGGTGCTGTTCCTCGAGCTTACGTTGAGCTTCATTGGAACAGTGTAAGAGGCCGAGGGCAGAGAGGTCAGAGGAAGTGGAGCTGAGAATTAAAGTGACAGGCGACCGGAAGCTCGGGGTCACCCTTACAGACTGAACGGAGGTATTCCACAAAGCAGTAACCCCAATGTAGAGAAGACCGCATCGTGAACAGCAAATACAGTACACTATAATTGCAAGAAGTAAAAGTAAATCGCTGTTCCACCTGAAAAAGTGTGTTTGGGGGAGGGAGGTGGTGGTGGTCATAGACATCCCTTTAGTTCCTTCCTCCTCCCTCCCCCCCCCCCCACTTTCCCTGCCTCTGCACCTGCTTAATATCTGTTACATCTCTAACTTTTTCCAGTTCTGATGAAGGGTCCCAGACCTGAAACATTAACTCTGTTTCTCTCTCCACAGATGCTGCCTGACCTGCTGAGTGTTTCCAGCAATTTCTGTTAGTAGGGATTCTACAATTGGCCTTACTGATACTAAGTTGGGGAGGGAAAATCCCAATTGATCTGAAAATTCACACATGTGGACATCAGATGAGAAGATGATTGGGTTTGGTCATGATAGCCCAAGTGATTGAATAACCTTCGAATATTTATCAAAACTTACAAAGTCATAATGGGCACTTTTGGACAAGTTACGAGAGGACAACCAGTAGCTGTTGAACTGTACCCCATTAACAAGTAAATGCTTCAGAAAGGGGATGTGGGAAGAAAATTGGGCTTTCAAAATAGCTTTGTGGGTACATGCATCACTTGATGTGCAGGTGAGTCTAAGCTACATCATCTCGCCCAGAAGTGAAAGTGTTGCACCTGGTTTCAAAAGCCCCAGTCCAGGTGGAAGAAATATCGTGCTCCTGATTGCTATCGAGACAGAAAGTTCTGCTTATGATGATGGCTGCCCATGTCCTAACTCACACCAAGTCCTGTTCACCCATTACCCCTGTGCTCACTGGCCTACATTGGCTCCCATTTAAGCAACACCTTGATTTTAAAATTCTCATCCTTGTTTTCAAATCCCTCAATGGCCTCGCCCCTCCGCATCTCCAATCTCTTCCAGCCCTACAACTCTCAGGTATCTGTGCTCCTCCAATTCTGGCCTTGAGCATCCCTGATTTTAATTGCTCCACCATTGGCGGCTGTGCCTTCAGCTGCCAAGGCCCTAAACTCTTGAATTCCCTCATTAAACCCCTCGGCATCTCTTTCCTCCTTTAAGACGCTCCATAAAACCTACCTCTTCTGCCCCAATATCTCCTTATGTGGCTCGGTCAAATTTTGTCTGAAAACACTCCATTGAAGCACCTTGGGTTGTTTTACTATGTTAAAAAAGTGCTATATAAATACAAGTTGTTGAACGAGCAAGACTGAGGTCAATGTAGTGATAACTGGGATAGAATGACTCAAAAAAGAGTGAACAGTGTCACAGCTAAATTGTTATGTAGCTGAGGAGTTTCATTTCATCCTAAGCTTGTACAATACCTAGAGGGTCATTGTAAATATCAAAATTATGATCGAGACTACATTGTCTAGTAATGGAGAAGGAATTCTGCACTGGATTCAGCCTGTGTCATCACGCTTGACCTAGAAAACAGTATTACCGAGGACAAACATGAAGAATGTTCCATTAAACCAAACATCACCACTTCCCTTGATGCAGTGATGCACAAAAATACAAAATGTGTGTCAAATTAATGTAGCTGGTGGCTTGCTGGTTCATCAGTATTTATAAACATTACACAGGATGCGGGCTTACAGGAAGAAGTATACTCGTCAATAATGCATGCACATGAAATCCTAAAAACAATTACTATAGACAGAAGTTAGCATTCCAAAATCCATCATAATGCACAGGAACACAGTATTTTACAGTTAACTTAACTTTTAGTACTTGAGCCACACAGACTAGGAAAGTCGATGGTTTTATCCCTGTCTGTTGAGAGTTGAGAATGGTAGTAAAGGCATCCTTGGAGCAGAGAAGGTTGAGGAGATTTGATAGAGGTGTTCAAAATCATGATGGGTTTTGACAGAGAGAGAAACTGTTCCCGTTGGCAGAAGGGTCGAGAACCAGAGGACACAGATTTAAGGTGACTGGCAGAAGAAGTAAAGGCGACGTGAGGAAAAACTTTTTTACGCAGCGAGTGGTTAGGATCTGGAATGCACTGCCTGAAAGGGTGATGGAGGCAGACTCAATCTGGCTTTCAAATGGGAATTGGAGAAGTACTTGAAGGAAAAAATTTGCAGGGCTACGGGGAAAGGGCAGGGGACTGGGACTAGCTGAAGTGCTCTTGCAGAGAGCCGGCACAGACTCGACGGGCCGAATGGCTGCCTTCTGTGCTGTAAACATTCTATGATTATAATTGGTCTCAGCACCCTGGGTTAGACTGGCTTGGGGGGTGGGGGCGCGGCTGAAATGGTCAATGGTTCTCACTCCAGATTGTGATCCAGGGACCCCTGCTGGATGTGGACATCAGTGAGGATAGGAGTGATTTTGGTTGAGATGCACCCCATGCTGAATAGTTTGTTGACAGGTCATTGCTCCCCCCACCAATCAAGATTCAGGTTTTAATAATGGCCAGTTGAGTGAGGTACCAAAGAGCAACCACTACCTGCCACCCATGTAATTGTACCCTGGTACAGGATGATCAAAAAGAGAGAAAATAAAACATGTAAAGTGACCTCGCCTTGTAGAGCTTCAACTACTTGGCAGTCACATGCTGCCTGTAAAATTTTGTATTTCATTCGCCACTTAATGTGGCGTGCCAGTTGGTGGAGACATTTACAATGTGCAGCTTTGTAGAGACAAACTTAAGCCTGGCTATAAGCCAACTCATCAGTGACATTTCAAACTACAGTAAATAGAATGAGATTCTTCCAGAACTAATGTGATATGAAACTTTTGTACAAAGTAGTACTATTGTTGTGACTAACTAGTTTCATACCAAACAACAGATTCAACAGGCTGTAAAATGCTCGCAGTTGCCGATGAGGGTCGGCAGAAAGTCCTACACTGGGCAAATCTCACCCTGGTCAGGTTCCATAAAAAGAGAAAAGTTCCAAGGATGTGGATGGTTTATATCTTCCAATTATTCAAGAGTTATTAGGACTGAATCCTGAATTGGATTAAGGATAGTATATGTACGTATTGGCTCCCAACCAGATCCCAAGCTTTCCTGGATCTGACTAGAACATCTTAAATATGTTACTTCTTCCTCTTCACAGCCGAATCCTCATGCTAGTCCTAGATTATTCTGGATGGTAAGGAAAATCTTAAACTCCTTTTCTCAAATGACAAACCTCGTTTATCGGCCCCCTTCCTCTGCTCCAACATTGTGCGAGAAGCTCAGATTTTTTCCCCTCTATCTGTTCAGTTGCCTCCTCCTCCCTCACTGCTTCTAGCTCGGACCTCATTACTCTGCAGCTCTCCCCCATTGTCCTTCTCTCTTCCACAAGACAATTCCTGCATTCTCAAACCCTTCCCAACCCAACACGCAACCATCTCTCCTTTGCCCAGTTCTCATTGGTGCAGTCACGGATACCTGTCTTCAGGTTCTGTTCCTCTGCCCTTCAAAATTGTTATTTTATGTTAACATTTAACCTGCCAATGGGTGGATTGCTGGGTGTCCCATCATTTACAGACTGATGTATTCCAGTATTGTATCAAACTACAGTACCCATTGTTTAAGCATGGGTTAACATGCTTTAGAACACAGCGTGCTCAGTAAGAATCATGTTTCTCTCCCATTGGACCAACAAATGTTCCAGGATATTTGACCCCTGTTCCCTTTGTTCGGTGTAGAGCAGGTGGTGACCTCACTACTTATCCCTTTTAAGTTCATGAGAGACAACAGTGAAAATATTGTATTTAAAACAAAATATACATCACATCTTTACTATCTAGGCCAGTTCATTAAATATATTCAAGAGTTGGATATATTTCTTGAGGCTAAAGGGATCAAGGGATATGGGGAGAAAGCAGGGACAGGGTACTGAATTTGGACGATCAGCCATGATCTCATTGAATGGTGGAGCAGGCTCGAAGGGCTAAATGGCCTACTCCTGCTCCTATCTTCTATGTTTCTATATGTAGGCAACTTCTTTTTGGGTCAACACACCTTTCAAAAGAATTGCATCAACCAAATTAAGAAATTGAATTACCTTTAAAAGGCTTAGAGCTACATTTGATTTTGATCATATTACACCAAGAGTAGCGCCCCCCTCCCCAAGAGATACGGAGAGCTAAATCCTCCCTACATGACTAGTCATACTCAAGACAAAGCAAATTTAAAATGTGGCACCTGCACATTAGACTAGATCTGTTTACACGAAAAGGGTACACCATCCTTTAATTACAAAAAGCCACTGTACATGCACACAAAACATCAACAACACAAATGCTACTAATGTGTGTCGATTCATTTCTGCCCCTTTTACAGAAAGCTAATTCTACCCATATCACATACACAGTAATAGCATTTGTTACTGATCTGCTTGAACAGTATGGCACAAAGGCTAGGATTCTGCAGGTGATTGTGTGGGGTAGGAAATTGTGCTGCAGTTTGTAACACCATAACAAACATGAACTAGGAGGAACCAGAGCCACAAAAGTAGAACATTCATAAATAAATAACCTGTGAATTCAAACAGCACTAAAAGGTAACTGAAAACACTTCAAAAAACACGACAGGAAGTTGCAGCATGTCCTTTTCAGTTCTACAGCAAGGGTTCAAACCACCACAGAAAGAGAAGATTCGACTATATGTCCTTCCTTTTTTCTGCTACAGGTCAATATAGATGGTGTGGCATTCTATGACAGAGGCAGGGTGCGTGTGAAAACATTGCAAGAGCTCACTCAATACCTCAGCGTGTTTATTCACTAAATAGAAAGATCCCAGGTTTGATTCTTGATCTGGCGGTTATCTGACCTGTCAGGGCAACAGTAGGGCTCCCCTTGTGGAATAAACAAACGCCTCATGACTACGGCTCACCCCAGCCCGGAACCAGTGCGCTACAGTCATCAATGCGTACGCCCCAACACTGGAAGCCACAGACGAAACTAAAGAGGAATTCTACTCCAGCCTCGAACAATCCCTGTCCCGAGTCCCAACAGGCGACAAGCTGATCCTCCTTGGCGACTTCAACGCCAGAGTTGGAAAGGACAGGGAAGGTGTGATTGGCAGAGAGGGGGTAGGGAAAGCCAACTGCAATGGTACCCTCCTCTTGACGAAATGCTTAGAACATGGTCTTGTCATAACCAACACCTTGTTCCGTCAGAGAGACAAGTACAAGGCTTCATGGCAACACCCTCGCTCCAAGCATGGGATCTGCTAGACTACATCATCATCCGAGCGAGGGACCGCAAGGACGTCCGCATCACCCGACAGGAGCAGCCGGCTGCTGGACAGACCACCGCCTAATCCGCTCTGTCATCTCCATCAACGTAGCCCCAAAACAGCAGCAGCAGCAACAGAAGCAATGCCACAGGAAAATCAACGCTGGAGCACTCAAAGACCCTGCTAAGAAAGCCCTATTCAGCCTGCATCTCACAACCAACCGGACGACTCCCAGTGATTCAGAGTCACAGTGTCCACAGCGTCTGGTCTGCACTCAAGGCCTCCATAATCAGCACCCGTGAAGAGACGCTCGGTCACTCGACCAGGAAACACCAAGGCTGGTTCGATGAGAACGACCAGGATATCCAGGAGCTAATAAGCCGCAAGCGCAAGGCATTCCTGATCTGGAAACAGCAACACAACTCGAGAGCAAGAAAGCAGCTCTACAGACGCCTGAAGGCTGAGGTCCAACAAATAACTTGCGACCTAAAGAACAGATGGTGGGTGGAGAAAGCGCAGGAGATCCAGCAGCTAGCCGACAACCACGATGTGCGTGGATTCTTTAGCGGAGTCAAGACCACCTACGGCCCAAGCACCCAAGGTCCTACCCCACTGCAGGCCAAGAACGGAGAGGTACTCATCAAGGACAGGGAGGCAGTCAGTGCTCGCTGGAAGGAGCACTTTGAAGATCTCCTTAACCGCGACTCGGTCTTCGACGCGAGTGTCCTCAACTCCATCCCGCGGCATGCTACCCGCCACCACCTCAGCACAACCCCAGCCCGGCATGAGGTTAAAAAGACCATCCGACAACTGAAAAACAACAAGGCCTCAGGAGCAGATGGAAGCCCCGCCGAGGCGCTAAAACATGGCGGAGAAGCACTACTGGCATGAATACATGAACTCATTTCTCTTATTTGGAAGGAGGAGAGCATGCCAGGGGGTCTCAGACGCTGCAATCGTGACCATCTTCAAGAAAGGTGACAAGTTCGATTGCAGTAATTACAGAGGAGTCTCCCTGCTGTCTGCCACAGGGAAAGTCATCGCAAGAATCCTCCTCAATCGCCTTCTCCCAGTGGCTGAAGAGCTCCTCCCAGAGTCGCAATGCGGATTCCGCCCAATAAGGGGCAAAATGGACATGATCTTCACCGCACGTCAATTACAAGAGAAATGCAGGGAACAGCACCAACCGCTGTACATGGCCTTCTTTGACTTCACAAAGGCCTTCGACACCGTCAACCGTGAAGGATTATGGAGTGTCCTCCTCAAAATCGGCTGCCCTCAAAAGTTTGTCACCGCCTGCTTCACGACGACATGCAAGCCGTGATCCTGACCAATGGATCCACTACAGACCCAATTCACGTACGGCCCGGGGTCAAGCAAGATTGTGTCATCGCACCAACGCTCTGCTCGATCTTCCTGGCTGCAATGTTCCATCTCACCCTCAGTAAGCTCCCTGCTGGAGTGGAGCTAATCTACAGAACAAATGGAAAACTGTTCAACCTCCATCGCCTCCAGTCCAGATCCAAGGTTGTCGCATCCTCTGTCATTGAATTACAATATGCAGACAACGCTTGCGTCTGCGCACACTGAGGCCGAACTCCAAACCATCGTCAACACCGTCACTGAAGCATACGAGAGCATGGGCCTTACACTAAACATCCGTAAGACAAAAGTCCTCTACCAACCTGCCCCCGCCACACAGTACTGCCCCCCGATTATCAAAATCCATGACGAGGCCTTGGACAACGTGGACCACTTTCCATACCTTGGGAGCCTACTGTCAACAAGGGCAGACGTCGATGACGAAGTCCAACACCGCCTTCAGTGTGCCAGTGCAGCCTTCGGTCACCTGAGGAAGAGTGTTTGAAGACCAGGACCTCAAACCCAGCACCAAGCTCATGGTCTACAGAGCAGTAGTGATACCCGCAATCCTGTATGCTTCAGAGACATGGACCTTGTACAGCAGGCACCTCAAAGCACTGGAGAGGTACCACCAACGCTGCCTCCGCAAGATCCTGCAAATCCATTGGCAGGATAGGCACACCAATGTCAGTGTTCTCACTCAGGCCAACATCCCCAGCATCGAAGCTTTGACAATGCTCGATCAGCTCCGATGGACGGGCCACATCGTTCGCATGCCCGATACGAGACTCCCAAAACAAGCGCTCTACTCAGAGCTCTGACACGGCAAGAGAGCCCCAGGTGGGCAGAGGAAACGCTTCAAGGACACCCTCAAAGCCTCCTTGAAAAAGTGCAACATCCCCACCAACGCCCGAGATTCCCTGGCCCAAGACCGCACAAAGTGGAGGAGAAGCATCCGGGAAGGCGCCAAACACCTCGAGTCTCTTCGCCGGGAGCAAGCAGAAGCCAAGCACGTCAACCCAATAACCCCACCCACCCGCCCCTTCAACCATCGTCTGCCCCACCTGTGACAGAGACTGTAGGTCCTGCATTGGACTCATCAGTTACCTGAGAACACATTTTTAGTGTGGAAGCAAGTCCTCCTCGGTTCCGAGGGACTGCCTAAGAAGAAGGGGCACTATCGTTGACCTCAATAGAACGGGTGGGGAGAAAATTACAACTAGGATTCCCACCTCTGATCACCATCCAGTATTCTATGCAATTCAATACATTTAAATCTGTTGAAGCCAAATCTTGTGTTAAAGGCTATCGATTTCAGCATCAGAGAGCAGCAGGACTGAAGTCATGGGACTGGAGGAAGAGCACAGCAGGAACTGAGATTGCAGCAGGAGGAAGAACACCATGATTAGCTTGAAGCAGAGCTGCCATTTAGTTATCACCGCACTGGTGCAGAACAGTCAAAACTAAAAGAAATGCTGCATCAGTTAGTAACCATAATCGAACTTAATTCTGTCAGCCATTTTAATTCATATTTGGTTCAAGTGTTTTTATTGCACTTTTGCAGCATGCAAGCCACTGGTGACTTCAACCAAATTCAGAAAAACAGATTAAATGAACTTCCTATTTTGCATAAAATAAGCTTTTAGTGCGGCAAACTGCATTTGAGCTGTACTGAACAGAATGTATATAAACCATTAAATTATATAGACAAGAACACAGATTATTACTTCAAAGTCAACCAGGAAAGAAGGACCAGAGGACATAAAATTAAATTAGTGAAAAGTAAATGTAACAGAAGACATCAGGAAGACTTTCTTCACTAAAACACATTAGGTTTTGAAATAATCTTCCAGTTTCAGTGGGGCAAATGGCAATTACTCACCCTTGACTTTTCCATGTTCTTATGACCACTGCTTAAAGTATGTACATATGGGTACCTGGTGAGGGGGATCAGACTTGCCTGCAATGGTATCTAGTCAGAAAGCCTGTTGACACCCATCGTCAAAGATCACTCACCAATAATGATCATTTGGGTGACTGAAGAATGACTAGAACTCGTGAAATCATACCCCAGCCAGAAATCAATGCCTTCAGAACAGATGGGGAGAAATTAGCAAGAGGAGAATAAAATGTTGTTCATTGACAGCTGCAAGTCAGTTTAGATGGTATATCCTCTCATAGTATATTACACAGAGGATAGTGAAAGAGTGATTAAAGTAAGGTGAGCAATTTCATCTAAGATTTCCAGTGTTTTATGACAGAGGCCCTTGAAGTGTAAAAGTATTTAACTGAAAATCTAACATTGCAGTAATCCCATCTTGCTTTAAGCTGCAGCTCTACACCATGTTTTTTTTAAAAAGTAATTAGATTTCAGTAGTTTACTAATAAATCAAATCCTTGCTATGTTCTTTTCTGCCCCATTATTTCCCCTCCCTTTCTGAAAACATCCACTCCCTCATTGGGGTACATTTCCACAGTGCCACGTACCCTTAGGTACCTCATGCAACTAGACATTTTCACGAGTGAGCACAGCAAATGCCATTGCAGAGGACATCTGAACCAAGTCAAATACAGTCCTTACCCAGTGTCCACACATATGCTTATAGAATGATCAGGAGTGGAAACCCTGGCTAATGATCCTTTCCCCAACCAGTTCATTGCACTGTGGCCAATTGAAAGCACTAATTTAGTACAGATCAGAGATTGAATCGGAAACCTTCCTTGACTGTACAGCTTAGGGCCAAAGACTTGACTTCAGCCATCAGGTCAGTTCTGTTGATTGAATCATCTGGGATGTAGAAGAATCCAGCTTGTAACACTGAACTTTTACAGTATGGGGATGCCACGGTTTCTCTTTAAATTATGTAATGTCTTCTTTCATTGTGCTATTAAAAAACTTATAGAATTTTGGCTCATTGACCAAATTTGTGCTTACAAGTCAGAATTATCTCGAAGGCAATAGACTGGGAGAAGGGGAAGTGCAACGAGACCTGGGTGTCCTTGTGCACCAGTCGCTGAAGGTAAGTATGTGGGTGCAGCAGGCGGTTAAGGCAGCAAATGGTATACTGGCCTTCGTAGCGAGAGGGTTCAAGTAGAAGAACAAGGATGTCTTGCTGCAGTTGTACAGGGCCTTGGTGAGACCACACCTTTGGAGTATTGTGTGCAGTTTTGGTCGCCTTATCTGAGGAAGGATGTTCTTGCCATGGAGGGAGTGCAGCGAAGATTCACCAGACTGATACCTGGGATGGCAGGAATGACGTATGAGGAGAGATTGGGTCGATTGGGCTTATACTCACTGGAGTTTAGAAGAATGAGAGGGGATCTCATTGAAACTTATAAAATTCTGACGGGACTGGACAGACTGGATGCAGGAAGGATGTTCCCGATGGCTGGGGAATCCAGAACCAGGGGTCATAGTCTAAGGATAAGGGGTAAGCCATTTAGGACAGAGAGGAGGAGGAATTTCTTCACCCAGAGAGTGGTGAACCTGTGGAATTCTCTACCACAGAAGGCAGTGGAGGCCAATTCATTAAATATATTCAAGAAGGAGTTGGATATATTTCTCAAGGCTAAAGGGATCAAGGGATATGTGGAGAAGGCAGGGACAGGGTACTGAATTTGGATGATCAGCCATGATCTCATTGAATGGTGGAGCAGGCTCAAGGGGCCGAATGGCCTACTCCTGCTCCTATGTTCTATGTAGCGTTTTACAACAAAGTGGGCTATAATTAGGTCATCCTTCTCAGAATACACTCCAACAAAAAGTTAAGGAACAGGGATGGCATTGCCAAATTTTGCATTTTGTGCAAAAATGAAATTTTACAAGCATTTAAAAAAACTTTTTGAATTAAATTGCTTAAAAAACAATTTAATTCAAACTATTCCTCAATCAGGAAAAAAAATTGACAGGGGTGGAAAATGAAAATAGCAAGAAATAAGTGAGAAGTGTGCTTTAATTTGGGCATTGGCAAGATGAACGGTGGGAATTGAAGGCAGCACGCCAGAGGCAGAGAGATGTTGGCAGAGGCCAGGGATGGCTTTGGTCAGATCAAGATTAGCCTGGAGGAAGTTAGGACTTATTCAAGTGTCAATGATGGACAGGCAGTTTGAGAGGATAGCAACAGTGGTGGAATCAATGGTGGAGACAGTGAGGCAAGACTGGCCATCCAAACATACATTTGGAAGCTAACCCCATGTTTATGGGAAATGTCACCAAGGGGGGTGTGTAAATGACAAGGGAGCGGGCTGAACCAAGGATCCAGACCTGGGGATTGCCAGACGTAACCATGCAGTCTCAGGACGAGGTGGTTCTGAATTTGTACTGAGTGCTACACCAGCCCACCTAGAGTACTGTGTACAATTCTGTTCAACATATTAGGAGAAAAACATCGAAGCTTTGGAGGGGGTGCAGTGAAGGGCAACTAAATTCACAGTTGGGTTAGGAACCACAGTTATGAGGACAGGTTGCAGAAGCTGGTGAAGGGAAGGTTCAAGTGTGATCTGAAAGTATTCAATATCCTAAATAGCATATACAAGATAACCATCAATATGCAGTCACAGAATGCAATGGACTTTTCTGGTCCAGCACATTCAAATGTTCTAGTTAAGATTGTGGGACAGCAATTAGTAGAGGTCGAATTGTGCAGGAGAGATATTGGAGGAGGATGGAGTGGCTAACTGGCAAAAATAGAACCACAAACTCTATAAGCAGGGCACACTAACTCAAGCTCAGGAGTAAAGTGAGCAGTTTAGATTCAATTATTTCACATAGGTGGAACAGACTGCACAGGGAGATGGGAAAGATAGATGGTAGTGCAAATTTGAGAGTGAGCTAGATTAGTAAAAGAAGGGATTGGAAGTAAAAGGAGACAGTTTAGAATATAATGCGGCATTTTAATTTTGGAACAAATGGACTGCAATGGTCTTTTCTAGTCCTATATATGTTGCTAAATTTAAGTCTGAATTATCCTGCCATAGTTAAAGAATTTTATAAACAAAAGATATATCTCACAGGAAAGAAGAGGATAATTGTATAGGCAGGCTAGATGGACTGCTCCGGTCCTGTGCAAAATACATTACTAGGACAAAAACTTCTAACTTACAAGTGGCTCAAAATCTAAATACAGGAAACTTTGTTATCCGGAGGCTAAATGTCCAGCAAGCTCGAGCCACCGGCAAAAATCAGGAGCCATTTTTTTTCTTTTTGTTGCTTTTTTCTCAACAGTCAAGCTCTGCAAGGTCTGTAGCTAAGCAACAGCTTCAGCTAGAGACACTACAGAGACGCTTGCCGACTGTTTAGAAGCTGTTGCTAAGCAACAGGGTTTGTTGATTCACACGGAGCTGAAAATCTCCGTATGTTTCAACATTAGCGCTGGAGTGTCCGGCAGTTTTGAGGGAACGGCAACAGCTCGGTCCCGTCGGTGCCGGATAGCACAAAGTTTCCTGTACCAGGTTGCAAACAGTCACTCCAGTTATAATGACATAGCTTTCAATTATTATTACAGACCCACACATCTCAGACCGCCATCCTAACTACTTTTACATTCTAAATTCAGCAACAATTTGCATTTATATAGCACCTTTAACATAGTAAAACATCCAAAAAGCACTTCACAGGAGAGTTAGCAAACAAAATTTGACACCAAGCCACAGAAGGAGATATTAGAACAAGTAGAGAGGCAGGTTTTAAGGAGCACCTTAAAGAAGGACAGAGGTGTAGAGGGTTGGAGGGGTTTAGTGAGGGAATTCCAGAGCTTAGGGCCTAGACAGCTGAAGGCATGGCTGCCATTGGTGGAGTGATGAACATCAGGGATGCACAAGAGGTCAGAATTAGACAAGCAGAGATCTCAGAGGGTTGTAGGTGGAGGAGGTTACAGAAATAGGGAGGGGCAAGCAACATATTATAATGCACATCATTTAGATGTGCATGTAATTCAATTCCAAATAGAGCATCAGTTTGCCTGGACAACAAACTACACTCATTTCTTAATCATTTTCAAAATAGAAACTGCGTGTGTGGATTCCCTGATGACTCAGTAAGTAAATGCACCAGATGTGGTCCAAAGACATGTAGATCAGGACGGCTGACTGTGGATTTGTGCTGGATTAACTGCTTTCATCCAACGTTGTATTATGGGCACTATAACTAGCCTCCGTGCCTCAGCAATGGGATGGTCGGAACTAGCCAAAATGCCACAGGTTTGGGTTCAGCTGTGATGTCACCCTCCCCCTGTCAAACAGCCTAATGACTCACTATCTGGAATCACTCTTCAAGAATGGCAACTAGCGGGAGATACTAGAGGGCTGCTGGCACCCATGGAACCATGAAGCACCTTGGAGCATTTTACTAGGTTAAAAGGTACTATATAAATGCAAGTTATTGCTGTTGACGACTGTGCCCAGCAGAGGAGACAAAAAAAGGAAAATTTGTGCATGTAGCATTATGTACAAAACATTTGAGAAATGTACAGAAACAAAAATTTCTTCACACAACTGTTATTTCAGTAAATTTACATCACAAATTGCAATGTTGGTGCTACTGCAATCCTTGGAGAGCTAACATTTTAGCTGTGGAAAACATTACAGACCATGACTAACAAAAAAAGCCACGCAAGTTATTACATACACACAATACTGAATCCAGTGAGAGGCAATTCTCTCTTTCCACCCCTCCCCCACAGATCCCATTCTAAATACGCACTGCTAATGAAATTTAAGATCCCTAAAACCTCTAGGCACAGTTGTTAAGAAATAAATTAATTCAAGGCACAGTGCGCACTTCTCAATTCTAATCCAATACAATCTGGTGAGTTTGAGCTCTTCAGAACAGGAATTTTTGCAGTGAAGGACAAAGTGGCACACCCTTCATTAGCACTGTACAAGAATTTCACGGGAGGCTGCATGTACAGAAATATCAAATGATATATTTTTAACTCACAATTAAAAACTTTAGAAAATTGTCACAGGTCACATAACCAACGATGAATATTAACTGCTTTATAGCCAATCAAGAAACCATGATATGCACAAAGTAATTAGTTTAACTAAATGATTAGTCTTACAATTGTAGAAGAGAATATTAATGAGGAAAATTAGCATCACATCTCTATACAAGAGCGGACAAGTTAAAGGAGGGCGCAAATTGTTTTTGAAAACAGGTCACACTGGAACTTGAGTACGGTTGTATTCGCGACCATTTGAAACTAGTACTTGCTTAAAGCAATGAGAGTCTGGCAGACTCCAGTTAAACTACCGACTCCTTGTAATTTTTGAGCAAGGGAAAACAGCTCATCAGTTGCCAGTAAAATTTTAACACTAACGAATAGCCAACCAAACAGTTGGCTCTTCGGTCAACTACTTGGGGTCAGCTTTAGCTCAGAGGCAACGTTCTTTCACGAGTTAGAAAATTGTAGGTTCAAACCCCACTCCAAAGATTTGAGCACATAATCTAGGCTGCGAGATTGACACTCCCGAATAATTGTTCATTTAAAGATGAAGTTTGAGAGCGGCTCCTTAGCCACGGGCAGTAATTTCTCTCTCGCTTCCACTCCCAGGTCCTTATTCTCACTAGCGCTCAGTGCTTCACCTAGTGACAACCTTTCTGGCTGTCTAATTCCTCAGGAGTAGGTTTCTCTGTACAGGCCATATGTACAGGAAACTTTGGTTTATCCGGAGGTTGTATGTCCGGAAACCTCGATCTACCGGCAGAAATCAGCAGCCGTTTTGTTCGTTTTTTTTTCTTCTCGTGGCTTTGTTTTCAACAGTTGGGCTCTGGAAAGTCTCTCTGAAGCTGTTGCTAAGCTACAGAGACGCTTCCAAGGTACGGGCCGACTGTTTACAAGCTGTTGCTAAGCAACAGTGTTTGTTGTCAGATACGGAGATGAAAACCTCCGTATGCTTCAACATTAACGCTGGTATGTCCGGCAGTTTTGATAGATCGGCAACACGCCGGTCCCGTCGGTGCCGATATAACAAAGTTTCCTGTAGTTGGTGAGGATTTAGCAGCAGTTGTAAATCAGGAAGTTCCCAGGCATGATTGGAATGGCTGGCCTCTTCCTCCAAGTCAGCCCCTACGATTTGAAATTCAGAAATGCTTGGTTAGCTGTGCACACATATATTTGCCCATGAAGAAATAACAGGTGAGTGTAGGGCATCAAAAGACTTTGAGAAAGCACATGGAAGTGGAAACTACATTTGATGAGCTTTACCCAGCCTTTATCAAACTTCTCTTGCCAGCTTGCCTCCAAACTCGCTTTCTACTACAGGCTCTCCTTAACGTCTACTTATTATGTGTAATACTTCCTCTTCCATCGCTGAAAACCCTACGTTTGCAGGTTGTGCTCCTTTGTTTGTCCTTCTGTGGCATTGGTTGTATGCCACGTTTTACTTTGGAGGGAGAGAAGACAATGTTCTAGGATTGCAAGCATCAAGATAACTTCCCCCATACAAGGTCATGCAAGCCATGACAAGAGATGGAAGTTGCCTTGTCCCTTTAAACAAAGTGTTATTGAAGATTAGCAGAAGCCATTTTAACAGGCAAAATATGTGTTGCGAGTGGTTTTCAGTATAGAAGGTGCTTGAGTATTTAAAGAGGTTTCCTTTGCAGAAGTGAATTTCCCTCATAGCTAGGTTCTGAGAAAGAAAGACTAGGACGGTTAAGGAGGTGCGTGAAGCTGTGAGTGGTAGAGGATGTATACCGGCAATAGAGGCTCGGCTTACCTTGGCCACACTTGTGTGGTCATTGAACATTTTTCTGCATTGGGTGGCTGTTATTGGGGTGGTGTAAGTTGCACTGACTGCCTCTGCCACCTCCCTCCAGTCATCCTGCACCACTCTTTCATGGTGCCCATCAGACAGTCCTTTCTGGTCATTACTTCTGCCAGCAGCAGCCCCTTTATAGGTGCATCAGAAAATTGGAGGCCCTGCCAACAGCTACTGCTGCTTCTACCATCTTGGATAGACATTGCCCTTTAACTGGCAGAAGCTTTTAAAAGGCTGCACCAAAACTATATTTCCCTCCCTCTCATCAGAAAGCTACTGAAGGGCTGCTTTCTGGCCTCCAACCTGTCCTGCGTGGCTAATGAGGGTTTTGGGGGAGGAAAGCGCAGTGTATTCGTGACCGTTTCACATTGGCATGCATTAGGATCAGCCTGCTGAAAACTCGCTAATGGGAGGAGAAACAATATTCTTTAATGCACGATACTCAATTAATCACCTCAAATTGCTCCCAGCACTCAAAGACCTGTAATCGCCAGCACTTCACCCCAGCGTTACAGAAGCTGAAAATGCTGTCACCATACATAACCCAAAGTATGGAAGAACAAAACCAATAAAATGATACTGCAGCACATTTTTCTGTTCATGCAGAAATAGCACAAATAATTTACAGGCCCACGTTATGCCTTATTGCAATCTTGAGGGCATCATTTCTCAAAACTCTAATCTTTGCTTGTTCAGGCACTAGATCATTTTGGGCTAGGTGATGAATCATAATGAAACACAATTACAGGTCATTATGAATTTCACTCATCCAAAATCTTAAAAAATGAAAATACATTTGTTTCTTGCTTGTAAGGCAATCTTTAGAACTGTAACTGCAGTTGTTACAACTACTAACACAACTCTGAGCATTTTACCAGGGGAAAAGAGGTGGCTAACAATCAGGAAATGAGGGAATTTGGATGGGAAGTCCAAAAGGAGAAGAGAGACAGGTTTTTAGGAAGCAGGGAAATACATACCGAGTGTGGTTTGGGAAGAGAATTTCAAAGGAAAAAGGACACAAGAATTGAGGTAGGAAACGGCGGGGAGAAAGAGAAATTGCAGAATGTAGGAAGTGGGAGCTCGTTTGGGATATAAGTTTGGCGATGTAGTGGGGGGGGGGGGGGGGGAAAGGAGATGAGCGGACCAAGGAAAGGAAGGCAACCTCGTAAATTACCTCAATCTTGGAAACAAATGGGGGAATTTTTCGGGGGCTCAGCGGGCACGTTTGTGGTGGGTTGGGTGGAAATAAATTCTCTTTTTGGACAGCGGATAGGGAACCAGCTGCCACACTAGCTTCCCAGATGTTGGGTCTGTCAGCGCTGAACAGACCCGACTCCAAGCGGCAGGGGAGGCAATTTAGGTGATTAAAGAATTTGTTAACAGCCTGTTGAAGAGAAATTTGAGCTCACTAACATTTTACGAGGTCGCTCATGGGTTCCACGCTGCTCGGGGAACACGTCAGGTAAGGAGGTCGGGAGTTGTATCACCATGAACTGATCTCTTTACTTGACAGCTGCAAATGTGGTATAAAAGCTCCCATCTCATAGCTGTTCATTTTCCAAGCTCAGAAGCTGTTGCTTACTGCATTTGGAAGACAGATTGAGCTTTATGCAGGTTGCAAGTGTTTGGAGTAAACTCTGTATCCAGTGTCACCTCATTGGAGCAACTTCTCTCACCATTGACAGATCGCTCGGTCAGCTCAACTTCACCTGCCATCTATGACATCAGCATCGGTGCTCTTGAAACTATCTTACCTTGGTCCTCAGAAGCCCCAACACCAGCGACACCAACCTTCTCCACAATCAACTGATGCTACACAGAACAGAGGGCACCAGCACCCAACCACATGGCTGCCCGGGATTCCAGGGATGGCCTCACCATAGCCAGATTTACACCCTGGCTGCCACATGATGCACCAGGTTGGCACCACCCCATACCAACACCATAAAGCATCCCTACAATGCCCAAGCCATTCCTTTCACACTCATCACCATTGCGGGGGGGTACAGTTATGTCTCACCATTCACTGCAACTCACTAAGCCACTTCCAAAAGGTGCACACAAATCTGTCCAAGAACGCAAAGTGTTGAAAATAAAGATTTCAATGTTTGACAGCACATTAACAGAAACTTCACATGAACATTGGCTAAAAGACCCAAGTGCCTACCCTTGTGTGTGGTTAGTTGGTATGATTGGACTAGGGCGAGTGTGAAGGGTGCCTAATGAGATAGGGAAGGTGATAATGTAGATAGAGAACATAAGAACATAAGAAATAGGAGCAGGAGTAGGCCAATCGGCCCCTCGAACCTGCTCCGCCATTCAATAAGATCATGGCTGATCTGATCCTAACCGCCAATCCACTATCACAGAACCATCTCCTGAATCTAACAGAATTAGACACACGAAATAGGAGCAGGATCAGGCTACACGGCCCCTGGGCCCGCTCTGCTACCCACAGGGCCATGACCGATCCGAACCTAGACTCATATCCAATTTCCTGCCCGCTCCCCGTAACCCTTAATTCCCTTTACTTCTAGGAAACTGTCTATTTCTGTTTTAAATTTATGTAATGATGTAGCTTCTACAGCTTTTTGGGGCAGCATATTCCATGGACCTACCACCCTCTGAGTGAAGTAGTTCCTCCTCATCTCAGTTTTGAAAGAGCAGCCCCTTATTCTAAGACTATGCCCCCTAGTTCTAGTTTCACCCATCATCGGGAACATCCTCCCCGCATCCACCTGATCCAACCCCTTCACAATCTTATATGTTTCAATAAGATCGCCTCTCATTCTTCTGAACCCCAATGAGTAGAGTCCCAATCTACTCAACCTCTCCTCATATGTCATCCCCTCATCCCCGGGATTAACCGAGTGAACCTTCTTTGTACTGACTCGAGAGCAAGTATGTCCTTTCTCAAGTATGGACACCAAAACTGTACGCAGTATTCCAGGTGCGGTCTCACCAATACCTTGTACAACTGAAGCAATACCTCCCTATTTTTATATTCTATCCCCCTAGCAATGAAAGCCAACATTCCATTGGCCTTCTTAATCACTTGCTGCACCTGCATACTAACCTTTTGAGTTTCGTGCACCAGGACCCCCAGATCCCTTTGTACTTCAGTACTTTCAAGTTTCTTGCCATTAAGATAATAACTTGCTCTACGATTTTTCCTGCCAAAGTGCATAACCTCACACTTTCCAGTATTGTATTCCATCTGCCAAATCTCTGCCCACTCACTTAGCCTGTCTATGTCCCCTTGCAGGTTTTTTATGTCCTCCTCACTCACTACTTTCCCTCCCATCTTAGTATCACCTGCAAACTTTGATATGTTACACTCGGTCCCCTCCTCCAAATCATTAATATAGATTGTAAAGAGTTGGGGACCCAGCACTGACCCCTGCGGAACACCACTAGTTACTGATTGCCAGTCTGAGAATGAACCATTTATCCCAACTCTCTGCCTTCTGTTAGATAGCCAATCCTCTATCCATGCCAGAATATTACCCCTAATCCTGTGATTTTTTATCTTAAATCAATAATCTTTTGTGTGGCACCTTGTCAAATGCCTTTTGGAAGTCTAAATACACTACGTCCACTGGTTCCCCTTTATCCACCCTATATGTTACTTCCTCAAAGAACTCCAGCAAATTTGTCAAACATGACTTCCCCTTCATAAAACCATGCTGACTTTGTCCTATTAAATTATGATTATCCAAATGTCCTGTTACTGTCTCCTTAATAATGGACTCCAAAATTTTACCAACTACAGATGTTAGGCTAACCGGTCTATAGTTTCCAGCCTTCTGTCTACTGCCCTTTTTAAATAAGGGTGTTACATTAGCAGTTTTCCAGTCTGCCGGGACCATTGCCGAGTCCAGGGAGTTTTGGAAAATTATTACCAATGCATCCACAATCCCTACCGCCACTTCCCTCAAGACCCTAGGATGTAAGCCATCAGGTCCAGGTGATTTATCCGCCTTGAGTCCCATTATTTTACCGAGTACCACTTCCTTCGTGATTTTGATCGTGTTTAGCTCCCCCCCCCCTTTAGCCCCCTGTTTGTCCAGTGTTGGGATATTCTTAGTGTCTTCTACTGTAAAGACTGATATAAAATATTCATTCAGTGTTTTTGCCATCTTCATATTTCCCACCATTAATTTCCCGGTCTCATCCTCTAAGGGACCAACATTTACTTTAGCCACCCTTTTTCTTTTTATATAACTATAAAAACTCTTACTATCTGTTTTTATATTTTTTGCTAATTTACTTTCATAATCTATCTTCCCTTTCTTAATCAATCTTTTTGTTATTTTTTGCTGTCTTTTAAAGTTTTCCCAATCCTCTATCCTCCCACGAGATTTGGCTACCTTATATGCCCTTGTTTTTAGTCGAATACTATCCTTAATTTCTTTACTTAGCCACGGATGGCTGTCTTTTCTTTTACACCCTTTTCTTCTCAGTGGAATATATATTTTTTGGAAGTTGTAAAATAACTCCTTAAATGTACACCACTGATCATGTATCGTCTTACCCTTTAATCTATTTTCCCAATCCACTCTACTCAATTCCACTCTCATACCTTCATAGTCTCCTTTATTCAAGCTTAGCATGCTTGTTTGAGATCCAACCTTCTCACCCTCTAATTGAATATGGAATTCAACCATGTTATGGTCACTCATTCCAAGGGGATCCTTTACTAGGACATTTTTAATTAATCCTGTCTCGTTACACAGGACCAGATCTAAGGTTGCTTGCCCCCTGGTCGGTTCAGTTACATACTGCTCAAGAAACCCATCCCTAATACACTCAATGAACTCATCCTCAAGGCAGCCCTGCCCAATTTGATTTGTCCAATTAATATGATAGTTAAAATCCCCCATAATTATAGACGTTCCCCTTATTACAAGCCTCAACTATTTCCTGATTGATACTCCGTCCAACAGAGTTGCAACTGTTCGGAGGCCTATAGACTACGCCCACTAGTGTTTTTTTCCCCTTATTATTCCTTACCTCCACCCAAACTGTTTCATTATCCTGATCTTTTGACCCAATATCATTTCTCTGTATTACAGTGATTCCTTCCTTTATTAACATAGCCACCCCACCTCCCCTTCCTTCCTGCCTGTCCTTCCTGATCGTTAAATAACCTGGTATGTTTAATTCCCAGGCATTGTCACCCTGCAGCCATGTTTCTGTAATGGCCACAAGATCATACCCATATGTAGTTATTTGTGCCATTAACTCGTCTATTTTGTTACGAATGCTACGTGCATTCAGATAGAGAACTTTCAAAGATGTTTTGTGACACTTAGTTCCTGCTTTTGCCCTTTTTATTACTTTACCTTTTACTCCATACCTTCTGCCCCTTCCTGACACGCTCTGGTTTTTAATTTCCCCACTGCTACCTAAGTCTATGACCTTCTCTGTTGTCATTTTTATTATTTGCTCTCTAGGAACCTCCCCCCCACTAGTTAGTTTAAAGCCCTCTCTACAGCCCTAGTTATATGATCCGCCAGGACTCTAGTCCCAGCACTGGCCAAGTGAAGCCCGTCCCAACGGAACAGCTCCCTCCTGCCCCAGTACTGGTGCCAGTGTCCCAGGAAGCAAAACCCATTTCTCCCACACCAGTCTTTGAGCCACGCATTTAACTCTCTAATTTTATTTGTCCTAGCCAAATTCGCTCGTGGCTCAGGTAATAATCCAGAGATTATTACCCTTGTGGGTGGAGGTGCAAGGTAAATTGGTGTAAGAATGTGCAGGAGTAGGGTAGGGAAGGCAGAGTGATGGGGATGTGATGAGTGGCACAGTAGGATGAGGTTGAGTGTGGCTTTGCAGTAATGTTTCGTGATCTATTGAGATCATTGAAAGGTTTGCGCCACTGCAGCCTGGTCCTCCTGATGACATCCCTGTGCAATGTGCAACCAGGCTGCATTGGTCTCCTGAGGAGGTCTCTTCCGCCCATGGTAAGGGAAGAGAACCTCCCTGCATAAGCATATGGAGAGAGTCATGGGAGAAACTGGGTGCAGCCGTGCACCTCTATGCAGTGCTCGTCAGTGTTCACCTCAATGCTGTAGAACACTGACAGCACAACTATCAAAATCAATTTGCGCAGGGTCCTTTTAAGGAAACCGGCTGATGGTGTCAAGTGACGTCATCAGACCCGCTTCCTTCAATTGGCCGGCAAACGCGCTGTGTGGGCTTAACAAGCCCCATCAACTTAAAATCACGTTAGACAGCGGGATGGAGCCAGCAGCGGGGGTCACAACCCGCCACCGACCCCAGCCGCACCGGACTCGCCTCGGTCGGCGAAATCACGGCCGAAGAGTTTCACGGCGCTCCTCACATCTAGGTGTCAGATGAGGATGAAAGGAGATTTTATGGATGCTGTGTGGTGAAGGGGATCTTGGTTCTATTGTGGCCCACTTATATCTTCTAATTTTGGATATATTACACCATACAAATGATGCTTTTGGAAGATGCATTTTTGAGCAGCATGTAACACAGAGCTAATGCAAAGTTTTAACCTCTTTTATATTGAGTGATGGCTTGAGAATAACTATATACAAATCAAACCTCACTTTACAAACTATACTTTTGATACCTTGTCCAAATGACCATCTCCTCTTCAGCACGAGGCATTGAGGAGTTGTAGCACCATTACCACTGCCTCAAATGAGAGCAACTCAGTATTAACCAGGGGCTGAATCTTTCTGGCTTGCACAGAGCAGTACCACACAGTGCAGTCCATTCACGAAACAAACTACTTCCTGTTATCAGGAGTTCATCACATATTAGATTGACCTTCTGTATAATGGAGATTCAGCCAGGCACCGAGGGTTCTAATGTTTCACACAATAAGAAAGCCAACATCAGCACAACTTCAACGTAGTAAAAACGTCCCAAGGAGCTTCACAGGAGTACTATAAAGACAAAACTACTTGATTACCATTTATCCTATCCACTTTCAAAAAGGTTTCAGAGATTTTTGGATGAACAAAACTTATAAAATTGCACTGCTGCATATTTTTCAGTGAACCTTCGCCACAATTATAGTTTCTTCTCAGTTCAAGCAGCACTCCAGTGAAGTCAGAGTCGGAGAGCACAAGGCACAATATTTCAATGTTCAAACAGAGACAGCATACAAGAAATAAGAAAATGCAACAAGGAGAAAGACAGAAAATAATGACAGCAAGATTAAAAATACAAAGTCACTCTAGCAGAGACAAATCAGAAAATCCAGCAGACAAGATCTGTAACTGCAGAATGTGCTGGCCTAAGTTTGACTGTATTCCATTACCTATTTAAACATGCAAAATGTAATCATTTTCGTTCAAAATGTTTTTATTTCCAAGATAAACAAAACAAGTATTACTTACAAACTATTTACAGATAAGGAAATACAGACAACCAACAATGATACTGCGTGGTTACTTGTCACACTCTATCGTGCGTACTTGCAGTTGTTAGAAAGTTGCAAATTGTGACCAGTATATCTGGCAGCGGCTCTGCAAACCACCAAGTGCAAAAACATTATTCTACCTGTTCAAGCGAGCTCATGCTTGGAGCATACCCAGTCAGAGAAAAATGCAACTGGTCGCTGTCACCCCTGCTGCTGCCGCCTTGAGGACCCTAGGAAACCTGCCATACACAGGTCCAGAACACACAAGACCAGGTAGAAATCCTCCAACTACTTGCTCATGTTTCAAGCCATTATTCGCAGCTAGGAGGTGCTTAATTACTTTGCTGGGCAACACATGGAATTTTCATTTTGACTTGGCATGACTTTACCTGCTTTGATTTAACTGTTATTTTAGTTACTTTTGGTAGTTTTGCTTTGAGACGCATTGGGTGGGTGATCCTTTAAGGGGTTGGGTGTACCCTAATTCCTATGGGCCAACTTAAAATAGAACCCCAAGGTGGATCCCTACTCCCCCAAAAAAGGAGGCAGCGCTGCCTTATTTATCTTATTGTACAGCCGCCAAACATCAGAGCTTCAGTCGGCAGCAGTGGTATAATGGTAAAGGAGCCAGGTTCTATATAGCTACTTGGACTACACTTCCTCCCACCCCGCTTCCTGTAAGGACTCTATTCCATTCTCCCAGTTTCTCAGTCTCCACTGCATCTGTTTTGACGATGCCACCTTCCATACCAGTGCTTCCGACATTTCTTCCTTTTTCCTCAACCGAGGATTCTCCTCTACTGTGGTTGACACGGCCCTTGACCGGTGTCCGTTCTATTTCCCGCACTTCTGCTCTCACTCCTTCCCCTCCCTCCCAGAACCACGATAGAGTTCCCCTTGTCCTCACCTTTCACCCCACCAGCCTCCACATTCAACGGATCATTCTCCGCCATCTCCAACCACATCTTCCCCGCACCTCCCCTTTCAGCATTCCGAAGTCTCGCCCGAGACTGAGCGTTTTCACCCTCCTTCTGAGTCTCTTCTGGACTCTGCCGATTCGGGAATTAAAGGCTGACCTACCGTACAGCCGGCAGACGCTCCTAGACATCGGGGCCGACTGCGTGCGGCTTACACTCGGCGACATCGATCTGCCTCCGGACATCGCCCAACCCCCGGGACCAGCGTGGCGTCCTTCCCCAGCCGGAAGTCAGCGCAGACAACACAAGCAGAAGCGGGGTAAGAGGGCAGGTATCCAAAACAGGCTGAAGAGGGCCCCACACAAACCCTCCCTCCCAAGTATTTTCCTGGCCAACGTCAGGTCACTGGAGAACAAAATGGATGAGATCAAACTGGATCTCTCCACACAGAAAAGGACAAAGGAATGCTGCGCCATGATCTTCAGAGAGACCTGGCTGAACAACGGCATCCCTGACACCACCATCCAACTAGAAGGACGCACGGTCTTCCGCGCCGACAGAACTGCAGACTCCGGTAAGAGCAAGGGAGGCGGTTTGTGCATTTACACTAACAATGCCTGGTGCACTAACACTGATATAATTGATAGATCCTGCTCGGCTGATTTGGAATTCCTCATGGTAAGGTGCAGACCCTTCTACCTGCCTCGGGAATTCACGGCTGTTATCATCACTGCGGTCTACATCCCACCACACGCTAATGCCAAACTAGCACTGAAGGACCTCTACAGGGCCATCAGCGAACAACAAACTGCGCACCCAGATTGAGCTTTTATCGTCGCGGGGGACTTCAATCACATAAACCTAAAAACTGTACTACCGAAATTCCACGAGAATGTCTCCTGCCCCACAAGAGGGGAGAACACACTGGATCAAGTCTACACGAGCATTGTAGACGCTTATTGTAGTGTCCGTGTGTTGATAAAGACACTGAAGACAGGAGTTGGTTCATAGGTATTTACTAAGCAAAGTCTGGGGGGGTTCTAACGGATATACACAATATACAGGCTTATCTAGCCCGAGTGGCAATTACCAGCATTACAGCACACCTGGGGCTCTTAAAGGCACATACACTACAATTCCTCCCCCTTTAGCTAACCAGTACATCATCATATTTTAAGTAATTATTAATTACATGTTATAAGCAAAATAATATACATTGCTGTAGTTAATTAATTATAAGTCAGTCTCTCAGGAGGCTTCCTGACTCGGTCCGGATAATGCTTCGGGGGTGTAGTAGTTTCTGGTGGTGTAGTAGGTTCTTCTGGCAAGGCTGATTCGGCTTGAATGCCAGTGTCGGGTTCATCGGGTTCCAGTATCACCGGATCAGAGGTAGATATGGGTATCTCTATTTCATCGTTAGATGTATAGAGTTGTGGTGTAGGTTGTCCCTTTTCGGATGACTTTATGATTTGGTCAGCATGGCGCCTTATTATGCTTTCTCCGATGTCCACGGTATACATCAGTGGTCCTAGTCGTGTGCAGATAGTTCCAGGCTGCCATTTCTCGGTACGGTAGTCCCGGGCCAAAACTTGTTGACCTATCTGGAAGGTTCTAGTTGGCCTTTCATTCATGCCTTGAAACTGCCGGTTCTCCACGTCCCTTCTGATGTTGGGCTTGACCAAATCCAGCCGGCATCTTAGGTTTCTATTGAAGAACATCATGGCGGGAGTTTGGTTGGTAACCATATGTGTTGCATTCCTGTATGCGAATAAGAAGTTATCCACCTTGTGCTGAAGTTATGTCTTCATTACCCATGGCCTTGATGGCCTTCTTGAAGGTCTGGACAAACCTTTCAGCCAATCCATTGGTGGCGGGATGGTATGGGGCGGACGTGTAGTGCTTAACCCCATTGTTTTTTTAAGAACTTTCTGAATTCTTCGGACACAAATTGCGGTCCATTATCAGAACAGATCTGTTCCGGCAGCCCATTCCTGGCAAATATGGTCCTTAATACTGTGATGGTTTTTTCCGTCGTGGTGGAGGACATCTTTATTACCTCCGGCCACTTGGAGTGTGCATCCACCGCGATTAAGAACATCGAGTCCATAAATGGACCAGCAAAGTCGATGTGTACCCTTTGCCATGGAGATGAGGGCCACTCCCATGGATGTAGAGGGGCTTGTGGTGGAGCGTTTTGGACCTTCTGGCATCCTAGGCAGCCCTTGGTCATTTCTTCGATGCCTCCATCAATACCTGGCCACCACACAAACGCTCTGGCTAGGTTCTTCATTTTCACTCCACCCAGATGCCCCTCGTGAAGCTCCTTTAGCACTTTATCCTGGAGTTTGGGTGGAATCACCACTCTGGATCCACACATCAAGGTTCCTCGGCACACTGACAGCTGTTCTCTTCTTTGCGAGAATGCTGGCAACAGTGGTTCGCCATGTGCTGGCCATCCCTTCACTGTTAAATCGTAGGCCCGTGAAAGAGTCGGGTCATTTCTCGTTTCCCTTTCAATGGCAGAATTTGTTACTGGTAGACATTCCACTATGGTAGAGTGGAACATCTCCATTGGGTCTACTGTAGGTGCCTCTTCTACCGTTGGCAACGGTAGGCGCGATAAACCGTCAGCATTCCCATGCTGTTTTGACACTTTGTATTCTATGTTGTATTGGTGTGCCCCTAGAAAAAGGGACCACCTCTGTAGCCTTTGCGCTGTCATAATGGGAACACCCTTTTTAGGGTTGAATATGGAGATGAGGGGTTGATGGTCAGTCAACAAGGTAAATTTTTGTCCGTGTAGGTAATGGTTGAATTTCTTTACTCCCCATACCAGGCTGAGTGCTTCCCTGTCGATTTGGGCATAGTTACGCTCAGCTGAGTTCAATGAGCGTGACGCCAAAGCTATCGGCCATTCCGAGCCATCAGGGAATTTATGCGATAATACTGCTCCTATGCCGTAAGGGGATGCATCGCACGCCAGTCTGATTGGCAGTGATGGGTTGTAATGAGCCAAAACTTCTTTGGATGTGATTAAGTCTTTGCATTTATGGAAGGCACGTTTGCAGTCTTCGTTCCATTTCCAAATTACTCCTGTTTGTAGCAGTTCATTAAGAGGGTGTAGAAGAGTTGATAAGTTCGGTAAAAATTTATGATAGTAATTTATTAATCCCAGGAACGACCTTAATTGTGAAACATTTTCAGGTGCTGGGGCTTTTATGACCGCTTCAATTTTCTCAGGTGACTTATGCAACCCTTCCTTATTTATTATGTGGCCACAATATGATACTTGATTTCGGAAAAATTCGCACTTGGGCGATTTGCTCGGAGGCCCCGTTCTCTCAGCCTAGTGAGCACCTGCTCTAAATTGGCAAGGTGCTCGTTGTCGTTTTCTCCTGTTACAAGGATGTCGTCTAGGTAGCATTGAGTCCCCGGAATCCCTTGGAGGACTTGCTCCATAGCTCTTTGCCAGATAGCTGGAGCGGATGCTACTCCGAAAACCAGTCGATTGTACTGGTACAGGCCTTTGTGTGTATTTATCGTGAGATATTTTTTTAAGAGGCCTCTTCAACCTCCATCTGTAGATATGCCTGTGCCAAGTCAATTTTGGTGAAACGTTTCCCTCCGGATAGTGAGGCGAAAATATCTTCTATCCTCGGAAGAGGATACTGTACCGTGTGAAGGACCGGGTTTACAGTCACCTTGAAGTCTCCACAGATGCGAATTTTTCTCTGTTCTTCAGATTTATCATTCTTCAATGCTTTCTTCATGACTGGGACGATGGGTGTTGCCCACTCGCTCCAATCTATTTTAGATAATACGCCTGCCTTTTCCAAATTCTCCAGCTCTGCCTCAACTGCTGGACGAATTGCGTATGGCACCGGTCTTGCCTTAAAAAACTTGGGAATTGCTGCATCTTCCACTTTTATTGAGGCGGTGATGCCTTTCAAGGTTCCTAGTTTCTCTTGAAACACTTCCTTGGCGTTGGCCAAGATGTCTTTTAATCGTTCAGGTATGACGTCATCATCATTTTTTTCCTTACTGGTCACCGTCAGTGCCTGAATGGAGTGCCAGTCTAAACATATTTTTCTGATCCATTCACGTCCCAACAGCGGTGGACCACCATCTTGTAGAACGTATAAATACAACTTCGGTATTTCCTTGCCGTTGTATACAACAGGCACCCTTATTTTTCCTTTGGGGTATACTTTCTGCCCCGTATATGTTTTCAAGATAATGGATGTGTCTTTTAAAGGTATATGCGGAAATAGCCGCTCGTAATCCCGTCGATTTATGACGGTCAGAGCTGATCCTGTATCTAGCTCCATTTTAACTGGGGACCCTGCTATTGTGAGGGTAACCCAAATGGTCTGGTAATCTTCTTTGGCAATTACATTATGTAATTTGAGAGAGCTTAGTCTCTTGTTCCCGGAGTCGCTATCGCTCTTCTGGTCTTCGGAGCTACTGTCCGTCATCATTTGTACCTTTCTGTGCTTTGCCTTATTGATTCTTTTCCTGTTAGTGGATTTTTTGTTTCCAGATCGGCACACACGTGGAATGTGTCCCATCTTTCCGCATTGCCTGCATGCTTTGTCCTTGAACCAGCAGTCCCTCTGGTCATGGGTGGATCTGCCGCAGCGATAACATCTCTCGAAACCCCGTGTCATTTCATGGGTGCCGAAGTCCTGTGGCCTTTGCTGTATCTCTGCAGCTCCTATTGCACTGAAAGCCTTGTCCAGTGTTAAATCTTTCTCAGAAAATAGCCTTTTTTTGTGTTTCTACACTTAGGGGATCACAGACGAATTTGTCACAGAGAATCTGCCAGTCCTGCCTCGAATTGGCAGTGTAGGGTATCAACAATCTCCTTAAAATTCTTGTCCATCGGTTCGGCTGGAGTGATTAAGTTTCGTAACAGCTTGTATGTCTTTGCGCCCATTAGATCCAGAAGTACTGAAGCTTTTTTTTCATCTTCTATTCCATTTGCGGTGCAATATATCTCCACTCTTTCCACATATGTGGTCCAATCCTCTATCTCGTTATCAAAAGCATCAATATTGCCAGAATTAGGCATCTCAGAAAAGATATGGCGCTTCCCGCGCTTTTCTTTCTTTTCTGTAGAAAAGATATGGTGCTTCCCGCGCTTTCCCGCCGCTGCTGCCGATGACAACGCTGTTTCCCGTGGTTTCCATTCTTTTTTTTTTTTTTTTTAATTTTTTTTTATTTACAGTTGGAGGCTCGTTCCCGCCGGACTCGCTCTGTAGGTCTGAACGCCGACCTGCTTGCAGCCGCGCCGGCCGTCTCCCGAGTGCTCCCTCCCAGTCCGTTATTGCTTGCCTCCGATTTCGCTGCCTGTCTCAGCTGTAGAGCCAGCCGCTGGAGCCCCAGCCTGACGCCCAGGAAGGATTAGCGCAGTACCTGCCACCAGCTTGGCCAGCTGGTGAAACCACAGCTTCTCTCACTTCCTTGTGTCTTCTAGACGCCCGAGGAATCGATGTCCTTGAGGTGCTGCCGAATTGCAGGTAAGTCCGTTTCCACTTCGTCGCCACTGTAGTGTCCGTGTGTTGATAAAGACACTGAAGACAGGAGTTGGTTCATAGGTATTTACTAAGCAAAGTCTGGGGGGGGGGGGGGGGGGTTCTAACGGATATACACAATATACAGGCTTATATAGCCCGAGTGGCAATTACCGGCATTACAGCACACCTGGGGCTCTTAAAGGCACATACACTACACTTACAAGGCCATTCCCTGCCCCCACCTTGGGAAGTCTGACCACCTCTCCCTGTTTCTAGCCCCGGCATACAAACCGCTCATCAAAAGAGGGAGAACATCAGTGAGAGCAGTGAAAGTATGGCCAGAGGGGGCAGTATCGGAGCTTCAGGACTGCTTCGAACGCACTGATTGGGGTATGTTTGCCCATAATGACATCGAGGAATACGCATCCACTGTGCTATTCTACATCAACAGCTGCGTCGAGGTCGTCACGACCCATAAAAATATCAGGACATACCCCAACCAGAAACCCTGGATGAACGGAGAGGTCCGCTCACTGTTGAAAGCACGCGACGCAGCATTTAAATCTGGTGACGCGGCGGCTTACAGTGCAGCTAGGACCAACCTAAAAAAGGGTATCAGGACTGCCAAAAGGAAACAGACACTGCGGATAGAGGATCACTACTACAACAACTCGGACCCCCGGCGCATGTGGCAAGGCATCCAGTCCATCACTGACTACAAAGGCAAAAACACCAGTCCCCCGGTTAGCGATGCCTCCCTTCCAGAGGAGCTTAACAACTTCTACGCTCACTTCGACAGGGACAACAGGGAGCCGGCTACCAAAGCCTTGCCACCCCCGGAAGACCAGGTGCTCACTCTGTCAACCTCCGACATAAGGGGTGTTCTACGCGGAGTGAACACACGAAAGGCTGCTGGACCGGATAGCATCCCTGGACAGGTACTCAAGGAATGTGCTGATCAGCTGGCTGATGTCTTCACCGCCATCTTCAATCAGTCATTGGCCCAGGCAGTAGTCCCTACATGCTTCAAGACCGCTACCATTATTCCTGTGCCAAAACAAGCAGCTGTGACGTGCCTGAACGACTATCGACCTGTCGCACTCACACCCATCATAATGAAGTGTTGAGAGAGACTGGTCTTAGCCCACATCAAAGCCAGTGTTCCTGCCTCCCTTGACCAACACCAGTTTGCCTATCGTGCAAACAGATCAACGGAGGATGCAATCACAACTGCTCTACACTCGGCACTGAATCACCTAGATGGTAAGGAGACCTACGTCAGAATGCTGTTCATAGACTACAGCTCAGCATTCAACACTATCGTCCCCAACAAGCTGGCCACCAAACTCCAAACTCTTGGCCTGAGCACTTCCCTCTGCAACTGGACCCTGGACTTCCTAACAAACAGACCCCAGTCTGTCAAATTAGGTAACCACACCTCCCCCCGCCCCTGACCCTGAACACAGGGGGCCCCACAAGGATGTGTGCTGAGCCCCCTCCTCTACTCCCTCTTCACCCACGACTGTGTGGCTGTTAATGGTTCCAATACCATCCTCAAGTTTGTGGATGACACCACGGTAGTAGGCCAGATCACCAACAACGATGAGTCAGCCTACAGGGAGGAGGTCCAGCATCTCGTGAAGTGGTGCACCGATAACAACCTGGCCCTTAACACCAAGAAAACAAAAGAAATCATTGTGGACTTCAGGAAGTCAAAGGCGGAAGTCACACCCCCATCCACATCAATGGGGCTGTGGTGGAAAGGGTGGACAGCTTTAAGTTCCTCGGAATCCACATCACGGAAGACCTCTCCTGGTCCCTCAACACCTCCTCTCTGGTGAAGAAGGCCCAGCAGCGCCTATATTTCCTAAGGAGGCTGAAGGGATGTAATCTGTCACCCCTGATCCTCTCGAACTTTTACCGCTGCACTATAGAGAGCATCCTGACAAACTGTATCACAGTATGGTATGGCAGCTGTAGTTACTATGACCGGAAAGTCCTGCAGCGGGTAGTCAAAACTGCCCAACGCATTACCGGCACCCGACCATAGAGCACATATACCAGAAACGCTGTCTACGGAGGTCACGGTCCATCATCAAAGACCCTACCCACCCCAGCCACAGTCTGTTCGCCCTCCTGCCATCTGGGAGACGCTACAGATGCATTCGCACCCGTACGACCAGATTTAGGAACAGCTTCTTTCCCAGGGCTGTCATCCTACTGAACTCCACAAATAAACTCTAAAGCCTGCACATCTGCCAATGCACTTTATTATGGTTATATTTATGTTAATATACTACAAGCCAAATGTATGTTGAATGTTTAAATGTCTTAATCCAAATGTACACTCTCGGGAGCCGCAAGCCTACATTTCGTTGTACTGCACTTGTGCACTAACAATGACAATAAAAGTTGATTTGAAGGGACCAGACCCTCCGCGACACCCTGGTCCACTCCTCAATCACCCCCAACAGCCCTTCTCCTTCACCTGGCACCTTACATAAGAACATAAGAAGTAGGAGCAGGAGTAGGCCATCCGGCCCCTCGGGCCTGCTCCGCCATTCAATAGGATCATAGCTGATCCAAATCTAGACTCACATCCACTTCCCTGCCCTCTCCCCGTAACCCCTAATTCCCTTATCTGCTCGGAAACTGTCTATCTCCATTTTAAATTTATTTAATGTTGCAGCTTCCACAGCTCTCTGGGGCAGCAAATTCCATAGATTTACTACCCTCCGAGTGAAGAAGTTTCTCCTCATCTCAGTTTTGAAAGGGCAGCCCCTTATTCTTAGATTATGCCCCCTAGTTCTAGTCTCACCCATCAGTGGAAACATCCTCACCGCATCCACCCGATCAAGCCCCCTCACAATCTTATAATGTTTCGATAAGATCGCCTCTCATTCTTCTGAACTCCAATGAGTAGAGTCCCAACCTACTCAACCTTCCCTCATACGTCAACCCCCTCATCTCCGGAATCAACCAAGTGAACCTTCTCTGAACTGCCTCGAGAGCAAGTATATCTTTTCTTAAATATGGAAACCAAAACTGCACGCAGTATTCCAGGTGTGGCCTCACCAATACCCTGTATAACTGCAGCAAGACTTCCTTGTTTTTATACTCCATCCCCCTTGCAATAAAAGCCAAGATTCCATTGGCCTTCCTGATCACCTGCTGCACCTGCATACTAACTTCTTGTGTTTCATGCACCAGGACCCCCAGATCCCTTTGTACTGTAGCACTTTGCAGTTTCTCTCCATTTAGATAATAACTTGCTCTTTGATTTTTTCTGCCAAAGTGCATAACCTCACACTTTCCAACATTATATTGCATCTGCCAAATCTCTGCCCACTTAGCCTGTCTATGTCCTTTTGCAGGTTTTTTATGTCCTCCTCACTCACTGCTTTCCCTCCCATCTTTGTATCGTCGGCAAACTTGGATATGTTGCACTCAGTCCCTTCCTCCAAATCGTTAATATAGATTGTAAAGAGTTGGGGTCCCAGCACTGACCCCTGCGGAACACCACTAGTTACTGATTGCTAGCCCGAGAATGAACCATTTATCCCAACTCTTTGTTTTCTGTTAGATAGCCAATCTTCCACCCATGCCAGTATATTACCCCCAATCCCATGATTTCTTATCTTGATCAGTAATCTTTTGTGTGGAACCTTGTCAAATGCCTTTTGGAAGTCCAAATACACTACATCCACTGGTTCCCCTTTATCCACCCTGTATGTTACATCCTCAAAGAATTTGAGCAAATTTGTCAAACATGACTTCCCCTTCATAAAACCATGCTGACTCTGTCCTATTAAATTATGTTTATCCAAATGCTCTGTTACTGTTTCCTTAATAATGGACTCCAACATTTTGCCAACCTTCCCATGCAAGCGCAGGAGGATGCCCTTTTAACTCCTCCCTGCCCACTGTCCAGGGCCCCAAACACCCCTTCCAGGTGAAACAGCGATTTACTTGTACTTCTTGCAATCTAGTATACTGTATTCGCTGCTCACAATGCAGTCTCCTCTACAGTGGGGAGACCAAACGCAGATTGGGCGACCGCTTTGCAGAACACCTCCGTTCAGTCCGTAAGGGTGACCCTGAGCTTCCGGTCACCTGTCACTAATTCTCCACTTCACTCCCACTCCGAGCTCTCTGTCCTCGGCCTATTATACTGTTCCAATGAAGCTCAACGTAAGCTCGGGGGACAGCACCTCATCTTCCGATTAGGCACTTTACAGCCTTCCGGACTCAACATAGAGTTCAACAATTTCAGATAATAATCCCTGCCCCCATTTTTCATGCAGTATGATTTTGCCATTCCCATTTGCAACATTTTCACAGCATGTTCTTTCAATTCCTTCCTCCCCTCCGAACCCCCCGCCACCCCCCCCACCCCACCTCTCTGCACCTGCTTAATATGTTACATTTCCAGCTTTTTCCAGTTCTGATGAAGGGTCCCAGACCTGAAACGTTAACCCTGTTTCTCTCTCCACGGATGCTGCCTGGCCTGCTGAGTATTTCCAGCATTTTCTGTTGTTATTTCTATATTGCTTTCCTCACATTGCCAGAATATCTGATCCAGTTTTGCTCCCAATTATTTTTCAAAGCCCACTTAGACTTTATCTGACCCTCTATTTCTTGTGCATGAATAAAAGCATACACAGCTGACCAGGTAAGGCTCCATCATTAATAAATTAAATAAAAACCTCTAACAGATTTTAAAAAGACCACTAAACTTACAGTAGTCACTCTCCTACAGAAGCTTTGAACATTTTTCACTACTACCTAATAATATTGTCCCTCTATATTTGGGACAGTTTATAATACAATCTTGCTGGGTAAAATGAGCGAGCGCATTTCCTACATCTTTACCAGCATTAATGCACAATATATTGCATATTATAACAAAGTTGCTAGTTTCTTTATTGGGATTTTGCCTGTCATCAAATAAATAAATCCGTTTAGAGCCATATCAGACCGGTTTAATTGTGCTTATAATCGGACTCCAAGGAGCTCATTTTCTTTATATTTCTGTCCATTCATCCAGAACCTCTACAGCTTACAGCAAAACACATACTCGAATCTGCATTCGTACTGATTAATGGCCCTGAACGAACATTTCCAGCCCTCACCCCAGCAGATCAACATTATACGACCTAATTCGTATCAGAGCAAAGTAAGCGGGTGGTGCAATTCTGAGTGGAAAGGCATCAAGGAGCGGCAGTTCCTCCACGACCACACACAAAAAACATAGGGGCATACCGAATGCCAGACTAGCATTTCCTGCTACCGCTCCCCACCCCACACATAAAAATACTTAGAGCTATCAACAAGAATGACACAGAAGGGCTTTGAAAATAACCAAGGAATTAAAGAATATCTATTAAACTAAAATGTGTGTGTCACAATGACACTTGCCAGATCCATGGACTCAATCCAAGACTACAAGACACCTCTCCCAAAAACACAGGTAAAACCAAACTGACATTCTCCCCCTGTTGTACACTCACTCAGAGGCAGACTGACCCCATTGCAACCACACACAGATCGAAACAAACCACTCAGGGTATAAACAAATTACCACAACATTGGATCAGTCTACACCACGCACACTTGGGGTGAGGTCTGACGCCAGGCGGTGCCCCCACCGGTACATTCAGGGCGAGACCAGACCACTTCCTCCAGAATTACACACACAAGGCAACAGAAAATGTTTATTCCACTGCCATGAGACCATGCCCCACCTATGCCCTCCTCCAGACACACACTTGGGTATAACATAGAAGATAGGAGCAGGAGTAGGCCATTCGGCCCCGCGAGCCTGCTCCGCCATTCAATTCAATCATGGCTGATCATCCAAATTCAGTACCCGGTCCCTGCTTTCTCCCCATACCCTTTGATCCCTTTAGCCTTAAGAAATATATCTAATTCTTTCTTGAATATATTTAATGAACTGGCCTCCACCGCCTTGTGTGGTAGAGAATTCCACAGGTTCACCACTCTCTGGGTGAAGAAATTCCTCCTCATTTCTGTCCTAAATGGCCTACCCTTTATCTTTAGACTGTGACCCCTGGTTCTGGACTCCCCGACTAGTCTGTCCAGTCCTGTCAGAATTTTATAAGTTTCAATGAGATCACCGCTCATTCTTCTAAACTCCAGTGAGTACAAGCCCAATCGACCCAATCTCTCCTCATACGTCATTCCTGCCACCCCAGGTATCAGCCTGGTGAATCTTCGCTGAACTCCTTCCATGGCAAGAACATCCTTCCTCAGATAAGGCGACCAAAACTGCACACAATACTCAAGGTGCGGTCTCACCAAGGCCCTGTACAACTGCAGCAAGACAGCCTTGCTCCTGTACTCAAACCCTTTCGCTATGAAGGCCAACATACCATTTGCCTTCTTAACCGCCTGCTGCACCTGCATGCTTACCTTCAGCGACTGGTGCACAAGGACACCCAGGTCTTGTTGCACTTCCCCTTCTCCCAATCTATTGCCATTTAGATAATAATCTGCCTTCCTGTTTCTGCCACCAAAGTGGACAACCTCACATTTATCCACATTATATTGCATCTGCCATGTTTCTGCCCAATCACCCAACATGTCCAAATCATCCTGGAATTTCTCAACATCTTCCTCACAGCACACACACCCACCCAGCTGTGTCGTCTGCAAATCTGGAGATATTACATCTAGTTCCCTTGTCTAGATCATTAATATATATTGTGAATAGCTGGGGTCCAAGGACCGATCCCTGCGGTACCCCACTAGTCACTGCCTGCCACTCGGAAAAAGACCAGTTTATTCCAACTCTTTGCTTTCTGTCTGCCAACCAGTTCTCTATCCAAGTCAATACCTAGCCCCCAAACCCATGTGCCTTAACTTTACACGCTTATCTCTTATGCGGGACCTTATCGAAGGCCTTCTGAAAGTCCAGATACACCACATCCACTGGTTCTCCCTTATCTATTTTACCAGTTACATCCTCAAAAAATTCCAGTAGATTAGTCAAGCACGATTTACCTTTTGTGAATCCATGTTGACTTTGTCCGATCCTGTCACTGTTTTCCAAGTGCTCTGCTATTACATCTTTTATAATGGACTCTAGCATTTTCCCCACTACCGATGTCAGGCAATTCCCCATTTTCTCTCTACCACCTTTTTTGAATAGTGGGGTAACATTAGCTACCCTCCAATCCATGGGTACTGTTCCAGATTCCATCGAATGTTGGAAGATGATCAGCAATGCATCTACTATTTCTAGGGCCACTTCCTTAAGTACCCTAGGATGTAGATTATCAGGCCCTGGGGATTTATCAGCCTTTAATCCCATCAATTTCCCTACAAATACTGATTTCTTTCAGTTCCTCCCTTTCATCAGACCCTATGTTCCCCGGCATCTCTGGGAGGTTATTTGTGTCCTCCTTTGTGAAGACAGAACCAAAATATGTATTTAGTTGGTCTGCCATTTCTTTGTTCCCCATTATAAATTCCCCCGATTCTGACTGCAAGGGACCTATGCTTGACTTCACCAATCTTTTTCTCTTCACATATCTATAAAAGCTTTTACAGTCAGTTTTTATGTTCCCTGAAAGCTTACTCTCATATTCTATTTTCCCCTTCTTAATTAATCCCTTTGTCCTCCTTTGTTGAATCCTAAATTGCTCCCAATCCTCAGGATTATTGCTTTTTCTGGCCAATTTATATGTCCTCTCCTTGGATCTTATGCTATCCCTAATTTCCCTTGTTAGCCACAGTTGAGTCACCTTTTTTGTTTTATTTTTATGCCAAACTGGGATGAACAAATTCTGTAGTTCATCCATGCAGTCTTTGAATGTTTGCCATTGCCTATCCACCGTCAACCCTTTGAGTGCCATTCCCCAATCAATCCTACCCAACTCTCGCCTCAGACCATCGTAGTTTCCTTTATTTAAATTTAGGACCCTAGTCTCTGAGTCGACTACTTCATTCTCCATCTTAATGAAGAATTCGATCATATTATGATCGCTCTGACCCAAGGGGCCTCGTACAACAAGATTGCTAATTGATCCTTTCTCGTTACATAACGGTGGCATAGTGGTTAGCACTGTTGCCTCACAGCGCCAGGGACCCGGGTTCGAATCCGGCCTCGGGTGACTGTCTGTGTGGAGTTTGCACATTCTCCCCGTGTTTGCGTGGGTTTCCTCCGGGTGCTCCGGTTTCCTCCCACAGTTCAAAGATGTGCGGGTTAGGTTGATTGGCTATGATAAATTGACCCTTAGTGTTAGGGGGATTAAATACGTGGGGTTACGGGGATAGGGTGGGATATGTGTTGGTGTAGGGGTTACGGGGATCGGGTGGGATATGTGTCGGTGCAGGCTCGATGGGCCGAAATGGCCTCTATCTGCACTGTGGGGTTTCTGTGATTTCTGTGATAATACCCAATCTAAGGTGGCCTGATCTCTGGTTGGTTCCTCGACATATTGGGCCAGGAAACCATCCCGTAAACACTCCAGGAATTCCTCCTCCACAGTATTGTTACTAATTTGGTTAGCCCAATCTATGTAGATTAAAGTCACCCATGATGACTGCTGTGCCCTTATTGCACGCTTCTTTAATTTCCCTTTTAATGCCATCCCCAACCTCCGCCTTACTGTTTGGAGGTCTATATACCACTCCCACTAACGTTTGCTGCCCCTTGGTATTTCTCAACTTGGTAACTTTAAGAATAATTTTCATCAATGTAATTAGAATGCCCAGAATTAAATAGTTCTTGGTAACAAGTTACAGTAAAAAATACTGAAGATTTAACCACTGAATATGTTTTGATTTAATGCTCGAGTCCTGTGAAACTTAATTACGAGTACTTCATTACATTTTAAAATTGAACTTTTTTTCCCAAAATTGAATTTCACTGCTGAACATTCTGCTCTATTAATGTTAGTATTACTTATGCATTTCCCAGTAAGTACCAATGAAAAAAATACAATTGTGATAAAGCAACTACACTGCACGATGCTTTAAGGAGGGTAATCATCAACTAATGAAAGAGCAGATTGTCATATTGCATAAATCATAGGAACTCATTAAACAAGCCTTATGTAGAGCAAAACTAATTTGTGTTAAAAAATACATTTGAGTTTTTGTTGCATTAATGTCTGATAAATATAATGCTGCTTGGTTTATTTTGCAGGCAAGAAAATCGTTCATACTTGTGGAACAGACCCAGTAATGCACCATGATAATATTGTACTCTTAATTCTCACCTCTGAAGTATGGTTCCACAAGTAACTGCAGGCCTCGGTTATCACACCCCAAATGGCCATTCTTCATGTGCATTACTGAATGGTAAGTGTTAACAGGCTATTATAACATGGAGGACACCACAACTAAGTCTGATCTTAGTTTTCAAATGCAATTCACCAGTATAATGATTGTCAGAGCGTTATTTATCCTCTTCCCCCTTCCCTACCCCCCCACCCCCAATTATCAGGCTCATGGTTGCCTCATCTGAGCAGAACCAGCGACTAAACTCTGGGCCTGCCTTGTCTGTATAATTCAGAGTTTCCTAGGGCTCAGTGCATTTTTCCATTAAACCACAAGGAGTGCACAATATTTGAAGTTTTTGGAAGCGTGCACAGATATGTTATCTTATAAGATGTAGATAAACCACATATGTAAGGGCATGAGTGAAAGCTTATCGCTGCTAGTAGTTGATGGTGGTATAAGAAGCAGCCATAATCATTTGAAAGCTTTTACACACTATCCCGCCAGTTGTCAGATCCTCAATTTTATTCCTAATAACTGTTAGAACATTAATGTCAGAGACTGTGACCAATAATACTGACTGGTTTGTAAAAACATAGAAAAAATAGCAGGACTAGGCCATTCAATATGATCATGGCTGATCCTCTATCTCAATACCATATTCCTGCTCTCTCCCCATACCCCTTGATGCCTTTTGTGTCTAGAAATCTATCCATCTCCTTCTTAAATATATTCAGTGACTTGGCCTCCACAGCCTTCTGTGGTAGAGAATTACACAGGTTCACCACCCTGAGTGAAGAAATTTCTCCTCATCTCAGTCCTAAATGTCCTACCCCGTATCCTGAGACTGTGACCCCTCGTTCTAGACCCCCCAGCCAGGGGAAACATCCTCCCTGCATCCAGTCTGTCTAGCCCTTACAGAATTTTATACGTTTCAATGAGGCCCCCTCTCATTCTTCTAAACTCTAGTGAATACAGGCCTAGTCGACCCAATCTCTCCTCATACGACAGTCCTGCCATCCCAGGAATCAGTCTGGTGAACCTTTGCTGCACTCCCTCTATGGCAAGTATATCCTTTCTTAGGTAAGGACACCAAAACTGCACACAGTACTCCAGGTGTGGTCTCAACAACAGTTAAAATAAACTTTAAAATAAGTATGCCACTGACCATATATTTAATTCTCAATTGTGTTTGTGTACATATCCTTACATCATGTCAATCTGTGGTTAATAAGCATTATGGAGCTAGAAATGCAATCAATACTTTTAAATTAAATAAATCTGTGCTGTTAGATAATATCAGCTGGTCAATGGTAGAGACAAAACCACTCAAGTCTCCCTGGACTAAAAAAGCCAGCCAGTGTTTCACTTTTGATCACAAACCAGTGATAGCAATTGGAACATGTAATTCTGGACACCAGACAAGGACAGTTTTGGCCTCTGCTGTGATGTCTCTCTGCTGACACTCCCATGTGTAGACTGTCACACAAAAAATGGCTACTTGAGTACATGGTATACATGGAAACACCTTCAAAAGAGGAGCAAAAAAAATTGAATTCTCACTCAATCCTCATAAAAGCTTATGGGACTCATTGAAAATATACCTAAAACAGTAGAATAGACATGGAAACAGTACTGTAGATTTTAATGAGTTTGATGATCAAAAATGCAACCGTGACTCAAGAGTAGGACCAATTTTTTTACACTAATATATCAGTGCTATTTTAATGCTTGAACACGGTTATTTCCTCGTTTTGTGCAAATCCTGATTTTTCTTGCCTTTGTGCAAATTTGATAAAAATGTTTCAGCACCAAGCTAGTAATGTAATTGTGACAAAAAGGTAGGCAGGCAACTTGCTTCTAGGCCTCTACCAATAACATTGTAAACTAGCAGCTAGGAAGTACAGTGAACGACCAAGGGTAACTCGCACACTCACCTTCCCTCCAGATATGCACTTGTCCTTTGACCCAGGCTTCCCCAGAGCAATGCAGCTCAAATGAGCAAATCAGTAGCAGGGAGAAAGAGAGAAAAAGAACTAAAACTGGGCCCCAGTGCTGAATCATTACCTTTCAATAAAAAGCTACCCATAAAAAAAAGTATTTAAATAATGGCCTTATATTATTGATGACAAGTCAGTTCCAGCCTATATATCTACACCTGCTAACTTATTGAATATGGAAAAGAATCAAGCAAGAAAATATCGAATGAAGTTTTGTGAAAACACCAAGAAGCATTTTCACATTGCTAAAGAGACTATTAGAAATTAGAGCTCAGATGCAAAATGTTTATAGTGCAAGAAAATCTACTTGATAAACCTATTTTAGGATTATACTAAGCTTAAGTTATTGAGAAAATACATTACATTTACATGCAGGCATATTGGGGTCATGTGGACTGCTCTTGTTGAAAAGTAACCAATTACATGATGAGAGGAGGCTACTTAAAAAAAAAATTAATTAAGTACAAAACTTTGCATCACCTAATCAGTGCTCTCTGTATTTCTAGTCTTCTCTCTCACTTTTCAACCTTGGTGCTGTCCTCAACTAGAAGTCTTTGCCCTTCAACCAAGGCACTTTTATGTTTAATTCTGCTTAATCCAGGTTGATGCCAAGCCAAGCTCTATGCACTATGCTTACATTTTGGCTTTTGTTCTCCTGTAGGCCTATTACAGGCGGATTTAAAACTAAAGACACCAATTTGGCTTTAGAAGCATAGAACAATAGATTTAAGAGAGGATTTGTTTTATTCTTCATTTTGCCCCTCCCCCAGCACCCAAGACACGTTAGGACTAGAGGGAGTGGGGAGCAAAAACAGGGAGCGGGGAACAAAAACAAATTATAAACAACAATCCACAAAAGAGACGCTAAGTTGATCTTGCATGTCAGCATGTTTGCATCACGAAGCTACCACAGACACACGGAACATCCTTAGCGCCTTTAAGTAGGCCACAGGAGAAGTCCATTGGTCTGGCAACAAAAAGTGGTTTAGGGAATTAAATGAGTGGAAGAAACTTTCCAAGGAGATATGTTATTATATCGAAGATACCCAATAGCATTGAGTAACTGTTGCAAAAATATTATTCTTTATATGAACAGAATTCTAAACATCAGTGCAATAAAAAGATTATCTATAATCCAACCTACTATACACTAGTCAGTAAACCGCCATCATAGCACTGTGAAGAGATAGTAAGGCTGCGATTTCGCCGACTGAGGCGGGTCCAGGGTGGCCAGGAGCGCAGTCCCAGCCCACTGCGTGCTCCAGCCTGCTCTCTCCAAGTGATTTTAAGTTGATTGGGCTTGTTAAGCCCGCCCAGCGAGGTTCCTGGCCAATTAAAAGGAAGCGGGTCTGATAATGTCATTTGATGACGTCATCAGCCGGTTTCCTTAAAAGGGACCATGTCCAAATTGATTTTGACAGTTGTGCTGTCAGTGTTCTACAGCATTGAGGTGCTGCAAACACTGACAATAACTACACAGAGGTGCACGGCTGCACCCAGGCTCTCCCATGACTCCCTCCATATGCTTATGGAGGGAGTCACAGCACGCAGGGAGGTTCTCTTCCCTTCCCATGGGCGGAAGAGACCGCCCCAGGAGATCAACACAGCCTGGTTACACATGGTACAAGAGGGCACAAGCAGGGATATCATCAGGACCAGGCTGCATTGGCGCAAACCTTTCAATGATCTCAGTAGATCACAAAATGTTACTGCAAAGCCACACTCAACCTCATCCTGCTGTGCCACTCATCACATCCCCATCACTCTGCCTTCCCAACCCTACACATCGTTACTCACACCAACTTACCTTGCACCTCCACCCATCCCTCTCTATCTACAGTCTCACTTCCCCATCTCACTAGCCACCCCTCACACTCACCCTCATCCTAGTCCAATCATACCAACTAACACACAAGGGTAGGCACTTGGGTGTTTTTGCCAATGTTCATGTGAAGTTTCCGTTAATGCACTGTCAAACATTAAAATCTTTATTTTCAACACTTTGCGTTCTTGAACAGATTTGTGTGCACCTTTGGAAGTGGTTTAGTGAGATGCAGTGAATGGGGAGACATAAGGGTACCCCCCGCAATGGCGATGAGTGTGAAAGGAATAGCTTGGGCATTGTAGGGATGGTGCCAACCTGGCGCATCACGTGGCAGCCAAATGAAGTAAATCTGGCTATGGGGAGGCCATCCCTGGCAGCAATGTGGTCGGCCTGTGTAGCATCAGTTCATTGGTGTTGATGGGGCAGCTGATCGTGGTGGGGCGGCTGATCGTGGTGGGATTCTGAGGACCAAGGTGTGATTTCTTCAAGGGCACTGATGTTGATGGAATAAATGGCAGGTGAGGTTGAGATGACAGAAGCGATGTCAATGGTGAGAGAAGTTGTTCCAATGAGGCGTCACTGGATAGTGAGTTTGCTACAAACACTTGCTAGCTGCATAAAGCTCAATCTGTCTAGCAAATGCAATAAACAAGAGCTTCTAACCTTAGAAAGTGAAGACCTATGAAATGGGAGCTTTTAGAGACCATTTGCAGCTGTCAAGTTAGTAAATCATTCCATGCTGACACAACACCCGACCTCCTTATCTGACGTGATCCCGAGCAGCAGGGAAGTCGTTGGCGAACTCTAAAAATCTGAAGGCAAGCTTAAAATAAGAATTAATTGTCTCTTAACTATGCATTTAATAATCTAAATCGTCTCCCCTGCCACTTAGCGTCGGGTCTGTTCAGCGCTGACAAACCCGGCACCTGAAAGACTCGTGTGGATGCGGCTTGACAGCGGGTTCCCAACCCGCTATCAATCTTTTCTATTTTGACAGCTGACCCACCTCCAGTCCCGCCCTCTCAACGCCAGTAAAATTCCAGCCTAAGTGTCTTGTGGCCAATATGAAGATTGTTCCAAAGTGGAGCCGGGATGTTTCTATTTATATGGACTTACTGTGTTAACGTATCCATCTAAATCTTCAGTCAAATCAAGTGCTTAAGCACTGGATCAGAGATTTAATCTGCTAGTAAAACTGTAAAGTAATTTGTAATAAAGAAGGGGCTGGTCAAAAATTTTAAATGCCATGTACAGATCATCAGCTTTATTTACAACTAAAGAAATCAACGTGTACTTAGCAAAAGATGCAACCACTGCATTCTGGATTCAATGTATTCCTTTTATACTGAATGAAACTTGATGTAACTACTTCAACAGGAAATGATGAAATGATATTATGGAATACTACCTGATCAGTTTTGTCTGGTGGTGTGTATAAAATCTTAGTTAAATTTTATCATTTTAACTGACTGAAGTGATATGGTTCTATAGTAAAAACGACAAATCATTAGAAGTTAATGGGCAAAATAATTAAAAGCAATTACATGGGAAAATGTTGCATGACAACTTTCAGACAAACATTTAAGAGTGGTTTTATTACAACGTAGCCAGTTGCTCTTCCAGAACTGACTTAACATGTTAAAACAATTGGGATAAATTAAACAAATTCGTGTTTCTTAGAACACTTCATCGGTTGAATAGGAATGTAAATAAATGTTGTAATGAATTTATATAAATCCATAGTAACAGAAACAGATCTTGATGTCCTGATTTAGGATTTATCCACCAATTAAACAAACACTAAAAAAAACAGCCCTTTCCAAACAAGAAATAAGCAAATAAGACTCAGTTGCCATGGCTTGGAGCCACAACTTGGGACAAACCTGTCCCAGATTACAGTGGAGCAGGATATTTGTGATGCATCTAGTAACAATGGCATTGGCAATAGCGGTTCCCAACACTAACTGCTGCGGTGTCAACAGTCATTACGACACCATCGATGATGCAGGCCGTACGTGTTGTCAATAGTTACTCCTAATTGTGCCTCGGTGGACAATGCATTTTACAAAGATCTTTTGTCCTTTAAAAAAAAAAGAACTTGCTCCTGTCAGATGAAGTTTACAGCCTTAAGACATTGAAAGCGCTATTCCGCAGTCAGTGCATTTCAACAAGCAGATATTGCTCTACTCCAAAAAATAAACAGTAAAAGCACTGGAAGCAGATATTGCTCTACTCCAAAAAATAAACAGTAAAAGCACTTGAAGCAAATATTGCTCTATACACCAAAAAAAGACAGTTGAAGCATGTGTGCACGTGGACTAAAAGTAACTGTGGAAAAAGGAAAGAAGAGCCTATCCCTTGATATCCAACAAGGAACAGATAGGAAGCAGGAGTGAGCCTTTACAAATACCACCTAAACAACCATTAATTGTATACAACAATAAACCTCTCTATGTAATGGGGAATATGAGAGTAAATAATTCCTCCATTACATTTTAAGAGAGAACTAACGGGGATATGGTCTATAGTGAGTAAATAATTCCTCCATTACATTTTAAAAGAACACTAACAGGGATATATTATTATTTATGGTATATAAAGCGAGTAAATAATTCCTCCATTACATTTTAAAAGGAGAACACTAATGGGGATATTATGGTATATAAAGCGAGTAAATAATTCCTCCATTACATTTTAAGAGAACTAACTGGGATATGGTATATAATAAAGTGAGTAAATAATTCCTCCATTACATTTTAAGAGGGGGGGGGAGGAGAAGGAAGAGAGAAACCGATTGAAAACATTCTAAAGCGGTTATTTTTAAACCGAGTGCGCGCGATCGTTACGGCAACGGATCGACGCAACGGCGCTCGGTCTCGGGGGCGGGGCTCGGAGCTGCGCATGCGCACTTGGCCCGCGAGCGCCGCCTGGGACGACGACGGCTGACAAGGGGGGGGGGAAAAACTCACCGAAACACAAGGGCTGGAGGTGTTGCTGGGTGTCGGAGACCGCTGCACGGTTACCAAAGCCATCTATAGAATCCCGTGCACTACCAATCTCATTCTTACACGACAGGTCGCTTGGGACTTTATATCTATTTGGTTAAACCCAGTGAATTCAGAAACTGGTACCAACGCCCTGCCCAGAGCGACGCCTTCCAGCCGACTCTGCCGTTTCTAGCCTCGGCGGCCCGACTGCGCACGCGCGGAAGATTTGCCTGGTCAACAAAACTTAACTCTTTCAGGGGCGTTTCGTTTTGTTTTTTTAAAAAGGGAAAACCAATTGTATGTGGCAGGCAGAAATGAACAGAGGACTCGTGGAATTCTGCAAACAAACCAAATGCAAAAAAAAAATCCCCACACAACGGTCCAGTATCAAGAAACAAATTAATTATGGAAATACTTTTGCAAGATCTTTTGAATAGGGGGGGAACATGCAGTTAATTTTCACCACTGTTGTTCGCTACTTGGTGCTGGGCACAAACAAAGAAAATATGTTTAAAAATGTGTTAACAAACCTATACATGCTTAAGTTTAATAAGAAATATGAACTCTTCCGTCAACAGTTAATCAACTTGATTATAATCCTTGATGTGTTCAGATAGCTGACCTCAGCCAGGCAGTGGGTACTACACGCAGCCTTAGTGTCCCTAGGCTAGATAAAAGGAAAAATCAGCCAGGGGTTCTGCTGTTGATTCCTATCCAGTATCCCTGTTGGAAAATGATAAATATCAGTTGAAGATAGAGTTGGATTCAAACGTGATGTTTCCCATGGCTAAATAGTCCATCGAAGCTCAAGCATAAAGCATAACCACTTGTGCAAAGTAAAAGAGGACCGCTGGCATCAATTGAACTGTACTCTAGTACAGGAGTAATGGGTGGGTGAGTAATGTAATCATTGTGATTTATAATTAGCACTCACTACTGTGTAATTAAGGGTTTTTTTGTCAAATATTTTCCTTTTCAATTTCTTTCTCCTTTGCCCCACATATCCCAACGGTGGTGACTTATATTGGGTTACAGCTCCAAAAACAGCAGTGCCCTCCAGTATCTTACCCATATGGCTGTTATTAATATGTTGGCTTGCACAGTGTTTACAGACAATTCAAATGTGAGATCATCACAACCAAATCCAATTCTATTTATGCCCAGCATTTACACTGATGAATTCTAACAAGGTATTACTGGTAAGATAGCTAGGTGGATACCAAATCGACTAAACAATAGAAACCTGGAGGTGAAGATAAATAGAGTAGGCTCTATCTGAAGTCAGTGACTAGTGAAGTTCCACAGCAGTCTGTTTTGGGTCCTCCCTTGCTCACACAATTTGTACATTTTCTGGAAGTGTGTACTATTGGTGTAATGTTAGAAATTTTGCTGAACATAAACTATGTGTTAGGTGTTCAGAAGACAGAAAATATCAACTAGACTTGGAGAAATTATTTACATGGGCAAAGGAATGGCAAAGTGAGTTTAACTTGGAGAAGATTCAAGGAATAAGGAAATGGTGACTAAGCATATATAATGCCCCATTTTTGTAAATAGTAGATAGATTTACATTAAAGAGTGAAAGGAAAGAAAGATTTGGATGTGATTGTCAATCATTCTCAGAAAGCATGAAGAATTAGCATTTATACAGCACCTTTTCAAGTTCTCAAAATGTCCCAAAGCACTTTCACAATCAATAAATTACTTTTTAAGTGCCCTTGTTATGTAGGCAAAGGCAGTAGACTATTTTAACAATAGCAAGGCCCTGGAATCAACAAATGAGATGAGTGACCAATTAATTTGTTTTTTGTGCTATTAGTTGAAAGGCATTTTGGCCAGGGCACAGAGAACTCATTGTACTTCAGAATCTTTTATATTCACCAAAATAACAGTGATGACACTTCAAAAGTAATTCATTGGTTGTAATACACTTTGGGACATCCTGAGGAAATGAAAAGTGCTATATAAATGCAAGTTCCTTTGTTCATTTTTTCTTTAGTGTTAAAGAAAGACTTGCATTTATGTAGCACCTTTCACCACCACTGGACGTCTCAAAGTGCTTTACAGTCAATGAAGTACTTTTTTGAAGTGGAGTCGCTGTTGTAATGCGGGAAACGCAGCAGCCAATTTTGCACACAGCAAGGTCCCACAAACAGCAATGTGATAATGACCAGATAATCTGTTTTTGTTATGTTGGTTGAGGGATAAATATTGGCTAGGACACCAGGGATAACTCCCCTACTCTTCTTCAAAATAGTGCCATGTGATCTTTTACGTCCACCTGTCAGAGCAGATGGGGGCCTCCATTTAACATTTCATCCGAAAGACAGCACCTCCAACAGTGCAGCACTCCCTCAGTACTGCATTTGAGTGTCAGCCCAGTTTTATGTGCTCAAGTCCCTGGAGTGGGACTTGAACCCACAGCCTTCTGACTCAGAAGCAAGTGCACTACCAACTGAGCCACGGCTGACGCTTCTGTGTTGTGGCTGAACCTCTATATCAACTCCATTTTCCTGCCCTATCCCATATTCTTTGATTCCCTTTGTGACCAAAAATCTATCAATCTAAGTCATGCATATACTCATCGACTGAGCATCCAAAGCCCTCTGGGATAGAAAATTCCAAAGATTCACAACCCTCTGAGTGAAAAAATTCCTCCTCATCTCAGTCCTAAATGGCCAACCCCTTATCCTGAGACAATGGCCTAGAAATTCAGTTGGGCGCGCCAGCCGTTAGCGCCTTAGGGGGAGTAGATCTCGAGCGCTAGGCGCTTATCGCCCGGGCGCAGCGCGATCTGCGCCTCTCCCCAACTTCAGGACACATTTAGCGCCGGCGCAAAGTCTTAGCGCGCGCAGATCATGACGTCATTTAATAGTGCAACGCCCTTTGTGCGCCCCAAACCAGAACTTCACTCGCGCCGGCCCATTGTGCGCCGGGCATCCCGAGCGACTGTGAAGTGGAACGGTACACAGGCCAGCCGGGCCGGGGAGGAGCGCTAATTAAAGGGCACTTACCCAGCAGTATAAAGGCCAGCCATTTTGCAGCATTCACTCTTGTGCAACGGTTTTTTGGACAGAGACCAAGGAGGAGAGTTTACTGCTTTGGACCAACACTTGGACAGGTATTTTTGGCTCAGGCCAGAGCTTACCAATTATCTTTGCCTTCATTCAGAGCTCAGTGTTTGCCAGCATATAATGGGGGCTGCATTGGGTGGCAACGCAGAATTTCAGCCTTATGCCAGAAGGGCTTACAGACGCCGTGAGAGAGTGGCAGCCCTGGCTAGACGCAGAGGGGGCAACAGGCGTCGCCAACTGAGGCCTTACCCACGCAGGGTATACCACCCGCAGACCTCCTATCTGACCATGTCTGCCGCGATGTGTGTTAGGAGGCTGCGATTCCGAAGGGAGGTGGTTGCAGACATCTGCCGGCTACTTCAGAGAGATCTGCAGCCACAGCTGATGTGCAGGACGTCTCTGTCGGTGGCAGTGAAGGTGACGGTGGCTCTCAACTTCTATGCCTCCGGCTCCTTCCAATCCGCTACTGGGGACATCGCTAACATCTCCCAGTTCGCTGTGCATTGCTGCATCCGCCAGGTGACCGAAGCCCTTTTCAGAAGGAGACATCAATTCATCTCCTTCCCCATGACCCTGGACAAGCAGCAGCAGCATGCAGTGGGGTTTGCAAGAATAGCGGGCTTCCCCATGGTGCAGGGCGCCATTGACTGCACGCATGTGGCTTTGCGGGCACCTCTTGAGCATGCCGAGGAGTACCGCAACCGGAAGGGCTACCATTCCCTCAATGTACAGCTGGTGTGTGACCACAGGCAGCGCATCCTAGCTGTCAATGCCCGCTTTCCAGGCAGCAGCCACGATGCCTTTATCCTGTGACAGACAACTGTGGCTGACATGTTCCAGGCACAGCCTCCCCCAAGAGGATGGCTTATCGGGGACAAAGGCTATCCTTTGTGTACCTGGCTCATGACCCCGCTCCGCACGCCCACGACCCCTGCTGAAGAGGCATACAACGAGAGCCATCAAGCGATGAGGAACCCCATAGAACAAACAATCGGCGTGCTCAAGCAACGGTTCCTCTGTCTCGACCGCTCCGGGGGAGCCCTCCAGTATTCGCAGGATCGAGTCTCCCAATTCGTCGTCGTTTGCTGCATGCTGCACAACCTGGCTATCCGCAGGACTCAGGCACTGCCACCTCACGTTGGACCACCACCTCAGGAGGAGGAGCATGAGGACGACGAGGACGAGGAGTACCAGCCCAGGAGGGACGCACAAGGTCCAAGGGCCGCCGGTCGTCGGCTTATTGAACGTCACTTCTAGGCCCCCTGTCAGGGAATGGCTTGTGCCAATGATAGAACATGATTGCAGCCGCTCCGCAAGCCCTCAGCCGGTTAAGGCAACAAACACTTCAAAGATCAAACATGGACAATGTGAATAAATAAAATGCTTTATTGTACAAACTCTGGGCCCTTCCCACATGAAAACCAAAAACAGATGAAACCCCCAAAAAACACTCAAACACATTACTCGCTCCCACAACCTGGGGAGGATTAACAAAATAGGGCAACTAAAATGGCCGTCAGTCTCGGCCTTCGTCCAAAACAAACATCACATCATCGGCCTTCAAAAAACAAACATCCAATTCTCGGCCTCAAGAAACAAACACAAATGGCCACACATTCGACTATTTGGCCCGCTATGGCGATGCCTTGGCTATCTTTGGGTGGCCCCTGCCCGCCCTGCTGCTCCGCCTCAAAGTAAGGCCATTGGCTGCTGCAAGGCTGGGGGCAGGCTCCTGAGGGGCACATGTCGTGACGGCAGATGCCCTTGGGGGTCGGCCTAGTCGAGGTCTGGCCGTCGAGCGGGCGGCTGTTGAATGCTGCAGCTGTGGCTGGCCAGCATCAGTCGCTGCAGCAGCTCCTGGCAGCTCCACTGGGGGAGTGGCAGTGGCGGCTGGAGGAATGGCGGCAAGCTGGCGGATGGCAGGCGCTCGCTGGTCGCCTGAGACACTGGCACTCGCCCGGGCCAGCACTGCAGCATTCGCACCAATCTGCCGAGGGACAGACCGCTGTGCTGCTGCAGCGCGCCGGGTGCCCTGGCGATGCCTGGCTGACACCGCGAGTGTGGCAGCAGTGAGTGCCCGTGTTGACCTGTTCACTGACCGCAGCAGAGCAGCCAGTGACTGGATGGCACCACTAATCACCTGGCCAGTCGCTGACAGATCTGCCCGGTATTCCGCCCGACTGGTGGCCTCTAAGGGCCCGAAATCGGCCACACTCCGAGAGAGCGAATCGATGGACTCAGGCAACCGTGCCACTGCCGCCATGAGCTCCGTGTGCCGGCGCTCCGAGTCCGCGGACAAGTCTTCGAGGCGTTCCATCTCCTCGGCGAAGAGCATCTCCTGACTGGAGGCCGGACTCTCCCTCTGGGGAGAAGGCCGCCGAGCTGGCCGACCCTTCCTCCGTTGCTGGAGGCCGCTGGGCCCAGCAATTGGACTCCCCTCCGATGCATCCCCCCTCTGGGGAGAAGGCCGCCGAGCTTCCACCCCCCTCCCGCCTTTCTGCAGCACGCAGGTCCCAGGAGCTCCCCTCCCCTTCGACACTTCCGCCACGCTGCCCTCCAGGGAAGACGTGTCCCCTACATTGGCCTGGGTGGCCGCGGCTGAGGGTTCCCCTGATGGGCCGCCTTCCTCTTGCTCCTCCTCCTGCTCCTCCTCGGAGGGTCTGTCACTGGCAAGTTGAGGGACCTCCTCTTGACCATCTGAAAGCAGGAAGGCACAAGAGTGAGGAGAGGGCATCAGTGCGGGATGCATGAGTGGTGGCATTCAGCGCATTGGTCGGACAGTGGCAAAGGATGTAGATCTGATGCGCAAGTGGGACGAGAGAGGTGCAAAAGGTGATGTCCTTACCATTGCTGCCCAGAACAGGGTCGGCATCTCCACATGCAACGGGCCCAATCACCCGGCCACCCATGAGGCGCTCCACGCGATGTTGCAGGTCGGTGAGTGGCTGGATATGGGGTCGTCTTCCCCCGGTCGCAGTCCGGCTCTTGCAATTATTCGCCAGCTTGGCCTGCAAGAGAAAGGACGGCCTCTAAGTACAGTGTGTCGCCGTGATCTTGTGTGCACTGCCTCCCATGGTGGAATAGCCTGGCCAGTGTGTCGCCATGATTTGGTGTGCACTGCCTCCCATGGTGGAATAGCCTGGCCAGTGTGTCGCCATGATCTTGTGTGCACTGCCTCCCATGGTGGAATAGCCTGGCCAGTGTGTCGCCATGATCTGGTGTGCACTGCTTCCCATGGTGGAATAGCCTGGCCAGTGTGTCGCCATGATCTGGTGTGCACTGCCTCCCATGGTGGAATAGCCTGGCCAGTGTGTCGCCATGATCTGGTGTGCAATGCCTCCCATGGTGGAATAGCTTGGCCAGTGTGTTCAGTGCAGAATGTGCAATTGATGCTCATGCCTGTGCCATAGCTGCTGGATGAAGGCTGGCCATTAGAGCTTTCAGGTCCCTTTGCCCATAATGTGAGGTGCACATGCAAGGATGAGGAGGTCATTGGAAAGGGTACTCACCCTGACAATGCGTGTGAGGTCATTTAACTTTTTGCGGCATTGGGCACCGGTCCTGGGCACGTCGCTGTTGGCTGACAGCTTGCTGGCGACATGCCTCCAGGCTCTCCTGTAGACGCGGACCGTCACCTTCTTGCCATTGTCCAGGTATAAAACATGGCGCCTCTTCTCCACAGCAGCAAGCAGCACACTCAGATCACGCTCTGAGAAGCGCTGCGCACGTTCACGGGCCCTCTCCATGTCTTCAGGCGCTATTTGGGTCCAGCAGCAGTGTTCAGGCCTAGCTGGAGGGCTCCACTATCCAGGGCGTGGCAGCAGACACAGTCGACCCTTCCCCCTTAAGAGCTGGCTGGCGCCAGGGTGTCTGCTGTCAGTCACGAGATGGCTGCACCTGCGCTGCGCCCGGCCTCGGCGTTATCGATCACCACCTCCGGCTTAGCGCCCAAAGAGAGGCGTCCAGCAGCAGTTTTAGCGCTCGCCCGAACTAGTAGGGCGAAGCTAATGAATATCGGAGAAGTGGCCTAGATTTGGCGGCGGCCGCAAACTTTAGCGGACGCCCCACTTGAGCGCCCCAAAAGTGGCGTCAATGAATTTCTAGGCCTATGTTCCCTAGTTCTGGACTCTCCAGCCAGGAGAAACAGCCTCTCAGCATCTATCCTGTCAAGCCCTCTAACAATTTTATATGTTTCAATGAGATCACCTCTCATTCTTCTAAACCCCAGAGACTATAGGCCCATTCTACTTAATTTCTCCTCATAGGACAACCCTCTCATTCCAGGAATCAATCTGGTGAATCTTCATTGCACCCCCTCTAAGGCAAGTATATCCTTCCTTCGGTAAGGAGACCAAAACTGTACACAGTACTCCACCATCTACAAGGCACAAGTAAGGAGTGTGACGGATACTCTCCATTTGCCTGGATGAGTGCAGCTCCAACAACACTCAAGAAGCTTGACACCATCCAGGACAAAGCAACCCGCTTGATTGGCACCCCATCCACCACCTTAAATATTCACTCCCACCACCACCAGCGTACCATGGCTGCAGTGTGTTGCAGCAACTCGCCAAGGCTTCTTCGGCAGCACCTCCCAAACCCGCGACCTCTTTCACCTAGAAGGACAAGGGCAGCAGGCGCATGGGAACGCCACCACCTTCAAGTTCCCCTCCAAGTCACACACCATCCTGACTTAGAAGTATATTGCCGATCCTTCATCGTCGCTGGGTCAAAATCCTGGAACTCCCTACCTAACAGCACTGTGGGAGTACCTTCACCATACGGACTGCAGCGGCTCAAGAAGGTGGCTCACCACCACCTTCTCAAGCGCAACTAGGGATGGGCAATAAATGCTGGCCTTGCCAGCGATGCCCACATCCCATAAACAAATATTAAAAAGGTGTGGTCTCAACAAAGCCCTATATAATTGCAGCAAGACTTCCTTACTCTTATACTTCCACCCCTTTGCAATAAAGGCTAACATACCATTTGCCTTCCTAATTGCTTGCTGTACCTGCATGTTAACTTTCTGTGATTCGTGTACAAGGACACCCAAATCCCTCTGAATACCAACATTTACTAGTCTCTCACCTTTTAAAAAAAATTCTGCTTTTCCATTCTTCCTGTCAAAGTGGATAATTTCATACTACCCCACATTATACTCCATCTGCCACTTCCTTGCCCAATCACTTAACCGGTCTATATCCCTTTACAGCCACTTTGCGTCCTCCCCACAGCTTACTTTCCCACCTAGCTTTGTATCATCAATAAACTTGGATATATTGCACTCAGTCTCCTCATCTAAGTAATTGATATAATTGTAAACAGCTGAGGCCTATGCACTGATCCTTGCTGCACTCCACTAGTTACACCCTGCCATCCCGAAAATGATCTGTTTATTCCTACTCTCTATTTTCTGTCCGTTAACCAATCCTCAATCCATGCTAATATAAGAACATAAGAACTAGGAGCAGGAGTCGGCCAATCGGCCCCTCGAGCCTGCTCCGCCATTCAATAAGATCATGGCTGATCTGATCCTAACCGCCAATCCACGATCACAGAACCATCTCCTGAATCTAACAGAATTAGACACACGAATTAGCAGCAGGATCAGGCTACACGGCCCCTGGGCCCGCTCCGCTACCCACAGGGCCATGCCTGATCCGAACCTGGACTCATGTCCAAATTCCTGCCCGCTCCCCGTAACCCTTAATTCCCTTTACTTCTAGGAAACTGTCTATTTCTGTTTTAAATGTATGTAATGATGTAGCTTCTACAGCTTTTTGGGGCAGCATATTCCATGGACCTACCACCCTCTGAGTGAAGTAGTTCCTCCTCATCTCAGTTTTGAAAGAGCAGCCCCTTATTCTAAGACTATGCCCCCTAGTTCTAGTTTCACCCATCATTGGGAACATCCTCCCCGCATCCACCTGATCCAACCCCTTCACAATCTTATATGTTTCAATAAGATCGCCTCTCATTCTTCTGAACTCCAATGAGTAGAGTCCCAATCTACTCAACCTCTCCTCATATGTCCATGCCCTCATCCCCGGGATTAACCGAGTGAACCTTCCTTGTACTGACTCGAGAGCAAGTATGTCCTTTCTTAAGTATGGACACCAAAACTGTACGCAGTATTCCAGGTGCGGTCTCACCAATACCTTGTACAACTGAAGCAATACCTCCCTATTTTTATATTCTATCCCCCTAGCAATGAAAGCCAACATTCCATTGGCCTTCTTAATCACTTGCTGCACCTGCATACTAACCTTTTGAGTTTCGTGCACCAGGACCCCCAGATCCCTTTGTACTTACAATATATTACCCCCAATCCCATGCTGCTGGTTCTGTGAGCATGGGAACATCAGTACCTTCAGGTTCCCCTCCAAGTAACATACCGTCCCGAGTTATAGAATCGTAGAGTGATATGGCACAGAAGGAGGACATATATTGCTGTTCCTTCATCATTGCTGGGTCAAAATCCTGCAATTCCCCACCTAACAGCACTGTGGGACTACCGTCACATGGACTGCAACGGTTCAAGAAGAAGGCTCACCAGCACCTTCTCAAGGGCAACTAGGGACAGGCAATAAAAGATGGCCTTGCCAGCGATGTCCATATCCTGAGAATGAATAGAAAAAAATATATATTGTTCAGCATATGGCAAGAGTATTTGGAGGAAGTTTGTTATTTTGTATTATTGGATGTTTTTCCTGTTTTAAAATCACCTTCCTCAGAAATGTTGAATTGGGATAGATGGAGACCATGGCACTGTAGCTGTGTAGGATATATTGGAAATGGGCTGAGAAGCCATTTCCCATTTTATGGTCAGTAATGTTCTAGATAGGAATTAGAAGTCCTTGGCCTAGAAATTCAGTTGGGCGCGCCAGCCGTTAGCGCCTTAGGAGGAGTAGATCTCGAGCGCTAGGCGCTTAGCGCCCGGGCGCAGCGCGATCTGCGCCTCGCCCCAACTTCAGTACACATTTAGCGCCGGCGCAAAGTCTTAGCGCGCGCCCTGCTGCGCGCGCAGATCATGACGTCATTTACTAGTGCAACGCCCTTTGTGCGCCCCGAACCGTAACTTCACTCGCGCCGGCCCATTGTGCGCCGGGCAGCCCTAACGACTGTGAAGTGGAACAGTACACAGCCGAGGCGGGCCGCGGGGAGCGCTAATTAAAGGGCACTTACCCTGCACTATAAAGGCCAGCCATTTTGCAGCATTCACTCTTGTGCAACGGTTTTTTGGAGAGAGACCAAGGAGGAGAGCTTACTGGTTTGGACCAACACTAGGACAGGTATTTTTGGCTCAGGCCAGAGCTTAGCAATTATCTTTGCCTTCATTGAGAGCTCATTGTTTGCCAGCATATAATGGGGGCTGCATTGGGTGCCAACGCTGACTTTCAGCCTTATGCCAGAAGGGCTTACAGACGCCGTGAGAGAGTGGCAGCCCTGGCTAGACGCAGAGGGGGCAACAGGCGTCGCCAACTGAGGCCTTACCCACCCAGGGTATACCGCCAGCAGTCCTCCTATCTGATCATGTCTGCCGCGATGTGTGTAAGGAGGCTGCGATTCAGAAGGGAGGTGGTTGCGGACATCTGCCAGCTGCTTCAGAGAGATCTGCAGCCACAGCTGATGCGCAGGATGTCTCTGTCGGCGGCAGTGAAGGTGACGGTGGCTCTCAACTTCTATGCCACCGGCTCCTTCCAATCCGCTGCTGGGGACATCGCTAACATCTCCCAGTTCGCCGTGCATTGCTGCATCCGCCAGGTGACCGAAGCCCTTTTCAGAAGGAGACATCAATTCATCTCCTTCCCCATGACCCTGGACAAGCAGCAGCAGCGTGCAGTGGGATTTGCAAGAATAGCGGGCTTCCCCATGGTGCAGGGCGCCATTGACTGCACGCATGTGGCTTTGCGGGCACCTCTGGAGCATGCCGAGGATTACCGCAACCGGAAGGGCTACCATTCCCTCAATGTACAGCTGGTGTGTGACCACAGGCAGCGCATCCTAGCTGTCAATGCCCGCTTTCCAGGCAGCAGCCACGATGCCTTTATCCTGCGACAGACAACTGTGGCTGACATGTTCCAGGCACAGCCTCCCCCAAGAGGATGGCTTATCGGGGACAAAGGCTATCCTTTGTGTACCTGGCTCATGACCCCGCTCCGCGCGCCCACGACCCCTGCTGAAGAGGCATACAACGAGAGCCATCAAGCGACTAGGAACATCATAGAACAAACACTCGGCGTCCTCAAGCAACGGTTCCGCTGTCTCGATCGCTCCGGGGCAGCCCTCCAGTATTCGCAGGAGCGAGTCTCCCAATTCGTCGTCGTTTGCTGCATGCTGCACAACCTGGCTATCCGCAGGACTCAGGCACTGCCACCTCACGTTGGACCCCCACCTCAGGAGGAGGAGCATGAGGAGGAGGAGGATGAGGAGTACCAGCCCAGGAGGGAGGCAGAAGGTCCAAGGGCCGCCCGTCGGCGGCTTATTGAACGGCACTTCTAGGCCCCCTGTCAGGGAATGGCTTGTGCCAATGAAAGAACATGATTGCAGCCGCTCCGCAAGCCCTCAGCCGGTTAAGGCAACAAACACTTCAAAGATCAAACATGGACAATGTTAATAAATAAAATGCTTTATTGTAAAAACTCAGGGCCCTTCCCACATGAAAACCAAAAACAGACGAAACCCCCAAAAAACACTCAAACACATTACTCGCTCCCACAACCTGGAGAGGATTAACAAAACAGTGCAACTAAAATGGCCGTCATCCTCGGCCTTCGTAAAATACAAACATCACATCATCGGCCTTCAAAAAACAAACATCCAATTCTCGGCCTCAAAAAACAAACATCCAATTCTCGGCCTCAAATAACAAACACAACTGGCCACACATTCGACTTTTTGGCCCGCTAGGGCGATGCCTTGGCCATCTTTGTGTGGCCCCTGCCTGCCCTGCTGCTCCTCCTCAAAGTAAGGCCATTGGCTGCTGCAAGGCTGGGGGCAGGCTCCAGAGGGGTACATGTCGTGACGGCAGATGCCCTTGGGGGTCGGCCTAGTCGAGGTCTGGCCGTCGAGCGGGCGGCTGTTGAATGCTGCAGCTGTGGCTGGCCAGCATCAGTCACTGCAGCAGCTCCTGGCAGCTCCACTGGGGGAGTGGCAGTGGCGGCTGGAGGAATGGGGGCAAGCTGGTGGATGGCAGGCGCTCGCTGGTCGCCTGAGACACTGGCACTCGCCTGGGCAAGCACTGCAGCATGCGCACCAATCTGCCGAGGGACAGACCGCTGTGCTGCTGTAGCGCGCCGGGTGCCCTGGCGATGCCTGGCTGACACAGCGAGTGTGGCAGCAGTGAGTGCCCGTGTTGACCTGTTCAGTGACCTCATCAGAGCACTCAGTGACTGCACGGCACCACTGATCAGCTGCCCACTCGCTGCCTGAGCTGCCCCGAATGCCGCCCGACTCACTGCCTGATCTGCCCCGAATGCCACCCGACTCGCTGCCTGCTCTGCCCCGAATTCCGCCAAACTGATGGCCTGTGAGGCCCCGACGTTGGTGACACTCCGAGAGAGGGACTCGATGGCCTCAGGCAACTGTGCCACTACCCCCATGAGCTCCGTGTGCCGGCGCTCCGAGTCCGCGGACAAGTCCTCGAGGCGTTCCATCTCCTCGGCGAAGACCATCTCCGGACTGGAGGCCGGACTCTCCCTCTGGGGAGAAGGCCGCCGAGCTGGCCGACCCTTCCTGCGTTGCTGGACGCCGCTGGGCCCAGCAATTGGACTCCCCTCCGACCCTTCCCCCCTCTGGGGAGAAGGCCGCCGAGCTGGCACCCCCCTCCCGCGTTTCTGCAGGCCGCAGGTCCCATGAGCTCCCCTCCCCTCCGACACTTCCGCGACGCTCCCCTCCAGGGAAGACGTGTCCCCTACATTGGCATGGGTTGCCACAGCTGAGGGTTCCCCTGATGGGCCGCCTTCCTCTTGCTCCTCCTCCTCCTCCTCTTCTGAGGGGCTGTTACTGGCAAGTTCAGGGACCTCCTCCTCACCATCTGAAAGCAGGAAGACACAAGAGTAGCTTTAGAGTGAGGAGAGGGCGTCAGCGAGGGATGCATGAGTGGTGGCATTCAGCGCATTGGTCGGACAGTGGCAAAGGATGTAGATCTGATGCGCAAGTGGGACGAGAGAGGTCCAAACGTTGATGTCCTTACCATTGGTGCCCAGAACAGGGTCGGCATCTCCACATGCAACGGGGCCAATCACCCGGCCACCCATGATGCGCTCCACGCGATGTTGCAGCTCGGTGAGCGGCTGGATCTGGGGTCGGCCTCCCCCGGTCGCAGTCCGGCTCTTCTTGTTATTGGCCAGCTTGGCCTGCAAGAGAAAGGACGGCCTCTAAGTACAGTGTGTCGCCCTGATCTTGTGTGCACTGCCTCCCATGGTGGAATAGCCTGGCCAGTGTGTCGCCCTGATCTTGTGTGCACTGCCTCCCATGGTGGAATAGCCTGGCCAGTGTGTCGCCCTGATCTTGTGTGCACTGCCTCCCATGGTGGAATAGCCTGGCCAGTGTGTCGCCCTGATCTTGTGTGCACTGCCTCCCATGGTGGAATAGCTTGGCCAGTGTGTTAAGTGCAGAATGTGCAATTGATGTTCATGCCTGTCCCATAGCTGCTGGATGAGGGCTGGCCATTAGGGCTTTCAGGTCCCTTTGCCCATAATGTGAGGTGCACATGCAAGGATGAGGAGGTCACTGGAAAGGGTACTCACCCTGACAATCTGCGTGAGGTCATTAAATTTTTTGCGGCATTGGACACCGGTCCTGGGGACCTCGCTGTTGGCTGACACCCTGCTGGCGACATGCCTCCAGGCTCTCCGGTAGGCGCGGACCGGCGCCTTCCTGCCATTGTCTGGGTACAAAATATGGCGCCTCTTCTCCACACCACCAACCAGCACACTCAGATCACGCTCTGAGAAGCGCTGCGCTCGTTCACGGGCCCTCTGCATGGCTTCAGGCGCTATTTGGGTCCAGCAGCAGTGTTCAGGCCTAGCTGGAGGGCTCCACTATCCAGGGCGTGGCAGCAGACAAAATCGACCCTTCCCCCTTAAGAGCTGGCCGGCGCCAGGGTGTCTGCTGTCAATCACGAGATGGCCGCACCTGCGCTGCGCCCGGCCTGGGCGCTCTCGCTCAGCACCTCCGGCTTAGCGCCTAAAGAGAGGCGTCCAGCGCCAGTTTTAGCGCTCGAGCAAACTCTTAGGGCGAAGCTAATGAATGTCGGAGAAGTGGCCTCGATTTGGCGGCGGGCGCAAACTTTAGCGGCCGCCCGACTTTACCGCCCCAAAAGTGGCTACAATGAATTTCTAGGCCCTTATATTTTCCCCCTTCCCAAACCCAGTGAGGCCGAGGCCGAGGCCGTGCCTGAGATTAGTTGAATTAGCATGGACCAGAGATCAAGCCTCACCTTCCTGATATGTATGACTCAGTGACATAATAGATTGTGTGCTTGCCAACTGGCTCATGAGGGGCAAGAATATTGTTTTGTAATATGTCAATATGTAATTTGGTACAAGAAGTAATGCAGCTGATATATTTAGCCTAAATTAAAAATGTGTTTATGTTGTAATTTTTAACTAAATCATGATGTGTTTGTAACAGTACTGTGATGGTATTTCTGATTTAGAGGTCCCTCTCAATTGAGATTTCATATATGTACAAATGCTTCTATGGTCCTTTCTTTCATAGCTGGTTGCACACCACGACATACCTGAATGAGTAAATGTGAATTCAGGTATTGTAATTGTACTAAAATACCAGGAAATACTTTTTGTTACAATTTTGAGAAATCGCATCCCAAAGACACGTGTGTTCTAGATGATCCATTGTGATCCTGCTGCCAAAACATCCCCTCCATTGTTGAGAATCTTGGCTGCCTTCCAGATCTGAAACTTCCGGACTCAGAAGTTGCCATTCAGCGCCAGATGGTGACTGATATAAAACGAGTATCCTGGGAGTGGACAGTCGAAAAGTTGGAATATGTATGATTTATTGTTTGGTCTCAGTGCTCAACCCCATTAAAATAACCATACTGTGCATCTCAAATATGGCTTTCATATTTTAGGTCACGGTCTTTATCGAACTGTTACTTTTATCGTATTCTGCAATAAACCTCTATGGTCTGAGCTTTGTTGATTTGTAAAGGAAGACTATAAACTATTCTGATTATAAACTGTACTGTTACATACTTTACATGTGTTTTATAAACTGGAACATGGCTGTGGCTTGTTGCCTTTTTATCAATGAAAGCCTAACCAAATAGTTCATGTGTTCAAAACTTTTAGGCAATCAGCTTGAGAATGGTGCCAATTTAAAAAAAGCAGTTTGATGAACTATTAAGTTGCTACGGTAAATTAAGGCATTATTGTAACATGGTTATTGTGGTTTTGAATACCAGGACTATCTGACCTGAATGTTTCGTCATTTTATGGCTAGATTACTGACTGATAAGCCCTAAAAAAGGAATTGTTTCAACTTTGTCGTGGGCAAGGGGGGTCAACATTCTCAGACTTATATGCAACAAGATGCCCTATGTGTATATATAATGTTAAAAGTCTTGCATGTAGCTTGCACTTCTGGTAAGCGTCACACTTGATTCCTGTAACATTTTACCTGTCACACTTTGTCAGTAAGACCCCTATTACAAATTAGCGGCTTACCAATCTTGTATCTTTATATTGCACTTAGTACCCACCTGTCATGTTTCAGCGTTCAAAAAAAGAGAAAGAAAGCTTTGCTGGCCTTTCTGATCTTGATAAAGTCGCCTCACCAAAGTTTAGGAGCTGTGCTGAGGATGTACAGGAATCTGCCATCGACAGAAAGCTCCCAACAATTATCCTCTAATTGACCTCAGAGGGTACTGATTTAGACCACTTGCCCATATGGACAACCTGGATGGGCCAGTTTAAATAGAGGCCATCTTAGCAGCTAAACATCAAAACTGTGCTCTATGCTGTAGTTACCCATGAGAACCAACATGGGACATCAGCTAGAATCAGAAAGAACCAGCACAACTGGGCACTGGTTTAAAAAAAAAATGCAGCTGTATCCACCTCACCTGCCCAGCTGAAGGAGGGTGGCTGGCTCGGAAGTATTAAACTCAAAGAGGAAACCATAAAAACAGGACAAAAAGCAGCCTCTGTACTACACACACTGGCGGTTACAGGTTTTGCATATTTAAAAATTGTTTAGAATCACTATCTACTGCAACTCAAGAAAGAAAAGAAAGACTTGCTGATGTAAGAAAACTACTAGGCACTTGGTCTAAGCGTTAAACAAAGCTTTAATCAACTGTTTTACAACATGGAGATCTAGTTGTGTCCTTCACTAGTTCCTGTAAAAGAATGTTCTGAGCAAGCTGGGCCCATGCCCGAGTATTTATACTCTCCCTGGACAGCGCCACCAGCAGGCCGCCCAGTATTATTTCATAAGTCATTTCCACATGAATGACAAGATTCATGTCACTTGCATTTTTTAGCACTTTTCACAAGCTCAGGATGTCCCAAAGTGCTTTACAGCCAATTAAGTACTTTTGAAGTGTAGTCACTGTTGTAATGTAGGAAACGCAGCAGCCAATTTGCACACAGCAAGTTCCCACAAACAGCAATGTGATAATGATCAGACAATCTTTTTTAGTGATGTGAGTTGAGGGAAAAATTGAGGCCAGGATACTGGAGCAAACTCCCCTGCTCTTCTTTGAAATAGTGCCATGAATCCTTTATGTCCACCTGGGAGGGCAGAACGGGCCTTGGCTTAAGATGAAAGATGGCAACTCCAACAGTGCATTCCCTCAGTACTGCAATGGTGTGTAAGCCTGTCAATCATATTCTTGCAGCCAGATTTGCAATGAGACTTTGGAACAGTTTTCCTGAACACATCGACATGCTGATGTTGGTACACAAACTGATGCCCAGTTTGGGTTCCGCCAAGACCACTTGGCTCCCGACCTCATTACAGCCTCGGTCCAAACATGGACAAAGGAGCTGAATTCAAGAGGTTAGGTGAGAGTGACTGCCGTAGACATCAAGGCAGCATTTGGCCGAGTGTGGCATCAAGGAGCCCTAGTAAAACTGAAGTCAATGGAAATCTAGGGATGGGGGGGCGGAAACTCTCCACTGGCTGGAGTCATACCTAGCACAAAGGAAGATGGTTGTGGTGATTGAAGGTCAATCATCACAGCCCCAGGACATTGCTGCAGGAGTTCCTCAGGGCAGTGTTCTAGGCCCAACCATCTTCAGCTGCTTCATCAATGACCTTCCCTCCAACATAAGGTCACAAATGGGGATGTTCGCTGATGACTGCACAGTGTTCAGTGCCATTCACAACTCCTCAGATAATAAAGCAGTCCATGCCCGCATGCAACAAGACCTGGATGACGTTCAGGCTTGGGCTGATAAGTGGCAGGTAACAGTCACGCCAAAGAAGTGCCAGGCAATGACTATCTCCAACAAGCGAGAGTATAACCACTGCCCCTTGACATTCAATGGCATTACCATCGCCGAATTCCCCCACCATCAACATCCTGGGGGTCACCATTGACCAGAAACTTAACTGGACCAGCCACATAAATACTGTGGCAACAAGAGCAGGTCAGAGGCTGGGTATTCTGCAGCGAGTGTCTCACCTCCTAACTCCCCAAAGCCTTTCTATCATCTACGAGTAAGGAGTGTGATGGAATACTCTCCACTTGCCTGGATGAGTGCAGCTCCAACAACACTCAAGAAGCTCTACACCATCCAAGACAAAGCAGCCCGCTTGATTGGTACCCATCTACCACCTTAAACATTCACTCGCTCCACCACTGGCGTGCCATGGCTGCAGTGTGTACCATCTACAAGATGTACTGCAGCAACTCGCCAAGGCTTCTTCGGCAGTACCTCCCAAACCCGCGACCGCTTCCACCTAGAAGGACAAGGGCAGCAGGCGCATGGGAACACCACCACCTCCAAGTTCCCCTCCAAGTCACACACCATCCTGACTTAGAAGTATATCGCCGATCCTTCATCGTCGCTGGGTCAAAATCCTGGAACTCCCTACCTAACAGCACTGTGGGAGTACCTTCACCACACGGACTGCAGCAGTTCAAGAAGGTGGCTCACCTCTGTTGTGTATGTACCTTTAAGAGAGAACTGTTTTACAGCTCCTGTATACTGTAGTACCGGCAGTGACCACACCTGTATATAAAGCCAGAGCAGGCTTCTGTACTTCAGTCTTGAGCCTACTCTACTCTAGTAAACACCTGTTGATTGTTAAGTTACAGCCTCCGTGTAGTTCTTGGGGAAACATCCTATTTAAAGAATCAAGGATCTAACAGTGGCAACGAGGTTGATTCGAATCTGCCTGCAACTCTGCATTTCCCGTCAAGGAGTCGCTCCGGGAGGACGGTGGAAGAAAGTCGAGGCCAGAAGCACGGGCGTCGACCACGAGCAACCACCCAGTCATCCGGCAGCAAGTGAACATTGCAGGAGTGGCTGTTGAGAGCCACGACGATCCAGCAACAGACTGGCAACAGGTGCAGCGCACACCCTTCCCGGACAGCGGTGGCGGGAGCCAACCGACGGCGTAGAAAAGCTGAGCAGCGTCGACGGGGTAAGAGAGAGGGTGAAGCGCACAGGGCGCGGCCGGGGGTTAAAGAACCGAGCAGCGTCGAGGAAAAACAAGCAGAGAGAGAGAGAGAGAGGGTAAAGCAGCAGCCGGGTTCAGGACCGAGTGACGGCAACGGGAAAGGCGCACAGGAGAATGCGCAGAGCACAGCCAGGGCTCAAGGGCTGAACCGCGTCCGCGGGGAGAAGAAGGGAGAGCGCGGGAGACGCCATTGAGCCGCGGAGAAGAAGGGAGAGCGCGGGAAGGAAGGAAAGCGCGGGAGACGCCATTTTGTTCCAGCAGAGGAGAAGGGAGAGCGCGGGAGACGCCATTTAGACAGTTAAATTAGACCCAGGGATGGCGAAGAATGGCAGTATCACGGCGTTCGACAATGAAGTCGAAGATTGGGTGACATATGTGGAACGCATTGAGATGTACTGCAGGGCGAATGAAGTGCCAGATGCTAGGAAAGCACTGGTTTTGTTAAATTCCATGGGTGCAAAAACTTATGGCTTACTGCGAAACCTGATAACCCCAGACAAGCCCGTGGAGAAGAATTTCGAAAGCATAGTAGAAATCCTACAGGACCACTTAAGCCCCACACCGCTGCTGATAGCAGAAAGATTTAAATTCCACAAAAGGAACCAGCATAAAGACGAAAGTAATGCTGAGTACTTAACGGAACTGCGCAAGTTATCGAAACACTGCCAGTTTGAAGCGGGACTATCAGATACGTTAAGGGACAAGTTTGTGTGTGGGCTTCAAAGTGAAGGAACCCAGAAACGGCTTTTATCAGAAAAGGATCTTACGTTGGACAAGGCTTTCAGCATGGCAGTATCACACGAAGCAGCCGCATGGGGCGCTGCAGAGATACAACGGAGACCACAAGAATACGGCACCAATGAAATGTCATATGGAGCAAGGAAGTGTTATCACTGCGGCAGAACAACACACGACCAGAAGGATTGTTGGTTCAAGGACCAAGTGTGCAGACAGTGTGGAAAAGCAGGACACATAGCAAGAGTCTGCAGGTCAGGGAAGAAAACCAACAGCAAGAAATCTCCACAGGAGAAGTACAAAAAGGTACATAAGGTGATGGACAGTAGTTCAGACGAACAGAAAAGTGATACAGACTCCGGAAGCAAGGAGCTGGGTTGTCTGAAACTACATAAGGTAACCAAAATGGAGGATCACCAGACTACCTGGGTCACACTCAAGATAGACGGAGTCCAAGTGAAAATGGAATTGGACACAGGATCAGCCCTAACAGTCATAAACCAAAGGGACTACAAGCGACTATTTTCACACATACCCTTGAAAGCTACAGAGATTGTCTTGAAGGGGGCAAAAAGTCTACCCCAAAGGAAAAATAAGGGTGAAAGTGATATACAAAGGCCAGGAAATACCTAAAATGGATTGTATTGCCAGATGGAGGACCACCACTACTAGGACGTGAATGGATCCGGAAGATACAATTAGATTGGCATTCCATACAGGCACTGAAGGTGGAGGCCAAAAAGGATGACGACGTCACACCTGGATGACTGTCAAAAATGCTAACTGATGCAAAAGAAGTGTTCCAGGAGGGACTCGGAACACTAAAAGGCATAACAGCAACGATTAAAATAGAGGAAAATGCAAGCCCAAAGTTTCTTAAGGCCAGACCAGTGCCTTATGCGATCAGACCAGCCGTCGAAGCAGAGCTGGAAGGGTTGGAACGTTCAGGAGTACTGTCCAAAGTAGACTGGAGCGAGTGGGCTACACCCATCGCTCCTGTAATGAAGAGGTCGTTGAGTAATACACCTGGGGAACCAAAGAAGGTCCGCAACCGTGGGGATTTTAAGGTGACAGTGAACCCAGTCCTTCACACGGTACAATATCCGCTTCCACGAATTGAGGATATTTTCGCCTCGCTATCTGGAGGTAAACGCTTCACCAAAATTGATCTAGCCCAGGCGTACTTGCAAATGGAGGTAGAAGAAGCCTCGAAACAATACCTCACCATCAACACTCATAAAGGTCTCTATCAATACAACCGACTGGTGTTCGGGGTAGCATCGGCTCCGGCTATTTGGCAAAGGGCAATGGATCAAGTCCTGCAAGGGATTCCAGGGACCCAGTGTTATTTGGACGATATCCTGATCACGGGCGAAAATGACAGTGATCACCTCGCCAACCTGGAGAAGGTGCTCACTAGATTAAAGGAATATGGGCTACGAGCTAATCGCCACAAGTGCGAGTTTTTCCAGAAGCAGATCTCGTATTGTGGCCACATTATTGATGAAGAAGGGTTACATAAGTCTCCTGAAAAGATTGAGGCAGTAGTCAAGGCTCCAGCACCGGAAAATGTGTCACAACTGAGGTCGTTCCTCGGGCTGGTAAACTACTACCATAAGTTCTTACCAAATTTGTCTACAGTAGTACACCCACTGAACACCCTACTGCAAACGGGGGTACCATGGAAGTGGAATGACGAATGTAAACGAGCTTTCCAGAAGTGCAAAGAATTGATCACGTCAAAAGAGGTGTTGGCCCATTTCAACCCAGCACTACCAATTTGGTTGGCATGTGATGCATCACCCTATGGTATTGGAGCGGTGCTGTCGCACAAATTCCCAGACGGGTTGGAGAGGCCAGTAGCCTTTGCGTCTCGGTCACTAACCTCAGCCGAGCGCAACTACGCCCAGATTGACAGGGAGGCCCTCAGCCTAGTATGGGGAGTAAAAAAATTCAACCACTATCTGCATGGGCAGAAGTTCACCTTGCTGACTGACCACCAACCACTTGTCTCCATCTTTAATCCAAAGAAGGGCGTGCCAGTGATGACTGCACAACGGTTACAAAGATGGTCCCTTTTTCTAGGGGCGAACCAATATGAAATAGATTATAAAGGCACGAAACAGCATGGAAACGCTGATGGGCTATCACGCTTGCCACTGCCTACTGTGGAGGAAGCACCAGCAATGGACCCTATCGAGATATTTTATTCGTCAATAATTGAACGATTGCCAGTAACGAACGCGGATATAGAGAAGGAGACCCGCAATGATACGACACTGTTCTCGGGTATATGATTTGACGCTGAGGGGATGGCCAACACATGGCGACTCACTGTTGCCAGCATTCTCATCCAGAAGAGAACAGCTCTCAGTATGCCAGGGGACAGTGATGTGTGGATCCAGAGCGGTGATTCCACCCAAGTTAAGGGAGAGAGTGCTCAATGAGCTTCACGAAGGTCATCTGGGAGGGGTAAAAATGAAAAGCCTTGCTAGGGCTTATGTGTGGTGGCCGGGGATTGATCAACAAATCGAGGACCTAACCAAGAGCTGCTCAGGATGCCAGAAGGTCCAAAATGCACCACCACATGCCCCTCTACACCCATGGGAGTAGCTCTCCTCTCCATGGCAACGGGTGCATATTGATATTGCTGGTCCATTCATGGACTCAATGTTCTTAATAGCAGTGGATGCGCACTCGAAATGGCCTGAGGTGATAAAAATGTCCTCAACCACTACAGAGAAAACGATTGCAGTCCTACGGACCATATTTGCCAGGAACGGCTTGCCAGAGCAGATTTGCTCTGATAATGGACCACAGTTTGTGTCTGAAGAGTTTCGGAAATTTATGAGAAGGAATGGGGTAAGGCATTACACATCTGCCCCGTATCATCCAGCCACAAATGGATTGGCTGAGAGGTTCGTACAAACCTTTAAAAAGGCGATAAAGGCCATGTGCGATGATGAAATTCCACTACAGCATAAGGTGGACAATTTCCTGTTAGCCTACAGAAATGCGACACATGCAGTTACCAACCAGACCCCGGCCATGATGTTCTTTAACCGAAGGTTGAGATCGCGTCTGGACTTGCTCAGACCAAATGTGCGAAGAAATGTTGAGGATAAACAATTCCAGCACATCAATGAGAAGCCGACAAGGAGCTTCAATGTAGGACAACCAGTCTTGGCCCGTGACTACCGAACAGAGAAATGGCAACCCGGAACGATATGTACACGGCAGGGGCCATTAATGTACACAGTGGATGTCGGGGAGAACATTGTGAGATGCCACATCGACCAGATCTTAGCGTCACAGGAATGAGTCAACCCCATGTCTCGCGTACCTGGGGATGAACCCGACATACCGGTAGCATCTACCTCAGAAACAGTAGCAGTGGAAGCTGATGAACTAACCGACGAAAGGGGGCCAGAATCGCCTCCGCACCAAGAACAAGAACCTCAGGGAAGGTGCTATCCAGAAAGGATCAGGAAGCCGCCCCAAAGACTGAATTTATAAATGGACTATTTTCAGTTAATGTTGCATGTTAAAAATGTTAATTGTTAAATGAATGTTATGGTACTGTTAATCTAAAAGGGGAGGAATTGTTGTGTATGTACCTTTAAGAGAGAACTGTTTTACAGCTCCTGTATACTGTAGTACCGGCAGTGACCACACCTGTATATAAAGCCGGAGCAGGCTTCTGTACTTCAGTCTTGAGACTACTCTACTCTGGTAAACACCTGTTGATTGTTAAGTTACAGCCTCCGTGTAGTTCTTGGGGAAACATCCTATTTAAAGAATCATGGATCTAACAACCTCCACCTTCTCAAGGGCAATTAAGAATGGGCAATAAATACTGGCCTTGCCAGCGACACCCACATCCCATAAACGAATAAAAATAACATAGTTGACAAAGTCATATCACCAGAGAGAGGCATCAAATGAAGAACATAAGAACATAAGAAATAGGAGCAGGAGTAGGCCAATCGGCCCCTCGAGCCTGCTCCACCATTCAATAAGATCATGGCTGATCTGATCCTAACCGCCAATCTACTATCACAGAACCATCTCCTGAATCTAACAGAATTAGACACATGAAATAGGAGCAGGATCAGGCTACATGGCCCCTGGGCCCGCTCCGCTACCCACAGGGCCATGACCGATCCGAACCTAGACTCATGTCCAAATTCCTGCCCGCTCCCCGTAACCCTTAATTCCCTTTACTTGTAGGAAACTGTCTATTTCTGTTTTAAATGTATGTAATGATGTAGCTTCTACAGCTTTTTGGGGCAGCATATTCCATGGACCTACCACCCTCTGAGTGAAGTAGTTCCTCCTCATCTCAGTTCCAAAAGAGCAGCCCCTTATTCTAAGACTATGCCCCCTAGTTCTAGTTTCACCCATCATCGGGAACATCCTCCCCGCATCCACCCGATCCAACCCCTTCACAATCTTATATGTTTCAATAAGATCGCCTCTCATTCCTCTGAACTCCAATGAGTAGAGTCCCAATCTACTCAACCTCTCCTCATATGTCCATCCCCTCATCCCCGGGATTAACTGAGTGAACCTTCTTTGTACTGACTCGAGAGCAAGTATGTCCTTTCTTAAGTATGGACACCAAAACTGTACGCAGTATTCCAGGTGCGGTCTCACCAATACCTTGTACAACTGAAGCAATACCTCCCTATTTTTATATTCTATCCCCCTAGCAATGAAAGGCAACATTCCATTGGCCTTCTTAATCACTTGCTGCACCTGCATACTAACCTTTTGAGTTTCGTGCACCAGGACCCCCAGATCCCTTTGTACTTCAGTACTTTCCAGTTTCTTGCCATTAAGATAATAACTTGCTCTACGATTTTTCCTGCCAAAGTGCATAACCTCACACTTTCCAGTATTGTATTCCATCTGCCAAATCGCTGCCCACTTACTTAGCCTGTCTATGTCCCCTTGCAGGTTTTTTATGTCCTCCTCACTCACTGCTTTCCCTCCCATCTTAGTATCATCTGCAAACTTTGATATGTTACACTCGGTCCCCTCCTCCAAATCATTAATATAGATTGTAAAGAGTTGGGGACCCAGCACTGACCCCTGCGGAACACCACTAGTTACTGATTGCCAGTCTGAGAATGAACCAAGAGGGAAAAAAAAGTCACCCAGGGCATCAATCATATTCTTGCAATGAGATTTGCAATGAGACTTTGGAACAGTTGGCCTGCCCACTCTAATGGAGGATCTTCATGTGTGAGTCCAGGCATTGAGTATTGGCAGGTTATTTTACCATGACAGGAATCACTGCTGAGTCTGACCCTATCCTTGCCCAACCTCCACGCACATACTTCTGATAAGGTTCAGTGCATAGTTCCCTCGATACATTCTAGCAATTGAACTTGGAAACTTCTTGGTCTATATGGCTCAGCTTGCTACACTAATAAGGCATAGGAGAGACACATAGCTGCTGATCAATGAATACTTTAACAGAACTGTTTTAAATGTTCTGTTTAAATAATAAGCTAAGAGTGACCGATAACATCATGTAAGCCTGAACAGAATAGTACAGAGTGTGTAATGAACAGAATGCAAATAATGAGGTCACATTGGTGGCCACAGAGTTAGAACAGATCATTATAAATATGAGTTTCCAAGTTACCAAAAAAAAACACAACCTGCATAATTAGTGATCCGTGACAGCTCTGTACTGTTTTGATGCGAGACACTGTTGTTGTGAGCATTATTGTTAAGAAACTCTGGATGTAGAAATTTCTGCCTTCCAAACCTAGTATGGTGTCAGCTGTGGCTCAGTGACAGCACTCGCCTCGGAGTCAGAAGGTTGTGGGTTGAAGTCCCAGAGATGTGAGCACATAATCCAGGCTAACACAGCATCACAGTACTGAGGGAGTGCTCTCTCAGGTGGACGTAAAAGATTCCATGGCACTATTTTGAAGAAGAACAGGGGAGTTCTCCCCAGTGTCCTGGCCACCATTTATCTCTCAACCAACATCACTAAAAAACAGATTATCTGGTCATTATCACATTGCTGTTTGTGGGAGCTTGCTGTGCATGAATTAACTACCGTGTTTCCTACATTACAACAGTGACTGCACTTCGAAAGTACTTCATTTGCTGTAAATGCTTTGAGACGTACTGAGATCGTGAAAGGCGCTATTAGTTAGTAGTAAAACAAATGGCAGAAGTCAAGACATAATCCCTATTCTTGCCCCTGTTTGGTTCTAATAGATTCCTTGCCTACCACCATGTTAGTTAGGTAGTCATTTATTTCTAAGCTATTACAATAACAGTGTGCCTCTCGTCAACATATTGGATCACAATATCCCTTTAATTGGCCAGTTTCTACAATCATGGCTCAAACACAGCAATGAGGGTCTAAGCATCTCAATTCCATCTCCTGGAATTTAAACATTCCATTTCAACTATGCCCAAATCAACACCATTATCAAAAACAAATAAAATGCATAATATTTTCATAGCTGCTTCTGTGATGGGAAAATAGAACTCTAGTTGAATCCAAATAAGTTCTAGATTTGGCCCTAAATTAATAACATGGATATTTTGAATCCAGTCATACTTTTTGAAGTCCATATGGGAGCAGCTTAGTGACTGGCTTTGCCATCACAGGCACTCACTGACATAAATCGTGCCATTCATGTAGAAATGACTTATGAAATATACTGGGTGGCCTACTGGTGGCGCTGTCCAGGGAGAGTATAAATACTCGGGCACGGGCCCAGCTTGCTCAGGGACATTTTGTAAACAGGAACTAGTGAAGGATAACTAGACTTCCATGTTGTGAAACAGTCGATTAAAGCCTTGTTTAATACTCTGACCAAGTGCCGAGTAGTTTTCTTACATCACTCGCATTATTAGTTGCTGACAAATGCATGGTTATTGCTTGTTAGGCTCACAAATAAGAGTCCAAGAAAAGCACAAATCCACCGAGTAGCTTTAACAGAGAAACCTGGCTCCTATGATCATTATTTTATGACTTGGGATCCATTCAAGTATTTTATCTTTGTCTCCAGGAGCAACAGCGATTCTAGCCAGAACCCAGCTGGTCTTAATGGCACCATTTTTATTTGACCACCTGTGAATTCTGTCAGCTGGAACTGCAAATAGGATATGTCATATTTAATAATGGGAGAGTGGAAAATGTAAAAAAAAATGTTGACTTGTACTGGACACTGTTGATTTTAGACTGCATCATTTTGTTTGGATATCAGCCTGTATTAGAGGCATTGCATGACACCAGAACATGCACAGGGGAAGTGCTCATTTTACAAAGGATATCCTCCATATCATCCTCCAGTGGTTTAACTTCCTTCTGCTGAAAGATACTAAAGTTACCATAAGTTGGAATTCAATGAAACTTTAATATTATACAAACATTTTTCTCAGCTGCAGAAGTATGCAAGGCAGGTGGGAGCCCAATTTGATTATTTGGAATCTTGTCCATCTGAAGATGGGATTAACGAAAGAAAATATGGAGTCATGCAGAATCTGGAGCATGTTACAGTACAAGGCTCTAGTGATCTGAAGCCATAGGCAGCCATGTGAACCTGTGGAATTCTCTACTACAGAAGGCAGTTGAGGCCAATTCGTTAAATATATTCAAGAAGGAGTTAGATATATTTCTTAAGCTAAAGGGATCAAGGGATATGGGGAGAAAGCAGGGACAGGGTACTGAATTTGGATGATCAGCCATGATCTCATTAAATGGCAGAACAGGCACAAGGGGCCAAATGGCCTACTCCTGCTCCTATCTTCTATGTTTCTATGCCTAGACCCTAAGCTCTGAAATTCCCCCAAACCTCTCCACAATCTACCTCTCTTTCCTCCTTTAGGATGCTTCTTAAAACCTACCTCTTTGACCAAGTTTTTGGTCACCCATCCTAGTACAGGAAACTTTGTGCTATCCGGCACCGACGGGACCGAGCTGTTGCCGTTCCCTCAAAACTGCCGGACACACCAGCGTTAATGTTGAAGCATACGGAGCTTTTCATCTCCGTATCTGACAACAAACACTGTTGCTTAGCAACAGCTTCTAAACAGTCGGCCCGTACCTTGGAAGCATCTCTCTGAAGCTGTTGCTAAGCTACAGAGACTTTGCAGAGCCTGACTGTTGGAAAAAAAGCCACGAGAAGAAAAAAAACCTAACAAAACGGCTCCTGATTTTTGCCGGTGGCTCGAGTTTGCCGGACATTTAGCCTTCGGATAACACAAAGTTTCCTGTATCTCCTTATCTGACCCGACAACGCTCATGTCAACGCTCATGTCAAGCACCTTGGCACCTTTACTATGTTAAAGGAGCTATATAAATGCAACGTGTTGTTGCAGAGCTGAGATGTTGGCAAACTTCAAGCTTTGCTGTCATAGTTTATTAATATTCTTCCAATCCTTGTTTTTCTGCCTGGGAAAACACTGCAGAAGTAGCAATTTCTTATCTTTTATGTGTTTACAATTAAAAAATATATAATTAACGTAAAAATATTGACTAATTTCACCAACTACTCCCATTTGAAGCATGTGATCAGCAGTGGCTGGGAGTCGGAGGGGTATGACTTCCCCGATCATTTTGAGGTTGGCCAAGGCTGTTTTCCACGTCCTTTTTTTTTATTCGTTGATGGGATGTGGGCATCGCTGGCAAGGCCAGCATTTATTGCCCATCCCTAGTTGCCCTTGAGATTGTGGTAGTGAGCCGCCTTCTTGAACTGCTGCAGTCCGTGTGGTGAAGGTACTCCCACAGTGCTGTTAGGGAGGTAGTTCCAGGATCTTGACCCAGCGACGATAAAGAAACGGCGATATATTTCCAAGTCAGGGCCGTGTGTAACTTGGAGGGGAACTTGGAGGTGGTGGTGTTCCCATTTCACTCCCTGGAATCTCTAATATCCATTTTCGGCCTTCTGGTTCAGCCTGCAGGTCTGTGTGGTTCTTTGCCCGGCCTTCGGACTATGTAAGTCAGCATTCCCCAGTTCCCAGCCTGTCCCCTTCCGACGAAGTTGGCTAAAACTACCTCAGCCACTGGTGGCCAGAGCAAAGCTAAGTAAGAGAACAGCTCCCCAATAAGTACATGGCGAAGAATCGGCCAGCGTGCTGGACTGCAGAACTGGCCTACTACAGTCAGTATTCCTGCCATGACCGTGTATGCTACTGTATAATGAAAGTCTTCATGTGAATTTACACTATAAATGTAGTGTTTGTATGAAGCATTTGTGCTTTGGCACTGATACCAGCTATAGTGGAAATGCAGTCTAAATCCAGGACCCTACTTGATACTGGAACAAAGCTGAAGTCAGGTCAAACCTTAACTCCAATTTACACAACTCAAGTACCCGCATTAGTGCAAACAATGCTAAACTTATAGTATAAATAAACTCTTTGCCGTCAATTTTTCACAATGATGATGCCCAATAAAGTACATTAATGTAATTTCCCAACATAATTTTTCATGTTAATTTTGGAAAATTTTGAACTGAAGAAGCTTCTAATTAAACATAACTTTCCTCTGAAGTAATACGCATCAATACGCATCCAATTATTCTCTTATTCACCTGGGTGTCTTTGTACATGAATCACTGAAAGTTAACATGCGGGTACAGCAAGCAATTAGGAAAGCAAATGGTATGTTGGCCTTTCTTACAAGAGGATTTGAATATAAGAGTAAAGATGTCTTACTGCAATTATATAGGGCCCTGGTGAGACCACACCTGGAGTATTGTGTACAGTTTTGGTCTCCTTACCTAAGGAAGGATATACTTGCCATAGAGGGAGTGCAACGAAGGTTCACCAGACTGATTCCTGGGATGGGGGGATTGTGCTATGAGGAGAGATTGAGTAGACTAGGCCTATATTCTCTAGAGTTTAGAAGAATGAGAGGTGATCTCATTGAAACATACAAAATTCTTACAGGGCTTGACAGGGTAGATGCAGGGAGGATGTTTCCCCTGGCTGGGGAGTCTAGAACCAGGGGTCACAGTCTCAGAATAAGAGGGCGGCCATTTAGGACTGAGATGAGGAGAAATCTCTTCACTCAGAGGGTGGTGAATCTTTGGAATTCTCTACCCCAGAGGGCTGTGGAGGCTCAGTCGTTGAGTATATTCAAGACCGAGAGATCGATAGATTTTTGAATATTAAGGGAATCGAGGGATATGGAGATAGTGCAGGAAAGTGGAGTTGAGGTAGAAGATCAGCCATGATCTTATTGAATGGCGGAGCAGGCTCAAAGGGCCAAATGGCCGACTCCTGCTCCTATTTCTTATGTTCTTATCAATAAAGCTATCCAAGAGTACAAAAATACTGGGAACGATTACCTCATTTTGGACTGAAGAAGCTTCTAATTAAACATGACTTGCCTCTGAAGTAATAAAGAACATGTTTGAGTCCAGGTTCTAAAGATTGTTTACTGGCGAGCAACATGGCGTTTGAATTTTTTTGTAATTCCCCACCCCCTCCCTGGCAACAGGCTACCTGGGATCCCTGTCACCATGTGGTGATGCTGTCACTCTTGCTTATGACACACTTGAATGCAGACAGTGTCCCGATACAGCGGCACACATGCAACCCGTATTGGTCTGAGCGGAGGTTTAAGCAAAACTACAGTCGCACTATAAAAACCGAAGTCTTCCACTAACTGATAAACCTACCGGAAGGAAACCTGAAAGCGTTTTTCTCATCGCTTAGCAACTCTTAAACGCAGACACCCAACTTGGGCTGGGCCCAGCAGTTGGACAGACACGGTTCTGATCAAAGAGGCGCAGGTACTTTTTGCAGTAAAATAAAGACTTACGTAATCAGCTTTGACGAGTTGAATTCAAATCAAATTTAATAAAACCAGGTCCTGTTGGGTAGAGACAAATATGAATACAATAGCAAAATACTGCGGATGCTGGAAATCTGAAATAACTCTGGAAACACTCAGCAGGTCAGGCAGCATCGAGGAGAGAGAAACAGAGACAAATGTGAGGTCGTGTCCTTTCCGATCCTTGTGCCCTGGAATTTATGTGAAGCAGAAGGAACAGATTTCATCAGTTAGAACCAATGAGAGCCTTTTACCATAATTTCGATGCATTCCGATATTACTTTGGTTAGAATCCCTGCTCTTGGATCCAAGTGATCTAGTATTTTAAATCGTTATTCTGCCACTTTTTGCTTCGAAAGGGTGGAGGAGACAGCTTCACACCGTTTGAGTTTAACACCGCATGGGGTATATAACTGCAGCCTGCTGTGACTGCATGGTTAGATTTAAATTAACAGTAGTTTAGTATAATCCATGGATTAAACATTCTGGGAACCTATTAAAATGCGTTATCCGAATAACATTGTCACGTGCTACACCGGAATCTATAATGCAAATTGTTGTTGATGATGTGTATGAAATAATCCTATAGTTTAAATTAAAAATATACGAGAATTGTGAGTTTAGTGCATAGTAATAGTGTACCATTGACAGTATTACTTTGTTGAATAAAGTACTTGACGTAAGAAAACTCACTGAGCACTCGGTTGAGTATAAAACAAGGCTTTAATCAACTGTTTCACAACCATGAGATTCTAGTTACATCACTAGTTCCTGGTTACAAAAACATCCTGAGCAAGCTGGGCCCACGTCCGAGTATTTATACTTTCCTTGGACGGCGCCACCAGCTGGCCGCCCAGTGTTATTTCATGAGCCATTTCTTCATGAATGATAAGATTCATGACAGTACTTTATTAGATAAATCGAATAATATTACTTAACGCTTAGGTTTTTTTTTATTACGGGATGTCAAGCCATCATTTATTGCCCATCCCTAATTGCCCTTGAGAAGGTGGTGGTGAGTCGCCTTCTTGCTCAGCCATTTCAGAGGGCAGTTCAGAGTCAACCACATTGCTGTGGGTCTGGAGTATAAGCCAGACCAGATAAGGACAGTAGATTTCCTTCCCTGAAGGACATTACGGAACAAGATGGGTTTTTACAACAATCCGGTAGTTACGGGTACTAGCTTTGTTTTAAAATTCCAGATTTATTTAATTACATTTAAATTTCCCAGCTGCTGTCTGTGGTGGGATTTGAACTCATATCTTCAGATCATTAGCCCAGGCCTACTGGTTACTAGTCGAGTAACATAACCAGTATACTGCTGTTCCCGCTGCATAATATATTGCAAATAATACCCGAAACCGATGACGATTTTACTGTACTGTAAGCTACCAGAGTTGATGCATGTTATATTAACACAATGAATGCTTCTTTCAGCAAATTAAGTAAATCATGGCTACTAATTCTGAAGATGAAGATGAAATAGCTTCTGGAGCTTTGTTAGATGCAAATGTAGATCAAGGGGTCATCGCAAATCAAAGCAATTCTCCGAATACAGCAATGGTTAATGAAGAAGATCAAACTAAAGCTACTCCTGAAGCAGCAAAGGGAAGGGTCTCTATTAAACCTGGAACAATTGAAGATGTAGCAGATAAAGATGGCAGTAAAATGTTTCATCAAGCTTCAAAAAGAAGTGCTTCTCTTGGAGTGGGAGTCATTGAGCGTGCAGCAGATGAAGACAACGTTTTTCGTCAAGCTTCAAAGAGAAGTGCATCTCTTGGAGCGGGAGCAATTGAGCGTGCAGCAGATGAAGATGGCAGTAAACGTTTTCATCAAGCTGCAACGGGAAGGGTCTCTATTAAAACTGGAGCAACTGAGGATGTAGACGATGTAGATGACAGTAAAATTTTTCATCAGGCTTCAAAAAGAAGTGCATCTCTCAGAGCGGGAGCAATTGAGCGTGCAACAGATGAAGAATGGAGTAAAAAAATTGATGAAGCTTCAAAGAGAAGCGCTTCTCTTGGAACTGGAGCAATGGCAGGTGTAGCAGATGAAGATGGCAACATTTTTCATCAAGCGGCAAAGAGAATTGCTTCTCTTGCAACTGAAGCAATTAAAGATGTAGCAGATGAACATAGCAGTAAAATTTTACGTCGTTTTGTGCAGAAAAGGGTCTCAATTTCAGAGAATGTAACAGATAAACGTGGCAATATAACTCCAATTGGAAAGAAAAACATTGACCATATGGTAGACCAAAGCGACATTACTAAAACTTCAATGACTAGAACTTCTCCTAGTTCTGTAATACATGATCTATCTATGCCTAAAAATAGAAATGAAGATAAAAGGGCTTCTTTTCAGACTTCAGTAATTGAAGGTTTAACAATAGATGATACAAAGGATGATGATGACAGCGAAGGAGAAAAGTTACTTTGGAAGAGGATGTTCGAACGAAAAGTAGCAAAGCGAGTGCTAAATTTACAGGAGCAGAAGTCAATGTTTATCAAAAAGCACAAACATGAAAAAGATAATTTGGAAAAGAAGGTCCCAAAGGAATTGTTGACAAAGGAATGGTTTAATGAAAATAAAATGACAGTGCAGACTCGTATATACTTACTGGAAAAGTTGTTTCCTACTCTGATTCTGGGACTAGAGAAGCTGCTAATGGAAGTTGAAAAGAAAAGTTTGACTGTGTTGGAGACATCACACCCTTACTTTAACCCCATTAATTTCCTGGCACAATATCTGATGAAGAATAATCCACGGTACTGCAACTTTCCAGAAGAAGATCCATATAGGCTTGGCTTGAAGCATATGGTGAAAGAACTAAAAGATCATGTTGTTGACATCAAAGATAACAGGCAGGATATTGCTTTTCAAAATCCCTATTTTACTGTAGATTATTAAGCTGCAGATGTATAGTGTTGCATTTAGAAACATAGAAACATAGAAAAATAGGAGCAGGAGTAGGCCATTCGGCCCTTCGAGCCTGCTCTGCCATTCAATATGATCATGGCTGATCCTCTATCTCAATTTCTCCCAACCACCTTTACACATCACGGCCTAGACATTAGGGAGCACTCAGGGGTGTAGGGTATGCTGATATTGGGCCTTGGACACTGTAATAGAGCAGGCGTGGTGCTACATCCCACCGACGAAGAATGGAGAGAACTAGTAAGAAATCAGGGCCCTCAGGTAAGTAGGTCTGTGGATGGGGATGGCGGGGGTGGGGCAAGACAACATGGGGCCGCAGGTCGGGCTTGGGAGTTGGGGATCTGGAGTCATGGGGTCTGGAGGAGGAAGATCGGGAATAGCGGGGGTCAGGAAGGATGTTGAGATAGTGGAGCACTAGCCATAACCTTCCAAAATTCTTTGCAAATGGAAACTGTCCAAAGGACTGAAGAGTGGCAAATTGTACACCTCTGTTCAATAAAGAAGGAAGGGATGAGCAAGGAAATTATAGGCCGGCTAGTCTTGTCTCAGCTGTGAGTAAACATTGAGCCCATAATATGTAAGGATCATTAAATTCGGTTTTATTGCCAATTTCAAAACCTGGATTTTTTCCCCAGGTGTTTATCCATTTGCTTTTAGAATCAAAAGAATGTCTGAAAATCAAGAGGGGAAATCTGACCCCCAAAAACCTGGGTAAACTTATAGAAAGTCAGTAAAAATCAGATTTTATTTGGAACATTGCGAAAATTGAAAGAAAATAAGAAGGGGTCTAAAATAAAGGCAGAGTTAAGCTAACTGGTAACTCACAATTTTTTACACAGTTCATAGAGAGGAGACTGATGTAATAAAGACTCACTACGCACTTGGTTGTATATAAAGCAAGGCTTTAATCGACTTGTAACAAAACATGGAGGTCTAGTTAGTAGTCACTAGCTTCCTGTTTCCAGACTGTCTCTGGCCAAGGTGGGCCCACGCCTGAGTATTTATACTCCTCGGGCGGCGCCCTCAGCTGACCGTTCAGTAGTACTTCTTGTAGGAGTTGCGATTTATGACAGAGACCATTTTTATGGGCCTCAATGTCAAATGCAAAAGTAGTGGCAATCTGCGGTTTTACCAATGCTTCTTTATGGTTATTTGAGTCCAAGAACTCACTGCAATCTATGTATTTCTGTTATTCCTCAAACACTGCTTTTAATTGTAGTTTATGTACTGGAAGTTTAGAATGGTTGGGGATTATTTGCTGAATTGGGAATCTATTGTTATAAATCAGATTTGTAGAATTGTATTGTTTCCTCAGAAATACATGTCTTTCCCTAAAGTGCAACAGTGACTACACTTCAAAATACTTCATTGGCTGTGAAGCAGTTTGGGACATCCTAATGTTGTGAAAAGCACTATATAAATGCAAATACTTTCTTCTATCCATCTCTATTAACAAAACACCTTATTTTTGACACTTGAGTTTCCCTGTGTCGATTTGCATGTGTTTTTTGGCTGCCACTCCAGATCTGAGCCCATCGCTCCTATTTCTCCTTTTTCTCCCTCTTTTTTCTTCTTTTCTCTTTATCCGCTCCATCACCAAGACCGCCTACTTCCACCTCCGTTACATCACCTATCTCCATCCCTGCCTCAGCTCATCTGCAGCTTAAATCCTCATCCACGCCTTTGTTACCTCTAGACTTGACTGTTCCAATGCTCTACTGGCCGGTCTCCCATTTTCCACCCTCCATAAACTTGACCTGATCCAAAACTTGTATCCTAACTCACACCAAGTCCCGTTCACCCCTCACCCCAGTGCTTGCTGATCTACATTGGCTCCCGGTCTGGCAATGGCTTGATGTTAAAATTCTCATCTTTGTTTTCAAATCCCTCCATGGCCTTGCCCCTCCCTATCTCTGTAATCTCCTCCAGCCAATTCTGGCTTCTTGCACATCCCGAATCCCTTCGCCCTACCATTTGCGGCCATATCTTCAACTTCCTAGACCTTAAGCTCTGGAATTCCCTCCCTAAAGCTCTCCACCTCTCTGCCTCTCTTCCTTTAAGATGCTACTTAATACCTACCTCTTCGACCAAGCTTTTGGTCACCTCCTCTAATATCTCTTTATGTGGCTCGGTGTCAAATTTTGTTTGATAATGCTTTATAAATGCAAGTTGTTTAATAGGATTTTTGTGTTCCTTACCTTTTCAAATCAAATCAATTTTATTTGCCATATGTATTACTACAATGGAATGTTTTTACTCCCCGATCACTTCCACAATAGGCTGTGGGAGCTCACAGAGACACGTCACTATTCTACAGCGCCATGTTCAGTAAAAGTCAATTCAATTGCGTCCAATGGCAGTGGTAACGCGATGTCCATCAGCCGCTCCATCTCCGCGGACTCCTCCTCCATGTTGCCGGCTCCACAATATGGTGTCCTTCTTCTCACGCTCACCGTCTGGCCTCAGGTCTCCATGCCCGGCTCTCCCTCCTTCCCCTCAAACTGCGAGCTTCCTGCACTGTCGCCGGTTCAAATTTGCAACGGGCCGGGGCCTGCCTCTCACGCTCACGTCCAGCCTCCAACCGCCAGGCCCGGCTCCCCTCCTCCTAGTCCGAAACAGAAATTCACGACGAGGAGCTGCCGGGCGACGTGCCGAAGCGGGTCTTCATGGCTGCTGCTGCCGCTTCCCGCTGCTGCGCTGCCTCCGCCCGACTCGCCGAACACATCGCTCCGGCATTGGGAGCGGGCGGCGCGGGCCGTCCGAAGCAGGAGAGCGCTTAGCTCCGGACCGCCTCGGTCGCCATCTTGAATCAATAAATAATCTAGGAACATAGGAACAGGAGTTGGCCATACAGCCCCTCAAGCCTGTTCCACCACTCCGTTAGATCATGGCTGATCTCTACCGTGACTCCATTTACTCGCCTTGGTTCCATATTCCTTAATACCCTTACCTAACAAAAATGTATCAATCTCAGTTTTGAAATTTTCAATTGACCTAGCCTGAAAAGCTTTTTGGGGGAAGAGAGTTCCAGATTTCCACTACCCTTTGTGTAAGGAAGTGCCTCGTGACATCATCCCCGAATGGCCAAGCTCTAATTTTAACCCTTGTTTTGGAACCCCCCACCAGAGGAAATAATTTCCCTATATCTACCCTATGCTTCAATCATCTTAAGCACCTCAATTAAATCACCCCTTAATCTTCTATGCTCAAGGGAATACAAGCCTAGTCTAAGCAGCCTGTCTTCATAATTAAACCCTTTTAGCCCCGATATCTTTCTGGTGAATCTGCGCTCCACCCACTCCAAGGCCAATATATCCTTCCTGAGGGGCGGTGCCTAGAACTGAACGCAGCCCTCCAGATGTGGTCTAACCAGGGCTTTATACAACTGCAGCATAACTTCCACCCCTTTGTACTCCAGCCCTCTTGAGACAAAGGCTAATATTTCATTAGCTTTTTGAATAACTTTTTCACCTGCCCACTAGTTTTTAAAGACTTGTGTAATTGTACTCCTAAATCTCTCTGCTTCTCCACAGCTCCTAGCTTCTTACAATTTAGAAAATACTCTGTTCTGTCTTTCTTAGGTCCAAAGTGGATGACCTCCCACTTCGCCACATTAAAACCCATCTGTCACAGTTTTGCCCACTTATTTAATCTATCAATGGCCCCATGCAACATGCTGCTCCCATCTACATTACCTACTATGCCACTTAACATAGTGTCATCAGCAAACTTGGATATGCGGCTCTTTATTCCTTCATCTAAGTCATTGATAATGCAATACAACAATCAGTGGAACCGACCATAATGTTTTAGTGGGCTGTTTTGATTGCACAACATAAAATAGGACAAACATAGGAGTTGCTTCATTGTCTTTTACTGTGATGCAGTTATATGAAAAAATGCATTAGAAAAAAAGGCAAAGATGAGGAGAGTATAGGGGGGAAAGAGGCGTGATACAACTACAGTATAATCTGGTCACATCAAGGGAGCATTGAAACATGGGATTTTCATTTGCATTCTCTGGTATAAGGCTACAGGACTTTGACTGCCAACTTCTTCATTTTATATCTGAAGTAAAGTTCTAAGATATTCACAAAACTTCTTGGGGGAGAAATTCGGTTGTTAGCGCCACCGATTAACACCTAAAGAGGCCGAGAAGTGGGGCGCTAGCCAATTTCCGGTTGTGCGCAAGGCGCCTAGCGCCTCGCCCCATATTGAGCATGCATTTAGCACCGGCTTAGCGCCCGCTCATGGGCGCAGGCTGATTATGACGTCATTTGAGTGTGCAACGCCTTTTGGGCGCCCCAGACCGGAAATTCAGTGGCTCCCCCCCTCCGTAGCGCCTGGCGCTAATAGTGACAGCTTACCTGGGCCTTACCAAGTCGCTCTCGGGCTGGAGGAGCGTTATTTAAAGGGGACTGGTGTGGTTTAAAAGCGGCAGCCATTTTTGGAGCACAAATTCCTCGAGAGCTACAAAGAGTTGCTGAGCTGCACACTGAGAGCCATTTGACCACTGAGCCAGCGCAGGCAGACGATCTTCAGCCTTCTGACCATCACCTTGCTGTTGGTGAGCCTTGACAACAGGGAACCTTCCTGTGGGCACTTATTATGGGGGCTGCATTGGAGGGGAACGTCCTGCTGCTGAATCATCTGGAAAGGGCACTGAGACGCTGGGAGAGGGGGGCAGGCATGGCCAGACAGAGGAGGGCCACAGACGTCGCCACAGCAGACCTTACGCTGGCAGGGTTTTCCGACAGCAGTTTCCCTACATGAACATGTCGGAGGAGCAGTGTGTCAGAAGGCTGCAATTTAGAAAGGAGGTGGTGACTGAGCTGTGCCAGCTGCTTCAGCCAGATCTGCAACCTCAGATAAGGTGCAGGACACCTCTGTCGGTGGCTGAGAAGATGCCTGCTGGCCTGAACTTCTATGCGAGCGGCTCTTCTCAGGCTGCACATCAGAGGCTGATCAAAAGTAGCTTCTAGGCCCATCTCACGGAATGCTTGCTGCCGTTCCAAGAAGAGGAATGGAGCCGGTCTGATACCCCCAAGCCTGTGAAGGGCAAGATGCATGTAAATAACAGGCATGGCCATTGTAAATGAAGAAAGTGTTTCATTACACAAAATGTGGTTCCTTCAAACATGAGAAAGCTATGGCAACAGAAAGCAAAACTAATACACTGCCATATAACTGCCTCTCACACCCGGGAGACTGTCCAAAACATAAATCACAATACAACCATCTTCCTTGGCCTTGATTCCACTGCGCCAACCAAAGCATCCAATGCCCCATCAGTGAGGCGTTCCGCCCTCTGTCTCACCCTTTCCATATCTTGCTAGCCTGGTGCGCCACAGGTAGGCTCCCACCGCTTTGAAGGCCTACAAGGCAGTGAGTGTGTCTGGTGATGACAATTGACCTGCCCCTTTAACAGCTGGCCGGCGCCAGTGTGTCTCAGGGAAAGTGATTATTGACAGCACCTTCGCTGCGCCCCGCCGCGGCGAAATTGGGTTGCGCCGCCGGTTTAGCGCCTTAAGAGTAGCGTGCAGCGCCTGATTTAGCGCCGCAATCACCTTTAGGGACGCTGCTACCCAATATCGCATTAGGTGGCGCTAAATTGCGCCTGGCGCGAAACTTTGCACATCGTCAGGACTCGCGCCCCAAACGCGGCTATACCGAATTTCTAGGCCCTTGTGTTTGTGCGCTCATCAACCTTTACTCCCAAAGACCACATTACAATAAAGGGTGGCGTATATATAAAAAGTGGAAAGATAGGAAAGAGAGATAAAGGCAGTTACAGGGTCTGAGGGTTGAGATGATTCGTATAACCTGCTCAGACTTTGATCTCTTCAGTTCTATAGTTGTGCCTTTTTTCATGAGAATATAAAGAATACTCTTTTGCTTATTCCCATGCACCAAAAAACATTTTTTTTCTAGTCACCTGCAGAGTAAAGCTCCTTTTGATCTTCCCTCAAAATGTGCCTGAGTTCTAAGCAAAGAAAAGAAAACTTACTGTCCTTGAGTGAATCTTTCCACTTCCATTCCCAACAACCCGTATGCCCTCTTTGAGTAGCACTGGTAATTTAGTGGCAATTAGTACTAAATTAGAGTGAATTTGGTGCTTTGGGCACATACCAACTTGGAACTGGTTTGAGACTCTCTGAACTCTTTTCTCATACAGCCTTTACAAGGACCCTTTCATCAGTTTTTATCCCAGAACTGAAATGCAAGTGTATAACACACTCTCCGCGATTTCACCTACCGAGGCAGGTCCGGGGCGACCGGGGTCGATGGCAAGGTGCAACCCCACTCCTGGCTCCAGCCCACTCTGTTGAAGTGATTTTATGATGATTGGGCTTGTTAAGCCCGCCCGGTTTCCTTAAAGGGGCCATGCCCAAATTTACTTTGACAGTTGTGCTGTCAGTGTTCTACAGCATTGAGGTGCTGCAAACATTGACAAGCACTGCACAAAGGTGCACGGCTGCACCCAGGCTCTCCCATGACTCCCTCCATATGCTTAGCAGGCAGGGAGGTTCTCTTCCCTTCCAATGGACGGAAGAGACGTCCCTAGGAGATCACGGCAGCCTGGTTGCACATTGCACAGGAGGGCACAAGCAGGGATATCATCAGGAGGACCAGGCTGCAGTGACGCAAACCTTTCAATGATCTCAGTAGATCACAAAATGTTACTGCAAAGCCACACTCAACCTGATCCTGCTGTGCCGCTCATCACATCCCCATCACTCTGCCTTCCCTACCCTACTCCTGCACATCCTTACACCAACTTACCTTGCACCTCCCCCCATCCCTCTCTATCTACATTTTCACATTCCCATCTCACTAGTCACCACTCACCCTACTGGAAGCATACCAACTAACAACACACAACGCACTTGGGTGTTTTAAAATGAAAGACTTGCATTTATATAGCGCCCTTCATGACCACCAGATGTCTCAAAGCACTTTACAGTCAATGAGGTACTTTTGGAGTGTAGTCACTGTTGTAATGTAGGAAACGCAGCAGCCAATTTGCACACAGCAAGGTCCCACAAACAGCAATGTGATAATGGCCAGATAATCTGTTTTGTTATGTTGATTGAGGACACTGGGGATAACTCCCCTGCTCTTCTTCAAAATAGTGCCATGTGATCTTTTATGTCCACCTGTGAGAGCAGACGGGGCCTTGGATTTGACGTCTCATCCGAAAGATGGCACCTCCGACAGTGCAGCACTCCCTCAGCACTGCACTGGAGTGTCAGCCTAGATTTATGTGCTCAAGTCTCTGGAGTGGGACTTGAACCCACAACCTTCTGACTCAGAGGCGAGTGTGCTACCCACTGAGCCACAGCTGATACTCTTCAGCGTTCCCGATCTGCTGTCAATCATTTCAAATTTCATAGCTGATCCGCCTCCGATCTCGCCCTCTCAGCGCTGGTAAGATGTCATTACGTGACCCCTCCCAAAAGTTTAATATTAAAAAAAAACTTAATTTCTGTACATTGAGCATTAACCTTCCCCATTCCTATTTTTTGTGGTTATATAAACATGATGGCAATTATGGATGACTCTTTACAGTCTTATACTTGAGCTATTCATTATTCTGGATAACTTGAATATATTTAGGATGTGATTTATTTAATCTCATTTCAATACGTGAAATCCCTCAGATATTCATCCTCCTTTTGACAGCCAGGAACTCAGACTGTTCACTTCTTGGCATGGTGAATTCTCACCTAATCTGACAATATTTCATCATATCTATAATGCAGCATCTGCTCTGAAAAAGTGTCCATTGAGACTAAGTCAAGAGTACCATCAACCCTTTAGCTGTCACCTGGCCCATTTAATTGCATTATTTGTCATTAGGCTGGATTTCATCTGGGATCTGAAGAGATGAGGTGCATTAATCTTGACCACTGCACATCTGACTTTATTTAGAATAAAGATTTAAATGGGGAATTGGCTGCTTGATCTAAATTCAGTTAAGCACAATACATCAACATTGTGATCTGCGTGAAATGGGATCCTTAAAGCAGATTAGGGTCTTAAATACAAGATTAAAGTGCATGAGCCCCGATTCTAACTCAGTTTGGTGCAGGTGTCATGTGGGGAGGGATAGGGAAAATCTCATGGAGAGTTTAACATGAGGCCCAGGTCATTTTAACTCCCGGGCCTCATTTGAATAGTGCAACACTGTCTGCCACCCAAAGCCAGCCGGAATAACGTCACAGACAGGAGCAGGAAATCATACAAGAGGCCGACAATGCTAAGGACCCAAGGGAACAGCTCGCAGCATCAGGCTAGTGGTGGGAGAGGGTGGTCTCCAATAGTCTGTCGATGGTGGGAAGGAGAGGGAAGGCCAGGTTTGGAGAGGTACAATTTTTTGCGTCCGATCAGGTCTTGCTGGTGGGTTTGGCGCTGTGAGGGTCTCCCGCTATTTCAGGTAAAAGGCATGTTGCAGCACAGTAGACATCATCAGGTTGCGAGTGCAACATATTGAGTATGTACCCAGCTGCCTGGGGTGGGCTGCCCTCCCTTACCTGAAATTTCCCTGACTAAAATGCCGTTAGGCAGGAACGTGGGACAAGCCCCCCGTCCACCATTTTAACTACCCGCCCACCCCTAAGGCACCGGGCGGGCTGGGTTAAAATTGGCACTATGGTGCCCCAAATCCACGACTATATTCAGAGGATTGTTATCTGGAAATATTAATGATGACTTCTTCACATCACAGGCTTTCCACTCTAAAAGCAGAAACACTGATGAGGCAAAAGGAGAGGGAACGGCTGGATAAAATGCAGCTGGACAATCAAGAGAAGAGAAGAGAAAAGCTGCGGTTACAGTACAGAGATTGGGTGATAAGCACCAATGGAAACGTGCTGCTTAGTTTGGTAAAACACATAAAACAAATCCAGTCTGTCAGCAACAAGCTTGAGTCCAGATGAGTTTAATCGCTACCAAATATTCTAGTGGAATACCTTATATGAGTTGATGTGAATTTTTCTTTCAAACAGCAAATGTAACCATCAAGCTCCACCTTTTGAATATCAGTTACATGAAATTACAATTAACTTTAGCACCTTTTTATCTTTAATCATTCCTGAACATTTTGTTTAAACAGTGATCCCTGATTATATTACTGGGGCTGGCTTTGAGAAGTTACCGAGTGAGCCTGGCAGTGTAATGGAGCTGTGCACAGGTCACTGGAGATACAGTGATTACCTCGGCTGTTTAGTTTTAGCTCTACATTTTCAGAAACAGCTAGGGAAGAGACTCTATTTAAAGTCCTTTTCTCCATTCATCTTGCTTGGTGTTCAGGCACCATCAGTGGCTAGCAGGGCAGGTGAAGAACCTGCTATCCGGCCATTGCATCTGGAGGAAGAAGTGTGCAAAGAGGGCTTTGTGACTCTTTCCCCAGCGCTTCTACAGAGGAGCATCTGGCTTCTTCTCAACCCCAGCTCATGGTAGAACAACTGAGATTGGGAACTCAGTGTGCAGGGATGTGATCCTCTGACCCACCGCACCATCGCCAACACACTGCTCGCTTTTAATTCCACTCTGAAATATCCTTCATGCTAGTTTCCTGATGATAACTGCAGATGACTGTAGAATAATAATAATCACTGCACTTCAACGTAATTCACTCTTCAAAGCGGCATGTGAGATTTTTTGATGAGAAAAGACTGTAGGGTCAAAAATCCACCGGAGAGGGGGCACAACCTGATATAAGGGCCGCGATGCGCCAGTCTGGGACATCCGCTACCAGTCCTGTTGGCGTTCACGGGGTCGGAAGGAGGTCCCTTGATTTGAATTCCAATGGCAGGCACCAGTGCCACCAGGGGTGCATCTACGATGTCCACCGACAAAGAGGCAAAAACTGCAGTGGAAGAGTGGCTAGATGGAGAGTCAGTGGTTTCCGCGTCCACGCCCCCACTCCATCCTCCGGATGAACTTTAAGGTGGCCTCAGTGGCCCCTTTTATAAAGGGGCAGCTTTGAAAACATTGTTGTAAATTGCAGACCTGTTAGGGGGTCACAGGACCTCTGCCCTTCAGCAGTACAGTATACCTGGTCTTACAGAGCATTCCACTGCTGATCCTATGCCGAGTCTCTCTGAGGAAGCATCATAGGAAATCACTGCCCCTCTTACACTGATAACCTCATAAGGGGTGGGCATAGGCTGCACCCCTTACAAAGTCATTTGGATACTCCAACCTGGCGTATCCGGGTCCCGGCCTAAATATTGGCCCTATTGGTGGAAGGGCTGAGGATTTTCAGTCCTTATATCAATTCAATTATTAGTATTTTATGGTATCGGTACTCACTGTTTAAACAGAGATATTCAAAAACAATCTGGAGTGAAAGATTTAAACAAAAGGTTATTAAAAGTTCGTAATTTCTCATAATTGTTTGTCTATTAAAAAGCACATACTGGTGACTCTACTCATTTTACCAAGTGGTTTTTAAAAAAATGTAACGAGAAAAACAGACAAGTAGCTCTGATTGTCTGCCAGACCTGCTATTTTTTGATTTATGTCAAATCAGTGGGAGGAGGCACTAGAGCCCAAACTCCAAAGGCTCATTCTGCTCCTTCATAACTCTGATAAAAAGGACTAAAACAAAAATAACTTATTAGCTGTAAATATAGAATTAAAGAGAAAGAAACTCAGCAAGATAGTTCCCAATATTTTTTCTTTGCATTCATTTTTGCAGATTTATAAATGTTTTTATAAGGATTGAGCATATGAGTTTGTTCAAACTAATGAACAGATGAAGAAATTGTGTATTCCTGGTTATGTGCACAGGTTATGTTGTCAGATGTTCATTATAGAACACACTTGACTGTAAAGCACAAACCATCTGCTTCTCAAAGAACATTGTTGAAATGAAGGCAAGTCTGAGCTGGAGGAGGAAACACTTTGGGGTCAATTCCCACAGGTCCCCAGCGGTGGCCTCTGAGACACCCGATTTTGACAGTCGGGCCAGCTGCTTCCCAGCCATTTCAGTCGGGAAGTCAGCAAGCAACATGCTAATGAGAAAGAGCCGGCGGTTAAAATGGATTGGCCGGCTTTAAATTGCAGCCGGCAAAGGCATGTGCCGGAAACTGGTGAGGTCCTTCTTTAAATATGCAGATGAGCCTCCAATTGCATCATCGGGGCCCGAATGTCATTTTTACCCGAGGCCTGGGCGGGAAGAGCAGTGATGGCTTCCCCAGCAGACCATGTATTTGAAATTTCTTAACGGGCCAAGAAGCGCAGGGGTGCTCCTCGGGGCCACACAAGGAAACCTTGGGCCTCCCCTGCTTTGGGCTTTCCCCCAACTCTCCCTCAAACACGATTCCCCTGCCGTGCCCCTCCGGTCCACTTACCTTGTGCTGCATAGCGTTTCCATGGGTCCCTGCAGGCAGCCTCCAATCTGCCCGATTGTAATGCCCAGGCGGCTAGTCTGGTCAGGAAGTCGGCAAGCGACATTTTAATGAGGCCAGGCCATTAAAATCAGCCGCGCCTCCCTGCTACTGCGCCTATACGTGCCGACTACTCGCTCGCTCTCTCGCGCAGCCGTGTTCCTGCCCATGAGCAAAAATCGATCCCCTTATTTTAGTTTTAAACACTGCTTCATTATTCAGGGGTTTTCGACAGAGACAAATGTGATATGGTTGTTGGTATGAACTCCATAAATAATTACAAACTTGTGTGCTTCCATTGTAGGCTCAAAGTGTTCTGGTTTCCTTTTCGGAGGCTTTTGCTGATTACCTTTTTGAAACATTTGAAGGTAAGGCCTTCACGCAGTGACAAAAAAAAGTGTGACTTTCTTTTTATTTTATCATCCACCCGCCCCAATCTTCTGTACTTTCCTCCCCTGTAAGTGCTGACTCATACTGGCAGCAGCCCTCTTGTACTTTACCTGCCCAGCCATCAATATGTGGTTATTTCACCATGGAGGGCATTACAACCGAGACCAAACCTACTGTCTTGACAAAGGGTTTCGACCTGAAACGTTGACTCTATTTCTCTCTCCACGGATGTTGCCTGGCCTGCTGAGTTTTTCCAGCATTTTCTGTTGTTATTTCCAAACCTACACCCGTCTGACTCTCCTGCAGGATTTCCTGGATAGCAATTAGCAGTGAGAATGTTGGCTGATTTTCTTTCCCTCTCTTTATCCCAGAAGTGCTGAGACCTGCTGACTCAGTGAATCAAACTTGGGATATCCTGATCTGTATCGCATAGTGTTACAGCAGGCAGTGTGCTTTAACCCACTAGACCAATGTGGGGAGCACGTCAACTTAACCCATTTCAATACGCTTGACTATTTGACATGAAAGCTATTCATCAGTAGCTGATAAAATTAGACGCAAAACATGTAAAATCTGAAGAAAGACTCCAACTATCTGCAAAATAGAATTTTTTGTAAAAATTTTATTTGAATCATATATCTGATTTTTCCCCTTCCTGCTTTGTAGACTTCCCCAACCATTTACAGCTGGCCACTAGACATGTGACTTGCTGTCAATTCTGTACCAGCGCTGCTGTTAGTATCTTACATTTTTTTGCTGCATTCCCACAATCACATTTATAGTAGCAGGCATTTTGTCTGCAAAGAAGAATTTTTAGTTTGCAAGCAGTAAATTCGTGAGGTTGCATACGTTCTTTTAAGAAAGCATTGCATGCAAATAAGTGTTGCTTTTTTTAAAACATTAAACGCACAAGCTGTTTATAATTTATATTTTACACGACCTTTGATCCACTTCAGAAGAACAACCTCTATGTGACGTTTTCTTTTTTTTTAATCGCTCCCTTTTTGGGCAGCTAGCCCCTGTAAAGCTGTTGGGCTTCGGAACCCAATGGTACCTTTGTAAACCCACATTTTCGTGTGTTTACACTGCTGTTGGTTTACTCCAGGTAGGCTGATTTGCACTATGGAGGAAGAACTGTATGTCTGCACTCCAGAAGTGTAAATATGTCCAAGAGAACAGACTCTTGCACTTTCTGACAATGCGATTCAATTGACATGAGGGTCTCTTTTATATAGAAGCAGATGGTAGCAGAATGGAAGGGGCGGCGACAGAAGCCTACTGCTCCCCATTTGGGAATTGTTTGCCATTTAAGGCCTGGCAGAGTATTGAGGAAAGCTTGTGGCCAGCAGACGTCAGTAACTCATTATCAAGTCCACTGGGATTTGAACCCTTGACATCAGAATTTCAAGTGCGGTTAGGCAGATTGATTGATCTAATATTCAGTTTGTGTAAGAAAGAGCAATGGGACCTGGCTTGGTTTAACATTTCTAAACCTCTCAGTCCAGTGACTATCACCAATGATAAAGAAAGAAGCAACTTACATTATATGGCGCCTTTCATAACCTTAGGACGTCCTGAAGCATTGCATAGCTAATTAAGTACATTTGATGTGTAGTCACTGTTATAACATCGGTAAATGCAGCATCCAATTTGCCCACAAACAACAATGATATAAATGACCAGATAATCTGTTTTAGCGATGTTGGTTGAGGGATAACATTTGGCCAGGACATCAGGACAAGTTCAAATAGAGAGGGTAGACACAGCCTTGGTTTAACATCTTATCTGAAAGACGGCATCTCCAACAGTGCCGCAGGCCCGCGATACCAATATTCCCGCTAAGCTTCGCGGTTGCTCACCAGCTTCTCCATTGTAAGTACCGCACTTGCACGGAAATTTACAGGGACCGTGCACTAAAAGAAACAGGCTGCACAGAACAAAGCGCGGCTTACAGGGAACATTGCTCAGTACTGAACTGGTATGTTAGTATAGATTATGTGCTCAAATCTCTAAAGTGGAGCTTGAACCCACAACCATCTGACTCAGAGGTGAGAGAGTTACCACTGAGCCACAGCTGACAGAACAAGAATAAAGTTCCTTCCAAATGAGTATAATGTGAGAACCACAGATTGGAAGTTCCTTAAAATTGGTAAAATATTCTACTAACCTATGTTATATTTCAGCATCATGTTAATTGCCACTTGTATTTTCCAATGATTGCTTTTCTTTCTGCTTTTTTGGGGTTGAGGGGCAGGCAGGGTATCGGGGCAGAAAAATGTTAAAAGAATTAATATTATAACACTATGCTTATGTTAAATTTGGTAGAATTGGCTCATTTTGTTACAATATAATGTGCACTTTCACATCTAAAGAGATGCGGTAAATGTGATACAACTGTTAGACTGTAAATATGTAGGAAGAGAGTAGCTAAAGTAAACATTGGTCCCTTAGAGGATGAGACTGGGGAATTAATAAGGGGGAACGGGGAAATGGCAGAGACTCTGAACAAATATTTTGGGCCCGATTTTCTGCCAGCCGTCGGGCGGCTTTTCAGGCAGCCGGGGGCCGAAAATCGCCGTAAAAGCGGGTCGCGACTGTTGGATCCATGGTTCAGTGGATATGCTATTATTAAATAATCACACGGATGCTGTACATTAACAAATAACAGGTCTTTACTGGAGGAGGGTAATCTCTAGACTGGGGGTACAGAGGCATGCGCAAAGCTTATATACCGGTGTGGTCACTGCCAGTACTACAGTATACAGGAGCTGTAAAAGTAGTTCTGACTTAAAGGCATATACACTACAATTCCTCCCCTTTTAGATTAGTAATACCCCTAATATTCAAATAACAATTAACATTTCAACATGTACATTAAACAACAAAAGTCCATTTATAGATTCAGTCTTTGGGGCGGCTTCCTGACCCTTTTGGGATAGCGCCTTTCCAGAGGTTCTTGTTCTTGGTGCAGAGGCGATTCTGACCCCTTTTCATCGGGTAGTTCATCAGGTTCCACTGCTACTGGGTCTGAAGTAGATGCTACCGGTATGTCGGGTTCATCCCCAGGTAATCAAGACATGGGGTTGACGCGTTCCTGTGACGCTAAGATCTGATCGACGTGGCGTCTCACAATGTTCTCCCCGACATCCACTGTGTACATTAATGGGCCCTGCCTTGTACATATCGTTCCGGGTTGCCACTTCTCTGTTCGATAGTCACGGGCCAAGACTGGTTGCCCTACATTGAAGCTCCTTGTCGGCTTCTCATTGATGTGCTGGAATTGTTTGTCCTCAACATTTCTTCGCACATTTGGTCTGAGCAAGTCCAGACGAGATCTCAACCTTCGGTTAAAGAACATCATGGCCGGGGTCTGGTTGGTAACTGCATGTGTCGCGTTTCGGTAGGCTAATAAGAAATTGTCCATCTTATGCTGTAGTGGAATTTCCTCGTCGCACATGGCCTTTATTGCCTTCTTAAAGGTTTGTATGAACCTCTCAGCCAATCCATTTGTGGCTGGATGATACGGGGCAGATGTGTAATGCCTTACCCCATTCCTTTTCATGAATTTTTTGGAACTCGTCGGACACAAACTGTGGTCCATTATCAGAGCAAATCTGCTCTGGCAAACCGCTTCTGGCAAATATGGTCCGTAGGACTGCAATCGTTTTCTCGGTAGTAGTTGAAGACATTTTTATCACCTCAGGCCACTTTGAATGAGCATCCACTGCTATTAAGAACATTGAGTCCATAAATGGACCAGCGAAATCAATATGCACCCATTGCCATGGAGAGGAGGGCCACTCCCATGGGTGTAGAGGGGCATGTGGTGGTGCATTTTGGACCTTCTGGCATCCTAAGCAGCTCTTAGTTAGATCTTCGATTTGTTGATCGATTCCCGGCCACCACACATAAGCCCTAGCAAGGCTTTTCATTTTCACTCCCCCCAGATGACCTTCATGTAGCTCATTTAGCACTCTCTCCCTTAACTTGGGTGGAATCACCACTCTGGATCCACACATCACTGTCCCCTGGCATACTGACAGCTGTTCTCTTCTGGATGAGAATGCTGGCAACAGTGAGTCGCCATGTGTTGGCCATCCCCTCACCGTCAATTCATATACCCGTGACAGCGTCGGATCATTGTGGGTCTCCTCTATATCCACGTTTGTTACTGGCAATCGTTCAATTATTGATGAATAAAATATCTCGATAGGGTCCACTGCTGGTGCTTCCTCCACAGTAGGCAGTGGCAGGCGCAATAGCCCATCAGCGTTCCCATGCTGTTTCGTGCCTTTATATTCTATTTCATATTGATTCGCCCCTAGAAACAGGGACCATCTTTGTAACCGCTGTGCAGTCGTCACTGGAACGCCCTTCTTAGGATTAAAGATGGAGACAAGTGGTTGGTGGTCAGTCAGCAAGGTGAACTTCTGCCCATGCAGATAGTGGTTGAATTTTTTTACTCCCCATACTAGGCTGAGGGCCTCCCTGTCAATCTGGGCGTAGTTGCGCTCGGCTGAGGTTAGTGACCGAGATGCAAAGGCTACTGGCCTCTCCAACCCGTCTGGGAATTTGTGCGACAGCACCGCTCCAATACCGTAGGGTGATGCATCACATGCCAAACGAATTGGTAGTGCTGGGTTGAAATGGGCCAACACCTCTTTTGATGTGATCAATTCTTTACACTTCTGGAAAGCTCGTCTACGTTCGTCATCCCACTTCCATGGTACCCCTGTTTGCAGTAGAGTGTTCAGCAGGTGTAATACCATAGACAAATTTGGTAAGAACTTGTGGTAGTAGTTTACCAGCCCGAGGAACGACCTCAGTTGTGACACAAATTTTCCAGTGCTGGAGCCTTGACTACTGCCTCAATCTTGTCATGGGACTTATCTAACCCCTCTTCATCGATGACGTGGCCACAATACGAGATCTGTTTCTGGAAAAACTCACACTTGTGGCGATTAGCTCATAGCCCATACTCCTTTAATCTGGTGAGCACCTTCTCCAAGTTGGCGAGGTGATCACCGTCATTTTTGCCCGTGACCAAGATGTCGTCTAAATAACACTGGGTCCCTGGAATCCCTTGCAGGACCTGATCCATCGCCCTCTGCCAGATAGCCGGAGCCGAGGCTACTCCGAACACCAGCCGGTTGTATTGATAGAGACCTTTATGAGTGTTGATCGTAAGGTAATGTTTCGAAGCTTCTTCTACCTCCATTTGCAAGCACGCCTGGGCTAGATCAATTTTGGTGAAGCATTTACCTCCAGATAGCGAGGCGAAAATATCCTCAATTCGTGGAAGCGGATATTGCACCGTGTGAAGGACTGGGTTCACTGTCACCTTAAAATCCCCACAGATGCCGACCTTCTTTGGTTCCCCAGGCGTATTACTCAACGACCTCTTCATTACAGGAACGATGGGTGTAGCCCACTCGCTCCAGTCCACTTTGGACAGTACTCCTGAACGTTCCAACCCTTCCAGCTCTGCTTCAACCGCTGGTCTGATCGCATAAGGCACTGGTCTGGCCTTCAGAAACTTTGGGCTTGCATTTTCCTCTATTTTAATCGTTGCTGTTATTCCTTTTAGTGTTCCTAGTCCCTCCTGGAACACTTCTTTTGCGTCAGTTAGCATTTTTGACAGTCGTCCAGGTGTGACGTCGTCATCCTTTTTGGCCTCAACCTTCAGTGCCTGTATGGAATGCCAATCTAATTGTATCTTCCGGATCCATTCACGTCCTAGCAGTGGTGGTCCTCCATTTGGCAATACATATATATCCATTTTAGGTATTTCCTGGCCTTTATATGTCACTTTCACCCTTATTTTTCCTTTGGGGTAGACTTTTTGCCCCGTATACGTCTTCAAGACAATCTCTGTAGCTTTCAAGGGTATGTGTGAAAATAGCTGCTTGTAGTCTCTTTGATTTATGACTGTTAGAGCTGACCCTGTGTCGTATTCCATTTCCACTTGGACTCCGTCTATCTTGAGTGTAACCCAGATAGTCTGGTGATCCTCCATTTCGGTTACCTTATGTAGTTTCAGACAACCCAGCTCCTTGCTTCCGGAGTCTGTGTCACTTTTCTGTTCGTCTGAACCACTGTCCATCACCTGGTGTACATTTTTGTACTTCTCCTGTGGAGATTTCTTACTGTTGGTTTTCTTCCCAGACCTGCAGACTCTTGCTATGTGTCCTGCTTTCCCACACTGTCTGCACACTTGGTCCTTGAACCAACAATCTTTCTGGTCATGTGTTGTTCTGCCGCAGTGATAGCACTTCCCTGTTCCATAGGACATTTCATTGGTGCCATATTCTTGCGGTCTCCGTTGTATCTCTGCAGCGCCCCTTGCAGCTGCTTCGTGTGGTACTGCCATACTGAAAGCTTTGTCCAGCGTAAGGTCCTTTTCTGATAGAAGCCGTTTCTGGGTTCCTTCACTTTGTAGCCCACACACAAACTTGTCCCTTAACGTGTCTGCTAGTCCCGCTCCAAACTGGCAGTGTTTCGATAGCTTGCGCAGTTCCGTTAGGTACTCAGCATTGCTTTCGTCTTTGTGTTGGTTCCTATTATGGAACGTAAGTCGTTCTGCTATCAGCAGCGGTGTGGAGTTTAAGTGGTCCTGTAGGATTTCTACTATGCTTTCAAAATTCTTGTTTACCGGCTTCTCTGGGGTTATTAGATTTCGCAGTAACCCATAAGTTTTTGCACCCATGGAATTTAACAGAACCAGTGCTTTATTAGCATCTGGCACTTCATTCGCCCTGCAGTACACCTCAATACGTTCCACATATGTCGCCCAATCTTCGACTTCATTGTCGAACGTAGAGATACTGCCACTCTTCGGCATCCTTGGGTGTGCGTTAACTATCACCAGGCGCCTCCCGCGCTTCCCCTTCTTCTCCGCTGGCACAAAATGGCGTCTCCCGCGCTTTCCTTCCTTCCCGCGCTCGCCCTTCTTCTCCGCTGCGGCTTCTAAAAATGGCGTCTCCCGCGCTCTTCCTTCTCCGCGGCTCAATGGCGTCTCCCACGCTCTCCCTGCTTCTCCGCGGCTCAGTGGCACCTCCCGCGCTCTTCCTTCTTGTCCGCGGCTCAATGGCGTCTCCCCTTTCTTCGCCCCGCGGACCCTGTTCAGCCCGTGAGCACTGGCTGTGCTCTGCGCGTTCTTCTTTTTATATTTTTCGACGCCGCTCAGTCTAGAACCCGGCTGTTTCTTACCCTCTCTCCGGTTTGTTTTATTTTCGTCGACGCCGCTCGGTGTTCAACCCCCGGCTGTGCCCTGCACTCTTCACCCTCTGTCTTACCCCGTTGACGCTGCTCGGCTCTCTCTCCGCCATTGGTCGGCTCCAGCCGCCACTGCTCGGGAAGGGTCTGCGCTGGACCTGTCGTCGGTCTCTTACTGCTCGTTGTGGCTGGGAAACCAAGCCCGGCTCTCCACAGCCTCCCCTGCGAAGTTGGATCTCTGCCTGACTGCTGGGCGGTTGCTCGTGGTCGACGCCCGTGTTCCTGGCCTCGACTATTTTTTTTTTTCTGTTGCAGGTAGATTCGAATCGACACTCGTCGCCACTGTTGGATCCGTGGTTCAGTGGATATGCTATTATTAAATAATCACACGGATGCTGTACATGAACAAATAACAGGTCTTTACTGGAGGAGGGTAATCTCTAGACTGCGTGTACAGAGGCATGCGCAAAGCTTATATACCGCTGTGGTCACTGCCGGTACTACAGTATACAGGAGCTGTAAAAGTAGTTCTGACTTAAAGGCACATACACTACAGCGACCCCCACCCCCCCCCCCCGCCTGATTCCCCGCCCCGTCCGACTTTCGGACCGCCGTTTCTCCGCGACCCGCTTCAGTCCCGCCCGCCGCTGGCGGGACTGGCCGTCGGAGCACAAATCACCAATTATTACCTTGTTTAAGTAGATTTTGAGGGGCCGTTGTGATTTTGGGGCTTTCCCCACGTGAAACACGCCTGCGGGGAACCCCGCTGATGAGACCTGGCGTGAAAACAGGTGGCTTGCTTGCTTGCAGCTGCAGGTCAATGAGGACTGAAGAGATTTAAACAGGCAGCATTTGCAGGCTGCAGGACCTTGTTGATGAAGGCTTGGGGGAACTTTTTGAAGGCTTAGGCACAGCTGTAGAAAGTTGGAGCCTCACACACTTCTCCAGTGTGAGCTCCTGGGAAGCCCCTCTCACCACCCTAACTCAGCACCTCCTCAACGGAGGCATCTGCCAGAAGCATGGGAGGTCTTTGGTACCTTCCCATCCTGGCATTAGAGGATCTCCAACAGCAGAGGAGGCTGGAGCAACTCCAGCAACAGCAGCACCAGCAACAACAGCAGCACCAGCAGGAGCGACAGGCTGCGGCTCAGCCACCTGGGGCAGCACAGGCCAGAAGGGACCAGCGCACGAGAACATTGCTGGGCGGAATGTAAGGAACGCACTCATCCTGGGCAGATTTGCGTAGCCTGGTACATCAAACACTTCAGCCTCACTGCTTCTTAACTGACCATGGACAGTGGCCCATGCCTGCACATTCCTACCTATTTGACCAGCTTGCTGACATCTGCAAGTTATCCTAAGGCCTCTATGTGATATCCCCATTCGCCAAATGACAGACGCCATAACTGCAGCAGTTGCCACCAGATTTTTTATGTAAAGGAAACTGATGGCATTAAAACTATTTACAAGACTTTTCACCCAAGTGACTACCCTTGTGATTAGTGGTGCTTTATTTTTCTCTTACATGTGCTCCTACGTAGTGCTACCCCTGTGGCTTCAGCAGATGTGGAGGCCCCTTGCTCACTTTCCTGCTGCACCTGTCTCGACACCTTTGGCGGGCGTCCTCTGGGGTGGCGAGCCTGTGAGGGCTCGCCAGCAGTCTGCTGCTCCTGCGGCTGTGCAAATCAAATCAAATCAAATCAAATCAACTTTTATTGTCATTGTTAGTGCACAAGTGCAGTACAACGAAATGTAGGCTTGCGGCTCCCGAGAGTGTACAATTTGGATTAGGACACTTAAACATTTCAACATACATTTGTACATATATATTAGCATAAATATGACCATAATAAAGTGCATCGGCAGATGTGCAGGCTTTAGTGTTTATTTGTGGAGTTCAGTAGGATGACAGCCCTGGGAAAGAAGCTGTTCCTAAATCTGGTCGTACGGGTGCGAATGCATCTGTAGCGTCTTCCAGATGGTAGGAGGGCGAACAGACTGTGGCTGGGGTGGGTAGGGTCTTTGATGATGGACCGTGCCCTCCGTAGGCAGCGTTTCTGATATATATGTTCTATGGTCGGTAGCCGGGTGCCGGTAATGCGTTGGGCAGTTTTGACTACCCGCTGCAGGGCTTTCCGGTCATGGGAGCTACAGCTGCCGTACCGTACCGTGATACAGTTTGTCAGGATGCTCTCTATAGTGCAGCGGTAGAAGTTAGAGAGGATCGGGGGTGACAGATTACATCCCTTCAGTCTCCTCAAGAAATATAGGCGCTGCTGGGCCTTCTTCACCAGAGAGGAGGTGTTGAGGGACCAGGAGAGGTCTTCCGTGATGTGGACTCCGAGGAACTTAAAGCTGGCCACCCTTTCCACCTCCGCCCTATTGATGTGGATGGGGGTGTGACTTCCGCCTTTGGACTTCCTGAAGTCCACAATTATTTCCTTTGTTTTCTTGGTGTTAAGGGCCAGGTTGTTGTCGGCGCACCACTTCACGAGATGCTGGACCTCCTCCCTGTAGGCTGATTCATCGTTGTTGGTGATCTGGCCTACTACCGTGGTGTCATCTGCAAACTTGATGATGGTGTTGGAACCATTAACAGCCACACAGTCGTGGGTGAAGAGGGAGTAGAGGAGGGGGCTCAGCACACATCCTTGTGGGGCCCCCGTGTTCAGGGTCAGGGGCGGGGGGAGGTGTGGTTACCTAATTTGACAGACTGGGGTCTGTTAGGAAGTCCAGGGTCCAGTTGCAGAGGGAAGTGTTCAGGCCAAGAGTTTGGAGTTTGGTGGCCAGCTTGTTGGGGACGATAGTGTTGAATGCTGAGCTGTAGTCTATAAACAACATTCTGATGTAGGTCTCCTTACCATCTAGGTGATTCAGTGCCGAGTGTAGAGCAGTTGTGATTGCATCCTCCGTTGATCTGTTTGCCCGATAGGCAAACTGGTGTTGGTCAAGGGAGGCAGGAACACTGGCTTTGATGTGGGCTAAGACCAGTCTCTCGAAACACTTCATTATGATGGGTGTGAGTGCGACAGGTCGATAGTCGTTCAGACACGTCACAGCCGATTGTTTAGGCACAGGAATGATGGTGGCTGTCTTGAAGCATGTAGGGACTACTGCCTGGGCCAATGACAGGTTGAAGATGGCGGTGAAGACATCAGCCAGCTGATCAGCACATTCCTTGAGTACCCGTCCAGGGATGCTATCCGGTCCAGTAGCCTTTCGTGTGTTCACTCTGCGTAGAGTGCCCCTTACGTCGGAGGTCGACAGAGTGAGCACCTGGTCTTCCGGGGGTGGCAAGGCTTTGGTAGCCAGCTCCTTGTTGTCCCTGTCGAAGCGAGCGTAGAAGTTGTTAAGCTCCTCCGGAAGGGAGGCATCGCTGACCGGGGGACTGGTGTTTTTGCCCTTGTAGTCAGTGATGGACTGGATGCCTTGCCACATGCGCCGGGGGTCCGAGTTGTTGCGGAAGTGATCCTCTATCCGCAGTGTCTGTTTCCATTTGGCAGTCCTGATACCCTTTTTTAGGTTGGTCCTAGCTGCTCTGTAAGCCGCCGCGTCGCCAGATTTAAATGCTGCGTCGCGTGCTTTCAACAGTGAGCGGACCTCTCCGTTCATCCAGGGTTTCTGGTTGGGGTATGACCTGATATTTTTGTGGGTCGTGACGACCTCGACGCAGCTGTTGATGTAGAATAGCACTGTGGATGCGTATTCCTCGATGTCATTGCGGGCAAACATGCCCCAATCAGTGCGTTCGAAGCAACCCTGAAGCTCCGATACTGCCCCCTCTGGCCATACTTTCACTGCTCTCATTGATGTTCTCTCTCTTTTGATGAGCGGTTTGTATGCCGGGGCTAGAAACAGGGAGAGGTGGTCAGACTTCCCAAGGTGGGGGCAGGGAATGGCCTTGTAAGCGTCTACAATGCTCGTGTAGACTTGATCCAGTGTGTTCTCCCCTCTCGTGGGGCAGGAGACATTCTGGTGGAATTTCGGTAGTACAGTTTTTAGGTTTGTGTGATTAAAGTCCCCCGCGACGATAAAAGCTCCGTCTGGGTGCGCAGTTTGTTGTTTGCTGATGGCCCTGTAGAGGTCCTTCAGTGCTAGTTTGGCATTAGCGTGTGGTGGGATGTAGACCGCAGTGATGATAACATTCGTGAATTCCCGAGGCAGGTAGAAGGGTCTGCACCTTACCATGAGGAATTCCAAATCAGCCGAGCAGGATCTATCAATTATATCACTGTTGGTGCACCAGGCATTGTTGGTGTAAATGCACAAACCGCCTCCCTTGCTCTTACCGGAGTCTGCAGTTCTGTCGGCGCGGAAGACCGTGCGTCCTTCTAGTTGTATGGTGGTGTCAGGGATGCCATTGTTCAGCCAGGTTTCTGTGAAGATCATGGCGCAGCATTCCTTTGTCCTTTTCTGTGTGGTGAGATCCAGTTTGATCTCCTCCATTTTGTTCTCCAGTGACCTGACGTTGGCCAGGAAAATACTTGGGAGGGAGGGTTTGTGTGGGGCCCTCTTCAGCCTGTTTTGGATCCCTGCTCTCTTACCCCGCTTCTGCTTGCGTTCCCTGCGCGGTCTGCGCTGACTTCCGGCTGGGGAAGGACGCCACGCTGGTCCCGGGGGTCGGGCGATGTCGGGAGGCAGATCGATGTCGCCGAATTTAAGCTTCACACAGTCGGCCCCGATGTCTAGGAGCTTGAGACTCCTATCTCACTGGGGTGCGGGGCTCTGAAGTGGCATGGAAGTGTGAGCGCCTGGAGAGGAGCCCCCACTTCCTTCAGGTGTGCCAACAACCTCCCTCTCATGGGTCAGCTCCCCCTCAGCACCTGCAAGTGGCTGGAGAACACCTTGCTGCACATCAGGGGGGCCATGGGAACCCGTCTCAGCATTGGAAGTCCTGCTCAGAGGGACTCCCATGAAGGTCTGGTTTCGGTGCTCCATAGATGCCCATCGCTCCTCAAGAGATGCCATTCTATTCAGAGCACTCACCATGTTTGACACCCTGGCGACTATGCTCCTCCATGGCCGCAGCCCTCCTCTCCTCGGCTGCAGCCAGCATTGCCACGGAGGTAGCCATCCTTTCCGTGGTGATGCTTTGATGCGCCAATGACTCCAATAAGGCTCTGCTCATGCTCGCCATGGACTCCTCCATTCGCTCCACACTCGCAGCGACCCTGGAGACAAAACCTGCCAGATACTCCTGCATTTGTGCATGGAGATCCATCACCTCCTGTCTTGCGGATGGACCCAGAGGCATAGGGTCGACATGCAGCTGAGCTGAGCTGGCAGAGCCCTGCGCCCTCCGACGAGGACTCTCCACTGCTGTCCCTGTCTCCACAATCTGCTGATGCTCACTTGTGAGCTGTGATACACCAGGTGACAACTCTACTCTATGTCCCGAATGTCCCACCAAGGTGTGAGTGTCTGCGCTGGTGCTGTGTGTGCTTACTTCTGCTGACGCTGTGCCCTCAGAGGTTGGAGCTTCCTCTGAGGAGTCTGTCTGCAAAGCCTCTTCCTCCTCGGCACTGGCGACGGGGGCTCCGGATGGTCCTGTGGGGGAGTAAAGGAAAGAGTTAGAGATGTGATGGCAAGGCTACTTGCACATTGGATTTGGCATATGCTCATAAGCCCAAATGATGTGGCTTCAGAATCATTTCAGCAACTCATGCTATGTCAATGAGAAAGATGGGGAACTATTCTGTCACCAGCTTGCGGGCTTGCTCCGGTCTCTTCTTCCCCAGCATCCACAGGCACGTCAGCCCCAGCAATCTCGAGCACTGCTTCCTCCAAGGGGCTCAGGTGGGCGAATGAGGGTGGTCCTCCTCCGGTCCTCGCACGCTCTCGCCTGTTGTGAGCTCTCTTTTCCTGCAATGAGAGAGACAAGTGGAGTTTGAGTGAGAGTGCAGGAGTGAGTGTAGAGATTGCATAGCATAGATGCTTAGAAGGAGAAAAAGATGTTGTGAGGCTGCAAGACCAAGGGCCCTCCCTGTGTGTTGTCAGTTGTGTTCCAAGCATCAGAGTGAGAGGCAGTGTGAGGGCTACATGGTGGAACAGTTATGTGAATGTGAGCATAGAGAGATAGGGAATGGGTAAGGGTGCATGGATGTGACTGTGAAGTGGGATGTGGAGGAAGAGATTGCTGAGGCTGAGTGCTGTTGGGGAAAGGCAATGGGGATCAGGTTGAGGGTGATGGAAACTTCGTACTTACTTTCCCTGTGCGGTGAAGGTCGTGGAAGCGCTTCCTGCACTGCAGCCAGGTGCGACAGGTGACTCCCAGAGAGTTGACCTCTGCAGCCACCTCCATTGAGGCATCCTTGGTCTCTCTGGGAGGCCTCTTCTTCCCTGAGCGAGGGTACAGGACCTCCCTGTGGGCCCTCACCCCATCGATCAGTGTTTCCAGTGACGTTTGTTCGAATTTGGTGGCTGCTCGGCCTCGGCCGCTGGCAGCAGCTGGTGTAGGCTCCTCTGCCATTGTGCAGGAGTGGTTGAGAAGCCTGCAGAGGTTGAGAAGCTTTCTGGACACTTTAAAAGCACCACGAATGATGACATCATACTGTGGGGCTTTCTGACTGGAAATGGTCAATTAGCAAGGCTGCCCAAATGCTGGGAATTAATTGGCCACTTGAGGGAAAATTGCGTGCAGCTGGCTGATACATTTTTTTGTGTCAGAAACCCCACATTCGGGGAAACCCGACCATTTCCCACACAAGCCAAAAATCAGGCTCTTTGTATCTGTCTTCACGGTAGAAGACACTAACAACATCCCAATAATGGATAATCAAGGGGCCACAGGGAGGGGGGAACTAAAGACAATCACTATCATTAAGGAAATAGTACTAGGTAAAATAATGGGACTAAAAGATGACAAGTCCCCTGGACCAGATGGCCTGCATCCCAGTGTCTTAAAAGAAGTGGCTGCAGAGATAGTGGATGCATTGTTTGCAACATACCAACATTCCCTGGATTCTGGAGAGGTCCCAGTGGATTCGAAAACCACAAATGTAACACCCCTATTTAAGAAAGGAGGGAGACAGAAAACAGGAAACTATAGACCAGTTAGCCTAACATCTGTTGTTGGGAAAATGCTGGAGTCCTTCATTAAGGAAGCAGTAGCAGGGCATTTGGAAAATCATAATGCAGTCAAGCAGAGTCAGCATGGTTTTATGAAAGGGAAATCATGTTTAACAAATTTGCTGGAGTTCTTTGAGGATGTAACGAGCAGAGTGGATAAAGGTGAACCAGTAGATGTGGTGTATTTGGATTTCCAGAAGGCATTCGATAAGGTGCCACATAAAAGGTTACTGCATAAGATAAGAGCTCACGGAATTGGGGGTAATATATTAGCATGGATAGAGAATTGGCTAACTAACAGAAAGCAGAGAGTCGGGATAAATGGGTCATTTTCCGGTTGGCAAACGGTAACTAGTGGGGTGCCAAAGGGATCGGTGCTGGGGCCTCAACTATTTACAATCAACATTAATGACTTGGATGAAGGAACCGAGTGTAATGTAGCCAAGTTTGCAGATGATACAAAGATGGGTGGGAAAGCAAGTTGTGCAGAGGACTCAAAGAACCTGCAAAGGGATATAGACAGGCTAAGTGAGTGGGCAAACATTTGGCAGATGGAGTATAATGTGGGAAAGTGTGAGGTTATACACTATGGCAGGGAAAATAAAGAAGCAAATTATTATTTAAGTGGATAGAGATTACAAAATGCTACAGTTCAGAGGGACCTGGGGGTCTTTGTGCATGAAACACAAAAAGTTAGCATGCAGGTACAGCAAGTAATCAAAAAGGAAAATGGAATGTTGGGCTTTATTTCAAAGGGGTTGGAGTATAAAAGCAGGGAAGTCCTGCTACAAATGTACAAGGTATTGGTGAGACCACACCTTGAGTACCGCGTACAGTTTTGGTCTCCTTATTTAAGGAAGGATATACTTGCATTGGAGGCAGTTCAGAGACGATTCACTAGGTTAATTCCAGAGATGAGGGGGTTGACTTATGAGGAAAGGTTGAGCAGGCTGGGCCTATACTCATTGGAATTTAGAAGAATGAGAGGTGATCTTATTGAAACATATAAGATACTGAGGGGGCTCGACAAGGTAGATGCAGAGAGGATGTTTCCCCTCGTGGGGAAATCTAGAACTCGAGGGCATAGTTTCAGAACAAAGGGTCGCCCTTTTAGAACTGAGATGAGGAGGAATTTCTTCTCTCAGAGGGTCGTAAATCTGTGGAATTCTCTGCCCCAGAGAGCCGTGGAGGCTTGGTCATTAAATACATTTAAGGTGGAGATAGACAGATTTTTTGCAAGATAAGGGAGTGAAGGGTTATGGGGAGCGGGCAGGGAAGTGGCTTTGAGCCCAAGATCAGCCATGATCTTATTGAATGGCGGAGCAGGCTCGAGGGGCCAAGTGGCCTATTCCTGCTCCTATTTCTTATGTTCTGATGTGTATAACTGAGCAACGTGCTTGTTCTATTTGTGTCTTATTTAAAGCGTTAAAGCCTTGCACTTGCTAATGCCGGCCCGGACTTTATCTGATTGACTAGGTTGATATTTGTGGCTACTTGTGTGATTCTTCGGTGTCATTAGCATTTTAATATAAAAACAGAAAATGCTGGAAATACTCAGCTGGTCAGGCAACATCTGAGAGAAACTGAGTTAACATTTCATCAGAACTCTGATGTTGAACTTAAGTTCTGATGGAAGGTCACTGACCTGAAACGTTGGCCCCGATATTGACAGGGACAGGTTTTTCGAGCTGGGTCAGAAGAGATTCGGTCGGGAAACTCCACAGCGAGTTTCTTTCTTTTTCGACAGGTTCCCTGTCTAGAAGTCAGCTTAATTGACAGGTTTGGCTCCCATCAGGCGGGGAGCAGTAGCGGGTAGGAGGCCTGCAGCTGCTAATAGGAGCATGGGGGGTGGGGGGTCTGATCCCGACCCCGAGAAGGGGCGGGGTACTGATCCCGGGAGGAGCCTGATCCCCAATCCTGGGTCTTTGGATGGGGGTGGCAGGGGGCTCTGATGGCAGGGAAGCAGGGAGCTTGGTGGGCTGGGAGGAGGAACTCCTGCTCCTCCTGGCCCACAAGCAGTGATACAAGGGCACTTACCTTTACCCCGGACCTGTACTTGCCTCCCTTGAGCTGCAGGATTTCCCAAGGCCTGGGAAACCCGACCAGCCAGGGTTAACCCTGAAAGAGAGGTTACATGTGAGGATCCCAGCCAATGTTCCCTTTAAGCTGTGCGGTCGCACAGCGCTCTGCAGCTCCTGTGCAGCCGGCTCACCAGCTTTTAAATAGGACAAAGCGCGCATGCGCCACATTTTGAATGGGCCGCGAAGCCCCTTAAAGGGGCCATGCATCCCAAAAAAATTAAAGGGAACATTGCTACCAGCCTCATTATAATATTTAAATTGCCAACCTGCCTCCTGGAAGCGGGTTGGCTGCCTGCCCTGTCTTGTCTCTGTTAAACCCAGAAATAAGCAGGTTGGGGTCAGGTTTGAGATTTGAAAATTTTTTACATCTCACCCGACCCCAACCCACCCATTATGGGGGTTAAAATTACCCCCATTAACTCTGTTTCTCTCTCCACAGATGCTGCCTGACGACCTGAGTGTTTTCAGCATTCAGCATTTTCTGTTTTTATTTCAGATTTCCAGCATCTGCAGTATTTTGCTTTAATTTTAGTGCATTTTAATATATTGCTTTGAAAATTGTTTCATGTTCGGTAGCTTAGTGGTTATGCTCGTGATTTCAAATCACACCATGGCAAGTTGTGAATTTGACTTTGTGGGCTAGTACCAGAAAATGAGAATGAAAACTGCTGGATTGTCAAAAAGACCCAACTAGTTCACTAATGTCCTTCAGGAAAGAGAAAGTGCCACCCCTACCTGATCTGTCGTAACTCGAGTGGTTCATTCCTAATGTCCTCAGGGCAACTTGGGATGACATGACTTGTTCAAGTATCTAGTGGTGGGTAGACAAATATTAAGTTCTGATGCGTTACCTTTGCTTGAGATGTGAGGGGAGAATTTTGCCGGTACCGGTTTTGGAGGTCGGGAAACGCTCCCGCCTCCACCTGGCCATTGCGCTATTTAACCTCCTTAAATGCTCGTTAAGTGCCTCTCTAAGCCTATTTTGAGAGGCTCTCCTGATTTCTCCAGCATTTTGACGTGCTCCACGCACCTCCTGAACCATGCCAGGTAAACCTGGCTGGTTGACTCATGGGTGGCCTCCTCACAGCAGCAGGTCTAATAAGACATCGTTTATTGCAGCAAGGATTACTTGCAGGTGCCAGACCGTGGCTTTAAAAGGTATCTGAGCACTTTTAGAAGGCCTTCCGAAGTCGGAGGTGCTGCAGCTTGAATCAATCAACTGTGGGACCTCCTTGGAAGCCCCGCTCCCCACTTGCAATGAGCGCTTCCCCAAAGGAGGCATCTACAAGCAGCATGGGAACCATTCGTTTTCTTTCTGCTTGGACCTCAGATGAGGATGAGGAGGAGGATCTGGAGGAGGAGGAGGAGCAGGAGGAGGAGGAGGAGGAGAATCTGGAGGAGGAGGAGGTCAGAGCGCCGGTGTGTCGACCAGCAGTAGCGGCAGCACGCGAGCACATGGCTGCCTGCGATGCAAGTGATGAACTTATCATGGCCACATTTGCATAGGTTGCCCAAGTTGACACATGTCCTTGGCTCCATCCTAGGACATAATTGACAATGGACATGACTCTCTGGCCTCCTTTCACTCAGGCCACCAACCTGACAATGCAAGTGTGCCGGTGCCTGCAATGTGGAGCTGCCTAAGGTGAAAGAACAGATGGCATAACGCCAACATTTTGGCTTCAAATCACTTTAATACTTTCCAACAGATATGGCATTTCATCAATACACAGAAATATGCTCCCAATTTGCACACAGATCTGGAGGTTATATCCCTTGCCAGCTGTACCCACACAGCCTTGGTTTCTTTGGCAGGCCCCTTCCTCCGAGATGAGTGGAAGAGCACCTCCCTGCTAGCTGTCATCCCCCGACAAACAACATTTGCAGCGCCTCATCCGAGAGCCTCGGGGAGGCCCTTGCCTTGGAATTGGACATAGGTTTCTCAAAAGATGTTGGAGGTGGTGCAGAAGACGCAGAAATGCTGTGGAATGAGCCAAGGGAGCAAGAAGTCATAAAACCAGACTGGAAAAGTGTTGTCAACAGAGGCGAGTTTCAGTCCCAAAACACTAATTGAGCGAGGGCATCCCACACCTCTGAAATCAAGTGGACAATCAGGGGAAAATCGCACATTTTTGAAACCTATCAGTGGAGGTGAGTTTCAAACCCACCCAAACTGAAACCCGCCTCCATCTCGCCTCCAGTGGGAAAATCGCCCCCTACATTGCTGGAGCACAGCCAACCAGCAGCAAAGTGAACTGACTGCCTTCAATTTTCTGCTGTCAGCTCATTTCAATAATTTATCATAACTGCCTCTCCTCTGGCCTTGTGCCAGGAGCAAGCCTAATGGGAAAGTGGAAAATATGACAATCACTTTCAATTTAAAGGAATGTGTACACTTAAAGGTAAATGGCTGCACGTGGGAGGTGAATATTGATTCAGCCTTTATCAAGGATCAACATTCATTTTAGATATTTCTCAGCTTTGGCCAATGGCCGAAGGAGAACAGAGATGTAACAAAACATAAATGAAGTGTAAGTGAAAGGAAACTCAGTGTGGAGGCACAGTGGGAAAGTGATGGAGCGGCACAGCATCTAACTCCTTGGATAGCCAACTGGACGTGCAGAGGAGCTGGTGAATGAAGGGTGGCCTTGTTTGGTACTTCAGTGCACCAATCCATGGTGGCAGGCTCAATGCTGTGTATAGTACCTGCAGGACCCGGGAACAGATATATAAGAAAATGGCACACTTAAAGGAATCTGAAAGGAAAGACTACACAACAGTATTGTGTATCTGACAGTTGGCCCAAGACTAAATGCCAAGCTGTTCCACATTTACTGCTCACTCCTACCAAATCCTCATACAACCTTACAACTCTTTAACTGCATCTCATGCATACCCATATATCAGTACGACACACCTTCCAGATGCAACATGCAATTGAAAACTTTGCCACACTCGCATCTTCTAAGGCCTTAACACCTCGTCTTTGTAAAACGACCTAACTGTATGATGCACAGTCACTTATTGAGAAAAGCAAACTACTGCAGATGCTGGACATCTGAAATAAACATTAACTGACACCCAGGTTTGCACGTCTGTCAACAATAAACAGGTGTGCCTTCAAGTTTCAGCATCCTAAGACTACCTTTCTGCTTGTAAAGCAAGATGGAAACTTGAGGACACATTCCGCAGCCTGGAGAATGGTCTGCCTGGCCAAGGGTAGGTGGCAAAGGCACATCTTCTCTGATACGCCCAAGTAGTTCTGGCAGAGTCTGTGCAACTCACCTCAGTTAAAGGTAGACCTCCCTCTGATCATTCCTCTGGATCCTCTCTTTGTTCTCTAGCTGCCTGTGGGCAAGAGGAATTCTAAAAAGAATTCCCATCCTATACAGAGGGAGCTGGTACATAAAAATAAGCTAAAAAAAATCAGATTAAACTGAAAACTAGCCCAAAATCGTTAAACACGATTTGCCTTTAACAAATCCGTGCTGGCTTTCCTTAATTAATCCATACTTATCCAAGTGACTGTTAATTTTGTCCCTGATTATTGTTTCTAAAAGCTTCCCCACGAACAAGGTTAAACCGACTGACCTGTAATTGCTGGGTTTATCTTTACACCCTTTTTTGAACAAGGATGTAACATTTGCAATTCTCCAGTCCTCTGGCACCACCCCGCTTTCTAAGGAAGATTGGAAGATTAAGGTCAGTACATCTGCGATTTCTTCCTTCACTTCCCTCAGCGTCCTAGGATGCATCCCATCTGGTTCTGGTGACTTAGCTACTTTAAGTACAGCCAGCCTTTCTAGTACCTATGTATCAATTTTTATCCCATCCAGTATCTCCTCTACCTCCTCCTTCACTATGTCTATGGTAGCATCGTCTTCCGCGGTGAAGACAGATGCAAAGTATTCATTTAGCACCTCTCCTCTGCCTCCATGCATAAGTCTCCTTTTTGGTCCCGAATTGGCCCCACCCCTCCTCTTACTACCCGTTTACTATTTATATGCCAATAGAAGACTTTTGGATTACCTTTTATGTTAGCTGCCATTCTATTCTCATACCCTTTCTTTGCCCCTCTTATTTTCTTTTTCACTTCTCCTTTGAACTTTCTATATTTAGCCTGATTCTCAGATGTTTTCTCGACCTGACATCTGTCATATGTGCGCTTTTTCTGCTTCATCCTACTGTCTATCTCTTTTGTCATCCAAAGGGCTCTGACTTTAGTTGCCCTACCTTTCCCCCTAGTAAGAATGTACCTCGACTGTACCCGAACTATTTCCTCTTTAAAGACAGCCCATTGTTCCATTGCAGTTTTGCCTGCCAATCTTTGATTCCAATTTACCAGGGCCAGATCCGTTCTCATCCCACTGGAATCGGCCTTCCTCCAATTAAGTATTTTTACTCTAGATTGCTCCCTGTCCTTGTCCATAGCTAATCTAAACCTTATGATACTATGATCACTGTTCCCTAAATGTTCACCTACTGACTATTGCTCCACTTGATCTATCTCATTCCCCAGAACCAGATCCAGCAATGCCTCCTTCCTCGTTGGGCCGGAAACATACTGATCAAGAAAGTTCTCCTGAACACACTTGAGAAATTCTTCCCCCTCTCTGCCCTTTACACTATTACTATCCCAGTCTATATTAGGATAGTTGAAGTCCCCCATTACCACTACTCTATATGTCTTGCATCTCTCTGTAATTTCTCTGCAAATTTGCTCCTCCATATTTTTTCCAGTAGTTGGTGGCCTATAGAATACACCTAGTAGTGTAATGGCATCTCTATTATTTCTTAACTCTAGCCATATAGATTCTGTCCTTGACCCCTCCAGGACATCCTCTCTCTCCAGCACTGAAACATTCTCCTTAACCAATACTGCCATACCACTTCCTATCTTTCCTTCCTTATCTTTCCTGAACACCTTATATCCAGGAATATTTAATACCCAATCCTGCCCTTTTTTGAGCCAGGACTCCGTTATTGCCACAACATCATATTCCCATGTGGCTATTTGCACCTGTAGCTCACCAACCTTGTTTACTATGCTTTGTGCATTCACATACATACACTGTGAACCTATCTTAGACCATCCTGTGTTCTCTCTTAGTCTGACCCCACCTAATACTTTACAATTTCTTACTTTAGTGCTCTCTGTCTCTCCCAATCCTTTGTGCCCTTGTTTCCCCTTTCTAATGCTACATCCTGGTGCCCATCACCCTGCCAACTTAGTTTAAACTCTCCCCAACAGCACTAACAAACCCCCCTGCGAGGATATTTGTACCGGCTCTGTTGAGATGCAGCCTGTACAGGTCCCACCTCCCCCAGAACCGGCCCCAATGCCTCAGGAATCTAAAGCCCTCCCTCCTGCACCATCTCTCCAGCCACGCATTCATCTGCTCTATCCTCCTATTCCTGTACTCAGTCACGTGTGGCACCGAGAATAATCCAGAGATTACTACCTTTGAGGTCCTGCTTTTTAATCTCTTTCCTAGCTCCCTGAAATCTGCCTGCAGGACCTCATCCCTCTTTCTACCTATGTTATTGGTACCGATATGGACCACGACCTCTGTCTGTTCACCCTCCCCCCACCTCAGAATGTTCTGCAGCCGCTCAGTGACATCCTTAACCCTGGTACCAGGGAGGCAACACACCATCCTAGAGTCACGTCTGCAGCCGCAGAAACACCTGTCTGCTCCCCTAACTATCGAATTCCCTACCACTATTGCATTCCCTATCTTCCTGCTCCCTCCCTGTACAGCTGAGCCACCCGTGGTGCCGTGGACTTGGCTCTGGCTGTACTCCCCAGAGTAACCATCGCCCTCACCAGTACTCTTGACCCTTATTTGCATGTTTACAAATCCACCCAAATATCGGAACAGACCTCAAAACAGCAGTAAGTTGGCGGGACTAGAAGCCGCTCCATTTTGGTTCTGCTACCAAACAGTGAAGTAGTGAGATGAAAATCAGCCCCATTAACTTTTGAACACAACAATCACTGTAGCAATGTTGCCTTTGAAATTTGTGATCTGTACTTCGAGTGGAGCTGAGGACATCTTGACCAAATGCTTTTACTCCCCAGGAATCAATTATTTGCCCCATCTCAGACTTGGTTTATTCTGCTCAAAATTTGAGAATGCATTTGAATGAGAGTTAAGGATTAACAGGTTTGAAAAGGGGTGTAGTACATTTATCAGAAGAAAGAAGTACTGACCAATAGGCAGAGGGAGCAGGAAATTCTGTGGGAAACAGATAATTTGCATGTGAAAAATAGACTTTGCAGGATCTTTTCTTGTTTCTCTTCCCTAGTTTTGGATGATTTAAGAAAAAAAAAATCATCTACAATGGGATGTTTTTGATTTTTTTACCCACTCTCTTATTGCTGCCCCCCCAACTCTCAATTCCACCCCTGAAACAAATTTAAGTATTTTAGTAAGCAAGTGTCATAGTGCTTGCAGTGCTGACTGAGATTGTAAAGATCTTCTTCACAGTGCATTAAGAAAGATAGAACTTGCATTTATATAGCACCTTTCATGACCTCAGAATGTCCCTTGTTACATTAAGACTTGACTATTCCAACGCTCTCCTGGCCGGCCTCCCATCTTCTACCCTCCATAAACTCATCCAAAACTCTGCTGTCTGATGTAAGCAAACTACTCGGCACTCGGTCTAAGCGTTAAACAAAGCTTTAATCAACTGTTTTACAACATGGAGGTCTAGTTGTGTCCTTCACTAGTTCCTGTTAAGAATGTCCTGCGCAAGCTGGGCCCGTGCCCGAGTATTTATACTCTCCCTGGACAGCGCCACCCGCAGGCCGCTCAGTATTACTTCATAAGTCATGAATGACTGATTCATGTCACTGCCTGTATCTTAACTCGCACCAAGTCTCGCTCATCCATCACCCTGGTGCTCGCTGACCTACATTGGCTCCCGATCCAGCGACGCCTCAATTAAAAAATTCTCATCCTTGTTTTCAAATCCCTCCATGCCCTCGCCCTTCCCTATCTCTGTAACCTCCTCCAGCCCTACAACTCTCCGAGATCTCTAAACTCCTCTAATTCTGGTTTCTTGCACATCACCGATTTTAATCGCTCCACTATTGGCGGCCGTGCTTTCAGCTGCCGAGGCCCTAAGCTCTGGGATTCCCTCCCTAAACCTCTCCACCTCTCTACCTTTCTCTCCTTCTTTAAGACGCTCCTTAAAACCTACCTCTTTGACCAAGCTTTTGGTCATCTGTCCTAATTTCTCCTTATGTGGCTCGGTGTATTTTATTTGAAAACACTCCTGTGAAGCGCCTTGGGACATTTTACTATGCTAAAGGCGCTATATAAATTTGTTGGTTAGGAGGCAAGGGCTTGAACATCTCAATTGTCTCCCGGTGCTTCACATGAAATCTGGTTGATAGGCTGACAAGGCAACCTGCTCCAAGGCTGCTGCCAGTGCCATTCTGAATCATATCTTCGGATTTACAAGAGGTGGTAAATTTATCAAAAAGTAATGACTTAATAGGCAGAGGGAGCAACTGTTACACTCAGTAACTCCACCCCTGTCTCTTGAACTAAAAGTTGAGCAGAGTGCAGACACTGAGACAGTGGTCTTGCAATGATTCTCCCCTAACTTTTCTTTCCCTCCCATTTATAACTGCAGATAATTGGCAATTTCTGGTGCGGCAAACCAAACTTGCACCCCAATCACTCTGGCACTGTCGGGGTCAGATTTCCTTTGTGTGCTTTGTGTAGTGAAATCATAAACACATTTGGATTTCATTACACAAGGGAAAATTCGGTGAGGCTGCATTTCCAGATCAGAGTTTTGCAAGATGGAAGCACAGGCTGGAGATAGGGCTATAACTCTACAGCTTCAATTCTCTGACCCACCAACTCCTGTCCAGCGATATGTTGCTCCGGAAGCACAGCCTCACTGAATTTTCCTACAGTGAAGAGAAGGAATTTCTCACCCTCTGTGCGCTGATTAATCAGCTCCACTGCAACATTTACTTCACTGTCCACTCCCTCTTGTACAACTTGTTTTATTTCTTAGCCAGTGTTCCTCTCACAAGTAACTGCTCTGTTGTAAGATGGCGGTACCTTACTAATTCCTATGGAATTCGATGGATAGTGATCAACAAATTCAGATTGGGAAGGCTAACACGCTAGTTCAGGAGAGGAGGAGAAAATAAGTTTAGAATAGGGGATGAGAGAAATTATTTTAAAAAGCCAGGAGATCACCAGCAGCGTGGGTTGGAAGTCAAAGGATAAAATGGGATAAAGGGATAGATAAAAACACTTCTTAAATGGATGTGTTAAAAATACACCACTGGGCTGGTGAACAACACTGAAGGAACACACTAGGAACTATGAACAGAAATATCCAAAATAATCAGATAACTTACAGTCTGGTATTAGCAAGCAGAACACAACTGACCACTTCAAATAGGGCACAGATAGCTCATTGTGAGAGAGAATAGGCCCTCTGTTCAGTGATATGTCTGCATGTTTTCAATGTAACTTTTTTTATCACATTCATAGGAGGCATGAAAACCATGTTTCAGATGCTGAAGTACTTAAGATTTAGGGTTTTGGCAAGAAATCTAGGCTTATTCCTTTTAACAAAATAAAAAGTGCTTCAACAGGTTTTTGTGCTCATCCATGCTGGAGAAATACACTTTTCTCCGTTTTTTCTTCTGCCATCACTATCAAGTTTTCCCTGGGCAGCTATAACATGGTGGGTGTGGTTCATACTTTTAAAATACTATTTCACATTCAACGGTTTATACAGCACTTCCCACGAGTAGTTCGCAATGCCTGCTATAAGGAAGAGTACATCTTAGGTACTCTGCCCTTGTGGAGGTTACTTGGCCCAGTCCAACAATTAAGCAATTCTAATAAATTGCGTACCTGACTTTACATAGCTTTACGCCACATCTTCAGTCTTCTCAGAATGGCAGAATATCAGTCCATACTGGTTAAAATAGCTACAGTAACCAATTAAACAACACAATGAAATAAGCAATAATCGTACAGGACAAAACAATATTCGCATACATATAACAGGCTGTCCTCTAAAGCATCAAACTGCTATGACTACTTTTCTCCAGAATTAATTTTGATTTTTAAAAGGTGTCTCCAAGACTCCGCCTACATTGATCTTATAATTCAGATTCCAGTACTCAGATCTGAAATGATCTCTCCTCTGTCAGCCAAAGCGGGCAGCTTTGAAGCTCAAATTCTCTTTGACGCAATGATTGACTATAAAAGAAACGATACTTTGAAAAGTAACAATTATGCTATTCTTCCTTATAGTACTCTAAAATTAAAATGAATATACAATGGGGCAGATTTTGCAGTCAACGGCGTACCTACGGAGTACACCGCCTTCATCTGAATAGAATATGAACTTACCTGATGGGGACCCCTCTTTGTGAACTTGCTCTTTGATGCTGCATACTCAAGGGCAGTGTAATGGCCCACGGATCCCGGAGCGCAGCGTGTGCTGAAGCGTACCTGGGATCACGTGGGCCTGGTGGAAGTGCGAGTTTCCTCTTGACAAATATGTGGGAACCAGCATCAAGCTTTTACAGTTAATTGTTCAATGGGATATGATAACTGGTACACAGGGGAATAAAGTTACAGTGTTAAGTTGGACATGATAACTAATACAAGGGGGAATAAGGCAACAGAGGAGAAATGAGGGTGCAGATTGGCACCTGACCCGTTGACTCCACTCACAGAACGGGCACGGTCAATGATAACAGCATTTTACAGTGACTTTAAAAGCTTTAATGTCAGGAAATAAGATATAAATATATAGTTAGGTTTAGCATTTTGTTCTTTATGTGGGATTTAGTATCGGTTGAATTCAGATTGCCCCTCCCCAAAAAACTGGCGAAATGACAGCACCAAGCTTCAACATCAGGATTTCAATAAAATACGTAGACAAATCAAACTAACAATTTCACTTTTATGTAAGTTAAATACATGCCTTTTGAGGTATCCCTTTACGCTGATGCAAACAGGCTCTGAGAGTACGCCCTCATACCCACCACAAATTCTGACCCAATATTCCCAAAACACTTTAGAATGCTAATGCTGAACTTTACCGGGGAGCTCAGTTTGTTTATTCAGCTGTGACAGCCAACAGTCAAACATATACAGCAGTTATCTCTCACACTATGCTCTCATAAATTTATATTTCATCTCATCTTAAGTAAACACCAGATCAAAGCATCAGGTAAATGGACTGTCAGCCATCTTGAATTCTATAGAAAAATGACAGGAGCTATTTTTATTTTAGTTATATACAATTTAAAAAATATAGACAACCGTAAAGACATATTTTCCAGTTTCATCTCAGTTGGTTTACTGCAATGTCACATCCACTGTTTTACATGTGATGTTTCTGTTTGTCACATCTTTCAACGTTTCTAAGTGAGATTGGCCGATTTAACAGTGTGTTCGGAGCAGTTTGGTGCTATGAACTCATGATGTCAAAGAAACTGGCTCAAGATTGCCTTGAGAAGTTAATTTAGAAGCCTAACATCTATCAAAAGGCAAGCCTGTCCATCTGTGGTGGATTCGAAGCCAAGTCCCAGAGATGAAGCTGTTCTTCAGAAATATATACATCTTAATTTATTCTAATATGGACATAAAAATAATGTATATGGTTTTTAGCATTTAATTAAACAATAACCATTGTACAACATTTCTTTCATCTGCATGTAATTCATTGCAGACCTCTATAACGGTGTGCTTGTCTGTTTCTGTGTACTTCTATATAGACGTGAGATATGACAAGGAATTGGAGGAGATAGATACGACAGGACAAATATTAAATGAAGAGGAGTTTGTAACGGTGAGAAATAGTTCTCTCAGTCTATTAAATGAAACCCATTTGAGCCCATTCTTTTTAGTGCAATATATTTCAAGCATTTTCAACAGCTGGGATTTGGTCAGTTACTGTTTAATAAACTGAGTGCTATTGGAACACTGGAACTGTTGTTCAAACATATTAACTTAAAATACTGGTCGAGCACTATTACACTGTTTTTAAGAAAATTATTTATTATGTTTTTATATGCATGCTAAATTTTCTAGTGACATTTACAGTACTGCTCTGCATGATGTCCCTATCCTTGTGTAGAACTGTTTGGAGATCATGCTCAGCATTTATTCTTTCTTAGAAGAATATATCTAATTGGAAAATGTTCATACATGATTGATATTGCTTGTTCTAAATCATATTTTTAATAATGGCTTCTTTACTTATGTTAGCAACTAAATAAGGTTTTTCATAGATAATTGATTAAGATGGTTGTATTTTGCTGATATTACTAATCTCATTACTGTACATGAGCAATGTATAGTGAACATCTTAATCCTGATAAGTGGCTTCTTGCTTACTGAAACTGTCACTCCCCTTGTCAGTGTAGCTGATGATGATTAACATTGAAAAATTAGAAAATGCTAGTCGATCTCCAGTGGCATTGCTCATGGTCAAATTTTTTTTTTTTTTAAATGAGGCAAAATTTCCATGGGGCTCCCTGATCATCCACTGTATCCTCAGCAGAAGATTCGCGGAAACCCTGGAAAAATGGCCGCTTATGTCGTTTCTCCGGGGTTTCTGTAGATCTTCCAATGAAATTGCGGTGGACCAAGATCGGAGAATCTCCAGATAAATTCCTCAAGTTTACTGCTCATAATCAGTTCCTTTATTTTGCACAGAATAGCGATATGACTACCATCTTTAGCTGTCTCCGTTTGTCCCTACTTTCTAATTCTTTCTGTTTCCTACTTATTCTCTCCGCCTTTGTCTGCCTGTCTCTCACACACTTTCATTGTTACCTCTGAATCCCTGAGTCTTTTGTCACTCCCTCTTCTTTTGCATAAGTTCTTCCTTCTTTCTGTCTGCTCTCTTCTGTATAGGGTAGCTTTTCCTCTCCAGATTCATACCAGGTACCTGACAGGCACAGGTCTACTGTGTCTGTGAGGAGGCAGCTAACCAAATGTTTCCTCCCTTGTGCCATTTTCACACCCATTTGTCTTTTAGGGTTTTCATCTCTTCTCTGACTGGTCTTTATAAAATTTTAGCTCTTTTCTGAAGCAATCAATATGTATACCAAAATAAATAGAAGGGAGGGAAGGGAGCAAGTGGCAAAGTCTGAGGCATACTTTAGGCTGCGAGGGATAGAAGGGAATAAGCTATGAAGTCTTGACCTGGAGCAGAACCTCAGGCTGGAGAACAGAGTGGCACTGAAGCAGGTATAGCAGGAAATCGGAGATGAGAGCAAAGATCAATCACACGAGCTCCAAATCAGGAGCGAGATTCCTAGGAGCAGGGCTTCAATGGGGAATGAGAGGGAATTGAGTGAAGCCTGTAAATCAGGACAGAAGACAATCACATCATGGTTGAAGCCATGAAGGTGTATTGAAGTATGGGGCTTGGGGCTGCTGCAGATTGGGAGGGAAGGGAATGAGAGGCATGTGGCAGCATGATGGCTTCTGGAGATTGTATTCTGGTTGCTTTCTATGTTATAAATCACTGGTTAGGCCTAAGCTGGAGTATTGTGGCGAATTCTGAGCACCACACTTTAGGAAGGCTGTCAAGACCTTGGAGAGGGTGCAGAGGAGATTTAGCAGAATGGTACCGGGGATGAGGGACTTCTGTTATGCGAGACTAGAGAAGCTGGGATTGTTCTCCTTCGAGCAGAGATAGAGGAGTTTAAAATTATGAGGGGTTTTATGAGAGTAGATAGGGAGAAACTGTTTCCACTGGCAGGAGGGTTAGTAACCAGAGGGCACAGATTTAAGATAATTGACAAAAAATAGAGGGGGGGAAATAGGAGAATTTTTTTATGTAGCGAGTTGTTACAATCTCAGATGCACTACCTGAAAGGGTGGTTGAAGCAGATTCAGTAGTAACTTTCAAAAGGGGAATTGGATATATATTTGAAAAGGAGAATTTGCAGGGTTATGGAGGAAGAGCAGGGGAGTGGGACTAATTGGATAGCTCTCTCAAAGAGCCGGCACAGATACAATGGGCTGAATTGACTCCTTCTGTGCTGTATGTTGCAACAGCCTCACAGAACAATTGCACTGTCATGTGGTTGTTTGGCTCAGAATGTCAGGCCTCAGTTGAGGAGATTAAGCCGTGAAGCATTAAGGGAGAATGTACACAAGGTCAGGGATGTTCATGAAGCAGTGAGTCTAACATTGCACGGGTCAGGGGGGAGTTCTTGGAGCAATTGAAAGCCGAAATGGGTATGTTTATGGGTGTTTGCAGTTTCTTTTATATGTTTAATGGGTTTACTTTGTTATACAATTTATTTTTAGAAGTATACAGAGGATTGATGGGGAATTGTCATGGCCACTGCATCTTGGAAAACTTCGGTTTTATCGGAATGTGATTGCGTCAAATGTTTTTTTTAGAGGAATGTGATGGGGCGAAATCTGAAATTTGGAGAAATGTTTTGTGTACTGTGCTAAGTAATGGAAGTGTAACAAAAATAGAAAATCATCACAAAGATTAAACATACTTAACCAGTGAGAAGGAAGAAACTTGGCTATGGTCAGATGGTCATAAAAAATGTTATATGCCTTGGGTTTTGTAGGATACAGGCTTATAGCTACAGTAACGTATTGTAATGACCTTTAACATGAAATATGGTACATCCAATGCTTCTTTTGACAAAATGGATCTGGGAGCAAATTACAAGACTGAATTCAATTAAGAGGAAACCAATGGGCCTAGAAATTCGGTGGGCTGTGGCACCAGTTAGCGCCCAAAGAGGGCACTTAGTGGTTTTAGTGCCACTGGCCACGCCTCCCGCGAAATTTAGCGGGGCGCTAATGGTGGCATTAGCCTGTAGCGCTGCGCCGCCACCGATGACGTCATCGGTGTGCGCAGCGCCCCGCTGCCGCCCCGATCGCGATATTTGGTCGCGCCCCCCGCTGTAACACCGGTTGCAATTTGCGACCGGTTCAGGGGGGCCTACCTGCGGCGGTAGTGGCGCTAATTAAAGGGGAGGTGTGGGGCGGCCATTTTTTTTGCTGGCCGCCTGCCGGCACCTCCTCGCGCCGCCGTCCCCGGCCTCCTGAGCCACCACCCCCCCCCGGGCAGTGCCGGCTGTGTCCCAAGAGCCCGGCACTTCTCCTCAGTGCCGGGCTCTTTTGCCGGCACTCGCGATCTCCGATCGCACTGGTGCAGGCCCCTCCCCTTTAAGAAGGGGAGGAAGGCCTGCAGTACCGCAGCGCACCGTGCCGCAGCGTGTGGCGCTGCGGCAAGTTGCGTTGCGATATTCAGTTGCAGCGCCCCAAGACGGATGCGGGGCGCCTCGAGCAGCGCCCCGCTTCCGTTTGGGCCGCTGAAACTGAATTTCCGGCTGGCGCAAGCGGCTCCGTCCGGAGCGGTAATTCCGGCGCCCAGGCGAGCTTGGCGCCCCAAACGGGGTGCCACCGAATTTCTAGGCCATGGTGTCATAAATATAAATTCAGGAGATTTATGAGCATCATCGGAACCCGGAGAATGAATTACAGCCATTTAACTCTCTACTGTTAATGTTTATTTGATATAGTAGTATCTTTCATATTTGTGGCAGGACATGTTTAATATAGTGTGAAAGACTGAGGTGGTACAATCAAGAAACTACTGTATTAACATTCATTGTGAACATTGACCCAACAGCATGCTGTGCCACATAAAGAGTACTTACCATATGGCAGTAGTACACTGGGTTAACAGTCTGTAGTCAACTTCTGTTTATGAGTGGTGCCAGTAACTGAGGGTCATTAATTTCAAAGGGATGATTACTCCATGATGTAACCCAACATTAGATGATGTGGGAAGTACAAATAAATCATTTTTGTATGGAGCAGTGGTTTTGGGAAACTTGGGAGGCTTTGTCAGCGATCTGCCAGTTCTTAATTTATTGATTTATCTTGTTAGTTTTATCATGTGCAGCATTTGATGTCATGCTGTATCCCGGAGAACACAGCCCTGATTTTCTACTAACATTCCACCTGATTTTGGGCAGATCTAGGGTGGAAATCAACCAGAGAGCCATTCTGCCACCTCTCCACCAAACACCAGAGGTGACAATGAGCATTGACTACACCTGCCTAAATATGAGCGGACATATTCAAAGTGGGTGGCAATGGTGGGATGATGCTAGACATTGTACTTCCTGTCATTACTACCGTAGCAATGCTGGACGCAAGAGATATCAGCATGTTACTGCTGTCCAGCCTAGCTATGGCAGACGGGAAGGGATTTAAAATTTAAATCACAAATCCTTAAAGGTGGGAGGACAAGTTGATAAGGCAATTAAGAAAGTGGATGGGATACTTGGCTTTGTAAATAGTGGCATTGAATACAAAATCAAGGAAGTCATGCTAAACCTTTACAAATCACTGGCTAGGCCTCAGCTGGAGTATTGTGCACAATTTTGGCCACCACACTTTTAGGAAGGATGTCAAGGCCTTGGAGAGGGTACAGAGGAGGTTTATCAGGATCATACCAGGTATGAGGTACTCCAGTTATGTGGAGATATTGGAGAAGCTGGGATTGTTCTCCTTAGAGCAGAGAAGGTTGAGGGGAGACCTAATAGAGGAATTTAAAATTATAAGGGGTTTTGATAGAGCAAGTAGGGAGAAACTGTTTCCTCTGGCAAGTGGGTCAGTAACCAGAGGTCACAGAACTAGAGGGGAAAATGAGGAGAAATTATTTCACACAGAGGGTTGTTATGAACTAGAATGCACTAGGGGGGTGGAATCAGATTCCATAGGAACTTTCAAAAGGCAATTGAACATGAACTTGAAGAGAACTAATTTGTGGGGATACGCGGAGAAAACTGGGGTGTGGGAGTGAGACTAAATTGGACAGTTCTTTCAAAGAGCCGGCACAGGCACAACGGACCGAATGGCCTCCTTCTGTGCTGTAAGATTCTATGATTTACACTCCCGCGTCGCACAAAATAAAAAATAAATGGCCCTCCTCTTCAGATGCACCAGAGGCAGCCAGGACATTTAAACTTCTGGACAGAAAATTACAGGAGCTAATACCAGCATGCAATATCCTCCGCCTGGTTTTCCATTATGGCTCCACACAGATGATTATTTAATGTTCATGGAAAAACAATGGAAAATCTACCCCTGACTGTCTACGGTCACTTGGACAAGGGACTGAAGTGCTGTTGGGGCCATTGACCTGCATCTCATTATGAGATGATGCCTTCATAAGAAGAGGAAGGGAGAAGAAAAACATTCTTCATTTCCTGTTTTTAAACCAGGCCACAACACACAGAAAGCATTGCTTGATTCATTTTAATTTTTTGTGAAACTGACTGAAATTGACAAACAGGCCACTGGGGGTTGAAAAGGGGGTTTCTGCTTTTAAGGATTAATATTGTATTTCAAACCTCAAATGTACTTGTCAACACTGATCCTTGACCCATTTATCTACATATTGGCTTTGACTTCTGGAGGTACAGATAAAAATTGCTACACTGCAACCATTAGTGTCAAACTGTTTTGACAAGCAAGAATGTAACTAATGCAGTCCAGATGAATGTAAAAACCACAGCTGTTGTAGGATCTCCATTTAGGTTGCCAGTATTACATGTCTGCAGGATTTATCACAGATTCCTGCATAAACTCTTCCTTTCCCAGGACCTCGAAACTGTGCAATTCTTTATCTCCCTTTTACTTCCTCTTGCAATCTTTTACAACCAAAGCTCGGTGTCATGGAACCATGTCATCCTGATTTATCTCGTCTTCTCTTTCTAACCTCAGTGGTGACTTGCACTTCGAGCCTTGGCCCCACATCTCGGTTTCTCCGTTAAAGGAAAATCACATTGATAAACTCTGGAATGCTGTTAATTTGTTCAGTGCAAATTACAAATGAATACGGGTGAGTGAGACTAATTAGAAAGCTCTTTCAAAGAGCCGGCACAGGCACGATGGGTTGAATGGCCTCCTTCTGTGTTGTAAGGTTCTATGATTCTATGTCATGAAATCATATGCTATTTTTCTGATTTTATGATCATCAACTTAAAAAAACTTACATTTCTGTCAATATCCTAATGTATGTAAAACCATTACGGAATGAATGGATGCTATTACTGTACAAACACGTAATGCGTTCATATGAAATGCCTTTGTTTTAACCGGGTTAGCAGCTCTGCTAAAATCAAAGACAAAGGGATTTCGTACAAGTGCTTAGCGGTCTTTTGCTAATATCGCACAATGTGACTATAATTCAGGAGTCCAGCATCAATCCTTTCACAGTCAGAAATAACGGGGGAATTTTTACTTCCTGATGCGCTGGGAGTGGGGGTGGTCCGGTAGCCCGTGGGAAGTCTGGGTTTGCCCACATGCTGTGGAGATTTAACTCCACAGTGAGTGTCTTTCGTCATTGATAGGTTCCCCGCCCGGGAGTCAGCCTGATTGACAGGCTTGGTTTCCAGTCGGGTCGGGACTGCTGGCCAAGGACGCCGCAGGACCAGGTAGATCCAACCCCTGACCCCGAGGAGTGGGGGGGATCCAGTCCGGGAGGGGGGGTTTTGTATGGGGGGGGGCGGTGTCTGATGTTGGGGAAGCTTGGGGGAGGGCCAGGAGGAAGCACTCCTGCTCCCCCTCGCCCACAAGCGGTGCTTCCTGAGGCTGTCCTGGCCTCGCTGCAGCTACCGGTTTCCCGGGAAACCCGGCCGGCCGCAGTTAAACCTGCAAAGCAGGCTAACTCTGAGGCTTCTAGCTTCATTAACACCTCCTGGGAGCGGGTTGGCTGCCCGCCCTTTGTCCCGCCTCAGTAAAACCTGGAAGTCGGTGGGTTGTAGCCAGCTTCCCAACATGCTTCGATTTTTCCTTTGCCTATTTCACCCCCCACCCGCTCATCCATGTTAAAATTCCCCCCAATATAGCCAAAACTGGCTTTCTCCAACCTGTTTTTGCATATCCCAGAAGACTGGGGGAAAAATTTGGTTGATTAGCGCCTCCCATTATCGCCCTAAGAGGGTGCTAATGGGGCACAAAGCAACTAGCGCCTGTGCGCGGCGATGTTTGCGCCGATCGTGAAATTGACCAGACATTTTGCGGCGGCGCTAAACACTACTGCCACGATCTCCTGCACTCGCAGATCATGACGTTAGTCGAGCGTGCAATGCCCCAGTAGCACCCTGGACCGGATATTGAGTGGCGCCCCCTGCCTTTCCGTCTGCCACTAGCAACGACAGGTAGAGGGGAACGTTTTGCAGTCAGGAAGGGACTCGGGGGTGTGATTTAAAGGCGGCCGCGTCCTGCCTTTTTTTGTCGTCGACATTTTTGCACCACGCATTCTGAGAATGAGAGAGACTTCTGGAGAGATTCAACACTGTGTTAAGGAGTTTTGGGTACTGAGCAGCACTTTGCAGGTTCATTTTGATTTGACCTTCTTTGCATCGATTTAGAAGAGACTGTAGAGGCTGCACTCTGAGCTCTTTCCCTGGGCCTCTCCATTGTTCTTTCCAGCAGAATTGATGTACAGGTCTCTCCAAGCTGAGATTTAAGGCTGCAATGAGCAGGATGTGGCTGGAAAGCAAAATCAATCCTTCCCTTTAAGAACTGGCCAGCGCCAGTGTGCCTGTGTTCCATTGCTAACTGACATCACATGAGCTTCGCCAGCGCTCTGAGGTAGCGCCTCGCTCCTCGGCGTTAGCGCCTTAAGAGAGGCGTGTAGCGCCTGATTTAGCGATAGAACCCAAGTTTGCAGTTGGAGGCGATAATTAGCGCCAGGCGCTAAACTTTGCACCCAGCTGATAATTGCGCTCCAAACGGGGCGATACCGAATTTCTCCCCCTTTATGTATTAGAAATCGCTCCTGACTAATCAGGACTGCCTGTTCCAATGCTTAGTGAGCACACAGTGCTTGGAATGTGTGCTCTCAATCAATTGGTCCCAGTGGCATCTCTCCTTAAATTCTCTGGCACAATTTTGCACATACATAAATACATTTGCCCAACAAAGGCTGTCAATACTTAAGTAAGAATCTTCACATGTGCCTATATTATGATGGAATTCCACTGTATGTGGTAAGAGAAAAGTTTTGGAAGTGAGTCACTGGATTGCAATACATTCATGAAGTTCACATTGAGTCGAACAACATTTCGCCTGTGATGAAATGTTTAAAATGTTCTTTTTGCATTCTTGTGTCCTCAAGGGCTTGACTGTACAGTGTACAGTTGCAGTCTCCAGAGTATGGTTGGGAATACAGATTGCAAAATACTTAATCTTTTACCCTTAGAAATAGCAGTATATTAATAAACTCCCGCTGATTCTGAGAAGGTCGGCAGAGGAAAATAAATGTAACTGCTCCCCAAAGAGCCGAAGTTCTGACACACTGCCAATTATGGGAATGGCCAGTTTATCAGGGACAGCAGTTCAAAGCCCAGCCACATTTTTTTTGAGAGGATTGATGAAAGTCCTCAGGAATAAAAGAATACCACTTTTTGAGCAAAGTGGAAAAATTTGAGAGTAAAGCTGTGCATTTTACAGTGGGGCTTTGTTCAACTTGATATCCTCTCCCAGTTTTCTTCTTTTGTCTCTCCCCAACCCCCTCCTGACACTGTAGCCATGCACATCCTGGAGCTGGGAATGCAGGCTTGTCTGCAGCTGCTCCATGCAACAGTCAACAATCACAATGCACAACAAAATACCATCTGGTGCAAACACAAGGGGGACTGGAAATGAGAGCTTAGATGTAGGAGCACATTTCCGTCGATGGTATTTCAGGTTAAAAGTTTTGTTGCAAATAAAATCAAAGCTTTCATATTTGTTGCATGTGGAAACTCCATAATAGTTTTGATTGTTATTTGTTTTTACCAGTATGAGGGAGTGGGCCTTTGGTGTAGCGGTAGCATCCCCGCCGCTGGGCCAGAAGGCGTAGGGTTTCGAACCCCGCTCCAGACAGTCCCGGCAAGTGGAGTCGGAGCTCCGGCTCTAAATTCTGGGTTGACATCCAGCAGGATACTTGCGTCCGTGGGTGTGGGTGGCCCCCCCCCCTTTCGTATGGGTTGTGGGAGCCCGTAAAACCCTCCCGCCATAGGACTAACCACCCTAATGGCTGGTACGAAGATGGTTACGGTCACGGAAGGAGCGTTAATCGCGGCCAGAAATCCTTCCACCACTTCGTACAGTTCCCCAAAGGGAACAGTGTGAAGACACGTATGACGACGACAACCAGTATGAGGGGAAGCAGCATTTAGTTGTGATCTCAGGGGTGATAGAGATGTGACTGGTTATAAGGGAATGCATAGAAAAATACTTAAGCAAGTTCCAATTTAGAATTGGTTTCTGGGTTTTTTTCCCTTTGTTTAATAGTTATTTTTTTTTTCATCCACATGCCCCATTCCTTGAATGAGCGAGTGGCATGCGGTCTACTGCCAGGCACCTGGCAATCCTGCTGTTGGACCATTAGGTGGAGGTGCGCAAGGGCTTGGTTGAGAGGAGGGGGAGCTTATATATCAACTTCCCTGGGCCTTCTCCTCCTGCAAAGCAGCTTGTCCATAATACTGCAATGGCTAGCACACTGCCCATTACAATCATAGGTGTAGTGTATGTACCCGTCTACCTTTAAGGGAACTATTGAATGTAACCGTTCACCTTTAAGGGAACTACTTTAGGTGTGGCACTATTTGTTTGGCTTCTGTATACTGTAATACCGATAGTGACCACACCAGTATATAAGTGTTGTAGCAGGATTCCTGGGGCAGATTCGCCCGGACCTTCGAATAGTAAAGACCTGTTTGTTTGTTACTTCTGAAGTCTGTGTATTTATTAACTGCACAACCCACAGACTTTACAGTGGCGACGAGTCCGATCGTACCCTGCGGCAAGATTACCTTAAGCAAGGAAGAGCGTCGAAGAGAGACAACCGCCCTCGTCGTGCTACCAAAAGAAAACACGAGGCTGCAACAACAGAAAGCAGGAAGACTAACAACAAAAGCTGTATCAGCAACAGGCACTGACTACCCTTCTGCCACGGTGCGGAGTGAGCCGACCAGCAAGAAACAAGGCGGCCGAAGAGACTGTGAGTAGGGGAAGGTGTAGCAGCATCCGGAGGATAAGGGCAGAGCACTCGACCTCGGTCGAGGGGGAGCTGTGCCGGCCAAAGGTCGGGTCCAACGGCGTCGGGTGACAGCCGGACCGCGATCGGCGGGACAATCGGGGCAGCGACCGCAGCCACGAAGCGCTGAGCCTGCGAGTAGGCGCGGGAAGAGAAACCCAGCCGCAGCCGGGGAGGGAAACACCGGTCTGCGAGAGGGCTGGGGAGGCGAACGGGAACTGTGCGGGTGAGAGCCGGGTGCGGAGAGAGAGACTGCGAGGAGCCGGTCCAGCGGCTGAGCTGTTCTCCACCAATGGGGTACTCAGAGCCGGCAAAACCGAACGTGCGGGAGTGGGTGAGAGACACAGCCGAAAACGGGGTGAGAGACTGCGCGAGAGCCAGTCCAGCGGTGAGCTGTTCTCCACCAACGGGGTACCCAGGGCCGGTAGCATCGAACGTGCGGGTGAGAGAGACAGAGCCGGGTACGGAGAGAGAGACTGCGCGAGAGCCAGTCCAGCGGCTGAACTGTCCTCCGCTAACGGGGTGTACCCAGCGCCGGTAGAGCCGTGCGGGCGGGAGGAAAAGACATAGCCGAGTAAGGGGAGCTGTGCGGTAGCCAGCCAGTGGCTGAACCTGTCCGCTGAGTGGGAAGCGTACCCCTTCCACCGGGAAGAAACGCGGGAAGCCGCCATTAGGCGGAGAAGACGCCAGAAGCGGGAAACCGCCATTGAAGTGGGCGGGGCGAGAAAGGAAGAGCGGGAAACCGCCATCTTGATTGGCATACCGCCATTGAAGTGGGCGGGGAGAGAAGGAAAGAGTGGGAAACCGCCGATTTCGCGGGAAAACCGCCATCTTAGAAACAAATAAATAAATAAGAAATACTGGTGCTGCTCCCAAGGGAAGAAAGATGCCTAAGCGAGGGAATATTAACGACTTTAATTCTGAAATAGAAGACTGGGCCACGTACGTGGAACGCATAGAGATCTATTGCGAAGCCAACAAAATAGAGGAAGACGACAAGGCGATAACATTGCTAAACTCGATGGGGGCAAAAACATACGGGCTCTTGAAGCATCTAATAGCACCAAATAAACCAGCGGATCAGACCTTCGAAGAGATTGTGGCTGTGCTGAAGGACCACTTGAACCCCACACCGCTGATGCTGGCTGAACGATTCAAATTCTACGCAAGAACGCAGAAGAAAGATGAAAGCAATGCGGAATACTTGGTCGAACTGCGTAGGCTAGCGAAATACTGCCAGTTCGGAGGGAATCTGACAGAAGCGCTGCGGGACAAGTTCGTATGCGGATTGTCCAAAGAAGGGACGCAGAAGCGACTACTGGAAGAGAATGACCTCACACTGGACAGGGCTGTCCTTATAGCTGCATCGCACGAAGCCGCAGCGAAAGGAACGGCGGAAATGCAACTAAAGGCGGCGGCACTCGGGGTGGACCAAATTACTTCAAGCACAACAAAATGCTACCGTTGTGGGAAGACAACGCATGACCAGAATCAATGCTGGTTTAAGAACCAAGGGTGTAGGAAATGTGGCAAACTGGGTCACATCGCGAAGGTATGCCGGTCCGGGAAAAAGATCAATAATCAAAGGAAGCCACCACCAGAAAAGTACAACAAGGTACACAAGGTGGCTGAGAAGAGTTCAGACGAACAGAATTCAGACTCAGACCCAAACAATCAGGAGCTGGGTAGTCTGAGAATCCACAATGTGGGTAAAGAAACGGATCTACAGGCCATCTGGGTCATACTAAAAATAGCTGGAGTCCAAATAAGAATGGAGCTGGACACTGGATCAGCTCTATCAGTCATCAACCGAAGGGACTACCACCGGCTATTCTCTCACATACCTTTAAGAAATACCAAGTTCGTATTACAGACATACACGGGGCATAACGTATACCCCGTGGGGAAAATAAGAGTCAAGGTGAGAGATAGGGGTAAAGAACACCCAAGAATGAGCTTGTACGTATTACCTGAGGGAGGACCACCACTTCTAGGACGGGAGTGGATTAAGAAAATAGACATGGAATGGCATTACCTAAAAGCCATAATGAGGGAGGACTCGGTGCAAGCTATTAGCTCAGATTCTGAAATGGATGATGATAAGACCAAGTCGAAAACGAAGACAGGCAGAAGGACTTATGGTACCAAGAAGAATAAAGCTGCAGAGCAGAACTCCAGGTTGACAGAGAATTCTGAGCCTGTTCAAGCAAAGGATTCATCCATGACGGAAGAACACCGAGCTCGGACGCAAACTTATGTCAAAGTACGACAACAATTAGAACAGTTGAGTGATCGTCTCGTACAGGAGATGAAAAATATGGAAAAGTTCTGGGACACCGAAAGGGGAAACCTGGAAAGACTACAGAGACAGCTAGCTCAAGCAGAGAGCGACCATAGAGCCATCATGGTCAAATACCAATCACATTCCCCTGATGCTGTTCAGGAACTAGAATATTTACAGAATGAACCAAAGGAAGAGGAATCTTCAGGGAGCCAGGATTTTATTCCAGTTCTTCTTTACGACTCCTTACAAGCAGTGTGAGAAGTTGAAAGAACAGTATGAACAGGCCCAGGCTACAATTCAGAAGGGGGTTAACTCGGCAGCCTCCGAAAAGCTAGTTTCAGTAGAAGCATATGAACAACTAAAGGTTGAACATGAGCAAGAAGTCCAAAGGCTGCAGGAAATTCTTGATGAGCTCAAGGCCAAGACAGGCTCATCGATAGAAGCTCCATCCATAGATGAGCAATTAGAGGTGAAAATCATGGCAGAGCATGAAAGACAGGATGTCCAAGAACTTATAAAAACATTGAAGGACACCCAAGACAAATATGAGGCGGCAATGTCTGAGGTTCAACAACTTGAAGAACAGATTCAACTGGGAATCCTTGCAGTGGAAGAACAGGACACTGTAAGAATGGTCCCTGAACATGAACTAGAGAGCATCAGGGCGCAACTTTTCCGAGCGCTGAAAGCCAAAGTTCAAGAGGAACGTAAGGTGGAAGTATTGGAGAAAGAGGTGGATGAAATGGAGAAGACTCTGATCCACTGTGTTCCCAGGGAAGAGTTAACGGTCGGCCAACTCCTTCATATGCTGAAGGACAAGACTCTACAAGGGGAACAATCTGAACACGAGCTTCAATCTTCAGGGGGAACGAGTTCGGAGCTCTCAAAAGTCACGGAGATAGCTGAGGTGGCAACACAAATTTTACAAGGATGCCAAAAGTACGTTGAATCACGTCAAGGTGAACAGAAGAAGGTGGAAACCGTTACTTCAGTAGAAGGGTTAAATAGCCTGATAACGCAATTACCGGTGGAAAGGAAGGTATTGAACTCACAAATGAGGTCCGTCGTGAAGGAATGGCAGATAACCCAGGAAGAGCGGGATGAATATGAATGCATGAAGAAGGCTTTTCAAGAAAGATGTTTAGGGAAGGAACCACCGTCAGCTAACGTCCAGACGGGTGAGGAGGAAGAAGAAGTCTCTCTCGCTGGCCTAACTCAGGACGAACCTGAATATTACCATGACCTGTTGAGTGACACTGAATATTATGAGGATGTGGTCTGCCCAGCTTGTGATGAAAACTCTCAAAGTGCTGAAATCCGGATGAAGCACTTAAGGTCTAAGGAACATAGAGAGTTGGTGGCGCTACAGCTGGCAGCCGAGAAAGGAGCTCCGAGAGTTTCAAAAAGGCAGAAAAGAAAAAGAAGAAGCAGAAGATAATAACTGTCTAAAATATTAGCACTTCTACCATTCCAGGCGGGACATTACGAAAAGGAGCTAAATTAGTTGAAAAACTGGTAAATGTCAAGACAGCCAGTTGGTTGTCAAAGTCCGCACTGCTGGTTCAACAGGACGAAAGTTCAAGCTGCTACGTCAAGAAAAAGGCTATGGAGGAGTCACGCTAGCCAGGTGAACCGGCTACCCCAAAGAAATGTTGTTCGGAACGAGTCAAGATCAGAGACTGAATCTATGAACTGTTTCCGCAGAGACGGAACCTGTGAACTGTTTCCACCGAGATTATATTTGTAAATTGTTTTATATGACATTGACCCCACCGAGATTATAGCTGTAATTTGTTTTATAGGAAGTTGAAGATATGTATGTTTAACGGGGACTCTGTAAGTAATAAGCTAAAAAGGGAGGATTGTAGTGTATGTACCCGTCTACCTTTAAGGGAACTATTGAATGTAACCGTTCACCTTTAAGGGAACTACTTTAGGTGTGGCACTATTTGTTTGGCTTCTGTATACTGTAATACCGATAGTGACCACACCAGTATATAAGTGTTGTAGCAGGATTTCTGGGGCAGATTCGCCCGGACCTTCGAATAGTAAAGACCTGTTTGTTTGTTACTTCTGAAGTCTGTGTATTTATTAACTGCACAACCCACAGACTTTACAATAGGTATGTGGCTTTATTCAACCTTTGGGATCCATTGTGGCCAAGTAGAATGTTGGCATGAAGGGAAAAATAGAGAGTAAGAGAGTGAGAATTCATGGCCCCGATATTTACGGGGAAAGTGTGGAGGAGCACGGTGAAAACCCGGCAAGGCCCAGGATGCGGTGGTCCTGCCAAATTCAATGGCAGGACCTCATTATAATTTTTTTCTTTTGCTTCCTGCCCGGCAACCGGCCAAATTGACAGGCTGGCTGGCTGGCAGGTGGGAAAACTAGTGGCAGGAGGCTGCAGACGGGGACCCTTGGGGATGGTCTCCAGCAATCGGGAACGGGGAGGGAGCAACAGATCAGGGCTTGGGTGGGGCAGGGGTGGGGAAGAGAGAGGCCATTGCAGGATGGAGGGAGTGAGAGCTTGGAGCTGCAGGGGGGAGGGGTGGGGTGGTGGTGGGGTGGGGTTGCGGTGGGAGGTCAGCGATCGCAACAGGGGAGAGAGAGAGGCCGAGATCATGGCAGGGGGGACCGAAGGCTTCCTTGAGGGGCCAGAACCTCCTGGCCCACAAGGAGTTCTGTAAAAGGCACTTATCTTCTGGAGCCGGCAGCTCCCGCCTCCCTTTTACTGTCGGGTTTCCGGAGCCCTGGGAAACCCACGTGGCAACTGTTAAATTTAAACCAGGCTCCCAATTACACAACTAAGGACCAATATGTTAGTGAAGTTTCCCACCTCTTGACAACCAGGCACTCGGCCGCCATGAAACCCGCCGCCATAGAAATGGCAGTAGGTGTGTACACAGCAAGTTGGGGACACGTTCTCCGGTTTTTACTTTTTAAGCCCCCCCCACCCACTCCCACCCATTGTGGGGGGCTTAATATAAAGGCCCATTAATTCATTCCCATCTTAAAATTCAAATGGGGAAGCACTTTAAACTGAAAGTGCACCTTAACAGTAATAACACCTCAGCACAAAATGTCAAAATACAAAGTACGTTCTATTCATCTTCGCATAATGGTCCTTTTATGATTATAATAACCAGGCTCCTAATGGAGATTTGCTGCATCTTATTATTTTGACACTTAATCAGATGGATTAACATGAGTGCTCTCATGTCTTTTTTAAGGCAATGAAACAAAAAGACTTTATTGTAGATCTGCTTTACTGCACACATGAATATATTAAGCCTGACCTTTCAAGTAATTATTTGAACCCTTTCAGGATAACACTTGGTGCCTTCAAACAAAAATGTAACAAGAATGCAGGTTGTGTGTGTACGTGCTTTATGTTTGTTACTTTAGTCTAAAAATGCTGTGGAACAGTGCATTGCAGCAGCAACATGCCACACCATGGGAGTGGTCGGGAATGGCCTTCCCAACCTCAGCTGTGCTGTCATGGCAAAGTTCCAATTGACACTTCCCCACAAAGGAAAGGAAAATTATAGGAAAAGTCCTCCCCAAACTACCATATCAGGACCTCCCAATGGTTGCTTTCAGAGCTGCATTGAAAGGAGGTCTGGAAGTAGATTTCCTGCTTGCCTTTGTGCTGTTGATGGTCTCTCTCAGGCAGCCCCTCGGAACCGAGGATGACTTGCTTCCACACTAAAAATGAGTTCTCAGGTGACTGATGAGTCCAATGCGGGACCTACAGTCTCTGTCACAGGTGGGGCAGACAGTGGTTGAAGGGGCGGGTGGGTGGTGTGCTTGGGTTGGCGTGCGCTCCTTCTGCTGCTTGCGCTTGGCTTCCACTTACTCCCGGCGAAGAGACTCGAGGTGTTTGGCGCTTTCCCAGATGCTTCTCCTCCACTTTTTGCGGTCTTGGACCAGGGATCCCCAGGAGTGGGTGGGGTGATGTGCCTCAATGAATCCGAGACTCGACATTAACGGAGCAAAGCAAGGCTTTTATTAACTCAGAAAGTAATACACATTGGAGAAGTGTCTCTCATCCAGAGATCTGTACTGCTGTGAGACACGCTGGGGCTTGCTTAAGTAGGGGCCAGGTATGGGCGGAGCCCTACACACAATACAATACAGGTAAGGAAATGAAACTGAAACTAAACTAAACACAGGGAATACAGTGCCTGATGAATGGCATATTTCATCACATTCACCCCTTCTACAGATTTAGTCTGTTCGGGGGTTTGATAGTCCTCTGTGACCGACGTAGCTGTTGTGGTGCCGCGGGTGTCGGCTGGGTGTCCCCGGTGGCCTCCTGGGTCTCTGCCGGGGGCGCCACCAGGGTTGTTGAAGGGGTAGTTGGTGGGGGCACCGTTGGTCGATGTTCTTCCGGGGGTGGTGAAAGGATAGTGGGTGGGTAAGAATTGCTGTGATCGTTGTTGCTGTTGTTGTCGTGGTTGTTGTCGTTACCGGCTGGGGCGACGTCTTTTATGGACACGGTGTCCTCCCTTCCGTCGGCGTGCCGGACATACGCGTATTGGGGGTTGGCGTGGAGTAGGTGCACTGACTCCACGAGGGGGTCCGTCTTGTGGCCCCTCACATGCCTTCGTACAAATACCGGACCTGGGGTGGAGAGCCATGACGGCATGGATACGCCTGAGGTGGATTTCCGGGGAAAGACAAACATTCGTTCATGAGGCGTGGCATTAGTGGCAGTACACAATAGCGACCGTATCGAATGGAGCACATCTGGGAGGACTTCCTGCCAGCGGGAGATAGGGAGGCCCTTGGTCCTTAGAGCTAGAGTGACTGCTTTCCATACTGTCCCGTTCTCTCGCTCCACCTGGCCGTTACCCTGGGGGTTGTAGCTGGTGGTACGGCTCGTGGCGATCCCCCTGGACAGCATGTACTGGCGTAGCTCTTCACTCATGAAGGACGCCCCCCTATCCGTATGGATGTAGCTCGGCATACCGAACAGGCAGAACAGGCTGTTGAGGCATTTAATGACCGTGGCGCTGGTCATGTCTGGGCAGGGGAAGGTGAATGGGAAACGGGAGTATTCGTCCACAATGTTCAGGAAGTAAACATTGCGGTCGACTGACGGGAGGGGGCCCTTGAAATCTAAGCTGAGCCGCTCAAAGGGCCGTGTAGCTTTGATTAAGTGGGCTCTATCTGGGCGGTAGAACCGAGGCTTGCACTCAGCGCAAGTGCGGCAGTTCCTGGTCAGAGACCGAACTTCCTCAATCGAGTAGGGTAAGTTGCGGGACTTTATGAAGTGGAACAGCCGTGTGACCCCTGGGTGGCAGAGGTCGTTGTGGAGGGTCTGTAGCCGATCCCCGGTGGCGCTGGCACACATCCCTCGTGAGAGGGCGTCGGGGGATTCGTTAAGGGCCCCTGGCCGGTAAATGATGTCATACTCGAAGGTGGAGAGCTCGATCCGCCACCTAAGAATCTTATCATTTTTAATCTTCCCCCTCTGTTTATTATTGAACATAAACGCTACCGACCGCTGGTCGGTAAGTAGGGTGAAGCGTTTGCCGGCTAGGTAGTGCCGCCAGTGGCGCACTGCCTCCACGATGGCTTGGGCCTCCTTTTCCACGGAGGAGTGTCTGATCTCGGGCCCTTGGAGGGTCCTCGAGAAGAAAGCTACGGGCCGCCCCGCCTGGTTGAGGGTGGCCGCCAAGGCAAAGTCAGACGCATCACTTTCCACTTGAAAGGGAGTGTTCTCGTCCACTGCCTGTAGCGTGGCCCGCTCAATATCCCGCTTAATGCTTTTGAAGGCGGCGTGGGCCTCAGCAGAGAGTGGAAAAGAGGATGCTTTCAAGAGGGGGCGGGCTTTGTCGGTGTAGTTGGGGACCCATTGGGCATAATAAGAAAATAACCCCAGGCACCTTTTCAGGGCTTTGGGAGTGTTGGGCAGGGGGAGCTCCCGTAGGGGGCGAAATCGGTCGGGGTCTGGTCCGATTTCCCCATTCTCCACCACGCTGCCTAGTATGCAGAGGCGCGTGGTGTTGAAAACGCACTTGTCCTCGTTGTAAGTGAGGTTGAGTTTTTGTGCGGTTTTCAGGAACCTCTTGAGGTTCAAGTCGTGATCCTGCTGGTTGTGACCGCAGATGGTGACGTTGTCGAGGTAGGGGAAGGTTGCCTGCAAGTGGTGGTCATCGACCATGCGGTCCATCTCCTTCTGGAAGACCGAGACCCCATTCGTCACCCCAAAGGGGACTCTGAGGAATTGGTAGAGGCGTCCGTTCGCCTCGAAGGCGGTGTACGGGCGGTCCTCTGGTCTGATAGGGAGCTGGTGGTACGCTGACTTGAGGTCGATGGTGGAGAACACCCGGTATTGGGCGATTTGGTTCACCATCTCGGATATGCGGGGTAGCGGGTAGGCGTCTAGCTGGGTGTATAGATTAACCGTCTGGCTATAATCTATCACCATCCGCTTCTTGTCGCTACCCCTCACCACCACCACTTGGGCGCGCCACGGGCTGTTGCTGCGTTCGATAATGCGCTCCTTCAGGAGCCTGTCTACCTCGGTCGCGATAAACCGCCTGTCCTCCCAGCTGTACCTCCTGCTTTTGGTCGCTATTGGCCGGCAGTTGGGAGTAAGGTTCGCGAATAGCGAAGGCGGCTTTACCTTCAGGGTAGCCAGACCGCACACTGTGAGGGGCGGCTGGGACCCACCGTAATTGAGCGTGATGCTTTGGTGGTGGCACTGGAAATCCAGGCCCAAGATCACGCTCGCACATAGATTCTTCATGATTAGTAATTTAAAATTATCGTATACAGTTCCGTTAACGGACAATTGTACCGCGCAGTAACCCATAATGGTCGATGTCTGGGTTTTATCAGCCATAGAGATGGTGCCCCGAGCAGGGACCACCGTTAGAGAGAGTTGTTGTGCCAGTTCAGGGTGGATAAAACTCTCCGTGCTTCCACTGTCAATTAAACATTTAACCCCGCACCCGTTTACCTCGATGTCCACCATTGATTTGGATAGCGGGTGCGGTCTGGTCTGGTCCACTGTGACCGATGCCACTGTAGGGCCCTGATCGAGACAAGATGGCGTCCACGCTGTCTGCTCACAAGATGGCGAACCCCACGAGGTCGGGCAAGATGGCGTCCAAGATGGCCGCTCCCACGGCGCACACGCGGCGGTGGCGGGTTTTCCAGCGGGGTTCCCTCTGCACACCTTCCCGAAGTGCCCCTTCTTACCGCACTTAAAGCAGGTGGTGCCTTTCGCCGGGCACAGGTTTCTGATGTGCTTTGGCTGCCCGCAGAAGTAGCAGTTGGGGCCCCGACGCGTCGCGGCTGTCGTAGGGCTTCTGGGGGGAGAGCGGGGCCCCGACGGTGTCGGGCTGCCAGGCGGGGAAGATGCCTTCCAAGATGGCGGCGCCCTTGGTGCACACGTGGCGGCGTGGGCGGCGCGGGCCGAAGAGTAGGCGTCCGAGTTTCTCTGGGCCACATCCAGGGATCGCGCTGTGTCCACAGCCTGTTTCAGGTCCAATCCCGTTTTTTCCAGTAGTCTCTGCCGGATGTAAGTGGAGCTGAGGCCTGCGATAAAGGCATCACAAACAAGCTCGTCAGTGCACACTGCGGCTTTTACATCTTGGCACTTGCAGTCTTTGCCAAGCGTTTTCAGGGTGACTAGGAACTCATCCAGCGATTCCCCAGGTCGCTGTGTGCGAGTAGCGAGCAGATGCCTAGCGTACACCTCGTTCGTAGGCTGCTGGTAATGCGCCTTTAGGATGTCGCAGGCGGCCGGGTACGTGTCGGCGTCTTGGATGAGGGGGTAAACCCGGTGGCTTACCCAATTCCGCAGGATTCCGAGTTTCATACTCTCAGCGTCTGTAGCGCCTGTGATGGCTGCGGAATTGTCCAGGAAGAATTCCATACACTTAAACCAGTGTCCGAATCGTGCCGATGTGTCCGAAGCATGCGGGTCCAAATCCAAACGTTCGGGTTTCAAGAGTTGGTCCATTGCGTTGAAAATTGAGTTAATAAAATTGATGTGCCTCAACGAATCCGAGACTCGACGTTAACGGAGCAAAGCAAGGCTTTTATTAACTCAGAAAGTAATACACATTGGAGAAGTGTCTCTCATCCAGAGATCTGCTGTACTGCTGTGAGACACGCTGGGGCTTGCTTAAGTAGGGGCCAGGTATGGGCGGAGCCCTACACACAATACAATACAGGTAAGGAAATGAAACTGAAACTAAACTAAACACAGGGAATACAGTGCCTGATGAATGGCATATTTCATCACATTGGGATGTTGCACTTTTTCAAGGAGGGTTTGAGGGTGTCCTTGAAGCGTTTCCTCTGCCCACCTGGGGCTCTCTTGCCGGGTCAGAGCTCCGAGTAGAGCGCTTGTTTTGGGAGTCTCGTATCGGGCATGCGGACGATGTGGCCCGTCCATCGGAGCTGATCGAGCGTGGTCAAAGCTTTGATGCTGGGGATGTTGGCCTGAGTGAGAATACTGACATTGGTGCGCCTATCCTGCCAATAAAAGGGAAATGGAAGAAAGTACAAAAAACATAAGAATGTGTAGAGTGAGAAAAAGTAATTCAGCCTATCAAGCCTATATATATATATGTATCCCATTTCTTGGTAAAATAACAGCAAAACCCACCCTCCAATCCCAACCTATTTTCCTGGGTCATGGGTCATTTTACTCTTTAAGGGGGGGGTCCTGGTGGGATCCCCACTCACTGCTGCCAGTCAGCAAAATCTAGGTGGCACTGCAGGGGACCAACACCGCAACACCAGAACAGGCATTTAAAAGGCAGAAGAGCCCAAAAAAAGGAGAAAGCAAAAAAATGTTTTAGGCCTCGACTGAGTTCAAGGCCAAAGAAGGGGAATGGTTTGAGGCCAAAATGGAGGGAGAGGAAACCGTTACCAGGAGACTTGGGGTCCATTACGTTCATTATCCCAGATGGTCTCAGGGAACTAGGATATGAAGGGTTGGAGAAATGTGGGCTGCGATGCCAGGGCCTACCTCCTTGATGGCACTTACTACATTAGACGAGGAAAGGTTGGTTAACGGTGGTCCTGGGGAGGGCGGCCATGGGAGGAAAATCCATGTTGGGCAGGGAGGCGGTGGTAGGCCTCACGTTCTCATATTGTTGTTTTTATTGCTATCCCACCTAATTTGGGATATGAGAGCAAAGGAAAATCCAGCCCATACAGTCAAAACTGGAAAAAGAGGAGCCCTGATTATAACGGAGCGGGAATCGGGTGGGCATGGTGCCGAGACGAGTGGCCACTCCTCCACCCCAACCATGGCGACATGAGGCCTGCAAAATTTTTAGCTCTTAGGCATTTGCATAAACCCAGTTAGTTGCCCGTCCAAAACTGGCAGGAAGCGGCAACCGGCTGTGGGGGTGGGAGCAGAATGCAGGAGGCTGGGGCCAAAGCAATGGTCACCGGCACTCAAGTAAGTCGCAAGCAGAGGGTTTTAGGAGGGCCTCATGATCAGAAAGGGAAGGCCTAAACTTTACTTGTGGGGCCCGGAGGAGCCTGTCCCGGTCCTACAAGGAAAGTAAAAAATAGTTCATAAATTGAGCTGTTTAGGCCTTGGCTCCACTTCCCGCTATCTTCACCTGGCAGGAAAGTCACAACGCATTCTCGGCTCAGTCGATTACATCATCTGACCCTGATCTGTATATTTAAAGAAGGACCCCGCTGGTTTCAGGCGGGTGTCCATGCTGCCTGCTCGGACGAGCAGGTTAAAATTGGAAACAGTGGGACGTTGGTGGGTAAGTGCCTGGGCCGATTTGAACTGCCCGCCCACCTTTTTGCCTCCAGACGGGCAGGGGGAAAATCGGCCCGAGGGAGTTTGACCACACACAAAAAAAAATTAAATCATGAAAAGAAAAGCATTCATTGATTTCTTGCATTCCTTTCATTTTACTTCGTACTAATCAACATTAAAATAGGCTGAAAATGAGTTAATTAGATGGAAAACCGAATATCTGTGCATTTTTGCAGCTGAAAAGGGTGTTCACTAGGATTAGGATCTGAACCGAAGGGAATATATTGGAACTGGGAAATACTGGTTGGATTAAAAATATATATATTTTTGCCAAGTTCAGCTAACTTAAGGGAACTGGTTCTTGTGCTGGCACGCCACCATATTGGCCCTGAAATTAGGATCGGGAGCTTGCCGCGCGTGCAAGCCCCCGATCTGCACTCACCCTGCGCGCCGACATCTGAAGCCCGGGCCTGCTTGCATTTCCTGTCACTGGCCCGGTTCAGCTGTCGGCGCGATGTGCTTACCTGATCCAGCGGCGTAGTTAGTGCGATGTGCCGGCTGGGATCAGGTGAGCACTGTGCAGCCAATCAGGGAAGGGGAAACTCATTCATGAGTTTGACAGTAAGAGCTGTCAAACTCATGAAAAGTATAGGCTGCCAAAACACTACTTTAACTTTAAATAAAATTTTAAAAAACATCCCACTGATTATATTAAATATAAATAAGTGTAAAAAAATGTTTTGAACAATTAATCAATTTAAAAAAAAAAAAAATTTTTTTTTAAATAAGGTCTAAAACTAAACTTACCATCCTGTAAATTCTTTAAAAATAACAAACCTGTGGAAAAAAAAATTCTACATTGTACTAAAAGCCTACTTACCTGAAAAACTAAATACTTACGTCTTGTTTTTCCACGCGTAAAGACCGGAGGCCTTTACACACGCGCAACTCTGGAAAAAAAAAAGGAATTTTACTGCGCACGCACTGCCTGTGCAGTTGCGCGCGTTCTGCCTCTTAACCCCTTGGGTCAGAGGACAGGAAATGCCGGTTTTCAGCGCATGCGCTGTGCATGCTGAAAACCGGCAATTCCTCCGGGCACACGCGTGAGTACCCCGTCCTTACTCACGCGTTGTGCCCGGAATTACTGGGCCACTACCTATCCCACTATAATGGCAGACAAATAGCTGGTGCCTGCCTCTAAAGCCAAGGAATCAAACGTGTTTTTCAAGAAAGAACTTGTTTCACTATGTCACCTTTCACGACTTCAGGATATCCCAAAGCACTTACAGCCAATGAAGTACTTTCTGAAGTACAGTCACTGTTATAATGTAGGAAACGCGGCAGCCACCTTGCGTACAGCAAGCTCCCACAAACTGCAGTGATATTACTAACCAGATAATCTGTTTATTTTTGGTGATGTTGGTTTAACAGATTTTTCTTTCTGGTATTGGCAGCAGATTTAGTTGGGGAGATCAGATGATCCAGTTTCTGATGGATATGAGGTTGCTGATGTTGAACATTTTGAATTGTGCAAAAACTAGTACCAGACTAGAACTGCAATGTTATTTAAGTCTGTTTCCATATTTTCTATGTTTTTTCAGCCCCTTTTAAAAAATTCTTGTTTTCCTTCTCTTTTGCTCTACCCATATCCTTTCCCCAAGCTTTATAACTGGGCAGGTGCCTGCTTTGAAGCCTCTGCTGCATATATTACCAGCTGGTTCGCCTGTTTTCTCCTTCTAATGGATGGTCATCTTTCCTTCTCCCTCTTATGGGCCCTCTCACAACTGAGATCAGGAATTCACTGTGTGGGGACCCACAAGCGTCCTACTGTTTGATATATAGGAAATAGTTTTTAAAAATCATTTCTTCTTGTGAGGTATATTGTGAGGATTTTTCTTTTAATTTTGTATAATCTGTACTGGTCAACTTTGTATCAGGAGGTGAATCTGTACCTTCTACAGGGATATCAGTGTGACATTCATGACAATGTCAAAGTGCTGCTAGACTGTTTAAATTCAGTGTGGATTATTGAAAAAGAGAGATGTTTGTGTCACAAATTGGTAGGACATGTTTCTGATCCCAGCTGGTCACTGAGGGAGGTGTCCAGCAGCAGCAAAGGAAGGTAGGAAAGTCAGACAGTAGCCAACTCCCACTGTCCTCACTTATCTCCCATCGTTTCGTTGAAAGAGCAATTATAGATAGAGCTCTGGAAATGGCGTTCACTGTCTAACTCTCAATCATGGAGGCCATGGTGGTGATGCACTTATCTGCCCCATCAGTTACGAAGACTACAGGTCCAGAACAACATAACAGTAACATTAAAGAACAATAACTTCATTTACAGGAAGTCCAAAAGCAACACTGAGTTGCCCAATTACTGTTCTGAGGAAGGGTTCCACGCCAGAGATGTCGACTTGTCTTCTCTCAACAGCGTTTGGCCTGATCTGCTGACTGTTTCCAGCATTTTCTGTTTTTGTTTCACTAAACTATTTCATGCCACGTTACAGTTACAGGTTGAGCTCTCTGCCTCCTATGCAACAACACAGGATATCATGTATTCCTTATACTTTAGAAGTTGGATAGCTCAGAGCCGTCCAGCCCCTCTGTACTCTGAAATGTCTTCCTATATGTAAGGAGCATTATATGTACAAGTTGTTCATTGCAGGCTTGGACTAACCCACTTGAGTGCTGAACAACCATGGGTGATGAGGTGATTTGTTAGAGATGTTTAAAATTATGAAGGGAATAGATAAACTAGAAACAGATTATCTCCAATGTATGAAGAGTCCAGTATGAGTGAGCATAAATATAAGATTAAATACAAACGATTTAGGACAGAGAGCAGGAGATTTATTTTTACAGAGCCTTACACACAGGCTGTGTGGGATTGCACATTGAAGTAAATAAGAATCAGAACCCATGTAAACATTTAAGAATAGGTTACATGAGTGGTTGAAGGAAAGGATATAAAGGGATATGAGAACAAGGGCAGGCACATGGGAATGATGCAGACGGGGGCTTAAGATGGCAGAGTGAGGGTCTGTGCCGTATTCCCAATGCATCCCCAACCCCCCACCATTTTTACTTGCCTGAATTCAGGCAGAGGTGGGTGCCCATCCCAGAGAAGTGGGGGCCTAATTTAAATAGAAGTATCATGCCCGATGACATTATCGGGATGCGCCCACCATTTTAACCGCGGGCTCAACTAAGGACCACACAGTCTCCAACCTGCCACCAAGAGCTGCTGCCAGCAAAGATCTTGGCCGCAAGAGGCTCAAGTAAGTGACTTTTGCATTTCTTTTATAGGTCCCTTGTGGGCCAGGAGGACTAGGACTGCTCCTCCTGGTTCCACAAGGATACTTTGGGGCTCTCCTGACTTGGGCTCCACCCCGCCACCGCCCCCCCACCACGCCACCGCCCCCCCCCCCCCCGCAACCAGCTTTGGGCGGGAGTCAGTGTCGAGGTATGCAAATGAGGCCCAGTAGTTAAAATCCGGGGGCGGGGGGTGCAGACCATTCACTGCCTGTTTTGACCCCAGCAACCCACGTTTCCCACCTTGCATTAAAATTGGCCCTTAAGTATTTCCATAGGCAGTTTCAATGCTGACATAAAAGCGTGACCAAAAATCGTGACAACCTGAGGCTGGGCAGGAAATGCACACGTACACAAGATTTTTAATAATATACAGATAAATATTAGTTCTGTAAATGGATACATGGGGAGTGAATGGCCTCTTTATTGACCAGGCATTCAGTGCAGCAGCTCCTTCCAATATCTCAGTCAAAGGGAGATCAAGTGACACAGAATGGAGCAACCCATGTCAACATATAATTTGCTTGTAGCCCAAAACAGCAACCAAGTAATCAAATGGCACCAAGGCACCAGTCCTCCTGACTAACCCCAGCTAGTAACCGCTTTTAAAGCTCATACCAAACAAGTAGCTTTTCACTTCCCTTACAGTGGCTTGCATTTTATAGAAAAGCTTCCTGTTTTTGGTGGGCGAGTCAGTTGAGAAAAATGTCACTTTTTCATCTTAGTCCTTTATTTTTGCAAAGTGTAGAATAAAAGAGTTTTTTTCACAGCAACAAGAAACAGGAAGTATTTCTGCAACAGATGTTCAGAAAGTCTTGGAGACCCTGGAGGGTTGGAGGTTGGAGGGTGTCCCGAAGCACCTTACAGCTATTGTAATACTTTTGAAGTGTAGCCACTGTTGTAACATAAGAAACGCGGCAGCCAATTTGCGCACAGCAAGCTCCTGCAAGCAGCAACGTGATAATGACCAGATAATCTGTTTTTATTTAATGTTGATGGAGGCTGCTGTTGTCATCAGAGTCTCATATCCCATTTTCTGACGCATTGAGATTATTCTTGTGCTGTAGCTGTGGACTTTGCACAAACATTACTCAAGTAATACTTCTAGTTTTTTTTCGAGCACCACTTGTATCCAAATACTTGTGCAGTGTGAGCACAATAAAGGGGTTGTCAGGAACAAGGCTTTAAGTGAGACCTTTAAAGATGATCATTTAATGCATTGATATTCTGATTGTCTGAGAATCAAAGAAAAGTAGGAGTAATTTCATAGCTGCAATCTAATCTAGATGTTCAGATAACGCCATAGAATGTGACCGTGAAAGCAAGTGGTTTCTAACCTTGATATTAGATTACTGCTTTACTACTGGTTAATTCAGGGTAGCTGCTTTTCCTATATAAGGGAAGGAATTGTAAGGCTCTGCTGCTTGACACATGTATGGTGTAGTGTATGTACCTTTAAGAGAGAACTACTTTTACAGCTCCTGTATACGGTAGTACCGGCAGTGACCACACCTGTATATAAGCCTTGAACATGCCTCTGTACCCCAGTCTTGAGACTACCCAACTCCAGTAAACACCTGTTGATTGTTAAGTTACAGCATCCGTGTGGTTATTGAAAAACATCCTACTCTCAGAATCACGGATCTAACAGTGGCGACGAGTGTCGATTCGAACCTACCTGCAACTCTGCATTTCCCTTCGAGGATTCGCTCCGGAGGGCGGTGGAAGAAAGTCGAGGCCAGAAGCACGGGCGTCGACCACGAGCAACCGCCCAGTCGTCCGGCAGAGAGTGAATATCGCAGGGGAGGCTGTGGAGAGCCGGGCTTGGTTCCCCAGCCACGACGATCAGCAACAGACTGAAGACAGGTACAGCGCAGACCCTTCCCGGACAGCGGCGGCTGGAGCCGACCGACGGCGGAGAAAAAGCCGAGCAGCGTCGACGGGGCAAGTTAGAGGGTGAAGTGCACAGGGCGCAGCTGGGGTTGAAAACCGAGCGGCGTCGAGGAAAAACAAAATGGAGAGAGAGAGGGTAAAGCAACAGCCGGGTTCAGGACCGAGCGGCGGAAACGGGAAAGGCGCACAAAAAAAAAGAACGCGCAAAGCACAGCCAGGGCTCAAGGGCTGAACAGTGTCCGCGGGGAGAAGAAGGAAGAGCGCGGGAGACACCATTTTTAGAAGCCGCAGCGGAGAAGAAGGGCGAGCGCGGGAAGGAAGGAAAGCGCGGGAGACGCCATTTTGTGCCAGTGGAGAAGAAGGGGAAGCGCGGGAGACGCCATTTTTGACAGTTAAATCACACCCAGGGATGCAGAAGAGTGGCAGTATCGCTACGTTCAACAATGAAGTCGAAGATTGGGCGACATATGTGGAACGTATTGAGGTGTACCGCAAGGCGAATGAAGTGCCAGATGCTAGGAAAGCACTGGTTTTGTTAAATTCCATGGGTGCAAAAACTTATGGGTTACTGTGAAACCTAATAACCCCAGAGAAGCCTGTGAACAAGAATTTCGAAAGCATAGTAGAAATCCTACAGGACCACTTAAACCCCACACCGCTGCTGATAGCAGAACGATTTAAGTTCCATAAAAGGAACCAACACAAAGACGAAAGCAATGCTGAGTACCTAATGGAACTGCGCAAGCTATCGAAACACTGCCAGTTTGGAGCGGGACTAGCAGATACGTTAAGGGACAAGTTTGTGTGTGGGCTGCAAAGTGAAGGAACCCAGAAACGGCTTCTATCAGAAAAGGATCTTACGCTGGACAAGGCTTTCAGTATGGCAGTATCACACGAAGCAGCCGCAAGGGGCGCTGCAGAGATACAACGGAGACCGCAAGAATATGGCACCAATGAAATGACCTATGGAACAGGGAAGTGCTATCGCTGCGGCAGAACAACACACGACCAGAAGGATTGTTGGTTCAAGGACCAAGTGTGCAGACAGTGTGGAAAAGCAGGACACATAGCAAGAGTCTGCAGGTCTGGGAAGAAAACCAACAGTAAGAAATCTCCACAGGAGAAGTACAAAAAGGTACACAAGGTGATGGACAGTAGTTCAGACGAACAGAAAAGTGACACAGACTCCGGAAGCAAGGAGCTGGGTTGTCTGAAACTACATAAGGTAACCAAAATGGAGGATCACCAGACTATCTGGGTTACACTCAAGATAGACGGAGTCCAAGTGAAAATGGAATTGGACACAGGATCAGCCCTAACAGTCATAAACCAAAGGGACTATAAGCGGCTATTTTCAAATATATCCTTGAAAGCTACAGAGATTGTCTTGAAGACGTACACGGGGCAAAAAGTCTACCCCAAAGGAAAAATAAGGGTGAAAGTGATATATAAAGGCCAGGAAATACCTAAAATGGACATATATGTATTGCCAGATGGAGGACCACCACTGCTAGGACGTGAATGGATCCGGAAGATACAATTAGATTGGCATTCCATACAGGCACTGAAGGTTGAGGCCAAAAAGGATGACGACGTCACACCTGGACGACTGTCAAAAATGCTAACTGACACAAAAGAAGTGTTCCAGGAGGGACTCGGAACACTAAAAGGCATAACAGCAACGATTAAAATAGAGGAAAATGCAAGCCCAAAGTTTCTTAAGGCCAGACCAGTGCCTTGTGCGATCAGACCAGCTGTCGAAGCAGAGCTGGAAGGGTTGGAACGTTCAGGAGTACTGTCCAAAGTGGACTGGAGCGAGTGGGCTACACCCATCGTTCCTGTAATGAAAAGGTCGTTGAGTAATACGCCTGGGGAACCAAAGAAGGTCCGCATCTGTGGGGATTTTAAGGTGACAGTGAACCCAGTCCTTCACACGGTGCAATATCCGCTTCCACGAATTGAGGATATTTTCGCCTCGCTATCTGGAGGTAAACGCTTCACCAAAATTGATCTAGCCCAGGCGTACTTGCAAATGGAGGTAGAAGAAGCCTCGAAACAATACCTTACGATTAACACTCATAAAGGTCTCTATCAATACAACCGGCTGGTGTTCGGGGTAGCATCGGCTCCGGCTATTTGGCAAAGGGCGATGGATCAAGTCCTGCAAGGGATTCCAGGGACCCAGTGTTATTTGGACGACATCCTGGTCACGGGCGAAAATGACAGTGATCACCTCGCCAACTTGGAGAAGGTGCTCACCAGATTAAAGGAATATGGGCTACGAGCTAATCGCCACAAGTGTGAGTTTTTCCAGAAGCAGATCTCGTATTGTGGCCACGTCATCGATGAAGAGGGGTTACACAAGTCCCCTGAAAAGATTGAGGCAGTAGTCAAGGCTCCAGCACCGGAAAATGTGTCACAACTGAGGTCGTTCCTCGGGCTGGTAAACTACTACCATAAGTTCTTACCAAATTTGTCCACGGTATTACACCCACTAAACACCCTACTGCAAACAGTGGTACCATGGAAGTGGAATGACGAACGTAGACGAGCTTTCCAGAAGTGTAAAGAATTGATCACATCTAAAGAGGTGTTGGCCCATTTCAACCCAGCACTACCAATTCGTTTGGCATGTGATGCATCACCCTATGGTATTGGAGCGGTGCTGTCGCACAAATTCCCAGACGGGTTGGAGAGGCCAGTAGCCTTTGCGTCTCGGTCACTAACCTCAGCCGAGCGGAACTACACCCAGATTGACAGGGAGGCCCTCAGCCTAGTATGGGGAGTAAAAAAATTCAACCACTATCTGCATGGGCAGAAGTTCACCTTGCTGACTGACCACCAACCACTTGTCTCCATCTTTAATCCTAAGAAGGGCGTTCCAGTGATGACTGCACAACGGTTACAAAGATGGTCCCTGTTTCTAGGGGCGAATCAATATGAAACAGAATATAAAGGCACGAAACAGCATGGAAACGCTGATGGGCTATCGCACCTGCCACTGCCTACTGTGGAGGAAGCACCAGCAGTGGACCCTATCGAGATATTTTATTCGTCAATAATTGAACGATTGCCAGTAACGAACGCGGATATAGAGAAGGAGACCCGCAATGATCCGACGCTGTCTCGGGTATATGATTTGACGGTGAGTGGATGGCCAACACATGGCGACTCACTGTTGCCAGCATTCTCATCCAGAAGAGAACAGCTGTCAGTATGCCAGGGGACAGTGATGTGTGGATCCAGAGTGGTGATTCCATCCAAGTTAAGGGAGAGAGTGCTCAATGAGCTACATGAAGGTCATCTGGGGGGAATGAAAATGAAAAGCCTTGCTAGGGCTTATGTGTGGTGGCCGGGAATCGATCAACAAATCAAAGACCTAACCAAGAGCTGCTCAGGATGCCAGAAGGTCCAAAATGCACCACCACATGCCCCTCTACACCCATGGGAGTGGCCCTCCTCTCCATGGCAACGGGTGCATATTGATTTTGCTGGTCCATTCATGGACTCAATGTTCTTAATAGCAGTGGATGCTCATTCGAAGTGGCCTGAAGTGATAAAAATGTCCTCAACCACTACAGAGAAAACGATTGCAGTCCTACGGACCATATTTGCCAGAAACAGCTTGCCAGAGCAGATTTGCTCTGATAATGGACCACAGTTTGTGTCCGAAGAGTTTCGAAAATTCATGAGAAGGAATGGGGTAAGGCATTACACATCCGCCCCGTATCATCCAGCCACAAATGGATTGGCTGAGCGGTTCGTACAAACCTTTAAGAAGGCGATAAAGGCCATGTGCGACAATGAAATTCCACTACAGCATAAGGTGGACAATTTCTTATTAGCCTACCGAAACGCGACACATGCAGTTACCAACCAGACCCCGGCCATGATGTTCTTTAACTGAAGGTTGAGATCTCGTCTGGACTTTTGCTCAGACCAAATGTGCGAAGAAATGTTGAGGATAAACAATTCCAGCACATTAATGAGAAGCCGACAAGAAGCTTCAACGTAGGACAACCAGTCTTGGCCCGTGACTACTGAACAGAGAAATGGCAACCCGGAACGATATGCACACGGCAGGGGCCATTAATGTACACAGTGGATGTCGGGGAGAACATTGTGAGATGCCACGTTGATCAGATCTTAGCGTCACAGGAACGAGTCAACCCCATGTCTTGCGTACCTGGGGATGAACCCGACATACTGGTAGCATCTACCTCCGAACCAGTAGCAGTGGAACCCGATGAACTAACCGATGAAAAGGGGCCAGAATCGCCTCCGCACCATGAACAAGAACCTCAGGAAAGGCGCTATCCCGAAAGGATCAGGAAGCCGCCCCAAAGACTGAATCTATAAATGGACTATTGTTTAATGTACATGTTAAAGTGTTAATTGTTATTTGAATATTATGGGTACTACTAATCTAAAAGGGGAGGAATTGTAGTGTATGTACCTTTAAGAGAGAACTACTTTTACAGCTCCTGTATACTGTAGTACAGGTAGACTACCCTTTATCCGAACTTCCGAAAACCGAAACCCTCTAAAAACCGAAGGTTTTTTCGTTCAGCGTAAGTCGTGCGCACGACATGACCAGAGTGGCGCACGACTTACACTGAGCAGGGCAGAGGGTCACTGAGTTCCCTCCTGGGTATGAGATTGCAGGCCGAGCCGGGCAGTGTGAAGGAGGTATACCGGGAGAGTGAACCCAACAATACAGCAGCCCGTCCGATAGCTGCAGCGGCCTGTCCGATATTCTTTTCTCCCCCCCTGACGCCCCGCCGACCCCCACCCTTTCGGATAAGGGATAGTGTATCCTTTAACTGCACTTCCGAAAACTGAAATCCTCTGAAAACCGAAAGTGTTTTCATTCAGCGTAAGTCGTGCGCACGACCCCGACCCCCACCCCCGACCCCCACCCCGGCCCCCCGCCGACCCCCCCGCCGACCCCGACCCCCCGCCGACCCCGACCCCCCCCGCCGACCCCGACCCCCCGCCGACCCCCACCCCGACAAATTTCCCAGTCTTATAAAATACCTTCCGAAATCCGAAATTTTCCGAAAACCGAAACACGGCTGGTCCCGAGGTTTTCGGATAAAGGGTAGTCTACCTGTACCGGCAGTGACCACACCTGTATATAAGCCTTGAACATGCCTCTGTACCCCAGTCTTGAGACTACCCTACTCCAGTAAATACCTGTTGATTGTTAAGTTACAGCATCCGTGTGGTTATTGAAAAACATCATACTCTCAGAATCACGGATCTAACATATGGTGCCTAAAATTGGGACGACAATGTTGCAACCAATCTCTGACCCATGCTTGTGCCCAGGGAGAGCGGGTGCATTGCAATTTCCACTCTTTACAGTAAGCTTTGTGGGGTGACTTAATTCACTTTTGGGTTCCCTTATTTATCCAGGTAGTTCAGAGGCTGACAGCCAGACTGCTCTGTGTTTAACACCTGATGTCATTCATTATCCAGAAATTACAGTTTTAATGTAATCATTGTAAATGAATTGAGAAATAATTGAAAAAGTGTAACATCCCCACCGACACCTGGGAATCCCTGGCCCAAGACCGCACAAATTGGAGGCGAAGTATCCGGGAAGGCGCCGAACACCTCGAGTCTCTTCGCCGGGAGCAAGCGGAAGCGAAGTGCAGGCAGCGCAAGGAGCGCACATCAACCCAAGCACCCCACCCACCCGCCCCTTCAACCACCGTCTGTCCCACCTGTGACAGAGACTGTAGGTCCCGCATTAGACTAATCAGTCACCTGAGAACTCATTTTTAATGTGGAAGCAAGTCATCCTCGGTTCCGAGGGACTGCCTAAGAAGGAGAAGAATGTGGCAGTCAATTGTGCATCAGGGACGTACTGCATTGCTTTAAGAAATGATTTGGGAATCATTTATATTTTCACGAAAGATAAGGAGAATTTCAAATGAAAATCCTTTTAATCTGTGCAGCTTTGACACTGGACTCTGCAGGCACCTGGATCATTATTGATCAGCCTGTGGCCTTCAGAGCTACACATTTTTTAGTGTTCTTTATTTTAATTCAGTGTGCCTATTTATTGCAGTTATTTTATATTCATTTTGATGCTGCAGGCCGTAGTAGGAATCAGGACTAGTGAATAGCCTTTTGGCTGCAAGCAGTGATCAGGAAACAGAGCATCAGCTGTATAAAGGGACAGGGATAATGGCTGAGATATGTGTGTGTGTTGAGGGGTGCGGTGCAGGGTAGTCGATGGGAGGTTTTCCTTTACGTCGATCCAAGGGAAGTGTGATCCATGACTTAGTGTCACCCGGACAGACTTCAAAAATAATGCATAATGCTATTTTCATTTGCAAAGAGATTTGGGGGAAAATTTACCTGTTCTGGCTCCTTGGCTATTAGATTGCCTGGGCACAGGGAATACAGGAAAATCAGGCAGGGAGGAGCAGATGTCCCTAGCAGATCCCCGCCCCCCACCCCCCCCCCCTCCAATTTCCCATCCATTAATTTAAGTAGATGGAAAATGGGCAGGCTTCCTTACAGATGAGCGCTCCTCCCCACCTGATTTTCCTGTTATCACTGTGCCCGTGTGATCCAACATCTCTGGAACAGCCCATGTGATCCAACATCCCTGGAACAGCCCGTGTGATCCAACATCTCTGGAACAGCCCATGTGATCCAACATCCCTGGAACAGCCCATGTGATCCAACATCCCTGGAACAGCCCGTGTGATCCAACATCCCTGGAACAGCCCGTGTGGTCCAACATCCCTGGAACAGCCCGTGTGGTCCAACATCCCTGGAACAGCCCGTGTGATCCAACATCCCTGGAACAGCCCGTGTGATCCAACATCCCTGGAACAGCCCGTGTGGTCCAACATCCCTGGAACAGCCCGTGTGGTCCAACATCCCTGGAACAGCCCGTGTGATCCAACATCTCTGGAACAGACCGTGTGGTCCAACATCCCTGGAACAGCCCATGTGATCCAACATCTCTGGAACAGCCCGTGTGATCCAACATCCCTGGAACAGCCCGTGTGGTCCAACATCCCTGGAACAGCCCGTGTGATCCAACATCTCTGGAACAGACCGTGTGGTCCAACATCCCTGGAACAGCCCGTGTGACCCAACATCCCTGGAACAGCCCGTGTGATCCAACATCCCTGGAACAGCCCGTGTGATCCAACATCTCAGGAACAGCCCGTGTGATCCAACATCTCTGGAACAGACCGTGTGGTCCAACATCCCTGGAACAGCCCATGTGATCCAACATCTCAGGAACAGCCCGTGTGATCCAACATCTCTGGAACAGACCGTGTGGTCCAACATCCCTGGAACAGCCCGTGTGATCCAACATCTCTGGAACAGCCCGTGTGATCCAACATCTCTGGAACAGCCCGTGTGATCCAACATCCCTGGAACAGCCCGTGTGGTCCAACATCCCTGGAACAGCCCGTGTGGTCCAACATCTCTGGAACAGCCCATGTGATCCAACATCCCTGGAACAGCCCGTGTGATCCAACATCCCTGGAACAGCCCGTGTGGTCCAACATCCCTGGAACAGCCCGTGTGGTCCAACATCCCTGGAACAGCCCGTGTGATCCAACATCCCTGGAACAGCCCATGTGATCCAACATCCCTGGAACAGCCCGTGTGGTCCAACATCTCTGGAACAGCCCGTGTGATCCAACATCCCTGGAACAGCCCGTGTGGTCCAACATCCCTGGAACAGCCCATGTGATCCAACATCCCTGGAACAGCCCGTGTGATCCAACATCCCTGGAACAGCCCGTGTGGTCCAACATCCCTGGAACAGCCCGTGTGGTCCAACATCCCTGGAACAGCCCGTGTGATCCAACATCCCTGGAACAGCCCGTGTGATCCAACATCCCTGGAACAGCCCGTGTGATCCAACATCTCTGGAACAGCCCGTGTGGTCCAACATCCCTGGAACAGCCCGTGTGATCCAACATCCCTGGAACAGCCCGTGTGGTCCAACATCCCTGGAACAGCCCGTGTGGTCCAACATCCCTGGAACAGCCCGTGTGATCCAACATCCCTGGAACAGCCCGTGTGATCCAACATCTCTGGAACAGCCCGTGTGGTCCAACATCCCTGGAACAGCCCGTGTGATCCAACATCCCTGGAACAGCCCGTGTGGTCCAACATCTCTGGAACAGCCCGTGTGGTCCAACATCCCTGGAACAGGCCGTGTGATCCAACATCTCTGGAACAGCCCGTGTGGTCCAACATCTCTGGAACAGCCCGTGTGATCCAACATCTCTGGAACAGCCCGTGTGGCCCAACATCCCTGGAACAGCCCGTGTGATCCAACATCCCTGGAACAGCCCGTGTGGTCCAACATCCCTGGAACAGCCCGTGTGATCCAACATCTCTGGAACAGCCCGTGTGGTCCAACATCTCTGGAACAGCCCGTGTGATCCAACATCTCTGGAACAGACCGTGTGGTCCAACATCTCTGGAACAGCCCGTGTGGTCCAACATCCCTGGAACAGCCCGTGTGGTCCAACATCTCTGGAACAGACCGTGTGATCCAACATCTCTGGAACAGCCCGTGTGATCCAACATCCCTGGAACAGCCCGTGTGGTCCAACATCTCTGGAACAGCCCATGTGATCCAACATCCCTGGAACAGCCCATGTGATCCAACATCCCTGGAACAGCCCATGTGATCCAACATCCCTGGAACAGCCCATGTGGTCCAACATCCCTGGAACAGCCCGTGTGATCCAACATCTCTGGAACAGACCGTGTGGTCCAACATCCCTGGAACAGCCCGTGTGATCCAACATCTCTGGAACAGCCCGTGTGATCCAACATCCCTGGAACAGCCCGTGTGGTCCAACATCCCTGGAACAGCCCGTGTGGTCCAACATCTCTGGAACAGCCCGTGTGATCCAACATCCCTGGAACAGCCCGTGTGGTCCAACATCCCTGGAACAGCCCGTGTGATCCAACATCTCTGGAACAGCCCGTGTGGTCCAACATCCCTGGAACAGCCCATGTGATCCAACACCTCAGGAACAGGAAAATCTGCCCCGACATATTTCAAGTCTTTCGTAATTTACTGGGCCGTTAATAAACTCCTATAGCACAACAGAATTCTGCCAATATTTAAAGAGGCCTGAACTTTACAGGGAGACTGAGTCCTTTGATCAGACAGGTGGTCTGTCTGAGGAGCACGCTGTAGCAGATGTGCTGTCTTATGTCGTCTGACCCTTTCTCTGACTTGCGTTTAAAAAAAAACCATCTTTATTTAAGTTAAATAAAAATATTGCCGTGCGCAAGTGAGCTAACGTGACATAATAACACTCACAAATCATCACAGTCATGTTTACAAATGGAGCTTGTTGACCTTTGTTTTGCAGATCTTTAGCGCGTACCTTAGGTAGTTGGCTCCTCCCACCCCGGATCTGCTGACGGGCAGCCGGCAGCTCGGGCCTCCCCCTCACTGACCGTTAAGTTTAAGCCACGGTGCATATGATGTCATTAGGCTGCGACTTTTGAACGTTAATGAGGCTCCGTCTGCCTTTTGCGGGAGCCTCGTCGATGGCCAGACTTGTGTTTGTAAACACGCAGGAAAGGGGTTGCTCGATCTTGATATTGTAACCCTTGATCCTCTCCAACTCGTCGAGGGATGGGGTTAAAATCCAGGCCTTAATGCTTTCAAAGTAATTTAATTGCTGGTTCTATTAAGCAGCAGGGATTATTGACTGATTGATTACATTTTTAAACTCATCAAGCTGGCTTGAAGCTGACTGAGGGGGTAAATATTATCTACTCATATCACCTGCTGCATCATATGCAATCTATCAGCTAACTATCCATCCAATCAACCATTCATCTGTAAAGCGCGCTCATCAGGGAATGGGAGTGGAATTATAAGGATTAACATTGTGCCACCTTTTAAAAAAAAAACTGTAGCATACATTATAAATACGTAATTGTTCGTCCGGGTGACACTAAGTCAGAATGGATCACCCTTCCCTTGGATCGACTTAAAGGAAAACTGTCTGTCAACTATCCTGCACCGCACCCCTCGACACACACACATATCTCAGCCACGATCCCTGTCCTTTTTACAGCTGAAGCTCTGTTTCCTGATCACTGCTTGCAGCCACCGGTCAAAAGGCTATTCACTAGTCCTGATTCCTACTCCGGCCTGCAGCATCAAAATGAATATAAAATAACTGCAATAACTTATCAATAAGAATAACTTTATATCAATATATAAATAGAACTAATCTTACCACTAATGTCGAAGCCAATTCCCTGCAGATTCGACTGCTGAGATAGATTTTCCCAGCTTCTTGTAGATATTTTTATTGCCAAATTATTTGGTGAGAGTTTATAGTAAGAAGGAAGTGAGCTTACATGCTGCAGAATCTGCCGATATACTGGATCGTTTCATGTCAGTTCAACAGCAACCATCGATCAGGGAGAGACTGAATTGATTTGTGAAAGAAGTTAAAAGATATGATGGCGAGGACAGGATTAGGCTTGGCTGTGATGCCTGTTGCAGTTGAATGGCCTGCTTACACTCACTGAACCAGCTCACACATGAATATTGGGCCACTTAGCTGAGGTATCAGAGGGTGCCTGGCACCCATAGAATCATTCCCAATCAAGGTGTCATCATCTTCAGGAGAATAGGTGTGAGGAAAAAAATTGATGACAGAAAAAAATAAATGGCGTATAATCTCAGCTCACCCCCCTCCCCTTGCCAATTTACTACAAAAAAACAGCAGCTAAAGGGAGCAGAATTACAAGAATTGTTTGCCCCTCAACAAAATGCGTTTGTAAGAACAGGATAAAAGGCTAATTAGTTTTGCCTCCAGCCAAAAGTACTTAGAATATTCCCTTTCATGTATTGTAATGAGGGTCCCAGAATGCTGGAAATGCACCATTTTAAAGGTGGATTTCAACGTTGAGTCGGTTTGTGTTCAGGGCGTCTATAATGAGGTCAGGGTGCACAAAGTCTCTGTGAATTCATGCGATAGCTTGCTTCTGATTTTTTTTTAAGTTTAGCTACTGCACGCTAGAAGCCAGCCACAGCTCTAAATGTGTTAGTTGTTGGTTTCACTGTGGTTTGTCTCATTTCCTCAATAGCTCTGAGCTATATTCGAACGCCCTTATCCCTTTGTCACTGCAGCAGCCCAGACATCCTGTATTTTTATTTGTCACACTTCTTTACTCTCAGGGCTTCTTGAGTTCTGCCAGTCTGCTGGGATTTATTGGGGGTGGGGGAGCAGCTTCCTCTTTTGACTGCACTCAAAGCCGCCCTCGTCCACGACTACTTCCTCTTCCCTTTTGTTTCACATTTCTCATTGTCTTCTCATTGATAAAACCTTAGTGGCTTGAGCTAATGTTTCCCCTAAGAGCTGTAATTGCCAGCACACAGGTTTTTATTTCTATATTTAGCTTATCTTTTTCTTAAATCATTGTGAATTTTCGTTGTTCTTCCTAATTTTTCGTCTCTCCTATTGTCCCAGTGTGGGGCTCACACTTCCTCCCTCAGCTCGCAGGGCAGGTGGTCTGGACCACAGACTCCTTTTAAAGATGGCGTTGCCAACTCAGCTTGGGCGTATTCCTGGAGGTGTCATCACGTGACCTCCTGCCTCCAACCACCCCACCCTGACATTCCTGCCATTGGTCGCCCGACATGTCCATACTCACGGTGCACCTCCTCCCCCGCCTATTGGAAAGCGAATAGACACTTCATTACCCGATTAGATGATTCTTGGCTGTTAGTCAAACAGCCATTTTCTCCCCCCATGTCCAATGTTTTTATGTAAGAAGTCACACAACACCAGGTTATAGTCCAACAGCTTTATTTGAAATCACAAGCTTTCGGAGCGCTGCTCCTTCTTCAGGTGAAGTGGAGAAATGCATAAAGACACAGCTTATATAGTCAGAGAATCATGTCAGATGTTTACAGGTAACCTTTCCAACTGCCATTAATCACACCTCGGCAGAGAGATAATCACAGCAGTCAAAGGTGTGAATGGTGTCCAAACAGGTCAGTCAGGGAAACATTACATCAAAGAACAATGAGGTGGGGTCACAAGGGGTCAAATATTGCAGATGCTGGGGTCTGTATGAAAAACAAAAAAACAGACAAAAAACATTTTTTTTGGCTGGAAATCACAGCAGGTCCGGCCGCATCTGTGTAGATGTTTTTATAACTAGTAAACAAAAGTGTTCAAAGTAATTTTTTATTGCCCCTATGATTTTTCTCCCGGGTTGCTCGCAGCAGTGCCTGGAGATTAGTTTTTAATTCCTGGAGACTCCAGGGCAATCCTGGAGGGTTGGCAACCCTACATTGATGCCACTCCGCAGTTGACTAACAGTCTGGTGATGTTTTTTTTTCCCCTCCACTTCCATTTTAAAAATCTGTTTTCTACGCCTTTGGGTTTTGCTACTTTGGACATCATTCGCTGTCAAAGAGACAGGCTGACGTTCATGGCCCAAGATCCCCAATAATGTCACTCCTTAACCAGACAATAAGGATGCTTCTCATTCGCCTGTCGGCCTGGCGGGTACTAAGCCATAGAGACGAGATGTTCCCAGGTTCAATTTGGCCTGTGCCAGGGGCAGCTGTTCTCAGCAAGGAGAATCAGTTGGGGTACTACAGTTGGCCTCAGATGGCCCGATTTTAATCCAAAGCGTGAATTGCGCAGGCTGGAACAGGGGGAGGAGGGGGGTGGGGGGGTGGAAGAGATGAACAGCAAACCCCCTGACCTCGGCAGCACTCGAGAGAGAGAGAGAGAGGGTTTCGGATGTGCCATTGGGAAGGTGGGTGGAGCTGGTGCAGGGGAGGCGTAAACTTTCCTTGTAGGTCCCGGATGAGCACCCCCACAAGGAAAGTAAAAAAAAAAGGTGCTTGTTTGGGCCTCTTCTGGACTCGGCTCCTCTTCACCTGGCAGGGAAGTCACAACAGCTTCCCAGTCAGGCTACCTATTAAAATTGTGGTCAGGGCCCCATGACATCTTTGGATCCGAATCTGCATATTTAAAGAAGGACGCCACCAGCTTCAGGTGGGCATCCTTGTCACTTGCTGAGAAGAACTGGTTAAAATAACAGTTGCTGATGGTAGAAAATTCCAGGATATTGACCCAGTGACAATGAAGGAATAGCGATGGTGTGTGACTTGGAAGAGAACTTGGAAATTCTGGTGTTCCCACGACATGGTTGCTCTTGTCCTCCTGGGTGGTAGAGGTCGCAGCGGGGGTCGAAGTCACCTTGGTGGGATACTGCAGTGCATCCTGTAGATTGTACATACCGCAGCCACAGTGCGCCGGTGGTGAAGGGGTAGATATTGCGCCTACACCTGATTGCTATCCAGTGAGTGCTGGAAAGTGCCTATGCGTGGATGTCAAGTGAGGACAGATTTAAGCTCAGCTGTGAAGCCCCTATAGTCAAACAATGTACCAACACTGTCCAGACTCAAACATTAAGAATGGTCATTGAGCAAACCCAGCATGAGCCTTTCCCATCTGGAGAGGAAGGGAGAGTTTGTTTTATGGCACCCAGCAAAATAAATCAATTTTTATTTAACTAATCCGAATCCTATTTAGGAACTGTATGAAATCACACTTAAAAAGCAAACATGAAAGGATATAGATTGTGTAATTTCAGCAGAAAATGATTCTTTTCTTTAAAAGGGCAAATGTGTAAAATAATTACCCTGTATGGATTTTAATATTTCCCTGGTAATTGTGAAGTCTGCTCATTATTCCTCCTCTGCTGTTCAAAAGTTCCACAAATGGTATGTTGAGACAAGCATGAATCTGGGTCACAACTGGATTGGTCCTGCAGTGCAATTAGGGAACGAGTGAAATGAAGCTGGAGATTCAAAGACAGATGGGACTGTTGGATTTATATCTTGTTAACTGTAGGGGCGAAATGATGCTGCGTCTACACCGTTACTTTACATCTTGCCAAAATCCGAGCGCTGTGGGAGTGGGCACTTCCTGTATTTACCTCTTCCATGCGGATATCACAGAAAGAGGTGGGACTGGCGAGATGACATCATCTGCTGGAATTCCCACCAGTTCTGCCTTCATTGCCTCCAGTAGATATAACAAAGCGGGCACACTAGCGTGCCTAGGACCAGATCCTGGCAGAAATGGGCTGCTGCCCTTTCAAAGGGCAGGTTCCCTACATCAAAGTTGAAATTAGAATTATCTTTAAGAAAATAAGATCTTAGCCAACACTTATGATGTGACAAAGTGTCACTACCATCTCTCTCCTCTCCCTCCCCGACTAAGGTGGGCACCCCAATTGCACGATCGGTGGCCTGGGCACCCACCCGAAATATGCTAATGTCTCAGATCCTTTGGGACGGGGGGGCAGGGCTGCATCCATGAGGCAGGTGAATGTTCCGCCCTGGCCCTGTGTCAAAGAGGCTACCACAGGAATTTCTAGGCTAGAACCTACTCTGGAGCATGGCTTTTTGTATCTCAATACAGATAGATAAGAAGCTCTGAGTAAGTGCAAATCACACTGGAACAGTTAGCTTTTGTTTCCGTCCTAGATTTTAGCAGTATTCTGTTAAACTGCAACCTAATGATTAAACTTTCAGATCCACTTTGAAAGTGGGAAGTCACTGCTGAAGTGATAAAGCACTAAAACTACATCAACATCATTTCTGCTTTTGGAAAGTCCAGTGCAATATGTGAAAGCATTTATTCATGAACTGCCATGACTTTATGTCCTGTGTGAAACAAAGCTTTCTATTGCTGCGGGTGGATTCTTTAATGGTGAGTGGGTGGTGTAGTGGGTTCCATCAGTGCTCTTGCCCCTCGTGACCTGAGTGTAAATCATGCCCAGACTGATGAGATGGGTGGGTTTTTTTCTCTTATAGGTTCTATAATATGTCGATGCATCTCAGTAGTAAGAAGTTTTCTTTGTCTCACCCCACTTCCCAATAAATCTAGCTCACAATATTTTTCTGCCTATCAACGCAGACTGAGCAATTAGGAAGAGAAAGCAAACAGCTGACTAATGTGGGAAAAGCAAATGTCGCACTGACACCATTCTCATTTTGGGATTAAGGCTAGTTTTTGGTGTTCCCAGGTATATTTTCCCAGCATGCGAACCATGCAGTACCTGACCCAGGAGTGCTTGGCACTGTTGTTGGATGCATTAAGAAAAAATGTCAGTGCTACTCAACCTAGAACAAACCCAGTGCTTGACACAGTGCCAGGGCTAAAAATACAACTCTGCAGGGATAAACTATAATTTTCTTTGTACCACTGTTTAAAATCCAACCTTATGGGCACGCATACTGCTTATGTCGTACTGAAACACAAACACTGTGGGACTGACAGATAGGCTGTCTTTGCACATTTACAAAACACGATGAACAAGTTACACGAAACCTGTTAAGTAACCACAGGAAATGAAAATGTGAACGTCATGTCTAATGAATGTCATGTCTAGTGCCTGAGCACATTTATATTGCACTGACTGAATTTTAAAGAGAAAACCTCTTTTAGACTGGTGCACATCAAAGCCATGAAAAACAGGCCCAATGTTTCAATAACTAAAATGAAAAGGAAAGAACACTGAAGAAAAATTAGACTTACAAATTTCTTATTAAGATTATTTTTGTTAAAACGAAAAGTAACCCCCCCCCAACTTCCTCATTAAAATGTTGCTAAATGGAAAAGGTCAGAGGTTGGCTATTCTGCAGTGAATGGCTTACCTCCTGACTCCCCAAAGCCTTTCCACTCCCTTAACCACCGGCGTACCGTGGCTGCAGTGTGCACGATCCACAGGATGCACTGCAGCAACTCGCCAAGGCTTCTTCAGCAGCACCTCCCAAACCCACGACCTCTTCCACCTAGAAGGACAAGGGCAGCAGGCGCATGGGAACACCACCACCTCCAAATTCCCCTCCAAGTCACACACCATCCTGACTTGGATGTATATCACTGTTCCTTCGTCATCGCTGGGTCAAAATCCTAGAACTCCCCACCTAACAGCACTGTGGGAGTACCTTCACCACAAGGATTGCAGTGTTTCAAGAAGAAGGCTCACCACCACCTTCTACTTGCAATTAGGGATGGGCAATAAATGCTGGCCTTGCCAGTGACACCCTCATCCCAAGAATTAAATTTAAAAATGTATGCCTACATGTTGCGTATAAATTTAAACTTAAAGTGATTGAACTGCTAAACAAGTGGGTATGATGTAACATGTGGCAAATGGGCTGGTGATGATGCTCTGTGCCCGCTGACCTACACTGGCTCCTGGTCTGGCAACGCCTCTATTTTAAAATTCTCATCCTTGTGTTCAAATCCCTCCATGGCCTCGCCCCTCCCTATCTCTGTAACCTCCTCCAGCCCCACAATTCTCCGCGATCTCTGCACTCCTCCAATTCTGGCCTCCTGCGCATCCCCGATTTTCATCACTCCACCATTCGTGGCTGTTCTTTCAGCTGGCTAGGCCCTAAACTCTAGAATGCCCTCTCTAAACCTCTCTGCCTCTCTCCTCCTTTAAGCTGCTCCTTAAAACCAACCTCTTTGACTAAGCTTTTGTTCACCTTTCCTAATATTTCTTTATGTGGCTCGATGCCAAATTTTGTCTGCTAATGCTCCTGTGAAGCGCCTTGGGACATTTTTACTACATTAAAGGTGCTATATAAATGGAAGATGTTGTTGTGTTGTTTTATTTTTTTTTCATAATTAGTGAAGTTGTGTCACAGTGTATACGGCCCAAACGCACAACTGGAATAATTGTCTCCGTACTCTCAAAACTGCATTTGGACTGCCACTTCTGGGCATAAGCACGGTATTATCTATAGGAAGTGAGTGTAAATGATGTATGTCAAATTCTTTGAGCGTACAGTAAAGGCACACCCTGAATACACAACTCTCATGTACCATGAGAACCTGATGTGTAATTTTAACTCATGTATATGTTTCAGTAAACAACCTAAATTTGTGACAGCATGGTCCTGGAACAGGTGTAGATCAGATAATATGGAGGCATTAATATATATCTATTGATCTCGCTAGCTGTATTGTTAGACTGGTTTGACCAAGATTAACAGTTGAGAACACGGTAGTTGTAGATTTCTAGTCTGTAAATACAAACCAGGTCATGGTTATTTAATTAAAGGGAATATCTGCACAGCTCAGTCACATTTCCAGTGCTGGGAAGAATTGCTGCGTACTGGAAGTTTAAGCAAGGATTGTTTGCTTTAAAGGTGGACCTCTTGGCTGGTGTTCCAAATAATCTATAACTGGATTAGCAAATGTAATTCCTGTGTGTTAAACAAAGGGTAATGGCAAGAGTTTAATTTGCATCTTGTTAATCGGGTGCTATGACCCTTTGGAATTAGTGGGGATTAGGGATTGTATAAACAGCTAAAGTATGATTGGGCCTATTGTATTTCACTAGCAAGCACTTATGCAAAGTCTGCTCAGTCAAATGAAGCTTGAAGAGTCAATTTTACACCCTTTAAACACTGAATACAAACCTGCTGTTAGTGACAGGGGGAGTTGGAATGACATTAGTTCCTGAGAATGGACATATTACTGCCATATGTGATCAGCACATATATATAATAACAGCAATAACTCAATATTTTACTCACCACTGAAGTCACTGAACACAGAAGAAAATAAGTTTTGCTATCATGGATGCCAATTGAGATTTCGAGATTCAATCTTGGGATCCCAGGTTGGGACTGGGATTGCTATGTATCTTTACTTTCATACTGCTAGTAAGACCTCTGTCCTTTATCATCTCCTACTTTAGTATTTACAGGTTTCTAGTTTAATAACTAGCCAGAAATACCAGATCCATCTGCAATGTTGATCCAGTACAATCTAACAAATATTTTAACTAGTTGCTCAGATAACCTGTTTTCTTGCCTCTGAAGCCGATGGTATTTAATGTTGCCTAGCTGTTGCTCACACTTATCAACTGTTATCAGGTGCTCAACCTCCATCTTCTCTGTTCACTGCTCCCTCATACACGAGTGGTTCTTTGAATTGCCCCAGTCAATCTCTCACCTGTGGCTCTACCCATGCTCTCTGCAACATCTCTTCAGTTCTGGCTACCTCTCCTCTCTCTATCACTGGTTTCTCTCTTTCACTCTCACCGGCTATTTTCTCACTCACCTGCGCCTCTCTCCCTGTGTGACCCGATCTGGCTTTAACTCCTCTGTGCAGATCGAAAAAGAGAACAACTTGTACCAGTTCTGATGAAAGGTCATAGAATCATAGAAGCACAGAAGGAGGCCAATCGATCCACTGTGCCTACGGCGCCTCTTTGAAAGTGCGATCCAATTAGTCCCATTCCCCTGCCCTTTCCCCATTGCACTGCAGATTTTTCCCCTTCAAGCAGTTATCCAATTCTCTTTTGAAAGTTATTATTGAATCTGTTTCCACCACCTGCTCTGGCAGTGCACTCCAGATTGCTGTGTAAAAAAAAAAAATTTTCCTTATATCGCCTCTGGTTCTTTTGCCAATTACCATAAATCTGTATCCTTTGGTCACTGACCCTTCTGCCGCTGGAAGCAATTTCTCCCTATCTACTCTATCAAAACCCTTCATGATTGATTTTGAACTCCTCTATTAAATCTCCCCTAAACCTTCTCTGCTCTAAGGAGAACAACCCCAGCTTCTCTAGTCTCTCCACGTAACTGAAGACCCACAACCCTGGTACCATTCTAGTAAATCTCCTCTGCACCCTCTCCAAGGCTTTGGACATCCTTCCTAAAGAGTGGTGTCCACAGTTGGATACAATACTCCAGCTGACACTTAACCAGTGATTTATGAAGGTTTAGCATAACTTCCTTGCTTTTGTAAGCCATGCCTCTCTTTATAAAACCACAGATCCCATATGCTTATTTAACTGACTTCTCAACTAGTCCTGCCACCTTCAAAGATGTGTGTATGTAAACCCCCAGGTCTCTCTGTTTCTGCACCCCCTTTAAAATTGTACCGAAATGTTAATTCTGTTTCTCTCTCCGCGGATGCTGCCTAACTTGCAGTGTTTCCAGCATTTTCTGTTTTTATTTCATATTTCCAGCATCTGCAGTATTTTGTGTTTGTTTTATTCTACTGTATCAACCAATTTCATATCCCAAACATTGTGGGCCCTGGCTGTTGTCCCTTCAACCTCAAATAGATCCTGAAATAGACAGCAGGAATACATTTGCTTATCATCACAAATGTAAAAAAAACATGCAGATATGTAGATTCTTGCTGATCCTCAATGTGATCATTTCTACCTACGTTTTCTGTTACATTTTTATTTTTTAAATCTCAAATCCTATTTATCAGGAATATTATATTTCAGTTAAATTGAGGTAAACAAATGAACAGAGCAATCGAAAAAGCCCTGAGATGAGGCGCTCCTCACTGTGAGAACAATAGCTGGCATTCTGTTTTGCCTTGTGGCCTATGCAGCTTTCTTGCTCAACACCGAGCAGCATTAGTAGTAGTTGCAGAGACTCACTGGCTCCCAGTTGCCCAGCCCCCTCAGCTGAAAGACAGAAGGAAAAATGCTATTGCAAGAAACCTTGGAAGGAAATAGAAGGGTGGGGGGGTGGGTGGGGCGAGGGGAGGTGCAGAGGGTAGTGTCTTTCTCAACGTAATGGAAATCCTTGCGCCAAATTTTCAGCAGAGTTTAAAACTCAAGGGGAGAAAAACCTAACATAGATATGTATACATTATACAATGTAAAATGTTAGAACATCTTAACAAACTGTTGATAAAATTGTTCTGTCAGGAATGTTTTTCGATCCAATGCCTTATCCTTGAAAACTGCTGCAAAGCTCTGTAATCTCTTTGCTGAGGCTTTATGTTGCTGAAGATTAGAGACAGAAAGCAATTTAAATATGAAATAGTCGTAGATAGTGATGAATTCTCATTGGCTGATACATACAAGGCTGGGATTAATTCCTCCTGACAATAATATTAATATCTTTGTCACACTGTTGATTCACTACAGTGAAAGCAATATAAGTGTGTGGGATGGACAGGCTTATTTGATACATTCAAATTGAAAGAGAGAACCTCCATTTATATAGTGCCTTTCACATGCTTAGGTGGTCCAAAAGCACTTCACAACCAATAAATTACTTTTGAAGTGTAAACACAGCAGCCAATTTGCAAACAGCAAGGCCCCACTAACCAAAATGAGATAAGTGACCAGATAATTTGGTTTGGTGGTATTTGTTGCGGGATAAAAGTTGGTCAGGACGCCAGGGAGAACTTCCCTGCTCTTCCTTGAATTGTACCGTGGGATATTTCGGCTGCGATTTTCTCGATTGATGCGGCTTGGGAGCGGGTCAGGTGGCTTCCGGGTTCCAGTCCCGCCCTCAACTACATTTGGCCCACAGACGTGATTTTACGTCAGTTGGTCTTGTTAAGCCCGCCCTGCAGACTTGCCGGCCAATTAAGACGAAGCCGGTCAGATGACGTCATTTGATGACGTGTCATCTGCCAGTTTTCTTAAAGAAACCATGCACAATTTTTCTTTGACAGCTCATTTCTCAGTGTTTGACAGTATTGAGGCACTGCAAGCACTGACAATGACTGTTCACAGGTGAGTTCTTGCACCCAGGCTCTCCAGTGACTCCCTCCTTAGGCTAGAACAGATGGCAGCTGCAGGTGAGGTTACAGAAGTAATCTGTCACTGGTGAGAGAGGTTCTCCCAATGAGGTGGGACTACACATGCAATTCAAAACTTGTTACCTACAGAAAAGTCTAAATGCATTAAAAATGAATTTCCCAACATTTTCTTACCTCTGAAACTCAGCAGTGCACCATTGGATCCTTCACACCACTTCTGCAGCTGTCATCAATGCAGAAGCATTACACAAGACTCACAACACGCCACACTTACCTGGCGTGGTGTCCGGGTGTCGGGAAGCCCGAAGTAGAAGGGCTGGATTTTGTTTCTGGAGGCGTGTAGGAGGCGGGACTACAACTTTCGGGGTTGTAGTCCTGCCTCCATCGAGTTGTGGCCAACCCACTTGATTGACCTTGTTGAGCCCGCCCAGCGGGCTCAGCAGGCCAATTAAGGGCCACCCGGCAACAGGTGACATCACAGATTGACATTTCATCTGTCAAGAGCTTTTGACAGATGAAATATCAGCGTTTGACAGCTCTTTGAAGCTGTCAAACACTGACAATCTGTACACTAAGTTAATTCCTTCCTCTCAGGCTGATTTAGAGATCTCTCCAGAACAGAAAACTGAATGCTGCAACTTTTGACAGCTCGCGGCCATTCTGCTTTCTGTGCCGGTGAGATGAGGGACTCCCGAGACCTGAAGGAAGGAAGGCTGTAAAGGTAAGTAAAACTTATTTAAACACTTTACACACACCAAACACACTTACCTCTGCACTCATGCACCCATCACTCACCTGAACACCGGACATCTCGAACCCTCCAAGTCCTGCAGACTGACAGCCCGCCTCGCTAACTTCAGGAATAAAAATAGGGATTAGGCAAAAAACTGCCTGTTAACAGGCAGTTAATTGGCACTAATCCCCTTCCCGTCTCGGGGAGGCGGGTCCCAGCACAGGTTGGGTATCCGCCTCCTTTGAAACTGGCATGGAGGTGGGTTGGGGGCGGGATGGGTTCGTGCCCCCCAATTTCGAGATTTTAACCCCCCACACGCCTCCAATCCCACTTCCACGGCCCAGTGAAAATCCTGCCAAAAGTGTCAAAATTGAAAAAGAGCCTGTTAACAACCTTTAACAAGCAGTTAAGTGGCTATAATCCTCTTCCCGTTGCTAGATGTCGGGCCCATGCACAAATCGGGGACCCAACACTTGGGAAGATTGATTGGAGGTGGGTTGACTGCGGGTTTCCTCCCCGCTGTCAATCTTTGCGATTTTGCCAGATGTCCCGCCTCCAAACCTGCCCCCTGAGCGCCGGCAAAATTCCCGCCGTTGTATTCACCTGTGAGAGCAGATATGGGCCTTAGTTTAACACATCATCTGAAAGATGGCCTCTCAAACAAAGTAGCACTCCCTCAGTAAATACGTTGGTTGTTTGCCATTCATTGTTACAGAAGGCTAAACGTTAGGTAAGTATTTTAGTAAAGTTGGAAAAAATAGAGAGAAGAGGAGAGGAGAGAAACAAGATACATCAGTCACAGAGAAGGAGTTAGTTTGCTGAATGCTTAATAGAAAACTGTTAGATGATATAAACCATCATCGGTGAGCCAGTAGAAAGACATTAAAAAAGTGCGCAATTAGTTATGACAGCAAAGTAATGGAAGAACCTGCACAAACAAAAAATTAAAAAATGAGGGGAAATAGAGAAAGAGGAAAAATAGCAAATGCGGGGGTTCAAAAAGAAATTCTGGCAAAAAACTGTGGGGTAGATCTTGGACTTTGTGCAGTAATGTAAAAAAGGCATTAATGAATCGGCAGCCCGGTTTACATCTCTCTCAATTTTTATTTCCATTCAATTCTTAGAAATAAAAATCAGGAGAGAAGTAAAACGTGCTGCCGATTCACTATCTATCATCTATTTTACACTATCGGCCAGAGTTAAAATCAACCATATTGGGTCTGCCAGTCCCAAAATGAGAAAAAGCAGGCCAACACCGTGAGTGCAGACCGCAACCATCCCCCCACCCCCCTGCTCCCCCCCGCCCCACCCCCACCCCCCCCCCGCCCCACCCCCCCACTCACCCTCCGCACCCACCAGCATTCTGTTCTCATTAAGGGGAATTTGGCTAAACCACAATGGAAAGCATTGTCGCAAGGCATTCCAGTTACATTCCTAAAATTGTATGGAAACAGAAGATTATAGTCTCTTGCATATTCGGTGGATTAGCGTATAAATCAATTTGAAATGTTTATACGTCTGTGCTATATTAAATAGCCTTAAGTTTTCTCTGTGAAATATAATAGGATGTAACACTTTTAACATGATAGTGTGTTCATTTCGGTACTTTGTTGATAATAGGAAGGTTACGAGGTTTCATTAACACCAGATAAGCAAGAACGAAGGAAGAGCTTGCACCTACATAGAGCCTTATCAAACCTCTTGGAAGTATCGCAAAGTGTTTGACATATAGTAAATTAATTTTGAAGTTCAATTGCCCTGTTGGCCTACTTATGTCGGCCAACAGGGCAACTATTTTGCACAGCATTACCGCACAACAGCAATGACAGAATGAGCCGCGAATCTATTTTTGGTGGTGTTGGTGGAAGAGAACTCCCTGCTCTTATTGAATAGTGCCATGAGATCTCTAACACCTACCTTAACCACTGCAAGAGGCAGACAAGTTGGTTTAATGTGTTATCCAAAGGATGACACTTCCAATAATGCAGTACCCACTGAATTGCCAAAGTAGATTATGTGCTCAAATCCTGGAGTGGAGCTTGAACCCATGATCTTCTGAGTAGGTGATGCAAACCGACCATGACTGCAACAAGGAACTGTTTAAAGCTATACTGGGTTAGCCTTCGGTCGCCTGAGGAAGAGAATGTTTGAAGACCAGGACCTCAAACCCGGCACTAAGCTCATGGTCTACAGAGCAGCAGTGATACCCGCCCTGCTGTATGCTTCAGAGACATGGACCATGTACAGCAGGCACCTCAAAGCACTGGAGAGGTACCACCAATGCTGCCTCCGCAAGATCCTGCAAATCCATTGGCAGGATAGGCACACCAACATCAGTGTTCTTGCTCAGGCCAACATCCCCAGCATCGAAGCTTTGACCACGCTCGATCAATTCCGATGGACGGGCCGCATCGTCTGCATGCCCGATACGAGACTCCCAAAACAAGCGCTCTACTCGGAGCTCCGACACAGCAAGAGAGCCCCAGGTGGGCAGAGGAAACACTTCAAGGACACCCTCAAAGCCTCATTGAAAAAGTGCAACATCCCCACTGACACCTGGGAATCCCTGGCCCAAGACCGCACAGAGTGGAGGAGAAGCATCCGGGAAGGCGCTGAACACCTCGAGTCTCTTCGCCGGGAGCAAGCGGAAGCCAAACGCAAGCAGCGCACGTCAACCCAAGCACCCCACCCACCCCTTCAACCACCGTCAGCTCCACCTTTGACAGAGACTGTGGGCTGGATCTTGAGACTGGAGGCGTGTAGGAGGCAGGACTACAACTTTTGGGGTTGTAGTCCTGTCTCCATCGAGTTGTGGCCAACCCACGCGATTTTCACTTGATTGACCTTGTTGAGCCCACCCAGCGGGCTCAGCAGGTCAATTAAGGGCCACCCGGCAACAGGTGACATCACAGATTGACATTTCATCTGTCAAGAGCTTGTGACAGATGAAATATCAGCGTTTGACAGCTCTTTGAAGCTGTCAAACACTGACAATCTGTACTCTAAGTTAATTCCTTCCTTTCAGGCTGATTTAGAGATCTCTCCAGAACAGAAAGCTGAATGCTGCAGATTTTGACAGCTCGCGGCCATTCTGCTTTCTGTGCCGGTGAGATGAGGGACTCCCGAGACCTGAAGGAAGGAAGGCTGTAAAGGTAAGTAAAGGTAAGTAAAACTTATTTAAACACTTTACACACACCAAACACACTTACCTCTGCACTCATGCACCCATCACTCACCTGAACACCGGACATCTCGAACCCTCCAAGCCCTTCAGCCCGACGGTCCGTCTCGCTAACTTGCCGTGGTTTGGAACCATCGGGAATCCCACACTTCAGGGATAAAAATAGGGATTAGGCTAAAAACTGCCTGTTAACTACCTGTTAACAGGCAGTTAATTGGCACTAATCCCCTTCGCGCCTCGGGGAGGCGGGTCCCAGCACAGGTCGGGTATCCGCCTCCTTTGAAACTGGCATGGAGGCGGGTTGGGGGCAGGATGGGTTCGTGCCCCCTGATTTCGTGATTTTAACCCCCCACACACCTCCAATCCCGCCTCAACGGCCCAATGAAAATCGAGCCCTGTAGGTCCTGCATTGGACTCATCGGTCACCTGAGAACTCAATTTTAATGTGGAAGCAAGTCATCCTCGGTTCCGAGGGACTGCCTAAGAAGAAGAAGAAGAAGAAGAAGACTGGGTTAGCATGAATTGAATCCTTATCAACAGATGATTTGGATTCACTGCCGTAAGTGGCCATTTGGCCCATTGAACACATGCTAGTGCTAATTCCACAATTGGTTTACTTACCTTAATCCCATTTGCTTGCTCTTTTCCCATGCCCTTGCCGTATCGGAGCTGTGAGTAGAGCAGAAATGTAAGTAAATCATATTCTGGTCAAGTGAAAGAAAATCGGCATGAACCCACAATGAAAATGAACCTAAAATAGAGATGGGTTCACTGAATTGATTATGTCTGAATTTGGATTGTTATTTTTAATCCTTGAACTGAATTGATTCTGGAATTCCTAACTGTTGATGGATCCCTTTGATAAGTTCAAATGTGTAACAGATGGTGATTCTCGCTACCTGAAGCAGCAAGCCTGTGTACATCAATGATACCATCATTTCAGTCAGGCCAGTAGAATCCGACATGTTTTATATTATAGGCATTCATAATGTTACTGTGAGAATACTCTATGTAGGCTTCGCAGAGTATTAGGTACTACAGTAGTACTACAGATCTGGAATAAGGAAAGTTCTGGCAGTTCCCACAGCAAGCAAATATTTACCAGATTTTATAATGTTCCTTACAGTAGATAACTGCATTGATGTAGAAGCAGTTATGATGATAAGCAGCTGTTTGCTCTGAGAATATCTCCACTATCCAGTACAGTTAATGGGAAAGGAAGTCTTGTCAGTTTAAATGTGCTGGCAGTGGGATGCTGTCAGTAGCCTACCTAAAGCTCCATCTCAGGAATCAAGAATCTCTCCCGCTGTGCGCTCAGGAAACCTTTCAGAGTCTCAATGAATCATGACAGGTTTTTTTTTCTCTTCTTCCCCCAGTATATGTACTCTTACGTTAAGAGTCTGTCTGACAATCCTTTCCAGGATTTCCTCGTATATCTCTCCCACAGCTCAGGCTTTTTCCATCATAAAGGGCGAAACGATTGGTGGAGGCAGCAGTTTGCAGAGTTGTTCCTGGCATGTGACGTTGGAAAGGTCAGTGATTAGAGAGAATGCTGCCTGAGAGCATGACTTATTGATGGGCAGAAAGAGAAGTGGAATTAATTCCACTTAACCAAGTGCTTGAAGAAGCATGACTGGGAATTTCCATATTTACCGAAAGTCAAGTTTGCAAGCATGCAGATGTGGAATAAGGAAGTCTGACAAGTCCCGTTATGAGCTAATCGTAACCGGATTCCAAATTATTCCTGTCAGCACAGCACTCCTGTAATGTGCAGTTCTGATTGTAAGTGACTGTTTTCCTATCAAAACTGGAAAAAAAATAGCAGGTGGATAACTTCCAGTAAAAAGGTAAATCATTAAAACATGAGTAACTCTTCCAAGCATCAACCAAATAATAGTAGCCGGTTTCCCCCTCGCCCTGGCCAAAGGAGTAAGGGTATTTCACCCCCACCACCAGAAACAGACAAAAACCTGGTAGTTTGAGACATTGAATAGCAAGTACTGCTCACTCCTGTCCTTACAACACCTCCAACTTAAAATTCTCATCCTCATGGCCTCATCTCTCCCTCTCCTCTAGCCCTACAGTCCCCTCCCTAAACTCTCCATTCCTCCGACACTGGCCTTTTTTCCATTCCTCCCTTCCTTTGTTGTACCTTTATCTGTCTAGACCCCATGCTTTGGGAATTCTCAGCTTAAGCCTCTGTGCCTCTCCGCCTTTAGGAACCTCCTTAAAATCCAGCTCTTTGACTGAGCTTTTGGCCACCCTTCCTAATGTCTCCTTTTATCTCCTCCATTTATTTCTGATTATGCCATTTTCCTGTGTTAAAGGTGCAAGTTTTTAATAAAATCGAAGTCTGCAAAGTTACTATTGGGATACAGATCTCTGATTGACATACTTTTGCTGTCTCCAAATTGCCCTAAAGATCATTTAACTCCTCCCACTTGCCCCATATTTGAAAGAGGTCGGAGTATCATAAACCAAATTTTGAATGTGCTGTTGAAGAACCCAGAGTCAGATTTTGCCAACATTGATTTCCAAGTTTGCTGCCATTACTTTGAGATTGACAACAAAAATATAAACAGTTTGACAACAAGGAGGTACTACATGTGTTTGCTAATCAGATTTAGGAAATTACTGTTTTTTGGCTACAAATTAGAGAGAGTAACTTCCAGCCAATTGAATTCAATTTCAGGATAGTTCTACATCAGCCGGACTTTAGTCCGATATTTGGGGAACTGACTCATAGAAAACAACAACTTGCATTTATATAGCACCTTTATCATAGTAAGAGGTCCCAGAGCATTTCACAGGCGCATAAGCAGACACAAAAATTGGCACTGAGCCAAAGAAGGAGATATTAAGACAGGTAACCAAAAGCTTGGTCGAAGAGATCAGTTTTAAGGAGTGTCTTAAAGGAGAAGAGAGACGCGGAGAGGCTTAGGGAGGGAATTCCAGAGCTTAGCGGCTAGACAGCTGAAGGAAGGCGCAGCCACCAAAGATGGGACGAAGGAAGTGGGGCATGTACATGAGGCCAGGGTTGGAGGAATGGAGAGCTCCTGGAGGGTGGTAGGCAATGTTCCCGCTAAGGTGCGCGGCCGCGTGGCTGCGCAGTAATCTCAAAGGTCCCGTGCAGGCCACTCACTGGCTTTTACATTGGAAACACCGCACATGCACAGAAAGAGGCCACGCAGAACAAAGCGCAGCTTACAGGGAACATTGGTGGAGGGGCTGGAGGAGGTTACAGAGATAGGGAGGGGGCGAGGCCATGGAAGGATTTGAACAGAAGGATGAGAATTTTAAAAATTGAAACGTTCAGGGAGCGGGAGCTAATGGAAGCCAGCGAGCACAGGGTTGATGGGCAAACGTGACTTGGTGCGAGTTAAGATTTGGGCAGCAGAGTTTCGGATTGAGCTCAAGTTTATGGAGGGTGGAAGATGGGAGGCCGGCCAAGAGAGCGTTGGAATAGTCAAGTCTAGAGGTAACAACAGTTTGGATGTGGGTTTCAACAGCAGATGGGCTGAGGCTATTTCAAAAAAGAGCGACAAAAATTGGCTACAAAAAATTGGATACGAAATTGGCTAAGAGACAGAGAGTAGTGGTGAACAGTTGTTTATTAGACTTGAGGGAACTTTACAGCGGTGTTCCCCAGGGGTCAGCATTAGGACCACTGCCCTTATTGATATATATTGAACTAGACTTGGGTATAGCGGGCATAATTCCAAAATTTGCAGATGACACAAAGTCTGGAAATGTCACAAACAGTGGGGAGGATAGTAGCAGACTTCAGGAGCATATAGACAGACTGGTGAAATGGGCAGAGATGTGGGGGAAATTTTAATCCCCAAGGGCAGATGGGTGGGAAGTAAAATTTTTCCTAAATCTCAAACCTGACCCCAACCCGTCCACTTCCACTTTTAACGGAGGCGGGTCAGGAGGGGCAGGCGACCATTCCGCTCTCAGGAGGCGGGTCAGTCACTGAAATCTTTTAAGAACATAACATAAGAACATAAGAAATAGGAGCAGGAGTCGGCCATTTGGCCCCTCGAGCCTGCTCCACCATTCAATAAGATCATGGCTGATCTTCTACCTCATCTCCACTTTCCTGAACTATCCCCATATCCCTTGGTTCCCTTAATATTCAAAAATTTATCGATCTCCGTCTTGAATATACTCAACGACTGAGCCTCCATAGCCCTCTGGGGTAGAGAATTCCAAAGATTCACCACCCTCTGAGTGAAGAAATTTCCCCTCATCTCAGTCCTAAATGGCCGACCCCTTATTCTAAGACTGTAACCCCTGGTTCTAGACTCCCCAAAATGCTTCCATTTTAACTGCATTTTTGTTTTTAATCCATGGAGGCCGGGTTTCCCTGTCAATCGGGCTGACTGTCGGGCAGGAAACCTACTAAAAATGTTTTTTTAAACATCTGCAGTTAAAGTCTGTAGGACGTCCGGGAAGCTCTTACTTCCGAGTATCCCGTCAGGAAATCCTTCCCCACGCCCCCACCCCCCGCCTCCCGCCCCCACCACTCTATTCATGACCCCGAGTAAATATCGGGGCCATGACAAATGAAATTTAATGAAGAGATGTGTGAAGTGATGCATTTTCGAAGGAAAAATAAGCTAATGCAATATAAATTAAATGGCACAATTTTAAAGGGGGTGCAGGTATAAAGAGACCTGGGGATTCACAAACACAAATCTTTGAAGGTGGCAGGACAAGTTGAGAAGGCTGTTAAAAGGCTATTAAAATGGAATCCTTGGCTTTATATAAAAAAAGGCATAGGCCTAGAAATTCGCTGGGCTGCGCCACCAGTTAGCGCCCAAAGAGGGCACTTAGTGGGTTTAGCGCCACTGGCCACGCCACCCGCGAAATTTAGCGGGGCGCGAATGGCGGCGTTAGCCTGTAGCACTGTGCTGCCACCGATGACGTCATCGGTGTGCGCAGCGCCCCGCTACCGCCCCGATCGCGATATTTGGTTGCGCCCCCCGCTGTAACGCCGGTCGCAATTTGCGACCGGCTCAGGGGGGCCTACCTGCGGCAGTAGTGGCGCTAATTAAAGGGGAGGTGCGGGGCGGCCATTTTTATTGCTGGCCGCCTGCCAGCACCTCCTCGCGCCGCCGTCCCCGGCCTCCTGAGCCCCCCCCCCCCCCCACCCCGGGCAGTGCCGGCTGTGTCCCAAGAGCCCGGCACTTCTCCTCGGTGCCGGGCTCTTTTGCTGGCACTCGCGATCTCCGATCGCGCTGGTGCAGGCCCCTCCCCTTTAAGAAGTACCGCAACGCACCGTGCCGCAGCGTGTTGCACTGCGGCACGTTGCGCTGCGATATTCAGTTGCAGTGCCCCAAGAGGGACGCGGGGCGCCTCGAGCAGCGCCCCGCTTCCGTTTGGGGCGTTGAATCTGAATATTGGGCTGGCGCAAGCGGCTCCGCCCGGGGCGGTAATTCCGGCGTCGGCCATAGAGTACAAAAGCAAGGAAGTTATGTAAACCTTTCTAAATCACTGGTTGGGCCTCAGCTGGAGCATTGTGTCCAATTCTGAACATCACACTTTAGGAAGGATGTCAAGGCCTTGGAGAGGGTGCAGAGGAGATTTACCAGAATGGTACCAGGAATGAGGGGCTTCAGTTATCTGGAGAGACTAGAGAAGCTGGGATTGTTCACCTGAGAGCAGAGAAGGTTAAGGGGAGAGTTAATAGAGGTCCTCAAAATTATGAAGGGTTTTGATAGAATAGATAGGGAGAAACTGTTTCCACTGGCAGGTGGTTCGATAACCAGAGGACACAGATTTAAGATAATTGGCAAAAAATCAAGGTGGGAAATGAGAATTTTTTTATGTAGCGAGTTGTTATGATCTGGATAGCACAACCTGAAAGGGTGGTGGAAGCAGAATCAATAGTAACTTTCAAAAGGGAACTGGATAAATACTTGATAAGGAGAAATTTGCAGGGCTATGGGGAAAGAGTGGGTGAGTGGAACTAATTCGATCGCTCTTTCAAAGAGCCGGCACAGGCACAATGGACCGAATGACCTCCTTCTGTGCTGTATGATTGTATGAAAAATGCATTAAGTAAATAATAATGGCAGACACGTACAAATCCTATACCCTGACTCATGCAGATGTGACAGGTATTGACACTGAACTAATACCAGCAGCACAGAATGGATTGAACAGAACAGGCTCGATTTTGTCAATGGGGAGCTTTTGGAGGCGGGGCTCCCACTTTTTGTGTTGTAGTCCCGCCTCCATCGACTTGTGGCCAACCCACGCTATTTTCCCTTGATTGACCTTGTTAAGCCTGCCCAGCTGGCTCAGCAGGCCAATTAAGGGACACCTGGTTACTGGTGACGTCAGCGATTGACATTTCATCTGTCAAGAGCTTTTGACAGATGAAAAATCAGCGATTAACAGCTCTGTGAAGCTGTCAAACACTGACAATCTGTCTTCTAACTTGAGTCCTTGTACTCAGACTCAGTTAGAGATCGCTCCAGACCAGAAAGCAGAGGCTGCAGCTTTTGACAGTTCAGCGGCCATTCTGCTTTCTGTGCCAGTGAGCCGAGGGACTCCCGAGAACTGAAGGAAGGAAGCCTGCAGGAGAAAGTAAAGGTAAGTAAAACTTATTAAAACACTTTACACTTACCTCACACACTTACCTCTGCACACATGCACCCATCACTCACCTGCACAACGGACATCTCGACCCCTCCAACCCCTGCAGACCGACGGTCCGCCTCACTAACTTGGCGTGGTTCGGAGCCGTCGGACAGCCCGCACTTCAGGGCTAAAAATAGGGATTAGGCAAAAAACTGCCTGTTAGCTACCTGTTAACAGGCAGTTAATTGGCACTAATCCCCTTCCCGCCTCGGGGAGGCGGCTCCCAGCACAGGTCGGTTACTCACCTCCTGGGACCTTGGCACGGAGGCGGGTTGGGGGCGGGATGGGTTCCTGCCCCCCGATTCTGCAATTTTCCCACCACTCCCGCCTCCAAACCCGCCTCCTCGGGGCTTGGAAAATCGAACCCAACATGTCTGCTGTCAGGTCACTGTAATCCTGACTTAACGAAATGTTTCTACCTGTGGTAGATAACCATTACTGATTAGTGCTGAGGTAAAAAAAGAAAAATCCAGCAATGATAACATTTTAATATCGCAATACTTTAAATTATGTAATATAAAATATTTTGCATGGCAAAAAAATGAAATGACATTTTTCTCAACATCTTTCTTCTCTGCAGGCAGGACTTCTGAATAGGCACAGGGTTATCCGTTTATTTGAACAGTTCTATGATCGTCATTCAGACATCAATAAAGCTAAATTCCACAACCCACGAGAATGTGAGTACTAACGAAAAGAGAACTAAGTGGGGGGTAAACAACAGTGAACCGGTTACTGCAGTGCGGGAGATTCTGGATACCTGATAATAGTTCCTTTTCCCAGTACTGTTAGAAAAAGTGTCCAGATTTCAACACTGAACTAAGGAATCATTTTTTTTGAGTGTCGCATACACTTTATACATATGATACACTGTAGTACTTGCTAAATACATTACTGATACAGGAAACTCTTGATGTACCGGCACCTAAATAACCGGAAATCTCTGTTAACCGGCAAAATGCAGGAGTAGGTTCAGCTAAGTTTTACTTCATATTAGTGGCAGTTCCTGGATCTGTGGCTGTGTAACTGGGGTTCCTGCACTGTTGCTAAGCAACAGGGATGCTTGGTCTGTGGCCGGAGTTCCTGCACATGTTGCTAAGCAACAGGGAAGCCTGGATTTGTTGCTGTGTACGGAGCTCTCATACCTTTTAACTATACCTCTCTGTAATCGGGACTTTTTGATAAACTGGCACCACGCCGGTCCCGTCGGTGCCGGATAATAAAGAGTTTCCTGTACCTGGTGATAAAGCATCAATACTGCAGGAGATTATAATCATATGTATAGGCTGATCACCGAATCTGGAGTCCAGGCATTGAAGCATTCACTGTTTTGTGGTTCTGCAGATACTATTGAATTTAGCTATTTAGAATAATCATCATCTTAATTGTTCACCACCTCCCCCACCCCCCATGGTCAAATCGTTCTATAAAAGTTTTTCTATTAAAGGTACTTTCAATCCTACCATTAAAAAATTCAAAATCTCTTTATTCAGTATGCTGAATGTTGGTCTAATTAATCTATGGAATTTGCAGCCACTATAATCTTAGCTCTTTAGAACAAAGCTTCTGCTTCAAAAGCAAACAGAATCTCTCAATTGGTCGGGAGTGATGTAACCAGTAGAATTTTACTAGCCTTCTATAAAATGTTAAAAAAAAACTACAAAGTCTAGTAACTGTTGAGTTGTTTGCTACTTAAAGGCTCAGCAGTCTGACAGTCAACTCCCTGTAATCAGATGCCTTGTCCTGTTATTTTGACAAAGTGTATTTAGGAAAAGAATCAAAAACAGAAATAAATTCTCAGAGTCTCTTGCAGGCTGTGGTAGAATTTCTGCAGCAAATTCAAGAATGTAATTCCTTTCTTTCAACAAACCTGTGAATTTAGTTCTGTTTATATCTGATTTTTTGTAAGGTCAATTATTAACATTTTAGAGGGTGTCATTTATATGAATCATATAATAGAGAAAGAAGTCTTTATGATTATGAAAGGGTTTGGTTGGGTAGATGTAGAGAAGATGTTTCCATTTGTGGAGGAGACCAATACTAGGATATCTATAAGATAGTCACTAATAACTCCAATAGGGAATTTAAGAGAAACTTCTTTACCCAGATAGTGTGTAAAAATGTGGCAGTCACTACCACGAGGAGTAGTTGAGGCAAATAGCATAGATGCATCAATAGTACATGATGGAGAAAGGAACAGAAGGTTATGTTGATAGGATTACATCAGGTAGGGTGGGATAAGGCTTGACGTAAGAAAACTACTAGGCACTTGATCAGAGTATTAAACAAGGCTTTAATCGACTGTTTCACAACATGGAAGTCGAGTTATCCTTCACTAGTTCCTGCTTACAAAATGTCCCTGAGCAAGCTGGGCCCGTGCACGAGTATTTATACTCTCCCTGGACAGCGCCATCAGCAGGCTGCCCAGTATATTTCATAAGTCCTTTCTACATGAATGGCACGATTTATGTCAGGGCTCGTGTTGAGCATAAACACTAGCTGGGCTGAATGGCCTGTTTCTGTGCTGTACATTCTATGTAATTCTATGTAATGTTTTGAAAGCTCAAAATGTGATGTGAACTCAAAAGAGTTAATTAAAAAGTCTTAGGACTTCCTCTGAACATACTTTGGCAGTTGGAATACCGGATACATTAGATTTTGCAATACTTTTTTTTAACAACTAAGTAATATTCAAAATTACCCTAGTTGATCTTTATTAGCTGATAGCTGAGATTAAAATTCAGGGTTCCAGACAAGATAAATACTGCCATAGCACAATTCCATTTGAAACCATATGCTCTGACAAATGATTGACTAACTGAATTTGTGACAGTCCTACGAAGCACTCACATTTATTACTGTTCCAGTTCTGTATGCTTACCATATAGTAGACTGTTTTGTGGGTCAGAATTCTAATTTTAAAAGAATGCAGCAAGTGAACTTTCTGGTCTTATATTAGTGCTAATAATGAAGTGAATAATGATTCAATTCTCATATTTAAATTTAGCTTTCAAAGAAGTAGTCAGTGAAATATGGGAAACACACAACCAATAAAAAATTAAATAATATGTACAATAAATGTGCAAAACTTGATATTGTTACAGTGCCAACTGTTTAAATTTTGTGTGTTTGCTATTTCACTAGGGCCTGTAATTGAGCTGGATGAAATGGAACCCGCTGACTTTATTATTGACTTTGGGAAAGGGTATGCCAGAGCTCAAGAACCAGCAAATCAGGTAACAGCTGGCCAGGAGCAAGCTGGATTGGCTGACCAGACACCGTTTGAAGGAGAGGAAGAAGTTCATGTGGAGCAAGGTGGAAAGGTTGCAGTAAAAAAGTTGGCCCGATTCAGTTTAACAGGAAATGTCAGTCTAGGTAAGGATGAGCAAAAGAAAATTGAGACGGTAGCTGGAGGTAGAGCAGGAAGTGTGCAACAAGGGGAGTGAGGACTTAAAGTCAAGACTGTAGCACAGAATCAGAACAAAGAAAACTGCAGTGTCAGAAAATAATTGAAAGTGAAAGGCAGAGAGAAATTAGAGTACAACTGAGATGACTTTTTTTTATTCGTTTATGGGATGTGGGCGTCGCTGGCAAGGCTAGCATTTATTGCCCATCCCTAATTGCCCTTGAGAAGGTGTAATATTGATGTAATATTAAAACTACCCAAATGCCAAAAGCATTTTGTTCCTGAAATACACCTCAGAGCTAAATTTAAGAACTTAAGATTGTAAGAATTAGGAGCAAGGGTCGGCCATACAGCCCCTCGAGCCTGCTCTGCCAATTCAGTAAGATCATGGCTGATCATCGACCTCAACTCCACTTTCCTGCCCGATCTCCATATCCCTTGATTCCCCCAGAGTCCAAAAATCTATCGATCTCAGCCTTGAATACACTCAATGGCTCAGCATTCACAGCCCTCTGGGGTAGAGAATTCCAAAGATTCACAACCCTCTGAGTGAAAAAATTCCTCCTCATCTCAGTCTTAAATGGCCGACCCCTTATCCTGAGACTAGACTGTGCCCCCTAGTTCTAGACTCTCCAGCCAGGGGAAACAACCTCTCAGCATCTACCCTGTCAATCCCCCTCAGAATCTTAAATGTTTCAATGAGATCACCTCTCATTCTTCTAAACTCCAGAGCGTATAGACCCAATCTACTCAAACTCTCCTCATAGGACAACCCTCTCAACCTAGGGATCAATCCAGTGAACCTTTGTTGCACCGCCTCTAAGGCAAGCATGTCCTTCCTCAGATAAGGAGACCAAAACTGTGCCCAGTACTCCAGGTGCGGTCTCACCAAGGCCCTGTACAATTGTAGTAAGACTTCCTCACTCTTATACTCTAACCCTCTTGTAATAAAAATAAAAACAGAAAATGCTGGAAATACTCAGCAGGTCAGGCAGCATCTGTGGAGAGAGAAACAGAGTTAACGTTTCAGGTCGATGACCTTTTATCAGAAATGGAAAAAGTTAGAGATGTAACAGATTTTAAGCACGTGCAGGGGCAGGGAAAGGGGGGAGGGGAGGAAAGAACAAAAGGGAAGGTCTGTGATAGGGTGGAAGGCAGGAGAGATTAAATGGCAAAAGGTATGAGTACAAAGCAAAAGGAGATGGTAATGGGACAAATAAAGAAACAAAAGATGAGTCTAGAAGAAGTGTAACTGGGAATGGCAGAAACATCAACAGCTGCCATGTGAAAAAATAGGGGCCGAGGTTATGGTCTGAAATTGTTGAACTCTATGTTGAGTCCAGAAGGCTGTAAAGTGCCTAATTGAAAGATGAGGTGCTGTTCCTCGAGCTTACGTTGAGCTTCATTGGAACAATGCAAGAGGCCGCGGACAGAGAGGTCAGAGTGGGAATGGGGCGGTGAATTAAAGTGACAGGCGACCGGAAGCACTTTACAGCCCCCGGCCCCCACGCAATCCCTCCCTCCCGTCTCGCTGCAGCCTAATGCCGCAGGCCTACCCGCCCCAGCCACCCAGATTGAGAGGTTGGGCTGGCTGGCTACGGGTGGGTGTGCCTGCGGCATTAGGCTGCAGCGAGACGGGAGGTAGGGATCGCGTGGGGGGCCGGGGGCTGGTCAGTGGGGGAGGAGCAGCTCGAGGAGGGCTGGAGGAGCAGGGGGGTGGGGTTAGGACCAATCGGGGGGGCTGGAGGAGCAGTGGGGCAGAGTCGGGACCAATCGGAGGGCCGGAGGGATGGAGGGGGTGGGGGTGTGGGTGAGCATCGGAAGGCCAGGAACGGCGGATCGGGGGGCCAGAAGAGCATGGAAGGATCGGAGGCCCGGGGGCGGGGGGGGGGCGGGGAGGCCTGTCGGAGGATCGGCGGCCTGGGTGGGGGAGGTCTCTGATCGCAGAGGGTGGATTAGGCAGGGACGTGGATCCAGGAGGTAAGTGTAAAGGCACTTACCTCCTGGATCCATCAGTCCTTGCCTTACTTCAGACTTTTAACCCTTTAATTTCCCACCCAACCCCAACCGCCTGTTTTTAGGTTAAAATCCCCCCAATGTGATAGTCGCCAGATGATCTGTTTTAGTGATACTGGTTGAAGGATAAATAGAGAAAGCGCTATAAGATGTATTCTGTTTTCTTATGAACAAAAACTGAAAAAATGTTGGAAACCTGAAACAAAGCCAGATAGGAGTCTTGCCTTATTTGCTCCACCTATGGTATCATTCACTGAAAATTCACATGAAAAAGGGGGCAGCATTTTGGCAATAAAAATGCAATGTTTAGATTGAAGATTGAGTATTCTCCGCCACTCCCATCACCCCTCCCTTTACCCCACCATTGATGGCAAACCTTCAGTTGCCTCAGCCTTACTCTCTGAAACTTTCTCATTAAATCCCCATGTTTCTCCACTCCTCTCTCAACCTTTAAAAGCCAACTTGTACTGGCCGCGCTAGACGTGCTCCTATCTAGCTATCCAGCAAGTTAAACACTCATTCATAATAATTCTTCGCAACTCAAAACCCATTTTTCAACCAAACTTTTGCTCAGCCTCTAAACTCTCCCTTCATGGCTCAGGCTCTGTTCCCCTATTTCCATTTATGAAATACTTTGAGATTTTTTTTACATAAGCTGTTGTTAAATGAGAGATAAGAGTGCTCTCAGGATTTTTTTTTTAATTTAAATTTCACATTCAATCCTGGCCCATTGTGAGTTGTTGATCTAGAATTTTTTTTAAAAACTATTGTACCAATATAATTGTGCATTTTAATCTACATTTACTTGCAGATGGAATTCTTCCTAATGAACTTGCTCACAGTATCATTTTTGATGAGCAGAATGCAACAACAGCTAAATTTCCAGGTACTCCCTACAATCGTGTCCATTTTATAGGTTCTACACAAAACTTGAAAAACAATAAGGATGCATAGAAATCAATAGTAATAAAACTAGGTCTAGACATTAAATATTATCATCTTTTTTTCTACCTTTATGGGATCAGTTCTTTGTATTCAACAAAGTGTGAGGGATGTTAGTGCCGAGAAAGGGAACAGTTCTTTTCACGTCTATTACCTAAGGGTAGGTTTTCTGATTCATTATGCCAGCTGTGGACTTAGGGTCCATAGAATGGTAGAGAGAGAAGAATTTCATTTCGTTACTTTGGGCTGGATCCAAACACAGGCCACTGAAATAAGAGGACCGGTGCTTAACTCACTGAAGCACCCAGTTATGTATGTTGGGCCCTCAAATCAGAAATGATGGTTTTACTTGGGCAGGCCCTTAACAGGAGATGCACAAAGCTGAAGATTTACACCTGCATGCCATTTAATTTGCCTACATTGGTAATAAAAGGAGCAGAATGCGACTAAATGGATAGCTCTTTCATAGGCGCACCAACGTCAGTGTTCTCGCTCAGGCCAACATCCCCAGCATCGAAGCTTTGACCACGCTCGATCAGCTCCGATGGACGGGCCACATCGTCCGCATGCCCGATACGAGACTCCCAAAACAAGCGCTCTACTCGGAGCTCCGACACGGCAAGAGAGCCCCAGGTGGGCAGAGGAAACGCTTCAAGGACACCCTCAAAGCCTCCTTGAAAAAGTGCAACATCCCCACCGACCCCTGGGAATCCCTGGCCCAAGACCGCACAAAGTGGAGGAGAAGCATCCGGGAAGGCGCTGAACACCTTGAGTCTTCGCCGGGAGCAAGCGGAAGCCGAGCGCAAACAGCGGAAGGAGCGCAAGTCAACCCAAGCACCCCACCCACCCGCCCCTTCAACCACCGTCTGCCCCACCTGCGACAGACACTGTAGGTCCCGCATTGGACTCATCAGTCACCTGAGAACTCATTTTTAGTGTGGAAGCAAGTCATCCTCGGTTCCGAGGAACTGCCTAAGAAGAAGAAGCTCTTTCACAGGGCCAGCATCGGCACAATGGACCACAAGTCCTCTTCTTGTGCTTTAAATTCGATGACTTATGATACCTTGTACAACTGTAAAATTTGCAGTCGGGATTGTTCTAGCACCGTTTTTTCTCTTGCCAATGTTCTCCTCTTCTCTGGCTGTGATCAGCTAACTCAGTGCACACTAGGGATGGTAGCTGTGACCCGTGAACTCTGAGCCATTGGGATAATGTATGTGGTAGAACCTGTTAGGTAAAAACATTTAACAAATATAAGTAAATGATTTATTTGTATACAATTGCTTTAGCTTACACGTCTAATTGATCTGTTCTTCAGCCTTCTTATTAAGATCATAACCACACTACATTCCATATAGAGTAGCTCAAAGTACAAAAAGACCTTCCTTTTATGTAGCAAAACTAGAAGAATTTAAACAGTAAAACATATCATCTGTGAGAAAACACTACTCAGACAGAGGGATTGAACTGCTTCCAAATAAATGGAGCCTTTTTTTCCCTTGTCTTTGTACAGGTTTGACAGCCATTATATCAGACATCCAGTCACGTGGTCATTCTCTGATTACAAGTCCCTTTATCAAAGATTCTATAAACAACCGGCAGTTTGTCCAGTTGATGGAGACATTTGTGGGAAGCACTACTGAGCATACAACGATAGAAGGCCTTATCAACTATATTCATGACGGATATAGCGAGACGAAAGAGGAGAAGATGGACAGAATAACTCAGGCAAGTCACAAAGGGTTCCTCCTGATTCTGCCTCTGGTAATGTAGATGTGACACTGATTTCAACCTGAATGTGTGTATAATTATTAATATAGATAGATGTAGTTGCCTCCTCTTCCATTCTCCTCTTCCTTTCCATGTCATACCAATAGCTTTCTGGTTGTATTCTCCTCTACCTGTTCTTGTCACTTCTTCCATCACCTTGGGCTGGATTTTGCCAATGGGGAGCTTTTGGAGGCGGGTCTCCCACTTGTCGGGTTTCAGTCCCGCCTCCATCAACTTCTGGCCAATCCATACTATTTTCCCTTGATTGACCTTGTTAAGCCCGCCCAGCGGGCTTAGCAGGCCAATTCAGGGAAAGCCGGTTACAGAGAACGTCAATGTATGACGGTTCATCTGTCAAAGATGAATTGTTATCGTTTGACAGCTCTGTGAAGCTGTCAAACACTGACATTCTCTGTAGTTTGATGAGTTCTTGAATTCAAGACCTCATCAAACCTCTTTATTTAGCAGAAATTAGATGGTTGCTGCGTTGGAGAATGCAGCGGCCATCTGTCATCTCTGCCGCGGAGGTGCGAGACTCTCCGCATACCAAACTCTTGAAGCCTGCAGGTAGAAACAACGGTAAGTAAACTTTTACTAACACTTTCCACTTACCTCACATATTCACCTCTCCACACTTGCACCCATCACTTACCTTCACAGCGCACTTTTGCACCCCGCAGACTCCCCGCAGACCCACTGCTCACCTCGATGACCCTGGCGGGGTTCGGAGCCTTCAGGAAGCCCGCACTTGTGTGGGTAAAATGGGGATAATCCTCTTGTCTGCCTGTTAACTACATGTTAACAGGCAGATAAGTGGCACTAATCCCCTTCCCGCCTCCAAGGAGACGGGACCCGGCGTGGGTCGGCTACCCACCTCCTGGCAAGATGGCACGGAGGCGGGTTGGGCACCTGCCCCCAGATTCTGCCATTTTCCCGGCAGTCCCGCCTCCATACCCGCCTCCCCAGGGCTGGCGAGATTGCGCCCTTGATATTTTTAAATATTCCTTATTTATTCTGTTTCAGATATTGCCTCTTTTATATCCTAATCTTTTCACCTACTCCTATGATTACCCAATGATTTGTTAATTATTTCACTTAATTTTCCTTTTCTAGTCTTTCATCATTCCACCTGAAGAAGGCCTCAATACAATGTCACTGGCCTTATTTTTTCTTTTCCATCTTGTACCCCAGCGCTATCCATGCTATGACAGGAAATGGCTATTTTATATTGCATTAGTGCACTGACCAGAGATAGGCATGGAGAGAGGAATCCAACCTTAATTCAGAACCTGTGGCACCCTTTTCAAATACGGAGAAAATTGCCTTCCTTACCTGGTCTTGTCTATATGTCACTTCAGTCCCACACCAACGTGGTTGATTCTTAACTGCCCTCTGAAGTGTTCTACCAAGCCACCCAGTTACCATCACCTTCTTTGAGCAAATAGGAATGGCCGATAAATGCTGGCCTTGCCAGCGACTCCCACATACCAAGAATGAAAGAAAAAGCTGTAGATTCCTGTTCCCTAAACAACTTTCTGTGGCCCATTTTCAGTTTTGTGAGGTATAACATTTGTGCTCAGAAACCTGAAACTGAACAACTCAGGGTAAATCTAAATTTTAAAAAGCTTTGAAACTAATTCTGATACTGAGGGAATCTGAGATAAAAGCTGATTTTGTAACGATGATGCATTGAAGTGAATAGACGGGCTGTCACGTGAATCTGCTTGACTCAGCTGAGTGTGTTTAAAATAACCTACTCAACGAGAAGAGTCTGGGCCTTCAGCAGAACCTCCCAATTGAGTTACATGTCACAGCCTATCAACACACTGCCAGCTTCTGTTCTATGTAAACTGCAACTTTCTGATCGGTGCTTGCACCAAAATATATCCAGAAAATCATAGAATTATAGAAATTTATGGCACAGAAGGAGACCATTCGTTCCGTTGTGGGCCGAAAAAGAGCTCTCCAGCCTAATCCCACTTTCCAGCTTGTGGTCCGCAGCCCTGCAGGTTACAGCACTTCACGTGTAGATCCAAGTAATTCTTAAATGTGATGAGGGTTTCTGCCTCTATCACCCTTTTATTAAGTGAGTTCCAGACCCCCACCACCCTCTGGGCGAAAAAAGTTCTCTTCAACACCCCTCTAATCCTTCTACCAATTACTTTAAACCTATGCCCCCTGGTTATTGACATCTCTGCTAAGGGAAATAGGTCCTTTCTATCTAGACTCTTCATAATTTTATATACCCCAATCAAGTCTTCCCTCAGCTTCCTCTGTCCCAAAGAAAACAACCACAGTCTATCCAATCTTTCCTCATAGCTAAAATTCTCCAGTCCTGGCAACATCCTCGTAAATCTCCTCCGGACCCTCTCCAGTAAAATCACATCTTTGCTGTGGTTTTATTCATCAGAAAATGGTTTAGGTAAGAGCTTAGCTATTCAAACACAATTCTAAGTTGCTGGGTCAGCATAGTGTTGCCAACTCTGATTGGATGTATTCTTGGAGGTTTCATCACATGACCTCCTGCCCCCAACCGCCCAACCTCCACGCTCCCGCCATTGGTTGCCCAACACGTCCATCTTCACAGCCCACCGCCTTCCCCCGCCAGTTGGGAAATGAACGTAGACTTCGTTTGATTGAACGATTCTTAACTCTCAGTCAAAACAACCTTTCTTTTCCCCATTTCCAATATTTTTATAACTAGTAAACGAAAATGTAAAAAGAAAAGAAAAAAAGAAAATAATTCTCCCTGGTTGCTCGCAGCAGTGTCCTGAAGATTAATCTTCAATTCCTGGAGACTCCAGCTCAATCCTGGAGGGCTGGTAACCCTAAGCCAGAATCATTTTCTCTCCCAGGCAATAAAATGGTCACACTTACTCTAATTTGATCCTCATCTATAGTAGAAAACATTGCACACCTTGACATTGCCGAAGGTTGTGCTGAAATGATGCATGTTATATAACAGATTGCACAAATCCAGAGGAAAGCCTTCAGAATGCCAAAGCTGCATAACAACAGCCAGTGGAGTGTAATGTGGTCAATTTAAATCAGTGCTAACAGAACCAGAGGCTACATGAAAGGCTTCAACTTCACAAAGTCAGCAATTTTTATAAACATGGGGCGTGATCTTGCCAGCCCTGGGAAGGCGGGTATGGAGGCGGGACTGCCGGGAAAATGTCAGAATTTGGGGATGGGTGCCCAACCCGCCTCCATGCCATCTTGCCAGGAGGCGGGTAGCTGTCCCACGCCGGGTCCCGTCTCCTTGGAGGAGGGAAGGGATTACGTCTCTGTTTGGCAGCTTCACAGAGCTGTCAAATGATGACAATTCATTTGTCAAAATTTTTTGACAGATGAAACATCATACGTTGGCGTTCTCTGCAACCGGCTTCCCCTTAATTGGCCTGCTAAGCCCACTGGGCGGGCTTAACAAGGTCAATCAAGGGAAAATAGCGTGGGTTGGCCAGAAGTTGATGGAGGCGGGACTGAAACCCGACAAGTGGGAGTCCCGCCTCCAAAAGCTTCCCATTGGCAAAATCACCCCCATGGTAGTGTGTACGCTTCTGAAATTTAAAAAATAATTGTTAAGATTTTGAACATGCTCTGTTACAATCCAGTCTGTGTGGCTTAACAACCTGCTGAGTTACTTGTATCCTTCCCACCCCTCCACCCTACACTCACTTTATTAGGTAATGTTCCATTGTTTGAGTTGTTTGAGCTGTAGGTATGGGCTTAGATTTAAATGATTTTTTTTGTCAAGTGTACAATTATTTTGGAAGTCGAGATATTTGATTAGCTCATGTATCTGGGTATTTTTGAGTTGCGCTATTTATGGCCTGTGGCAGTCTGTAGCACTCGGTACCTATAGATTTGGCTCTTATGGGACATGCTTAACTACATAAACCTGAAATTTTCTATATTTGATCTTCAAGCACTTCCCAAAACAATCCTATGCATTGAAAAACTGCAAAACCATAACATTGCTGAATTTTAAAAATGCCACATTTGTTGTGTTCCCTTTACTTTTAGCGTTGATTACTTTTTAGCTAACTGTGCAGGCATGGCGAGAAGCACGGGCTTCATTTTAATAGCGGTCTACACACTTAAACAAACTTGAACCCAGTTGTAAACAAATGCAATAAGTGCACGTTGCTATAGCTCAGTAATAAAGCCAACTAAAAAAGTTTGTTTTCAAGTTAGGGTCATTCTGAGAATCATATTAGGATGTTAAAAAGAAACATTGAGATTATGTGAGTTTAACTCTGCCCTAAGAAACAGTCATTCATCAAAAATGAATTTATTTCTTCTAAACATGCACTGGGACAGTGATGGGCAAAGCCATAAAAGAAGTGCCATAGATTACAAAAGCTGTTGTACAGGGTATAGTATTCAGGAATCATACTTTCCCAGTAATCAACTGCAGATTGTTTCCTAATAAACTTGCAGTAATGGGAGCACGATTGTTATCTTCACACTTTAAGGGAAATCATTCAGGTACAGTTAACATCCAAACTGAAAGCCTCTGTGGGCCCAAACAGTAGGCCCAAAAATCAGCTTGGCCAAAAATAGTTAACCCCTTCCCTGTGTGATTTAAAAAAAATCTCCCACATTAGCAATACTGCCACAAAGATCAAGAAGGTCCCCAGATCCCCAGTCCACATTGAGTTAACTAATCTCAGCCAGGACAGCAGTAGGAATGCTACAATTAACTGTAACATCCCTGGACCAGGAAGAGAAAAACTCAGCTGGGATTCACACTCCTAATCACTGTTCTGTGACTTCTACTGGAAAATGCGCACATTGGATGAGGACAGGATCTAATGTGGTCCCGCTGTCAAATAGCCCGCAGACACTGTCTAGACTCACATATAAAGGATGGACACTTGGACAAGGTGCTAGAACATAAGAAATAGGAGCAGGAGCAGGCCATTTGGCCCTTTGAGCCTGCTCCGCCATTCAATAAGTTCATGGCTGATCTTCTGCCTCATCGCCACTTAGCCTGTCTATATCCTCTTGAAGCCTCCTTGCATCCTCCTTACATTCCCATCCAGCTTTGTATCATCAGCAAACTTGGATATATTACATTTGGTCTCCTCATCGAAATCATTGATGTAGATTGTGAATAGCTGAGGCCTAAGCACTGATCATTGCAGTACCCCACTAGTAACAGCCTGCCAACCCGAAAATGACCTGTTTATTCCTACTCTCTGTTTTCTGTCCATTAACCAATCCTCAATCCATGCTAGTATATTACGGCCAATCCCGTGAGCCCTAATTTTGTTTAATAACCTCTTGTGTGGCACCTTATCGAATGCCTTCTGAAAATCCAAATAACCACATCCACTGGTTCCCCCTTATCTATTCTGCTAGTTACAACTTAAAAAAACTCTTAACAGATTTGTCAAACACGATTTCCTTTCATAAATCCATGTTGACTCTGCCCAATCCTAATATTATTTTCTAAGTGCCCTGTTACCACGTACTTAATAATAGATTCTAGCATTTTCTCTACTACTGATGTCAGGCTAACTGGTCTGTAGTTCCCCGTTTTCTCTCTCCCTCCTTTCTTAAATAGCGGGGTTACATTTGCTACCTTCCAATCTGCGGGAACCGTTCTAGAATCTATGGAATTTTGGAAGATGACAACCAATGCATCCACTATCTCTATAGCCACCTCTTTCGAAACCCTAGGATGCAGGCCATCAGGTCCAGGAGATTTATCGGCTTTCAGTCCGATTAATTTCTCCAGTACTTTTTTTTACTAATACTAATTTCTTTCAGTCCCTCATTCTCGCTAGACTCTTGCTTATCCACTATTTCCGGGAAGTTTTTTGCGTCTACTTCCGTGAAGACAGACAGAAAGGACTGGATTTTGCCGGCATTCAGAGGGCGGGTTTGAAAGCGGGTCAAAGGTTAAAATCGTTTTGATTGACGGCGGGTTGCGATCCTGCCGTCAACCCGCCTCCAAACAATTTTCCCAAGTGTTGGGTCCCCGATTTGCGCATGGACTCGACACCTAGTGGCAGGAAGAGCATTAAAAGCAATTACCTGCCTATTAACAGATAGTTGCTAGTAGTTGACAGGCTATTTTTGAATGTTGCCGCTTCTGGCTCGGGTTTCCCGACATCCGGACATCACGCCAGGTAAGTGTGGCGTGTTGTGAGTCTGCTGTAATGTTTCTGGATTGATGACAGCTTCAGAAGTGGTGTGAAGGATCCAATGTTGCACATGATGAGTCTCAGAGGTAAGAAAATGTTGGGAAATGCATTTTTAATACATTTACACATTTCTTTAGGTTACAAGTGTAATACCCACTGGGAATGTTGTGTGCGCTGGGTATGGTTGTCGGTCTTTGGCTTGGACACTGTGTTGTCATTGTTGTGGATCCCTGGGTTGGGGTTGCCCGTGTGGAGGTGCGGTGGGAACTTTGGGGACATGGTGTGGCTGGGAGTGTGCTTTCCGTGGTTCTGCACCAGTGTCAACAGTTGGCGAGCGCGGGAGTGACAGTTGGCGAGCGCGGGAGTGACAGTTGGCGAGCGCGGGAGTGACAGTTGGTGAGAGCGGGAGTGACAGTTGGCGAGCTCGGGAGCGGGAGTCGGATCGACCATCAACTGTCAACAAGCTCCATCCTGTAGTGCGAGGTTTGACTGGGGGAGACCGCGGGCTCATTAATATCTGAGTGCGCACTCTAACTTCTTCCACTGATGTTCTGTAACACGCCAGAAAGTCTTTGTATCGACTGTTGCAGACAGTGAGGTTGCGCAGTCTCCAGGCAGAAACCCCAGGAGGAAGGGGTGGAGTCGGGGTTTTTCGAGCGGGAAAAGGGAGCGACTGGAAGAAAAGAGGGCAGGAGCTCTGAAAAGAGGGCTCAGGAGGCAAATGGCTGCCACATCCCATCCCGGGTTTCCAAACTCGGCTGCCGCCCTTCGTATTAGTAGCTCTGCATCCAGAACTCAAAGTGGGATCCAGTGATCGTGAAGAGAATTCAACGAAGGGGTTCGGAGTCGTAAGTCTTGCAGACATTATACATACCATGAGCTCCAACTTAAGCGCGCCAACGAAAGAGTGCACTCGAATTTGGACACAGGGACAGATTCTCCTTTGAATCCATATAAATGGAGAATGTATGTTTATTATGTCTAGATTCATTCTAATGTATGCAAATGTCTAATTTAGGTCATTGACCCGTAATCTTCTTATACTGTCTGACGTTAAAACTATAAAGTAAGATAATTAGAATTAAGCCATTGTAGTAGTGATCTTCTTACTGGACTATAGAATACTGTCTACAACAGAGACCACATCTCACATATATCTAGAGAACCGTGAAGGGGTTACACAAGTTTTTAAATCCATGTCCAGTGCCAGCTCATTGGGAGAACCTCTCTCACCAGTGACAGATCGCTTCTGTCACCTCTCCTGCAACTGCCATCTATTCCAGCCTATGGAAGGAGTCATTGGAGAGCCTGGTTGCAAGAGTCACCTTTGTGCAGTGATTGTCAGTGTTTGCAGCACCTCAATGCTGTCAAACACTGAGAAATCAACTGTCAAAAAAAATTGTGTGTGGTCCCTTTAAGGAAACCAGCAGATGACACGTCATCAAATTACGTCATCTGACCAGCTTCCTCTTAATAGGCCGGCAAGCCCGCAGGGCAGGCTTAACAAGGCCAATCAACATAAAATCACATCTGTGGGTCAGATGCAATTGGGGGCGGGACTGGAAGCCGGAAACCACCTGACCCACACCCAACCCGCCTCCATTGAAAAAATCGCTGCCAAAGTATTTGTTTAATTTCTCTGCCATTTCCTTATTGCCCATTATAATTTCTCCTGTCTCAGTCTGTAAGGGACCCACATTTACTTTAGCTAATCTTTTCCTTTTTACATACCTATAGAAGCTTTTACAGTCTGTTTTTATGTCTCTTGCTAATTTACTCTCATATTCTATTTTCCCTTTCTTTATCAATTTCTTGGTCCTCCTTTGCTGAATTCTAAAATCCTCCCAAGCCTCAGGCTTGCTATTCTTTTTGGCAACATTATAAGCCTCTTCCTTTGATCTAATACTATCTTTAACTTCTGTTGTTAGCCACAGTTGGACCACTTTTCCTGTGGGGATTCTGTGCCTTAATGGAATGTATATTTGTTGTAAATTATGTATTAATTCTTTAAACGTTAGCCATTGCTTGTGGCCATTATCGATGAAACTGTACCCCCGAAAGACTGTGCCTTTAAAAGTGGAGGGGGAGTGTATAATGCATATAGATACAGAAACATAACCTTTTTTTCTTTTAAACAGACAGTGTGATTTCAAAACTAATTGAATCTTATGGTTGAAATGAAAATTGAAAGCTGCTTCGGCTTTGTTCGTATGCTTTGTGATAGTCCCTGAACCTTATGGTTGGATTGCAGCCTTGCCATCACTCCTGGTGTCCATTAGACTCAAAGGCCCAGAAATTCGGGTCGGGGGCTTCCCGCGGGTGCAAGCCCCCGACCTACACTTACCTAGCGCACCGGCAGTTGACCTCTTGGCCTGTGTGGAATTCCTCTCCGAGGCCTGTCCCAGAGGCCGGCGCGCTATGCTGGCGTGTCCCAGGGGCGTAGTTAGTGCGATGCTTTTCCTGGGATCATGTGAGCAACAGGCAGCCAATCGGAGCAGGGAATGCTCCATTCATAAGTCTTGACAGATAGACCTGTCAAAACGTATAAATGCTGAGGCTGTAAAACTGTACTTTACCTTCAAATAATTTTTTTTTAAATCACACTTTGTAAATAAACTATAAATGACATTAAATAACTTTTAAACAAAAATTTTAATTTTTGAAAAAAATAATTTTATAAAAAAAGGGGCTAAAAATAAACTTACCTTGCTTTAAAGTATTTAAAAGTAAAAAACCTGTGGAAAAAATGTTTTAATTTTAAATAATTGACCACTTACCTTTGAAAATGAAGTCCTTACGGCTGCTTTTTACATTTCTAAAATGTACAGACTTACCCGCACGTTAAAACCTGGAAAAAAAAAGGAAGTTCAACGCGCACGTGCAGACTCCCGCGCGCACACGTTCGACCTCTGAACCCCTTGGTTCAGAGGATCGGAAGTGCCGGTTTCCCGTGCATGCGTAGTGCATGCAAGATTCCGGCACTTCCATCGGGTCCACGCGTGAGTACTCCGTCCGTACTCACGCGTTGGGACCCGAATTTCTGGGCCTATGTAAAGCAGTTGTGATGTCCAGATTTGTAACACTGATGGCAGTTACAGTAGTTTGCATAATAACCTCCAGTAACATCCACCTTTGTAAACGTTCCTATGTTTTCACTACACATAACACACAGAAAAAATCTTGCTTGAGTGAATTGTTTCCTAAAGCTGTTTTGGATATATATGTAAAGGGATTTTAGTAGTTTCAGTTTATAAACACAGACATTTTATTAATTAGAAGTAAAAGACCATGGCTGAAAGCCAATAATTACTGAACACCAGAAATGAATTCTCTCCCGTTTATAACGTGTGAACAGAGTTCCAATCCATTCGTATGAGCACCTTACACTGACATCATTTTTGTGCACCCATTCATGTAATGGACTTCTTTACAGTTTGATATTTATGCTTTACTTTAAAAAAAAAATCTCCTTCCCTTCAGCATTTGGCTTCGGTGGCCATTGTTCATGTGTGAGCCTAGATCAGAAAATGTTCAAACACCAGCCCATGTGCCCAGACACTGGCCCGTGTGACATTTCTGGCCCTCGAGCCTTGCCAATCCAGCCCATGAAGCCCAGCCAACTCAGTTCTATTGGTGCTCATATTTCTTGCTTGCCAGTTGATCCTGTTGGAAGTTCATAAACCTGAAGGTTTGGAAAATGATGGTGCTTTATTGCTGAATAAATCCCACATGAGAACACCTAGATCTGTTACTATCTGCAGGTTACGATATATATATATCTAAATAAATAAGGGGAACATTGATTATGATTCATATGTAGCCCTGGAGGCTCCATGGTATACACCTAAGTGGACCGTGAAGGCAAAATGTTTGGTCATCTTGGCCGAGACAGTAAAGCTGAAATGCACAGGCTGTCTGGTGCACTCATAGAATCATAGAAAGTTACAGCACAGAAGGAGGCCATTTCGGTCCATCGTGTCCGCGCCGGCCAACAAAGAGCTATCCAGCCTAATCCCACTTCCCAGCTCTTGGTCCGTAGCCCTGCAGGTTAGAGCATCCCAAGTGCACATCCAAGTACTTTTTAAATGTGGTTAGGGTTCCTACCTCTACCACCCTTTCAGGCAGTGAGTTCTAGACCCCCACAACCCTCTGGGTGAAGAAATTTCCCCTCAAATCCCCTCTAAACCTTCCACCAATTACTTTAAATCTGTGCCCCCTGGTTTTTGACCTCTCTGCTAAGGGAAATAGGTCCTTTCTATCCACTTTATCTATGCCCCTCATAATTTTATACACCTCAATAAGGTCTCCCCTCAGCCTCCTCTGTTCCTCATAGCATAAGATTCTCTACTCCCGGCAACATCCTTGTAAATCTCCTCTGTACCCTCTCTAGCGCAGTCACATCTTTCCTGTAATGTGGTGACCAGAACTGCACGCAGTACTCTAGCTGAGGCCTAACTAGTGTTTTATACAGTTAAAGCATAACCCCCCCCTGCTCTTGTATTCTATGCCACGGCTAATAAAGGCAAGCATTCCGTATGCCTTCTTAACCACCTTATCTACCTGGCCTGCTACCATCAGGGATCTGTGGACATGCACTCCAAGGTCCCTTTGTTCCTCTACACTACTCAGTGTCCTACCATTTAATGTGTATTCCCTTTCCTTGTTAGCCCTCCCCAAATGCATTACCTCACATTTCTCCGGATTGAATTCCATTTGCCACTGTTCTGCCCACCTGACCAATTTATTGATATCTTCCTGCAGTCTACAGCTTCCTTCTTCAGTATCAACCACACAGTCGATTTTAGTATCATCTGCAAACTTCTTAATCATACCCCCTATATTCAAGTCTAGATCATTGATATATACCACAAAAAGCAAGGGACCTAGTACTGAGCCCTGCGGAACCCCATTGGAAACAGCCTTCCAGTCACAAAAACACCCATCAACCATTACCCTCTGCTTCCTGTCTCCGAGCCAGTTTTGAATCCAACTTGACACTTTGCCCTGGATCCCATGGGCTTTTAACTTCATGACCAGCCTGCCATGTGGAACCTTAGCAAAAGCCTTGCTAAAGTTCATATACACTACATCAAACGCACTACCCTCATCTACCCTCCTTGATACCTCCTCAAAAAATTCAATCAAGTTTGTCAGACACGACCTTCCCTTAACAAATCCGTGCTGACTATCCTTGATTAATCCATGTCTTTCTAAATGAAGATTTATCCTGGCCTTCAGAATTTCCACTTTAAATCTGTCCTTCAGATTTATCCACTCCTGTCATAAATCTGTCAGGACTGCAGCGGAAGGCCGAGGAAATAGGCTGGAGCCCAGATATGCCAGGTGAGGCGCTTTGGGACGTTACTTGGGACATTTTTTGTGGTTGAAGGTGCTATATAAATGAAAGCTGTTGTTGCTGAGACAGTCAGCATTGGCAAGCCGAACATGGAGGGCATTCGTACCAAGCTCTGTGATGCCCTCAGCAGATGTCTGACCATCTTGCAGAACAGTCATTCGTGGTGGGCTGATTTCTCCCTTTTCTTACACCAGGGAGATGGAAGGCAGTTGCAAAAAGCATTTTGTAGAAGTATTTTCCTTTTTGAACTGCGCCTTGAATGACCCTTGGTTGTGTTTCCAGGCAAATCGTGACGCATTAGAAGCCACGCACGCGCTGATCCTGGATGCACTGTTTGAGAAATGGGATAATGATGTCTCAGGCTACATTAATCTGAGAGAGCTAACGGATGTCTTGAGCACATACAAGGATGGAATGGGGAAGAACGCCTTAAAGAGAGGTAGGAGAAACAGCACCAGCAAATCATTTTGTTGCAGGAACCTGTCTTTTTGGTCAGTTATTTTTCTGGAAAACTGGCCAGTTGTGCTCCTCTACAGTTATGCTATAAAGCTGGGTTGAAAGTTACAGTAGCCAAAACTTAGACTGCTGTAGTTCAAATCCTAGAAGCCAGGCTAGATGTCACTTTCTGTTAAATTATTTTGTATTTTTGTCAGGACGATCTGGGCTACACTATTCTCTGGCTCAGAAGACAATTTGCTCCCAGGCCTCTATCAATGGTATTCAGTAACCATGCAGTAGAAGGTGTTCGAGGCCTACCTGAGCTGACCTCCCTCTAATTTCAGTTCCTTGTTAGTGGGAAGTAGCTGGCCTACTTTCTGTTGACAGGTGTCAGATAAGATCATTCAACTCAAGGAAATTTCAGTGTGGAGTCATGACCTATCACTCGATGCCATCAATTCACTCACTGTGCTCGCCACAACATTTTTTTTTGCCAATTTCCTCCTACCCTGAAGTCAATGACTTATGCTGGCATAACATTCCACAGTTGCTGGTAGCCTTCCCCAACCTCACCAAGTGCCCATTCTTCATGTGTGGGGACAGAGTATGGTTGTCAGTGAGTTAGTAGACCTTGAGGAGCCAGACAGCCCAGCCCAGCCCTGCCTTCATCCGATGTCCACGTGCCTCTTCCAGCAGGAGTCATCAGAGTGATCGGGAGCAGGGATCCTGTTATATTTTCACAGTCTAGCACAGGCGCATTGAAGCTATTCACAGCTTACATACTGCCAGCCCAAAGCATAGAGGGGGACTAAACCTGAGACCTTTCAGTCTATAGGATACATTGCCATGCTAAACAGTGTATTTATTACTGCCTCTTTTTACCATTTGGAATCCCCGCCGCCCGCCCTCCCCCCATGGTTATAAAGGGTAAATTTTACAAGGCCAGACTCCTAGCATGGAGTTTTATTCAAGAGGAGCGTGGATCGAAGAGTTGAGCGTGGATCGAAGAGTTGTGCGTGGATCGAAGAATTCAGCGTGGATCGAAGAATTCAGCGTGGTTCGAAGAGTTGAGCGTGGATCGAAGAGTTCAGCGTGGATCGAAGAGTTGAGCATGGATCGATTAATTCAACGTGGATCAAAGAGTTCAGCGTGGATCGAAGAGTTGAGCGCGGATCGAGGAATTCAGCGTGGATCGAAGAGTTGAGCGTGGATCAAAAAATTCAGCGTGGATCGATGAATTCAGCATGGATCGAAGAGTTGAGCGTGGATCGATGAATTCAGCGTGGATCGAAGAGTTGAGCGTGGATCGAAGAGTTGAGCGTGGATCGAAGAGTTGAGCGTGGATCGATGAATTCAGCGTGGATCGAAGAGTTGAGCGTGGATCGAAGAATTGAGCATGGATCGAAGAGTTCAGCGTGGATCGAAGAGTTGAGCGTGGATCGATGAATTCAACGTGGATCGAAGAGTTGAGCGTGGATCAAAGAGTTGAGCGTGGATCGATGAATTCAGCGTGGATCGAAGAGTTCAGCGTGGCTCGATGAATTCAGCGTGGATCGAAGAGTTCAGCGTGGATCGAAGAGTTGAGCGTGGATCGATGAATTCAGCATGGATCAAAGAGTTCAGCGTGGATCGAAGAGTTGAGCGTGGATCGATTAATTCAGCGTGGATCGAAGAGTTGAGCGTGGATCGATGAATTCAGCATGGATCGAAGAGTTGAGCATGGAGGTCAGCGGCCCGATTTGTGGTGCTCTCAATTTTGCAGTGATAAAAATCTGAACCCTGTGAATTATAATTGGAGAATCTGCCCTATAGTTACTGAAGTTTGTTTGCTTGAAGCTAGTTACACTTTCAATTTTACTGATGTCGACGTGCCCAGGGATCCGTGACATTAGAATGCGTCCCAGTGCAAGAGGATTTCACCTGACTGAATATGGAATTGAATGCATCTTTCTTTATCGATGAATGCTAAGTAGTGCATTTTGCAATTTATAAGTGGATCGAACTGTTTTGTAAAGCACTGGTTTTCCCATGACCCTATTCCACCCATCATGCCTATCACTTAACTGCTAACCATTCCAAGGGTCACGGTGTTTGTGATTGTTTAAACTCATAAGTTCATATTTCACGGAAAAGGTCTTATGGTTTCAAATAAAATGAGTGGCCAGGGATTTCACATCAATGGGACATTTATTGGATGCAGCTGTTGATTTCAGGCAGTCTTTACTGTGACAAGATTTTCAGTCCAGTTTTTCTTTACGAGTTTGTGCCCTGGAGTTATTGTGCTTGTCTGTCTCTCCTTCTCTCTCCCTGAAAACTTGGTGGGGGTGGGGGTGGGGGAAAGACTGAAGAATGAGATGATTTGTGCACTGCACATGACACATTGAAGCATTTGCCCATGGCAGAGTATCATGCTACTGACATACATTCCTATAGGAAAATAAAAGAAGATTACAGACTTTGTCCTGCTTGTTCACATGCTCATAGTAGTTATTTCCAACATTTGCTGTTTTTATTTCAGATTTCCAGCATCCGCGGGATTTTGCTTTTGGGTTTTATTGGGTTTGGTTTAGTTCGCCCCTTTCTCTTTTTTTCTAAATTTTGACACCCTACTTTATGAATTGCTGTCAAGGCACGACTCAACGGGGAAGAAATTCGGTATCGCCCCGTTTGGGGCGCAATTATTGGCCGGGCGCAATATTTAGCACCTGGCACTAATTTAGCCTCTAACTGCAAACTTGGCTTCTATCGCCCCTGGGGGTGATTGGAGCACTAAATCAGGCTCTACACACCTCTCTTAAGGTGCTAACGCCGAGGAGCGAGGTGCTACCTCAGAGCGCTGGCGAAGCTCATGTGATGTCAGTCAGCAATGGAACACAGACGCACTGGCGCCGGCCAGTTCTTAAAGGGGAGGGTCGATCTTGCTCTCCATCCACATCCTGCTCATTGTAGCCTTGAATCTCGGCCTGGAGAGACCTGTACATCAATTCTGCTGGAAAGAACAATGGAGAGGTCCGAGGGAAAGAGCTCAGAATGCAGCCCCCATAATCTCTTCTAAATCAATGCAAGGAAGGTCAAATCAAAATGAACCTGCAAAGTACTGCTCAGTACGCAAAACTCCTCAACACAGCGTTGAATCTCTCCAGAAGTCTCTCTCTCTCAGAATGCGTGGTGCAAAAATGTCGCGACAAAAAAAGGCAGGAAGCAGTTGCCTTTAAATAGCGCTCCCCCAGTCCCTTCCCGACTGCAAAACGTTCCCCTCAACCTGTCGTTGCTAGCGGCAGGCGGAAAGGCGGGGGGCGCCACTCAATATCCGGTCCGGGCACTACCGGGGCGTTGCACGCTCGACTGACGTCACGATCTGCGGGTGCAGGAGATCGTGGCGGTAGTGTTTTGCGCTGCCGCAAAATGTCTGGTGAATTTCGCGAGCGGCACAAACATCGCCGCGCCCGGGCGCTAGTTGCTTTGCGACCCGTTAGCGTCCTCTTAGGGCGCTAACAGGAGGCGCAAAGCAACCAAATTTTTCCCCCAACATTTCTAAGGACTTGCGACAGCAGATTGAAATGGAGTCATTGTGTGTACAGGTATTGCTCAGTCGCTGGTACTAGTGAATGTTGCGTTATGACCTCTACATGATCAACAGCAGCTGCAGCTCACTTTATTGTAGACTGTGCCTTCAGATCCTCGAACTACCATCATCTCTTTGGCTTATTAAGTGCAGTGAACTGGTTCAGCGCATCATCGTGTCAGGATGTGAGCGTTCCTCAGAGTCAAACTCACAGTCAGACAATGACACATGCACAGAACAGCAAATGTCACAGTGCCGAAAAACTTGCATTTGTATAGCGCCTTTCATGATCACCAGCCAATGAAGTACTTTTTGGAGTGTAGTCACTGTTGTAATGTAGGAAACACAGCAGCCAATTTGCACACAGCAAGCTCCCACAAACACCAATTTGATAATGACCGGATAATCTGTTTTTGTTATGTTGAATGAGGGGTAATTATTGGCCAGGACACCGGGGATAACTCCCCTGCCCTTCTTCGAAATATTGCCATGGGATCTGAGAGAGCAGACGGGGCCTCGGTTTAACGTCTCATCCGAAAAATGGCACCACCGACAGTGCAGCACTCCCTTAGTACTGCACTGGAGTGTCAGCCGAGAATTTTGTGCTCAAGGAAAGAGAAGTCGGCCAAAGTTCCCACTTCTGATTGCCATTCAATGACCACCCCTACAGGAAGTGTGCAAGTGTGGGCAGATTGGCTAAGCTTCTACTCCACTCTGCAGGGATCAAGTTAAAAAATGATGATAAGAGGCTTGAACTAACAGGTTTTTGATATGAGGTACGACCGCACGAAAATGCTGATCAGTATTTTAGGTGGCTGTTTCTGCCACATGTTCACTTGTTGATCTCGGCCTTGCCACCATGAAAAGGCCAAACAGTTCCCCATGGGGAGAGAAAGAAAAATAGGGCATCACTTTGAGCAGCTCTTGTGTGCCTCCCGCTGGGCATTCTCAGAGCAACATTGTTAGAGGCCTTGAGCATTTTGATAAATGTATGGTGCAGTGAGGCCCAAGAAAATGGGATGGGATGTTTCCTTGTTTGTTTGAAAAACAGAGTCTCTCCCGCAATGAAAAAAGGCCAAAGTAATTTCTTTGAAGATTCTGGGAATTCCTTTCACTAAGAAAAGATAAATATTCTGATGTTTAAAGTTTGAAACTTTTCTGAGCAATCTAGTTTGCGCCCTTTCACCTTCTTTGATGTCTCCCGGTGCCATATCCATACTCTGGCTGAGGGGATAGGCAGGCTGCCAGATGTCATCCGTCTGCTGGGGGAAGCAGCTGGCCTCTGCTCCCTGTCGATCCCTGGTGGCTTGCGGAGATTAGAAATCACTGTGAGAAATTGTGGACACTAGCATTTTCAGAATGCATTTGAAATTCCGCAGACTGCCAGGGGGTCTATGCAATTTCAGAGAATATAGTGAATGAAGGTGTTGACTGTATATTCCTGTAATTGTTTTACCACAGGCCTTGTAATAATTATGCTCCACTGTACTTTGCATTATCCAGTGGTCAGAATTCCCAGAAACTCATTTGTGCAGATTATAGAATCTGAGGCTTTAACAGGAAACAGGTTTATGTTTTACAAGCTCAAAGGAAGTTCAACACTCAAAGGTTTATCAGCCATGAACTCATCCAGAGTTCCCAACAGATGGCACTGCTCTGAACTGGCCCTTGACCACACAAATAACATAGGCCCAGATTTTGCTGTGGTAATAACGGTGAGGCGATCAGCGCTCACCTTTATTATGGGGTAAATCGAGTAAATCCAGCAGGTCAAGAGCAGGTACGCCCATTGATTCCTCTCCCCGCCCTTCTTGGTCCAAGGACACTGATGTCAAACGTAACACCTCAAGCGCTGTCCTGACTGCGATCAGTTAACTCAGCACCGACTGAGAATAGAGCCTGGGGCCTTCTGGTCTTCATGGCTCAGTGTCTTTTTGGACAGTGCCTTTATCCACCGGGCCATTGTGAGAAAATAAATAACATTTAAAAAAACATACAATTCATTTAGAGATTGTGATCAAATTCCATCAGGGACTGTGGCTAAATTATTTGTAAGATATCTACAAACAAATACCATCTATAAACTTAAGCATTATACAGGAAAAGTTCTGATATCCGGCACCGACGGGACCGGCGTGTTGCCGATCTATCAAAAGTGCCGGACATGCAAAGTCAACGTTGAAGCATACGGAGATGAAAACCTCCGTATTTGACAACAAACACTGTTGCTCAGCAACAGCTCGTAAACACTCGGCCCGTACCTTGAAGCGTCTCTGAAGCTGTTGCGAAGCTCCAAAGACGCTTTCCAGAGCCTGCCTGTTAACAGAATGCTAGGAGAAGAAAAAAAAACGAACTAAAACGGCTGCTGATTTCTGCCGTTAGAGCAAAGTTTCCGGCCATACAACCTCCGGATAAACCAAAGTTTCCTGTACTTGAGATACTCCATCAAGATCATCTAGACGGTCCAGGACTGATCCCAGGGATATTCTGCTGGTCATAACTGTCCATCTAGAAGTGCTATCATTGACCACCACCTTTTTATGTCCTACTTCCTTTGCCTCTATTATTACATTCTTGGTGTTAAAGAAAACTATTCAAGTGGGTTGACACAATTTTTTTACAACACATAGAAAAGCAATTAAAATGTTTTCTTTTTCTCATTTGATTTTTTTCCACTGTAGAAAGTGAGAGCTTAACATATTTTTTGTATTACTTCAACAGTCCATCACAAGCTGAAACTCTTCCACAAGTTCTATTCAGACAATCCCACTTTGTCGAAAACGGAGTTCAGGTCATACATTGAAACGCTTGTTGCCGAAATCACTGGCGGCGAAAGGGTTTTTGAAAGCGTAGTAACATTTCTCACAGCCAGAAATGAACAGAACTGCATGGAGCGAGCACGGCGTACAACCAGGAGAAGGTGGTTCTACGATATCCAGCAAGCATCAGAGACTTCTAGTTCCAGCCTGGAATATGTTTTTAAAGCTGTTTTCCAGACCCTTCATAAGGTAGGACAGTATTATAGTATGTATTATCATTTATGTTTTCTTTAAGTTAGTAACCAACTGGACTACCTAAACATCCAACATAATAGCCTGCAAAATATGTCTGCACTGAGTTACACCATTATCAGAATCATACAGCACAGAAGGAGGCCATTCAGCCCACCGTGCCTGTGCCGGCTCTTTGAAAGAGCTTTCCAATTAGTCCCACTGGCCTGCTCTTTCCCCATAGCCCTGCAGATTATTCAGACTGTTCAAGTATATATCCAATTCCCTTTTGAAAGTCACTATTGAATCTGCTTCCGTCTCCCTTTCAGGCAGTGCATTCCAGATCATAACAACTTGCTGCGTAAAAAAATTCTCTTCATCTCCCCTCTGGTTCATTTGCCAATTATGTTAAATCTGTGTCCTCTGGTTAACAACCCTCCCTCCAGTGGAAACACATTCTCCTTATTTACTCTATCAAAGCACCTCATAATTTTGAAGACCTCTATTAAATCTCCCCTTAACCTTCTCTGCTCTAAGGAGAACAATCCAAGCTTCTGTTGTCTCGCCACATAACTGAAGTCCATCATCCCTGGTACCAAGGATCCTATATGCTTTTTAACAGCCTTATCAACTTGTCCTGCCACCTTCAGAGATTTGTGCATGTGAACCCCAGGTCTCTTTGTTCCTACAATCCTCTTTAAAATGTTACCATTATCCTTCTGCTTTCTGTGGCTACTGTTCTTCTAAAGCTGATAAGAATTCTGACATGGTAAAACCCAGCCTATTTAAGTGGAGGTTAAGATTGGAGAAGGTGTCTGCTGTGATAGTGGTGGACCTCCACTTTCTAAAAACAAATACCCAACTGAGCTTGTAATACAGGAAAAGTTCTGATATCCGGCACCGACGGGACCGGCGTGTTGCCGATCTATCAAAAGTGCCGGACATGCAAAGTCAACGTTGAAGCATACGGAGATGAAAATCTCCGTATTTGACAACAAACACTGTTGCTCAGCAACAGCTCGTAAACACTCGGCCCGTACCTTGAAGCATCTCTGAAGCTGTTGCGAAGCTCCAAAGACGCTTTCCAGAGCCTGCCTGTTAACAGAATGCTAGGAGAAGAAAAAAAAACGAACTAAAACGGCTGCTGATTTCTGCCGTTAGAGCAAAGTTTCCGGCCATACAACCTCCGGATAAACCAAAGTTTCCTGTAATGTGGAATGTAGTTGCCTAACTGATACTACTTTCATTGTTTTTAACTATGAGCAGCGGACTACCAACTGGCACCTCTTCCACAAGCAATTCTCTGTTCAATTTTATTTGTTATCATTTTATCTGTTACTACTGTGTCTTTTTGCTTCTCTTCATCTCCTTTTGGTGCTCTTTTCCTCTATTCCCTGCTCCCTTTTTCAGACACTGTTTCTCCCTACTTTAAAAACTGCCGTGATCACCCTGCTCCTTAAAAATACTGCAAATGCTGGAAATCTGAAACACCTTCTCCAGTCTTAACCTCCACATCCGGTCCATACTTACCCTTGATCCATCAGTCCTTTTTGACTATTGCCCCACCTCCAACCTAAGGTTCTGGTGTGTGTTGTCACCATCCAACTATGGTACCTACCTCTCTCACCACACCCTATTTGAATCTTTCAGCTAGTTTCCATCCTGCTCACAGCACTAAACCTGTTCTGGCCAAAGTGTTTTGGGTTATCCATCCTCTCTCCCTCTCGCGCCCTCTCTGTCTCTCGCTCCCTCTCTGTCTCTCGCTCCCTCTCTGTCTCTCGCTCCCTCTCTGTCTCTCGCTCCCTCTCATCCTCGTCCTCGCCCTTTCTATGATTTTCAGCAGTCAACCGCACCAGCCTCCTCCATTGCCATTCTCCATGGCCGTTCTTCCGTGGCTTTGCCCTCACGTGATTCCATTCCTACCTGTCTCAAATCAGCCAGCACATCTTTTGCAATGGCATCTCCTACAATGCTTGCAAAGGCACCTCCTTAATGCCCCAAGGTTTCTTTTCAGCCTATTGCTCTTCCTCATTGATATGTTGTCCTACAGGTAAGCATGGGGGTCAGCTTTTACATGTATGCTGATGATATTCAGCTTTAAATTTCCAGTACCATACTTAATTCCATGGCTGACACACTTGCTGTCTGACTGATGGTCCAACATCAAGTGTAGGTGAGCCAGCACTTTCTGCAGATCAACATCAGCAAGATAAAAGCCAATCCTTTTTAATCCACACCAGAAACCATGGGCGCGAAATTGGGATCGGTAGTGCCAGTTGTTTGAGCGCTACGGGTGCCGTTTGGGGACAAAAATGGCATCCAATGCGCGCGCGCACACTTCTGCCGTGAATCGCGCTGGACGCCATCTTGGTAAAGGACAAACAAGAGGCACCATTTACCCACATCTGAAGCAGGCTCTGGTCCCTGCTGCAGCTTTGGTTTGCCCTGAGGCAGCCAGCGCTATTCCTGATTGCCTCCGGGAAAACCAACGCTAATTCTCGTTCTCTACCGCCCACCCAAGTACGATAAAAATGTTATCATCGCGATATCCTCACTGCTTTCCTCCCTCAGCCTTTGCACCGAGTGACTTCTCATCCTCGGTGATTTCAACCTCCATCTCAATTCATCATGCTCTCTCTCCTCTGAGTTCACTACCCTCCTATCCTCCCTTAATCTCTCCCTCCATGTGTATTCCCCAACCCATATTCACCACCACCTTCTTGACCTTGCCATTTCTCGTGGCCTTGCTACTCCCACCATGTCAATCAAAGATAAGGCCCTCTTTGACCACTTCCTTGTAGCGCTTTCCACCCACATCCCCCTTCCCCCACACAACCCTACTTCCTTCTGTGTCCACCCCTGGAAAAAACTCTCTCCCATTTCTCTTACAACTGCAATTACGAAATCCCAACTGTCCAGCCTTTGGCCCTTCATTCACCACGACATTTCTGCAGCTACCGATCTGCTCAACCACACCCTCACCACCACCTTTGATGCCCTAGTCCCTATTATAAACATTACTCTCTCTCACCCTGGCCGTTCCCCCGGTACAACTCACATCTTTGCTCCCTCAAGTCCAAGGGACGCAGACTTGAATAGATACGGAAGACAAGTGGTTTAGCCATTCACTGCCAGATCTGGCTAGACCACATAAAGCATGATCAGGTCCTACTCTTGTCTGCCAAAACTGCTCACTATTCCAGGATCATTCTGGAATGCAAAGATATTTTCTACTGCTACCCGTCTTCTTAAACCCCTCTCCCCTGTCTCCTCCACCCTCAACTCCAACAACAAGTGCAAAGAACTCATGGACTTCTTTGTCTCGAAGATTGAGACCATCCGATCAGCTGCCTCTGCCACTTCCCTTCCTTCCCCTAGCCCACTGGACCAAACTTCCTCTAAGGTTCACCCCTGCCCTAGCCCTGAACTCACATCTTTCTCCAGTTTCTCTCCGATCTCCCCTCTTGACCTCTCCACGCTCACCCTGTTCATGAGACCCACTTCCTGCTCCCTTGACCCTATTCCCACTAAACTGCTGACCATCCAACTTCCTTTTCTGGCTCCCATGTTAGCTGACATCGTTAACGGTTCGCTCTCCTCAGGTACTGTCTCCTCTCCTTCAAATCTGCCGTCAACCTTTGCCCCCTCCATCCTTGCAAACTATTGCCCCATCTCCAACCTCCCTTTCCTCTCCAAAGTCCTTGAACGTGTTGTCACCTCCCAAATCCGTGCCCATCTTTCCCGGAACTCCGTGTTTGAATCCCTCCAATCCGATTTCCGCCCCAGCCACAGTACCAAAACGGCTCTCACTAAAGTCACAAATGACATCCTTTGTGACTGTGACAAAGGTAAATTATCTCTTCTCGTCCTTCTCGCCTGTCTGCAGCCTTTGACACGGTTGACCACTCCAATCTCCTCCAACGCCTCTCCACCATCATCCAGCTGGGTGGAACTGCACTACCCTGGTCTAATTCTTAGCTATCTAATCGTAGCCAGAAAATCACCTGCAATGGCTTCTCTTCCCGTTCCTGCATCGTTACCTCTGGTGTCCCCCAAGGATCTATCCTAGGCCCCCTCCTATTTTTCATTTACATGTTGCCTCTTGGCGACATCATCTGAAAACACAGCCTCAGTTTCCATATGTATGCTGACGACACCCAGCTCCACCTTAGCACCATTTCTCTCGACCCCTCCACGGTGTCTAAATTGACACACTGCTTGTCCGACATCCAGTTCTGGATGAGCAGAACTTTTCTCCAATTAAATATTGGGAAGACCGAAGCCATCGTTTTCAGTCCATGCCACAAACTCCGCTCCCTAGCCACCAACTCCATCCCTCACCCTAACATCTGTCTGAGGCTGAACCACACTGTTCGCAACCTTGGTGTCATATATGAACTGGAAATGAGCTTCCGACCCCATGTCCATGGCATAACTAAGACCACCTATTTCCACCTCGGTAACATTGCCCCAGCCTCAGCTTATCTGTTGCTGAAACCCTCATCCATGCCTTTGTTACCTCTAGACTTGACTATTCCAATGCACTCCTGGCTGGCCTCCCACATTCTACCCTACGTAAACTTGAGGTTATCTAAAACTCGGCTGCCCGTGTCCTAACTCGCACCAAGTCCCGTTCGCCCATCACTCCTGTGCTCGCTGACCTACATTGGCTCCCGGTTAAACAGCGCCTTGATTTCAAAATTCTCATCCTTGTTTTCAGATCCCTCCATGGCCTCGCCCCTCCCTATCTCTGTAATCTCCTTCAGCCCCACAACCCCCCGAGATATCTGCGCTCCTCTAATTCTGCCCTCTTGAGCATCCCTGATTATAATCGCTCAACCATAGGCGGCCGTGCCTTCAGCTGCCTTGACCCTAAGCTCTGGAACTCCCTCCCTAAACCTCTCCGCCTCTCTACCTCCCTTTCCTCCTTTTAAGATGCTCCTTAAAATCTATCTCTTTAACCAAGCTTTTGGTCATCTGCCCTAATTTCTTATGTGGCTCGATGTCAATTTTTTGTCTTATAACGCTCCTGTGAAGCGCCTTGGGATGTTTTACTATGTTAAAGGCGCTATATAAATAAAAGTTGTTGTTGTAAACACCATGTAAGTAAAAAAAGGTAAATACTTACCATAATCACCGCCGCTCCCGGTCCCAAGATCTCCAAACTCACTCCCTACTCTGACCTCCAGGCCCCCAGATCTCCCCGCGGCCCGACCCCAATCTCCTAGGCCCCATGACAGCACTCTTGACCCCCCTCACAACAGTACTTCCAAGGTCTGCGATCTTCCCACCCGATCCCCCACCAAACCCCGATCATAGACTCCAAAGCCCACCTGTTCCTCTATCAGACCCCCGCTATTCAACCCAATCACTTACCTGGAAATTGAAGCATTAACCTGTGCGGCCTTCTACTGCAGCGCAGTATGATGAGGTCCGAGGCTCAAAATCTGGGGCTCCTTGGTCCTCCCCATTTGAGCACGAGCTGTTAACACTGTGCGGGTAATGTGCCCAAAATAGGTGCGCCTGAATTTCTAGCCATCTGTGCCTCAGCCTTCCATTCCTGGATGCAAATCAAGCTCAGTCCGACTGTATACGACCTCAGTGTCCTGCTTGGCTCAGCTTCAAACTCCACATCCAGTCCATCACTAAGACCGTCTACTTTGACCTCAGAAATATCACCCAGTTCTATCCTTATCACTAGCTCTACTCTGTCACCTCTGCCTGACCTGCTGAGTATTTCCAGCACTTTTTTTATTTCAGATTTCCAGCATCTGCAGTATTTTGCTTTTCTACTCTATTGCCTCCAGACTCAGTTTTCCTTTACCTTTCTTGCCAGTCTCCCAAGGTCCATCCTACATAAACTCCACCTCATCCAGAACTCTGCTACCCTTATTCTATCCCACTGCCTTTCCCCCTCTCTCGTGTACTGAGTTCTAAATACTGACAAATCCCTCCAATAGCCTCATTGCTCTGTACCTCTGCAAACTCCTTGAGCCCTATGACCCTCCTTGCAACCTCCACTCTTCAAGCTCTGGTCTACTGTGCATTCACCCACTCTTGGCTTTACAGTCAGTGACAGAACCTTCAGCCATCGTACTCCCGCACTCTGGAACTCTATCTCTAACCCTTTTCACCTTGCGACTTCCCTCTACCTCTTCATCTGTGCTTTCAGCTACCTCTGACTCCTACTTGGGCCTGAGCCCCAGCTGTGAAGCCCTTGGAATGTTTTGTTATGTTAAAGACTAATGTATAAATGCAAGCTGCTGTTTCTATTTAATCTTCTCTCTGCCAGCCAGCCAGCCTGCCTGATAGCACACTACAGCAAAATTACTGCCAAGGTTCTGTGAGAAAAATGCACACTGTGGCATCAAAGGGGAAGAGTTGCTCTAGTTGTTGTGTGCAGTGACATTGTAAATGTATTCATGAAGATTTCATCTGGTCAGTGACATGAATCAACTGAGCGGCCTGGAGAGTATAAATACTCGGGCACGGGCCCAGCTTGCGCAGGACATTCTTAACAGGAACTAGTGAAGGACACAACTAGACCTCCATGTTGTAAAACAGTTGATTAAAGCTTTGTTTAACGCTTAGACCAAGTGCTTAGTAGTTTTCTTACGTCAGTTAGTGTTTGTTGTAAAATTGTAAACGCATCTTTACAAAAAAACATTTACGACTTTGCAAGAAAAATTGACCAGGGGAAATCTTCATGAATTAATTTCCAATTTCATTACACATAACAACTAGAGCATTTCCTCCCCCCATATGTCTAAAACAAGTTAAGATTTTCAAATTACTGCGCTGCATTTTCTCAGAGAGATTTACTGGTCATTTTTGTTTGCCATTCAAAAGTCTATAAAAGGGGATATTTTGAGAAATCACTCCTGTACCTGTATTTTTGTGGAGCCTCTGTAGCGGTTGTTGAAGCAGTTGAAATATGAGTATTTTCTCGACTTTCTATATGGAAGAATGTTGGCATTGTTCCTTGTCTACACTTTAATTGGGACCTTTCTCCATGATAGGATTCAGAAGCTCACGGTCAGAATAAGGAAATAAGTTCTTCTATAGCCCTGCTGAGGCGTAATAATCACAGGCCGGAGAGGGGTGAATATTTCCTCCACTATGTGGCTTGCACTCTGGAAGATGCACCATATGTTCTGAACCAGGCACTCTACAGAGACATGGGTGTAAGGTGAGCATTCACATTCGTAGCCAGCTGTGCAGGTAACTTTTGTTTTTGGATACATGTAGTCAAACCAGTTTTCGGTTGGATTTCTGAACCCAGATCCGACTTGTGCATGCAGCTTGCTGACAACCAAGAGACCAAAATAAATTGTAGGCAAACAAAAGGAAGGCAATCTGGTAATGTCAGGAACATCAGCAATGCACTCAGGCAACCTACAGAGAGATTGAGGTAGGGCGCTAGTGCAGAATGGCTGGTATTGCACGGGCCGCCTGTTATACGCCCCACCCAATATTCAGTTCCATTGCAGTCAATAGAACTGAATATCGGGCGGGGTGTAAAACAAGCGGCCAATCCTATTCTGCCCAAGGCGATTTTTAGCCCAGTGGGTGCAGCAAATTAAAGCCTAGATGGAGAAAGCTCCTTACTGCAGACACTTTTCAGTTAAGTTTGTTCAAGGTTGGCTTAGTCAGTAGCACTGCCGTTTATGTATCGGGCGGTTGTGGATTTAAGTCTTACTCCAGGAGGACTTAAGCACGTAATCTAGGCTGACTGGTGCAGTGCTGAGAGGGTGCGGCGTTGCTGAAGGCGCTGCGCTTCAAGTGACACATTAAAGCAAAGTGCTGTCTGTTGTGTATGTAATATGTGTGCTACTTTGAACCTATGGACAGGACTGCACTACTTGTAGGGCGTAGTGATACGCAGTACCACTCCTGGCCATAGGGGTATAAATAGTACTGTGGGTACTGATCTCCCCTCAGTTCCCGCCTGTGGGCATGAAGTAAAGACCTACGTATAGTCCCTACCTCCAACCAGTAAAGACCTGTTTGAGTTATACGTTTAAGTCTTTGTGTTAATTGTTCAATACAATACACATACTTAAGACTGGCGACGAGTCAGGTTCTTACCCTGCGGCAGTTGAAGAGAGGTTTCAAACATCACCACCCCACTAGAAGCGACAGGCTTTAGGACTCTGAAGCCTCCATCAGCGACTGAGCACTGGAGTGCAGCAGCCATCCTGACAGCTTCCAGCGACTGACAGAAGTCTTTCTGCAGTTTCCTTGTTCAACCTAGGTGGTGGGGTAAGCCGTGCAGCGTTGGCTGCAAAGACAGGGCTGGGGAAGTTGGAGAAGATAAGGGCGATCGCAATCCCTGATAAGAGCCGCGGTGAAACGCGCGAGCGGGTAAGCCAGAGCCCGGGAGGGAGCGAGCAAGAGCCACTTCGGTCGGGAGCCACTTCGCGATCCAGCGATCGCATCCGCTGATAAGGGCCGCACTCGGGCGATCGCGGCGAAGATAAGGGCCGCACTCGGGGGCTGAAGGGAGACGGCGTCGGGGGGACGGGTGAAGACCGCCAAGCGCGGGATAACCGCCATTTTGTGGGCGGAGGACGACGGCAAGAGCGGGAAGCCGCCATCTTTGATAACAAGTAAACAAAATAAAATCTGAGAAATTGCAAATCTACAATGCCTAAACACGGGAATATTAGCACCTTTGATAGTGACCTCGAAGATTGGGCCATATATGTTGAAAGAGTAAAAAATTATTGTAAGGCCAATAAAATTTGTGACCAAGATAAAGCTCTAACATTATTAAATTTAATGGGTGCGAAGACATACGGGCAATTGAAACACCTGTTATCACCAGATGAACCGGCGGATAAGACGTTCGATGAGATTGTTACTGTCCTGAAAGATCATCTAAACCCCACGCCGCTGATGCTAGCGGAACGATTTAAATTTTATGACAGAAGGCAGCTACAGCATGAAAGCAATGCTGAATATTTGCTGGAATTGCGTAAATTAGCGAAATATTGCCAGTTTGGAACGGGACTGACAGATGCACTACGAGACAAATTTGTGTATGGTTTATTTAAACAGGATACACAAAAGCGACTGCTCGAGGAGAATGAGCTGACGCTTGAGAAGGCGGTCACTATGGCAGCAGCACACGAAGCCGCAGCGAGAGGCACGGCAGTAATGCAGCTACGGTCACCGGAGCTCAGTGCACACAAATTGGGTGTGAGTTCTGGCAAATGTTATCGTTGTGGAAAGACAACGCATGATCAGAACCAGTGTTGGTTTAAAAACCAAGAATGTAGAACTTGTGGTAGGCTTGGACATATAGCTAGAGTATGCAGGTCAGGGAAGAAGACCAGCAACAAGAAGTCACCGCAAGGAAAATACGCAAAGGTACACAAGGTGACCGAACAGGAGTCCGATTCAGACGCTAGCAGTAATGAACTGGCTAGCTTAAGCTGTAATGAACTGGCTAGCTTAAGAGTACTCAACGCTGGTAAGGGTGCAGACCTCCAGACAATTTGGGTCACTCTTCAGATAGAAGGAGTCCAAGTAAAACTGGAATTGGACACTGGATCGGCATTGACGGTCATAAATAAGAAAGATTACGGAAAGTTATTCCAACATATTCCCCTACAGGATACGGGGATTATATTGAAAACATACACGGGGCAAAGAGTGTACCCCATCGGGAAAATAGAGGTTGCAGTGGTCCACAAGGGCGAAGACAGTCAAATAATGGACTTATATGTGATATCTGAAGGAGGTTCTCCACTACTAGGACGGGAGTGGATTAGGAAAATGAATATGGACTGGCATTTCCTACAAACAATAACGAGTGAGAACTCGGTGAAGATAGTCGGCCCAGACTCTGGAACGGATGATGGTAAGCCCAACTCAGGTGCAAAAGACAAAGTTTCAGCACAGAATTCCACTGAGCAACAACAACATAGTTTAACTGTGGATTCTGAGTCTGGCAAGTCTACTGATGTGCCCATTTCTGAGGGACACCGGGCTCGAACTCAACTCCATTTCAAACTACAACAGCAATTAGAACAAATGCTTCGCCGTTTTGAGCAAGAGTTGAATGCAACGAAAGAGTTCTTTGATATAGAGTTGGAGAATCTGGAAAGACAACAGAAGCAGCTGATGGAGAAAATGGAGCAGGAGCACACAAAACGTCTGATGTCAGAGGAGTTAACGGTCAGCCAACTCCTGCATATGCTGAAGGACAGGACTCTGAAATGGGAAAAACTTGAACACGAACTTCAATATTCAAACGAAAGGGGTTCGGAGCTCTCAAAGGTTATTGGAAGAGCTGAGGTGGCAACACAGACTGAGATGACTGCAACAGAGCAGCCCTTGGATGCCAAAAGTACGCTGACTCACGTCAACGTAGAACAACAGACCGCTGAAACAGCTGCTCCGGTAGAGGGATTGAATAGTCCGATCAATCAATCTCCAAAAGAAGTTGAAGTAGTAAAATCTCAAATGAGGTCATTAGTAAACGACTTGCTGAAAGCCCAGAAAAAGCTGGATGAAGAGGTACGCATGAAGAAGTCTCTTCAGGAAAGATGTCTGGACTTGGAACAAAAGCTGGCTAACGCCCAGCTGGGTATGGAGGAAATAGAAGACCCTCTCGCTGGCCTAGATCAGGACGACACCGAATATTACTATGTCCTGTCCTGCCCAACTTGTAACTTCGACTCCCACCATACAGAAATCATGGAGGAGCACCGAAAGTCTACGGAACATCGGGAGAAGGTGGCTCTACTACGGAAAAAGGAGGAAGAGAAGGAGGAACTGCGCATGCAGCTGGCAGCTGACAGTGGAGCCCAGAGAGTCTCCAAGAAGCAGAAAAGGAAAAGTCGAAACAGAAGATGACCCATCTGAACCATTATTACCTCTACCAGATCACACACGTGGTCCCTCCGAACGGAGCCAATTCAGTTCGGAAGTTCAAACTGTTAAATCCATGGAAGGACTATTGAATGAGTCACTCCAGCAACGTGAACCGACTACACCACAGAGATTGAATCGGTGAACTGTTTTCCGCAGAGACTGAATCTGTGATCTGTTTTGACATGAAGTTATCTATGTATCTATGTTATTCTGTTATGTAAACCTGAAGTTATATATGTATATATGTTATTACGTTATGTTAAATGGGGAGATGACTGTAAAGCTAGGAAGGGAGGAATGTTGTGTATGTAATATGTGTGCTACTTTGAACCTATGGACAGGACTGCACTACTTGTAGGGCGTAGTGATACGCAGTACCACTCCTGGCCATAGGGGTATAAATAGTACTGTGGGTACTGATCTCCCCTCAGTTCCCGCCTGTGGGCATGAAGTAAAGACCTACGTATAGTCCCTACCTCCAACCAGTAAAGACCTGTTTGAGTTATACGTTTAAGTCTTTGTGTTAATTGTTCAATACAATACACATACTTAACACTGTCTGCCTGCTCTGGTGATTTAGGTGATGTAACAAGATCCAAAGGACTATTTGAAGAACAGAGAGTTCTCCCCATGTCCTGGCCAGCATTCCTCCCGCAACCAACATCACTACAAACAGATTATCAGGTCATGCATCTTATTGCTAATGACAGCACCTTGCTGTACACAAAATCTCTGGCACATTCACCTGAATAACAAATGACTGCCCTTCAAACAATAATTAATTGTGTGTGAAGTGCCTTGGGAACCTGACTATTGTAAGGTGTAATATAAATGCAGGTTCTTCTAACATTTCTAATAGTTTTGATGTCAGCTTTACCTATAATTACTGTTTCTGGCTTTAGATTTTAAAACTTTAAGACCAGTTAATGCACCCACCCAACTCCTGGAGCTGAAGAGATTTAAGTTGGGGGTTTGGATGACCCATTGGTTAGACATTGGCCTTTTTACTTCTGCAACCAGGATTTAAATTCAGCTTCAACTGAGGATGTCTACTGGTTCTAAGAGTTTATGGGCGAAAAATTGAGTCATGCCCCCTTTGGGGCGCTAACTTCACCGGGGCGCTACTTTTAGCACCCCGAAAAATTAGCACCCCCACGACCGAAATTGAGTGGCAGTGCCCCAAGAGGGAAGCAGGGCGCTACTGGAAGCACCTCGCCTCCCTCTTGGGGTGCTGCAGGGGCGCTACGTGCTGCGGTATTGCAGGCCTTCCTCCCCTTCTTAAAGGGGAGGGGCCTTGCGCAGTGCGATCCGGAGCAAAGCTGGGTCCCCGGGGATCGGGAGTTCTGGCAAAAGAGCCCGGCACTCAAGAGAAGTGCCGGGCTCATGGAGCGCAGCACTCCGCAGGGGGGGCGGGTAAGGAGGCCGGGGACGGCAGCGGAGGCAAGTGCTGGCAGGCGGCCAGCAACAAAAATGGCTGTCCAGCACCTCGCCTTTAAATAGTGCTGCCCCGGCTGCAGGTAGGCCCCGGCTGCAGGTAAGCCCCGCTGACCCCGTCGGGCATAGCGCCCGGCGGTAAGTTAGGGGGCGCTACCAAAGATCACGGCTGAGGCGCGAGCAAGGCGCTGCGCATGGCGATGACACCATCGCCGGCGGCGCAGTGCTACGGGGCGCTAACGGTTACCTCCCGCTGAATTTCGCGGGAGGTGCCGCACCCGGGCGCGAGTTGCTTTGCCCTCTTAGGGCACTAATGGGAGGTGCAAAGCAACTGAATTGTTCCCCCTATATGAAATGAGTGTAGGAAGCCTTATCCCAATGCCTAGTTTGCTGATAGCTCATAACTAAATTTAAACATCGAAACATAGAAAAATAGGAGCGGGAGTAGGCCATTCGGCCCTTCGAGCCTGCTCTGCCATTCAATATGATCATGGCTGATCCTGTATCTCAATACCATATTCCCGCTCTCTCCCCAAACCCCTTGATGCCTTTTGTGTCTAGAAATCTATCTATCTCCTTCTTAAATATATTCAGTGAAATTGGCATTATACTGGCAATCTCACTCAGGGAAGAAGAAAGTCACACTGGTGCAGGAGAAATTGCTTTCGCGAGGTTGCTGCTGAAACACATTGCTGGGGCAAAGTGAGGTTATCCTCGGAATTTAATTGTGCTATACCTGACTTGGCGTGCTTGATGCTGACCCTGGATGTCCAAAATGAAAGAAGTTGCATTCCCCAGCACCAAACCAGGAAATAAAAATCAATCATCTTTTCTCTTTTTTTTGTTTGTTTTTAATTTAGCTTTTCTGTAATTGATGAAGGGAAACCATTGCACATCCTCAATGTTCAGGAACACGGCAGCGTTCACATATGGAACTGTCATCGTGAAAAAATAGATGGATCCTTCCTTGTGATCCCACTGAAAGATCAGCACAGCAGAGTGTTTGGAGTCTTGGGTACTGACACACTGAGAGATAAATGTGTGAAGTATTTCACCTCTCACGAGATCAATTTTTACCAGGTGAGTGTGCAATAGGGAAGTGCTGACATCAGAGCGGAGGCCTAGATTCCAGTCCTCACTAACCTTACTAAAGGAGTACAGCTGAGCAAAAAATAATGGAAAACCAGTAGAAAGTGCTAATGTGTTTACTGCCGCTCTGAGGATTCCTAATTGCCGAAAAGTGATTTAACAAATAACTAGCTGCCTTTTCTTTGTTGAGATCTTGTTAAATTGTTATTCAACATATACGTGTGGTTCCCTTATTTTATGACAGTTATTTAGAAGCTGGGCTATTAAAGTGTATGTTTAAATCAGTAATCACCCACCCGTACAAGAGTGGCAGGTACAAAGCATTTTGAAAAACATACCCAAATAAATCAACATAACAGGAGCTATTTCGTGTGCTGAAAATCCTAATCTTACAGAATGTATAAAACAGTGATTTCTCCTCAGCCTCCTTCATGTTTCATTATACTTCCCGTTTTATCAGTCCAAATTATGGTCAGGAAACTATCAGGTAAAGGATGCTGAAGAAATTATTATAGTTTTAGCTTGAACTCAGATAAGCCTAGTTTATAAGTTATTTAAATACGAATCCCAGATTAAACAATATGAAAGAAATACTTCAAAGATAATATTTAATTCCTAAATTATTGCCACCGTACAAAAGAATGGAAACCAACAAAATGGCCCCCAAATTCATTAGCGCCTGAAATCACATGTGATTCAGGCACAACACAGGCACCCAGAAGAGAAAGGCCCTCGGACCATCCTCGGGCCTCATCTTCATAATTCAGGCGAGCTGCAGCTACCAATCAGGCGCCCTGACACAGCTTCACACTTCATCTAGAGCCATCCTTTATTCCTTGAATATCTCTTAATGTCTCTCAATGGGGGAAAAATTCGGTATCGCCCCATTTGGGGCGCCGTTGTCGGCCGTGCGCAAAGTTCAGCGCCTGGCGCTAATTATCGCCTCCGACAGCAAACTTGGCTTTTATCGGCCCTGCAGGTGATTGGAGCGCTAAATCAGGCGCTTCACACCTGTCTTAAGGCGCAAAGGCCGAGGAGTGAAGTGCTACCTCAGAGCGCTGGCGAAGCAAGGAAGGGCAAATCAAAATAAACCTGCAAAGTGCTGCTCAGTACTCAAAACTCCTTCACACAGCGTTGAATCTCTCCAGAAGTCTCTCTCTCTCTCTCTCAGAATGCGTGGAGCAAAAATGTCACCGACAAAAAAAGGCAGGAAGCGGTCGCCTTTAAATAGCGCTCCCCCAGTCCCTTTCTGACAGCATAACGCTCCCCTCAACCTGTTGTTGCTAGCGGCAGGCGGTAAGGCAGGGGGCGCCACTCAATATCCGGTCTGGGGCGCTAATGGGGCGTTGCGCACTAGAATGACGTCACAATCTGCCGGCGCAGGAGATCGTGGCGGTAGTGTTTAGCGCTGCCGCAAAATGTCTAGTTAATTTCGCGAGCGGCACAAACATCGCCGCGCCCGGGCGCTAGTTGCTTTGCGCCCCAATTGGCGCCCTCTTAAGGCGCTAACGGGAGGCGCAAACAACTGAATTTTTCCCCCAATGTCTCCTAACCTCTCCTACTTTCTATCCTATCTCTGACCTTCCCTTTTGTTCTTTCATCCCCTCCCCCTTTTCCTAGCCCCCACTTGCTTCAAAATCTATCCCTTTTCCTGCTTTTTTTCCCAGTTCTGACGAAGGGTCTTCGACCTGAAACGTTAACTCAGTTTCTCTCTCCACGGATGCTGCCCTGGCCTGCTGAGTTTTTCCAGCATTTTCTGTTGTTATTTCGGATTTCCAGCATCCGCAGTCTTTTGCTATCGCCCTGACACAGCTCGCCTGCTGGAGCCTTACCAATTTCACCTTGTGCTGAGGCACACAAGCAAATCTGGGGGCGGGGGCGCGGAAGGAGTCGATTGAGAGGGGGTGGTGAGGACGGGGCCGGCACTTCTGCTCCTTCCAACTCCACAAGAAGCTACGCTCCAGTCTTGGGGCCTTTTTTTGGAGCAGCCTCCTTTAAGGACTGCTAGTTAGGTTGCCCAAGATCCGGGAATACTATTCGGAGCTGGTGCAGCACAAGCTCTGACTAGGTCAAGTGGCTTTAGCCATCCTAGTCTGAAATGGACCCAGGAACCTTACTTTAATATTGAAATGAGGCCTGCACTCCCTAGCGGCCGTCTAAAAAAAGGCCTGGCCAGTTTAGCTGTGACCCAAATGTCTGTGCCGATGAGACGCAGGCCTCTGCCCTGGTAAATTGGCTATCATTGCGCCCATTTTCGGCCCATAAAATGGGCGCAGTGATGTTGACTTTAGGCCCTGATATATTTTGTTCACAAAGCAGTGAGTTTCAGCCATGAAAAAAAATCCCTTGTGAAAAACGGAAATGAGATAATTTTAGATTATTATTCTCTTTGCTCTAAAGCATACATAAAACCACAACACACTAAACCTCTTGGGTTTAGAAAAATGCAGCTTGACGCTGCTTAGACTAGGGCACCAGTTGGAAAGAAAAAGAAAAAGTGCCAATATTGGAAATCTGAAAGAAAAACAAAAAAAGCTGCAGAAGCACAGCAGATCAGTGAGCATCGAGAGGAGAATGCCAAGTTAAAAGCAAAATACTGCGGATGCTGGAAATCTGAAATAAAAACAAAAAGCTGGAAATACTCAGCAGGTCAGGCAGCATCTGTGGAGAGAGAAACAGAGTTAACGTTTCAGGTCGATGACCTTTCGTCCGTTAACCTAAGGTGATGTTATTTTGAATGAAATTGCCTTTCCATTGTAAAAATGTCAGAGAAATCAGTGCCTCTTTTCTTCTCCCTCTCTTTGTTGCACACTAAGTGTGAGCTGAGGGTTAGATGATGATACACGATGACTTAGTGGGTAAAGGTGGTGCATGGTGTGATACTTCAACATACAGACTTAGAAGGTCCTAGCTTTAATCCCGAGCTGATCTTAGTCACGGTGGGATGGTAGGTGCAGCAGTTAGCCACAGCATCATTAGCTAAAGGAGGGGAATAGCAGCTCCTTATCATTATTCAGCCACCAGCCATTGGAACTTGTGTCTGCACGGATGGCAAGTGAGCACAGGATCGTCTCCCCATGGCCAAATAACCCGCTGACACTCGTCTGGGCCCAAACATGAAGACTGGCAACATAGGCAAAATGCTTGAAGCATGAATTAGCTCCAGCAGGAGCAGAGTGGGAGAAAATTTAAGGAAAACAGGATAATAAGTAACCAGAGATGAATTCCAGATGTGTATGGGGTCCCTCATGCTGTTCATCTACATACTGACTGGAAGCCAACTTGGAACTGTTTACAGTGCTATACGCCATACATAAGAACATAAGAACATAAGACGTAGGAGCAGGAGTCGGTCATTTGGCCCCTCGAGCCTGCTCCGCCATTCAATAAGATGATGGCTGATTTGATCTTGACCTCAACTCCACTTCCCTGCCCACTCCCCATAACCCTCGACTCCCTTATCGTTCAAAAATCTGTCTATCTCCACCTTAAATATATTCAATGACCCAGCCTCCGCAGCTCTCTGGGGAAGAGAATTCCAAAGATTCACGGCCCTCAGAGAAGAAATTCCTCCTCATTTCCAATTTAAAAAGGTGCCCCCTTATTCTGAAATTATGCCCCCTGGTTCTAGATTCCCCCACAAGGGAAAACATCCTCTCTGCATCTACCCTGTCAGGTCCCTTCAGAATCTTATATGTTTCAATAAGATCCCCTCTCATTCTTCTAAACTCCAATGAGTATAGGCCCAACCTGCTCAACCTTTCTTCATAAGACAACCCCGTCATCTCCGGAATCAACCTCGTGAACCTTCTCTGAACTGCCTCCAATGCAAGTATATCCTTCCTTAAATAAAGAGACCAAAACTGTACGCAGTACTCCAGGTGTGGTCTCACCAACGCCCTGTACAGTTATAACAGGACTTCCCTACTTTTATACTCCATTCCATTTGCAATAAAGACTAACACTCCATTTGCCTTCCAAATTACTTGCTGTACCTGCATGCTAACTTTTTGTGATTCATGTACAAGGACCCCTAGATCCCTCTGTACCTCAGCATTTTGTAATCTCTCCCCATTTAAATAATAATTTGCTTTTTTATTTTTCCTGCCAAAGTGGATAACCTCGCATTTTCCCACATTAAACTCCATCTGCCAGATTTTTGCCCACTCACTTAGCCTATCTATATCCCTTTGGAGATTCTTTATATCCTCCACACAATTTGCTTTCCCACCTATCTTTGTATCATCAACAAATTTGATTACATTACACTCAATCCCTTCATCCAAGTCATTAATATAGATTGTAAATAGTTGAGGCCCCAGCACTGATCCCTGCGGCACTTCACTAGTTACATTGCCAACCTGAAAATGACCCATTTATCCCGACTCTCTGTTTTCTGTTAGTTAGCCAATCCTCTATCCATGCTAATATATTACCCCCAACCCCGTGTGCTCTTATCTTGTGAGGTAACCTTTTATGTGGCACCTTATCGAATGCCTTCTGGAAATCCAAATACACCACATCTACTGGTTCCCCTTTATCCACCCTGCTCGTTACATCCTCAAAGAACTCCAGCAAATTTGTCAAACATGATTTCTCTTTCATAAAACCATGCTGGCTCTGCTTGACTATATTATGATTTTCTAAATACCTGACTGTCCATTAATTCTCTGTGCATCCCACGTGATCTTTGTTTATGGTGGTAAGGCAATGGATAAGCTGTAATTTGTGTATATGTATAATGCCTGTAAGCAAAGTTCTATTACATTTGAGGTACTTCCAGGAGCACTAATTGCACCTTTATGCTTAATGTGCGTGTTTATTCTTTTCGTTCTGTTTGCAAGTTGAACATTTGTAGAGAAATTAATTCACATTGGGTACAATTTGATTCTTAGGGCGTAGCAAAGGCATTTAGTATTGCCTATCATCATGTCCGAGTCCGGAATGACATCCTGAAAGTTGTGGACAGTGGTATGCTGTGGCTGTATAATGAAGCACCAAACATCGAGACTGCAATCACCTACCTGGCGGAACCTATAACTAGCAGGGTATTCCATGTACTTCACTCACTGGGCTTTTACGGGTAGCTTAGCAGAACATTATTGTTCTTTTAGGCTGCATTACTCTTTAGATTCATTTGCCCTGTCAATCAAAGCCGATTACGACAGCTTCTGCAGTCCAATATAAATATTTTCTTAGTACTGCTATTTATTTTTAGTTGTTTTGGTTAGCCACATGCTAACCTTTTTATACCAGCATCTGTACCTGAATTAGCTGGTAGCTGTTTAATTCATGTGCGTCTCCTAGTAATTAAATCAGAAACTTGGGAAATGTTAGCTGCTTAAAACAGATAGCTACTTAAGTCAACCCCAATCTAAATTGCTACCTTCTGACAAGCAGTGGATTCGTTACTAAAATTCTAATGTTCAAAGTTTTTAAGTTGCTGACGGTATCCTTTTTCAACAGATTTTCCAGTTTTTCACTCTTCTGCCGTAGTCCATTGATGATCACGTCATTGGCTGAATCTCAATCATGCTTTTATGATTTGTGCAAATTATACAGTTGAAGAGTTGATGTGAAAAGAAAGGGGCAATATTACTTTGGCAAGAAAATGTAGTCTTAACTGTCCCCTCCTTTTATGTTAGGAGAATGCAGTCAACAGCAAAAGTGTACGTCCAAAGTGCAGTTGATAGCAGGGGAGCTGCATCTTTTCTGTCAGACAGGGGGACCCATTTTTCTTGTTGCCAGTATTACAAGCTGCTGTCATGTTTAAAAGAGAAAAAGATGGAGCTGGATTCCTTCGCTTGTAGCAATGGTAATTATGGGTGTCCAGCTTCCGATAGTTACCCTTTAGAGGCGATTAAATAAAGCAAGAGAAGGGGGGGGTTAACCGGTCACGGAAATGGGGGCTTTCCATTTGAGCACGGCTCCCCTGGGATCCCTTAGCTAATATAAAAGTGGCTTTAGCATTTTGAATTTCTCAACACCAGGACTTATTACTTGTAAAGTTGAGGATTGTACAAATATGCAGTTTAATCAGTGATTCACTTTAAGGTGGCCAGAATAGTCCTTTTTCTGTCAATTGTCACTTTATATTCACACAGAGTTTCATCTGTTACTCATCCTGTCCAGCTGGGGTTTAAAAAAATATATATTTGTTCTCCGGATGTGGGCAATGCCCATCCATTGTTCCTCTGTTGTACAACTGAATGGCTTGCTAGACCACTTCAGAGGGCATTGAGTCAACTGCATGTATGGCCGACCAGGGAGAGGTGGTGGACACCATTGCCTGAAGGATAGTTGTGGCCCAATTGGGTTTTTACGACAATCCAGCAGCTTTCATAGTCGCCGTGGTGGGATTTGATCTTCAGTGCTGTAACCATTACTACACCCAACATGTCCAAATGTTTCCTTTTTTTGTGCCTCTGAATGCATTTAAATGTTTTCCCTACAGCTAAACGTTCATTCAACCAGTATCATTTGTTATCATAGTCATCGATCTGTCTTAGCTTCTTATTTAAATGACATATACAGTATATTAGTTAAACAGAATTACCTAAGGGTGAGTGATTTTTTTTTAAATGATATTTTAAAAGCAATCTGATGTTCCCACTATTTATTTGTCTCTTGGTGGCTCGCTACTTCTAAGCTAACTGGTCTTGGCCAGCAACTCTGCTGAAACACTGTCAACTTCATTCAATATTTGCTCAATTGAGGAATATTTAGCTTGGATTGAAAAGATGTCTGTTTCAATTTTTTTTGACCTGGTTAACACTAGTGCAAGGTGGTTAAATGCGAACAGTACTGAAGGCTGGGATTCAAAGCCAAGCCCTTTAAATGTAAGTCTTGTAACCTACCACTGGAGCTACCGAGCTGCCAAATAAGATAAGATAAGAACATAAGAAATAGGAGCAGGAATAGGCCACTTGGCCCCTCGAGCCTGCTCCGCCATTCAATAAGATCATGGCTGATCTTGGGCTCAAAGCCACTTCCCTGCCCACTCCCCATAACCCTTCACTCCCTTATCTTGCAAAAATCTGTCTATCTCCACCTTAAATGTATTTAATGACCCAGCCTCCACGGCTCTCTGGGGCAGAGAATTCCACAGATTTATGACCCTCTGAGAGAAGAAATTCCTCCTCATCTCAGTTCTAAAAGGGCGACCCTTTATTCTGAAACTATGCCCCCGAGTTCTAGATTCCCCCACGAGGGGAAACATCCTCTCTGCATCTACCTTGTCGAGCCCCCTCAGTATCTTATATGTTTCAATAAGATCACCTCTCATTCTTCTAAATTCCAATGAGTATAGGCTCAACCTGCTCAACCTTTCCTCATAAGTCAACCCCCTCATCTCTGGAATTAACTGAGTGAATTTTCTCTGAACTGCCTCCAATGCAAGTATATCCTTCCTTAAATAAGGAAACCAAAACTGTACCCAGTACTCCAGGTGTGGTCTCACCAATACCCAGGACTTCCCTGCTTTTATACATAAGATAGGCTCTTATGTTTTTTTTTAAATGATTGTGTATACCACACTAAAATGTATTTATTGTAAGCTGTAGTCTAGTGGTAGAGCAACTGAATGTCATGAAATGGTGGCAAAGTTCCTTTCCGCTGAACTATTTCTTTCACATGCCAAAGGATTATGTTTTATGCAAGACGATGACAACAGAAAATGACTTTGAAGAAGGATGGTCAGACGTGCATGTGCCTCCAATGATCCTGCAGAGGAAGGACAACTACTTCAGGTCTGCCATTATTAGGAATGAGCATTTGGCTCTTCAGCTTTGAATTTGGGATGAGAAAATCTGGATTCCTTGGGCTCCTGTTGCTCCATACAACACTGAAGCACCTGCGCTGTGCAAAAAAATCCCAATGTTGATTCAATCCATTAGTGCATTTCTGCTGGACTTTGTGTGAGGGGGGATTTCTTTTTTTTACAAAATGGTGTAGTGACACATTAATGTTTAAAGTAGAATTTGTTGTGAGGCCTTTTCTGAACGATAAGATTCTAGCGGGGTTAATTTTAACTTTGGGCAATAGTGTAAAACTGGCAATATCGCTTCATCCACCCGATTGACATCTCTCTCGATTGAGGTCAACGGGAGGGAAAATCGGAAGAGATGTATAATGGACGGCTGAATAGATATCGACATTTTATACTAGCACCCAAAGTCAAAATGACCTCCTAGGTATTTTAAATGTTTATTTTCAAATGTTTCCCTGTTAATGCAGATGAGGTACTGCTGCAGAAAGAATAACATTAAAAAATATTTTATTTTTAAAAGTTCTCCAATGGCAGATAGATTGGAAGCCCTTGTCTGAAGGGCCCATCAATCTCCTATTTACCAGGAGAACTGCCTCAAAAGAGATTAGTCAGGTGAAGTGTATTAGGAACCCATTCCAGAGCATTCCCGCCCACTTTGACCACTCCGTCACACATTTGTGCCAGACACCTGGGCGCACCATCTGCTGGGTACATTAGTGTGGCAGTGGAGCAGGCAGAGCCAGGCCTGGGCCTCGAGAAAGCCTGCAGTGTCGCCTGGTCCGTCATACACCCAGAAGATGAAGTATGTGAAATAAGTAAGGGACGGTTCCATTTGATGTGATTTTTATTTCACAGTAGAAGCAAACTGCATAATTCATGAGCAAATGAGGTCGTGAGATTGACTCTCAAATATGTCAGATGCTTCAACTTGTATGGTTCTGCTAAGTGAATTGATTTTATATTTAGAAGTGTGGAAATCAATACCAACCATGCATGTTCTTGAATCAGTAAAATGAAACTCTACAAGATATTTTTTTTAAAATGCTCTCCTCTTTGAAGTCTCTCCGTGCCTCTGTTAACGCTTCTTGAGTGGGTCAATGAGGAGGGCCTGGGGTACCTGTCCATTAGAATTTCCCTTCCTCTCCACAAAGATCTTTGGTCTTTGGTAGGTACCTCCCGTGATAACAGCCAAGCATTAGGACCTTACTATGTGGGAAATCATTGGGGAATTTTCACATGAGAAAACGGGTGGGTTGGAGGCGAGGGGGGAAGTGAAAGTTTTAAAATTCTGAATCCCGACCCCAACCCTCCTCCAACCATCCCACTTTCAACTTTTACTCAGGCGGGCAGCTAACCCGCTGCCAGGAGGCGGGTTGGCATTTTAAATATGATAATGAAGCCTGAAGCCTCTGCTTTAACCTGCTGCACAGGTTTAACTGCAGGCGGCCGGGGATCCCGGGCTCGATAGCTGCAGCGAGGCTGGCACAGCCTCGGGGAGCAATCCTTGTGGGGAATGGTTCCTCCCGGCTTCCCAAGCTCACCCACCAGCAGCCCACCCCTCCCTGGGGTCGGGGATTGGACCCCCACCCATTTTGTGGTCAGGGATCGGACCCCTCCGAGATCGAACTCAGCCTAAGGGTTGCCGATCGTAGCCCCCCTGGGATCGCAACTCCTACCAGGTCAGGGATTGGACCCCCCCCCCCCCCGCCAACCCCACCCCCCAGGCTTGAAACCACCCCCCACCCCCCCGGACCCCAGACCTATCTGTTGCTGCGGTGTCCTGACAAGCCAGTGTTCCCCACCCAACTGGAAGCCAACCTGTCAGTCAGGCTGGCTTCAGAGTGGGGAACCCGCCCATTACATCACACGCATGCTGTGGACTCCACAGCCTGTCACTTCCGGGTTTCCCGCGGTCTACTGGACGTCCCCCCCCCCCCCCCCCCACCCTGCTGGGTGGGTGGATGGGGAATGGGAAAATCCAGGCTCATAGGTCTGAACTAAGTCCTATCATTCCAATGAGGCAGCAGGTTGGGGCACTGATTATGTGGCATGAATAAAGGCAGGGAAATCTAAAGGTTACCATCAAATGTTAGGAGAGATTAGACTGTCAGCTGCATCTAACCCACAGTAGTCATTGTTAATGGCTTTAGTTTATGAAATGCAACCTTGTTCTGACCTAGATATATTGATATAAATTGCGTTTGTTATTTTAATATATCAGGCAGACATCGTCTATGCAAAAAGCCCAGAGGAGCCATTGGGTCTGACAACCAGTTGGCAAAAGCAATGACCTTCAGTTGTCTTAGAGTTGGAAATAGCCATCCAAATCCTAAGAATAAACAGCGCAGTACTTTTTCAGGGTTTAAGACAGTTCAGTTATGGTAGTGCATATTTGCAGATTCAAGCAAAAGCTGGTGAGAACATGTTGGGGCTCATTTCCTCCTTTCACTAATAATAACAACCAAGTCAGGGCAAGCTTCCCTGCTTTAAACTCCTGCCAGCTTTAGTAAATAGAGAAAAATATGCCCCGTGATAAAGCAATAATGCTGAAGGCCTCACTGTAAAGATACATTTTTTTTAAAATTTGCTCTGAGGGTGTGAGCGTCACTGACAAGACCATGTTTACAGCATTCCCTAATTGTCCTGCAAAGGTGGCGGTGGGTCTTCTCCTTGACCTGCTGCAGTTCTTGCTGTGATGGCACTTAGTAGCAATTGTATGATGCGACTGAGTGGCTTGCTCACTTCAAAGGATATTAAGAGTGAACCACGTCATGCGGACTAGTCATTTATAAGCCAGAGACTGGGTAGGGATTGTTGGTTCCCTTCCCTGCAAGGCATTCGTAAACCAGTTGGGTTGTTCTGACAATCCAGCAGTTTTCACAGTCATTTTTTCCTATGATAATTACCGGCTTTATTGAATTCAACTTCACAACTTGCCAGAGTGAGATTTGAATTCATAACCTTCGGGCTGCTAGTCCAGTATTATATTGGCTACAATACCACCCCTGTTACTGAGACGCATTTTTAAAATTAGATGCAAATAAACAGACAAGGCAGAAGTCCTCTTTAGTAAGTGATCGTCTGCGTATCTCAACAGTCAGACTGCTGGTTCCTCTACATCTAAAGTACTGTACAATTATTAACTAATCTTTAATATCTTTTTCAATCAGAAACTACCTCTTCAGTTGTGCTGATACTTCGGAAGTAGTTTGCTCTACGACATATAAAGGAAAACGTGTTTGCGTTCCTCTGCGAGGTTTGACGGGGAGAGCTCTTGCAGTACTTGATATTGACCTTGGGGTGCCAAATCAGCTCCTGGCTCACGAGTTCAGGAGCCTGCTGAAGATGCTGAAGATTCTTTATGAAGCCTGCGACAGGATCTTAAAGCAGACAACTGGGACACCAGAGACTGCGACCTTAAGTAAACTGATTTGCATCTATCTCGCTAGCTGACAGTATAGATGGTGTAACTTTCTATTCTGAAGTAACTCTGGAATAGGACAATTCCATCTCAGGAGTAGGTTTCACGCCATGACCAGCAACTTGAATGCAGTGAAATGTACTCAGAAAGCGTAGTCGTCTCGGCTCCCACTCATAGCGGTAACATCAGCACCCACCAAGCACCACCATGTTACAGTGAGAAAAATAACTGTGGCCAAAAAGATGCCCCACTGACTGTCGGCAGTGTTAGGGATGTTGCCCCCACAAAATCCACTTCAGAAGACTGAACAACCTATCAAGGGACTTAAGAATTGAAATCCAAATTCTCTGACCGTGCTGAGAGGAAAAGATCACTGTGGGTACCAATACACTGAGACCAGCACAATTTTCAGCTGAGTTGTTGGCCTACAGAGTTCCTGGCTGGTCCTTGTCTTTTCCTTCTGACCTCTGCTGTGCTTTATGCCATTAATGTTACAAAGGAAATGGAGGAAGGAGTGCTGTTGCTTGGGATTATTCAGTGAATTATTTCTGTTTTCATTCTACACTTTTTCTCTCATGCACTCTCTCCCTCTCACACATTTAGCCACAAATCACGACTCGCTGTGTGAGGAGCTGTGCATGCAATTTTTTATCGAGACTGAGGCGCTGCCCAAATGAATTAACGCCAATCTGTAGTCTTCACTAAAACCCACTTCCATTTTAAATAGTTAACTCCACAACTGTATAACTGACGGGGGAGCTTTGTCATGCGATTTTTGCTTTTAGAAAAGTAACATTGTCCCACTTTGCTGTGTGAATTCCTTTGATCATAAAGTGATTAAATTATATTTAGCAAATTATACAACAGAAATAGCCTCTCAATTGGTGTGATGCCACATTTTGTGGCTTCATTACAAACTTTGTACTGGTCTGTAAGCAGTGACCGTGCACCAGCCTGAATCATTGTTGTGTGTATTGGGTAACACTGAACCCCTACAGCAACAAGTGCCCTCTCCAAATTTAATGATAAGCAATTGCAAATAAACGTGGACATTGGTTATCTGAGGGGATTTGGCAGAGTATGTCCACTTCCTAAAAACATTTATTTTCTTTAAAAAAAATCACTCTTAACTTTCAACCCCCCCTCCTTTTCCTGAAGGTGCTGACGTGTGCTGGGGTACAGTCTCATAGGTGGTGTCTGTCTTCCATTCGCATTCCTTATATGCGAGGCTAGACTGTAAAGCCTGGATTTTCTGCTCAGCATTTTTTTAACCAGTTAAAGTAAAAGGTTTACTGCAAGCGTTAAAATAATGCCAGTCAAAGAATCTAAGCCGGAGTGTCAGCAGCCTATTTGATACTGGTGGGTGGGGGGGTGCGGGGCATCATAGCCGAGCTCAAACCTGGGACTGCTCATCCACACTTTGCAGGAGTAATATTATTCAAGAGCAGGAAGCTTCTTCCCAGCCCAAGGGCACTGCCACCCGTTGTAGTGGCAATAATGTACCCTACTGACTGAGATCAGCTGAACTCAGCGTATTTCAATGAAAAAGTACTTCACATTTGAATTATTTCCCTCTTAGTTTCCTTTTATATTGAATATAAATACAAATGCTGATGCTTTCAGCCTTCTCTCTGTATATAGTAAATTGATGTGATGTCTAATTTGTTTTTACAATGACCTGGCCATTTCAACATAGCTATGAGCTACCATTAGTTTTAAAATAAATCACTTATGTCCTCGAGCTAATTCCAGTATATGGTTTAATATACTTACTGTATTTCTTCATTATACTAATTGTATTACAAGAATTTTAAGATAGAAATTTGATAAGCCTCTTTTGATGCACTTTTTATAATAATGAATTAAAGAGTTAAGTATAGAGATTACAGGACAGTGGCAGACACAAATGCTTGCTTCCTTTCATTAACATTGTGTTTCTTTTTGCTCTACCCAGCAGCTGACCATGATAATGGAGAAAAGCGAGAGAAGCTGCTGTTTCACCAGTTAATGCTGCAGGAACTGAGAGAAAGTATCAAGAATCTAAATGAGCAGGCACTTGCAGAGATCAGAAATTCCAAGAATCTTCCAGCAATGGTCCATAACATCTTTAAGATGGTGTTCCAGCTCTTGCAACCAAAGTTGAGCGTGCAAAGCATCACCTGGGAGTACTGCAAAGAGGTATGAGAGTAAATGCACCGGGCAGCTCCCAAACTGCAATGCGTTTATTCGTCATCTTGTTGAAAAGTTAATGCTTGGCTCCCCCTGCTGGCTGGCTGGCTTAGCTAAGCTAATGTATCCAGTGAGTAGCTAAAGCATACAGGACCAGGAAAGTCTGTGCCGAGTTACCGGATCTCAGCCTGGGCAGTAGTAGGGCCATTATAATCGGCCTAGTGATTCTGGATTAAAGTTGTCTAAGATTCCCACTCCTCCAGTGACCCCCATCTGTGCATGTTTTAAAAATAACAACAGAAAACGCTGGAAAAACTCAGCAGGCCAGGGCAGCATCCGTGGAGAGAGAAACAGAGTTAACATTTCAGGTCGATGACCCATCGTCAGAACTGGAAAAAAAAGCAGGAAAAGGGATAGATTTTAAAGCAAGTGGGGGCTGGGAAAAGGGTGAGGGGATGAAAGAACAAAAGGGAAGGTCAGAGATAGGATAGAAAGCAGGAGAGATTGAGAGACATTAAGAGATATTCAAGGAACAAAGGGTGGCTCTAGATGAAGTGTGAGTGGCCCTGGCAGAATGAAGGGCAGCTGTCATGTGGGAGGCAAGAAAAAAGCCCAGACAAAAGTGTGGATTAAAAAAAAAGAGAAAATATTATATATATATATGATGATAGGGGCTGAGGTTATGATCTGAAATTGTTCAACTCGATAATGAGTCCAGAGGGCTGTAAAGTGCCTAATCGAAAGATGAGGTGCTGTTCCTCGAGCTTACGCTGAGCTTCCGTGGAACAGTGCAAGAGGCCGAGGACGGTGAGGTCTGAGTGGGAATGGAGTGGTGAATTAAAGTGACAGGCCACCGGGCATCTTTTAACTTTGGCGTACCCCTCCCCATGTTTGAACATGCCTGCCCACCCTCACTGCCAAAGCTCACGCATGAATAATGGCCACTTCGATGAGGCACAGGAGTCAGTGCCGTCAGAAGAGGGGGGCGGGGAGGAGAACGTTGGCAAGGCAAAAAAAATCTGGCCTTTGGATTGGCTGTATGTTCAAGTTCAATTCAAGTACTGTCACAAGACACTCTAACAGCTGACGAGCACCGTGGGACGTTTTACTAGGTTAAAGGCGCTCTATAAATGCAAGGCGTTGTTGCGCCAGCCAATCACCTGCTTCGGAATGCTAGAGGAGAATTCCCTGAAAGGCGGAATAAAGTTTAAGTTTGCATGGTTAACAATTTTTTTCCACTCGGTTTTAGAGTTTACCAATTGGGTAGGGTAGTGTAATGGTTTTTGTTACTGGACTAGTGATCCAGCGAACGTGAGTTCAAATCCCACCGTGGCAGATTGAGAATTTGAATTCAATTAACATTTTTAAAAATCTGTAAATGAAGTGAAAGTAAAAGTGACCATGAAGCAGTCAAGTTAAAACCCCAACTGGTCCACTATGTCCTTTAGGGAAGTAAACCTGCTGTCCTCACCTGGTCTGGCCTATATGTGACTCCAGTCCTACACTAACAATGTTCCCGCTAACATTTTGGGGGGGGGGAGCCGGCGTGGCCCCTTTAACGGGCTGCGCGGGCCTTTGCAGATTCCGTGCATGCGCGGTATTTAAAAGCCGGCTCACCGGCTGCGCGGGACCGGCAGAGCGCCGTGCGGCCACGCAGCTTAAAGGGAACATTGCACACTAATATGGTTGACCCTTAACTGCCCTCTGAAGTGGCCTCGGAAGCCACTCAGTTGGACAAGGACAGCCAGGGATGGGCAACAAATGCCAGTCTTGCCAGCGACACCCATATCCTGAGAATGAATAAAGAGAAAAAATGCATTTCAGAAACACCAAAGAAGTTGCAGCGTGTTCACACACTGCTTGTTGAAGCAGTCGGCCATATAGACCAGTCTATTGAGTCAGCTGAGTTCATTTGAGGATCCTTAGGGGCATTACTATTGGCCTCAGTACCTAATAATCCCGCTCCTAGTCGCCATCCACTGACAACCGGGGAAAGTGTGTTTACAGACTTTAGTCAAGGGTCATGACTGCCTAAAATAGCTTCTCTAACCTCAGCAGTTAAATAGCCTGGGGGGAGAAATTGGCTATCATTGTGCCTGCTTTTTGAGCGAATGTTAGGGAGACCAATCGCGGGTCGCGTTCTCAGTTTCCCCTGGAAGGGCGTTGGTGGCCAAATTGGAAGCTTCCAAGCACGCAGAGCACACGGCTGAAATGGGCTACACACCTTGAATATGCAAATTGGGGAAGGTTTGTGATAGGGTGGATGGCAGGTGCGATTAAATGACAAAAGGGGCTGATGGTGCAAGGCAAAAAGGGGGTGCTAACGGGATGACATCGACAACAACTTGCATTTATATAGCACCTTTAATGTAATAAAATGTCAAAGCTGTATCCAGAGGACGTGTAAATGGTTACAGCAAAATAGCAGAGGGGGAGGGAAGCATGAAAAATCTGGCAAAGAGGAGAAGCCTCCCGTGACCCGCGAATGTGGCAGAGAAAGGCAGGTGGACCACAGGGGTACAGACCATCCTGCCAGTCGTGTACCGATAGAGGATCCCCACCCCAAGCACCAGCCCGCACTCCCTCCACTCCCAGTAGCTCTGGTGCAGACGTCCTCCATTACCAGCAGCCGCTGTCTGAGTAAATGGGAGCAGTGGTTAAGATCGAAAGTTGCTAAACTCAGCCCAACCTTGTCTCCCACCCAGTATCCACACACACATTCACTCTCCAGCAGCAGTCATTCCATAGTGATCAAGAGCAGGATTATTTCTCCCTCGCTGATTAGGTGTGAATGCTACTAGAAAATCTTAATGAACCCCATTCTCTCAAACTGATGTGGTTTGCAAGAAATGCCCTTTCTCCAGCTCCATTGTCTGGATCTAATCTATGTTCCCAAAAGCTTACGTGCCCTGTGGATTTAACTTTTTGTGAGCTGAACTTAACTTAATAACATCATCTTAATATAAATGAGAATGCGCTCTGGGTGGGGGACTTCAATGTCCATCACCAAGAGTGACTCGGTAGCACCACCGAGCTGGCTGAATCCTGAAGGACATAGCTGCCAGTCTGTGCTTGCGGCAGGTGGTGAGAGAAACAACACGAGGGAAAAACCTGCTTGACCTCATCCTCACCAATCTACCTGTCGCAGATCCATTTGTCCATGATAGCATTGGTAGCAGTGACCACCGCACAGTCCTTGTGCAGACGAAGTTCCGTCTTCACACTGAGGACACCCTCCGTTGTATTGTGTGGCACTACCACCGTGCTAAATGGGATAGATTCAGAACAGATCTAGCAGCTCAAAACTGGGCATCCATGAGATGCTGTTGGCCATCAGCAGCAGCAGAAGTAACTTCATGGCCCGGCATATTCCTCACTCTACCATTACCATTAAGCCAGGGGACTGACCCTGATTCAATGAGGAGTGTAGAAGAGCATGCCAGGAGCAGCAGCAGGTGTACCTAAAAATGAGGTGCCAACCTGGTGAAGCTATAACACAGGACTACATGCATGCTAAACAGCAGAAGCAGCATGCTATAGACAGAACTGACCGATCGCACAACCAATGGATCAGATCAAAGCTCTGCAGTCCTGCCACATCCAGTCGTGAATGGTGGTGGACAATTAAACAACTAATGGGAGGAGAAGGCTCCATGAACATCCCTGTCCTCAATGATGGCAGAGCCCAGCACGTGAGTGCAAAAGACAAGGCTGAAGCGTTTGCAACCATCTTCAGCCAGAAGTGCCAAGTGGATGATCCATATCGGCCTCCTCCTGAGGTCCCCACCATCACAGAAGCCAGTCTCCAGCCAATTCAATTCACTCCACGTGATATCAAGAAACGGTTGAGCACATTGGATACAGCAAAGGCTATGACCCTGACAACATCCTGACTGCCGTGCTGAAAACTTGTCCTCCAGAACTAGCCAGGCCTCTAGCCAAGCTATTCCAGTACAGCTACAACACTGGCATCTACATGACAAAGTGAAAAATTGCCCAGGGATGTCCTGTCCACAAAAAGCAGGACAAATCCAATCTGGCAAATTACCGCCCCATTAGCATGCTCCCAATCATCAGCAAAGTGATGGAAGGTGTCATCGACGGTGCTATCCGGCGGTCCTTATTCACCAATAACCTGCTCACCGATGCTCAGTTTGGGTTCCACCAGGACTACTCAGCTCCGGACCTCATTACAGCTGAATTCCAGAGATGAGTTGAGAGTAACTACCCTTGACATCAAGGCAGCATATGACCGAGTGTGGCATCAAGGAGCCCTGGTAAAACTGAAGTCTGGGAATCAAGGGGAAAACTCTCCGCTGGCTGGAGTCATATCCAGCACAAAGGAAGATGGTTGTGGTTGTTGGAGGCCAATTTTCTCAGTCCCAGGACATCGCTGCAGGAGTTCCTCAGGGCAGTGTCCTAGGCCCAACCATCTTCAGCTGTTCCATCAATGACCTTCCCACCATCATAAGGCCAGAAGTGGGGATGTTCGCTGATGATTGCACAGAGTTCAGTTCCATTTGCAACTCCTCAGACAATGAAGCAGTCCATGCCCACATGCAGCATTCAGCGTTGATAAGTGGCAAATAATATTCGTGCCACACAAGTGCCAGGCAATGACTATCTCCAACAAGAGAGAGTCTAACCAGCTCCCCTTGACATTCAATGGCAGTACCATCATCGAATCCCCCACCATCAACATCCTGGGGGTCCCCATTGACCAGAAACCTAACTGGACCAGCCACATAAATACTGTGGCTACAAAAGCAGCTCAGAGATTGGGTGTTCTGTGGCGAGTGTCTCACCTCCTGACTCCCCAGAGCCTTTCCACCATCTACAAGGCACAAGTCAGGAGTGTGATGGAATACTCGCCACTTGTCTGGATGAGTGCAGCGCCAACAACACTCAGAAAGCTTGACACCATCCAGGACAAAGCAGCCCGCTTAATTGGCACCCCATCCAATCAAAATGCTGGAATCCATTGTTAAGGACGTGGTATCAAGGCACTTAGAAAATCATAACATGATTAAGCAGAGTCAACATGGTTTTATGAAAGGGAAATCATGTTTGACAAATTTATTAGAGTTTTTTGAGGGTGTAACTAGCAGGGTAGATAAAGGGGAACCAGTGGCTGTAGTATATTTGGATTTCCAAAAGGCATTCGATAAGGTGCCACATAAAAGGTTATTACACAAGATTAGGGCTCATGGGGTTGGGGGTAATATAGTAGCATGGATAGAGGATTGGTTAACAGACAGAAAACAGAGAGTAGGGATAAACTGATCTTTTTCAGTTTGGCAGGCTGTAACTAGTGGGATGCCACAAGGATCAGTGTTGGAGCCTCAGCTATTTACAATCTATATTAATGACCTAGATGAAGAGACCGAGTGTAATGTATCCAAGTTTGCTGAATGACAAAGCTAGGTGGGACAGTAAGCTGTGGGGAGAACACAGAGTCTGCAAAGGGATATAGATAGACTGAGTGAGTGGGCAGTAAGGTGGCAGATGGAGTATAATGTGGGGAAATGTGAGGTTATTCACTTTGGTAGGAAGAATAGAAAAACAGAATATTTTTTAAATGGTGAGAAACTTTCAAATGTTGGTGTTCAAAGAGATTTGGGTGTCCTCGTGCAAGAAACACAGGAAGCTAGCATGCAGGTACAGCAAGCAATAAGGAAGGCAAATGGCATGTTGGCCTTTATTGAAAGGGGGTTGGAATACAAGAGTAAGGAAGTCTTGCTACAATTGTACAGGGCCTTGGTGAGACCACACCTGGAGTACTGTGCACAATTCTGGTCCCCTTATCTAAGGAAGGACGTATTTGCCTTGGAGGCGGTGCAACAAAGGTTCACTAGATTGATTCCTGGGATGAGAGGGCTGTCCTATGATGAGAGGTTGTGTAGAATGGGCCGATACTCTCTGGAGTTTAGAAGAATGAGAGGTGATCTCATTGAAACATGCAAGATTCTGAAGGGGATTGACAGGGTAGATGCTGAGAGATTGTTTCCCCTGGCTGGAATGTCCAGAACAAGGGGGCATAGTCTCAGGATAAGGGGTCGGCCATTTAAGACCGAGATGAGGAGGAATTTCTTCACTCAGAGGGCTGTGAATCTTTGGAGTTCTCTGCCCCAGAGGGCTGTGAATGCTGAGTCTTTGAGTATATTCAAGGTTGAGGTAGATAGATTGTTGGACTCTCGGGGAATCAAGGGATATGGAGATTGGGCGGGAAAGTGGAGTTGAGGTCGATGATCAGCCTTGATCTTATTGAATGGCGGGTTTGTTTCACTGACTGACACAGGAGAACTGTTTGACCTTTGTATATAATAGCTTGACAACACCTTTAAGTCTTGTTCTGCTGTTGTGACTTCATAGGAATTCCAACTGTGTCCTGTTAACACTTATTGCTCTCCTCCTCACAGAACTTGAACAGTAATTTACTTCACAGTATCTACACCTTTGACCCCATTAAACAGTTTGCTAATGTAGACACCCACCTACTGTCACACTACTTTAAAGGTAAGATATGCTGTGTTTATAGAGAATAGTAACGAGTGAAGCTCAGACATTTCATATAATATCAAAGCAAAATACTGTAAAATCCAGCAGAATGATACCCAGACTTCAAGGGTTAAGTTACGAGGAGAGATTACACAAATTAGGGTTGTATTCCCTGGAATTTAGACGGTTAAAGGGTGATCTGATCAAAATTTTCAGGATATTAAGGGTAACAGATAGGGTAGATAGAGAGAAACTATTTCCGCTGGTTGGGGATTCTAGGACTAGGGGGCATAATCTAAAAATTAGAGCCAGCCCTTTCAAGAGTGAAATTAGGAAACACTTCTACACACAAAGGGTGGTAAAAGTTTGAAACTCTCTTCTGCAAATGGCAATTGATGCTAGATCAATTGTTAATTTTAAATCAGAGCTTTTTGTTAACCAAAGGTATTAAGGGATATGGGCCAAAGGTGGGTATATGGAGTTAGATCGCAGATCAGCCATGATCTCATTGAATGGCAGAACAGGCTCGAGGGGCTGAATGGCCTACTCCTGTTCCTATGTTCATATGTTCCTATGGATGCTGAAAATCTGAAATAAAAACAGAAAATGCTGGAAATACTCAGCAGGTCAGGCAGCATCTGTGGAGAGAGAAACAGAGTTAACGTTTCAGGTCGATGACCTTTCGTCAGAACTGGAAAAAGTTAGAGATGTTACCAGTTTTAAGCAAGTGCAGGGGCAGGAAAAGGCGGGAGGGGAGGAAAGAACAAAAGGGAAGGTCTGTGATAGGGTGGAAGGCAGGAGAGATTAAATGGCAAAAGGTATGAGTACAAAGCAAAAGGAGATGGTAATGGGACAAGTAAAGAAACAAAAGATGGGTCTAGAGGAGGTGTAACTGGGAATGGCAGAATCATCAACAGCTGCCATGTGAAAAAATAGGGGCCGAGGTTATTGTCTGAAATTGTTGAACTCGATGTTGAGTCCAGAAAGCTGTAAAGTGTCTAATCGAAAGATGAGGTGCTGTTCCTCGAGATTACGTTGAACTTCGTTGGAACAGTGCAAGAGGCCAAGGACGGAGAGGTCAGAGGAAGTGGAGCGGAGAATTAAAGTGACAGGCGACTAGAAGCTCAGGGTCACGCTTACGGACTGAATGGAGGTGTTCCGCAAAGCGGTCACCCAATCTGCGTTTGGTCTCCCCAGTGTAGAGGAGACGGCATCGTGAGCAGTGAATACTGTATACTAGATTGAAAGAAGTGCAAGTAAATCGCTGTTCCACCTGGAAGGGGTGTTTGGGGACCTGGACGGTGAGAAGGGAGGAGGTAAAAGGACAGGTGTTGCATCTCCTGCGCTTGCACGGGAAGGTGCCGCGGGAAGGAGAGCGAGTGTTGGTGATTGAGGAGTGGACCAGGGTGTCGCAGAGGGAGCGGTCCCTTCGGAATGCTGAAAGGGGAGGGAAAGACATGTTTGGTGGTGGGATCACACTGGAGGTGGCGGAAATGGCGGAGGATAATCTGTTGAATGTGGAGGCTGGTGAGGTGAAAATTGAGGACAAGGGGAATCCTATCATTGTTTTGGGAGGGAGGGGAAGTGATGAGAGCAGAAGTGCAGGAAATGGAACAGACATTTCATGAGCAGCACCCGCACCATGAAATTGAATTACTGCCTTGGGCTCAGTGCCATAAATTTATCCGGACCACTTCAGCAAGGCTCTGCTCCCAGTGGAGAGCCCCGCTAGATGGAGCATGGGTTGGAGATAGGCCTGTGCCTCTACAGCCCCGAAATTGCATTCTCGTCCTGCGCGGCTCCATTACAGGGGTGCAGCCTCACTGAACTTTACCCTACTATTCTTAGTAATTTGCTTACATACGGCAGCCATTGCACTTTAGAGCTTAATTCACCATGCAAAGCACTCTGATCTGTTTTGACAATGTAATGAGGCAGTATACCCACTGTAAATGCAAGTATTTCCTTTAATAGTCCATAGCCATGGATGCTGAGCATGGCAGCTCAGTGACTTTGACTGACGGGTGATAAAGATTATCGTGGTGGAGGAGCTGAAAGACAATATCATTATTTTCAAAGAACAATTATTCTGCACCCTATTTAATTATAAACTGTTACATCCTCAGGCCTGCTCTTTTCTGCACCAAACTCCACTGGCTTCCAAACCATTGATGTGCCAGACGTACCAGAATTGATTGTGCAATTAATCCTACCGTTTGAGATTAGTTCCACTCGGTCAAGAACATTCAGCTAGACATATCGCTCATTCATAGTCAGTGGGCAGATAGTTCCAGTAGCTTATTGCTTCCTTTTTCGAATGTTTTGCCAGTATCTCTCCCAGTGCTGAGTTTTTCAGTGTAAAAACCACTGAGAATCTTTCCACTCTCAAGATTGAAATTCGGAGCGAGACAAAACTCTTGCCTCTTACTCAGTCAGCTGAGAACCATCTCATACTTGTGAACTAAGGTAAAGATTCAATGTGAGTGCGCAGCAAGCTTCACACTGCACTGGATCTCTGTTCATTAAGTAGGCATCTTTACTTTGGCACGTAAACACTGAGTTAAAAGACCCTGGCCTAGAAATTGAGTGGGGTTAGCGCCCAATTAGAGGCGCTAGAGGGCCTTGCACCGGAATTATAGCCGCTTCGGAAATTGATTTGGGCCCTACCATCGGCGTTAGCCGGTAGCGCTGCGCCGGCACCGATGACGTCATCGGTGTGCGCAGCGTCCCGGTTGCCGTGGTAACGCGGCCGGACGCTGAAATTCAGTTGCGGCCGCCTCGCCCGTGGCAGCCGCAACCAACGATTTTTCAAAAGTTTCTTGCTGGACTTAGCGCCGGCGCATTAAGGTGGCGCGGCGGCCGGCCGCTTTCCCGGCGGCCGCCTGCCCGCACCTCCCTCCCCGGACTCCTCCACCCCCCCCCCCCGCGGCACAGATGTGTGTGGGCCTCGAGCCCGGCACTTCTCCGAGGTGCCGGGCTCATTTTTCGTGCGATTCCACCGGCCAGCGGTCGGCTGCAGGCAGCTCCTCCTTAACAGAAGGAGGAGGCCTGCAGTATCCCAGCCTGCCGCACCGCATCAGGTGCCGCAGCGGGGGATTAGCGCCGCAATCCTGCATTCAGCGCCCATTGCGAGGCACTGACACCCTCCATTAGCGCCCGCAGCCGTCTGGGCGCGGCGCAGCTGAATTTTTGGCGGGCGCAGCGGCAATTAACGCTGGCGCTAAATTTCGGGCGCTACAGCCCTGGCGGAGGCAAACTCAATTTCTAGGCCCCTGTTTCAGAGAGTGACCTAGGTGTGCCATCCCCCTGCTTTTGCACAACTTAACATAAGAACATAAGATATAGGAGCAGGAGTCGGCCATTCGGCCCTTTGAGCCGTTCAATAAGATCATGGCTGATCTTCTACCTCAACTCCACCTTCCCGCACGATCCCCATATCCCTTGATTCCCTTAGTATCCCAAAATCTATCGATCTCTGTCTTGCATATACTCAACAACTGAGCATTTGCAGCCCTCTGGGGTGGAGAATTCAAAAGATTCACAAAACTTTGAGTGAAGAAATTTCTCCTCATCTCAGTCCTAAATGGCCGACCCCTCACACTGAGACTGTGACCTCTAGTTCTAGACTCCCCAGCCAGGGGAAACATCCTCCCAGAATCTATCCTGTCAAGCCCTATAAGAATTTGAGATGTTTCAATGAGATCACCTTTCATTCTTCTAAGCTCTAGGGAATATAGTCCTAGTCCAATTAATCTCTCCTCATAGGACAATCCCCCCCTCATGCCAGGAATCAGTCTAGAGAACCTTTGTTGCACTCCCTCTAAGGGAAGCATATCTTTCCTTCGGTAAGGAGACCAAAACTGTACATAATATTCCAGGTGTTGTCTCACCAAGGCTCCATATAATTGTAGTAAGACTTCTTTACTCTTATACTCCAATCTCTTTGTAATAAAGGCTAACATACCATTTGCTTTCCTAATTGTTTGCTGTACCTGCACGTTAACTTTCAGTGATTTGTGTACAAGGACACCCAGGTCCCTCTGAATGCCAACATTTCCCACTCTCTCACTATTTAAAAAGTATTCTGCTTTTCTATTTTTCCTACCAAAGTAGATAACTTTACACTTCTCCACATTATATTCCATCTGCCACATTCTTGCCCACTTATTTAACCTGTCTATATCCCTTTGCAGCCTCTTTGCGTCCTCCTCACAGCTTACTTTCCCACCTAACTTTGTATGGTTAGCAAGCTTGGATACATTATACTTGGTCCCCTCATCTAAGTCATTAATATAGATTGTAAATAGCTGAGGCCCAAAAACTGATCCTTGCGGTACCCCACTAGTTACAGCCTGCCAACCCGAAAATGACCCATTCTTACTCTCTGTTTTCTGTCCATTAACCAATCCTCAATCTATTCTAATATATTACCCCCAATCCCATGAGCCCTAATTTTGAGTAATAACTTCTTGTGTGGCACCTTATCGAATACTTTTTGAAAATCCAAATACACCACACCCACTGGTTCCCCCTTATCTACCCTGCTAGTTACAACCTCTAACAGATTTGTCAAACATGATTTCCCTTTCATAAATCCGTGTTAACTCTGCCCAATCATATTATGATTTTCTAAGTGCCCTGTTACCACGTTCCTAATAGACTTTAGCCTTTCCCCGACTACTGATGTCAGGCTGACTGGCCTATAGTTCCCTGTTTTCTCTCTCTCTCCTTTCTTGAATAGCGGTGTTATGTTTGCTACCTTCCAATCCATGGGGACCATTCTGGAATCTAGCAAATTCTGGAAGATCAAAACCAATGCATCCACTATCTCTGTAGCCACCTCTTTTAAAACCCTAGTATGTAGGCCATCAGGTCCAGGGGATTTGTCAACTTTTAGTCCCATTAATTTCTCCAGTACTATTTCTTTACTAATACTAATTTCTTCAAGTTCCTCATTCTTACTAGACCTTTGGTTCCCCACAATTTCCAGATTTTTTTTTGTGTCTTCTACAGTGAAGACAGATACAAAGTATTCATTTAATGTCTCTGCCATTTCCTTATTCCCCATTATAATTTATCTTGTCTCTGCCTCTAAGGGACCTATGTTTATGTTCGCAAATCTCTTCCTTTTTACAATCTGTTTTTATGTCTCTTGCTAGTTTACTCTCATATTCTCTTTTCCTTTTCTTTATCAATTTCTTGGTCATCCTTTGCTGAATTTGAAAATCCTCCCAATCCTCAGGCTTACTACTCTTTCTGGCAACATTATAAGCCTCTTCCTTTGATCTAATACTATCTTTAACTTCTCTTGCTATCCACGGTTGCACCACTTTTCCTGTGGGGATTTTATTCTTTAAGGGCATGTATATTCACTGCGAATTATGAATTAATTCTTTAAATGTTTGCCATCATGTCTTTTAATCTAGTTTCCCAATCTACCTTAGCCAACTCGCCCCTCACACCAACGTAGTTTGCTTTGTTCAGATTTAAGACCCTAGTTTCAGGACCCTAGCTGTTCTCCTAGGGTCTGGGTTCTGTAGTACAGTGGGATCCATGGTACAGTTCTGAGACCCAAGGTGCAAACTTGCGGGAACAGCTCCCTGTGTTTAGTTCACAGAAACCGGCTGTTTTAACTCAATGGCACGTGCATATGCTCACATTTACATGGGTCTGTGATATCACTAACTCTCCGAATAGGAGGTTGTTTACGCCATGGGGTATAGCTGACAGAGGGAGGTCTGCCTGTGGTGATGTCCAAGTGCCTATTCAGAACTCAGGAGCTCTTGGCAATTGGGGAAGAGGCTGGAATTCTCGGTGTTGCAGCCTGTGGAGGTGCAGCTGGTAACTGGACACCCCTTGGTGGGCGTTACCACCAGAGTTTCAGTAACACGATGCAAAAGAGACACCCTGATGTAAGAAAATTACTAGGCACTTGGTCTAAGCGTTAAACAAGGTTTTAATCAACTGTTTTACAACATGGAGGTCTAGTTGTGTCCTTCACTAGTTCTGTTAAGAATGTCCTGCGCAAGCTGGGCCCATGCCCGAGTATTTATACTCTCCCTGGACAGCGCCACCCGCAGGCCGCTCAGTTGATTCATGTCACACCATTTTGTGATTTTACTGCAGCAGCTCTTCACAAAATAAACATAGATCCGTAAAGGTATCAGGCAGACAGACAGCACCTCGGGATCCAAGTCCGAGCATTCCAGATGTATGTAATATCGTGTTTGAAAGCCACTTTTATTAAATCTATCAACTGTGGAGAGTTTGTAATTGGTCAAAATACCAGAGCCTTAATGAAGTATCCAGCTATCTTTGTGTGCAATAGGCCTAAGGGGCACTATATCACTAGAAACCCAGCAATACAATTGGCAAAGCATTGACGTCATCAATGATTGCATCTGGTGGTACAAATGAATTGTTTTTATCCTAGTTTGTTCTTTTCCAGTTTTCTGCCCTCCTCGCCTGAAGGCAATGACTCCCCCCACTGAGTTAACATTCCCCAGGCAGCAGACTGTACCTCATCCAAGTGGCCATTGTCATCATTTATATCTGATCTTTAGCAATGAGTGTCTGCAGGCTAACACAGCCCAGACAGGCATGTCTAACCTGAGTAACATAAGTGGTGAGTTGTCAGCCAGCCTGTGGTAAGTACAGGCTTTGCCCCAATCCCATTAGGAATAAACCATTTCTCTCTGTCAGCGAAGAACAATGCCACTGATTCTCTGCAATTCACTTTTGTGACCAGTCACGTACAATTGTTCCAAAGTGCAACAGCGGCCTCTGCTGGTGGAACAGAAGTACTAAAACCAACGCAGATTCCCAGTTTGGCGGCGCACCATCAACAAATGTGTGCTATGTGGTTAAAATGCTTATGTCCATGGCCAGTCTAGTATCACAGTAGGTTGGCTTTTCTTATGTGCTACACTAGGCTGTGCTAGGCCACAATTGTGTCTCTAATTCTCCAAGTGGTGAGACTCTGATCTTGGCCTTGCTGTGGATGGGAAAGGTCGAGCAGAGGAGAGGCTGTTCCCAAAACAGAGGGAGGGAACATCAGCAAGTGAGCACTCCCAAGCAGCCCTTAGTACTTTCCGATGGCACTGGCTGCCTATTTCCCTCTCCAGTGGTGTGCAGCACAACTTACATTTATGTAGTGGGGGTAATGTTAACCTCCCAGGATGGGCGGGACAGTGTCGAGGAGGAACGGGGGTTAAATCGTTAAAAGTGGTAAACACGATCCTAACCCACTGCAAACATGCTACTTCCGGTTTAACCGGGGCGCGTTTGGTATCAGATGAGTAACCCACTCCGGGTCGCCAATTTTAATATTTAACTGAGGCTGAGTGTCTCAGATTTTAGCATCAACTTGAATTTAAAGGCTGCGGGCCGGATTTCCCGGGGCTCAGGAAACCCGGCAGCTAAAGGGAGGCGGGAGCTGCCGGCTGCAGCAGGTAAGTGCTTTTCCAGCACTGATTGTGGACCAGGAGGAGCAAGAGTGCTTCCCCCCGACCCCTCAAGCTAACCTGCCGCGATCTGCCGAACTTCCTCCCCACGATCTCTCCCCCTCTCCACGATCTCTCTACCCCACCAAACCGCCCCCACCCCACCTCCGTATTTCTTAGACTGCTCCTCCCCACTCTTATGTTCATTAATAACTAGACATTCTTATTATGAACACTGCTAGCTTTTGCTAGTTACTTTATTGAGCACATGTGGACTGGTACAGTATCTGTAGAGGCTTCCATCTTGGCTGCTGCCTTCTGGGTAGCCTAGTGCCTCATGGGTAATGTAGTCTTAATATATATACAGCTGGGTAGTGTTGTGTCCGTGTGCTAATGGAGACACGGAATGCAGGAGTTGGTTTAACAGGTGTTTACTGAACAAAGTCTGGAGGTGAACTAAAAGATACAAGACACTATACAGGCTTATATAGCCCGAGTGGCCACTACCGGCATTACAGTACACAGGGGCTCTTAAAGGCACATACACCACAATTCCTCCCCTTTTAGACAACCAGTACATAATATTTTAAGTAATTGTTATTAACATGTGTACAAGAACAATAATCTACACATTTGCTGCAGTTAATCAATTATAAGTCAGTCTCTCTGGAGGCTTCCTGACTCGGTCTGGATAACGCCTCGGTGGTGTAGTAGTTTTCGGTGGTGTAGTAGGTTCTTTTGGCAAGGTCGATTCGGCTTGAATGCCAGTGTCGGGTTCATCTGGTTCCAGTATTACCGGATCGGAGGTAGATACTATGGGTATCTCTGCTTCATCATTAGGCGTATAGAGTGGTGGTGTAGGTTGTCCCTTTTCGGATGACTCTATGATCTGGTCAGCATGGCGCCTTATTATGCTTTCTCCAATGTCCACGGTATACATCAGCGGTCCTAGTCGTGTGCAAATAGTTCCAGGCTGCCATTTCTCGGTACGGTAGTCCCGGGCCAAAACTTGTTGACCTATCTGGAAGGTTCTAGTTGGCCTTTCATTCATGCCTTGAAATTGCCGGTTCTCTACGTCCCTTCTGATGTTTGGCTTGATCAAATCCAGCCAGCATCTTAGTCTTCTATTGAAAAACATCATGGTGGGAGTTTGGTTTGTAACCACATGTGTTGCATTCCTGTATGCAAACAAGAAGTTATCTACCTTATGCTGTAGATTTATGTCTTCATTACCCATGGCCTTCATGGCCTTCTTGAAGGTCTGGACAAACCTTTCAGCCAATCCATTGGTGGCGGGATGGTATGGGGCGGACGTGTAGTGCTTAACCCCATTGTTTTTTAAGAACTTCCTGAATTCTTCGGACACAAATTGTGGTCCATTATCAGAACAGATCTGTTCAGGCAGCCCATTCCTGGCAAATATGGTCCTTAATACTGTGATGGTTTTTTCTGTGGTGGTGGAGGACATCTTTATTACCTCCGGCCACTTGGAGTGTGCATCAACCGCGATTAAGAACATTGAGTCCATAAATGGACCAGCAAAGTCGATGTGTACCCTTTGCCATGGAGATGAGGGCCACTCCCATGGATGTAGAGGGGCTTGTGGTGGAGTGTTTTGGACCTTCTGGCATCCTAGACAGCCCTTGGTCATTTCTTCGATGTCTCCATCGATACCTGGCCACCACACAAACGCTCCTGCTAGGTTCTTCATTTTCACTCCACCCAGATGCCCCTCGTGAAGCTTCTTTAGCACTTTATCCTGGAGTTTGGGTGGAATCACCACTCTGGATCCACACATCAAGGTTCCTCGGCACACTGACAGCTGTTCTCTTCTTTGCGAGAATGCTGGCAACAGTGGTTCGCCATGTGCTGGCCATCCCTTCACCGTTAAATCGTAGACTCGTGAGAGAGTCGGGTCATTTCTCGTTTCCTTTTCAATGGTAGAATTTGTTACTGGTAGACGTTCCACTATGGTTGAGTGGAACATTTCCACTGGGCCCACTGTAGGTGCCTCTTCTACCGTTGGCAACGGTAGACGCGATAAACCGTCAGCATTTCCATGCTGTTTTGATCCTTTGTATTCTATGTCATATTGGTGTGCCCCTAGGAAAAGGGACCACCTCTGTAGCCTTTGCGCTGTCATAATGGGAACGCCTTTTTTAGGGTTGAATATGGAGACGAGGGGTTGATGGTCAGTCAACAAGGTAAATTTTTGTCCGTGTAGGTAATGGTTGAATTTCTTCACTCCCCATACCAGGCTGAGTGCTTCCCTGTCGATCTGGGCATAGTTACGCTCAGCTGAGTTCAATGAGCGTGACGCAAAAGCTATCGGCCGCTCCGAGCCATCAGGGAATCTATGCGATTATACCGCTCCTACGCCGTAAGGGGATGCATCGCACGCCAGTCTGATTGGCAGTGATGGGTTGTAATGAGCCAAAACTTCCTTGGACGTGATCAAGCCTTTACATTTATGGAAGGCAATTTACAGTCTTCGCTCCATTTCCAAATTACTCCCGTTTGTAGCAGTTCGTTAAGAGGGTGCAGAACAGTTGACAAGTTGGGTAAAAATTTATGATAGTAATTTATCAATCCCAGGAATGACCTTAATTGTGAGACATTCAGGTGCTGGGGCTTTTATGACCGCTTCAATTTTTTCAGGTGACTTATGCAACCCTTCTTCGTTAATTATGTGGCCACAATATGATATTTGTTTCTGGAAAAATTCGCACTTGGGGCGATTTGCTCGTAGGCCCCGTTCTCTCAGCCTAGTGAGCACCTGCTCCAAAATGGCAAGGTGCTCGTTGTCGTTTTCTCCTGTTACAAGGATGTCGTCTAGGTAGCATTGAGTCCCCGGAATCCCTTGCAGGACTTGCTCCATAGCTCTTTGCCAGATAGCTGGAGCTGATGCTACTCCGAAAACCAGTCGATTGTACTGGTACAGGCCTTTGTGTGTGTTTATCGTGAGATACTTTTTAGAGGCCTCCTCAACCTCCATCTGTAGATATGCCTGTGCCAAGTCAATTTTGGTGAAACGTTTCCCTCTGGATAGTGAGGCGAAAATATCTTCTATCCTCGGAAGAGGATACTGTACCGTGTGAAGGACCGGGTTTACAGTCACCTTGAAGTCCCCACAGATGCGAATTTTTCTCTGTTCTTCAGGTTTATCATTATTCAACGTTTTCTTCATGACCGGGACGATGGGTGTTGCCCACTCGCTCCAATCTATCTTGGATAACACGCCTGCCTTTTCCAAATTCTCCAGCTCTGCCTCGACTGCTGGACGAATTGCGTATGGCACCGGCCTTGCCTTAAAAAACTTGGGAATTGCCGCATCTTCCACTTTTTTTGAGGCGGTGATGCCTTTCAAGGTCCCTAGTTCCTGTTGAAACACTTCTTTGGCATTGGCCAAGATGTCTTTTAATCGTTCAGGTTTGACGTCATCATCATTTTTTTTTTCACTGGTCACCGTCAGTGCCTGAATGGAGTGCCAGTCTAAACGTATCTTCCTGATCCATTCACGTCCCAACAGCGGTGGACCACCATCTTGCAGAACATATAAATACAACTTCTGTATTTCCTTGCCGTTGTATACAACAGGCACCCTTATTTTCCCTCTGGGGTATACTTTCTGCCCCGTATATGTCTTCAAGATAATGGATGTGTCTTTCAAAGGTATATGCGGAAATAGCCGCTCGTAATCCCGTCGACTTATGACGGTCAGAGCTGATCCTGTATCTAGCTCCATTTTAACTGGGGACCCCGCTATCGTGAGGGTAACCCAAATGGTCTGGTAATCTTCTTTGGCAATTACATTATGTAATTTGAGAGAGCTTAGTCTCTTGTTTCCGGAGTTGCTATCGCTCTTCTGGTCTTCGGAGCTACTGTCCGTCATCATTTGTACCTTTCTGTACTTTTCCTTATTGATTTTTTTTCTGTCAGTGGATTTTTTGTTCCAGATCGGCATACACGTGTAATGTGTCCCATCTTTCCACATTGCCTGCATGCTTTGTCCTTGAACCAGCAGTCCCTCTGGTAATGGGTGGATCTGCCGCAGCGATAACATCTCTCGAAACCCCGTGTCATTTCATGGGTGCCGAAGTCCTGTGGCTTTTGCTGTATCTCTGCAGCTCCTCTTGCTGCTGCTTTGTATGATACAGCCACACTGAAAGCCTTGTCCAGTGTCAAATCTTTCTCAGAAAGTAGCCTTTTTTGTGTTCCTTCACTTAGGAGACCTCAGATGAATTTGTCTCGTAGAGAATCTGCCAGTCCTGTCCCGAATTGGCAGTGTAGGGTATCAACAATCTCCTTAAAATTCTTGTCCATCGGTTTGGCTGGAGTGATTAAGCTTCGTAACAGCCTGTATGTCCTTGCGCCCATTAGATTTAGAAGTACCGATGCCTTTTTATCATCCTCTATTTCATTCGCTGTGCAATATACCTCCACTCTTTCCACATATGTGGTCCAATCCTCTACATCACTATCGAAAGCAGTAATATTGCCAGTCTTAGGCATCCTGAAAAAAAAAGGCGCCTCCCGCGCTTTCCTTTCTTCCCTGCCGAGAGAAAAAAATGGCGCCTCCCGCGCTTTCCCGCTGCTGCCGCTGCTGACAACGCTGTTCTCCGCGGTTTTTATTTATACAGATATTTTTAATAGTCGGAGACTCGTTCCCGCCGGACTCTCTGGGACTCCTCCCTCCCTCTGCTTGGTCCGAACGCCGACCTGCTTTGCAGCGCCGGCCGTCTCCCGAGTGCTCCACCCTCCGTCTCTGTTTGCCTCCGCCTTCGCTACTCGGCCCCGCTGCAGAGCCAGCCGATCGAGCCCCAGCCCGCCGCCCAGGAAGGATTATTGCAGTACCTGCCACCAGCCCGGCTAGCTGGTGAAACCACAGTTTTCTTTCTTTTTTTTTTCTTCGACCTTCGTCTGAGGAATCGATCTCCTTGAGGTGCTGTCGAATTGCAGGTAAGTCCGTTTCCAATTCGTCACCACTGTTGTTTCCGTGTGTTAATGGAGACACGGAATGCAGGAGTTGGTTTAACAGGTGTTTACTGAACAAAGTCTGGAGGTGAACTAAAAGATACAAGACACTATACAGGCTTATATAGCCCGAGTGGCCACTACCGGCATTATAGTACACAGGGGCTCTTAAAGGCACATACACCACAGGTAGTGTAGTCTTATACATACAGCTTTACAGCTCTATACAGCTCTATGGCTCCACCTAGTGTCCACTATAGAATGACATGTTATTGATCATTACATCCCCCTTTCTTTGAGGTTTAACAAAATCAATATCAATCAACTTTCAAGAAAACAATAAAGATAATATCAGTAACACTTTTTCAAAGCTTTACATTGTACTCTAAGATTAAGTCTATCAGGCTCTTTTACTTCACGTGTGGATCTTCTCAACACGGGTAAGTCTGATGTGTCTTCATGAGATTGTTCTGGCGGTGAATGACACGATGCAGTTGCGGCATTGCCATCAATCTGGTCTTGAATAGTCGCTTGTGTTTTTAGGAGGGAACGGCGGTTCCTCCTGAGAATCTGTCCTTCCTCCGTTCTAACAGTGTATGACCTTGGTCCTACTTCCTCAAGAACTGTAGCTTTCCTGTTCCATGCATCTGGATCCTCAATCCTGACAACATCATCCCTTGTCAATGGTTTTAGAGTTTTGGATGACTTGTCATAGTATGATTTCTGTTTCAGCTTTAACAGTTGAAGTCTCTAACTCAGTTCCTCACTTTGCTGTTCTTTTGCACAGCAGGGTAGCGTGGTGCGCAACTTGCGACCCATTAGTAGTTCAGCAGGTGAAGAACCACAGTCTAAAGGTGAGGCTCGGTAGCTCAGCAGGGCGAGATAAGGATCAGACTTGCTTTCTGTCACTTTCTTCAGTAGCTGCTTGAGAACTTGAACACCTTTCTCTGCCTTACCATTTGACTGAGCATACAAAGGACTGGATGTGATGTGCTGAAAGTCATAATGTGCTGCAAACTGTTGCCACTCCTTACAGTTGAAGCACGGACCATTGTCGCTAACGGCAACCCTGGGAATTCCATGTCTGGCGAAGATGGATTTCACATGCATTATGACACTGCTTGCTGTGGTGCTTGAGAGCAGCGCCATCTCAGGATAGTTAGAATAGTAGTCAATCACTATTAGATAGTCTTTACCATTTAAATGAAAACGGTCCATACCAACCTTTTGCCATGCTGCTGTTGGTATGTCAGCTACTATCATTGGTTCTTTTGTTTGTTTGTTTTGGTGTTTCTGACATGTCTCACATATGCCTATCATGTTCTCAATGTCCTTATTTATGCCAGGCCAATAAACCGTGTCTCTTGCTCTCCTTTTGCATTTTTCAATTCCGAGGTGTCCCTCATGAATCCTTTTGAGCATGTCTTGACGTAGAGCCTGTGGAATGACTATTCTGTTCTGTTTTAGTAATAGTCCACTTGCGACACTCAATTCTGACCTTATGTGAAAATATTTTGGACAGGAACCTTTTGGCCAACCATGATGAATGTTCTCTATTACTGTTTGTAATACTGTATCTTTTACTGTTTCTTCTGCTATTTGCTTTGATTTTGTGTCTGACACGGGCAGCGCAGCAGTGACCATACTCACATGAACATCCACGTCTTCTTCAGTAGAGCTCACATGACTCATTGTGGGTGCTCGGGATAGTGCATCTGCTAACACTATGTATTTGCCTGGTGTGTAGATCAGTTCAAAGTCATATCTTTGCCGCTTCATCATGAGTCGTTGAATCCTTGGAGACATCTCATTCAGGTTTTTTTTAATGATGGCAACCAGAGGGCTGTGGTCTGTCTCAACTGTGAAGGTGGGAAGTTCATATATGTAGCCATGAAACTTTTCTAGTCCAACTACCAAGCCTAGACATTCCTTTTCAATCTGGGCGTATCGACACTCAGTATCAGTCATAGACCTGGAGGCATAGGCAACAGGCTTCCAATCTTCACCCTCTGCTTGTAGCAAGACCGCACCTAGGCCATCTTTTGATGCATCCGTTGACACTTTGATTCTTTTTGTTGGGTCAAAGAAGGTGAGTACAGGTGTGGTTGTCAGCACTGTTTTGAGGTTTATCCACTCTTGTTCATGTCTTTCTGTCCATGCGAACTCATTTGTTTTATGTAGCAGGTCTCGCAGACAGGCTGTCTTGGCTGACAAGTTAAGAATGAACTTTCCAATGAAGTTTATCATCCCCATGATGCGTAGCACTCCTTTTTTGTCAGTGGGTCGGGGCATTTTGAGTATGGCGTTTACTTTTTCCATATCTGGCTCTATTCCTTTACCAGATAGATTATCTCCTAGGAAAGTGACTTCCTGGACGCCAAACTGACACTTGGCTTTGTTGAGCTTCAGTCCATTCCGGCGTATGCTCTGTAGCACTTTAGTCAGTCTCTCATTGTGTTCTTTCAGTGTGGAGCCCCAGATGATGATGTCATCAACATAGACCCGAACTCCTTCCAGACTTTCAATTATGTGTTCCATCGCTCTATGAAAGATTTCAGATGCAGATATTATCCCGAAAGGCATTCTGAGGAAACAATACCTGCCAAATGGTGTGTTGAAGGTACAGTATTTGGTGCTCTCTTCATCCAGTTTTAGTTGCCAAAATCCTTGTGAGGCATCGCGCTTTGTAAAGTATCTGGCACCTGACATTTCACTGGTGATTTCTTCTCGCTTGGGAATCTGGTAGTGTTCACGTTTTATGTTTGCATTTAAGTCCTTTGGATCCATGCATATTCTTAGATCATTGTTCTTTTTCTTTACACATACCATGGAGTTAACCCAGTCTGTTGGCTCTTCGACTTTCCTGATGACTCCTAGTGTGGTCATTCTGTCCAGTTCATTCTTGAGCCGGTCACGCAGGGGTGCTGGAACTCTTCGTGGAGCATGTACCACTGGCTGAGCATCCTGCTTTAGCTGGATTTTGTAAGTGAATGGTAGAACTCCAAATCCTTTGAACACATCCTGGAAATTATTCACTGCAAAATCCACCGAGTCATCTGGTCTGCTTATGGCACAGTTTATACAGTAGACTCTTTTGACCAGTTCTAAGTCCTCACAAGCTTTGTCACCTAGTAGTGAATCAAGCCTTTCAGCCACAACAGAAAACATGAGATAATGCACTTTGTCTTTGACTGTCACTTTAAGTCTGCATACACCTAAGCTATCTATTTTCTGTCCATTATAGTCCTTCAGTAGTACTGACTTTTTCTGTATTTTGGGCTTTTCTTTCATATTGTTAATGTCACTCATACTGATTAAGTTTGCTTTTGCCCCAGTGTCTAGTTTCAAGGTAACTAATGCTCCATTTACCTGCAGTGGGATCATCCATTTGTCCTCTTTTACTGCATTAACTTTATGTTCAGCATTGTCCATTTCTGAGGGCTGCACATTTTCTGTATCTTTTTTGATATCGTCACATGACACCATTCCTACAAAAAATGTCTCACTTAAATCAGTGTCCTCAATTACATTAACTCGTTGCCCTTTCTTAGTTTTTACTTTTGAAAAGCATTGTTTGGCAAAGTGATTCTTTCCATTACACTTTGTGCACATTTTTCCAAACGCTGGGCATTGTCTTAACTGGTGTTTGTAACCACAGCGTTTACAATTAAAAATTTCATCCTCCGATTGCTTTTCATTTCTGTTCTGCCCATGTTTCTTCCCCTTATAGGACACAGCACCGACAGCAGCATTATCACTCGTTACAATCGCATCATTATTGATTTCACTGAAAGTCTTCGTGTGCTTTCGAGCTAGCTCGCTGGCTTGGCATATTTTCACCGCATTTTCCAAATTTAGTTTGGTTTCTCTCAACAGACGTTCCCTGACTTTTTTATCATGAATACCAAACACAATCTGGTCACGAATCATGGATGATTTCAGCTCAGAGAAATTACATGTCTGTGCTTTCAGTTTCAGATCAGTTATAAAGCTATCAAAAGTCTCATTTTGTTGCTGTGTCCGAGAACGGAAGATGTATCTTTCATACGTCTCATTATTTTTAGGAGAGCAATGTGCATCAATTTTTTTTAGCACATCTTCTAATTTTTCTCTGTTCTCCGCTGGATTAAATACAAATGTATTAAATACCTCTATCGCCTGTGGGCCTGCAACCGTAAGCAGCAACGCTATCTTCCTTGCGTCTGGCTTCGTACCGAATCCGATGGCTGCAATGTAGAGTTCGAATTGTTGTTTAAAAGTCTGCCAGTTGTAGTCGATGTTTCCTGTGAGTTTCAAACGCTCTAGTGGCTTCAAATTCTCCATGTTGCTTTTCACAATTTTCAGCAGATCTTCACCACCCTGGTACCATCTTATGTTCATTAATAAATAGACATTCTTATTATGAACACAGCTAGCTTTTGCTAGTTACTTTATTGAGCACATGTGGACTGGTACAGTATCTGTAGAGGCTTCCATCTTGACTGCTGCCTTCTGGGTAGCCTAGTGCCTCATGGGTAATGTAGTCTTAATGTATATACAGCTGGGTAGTGTAGTCTTATACATACAGCTTTACAGCTCTACACAGCTCTGCGGCTCCACCTAGTGTCCACTATAGAATGACATGTTATTGATCATTACACCCACGATCTCCCGGAGCCCACTGCCCCCCTCCCCCAAAACAGCAATCTCTCCAATTCCCCGTGATCCCCCCCCCACCTTCCCCCGTGCGATCTTTCCCATACACCCCACCCCCCCCACAATATCTCAGGCCACCCCTCCCCATGATCTCCCGGACCACCCCCCAGCGATCCCTACACCTCCCCACGATCTCTCCCTCCCTCTCCACTGCACTCCGAGACCCCACCCCCTCCACAACCTCAGATCTTCTCGTTTGTCGGGTGCTGTCCCCAGCGGTCCCCAGGTGCTGCCTTATTGTGCAGGAATTTCCACCTGGCAGCCAGCCAACTTTTAATCTGTCTGGCTGTCAGGTGGGAAACCTCTAATGAGGTCCTGCCATTAAATTCGGCATTTCCAGGTTTCCCGGCCACTGACAGGTGCCCCGCCCCCTCCCCACCTACCTGTAAATACCGGAGCCAGTGTCTTTAAAATAGAACAATGTCCCTAGATGCTTTACATTTGTGGGTCAGTCCTGAGCAGGAATAGGAATGAGAATCAAGAAAAGTGGCCAAAGTTGTGGTTAAAGAGCTAGGTTATAAGGATGCTCCTGATGGTGGGGAGAGATGGAGCAAGATGGAAGGACTTAGGGTGAGAGTTCCAGAGTTTGGGGGCAAGGTGTCTGAAGAATCTTCCAATAATGCTACAGTAAAGAGAGAGGGAAATAGAAATCCAAGGGCGGGGCAACAACAACTGAAGGGGAGAATCAAAATAAACACATAAACTTCCAAACTTATCAGATAACTTGATCAAAGAAAGTTATATAGCTATTAAAACAACAACTGGCATTTATATGGCGCTTTCAACAAAGTAAAATGTCCCATGGCCCTTCACTGGAGTATTATCAAACAAAATTTGAACCTGAGCCAGATAAGGAGATATTAGGACAGGGCTTGGTCAAAGTGGTAGGTTTAAAGAAGCATCTCAAAGGTGGAGAGAGAGAGAGGCGGAGAGGTTTAGGGAGAGAATTCCAGAGTTTAGGGCCTAGGCAGCTGAAGGCACGGCCGCCAATGGTGGAGCGAAGAAAATCAGGGACGTGCAAGAGGCCAGAATTGGAGGAGCACAGAGATCTCGGAGGGTTCTAGGGCTGGAGGAGGTTACAGAGATAGGGAGGGGCGAGGCCATGGAGGGATTTGAAAACAAGGATGAGAATTTTGATATTGAGGTGTTGCCGGACCGGGAGCCAATGTAGGTCAGTGAGCACAGGGGTGATGGGTTAATGGGACTTGGTGTGAGTTAGGATACGGGCCGCAGCGTTTTGGATGAGCTAATGTTTACAGAGGGTGGAAGGCAGGCCAGGAGATCATTGGAATGGTCAAGTCTGGAAGGGGCAGATACGGGCAATGTTACGGAGGTGGAAATAGAGGCCTAGAAATTGGGTTGTGGGTTCGCCAGGGCTGTAGCGCCAGAAATTTTGCGCCAGCGTTAATGCGGTAGCGCCCGACGAAAATTCGGTTGCGCCGGGCCCAGACGGCGGCGGGCGCTAAAGGAGGGTTTTAGCGCCTCAAAACGGGCGTTCAATTGGGTTTTCCGGCGCTAATCCCCCGCTGTGGCACCCGATGCGGTGCGGCAGGCTGGGGAACTGCAGGCCTCCTCCTTCTGTTAAGGAGGAGCTGCCTGCAGCCGACAACTGACCGGCGGATTCCCCCGACATCTGAGCCCGGCACCTCGGGGAAGTGCCGGGCTCGCAGCACACACACATCAGGGCCGCGGGGGGGGTGATGCAGGAGTCCGGGAAGGGAGGTGCGGGCAGGCGGCCGCCGGGAACGCGGCCGGCCGCCGCTCCACCTTTATGCGCCGGCGCAAAGGCGTGTAAGAACCCTTTCCACAATCGTTGGTTGCGCCTGCCACGGGCGAGGCGGGCGCAACTGAATTTGGGCTTGGGGCCGGGTTACCACGGCAACCGGGACGCTGCGCACACCGATGACGTCATCGGTGCCGGCGCAGCGCTACCGGCTAACGCCGATGGTAAGGCCCAAGTCAATTTCAGAAACGGCTATAATTCCAGCGCAATGCCCTCCAGCGCCGCTAATTGGGCGCTAACCCCACTCAATTTCTAGGCCAGAGTGTCTTGGTGATGGAGAGGATATGGGGTTGGAAGCTCAGCTCAGGAACAAATAGGATGCCTAGGTTGCGAACGGTTTGGTTCAGCCTCAGACAGTGACCAGGGAGAGATAGTAAAAAGTACAATTTTTGAATATTAAAAGTTTATTCAATTGCCCACCAGGTTTTGAATCTAACAGTCTGGTTTTGAGGGTTGCTGACCAATGATATAGGGGAATGAAAAGCGAACATTGACTCCTGTATTTTTTAAAAACATGTATTCACAAGTGGGTGGGCCCATCTTGCATTCACATATGTACGAGTAGATTCTTTAATAGGCACGAAGCAGCCAGTTTCACACTTAGTCGTTGATGTGAGCACAGTCGGAAATACTCACAAATACCGTGCACGCTCCGACCAGGATCAACGGGTACCCCAGCTGAAGAGGATGCCAAAGGTAAGTTCCTCTTTGTTTTTGTGAAGCCTGGAACTCTGTCGCCCCGTCTCCACCCCCACCCAAACATTGGGCACCCCCACCCCCACCTCACAGACCTATCTTCTGGAGGCCAAGTGGGCCGATATTGCGGCAGCCCAGAGTCGACAGGCTGATCTCCGGGGTGCCCAAACTCCATCCACAGCTCTCCATCCCAGAGGGCCAGAGCAAGATTTGCAGTGTGACCTGTTGGTATTGCAGAGCTCACTGGATCATTATTATATGCTGTAGCTATATCTTACCTTCTGATAGTTACACCTTGGGGCATAGTACAGGTACACTATCCCTTATCCGAAAGCCTTGAGACCAGCTGAGTTTCGGTTTTCGGAATTTTTCGGATTTCAGAAGGTATTATTATAAGACTGGGAAATGTGTATTTAATATAAATTTTTAAAGTTCAGGCTACCTCTTGCGATTGTTCCGTGTCTCATTCCCCTTCCTGCTTCTCTGGAAAGCCGGATATCGGCTGACTCCTACTAAGCTGGCCCGCAAATCAGGTCGGGGGTCAGGTGGGGGGGGGGGAAAAGAATATCAGATGGGCCGCGGTTCAGGTCGGGGGGGGTCCGGGGGGGTCGGGGTCGGGGGGGGGAGAAAAGAATGTCGGACGGGCCGCGGTTCGGGTCGGGTGGGGTCGGGTGGGGGGGGAGAAAAGAATATCAGACGGGCCACGGTTCGGGTCGGGTCGGGGGGAGAAAAGAATATCGGACGGGCCGCTGCAGCTATCGGACCGGCCGCTGTATTGTTGGGTTCACTCTCCCGGTACCTCCTTCACACTGCCCAGCTCGGCCTGCAATCTCCTACCCAGGAGGGAACTCTGTGACCCTCTGCCCTGCTCAGCGTAAGTCGTGCGCCACTCTGGTCATGTCGTGCGCACGACTTACGCTGAACGAAAAAACTTTCAGTTTTTAGAGGTTTGCGGTTTTCGGAAGTTCGGATAAAGGATAGTCTACCTGTATTATCATTTGCCCTGCTGGCACAGTTTGAGTGCCAGATTGGGTTCTCTAGAGGATGTGGGCAAAATCAAACCTACCAACCCGCTTCCTCTCCCACAAAAGGCAGCAGATGTTAGCTCAATTAAGAATTTTTAAATCTGAGATCAATAGATTATTGCTAACCAAGGGTATCGAGGGATATGGAGCCAAGGTAGGTGAATGGAGTTAGCCGTGATCTCGTTGGATGGTGGAACAGGCCCGAGGGGCTGAATGGCCTACTCCTGTTTCTATAGGCTGGATTTTACCAGCCCTGAGGAGGCGGGTTTGGAGGCGGGACTGCCGGGAAAATGGCAGAAATTGGGAGCGGGTGCAGAGATAGTGGGTGCATTGGTTGCAATACACCAAAATTCCCTGGACTCTGGAGAGGTGCCAGCGGAAAGGAGGGAGACAGAAAGCAGGAAACTATAGACCAGTTAGCCTAACATCTGTCGTTGGGAAAATGCTGGAGTCCTTCATTAAGGAAACAGTAGCAGGGCATTTGGAAAATCATAATGCAGTCCAGCAGGCTATCTTGGATCTGGTACTGTGTAATGAGACAGAATTAATAAATGATCTCATAGTAAAGGATCCTCTAGGAAAGAGTGACATAGCATGGTTGAATTTCAAATTCAGTTAGAGGGTGAGAAAGTTGTATCTCAAACCAGTGTCCTGATCTTAAACAAAGGCAATTACAATGGCATGAGGAGAGAACTGGCTATAGTGGACTGGAAAAATAAATTAAAGGGTAAGACAGTTGAAATGCAGTGGCGGACATTTAAGGAGATATTTCATAACTCTCAACAAACATATATTCCAGTGAGAAAGAAAGATTTTAAGAGAAGGGAGCACCATCCGTGGCTAACTAAGGAAGTAAAGGATGGTATCAAATTGAAAACGAAGGCATACAATGTTGCCAAGATTGGTGGGAGACCAGAGGATTGGGGAATTTTTAAAAACCAGCAAAGGATGATTAAAAAAATAATAAAGAGAGAGAAGATGAATTGTGAGAGTAAACTGACAAGAAATATTAAAACAGATAGTAAGAGCTTCTACAGGTATATAAAAAGGAAGAGAGTAGCTAAAGTAAATGTTGGTCCCTTAGAGGATGAGACTGGGGAATTAATAATGGGGAATGGGGAAATGGCAGAGACTCTGAACAAATATTTGTATTTGTCTTCACGGTAGAAGACACTAACAACATCCCAATAATGGATAATCAAGGGGCCACAGGGAGGGGGGAGCTAAAGACAATCACTATCACTAAGGAAAAAGTACTTGGTAAAATAATGGGACTAAAAGACGACAAGTCCCCTGGACCAGATGGCCTGCATCCCAGGGTCTTAAAAGAAGTGGCTGCAGAGATAGTGGATGCATTGGTTGCAATACACCAAAATTCCCTGGACTCTGGAGAGGTCCCAGTGGATTGGAAAACCACAAATGTAACACCCCTATTTAAGAAAGGAGGGAGACAGAAAGCAGGAAACTATAGACCAGTTAACCTAACATCTGTCGTTGGGAAAATGCTGGAGTCCTTCATTAAGGAAGCAGTAGGTGGGCATTTGGAAAATCATAATGCAGTCCAGCAGAGGCAGCAGTTTTATGAAAGGGAAATCATGTTTAACAAATTTGCTGGAGTTCTTTGAGGATGTAACGAGCAGGGTGGATAAGGGTGAGCCAGTGGATGTGGTGTATTTGGATTTCCAGAAGGCATTCGATAAGGTGCCACATAAAAGGTTACTGCATAAGATAAGAGCTCACAGAGTTGGGGGTAATATATTAGCATGGATAGAGAATTGGCTAACTAACAGAAAGCAGAGAGTCGGAATAAATGGGTCATTTTCCGGTTGGCAAACGGTAACTAGTGGGGTGCCACAGGGATCGGTGCTGGGGCCTCAACTATTTACAATCTACATTAATGACTTGGATGAAGGGACCGAGTGTAATGTAGCCAAGTTTGCGGATGATACAAAGATGGGAAAGCAAGTTGTGTAGAGGACTCAAAGAATCTGCAAAGGGATATAGACAGGCTAAGTGAGTGGGCAAACATTTGGCAGATGGAGTATAATGTGGGAAAGTGCGAGGTTATCCACTTCGGCAGAAAAAATAAAAAAGCAAATTATTATTTAAATGGAGAGAGATTACAAAATGCTACAGTTCAGAGGGACCTGGGGATCCTTGTGCATGAAACACAAAAAGTTAGCATGCAGGTACAGCAAGTAATCAAAAAGGCAAATGGAATGTTGGCCTTTATTTCAAAGGGGTTGGAGTATAAAAGCAGGGAGGTTCTGCTACAACTGTACAGGGTATTGATGAGACCACACCTTGAGTACTAAGTACAGTTTTGGTCTCCTTATTTAAGGAAGGATATACAGGTAGACTATCCTTTATCCGAACTTCCGAAAACCGAAAACCTCTAAAAACCGAAAGTTTTTTCGTTCAGTGTAAGTCGTGCGCACAACATGACCAGAGTGGCGCACGACTTACGCTGAGCAGGGCAGAGGGTCACAGAGTTCCCTCCTGGGTAGGAGATTGCAGGCCGAGCCGGGCAGCGTGAAGGAGGTATACCGGGAGAGTGAACCCAACAATACAGCGGCCCGTCCGATAGCTGCAGCGGCCCGTCCGATATTCTTTTCTCCCCCCGACCCAACCCGAACCGAACCACGGCCCGTCCGATATTCTTTTCTCCCGACCCGACCCCCGACCCGAACCGCGGCCCGTCCGATATTCTTTTCTCCCCCCCGACCCCCCCCCGCCGGACACCCCCGGACACCCCCACCGACCTGAACTGCGGCCCATCCGATATTCTTTTCTCCCCCCCGACCCCCGACCCGAACCGCGGCCCGTCCGGTATTCTTTTCTCCCCCCCAACCACCCCCCCCGGAACCCCCCCGACCTGAACCGCGGCCCGTCCGATATTCTTTTCTCCTCCCCACCCGACCCCCGACCTGATTTGCGGGCCAGCTTAGTAGGAGTCAGCCGATATCCGGCTTTCCAGAGAAGCAGGAAGGGGAATGAGACACGGAACAGTCGCAAGAGGTAGCCTGAACTTTTAAAATTTATATTAATTTTATAAATTTCCCAGTCTTATAATAATACCTTCTGAAATCCGAAAAATTCCGAAAACCGAAACTCAGCTGGTCCCAAGGCTTTCGGATAAAGGATAGTCTACCTGTACTTGCATTGGAGGCAGTTCAGAGACGATTCACTCGGTTAATTCCAGAGATGAGGGGGTTGACTTATGAAGAAAGGTTGAGCAGGTTGGGCCTATACTCATTGGAATTTAGAAGAATGAGAGGTGATCTTATTGAAACATATAAGATACTGAGGGGGCTCGACAAGGTAGATGCAGAGAGGATGTTTCCCCTCGTGGGGAAATCTAGAACTCGGGGGCACAGTTTTAGAATAAAGGGTCGCCCTTTTAGAACTGAGATGAGGAGGAATTTCTTCTCACAGAGGGTCGTAAATTTGTGGCATTCTCTGCCCCAGAGAGCTGTGGAGGCTGGGTCATTAAATACATTTAAGGTGGAGATAGACAGATTTTTGCAAGATAAGGGAGTGAAGGGTTATGGGGAGCGGGCAGGGAAGTGGCTTTGAGCCCAAGATCAGCCATGATCTTATTGAATGGCGGAGCAGGCTCGAGGGGCCAAGTGGCCTATTCCTGCTCCTATTTCTTATGTTCTTATGTTCTAAAAGGCAGCTGTATTTCATGACATTTACAACTCCCACGGTTGCCATGGCTACATCACATTTACAGGTCATTAAGGCTCGGGGACAGATGTTCAAGCTCTGCTGATTTTAGATTGTGATTGAATTAAATTAAATGTGTTTTGAAATACTTATCACTGGGGATATTGAAATCCTGTATCAAAAATGGCATTAAGATAATATGTACTGTAGTTTTATAAATGGATTTAGATAGTCAGATGTATATTTAGGTTCAGCTTTGAATGCTCACCTTTTTTCCATTGACCATAGCACAAAGCTAATGCCGATATTAAAAGATCACAAAAATTATTACCTACTCATCAGTGGGGTTAAATAACCAAAGGACTTTGTCATTTGGAGCGGACTGAATTAAATCCGTGAGCCTGGCTGTGTTACATACAGTTACATGGAGGTCTACAGGATATACTTGCTCTCGAGGCAGTTCAGAGAAGGTTCACTCGTTTAATTCCAGAGATGAGGGGGTTGACTTATGAGGAAAGTTTGAGTAGGTTGGGCCTCTACTCATTGGAATTCAGAAGAATGAGAGGCGATCTTATCGAAACATATAAGATTGTGAGGGGGCTTGATCGGGTGGATGCGGTGAGGATGTTTCCACTGATGGGTGAGACTAGAACTAGGGGGCATAATCTTAGAATAAGGGGCTGCCCTTTCAAAACTGAGATGAGGAGAAACTTCTTCACTCAGAGGGTAGTAAATCTATGGAATTTGCTACCTCAGAGAGCTGTGGAAGCTGCGACATTAAATAAATTTAAAACGGAGATAGACAGTTTCCTAGCAGATAAGGGAATTAGGGGTTACGGGGAGAGGGCAGGGAAGTGGACGTGAGTCTAGGTTCGGATCAGCCATGATCCTATTGAATGGCGGAGCAGGCCCGAGGGGCCGTATGGCCTAGTCCTGCTCCTACTTCTTATGTTCTTATAGAAACAGGCCATTCGGCCCAACTGGTCAATGCTGGTGTTTACGCTCCACATGAGCCGACTCCCACCAAGACTGGGAATCAAGCTTAGAAATGTAATTAGTATTTAAAATGGTGTAGTGGGTGCCCCTTGATGGCTCACTTGGAACATTCACTGCCCACAGTGAAACTGAAAACCATTCATTGGCTGTGAAACGCCTGAGGATGTGGGGAGGCTTCACTGACTGAGCTATATAAAGCAGGAAGGTCCCAGGTTCAACCTCTAGTTTGTGGTGAGTTAGTTAGTTGACCTCAGCCAGGGCATCAGAGAGCATCAACAGTGGGCCTCGCACACCTGGGCTGGAGAGATGACAACTGAGCCTGGATTCCCGCACCTGATAGCTACAGGAAACTTTGGTTTATCCGGAGGTTAACTGTCCGGAATGCTCGAGCCACCGGCAAAAATTAGGAGCCGTTTCGTTAGGTTTTTTTTCTTTTCGTTGCTTTTTTCTCAACAATCAAGCTCTGCAAGGTCTCGCTAAAGCTGTTGCTAAGCTACAGAGACGCTTGCAAGGTACAGCCGACTGTTTAGAAGCACAGGGTTTGTTGCCAGATACGGAGCTCAAAATCTCCGTATGTTTCAACATTAGCGCTGGTTTGTCCGGCAGTTTTGATGGGACGGCAACAGCTCGGTCCCGTCGGTGCCGGATAGCACAAAGTTTCCTGTATCTAGCGACATCTGCTGTAAAGTGCTTGCCCAATGAGGATAGACTTAAGTTTGGGTATGACGTCATTCGTAGCCTGCCGACACTCACTGGATTGTAAAGTATGTCCATACGGGCGAGGTCCGAGATGGCAGCTGGCCCGTAGGGAGCTGTAGCCAATCATGAGTTTGAGAAGAAGGGGGAAATGAAAAAAGGAAGGAAATATTCATTAAAACATAACTATTTACAGTTTGGCAGAGTACTGTGCACATGTCAATGACTGACTAGTACAGTATTGTACTTGTGTCTTGTTAGAGTGTAGTATCATCTCCTGACCATAGAGAGGCACTGTGCATCATTTGATAAAATATCAAACAACCCCAGTCCACGAGAACTTGGTTATCATCTCAAGGCTAACACTGAGTTATTGCATTTTGTGCTTATTATTCTTTGCTAATACTAAAAATGTCATAACAGTGCTACAACTTCATTAACTTAAAATATACAAAAGATGATGGAACCACAAAGTGACCTTGAGAGGAATGAAGCAGTACAAATTGTATTTGTTCCCTCTGTTCCCCCACATTAGTTTAAAAAATCTAGAAAATAAAAAACTGACCATGAAGCTGTCAGATTGTCATAAAAACTCAACTGGTTCACTAATGTCCGTTAGGGAAGGTAACCCGCTGACCTTACCCAATCTGGCCTATATGTGACTCCAGTTCCACATCAACATGGTTGATGCTTAACTGTCCTCTGAGGTGGCCAAGGAAGCCACTCAGTTGTATCAAACTGCTACACTGCGGTTCAAGAAGGCAGCCCACTGTCACCTTCTCAGGGCAACTAGAGATGGTCAATAAATGCTGGACTTGCCAATGACGCACACACCCCGTGAATGAATTTTAACAAAAGACTGTCCCGAGGAGACGCCAAGCAGAAGCTCAGGCACCTTGTCAGAGGGAATAAAGAAAATAGGCAGGTAGATTACCCAGAGCCATATACTTGCCATGGGGGAATCAGGAAAGGCCTGGCAACAGGTTACTTACCTCCCCTCTCTGCTGTGGAATGATCCAGAAGTGCCTGAAGATGCAAGAAAATTAAGGGGGATAGAAAAGGAAATGTTGGTAACATAGCTGAAAAAAGACAGCATCTTTGAATTAAAATCTTGCAGGTGAAATTCATCATGTTGATCATTTTAGTCAGTGAAAGGGCTGGAGCAACTCTACATGACATTTTCTGTTTTGTATTCAACAAAATGTTCTATGAGTGGATTTTCAACCTCTTTTGTTTTGGAGGTGAAGTATTGTGGAGAGAGCTTTAAGGTACCCACAATCTTTTCTTTGGATCTGTGATATTCACTGGTTATATGAAAGGAAGGAAGGAACTTGCATTTATATAGCGCCTTTCACGACCTCAGGATGTCCCAAAGTGCTTTACAGCCAACACAGTACTTTTGAAGTGTAGTCACTGTTTTAATGTAGGAAACGCAGCAGCAATTTACACACAGCAAGGTCCCACAAACAATAGCGTGATAATGACCAGACAATCTGTTTTTAGTGATGTTGGTTGAAGGATAAATATTGCCCAGGACACCCAGAGACCTCCCCTGCTCGTCTTCTAAGTAGTGGCACGGGATCTTTTACGCCCACCTGTTTAACGTCTCATCTGAAAGACGGCACCTCTGACAGTCCAGCACACCCTCAGTACTACACTGAAGTGTCAACCTAGCTTATGTGTTCAAGTCTCTAGAGTGGAACTCAAATCCACAACCTTCTGACTCAGAGGCAAGAGTGTGACCACTGATCCACAGCTGACACAAAGTAGCACAGAGTCATAAGGCAGAAAGACAATCATGTTAAGGGTGAAGCAAATGCAAACCATCACTCACAGTATGGCCAGACTCTGCCCATTCGGCATTCCTTTCATAACTGGCACTTTGTTCAGACATCTTTGGGGAAATAGAATTTGTAACAGTATTGACAAGAGAAAGAAAAGCCCATCCATCGGTAAAGACCGTTACCTCATGCATAAAGAGGTTCTGTACAATACCTGACCACAAGGATGATTGATGATATTGGAGCTTTCTTGGTTAATCCACCATCCAGTGAGTTGCACTTAATATTGATCCTCTCCACCTACACTTGTTTGTTTGTCTTATAGACGTTTACCACTTGTTCTAACAGTGCCATCTGAGACCCATAAAACATTGCAGTATAAATACAGATAAAGCCAGATCCCTGACTAAAACAAGCGTCAGACATACATGTAGCTTGTGCTAAATACGACAGTGTAATATTTTATTTAAAGCTCATACAATCTTGCAGCTAAGACATTTTGTGTGTAATAATAATGAAAAATCATTTTGAGACAGTTAAAAATGAGTAATGTTCATGTTTTCTAGGTATCGATCCTGGGGCAGTGTGGCAGTATGGCTCTTTACCAGTGTATTATCTGCATCAATGGGCATTTGTCTGCTGTACATTGATACAACTTACTACGAAGCTAAGAAACTTCTACAGACCTCCCTCTGTTTGCCACTTGATCTCTACATGAGAGAAATGTATTAATGCTTCACGGTACAGGAGGAAACCTGCTCCCAGTGGAATATTTTCAAACTCAGAGGTTGCACTTTATTTTCAAGGAAATGCTTTCTCCATTCTATTAATGAAGCTTATAAGCACTCACTAACTACAGTGCCGTGTTTGCGTGTGTGTGTGTAATGAATACTGATAGGATGATCTCATCTGCATAGGTGAAATCGAAGTAATAGAATTACATGGAATTTTTACATAGAATTACATAGAGTCTACAGCACAGAAGCAGGCCATTCGTCACAACTGGTCAATGCCGGTGTTTATATTCCACATGTAATTCAACGGCATTATTGTCGAATCCCCCACCATCAACATCCTAGGGGTCATCATTGACCAGAAAATTAACTGGACCAGCCACATAAATGCTGTGGCTACACGAGCAGGTCAGAGACTGGGTATTCTGTGGCGAATGATTCACCTGCTGACTCCCCAAAGCTTTTCCAGCATCTACAAGGCACAAGTCAGGAGTTTGATTAAATACTCTCCACTTGCCTGGATGAGTGCAGCTCCAACAACACTCAAGAAGCTCAACACCATCCAAGACAAAGCAGGCCCACATGATTGGCATCCCATTCACCACCCTAAACATTCACTCCCTCCACCACCGGCACACCGTGTCTGCAGTGCGCACCATCTACAAGATGCACTGCAGAAACTCGGCAAGGCTTCTTCGGCAGCACCTCCCAAACCCGTGACCTCTACCACCTAGGACAAGGGCAGCAGGCGCATGGGAACACCACCACCTCCAAGTTCCCCTCCAAGTCACACACCATCCTGACTTAGAAATATATCGCCATTCCTTCATCGTCGCTGGGTCAAAATCCTGAAACTCCCTCCCTAACAGCACTGTGGGAGCACCTTCACCACACGGACTGCAGAGGTTCAAGGAGGTGGCTCACCACCACCTTCTCGAGGGCAACTAGGGATGGGCAATAAATGCTGGCCTTGCCAACAAAGCCCACATCCCATGAATGAATAAAACAAAAATGTGCCTCTTCCATCTCTAATTACCTCTTCCCACCCTGCCCCCCTCCCAGTATCCCTCTATTCCCTTCTCCCCCGTGCATGCATCAAGCCTTCTCTTAGATGCATCAATGCTTTCTGCTTCAATCACTTTATCTGGCAACGAGTTCCACATTCTCGCCACTCTCTGTGTAATTCTGTGAAAATATAAGTTGACTTTAAGACCATTCAGAGTGCAGCATTACGGTTATCATAAGTTTACATATACATCCTGATTACTGGGAGACCCATTTTATACTCATGCCAAACATTTTGCTAACATTAACAACTGGAGGAAAATATATTCCATTGTTTGCTTAGCGACAGACCACGACATCAAAGAGCACCATTGTGACCGCTTCCAGTAATGAGAAGTCTAGTGACAGTTATTTCAGCAACAGGTCTCTATCCACTAATCCATCAGGAGACCTGACCTACTTTTTCATTAATGTCTCTGTCCAAGTACTAAAGAGGAATTTCAACAAGTGCCACTAACAGTCAAAGTGTGCACTTCCCTGCCCTGGCCCTGACCATAATTAGAAGAAAGCCCAAGGATATTTTTCTGAGATTGGCAATATGTTGTCCTCTAGAATGGTATTCATTGATAATGTATAGGTCACAGCATGTGTGCCACTATTTTAGAATCTTATTGTTTTTGCATCGGTGAAGATTTACAAATGCTGACTCCTTTAATAATTGTCAGAAGTGGAATTCCTATCCCACGAATAATGGGACGGATTAAACAATGCTGCTTAGCATGCTATCAAACAGCATTAGCAACATGGATTGCAGCACTCTTGCTATCTACTGGTACTGTTCTGGGAATAAATTGGACCCCATTGCTTTTTAACTACTTCAAAACATATGCTAATGTTTGGAACATTTTATCAAACATACGTGAAGGTTAAAAATGTTTCTGCTCAGTTGGAAAATATTATTTTTGTTCTATGAATTATTCTCTGCCTATTTACAAAACTACACATTCTACTTTATGTAACAAAAGCAAAATACTGCTGATGCTGGAAGTCTGAAATAAAAACAGAAAATGCCGGAAATACTCAGCAGGTCAGGCAGCATCTGTGGAGAGAGAAACAGAGTTAACGTTTCAGATCGAGAACTTCTGATGAAAGGTCATCGACCTGAAGTGTTAACTCTGTTTCGCTCTCCACAGGTGCTGCCTGACCTATTTCATGTAATATTAATTTGGCCATTCAATACAAAATGTTTGTGCTGGTTCTGAGTTCTTTTTCTCATTTTCAGTATAAATCTAATTTTAAAATGCCACTATCTCTTCACCAGTACTGTCCATATTGATCCATGTAAGTGCATCACATTGGAACCTTCCCCAGCCTTACCCTTGGAGGGGCTTCACACATTCTTTCAAGGCGGCTGAATTGCACATGTGAATATTAACAGCATTCATCCATTTAAACAAAGGAATAACAAAGATATTTTAATATTAACATTAATATCTATAGAAAAAAAGCAATTTGTAACCCATTATTAATTGTGTGGAATCTTTGTAACTTTTTACTTCAACTTAGTAAATTGCCTGTAGTGTTGCCGACAGTCAGTTGATGAACATAAGGTTTTTTTTATACACAAGGTGGCAACAGAGTTTGAAGAGAGAATTCAAAAACTCACTCCACAGACCCTCTTCGTGTCCAGAACCAGAAACTACATTGTGACAACTGACCTTAGAAACATTGAATGGGAAACGTTGACATGGCAATTTCTAATGGTAAATGTTGACCGAAAAATGTGACACAAACCATGACAACTGGAAATAAGGTTTGCGTACGGGGAGTGCAAGATTTGTATTAAAATACTAGTGTATCTCCGTGGCTTTGCCCACAGATAGTTCGGACAAAGCGAATTTCCCTCAGAGTGCATGAAGCGAGGCTGCTGGTGAAGGTATGGGACTGCTGGAGCGCCATCTAGTGGTAGAAGTGTGCAACTGCAGGTGTGACTGTGTCACAGAAAGGTGATGCTCAAATAATAAAAATGCAACAGCCCTCGCAAATACAGTATATTTCATGTATGACCACAGCATCCACCCTAAACATTTAAATGCCAGGCTCAGAGGTACAAGCCAGGTGCAGTTGAAGTCCTGCCCCATAGTACTTTCACCAGTTGAACAGTAGTACAGGAAATTAGAGCTGCATATATTTTATCACATAGAAATATGTTCATGTAATTTGAGACCAATTTCTTTTTAAACTTTCTCTGTGAGCAACACCACAGGACCACCACTGTATACACCCAAAGACTACAACAACACATTTAGTTAGAGCCTTTAAGAAGAAAAACATTCCAAGGCGCTTGACAGAAGCATAATCAGACAAAAATTGATGCTGAGCCAAAGGAGGAGATATTAGGAGGGGTAACTAAAAGCTAGGTCAAAGAGATAGGTTTTAAGGAGGGTTATATTAAATCAAAAGTATGATTCCTGTAAAAAGTATTTAAAAAATAAAATCAGTTGCCTATTAAAAAGAAATCGTGGCAGTGCGACTGCAGATATCTGTTACGGTTTTCTTTGAAAAATATGCATAAAATAAAGCAGGGCCTGGGCTAAAAGATCCAGCGGGTTTAGGGAGGGAGTCACGCAGTATGCAAAGGGCGGGGTGCAGCCAGTGGGGGACGTTTGCAGTTGTCGCCTGGGATGGCTGCACCAAGAGATGGGATCGCAGCTGTGGTCACAGTGGGCACAGCCAGGACATGTCTGAACAGAGAGGAGAGCCATTGTGGGTCGGGGGCTTAGCTGGGCGCTGGCTGCGTGAGACATCAGCCCATGAACCGGTGGCTACATTTTCTTTTAAATAGAGACTGGTGCTCGTGGGATCAGGTGCAAGATATCAGCCACATCACACAACGGGGGGGCGTCGGGTGGTGACGGAGATTACGGTAGCATGGGTTGGACAGCATAAAAAGGAAAGAAAGACTTGCATTTATATAGCAACTTTCGCAACCTCAGGTCATCCCAAAGCGCTTTACAGCCAATGAAGTACTTTTGAAGTGTCGTTACTGTTGTAATGGAAATGCGGCACAGCAAGCTCCCGCAAGCTATGATAATGATAGGGGATAACTCCCCTGCTCTTCTTCAAAATAGTGCCATAGGATCTCTTACGTCCATCTGAGAGAGCAAACGGGTCCTCAGTTTAACGCCTCATTCGAAAGATAGCACCTCCAACAGTGCAGTACTCGCTCAGCTTTGCACTGACGTGTTAGCCTAGATATTCTGCTCATATCTCTGGAGTGGGACTTGAACCCACAACCTTATCACCTGGGCTGGGATGGAGGCAATGGGACACAAGTCAGTGACAAAACAGCAACTAGGAATGGGCAATAAATACGGCCTTGCTAGTGTCACCCACATCCTGAGAACAAACTTTAAAAATGATTCGAGGTACAGGCACAACACTGCAGCACAGTCTGGTAATACAGCTTCTGAAGCTGCACAGAACTAAGAGTTACTAATATGTTTTTCCATCGTTTGCCCTGCTGTTGATTGACAGTGTCTTGTAATGGTACTAAGCATGTTACCTACTGAGACAGCATCCACGCTAAGGGAACATTTAATCATTCATCGTTTTTCCCAGAACTTGCTTCAATAAGCCAGATGATAAGTATTATATGAGCTGGACTGTTTGTGCTCTTTCAGCAGCTTGATATATGGTAGCATAAATGTCAACTCATTTATTAAAATGCGAAACCTGAAGTGTAAATGACATCTGATAAAGTTGACTGTGCAGACTTTAATAATGGAGCGGTGAAGATTCTTGTATCTTCAAAGTGTGTGACAGTAATGGCAAAGAGAGCTGCTCAAAGTGAATCTCACAAAGTGCAACTTTATGTGGCCTACTTTCAGACTTTACTCCTTTCAGATTTAAAAAAGAGAAATGGCAAGAGAGGTTTTCCTATGAATTTTGTCTGAGAGATTATTGATTTTTAAACTCAAATGTCACTTTCAGATTCAGCAGAGTACCAGCTTGGTATGATATGCATCACAACCGAAGTGTCTTCAGAACAAATCTGTAAGGGGTGGGGGAAGCTTTGAAGCTTTAGAAATATGTTTGATGATTATTTACTTAGGGTTCACCCCAACCTTTTTGTAAATGCCATGTGATTAGTCGAAACAGACATCTGTATTTATTCATCTAGATCTTAAGACTTTCTGGCCCCGCTCCCTCCACTGTTGGGGGGAAAAATTTGGTTGCTTTGTGCCTCCCGTTAGCACCCTGGGTGCTAATGGGGCGCAAAGCAACTAGCGCCCGGGTGCGGCGATGTTTGCGCTGCTCGCGAAATTGATCAGACATTTTGCGGCGGCGCTAAACACTACTGCCACGATTTCCTGCGCCCGCAGATCGTGACGTCAGTCGAGCGTGCAACGCTCCGGTAGTGCCCAGACCGGATATTGAGTGGCACCCCCTGCCTTTCCGCTCGCCACTAGCAACGATAGGTTGAGGGGAACATTTTGCAGTTGGGAAGGGACTGGGGGAGCGCTATTTAAAGGCAACCGCTTCCTGCCTTTTATTGTCAGCGACATTTTTGCACCATGCATTCTGAGAGAGAGAGAGAGAGAGAGACTTCTGGAGAGATTCAACGCTGTGTGAAGGAGTTTTGGGTGACTGAGCAGCACTTTGCAGCTTCATTTTGATTTGACCTTCTTTGCATCGATTTAGAAGAGACTATGGGGGCTGCACTCTGAGCTCTTTGCCTGGGCCTCTCCATTGTTCTTTCCAACAGATTTGATGTACAGGTCTCTCCAGGCCGAGAGTCAAGGCTGCAATGAGCAGGGTGTGGATGGAGAGCAAGATCGACCCTCCCCTTTAAGAACTGGCCGGCGCCAGTGTGTCTGTGTTCCATTGTTAACTGACATCACATGAGCTTCGCCAGCGCTCTGAGGTAGCGCCTCGCTCCTCGGTGTTAGCGCCTTAAGAGAGGTGTGAAGCACCTGATTTAGCACTTCAATCAACTCCGGGGGTGATATAAGCCAAGTTTACAGTTGGAGGCGATAATTAGTGCCAGGCACTAAACTTTGCACCTGACCGATAATTGCACCCCAAACAGGGCGATACCGAATTTCTCCCCCTTGGTGTCTTATTATAAACACCATTATTTCAGAGTTGTTTGAAGGTTTAGTTCATCGGGGAATGGTGTGTAGTTAGAAATAAGATGTGAAGATTTATAGAAAAGAGCAACAGTCCTTCGCCAACCAACACAGATTAACTGGTCAATCATCGTTGCTGTTTGTGGGATCTTGCTGTGTGAAAAATAGATGTCACTTTTGCTTACATTGCCAACAGTTACTGTATTTAAAAGTAACATTGAATGTGAAGTGCTTTGAAATATTTCTGATAGATGGGATAAGATGTTATATAAATGCAAGTCTTTTTATTTTCAATTTAAATGTTCCAACGGTGAAGGGTATATTTTGTTAAGCTGCATACTGTTGTCACATATTTGTGTAGGCTTTTCAATCTTCCCTGTCATGCATAAAAAATGTACATTGTCCAGCATTATACTTGAAGGATTGAATCACCTAGCCCTAAGGTGCTATGCCACTGACTGGTAGGATCTGGGTTTCCACCTAAGATTACACACGTAATGACTTTGTTACTTTGACCCTGTTGTCACAAGGTGCTGAGTGGAGGTGAGTTAGTTCCCCACATGGAGGGAAACAGAGTCTGATGCGGAATCACCCTGAGCTACTCTAGCCCACTTCCCAGTGAATGGTTTTAGAGGGGCATTGACAAAGAAAGCAGTTGTCCACCCTCCCTCTCAGCCAAGGATGGTGCATAGTACGGAGAGGCCAAGAGAGAAGGGAAAGGGGATAAATACTTTATGAAAAGAAATGCTTCTTCACTCTTTATTCAAACACTTTAAATCTACTTGGGGTACTTTAAGATCAAGCAGGGAACTGCTCCAGTCAGTGCCCTGCTCCAGTCAGTGCCGTGCTCTTAAGTGTTGGAATAAATACTTTAGAATTCCTACATTAAATGATTTCTGTCATTATGATTACTCATATGCATTCAGTCTGTGAAGTAGGGAGAAAATCTATCCAGGAGCGTTAGATGCAAAAAGAGGACAGGATAAGAAACCGTTAGATCAAGTGACATTAGCAGCTACACGAAACAGAACTAGGGTGGAATGAGAAACCATTGGCAGACCTGTGAGAAAAGCCATTCTTTACATTTTCTTAAACGTTAAGTTATTCTGTATACGTCTAGGTGATCCCTGTGGCATTGGTTGCAAGCTGAAGAGGAGGTGTGTTCAGTGGGGACCTGGGGAAGAGGTTTGTTTTAAGTTGGGTACATTTCCTGGCACATCCAAGACTAGAACAGGTAGAGAGCGCATCCCAAGAAGGCAGGACTCGAAGTTGGACCAGAACCTGGCTGGAGCACTCTGTGTGGGTTTGCAAAGGAGGGAGCAGGAAATAAGTGAAGGTGCCACGTCTGAGTACAGGCTAGGGTTTACAACCCGTTCGGTGCATAGAATCATAGAAAGTAACAGCACGGAAGGAGGCCGTTTCGGCCCATCGTGTCCGTGCCGTCCAACATTGCAAAGAAAAAGTACAGATACTGTGCAAAAACAAGATAAATTTCTATTGATGACTTTATGTTTTTAGAATAGGCCAAAGGCTGGGATTATTAAACTTGTTAAGGGCAGCTGTGGGTAAAAGCAGCATTCTTGCCCTGAGCTATAGTGAATAACAGGATCCCATTGTATTTGTACAGGGTTTACACCCATCGTTTGCATCACAACTGCACAAAGGACAGATCCTCATCAATCTGGGAGCTCTTTGCCTGAATAGCATTGCAAGCATTTTCCTCCATTTGTTATCTGTGAAAGGCAGGAGGAGGGGATTATACAAGGTTATGTTGTGTCTCATCCCATCAAACACGGGCCAAGGTCAACACCATTATTTCACCATCCATGAGGCGTCAGATTGTACCAGAACTGATCATTTTTAATTCATTTGCCTAAGTGTGCACTTCTGGATATCTTCCTCCTTGAAGCACTTCTAATGCTTGCCTGGCATTGTGCAGGGAACTTTCAGAAGACACAAGACACACTTTTTTTCATGGATTTCTCTATGCAGTATAAATAATGCATATATATCTATAAATATACAGATTTTCAGTCGCATCATTGAACAAGTGGTGCAAAAATCTACTTGGCAGTTCTTTGCCCTCCCCCACTCCACCCGCAGTCGAAATCAGCAGCAGTATGGGACTACTTTAATGTGAGCGGTGCTTTTCCTTCATTTTAAACAAGTTGACGTAAGAAAACTACTAGGCACTTGGTCTAAGCGTCAAACAAAGCTTTAATCAACTGTTTTACAACATGGAGGTCTAGTTGTGTCCTTCACTAGTTCCTGTTAAGAATGTCCTGCGCAAGCTGGGCCCGTGCCTGAGTATTTATACTCTCCCTGGACAGCGCCACCCGTAGGCTGCTCAGTATTATTTCATAAGTCTTTCTTTCATGAATGACTGATTCATGTCACAAGTTAACTTTCTGTTGTTTTTGTTTTAGTACTGTTGAGGGATGTCAGTGTTGGAGAATGGAACACTTCCCCATCCAGACTCGGGATCAGGAACTCCATAGTTTATGGAAACGTGGGGCAGATGCAGAATAAAGCTCTTCCGTCTTTGCCCACAACATCAGAAGATGACCCCCCCTACTCTACCAGGGTGGCACTTCCATCACCTCTCTGAATTAGATTGACAATTTCATGCTAAATTATGGGCAATATTATGCTGTGGGTTTGTACTTATTGGAAACTGACCCCAGACTCTCCAAACTAATTTCCCCTAAAACCTTTTAGTTGGTGGAGAAAGGAGACATCTATTGCATCAGCCGAGCTTGAATCTGAACCCTGAATAAAGGGACAGTCTTCCAACTCACTGCAACACCCAGTCCCTGTGAGAGTCCTGTTTTAAATGTTGAATAGGTGTACAAATTAAACCTTGATGCACATAACGATGTCCTCTAAATATCAAGAATGTACATTCTAAATATATACTTTTAGTGTGCGTGCCCTTTAAACTTCTGCGCATGCGCGGTATTTACAATGTAAAAGCCGGTGAGCAGCCTACGTGGGACCTTTCAGATTAATGCACGACCACGTGCGCACACACCTTAGCGGGAACCTTGCTCATAACTACAGTACACATTGATTTATATCCCTACAACCCTCTGAGATAGCTGTGCTCCTTCAATTCTGGCCTCTTTGCCATCCCCGATTTTAATCGTCCCACCATTGGTGGCCGTGCCTTCAGCAGCTTTGGCCCCAAGCTCTGGAATTCCCTCCCTAAATCTCTCTGCCTCGCTACCTCTCCTCCTTTAAGACCTGTGGTAAACCACTGTTATAGTTATCACTGTATATTGTTCTCACTGTCACATCACTACACGAGGTCGCCTCTTGTCGCACTGTTATACCTGGGCTGACCACCTCCGACTCCGCCCATTACCTGCCCAGGTATAAAGGTAGCTGACTGGCTAGTATTCCTCCCTGTTGGATCGGATCACCCACGAGGGTGGGCTCTGTTATTTAGCCAATAAAAACCTTCAGTTACGTTCTTAACTCGTCGCCTTTTATTGGACTAATTGATAGGCATATCAAGACCCTCCTTAAAACCTACCTCTTTGACCAAGCTTTTGGTCATTTGCCCTAACATTTCTTTATGTGGCAAATTTTGTTTGATAACGCTCCTGTGAAGCACCTTGGAATGTTTTACTACATTAAAGGTGCTATATAAATGCAAGTTATTGTTGTTTACAGCACATCAAACAAGTGTGAGCTATGTGCTCGAGGAATGGATGAAGTGAGATAAGAAATTAACTTCAAACTCAAACTTGATTGATAAAAATGGCTGAGAAACTAACATAATGTTCATAACTTGCACCACAAATTAAAGAACACGTCATTGGAATTCAAATAACACGTCATTCTCCCAATATTACTAATGCACTAGTGGCTGCTTTTATTATTAATGACTGGTTGCTAACATTTTAGTTCCCCTGTGGAACCAGTCAGCATCTCCTACAGGTGTGGGTAAAGTACAAATGGATCAATGACACAGATAAACATTACCTCTGACAAATTAGCTGTGAGACAAACTAATTGATGTGGAATAAAAACAGAAAATGCTGGAAATACTCAGCAGGTCAGACAGCATCTGTGGAGAGAGAAACAGTTAACATTTCAGAATTGACGACAGGTCACAGACCTGAGCATGCCCAGCATTTTCTATTTTTATTTCAGATTTCCAGCATCCGCAGTATTTTGTAAGCTATGTGGAACTATATTAACCATATTTAGTGTCATAGAAATATAAAGAAAGGCTGCATGGAATAGTTCGCTCGAACATTTGTTCTAGTTGCTGCAGTGTCAGAAAATTCAGTGTCCCATTACCGATAAGGTAAAACCCCGAACAGCAGTGGCACTGGGTGCTTCAATGGCTTAAAGGAAAGGAGTGGGGAATTACTGACCAGTTAAGTTAACACAGTTTGTAGAGAAAATACTTGAGAACACTTTCACAGGATGTTATCAATGTTCTTCTAAAGATCATAGAGCTCATAAAGGTTAGTGCGCATGGATGCAGAAGCAATCGGCCACACCTCACAAACCTACTGGCATTCTTTGAGAAGGTAACAAAGTTAGGGAGGGAGGGCAAGACAGTGGATATTATTACATAGTTGGATTTTCAAAAGGTATTTAACAAGTTTCCACACATGAGGCTGCTAAGGAAGATAAGGACACCTAAAATGAATGGCAGACAGCTATCCCACAACATTTTCTGTCGGAGTTGGTGTTATAAATCTCATCATCATAAAGAAACTACTCATGAAATAACACTGGATGGCCAGCTGGTGGTGCTGTCCAAGGAGTATAAATACTCGGGCGTGGGCCCAGCTTGCCCAAGGACATTTTGTAAGACAAGGAACTAGTGAAGTACAACTAGACCTCCATGTTCTGAAACAAGTTGATTAAAGTCTTGCTTTATACTCAAACCAAGTGCGTAGTGAGTTTTATTACGTCAGTTGGATAATCAAATGGAAAATCCCCCTTTGAATCCCAATAAATTTAGCAGAAACTTTGGTGACATCAATGCAACATAATAATGTACAATATTCAATCCTTATCAGTTCCTTATTTTATAACTATTCATTTTTGTGCTGTTATTGCTAACTCTTTTGTCAATCTCACAACTGTGGCTGTAAATCCCCACTGAGCCTTCTTTGACTGTTATTACTGTAGTTTCAAATGTTCTGCTTTCTTTCAGCAAACGTCAATGAATCGTACAGTTGCAGTACTGAGCAAACCAGCAAAAATGCAGACTGCATCTGTGGGAAGCTTGTCAAAAAACTTTGTGCATAGTGGGTTACAGTATTATTTGTGGAAACTAATGATCTGCATTCTTCTGAAAACAAACAAAAAGTGTTGTGCTTGTTCCCATTCGAACACAGTAAGCCACTGGACTTCTATTTTCATTCACAAAGGATGATGGATTATAGCTTGCCTAGAAAGAAAGACTGTGAGTTTTGTGTTGACATTAATAATGGTTCTGATACGTTGATTTTTATCTTTGTAATACTGCACTTTTTAATAAAACGCTGCTAAAATAATATTTTTGGTGTTTTGCATATCATTTGGTTATCTTTTAAAATGACTGTTTTAGTACAGCTTTATAGATAAGAAATATATTGGTTTCAGAACAGAACCAACAGCAGATTTCATTACAAACATTGCCCCATGCCTTATCTTATGACATTGAATGATAAATGGCTAGTGTTCATTATGCCTCTGTTACATACTTAGCTACTATTATTAAGTCTGTTGGTTAGGCATCTGAAAAGAGAGATATTACTGTGCACCATACTAAGGTGTCCTAGCAATTCCATATTTTAAGCAATGTTAAAAGTTATGAAAGCCCTTAATTCTTTAATTACATTTGCACTGAAATTCATTTTATAGTTTACAGACGTCTATTTTTACATTGAATATGTCTATATCGTATGCTGTTCAGCCCCAGTTAGTTTGTAGTTAGCTTTATAATATAGATTGTCAAAAGCATTCATTAATTCATAAAGGAAACTTTAGTGTTCTGTGTCAATAATGAGTGATGTCCAACATGGAGATGATGCCACATCACGTCATTAATGCTCCTGCACGTACAGGAATCTTGTACATGAGTGCTACCCTGACTCCACAGACATCGCAATTGCCTCCGCCACCCACCGCCCCCACCGCCCCCCACCCCCCCTCCCACCAACCTCGCCTGCTCCAACCCCACTACTGGTACTTACCTGAGGGCCGCTGCCGGCCCTAAATTAGATTCTCTCGTCAGTTGAGCTGCCTGTGGAGGCTCGTCTCAAGTGTGTACGAGGCCCAAGGACCAATTTCTAACGATTCTCAGGCCTCTTGTGTTAATCGCACAGTGCCGAGTCTGAACCAGGAAACGGGCCCAGATGAATTTTTATCCCATAATCTTTGATTGCTGAACCATCAAAGGAAATTCATGTGAATCAAAATCCCAATGGTTTTAGGCCTTGGCCAGGTGCCATGAGCAAGTAACGCAACAGACTTCCAATGGTCTATTGCTGCTGCTCTATTTATTAGCTGGCATTTGCCTGAAATCTGGATATTAATTAGCACCAGCAATGGCTTACATAAGGCCTTATAGTTTGAATAGCTCTATTTTCCTGACTTTTTTGGAGTTCTGACAACACTTTATCAACTATATATATATATATATATATATATAAACACACCTTTCACTTAACAAAATGTCCCAAAACACTTTATAGGAGGACAGTGGGTAGGAAATAAGAGAGGAGTTGGGGAGGTTACCGAAGGCACAGCAAGTTTTAAGGAGTCTTGTTGACGCTAAAGAAAGAGGTGACGCGGTAAAGAGAAGGAGTATCGTGCAGGTATAGAGTGGGTGCAGACTCAGCCTTTGATAGTGGATTGAAGGCACCAGGGACGCACAGTACATGAGAGTCACAACAGCAGAGGATGCTCTCTGGGACATAGGCTGAAGAAGGTTGCAGATGTAGCGTGGAGGCCACGGAGGGATTTGAAGATAAGGACATTGAGTAGGATCAGCTTTTATCACCTGTAACTATCACACAGCTACAATAACTTTTCTTAGTCAGTAAACTGGACTTATCGTTAATGTATGAACAACATGAATTTTGCACATGTGGTTGTATAATTGTGTTAATTTATGTGCATTATGCATTGACCCAATTTAGATTAGTTAATAACCCATCATACATCTTAATTCAAACATAAAACATAAAATGATTTGTTTTAGATTAGTAAAGCCTTTTGCTTAAAGTTTAATTACAGCACAATGAGTTATATCATCCAAATTACATGAATCTTTCACTCCAAAGTTAAACTAATAAGGATCACAATTCCATTAAAACAGCAACATGCCTGGAATGGAGTGTCACACAGAATTACCGTTGGCAGTGTTAGTTAGCAGGCAGTAAACCAATTAATTGTTTGCATCATTTATCAAATATTTGATTAAAAATGACCTATTATCAATATCTAATAAAAATATTAGTTTACCATAATGGCTTTTAATCAAGGTATCTAATCTCAAACAAATTGGACCATAATGTCTCTGTAATAATTATCTGGAATTAAGGGTCACATGTTGACTTCAATAATGAACTGAAAGCAGGAAATAAACAGCATCGCATTGCTTCAGCCCCATTTCTCAGGAGTGAGAAACAAAGGCTTTCTAAATCTGGAAGAAAACTCAAGCAGCTTTTAAAAACAAATATAATAGTGTTTTAATAAGCAGAAGCCAGGAAATAACGTGAATGCAATTCAGGAATTATTGAAATGTTCTTCCAATTTTATCATTTAAAAAAATCTTTGAAATACCGAGGGGAAAAAATTCGGTACCTTAGCGCCTCCCATTAGCGCCAATTGATAGCGCCACTGACAGTTATCGCTGGGAGCCTCAACACCAGGTGGATCATGACATCAGTGAGTGTGCAACGGTCACTGACCACCCGATCTGCAAAATTGATTGTCGCCACCTACCTTAGCGCCTGGAGGAAACAGCGACAGGGAGAGCTGGCATGAAGCAGCAGGAAGCCGGCTCCAGGGACGTTATTTAAAGCGATCATCAGTAATGAGTCGCAGCTGTAGGTTAGTGGAGTTTCAGTGCTTTCTTGTCAGTTTCACAAAAGTCTCATTCTGTGATTTCAAGGTCTTCTTCTTATCGTGTCTACACACTGTTCCCTTTGGGGAACAGTATGAAGTAGTGGAAGGATTTCTGGCCACGTTAAATGCTCCTTCCGTGACTGTAACCATCTTCATACCAGCCATTAGGGTGGTTAGTCCTATGGCGGGAGGGTTTTACGGGCTCCCACAACCCATACGAGGGGGGGGGCCACCCACACCCACGGACGCAAGTATCCCGCTGGATGTCAACCCAGAATTTAGAGCCGGAGCTCCGACTCTACTTGCCGGGACTGTCTGAAGCGGGGTTCGAAACCCTACACCTTCTGGTATTAGAAATGTTGTGGCAACTAAAAAGTAGCTGCATTTATTCTTAAAAAAAATCAAACTGCTACACTTGGTTACATTAATGGGGACTGAACTGGCAGTCGGCCTCTTCCTCCAGGATCTACGGTGGAGGGAGCGGAGGCAGCGAGAAAGATTGGAACATGTGACCAGAGGGAGGAGGAGGGCCATTAGGGCTCTCAACAGGAGGCCATATCACACACAGAATCACACAGAAACCCCACAGTGCAGATAGAGGCCATTTCGGCCCATCGAGCCTGCACCGACACATATCCCACCCGATCCCTGTAATCCCTACACCAACACATATCCCACCCTATCCCCGTAACCCCACGCATTTAATCCCCCTAACACTAAGGGTCAATTTATCATAGCCAATCAACCTAACCTGCACATCTTTGGACTGTGGGAGGAAACCGGAGCACCCGGAGGAAACCCACGCAAACACAGGGAGAATGTGCAAACTCCACACAGACAGTCGCCCGAGGCTGGATTCGAACCCGGGTCCCTGGCGCTGTGAGGCAACAGTGCTAACCACTATGTCACCGTGCTGCCCTCAGAGGGTATTCTGAGAGCACTTCTCCTACCTCCAGTTATGCGAAGAGCAGTGTATTAGAAGGCTCCGCTTCACCAAGGAGGTGGTCACAGACCTCTGCCACCTCCTGCAACCAGACCGGGCAACCATGGCTCTCTCAGTGGCAGTCAAGGTCACCGTCGCCCTCAATTTCTTCACCAGTGGATCCTTCCAGTCTGCAACATGAGACATAGCTAACATCTCGCAGTTCGCCACCCATCGCTACATCCAGGAGGTCATCAAGCAGACCATCAGCCTGCTGAAGCAATGGTTCCGCTGCCTTGACCGCTCGGGAGGAGCCCTCCGGTACTCGGCTGAGTGAGTGTCCCATTTTGTGGTGGTCTACTGCATGCTCCACAACTTGACCATCATGAGGGCCCAGCCCTTGCCACCAGGGAATGCGGGACCACCACAGGAGGAGGAAGAGGTAGACGAGGAGGACGAGAAGGAGGAGGAGGAACAGGTGCGACGGAGGAGGCAGCCACTCAATCGGCCTTCCGGAAGAGCGGTCCGTGACCAGCTCATCAGACTGTGGTTCGAATGAATTAAACCCCAGATCCCCGTTGCTCACCACATCCCCATCATTCCATCACTGTCGCAGGCCATATCACAGCGCAAAGCTGAAATGAGAGACATCACAAAAGAATCCAAACTGAATTTATACATTTATCACTAATCAGTGAACACATATTTACAACAAAAATATTAACTATTCACCCTTGTGCAATCCCTTAGTGCTTCTTTTTACTGTGCCTTTCCCTACTCTAGTGCTCCTACGAAGTGTTGGTCCAGTGGCTGTAGCACGGTTGGTGGACGGCTGCTGAGTGTCCGTGTGTGAGACTTCAAATGGCCTTGCAGGATTCCCTCAACCAGCTCTGTGCCTGGAAGGCCCGGCTGTAGACTGCACCACCTCAGCATGGGCGGCAGCGGTCTGGGCTGGCTGGATGACAAGCAGCGACAAGGGAAATGGCAGAGTGGCAGTGGTGGGAGCGGGAATGCTGTCATCCTGAGAGAGGACAGCAGGTTCCTGCTCCACTGACCCACTGCCACTCCCCCAGGGCAGCACCTCAGCATTCCTAGCAATCTGTTGGAGCGCAGATTGCTGGCCTACTGAGACACCGTGAAAGCCCCAGTCGACAGGTAGACCCAGCCACGATGGCAGCAGTCACAGCTTGTGTGACATCAAGCTGAGACTGCATGAGAGCAGTCTGAGATTGGATGCCACCAAGCATAGACTGCATTACAGCACTAAGATGTTGCGTCGCTTCCGCCTGTGCTGCAATGGAAGCTGCCAGATCCCCCATCACACACGGCATCAGGTCTGGGTCCCCACGATCTCTCTGGAAGTCTAGCATCCTTTGCAGACTGGAGATGTTGGGCTCCATGATGTGCGCAGAGCCTTGTGCAATGTTGGAGGCGGACTCCTCCACGCTCCTTATCATTGCCGAGAGGCTCTTGGGCACCTTTGCCATTGCACCTATCATCTCCATGTGCCTGCCCATCACCCTTCTTTTAAACGCCTCCCCATCAAGGTCCTCATCTGAGTCCTGGGGAGCTGGCCCCTGAGCTACCCTTTCCCCCCTGGCCTTGCTGCAGCCCACTCGTCCCCGGTACCTCACCCTGTGCAGATCCCGCTACTATACTAGCCTCTAAAGAACACGTAGTACCAGTGTCTGAGCTGGTGCCTGTGGGTGAGGCATGCAGTGACAGAGTGTGTTCTTCCTCCTCCTCTTCTCCCACCTCACTCACTACGGTGCCCTCAGGGACAGGCTGCTCAGGTGCCTGCTCATTATCTGAAAGCATAAAGGCACAAGAGTCAGGTTGTGAGGGGAGGGGGGCAGGAAGGGAGAAAGGCATGCATACAGCATGATTAGCTGAGAAGTGCGAAATGGTTGTGGGGTGAGGGGGAAGTGGCATGTGAGAAGAAGGAGTAGGGATGAACATAATGTTTCTCTCTCCACGGATGCTGCCTGGCCTGCTGAGTATTTCCAGCATTTTCTGTTGTTATTTCATGAACATAATGTTGTTGTCCCCAAGGGGCCCACCACCTGGCACCCAATAATCTACAGCACTGTATTTTCCAGCGCAGACAGTGGTTGGGTGTCGGCTTGTCCCCCAGTCCCCCACTTGGGCGCTCCTGCACCCTCCTGCTGTGAGCCACCTTGGCCTGCAAGAGAAAGGAAAGTGTGTGAGTGAGTGTGGAGCAATGTGTTTGGGTGATGTGCCTGCCATAGTTGAATAGCTGTCATTGTATGCAAGGTGTGAGATGTAGGTGTGAGTGTTGGTAGGTAGAGATTGTTGGTGGGTGAGTGCGGGGGGTGTGGTGCTTTGGGCAGTGTGTGAAGACTGTGGTTCAGATGGTGGTACGTAGCATTTGTAGAAGCTTTCACTCACCCTGACCACCCAAGTGAGTTCATTAAATTTCTTCCTGCACTGTGTGTGGATCCTGGGGACCACAGTGCTGCCCGAGATGTGCTGCGCTACCTCCCTCCACATGGTATGGAAAACTTGCGGCAAGTGCCTCCTGCCACTTGCCGGGTAGAGCACCGCCCTCCATCTCTCCACAGCGAACACTAACGTCTCCAATGCTTGGTCGCAGAATCTGCGGGCTCTCTCCCTGGAGCGTGGATCTGCCATGAGTACAGCTGCTTCAGTCCTCCAGCTCCTTCTCCTTGCCCTGCTGCTGCTTGCTGAGGCAGCTGCACAGCCAGCAATGCTGAGAATGAGGTTCTGCAGCATCAATGAACCTCCCCTTTAAGAACTGGAAAAAGCCTGTGACAATCATGACTTGCGATTAAACTGCACCTGATATTGGTCCACCCTTTGAATGTAACACCAATGAGCTTGGGCTTAAAGACTTGAATTAGGACTCCAATCATTTCTTTGAGCAGTGTGCACGAATTTTGTGTGCAGTCTAAAGCATTAGCTAATTCGCCAACTTTTCTATTTATACCGTCCATTCCTGGACTATAATGATTTTCTAGCCTATAGTCTAGAATTTCAACAGAAAATGAGCAATAAGTAGAGGCTACTGAAAGGAAATTTAAATACATGTATAATGTATATTGCTGCATACACTTAAACCCAGTCCTTTAAAATATTTTGTGTAAGTTATTTTTTTAGCCAGTGCTCTACACTCAAATGTTGAGTTTATCCTTTCATCTAAATATAATTATTTTATTATTGGTGTGGTTATTGAACTGTTGATATAGTTAACAGCATCCACCGTTAATTGTAGTCCCAGAACCCTTTGGTTTGGTTCTAAATTCATAAACCTTAATGTTTAATTCTAAAGTCATCAAAGCACAGTAATTTAATAACTGTAACCATTTCTGAAGCATGCTTATTTCTTGCAGTGGTGTTTAATTTTTTAATATTTGTATTACAATTTAAAACAATTATTAAGCTTTGCAGATACCCAAAGTTACTATTTTAAAATTGACTTTTACAAATACAGAGAGTACTGGGGGGTTATTGCTTCAGGCTTACCGTGATTTATATGAAATTAATGACGCATTTTTTTTTCAATGTTTTGTAGCACTCTAAAACAAACAGGAGTAATAAAAAGAGTACAGTACTTTGCATCCTTCTTAAAACAATCTTAATTCAGAGTAACTGATAAAATAACTTCAAAATACACAAATCTGAAAGAAATAGTTCTGCTAGTAGGCTTTATTGCGATTTGAACTGAGCCCTTGTAAAGTAGTTTAGATTTACAATGAAGGTAAAACTTCACTAAGCAGTGGTTATCCATGCAAAGGTCTTGCCAAACAGTTTGACTTGATACAATTTATATCACTGCACTGTAAAAATGTTGCATCACTAGTATATGAAATCGTCCTCAGGAAATGGTGTGTGGCTGATCTGTCTCCCAGATTTAGAGAACATGGGGGAAAAATTTGGTTGGTTAGCACCTCCTGTTAGCGCCTCGGGTGGGGGGGGCGCTATAAGGGGCACTAGGAACTTAGTGCCTGAGTGCGGCGATTTTAATGCCGCTCGCGAAATTGACCAGTCATTTTGCAGCAGCGCTAAACACTACCGCCACGATTTCCTGCGCCCGCAGATCGTGATGTCAGTCAAGCGTGCAACACCCCGGACCGGATATTGAGTCACGCCCCCTGCCTTAGTGCCTGCCGCTAGGAACGAAAGGTAGAGGGGAACGTTTACAAGTCGGGAAGGGGCTGGGGGAGTGCTATTTAAAGGCGGGCGCTTCCTGCCTTTTCTTGTCGGCAAAACTTTTGGTTTTAACGCTGTCCTAAGGAGTTTTGGCCCTCAGCACCACTTTTGAGGTTCCTAAGCGCCGAGCTCTTTCTCTGGGCCTATCCATTAGTGCTTCCAACACAATTGCTTTTGAGGTCTCTCCAGGCCGAGATTCAAGGCTGCAATGAGCAGGGAGCGGCTGGCCAGCAAGATGGCCCCTCCCCTTTAAGAACTGGACGGCGCCAGTATGTCTGGCTTCCATGGTAACGGATATCGCCTGAGCTTCGGTAGCGTTCTGAGGTAGCGCCTCGCTCCCTGTCGGATGCGCCTTAAGAGAGGTGTGTAGCGCCTGATTTAACACTCAAATCACCTCCAGGGGCGATAGAGGCAAATTTTGCAGTCAGAGGCAATAATTAGCGCCGGGCGCTAAACTTTGCGCCCAGCCGATATTAGCGCCCCAAAATGAGCAATACCGAATTTTCCCCCTCATGTTCTTTAATAGAACTGGTAGATAAAACAAGTAAAGCACAAAGACCCGCCCCCACCACGCCCCCCCGCCCACAACTCATGTAGTGTGGCATTGAGCCATTCATACCAAGAAAGTCTCATTTCAGTCTCTAGTTTTTGTTGAACTATTCTGGCTGTGAGATTTTTACAAGTGACTTCAGTCTTTCCAGGCTACAGAGAAGAAAAAAAAGATTTGGCAACCATCCAGCAACTATTCCTGGAAGTTCACATATGTGGATACCTGGTACTGAGTAAGGGCTTTTATTTACTTTACTCCCTCCAATTTCCTCCCCTGTTATCCTGAAGGTGCTAACTCTTGCTCAGCCACCCTCCTGTACCACAGCCAAGTGACCTATCTTCATGAGTCAACCTGGACAGCGATTGTTGGCAAGTCAATCAACCTTGGACGGAGGTATCACAAACCAGCCCAATTCTGTTCACTCACAAAATCCACACATGCGCACTTTCCAATAGTCACGGGACAGCAATCAGAATCCTGGATAAGTTTTCTCATCTGTACATCAGGAGAACATAGCTGAGTTTAGTTCACTCAGCACAGATCAGCCATAGAACCTGGGGCCTTACTGGCCCGTATAGCCCAATTTCAGGGAATGTATTTACCAACTGAACTATGAAGGGATGCCTGATGGTTGAAAAGTCCACTGATACTCGCTGTCCAGGCGCATTCATGAAGAATGTCCACTTCAATGAGGCTTACCATCTGGGAGTTATTGGCCAGCATGATTTGTGGCTTTCAACAGAGAAAGAGTAAAGGAGGAATGAGAGGGGAAAACAATAATAAAATCAGTCAACTGTTAGTTTCCATTGAATACCTTGATGTTAAATTTTAAACTATTTTAGTTAATCTCTTCATAATATTAACTAGAAGTTCCATTATTGGTTTGACTTTAAATGCATTAAGGGCTATGTATTTTCAACATAGAACATTTGTAAGGTATGACATTTTCTTGCTTGGAAATAGGCATAAAATGTAAGCATTAAATGAGCCAAACACCTTTAAAATTGATTCAAGTGGTTAAGTCCCTCAAGAGATACAAATCATACAATAAATCAGATTGTAGATTAGATAATGCGGAATAAAATATCTTTGTCATGAATGCCCATTGGTTTATTGGCCAAAAAGCCATGATCACCGATACGTGTTCTAGTTTTCCTTCATTATCTGCGGCAGGATCTAAAGGGTCTATAAACAAAGGCAGTAAAGGTGATTATTATAATCGGACCAGAACGATGCCGATAATTAGTCCTGAAATAGAGAGAAAAAGAATAGTTTGTAAATGCTTTAATAATCTGTTAAATTGTCAGAATTATCAAATACTAGACTCTCTTTGATTGTGAAGTGGTTAAAAATGACAACAGCTAGTAATTGAGAGCCAGCAGTTAAAATGGCTCTTAGAATCATGGAACTGCATGCTATAGCACAGAAACAGGCCATTCAGCCCATCAAGTCTGCACTGGTGTTTCCTTCTGATACCTGGGATGGCAGGAATGACGTATGAGGAGAGATTGGGTCGATTGGGCTTATACTCGCTGGAGTTTAGAAGAATGAGAGGGGATCTCATTGAAACTTATAAAATTCTAACAGGACTAGACAGACTAGATGCAGGAAGGATGTTCCCGATGGCGGAGGAGTCCAGAACCAGGGGTCACAGTCTAAGGATAAGGGGTATGCCATTTAGGACAGAGATGAGGAGGAATTTCTTCACCCAGATAGTGGTGAACCTGTGGAATTCTCTACCACAGAAAGCAGTTGAGGCCAATTCATTAAATATATTCAAGAAGGAGTTAGATATATTTCTTAAGGCTAAAGGGATCAAGGGATACGGGGAGAAGGCAGGGACAGGGTACTGAGTTTGGATGATCAGCCATGATCTCATTGAATGGTGGAGCAGGCTCGAGGGGCCGAATGGCCTACTCCTGCTCCTATCTTCTATGGTTCTATGTTTCACCTAATTTGATCCCACTCTCCTGCTTGCTCCCCATAACTTTTGATATTCTTTTTCTAGTAACTGCCTAATTCCCTTTAAAAACAATTTATGGACATTTACTTCAACAACAGATTATGACAGAAAATTCCACATTCTAACCACCCACGGTGCAAAAGAAAATTAACCTCCCCTTTAATTCTTATTGTGATTATCCTAAATTTGTGCTGCTCGTTACCATCTCTCTGACTAGTGAAAATAATCTATTACTATTCACCCCGTCTTAATCTTGAAGACCTCTATGACAATGTCTTCTCTTGACCTGGTCAGATCCAGTAAAAAAAGCGCTAATTTCTCAAGTCTCTCTTGATAATTGGAACACCTCTTTCTTGGTAACAACATAGTGAAACTACACAGCATACTTTCTATTGCTTTTATATCCTTTCTTCAATGGGATGTCCAAACTCTACACAATATTCTAACTGCAGCCTAACTAAGCTTGTACAGTTCAAAACATTGTATTCTGTGCCTCTAGATATAAAACTAAAGATTGTGTTTGTCTTTTTTATGGTCTTATCTACCTGCTCTTCTACTGTTAATGACCTGTTAATACACCTTCTGATCTTCTACACCATTTAAAATCTTAGCGTTTAAAGTGTACTTCCTTTCCTCATTCTTACTTCACATTTCTGTGCTTTTGCTAACTTGATTTAACGGTGTACCATTTGTGAATTCTATATTTTTGTAAATGCTAAACATTAAAATTGATATTGGGTCCTCTGTCCTTCCTACACTGTTCTAATGAAGCTCGAGGTACAGCGATCTTTCGATGAGGCGCTTCACAGCCTTCCGGACTCAACATTGAATTCAACAACTTCAGATCATAACCACCGCTCCCATTTGTTTTGGACAGCAGCTGTTGGTAATGATTCTGCCATTCCCATTTACACCTCCTCTTAGACCCATCTTCTGTTTCTTTACTTTTTACTTATGCCACTACCGTCCCCTTTTGCCTCGCATCATCATTCCTTTTGTCGTTTAATTTCCCTGCCTTCCACCCTATCACAGATCTTCCCTTTTGTTTTCTTGTCTCTGCCCTTTCCTCTGAACTTGTTTAAAACCTGTTCCATCTCTAACTTTTTCCAGTTCTGATGAAAGGTCATCGACCTGAAACGTTAACTCTGTTTCTCTCCCCACAGATGCTGCCTGACCTGCTGAGTATTTCCAGCATTCCCTGTTTTTATTTCAGATTTCCAGCATCTGCAGTATTTTGCTTTTGCTTCAGAAGTAATCCACTGGTTGTAAAGTGCCTTGGGATGTCCAGAGTATGCAATAAGGTGCTATAAAAATGCAAGTTCTTTCTTCTTTACTCTAGGATCCTATTTATAAAACTTAAGTTCCCATATGTTTTTTTAACAGCTTCACCAACTTGTCCTCACATTGATAAAGATGCAAACCCTAAGTCTCTCTGCTTTTCTACTCCTTCTAATGATTTACCATTTCCTACACTACAACAGTGACTATACTTCAAAAAGTACTTCATTGGCTGTAAAGTGTGTTGGGACATCCTGAGGCTGTGAAAGGCGCTATATAAATGCAAGTTTTTATTTTTGTATATTTCTTCCCAAAACATAGCAACTCACATTTCTCCACATTAAATGTCATCAGACATCAACCCACCCAATTTACTAACCGATGTCCCCCCCCTTAAAATTCCTGACCGTCTTTTCCACATTTAATCACACCGCCCGTTTTTGTGTGCTGTGCAGAACTGACTGTCTGGAGCAACAGTGGCAGAAATAATATTAAAATGTAATTATCTATGAAAAAGAAGCTTGTTCCACACATCCTAAGGGACATAGGTGGTGTAAATTGTCGATTTATTCTCTGGTCCACAGCTAACAGAAGTGGAGAGAATCACAAGAATGCAGTGAGAGGTTATTGTCTGTATCCTTCCTGCAGCATGTTGCGTGCTGCTGTGGGGGAGGCGGAAGGGGGGGGGGGCGGTGGTATTGGCGTTAAAGTGGCATTAGAGCAGCGTTAAAAAGACTTGAAATAACAACAGAAAATGCTGGAAAAACTCAGCAGGCCAGGCAACATCCGTGAAGAGAGAAATAGAGTCAACGTTTCGGGTCGAAACCCTTCTACAGAAAAGACTTGCATTTATATAGCGCCTTTCACGACCACCGGATGTCTCAAAGTGCTGTACAACCAACAAAGTACTTTTGAAGTGTATAGTCAGTGGAGTGAAGTGAAATGCAGCAGCCAATTTGCACACAGCAAGCTCCCACAAACAGCAATATGATAATAACCAGATAACCTGTTTTTATTAAGGGATAAATATTGGCCAGGACACAGTGAATAACTCCCCTGCTGTTCGAAATAGTGCCATGGGATCTTTTACATCCCCTGAGAGAGCCTCGGGTTTGACGTGGCATCTGAAAGATGGCACCTCCGACAGTGCAGCACTCCCTCCGCACTGCACTGGAGCGTCAGCCTAGCTTGATAGCAAAATACTGCAGATGCTGGAAATCCGAAATAACAACAGAAAATGCTGGAAAAACTCAGCAGGCCAGGCAACATCCGTGGAGAGAAATTAGAGTCGACGTTTCGGGTGAACCCTTTTTCAAAACTGGAAAGGAAATAAAATAGATCGAAGGCAGGGCTGCGATAGAACAAAAGCAGTAAAGAGACATTAAGAGGTTTTCAAAACCAGACGAGATGGTAATAGGACAGTGGAGACAAAAGACGGCTGAGATTAGGTGTGAAGTGTACTGGCAGGATGAGAAACAGCTGCCATGTGGGAGAGAGAAAAAAAAAGGAAAGGGGGGGGAGGGAAGGAAGACCCAAAACAAAGGGGTGGAAAAAAAATGTAAGTAAAAATGTAATAGGGGCCGAGGTTATGATTTGAAATTGTTGAACTTGATATTGAGTCCGGAAGGCTGCAAAGTGCCTAATCGGAAGATGAGGTGCTGTTCCTCGAGTTTACGTTGAGCTTCCGTGGAACAGTGCAAGAGGCCAAGGACGGTGAGGTCCGAGTGGGAATGGAGCGGTGAATTAAATCGACAGGCAGCTCGGGGTCACCCTTATGGACGTGTTCCACAAAGCAGTCACCCAATCTGCATTTGGTCTCCCCAATGTAGAGGAGACCGCATCGTGAGCAGCGAATACAGTATACTAGATTACAAGAAGTACAAGTAAATCGCTGTTTCACCTGGAAGGGGTGTTTGGGGCCCTGGACAGTGGGAAGAGAGGAGATAGAGGAGCAAGTATTACATTTCCAGCGCTTGCACGGGAAGGTGCCGGGCGAAGGCGGGTGATGGAGAAGTGGACTAGGGTGTTTCGGTGCTGTTCCTCAAGTCAGCCTAGCTTTATATGTTCAAGTCCCTGGAGTGGGATTTGAACCCACAACCTTCTGACTCGGAAGCGAGTGTGCTGCCCACTGAGCCACGGCTGACAGTGAGAAGCGGTACTCGGGGAGGGAAAGCTTCTCACCGGCGGCGGCGGCGGCGTCGACATCTGTTGTGGGGATATTTCGATGTTGTGACGGGAGGAGGAGGCGGGCCGGAGCCTCCTGGGCGGATTGACTGACTGACTGCGGAGGGAGGAGCGGCGGCGGCGGCGGCGGAGGAGGAAGATGGCGGCTCCTGTCAGACAGTAAGTTGAAGCGCCCCGCGGGGGAGTCGGGTTACTCTCTCCACGCAGGCTCGGTCCCGTTTCCAGTAACCCCGGGCCCGTGGGATTTGTGCTGATTGGAAGCCTGCGGCCTCGGGCTGCTTTCTGCAGTGGCGGCCGGGCCTGTGGATAGAGGCGGCAGGGTGTGTGTGTGTGAAGCCGAGTCAGGCCGGGCCGGGCCCAGCGCGGCCTTCTCTCTCTCCCTCTCCTCCTCTGGCCTCGGCCTGTCTTCACTCCTCACACTCAGGCCCAGCGGCGGCCTCCTCCTGTACTGCAAAAATCCCACATTTTATCTCTTTTTTTTGTCCTCAGTGGGCAGCACCCTTGCCTCAGGGTCAGAAGATTCAAGTCTCCCACTACAGAGACTTGAGCACAAAAATCTAGGTTGACACTCCCAGTGCCAGCTGAGGGAGTGCCGCACTGTCGGAGGTGCTGTACTGAGGGAGTGCCGCACTGTCGGAGGTGCTGTACTGAGGGAGTGCCGCACTGTCGGAGGTGCTGTACTGAGGGAGTGCCGCACTGTCGGAGGTGCTGTACTGAGGGAGTGCCGCACTGTCGGAGGTGCTTTACTGAGGGAGTGGCGCACTGTCGGAGGTGCTGTACTGAGGGAGTGGCGCACTGTCGGAGGTGCTGTACTGAGGGAGTGCCGCACTGTCGGAGGTGCTGTCTTTCGGATGAGACTTCAAACCCGAGGGGGGCTTTCCCCGCCCCCCTCCCCTGCTCTCTCAGGCGGACGTAAAAGATCCCACGGTACTATTCCGAAGAAGAGCAGGGGAGTTATCAGTTATCCCAATATTTATCGCGCTCTCGACGTCTTAAAAAAAACATGATCTGGTCATTATCCCATTGCTGTTTGTGGGAGCTTGCTGTGCGCAATTGCCTGCCGCGTTTCCCACGTTACAACAGTGACTACACTTAAAAAATTTAAAAAAAGTACTTCACCGGCTGTAAAGCACTTTGGGATGTCCGGCGGTCGTGAAAGGCACGTCTTTCTTTTACAACATTTATTGTCACTTTATTGATGAGACCACCAGGGTCACCTTTAATAACACTTAACACAGATGAATGATGTAAATCAGATAAATAACTCTGCAGGTTCTCTTTTTAGATTGTTTATTTCCCCTTTCCCACCCTGACCTTGATTCCCCTCACCCTTTGGACTTGTGGTTATGTGATTCAGTTGAAAGCAAATAAACACTTTTTAAAAGTTTTTTTAATATCCCATGTGTAGCTTAATGCTTGGTGTGGTGGTATGGCAGGTTGAACCAAGGAGGGACAATCGAAGGGTGTTACTGGGTGCTAATGTTGGGTAATTCTTTACAGTAGGTTACAGACTGGCACTGGTTAGGCAGAAACAACAAAAAAACTGTATTTATATAATGCTCCTCATATACAGAAGATGACTGTTGAGCACTTTACGATAGTGGAACGAAATATGGTTAATGCTGAGCATGGGAAACTGGAAACCAATGGAGAGGCAAGGATGAGGAGCTCAAAACAGCAAGGAAATCTTTGGCAGCATGAAGGAAGTTGAAAAATAGGAGGGACTAAATAGAGACGTCTAGAGAGACGTCTAGAGGGACGGCACGAGTGTAATGGCTAAACAAATGGTTGCTGAAGTTGAAGCGGAGGTAGAGAGGGTTGAAGAAAAGTCTGATGTTAGGAAAGTGGAACATAAGAACTAGGAGCAGAGTAGGCCATACGGCCCCTCGAGCCTGCTCCACCATTCAATAAGATCATGGCTGATCTTCGACCTCAACTCCACCTTCCTGCACTATCCCCATATCCCTTGATTTCCCTAGAGTCCAAAAATCTATCGATCTCAGCCTTGAATATACTCCACGACCGAGCTTCCACAGCCCTCTGGGGTAGAGAATTCCAAAGATTCACAACCCTCTGAGTGAAGAAATTCCTCCTCATCTCAGTCTTAAATGGCTGACCCCTTAATTTGAGACTATGCCCCCTAGTTCTAGACTCTCCAGCCAGGGGAAACAACCTCTCAGCATCTACCCTGTCAATCCCCCTCAGAATCTTATACGTTTCAATGAGATCACTTCTCATTCTTCTAAACTTCAGAGAGTATCGGTCCAATCTACTCAATCTCTCCTCATAGGAAAGTGTGTGCAGCGATGTAAAGCAGCAGGAGATAATTAAGGTAGGGTAGGAGGAGGTCACCAAGAAATTTGAAAACAAGGTGAAAGCAGGTGTCAGCCTTGGCTCAAGTGGGTAGCACGCTCGCCCCTCAGTCAGAAGGTTATGTGTTCAAGTCCTACTCCAGAGACTTGAGCACACAATCTGGGCTGACCCTTCAGTGCAGAACTGAAGGAGTGCTGCACTGTCGGAGATGCTCTCTTGCAGATGAGATATTAAACTGATGCCTGCCTGCTCTCTCTGGGTGTAAAATGTCCTATGGCACTATTCCAGGAAGAGCAGAGGAGTTCCCTGTTTCTTGGCCAATATTTATCTCTCAACCATTATCACTAAAAAACAGATCATCTGGTCATTTGATAAAGTACCACATAACAGACTTATTTGGAAAATAGAAGCACATGGGATTAAAGGTACGGCGGTAACTTGGGTAAGTAATTGGCTAAGGGACAGGAAGCAGAGAGTAGCGGGGAACAGATGTTTATCCAACTGGAGAGAAGCAACGTTCCCTGTAATTTTTTTTGGCCCTGCGCTGCCCCTTTAAAGGGCTGCTCGGGCCATTCAAAATACCGAGCATATGTGGTTTTTACATTGAAAAGCCGGCTGCAAGGGTTCCCTGGAACACTGCGTGATTGTGCAGCTTACAAGGACCATTGGAGAGAAGTAGGCAGTGGACTCACCCAGGGATCGGTATTGAGACCATTGCCTTTCTTTGTTATATATAAATGACCTGGACTTTGGTGTAGTGAGTACAATTTCAAAGTTTGCGGACGATACAAAACTTGGCAACATCGTAAATAACGAGGGCGATAGTAGCTGACTTCAGGAGGTCATAGATAGACTGGTGAAATGGGCAGACATATGGCAGATGCAATTTAATGTGGATAAGTGTGAAATGATGCACTTTGGGAATTACAACATGGAGAGGCAGTATAATCGAAATGGTGCTATTTTGAGGGTGGGGTGCAAGAACAGAGGGAGCTGGGGTTGCATATTCACAAAGCATTGTGTACAAGTTTGGGCACCACATTTTAGGAAGGATGTCAAGGCCTTGGGGAGGGTTACAGAGGAGGTTTGCCAGGATGATACCAGGGATGAAGGACTTCAGTTATGTGGAGAGGTTGGAGAAGCTGGGATTGTTCTCCTTGGAGCAGAGGAGACTTATTAGAGGTATTCAAAATTATGAAGGGTTTTGATAGAGCAAGTAGAAAAAGTTTCCTCTGTCAAGTGGGTCAGTAACCACAGGTCATAGATTTAAAATAATTGGCAAAAGAACTAGAGGGCAAATGAGGAGAAATTTCTTCACACAGGGTTGTTAAGATCTGGAACGCACTAGCTGAAAGGGTGGTGGAATCTGATTCCATGGGACCTTTCAAAATGCAACTGGACTAGAAGAGAACTAATTTGCAGGGTTGTGAAACTAAATTAGATAGCTCGTTCAAAGAGCTGGCACAGGCATGACAGGCCGAATGGCCTCCTGTGCTGCAAGATTCTATGATTCTCTTTATCATTTCTGTTCGTGGGACCTACTGTGCGCAAATTAGCTGCTGCGTTTCCAACATTATAACAGTGACTACACTTAAAAGTATTTAATTGGCTGTAAAGAGCCTGGATGTCCTGAGGTTGTGAAAGTTGCTATATAAATGCAAGTTTGTTCGTTCGTTCTTAGGATGAGAAATTTGAAATTGCCCCCACAGTAGAGCTTAGAGACAATGTGAGTGATGGGTATGTGGGACTTAATGTGGGTTAGAATGTGGGCTGCAGCATTTTGGATCAGTTGAAGGGCAGCAATCTATGGCTGCTGCAAATGGTGAATTTGGTGGTGTTGGCAGAGCCGTATTAAGAATTCTTGGCGTCCTAGGTATCAAGAACACTCGCCTCCACCCCCCCCCCCCACTCCACTCCCGATCCATTGAAACACAAAACGTGTTGTAAAATGCATGAGGAAATAGGCCCATAGAATGTTTACATTTATGTCACATTTAATAATAAAGAAAATCATATCACGATATACTTGGCTTAAATGAAACTGATCCAGCAGTTGTATGCAGTTTTTCTGTGTTATGGTATGTTTCCTGGGAGCCGCATAGTAAGCTGGGGCCCTTGGCCATGGGCCCTGTAGGCCTGTGCGTTCACTTTCTTTGCGCACAAGATGACACTTTAGCTCAAAGTGCAACTATAACTTGCATTTCTAAGAACATGAGAAATAGGAGCAGGAGTAGGCCCTTCGAGCCTGCTCCGCCATTCAATAGGATCATGGCTGATCTTCTACCTCAACTCCCCCTTCCCGCCCTATCCCCATATCCCTTGATTCCCTTAGTATCCAAAAATCTATCGATCTCTGTCTTGAATATACTCAACGACTGAGCATCTACAGCCCTCTGGGGTAGAGAATTCCAAAGATTCACCACCCTTTGAGTGAAGAAATTTCTCCTCCTCTCAATCCTGAATGGTCGACCCCTTATTCTGAGACTGACTCCTGGTTCTAGACTCCCCAGCCAGGGGACCATCCTCCCAGCATCTACCCTGTCAAGCCCCTTAAGAATTTTATATGTTTCAATGAGATCATCTCTCATTCTTCTAAACTCTAGGGAATATAGGCCTAGTCTTCTCAACCTCTCCTCATAGGACAATCTCCCCCCACCCCCAATCCCAGGAATCAGTCTGGTGAACCTTTGTTGCACTCCCTCTATGACAAGTATATCCTTCCTTAGGTAAGGAGACCAAAATTGTTCACAGTACTCCAGGTGTGGTCTCGCCAAGGCCCTATATAATTGCAGTAAGACTTTGTTCTTCTTCTTTACTCCAGTCCTTTTGTAATAAAGGCTAACATACCATTTGCTTTCCTAATTGCTCGCTGTACCTGCATATTAACTTTCTGTGATTCGTGCACAAGGACATCCAGGTCCCTCTGAACACCAACATTTCCCAATCACTCGCCATTTAAAAAAAATACTCTCTTTTTTCCTACCAAAAGTGGATCACTTCACATTTCTCCACATTATATTCCATCTGCCATATTCTTGCTCACCCACTTAACAGGTCTAGATCCCTTTGCAGCCTCTTTGCGTCCTCCCCACAACTTACTTTCTCACCTAGCTTTGTATCGTCCGCAAACTTGGAGACATTACATTTGGTCCCCTCATCTAAGTCATTAGTATAGATTGTAAATACTTTACCTCAAAGTGCAACTGCAACTAGCATTTATATAGTGCTTTTGACATCATCAAATGTCCCACGGAAAGTAATCTGTAATAACATGCCTTGTACTACTGGCTGTAGATTACTCGTAGGATTTCCGCTCTGTGCTCCCGTCACTTCAGAAGGTCATCAATATGTCATGCCAGGTATTTATGTAACAGACTTAAATATGAACCTGTGTTATCTGCAGATAGTAATTTACAGGAGGAAGCAGTAACAGTGAGTTGTTGAAGTTGGTACAAATAACAACAATTTTGAACAGGTTCCTGAAAAGGTTAAATATATCAATCCATCGGTTGAGTTCATTCGATTGACTTTCTTTTCAGAACTTTCTTTTTATATAAAAAGAGAGATGGTCATCCTTTCTCGGAACGGGCGTAGTCCTCTGATGCTTCCAGTTACACTCTTTCTCAGAATTACTTGGGTGTTCCGACCTCTGTAGCTGCAGGACCTACACACAAACGCTAACACACTGATGAATGGTTTTTTTTTCCACGCCTAATACTGTGGGTACAAAAGTCAAGTTCCCATTTGTGCAAATAATTTGAAATGCTGAGACAATTACCGAAAAATGACGTTCCCAGAACGTCCTTTTCCCATCAGAGTATGTGCTGAGTGCTGTTAAATGAGATTGGGGCTCGAACCCTTCTGGGTCTTATCACCTCAGTCCAAAACAAGGTGCAAATGACAAGTGTTCTGTAATAGATTAAGCCGATGCAAATACCCTGTAGTGAGGTTAAATGCCATAAGGTTCGTACTTGTAGTTTGTTGATGGGCTTTGGACCATGCAATTGAATTTGCTTTTAATGTACTCCCAGGTGTCTGTTATAAAATATGTTGTTGATGAGAAGTGGTGTATGTATTCCTGGTCATGTGATCCCATAATAGCTTAAAAATTACCCTTGCCTTGATGACTATTGCACCTTCATTGCGCCACCTCCACTGTTCCAACTGCATAAAAGAAAGAAACTTAATAATATTTGCTCTCCAAACCAGCTAGGTTTCAGGGACGATCTCTGATACGCTAGCTAGCTAATCCTAGCTGGGATGACTATTGGCCTCAGGACTCCAGGCTAGGCATGGAAAAATGACCTTTGATTCACGGACAGCATCCCCTACTGGAAATGCATACGCACAGATAGAACGTGAGAACAGGATTGGACTCGGCTGTGAAACCCTCGAATATCCTGCTGGCATGCACTGTGTGTGGTGCTCACATTTGAGTGAGATAATTGGTGGCCGGTTGCTCCCGCGGGAACTGAAGAAGGAAGTTGGAGAGGAAAAATAAAATTTCTCTAACTTAAAAATGATAAGCTATAATTTAAAGTGACCAGTGACTGCTATTCAACGCTGGGGGTTCTGTGATCTAGATGCTCACGCTTCCATAGTATTTATATTGTACAATAAGCTGGAATTTTAGGGAGAAAAATGGGGTAAAAATTGTGATCTTGTGTGGAAACTGCATATGTCTCGATGTGACTGTTTACATTAGGCCTATTTAAACTATGTCATCGTATTTCCTTTTGCTTTGCTGCAGTATTTGCAAGATATGTTGTAGCATCAACAGATCTTAAAGATTTTCATGTAATTAAATTTGATAATGGGTAAAGCTACTGCTTTGGTACTTCAGCAAATGCTTTGATAAGGAGGAAATTGCAGTCAGATTAAATAAGGTTATATTGCGTGAGGTGGGAGCTGCTTTTCAGATTCACCTGGTGTGTTTTCTTCACACCGCAACCTATTTGCGCTCCCTTGTGTAAACCTCTTGTGAAGTCTTTCTGCAGAATAGGAATAAAAGTTACAACATTTAGATAAGTATAATTATTTAAAGGGCTGAGAATGCTCAATAATCCTTAAATGTTTGCTTTGGTTGTGCCATTGCTGTTCTTTAGCTGGCCATTTAAGAGGTAAATGAGAATGGCCAGGAATAACTTGCCCTTTAACTTTCTTTCCCTCTCCCTCTGAGAAATTTCTTGGTGCTTGCGATTTGTCTCCCCTTCTTGGAAGACTGAGGCAACAGACTTGCCTTGTAGAGAATTGTGGACATGACCCTGTTATGGTGGAAGCAGCATTTCCATTCTGTAAGGTGTGTGTGTGTATATATGTGTAACATCCCCAGATGTGTTCTCGGAATTTGTATTGGCAGCTGTAGAGAGTAGCTTTTGTTCCCAAGTTATTCAGATTATAAGTTCTTTGAAAGGCAAAGGCTAGTTCATATGGTGAATCCCTTTCAAACATCCAAATAGAGTTCAGGCTTTAATTGCTCTCGGGTGTCAAAAACAAACTATCAGATGTCCGAGAAATTCCGTTTACTCTTTGTCCACCCAAGTGTTAAAATGGTTAACATTTTGGTTGTCTGACCATTTGAGGGGAATAAAATCATTTGAGTATCAAATGGATCTCCTTTTACACCAAAAGAGCCCTCCTGTTTCAGGGCCAGGCTCACGGCTCCAGTTCACAGCTTGGCTGGTCATCAATACATAACCCGGGGCTTCATTTGGGTCACTTCCTCTGGAACCATCAGAAACTGTAAGATGTTGCTGAAAAGGGTTGAATATTTTGAATGTTGTGTTCTCAATTAGTTAATGCACTGGTTATTGCACTTGTAGCCTTTTGGCTTCTATGAAGTACCTTACACCCTCCGTGAACTTGAGCTCATCCAAAATTCTGCTGCCCGTGTCCTAACTCGTACCAAGTCCCGTTCACCCATCACCACGGTGCTCGCTGACCTACATTGGCTCCTAGTCTGGCAATGCCTCAATTTTTAAAATTTTCATCCTTGTTTTCAAATCCTTCCATGGCCTCGCCCCCTCCCTATCTTTGTAACCTTCTCCAGCCCTACAACCCTCCGAGATCTCTGCGCTCCTCCAATTCTGACCTCTTGCGCATCCCCGATTTTCTTTGCTCCACCATTGGCGGCCGTGCCTTCAGCTGCCAAGGCCCGAAGCTGTGGAATTCCCTCCCTAAACCTCTCCTCCTTGCTACCTCTCGCTGCTTCTTTTAAGACGCTCCTTAAAAGTCGGCACACCGTGGCTGCAGTGTGCACCATCTACAAGGTGCACTGCAGCAACTCGCCAAGGCTTCTTCGGCAGCACCTCCCAAACCCGCAACTTCTACCACCTAGAAAGACAAGGGTAGAAGGCGCATGGAAACACCACCACCTCCAAGTTCCCCTCCAAGTCACACACCATCCTGATTTGGAAATATATCGCCATTCCTTCATCGTCGCTGGGTCAAAATCCTGGAACTCCCTCCCTAACAGCACTGTGGGAGCACCTTCACCACATGGACTGCAGCGGTTCAAGAAGGCGCCTTCTCAAGGGCAATTAGGGATGGGCAATAAATGCTGGCTTTGCCAGTGACGCCCACCTCCCATGAACGAATTTAAAAAAAAACTACTGTCCTAATATCTCTGTGCTTGGTGTCAAATTTTGTTTGATAATTGCTCCTATGAAGAGCCTTGGGCGGTTTTACTAGGTGCTATATAAATGCATGTTGTATTTAACTTGTAAATAAATCCGACAAATAGTATTAGCCTGTCATTTTGTGCCTTTTGAAAGGGCTTGGGGAGCATGGTGAGTCTGAGTATACCACAGATTCTCCAGTGAACAATATACTTCAATTGGGGATTAATTGTTAAACCTCAGCATGCTGACCTATGCACAACACCATTTACCTGGGTGTTCTTGTGCACCAGTCGCTGAAGGTAAGCATGCAGGTGCAGCAGGCGGTTAAGAAGGCAAATGGTATGTTGGCCTTCGTAGCAAGAGGGTTCGAGTACAAGAACAAGGATGTCTTGCTGCAGTTGTACAGGGCCTTGGTGAGACCGCACCTTGAGTATTGTGTGCAGTTTTGGTCACCTTACCTGAGGAAGGACGTTCTTGCCATGGAGGGAGTGCAGCGAAGATTCACCAGGCTGATACCTGGGATGGCAGGAATGACATACGAGGAGAGATTGTGTCAATTGGGCTTATACTCACTGGAGTTTAGAAGATTGAGAGGGGATCTCATCGAAACCTATAAAATTCTGTCAGGTCTGGACAGACTAGATGCAGGAAGGATGTTTCTGATGGCCGGGGAGTCCAGAACCAGGGGTCATAGTCTAAGGATAAGGGGTAAGCCATTTAGGACTGAAATGAGGAGGAATTTCTTCACCCAGAGAGTGGTGAACCTGTGGAATTCTCTGCCACAGAGGGTGGTGGAGGCCAGTTCATTAAATATATTCAAGAAAGAGTTGGATATATTTCTTGAGGCTAAAGGGATCAAGGGATATGGGGAGAAGGCGGGGACAGGGTACTGAATTTGGATGATCAGCCATGATCTCATTGAATGGCGGAGCAGGCTCGAAGGGCCGAATGGCCTACTCCTGCTCCTATCTTCTATGTTTCTATGTAAAAGTGCAGGTTTCGGTTCATGAGACTTTTTTTTTTGCTCGTGGAACCTAAGAGCAAAGTGTTTGGTAAAAGCCCAAATTTTAACACCTGCATCCTACTGGGTTTTTTTCGGTGCACTGTTGAGCATCCTAAAAAGGGCAAAAGCAGGAACTAAGTGTCACAAAACATCTTTGAAAGTTCTCTATCTGAATGCACGTAGCATTCGTAACAAAATAGACGAGTTAATGGCACAAATAACTACATATGGGTATGATCTTGTGGCCATTACAGAAACATGGCTGCAGGGTGACAATGCCTGGGAATTAAACATACCAGGTTATTTAACGATCAGGAAGGACAGGCAGGAAGGAAGGGGAGGTGGGGTGGCTATGTTAATAAAGGAAGGAATCACTGTAATACAGAGAAATGATATTGGGTCAAAAGATCAGGATAATGAAACAGTTTGGGTGGAGGTAAGGAATAATAAGGGGAAAAAAACACTAGTGGGCGTAGTCTATAGGCCTCCGAACAGTTGCAACTCTGTTGGACAGAGTATCAATCAGGAAATAGTTGAGGCTTGTAATAAGGGAACATCTATAATTATGGGGGATTTTAACTATCATATTAATTGGACAAATCAAATTGGGCAGGGCTGCCTTGAGGATGAGTTCATTGAGTGTATTAGGGATGGGTTTCTTGAGCAGTATGTAACTGAACCGACCAGGGGGCGAGCAACCTTAGATCTGGTCCTGTGTAACGAGACAGGATTAATTAAAAATGTCCTAGTAAAGGATCCCCTTGGAATGAGTGACCATAACATGGTTGAATTCCATATTCAATTAGAGGGTGAGAAGGTTGGATCTCAAACAAGCGTGCTAAGCTTGAATAAAGGAGACTATGAAGGTATGAGAGCGGAATTGAGTAGAGTGGATTGGGAAAATAGATTAAAGGGTAAGACGATACATGATCAGTGGTGTACATTTAAGGAGTTATTTTACAACTTCCAAAAAATATATATTCCACTGAGAAGAAAAGGGTGTAAAAGAAAAGACAGCCATCCGTGGCTAAGTAAAGAAATTAAGGATAGTATTCGACTAAAAACAAGGGCATATAAGGTAGCCAAATCTAGTGGGAGGATAGAGGATTGGGAAAACTTAAAAGACAGCAAAAAATAACAAAAAGATTGATTAAGAAAGGGAAGATAGATTATGAAAGTAAATGAGCAAAAAATATAAAAACAGATAGTAAGAGTTTTTATAGTTATATAAAAAGAAAAAGGGTGGCTAAAGTAAATGTTGGTCCCTTAGAGGATGAGACCGGGAAATTAATGGTGGGAAATATGGAGATGGCAAAAACACTGAATGAATATTTTATATCAGTCTTTACAGTAGAAGACACTAAGAATATCCCAACACTGGACAAACAGGGGGCTAAAGGGGGGGGAGGAGCTAAACACGATCAAAATCACTAAGGAAGTGGTACTCGGTAAAATAATGGGACTCAAGGCGGATAAATCACCTGGACCTGATGGCTTACATCCTAGGGTCTTGAGGGAAGTGGCGGTAGGGATTGTGGATGCATTGGTAATAATTTTCCAAAACTCCCTGGACTCGGCAAAGGTCCCGGCAGACTGGAAAACTGCTAATGTAACACCCTTATTTAAAAAGGGCAGTAGACAGAAGGCTGGAAACTATAGACCGGTTAGCCTAACATCTGTGGTAGGTAAAATTTTGGAGTCCATTATTAAGGAGACAGTAACAGGACATTTGGATAATCATAATTTAATAGGACAAAGTCAGCATGGTTTTATGAAGGGGAAGTCATGTTTGACAAATTTGCTGGAGTTCTTTGAGGAAGTAACATATAGGGTGGATAAAGGGGAACCAGTGGACGTAGTGTATTTAGACTTCCAAAAGGCATTTGACAAGGTGCCACACAAAAGATTATTGCTTAAGATAAAAAATCACGGGATTGGGGGTAATATTCTGGCATGGATAGAGGATTGGCTATCTAACAGAAGGCAGAGAGTTGGGATAAATGGTTCATTCTCAGACTGGCAATCAGTAACTAGTGGTGTTCCGCAGGGGTCAGTGCTGGGTCCCCAACTCTTTACAATCTATATTAACGATTTGGAGGAGGGGACCGAGTGTAACATATCAAAGTTTGCAGATGATACTAAGATGGGAGGGAAAGTAGTGAGTGAGGAGGACATAAAAAACCTGCAAGGGGACATAGACAGGCTAAGTAAGTGGGCAGAGATTTGGCAGATGGAATACAATGCTGGAAAGTGTGAGGTTATGCACTTTGGCAGGAAAAATCATAGAGCAAGTTATTATCTTAATGGCAAGAAACTGGAAAGTACTGAAGTACAAAGGGATCTGGGGGTCCTGGTGCACGAAACTCAAAAGGTTAGTATGCAGGTGCAGCAAGTGATTAAGAAGGCCAATGGAATGTTGGCTTTCATTGCTAGGGGGATAGAATATAAAAATAGGGAGGTATTGCTTCAGTTGTACAAGGTATTGGTGAGACCGCACCTGGAATACGGCGTACAGTTTTGGTGTCCATACTTAAGAAAGGACATACTTGCTCTCGAGTCAGTACAAAGAAGGTTCACTCGGTTAATCCCGGGGATGAGGGGATGGACATATGAGGAGAGGTTGAGTAGATTGGGACTCTACTCATTGGAGTTCAGAAGAATGAGAGGCGATCTTATTGAAACATATAAGATTGTGAAGGGGTTGGGTCGGGTGGATGCGGGGAGGATGTTCCCGATGATGGGTGAAACTAGAACTAGGGGGCATAGTCTTAGAATAAGGGGCTGCTCTTTCAAAACTGAGATGAGGAGGAACTACTTCACTCAGAGGGTGGTAGGTCCATGGAATATGCTGCCCCAAAAAGCTGTAGAAGCTACATCATTACATAAATTTAAAACAGAAATAGACAGTTTCCTAGAAGTAAAGGGAATTAAGGGTTACGGGGAGCGGGCAGGAATTTGGACATCAGTCTAGGTTCGGATCGGTCATGGCCCTGTGGGTAGCGGAGCGGGCCCAGGGGCCGTGTAGCCTGATCCTGCTCCTATTTCGTGTGTCTAATTCTGTTAGATTCAGGAGATGGTTCTGTGATCGTGGATTGGCGGTTAGGATCAGATCAGCCATGATCTTATTGAATAGCGGAGCAGGCTCGAGGGGCTGATTGGCCTACTCCAGCTCCTATTTCTTATGTTCTATTTTTGCTCCATTAATGTTGTTGCTTGGTGGCAGCAGAGAGCAGGCATTGTACCTTAAAGGGGAAGAAAGAATCAAAAGGAAAATCTACATCTGCAGAGTTAGTGACAAAAGGTGAGGAAAAAATTGCTGAACAATACAAAACTATAGTGCAAGGCTAATCAAATTGGGAAACCCTAATCATTACCTAAATGTCGGATTCTTTCACTGCAGATTATAGGTTTTCTTTGATTTAATCCTAAAACAAAATGTTTATTTTGGGGTAAAATTTTCGCTAAAGTTTTGATTAAGAAATAAACACAGCCTAAATATGTGAAGAAAGCCTCCTTGCCCTCGCTTGCCGGACCAGAATATACCTGTTGCTTTACTAGTAGTGAGTTATCAGGCTGGTGAACGGGTTAATGGTGCTGCCTCTTGCTCAGAATACTTTACAGCAAAATCGACTATTTTCAGTTCATTAGGATCTATAATAAGCCCGCTCCACAGGAATTTGTCACTCTTTTCCATTTTTCACACAACCCTGTGGAGGTGATGTGGTCTTGCATGATTTTTGGATGAGTCTATGTTTAATATGAATCAGATCAGTCACACACACAGACCCTAGTGTTCGGTGCTGAGGCAATCCATGCCGTAGCTTTTTAGTTTTCTGCTCACTTTTGTTGTCCAATACTTTCTGAAATCTATTTCTGAAACTCTGCACTTGAACACTTTGGTGAATCATCGAACAATACCTTGGATACCTTTGTCAAGGTCTGCGACTGTCTACAAACCAGTTAGCAGAGCTTCCCCCATGTCCTCGCTTTTCACACCACTGGCCTCCGCTTTCGATGGATCATCTTTTATCATTTCCGCCACCTCCAAACACATCATCCCCCTCCTTTCCTCGCTATTGGAAAGGACCATTCTCTCCGTGATACCCGATCACTCTTGACAAGGGATCCGTATAGCCAAAATGTGGATTTGTCTGTTCTCTCCACAGATACTCCCTGAAGTGTTTCCAGCATTTTCTATTTTCGTTTTTAGTAAATTTGGGATTGATTTTAGGCTGTATTTTCTCTGCACATTTTTCACTTTATCTGTATATCGAGCTTTAGTGTTGTAACTCTATCACAGGTTCATCATACTGAGTGAAAAGCTCTTCTGTACAAGACCATGAATCATAGAATCTTACAGCACATTAGAAGACCATTCGGCCCATTATGCCTGCACCAGCTCTTTGAAAGAACTAACCAAATTGTCCCACACCCCCACTATTTCCCCATAGCCCTGCAAACCTTTCCTTTTCAAATATATATCAAATTTCCATTTGAAAGTTACTATTGAATCTGCTTCCACCATCCCTTGCAGGCAGATCGTAACAACTCACTGCATAAAAACATTTCTCCTCATCTCCCCTCTGGTTCTTTTGCCAATTATCTTAAATCTGTGTCCTCTGGTTACCGACCCTCTCGCCAGTGGAAACAGTTTCTCCTCATTTACTCTATCAAAACCCCTCATAATTTTGAAGACCTATTATATCTCCCCTTAACCTTCTCTGCTTAAAGGAGCACAATCCCAGCTTCTCTAGTCTCTCCACGTAACTGAAGCCCCTCATTCCTGGTATCGGTATGGTAAATCTCCTCTGCACCCTCTCCAAGGCCTGATGTCCTTCCTAAAGTGTGGTGCCCAGAATTGGGCACAGTACTCCAGCTGAGGCCTAACCAGTGATTTATAAAGGTTTAGCATAACTTATTTGCTTTTGGAAGGGACTGTTCTCGCCATGACTCACCAGCTCACCCTTGACCTGCTGAATATTTGCAGGTCAGGCAGTATCTATGGAGAGGACAGAGAAATCAACATTATAGATTTACTGTGGGTCAATGTTTAGTGACATTTTAGTTGCCAGTTTTAAGAAAGCTTACCATTTGTGAGTTGATGCTGTCCTGGCAATATTTTTTTGGCTGATGTATCTGTAAGCTGTGAAGCATTGGAGTAAATTTCACATTCACTAAAAAGCAACGAACCAAAAAATATACTGTAGTACTTAAACGTTCTCAAACACAGTGCATTTCACTATCAAAAATGTGAGAATTTTTAGAAAATTAGACATTTTTCACCCTCATTTTAATTCTCCTCCCCGTCTGGTGACGGTTAGATTACTGAAAATATAAAGTCAAAAAAATCAGCGAAGTAGGAAACAAGAATGATAGGAGAAGCGAGTTTCCTACATTACAACAGTGACTACATTTCAAAAGTACTCTACCTCTCTTTCCTCCTTTAAGATGCTCCTTAAAACCTACCTCTTCTGCCCTAATTCCTTACATGGCTCGATGTCAATTTTTTTGTCTTATAACACTCTTGTGAAGTGCCTTGGGACGTTTTACTATGTTAAAAGGCACTATATAAACACTTGTCATTGTTGTTGTTGTACTCCATTGGCTGTAAAGCGCTTTGGGACATCCTGAGGTCATGAAAGGCACTATATAAATGCAAGTCTTTCTTTTCTTTCAATAGACTGAAAAGACAATTTTAAGGCTATGCTTATACTGCTACTTTTGCATTGAGGCAAAGTATTTCAGCAGAGCACCGAAGCAAAAGTGCCTGTATAACTCTGAAGTCAGGTCCTGATGTCACTCCAGAATACCTCAAAAACCCCCTCGGAGAGCTCGCCTTGCTCTGCTTGGGCTCAGCACTAGATGGAGTGTTGCTTCAGTCCAGGCTTTATTGTTTGTTGTGAATGTCCAGCAATCTTTCTCTCCGAACTTTTCTCTTTCCCCCCCCCTCCGCCCCCGGTTGGGTTAGGTGTCTCCTTCCTCCTCAGCTGAGAGTCCAGGAACCACTCTGGGGGAGAGTTGCTGACGTTTGAATCAGTTCGATAGCAGGAGTGCTATTTCGGGGGAAATGGGAATTACGGGGGGCTCGAAAGCAAAGACACAGCAAACATTTCAAACCATGCCTTCAGGGTCACCTGTGAGCAGCACTGCAGGAAATCCACAATTTGGTTTTGAATCTCCTGGCTTTGAACTTTGAAGCAGGTTCAGGAGTAGGAGGCTTTAAAATAATTAGGAACAATCAGAAGTGAACAAATTATGCCACCCACAACTGTATTCCCCAGAATTAGGGTGAATTACTTAATGGCTAAATCTATGGCACTTGATAGAGATTCAGTTGCTCAATGTTGGGCAATGCTGTGATTTTGGGGCGTAATAATCCATCGTACCAAACCTATTGCTCTTTTTTTATTCATTTACAATAATTGTTTTCTTTCTCTCTCCACAGATATGGTCTTATTTTGTCTAAGCCAAAGCAGAATGTTGTCATGTTGGCCAAACCCTCTATTTTTGATGACTCAGATGATGAAGTAAGTTACATGTTTTGATTTTAGCAGGTATTTCATTATCTTCTGATTTCCCATATCCTAATGCAACATGATGCACAAGGTAGTGATGTTTCAAACATCAAATGAATCAAATTAACAAGTTAAAAGTTAGTTCAAATATAGTTTTTTTTGGGCTAGAGTTGTTGGGTTTTAATTTGAAAATCATTGTAAAAAGTGAAAACACTATTTTAGATGTTGCAAACATCTTTGGCAGTGTTGCAGTTTGTGCTTGCTCCCAATATATTTCCCTTGCCCTTGTCACAAAGGGCTTCTGTACGCAAGTCCATGCTCCCTATGATTTGAAACTTCATCTTGTGTGCATAGTGTATGAAATATAGCATGCAGCAGGGCAAACAATTCTCCCTTTTTATTCTAAAGTTGCTACTAGATAGTACATCGGATTTCACTATATCAGGTGAAATTTCAGAAGATGGAGGTTATCATCCAAGCAAGACACTTTGTTACAAGCTTAACTATTAAATGGCTTTATTCACCCAATGGTATATGCCAAAGCAAGTAGTATAGGCGAGATATTGAACAGTACTTAAAGTCACTCGAAATAAGCTGTCAGAGAATACTCCTTTAGAGCTTGAGTTGAAGTAGGTTTCTGAAAGAAATATACAATCTTGTTCCTTGGTGAAAACAGAATATTCTTTCTAACATTATGTAAGTGCAAGTTTATGAAGCTTAAGTGATCTCTTTTCTCCGTTAAAAAATAAAACAATAGCTGCCGATAGGTGAGGTGTGCTTTCTTTATACTCCTAATTCCTTTAAAGAACGTGCGCTTACTTTGAAAAACACTCTTGTCAGATTAAGATGATTCGTTGAACAATACCAACAATATTTATACAAGATAATTATAATGAGGAAGGTCATTCCACTCATCCTTCATCCATTGAGAAAGATCCTCAAGTTCCCTATTTCAATATTAATTTTTGTTTAAGGTCTCGGGCTTCTGTCTCCACTACTCTTCCTGGAAGTGCGTTCCATATGTTGACCACTCTTTTTATGTACAGAAGAATTTCCTGACATCAGTCCTGAATTACGTTTACTAGTTTGAATCTATTTCCTCTTGTCCTAATCTCTCAATTTAATTTGCAATCGTGTTCCGTTTTTACCGTTTCTATTCCTTAACTATCTAGTGTAGCTTTATAAGGTCATCTCTCTGACGCCTCCTTTCCAGACTGAAAAGCCCAACTTTCTCCAGTCTTCATAACTTAGACTATTGGCATTAGGGATCAGCCAGGTGGCTTTTTTCTGTACTGCCTCCAGTGCTTGATTACTTCCCTTATGTCTCAGCAATCAGAACTGGATGCTGCATTCAAGGTGTTGTCTGACCAGAATGTGTTATAGTTTTAGTCACAACTTCCTTTGACTTGTATTCTATTGTTTTGACTATGTAGTTAAACATTCCATTAGCTTTGTTGATTGCTACTCTGCATTTGTTGGATGTGGTGAGCTTCAAGTATACTAAGACACCTAGGTCTCGCTTGGCTTCATCCTTAACTTTCAATACCATTCGTGGAGCATGTGTATCTTTTATTTATTCTTCCCATGTGCAGTATTTTACATTTGTCTGTATTAAACTTCACCTGCCTTTGCTCTGCCCACCTACATATTTTATCAAGCTCATTCTGTAATTTCTGAGCTGCCTCCTCCATTGCCCCTCCTAGTTTGGTATCTGCTTCAAGTGTCACCACGTTGCATTGAGTTAACTGAACCCAAACCATTTATGTAAATTAGAAACAGTAGTGGTTCCAACAGCGAGTCCTGGGCACCAGGCTCGGCTCCCCCACCCCCAATCCTGACATATTTCCTCTATTGACTACTTGTTGTTTTCTACCCTTTAGCCAATTACAAGGTACAGGAAACTCTTTTTTAACCGGGACCGGCGTGGTGCCGGTTTATCAAAAAGTCCGTATTACAGAGAGTTATAATTAAAAGGTACGAGAGCTCCGCACACAGCAACAAATCCAGGCTTCCCTGTTGCTTAGCAACAGCTGCAAGAACCCCGGCCACAGACCAAGCGTCCCTGTTGCTTAGCAACAAGTGCAGAAACCCCCGATTACACAGCCAAGAATCAAGAAACGGCCACTAATATGAAGAAAAACTTAACTGAACCTACTCCTGAATTTTGCCGGTTAACTGAGATTTCCGGTTGTTTTGGTGCCGGTAAATCGAGAGTTTCCTGTATAGAATCAAAGGCATGATGATGACCACGTGGGGTGTTGAGGTCTCTCCAAGTGTACCTCACCTGGGTTTGGGCACTTTGGCACAGTTTCAGGCCGCAATAGAGGTTAGACACATTCCTTTCACATTGGCTCAAAGCATAGTTTAATTAGATTTCTTTGGATGAAAAGCAAGCATTTGTCTTCCTCCTGTTAGTTCTGATGGAATTACAGGAAGTCTTCTTGTGGTATATCATCTCTTAGCAACTTTGCAATCAAGACATTAGCATATCAGAATATTTTGTCCTCTTCAAAGAGGTACTGTGGCAGTAAAGCAGACATCTCATCACTAAGCAGGCATGCTGAATTTTAAGGAAGGTGCAACCCCACCTTTTTGAGAGTGGTGTTTAAAGCTACAGGAAACTTTGTGCTATCCGGCACCGACGGGACCGAGCTGTTGCCGTTCCCTCAAAACTGCCGGACACAGCGTTAATGTTGAAGCATACGGAGCTTTTCATCTCCGTATCTGACAACAAACACTGTTGCTTAGCAACAGCTTCTAAACAGTCGGCCCGTACCTTGGAAGCCTCTCTCTGAAGCTTGTTGCTAAGCTACAGAGACTTTGCAGAGCTGTTGGAAAAAAAAAAGCCACGAAAAGAAAAAAAACCTAACAAAACGGCTCCTGATTTTTGCCGGTGGCTCGAGCTTGCCGGATATTTAGCCTCCGGATAACAAAGTTTCCTGTACTAAGGAAAAAGAAGAGAAACCATGGACTAAAATTCAATTTTGAAAGTATGCGTGTAGACTATTCTTCAACAAACTTCTTCACAATCTTTGAAACAATAAATAAATTGATTCACTGCATTATTCCTATTTTTGTCTCCAGTTTTTTTTTGCCTTTTCTCTTTTTGTTCTTGCTGAGGTGTAATTTTGTGGGTACTAGAAACAAGTCGTTTTTTTCCCCCTTCTTCCCTGTCCCCAACTCGGGAATGCTGAGGCCAGTTGTTGAGCTACCCCAGCGAAGAACAACGACTGCGTATCAAATACGGGATCTTCTTTTTCCTGTGGCTCAACTACTCATTGGATGGACTCGTCGTATAAGCTCATTGATACCCCCCCCCCCCCCCCCACCTATTACATTACATGTAAATTTTATTTCAAAATAATGTACAATCCCAATCTGTAATTCTAATTTAATCTTTTAAGACTTGAATTAGCTCACTTTAATCGGTTAAATAATTTCTGTAAAGCTGTACATTAGACAGAATTAACAATGTGGTAATAACATTTAAACTTGACTCTGCCTTAACAAAATATCTATTCCCTGTTCTATGTAAGTGTGTACACAATCTAAGGATATAGGAGCAAGAAGAGACCATTTAACGTATTGTTCTGTCATCCAAGTCCTTTTTCTTCTCAGCCCTGACCTGTTTCAATAATAATCCAATACAAAGGAGGAGAAAAAATGACTATTTAATAAATAAACTAAACCAAGTACTGTATTGTTACATTTTTATGTAAAAATGTTTACTTCTTAATGGAACAAGGAATCCTCTTTGCAGCTTGCATTCATTTGAAATAACTCTCTCGAAGCAATTTGAACAAACAGAAACTAATAATTTGTATATAAGTCTAATAAGAAACTTGCTTTTTATTGCAGCGATGCTTGATGTGGCTCAAAGTGCCCGAAAAGCAATAAAACATTGCCTTTGGTTTGATTGTATCTTGTGGAGATAAGATGTGTGTTCTTCTGACTAAAATTACTTCATTAGTTTAGTAATAAATTGCGAATGATGTAGATAAGTAAAAATCATGGTAGGTAGGGAATCTCATTTCCTGTGAGGTCTGAAGCTGCATGTCACTTTTGATATTTCAAACCTGGCTCAGTGTGCTGCAAAAACTTTACTGTACACTTGTTTATGTTTGTCATTATAGCATTACATTTTACTGTTGGGGGCAGGGAAGGAAATGAAAGAGCAGAGACAAGATGAGGTAGATTTTAGTATAAAATTTGGAGCACAAGGTATTAGCTTTCATAAACACAATTTATATTGTGGCTGGGAATGGCAGTAGTATCTGTTTTTTGCCGTCATTACACCTTGGGAGAAAGGAATCATGATTAAAATGGCTAAAATTACAGGAAATTACATATTTGCTATCCATCTCCAGCTCAATAACGGGTGTAGTTTGATTGTCTGGTTTAATGTAGGCAGTCTTTCTATACAAGCTCAAACAGTTCAAATCCATCCCAGTTACAGGTTTTGTTTGTAATTTTAAGAGATATAAACATGATCTAGTTGGGTCATATCTCTCACTGTAACATGATGGCCGTAGTTATGCAGCCATTTTGGTGTTAATGCAAACTGGTTTTGGGGTTACATTACTCGATGTTGACAGTATAACTCGAGTCAGATTCCAGTCTGACTTCCAGTGCACTGAAGACAAGTGCTGTGAAAGACCCTCCACGAGGTTGCCTCGTGTCATTTGGGGCTTCGCATCCACGTGGGCGGGGGAGGTTAGGATTACATCTCCACTTGCTGCAAAGTTGAGTTTTAAAAATTCTTGGTGCTGTGCCAGATCTTTTGGGTCCTTCTTAAATTCAGGATTGACTTTTTTTTTTTAGAGAGATTTTGAGAAAGTAGGCACTACTGTCACTGGTGAGAAGACATGTATGCTTACACCCATGTGCAGAGTTCTGTCCTGGCAGGCAAAGTTAGAGTTGCAGCTCACAGTATATTTTGGGTCTTGTCAGCAGTGAAGTTGTATGTCTCTGACCGGTAGTGTAGTATAACTGCAGCATAACATACAGGGGACTGTGCTACAATATGGCAGCTGTTTCTGTGTCTTGGATACTGAGGATCCACTGTACAGGTAATGACATTATGCATATTATTTTTAATGTGTGACTTGAAGGTGTTCCTTATTAACGGGTACAATTTAAGGATTTTACTGGCCTAGGCGGGTCCGATTTTTTTTAGACTGATGAGAACCAGTGGATTCAATTTTTTTACAAAAGGCAAAATACTGCGGATGCTGGAAATCTGAAATATAAACAGAAAATGCTGGAAATACTCAGCAGGTCAGGCAGCATCTGTGGAGAGAGAAACAGAGTTAACGTTTCAGGTCGATGACCTTTCGTTAGAACTGGAAAATGTTGCAGATGTAACGGGTTTTAAGCAAGTACAGGTCAGTCTTGTCATCTCATAAACTCATCAAACCAAATTGTTGCTGAGAAACCCCAAGCAGTTTCCTTGGTTGAGGTTCAATCCTATTATACATTCCTATTTCTTACTTTTTTGAATGTAATTGTTTTGTGAAAAGTTTGTTTACAAAGGATGTCTTCCTGTTCTCTCTCCCGCACTATCTCTTTCTTGTACTGAATTACCCCAGGACTTGAATATTTTAATTGAAACCTGAGCCAGCATAGAAATATGGCTGATCCCATTTTAATAACCGCACATGGCACGATGACCCCAAGCCACAAATCTCAGCCTGAAGGCGTTCGACTAAGTTTAAATGCTTCTGCTTTAGTTCTTTCTATGTTAAAATGCATTTAATGTGGAGTTCCAGTTGTAGAGGGGAGGAGGCAAGAACAGAAGGGAAGGGCCTACAAATCCATTGGGTGGTGGCACATAACGGGCGGTATCGAATCGGCCGCCCGTTACACGCAGCGGCTGGTATTCAGGTGCATTGACTGCAATGAAACTGAATATCGGGCGCGGTGTATAACGGGCGGCCGATCCGATGCCGCCTGTTTTGTGCCATGGCCTGAGACAAATTTCTAGGCCAAGGTGTGTAATTTAAATGGCAAAAGGGGATGGCAATGGGGCAAATAAAGAAACCAAAGATGGGTCGAGAGGAGGTGTAAATGGCAACAGCAGAATCATTACCAACAGCTGCAGTCCGAAAAGCTGGGAGTGGTGGTTATGACCTGATTTTATAGTTCTAGTAATGGGATTAGATTTTATAGTACTTATCAAAGTTTATCTATCTACTGGTTTCTGTTGCACTTATGTCAGTCTTGTCATCTCATAAACTCATCAAACCAAATTGTTGCTGAGAAACCCCAAGCAGCTCCCTTGGTTTAGGTTCAATCCTATTATACATTCCTATTTCTTTTTTTGAATGTGAGTAATTGTTTTGTGAAAAGTTTGTTTACAAAGGATGTCTCCCTGTTCTCTCTCCCGCACTATCTCTTGTACTGAATTGCCCCAGGACTTGAATATTTTAATTGAAACCTGAGCCACCATAGAAATATGGCTGATCCCATTTTAATAACCGCACATGGCACGATGACCCCATGCCACAAATCTCAGCCTGAAGGCATTTGAATAAGTTTAAATGCTTCTGTTTTGGTTCTTTCTATATTAAAATGCATTTAATGTGTAGTTCCAGTTGTACAGAACTGCCCATCTTTTTCACTGCTACAATATCTTTCTCAAAGAATCTTAATGCTAATATTTTTACAAGTGTAAAAGATTTATATTTGAAGGATTTAAAAAAGAACACACTGCGCTGGCCAGCTTCTGTTCATTTGGTAGCTTGTGGGTTTTTTTAAGAACCTCTGACAAATGAAGTATTAGTATTTTTCCAAATGCTGTATTATTAATATAACAATAATTTTAAAAATGACTGGGATTACCGGCGCTTTGAAGCAGAACATTTAATAAAGATTTGATTGTATCTCGCAGGCATCTAGCAAAACAGGAAATACCTATCAGTCAGCGGGCTTGGGAAATGATTATAGTAAATTGCTGGTGTGGTTGAATTTGCATTTTATTTTATTTGAAGTTTTTTTTAAAAAGAGCACACGCAAGTGAATATTAGAATTTATTCTGGGATTTAGCTTTAGACACAGTTCTTCATTATTTGCTACAGTACACTGCCTTGCTGTCCAATTTTCTCACTATTCATAGAAATTTTATTTTATCTAAGGAACATTAATCCTAACTTGTATAGATTTCTGAAATTTGATAGTATATTAATCCAGTGCATAGACTTTAAAATGATGGGTTTGAGATCATTAATGGGGAACGAGGTCAGTTAGCAGATTGGCCAGGGCGGCTTTCTCCAACTGCTTGCAGCTGCTCTGAGCCCTAGTGTGTGCCTGGGTGGCCTTTCAGTTCTGAAGAAGGGTTTCGACCTGAAACATTAACTCGGTTTCTCTCTCCACGGATGTTGCCTGGCCTGCTGAGTTTTTCCAGCTTTTTCTGTTGTTGTTTTGGCCTTTCCATGACTTGTGGGTACTGCAGGGCAATGAGAACTGGGTAAAAAAAAACACTCGGCCGTTGGGGGAGCTGTGCCAAGTTTGCCAAAGTCTAATAAAAAAATAGCTTTCAAAAAATGGCTTAAAACTGTCGACATCCAAACGTTGTGCAAAATACTTGTTAGATTATGGTTGAAGTATAAACAGTTAAACACCACTTCAGCTCATGATGCTTGGGGGGGGGGGGGGGGGGCTTCCGTATGAAGTAAGTTTAGTTTATAGACGTTCTGTGTATGCCTCCTGCGTGTGGACACTCTACTGTAGAGTGATTGACTGCTCAGTCCCTGGAGCCTGCACTACAGTATAATCTGCAGTGTATATCAGTGTGCAGTTTCATTAATGGCACTTTATAAAGCAATCCATGTAACTGACACAGACTTACTTGCTTTAGTGGGGCAGTCGCTGCAACGCGCATTTTAGAAGCACATTGGCATTGCTTTGTAATTTGTTCAGGTACAGGAATGTTCTGTCCATTCTATAAGGCTCTGAAGCATTAAATTCTCCTTTTGAAGTTTTGCTCTGATCAATGCCTCTTTCCCAGCCTGTTTTAAAACTCCCCCTTGATTTAAGATTTCATTGTGAATTAGAGCATTTGGTTTTGGAAAGGCTTCCATCAAAGATAGTAAATGAGATGCCGATTAGTTTCTTTTAAAAAAAAAATAAGCTGGTCAAATATGTGAGATATGTAGTGGTCTGGAGATTACAGGAATAATTAATCCCAGTCCTGTTGTGAAAGCGATGTTGTCTATGGCATGCAAGAGATCAAGAGTCAAATGTATTTGATTAATTTATCCTACTGGCTTTTGATTGATTGCCATTTAGGATCCGGGTGGAATTTCAAAGCTTTATTTGTTAGTGTGAATAACCACAGGTGTGAACCCCCCATCAGGAAATTAAGTTGAGAGTACGTGATTCTGTGAATTTAACACTGGCGACCCCTCCCACCCATAATCTTACCCAAACTGAAAGAAGCCACAAATGCTACTAAGTGGTGAAATAAGCATTCAGTTCACCCGACTTCACTGATTTTTTCCATTGTTAGCTGCATTGCTGTGAGATGACACTGCGCAGCAATGTGGCACCTCTTGCATGTGAAGGTGAATCATCTCGGGCCACTCTCGTCTACCTCCATAGTAAGCAGTTTCAAACACTAGCTGAGGACTTGGAGCACGACTCCTATTTTTTCACCTCTGAAATGACTCATTGTGCGGCCTGGGAAGATCAAGTGGACTGAGGGTTAATAAAATAGGATTCATATCCCCCATGAAGTTATGAGTGTAAATTGAGGTGCTCTTTGAGCATTTGCATAATTTGTTGCCTGTTCCCATGGCTAATGATGTGCTGTGCTATTTTATGGCGAGTGAGCCACCTTTGGTGCGTGTTTTGTGTTGTGAGGAGTTTTTTTCCTGGAAAGAATTGAATCTATTACTGAAACAGTTTTGATAAAACTATAGGCCCTTCCTCCTTTTTTATATTGCATATTTTATTAAAGCACAATATTCAGTTTACATAATAAATCACTTGCAGTATTGATAGCAGGTTTAAAATTGACTGTCCACAACTGTACTCCACGCTATAGCCTCGATATAATGCTGCAATATTACTGTACAAATGCTTAATGTATTCATATGAAACTATTGGATGTTTTAACAGAGGCATTAATCCATTCTAATAATTTCATACAAATATTTCAAGTATTCTAATATACAGCACAATTTCTCGACTCCATTTGCTAAGTTTAATGACTGACTATCACTTAGTTCTGTAACTCATTTTAAATACTACTTTGAATATTAATGTGTCTCCATTGGCTTTTGTGATTGATTTAAAAAAAATTGTAAGTGCTGCATTAATCATTAATCTTAAAATAACAGTTATTCCACATAATATGGATATTATTTTGATAAAAATGAGAGGAAAAGTGTATTGGCAAATATGAAATTCCTTTTGGTGATTGTAAATTAGCCCTGTGCTTAGAATCTGACTATTATTGGTTCTTTCAGGCACTCTCTCATACACGTGGTTACCTTTGCAGTCAATCACTACCTCCAGCAATTGAACTCTGTTGATAATTTTACGTGTAAAGGCAGAGAAAAAATATTTTCCAAGAAAACAACTATTCAAATATTCTTTTCTTTCTCACACTCTCACACACACAGTCGCAATGGGTAAAAATTTGAAAAAGATTTAAGAAGAAATGGTCAGTGTAATTCATATTAAATTTTGTATTGTTGGCTAAATATATGGAACAATTAATTGCAAGACCTCAGACTAAGTTTGACTGTTGATCACATTTATTTTCTGCTTGCAGACTTCGGTCAACGAGAGTCTTCAGAAGGAGTCGCTGAAGAAAAAAATGATGAAACAGGTACATTTCTGTTTAAACTTTACAAACCATAATTTTTAGCTTACAAGCAAATGTGTGTGTGTGTAAATTTTAAATGAATTCATCAGTGATGAATTCTCATTACTTCAGTAAATACCACAGTAAAACTTCAATGCGACTGTTGTAAAATCATCATAGAAATTCAAATATTCCGCAAGAAAATGAGTTTCATGTGTGGTTGTATTGGTTACGGCAGTCTCCTCAACTGAGGAGATGTAGCATGGAGGGGAAAGGGTAGGGAATAAAGGAGGGGAAAACAATCAACAATTATAGCAAAACTTAAATTAAAATGTAACCACACAGTTTGAAAGGGGATTCATTTGTCACACATTTGCAGTATACACATTGGTAGAATCAGAAGCTTCTATGGACATGGTGGTGGCCAATCTCAAATGGCCATCAAACCATAGTAGTAAATGGCCAAGATGTTAACTAGATTGAGCGTATATTAAACTCTGTTAGCTATAATGACCATACGAACACCACTTTGTACTACCAGACATTTTGGGATTCGGGTTATTATCTGCTGCTGATTTTCAGATTTTTCACACTCATTCTGGTATATATGTCTGCTACTTTTAACTCTAACATTATTTCTTAGTTAAAAGCTGTAGGTACATACAGTACCAAACAACTTCCACTTGAATGGATAGTTTAATATTTCGACGGGTGACTTGAAATGTATCACTGAAGTATTAAAGATGAATCACTGTGAGGTCTGTATGGGTTTAGCATGCTTGCTAAATTACGTCACACAGTTATGCCCACTAACTCCAAATACTTTTAATTTAGACATCTATTTGTGGTTAAAACTGGATCTGTAGTTAAGTGACTAAATATGGCTTTGTGGGAAACTCTCTTCCTTGGAATTCAGAACTTGAGCACACTCTTTGCCATCCCAAATCAAGCACATTTACAAACCAAATCTTAATGCATCTTTTGCAAGCTATTTTATATTTCAAGGTCGTTTGATATTAAGTTATAATTAGTATTGCTCAATGAGAATAAAAAAGATGATCTCCTGAATCAATAGAACCAGAGAGAAAATCCAGTTACACTTGGACATGAAATATCCAAACTGTATGGAAAACACTGATTTGATTCAGTCATGTCAGCTGGATGATCAGTACACATGTATCGTGGACATCTATAAAAATAGTTTGGGATATGTAGTGTCATTCTGTCTTTCTCATTCCCAGGTTACTGCATGGATAACACATGATGACAAGTAGCTCTTTTACTGCTAAACAAAGAAGGAAATATCATTTATTTATGTAATACCTTATTTCTCCTAACATCTCAAAACTATTCACATATAATTAATTACTTTGTGGAGCAGTCACTGTTGAATGTAGCAGCCACTTTAAGTTGTATTTTTATAGCAACTTTCATGTCTCCAGGTTGCCCCAAAGCACAGTCAACAAATTACTTTTTGAACCTTAGTCATTGTTGTTTTGTAGGCACATGTGTCAGCCAGATTGCACGCAGTAAGGTGCTACAAGCAGCAAATGACCAGTTAATCTGTTTTGGTGATGGTGGTTGAAGGATGAATGTTGGCTAGGATACCAGGAGAACTCCTTTCTTTAATATTGCCAAGAGATCTTAACATCCACCTGAGCCACCAGAATGGAGTGTTGGTTTACTGTCTCACCCAAAGGCTGGAACCTCCAACAACGGAGCACACCCTTGGTACTGCACTGAATTGTGATTGTGGTGCATTATCCTTCCTTGACCTTGCTGCAGCTTTTGACTCCGTTGACTGCACCATCCTCTTCCAACACCTCGCCTCCATTGTCCATCTTGGTGGGATAGCCCTGACTTGGTTTCACTCTTTCCTAAATTCTTCCATGGCCTTTCCCCTCCCTATCTCTGTAACGCCATACTATCCACCCCTGGAATTCTCCATTTCTCTTGACAATGGCTTTTTGTGTATCTCCGCCCCCTCCCTTTGCCCCACCATTGGTAGTCATGCCCTCAGCTGCCTAGACCTCATACTCTGGTAACACCTTCCTAAACCCCTTTGCCTCTCCACCTACCTCCTTGAACAAGCTAATATTTCCTTTGACTCTGCATCCATTTTTTTTGGATTAGACCTCTGTGAATTGCTTTGGACGTTTTTCTGTATTTGCGGCACTAGATAAATGCTTGTAGTAGTACTGGTTTATTTTTATGATCTTTCCTGTTTTATGGACGAAGTTGTCTTCTTCCACGATGAATTACCAAACCTCAAGTTTGAGCATTTGATCAATATCTAGTATTTTTTTTTTGAACAGACTAAGTTAGAAATACAGAAGGCACTGGAGGAAGATGCCACAGTCTATGAATATGACAGTGTTTATGATGAGCTTCAACAGAAGAAGACGGAAAGCAACGCAAAGTTACTGTCTGGTACAAATAAACAGGTAGATGTACTAATTGAGAAATTATTTTAATTTTGCACAGCTGAGATTCCCTCTTCTAAAGAAAAAAAATCTCCCCACCACTGCCCTTTTTTGGGACTTTCCACAGCAAGGGCCCTCTCTGGCCAAGAGAGCATTCAGTTAATATAGTCCTAGTCCTCTGCCAGCACTGGTCTGAAACCACCCATCAGGCGGTGCATAAAATTAACTTGCGGTGTTGCACTCTCTCATTTTATCCCTCTGACCTGGCCAGTGTTTGGTACTTAAGCAAAATACTGTTGCTGCTGAAAATCTGAAATAAAACCAGAAAATGCTGGAAGTACTCAGCAGGTCAGGCAGCATCTGTGGAGAGAACAACGTTTAACATTTCAGATCGATGACCGTTCATCAGGAAAGGTCACCGACCTGCTTCTCTCTCCACAGATGCTGCCTGACCAGCTGAGTGTTCCCAGCATTTTCTGTTTTATTTAATGTTTGATAATTCCTTGGGGAGGAAGCTTGAGGATTGAATATATAAACCCATGTCCTATTGTGCCACTAAACTATCATGCTGTCAGCCAGATAATTAATTTTTTAGCTAATTAATTGCTAATCCAAAGCATTTTGCAAATGCTTTTAATTGGTGATAAATAGACTGAAAGGCCACTCAAGCTTTGGCAATAAAGAGATTCCTTCAGGATGGAGCATGTTAGAAATAAAGAATAGTGGACCAGGTTAAATAGTAATTAAAACTTCTATTGCTCAGTAATTATTTTTGTTTGGGATGTTCATAATAGATAGAAAGTGATAATGATGTATATTGTTTTTATGAGTTACGAAGTTTTCATTCCTCTTTATGATGCGTTCCTTTCATATCTATTCACCGCAGTTTAATTTTTTTAATAATTGAAATTGGTATTTAAATTGAAGTCAACAAATCTTGTCCTTTTTGTATGTTTACTCAATTAAAATAAATGTTTGTTATAAAGGTCAATTATGCAAAACTAACCTCTCTTTTTGGCTCAGATTTTTCAGTTGTAATATTGATGCTAGTCCACTTAAAATTAATTGGTTACAATCAAAAAGTCTAGGTCTGTATGTCTACAGGGTGCCTAGAAACAAAAGGGAAACACTCTAGCATCCTCAAGGAACTGAGTCAGAAAATAGGCAAGCCTCTGGGTAATATTTTCAAGCACTCCTGCAATCCTGATAAGAAATGGAGTAAGGTATCGGTATCGGGGAAATTATTCCCCAATTTGTCTAACATTGGAGAACGTACCGGAGACCATTATCAGTATTCAAAAAAAAAAAATCATAGTTGGGAAGCAAGCACAGTTTTGAAAGGAAAAGTTCACCCTTCACAAATCTATGGCTTCAGTCATTGTCCTTACCATAAAAATGTCCATTATAGAATGCAACAGATTGAGGTAATATTCATTTGATATCCTGGACAGTTTTTCACTCGACTATCTTTTCAGGTTAGGAAGGAATTTCAAGAGTCCTCCCTTGAGGAAGTGTTACTAATAATTATAAATCTTCATTAGGGGATCGTGTAAATTGGGGATAGACCATGATGGTGGTAGGAAAAATAATGGCATCCCTACTAAAGGAGAAAATAGAAGAACACCTAAAAACCAGAAATATAATAAGAAATAGTCAGCAAGGATTTCAAAAGGGAAAATCTTGCTTGACCAACCTCATTGAATTTTTTGAAGAGGTAACAGAGAGAATAGACAATGGTAATGCAGTAGATGTAATTTATCTAGATTTTCAAAAGGCCTTCAATAAGGTACCCCATAATAGACTGATGAACAAGGTCAGAGAATGCGGAGTCAGGGGACATGTAGCAAAATGGATAGCTAGCTGGCTTCAAGACAGAAAGTAGGGAGTAAAGGGTAGCTATTCACAGTGGCAGAAGGTGGGTTGTGGTGTTCCACAAGGATCAGTGCTGGGACCACTGTTGTTTACAATTTATAATTAACAATTTAGACTTTGGAATCAAAAACACAATTTCTAAATTTGCGGATGACACCAAATTGGGGGGGATAGTCAATACTGAGAAGGATTGCAACGAATTACAGGAGGACATTAATAAACTTGCAGAATGGGCATATAATTGGCAAATGAAGTTCAACACAGATAAATATGAGGTATTACATTTTGGTAGGAAGAATAAGGAGGTCACTTATTACTTGGAGAGTGCGAGTCTAGGTGGGATAGAGGAACAAAGGGATCTTGGAGTACAAATAGGCCATAAAAAAAGCAAACCAAGCACTAGGGTTTATTTCTAGAGGGATAGAATTGAAAAGTAAGGAAGTTATGCTAAACCTGTATCGAACCTTGGTTAGACCACACTTGGAGAACTGCGTACAGTTCTGGTTGCCATATTATAAAAAGGATATAGAGGCACTGGAGAGGGTGCAGAGAAGATTTACAAGGATGATACCAGAAATGTGAGGGTATACATATCAGGAAAGGATGAACAGGCTGGGTCTCTTTTCTCTTGAAAAAAGAAGGCTGAGGGGTGACCTAATAGAGGTCTTTAAAATTATAAAAGGTTTTGATAGAGTGGATACAGAGAGAATGTTTCCACTTATGGGGAAGAGCATAACTAGAGGCCATCAATATAAGATAGTCACCAAAAAATCCAATAGGGAACTCAGAAGAAACTTCTTTACCCAGAGAGTGGTGAGAATGTAGAACTCGCTACCACAGGGAGTGGTTGAAGCGAATAGTGTAGATGTATTTAAGGGGAGGCTGAACAGGCATATGCGAGAGAAGGGAATAGAGGGATATGCTGATAGATTTAGATGAGGAAAGACGGGAGGAGGCTCGTGTTGAGCATAAACGCCGGTATGGACTGGTTGGGCTGATTGGCCTGTGCCGTATATCCTATGTAATATGTGGTCAGTTGGGAGGAATGTGCTTCAAGGGTCTAATAACGTAATGGCCTTTTCTCATTCCATGCTTTGTAGGCTATGTTCATATTGGTAAGTTTAAAAACTGATTTTAGTTGAAGACTAAGTTACCAGTTTTCACCCCCCCTGTATCTTTTCAAGCCCAAGTACATTGAGAGCCTACTGAAAGCTGTAGGGGAGCGCAAAAAGGAGCAAGACAGAAGGATGGAACGAAAAATCCAAAAGGAACGAGAGGCTGAAGGAGAGAAGTATGTGGACAAAGATGCATTCGTCACTGCTGCCTATAAAAAGAAGCTCCAAGAACAAGCTGAGGAGAAAGAGCAAGTGCGCAGAGAAGCGGAATTGGAGGGTGAGTTATCATGTATCTGTGCATGAATAATGCACCGAAACCCTGTACTCGACTTTAGTAATCTAGGTTATTTCAAACAACAGGATGTCGTCAGAATTCAGGGCATACTCAAGGTTGCAATTTGTTTTGCGTAGGAATATCACCTTGTTAAAATATCCATTTGGCGTGGTGGGTTCTGTCTTAATGTTGTATGCTCCGAAGGGGTTACAAATTCAAAGGAGATATGGTGGAGGGCGTTCCCTCTCCCCCCACACTAAAGCCATGGCTCCATGTAAAACAGACGATGAACACCTCAATTTGTACCGAAAGTTTATTAAAATCTCCCTTTTTTGCTAACTCACCTATAATAGTAAACAGGAGTATGAATTGGCCAAAATTTGTTATTTCCCATTAGTTTCTGCAAAAGATTTGAGCAGGCTGTAGATCAGCAAGGTGCAACTGAAGAGATGGTGCTGATCTTGGACCTCTTGAGAGATGCATAGAATCTGGACAGTATAGACTTGCAGGTGAGCTGCAGCATATAACACTTGGCACAAAACTAAAAAGGCCATCCATGCTCCAACCCTCTACTTCAGAGCCTTTCTAAAGATGTGTTAAGATTTAATTCAAGCTTATGAATTCAATTTTGCACATACTCCAAATTTGCTTTACTTTGCCGACACAGAGGTAGCACTGAAGGACACAAGAACTGCCGTATGCCGATTAGAAGCAGCCAATTTGAATGCTGGTCACTGATTATCATCGTAGCTCTGAATATAAATAGGGATTTTTATTTGTTGCGTATTTTTACACTGAAACCCAGTGCCGTAATTCAGCCTTCGGATTCCAAAGATGCAGAATGGTGCAACCAATCAGACGTACTGGAAAAGAATTGTGCACTGCCAAGGAAGTGGCATATACAATTACTGTGCCTTGTACCGACCGCTGCAAAGTTATTCATGCACACCACGTAACCCAGGCCTGAAGTTGATTAGGCTGCTGAAGAATGACAGTTTTCAAAATGGGAATATATGAGGAAAAATGTGCAGTAGATTATACAAATGCAGTGTCATTTTGGATTGGATTCTACAATGCCATCAATGTAACACACTTTTCTATGAATTGCAAGCTTGTAGGTGATTGTTTCTACCCTTAGAATACTAGCAGGCCCAAGGAAATGAGTCTTCTGAGTGATGTAATGTCATTCTGCATATTCGTCAGTGAGAAAGCGTAGATTTTTTTTAAAGGCTGTTCGGCTGCAAAAATTATTGGCCGTCAGCAATATTCTGCTTCATAGAAGTACATAATTCTCATCAAAATCGTTGATTACTCGTATGTAGTTATCAATCACTTGAAAATGTTTTAATGGATTTAATACTAATCATCCTTTCATAAATTGGAAAGGATTGGAGCCGCTTGACACACAAAGATTTAATGTGTGAGGGGGAGGATATTACAAACTGATCTGATTAATCCACTGTTTTGAAAGTTATAAAGTATAAATGTAAATATGTCCAAGCAGTAAAGCAAACTGCTTTCAGGACTTGGCTTTCCTTGGCCCTATCCTGCATGCTTTATTGTAAGGAAATGTGGACACTAAAGATTACATTTGGATTGCTGGCTTAAAAAGTGTTTAAAGAAAGGCAGGACTTTTTTTGGTTTCATTATTTTTCTTTTGAAAGAAACAAGTAAGGAACGAACTCTACATATCTATCTTCTATATATAAAAAGTTGTGTCTAGAATGCATCTGTCAGACTCTTCTGTTCCAGATTAAACTTGGAGCCTGAAACATACAAACACATCCTTAGCTGAAAAATTACTCTGACCAAACAGACTGTGATTGACCCAAGACCTTATTTTAGAGCAGTTGGACTTTGTGGCCTTAAGGGATGCTGGTCCACCTTAGCAGCAGAATAATACTTGGTGCATTATGTGGCACAGCACTGCCATCCTAATTATAAAACCAGTGCATCATCGGTCATCCCAGGAGCAATATGACTGGAGATTCACTAGTTCATTATAAAGCACGTCTTTTACTGCTGATGCTTTTTTTGTTCTTGTTAGCTTCTTTGGATGTAACTAAACAGAAGGACCTCAGCGGTTTCTACCGGCACTTTTTGAATCAGAAAGTGGGTGAAGAGGTGATTCCAGAATGCAGCATTCGTGGAACCAAAGGGTAAGATGCATAGTTGTACTGCAGTATTGGTGCCTGCAAACAGATAATGTGATTTACAAGTGAAATGTGTACATCGGTAACTAAAACTAGCAAATTGACAAAAAACAACAGGAAATGCTGGAAAAACTCAGCAAGTCAGGCAACATCCGTGGAGATCTCGCCTAGCTTCTAATACCTTTTATTGTCTCTTTTACTTCTTTTGTTTCTTTCACTTCTTTTGTCCGATCGCAGCCCTGCCTTCGATCTATTTTCTTTTCTTTCCAGTTTTGAAGAAGGGTTCGACCCGAAACGTCAACTCAAATTTCTCTCCACGGATGTTGCCTGACCTGCTGAGTTTTTCCAGCATTTTCTGTTGTTATTTCGGATTTCCAACATCTGCAGTATTTTGCTATCGTACTAGCAAATTGACAATGTAGGGCTTGCACAAAATATTTGTCTGTATATAACCAGAGCCAAGCATGCAATTTAGGTTGTATTTAATATTTACTAGCTGTCAGAACCATTTCCAAAGACACATCATGATGAATGAATGCTGTAAGCTGTGTCAGCTGTGGCTCAGTGGGCAGCACACTCGCCTCTGAGTCAGAAGGTTGTGGGTTCAAGTCCCACACCAGGGACTTGAGCACATAAAACTAGGCTGACACTCCAGTGCAGTGCTGAGGGAGTGCTGCCTTTCAGATGAGACGTTAAACCAAGGCCCCATCTGCTCTCTCAGGTGGACGTAAAAGATCCCATGACACTATTTCGAAGAAGAGTAGGGGAGTTCTCCCCCGTGTCCTGACCAATATTTATCCCTCAACCAACATAACAAAAACAGATTGCTGTTTGTGGGAGCTTGCTGTGCGCAAATTGGCTGCCGCGTTTCCCACATTACAACAGTGACTCTACTTCATTGGCTGTAAAGCGCTTTGAGACATCCGTTGGTTGTATATAAATGCAAGTCTTTCTTTCTTAACGCCTTTCCAAGCCATCCATAACGTTATGTGATAAATGTTAAAAAGGCAGCTGTCTATTTCACCAGCTTAGAATAGTTTGCAGGGTACAGTACAGGAATACAACTACAAATGGCGCTTGATTTGACTCCAGCCATCAATGAAACCTGGGTTTGCCTTGTTTATTTTTGTTTACTTAGTAAATTGGCATAAAAGTGTGCTGATAGTTTGCGATTCTGTGTAATGCTTTCTGATGAGAACAATGCTGCAGATATCCACTGTTAGTTGTTCCAAACAAAGCTCCCAGAATGGGTATATTGGGGAAGAGATGGAAGACAGACCGCAGCCCCAAAAGCCCAACTGCACTAGAGTGATATTTCCATTTTCTACACAAACAATGGGTTTTTCACCAATCTGAGACTGACTTTAGTGGCCACTGGCAACTGCATCCTGCAGATAATTCTCCATCATTCATCGGGTGATGTGTTCAACCAAGTTAGACACCATGACCTAAGCACCAATTAACGTTTAATAAAACTGAGAATCACTTTAACAAAAGTGTTCAATAAACCTTCCCTAATCAAAACTTCTGTGAATGCTGTTGGTAAAGAACAATTAAAGGATAATCATTGTGAACATTGATTTAATTATGCATATACAGGTGTGTATAACTGTCACTTTATGGGATGTTAATGGTAAAGGAATAAGTAGAATATCTTGATAATATATGTTTATCAAATGGATTTGTTTAATCAAATCAAGCAAAACAACCATTCAGTATAATTCTATCCACAAATCCCCACATTGAGTGCTAATCTGACCCACGTTGTTACAAGGAGCTAAAAATAGAAGAAAGAGAAAATAGGATCAGAGTTATCCTGGTTTGCTTTTGAACATTACCTTGCAGCTGGTCAAGGGGTGGCATAAGTAATGCCCAAGAGCAGATCACCTTCCTACCCTCTCAACCGCGGGCAACTCATGGCATGGAGATACCCGGTAATGGAGAAAAGGAGAAAAATTGAATAAAATATCTTATTTAAAAAGTGTGGACAGAATGGTGGAAAGCAGATTTGGCTTCTGGTCTCTACTGAGTTCCTGATTTCAGGCTTCCAGTTACAGAAGGGGGACTGAAAGGTGCTTTCATCAACAAGAATGAATATTGGCAGGAAAATCATCCTCCGGCCTCAAATTGGTTGTCTTTTATTGGTATTGGCGGAGGCCTGGAAGCAGTTAGTGCATGGCTTGAGAGAAAGATGGGGAGACGTTGATATTAAAAAAAAAAAAAAACATTTTAAGTATAGATGCTAGGGGGATAGAATATAAAAATAGGGAGGTATTGCTTCAGTTGTACAAGGTATTGGTGAGACCGCACCTGGAATACTGCATACAGTTTTGGTGTCCATACTTAAGAAAGGATATACTTGCTCTCGAGTCAGTACAAAGAAGGTTCACTCGGTTAATCCCGGGGATGAGGGGATGGACATATGAGGAGAGGTTGAGTAGATTGGCACTCTACTCATTGGGAGTTCAGAAGAATGAGAGGCGATCTTATTGAAACATATAAGATTGTGAAGGGGTTGGATCGGGTGGATGCAGGGAGGATGTTCCCGATGATGGGTGAAACTAGAACTAGGGGGCATAGTCTTAGAATAAGGGGCTGCTCTTTCAAAACTGAGATGAGGAGGAACTACTTCACTCAGAGGGTGGTAGGTCCATGGAATATGCTGCCCCAAAAAGCTGTAGAAGCTACATCATTACATAAATTTAAAACAGAAATAGACAGTTTCCTAGAAGTAAAGGGAATTAAGGGTTACGGGGAGCGGGCAGGAATTTGGACATCAGTCTAGGTTCGGATCGGTCATGGCCCTGTGGGTAGCGGAGCGGGCCCAGGGGCCGTGTAGCCTGATCCTGCTCCTATTTCGTGTGTCTAATTCTGTTAGATTCAGGAGATGGTTCTGTGATAGTGGATTGGCGGTTATGATCAGATCAGCCATGATCTTATTGAATGGCGGAGCAGGCTCGAGGGGCCGATTGGCCTACTCCTGCTCCTATTTCTTATGTCCTTATGTAATTTATTTGTTTCATTAAATGACTGCCAATGACCATAATCCTGCAAAGTGTATTGCTCAGTGCAGGTCTGTATTTCTCAAAAATTATTCTGGAAAAAATATCATATGCGCAAGTTTGCTCAAACTGCTTTGTTCCCGAGATCCAATTAGGAGTTTAATGTAACTGATCTGACTAGAATGCTCTATCCCCCTGAGGTTCAGTGTGAAACTTTAAAGTTACATATAGTTTAATAAGTGTTAACGTTGTGAATGCTATTAAAGCTGTTTATATTAGAGTTGAAAATTTATGATTGTCAATTTACAGCTGAATTGCAGCAGTCCGAGTGTGCAGAGATGTTCACTCAGATGGTAATACAGATTAAAGACTCACCACCTGACCTCAGAATTGGCCTCTTCTTTGAAGGAAGAGATTTGCATTGGGTTGAAATAAACAGCCCGATGTGAACCTCGTGCCTTTTTTGCCAAGAAGAAAATCTCTACATGTTTCGAGCAGGGAATGTAGTACCTCCTGGCAAATGAACTGAATTAGACCATCTGGAACTATAAACCTTTATTCATTTCATTCAGAATGAAACACTCTGGTCTATTCTGATGTGGCCACTATGGGGCTGTAAGCATTGAAGGGGAAAGTCTTAAAAGGAGCGTGTACTTCATGTAAAATACTCTCCCTGCTTAATTAATATACTCCGCCCCCTGCTTAATTAATATACTCCCCCCCCCCCCCCCTCCTGCTTAATTAATATACTCCCCCCCCCCCCCCCCCTGCTTAATTGATATACCAGAGTCATGTGAAATCTTTTCAACAGCAATACTTGGCTAGCACTGACTTTTTTTAAAATTGGTGGTTCGGTATTGGCATCCAGAATGGAAAAGAATGCTGATTGTCACTGAATGACTGACTTTTTGTTAAGATTGGCAGAGCAACTATTTCTCGACCATTAAACCAAAAATGGCAGGCAGGGAGGGTTCTGACCTACACTGTTGCCCAGCATCTGGATGGGAAGTCCATTCATCAGTGTTCTTGTATGAGGACCCGGATTAAGCAATTAGTGAGGAATAAGCCTTTACGTAGCATTGAACTTGTGTGTGTAGACCATTGAAGTAGCTAGCAAGGCACTGTCCTGCTAGATCATTCTACCATGGTTCAGGCAGGTGTTTGTCAAACAGCTGACAAAACTGAGGCATGGGACTTCAGAAGCCAGGCATGGGACCATGTTCAAATATCCAGGATTTAGTGCCTACCTTGATTAGGTTGTATGGAAGCAAACAGTGGCTGCTGGAGCCACTGTTGGATGGGGTAGATGTGCGCTCGTGCTGTAGTCAGGAGGGTGGTTGAAGTGCATTCATGAACTATATAGAAACATAGAAGATAGGAGTAGGCCATTCGGCCCCTCGAGCCTGTTTCGCCATTTAATGAGATCATGGCTGATCATCCAAATTCAGTACCCTGCCCCTGCTTTCTCCTCAAATCCCTTGATCCCTTTAGCCTTAAGAAATATATCTAACTCCTTCTTGAATATATTTATTGAATTGGCCTCAACTACCTTGTGTGGTAGAGAATTCCACAGGTTCACCACTCTCTGGGTGAAGAAATTCCTCCTCATCTCAGTCCTAAAATGCTTTGTGCTTCTCACTGCTGTTCAGGAGAAGTTCCTGGTTTCTGCTGTCTGCCTGGCAAGGCTCAGGCCCACAATTGTCTAATGACTATCCTCCGGGGGAGGGGGGAAGTAGGTAAGCAAGATCTTTTTGGGATCAAGCCGGCTCCAAGGTGACATGACTGGCAATAGAAGATTGGAACTGGATGGTTACTTAGTAATATGATACCTGAGACAGGCAGTTTAGCAGTACTCTAAGGCACTATTAACTGGCCAGTCAAGCAGTTAAACTCCAGCTGTACCTCTGCACACACCATGGGGGTCCCAGAGCCTTGGCCCTTGCCAACCTGCGCCTATGTTGTTTGGGCTTGGATAGGTGGAATGGGCCCCTTTAGAGGGAACTAATCAGGTAAAAGGACACTATTTAGACAGTCGTTTCTTTTGGAGACTCTTAAACATGATGGTGGGCATGTGCCTGACCAAAAGAAATGTCAGGTACCCATGAGGCTACACCAAGCCAGTCCATAGATGGATTTTTCCCATCTGGTAAGAAAGATCTTGTGACTTTTGTGCATTAAGTAAATGAGAGGAATATTTAACATTTGAAGTACTGTTCCTTGTAGTAATGTTCCCCTGTAATGGGATCTAAAGCTGGCTTTAGGGAGTGGATGTGCTTTAATTTGGTACTTGACTAAATGAAATCAAGTTCGGGAGGTCGGAAAGTTAAAACATGATCCATTTCTCAGCGTTAACATTCTGTATCTTGAACACCCAATAATTCACCGAGTAAAATCTAAATGGCACCAGAGTAACTTCTTTTTGAATTTTTGATTTTGTTTCCTGTGATACAGCTTGTCTGAATTTGAGTATAATTCTTGAAAGAGAAAAGTATATTGCCTTGTCTTGTTTAAATCAATTTTTAAATAGGAATATTTCTAGCGATGTTGACAATTTAATAAATAAAACTGAAAATTTGAACCTGTATCAAAATTTCGGAAAGAGCTTTTGTCTTCCATAAGGTTTCTTGAAATCTGTCCATTAGTTAATTTACTTCATCAGTAAATGAAAGTGTTTATCAAACAGAAATTTTAGTAGCATTTAGGGCCCTGGTAATTCTATCACTCAGTTTATCAATCTAAATTTTAAACAGAAACTTGTATTTTACTTCATTTTGTTAGTCGGAGTTAACGTCGTATATTTGTTTCCTCAGCGTGAAAGAAGAACAATCCAGAAACTATCCTGATGAAATTGAGTGTAAAAATCCTGATGTCCTATCTCTGGATAAACTCAACCAAGTCCTAGATGCAGACAGTGACTCTGAAGTTGACAGTGGTGATGACAACAAAGCTAAAAATGGCCAAAAAAAATTGTCTTCCAAAACGAGACAAGACGATGAGAGCTCGGAGATTAACGAAGAGAAGGCAAGAAGCCGTCAATACAGAAGGCATGTAGAGTCATCTAGCGAGGAAGAGCAAAGTCACCATCAACGTATGGGCCATTCGACCAAAGAAGGCAGAAGTAAGAAAAGCAAGAGCCACTCAAAGAGTTACAGAGATCAGGAAAAGAGCTGCAGAAGTGGGGAAAGTTCCAGCCATAAGGAGCACAAACGTGAGAAGGAAAAGCATAGAGAAAGAGATCATGGTAGAAAAGAGAGAGAACGAGAAAGATATAAGGATAGCAAAGATCAGAAGAGAATCAAGGAGGAAAAATCTAAACATAAAGACTACAACAGTGGACGGGACGAGAGGCAGAAAGAAAGAGATGAACAAGCGAGAAATGAGAAACTCAAGGAGCGAGAGCAAGACAAAGTAGAAAAGTATACAAAGAAAGATGACAGAAGAAAGGAAGAAAAGTACAGAGAGCAAGACCAAGAAGAGGGAAACCAAGACGAGGAGGCCCGTGAAAGGGAAAAGGAAGGAGAGCCCTGTGAAAGACCTGATAAGAAATATGGAAGCAGTGATATAAGGGAAGATAGCTCCAGCAATACCTCGGAAAAAGAGAAACCCAGAAAATGTGATCACAAGAGATCCAGATCTGAAGAAAAAGGAAGTGATGAAGAACGCAGTGTAGAAACCAGAAATAATGAAGTTGAGGACAAGAATCTGAATTTGCTGTGTGAGCAAAAACCAAAAGATGATCCAGAAAAAGAAACAAATGGGACTGTACACACCCAGCAACTCAGTAAATTTGTCAAGCGCAGCAATCTGGAGACTATTACATCTGCAAAAGAGCGATATCTTGCAAGGCAGATGAACAGGGCTTCAGCAAAGTCATATATTGAGCCAGAGGAAAATGAGTAGTTTTATTGGGATTAATGTCTACAAAAATTCAAATTTAAATGTATAAAATAATCTTTGAAGGTTTTTGTGAAGTCTTGTATGAAACCATAATAACTATTAAAAACAATTCTTCACCTCCTAACCCCTTAGTAGTAAGCCAAGATAATTGTGACATGGTGAATGGAAATGAATGGTGCAACACATCACTTTTGAATCCGCATTCTGGCATAGGTGTATATATAGGTATTTTAAGGCAGGCCAGTCACCTTTTATTTTCCCCAGTAACTACAAAAATAAATACTTTGGGGTTTAAGAGTATTTTAAACAATGTTCTGCTAAATTTGATATTTTAATTATTAACTTATAGCATTTTTTCTTTATGGTAGAACTATCAAAGATGTTGCAGACTATTGTAGATAGGTCATAGCTTTAAATGCCTTGCTAAACTAAACTTGTGGGAATAATCTGTTGTAGCTGAAACGTCAACTTACCATTCTTTAATTAGGGAGACTTTTGTGAGCTGGTATTTCATGACTGCAATGGAAAAGGCAGAAACTCAGAAGGTCTTTGCAAAGTTTTAACTGCTTGCTTTCTGTTAGCAAGCCTTTAAATGCACCATAAGGTTGGTTTAATGTTTTTCAATGAAAGTGGGACCTCTTTTGTTTGCACTTGTGATGGTTCTGTTTCAGAAAGGAATATTTTCAAGCTACTGAAATAATTACAATCTTTTTTTATTGAAGCTGCCATAGTAAAAGTTTGTTTCAATTTTGAAAAATGCTGCAGACATCATTGCTGATATCTGTGTTTATATGCAGGATTAATCTTGCACCCAGCATTTTGGAAGAGGGTGTTCATGAGTCTAAGAGGAGGGTCCACCTGTCTCAAAAGGCTAGGTGATGGTTTTTGGATGCTTACCCCCCCCCCCCGCCCCACATATCTGCCTGTTCCTCACAACCATTTGTTATCTGTGTGACTTAAATGTAGTGTTTTGCCATTCCAGAAATGACCTTTAACAGTCCAACAAATATGGTAGCATTTCTGAATGAAATATTTAAGGGAAGCATACTGAAAATACTTGATTTGATAAATTCTCTTCTATAAGGGGTATTTTCAAACAGCACAGTTTGCATTCAGTGCAACACCAAGGTAATATTGCTCAGACAGAACAAATGGATTATGTGGTTTAACCATATTTCCATCTACCAGGAAATGTTGAGTTTGCTGAATAGGTGAGCTGCCTGCAAGGAGGCAGGTCTCAAGGAAATTTGAGCAGCTGGGTGCTGGCTGATTTGACCATGAGAGTGAGGAAATAGCTGCTTTTGTCCTCTGTCTCTCGAGAACAGGATTATCGAAACACACTGCTGAGAGTCAAGTTATTGCAACCTAAAGATGAGGGAGAGGCCATTTGGCCCATCTTAGCTCATCCATCCCCCCCCCCCCATAAAAACTCTTTCCTTACCCAGCACCTCATCTGAACAAATCCAAGGTTTTCACCTCTTAAGTCCCCTCCATCAAGGCCAGAGTCCCAGTTTCTCCAGTCTTTTTGTAACATCCCTTTGACACCAGACACCAACCACATGAGTCTTCTCTGCACAGCTTCTACGACTAGATGTTTTTTGTTTTTTTTGGTTATTAAAACAAGGTGATTAAGGTGCTGTCTGACCAGTACTGTACAGTTTTAGCATGGCAGCCTCTGATCTAGCAAGACAGTTCAGCATTCTACTTGTTTCATTTATTGCAGCTCTGCAGTGATTTGACACATTGCCAAATCTAAAATGCTGCCAAGTCTCTTTCAATTTCACCTTTTAGATATTTCAACAAGATTGACTATCCAACACTTCTTGGAAAGACAATTACAAGAAATAGTCAATTCTACACTAAATAAACACCTGCATATGCCAAATATTTAACATGGTATTGCGTTGTGGGTTAAATGTACTGAGTATTAGATTCATGGTTCCTGCCCTTGATCTCTATCTAAGGATGCCTGCTCGGAAGTACGTGCTTGGTGAAGACAGTATCAGGCTTAGCTATGGCCCAGTGACCTGCTGACTCTTGTTAGCTATCCAGCATTCACTTGCAGAATAACTACTTGGATGGGGTACTGGATGCCCAGCTGTACCCTGTGGAACTGCACACCAACAAGGAGTCAGAGCATTCAGGAGGGGAGTGTTCAGTGTACGTAAAGCCCAACTAACAGCAGGCAAGTTATTTGCCTCAAAAGATATTTGAGCTGAAGCATTTTCAAATTCGTCATGAAATAATAACCTTGCTAAAAGTTAACGGCCCGGATTTTACAGTCAGCGCCGACCGAACGGCACCAGCCGTTCATTGCCCACAGACTTTCTATGGGATTTCGCACTGGAAGTTGCGGTAATTAGAAATCCAAAACAGCGCGATGCCCTTTCCAGGGGATCTGGGAACTGTGTGTCTCCTTAACCAATCAGATGAAAGAATCCTTGCTGAGGCACGCACAGTCTGAACCAGGAAGTGTAAGTTAGAATAGTTAATTCGATGCCAAATCATGTACAGAAAGTGAAATAATGAGGGGGGGGGGGACAAAAGATGGGAAAGAGGTCGTCGTTGTATGTGTCTTCACACTGTTCCCTTTGGGGAACTGTATGAAGTGGTGGAAGGATTTCTGGCCGTGATTAACGCTCCTTCCGTGACCGTAACCATCTTCGTACCAGCCATTAGGGTGGTTAGTCTTATGGCGGGAGGGTTTTACGGGCTCCCACAACCCATACGAGGGGGGGGGGGGGGGGGCACCCACACCCACACCCACAAGTATCCCGCTGGATGTCAACCCAGAATTTAGAGCCGGATCTCCGACTCCACTTGCCGGGACTGTCTGGAGCGGGGTTCGAAACTCTACGCCTTCTGGCCCGGCGGGGATGCTACCGCTACACCAAAGGCCCACTCCGGGAAAGAGGTAAGAGACAAAGAAAAAGTTAAAAACATTTTTTAATTTAAAAAAAATCTCAACAATAATTAAGATCTGAAGGAATGAGACTCCACACCTGCAAAAGTTAATTTCAGTGCCAGGTTATTTGGCATTAATTTATACTTATCTCACCATTTAAAAAAAAAAATCACAAAATTAAATGGACAAGCCCCAACTTTTCTGCTGAGTTGAGTAGGTATCACATAAGTGCTGCAACTCCAAGCCCTTCCATGTGTTTCAAGGGCGAGTCCCTTGGCGAGATACTGGTATAGTGAAGCTTCTATAGGAGCAGGGCAATTCGGACAGCAACTTCCTGATTTCCGCATTTAATTGCGCATGTGCAGTCGTCGGAAGTTGCTGTCCGATTTATACCTTTAATAGTGGTGAGCGCCGAGAGCCTCACTGTCATTCTTACCACAAAATCCTGGCCATTGTTACGACTGCTAAATTCATTCAAAATCTCAAACTTCGGGGCTTTTGTCCTGACTAACAGTATAATCTGAAAAAGAAGAAAAGAATGACAAGTCTAGGAGCATCAGAAGAGATGCTGCTGGGTTAATTAGAAAAACATAATGTCCCCCTTCCGCCGATCGGGGCCTTCAGACTGGTGTTACAATTTCTGTGCCTCCCCCCCCCCACTCCAACCCTCTGTTCAGCCTCCCACGGAAAAAAGTCATCTCTCGGATGTTGGGTGGCACTGTTTCCATTTCTAGCAGCAAGAGCATGCATCCCCAGAGTCTGGGTAAACTATCAATGAGATGTATGTCAATCAGAGCGCCTGATATTCATTGAATTCTAAAAATTGGAGAAAGATGAGGCAATCTGGGCCTGTTGGAGATTCGTATGGGCCAATTTACCACCCTCACTGTCTTGGTGCCACCCCTTCCCCCTCCCCACAAGCAGTGCGCTGGCCAGCATCAATGACACACCAAGAGTGAAGCACATCACCTAAATCTCCAGTTGATGGCAGCGTAACATTAAATGCACTTCCCAGCTGAAATGGTGTACTCACTCCCCCCACCGCCCCCATCTGACCATCCTTTCCCAGTCTTAGCTAACAAACTACCTCAACACAATACCACCCAAATGCATACCACTGCATCAACAAACCAAACCATAATTCTAAATTTACTCATTACAAACTAACTTTCACAAAGCTAAATGAAACAATTAGCACTTTGGTTTGTGATTTTTTTTCAATCATAGCTTTTTATGCAGACTGAACTATGTAAATTCCAAATTGATAAATTAATATAGCAATCAGTCTAATTAATGCTATTCTGGCAGGGACCACCTGAATGTGACTGGAGTATGTTAGGGAATTCATCACAATGCAACTTGAAATTTTCTGTTTTCGACAGACCCTTGCAAAAGGGAGCAATTAATTTTCAAATGTGAATATAGCGTGCGGCACCATTCTTGTGGAACTGCAGTCTAAAAAGTGAAACCAGCTCCCCAAAATAGCAGGCTTTTTTTTGCCCTATAGGGATGATCTTCTACGGAACACAATAGGGAACAAAACCGTTCCTACATTACAACAGTGACTACACTTCACAAAGTACATCATTGGCTGTAAAGTGCTTTGGGACGTCTGGTGCAAGACTTTATTTTTTTCTTGTCTGCTTCTGTTGGAAGCCTTGCAACCTCAAATACATTGCAGATTAAGCAATTTATTTTAAATTAATAGGGCAGTTTAATTGTTATCTCTTTATCTTTGACTTAGCAACAGCACTTTGTTCTCTCTCCACTATCAGCTTGTCAGTATATCAAGACTCTTTTTGTGTGGAAAAAAGAAAAGTAAATTAACTCAATGATTTCAAAAACTCCTCACTTATTTCACGGGGAAAATAAACTTTCCTTTAAAAGTTGTTTTAAAATAAGATATTTAAAATATTACTTTTCAAAAGCATACAGAAGAAAGGAAAATTGCCATTTCACTGAAACTGAAGATCCTGTAAATGAATAGCCCAGGTGAACTATGGTAGATGGGCATGAAGCAATGAGAAGTTCATATGATGTTTGCCTGGTTATATACAAATTTGTTAAATCGTCAAAAGTATTCACTCTAGCTCATGGAAATGATAAACTTTATTTAATAACCATGTAAAATAATATCAATAACTAGGCACATTTGCATGATCTAATTACTACAACAATTTAGAAATATAATTTGCATACATACAAAAGCTGGACAAAGACATTTGACAGTAATACTTAACAGTAGTTTCAATAAACAGAATTGAGCAACAAATACAGTAGACATACAAAAATGGCTTGATACATTAGCAGCTGCATGAGCAACCTCACAAATATAGAAATACTGTACTTTAAAAACAAAAGGTGAGTAAAGCTGTGTACACACTAATGAGCAGTTAATGATCTTTTCAATATGCAGCAAATTCCAACAGGTACTTTTTATATGACTGGAACTCTAGATTCTTAATCAACTCTTGAGATAATGTTATAGTGCATGAGCCTGTCAGCCATTCAATGTGACAACTTTATCCAGACTATTTACACTCAGTTTTTGTATGTGTGTTATGTTTACATTGTAGCAAGTTTGATTGATAACCAATATGAAGCAAGATTTTAAATCATTGTCCATTAGGAACATTTGGACTGTTGGGCCAACTATTCAACTACAGGCACTTATCCCTGGGTTGAGGAAAGGAACAATTGATCAGCATTCCCATTCCTGATTGATTGCTAATGGAAGTGCGTTTATGTAGATAACAAGCGAAAACAGTCTAATCTAATGGCAACAAAGAATTTAAAGGCAGCTACTGTCATGATTTATGGCCACTTTCTGCATCCTTTATTATACCATTTTAACACCCCTTTCTTTAAAATTAAAGACAAAATGTGCTTGACTGAATTATCCCATAATCCTAAATATTCTAAAAGGAACCACCTTTTTTATGCCCTGGAATTGCTCAATGATGTCATCAATGGGTGGAACCTAATGACATCACAGATGGAGCAGTTCTACACAAAATGTCTGCGGCCATGCTGCCTCTCACTAAACAGTAGCATGAGGTGACCGAGAGATACCGATCAGTGTAGGATTATGGGGTCATTTACTGGAGCGTACTTTCCCTTTAATTCCTTCATCTTAGTATTTTACTATGGAGTTTGTACAATTACCTAAATCAAGAGATTTTCATAGCTTTTTTTTTTAACTTCTTGTTACCAAATGCTTACTTAAATTATAAGTATATAGGTTACTGTTGAGGGACTTTGTCTGATTTGGTGGAATCCCTTTCCTGCTGAAATCATACAGAATTAGTTTGCAGAGCAAAAGAATTGTCAGAAAAAATATTTCTAAATATACAACCAGCAAAAAGACCACTTGTAATTAAGCCTGAGGGAACATCACATCTCAAAGAAATTCATTTTGCCACTGCTGAACCAGAGGTTATTTATTACAACGATGCAAAACAGTTGTGAGTTGTACTGCAGCCTTCTATCACAGGTTCAAATCCTGGCCTCTACTGACCTCCTAACATAGCTTTCTAATGGATGATGAGCTGCAATCTCGACTGAAGGAGAAAGGGGGTGGAAAGGGACACACCTGCTCCACCACCGTACTTCCTAGTGATCAAACAAGGAATGGCAGTGATGATGTGCTTGCAGGTGGGCCAGAGGCAAATTTGGGAAATAAACTGTAGCAATGTATCTCATTTTTATCACTTGGGGGGGAAAAAAATCCCAACATGAATTGATCATTTAGCTTTTTTGGGGGGAAATAATGTTTCACCACTAACAAAATAGTGTGTGGCTAGTCCAAGTATTTAAGAGGTTAATCTCTGTGCTAAAGTTAATCAATTCGTAGGCCACTAGATGGAGTGTTTTACTGCACTGTATATTTGAAATCTTTCCAATATATATCTCAATCTTGCTGACTTTTTTTGCAATATTTGCACAGCCCTTTTAATGAGCTGGATCCCTTCACCTGCTGGGTCTCCGTAATTAACTTTTAAATTGATTTTACTGACAGTTACATTCTAATGCTGCTGATCCCAACACAAAAATAAAAATAAAATACAGTGAATACACTGAATGGCAGAAGCCCCTCGACAGGAACATTTATGTTAAGGGAACAATTTCACCTGTATTAATTGTTTCTAGTTCAGAAATGTTTAATATGGGCCACCTTTGAGTGTTTTGTTTGCTGCAGGGGTGTTTTTACATTCTTTTTATTAAATGTTTTTTTGTAAATTTTATTAAAATACTTTTCCTCTCACTGTGCTGCAAGCTGTTTTCTGTTGGCACATGCAACAGTAACGGCAGGGGCGACTGCAGCCAATTCATCTAATTCTCCCTAGCTATACAAAAAAAGTAGTAAGTGGCTAAGCGGAGAAGAAAAAGTCAAAGAAACATTCTGCTGGGTGCTGCAGGAAGAGAAAGAGGGCCCCGGTGGGGAAATAAATCACATGTTTCACTTTGACTGCTTCAGAGCCATGTCATTTGGTCTAGCCATTTAAAAAAAAAAAAAATTAATGTTTTGAACAAAGTAAGACTGATGACCTTAACATACGCCTGTGAATGGTGCTTTGATTAGAAGAAACTTAATCTATATTGCCTAGTGCTTATGTAAACTGTGCCACCACTTCATATTTGTAGAAAAATAACTCCATACTACGCATCCCACTTGAAACTTGAGCAGACAGAATCACATAGAATATAAAGACATGAGCTTTGTCCACAAGAGTACACAATTAAGGTCCTGTTAATTGACTGAATCAGGTAGAAGTAACTGCTGTTAATGACGTAGTTATGGAATGTTGCCAGAACAGTTACATGAATGAGTGATGATGCCTTTTAAGGTGTCTAGATACAACACATTTCAACTCACTATATAATGTAAAGTAATAACTGCAACTTAATGTTACTGTAGTTGTCCTTTTATTTGCAACAGGAATCTCTTGATTACACCCAATACAGAATTAAACTTTTTCATGTCAAGAGGGAAGATTGTTTTTGCATCATGGAATTTGCCCCTCTACCTTTTACAATGGTTGTTAAGCAGAACGAGCATTTCCATCACAATTTGGACCAGGCATGCATGTGAGATAATACCATTGGCCACTTTGTAACCTCCAGGACAGCATTTGCAGCACCATGGGCCTGAACCAAAATCAATAAATAGAATGCAAACTCCACACCGATTTAATTACTTTTTGAACAGCTCAGTCATTCAGATATGCAAAGTCTAAGGATCACGTTACTATCTGGTTGTAAAATAATGTAATTTGGATTATAGCAAGTCAGTGGATGTTGCTGTTTTTTATCAATTGACTTTCACCTTTTTACACATTGAACTGGTGATGTTATTTGACTAGAAAATCCAGCATAGCCATCACATTCACTTTGAAGCCTGTCTTGAAACTTGTTTAAAATTTAAAAAGCATGTATTGGGATGTTTTGTAAAAATTATATTCATTTCCTTTAATACATTTAAAACAGAAAATTATTTATGTACAAAAAGAATGTTTATTTTTCCAGTTATCTCTTCCTTTGGATGACCTGTGAATGTTTCCCATTTACCTGCACTTGTTAAAAAAAGCAATGACCTAATATGGAAACGAGGACTATAAGGAATAAGGCACCCTGAACGTAGATGTGAAGTACTCCAGCAAACTCAACCAAAAGTCAGGTTCATGACTACACTTGGACAATTCACAATTTTAAGCGAATACACAAGCCAATTACAATGAACCTTTAACAACCCAACAACAATCCAGCTTACGTTAAAATCAAATTTATAATTCACTTTTGAAATGTTGTTTGAGACTTGGTCATAAAAAAATTCTGACGTTGTAATTCACCAATAAATTGCTTACCTTTAAATACAAATACCAATTGCTCAGTAAAATACACAAAATACATTATCGGACATAGCAACAGTCTGCAGTCACGGGTATTCATTCTTTATAAAAACAAATGTTTAGCATAATGCCCTGTGGGCAGTAAAAAGAAATTAGTACATGTTTCTGACTTTTATCATTGTGTTTTTACATATATATGTGTGTGTGTCTTTGTGTATGTTATTTAATGGACTCCAGTACAATATAACAAAAATCTAAAGAATTTGAAGGGAATACTGACTGAGCTGCAGTTTGAGGATCGCTCTGTCTCCTTGTGTCTATCACTCAGGGAACGATTTTTGACCTCTTAATACCACTGGGTGATCTGAGCAGTCAGTCCAAGAAGTTAAGGACACTCACTACAGCTGAATCAAACAGCAGCCAGGTGGACACCAGAATTAGTTTTATTTTCTTCAACTTCTGGAGTTATGCTTTTCAAAATCCGCTGTTAAAGAAAACATAAAAAGGCAAATTATAAGCAAGTTACGGTATATCATTTCTTTGAATATAACAATAAAAATTAAATGCCCCTAGAATCAACATACTACAAAATACATAAATGATTGATTCAGACTTATTTTATAACCTAAAACAATATAGAAAAGAGAAATGTCTCTGGTATTGGGTTTACTAGTGTACCATGCAGGCAGTGTGTACTGATGTTGTAACACAAGCTGTATAACAACACTGCTTCAAATTTACAGAGCAGTTTGCTAAACTTCAGCCTGATAAATGCATAACAACCACTCTGCATCATTAAACCCAACACATCCCGTACTGTGTTTGCCATGTTGTTCGTAGACCAACACCTTATCTACTCGTCACAAACCACAGTTACAGATTGGTGCTGTTTGCTTCATAGTCCTTTGTCAAATTGCTTAAGCTCTCTAGAAACTACAACTCTTGCAGCAAAAGTTAACGTTCTATTGTTTTAAAAATACAACCTGAAATGATCATTAGGCAACTTTTAATCATCTTAAACATAATACACACCAACTCTCCCAACAGTGGAGAAATGAGCCCCACAGGTCAGGAAGGTCCAAGGCTTCATCCTTCTATGGTGAAGCAGCTGGGCAGCAGCAAGCTACTTCAATTGGCTGTGGCAGCCCCGGGCATGGGGGAGGAAAGAAAATCACTCACGATAGCTATCCAGTAGCAGTAGGTATGTGGGGGGGGGAGAGGACTGCTGACATTGGTTGAGGACAGAACTGAATAGACCACTCGCACTTTATCTCAGCTCAGACATGAAAAAATGGCCACCTGGGTGTGATATCTGGGGGTCACCACTTTTAGAACATTATTCTGATATGCACTGCCTCCTTCAGGAGAAGAAGAGTAAAGACTGAATACTGGAGGGAAGGAAGTGCTATCAATAGCCCATGTAAACTTGCAACAGTAGTTTACAATATTTATAATATATTAATAGAACTGACATAACGAGTCATAACGGCACAGAAGGAGGCCATTTGGCCCATTTGAGTCCATGCCGGCTCTCTGTAGAGCAATCCAGTAGGTCTCATTCCCCCGCCCTATCCCCATAGCCCTGCAAGTTTATTTCCCTCAAGTGACTATCTAGTTTCCCCTTGAAAACACCGAGTGTCTCCGCTTCCACCACTTCCATTGGCAGCGAGTTCCCAGTCCTCACCACTCACTGCGTAAAAAAAGTTGTTCCTCACGGCCCCCCTGTATCTCTTGCCCAAAACCTTAAATCTGTGTCCCCCAGTCCTTGTACCATCAACTAGTGGGAACAGCCTTTCCCCGTCTAGCCTATCCAAACCCATCATAATCTTGTACATCTCTATCAAATCACCCCTCAACCTCCTTTGCTCTAATGAAAACAAATCCAGCTTCTCCAACCTGTCCTTGTAGCCAAGATTCCCCATCCCTGGAACCATTCTGGTAAATCTCCTCTGCACCGTCTCAAATGCCTTCACATCCTTCCTAAAGTGTGGTGACCAGAACTGGACGCAATACTCCAGTTGTGGCCTAACCAGCGCTTTATAAAGGTTCAGCATAACTTCTCGACCTTTGTACTCAATACCTCTGTTTATGAAGCCCATGATACCATATGCTTTGTTAACTACTCTCACAATATGTCCCGCCACCTTCAGGGAGCTATGCACATTAACTCCCAGGTCCCTCTGTCCCTGCACACTCTTTAAAACTGTGCCATTAAGTGTATATTGCCTCTCCCTGTTCCTTCTGCCAAAATGCATCACCTCACACTTCTCTGTATTAAATTCCATCTGCCACTTGTCTGCCCATTCTGCTAGCCTTTCTATGTCCTGTTGCAGTCGATTGGTATCATCCTCACTGTTTGCCACACCCCCAAGTTTGGTGTCATCAGCAAATTTAGAAATTACATAAGAAATAGGAGCAGGAATAGGCCACTTGGCCCCTCGAGCCTGCTCCGCCATTCAATAAGCTCATGGCTGATCTTGGGCTCAAAGCCATTTCTCTGCCCGCTCCCCATAACCCTTCACTCCCTTATCATGCAAAAATCTGTATACTCTGTATTCCAATATCCAGATCATTTATATATATCTAAAAAAGCAGTGGCCCCTGCACTGACCCTTGGGGAACACCACTGTCTACCATCCTCCAGTCTGAAAAAACAGCCATTTACCACAACTCGCTGTTTTCTGTCCTTAAGCCAATTCCTTATCCAAGCTGCCACTGACCCACCTATTCCATGAGCCTCAATTTTGTTAACCAGCCTTCTATGTGGTACTTTGTCAAACGCCTTCCTAAAGGTGTTTAACTACTTCATGACATGATCATTTATCGGCTGTGAAGTTGGGTTCCCTTTAGGGGTAAATATCAAACAACTGGTGTGATTGTGTTTTATCTGTTGAGATAAATAACCAATTGATCTGTTTTTGATTGAGGGAGAAAAATCAAAAATTACCAAACTAGATTGTGTGTTAATGGGCCTGGACCCTACAATCAACTGACTCAAAAGCAAGAGTGCTACCAACTGAACCAAAACAACACCCAAGACAAGTGAATAGCGGAGCAATACAGACCAAGATTTTCTCAGATTCAGTACTTGGTCTATGCTGAGTCAACTGATCGCACTACAACTTGGTCCTGGGTTGGGGAAATCAGCCTATGTTCTTAATGCTTTCTGGCAACTCTTGCCGGAAGAATATGTAGATAATTTGTGTGAGGACAAGATTAGGTTCAGTTGTGCTGCCATTTGCGGTTCAGTAGATTTTGTAGTGTATGTACCTTTAAGAGGAACTATGTTTTTGAAGCCCCTGTATACTGTAGTACCAGTAGTGACCACTCGGGTATATAAGTCTGTGTAGCGTCTTGTGTTGTTAGTTCACCTCAACTTTGTTCAGTAAACACTTGTTCAATCAACTCCTGCATTCCGTGTCTCCATTAACACATGGATCGAACAGTGGCGACGAGTTAGAAACAAACTTACCTGCAATTCGGCAGCACCTCAAGGGGATCGATTCCTCAGACAAAAGGTCGAAGCCAGAAGCAAGAAAAGAAAAAAAAAAACTGTGGTTTCACCAGCTAAACGGGCTGGTGGCAGGTAGTGCACTGATCCTTCCTGGGCTGCGGCGGGTTAGAGCTCAATCGGGTGGCTCTGCAACGGGGCCGGGCAGCGAGTCGGGAAGCAGAAGCAAAGAGAGAGAGGGAGGGTGGAGCACTCAGGGCGCGGCCGGTGCTGCAAAGCAGGTCGGCGTTCGGACCGAGCAGAGGGAGGGGAAAGTCCCAGAGGGTCCGCTCCACGACGGGAACGGTTCTCCAAGTAACGGAGAAACTATTGAAGCGATATATTAAAAAATAGAAATACCGTGAAAAGCTGCAGGTCGCAACGGGAACCGCGGAGAACAGCATTGGCAGCAGCGGCGGGAAAGCGCGGGAGGCGCCATCTTAACTCGGCGGGGAAGAAAGAAAAGCGTGGGAGGCGCCATTTTGATCCATCGGGGACGGAGGAAAAGTGCGGGAAGCGCCATTTTAGATTTTCAAGATGCCGAAGACTGGCAATATTACTGCTTTCGATAGTGATATAGAAGATTGGACCACATATGTGGAAAGAGTGGAGGTATATTGCAAGGCGAATGAAGTAGCGGATGATAAAAAGGCATCGGTACTTTTAAATCTGATGGGCGCAAGGACATACGGGCTGTTACGAAACTTGATCACTCCAGCCAAACCGATGGACAAGAATTTTAAGGAGATTGTTGATACCTTATAGGAGCACTTAAACCCAACACCGCTGCTGATAGCGGAACCATTCAAATTCTTCAGGAGGAATCAGCACAAGAATGAAAGTAACGCTGATTACCTCACCGAATTACGAAAGCTGTCAAAGCACTGCCAATTCGGGGCAGGACTGGCAGATTCTCTGAGACAAATTCGTCTGCGGTCTCCTAAGCGAAGGAACACAGAAAAGACTACTTTCTGAGAAAGATTTGACACTGGACAAGGCTTTCAGTGTGGCTGTATCATATGAAGCAGCAGCAAGAGGAGCTGCAGAGATACAGCAAAAGCCACAGGACTTCGGCACCCATGAAATGACACGGGGTTTCGAGAGATGTTATCGCTGCGGCAGATCCACCCATGACCAGAAGGACTGCTGGTTCAAGGACAAAGCATGCAGGCAATGCGGAAAGATGGGACACATTGCACGTGTATGCAGATCTGGAAAGAAATCCGCTGACAGTAAAAAGGTCAATAAGGAAAAGTACAGAAAGGTACAAATGATGACGGACAGTAGCTCCGAAGACCAGAAGAGCGATAGCGACTCCGGAAACAAGAGGCTAAGCTGTCTCAAATTACATAATGTAATTGCCAAAGAAGATTACCAGACCATTTGGGTTACCCTCACGATAGCGGGGTCCCCAGTTAAAATGGAGCTAGATACAGGGTCAGCTCTGACCGTCATAAGTCGACGGGATTACGAGCGGCTATTTCCGCATATACCTTTGAAAGACACATCCATTATCTTGAAGACATATACGGGGCAGAAAGTATACCCCAGAGGGAAAATAAGGGTGCCTGTTGTATACAACGGCAAGGAAATACAGAAGTTGTATTTATACGTTCTGCAAGATGGTGGTCCACCGTTGTTGGGACGTGAATGGATCAGAAAGATACGTTTAGACTGGCACTCCATTCAGGCACTGACGGTGACCAGTAAGAAAAAAAACGATGATGACGTCATACCTGGACGATTAAAAGAAATCTTGGCTAACGCCAAAGAAGTGTTTCAACAGGAACTAGGAACCCTGAAAGGCGCCACCGCCTCAATAAAAGTGGAAGATGCGGCAATTCCCAAGTTTTTTAAGGCAAGGCCGGTGCCATACGCAATTCGTCCAGCCGTCGAGGCAGAGCTGGAGAATTTGGAAAAAGCGGGCGTGTTATCCAAGGTAGATTGGAGCGAGTGGGCAACACCCATCGTCCCGGTCATGAAGAAAACGTTGAATAATGATAAATCTGAAGAACAGAGAAAAGTTCGCATCTGTGGGGACTTCAAGGTGACTGTAAACCCGGTTCTTCACACGGTACAGTATCCTCTTCCGAGGATAGAAGATATTTTCGCCTCACTATCCGGAGGGAAACGTTTCACCAAAATTGACTTAGCACAGGCATATCTACAGATGGAGGTTGAGGAGGCCTCTAAAAAGTATCTCACGATAAACACACACAAAGGCCTGTACCAGTACAATGGACTGGTTTTCGGAGAGGTAAAGGTGATCAGGGAGGGAGTTCCAGACAGTAGGGCCAACGTGACTGAAGACTCTGCAACCAATGGTGATAACACCTTTTGCCATATGATGCACTCATGCAATATCTAACACCTGACACTCAGTTTATCATTTCATCTGCAGAGTGAAAAAATAGAGGTGTCCAATTTACCTAGCGACAGTTATCAGAGGATTTGGAGAGGTTGCTAGCAGGTCTTTGCCACTAGTTAATGACGTCACTTTGTCTGCTGCTTGAAGTGCAGAACTTTTAATATGCAAGTCTTTTCTTTGTGCAGTACAGCCATTAATGCACAGAATGTGCATCATATCTCTATTGGAAAAGAATATCCTTTTTTTTTTAAATGAAAGATAATTTGAAAAGAGTTTCCGCTGCTGTTTCGGGTTTTAATTTGAGCCAGCAGTATGACCCAAGTCTACTAATGACTGTTTCAAGACCAGGTCAGAGGGTCAATCAAGGTTCTACCAAACACTACCATTAGGGAACAAAGGGAAAAGGTCTGTTTGTGCTCTTTTATCTCCTCATGTTTGATCATTTCATGCCTGGTTTTCAGAGTGGCATCAGCTCCAGCTATCTGGCAAAGAGCTATGGAGCAAGTCCTGCAAGGGATTCCGGGGACTCAATGCTACCTAGACGACATCCTTGTAACAGGAGAAAACGACAACGAGCACCTTGCCAACTTGGAGCAGGTGCTCACGAGGCTGAGAGAACGGGGCCTACGAGCAAATCGCCCCAAGTGCGAATTTTTCCAGAAACAAATATCATATTGTGGCCATGTCATTAACGAAGAAGGGTTGCATAAGTCACCTGAAAAAATTGAAGCGGTCGTAAAGGCCCCAGCACCTGAAAATGTCTCACAATTAAGGTCGTTCCTGGGATTAGTAAATTACTATCATAAATTTTTACCAAACTTGTCAACGGTTCTGCACCCTCTTAACGCACTGCTACAAACAGGAGTAGTTTAGAAATGGAGCGAAGACTGTAAACGTGCCTTCCATAAATGCAAAGGCTTGATCACGTCCAGGGAAGTGTTGGCTCATTACAACCCATCACTGCCAATCAGACTGGCATGCGATGCATCCCCTAACGGCGTGGGAGCAGTATTATCGCATAGATTCCCTGATGGCTCGGAGCGGCCGATAGCTTTTGCGTCACGCTCATTGAACTCAGCTGAGCGTAACTATGCCCAGATCGACAGGGAGGCACTCAGCCTGGTGTGGGGGGGTGAAGAAATTCAACCATTACCTACACGGACAAAAATTTACCTTGTTGACTGACCATCAACCCCTCGTCTCCATATTCAACCCTAAAAAGGGCGTTCCCATTATGACAGCGCAAAGGCTACAGAGGTGGTCCTTTTTCCTAGGGGCACACCAATATGACATAGAATACAAAGGAACAAAACAGCATGGGAATGCTGACGGGTTATTGCGCCTACCGTTGCCAACGGTGGAAGAGGTGCCTACAGTGGACACAGTGGAGATGTTCCACTCGACCATAGTGGAATGTCTACCGGTGACAAATTCTACCATTGAAAAGGAAATGCGAAATGACCCGACTCTCACGAGTCTACAATTTAATGGTGAAGGGATGGCCAGCACATGGCGAACCACTGTTGCCAGCATTCTCGCAAAGAAGAGAACAGCTGTCAGTGTGCCGAGGAACCTTGATGTGTGGATCCAGAGTGGTGATTCCACCCAAACTCCAGGATAAAGTGCTAAAGGAGCTTCACGAGGGGCATCTGGGTGGAGTGAAAATGAAGAACTTAGCCAGAGCGTTTGTGTGGTGGCCAGGTATCGATGGAGACATCGAAGAAATGACCAAGAGCTGTCTAGGATGCCAGAAGGTCCAAAACGCCCCACAAGCCCCTCTACATCCATGGGAGTGGCCCTCATCTCCATGGCAAAGGGTACATATCGACTTTGCTGGTCCATTTATGGACTCAATGTTCTTAATCGCGGTGGATGCACACTCCAAGTGGCCGGAGGTAATAAAGATGTCCTCCACCACCACGGAAAAAACCATCACAGTATTAAGGACCATATTCGCCAGGAATGGGCTGCCTGAACAGATCTGTTCTGATAATGGACCGCAATTTGTATCCGAAGAATTCAGGAAGTTCTTAAAAAACAATGGGGTTAAGCACTACACGTCCGCCCCATACCATCCCGCCACCAATGGATTGGCTGAAAGGTTTGCCCAGACCTTCAAGAAGGCCATAAAGGCCATGGGTAATGAAGACATAAATCTACAACATAAGGTAGATAACTTCTTGTTTGCGTACAGGAATGCAACACATGTGGTTACAAACCAAACCCCCGCCATGATGTTTTTCAATAGAAGCCTAAGATGCCGGCTGGATTTGGTCAAGCCAAACGTCAGAAGGGACGTAGAGAACCGGCAATTTCAAAGCATGAATGAAAGGCCAACTAGAACCTTCCAGATAGGTCAACCAGTTTTGGCCCGGGACTACCGTACCGAGAAATGGCAGCCTGGAACTATTTGCACACAACTAGGACCGCTGATGTATACCGTGGACATTGGAGAAAGCATAATAAGGCGCCATGCTGACCAGATCATAGAGTCATCCGAAAAAGGACAACCTACACCACAACTCTATACGCCTAGTGATGAAGCAGAGATACCCATAGTATCTACCTCCGATCCGGTGATACTGGAACCAGATGAACCCGACACTGGCATTGAAGCCAAATCGACCTTGCCAAAAGAACCTACTACACCACCGAGGCGTTATCCGGACCGAGTCAGGAAGCCTCCAGAGAGACTGAATTTGTAATTGATTAACTTCAGCAAATGTGTATATTATTGTTCTTGTAAAAATATTATTTAATGATTACTTAAAATGTTATGTACTATTTATCTAAAAGGGGAGGAATTGTAGTGTATGTACCTTTAAGAGGAACTATGTTTTTGAAGCCCCTGTATACTGTAGTACCAGTAGTGACCACTCGGGTATATAAGTCTGTGTAGCGTCTTGTGTAGTTAGTTCACCTCCAGACTTTGTTCAGTAAACACTTGTTAAATCAACTCCTGCATTCCGTGACTCCATTAACACACGGATCTAACAGATTTGCCTCCTCATTTGCTGTCTATAATCTTGGTGATGTGCTGCACTGTGGTCTTGACCTTTTACCTTTGTTTCTCAACCACTGAGACTGTCTAGGTTCACACACACGAGTCCTGAAATTGCGGTATGGAGTCTTGGACAATGGGAGCACTCAATTCTCCAGTCTGCTGTCCTGAGACAGGACAGCAGACTGGAGAATTGAGCGCTCCCATTGTCCAAGGCTCCATACCGCAATTTTAGGACTGTGAAGAATGACCAATGAGTGTTTGATGTCTGTGCCAGCAAGGAGACAACACCTTCAGTGGAGGAGGGGGAGAAAATTGGCTGAAAAGGAGCAGGAAGCAAGCATATAAATCCTTTCTACATCTAAACAATGAGTAGAATATCAAACACACCTAAGAAAATGCACAATGTGAATAAGCAAATGAACATTTTAAATAGTCAGTCAATCTGTTGTCTCTTGCACAGTTCTCTTGGAGTAATCTGAACATTCTGTTCTGGCTCCATGTTCCTTTCCCCACTAGTTAGTAAAACTGAATAGGAACATTTACTTGAACATCTGCCACATACCTGTTTAAATGTTCCTGGAGTAATTATAATTTTGTAAACCATGTAGGACGGAACACAGATAAACGATGAAGTACCAATGCAGTAACCAACAACTGCAGTCCAATAAGGGTATGTATAGTTAAAGAGCTTAAGTTCTGGAGGAGTTGACAGGAAACTGCCAATGATGAACTGTTGAAAAATAGGACAACTGTTAATGGAAAGAGAGAAACAATCAAATCCAAACAGATTTACAACACTTAGTATTTCCCCTCCTTATAATCAGTGATGCCAACATTCAATTTATTGATCAGTTTGATGGTGCCATTAAGCGTTCACACAATTAGGGTTTGGCAAAAATCAGCCATTTTAATGTGTAAGCATTGGATATTGGCATTTCATTTATTTTGAACGCTCCCAGATCAGATAAACATGGGTTAGATATAATTCAGAGTTACCCAAAACCCTTCCAAATTGTACCTTTAACTCCAAGTTCAGAAGATCCTTTGCCAAAGCAGTGTAACAATATATTTAATTCCCGTGTTCAATATTTATCACCTTCAGTTATCTCCAAATTGTATTTGTAGTGAAACACAGGAAGCTTATACAAGGTCCCACAACAGCAATGAGATAAATGACCAGCAAACCTGTTTATTTGGTGGTGTTCGTTAAGGGATAAAGACAGTTAGAGAAACTCCCCTGCTCTTCTCTGAAAAGTACCATGGGATCTTTTATGTCCACCTGAACAAGGGTGGCAGCTTAAATTATGTTCTCAAGTCTTCAGAGTAGGTTTTTAACCTATAACACTTCTGACTCAGAGGCAAGCATCCTATCACTAACTCAAGGCTGACACTCAACATAGAAAAACTGTCCCGAGGCACATCAGAGGTGTAAGGAAAAGCTGTAATACCACGGCCATCATTATAAAGATTAAGATATGTTGTAATCAATGTGCCCCCAAATTATTTTTGGGTGCCCGGCCCCTTTAACGGACTGCGCGACCTATTCGAAGTTAGGCGCATGCGCGAAATTTCATATTGGAAAAGCTGGTCCCGGGCTGCACGGGACCGGTCATGCAGCCACGCAGCTTAGAGGGAACATTGGTTGTAATTAATTGCTTTACCTAAGATAGCTTTAATTGACAGGGGAAGAGAAAGAAAACACTTAAGGTCTGCTACAAAAGTGTTTTATACTTGAGCACTTAAGATACCATCAAATCAATCAAATCAACTTTTATTGTCATTGTTAGTGCACAAGTGCAGTACAACGAAATGTAGGCTTGCGGCTCCCGAGTGTGTACAATTTGGATTAGGACACTTAAACATTTCAACATACATTTGGCTTGTAGTATATTAACATAAATATAACCATAATAAAGTGCATTGGCAGATGTGCAGGCTTTAGAGTTTATTTGTGGAGTTCAGTAGGATGACAGCCCTGGGAAAGAAGCTGTTCCTAAATCTGGTCGTACAGGTGCGAATGCATCTGTAGCGTCTCCCAGATGGCAGGAGGGCGAACAGACTGTGGCTGGGTGGGTAGGGTCTTTGATGATGGACCGTGACCTCCGTAGACAGCGTTTCTGGTATATGTGCTCTATGGTTGGTAGCCGGGTGCCGGTAATGCGTTGGGCAGTTTTGACTACCCGCTGCAGGGCTTTCCGGTCATAGTAGCTACAGCTGCCATACCATACTGTGATACAGTTTGTCAGGATGCTCTCTATAGTGCAGCGGTAAAAGTTAGAGAGGATCAGGGGTGACAGATTACATCCCTTCAGCCTCCTTAGGAAATATAGGCGCTGCTGGGCCTTCTTCACCAGAGAGGAGGTGTTGAGGGACCAGGAGAGGTCTTCCGTGATGTGGACTCCGAGGAACTTAAAGCTGTCCACCCTTTCCACCACAGCCCCATTGATGTGGATGGGGGTGTGACTTCCGCCTTTGGACTTCCTGAAGTCCACAATGATTTCTTTTGTTTTCTTGGTGTTAAGGGCCAGGTTGTTATCGGCGCACCACTTCACGAGATGCTGGACCTCCTCCCTGTAGGCTGACTCATCGTTGTTGGTGATCTGGCCTACTACCGTGGTGTCATCCGCAAACTTGATGATGGTGTTGGAACCCTTAACAGCCACACAGTCGTGGGTGAAGAGGGAGTAGAGGAGGGGGCTCAGCACACATCCTTGTGGGGCCCCCGTGTTCAGGGTCGGGGGGGGGGGGGGGGAGGTGTGGTTACCTAATTTGACAGACTGGGGTCTGTTTGTTAGGAAGTCCAGGGTTCAGTTGCAGAGGGAAGTGTTCAGGTCAAGAGTTTGGAGGCCAGCTTGTTGGGGACGATAGTGTTGAATGCTGAGCTGTAGCCTATGAACAGCATTCTGATGTAGGTCTCCTTACCATCTAGGTGATTCAGTGCCGAGTGTAGAGCAGTTGTGATTGCATCCTCCGTTGATCTGTTTGCACGATAGGCAAACTGGTGTTGGTCAAGGGAGGCAGGAACACTGGCTTTGATGTGGGCTAAGACCAGTCTCTCGAAACACTTCATTACCCAGTGCTGTTTGGTTAAACGCAGGGACTGTGCACTGAAGTACATTCAAGAACACTGACGTTTCACCTTTGGGTCCAGACAAAGGAGATGAAAGGCCCCTTTCCCAACAGCTGTTATAGATCTTACATGAAATGAATCGTTTCAATCCAATTTCCATTGGATACAAATCTACAGCATACATCTGGTTTCACGTTTGGCATGAATGGGAGTGTTTGGTCATAGTGCCCAGAAATGCAAAGCATGTGAAAGCAGAAAGATCACACTGACCCAGTACGGAGCACCTTGTTGAGACTGGGAATTAGCAGTATTGTTTCAATACTGGAGGAAATGTTGCATCTGACCCTTGTTACACCTGGACAAGATGTGCTGTCAGTTTCCCATACCCTGACACAAGTGCCTCATCTTACTAAGTACTAAATAACACAAAAGAGGGATCAGTAACCTGCCAACCAAGTATTGTCCTCAAAGGTCAATCTTACCAGAAGGAAAATTGGGCTAATAGCAACCCAGCATATCTGCCAGTACCAGCCGGGGCTGAAGCCAAGCATTTCTTTAATGTCCCTGCAGAAACGCTTCATTCCTAAAGTAGTAAGAACAGAAAAGAAAGTGAACATGAATCAAGACAAACAGATCAAAGTTCTATTTACAGCAGCTCTTTATTTACATAATCCCTCCTGATAATTCTGTACGAGAGTACAACGACCTACTTAAAATATTTGAAGTTTTACTGAGAGATTTTCTGATACCGAGTCCATCTGCTGTGACATTATATACAGGGAGTCAAAACTAAGTGGACCTGAGAGGGAGCGAGAGCGGAGCCTGAGGATATAAAGAGCGCGGCAGAGCGAGGCCCGAGAGCGGAGGTAGCGAACCCGACAACAAAAACAAGGAGTGACGTCACAGGAAAGCAGGGTAGTGATTGGTTGATCAATATTTCTCTCTTTATCTTGGGCATTGGTTTAAATTAAGAGCCGGGATTAAAAACTAAACGTTCAAAAAGAGGGAGCTGATTGATGAGTATCTGGTAAGTGTTTTTACTTGGCTTTCTTAAAGTTTTTAAGTTTATTCCAGCTAGGCTAGTAAATAGTCTGTTAATTAGAGGTATGGCAGGGCAGCTCACACCTGTGGAATGTACATCCTGTGCCATGTGGGAAGTCCTGGACACCTCCTGTGGTCTGGACGACCACATGTGCGGGAAGTGTCGCCAGCTACAGCAGCTCGAGCACCGGGTACTGGAGCTTGAGCAGCGGGTGTAGTCACTGCTGTGCATCCGCGAGGCTGAGAGCTACGAGGATAACACGTTTCGGGAGGTGGTCACCCCGCAGCTTAAGAGCGTGCAGGCAGAGAGGGAATGGGTGACCGTCAGACAGAAGAGGACCACCAGGCAGGTAGTGCAGGAGTCCTCTGAGCCCATCTTGCTCACCAACCAGTATTCGATGCTGAGTACTGGTGAGGGCAATGGTTCCTCTGGGGAGTGCAGCCAGAGCCAAGTCCACAGCACCATGGAAGGCTCAGCTGCACAGGCAGGGGGAAGGGGAGAGGGAGAGCAATAGTGATAGGGGATTCAATAGTTAGGGGAACAGACAGGTGTTTCTGCGGCCGCAGACATGACTCCAGGATGGTATGTTGCCTCCCTGGTTCCAGGGTCAAGGATGTCACTGAACGGCTGCATGGCATTCTGAGGGGGGAGGGTGAACAACCAGAGCTCATGGTCCATATCAGTACTAACGACATAGGTAGGAAGAGGGATAAGGTCCTGCAGGCAGAGTTTAGGGAGCTAGGAAAGAGGTTAAAAAGCAGGACCTCAAAAGGTAGTAATCTCCGGATTACTACCAGTGCCACATGTTAGTGAGTACAGAAATAGGGAGATAGGGCAGATGAATGCGTGGCTGGAGAGATGGTGTAGGAGGGAGGGCTTTAGATTCCTGAGGAATTGGAACAATTTCTGGGGGAGGTGGGACCTCTACAAGCCAGACGGGTTGCGCCTCAACGGGAACGGGACCAATATCCTCGCGGGAGGGTTTGCTAGTGCTGTTGGGGAGGGTTTAAACTAGCTTGGCAGGGAGATGGGAACCTAAGTATAGAGTCAATAGGGAGGGAAGAAAAACTGGAATTGGAAAACAAAAACATAGAAAGTAAATTGGAAGGACAGAGGAATCAAGGGCTAGATAGTAGTCAACAAGGAGGTTTGCCTGTACTAAGTGGTATATACTTCAATGCAAGGAGTATAGCGAACAAGGCAAATGAGCTGAGGGCACAGGTAGATACTTGGGACTATGACATTATAGCTATTACAGAGACATGGCTGAAAGAGGGGCAGGTATGGCAGCTCAACATTCCTGGTTACAGGATTTTCAGACAGGATAGAGAGGGAGGTAAAAAGGGAGGGGGGGGTTGCGGTATTGATTAAAGGAACTATTACAGCTGTGAGGAGGGATGATATCTTGGAGGGATCATCAAACGAGGCCATATGGGTCAAATTGAAAAACAAAAAGGGGCGATCACACTGCTGGGAGTGTACTACAGACCCCCAAACACTGAGAGGGAGATAGAAGAACAAATCTGTACACAAATTTCTGAGAAGTGCAAAAACTATAGGGCAGTAATAGTAGGGGATTACAACTACCCCAATATTAACTGGGATAAAATTAGTGTGAAGGGTATAGAGGGTGCGGAATTCCTAAAATGCATCCAGGAGAACTTTTTTAAGCCAGTATGTAGCAAACCCAACAAGGGAGGGGGCGGTTCTGGACATAGTTTTAGGGAATGAAGCTGGGCAGGTAGAAGGCACATCAGTGGGGGAGCATTTTGGTGCTCGTGACCATAATTCTGTTAGATTTAAGGTAGTTATGGAAAAGGACAAGGATGGACCAGGAATAAAAATTCTAAATTGGGGAAAAGCAAATTTTGCTAAGCTCAGAGGGGATTGAGCCATAGTGGACTGGAAACAGCTACTTGAAGGTAAATCAGTGTCAGAGCAGTGGGAGGCATTCAAGGAGGAGATCCAGAGGGTTCAAATTAAATATGTGCCCTTAAAGAAAAAAGGTGGGACTAACAAATCTAGAGCCCCCTGGATGTCTAGGGACATACAGGGTAGGATAAAGAAAAAAAGGGAGGCGTGTGACAGATACCAAGGGCTAAATACTCCAGAATCTTTAGAGGAGTACAGAAAGTGCAGGGGTGCAATTAAAAATGATATTAGGAAAGTAAAGAGAGCGCATGAAAAATTCTTGGCAAGTAAAATCAAGGAAAACACAGATGTTTTATAAATATATTAAGAGTTAGAGGATAACTAAAGAAAGGGTAGGGCCTATTAGAGATCACGAGGGTAATCTGTGTGTGGAGTCGGGAGACGCCGGTAGGGTTCTTAATGGATACTTTGCGTCTGTTTTCACAAAGGAGAGGGGTGAAGCAGACATTGCTATCGGGGGAGGGGGGAGGAGTGTGAAATATTAGATGAAATAACCAGTGAGAGAGGAAGTATTAAGGGGTTTAGCAGCTTTAAAAGTGGATAAATCCCAGGCTCGGATGAAATGTATCCCAGGCTGTTAAGCGAAGCAAGAGAGGAAATAGCAGAGGCCCTGGCCATCATTTTTCAATCCTCACTGGCTTCAGGTGTGGTGCCGGAGGACTGCTAATGTGGTACCCTTGTTTAAAAATGGAGAAAAGGATAGACCGAGTAATTACAGACCAGTCAGCCTAACCTTGGTGGTGGGAAAATTATTGGAAAGAATTCTGAAGGACAGGATAAATCTTCATTTAGAAAGATATGGATTAATCAAGGATAGTCAGCACAGATTTGATAAGGGAAGGTCGTGTCTGACAAACGTGATTGAATTTTTTGAGGAGGTAACAAGGAGGGTAGATGAGGGTAGTGCGTTTGATGTAGTGTATATGCATTTTAGCAAGGCTTTTGATAAGGTTCCACATGGCAGACTGGTCACGAAGTTAAAAGCCCATGGGACCCAGGGCAAAGTGTCAAGTTGGATTCAAAACTGGCTCGGAGACAGGAAGCAGAGGGTAATGGTTCTTGCCATGGAAGGAGTTCAGTGAAGATTCACCAGGCTGATACCTGGGATGGCAGGAATGATGTATGAGGAGAGATTGGGACGATTGGGCTTGTACTCGCTGGAGTTTAGAAGAATGTGAGGGGATCTCATTGAAATTTATAAAATTCTGACAGGACTGGACAGACTAGATGCAGGAAGGATGTTCCCGATGGTCAGGGAGTCCAGAACCAGGGGTCACAGTCTAAGGATAAGGGGTAGGCCATTTAGGACAGAAATGAGGAGGAATTTCTTCACCCAGAGAGTGGTGAACCTGTGGAATTCTCTACCACAGAAGGCAGTAGAGGCCAATTCATTAAATATATTCAAGAAGGAGTTGGATATATTTCTTAAGGCTAAAGGGATCAAGGGGTATGGGGAGAAAGCAGGGACCGGGTACTGAAATTGGATGATCAGCCATGATCGCATTGAATGGCGGAGCAAGCTCGAGGGGCCGAATGGCCTACTCCTGCTTCTATCTTCTATGTTTCTATGTTTCTATGATGGGTGTTTTTGTGACTGGAAGGCTATTTGCAGTGGGGTTCCGCAGGGCTCAGTACTAGGTCCCTTGCTTTTTGTGGTATATATCAACGATCTAGACTTGAATATAGGGGGTATAATTAAGAAGTTTGCAGATGATACTAAAATCGGCTATGTGGTTGATACTGAAGAAGGAAGCTGTAGACTGCAAGGAGATATCAATAAATTGGTCAGGTGGGCAGAACAGTGGCAAATGGAATTCAATCCGGAGAAGTGTGAGGTAATGCATTTGGGGAGGGCTAACAAGGAAAGGGAATACACATTAAATGGTAGGACATTGAGTAGTATAGAGGAACAAAGGGACCTTGGAGTGCATGTCCACAGATCCCTGATGGTAGCAGGCCAGGTAGATAAGGTGGGTAAGAAGGCATACGGAATGCTTGCCTTTATTAGCCGTGGCATAGAATACAAGAGCAGGGGGATTATGTCTCAACTGTATAAAACACTAGTTAGGCCTCAGCTAGAGTACTGCGTGCAGTTCTGGTCACCACATTACAGGAAAGATGTGATTGCACTAAAGAGGGTACAGAGGAGATTTACAAAGAGTTTGCCAGGAGTAGAGAATGTTAGCTAGGAGGAAAGACTGGATAGGCTGGGTCTGTTTTCCTTGGAACAGAGGAAGCTGAGGGGAGACCTTATTGGGGTGTATAAAATTATGAGGGGCATAGATAAAGTGGATAGAAAGGACCTATTTCCCTTAGCAGAGAGGTCAAAAACTAGGGGGCACAGATTTAAAGTAATTGGTGGAAGGTTTAGAGGAGATTTGAGGAGAAATTTCTTCACCCAGAGAGTTGTGGAGGTCTGGAACTCACTGTCTGAAAGGGTGGTAGAGGCAGGAACCCTAACCACATTTAAAAAGTACTTGGATGTGCACTTGGGATGCTCTAACCTGCAGGGCTACGGACCAAGGGCTCGGAAGTGGGATTAGGCTGGATAGCTCTTTGTTGGCCGGCGCGGACACGATGGGCCGAAATGGCCTCCTTCTGTGCTGTAACTTTCTATAATTCTATGAAAGTCAGCGGATGGGGGAGTATTCGAGCAAGCTGTGCAAATGTAATTCAGCTGCCAATTTAAAGTCACACAACTTTGATTTTATATTATTATTCATAGTTAATTAGCAAAACTACTTGTATTATTATAGTGCCTTTAACACAGAAAAACGTCCCAACTTCACAGAGGTGTCATCAAACAAAAATGGACTCTGACCCAAAGGCAATATTAGGAGGGGTCACCAAAACTTTGGTCGAAGAGGTGGGTTTTAAGGAGGGTCTTAGAGGAAGAGAAGGTATTGCAGAGGTCCATATCACTTTGGTTGGTGGATCACGTAATACTTTGAGTAATTACATTTTTCCTGATACACGTTGCAAATTTTATTTTGCACCAATTTCCATTTATGTCCTCTTGTCCTACTTTCCTGACTTATTTTAAATAACCCAAGTTTACCTCATCTATAGCATTCGTTATTTTGTATGCTGTAATGAAGTCCCCGCCCTTTAACTGGCTTCTTTCCAGACTGTGAAGCTCAAACGTACATAGAATTTACAGCGACAGCAACAGGCCATTCGGCCCAACTGCTCCACACCAGCCTCCTCCCACTCGACTTCATCTCACCCTATCAACATATTCTTCGATTCCTTTCTCCCTCACATACTTATCTAGCTTCCCCTTAAATGCAATTTGCCTCAACTACTCCCTGTGGTAGCAAATTCCACATTCTAACCACTCTCTGGGTAAAGAAGTTTCTCCTGAATTCCTTACTAGATTTATTAGTGATTATCTTATATTTATGATCCCTAGTTTTGGACTCCACATAAGTGGAAACATCTTCTCTACGTCTTCCATAATCTTTCTTCCTATCTCTTCACCTTTACAGTTGGGAATCAATCTTATGGGTCTTTTTGTTTCATTCTTTATAATGCAAGTATCTTTTTGGTGGCACAGTTAACAAACTGAACATTTGAAGCGTGGTCTGATCAGTACATTGTCAAACCTCATCAGGAGAAATCAGTAGACAAATATGAAAGAAGGCGTTTTTCAAAAGGACAATTCCTTAAAACCCTTTAAGTTCTGAGCTTCTTGTGCTCCTCGAGTATGGAGTGATTTGGAACATGTTTCACAATTCTATCTCCATCAAATATCCCCAATGTTGTATTCAAATATCCCCAATGTTGGATTCAAATATCCCCAATGTTGGATTCAAATATCCCCAATGTTGAATTCAAATATCCCCAATGTTGAATTCAAATATCCCCAATGTTGTGCATTTCTTTTGCATATTTTCTTTTGCATAAAGTAACTTACCGTAAAACCAAGACACTGCTATTGATTCCAGAAACACTACAGCAATAACAGCAGCTCCTGTAGCATATTCTTCAAAGAATTTCACCACATACGCCCCACCCTGAAATGACAGATACATATAACCTTTACCAGAGCTTTACTCTGCATCTAACGAGCATGGCGGCCAGAGACCGGACCGGAAGCGGGAGAAGCAGGCCCCGGGCCGTCGGACCGTGGAGACGGTGAGGTGGAGGCCGCGGCGACCGGAGGATGTGTTCGGCGAGTCGGGCGGAGGCAGCGCAGCGAGCAGCAGCAGCCACGATGACTCGCAGTCCGACTGGGAGGAGGGGAGCTGGGAATGGTGGCCAGAGGGTGAACGGAAGAAGCAGGCCACCACACGTGGAGCCGAGCCGGCAACATTGAGGAGGAGGCCGCGGTGACGAGGAGGACGGAGCGGCTGAGGGACATCGTGCTCCCACTGCCACTGGATGCCAAAGAATTGACTTTCTGAACACGGCGCTGTAAGAATAGCTGACGTGTCCCCACGGGGAGTAAGCATTCCATTGTACTAGTTACATATGGCAAATAAAATTGAATTGAATTGAATGCACTGCACAGGAGAGGAACATTGTGTTTACATTAAAAACTTACAATGATCTTCATTTGACTTTTTTTGTCCTTCAGTAGGTTTGTTAAATACTTATGGAACTGCATTTGTTTTGTACGCACTGTATTTTATTGGTAAAAATATCAGAGTTTTGGAAAGCAAAACAGAAGGGGGGATTTTAACTCCCTCTGCCCAACGGAAAGCAGGTGGAATGGGATTTAAAACTGTGCGGTACTTCTTGCTGCTTGGACACTGCCCTATATCTGTTTGAACGGTTGAGGTGTCTGCCTGACTCAGGCAGATGCCTCATAAATATACGCAAATAAAGGTCCTATCGCTCAGATGGGATCCCGCAGCAATTTTAATGGCCTACTGTCGTCTGTGGTGGCTAAGACAGCTAAGAATGAACTGATCAGTGGAGTCATTCAACTGCTCTAACTTTTTTTTCCTCCTCGTACAAAATCCATGTCAAGTGATGCTACCAACTCATAACTGATTATCTCTATCATTAAATATCTCGATCATTAAATATATTCAAGAAGAAGTTAGATATATTTCTTAAGGCTAAAGGGATCAAGGGATATGGGGAGATGGCAGGGACAGGGTACTGAATTTGGATGATCAGCTATGCTCTCATTGAATGGCGGAGCAGGCTCGAGGGGCCGAATGGCCTACTCCTGCTCCTATCTTCTATGTTTCTATGGTACACCACAATAAAAACCTCCAGCCAATTCATGAATCTGGAGGAGAACATTATGGGCAGCATAAGAACAAGGTGCAAAGTGAGGGAGACGCATTTTAAGATGAAAGGGGGAGCAGACAAAGCTGGCATTATAGAAGTCCATCTCGGGAATAGGAAGACAGGTTAGAGCAGACGGAGTGGTATCAGAATATGTCGCGGCCACTGTCTTACTGCTTAGCCAGACAGCAGCAATTGTTCAAAATCACAAGATGCATCACAAGCATTTTTAAAATTCAGACAGCCTATATCCCAGCACGGTGGCATAGTGGTTAGCACTGTTGCCTCACAGCGCCAGTAGACCCGGGTTCGAATCTGGCCTCGGGCGACTGTCTGTGTGGAGTTTGCACATTCTCCCTGTGTTTGCGTGGGTTTTCTCCGGGTGCTCCGGTTTCCTCCCACAGTCCAAAGATGTGCGGGTTAGGTTGATTGGCTATGATAAATTGACCCTTAGTGTTAGGGGAATTAAATACGTGGGGTTACAGGGATAGGGTGGGATATGTAGGGGTTACGGGGATCGGGTGGGATATATGTCGGTGCAGGCTCGATGGGCCGAAATGGCCTCTATCTGCACTGTGGGGTTTCTGTGATTCTGTGATGACAAGGCTGAAGAAGAGAGTACGTGTTTAGTCTTAGCACCCAAATTAAAAATTGGAAATGCACAATAGTTAGCGACTGAAAAAGAAAGGCAGATTAGCATTTTGGGTGTGGCCTTTCATCAGAACAGCATTTCCTGTTTTTATGTCAGAATTCCAGCACTTGTGTGTTTTTTTTACATTAATCTCTGGTCTTAGGATCTAGATCTTATTCTGTTATTCACCTCAGCCTTACAACAAGATAGTCAATAGTCCTAAAAAAAAAAGACTTGCATTTATATAGTGCCTTTCACGACCAGCGGACATCTCAAAGCGCTTTACAGTCAATGAAGTACTTTTGAAGTGTAGTCACTGTTGTAATGTGGGAAACGTGGCAGCCAATTTGCGCACAGCAAGCTCCCACAAACAGCAATGTGATTATGACCAGGTAATCTGTTTTTTTGTTATGTTGGTCCTACCACAAACTGTTGCATTAACTTCTTTATAATATGAAAGTCTGACTGTTTATATCTGTCACAGCAATATGATTAAATAAATGTGCAAGAGACTTTCACAATAAGTTAAAGAAATATTTTTTATGTAGCATCTATCGGGACCACAGAATGCCCCGAGGTACTTTTCAGCCAATGAAGTACTTTTGAAATGCAGTCAGTGTTGGAATGTAGGAAAGCATGGCAGCCAATTTGAGCATAGCAAGGTCCCACAAGGAGGTAATGACCAAATGATCTGTTTTAGTGATGTTGGTTGAGGGATAAATATTGGCCGGGACACTTGCAGGGTTATCAGATCCCTTTTATACAATGTGAAAAATCCAGTGTAGAGAACCATTAAAAACAAGAGTTCGAAACAAAATTGATGCAGTGATTATTGACACGTAGGTGTAATGGTCACAGAAGATGGTTGAACTGTTATTATAGTACTAATGAGAAGAATGTGAATACATTGTTGGGTCTTAATACTCAGGGCTGTGCTGCCAGTGCATGAATGAGTGGAGAAAATGATAGGTTACAGGACGGACAAGTTCATTTTTAATCACCTTTTTATTTGATAGGTGAACCACGAGGTCCTCAAAAAGTGAGCTTGTAAGGTTTTTCGACTCAGTGCATTCTATAAATTTATCAGCAACTCTGGGAAGGTTTTAATCTTTTTTTCAAAATTGTGTTACTGATATCTACAAACAGGATAATCTTACACTGTGCTGATAAAATGTGGATAGTATTGTACACATGCCAACATATGGCAGTCTGGTTCAGCCATTGTAACCCAGTTATTCTATAGGGATAACCTTCATTCATTGTGATGTTGAAGTCGTCCTCTGGCCATGCCAGGGAGCAATGAGCCAAAAAGATAAGCAACCAAATACTGTGTTAGCTCAACTGTTAGGTATTTGCATCACAGCAGTTACAGTAAATAACTAAAGCATTTGCCTCACAACTTGAACATAAACAGTTGGGTAACACGTCTCCTGAAAGAACATTTGAGATGTTTGAGGGGGTGGGGTGCAGGAGAGCGAGAGGGAACAAGGGTGAAGAAAACTGGCAAGGATTTGAATCTTGTCCTGCACAAATGTTACTGCTCCAATACATCTGCTAATGATAGGAGTGGTTGTGTCCATGGAGAAGTCTGCAGGCTGAGCTCTCCTGCTCTCTTAAATCAAGGAAAATAACCTGGAGCTGTGGCGAGGACAAACTTAGCGACAGGAATGAACTACATAGCTAACTGTTTGAAAGAATCAGTTTGAATTTACGTACATCTACAAAATAAAAAACACTTTCCACATTTCGGTTACTTGGAAACATAGAAAAAGAGCAGGAGTAGGCCATTCGGCCCTTCGAGCCTGTTCCGCCATTCAATATGATCATGGCTGATCCTCTATCTCAATACCATATTCCCGCTCTCTCCCCATACCCCTTGATGCCTTTTGTGTCTAGAAATCTATCTCCTTAAATATATTCAGTGACTTGGCCTCCACAGCCTTCTGTGGTAGAGAATTCCACAGGTTCACCACCCTCCGAGTGAAGAAATTTCTCCTCATCTCAGTCCTAAATGTCCTATCCCGTATCCTGAGACTGTGACCCCTCGTTCTAGACCCCCCCAGCCAGGGGAAACATCCTCCCTGCATCCAGTCTGTCTAGCCCTGTCAGAATTGTATACGTTTCAATGAGATCCCCTCTCATTCTTCTAAACTCTAGTGAATACAGGCCTAGTCAACCCAATCTCTCCTCATACGACAGTCCTGCCATCCCAGGAATCAGTCTGGTGAACCTTCGCTGCACTCCCTCTATGGCAAGTATATCCTTTCTTAGGTAAGGAGACCAAAACTGCACACAGTACTCCAGGTGTGGTCTCACCAAGGCCCTGTATAACTGTAGTGAGACATCATTGCTCCTGTACTTGCTGCTGTTAATGCAAAGCTTTATTTTGCTGTTTGCCCAAATAACATTGTGTTGCTCATGTTATCTGTGCGGGCTCTTTTCTACAGCAAGTGAAAGCTAATCCCCTGCCCTGTTCCCTCCTCGTAGCTCTTTATCTTCTTCTGCTTCAAATGTTTGATTGTATGAGGCATGACATTTATGAAAAGCTTTCAGTTTTCCAGCAAACATATTTAGTTAACAGAAATTCATAAGATTGATGAAGCTAAAACAAAGATATGAAATATTAAACAGACACAATGTTCTAAAATAAGGGATCGCCTCCAGTGTTCGTATTTTTGCAAAAAGTAAACTGTGATAAGGCAAAGTACAAACTATGTTTACTTAACTTGAATTTAGAAAAATGCTGGCACCAAAGTAAATATATTTCAATATTAAGCTGACAAGTTGCTCTAGTGTAATTAGAAGGGAGAGAGAAACCACCTGTAGTTTACCATGATTAAAATGAAACCTTTGCACTTACATATGTCAGGGTGCTCAAAGCTCCCAAATAGCAGATTATCACCAGGCCAAGCACAAACCATTCACGGCGTTTTCTAAGTAACACTGAATATTCATCTAGTACTGCTGTTATCACTCCTTCCAGGCCTGCAAACTAGGAATAAAAAACAAAAAATCTTACCGAAATGATAGGCATTCCTATTTTACATGAAGACCTTTACCACAATGAATTATAAAGCAGAACAGCACCCAATCATTTGTTGTCACTGTTTCTATTAGTATTAATTCTGAATATATTGTCTTTACTGTAAAACTATCTTATATATGGTTTATAAAAAAGAGTGAAAAGGCCAGTGTGGGTTGGAAGGGAGAGAATGCAGTTTTTAAATGGCTATCTATCAAAAGCCTTTAGATCTTGGGAAACCAAAGCCCTGGTGCAGCAGTTTCCCTGCTCGCCCAATGAGCGCTTCCAATGTTTACTTCCTATTCAGAGACGTAATCCTACCAGGGAATATGGATAGATACCCATCACTACACAATGTATCAGGTACAAACAGCTCAATGGACAAGGTCCAAGGTGTCTGCTAATACTGCTCCTAAGACAACAAATATTGAAACATAAGATACTGAGGGGGCTCGGCAAGGTAGATGCAGAGAGGATGTTTCCCCTCGTGGGGAAATCTAGAACTCGGGGGCATAGTTTCAGAATAAAGGGTCGCCCTTTTAGAACTGAGATGAGGAGGAACTTCTTCTCTCAGAGGGTCGTAAATCTGTGGAATTCTCTGCCCCAGAGAGCCGTGGAGGCTGGGTCATTAAATACATTTAAGGTGGAGATAGACAGATTTTTGCAAGATAAGGGAGTGAAGGGTTCTGAGGAGCGGGCAGGGAAGTAGCTTTGATCCCAAGATCAGCCCTGATCTTATTGAATGGCGGCGCAGGCTCGAGGGGCCAAGTGGCCTATTCCTGCTCCTAGTTCTTATGTATGTTCTAATATCACAGAAATCACAGAAACCCCACAGTGCAGATAGAGGCCATTTCGGCCCATCGAGCCTGCACCGACACATATCCCACCCGATCCCCGTAACCCCTACACCAACACATATCCCACCCTATCCCCGTAACCCCACGTATTTAATCCCCCTAACACTAAGGGTCAATTTTATCATAGCCAAATCAACCTAACCCGCACATCTTTGGACTGTGGGAGGAAACCGGAGCACCCGGAGGAAACCCACACAAACACGGGGAGAATGTGCAAACTCCACACAGACAGTCACCCGAGGCTGGATTTGAACCCGGGTCCCTGGCGCTGTGAGGCAACAGTGCTAACCAGTATGCCACCGTGCTGCCCACTAGGCATGTGAGAATTGTTCTCCAGTATTTCCCTTCCTGTGGGGAAATGGTTGACTCCTGTTCAGTTTCTCTGTTGTATTCAAGAACTCTCGAGGTGGGTAATATTGGATGCAAACCTCCCATCCTAAAATACAGCATATTGGTGCTCTAAGACAAGGCACAAAATGTCTGACCTTTCTATCAATGTGCTGATGCAATTCAATGGCACTGCCTTTTTGCTGACTGCCTGACAGTTGTGTTCTTTAGTCTGGAGTTCTATTGTATAGATCACCAGTCCAAAGTGAAATAAAACTAATGCAACCATGTGTAATGATCGTGATTCAACAGTGTCAGCCGAGCACAATACAACCCACATATGATTACTTCTATTGCAAATATTCGATTAACATTCCCCAGATGGTGTCTTCAAAAGCACGTTTGCAGCCCTTTTCAAATCTGGAAAAGCATTATGAAAATATACACAGATAGAAAGATTGCTGAATAGACTCAGTGCAGGGTGGATGTAGGTATCTCTGAACACATTCTTTCAATAAGGTATAGGTGCTTCTTTCATAAAACCTCAGAGCAAACCCATTAAGCAAACAGAAGTTCACATAAGAATATTAAATACTTCTAATCCTTTACAACTTCCTGCTCAAGTGTTGAACTATGAAAACAATCAGAACTATTGAGCCATAAAGAATTGCAGCAGACGGTCTAATTGTTGTGCTTACCGTACTGTCCAAACCCAACGTAATCAACATTAGGAAAAATATTATGGCGAAAAATGTGGACGCAGGCATATTGGCTATTGCCTCTGCATAAGTGATGAAAAGTAGACTGGGCCCTGAGGGGTAAAGGACAGGAGCAGATTACAAACCGGTCAGAATAATATACTGTTAATACTTTCTTCCTTTAATCCGCCTGCATTCTAGCTTCTTGCTTGGGTTGTATCTTTCTGCAGTGCGAGAATGAGGTAAGTAGATTGCGTACTCGCACATAGCTTCCATTATTATTAATATGACTCATAAGTCAGCAGGTGGGACTTTAACATTGGACTAGGTAGTCAGAAATGACTGAGTAATATTCACCCAGTCACTGTCAGAAACCCAACAAAATGATGTCTATGTATTTGGCTGGCATATTTAAACAGTCACGGCTGGAATCATAAACTACAAGGTGTAAAATAGGAACCCTAAATATTGTGTTGCCAAACTAATTTTCACACTTGTAGCTCTTGGGGAGCCTTCCATAAAGTATAGAATCATAGAATGGTTATAGCACAGAAGGAGGCCATTCAGCCCGTCGAGCCCGTGCCGGCTCTCTGCAAGAGCACTCCAGCTAGTCCCACTCCCCCGCCCTTTCCCCGTAGCCCTGCAAATTTTTTTCCTTCAACTACTTATCCAATTCCCTTCTGAACACCACGATTGAATCTGCCTCCACCACCCTCTCAGGCAGTGCATTCCAGATCCTAACCACTCGCTGCATAAAAAAGTTTTTCCCCATGTTGCTTTTGGTTCGTCAATCACCTTAAATCTGTGTCCTCTGGTTCTCGACCCTTCCACCAATGGGAACAGTTTCTCTCCATCTACTCTGTCTAGACCACTCATGATTTTGAACACCTCCATCAAATCTCCTCTCAACCTTCTCTGCTCTAAGGAGAACAACCCCAGCTTCTCCAGTATATCCACGTAACTGAAGTCCCTCATCCCTGGAAGCATTCTTGTAAATCTTTTCTGCACGCTAAGGCCTCACATCCTTCCTAAAGTACAGTGCCCAGAATTGGACACAATGCTCCAGTTGAGGCTGAACCAGTGTTTTATACGGGTTCATCGTGACTTCCTTGCTTTTGGACTCTATGCCTCTATTTATGAAGCCCAGGATCCCGGATGCTTTTTTTTTTAACCACTTTCTCAACCTGCCCAGCCACCTTCAACGATTTGTGCACATATACCCCCAGGTCTCTCTGTTCATGCACCCCCTTTAGAATTGTACACTTTAGTTTATATTGCCTCTCCTCGTTCTTCCTACCAAAATGTATCACTTCGCACTTTTCTGCATTAAATTTCATCTACCACGTGTCCGCCCATTTCACCAGCCTGTCTATATCTTCTTGAAATCTATCACTATACTTCCAAGTTGTGTGTCATCTGCAAATTTTGAATTTGTGCCCTGTACACCCAAGTCTAAGTCATTAATATATATCAAGAAAAGCAGTGATCCTAGTACCGACCCCTAGGGAACACCACTATATACCTTCCTCTAGTCTGAAAAACAACCATTCACCACTACTCTCTCTTTCCTGTCACTTAGACAATTTTGTATCCATGCTGCCACTGTCCCTTTTATTCCATGGCTTCAACTTTGTTGGCAAGCCTATTATGTGGCACTTTATCGAACGCCTTTTGGAAGTCCATGTACACCATGTTAACCGCACTGCCCTCATCAACCCTCTCTGTTACCTCATCAAAAAACTCGATCAAGTTAGTTAAACATGATTTGCCTTTAACAAATCTGCACTGGCTTTCCTTAATTAATCACACTTGTCAAAGTGATTGCTAATTTTGTCCCTGATTATTGTTTCTAAAAGCTTCCCCACTACTGAGGTTAAACTGCCTGTAATTGCTGGGTTTATCTTTACATCTTTTTGAACAAGGGTATAACATTTGCAATTCTCCAGACCTCTGGCACCACCCCCGTATCCGAGGAGGATTGGAAGATTATGGCCAGTACCTCCGCGATTTCCACCTTCACTTCCCTCAGCATCCTAGGATGCATCCTATCTGGTCCTAGTGACTTATCTACTTTAAGTACAGCCAGCCTTTCTAGTACCTCCTCTTTATCAGTTTTTATCCCATCCAGTATCTCCACTACCTCCTCTTTCACTGTGACTTTGGCAGCATCTTCTTCCTTGGTGAAAACAGATGCTAAGTACTCATTTAGTACCTCAGTCATGTCCTCTGCCTCGATGCGTAGGTCTCCTTTTTGATCCCTAATCAGCCCCACCCCTCCTGACTACCCGCTTACTATTTATATGCCTATAGAAGACTTTTGAATTCTCTTTTATGTTAGCTGCCAATCTATTCTCATACTCTCTCTTTGCCCCTCTTATTTTCTTTTTCACTTCTCCTCTGAACTTTCTATATTCAGCCTGATTCTCACTTGTATTCTCGACCTGACATCTGTCATACGCGCTCTTTTTCTGCTTCATCTTACTCTCTATCTCTTTCTGTCAACCAGGGAGCTCCGACTTTGGTTGCCCTACCTTTCCCCCTGGTAGGAATGTACCTCGACTGTACCCGAACCATTTCCTCTTTAAAGGCAGCCCATTTTGCCTGCCAATCTTTGATTCCAATTTACCCGGGCCAGATCCATTCGCAACCCACTGAAATTGGCCTTCCTCTTATTAAGTATTTTTACTCTAGATTTCTCCCTGTCCTTTTAAGAACATAAAATCATAAGAAATAGGAGCTGGAGTAGGCCATTTGGCCCCTCGAGCCTGCTGGCTGATCTTCTACCTCAACTCCACTTTCCTGCACTATCCTCAGATCCCTTGATTCCCTTAATATCCAAAAATCTATTGGTCTCTGTCTTGAATATACTAACGACTGAGCCTCCACAGCCCTCTGGGGTCGAGAATTCCAAAGATTCACCACCCTCTGAGTGAAGAAATTTCTCCTCATCTCAGTCCTAAATGGCCGATCCCTTATTCTGAGACTGTGACCCCTGGTTCTAGACTCCCCAGCCAGGGGAAACATCCTCCCTGCATCTACCCTGTCAAGCCCTGTAAGAATTTTGTATGTTTCAATGAGATCACCTCTCATTCTTCTAAACTCTAGAGAATATAGGCCTAGTCTACTCAATCTCTCCTCATAGGACAATCCCCCCATCCCAGGAATTAGTCTGGTGAACCTTCATTGCACTCCCTCTATGGCAAGTATATCCTTCCTTAGGTAAGGAGACCAAAGCTGTACACACTACTCCAGGTGTGGTCTCACCAGGGCCCTATATAATTGCAGTAAGACGCCTTTACTCTTATACACAAATCCTCTTGTAATAAAGGTCAACATACCATTTGCTTTCCTAATTGCTTGCTGTACCTGCATGTTAACTTTCAGTGATTCGTGTACATGGACACTCAGGTCCCTCTGAACACCAACATTTCCCAATCTCTCACCATTTAAAAAATACTCTGCCTTTCTATTTTCCCTACCAAAGTGGATAACTTCAATTTCTCCACATTATATTCCATTTGCCATGTTCTTGCCCACTCACTTAGCTTGTCTATATCCCCTTGAAGCCTCTTTGCATCCTCCTCACAACTTACATTCCCACCCAACTTTGTATCATCAGCAAAAACTTGGATATATTGCATTTGATCCATATTACATTTTCCATAGCTAATGTAAACCTTATGATACTATGATCACTGTTCCCTAAATGTTCCCCTACTGACACTTGCTCCACTTGACCCACCTCATTCCCCAGAACCGGCAATACCTCCTTTCGCGTTGGGCCGGAAACGCACTGATCAAGAAAGTTCTCCTGAATACACTTCAGAATTTTTTCTCCCTCTCTGTTTTCAAATTTAGAGAAGGAGGCATACAATTGTTATATTAGCACAAAAATTCTTTGTACAGGAAACTTTCGATTAACCAGCCCCTAAATAACCAGAACGCTCTATCCACCGGCAAAATTCAGGAGTCGGTTCAGGTAACTTTTTTTACTTTTATTACTTTTTTTACTCCATTTGTTGCTGTGCAAGGGTGTAGCTGAAGCTGTTGCTAAGCTACAGAGATGCTTGCAACTTGTGCCGATTGTTTTGAAGCGCAACAGGGTTTGTTGCTTTATACGGAGCTCTGAGCTCCGTATCTTTTACTATAGCGTTCGGTTATCCGGAATTGTTGATGAACCGGCACCACGTCGGTCCCGTCCGTGCCGGATACCAGAAAGTTTCCTCTAATACTATAGCTATTGTGACACCACCCTGTGTACCTTCAGGTCTCATTGTCAGTGTTGTTATTAAGACCCTTTGTCCAGCTGGACTTTACTGCCTCTGCTGATCTACATCTACCTCGTTTCACATTTCAGAAACAATAGCCCGGAATTCGCTGCAACGGTGATATTAGTGACAAACGCCATAAGTTAGGCGGTAGATGGTCGGTTTCCCCAGTGGGCAATTTACACCACAATTTGCTGGCAAGATAATTAGAATACACCGCAGCGAGCAATGCGGAGAATCGGGAGCAGCACGGCCTATGGCCAAAGTAAAAACCTATTAAATGTGAAGCTACCCGGTCCCCGGATTTGTTTAAAATAGATGTTTAAAGGTTGAACTGATGGGCAGAAGCATGCATAAATTCAAATTAGAGAGAGCTGATTCGCCTTAAAGGACTGTTTTTATATCTGTCTGGTTAGTTCATTAGATGGAAAAATGACCCCTCCCCACTAGCCCCCCCCCCCACCACCCCCTTCCCATTGAGGTAGTATGAACAACATGGAAAGCAGAGGCTATAAGTCTTCAGTTGCAATCTGTAATCCCTGTGCTATTTCTGATTCGCTACTTGGATTTTAATAAGGTATATATGAGCACATTGTGATCACTAACGACCCATTCACAACACATAAGATTAATGATTTGTATTACATATAGAAAAAAAGTCACATTCGGATGGTAGTTTAAGGCTGGAAACCAGCAACCAGCTCCTGCCAGATATATATAATTTCTGTTGCTTCGCACTTTGCACCAGTGACCCTAGGCACTGTCAGAATTGCCGCACTAAATAATACCAAAATGCACCTAATGAGGGCAATATGATATTTTCTTAACTTTAGCAGTAAACTACGATTCCTGAGATTGCGCCCAACATACTGAGCCCACCAGTGCCATTCTGCAGTGGTTTAAGTGGCTGTGGCGATCACAGTGGCTTTAATTCAGCAAATTCAATCTCGTCATTGATTTTAATGGAGGGGCGGAGCTATGATAATTAGCTGTTCAACCTCTCGGCTCTGTGGAGCAGTGCAAAGGTCCCAGGAAACTATGGTGCACTATGGATGCACTGGCATAAGTCACTCACGCCATAGTTTCCTGGAATGTCTGTACCAGAATAGTGGTGTACGCCATGGAGTCGCCATTACTATAGGGCAAGTTTTCAACAAATATAATCTCTCTCATTTCTCCTCTAATGAACAGATGTTGGGCTTAGGGTCATGACTAAAGAGCAAATTCTGCAACTGTCATGGCAAGCGCTTCGGAGTACTGCAATTCTTTAAACTGAATAGCTACCTCTTCTCTTATTTTTTTTAGTGACTATTGCTCCACTTAATCTGTTTTTTTTTCTTATTTTCACTTTACTGCCTGTTTCAAGAGCTTTTCAGGGGCCCTGCCAGAAATTCTGGTAATAGGAGCAAACCCAAGTCAATCATCTTTTACTTATTCATCAGTGACAATTTGTGTAATATATATATTGATTCAATTAAATTAAATTAAATTAAATTAAATTACACAGTCTTGTAAATCACTCCCCCAGCTATTTATTGTTTGTTTTATGTCAGATATTCGAGTGAGATAATCAATGCTTTCACGGACAGTTATAGATCTGGTTCTATATTTACTTCTTGTAACCTCATTTGAAATTTAAGATTTAATTTTCAGGTACCATATTGTATTATTCTGCAAATTATTCAAGTAAATACATAAAATGTAATAGTTCATGAAATGGCTCATTTGTCTTTATGCTCCTTTCAGGAGTTGTGTCAGGGATAATTGGCTGTTTCCAATAATGCACATGTTGGTATTTTTTTTTTTTAAGATGGGACCTCAGAAATATTAAAGCAAATTAACTTGTATTATTTTTTACATATAACTGTCAACTGTAAGAGTGTTGAGGGCCCCAGGAATCACAAGCCCCTCAAAATACCTCCCAGCCCTAACTATCAACTTACTGTAACTCCATTTGTCTTGTTCAGGATACCCAACAAGTTGCCTTTATGCTATTCCTTAAAGAACACAAGAGTTTTTAGGTACAGGAACAGGTCATTAGTTCCAGGCAAGCCCATCACAAACTGCTTTCTCACCAGAACTCTCAATCTGTCAAAAAACTGCTTGTTCAATTAAAAAAAAAATGACAGAGTGATTCTAATAATACTTTTGGGAAAATGCACCATTGTCACTGGATATTAACTTTTCAAATTGTTGGAAGTTTGCATGTTATTATTGCAATGTCATCCTACCGGAGTCTTTGGCCACGTCTGCCACGGTTTCATTCCTCTTTTCTGCCATGTAGCCAAGGACAGTAAACATAACACAGCCAGACAAGAAACTGGTCAAACAGTTCACAGTGCTGGTGATCAAAGCATCCCTAAAGCAAGGAAACAAGAAATAGTCCATTGCCTGAATTCAATTTAGATGATCACATTGTAATTTCTCACAGACTACGGATGAGCGAACTTTCTCTGAGTTTTGTTACAAAATCATTCTAATCAGTAGATCGAATATTTACTGCGCCAGGTTAATGCATTCGCACCTCATTAATTGCGCTCGGCTGTTCTGCAGTTTGCACAGTAAAACGGGGTTGTGAGCTCTATTCAATGTCCCACGACACAATAAAATGCAGCTGTTAAATTCAGCTGCATTATAATATAGGCTGTTGTATAATAGGAGGCCATTGCAATGGGGATCTGGGGGCAGGTGGCAGATGCAAGTACCATTTTCAGGGTTATTAAAGGTCCTTCCGGTGGTAAAGCACGGAGATGATTTTTAAAAATGAAAACAATGCAATGTTGAATATAAGTCAGCGCACTGTATTATGTTAATCTAAAGGGAAATTTCATGAGGTACCACAGCGTTACACATTCTACAGTGTTTGCTTAATAGGAGCCATTGGATAAAAGGTACACCTGGCATGTCGCATAGACTGCACCGTACAATTCTTCGATACCACACGTGTGTACTCTTGCTTGATGGCGGTTAACTGGGATTGGCTTTTCTACAATGTCTGGAGTGGGCGCAGTTCCTGGGTAGCCATCATTTATCACTCCGGAGAGCAACATTTTCTAAAGTATTTACTCCCCTCCCTTTTGTCTGAGCAAAGCATATTGATAATATAATCCCAATGTGGGCAGTTAGTGAGAAGACAATGTCATTAGACACGAACAGAAGGAACGGCTTAACAACTTTTTCGCAAAACACCTACCCATTCAAAAATGAAAACAGAAAATGCTGGAAATACTCGGAGGGGCAGGCAGCATCTGTGGAGCGAGAAACAGAGTTAACGTTTCAGGTCAATGATGAAAGGTCAACGACCTGAAACATTAACTCTGCTTCTCTTTCCACAGTTGCTGCCTGGCCTGCTGAGCAATTCCAGCATTTTCTGTTTTTTATTTCAGGCTTCCAGCATCCGCAGTATTTTGCTTTTGTTTTAGTGCCCATCCAAAAAAAGAGCGTACTGAATTTTGGAATTCAGCGGGATGTTTTCTAATGACGCTGCGACACTGTGTATCAAAATCATAATGATTTCCCGATTGACGGGTGCCGTGAATTAGCATCATCCCATCACTTATAGAAACTAGGAGCAGGAGTAGGCCATTCGAGCCTGCTCCGCCATTCAACGAGATCATGGCTGATCATCCAAACCCTAGCACCCGGTCCCTACACCGACAGCCATCCCACCCAAGCCCTATCCCCGTAACCCCACGTATTTAATCCCCCCTAACACTAAGGGTCAATTTTTTATCATGGCCAATCAACCTAACCCGCACATCTTTGGACTGTGGGAGGAAACCGGAGCACTCGGAGGAAACCCACGCAAACACGGGGAGAATGTGCAAACTCCACACAGTCAGTCACCCGAGGCCGGATTTGAACCCGGGTCCCTGGCGCTGTGAGGCAACAGTGCTAACCACTATGCCACCGTGCTGCCCACTTGTGGGAGTTCGTTCAAATCCAGCTCAAAACTGATGGAATGAAAATGTGCTGGCCTTTTAACCAAGGTCTTAGTGGGCATGTGTCCACTGTATGTAAACACACTCAATTCAGCACAAAACTGGTGCAGTTAAGGGCTGCACCTTTAAGGATAGGGAATAGTATTGGGGCGGAGCTTCACCCTGTAGCCGGCCCTTGTTGTAACTGGTTTTGATCCCGACACTGGGTGCCATAAGTGGAAATGCTTTTTAATTTCCCTGCGTGGACGAGCTCGGTCCTAGTGGGCACCAGCAAAAATAGAACATTGGAAATAATTCTAATAATAGTCGCAAGCCTAAACAAGATTAACTTGCTGAAAAGTAATTCACACACTGTTTATGAGACTGACTTGTAACAGTTGTTGTTGAATTTGTTGTAGCTGGCAAATGCCAAGAGGACACCAAATCCCGGGCCCAGCGAAAAGAAAATCTGTGCTGCGGCATCTATCCACAACTGGAAACAAAAGAAAAGAAGTTATTCAAAAGAAGTTTACAGCTGTATTTCTGTACATTATTACAGTCAATATATCGAGAGACAGCAAAGAGGATGAATTGTTTGCGAAAGCAAAAGTCTGTTATCACAAACATTGTAAACAGAAGTAATGAACGGTTTTCCACCTCAGGGTTCCCATCCCTTCCATTCCAAAGACTTCCAGCTCTTTGAGGCTTCCGATCGACTGCTTTGTGCAAGATAAATAAAAAAGCAAGCAGGCAGATCTGATGCAAATATTTTCATGAAGGTCCATAATGGATTGCAGCAGAGCTGGAGTTGTATTGTCCGTTCTGTGACAGAACAGGAGGACAGAGAGCCGATTAAAGCACAAAGTGATAGCCGAGGCTTTAATTTGCTTGCAGTCTCCTGTTCCAGGACAGAATTTATTTGTTCTTGCACTCTGGCCAGTATAGATATGTAGGTGCTCAGTCCCTTTAAGAACAGGATTAAAGGGATTATGTTAGTGACCTCATCTGTGTGGATGTCGGGTAAGAACCCGAATAGGCTTGACTGTCATGGCCTCCACAATCGGACAGCCTGCCGGCACTCGCTGTCGAAGCCTCACACATAAATAATACAAACTTACAAAAGTGACAGACAGGAAAAGACCCAGTGGTCCACCTAGCCTGTCCCATATAGTTGTAATACCCAATGCATTACAATACAGACACTCCCTACTCACCCAATGCCATGTAATCTCCTAGGAGAGGTGAAAAACCAGGTAAAACCCAGACCAATTGGGGGGAAAACTGGAACATTCCTCTCTGATCGTTCTAGGTGATCGAAACTAGTCCAGGAGATCATACTGACCCTGATTTATATTACAGGGCACCTACAAAGTAATCTCCGCCCCAGCCAGAAGCAGATCCAGCTCTCACTTGAAGGAATACAGCAAATCAACACTCATCTCATGAGCCGGAAACCTGTTCCACATCCACTATTCTCTGGGAAAAGAACCACCACCTAATGTCCAACCTTGTTACTCCGTCACAGAACTTTTAAGCATGACACCTGGACCTCCTTAACCTATCCAGTTGAAATAATTGGTCCACATAAATACAATCTATTCCCTTCACATTGTATAAACCTTGTTCAAATCACCCCGAGTCTCTGCTTTTCTAAAGTATACAGACCCAGCTATCTGGGTAACTAAGGGGTTTTAAACTGGGAATTACTCTTGTGGCCCTCTTCTGCACCATTTCCAAAGCCTCAATATCCCCCACCATGTGAGGAGAGCAAAACTGGACACAGTATTCTAACTGAGGCCTAGCCAAGTTCTTGTAAAAGGACAGTTTGTTTTATCGTGAATTGTTCTGTCAATACAACCTAGAACCCGGTTGGCTTTAGCTATAGCCTCACAGCCTTGGGCATGAACCTTCAGAGATTGATTTAATATAACACCCAGACCTCTTTCTTTCACCAATGGGTTTAATTCGGATCACTGCAGGGTATATGTATATTTAGCTTTAGAATTGCTCACGTGTAGAACACCACACAATTCTAAATTAAACATAATTTGCCCAACACGGGCCCATTTCCCTAACAAATCTGCTTGCAGTAGTTGAGCATCATCTACAGTCCTACTGCTCGCACACATCTTGGTAATGTTCGCAACACCTACATCTCGGTCATGAAAGTGATTCAGTTAAGTCCAAAACTAGGGTCTTAAATCTAAACAAAGCAAACTACGTAGGTATGAGGGCGAGTTGGCTAAGGTAGATTGTGAAACTACATTAAATGGTCTGACAGTAGACAAGCAATGGCTAGCATTTAAAGAATTAATACATAATTTACAACAAATATACATTCCTTTAAGGCACAAAAAACCTACAGGAAAAGTGGTCCAACCGTGGCTAACGAGAGAAGTTAAAGATAGTATTAGATCTATCTATTAGCCTGAGGATTGGGAGGATTTTAGAATTCAGCAAAGGAGGACCAGGAAATTGATAAGGAAAGAGAAAAAAGATTGAGGCCTAGAAATTCACTTGGGCGCGGGCAGCTCACTCGCGCCCAAAAGTTAGCGCTGGGCGGGGAGGCATTAGCGCACGCCGTATATTCGTCTTCTGCGCCCCAATTCTGAAGCGGGCGCTATACCAGGGTGTGCCTGCCTCCGTTTGGGGCGCTGCAACTGAATATTGGCGCGCTAGTTGCCACAGCGCCACCCGATGCGGTGCGGCAGGCTGCGGTACTGCAGGCCTCCTCCTTCTCTTAAGGGGGAGGTGCCTGCAACGGCCGGAGCCCCGATCGCGAGTGCCGGCAAAAGAGCCCGGCACAACGGAGAAGTGCCGGGCTCCACGGAAACCAGCCGGCAATGCCGCGGGGGGGGGGGGGGGTTGGGGGGGGGAGGTGGAGGAGGCCGGGGGAAGGAGGTGCGGGCAGGCGGCCGCCGAAAAAGCGGCCGGCCGCACCTTCAGCTTTAAAGCGCCCCACTATGGCAGCAGGACGGCCCCGTTTTCTGTTCGCTGTTTGCGCCCGCTTCGGAGGAGGCGGGCGCAAATAAATATGGGGATCGGCGCGGTTTCGGGGCGTTACGGGCCACCGCGCACACCGATGCCGTCATCGGTCCCGGCGCAGCGCTAACGGCTACCGCCGCCAATACCGTTGCACTCAATTTCCGCGCTAACACCCCGCCGGCGCAAAAGACCTCTTTAGGCGCTAAGTGGGCGCAAGGCCCACTGAATTTCTAGGCCTGAGAGTAAATTAGCAAGAGACATAAAAACAGATTGTAAACATTTCTGTAGGTATGTAAATAGGAAGAGGTTAGTGAAAGTAAACATGGACCCATTAGAGGCAGAGACAGGCAAAATAATGGGCAATAAGGAAATGGCAGAGACATCAAACAAATACTTTGTATCTGTCTTCACGGTAGATAGAAGACACAAAAACATTCTGGAGATAATGGGGAACCAAGGGTCTAGAGAGAATGAGGAACTTAAAGAAATCAGTATCAGTAAAGACATAGTGCTGGAGAAATATAGAAAACTAGAAGATAGGAGCAGGAGTAGGCCATTCGGCCCCTCGAGCCTGCTCCGCCATTCAATGCGATCATGACTGATCATCCAAATTCAGTACCCGGTCCCTGCTTTCTCCCCATATCCCTTGATCCCCTTAGCCTTAAGAAATATATCTAACTCCTTCTTGAATATATTTAATGAATTGGCCTCAACTGTCTTTTGTGGTAGAGAATTCCACAGGTTTGCCACGCTCTGGGCGAAGAAATTCCTCCTCATCTCAGTCCTAAATGGCGTACCCCTTATCCTTAGACTGTGACCCCTGGTTCTGGACGCCCCCGCCATCAGGAACAGCATTCCTGCATCTAGTCTGTCTAGTCCTGTTAGAATTTTATAAGTTTCAATGAGATCCCCTCTCATTCTTCTAAACTCTAGCGAATATAAGCCTAATCGACCCAATCTCTCTTCCTACATCATTCCTGCCATCCCAGGTATCAGTCTGGTGAATCTTCGTTGCACTCCCTCCATGGCAAGAACATCCTTCCTCAGATAAGGCGACCAAAACTGCACACAATACTCAAGGGGTGGTCTCACCAAGGCCCTGTACAACTGCAGCAAGACATCCTTGCTCCTGTACTCGAATCCTCTCGCTATGAAGGCCAACATACCATTTGCCTTCTTAACCGCCTGCTGCACCTGCATGCTTACCTTCAGCGACTGGTGCACAAGGATACCCAGGTCTCGTTGCACTTCCCCTTTTCCCAATCTATTGCCGTTCAGATAATAATCTGCCTTCCTGTTTTTGCCACCAAAGTGGATAACCTCACATTTATCCACATTATACTGCAACTGCCCAATCACCCAACCTGTCCAACCTGTCCTGAAATTAATGGGACTAATTGGCAACAAATCCCCTGGACCTGTTGACCTGCATCCTAGGGTTTTAAAAGAGGTGGCAGCAGAGATAATGGATGCACTGGTATTAATCTTCCAGAATTCCCTAGATTCTAGAACAGTCTCCAAGGATTGGAAGGTAGCAAACATAACCCCACTATGTAAGAAAGGAGGAAGAGAAAAAACAGGGAACTATAGGCCAGTTAGCCTGACTTCAGTAGTAGGCAAAATGTGAGAATCTATTGTTAGGAACGTGGTAACAGGGCACTTATAAAATTGTAATATGATTAGGCAGAATCAACATGGATCTATGAAAGGGAAATAGTGTTTGACAAATCTGTTAGTTTTATGAAGATGTAAGTAGTAGGATGGGGAACCAGTGGATGTGGTGTATTTGAATTTTCAAAAAGCATTCGATAAGGTGCCACACAAAATTAGGACTCATGGGATTGGGGGTAATATATTAGCATGGATTGAGGATTGGTTAATGGACAGAAAACAGAGAGTAAGAATAAATGGGACTTTTCCAGGTTGGCAGGCTGTAACTAGTGGAGTACCGCAAGGATCAGTGCTTGGGCCTCAGCTATTTATAATCTATATTAATGACTTAGATGAAGGGTCTGAGTGTAACGTATTCAAGTTTGCTGATGATACAAAGTTAGGTGGGAAAGTAAGCTGTCAGGAGGACACAAAGAGGCTGCAGAGAGATCTAGACAGGATGACTGAGTGGGCAAGAACATGGCAAATGGAATACAATGTGGGGAAGTGTGAAGTTATCCACTTTGGTAGGAAAAACAAAAAAGCAGAGTATTTTTTGAATGGTGAGAGACTGGGAAATGTTTGCACTCAGAGGGACCTGGGTGTCCTTGTACGTGAATCATAGAAAGTTAACATGCAGGTACAGCAAGCAATTAGGAAAGCAAATGGTATGTTCGCTTTTGTTACAAAGGGATTAGAGTATAAGAGTAAAGAAGTCTTAGTACAATTATACAGGGCATTGGTGAGGCCACACCTGGAGTACTGTGTACAGTCCTGGTCTCCTTACCTGAGGAAAGACATACTTGCCTTAGAGGGAGTGCAGCGAAGGTTCACTAGACTGGTTCCTGGGATGAGGGGATTGCCCTATGAGGAGAGATTGAGTAGACTAGGCCTATATTCCCTAGAGTTTAGAAGAATGAGGTGTGATCTAATTGAAACATATAGGGAGGAATGTTCCGGGGGGGGGGGGGCGGTCAGCGGTGGCAATTGGTGGCGGGTCAGGTGGGAAATTGTTTTTTTTTTTTTTTTGGACAGTGGGTGGGACGCCGCTGTCAACCCGCCACCATGCGCCTTTCCCAAATGTTGGGTTTGTCAGCGCTGAGCAGAACCGACACGCAGCAGTGGGGGAGGCAATTAAGGTCATTATGACCTTGTTAACAGAACATTAAGAACTATTTTCAGAGTTCACCAGGTCACCCACAGGGTCCACGCTGTTCAGAGATCACGTCAAGTAAGCAGGGCAGAAGTTGAATGGCCATGGAATCATCTCATTACTTGACAGCTGCAAATGTGCTATAAAAGCTCCCATCTCACAGCTGTTCACTTTCCAAGGTCAGAAGCTGTTGCTTACTGCATTTGGAAGACAGATTGAGCTTTATGCAGGTTGCAAGTGTTTGGAGCAAACTCTCTATCCAGTGTCACCTCATTGAAACAACTTCTCTCACCATTGACAGATTGCTTCTGTCATCTCAAGTTCACCTGCCATCTATTATGTCAGAATGGGTACGATTTATACTGTCTCACCTTGGTCCTCAGAATCCCACCACGATCAGCCTCAACACCAGCAGCACCAGGCACACCAGCAGCACCAACACCACCAACCTTCTCCGCAATCAACTGATGGTGCACAGGACAGAGGGCATCAGCACCCGACCATATTGCTGCCCGGGAGGCCAGGTGATGCTGTACACCCTGGCTGCCACATGATGTGTCAGGTTGGCACCACCCCACATCATAAAGCATTTCTACAATGCCCAAGCCATTCCTTTCACACTCATCACCATTGCGGGGGGTACCGTTATGTCTCACCATTCACTGCAACTCACTAAGCCACTTCCAAAGGTGCACAAAAATCTGTCCAAGAACGCAAAGTGTTGAAAATAAAGATTTCAATGTTTGACACCACATTAACAGAATCTTTACATGAACATTGCATAAAACACCTAAGTGCCTATCTTTGTGTGTTGTTAGTTGGTATGCTGGCACTAGGATGAGGGTGTGTGTGAGGGGTGACTAGTGAGATGGGGAAGTGATAATATAGATAGAGGGGGCTGGGTGGAGGTGCAAGGTAAGTTGGTGTGAGTAAGGATGTACAGGAGTAGGGTAGGGAAGGCAGAGTAATGAGGATGAGATGAGTTGCACAGCAGGATGAGGTTCAGTGTGGCTTTGTACTAATGTTTCGTGATCTACTGAGATCATTGAAAGGTTTGCGCCAGTGCAGTCTGGTCCTCCTGACGACAACCCTGCTTGTGTCCTCCTGTGCAATGTACAACCAGGCTGCGTTGATCTCATGGGGAGGTCTCTTCCGCCCATTGGAAGGGAAGAGAACATTCCTGCGTGCTGTGACTCCCTCCATAAGCATATGGAGGGAGTCATGGGAGAGCCTGGATGCAGCTGTGCACCTCTGTGCAGTGCTTGTCAGTGTTTGCAGCACCTCAATGCTGTAGAACACGGACAGCACAACTGTCAAAATAAATTTGCGCATGGTCCCTTTAAGGAAACCAGCTGATGATCATCAAATGACATCATCAGACCTGCTTCCGTCAATTGGCCGGCAAACGCGCTGGGCGGGCTTAACAAGCCCAATCAGGGGAAAATCATTTTGGACAGCAGGCTGGAGCCAGCAGCAAGGCCGGGACCTGCCACCAACGTTGCCTGCCGCGAACCCGCCAAGCTTGGTAAAATCCAGCCCATAAAATTCTTAAGGGGCTTGACAGGGTTAATGCTGAGAAAATGTTTCCCCTGGCTGCGGAATCTGGAACACAGGGTCACAGTCTCAGAATAAGGGCTCGGCCATTTAGGACTGAGATGAGAAGATATTTCCTCACTCAAAGGGTGGTGAATCTTTGGAATTCTCTACCCCAGAGAGCTGTGGAGGCTCAGTCATTGAGTATATTCAAGACAGAGGTCGATAAACTTTTGGGAACTAAGGGAATCAAGGGATATGGGGATAGTGCGGGAAAGTGGAGTTGAGGTAGAAGATCAGCCATGATCCTATTGAATGGTGGAGCAGGCGCGAAGGGCCAAATGGCAGACTCCTGCTCTTATTTCTTATGTTCTTATTAATGAAAATAGTAAAGTGCAAAGATCCGAACACCGATCCCTGTGGGCACCACTGGTAACTGGCCATCATAGTTATTGGTCCAGGAGATGGTACATATGCTGCAGTCTGAAGTTTGAACTGGTGCGTGTGTGGGTTTACGTATTTTAACATTGCTGAAATATGTGGGTGTACATATGATTGGTGAGGTGGTCATGTCACTAGTGCACACTTGCGCTTACAAAACTGCCTGAGCACCTTCCAACTCATCCCAATAAGGACACTCGTCACTGAACAAGGGCAGCACGTAGTAACCATGCTGGCAACGCACTGCAAAAAAAACCCAACTCTTCTGCTACTAAAACATCAGAAGGTTTCAGTGACTTTTACAACACAATCGCTGCTCCAGAGATGACCATCCAAGTGCTATAGCATGCTGGTGGCAAGGAAAGAGTGGAAGTTGAATGGTGGAATCAAAAATTGTTGGCTTGAGTGGGAGGTTACTTGAAAAGGTGGTTAATCCCTAGCAAGGATATAATTCAAACTGAGTGGGTCTGAGGATGTCAAACCATTGAAGTAATGCTCAACATTCACAGACTGAATCATTTTGCGCCGGCATGGACTGGTTGGGCCGAATGGTCAGTTTCTGTGCCGTATATCCTGTGTAATCCTATGTGAGGCATTTCAATGCTGTAAGGGGGTATTATTCCACTTCTTCCATCAAGTACTCCCACCTGAGCTTTTGCAGTTCAGATCGACCAATGATGTGCAGTTTAACCTAAACCACAGATGAGCACCAGTGTTATATATTAGCAGCTCTGATAGGCTAAGTTAGTACAGGTAGACTACCCTTTATCCGAACTTCCGAAAACCGAAACCCTCTAAAAACCGAAGGTTTTTTCGTTCAGCTAAGTCGTGCGCACGACTTACGCTGAGCAGGGCAGAGGGTCACCGAGTTCCCTCCTGGGTAGGAGATTGCAGGCCGAGCCGGGCAGTGTGAAGGAGGTATACCGGGAGAGTGAACCCAACAATACAGCGGCCCGTCCGATAGCTGCAGCGGCCTGTCCGATATTCTTTTCTCCCCCCCCCGACCCCCCGCCCTTTCGGATAAGGGATAGTGTATCCTTTATCCGCACTTCCGAAAACCGAAATCCTCTGAAAACCAAAAGCGTTTTCATTCAGCGTAAGTCATGCGCACGACCCCGACCCCCGCCGACCCCCCCGCCGACCCGACCCCCACCCCGACCCCCCCCACCGACCCGACCCCCGCCGACCCCCAGCCGACCCGACCCCCGCCGACCCCGACCCCCCGCCAAATTTCCCAGTCTTATAAAATACCTTCCGAAATCCGAAATTTTCCGAAAACCGAAACATGGCTGGTCCCGAGGTTTTCGGATAAAGGATAGTCTACCTGTACCAAATTGTAGGTGAGAGATAACGGTCTTCACTTTTGTCACCCAGTTTCAGTTGAAGAATAAAGTTCTCTTTATCCTATCTCCATCAGTCAGCCTTAATCCAAACTTCTGGACAACACCCCATTGTGTACCTTTCCACTTCCCCACCAGCCCTCCTTATCACCTCTTTGAATGAGATTGCCAACTCATTCATGGCAAATCATGGGTCAGTTTTGTTCTATCGAATGTCCCTGAAGATGATAACATGAGAACATAAGAAATAAGAGCAGCAGTCGGCCATTTGGCCCTTTGAGACTGCTCCGCCATTCAATAAGATCATGGCTGATCATCGACCTCACCTCCACTTTCCTGCACTATCCCCATATCCCAAATGATGGTTCAGATTGCTCAAACTCTCTTCAGCTTTGTAACGAGAGAGAGAGAGAGAGAGAGAGAAGAAGAAGAATCCTTCCTGACTGTGGACCCAAAGGTGAAAGCAGGTTCCAACCCACTGTATGGCCCAGCTTTGGATTTGAATTACAGAACTTTACTCCGTTCCAGCTGTTTTCTAAATACAGAAAACATTTTTTGTTCAACATTAGTTACTATTGTTGAATGGATGTGCTGAGAAGTGTCTAAGCAATGCAATATAGGTAATGGGGGGAAAATTTGGTTGATTTGTGCCTCCCGTTAGTGCCGTAAGAGGGTGTCAACGGGGCGCAAAGCAACTAGCGCCCGGGCGCTGCACCGCTAATGCCTCCCGTTAAATTCAGCGGGAGTTTAGTGGCGGCAGTAACCATTAGCGCCCCGTGGCGCTGCGCCTCCAGTGATGACGTCATCGCCGTGCGCAGCGCCCCGCTCACGCCCCAGCCGCAATCTTCGGTAGCGCCCCCTGACTTATCGTCGGTGATTTGTCCGACAGGGTGAGGGGGGCGTACATGCGGCCGGGGCAGCACAAATTAATGGGGAGGTGCCAGGCCGCCATTTTTGTTGCTGGCTGTCTGCCAGCACCTGCCTGCGGCCGACTGTGAGGCCCCTCCTCTGATCTCTGGTAGCCCACCTGGGCCCCAGGTTGCGCTGCACTAGGCCCCTCCTCTTTAATGAGGGGAGGAAGGCCTGCAGTACAGTGGTGAGACATGCCGCAGAGTGTGGCGCTGTGGCACATAGCGCCGCGATATTCACTCGCAGCGCCCCAAGAGGGAGGCGGGGCGCTTCCAGTAGCGCCCCGCCTCCCTCTTAGGGTGCTACCAGTGAATTTCGGGCACGGGGGCACTAACTTTTTCGAGGCGTTAAAAGTAGTGCCCCGGTGAAGGTAGCGCCCCAAAGGGGCGTAACCCAATTTTGGCCCCAATGTATCTTGCATTGTGTGAAACCAATCCCTGATGGAATATGCGGGGTGATTTTCAATCACTGGCTGCCCATTTCTCACCTGAAAAACGGGAAGTCACCAGTTGAAAATCAGCGAGGGGGGGTGCTGGTGGGGGACCTTGGCCACCCCACACGATCCATCCATTTGTACCAGGCAGTGAGCAGCCTTGCCAGCAGTACTTAAAACTACTCTACCAACAGTGACTATGGTTCGAAAGTACTTCATTGGCTGTAAAGCGCTTTGGGACATCCTGAGATTGTGAAAGGCGCTATATAAATGCAAGTTCTTTCTTCTTTTTACTCGGTAATGTAACTGCAGTGCAATCCAAGATGCTTATTGTTCTATTTTAATGCAAGCTGAACAGCCAATCAGATGTGATCATTTCAATTATCTGTCCTCTATAATCCTTGTTTTCTGTCTTCATGTGGATTCGATGACCACTTCACCCCCTGGAGACAGATAATGGTTCCAGGTAAAACCAAGAGTAATCATTGAAGCGTAATACTCTGCAAACTAGGACTTCTGGAGAGTTGACATATTTACACCAGTGATAAATGGTACTGTACCTTGTTTGCCTGCCAAGTCAATACTTAATGTCCTTTATAATTATATTGAACAAAAGCTGGACAAGTCCCATTTAATTAAAGCGCGGATTAAATCTTCAAATAACCGCCACCCAAAGCTTTTATGCATTTCCAAGTAGCACAGTAGGATGATAATTTTATGGCCATATTTCCATTTCCTGTCTGGGATGCTGTCTCAGAGAGTGTTTTGATTCTAAAGGATACCTACTGTCAAACTAAGTCAAAATCACAAGGAAGGATTTCACACACAAGGAAGGCCAACAGTTGCCTAGCAACAGCACTTTTTACAAATTAGCTTATATACACACACAAAAAAAAACATCCCAACATCAGTTGTTTTGTAATCAGGATTGGTGACATAATGAACTAAGTAATAGTCTGTCACTTTCCACAGTATGGAGATGGAGCAGCTTTGTCTGGGAGGAGACAGAGTTAAGCTCGAACTCTTTGGCCTCAATTTTAAGTCGGAGCACGATCAGTGCACGCGAGGGACCAGGGTGAGCGACAAGCTCGCATGCAGAGGCCCTGGGGAAATTTTGACTCCCAGGCCACATTCAGGCTCGGACTCCCGCTCAAACCCGGCAGGAATCACCGCCTGGCCGGTGAGCCGGAGCGGGAATTTGGCCGGGGACTTAATAAAACAAAACATTTACCTGCCTGGGCCACCTCTGGCCCTCGATCCAGCTCCTGGCAGCTTTGGCCTAGAGGAGGAACCACCACTGCTCCTCCACTCAGGCCTCAAGTTAAAATTGCAGACCGGGTCCCGATGAGGTCATCAGAGCCCAACCTGCAAATTTAAAGAGGACCCCGGCGGCTTGGGGCGGCTGTCCATGCCGCCTTCAATTTAAAATGGCAGCCAGTCATATCGGGGCAGGAAAAGAGTGGTTAAGACCCCCGTTCCATTTTAACTGCCACCCCCTTCCTCCCGCCTGCTTTCCGCCAGGTGTGAGGAGGGTGTTATTAAGATCAAGGCCTTTACTTTAACTTTATCCTTGTTAACTAATGATCATTTCAGAAAAATTTCATGATGTGCTACAACTGTCCAGCAGACACAAACCTGAGACTGTGAAGAAAATTCTTGACTGCTCAAACACTGGGCGCAATTCTGAGCGCAGTACATTTGGTAAAGTTTCTATAGTGAACCAAGAGCCATTATTTAGCTTTAGTTTAGGTCAGATAAATTACTTTAAAATAAAACAATACTCAACTTCTGCTTTTGAATACTCAACAACACCGACAACCACCCAATCTAACTCAATAAAACGCACCAAGTCCTGAAGATACACCACAGATCCAGGATGATCCATGGAGGGATTTAAATACAAATACAGTATGATAACGAGGAGGGAAAAGCTTAATTGAGCTGCCTGATAAAGCTGGCGTGCTTAATGTGTTATAAGCGGCGCCTTTTTGATTGACTTCAGTGGAAATGGCAAATGTTTAGCGAGCACCGTTTGCCCACCACAGGCAACTACCTGAGAGAAGCGTGGGCACTGTAAGTGGTGGGAACTGTGTTAGTATTGGCACCTTTGGTTGCGAATGGTCTACTTTGTAGTCATCCTTATAGGCTTCCCTTCCCCTCTTCCAAGAGTTGTCACAGTGCAGTTGTACACTTTGCTAGCACGTGATTTACAGGAGTACACATTGATACAATCAGTCTTTTCACATAGATGTGATCTAGCGTTACACACTTCAGAAACAGAGACCTGGATTTATTTTCCCGTGCTTCTGGCACTGAAATTCCATACCTGCAGCCCATGATTATCCGACCGTTAGAAAAAAAGAACTTCCATCACAACTTCAGGACATCCCAAAGCTCTTTGCAGCCAATGAAGTACCTTTGGAGTGTAGTCACTGTTTTAATGTGGGGAAACACGGAAGCCATTTTGCACACAGCAAGGTCCCACAAACAGCAATGAGATAATCCCTAGTTAATCTGTTTTTAGTGATGTTGGTTGAGGGATAAATATATAACGCCTTTTGTGACCACAGGACATCACAAAGTGCTTCAGAAGCAATTAAGTTCTTTTAAAATGTAGTCATTGTTTTTTTGCAGGCAAACACAGCAGCCAGTTTGCACACAGTAAGGTTCTGCACACAACAATGAGATCATTTGTTTTAAGTGGTGTTGGTTGGGGGGGAAATGCTGGCCAGGACACGGTGAACTCCCTTGCTCCTCTTTGAATAATGCTATGGGACCTTTTACATCCAACTGAGTAATTAGACAGGGCCTTGGTTTAAAAAAAGATGGCATCTCTGACAGTGCAGCACTTCCCTCATACTGCACTGAAGTCTCAGAATTACAAGTTAAAGTCTTTAGAGTCGGGCTCAAACCCACTGACCTTCTGACTCAGAGGCAAGAGTGCAAAGGCTAACACTTAGAAACATAGAAGATAGGAGCAGGAGTAGGCCATTCGGCCCCTCGAGCCTGCTCCGCCATTCAATAAGATCATGGCTGATCATCCAAATTCAGTACCCTGTCCCTGCCTTCTCCCCATATCCCTTGATCCCTTTAGCCTTAAGAAATATATCCAGCTCCTTCTTGAATATATTTAATGAATTGGCCTCTACTGCCTTCTTTGGCAGAGAATTCCACAGGTTCACCACTCTCTGGGTGAAGAAATTCCTCCTCATCTCTGTCCTAAATGGCTTCCCCCTTATCCTTAGACTGTGACCCCTGGTTCTGGACTCCCCGGCCATCGGGAACAGCATTCCAGCATCTAGTCTGTCTAGTCCTGTTAGAATTTTATAAGTTTTGATGAGATCCCTGCTCATTCTTCTAAACTCCAGTGAGTACAAGCCCAATCGACCCAATCTCTCCTCATACGTCATTCCTGCCATCCCAGGTATCAGCCTGGTGAATCTTCGCTGCACTCCTTCCATGGCAAGAACATCCTTCCTCAGATAAGGCGACCAAAACTGCACACAATACTCAAGATGTGGTCTCACCAAGGCCCTGTACAACTGCAGCAAGACATCCTTGTTCCTGTACTCAAACCCGCTCGCTACGAAGGCCAACAATGAATGAATTAAAATGAATTGTCAGATAATAACAGGATGGGGTGCAGAACCTTCCAATATGCACTGCCAAAACGCTGACGAGTAAAACCCCAACTAGATGTTTTATCATCGGCCACTGGGACAGGGAGGCAGAGAGGCTATCCTATCTCTAGAGGTGTTGTTACTTTGGGTCAATATTCTTATGGGTGTTAGTGTAGTCCGATTTTGCCTTTTGTTCTGGATGAGCAGAAATTTTCTCCAATTAAATATTGGGAAGACCGAAGCCATTGTTTTCGGTCCCCGCCACAAACTCCGTTTCCTAGCCACCGACTCCATCCCTCTCCCTAACATCTGTCTGAGGCAGAACCACACTGTTTGCAACTTTGCTGTCATACTTGACCCTGAAATAAGCTTCCAACCACATATCCGCAGCATAACAAGACCACCTATTTCCACCTCCGTAACATCGCCCGCCTCCGCCCCTGCCTCAGCTCATCCGCTGCTGAAACCCTCATCCATGCCTTTGTTACCTCTAGACTTGACTATTCCAACGCACTCCTGGCTGGCCTCCCACATTCTACCCTACGTAAACTTGAGGTCATCTAAAACTCGGCTGCCCGTGTCCTAACTCGCACCAAGTCCCGTTCGCCCACCCCCCCCCTGTGCTCACTGACCTACATTGGCTCCCAGTCAAGCAACGCCTCAATTTCAAAATTCTCATCCTCATTTTCAAATCCCTCCTTGGCCTCGCCCCTCCCTATCTCTGTAATCTCCTTCAGCCCCACAACCCTCCGAGGTATCTGCGCTCCTCTAATTCTGCCCTCTTGAGCATCCCTGATTATAATCGCTCAACCACTGGTGGCCGTGCCTTCTGTTGCCGAGGCCCTAAGCTCTGGAATTCCCTCCCTAAGCCTCTCTGCTTCTTGACCTCTCTCTCCTCCTTTAAGACGCTCCCTAAAACCTATCTCTTTGACCAAGCTTTTGGTCACCTGCCCTAATTTCTCCTTATGTGGCTCGGTGTCAAATTTTGTGTCTTATAATAATCCTGTGCAGCACCTTGGGATGTTTTACTACATTAAAGGCGCTATATAAATACAAGTCATTGTTGTAACAGCCTGCCCCTCTCTGTGGCTCTGTTGCTTGCTTCATGCGCCAGAAGATGGGCTTCTGCAGCGTGAGAATTCCCAGACTATATTTCTTGCCCCTGCTCCTGACGACTGACCCAAAACCAGAGAAACCCATTTGGAGCATCCTAATTCCAGGCGTCAGTTAGGACTCGAACGATGCCTTTTGGGTCGGAGATACAGCAGTCAGGACGGTGACTATTCACATCAATAAAACTAGTTGAGTGCTTCACACTATATTTAAAAGCTTTAAAGAAGATGAACGATCAGCCTTGTGTAGATGATAACAAACTGAGGTTATCCAACTGAAAGATTTTGTTTAATTACAGATAATCATTGGCAGTTGTGTAATAAACTAGCACAAAAGTCATAAATGTTGATAGTTTCATCCAGTTATGCAAGTGGTTTAGTGTACAAACCAAGTGATAGCTTGGCTTAATGGTCGTGCTCTCACATCTAAATCAGAGTCAAGCCTCACTCTAGGAGTTGAGCAGGTTATCTAGGCTGACTCTTCAGTGTGGTGCTGAGGGAGTCCTATGTTGCTGGAGATGTCATTTTTCAGCCGAGTCACCAAACCAAGACAGATTGTTTGTTCAGGTGGACATAAAGATTTCATTAAAGGAAAGCAAGAGTCCTCACAAACATTTAGCCCTCACAGCATCAGGTGGGACCTTGCTGCGAGCAAAATGGCTGCTGCGTCTGTCTATATAACAGTAACTGCAATGCATAAGTAATTCATTGGCTGTGAAGTGCATTGTGACATCCTGGGGATGAGAAAGACGCTATATAAATATAATAACCTCTTTCTTTCTTTAACGGTTGATACACAATAGTAGCCGACAAAGACAGATTGAACATTTTCTTCTATTCATTCTTTTGATAGTGCTAAACTTCTTGCAGAAGATGTGACCTTTTCTGTAACTCAGTACAGAAGTCCCGGAATACAAATAGCTAGAAAAAGATGCTGCGGTAAACAGAGGAAGAAACTACTGATTACAATGTTGTTCTCGCAAAATCAGCCAAGCTTTTACTTTTATTCGTTTTTGGTCTAAATTCCATCCATTTATTTACTTACCCTAAAAAAGTGATTAAGAGGGAAAGGTTGAAACTCACTGCACTTTCTAGATATATGGGGGTAGAGTTTCCGCTTTGGGTGCAATCGGTGATCTGGACGCAAATTGCGCCCGTTTTGAGAAGCGCTTTTTTCTCTCTCGAGTTTCCGCTCAACATCATTTGCATATCGCCAAACGCAAAACCTGCCACAGACCAGCGCAATCGGGCAGTGTTTTAAAATGTAACTCTTAAAATTTTGCTTTAAATAATATTCCTTGATATAGTTAAGAGTGGTAACTCGGTGCAGCTTGATTAATACAGTTGAAAACGGGTTTATCACAAAAAAAAAGCATTTTTAATCACCATGTCAATCCACCACCTGTGGGTAAGCCGATTTTAAATGACTTTTAAAAAAGAGAACTATTTCCTAGTTACATTGGTCAGTTTCTTAGTAAATTAAAAAATAACCTTTAAAAGCTTTGAAAACGTGCTTATTAATGTCCTTGCGCCCAAAAGATCCAGCTTAATTTTTTAAGAGCCTCCTCAAAGTCCCGCAGATGGGCTCAATTAGTAGAATCTCGCAAGGTGAAACTCGCAATGGTGGTTAATTCGTCCTGGATGTGCGGCCAGTTTTGTGGACGGGGCCGGCTTCTAGCATGATATTTAAAAAAAAAAACTGTTGCAAAGGTTGCGGAAAATCGATTTATGCTAAAAAAAATTCCGTGATCTTTTGCGCGGGTTCGGCCGATTCTGGCCGAATGGCGCTGAAAAAAACGAGCGCAACCGAGCGGGAACTCTACCCTATAGTTTGTCCGCCGGTGCGCTTGAGTATTTCCGTGACCGGTGGGCGCCGCGGGGACTGGAGTGCATCATCAACCCGGAAAACCAAATTTTTATTTGATTTGTTAAGTTTTAGTTGAACTTTTGTTTACAGTCCAATTTGGTTTTTTTTTGGTACAAACAAAAAGAGTACCCTATAGTTTGCAGCTAATTGGAGGACAGAAGATGTATTGAAAAGCACGCTGATCAATAACACTACAATGCATACGGTTGTATTTGGATGTTGCGTAAAATCTTAGAAATAATTTCAATCTAATGGTCCAGTGAGGGCTGTCTGATATTTGAATGGTGCGATACTGGCATCCCGCAACTTTTGGAGGAGCAGGGGACCTCGGACAACGCCCTGATTTCCGCGTTTAACTGCGCATGTGCGGCCGCTGGAAGTTGCTGTCTGATCCTCCCTAGTGCTTTTCTGAGCAGGCATCATGTGTGTGTATGCGTGCGCATGTGGTGCACATTCCCTGGCTCCCTTGTGTTTTGGAGATCTTTGTATATTCACTTACATGGATTGAGCCAATCTTTACATGCTTCAATTCTGCAGCCAGCCATCTCCCTTATTAATGTTTGTTTTTTTTCTAAAAGGTGGGCTGGCAAAGATCTAAAGAGTAAGCAAACATTCTATTCCTTTTTCACTAGGTGCTTCTTTCAACTACTGTGGTAAGGCATGTACATAATTAACGCTAAATGCTCTTTCCTGACCAACACACATTTTTCTTTTCCTGTGTTAAATTAGATCTGTGTGCAGTTTATATTTTGCAATTAATTTGGAATTGGCTCCTGATGTACATGCTGATGCCTAACATAGCTTTCATGGTAATGTTTCTATTACATGTTTACTTGGACAGTTACTGCCTACTTAACACAGCTTGAGTCTGATTTAATTTGAGCTTAAGAACATAACAAATAGGAGCAGGAGTAGGCCATTCGGCCCTTCAAGCCTGCTCCGCCATTCAATGAGATCATGGCTGATCTTCTGCCTCAACTCCATTCACCGGCCCTATCGCCATATCCCTTGATGCCCTTACTAGTCAGAAATCTATCGACTTCTGTTTTGAATATACCCAATGACTGAGCCTCCACCGCCCTCTGGGGTAGAGAATTCCAAAGATTCACCACCCTCTGTGAAGAAATTTCTTCTCATCTCAGTCCTGAATGGCCTACCCTTTATCCGGAGGCTGTGGCCCCTGGTTCTAGACTTCCCAGCCAAGGGAAACATTCTCCCAGCATCCACCCTATCAAGCCCTGTAATAATTTTGTATGCTTCAATGAGATCCCCTCTCCTTCTTCTGAATTCAAGAGAATACAGGCCTAGTTTACTCAATCTCTTCTCATACGACAGTCCCGCCATCCCAGGAATCAATGGGGCTTTGCACTGGAACTTACTGTAAATTAGCGATCGAAAAAGCACAGCATCCTTTACAGGCAATCTGGGACCTGTGTGAACAGGGAAAGCAACTGTGTATCTCCTTAACCAATCAGATTGAAGAATTATTAACGATCAGCACGGAGTCTGAATCAGGAAATGAAAGTTCAAATATTTAATTCAATGCCAAATCAGGTACAGAAAGCAAAATAAAGAGAGGGAAAGAAAGATTGGATTAAGAGAGAGAGAAAAGAGAGACAGAAAGAAAAAAAAGTGTAAAAAAAAAATTCTATTTAAAAAAAAATCTCCAACAATAATTAAAATCTGAAGGAATGAGATGCCACACTTGTAAAAGTTAATTTTCAGTGACAGAGAGGCCGTAATTAAGGCTTACCATGACGTTAAAAGGGTTCTTTCACTGAAATGGACAAGTCCTAATTTTTTCGAGGAACAGCACCTCATCTTTCGATTAGGCACTTTACAGCCTTCTGGACTCAGCATAAAGTTCAACAATTTCAGATCATAACCTCAGCCCCGATCATATATATATATATATTTTTTATCCACACTCTTGTCTTTTTTCTTCTCTCCCACAGGGCAGCTGTCTTTCATTCTGCCAGCACAATTCACACTTCATCTCGAGCCATCCTTTGTTTCTTAACCTGTCCCATTACCATCTCCTCTTGCCTTGAATATCTCTTAATGTCTCTTAACCTCTTCCGCCTTCTATCCTATCACAGACCTTCCCTTTTGTTCTTTCACCCCCTCCCCCCTTTCCCAGCCTCTTCACTTGCTTAAAAATCTGCTCCATTTCCTGCTTTTTTCCAGTTCTGATGAAAGGTCATCGACCTGAAACGTTAACCCTGTTTCTCTCTTGACAGATGCTGCCTGACCTGCTGAGTATCTCCAGCATTTTCTGTTTTTATTCCTAATTTTTTCTGGTGAGTTTAGTGGGTATCTATCATGCAAGTACAGCAACTTCACACCGTTCAATGTATTTGAATGGCGAGTCAGACGGTGAGATGCCGTTATCGTGCAGCTTCTGGAGGAGCAGGGTACCTCGGACAACAACTTCCTGATTTCTGCTTTTAACTGCACATGTGCGGACACCAGATGTTGCTGTCCGAGTTCCACATAAAGAACGGTGAGTGCTGTTAGCCTGACCGTTACTTCTACCGCAAAATCCAGCCCACTGAATTAATATCTGGCATTGATTCGAGGCTTGTTTTTCAAAGTACTCAGTTCTGTGGTGTAGACTGAACAATGGCTGGAGAATTCAATACATTTGTTTCAGTGAAACTAAACGCCAATATTTCCTCAATTTCCCAAATTTGTTTTCAAATTTTTTACAGACCGATACACATGTAGAGATTGAGGAGACCTTTGCTAATGTGGGCAGAATGGGCAGTAACAATGCAAATTAGCAAAGCCAATAAGGGGGTAAATTTTGAGGAGGACACTAGAAAAATGTTCCTAGGCACTTCATCGAGGCTAGCTGAACAAGCAGTCGACGTCTCAGGTTAATGTCTCCTTCAAAAAAAAGACACCTCCAGAAAGACAACATTTCCTTTTTTACCACACCAACATGTCAGCCTAGAGTTTGCCCTCAAGTCCCGTAGCAGGGCTCAAACCCACGTCCTTCTAGCTCAGTGGTGTTATTCTCCACAGTCAAGGCACCTCAGTCTCCAGCATCACATATGGAGATTGACCATTTGGGTGAGGTACCAGGGGTGGAGAAGGGGCAGCTGGTGCTGGGGAACTACACCCCAGCATAAAACAACTCCTTCAGGAGAGAAGAATATACAGAGGGAGAGGTTGAAGAGGGAAAGAAGTTTTGAGAGAGTGCGAGATGTTACCTTATCCCCTTACTGGGGCATTCTATGACAATAAGGGGTCGGCCATTTAGGACTGAGATGAGGAGGAATTTCTTCACTCAGAGAGTGGTGAATCTTTGGAATTCTCTACCCCAGAGAACTGTGGAGGCTCAGTTGTTGAGTATATTCAAGACAGAGATCGATAGATTTTTGAATATTAAGGGAATCAAGGGATATGGGGATAGTGCAGGAAAGTGGAGATGAGGTAGAAGATCAGCCATGATCTTATTGAATGGCGGAGCAGGCTCGAAGGGCCAAATGACCGACTCCTGCTCCTATTTCTTACGTTCTTGTACCACAACAGTGCACATTGCTTATGTCTCTTTCACTAAAAGAACCTTTATACAACGCCCTGTCAGTGTCATGGTCCCAAAGACAGCATTATACATGGAATCTACTGTATTGTTCCACATAGTTTATTTTAAAATGTTTTGACAGACTTTAGGACATTGAACCACAGAGATTACGCAGTGATATACCACGGCTGCCTGGTAGGACACAGAGGATATGAAATGTAGTAAATCAGCAGCGTGAAAGTTAGGGCCAAGCTGACTATGGTTGACTCACCTGGGTGGTAAGCAGTTTGCTCCATTCAGGCTTTAGATAGAAGAGGACTCCTCGCCAGGCCCCAGGCAGGGTGGCACCCCGCACCAGGAGAATAAACAGTACAACATAGGGGAAAGTGGCTGTTACCCATACAACCTGCAGAAGCAATAAAAATTGAGGCAGTTATAAAAATAAGAAAGGCGACATGCATTTTGTGGGTGCCAGAAATATTTATACTGAACAGACTAACTGCTGTGAAACTTCCAAGCTGAACAGAATCATTTATAGCTTGATTATATTGTCCAAGCTGGTGCAGGACTGTTTAAATACCGTACTGGTGTGAGCAGTGCTTCGTACTGCTGGGGAAGCGGGGGTCCTAGGGAAGCAGAATTCTGCGAAGGCATGTTTCAGTGCAGACACAGACTGTAATCTGTAATTCATGCTGCCTCAGATCAGTAGAAGAACAGAGCAGCATTGCAGGACGCAAGTTAATTGTTAGCCGTGCGTGACCTCTTGAATCTTGTTCTGCTGCAGCCAGCACCAATAAAAGTTTGATTATGGCCATCTCTTGGAAGAGGACTCATTTGCACCACTAGAGTCAAGGTCAGAACATCGTTGGGGACACCAGCTTCGGGCAAGACAGCACATCCTGCTCCGGGACGCTGCTCGTGCCACCCTGAGCTGGCTACCAGGAGGCCATGATGACAAGGTACCTATGGAAGAGGAAAGGCCAATTGGTCCACCTTAATGTGTCCATCCAGAACAACCCTACCCTCCCCCCTCATTGTAGCATCTATTTGTTTCTTAAATGATTTCAGGGTTTTATGTCTCCCAGACATCCATTCCAAGTGTGAAGAAGACCTGATAAGATCAGTCCTAAAGTTGCCTAATGCTGATTTGAATCTGTGTCTCCTTGTTCTGGTTTAATTAAAATAGTATTCCGGATTGACCTTTATATTATCATTTACTATCTGATATAATGCCTGCAAATGGCCTGGGATGACTCTTTTGACTTATTTTTCCTCCACCAATGTAAGGGTGACTATCCATAGCATGGAGTGGAGATCAGGAACTTAGTGACATGGAGATTAAATTGGTTTCCTCTTTTAACCCCACCCCCCAATCTCACCAGACGTGATACACATTGGTGCTCCAACATGGTGCCCCACAACCCTATTTTGTGACTCTTTAATTTTGAAAGCATTTCATTTTCTGTACACCAGTAGATAATATAACTCAAAATTAAATGTGTGCCTAGGGTATTGGGATTGCAAATAATTCACCATTCTCTACAACCTGTGTCTTGCAAAAGACAGTAGGGCCACAAATCTGTGGGACAACAATCCCAGCACCTATGTTGGCATCAGTCTCATCGGGAACCTCCACCGCTGACCCCAGCACACCCTCTCAAATCAGGGAGTTGTTCGCTTATTACCAATGGAATGGTGGGTGCCCATGTACTAGGGGAGCATCTAGGGCACCCACCATGCTGGCTTTGTCAGAAGCTATGGCCCAAGGCTGGCAGGTCAGAGGGGGGAAGACTGGGTCCCTACCCCCACCGTCCCGTCACCCCCCCCCCCCAAACCCCTGAAAGATCACAGCTGGCCCCATGGACCTTTTTGTAAGGGGGCCACCTATACATTTTCTATTGGAAAAGGTGTGCCTTCACGTCCCTGGCCACATCCACCATTCAGCAGCCTCTATGCCTGGTTTCACCACCAGGTCCTTCAGAGGCCAGGGACATGAGATCTCCAGATGTAGGAAATAACTGCCCCCGGCTCTGCCCCCTCCTGTTCCAATGGTCTTGTTTGGTGCAAGCAGAGGCTTTGCCCCCTCAAGGCCAAACTCCAGGACAAGATACTGGGTTTGCACTATTTTGCGGCACTTCTGCACTTTAGAGCTTGCTCAGGTCATGAAAGACACTACATAAATGAGAGGTTTCCCTCTTTGTCACCCATCCAGGTGTGCGATTATTCAAGTTCCAATAAAAGTTGGATTACCTACAGTGTGCTTCTGCTTAATAGCTTTACACTGGAGACATTTGTGTGTATAGATTGGGAGAATTTTTTTTTAACAGAACTTATTGGAAATGGAGAAATTTACGGGAGCAAATTAAAAATGGACATTTTAAACATATTTAAAACAGAATTATAAAGATTTAGAAGTTTGGTATTAAAACAGTTGTTAATCAGGCGAGTTAGAGGAATTTTGGTCAATTGGAGAAAGCAGTAAATCAGCACACTGAAGTGTGAAAAGACCTCGTTTCCTTGCACAATTTCCAGAGAAGCAGTACTGTCGGAACTGTAAAATAATTCAGCCTCTTTTCTGCCGCAGGAGATACAGACCTGTTTGCCATGGGACGAACAAAGATCTATTTCAGGTCTGGGGCGAATGAAAGCATCGTAAGTGTCAACAGAAGAGGGTTCTCCATAATTGTTCATTAGAATTAAAAAGCTGGTTCGGCAGAAAGAGAGCCGCAAAGAGCAGACCCCCACCTCCCCCCTGATCCCACCTCCCCCCCAACCCCACCTCCCCCAGAGACCGAGCATCAAGCCTCAGTATCTGGCTACAGAATACTTTTAAAGGATGTGTAACTGTGCTAAATGTTTTGTGTTTCAAATATGTTCTCACGTTGCAAATCAATTTCAAACATCCGTGAATTGTGAACACATAATACAGTTGGATTATATTGTTAAATTTTAATTGACCATGTAAATGTATAAGTATTAATAAAGTAATTTTCTTTTTGTTAACAGCTGTTATGGAACACTGAGGATAAGATTTAAGCTAGGCGCCATGAAAGGAATTGATTGAAGACTTCAAACTTTTCCTTCTAAATTGAGAAGCCTAGCTAAAGGACAATGGCCCATACACTACCAACAACAACAACTTGTACTCATATAGCGCCTTTAACGTAGTAAAACGTCCCAAGGTGCTGCACAGGAGTATTTAAAGACAAAAAATTGGACACCGATCCACATAAGGATAAATTAGGGCAGGTGACCAAAAGTTTGGTCAAAGAGGTAGGTTTTAAGGAGCGTCTTAAAGGAGGAAAGAGGTAGCGAGGCGGAGAGGTTTAGGCCGGGAATTCCAGAGTTTAGGGCCTAGGCAACAGAAGGCACGGCCACCGAAGGTTGAGCAACTATAATCAGGGATGCTCAAGGGGGCAGAATTAGAGGAGTGCAGTTATCTCGGGGGGGGGGGAAAGAGGGGGGCTGAAGGAGATTACAGAGATAGGAAGGGGTGAGGTATTGGAGGGATTTGAAAACAAGGATGAGAATTTTGAAATTGAGGCGCTGTTTAACTGGGAGCCAATGTAGGTCAGCGAGCACAGGGGTGATGGGTGAACGGGACTTGGTGCGAGTTAGGACACGAGCAGCCGAGTTTTGGATGACCTCAAGCTTACGTAGGGTAGAATGTGGGAGGCCAGCCAGGAGTGCGTTGGAATAGTCAAATCTAGAGGTAACAAAGGTATGGATGAGGGTTTCAGCAGCGGATGAGCTGAGGCAAGGGCGGAGGCAGGCGATGTTACAGAGGTGGAAGTAGGCGGTTTTTGTTATGCTACCAAGGTTCAAAACACTGACAGAGGAGGTAAATCAAGAAGCAGTGATTAGGCAACCCCAAGGCTAGGTTTTAAAAGCCTGGACATATAGCAAGAAGGGAGGGGTAGGAGTTCCATAGTTCTGAAAATGTGAGAACAATGTGTGACATAAGGAGACAATGGAGAGAGTTGCAATTTCAACACAGTGAGGGTACAGGGAGGAGGAACAGCATACTGATTGGTACATTGCTTATGAGGAAGAGGACAAGTTCAGAAAATAAACGAGAATAATAATATGGATAAAATAGACAATAAAATTGACACAAGAAAGGTTGTGCAGGAGATAATTTAGAGGGGAGAGAGGAACTGCCGGTCATGCAACAAGCTTTTTCTTGTATCCTGTCCGACAGTATCAGCAAGATGTTAGGAGAGCTTCACCCCCAGAAATCAGAACAAGTTTTTGGGCCGATTTTATATAGAGTTAAGAATGAAAAATAAGTCTTAGGCAGAAAGAGAGAAACCAAACTTTGGCAATGGAAGAGAAGTGAAAGTTCCATCTCAGATCAGGAGAGATAAAATGAGTCCAAGAATGTCAACAGATGAACTGCCTCCATGTGAATAACTTGCAAATCCCGTGGCATCATTTTCATACAGTTTCCACAAAGGTTTTGCTTTTCTGGAAATAAAAGACATGTCTTGGGCCAAAAATGGCAATTTCAAAGAGATAAATGAGGTTACTTGAGCTTGAACCAAGATTGTTTTGGCCGAGCCAAATTAAAGTATTGTTCTGATGAGCCAAATTCCATGGTCATTCGTAATTAGGACATTAATTTACTGGAGGCCTGGTCAGCACAACGGACGTGGTCAAATATGTTGTAACACTCGATTCGCACATATTTTATCCAGTGACAAATAAAGACTGGAATTGTCCGTGAATCAACAGAAGAGCTGGTCCCTACAAAACAGTCTGAGCATCTGCACTATGGGTATGGTAGTGGTTATGTTATTGGATTAGTAATCCAGCGGTATGAACTAATGATCCAGAGACATGAGTTCAAATCCCACTATGGCAGCTGGTGGAACTTAAATTCAATTAAATCAATCTGGAATTAAAAAACTAGTATCAGTAATGGTGACCATGAAACTACCAGATTGTTAGAAAAACCCATCTGGTTCACTAATGTCCTTTAGTGGAAGGAAATCTGCCGTCCTTACCCGGTCTGGCCGATATGCCAGATCCACAGCAATGTGGTTGATTCTTAACTGCAAGAAGGCAGCTCACCACCACCTTCCCAAGAGCAATTAGGGATGGGTAATTATTGCTGGCAACGTGAATTAATAAAAAAAAGTGACCACTAATACTGAGCTCTGGTCGTCTGCCAGGGAGATCTCTCTGTTGAAATCGTACACTTAGAATTAGACATTGGGGAATGTTGATGTTCCAACAACTTAAAGTCTCTGCTGATTACATCAACCCTGATTGAGTCCAAGAGATTATGCCACTGAGGTGGTATTAAAGGAAGTATGAAAACATGAGAGTTCCAGCCTCCAGAGAAAAGAAGGTATTCTTTTTATAGGGCTGTTAAGAGATTAGCGTGCAAAATTAAGGCACATGGGATTGGGGGCAAGGTATTGACTTGGATAGAGAACTGGTTGGCGGATAGAAAGCAGAGTGTTGGAATAAACGGGTCATTTTCCGAGTGGCAGGCAGTGACTAGTGGGGTACCGTAAGGATCGGTCCTAGGACCTCAGCTGTTCACAATATACATTAATGATCTGGACGAGGGAATTGGATGTAATATCTCCAAATTTGCAGATGACACAAAGCTGGGTGGGAGGGTATGCTGTGAGGAGGATGTCGTGAAACTCCAGTACGATTTGGACAGGTTGGATGATTGAGCAGAAACATGGCAAATGCACTATAATGTGGATAAATGTGAGGTTATCCACTGTGGTGGCAAAAACAGGAAGGCAGATTATTATTTGAATGGCAATAGATTGGGAGAAGGGGAAGTGCAACGAGACCTGGGTGTTCTTGTGCACCAGTCGCGGAAGGTAAGCATGCAGGTGCAGCAGGCAGTTAAGAAGGCAAATGGTATGGTGGCCTTCGTAGCAAGAGGGTTCGAGTACAGGAACAAGGATGTCTTGCTGCAGTTGTACAGGGCCTTGGTGAGACCGCACCTTGAGTATTGTGTGCAGTTTTGGTCGCCTTATCTGAGGAAGGACGTTCTTGCCACGGAAGGAGTGCAGCAAAGATTCACCAGACTGATACCTGGGATGGCAGGAATGATGTATGAGGAGAGATTGTGTCGATTGGGCTTATACTCACTGGAGTTTAGAAGATTGAGAGGGGATCTCATCGAAACCTATAAAATTCTGTCAGGCCTGGACAGACTAGATGCAGGAAGGATGTTTCCGATGGCCGGGGAGTCCAGAACGGTGGCATAGTGGTTAGCACTGTTGCCTCACAGCGCCAGAGACCCAGGTTCGAATCCGGCCTCGGGTGACTGTCTGTGTGGAGTTTGCACATTCTCCCCGTGTTTGCGTGGGTTTTCTCCGGGTGCTCCGGTTTCCTCCCACAGTCCAAAGATGTGCGGGTTAGGTTGATTGGCTATGATAAATTGACCCTTAGTGTTAGGGGGATTAAATACGTGGGGTTACGGGGATAGGGTGGGATATGTGTTGGTGTAGGGGTTACGGGGATCGGGTGGGATATGTGTCGGTGCAGGCTTAGAGGCCATTTCGGCCCATCATCTGCACTGTGGGATTTCTGTGGATTTCTGTGGAACCAGGGGTCATAGTCTAAGAATAAGGGGTAAGCCATTTAGGACTGAAATGAGGAGGAATTTCTTCACCCAGAGAGTGGTGAACCTGTGGAATTCTCTGCCAGAGGGCGGTGGAGGCCAGTTCATTAAGTATATTCAAGAAGGAGTTGGATATATTTCTTAAGGCTAAAGGGATATGGGGAGAAGGCAGGGACAGGGTACTGAATTTGGATGATCAGCCATGATCTCATTGAATGGCGGAGCAGACTCGAAGGGCCGAATGGCCTACTCCTGCTCCTATCTTCTATGTTAATCTGAATCAGTTTATATAAATGTGCTGAGTTTATTGAAAAAAAGTAACACTATTTTCTGTCTCGTGTTTGGAGATGATTTCATGGGGCGAAGGTATCTGCTCTTGGTAGATTTCTTTTGATTTGCTTCACTGAACAAAATTAATGACTTCTTAGATATTCTTTACGGAGAATCTACACGACTTAGGGTTTCCATAGCTACATGGGCTGCGAGAACAGCAATTAGTGAGGATTAAAAAGTAAACGTGTAACTTCTAAATGCGCCAAATTTTACCAAAGTAAATTAGTAGAGCAGCCTAAATACCTTTACCCAGGCCCGTAAAAGGAATGTTCAAAAAGCAACACTGATCTTCTTTGCTTGCTAACCCTGTGTCCAATTATTCAGTGTACTACTCTATATTTAATTTACCAAGGTAGTATAGGTATGCCATTTATTGCCCGGACAATAGGAAACTCATGACACAGTATTGACAAGCACAAGCCAACATTCTCTTTTTCCACACGATTTAGCTCGACCTACCTTTCCAGAAGTCTTTACGCCTTTCCAAATACTGAAATACACCACAGCAAATATAAAGAGCAGGCAAAGTGCTAACTGCCAGCTGACACCACCCAGGTCCCCTAGTCCGTGCGATTTGTGAACCTGAAGTACTTGGCGACTGCAAATAAAAATAAATGGCACCAATTACAATAATATTTTCAAACGTAAATTTGCAGCAAAATGCATCAGTGGTGTCTTTCAGGGCCAAGGTTCCCATGGTAGTACAATCTCCCATTCACCCTCCTCCACAAGGTGCTCACTATTTAACATACTCCTCTAGCTGAATTCAAGGACAGGATTATCTGGGCCTTTGGGTCATTAATTAATGCCATTAACTGAATGACCACCAGTAAGTATTGTGGGCCAAGCAGTGTTAGTATTTTTCTCCTCCCATCCTTTCTCCTCCAAGAAGAGATATCACACACATTCCATCCAATAGGCTGACTCACAGTTGAAGCTCACCCATTTGAGATAAATTAATTTATTTGGGCTTGAAATCTCTGCATTGTGGTTCAGACTGAGTGGGCTCGATTTTCATTGGGCCGTGGAGGCAGGATTGGAGGCGTGTGGGGGGGGGGGGGTTAAAATCCCGAAATCGGGGACACGAACCCATCCCGCCCCCAACCCACCTCCATGCCAGTTTCAAAGGAGGCGGATACCCGACCCGCACTGGGACCCGCCTCCCCAAGGCGGGAAGGGGATTAGTGGCAATTAACTGCCTGTTAACAGGTAGTTAACAGGCAGTTTTTAGCCTAATCCCTATTTTCATTCTTGAAGTGTGGGATTCCTGACGGCTCCAAACCACGGCAAGTTAGTGAGGCAGGCTGTCGGGCTGAAGGGCTTGGAGGGGTCGAGATGTCCGGTGTTCAGGTGAGTGATGGGTGCATGAGTACAGAGGTAAGTGTGTTTGGTGTGTTTAAAGAAGTTTTACTTACTTTTACAGCCTTCCTTCCTTCAGGTCTCGGGAGTCCCTCATCTCACCGGCATAGAAAGCAGAATGGCCGCGATCTGTCAAAAATTGCAGCATTCAGCTTTCTGTTCTGGAGAGATCTCTAAATCATCCTGAGAGGAAGGAATTAACTTGGAGTACAGATTGTCATTGTTTGACAGCTTCAAACAGCTGTGAAACGCTGATATTTCATCTGTCAAAAGGTCTTGAGAGATGAAATATCAATCTGTGACGTCACCTGTTGCCGGGTGGCCCTTAATTGGCCTGCTGAGCCCGCTGGGCGGGCTCAACAAGGTCAATCAAGTCAAAATCACATGGGTTGGCTACAACTCGATGGAGGTGGGACTACAACCCCGAAAGTTGTAGTCCCGCCTCCTAAATGAAAATCGAGCCCAGTGTGTCTAGCATCCTGCCAATTCAAATGGTATTTCCTCATTTCATCTCCTCACTCACCTGGAGTTCACAATTCCAAAAGGCCTTTAAGCCAGTAAAAGGATTGTTGGTTCGAGATTCTATTGATTTAAAAAATAGAAAATGCTAAAAAATACAAAGCAGGTCGCTGTAACGTGAAGAGATGGTTTAACGTTCAGGTACAGACTGTCAACTGAAGAATTTTGTCTAAATTTTTGCTTACATAACACCCGCCAGAATTTTTTTTTTTTTTTTTTTTTTTACGCAAGGTAATTTCTGGAGTTCAGCACTAATGGTCACGCCCATAAATGGTGCTCACGTCCCCAATAATCTGCAGTGCACCTTTTCTGTCTAATATCTAGTTAATCAATAATACAATTCAGGGATCATAACAGAAAACCTTTGCTCTGCATACTAGCTACTAAAATATAACATGCGTCACCATATGAATCCTCCCCTTATTAAGAGCAGTCTGAAATAGTATTTTACTGAGACAAGAAAGAGCACCAAACAATGAAGTGGTTTATTTATATGAAATATGAGGGAACAAGTATAAACTTTTAATAATGAATACACTCAATTTCCCTATCGGTTATGAAAAATAATAAAAATGCAACTTAGTACTTCTTTGCACATTAGCTCATCTTCTCTAGATAAGCCTCTTAAGCTAAGCAGGACAATACTTTTAAAACATAGCAAGTTTCTTATTACTACCATGAGAACATAGTTCGCCCTCTGTAGCTGTATGTGTGCTATATTCATGTGTGTGTCTCTCTGTTTGTGAGAGAGAGAGAGAGAGAGGGAGAGCGAGAGTAGAGAGAGAGCGCAAATGCTTGGATGTGCGAGCTCTGCGAACTTCCCTCTTAAATCAATGAACTGGGGGCTCAGCCTGCGGAGCTACCAATCACAGTTACAACCCAGAGATGAAAGCCTATCCTTCGATGTGTCAGCTTCTGCATAAGTAAGCCCCTCTGAAAAATGGAATAAAGCAAATCCTGTACTCTCAGGCGTTGCTAGGAGTAATCTTACAATAGCTTAAAATATTTGAGATGGTACGTAATCCTAGCTCTAGATAATTAACTAACACTTCAAAACACCATTCTAAGAACATAAGAACATAAGAAATAGGAGCAGGAGTCGGCCATTTGGCCCCTCGAGCCTGCTCCGCCATTCAATGAGATCATGGCTGATCTTCTGCCTCAACTCCATTCACCGGCCCTATCGCCATATCCCTTGATGCCTTTACTAGTCAGATATCTATTGACTTCTATTTTGAATATACCCAATGACTGAGCCTCCACAGCCCTCTGTGGTAGAGAATTCCAAAGATTCACCACCCTCTGTGTGAAGAAATGTCTTCTCATCTCAGTCCTGAATGGCCTACCCTTTATCCTGAAACTGTGGCCCCTGGTTCTAGACTCCCCAGCCAAGGGAAACATTCTCCCAGCATCCATCTTATCAAGCTCTGTAATAATTTTGTATGTTTTAATGAGATCCCCTCATTCTTCTGAATTCAAGCCTAAATGAACTTTCGTGCTATGGGTTCATTGTTGAGAAAATTGCTCAATCTAGCATTGCAGGAACAGCACCTCATCTTTCGATTAGGCACTCCACAGCCCTCTGGACTCAACACAGAGTTCAACAATTTCAGATCATAACCTCGGCCCCTATCACATATATATATTTTCTTTTTTTAATCCACACTTTTTGTTTGACCTTTTTTTCTTCCCTCCCAAATGGCAGCTGTCCTTCATTCTGCCAGCGCAATTCACACCCCATCTAGAGCCATCCTTTGTTCCTTAACCTGTCCCATTACCACCGCCTCTCGCCTTGAATATCTCTCAATCTCTCCTGCTTTCTATCCAATCACTGACCTTCCCTTTTGTTCTTTCATCCCCTCCCCCTTTTCCCAGCCCCTAAACTTGCTTTCCATTTCCTGCTTTTTTCCAGTTCTGACGAAAGGTCTTCGGCCTGAAACGTTAACTCTGTTTCTCTCTCCACTGATGCTGCCTGGCCTGCTGAGTTTTTCCAGCGTTTTCTGTTGTTATTTCAGATTTCCAGCATCCGCAGTATTTTGCTATTGTATTGCAGGATCATGAGAAGCTTAATAGTTCAGGCAACGTCCAAGTTGCTTTAGCAATTGTTAAAAACCTGCCTGACTCACAGAAATCATGATCAATCTTAACTAACTACAAAGTTGTGAGTATTGTTCAGGCACTTTGCTTGAGGGAGGAGCCAAGACAAGCTGTGTGATTTGTTCAAATATGTGTCTGATTGGCAACTTCTACCATTTTAACAGCCAATTATTAAAATTCGACTTGGCTCTGATTACAGTTTCAGCAGGATTTTCAGCCTGCCTCTTTAAAATCAAGGCACTTTGACCCGGAGTCTTTGAGGATAAGTTTATCTGATGAAGCTCACCTGTAAGAATAATATGAAATACGGCAGCCATATAGTAAAAGTAAAAAGAAAAAAGGGTAAAAAAAAATCCTAAAATGCAATAAGTGCTATAATTCGTAAATATTACATAGAATATACAGCACAGAAACAGGCTATTCGGCCAACTAGTCTGTGCTGGTGTTAGTACTCCACACAATTCTCCTCCCAACCAAATATAGCGTTGGTTCCCACTATTTTCTGTTTCAAACTGAAGCTTGCCTGGGGTGGTAGCGGAAAATGGGTGATAGTGAATCAGCAGCCCGTTGTACATACCGCCCGATTTTCATTTACATTGTTGGGAAAGGGAATCGGGCGGAGCGTAAAACGGGTTTCGGATTTGCTATAGCCCGCTTTGCACTACTGCCCAAGAAAAATGTCACCTCTTTCAGCTGACAGCTTTTTGCTGCACTCTTAACAAGTATATCTCCTGCTTTTCCTGCCAAGTTTTTTTTTTAACTACAGATTACAATTAGTTCTATTATGCCCGAAACGTTTCAAGTTTGCAAAGGGGAAATTAGGGGCAGAATTTTTATTCGTCACTTCCAAGCTCAGCTTCTCTTAAACACGCTCCTTGCCAACCTTCAGCCTATATAAACTCTAAATCAACAACAACTTTTATTTATATAGCGCCTTTAATGTAGTAAAATGTCCCAAGGCGCTTCACAGGAGTATTATAAGACAAAAAATTGACACCGAGCCACATAAGAAATAGGGCAGGTGACCAACAGCTTGGTCAAAGAGGTAGGTTTTAAAGAGCATCTTAAAGGAGGCGAGAGAGGTAGAGAGGCGGAGAGGTTTAGGGAGGGAGTTCCAGAGCTTAGGGCCCAGGCAACAGAAGGCACGGCCACCAAAGGTTGAGCGATTATAATCAGGGATGCTCAAGAGGGCAGAATTAGAGGAGCGCAGATATCTCAGGGGGTTGTGGGGCTGAAGGAGATTACAGAGACAGGAAGGGGCGAGGCCATGGAGGGATTTGAAAACAAGGAAGAGAATTTTGAAATGGAGGCGAAGCTTAACCGGGAGCCAATGTAAGTCAGCGAGCACAGGGGTGATGGGCGAACGGGACTTGGTGCGAGTTAGGACACGGGCAGCCGAGTTTTGGATAACCTCAAGTTTACATAGGGTAGAACATGGGAGGCCAGCCAGGAGTGCGTTGGAATAGTCAAGTCTAGAGGTAACAAAGGCATGGATGAGGGTTTCAGCAGCGGATGAGCTGAGGCGGGGGCGGAGATGGGCGATGTTACAGAGGTAGAAATAGGCGGTCTTAGTTATGCCGCAGATATGTGGTCGGAAGCTCATTTCAGGGTCAAATATGACACCAAGGTTGCGAACCGTGTGGTTCAGCCTCAGACAGATGTTAGGGAGAGGGGTGGAGTCAGTGGCTAGGGAGCGGAGTTTGTGGCGGGGACCGGAAACAATGGCTTTGGTCTTCCCAATATTTAATTGGAGAAAATTTCTGCTCATCCAGTACTGGCTGTCGGACAAGCAGTGCGTCAATTTAGTCGAGAGAAGTGGTGGTGAGGTAGAGCTGGGTGTTGTCAGCGTACATGTGGAAACTGACGCTGTGTTTTCAGATGATGTCGCCAAGGGGCCGCATATAGATGAGAAATAGGAGGGGGGCCAAGGATAGATTCTTGGGCGACCCCAGAGGTAACAATGCAGGAGTTATTTGGAGATTTGGAAATCATCCAAAACTCCACAGCCACATCCCATCCTGCACTAAGACCCACCCACCCATCATTCTGTCCTCGACAACCTCCACTGACTCTCCATCCTCCAGTCAATTGCTTTCAAAATTCTTCTTGTTTTGAAATATTTCCAGGGCCTTATCTCATCCTCTGCATCCCTCTCCAGCCCTATGTCCCAGCTCAGGTTGTTCTGATTCTGGCCTTCTATGTATTGCTTCCTCTCTTTGCTCCACTGTTGATTTGATAGTTGGCTTAAAAAAAAATTTCAATCTTCATTTGGCCCTGAGTATTTTAATATATGCAAATATAATGGCTGTACAGAACCAGCGCTTGTGTTAAGATTTATCGCGCATTTTCGCAAATAACATTTTTACAGCTGTATGAGAATCTGACTGGAGGAATTACATCTACATCTTTTCACAACCAGAATCTAATTTGTATTGGAGCAGTTGCCTGTTTTCTCAACTTTAGAGGATGGAAATATAATTTTAGTTAAGCTGTCAGTTTTGGAATACAAACAGGAGTAAGATCTGACACAAATTTTCAGAACCTCTCTGGCCACAGGGGAGGTGCCAGAGGACTGGAGAACAGCTAACGTAGTACCATTATTCAAGAAGGGTAGTAGGGATAAACCAGGGAATTACAGGCCAGTGAGCCTAACATCAGTGGTAGGGAAATTATTGGAAAAAGTTCTGAGGGACAGAATTAGTCTCCACTTGGCGAGGCAAGGATTAATCAAGAATAGTCAGCATGGCTTTGTCAGGGGGAGATCATGTCTAACCAATTTGATTGAATTTTTCGAGGGGGTGACTAGGTGTGTGGATGAGGGTAGTGCAGTTGATGTAGTCTACATGGACTTCAGTAAGGCTTTTGATAAAGTCCCACATGGGAGACTGGTCATGAAGGTAAGAGCCCATGGGATCCAGGTCAATTTGGCACATTGGATCCAAAGTTGGCTTAGTGGCAGGAGGCAGAGGGTGATGGTCGAAGGTTGTTTTTGTGACTGGAAGCCTGTGTCCAGTGGTGTACTGCAGGGATCGGTGCTGGGTCCTTTGCTGTTTGTAGTGTACATTAATGATTTAGATATGAATGTAGGTGGTATGATCAGTAAGTTTGCAGATGACACGAAAATTGGTGGAGTGGTCAATAGCGAGGAGGGAAGCCTCAGGCTACAAGACGATATAGACGGGTTGGTTAGATGGGCAGAACAGTGGCAAATGGAATTTAACCCTGAAAAGTGTGAGGTGATGCATTTTAGGAGGACTAACAAGGCAAGGGAATACACAATGAATGATAGGACCCTAGGAAGGACAGAGGAACCTTGGTGTGCATGTACATATCTACCTGTCCTGCTGCCTTCAGGGATCTAAGGTGGTTAAAAAGTCATATGGGATGCTTACCTTCATTAGCTGAGGCATAGGATATAAAGCAGGGAGGTTATGATGGAGCTGTACAAAACGCTAGTTAGGCCACAGCTGGCATACTGTGTGCAGTTCTGGTCACCACACTATAGGAGGGATGTGATTGCATTGGAGAGGGTGCAGAGGAGATTCACCAGAATGTTACCTGGGCTGGAGCGTTTCAGCTATGAAAAGAGACTGGACAGGCTGGGGTTGTTTTCCTTAGAGCAGAGAAGGTGGAGGGGGGACCTGATGGAGGTGTACAAAATTATGAGGGGCATAGATAGGGTAGATAGAAAGGAACTTTTCCCCTTAGTAGAGGGGTCAATAACCAGGGGGCATAGTTTTCAAGGTAAGGGGCAGGAGGTTTAGAGGGGATTTGAGGAAAAACTTTTTCACCCAGAGGGTGGTTGGAATCTGGAACTCACTGCCTGAAAGGGTGGTAGAGGCAGGAACCCTCACAACATTCAGGAAGCATTTAGATGAGCACTTGAAACGCCATAGCATACAAGGCTACGGACCAAGTGCTGGAAAATGGGATTAGAATAGACAGGGCTTGATGGCCGGCGCAGACATGATGGGCCGAAGGGCCTCTTTCTGTGCTGTATAACTCTATCTCTGCAGGATTGTTAGGAGAAGGGAGGGGGAGAAACTTGCCCTGCTGACTGCAACACAGATATATGTACAACTATTCGCAAGAGAGACTAGAAAATCAGTAAACAACTTTACTATTGTATGTCAAAGAGCTGTAATCGGATGAGCCAAAACAGTGCCCAAGGCAGGCACCTGCTATGACAACAGCCTGAAAAACAAAATAAAGATTACAGCTGGACAAGAGCCAAAACGGCATAGTAATGCAACTGTTTCCAAGTGTTTCTAGACAATTAATCCTCAACAAAAAATAAATTGATAGAATTGTCCTGAAGCATTCAATCCTTCAATGATGATTTTATAGGATTTCCCCATTTGCCCTGCAGAACCTTCTGGATTTCAGGAGTAGAATACCCCTATGAAACACGTCATAATAGTATATCACAATTAGTGAGCAATATACCCAGGATTTCTGAAGGAGCGGGAAGCAGATTAGTAAGAATTAGCTGTGATGACCTGTAGTGCAGTGTATAATTATAAAATGTGCATACAAGATAATCTGACAGAACACATTCCACGATATTGGGCCTGCTGTTCCTAGATTGATGGAGGCAATAGCTAGTCTCCCAAAACGCACTACGATCAATAAATACCACCACAAACCCTTCTACAAGTGCTATATTCTATCTCTAGAACCTTATGCCACAGAAGGGGACCAATTCAGCCCATCGTGCCCGTGCCAGCAACAATGGAAATCTTAATCTATTGACGGAGTGTACCTTGGTCAAGCTGTGATAAAAAAGATCCCGCTGTTTTGCTTTTAAAGTGACGATGATTAAGGGTACCACTGCCACGAGTCATTGCATGAATGAAATCAGAAGTGTTGTTACAATGCACACTCCTGCTCCTTGGAAATGATTTGTAAGACAGATTCGTAACTTGGCTGAGTTTTCTTGCCCCAAACGTTGCATCCACTTACATGCACTTACGTATAAAATTCTTCCGCAGGAGAGGTGGAGTGCTTTGTCCAGGTGATGTTATCTTTTGCAAAGTAGTTGGTACAGTTGAGAGTGTTCCATGCATTGTTACAGTTGGTCCATGGGAGCTCAGAAGTGAATGATGAGTAGAGGTAGTACAGAGCCCAGGCCATAATGGTATTGTAGTAAAAGGCAAGAAATAGGTCTATTATACAGATTGCATATCCAATCCCTGCAGAGAACGAAAGGGGATAATTTTTGAAACACGCCTAAAATTGACATTTTATTCCAGAAGTATTTATCCAAACACTGAAGAATCATTGCAACAGTTAAATATTCCACTTATCAAAATCAATCATCAAGGTCTTATTTATTTGAACACATTTAGGGTCACAACGGAACTGCTGCCTGCTCGCGTGACTATCTTACCAGTCCCAGTGGTCAAGGTGCAAAAAATAAAAAGGTTATATTGTTCTAGTGAAGCTGGGTTTAGGTTGTATTTAATACTGTGCTTTAATGCTGTTTTCTATGAGAAGCAAATGTTCCTGAATGAGATTCACACCAAATATGTTTGTAATGTTAAAGTGTGACCCATGCTGCTAGCAATGCTTTTTTTGATACATGATGATAATGTAATTTATAATAGCCACTGGGATTGCTGAAGGCCTAAGCGAGTTATCATAACTTACACCCCATTTACAGTATTTACAGCTAATGTCTGGTTCTAGTTTGTCACCATAATATGAAACTGTGCTATTCAGAGTCAAAAATGCAAAGCAGATTTATAGGTTAACTTTGGCTATGAATAACAGAGTTTCATATTACGGTGACAAACTAGAGCCAGACATTAGCCGTACATCAGTAATGAGTATAATAATGGAATTGATGACCAGATGCAACTTTAAGCATTTACCTGCACAATAATAACCTGGCACAGCTTGGCTCAGAAGAGGAAGATCACGACTGACCAACCTGCTAGACTCTTTGAGGAAGTGACACCCCTCAGAATGTGTAAGTGGTTTTTTTTTTTTTTTTTTAAACACACTTAATGATTTCCAGAAAGGTTTGGATGAAGTTGCAGATGAAAAGCTGTTGCATAAACATTTGGGGGAATTCAAGATCAAATGTGGAAATGGATAAGAAATTGGCTGAACGAAAATAAACTTTTTGGGGTGAGGCCGAGGAGAGGTATTCAGTGGGGTACCTTGTGAATTGGTATCAGAGTTTCAGCAATGAATAATTTAAGAGACAGTTGGATGCAGTGATGGGAGGTCTAAACATTCTTTCTGCCGGATGAGTTTGGATACGCAGAATGGCCTTCTCTTTGGATTACATATTGAAAGGATCTTATACGTCCTTGACATTTCCCAGCAATGCATAAACTGTGGCAGTTCTGACAGCAAAGACTGTGGGAGCCAAAACATGAGTGCCACTGCCAATCTTAGTGACCAAAGCTCTCCTACTCCCCCTCCACCACCAGTTGTGAAACAGCTTCACTTGCACAGTGCTCCTCCGGCAGTGTGGGAAACTGTTGAACAAAATAATCTTTCTTTTTTTTTTTTTAATTCAAATTAAACTGCACCTCTGCGACATTCACATATTCTTGTGCAGGTCTATGAAGTTAAAAAAAAAAACACTAATAGCTTCTTGAACTATTGGAGAAGCTCCATAGCAGGACACATAAGTGATGGTATAGCGTGACCAGAAAGGAAAGAGGAGGCTTCAGCCACTCGGGTTGATGGTGGTCATGACTTTTGGTTTCTGCTTTTAATCTTCCTGCTTGAGAAAGCTTTCTACACTATAAATAGGCAGTTTTAACAGCAGGAGGATGACACCCTGAATTTCCTTCTGATGGGGCCTCTGTGATATAAAAGGGGGTTAGCTGCATGCCTTAACTGTAACAAAATCCAGATTTCACTGCCATCTGTGTAATAGTTTGCTCTATTAATGCAAATGGAAAAAATGATATATTTTGTTTTTACTCCTACTTTGAGGAGCGGAGGGGGGGGGTTACATTTTTACTTCTCATTCCTCATTTTTTCACTGTTTCCTCTTCTCCATTATCTTTTGAGGCTTGTATTGAGAAATAAGAGCAGGAGTAGGCCATACGGCCCCTTGAGCCTGCTCCGCCATTCAATAAGATCACGGCTGATCACCGACCTCAACTCCACTTTCCCGCCTGATCTCCATATCCCTCGATTCCCCCAGAGCCCAAACATCTGTCTATCTCAGCCTTGAATATACTCAAAGACTCAGCATTCACAGCCCTCTGGGGCAGAGAATTCAAAAGATTCACAACCCTCCGAGTGAAGTAATTCCTCCTCCTCTCAGTCTTAAATGGCTGACCCCTTATCCTGAGACTGTGACCCCTAGTTCTAGACACTCCAGCCAGGGGAAATAACTTCTCAGCATCTACCCTGTCAATCCCCTTCAGAATCTTGTATGTTTCAATGAGATCACCTCTCATTCTTCTAAGCTCCAGGGAGTATCGGCCCATTCTACACAATCTCTCATCATAGGACAGCCCTCTCATCCCAGGAATCAATCTCGTGAACCTTCGTTGCACCGCCTCCAAGGCAAGTATATCCTTCCTTAGATACAAAGCTGGGTGGGCGTGTGTGCTGTGAGGAGGATGCTGAGAAACTCCAGTATGATTTGGACAGGTTGGGCGATTGGGCAGATGCATGGCAGATGCAGTATAATGTGGATAAATGCGAGGTTATCCACTTTGGTGGCAAAAACAGGAAGGCAGATTATTATCTGAACGGCAATAAATTGGGAGAAGGGGAAGTGCAGAGAGACCTGGGTGTCCTTGTGCACCAGTCGCTGAAGGTAAGCATGCAGGTGCAGCAGGTGGTTAAGAAGGCAAATGGTATGTTGGCCTTCATAGCGAGAGGATTCGAGTACAGGAGCAAGGATGTCTTGCTGCAGTTGTACAGGGTCTTGGTGAGACCACACCTTGAGTATTGTGTGCAGTTTTGGTCGCCTTATCTGAGGAAGGATGTTCTTGCCATGGAAGGAGTGCAGCGAAGATTCACCAGGCTGATACCTGGGATGGCAGGAATGACGTATGAGGAGAGATTGGGTCGACTGGGCTTATATTCGCGGGAGTTTAGAAGAATGAGGGGATCTCATTGAAACTTATAAAATTCTAACAGGACTAGACAGACTAGATGCAGGAAGGATGTTCCCAATGGCGGGGGAGTCCAGAACCAGGGGTCACAGTCTAAGGATAAGGGGTAAGCCATTTAGGACACAGATGAGGAGGAATTTCTTCACCCAGAGAGTGGTGAACCTGTGGAATTCTCTACCACAAAAGGCAGTTGAGGCCAATTCATTAAATATATTCAAGGAGTTAGATATATTTCTTAAGGCTAAAGGGATCAAGGGATATGGGGAGAAAGCAGGGACAGGGTACTGAATTTGGATGATCAGCCATGATCTCATTGAATGGCGGAGCAGGCTCGAGGGGCCGAATGGCCTACTCCTGCTCCTATCTTCTATGTTTCTATGAGGAGACCAAAGCTGTCCACAGTACTCCAGGTGTGGACCCACCAAGGCCCTGTACAATTGTAGCAAGACTTGCTTATCACTGTTTCTATTTTATGAATGGCCATTATTTTTAATCCTTAATAATAACAACATAAAAGATTGTTTTCAATTTAGTCACTACCTTGCCTCCCTATTTTCCTGTGATTATGTTGCTGAGATCAGTAACTTGCCACGAGGAATCACGAGCACAAATGAGTCCCCACCAGCCCACTGATGCTGCTCTGCGTTAATGCGCCACTCTAAAACAACAACTTGCATTTAGGAAGTGCTTTTAACATAGAAAAATATCCCAAGGCACTTCGCAGAGGCACAATTGCAAAATAAATGGACATCAAGCCAAAGGAGGAGATATTAGGAAGGGTGACCAAAAGCTTGGTCAAAGAGGTGGATTTTAAGGAGTCTTAAAGGAGGAGAGGGAGGTGGAGAGACAGAGAGGATTGTGGAGGGAATTACAGAGTGTGGGTCCGAGATGGCTGAAGGCACGACCACCAATGATGAGGCAAAGGGAGGGGGGAAGCACAAGAGGTTGAGTCGGAGGAATGGAGAATTCTGTGGGAGGTTGTAGTACTAGAGGATGTTACAGGGATATGGAGGGGTGAAATCATGAAGGGATTTAAATCCAAGGATAACAATTTTGCATTCGAGTTGTTGGGGGACTGGGAGCCAATATAGATTAGTGAGGACAGAGGTGATGGATGAGTGGGACTTGGTTCAAGATAGGATATGGGCAGAGTTTTGGATGAGCTAATGTTTACACAGTTTATATGAAGTTTAGCATCTGTGTGTTGGGTCTTTGATGATTAAAGTATGAACCTCCTTTTTAATTATAATCTTCCACCTTTTACTTTGTGCAACTATTGCACAGTATGATCTGATTCCCCCGGTCCTCCCAAGATCAGCTCTTGAGCTTTGATGATCAAATTATTTTTTTCCTTAAAATGCCACCTACCAAAAGCAAAAGGTTGAAGCAAGCATGAATAGTTCTTCAGTGCCACGAAGAGAAATACCCTTACCTTTGAAAATTGGACATATTTTACTCCATATAGAAATTGCTCCACTTCTGTGGTACTGTCCCAGTGCCAACTCCATATAAAAGAGTGGGATACCTCCAAACACAGCCATCAGGAGATATGGGATGAGGAAAGCACCTGGAATTTATAAAATTTGAAGACACCATGAGTATTACAAGGACAAAGAATCAACTCAAAGACCTGGTGATTTAACTCTGACTTTTAGATTATGTATTAAAATGGTTTACACAAATCTGACCGCTATCAATGTTTTTTTAATTGTTTTTCTAATGTTTAGATGGTCATTGGAATCAATACATTAGATTGCACCCAACAGTTATAGTGTAGTTATGTTACATTACTGCACCAATAATCCAGAGGCCTGGACTAATAATCCAAAGAAAGTGAGTTCAGATCCCACCACAGCAGTTTGAGAATCTGAAATCATTTACACTAACTGAAAATAACAAAAAGCTGGTACCAGTAAAAGTGACAATGAAGCTGACGGATTATCGTAAAAACCCAACTGGTTCACTAATGTCCTTTAGGGAAGGAAACCCGCTGTCCTTACCTAGTCTGGCCTATAGGTGACCCCAGACCCACACCAACATGGTTGACTCTTACGATAGCAAAATACTGCGGATGCTGGAAATCCGAAATAACAACAGAACACGCTGGAAAAACTCAGCAGGCCAGGCAACATCCGTGGAGAGAGAGAAACAGTGTTAATGTTTCAGGTCGAAACCCTTCTTCAGAACTGAGAAAAAGGCAGGAAATGAAACAGATCGAAAGGCCAGTTTGGGGGCGGGGAAATGGGGGAGGGAATCAAAGAACAAAAGGGAAGGTCTGAGAGGTGAAGAGACATTAAGAGATATTCAAGGCGAGACGAGATGGTAATAGGACAGGTAAAGAGACAAAAAAGAGACAAAGGATGGCTCTAGATGGAGTGTGAAATGCGCTGGCAGGATGAGAGACAGCTGCCACGTGGGAGGGAAAAAAAGGAAAAGGCACAAACCAAGATCCAACCCCGACATTGTCAATAAACCTGCTGACAAGGGTGGTGCTGTTGTTGTTTGGCAAACCGACCTCTACCTAACGGAAGCTGAACGCCAACTCTCCGACACCTCCTCCTACCTCCAACTGGACCATGACCCCACTACCGAACATCAAACCACCGTTTCCAAGACTGTCACTGACCTCATCTCCTCTGGAGATCTTCCCCCCCCCACGGCCACCAACCTCATAGTTCCCCAACCCCGCACAGCCTGCTTCTACCTCCTTCCCAAGATCCACAAACACGACTGCCCTGGTAGACCCATCATTTCAGCCTGTTCTTGCCCCACAGAACTTATCTCTTCCTATCTCGACTCTATCTTTTCTCCCCTTGTTCAGTCGCTTCCCACCTACATCCGCGACTCTTCTGACGCCCTCCGCCACTTTAACAGTTTCCAGTTTCCTGGCCCCAACCGCCTCCTTTTCACCATGGACGTACAATCCCTCTACAGCTCCATCCCCCACCAGGACGGCCTGAGGGCGCTCCGCTTCTTCCTTGAACAGAGGCCCAACCAGTCCCCATCCACCACCACCCTCCTCCTCCGCCTGGCTGAATTTGTTCTCACATTGAACAACTTCTCCTTTGACTCCACTCATTTTCCAAATTAAATGTGTTGCTATGGGTACCCGCATGGGTCCTAGCTATGCCTGCCTTTTCGTGGGATATGTGGAACACTCTTTGTTCCAGTCCTACTCGGGTCCCCTCCCTCACCTCTTTTTCAGGTACATTGATGACTGTATCGGTGCCGTTTCCTGCTCCCACCCTGAACTACACAATTTCATTCACTTTGCCTCCAATTTCCACCCTTCCCTCACCTTCACATGGTCCATCTCTGACTCTTCCCTTCCTCGACTTCTCCATCTCCATCTCTGGGGATAGGTTATTGACCAACATTCACTACAAGCACACTGACTCCCACAGCTACCTGGACTACACTTCCTCCCACCCCGCCTCCTGTAAGGACTCTATTCCATTCTCCCAGTTTCTCCGTCTCCGCCGCATCTGCTCCGACGATGCCACCTTCCACACCAGTGCTTCCGGCATGTCTTCCTTTTTCCTCAACCGAGGATTCCCCTCTACCGTGGTTGACACGGCCCTCGACCGTGTCCGTTCTATCTCCCGCACTTCTGCCCTCACCCCTGCCCCTCCCTCCCGGAACCACGATAGGGTTCCCCTTGTCTTCACCTTTCACCCCACCAGCCTCCATATTCAACGGATCATCCTCCGCCATTTCCAACGTGATCCCACCACCAAACGCATCTTCCCCTTTCAGCATTCCGTAGGGGCCACTCCCTCCGAGACACCCTAGTCCACTCCTCTATCACCCCCAGCACCCCTTCCCCTTCACCCGGCACCTTCCCATGCAAGCGCAGGAGATGCAACACCTGTCCCTGTACCTCCCCCCTTCCCACTGTCCAGGGCCCCAAACACCCCTTCCAGGTGAAACAGCGATTTACTTGTACTTCTTGCAATCTGGTATACTGTATTCACTGCTCACGATGTGGTCTCCTCTACATTGGGGAAACCAAACACAGATTGGGTGACCGCTTTGCAGAACACCTCCGTTCAGTCCGCAAGGGTGACCCCGAGCTTCCGGTCGCCTGTCCATTTTAATTCACCGCCCCATTCCCACTCGGACCTCACTGTCCTCGGCCTCTTGCATTGTTCCACGGAAGCTCAGCGTAAGCTCGAGGAACAGCACCTCATCTTCCGATTAGGCACTTTACAGCCTTCTGGACTCAATATCGAGTTCAACAATTTCAGATCATAACCTCGGCCCCTATTATATTTTTATATATTTTTTATCCACACTTTTGGTTTGTGCCTTTTCCTTTTTTTCCCTCTCCCACATGGCAGCTGTCTCTCACTCTGCCAGCGCATTTCACACTTCATCTAGAGCCATCCTTTGTCTCTTTACCTGTCCTATTACCATCTCGTCTCGCCTTGAATATCTCTTAATGTCTCTTCACCTCTCACTGACCTTCCCTTTTGTTCTTTCATCCCCTCCCCCATTTCCCAGCCTCCAAACTGGCCTTTCAATCTGTTTCATTTCCTGCTTTCTCAGTTCTGACGAAGGGTTTCGACCTGAAACATTGACTCTGTTTCTCTCTCCACGGATGTTGCCTGGCCTGCTGAGTTTTTCCAGCGTTTTCTGTGGTTGACTCTTAACTGCCCTCAAACTGCTTTGGACAACAGATGGGCAATAAATGTCAGCCTTGCTGGCGATGCCCACATCCCGAGAACGAATTTTTAAAAACTCTAACATGCCCATTCATAGGGGGGGAATTTTATCAATGGGGGCGCGTTGGGGGCGGGACTGCTGCTTGTTTGGTTTCAGTCCCGCCCCCAACGATGTCCGGCCAACCCACGCTATTTTCCCTTGATTGAAAATGGGAATAAGCTTCCTAACTGCCTGTTAACTACCTGTTGTTAACAGGCAGTTAAGTGGCTGTAAACCCCTTCCCGCCTCGAGGAGACGGGTCCAAGCGCGAGTCGGGGACCCGCCTCCTGGAAAAATGGCATGGAGGCAGGTTGGGGGCGGGTTCGCTACCCGCCCCCAGTTTCTGCCATTTTCCCAGCAGTCCCGCCTCCATACCCACCTCCCCAGGGCTGGTAAAAATCCCCCCATAATTTAAGAATATCATGCAGAGTGTCATATAAATTTTGATACAGTAGGAAACTCTGGTGTACCCTACAATGGTAGTGCATGACTTTATACCTACAATGCAGCTGAACTGTCAGGAAGAGACACCAAGTATGAGCAACGCTTTTTGTTACAGGGAGGGCAGGAGAATTGGAGGACAAGTCAACCTAAGCTGGATTCATACACTTCCTGGTGTTTTTTTTAAATATATAGTAGCATTTACTGAGACCTAGGAGTAGGTGCTTGCCTATCCTCCAGTAGGCGAACGGTCTGTGACATGAAGTGCTGCAAAAGGAGGAAGAAATGAAGATGCGAAAAGGGGAATGAAAAAGGGGAACGAAAAGCAGATCATGAAGAAGGTCGAGAAAGAAAGAACTTGCATTTATATCATGAGGACATCCCAAAGGGCTTTACAAGCCAATGGAATACTTTTGATATGTAATGACTTCTGTTACATAGGAAAATATAGCAGCCAATTTCTGCACAGCAAGGCTCCACAAACAGCAAATGAAAAATGATCAGGTTTCAAGTGTTAATTGTAACGACTCAGTAGTTCTTATAGCAAAGCACAGAACCTCAAAATAAAGAACTCAAATTCAAATTACAGCTACAAGTAGCAGTGACAGAGAAAGCTTGATTACAGTTGGCTGCAGAGTCGATACATGGAGGAAAAATGATTAACAGATAGAAACATCAATAAAGAAAAAAAGATGTTTGCTATTATTCGGCTTGGAAACTTGCTGTGCATTTTAGTGTAGTGCTCACTTCAATACTGTAATAATCCTGCATCAAAATCATATTGGCAAAAAATCAGCTTTGACGTTATCCTGATCGGTTTTCATGACTCTCCTTGATTTTGCACTCAGTTCATGTTTGACCCAGTTACAATAAGTTTGCTGAGAAAACAGCATTTTTTGATTATAAAATAAAGAATATTCACAATCCCTGGCTTAAAGATTCCTTCTTGCCGATTTCATGACATACGTAGGGCTGTACTTCAAAACTGGTAATGAGCCAAAATTAAACCTCCTCAATATGTTATACATAGTTCAATTTAGTTTTATTGCAAATCTTGAATTTGTATCAGACCATAGTAATCACATTCAGTGTGATGGTGTTTACTTCACAGATACCAATTTCAATCCATATGAATTCAGGGGTTCGAGGGTATCTTTTTAACTCAGTTTAATTGCATTCAAAGTTCTGTCATTTTCAATAAAATCCTCATGCAAATGGGGATATACAGGTAGCAAAAATCCACTCCATGGATGGATTCTGCTTTTTACTTTAAAAAATTCCTTTACTTTCCCTTTTCGAGCCTTCCCCGCAAGGTAAGCTGTCTCAAGTGCCTGTTGTGTCAGTCTATAGCTGGCTATTAAGATGTACAGAATGATTAACTATCATTTCCACCTTCCTTGTAGAACAAATATCTGGCTTCCAGTTGGTGCCTCCTCAAGATAGCTTTGAAATGATGGTGGTGGTGGGGAGGGGTGGTGGCGGGAATGCTTTCTATCGCTCAAAGACTGATCTCAAACACTTGCATCACAGTATGGTTCCATGAATCCTTGAGACAATATTTACATAATCTAAAACTAGGATCCAAACCTTAACCATTCAGAGCACAAAAGCTTACTTCATAGACTGAGCACATCATTGTGTTTTTCATTTTGTAACGGCATAAGTGTAACAACTTTGGAAAGTGTTTTCCCCCCCCCCCCCCCCCCCCAGTGACTACTCATAACTCCTTTATTGGTATATAAAGGTCTAGGAGGTCGAGACATAATACTCAAGAGGAAAACATTCTACATTTTGACCCCTAATGAGATGCTGTTTCTGATGTGAATAGAAGAATTTTACAACCATGTGGCACAATGGAAAATAAACACTATTCTGAAATCCTTAATGGAAATGTCATACATTCTCTACATGACTCACTTCAGATGGTCACAAGATCAATTAATGACTTAAACCTTCAGATACACCTGTAGGGAGTGGGTAATTAATATAATGAAAATAAATAATGAACTGGTGCAAACTGTTTCCACTGGCAGGAGGGTTGGTAACCAGAGGACACAGATCTAAAGTAATCGGCAAAAGAACCAGAGGGGAGATGAGGAGAATTCTTTTTATGCAGCGAGTTCTTGTGATCTGGAATGCATTGCCTGAAAGGGTGTTGGAAGCAGATTCAATAGAAACTTTCAAAAGGTAATTGGATAGATACTTGAAAAAGAAAAGTTTGCAGTGCTGTGGGGAAAGAGCAGGGGAGTGAGACTAATTGGATAGCGCTTTCAAAGAGCCGGTACAGGCACGATGGGCCAAATGGCCTCCTTCTATGTTGTATGATTCTATGATAAACAGTATTTATTTGATGCTTGTAAATTTTGGCTATGTTTGATCATTAATTAGTTTCTATAGGATCAATTGAGACATAGCAAAAAAAAATCTGGATTTCAGTTTTCCTGTTTTGCTACTTCCTCTTAAATTTGTATGTGGGTAAATGGCACAATGGTTACCTCATTTGTGGTGCCGGAAGAGAAAAGGACACTTATTATCTTCAAAGAAAACTATCTTCAGCAGTTTATCTTTAATATTGTAACCTGTATATAGTATATTGTGGCAGAGACAATCTATTACAATCAATGTGTCTCACCTCAGGAGTGTCTCACCTCCTGACTCCCCAAAGCCTTTCCACCATCTACAAGGCACAAGTCAGGAGTGTGATGGAATACTCTCCACTTGCCTGGATGAGTGCAGCTCCAACAACACTCAAGAAGCTCGACACCATCCAGGACAAAGCAGCCTGCTTGATTGGCACCCCATCCACCACCTTAAACATTCACTCCCTCCACCACCAGCGTACCGTGGCTGCAGTGTGTACCATCTACAAGATGCACTGCAGCAACTCACCAAGGCTTCTTCAGCAGCACCCCCCAAACTCGCAACCTCTACCACCTACAGGCACATGTGAACACCATCACCTGCAAGTTCCCCTCCAAATTACACACCGTCCTGACTTGGAAATATATTGCCGATCCTTCATCGTCGCTGGATCAAAATCCTGGAACTCCCTCCCTAACAGCACTGTGGGAGTACCTTCACCATAGGGACTGCAGCGGTTCAAAAGGCAACTCACCACCACCTTTTCAAGGGCAATTAGGTATGGACAATAAATGCTGGCCTTGCCAGCGACACCCATATCCCAGGAACTAATAAAAATGCTAATTTTCTGATATAAATCTGGAACCTCCTCTGATTGTACAAAAAAAAAATCTTTATCCAAATATAATACAAAATCCTGAAACAAGCATTATGTCCTAATTTAATGCTGAACCAAGTGTAATCAATTTGTTGCTAAATTTCATCAAGGCAGTTGTCGATTTTAGCAGTCCAACAGTATAAAATGTATCTTTTTGTTATTTTTCTTATTTCTGTTTTATGCTGTGTAAATTGCTGAGTGTATGATTTAAACGGCTTGATTTGCTTTTTTTTTAAATCTGCGATTTATATAATGTCTGATCCTCAGCATAATTCTGATCCTCAGCATAATTCTGATCCAAATGTAGCATTTCTTGCCAAATGGTGTGTTTAGTCTGGGTTAATGATAAAGTTAATGTTTCAGGAGAGTCAGAAACACACAGGTCACAAAAAAGTTTGGAATGAGTTATGCATGAAGATTGGAAGGGATATTCTGCGGGTAGTTCATTCAGCTTTCTCTCCACATTGAAAGGGGTTGATTGATTCTGGGGTACAGCCCTATGGGCACTGGATGCTCTCCAGAACCTCACCCAGATGACCATTCTTAATGAGAGGCCAGACAGTGGGCATACACAGAGCGAATCTACTACTGAGGAGATTAGTGATAGAGACATTATCACAGTCAAGCCTGATCTTGTCTTCACCACATCTCTCAGTAGGAATCACTGGATAACAATTAAAAGTGGAAATATTGACAAGATGCGGTTCCCTCTTCTCCAGCCTGGAGGCAGGGGAAAAAAAACAACCGTTATGCCTCTGCTGAGATGAGCTAATTTTAAGTGGATGAGGGATTGGCCTTGAACCTTTGTGGTCAGTCTGGTTCAGCACCATGCAGGGCAGCGTATTTACCCACTGAATCACTGCAACAGCTTTGGCAGTCTAGTCACTTCCAGAGTACTGCTGATAATGTTTCCCAGAATGTAGAAAGCCAAGTGAACACTAAGTGAGTTGTCATGTTTAACTTTTGCCTAGAATTCTAGCACTGGGAACAGTATCACCAATATCTATTAAAAACTGGGAGTGGAAAGGTGGCATTTACATTAGTATGGGAAAGTTACTGGCTGGTTATCCGGTTAAGGTGCGAGAATGATTCCACTCCATACTGTGCACTTCTGTTTAGATAATATTCATATAGGTATTGATATTGCTAAATGCACTATATCATTCATAAGGTAGGCTAAGGGCAGACTAAAGAGTCAGTTATAACAACAGAAAATGCTGGAAAAACTCAGCAGGTCAGGCAACATCCGTGGAGAGAAATTTGAGTTGACGTTTCGGGTCGGACCCTTCTTCAAAACTGGAAAGAAAAGGAACTAGATCGAAGGCAGGGCTGCGATCGGACAAAAGAAACAAAAGTAGTAAGAGATTAGAAGCTAGATGAGATGGTAATAGGCTGGGATTAGGTGTAAAGTGTACTGGCAGGGCAAAAGATAGCTGCCAGGTGTGAGAGAGAAACAAAAGGAAAGGCGGGGGGGGGGCGGAAAGGAGTGGAACAATTACAAGAAAAAATGAAATGGGGGCCGAGCTTATGATCTGAAATTGTTGAACTCGATATTGAGTCCGGAAGCCTGCAGAGTGCCTAATCGAAAGAGGAGGTGCTGTTCCTTGAGTTTACGTTGAGCTTCCGTGGAACAATACAAGAGGCCGAGGATGGTGAGGTCCAAGTGGGAATGGGGCGGTGAATTAAAATGACAGGCGACCGGAAGCTCGGGGTCACCCTTACGGACTGAACGGAGGTGTTCCGCAAAGCGGTCACCCAATCTGCGTTTGGTCTCCCCAATGTAGAGGAGACCGCATCGTGAGCAGCGATTGCGAGAAGTACAAGTAAATCGCTGTTTCACCTGGAAGGGGTGTTTGGGGCCCTGGACAGTGGGAAGGGGGGAGGTATAGGGGCAGGTGTTACATCTCCTCCGCTTGCACGGGAAGGTGCCAGGGGAAGGGCTGTTTGGGGTGATAGAGAAGTGGACTAGAGTGTCTCGGAGGGAGTGGTCCCTGCGGAATGCTGAAAGGGGAGGGGAGGGGAAGATACGTTTGGTGGTGGGATCACTTTGGAGGTAGCGGAAATGCCGGAGGATGATCCGTTGAATGTGGAGGCTGGTGGGGTGAAAGGTGAGGACAAGGGGAACCCTATCGTGGTTCCGGGAGGGAGGGGCAGGGGTGAGGGCAGAAGTGCGGGAGATAGAACTGACACAGTCGAGGGCAGTGTCAACCACGGTAGAGGGGAATCCTCGGTTGCGGAAAAAGGAAGACATGTCTGAAGCACTGGTGTGGAAGGTGGCATCGTTTTTCCAGCATTTTCTGTTGTTATTTCGGATTTCCAACATCTGCAGTATTTTGCTATCGCTAAAGAGTCAGTTGTTGGATAGTACAGGAAAAACAATACCAGTGTAGCAGAAATCAAGACTTTACAGTAATGTCAGATATACTCAGACGTGTGAATTTGGATGTACATGCACCCTCTTTTATATACAGCGGGAGGCCTTTGACAAGAAAAGCGTGTTTAATCTATTTATCATTTCACAAAAATGTATGGCCGATAATTCTGTGTTTGATTAAAGTTACTTTTTAAAGCATCAGGGCCTTTTTTTGAAGGAAGGGAGTCACTGCCTTTATGTTTGCAAAAGCCTTTTTTCACGCGTGCTGAACTGTAGCCGAACACCACAAGACACGTTGAAACGTTGAAAACATTACAGTGATGAAAATGATGCCGAGCTGTTCAACTCTTCTCCCTCCCCAGCTGAGTGAGTCTAAGAAGTAGACTGGGTGACCGTTCAGGTCAGTAACCAGAGGACACCGATTTAAGGTGATCGGCAAAAGAACCAGAGATGAGGAGAATCTTCTTTAGCAGCGAGTTGTTGTGATCTGGAACGCGCTGCCTGAAAGGGCAGTGGAAGCAGATTCAATAGTAACTTTCAAAGGGAATTGGATAAATACTTGAAAGGGAAAAAATTGGAGAGCTATGGGGAAAGAGCAGGAGAGTGGGAGTAATTGGAGAGCTCTTTCAAAGAGCCGGCACAGGCTTGTTGGGCCGAATGGCCTCCTTCTGTGCTGTATCATTCTGTGATTCTATAATTCTAAGAGTACGAGGCGGTGCAGCATCATTGCAGGATTAGCTTGCATCGGGGTGTTACCGACCACTTACCGCCTCCGTTTTGGTAGCAGATGTAGGGAAAACGCCAGACGTTGCCCAGGTCCACCGCATACCCTATGACCGAGAGCAAAAAGTCGCCTTTTTTGCTCCAGGTTTCGCGGCCAGCTGGCGTCGACTTGTCCAGCTCCTGCAGTTCGCAAGCGGCCGATGGCAGAGGACAAGCCCCGTCATCTCCATCGCCGTTCCCATTACACCCAACCGGACTCTGGACAGCCGAGTAACCGTTGGAGATGCGGCCGGATTCCCCCTTCTCGCACGGGCTGGGGGGCGACTTGCTGCCTTCCTCCGAGACCTTGCGGGTCGACCTGGAGTCCTTAATCAAAACCCCGTTCTCTATGCACTCCTCGCCGTCCTTGATGCTTTCCGATGCCTCTTTATCGGAGCCGAGAGGGGAGAACTCGTTGTTTAAGGGAAGAATCACTTCCATTCCGCTGGTTTATGGGACTGCTTTGATGTCCATCTGTAGCAAGAGCTACTGGGTGACACCTGGATCCGCTCTGGTGAAACCTCTCGGTGGAAAATTGCTGACTGCTCCTCACAGATACTCCTCAAGAGCGCCGGATTTTCCTATAGGTTACACACACACACAGAGATTAATATGAATTAAATAAGTACAGACAGATACGGCGTTTCCAGTATAACAAGATTGAGCAACACGCGTATGGCAAGATAATATGTAGATTATAGAGGAATTTGGAAATAATTAATAAAGTTTGTTCTAAAACCCTATTTTCCCCAAAAGTTTATATACTTTTTTTGCGCTCCAATTCCAGTCCTTTCCCTGTGGATGATTTTATGTATTTGTCTTTGAAATAAAATTCGACCAGTACATGTCAGGTCTTTGGTTACTTGTGCGGGACATGGTAACCGGTTATTGCTGGCCAATCTCCTTAAAAACTGTTTGCTTTGTCTATCTAAATTGAATTTATTTTGTCCGGCTCCCTCTGAAATTCCCCCTCCTTGTCATCTGCTGAAACTGACAACCGTATTAACGTTGAGATTAACGATCAAATATTGTAACTAAACGTTCAACTAGACATGGAAACAATCCATATATAACCTAGATGTTTATTTCTCGAGCCATTTAAAACCTCTTGAAGGCGATCGTTTTAAACACCCTTAAAGCGCCTCTGTGGTCCCAGGAATTAACGTGTTCAAAAATATCTAACTTGTATCCACTGCTGGCCTCTTATGAAAGATGAGTGAATATTGCAAGTGTTTTATAGGAAGGTCTCCGTTGTAATGACCAACAGAAGCCCGCCTGGATAAAAGAGAATAAATAAGCACTACATAAGCCTTGGTTTCCCCCCCCCCCCCCCCCCCAAACATTAATCGAAGAGGGTGTTGGGGAGTTTAAAGGGATGGGAGCACCGCTCTAACTGCGACAGCTGTCGTTTCATTTTAAAGATCCCGCTTTTCCCAGTAATATTTACAACTGCAAACTCGACAAACACCCGACTGTTTGGAAATGTAATCGTTGTCAACCTGTGGGTCCTAAATGTACAGTGGCACCATTGCCCTGTGCGATACTTCATACCAAGGCAAGTGCAGATAGCACTGGGCGAACCTTAAAGTATATTCCTTGTTTACAAGACCGCTCCTATAATCTTAAAACAATACTCGGCGAATGTATTGGCGGCTCGGGTCCATTCATTTAGGTCGATTGCGAGAGGTTTTAAATAATATGTGTCTGGGTTAGATTTGGATTATAGAGACAATGACCTAACATTAACCCCACCCCTCCCCTCCTCTCTTGTTGGCTAGTCTCTTACAAACGCTTATTATAAATGTATTAAAGTGAAATCATAGGTTACAAGATGAATCTGTGTTGTGTCCTGGAACCTACTCGTGAAATATTATCAAATTACGGGAGTTGCAGATTGTAATAAACAGAACTCTCTCTCTCTAACTTGTTAGCTCAGATACAATAATCGTGCTTTAAAAAAAAGTATTCAGCTTTAATGCGGATTTCTTAACAATGTACATAAACTACGGGAGTCAGAGTGGAAACAAAGCGTTTTAAAACAAACACGAGACATTGCAAAGGGCGATTAAACAAACTTTCCCTTTCAATATGCCATCAACAAAAAGTGAAATTAGAAACGCAAAGACGTCAACGATAATCTCACGGGCACTGTAAACTCAGGTACAGCCGCGGCTGTGTTTTAAAATTGGGGTTTCCACTTTGGCGACGCGTCATGGAATAAGGTTTAACAAAAACTTGCTGATAAACTGACCCGAAAATGTAACAAGTGGCTCCAGTCAGCTCCCTTCAAAACTAAAAGGGGAGAGTAATATTCCTCAGTTACTGCAGTCGATAATCACCTGGTTTATATGGTGTTAGTACCCTGCTTACCCATTGCACGTAAGAAAAGTTTAAATAAAACAGCCTTAGCTCTTCATTCCGCTTCGAAAGCACCGCGTTGGCTTCCTGTTGTACTTGAGTTGATTATTAGAACCATCTCAAGTCACTGGCGGTGAACTTTGCATTCTCACTCACCCAGGACAGCTGCCATCAGTTACATTTTAAAGAAATACTTGATTTATATATATTTTAAAGAAATACTTGATTTACATATATATAAAATATATAGCGCCTTCCACCACCTCAGTCTGGACGTCTCTGAGCACTTTACAGCCAACGAAGTACTTTTTGAAGTATAATCACTGTTGTAAAGTAGCAACACATCCTCCTTTGAATTGCATTTATTTAATGCACTCCATTAACTATATTGCATTGAACGACAGTCACCCAGCGTTGCATGCAAAAAGAAAGCAGCTTTCTATTGCCTTGCACTTAAAGTAACGCACTCACCTCAAAAACATTCCACTGTTAAGCAAAAGACAAGCAGCATGCATTATATTTGCAGCGAGGCCACCTTTACTGTGAAGACTCGCCTCCTTCCACTTGTAACAGGCTCCCCTTCAATGACACAGTAACAGGACCCGCGCTCTCTCTCTCTGTTGCATTAATAGTAAGCAGCAGACTTGTTATTTACTACGCTTTTCAAAGCACCTGGCAAAGCGCCGTTCAAATAGCAGAGCCTGTTCCTGTTTCCCCCCCCTAACCTCGAGCACATTACCTCTCACCGGCTCGCTGGTCACTGGGTGTGAATGACAGTGGAAACTTGCTCCCGGCGTTGTGCCGTTTTCAGGCTGTTGGTAACCTGACTTCGGTCAGTCAACACCTCCCAGGAAATATGGGTAATCCAATATATTTCAGCGCTTTTTGTAGACAAGCTCTCTCACATGGTTTGATGTTCAGATAATCTGGCTGCCAAAGAGCTCTTTAGCGCGTTATTCACGTCACATTAGCTCAGGCAAAATTTATGTTTTACACCCGGTACTCCACACTTTGGCAAACGAGGACGGTCGTTGATTTGTTTCTCTCTCTCTGTGAATTGGATAAGAGGGAATCCATGCTTATCTGCCGCCAGCCAACAGCGAGCCTTTGGCTTACAAACCAGCAGTGAAGTTAAGATTAAAATTGGCCACTGATCGATATGTTTACACAGGGAGTGCTGTAATACAAACATATTTTAACAAAACGTGTCTGCATGTTCTGAATCACATAAAGATTTGACGGTTTGGCGAAGCCTGCATAGACATAACTGAGTTGTGATTGTGAATGGCTTTAGTTGGACTTCTCTATTTAACTGTTAATAAAGCAGGGGCAATGCCAGTTCATAATAGATTACTTCTTATACATCAACCATGCAACATCCAACACCCGCTCTCTATTCACTGAACAATATTTAAGTGAACAGCGGTTTCTATGTAGCTTTGCAGACAGTGCAGTGCTGCGCTGAGGGAGTGCTGCACTGTCGGAGGTGCCGTCTTTGGGATGAGACGTTAAACCGAAACCCCGTCTGCCCTCTCAGGTGGACATAACAGATCCCATGGCACTATTTCGAAGAAGAGCAGGGGAGTTATCCCTGGTGTCCTGGCCAATATTTATCCTTCAACTAACATAACAAAAACAGATTATCTGGGCATTCTCACATTGCTGTTTGTGGGAGCTTGCTGTGCAAAAATTAGCTGCCACGTTCCCCACATTACAACTTCAAAAATGACTTCATTGGCTGTAAAGCGCTTTGAGACGTCCGGTGGTCGTGAAAGGCGCTATAGAAATGCAAGTCTTTCTTTATGGAACAATTGGGCAGCGAGATATGCAGCACAATTTAGTTTTCAATAGGAATTTTAACTAAAGAGTTCTCAAATATTACTCCAGTCTGAATATCTGCACCGGATACCGAGGGAGTGACACGATGACAATTCATTTAAAATGTGCTGTAGTTCCCGGAATGTGAAACTTGTCAATGGCACGATCACTCTGTTAGTCAGTCCTTCAATTATTTACTGTACAAGTGGCGCCACCCTTTAGAGATTGAGGGTATTACAAACACTTGAAACGACTGCGCTTTCATATGAAACCTTTCCGCGATGCCACGGCCGGAGAAAGCGTTCAAACCATTGGTGGGGGTGCAATACAACGTTTATATATTTATCCATGTGTGTGTGTGTGTTTTCTGCGAATTTGACCTTCGAATGAACTTTGGACAAAACAGATGCCTTCGTTTTGCAGCACTTGTTCAAATGATTTGCACGTGTTGAACCTCAATGCGCCCCAGGAAAGTTGAATGTACAATTGGAGTAGGCAGCACTCCCAATGTGTTAAAGCTGCCTAAGGGAGCAGTGGGAACATTCTTGGAAACCACAAGGTTGTGGCCTCTCTTTAAATATAATGGTAGCACAGGTGTCAGAATATATATTTGGATTTTTTTGTCTTATAATACTGCTGTGAAGCGCCTTGGGACGTTTTACTATGTTAAAGGCGCTATATAAATACAAGTTGTTGTTGTTGTATATTTGGATTAAATATGGCCTATTCAAAGCGTTGCTTAAAAAACAAAAATCACTTTGCCTATGTTTATAATTCATTCTCAGGATGTGGGTACCACTGGAAAGGCTGGCCTTTATTGTTCATCGCTAGCTGCCCTTGAGAAGGTGGTGATGGGCCTTCTTGGACCGCTGCAGTATGTTTAGTGAAGGTGCTCCCACAGTGCTGTTAGGTAGGGAGTTCCAGGACTTTGACCCAGCAAACAGTGAAGGAATGTCGATATATGTCCAAGTCAGGATGGTGTGTGACTTGGAGGGGAATTTGGAGGTGATAGTGTTCCCATGCGCCTGCTGCCCTTGTCCTTCTAGGTGGTAGAGGCTGCGGGTTTGGGAGGTGCTGCTGAAGAAGCCTTGGCGAGTTGCTGCAGTGCACCCTGTAGCTGGTACACACTGCAGCCACGGTGCGCCGGTGGTGGAGGGAGTGAATGTTTAAGTCATTGGATGAGATGCCATCACACACCTGACTTGTGAATAGAGACTTTGGGGAGTCAGGAGGTGAGCCATTCACTGCAGAATACCCAGCCTTTGACCTACTCTAGTAGCCAAGATATGTACGTGGCTGGTCCAGTTCAGTTTCTGTTCAATAATGATTTACAGGATGTTGATAGTGGAGGGCTTGGTGATGGTCATGCTATTGAATGTCATGGGGAAGTTGTTATTATCTCTCTCTCTCTTATTGGAGAGGGTAATTGCCTGATACTTGTGTGCCACAAACATTATGTGCCACTTATCAGCTCAAGCCTGGACGCTGTCCAGGTCTTGCTGCATGCGGGCATGGACTGCTTCATTACCTGAGAAACTGCAAATGGATATAAACACTGTGCAGCCATCAGCGAACATCCCCACTCTGACCTTATGATGGAGGGAAGGTAATTGATGAAGCAGCTGAAGATGGTTGGGCCTAGGACACTGCCCTGAGGAACTCCTGCAGCGATGTCCTGGGGCTGAGATGATCGGCCTCCAACGACCACAACCATCTTCCTTTGTGCCAGGTATGACTCTAACCACTCGAGAATATTGCCCCTTGAGCCCCATTGACTTCAGCTTCACTAGGGCTCCTTGGTGCCACACTCGATCAAATTCTGTTTTGATGTCAAGGGCAGTCACTCGCGCATCATCTCTGCAATTCAGCTCATTTGTCCATGTTTGGACCAGTTTGTGTTCACTAGTTTGTAAATGGCAGTTATATTTTAATATTAACAAAGAAGTGATGAGGTATTCAGCTCTCTGCTAACATTCAAAAAATGAAAAATGATGTTTTGAAAATTCCTAGGCCCCTAGGCATTCGGTTGGACTTCCGAGAACTTACTGAAATTTTGAGTCAGTTACGGATATGGAGCCGAAGTTGTGTGGGACTATCCCCTTGAGGTAGTTTTCCACTGCCTGACTAAGTTTAATTTGTGCAACTGCTTCATTTGATACAAAATGTGTGTTTTAACTGGCCTTTAAGGTGCACAAGCCTACCTCATACACTCAATCTCAGGCCCGTTGAGATGAGTGTTCCAGTCATCATGCCTTTGATGGGATGCACATGTGCAAAAATATATAAAGTCAATAGTTTATCCGATACCCAGTTTATCATAAGTATAACCACTGACATTTTTCTTGAGGCTTTGTTGCACAGTTCTGACCACTGAAGTCAAGGTCATTTCAATGTTGTGGCATACATGGTCTAACCGCATAAGAATTAATGGCATAAATCGTGCTGCATACGATTCCACAGCTCTTGCTGCTCTGGAGAAGCAGGCTTATCAGGCTGAAATTATTATCTGAAATCCCTCATATATAATCATATGCAGAAGCCTTCAAAGCAGGATAAGAAAAGTGGTCCTACTAAGGGATGAGATTAAATTTATAAATCCCTTTACAAATTGTCAGTTCATCCAATCACCTCTGTTACTGCACTTGTTCCGTTATTAGGTGTCAGCTGTGGCTCAGTGGTAGCACTTGTGCCTCAGAGCCACAAGGTTGTGTGTTCAAAATCCCACTCCAGAGACTTCAACACAAAATCTAGGCTTACACTCCATTATAGCACTGAGTGGGCGCTGTCTTTCGGATGAGTACTTCAAACCAAGGCTCCATCTGCTCTCTCAGATGGATGTAAATGATCGCAGAGACACTATTTTGAAGAAGAGTTCTCCCCAGTGTCCTGGCCAACATTTATGCCTCTGGCAACATCACTAAAAAAAAAATAGACTGCCTGGACATTATCTCATTGCTGTTTGTGGGAGCTTCAGCATTGAAGCTCTGACCACGCTCGATCAGCTCCGATGGATGGGTCACATCGTCCGCATGCCCAATACGAGACTCCCAAAACAAGCGCTCTACTTGGAGCTTCAACACAGCAAGAGAGCCCCAGGTGGGCAGAGGAAACACTTCAAGGACACCCTCAAAGCCTCCTTGAAAAAGTGCAACATCCCCACCGACACCTGGGAATCCCTGGCCCATGACCGCACAAAGTGGAGGAGAAGCACCCGGGAAGGCGCCAAACACCTCGAGTCTCTTCGCCGGGAGCAAGCGGAAGCCAAGCGCAGGCAGCGCAAGGAGCGCACGTCAACCCAAGCACCCCACCCACCCGCCCCTTCAACCACCGTCTGCCCCACCTGTGAGAGAGACTGTAGGTCCCGCATTGGACTCATCAGTCACCTGAGAACTCATTTTTAGTGTGGAAGCAAGTCATCCTCGGCTCCAAGGGACTGCCTAAGAAGAAGAAGAAGAAGCTGTGTTCAAATTGGCTGCTGCGTTTCCTACATCACAGCAATGACTACGCTTCCAAAATACTTCATTGGCTGTAACGTGTTTTGAGACATCCTGAGGTTGTGAAAGGCACAAGTCTTTCTTTCTTATTGGCTGTGGTTGCAATGGAGGACCCAGAACGGCAGCAGCTGAGAGTGGTTTTGTGCACTCCTGCTGCTCCCGGCCCCGCAATGATAAACACAAACTTACCTTTTCATCTCCTCCTCAGGACCTCTGCTATCTGTTGGATACCATAGTCTCTTTAAACCTACAATGTTGAACTAATCAGTAACTTCTTAGGATAACGTGCAAGAGTAAGGCATCCACATAACTTTGAATTAAACTTTACAATGAATAAATTATCCTGACTTTAATACATCACTGTGGTCCACCCTGGAATATCAAATGACATCCAATAGATTCACACAGCAATTTCAAATAAAATGACTTTCTAAAGTTGCATAGTTGAGGTTTGTACTGACTATAAATAAAATATGTGGAAGGTAGTGAATTCTCTGGTATTCCATCATCCAAATTAGCCAAATACCCTGGGATGTCCTTTGTCGCTCGGTACTTGCCTGCAATATCAAAAAAAAATCAGCTACCATTATTATTTTTTAATTCCATATAATCTAAACCGCATTAGGTCTCGAACAGAGGGCCACAGGCAGTAATCTAATCTTGCTGTTCAGCTGTAGAAAAAAAAACATTCAAGCTTTTCTCTTGTGGTTTGTAACATTGTCCAAACCCAACAACTTGGTATTACTGTGTAATCCCCTGCCAGACATCCAATATCCTCTATTTGTTTTTATATTATGGCTCTCAGTTCTCCGTATTGGGTATTAAATATGAGTAATTTAATTGTTAAACAAGTCTGAGCACTCTTTCAAGTTAGCTAGCTGGTCTCTGATAAATCAGGTGGAAGGTTTATTATGAATCTCGGGCAATGATAGACCACTGTATCCTCATCTTTTAACCATTAACATCCTATTTGAAATATACAGAATCTCTGCATTTAATATAAATAGATAACTAATCTGACAGTTTCTGTACAATATTTGATTGCCTATTTATCTCTTACAAGTAAATAAACTTAAGGTTATGATCTCATTTAAAGACATACAGCATGAGAGTAAATTAAATTTTTATTCTGATTAAATTTAAACTGATTTCCTGGGCAAAAGAAATCAACCTATCAAACTAAAGGACATAAATACAGTGGCTACAAGAGCGGGTCAGAGGCGAGGTATTCTGCGGCAAGTGACTCACCTCCTGACTCCCCAAAGCCTTTCCACCACCTACAAGGCACAAGTAAGGAGTGTGATGGAATACTCTCCACTTGCCTGGATGAGTGCAGCTCCAACAACACTCGACACCATCCAGGACAAAGCAGCCCACTTGATCGGCACCCCATCCACCACCTTAAACATTCACTCCCTCCACCACCAGCGTACCATGGCTGCAGTGTGTACCATCTACAAGGTGCACCACAGCAACTCACCAAGGCTTCTTCGGCAGCACCTCCCAAACCCGCGACCTCTTCCACCTAGAAGGACAAGGGCAGCAGGCGCATGGGAACACCACCACCTCCAAGTTCCCCTCTAAGTCATACACCATCCTGACTTGGAAAAAGATCGCTGTTCCTTCATCGTCGCTGGGTCAAAATCCTGGAACTCCCTCCTTAACATCACTGTGGGAGTACCTTCACCACACGGACTGCAGCGGTTCAAGGAGGTGGCTCACCACCACCTTCTCAAGGGCAATTAGGGATGGGCAATAAATGCTGGCCTTGCCAGCGACGCCCACATCCCATGAATGAATATAAAATATAGATGGCAGTCCATTGCTGACCAGCTAATGTATTTCCTTCTCCTTGCTAATTTTAGTTAAAAAAAAGTGTATGTGAGTAAAAAGGAGTGAGTGGAATGTTGGTTGTATGAGCAATTCATGCAGCTTCAGTACTGATCTGAAGATGTTTTCAACAATGGATTAACATTAGTGAAAAGTGAGTTTAAACAGTATGTTTATCTTTTGCTTGATAAGGCCATTATTGGGTATGGTACCACCAATGGTTAAAGTACTGGACCAGCAACTTAATGGTTGTGAGTTTAAATCTAGCTGATTCACTAATGCCTTATAGGGAAGAGAACCTGCTACCCTGAATGCTCTGGCCTACATGTGACTCCAGTCCTACACTACATGGTAGACTCTTAATGCCCTCTGAAAATACTACTACAAAACACAATTAGCAATGAACCAGGCATCAGAACAGATCAGGATAAGACTCACGCCATCCAAGCAGACTCGACCCTGCATAATCCACCAGGTGATTGGTACCCAAGTTGGGAGGGTAGTCTTACAGACTAGTCAAGCAACAGTCCAACAGAGTCCTACTTACAGAGTCATATGGAGCAGCCAAGATCCCAGACTTTTGTATCACCATTCCTGAGTATGTCCTGTCCCACCGCCATATGCATCAGTCTACAGTTGGGTGGACCTCTCTTTGGAAGTCCTCAACATTGATTCAGGACCCCATGGAGCGTCATGGCTTCAGGTCAAACAAGGCCAAGGAAAACCCCCCTGCTAATCACTACCTACCACCCTCCTTTAACAGGAATTTGCTATGTAAACTGATCCTGATGGCGCTATAGCTGAAGGCTGGGGCTACTAAGTGGTGCTGTAGCTCCTCTGAATATTATATTCACTGACATACCATGAGCAATGCCATGGGAGATGTAGTAGTAATTGAAAAAAGTTGGAGCTGAGTAAATGAAAGACCAACATGAGCAGTAAATAACGGTTAATGGCTACCGAATGGTCTTACATTTGCAACTACTGCATAAGTAAGATTGAGGAGAATTCCTTTCCCTCTGAAGACATTAAAAAGAAACAGTTGTGACCTGAAATGCTCAGATCCTTTATATCTTTAATTTAGGCATTAGTTGCTGTAAATACATTTCTGCAAAGTTTACGCTGAATATTGGGGACCGGGAAGTGAATTGGAAGGAGGTAGGGGATGTGGGTGGTGAGGGATACATGGAAGTGGTCAAAGATGGCCTTGGCTGTGATCGAGACCACGGGATTGGAGAGGACGCGTGAGATGGCACGGTGAAAGGGGTGTCCATGAACATGCGTAGCTGAGTTTATATGGAGGGAAAGTTTACAGGAGGGCAGTTTCTCTGGGGGTTGCCACAGATCTTCCGCCGAAGTTATGGTGGGCGATCGGCCCGACCTCTGTGTAAATTCAACTCCATAACATATTCCTGTAAGTGAAAAAAGTGGGTCTGGTTTGGTTGGTAGTTAAGATGATAATGAGTTAGTTTAGATGCTGTTTTCTTATGGACTGTAAATAATAAATCACATGACTGAATTGAACTGCTTTTTCTTAAGTCATGTTTAGCCAGTTGGATATTTGTGTGTTGAGGACTGATCTGTTAAATTAGCAATCACTGTTTTTTGCCTTACAGAGGGGGGCACAGTGGCATAGTGGTTGGCACTGTTGCCTCACAGTGCCAGGGACCCGGGTTCAAATCTGGCCTTGGGCGACTGTCTGTGTGGAGTTTGCACATTCTCCCTGTGTCTGCGTGGGTTTGCTCCGGTTTTCTCCCACAGTCCAAAGATGTGCAGGTTAGGTTGATTTGGCTATGATAAATTGACCCTTAGTGTTAGGGGATTAAATACGTGGGGTTACAGGGATAGGGTGGGATATGTGTCGGTGCAGGCTCAGTGGGCCAAAATGGCCTCTATCTGCACTGGTGATTCTGTGAGACACATTCAAGTTTGATACCTTGAAGTGTGACACATTTGAAAGTTGCGATGTGACAGATACACACTAGACATAAGAAATTTTAATCTTTAGAAAGTTTGAAAAATAGATTGGTTAATAGAATTTTTTTTTTCTGGATTTTAACATTTAGCGCCATCCTTTTTAACAAATAGGATAGTGGAGCCTGATTTAACTAATCTTCCACTAGCCCTTGGAACCTGTCTGAAAGTGTGTAGTTACTCTCAGACTTGTACCCCTGGCGATCGGATTATAGTGTCTCCTCATATTCAGACATAGCACACGGGGCCATACCCTGCCAGTTGTGAAGTGCACCTTTCGTTAAACCAGGGCCACGAACCCATGCCAACACATAGCTGCATGGATGGGATGAGGCACGCTGCATTAATCAAAATGAGGTTCTTGATCTGGGCCTTTGACTGGTAGTTGGGGTGCCAGTCCCAGATAGCAACATGTTACTTGAGAGCATTTCAGTCGACCCTGTCACACAGAAAAATGTGCACTTGTGGTAAAACCACCAAGGAACTCCTGTACAAGTGAATAACTGTCTTTAAAGCAATGTTACAGCACCTAGGTCCGTTTGCTGAGAGTAAACAAGTTTTCTGTAAAAACCCTGAAATAACGCGATGACGTTGTGGGGGACTACGGTCTCCCGCGTAAAGAAATAGGCAACACAGCGAGCTACAAGAAATAGGTCTTTACCCCAACTCTCACAATACAGTACTGAATTCGTGAAGCCCGCGAACCTGTGATGACTCACGGATTGGTCACCTGCTGGAACCTGATTGGTTTTCCTTCTCTCAGCAGCAGGCAAGTCTGAACGTGCCTTATTCCTCTCAGCTTGCAACTGTCTTGCGGGGGGAGGGGAATACAGCAGTTAAAAGGGGATTATACAGGTTTATCTACATACACACAGTGTTTCCCCAACACAACGTCATCACATTGGTCACGTGGTGCCCCGAGTGGCGGGAAACGTGATGACGTCATGACGTCAGAGGTGGGCGGTTCTAAGTTCAGTCCTCGTGGAACTAGCTACTGTACAGGCCTGTTTGTGATTTCTCCTGCATATTTTGTTTTGTTCATCAGTTTAATTAAATTCGGTTAATTTACTGAACTGACTCGACCTCAGTGATTTAGATAGGAATCCGTAGATTCCTACACACTTAGTATTCCTTATAAGGGACAAATAAAATGTTGGATATAGACTAAGGTCATAATTGCCACATGTTTGGTGTTTTATTTTTAGTTGGTTTATCATTTTAGTCAATTTTAGCTGCAAGTTGCCATTACCGCCAAAGCAGATAAGCTGGATGAGGACATGAAGATATGTTCCACCTTCGCGTGGTAAACTTTTTATTAGCTAGCCAATTCTCAGAGTGGCATTTGAAGTTCCTGATCAGGAAAATGGTGTATCTTAGGGTAAATATTTAAATTCAGTCAATAGTATCTGACAGACATCAATGCATGGAGAACAGTAAACTGTTACCGAAATGATCTTCCTTTAATTGAGTAGTACTTGTTGCCAAAGACATTCATTGTGTGACACACTTTAAGACATTTTGACATAATAAGGGGCTAAATGAATGCAAGTATTTTTAAAATCTAAGACCCGCCTGTAGGAGCTTTCCACTGCTTAAAATATAGAGCGACCTAACCAAACCCAACAGAAAATGATAGCAGTGCCCCTACATGGTCCTTTAAGAACAATTTATAGTTATTTTTTATTCCAGGATTGTCAGTAGTTACATCTGTGAGAGATAATAGCCTGTCCTGAAAGTTCTGAATATTTCTGTAATGCTGTATAAATTTACGATCCATATATAGAGAATGCATATGGATTCTGAGGACAATGCTGATGAACATTTAGCCAGTGCAGATGAACAATTATCAACCTACGAAAATGATGGGCAGGAAAAGATCAGCTGTTCCATCAAGCCTGCCCCACACTCATGGGGCTGGATTTTAATTCAGGGGCGGGTTGGGGTTGTGTAATCCGCATTTTGTGTTATCCACACGTATCTAAATCGATGTGGGAGATTGATGCGATTTTAACTTAATTGTCCAATTGAGTTCCAACGTGTGGGAACCCATGGCCAATGAGTTTTTCCAGTCTGAAAGTCGCATCTGATGATGCCATCATTGCTGCTGCATTTAAGGTCTGCAACAAGCCTTGCTTCTTCTGCAGGCTGCCAACCTTTTGGTCTTTAATGCTACAGGGACCTGGAGGCAGAATGGCCAGTGGAAGACTTAGGTCTGCCCCAAGATTTGACGACGTTGCCCTGCAGGCTCTGGTTGAGGGAGCAAGAGCTCATAAGGAGGTGCTCTTCCCTTCTTCAGGGAGGAAGAAGCCTCCCCAGCAGACCAAGGCTGTGTGGCTGCAAATGGCAGAGGAGGTCAATTCCTTATCGGTAACCCGCAGAACATGGATTCAGTGCAGGAAAAGATTTCATGACCTTCTGCGCACTGGAAAAGTGAGTATGAATTTCCCATTACCCTCAATCTGATGCCCATTGCCTTTCCTCACCAGCACTCAGCTTCAGCAATCTCTTCCTCCACATCCCACTTGACACTGACATCCATGCACCCTTACCCATTCCCTCTCTCTCTATGTTCACATTCACCTAACTATTCGACTATGCAGCCCTCACACTTGCTATCACTGTGATGCTATGAAAACAACTGACAACACACAGAGAGGGCCCTTGGTCTTGCCACCTCACTCCATCTTTGTCTCCTTCTAAGCATCTATGCTACGGATTCTCTACACTCACTCCTTCATTCTCACTTAGCCTCCACTTGTCTCCCTCATTGCAGGAAAAGAGAGCTCACAATAAGCGAGAAAGAGCGAGGACAGGAGGAGGGCCACCCTCAGTAGCCCACCTCACCCCCTGGGAGGAGGCCGTCCTGGAGATCGTCGGAGTGGAGGAAGATGCGCAAGTGGGGGACGGACAGACGGGTGCATCACAGCAAGCTGGTGACAGAATAGTTTTACATCTCTCGCATTGACATTGCATGAGTCACTGATAATGATTCTGAAGCTCTAACAGATGGATTTATGATCATCTGCAATATGCAATGTGCATGTAACCTTGGCATCACATCTCTGACTCTTTCCTTTACTCCCCCACAGGACCATCGACAGCACCCGTCCCCACTAGCCAGGAGGAAGAGCCTGAACATCAAGACTCCTCAGAGGAAGCTGCAACCTCTGAGGGCGCAGCGTCAGCAGAATTCAGCGCACCCAACACCAGCGCAGATACTCACACCTCGGTGGGACCTTCGGGACATAGAGTAGTGTTGTCACCTGGTGTATCACAGCTCACAAGTGAGCATCAGCAGATTGTGGAGACAGGGACAGCAGTGGAGAGTCCTAGTCAGAGGGTGCAGGACTCTGCCAGCTTGGCTCAGCTGCATGTCGACCCTTTGCCTCTGGGTCCATCCATAAGATCAGCGGTGCTGGAACTCCAGGAACAGATGCAGGAGTCTCTGGCAGGTTTTGTCTCCAGGGTCACTGCGAGTGTGGAGCGAATGGAAGAATTCATAGCGAACATGAGCAGAGCCTTTGTGGAGTCATTGGCGCATGAACGCATCACCATGGAAAGGTTGGCAACCTCCATGGAGGTGATAAGTCGCCAGAGTGCAGAAAACATGGTGAGTGTTCAAAATAGAATGACATCTCTGGAGGAGTGATGGTCATCTATTGAACAGAGAAACCAGACCTTCATGGAAGTCCTTCTGAGTAGGAGTGCCAGTGCAGATACGGGTCCCCATGGCCCCCCTGATGTGCAGCAAGGTGCTCTCCAGCCACTTGCAAGCACTGAGGGGGACCTGACCCATGAGAGGGAAGTTGATGGCAGATATCAAGGAAGTGGGGGCTCCTCTCCATGCCACTGCAGAGCCCTCAGTCAGAGCCCCACCAGAGTCCACACCCAACTGAGATCGGTGTCTCAACCCCTGCACAGCCACAGGAGCAGCAGACTGTTGACGAGCCTTCACAGGTTTGCAACCCCAGAGGACGCCCGCCAAAGGTGTCGAGACAGGAGCAGCAGGAAAGTGAGCAAGGGGCCTCCACATCTGCTGAAGCCACAGGGGAAGCACCATGTAGGAGCACGCGTAAGAGAAAGATACTGCACAAATAGTCACAAGGGTAGTCACTTGGGTGAAATTTGACGTTTTATGTGGAAAAGCCATCAGATGAATAATGTAAATAAAAAATCTGATGGCTACTGCTGTAGTTGTGGCGTGTGTCATTTTGCCAATGGGACTTTCACATTGAGGGCTTAGGATTACTTGCAATTGTCAGTATGGTGGTCAAATTGCTAGGAGTCAGCTGGTTCTTGGCCATTGTCGATGCTCAGGTAAGAAGATGCGAGGCAAAAGTGCTTGAGTGGCTAGGCTAAGCAAATCTGGCCAAGATGAGTGCGTTCCTTGCATCCCGGGCAGCTATGTTCTCACGTACTGCTGCCGCTGGTTGATAGGCCTCTGCAAGATGTTTGTTTTCGCTCTCCTCCTCCTCATCTGAGGAGGATATGTGAGGAGCCACTTGGTCCTCAGGAATCTGCATGCCACGACGCTGTGCCATGTTGTGAAGTGCAAAGCAAACCATGACAATTCTGGAGACCCTGGCTGCTGAGTACTGCACGGCTCCACCTGATCTATCCAGGCATCTGAAGCGCATCTTCAGCAAACTGATGCTTTGCTCGATAATGGATCTGGTCGAAATGTGGCTGGAGTTGTAGCGCTCCTCAGCTTCATTGGATGGCCTCCTCAACGGCGTCATTAGCCACGTCCTCAGGGGATAGCCCTTGTCTCCAAGTAGCCATCCGTTAAGTCAGTCTGGTGGACTGAAGAGTGGAGGCACACTAGACTGCCGCAGGATGAACGAGTCATGGCAACTGCCAGGGTACTTGGCGCAAACATGCAAAATTTCCTTCTTGTGGTTACACACCAGCTGTATGTTGAGGGAGTGGAAGCCCTTGCGGATGACAAAAATACCTGGATTATGATGGGGTGCCTTAAGGGCCACATGTGTGCAGTCAACAACACCCTGCACCCTTGGAAAGCCTGCCAGATTAGCTAATCCAACCGCACGCGCTGTGACACTTGCTTGAGCCTTGGTGAAATGGATGTGATTGTGCGCGATGGCAAAGAGGGCATTGGTTACCTGCGTAATGCATTTGTGTGCGGCCGCCTGGGAGATGCCGCTGATGTCTGCTGCTGATCCCTGGAAGGAGCCTGAGGCAAAAAAGTTGAGTGCGGTGGTGACTTTGACGGCCACTGGTAAGGGTTGTCCACCTGGTCCTCTGGGCTGCAGGTATTGTTGCAGCATTGCGCAGATGTCACCCACTACCTCTCGCGAAAGTCAGAGCTGCCTTTGGCACTGCTGCTCAGACATGTTGAGGTAGCTGACCCTGTGTCTGTAGACCCTGTTTGGGGGGTATCTCCTATGCCGACGGGCTTCCATGCGCTGGCCTGTGCAGCTTCAGGTGGGTGAGCAGCAGCTTGGCGCTCCTGCTGGTGCTGCTGCTGTTGTTCCTGGTTCTGCTGGTGCTGCGGCTGGTCTTCGTCCTCATCTAATGCCCAGAAGGGAAGGAAATAAATGCCTCCCATGCTTCTGGTATATACCTCAGTTGAGGAAGCGCTCAGTGAAGGTGGCGAGAGGGGTTTCCCAGGAGGTCACACTGGAGATGGGTGTCAGGCTCCAAACTTCCACAGCTGTGGTTATGCCTTCTAAAAGTTCCCCCAGACCTGAGACAAAAAAAAACCTGCCACCTGCAAATGATGACTGATCAAATCTCCTATTTAATGGTTGAGCTGCAGCTGATAGTCAGCAATCCAATTGTGCTCCCGCCAGGTTTCACTGTCGTGTTTCAGAACAGGCGTGTTTCATGTGGGAAAAGGGTTAAAATCACAAAGGCCTTTAAAAATGGCATTATAGAGGCAATTTAGTGCTTGTTAAGGGCCTTAACGGCCTATCCCGCCTCTTGGAGGCGGGACGGAGACGGGACCACTAGACACAAATTAATGAAAATTGCTTGGCGGCGGGATGGAGGCGGACTTGGGCCCGCCCGCCAGTTTTTGCAATTTTAACCCCCCGCACGCCTCCAATCCCACCTCCACGGCCCAATGAAAATCCTGCCCATGATGGCTGGAGCATCATGACTAGTCACTTCCTAACCCCACCCCTCAAAGCCATGTAACCTCCTGGGAGAGGCAAAAATAAGGCGAAAAACCCAGGGCCAATAAGGGAAAAAAACACTTTAGAAAATTCCTCTCTGACCCTCTCAGGCATTCCTTTGCACCTGTCTGAAGTTATACTTGGCCTGAAAGTGACTGATGCTAATTAGCATGCTAACAAAATTCCACTCCTAACATAGTCATTCAATGGAGAAAACAAAATAGGGACCAAATGACTTACATTGATCTAGTTTCATGGATGCTTGAAATTTGAAGTTCCTTGAGCAACACTCCACAGTTCCCCAGCTCAGGGTTATGATTTTGTTCACATCTAAGGCTAGAAATTAAAGTTGGCAAGAATAATGGGTCAGCCATTACATGTTCACATGGTGATCCTCTGTGGGCTACTAGAATGGCTGCATTTAGATTCGATATACAGGAAACTTTCGATTTACCAGTACCTAAATAACCAGAAATCTCGGTTAACCGGCAAAATTCAGGAGTAGGTTCAGGTAACTTTTATTATTTTTTTTACTCCATTTGTTGCTGTGCAAGGGTGTGGCTGCAGCTGTTGCTAAGCTACAGAGGCGCTTGCAACTTGTGCCCATTGTTCTGAAGCTGAACAGGGTTTGTTGCTTTATATGGAGCTCTCAGCTCCGTATCTTTTACTATAGCGTTCGGTTATCCGGAATTTTTGATGAACCAGCACCACGTCGGTCCCGTCCATGCCGGATAAAAGAAAGTTTCCTGTAAATGGATTGACAACTCTGTTAAAATAGCAGACAGTGGAATGTCATTTAAATGCATCAAGCATTTGTACGCTATTATCGTGAACAGCAATTTCTAGACTATATTTCATGATACACTATCTTACACAATGTGCTTAAAACTATGATTTTTTTTTTGCTGATGAATGAACTAAGCAAGCAAAGAAATGCTACAGTATAACAAGTTACAAATTTGTCAAACATACACCAAACTCCAGAGTCAATATTGTACAATACACATGACTGAATTCAGCACATTGCCACAGATTGCGATCATGGCTCTATTTGTGGTTATTTATCTTTCCATATACAGTGCACTCATAATACTTTCCAAAAGTATGCCTCGTAAGTACTAACAGTTTCCAGATCTTCCAAATTTAGGTTAAATTCTGTTTTTCCCTTGATTACAATGGAATTGTATAATTCTAATTTAACCTCTTCAACTGCCTGGGAATTTTGTTTAATACTGTTCCTTAGAATCTTTTTCAATCCATTTTCGGTGCAAGTGCATTACAAATGTTTTTCTAAGATGTAAAGAATGATTCTTGTAGTGAAATAAATGCTTTAAAACATCCAGAATTGAATTTTAACACAGGCAACAAATTTGTGGTCAGAAATGAAGATGTTAAAGTTGACGTTCAGTTATATCAGGCCTGTCATCCAATGAAAGACAGTTTTATAAGCCACCTTCAGCTTTCAAGCTATTCCTTCCACTGATGCATGTCATTGCTGAGTTAAAAAGCCAAGATTGCATTTGAAGTTCAGGGGAGGCATTTCCATCAAAAAGCTGTGTGGAATGAAAGAAACGGTTGGTGCCCTTGATCAGAAATGGGCTAGGTTAGGCTTTTATGCTTGATAATACCCCACAGGTTCAGAGTCTTGGTACGTAACTTTGATAGGATATTTGAAAAGGCTCAAGTGCTTAGAACTCACGTTTTATTCTTTATCTCCCACAACTCCAACATGAACGGTTTCGCCATGAAGTGTAGATTTTTTAAACAAGGCATACTTAGGAACAATAAAAATTTTTCACTAACAAAAGACTATAATAAAGTTGCAGCTTGCTGGCTCAAGGGCGATCCAGACCTTTTAAAAAATAGACACATTGGCCCAGCATTTGCAGTCAGCAGCGAAGCGAAGGCGTTCACCGCTGGCCCCCGAAGTACGCTTGGCACAAGGATCTCACGATCTCAGTGTCGAGAATCTCGGGTTTTTTGACATTCAATTCAAATCAATGGAGTATAGTGGGGAGCCCCATGTGCGAGCTGCTGTGACGTCAACAAGCTGTCCGAGCAGCCAATCAAAATGCAGAATTCTCACAGACAGCGAACAAGGAAGGGAGTAATCTCTTAAAATTCTAACTTTTTAAAAATGTTGGAGGGAGCAAAACAAAGATTGGGACTCTCACACGGGGAAAGGGCAAACCTGAAATAAAGATGGAAATACTTCAAAAAAATTTAAAACATTTTTTAAACTTTCTTAAAAATTTAAATTTTTATTAAAATGGACACATTCCACACTGCACAAAATTAAAATTAGTTTCCCAGGCCCTTAACATTTGTTGAGCAGTAATAACGCTGTCAAACCCCCAGTTACACCTAATCCCTTTGGGTCTAACCATTAATAGGGAATTTAACAGCGGTATTACTGCGGAAGAGCCAAAGTTTTCATCAGTTTCAATTTTTTGGCTGATTACACCGATTGTCGGCTTTGTGGAGAGGAGGATGAGGTGCACAGAGCAGCCTGTTTCGGAGCTGTCAATGACAGACCACAACTTCAGGATTTCCGCATGCGCCAAATCCCGAAGTTGCGGTCAGTTTCAAAGGCGGAATGACAGCGAACGCTGCCAGTTCACCATCATCCCGACCGCAAATTCCGGGCCATTGTGCAGTCCCCGACTCCCCGTTGGACTTTGATACTTTCTTCAAGATCTCAGCAGGTGTGTGTCCCGGCCCCTCTCCCATGAAGTCTGATCTAACATGTTTTTAGGCAAACTTGTGTTTAAAAAATGTTTTAAAAACTGAAGGCCGTAATCTAGTGCCTTGTCGTACTGAGATCAAATGAATCCGCTCTGGTAGTGCAGAGCTTTAGCAAAGCCTTCACGTTGCCACAGATAAACACATTTTTGCTTTCAATTTTCTTTACAGGAAATCATTCTTAGGTGGATAAACCAACTGCCAGATGGCTATGTGTGTAATACTTGACCATAAAATAGTCAAGAACATTCTTGGGATAGCTCTTTGTGCATGTCAAACCTCAATTTTCAACTCCATTTGAACAACGATGTAGCTCTTAACTGCATCCAAACTGTTCTCAAAATTAAACAGCAGTATCTTATTTGATCAGGGCAAAAAGTTGCCGTTAATGTGATGCTAAAAGTCTGCTTGTTTGTTACATTCAGCATAGTCATTCTTCTGCCAGTAGAAATAATAGGCAAGCAGATCATTTTTTTTGGTATTCTGCTTTCTTGCTGCCTTTTTATTTGGTTGGTATTATAAAATCTAAGTACTTGTGTCAATGAATCCCCACATTCATCCTCATCCCAGCAGTGTCATTTTGGGATGCAGTTAGTAGAGGCCAAGTAAGTCGCCATGGAGAGGTGAGGAGGAAGGGGGGTGGGGGGAATAGAAAGCAAAATATTGGATACATACTTGACACCACGGCACTTCTAGTCTTTAGTTCTTAGTAGCGGTTTTAAAGGCTTGGAAGCCCAGTTTTACAAGCCACAGTTGATGCATTAAAGGGACAAAGGAAAATACTGTTTCAAGTGGATCTTTTTATATTCTTGAACAGTGCTATAAGAAGCTCGAGAAACAAGAAGACTGAGAGGTGACCTGATAGAAGTCTTTAAAATTATGAAGGGGTTCAATAGGGTAGATGTAGAGAAGATGTTTCCACTTGTGGGGAGTCCAAAACTAGGGGCCATAAATATAAGATAGTGACCAATAAATCCAGTAGGGAATTCAGAGGAAAGTTCTTTATCCAGAGTGTGGTTAGAAAGTGGAACCAGCTGTAGCTCCCATGACCGGAAAGCCCTGCAGCGGGTAGTCAAAACTGCCCAACGCATTACCGGCACCCGGCTACCGACCATAGAACATATATATCAGAAACGCTGCCTACGGAGGGCACGGTCCATCATCAAAGACCCTACCCACCCCAGCCACAGTCTGTTCGCCCTCCTACCATCTGGAAGACGCTACAGATGCATTCGCACCCGTACGACCAGATTTAGGAACAGCTTCTTTCCCAGGGCTGTCATCCTACTGAACTCCACAAATAAACACTAAAGCCTGCACATCTGCCGATGCACTTTATTATGGTCATATTTATGCTAATATATATGTACAAATGTATGTTGAAATGTTTAAGTGTCCTAATCCAAATTGTACACTCTCGGGAGCCGCAAGCCTACATTTCGTTGTACTGCACTTGTGCACTAACAATGACAATAAAAGTTGATTTGATTTGATTTGACATGGAGTAGTTGAGCCGAATAGCATAGAGGCATTTAAGGGGAAGTTAGATAAGTACATGAGGGAGAAAGGAATAGAAGGATATGTTAATAGGATGAGATGAAGTAAGGTGGGAGGTGGCTCATGTGGAGCATATACACCAGAATAGATCAGTTGGGCCAAATGGCCAGTTCCTATGCTGTAAATTCTATGTAGGCTTGGCTTTACCTCATTAAATATAGATGTAGCATTGCAATATTGGCCCAGAATTTCCCACAACGACGAGATTAGCGACGTGCACCGTAAATCTCGCCGTCTAGCCCACCGATCTCACTGTTGCTAACTTGCTTCCAATTCCGCTGGTTTTCCAACTAGAATACGTCCAGCGAGCACAACGGCGAATCAGGCACTCAGCCCCCATCCAAGAGCTGAAGTGATGGCACATTCGCCATCTGGAGCTGCGGGTGGATTTCCTTGAATGGAGGTGGGGCGAGGGAAGAGATACCCCGTGAATTGCGAATCGCCACAAGTTGCTGGATGATTTGCACCGCTCCTCCATTAGCCTCACGAAAACGGCAGCTCGCCTTCAACTTCCCCGTGAGTTTCAAGAAATTGCTGCATTTGCACATTAATTGCCGCAGAAAGTGAGGGCTAGTACTTAACAGCAATAAGCAAATGTGAGGTCATCCACTTTGGACCTAAAAAGGATAGAACAGGGTACTTTCTAAATGGTGAAAAGTTAAAAACAGTGGAGGTCCAAAGAGACTTGTGGGTTCAGGTAAATAGATCATTAAAATGACATGAACAGGTACAGAAAATAATCAAAAAGGCTAATGGAACGCTGGCCTTTATATCTCGAGGACTAGAGTACAAGGGGGTAGAAGTTATGCTGCAGCTGTACAAAACCCAGGTTAGACCACACCTGGAGCACTGTGAGCAGTTCTGGGCACCACACCTTAGGAAGGAGATATTGGCCTTGGAGGGAGTGCAGCGTAGGTTTACCAGAATGATACCCGGACTTCAAGGGTTAAGTTATGAGGAGAGATTACACAAATTAGGGTTGTATTCCCTAGAATTTAGAAGGTTAAGGGGTGATCTGATCGAAGTTTTTAAGATATTAAGGGGAACTGATAGGGTCGATAGAGAGAAACTATTTCCGCTGGTTGGGGATTCTAGGACTAGGGGGCAGAGTCTAAAAATTAGAGTCAGACCTTTCAGGAGTGAAATTAGGAAACACTTCTACACACAAAGGGTGGTAGAAATTTGGAACTCTCTTCCACAAATAGCAATTGATGCTGGGTCAATTGTTAATTTTAAATCTGAGATTGATAGCTTTTTGTTAACCAAAGGTATTAAGGGATATGGGCCAAAGGCGGGATTATGGAGTTAGGTCACAGATCAGCCATGATCTCATTGAATGGCGGATGGGCTCGAGGGGCTGAATGGCCTACTCCTGTTCCTAACAGTGTAAGTACCTAATTAATGACAAAATTTATGTTCCTGCAATGCCACTGAACTTCTCCAGCCCAGAAAAGGAACAATTGAAACTGTGGAGTCTCCTTCCCGCAGGTAGTAAATTGTTGTGAGATATTTTAAAAAATTGAAATTTTAAATTTTCTAATTTGTTTTCTTACTTTTCCTTTCTGCCTCTTTTTTTCTCTCTCTCGTAATCCAATCTTTCTTTCCATCTCTTATATCTCTTTTTGTAACTGATTTGACTCTAATTCACCCTATTTCCTTCTCCGTTGTTCCTCTGTTTCTTTCTCAATCCTTAAATCTCACTGGGTAGGAGATAGGCTGTTGGCCCCGTCATTCGCCAAGGTCACAGATGCCCCATTGCCCTCATTGTGCCATTATTAGCTCGCACTTCCAGTAACTTCCAGGGCAAAAAACATTTTGAGCTGATGGGTCAGGGAAAAATTCTAACTAACGGGACATGCAGCGAGATACAGGTACAGTGAGATCCAAGACTTGCTGATATTCCTCTGAGTAGATGGGCTTGAAATGTTTTTGAGGTACATGTACATCAATTTACTCATAACCGATTGAAACAATAACGATTAATAATCAAATTAGAGTTATGAGAAAAAATAGGTTTGTTGTGTTATGGCTTTAGTTTAGTGTGAAAACAGAGCGGGGTAATTTAAATTCTAAAAACAATTTGTTAGAGGATGATTTTTCTATTATGATTAGATGTTCTTTCTATTCCTCAGAATTAATAAGGTTCTGGAAACATTGAAGTCAAGCATTCATAGATTTATTAAGTATATAGTACATGCAATAGTACTGAAGTATTGAAATAAAGAATAGAGTGGCCTTCCAAAGCTAGGCTTTATTAACTTTAAAATCAGCAGCATATCTTTCCACATCCAGTCCCAACTAAAGCTAGAAAAGGACTGAATTTAAGGTAGCCACAACACATCATGTGATCATCAACTACCAATGAGATTACAACACATATCCCAAGGCAGTTAACAAACAACGAATCACAATACTTTTACTAATCAAGGAATAATCACCACATTCACCCCTCCTTTTAAAATATACTCCAACCTAATAACTTTTACAATTTACAATTAATTATTTACAACTAAACTATGCACGAGAATAAAACTATTTACATAACACAATACTAAATGAACAACAACAAATAATAACATTACGCATAAGTATTAAGTATCTCTCAACTAAAACAATATACTATAATATTTCAACAATTTTTAAAACATTACTATCAATTTAAAAGTCCATTTTCAATCGGTCGACCGGATATCTTGTTCGTGTCGACCTTCTTAACCTTGGTGAAATTCCTTGCCCTCCCACGCCAGAAGGCACAGAAGTATCTTCAACAGGAAGGCTATCCATATCCCGATTCTCAACGGTTTCCGGATTAGAAATCCCATCAGAAGATGAACTGGGACGGTCATAAACATCTATCAAAGGCTGACTAATAGAAGTATGATTATCTGCAATCGGATTGGAAATATTCATAGTATCTGTAACAGCATCCACATTATCCGAATCATGATCATTATTAATATCCTCAGAAGAGGGCTGGCCCCCACAAGGAGCCAAGTCTTTAATTGAAACAGTACTTTCTTTCCCATCTTGGAATCGAATATGAGCATATTGGGAATTTGCCTCCAACAGCTCCACCTCCTCCACCAAGGGGTCATATTTTGACAATCTAACATGGCGTCGAAGCAACACAGGTCCCTGCATAGTAAGCCATGAAGGTACCGAATATCCCGTAGTAGATCTCCGCGGATAGTTAAAGAGCCTTTCATGGGGGGTCACATTAGTAGCCGTTGAAAGCAATGATCTAATGGAATGCAGGGCATCAGGCAGCACCATTTCCCACTGTGTATTCTTAAGGTTCCGGGATGTCAACGCCAACATAACTGCCTTCCAGATCACCCCATTGTATCGTTCACACTGTCCATTACCCTGGGGATTATACGGGGTAGTTCTACTAGTAGAAATTCCCCGACTCTGAAGGTATTCCTTCAACTGGGAAGACATAAAAGAACTTCCCTGATCTGAATGGATATACGCAGGCATCCCAAAGATGACAAAAAGTTGAGTCAAACATTTAATAACTGTAGCAGCTGATACATCTGCACAAGGAAAAGCAAAAGGGAACCTTGAAAACTCATCCACAACAGTAAATATATATCGGTTTTGAGTAGTTGAAGGAAGAGGTCCCTTAAAATCGACACTCAAACGTTCAAAAGGAGAAGTAGCCTTTATAAGATGAGCTCGTTGAGGCTTAAAGAAATTCAGTTTACACCGAGCACAGATAGAACATGATGAAGTCATCCGCTTGACGTCTTCAACTGAAAAAGGCAAGTTCTTACTGCGTACAAAGTGTATCATCCTCGTAACCCCAGGATGACATAAGGCATTGTGAAGATTAATAAGCGTATCTCCGTGAATCACAGAACAATAAGCCCTCGACAGTGCATCAGCAGCAACATTATCCTTCCCCGGACGATAAACTATGTCAAAATGGTAACATGCCAACTCAATCCTCCATCTCATTATTTTATCATTTTTAATCTTTCCAAAATGTTTAACATCAAACATAAAGGACACAGATTTTTGATCAGTTACCAACGTGAAATGTCGCCCCGATAAATAATGTCTCCATTTACGCAATGCTTCTACTATTGCATATGCCTCTTTTTCTATTGAGGAATGTCTTTTTTCACTATTATTCAAAGTACGTGAGAAAAAGGCCACAGGTCTTCCATTTTGGTTCAAAGTAGCCCCAATTGCAAAATCCGAAGCATCCGTCTCAATCACAAAGGGAACCTGCTCATCAATGGAATGCACAACTGCTCCTAAAATATCCTTTTTAAAATTCTCAAAACATGTCCTGGCCTCCCATGATAGAGGATATGTCGTAACCCGAATAAGAGGCCGGATCTTCCGTGAAAAATTTGCAATCCAATTAGAATAATAAGAAAACAGTCCAACAACTCGTTGCAAAGCCTTAGAATTAGTAGGACAAGGTAAATCGATCAATGGTCGCAGATGTTCTGGATCTGGTTTAATCTTATTTCCCGAAATAATATACCCCAATAGATTTACCTCAGTAGTCGAAAAGATACATTTCTCTTTGTTAAAAGTTAAACCAACTTTTTCCGCAGCTTGAAGGAATCTTTTTAAATTAGAATCATGCTCCACCCTTGATTTGCCACACACTGTGATGTCATCTAAGTATGAAAAGGTGTCAGAGAGGGAGTTATCACTTATAAAAGCATCCATTGCCCGTTGAAAACAAGCAACACCATTAGTAACACCAAATGGTATTCGGCAAAACTGATACAGCTTTCCACCAGCCTCAAAGGCCGTATATGGTTGATCCTTCTTAACAATAGGAATCTGATGATAAGCACTCTTTAAATCAATAGTGCTAAAAACTTTATACTGAGATACTTTATTGATAAGCTCATCAATCTTAGGCAAAGGGTACGCGTCTAATTGAGTATACCTATTAATAGTTTGGGAATAGTCTATCACCATTCGTTTCTTGTGTCTCTCATTAGTCGTGACAACTACCTGTGCTCGCCAAGGCGAACAACTAGGTTCAATGATTCCTTCCAATAAGAGACGTTGAACTTCAGAATTAATAAATTCTCTATCCTGACTACTATATCTTCTTGGCTTGGTAGCAATTGGCTTACAATCCGACATCAAATTGGAAAAAAGTGATAATGGAGGAATAGATAAAGAGGTTAATCCACAAATAGATAAAGGTGGCTTAGTCCCTCCAAATGAAAGACTAAGAGACTCGTGTAACTGAAGCACATCATGTCCAATCAAAATATCCGCACAGAGATTAGGCAAAACAGATAGGCGTATATCAGTATACGTATTACCTAGAAGAACCATTTTCACAAAGCAACAACCAGCTATTTGTGAAGTAAGGGTCGTCTGAGCCATACACACCTGATACGTAACAGGCAAAATTTTCAAATGCTTCTCCTTCGCAAACTGAAGACTTATAAAACTCTCAGTACTGCCCGTATCTATAAGGGCCTTCACTTCCAACCCATTAACTTGAGCTGTAACTATAGCTTTGTTTAGGCCATGAGCAAATGCAGCAGAAATTGATGCAATAAATGCCCTATCTAAAGGCTGAATAGTCACAGAAGAGGTAGTGGAGGAAGACCCTCCCACACCAGGAGAAGGGAAGGTAATTGAACCTGATGATTTGCACACACGCGCATAATGACCTTTCTTGCCGCATTTACTACACACAGCCTCCCGAGCAGGACACTTCAGACGAGGGTGCCGGATATTCCCACAAAAATAACACTTCTGAATCCTAGAGGCAACGGCCGTCGAAGTAGAAACTGTTTCAAAATCTAGTAAACCACTCCCATTAAGTCCACATAATTCCTTTTCATCCGAAACTGCTGAAACCATAGTCGCAGGCCGATTAAAAAGAGCATAAGAATCCGAACTTCTCTGAGCCACATCCAATGTAGAAGCTTGCTCAAAAGCACTTTTAAGATCCAGAGTCTTATTTTCTAACAACCGCTGATGAATTGATCTAGACAGTAATCCATTAATAAAAGCATCCCGTACCGATTCGTCCTTATATTCTTCAGCCGTCACAGCCTTATAATTACAGTCAACACTAAGGCACCGAAGTGCTTGTAAATAAGTATCCAAAGATTCTCCCACCTGCTGCCTACGGGCAGATAGAAGATGACGTGCAAATACCTCATTCTTTGGTTTAACAAAAATCTTTTCCAATGTAGAAATAGCCTCTTCATAAGTTTTACAGTGCAAAATATATTTATATACATCCGGGTCAATGTAGTTGATCAGCATATTCAGCTTATTTAGAGCCTCTTGATCCAACACGCCCAAAAAGTTTTTAAATGTACAATACCAATGTTTCCATTTATCATCCACTCCAGCAGAATTGGGGTCAGCCTTGAATCGTTCTGGTTGAAGATATCGCTCCATTCTAACATAAAGTTAATAAATTGAAATAAAGAATAGAGTGGCCTTCCAAAGCTAGGCTTTATTAACTTTAAAATCAGCAGCATATCTTTCCACATCCAGTCCCAACTAAAGCTAGAAAAGGACTGAATTTAAGGTAGCCACAACACATCATGTGATCATCAACTACCAATGAGATTACAACACATATCCCAAAGCAGTTAACAAACAACGAATCACAATACTTTTACTAATCAAGGAATAATCACCACAAGTATACACTTAAAGTACTTCATACAAGCACACCAGATGGTTGGGGACGCTAATAGTTCTGAACACAATATTCATATTGAGCAAATCCTTCAATTCCTAATTCTCTTTACAATTTGTCACTTACATTTCTCTCTTACCACTTCCAAGTAACAATTAGCACGTTTTCCCATTACACAGTCACAGCAAATGGTAACAACAACTCCATATAAAGAGAAACTATTTAGAACCTATACCTTATCAATACTCAGTTAATAAACTGCTTTCCTCGCTGACCAGCTCTTGTTCCATTGAGAGATCAGCACAACTCCCTAATTCTGTTGCCTTATGCACATTTCTTTCCTGTTACATTTCACCAAGTGAAACTTGCAGTTATAAGTCTGTCTTTGATTTTGTATCATTTGGCACTGGTCTGAAAATTCTAATTAAAAAGTTAACATGCAGTGACACAGTGTTTTCTTCCTCCTCCTCTTCTCCCGCCTCGCTCTCAACGGTACCCTCATGGACAGACTGCTCAGGTGCTTGCTCATTATCTGAAAGCATAAAGGCAGAAGATTCGGGTTAAGGTGAGGGGAGGGGGGTAGGAAGGGAGAAATGCATGCATACAGCATGATTAGCTGGAAAGTGCGAAATGGTTGTGGGGTGAGGGGGAAGTGGGATGTGAGAAGAAGGAGTAGGGATGAACATACCGTTGTTATCCCCAAGGGACCCACCACCTGGCACCCAATAATCTGCAGCACTCGAGTTTCTAGCGCAGACAGAGGTTGGGTGTCAGCTTGTCCTCTGCTGGGCGCTCCTGCTCCCTCCTGTTGTGAGCCGCCTTGGCCTGCAAGTGAAAGGAAAGTGTGTGAGTGAGTGTGGAGCAAAGTGTTTGGGTGATGTGCCTGCCGTAGTTGAATAGCTGTCAAGCTGTGAGTTGTGGGTGTGAGTGTTGGTAGGTAGAGATTGTTGGTGGGTGATTGCTGGGGGTGTGGTGCTTTGGGCAATGTTTGTAGACTGTGGTTCAGATGGTGGCATGTAGCATTTGTTGAAGCAGTGTCTTACCCTGACCATCTGAGTGAGGTCGTTAAATTTCTTCCTGCACTGTGTGTGGGTCCTGACGATGACAGTGCTGCCCGAGACATGCTGGGCTATCTCCCGCCACATGGTGCGGAAGACTTGCGGCGTGGGCCTCCTGCCACTTGGCGGGTAGAGCACCACCCTCCATCTTTCCACTGTGAAGACCAATGTTTCCAATGCATGGTTGCAGAATCTGGGCTCTCTCCCTGGGGCATGGGTCTGCCTTCATTACAGCTGTTTCAGTCGTCTGGCTCCTTCTCCTTGACCTGCTGCTGTTGGCTGAGATGGCTGCACAGCTAGCAATGATGAGAATGAGGTTCTGCAGCATCAATGAACCTCCCCTTAAAGAACTGGAAAGAGCCGGTGGCAATGATGACTTGTGATTAGACTGCACCTGATATTGGTCAGCACTTTGAGTTTAACACCACTGAGCTAGGCCATTAGCGCTTGATTTAGTGCTCCAGTCCTTTCTTTGTGCAATGAGACTGAATTTTGCATGCAGTCTGAAACATTAGCACCTGGCGCTAATTCTCAAACTTTTCAAAACTTAAGGGGTTGGCCATTTAGGACTGAAGTGAGGAGAAATTTCTTCATTCAGAGGATGGTGAATCTTTGTTATTCTCTACCCCAGAGGACTGTGTAGGCTCAATTGTTGAGTATATTCAAGACAGAGATCGATAGATTTTTGGATATTAAGGGAATCAAGGGATATGGGAATAGTGCAGGAAAGTGGAGTTGAGGTCGATGATCAGCCATGATATTATTGAATGGCGGAGCAGGTTCGAGGGGCCGAATGGCCTACTCCTGCTCCTATTTCTTATGTTCTTATGCAACCTCTCTTTTGGAAATTCCCTATCTCTCTGGAAGAGCAGCATCTGGCCTCCATTTGCTATCTCCCTTGATGGTACATCCAAGTAGAGAAACACATGTAAGAAACCATGTGCTACCATTTCACGGCACAATGGTCCAGATTTTTCTGTTAAAATAAGGGTGAGGCTAATGGCACGCATTGTTATTTAAGTGTAAATGGTACAGAAACTTCAGGCAAGGGGCAGGTGCGCGGTTTATTACCAATACCCAAAGGTTGCTGTCTGAGTTGCGCCATTCTGCCATTAGCTTTGTGAAAAATGGCATTTCGCTGTCTGTCTCACCATTGAAATGCATTGAATGGTGTGAAATTGCTGTATTTGTGTGATAGATATGAACTTATCTGGCCACAGAAAGTTAAGTCTTGTCATTTCAAGCTAGAATTTAGAAGAATGAGAGGGGATCTCATTGAAACTTATAAAATTCTAACAGGACTAGACAAACCAGATGCAGGAAGGATGTTCCTGATGGCAGGGGAGTCCAGAACCAGGGATCACAGTCTAAGAATAAGGGGTAAGCCATTTAGGACTGAGATGAGGAGGAATTTCTTCACCCAGAGAGTGGTGAACCTGTAGAATTCTCTACCACAGAAGGCTGTTGAGGCCAACTCATTAAATATATTCAAGAAGGAGTTGGATATATTTCTTGAGGCTAAAGGGATCAAGGGATATGGGGAGAGTGCAGGGACAGGGTACTGAATTTGGATGATCAGCCATGATCTCATTAAATGGCGGAGCAGGCTCAAGGGGCCGAATGGCCTACTCCTGCTCCTATCTTCTATGTTTTCTATGTTTATATAAGTACCCCTTTAACGACGTGATAACTTTAATTACTGTCAATCAACCTCTCTGGCTCTGAAAATTAACTCTTACATGTGTAGAGTCTCATTCAGGTTTGAATTGTTGTTGGAGATTTTAAAAAGGTCAAATTTAAAATGCTTTAGGATCCCAATCAAAGGGAAGGATATTCTTGTTAGCTTGTGGCTTTGATCTATGTTGGTCTGTTCTTATCTTGCTGGCAGGCAACTTGGGCGTATGTGGATGGTGGAAGGGACATGTTTGGGCTATGGTGACTTTGAGGAAAAGGCAGTAGACCAACCTGTACCTCAGAGTTTAATAACTCTTTTCATTTAATTTGGTGTCAAAGAACAAAAGAAATAAAAATAAAACTGATATAAAGAAAAGTAGTATTGCATCTTATAAAGAGTTCTATAGAGGTAGAGTTATAATTTACAGTTTTTGGCAAAATTTTATAAAAGTGCTTTGTAACAGCTTCTTAAACTTATTAATTTTCATATCTGAGATCTGTTGTTATTTACTGGAATGAAAGGCAATCAGTTTTACACAAACTGGCATATCGTACCTTGGATTCATCCCCTGTTGAAGTCTCTTCTATAACCAAGAGAAAACTCACAACATTTTATTAATCCTTTCTTTATGGATCCAGCTTTAGAAAATATTTTAATATTATTTATATCATCTATCTATGAATCACCCATGGCCTTGCACACAACTAGTTGGAAGAAATGGCATATTTTTTAAGCAGTTTGTTGTAACAGGTCAAAATAGTGGATGAATCACAAGTTAGGAGTGTGATGGAATACTCTCCACTTGCCTGGATGAGTGCAGCTCCAACAACACTCAAGAAGCTCGACACCATCCAGGACAAAGCAGCCCGTTTGATTAGCACCCGTTCCACCACCTTAAACATTCACTCGCTCCACCACCGGCGTACCGTGGCTGCAGTGTGTACCATCTACAAGATGCACTGCAGCAACTCGCCAAGGTTTCTTCGGCAGCACCTCCCAAACCCGCGACCTCTTCCACCTAAAAGGACAAGGGCAGCAGGCGTAGGGAACACCACCACCTCCAAGTCCCCCTCCAAGTCACACACCATCCTGACTTGGAAATATATCGCCGATCCTTCATTGTCGCTGGGTCAAAATCCTGGAACTCCTTCCCTAACTGCAATGTGGGAGTACCCTCACCACACGGACTGCAGCGGTTCAAGAAGGTGGCTCACCACCACCTTCTCGAGGGCAATTAGGGATGGGCAATAAATGCTGGCCTTGCCAGTGACGTCCACATCCCATAAACGAATTAAAAGAAACCTGGGTGACTCGAGCCATCATGCCATCAATGGTGGGAGGACTGGCAAGCAGGTGTCAGTGTTACCTATTGGAAGTAATAGCAGGAGACGTTACTGTTACACTTTAGACATTACCTGTATTAAAATGTCACAGATGTGTTACTAAAGCTTGATAGCAGGAAATATGTGTGACAAGCAACAAGTCTTAATCATTATTTTCCATATGCACATCTATATATATATGACTATTTCTTGCCAACACAACTTGTAAACAATATCCTATTTGATTGAGGGTAAAGAGAAAAAGGCAAGAACCACTTCCCTAACATTTAAGAAAAACAACATTCCTAGATTTTCCAAGCTTTTAATAAATACACTTAAGCAGTTTCCCATTTTTTCCCATTCATGCTGCCCCAATGCAGAAAAGAATGTTTTGAGAATGAGCTCTTTGACAAAGGGGTGCCTCTTCATTTTGTTTTTACAACCTTTTTTACGGGCTTGTAAACCACCAGCAGACCGTACCTGCCTGTACCATGGTGCAAAAGCAAAGCAGATCAATAACAAGTGCAAAGATTGTATTTTTATTGCTTTGACTCAGATTGGCCACTTTAAAGAGCAACCAAATTGTTGCTTGTTTTTTCTCTAAATGTAAAGAAAATAAGAGTTTGAAGTTTGACTGCTTGTCTTGAACATTGTGTGGAGTGCTTGCTCAGCTCATTCCTGACAGGAGGGTTCTGCGAAAGTGACTTAATATTGGCATGGATAGGCGGGGTGGAGTTGTCCTTTATTCCAAGCATGGCAAGCTGGCAACCTCCAACTATTAAAAAAGAAAAAAAAAGGCTTGCATTTATATAGCACCTTTCACAACCTCAGGACGTCCCAAAGCGCTTTACAGCCAATGATGTACTTTTGAAGTGTAGTTACTGTTGTGATGTAGGAAACGCGGCAGCCAATTTGCGCACAGCAAGCTCCCACAAACAGCAATGTGATAATGACCAGATAATCTGTTTTAGTGATGTTAGTTGAGGGATAAATATTGGCCCCAGGACACCGGGGATAACACCCCTGCTCTTCAAAATAGTGCCATGGGATCTTTTACGTCCACCTGAGAAAGCAGACATTGGTTTAACATCTCATCCAAAGGTAGTAACTCAAAAATGTGAGCTGTATTATTCTTTTACTTGATAGTCTTTTACCTGGTAAGGTGTAGTATTTTTTTTAAACTGAGGAATTTGATTATGTACATTGTTGACCTCCCCTACATACCTAGTTAATTTGGGGTTTTAAAATTGCCTTTCCCTACAGCAGTTAGTTCTAATATCACTTTTCAAAGATAATTTCTTCATTTCTAAACTTAAGTTAACCAACCTGCAATTAATCAGTTTAAGCAGCTTAAGCAAAAGAATCTCAAGTAGGTTCATTTCATCAAACTGAAAGATGTTTGTAAAGCAACCTGATTCTTCACCAGAATCTGATTAGAACAAAGCCTGTCTTGTGTTAACATATCAGGCACCTTGTGACTGACTCCAATAATTGGTCATCATTTCCCAAAATTCCATAGATTCTAGAGCGGTTCCCGTGGATTGGAAGGTAGCAAATGTAACCCCACTATTTAAGAAAGGAGTGAGAGAGAAAATGGGAAACGACAGATCAGTTAGCCTGACATCAGTAGTAGGGAAAATGCCAGAATCTATTATTAAGGACATGGTAACAGGGCACTTAGAAAATAATAATAGAAGTGGACAGAGTCAACACGGATTTATGAAAGGGAAATCATGTTTGATGTATCTGTTAGAGTTTTTTGAGGTTGTAGCTACCAGAATAGATAAGGGGGAACCAGTGGATGTGGTGTATTTGGATTTTCAATAGGCATTCGATAAGGTGCCATACAAGAGGTTATTAAACAAAATTAGGGCTCATGGGATTGGGGGTAATATACTAGCATGGATTGAGGATTGGTTAACAAACAGAAAACAGAAAGTAGGAATAAACGGGCCATTTTTGAGTTGGCAGGCTGTAACTAGTGGGGTACCACAAGGATCAGTGCTTGGGCCTCAGCTATTCACAATCTACATCAATGATTTGGATGAGTGGACCAAATGTAATATATGCAGGTTTGCTGATGATACAAGGTGGGAATGTAAGTTGTGAGGAGGATGCAAAGCGACTTCAAGGGGATATAGACAAACTAAGGCAAGAACATGGTGTGGTAAACCACTTTTATCGTTCACTATCGTTACACTATAGTTATCACTGTTGTATTGTTCTCACTGTTCTCACTGTTGTATCACTATACGAGGTCGCCTCTTGTCGCGCTGTTATACCTGGGCTGACCACCTCCGACTCCGCCCATGGCTCCACCTACCTGCCCAGGTATAAAGGTAGTCGACTGGCTGGTATTCCTCCTTGTTGGACCCGATCACCCACGAGGGTGGGCTCTGTTATTTAGTCAATAAAAACCTTTAGTTACGTTCCTAACTCGTCGCTTTTTATTGGACGAATTGATAGGTATATCAATTTTATTGACTAAATTTTAAAGATGTCTACTACTGGCCAGCCAGAAGCCCTCCCAGAAGCACAGCCACAGCAGCTTTCAGACACCGGGCCACACCAGCCACACCAGCCGGCTTGGCTGCAAGCCCTCAAACCACCGTACCTGGATCTAAACCCACAGGCAGCAAACTCAGCCCTCAACTTCAAACACTGGCTGGACTGCTTCGAATCCTACCTGGAAGAATCCGGCGTCCCTCAGAGATCCAAACTAAGAGTTCTGAACGCCCAAGCGAGCCCGAGAGTATACGCACTCATCCAGGACACGACTACATACGAGGCCGCTATCAACCTACTGAAACAGCAGTACCGGAGCCCAGTAAATTACATGTACACCAGGCACCTCCTAAGATCCCGCCCGCAACAGCCAGGAGAGTCTGTAGCTGAATTTTTACGGGCGCTAAGAGCACTCGGCAGGAACTGTGACTTTAAAGCGGTGACGGCTGTTGAAAATACGGAAGATGATATCCGCGATGCCTTTGTGAAAGGCCTACGGTCCGACTACTCACGGCAAAGACTGCTTGAAGCTAAAGACCTCGACCTGGACAAAGCTGAAGCCCTCGCTCTCTCCCTAGAGGTGGCCCATCAGGACCAGGAGGCGTTTTCCAGGTACTGCTCGCGACCCTGGGACTCGGGCCCGACCCCTACCGCAATACCCTTCGCAGCGCCACCCCCGGGACCTACCTCAGCGTCGGCGTCCCGGACCCGACCGGGACCGCCACCCCCGGTACCGGCTCCGACATCGGGCACCCGCGATCGGGCCGCCGGCTGCTTCTTTTGCGGCCAGGAGAAGCACCCGAGGTCGCGCTGCCCAGCCAGGAACTCTACCTGCTCAACCTGCAGGAAGAAAGGCCACTTCTCTAAGGCCTGCAGGAGCGGATCTTCAGAGGCCAGCAGTGCCTCATGCGAACTGTGGGGGCGGCCATCTTCTTTCAAGGCAACTGAGGCCAGCATCCCCACACGTGAGTCATGGGGGTGGCCATCTTTGATCAAGGCAACCGACCCCAATAGTGCCTCATGTGAGTTATGGGGGCAGCCATCTTCTCCGCCATTTTGTCCTACCTCGTGGGAGACGCCATTTTACCCACCACGCCCGACTGCCACCGGGCCCCCGGACCCGACGACCGCCTCGCCCGCAGACGACAACGACTCGCTTACCTACACACTAGCCTCCGTCACTCTGGATCAAGCCCGCCCACACCACCTGTCCAAGTCGATGATGGACATCAAAGTAAACGGCCACGCCACGACCTGCCTGTTCGACAGCGGAAGCACGGAGAGCTTCATCCACCCAGACACAGTGAGCCACTACTCCCTCCCTGTCCTGCCAACGCGCAACCGAATCTCGATGGCATCGAGGTCCCACGCCACGGACATTAGCGGCTACTGTGTTGTGACCTTGTCGGTTAAGGGTACGGAGTATAAAAATTTTAAACTCCTCGTCCTCCCCCAGCTCTGCGCTGCCGTCCTACTAGGGCTGGACTTCCAATCCCACCTCCAAAGTGTAACCCTAGCATACGGTGGACCCCTCCCCCCACTCACAGTCGACAACCAGCGAATGTTAAACCGCCCACCGCGTAACACCTGCAGCCTATCCACCCTCAAGGTGCCGCCACCTCCCCTGTTCGCTAACCTCACCCCCGACTGCAAACCCGTCGCTACCAAGAGCAGGCGGTACAGCGCTGGGGACAGAGCCTTCATTAGCTCTGAGGTGCGGCGCCTCCTGAAAGAGGGCATTATCGAGGGGAGCAACAGCCCCTGGCGTGCCCAGGTCGTGGTCGTTAAGACCGGCGATAAAAATCGCCTGGTCATCGACTACAGCCAGACCATAAACAGATACACCCAGCTGGACGCATACCCTCTTCCCCGCATATCTGACATGGTCAATCAGATTGCACAATACCGCGTATTCTCGACCATCGACCTTAAGTCGGCCTACCACCAACTCCCTATCCACCCCGAGGACCGCCAGTACACCGCCTTCGAGGCGAATGGGCGCCTATACCACTTCCTTAGGGTCCCCTTCGGTGTCACCAACGGGGTCTCGGTCTTCCAAAGGGAGATGGACCGGATGGTTGACCAGAACGGACTGCAGGCCACATTCCCCTATCTAGATAACGTCACCATCTGCGGCCGCGACCGGCAGGACCATGACGTGAATCTGGAGAAATTCCTCCGTACGGCCCAACGGCTGAACCTCACCTACAATAAGGAGAAATGTGTGTTTAACACCTCGCGCCTTGCCATCCTTGGCTGTGTAGTAGAGAACGGACTCATCGGCCCCGACCCCGAAAGAATGCGCCCCCTCATGGAGCTACCCCTCCCCCACTGCCCTAAGGCACTTAAGAGAACCCTGGGGCTCTTCGCCTACTATGCCCAATGGGTGCCCAATTATGCGGACAAAGCCAGACCCCTCATGAAGTCCACATCCTTCCCCCTCACGGAGGAAGCGTGCGCGGCCTTCTCCCTCATCAAGGGAGACATAGCCAAGGCCACAATGCACGCAGTGGATGAGTCCATCCCCTTCCAAGTGGAGAGCGATGCATCCGACTTCGCCCTAGCCGCTACCCTTAACCAGGAGGGGAGGCCGGTGGCCTTCTTCTCAAGGACCCTACAGGGCCCCGAGATCCGACACTCGTCGGTCGAGAAGGAAGCCCAGGCAATTGTGGAGGCGGTACGGCGCTGGAGGCATTACCTGGCAGGCAAACGATTTACCCTCCTCACCGACCAACGTTCGGTTGCTTTCATGTTTAATAACAAGCTGAGGGGCAAAATCAAGAATGACAAGATCTTGAGGTGGAGAATCGAGCTATCCACCTACGATTATGATATCTTGTACCGGCCAGGTAAGCTGAACGAACCCCCTGATGCTCTTTCACGAATTACATGCGCCAGCGCGCATATTGATAGACTTCAGACCCTCCACAACGACCTCTGCCACCCCGGGGTCACCAGACTTTACCATTTCATTAAGGCCCGCAACCTGACCTACTCCATCGAGGAGGTCAGGACCATGACCAGGAACTGCCAGACCTGCGCCGAGTGCAAACCGCACTTCTATAGGCCGGACAGAGCAAGCCTGATCAAGGCCACCCGCCCCTTCGAGCGCCTGAGCATCGACTTTAAGGGGCCTCTACCGTCATCTGACCGCAATGTGTACTTCCTCAACATCGTTGATGAGTACTCCCGTTTCCCTTTTGCCTTCCCCTGCCCAGACATGACCAGTACCACGGTCATCAAGTGCCTGAACGACCTCTTCGCCTTGTTCGGGTTCCCGAACTATATACATAGTGACCGGGGCTCCTCCTTCATGAGCGAGGAACTCCGCCAGTTCCTACTAGCGAGAGGTATTGCAGCAAGTAGGACCACCAGCTACAACCCCCGAGGGAACGGCCAGGTGGAAAGAGAGAACGCGACGGTATGGAAGGCCGTCCTCTTAGCCTTAAAGTCTAAGGGCCTCCCAACCTCCCGCTGGCAGGAAGTCCTCCCGACAGCGCTGCACTCCATCCGGTCACTACTTTGCACTGCCGTTAACGCCACCCCCCATGAACGAATGTTTGTTTTCCCCAGGAAGTCGACTACGGGAACCACTCTACCAACCTGGCTGACCTCTCCGGGGCCCGTCTTGCTGCGAAAGCACGTGAGGGCCCATAAAACGGACCCCCTGGTCGAGAGGGTGAACCTCCTGCACGCCAACCCCCAGTACGCCTACGTGGCTTACCCAGACGGGCGGGAGGAAACTGTCTCCTTACGAGACCTCGCACCCTCGGGCACTGATGCGCTATCAATTCTAATGAGAGGCTGAGCAGAGTTCAGAACGACAGGCTTTTATTAACTACTGAATTGCACTTCAGACAGATCAGGACTATGCCTCTAGTGGATGACCGAATGCCTGGAGCTGCCATGCGGCCGTCCTTATACTCGGTAGCCGAGGGCGGAGTCAGCTGAGGCATAGTCAGACATAACAGTTAAACAAGAGTGAACGACAACAACAACAACAACAAGTGAACACAGTGTACTACAGTGGTTTACCACAGGCACTCCGGAGACACCACCTTTACCCCCCCCCACCACCCCCCCAATTCCAGCCCAGGTAGACGGCATGCCGGAACCCCACGAGCCTTCGCCGACCACGCAGACACCAGCATTAACACCGGATAATGCAGCACCGCCGCTGCGACGATCGGAGAGGCTTACGAGGCCTCCGGACAGACTGACATACCAGAACTGGTAGTACACTTCACCCCGCCGGACTTAAATCTAAACAAGGGGTGAATGTGGTAAACCACTTTTATCGTTCACTATCGTTACACTATAGTTATCACTGTTGTATTGTTATCACTGTTCTCACTGTTGTATCACTATACGAGGTCGCCTCTTGTCGCGCTGTTATACCTGGGCTGACCACCTCCGACTCCGCCCATGGCTCCACCTACCTGCCCAGGTATAAAGGTAGTCGACTGGCTGGTATTCCTCCTTGTTGGACCCGATCACCCACGAGGGTGGGCTCTGTTATTTAGTCAATAAAAACCTTTAGTTACGTTCCTAACTCGTCGCTTTTTATTGGACGAATTGATAGGTATATCACATGGCAAATGGAATATAATGTGGAGAATGTGAAAAGTTATCCACTTTGGTAGGAAAAATAGAAAAGCAGAGTATTTTTTAAATGTTAAGAGATTGGGAAATATTGGTGTTCAGAGGGACCTGGGTGTCCCTGTACACGAATCACTGAAAGTTAACATACAGATACAGCAAGCAATTAGGGAAGCAAATGGTATGTTGGCCTTATTACAAGAGGATTTGAGTATAAGAGTAAAGACGTCTTACTGCAATTATATAGGGCCCTGGTGAGACCACACCCAGAGTATTGTGTACAGTTTTGGTCTCCTTACCTAAGGAAGGATATATTTGCCATAGAGGGAGTGCAACGAAGGTTCACCAGACTGATTCCTGGGATGGGGGGATTGTCCATGAGGAGAGATGGAGTAGACTAGGCCTATATTCTCTAGAGCTTAGAAGAATGAGAGGTGATCTCATTGAAACATACAAAATTCTTACTGGGCTTGACAGGGTAGGTGCAGGGCAGATGTTTCCCCTGGCTGGGGAGCCTAGAACCAGGGGTCACAGTCTCAGAATAAGGGGTCGGCCATTTAGGACTGAGAGGAGGAGAAATTTCTTCACTCAGAGGGTGGTGAATCTTTGGAATTCTCTACCCCAGAGGGCTGTGGAGGCTCAGTCGTTGAGTATATTCAAGACAGAGATCGATAGATTTTTGGATATTAAGGGAATCATGGGATATGGGGATAGTGCGGGAAAGTGGAGTTGAGGTAAAAGATCAACCATGATCTTATTGAATGGCAGAGCAGGCTCGAAGGGCCAAATGGCCGACTCCTGCTCCTATTTCTTACGTTCTTATGACAAATTCCCTGTTATCTGTTAGCACTCGTAAGGGCTGAAATGCTAGCATGTTGTCTGAAAAAAGGGCCGCCAGTGAGGAGATTGATTCTATTCTGTTAAATTAGATTATCCTGAGACACTGTCACATCTTCATCTGTGGTTTTCAAGTAGAATGGGAGCTGTTGCACCAATCCTAGACTCAAATATTTAGTGACAAAACACTTGAGACAATAGATGGATTAAAAAATAATCACACGGTGTGATAGTAGGGGGAGGGAATATCAAATTTTGTTGGAACAGTCAATTGGGCAGGTTTGGTCATCTCTATTGTCATCATAATCTGTAACCTCATGGCCCAACAGATCCCTTCCTCCTTTTACAAAAGATATTGATTCTCAGGATGTAGGTGGCACTGGCAAGAATGTATTTACTGTCTCTCTGTAACGGTTATAAGAGGTTGGTGGTAGACCTTCTTCTTGAACCACAGCTGTGCTTGTGGTGATGGTGCTCCACAATGGTGTTAGGTAGGGAATTCCAGGATATTGACCTAGAAGATGATGAAGCAACAGCCATATTTGTTGCAGTTATGATGGTGTGTGACTTGGAGGGGACGGTATTCCCATGACATTGTTGCTCTTGGAGTTCTCTGTGGTAGAGGTCACAGGGAAGGACGGAACTATGGTGTGTTGCTGCAGTGAAACCTGTAGATTGTACATGCTGCAGCCACAGTGCGCCGAGTCCCCTAATATTAGCATCCTGGAAGTCACCACTGACGCAGTTTTCTGAACCAGCCATATCACCACAGCAGCTACAGGAACAGGGCAGAGGCTTGGTACTATGTGATGAGTGGCTCAACCTCCTGACTCCTACAAGGCTCAAGTCAGGAGTGTGACGGAATACTCAGCACTCACCTTTGGTGTTTGTTAGGCTAATAATGACGATTTGAATTTTTCAGACCTGGTGGGTCTGTTCTCCGCTCTTGTCTCCTCATTGGTCGATAAATGTTACATCCCCGGCGATTCTTGCCTTCCCCCCAGTTGATAAACATTTGAATGATCTTAATATGTGGGAAGAATATTGGAAGAAATAATATTTTATGTTCCACGCCTCATTTTACAGTGTTCAAGGCAAAGAGAGGTGATTAAAATAAATCCCTCATGAATAGTTAACGTTTTAGAAAACGTCATGCTAGTTTAAATGGTGGTAACAAAATACCCCAATAAAAACAGAAAAAAGTTACAATGCTTTGCATTCATCTTTATTCTAGTACCTCAACAGTGACTTAATGTTTCTCTGCTCGTTCTGTACACATTCGATTAGATAATGGGGCACAGAGCCTGCACCAACATTTACACAAGCATGCATAGTGTAGGCCTGCTAGTGTAGCAATCTGGTTGTCTGATTTACTATCCTGTTTTCCCAAGTTCAGTTTCTCAGAACTGACTTTCATTTCAATCTAGTTAAAAGTAAATAGAGAATGACGTTGCTCAATGCGCTGGGCCAACAAATAATCTAAGCTGTGAATGGAAAGGACATGGCAATTTCCACATTGTGAGTTCCAGGCCCCTGTTGCGCCCATAAAAAGAGGATGCCAAGTCGAGGCAAGTAAGAAATTTAAAGGTGCATCACTCGCGGTCATTTGTGCACATGTTAGTAACTGGCTTTGTTGTGGCATTAGCAGAGGGCTGGAAAGAGATCTCCCGCCCTCCCTCGCAGTTGGGAACTGCTGTATGGGCCTTGGAGATCGAAAGAGAGGAGAAAAATAACAAAGCATGGTGAAGGGAACAGTGAAAATAGGAAGAAAATGGTGTTTTTTATTTTTGATTAATGGGCTTTGAACAAATTCTTCTATCAGGAGTTAAGGGAGTGGGGACAAATTTGAATGGGCTGTGGGTTGGAAAAAGAGCTTACATTCCCTTCTGGGAATCTGTGCTAGAATGCAGTTAATGCAAATAGGATAGATGTCTCCTCTCTGATAGTTGGAGAATGCGTGAAACTATTTCAGGTTGTCATTACCTAACCTTCAGTAGACTTCTCTCAAGGGTTAGAGTAGAAAGAATATAATTTAGATCCATACTGCCGCCTACAGAGGCAGTTGCTCACTGCATCTGTCTCACACTAAACTGGGCCTGCTTCTGGGAAAGGTGGGACTTGTACAAGTCGGACGGGTTGCACCTGAACCAGAGCGGGACAAATATCCTTGCGGGGACGTTTGCTAGCACGGTTGGGGGGGGTTTAAACTAACTTGGCAGGGGGATGGGATACAGAGGGGAGCTGAAATAGGGGGTGATGTGCTGCCAATTATAGAGGAAAAAAACAAGTCAGCTTGGTAGACAGGGCAAACATATAAGGGCAAGGCTGGATGGCATCTATTTTAATGCAAGGAGTCTTGCAAATAAGGTGGATGAACTGAAGGTGTTGATAAACACATGGGAGTATGATATTGTTGCTATCACGGAGACATGGTTGAGGGAGGGGCAAGACTGGCAGCTCAATATTCCGGGGTACAGAATCTTCAGGCGAGACAGAGGGGGAGGTATAAGAGGAGGGGGTGTCGCAATATTAATTAAGGAGTCAATTACTGCAGTAAGGAGGGATGATATATTAGCAGGTTCCTCTAATGAGGCCATATGGGTGGAGCTTAAAAACAAAAAGGGGGCAAGCACTTTGCTGGGAGTGTACTATAGGCCTCCAAACAGTCAGGGGGAGATAGAGGAACAGATATGTAGGCAAATCTCAGAGAAATGTGCAAATAATAGGGTAATAATAATGGGGGATTTCAACTTCCCCAATATTAACTGGGATAGTCAGAGTGTGAAAGGCTCAGAGGGTGTAGAATTCTTAAAGTGCATCCAGGAGAGCTTTTTGAGCCAGCATGTAGAAAGTCCTACAAGAGAGGGGGCGGTACTGGACCTAATTCTAGGGAATGTGGCCGGCCAAGTGGAAAAAGTGCTAGTAGGTGAGCACTTTGGTGACAGTGACCATAATATGGTGAGATTTAAGGTGGTCATGGAAAAGGACAGGGATGGGCCGGAAATAAAGGTTCTAAATTGGGGGAAGGCCGATTTTAATAGGATAAGGCAGGATCTGGCCAAAATGGACTGGGATCAGCTACTTGTAGGAAAATCCGCATCGGAGCAATGGGAGGCTTTCAGAAGGGAGATTGAGATCATACAATGGCAACATGTTCCCGTAAAGGTCAAGGGTGGTTCCAAAAACCACAGGGAACCTTGGATGTCAGGGGATATACGAGAATGGATTAGGAAAAAAAGGAGGGCTTTTGGCAGATACAAAAGGCTAAAGACGGAGGAAGCCCTAGAGGAGTACAAAAAGTGCAGGGGGATACTTAAAAAAGAAATTAGGAGATCAAGGAGGGGCCATGAAATAACACTGGCGAGCAAAATAAAGGAAAATCCTAAGATGTTTTATAAGTATATTAAGGGTAAGAGGATAACTAGGGAAAAAATAGGGCCCATTAGGGACAAAAGTGGCAATGTGTGTGTGGAGCCGGAAGATGTAGGAGGGGTTCTAAATGAATTTTTTGCATCTGTTTTCACTATGGAGAAGGACGATGTAGACATAGAAATAGGGTGGGGGGACTGTGATATGCTCGAACATATTAACATCGAGAGGGAGGAGGTATTGGCGGTTTTAGCTGGCCTAAAAATGGATAAATCCCCAGGCCTGGATGAAATGTATCCCAGGCTGCTGTGTGAGGCAAAGGAAGAGATTGCGGGGGCTCTAACACATATATTCAGGACCTCTCTGGCCACAGGGGATGTGCCAGAGGACTGGAGAACCGCGAATGTAGTACCATTATTCAAGAAGGGAAGTAGGGAAAAACCGGGGAACTACAGGCCAGTGAGCCTAACATCAGTGGTAGGAAAATTATTGGAAAAAATTCTGAGGGACAAAATTTGTCTTCACTTGGAGAGGCAAGGATTAATCATGGATAGTCAACATGGCTTTGTCAAGGGAAGATCATGTCTGACTAATTTGATTGAATTTTTTTGAGGGGTTGACTAGGTGTGTGGATGAGGGTAACGCAGTGGATGTGGTATACATGGATTTCAGTAAGGCCTTCGATAAAGTCCCGCACAGGAGACTGGTCAAGAAGGTAAGAGCCCATGGAATCCAGGGTGCCTTGGCACATTGGATACAAAACTGGCTTAGTGGCAGAAGGTGATGGTCGAAGGTTGTTTTTGTGACTGGAAGCCTGTGGCCAGTGGGGTACCACAGGGATCGGTGCTGGGTCCCTTGCTGTTTGTGGTCTACATTAATGACTTGGATATGAATGTAAAAGGTATGATCAGTAAGTTCGCGGATGATACAAAAATTGGTAGGGTGGTAAATAGCGAGGAGGGTAGCCTCAGTCTGCAGGACGATATAGATGGGTTGGTCAGATGGGCGGAACAGTGGCAAATGGAATTTAACCCGGAAAAGTGCGAGGTGATGCACTTTGGGGGGACTAACAAGGCAAGGGAGTACACAATGAATGGTAAGACCCTAGGCAAGACGGAGGGTCAGAGGGATCTGGGTGTGCAAGTACACAGATCCCTGAAGGCGGCGGAACAGGTGGATAAGGTGGTAAAAAAGGCATATGGGATACTTGCCTTCATTAGCCGAGGCATTGAATATAAGAGCAAGGAGGTTATGATGGAGCTGTATAAAACACTGGTTAGGCCACAGCTGGAATACTGTGTGCAGTTCTGGTCGCCACACTACAGGAAGGATGTGATCGCGTTGGAGAGGGTGCAGAGGAGGTTCACCAGGATGTTACCAGGGCTGGAGCGCTTCAGCTATGAAGAGAGACTGGGCAGATTGGGTTTGTTTTCCTTGGAGCAGAGGAGGCTGAGGGGGGACATGATTGAGGTGTACAAAATTATGAGGGGCATAGATAGGATGGATGCTGAGGAGCTTTTTCCCTTAGTAGAAGGGTCAATAACTAGGGGGCATAGATTCAAGGTAAAGGGCGGGAGGTTTAGAGGGGATTTGAGAAAGAACTTTTTCACCCAGAGGGTGGTTGGAGTCTGGAACTCACTGCCTGAAAGGGTTGTGGAGGCAGGAACCCTCACAACATTTAAGAAGCATTTGGATGAGCACTTGAAATGCCATAGCATACAAGGCTACGGACCAAATGCTGGAATATGGGATTAGATTAGACAGGGCTTGACGGCCGGCGCGGACACGATGGGCCGAAGGGCCTCTATCCGTGCTGTATAACTCTATGACTTTATTACTTCATGCAGTCACTGGATGCAGGGTGTTTTATTCTGTAACATTCCTATTCTTTGGCTTGAGGAACATAACAGACCCATATATGAGCAAAAAATATACTTGATGTACACTCATTGAAAACTAGTAGAGGTTGCATAGTAGCTGGGTCTTTTCAAAGATGCTAAAAGACTGACTACAGTAGGGCAACCAAACAGGAATACTTCTCTCTTCAAAAGTCCACAATTTTGTATCTTACAATGGCAGTTCAACAGTGAGAAAAAAGTTCCAGCTAAATGTAAGAATGAATATATTTTTATTTGTAACTAAAAGACTAGCATGTAGAATGTAAACCATCCTTGTAAAATGAAGACAGTCTTGACTGTTTATGCCAGGGCGCCCATCGGATCCCAAGCTGGTAGCACTTTGGGTTCCTGCTCCATTACTTGCAGAATCTCCGCTGGTACATACTTCTTATCCACAACCACTTCAAAGACATAGTCAGCAAACCAATCATCTGATAAAACCAGGTAACCTTTTAAAAAAAAAAAAAGAAAAATGAATGAATCCTCTGTCAGGAGTAAAGAACTGAGACTTTAATACTGTTGTGGAAACAGCCATGGAAAAACAAAGACTATAGCGGATTCTTGAAAAATCTGTCATTCCTTTTCCAGATAGCATTTTTCAAAATGTAGACCATCGTGATTGTTCATTAATCCACTCTGAGTCCAAAGCTCCATTTATTTTTCACCACTATAAAGCCCATCTGTTTTTTTCTTGTAAGATTATAAAACTAGAATTATAATCAATTCCCTTCATTTAAGCAATGAATAAATTTGACAGGAAATTTAACAAATTTGCATTCTGATTCTTCTTTTTTAATGTATAAGGCATTGAAATCTTCAAAATAGTGGGGGGGGATTTTAATCTTTCATTTACCGTTGCCTCCTGCTGCCAGATTGCCGATTCTTTTTCTTGATTTATATATTTTTTCAGCTGACACGCCACTTGTCAATTGCATATTGACACTTTTTTTTTAAACTTAAGCAGGAACAAAATTAAATCCAAAGGGGCAGGATGATGACTGTGTCTTAGCACAGTAATTGTTAGCCACACTGTTAAAGGTGGTGGATTGTGAGTAAAGTTAGAGGTCCATCACTAGGAGGGGGATGCCAGCACCAGCAAATGAGGTACAGTCAGGGATTTGAGGACAAACAGTGTCACTGGAAGTATTGCTAAAATTCAAACTCAAAGTCTCACTCAGAAACCACTAAAAACACAACACAACTGATCAGTAAAAATAGACACAAGGAACCCCAAGTATAAACAATAGTGTGTGACATCAGAGATACATTACATAATTTATTCAGTACCTCAAGCATAAAGTTAGAGCAAATAATCTAGCAGATTTTGACAGAAGTGTGCACAACATAAAATTTTGATAAAAGGAGCTTCTATTAATTAACAAAATAATTTTCAATTCTGCAGAGATATCTCTAAAATCAATTCAAACAAATGATTAGCTGAGCAGCCATTTTAAAATAGGAAAATTGTTTTTATCACAGTCTACATCACAACATATTTGCAGTCCATTCTGTGACTAATTGTTTGTTATTTTAGTACTAGGGCAGGGTCAATATTTCTACACTACAGAGAAAATGTAATTCATTTTGTGAGTTTTTAAAAAAAAAGTTAAATAGTTTTCATCTGGAGTTGGCCTTCATTGTCAATTTCTATGTATGTTTGCCAAGAATTGAAAGCAGGACAAGTTGTGATAATGATTCTGAAGCCAGCATTCCTGCATCTGTTCCCTCAGATTAATCCTCCAGCTATGTAAACGGCACACACTTATTAGACAATAGGTGTCAGCTTTTACAGTGCAATGTGAACAAAATGCATTGTATATTGTTAAATAAAACCTTCCAGCTGAGTCATAAGTGAAAGTACGTTCAAGTTTATTCACACATAGCTACTACTGGACCACAAAAGGTGTCCAGAACAGTCTCAATGATGCTTGTGCAGCACACTCCATTTAATTACTGTAATTACATTTGTGTATTTTGCTATTTTTTTGTTAATTTGAAATACACTTGACTGCAAAGGGAATCTTTTCCAAGATGATACATTTTCAACACTTTGTTACAGCACCTGGTGAGAATCTGCTTCAATATATCCTTTATTGCTAATTAATTCAAACATTTTTTACAATAACTTCTCTGTATAAAACTGTAAAACCATATTTCTCAATTATGTCACTTATTTCTTTTTCATTCATTTTATGCTTGTGATTTTGTTGGGGTGAAAAATAGTTCAGAACCCACCCAGTCTTGAGCAAGGTTAGAGAGTGGTAGAAAACAAACTCCCCACAGGATCCTGGATATCCAGAATAGACTCCTGAAGAAGGTAGTTAATTGAGGAACAATCGGCACCTTTGAAAAGGAGCTGGACTGATATCTATTGAGGGGAACTTGGAGAAGGAAAGGAGTATACTCTAAAATAGGGGATTAATAGGTCATGCATGTGGGGAGTCCATGGTAGAATAATCAGGCATATGATGGAGAGGTCTTCATGAATGAAATAGCCTTTTGTCACTGGTGAAACGTGAGGTTTGAGCAGAAAAAGCGCATCCTTTTAAATGGAAAAGTTACCTGAAGTATCACACTGGCTCCGATTTTAACTTCAGGTGGCATCCCCGCTCGGGCCCCCCCCCCCGAGTTAAAATTACAGTCGGGTCTCAATCAGGTCATCGGGCCGCAACATGCACATGTAAAGAAGGACCCTGTTGGCTCCGGGCGCGTGTCCCTGCTGCCTGCTCAGGAGAGCAGGTTAAAATTGCAGATGTTGCGACCATGGCGGCTTTCGGACAGGTAAGAGCCAGGGCGACTTTAACTGCCCACCCACCCGGTTTCTGCTGAGCGAGTCGGGTAAAAAATTGCCCCCACTTAAGTGACTCTCAGCCATAATACTGTAATATTCTAATGCCAAAAGGGATGAGAAAAGCTGTGCTTTGTTTACCTTTACAGTGCCACTGCACTCAGTTTAAAGTGTCCAATTAAGACACTTTCCACATATTCGAGAAATTTTATAATATTCTTTCAAACTTGTGAAATAGCTTGGAACAAAATATTTGGTTGTTGCTATTTTAAGTCATGCTGCAAATTTAATTCTAAGACTTGATGGAAATAGCTGTTCGACTTTCTCCTTTGCTTCCAGTTTGAACCAGGATCCTGTCAAATGTATTTATGGAATGCTGAGTTCTTACACAAATTCCACAGTATTTGGATTTCCTCCATATTGAAATGAGATATCTTAATGTAAAACCATTTATCTACTGTCCAATGTACCCCCAACATACAAATAAACGAATCCTCAAACTAAACATCTGACTATCCACTGGTTAGGATCTTGCTTCTTTGTTATGTGGCAAATTAATGAACAAGAAATCATCAGCCTATGACAAATTAGTTTATAATTCGCAACTGTGATTTGTTCTGCTACTTTCAGTATGACATTACCGTAGACAATTGTATCAGGGTGCTTATGCAGTTAAGGGGTGATGCAAAAATTTTGGACATCAAAGCAACTTGGGGTACACAAACCGCATGGCATATTTCAACCTTTCTTATAATGGGTTGGAGATTTTCTTTGCCGCAGGCCAGTGTGGGGTAGTGGGAACAGTGTTAGTGCATTACTAGAGACGCTACCAACATGGTTTTCTCTGGCGTGGTGGCGCCATCCATTGCTGCCAATACCACCATGTCCCACTGCACAGATAAACTAGAGGGGTTCCTGTTAGTTTAACTTGTATACCTTCAATGCCAGTGAGGAAAAGCTTTCACTGTTACTACTTCTGATATTTTCAGAAAAAAAAGACTTTTGGATATTAGTTCATCAACGATGGACTGATCTTCCTCAAGGGTTGAATGTAGTTGAGCCTCCACATAGGAATGATAATAGGAACGATTATATCATCATCCAAAATACAATGGGGCAAAGAAGGGGAACCTTTTAAGAGTTACGTGTCATACAGGAGTCATATTGTTGTAATTAATAAGTAAATTACAATAGGTTAGAGATATATCCGAGAGGGGTGAGAATTGTGTGCGGCAACAGAACTACATTCATTCATTTTCTCTCCCAATATAAAATTAATATGGTCACAGGAGTACAACAAAGAGAGGTTGGAAGCTTCAATAATAAAGTGACCAACATGAAGTACCAAAGCTAGAAAAGCTTGCATTGTCAAATAAAGAAAAAAGACTTGCATTTATATAGCGCCTTTCACGACCACCAGACATTCCAAAATACTTTACAGCCAATGAAGTACTTTTTGAAGTGTAGTCACTGTTGTAATGTAGGAAGCACAGCAGCCAATTTGCACACAGCAAACTCCCACAAACAGCAATGTGATAATGACCAGATAATCTGTTTTTTAGTGATGTTGGTTGAGGGATAAATATTGACCAGTACACCGGGGATAACTCTCCTGCTCTTCTTCGCAATAGCGCCATGGGATCTTTTACGTCTGCCTGAGAGCGCAGACGGGGCCGCGGTTTAACGTCTCATCTGAAAGACGGCACCTCCGACAGTGCAGCATTGCCTCAGCACTGCACTGGTGTGTCAACCTAGATTTTTGTGCTCAAGTCCCTGGAGTGGGACTTGAACCCACAACCTTCTGACTCAGAGGCGAGAGTGCTACCAACTGTGATGTATATTATAGTTCTGTAAAAGCTTGTAGGCTACTTTATGTGCTACACTGTAGACAGTCTAGGGCATTGTTTAGTGTGCAGGCCCAAAAAGTAACTAAAACACAAGAGTGAGCATTGCTTTATTACCATGATGATAGAGCAGAAACCAGCTAAAAATTAATCTAATAAAACACATTCTAATATATAACAACAGAAAACGCTGGAAAAACTCAGCAGGCCAGGGCAGCATCCGTGGAGAGAGAAACAGAGTTAACGTTTCAGGTCGAAGACCCTTCGTCAGAACTGGACAAAAGCAGGAAATGGAACAGATTTTAAAGCAAGTTTAGGGGCTGGGAAAAGGGGGAGGGGATGAAAGAACAAAAGGGAAGGTCTGTGATAGTATAGAAAGCAGGAGAAGAAAAGAGGCATTAAGAGATATTCAAGGCAAGAGGAGATGGTAATGGGACAGGTTAAGAAACAAAGGATGGCTCTAGGTTTTGTGTGAATTGCACTGGCAGAGTGAAAGACAGCTGCCATGTGGGGAAAAAAAAGCACAAACAAAAAATGTGGATAAAAAAAGTGATAGGGGCCGAGGTTATGATCTGAAATTGTTGAACTCTATGTTGAGTCCAGAGGGCTGTAGAGTGCCTAATTTAAAGATGAGGTGCTGTTCCTCGAGCTTACGCTGAGCTTCCGTGGAACAATGCAAGAGGCCGAGGACGGCGAGGTCTGAGTGGGAATGGGGCGGTGAATTAAAGTGACAGGTGACCGGAAGCTCGGGGTCCCCCTTACAGACTGATACATTCTAATAAATAGTTGGCTTAATACTATTAATTGATGGATTTGATAACAACATCTTAGGTAGATGAAGCCAACAACTGTCCGAATTGGGGATAGTCCTTAGTTTTATCTACAATGGGTTAGTTTCAGAATAAAGGGTCAGCCATTTAGGACTGAGAGGAGGAGAAATTTCTTCACTCCGAGGGTGGTGAATCTTTAGAATTCTCTACTCCAGAGGGCTATGGAGGCTCAGTCGTTGAGTATATTCAAGACCGAGAGATCGATAGATTTTTGAATATTAAGGGAATCAAGGGATATGGGGATAGTGTAGGAAAGTGGATAGGGTAAAAGATCAGCCATGATCTTATTGAATGGTGGAGTAGGCTCGAAGGGCCGAATGGCCGACTCCTGCTCCTATTTCTTATGTTCTTATGGATGCTGAAGTTCTTTATTCATTAACACAAGATGACTGAACATTTGAGGAAGAATTTTTATTTTGCCGTTGAACAAGACCCTTTAAACTTTCCATCCCATGGGCAGCCATCACCTTCCCATCATGGATTGCAATGCACTAGCACTGAAGTATAATGTAACCTGAATTTTTTTTGTTGCTAACACAAAAGTACGCTGTAACTGACATGAATCTTGTCATTTATGTGGAAGTAATACTGGGTGGCCTGCTGGTGGCGCTGTCCAGGGAGAGTATAAATACTCGGGCATGGGCCCAGCTTGTGCAGGACATTCTTTAACAGGAACTAGTGAAGGACACAACTAGACCTCCATGTTGTAAAACAGTTGATTAAAGCTTTGTTTAACGCTTAGACCAAGTGCCTAGTAGTTTTCTTACATCAGTGACCTAGGTTTATGTCGTTAAATCAAATGAGTTCCCCTGGTCCTCCCCACTTGCCAGCAACTATTCTGCTCACAAGTTTGAGAACTTGATAAAGATCCAATATAGTACTTGGCAAGCCCTGTACTACAAAGGAATCTTTATACCCACTTAATCATCGAGAACTCAAAAGGTTTCTGCTGTCAAAAGGAGGAGAAGGAAACCAGAATTCTGAGAAACGTTTGTTCGGTTAACACCTAATTCAAACAATTGGCCTATCTCCAGTCATAAAATTACATCGCACAACCTGAAAGTTGCAACATATCTATATATATATTATATTCAATATCTTACATCTGCACACACAACTTTTACCATTATGAATTCCTATGTCTACATTTTATAATGGAGACTAATACAATAGCAAAATACTGCAGATGCTGAAAATCTGAAATAACAACAGAAAATGCTGGAAACACTCAGCAGGTCAGGCAACATCCATGGAGAGAGAAACAGAGTTAACTTTTCAGCATTTTGTGTTGTTAGTTTATAATGGAGACTGCCTGTTTAAACTTGTCACACTGCAATTCTACCCTCCCCTCAGTGCTGCAGAAGCACCACTGGTGGATGGGCATCATTATGTGACACGTTTACATGGCGGTTTCTATTATAAATGTGACCATGAGGTTTTATAATAAGCATACAAAATCTATGGCCTAGAAATTCAGTATCGCCACGTTTGGGGCGTTATAGTCGAGCGGGCGCGAAATTTAGCGCCCGGCGCAAATTATCACTACCTTCAGCGAAATTGACCTGCTTTGCCCCAAGAGGTGCTTGGAGCACTAAAGCAGGCGCTGCAAGACTGTCCTAAGGCGCTAAGCCGGAGAAGCGAGGCGCTACCACCGAGGGCAGGTACAGTGCAGGTGCGGCCAGTTAGCGATTGCAGGCGCGGCCAGTTAGCGATTGCAGGCAGACACGCTGGCGCCGGTCAGCTCTTAAAGGGGGAGGGTTGATTTGGATTGCAGCCACGCCCTGCACATTGGAGCCCTGATTCTCGGCCTGGACAGACCTGCTGCCACATTCTAACGCCTAGGACCATGGAGAGGGCCAGGGAGCGAGCACAGCGGTTCAGTGAGGGGGCCCTGCAGGTTCTGGTTGGCGCAGTGGAGTGCAGGCGATCTATCCTGTTTCCAGACAGTAGCAGGAGGCCGCTGCCCACCGACTACCGCAAAGCTTGGAGGGAGGTGGCTCACAGAGTGACCTCCAGCAGCATGGTACCTAGGACAATGCAGGAAGAAGTTCAACGACCTCACTCGGGTTGTCAGGGTGAGTACCCTTTTCAGTATCCTCTTCATCCCTGCATGTGCACCTCACTTTATGGCCAAAGGGTCCTGAAAGCCCTCATCCAACACTTATGGGGCTTTCATGAAACTCACATGCACATTCACCACTTTACACACTAAGGGCTATTCAACCATGGGAGGCAGTGCAGCCAAGATCAGGGCTTCACACTGTACTCAGAGCCCGTCCTTTCTCTTGCAGGGCAAGCTGGCCCACAATAGGAGGCAGCAGCAACGGACCGGGGGTGGCCGGCCTCACCTTAAAGACCTCAGCGATCTGGAGCAGCGAGTCCAGCGCATTATGGCAGGCCGGCTGATTGGCCCCGTCGCCACTGGAGATGCCGACCCCGTTCTGGACAGCAATGGTAAGGTCATCACCTTTTCACCTCTCTCCTTCCACTTGTGCCTCACACCAGCATCCTTTGCCACTATCGAACCAATACAGTGCATTGCAGCACTCATGCCTCCCTCACCGCCGCCCTGTCCTCACGCTAAAGCAACTCTTGTACCTCCCTGCTTTCAGATGGTGAATCGCCAGGTGAGGAGGTGGGCCCTCAAGCTGCCACTGTGAGTGATTCTGAAAGCGAGAAGGAAGAGGAAGGCGAGAAGGAAGAGGAAGCCGGACCATCAGTGCCACCCTCAGCTGAGGCAGCCCATGGCCATAATGGGGACACGTCTTCCCTGGAGGGGAGCGGGGGGGGGCGGGGGGGAAGGGAAGGGTCTGAGGAGGGTGAAGCTCCGGGGCCCAGCGGGCTGCAGCAACGCGGGGACCTTCTCTGGCCTCCAGTCCTGCTACAGTGAGCGCAGAAGAAGTGCGGCTCCTTACTGAAATGGGCGTCCAGGCGGAGCAGAGGCACGCTGAGCTCATGGCTGCAGTGGCAAGGATGCCCGACTCCATTGAGTCACTGGCAAGCAGTGTCCAGGACTTCGGTGCAGCACTGGCAAGGAGTCTGCAGGACTTCGGTGCAGCACAGGCGGCTTCCACGCAAGTGCTTAGTCGTGCCATGCAGTCAGTGGCTGGTCTGATGCAGACACAGATTGAGGCCACACGAGCACTGACTGCTGCCACCCTCGCTGCATCAGGCACGAATCGCCGGGGCCCTCGCCACGCCGCAGAAGGCCAGCAGTCTGTGCTTCAGCAGATTGCTCCGCATGCTGCAGTGCTGCCCCGTGGGAGTGCCAGTGTGTCGTCCGACCAGGGAGTGCCTGTCCTGTGTCAGGATGGCAGCATTCCTGCTGCCAACACTGTCACTCCTCCACTGCAGCTGCCACCACCCGTAGGACAGACTGCTGCCGCCCATGCAGAGTTGGAACAGTCAGCAGCCGGGCCCTCCAGGCCCAGAGCTGGTCCAGGCCGTCCCCCAAGGGCATCTGCCGACTCAGTTTCTGGCACTCAGCAGCCTTCCTGCAGCCACTGGGGTCCCATTGCGGAGGAGCTGCAGGGTGGGAAGGGGCCAATCTCGCAAGCGAAGCAGATCACCCTCGCAGGCCAAAAGTAGGAGGTGTGGCAAAATGCTGTTAATTTTTTTAGTGAAGGCCGAGGATCGTGGTCATTTTTTGTTAACTCTTTTGTTCATTGTCTCCAGGTTGTGAGAGCCAGTTATGTGCCTGACTGCTTTTTTTGGGGTTTCTCTGTATTACTTTGTCATGCGGGAAGGGCACACAGTTTGTTAAATAAATAATTGTCTTTATTCAGATTGTGCATGATTGCTCTTTGAACTATTTGTTGCCTTGACTGGCTCAGGGTTTGCGGAACGGTTCCATTCATGTTCTTTCAATGGCACAAGCCATTCCCTCAGAGGGGGCCTAGAACTGACTTGCAATAATCCGCCGACGGACGGCCCTTGCACTTTGTGCCTCCCTCCCGTCTTGGTGCTCCTCCTCCTCCTCCTCCTCTGCTGGTGCTCCAATGTCTGCTGGCAGTGGCTGAGTCCTGAGGATAGCCAGGTTATGCAGCATGCAGCACACTACAACGAAATGGGAGACTCGCTCAGGCGAGTACTAAAGGGCTCCCCCGGAATGGTCCAGACAGCGGAACCATTGCTTTAGCACGCTGATTGTGTGCTCAATGATGTTCCTGGTCGCTTGATGGCTGTCATTGTATCGTTCTTCAGCAGGGGTGCTGGGCGCATGGAGCGGGGTCATCAGCCAGGTGCACAGAGGATAGCCCTTGTCCCCGAGAAGCCAGCCTCCTGGGTGAGCTGGGGCTTCGAAAAGGTCTGCCACAGAAGTCTGGCGCAGGATGAAGGCGTCGTGGCTGCTGCCTGGAAAGCGGGCATTGACAGCTAGTATCAGTTGTCTGTGGTCACACACCAACTGCACGTTCAACGAATGGAACCCCTTCCGGTTGCGGTAATCCTCGGCATTCTCGAGGCGCCCGCAAAGCCACATGCGTGCAGTCAATGGCGCCCTGGACCATGGGGAAGCCCGCTATTCTTGCAAATCCCATTGCGCGTTCTTGCTGCTTGTCCAGGGTCATGGGAAAGGAAATGTACGGACGTCACCTTTTGAAGAGGGCATTCGTGACTTGGCGGATGCAGCAATGCACCGCAAACTGGGAGACATTGGCAATGTCCCCAGTAGCGGATTGGAAGGAGCCGGTGGCATAGAAGTTGAGAGCCACTGTCATCTTCACTGCCACCGACAGAGACATCCTGCTCCTCAGCTGAGGCTGCAGATCTGTCTGAAGCAGGTGGCAGAGCTCAGGTGACCACCTCCCTGCTGAATCGAAGCCTCCGAATACACTGCTCCTCAGACATGTTGCGGTAGGAGAACTGCTGGCGGAATACCCTGGGAGGGTAAGGTCTCCTGTGCCGACGCCTGTTGGCCCTCCTCCGTCTGGCCATGATTGGCACTCTCTCGGCGTCTCTGAGCCCTCTCAATGCAATGGAGAAACCCGACGTTTCCACCCATTGCAGCCCCCATAATATGTGGCTACTCAAGGCTATGGCACTGAAAAATCAATCCAACTGCAAAGTTCTGGGCTGAAGCCAGAAGTACCTGTGCGAGCGCTGACTCAATGCAGAAAGCTCTCTCCCTTTGTCTCTCTGCAAATCTCTCTCTCTCTCACAGAAGGAGTGGTCCAAAATGGCTACCACTAAGAAGCCAGGAAGAGCCCCCTTTAAATAACGCCCCCCCAGCCCCACAGCGACTGGGAACCGTTCCAGTCAACCAGTCGCTGGGAGCGCCAGACGGAAAGGGGGGGCGCCACTGAAGTTCCGGTTCGGGGCGCCCCAAGGGCGTTGCACCATGAAATGACGTCAGGATCTGCGCGCGCAGCTGAGTGGGCGTTGTGGTTTTGCGCCGCCGCTAAATGTCCACTCAATTTCGCGAGAGGCGCAGGTCTCGCCGCGCCCGGGCGCTAGCCGCTTCACGCCCCACTTATCGCCCTCTTAAGGCGCTAACGGCTGGCACTAACAACTGAATTTCTCCCCCTATGACTTTAAAAGGGGAACTAAATTGTGTCTGAACACCCAGGTCTAATAATGCCCCGCCTTCACTTTCCACTTTACCTGAAGACTGCACTTGGTCCTGACTCCTGATACGCAATGCCATGAGAGACTGACTAGTGGTATATTAAAATTTTTATGTCTGCATGCACTTCCCGTTATAAATTCCTATGTCCATATTTATAATGTAAACTAGCTATGTAAACTTGTCATGCTGTAATTATACCCTCTGTCATTGGAAGCATTACAGTGCCACCAAAGGCAGAAGGTGTAAATTATAGCACAACAAGTTAACAAATGTGGACATTGTAATTTATAATGGAAATATAACAATAATAAAGACACAAGGTGTAACTCTAAAATGGGGAGTGAATTATGACTGCATACCCTGGCCCAATTATCCCCACCCTCTAATCTCTTATCACCTGAAGACTACACTTGGTCCTGAATCGCCATGCACAATGCCACGGCAGATTGACTAGCCTTCACAAAAATCACAAGATACTTATGGATGAGTAAGGCCATTTGGCTCATCCTAATTCAGCTGCCGATAATGAACCTATATACTTCCCATTGCTGCATTTAATTGTTTAACTGATCCTAGGATATTTGTCCCTAACACTTTGCCCAGAAGTCCATTTCAAGGGCTGACTCTGCACAATGAAGAGCTTCCTGATATCCGTCCTAAAGTTACCGTTACTAGTTTGATTCTGTGTCCCTTTGTCTTACTCCCACGGTTTAATCGATCCTTTATCGTCGTTGGGTCAAAATCCTGGAACTCCCTCCCTAACAGCACTGTGGGAGTACCTTCACCACACAGACTGCTGTGGTTCAAGGCGGCGACTCACCACCACCTTCTCAAGGGCAATTAGGGATGGGCAATAAATGCTGGCCTTGCCAGCAATGCCCACATCCTATAAACGAATAAAAAAACTTAAAAAAAGTATTTACTGTTATATACCTCTACAAGATCACCTCCCAGACTCTTACTATCCAGGGTGAAAAGCCCATGTCTCTCCTGTTTTTCCCTTATAACTCAGACCCCTAATATTAGGGATCAGCCTTATGGTTCTTCTCCGAAATGCTGCCAGCACTTGAATATCTTCCTTGTTTCTCAGTGACCAGAACTTCACACAGTACTCACGGTTCAGTCTAACCGGAGTGCTGTTCAGTTTGATCACGACCTCCTTTGACTTGTATTCTACTGTTTTGGCTATGTAGTTCAACATTCTATAGTCTTAGTGTGAAATTTTCTATAGTACCGCACGAGCAGGGCTCACACGGGTAATCTGAGATTTTACAGAATGGTAAATATTTGAAAAAGCATCCAAAATCATTTGTACTTTTAAAGAACTGTTACCACTCGAAAAGTTAATTATAAACACACCCTTAAATGAGAATCGGCTTGTTTAACTGCTCTACATTGTGAAGTGGTTCTGAATCGTGCTCGTTCCAAGTAATGTCATTGTCCTGCCATCTCCACCGCCAACTGGTTTCAGATCCCCCTGTGCATTCATGTAAAGGGATAAACAGCTACCCAGCTGTGTGAACCGAGGCCCTACTCTCTTCCCACATGGCCACAACAAGACTTTGACTTCTTCACGTGAAAGACAACTTTCAATCAGAGTGGTTGCAATACAAGTTTATACCAGAAATCAAATTCAGTGAATGTCCAAACATTAGTGACCCAAACAGAACTCAATCTCCCCTACCAGTTACAGACACCTATTTACTTAGCATCCTGCAAAGCATGGCATATTGCACTGTTGACAGTGGGCAAGGACTTTGCTAGCTATTTAATACCTTTTACTGAAAGTAATAAATGAAAGAAATTTGCACCATGCCGGTTAGGCTAGCTGTGATATAGGCATGGTTTAAATATGTTGGGTTCCGTTGACTTGTTTAATTATTTTTCATTAGAGACTTTTGACTGGCATATTAGAGAGTAAAGCTAAGTCCTGGACTGAAACAAAAGTATATGTAGCATCTTGGGGCTTTCGAATAAGTTTAATTCCTGGAATAGCCAGCAAAACTGCTTTAAAAACATTTATCAGATGCTAACAATCGGCCACAGAGATACTTTTGCGGTATAGCAGGATGTGCTGCAATGCAAACTTTTCCTACACAGTTTATAGATTTTGATTTTTCTTAATAAATGTACAAGAAAACAAATGGTGATGCAACTGTAATTGCCCACTCCTCTACAAACAGTGCACAATGGCAAGAAGCTCTCTTTTAAGAAACTTCACCAATGGGGCAAAACTCAACCAATTCCATTAAGATCTGTGGGATTTGGACAAATTGCATTGGGCTGTGTAAATCTTCAGAGATATTCAGCTTAAAAGCGGTGGGCCAATAAAACTGGCTGAAGACCATGCGGTTAGGTAACGCAAAAATTTCACATTCTTACAAAACACTGCAATATTATGAGCTAGATCTCGGTCTCCTTCCTCATTGTGCATGTGCACCTACTATATATGTTACAACATTATTGCCAGCTGGAATTAAATGACAAACTAGTCCCTACTGATCGTGCCAAATTGAATGTACCTTGGGTCTCAGGATTTTGTCAGATTCTGTTAACAAGTTACAATGCAAATTCACTATTGCAATATTTCAATATGACAAAACGTTAACTCGGTAGATCAGCGTGTTTCACTGACATTTTAGATCCACAAACCAAAACTCATCTTTCTCAAGAGCCACTTTCAGGAATGCTCTAACATTATGTCAAGGAGTAATGAGACATGAGCCAGTACTTGTACAGACACAGTGGGGGTGATTTTGCCAATGGGGGGCTTTGAGGCGGGACTCCCACTTGTCAGGTTTCAGTCCCGCCTCCATCAACTTCTGGCCAACCCACGCTATTTTCCCTTGATTGACTTAAGGGAAAGCCGATTGCAGAGCACGTCAATGTATGACGTTTCAGCTGTCAGAAACTTTTGACAGATGAATTGTCATCGTTTGACAGCTCTGTGAAGCTGTCAAACACTGATATTCTCTGCAGTTTGATGAGGTCTAGAATACAAGACCCCATCAAACTTCTTTCTTTTACAGAAATGAGATGGTTGTTGCATCTGTGAATGCAACGGCCACCTGTCAATCCCAACGCGGAGGTCCGAGACTCTCCGCATACAAACCAACTGAAGCCTGCAGGAAGAAACAAAGGTAAGTACACTTTTAATAAGACTTTGCACTTACTTCAGATACTCACCTCTACACTCTTGCACCCATCACTTACCTTCACAGCGCACTTTTGCACCCCCCGACCTCCGCAGACCCAGTACTCGCTGAGCTGAGCTGGCGGGTTTCGGAGCCTTTGGGAAGCCCGCATTTGTGAGGGCAAAAAGGGGATAATCCTATTTTCTGCCTGTTAACAGGCAGTTAAAACTATAGGTCTTGTAAATTTTCATACAGCCCATTCAGATGCTAAAATAACCCCAGATCTTAAAAGCATTCCTTTTCTTTCTTGCATTGGATATTCGGAGAGAGAGAGAGAGAAAGAGAAAGAGAGAGAAACAATGCAGAGTTCCAGCTCTGATAATATCCCACAGCCAAGAGCTCCATCAATGAAGGCCAAGTGGCATGTGGGAGTCGCAGGTCTGGTAAGTCTTACAGCTTTAAAGGGCAGGGTGGGACGGGGGGCACTCGAGGCCCTAGGCTCCATCAGAACGGCAACTGATTATATTGGAAAATTACAATCAATTGTTTTTTTTAGACTGTTGAATCGTCCTGTGGCATGACACATATTTGAACAGGTTCCAAATGATGTATCCAGATGTTTCATAATGCAACATAAAGATCTACTTGCACGCTAGTCTCCACAAGCTTAATGGACACAGAAGCGCTCCCAAACCCAGCATCTGCCAGCCAGTGATTGTGATTGATGGGCTTTCTCCTAGTTCTGCCAACATGAAATGTCCCGAGGCCTGAAAAGGAAGTCCTTTAGCTTACAAGGTTATTTACTATTTTATGTTTATATTTCTAAGCGGAACTTATGCCCTCCTTTTCCTAAAAAACAGGATGCCAGCGAGCAATCAGGCAGTTTTGGAACTGAAACAAGGAATAGATTCCAAAATTGCAATTAAACCACCAATGGGGAGACAGGCGCCTCTTTTCCTGGTCCCAAAGGGCTGGAGCTACATTAACGAGTAACAAACCATAGGCAGTACATATTTCTACTCTTTAAAAATTCGTCTGATAGAATCAGTTGAATTTGCTGATGCCTAAATTAAAGGCCTAGATTTTTCTGCCCATTGCTATGAATGGGTGAACTTTGAACTTTGTACGATGCCCCAATCTGAAACAATCCATTCTTTATCTTTCAAAATATTAAGGGGGAAAAATTCGTTTGGTTTGCCCTAAGAGGGCGCTAACGGGATGCAAAGCAACTAGTGCCCGGGTGCGGCGCCGCCAACGCCTCCCGCGAAATTCAGCGGGAGGTTAGTGGCAGTGGTAACCGTTAAGCCTCCCGCGGCGCTGCGTCGCCGGAGATGACGTCATCGCCGTGCGCAGCGCCCCGGCCGCGATCTTCTGTAGCGCCCCCCCGACTTACCGCCGGACGCTATGTCCGACGGGGTCAGGGGGGTCTACCTGCGGCTAGGGCGGCACTAATTAAAGGCGAGGTGCTGGGCGGTCATTTTTGTTGCTGGTCGCCTGCCAGCTCCTGCCACTGTTGCCGTCCCTGGCCTCCTGACCAGCCCCCCCTCCGCGGAGTGCCGGCTGCGCTCTGTGAGCCCGGCCCTTCTCTTGCGCACCGGGCTTTTTGTCGGCGTTCCAATTCCTGGTGGTCCAGCTGGGCCCCGGGTCGCTCTGCGCAAGGCCCCGCCCCTTTAAGAAGGGGAGGAAGGCCTGCATTACCGCGGCACGTAGCGCCGCGATATTCACACGCAGCGCCCCAAGAGGGAAGCAGAGCGCTTCCAGTAGCGCCCTCCTTCTCTCTTGGGGCGGTACCGATGAATTTCGGCCGCAACTCAATTTTTCTTCCTAACTATCTGGAAACAAGTTCTATTATCAATCACAAATCATGTTACTGCAACCTAATTATTAACCGATTATGACAGCTTAATGGGATACTTGGCTTTGTAAATAGGGGCATTGACTACAAAAACAAGGAAGTCATTTTAAACCTCTACAAATCACTGGTTAGGCCTCAGTTGGAGTATTGTGTACAATTCTGGGAATCACACTTTAGGAAGGATGTCGAGGCATTGGAGAGGGTACAGAGGAGGTTTACCAGGATGATACCAGCGACGAGGAACTTCAGTTATGTCGAGAGATTGGAGAAGTTGGGATTGTTCTCCTTAGAGCAGAGAAGGTTAAGGGGAGGCCTAATAGAGGTATTCAAAATGATGAGGGGTTTTGATAGAGTAAGTAGGAAGAAACTGTTTCCTCTGGCAAGTGGGAAGGTAACCAGAATCATAGATTCAAAATAATTGGCAAGAGAACTAGAAGGTAAGTGAGGAGATATTTCTTCACAGAGGGTTGTTAAGATCTGGAATGCACTACCTGAAAGGTTGGTGGTATCAGATTTCATAAGACCTTTCAAAAGGCAATTGGTAATGTACTTGAAGAGGACGAATTTGCAGGGTTATGGGGAAGAAGCTGGGGTGTGGGACTAAATTGGACAGCTCGTTCAAAGAGCCGGCATAGGCACGACAGGCTGAATGCACTCCTTCTGTGTTATAAGATTCTATGATTCACTCACCAATACGACGTGATTGAGAAGGTGTTGAAATAATATGAGGGAAAATATTGGCTAAACATCAGGAGGACTCAGTGTTTCTCATTGAATAGTAGCATCGGAACCCGATAAGATCCAGCCAGACAACTAGAACAGGCATAACAACAGAAAATGCTGGAAAAACTCAGCAGGCCAGGCAACATCCGTGGAGAGAAAAAAGAGTCGACGTTTCGGGTCGAACCCTTTTTCAAAACGGTTCACCCGAAACGTTGACTCTATTTTCTCTCCACGGATGTTGCCTGGCCTGCTGAGTTTTTCCAGCATTTTCTGTTGTTATTTCGGATTTCCAGCATCGGCAGTATTTTGCTATCGAACTAGAATAGGCAGATGGAATGTCGGTTCAAGGTCTCATAAAATGACAGCAGCTCTATGCAGCACCCCCTTAGTGCTGTACTGAAGCTTCAGCCTAAATGACATTCTCAAATCCTGGAATGGGACTTGATTGCACAAGTTTTTGATTTGAGAGGCATGAGCTATCAATTGGACCAAACAGAAGTCACAAGTGCACTCCAGAACAATGAGGGTAGGAATGCCTCAAACAGAATCCTATTCACCACCCGCAGAATAACCACTTCAAGGCAATTCAGTGATTACTAATGCTGTTCTAGATCATTTCCATTACTTCTCTCTTGCCTAAAGTAGCTTTTAGGAACTCAGCATGAGGCCGTTTCATGTTATATCAGTTGTATTTGCCACTCTTTGCTATCCCTTAATGCTGGTCTATATAGGGTAGAAATTACAGTTGGTCACATTTAAGCTGCTCGTACCAAATTCATCTCTCCACTCGAAGACATAAACTAGTTAATGTCTTCATTATGATTGTAATTAGTATTTTGCCATTGTTTAATTTTAATGAATCCTTTGGGTACTACATAGTTTTTGCAAATTTCAAACAACTTACATTTTCTGCAATGAGGCACCAGAGAAAATGACTTTTTTTTAAAGTTTACTTAAGAAGTGGAATTAAGATTTCCATCTCCCAAGACAGGCATCTTTGTGTCTTTTCTAAGTAAGACTGCCAATTAGTGCCGAATTAAGGCAGGAATGTCTAATCTTTTGGAGTCGAGGGCAGATGTGTGCGCCATAACTACTGAGTGGACTGTGTACACTTAAACTATTTTAGAGTCTGGCAGAGTCATGATTAAACACCACATCCAACTCCCAATCTCTGACATTTCTTGGACCAAGCCATTTCCAGTCGAGTTTAAAACTCCTGGTTTAAAAAGAAAAGCTTCAAAATAATAAAAAGATTGCACCAATGCAAGAAAGGATTGATCAGTTGATATTCTTTGTCAATCTATCCTGTTTCTAAACCAGTGTAAGTGACTGGCTGAGTTTTTAGCTTGCCAGCTGTGAGCACATATTGTCCAGAGATGGGTTACCTCTTGCTGTTCAAGTGAGGGTAAAGTAGGCCAGGATGATGCAAGGCATTTCAGTGTATCTCTCAGAGTATTTACAGTACTCATAAGTACCCAGTGAGACAAAGTTGGCTTTTTATAATTGCCCATTGCAATTTGCACATTTAGGAAAAGACGGTGTCAGTTTCATTCTCGATTCTTCGGACTTACTGTCAGGCTAGTCATTTCCCATTACTAGTGCAAGTAGGTTTATCTCTTTAACCTAAATAAATATGAGTAAAGAGCTGTGGGGTCGGAGGGGGGGACTGAAAATCTCCTCTTTCTTTTCACTATTTAGTTTACTGGACTACTGGTACCGTGATACCAGCCGGCACCGTGAAACATATTTATTTTGCCGGTTTGTCTTGGGGGTGGGAGTGGGGGGGGGGGGGGTGGGGAGGAGAGGGAGGGCAGGGGGAGTATGGTCCTCCTCTGCATTTTTTTTTAAATGATCAGCAAGCAATAGGGTTAAGAACATAAGAAATAGGAGCAGGAGTAGGCCATACGGCCCCTCAAGCCTGCTCCGCCATTCAATAAGATCATGGCTGATCATCGACCTCAACTCCACTTTCCAGCCCAATCTCCATATCCGTTGATTCCCCTAGAGTCCAAAAGTCTATCTATCTCAGCCTCGAATATACTCTATGGACTGGATTTTGTCAATGGGGAGCTTTTGGAGGCGGGACTCCCACTTTTTTGAGTTGTGGTCCCGCCTCCATCGACTTGTGGCCATTCCACGCTATTTTCCCTTGATTGATCTTGTTAAGTCCGCCCAGCTGGCTCAGCAGGCCAATTAAGGGACACCTGGTTACTGGTGACGTCAGCGATTGACATTTCATCTGTCAAGAGCTTTTGATAGATGAAAAATCAGCGTTTGACAGCTCTGTGAAGCTGTCAAACACAGACAATCTGTCTTCTAACTTGAGTCCTTCTACTCAGACTCAGTTAGCGAGCTCTCCAGACCAGAAAGCAGAGGCTGCAGCTTTTGACAGTTCAGCGGCCATTCTGCTTTCTGTGCCGGTGAGCTGAGGGACTGCCGAGAACTGAAGGAAGGAAGCCTGCAGGAGAAAGTGAAGGTAAGTAAAACTTATTAAAACACTTTACACTTACCTCACACGCTTACCTCTGCACACATGCACCCATCACTCACCTGCACAACGGACATCTCGACTCCTCCAACCCCTGCAGACCCACGGTCCGCCTCGCTAACTTGGCGTGGTTCGGAGCAGTCGGGAAGCCCACACTTCAGGGCTAAAAATAGGGATTAGGCAAAAAACTGCCTGTTAATTACCTGTTAACAGGCAGTTAATTGGCACTAATCCCCTTCCCGCCTCGGGGAGGCGGCTCCCAGCACAGGTCGGGTACCCGCTTCCTGGGACATTGGCACGGAGGCGGGTTGGGGGCAGGATGGGTTCCTGCCCCCCGATTCTGCAATTTTCCCACCACTCCCGCCTCCACGGGGCTTGGAAAATCGAGCCCAAAGACTCAGCATCCACAGCCCTCTGGGGCAGAGAATTCCAAAGATTCACAACCCTCTGAGTGAAGAAATTCCTCCTCATCTAGATCTTAAAATGGCCGACCCCTTATCCTGAGACTATGCCCCCCTAGTTCTAGACACTCCAGCCAGGGGAAACAACCTCTCAGCATCTACCCTGTCAATGTTAGAGGAAGAAGGGTGGGAGGAGGCTCGTGTGGAGCATACACACCGGCACGGACCAGTTTGGGCCGAATGGCCTGTATCTGTGCGGTACATCCTATGTAAAACGTAAGAAGTTTTTCCTGTCCCTATTGACCTTGCTGCCAAACACTCCTGCTTTGCTGAAACTCCAAATGGCCATGCTCCCAGTTTGGTTAACTGAGGCTTCGGATTGGTTTTAGGGCTAGTGCTAGATAGAATTGCCACAACAAGGGAGAATATGTTACAGGAGCCAATATATTTTATGAAATTCACCTTGATGCCACCAGCATTGTTACTCTCCACTGCTGCTGCCTGTGCTGCTCCATGGAGTCAAAGGTAGAAGGGGAGGGGGATTAAAGATGCACATGGAGGGGGGAGGTTGGGGAAAGAGCTGCATTTAATTGGCTGTCCATCCTCCCTCTAACCTAAATCCTGAGGATACTGAACAGCTGTAATTTCATGATCAATTACTAGGAAATTCTGGATAGCCATGGCATAAATGTCAAAAGTCATAGAAATTATAACAAAAAACATACAAATTCACAGACATGTTTTGTGGTAACAAAGCTATCTTTGTTTTGATATATATATATAGATATATATATATCTCTACCACCTGTGTTTTTTCTCCTCCGTCACTGGTCAAAGCCTTGCTCAGTTGGTAGTACTCTTGCCTCTGGGTCAGAACTCGGGAACACAAGCTGGGCCGATAATCCAGTGCAGTAATGAGAGAGAATGCTATATTGTCGGGAGGTACTGTCCTTCAGGTGAGACGTTAAACCAAGGTCCATCTGCCTATACCAATGGGTCAGGTGGTTGTTAAAGATCCTATTGCACTATTTAAAGAGCAGGGAGATTTTCTGGTATCGTGGCCAACATTCCCCTTAAACCAACTGAGCCCCTGGAATATATTGACCGCCGGCTGGTGCGGTGGGTGCTGACTCTCTGTCTGCCTTCAAGAGGGAGCTGGACCGGTTCTTGACTGGGGCAGAGATCTCATCATATAGAAGGCAAGTGTCTTTATAGACAACACTTAGTTCATGTGATCTCTTGAACTGGTTACAATCGTCTGAGGGGGGTCGGAGAGGAAATTTTGAAAGTATTTTTCCCCTTATTGGCCCTGGGTTTTATCTCTGTTTTTGCCTCTCCAAGGAGATCAGGGGCTCGATTTTAATAGCCCCAAAGAGGCGGGTCAGATGTGAAAATCGGAAGAAATGGCTTCAGACACCCTACCCGCCTCCATCCCGCCCCCACGTGATTTTTGAGAGTGTCGGGTCAGCTGCTTCCAAACTGACCCGACTCCAACCGGTGGGACAGGTAGTTAAGAGCCTGTGAACTGCCTTGATAATCCTATTTTGACAGAGGTTTCCCATTTTCGTGCCTCTGGCTCCTGTTTCCCGTCTTGTCAGAAACAGTCCAGCAGCAAGGAGACGGGTTGGTGGAGGACATGATCTGTAGTCATTATTGGTGCAGCACATTAAAAGCGCTCCTGTAACGTGGCTGGCATTCGAATGCAACAACTTTGTTGTTGGATGTTTGGGATAAGATTCTGCAAATCTACTGACCTTGTGACTGGTCAAGCTGACACACGTCTGCTGTTTGAACTGACTGGAATAATTTCAGGCCACTTTGAGTGTGCGCTTGCAAGCTTCTTGCCTCAACTGAAATCTATAACAATGGGATGGGAACCATTTACATCCTCTCATCCTGGTCGCCAGATTTGGAGGAAGAGCAGCGCGGCTTAGTGCTGCCGGATGAACAAGTGGCTCGGCACACAGTCTCCTTGGAGGAAGATGAAGAGGACGAGGAGGAGGATGAGTAGGAGGACGGGGAGTGACGCCTTGCGGGGCCGGATGCGGCCAATCCAGCAGCAGGCAACCACATTGATGGCAGTCAGGCAAGGGATGCACTCAGCCATGCCAGATTCGCATAAGCTTACGCTTCAACCACAGGTGGCTGGCACATGTAGATGAATATAAGTCCGACAGTCTCAAACCCCAGGCATCATCTGTCCAATAAACGGTGGTTTGCGCTCAGTGTCACCAGCAACATTCTACATGTAAATAACCCCGAGCCCTCACTCTTGAACTTCCATTTCCCAGAACACGAGGCCACACTTTAGGTGATCGCAGCAGATCATTAAACCTTTTCCCACACTGAACCCATGTGCACCTGCACACAGATCTCAAGCTCACCTCCTCAGCAATTTGCAGCCAAGCTGCCTTGGTTTGCTGAGGAGGCCTCCTCCTTCCGTTTCCAGGGAAGAGGACCTCCTGACGTCCTCTAACTCCCTCAACAAGAGCATGGAGGGAGCCCTCATTGAACCTGGCTGCAGCCTTAGTTATTGGGGCTGCCACTCCTACAGCTCCCAGCACCTTTCAGAGAAAAAAGCATTAAATATTACTAAGCCAATGATTGGAACACATCTGGCATCTTTTTCATTTCAGTCAGATAATAAAGTCATATCAAAAAATCATGAATCTCGTTCTGGAATAATATGACCAGCAATATCATTCATTAAATTTTGCTCAGAACAGATGCGGTCAACTCCCCTTTTAAGATAATAAAGCACAGCGCCATCCCAATGACATTTGTATGCAAAGGGGACATGGCCCGTATAAATTTTCAAACAAACAACACGTCATCAGGCGTGAGAAACTGACATCCTCCAAGCAATTGCCCGGAGGGACCCGCACGTCGGCCGTAACGAGGCCAATGAAGCAAAAATCGGAAGTGCTGGGAGGCGGCAGCCAGGTGTGGGTCCGAAAGCTGCCGAGCAGCGGGCCCGCCCTCAACCCGCCTCCGTTATTATAATCCATGCCCTACATGTCTACAGGGCATGGGGGTGGGTGGCAGGTAAGGCATGGTGTGGGGCAGGTTTGATGAACCAGCTGTCTCTTCCTGCTGGTCAATTTCGTACGTTGGTAATACTAACGTACGAAACGGATTATTCATCTGGTAGCTGCTTGTGGGATGTTGCTGCCATGGAATAATGACTGTCTTCACCTTCACAACAATTTACCACTCAAAGCAAAAAAGCAACTCATTGCAGGAAGACCTCTGGGATAATTTGTCATGATAAGGTACTATACAAGTATTCCTCCCCATTCTGGGTTTATCCATTCTCTGTACCTTTACTTCCCCTTTCTTACTCTTCAGCAAGAAAGCCCAGCATCTATCTCTCTCTAAATAAATCGACATCTGAGTTTAAAATAGTTAATTGGCAGATGAATTTTGGTTTTAAAAGGCAATATCAAGGAAACAGGATCAACACACCAAGACTTTCACACTGAATATGTGTTCTTGCAACATTCTACCAGCTCACTGATAACAAGCCATTGAACTTCTGATTTCCTTCAAGAAGGTTTTAATCTGTTGTGACTACAGAACAAATTAACTGCAAATAGGTGTTATTCAGACGAGGAAAGCAAACACACTTGTCGCCATCTGGAACTGCCACATCATATTTCTTTTTACTTGTGTAGGCTCTAGATTGATTTTTTTTGCTCTGTCAGTTTTCTCCCCTTGCTTCCCTCTCCTGAAGACAGATTCCTTGCTTGGGTTCAGTTCCCTTCGTGACAGTCACTCTTTGGTACCCTGCCCAACCGGTTATGATTCACACCCAAGTCTTGGCGTCAAACATCGGCAGACTGTTCGACTTCAGAGGGTTCACAGCCAAATTCAATCCTGTTCAATCCACACGTGTGGACATCCAGCAGTGATCAGGGTTAAGTTATCGAGATCAGAAAATCCGCCTGGTTTCCTCCTCAATAATCCAGGGACTGTGGGGGGGGGGGTGGGGCAACAGTAACACTCTTACAGCCACTTCTGTCAAGATAAGCTAATTTAACACAAACTGGGGAACTGTTTGGTCTGTACAGCTCTGTTACTGACTGGGTAAGCTTGCTGAGCCACGGAGAGCTACCCAAGATTAAAGCAAAAATCTACATTGCAGGTGGTATTTTGAGGCAAAGGGAATCTTGCCCAGATGGTGATCCAAGCACTTGCTTTCTTGGTCGGGATAAAAATACCATTTGCAATTAATGTGTGCTACAGCCACAACAGCCTGTGTCTTTCTTGCAGGAAACCAGGGGGGCTGGTTAAATGCTGGAAGCACATTTTTCAATGCCAAAGGATTTTTCTTCAGTGTAAAAGGCAACAATAATGTCCAGTGCCAGGAGAGTACACAAAAGGTGCTTAGTTACAACCTATTTAGTAAAAAGGTTAAGTCAATTTATACAATGGTCCAAAGCTTCACTTATGTACACAGCAATTGAAGGAGTCATGGCAATTAATGAAGGCAGTTAATGAACTGATGCATTAAAGAGGATTCTATAATAGCCGAGTGTGAAATGGTGGACTCTTCTTGTTACAGGCCTATTCAAAGTCAAGCATGTGCCCCCTTTTTAAAGGGGTACTACCAATAAAAAACGGTAACTTAACAAAAAAGTTTAAAGGAACCTTAACAAATGAGGTTAAAATGCTAAACCCGGCCGGGGGGGGGGCGAAGATGCACTCCAGTCCCTGCGGTGCCCACCGGTCGCGGAAGGCCTCAAGCGTGCCGGGGGACACCGCGTGCTCCAGGGACACCCGGGCATGTGTGAAATGGTTGTTTGGATTAGTTCATTTCCTCGATTTAATTAGCACTAATCCATCAACTGCAAGAACAGGTGTGTTCCATTGTGAAGATTGGTTACGGTTGGCATAGATCTGCAAAGTCTCCCTATTTTCCTGGACAGTCACCGCTGTATTTGTGACATCTGTTCCTGTTTGGTAATTGGAACATGTATGAAGTATTGTTGTAAAAACAGATTTGGAACATGTATGAAGTATTGTTGTAAAAACAGAAAATGCTGGAAACACTCAGCAGGTCAGGCAGCATCTGTGGAGAGAGAAACAGAATTAACGTTCGACCGGAAACGTTAACTCTGTTCCTCTCTCACTACAGATGCTGCCTGACCTGCAGGGTGTTTCCAGCATTTTCTGCTTTTATTTCAGATTTCCTGCATCCACATTTAAAAAAAAGTTTGTCCATCTTTATTTCAGGTTTGCCTTTTCCCCATATGAGAGCCCCAATCTTTGTTTTGCTCTCTCCAACATTTATAAAAAGTTAGAATTTTAAGAGCTTCCTTGTTCGCGGTCTGTGAGAATTCTACATTTTCATTGGCTGCTTAGGCAGGCTGTTAACGTCACAGTAGCTTGTCAAGGGGATCCCCACTACAGTCCATTAATTTGAACTGAATGTCGGAAAACCCAAAGTTCTTGACACAGGGATCGCTTTTCACCCTCCTGCACTATCCTTTTAAAGATGGCCATGAGCTGAACCTCTAGCTTACAGAGTGAGCAAAACCTTGCATCCCGAACACTTCCCTCCTTCCAATTTGGTTTTGTACCAATTCTTCACATGTCCTGAATTTTTTATAGTCGTTGATAATAAATACAGGAAACTTTGGTTTATCCAGAGGTTGTATGTCCAGAATACTCGATCTAATGGCAAAAATCAGGAGCCGTTTTCTATAAGTTTTTTTTAGTTCTCGTTCTTTTTTTTTTCCCCAGTCAGGCACTGCAAGGTCTGTAGCTATAGCAACAGCTTCAGCTAAAGACGCTTGCAGCTGCAGCCGACTCTTTAGAAGCTGTTGCTAAGCAACAGTGTTTGTTGTCAGATACGGAGATGAAAACCTCCGTATGCTTCAACATTAACTTTGTATGTCCGGCAGTTTTGATAGATCGGCAACCCGCCGGTCCCATCAGTGCCGGATATCACAAAGTTTCCTGTATTTGGATATGTTATAATTTTGGATTTGGAGTGTGTTAAACTCTCAAGACACAAACTCAAATGTTGGTGGCAAAGACACTAGTTACTGTAGTGCATTCTACAGAAATGATATCGAAAAGATGTTTTTATCTTTGACTCATTCCACAGAAAATGAGCACCTCCAGGATCTATTGTGCCTAAATTTGAAGGTATATCAGATCACTGAAGAGGATTAAAGTTTCCCGAACCTATTATTCCTTTCAATCCTATGCACAGTGGTGGTGCAATTGGCTAAAGTTTGATTTATTCAAGGATGTTTGTGAAAATATTGATTAAATTCACCAGCGATTTTTATCTGGAGCAGTCAAGTTTATTTACAACTTTGTTCATATTTCCTGTTCAGATTTGACGGCTGAACTCGTACAGGTGGTTTTTGAGAAGATGAAGTGGGTTGAATTTGCCATATGGAACCAAGAACTTAGTTCATCCAATTTACAAAAGACTCAACCAGAAGCTACTCTTAAAAGTAGCTGGCGAGCAAAATAAAGGAAAATCCGAAGATGTTTTATAAGTATATTAAGGGTAAAAGGATAACTAGGGAAAAAATAGGGCCCATTAGGGACAAAAGTGGCAATCTGTGTGTGGAGCCGGAAGATGTAGGAGGGGTTCTAAATGAATTTTTTGCATCTGTTTTCACTATGGAGAAGGACGATGTAGACATAGAAATAGGGCGGGGGGACTGTGATATGCTCGAACATATTAACATCGAGAGGGAGGAGGTATTGGCGGTTTTAGCTGGCCTAAAAATGGATAAATCCCCAGGCCCCGATGAAATGTACCCCAGGCTGCTGTGTGAGGCAAAGGAGGAGATTGCGGGGGCTCTAACACATATATTCAGGACCTCTCTGGCCACAGGGGATGTGCCAGAGGACTGGAGAACCGCTAATGTAGTACCATTATTCAAGAAGGGTAGTAGGGAAAAACCGGGGAACTACAGGCCAGTGAGCCTAACATCAGTGGTAGGAAAATTACTGGAAAAAATCCTGAGGGACAAAATTTGTCTCCACTTGGAGAGGCAAGGATTAATCAGGGATAGTCAACATGGCTTTGTCAAGGGAAGATCATGTCTGACTAATTTGATTGAATTTTTTGAGGGGGTGACTAGGTGTGTGGATGAGGGTAACGCAGTGGATGTGGTATACATGGATTTCAGTAAGGCCTTCGATAAAGTCCCGCACAGGAGACTGGTCAAGAAGGTAAGAGCCCATGGAATCCAGGGTGCCTTGGCACATTGGATACAAAACTGGCTTAGTGGCAGAAGGCAGAGGGTGATGGTCGAAGGTTGTTTTTGTGACTGGAAACCTGTGGCCAGTGGGGTACCACAGGGATCGGTGCTGGGTCCCTTGCTGTTTGTGGTCTACATTAATGACTTGGATATGAATGTAAAGGGTATGATCAGTAAATTCGCGGATGATACTAAAATTGGTAGGGTGGTAAATAGCGAGGAGGGTAGCCTCAGTCTGCAGAACGATATAGATGGGTTGGTCAGATGGGCGGAACAGTGGCAAATGGAATTTAACCCGGAAAAGTGCGAGGTGATGCACTTTGGGGGGTCTAACAAGGCAAGGGAATACACAATGAATGGTAAGACCCTAGGCAAGACGGAGGGTCAGAGGGATCTGGGTGTGCAGGTACACAGATCCCTGAAGGCGGCGGAACAGGTGGATAAGGTGGTAAAAAAGGCATATGGGATACTTGCCTTCATTAGCCGAGGCATAGAATATAAGAGCAAGGAGGTTATGATGGAGCTGTATAAAACACTGGTTAGGCCACAGCTGGAATACTGTGTGCAGTTCTGGTCGCCACACTACAGGAAAGATGTGATCGCGTTAGAGAGGGTGCAGAGGAGGTTCACCAGGATGTTACCAGGGCTGGAGCGCTTCAGCTATGAAGAGAGACTGGGCAGATTGGGTTTGTTTTCCTTGGAGCAGAGGAGGCTGAGGGGGGACATGATTGAGGTGTACAAAATTGTGAGGGGCATAGATAGGATGGATGCTGAGGAGCTTTTCCCCTTAGTAGAGGGGTCAATAACTAGGGGGCATAGATTCAAGGTAAAGGGAGGGAGGTTTAGAGGGGATTTGAGAAAGAACTTTTTCACCCAGAGGGTGGTTGGAGTCTGGAACTCACTGCCTGAAAGGGTTGTGGAGGCAGAAACCCTCACAACATTTAAGAAGCATTTGGATGAGCATTTGAAATGCCATAGCATACAAGGCTACGGGCCAAATGCTGGAATATGGGATTAGATTAGACAGGGCTTGATGGCCGGCATGGACACGATGGGCCGAAGGGCCTCTATCTGTGCTGTATTACTCTATGACTCTATGACTCTAAAAAGACTAATTGACCCGTTACAGACTTTGTCATGTACTGTACCAATTATTGGGTTTCATGTTATTTATATTATTTGCTTTAGTTTGCAAAATCCTGGTTTATGTGGTAATATGTGCCGATTGAAAGAGAATTTGGTAGTGTTGCACAAGTCCATGTTAACTCCATGTTGATTGCGGCAACTGGTGTCATTTTAGATCTTTCCGTATGCAGCTCTGTGAGGGCAGAGCATTGAAAAGTATGGCTTCTGGATCAACGAAGTGCCCTTACAGAGCCAGGTTTGACTGTTGAGAGTAAACAGCCCTAAAAACTCCAAAATAACAACAGAACACGCTGGAAAAACTCAGCAGGCCAGGGCAGCATCCGTGGAGAGAGAAACAGAGTTAACGTTTCAGGTCGATGGCCTTTCGTCAGAACTGGAAAAAAGCAGGAAATGGAAAGCAAGTTTAGGGGCTGGGAAAAGGGGGAGGGGGATGAAAGAACGAAAGGGAAGGTCAGTGATAGGATAGAAAGCAGGAGAGATTAAGAGACATTGAGAGATACTCAAGGCGAGAGGAGGCGGTAATGGGACAGGTTAAGGAACAAAGGATGGCTCTAGATGGGGTGTGAATTGCACTGGCAGAATGAAGGACAGCTGCCATGTGGGAGGGAAGAAGGAAAAAAAACTCCAAACGTTTAACATGAATTAAAGCAGTACTTAATTTTCCTAAATAATCTTTAACGGCCCAAAATTTGCTGTGGTAGGGCAACAAACGACGCCCTCTGTTAGTTAGGCCTACCCTTACCCGTTTAATGTCAACAATATTTTGCGTGGCAAGTTGCTGGGAGGGGCGAGATGGAAACAGCGCAGCTCCCTCTACAGGGCATCTGGGATCTAAATGAACAGGACAAGCAACTGTGCATCTCCTTAACCAATCAGATTGAAGGATTGTGAAATTAAGCGCGCATGGACTGAGAAGGAAGTGTAAGTTAGAGAGGGTGAATTCAATGTCAAATCAGGTACAGAAAGATTTGATTATGAGAGAGAGAAAAGAGACAGAAAGGTAAAATAATTAAAAAAAAAAATTTTTTTAACAAATCTCCAACAACAATGGAAACCTGAGAGAATGAGACTCCACACTTGTAATAGTTAATTTCCAGTGCCGGAGAGGTTCACTGCCAGTAATTAACACTTATGTTATTAAAAGGGTATTTAGACTTGACTTAACTTTCTGTGCGAGTTTACTTCGTACCTGCCATGCAAGTCCAGGAACTTCTCGCCACTGAATGCATTTGAATGGGGAGCCAGACAGCAAGATACCGTTTTTGTGAAGCTAACAGTGGAGTGGCGCATCTCCGATGGCAACTTTTCGATTTCTGCATTTAATCGTGCATTTGCCCATCGCCTAAAGTTGCCGTGGCATTTCTGCATAAATAACGTTGACCACAATTTACTCATAGAATCATAAAATGGTTACAGCACAGAAGGAGGCCATTCGGCCCATTGAGCCCATGCTGGCTCTCTGCAAGAGCACGTCAGCTGGTCCCACTTCCGTGCCCTTCCCCGTAGCCAAACAAATCTTTTTCCTTCAGGTACTTATCCAATTCCCTTTTGAAAGCTACGATTGAATCTGCCTCCACCACCTTCTCGGGCAATACATTCCAGATCATAACTACTCGCTGCGTTAAAAAGTTTTCCCTCATGTTGCCTTTGGTTCTTCTGCCAGCCACTTTAAATCTGTGTCCTCGGGTTCTCGACCCTTCCGCCAATGGGAACAGTTTCTCTCTATCTACTCTGTCTAGACCCCTCAGGATTTTGAACACTTCTATCAAATCTCCTCGCAACCTTCTCTGCTCCAAGGGGAACAACTCCAGCTTCTCCAGTCTATCCACGTAACTGAAATCCCTCATCCCTGGAACCATTTTGTAAATCTTTTCTGCACCCTCTCAAAGGCCTCACATCCTTCCTAAACTGCGGTGCCCAGAATTGGACACAGTACTCCAGTTGAAGCTCAACCAATGTTTTATAAAGGTTCGTCATAACTTCCTTGCTTTTGTACTCTATGGGCTCGATTTTGTCAATGGGGAGCTTTTGGAGGCTGGACTCACACTTTTTGGGTTGTAGTCCCGCCTCCATCGACTTGTGGCCAACCCACGCTATTTTCCCTTGATTGACCTTGTTAAGCCCGCCCAGCGGGCTCAGCAGGCCAATTAAGGGACACCTGGTTACTGGTGACGTCAGCGATTGACATTTCATCGGTCAAGAACTTTTGACAGATGAAAAATCAGCTCTGTGAAGCTGTCAAACACGGACAATCTGTCTTCTAACTTGAGTCCTTCTACTCAGACTCAGTTAGCGAGCTCTCCAGACCAGAAAGCAGAGGCTGCAGCTTTTGACATTTCAGCGGCCATTCTGCTTTCTGTGCCGGTGAGATGAGGGACTCCCGAGACCTGAAGGAAGAAAGCCTGCAGGAGAAAGTAAAGGTAAGTAAAACTTATTAAAACACTTTACACTTACCTCACACACTTACCTCTGCACACATGCACCCATCACTCACCTGCATAATGGACATCTCGACCCCTCCAACCCCTGCAGACCGACGGTCCGCCTCGCTAACTTGGCGTGGTTCGGAGCCGTCGGGCAGCCCACACTTCAGGGCTTAAAAATAGGGATTAGGCAAAAAACTGTTAACAGGCAGTTAATTGGCACTAATCCCCTTTCCGCCTCGGGGAGGCGGCTCCCAGCACAGGTCGGATACCCGCCTCCTGGGACATTGGCACGGAGGTGGGTTGGGGCGGGATGGGTTCCTGCCCCCCGATTCTGCAATTTTCCCACCACTCCCGTCTCCAAACCTGCCTCCTCGGGGCTTGGAAAATCGAGCCCTGTGCCTCTATTTATAAAGCCCAGTATCCCGTATGCTTTCTCAACCTGCCCCGCCCCCTTCAATGATTTGTGCACATATACCTCCAGGTCTCTCTGTTCCTGCACCCCCTTTAGAATTGTACCCTTGAGTTTATATTGCCTCTCTTCATTCTTCCTACGATCCCAACATTACTGGAGTATTGATCTCCACTTCCCTCGCTCGGCAGCAAATTTTGGGCCAATATCTCTTTTACAAAATAAAATCTAGAGATTTTTAAAACTTTATGCAAGAATTCTTGAACCCATTTTGTTCTGTTATTCAGACATTCTTTTCATTAGCAATAAACTCTCAAAAAAGCTGATCTCAGATGTGGAAAATCCTGCAAGAATGTCTCCATTAAACTGATTCGCACAGGCTGGACCGAGTTATTATCTTTTTAAATTTTTTGGCAAACCTTGAAAGTAATACGCAGAAGGTTCTTGTCCTCTTAATTATGCCGCTTGTTATTATTACTACAAGTGTGCAGATTAGCTAACAGAAATACATAGCAACTCTGAAACCAATTTTGTTCCGAAGCCAATACTGAACAATAATGCTCCCTTTTCTAGCTAGTCAAATAGTTCGGGTTATCTAATGACAGTTTCAATTCAGGTGAAACCTGTTGCTCCCTGCGATTAGTACAAATTTATTCATGTGTAAGCAAGTACTCAGTGGAAAAATGCACCACTGTAGGTGAAAGGCAATGTGGTGCACACACAGTTCATTAATCCCAGTGCTGCTCTATAAAGGCAAAGGAGATGCAATTAAAGCCATGGAACTAAATAAATAAAGCTGATGTTTTACATGAAAGGGCGCACATTAAGACACAAATTACCAGTTTGAGAGGTTTTTTGTTTAACACGGTCACAAATCTACTTTCTACACAGCATTTGGCAACAGGAATACAAGTCAAAATAATTAAAAGGTAAAACCATTTTTTAATCATATGCCCAGCCATTCGCCTTTTAAAGTAGCAATTGTAAATCCAATTATGTTAAATATAATGGCCCGGAATTTGCGGTCGGGATGATGGTGAACTGGCAGCGTTCGCTGTCATTCCGCCTTTGAAACTGAACGCAACTTCGGGATTTGGCGCATGCGAAAATCCTGAAGCTGCGGTCTGAGTTTGACAGCTCTCAAACAGGCTACGCTGTGCCCCCCACCAACCGCTCCCCCGCCCCCCGACAGAGCTAGCAATCTGTGCAAGCAGGGAAACTGACAAAAATTTTGGGCTGGATTTTGTCAATGGAGGCGAGTTGGAGGCGGGACTACTGCTTGTCGTGTCAATGTTCCGCCTCCATCCTCGCCTGACCATTCAGAGGGAATTTCCCCTGATTGAGCTCGTTAAGCCCGCCCGGCGAGCTCAGCAAGCCAATTAGGAAAGAAGTCACTTACAGATCACGTCAACGTCGGACGTGCTATCTGTCAAGACTTCTTGAAAGAAGAAATGACAGCGTTTGACAGCTCTGTGAAGCTGTTAAACACTGACATTCTCTTGAGTTTGATTCATTTTAGTGGCGAGGACTGAAAAAACATTGTAAAAAAGTAAATTTCAGATGTCTGATGGATCGGAGGGTCCATCAGTCATTACCTGAAATTGACAAGGTGGATGTCCGCTCTCCCGATCCAGCACGGCTAAAGGCTATAGAAGTAAAAAAAGGTAAGTGAACACTTTTTTAAACTTATCACTCACCTTGCATACTTACCACTCCACACTTGCACCCATCACTCACCTCTACACCTTACTTCCAGGTGCCTCCGACCGCCGCAGACCTCCTTCACATCTCCTCCAACCTGGCGGGGTTCTCCGAGGTCGGGAAGCCTTCACCTGTGAAGGTAAAATGGCACTAATCCCCTTTTCTGCCTGTTAACTACCTGTTAACAGGCAGTTAAAAGGATTAAAAGCCTTTCCCGCCTCCAGGAGACGGGACCCGAAGCTACACATCTTCCCGCCTCCTGGCAAAAGGGCACGGAGGCGGGTTTGCCACCCGCCCCCAATTTCTCCGATTTTACGTGCTGTCCCGCCTCCATGCCCGCCTCCTCGGGGCTTGGAAAATCGAGCCCTTTGTCTCTTCCGCAGTAATCACGCTGTTAAATTCCCCACTAAAACTCAGGCCCAAAGGGATTAGGTGTAACTGGGGTTTTTTACTGCATTATTACCGCTAAACACATGTTAAGGGCCTGGCAAACTAATTTAAATTTTGTGCAGTGTGAAATTTGTCCATTTTAATAAAAATTTAAATTATTTTTTTCAAAAAAGTTTGTCCATCTTTATTTCATGTCTTTTCCCCACGTGAGAGCCCCAATCTTTGTTTTGTTCTCTCAAAATTCTAACTTTTTAAAATGTTAAAGAGCTTACTCACTTCCTTGTTCGCTGTCTGTGAGAATTCTGCATTTTCATTGGCTGCTTAGGCAGCCTGTTGACGTCACAGCAGCTCGCACAAGGGGATCCCCACTACAGTCCGTTGATTTGAACTGAATGTCGGAAAACCCGAAGTTCTAGACACAGGGATTGCCCATTATTCCTTTCAATCCTAAGCACAGTGGTGGTGCAATTTACTAAAGTTTGATTTATTCAAGGATATTTGTGAAAATATTTATTAAATTCACCAGGGGAATTTTTATCTGGAGCAGTCAGTTTATTTACAACTTTGTTCATATTTCCTGTACACTTAAGAATGAGGCTTCCAGAACTGCCAGCTGTATCCACCCACAGAACAATGCTCTTATTTTTCTATATCTAACATCAGTAAAGAGCTATGCAAATATCATAAATTACCCCCGCTGGCTCCCAATTTTGTTACTTCATCTCATGCTCATTACACCAGTGTTAGCACTCTCACTTCAGAGTCAGAAGGTTGTGGGTTCAAGTCCCACTCCAGTGACTTGAGCACAAATTCTAGGCTAGTACTGCGGTGCAGTACTGAGGGAACTCTGCACGGTCGGTGGTTCCATCTTTCAGGTGAGACATTAAACAGATGGCCCCGTCTACCCTCTCAGCTGGACGTTAATGATCCCACGGCACTATTCGAAGAAGAGCAGGGGAGTTCTCCCCGGTGTTCTGGCCAATATTTATCCCTCAACCAACATCACTAAAACAGATTATCCGGTCATTATCTCATTGCTGTTTGTGGGACCTTGCTGTGTGCAAATTGGTTGCCTACCCAAAGCACTTCAGGATGTTCTGAGGTTGTGAAAGGTGCTATATAAATACAAAGTGTTTCTTCCTTTTCTTTGATGGTAGTTGGAGAAGCTGTCAGCATGGCATATTTGCAGAGCAAATGGGTACATTGAGACTGTTATATAGGGAGCACCAGTAATTGCCATTGCGGAACAAATTGCTAGTTAATGGGTTTCATCATGCCAAGCCTGATGAGTCCAGATCATTCGAGGCACAGTGCCATCAAACAACTCATTTAACATTTTTCGTCGTTGTTGAAATGGATGCAGAGCATGAATCCAATTTCTCCCAAAATGATTACACAAACTTACAATGGTTATTGTGCCCTTACCTTTTTTTGTCGTTCAGCTGGGTATCTGACACGTGCAAAACATGCTTAAACCAAGAGATCCGTATAACCAGAGTTTCAGCTTGCCTGATGTATAGTGCACACTCCCTCCCTGTAGAGACACATTATACTTCCTTTCGGCCAGGCTTGGGGCCCAACTACACTCACTAAATGCACGTAGGAGTACAGTTGGAGTTGTACTAGTCAAAATGCAAAGCTCACCAGCACAGAGCGCTGAATACATGTTGCCTATCAGTTAAACTCACAGACAGTGCTAACCAGGAGGGCAAGGGTCATATTGAAATACAAAACAGTGGTAAGCTTCCCATTACTTGCTCAACTAGTACCTCTCTATTCATTAGGGGATTGGTTTTCAGGATTATCTGGACCAGAATATGAAGAATCCCAGCCTCCCCGGTGACTGAGTTACCTCTCGAGGTCCCATCAATGATAAAGGCTGGCTGGTCAATCATCAACTGTGCCCTGGAGCACAGCGGATCTCCCTGGCTCAGATATCAGATTACAGAAGATTGACTTGGTTTCAATCTCCCATAGTCAGGTGTGTCATATTGGAGTCATGTACGACAGCACTGGATATGAAAGCAAATTTTAATAACTTCATATAATGGAACTAAACCATTAATTTTCCAAGTCTTACTATTCTGTACTCACAATCCCAAAACTCAAGCTGTTCAGAAAACTCCGAATTATTTCTTATCCCATTTGGAAATGCTCATGATGTATATTTATCTCCACAAAATGTTAGCTATAATTCAAAACAATCTTAGAAAGAAATTAAATATTGAGCTACGATTTGCATGCTGAATGTGTGCCAAACCATCTGATGAGACCTTGAGTAGAGAAGGTTAAGGGGTTATCTAATTGAGAAGTTTAAGATGATTAAAGGCGCTGATAGGGTAGATAGAGAGAATATATTTCTTCTGGTGGGGGGAGTCCAGAACAAGGGGGACACCAGCTTAAAATTAGAGCTGGTCATTCAGGGGTGATGTCAGGAGGCACTTCTTCACACAAAGGGTAGTGAAAATCTGGAACACCCCCCCAAAAGGCTGTTGAGGCTGGGGGTCAATTGATAATTTCAAAACTGAGATTGATAGATTTTTGTTCGGCATGGGTATTAAGGGTTACGGAACCAGGACACGTACATGGAGTTAAGATACAGATCAGCCATGTTCTAACTGAATGGCGGAACAGGCTCGAGGGGCTGAATGGCCTACTCCTGTTCCTATGTTAAGGAAAAATAATAATTTCCAAGAGATCAATATGGAAACAAGAGTCTTGATTTAATTTGCACTGTTGAACTTTGCTTCCGTTGCTCATGATCTGGTTTGTGGAGATGGCTGTATAAATTCCACAAAAACAACAATTTGAAAACTTTTCACGTAACAGTCTACAGAACCACATTCCTGATTACAGCATAGCTTTCCAATCTCTCGAAATTGCACAAAATCTTTGTTTTTGTTCTGATTACCCTGATCCAAGCACAACATTTCTTTTAATAGTTATACTTTCATCAGCTTTCAAACTGTGTGAGGAGAGTCAATTTTATATATAATATATATATATTTTTTGTTGAAAACTTACCTTTGTTCCCACTTTCCTCTCCCCATGAATTTTCCACTCTCCACTTTTCAAATTCAGCTTCATTTTCAGCCTGTGTGCCAAAGTACACAAGAACAAAACATCAACAAGATTTTAGTTACGTTATTCGATGTGAATTGATTTAATGAAGAAGTAGCTTTGGAATAGTGTGATGCAGTCGTCTCGCATACAAGTTGTGGAGTATGCTCCGTCAGAAACAACACCGCACGTACACATAGATATTGTACGTGTGGAAACAGATTCTGGGGTGCATTTCTCTCAACTGCGTGAATTTTGCAGTATAATTCAATCCCGTATGACTACAATCCACATTTACTCTGGGTTGATACCATCTGGTGTCTGCGACTGCACCTGCAATGACATCAAACTTGATTTCAGGAGTGAATGAGTTTCAAAACCTTTTTAGATTTTGGTTTCCGTGCATTAAAAACAAACCTAGTTTTGTATGATTTATGTTCACCTCAAAATTGTGATTTCCCCCCCCAAATCGCTATTTTAATATCAGCATCATTTTCCTTTCAGATCACATTGGCCCAGTATTTGCGATCGGAGGCTTCCTGTGGGCGGATGCCTCCGACCTGTAAAATATCTACGCATTTACCTGGGGGCCCGGGAGATACGGAGGCTTGCGATCCTGGGCCTCTCCGGGTCCGCGCGGGCAGAGGCCCACGTATCCCGGGGGCGCAGGCGGTTCACAAGCGCCCCTGGGATCACGTGGGCCAGCCCAACCAATAAAAGAAGAGAATCCCCATTCATACTTATGGGAGTTCCGTACGTACAGAACTCCTATAAGTATGAATGGGGATCACTTAAAAACATGAACACATTAAATAATTTTTTTTTTTAATTACATATTTTAAATGAATTAAAATGCCATTTAATTAAATATTTTAAACAAAAATTTAAATTTTTGAAAGAAAAAGTATATGTTTTAACGGGGCTAAAAATAAACTTACCTTATTGGACAGGGTTTTTAATGTATAAATGAGTGAAAACATTTTATTTTTCTATTTTTAAAAAAGCTCTTATGCTGGTAAAAGCAAGCCTTACACCTGCTTTTACCAGACATAAGAATTTCACGGCCTTTCAGCGAGCAGAAGTTGGGCAAATAGCGCAACTCTCCACCCGCAGAGGCCCTTTTCCCGGGGATGCAGAGGATCTGTGAAGAGGATTCTTGACAAATCGCAAGTGCAGTGTTTCAGCGCACGCGCTTCGGATGCCTAAACCCGGAACTTGCGTGGCCCGTACGGGAGCTTGTGAAGCTGTCAAACAGTGACATTCTCTGCAGTTTGATGAGGTCTTGCATTCAAGACCTCATCAACCTTCTTAAGATGGTTGTTGCATCTGAGGATGCAACAGCCATCTCTCATCTCCAACGCAGAGGTCAGAGACTCTCCGCATACAAACTGACTGAAGCCTGCAGGAAGAAACAAAGGTAAGTATACTTTTAAAAACACTTTGCACTTACCTCAGATACTCACCTCTGCACTCTTGCACCCATCACTTACCTTCACAGCACACTTTTGCACCCCCCGACCTCCGCAGACCCAGTACTCGCCTCGCTGACCTGGCGGGTTTCGGAGCCTTCGGGAAGCCTGCACTTGTGAGGGCAAAAACGGGATAATCCTATTTTTTGCCTGTTAACAGGCAGTTAATAGGCTTTAATCCCTCCTCGCCTCCAAGGAGACGGGACCCGGTGCAGGACGGCTACCCACCTCCTAGGAAGATGGCATGGAGGCGGGTTGGGGTGGGTCGGGCACCCACCACCAAATTCTGCTATTTTCCCGGCAGTCCCGCCTCCAAACCCGCATCCCCAGGGCTGGCAAAATCGCCCCCCCTAGTGTTCTGTTTATAAAACGTTTACCGCACAGATTTGATAGTGTCAGTTGATGCTGTATCAACTAACGTTCTAATAAAAGAACTGCATTAACTCCATGTTGGAATGGGTCTGGAGGTTGTAGGGACATGTAGGACCAGAATTTCCTGGAACTTGTTGGCGTAACTATGCAAGTTGCACCATTTATTCCAAGGAAATTCGTGCTTAACTGAGCTACACTGGCTTTACGCTGAAACGTTGCCACGTGCAAATTCCACTGCATCCACGATACATCTGCCAAAAGCCTCTGAAATTCATGTAGAGAGCTCCACCCCCACAGTGTGTAAAAGAAAAATCAGCTCGCGCAAGGTTCCTGCATTTACACTAGTAATGTGCTGGTGTAGATTTACCCCCCAAAATATAGGCACAACAGGACCTGAAGTCGCTTAATATCAGCGTAACTGGAGGAGCAACTCCATTTCGGTTTGAAGAGACACTTTTACAACTTAATGAACATTCAAGCTGAATATATAAATCGCAAGATCTAGAGCATTCGCCATAAAACTGCACTAGTACACATGTGTAATTTCTAAAGCACTGTGGTTAGCTCGTATGGGGACCCGGAAGAGAAGTTGGGCGGACAGCAGTTTAGTGGGAATAGTATCAGGAGAGCAGGAGGTGGGTCTCACGGACAAGGTGAGCTTAGAGGGGGCACGAGGAGGGAGATGGAGAGAAACTAGAGAAAGATGTGGGTTCAGGGCCAGTGTGGGGGAGGGGATGTTAGGTTTGGTGGGCTAAGGGGAAGGGAGCGATGCAGCAGGGGGAGATGAATGGATAGTCCAAATCTTAGTGTCGCACTTGTTTTTGGAGGCGAGGGTGGAGCGGGCAGGGGAGAGGGGCTTCAGAAGACAGTTGATGGTGCAGCAAAGAAGCTGTGGGTTATCTTTGTATTCCAGGATGATCCTGGAGTAGTGGGCAGTTTTGACAGAGGACAACAGGACCCGATAGTGCTTAATGTGGTCCAGCCAGATCTGGCGGTGAATGGCTAAACCAGTTGTGCGCCATAAAATTTCAAATCTGCATTTCTTGGACTTAAGGGAGCAAATATGGGGGCCGTACCGAGGGGAACGGCCAGGGTGGGAGAGAGTAAGGGTTTTAATGGGGACAAAGGCTTCAAAGGTGGAGACGAAGATGTGGCTGGAAGATGTGCAGAAGTATTGTGGCGAGTGGAAGGCCAAAGTCTAGACAGTTTGTGGCGTTCTGGCTTCATTATGTCAATATTTTATGGATGCTCCCAGTAAGTACTGTACACTTTTGAACCTAAACTTCAGGTGGCCACATTTGCACTGCAGTCTGGGATGTGCAGTTCTGGGGGACTCAATTCCCATGTTTCAGTACGATCTGTAGTCCAATCGTCAATGAGAATCTTGGTTTACACCCCAACTGTTGTGTCGCAGTGAAGCAAAGATCGCTTTGCTGCAACTCTAACGTTGGTGTGTAAGTGCAACCCAAGACACGCTGCTCCTTTAAAGAAAAACATTCCAAATTCCTCTGCCATTTCCGCCACCTCCAGCGTGATCCCACCACCAAACACATCTTCCCCTCACCTCCCCTTTCAGCAGAAGGGACCACTCCCTCCGCGACACCCTGGTCCACTCCTTTATCACCCCCAACATCCCTTCCCCTTCGCCCGGCACCTTCCCGTGCAAGCGGAGGAGATGCAACACCTGCCCTTTTACCTCCTCCCTTCCCACTGTCCAGGGTCCCAAACACTCCTTCCAGGTGAAACAGCGATTTACTTGTACTTCTTGCAATCTAGTATACTGAATTCGCTGCTCACGATGCGGTCTCCTCTACATTGGGGAGACCAAACGCAGATTGGGTGACCGCTTTGCGGAACACCTCCGTTCAGTCCGTTGGGTCACTTTAATTCTCCGCTCCACTCCCACTCTGATCTCACCATCCTCAGCCTCTTGCATTGTTCCAATGAAGCTCAAGGAACAGCACCTCATCTTCCGATTAGGCGCTTTACAACCTTCTGGACTCAACATCGAGTTCAACAATTTCAGACCATAACCTCTGTCCCTATCTTTTTTACTCCTCTCTCTCTCACTTGGCAGCTGTTGATGATTCAGCCATTGCCATTTACACTTCATCAAGGGATATGGGGAGAAAGCAGGGACAGGGTACTGAATTTGGATGATCAGCCATGATCTCATTAAATGGCGGAACAGGCTCGAGGGGCCGAATGGCCTACTCCTGCTCCTATCTTCTATGTTTCTATCCAGAGCCATCTTTTGTTTCTTAACTTGTCCCATTACCATCTCCTTTTGCCTTGCACCATCGTCCCTTTTTTCATTTAATCTCTCCTGCCTTCCATCCTATCACAGACCTTCCCGTTTGTTCTTTCCTCCTCTCCCCACTTTCCCTGCCCCTACACTTGCTTAAAAACCTGTTCCATCTCCAGCTTTTTCCAGTTCTGACGAAGGGTCATCGACCTGAAACGTTAACTCTGTCTCTCGCTCCACAGATGCTGCCTGACCTGCTGAGTATTTCCAGCATTTTCTGCTTTTATTTCAGATTTCCAGCATCCGCAGTATTTTGCATTTGTAATCCAAATTTAAAACTGATTAAAAATTTATCCCAATAGCCTTATCCATCAGTTTTATAGATGAGTCGAGAGAGTCACCTGGCCTTCAAGATTTATCTTGTGGTCCTATGACCACTGGACACAGGTCCAAAAAAATACTGTTCCCATGAACTTGGCACCTAGTTTCTCAACATGAACTGTGGAAAGATCGAGGCGAGAGAGGATGGGAAATGAAAATTTCCCACCAAAATGGCGGAATTGTTCCTCAACTAGAGGTCAAGGTGCACAGTGTGGGGAAAAACAGACAGAAATCCAGCAATGATCCAAATCTGGCTCATACTCGAGCACCGACAGCTGAAGCACAGTATCTATAATCCCTAGCAGTTATTTATCATTATTAAATGGGCTTTCTTTTAAAAGAAAGTCTCACGGCCACATCAGCTTTCTTTACTGCAGACGCAAATGAAAGGTTATCAAACGGTGATTAAAGAGAAAAATAATTTCAGGAAGTCAGTCACCAACTTTAGTTTCAACTAGTATTAACAGTAGTGGGTCATGTAATCTATTTAGTTTCTGATACCATTCATATGGTTTATAACAATGTTTGGACAGAGCTCTGTCAGACTCTTAAGATTAAAGAAGCAGCTTCCCTTTAATTGGATATGTTTATCTGTTATCAGTTTAATTCCATTTTAGATGGAACATGATGGCCACGACAGGCCGCCCCAATTGAACTGCTTTGCTTTGTTCGCGCAAATTTCTTCCGAGTTTTTAAAATTCTGCACTTTTACAAGTTAGGCTTCAAATTCAGAATAGCTTCAGTCACCTCTACATTGAATGGTAATTTTAAAATATATATTTTAAAATGTTTGCGTTCATCAAGGTGAGGGGTGTTAGTGCTGAGGAAATGGATCTCTGCTCATTTCAGGCACCCAGTATCAGCATCAAGCACTCCCAGATGGCTGATCTTCTACCTCATCTCCACTTTCCTGCACTATCCCCATATTCCTCGATTCCCTTAATATTCAAAAATCTATCGACCTCTGTATTGAGTACACTCAACCACTGAGCCTCCACAGCCCTCTGGGGTAGAGATTTCCAAAGATTCAACACCCTCTGAGTGAAGAAATTTCTCCTCATCTCAGTCCTAAATGGCCGACCCCTTATTCTGAGACTGTGACCCCTGGTTCTAGACTCCCCAGCCTGGGGAAACATCCTCCCTGCATCTACCCTGTCAAGCCCTGTAAGAATTTAGTATGTTTCAATGAGGTCACCTTTCATTCTTCTAAACTCTGGAGAACATAGGCCTAGTCTACTCAATCTCTCCTCACTTTTGAGCTGCAGGCCCAGATCCACTGGGAAGCGGACTAGGACTGCCAAACTCATTTCACATTAAAGCCAGCAGACAGAGTTTCATCCCATCAGTGTAGGCCAGATTCGAAGCCAGGGCCCAGAAATTTCAGTGCATAATCTATTGCGCTATTTAATTACTCACATGAAGTGCTTTTTTTGTTGTCTAATCTCATGCGGTGATCTGTAGTGATGTAACCACTATTAGCACTCTCTACTAAATCCGCAAGGAGATGTGATTAATGATGATACTATCTGCAAATACTAAAAGGTCACTGAACAGAATACACGTAATAAAGTAAGCAGTTCTATGTTCTGGGCCTGCATTCGATCTATGTGTGGGTTTTACTGTACAACAAGCTGGTTGGTCACTGATTCGTGATATAAAAAACTGGTGAGAATAACTATTTTATATCTTTATATATCTGGGTCAGCTGTGGCTCAGTGGGTAGCAGTCTCGCCTCTGAGTCAGAAGGTTGTGGGTTCAAGTCCCACTCCAGGGACTTGAGCACATAAAGCTAGGCTGACACTCCAGTGCAGTGCTGAGGGAGTGCTGCACTGTTGGAGATGCTGTCTTTCGGATGAGGCGTTAAACTGAGGCCCCGTCTGCTCTCACAGGTGGACGTAAAAGATCCCATAGCACCATTTCGAAGAAATCCTGGCCAATATTTATCCCTCAACCAACATAACAAAAACAGATTATCTTGTCATTATTACATTGCTGTTTGTGGGAGCTTGCTGTGCGCAAATTGGCTGCCGCGTTTCCCACATTACAACAGTGACTCCACTTCAAAAAGTACTTAATTGACTGTAAAGAGCTTTGGGACGTCCGGTGGTCGTGAAAGGCGCTATATAAATGCAAGTCTTTCTTTCTTTGAATTGGCTACTTGAGCTGAAATATTGACTTGAATATACTTTTCAATATCACGTTCTTTTCCCAAGATCCTGCTGTCAGGCGGGAGTGTCACTTTTTATGGCACTTTTCCGCATAGTGCAACTGAAGGAGGGCAGACGTGATTTCATTCAGTTAGCTGCACTCATACAAGTGTGAACAAGCGGAACGCACTTATCCCTTTAGTACTGCAGATCCATGAAAATCTGTGTCAACAATTCTGCCGTTGAGATAGAGACCTGTTTTTAGCAATGTAAACACAGGAAGGTAGTACATAGAATGACATCCTCCTGGAACCTGATCTACAGAAGTGTCAAACATGAAGGTGCTTTTATAAAGCATTTGCAATGGAGCCTACAGATGACTCAATGATGAGGCAATTCGACCCAAGGATCTCCTTAAATCAACTCCAGGTTTGGTGTGAAAAGGCTTGGGTGCATTTGTACTTTTAAGTTGTGGCTTATCCACAAGATCCTGCAAATCCATTGGCAGGATAGGCGTACCAACGTCAGTGTTCTCGCTCAGGCCAACATCCCTAGCATCGAAGCTCTGACCACGCTCGATCAGCTTCGATGGGCAGGTCACATTGTCCGCATGCCCGATACGAGACTCTCAAAACAAGCGCTCTACTCAGAGCTCCGACACAGCAAGAGAGCCGCAGGTGGGCAGAGGAAACGCTTCAAGGACACCCTCAAAGCCTCCTTGAAAAAGTGTAACATCCCCACCGACACCTGGGAATCCCTGGCCAAAGACCGCACAAAGTGGAGGAGAAGCACCCGGGAAGGCGCCGAACACCTCGAGTCTCTTCGCCGGGAGCAAGCGGAAGCCAAGCGCAGGCAGCGCACGTCAATCCAAGCATTCCACCCACCCGCCCCTTCAACCACCATCTGCCCCACCTGTGACAGAGACTGTAGGTCCCGCATTGGACTCATCAGCCACCTGAGAACTCATTTTTAATGTGGAAGCAAGTCATCCTCGGTTCCGAGAGACTGCCTAAGAAGGAGAGTTGTGGCTACATCAGATGAAGAAAAGAAACTGGACTCTACTCGGTCACACGAGTTAGGAACCAATTTCAAGTGCTGTGGTGTTTGCAACGTAGTTTGAAAATAAGGTGGGCTTTGTGCTCTCATCAGTTCAGCCAGCTCCCAGTTTTCAATCATTCCAGAAAAATTAAGGATCAGGGGATATTTGGAAAAAAAAAGTGCAAAATTAAAATCTAAATCAATGCAATTGGCTTGGGTGGGGAACATGGAGCAAATATTTTACTTTGTGTTGAAAACCTGTAGAAGAGAACAGGAGGCAGATTCTCAAGTTCTGAAGTCATCCCAAGACCATATAAAGGAAGGTTTGAAAGACGTCAATGCAAACATGCACAACAGACTCCCCACACCTTGCAATGGGTTTTAAGAAATCTTATTGAAATGGACATTAGTTGCATTTTATACCCACCATTATTCAAATGGTAAATTGAAATTTCCTAATTGAGTCTGGTTTACGAATGGCCTTTGAAGTTTATTGTACTCATAATTATGTTAGTGATTTAATGGAAAGCAGTATCTTTTTTTAATTTGCCATTTTGTTGACTCACTGGGTCTTCTATTTTAAAAACACTTTTATGTTTCTGCTTTGCTCGCCTCTCTCCAATGCTGTTGCCAAGAGCCAGGTTGCATGAGCTTTACATCCCGGCCGTTTGGCGGCGTATTCTTACATCAGCGAGTAATATTAAATATTGCATTAAGGGGTTTACAGATTCAAAAGGTTTCTTCTCAGTTCGTCTGGTTTGTGTAAACAATAGTAAAGGGGCAAACGAGGTCCATTAAAAAAAAAAATTCGGTCAAATTATTGCTTTCAAATGCATTGAATTCAATTAGCACAAATGGGCAATGAACCGAACAACTAAAAAGTGCAAATTACACTGACATGTTGAGGAATTTTTTACACACTGGTAAAACTTAAAAAGCAGAAGACTCTAAATTTAAAGAGGAATGTTCAATTGTAAGCCTGTTGTTTATGCAGTTTTACTGTGGGCAGATTCAAAGCTTGTAAGTTCACGACACCGCACCTCCTTCCGTGAAGCTGAAAGTACACAGCCGAGATGTGTACGAGTCCAGACTTCTAAACCAATGTATTAGCTTTTGGTAGAACAATGCGCACTATTGTGTATGAAACAGTGGCCCAACACTGTTTCCCTCTTTCTCTGGAAAATATCACTACAAATCAAATGGCTCTGGACAGATCCAGTCACCTGCGTAAACAAAGCCTGGGGGAGGTGGGGAATGCTGAGTGCGAGTTACCTTTTCAGAGAAGCCAGTCAGAACCATAGCATGCGTCATCTGTGATTCGCCGTACATCAGCCTTTCTGCCTTGCCCAAGTTCTGCAGAGAAACTCCAAACAGCAGCTCTCGGTTAAGTCTGCAACAAATACAAACTTTTGTGAATTGCCAGTCATTTTTTTATTTTTTTAAGTATTTACTTTTGCCATCATTGGGTCTCATTTTGAAAAAGGGTTCACCCGAAACGTCGACTCTTAATTTCTCTCCACGGATGTTGCCTGGCCTGCTGAGTTTTTCCAGCATTTTCTGTTGTTATTTCTCGTTTCTATTACTTGTTTTCTTTTAGTAGCCATGCACCTTTGTCCCCATTCTCTGTAACAAGATACTCTTGTGCAGCCCACGCAAAAATAAACAATAACTATTTGCTTCCCGTGCAAGCGGAGGAGATGTAACACCTGCCCCTATACCTCCCCCCTTCCCACTGTCCAGGGCCCCAAACACCCCTTCCAGGTGAAACAGCGATTTACTTGTACTTCTCGCAATCTAGTATACTGTATTCGCTGCTCACGATGCGGTCTCCTCTACATTGGGGAGACCAAACGCAGATTGGGTGACCGCTTTGCGGAACACCTCCGTTCAGTCCGTAAGGGTGACCCCGAGCTTCCGGTCGCCTGTCATTTTAATTCACCGCTCCATTCCCACTCGGACCTCACCGTCCTTGGCCTCTTGTATTGTTCCACGGAAGCTCAACGTAAACTCGAGGAACAGCACCTCATCTTCCGATTAGGCAGTCTGCAGCCTTCCGGACTCAATATCGAGTTCAACAATTTCAGATCATAAGCTCGGCCCCCATTTCATTTTCTCTTGTAATTGTTCCACTCCTTTTCCCCCCCCCCCCTTCCTTTTGTTTCTCTCTCACACCTGGCAGCTATCTTTTGCCCTGCCAGTACACTTTACACCTAATCCTAGCCTATTACCATCTCGTCTAGCTTCTAATCTCTTTTACTTCTTTTGTTTCTTTTATTCTTTTGTCCGATCGCAGCCCTGCCTCCGATCTAGTTTCTTTTCTTTCCAGTTTTGAAGAAGGGTCCAACCCGAAACGTCAACTCAAATTTCTCTCCACGGATGTTGCCTGACCTGCTGAGTTTTTCCAGCATTTTCTGTTGTTATTTCGGATTTCCAACATCTGCAGTATTTTGCTATCTAACTATTTGCTTATGCTCAGTCTGCTAACAGGTAGGAGTGTTAGTCCACATCAGAACTTACATCAGTGACCAAAAATGTTTAATACAAGCGTTCTTAGCAGCTGTATGGAGTAGTGCTCTACATGAAGACCGAAGATCTGGTGCACAGTGGTTAGAATCTGGTATATTAGTCACACGACCAAATCTTATGCCTACTAATATTTCACAAAAATGACACTAACCATAACTTTAAACCAAACCAACTTTGCTGCCTTCAAATTATTACAGGTGTATACAGTCTCTTTTGAAATTATACAGTCCATATTTTCCTTGCTAGTACTGAATGCGCACTTCCAATAACAAGGCACTAGATTATAACTTATTGATACGCATCAAAGTGCACTAAGGATCAGATTTACTTCTTAGATTCTCTATGATAATGGCAATCCATGTCAGGCGACAGAATTTCATATAGTCTTTTCTAAATCAGGGTTATTTCAGTAATCTCCCCTGCTCCCCAGCAAGGTGCCTTGCTTGAAGCAAGCATAGGTTGGAGAATTGGTGCGGCCGTATTGTAGCCCTATCTTGAGTGCACTCCATGGTGGGAGTCAAGGATCACTGAATTTATCTGATAGTATACACCAGACAATTGTATCCGTGTAGTTTACATCTCCCAGTGCCAAAATTTCCCCAACTCATTTATTCAGGTATCTATCCTCTCCGTACCTAGCCACTCACAACTATACATCTACTGCACCTTTGTCCTGAATGGAACGCACAGTGCTTAATCTTAAAATCAGCCTCTTTTTGCAGTGAATACTGCATCTGCAGGGAGCCGTGAACCTTCCTTTGACTGGTGTTACAAAAAAGGGAAAGTGCGTGCCCACAGAAATGCTTGCATCGAAAAAAGATTTTAAGAAGTCACGATACTGATAAGAAATAAAATTACTGTGATCTTGCCTGATTAAAATTAAATCCTCTCTTTTGTCACGTGTTCTAAAACCTCAATTTTGTGCAATCCACTGCACCTCTATTTAGAGCAGAAGTAGCTCCGAACATGGCAAGAGAGATTGGCCTGGATAATAAAGCGGAGGCGGGTTTTGAGCGGGGGGGAGGGTGACTAAGACAGATTGCATAAGGATTGGGGTGAGTGGCAGTGGCGGAATAAAAAATGGGGAGGTGAGGAAGTGTAGAAAAGGGGAATTTGGAGGAGCGAGGGGAGTTTGGGAGGAGACGGCGAGAGTTATTGAAGATGGAAATGCGTGCGCAGAACCTGGAAGAAACTTTTAATGGGTCGGAATGTCCGATTTCAACATGGCTGTCTAATTAGAATTTTACTTCCGGGTCTCGCGTCTCCGAGAGCGGGTGTGATGCGCACGTGAATGACGCAATCCAAACTCCAACTATTTAAAGGGCCAATGCAACAAAATGGAATCTGGAGGAGTGAGGGGGGAGTTTGGGAGGAGACGGTGAGAGTTATTGAAGATGGATTCAGGACGAGCGAGGGCGGCAGCAAAATTTAACGACGTTTCCCTCGAGTGCCTGATGGGTGCAGGCAGGAGCAGGAGAGACATAATTTTCCCCAGCAACGGGAGGAAGAAACCTGTTCTCACCGAGAAGGTGTGGTTGGCGGTGGCTGAGGAGGTGAGTCGCAGTGGCATTGTGCCCCAATCTTGGATCCAGTGCAGGAAGCAGCTTAATGACCTAATCAGGTCAGGAAAAGGGAGTACCGTTGCTGCTTCACCTACATCCTGTGGTGTGCAACAAGCCACCTCTCACTCTGTCTTGCCAAGGACACGTCATCATTCCTCACACCCAGTTAAGTTTCGAGAGCACCCACTCTCTTTTGTCACGTGTTCTAAAACCTCAATTTTGTGCAATCCACTGCAGCTCTATTTAGAGCAGAAGCAGCTCCGAACATGGCGAGAGAGATTGGCCTGGATAATAAAGCGGAGGCGGGTTTTGAGTGGGCGAGGGTGACTAAGACAGATGCATCACATTGCATAAGGATTGGGGTGAGTGGCAGTGGCGGAATAAAAAATGGGGAGGTGAGGAAGTGCAGAAAAGGGGAATTTGGAGGAGCGAGGGGTTCCCCTTTTCTGCACTTCCTCACCTCCCCATTTTTTATTCCGCCACTGCCACTCACCCCAATCCTTATGCAATGTGATGCATCTGTCTTAGTCACCCTCGCCAAAGGCACAGCATCCATCAGGTGAATACGTGACTTACAGTCACTCATGGGTCTGCTCTTTCACCCCTTGTAGGAGCAGAGAGCGCAAAATGCATGGGAGAGGGAGAGGAGTGGAGGCTGATCACCACAAATGGTGCAGCTGACAGATGCTGAGGAGGCGGCCATGGAATAAGTGGCACCTCTGCGTCCCTGATAATCAGAGGAGGAGAGACTGGGAACTCACAGATGCCTGGTGACAGAATTAAAAATATCTCTCCGACACACATGTTGACTTTATTTCATCAACAACTAAACTACGAGAAGCCCGAGTATGCTGTCAAGATTGTTACTTTGCCAGGACTAATTCTTCTCCGATTCTTGTCTTTCAGGGCCTTCACGCATAGAGCAACAGTCTGTGGACATGCCTGATGACGATTCCTCAGAGGACCTCATTCCTTCTGAGGGAGCTACGAGGTACAGCCATGCACCAGTGCAAATACTCGCTCTTCGGTGGGTCTAGTTAGACAGTTGGGTTTTCAAAACTGGCAAGTGAGCACGAGCAGACTATGGTGGCAGAGACAGCTGTGGAGAGTCCGTGTCGGGGGAGAGGGCGCAATCCTCTCCAAGTTCTGCTCAGCTGGACACAGATGCTGAACCCGGGGGCCATCGCTGAAAAGGAGAATGATAAGAGGGACAGCAGCAAATTTTCAAAGGTACTGGCAGACGTGCCATGCACACGCTCCACAATAGCGGAGAGGATGGAGGAGTCCAGCTCCAACATTAGTGGATTGGTGTCACAGGTAATGGTGAGAATGCTTGCCATGGAGACAGTGGTCACCTCCGTGGAGCTTCAAGCATGGCTCTCAAATGAGTGCGTGCAAGCCATGCAGGATGACAGATACCTTATCCGTGGCTTTACAACCCGTCACTGATCTCCACCGAGCTGCTCCCCAGCAGGGTGGTAGGAGTGATGACAAGCACGCTACTCGGAGCTCCGGCTTGGCAAGAGAGCCCCAGGTGGGCAGAAGAAATGCTTCAAGGACACCCTCAAAGCCTCCTTGAAAAAGTGCAACATCCCCATCGACACCTGGGAATCCCTGGCCCAAGACCGCACAAAGTGGAGGAGAAGCATCCGGGAAGGCGCCGAACACCTCGAGTCTCTTCGCCGGGAGCAAGCGGAAGCCGAGAGCAGGCAGCGGAAGGAGCGCACGTCAACCCAAGCACCCCACCCACCCGCCCCTTCAACCACCGTCTGCCCCACCTGTGACAGAGACTGTAGATCCCGCATTGGACTCCTCAGTCACCTGCGAACTCATTTTTAATGTGGAAGCAAGTCATCCTCGGTTCCGAGGGACTGTCTAAGAAGAAGAGGAGTGATGTGGCGCTGGCCCAGGAGAGGGATGATGGCGAAAGGGGATATGGAACAGGGAACGCCACTCAAAGCATTCATACTTCTCATTGTTTGCCACCCCTCCTCCTCAGCCAGTGCCCGACATGTTGCCTCGTTTCCCGATGGCCGAGTCTGCCCCTGTACAGGAGCACCAAAACCCAGAGGTCGTAGGGCACCCAGCAAAGTTCCCTTTAAGCTGCGCAGCCGGCAAACATTTTTTACGGGGAACATTGGTGCCCAGAACATTCTATGGTTGCACATCTCTCCGAATTTACCGTCTAAAATTCATAATGGCCCAGGAATTCGGGTCTCCACGGGCGAGTACGCACGGGGTACTCACCCGTAGGCCCAATGGAAATGCCAGTTTCCTGCATGCGCGGGAAACCGGCACTTCCGTTCCTCTGAACAAAGAGGTTCAGAGGTCGAACGCGTGCGCGGGAGAGGCTGCACGTACGCATCGAACTTCGGTTTTTAAAAAAAAAATTTATACAGGTTTTCCCGGGAAGGTAAGCCTGCAGAATTTAGAAATGTAAAAAGCAGGCGTAAGGCCTGCTTTTTACAAGGTAAGTGGTGAATTAATTAAAATTAAAAAATTTTTCCACAGGTTTATTATTTTTAAATACTTTAAAGCAAGGTAAGTTTTTTTTAAGCCCTTAGAAAATAAAATTATTTTTTTCAAAAATTTAAATTATTGTTTAAAATAGTTATTTCATGTAATTTATAGTTTATTTAAAAAGTGATTTAAAAAAAATGTATTTGAAGATTTAGTGCTATTTTGGGGCCGTAGTATTTACAAGTCTTGACAGCACTTCCTGTCAGACTTGTGAATGGAGCATTCCCTGCTCCGATTGGCTCCCCATGGCCCACGTGATCCCAGGAGACGCATCGAACTAACTGCGCCCCTGGGATAAGCAAGCACTGCGCGCCGGCAGCTGGACCAGGCCCTGGATCGGAATTCCACAGGGGCCCAGAGCGCAACGGCCGGCGCGCAAGCTAAGTGCAGATCGGGGGCTTGCACCCGCGGGAAGCCCCCGACCCGAATTTCTGGGCCAATAGGAATTTGTAGTAAAACCACTTTTCACTTGAGGGTGTCCAATGAAGAAAGCGAAAATATTTCAAAAGCTTTCATTGTTCAATAAAGCAAACAGTAAAATGCACAACATAGAATTAGGACAACTGAAATGGGTATGTGTTAAATAGGCCAATTGTCCAGACAACGTAACGTCAAATATTGGTTTGTGCTACTTTGAATCTATACACCACAACTTCATTTGCTTCATGGTTTTGTACTTACACTTTGGGATCATTGATTCCCAGCTTGCTGTAAAATTGTTTCCCTACATCACAGCCAAACCAGACTGCCTAAAAAGGTAAAGATAATGGACAATATTAGAAAGAAACAAAGAAATTGCATTTATATAACGCCTTTCATAATGACCTCAGGACATCCCAAAGGGCATTACAGCCAATGAGGTACTTTTCAAGTGAAGTCACTCTTGTAATGTAGGAAACACGGCAGTCAATTTAGGGTTAGGGTTAGGGACAGGGACAGCAAGGTCCCACGAACAGCAATATGAGAATAAGATAATCTGTTTTAGTGATGTTGGATGAGGGATAAATATTGGCCAGGACACCAGGGAGAATTCCCCTGCTCTTCTTTGAAATAGTGTCATGGGATCTTTTACGTCCACCTGAGAGGGCAGACGGGGCCTTAGTTTAACAGCTCATCTGAAAGATGGCATTTCCGATAGTGCACTATTCCCTCAGTACTGCACTGATGTGTCAGCTTAGACATTGTGCTGAAGTCTCTGGAGTAAGACTTTAACCCACAACCTTTGTGACGCAGAGGCGAGAGTGCTACCCTCCCTACTGAGCCAAGGCGGACACCTATTACAGGAAACTCTCGATTTACCGGCACCCAAACAACCGGAAATCTCGGTTAACTGGCAAAATTCAGGAGTAGGTTCAGTTAAGTTTTTCTTCATATTAGTGGCGGTTTCTTGATTCTTGGCTGCGTAATCGGGGGTTTCTGCACTTGTTGCTAAGCAACAGGAACGCTTGATCTGTGGCCGGGCTTCTTGCACCTGTTGCTAAGCAACAGGGAAGCCTGGATTTGTTGCTGTGTACGGAGCTCTCGTACCTTTTAACTAGACCTCTCTGTAATCCGGACTTTGATAAACCGGCACCACACCGGTCCCGGATAAAAAAGAGTTTCCTGTAGTATTGAGAGAGATCCATTACTAATTTATTATACTGATGAAAAAAAAATTCAGTTTGTTTATAGGCATCAAGTCACAGGATTAGCAGGGAGCAGGCCTCCTGATGGTATCTCTCAGAGTTATCAGGGTCCTGCCCTGCCCCTGCGCCAGAGACTTTACTCATAGTAGGTCCAGAAAAAGTTCAGTCTGTACAACAACAGTCGTGGTCCGAGTCAGGGCCAGAACAGGAGCCACAGCTTCGGGTCTGCACACCTGCAAATAGACTGAGCTGGACAGGGAGAACGCCGGGAATGAGAACCGCAGGGCCCAGCACCCAGAGGATAAACAGGAAATAAAGTAATTTAAAAAAAAAGATAAAATATAGAATCTACAATGGCACTGTGAACACGGAGAAAACGACATGGAACCAAAGAAACTTTTTTTTAGAAAAAGTGTTCCTTGGGGGAAAAAAAAATGGACTTTGCTGCTGAAATCCCATTGCAGTCATTACAGAGAAGCAGCGTGGAAGCCTTTTTGCAATTAAACGAAAGGCCCTTAACAACCACTGAATTGCCTCTATAATCCCATTTTGAGAGGCCTTTCTGATTTTAACACTTTTCCAACGTGATGCACGCCTCCTCTGAAACACAACGGTGAAACCTGGCGGGAGCACAACTGGATTGCTGACTATCAGCTGCAGCTCCACCATTAAATAGGAGATTTGATCGGTCATCATTTGCAGGTGGCTGCACTTTGTTATCTCGGGTCTGGGGGAACTTTTAGCAGGCATAACCATAGCTGTGGAAGTTTGGAGCCTGACACCCATCTCCAGTGTGACCTCCTGGGAAACCCCTCTCGCCACATTAACTGAGCGCTTCCTCAACTGAGGTATATACCAGAAGCATGGGAACCATTTATTTCCTTTCCTCCTGGACATCAGATTCGGACGAAGACCAGCCGTGGCAGCAGCAAAACCATAAACAACAGCAGCAACAACAACAGAAGTGCCAAGCTGCTGCTCACCCACCTGAAGCTGCACAGGCCAGAAGGCGCCAGCGCGCGACCACGTTGCTGCCCGGGATGCAAGGGACGCACTCATTTTGGCCAGATTTGCTTAGCCTGCACAAACAATTTTGTCTCCCACCTTCTTATCAGACCATCGACAATGGCCAAGAACCTGCAGATTCCTAGCACTCTGACCACCACACTGACAATTGCAAGTAATCCTAAGCCTTCAATGTGGAAGTCCCATTAGCGAAATGACACACGCCACAACTGCAACAGTTGCCATCAGAATTTTTATTCACAATAACCAACTTTTGGCTTTTCAACATTAATCACCACATTTCACCCAAGTGACTACCCTTGTGACTATTTGTGCAGTATCTTTCTCTTACGCCTGCTCCTACACGATGGTTCCCCCTTGGCATCAGCAGATGTGGAGGCCCCTTGCTCACTTTCTTGCTGCTCGTGTCTCGACACCTTTGGCAGACGTCCTCTGGGATTGCGAACCTGTGAGGGCTCGGCATCAGTCTGCTGCTCCTGCAGCTGTGCAGGGGTTGAGACACCGATCTCAGTTGGGTGGGGACTCTGGTGGGGCTCTGACCGAGGACATGGCAGTGGCATGGAAGTGAGAGCGCTTGGAGAGGAGCCCCCACTCCCTTGCTCTCTGCCACCAACATCCCTCTCATGGGTCAGGTCCACCTCAGCGCTTGCAAGTGGCTTGAGAGCACCTTGCTGCACATCAGGGGGGCCATGGGGATCCGTATCTGCACTGGCAGTCCTATTCAGAAGGACTTCCATGAAGGTCTGGTTTCTCTGTTCAATAGCTGACCATCGCTTCTCCAGAGATGAACACTCACCATGTTTTCAACACTCTGTCGACTTAGCTCCTCCATGGCCTTAGCCATCCTCTCGTCTACTGTAGCCATCCTTTCCACGGAGGTTGCCATCCTTTCCGTGGTGCTGCGTTCATGCGCCAATGACTCCACAAAGGCTCTGCTCATGTTCGCTATGGACTCCTCCATTCGCTCCACACTCGCAGCGACCCTGGAGACAAAACCTGCCAGAGACTCCTGCAGCTGTTCCTGGAGTTCCAGCACCGCTGTTCTTATGGATGGACCCAGAGGTAGAGGGTTGACATGCAGCTGAGCCGAGCTGGGAAGAGTCCTGCGCCCTCCGACTAGGACTCTCCACTGCTGTCCCGGTCTCCACAATCTGCTGATGCTCACTTGTGAGCTGTAATACACCAGCTGACAACACTACTCTATCTCGCGATGGTCCCACCGAGGTGTGAGTGTCTGCGCTGGTGCTGGGTTGGCTGAATTCTGCTGACGCTGCGCCCTCAGAGGTTGCAGCTTTCTCTGAGGAGTCTGGAGGCTCAGGCTGTTCCTCCTGGATAGTGGGGACGAGTGCTTGCGATGGTCCTGTGGGAGAGTAAAGGAAAGAGTCAGAGATGTGAGGCCAAGGTTACATGCACATTGCATATTGCAGATGATCATAAGTCCATCTGTTAGAGCTTCAGAATCATTATCAGCAACTTATGAAATGTCAATGAGAGATGAAAAACTATTCTGTCACCAGCTTTCTCTGATGCACCCGTCTGTCCGTCCCCCACTTGCGCATTGTCCGAGTCCCACGATCTCCAGGACCGCCTCCTCCCAAGGGTGACCCTACTGAGGGTGGCCCTCCTCCTGTCCTCGCTCTTTCCCTCTTATTGTGAGCTCTCTTTTCCTGCAATGAGGGAGACAAGTTTGAGTGAGAATGAAGGAGTGAGTGTAGAGAATCCATAGCATAGATGCTTAGAAGGAGACAAAGATGGAGTGAGGTGGCAAGACCAAGGGCCCTCCCTGTGTTTTGTAAGTTGTTTTCATAGCATCACAGTGATAGGGAGTGTGAGGGCTGCATAGTCGAATAGTTAGGTGAATGTGTCCATAGAGTGAGAGGGAATGGGTAAGGGTGCAGGGATGTCAGTGTCAAGTGGGATGTGGAGGAAGAGGTTGCTAAAGCTGAGTGCTGGTGAGGAGAGGCAATGGGGATCAGATTGAGGGTGATGGGAAAGTCATACTCACTTTTCCAGTGCGCAGGTCATGAAACCTCTTCATGCACAGAAGCCAGGTTCTCCGGATCAGCGACAACGAGTTGACCTCCTGGGCCACCTGGATCCACACAGCCTTCGTCTGTTGGGGAGGCTTCTTCCTCCCTGAAGGGAAGAGCACCTCCTTATTAGCTCTTGCTCCCTCCACCAAAGCTTGCAGGGCAACGTCATCAAATCTGGGAGCAGACTTAGGCCTCCCGCTGCTCATATTGCCTCCAGGTCCCTCGCACAGCAAAGGCCAAAAGGTTGGCAGTCTGCAGAAGAAGCAAGGCTTCTTGCAGACCTTAAATGCAGCAGCAATGATGACGTCATCGGAGGCGAGTTTCAGACTGAAAAATCTAATTGGGCCATGGGTTCCCACACACTGGAACTCAATTGCCCAATTAGGTGAAAATCGCATCATTCTCCCACATCGATTTGGAATCGGGTGGATAACATGAAAAGCAGATGACACGACCCCAGCCCGCCCCATGACAAAATCGAGCCCTAAGATTTGGCGAGTTATGTGAGAGCAGAAGGCAACTCCGTAATTAATTTACCACAATTTTTGTTAGGTTACAATGAGGTCAGTTACTTGTTTTAAAAAAACTGTCCCTGAGCAACACCGTGGGAAATGAACTAGTTGTTTGGAAATGGTAAAACAATATGTTCAGAGTGATGTCAAGTTTTCACATGTAACTTGTACTCTAAAGAGTGGAAGCTTAGTCATACTTGAAATGTGGCATTGTTCACAGATACTCTAGCACTTGGAGTAGGATTGTGATGTTTAGCTGTTAAGATGGAGCAGTGCTTAACCTGGCCTGTCACTGCTCCAGTGCTCTCGGGTGGTGGTGGGGATAGTGGTTTAAAGAGATAAATCCCACGTCTTTGGAGGATGTCACTATGGGGCAGCATGTAGATTTGAGAGGAGGGAGCCAAGGATTGTTCCTTTGGAGAGACTTGAGGTAATGGTGTGGGGCTGGGAAGAGAAGTCATTGATGGAGATGTTCTGGGTACAATCAGATTGGTAAGTTAAACTATCCACTGAGTTAATAATAACAGAGGAGGGACTAGATGAGGATGGTGCGATTGACCTTGTAAAAGACTGCAGAAAGGACAAGGGGGGGATAGTGCACCACGGTCGCAGTCAGAGGGGCAAGAGCTCAACTTGCCAAAAAAAGCCATGGACAACGAAAGAGGTAAGGGACAGCATAAAACTAAAAGAAAAAGCACACAAAAATACAAAAAAATAGCACAGATCCTGGCGAATGGGAAAGATACAAAGAACAGCAAAGGGTCACAAAACAAATGGTAAGAGCTACAAAAGGAGTATGAAAAGAAACCTGCAAGGGATATCAAAATCAATACGAAGAATTTTTAGTTACATTAGGAAAAATGGGTGGTCAGGAGCAATGTTGGCCCCTTAAAAACTGAAAGTGGTGATATTGTCAATGACAACGGGAAAATGGCGGACATGTTGAATAATTACTTTGCGTTAGTATTTACAGTAGAGGAAGAGGATAGCATGCTGAAAATTCCAGGGAAACTAATATTGAATCGGGGACAGGGAGTCAATAAAATTAACATAAGTAAAATAACAGTAATGAAGAAAATAATGACACTAAAGAGTGACAAATCCCCAGGACCAGATGGTTTCCATCCCAGGGTTTTAAAGGAAGTAGGTGAGCACATTGCAGATGCCCTAATTATAAATCTTCCAAAGTTCTCTAGATTCAGGAACCGTTCCTTTAGATTGGGAAATAGCGCATGTCACTCCGCTATTTAAGAATGGCGAGAGGGGGAAACCAGGGAATTGTAGACCAGTTAGCCTAACATCTGTTGTCAGGAAATTACTAGAGTCTATAATTAAGGATAGGGTGACTGAACAGCTTGAAATTTTTCAGTTGATCAGAGAGAGCCAGCGTGGATTTGTGAAAGGTAGGTCATACCTGACAAACCTGATTGAATTTTTTGAAGAGGTGACTAAAGTAGTGGACAGGGGAATGTTTATGGATGTTATTTATATGGACTTCCAGAAGGCATTTGATAAAGTCCCACATAACAGACCGTTATCTAAGGTAGAAGCCCATGGAATTAAGGGAAAATTATTGACCTGGTTAGGAAATTGGCTGAGCGGCAGGAGACAGGCAGTAGGGATAATGGGCAGGTACTCTAATTGGCAGGATGTGACTAGTGGTGTCCCGCAGGGATCGGTGTGGGGGCCTCAACTATTCATAATATTTATTAACGACTTAGATAATGGCATAAAAAGTAATGTATCCAAATTTGCCGATGACACAAAGATAGGCGGCATTGTAGGCAGTGTAGATGAAAGCATAAAATTACAAAGGGATCTTGATACATTAAGTGAATGGGCAAAACTGTGGCAAATGGAGTTCAATGTAAGCAAATGTGAGGTCATCCACTTTGGACCTAAAAAGGATCGAACAGGGTACTTTCTAAATGGTGAAAAGCTAAAAACAGTGGAGGTCCAAAGAGACTCGGGGGTTCCAGGTACATAGATCATTAAAATGTCATGGACAGGTACAGAAAATAATCAGAAAGGCTAATGGAGTGCTGGTCCTTATATCGAGAGGACTAGAATACAAGGGGGTAGAAGTTATGCTGCAGCTGTACAAAACCCTGGTTAGACCACACCTGGAGTACTGTGAGCAGTTCTGGGCACCACACCTTAGGAAGGATATATTGGCCTTGGAGGGAGTGCAGCGTAGGTTTACCAGAATGATACCCGGACTTCAAGGGTTAAGTTACGAGGAGAGATTACACAATTTGGGTTGTATTCCCTGGAATCTAGCAGGTTAAGGGGTGATTTGATTGAAATTTTTAAGATATTAAGGGGAACAGATAGGGTAGATAGAGAGAAACTATTTCCGTTGGTTTGGGATTCTAGGACGAGCGGGCATAGTTTAAAAATTAGAGCCAGACCTTTCAGGAGTGAAATTAGGAAACACTTCTACACAGAGAGGGCGGTAGAAGTTTGGAACTCTCTTCTGCAAACGGCAGTTGATGCTAGATCAATTGTAAATTTTAAATCTAAGGTTGATAGCTTATTGTTAACCAATGGTATTAAGGGATATGGGGCCAAGGCGGGTATACGAAGTTAGGTCGCAGATCAGCCATGATCTCATTGAATGGTGGAACAGGCTCGAGGGGCTCAATGGGCTCCTCCTGTTCCTATGGATGTCACTTGTGACTTTGATTAGAGCGGTTTCAGTGCTGTTGCAACTGATGAGAGATTTTCACACATGGAGTTGCGGGAAAGAGGGACCAAGTAAAAGGATGTCGGGGAAAAAGCAGAAGCCTGAAAAAGTTAAGTTTTAAACTTATGCGGCCAGGAGCAATGTTCCCACTAATCTTCTGTGGGTGCGTGGCCCCTTTAAAGGGGCTGCGAGGCCCATTCAAATTATCGCGCGTGCGAGGTTTTTTTACATTATAAAGCCGTTGAGCGTCCGGCACAGGACCGTCAGATCGCTGCGCGGCCACGCGGCTCAACAGGGACATTGGCCAGGAGTCCTCCTCGGGGCCTCGCATGGAAAAACCTGGGTCTCTACTGCTGCAGGCTCCTCCCCCTTTCCACCCGCAAAACCATGATGAATTCCCTATCCCCGGTAAAAAAATGACAGACCTCCTTTTACTCCAGCACTCTCAGTAAATCACTTGCATTGTGTACACCAGAACTATTGGTTAATATTTCAGGAAAGGAAAATAAATAAATAAATAAATAAATCGCATTTTTGGATGTCAGTTTCTCTTTAAAAAAAAAGCAATGACTCATTTGTGCTATAAACCTTCAAGCAAATGGGACATCATTCCAGCATCGACTTGGATATAGAAGAATTTTTAATTTTTGTTAGTTTTATCTTCTGCTCCTCCTCCTCACCTCGAGTCTGACTTGTACACTTATTGCAGTCAAGAGGACAGGCTGAAGACCTGCACCCAGAGGAGGCCCATGTCATAGAAAGTCACTACAAGGGGTACAAGAGCAGTCCAATGATTATACCTTTCCTCCCCCTCCAGGAGGTGTGGGGCGGAAACGCAAAGTCCCAGGTCTCTACTCAAGGCCTCTTCGGAACAGCATGCCTGAAAGTTATTAGTGCAATACAAATAGGCAACTGAGGCACAATCGTCGGGATTTTCTCTTATAATAAAATTTCCTTATAACCATTATTAAGAAGCAAATTCAGACTTTGTAGTTGCTTGCCTGTTGGCTACCAGCTGTTTGCTCCCATAGATTTACACACAAGTGGGCCGCATTGTACTTTGGTGAATGTATTAATTTCATTACAAACTGTAATTAAAGAAGGGTAAATTTTAGAATACGCAAACCTCTCCATCCTTGATGGAAGCAGCGGCCATTTGCTTTAACACCTCAATTGGCTGGTTGATGTATAAAGTCTTCCTCGCCTTCAACATATTATTCAGGAAATCTACTGTGTACAGCTTTCCATAGGGGTTGAAGGATCTGGGATCGTTAACCAGGCACACCTACCAAAACAAACATCAAAAATCCTTCTTAAGTAAGGTGGTCAGTACTGGAGAACTATTTTGCCACCAAAATCAATCAAATCTTGTAAATTAAGCACAGCAACTATCTCAATCATAACTGATTGTTTCTTTTTGACCGCAAACTGCATCTTCAAATTAGCTTATTTACCCCTGGTATCATTAACACTATTAAACTTTATCTTTTTTAGGTTAACATTAGTCAGCATTAAGGAGCTTTGGGCAACGTTGAAAGCCATTTTAAATATCTGTCACTAGATGCCTTTTGGCCTTTTCTGGTATTTCTTTACATTATTGTATTTGCAGCAAGAATTCCACCACTGAAAGCACATCATAGCAGGAACATAGCAATGTGGTTCATCTGACCAGATCCAAAGGCTCAGGAATTGCCATGGTATATCTCTTTTACTCCTTAATCTCTTATTTTTGGAAAATGGAAAATCAATACGTATTAAAATGATTTTACTTCTGGTCAGATCCAACACAGAAAAAAGCTAGATATGTACATGAGGGAGAAAGGAATAGAAGGATATCCTGACCGAGTTAGATGAAGTAAGGTGGGAGGAGGCTCGTGTGGAGCATAAACACCGGCGTAGACCAGATCGGCCGAATGGCCTGTTTCTGTGCTGTAAATTCTATGTAATACAGAACATCAGCTCTGGTAGGTCAAGAACCGAGTTGGGTATTCAACTGTCACTGACAGGAGAAGATATTGCAAAAGTAAAGCCATTAACAGTAAGGATGTCACTTCTCGGCAACAACTCCACAGTTCCTCTCCTACCTTGTCTTCCATGTTGAAAAGTGGCTTCACATGTTCTGTGTAAAACTGAAGAGGTGTTAGTGGCCCAATCTTCTGGTACTTCTTTTCTTTGTCTCTGAATTCCCAGGTAAAAGTTTTAGGAGGGGTGCCCAGACAAATATTAACTATTCTGAAGACCTACAAGAGACAGCAAACACCGACTTCAATGGCAGATAATGGAACTATTTCCTTTGGCAGCAACTGCTAAAGCAGATTCTGCAACTATAAAATAGATGAAGTAAGATTACAAAAAGTGTCAGGATCCATCACAAACAAGGCTGCTTTAGTATCCAAACTACTACCAAACACTGGAGACATTTCAAATTGCTTCCATTGTGTAATCGTTTATGGATGTTCTGCTTCACAATTATCATGGGAACACCGTCAGTCAGCACTGCAGTGGTTCAGTGAGAAATCCCACCATCACCACCTTCTCAAGGCAAGTAAAGATGGATAATGAATGCAGTTTAACCAGCTTCGCCCACATTCATAGAGAAAATAAAAATCAAATAAAAATTGGAATAGGAGCGCAATCATTTAATTAAAAAAAAAAATCATAATGATTCCTTTATTAGAAAAATAAAAGATAGGTCAATCTCACAATTCCATTTTGAAGTGTTAACAGTGACACTGGGTCTCTCACTAATGCATCGGATTCTCTACAGCAACACCAGGTGATAATTTGCACGTGTGGTTGCGCCGAGGTCATTTATATTTTACGATTCTGGTCACATACCCTTCCCAATGTTGGGGTAGGATCTGTGCCTACCAGTAGTGTGAAAATTGCATTGTACAGGTAGGCTCCTGGTTGGAACAAAACCATTCCCCCCCCCCCCCCCGACCTGCCTGCCTGTCCAGTGCTGGTAATGGTAACCTCTTATGTTTAGCAGTCTTCCACCTCTGGAACAAAGCCACCCACAAGATGATTCACTGTGCTTCCTTCGTTATATTGCCTCAGAGCGCGGTTTTGTAAAACCAATGGGCATTATACATCCAGCCTACTAAAAGAAAGTATAATTTAAATAACTTAAAAATTGAAAGTATTATCCTTACAGTTCAGCCAGTGTTTTTCAATTACTGAAAAGTTTAAAAATTAACTTGAGAACGAGTATTTTACCTGCAAATAAATTTGGTCTTTTTGGAAAGCTAGGAGAATTGAAATAATGCCGGCACAGGAAACAGCAACAACTGCAAAATTTAGTTAAGGTACAAGATACAAAACATTACTAAATCAACACTCCCGTACGATGAAGAATTAAAAAAAATTTCCCCTATAATTTTTAGAATATACCGCAGTTAAGTGGATCGTGCTGGTTTTCTCAGTGCGCTCACCCGCAGTGTTCAGTAAATCTGGGCCAGCTGCATCAGGCAACTTGATGTCTGCTAACGTCCTACAATAATATTTGATTACCCTCCATCGACCTCTGCCTCTATTGGTTTCTTTCACTAACCCAACAGCAGAGGTCCCTGGCTTCGACCTCCCTCGCAGACCATGGACAGCGCTCAACCCAATCCACACAGGGCATGGACAGTCCACCAGTGGGAGATGAGGGACAACTCGAACTGTGACTGTGGCCATGAGTCCCTGAGTGGAACATATCACATCAGCCTGCCCACTGAGATCTGTCGCAGGAGGCACCTCGTTTCTCCACTTGGCATCTCAGGAGGCCATCGAATGGATAGCCAAACCAGACATCCCATTATAAGATAGCAAAATACTGCAGATGTTGGAAATCCGAAATAACAACAGAAAATGCTGGAAAAACTCAGGTCAGGCAACATCCGTGGAGAGAAATTGGAGTTGACGTTTCGGGTCGAACCCTTCTTCAAAACTGGAAAGAACAGAAACTAGATCGAAGGCAGGGCTGCGATCGGACAAAAGAATAAAAGAAACAAAAGAAGTAAAAAAGAGATTAGAAGCTAGACGAGATGGTAATAGGCTGAGATTAGGTGTAAAGTGTACTGGCAGGGCAAAAGATAGCTGCCCCCCCCCCTTTCCTTTTGTTTCTCTCTCACACCTGGCAGCTATCTTTTGCCCTGCCAGTACACTTTACACCTAATCTCAGCCTATTACCATCTCGTCTAGCTTCTAATCTCTTTTACTTCTTTTGTTTCTTTTATTCTTTTGTCCGATCGCAGCCCTGCCTTCGATCTAGTTTCTGTTCTTTCCAGTTTTGAAGGGTTCGACCCGAAACGTCAACTCCAATTTCTCTCCACAGATGTTGCCTGACCTGCTGAGTTTTTCCAGCATTTTCTGTTGTTATGTCCCATTATAAGCTTTCCCCGTCATACGAAACAACAACTAACCCAACTCAGCAGACAAAATGAAAACAGAAGCGCCTCTTTTTTTTTTTTTTTTAAATACATAGTTCTGTAGAAAGACGAGCATTTTCACTGTCATCGTAGAAAGAACATGTATTTATATAGCGCCTTTCATGTCCGCGGGACGTCCCAAAGCGCTTTACAGCCAATGGAGTACTTTTGAAGCGTAGCCACTGTTGTCATGTAGGAAACGCGGCAGCACGCAGCAAGGACCCACAAACAGTGATGACCTTTTAAGAATGAATTTCCCTACTATGGGGCCAGTCTCAGAATACAGGGGATGTAGAAAGAGTTTGTTATCCTATACTACCCTAACTTTTCAATCGCCTCAGCTATTGCCCATAAACTGCCCAATATAGCTTGGGTGATTCGATCTCAGCAATGGAAAGTAATTTTATAATAGATCAGTCTTCTCAAGTACCTTTGGAACCAAGTGAACAGCATTTAGGTAAGATGATACTCTCTAGTATTTCTATTCTAATCTCCCGAGATAAAGATCATTTTTCTACAATTAGACTTAACATTTTAAGACTGAGAAGGAGCAGACAGTTCTTTACCAGGTCTTTAAACTTTTTGCATAGGGAATCGCTGCCACGGTTGCTTTATGATATCAGTCTTCAAAGCAACCCACTAGGGATTCCGCAAGTCATAGCAAATTACAGGTAATAAAAAAAAAATCCCCTCACAGGAAGTTGCAATTAACAATAATCATCTAATGCACTTGAACTGCAGCCTTGGCATATAGCTGGAATACTTTACGTTACAGACTTATTCGCCGAGGGAAGATTCTTGTAAATTCATAGAACTGCAATAGCATCACCTTCCAGCAGCTTAGGTGGGCGAAGCTTTCTGAGGCTCCGCAGGATTGGCAGGACCTCACACGTAGCAGGTGACTTCGCAGAAAATTGTGGGTGCTGCTTTTACATTGAAGAGAAAATCGTGGGCAATGCTGCAGTGACTCTCCGAATAGTCACCCGCCGCGTGCGAGGCCCCGTTAGTTGTGTGAATCTTTGGAAAGCTTCACCCCAGTCTTTAATAGCTCAAGGGCTTCTCGGGAGATTGCAAGAAAAGCACTCCCAGGCCCCAAAGCCTACCGCATTAAGCTGCTATCACAGGCTTTTAAATGTAATCTGGTCCAATGTTCTTGGACCTGTGATCTTCAGCTGGTTTGAACTAGGAATCTTCCCCTTGAGATTTCTGTGAAGAGGTTCAAGGAGGGTGGGAAAACATTAGGGACAGGAAAGGATTAATTTTAATCAAAAAAATTAATAAATATGAGGGCATACAATGCAATTGCTCTAGAGAAGTCCTCTGTTGGGAAACATTTTCTTTTTAAAATATTTTGTCCAGTGCAAGTCATTGAGACACTTTCCACAGTTCTCAGGTGTTTGAGCAACTTTGTTGGAATAATTATCCAAAAAACTCAATGATCCTCAATAACTGGCATTTTACTTTTGCAGCTTGAAACAAGATCGTTTCTATAGGCGTAGATTTTCAAATGTTAAATTGCTTCATAAATACTCAAAGTCAATGCGGAACATTTAGACCTCTGCTAGGCACCATGTTCCATCTTTACTAGATGGACAAACTGTAGATGTGGGATTTTTAGTTGAAAGCTGCATGCCCGAGGTCACTCACTCCAAAATCATAAAACGTGGAGGAAAGTGTCAAACAATGCCCATCACTGGAGCCTCAGGGGGCACCCAAGTATCTCTTTTCTTGCCTGCTGTAGAATTTGAAAGGGTTTTCTCCTTCTTGTAATAAAAGTTCGGCTATCACAGCTTTTATTAATGAAAACCCTCTATTAAAACAAGAAGCTGTCCTTGCCCAAGTGATCACTTTTCACGTGTTCACAGCTCAACCCATTTGTGTTCTCATTGGATATTCATCCACATGCACTTTCCAGCAGCGGTCAACTGAAAACGCGGGCTGAATTTTATTTCCTTGCACCTAGCCCAGGAGCAGCGAGTTGTGCCCCTGCTTCACGCTGTTTGAGATTTGAACCAGGGGCCTTCCTTTGCTGTATGGCTCAATTCCACTCTGAGCTTGATGATTTGGCATTGACTTGTAGGGCTGGATTTTGTCAATGGCGTCGTGCTGGAGGCGGGACTTCTGGTTTCCGGGTTTCAGTCCCGCCCCCCAGCGACATCTGACCAACCCACGCTACTTTCCCTTGATTGGCCTCATTAAGCCCACCCTGCAGGCTTACCGGCCAATTAAGGGAAAGCCGGTGACAGATGACGCCAGCGTATGACGCTTCATCTGTTGAAAAATTTTTGACAGATGAATTGTCAGCGTTTGACAGCTTTGAGAAGCTGTCAAACACTGACGATCTCTGTTCTAAGGTGAGCCCTTGCATAAAGGCTCACCAAGACCTCTCTCCTCAGCAGAAAGCAGATGGCTGCTGCATCTGAGATTGCAGCAGCCATTCTGTCATCGCTGCCCTTGAGATGAGGCACCTCCGGATCCCCAAGGGTTGAAGCCTGCAGAAAGAAGCAACGGTAAGGAAACTTTTTCCATCACTTTTCACCCACCTCTCATACTTACCTATCCACACTTGCACCCATTACTCACCTCTACAGCTGACATTTAAGTCCCTCTCACCCCCACAGACCCACTGCTCATCTCGCTGACCCTGGCGAGGTTCGCAGCCGGCGGGAAGCCCGCAATTGCAGGCGTAAAATGGGGGGAAAGCCTCAAAACTGCCTGTTAACTACCTGTTAATTAGCTCTAATCCTCTTCCCGCCTCGAGGAGATGGGTCCCTGCGCAACTCGGGGACCCGCCTCCCGGAAAGATGGCACGGAGGTGGGATAGGAGCGGGGTCGGTACCCGCTCCCAGTTTCTGCCATTTTCCCGGCAGTCCTGCCTCCATACCTGCCTCCCCAGGGCTGGGAAAATTCCCCCTGTAGTCTTTCATTTATAACGAGTCACCAACTTGGTCCAGTCATTCACGTGAAGCCCAATGGGATAACTGACAATTCTCATCGCTTGCGGAAAGGTAACTGCTTTACACGGCTTCAAACTTTGAACTTGTGGTATAGAGGAATAAAAGCAGCAATTTCCTAGTAACAATATCTAATGAACAGTACCTCCTTGTTTAAATTACAGAAGAAGGAATGCGCTCCCTCTTAAGGAAAATGCTATGAAGTTGCACAAGCCAAATGTGGTGTTTTTGTATTAAATGGCACAAAGTTGTTGAATAAGGAATGTGCTTGTTCTTGAAGTAAATGCCATCAGGTGACACCAGCCAAATATGCATTTCTGATACTCAAGGGCACCAAGCAATGTTTTTAAGTATCCTTCACTTACGCAAAAGGGGAACTTGAAGGATTTTATTTGACGTTTCCAGTTACCACACTGGAATCCTATCTGGGTATTTTATGCCATCATATCATATTTCACTACCTACCATATAAATGATGTTTTCAAATCTCTGCTGCAAGAGAAGGGACATATCTAAATTATACCTGTACGAATTTAATGGGGTAGAAATTGGTCACCGTGGCGGCAGTTTTCTGGATGGAAAATGGGGGCAAAAAAACGACCAATTTCGCAGGACAGCGCCCTGCGCTCTAAGGAGGCTTGAAAAACATCCGACACAATATTCGGTCGGGCCATTTTTCAGGTGTCCAGGCTGAATTTTTTTTTTTGGCGATCCTGTACTACTGTCCTCAACACTACCCCCTCCCGGCATTTACCCGAGGGCAGCTGTCGGAGGGGCAAGTGGCCTAAAATTCATTTTTGAAACCAGGTTCAGTCAAACTTCCACCCCAATATGTGCGGGTTAGGTTGATTGGCTATGATAAATTGACCCTTAGTGTTGGGGGGATTAAATACATGGGGTTATGGGGATAGGGTGGGATATGTGTTGGTGTAGGGGTTACAGGGATCGGGTGGGATATGTGTCGGTGCGGGCTCGATGGGCCAAAATGGCCTCTATCTGCACTGTGGGGTTTCTGTGATTCTGTGAGTATGTACCAAACCGCACAAGATAGGGTCAGATGAAAAAAAAATCCTTCAGCCCATTTAATTTCGTCCTTCCAGATTACCATCCTGAGTCCAATGCCCCAACTTCAACCTCTCACCCTAGCAACCTATTCCAACTTTTGATTACATTATGTGTATTAGGGATGAGCAATAAATGCTGGCCTTGCCAGCAACACCCACATTCCACGAACGAATTAAAAAAAAAAAAATCTGTCCATATAGATACAGCTCCAGCAAGAATCATCTGATAAGAATCAGGAGCAAGGAGCCTGGTCGATTTTACCCATCCTAAGCAGATGTGCAGAGGCCAATTGTAGCACCCTTATCATTGGCCCAGATGAGAATTGAGGATCGAGGATCGAACCTGCGACTTTCCTGTATGCCTCAACTACACACTTGAGTTATCGAGGGGGTCAATGGACTGCTTTCCAACTGGTTTTACATGCAATTAAAATGAGTTTATCTTTGTCTTAAAATAAAATATACTACTGAATTTTACAGGAGGATTCCGATTGTGCTAATATGTCTGGCAAAACAAACCAGTTCACCGCATTTGTAAGTAGAGGATACAATTGGCGGTATTATCACAAACCTAAGTCTCACTACATAAATTGGACTTAGCGCCAGCTATTGTAACCTGTGAAACTGGAGGTGCCATCGTTACGAGTGATCTTTTGCCATTCAGCTACCTGGCATAGGGATGGCACTTTGAAGATGATAGCGTGTGACGTTAAGAAAACTACTAGGCACTTGGTCTAAGCGTTAAACAAAGCTTTAATCAACTGTTTTACAACATGGAGGTCTAGTTGTGTCCTTCACTAGTTCCTGTTAAGAATGTCCTGCGCAAGCTGGGCCCGTGCCCGAGTATTTATACTCTCCCTGGACAGCGCCACCCGTAGGCCGCTCAGTATTATTTCATAAGTCTTTCTTTCATGAATGACTGATTCATGTCAGCACGTCCAATGGCAGATGCATGGCACAATCAGAATAATAAAAACAAAGTCAGAAAAATAGAATTGAAGTTTGCACAGCAGTGGATAAAGTATTTGCTGCTAGTTTATAACTAATAGGCAGATTGAAAACTGCAGATTTACTTTAAAGGCAACGGCGGAGAAAAGTTGAACACTGGAGTACAGAATGCATTCAAAACAAGTCTGTGAAAATGCTTCAAAAAGAGGTATAATGATTACCTGTACTTTGTCTAGTTATCAATCTGTGCCACTGCATTCTAGTTACGCAGGTTTAAAAAGCATCCACTGCTAAATCTGCTTCTCCTTTCATGTCTGAGTGCACAGCCAGAGACACGAAACAACTAATGTCTTGTTAATGTCATCCTAAACCTTGTTTTGACAAATGGCATCAACCTATTTAGAAAAGTATACAGTAGTTTAATTGATACCAGAATACCCTCTGGAATAGTTTATGTCATTCCCAATACTGACATGAAATCACTGATCCCACTCATTTTACACCCACGTAAATACGGACTCAAAATCTAATCGTTTTAATCCTCAAATATTCACTGCTTTCGTTTTATTTATTACAAATCCAGGGAGATCTAATTGTACGTGAGATTAAAAATTCGATTTTGGCTCTGCATGGAAAACATCGACTACGAAATGACAACAGCTATAAAAGTGGATATACAACAGGTCATTCAGACCCAAGGCATCGTCACTGGCTTTAGTCTTATAAACTCTTCACATTTTTGAGATGATGGGCGAAGGCTCCAATTCACATAAGCTCACAGGTGGGCGAGCTGCCCCAATGGCCCCAGTCAGTAACTATGCAGTTTAGTGAAGAACTGAGCTGCACAAACTAGGAAAGGTCAGAGTGTGAACCGTGATCCACAACAACAAAAAAAGACACAGAAAATGCAGAAACACTCGGCAGGTCAGCGGCTGTGAAGAGAACAGACCAGTTATTATGTCGGATGCAGAACCCTTCTTCGAAATCCACGGGCCGTGTCAAGTGAGCTGATCTTGCCCCGAGTGGCGCTACGAATGGCCTGAGCAATGTGATTGGGGAGGGGGGTTGGGTGAGGAAGTCCAGTCTGCTTTCCTGCACCTGGTCGGTGTCCAGTGACTGCTGCTGGAGAATGCACACGTATGGACATTGAATGAGGGGAGGATCGGGCTCAGCTGTCATACATCCTCAAAGCTGAATAACATGCCCAGCCTCAAATTTGAACGAAGAATGGAAACTTGAGCGAGGTGCCAGGGCACCCAAGGAACTTTACCCCAACATGAATTGGGGGTGGATTAAAAAAAAAATGGGAATTTAACAACAACCAACTCATTGGTAGAAAACATGTTTAAATAATTAGGCAGATGTAATCTAACTAAGTCAAAACCGATGCATACGGAGTTACATTGTTAGGTAGGTGAGGCCAAGCAGTGACCAAGGTAGTGGGCCAACTCAACAGTCAATATCTTGGCTGTTCCATATCAAGTGCCTAGAGTACAGCTGCTGAATATTTTATTAATGAATTCTGTTTTTCCTTCTCACAGAAATCACAGAAACCCCACAATGCAGATAGAGGCCATTTCGGCTCATCGAGCCTGCACCGACACATATCCCACCCGATCCCCGTAACCCCTACACCTATCCCACCCTATCCCGGTAACCCCACATATTTAATCCCCCTAACACTAAGGGTCAATTTTTATCATAGCCAATCAACCTAACCCGCACATCTTTGGACTGTGGGAGGAAACCGGAGCACCCGGAGGAAACCCACGCAAACACGGGGAGAATGTGCAAACTCTACACAGACAGTCACCCGAGGCCGGATTCGAGCCCGGGTCCCTGGCGCTGTGAGGCAACAGTGCTAACCACTATGCCACCATGCTGCCCCTGCTGCTAAAGATGAAGAACGCTTTGGTTCAAACGTACGCTGGACATGCACTGACGGAGCTTTTTCTTATAGCAGTAACTGTACTGCAGGCTTCGTTTGTGAAAACCCTTTGAGTCAGAAAAATGATGTAATAGGTAGAAGCTATGCTACTGTACATCTTTATTCTTGTGAAAAGATTTAAGGCTGGCAGAGTATACCTACACTCTTTTTTATATATACTCAAGTTTATAACTGGTACACAAATAATTGCACGATCATTCTTATCAAATTATTAGGAGTGCATAGTTTATAAAACAAGAATAGTTATCAGTGCAAAAATTCAGAATGCACACGTGCCAGACAAGTGTTCTCCAGAGGTGGCTGCTGGTTAAAATGTTGAGCTAATTTCACTTAAATTCTCAAGTTTCAGTTTTATGTCCCAGTATTCATCAGTATAAAGTTCACATTTGTCTCATCATTTAGACAAGTCTGGCATAAGCTGCCAGGATCAAGCGTGCAACATAAATGGTTAAGAATATTTAGCGCTGTCGTGTGAAGCTTAAGAGTCACTTACGGACAGCGAGTTAAACTGGGGAATCATTCTAGTACCAGTACATTGTAGAGGGACTAAACGATTGTTGATACACAACAGCGACTACACTTCAAAAACACTTTATTGGCTGTGAAAAGCTTGAGGTGCTATATCTCCTCCCTTCCCACTGTCCAGGGCTCCTTCCAGGTAAAACAGCGATTTACTTGTACTTCTTGCAATTCAGTATACTGTATTCGCTGCTCACGATGGGGAGATCAAATGTAGATTGGGTGACCGCTTTGTGGAACACCTCCATTCAGTCCATAAGGGTGACCCCGCGCTTCCGGTCGCCTGTCACTTTAATTCTCCGCTCCACTTCCTCTGATCTCTCCGCCCTCGGCCTCTTACACTGTTCCAACGAAGTTCAACGTAAGCTCGAGGAACAACACCTCATCTTTCTATTAGGCACTTTACAGCCTTCTGGACTTAACATCGAGTTCAATAATTTCAGACCATAACCTCTGCCCTTATCATTTTTTTTCCTCTCTCTCACATGGCAGCTGTCGATCATTCAGCCATTCCCTTTTACACTTCATTTAGGGTCATCTTTTGCTTCTTAACTTGTCCCATTACCATCTCCTTTTGCCTTGCACCATCATCCCTTTTGTCTCTTAATTTCTCCTGCCTTCCATCCTATCACAGACCTTCCCTTTTGTTCTTTCCTCCCCTCCCCCCGCACTTGCTTAAAAACCTGTTACATCTCCAACTTTTTCCAGTTCTGACGAAGGGTCATCGACCTGAAACGTTAACTCTGTTTCTCTCTCCACAGATGCTGCCTTGACCTGCTGAGTATTTCCAGCATTTTCTGTTTTTATTTCAATTTTTCTCTCCCCCCAGCTCGTTAGGGTGCCCCACCAGCATCTCGCACAAGTGTCCATTTTTCATGCAAGTCGTGACGGGGAGTATTCTATCACAATGGACATCACGACCAGGACCGATCCCTGTTTTCACTCAATATCTGCACATTTCCAGCAGCGATCAATCTCGCTCTTACAGAGGCCAATTGTAGCATGCCAGCACCATCTGACTGGGACCAGCTGACTCAGCACAACCCAGGGATAAATCCCGTTAATTTCCTGGCCTGTGCACTTCAGTTACTCATTGTATAAACTGGGGAGCTCAGATTCATCTTCTGATCATGAAAGTAATAGGACCGTGCCGTGCTTGCGTCAAATGTCAACATTTACTGTCAGTTCAGTTGTGCAAACATAGAAAAAAAAGGAACGAATGTAACAGTCTTCATTCAGTATTGTATTACAGTAAAATCATAGAACACATGCAAAAAGGGTGGTGTGTCTGACTAGTACTGTACAGAGCAGATGTGATTGTCTGAGTTACGGTAACTAGATCAATACAATAAGGAAACCAATAAAAAGCAAAATTCTGCAGATGCTAGAAATCTGAAACAAAAATAGCAGAAACCCTTAGTGTGTCTAAAGAACAGACTGGGGGAGAAATTGGGTGAGTAGCGCCACCTGTTAGCGTCTAAAGAGGCAGTCAGTGGCTGTAGCGCCACTGGCTGCGTCTCCGGCGATATTCAGTAGGGGCGCTAATGGTGGCGTTAGGCATTTGCGCTGCGCCGCCACCGATGACGTCATCGATGTGCGCAGCGCCCCGTTCGCGATATTTGGTAGCGAACGCCGCAGTTGCGCCGTTCGCTACCCGCGCCCGGTTCACGGGGCCTTACTGTGCCGGCAGCGGCGCAAGTTAAGGTGGAGGTGCGGAGCGGCCGCTTTTTTGGCGGCCGCCTGCCAGCACCTCCGTCCCCGGCCTCCTAACCCCCCCCCCCCCCCCCCGCGGCATTGCCGGCTGTTTCCCGAGAGCCCGGCACTTCTCCTTGGTGCCGGGCTCATTTGCCGGCACTCGCGATCGGGGATCGTGCTGTTGCAGGCACCTCCCCCTTAACAGTGGGAGGAAGGCCTGCAGTACCGCAGCGTGCCGTGCCGCAGCATGTGGCGCTGCGGCACATTGCGCTGCGATAATCAGTATCAGCGCCCTAAGAGGGACGCGGAGCGCCTCGAGCCTCGCCCCGTGTCCCTCGAGGGGCACTGAAACTGAATTTCTGGCGATCGGTATCACTCCGATCGCTGCGCTAAATCCTGCGCTCCGCCGACTTCTGCGCCACTTTGGTGCCCCAACCCAATTTCTAGGCCACTGAGTTTATGTTTTAAATAAGGACCTTTCTTCAACACAGTTCTGAAGAATGGACTGCATCCTAAATATTAACTTGTCTGTTCTCTCCACAGATGCTGACTGGGCTAATGAGACCAGTTAGACTAAGCTACTTTAAATGAACATAAGTGTCGATTGTTATATTTTGAGTTTTATTCAACAGACCCATTTTGTTGGTCGAAAGAGGGGGAAAAAAATTACCAACTATGGAAATATGAAAAACAAACAAAATGCTTGAAACAAAAACTAGGTCAATCACCAACTGGAAAAAGTAAAGCTAAATTCATATTGTGCCTATTAATGTATCTGCTGTAGATTTCCAGTATTTTTCTGGATTTAACACATCTTGTAGATTCGTTTTATAGGATTGTAACCCTACGTGCATGACTTTAGGTGTGTAACATTTTAGTTCCACTTACATGTAGTTTCAGTGCCTATCTGTAATTTGAAAAGGGAGGTGTAATATTAATTAAGCTGTTTACGATAGCCATTGCAAATTAATTCCTAATTAGAAAGTCACAGTGGCTCTCGAAAAAAACTTTGGATATTTGTAATGTAATTAGCACCTCGAAGGAGTCTCTCTGTACCTCATCGTGTGCAGTAGGCTATTTTATCTCTAAGTTATTATACAAACCTCCAAATTTGCCTGTTTTACCATGTATTCAAATACAGGAAACTCTCGATTTACCGGCACCTAAATAACCGGAAATCTCTGTTAACCGGCAAAATTCAGGAATAGGTTCAGGTAAGTTTTACTTCATATTAGTGGCCGTTCCTGGCTCTGTGGCTGTGTAACTGGGGCTCCTGCACTTGTTGCTAAGCAACAGGGACGCTTGGTCTGCAGCCGGGGTTCCTGCACTTGTTGCTAAGCAACAGGGAAGCCTGGATTTGTTGCTGTGTACGGAGCTCTCGCACCTTTTACTATACCTCTCTGTAATCTGGACTTTTTGATAAACCGGCACCACGCTGGTCCTGTCGGTGCCAGATAAAAAAAAAAGTTTCCTGTACAAGTTTAGCATCAGTGTGAAGAAGTTTTGGCTTTGCATAGGTGCTCAACCTGGGATGTGTAAAGTGGGTGTGAAGACCTGAACCAACTCCAAACCAAAAGCAGCTTGTTCAGGTTAAGCCCAGGTACCGAGTTCTATCTGCATTTGCACATCGGTGTGAAGTGAAACTGCTTCACATGAATGATACATTTGTCATGTAAATGCATCATTTAAAAACGGTTTTAAGTCCGCCATAGATTGGCCACTGCTTTCGTGTAATCCTTGTACCCTTGCATTAAACGCAAGGCACTTATACGTTATGTTATATAGTTACAAAACATTTAAAGAATGGGTCAAACTTATCCCATTGGCCCTCTGCAAGTATAAATGTATGGAAGAAAACTTCCAAAATGCATTTACACCACAACTGTAACATTAGTGTGAAGTTTCATACCGATTCCGCAGCTGTAGTGTAAATGCAGCCTAAAACATCTTCAGCAATAATGTGCAAGAACAAGAGAATGTTGGAAGTTTTTCAGCTTTTTCTTCAGTTCAGAGGTAGTCAAATACAGCTGGAAACATGGCTTCCAACGTCAGTCGTTTTCACTCACCGTGTATTCCAGGCTCAAAAAGCTTCGTTAACAGTATTTGCTGCAAAAATGTTGGCTGCTTTCGTACTGAGTAAACTGGATAGATATTTTATAAAGTATAATACTTTAGAATTCCAAATGATTTTTGAATATAGTTACTATCTTATTTTTCAGAGGTCATTCTGCATTTAAAATTCAGAACAAAAATATTTATTCAAGCAGCAGAAAACCTGCTTTTTAATTACTGGCTCTGCAAGACTTGATTTTAAAAAAAGTCACTGAAAAAAAAAAAGTTAGCCAGAACCGGTTGTTTATCAATACACAAAAAGTTCAAATTACCAGCCATTGACATTTCAATTACAGGAAACTTTCTGGTATCCGGCACTGACGGGACCGAGCTGGTGCCGTACCATCAAAACTGCCGCAGAAACCAGCGCTAATGTTAAAACATACGGAGCTTTTGAGCTCCGTGTGAGTCAACAAACCCTGTTGCTTAGCAACAGCTTCAAAACAGTCGGCCGCAGCTTAAAAGCGTCTCTGTAGCTAAGCAACAGCTTCAGCTAGACCTTGCAGAACCTGACTGGGAAAAAAAAGCAACGAGAAGTAAAAAAACTGATAGGAAACGGCTCCTGAATTTTGCCGGTAGATAGAGCTTTCCGGACATTTAACCTCCGGTTAAACAAAAGTTTCCTGTAATATCCTTTACGTACGTGACTTTGAATATATAATGATTCTGGGTAGACTGAAAATGCATGCATATATTCCAAAATTTTAGCGGATGGATTGTTCCACTGAAGGGCCTCTATGGCATCACACAACTAATCTTCAACACGTTGCTTTTGAAGAACAACGGAGTAGGTTTAACCTTCTGGCTAATCATTTCCTCAAGTGTAAATTACTTGGTCCATTCATTATAAAATCACTTTTTAAATGTAGCGTTTCCCATCTCCAGTTTTAAGAGACAATAAAAGGCATTTAATTGCAAGAATAATGTAGAATCAGAAACTTTGTAACTCCTGTTGAACGGATGTTCAAGTCATTATAGTCATACACATGCACTATACGCTTGCCCAATACGAGACTCCCAAAACAAGCGCTCTACTCGGAGCTCAGACACGGCAAGAGAGCCCTAGGTGGGCAGAGGAAATGCTTCAAGGACACCCTCAAAGCCTCCTTGAAAAGGTACAACATCCCCACCGACCCCTGGGAATCCCTGGCCCAAGACCGCACAAAGTGGAGGAGAAGCATCCGGGAAGGCGCCAAACACCTCGAGTCTCTTCACCGGGAGCAAGCGGAAGCCAAGCGCAAGCAGCGCAAGTCAACCCAAGCACCCCACCCACCCGCCCCTTCAACCACCGTCTGCCCCACCTGTGACAGAGACTGTAGGTCGCGCATTGGACTCATCAGTCACCTGAGAACTCATTTTTAATGTGGAAGCAAGTCATCCTCGGTTCCGAGGGACTGCCCAAGAAGAAGACACATGCACAAAAATAATTTTTCACTTAGCTTTTCCTCTTCATTGCCTGGCCCAAGGTGGAGCATGCACGATGCGCACTCCGCCCACCTGTACCTGAAATTTTGCAATCAGGGCCCAATTAGGAGCCCGACTCACATATCTAAACAGCCGTACGCCCATTTCAGGCGTGTGGACTGCTCCCCCATTTACAGCTCCGTCTGAATATTGCATCAGACAGCCACTGGGCATCAATGGAGTGGCCAAGGTGCCGGCCGTTGGTTTTTCAGGCTGAGTTTTTGCTCACCCTTTCTAATCTCCGCTCGTTTGGCTCAGCCTCCGTTTTCCCCACACTTCTGTTTCTCTGAATTGGTTGGTTGGTTTTCTTCCTTCTCTTCTCTTTCATACCTTTAAGTTGGTAAGTCCTATTGAATAGTGGTGTGATATTATCATATATATCCGGGCAGGGTCTTCATAACTAATAATAAGAAATTTAATTAATTATATAGAATGGAGCAGGTGATGTGTTACTGTTGCGAGATGTGGGAGCCGGTGAACCCCATTGAGGCTAATGGTGATTACATCTGCGACAAGTGTTTGCTGCTAGAGGAACTCAAGTTCCATGTTATGGAGCTTGAGACCGAGCTTCGGACACTGCGACACATCAGGGAGGGGGAGAAGTTCCTGGACTCTATGTTTCAGGAGATGGTCACACCTATGAAGTTAATTACTGCAGATGTAGTCCGTGGTCAGGGACAGGACGGTGTGACTACGAGTGAGGAAGGTACAGGGATCCAGGATGTAGTGTTGAAGGAGACGCAGCCCTTGTTCTTGTCCAGCAGGATCGAGGTTCTTACTCCCTGTGAGGGCGGGAGCGGGGACTGCAGGGAGGATGAGCAACCTGGCCACAGCACCGTGGTACAGGGGGCCATTCAAGTGGAGGGAGTAAAAAGAAATGTTGTAGTGGTAGGGGATAGTATCATTAGGGGGATAGATAGGGTTCTCTGCAGTCAAGAGCGGGAGTCCCGAAGGCTGTGTTGCCTGCCTGGTGCCAGGGTTAAGGACATCTCTTCTGGGCTGGAAAGAAACTTGCAGTGGGAGGGGGAGGATCCAGTTGTCGTGGTCCATGTTGGTACAAACGACGTAGATAGGACAAGGAAGACGGTTCTGTTAAAGGAGTATGAGCAGCTAGGGGTCAAATTAAAAAACAGAACCTCAAGGGTAATAATCTCTGGGTTATTACCTGAGCCACGAGCGAATTTGGCTAGGATAAATAAAATTAAAGAGTTAAATGCGTGGCTCAAAGACTGGTGTGGGAGAAATGGGTTTTGCTTCTTGGGACACTGGCACCAGTACTGGGACAGGAGGGAGCTGTTCTGTTGGGACGGACTCCACTTGGCCAGTGCTGGGACTAGAGTCCTGGCGAATCATATAACTAGGGCTGTAGAGAGGGCTTTAAACTAATTAGTGGGGGGGAGGTTTCTAGAGAGCAAATAATAGAAATGACAACAGAGAAGGTCATAGACTTAGGTAGCAGTGGGGGAATTAAAAAACAGAATGTGTCAGGAAGGGACAGAAGGTATGGAGTAAAAAGTAAAGTACTAAAAAGGGAAAAAACAGGAACTAAGTGTTACAAAACATATTTGAAAGTTCTTTATCTGAATGCACGTAGCATTCGTAACAAAATGAATGAGTTAACGGCACAAATAATGACATATGGGTATGATCTTGTGGCCATTACAGAAACATGGCTGCAGGGTGACCATGACTGGGAATTAAACATACCAGGTTATTTAACAATCAGGAAGGACAGGCAGGAAGGGAGAGGAGGTGGGTGGCTATGTTAATAAAGGAAGGAATCACTATAATACAGAGAAATGATATTGGGTCAAAGGAGCAGGATAGTGAAACAGTTTGGGTGGAGGTAAGGAATAATAAGGGGAAAAAAACACTAGTGGGTGTAGTCTATAGGCCTCCGAACAGTTGCAACTCTGTTGGACGGAGTATTAATCAGGAAATAGTTGAGGCTTGTAATAAGGGAACAGCTATAATTATGGGGGATTTTAATTATCATATTAACTGGACAAATCAAATTGGGCAGAGCAGCCTTGAGGAAGAGTTCATTGAGTGTATTAGGGATGGGTTTCTTGAGCAGTATGTAACTGAACCGACCAGGGGGCAAGCAACCTTAGATTTGGTCCTGTGTAATGAGACAGGATTAATTAAAAATGTCCTAGTAAAGGATCCCCTTGGAATGAGTGACCATAACATGGTTGAGTTCCATATTCAATTAGAGGGTGAGAAGGTTGGATCTCAAACAAGCGTGCTGAGCTTGAATAAAGGAGACTATGAAGGTATGAGAGCGGAATTAATTAGAGTGGACTGGGAAAATAGATTAAAGGGTAAGACGGTACATGACCAGTGGTGTACATTTAAGGAGTTACTTTACAACTTCCAAAAAAAATATATTCCACTGAGGAAAAAAGGGTGTAAAAGAAAAGATAGCCATCCGTGGCTAAGTAAAGTAATTAAGGATAGTATCCGACTAAAAACAAGGGCATATAAGGTAGCCAAATCTAGTGGGAGGATGGAAGATTGGGAAGTCTTTAAAAGACAGCAAAAAATAACAAAAAGATTGATTAAGAAAGGGAAGATAGATTATGAAAGTAAATTAGCAAAAAATATAAAAACAGACAGTAAAAGTTTCTATAGTTATATAAAAAGAAAAAGGGTGGCTAAAGTAAATGTTGGTCCCTTAGAGGATGAGACCGGGAAATTAATGGTGGGAAACATGGAGATGGCAAAAACACTGAACAATTATTTTGTATCAGTCTTTACAGTAGAGGACACTAAGAATATCCCAACACTGGACAAACAGGGGGCTCTAGGGGGGGAGGAACTAAATACGATTAAAATCACTAAGGAAGTGGTACTTGGTAAAATAATGGGACTCAAGGCGGATAAATCCCCTGGACCTGATGGCTTGCATCCCAGGGTCTTGAGGGAAGTAACGGTAGGGATTGTGGATGCATTGGTAATAATTTTCCAAAACTCACTGGACTCAGCAAAGGTCCCGGCAGATTGGAAAACTGCTAATGTAACACCCTTATTTAAAAAGGGTAGTAGGCAGAAGGCTGGAAACTATAGACCTGTTAGCCTAACATCTGTGGTTGGTAAAATGTTAGAGTCCATTATTAAAGGAGACAGTAACGGGACATTTGGATAAACATAATTTAATAGGGCAAACTCAGCATGGTTTCATGAAGGGGAAGTCATGTTTAACAAATTTGCTTGAGTTTTTTGAGGAAGTAACATACAGGGTGGATAAAGGGGAACCAGTGGACGTAGTGTATTTAGACTTCCAAAAGGCATTTGACAAGGTGCCACACAAAAGATTATTGCTCAAGATAAAAAATCACGGGATTGGGGGTAATATTCTGGCGTGGGTGGAGGATTGGCTCTCTAACAGAAAGCAGAGAGTTGGGATAAATGGTTCGTTCTCAGATTGGCAACCAGTAACTAGTGGTGTTCCGCAGGGGTCAGTGCTGGGTCCCCAACTCTTTACAATCTATATTAACGATTTGGAGGAGGGGACCGAGTGTAACATATCAAAGTTTGCAGATGATACAAAGATGGGAGGGAAAGTAGTGAGTGAGGAGGACATAAAAAACCTGCAAAGGGACATAGACAGGCTAAGTAAGTGGGCAGAGATTTGGCAGATGGAATACAATACTGGAAAGTGTGAGGTTATGCACTTTGGCAGGAAAAATCATAGAGCAAGTTAATATCTTAATGGCAAGAAACTGGAAAGTACTGTAGTACAAAGGGATCTGGGGGTCCTGGTGCACGAAACTCAAAAAGTTAGTATGCAGGTGCAGCAAGTGATTAAGAAGGCCAATGGAATGTTGGCTTTTATTGCTAGGGGGTTGGAATATAAAAACAGGGAGGTATTGCTGCAGTTGTACAAGGTATTGGTGAGGCCGCACCTGGAATACTGCATACAGTTTTGGTGTCCATACTTAAGAAAAGACATACTTGCTCTCGAGTCAGTACAAAGAAGGTTCACTCGGTTAATCCCGGGGATGAGGGGGTGGTCATATGAGGAGAGGTTGAGTAGATTGGGACTCTACTCATTGGAGTTCAGAAGAATGAGAGGCGATCTTATTGAAACATATAAGATTGTGAAGGGGCTTGATCGGGTGGATGCGGTGAGGATGTTCCCAATGATGGGTGAAACTAGAACTAGGGGGCATAATCTTAAAATAAGGGGCTGCTCATTCAAAACTGAGATGAGGAGAAACTTCTTCACTCAGAGGGTGGTAGGTTTGTGGAATTTGCTGCCCCAGAAAGCTGTGGAAGCTACATCATTAAATAAATTTAAAACAGAAATAGATAGTTTCCTAGAAGTAAAGGGAATAAAGGGTTACGGGGAGCGGGCAGGAAATTGGACATGAGTCTGGGTTCGGAATGGTCATGGCCCTGTGGGTAGTGGAGCGGGCCCAGGGGCCGTGTAGCCTTGTTCTGCTCCTACTGTGTTCTAATTCTGTTAGATTTCAGGAGATGGTTTTATTCCTGTTCCTGGCTGGGGTGGAGATCGCCTTTACAGAAGGTAAGTACTGTAGAAAATATAGGGACAGAGTGATCTCCTGGAAGAATTTCGATCGCCTAGATGGGTCGGAGAGGAATTTCCCAGATTTTTTTCTCCCAAATTGGCCAAAGATTGGGTCTTTATCTGGTTTTTCGCCTCTCCCGGGAGATCACATGGGTTCGGGTGGATGCAGAGTGATAGAAGATTTGAGGTTAGGATCAGATCAGCCATGATCTTATTGAATGGTGGAGCAGGCTCGAGGGGCCGATTGGCCTACTCCTGCTCCTATTTCTTATGTTCTTATGTTCTTATGTTCTTAAAGCCACTATAAAAGTGCCAGCTGTTGTTTATTTATCTATCGATCTTATCTATTATATCCATCTATTGATCATGATATCCTTATGTTGCTGGTATGCCCAAATTAGGTCTCGCTGAGTAGGAATCATACACCAAACAGATGTTTTCTTACAGCCAAATAATGATTATTCTGTCTAAAGTTAACCACATTTCTAAAATCTTGACTGTTTTGTTGAATTTTGTGCTCATCAAGGTGACTGACGTTGGTGCTGGGACATTTTCCTACTTCAGGAACCAGTGTGGAATAAATTTCCCGCTAATGTACCTCAAGAGCGTACCTCAGCCCACCTACTACACAGGGATTAATAGACGAAAAAAGAACACAGTCCATCTAATTGGCCTTCTACCACCCTGGTAGTCGCATGAAGCAACAATAATGGAGTTGTTGACTAAATCATTGTAAACAATCTATCGATTCACTCTACACCGATCCATACAGGAGGCAAGGAAAACCCCCAGTGGTGGAAAGCTTTGGGAGCCATAGGTTCATTCTGCACTTACCATATGTCATGTCTCAAATTGCTCATATGCTGGATTCCAAAGGATTATTTTCTGAAAGAAATCTAAATTTGCATTTGAATGAATTAACATTCTCTGCTTCCACCATCTCCCAAGGGAGCCTGTTCCATAGATTTAGCACCCGCTCACAAAAATAATGCTTCCGCAGATTAGATTTGAATTTACCCCCCCACCCCCCGCTTCAAGCGCAGGCTGTGTCCCCTGGTTCTACTGTTCTAGACAAAGTGAAACAGCTCATCGTGATCTACGTTATCTAGTCTCTTTATAATCCTAAAAACAGCGATCATATCACCTCTCAACCTTGTCTTTTCCAGTGAGAACATGCCCATATACAAGAGCTCCTCATAATCCAATCCCTCCATCATTCTGTATCCTTTCAATAGCTGCAATATCCTTGTTGTAATGTGGCGGCCAGTATTCTAAGTGCAGATGCACCAATGATTTATAAAGTGGCAGGACGATCTCACTATTTCGGCTCAATGTTGACCTTTTAATATGTCCCAACATCTGATTTGCTTTACTCACTGTCACCAGGCACTGTGGTGATAGCTTCAACTTATGGTCAATCAAGTCGCCTATATCTCTTCCATTTTCCATACTAATTATTTTCTTTCCATTTAAGCAATAGTCTCTTTCTGGAGTTTTGTCCCCATGTGAAGCACTTTGTGTTTCCGGACATTGAATTTCACCTGCCACCTGTCTGCCCAATTCCCAAGTATATTCAAATCCTCCTGTAGCTTATCCTGTTCAGCTTTGCAGTCCACCACCTTCATTAGCTTTGTATCAGCTGCAAGTTCAGCCCACTGTGCTCGTGACTCCTAGCCCCAGATCATTTATGATGATATTAAACAAAGAGGTGTTAGAAACTAGGGGTGCCTAAAAATGTATATGGCTTTTAAATGATAAGTTTCGTTTTCCTGGGAAGCTTGCATTAGAATTTGAGACAGTCTTTTTAATCAGTTAGATTAGGTGAAACATAAACATTCCACACGGGGGCCCATAGGATGGTCCTGCCAGGCTAGTTATCTGTTGTTTGTAAGTTAGGGTTTTGACTTTGTTAATGTATCTTTAATTTGGCCAGAGAAGGCCCAGCCTATGTTTCTTCCATATTATAATCTCCACAGATAGAATTTGGCGTTTGTTTAGCAGAACTGCTTGCGAAGATAATTAAAAGTTAATTAGGAAAAGACATAGAAGGAAAGGAATTTGAAGAGGATAAGATATCCATCTTAGAATGGGCCATTTGCTAGATGAAGGTGAGATAGCGACTGGTTAATGTGCGACAGCTCTGGCTGGGGCCATGATTAAGAGGGACAGGGCCGGGCCTTGTACTTGCTGGGAAAAAGGGGGAAGAGAGTAAAAAGAGGTAAGATGGATTCCAATGGAGGAACCTTCAAAATGTAAAAACAAGAAAGATAAATTGGATGAAGTAATGAGACCTTCTTTTGGAGAGGGCTTTCATCCAAACACCAAGACAAAGAACTTAAGCTGTCATTGGTTGATGAAGTTTTGGAGAAACCTCTATAGGTTAAATGGTCTTGTCAATAACTTGGCCTCAGGCCCACCCCTAAAAAAATAAAAAGTGACACCCCAAGGGCTTGCACACAGACTGCGGAAGGGAGAGCCGAACAGCTGGTCAAACGCTCTTTTAAGAGTGATCCCATACTCACCATCGAAGGCCCGAGAGAGAGAGAAAGAGAGAGAGACCAGAAGCCAGAGAAATGTTCACGCATGCCAGCCGTCTGTCTGATCGGGTCCGGTACAAGCTGCTTGTCACGGTCGTATGTTTTTGCTGTATTACTAGTGACGTAATAAAGACTCACTTCGCACTTGGTTGTACGTAAAGCAAGGCTTTAATCGACTTGTAACAAAACATGGAGGTCTAGTTAGTAGTCACTAGCTTCCTGTTTCCAGACTGTCTCTGGCCAAGGTGGGCCCACGCCCGAGTATTTATACTCCTCAGGCGGCGCCCTCAGCTGGCCGTTCAGTAGTACTTCTTGTAGAAGTTGCAATTTATGACAACTAGTGTGTTATATTCCGTCCTAAACTCTGATTAAACACAATATACCCACCATATTGGTTTGTACTTGATCCTGTTTACCAGAGATACGTGAATCTCAACAGAGGTCCCAAGACAGACTTCTGTGGACTCCACTGGAAACATTCTCCCAGGCGGATGCCAAATCCTGTACCACCACCCTCTGGGTTCCATCAGTTTTTTTAAATTTTCAGCACCAACCTTTCCAGAGGGACTGTATCAAAGGCCTCCACAGATATCCAAGGACACCACATCCACTGCCTTACCACTATCAAGCTCTTTTGACACACTCGTAAAGAAAACCAGTAAATTAGATTGGCAAGACCTCCCATTCATGGACCCATTGCACCGGTGGACCTTTTTCACTTTCCACTCTAGTCATCCAGTCGCCTCGAGGTGAAACTGCCAATTTGAGCCAGCTTTATGCTGTGGCCGCAACTGTACTCAAACGGAATTGAAACTAACAAACTCATTCTGCTTAGGACTCTTACAATAAACAAAGAAGCTTTCATCCCAGCCGTCCCAGACTGGATTGTAAACCATGTCCCTGGGATGAAAGGCTAGTGTGCAAACCCACTTTAAGACTATGTACAGAGTGCGCGAGTCCAAAAGTACATTCGGAAGGGCACAGGTGCCAGTGCTTGAACACAGCAGGAAGATGCAAGGGACCACATAAGCACAAAGTTCTGATGTTTTATTTCAAATGCCTATGACAGCTGCAGCCCAGCTGTGCTTACTGAGTTCACTGTTCAAACACTGACAGCTTGCAGGTCATCCGCAAAGAAATCACAACCTGCAGGGTTTTATTTTCCCCGTTTAGGTTTAGTTTTTCACTCCTAACAATGGAAACATTCCCCTTTCACCGCCATCTACTCAAAGCATCAGCCCTAATTAAACATCCCCAACATGGTTACTGGAGACCATCTCAAATGGAATGGTCAATTAACCCCTAGAAACTAACCCCGACCACCAGCAAATTGCTAGCAGCTTGTAGTTGTACTGCTGTAATATTTTCCTACTAGCAGTTATTTGCTAATTAAGCTATGCATGAATTCCACATGGAAAATAATAAGAAAAAGTACAAAGTTTTTTTTTTTAAACCATGTGTCAGCCGTGGCTCAGTGGGTAGCACCCTCGCTTCAGAGTCAGAAGGCTGTGGGTTCAAGTCCCACTCCAGGGACTTGTGCACAAAAAAAAAAATTCTAGGCTGACACTCCAGTGCAGTGCTGAGGGAGTGCTGCACCGTCAGAGGTGCCGTCTCTCGGATGAGATGTTAAACCGAGGCCACGTTTGTCCTCTCAAGTGGAGGGGAAAGATCCCACGGCACTATTCGAAGAGGAGCAGGGTAGTCCTCTCGGTGTCCTGGCCAATATTTAGCACTTAACCAACACCTAAAGCAGATTATCTGGTCATTCTCACATTACTGTCTCTGGGACCTTGCTGTGCTCAAAATGGCTGCCACATTTCCTACAACAGTGACTACACTTCAAAAAGTACTCATTAGTTTAAAGTGCTTTGGGAGGTTGGGAGGTCGTTCAATATACGCAAATTCTTTTTTTATTTTTTTTATTTACCTCCCACAAGACCACAATGAGGAAGGCCATTCGGCCCATTTAGCCCATGGAGACCTATAGATCTTCCCAACATAGCATCTTGAATGATTTAAAGATACAAAAGAAAAATCTACTCTGGATACAAGAAGTCTTGCCAGTATCTGGTTGTAGATTTGGAATGAATGTTGTCACGGAGAACTGCACCATTTGCTTTTTTCTCTGAGCCAGGTTAACACTCACACTCACACTCACACTCACATATGCAAATTTTGTGCACGCTCCTACTGTGTTGTCATAATACTTGCTCACGCTCTGATAATCATAACTTGATCTGGCTATGTGAACATTTACAATGGGAAATTCTGCCAATAAACAGTTGCCTGTCACAATGTAGCTGCAGGCCCTGGCCAATAGATGGTGCTGTGGAGCAAGACTTGGGAGTCTATCCCAACCTTGTTGCCATCTTATCTTATAAATAAACAGACTCCTCTCCCCCCGCCATATCGGACCCTTTCTCCTGTTTTCAGATTTCTCATTCTACCTGGACCCCTCCTTCTGGCCTCTTACCCTCTCTAGATTTTTTCATTGCGAACTGCCGACGTGACATCAGCCGTCTCAATTTCTCTGCTCCCATCAGTCACTCCAACCTACCTCTCTTTGAACTTGCAGCACTCCATTCTCTCAGATCCAACCCCAACATTGCCATTAAACCTGCTGACAAGGGTGGCGCTGTTGCCGTTTGGCAAACCGACCTCTACCTAGCGGAGGCTGAACGCCAACTCTCTCAAGACACCACTACCGAACATCAAGCCACTGTTTCCAAGACTGTCACTGACCTCATCGCCTCTGGCAATCTTTCCTCCATGGCCACCAACCCCGTTTCCACCTCCTTCCCAAGATCCACTGAAAGGACTGCCCTGGTAGACCCATTGTTTCAGCCTGTTCTTGCCCCACGGAACTGATTTCTTCTTATCTCGACTCTATTTTTGCTTCTTCTCCAGTCTCTTCCCACCTACATCCGGGAATCTTCCGACACCCTCCGCCACTTTAACAGTTTCCTGGCCCCAACTGTCTCCTTTTCACTATGGACGTCCAATCCCTCTACACCTCCATCCCCCACCAGGGCGGCCTGAGGGCGCTCGGCTTCTTCCTTGAACAGAGGCCCGTCCAGTCCCCATCCACCACCACCCTCCTTCACTTGGCTGAGCTTGTTCTCACATTAAATAACTTCTCCTTTGATCCCACTCACTTCTTCCAAATTAAAGATGTTGCTATGGGAACCCACATGAGCCCTAGCTATGCCTGCCCTTTCGTGGGATATGTGGAACATTCTTTGTTCCAGTCCTACTCGGGTCCCCTCCCTCACCTCTTTTTCCGATACATTGATGACTGTATTGGTGCGGTTTCCTGCTCTCGCCCTGAACTAGAAAATTTAATTCACTTCGCTTCCAATTTCCACCCTTCTCTCACCTTCATATGGTCCATCTCCGATTCTTCCCTTCCTCGACTTCTCGGTCTCCATTTCTGGGAATAGGCTATCGACAAACATCCACTATAAGTCCACTGATTGCCACAGCTACCTGGACTACCCCACTTCCTGTAAGGACTCAATTCCATTCTCCCATCGCATCTGTTCTGACGATGCCACCTTCCATACTAGTGCTTCCGATATGTCTTCCTCTTTCTTCAACTGAGGATTCCCCTCTACCGTGGTTGACACGGCCCTTGACTGTGTCCGTTCCATTTCCCGCACTTCTGCTCTCACCCCATCGCCTCCCTCCCAGAACCATGATAGGGTTCCCCTTGTCCTCACCCTTCACCCCACCAGCCTCCACATTCAACGGATCATCCCCCGCCATTTCCTCCACCTCCAGCATGATCCCACCACCAAACGCTTCTTCCCCTCCCAGCATTCCGAAGGGACCACTCCCTCCACGACACCCTGGTCCACTCCTCTATCACCCCAAACACCCCCTCCCCTCCCCACGACACCTTCCCATGCAAGCGCAGGAGATGCAACGCCTGCCCTTTTACCTCCTCCCTTCCCACCGTCCAGGGCCCCAAACACCCCTTCCAGGTAAAACAGCGATTTACTTGTACTTCTTGCAATTTAGTATACTGTATTCACTACTCACGATGCGGTCTCCTCTACAGTGGGGAGACCAAACGCAGATTGGGTGACCGCTTTGCGGAACACCTCCATTCAGTCTGCAAGCGTGACTCCGAGCTTCCAGTCCCGTCACTAATTCTCCACTCCACTCCCACTCTGATCGCTTCGTCCTCGGCCTCTTACACTGTTCCAACGAAGCTCATCGTAAGCTCGAGAAACAGCACCTCATCTTTCTATTAGGCACTTTACAGCCTTCTGGACTTGACATCGAGTTCAACAATTTCAGACCATAACCTCTGCCCCTATTTTTTCAGATGGTAGCTGTTGATGATTCTGCTATACCCATTTACACCAATTCTAGACCCATCATTTGTTTCTTTAACTTGTCCCATTACCATCTCGGTTTACCTTTTACTATCATCCCTTTTCTCATCTAATCTCTCCTGCCTTCCATCCTGTCACAGACCTTCCCCTTTGTTCTTTCCTCCTCTCCCCCCTTTCCCTGCCCCTGTACTTGCTTAAAACCTGTTGCATCTCTAACTTTTTCCAGTTCTAACGAAAGGTCATCGACCTGAAACGTTAACTCTGTCTCTCTCTCCACAGATGCTGCCTGACCTGCTGAGTATTTCCAGCATTTTCTGTTTTTATTTCAGATTTCCAGCATCCGCAGTATTTTGCTTTTGTGTTCAGCAATTGACAATGGGAAACTTATTAATATCCAACATGTGCTCATTTAAAAATAATTAAGTGGGAATCACCTCATAGTTTTACTGTAATTCAAAACTGCAAAAGGATTAGCCTTCCTATAATGGATCAACTTACTGAAGCGGTAATACTGACTGGGAGAGATTGTTTCCTTCTTAATAATATAATACATGTATGTGATATAAGAAATAGTAACAAAGAAAGACTTACATTCCTATAGCACCTTTCACAACCTCAGGATGTCCCAAAGCACTTTATAGCCAACAAAGTACTTTCAAAGTGAAGTCACTGTTGTAATGTAGGAAACGCAGCAGCCAATTTATACACAGAAACTTCCCACAAACAGCAATGCGATAATTACCAGATAGTCTGTTTTAGTGATGTTGGTTGAAGGATAAATATTGGCCAAGATACCTGGGATGGCAGGAATGACGTATGAGAAGAGATTGGGTCGATTGGGCTTATATTCACAGAATCACAGAAACCTCACAGTGCAGATAGAGGCCATTTCGGCCCATCGAGCCTGCACCGACACATATCCCACCCGATCCCCGTAACCCCTACACCAACACATATCCCACCCTATCCCCGTAACCCCACGTATTTAATCCCCCTAACACTAAGGGTCAATTTATCATAGCCAATCAACCTAACCCGCACATCTTTGGACTGTGGGAGGAAACCGGAGCACCCGGAGGAAACCCACGCAAACACGGGGAGAATGTGCAAACTCCACACAGACAGTCACCCGAGGCCAGATTCGAACCCGGGTCCCTGGCGCTGTGAGGCAACAGTGCTAACCACTATGCCACCGTGCTGCCATTCGCTGGAGTTTAGAAGAATCAGAGGGGATCTCATTGAAACTTATAAAATTCTAACAGGACTAGACAGACTAGATGCAGGAAGGATGTTCCCGATGGCAGGGGAGTCCAGAACCAGGGGTCACAGTCTAAAGATAAGGGGTAAGCCATTTAGGACAGAGATGAGGAGGAATTTCTTCACCTGTGGTGAACCTGTGGAATTCTCTACCACAAAATGCAGTTCAGGCCAATCCATTAAATATATTCAAGAAGGCGTTAGATATATTTCTTAAGGCTAAAGGGATCAAGGGATATGGGGAGAAAGCAGGGACAGGGTACTGAATTTGGATGATCAGCCATGATCTCATTGAATGGCGGAGCGGGCTCGAGGGGCCGAATGGCCTACTCCTGCTCCTATCTTCTATGTTTCTAAGACATCGGGGATAACTCCCTTGCTCTTAGAATAGTGCCATGGGGTTTTTTATGTCCGCCCGAGAGGGCAGGCGCAATGTTTCATCCAAAAGATGGATAACAATCCGTTCACAAATGTGTTCCATAAGCAGTTAAAAATAAATTGGCTATATGTTCCTTTTCACCGTCAGCGAGCACATAGCTGTAACCATGGGGACTGCCTCACCATAGCTGCCACTATCTATTCTGAAGCATTAATAGTGTTGGGGGAGGGGCATAGAAAGCAGCTCCTGACTGTCTTTGTGCAAATGACCCAAAAAACGATAAGGTTTAATGTGCAACAATTTGAATGGCCACTAAGAGAATATAGCCAAATAAAGTTCATGACCACCATCAAGCACTAATGACCAGCAAACTCACTTTGGCACACATCCTCTTTGACCACTGCCAACTGATATCATCTGAGCAGTTTAATGACTGCCCCCAAGGATTGTGGAAATGTAGATTTTTTTTCCCAGAACATTCCATGATTTATTAATACTTCTCTGGATAAAGAATACAAGAAACAGGAGCAGGAATAGGCCAGTCGGCCCCTCGAGTCTGCTCCTCCATTCAGCAAGGTCATGGCTGATCTTCTACCTCAACTCCACCTTCCCGTGCTATCCCCATATCCCTTAGTATCCAAAAAGCAGACAATATAAAACTCCACTTAAAACACCACTTTCCTAACTATAATACACATGCATAATGTTCAGGTTTATGGCATACTATGGCTGTTCCGTTCAAAAGGAGGCCAGCATTAACCTAGTCTTTAGGCAACATTTTTTTCAGAGGTCTCTTTCATCAGTCACAAATTGGGAAATGTACCCTACCTTATTGCGAACGTATGAAGAAAATTCTTGCAGTATTCCACAGATTGGTTGTTTGTGTTTTAAAGGATCCCGAACACTAAATTCACATAATTAGTTAACTCTCCTCATGAATTAATAAATTGCCCTCAGCAGTGTGAGATTTTGAATCCCATCATAGCTAATGGTTTGTTCATAGAAAGCTTAAAGGTTTAGTAACAGACTGCAGTGTTGTATATGCATTCCTCCGGGTATAACGACAGTAAAGACAAGTCTTCGCAGTGCCCAGTCTTAGTAAATCCAGCAAGTTTATACTGGGGTTGTACTCAATGTGGCAATGGATCAAAATCCCTACCTAACAGCACTGTGGGAGTACCTTCACCACACGGACTGCAGCGGTTCAAGAAGGCGACTCACCACCAACCTTCTCAAGGGCAATTAGGGATGGGCAATAAATGCTGGCCTGGCCAGCGACACCCACATCCCATAAAAACGAATTTAAAAAAAGACCAGCACCCCCTCTAGCTACTTTTACAATGGCCTTAATGCAATTTCCAATTGCTGTCATGTGCGAGTATTCTGGCTGAGATGCCTGAAAACTGCAGGCGAGAGATGAGACGAACCCAGGCCATTATTCAACTTCCACCAAGATGTTACATTGCTAAGACTCTTGTTTACCAAGGTCAATCTTAAGAGAAATTGCTTTCAACTTCAAGGAGGAAAGTTCCCTTAAAACATAGGAATTTTGTCAGTGGTCAGTCATTCTAGCATTCGACACATTCAGGAGTGCACAGCATTCTGTAAGTAAATTATGTACATATTACAAGAGACTGTCATTTCAAAGGTTTGCCAGAGGAATGGGGAGAGCCACGGATTCTTAGAGTTGCAGCTTTGAAAATTACTGCTTGTGTTATGCAGTATTTAGTCTATATCTTTGCATTTGTAAATCATCTAATTGATTCAACTTGCTCAATAGATTTTAGCCTGTACAAAGTGGGTGAATGCATGCAAAAGTTTTCACAGTGAACTGAAGGAGGCAATTTAGAGGAATTGGATTTAAGCGTTAGGCCTGAGCTGCACTAACTCCTTAGGGCAGAGAATAAGAGATGCAGATCTTAGAGTTAAGAGACATCGAATCATAGAATGATACAGTATAGAAGGAGGCCAATGGTTTGCTTACGGTAACGGTCACTGGACGCCGTTCGAAAAAGCCCAAACCATAACACATCGTGCCAGCATCAAACGTACACTAACCATGGTTAAGCACAGTTCAAAGCACTGTACCAATAACACAAATTTAATCCTTTAATCATCTGCAGTAACATTTCTTCAATGTCAAAAAAAAGCCAAAAAAGGTTATAATTTTTCAGGTTTATTCCATAAATATAATGCAATGTTTTGGCTCTGTACACATCTCCAGTTATCAGTTAAAAGTGGAAGAAACGACTGACTCTGTAGGATGGAGTACTCAGCATTTTGAAAGCTGAAATGCCTTTCATTATTTCAGATTAACAGGAGCCTGCCTGCCTGCTGCATCAGCCACTGCTCACACCAGCCATCTGTAGAAATCCCTCTGAATAAACTTGGCCAATTAGTGTCAAATTATGGGTGGTTTTGTGCTGGATTTCCCATTCAAAGCCCTTTCGACTTGGGTTGTTTTTTTTTAAATTTTTTTTTTTTTTTTTTTTTTAAGAACTACGATAGAAAAGCAGTCTTTCATCCCATCCGTCTAAACTGGGTTCCAAGTCTGGTCTCCAAGGCAAAAGCTGCTGCTTCATTCACCCCAATATGTTATCACATTACACCGTAAATTATATTATAAAGTGTTCCGTCATAAAAAAGAATGTTTTCCCTGCCTACAATAAATTGGCCAGCAAGTGCGAGGTGAACTCAACATAAGAACATAAGAAACAGGAGCAGGAGTCGGCCATTTGTCCCCTCGAGCCTGCTCCGCCATTCAATAAGATCATGGCTGATCTGATCTCGGCCTCAACTCCACTTTCCTGCCTGTTCCCCATAACCCTTGACCCCCCTGTAGCTCAAATATCTGTCAATCTCCGCCTTGAATATATTCACTGACTCCACCTCCACAGCTCGCTGGGGTAGAGAATTCCAAAGATTCACGACCCTCAGAGCAACTCACCAAGGCTTCTTCGGCAGCACCTCTTCCACCTAGAAGAACAAGGGTAGCAGGCGCATGGGAACACCACCACCTCCAAGATCCCCTCCAAGTCACACACCATCCTGACTTAGAAATATTTCGCCGATCCTTCATCGTCACTGGGTCAAAATCCTGGAACTCCCTCCATAATAGCACTGTGGGAGTACCTTCATCACACGGACTGCAGCGGTTCAAGAATGCGGCTCACCACCACCTTCTCAAGGGCAATTAGGGATGGGCAATAAATGCTGGTCTTGCCAACGACGCCCACATCCCATAAACGAATTTAAAAAAAATTCCTCCTCATCTCAGTTTTATATGGGAGACCCCTTATTCTGAAACTATGCTCCCTAGTTCTAGATTCCCCCAGGAGGGGAAACACCCTCCCTGCATCTACCCTGTCAAGCCCCCTCAGAATCTTATATGTTTCAATAAGATCACCTCTCATTCTTCTAAACTCCAATGAGTATAGGCCCAGCCTGCTCAACCTTTCTTCATAAGACAACCCCTTCATCTCAGGAACCTAGCGAACCTTCTCTGAACTGCCTCCAATGCAAGTATATCCCTCCTTAAATAAGGAGGCCAAAACTGTACGCAGTACTCCAGGTGTGGTCTCACCAACGCACTGTACAGTTATAACAGGACTTCCCTACTTTTATACTCCATCCCCCTTGCAATAAGGGCCAACATTCCATTTGCCTTCCTAATTACTTGCTGTACCTGCATGCTAACTTTTTGTGTTTCATGTACGAAGACTCCCAGATCCCTCTGTACCGCAGTATTCACAGAATCACAGAAACCCCACAGTGCAGATAGAGGCCATTTCAGTCCATCGAGCCTGCACCAACACATATCCCACCCGATCCCCATAACTCCTACACCAACACATATCCCACCCTATCCCCCCATGTATTTAATCCCCCTAACACTAAGGGTCAATTTATCATAGCCAATCAACCTAACCCGCACATCTTTGGACTGTGGGAGGAAACCGGAGCACCCGGAGAAAACCCACGCAAACACGGGGAGAATGTGCAAACTCCACACAGACAGTCGCCCGAGGCCGGATTCGAACCCGGGTCCCTGGCGCTGTGAGGCAACAGTGCTAACCACTATGCCACCGTGCTGCTCTCTCTCCATTTAAATAATAATTTGCTTTTTTATTCTTCCTACCAAAGTAGATAACCTCACATTTTCCCACATTATACTCCATCTGCCAAATTTTTGCCCACTCACTTAACCTATCGATATCCCTTTGCAGACTCTGTGGGCAGGATTTTCATTGGGCCGTGGAGTCGGGATTGGAGGCGTGCGGGGGGGTTAAAATCCCAAAATCAGAGGTCCCGACCCCATCCCACACCCAAACTCGCCTCCATGTCAGTTTCAAAGGAGGCGGGTACCCGCCCCGCACTGGGACCCGCCTACCCGAGGCGGGGAGGGATTAGTGCCAATTAACTGCCTGTTAACAGGTAGTTAACAGACAGTTTTTAGCCTAATCCCTATTTTTAAGGTTGAAGTGTGGGATTCCTGATGGCTGCAAACCACGCCAAGTTAGAGGAGGCGGGCCGTCGGGTTGAAGGACTTGGAGGGGTCGAGATGTCGGTGTTCAGGTGAGTGATGTGTGCATGAGTGCAAAGGTAAGTGTGTTTGGTGTGTCTAAAGTGATTAAATAAGTTCTACATACCTTTTCAGCCTTCCTTCCTTTAGGTCTCGGGAGTCCCTCATCTCACCGACACAGAAAGCAGAATGGCTGCGAACTGTCAAAAGTGAAAGCCTGCAGCTTTCTGTGCCGGTGAGATTTCTAACTGAGTCTGTGGAGAAGGACTCAGGTTAGAAGTAAGACGGTCAGTGTTTGACAGCTTCAAACAGCTGTGAAACACTGATATTTCATCTGTCAAACCCCTTAATTGGCCTGCTGAGCCCGCTGGGCGGGCTCAACAAGGTCAATCAAGTTAAAATCGCGTGGATTGGCCGCATCTTGATGGAGGCGGGACTACAACCCCGAAAGTTGTAGCCCCGCCTCCAACCCGACTCCTGAATGAAAATCCTGCCCTTTGTATCCTCCTCACAACTTGCTTTCCCACCTAGCTTTGTATGGTCAGCAAATTTGGCTACAGTACACACGGTCCCTCCATCCAAGTCATTAACATAGATCGTAAATAGTTGAGGCCCTAGCACTGATCCCTGTGGCACCCCACTAGTTACCGGCTGCCAACCGGAAAATATAGAAACATAGAAGATAGGAGCAGGAGTAGGCCATTCGGCCCCTCGAGCCTGCTCCGCCATTCAATGAGATCATGGCTGATCATCCAAATTCAGTACCCTGTCCCTGCCTTCTCCCATATCCCTTGATCCCTTTAGCCTTAAGAAATATATCTAACTCCTTCTTGAATATATTTAATGAATTGGCCTCAACTGCCTTCTGTGGTAGAGAATTCCACAGGTTCACCACTCTCTGGGTGAAGAAATTCCTCCTCATCTCTGTCCTAAATGGCTTACCCCTTATCCTTAGGCTGTGACCCCTGGTTCTGGACTCCCCTGCCATCGGGAACATCCTTCCTGCATCTAGTCTGTCTAGTCCTGTTAGAATTTTATAAGTTTCAATGAGATCCCCTCTCATTCTTCTAAACTCCAGCGAGTGTAAGCCCAATCGACCCAATCTCTCCTCATACGTCATCCCTGCCATCCCAGGTATCAGCCTGGTGAATCTTCGCTGCACTCCTTCCATGGCAAGAACATCCTTCCTCAGATAAGGCGACCAAAATTGCACACAATACTCAAGGTGCGGTCTCACCAAGGCCCTGTACAACTGCAGCAAATGAGCCATTTACCCAGACTCTCTGTTTTCTGTTCGTTAGCCAATCCTCTATCCATGCTAGTGTGTTACCCCCAACCCCATGGAGTAACGTGATGCCAAGGAGCTGCATCCTATGGGCCTGTGCTACTATTTTCAGGTTCATGTCACTGTGCGTTTTATGCAGCAGAAAAATTCAAAGGATTTTAACAAACCGAGCACCAGCTGTTTTTTTTGGGTACTAAACGTAAACCAGAATAGCACAGCACTTGGGTTTAAATGGAGCGTGTCAGGTTTCTTCCATTCTCCCCAAGACACAGCAGAGGTGGAGCTCAATCATTGTCATTTGGAAATTCTCTGTCTGCTTAAAGTTTTATTTTTGTAATTTGCCATTTACTAATTTCACACATCAATGCATTGCTATAAATATATTTGCCACCAGTCTCTGGGTAATGCACAAAATACTTCACTAATAGTTATTATAGCTTACATCTGTTTTTCTTTTACTTTATTTGTTCATGGGATGCAGGTGACATTGCCACAGCCTATTCCCAGTTTCCCGGAGAAGGCAGTGAGCTTGTTTTAACAACTGAATAGCTTACAGGAAAGTTTTTTTTAATCCGGCACCGACGGGACCGACCTGGTGCTGGTTCATCAAAAATTCCGGATAACCGAACGCTATAGTAAAAGATACGGAGAGCTGAGAGCTCCGTATAAAGCAACAAACCCTGTTGCTTAGCAACAAGTGCAGAACAATGGCCACAAGTTCCAAGCGTCTCTGTAGCTTAGCAACAGCTGCAGCCACACCCTTGCACAGCAACAGATGGAGGAAGGCAAGTAATATGAAGTAAAACCTACTTCTGAATTTTGACAGTTAACCGAGATTTCCGGTTATTTAGATGCCGGTAAATCGAAAGTTTCCTGTATTAGGTTACTTCGGAGAGCATTAAGAGTCGACCATGGCATGCGGGACTGGGGTCACAATTAGGTGAAATCAGGTATTAGAGAATCAGTTGAATTTTTAATGACAACTTTCATAGTGCACAAAATTATCAGCTGTATTGAATTTAATTGCACATTTGCCATGGTGGGATTTGAACTTGTGACCTTTGAGGTGCTCTTCTCTTCTTGGGCAGTCCCTCGGAACCAAGGGTGACTTCCTTCCACATTAAAAAGTTCTCAGGTGACTGATGAGTCCAATGCGCGACCTACAGTCTCTGTCACAGGTGGGGCAGATGGTGGTTGAAGGGGCGGGTGGGTGGGGTGCTTGGGTTGACGTGCGTTCCTTGCGCTGCCTGCGCTTGGCTTCCGCTTGCTCCCGGCGAAGTGACTCGAGGTGTTCGGTGCCTTCCCGGATGCTTCTCCTCCACTTTGTGTGGTCTTGGGCCAGGGATTCCCAGGTGTCGGTGGGGATGTTGCACTTTTTCAAGGAGGCTTTGAGGGTGTCCTTGAAGCATTTCCTCTGCCCACCTGGGGCTCTCTTGCCGTGCCGGAGCTCCGAGTAGAGCGCTTGTTTTGGGGGTCTCGTATCGGGCATGCGGACAATGTGACCCGTCCATCGGAGCTGATTGAGCGTGGTCAAAGCTTCGATGCTGGGGATGTTGGCCTGAGCAAGAACACTGACGTTGGTGCGCCTATCCTGCCAATGGATTTGCAGCATCTTGCGGAGGCAGCGTTGGTGGTACCTCTCCAGTGCTTTGAGGTACCTGCTGTACATGGTCCATGTCTCTGAGGCATACAGCAGGGCGGGTATCACTGCTGCTCTGTAGACCATGAGCTTAGTGCCGGGTTTGAGGTCCTGGTCTTCAAACACTCTCTTCCTCAGGCGACCGAAGGCTGCACTGGCACACTGAAGGCGGTGTTGGACTTAGTCGTCGACGTCCGCCCTTGTTGACAGTAGGCTCCCGAGGTATGGAAAGTGGTCCACGTTGTCCAAGGCCTCATTGTGGATTTTGATAATCGGGGGGCAGCACCGTGTGGTAGGGGCAGGTTGGTAGAGGACCTTTGTCTTACGGATGTTCAGTGTAAGGCCTATGCACACATACGCTTCGGTGAAGGTGTTGACGATGATTTGGAGTTCGACCTCCGAGTGAGCACAGATGCAAGCGTCATCTGCATACTGTAGTTTGATGACAGAGGATGGGACGACCTTGGATCTGGACTGGAGACCTTTGAGGTGCTAGTCCAGTACTGTAACCACTACGCTACCATATCCCACAAACACCACCATGGCGTTGTATTCTCTCACCAAGATGAAATTTTACTCACTTCCCGCCCCCCCCCGCTCCCCAAAATTCCTTTCTTTTACGTTTCCCATCTTTTACACAAAACTGCTACTGGATGATGGACCTTTAGTTTAAAATAGAAGCATCGAGGCACACAGGCCCCCCCCTTAGTGCCAATGTTGCTCCATGAAACCACTGGAGGAGAACTGATTGGTGGTCAAGGCTGTCTGACTTTTCCGCCAATAGTAAAATGCCGATGTAATGGGCTGTCTGAGAACTGGTGAAATAACAGACAGCCGAGCGGCGTTTACTACGAACAGCACTTGGAACTCAATCCGTAAGATGTATGGAAGGGAGGAGAGAACCGTGATTATGTGGACTGCTACCACAATATAAACATTCCATTCAGTGGAAGTGATCTGGGCCAATAAACCTCAGTTGACGCATTCATACTACTGTACATGAATTCCGCCAGTCTTTGCTACACATGGCAGGTCATGAAGTTGTACAGGTGCAAACCCCAAACATGCACTATATTGCTTTGAAGTCCTGACCATTCCCTTTCAGCACAATAGAACTCCACCATGATTCCAGGTTACAATAGCAAAATACCACAGATGCTGGAAATCTGAACTAACAACAGACAATGCTGGAAACACTCAGCAGGTCAGGCAGCATCGCGGAGAGAGAAACAGAGACAACGTTTCAGGTCGACCCGAAACGTCGACTCTGTTTCTCTCTCCTCGATGCTGCCTGACCTGCTGAGTGTTTCCGGCATTCCAGGTTATTTCAGGGGTCATTCTGACTGCAACAAGGCCGATATTCTTTTTCCACTCATCTTGTTGGACCTCATTTGCTTTGCAAGATGCAGCAAATAACACCAATACGGTAAATATCAGGCTGGGGTAGCTTCCCAAGAGAACTGCTAGGAGTTAAAAATGTAGATGTAGGAACAGGAGTCGGCCATTCAGCCCCTTGAGCTTTCTCCACCATTCAATTAAATCACGGCTGATCTGCACCTAAAGGCCATTTACCCACCTTAGCTCCATATCCCTCAAAACCCTTGATGTACAACTCAGGAAAGAGGGCTAATAATTACACGATATTTTCCCCCATTCCTATAAGAAGTCTCACATTTAGACTTTCACTATGGTTGTACACTATCTGTAATACTGAACACAATCTCACTGTGCCCCCTACTGGTTAGTTCTGAAAACTACAGCAGATAAAGCTGATCACTACCTGTTTAAGAACATAAGAAATTGGAGCAGGAGTAGGTCATTCGGCCCCTCGAGCCTGCTCCGCCATTCAATAAGATCATGGCTGATCTTCTACCTCAACTCCACCTTCCTGCACTATCCCCATATCACTTGATTCCCTTAATATCCAAAAATCTATCGATCTCTGTCTTGAATATACTCAACGACTGAGCCTCCACAGCCCTCTGGGGTAGAGAATTCCAAAGATTCACCACCCTCTGAGTGAAGAAATTTCTCCTCATCTCAGTCCTAAATGGCCGAACCCTTATTCTGAGACTGTGACCCCTGGTTCTAGACTCCCCAGCCAGGGGAAACAACCTCCCTGCATCTACCCTGTCAGGTCCTGTAAGAATTTTGTACGTTTCAGTGAGATCACCTCTCAATTCTTCTAAACTCGAGAGAATATAGGCCTAGTCTACTCAATCTCTCCTCATAGAACAATCCCCCCATCCCAGGAACCAGTCTGGTGAACCTTTGTTGCACTCCCTCTATGGTAAGTATATCCTTCCTTAGGTAAGGAGACCAAAACTGTACACAATACTCCAGGTGTGGTCTCACCAGGGCCCTATATAATTGCAGTAAGACGTCTTTACTTTTATACTTAAATCCTCAATAGATTGTTTTATAAAATCAGGTCTGTACAGAATAACTAACTTAATTGAATCAACTCTAGTTTTATTCTCAAATGTACCATCTATTCAAATTTGTCACCAGATTGTGTTTACGTTCTCAGCTGGCTGTGTGCTCTAAATTCATATCCAGTACAGTAGCTCATCCTCAGTCATTGTAAACTACAAGTCTGTGTTGAGTGATTTCACACCTGGATTACACTGCACTCTGTCTCCACACAAAGCCAGAACCACTTTGGACTGACTGAAAACCGTGCAATATAACTTGCAAAAAGATCCAGCGAGAGAAGGAAAGTACACGCTTCCCCCAAAATAACACTTCCCCCAACCTTATAAGGTTCCCATTATTAAATCATCTAGAATTATGCAGCATTTTGCACAGCCAATTAGGTCAGTTAGAAATGAGCTCAACTTTGCGCATTTCATTTGCTTGTGGGGGGTAATCCAAAAGTGCGGGCCATAAATACAAGATAGTTACGAATAAATCTAAGAAGTCACACAACACCAGGTTATAGTCCAACAGCTTTATTTGAAATCACAAGCTTTCGGAGCGCTGCTCCTTCATCAGGTGAAGTCACCTGACGAAGGAGCAGCGCTCCGAAAGCTTGTGATTTCAAATAAAGCTGTTGGACTATAACCTGGTGTTGTGTGGCTTCTTACATTTGTCCACCCCAGTCCAACACCGGCATCTCCACACCACGAATAAATCTAAGGAGGAATTCAGGAGAAACTTCTTTACCCAGAGAGTGGTGAGAATATGGAACTTACTACCACAGGGACCAGTGGAGGCAAATAGCGTAGATACACTGAAGGGGAAGCTAGTAAGTACATGAGGGAGAAAGGAGTAGAAGGATATGTTATTAGGTTTAGATGAACCCGGGTGGGAGGAGGCTCATGTGGAGCATAAATCAGTTGGGCCGAATGGCCTGTTGCTGCATTGTCATCATTTCTATATAATTCTATGTAATAAGGAAAACAAAATAAAGTAGGAAATGCAGGAAGAACTTAAAACTAAATGGGTGGTAAATATGTGGAACAGGTCACAGGTGGTTGAACAAGAAACCTTAATGGGTTTCCAAGAAGGAACTAGACAGGTCTTTGTCAATGGGATGCAGGGTTATCAGAAGCGCACCGAGGGAATACTGTGGATAGGTGGGCTAGATGGACCCACGGTCTTCTACCTGAAACTGTTAATATATGACTATATTGACCCAGGAGTCCTGATAGGGAAAAGTAAGAATGGTTCTGACTTCAGAGCATTATTGTACTTATTGCAGTCAGGAATGTACCAGAAAATTCCATATTAGGTCAAGCACAATTAAGTTTCTGTTTATCAAATGGCTCCAATGTGAATAAGTGAGTAAGCATTACTCTGGATCTACCTTTGGAATCAGATGAAAGAGATATTACGGTGAGAATGTTTTATAAACTCTCTACATCAAGTCATTTGTTAGGGTGGATTGGATTTTTTTCCCCCCCAAATGGGAGCAAATGGGGGAAGTGTACTTTGATACCCAGTACTGAATGTGCCTCGGGCCTACCCGCTCCGATGCATGGATCGTGTCCAACACCCAGTTTGTATCAGGAGGCCAGCGCTATCCAATTTCACCCCCGAGGTTTCTGCTTATTACTCACATGGTTCGATACACAATCCAGCCAACTTGCACACAACAAACTGGGCACACAACAGACCAGGGTAAAAAAAAGTGCAAACAACAACACAAATTGTACTATTGTATTGTACAGTCCTGGAGAAAGAAACAGCGGATTCCCTTCAAGTTTCTCTGAAGACAGCCAGCAAGGGAAAGTCTGAGCAGGACTGGGCAGAAGGTAGGTTACAGGGCATGAACTGGAGAGCTACAGTACATTAGGATAAAAGGTGATGCTTACCCATGCTCTTAGGAAAAATAGCTATTCATTTATAGTGTGCACGAAAAGAAGTCATAATTTTACATTGAGTGCCACATGTATTACCCAAGTAAAGCTAGAAGAGACAACTGCAGATGCTAGATAATCAACACCTGACAGCCCACTGACATGCACCTACTATTGTGCTTTATTGAGATGATGAAATGCACAGTTAAAGAGGTACAGAAATAAGAGATAGGTATATCATAGGTAGTTGAGGATATGTGATGTTTAGATACAGTTTACTCATGTACATCTCGAGTGGCGCAGTAGTCCTAATAAATTAGAGAGCAGTTTCACAATCACTTAGCAGTATGGGTAAGCTCTGCCACCATTAGTAAGTAACTGACTCTCTCTCTCTCGCGACATTAAGTTCTGGAGAAGGAGACTGGTGGGATTGTGGGAGTGGCAGAATTGGAGCATGCAGTGGACAACAGAGCCTTCAGCTGGGGAATGTCATTTTTTTTAAAAATTATTTCACGGGAACGTGGGTGTCGCTGGCAAGGCCGGCATTTATTGCCCATCCCCAATTGCCCTCGGGAAGGTGGTGGTGAGCCGCCTTCTTGAACCGCTGCAGTCCGTAGAGCATCGAGCACGTTGGATGGTGTGCAATGTTGCTTGCTGCAGGTCAGGCCTAAAGCAGCAAGGCCACATTAATTGTAATGCTGGGCTCTTGGATACAGGGCTCTAAATTCACTGCAAATTCTAAAATATATTGAATTACCAACATTTATTAACAAAAAGCTCACCTCCTCAATCATATTATCCTTTTCAGCCAAGAGTTCCTCCTCAGACGACCCCTTTTTGACCAGCTTTCTTAGACGCCAACAGTATTCTCGCATCTAGCCATCAGAAAGGAAAGAAAAATGATGCCATTTCAATAGTTAACACAAAGAGCAAACAAACTAAATCATTCAGATTTGATCTCTGCTTTCTTCCGATGTCCATTTAAGAACATTAGGAGCAGAGGTAGGCCATTCAGCCCCTCGAGCCTGCTCCGCCATTCAATTAGATCATGGCTGATCTGTACCTCAATTCTACTTGATCCCTATCCCTTGGTGCGCATTTGTACTGCTCCATTTCAGTTACTTCTTAAACTGTAAATTTCTCAAACTGCTTTGTAACAAACACTTGCTTTTGAATCTCTATAAAGCCCAAGTCTGACGAATATTTGAATATTGATCCCATCAGAGTGGGCTTTTCAAGCACCTCTTGCACTTCTGGACAGGAAACAAGATAAAGCTGATCAACTAATGGTCAATCTAGCTTTAAAATGCAACCTCTCTTCTCATCCCACCTCCTCCCTCCCCTCGTCATCTTTCTGGTCTCTTCCATTTGAAGAGATATGATCATTGCTTCTTATAGAATCATAGAATGGTTACAGCACAGAAGGAGGCCATTCGGCCCGTCGAGCCCGTGCCGGCTCTCTAAGAACATTTCAGCTAGTCCCACTCCCCCGCCCTTTCCCCGTAGCCCTGCAATTTCTTTTCCTTCAGGTGCTTATCCAATTCCCTTTTGAAAGCCACGATTGAATCTGCCTCCACCACCCTCTCAGGCAGTGAATTGCAGATCCTAACCACTCGCTGCATAAAAAAGTGTTTCCTCACGTTGCCTTTGGTTCTTCAGCCAATCACCTTAAATCTGTGTCCTCTGGTTCTTGACCCTTCCGCCAATGGGAACAGTTTCTCTCTACTCTGCCTAGACCCCTCATGATTTTGAACACCTCTATCAAATCTCCTCTCAATCTTCTCTGCTCTAAGGTGAACAACTCCAGCTTCTCCAGTCTATCCACATAATTGAAGTCCCTCATCCCTGGAACCATTCCTGTAAATCTTTTCTGCACCCTCTCTAAGGCCTTTACATCCTTCCTGAAATGCGGTGCCCAGAATTGGACACAATACTCCAGTTGAGGTCGGACCAGTGTTTTTTTAAAGGTTCATCGTGACTTCCTTGCTTTTGTACTCTATGCCTCTATTTATGAAGCCCAGGATCCCGGATGCTTTTTTTCCTCTTTTCTCGTTTCCCTAGGCTCTAAATACACCATCCTCCAAATATCCTCACTGTGTGAAGACCAAGATTCGTTGCAATGTGATGGACTAAAGTTTTCTGATTGTAAATAGACTGGATGAAATTTTCCAATGGTTTTCTAATGATCTTGGTCACAGGCTGACGTAAGAAAACTACTCGGCACTTGGTCTAAGCATTAAACAAAGCTTTAATCAACTGTTTTACAACATGGAGGTCTAGTTGTGTCCTTCACTAGTTCCTGTTAAGAATGTCCTGCGCAAGCTGGGCCCGTGCCCGAGTATTTATACTCTCCCTGGACAGCGCCACCCATAGGCCGCTCAGTATTATTTCATAAGTCTTTCTTTCATGAATGACTGATTCATGTCACAGGCCACCTGGGCCTGTTTTGGGCCGACACTGGTACTATTTCCCAAGACTTCAGTTTGGAATACAATTTGTAGGAAACATGCAGGAAAACCAAAATGGCTGCATTTCAGCAGTCATTTTAACTTATTCATACCTTGTGATTCAGAACATCATTCATGGCTTTGCTGGCTTCTGAACTATGAGATTCAGGAAAGCATTTCTTAGGCATAATTCCGTATTTTTCTACAAGGCAGAGAAAAAGAAGAGATTTTTTTTTCCGTCCTGAAATTTTTTTATTTTTTTTTTAAAAACAGGGCTTCCTTATATTATCAGTTTTGTTTTCACCTTTTATTCAGTGAAGCTCAAAAATTGAGGTCTCTTACTTAATTGATCATTTAAAATTTATATTTGCTTTGAGAATTTTTTAAAAACTGGTAAATGGAACACTTTTCCATTTGGTGCACTTGGTGTCTGCAGCAAACACTCCCAATAGCACAGGGTAGATTTAAAGGAATCCTCCCTCTTCTCTCTCGCACCCCTTTATTTCAGAGCAGTGCCCCTTCCTGCAGCACTGTGAATGATTCTACCTCCTGCGCGAACCATCCTTTCTGATTCAGACTGTCCAGTGGCATCACACTGTAGGAGTTTTCAGCTCTACCCAGTAAAAACTGGGTTGTGTTTTGCTCAACCCCATTTAAAGTAGAACTTCCCAGGCCAGTGGAGAGGCAGCTTCAGTTCCACAGCTCTCGGCCGTGTCCTGACAGGCATCAAGGCTAAAAGGGCAGTCTTCCAACCCACTGTGCTGCCCAGAATCTCTCTCTTCAGAAGATTGCATTGTACATGAATGTTTTTCATCCAATCACCTGTCTATGGTCATGGATACTTCGACATTTGACTTCTCAATCCAAGCTCACAGGTGACATTTTCTAAAACACTGAATAACTCAAGAGTTTATCTTGTACTTTCTCTTGTTCTTATATGAAATTAAAATACTGTTTTTTTTTTCCCCTTGTCACTAATTTTCTCCTCACCATGAAGCTGTTGACTTTGCTGGAGTACAATTCCATAGGGGTCAGGCATCCTTCAGCGAGCAACCCAAGTGGCCATTTTTCAGGTGTGAACTTTGACAGATTTGGCCGGCTGTTCAACTGTGGCATCTCACCAGGTGCTTCATCTTGGGAGTCCAAAAGAGACCACCCCCTCCCCCACCCCCTCCCCCACCCCGACTACTACCAGGAGGATGGTTATTAGACAGCTGACAAGCCTAGGATTGAGCCCTCACTAGATGAAAAGCAGATACCGAGGAGCGGTACAGTGAACAGCAAAACTCTAAAATGGGCAAGTGCATTGCCACAGTATGGGCACATATCATTACCTGATCAAACAGAGCTTCACCAGTTGGAGGTATAGAGCTCCAGCAGCAACCATTTGCCTTCCTGCAACCCAATCCGGTGAAGCCCTGACCTTTCAATACATGAACTTGCGGTTTCATACCCAGCCTCCTTCAGGGCAAGCTTCAATGTTTCCCCATCAGCTGTACAACAGACATTTGCTTTCCGCATGGTGACAGGACCCATGCTTGTGATATGTCAGCCACCTTTATCTATATATATATATAAACGGATACTTCTGTCTGTCTGTCCTTCTGTCTGTCTGTCTGTCCTCACGTGCGTCTGTCCGGCTATGCGCTCGAAAGTTAGAGCGTACCTACGCGCGCGTTACCTCCGAAGAAAGCTTACGCTTCCAGGACGCTGGTAAGCGTATTTACTTTTCGGTCGGACGAAAATTGTTCGCGCCTTATGCAAAAAACCTTCAAAATTAAACTCATTATCTGCTAGCATTGATTGACTGACGCCAAGGTTCGACCAATCCTGTGCCGTCACGATTGACCAATCCTACAGTACAGTCCCCTGATGGTTGGCCAATCGGTGTGTGTGTGTGGGCGGGACTAATCGTTTTCATCTCGGGGATCTGGCAGCCATTGTTTCAGTGCTGCCATGACTTCAGCTTCCAGCTCAAACTACTTTGAAAGTTAGTATCTCTTTTAAAAATAACATAAGATTTACCAAAAATGTTTTATAAGTACTTTCACTTTCATCTTTCAAGGTATTAAGTGTGTGTGTGTGGGCGGGACTAATCGTTTTCATCTCAGGGATCTGCCAGCCATTCTTTCACTGCTTGCAGCTCAAACTACTCTCCTTATCCAGCTTTGAAAAAGTTAGTTTCTCTTTTAAAAATAACATAAGATTTACCAAAAACGTTTTATAAGTACTTTCACTTTCAAGGTATTAAAAAGGTAGAAATGTTGCCCGGCAGCACATTCACAAAGGGACACAGACAGGGCCCCAAAGCCTGGCACTCGATTTAAACCGCCCGCCCCAAAACAGCCCTGGCAAAGCCGGGCTCCCCCAGCTAGTGTTTTATAAATCCAAGTCCAATGCTTAACCCAGACTGCATATGAAAGCTTTGGCAAAGAGAGGAATGAAGAGGCGGTGGAGGTGGGGTCAGTGGAATGGAAATACAAAAAACATGTGTGCAAGAATATTCCTGCCCTTTTACTATTTGCTCTACAAAGGAAACATAACAGGCCAGGATTTGCTGTCAAAATAACAACGAGGCTAATGGCGCTCGACATGCCGTGGCATTTGTGCGTAATCTTCAAGCAGGGGGGCAGATGCGTGATTAAACACGGAAATCCAAAAGTTGCTGTCGGAGGTGAGCCGTTCCACTGTTAGCTTTGCGAAAACGACATCTCACTGTCTGGCTCACTCTTAAAATTCACTGAAATGGCGTGAAGTTGCTGTATTTGCACGGTAGATATGAACTAAACTCGCCACAGAAAGTTAAATCTGGTCATTTCAAATCTAAGTGCCCTTTTAATGATATATAAGTGTTAGTTACTGCCAATCAACCTTTCTGGCATTGAAAATTAACTATTACAAGTGTGGAGTCTCATTCCTTCAGATTTTAATTGTTGTTGGAGATTTTTTTTTAAATATATATTTTTTTTTTTTTAATTTTTCCTTTCCGTCTCTTTTACCTCTCTTAATCCAATCTTTCTTTCCCTCTCATTATTTCTCTTTCTGTACCTGCTTTGACATTGAATTCACCCTCTCTAATTTATACTTCCATCACAGTCCTTACGCTGTTAACTTCACAACATCACAATCCTTCAATCGGATTGGTTGAGAAGATACCCAGTTGCTTGTCCTGTTCACTCAGGTTCCAGAAGCCCCGTTGCCCTCACTGTGCCGTTATCAGCTCGCGCTTTCAGCAACTTGCGGCGCAAAATATCATCACGATTAAACGAGCAAGTCCGACTAACTGCGGACGCCACTCATTGCCCTGCTACAGCAAATTCTGGCCCATTACTGGATAATAATTATTTCACAATATTAAAACAAAAATATTGGTCTTACCAATGAGGTTGACAAGCATATCCCACTGGCCTCCATCATTTGTGGGGTTTGCGAGCAGAAACTGTGAAAGTCTACCATCAAAGGGTTCTTCTTCATTGCCCGTTCTCTGAGCAACCTCAATGAATGCATCCAAGTAGTAGTAGCAACGTTCAATCTAAAAAAGGGAAAATATTGTTCAAAAATAGTGTGATGCCGCAACGTCACAGGTTTTCATACCAGCCAAGAACATCACTAAGGGCACTGCGTCTCAAGCATTCCCTGAACATTCTGTACTTGTTTGACTTACTTGTACGTTACTTATGGTTAACGGACAGAAAGCAGAGTAGGAATAAATGGGACTTTTCCAGGTTGGCAGGCTGTAACTAGCGGGGTACCGCAAGGATCAGTGCTTGGGCCTCAGCTATTTGCAATCTATATTAATGACTTAGATGAAGGGACTGAGTGTAACATATCCAAGTTTGGTGATGATACAAAGTTAGGTGGGAAAGTAAGCTTTCAGGAGGATGCAAAGAGACTGCAGGGAGATCTAGACAGGTTGACTGAATGTATTCCATTTGCCATGTTCTTGCCCAATGTGGGGAAGTGTGAAGTTATCCACTTTGGTAGGAAAAACAAAAAAGCAGAATATTTTTTGAATGGTGAGAGACTGGGAAATGTTTGCACTCAGAGGGGCCTGGGTGTCCTTGTACGTAAATCACAGAAAGTTAACATGCAGGTACAGCAAGCAATTAGGAAAGCAAATGGTATGTTCGCTTTTGTTACAAAGGGATTAGAGTATAAGAGTAAATAAGTCTTAGTACAGTTATACAGGGCATTGGTGAGGCCACACCTGGAGTACTGCGTACAGTTCTGGGCTCCTTACCTAAGGAAAGACATACTTGCCTTGGAGGGAGTGCAGCGAAGGTTCACCAGACTGGTTCCTGGGATGAGGGGATTGCCCTATGAGAAGAGATGGAGTAGACGAGGCCTATATTCCTGAGAGTTTAGAAGAATGAGAGGTGATCTAATTGAAACATATAAAATTCTTAAGGGGCTTAACAGGGTTAATGCTGGGGAAATGTTTCCCCTGGCTGGGGACTCTAGAACCAGGGGTCACAGTTACAGAATAAAGGGTCGGCCATTTAGGACAGGGATGAGAAAAAATGTCTTCACTCAGAGGGTGGTGAATCGTTGGAATTCTCTACCCCAGAGAGCTGTGGATGCTCAGTCGTTGAGTATATTCAAGACAGAGGTTGATACATTTTTGGGAACAAAGGGAATTAAGGGATATGGGGATAGTGCAGGAAGGTGGAGTTGAGGAAGGTCAGCCATGAACATGTTGAATGGTGGGGCAGGCTCGAGGGGCTGCCGAATGGCCAACTCCTGCTCCTATTTCTTATGTTCATACGTTCTGTTGCTGCATACTAATTAAAAAATGTCTTCCACAATCGCTGCACTGTCTTTCTTTGGTTAGCTGATACCACTCAGAAGTTAGAACAGATATCTGAATATTTGCCTGGGATTCTCCCAAGTGTGCGAGTATTAAAAGGAGTTCTGCAAGAGTGTGAATATTTGCAGGGAACTTGCTCCCCAAACAAAAATTGAAAAACAGTCATAAATGCATTTTCATTAATATAATACACACATTTCCAAAAGGCATAATTCAATGAAAAGTAACTCAAGCCCCAAGAGAACCACAGAAAAATGCTTCTCACTGACCACCACAGAGCTTTTAGAATGGGTTAGGAGAGTTACAAATTATATGCAGGAGTTTAAATAAAATGTATACCATAAAAATCAACATCTAACGTAAATTGCAATCTTAATTCAATATCACGTCAGTTATGCTACAATCGTCTGGATCATTGTTCTACTTATTTTGTCTAAGGTGCTTGCAAGATTTAAGGTTAAACAGATACTTCAAAAATCAAACACTCAACAGATCAGAGCCCTTCAAGATATCTCACATCACATCTTAATGGATACCGATTCTCAAGGTATTCAGGCATGTAAACAATACAATATACAATGTTATACTTCAGACCTTTAACCAAATTATATTGCCCCTTTTTAAGACCTTTCACAAAAAGCAATGATACATTTTATAGATGCATGTTTATAGTACCTTATCCCAGAAGAACATGTAGGGTTGACTAAACTCAAATTCTTCAATATTGAACTTCTTCATCATTGGAAGCCGTATCACATTGAGGCAGGAGAAAATCCAACATCGCCCTGAAAAGATTTTATGTAAGCCAAGTTAATATAAATAATCAATCAACCAGTGTCTTGTGGAGTGGTGGAGGGGAAAGAGTTGAGAATGACTTTTAATCACAGTGTCGGCAGGTGCATTTTCATCCATGATCTATAGGTTGAATTCCTTTTTTCAGGTATGGGGAGGTACCAATCGGCAACCCAGCTCCTCCACATGGTGAGGGGCGGGGGGGGATTCAAAAGGAGAATCATCCTCAAACCACTAATGCTCAACTCCTAGGGGCCAGTTTCAAAGTGTTAACGGCAGGGGGATGAGCACGAGTCATACGTCTACCCTCCTCAGTCCAGTTAGTTTGTGTTACAGATAGATCAAAAAAGTGGAACAGAACATTTTTTTATTTTTTTTATAAATGGGAGCCCCACACTCTGACAAGAACAAAAAATGGTTTATTATCCAGACAGCTTGGAATTGGGGAACTTGATTTTAAGTAAAAAAGAGCAATCTATTTTCCCATTTCCTTATATAAAAAAAAAACCCGTGACCTCTGCCACCTAGAAGGACAATGGCAGCAGACGTACGGGAACACCACCACCTCCAAGTTCCCCTCCAAGTCACACACCATCCTGACTTGAAAGTATATCGCCAATCCTTCATCGTCGCTGGGTCAAAATCCTGGAACATCCTCCTTAACAGCACGGTGGGAGTACTTTCACCTCACGGACTGCAGCGGTTCAAGGCGGCGGCTCACCACCACCTTCTTGAGGGCAATTAGGGATGGGCAATAAATGCTGGCCTTGCCAGCAACACTCACATTCCATGAACGATTTTTTTTTTTAATTACCGCTTCCGGTTTGGCAGAGGGAGGAAGAACCAATCAACAGGTCTTTTGTGCTCTGTAATTATAGTGAGCATGTTCACCCTCTGTGAACAGTTCAGTGTCCCAGAAACAAAACAGTTATCAGATTTCACTCCCTGCATTTGCAAGTGCATCACTGAGGAGACCCACAAATGCACTGGATTTCCCTTAGGTAACCCCCACCTCATTCCAAACTGCCTTACTGATATACTCACATGGGTACATTGTTAGCGAGGGTCTTTTGCTGATTCATAGTCACAAAGCAAAATTGTCTAATCATAACTGGTGAACCACCAAACGATATATAATTGGATATAATGCTACCCTGTAGCGTAGAATCAAATGAAATATTATGGTCAAGAAAACCATACTAAGCTTGCAAAAAAAAAATCAACCAACAAATTCCAATAGTATATCTAAATTACAGTCTTGTACGCAAGCACACACATTCTCTAAGCATCACATATTAGTCATCACACCTCACAATGTCACACTTTATTTTATCCTCTGAATCGCTGTGAATACGGCCACAGGCGATCCGCTAGTATTTTACAACAACAGAAAAGCTGGTGGCATTTTAAGGATGTGGCACGGCATCAAGTGCAAGTAACTCAAAATCATTCAAGCTTCACTCTTTTAGTGCATGCCGTCATATGCGTTACACATTATGATGATGCTTGATGAAGAATTTTGTTTTTAAAAGTCTCAAAAATACAGCTATGTGCTCTGCTTGAAAGGTGCCAATATTAACACAACCATGGTAACTACTGCAGTGACTGGGATTACAGACAAGAGATCACAGGGCAGTGCCCATGTTGCGATAACAGAGAAAAGGGCTAAATCCATACTGACGAATAAGTTTGCCGAGCACTTCTAATCAATGCTTTTTGTAAAAACAAAAATTTCGGGATGCGTGGCCCATTCAAAGTACCACGCATGCGCGGTTTTTCTACTGAGCAGGACCCCGGTGCACTATGCGGCCGCACAGCCTTACAGGGAACATCGCTTCTAATGTGAAAATCTCAATGACAAATTCTGATGAGCTGTCACTTGGTGACAAAAATCAGGAAACTGTAAAAACACAATGGAGACCATCCGAACAAGTGATTCAATTAGTAATTGACAGGTGTCTATTTTCACTGTCTATAATTGACAGTGGAAGATTCAAATTGGGGAGTAAGCTAACATTGTGGGTCTGGACAACAAAGTCAGGTAACCGTTGTCAGTGTTGGATCTGGTGCTCACCATTTTTTTGATCTACCAGTATGCAAGCTGGTTATAAAGCCTTGATGGTGAAATTGGAGTACAGTGCTCTTTGCTCACTAACTTGAGTTTTTTTTATTCGTTTGTTGGATGTGGGTGTCGCTGGCAAGGCCAGCATTTATTGCCCATCCCTAATTGCCCTTGAGAAGGTGGTGGTGAGCCGCCGCAGTCCGTGTGGTGAAGGTACTCCCACAGCGCTGTTCGTTATTATCCTTTATCCAAATCACGGGCTAACAATAACAATCACAAGAGCGGTCGCATCTAGCGGTTTTGGGCCCAAATGGAAGAGCAGTTTGGAACACATTGTGCCAACAAGCAGCTGCTGTGAGGAATAGCTTGGCCAGAACATTGTGCTACCTGTGGCTCAGTGAGTAGCACCTCTCGCCTCGGAGTCAGAAGGTTGTGGGTTCAAGTCCCACTCCAGGGACCTGAGCACAAAAATCTAGGCTGACGCTCCAGTGCAGGGCTGAGGGAGTGCTGCACTGTTGGAGGTGCCGTCTTTCAGAAGAGACGTTAAACCGAGGACCTGTCTGCCCTCTCTCTCTCAGATGGACGTAAAAGACCCCAGGGCACTATTCGAAGAAGAGTTATCCCTGGTGTCCTGGCCAATATTTATCCTCAATCAACATAACAAAAAACAGATTATCTGGTCATTATCACATTGCTGTTTGTGGGAGCTTGCTGTGAGCAAATTGGCTGCCGTGTTTCCCTCATCACAACAGTGACTTCACTCCACAAGTACTTCATTAGCTGTAAAGCACTTTGAGATGTCTGGTGGTTGTGAAAGGCGCTATACAAATGCAAGTCTGTCTTTCTTTCTTTACCTCTAGCTAGCTCCCGCCTCCCACAGCCTAGTGGGTAAATATACTGTCTAATATGGTGCTGAACCAAATTTTCAGGTAGGTCCCAAGTTTGACCACCAGACTGTGTTGAGTTAGCTGTTCTCAACCAGCAATAGTAGAGCTCCAATTGCCCCCACCCACTGGAAGGGATGTGGGGGAAGAAAATGACCACGGGTTCTTACTTGATGTCACAAGGTACTGACCCAAATGGAAAGTGTACATAGAACACTACAGAACGGAAACAGGCTACATGGCCCATTAAGTCTACACCACTGTTTTTCTCCACATGAGCCATCTAATCTAATCCCACTGTTTTGCGCACTCCCAATGTCTTTGAATATTCCTTTTAATTCCCTTTCATAAATACTAATGGCCTCTGTGTCAACAATGGTTTGTGGCAGAGCACTCCACGATTGAATCACCTGCTGTGTAAAGATTTTATTCAAACTCCCCTTTAGTTCTTCTGTGATTATCTAAACATTCTGCTCTTTTGTTATCATCTCATTGACCAGTATAAATAATCTTCCGCTATTTATCATAACATAACCCTTTATAATCTTGGAACGCCTCGATCAGGAGACCCTTCAACTTTCTCATCAATCCCAGTGAAAAAGAGCCCGAATTTCTCATCTCTCTTCAGAAAGGTAACCCCTCGACCCTAGTAACAGGCTATAAAATCTACACAGCACTGTTTTTATAACCATACACTTAAAAGCCTTGTCTGTAGTATTGTACCTAAAAGTATAGATGCATTTAAGGGGAAGCTGGACAAGCATATGAGGGAGAAGGGAATAGAGGAGGCTCGAGTGGAGCATAAACACCAGCATGTACTGGTTGGGCCGAATGGCCTGTTTCTATGCCGTATATCCTATGTAATCCCTATATAGAGCAAAAAAGTGATGCTAATTGGCTTATACATTCACTGACTAAACACGTATTACATGGTTTTGATGGGCGGGCAGGGGGTGTTTAATTACTTAACGTACCCTTTTATTGATCATTTAGAAATGCCTGCAAGAAGGTTTTTCCCACCCACAAGCCTGCCCTTCTTGACCTGAAAATTTCACTTGGGGCTTTGATGCCGGGGAGTTCCAGTTGCTCGGGACAGATGTACTTTCCGAGTGGAGGGGGACAAAACGGGCAAGTGTTTGATATAGTTTAAGACGTTAAATAAAAATTCCCTGCGTTGTTTACAATGAGGTTTGTCCGTGTTTAGGGGGACTGATGCTTGCAACTGAGGCTAGAAGGAGATCATTACAAAGCTCCTTGATTCCCACCTCATTGGAGGCAAAAAAATCAGCCTGGACAACAGCAAATGACAAGTTACTCAAGGCTCTGGCCATTGGAGACTTGACAAAGTACCGCGCATCTTCAGCACATATTATAATGCAAATAACAAGACGATTAAGAGGTCTGGAGAGGGATGAACAAAATTACTTGCATTTTAAGCAAGTTTGATAAGGTGGCGAGTACATAGTATTACAAATAAAAAAACAAAAGCAAAATACTGCAGATGCTGGAAATCTGAAACAACAGAAAATGCTGGAAACACCCAGTGGGTCAGGTAGCATCTATAGAGAGAGACACAGAGTGAACGTTTCAGGTCGATGATCTTTCATCAGTTCTGAAACATTAACTCTTTTCTCTCGCTCCACAGATGCTGCCTGATCTGCTGAGTGTTTCCAACATTTTCAGTATTGCGCCCATCAGTATCAATAAGATGCGACATAGTCTTACTTTATGCCAGGCATATGATACAGTGCTTCGGTCGGTTAACTGTACTTTGATGGCCAAACTGCTAATGGGGTTAGGCTGTGGTAAACATTTTTTTAAATCGTGTAACCCAGGTGCCAGACTACTCATGATCAAAACCATGGGAGACCTACCATAAAATAGCCGCAGGCATTAAACAAATCTGGCCAAATCATTTAAGGTTTGGTTTCGTGCTTTGACCTGTGAACCCGAAGACAAGGTTAGTCTTAGAACTAACTCAGGAAATCCCTTATTCTGTACACACTCTACGGGGCAAGGATCGACACCTGAAAGAACCAAGAACTCAATTCATTTTGGTTGTTTCAACCAATTTTCAGTATAAAAATGGGTGAAGTGCCCAGTAACTAGAATCTTAATACGATGCTGGTTTACGTAATCCGTTATACACCATTTATATTGCAGTTAGCGGCTATGCTGTAACGTAAATGAGACAGCGCTAATGCCACCCGAGGGGGCAAAGAACAACCTCATCAGGTGCTGTTGGCAAACATAGACCAGCTGCCTTTGACAGCACTAGACACCGTGGGGTATAATCCTCTCTCTCTCTCAGCACACCCATCCAGACCAAGGCTGCAGTTTGTTTTGTTGCTGGGTGCCAAGCATTTTCTGCTAGCAACTGCGGAAAGTCTAAGCCCATCAAACTAAAGCCACAATCATGTTTGTGGAATTCTTTCCACAGAGTAAACAGGGTGAATTCAAAAGGATCAGGTACTCAGTAAATATTACAGAACTGTCTTAGAAAGGACTTCTGTAGTATAAAAGTGGGATATTATATACCACTTAGTTGATGCAAGACATACTGAAGGCAAATATAAAATCACTGCTATAATTAGGCGTGTGATGTAAAAAGACTACTGAGCACTTGGTTTGAGTCTAAAACAAGGCTTTAATCAACTGTTTCAAAACCATGAGATTCTAGTTACATCACTAGTTCCTGGTTACAGAAACACCCTGAGCAAGCTGGGCCCACGCCCGAGTATTTATACTCCTTGAACGGTGCCACCAGCTGGCCGCCCAGTGTTACTTCATGAGTCATGATAAGATTCATGACAGCGTGTACTTGGAATAGTGGCCCGTAATTTCCGATAGGAGGTTTCCTGCGTGCGAATGCCTCCTATCTGGAAAAAATCTGCGCCCTTACCGGAGGGCTCCCGAGGTCCGGACACTTCCGCTCCTGGGCCTGTCCACAGTCAGAAATGCGCAGGGCCCACATGATAAAAAAAAATTGGCCCTTAGTGTTAGGGGGGATTAAATACGTGGGGTTACGGGGATAGGGCTTGGGTGGGATGGCTGTCGGTGTAGGGACCGGGTGCTAGGGTTTGGATGATCAGCCATGATCTCGTTGAATGGCGGAGCAGGCTCGAAGGGCCGAATGGCCTACTCCTGCTCCTATCTTCTATGTTTCTATGTTTCTATCCCAGGGGCGCAGGTGGTTCGCAAGCGTCCCTGGGATCACGTGGGCCAGGCCAGCCAATAGGAGAAGGGAATCCCCCTTCATACTTTTGACAGATAGACCCGTCAAAAGTATGAATGGGGATCACAGAAAAAAGACACTAAAGCATTAAATAATTTTTTTTTTTTTTTTTTTAAACCATCACATTTTTTAAATGAGTTAAAATTACATTAAATTAAATATTTTAAACAAAAATGTAATTTTTTGAAAAAATAATTTGTTTTTTACAGGGCTAAAAATAAACTTACCTTTTTTAAGAAGTATTTTTAAATTCTAAAATGAGTGAAATTTTTTTTTCTTTTTTTACTTATTAACATAGAAACATAGAAGATAGGAGCAGGAGTAGGCCATTCGGCCCTTCGAGCCTGCTCCGCCATTCAATGAGATCATGGCTGATCATCCAAACTCAGTACCCTGTCCCTGCTTTCTCCCCATATCCCTTGATCCCTTTAGCCTTAAGAAATATATCCAACTCTTTCTTGAATATATTTAATGAACTGGCCTCCACCGCCCTCTGTGGCAGAGAATTCCACAGGTTCACCACTCTCCGAGTGAAGAAATTCCTCCTCATTTCAGTCCTAAATGGCTTACCCCTTATCCTTAGACTATGACCCCTGGTTCTGGACTCCCCAGCCATCAGAAACATCCTTCCGGCATCTAGTCTGTCCAGGCCTGACAGAATTTTATAGGTTTCGATGAGATCCCCTCTCAATCTTCTAAACTCCAGTGAGTATAAGCCCAATCGACACAATCTCTCCTCATACGTCATTCCTGCCATCCCAGGTATCAGCCTGGTGAATCTTCGCTGCACTCCTTCCATGGCAAGAACGTCCTTCCTCAGATAAGGCGACCAAAACTGCACACAATACTCAAGGTGCAGTCTCACCAAGGCCCTGTACAACTGTAGCAAGACATCCTTGTTCCTGTACTCGAACCCTCTTGCTACAAAGGCCAACATACCATTTGCCTTCTTAACCGCCTGCTGCACCTGCATGCTTACCTTCAGCGACTGGTGCACAAGAACACCCAGGTCTCTTTGCACTTCCCCTTCTCCCAATCTATTGCCATTCAAATAATAATCTGCCTTCCTGTTTTTGCCACCAAAGTGGATAACCTCACATTTATCCACATTATAGTGCATTTGCCATGTTTCTGCCCAATCACCCAACCTGTCCAAATCATGCTGGAGTTTCACGACATCCTCCTCACAGCATACCCTCCCACCCAGCTTTGTGTCGTCTGCAAATTTGGAGATATTACATCCAATTCCCTTGTCCAGATCATTAATATATATTGTGAACAGCTGGGGTCCTAGGACCGATCCTTGCGGTACCCCACTAGTCACTGCCTGCCACTCGGAAAACGACCCGTTTATTCCAACTCTTTGCTTTCTGTCCGCCAACCAGTTCTCTATCCAAGTCAATACCTTGCCCCCAATCCCATGTGCCTTAATTTTGCACGCTAATCTCTTATGCGGGACCTTATCGAAAGCCTTCTGAAAGTCCAAATACACCACATCCACTGGTTCTCCCTTATCTATTTTACCAGTTACATCCTCAAAAAATTCCAGTAGATTAGTCAAGCATGATTTACCTTTTGTAAATCCATGTTGACTTTGTCCGATCCTGTCACTGCTTTCCAAGTGCTCTATTACATCTTTTATAATGGACTCCAGCATTTTCCCCACTACCGATGTCAGGCTTACCGGTCTATAATTCCCCGCTTTTTCTCTACCACCTTTTTTGAATAGTGGGGTAACATTAGCTACCCTCCAATCCATGGGTACTGTTCCAGAATCTATCGAGTTCTGGAAGATGACCAGTGTGGTAAACCACTGTCATACCTGTCTGTGTCTGTATGTGTATTCCACTAGGTACAGGTCTGGACATGCCTCGGCTGACTCCTCCCACTATTCCAGGTATATAAGTGACTACCTCCCAGTCCCTTAGTATTCTGGACGGGTCGACCACTCGAGACAAGACCTTCATTCTTTAGTTAATAAAAGCCTGATTGTTACTCGCTCAACTTCAGTCTTTTGAGTAATTGATGGCGCATCAATTTTATTAACTAAATTTTTTATAATGGAGAAGATCCTCACACCAGCATGCCTGGACCTGGACAGTCGGGAAGCGGACGCTTCCACCAAGTTTGCTCACTGGCTCACGTGCTTCGAGACATTCCTGACTGCCTCCACTGCGGTCGAAACGGATGCGGACAAACTGTCTGTCCTGATCTCCAAGGTGAACCACCGAGCGTACTCAGTCATCCGGGACGCGACCTCGTACACAGCCGCCCTCCAGCTCCTCAAGACCCAGTACACGCGCCCTGTGAACGAAGTTTACGCCAGGCACCTTCTGGGGAGTCGCAAGCAACAACCTGGGGAATCGACTGAGGAATACCTCCAAGCACTGTCCGTGCTTGGCCGGGCCTGTGGGTGTAAGGCGGTAACGCCCACTAAGTACACGGAGGAACTGATCCGGGATGCCTTCGTAGCGGGCCACAGGTCCAACTACACCAGACAGCGACTGCTGGAGCAGAGTGACCTCACCCTCGACAAAGCCTCCGACATCGCACTAACGCTGGACGCAGCCTTCCGGGGCATGGATGCCTACTCCTCTGCACCGTGGACGCCGCGGGGAACGACAACCTGGGACACGGTAGGACAGCCCCATAGCACCGTGCCACCCCAGCCACAGCCCAACAACGGCCCAACTACCGCAGCAGTGTCCCAAAGCCAGACAGCAGTATCCCAAGGCCAGAAATGCTACTTCTGTGGCCAGGCCAAACACCCCAGAGCGCGCTGCCCGGCGAAGAATGCAACCTGCTCGGGCTGCGGGAAAAAGGGACACTACGCCAGCGTCTGCAAGGCCAAAGCCACCCCGAACGCCAGCAGCGCCGCGTGTGGGCCGTGCGAGCCGCCATCTTGGGCCTCCCCAGCCATGTGCGAACCACCGCAGCAGCAGCCATCTTGGACGACTCCAGCCACATGGGAATCATGGGCGCCGCCATCTTGGACACCAGCCGGGACGCAGCAGACCGCCAACCCCCCCCCATCTGATACTCGCAGCGACACACCGACCCCTACGCTGGCCTCTGTGACGCTGGACCAAACGAGACCGCACCAGCTAGCTCGGTCCAAAATGGACGTTAAGGTAAACGGCCATGCAATAAACTGCCTTTTTGACTCCGGGAGCACAGAGAGCTTCATCCACCCCGACACGGTGCGGCGTTGCTCTCTCCCAGTCCTGCCTGCGCACCAGCGGATTTCTATGGCCTCCGAGTCCCAGTCAGCGGACATTGGCGGCTACTGCGTGGTGACACTAGTAGTAGACGGGACTGTGTTCAATAATTTTAAACTCCTGGTCCTGCCCGACCTCTGCGCTGCCGTTCTACTGGGGTTGGATTTCCAGTGCCACCTCAAAAGCGTTACGATGGCGTACGGTGGCCCCCTCCCCCCACTCACAGTCCGCAGCCAGCAGCCTCCAAATTGCCCGCCGCGCACTAGATGCAACCTCTCCACACTCAGAGTCCCACCCCCCCCACTGTTTGCTAACCTCACCCCCGACTGTAAGCCCATCGCCACAAAGAGCAGGCGATACAGTGCCGGGGACAGGGTTTTCATCAAAACCGAAGTGGAACGGCTCCTGAAGGAGGGGATTATTGAGGGCAGCTCCAGCCCCTGGCGAGCCCAGGTTGTGGTCGTTAAGACCGGCGAGAAACAACGCCTGGTCATCGACTACAGCCAAACAATAAACCGCTACACCCTGCTGGACGCCTACCCACTCCCCCGCATAGCTGACATGGTCAACCAGATCGCGCAGTACCGCGTCTTTTCGACCATTGACCTGAAATCAGCGTACCACCAGCTCCCCATCAGCCCTGAAGACCGCCAGTATACTGCTTTTGAGGCAAACGGCCGCCTCTATCACTTCCTTAGGGTTCCCTTCGGCGTTACCAACGGGGTCTCCGTCTTCCAAAGGGAGATGGACCGGATGGTCGATCAAAACGAGCTGCAGGCCACTTTCCCTTACCTAGATAATGTGACCATCTGCGGCCATGACTTGCAGGACCATGACGCAAACCTCGAGAAATTCCTCCGCACCGCCCAACTCCTGAACCTGACATATAACAAGGAGAAGTGCATATTCCGCACAGACCGCCTCGCCATCCTTGGCTGTGTTGTAGAACACGGGGTCATCGGTCCCGACCCGGACCGGATGCGTCCCCTTATGGAACTCCCACTGCCCCACTGCCTAAAAGCTCTGAAGAGGTGCCTAGGGTTTTTTTCCTACTACGCTCAGTGGGTCCCCTACTATGCAGACAAAGCCCGTCCGCTGATCAAGTCCACCTCTTTTCCCGTGACGGCAGAGGCCCGCTTAGCCTTCCACCGTATCAAGGAAGACATTGCCAAAGCCACCATGCACGCAGTGGACGAATCCATCCCCTTCCAGGTGGAAAGCGATGCGTCCGACTTCGCTCTGGCCGCCACCCTTAATCAGGCGGGGAGACCTGTGGCATTCTTCTCACGAACCCTCCAGGGCCCGGAGACCAGACACTCCGCGGTCGAGAAGGAGGCCCAGGCTATCGTGGAGGCTGTGCGTCATTGGAGGCACTACCTGGCCGGAAAACGATTTACCCTGCTCACTGACCAGCGTTCAGTTGCTTTTATGTTCAACAACAAGCAGAGGGGCAAAATCAAAAATGACAAGATCTTGAGGTGGAGAATCGAACTTTCCACCTACAATTACGAGATCTTGTACCGGCCTGGGAAGCTCAATGAACCCCCAGATGCCCTATCGCGTGGCACCTGCGCCAGCGCGCAGATCGATAGGCTGAGGGCCCTCCACAATGACCTCTGCCACCCGGGGGTCACCAGGTTCTTCCACTTCATCAAGGCCCGCAACCTGCCTTACTCCATTGAGGAGGTCAGGACCATGACCAAGAACTGCCAAGTCTGCGCTGAGTGCAAACCGCACTTTTATAGACCAGACAGAGCCCACCTGATAAAAGCCACTCGCCCTTTCGAACGCCTGAGCGTCGATTTTAAAGGGCCTCTCCCCTCCTCCGACCGCAATGTGTACTTCCTCAACATCATTGACGAGTACTCCCGGTTCCCGTTCGCTATCCCCTGCCCGGACATGACCAGTGCCACGGTCATTAAATGTCTGAACAGCCTCTTCACCCTGTTCGGTTTCCCCAGCTATATCCATAGCGACCGGGGCTCATCGTTTATGAGCGACGAACTCCGCCAGTACCTGCTCGCTAGGGGTATAGCCACAAGCAGGACCACCAGTTACAACCCCCGGGGGAACGGACAGGTGGAAAGAGAGAATGCAACTGTTTGGAAGGCTGCCCTACTAGCCTTAAAGTCTAGGGGCCTTCCGACCTCCCGCTGGCAGGAGGTGCTCCCCGATGCGCTCCACTCGATTCGGTCACTTCTCTGCACTGCCACCAATGCCACCCCTCACGAGAAAATGTTTGTCTTCCCAAGGAAGTCCACATCGGGGACATCGTTACCGCCATGGCTGACGTCCCCAGGGCCGGTACTACTGAGAAGACACGTGAGGGCCAATAAAACGGACCCCCTGGTCGAGAGGGTCGACCTCCTCCACGCCAACCCCCAGTACGCTTACATTGCGTACCCGGACGGGCGGGAGGACACAGTCTCCATACGAGACCTCGCACCCTCGGGGACCGCTGTAACCCACTACCCATTACCACCCCCCCCCACGACCCGATATCCAACCCCAGCAGCCGGCTCGCCTTGGACCGTCACCCATGAGGACTACACTCCAGGGCCCCAGCCTACACGGGACGCGACGCCGGAAGCTCCACCACCCCTGCCGTCGCCACGTCGATCACAGCGGCAGACAAGACCTCCGGAGAGACTCCAATACACGAACTTTTAAATACACTTCACCCCGCCGGACTCATTTTTAAACAAGGGGTGAATGTGGTAAACCACTGTCATACCTGTCTGTGTCTGTATGTGTATTCCACTAGGTACAGGTCTGGACATGCCTCGGCTGACTCCTCCCACTATTCCAGGTATATAAGTGACTACCTCCCAGTCCCTTAGTATTCTGGACGGGTCGACCACTCGAGACAAGACCTTCATTCTTTAGTTAATAAAAGCCTGATTGTTACTCGCTCAACTTCAGTCTTTTGAGTAATTGATGGCGCATCAACCAGCAATGCATCTACTATTTCTAGGGCCACTTTCTTAAGTACCCTGGGATGTAGATTATCAGGCCCTGGGGATTTATCGGCCTTCAGTCCCATCAATTTTCCTAACACCATTTCCCTACATTTCTTTCAGTTCCACCCTTTCATCAGACCCTATGTTCCCCGGCATCTCTGGGAGGTTATTTGTGTCCTCCTTTGTGAAGACAGAACCAAAATATGTATTTAGTTGGTCTGCCATTTCTTTGATCCCCATTATAAATTCCCCTGATTCTGACTGCAAGGGGCCTACGCTTGACTTCACCAATCTTTTTCTCTTCACATATCTATAAAAGCTTTTACAGTCAGTTTTTATGTTCCCAGCAAGCTTCTATTTTCCCTTTCTTAATTAATCCCTTTGTCCTCCTTTGTTGAATCCTAAACTGTTCCCAAACCTCAGGATTATTGCTTTTTCTGGCCAATTTATATGTCCTCTCCTTGGATCTTATGCTATCCCTAATTTCCCTTGTTAGCCACGGTTGAGTCACCATTTTTGTTTTATTTTTATGCCAAACTAGGATGAACAAATTCTGTAGCTCATCCATTCGGTCTTTGAATGTTTGCCATTGCCTATCCACCGTCAACCCTTTGAGTGCCATTCCCCAATCAATCCTACCCAACTCGCTCCTCAGACCATCGTAGTTTCCTTTATTTAAATTGAGGACCCTAGTCTCTGAGTCAACTACTTCATTCTCCATCTTAATGAAGAATTCGATCATATTATGATCACTCCAACCCAAGGGGCCTCGCACAACAAGATTGCTAATTAATCCTTTCTCGTTACATAATACCCAGTCTAAGATGGCCTGATCTCTGGTTGGTTCCTCGACATATTGGTCCAGGAAACCATCCCGTAAACACTCCAGGAATTCCTCCTCCACAGTATTGTTACTAATTTGGTTAGCCCAATCTATATGTAGATTAAAGTCACCCATGATGACTGCTGTGCCCTTATTCCACGCTTCTTTAATTTCCCTTTTAATGCCATCCCCAACCTCCGCCTTACTGTTTGGAGGTCTATATGCCACTTTTATGCTGGTAAAAGCAGCCCTTACACCTGCTTTTACCAGTCATAAGATTTTTAAAGGTTCTCAGCGGGCGGAGGGTCTCCAGAAAGCGAAACTCTCCACCCGCAGAGGCCCTTCTCCAGGGTAGGCGGGGGATCGGTCAAGAGCATTCTTGACAGATCGGAAGTGCCGGTTTTCAGCGCATGCGCTTCGCGTGCCTGAAACCGGCACTAGCGAGGTCCCTACAGGTGTGAGTACACAGCCCGTACACACCCGTAGGGATCGGAAATGACGGCCCGATATGAAATGTTCTGAACTAAGTGTTGCAGTCACAGGGCTGGATTTTCATTAAGGAGGTGGGTCTACAACGGGGTTGTAGTCCCGCCTCCATCGAGTTGTGGCCAACCCATGCGATTTTGACTTGATTGACCTTGTTGAGCCCGCCTAGCGGGCTCAGCAAGCCAATTAAGGGCCACCCGGCAACAGGTGATGTCACAGATTGATATTTCATCTGTCAAGACCTTTTGACAGATGAAATATCAGCGTTTGACAGCTGCTTGAAGCTGTCAAACACTGACAATCTGTACTCCAAGTTAATTCCTTCCTCGCAGGATGATTTGGAGATCTCTCCAGAACAAAAAGCTGAATGCTGCAATTTTTGACAGATCGCGGCCATTCTGCTTTCTGTGCCGGTGAGATGAGGGACTCCCGAGACCTGAAGAAAGGAAGGCTGTAAAGGTAAGTAAAACTTCTTTAAACACTTTAAACACACCAAACACACTTACCTCTGCACTCATGCACCCATCACTCACCTGAACACCGGACATCTCGACCCCTCCAAGCCCTTCAGCCCGACGGCCCGCCTCGCTAACTTGCCGTGGTTTGGAGCCGTCGGGAATCCCACACTTCAAGAATGAAAATAGGGATTAGGCTAAAAACTGCCTGTTAATTACCTGTTAACAGGCAGTTAATTGGCACTAATCCCCTTCCCGCCTCGAGGAGGCGGGTCCCAGTGCGGGTCAGGTACCCGCCTCCTTTGAAACTGGCATGGAGGCGGGTTGGGGGCGGGATGGGTTTGTGCCCCCCGATTTCAGGATTTTAACCCCTCACACGCCTCCAATCCCGCCTCCACGGCCCAATGAAAATCCTGCCCACAGTGTTTGACTATTAAATAGTTGATTGGACCACTATTACCTGTATTTTTCTGGTTTGTAACTGGCTTTCCTTCTGCAGGGATGGCATGCTTGAATACTTGCGACGTTTCCTGAACGATCTGTCTCTGGAGGTAAGCGTGTAGAAGGTCACCGCTGGTTGCTACATTCTGGGCAAAGTTGTAATGTGGCACCGCCTTGAAGTTTTTGGTGAAAGCCGCCACCTTCTCTGGACACAGACCTGCGACAATAACCAAAAATCAAAGCCAAGTTTAATGTTTTGCAAACAATTTGATCAGGTCCTTCCCAACACTACTTAACAAGCATCAGGTTGATCGGATTATATTCGGTCACCTATTTCTAGAAATACATTACACCTGAATGACATTATCAAAAAGTGATATTAGACTGCGCAAGCAGTGATTTTGAACTGTTCACATATCACATAATCACATAAACCCCACAGTGCAGATAGAGGCCATTTCGGCCCATCGAGCCTGCACCGACACATATCCCACCCTATCCCTGTAACCCCACGTATTTAATCCCCCTAACACTAAGGGTCAATTTATCATAGCCAATCATCCTAACCCGCACATCTTTGGACTGTGGGAGGAAACCGGAGCACCCGGAGTAAACCCACGCAAACACGGGGAGAATGTGCAAACTCCACACATTCTTGAATAAGGCAAACCAGAATTACTGGGTGGGGTGATTATATCACTCTCGGGTAATTTTGCAATTTTAAACTTCTCGCACAGACCTATGCTCACCAGGAATGCATATTGGGAAGTTTGGATAAGGAGATCAGTGGACCACACAGGATTTTCCATCTATGCCAAAATTCTCATTATATGCTTCTGGCAGGCAAAGCTCTACCCTGGTGAGATTTGTACCTATATATAGATCAGTTCTAGCTTCCACCTAATCTAACTCCCATCTAATTCATAAATGCAACATAAGCAGGCCATCTATTACCTGATTTTACCTTTTCCCTGAATTCAGGTACAAAAAAATGGATGGTGTCAGGTGTTTTTTTGAGGGACAGTAAATAAAACAGAAATGTTTGTAATCAGAAAACTTTGGGTTTAATCAGCAACAGATTTTGGAATGAACAAATAACACACTTCCAAGTAAATAAATACAACTGTCGTCGCGAAGTATGAGGGACAATTCTGCGAGGCTTACAACCTTGCTAGATGGGAGCAGAGGGTTGCAGAATCAGACCCTTATCTTGGGCCCACATTCTCACCCAGCAGGACGGCCTGGCAAAGTTACTCCTGTTAAAAAGTATAAAACTGTTGTTGTGCAACATTAGCTACATCCTCCGTGCCTCCTCCCCCGATGAAACGTCATTTTTCTGTCTGCACACACGACAACTGAAGCCCTACATGTCTGCCGTCGATTGCTACGGAGAGGTGCTGTGTTTCATCCGCCAAGCAGAGAAAGCAAATGCATTCATCACACCAGAACTGCAGCATAATGGAGTGGACATTCCCAGCTTTTCTCCCATATTTTGGAATTCATCTGGGGGGGGGGGGGGGGGGGGGCGGCGGTGGTGGTGGTGAAGGATCCAGCTTGTTCTCAATGAATTCTGGGATACTTGACTATGTTAACCCTCTCAAAGAAGGGAATTGTAAGTAATAGCTATTAAAGACAAAGAGGGGTTTGAATGCAGCTGGGAACAGATAGCAGGGATGCAGCAAGGTCGAATATCAAACATCAAAGACACATAGAAATGATAAGGGCCTGGGAATGTGTGTTCACAGCACTTCAGTAGAGCCAGTATCTAAACACTGCCCTGTCCTCCTAGGAGATAAGAGTACAATTCGAATAGTCGCAGAACACATGAATCACTGTGGCCTTGCAATTACCCGCCTTGTTCAACAGTTAAGAATAAAAACATGTTTTCTCAAACTATAAACAAGGCCTGCAAAGGGGAAAAGATAACAGAAATGCGGGGAGTAAAATTACAATCCACATCTGTGGCTAACATGGTCCAAGGGTACCTGAGTTCAAGGGGGTGAGTCCGACAGTTGAAGGGTGGACCCGACAGTTGAGTGACTAACCACATAAACCAATAAAGAGTAACTGTTGTGGCACTGTTTGTACGTATACGCCCCATTCTGTAGTAGGTGGGCGTTGCTTATAGAATTGTATAACTTGAATGAACATCAGCTTGTCTTTTGTGAGTGCACCTCTTGTTTGAGGAAGCAGGGTGACTCTCCCTTGTGCACAAGCCTCTCTTGATTGCTTTAATAAATTCTGTACTTGTCCTCAATTCCGTCTCCGTCTGGGTTTCTCCAAAATTCGAATCTAACAGTGGTTTGAGGCATTTATCAGATTTAATTAGACTGAACCCTAAAAATCAGAATGCTTAAAATTAATGAAGAATTGAATGTAGACATCTAACACAAAGAACCTGGAATCACTTGACATGAAGCATCGTCTGAAGCTCATGCCCAGCAGTAACACACGGTGAGATCACTGTGGTCTCAAGTGACCCAACAATAAATAAAGACAGACTTCGGGAATATATAACAGCCACTTCACTTCAAAAAGTAATTCATTGTGCAACGTGTTGAGACACCAATGGGAGGTATCTTATAAAAGTCAGTGTTAACTAAAATAATTAGTAAATGACATCTACATAGGATTACATAGTCAGACTGGGTGCAGGGAGGATGTTTCCCCTGGCTGGGGGGTCTAGAACGAGGGGTCACAGTCTCAGGATACAGGGTAGGACATTTAGGACTGAGATGAGGAGAAATTTCTTCACTCAGGGGGTGGTGAACCTGTGGAATTCTCTACCACAGAAGGCTGTGGAGGCCAAGTCACTGAATATATTTAAGAAGGAGATAGATAGATTTCTAGACACAAAAGGCATCAAGGGATTTGGGGAGAGAGCAGGAATATGGTATTGAGGTAGAGGATCAGCCACAATCATATTGAATGGCAGAGCAGGCTCAAAGGGCCGAATGGCCTACTCCTGTTCTTATTTTTCTATGTTCTATGTTTCTTTATATGGCACAGAAACAGGCCATTCGGCCCAACCAGTCCATGCCGGCATTTATGCTCCACTCGAGCCTCCTCCCATCTTTCCTCATCTAACTATCAGCATAACCCTCTATTCCCTTCTCCCTCATATGCTTGTCCAGCCTCCCCTTAAATGTATCTATACTATTTGCTTCAACCACTCCCTGTGGTAGCGAGTTCCACATTCGCACCACTCTCTGGGTAAAGAAGTTTCTTCTGAATTCCCTATTGGATTTCTTGGTGACAATCTTCTATTGATGGCCTCTAGATATACTCTTCCCCACGAGTGGAAACATTCTCTCTGTATCCACTCTATCAAAACCTTTCAGAATTTTAAAGACCCTCAGCCTTTTTTCAAGAGAAAAAAGAGACCCAGCCTGTTCATCCTTTCCTGATAGGTATACCCTCGCATTTCTGGTATCATCCTTGTAAATCTTCTCTGCACCCTCTCCAGTGCCTCTATATCCTTTTTATAATATGGCGACCAGAACTGCACGCAGTACTCCAAGTGTGGTCTAACCAAGGTTCGATACAGGTTTAGCATAACTTCCCTACTTGTCAATTCTATCCCTCTAGAAATAAACCCTAGTGCTTGGTTTACATTTTTAATAGCCTTGCTAACATCTAAATAAAACTAGTCACAAAGATGGTTAGGCAAGGAATATCTCAGAGTTAAGAAGGGGAGCAAGCTACAATCACATTTGCTAGTACGATAGCAAAATACTGCAGATGCTGGAAATCCGAAATAACAACAGAAAATGCTGGAAAAACTCAACAGGCCAGGCAACATCCGTGGAGAGAAATTAGAGTTGACGTTTCGGGTCGAAACCCTTCTTCAAAACTGGAAAGGAAATGAAGTAGATCGAAAGGAGGGCTGGGGAGGGAACAAAAGAAGTGAATAGACATTAAGAGGTATTCAAAACCAGACGAGATGGTGACAGGACTAGTGAAGAGACAAAAGACGGCTCATCTTCTGATTAGGCACTTTGCAGCCTTCCGGACTCAATATCGAGTTCAACAATTTCAGATCATAACCTCGGCCCCTATTACATTTTTACATTTTTTTTCCCCCACCCCTTTGTTTTGGGTTTCCCCCCACCCCCCTTTCCTTTTTTTTTTTTACATGGCAGCTCTCTCTCATTCTGCCAGTACATTTCACACCTAATCTGAGCTGTCTTTTGTCTCTTCACTAGTCCTATCACCATCTCGTCTCATTTTGAATACCTCTTAATGTCTATTCACTTCTTTTGTTCCCTCCCCAGCCCTCCTTTCGATCTATTTCATTTTCTTTCCAGTTTTGAAGAAGGGTTTCGACCCGAAACGTCGACTCTAATTTCTCTCCACGGATGTTGCCTGGCCTGCTGAGTTTTTCCAGCATTTTCTGTTGTTATATCACATTTGCTAGTATTGTTTTTATATTATTCAAAGTTCACAAAATAACTTATAACCACTATGAGTCATCAAATATACCCCTCACTAATGTTCCCTTTTATTTTGTGTGCGCGGTTCCCATTAAGGGGCTGCGCGACTCATTCACTTTACACTGATAAAGCCGGACCCGGGCTGCATGGGACCAGGCACATCTTATAGGAAATGTTACCCACCACCCAGTTTAGCTGCAGAGAAATTTAGTAGGGAGACAGACAAATGACTGCAAGAACATGCAGATGGGTGATTTTGTTCCACTGCATGTGCCTTTAAAAAAAAGACTTGGGAACTGCACTGGCACAGATGAATGGGAGGAAGGTGAAAGGAAAGTCATCCCACATCAGATATAACCCTAAGGCCCAACCTGAGCTGCGTAAGCATAGTCCTGTAAACTGATCGTCAACCAGCCCTATCAGTCCCTTCAGCCAGGAAATTGGGGCAAGTTTTGCGGTCAGCCGCAAACAAACAGTGTCAGCCATTCATTATACTTGCAGTTGCCCACAGACTTTCTATGGGCTTTTACACTGAAATTTACTGTAAGTTAGAGTGCCAAAACAGTGCGGCGCCCCTCTACAGGGGATCGGGGACCTGCGTGAAGCAATGGTGTATCTCCTTAACCAATCAGATTGAAGAATCGTTAAAGCGCAGCACACAGAGTCTGAACCAGGAAGTGTCAGTTTGAATAGTGAATTCAATGTCAAATCAGGAACAGAAAGCAAAATCAAGAGAGGGAAAGAAAGATGGGATTGAGAGAGATAAAAGAGACAGAAAGAAAAAAATGTTTTTTATTTTTTTTTTAAATTTCCAACAATCATTAAAATCTGAAGGAATGAGACTCGACACTTGTCAAAGTTAATTTTGAGGGCCAGAGAGGTTGTTTGGCAGTAATTAAGACTTATCACCAATGTTCCAGTTAAGCTGCATGGCCACGCAGAGCACTGGAGTTCCCGCACAGCCGGCTCACCAGCTTTTAAATGGAAAAACTGCGCAAGCGCGGTATTTTGAATGGGCCACGCAGCCCATTAAAGGGACCGTGCGGCCCAAAAAGAATTAGAGGGAGCATTGCTTATCATGCCGTTAAAAATTGACTTACTCTGGAATGGACAAGCCCTAGCGTTTTTCTGTCGAGTTTAGTGGGTATTTATCACGCAAGTACAGCAACTTCACGCCGTTCAATGCATTTGAATGCAGAGTCTCTCGGCGAGATACCGGTTAGAGCGCAGCTTCTGGAGGAGGGCATCTCGGACAGCAACTTCCTGAATTCTGCGTTTAACTGCGCACGTGC